>NC_138161.1:107341145-112609962 GCF_964165515.1 Mesoplodon bidens | reverse complement strand
TACCCTAAAGTGGTATTATTTCACTCCTGTCAAGGGGGGGAGATTTCAATTACTCATAAATGTACTTTTAATAAGAATTTTAAAAAATCATATTTCAGTAATTCTTAAAATGGTTCAAAAATTCAGAGAAATAAATGGGCATTCAAATGGTTCAAAGAACAAAACAAAAACCTCTAGTTTCATTTTATATTCTTGCTCTATTTCCAGTTTATTTAAAAGTCGTAAAATTAAAACATTTTAATTAAAAAAAACTGTTATTAAATTTACTCCCTTATTTCCCTAAGAGATTCCTGAAGGTAAGGATTTAAAATCAATGTCCTTCTCGAATGAACAGGGCAATAACTCCGCTAAATATAAACCTTCTATTTCTCTCCATTCATAAAACAGACAAAGGCATCATTGTTCTCTAGTTTTATTATTTTTTAATCTTCCCAACACATGAACTATAACTCATTTTGAGATTTTTCAGTGCATTTCACAGCAAAAATGAACAAGGGAATCATTAAAATGGTTGTACATTAACCAATTATCTTCTTATAATTTACAATTTGTTGAAAAAAATTATTATTTTGCTGTTTTCATCCTATTAGCCCCCTTCAATAAAACACAATTTATCAGAGCACAAAGCCTAAGCTTCTTATGATGATGCAACAGATACAGCCACTTACAATGGCTGATGAATAACAGGTATATGTTACATACACTGATTGGAAGACCACATCAGAAGAAACAGAGTAAGGCACCACTCTTGGAAAATTAAGGTAGCTTGAAGTAACAAGTGTTGAGCACCATAAGTAGGTGCTAAATAAATACTTGAATGAATGATGAAAGCCATAATTAGCACTATTCTTTTACTTGCCAGCAATTCTTCAACCTCAATAAAATACTTATTTAAAAAAAAGACTGTACCTGAATATAACTTCCTGATATCTTTTTTTCCTGATACCTTTTTATTTCATACTGTTTCTTCAGCATTTGCATTTCCTTGAAAAAACATAACATACCATACATGCACCTAGTCACATATATAACTTCTGAATTACTGACAAATATGAATAGTTGTTTTAAATTCTGAGTGAACAGAGGTAAGATAAAGCATACTTATCCAGAGGGATAGCAGGTAATATTGGATATTAACCTACAAGTGAAAAAAAGGTAAGGAAAACAGTAAGTCTTATTTTTTTAATATTTGCTTGTTCTTTAATGCCTCAGTTCTTGAGAAGGGCCAAAATCTCATCATATTGACATGACCACATTTTAAAAAACTGTCTCTCAAGTATAATATTTAATAAAACTAGGTTGAAAAATGCTCTGAAATTTTTCAAGTCAATGTTCTTTTCAAGTATATTAAAATGCTCAGAAGAAAAACTTCTCCATGGTTATAATTCTAATCAATTTATAAATATACTTTTTAAAAGAGAGTTCCAACAGAGGTGGATAATGGATAAGTTCCTCAGACACAGGCACACAGTCTCTTTGAAGGAACAGAATGCCTTGTTACGACAACCTGGTTGACTTTTTTTTAACACTGATTTCAGGCACAATGGCTGAAGCCACTTCTGGGTCATCTTCTTCCTCCTCTTGATTTGTTGTAAGAGTAGTGAATACTTCAGTTACTGACAGAAAGCAAAGCACAAACTCTGAAAGAGACTTCAATTTTCACTACAAAGAAATCAAAATCACTGAGTTCTCACTGTTGTGTTTATCTGCTGCCCCCATGCAAAGAGAGGGGATTCAAACTTAGCTTTTGGAGCAGGAACTGGATAAAAGATTAATCATCTAATAATTCAGGTGAAAGGGCTTCAGATGATATTGCTCACATCACATGAACAGCTTGGTGAGAGGTCCATCGTGCTTCTTCAACACTTTGGTCTTGCTGCAGTTCTATGGTGCCCTAACTGGTACATTCTTGTGGTTAGTTTCAGTCTGTGCAATCAGGAAGCAGGTCACTCAGTGCAATGACTCCATTCTTAGAGAGTATAGGGTAAATAGAGAAGTTCATTTGGTCGAGTCTTAGATAGTGTGTGTCACTCTGCTGGTTGTACTGTTGGAATTATTTTCCAAAGGGGTTTGTGATAAACCCAGCCATCTCCCTGAAACAAGCAGAAAAATAAAGAACCATTCCTCTATTATTTTCAGAATCAGTAACCAAAACTAGATGCAATGCCTTCTTTGAAATGGAATTCTGTTCTCACATTTAAAAACAAGAGTTTGTGAAGAAAAAGCCTTGGTGCTTAAGACACCAAAAAATATGTGTGGTTAAGCTAGGATTAGGTGAGAAGTTCTGGTCTGGGAAGACCTAGTTTGTGCTCCACGAATATTTTACTTTGCAGAAGTCATTTGTAGCAATTCTGCCAATTTTGCCAAGATGCTGCAGATTGAGCCCCACTGATGGAGTGACAGGCAGCAGGTGGAGCACAGGAAATGGTCACCAAGGTATGAGCTGTTCTCTACATCTCAACTGGCATCTCTAGGATCTGAGTATTGTTTCCTAGTTCTTTCCTGACTCTACCCTGTTAGTTTTCCCTGGTTCCTGTGAATAGAAGGATACCAAAAGGAGACAAAGTTAGTCAAAGAGTGAACGAAAGACAGGAGAAGACCAAGTGAGGAAAAAAGTGCTGCAGCAAATGCATGAAGCAGCATACTGGGGTGAGAGCTTGGCAGAGCTGAGGTCACAGTAGCTAAGACTGTAGTTCGGTGTTTATGCGACTAAGTGAAGTAAGTCAGATTTGAACCTCTGTCCGTAACCCCTATATCGCCCTCAATTTATTTGCATTAAAAAAATTTTTTAGGGACTTCCCTGGTGGTCCAGTGGTTAAGACTTCACCTTCCAATGTAGGGGGTGTGGGTTCAATTCCTGGTCAGGGATTGGTCAAAAAACCAAAACATAAAACAGAAGCAATATTGTAACAAATTCAATAAAGACTTTAAAAATGGTCCACATCAAAAAAGAAATCTTCGGGCTTCCCTGGTGGCGCAAGTGGTTGAGAGTCCACCTGCCGATGCAGGGGACACAGGTTCGTGCCCCGGTCCGGGAGGATCCCACATGCCACGGAGCGGCTGGGCCCGTGAGCGGCTGGGCTGAGCGTCCGGAGCCTTCCGTGCTCCACAACGGGAGAGGCCACAACAGTGAGAGGCCCGCGGAAAAAAAAAAAAAAAAAAAAAAGAAATCTTCAAAAAAATATTTAAAAATATATATTTACCCTACCTTACTCCAAAAATGGCTTACTCCCAGCAATTATGTGGGTCATAGTGACGAGGACTCTCTCCTTGACCAAACTTTAAAAGTTAGACTCCTCTATCTCTCTTCTTGACTAAGCCTCATCCTAGGCCTGCTAAACTCAGTTTTAGCAAAAAAAAATCCTGATGAACTAGCTTATCAAGAATTCTCTCATCTTTGATATCCAATGAAACTCTTCTCCTCACACTTTTGATCTAATCAGGTGCCTCCCCCCCACCCACCATTCTTGACATCTGACCAAGTTCCTCTTAGTAATCTTCCATCCACTCCCTTATCCTGCCCCCTGGCTATAAATTCCCACTTATCAACACATTCAGAGTTGAATTCAATCTTTTTCCTCTACTGCAATATTCTTGAATAAAGTCTTCCTTTTCATTTTTTTTTTTTAATTAATTAATTTATTTATTTATTTTATTTATGGCTGTGTTGGCTCTTCGTTTCTGTGTGAGGGCTTTCTCTAGTTGCGGCAAGTGGGGGCCACTCCTCATCGCGGTGCACGGGCCTCTCACTATCGCGGCCTCTCGTTGCGGAGCACAGGCTCCAGATGCACAGGCTCAGTATTTGTGGCTCACGGGGCTAGTTGCTCCGCGGCATGTGGGATCTTCCCAGACCAGGGCTCGAACCCCTGTCCCCTGCATTGGCAGGCAGATTCTCAACCACTGCGCCACCAGGG
The DNA here is from genome assembly GCF_964165515.1 of Mesoplodon bidens. Classification (NCBI taxonomy): domain Eukaryota; kingdom Metazoa; phylum Chordata; class Mammalia; order Artiodactyla; family Ziphiidae; genus Mesoplodon; species Mesoplodon bidens. The sequence continues at coordinate 112,606,048 of NC_138161.1, read as the reverse complement.
AAGCCCTTCCTTTTCATTTTTAATAAGCGTCAGAATAATTTCTCTTTAACAACAGAAACCATTATGTTGTTTAAATTAAATCACCTGGTTGATAATTATCACAAAACACAAAAACACAGAAGATGTCTCCTAACCACATTACAGAATGCTAGGTTTAGAAGTTAAGACGTGCCACCTGACCATCTCACTTCACAGATGAAGAAACTGAGGCTCCGAGAAGTGAAATGAGTTGTCCAACTTCACCCAGGAAGGGGCAGAGTTCTTTGCAGTGCACCTTCTATACAATTACCTACATTTTACAGATGAGGAAACTGAAGTTAGAAGCGGTAGATAAACTATCCAAGGTATGACTGAGGTTCAGGCTTAGCACATCTGACTCCAATGTGGTCCACTATTCTGCAAAAGCTTTCCTGCTTGCATTTATACACATCCGCTCAAGAGGATATGACCGATAGATCCTGATGGATGTGTGTAATCCCACAAGGGAGGAAATGGAAGATCTAATAAATGACATGTCAATGAGAAATGGTCAGGACAAGACGGTAGGTAGTATCAAGTGATACTAGAGACACTTTAGTTCATCTATACTTCCTCAGGCTACTCTACCTCCTCTCTTTATATCAAGTGACTCTACTCCTCCACCTAACTAAAGCCAACTCCAAACTGGTCTGTTGGTCTGACAGCAATAATCAAAGTACCAAACAAAAGGAAAAGCTCTTGTCACTCATAACAATATGTAGGGAACATCTACGAAGTGCCCAGCACTGTGTTTAGGACCACAGGGGAGACAAAATGGACTTTTCAATAACATATGATTCTTCTTAGCAAAGAGCCATACCTGATGGCAATAGTGCCAAAGTTGTTATGAACTTGGTGGTACCAGTGTCAGCTAACTACCATCCTCGTCAGCCTCACCTCTACTCTGCAGTGCTTCTTACAGCACAGTCCACGGTCCTGTCACACACATGATGTGACGCGATGGCCCCATGGGCTTAGGCAATCAGTATATGACACAAATCTAACCCATCTATTGTTGTACCACTGTGTCATGGCACACCATTTAGAAAGCCATCTTACATCTTACCAACTAAAGAGGCCCAAACCTGAGCCAGCATCTCCAATCTACTGTTTCATCAGGCAGTTAGTGAAGACTATCTAGGCAGAAAGAAATTCACTACTTTATTAGACAACTGCCATATCTTGCTATCACTTTCTACATCTGTCTATCCAACATCACAAAGTATAATAAAGGGATTAAGTGGTAGGTTCTTAATAATATCTGTCAAATAAAGAATACATGAGAAGTAGCATGTTTACATGTCATGTTAGTCGCAAGAACCAGGAGGCCTATCTTTTAAAGTCTTTTAAAATCGGTTGCATCTTTTACCTATTACAGCTTCTTGCTCTCAGCCCCTAGAGTTCATTTTTAATGGTTTATAGAAGCCTTCCCTTAGAAAAATTCTCCTCTTTAGAATCTGCTTCTGGTATGCTATCTTAGTGAGCTTGAAATGAAAAAAATCTAAGGTTACCAGACTATAATTTTGCATAGTAGTTACAAAGGTTTATCTTTTCATATAAAAATGAAGAGGTGTAAAGTACTTTTCTTTGAATTTCTATCCATGTAAACATTTGGGGACTTCCCTGGTGGTGCAGTGGTTAAGAATCCGCCTGCCAATGCAGGCAGCACAGGTTTAAGCCGTGGTCCGGGAAGATCCCACATGCCACAGAGCAACTAAGCCCGTGCGCCACAACTACTGAGTCTGTGCTCCAGAGCCCGTGAGCCACAACTACTGAGCCCATGTGCCACAACTACTGAAGCCCGTGCGCCTAGAGCCCATGCTCCACAACAAGAGAAGCCATCGCAATGAGAAGCCCATGCACCACAACAAAGAGTAGCCCCCGCTCACTACAACTAGAGAAAGCTCGCATGCAGCAACAAAGACCCAATGCAGCCAAAAAGAAAGAAAGAAAGAAAGAAAGAAAGAAAGAAAGGAGGAAGGGAGGGAGGGAGGGAGGAAGGAAGGAAGGAAGGAAGGAAGGAAGGAAGAAAGGAAGAAAGGAAGAAAACAGTTGGCATTTATATTTCATACCCAAAGATGAGAAAAATTAAAGCAATGAAACTACTACAATAAACTGTGGGCTTTTAAGGGTAATAACTATGCAAAATTCACAAACTGTTTTTCCAGATTCTTTCCTGACAGACCAATATTAAAATTCAATGAGTTTCCTTAGACTTGGCTATGGACAAGAAAACTTTTCTTGGCACCAGCTCTGGTCCATTACTCACCTTACTCTGAGTTCTACCAGAAATTAATAAACAAAATAAAACAAAACTTTAAATTTAGAAAAGACTTTAGGAATCATTTTGTCTTACCTGCAAAACTAGTGAATTAAACACTTCTACATAAGCCATGGTCTCTTACATGAGTCTAGCGATGGGGAACACATTACTATAAAATGCACACTTGTCATTATTGGATCTATTTATTTATTTATTTATTTATTTGCAGTACGCGGGCCTCTCACTGTTGTGGCCTCTCCCGTTGCGGAGCACAGGCTCTGGACGCACAGGCTCAGCAGCCACGGCTCACGGGCCTAGCCGCTCCATGGCATGTGGGATCTTCCCGGACCAGGGCACGAACCCGTGTCCCCTGCATCGGCAGGTGGACTCTCAACCACTGCGCCACCAGGGAAGCCCGATTATTGGATATTTTTTATTGTTATACATTCCTTCTTATGTTAAGCTCAAAATGCTTCCTGGTAGTCTGGGCCTAGCTCAAGTCTGCTATTGGAGCTGATAAGAAACTTCTACGTGATAAGCCTAACCTATATTTGAAGAAAGTTACAATGAATGGCTCCAATTTTCTGTTTTCCAGCCTAAGCACCCCCCACATCACTCTTTTTTCCTTAAACATTGCAAAGATTCTAGTCACTTCTCACTATCCTCTGTGTAGCCATTTAAGTTTTTCATGCATCCTTAAAATGTGGTCTCTGGAAGTGAACAAAGAGTTTCACTGTGGTACAAAAGGCAACAAATTGTCAATTGCACATTCTGTTATTGAGATTAAAGATTAATGTCGGTATTTTGTGGCCAATTTAAATCCCCAAATCTATTTCATTTGAACTGCTGGTAAACTATTCTACTTTGACAAACTGTGAAAAGCTCATGAAAAAGCTCATGGTTAAGCTGGACTATTTTTAGAAATAAAGATATATAAGTGATAATTCAGGAAAGCCTACTAAACTAAAGTTCTCACTAAGTAGATAATGAGTTTTAGTCTGAAGACATGTAGGACATATACCTCTTTAATAAAATATTTGGTTTTCCAAGGTGTGCCTGTTTCAGTACGATGCCTTTCTTCAGTCCTCTGGCGTTCTTCCAGGGTACGTTTATGCTCTGTGGCCTTATCGATTTCAGATTCCCTCAGAGAGTCTGTCACATTTCTCCACAATCGCCTGAAATCCGAAAACCACACATTTTACATTCTTCAAAAAAGATAATTAAACAGAATTGATACCCTCAAAATTAACAGTAATTTTAATAAATTACATTTCCTGAATCAGATCTATAATTTCATGCCTATGAGTTACAAGAATGCTGACACTATGTTGCTGATGTTAATGTCCAAGATGCTGCTGCTTCTGCTTCTTTTTAAATTAAAAATAATTTATATTTTCCGAATTTATATAACCAAGATTTTTATTTTTAAGAAACTTAGGAGACAATAAGCAAAAGGAGAAATAAACTAAAAAAATAATATATTTATTTATTTATTTTTGGCTGTGTTGGGTCTTTGTTTCTGTGCGAGGGCTTTCTCCAGTTGCGGCGAGCGGGGGCCACTCTTCCATCGCAGTGCGCAGGCCTCTCACTGTCCCGGCCTCTCCTGTTGCGGAGCACAGGCTCCAGACGCGCAGGCTCAGTAGTTGTGGCTCATGGGCTTAGTGGCTCTGCGGCATGTGGGATCTTCCCAGACCAGGGCTCGAACCTGTGTCCCCTGCATTGGCAGGCAGATTCCCAACCACTGCGCCACCAGGGAACCCCAAGAAATAAATTTTTAAAAAGCTGAAATAGAAGAGACCAGTTCTGCTTCTGAACGTGATTAAATAATGGGCACCAGATTTAACCTCCTGCTTTTAATCAACTATAGAACCAGACAAAATATAATGAAACAATGGTTTTCAGATGTCGAACAAAAGGCAGCACAGGACAGTGACTCCTGAGAGCAGGCAAACAAATGAGGGGGTCCTATGAGTGCTCCAACTGATGAGTTAAGAGAGTTTGTAGGCACAGCACGGGGGCAGGGCAGGGCAGGGGGAGCTCAACAAACTCCAAGCCAAAGAAATCTGCCAAGACAATTCTTTGGGGAAAGTATAGTCTGTTCAACAAATGGTGCTGGGACAGCTGGATATCCACGTGCAAAAAGGTGACTTTAGGCTCTCACCTCACAATAAAACTTAGAAGAAGACAAAAAAAACACTGATAATCTCACCTCATCAAATAAAAACTGATTACTGAAAAAAACACCATTAAGAAAATGAAAAGATGAGTGAGAGACCAGGAGACAATATTTACAAAACACATACCCAATAAAGGATCTGTGTCCAGAATTTACAAAGAACTCCTATAACACAATAAGACAACAAACAATTCAATTTAAAAAATGGGTGAAATTTATAAGCAAACATTTTAACAAAGAAGATATACAAATGGCTAATTAGAACATAAAAACATGCTCAACATCATTAGCCATTAGGGAAATGCAAATTAAAATCACAATGAGATACTATTTCACACCAGCTAGAATGGGCATACTAAATAAGACAGGCAATAACAAATGTTGATGAAGATGAGGAGAACTGGAGCCTTCATATGTTTCTGGCAGGAATGTAAAATGGTGCAGCCATTTTTGAAAATAGTTTGGCAGTTTCTTGAAAAGTTAGACATAAAACTACCACTCGTAGGTATTTACCCAAGAGAAGTGAAAACATGTCCACACAAAGATCTGCACAAGAATGTTCACTGTGGTATTAATCATCATAGTCCAATACTGGAAATGTCCATCAGTTGGTGAAGGGATAGACAAAATGTAGTATCACATAATGGAGTACTATTCAGTAATGAAAAGGAATGAAATATTGATACATGTTGTACCATGAATGAACCTCAAAAACGTGCTAAGTGAAAAAAGCTAGGCATAAGAGATCACATACTGTATGATTCCATTTATCTGAAATGGCCAAAGTAAAATTATAGAGACAGAAAGTAGGTTCCCTGAAACTGGGGGCAGAAACAGGGATTAACTATCAATGGGCATGAAGGATCTTATGGGAGGATCAAAGGATTCTAAAACTAGTTAATGGTAAAAACTGTATCACTAAGGAAAGCTACCGAAAATCACTGAATTGTACACTTAAAACAGGTGAATTTTATGATATGTAAAATATATCTCAATAATATTTTTAAGTGGCAATTTTAATATTAAAGTAGAATTCAAAGCAAGAACTATGACCACGGATGGAGGATCATCTCATAATGGCCAAGGGTTGGGGGCAATGCAGCAAGAGGACATGCAATCTTTTCAGGGTCAGCATTCTGGAGAAACAGAGTATGGTTCCTATTTGCCAGGAAGCTTGAGGATGTTTCCAACAACTGTGTTACCATTCCTGAGAAAAGGACATATAATCTTAAATGTGTATGGCCCAAACAACAGAGGTCCAAATAACATGACACAAAAACTTATTGAACTATAAAGAGAAATATTCCATTAAAATTGGTAATTTCAGTAACTGATCTCAATACCTCTTCTCAACTGATAGAGTGCACAGAAGATCAGTAAAAGATACAGTAAAATAACATGACACAAAAACTTATTGAACTATAAAGAGAAATATTCCATTAAAATTGGTAATTTCAGTAACTGATCTCAATACCTCTTCTCAACTGATAGAGTGCACAGAAGATCAGTAAAAGATACAGAGGACTAGAAAAATACTATTAATCCACTTGATCTAACTGACATTTACAGAATACTCTCACCTAACATCAACAGAATACACATTCCTGTCAAGTGCACACAAAACATTTACCAAGATAGAATGCATTCAGTGCTATAAAACAAATCTCAATAAATTTAAAGGACTAAAACCACACAAAGCACATTCTTTGACCAAAATGAAATTAAATTTGAAATGAATACTGAGAAGATATCAGGAAAAGCTCCAAATATTTGGAAATTAAACAACACATTACTAAATAAGTTCAAGTCCAAAAAAAAAAAGAGAGAGAAATAAAAACCCACAAGGGAAATCAGAAAACGCATATCAAAAAGTTCAAAAGGTAGAAGCCAGATCAAGATGGCAGAATAGAAGGACATGGAGGTCACCTCCCCCGACAAAGACATCAAAAATACACCTATATGTGGAACAATTCTCACAAAATACCTGCTGGCAGAAATCTCATACAACCAAAGCTGCAAAAAAGATCACTAAGCAGTTGGGATTGACATGTATACACTGATGTGTATAAAATTGATGACTAATAAGAACCTGCTGTATAAAAAAATAATTAAAAAAAAAAGGAATCAGGACAAGACCTGTGCCCCTGGGAGGGAGTTGTGAAAGAGGAAATGTTCCCTCACCCTGGGAAACTTCTTCACTGGCGGAGACCAGCTGGGATGGAAAGAGAGTTTCAGAGGTTTGAAGGAGAGTGCAGTAGCCAGCCTGTGGCATGCAGAACAGAGAGAGACCTGCACAGAAGGTCCTGGCCAACTCCATGCACTCTCTAGCCCAAGACGCATGTCTGCTGGTGTGTGCAGGGGCCGGGTGCTGAAACTCAGGCTTCAGAGGACAGACCAGGGGAGCAGATTGGGGATGGCTACACGGAGACAGTGTGAAGGGGCAGGAGTGAGGCCCAAGCCACAACCAGGGGTGTGCAGAGGAAGGAGCCTGGGTCTGCCACTGAAGCCCCATTGTTAACATATGCGTGCAAAGGAAGGGGTGGGGCCCGTCATAGCAGCCTCATTCTCAGTGTGCTCACAGCAGGATGGATCTGCCTCTATGAGTTCTGGGAGCACATAACCACACACAGAGGTGGGGATGAAATCCGAGCCAATCCCCAGGGACTGCATGACTTTAGAAGCAGGGCTGAGATCTGAGCATCCCAGCAGTTGTGCGATCTGCAGATTTACGTGCTATGGGTGGCTTTGTAAACTCAGTGCCTTTGGGACATCTGAGAAGATTACTGGTGCACCCATGGCCAGGGTGGGTCTGGTGACAGCAGCTGCAGGCTCTGCAGGTACACACCAGGGGTGGGGCCAGGGATCTGGGCTGACTCAGTAGCTCCCACGGTGGGTCTAGGTGTGCGACTATGGCAGTGCTGGTGCCTGACTTCAGCAGTTCTGCACCAATGGATCTGTGCTAGTGGCTTGGTGAGCACAGAGCCTGAGGGACACCTGGCCGACTGCCTGAATTCCCATGGTTGAGGCAAGGCTTGAGGGCAGTGCCAAAAACAGTGTACTTTGTGAGCCTGCACAATGGGTGACAGGCAACACCACAGAGCTCACTTCCTAGTGGACAGCTCCAATGGAGGAATACTCAGTGGCTCCTCTCCCAGAGGAAGCACTCCAGTCCTTCCTACCTCGTACCACAGATCAGAAACAGATCTGGGGGTGTCTACTCCAACAACTGGGGAGCAGGCCCTGCCCCTAACAGGGCTGTGACAAAGAGGAGACCCTGCTCAACGTCCATTGCAGGCTCTAGTCACCACAACAATCACACACCCTATCAATGGGAAACAGCCAACACACACTGAGGAAAGATGTGGCAGTCATACATACTAAAGACAGCCCTTATCCCAAAAATATTAGACTCACAGAGGCTACACCAGGACACTCTCACATAAAAACAGCCCTTCAAAACCACAGTTGATTAACTGTTTCTCCTAAACTCACAGAGTCAGAGAAATACAAGTAAAATGAAGAAGCAGAGGAATCGCTCTCAATTAAAAGATCAAGGGAATTCCCCTAAAGATGAACTAGACATCTCCAGTATACCTGATTCTGAGTCCAAAAAGGAGATAATGAAAATACTGAAGGAATTAAGAAAGGCTATAGATAGAAATGCAGATGACTGTAAAAAGGAACTCGAAGCTATTAAAGAGGTACCAATTAAAATTAGAAAACTCATTGGCCAAGACAAAAGCTGAGCTTAAAGGCAATAAATAGCAAACTGGATAACTCAGAAGAAGAAATAAGTGATCTGGAGGGTAGAATAATGGAAATCACCCAATCAGAACAGCAGACAGAAAGACAAATTAAAAAAAAAATGAGAGCAATATACGAGACCTATAGGCTAATATAAAGCATGCCAATCTACGTGTAATAAGGATCCCAGAAGGAGAAGAAAGAGAAAAGGGGATCAAAAATGTACTTGAAGAAATTATGGCTGAAAACTTCCCTAATCTAAAGAAGGAAACAGTTGTCGAGGTACAGGAAGCACAGAGGGTCCCAAACAAGATGAACCCAATCAGACCTACACCAAGACATATTATAATTAAAATAGGAAAAGTTAAAGAGAGGATTCTAAAGGCAGCAAGAGAAAAACAAACAGTTAATTAACAAGGGAACCTCCATAAGGCTATCAGCTGATTTCTTTACAGAAACACTGTGGGCCAGAAGACAGTAGCAAAATATATTCAAAGTCTTGAAAGGGAAAAAGGTGCAACCTTGGATACTCTACCCAGAAAGATTATCATTTAGAGCAGAAGGAGATAAAGAATTTCTTAGACAATCAAAAATGAAGAGAATACAGTAATACTAAACCTATCCTAAAAGAACTATTGAAAGATCGTCTCCAAATAGAAAAGCAGCAATTATCTACAGTAAAGAGAAAATCACAATTGGAAAGTAAATCACTTAAATAAGCCAGTACACAGATTAAAAAGGTTTTTTTTTTTTTTTGGAAAGTGATGATAACTACAATGAACAGCAAAAGGATAAACATGAAGATGTAAAAGAGGACATCAAAATCATAATATATGGAAGAGGAGAGTAAGAAAATGCAGATTTTTTTTTAAAGACTGTGTTTGAGCCTATATGACTACCAGTCGAAAGCAAGTAGATATAGTAATGGGCTAACATACTTTAAAACCAGGGTAACCACGAATCAAAAACATACAATATATTCACAAAAGCCAAAAAGAAGAGAACACAAGCATAATACAAAAGAAAACCACCAAACCACAAAAGGAAAAAGGAACAAAGAAGAAATACAACATCAACTGGAACACAAGGTTCAAAATGGCAATAAATACATATCTGTTAATAATTATCTTGAATGTTAATGGACTAAATGCTCCAATCAAAAGACACAATGGGGACTTTGCTGTTGATCCAGTGGTTACAACTCCGTGCTCTCACTGCAGGGTGTGCGGGTTCAATCCCTGGTTAGGGAACTAATATCCCACAGGCTGCACAGTGCAGAAAAAAAAAAAAAAGGACAGAGTGGGAAAAAAAAAAGACAGAGTGGCAGATTGGATAAAAAAACAAGAGCCTATAATATGCTGTCTACAAGAGACCCCCTTTAGGGCAAAGGACACACATAGATTGAAAGTGAGGGGATGGCAAAAATAATTCATGCAAATGGAAATGACAAGAAAGCGGGGAGAGCAATACTCAGGCAAAAAAGACTCAGACTTCCCTGGTGGCGCAGTGGTTAAGAATCCGCCTGCCAATGCAGGGGACATAGGATCCAGCCCTGGTCCAGGAAGATCCCACATGCCACGGAGCAACTAAGCCTGTGAACCACAACTACTGAGCCTACGCTCTACAGCCTGAGAGCCACAACTACTGAGCCCATGGACCACAACTATTGAAGCCCATGTGCCTAGAGCCCGTGCTCCACAGCAAGAGAAGCCACCACAATGAGAAGCCTGTGCACCACAATGAAGAGTAGCCCCCGCTCACCACAACTAGAGAAAACCCACACACAGCAACAAAGACCCAATGCAACCAAAAATAAATAAATAAATAAATTTATTTTTTAAAAAAAGACTTTAAAACAAAGGCCATAAAAAAACAAAAAGAAGGACACTATATAATGGTAAAATGATCAATACAAGAAGAGGATATTAAACTTGTTAACATATATGCACGTGATATAGGAGCACCTAAATACAAAAAACAAATATTAACAGAAATAAAGGTAGAAACTGATGGGAATACAATAATAGTAGGAGACTTTAACACCTCACTCACATCAGTGGACAGATCTCCCAGACAGAAAATCAATAACGCAACAGAGATCCTAAATGATACAATAGAACAGTTAGACTTAATTGATATTTTCATCCAAAAAAAACAGAATACACATTCTTTTCAAGTGCACATGGAACATTCTCTAGGATTGACCACATACTAGGAAACAAAACAAACCTCAAGAAATTTGAGAAAAGAAATTATTTGAAGGACTTCCCTGGTGGCACAGTGGTTAAGAATCTGCCTACGAATGCAGAGGACACGGGTTCGAGCCCTGGTCCGGGAAGATCCTACATGCCACAGAGCAACTAAGCCTGTGTGCCACAACTACTGAGCCTGCATTCTAGAACCCATGAGCCACAACTACTGAGCCCATGGGCCAGAACTACTGAAGCCCATGCACCTAGAGCCTGTGCTCTGCGACAAGAGAAGCCTGCACACTGCAACAAAGAGTAGCCCCCGCTCACCGTAAATGGAGAAAGCCCATGTGCAGCAACGAAGACCCAATGCAGTCAAAAAATAAATAAATTTACAAGCAAATAAATAAATAATTTCAAGCATCTTTTCTCACCACAACATCATGAAACTAGAAATCAACCACAGAAAGAGAAATGAGAAAAAAAAAAAGGTTACATGGAGATTAAATAACATGCTACTAAGAAACCACTAAGTCAGGGCAGAGTCAAAGATGGTGGCAGGGGAGGATATGGAATTCGCATCTCCCCACAACTAGGGTGCCTGCCAGATGCTGGTGGGCGACCTCGACACCCAAGGACATGGGAGGAACCCAAGTGACCAGGTAGGATGAGGTGGGGAGTAAGGGGGGAGGAAAAGTGGAGGCTGGACAGCATCGGGCACCTGAGGGGTGGCTGGGATTGGGGAGGGGTTCCCACTCCTGGAAGGACCCTCCGGGGCTCCGAGGATCAGGGGGGGAGCATGCCTAGAATCTCTGCTGCCCCATCAGGCCCTGGGAAGCCTGCAGGGCTCCCAGGCACAGTCCTCGGCCCTCCCAGGCCCCTTCCGGGCCGTGTTGGTCCTAGGGGCGCAGGAGAGAGGTGGAGGAGAAGGGGAGAGGTGGGCGGGAGGGGCCCTCCAAGCCCGGAGGATCAGGGGAGGTGCAGAGGGTGTTTCCCCCACCCACTCGGGCCCTGGGAAGCCTGCTGGGCTCCCAGGCCTGGTCCTCTGCCCTCCAAGGACCCCTCTGGCTGCGGGGGTCCTAGGGGTGCAGGAGAGAGGGAGGAGGGAGGAAGAGGAGGAGAGGCAGATGATCATCTGGGACCATCTGGGGCCAGGGGATTAGGGGAGGGGCCATGGGAGTTTCCCTGCCCACTCGGCCCTGGGAAGCCTGTTGGGCTTCCGGGTCTGGTCCCCTGCCTTCCGTGGTCCCCTCTGGCTACGTGAGTCACAGGGATATAGGAGGGAGGGAGTGGGGAGAAGAAGAGATGCCAACGAGAAGGGGGCCACCGGGATTGGAGGATTGGGGGAAACACGCCTAGCATTTCCCCCACCCACTCGGGCCCAGTGAGCCTGCTGGGATCCTAGACCTGGTCCTCTGCCCTCCAAGGCCAGAGGCACGCCTAAGCCCCACCCCCATCCCCTCAGGGCCTTTTCCTAAGCACAGGCCCCACCCACCACCTAAACCCCACCCCTGCCTAAGCCCCACCCCCCTGAGCCAAGGCCTTCTCATGCTTTATTTTCTTCTTTTTCTCCTTTTTTTTTTTTTTCCTATGGTGGTTATTTTTTACGTTCAGGTCATTGCTTCATCTATATTTTTATTTTTTTATCCTTTCTAACATCTGTTAGTTTTCTAATCTAATTTTATTTTTTACTCTTTGTTATTGTTCTGCTCCATTTTTTCTTTTCTTTTTTTTTTCTTTTTGTTTTTTGCCACCCCACATGGCTTGCAGGATCTTGGTTCATGAGCCGGGGGTTGGGACAGAGCTCCTGTGGTGGGAGCTCCGAGTCCAGACCACTGGAATAACAAAGACCCCAGGGAATATGCACTGGAGTGAGGTCCCACAGAGGTCCTCATCTCGACACCAAGACACAGCTGTACCCAACAGCGTACAAACTCCAGTGCTGGAAGCCTCAGGCCAAACAACCAGTAAGACAGGAACACAATCCCACCCATCAAAAACAACAACAAAATAAAGAGACAACAAAAAAATATGTCACAGATGAAGGAGCAAGGTAAAAACCTACAAGACCAAATAAATGAAGAGGAAATAGGCAACCTAACTGAAAAAGAATTCAAAGTAATGATAGTAAAGATGATCCAGAATCTCGGAAATAGAATTGAGGCACAGACTGAGAAAATACAAGAAATGTTTAACAAAGATCTAGAAGAACTAAAGAACAAACAAACAGAAATGAACAACACAATAACTGAAATGAAAAATATACTAGAAGAAGATAAAAACAGAATAACTGAGGCAGAAAAACGAATAAGTGAGCTGGGAGACAGAAGGGTGGAAATAACTGCTGAGGAGCAGAAAAAAAGAAAAAAGAATGAAAAGAATTGAAGACAATCTCAGAGACCTCTGGGACAACACTAAACGCACCAAGATTCGAAATATAGGGGTCCCAGAAGAAGAAAAGAAAAAGAAAGTGTCTGAGAAAATATTTGAAGAGATTATGGTGGAAAATTTCCCTAACATGGCAAAGGAAATAGTCACCCAAGTTCAGGAAGTGCAGGGAGTCCCATACAGGATAAACCTTAGGAGAAACACACCAAGTCACATATTAATTAAACTAACAAAAATTAAATTCAAAGAAAAAATATTAAAAGCAGCAAGGGAAAAACAAAAAATAACATACAAAGGAATCCCCATGAGGTTATCAGCTGATTTTTCAGCAGAAACTCTGCAGACCAGAAGGGAGGGGCAGGATATAATTGAAGTGGTGAAAGAGGGGCTTCCCTGGTGGCACAGTGGCTAAGAATCCACCTGCCAATACAAGGGACACGGGATCGAGCTCTGGTCCAGGAGGATCCCACATGCCGTGGAGCAACTAAGCCCGTGCGCCACAACTACTGAGCTTGCGCTCTAGAGCCTGCAAGCCAAAACTACTGAAGCCGGCACACCTAGAGACCGTGCTCCACAACAAGAGAAGCCACTGCAATGAGAAGCCGGCACACCACAATGAAAAGTAGCCCTTACTCACTGCAACTAGAGAAAGCCCGCAAGGAGCAACAAAGACCCAACTCAGCCATAAACAAACAAACAAACAAACAAATAAATAAATAAAACCAAAAACTGATGAAAGAGAAAAACGTACAAGCAAGATTACTCTACCCAGCAAGGATCTAATTCAGATTCAACAGAGAAATCAAAAGCCTCTCAGACAAGCAAAAGCTAAGAGAAGTCAGCGCCACCAAACCAGCTTTACAACAAATGTTAAAGGAAATTCTCTAGGCAGGAAACACAAGAGAAGAAAAAGACCCATAAAAGCAAACCCAAAATAATTAAGAAAATGGTAATAGAAACATACACATCAATAATAACTTTGAATGTAAAAAGATTAAGTGCTCAAACCAAGACACAGCCTGGCTAAATGGATACAAAAACAAGACCCATATACATGCTGTCTACAATAGACACGCTTCAGACCTAGGGACACAAGCAGACTGAAAGCGAAGGAATAGAAAAAGATATTCCATGCAAATGGAAATCAAAATAAAGGGGAAATAGCAATACTCATATCAGATAAAATAGACTTTAAAATAAAGACAGCTACAAGAGATAAGGAAGGACACTACATAATGATCAAGGGATCAATCCAAGAAGAAGATTATATAATTATAATTATAAATATTTATATTATAAATAATATTTATGCACCCAACAAAGGAGCACCTCAATACATAAGGCAAATGCTAACAACCATAAAAGGGGAAATCAACAGTAACACAATAAGAGTTAGGTGACTTTAACACCCCACTTACACCAACGGACAGATCATCTAAACAGAAAATAAATAAGGAAACACACGCTTTAAATGACATAATAGACCAGATAGATTTAATGGATATTTATAGGACACTCCACCCAAAAGTGGCAGAATACACTTTCTTCTCAAGTGCACACAGAATATTCTCCAGGCTAGATCACATCATGGGTCATAACTGAAGCCTTGGAAAATTTAAGAAAATTGAAATCATACCAAGCATCTTTTCTGCCCACAATGCTATGAGACTGGAAATAATTACAGGAAAAAAACTGTAAAAAACACAAATACATGGAGGCTAAACAGTGTACTACTACATAACCAAGAGATCACTGAAGAAATCAAAGAAGAAATAAAAAAATACATAGAAACAAATGACAACGAAAACAGGACAACCCAAAACCTATGAAACACAGCAAAAGCAGTTCTAAGAGGGAAGTTTATAGCAATTCAATCTCATCTCAAGAAGCAAGAAAAATCTCAAATAAACAATCTAACCTAACACCTAAAGCAGCTGGAGAAAAAAGGACAAAGAAAATCCGAAGTCAGTAGAAGGAAAGACATCATAAAGATCAGAGTGGAAATAAATGAAATAGAAATGAAGAAAACAATAGCAAAGATCAATACAACTAAAAGTTGGTTCTTTGAGAAGATAAACAAAATTGATAAACCTTTAGCCAGCCTCATCAAGAAAAAAAGAGAGTGGACACAAATTGATAAAATTAGAAATGAAAAAGGAGAAATCACAACAGACAGCACAGAAATACAAAGGATTATAAGAGACTACTACAAACAACTATATGCCAATAAAATGGACAACCACGAAGAAATGGACAAATTCTTAGAAAGGTACAATTTTCTAAGACTGAACCAGGAAGAATGAGAAATATAAACACACCAATCACAAGTAATGAAACTGAAACTGTATTAAAAATCTTCCAACAAACAAAAAAGTCCAGGACCTGATGGCTTCACAGGCGAATTCTATCAAACATTTAGAGAAGAGCTAACACCTATCCTTCTCAAACTCTTCCAAAAAATTGCAGAGGGAGGAACACTCCCAAATTCATTCTACAAAGCCACCATCACCCTCATAGCAAAACCAGACAAAGATATTACAAAAAAAGAAAATTACAGACCAATATCACTGATGAACATAGATGCAAAAATCCTCAACAAAATACTAGCAAACAGAATCCAACAACACATTAAAAGGATCATACACCATGATCAAGTGGGATTTATCCCAGGAATGCAAGGATTCTTCAGTATATGCAAATCAATCAACATGATACACCATATTAACAAATTAAGGAATAAAAACCATATGATCATCTCAATAGATGCAGAAAAAGCTTTGCACACAATTCAACACCAATTTATGATAAAAACTCTCCAGTGGGGCTTCCCTGGTGGCGCAGTGGTTGAGAGTCCGCCTGCCAATGCAGGGGACACAGGTTCGTGCCCCAGTCCAGGAAGATCCCACATGCCGCGGAGCGGCTGGGCCCGTGAGCCATGGCTGCTGAGCCTGCGCATCTGGAGCCTGTGCTCCGCAGCGGGAGAGGCCACAACAGTGAGAGGCCCGCGTACAGCAAAAAAAAAAAAAAAAAAAACTC
Organism: Mesoplodon bidens; assembly: GCF_964165515.1. Classification (NCBI taxonomy): domain Eukaryota; kingdom Metazoa; phylum Chordata; class Mammalia; order Artiodactyla; family Ziphiidae; genus Mesoplodon; species Mesoplodon bidens. The sequence goes on along the minus strand of NC_138161.1, from coordinate 112,590,234 downwards.
CCCAGAAAATGAGCATAGACGGAACCTACCTCAACATAATAAGGGCCATATATGACAAACCCACAGTAAACAACATACTCAATGGTGAAAAAACAAAACCATTTCCACTAAGATCAGGAACAGGACAAGGATGTCCACTCTCACAACTCTTATTCAACATAGTTTTGGAAGTCCTAGCTACGGCAATCAGAGAAGAAAAAGAAATAAAAGGAATACAAATTGGAAAAGAAGAAGTAAAACTGTCACTGTTTGCAGATGACATGATACTATGCATAGAAAATCCTAAAGATGCCACCAGAAAACTACTAGAACTAATCAATGAACTTGGTAAGGTTGCAGGATGCAAAATTAATGCACAGAAGTCTCTGGCATTCCTATACACTAACAATGAAAAATCAGAAAGAGAAATTAAGGAAACAATCCCATTTACCATTGCAACAAAAAGAATAAAATATTGAGGAATAAACCTACCTATGGAGGCAAAAGACTTGTACTTAGGAAACTATAAAACACTGATGAAAGAAATCAAAGATGACATAAACAGATGGAGAAATATACCATGTTCTTGGATTGGAAGAATCAATATTGTGAAAATGACTATACTACCCAAAGCAAACTACAGATTCAGTGCAATCCCTATCAAACTACCAATGGCAATTTTCACAGAACTAGAACAAAAAACTTTACAATTCGTAGGGAAACACAAAAGGCCCCGAATAGCCAAAGCAATTTTGAGAAAGAAAAACGGAGCTGGAGGAATCAGGCTACCTGACTTCAAACTATACTATACAAAGCTACAGTAATCAAGACAATATGATATTGGCACAAGAACAGAAATATAGATCAACGGTACAGGATAGAAAGCCCAGAGATAAACCCACGCACATATGGTCACCTAATTTATGACAAATGAGGCAAGAACATACAATGGAGAAAAGACAGCCTCTTCAATAAGTGATGTTTGGGGACTTCCATGGTGGCACAGTGGTTAAGAATCCGCCTGCCAATGCAGGGGACATGGGTTTGAGCCCTGGTCTGGGAAGATCCCTCATGTCATGGAGCAACTAAGCCCGTGAGCCACAACTACTGAGCCTGCATTCTAGAGCCCACAAGCCACAAGTACGGAGCCTGTGTGCCGCAACTACTGGAACCCGTGTGCCCTAGAGCCCGTGCTCCACAACAAGACAAGCCACTGCAATGAGAAGCCCGTGCACTGCAATGAAGAGTAGGCCCTGCTTGCCACAACTAGAGAAAGCCCATGTACATCAACGAAGCCCCAACGCAGCCAAAAAAAAAAAAGAAGAAAAATGTGGTGCTGGACAAACTGGGCAGCTACATGTAAAAGAATGAAATTAGAACACCACCTAACACCACACACAAAAATAAACTCCAAATGGATTAAAGACCTAAATGTAAGACTGGACACTATAAAACTCTTAGAGGAAAACAGGAAAAATACTCGTTGACATAAACCACAGCAAGATCTTTTTTGACCCACCTCCTAGAGTAATGAAAATAAAACCGATCCCTGGTCCAGGAATATCCCACATGCTGCGGAGCAATCAAGGCTGTGCACCACAACTACCGCGCCTGAGCGCTAGAGCCCGCGAGCCAAAACTACTGAGCACACATGTCACAACTACTGAAGCCCACGCACTTAGAACCCATGCTCGGCAACAAGAGAAGCCACTGCAATGAGAAGCCCGCAAACTGCAACAAAGAGTAGCCCTTGCTCACCGCACCTAGAGAAAGCCCGCATGCAGCAACGAAGACCAAACGCAGCCAAAAATAAATAAATAAATTTCTTTTTAAAAAATCTACAAACAATAAATGCTGGAGAGGGTGTGGAGAAAAGTGAACCATTTTGCACTGTTGGTGGGAATATAAATTGATACAGCCATCATGGAGAACAGTATGGACGTTCCTTAAAAAACTAAAAATAGAACTACCATATGACCCAGCAATCCCACTACTGGACATATACCTATAGAAAAGCATAATTCAAAGGGACATATGTACCCCAATGTTCACTGCAGCACTATTTACAATAACCAGGACATGGAAACAACCTAAATGTCCAACAATAGATGAATGGATAAAGAAGATGTGCTACATATATACAGGGGAATATTACTCAGCCATAAAGAGGAATGAAATTGGGTCATTTGTAGAAATGTGGATGGACAAAGAGTCTGTCATAGAGAGTGAAGTAAGCCAGAAAGAGAAAAACAAATGTTGTATATTAACACATATATGTGGAATCTAGAAAAATGGTACAGATGAACCTATTTTTAGAGCAGGAATAGAGACGGAGATGTAGAGAATGGACATGTGGACACAGTGGGGGAAGGGGAGGGTGGGACGAACTGGGAGATTAGGTTTGACATAAATACACTACCATGTGCAAAATAGATAGCTAGTGGGAACCTGCTGCAAAGCACAGGGAGCTCAGCTCGGTGCTCTGTGATGACCTAGATGTGGAGGAAGGGGGGGAGGGAGGTCCAAGAGGGAGGGGATATAGGTATACATATAGCTGATTCACTTCATTGTACAGCAGAAACGAACACAACATCGTAAAGGAATTTTACTCCAATAAAAAAAAAAAGAAAAAAAGAAACCAATGGGTCAATGATGAAATCAGACAGGAAATTAAAAAACACCTTGAGACAAATGACAATAAAAACACAACCATACAAAATCTATGGGACGCAGCAAAAGCAGTTCTTAGAGGGAAGTTCACAGTAATAGAGGCCTTCCTCAAAAAACAAGAAAAATCTCAAATAAATAACCTAACCTACTATCTAAAAGAATTAGAAAAAGAAGAACAAACAAAACCTAAAGTCAGCAGAAGGAAGGAAATAATAAAGGTCAGAGCAGAAATAAATAAAATAGAGATTAAAAGAACAATAGAGAAAAATCAATAAAACCAAGAGCTGGCTCTTTGAAAGGGCAAACAAAATTGACAATCCTCTGGCCAGGCTCACGAAGAAGAAAAGAGAGAGGACCCAAATAAACAAAATAAGAAATGAAAGAGGAGAAATAACAACTGATACCACAGAAATAAAAAAAAAACATAAGAGAATACCATAAATAATTATATGCCAACAAATTGGACAACCTAGAAAAAACAGACAAGTTTCTTTTTTTTTAATTCAGACATAAAGTCACAAAAATTATAATCATCCTCATCAGTTCACTCAGTCCCATGTAATTAATTTTTTTTCATCTTGATCTTTTGTTAGCACTTTTATGAATTCATCAGTTTTCCATTAGAGTTCTGAAAATGCTTATTCATTCAGTTCAGCCGTATCAGACAAGTTTCTAAAAACATTCAGCCCACTAAAACTGAATCGAGAAACAGATAATTTGAACACAGCAATCACTAGAAGTAAAATAGAGTCTGTAATTTAAAAAAAAAATCCCAGCAAATGAAAGTCCAGGGGCAGATGGCTTCACTGGAAAATTCCACCAAACATACAAAGAAGAACTTATACTGATCCTTCTCAAACTGTTTCAAAAGATGGAAGAGGAGGGAACACTCCCAGTCATTCTATGAAGCCATCATCACCCTGATACCAAAACCAGACAAAAATAACAAAAAAGAAAATTACAAGCCAGGCCAGTATCTTTGATGAAGACCTAAACAGACATTTCTCCAAAGAAGACAAACACATGGTCAATAGGCACATGAAAAGATGCTCAACATCACTAATTATTAGAGAAATGCAAATCAAAACTACAATGAGGTATCACCTCACACCAGTCAGAATGGCCATCATCAAAAAGTCTACAAATAATAAATGTTGGAGAGGGTGTAGAGAAAAGGGAACCCTCCTATACTGTTGGTGGGAATGTAAACTGGTGCTGCAACTATGGAAAACAATATCAAGTTTTTTCTTTTTATGTGGACCATTTTTAAAGTCTTTATTGAATTTGTTACAATATTGTTTTTGTTTTATGTTTTGGCTTTTTGGCCCCAAGGCATGTGGGATATTAGCTCCCTGACCAGGGATCGAACCTACGCCCCCTGCATTGGAATGCGAAGTCTTACCACTGGACCACCAGGGAAGTCCCCTGAGATCTTAAAAAACAAGAAATAGAGTTGTCATATGTTCCAGCAATCTCACTCCTGGGCATATATCTGGAGAAAACTATAATTCAAAAATTGGATGCACTCCAATGTTCATAGCAGCACTATGTACAGTAGCCAAGACATGGAAGCAGGGGACTTCCCTGGTGGTCCAGTGGTTAAGACTCCATGCTCCCAGTGCAGGGGGCACGGGTTCAATTCCTGGTCGGGGATCTAAGATCCCGCATGCCGCAGGGCATGGTCAAAAAAAAAACCAAACCCACAAGTGTGAATAAAAAAAAAAAAAAAAAGGACATGGAAGCAACTTAAATGTACATCTACAGATGAATGGATAAAGAAGATGTGGTATGTATATACAATGGAATACTACTTAGCCATAAAAAAGAATGAAGTAATGCCATTTGCAACAACATGGATGGGCCTAGAGATTATCATACTAAGTGAAACAAGTCAGAAAGAGAAAGACAAATATCACATGGTATCACTTATATGTGGAATCTAAAATAAAAAATGATACAAATGAACTTATTTACAAAACAGAAACAGACTCACAAACTTAGAGAACTACTTATGGTTACCAAAGGGGAAAAGGGATGGAGGAGGGATAAATTAAGAGTTTGGGATTAGCAGATAAAACTAATATATATAAGATAGATACAAGGTCCTACTGTCTATCACAGGGAACTATATTTGATATCCTGTAATAATCCAAAATGAAAAAAATATGAAAAACAATATGTATATACTATATGTATAAACTGAATCACTCTGCTGTACACCAGAAACTAACACAACACTGTATACCAACTATACTTCAATAAACAAATAAATAAATAAATGTTCAAAAGTTGCAGGATATAGATAAAGCAGACCTAGAGGGAAATATATAGCATTAAACATTTATATTATGAAAGAAGAAAAAGCAGTGATGTAAACCAGGGGTCAAACTATGGTCTGATGCTCATTTTTGTAAATAGGCTTTTATTTTAATATAGCAACATCTATCCGTTTCCTGTCTGTGGCTGTTTCCACACTACAAAGGGTGAATTGAGTAGCTGTGGTAGAGACTATCTGGCCCATTAAGCTTAAGATATTTATTCTCTGGCCTTTTACAAAAAGAAGTTTGCTGACCCTGACCTAACTTCTATTTTAAATTTATTTATTTATTTATTTATGGCTGTGTTGGGTCTTTGTTGCTGAGCGTGGGCTTTCTCTAGTTGCGGTTAGCAGGGGCTACTCTTCGTTGTGTTGTGCAGGCTTCTCATTGTGGTGGCTTCTCTTGTTGCGGAGCACAAGCTCTAGGTATGCAGGCTTCAGTAGTTGTGGCACACGGGCTCAAGAGCGCAGGCTCAGTAGTTGTGGTGCACGGGCTTAGTTGTTCTGCGGCATGTGGGATCTTCCCGGACCAGGGCTCGAACCCATGTCCCTGCATTGGCAGGCGGATTCTTAACCACTGTGCCACCAGGGAAGTCCCTAACTTCTATTTTAAGAAATTAGAAGAAGGAATAGCAAGTGATGCAAAAAATAGGCAGAAAAAAGGAATTAAGAGCAGAAATCAATGGAAAAGAAAACAGAAATATAGAGAAAAGTCAATGAAACCAAAAACTAGTTCTTTAAGTAAAATTAATAAACCTTTAATCACGCTGATCAGGAAAAGAAGTTATCACCAACACAAGGAATGAGTGTGGGGCCACTACAGATCCTACACACATTAAAAGAATAAGGAAATATTATGAAATACATGCCAATAAATTTGAAAAATTAAATGAACCAACTCCTTGAAAGACACAAACTACCAAAACTTGCTCAAGAAGAAACCGATAACATCAATAGCCCTAGGTACTACAGATACTAAATTTGTGGTTAAAAACTTTCTTCCAAAGAAAACAAAAGACCAATAACCCCCAGGAATGTAGACAAAAATCTATAATAAAAGTTTAGCGGGGCTTCCCTGGTGGCGCAGTGGTTGAGAGTCTGCCTGCTAATGCAGGGGACACGGGTTCGTGCCCCGGTCCAGGAAGATCCCACATGCCGCGAAGCAACTAGGCCCGTGAGCCACAACTACTGAGCCTGCACATCTGGAGCCTGTGCTCCGCAACAAGAGAGGCCGTGATAGTGAAAGGCCCGCGCACCGCGATGAAGAGTGGCCCCCGCTTGCCACAACTAGAGAAAGCCCTGGCACAGAAACGAAGACCCAACACAGCAAAAATAAATAAATAAGTTAGTAAACTCCTACCCCCAACATCTTCAAAAAAAAAAAAAAATTTAGCAAAGAGAATACAGCAGCATCTCTTAAACATCTGGTTCAGTAATAGCCAGATTCTTATATCTGCTTCTACATTCAACCTATTGTGATACATATCGTTTTAGTTAAAGTATATAAGGAAAATATGGCTTCACACAGACATATAGCTGGAAAATGGAAGAATATTTTAATAGATATTTCAAATAACTCAGTTCTTTGATACCATATTAAAACTCAGCAAATAGTTGCTTTTAAAAGATTAGCTGCAATGTAGAAACTGAAAAATGTCAATGAATTTTTCATGCTCTGCTACATGGAAATCCATTGGTCTAATTTGCACCTTGAATGGAATTTTTACCCATGCATAATTTTGTAATAACATGCATTGGTCATATGAAAAATGATCTTCCAGATGTTGACATCCAGATGTTGACATATTTTATCTTTTTTTTTTTTTTTTTTTGTGGTACGTGGGCCTCTCGCTGTTGTGGCCTCTACAGCTGGGGAGCACAGGCTCTGGACGCACAGGCTCAGCGGCCATGGCTCACGGGCCCAGCCGCTCCGCGGCATGTGGGATCTTCCCGGACCGGGGCATGAACCCGTGTCCCCTGCATCGGCAGGCGAACTCTCAACCACTGTGCCACCAGGGAAGCCCCTTATCATATTTTAAAGATCACATTCATTAGTTTCACCACCAATTTCATCAGAAAACTCTTTACTAGGGAAGTTTTCAGTTTATTGTGACAGATACAAGTTTTCCAAAATTTTGATTTCTGTCTTTAAAGCTCCACTTTTTTCTCCAGTTTTTTTTTTTTTTTTTTTGGCCGTGCCAGGTGGCACGTGCGATATTAGCTTCCCAACCAGGGATTGAACCTGCACCCCCCTGCACTGGAAGCGCAGAGTCTTAACCTCTGGACCACCAGCAAAGTCTCTTTTTCTCCACTTTTACTGAGATATAATCGACATACAGCTCTGTATCAGTTTCAGGTGTACAGCATAATGACCTGACTTACATATATTGTGAAATGATTACCACAGTAAGTTTAGTTAATCATCATTCATCCTCTCATATAGATGCAAAATTAAAGAAATAGAAAAAAACCTTTTTTCCTTGTGATGAGAACTCTTAAGATCTACTCCCTCAACAAATTTCAAATATACCATACAGTAGTGTTAACTACAATCATGTTGTACATTACAACCCCAGTACTTATTGTAACGGAAGTTCACTCAGTTCCTTCACTCCTTACCCCACACTTCTGGTAACCACAGTCCGATCTCCTTTTCTGTGAATTTTTTAAATTAATTTTTTTATTAAGGTATAGTTGACATGTAACATTATATTAGTTTCAGGTGTACAACGTAATGATTTAATATTTGTATTACTGTGAAATGTTCATCACAATAAGACTAGTCAACATCCATCACCCTACGTAATTACCAAAAAAATTTTTTCTTGTGATGAGGAATTTTAATAACTACTCTCTTAGCAACTTTCAATTATGCAATACAGTATTATTAACTATAGCCACCATGTTGTATATTACATCCCCATGACATTTATTTTAAAACTGGAAGTCTGCACTTTTTGACGTACTTCATTCATTTCACCCACTCCCCAGCTGCCCACCTCTGGCATTTCAGCAATATACCAATCTCTGTTCTCTGTATCTATGAGCTGTTTGGTTTTTGTTTTTGTTTTTTTAAGATTCCACATATAAGTGAGATCATACAGTATTTGTCTTTATCTGTCTGACTTAATTCACTTGGCATAATGCTCTCAAGGTCCATCCATGTTGTCTCAAATGGCAAGATTTCATTCTTTTTATGGCTGAGTAATATTCCATTGTGTGTTTTGTGTGTGTGTGTGTGTATATATATGACATTTCCTTTATTCATTAATCCATTTATGGACACTTAGGTTGTTGCCATATCTTGGCTATTATAAATAATGCTGCAGTGAACATGGGAGTACATAGTTTTTTGAGGAACCTCCATACTATTTTCCATAGCAGCTGCACCAATTTACATTCCCATCAACAGTGCAGTGTTTTTAATTTTTCCCTTGGATTCCATATGTAAATGAGATCATACAGTATTTGTTCTTTCTCTGAGACTTGACTTCACATAAAGCATCCATCCATGTTACCACAAATGGCAGGATTTTCATCTTTTTAAGGACTGAATAATATTCCATTATATATATATATATATAAATATATATATAAAATATATACCTCACAACTTCCTTATCCATTTATCTGTGAATGGGCACTTAGGTTGTTTCCATTTAAATTTTATTATTAGCAAAAACTACTGCCGGGCTTCCCTGGTGGTGCAGTGGTTGAGAATCTGCTAATGCAGGGGACACGGGTTCGAGCCCTGGTCTGGGAGGATCCCACATGCCGTGGAGCAACTAGGCCCGTGAGCCACAACTACTGAGCCTGCGCGTCTGGAGCCTGTGCTCTGCGACAAGAGAGGCCGCGATAGTGAGAGGCCCATGCACTGCAATGAAGAGTGGCCTCCGCTTGCCACAACTAGAGAAAGCACTCACACATAAACAAAAGACGCAACACAGCAAAATTAAATAAATTAATTAATAAACTCCTACCCCCAACATCTTAAAAAAAAAAATACTGCCAATTGTTTTCCTTGAAGTGCCATGTTCACATCATTCATTTATAAGGAAAATTTCTGCCCAACATTAAAATTAGAACAGCCTTAGTTTGTCTGTCAATCATTTAAGTAAAAATAGTATTTCAAGAAAGGGTAACTTGCTTGTAACTCAAACAACTGAACAAGTGCTCTTCCTCCAGATAACCACTGTACTTCTTTATTATCTAACACAAGTGCTTTATGTATACTCCAAATTTGTCATGCAGAATATTAAAAAAGACAGGTAATCAATGTTCCAGATTTAATAAAACTAATAATCTGTACTGCTTTTCAAGCACATTTTAAAAACAAAATGGTATTTAAAAAAATTGCAAGGCTGAAAAGAAAAAAATTGCATGGCAGTGAGGAATACCATGACTACTTGTACAGTTTGGTGCCGCTGCTTGATTGGTGCTAAGGCCCAGCAGTGCTACCCACCATTGCTTTTGTATCACCAATGCATGTGCAAACAGAGAGAAAAAGGCGAATAATATCTTAGCATTATTATGAAAGTTTTTTCAACTTGCAGACCCCCTGTACAGGTCCCAAGGGCCCCAGGGGTCCACATACCAAACCTTGACAAACTCTCCTAAATAAATCCTAAATACACCCATAGAAGAATTTTTTTCAATCATTGCTGTTTTATTTTTTGACCGAACCTGAGTTTTTGGTTAAAAGGTATTAAATCCCTTTACACATCTACTTATAAATTGTTTGGTTTCATTTATGTGATCTTAAGATGTTTAATGCTTCCTTGTATTTGATACAGTAATACTTCCACATGATATAAAATTTAAACAGTACAAAAGGGCATTCTGTGAAGAGTAAGTCTCTTTCTTATCCCAGGCCCCAGTATTCCTCTCTGGAAGCAACCACTGCCAATATATCTTGGAGACTACCTTGTTAACACATATAGATCCACTTCATTTACTTTTAAAGGCCTATGACATATATTGCCAAAATACCCTCTAGGAAGGCTGTAGCAGTTTACCTCTCTAACCAGCAATATGAAAATGTCTATTCGCTCATACTTTTTCCAAAAGAGATACCATTTTAAAAAATGAATTTGTCTTATTGTTTAATTTATATTTCTTTGAATTCTAATTACACTAAACAATTTTTCATTTTCTTAGTGGGCATTTTTTTTTTTCTATTTTTGTGAACTACCTCTTTGTGTCTTTGCCCATTTTTCTACTGGGGTACCGATCTTTTTGTTAATAATTTGGAAGAGTTTTAATATATCCTTTATTACTATAAGGATAGTAATCCTTTGACTACTAAATGTTAATATTTTTGCCCAGTTAATGTTTTATTTTTACTAAAATGTGACTATGTATCACATAATGTCATAGCTGGTACAGGGTTTAAGAGCATCAGATCAGACCAATACTTTCAATTTATAGATGAGGAAGCTGATGCAAAGCAGTGAAGTGACTTGCCCAGGGCTGGAAGTTAGTGAAAAGGCTTAGATTAGGATCCAGAGTTTCTGACTCTTTCCTGGATGGATGCAAGGATGACATACCTGGATTCAAATGGGTCCTGCTTCTCCAGAGGTCTTACTCTTTTCTTCGTCACTGCCAATTTAGTCAAGTCCACGTACTTTGTCTCTCCATTGCTGTAAGTGAACTCAAGAACACTATTCCATTCCCCTTGTACTCTGCATACAACAGTGTTGGTGATGTTGTGCTTTACTTCACCTGTAACCCTAGAAGCAGGCAGAAAAAAAAAAAAGATATGCTCTAGTAAGTAATATTGCTTATTTCTTAGGAATTCTGAAACCCAGAATGTACTTTGTGAATTCTGTTTAAATTAGTTACACATATCACTTCAATTTGTCAGCGCCAAAGTCAGTTACAATTACAAGTCAATTTGTCAGTTACAAAATCTTTGTAAATCCCTGATAGTTTCCTAGATAATTTTTTCAAATAACATCAATTTAATTTGAGAAAGAATACTAGGAATCAAACTGGAGACTTAGTTACTATAAATGATCACAAAGTGTGGTATTTTAAATGCTTGCTACAAACAACCATTATAATATTAAAACTAGGAATATGAAAAATATTAACATTTCTTTTTTATTACAGTATAAAAATGTTACAACACTACAGCCTATTCAACTTTTTTTCAAACTAGTCCTATTTAAAAGTTTAGAGTCCCTATATTTTAAATTCTGGATATACAGATTCTGTATAAAACCACATAAGCTTAATTTTAAATTAAATATAGAAACCAGACAAACCAGTAAGAGGTAGAAAAAAATAAAAGATACATTAAACATTTGTTAATTCTCTTGACAAAAAGAGCACTGGTATACAAAAATTATCACTATCTACACAAAACTCAGAGACCTCAAGCACTAATGTTGTTGAAAGTTTAATGAGTTATCTGGCTGGATTATCAACAGACAGACAGGATGCAGCTCAAATGAAGGCTGGAATAGAAACAGGTCTAATTATTTTTAATGAAGTACTTTATGTTCACTGTCGGACACAAACAACAGGGTCAGATTCGACAGAGGTTCAGAACTCAAAGAATAGTGGGCAAATGTTAGGTTCTGGCCAGTGTGCCAGGGATTATGGTTTATGTGGATTCAAAAGAGAATCCAAGGACTTCCCTGGTAGTCCAGTGGGTAAGACTCCACACTTTCAATGCAGGGGACCCAGGTTCGATACTTGGTCAGGGAACTAGATCCCACATGCATGCTTCAACTAAGAAGTCCACATGCCGCAACTAAAACCAGGCTCAGCCAAAATATAAATGAATGAATGAATATTAAAAAAAGCTGGGGGGCAGAATCCAAAGAACCAAAGCCCAGGTTCAGGTGACAGCTCAGGAACCATAAGTAGCGTTTGCCAGATATAAGCTAAGGGCCTGGGAACCAGAAGGTTGTAGTTGAATTTAGGGAGTCCATAGTTTTTAAGCAGGAGAAGTGAATGGTCTACAAATTCAGAGCTCAAGGCAGAGGTGTAGGAGCCAATAAACAAATGAGCCAGATCTTAGAGATCAAGGTGTACGAGGGTTTGGAATCTAAGAGCAGACCAAACATCCAAAATTAAACGTTAGGCATAATTGTAGCTCATTGGACACAAAGAACACCATGACTACAAGTCTGCTTGATTACAGCAGGAGTGGGAATTCTAGGTTATACCTCAAAGCGTTTGAACTTAAATAACTACACTGCTAAGGGTTTTTGCCTGACTGAATGTTTTTTGTGACATCCATGTTTCCTCTCTGATCCCACTTGCCAACATTGTTGCCTTCCTTGAAAATTTATCTGAAGCCAAACATGATATGAAGAGATGACACTGAACACTTACCTCTTCCATCTTCCAACCACATATACCCAGAACTATATTCTGCAAACTGAGAAATAATAATCCGTTTCTCACTTGATCTTTCTTTTACTGCCACAATCTCTCAAGTTATCATTATCTCCTTCACAAGCCTTTCCACTTAAAAAGTAACAAGCCCTAGGTCCCTGTTCATGCGTGCTGGGTTACATGGGGTCTTTGCTGCTTAGTGCAGCTACACAGCAAGAGCATCGTGACAAGAACTGGGGCAGGGAACAAGAATTGCACATGCTAGAGGCAGGCCATGAGGAACTTGCAGAAGGAGCATAAGGAGGAAGAAGGGCCTCGCCTCATTTTGCTTAAAACAATTCTTCTTAACAGTCTAATGCAGGGTTAGTGAACTTCTATAAAGGACCAGAAAGTAAATATCTTAGGATTCGTGGGCCAGGCTATCTCTGTCACAACTTGACTCTCTCACTGTAGCAGGAAAGCAATCACAGACAATATGTAAATGAATGTCTAAATATCTAAAGCATATAAATCTAGGTCTTGTATCAGATAATGATATGGAATACGCTGCCTTTAAAATACTTACCAAAGAGTTAAATTTTAAGCTGTCATCCTACTCATCTCTAAAGTGAGGAAAACTGATAACCACTAAGGCGTTTACTGTCTCACTTTCTAAGAACGACATCAAGTTGACTTTTTTTTAATATTTACTTATTTATTTGGCTGTGCAAAGTAAGTCTTAGTTGCAGCACGCAGGATCTTTGTTGCCGCGGGCAGGATCTTCGTTTCGACATGCAGGATCTAGTTCCCTGACCAGGGATCGAACCTGGGCCCCCTGCATTGGGAGTGTGGAGTCTATCCACTGGACCACCAGGGAAGTCCCCAAGTTAACTTTTTAGATTATCTAGACCCTGTCTCTATAGCTATTTAGAATACCAGAAAATCATTGGATATATTAACTTGGCTTCATATAGAAAAATTTTATTTAAAGATTGAAAGTTAAGACTTCAGCTTTGGGTTTTATTGATGTATATGTAAGAAATACCACATGAAGGGAATTACATCTTATGTAGAACTAAAGACGACATTGTCCTATTATGTTACTCAATGCCACTACATAAGAATACTTGATACAAATCCCTTCAAAATTTAATACCAGGAAAGTAGTTTGTCTCTCCTGAAAAAGTGATAGGCGTCCTTTATCAGACAATAAGAAGTATGTTGAGTATCACGTTGCTCTTTTTACTTTAGCAGAAGAGTATTTTCAGGTACAATAATTACCTAATCCCAGGTTCACAGCGTTATTGTCCTTTTCCATCACTATGGTGACTATAATAACAGACTTTATTTTTAATTGTCTATTATACATGAGTTTTTCTTAAAAGCCTTATAAATGCTTTCCAAAGATAGGGTCCTGCATTCTAATATTAGACTAAAACCTTAGGCAGAGATTGTCTTTTTACTTTTCTATATCTTCAGTGTGCAGAAAAGTATGCCACTTAGCAGTTAGTTAACATAAATCTTAATGCCATTATACTGCTACATATATTTAAAAAATCACCATCCTAAAGTGAGTGTGGAAAATGGGATCAGGAGATGGACAAGGGCATGAGGAATAGTTAACTAGGCCTGTCTGGCTCCATCAGAGAGAGTTGTGGAAAATGAGGGAGTAAGGAAAGACAAGTGGAAGATAATATATTTATATCAAATGCAGACAGCAGATAATGTGTCTGCCTGATTGCAGACAGCAGTAGAAAAACTAGGCTATGTCTGAGGAGGGAGGCATGGTTATTAACAAAGACATGAAAAAGAGTCTTAGTTAAAATATTCTATAAAATTGAAGAAGAAAAGATAACAAAATAGAGAAGTCTGTTTCAAATATGAATCTTTTTTTTTTTTTTTTTGCGGTACGCGGGCCTCTCGCTGTTGTGGCCTCTCCCATTGCGCAGCACAGGCTCCGGACACCCAGGCTCAGCAGCCATGGCTCACAGGCCTAGCCACTCTGCGGCATGTGGGATCTTCCCGGACCGGGGCACAAACCCGTGTCCCCTGCATTGGCAGGCGGACTCTCAACCCCTGAGCCACCAGGGAAGCCCCAAATATGAATCTTTTAAACGAGAAATTAGGTAAAACCATTGGTCTTAAGGGAAATCAGAGCGGAAAAAATGAGGAAACTTTGGAGTCAACCAAAAGTATACTTCCAAGTAACAAAAAGATCCAATACTTGTGGCCTTGTGGATAGGTAAAAAAGTATGAAGGGAGAAAAGAAGCCAATTTAAATAAGAAATTCAAAGAAATAAGATGGCAAATATAATGACTGATCACTAACAAACCAAGGATATCTATCTAAAATTATTAGGAGTCTTAAAAGAGTCAAAGTATGAAAACCAAGAGAAAATTTCTATGCAGGATATTTGCAGCAAGGAGCCATCTAAATGTCATGGCAACGGTAAGATTTGGGGGATGAATTTTGATTCTCTAAATTAAGGTAGTCCTGGCAATATGATAAATTATAGCTTATATTTATTATTATAATTTAAGGCAAGATAAAGCACTGGTTCAGGACAAATGTTTGGATATTCTGCATTTGACAAAAAAATTAACCTGAGCTCAAAACTATAATCTGAGTTTTTATAAAGGGACGTTTGAAACATAATCAAGACTTAAAAATTAATCAGAATAGCTATCATATAGTTGAGCTGTTACAAAATTTGAAGAAAATTCTGAACATGCAAGTGAGGTAACATTATGTGTACTAGATACGAAATAGGTGTTAACTGAAAACTATCAGAAAATTCATATGTAGAAAACAAATGAACGTATGTGGGAAAGCCTTTAACAGCCTCTTATTTCCTTCTTGGTAGCAGAGATTTAATAATGGAAAGGAACCCACTGAATCATAATAAATATGGGAAAGTTCTCACTCATGGCTTAACATGTGATAATGCATATGGATAGAATAAATATGGGAAATCCTTAAAAGGGATTTTATCTCTTAATCAACCCAAGAAAGTTCACAGAGGAGAGGAACCTTATGATGAATAATAATGATTTCAAAAAAGTCCACAGTCGTGGACTTCCCTGGTGGCCCAGTGGGTAAGACTCCACACTCCCAATGCAGGGGGCCAGGGTTTGATCCCTGGTCGGGGAACTAGATCCCACATGCATGCTGCAACTAAGAGTTTGCATGCCACAACTAAGAGTCTGCATGACGCAGCAAAGATCCCACATGCCGCAACTAAGACCCGGAGCAGCCAAATAGATAAATAAATAAATAAATATATATATATTAAAAAAAAAAGATGTGATATATATCTTAAAAAAACAGAGTATTACTCAGCCAGAAAAAAGAATGAAATATTGCCATTTGCAACAACATGGATGGACCTAGAGAATATTATGCTTAGTGAAGTAAGTCAGATAGAGAAAGACAAATACTATATGATATTGCGTATATGTGGAATCTAAGAAATAATACAAATGAATGTATATGCAAAACAGAAACAAGACTCACAGATATAGAAAACAAACTGTAGTTAACAAAAGGGAGAAGGAAGTGGGGGAGGGGCAAATTAGGGGTATGGGATTAACAAACTGTTGATACTACATATAAAATAGATAAGCAACAAAGATATATTATATAGCACAGGCAATTATACCCATTATCTTGTAATAACCTATAATGGAATATAATCTGCAAAAATACTGAATTACTGTCTTATATACCTGAAACACAATATTATAAATCAAATATACTTCAATTAAAAAAAAGAAATTTATCAATATCATTGTCAATAAAAAGTGCTGGACTTGGAAAATTTATCACTGTAGTTGTGTCCCCTAAGCATTTGACTCAATTATATACTTTCAAGAATGGTTTCACCAATGCAGGAATGTTACAGGGATATAGATTTCAACTTTAACTTCATATAAATAAGGGGAGTCTGAAAATGGAATAGGCTGCCTCATGCATTATGAGTTCGGTACTAATAATAATGTACCAACACAATGAACAAATCAGTTATCGGGTATGATGCAAAAGGATTTAGACACCTAGCAAATGTTGGTGTAGTGACTTCTAAAGTCCCTTCTAACTGTAAAGTTTGAATCCTGTGATCACTATGGTGAGAGGAGTAAGTAGAAGCACATATAACGAAGTGTGAACCATATTAAAACCTTCTCTAAGGATAAAAGGAGACTATTCTGACAATCTCCAGTGATTCTGTTTGGGTGATCTGTAATTTTATTTTTAATTCTCTGCTTCAGTGTTTTTGAAATCTGTGTTTTTTAAGGCCCATTCAATGCCTGGGAGCCAATAAATCTTTCTTTCCACTTCTAAGATTGTTGAGTACCAGTTGTCCGGTGAAGAAGTAAAATAGCTATATGCACTGAAAGTCTCATACGTGACTGAAGAGAGTGCATTTTGGTATAACCATGTAAGAAAACTGTTTGGCAGTAATAAAGTTAAAGTTTCATTCCCTACAGCCCAGCAATTCCACTCCTAGGTATCTACCAAACAGAAATTCATACATACATTCACAATGTTCTAGCAGCACTATTTGAAATGGCCCCAAATCAGCTTCTATACTTTTGTATGTATGTTATTCTTCAATAAAAGCTTTGTAGAAAAAGAAAACTATTCCTACTTCAGGACAGACAGAATAGACACCAAAAGCTTAAGGAAAGAGTCAGTATCCTTTTGAGGATCCTATTAGAAAACTTATCTTCATGTAGTTGGGTGATCTGGACGAGTGCTGAAAAGACCAACAAGCCACTAAAGGGGTATAATAACTGGCTGATTCCTAGATGGAATTAGAACAAAGCTACATTCAATACTGGTGCCTAAGATATTGGCTTCCATATTGTGCTTCTTGAACTATTTTTTATGATTAGATGTATTTTCATCCTAACTTGTAGCGATACTACCTCTACTGAGGTCTGGATCCAAGTCTGAATCCCTTTAAAGGCAGAAATTGGGCCAGAAGCTACATATCCATTTGTTAGGAGTTCTAGTTTACAAGAGAAAATAGATCTGTCACTATTTTAAAACCAGATTGTGATTTCCAGAATGCCTTCAAAGATCAAATATATTAAACAAAAAATAAACATGAATAAAAATCCAATCCCATTTCACATAAAACAAAGCAGAAAAAGAATAAGGAGTTATAATACAAGATCAAACTGATAGAATAAGAGCCAGGTATCACTAAAATATTCTTACCGGTGCAGTTTGCCACCATAAAATGGCTTAGTATGAAAAGTGATGCTGGCTGAATACCCAGTTTTTGCACAGTTGACACTGACTTTGCCACCCAGTTCTACCCAAGGAACAGTTAAAATTGACCGGGCATATGCACAAGGTAGAGAAAACGTATATTCTTCTCCATGCTCTAGTAGACTGAGGACTCCTGAATGTGAAAACATAAAAGTGGTTAATATCTTAAAAAAAAAAAAAAGACAACTATGAAAAATCCATATTAAGTTTTTCTCCTGCCTGGTAAATGAACATCATAATTTTGCTTAATTTTCTTTTAGCTTTGGATGAAATTGGCTTCATTTACAATTGTATTTGACAACAATTCCTAATAATAGTGAATCGAGGTTACTTTCATTATGACTTTATTATCCCTTTGGGGTTCATGGGACCAGAAGATGTTGCAGTGGAAACTGTTTAAGAGTTCTCTCTAATGCTCCTAAAAGTAAAATAAAACCTTAAGTCAGAATTTAAGTCCATGCTATACTGTATCATCATAAGATCTGATCATTAGTTAGTACTAATAACTTAAGCAGTTTTTGGAATAACTAAATACCTAACATTATAGAGTCATAGACCTTAATCTCAGATGGTATGATGCGGGGCAAGGGGCGGGGGAGAAAGTGTTCTTCATTCTATTCTATGCATATTAAGAAAGAAAAAAAGTAATTTTATGATATAAATTAAGGTCTTCATAATAATTTTGTTTGCCAAATTCTGAAGTATTTAAGGTGAAGCTACAAGAGTTAGAAGTGGTAGTTTTCAAACAAATATTATTCTAATGGGGCTTGTTCCATATTAAGTGATGCTATAAAGATGGCTTTAAAAAACATATAAAAAAGGGAATTACAAAAAAAGGGGAATTATATAAATGAATAATCAATCTATACTAGATAATTAAGAGACATTAAGGAGACGAGCTATATTACTAACCTAAGCTTATTACCTAGTTCACCATAAAAACAAATACCGAACTGGATGTGTACTACTAGTCTGAACTATGATGGCATGTCTCTCTCTTTTTTTTTTTTCTTTTTGCGGTACGCGGGCCTCTCACTGTTGTGGCCCCTCCCGTTGAGGAGCACAGGCTCCGGACACGCAGGCTCAGCTGCCATGCCTCACAGGCCCAGCCGCTCCGCGGCATGTGGGATCCTCCCGGACCGGGGCACGAACCCGTGTCCCCTGCATCGGCAGGCGGACTCTCAACCACTGCGCCACCAGGGAAGCCCTGGCATGTCTGTCTTAATGAATGCTCGTTAACTACTGTGTTCTTAATGTTCACAAATAAGGGCAAAAATTATAATAAATATTTTAATATAGTCTATTTTTAGGATAAACAAATAGACAGACTGAGATTCTAAAGTAGTCTACTTTACATAAAGCAACGCCAACTATTAATTTGTATTGCCCTTAACAGTTTTCACAATGGGCAACAATTAATATTGAGCCATTTGAAAAGGAACGTGGCTCTGTATGTGATATATTTATATATAATGGGAGCTGTGGGAAGACATACATAACATACTTGGTTATATTTCAAGTATTTAATAATAACTGTTGATTAATTCTAAGTTGGAAAGGATATCACATACTTTTCTAAAAACATTTGGCCTTATAAACTAGATTCATGATCTTTGATTTCTAGGAATGTAGTTAACATAAGTAATATTCACTATGGAATTTAACGTCTAAGAAATATACAATCAGTTTCTACTGAATGGGAAAATAAGACTAGTTAGGATAACTGAGATTCAAAGTATTCTAAAATCTCATTTATCAGATAATTAAACAGAATTTTCCCCTACTTTTCAATAAAAACATGGCTGCTGATAGAAGCAAAATAAACTGTCAGAAGTTCCATTCTCTGATTTAATTTACTTTCTGTTGAGAGTGTCAATAGCAATTTAATTTTAAAAAGACAAATCCATGAATATATAACTAGCAAATCAAAAAATAACTATCATATACATCCTTCTCAATGCATGGTTAAGATATTAATGCTTTTCCTCATTTCTTGAGGTATTTCCTTTCTTGGAGTGGGAGAGGATACTATCACCAGATTCTCTGTTCCATGAACTGGTAAGAGTAACTGTCCTCGGGGAGAGTGTGTCAAAGAATGAGGGGTTAATTCCGACTATGCCTTAACTTCTATGATCCTGGACACATCCCATCACCTCTAGGCTTCAGGTTTTTCATCTCTAAAGTAAGTAAACTGGTTTGTGAAGAGCCTAGGGTTAATGTGATGCAGCTTATAACTAGAGATAGCAAACTTTTTTTTTAACTAATAAAATATCTTCTAATGTTATAAAAGTTTTGATTAGTTTGAAACATTTGGAAATTAGTAAGACTCACAGCACAACAGGAGTTAAAGATGAGGAAAGCTTAAAAAGGGGATAATATATTTTCTTCAAGGCTAAAATAACACAATTTCAAAATGTTAGGGTCATAAGCTTAATTATGCCATGCTTATACTGTAAGTTTATATTTAGAACAAATTTTCCTATGCACGAGAGTGTTCCTTAACATTAAAATGGCAGACCATTATATTTTCATTAACTCTGCAATGATTTCTGTGGAGATATTTTTGTTGTTGTTAATTTGTTTTTTCTATTCTTACCCAAAAAATATTGTATTTCCTTAAATTGTTTTTTCATAATCATTTGCTGGAGTAGATATAAAGTTTGGCAATATATTTTAAAATATTCTATGAATATCTCCTATGAAATACAAAAGATGTAGATATAGATTTACCTTGAAAATATTTCTTGAGTGCTGTTTATAATAACAAAAACATGTTTTAAAGCATTATCAATAACTTGGGAAAATGAATATTCAGTGCAAAAAAGGAGGACAAAAAACTACATAGAGAGAATCCTAATTTTATAAAACTAAAAGTATGAACATACACACATAGAAAAAATACAGAATACTAGCTAAATTTATCTATCTCTGGATGAAAGGATTAGAGATACTTGTATTTTCTCCTTGATACTTTTTTAAGTTTTCTAAATTTTCTATAATAAAAATAATTTACATTTAAAATCACAAAAAAAGTTAAAAAAAAGAATTTATATTTGTTGACAGATATGCCCCTCCCCCCACCACCAGTATTCTGAAACATACTAGGAATTGGGAAAAAAAGTAGTACACATAGCAGTTCAAATTTATAACTAATATTTCTCTAGCTTCCCCAAATTTAAGGTTATAGTTTGATATTAAAAATTGGAGAATAATTTTTCTACTTACCTTCCCCAACCATTGTCACACCTATCGACATGCCTAAGAATTTGCTCTTAGTCCAGACGTGCGCATTTACACACATCTTCCTCTCTGCACATTCTGCATAAAATCCTGAGACTGGAGGATGATGGGAAACCTGCTCAGCAACAAATCTGACTGTGTAACAGTCTGATCCCACCTGGCTCAAAGCTTCCTCTGATGGAGGAGCATGATTTGTGACAGCCTGGGTGGAAGAGCTGCTAATGACACTGGATGTTACATCGTGTTTTGGCATCCTCCAGGAACAGTGAAACGTTTCTCCAATGATAGGATTGTACGGTTTCTTAGCAATGGCTCCCTTACGGCCTTCATGAAATGAGGTAAGGTAGTATTCAACAAAACGAATCATTCTGTCCTCAGCTGTAGCTCCATCAGAGATGGCTATAAACAGGTCTGGATGAGACATAAAGTCTGCATACATTTCCAACAGGGAACGCTTCTCTAGGATAAATGTAGGCAGCACCACCTAAAACAACAACAACAACAACAGCAAATCAACCAGAGAGAGCAATATAAAAAAACAGTAATTAGTATCTTCAGAGAATTGAGGGGCTACTCTTTGTTGCGGTGCACAGGCTTCTCATTGCAGTGGCTTCTCTTGTGGCAGAGCAAGGACTCTAGGCATGCGGGCTTCAGTAGTTGTGGCTCGTGGGCTCAGCAGTTGTGGCTCACAGGCTCTAGAGCGCAGGCTCAGTAGTTGCGGCACACGGGCTTTGTTGCTCCGTGGCATGTGGGATCTTCCCGGAGCAGGGATCAAACCTGTGCCCCCTGCATTAACAGGGGGATTCTTAACCACTGCATCACCAGGGAAGTCCCTATAATATTACTTTAAAAAGAACAAAATAATGGGGAAAATGGCTATTACTTATTCACAACATGCAAGCCAGGACCGTGGTTACCTTCTTGGTTGCTGTAGCCCCAGCACCTAGCACAGTGTCTGGAATATAAGAGGGGCTTGATAAACATCTGTTGTATCAGTGTCATTGTTAGACAGGAGGTATATGTGACTGCAGTTCAGTCACCAGGTTCTTTAATGTTGCTCAGAAAGTACCGTTCTTTTAAATGTTATATGGCTGTTCATAATTTGTGATCAGTTAATGCTAATGATTTTATATATAAATACAATACATATGTATTTCTTCAATTAACAATGCACAAATGTGGGGAAACGATATTAAATTCATTATTCATGTCAAGAGAGACTTTACCATCTGGATTATTATCACAGAACATTTTTTTCAAATGTTCTTATGCCTCATAAACCCCAACACTGTTCTTATGCCTTACAAACCTAAATCTACCAAGGGACAGCAAATACCATAATAACCAAATAAACTCCTTACTTAACTGCTCATTTTAACCTATTTTACAACTAATAGTCTTTTCTGAACCACTAATATAAAAAATATTTCTAGAATAAAAATGATACCCAGTTGAATACTAAGGTTAGAAGATGAATGTTTAAATGGGTTTCTTTATTCCTAAAATGTCTGCTTCTCAGTAGGCTATTAATTCAATCAATTTACTTAAAAACCCTCCTATAATTACTACACGTCTAAGTAAAGAAAGAAATGTGTTTTTGATTTTGAAATGCTTCAAAGTGAATGCTAAAGGTAAAATGCTTTCTATATTTAAGTTGCGTTTTCAGGTGAGTAACTCACTGGAATTAAACAACCTTTTAATTTACACTTCCACTACCTTCAAAAACCTCAATTTGAAATATACCTCGAGAAGTCAATTTTGAAATCCCACACGAATGCAAAGTAGTGTCAATAGTAACTCAAAGTATGTAATTCCACAGTAGTAAATGTTTGACATACATAGGTTTTGAACCTTACTGGCTTTTTAAATCAATGTCATGGATTAATTGTTAAAACAAATTAAGGCACACTAATTAGATAAACTGGGAATGGAGAAGATGGGCCTAAAATTAAAAGCTATAGATCAGTGCTTCTCAAACTTTAATGTATATATACATATTACTGAAATGAAGATTCTGGTTCTCTAACTTTGAGATTGGGGGCTGAGATTATGCATTTCTAACAAGTTCTCAGGTGATGGTGATGCTACTGATCTTCAGACCACACTTTTTTTCTTCTTTCAGTTTTATTACGGCATAATTGACAAATAAAACTGTAAGATATTTAAAGTGTATACTGTAGTGATTTGATATACACATATATAGTGAAAGGACTCTCACTATCAAATTAATTCAGGCCACACTTTTAAAGTAGCAAGGCTGTAGACCAGGGGTTTGCAAACTAGGGCCTTTGGGCCAAATCTGGCATCCTGTTTGTGTAAATAAACTTTTGCTGAAATACATCCATGCCCATCCAACATATCATCTATGGCTGCTTTCATACTACAAAGGCTGAGCTGAGTACTGCTGATCCTTAAACAATATGGGTTTGAACTGCAGGTCCACTTATACATGGATTTTTTCCAATAAACATACAAAAATATACATGTAGAACATCATGTGCAAGACTTGTATTGGATAGTCTATTCTTACACAGGCTTAAGGTGAGTAATATGTAATATAAAATGAATAATATGTTAGTTTTCTTACTGTTTTATAACCTCATTTTCTTGCTGTATTATAACCTCGCTCTCAAAGAATTACATTAAAGTACCGTACCTCTCTCACAATGAGAGAAAAACTGTGTATTATCACAGGTATGTGGGTTTTTTAAAAAAATGTAACAATGTTTCCAATATTGTTTCATGAATATGACTGCAATACTGTATGTCATAAAAATTTTATAACAATTCATTCATTAGTGTATAGACTAGGCTACCATGAAGCTGATTACACTAGGCTACCATAAAGCAATCATATTGCTGCTTCTTCATTATCAATGCATGAATCATTATATCTATAAATAAATATAAATTTTTTTCACATTATCTTTTCATTTTTGATGTCTAGTATATACTAGTAATACATATACATAGAAACAAAATTTGCGTTAATTGAGTGTTTATGTTATTGGTAAAGCTTCGAGTCAACAACAGATTATTAGTAGTTAAGTTTTGGGGGAGTCAAAAATTATATGCGGATTTTCAACTACATGGGGGGTTGGCGGTCCTAACCCCTACATTGTTCTAGAGTCAAGTATAGTTCCAACAGAGATCTATGTCCACATAGCTAAAAATATCTATTATCTGGTCCTTTACAGAAAATGTTTGCTGATCTCTGTTATAGATTAATACCCAAAATGCACTATCCAAAATGGGAAGTAAGAATAAAGTAGAAATATCAATGACTTTAATGGTTTTGTGGGATTATATCCTTTTCTTTAGATTTTCCAATTGTGTATCCCAATGGACCCCTTTTATTTTGTACAGAAACAAGACTATAGGTCTTTATTTGCCATGTGACTTAATGCTGCACAAAAAACCTATCACATTTTTTATGAAAATAAATGCTCATCAAGCAACTAAGAAACCAACTCATAAAGATTAAAAAGCCCTGACAACATTAACAATCATAGGTATAGTTCTAATCTAATGATCTCCTGAGACTGTTTATCCCATTACTTACTCTTGTTAAGTCCATGCCCAGCTTGAGCTGTGATAAGAGATGTAGGATAACACTGCGTTGCTCTTCAACAGCTCCCAGGTCATCCTCCTTGTTGTCACAAGTATCCTCCACCTCATCATCTGCATTTATTTCTTCAGGTTCCTTGATGCAACATAAAGCAAAAGTCTACTGTTACTAGTGCTTATTGAGAGAGTGGCATGGACATGTATACACTACCAAACGTAAAATAGATAGCTAGTGGGAAGCAGCCGCATAGCACAGGGGGATCAGCTCGGTGCTTTGTGACCACCTAGAGGGGTGGGATAGGGAGGGTGGAGGGAGGGAGACGCAAGAGGGAAGAGATATGGTAACATATGTATACGTATAACTGATTCACTTTGTTATAAAGCAGAAACTAACACACCATTGTAAAGCAATTATACTCCAATAAAGATGTTAAAAAAAAGAATAAAAATATAAACATCAGATGAAGACATTTATATTGGGCCTAAATGAATCTGAGAACAGACAAAAATCTTTCTGAAAATACAACTTCCATCACTTGGCCATGGAATAGATTTCCTTCAATGAACCCATTATCACTGACATTGAACATATTGTGGTTTTGTCATAAGTATCACACATAAAACACACATATTTTGTGAAAACAGGATTTTTCAGAGTGAAAATGTCTCACCTGAAACTTAGGCTTTGCAGGCTTTGACCACCTGCCAGGGAACCCTACCACTACCTATAATTTAAGATGTTTTGAGGATTAAATATTTGCCCTATTTTTAAGCTAACACTATAAAAGTAAAATTTTAAAGTGACTATACATGTCAAGTCTAACTTCTGTAATCTATATTTAGATATTCACGCATCCTTGCAGTTGTCAGGAAGAAACTTTGGGGATGAAGAGAATTCTAGGTGCAGGTATAGAAAACTTGTAGTTGCTCATGCACTTTTCTTTTTCTTTTTTTTTTTTTTTGCGGTACGCAGGCCTCTCTCTGTTGTGGCCTCTCCCGTTGCGGAGCACAGGCTCCGGACGCACAGGCTCAGAGGCCATGGCTCACAGGCCCAGCCGCTCCGCGGCATGTGGGATCTTCCCGGACTGGGGCATGAACCCATGTCCCCTGCATCGGCAGGCGGACTCTCAACCACTGCGCCACCAGGGAAGCCCGCTTATGCAGCCTTAATGCCACAAAATGTTCTCTGCATAGTTCTTCAATCAATAAAACAACCCCTTGAAAAACCAAAAATGTTTACTCTCATCTCAATAGGGTCTTCGCTCCAAATAACTGGTTAAGAGAAACCTAATTTCTTATTTCTATTTAAGCAACAAATAAAAGTTTCAAATCCCAAGATTCTATAATCTTATTAGATATCACTTTCCATGTTTATATGGGGATGGTGTCCCATCTCTCTCACTGGTACTTCTTTTCATTACCTTTGTGCAAGACAGCGTTCATGAGTATACTATCTTTGGTATTGTATTAAATTTTAAGTTAGGAGGATTTTAAAAAGGAAATGATTCTGCTAATAGTCTCCTGCCTTTAACTTTTTTTTTTTTTTTTGCGGTACACGGGCCTTTCACTGTTGTGGCCTCTCGCGTTGCGGAGCACAGGCTCCGGACGCACAGGCTCAGCGGCCATGGCTCACGGGCCCAGCCGCTCCACGCCATGTGGGATCTTCCCGGACCGGGGCACGAACCCGCGTCCCCTGCATCGGCAGGCGGACTCTCAACCACTGCGCCACCAGGGAAGCCCTGCCTTTAACTTTCTCGTCCCATAATCAAATCCTATCAAACAAGAAGCCCATCTGTTCTATGTAGCTAGGCAAAGAAAACGAATCCTAATCAGGCATAAAATCAAGAACTTAATGTTCTCAAGATATTAAAAACAAAATACAAAACTTGGTGACACAGTTAAAGAATAATGGGTTTCTGGTTATTCTTTTGCCTTTGTTTTTCTCATTTTTCTTCTCTCTCCTTCGAACAAAGAAATCTTTACTAGCTCAAATTCTGATAAATCAATTAATGGTCTAGTTCATTTCTTCAGAGACCAAACACAACAATTGTGTATATCAGAATTATTTCTGTTTTTATGACCTTGAGGAAAGATCCCAAAGGCAAGTTTCTCAATTCCCCTTTTCAATGGCTAGTAAGTCTATCAGGAACTACTTCCTGTTTTCTACGCTAAGTCAGTTGCACAATATAGTTTAAGTATACCAGTGAATGTTTACTCATTATGAAACAGGGGAAAACTCGATCATCCCTCTTTCTATACATGAATTCCAAATATAACAATTTTTCATTTGAGAAATGTTGAGGGGAAAAAAACTAACAGATCTTAATTAAATAATGTTCTCCAACCTTCTGAAAGGTACTATTACATTTGAGGTCAGAACCTAGGACAGATTAATAATGCAAATACAGCCTTAAACATTATTATACACAAAGTTATACACAAAGTTTACTTTGTGGTTTCCTCTAATGAAAATAATATTAAACTAAAGAGATAAAATATAATCTGGTATGGGGATGTATGTATACATATAGCTGATTCACTTTGTTATAAAGCAGAAACTAACACACCATTGTAAAGCAATTATACTCCAATAAAGATGTTAAAAAAAAATCTGGTAGGAAAACTAAAAGAATACAGTTTTTGTTGTTTTTATAAAAATAGTCAAACCACTTACTAAAATAGAAAAAAAAGGAATTCTATTCATGATTAAATACTGATTCTAAAGCATGATGTGAATGGAAGAATTTGGAAGCTCTCTTTCCTTTTTGAAATGGCCCTTCTTAGAGATTGTCATGCCTTTCTTAAAGAAAAGCTTAAGGTTAGGGCTTCCCTGGTGGCGCAGTGGTTAAGAATCCACCTGCCAATGCAGGGGACAGGGGTTCGAGCCCTGGTCTGGGAAGATCCCACATGCCGCGGAGCAACTAAGCCTGTGTGCCACAACTACTGAGCCTGCGCTCTAGAGCCCGCGAGCCACAACTACTGAGCCCACGTGCCACAACTACTGAAGCCCGCTCCTAGAGCCTGTGCTCCACAACAAAAGAAGCCACCACAATGAGAAGCTCGTGCACCACAACAAAGAGTAGCCCCTGCTCGCCACAACTATAGAAAGCCCACGTGCAGCAATGAAGACCCAATGCAGCCAAAAATAAATAAAATTTAAAAAAATACGGAAAGCTTAAGGTTAAAAAAAAAAAGCATTACAAAAATTCAAATAAACATGCTCAAACATATAAAATCCCTAAAAACCCAGAATGGTTAGCAAATACAGTGGCAAGGCCTGTTGAATTTCTAGGAATTCATACTATTTGGAGATTGCATGGCAGAGGGAAACCCCAATATTCTGCAGAACTCATACTAATCCCATTTTTTTTGTCTTCCTGATTTCTGACTTGGACACTAAGGAACTGTGGGCTTCATTCTAGCCTCACTGAGGTTTACCTCCTCTACCACTTGACAGCAAAATTTCCACTACTGTAATGTATGTTTTGAGCTTGCATTGACACTTATATTCCAAAGAAGGCATATGTGAAATTTTTGAAAAATTCAGGTCTTTTCTGGTATGCTTGAGTGGGGTCTAATGTCTTTTGTAATTAAAAAAAAATCTATGCACTTATTTGTTTCTATTTGCACTAGGTCATACACTTGGTCTACTCAACATTTCAAAAGATTTGGAAATTCAACGATCCTCTCCTCCCCACCTCTGTGCCCCATCTCTAACATATGCCTCTATCCTGACCTCCAACATGCTTTGTATTCTCATTTAGAAGTATGAAAATGTTGGAGTATATGACCTATAGTTTATAACTTTTCACTTGTAAATTATATCTCTAGTCCTGATCTCTTTCCAAAGCTTTGGTTACATCATTTCCAGTTGCTTTTCATATACATTAACAATCATATGTCCTCTTCTCAAATAAAATTCAACATGTTCATAAACTATACTAAACCTTTTCTTTCAAAAAGCTCTTTCTGGGCTTCCCTGGTGGCGCAGTGGTTGAGAGTCCGCCTGCCGATGCAGGGGACACGGGTTCGTGCCCCGGTCCGGGAAGATCCCACATGCCGCAGAGCGGCTAGGCCCGTGAGCCATGGCTGCTGAGCCTGTGCGTCCGGAGCCTGTGCTCCGCAAGGGGAGAGGCCACAACAGTGAGAGGCCCACGTAACAAAAAAAAAAAAAAAAAAAAAAAAAGCTCTTTCTTCCTAATTTTGCTAGCTTTGCGAATGGCACCACAATTTTAATCATTTAGTCTCAAAAACTTGAAGTCATCTTTGATCCAACCCTATATCCAGTCAATCACAAGCTCAATTGATTTTTCATTTGAAATGCACATTACCTATTCATTTGTCTTCATTTCTACTTCCATAGCCTTCTATCCACACTTTAATTCCAAGTCATATCATATACCAATCTTTTTAAACATATCGCATCCCTCCCCATGCTCATGATTTCATTATGTATCACATTAAGACTAAATTCTTCTGCATGAGTTTTATGTTCCTTGGGGGCACAATTTACACTGTATTCTATGGAGCAGTGCTCAGGGGATTATCATTCCATATAGCATGCAACATGAATGGTCATCTGGATTTGTAAAATCCAACAACCCTGGGGTCATTTTCCATAAACCAGGTACTCTGCTAAATTTATTTTATCTAAATAACAATCTTATAAGGTATTACTACCCCTGCTTTACAGATGAGGAAGCTAAGCATGGTTAATCAATTGGCCCACATGTTAGTAAATGATAGGACCTGGGTTCAAAATCATCAGGCAAGCCTTTTCTGCAATAAGTACACATGCTTTAGCATCCCTGCTTGTGTTACTCCCCCATCTTGAGATTCCCGTACTACTATTCTTCTTTTCAAACCTTGTCTCCTTTCAAAGCCCAATTTCAATTCCACTTTCTCTCCAAAGCATTCCTCATCCACTCTACTCATATACCCCTCTTCTTTCCCTGAATGCCCATATCCCAAGAATCTAAGTGATATCTATTAAGATGAAAAAAAATGAAAAATACTGCTTTATGTTATCATCTCATTGTTTCAGTATATAGGTGTTGTGACTCTAAATAGATTTTAAGTCTCTTCAGTGAAAGAACTGTCTTCTATTTTTGTGTCTCCTCTAAGTCTTAATGTTGGACTTGTCACATATTAGCTAACTTAATGAATACTTACTAACTTCTTGACTCCACAGATGAATTAGTCAAAAAGCTATAGGAAAAAAAGGATTTTTTTTTCTTTCTTCTCCCCCACCCACCCTACTGCCACTGTCTGCCTCACTGAGTCAAGACCTTTGCCAGCTTTGGAAGTACCTGTGTCATATGTTTCTCTTAAGAAATAATTTGCTGTTATATAAATAACCATAAACCGTGCATTACTCTTGACTCAGTAATTCTAGTTGGGAATATAACCTAAAGAAATAATTCGAATAAAGGGGAGGAAAAAAAATAAAGCAGTAGACAAAATGATATAGCATTATTTATAAGAACAAAAAAAAACAAACAACCTAGACATTCAATAGCCTACTTCAACCTAAAAACTTTTATTATATAGGCCAGAATAACATATAAGAATACTTATGAGAAGTAGCAAGTAAAAAGAGCTTAAAACAAAACTATCTATGTAATTATGATAACCATAAATATAACAGATGTAAACTCAAAAGGCAAAAAAACAGTATGATTTGTTACAATGGTGGAACTATGAATAGAAGAAAACACTTTAGCTTCTGAGAAACGTGGAATTAATATTGCTTTATAAAAATATTAAACCCTAAGACTGTGTGCTAGTTTAAGTAGACTAACACTTTTAAAAATTGGTTTGGTGAAGTGCTTACTATCAACAAAACCTTAATGTTAAACTTTTAAACTTATGAACTTAATAGTAAACACCTAGTAAATAATGATAAATTAAGAAATGTAAGAGATAAATATCATGCAAATAATTTTCTATTAGAAAAGCGATTTTCCAGAAAAAGAAAAACATGCAAATTTCATTTTTAAAATACATTTATATGAAGCAAAAGTAAACGAAAACTAAAAAGGCCACATAATTTAACCTGGAAAACTATGTACAAGTTTTACACAATAGACCCCTTCCAAAGCCAGTGCAGTTCAAAGTAGAACAACGTCTAGAGTATGCTCTCATTATGTTGATTTGCATGTCCTGACAATAAAAAGATGTTTTTCAGTGATTCCTAATTTTTACTCCAAAACTCTATGTTCATATTACCTTACCCTTGCTAATAGTCCAGATTCTGCAACGCACTGCTCTTCTGGGACTGCCACTGGCTTACTCTGCTCAGTTGCAAAGGGTTGGTCAGCTCCATTTTTATAGTGGTTTGATAAAGGTATCTTTGGTTCTAACCACTCGATTGTCGTTCCTGATGAAGTAAGAGAAAACTTTCGCTGAAACTTGCTCATAATCTGGAAAGTTCAGCAAATGTGGATTTTATTAAACAATTTTCTTTTGAGTCTACAAGACTAAAAGCAATTTAACCTGTTAAGAGACTCTGCAAGACAGTGACTTGTATCTCATTAGCATGAGCATCATGATTGGGTATTTTAAAACACAGCAACCTGCAACTTGAAATCAGATACCATTTAAATGAATCAACCCTGAATAGGACTAAACTCACTTCTTATGCAAATCTATGAATCATAAAGTGTATTCCTACCCTAACAGTTGATTTGCTGGCCTTTCTGCATGAACCCTGTCCCTCTAGTGATAAGAAGTATGCAGTTAGGCTAAAGGAAATCACAATTACAGGAGGAACCTGGGACTGTGAAACAATAAAATCTGCTTCAATTTGGGGTTGAACCTTATTCTCAGTAGCAATTTTCTAACTAATCAAGATAACCCCCTTGATCTAATTTACGAATTGCAAATACATGTCCATTATGTTTTTTCCAGTCATATAAAAAAGCTCCATATACTTTTAAACTGAAAGGCTCTCCTACTGAATAAATAATAGTTGACCTAGTGAAAGATAGTGGTCACATTTAGAGACCTGTCATCTTCTCAATTAATGACTCAATGTCTCTTATTACCCTCAACTAGTTTAACAAAGTGGATTCTATGCCTAATCAATAATGGAAAATGTTCCATTTGATTTCAGAGGCTGATCTAGGTTTCACAGAAACTTGGTTATATAGTGCTACATTAAGGGATGCTCAGACTACCACAGCAGAAATTAAAAGGAGTATGGAATTTACTTAGTCTATAACAAAACCCCAGACTTGAGTAGAGGAATAAATTACAAAGTACCTATCAGGCTACCAGAGCATCTTGCCTTGCCACTCAGTTCAGTTTCACTTGGCACTGGCGGGGGGATTCATAATTAGGGGAATGCCCTGGATAAGTTCATGGGGTCTCTTTCAAAATTCCAAAGAAATGAAACCACTTTGTTCCTACCTTGAAATGTCTATTTTTAATATCAATATCTAGATTTCCTTACTTCTCGAAATAAAATGCACACAAACACTAGACTTAAGAGATCTGTTTTAAGAGATCACTCAACTGATAAACCATAACAAAACTCTTAATCAAACCAATCATTTGGTCTCAGGACCCTTCTACATCAATAATTACTGCTGTGCCTTTGTATAATATACATTAAGACCTCATGGGACTAAACACTAATTTTTATTCAGATTTCATTTCTTGGATCATTTCAAAATTTGAGTGGGAAGGTAATTCAGTTTTTTTTCTTCACAGTTTTATCTTCATTCTCAACTGACAAGAATAAATTTCTACCTACTTAATTTGGAAAATATGGCAATTTATGGTGAGAAATACCAGTATTAGTTAATTCCCTCAAATACCCACAAATCTGTGCTCCAAAAAATAGTGATATGGGAGAATACCTTTTACTTTAAACACTTCTATAAAGTTTACAGTGTGTTTCACATTTTTAATTAAAAAAATACAAATTTATATTGGGCATGCTTCATTAATCACAAAGCAATCATTTAAAAAATAAGACTATTAATTTAAACTACACAAATGAAATTCTAAGAATTTAAAAAATTACATAGTATTTAATTAATCAAGTATTTATTTATTTTTTTAACTGAAGTATAGTTGATTTACAATATTATATTAGTTTCAGGTGTACAGCATAGTGATTCAGTATTTTTATAGCTTATACTCCATTAAGAGTTATTATAAGATAATAGCTATAATTCCCTGTGCTATACAATATATCCTTGTTGGTTATCTATTTTACAAACACTCATCTTCAAACAACCATGAGGTAAAACAAAAATTAAAAAGAAAAAAAGAAAAGCCTGGTGGGGAATGTACTAATATATTCACGGGGGCAACTTCTGCTTGGTAAGATAACATATGATTTTTCTTTCAATTGCATGGTAGTTTCTAAATTTTTTATAATGAGTGCTTTATAACAAGAGAAAATTTATATTGGACTACTTAGAATTCCTCTAAGACAACAGTCCATGCTCACAGTGCACAATTTAGGCTTTTCTATCTCTTTGGAATGCCTTCTCCCCTACCTCCCACTCCTGAACTAATAGGTTTTCTTAGCTTTTCTGTGCCTTTCCCAGACTTTTTTCTACCAGAAGTATTAGTCCATTCACATGTTCTCCCACAGTACTTTGTTCCCATTGTAAGTGGCACTTTACATATTATAGTTAACTATTTACATGTTTCTTCCCCAAGTGGACCATGAGTTCCTTAAGTGGAACATACATAACTTATTGGCCTCTGTAATACTGCCCTGACCTATATCTACAATTGCCATTAGCTTGTTTTTGTTAGCTTGAAATATTGAATTTAGGCGCACATGAGGATGGGATTCACACCC
This sequence comes from Mesoplodon bidens, assembly GCF_964165515.1. Lineage (NCBI taxonomy): Eukaryota > Metazoa > Chordata > Mammalia > Artiodactyla > Ziphiidae > Mesoplodon > Mesoplodon bidens. The sequence goes on along the minus strand of NC_138161.1, from coordinate 112,557,039 downwards.
TATCCATATCAAGATCTGCACAAAGTCTCAACATCTTCCTCAAATATCTTTCTTCCACAAGCAAGGGGAGTTCCTTGGATAAGAAAACAATGAGTATTGGGAAACACTAAGTTACTACTATTAATACAATGTGATGGGAGTGGGGGAGTTGGGGAGATGTTGTTAAAAGGGTACAAGCCTGCAACTAGAAGATGAATAAGTCCTGCAGATCTAATGCACAGCACAGAGAATGTAGTCAACAATACTATATTAAATATTTCAAAGCTGCTAAGAGACTAGATCCTAAATGTTCTCACTACAAAAAAGAAATGACAGGAAATTCCCTGGTGGTCCAGTGGTTAGAATTTGGCACTTTCACTGCCTAGCCCTGGGAAACTAAGGTCCTGCAAGCTTCACGACATGGCCAAGGAAAAAAAGGAAGAAATAAATAACAATTATGCAATGTGATTGAGGCATTAGCTAACACTTTGGTGGTACACAAATATATAAATGTATTAAATCAACATTTTAAACTTACACAATGTTATATGTCAATTATATCTCAATTTTTAAAATGATGAGTTTATTCATCTCATTTAATAGAAAAACTCATTTTTTGTTATCCCATGCAATAACATTCTTTTCCCCAGTAAATTAATTTCAACAAATAGGTGCTCTCAAATACTGTGTACATCTTATTTTTCAAACTGAAAGGTGACTGATAGACTTTATTTTTTTAAATCATTTATTTATTTATTTATTTTTGGCTGCGTCGGGTCTTCGTTGCTGTGCGCAGGCTTCTCACTGCGGTGGTTTCTCTTGTTGCAGAGCATGGGCTCTAGGCGTGTAGGCTTCAGTAGTTGTGTCTCGCAGGCTCAGTAGTTGTGGCACACGGGCTTAGCTGCTCCGCGGCATGTGGGATCTTACCGGACCAGGGCTTGAACCCATGTCCCCTGCGTTGGCAGGTGGATTCTTAACCACTGTGCCACCAGGGAAGTTCTAGACTTTAATATATATATATCTCAATATGGAAATAATGAATAGTGGACTAAAGCTAAACTCAAGGAATCATTCCAACGTTTCTACTTTGATCGTCGAGAGAGAGTGATGCCACCAACTTTAACAGAAATATAGAACACGTGAGTTTTGAGTTCAGTTTTTGACATGTTGAGTTTGAGGTTTCTAAAGGGATATGTAATTATATGAGACCTAAAATGGTTTTAGATTTGAAAAAGGACACAGTTAAAAAGACTTTGTGTAACATTAGTGTGATAATTAAAAACCCAAGAGGCTTGCTGGTTTTCTATTCGTTTCGTTTTGATTAAGATTTTCTGGAGTAGAATTACAAAGGATACAGTTGGTCCTTTCCATGTTTTGACCTGCAATGTTAAGTCCTACCTTTAAGCAATAACTTACCTGAAGGCAATGAGCCCTTCTGATGTGATGCATGCTGCAACTGGAGAATATGAAAGCAGTCATTTAAGCAGTTCATAGTTGCCATGGAAGTAGCCTTGAGCATTAAGAGATCCTGGTCCAAGGAACTAAGATGGCCAGAAGCAGGAAGGCATTCAATTCCTCTAATTAAGTCTCTTTGTTGTCCTTCAGCATGAGACATCATCTAAGGAAAACAACAATTCTGTGTGTCCCACTCATAATTTCTGTATAACATGTATACATACAGTTGCCATTTTAATTACAATATTCTGTATAACATGTAAACATACAGTTGCCATTTTTGGGGCATATTAGGCCTAGAAATCTATTTTCAATTTGTTTGGCTATTCTCAATAAGCATTTAATAGTGCTTCTCAAAAGACGGTAACTTTTGGCAGCTACACTTTTTCTTTGGCGGAAACAAAGATCAAAAGACTTCTACCTTGATATAAATTTCTTTAACAGTATACATTTATATAAGTCATCAGAAAGAACATTCCAGATCATTTTTTTTGTGTGTGTGTTTTTTTTTTTGCAGTACACAGGCCTCTCACTGTTGTGGCCTCTCCCGTTGCGGAGCACAGGCTCCCGACGCGCAGGCTCAGCGGCCATGGCTCACGGGCCCAGCCGCTCTGCGGCATGTGGGATCCTCCCGGACCGGGGCACGAACCCGTGTCCCCTGCATCAGCAGGCAGAGTCTCAACCACTGCGCCACCAGGGAAGCCCCAGATCATTTTTAATAGCAGCATTAGATATTTCACTCCAATGTAAAAATAATTCCCAGTCTGGGCTCTCAACCACTTTATTCACAGCACATCTGGACAGGCTCAATTTGAACCTACAGTGAAATCATGATAGTTTACATGCTTCTGCTTTCCCAGTCTAACTTTCTGGTCCCATTAGGTTGATTTTAAGCAAACACTGGATATAAGCTTTTCAAGTTAAAAGAGTTCAATACGCTTTTTGATTAGGAGGCCTATCTATACAGTTCCTAACAGAGCCAGTGGAATAAAAACGATGATGAGCAACCCTATTTTTTTTTCTTTTTTTTATTTATTTGTTTATTTTTGGCTGCATTGGGTCCTCGCTGCTGCGCACGGGCTCTAGGCGCGCGGGCTCAGCAGTCGTGGCGCACGGGCCCAGCTGCTCCGCGGCATGCGGGATCCTCCCGGGCCAGGGATCGAACCCGTGTCCCCTCACTCGCAGGCGGATTCCCCACCACTGTACCACCGGGGAAGTCCCAAGCAACCCTATTTTTAAAAATGAAAACTGAATTTAGGGGCTTCCCTGGTGGTCCAGTGGTTACGATTCTGTGCTCCCACTGCAGGGGGTTCAGGTTTGATCCCTGGTGGGGGAACTAAGATCCCGCATGCTGCCACATGGTGCGGCAAAGCAAACAAACAAACAAACCCCCTGAATTTATTATGTTTAATTATTTGCAATTGTGAGCAGAAGGTTTTCAGATTGTCCACCCTGTGGAAATTATTTTAACTCACAAAGAAACTCTATAGTGGAGAGACTCTTTTAGATTTCAGAGACTCTGTTCCAGACAATTTTTAATACAGTTCATTGGAGGGCTAGTGAAAGAGAGATGCGAAATGATCCTACCAAGCAAATTAAGTGTGTCATACATGAAACAGCCCCTGAAAACACATGCGTAATACTGGATCAAACAGTCACCCTTACCAGAAAAAAGGTTGTTAAATGAAAAGTGTGGGTATGAAGGTATCTATACAGATCTTCCTCCACTTACAATGGCGTTACACCCCGATAAACCCATTATTAAGTTGAAAATATCATAAGTTGAAAATATCTTAAGTCAAAAATACATTTAATACACTTAACCTACAGAACATCATAGCTTAGCCTAGCCTAGCCTACCTTAAGTATGCTCAGAACTTTTACATTAGTCTACAGTTGGGCAAAATCATCTAACATAAAGCCTATTTTATAATAAAGTCTTCAATATCTCATTTAATTTATTGACTATTGTGCTGAAAGTGAAAAACGAATGGATGTATGGGTACAGGAAGGTTACAAGTGTATTAGTTATTTACCCTCATGATCACGTGGCTGATTGAGAGCTGTGGCTTGCTGCCTAGCATCAGGAGATAATATTGTACCACACATCACTACCCCAAGAAAAGATCAAAATTCAAAGACCAGTTTCTACTGAATGTGTATCACTTTCGCACCATTGTAAAGTCAAAAAATCGCACGTCGAACTATTGTAAGTTGGGGACTGTTTGTGTGTGTGTAAATGTTTTTGTATATAAATGCTAGGACTAACTCCCAATAATCCAAAATTATGAATAAGTACAAACACTTTGGAAAACAGTTTGGTAATATCTACTAGAGTTAAATATATAGAGCTAAATAAATATAATCCATGATCCAACATTCTTAGTTACATAACCAACAGATATGTATGTATATATGTTCATCAACTCAAATGTCTATCAACACTGGAACGAATTAAAAATATTAAAGTATATCCATATAATAAATACCATGCAGCAGTGAAAAGAAAGGAACTGCTACACTCAATATGTAAGTAAATCTCCAACATACGCTGACTAAAAAGAAGCCATACCCAAAGGAGCACAAACTTTTTGATTCCAGTTTTAAAAAACAGGCAAAATAAATCTATGGTATTAGAAGCCAGGATAGTGAGGAGGGTGTAATGATGGAGAGGCTTGAGAGGGTCTTCTAGGGTGTTGGTAATATTTAATTTTTTGATCCAGGAGGTAGTTATATGAAAATTACAGGATGCACACTTGTGTGTCAGGTTCTTTTATACATGGATACATGCTTAGAAGGTTAATTAAGAACTGGGATGAAGATCAAGGGAAGGGGGCCAAACAGATCCATTAGGTTTACCTCTGGTCTAATGAAAAGAACTTCTATGGCTAATTAAACAGAGCAGAAAGCCAGATAAGAAATTGTAGACAAAATTCTATAATTAGTTGAGGCATAAGCTCCAAATTTCTAGAGACAGTCCTGGTTTATGCTTAGAGTCCGCTGTAATTATATCTAAACCTGTTCCAGTTTGAAGACCAAATTACATACTTACCCTATTTCTTCATTCTAAAAGAACTTCTTGGTATATAATTAGAAATGGGAAGCTTGTATTATGCCTCTTTTGTATTTCTCACTGGTCTAGGGGTCTTTAATGTAATTGCTCTTCCCCTCTGCTTCTAGCAATGTTATGAGCAAATACTAACTTTTACACTTGTCAGATTTCTTAAACAAGTCACAATAAGTGCTAGTACTGCTGAGGGAAAAAATTACTGCTCAACTATATCTGAAATCAAGCTGAACTTATTACTTTCCAGGCAAGGAAGAACTGTTCTTCCAGAACAAATCAAAGAGCTAATCTTTTTTTTTTTTTTTTGCGGTATGCAGGCCTCTCACTGCTGTGGCCTCTCCCGTTGCGGAGCACGGGCTCCGGACGCACAGGCTCAGCGGGCATGGCTCATGGGCCCAGCTGCTCCGCGGCATGTGGGATCTTCCCGGACCGGGGCACGAACCCGCATCCCCTGCATCGGCAGGCGGACTCTCAGCCACTGCACCACCAGGGAAGCCCCAGGCAGATTCTTAAACACTGCGCCACCAGGGAAGTCCCCTCGCTTTCTTTCTTGAACTTAGAGAATATAACTTCTTATTCTCACCATAAGAAAAACATTTGAAAAACTGGACATTTAAATTAAAAACACCTGTTCACTTGACTACACTCTTCAGAGACCATAAAGGAAAAAAGAAAAGATGTACGCTTATTATCTGTACACTTTTCTATATTACGTTATAAGCCAATAAAAGTTTAATAAAGGATAAATCATAAGCAGGATACTGACAACATAAATAATCAGCTATCACAACATAACACTTAAGAGAAGAAAGTGTTTCCTTTTGCAAATGGCCCAAAAAAGCCACTTGCTAGTGCTGATGTTAGAAGTGAAGATGCCTAAGAAAGTGATGTTCTCGACTAGAAAAAATAAACTTTAAATTATAGTTATAGCGCAAATGTTAAAATTTGGTTGTGGTTCTTTCCAAAGTGAACAAATGAGTTGATCATATATTTACAATGAAATAGAACTGATTGTGTGAAGCTGCTTTAGTGATTGTTCCTGACACTATGAAACCAGTTCCTCAAGAAAGAAAAAACATCAGGAAAGCCGAAAACTTGCTTAATCTGTGTTTTGTAGCTAGATATGGCAAATCTGGTGATAGTGTACATCACTTAAGTGGCATCTAGTTTGTCTGAAAACCAGATGAGAATCATGATTTTGTTGCTTGTATTTTAAATGTCGGTCTCCCTTACTAGACTGGTCATGTGAGCCCCTCCCAGGGTACAGCATAGTACCAGCATAGTACCATGAAGCACGCACTGATTAATGGAGTGACTGATAAACTGTACTAATAATCAACAGTAAATACTAAAATAGATCACTTTAACACTTTAGTAATAAATCTATGTTCCAGCACAGTATGACTCTATTCTCAATAGTTAGTTGCTTTTGCCAACTGTTACTTTATCTATCGCCGGACTTACCCATGGACTTTGATTCAAACACTCCTTTCAAACTCACTCTGAATTCTATCTTTGCACTACAACCTCCTGGAGCTGGATCACTCTAGAACAGCAATTCTCAAACAGTGCTCTGCAGATCCTTGTCGGACCCTTTTCAGGCGGTCTATGGAGTCGAAACTATTTTCACAATAATTTTAGGAAATTAATTTGCATTTTCCACTTGGTGGCATTTGCACTGATGGTGTGAAAGCAATGGTGGGTAAAACTGCTGGTGTCTTAGTCAGAATGAAGGCAGTGTCATCATCATCAACAGTACTAGTCATCATTGTATTCTTCACTTCCATGCACTTAAGGGGGGGCGGGGAGCGGGGGGGAGCCAGTTTTACCTAAGAATGTTCTTGAAAAATTAGTAAAAATTATTAGTTTTACTATATCTTGAGTACACATTTTTTAATAGTCTATATGAAAAATGAGAAGTACACTTCCGTTGCATATCAAAAAAAGTGCACTTCTGCTGCATACCAAAGTACTGTGGTTGCCTAAGGAAAAGCACTTGTGAGACTGAGCTGCAAGCTGAACTAGCTGTTTTTTCCACAGATCACCATTCTGACATGAAAGAATCCCACCTCTTCCTGGCACACAGCTTTTAAAACCGTTGTAATTTCCTAAGTGATCAGAGCATAGGGGCATCTTCTGTTACAATATTTGGTTTCCTGTAATAGCTTCAGAGCATAAAGGTGAAATGTGTCCTTTGTTATTCATAACAAACCGTTTTCAACCACAGTAGAGTTAATGGAGTGATTTTTGCAGAATCCCTCGATGGGGGCTGACTGCCAGGGGACTCAACCCTGTAGATTAGAGGGTTGGAACTTTCAGCCCCACCCCCCAACCTCTAGGGAGCAGAGAGGGGCTGAGGTTGAATTAATCACCAATGGCCAATGATGGAGTCAATCATGTCTAAGTAATAAAGTCTCCATGAAGCTCTCTGAGGAGGTTCAGAGAGCTTCTGGTTGGTGAACACATAGAGGTGCTGGGAGGGTGTGCAACCAGAAAGAGCACGGAAGCTCTGCATCCCCTCCCCAATATCTTGCCCTACGTATCTCCTCCTCTGGCTGTTCCTGAGTTATAGTCCTTTATAATATACTGGTAATATAGTAAGTAAACTGTTTTCCCAAGTTCTGTGAGCTGTTCTAGCAAATAACCCAACCTGAAGAAGGGGTAAAGGAAACCTCCCATTTATAGGTGATTGGTTACAAACACGGGTGACAACCTGGACTTGTGAATAGCATCTTAAGTGGGGGCAGATACTATCTCAGATAACTAGTGTCAGAACTGAATTGAACTGTAGAACACCTAGGTGTGGAGTCTGCAGAGGGTCAGAGAACTGCTTAGTGTGGAGGAAGCCTCCACACATTTGGTGACCGGAGGACAGAAGTATAGGGTGTTGCAGTAGAAGAGAGGAGAAACACAGGGATGTTTTTCCTTGACATAAATAATGACTGTTAGAAACTATGGCTCTTCAGGCTTGGGGGTATGTGGTAGACACCTCAAATTAAACAAAATGACTTGCCACTTCAAGAAAAACAATTGACAGTATTTGTGGCCTATGATAAAATCTGAGCTTTAAAATGAAATTACAATCTTGGAAAACCTATGTCAGTTACCATGAGCTTGACAGGTTTCCCATACTGAAAGCCTTTTCTGATAAGATTAGTGGGGATCTTAATGAATGTGAATTTTTGATATTATATATCAACATCTGTAAGACCTGCATAACTCTGAACTAATATTTTCCAAATGACTAATGCCTAGTGTTACAAAATTGTGCATAGGTTAAAGATCCATTCAAAGTGCAAGACGAACCAATGTATTTTCATGAAACAGAATATGAAAAGTTCACTGATATATATTAGATTCCACACTGCATCTAACACTTAAGAAACTGCCACTGTCAAGTTCTGGTGGAGTATCAGAGAAGAATAGCCACAATTATCTTTAAAAGCTATTAAAATATTCCTCTTTTTTTCCAACCACGTATCTGTGTGAGGCCAAATTTTTTTCACATATTTCAACCAAAACTACATGTGGCGATAAATTGAGTGTAATTATTTTGTTTGTTTTGGGAAAAAATAGTTGTTTGACATAAAAATATGTTATTTATATTAACGTGTATGAATTTATTAATTTTTATTTTAAAATAAAACATTTAAAATTTAAAATAAAATTTTAAAACAAGTATTTTTGAAATACCTGTTTTTATGTATAGATAACTAATAAAAAATAATAAATAAAATAAAATACCTGTTTTAATTTCTAATAAGGTAAATATTGGTAAATTTAACCCATGTAAAACAAAAGCTCTTTGAGGTCCTCAAGCATTTTTAAGACTGAAAGGGATCCCAAGACCACAAAAAGCTTGAGAACTCTTACCTGGAATCATAGGTCAGTGTGGTATCAAAAGTTTTCTCAATGTCTTTGAAGAGAAAAAGGATCTGCATAGTCTCAAAGTACCTCCCCAAGATATTTATTAACTACAGAGGGAAAAACAGCAACTTTACAGTGGAGAAATCCAGTAGAAGCTACCTTAACCAAGTGATCAAGGCCAACATCACCAGTAATACAACATACTGACATCATGAACTCCTTGATATAGGTACTAAGAATACATATCTTCTAGGGTATTTTTCCCCAAAATGTATAATCTCACTCAAATAATAAGAAAACATCAGATAATGCAAATTTGGGAACATTAAATAAATATAACTGGATCTTCATAGGTGTCAAGGTCACGAAGGATAAGGAAAGACTGAGAAACAATTACAGACAGAAGGAGACTAAGTAGTAATAACAACTAAATGCAACATTTTAGGACAGGATCCTAAAACAGAAAAAGAATGTCAGTGGAAAAACTGTTAAAATTTGAATAAGGATTGTAGTTAACAGTATTGTATCTATATAATTTCCTGGTTTTGATACTATGTTATAAAAGATGGTAACATTACAAAAAGTTAGGTGGCGGATATATAGAAACCCAGCAATACTTTTGCAACTTTTCTGTAAATTTAAAATTACTCCAAAGTAGGCATTTAAAAAGTGTTCTTGGACTTCCCTGGTGGCCCAGTGATTAAGAATCCACCTGCCAATGCAGGGGACATGGGTTCCATCCCTGGTCCGGGAAGATCCCACGTGCTGCGGAGCAACTAAGCCCGTGCGCCACAACTACTGAGCCTGCACTCTAGAGCCTGCAAGCCACAAGTATTGAGCCCGTGCACCACAACTACTGAGCCTGCACTCTAGAGCCTGCAAGCCACAAGTATTGAGCCCGAGTGCCACAACTACTGAAGCCCGCGCACCTAGAGCCGTGCTCCGCAACAAGAGAAGCCACCACAATGAGAAGCCTGCGCAATGCCACAAAGAGTAGCCCCCGCTCGCAGCAACTAGAGAAAGCCCGTGCACAGCAACAAAGACCCAGTGCAGCCAAAAATAAATAAATAAAATAAATAAATTTATTAAAAAATTTAAAAATTTTGTCTGAAGGACAAAAAATGGTATAAACTCTCCAAATGGACTATTTTCTCACAAATAGAATTATTCCATTGGAATACAGAATGTTCCTAATAGAGTTATAATTTTATAAGTTGACCTGTTGAGTTCTTAAAAGCAAAAACATCGACCTAGTGAAGACACAGACACTCAACTAAAACTTTTTTTTTTTTTTGTATGTGGCATTGGCACAGAGATTGCCAAACAATGGTCAACCCTCAAATCCTAGGATAATTACTGGCGCCATAATTCAGGAAAGCTGCCATTAAATTAGTTCTGTAAGTAAATACTTGTCCTTCCTAAAGAGGTAGTTGTGAAACTTTGGGGACACACACTCTCTACATACAAGTGTCAGAGTTTCATGCTGAACATTAACATGTTATCACAATGATATGAAAGGTATATTTAAAATCACAGAACATTATAGTGTGGGTACTGTAAGAAATTACCCCTGGGTGTGAGAACAACAAAAGAACCATTAGAGCAAGAAAGAGAAGCATGGGTGATTAAAGTCATCACAGTAGAAGAGAAGCTGAGATATGACAATAGTCTCAGTCAGCAGGTCCTAAAGATCCAAGCACAGCCAAGCAGAGGTCTCCACAGATAGTTAAAATCTCAAATACAAAAAGGTTCCTTTTCCGTGAAAATGTGCACCAAAATTCATGACAACTTCAACTACATGCGTTTTGCTTGTTTTGAACTTTTTACTGAAGTATATATACTGATATACAGTATTACAGATAGAAAAGTACACTTCTCACAAGTATATAGGCTTGATGAATTTTCATAAACCAAACACACCCATGTAACCAACACCCAGATCAAGAAACAGAACATTATCAGCATCTCTGAAGAACCCTCAAGCTCCCATCATTAGCCATGATCAAAGATTTCCAAAAATTTCATGGCAGCCTAATTTTTAAGGGTTAAGGAACACACTATGATACAAGTCTGCCCCTAGATATTTTTCTTTATTCTATCCCTTATCTTAACCACTTTTAATATTTCCTTTTCCTTCATTGTAGATTAATATATCAGTACCTTGATTTCCTTAAGACACAAACACCAATATTTATCAATAGATTGAATATCATCAACATAAATACTAAAAATGTATTGTTTTATGAAAAAAGGTATTTATAATTGTCACTTATTTATAACAGGACTAAAAAGTGAGTCAAAGCTATTGCTTGTTTATCTCAAGGATGTTACTTCATCTCTTTAAATCTCAATTTCTTCATCTATAAATACAAACCAAAATAACTTGATAGAGGGAACATTCTCCCCAGCTTCCTGCCTTAAATCATTTGGGTGTGATTTATAATATTATTTTCACAATTCACTACACAGATATAATTATAAGCTCTACCAAAATTAACTCAGTAAAAAACACCCGGATTATTAAGAACCTAACAACTGCATCCTTTATTAACTAGAAGTATTTGGTACTCAGTTTGAAAGAGAATGAAGAAAATGGTGAGATAAGGCAACATCAAGGATTTAACTATTCTATTTTTGTGTGTGTGTGTGAAATTCTCTATTTACATGTACCAGTTAAAGAAAACAGTCAGTTGTTTGACCATATAGTCTTTCCACTAGGCTTAATAACCCTTTTGATCATAAATTTTACATTAAAGGAGTCTGTACTCTTACTTGAGAAATGAAAGATGCAGACTTTTGAAAGATGACAGTGTACACAGAACCTAGTTGACAGACTTGAGGAAACTTAGGACACCTAAAGAGTCAGGGACTCTAAGACTTAAACATTGAGGGCCCCAGAAGACACAGGATTTAAAATTTTTGTGTGTCAAAACGAAGCAGTTAAGATTATTTTATGCATTTTAACTTGATTTCAGTTCATACTTACTTCTCTGACTTCCACAAGATGGTCTGGAGGTAAGTTAGTTCTTTTGCTCACTGATTGTAGTTTGGAATGTCCAACATTAAAAAAGGAAATGGCATTTTGACTGGGTCTCCTCTGGGATATAGGAGAATTACCACTAGATGCAAGTGAGAAGCTCCGTGATTTCAGAGGAGGATTATTCTATTAGACAAACAAAGAAAATCATTCCTTTTATAAACTTTAGGTTAACCCTCAACCTATACTAAACTAGAGTCTTTTATACACAGACAATTTAAAAAATAAAATTAACCTCAAAATTCACTACAAGAATAGCTCTGAAGATAAAATTTAAATCCTTCAAAGTTTAAGTATTTCACACATCCCATAGTAAACTGGTAACGTAGTTAGAAAATTAATTCCACATGTGTGCTGTCAAGAACTTTTTTTAATCCACGTTAGAATGTATTAGAATAACAAGAAATTTCTAATTTCAGATCTTTAAACATCACGATTGAAGCAAAAAATATACTCAGCAATACTCAATATAATAAATGTTCTAATGTGACATTCAAGTATCTTTGAAACAAACTAGCACTTTCTGGTCACTGCCAATGCTTAGAATCTTGCAGCACAAATAAAGCTTTTATGCTGGATTTCAGACTATAGGCCTAAATCACAACTTTAAAAACTTTAGCTATGGGGAAAAACCACTAGGAAGAAAATGAAAAGTAGGTATGGAATCCTTTAACTATGCTTCCCTATATTATTTTGTAGACATTTCTAACCTCAGATTTCAAGTACTGAGACCCTCCTTTTCATCTTAAAAAATAAAACACCCAAAAGGAGATACACAAATGGTCTATAAGCACATGAGAAGATGCTCAACATTATTAGTCATTAGAGAAATGAAATCAAAACCACAATGAAATTCTACTTCACACTCATTAGGATGGCCATAATATCTGTAAAAAAGGACAGTAACAAGTATTGGTAAGGATGTGGAGAAACTGGAACCCTCATGTATTGCTGGTGAGAACATGAAATAGTTTGACTGCTTTGAAAAACAGTTTGGCAGTTCCTCAAATAGTTAAACAGAGAACTACCATATAACCCAGTAATTCTACTCCTAGGCATAACCTAGAGAACTGAAATCATGTGTTTACACAAAAACTTGAACACAAATGTTCATAGAAGTATTATTCATAACAGCCACAAAATGTAAGCAATCCAGGGAACTCCCTGGCGGTCCAGTGGTTAGGACTCGGCGCTTTCACTGCTATGGGCCCGGGTTCAATCCCTGGTTGGGGAACCAAGATCCCGCAAGCCACTCGGCATGGCCAAAAAATAAAAAAATAAAACAATCCAAATGTCCATCAACTGATGAATAAACAAAATGTGGTATATCCATACAACAGAGTATTATTCGGCCTTAAAAAGGAATAAAGTATGATACATGCAGTGAAATGGATGAACCTTGAAAACATTGTGCTTATTGTAAGAAGCCAGACCAAAAAAGCACATATTGTATGATTCCACTTATATGAAATGTCCAGAATAAACAAATCCATTGAAACAGAAATTATATTAGTGTTTGTCAGGGGACTGGGAAGAGGGGACTAGGGAGTGACTGTTGATGGATATGGGCTTTCTGGAAGGTGATGAAAATGTTCAGGAATCAGTTGCAACAGTTGTACAATCTTGTGAATATACTAAAAACCATGAAATTGTACACTTTAAAAGGATAAATTTTATGGTATGTGAATACTATCTCAATTTTAAAATGTAAAAAAATAAGTTAAAAATCTTTCCCATTTTTGTGCATTAATATCACATATGAATCCACATACCTTGCCAATAGCTTCAGTGTGGTGTTGTGTACATATCTGAAGTCTGCTAACCCAATGTTGTCGCTCTTTAGCATCTGTGGCTGATAAAAAGTATCTACAAGTTATTCACTTTTATATTTATTTTTAGAATACAATTAATTGTCTATAGCATGAAGAATAGATCACTGAAAATCAGGGATTGGTCTTACTCTCCCTAGAGCAAATGTCCCTGACCAGAGGGAGGTAGGAAAGAGGCCAAAGCATCAACCTTGTTAGGTAACACCATAGCTAGATGTGGATACATTAGGAGGATAAATTACATGCATCTAGGTGGGTATATGACATGTCTTAACTTTCTCATAAAAATATGCTCTTCCTTAAAGAAATAACCTTTATTAAGCATTTAATGTATCCTCAGTATATTCTTTCAGATCTCTAGAAGCATGCTCAATTAGAGTTATTGTTATACTTTATGTGTATTAATTAAAAACAGAAACTTTATATATACAAATTAAATGTATCTAAACAGAAGTTATACTTTATTTTAATGAATATGAGCATTTTAATAAATCTCGATTATGTACATTAGTCACTAAAAACCACAAAGAGAGCATACCAACCAAATCAAGAAAGGGGGTAAAATACAAATCCATGGAAGACATAAAAAAAATTTAAAGAAGTCTATGTTTTTAGAGTTTTCAGTAATCAAGATTTCCTCTACACAAATTTCTTAGAGGGTCCAATTTTAAACAGACTTGTTCACTGTGCCACTTAAAAAAAGTCATTAATTAAAACAGATTTCATAAATCCTTAAAGCAATTCCAAGGTTTAAAATATTGTGTCTATATCATCAATGACAGCAGTTTTTATTTCCAAAACCTAAATGAAAGCAGGGAAGTATACCAACTTCTCAAGGAAGAAGAAAATCACACTATTAATTCTCATAGTTCAGTCATACCTCTGAGTTTATACTGTTCCCCACTGGCAGCATTTACAGTGAAGGTGTGAGAATCCTCATCACTGGGTGATATTACAGCTCCTGCAAGCTGCAAAGTACCTCTGGGTTTTTGATTTCTAGACTGTTCATTCACAAAGTACTCCAATAGCCCAGCTTCATTGTTTAAAACAAAAAACCTGTAATGATTTTTAAAAAGGTCACAATTTTAAAATATTTCCCCTAGTCAAACTAAAGCAAACCAAATTTTAATCACACACTTTTGAGTTTCTGCTATTAAATAAAATTCAAAAGCATCTCAAGAAGTAGTTGGAAACACTAGATTGAATTTCCTAGCAGTAAATGTTGTTGAAAAATTGGATGAGTTTAATAAAAGATATAAAACCTTCAGCTGTGAAAGAGGCATTTAATAGGGAAGAGGCATACTAGACAATGCAAAAAGGAAACAAAGATACAGTATCCTTTCAGAGGAAGATTTCTCTCCAGAATTCATTAACAGGGAGGGTATGTTGCCCAAGACAAATGGTAGTGAGAATTTTTATTTAAAATTCACTGGAAACAAATCAAAGCATGAGCTCTGAAGTTAACAAATGCTAGGTAAGAAATGAATCTGATTTAAGATTTAATCAGTGAAATAAATAATAAGAATAATGCCAAGGTATTGAGATTTTGTGAACGTAACATTAAATAGGCCACAACTAAAGATTACTTATCCTCTTTAAAAATGAAAAAGCTGCAACTGGAGATGCAGAAACAAGGAACTTGAAACTAAATGATGAAATACTGATACACTTTGGAAAAGAATTTGATGTTCTGATTTGGTTTTAGATTAACTACTTTAGGAAATATGTTAATTCGGATTCCAATTTAAGTAGTGCAATAGTTCTTTTCTTTAGGAAAAAAAACCTAAAAAGTTTTTATTTCAAAAAATTAATGTTTGGGTTTAGAGCAATTTGGCATTCGACATGTTAGTGTGTTCTGTAATAGAACCAGGTAGACAATTTGATCCAGTTCAAGTTCTTAGAAGATATAGTCTTAAGCAACATGGCAACCATATCAACCATACCAAACTGGAAGAGAATGGGATCAGCCTTTTATTCAGGGAAAGAAAAAGAAACAATGAGAAGAAAATACAAGTCGAAAGCGGATGCGTGAAAAGGGAGATGGGAAAGCAAGACTATTGTTTTTCTCATTCGTCTTTTAGCATGCTTGTGATTTTAAAAATTATGTTCACATATTCTGATGATATTTGATAAATTAATTTTAATACTTTTGAGAGCTTTAAACCTCCATTTCTTTAATTACTAGAGGAGTTAAACATTTTTTCATGTGTTTATTGACCATCTGTAGTTCTACTTAGTGAACTGCCCCTCACATTTTTGCCTATTTTTAAAATGGCTGTTTAACATTATTTTCCCTAAGATTTGAAGAGATTATTTTAATTAACACAAAAATAGCTACTGAAATCATCTTAAATTCCTAAAACATATGAAGTGTCCTTAGTAATCTGCCATGGTTTGTATGTGTCCCTGCCAAAATTCACATGTGGAAATCCTAACCCCTAAGGTAATGATATTAGGAGATGGGGCCTTTGGGAAGTTATCAGGTCATAAGGGTGTAACATCCTCATGAATGGGATCAGTGCCTTTATAAAAGAGACCCAAGGGACTTCCCTGGTGGTCCAGCAGTTAGGACTCGGTGCTTTCACTGCCATGGGCAGGGGTTCAGTCACTGGTCAGGGAACTAAGATCCCCGCAAGCCGCGCAGTGCAGCCAGAAAACAAGAAAAAGAGACCCAAGAGAGCTCCCTTGGCCCTTTACAGCCATGTGAGAATACAATGAGAAGTCTGCGATCCAAAAGAGGACCCTTGGGGCTTCCCTGGTGGCGCAGTGGTTGAGAGTCCGCCTGCCGATGCAGGGGACACGGGTTCGTGCCCCGGTCCGGGAAGATCCCACATGCCGTGGAGCGGCTGGGCCCGTGAGCCATGGCTGCTGAGCCTGCGCATCCGGAGCCTGTGCGTCTGGAGCCTGTGCTCCACGATGGGAGAGGCCACAACAGTGAGAGGCCCGCGTACTGCAAAAAAAAAAAAAAGAGGACCCTTTCCTGACCATGCTGGCACCATAATCATGGACTTCCAACCTCCAGAACTGTGAGAAATAAATTTCTGTTGTTTATAAGGTATCCAGTTGGTGACATTTTGTTATAGCAGCCTGAACAGACTAAGTCATGAATCTACTACAAAAAATTCAGCAAGCAAATGGAAGGGGTCTGTTAGCAAGAAAACAGTCTCTTGAATATACTAAAAACCATTGAGTTGTACACTTCAAATGGGCACTACATCTCAATAAAGCTCTGAACAAAGGAACAAATGAACAAACAAACAAACAAGAAATAAGGAAAGGAACGAACGAAGGAAACGAGAAAAGAAAGAAATCTCTTCCGACTGTTCTAAGCAATAAGCACAATTCATTTCAAATAGTCAAAGGAAAAAGACTGGTCTCTTCTCTTACAAGCAGTCACTTCAAAGGAAATTTAGAGAATAACATGTTTGGAAATCTCAAGTTTGCTGTGAATACATATCTCTTATCCCAAAAGCATTACCGTAAATTTACAACATGGGAGGTACTCACCTAGATATACAAAAGGAGGGATTGGTAAAATGATAGAAATGAGCCAATAACTGAATATCTTTCTAACACAAGATGATGTTATGGACCCACTGCCAATAATAGAGCACTTTGGGCTGTCTTTCATCATAAATGAATTAATTCAAATGTTCTTCCTTCACCACTTCTCTGGAGATATTTTACAAGATGTGTAGTTTGGGGACAGAGAGACAATCCATGTAGTGAGGAAACTTAATAAAGCTATTTTGCCTGGAAGGGTACGAGACTCTTGATTATAGTATTTTTATCAAGTTAGCCTAACCAAAAAGCTAAAGAAATGCAGAAACAGAGACTTAAGATTCAGCATCTATCTTTACATGCAGAAAAGTCACCTACGTTGTTAAAAGGAAAATTAAATAATTGTTTATTTTTTGCAATTTCAAAACAACAGGCTGTCAGTTTGAGAAAATGACTAATCTTCAGAATAGCCCACAACTTAAGGTGAAGTATCATCAAATGGAACTTTAATCTAAAAAATATTCTGACTTGGAAGTATGTCTTATGATGGCAAAAATCAACTTTAGTGAAGATTCTGGATGGAAGGGCACCCATGTGCTTTGCTCTGACCATCCTAGACTTCAGTGCTGAGTATGTATAGAACTTCTAAGACAACTGGGAAGTGATCTCATCTTCAGGAATTAGAGTTGAAAGTGAAAGGAAGTGGGTTCAAGAGAGGGTCTTGCTCATTCCTAGGGCACTACATTACAAAGCAAGCAGTTATTTATAGAGCACGCCCATGCTGGATTTCTCCAAGCTGCTCTAAGTTGCCCTTAGTCAAACAGAAATGGATTGCAGGGAAACTGCCTTGAATATCTGGCACAGGTGCAGTGCTTTTGTTACTTAAGCTTTATCTGCAGCACAGGGACAAAGTGGCTAGGCCTGCCAAAGGAACTGAGCTCTAAGCCTAAGGTCCTTTCACATGGTCTTAACCTTTCTGTTCCTCTTTTATCATTCAGTCTGCACATTCCATGCTGAGAACCCAGTATACCTCTGCTGCGCCACAAGCCTCCAGCCAGGTTGGCAGAAAATGGAAGTTTTTTCTAAACTGGTCTTGCAGCAATCAAGTTGACAAGCTGAGACCTCTCTGATGGGGCAAGCTGGTAAGAGATTCTGTGTTCTCAGTGGCAAACAGGGATGGGTTGTCTTCATCCCCACTTCCTGCTGCTGCTAAAACTGGCCTCTTAGACAGCTGGAGGGATCGCATGGGCAGAGGCAGTGCCCCTCCCTAAGCTGGAACTTTGGTTTGGATCTCTTAGCTAACTCCTCAGGCAACCAGTGGCCAATGGATCTTTTTGGAAGGCTCCCTCATGCAATGATACAAACACCTGCCCCTTCTCCCCACGGTCTCAAGTTGCCACTGACCTGAAATGCCATCATTAACATATATTAAATCTTATAAGCTTGGGTATATTTTGGAGCTTTCTGTTCCACTTCTGAGACTTTCTCAATAATATAATATGAATGAAAGTTGTTGAATGTCATGGGGGAGAAAAGTTAACCTATTTCCCTTTTTAAAAAGAGAACAAAGAATAGTACTAAAAGCAGAGTGACATAAATTTAAAAATATATATATTTTATATGTCATTTAAATGTATAAGCTTTTTAAAAATTACATAAAAACTGAGGTGGGAAAATGCAAAATGAAAAGGCTCCCTTGACTTTGCTCTTTTTAAAAAAACAAACAGAGAACCTTAGAGAACTACCCTTTTCACTTCAACAGGAATGATTCCCTTCTATGTTTTCACATCCAGTTTTGACCTCCCATATGACCTCCAACTTCATGCATATCACTCCTATTTGAAAGCCCTACTGTTACTGCAAACTAAACATGGCCCAAACTGCCCTCTCTTTTAATAAATCACATGTTCATCATAGCGCTTCAACTATTTTTTGAAAGTTTGAAAACCATTCTTTCATATACTATGTCCCATTTTCTAGTTGTTTAAGGTAAAATGCAAATTCAGCTCCAGTTATTCCATCATTTGACCTAGTCGAAAGCAGAGGTCTCCAAATGACATGTGAATAAGAAGCAGCATGTTATAATGCCAAGAACATAGACTTCAGAGTCAGAACTTTTGGGTTCAAATTCTAGCTTTAACATCTGTAAATTTAAAAACCACAATGAGATACCACTTAACACCCATTAGGATGGCTATTATTAAAAAAACAAAACAAAACAAAAAACCCCACAGAAAACAGAAAGTAACAAGTGTTGGGAAGTTGTACAGAAATTGCAACTCCTGTGCATTGCTGGTGGGAATGTAAAATGGTGCAGCTGCTATGGAAAACAATATGGAGATTCGCCAAAAAGTTAAACACAGAATTACCATGTGATCCAGCAATTCTATTTCTGGGTATATACACAAAAGAATGAGAGCAAGAACTCCAACAGATATTTTGTACACCAATGCTCAAAGCAGCATTATTCACGATTAGCCAAAAGGTAGAAGTAACCCAAATGTCCACTGACAGATAACTGGATAAACAAAATGTGGTATATACATACAAGGGACTATGATTCAGCCCTAAAAAGCTAGAATCCTGACCCACGCTACATAGGTGAACCTTGAGGACATTATACTAAGTGAAATAAGCCAATCACAAAAGGACAAATATTGTATGATTCCACTTTTATAAGGTACCTAGAGTAGCCAATTCAAAGAGACAGAAAGTAGAATAGTGGTCGCCAAGGACTCAGGGCAGGGGGAAATGTGGAATTATTGTTTAATGGGTACAGAGTTTTAGTATGAGAAGATGCAAAAAGTTCTGAGATGAATGAAGGTGATAGCTGTACAACAATGTGCATGTATTTAATGCCACTGAACTGTATACTAAAAAATGGTAAATTTTGTTATGTTTATTTTACCACAATAAAAACAAAAGTTTAATCCCCTGCCCTACAACTACCAGTTCCACACAGTATTTAAGATAGCTGGCTTTACTACTTATTGAGTGCTTGTTTGACCTTCGGCTGGTTATTTAAACTCTCCAAGGTCCCAGAGAACTTTTGAGAATCCTGAACAGGCACCTAATACAAATCTCTTTGCCATCTCCAAACCACCCTAAAAGCCTCACCACTGCAAGTATGCATAAGGCAAGTGGACAAATGATTCTAATTTCTGAGGCATTTGGAGGCTGCAATTTGGACAGATGTTAACTCCTCCTACCCCTTAAAAAGGAGAAGAAAGTCATTAGACTTTTAGAAAAAAGATGGTAAATCTTTCTCTAACATGTTTCCCAGCCATATTTGTACTGAAGTAATATCAGAATATAAAATTATCAGCCCCATTTCTGGTCTCTTGGGAGAGAAATGTGACAGAATAATCACACTTACCTGTATTGCCACCCAGTGACAAGGTTGGTGTACTTCATTAAATAGCCATACACACTTTCCATGTGATCACTGTTTCAAAAAGATCAGAAAGGGCCAAAGTCAGTGAAAATTAGAAGAAACTCCAGGAAGTTAACTGTACAGTTTAAAAAATAGCTGTAGGGACTTCCCTGGTGGCACAGTGGTTAAGAATCTGCCAGACAATGCAGGGGACATGGGTTTGAGCCCTGGTCCGGGAAGATCCCACATGCCATGGAGCAACTAAGCCCGTGCACCACAACTACTGAGACTGCACTCTAGAGCCCACGAGCCACAATTACTGGGCCTGAGTGCCACAACTACTGAAGCCCACGCGCTTAGAGCCTGTGCTCTGCAACAAGAGAAGCCACTGCAATGAGAAGCCCACACACTGCAACAAAGAGTAGTCCCCGCTCACCGCAACTAGAGAAAGCCTGCGTGCAGCAACGAAGACCCAATGCAGCCAAAAATAAATAAATTATTAATTAATTTTTAAAAAAGCTGTAGACACATACTTTTCGACAAATACTTCAAACTTACTTCAGAAGTAAAATTTATAGGTTAACAAATAGAGCTATTTAATCCCCCATATTTCATATCCATAGGACTTTACCAGAGTTCTTCAAAGCAAGTGTAATCCCCTATAAATTACTATACAATATTCAAATATAAAGTCATTATATACATATAAAATTACATAAATATGAAACAAATATAGTATAAATATAATTATAAATAAAAATATTTTATAACTTAATACTAAACAAAGAAAATCCAGTTATATGGTTCTAGAATAAACTTAAAAAGGTCTCCAGGTTGAATAGTGCTTCCTCAATCTGGCGGGACATGTTATGTCTTTGATTCTTTGGGCTTCCAAAATGAAGATCCTGTTTTTGATGAGTATGACACCTCACTCCCACTCCCCCACCCCAGACAGGCATGCGGCAAAGTGCTCATTGCAAGTCTTACCACTGTAAAGATTTATTTGGGACCTGTATCGTTAGCCTTACTGAAAGTGAGTTTCTTTACCTCCTGCCCCCTTTTTCTATTTATCAGAAATGTTCCGTTACAGTGGTTCACAGAAAATGCAGTATCTTATTGATACTTTGTTTCCAATATTTTAAGGTTCCTTATACTTATGAAAAGATATTAAAGCTTCACCTCCGTTGATGTATCTTTTAGATATATGGGCTTCATTTTTTATTTCGTAACTTACATTAAGAATTCTTTTTAAACTCATCTACTCTCAAGTTTTAACTTTAAACTATAAGATGCCAACAATATTAAACATTTATTTTCTCTACTATCCCTGAATCACAGAGCTTACTTGGTAAAATTTCAGCTAACCAGAATCTAGGAAATGGAAAGTAAAAGACAACTGGCAACCTTTAACACACGGACATCAAAAGCAAAATCAAGAGAGAGCTGACACAACCAAGAGAACAAAAATTTTTAAAGACTTAGGTTGATCTGAACAACAAGTGAAAAGAGATGAAGATAAAGATACTCTCTTACACAAACACACAACAAAATGCCCCAAATGACTGTAAGATTCTAGTAGCTATTATTACTGGAGAGCAAGTAGGAGGATGCCTCAGGGATAAACTCAATGTTGGGTGCCCTTCTAATCTCATTTCTTCAAAGTGCTTGGAAATAAAGAACTGATCCCATGACTGAGTATATGTTACTTTTTCTTCTGTATTTTTCTTCCATTCTAAGGCTAGCAAACAACACTGTTTACTAATATTAAGTGAAACGGCTCATGTCCTTTTGGTTTCATACAGTCACTAATCTCAAGAAGACAAAGGTTGTCAACCTCTAAACTGCCAACCCAAAGTTATGATAATTACACATGTATTCTGTCATGTTAAAACTGACAGTACCATTTGAATTCTCATTTCAGTAATTTCTAAAACCCACATCTAGAGGAAGGATTCTTCTCTAGAAACCCAAACCATTGGATTTTTGCCCTACTTCCAGCCCTATGTCACAGCAAAGCTATTTCTTTCAGTTCCACTGGTACTTGAAAAGGCAGAGATTTCTAGTCTGGCGCTCATGTTTTCCCCAGGCTTCAGGCTTAAACAGCTTTTTGGGGACAGAGGAATCCCAATGCCCCTGGACACTACCCAAAAATAATTTCCCAAAGAGTTCCTCATCTGTTTTAGACAATTTAACATAGAGCTTAGCTGTCTTGAACTGTTCTTGTCCTCAAAACTTATTCCCTCACTTATATATGGAATCTAAAATTAAAAACAAAAACCCCCCAAAACTCATAGAACAGATTAGTGGCTGCCAGTGGTGGGGGTGGGAGGTGAACAAAATGGGTGAAGGTGATCAAAAGACACAAACTTGCAGTTATAAAATAAGTTAGTCCTGGGAATGTTATTTATAGCATGGTGACTATAGTTGATAATATTGTATATTTGAAAGTTGCTAAGAGAGTAGATCTTAAAAGTTCTCATCATAAGAAAAATAAAGTGTAACTGTGTAGTGATGAATGTTTTTAAAATTTATTTATTTATTTATTTATTTATTATTTATTTATTTTCAGCTGCGTTGGGTCTTCATTGCTGTACATGGGCTTTCTCTAGTTGTGGCGAGCGGGGGCTACTCTTCGTTGCAGTGCGTGGGCCTCTCACTGCAGTGGCTTCTCTTGTTGCAGAGCATGGGCTGCAGGCTTCAGTAGCTGTGGCACGTGGTCTTGGTAGTTGTGGCTCGTGGGCTCTAGAGTGCAGGCTCAGTAGTTGTGGCACATGGGCTTAGTTGCTCCACGGCACATGGGATCTTCTGGGACCAGGGCTCGAACCCATGTCCTCTGCATTGGCAGGCAGATTCTTAACCACTGCGCCACCAGAGAAGCCAGTGATGCATGTTAATTAGACTTATTGTGATCATTTTGCAACATATAAAAAAAATTATATTGTGCACCTAAAACTAATGTTATATCAATAATATCTAAATTTTTAAAAAACCTTATTCTTGGTCTATTTTGTCCTGTAGCTTCATAACCTGAATATTTATTTACACTCTGTACCAATCCACAAAAGGCCTAGGGTGTCACATAACCTAAATTAAATATTTCCCCAAAGTACCCAGATATTCCATAATTCACCATTTTTAATTTTCCCCTTTAATCTAGGTTCTCTACACCAAGCTTTCATTACTAGATAAGAATCATTTCATAGCTATTAGCATGCTATAAAAACATTACAACTCGGTTATAGTTCAATTCCTCTGGTTCTAGGACTATATATATTCTTCAAATGGATATGTGAACTGTGCAGAGAATGTTTATTAAACTTCAAATAAACTATCTACAACTGAGAAAAACAAAATCTTCATTTCAAAGCAATCAAAGATTATGCCTCATGTCCCTTATTTTTGTTTAGTCCCTCATATTATTAAAGGTATTCCTCATTTTGGTCATATCTAAGTTATTTATATCAGTCATTTAATGATTATCAATGAATTTTTAAGAGTATAATTTCAGTAGCATCATTCATTAAATAAAATGAACGTGTATCCTCATATTCCACAGTACAGTACTGTTTTATGTTTAATTTTTAGTGTTTTTAATATTTTCGATGCTTGTATCTAAAGAGTTAACCTTCTCACAAAAATCACAAGAGCGATACTGACATGGTTCATTTGGTAGTAGCATAAAGCCAGCTTCAAAAGAAACAAATTCAAATATGTACTTATAAACTGCTGGCCTGCTTTTACTACAGAAAACAGACATCTGAGGTTACAAAGAACCAATTGAAGAGCAATCCATTCTTGGAACAGCTGGTTGCACTGTCCCTCTCTCATCCTTCCCCTTCTCTAGTCAGTGCAACCAGCTGATGCGGAACCACTGTGCCATCTGGTGGCCAGCATAAAAAGCTCTGTGAGCGAACATCTTTCGGATTCCCTCTCCTTTCTTCTCTCTACTTCCTTATAGTTATTATGTAGTACTTCTAACACTCATGCTTTGCTCCTATTTAAAATGTGGAAATTTAATAGAAGATTTACCTGTTAATATGAATAAAACCTAGTTGTTAAAGTGGGAATATACCACATATCTGATTACATCATACTAATATTTTGTGTTCTATGAATTAGAGATGACGGTCCAAAAGACTAATACACAGAAAAATAAGCTATGAAAAAGTTAATTTCTTCTTCAGTCCTTCAGCAACTTCACCACTCAACAAATTGCGTATATTCTGATCTTGTTAACATTTTATTGAAATTAGTGCTAGAAGCTGATAGTCTATAAATACAGTTAACTGAACTATATGCCAAGTGGCATTATTCTATTTAATTTGAGGTTCATCACCTCCTAGGTATCTTAACAATGACTGCTTCAATTCCTAACTCTTCATTACTATAACACACATTTCTTAACCCTTCTTTATCAGACTTAAGGAAGATATGTAGAAGCTTTTAAAATTAAACTACTTTTTCACCAACACTGAATTCAGTTAAAAAAGTCTGTTTCCATGGTTAGACCCAGGTAGACTAAACCCTGTATTTTGAGAACAGAGGTTCCGATCAATATTATATGTAGAGAAACAGCAAGAACCTTGGAAGCCACAGAGACTGTTCTATTCTTCACTGATTTTCTTTCTTCATTTATTTTTAAATGTTAAGCATTTATTTCTCTTTTAATAAAAACAAAATAAAATAATATATAAAATTAAGTATGTGAAAATTATACATAGTTTTAAAATGAAAAAATAAAATAAAATTAAGCTACTTTTTTAACAGTTTCACATCCTTTTATTTCAGTTCAACACTATTGCTCAGTACCTTCTAAATGCAAAGCACTCTGAAAATCCACGGAAAAGGATGGGGAAGTAAAAAAGGCGATTCCTCTCCATCCCAAATCCATTACCTAATATAAGAAAAATATACCTCTTTGAAGAAAAAGACAGTGACCCACTGGGACTCTCTGCTTTTAGCTGTCATACAAATGAAAAGGGTAGTTTTTCATTTGTAGAAAGGGTAGAATCCTGTGTTAAAGACACAGGATTCATTAAACAAAGATACAGGATTCAACAGTGATCAGGGTGAAACGAAGGGACTTGACTTATCAGATGTGGAATGAGAATGAGAGTGAGAGAGAAGGGACAAGGGGAACACCCAGATTTCCAGCTGGCACAACTGTATAGATACGAACGAACGCCTTTATGGCGATCATAAAGGAAGTTTTGGATTTGTTACAATTTAACATGTTGAATTTAAGGGACCCACAGGGAGATATGCAATAAGGTAGCATAATTTGGATTGAACATACAGATTTTGGTAGTGATCAGCATATAAGCATGTAGTGGTATTTGAAATGAGGAGAGTAAATAAAATCACCTAGGAAGTAGTAAAAAATGACAAGAGAAAGGACAGAGTCTAAGAGAGACCCCAAGGAAAAGTTTTAAAGGCAAGAGGAGTACAGAGAGGAGATACGTAGGATGAGTAGTAGGAAGAAAATCAGGAATATTTCAAGTAAGTTTTTGGTCAAGAATGTTTAATACTATTGAGGGGTGAAGGAAGATGAAGACTGAGAAGTTTCTATTAGAGTTAACAACCAAGGGAATTCCCTGGCAGTCCAGAGGTTGGGACTCAGTGCTTTCACTGCTGTGGCCCCTAGGACCCCACAAGCCATGAGGCACAGCAAAAAAAAAAAAAAAAAAAAAAAAGATTTAACAACCAAGAGATAACAGTTCCAATTTAATGATGAAGGCAGAGCCAGATGGCAATAACTGAAGAGAGACTGGGAGAAAGAGAAGTGGTTAAGGTGATATTATGGGCTTAAGGCAACGGTAGTTGTAAGTGCCTGACAGGCAGGATACAGTAACGAGAAAAAGGCTCACCACAACTCAGGAGAGAGATAGAGGGAAATGGGGGAGAGGTGGGCTCCAGAGCGCAGGTAGAGGAATTAGAGATTGATACCTTAAGGCATTTAATTACAGGCAGAAATTTATGCAAGCTGTAGTAAAGGAGGTGCCAGTCAAGCCACAGTTCAAAATTCCTGCTTTCTACTAGGCAAGAACTATCCTCCAAAAAGGCTTAGTTTTGGTTCTTTACCTTGTAACATAAATAGCATGAAGGGAGGGAGCAGTCTGCTTAGCTGAGGAAAAAGCAACTGACAACAGATGGGAATGACTGCAACACATGTACCTCCTGGCGCTGTAAAAAGATATTCCACAGAGCAGTGACTGCTTCTTACTCATCCTAGCAGTCCACGCAGCACCTAGTGTATAGCCTGGGATATAAACAGGTGCTCAATACATCTCCACTGAATGAATTAGGCAATGGGAAGACAGAAGCAGAATTTTTCTATAAAACCACAAGACAACTGAGTAGCCTGCAAAAAAAAACAAAACAACAACAAAAAAACAAAAAACAGCAACAACAACTCAATTCACAGCCTGTATACTCAAATAAATCCCAGCTAAAACTAATTCTAATTTCAACTGTGTCTTAATCTATACCAAAAAGTATACAAGTCAAGGGAGACTCCCTACCTTCTGCTAAGAATTTTTAAAATGTTAATGTTCTTTGGTCCAAGAACTTCACTTCTAGGTATCCAGACAGACAATTAGAAATGTAGACAAACATAATATGCAAACATGTCCAATGTAGCACTATTTATAATAGTAAAAAAAATAAAGTGGAGAGACAAGGAAATGAATGGAGAGGAAAGGAAGAAAAACGAATAAGCTAAATGAAAGGCATTAAGAAAATGATTAAGAGGGCTTCCCTGGTGGCGCAGTGGTTGAGAGTCTGCCTGCTGATGCAGGGGACACGGGTTTGTGCCCCGGTCCGGGAAGATCCCATGTGCCACAGAGCGGCTGGGCCCGTGAGCCATGGCCGCTGAGCCTGCGTGTCTGGAGCCTGTGCTCCACAATGGGAGAGGCCACAACAGTGAGAGGCCCGTGTACAGCAAAAAAAAAAAAAAAGAAAATGATTAAGAAATATGATAGAACAGTATTCACCAATTAAAATGTTTATGAGTTTCTAACAACATGGGGAAACGCTTATTAATAGCACTAAAAGTGCAGCTTACAGAATTTAATATAGTGTGTAAAATATATGCACAGAACAAAAGTACACAAAACAGTTAACTGTGGTTATCACTGGATGGAAGAATTATGGATGATTTAATTTGCTCCCTTTACTGTTTCACATTTTCCAATTTTAATATATTATTTTTATAATCAAATAAAACATTTTTTAAATGTTCAATTACATTAACTAGGTGGGACAGTCCAGGCACAGAGCTATTTATACTTACTAATAGGTACGGATTAAAATTTTTAAAACTTTCCCATGTGACTATATGAGCATTGCTCTTTTGGGATGTAGAACTGTGTTTCCTAAAAGCCCTTACTTCTCAAATTAGGTTACACATATCCAAAACTGGGCTAGGTGGCTAGGAGAACAGGGTAAAACTAGACTATCTTTCTAGAGCAAATTTACTTGACTATAAGAAGTTAAAGCCTTTTTAATGTCAAAACTTACATAAATGTTAAGAAACTTGCTCCCTCCTCACATATTTCCATGAGGAGGACTTCTCCAGAGAGCTCCTGTCCTTCTCTCCCCAGCCTTCCCCTCACTCTTTCCACAGCTGGGTATGAATGAATGGCCCAGCCCGTTCTGGGCTCTCTTCTTTGTATCTGCCTGCCTACCCAGAGAAGATATTCTCATCTGCTCTGATGGAAATAAGACCTGAGTATTTCAAGCTGCTTGTGACGAGGTGGATAGGCATGACTAATTACAGGGTGAAATATTAGCTAACCTATTTAACCCATGTTAAAGGCACTTTCTTCAGTGAGTTTTTCCAGTAATAAAACAATTTCTTCACACCCATTAGTATGGCTATTATCAAAACCAAAACCAAAACAAACCAAACAAAACAGAAAATAACAAGTGTTGGTAAAGATGTAGAGAAATTAGAACTCTTGTGCATTGCTGGTGCAACTGTAAAATGGTGCAGCCACTGTGGAGAACAGCATCATGGTTCCTCAAAAAGCTAAACATAGGGCTTCCCTGGTGGCGCAGTGGTTGACAGTCCACCTGCCGATGCAGGGGACACGGGTTCGTGCCCCGGTCCGGAAAGATCCCACATGCCGCGGAGCGGCTAGGCCCGTGAGCCATGGCCACTGAGTCTGAGCGCCTGGAGCCTGAGCTCCGCAAGGGGAGAGGTCACAACAGTGAGAGGCCCGCATAACGCAAAAAAAATAAAAAATAATTTAAAAAATTTAAAAAAAAGTTAAACATAGAACTACTATATGATCCAGCAATTACAATTCTGGGTATATACACAAAAGAATGAAAGCAAGAACTCCAACAGATAAAAATGTTCACAGAAACATTATTCACAACAGCCAAAAGGTAGAAACACTGGATAGTCCCATGTAAGTCAATGAAGCTAGAACACACCCTCACACCATACACACAAATAAACTCAAAATGGCTTAAAGACTTAAATATAACACAAGACACCATAAAATTCCTAGAAGAGAACATAGGCTAAACATTCTGATATAAATCATACCAATGTTTCCTTAGGTCAGTCTCCCAAGGCAATAGAAATAAAAGCAAAAACAAACAAATGGGACCTAATCAAACTTACAAGCTTTAGCACAGCAAAGGAAACCATAAGCAGACTGCTCCCTCCCTTCATGCTATTTATGTTACAAGGTAATGAACCAAAGCTAAGCCTTTTTGGAGGATAGTTCTTGCCTAGTAGACAACCTAGGGACTGGGAGAAAATATGTGCAAATGACACGAACGACAAGGGCTTAATTTCCAAAATATACAAACAGCTCCTACAATTCAATAACAAAGAAACAAACAACCCAATCAAAAAATGGGCAGAAGACCTAAAAAGACATTTCTCCAAAGAAGACATACAGATGGCCAATTAGCACATGAAAAGATGCTCATCATCGCTAATTATTAGAGAAATGCAAATCAAAACACCCCTTCATACCAGTCAGAACGGACATCAGCAAAAAGTCTACAAATAATAAATGCTGAAGAGGGTGTGGAGAAAAGGGAACCCTTTTACACTGTTAGTGGGAATGTAAATTGGTGCTGCCACTATGGAAAATAGTACAGTGGTTCCTCAAAAAACTAAAAATAGAGTTGTCATATGATCCAGCAATCCCACTCCTGGGCCTATACCCAGAGAAAACTATAATTCGAAAAGATACATGCACCCCTTATATTCATAGCAGCAATATTTACAATAGCCAAGACATGGAAACAATCTAAATGTCCACAGGCAGATGAATGGGTAAAGAAGACGTGAGATACACACACACACACACACACACACACAAAGGAATATTACTCAGTCATTAAAAAGAGTGA
This sequence comes from Mesoplodon bidens, assembly GCF_964165515.1. Lineage (NCBI taxonomy): Eukaryota > Metazoa > Chordata > Mammalia > Artiodactyla > Ziphiidae > Mesoplodon > Mesoplodon bidens. Next base: position 112,527,556 of record NC_138161.1, on the reverse strand, counting down.
AATAATGCCATTTGCAGCAACATGGATGGACCTAGAGGTTATCGTACTAAGTGAAGTAAATCAAAAGAGAAAGACAGGGCTTCCCTGGTGGCGCAGTGGTTGAGAGTCCGCCTGCTGATGCAGGGGACACGGGTTCGTGCCCCGGTCTGGGAAGATCCCACATGCCGCGGAGCGGCTGGGCCCGTGAGCCATGGCCGCTAAGCCTGTGCGTCCAGAGCCTGAGCTCCGCAACGGGAGAGGCCACAACAGTGAGAGGCCTGCGCACCGCAAAAAAAAAAAAAGAGAAAGACAAATCCCACTTATATGAGGTACTTAAATTTGTCAAAATCAGAGAGAGAAGGCCGAATAGTGGTTGCCAGGGGGTTGGGGGGGTGGGGTGGATGAGGAGTTATTATTTAATAGGTACAGAGTTTTAGTTTGGGATGATAAAAAATTCTGGAATGAATAGTGCTGATGGTTGCATAACAATGTGAATATATTTAATGCCACTGAACTGTATACTTATAAAGGGTTAAAATGGTAAAGTTTATGATATGTACATTTTACCACAATAAAAAAATAACCTGACAATTTGATTGCATCCTGTCTGATCCCTAATGTTCTCTTTCTCAACTGGTCCTGAACTCATGATATTATTTATAGACCTCTGAAAAACCCAATAACAAATATATTAGAGTAGAATATAAAATCCTCATGAATTTTGAAGATACTACAGATAACTCCCAAGAAAGTGATATCAGCCTTGGGCTGCTTTAAATCACAAACTGCATCCACTGGGGGTACCTACTGTCTTATGCAGTTAAGAGAGATTTCATGAAGAAAGTTTGAGAAGCACAGCTGTAAAATGGTTGCCTATACAGACCAAAACCAGAAGAAGTCCAATATATAATCTGATTGTTACAGACAACTAAATTTGAGAACTCCCTCATGCAGATAACTGGCCATTTGAAGATGCGACAGAAGAAACTTCTACGTGGAAAAGCAGAAAGTCAATTCTAACGCTTCCAGAAAGTTCGGAAGTGGTTCATTATAATGGGAAAAGCATGAGCTTAACACAAACACAGGTTTGACTCCCAGTGTGACTTTACACAAGTAACACATCTGGTCCTATGTGTCTTTATCTGTAAATGCGGATGAGAACACCTAACTTCGGATTTATAATGAGGAAATAGGAAGAGATAATGTATTTCAACCCAAATATATTTGAAGTACCTTTCAACATGGTAAATGCTCAGCAAGTATTGGTTTTCTCCCACTCCAGGGAGTCGATTCCTCTGTGGGGAAAGGGCTCATTTTCTAGATCAGTTCTTTAGATGTCTCTTACCTTGTCAGCCTGACATTTTCAAGCCAGAATGATGGGACCTAAAAAGCCCTGAGTCTCCCACTTCTGTATTTTAAAAAATAATTATTGTATTTTTCCAGTAAGTATTTTGTCAAGAACTATGAAGGGTCTGAGATGCCACCCTATTTGTAAGCCAACCAGTTAGCTTGCCAGTTTCATGGATGCTGGCAGGATACATGAAACTCCTAAGTCAGAGACAAAAGACTTCAGTAGTCACAGCAATATCAGTATACAGATCATCAGCCCAATCACACGGGGCAATGCAGAGAGGGCAGGAGATGCCTGCACATGTGGTAGGTTGCGGTACAGAAAAGGAACCCTGAGTGTAGGGAACCCAAATCTTTTAAGGACAGTAAGTCTACCTGACCTCCATGGCAAGGAGACATTATGTTTATTATATTGGACAGTAAACAAACCTGACTTTTGCTCAGGAGGGAAATACTATCTCTATCCTTCAAGACTGTTTGCTATACAAATATTTTTGAAAAAACAGTAAAGAACAAAGGAGAGTCAGTACCTCTGCTAACAACACAGGCAGAAACCTGAGAGACCCATTAAGAACTGTCTCCTAATGAGTATTACATACATATACTGAAAAGTTTCCTTCCTTTTTTAAAAAATAAATTTATTTATTTATTTATTTTAGCTGCATTGGGTCTGTGTTGCTATGCGCGGATTTTCTCTAGTTGCAGCGAGCGGAGGCTACTCTTCATTGTGGTGCGAAGGCTTCTCATTGCGGTGGCTTCTCTTGTTGCAGAGCACAGGCTCTAGGTGCATGGGCTTCAGTAGTTGTGGCATGCGGGCTCAGTGGTTGTGGCTCACAGGCTCTAGGCACGCGGGCTTCAGTAATTGTGGTGCATGGGCTTAGTTGCCAGGGAAGTCCCTACAGTCAAAAATTTCTTATCCAACCTTGTCTTCCAGCCACCAGTTCCCCTCCTCAGAGACAAGCACTTCTCTCAACTTTTTATGTATCTCTTCAGAGATATTCTATGTACCTACAAGTGTGCGCGTGCACACACGAGCACACACACACACACACTTTTTTTTTTTTTAATGGTTGTGATTAGGGACTTCCCTGGTGGTCCAGTGGCTAAGACTCCGTGCTCCCAAAGCAGGGGGCCCAGGTTTGATCCCTGGTCAGGGAACTAGATTGCACATGCCACAAGTAAGAGTTCACATGCCATAACTGAAGATCCCACACACTTCAACAAAGAGCCCACGTGCTGCAACTAAGACCCGGTGCAGCCAAAAAAAAAAATTGGTTGAGATTACATACACTGTACCTTGCTTTTTTCAGTTTTCTTAGGGATGATTTCATTTTGGTCTTATTCATTCTCAGCATCTGCATAGTAATCCATTGCAAAGCAGTATTACTAGTCCCCCTAGTGATAGACATTTGCTTCCAGGCTTTTATTATTACAAACAATACTGTAACAAAACAAGTTACACATATAACTTTGAGTACATCTGCAAAAAATGAAATTGCTAGGTGAAAAGTACATGCATTTTTAATATTTATAGATATTGCCAACCTGCTCTCCAAAGGCTACAACTAATATAACTCCCACCTTTCAGTACAAAAATAGGGCCAGTTTTCTCATACCAGCCTATAGCACCATTGTTGGCCAACAAAAATAGGGTGAATTTTTACCTATAAACAGGACTTTCAGACATTACTAGTGGGCTTTTCAATACCGCTTATGTTCAAAATTAAGTTTCTAAAGCTTAAGTGTGAGGTAGTGTTATACTGTGGAATGCACACCTAAAAGGGATGGATACAGGACCTAGTTCTGACTTTCCCACTGACTAACACCATGAATGACGCTGACCAAATCACTTAATTTCTCTGGGCCTCAGTTTTCTCATGCTTTAGTTAGATGACCCTTTCAATCTAAAATGTGTGTACATTACTCAAACTCAAAATTCTAAAGGTTTTTTCTCAAAAGAAAATTATTTCAAAAGTAAAGTTTGCAAATAAGAGCAACATCATATTTCACATTTAAAATTTTTAGGGCTTCCCTGGTGGCGCAGTGGTTGAGAGTCTGCCTGCCGATGCAGGGGACACGGGTTCGTGCCCCGGTCCGGGAGGATCCCACATGCCGCGGAGCGGCTGCGTCCGTGAGCCATGGCCGCTGAGCCTGCGTGTCCGGAGCCTGTGCTCCGCAACGGGAGAGGCCACAACAGTGAGAGGCCCACGTACCACAAAAAAAAAATAAATAAATAAATAAAATAAAATTTTTAGAGAAAAGTAGGAAATTTTTTCTTGTTCACATAGTAGCATTTACTTATCCCCCATATACTCTCAAAAGGTCTTCGCAGTAAGCTATTTCAATGAGACCAAGACAGCACAGACCAAGAGAACAGCAGGGTACTAAAGTCCACTGCCACCCTCCCTATCTGTATGCCTATTCTCTCTTTCTCTTTTTGTATGTACCTCTCTCTGGCTTTAAACCATACTTGGTTCCAAAAATACATTTAGAGTAACATTTAATTTCTGTCTGTATATTATAATTCAAGAAAGAATGTTTTCTTCCCTTGTGTTAATTCTTTCCAAATTGAAAGTATAAAGAAAAAGCAGAAAACCATTTCCCTTCCTCCATATTTGAATAAAAAAGGGGGAAAAAAAGGTGACAACCACACAAGAAGCACCAAGCAATGTTCATTTTCATATATATATACATATATATATATAACCTGACTAAAGAGTTGATTCTTCTTTTGAAAATTTTACACTTATTACCTAAGTAACAACAAATTCAAACGCTCACGTTTTTTCCCTTCAAGAACCTATAAATATTAATTATTCAAAAAACAACACAAAATTTTAAAAGTTCATTCTACTACTTAAATAAAAGAAAAATCTGGGCATTCCCTGGCAGTTCAGTGGTTAGGACTCCACGCTCTCACTGCCAAGGGCCCAGGCTTAACCCCTGGTCAGGGAACTAAGACCCTGCATGTTGCCTGGCACAACCAAAAAACTAAATAAATAATCTTTTTAAATAATAGTTTCATCATAATTTCAAACTCCCTATTACTACTAGGAAGTGGATTACCTCCCAATTACAAATCTGTATAATCAAATGATTCCATATCTTGTATAACTATAAAATCACATGAAATTTTAAAAATATGACTTCAAAACATATAATGTACACTCTAAGATGAAGCCATGACTCTGAGCTACCAAGAGTACAATAAGAAAAAAAATTGTAAAGGCATAAGTATATTTTGTATAGACTTTTCCCAATTGCTGATTTAAACTAATTCACGATTTACCATGATAACAAAACAGGATAAAATCCCACTCAGAGGCCGTCGCTCTCCAACACCAGCGCCAGTTCTAGCTTGTTGAGCACCAGCCAAAGGAGAAGGTGGGTAAGTAAGAGGTCTCTATACCATGGCTCGTACAAAGCTGCCTGCCTGCAAATCCACCAGTGGTAAAGCACCCAGGAAGCATGGCTACAAAAGCCGCTCGCAAGAGTGCGCCCTCTACTGGAGGTGTGAAGAAACCTCATCGTTACAAGCCTGGTACTGTGGCACTCAGTGAAATCAGACATTATCAGAAGTCCAGTGAACTTCTGATTGGCAAACTTCCCTTCCAGCCTCTGGTGCGGGAAATTGCTCAGGACTTCAAAGCAGATCTGCACTTCCACAGTGCAGCTACTGGTGCTTTGCAGGAGGCAAGTTAGGCCTATCTGGTTGGCCTTTTTGGAAACACCAACCCGTGTGCTATCCATGCCATAACAATTATGCCAACCTGGTGGCACAGCGGTTAAGAATCCACCTGCCAATGCAGGGGACATGGGTTCGAGCCCTGGTCCGGGAAGATCCCACATGCCCTGCAGCAACTAAGCCCGTGCGCCACAACTACTGAGCCTGCGCTCTAGAGCCTGCGAGCCACAACTACAGAACCTTGCGTGCATAGAGCCCGTGCTCCGCAACAACAGAAGCCACTGCAATGAGAAGCCCGCTCGCAGCAAGGAAGACCCAACAGAGTCAAAAATAAAATAAATTTATTTAAAAAAAAAAAGTAGCTGTTAATTGCAGAAAGGATTTATTCATTAAAAAAAAAAAAGACATTGGGGCTTCCCTGGTGGCGCAGTGGTTGAGAGTCTGCCTGCCAATGCAGGGGACACGGGTTCGAGCCCTGGTCTGGGAAGATCCCACATGCCGCAGAGCGACTGGCCCCGTGAGCCACAATTACTGAGCCTGCGCGTCTGGAGCCTGTGCTCCGCAACGGGAGAGGCCGCGATAGTGAGAGGCCCGCGCACTGCGATGAGGAGTGGCCCTCACTTGCTGCAACTGGGGAAAGCCCTCACACAGAAACGAAGAGCCAACACAGCCATAAATAAATAAATAAATAAATATTTAAAAAAAAAAAAAAAAAAAAAAAGACATCCAGCTAGCATGCCGCATACATGGAGAACATGCTTAAGAATCCACTATGATGGGAAACCTTTCATTCTTCTAAAAAAAAAAATCCTCTTCTTCCTGTTACTGGTAGTTCTGAACGTTAGATATTTTCTTCCCATGGGGTCAAAAGGTACTTAAGTATATGATTGCTAGTGGAAAAATAGGGGACAGTAATCAGGTATTGGCAGTTTTTCCATTTTCATTTGTGTGTGATTTTTAAAAAATGATTTAATTTTATTTATTTTTGGCTGCATTGGGTCTTCGTTGCTGCGTGCAGGCTTTCTCTAATTGTGGCGACCAGGGGGGCTACTCTTCGTTGCAGTGGGTGGGCTTCTCCTTGCAGTGGCTTCTGATGTGGAGCACGGGCTCTAGGCGTGTGGCCTTCAGTAGTTGTGGCACATGGGCACTAGAGTAAGGCTCAGTAGTTGTGGCACGAGGGCTCAATAGTCGTGGCTTATGGGCTCTAGAACGCAGGCTCAGTAGTTGTGGTTCACGGGCTTAGTTGCTCCACTGCATGTGGGATCTTCCCGGACCAGGGCTTGAACCCATGTACCCTGCATTGGCAGGCGGATTCTTATCCACTGAGCCACCAGGGAAGTCCCTGAATTTTTAATATAAATGTAGGGACATAGGGCTTCCCTGGTGGCGCAGTGGTTGACAGTCCCCCTGCCGATGCAGGGTACACGGGTTCGTGCCCCGGTCCGTGAAGATCCCACATGCCGCGGAGCGGCTGGGCCCGTGAGCCATGGCCGCTGAGCCTGCGCGTCCAGAGCCTGTGCTCCGCAACGGGAGAGACCACAACAGTGAGAGGTCCGCGTACTGCAAAAAACAACAACAACAACAACAACAACAAATGTGGGGACATAAAGCATTAATGCAACTCAGAATGTTTCAGTAAACAAGTTTCAGCAGTTCAACTTTATTATAATCATAAATAAACCTGTTAAATTTTTCTGCAAAAAAAATCCCATTCAGAATTTAATACTAAAACCTCACTCATAATTAAAAAAATAAGAATCAAATTAAAACTACACTGAAGTACCATTTTTTAACCTATTAAACTTTTAGATTTTTGCCAATCTAATAACACATTACACTGATGAGGCTGATGGGAAATAAGCACTCAATCATTGCCACTGTACACCCCAATGAGGAGAAATCTGATGATAACTACTATCAAAATTACAAACTGACTCAGTAATTCCAACTCCTGGGCATTTTTCCCACAGATATATTCATATGCTTGTGAAATGTGCAGAAGGTTATTCATTGCATCATTATTTATAACGGCAAAATTTTGGAAACAAATTAAATGTCCATCGACAGGGAACTTATTAAAGGTGGACTGAATTGTGTCCCTACAAAATTCATATGTTGAAGTCCTAACGCCCAATGTGACGGTATTTAGAGATGGGGCCTTTGGGAGATGCTTAGGTACAGACTGGGGCCCTTATGATGAGATGTGCCCTTACAAGAAAAAACAGAGAGCTCTCTCACGCCTCTCTCTCTCAACCTCTCTCTCTCCACTCCCGTCCCCCCGCCACCGCCAAGTGAGCACACAGTGAGAACCCCCCCAGCCCACCCCTCTGCCATGTGAGGACACAGTGAAAAGAAGGTCATCTGCACACCTGGAAGACACCCTCACCAGAACGTGACAATGCTGGCACCCTGATCTCAAAACTTCAGCCTCCACAACTGTGAGAAAATAAATTTGTTGTTTAAGCCATCCAGAGTACAGTATTTTGTTATGAGAGCCTGAACTAATATTACATACATATATGTGTGTGTATACATACACACACACATACACACACATAGTATGATATCACTTGTGATACAATTAAAAGTGGGGCAAATGTATATTGTATTTACTTAATTCTTTTTTTTTTTTTTTTTTTTTTTTTGCTGTACGCGGGCCTCTCACTGTTGTGGCCTCTCCCGTTGCAGAGTGCAGGCTCCAGACGCGCAGGCTCAGCGGCCATGGCTCATGGGCCCAGCCGCTCCGCGGCATGTGGGATCTTCCCAGACCGGGGCACGAACCCATGTCCCCTGCATCGGCAGGCGGACTCCCAACCACTGCGCCACCAGGGAAGCCCACTTAATTCTTTTTTTAAAAAATCTCTGAAAGCACACACAGGAAGCCAAGAGTGTGTACCCTCTATTTTTAGGTGGAAGGAGTCCTGAGCAGGTGGAGAAGGAACATTTTCATTACACACCTTTTAATATTTTTTTGGATCAAGTGAACATATTATCTATTCCCCAAAATTAAATGAAAAATACTTTTCATTTATGTTAGTTATAATGTGAAACATCTACAAAATTGTGAAACAAGTAATTCTTTATAGAATTAAGGGTATAGGCTCAAGCAGTATATTTTATTTTATTTTTATTTTTTTTGCTGTACGCGGGCCTCTCACTGTTGTGGACTCTCCCGTTGTGGAGCACAGGCTCCGGACACGCAGGCTCAGCAGCCATGGCTCACAGGCCCAGCCGCTCTATGGCATGCGGGATCTTCCCGGACCGGGGCACGAACCCATGTCCCCTGCATCGGCAGGCGGACTCTCAACCACTGCGCCACCAGGGAAGCCCCAGGCAGTATATTAAAAAGGCCTCTATCAAGGTTAGGAAATCTGTTCCAGAAGCAACACTGGTGGCATTTCATCTCACCATTTATATCATTTTCGTTCTGTCCCTTTCTTCCCTCCCTCACTCCCTCTCTCTCCCTCTGTCTCTCTTTGCTATGTCCTTTTTCTGTCCCTGCTTTCCCTCCTGTTCCTTTTCTTTTTCTCTCCCTTCTATCCCTCTGACTAAGGTTTCCAGCTACAGCTAGTAGCAACCATAGACTTCAGTCTACCCCTCCAGGGACCTTCCAGCCAACCTCAATAGTAGCAATGGAAGCAAACCACAATGGCAGCCAAACTCAAGTACAGGGAAACTCCAGGTGGGAAATCATGTTTTGTTACAATACCTTATTAACCAAAAAGAAAATCCTTTCTTTCACCAGCAAACTAAACTACTCTATAAATTGTCCTAAAACCCAGATGGTAATGCCAAAACACTAATGTGACTGTTTAATCAGGCAATTTAGTTTTAAGTTAAACCTGAACAAGTCTGGACACAAATCATTTTATTAAACAAAATCAGTACAGTGGAAGATTCTTAGCTAGGAAAGATTTTCCCTCTCTCAAAGTAGTATAATTTACATCAAGAATATTCTCCACTATTTCCAGAGTTCAGAGTGCTAACCATTACACCATGGGCCCTGCTATCTCTACTATATTCAAAACCAAAAACAAAAGACATAATTTCCCACAAGTCTATTTGATGGACAATTACCTCTGGGACCTAAATTACGTGACTTATTCAGAAAATACTAAAAAAATAACGAATTTGTATGTTCTAACATTAAGTTGTTTGCATAGTTTTTGGGTTTTTTTTTTAAATATTTATTTATTTATTTAGGCTGCACATGGGATCTTCGTTGTAGCATGTGGGATCTTTTAGTTGCGGGCATGCGGACTCCTTAGTTGCGGCATGCGTGTGGGATCTAGTTCCCCAATCAGGGATCGAACCCGGGCCCCATGCATTGGGAGTGCAGAGTCTTACCCACTGGACCACAAGGGAAGTCCCCTCTTTGTATAGTTTTAATACAGTATCACTTCTAGGAAAATATGAACTCAAATGGATTATATTTAAACTCATAAAGCAAAAATATAAGAAATCACAGTATACCATAACAAACCAAAATCTTGTTCAAGGCTTGGTAGAGTTCTCACTAGATTTTTGGAACAGTATTTTACTGATTTCAGTTTCATGCCTGTAAGTTGTCTTTCCCTTGTTTTTATTATCATCTGTAGCAGATTTCAGATAGGAAAACAAAATCTAGGGTACAGAAATATAGATCCAACTTCCCTTTAACCCCTACAGAGAAAAAAGCAAACATTTATGACTTTTTCTTCAAATCAACCTCAAAAGAAGTGGTAAAATCTCAAACACAGCAAACATTAGGTTATGTTTAGGCAAATGTCATTTCCCCATTTGCAAATGGGTACTTTCCCCTGTAACAGAGTATTTAGAGTGGAAGATACCAGGTCTGACCACAAAAATTATTTCTATACTATACATTTGCAGACTTCTACTCATTTACTGAAATGCATACTATCTGATGATGAGGAAAAGAGATCTGTCTGTTTGTTAACAGAGGTTAGCTAGCACAGAGCCCCAAAGAGGAAAAAGCAGGCCCATCGTACACCCCAATTTGCTTCTCAATTCCTCCTCTGGGTAGTTCTCATCTGTCCATTTTAAATAAACAAGTGGCAGATTTGCAGATTTGAAATTTTTTCTGAAAGCTGACATGAAAAATAATGGAAACACCCACATTTTATAAACTTTGAACGTTACTATGAAAAAGGAAAGAAGGATCTAGAATTAAGGAATCTAAAAAAATGAAATCTATTTTTATTTTAAACGGTGAATATAAATCATATGAGTATAAATTACTCTGGAAAGAAGAAAATTTAAGGCTAATCTAATAAATTCACATCTCAGCTTTGGTTTTAAAAAAGTCTGTCATAACATATTTTGCAAATGTAATTGACGCTCTTCCCTTTTCTGATTCTTTTTCATGACCCTCCCAAACCAAGCCTTGGGGTCCCTACTTTCATTGTTCTGAGAGCACACGTTAATTTGGAATTAACTAACAGAGGGCTTCACACATGGTAAACGCTCAAAAGTATTTGTTGCATGAGTTAAAACACTAGTAAATGATGAAACCACCATGTTCTAAACTAATTATTTATCAGTAATTATTCATTCCTTTAGACAGCTCATCTACTTTTAATACCTTTATGCAAATAACTACCTAGGAATAAAAGTTCTTTCACTTACTAGCTATATAACCTTGGCCAACTCATTTTGATTTCCGTTTTCTTCAACTGTAAAATGGGGTTAATGAAGCCTTAGATGCCCTATCTTCATCCAAGTGGATTAAATGCGATAACAGAAGTAAAAACATTCTGGATACTACAAAGGCAATTATCTACATTTCTAATGCACCATATCTCTAAGGTCACTTAAACATTCTGGCAACTTAAGCTGAACATACCTAAAAGCAAATGCATCATTTGACTCCCCCAAATCTATTTCTCCTATAGACTTTTCAAAGTTTTATATCTGGATAACTGAAGTCAATTTTTACTTCCTTTCCTCACTACTACCTTCTACTCAATCACCTAATCAACCACCAAGGTCTGTCACTCTTCCTCTAATGATTTCCTTCTTTTCCAGCCTACTAACACCTTCCCTTTATTAGCTCATGTCTAAGTCATTGCAACTGATCTCCAAGTAGCTCCTCTTATTCCCCAACAGTCAAATTCAGCCTCCAACTCTCAGCTTTACTTCCAACTGTGTACTTGTCAAATCTATCTCAATCATAGATGACAATCTTGAGTCCATTCATACTAACATTTCTGACGGGCACCTTCTTGCATGGCTTGCATTGATCCCTACCTGCTGGTATTCACACCTTTGTGTGAGCTGAACCTCATCTTTCTTCTAATGAATAGTGAAAAGTGATGTGACTTCACTTTCATGCCTAGGTTACTGAAAGATTGTGACTTCCTTCTTGCTAGCACTCTCTTCTCACTTCCTCACTCTGATGAAACAAGCTGCCAAGTAGTAAGATGCTCCGTGGAGAGGCCCATGTGGCCAGGAACCAAAGGGGGGCCACCAGTGGTCAGTTCATGAGGAACTGAGGTCTGTTTCCAACAGGCCAAAAGAACTGAATTGTGCCAAGAGCCACAAGAATGAGCCAGGAAGTGGATCCTTCCCAGCTGAGCCTCAAGATGACTGTAGCCTTGTGGAAGACCCAGAACCAGACCACCCAGCAATGCTGCACAGACATTACTGACCTACAGACACTGTGAGACAAAAATACACTGCTGTTTAATTTGGGGATAATTTGTAACACAATAATAGATAACACACTATCTCATATATTTCTAAATAAACGCCAGGTGGATTAAAATTAAACATAATTAATTATAATTAACATAATTAAACATAAAACCACCAAATCATCTTAAAACTAAATGAAAACAAATATTCATAAAAATACTTTTCTATTATTTCTAATATTTTCTATTATTCTGTGCTGAAAGTAATTTCATCAAGAAATTGAAAAGATGGGAATTCCCTGGCAGCCCAGTGGTTAGGACTCGGTGCTTTCACTGCCATGGGCCCGGGTTCAATCCCTGGTTGGGGAACTAAGATCTGGCAAACCACGTGGCATGGCAAAAAAAAAAAAAAAAGTGAAAAGACAACCCACAGAACAGGAGAAAATATTTGCAAATCATATATCTGATAAAGAAATTGTAGGCAGAATACATAAAGAACCCTTACAACTCAAAAAAAAAAACCCCCAAAATCCAAATTAAAAATGGCCAAAGGACATCAACAAAAAGTCTCCAAATAATAAATGCTGGAGAGGATGTGGAGAAAAGGGAACCCTCCTACACTGTTGGTGGGAATGTACGTTGGTGTAGCAACTATGGAGTACAGTACAGAGGTTCCTTAAAAAACTAAAAATAGGGGCTTCCCTGGTAGCACAGTGGTTAAGAATCCACCTGCCGGGACTTCCCTGGTGGTGCAATAGTTAAGAATCCGCCTGCCTCCAGGGTTTCGGCACCAAAAAAACAAAAAACAAAAAACAAAAAAAGAATCCGCCTGCCAATGCAGGGGACACGGGTTCGAGCCCTGGCCCGGGAAGATCCCACATGCTATGGAGCAACTAAGCCCGTGTGCCACAACTACCGGGCCTGCGCTCTACAGCCCGCGAGCCACAACTACTGAATCCGCGTGCTACAATTACTGAAGTCCATGCACCTAGAGCCCGTGCTCCGCAACAAGAGAAGCCACCGCAATGAGAAGTCTGCGCACCACAACGAAGAGTAGCCCCCACTCGCCACAACTAGAGAAAGCCCACGCACAGCAACAAAGACCCAACACAGCCAAAAATAAATAAAAATAAAATAAAATAAATTTATTTAAAAAAAAACTAAAAGTAGAGTTATCATATGATCCAGCAATCTCACTCCTGTGCATATATCTGGAAAAGACAAAACTCTAATTCAAAAAGATACATGCACCCCAGTGTTCACAGCAGCACTATTTACAATAGCCAAGACATGGAAGCAACCTAAACGTTCATCAACAGATGAAGAAGATGTGGTACATATATACAATGGAATACTACTCAGCCATAGCCATACAAAAAAATAATGCCATTTGCAGCAACATGGATGGACCTAGAGATTATCATACTAAGTGAAGTAAGTCAGGCAGAGAAAAACAAATATCATATGATATCACTTATATGTGGAATCTAAAAAAAGATACAAATGAACTTATTTACAAAACAGAAATAGACTCACAGACATAGAAAACAAATTTATGATTATCAAAGGGGAAGGGGGAAGGGATAAATTAGGAGTTTGGGATTAACAGATACAAGTTACTATATATAAAATAAACAACAAGAACCTACTGCATAGCACAGGGAACTATATTCAATGTTTTGTAACAACCTATAATGGAAAAGAATCTGAGATATATATCTATATCTATCTATCTATATATATCTATATATCTATATATATCTATATCTCTCTGACATTTGCTGTATACCTGAAACTAGCACAATATTGTAAACCAACTATAGTTCAATTAAAAACAAAATGGTCAAAACCTCTGAACAGACATCTCTCCAAAGAAGATAAATGACCAGTAAGTACATGAAGATACTCAGCATTATTAGTCATCAGGGAAATGCAATTCAAAACCACAGTGCACCACCACCACCATTTCATACCCATTAGGATGGCTAAAACCAAAAAGACAGACAATAACAAGTGTTGATGAGAAGATGAAGAGATTAAAACCCTAACACACTGCTGATAAGAAGGTAAAATGGTGCAGCAGCTTTGGAAGATGGTCTGACAGTTCCTCAAAAAGTTAAACAGGGGCTTCCCTGGTGGCGCAGTGGTTGGGAATCCGCCTGCCAATGCAGGGGACACGGGTTCGAGCTCTGGTCCAGGAAGATCCCACATGTCACGGAGCGACTAAGCCTGTGCACCACAACTGCCAAGCCTGTGCTCTAGAGCCCGTGAGCCACAACTGCTGAGCCCATGTGCTACAACTACTGAGGCCTGCGCGCCTAGAGCCCATGCTCTGCAACAAGAGAAGCCACTGCAGTGAGAAGCCCGCGCACAGCAACGAAGAGTAGCCCCCGCTTGCCGCAACCAGAGAAAAGCCTGCATGCAGCAACAAAGACACAAAAATAAAATAAATTAAAAAAAAAAAGTTAAACAGTTACCACATGACCCAGCAATTCCACTCCCAGGTATATATCCAAGAGAAATGAAAACACATGTCCACACAAAACTAGAACACAAATGTTCAAAGCAGCATTGTTCATAATAACCACAAAATGGAAACAACCCAAATGTCCATCAACTGATGAAGAGATAAGCAAAACATGGTATATACATAAGTGGAGTATTATTCAGCCACAAAAAGGAAAAATGTAACGATATATGTGACAACATTTATAAACCTTGAAAACATTATGCTAATTAATTTTCTAAGTCTGCAAAGCCAAAGCCCAGGGTTTGAACCACAGTCTTTACTAAATTTCAACCACTCCCTAAGACATAACCTGAAATCTCCATTTTTTAAAACGGGAGAGTAGCAAATTACAGGTAAGCAGTTGAATTTACGGCTCTCAAGTTACAGAGAGAGCTGTTGAGGCCATGGAAAAGACTGAGATAACAAACAGAAAACATGAGCTTAAGAACAGAAGATGATGAAGTATCACACCAGCTTCTAAAGGAAAAGAGCCAACAAAAGAAATGAAAAAGGAACAATTACATGACAGTTAGAGCAATAAAGGAGAAACCAAAAGAAAGTAATGTCAAAAAAGTCATGAAAAGAATAATAACGGATACAGAGATATCAACTGGAATAGGAATCTAAAAACATTCATCATTTTTTACTCATATCCTTGGTAAGGACAGAGCCAACTGTCATGGGTTGAGCAGTAAATGAGGGTTAAGGAAATGGAGGCAGTTTGAATGTAAACTGTTTTTAAGGGGAAAGGATTTAGGTTAGTTTTCATTATTGTTGCTGTTTTTAAAGTCTAGAGCTTTGGGCCTCACAGGAAGAAGCCAGGGAAGAAGGAGCAATGCAGGACAATGGATAAAATTGTTTGATCAGTGTCGTAGAGGACAAGGGGACAAATTCGATTGAGAGGTAGGCTGAAGGATTAGCTTCGAACAAGCCTCATTTAAGTAAAGAGATATGTCAGTATGTAAATGCAGTAATGTGTTATCTATCTGCATCCTTGGGGAAGATTTCCACATAACTGAATTTTCCAGATACTTAAGTATTTTTAAAAAGTTTTAGCTACTTTCCTTGAAATTGTTCACCACTGTATCTTACAGCTCTTTGCTTAAACAGACTGTGCTTTTCTGGATGACTTAAGGTCATTGTAACTATGACTGCATTACTAGGAAGTAATACAGCTTAGTCTGCATGTTAACTTTTCAAATCTTTGACTGTCCTATGCTGTCAGTTGCCATTTCCTGTTACACTTCCCCTGATAACTTTTTTCATTTGTGCTTCCAACAGATTCTAGTTTGAAAATTATATAACCAGTAAATAATACCCTAAGTAAGGGATAATAGGGTCCTGAATCAAAGTATAGGAGTAAAGTATATGGCTTTATGACAGTGTTAAGAAACCTGTTTCACTTTTTAATTCAATTAAGACTGGGTTTCAAAGAGTTGAGGATGTCAGAAGACTCACCTCTGGCTACATGAAATATTATTTTATCTTGCTTCCTTAAGTCATATCAAAATAACCCTGCCAAGTTATTGATAATTTTATATGGTTAGTCTTAAACCACAAAGAAAAAGCATCATGCATTCCAAAAGTGAACCTAGACATCTCACAGTAACAAATATACTTTCCTGTCATATAATCACTTATCAATAAAAAGTTATAATCTTCTACACTTTGTTTCTGTGTGTTAATACAGTCCTGCATATTTCACATGTATGGATATTATTCATGATAAATGTATATCCTTCATGAAATCTTGACTTTAATCCCTTTCAAATTTCACAACTACAAACAGCACAAAAGCTAAAAAGAACCGAGAGCTAAGCACACAGGCAGTCAGTTAACCAAAATTTAAGAATTCATTCCTATAGTTCCAATACCATGAGATATTCCAATTTCATTCATTCTTAAGATTCTGAATAATCCAGCAATTCCAGTTCCAGGTATTTATCTGAAGGAAAGGAAAACACTAACTCAAAAAGATATCTGGACCCCCATGTTCATTGCAGTGTTATTTACAATAGCCAAAACATGGAAGCAACCTAAGTGTCCATCAGATGGACAATGATGATTGGACAAAGAAAATGTGGTATATATACACAATGGAATATTATCCAGCCATAAAAAAGAAGGAAATCTAGCCATGTGCACCAACATGGATGAACTTTGAGGGCATTATGCTAAGTGAAATAAGTCACAGAGAAAAGACAACTACTGTGTTATCTCTCTTATATATGGGATATAAAAAACAAAACTCATAAATGTAGAGAACAGATTGAGGGTAGCCAGAGGGAGGGGTGGGTGAAATGGGTGAAGGTGATGAAAAGGTACAAACTTCCAGTTATAAAATAAATAAGTCCTGGAAATGTAATGTACAGCATGGTGACTATAGATACCATATAGATACCGTATACTGTATCAAACATTTGAAAGTTGTTGGGACTTCCTAGTGGTCCAGTGGTAAAGAATCCACCTTACAATGCAGGGGACGCGGGTTCAACTCCTGGTCAGGGAACTAAGATCCCACATGCCGTGGGGCAACTAAGCCCACGTGCCACAACTACTGAGCTGGTGTGCCTCAACTAGAGAGCCTGAGTGCTGCAAACTACAGAGCCCACGCACTCTGGAACCTACGCACCACAACTACAGAGCCCATGTGCACCCTGGAGCCTGCGCGTCACAACTAGAGAAGAGGAAGCCCCACACACCACAACTAGAGAGAAGCCTGTGTGCTGCAATGAAGAGCCCGCACGCCTCAACGAAGGTCCCGCGCGCTGCAACTAAGACCCGACGCAGACAAAAATAAATAAAATAATAAATAAATAATAAATAAATATTTTTTAAAAATGAGAAAGTTGCTAAGAGAATTCTCATTTAAAAAAATTAACTCTGTGTGGTGACATATGTTAACTAGATCTATTGGGGTGATCATTCCACAATACAAACAAATATCAAATCTTTATGTTGTACACCTGAACCTAATATAATGTTACCTGTCAAATATTTCTCAATTTGGAAAAAAAGATTCTGGATGGTTATACCCACCTATCCTTTACATATCAAAAACAAAAAATAAAACTATCATTGCTTCTCCAGTACTCACTTCCTGTTCCTTCAGTTTTTCATTCATATCGATGAAAATTAATAAATGTAGAATCTCTCAAAGACAGAGAGAGGTGTGAGTGGCCTGATCGAGTCAAACTGAAACACCTCACTAGTTTAGAGTTTCGGAGGCACTAGCAGTTGTACTTTTGCCTCTGTATTCAGGTTATTTATGTACATCTCTCCTTCTAAATCGCAAACACCATGAGGGCAAGAATCTTTTCTGATTGAATGATTCCATCCATCACTGGATAAACATGTTTTGAGCACCTAGCATTTGCTAGCCTCTGGAGAGAGCTGAGTTCAACAGTCCCTACCCTCAACAAGCAAGCAAGGGAGGCAGACTTATTGTAAACAAATTACAATATAGGAAAAACAAAAGTGAGTATAGAATCAAATCAGAGAAAAAATTAGCTCTAGAGTCGTAGAGGAAGTTCAGGGATACATTTATGTGTTCTCCAAAAGGCCTTCAATAAATACCTGTTGAATGAATGGACAAATGAATGAATTAAATCTTGCTAATAAAGATGAGACCCCAGGTCCAAATGAAATGTTTTAGTTACTTCTGAAGTTAATGAAAAAACATCATCCTTCAGCACCTGCAGGAATGCAGACTCCAGCACACCCCGACCTCAGGCTATCACCGTGGAGAAAGGGCCGTACCTGTACTGCCAGCCTTTGGCACTGCCGCCTCGGCTGCTGCCGCTGCTGCTGCTTCCACCCCCACAGCTGCTGTTAATGCTGTTCTTGTTCGGGGTCACCGCGGTGGCCAGGCCCTCCAGCCTTCCTTCGCTCTCGGAGACTTTCATTGTTGACACTGGTTCACCCCCCTGCATCTTAACTCCAAAGTCCATTTGCCCTTCTTGGGCGGGAGAGAACTATGTAATTTTGTAAATGATAAGATTTAAGACCTGATCTGAAGGTGATCCCAGTTGCTAAATCAGACGACGGCTGCAGTAGTAATCATCAAATGGTCCAGGGGAGGAATACAAGCATTCCCCCTGAAGGAAAACTTTTAAGAGGAGAGGGGTAGCGATGAGGACAGATGTCCTTTCAATATATATCTCCTTCCGGGCAAAAGTAAGGAGAAAAAAAATCACCCTGCCAGAGGATTTGGTGGCATGCTCAAAGGGGAAGCAGGAGCAGCGTGGGGAGGTCGCGGACACTAGCCAGGAGTGCTGGGCGAAGGACGGACCACGGATGGGAACCCGCGGCCTGACCTCTGCGCTGACGGACTGACCTGCCGCGCTCCCTCTGCTCCTCCGGCCGGTCCTCAGCGGGAGGGTCCGGTCCAGCCCGCTCGGCGGTTCCCGCCGCAGCCCTCGAGAAAGAGCTGGAGCCGCCCGCGGGCAGCCCGGGAGGAGGGTCGGAGAAGGAGGCCGCCGAGGGCGGGACCCCGGCTCCCAGGGTCGCCTCGCCTCCAGGTAGAGGCGAGCCGCTCGGGGCGACTTCCTCCAACGCCCCCGGCCCTGGGCCCTCGACTGGGTTCCCAGGGGCGGGACAAGTCCCTGGCCCTCTCTCCAGCCCAAATGTGAAAGCCACAGCTGCGGCCGCCACCCCACCCACAGCCCCCGGGCTGGTCACCCGCCCGCCTGCACTCTCCCCCCCACTTCCCTTCCGGAGTAGCGTGAGCTCACTTCCCCCAGAGCAGAAGCTCCTGGCGCCATCTTGGAGCAGGGCACGGGGCCCTGAAGGGGGCGGAGCCTCGGCGATGGTTGTGCTGGGGCGGCGGACTCCGAAGAAAGGGAGGCGGTGGGCAGCAGACGGAGGAGGCGGTGGGACAACCAAGGAGGGGGAAACAAAGGAGTTAGTGCCCTACTGGAGGGTGACTTCCGGCCTTCCTAACCCGGGCCAGGCCTTCCATTTGAGGGCCCATTTCAGTCATTGTAGCAAAAAAGCTTAGAAAAATAATATCATTTCTATAAGGAATTACAAAACCATTTCTTCATTTTAGTTATTTTGAAAAAAAAAAGCATGATATTGGCGTAAGGCAAATCAGTGTTATAAATGAAAAAGAAACTGTCCTGGAAATTAGAGCTCTCGGTATCAAAGTATCAAAGTATTCCTTCTGACCTCAGACAACTCGTTCACCCTCCTTAGACCTAGATTTTTGCATTTGTAAAATAAGAGTGTTTAGGTGATTTCTAAAGTCCCTTCTAATTGTAAACAATAGTTTCTAACAATTGAATGAATGTACACCATATGCGAAACGCTATGGCAGAGGCAAAGAAGTATTACTCAAAGAAAGTAAATAACATAATAAAGTAGATACAGATATACAGGTAATTAAGGCCATGAGGAAAATAAAAGATGATACAGAAAATAAGCTAGATGGAATAGAGAACTTACTTTAGAAAGAACAGTTAAGGAAAGTCATCTGTGAGGAGATGGCATTTAAAGTGAGAGAATAAAGAAACGTGAGGAAGCTAAGGGAATAGCAAGCTTTACTTATTTGGGGAGATGAGAGACCTGGGACCTGGAGCATGGTGAATAAGAGGGTGGTGTGAAATGAAAGTGAAGAGATAGGCAGAGAAATTTGGATTTTATTGTAAGTGCAATGGAAAATCATTGAAAATTTTAATAAAGGAGGATTGTGATCTGACCTATGTTTTTAAAAGATCTCTCTATTCTTTCCAGCAGATGGTGCTGGGACACTGGCTGTTCACATACAGAGAATAAAATTGGACCCCTACCTCACACCATACACAAAAGTTAACTCCAAGTGTATGAAAGACATAAATGTAAGAGCTAAAACAATAAAACCCTTAAAAGAAAAACATAGGCGTAAATGTCCACAACCTGGGGTCAGGCAAAGCCTTTTGGATACAACATCAAAGCATAAGTGACAAAAGGAAAAATAGATTGGGTCTCATGAAAATTAAAAACATTTGTTCTGTAAACCATACCATAAAGGAAGCAAAAAGGCAATCCATAAAATGGGAGAAAAATATTTGCAAAGCATATATTTGACAAGGGACTTATATCCAGAATATGTAAAGAGCTCTTACAACTCATTAATAAAAAGATAAATAACCAAATTTTAAAATGGACAATGGAACTGAATAAATATTTCTCCAAAGAAGATATAGCAAAGGTCAATAACTACATTAAGAAGTTCTCAACATAGTTACTAACCAAGGAAACAGAGGTCAAAACCACAATGAGGGCTTCCCTGGTGGCGCAGTGGTTGAGAATCTGCCTGCCAATGCAGGGGACACGGGTTCGAGCCCTGGTCTGGGAAGATCCCACATGCCGCGGAGCAACTAGCCCCGTGAGCCACAATTACTGAGCCTGCGCGTCTGGAGCCTGTGCTCCACAACAAGAGAGGCCGCGATAGTGAGAGGCCCGTGCACCGCGATGAGGAGTGGCCCCCACTTGCCACAACTAGAGAAAGCCCTCGCACAGAAACGAAGACCCAACACAGTCAAAAATAAATAAATAAATAAATAAATATTTAAAAAACAAAACAAAACAAAAAAAAAACCACAGTGAAAGAGCGCTTCACACCCACTAGGATGGCTACAATCACAAAGGTAGAGAAGGGAATTCCCTGGCAGTCCCATGGTTAGGACTCCGCGCTTTCACTGCCAAGGGTGTGGGTTCAATCCCTGGTCGGGGAATTAAGATCTTGTAAGCCATGTGGTGTGGCAATATATATATATATATATATATATATATATATATATATATATATATATATATATAAAATATGTGTGTGTGTATATATATTTCTTTTACATATATAAATATATAATATATATATATATATATATATATATATATATATATATATATATAATAAAAGGTAGAGAACAACCAAACCAATGTTCATGAGGGATGTGGAGAAATTGGAACCCTCATACACTGCTAGTGGAAATGTAAAATGTGGTTATATCCACACAATGGAATATTAGTTGGCTATAAAAAGAATGGAGTGCTAATATATGCTACAACAAAAATTGACTTCAAAAGCATTATGCTAAGTGAGAGAAGCAAGAAAGCAAAAGCCACATATTGTATGATTCCATTTATATGAAATGTCCAGAATAGGCATATCTATAGAGGCAGAAGGTAGATTAGTGGTTGCCAGGCCTGGGAGGAAGGAGGAATGGGGAGTGACTGCTAATGGGTATGAGGTTTTTGAGGGGTAATAAAAATGTTTTAAAATTAGATTAGTGGTGATGGTTGCACAATCTTGTGAATATACTAAGACCCATTTAACTGTACACTTTATTTTTTTTAATATTTATTTATTTATTTGGCTGCACTGGGTCTTAGTTGTGGCATGCGGGATCTTTAGTTGCAGCATGCGGACTCTTAGTTGCAGCATGTGGGATCTAGTTCCCTGACCAGGGATTGAACCCGGGCCCCCTGCATTGGGAGTCTTAGCCACTGGACCACCAGGGAAGTCCCTAGCTGTACACTTTAAACGGGTGAATTCATGGTAGGTGAATTAAATCAAAATAAAGGTATGTTTTAAAAAACAAACTCTCTACCTGCCACATAAAGAATTAATTTTAGTGGGAGAAAAAGAGGAAGTAGGGAGACTAGTCAGGAGGCTATTACAAGAAATGAAGTGAGAAGCGATGCTAGTGATAAGACTAGGGTGATGGCAGTCAGGATAGAAAAAAGTAAGTCCATCTAAACTGTATGGAGGTAAGAGTGGCTATGGTGCTGTAAATAGATTGGATTTGCAACAGTGCAGTAATATTCTTACAGGCCTTTCCAATTCTGGTCTTTTCTACACTTTTCACAGATCACAGCTCTGATCATGCCCCTTTGAAACTCAGAATCTTCCAAAGACTTTTCATTATTTATGGAATAAATTCCAAACTCCTCTATCCAAGAAAAAAATAGCATGAAGGTTGTTGTAATAGCTATAGGATTTAAAGTTATCCTTTTATAGTCCAATACTGACTGAGATAAAGATCTCTAAATAACCAATGAGTTCAGCCAGCTATAGAAGTAAGCCACACTTGTACTTCCCTGGTGGCACAGTGGTTAAGAATCCACCTGCCAACGAAGGGGACACGGGTTCAATCCCTGGTCCGGGAAGAAACCACATGCTGCGGAGCAACTAAGCCCGTGCACCACAGCTACTAAGCCTGCGCCCTAGAGCTCGCGTGCCGCAACTACTGAGCCTGCGTGCTGCAACTACTGAGGCCCGTGTGCCACAACTACTGAAGCCCACGTGCCTAGAGCCAGTGCTCTGCAACAAGAGAAGCTACCGCAATGAGAAGCCTGTGCACCGCAACAAAGAGGAGTCCCCCCTCGCCGCAACTAGAGAAAGCCCACGTGCAGCAACAAAGACCCAATGCAGCCAAAATTAAAAAAAATAAAAAAGAATTAACTAATTCCACTACTGATGAAATAAACAAATCCTGAAAGAATTAATAAAAAAAAAAAAAGTAAGCCACCCTCGACCAAGATCATCCAGGCTCCAATTAAGGAAAAGAAGCCTTGTGAGTGTACACCTTCACTGGAGAAATGGCAGGTGTGAAGGATGAACATGCCAACCCAAGGGTAAGAGACAACATAGAGTCTGGAAAAGGCCTCAGCTTTAGAGACCCAGAAACTATTTTGTCATTGCTCCCGGTGGTGATGAGACTTGGGGACTAGCCCATGCTAACCAAATGCACAACAGACTGATGTGTAGCAACTGCAAAGATAAGTGTTAGTTAATAATGAAAAATACAGTACAGAGTACTCAAGTTTGGTGTCAGCACTTTCCATGCAAGAAACTCAACAGGATAAGCTAAATTATTACCAGAAGTTTACATGACGGTCATGCAATCAGAGCCAGGAGTGTTGATTGATAGATTTTTTGTTTTGTTTTGTTTTGGGTTTTTTTGCGGTACGCAGGCCTCTCACTGTTGTGGCCTCTCCCGTTGCGGAGCACAGGCTCCGGACGCGCAGGCTCAGCGGCCATGGCTCACGGGCCCAGCCGCTCCGTGGCATGTGGGATCTTCCCAGACCAGGGCACGAACCCGTGTCCCCTGCATCGGCAGGCAGACTCTCAACCACTGCGCCACCAGGGAAGCCCCCGTTTAAAAAAATTTTTTTTTAAGTAAAAACTTTTTGTTGTTGTACAGTGGGGTCTGAGTCTGACTTTCATTCAATGTCTAAGGAGAAAAGAGGGCATACAATTTGAACAAGGGAAATAAGGAAAGGCACATTTTTTTAATGCCTTCAAAGAAGGATATGTTCATCTTTTTGAAGAGTTTAAGGTGCATTCCCCAGTCTTCCAGCTGGATGCTGCATCAATGCATCCTTCCACATGGAAAGAAGCTGCATAGCATAGTGGTCAAGAACATGGGCTTATGTGTCCATGCACATGGATACTGATTGCATGCATGTGACCTTAGGCAAGTTACCTAAACTCTTTGTACTTGTTTCCTTGCCTGAAAATGGGAGTAATAACATTTCTGCTATGGATTGAATTGTGTCTCCCGAAAATTCATCTAATCTCTAATCAATGTGATGCTATTCAGAGATGGGACCTTAGGAGATAATTAGGTTTTGATGGGATCATGAGCTTGGGGCCCCCATGATGAGATTAGTACCCTTGTAAGAAGAGACACCACAGTGCTCTCTCTCTCTCTCTGACACATGGCCCCCTGCCATGTGAGGACATAGGGAGAAAGAGCCATCTGCAAGCCTAGAAGACAGTTCTCACCAGAAACTGGTGAGTTTGATCTTGGACTTCTAGCTTTCAGAACTGAGAAAATCAATGTCTGTTGTTTAAGCCATCCAGTCTATGGTATTTTGTTATGACAGCTGAAGGTAAGACAACCTCCCTTTTGAGTGATTATCAGCATTAAATGAAATGGCACATGTAAAGCCTTACACATGACATGCTACGTGCTTAGCAAGTGTTAGCCATGGTTACTAGAAGAATAGGGTTTACCAAGTAAAATGAATGGTTGTGTTTGGTGAAAGCACCTTTCCCCTGGACATCTCTGAAGACATCCGACATATTTCTATGGTAGAATACCAACTTTGCCTCCCACATGAAATGGAGTTTTCCAGAGGTAACAAAAGAGATCTGTCAGGGTCAGGATGCGTAAATGAAGAGTCCTAAGAACATTGCCTGGAATCACCAGCCTGTGGGTGTCTGGGTGAAAACGCAGGTGCACGGGGTGATCCCTGCTTCAGTGTCACCCCCTCACAGAGGCCTTCCCTGACCACTCACTCTGTACAGAGTAGCAGCCCTCCCCATTTCTCCTCCCTTTTACCCTGC
Organism: Mesoplodon bidens; assembly: GCF_964165515.1. Classification (NCBI taxonomy): domain Eukaryota; kingdom Metazoa; phylum Chordata; class Mammalia; order Artiodactyla; family Ziphiidae; genus Mesoplodon; species Mesoplodon bidens. Next base: position 112,503,062 of record NC_138161.1, on the reverse strand, counting down.
TTTAGTTTTCTTAAAAGCACCTGACATTATATGCTTTGTTGTGTATTTTTTGTCTGCTCACTAGAATGTAAGCTGCACAAGGAAAGAGTCAATTCTTTTTTTTTTTTTTTTTTTTGAAAGTGTCGATTCTTTTTTCCCCACCTCTGTCTCCCCAGTACTCAAACATTACCTGGTACATGTGTTGAATGAATGAATGAATTTATGATAGTGGTTAAGGACACAAAATTTGGCATCAGTCTTCAAATCTTGGCTCTGTCACTTAGGACATGTGATCTTGGGCAAGTTACTTACCTTGGTGAACCTGAGTTTTCTCATCTGTAAAATGGAAATACGATGAAATAAGAAAATACATAGAAAGTGCTTAGCACAGTGCCTGGCATCTAGTTAGCACTGAACCAATGCTGGCCGCATTTTCTCTTTCTCACCCTGATGGGAAGAGGAGGGAAGAGTAATTTATTTCCCTGAAGCACAGGAGACCTGCTTTCTCTATGAGCCTGCAGCTGTGGCAGCTGGAATGAAGAGGTGGACAGGCTGCAGAGAAACTGGAGACAGGAGGGGAGTGGGGAGTAGTACTTAATCCCATGAGAGCTGCTGTGAGAATAAGGCTGTGGACCCGCAATTTCTATTTTTTTAAAAATGAAGGAAGGAAAAGAGAAAAACAGAAATTCTGAGAAGACAAAATGTTCACGTTCACAGCAGATGTTACTACTACTGTGGTGAAACAGAATTTCAATGAACCAGGAGCCCCATCCTCCCTGCTTCCAGCTTAGACTGAAATCCTTAGCCATTTCCCAGTCCAATGGGGTGATTCAGCTGAAGGGCTCTAAGCTAGCGAGTGTTTCACTGTAAACACTCCCCTCCCAAGCTCAAGGCTCCTTGTGGGAGTAAAAGAAGCAGACACTCTCAGGGCTTTTGTTTGAGAGGAGGAAGGAACCTTGACGAAGAGAGACTGGAGCTGTGCTCAGAGTTTGATAAAATGATTTTTTTCCTCCCTTTCTTTGCCTCCCCCAGCACCTCTCCCCTGAATCCCTCTTGAACCTGTAAGTATTTTGCTTAAATAAACAGTAGACAGTGACATTAGCTCTTCAAACTGTTATAAAATGAGAACACGTGTTCCTTCAATGTGATGTGCTCAGCCTGTCTGTTTTTAGACTCATTTGGCTAGTGCAGGTAGTGTTTTGCTGACACAAGCCCATAAAAATGCAAAGTCAATGGGAGCCACATGACCTTTCCATCATCAACTGGTGAATACCCTCGGAAAGGAGAGAAAGAAAAGCCAGCTAATGCTTTATCATGAAACCACATGGGTGTGAATTCTGGGGGTCAGCATGCGAATTTACTGTTCCCATCAAGAAAGTCAGTTGAAAAGAGAACATTGATTTACTTGACAGGATATGTGCCAACGTCTCTTTTGAAAACACTGCACCGCAAACCAAAACAACAACAACAACAAAAAAGTAAATACTAGGGTAGCATTTTTCAATATGTGCTCCACACAATATTGCAGGATATTAATAGGTGTTACTTGATTTAAATTTTTTCTTGCTGTGATTAGATACATTTGAAAAACATTGATCTTTTTTTTTTTTTACATCGGTTCCTTTATTGCAGGACTTCTTGGAGGATTTAATATGCTGATGTACATCATGTATCTTTCTAAGAGAGATAGGAGGTGCAATATTTCCCAAAATTATTTGACCACAGAACTCCTTTTACATAGAACATCTCCCAGGAAGAGTATCCACAAAGTTTATAGGTTGGGATATCCCTAGAAAGCAAGTAGAATCTTATGAGGAAAGCCATCCAGATTAAATTTACCTTATTCTGCAAGTTTTAGCATCATTTCTCTCCACAACCTCCCCTGATTCTGCATGGCTTAGAATTCTTAGCATGAGAATAGTTCCCCTGGGTGGTGATTTTAGGATCAAGGTCTCAGATGTGGCCATAAAGCCCCTGGCAGGGAAGGAGTTGCAACTTCAACACCCTAAGCATTGAAAAGATGGTGTTTCTCATATATAATTCCGAATAAAAATAATACCAACCTGTGAAACAAATGAAAAAGAGCCCAACAAAGTTTGGATTTCCCCTATCAAACTCTGGAAATACTTGGAAGGGGGGGGCTTTACAGTGTGCCAAGCAGCTACCTAGTCTGCTCATTGGGTGGCTCAGCACTGCCCTGGAGAGACGCCCTCCCACCTGGGAGAAGGGAGATCCTAAGGACCCTCTTACTGGTCTACCCTTGTACAAATGGACTTAATTCAATCTCTTTCCCATCTGTGAAAGGAGACTCAGGAAGGTGAAGTGGTAGAAAGCTTGCAACAGGAAGGGAGCTAGAGATATCAGCCCACTGACAGGCCTGGGGCAACAGGGAATTGGTCCTAGTTTAGCTAAGTGGATAGTGGATTGCGTATTTGATGGTTTTGGCTTGGGCCCTCATTTTTTGTCTTTTTAAAATTTTTTCCAGTCTTTTTTAGTCTTTTGGTCTGAATAACTATCATGGATTCTACACTTAAGGTCTCTGTGGGGCTATGTTCACATTTACATGAAGTCTTTAATGTAAATCTTTGATAAGCAAGAACAGGCATAATCTCTTTCATATAAGAACTCCTCCATTCCCACCCCCCCCCAGACTGTGAGCACCTCAAGGGCAGATTGCTAGATCCTGAGCACTTATGGTATATTAACGAATATATGTGGAATCCAGAAAAATGGTACAGATGAACTGGTTTGCAAAGGCAGAAATAGAGACACAGATGTAGGGAACAAACGTATGTATGCCAAGGGGGGAAAGCGGGGGTGTGGGATGGTGGTGGGATGAATTGGGAGATTGGGATTGACATATATACACTAATATGTATAAAATAGATAACTAATAAGAACCTGCTGTATTAAAAAAAATAAAATTCAAAAAAAAAAATAGCGATGGTTTCTCCTTTTCCTCATCTTTTATTTTTCTGGCCTCTCACTGTTGTGACCTCTCCCATTGCGGAGCACAGGCTCCGGACGCGCAGGCTCAGTGGCCATGGCTCACGGGCCCAGCTGCTCCGCGGCATGTGGGATCCTCCCGGACCGGAGCACGAACCTGTGTCCCCTGCATCGGCAGGTGGACTCTCAAACTGTGCCACCAGGGAAGCCCCCTCATCTTCTTGACCTAAAATGAGGTCTGCCTAGAGAAAAGGAGATTAAATGGTCTCAGATTTTCAAAGCCAATGAATATTGTTTCTTATTTCTTCTCTGAAAGCCTTCCTTATAGTCATTAATTGAACAAATATTCATTGCACATGAATTATATGCCAGGTACTCTGCTAATTGCAAAGGTAACAACCATAAATAAGACATAGCTTCTGCCCCCAAAGTCTATGTATAGAGCTGGGAAGGCAGATCTTAAACAAGAAATTTAAAATAAGTGAGAAGTGTCAAGATAGATGTATCGGGACTTCCCTGGTGGCACAGTGGTTAAGAATCCGCCTGCCAATGCAGGGGACACAGGTTCAAGCCCTGGTCCGGGAAGATCCCACATGCTGTGGAGCAACTAAGCCTGTGCACCACAAATACTAAGCCTGTGCTCTAGAGCCTGCGAGCCACAACTACTGAGCCTGCGTGCCACAACTACTGAAGCCTGTGTGCCTAGAGCCCGTGCTCCACAACAAAAGAAACCACTGCAATGAGAAGCCCACGCACTGCAACGAAGAGTAGTCCCCACTCACCGTAACTAGAGAAATCCCGTGTGCAGCAATGAAGACCCACAGCAGCCAAAAAATAAACTAAAAAAAAAAAAAAAAAAACCTCACTTACTTAACAACAACAACAAAAAAAGATAGATGTATCAATAGTATGGAGCCTGAGAAGAAATAGATTGGTGGGTGGGTGTTGTTTTTTTTTTTTTAACCTAATGTAGCAATCAGAGAAGTGCTTCTTTTTTTTTTTTAATACATATATTTATTTATTTATTTTTGGCTGTGTTGGGTCTTCGTTGCTGCGTGCAGGCTTTCTCTACCTGTGGCGATCAGGGGCTACTCTTTGTTGCAGTGCGTGGGCTTCTCATTGTGGTGGCTTCTCCTGTTGCAGAGCATGGGCTCTAGGTGCATGGGCTTCAGTAGTTGTGGCACATGGGATTAGTTGCTCTGTGGCCTGTGGGATCTTCCCAGACCAGGGCTTGAACCTGTGTCCCCTGCACTGGTAGGTGGATTCTTAACCACTGTGCCACCAGGGAAGTCCCAGAGAAGGCTTTCTTGAGAAAAGTGATATGTAAGCTTATAAGTGGAAGGATGAATTGAAGACAGAGTGAAGCAATATTCCAGGTAGAGGGAAGAACACGTTCAAAGATGAGAGGGAAGAGATATAAGAGGAACTTAAAGGCCAGGATGGCCAGGTATCAACAGGAATATAGCAGAAGATGAGTCTAGGGAGGTAGTGAAGGATCAGATGCTAGGCCAAGGAGAAATTTGGACTTTTTCTAAAACACAAGAGGAGCCATTGAATGATTCCAAGCAAAAGAATTAATTACATGATGAGATTTAGATTGTTTAATATAGAATAACATTCTTTCTAGACCTATCTTCTACTTGGACCTAAGTACACCCTTGCCCTGAATTAGGTTCTTAGGAAGGCTTCTGTTCCCATTCATTGCTGAATTTTAAGTAGAAAAATGACACCTGGCTCCACTGCCAGGTCTTGCAAGCCATAAGATACAAAAAGAAACTTCCAGCAAGGACGTCTTCTTCCCCAGATGACTGTGAGAGAGGTAAGTGATGGATCTTTACCACCTGTTTGCATTTCTCTATTTTTCTGACTCTCATTTGGCCAGAAAAAAGACATGAGAATTCTCTCCTAATTGTTCCTTTCTTTTCCTCCTACCATCATTATAGATTTTCAAGTGGTATTGGGCAACCATACAACCTCGTGAAAAGTTGCTCAACAGCATCAAGGGACATTCTGCTCCCTCTTTCCATCTTTCAAAACAACTCTGGCTTTGTTATAAGCCGTACTTTTTATGGCAATTATAGTTGTTCATGACACTTTCACCTGCAACAAAACCTATTTTAGCTCTTCTGAACCATTCCAAATGTTTTAGAATTTAACTGATCAGATCTTAAACCAAGTTCTCATCTGTTCTCAGAACAGAACAGGTTGAAGGCATTTCACACAGACCGCAGCCCAGTAGTATCAATTCATCTCAAAGAAGCATAGCAGAGAGACAGTGTCCTCAGCCATGCAAGATGTCTGATTCAGTGTGCTTTCAATCCTGGAGAGCTTGTGGCAACAATTTCCTTGTTGTTCTTGGCAATTTAAGTTACCCTTTGTGAAATCAGTAGTGTTGGTAGGCCACACTGCTAATTATTTGGAGTGCCTGGTCAGGCTTCCAGAGGCCAAGATCAGCTAGTGCTCTAATCTGTCTCCAGTCCTCCCTAAGCCTGAGCTCTTCAGGCTTCTATGATCCTTTCTCACTGCACCGTGTTATTTCATGCTCAGCTTTTTTCTTTTCCTTTTTTCTGTTTTTTTTTTTTTTGTGTGTGTGTGTGTGGTACGCGGGCCTCTCACTGTTGTGGCCTCTCCCGTTGCAGAGCACAGGCTCTGGACCCGCAGGCTCAGTGGCCATGGCTCACAGGCCCAGCCGCTCCGCGGCATGTGGGATCTTCCCGGACCGGGACACGAACTCGTGTCCGCTGCATTGGCAGGCGGACTCTCAACTACTGCGCCACCACGGAAGCCCTCATGCTCAGCTTTTAATCAAGATCCAAAGAGCCAAACATGATATAGGCTTTGCTAGTTGAACAAAAGGCAAAGAAAATATCGCACTTGGAATTGTATGTATCTGGCTATTGAGGGCAAATTCTGTGATGACTGTCTACAGGGTAGAGAGTAACAGATTTTTTTTTTTTGGCCTTTTTGGTTAACAAGAGTCACAGACACAGATGCTGAACAGGGTCAGATAAATGAATGCAGTAGGCCAGGTGGAGACTGCAGTAAGTGGAGAGTGTGTGCCCCACCTAAGGAGAGGAGCACTACTTCATTCCAACAGACTGTTGCCAGAAAGTCCCAGGGAAGCAAAATCTTCTGATTTTCTCAGAGAAGCCAGAAATATGAGCTTTCATGTGAAAGCCCCTCAAGTTTTACATGTTCACCACTATTTCAAAAAATTGTTTAATATGTAGGAATCAAAACAAAAAGTGTTTGTGACCAGATTCGACCCATAGGCCACCAATTTGGCTTCATGTCCTTTGCAGATTCATCAGGTTGTCACCTGTATTCATTCAAGTCATGGGCAAAATTTTGACCAGGACAAAGCCTGGTAGAGTCTTCCCTCTGGATTCACATGTATCCAATCAATCAGAACCGTTTGGTGTGGTGGAGTGTCTCCATTCTCACCCAGCTTATATTTCTCCACCTAATTTGAAAGGCTGTTATAAGAGATTTGGCTGAAATACTGTGGCTACAGCATTTCTCTATCCTATGTTCTAGCAGCCTTAATCTTAAAGAATTACCCAAATTAAAAAAGAAAAAAAGGGCTTCCCTGGTGGCGCAGTGGTTGAGAGTCCACCTGCCGATGCAGGGGACACGGGTTCGTGCCCCGGTCCGGGAAGATCCCACATGCCGTGGAGCGGCCGGGCCCGTGAGCCATGGCCGCTGAGCCTGCGTGTCTGGAGCCTTTGCTCCACAACGGGAGAGACCACAACAGTGAGAGGGCTGCGTACCGCAAAAAAAAAAAAAAAAAAAAAAGAATTACCCAACAAGTTAGTGGCTGAGCTGAAACAGTGTGGTCTCTGCTATCCCAAATCTCCCAATCTATTTGGAGACATGAGGACAGACACCTGAAACACAGTCAAGAGGACTGGGCTCTTCTCTTCTCCATCAGTAGAGAGAAAATGGGCTACGACAAGGGAGGGCCTTAGAGGGACCCATCCATGATCCAAACTTAGTAACAGAGCTGCATGTAGGTAAAAACCTCTTTGACTGAATCTACTTTGACAATGCCACGCCCTTTCCTGTGATTTTTCCCTTCTGCAAATTGGAGGACATGAAATTTTCTTTACGTAGGGGCTGTTAGTCATTTGAAACAGTTTTCCTCAGCGTCTGTGGAATCTCCTTCTTGAAAGGTCGTTATAGTTGGCACAGACTGGCTGTAAGGAAGATCTGGCAGGAGATCTGGGCCAGATGGTAATTAGAGTCCTTATAGCCATAGTTCTTTAGCAATGAGGACCGAGCAGGAAGGCATGTGTGTCAAGCATCCGTGATGAGGACGATTTCATACTTGGGTGTTGCTTGGCCCCGGGTCAGAGAGGTCCTATAGCCACATCTCCCCACCTTATGCCTGTTTCGTGCTTTCACATCACTGGTGTGGAGCCTAAGAAGGGAGGAAAGGGACTCCCCTGGCAGTCCGGTGGCTGGGACTTCACCTTCCAGTGTCGGGGGGTGAGGGTTGGATGCCTGGTTGGGGAGCTGGGAGCCTCAGGGTCAAGGAACCAAGGCATAGAACAGGAGCAATATTGTGACACATTCAATAAAGACTTTGAAGATGGTCCACCACAAAAACATCTCTAAAAAAAAAAAGGGGGCTTCCCTGGTGGCGCAGTGGTTGAGAGTCCGCCTGCCGATGCAGGGGACGCGGGTTCGTGCCCCGGTCCGGGAGGATCCCGCGTGCCGCGGAGCGGCTGGGCCCGTGAGCCATGGCCGCTGAGCCTGCGCGTCCGGAGCCTGTGCTCCGCAACGGAAGAGGCCACAACAGTGAGAGGCCCACGTGCCGTAAAAAAAAAAAAAAAAAAAAAAAAAGGGCAGAAAAGAGAATTCAAAAATGGATCCACCACTACAGTTTTAAGATACTTCTTAGGAATCCTTTGTTCTCTCGAGTGAAAGAATTTTTTTACTATATGACTAAAGAACTAACCAGTATTAAATCTGCACATACTCAGAGCTTCAGACAGTTTAGCCTAGAGCAGTGCTCAAAAGCTTCTCTGCCCATCTTGAGTTCCAGCCTCCTGTGATGCCGTAACTCTAATATGACAACTGACCTCCTGTCCTCAACCTTGTTTCTAAAATCTGAACAAAGAGCCCTGAGCTCGGCTTTAGGTGGGAGACATGGGGTGTCTCCCTGACTGTGAAAGTATGGGAGACCCTGAGATGAGTCTACAGGGAAGATACTGGGAAATCTTGACCCCTGAAGGGCTTTCAGCAAAGAATTAACACCAATCTGTTAGGTAGAGAAACTGAGGAAGATGTGACCCCAAACAAACCTGACCCAGACCTTGGAAGGGTTTCAGTTGTTTCGAGTGTTAACAAGAAGCCACTAGGAAGAGAGTTGCCACAGAGAGGGAAAAGTGGAGAGTACTTGTTTTAAGCCTCAAATGTCCAAATGACCTTCCAGGACCCAGTGGGACACTACCTCCTGGGTGCTGCGTGGTCCATCAGCTTCATGTGTGAGCTCTGAAAAGGCTCTTCCATTCAGCCCAATTTCTCCCCTTTGTCACCAGCTTCTTCTTTAGGTCCAGGCTCAGAGGAAAAATAAATCACATTTTCATCCTATTCACCTTTGCTTCCCAAGCATGTCCACGAGAGCTGTCTTAGTCTGTCTGGACTGCTATAACAAAAATACCATAGACTGGGTGGCTTAAACAACAAACATTTATTTCTCACAGTTCTAGAGGCTAGAAGTCCAAGATTCAGTGTCTGGTGAGAGCTCTCTTCCTGGTTCATAGACACCAGCTTCTTCCTTGCTGTGCCCTCACACGGTGGAAAGGGCAAGAGAGCTCTGCAGTCCCTTTTATAAGGACACTAATCCCATTCATGAGGGCTCCATCCTCAAGACCTAATCACCTCCCCAAAGCCCAGCCTCCTAATATCATCACATTGGGGGTCAGGATTTAAACATATGAATTTGAGGAAGACACAAACATTCAGACCAGAAGCAGAGCTGTGAGAGTTCTTCCCTACATCAAACTGGATTCTGATGGACTGAGTATTGTTCTCCATAATCCTGGTCTCAGTCCTGAAGTAATCTTAAAGAGTTACCTTACCATCTTATACATCCCTTAACTCCTGGAAAAATCAATTTAGCCATGACAAGATGATGGTTATCTAGCTTTTTAAAGACAGTGTTTTTCATAAGCAATTTATTGAACAACTATCTGTACAAGCATGTTCAGAGTTTATAATAAGAAAATTAGTAACAGCCTAACTATCCATTAGTAGGATAATGTGTTGTTCCTGGAAGAGCTTCTGTAACATTTAAATTTTTGAGAATGAAAATGCTTTCATATTACTTGTGTCAAGTCATTGCTGTAGCCTTCTAAGTGGTCCCCTACCTTTGTTCTCACCCTTTGTAATTGTTCTCACTGCTTCTTCGGTGATCTATTAAAATGCAAATGTGACTGTGGCACTCCCTGACACTCTTTGTCTACCCATCACGTTCTGAGCTCCTCAGTGTAAGAGCCCTCATGATCTGTCCCTGCTCTCCTCTGCAGCCTCGGCTCCTGTGCCTGTGCTCTGCTTTTCCTACCACACGTGACTTGTCGCCATCCCTGAACCCATCAGTTTCTTTCACAGCTACATGGCTTTGCACTTACTCTTGCTCTTTTTTCAAAAATAAATTTATTTATCTTATTATTTTTTTTTTTTGGCTGCATTGGGTCTTCGTTGCTGCGCATGGGCTTTCTCTAGTTGCCGCGAGCGGGTGCCACTCTTCGTTGCGGTGCGTGTGCTTCTCATCGCGGTGGCTTCTCTTGTTGCGGGAGCACGGGCTCTAGGCGCGCAGACTTCAGTAGTGGTGGTGCACGGGCTTAGTTGCTCCGTGGCATGTGGGATCTTCCCGGACCAGGGGTCTAACCCATGTCCCCTGCCTTGGCAGGCAGATTCTCAACCACTGTGCCACCAGGGAAGTCCCTCTGCTCTCTGCTTTTAGTACCTTCCTCCTCCTTCTCCAAAATCAAATCCTAACATAACGTCCTGCTCTACTCTCAGAAAAAGAAGCCCACCTGGTCCAACAGCCACTATGGGCTCTTAGCTCGCTCTGCACAAAGTGTCTGTGTTCACGATTCGCCTGCCCCTCTAGAGTGCGCGCTCTTGGGAGCTGAGAGGTGTGTTCATCTCATATTCCCCACTGAAGCACAGGCCCTGTTGGACGCTAAATATTGAATGAATGAATACATTAATGAATGAACAAGTGTATGATTCTTCTAGTGCTTATATCTATTAATTCCTGGTGTTTGTTTTAGGCTATACCCAATTATTTAAATCATGTTCACATATATAAAAGTATTGGGCTGGGGAAAGAGAGGTCCCATGCAAAGTGTTCATTCTCAGCCTCAAACCCTCTGACAGATGGCCCTGCTCACAATAAGAAAGCTCATCTGTGATCCTTAGCTACCCAAAATCTTCTGTGACACTTGGAACACATCTGGGGACTTAGCTGGGATACACTATGTCTTTGGGAGGATCAGAATCATCTTAGGATTTGAGCCAAACTTAGCCTACACCACTCGTTTTGTTTTTTGTGTCAGGACAGCACAGGTATGAGGGTTCTTTTTTTTTTTTTGGCCACGCCTTGAGGCTTGCAGGATCTTAGTTCCCAGACTAGGATTGAACCTGTACCCTCAGCAGTGAAAGTGCGGAGTCCTAACCATTGGACCTCCAGGGAATTCCCTAGGGGTCTTTATTGTCTAAACCTGTTGCCAAAACAATTTTGAAGTCTGAAAGTATTCCAAACATGGTTAAAATGAATTCCCCAAGATGGCTTATTTGCATATGTGTGTGAATTTGCCTTAGGAATAATTGCTGACACTGTGGAAAGCACTGACTTCTCAAAATGCCCCATGCTTGTAGTACAGCACTTATAGTGCACTTAACGATTGGTCCTCTACAGCCTCACTGGAAAGGAAGTTCCACAAGGCAAGTAGGTTCATTTTTTCCATAATTATTGATACACAGAAAAGAATATATATAACATACATGTAAGTTATGCAGCATAGCACTATTTCTTATCTTTCTATCCCTACTGCCTAGAAAAATGCTTGGTACAATAAATGTATGTTGAATAAACAAATGATTCTTCTATGAATAAGTGAACCAGATAGAACAGCATCTCCCAGATTAAATACCCATCAGTTGTCAGATAGCTAAAGGCATTATTCCAAGGTGGACTGAACTCCCTACCATATGTATGAGAACCAAATTTTACTTTCCAGACTGATCCTCTTCCTGTCTACCGTTTGCAAGTTCGGTAGTGTGAGATCTCTATCATAGGGCTACACGTGGAGACAACATGGTGTGATTGAAAGACCACTGACTAAAGGCAGACAATTCTTTAGCCAGAGCTCTACCATTTTATAGTTGCATGACCTTGGGCAAACTATACACCATCCCTAGGAATCAGTTCTCTAACCTATTAAAAGTGGGTTATTAATACTTACCTGCTGGAGTTTCAGGGAGTGTAAATGAATTAACATCTGATGTTAATTACCTTCTCACATTATTTCAGGTAAAGAAACCTGTCTAAATATTTCTAGACAGAAATCATTGATCTCTGCTATAGATGGCATACTGGAAAGTAGCTTAAAAGCTGTATTTACAGAGTTGCCATCAACCTGGGGGTTTCTGCTTCCCTCTTAAATTCATGGGCCATATAAGACTTCCTCCCTATTACCTTGCAGTTGCATCTTTCCTTGGTGGCTTTATATTGCTTTTTGTCCTTCGTGGTAGCTAAATCCTACACATGGCATCCATGGAGTTTTTGTCTTTCACATATTCCTGAGGAGTCACTTTGGTTTTTCCCCTTGATTTAACCTTAGAGACAAATCAATAGGTAACTATGGTTCTCTCCTGAACAGTAAAAGAAAATGGAAAAAAAAAAGAGAGCGAGAGAGAAAGAAAGGGAATTTTCTGTGCGGTAATTCTCACAGTTTATGGTAATGCCATGGCTTTGTACTTTTTTCTGATGGACACACAATAGTTCAAGCAGTTCGATTTAGTTCTGCATAAGCAGTCCCCTCTTCTGGAATAGGTAATGTATTGTGAAGTGTAATTACAAAGCCAGTCATTTGAAACTCACAATGCCAGTGCCCACAGGAATGAGGTTACCCTGGGTCACTGGGTTCTCAAGGCAGTCCACAAAAGTCTATCTAACCCTGAATGTTGCTGACCTGGCACACAAGATGCAGCTCCTCCCAATAACTCTGTACATCCTTGGCTCTGCAAGAGGAGAGAGGGCACTCCGTGTTCCAGCCCCGGGTGCCAGGGACACAGCTCTCCCCTACTCCCTACTTGGCTGGGCCCTCAGCTAGGGGTTGGGCTGTGCCAGGGAGGGGGCTGGGGAGAAGGGCAGAAAATCCTGGGCACCAGCGCCAGAAATTTGACTCTCTTAGAACCTCATTCTAGTCCTTCAATAATAGTAATAATAATGATATTTGTATGGTGCTTTATGATTTACAAATGACATATTTTCATCCTTATATCTCACTGGTCTCATTTGGTTCTTACAAGTCTGTTGAATTTTTAATTGTTATAATTTCATTTAACAAGGAAGAAAACTGAGGTTCAGAAGTGAAAGATTTTTTCTAAGGTCAGTGGGGAAGGGTGTGAAAAAAAGATCAATTGCCATCCAAGCATGGGTGCTTTTGACTAGGTCTTCCTCCATGCCCACATGTTTGTATTTCATTTATTTACAAAACACTTCATGTTTACTAGGTGCCAGACACTGTTCTAGAGTTCTACAAATATCAGCCCACTTAATATGGCTCAGTCCTGAGTTAAGTTTTGCCTTATTTTCTTTTTTACTTTTAAACTTGTGCCTTGATCACCGTGGATTTGTCTTAGAAATGGGTGGTGACTTTAACAATGTTCCCCAGAGGCACATGTTTTAGTCAGATGGGCTTGAACTACTGTGTCAAGTGATCTCTGACTCTCATATTTCTGTTATCAGTTGAGTTGTTTTCAAGAGTCAGACTCTGCCACATAGTTTAAATATGACGTGAGCCTTTATATTCGCAAATCCAGCAGGCCTCTCCACCATAGCCTTTTTTATTTGAAGACAAAAGAAACTGTCTCCAACCAGAGCTAATGTCTCAGCCAATGGAATATTGCCCTTAATAAACCCTCTACTGAATATTTCATCCGAGTCTGGCAGTTCTGTGCTTCTTGGCACCTAGAGAGTATTTGACCAGCCTAAGAGGAGAGTAGCCCAGCAGCTACCAGAAAAGGATCTGAAATAGACCTCTGGCTTTAAATTCTGGCTCTCCTTCTTTCTATTTTTGATCTTTGGCAAGTTATTTACCCTATCTGTGCCCCAGTTTTCTCATCTTTAAAATGGGGACAGTAATAGTGCCAACCTGACAGTGTTGTTGTGAAGCCTGTCCCATTCTACAGATGATAAAATTGAAGCTCAAGGAACGGTAAGGAATTTTCCCAAGACCACACAATTAGTATGTGCTGGAGCTGGGGTTTGAATTTAGAGTTGCCTGTTTCCAAAGCACATACTTTACCAGCTGTAGGATAGATTCAACTCCTGGCCAGGTGGTCAATCAGATGTGCTATGTTGAGAACAATTCTGAGACTGCATTGGAGCTGAATGGGCATGAGTGTAGGCACAGGAGGGGAGATGGCATACGTCATTCCCACTCGGCACATCCACTGATAGACCTGGACATCATTTAGGAAGGGGGACCCAGCCTGGGAGCTCCTTTAGGGCAGGTGCCACATCTTATTGGTATCTGTCTCCCAGCTCTTAGCACAGTGCCTGGCCCAAAGTAGGCAGTAAATATGCATTGAACTAGATTGAATCAAGCTGTCCAAAGACTTGCACCCTGAGGATAGGTCCTCTGCATTCTGGATTTGGGCAGCTTCCTTCTGTTTGCCTTAAAAAAGGCAAACTTCTAGTCCTAAATGAGACTTGGGGAGGCTCATACGTCCATATGTTAAGACCTTCTATAGCTTCCACCCTTATTTCAAGGGCAAATTTAAGTGTAAAAATGATACAAACAAGATATGTTGATTTTATTTTACTTCAGTCACTACAATGAAACAACAGCCACTTTATCTTCCTCTCCACTACGCCTACTCACTCTTCCTCCACTCCCAATTACAAAGGCAAATGGATGTTATCTTAAGTGTGGGAAGTAAGAAGGACTGATGGGTTAGAGTTTAGAAGTAACGTCCTATCTTTGGAACATAGTCAGCCTGGGACCATTGATTCTGTTTCATTTTTCCTTCCTGATTTAAAGAGTAGTGGAAGTCTGGAATGTTTATTGTTTCATGAGAGTCTGGGTAAAAGGAGTATTTGACTTGGTTACATATGCAAACCCTGCTCATCTACTTAGGTGTGACCCAGGCAGAGTGCACTCTGGAAAACTTGCCCTTCAGAGTGTTGTTCTTTGAAACCCAATCTAGTGTGTATCCCTAGAAGGAGGCATGTGGTTACCATCTTCTTCCTTTAAACTAAAATGGTATTTAGATCCTGCAGCATGAGGAGACTGGCTTAATGAAAGCAAGAAGCTAGAACAGATGACTTCCTCAATCATCTTTTAGCTTAAAAAATATTATTGGTCACTTCCTCTTAGCCAGGTGCCATGCTAAATGCTTTTATGTACATTATCTCACTTAATTCTCATAACAGCTTTAGGGGGGAGGTATCATTACCTTACTGTACAGATAAAATCTTAGACTCCAGAAGGTTAAGTGATTTGCTAAGACTGCATACTTCCCTAGTGGTTAAACCTCATTTATTCAGTAAATGTTTGTTGAGCCCCTGCTTGTTGCCAGGCACTGGAATAAACTCTAGGAATACTGAAATGAATAAGAAGTAGCCCTGCACTCAAGAGCTCCCAGTCCAAAGACAAAGATGGATCTCCAAATGGATTATATAATCAAATGTAGTAAAGGAGTGATAACTGTATGGAAAGGGCATCACGGGAGCACAGATAGAGGAACTCAACCAGCCTGGTAGTCAGGAGGGTCTTAGATGATGAAAGAGTAAGCACTGAACTGGTGAAGGAGGGTTAAAAAGGGACAGACTGCATCCCAGGCATTGGGAGCGGGCAGCACAAGCAAAAGCATGGAGATGAGAAACAGCATTAAGTGTGAGATCCACAAATGTGGGGATTGCTGGACTAGTGTAGGTGGAGATGGGGCTGGCATGGTAAGCAGGGGCCAGGTCAAGGCTGTCCTTGTAGTTTTGCTTTTCCAATGACCTAAGTTTCCCCTTGAAACTTATGCTCTGTGAAGAAGCCTGTCCCCTGCTGAGAATCCAGAAATGGCCCCAGGAACCTCCCTGGTGGTCCAGTGGTTAAAACTCCACACTTCCACTGCAGGGGGCACGGGTTCGATCCCTGGTTGGGGAACTAAGATCCTGCATGCCGTGCGGTGCAGCCAAAATAAATAAATAAATAAATAAATAAATTAAATTAAATTAAATTAAATTAAATTAAAATGGCCCCAAACAGTTACTCTTAGGTGAAAGTTTAAATCAGATAGTCTACTGGGAGGGAGGGTGTTGCTGCAACCCAGAGAATCATTTCTCCTCTAAGAGGCTCCTGGGCCATCTCTTAGCAGGTCAAGTATCTAGCCAGATAAGCAATTGAAGAGCTAGGGACAGAGATTAGAGTCACTGTGTAACAGTGGGTGACTCCTCTGAAGCCCACACCCTCAGTGAGTGTTGTGATGCAGCAGTTAACTTCGACCTCTCCCCTACCACCCTGGCTTTCTCTCTGTCTCCATCCTCCTACAAACTATCTATACACCTCTGGCCTTTTCCTGTGTTTGTCTTTGCTGTTCCTTCTTTGAGCTTGCATGGGATGCTTGTCATCACTGACATGAACTGAATGTATAAGGCTTGGCCTCCACAACAGCATTTCCTAACTGAACTGTAGTACAGTTAAATCAGCAGCATGAATCCACTGGGACCCAAGATTAAGAGGATGAGATGAAAGCTTCTAAGTGGGAAACACAACAGCTAGATCAGGGTTTCCCAAAGTGTGGTCTGTGGACCACCGGCATCAGAAGTGTTTCTGTTGAGTGGAGATTAAAGGGTCCCAACCCAGGCCTATTGATTCCAAATACCTTGGAATATAGCCAAGAATTCTGTATTTTTAACAAGCCCACTGGAATATCCTTTATATATATGTGTGTGTGTGTGTGTGTGTGTGTATGTATATATATGTGTGTGTGTGTGTGTGTGTGTGTATATATATATATATATATATATATATATATATGTATATATATATATATATAAAATGATTGCCTAGAACAGGAATCACAAAATGGCAGCCATAGATCAAACTCACTTGTAGATCTATCTTGTTTGGCCCTTACCGTGTTTTAAAAATCAGAACATTTTACTCAAAAACCTAGATTTCTGGCTTCTCTCTATAGAGGCAACCTGGAGCCTATATTCACACAATGATCGTCTGAAGCTAGCTACGGAAGGACCATCCTATTTCACTCAGCATACTGTCAGTCCCCAGAGCCACCAGGGCCTCCCATGGTCTAATATCCTCACCTTTGACTTGGGCTCCTCCAGGACAGGTACCAGGTCTTTGTCATCCATGAATCCTCAGTCTCTAAAACCAAATTTACAGAAGAGAGTGAATAAATGATGTTGACTAAATCAATGGGCACAAGCTTGATGATAAACTCCTCTTGGTTTGGATAACTTAACTGCAAGTTAAAAAAAAAAGCCCTGGTCTTGGGTACAGGATACACAGGTTCTCATCCTGGTTCCACTGCTGATATCTTTGGCTATATCACCTCACTTCTCAGAGTCTAAGTTATCTTAATCATAAAAAGACCTATAAGGATAGATTTGACTCTAAATTCTTCAGTCTCGAACAGTGTAGTGTCTCTAAGTTGTGGGTAGCTTCCATTTTAAAACTGTATGTGGGGCTTCCCTGGTGGCGCAGTGGTTGAGAGTCCGCCTGCTGATGCAGGGGACACGGGTTCGTGCCCCGGTCTGGGGGGATCCCACATGCCACGGAGCGGCTGGGCCCGTGAGCCATGGCCCCTGAGCCTGTGCGTCCGGAGCCTGTGCTCCGCAATGGGAGAGGCCACAACAGTGAGAGGCCCGCGTACCGCAAAAAAAAAAAAACTGTATGTGGTAGAAGAGGATATTGTGAAACTCAGCCCCAGCCAGCGTCTCTCGCTGAAGCTCCACACTCACAATGCCATCTGCTCACAAGGCAGTTTGGAATCTTAATCTGACCTGAGGAGGTAGCTGACTCTCCGCATAGTCACAGAATGGTTGGTATTTATGGAGAGAGACTGGGCTAACGCCTTCAGTTATGCACAGATGAAGTCCAAACACCTCAGCACAGTGCAGAAGGCTCTTCATACTCAGCTCCCTGCCAGATATCCCTGTGATGCCCCTCCTTTCACCAGCAATACTCAGCTACCTAGCTGCCCCCAAACCCATATTGTTTCTCCCCTCTCTGCCTTTGTACATAGTCTTTTCCTCACCCCATTCAGCCATCTAGTGAATTCTACTTGGCCTTTAACACCCGGTGGAAAGACCCCTCTGGGAAGTTTTCTAGCCACTGCCCCTGAACCCCTTCTCCAGGCTTAACTTTTCACTCCCTCTCCTCAGTACCTTTAACTTTGCCTGGTACATGTCCCTGTCATTACATCATCACAGTTCTCCTTTATGTGCTGGCTCCCCTACTAGACTGTGATCTCCTTGAGGGCAAGGATGTAGGACACGTCTCAGAAGCACAACCAATGCATGTTGAATGGAGGCTCACCAGCCCTAAATCCCATATGCTGGAAGGACTGCACCTTGGTGACCATTAGCCCTGGTCTTGCCCACATTCCCCCTCCCCCAACACATACACTTATGCATTTTCAGATGCACAGCTCATGGCTGAGCTTTAGAATGACAGGTGATGTTTGCCACGGGTTGATTATCCTGTGTTTCAGCATCAGTGCTGCATAATGTTAATTGTAAGGATTATGTGTGAATAATTACTTTCTGTAGTACTTAGCAATAACGGCATGGCATAGGTAGCATTTCCTAAATTGTTATGAGGAATCCTCTAATCCTCTTTTGGAGAATGTAAATAGACACTGTATTAAAACAGTAATCCAGTCAAAAAAGTTTGGGAAAGTCTGAAGACTTTATTAGCATATTAAAGGCTCAGATGTCTGGCCTGTCTGTTTCACCCAGTGTTTCCAAAGCTCAGTGTTGAGGAATGAATACTGAATTAGAAGTCAGAAGACTTGAGTTCTCATTTCCCCTCTGCCAATAATGCAAACATGTGACCTTGAACCAGACACTTCCCCTTCTGGAGCCTCAAATTCCTCATTTGTAAATTGAATGGACTGAAAAATAAATCTAAAATGACATGTCTGGATTAGATTATTTCTAGCAGCCCTTCTAATCCCCATTTTCTATCCTGCTCAGAAGGGATGAACAACTCTGGTTTTGATACCTTTGCTGGGCTAAAAGGCTGACACAATGAGTACTTAGCTACATGCTTTCAGTTCTGCTCTGCCCCACCCTCCGGAACAGCTGGGCAAGAGCTAGGATGTTCCTTTCATGCAGCTGTTTCCTGTGGAAGGCCAGATCTGATGGGAAATTATCTGGCAATTCTGAGCTGGCTGTGCCAACTCTGGGATGACCTCTTTATTTATTTTTTTTCTGGGACAATCTTTAACATTGTAAGAATCAGCCATCCACTTTTCTTCTCCTTTGCAAGGAATTCCCCATTGCAGGAATCATTGCCCCGAATATCCAAAAAACAATAAATTTGATAGTAAAGTGAAACTCTGGGTTAAGGAGGAGCTGGTGGGTCGGAGAGATTTGATAGCAATCATCAACCAGGACCCTAAAAACCCTAAGTACCTGCCAGGAGACCAGATCCCTGAGAATGTAGTGAGGAGAGTAAGGCCCAAAGTTCTCCTGGTCTTGAGAGAAAATATAGCCAAACTGGTTCCGTTTAAAAGTACATCTGGCTGGGCTTCCCTGGTGGTGCAGTAGTTAAGAATCCACCTGTCAATGCAGGGGACATGGGTTCAAGCCCTGGTCTGGGAAGATCCCACATGCCGCGGAGCAACTAAGCCTGTGTACCACAACTACTGAGCCTGTGCTCTAGAGCCCACGAGCCACAACTACTGAGCCCATGTGCAACAACTACTGAAGCCCACGTGCCTAGAGCCCGTGCTCCGCAACAAAGAGTAGCCCCCACTCGCCACAACTAGAGAAAGCCCACATGCAGCAGCGAAGACCCAACGCGGCTAAAAATAAATTAATTAAATAAATTTAAAAATAAATAAATAAAAGTACATCTGGCTGAAGTCAGATTTTGGAATCACGGAGTTCGTGTGGACAGGGGTCATTGGTATTTCCTGCTGATGGAGGCCCTATTAGCGTGACGTCATGTTCAGAACAGAAAGCCCGCACTTGCTGCTCTGAAGGGTAGCCCCCAAATGGCCATTGTTTAAGACTCACATTACACATAAGCAGAATGGTGGTTCCCTCTGGATATCATCTCAGCAAAGTCAGAAATACCATTACTCAGAATAATCTGTAGCCAGGATTTTCTTCTTTCGTAAGGTACCACCACTCCAAGATTGTTCCTTCTTTCCTTTCCTCTGTCCTAAAAAATTACAGAGCATTCATCCTAGAGTCAAATGACAAAACTAAAACAATTTAGTGTGATGCCCTTTATTCAAGGAAAAGCAGTCCATGGACTGGGGAAGTACAGGGCCTCACCAGCAGTGGACTGCTCTTCCCAGGGATTTTGGGCAAGAGCAAGTTTTGCATTAGAAGTGGCAACACGAAACAGGGCATGACTGGCTAGGAGGCCCTATTTTCTAGGGTCAGGTAACCCAGCTAAAGCTGAGCCGGAGGACTGAGATTAGTGTTAGGCTTCCTTGACAGTGAGGCATTTCCCGTAAGTGCTGCTGACTTAGGTTTAGGGGAGGTTTAGGGGTGTGTGTGTGTGTGTGTGTGTGTGTGTGTGTGTGTGGCACTGGGCTGCCTCCATTTTGTGGGTCCCGATAGAGGAATTAACTTTATGGCTGTATTTCAGATCTTGCACTGGGCATCATGGTATGTCACGGAGCCCGAGTGGGTGTATGTAGTACAACTCTTATAGGGATTGGGTCCAAAAGTTAATGTCTAAGGCAAAAATCAAGTATTATCAGAAATACCCTGGAAAATATTTAAAATCATCCCCAAGGGTGGTGAAATGGTCACACTATGAGAAGCACCAGGACAGCTGGGGGACCTGAGTTTAACTGAGGGATTCTGTCATTCATCCTACACTTCTCCAGGCCATTGACTCAGTAGTGTGTGGAATGGTACTAGTTAAATTACAATGTCTCTCTCAGAGTTTTATTTGTTTTGTTCCCTTTTGGCTGAAATTGAACTTGTGTAAGCTACATATGTGTATGACACTCATTTGGTGAAATACATAGAAAAATACCTACACTCATCCTGCTAAGTAAGGTTACTCCCCAGGAGAGGGCTGGGATTGGGGATGCTAAACAGAAAGAGGGTCAAAGAGGACCCCAGGCTTCTCTATAATGTTTTTATTTTTATTTAACACAGAAAATGTATTCATATTTTTCTTAGGTAACATGAAAAGATCCCTGACTACAAGTTGCTCACTATCAGAGGGAGACAGGCATGAAAATAAACAATAAGATAGATAGTTATAAGTGCTGTAATAGCATTTATGGGAGGCCATAGGGGAGGGGAGCAATTAATTTTTCCCTGCTACTTAATCTCATCCCTGTCCTTTTATTCTGTGTTCAAGGAAATACAGTTGAAGCCCTGCTTATCTTGCTTCAAGGTGACCTAGATAAGGCTTGGACAGTTTGGCTTGCCTTGCTGGGTCTCTCCCCTGCCCCAGGGAAGGGCAGCTCTTATAGTATGTAGGGCTAGGAGAAGCATATAGACATTAAGAGAAGGCATCTGCTTGAGTTTTCTAATCTGCCACGTTTTTTTCTGCCATCACAGGGATCTTGCTAAGGGTGAGAGGGGACCTTGGACATTGGACCTCAGTGTGTTGGCCCACTGGTGGACTCACTCTTGGCAGTGACTTCTCCTCCTCTTTGTCCTTTGTGAGGTAGAACGGACAAGAATTATTATTTCCTTG
Source organism: Mesoplodon bidens (assembly GCF_964165515.1). Lineage (NCBI taxonomy): Eukaryota > Metazoa > Chordata > Mammalia > Artiodactyla > Ziphiidae > Mesoplodon > Mesoplodon bidens. The sequence goes on along the minus strand of NC_138161.1, from coordinate 112,481,985 downwards.
TTATGGACTTGGAATCAAAGGCACAGGAATCAGAAGCAGAGATGAGAACCCCACACTGGGTTGCTCCCCAGCCCAAGGCCTTGTCCATCTAACCCTTCACGCTCTCACTGACCACTTCAGAAGGCAGTTATAATAAGCTCTGAAAGTAGAACCCTTGTGAAAATTAATAAAGGGGAACCTCACTAAAATGGAGTTGGGAAGCCAGAAAGGGGAGCTCTCATGCATGTTCCATTTGACATCAACAGAGATTCTAACAGGAAGAGACATACCTTTCATCTCGGGCAGGAAGTTACACTACTTTAGTACCACCATTAGGAGGAAGATTTTCTCCTTGCATGGCAACAGGTCAGCCAATGAAAAGCCACTATACTTAGAACACCAAGTTTCTTCCAATGGACTTTTTGTTTTTAATAGTCCCTCTCAACTTCCCTTCTCCTCTATAAAAGAGTTTCCTCTCCTTTGCTTTACGGGACTTACATGTGGTTCACCATAGTTGTATGTCCCAAACTGCAATTCTTTGCTGTTCCTGAATAAACTTGTTTTGCTGGTAAAATAACCAGCAGTTTTATTGTTTTAGGTTAACACCTAGAATCCATAGCAACAGAACCATAGGAAGTCCACTGGATAAATGTTCAGAGTATTTTCCTGATACAGGCTATAGCGTGAGCTCTGTTCCAGACCTAGTGGGAAAACTCTACAACTCTTTTCCGGGGAATGAGGTCCTTCTCAACTGAAGGTTGTGCTTAGTATACTAAAAATTGCAGACCTGCCACAACTAGGACCTGATGCAACCAAATAAATAAATAAATATATATATATTAAAAAAATTTTTTTGCAGGCCCTAGACTGAGATGGAATTCATCACATTTTATCTGTGAGATCCTGAACAGATTACTTGACCACCCTGAACCTCAGCTCTTTACCTGTCATATGGGAAAAACACCACCCTCCTCACTGGATAACTGTGAGGAATGAATAGAAGTCAGATGCCTGGCCCAAGGCAGGCATTCAGCATATTCCCACTCAATCTTTGGATCTTTCCTACAGGGGGTATTGGCTGCACAAACACATGGTAGGACTTGCCTGGTTTGGTGAGTTAGCTTAGTGTGAACAATCAAACCTACAAGGTATTCGAAACATTAATGTCTGCACCCATGGAGAGGATCTTCATTCAAAAGTGCCTCTTTTCATACTAACTTGGGCCTGGAAGAATAGAGAAAGAAAGAAAGAAGGAAAGAAGGAAGGGAGGAAGGGAAAGAAAGAAAGAAGGAAACTTTGAGTGCATCATTTTTATTGCTTCTTTTTTTTCCACACACAGAGAAATTGAGATCAGTTGGCCGGGGCTGTGGACATCCTGAACTCATCTTATCTTTTTATACATTTCAAGAAGCGATATAATGCTTTTATCAGTGTTCGATGTTGGTAATGACTGCATTGTGTGGTTTTCCAAAGACTTTCTCTTGGATGAAGGCATTTGATGATGGAGAACATTGGCCATTAAAGTTCTTAGGCCTCTGTCTCAGCAATAAAATGAGATGAGGATGTATGGCAGCATTTATATTACATGGTTTCCTCTAGGGTTAATTCTTGAGCTTGCTGTCCCCAAAGATCTTTACTTTTAAATTAGCTGAAACACTTTGGTTGCCATAACAGAATTCATTTAAAGTTGGCTGAAGGGAAAAGTGAGAAATGTATACTAAAAATGATTAAAGAAGACAATTTAGGTGATACAAACAAACCTTATTTAACACTTCATGAAGCAGGCAGCCTCCATTCCCAAGGGTCCAGAGAACTGCAAAACGGGGCAGAAGACAGAGAACTTTCATAGGATAAAGAATAAAGAACAAAGAAGAGAAAAATAGAAAATATTTGATGAACTGGGGCCACACAGTCAACCTTGTTTGGGGTGAGAAGGAAGAAGAAAATAAGTATAGAGCCCAGAGCTGGATTGGCATTTGGGGGTTGGCTGACTGGATATGCTGCATTTCTGATCACATGGAGCACTTACAGGGCCATGAAAGTTATCTACATTTCCATTTGCTGACATGGTACCCTGGGAAGGAGTGGCCTGGAAATTTTATTTCAATATGTATTTGTATATGCTATATACATGTTCATGTACATGGATATGCATATTTATGTATATGTATATTCTATGTATGTACACTATGTATAATGTATAAGGATATGTATAGTCCTTTCTTATGGAATCTGAAGACAGAAATACAGTAAAGCTGTAGAAGAGGAAACTGCGGAGGCATTGGGCCATCTTGCATGTCTGTTGAGCTCTTCTCTCCTCCCCTCCCTCTCCCCTGGTGTTATATAGCTGTTACCACTCTCCTGAGAGAGTGATTGATGGATATGGTTCCAATTAGCTCTGAGTCAGGGCTGATTAGATCACAAATTCTAATTCCGGGCTTGGGTAAGGTGTCCATCTTGGCCAATGAGCTACTACAGGCAGAGAAAATGAGATATCCAGTGCAGAACTGGCTGCTGGAGCCTGTCCTTTATGAGAAGGAAGACACACTCATTACAATTTATGACCAACGACTGGAGATCGATCTGGACTGTGTATCAACATAGCATAAAGAAAGCAAACATGACCAAATATGAACAAATATAACCAAAATGACCTGAATCATGACTGAGAAAGATAAACAAAACAAGGGCCTGTCTTGTGGGTGGGTTTAGATGGAGAAAAGGAAGCAGGGCTTGATGGCAGTAAAAAAAAAATGGGATGAAGAGAATCCTTGTGTATGATACCTGGAGGCGGAGCAGTAGGATAGTGTCACTAAGAGAGAGGAAAAGGGAGCAAGAAGGGCAGCTGGGGCCACTGCCTTGCTCCCTAGAAGAGAATCTCCCCTAATTACTCCCACGTAAGCATTTTGTAATCCCTTCCCCTTCCAAAATCCTAATTCTAAATAAGGTCCATGTCTTTGATTTCCCATCTTCTTCCCTAATTAAAGGAAAGCATTTAAAAGAAAATAAACAGTGATGGCAAAAATAATAGCTTCCGCTTACTAAGAGCCTACTAAATGCCCACTGTTTTACATACCTTATCTCTACTTCTTACAACAACTTTGTGAGGCAGACATTGCTATCCCCATTTTATAGACATGGAAAATGAGTCTCAGTGTGATAAAGGAACTTTCCCCCAAGTCACACAGCTACTAGACACTGACATGAGTCAGACCCAGGTGTGCTGATTGCTGCCCACCACACCTCAGTGCCCTGTATGGGGGGATGAGGAACTGTGTCAGCTTCCTACTGCTGCTATAACAAATGATCAAAAACTTAGTGCCTAGAAAAAGGCAAATCTATTATCTTACAGTTCTAGAAGTCAGAAGTCCTAAAGTCAAGGGGTTGGCAGGACTGCATTCCTTCCAGAGGCTCTGGGGAGAATGTGCTTCCTTGCCTTTTCCAGCTTTGATAAGCTACCTTGCATTCCTTGGCTCATGGCCTCTTCTTCCATCTTCAAAGCCAGCAGCATTGTGTCTTCGAATCTCTAACTCTGCTTCCATCTTCTCTCACTCTGATCCTCCTGCCTCCCTCTTCTAAGGACACTTATAATTACACTGGGCCCACCAAGATAATTCAGAATAATCTCTCCACCTCAAAATCCTTAACTTAATCGCATCTGCAAAGTCCCTTTTGCCATGTAAGGTGACATATTTCACAGGTTCCAGGATTAGGATGTGGACATCTTTGGGGACCATTATCCTGCCTCGCACATGACCCACATCTGTGTCATTGACCACTGTACCCCCAGTACCTAGCACAGTGCTTGTTGCTTATAAAGTGCTCAAGAAATATTTGTTAAAGTGATGAATGAGGAACAGTAAACTAGACTAACTTCAAATCTTATCCTCTGTTTCTGTCTGTTTTTATTTTTTACTTATTTTTATTTATTTATTTTTTTGCCATGCCACGCTGCTTGCAGGATCTTAGTTCCCCGACCAGGGATTGAACCCAGGCCCCTGGCAGTGTAAGCAGAGTCCTAATCACTGGACCGCCAGAGAATTCCCTGTTTGTTTTTATTTTAATTTTAGTTTTTGGTTCATCTATCTTATGATATGATAGGACCAGAGGGACAAACTCTATGGCTGAGCGATCAGTTCCTCCAGTGAGCCCCGAATTTAAAAATGGATAAACCTTGATACCAGAGTCTATCTTCTTAGGTTGAGAGTAACTCTAGGTTGTAAATAAACTCTTCAAAGTGCAGGCTGACTGCCTGTGACCTACAGCGGTGAGGCCTTCAAAACCCTTAAGTTCAAAATAAACCACAAACAGACAACCCAATTTTAAAATGATCAAAGGACTTGAATAGACATTTCTCCAAAGAAGATAGACAAATGACCAATAAACATATGAAAAGATGCTCAACATCATTAGCCATCAAGAAATACAAATCAAAATGTCAGTGAGATATCACTTTACACCCATTAGAAGAGCTACAATAAAATTAAAAAAAATAAATGTCAGGGAAGATGTGGAGAAAGTGGAAACCTCATGTATTGCTGGGAATGTAAAATGGTACAGCTGCTGTGGAAAACAGTTTGGCGATTCCTTGAAAAGTTAAACATAGAAATATCATATGGCCCAGTAATTCCATTCCTAAGTATAAACCCAAAAGAATTGAAATCAGGGACTCAGTGCCAATGTTCATAGCAGCATTATTCACAATAGTCAAAATGTAGAAACAATCCAAATGTTCATTAACAAATGAATGGATTAACAAAATGTAATATATAAATTTAATGTGATATACAATTAAATATCTTACAGCCATAAAAACGAATGAACTTCTGACACATGCCACAGTATTGGTGAACCTTGAAAACATTATACTAAGTAAAATAAGCCAGACACAAAAGAACATACATTGTATGATTTCACTTATATGAAATAACTAGAATAGGCAAATTCATAGAGACAGAAAGTAGATTAGAAGTTACCAGGGGCTGGGGGAGTAGGGAAAGGGAATTACTGTTTAGTGGGTACAGAATTTCTTTTTGGGGAGATGAAAAATTTTGGAAACAGATAGTGGTGATGGTTGCACAACATTGTGAATACACTTAATGCCACTGAACTGTACACATAAAAATATTTAAAATGACAAAACTGAGGATATACATATTTTACCATAATTAAAAAAAAAATAGTAAAAAGGGCTTCCCAGGTGGCGCAGTGGTTGAGAGTCTGCCTGCCAATGCAGGGGACGCGGGTTCGTGCCGCAGTTCAGGAAGATCCCACATGCCACGGAGTGGCTAGGCCCATGAGCCATGGCCACTGAGCCTGAGCATCCGGAGCCTGTGCTCCGCAACGGGAGAGGCCACAACAGTGAGAGGCCCGCGTACCGCAAAAAAAAAAAAAAAAAAACAGTAAAAAGTAAATACATGTTGCAGCTCTATTCACAATAGCCTGGAGATGGAAACAACCTAAGTGTCCCTCATCAGATGAATGGATAAAGAAGATGTGGCACATATATACAATGGAATATTACTCAGCCATAAAAAGAAACGAAACTGAGCTGTTTGTAATGAGGTGGATAGACCTAGAGTCTGTCATACAGAGTGAAGTAACTCAGAAAGAGAAAGACAAATACCGTATGCTAATACATATATATGAAATTTAAGAAAAAAAAAATGTCATGAAGAACCTAGGGGTAAAACAGGAATAAAGACACAGACCTACTTGAGAATGGACTTGAGGATATGGGGAGGGGGAGGGGTAAGCTGTGACAAAGCAAAAGAGAGGCATGGACATATATACAGTACCAAACGTAAGGTAGATAGATAGTGGGAAGCAGCCGCATAGCACAGGGAGATCAGCTCGGTGCTTTGTGACCACCTGGAGGGGTGGGATAGGGAGGGTGGGAGGGAGGGAAACACAAGAGGGAAGGGATGTGGGAACAGATGTATATGTATGACTGATTCACTTTGTTATAAAGCAGAAACTAATAAAAAAAATTAAAAAAAAAAGTAAATACATGAAGAAACCATGAACATTTTCTGCCAGGGAAAGAAGAGCTTTCAGTGAAACAACACTGCCACAGTGTAAAAAGCATCAGTCCTCAGACTTAGAAAACAAAATTATGGTTACCAAAGGGGAAAGGTGACGGGGGGAGGGATAAATTAGGAGGTTGTCATTAACATATACACACTACTGTATATAAAATAGATAATCAACAAGGACCTACTGTATAGCACAGGGAACTCTACTCAATACTCTGTAATAACCTATACGGGAAAAGAATCTGAAAAAGAATAGATATATTTATATGTATAACTGAATCACTTTGCTGTACACCTGAAACTAACACAACATTGTAAATCAACTATACTCCTATATAAAATAAAAATTAAAAAAAAGTATAAGGGGACCTCCCTAGTGGCGCAGTGGTTAAGAATCCGCCTGCCAATGCAGGGGACACAGGTTCGATCCCTGGTCTGGGAAGATCCCACATGCCGCGGGACAACTAAGCCCGTGCACCTCAACTACTGAGCCTGCACTCTAGAGCCCACGTGCCACAACTATTGAAGCCCACGTGCCTATAGCCCATGCTCCACAACAAGAGAAGCCACCTCAATGAGAAGCACGTGCACTGCAACGAAGAGTAGTCCCCACTCACCGCAACTAGAGAAAGCCTGCGGGCCACAACGAAGACCTAACGCAGCAAGGAAGACCTAATGCATCCAAAAATAAATAAATTAAATTAACTAATTAAAAAGAAAAAAGCATAAGTCCTATGAATCCCAAGATTCATAAAGGACAAATGTTTAATTACCGGGGCTTGGGGGAGACAAATACTCTGAGGCCTTTGTAGTATAACATAGGCAGCAGCTAAACTAGTTTTATCAAATCTTATCAGCCTTAGGGAAAGACCTGGGACTGATATATATGAAGTTGTTTAACAATATGCTGATTTTAGGGTTTAACGAAACAAAGCAGGAAAGACAAGAATTGGCAGGTGTTGTATCTTCCATCTGCCTGGGATTTAAGACAGTGGGAACAGAGTGTACTTGTGATGATAGGACATATTAGAAAGTACAAAGGGGGAATTTTGATGAGGATGTGGCAAAAAGAATCACAAAGGTCTTTAAGGCAAACAATAGAACAAATTATATACAGAAAATTTTAATATGTAATCATAAAAGAGTTCAAAGCCATGGAACCACCAGATATATTTGGTCTATGCAGTGTTTAAATTAGTTGCTAATGGGAATTCCCTGGAGGTCCAGTGGTTAGGACTCAGTGCTTTCACTGCCATGGCCCGAGTTCAATCCTTGGTCAGGGAACTAAGGTCCTGCAAGCCACGCGGTGTGGCCAAAAAAAAAAAACAAAAAAGTTGCTAATATTTAAAAATAAAAAGATTTTATATCAAATTATGTTTTATAGCTTCTCTTGAAAAATTGGAAGATGTGTCAAAACTGGGTCCACAGCCTTTCCTGGAAATAGGACTGGTGCTGAGAGGCAGCTGTGCCCTTAGAAGGGTGAGGTGGTCTCCAGTTTGTCCCCGGAGCTTCAGTCATACCATGGGCATTGGAATACCACCCTGCCTCCAGGACCAGTCCTTTCTGAAATATCTGGTTCTTTAAAATGGAAACTGTGTTTTTGCTTTTATTTCTTTTGCCTTAGGAGATAGAGCCAAAAAAATATATATTGCTATGACTTATGTCAAAAAAGTGTTCTGCCTACGTTTTCTTCAAGGAGTTTTATGGTTTCAGGTCTTACACTTAGGTCTTTAATCCATTTTGAGTTTATTTTTGTATATGGTGTGAGGAAGTGTTCTGATTTCTTTATTTTTTTCCCTAGTTACTCTTTTTTATTTTATTTTATTTTTATTTTTGCGGTACGCAGACCTCCCACTGTCGTGGCCTCCCCCGCCGCGGAGCACAGGCTCCGGACGCGCAGGCTCAGCGGCCATGGCTCATGGGCCCAGCCGCTCCGTGCCACGTGGGATCTTCCCAGACCGGGGCACAAACCCGCGTCTCCAGCATCGGCAGGCGGACTCTCAACCACTGCACCACCAGGGAAGCCCCCTAGTTACTCTTTTTTTAAATTTTATTTATTTTTTATACAGCAGGTTCTTATTAGTTATCCATTTTACACACATCAGTGTATACATGTCAATCCCAATCTCCCAATTCATCCCACCACCACCACCCCTCCCGCCACTATCCCCCTTTGGTGTCCATACGTTTGTTCTCTACATCTGTGTCTCTATTTCTGCTCTGCAAACCGGTTCATCTGTACCATTTTTCTAGGTTCCACATATATGCGTTAATATACGATATGTTTTTCTCTTTCTGACTTACTTCACTCTGTATGACAGTCTCTAGATCCATCTATGTCTCTACAAATGACCCAATTTCATTCCTTTTTATGGCTGAGTAATATTCCATTGTATATATGTGCCACATCTTCTTTATCCGTTCGTCTGTCGATAGGCATTTAGGTTGCTTCCATGACCTGGCTATTGTAAATAGTGCTGCAATGAACATTGGGGTGCATGTCTCTTTTGAATTATGGTTTTCTCTGGGTATATGCCCAGTAGTGGGATTGCTGGGTCATATGGTAATTCTGTTTTTAGTGTTTTTTTTGGCTGCGTTGGGTCTTTGTTGCTGTGCATGGGCTTTCTCTAGTTGCGGCAAGCGGGGGCTACTCTTCGTTGCGGTACGTGGGCTTCTCGTTGTGGTGGTTTCTCTTGTTGTGGAGCACAGGCTCTAGGCGTGTGGGCTTCAGTAGTTGTGGCTTAGGGCTCTAGAGCACAGGCTTAGTAGTTGTGGCGCATGGGCTTAGTTGCTCCACGGCATGTGGGATCTGACCAGGGCTTGAACCCTTGTCCCCTGCGTTGGCAAGCGGATTCTTAACCACTGCACCACCAGGGAAGTCCCTATTTTTAGTTTTTTAAGCAACCACCATACTGTCTTCCATAGTGGCTGTATCAATTTACATTCCCACCAACAGTGCAAGAGAGTTTTCCCTTTTCTCCACACCCTCTTCAGTATTTGTTGTTTGCAGATTTTCTGATGATGCCCATTCTAACTGGTGATGTTGAACAGCTTTTCATGTGCTGCTTGGCCATCTGTATGTCTTCTTTGGAGAAATGTCTATTTAGGTCTTCTGCCCATTTTTGGATTGGGTTGTTTGTTTTTTTAATATTGAGCTGCTTGAGCTGTTTATATATTTTGGAGATTAATCCTTTGTCCATTGATTCATTTGCAAATATTTTCTCCCATTCTGAGGGTTGTCTTTTCGTCTTGTTTGTAGTTTCCTTTGTTTTACAAAAGCTTTTAAGTTTCATTAGGTCCCATTTGTTTATTTTTGTTTTTAGTTCCATTACTCTAGGAAGTGGACCAAAAAAGATCTTGCTGTGATTTATGTCAGAGTGTTTTCCTACGTTTTCCTCTAACAGTTTTATAGTGTCTGGTCTTACATTTAGGTCTCTAATCCATTTTGAGTTTATTTTTGTATATGGTGTGAGGGAATGTACTAATTTCATTCTTTTACATGTAGCTGACCAGTTTTCCCATCACCATTTATTGAAGGGACTGTCTTTTCTCCATTGTATATCCTTGCCTCCTTTGTCATAGATTAATTGACCATAGGTGCATGGGTTTTTTTATGTTCCATTGATCTACATGTGTGTTTTTGTGCCAGTACCATGTTGTTGTTGTTGTTGTTTTTTAATATTTATTTATCTTTGGCTGCATTGGGTCTTTGTTGCTGTGCTCGGGCTTTCTCTAGTTGCGGCGAGGGGGGCGGGCTACATGCCAGAAATGTTGGTGAGGATGTGGAGGAAAGGGAACATTTGTAAACTGTTGGGGGGAATATAAATCGGTGCAGCCACTATGGAAAATAGTATGGAGTTTCCTCAAAAAACTAGAAATAGAACTACCTTATTACCCAGCAATTCCACTCCTGAGTATATATCTGAAAAAAATGAAAACACTAATTCAAAAAGATATAACCACCTCAATGTTCATAGCAGCATTATTTACAACAGTCAAGATATGGAAGCAACCTAAGTGATGCCCATTAATACAGGAGGAGGGAATGAAAGTACACTGTGGCATGCACTGACTAACCAAAACATTCATAGGCAAAAGAGAGAAAGCTTGCCCTGAGTGGAAGATGTGTGAAGAAAGAAAAAATTCAGGGCTTCCCTGGTGGCGCAGTGGTTGAGAGTCCGCCTGCCAATGCAGGGGACACGGGTTTGTGCCCCGGTCCGGGAAGATCCCACATGCCGCGGAGTGGCTGGGCCCATGAGCCATGGCCGCTGGGCCTGCGCGTCCAGAGCCTGTGCTCCGCAACGGGAGAGGCCACAACAGTGAGAGGCCTGCGTACCGCAAAAAAAAAAAAAAAAAAAAAAAATCAGAAGCACTAGGCTTTATGATGGATGCCACTGATTTGTGGGCAGAAGCAAGCAGAGATGAGAAAATTGGGCAGCAATCATGATAGAAACATGTCTGCAAAGAGGTGAACTTTTTGTCTGTGAGACAGGGGGATTCAGAGATGTGTGACACTCTTACCCAGAGATGAAGTACTTGGAGAAGCAGACTAAAAAGAAAAGGGAAAAACTGAAACTCTGAGCTGGACCTAGAACTCACTGCTGACTAAAGAACTGTAGCGAATAATAAGATTCAGTTTTTCCAAGAGGAATTTTGTTTATGTGGGAGAAAAAATATAAATAAGTAAAATGATTCCATAAGCTTGTATGTTGTATAAAACATCTCTGGGGATCTCTGGTAATGGAGATATCTAAATGTTTCTCTTGGATTATTTAGCAGTGAGCTGCCAGGAGGCAAGGGGCTGAATGGAATGAGCTTGGAATGGGTTCTGTGATTAAGAACCCTCATAGAGAAGCTGAGGCAGAGGCTCAGTCAATTGAGCACAGTGTACCTGTGACCTGGCAAGTGAGGAGCTAGGTTCCCAATCCCTAGCCCAACTTCACAGTACCAAGGAAATACTTCCAGCCAGGTTTCATATTGGTGGGGAGGGGGGGATGGGAAGGGTAACCTGGCAGAAGTCACAGGTAGAGCCTGCTTTTTCTGATTCCAGGAAGCAGGTCCAAATGTGTATAAGAACATAGCCGACAGCTATATGTCTGTGTGAATTACATCTGGGCTGTATGCACAGAGCTGAATGATGACTCATGTGAGGCCTGGAGCCTTTGGTAGTCAAGATTTGCTCTTGCTTTGCTAAACTGAGTGGTAACTGTGATTGCACACAATTTTGGTGAGGTGTGTTTTGGGGACTAGGGAGAGAACGCTGCTTTGCAAACCCTAAGTCAACATCAACCCTTCTCCAAAGACCGTTAAGTAAATCCCCAAGCCAGTTTCTATGTACTGGGTGAGTACCTGTTTTTTGAGCTTCTCAGTGAGATCAGAGGGGAAAATTCCAATGAGAAATCAAAAGACTCTCAGTTAGGTAAAAGCATCCTTGGGCAGCTAGGGTGAAACTCTTCATGTCCTCATGCTGGTGCCTTGCCCCTATTCCTAGCTGGTTTATCAAGTCTTATGCTACTGCTTCAGGCCTCAAAACCCAGCCTCCCATGGTTAAGAGAAGATTAAGGAGCTGCCCTGGGGATTAAGGTCTTGGGCACCAGGCTCAGACACAAACAGAATCCTAGGTTCACAGTGGAGTCTTTCCTAGCACCCAGGATGCTCTCAAAAGACTGGACTAGTGGGGTAGATCAAGGTATTGGTCTAGAAGGTATTGGTCGTTAAGAACAGGCATCATAAAGCAAGAGCATCTTGCTCATTTTTTTCCCCCCAAAAGTTCAAGAAATATTTATTGAGTATCTGTTATTGGCTGGAAATGTTTTCGGCTCTGGAAGACATCAATGAGAATAAAAGAAATCTGTGCCTCAGAGAGCTTACATTCTAATAGGAAGGGGTGAGTCCCATGACATTTTTCACAATGTTTTTGTCTCTGCCTGTCCTGCTACAGAGGTAGAGTGGGAAAAAACATTTGAGACTTGTCATATACTCATTTTGAGCTACCTTGCAGAGCAGGTATATGATGGGGAAGGGCTACTGTGGGTTTGAGATTATCCACAATTGTCTAGCATCCTTTTTTTTTTTTTTTTTTTTTTACTGCTTGCTGTTCTCATTGACTGAATAGTATTGTATCACCAAGACTATAACACACGTTTCACTTTGACTGAGCTTAGGGTTTGAGGCATAATATGGCCAACCTTTTACAAGCCTATAGGCCAACTATCACTCCCATACTTTTTCAGATCACCCTCCTTGCATTTGCAAAGCTGAACCAAGAAATCAGCTCCACAGGGGGCCTTCCTTTCCACACCCACAAGACTCACCCTTGTAATGTTAATAGTTGCCAGAGCCCACCCTGAGAGTCTGCTGCTCATTCCAGAGTGAAGACACAGAACTTAAGGAGCAGAGTTTAGTTAATTTCTAAACTTTCTTGAATAATTATTTATTAAGCACTCACTCTGTGCCAAATGCTCTCTAGGTACTAGGGGTGTGAGAGTGAGCTTAAATGGGTAAAGGGTCTGTCGTCATAGAGCTGATAATGCTATTGAGGGTGGAGAGAGGGAGAAAAAAATTAACAATGTTCGTCAATGTCTTCTACACATAGCACTTTTCAAATTCTAATGTGCATTCCCTAAAGGGAAGTTTCTCAGCAAATGGGAATGAGAAGGCATTAACCAATATAAAAATGAAAAGAACACGAGACAACTTTTACTTAATTAAATATGGATAAATGACAGTCTGTTGCTATTTTAAAACCTTGAGGGAATTAGATAATGATGAGAAATAATTTTGTGATTGGATTAAAGGGTATTTTTAGTAATAATATTTAGTGTTATGGGTAGAGCTCTTATAAGATTGGCAAGAGCATAAATAGTAAAACTTTTCTGGAGTGTAGTATGTATCAAAAGCCTTTAAAATAGTGCTTTTACCTCAGTTATTAAAAATTTATCTTAATAAACTAATTTTTGATGTGCATCCTTTTCCCTTCACTTTTAAAAAGATTAAGGCTTTTTATTTTGAGGTAATTGTAGATCCACATGCAGTTATAAGGAATAATTTGTACCCTTTACCCACTTTCCCCCAATGGTAACATCTTGTAAAACTATGGTACAACATTACGACTAGGATATTGATGTCAATACAATCCCCAGATCTTGTTGACGCATTCCCAGTTTTACTTGTACTCATTTGTGTGTGTGTGTGTGTGTGTGTGTGTAACTAGTTCTATGCAGTTTTATCACATATGTAGGTTCGTGTATCCACCACCACAGTCAAGATACAGAACAATTCCATCACCACAAAAATACACCATTTTGTCCTTTTATAACCACACCTACCTCCTAATAGTTATAATGATATAGCTAAAAGGATGTTTCTTGTCGTAATCTTTTTAATAGTTAAAAATTGAAATTATCTCAATATTCTCTAATAGAATATTGATTACATTAATTAATATATATCCATAAAATAAAATAAATATGATGCAGCCTTTAAATAAGTTGTATAGAAGATTATCCTTGTGACTAGGAAGATGTTTATAATATATTAAGTGAAAATAACCTTTTAAGTGTATTTTTATTTTCTTCTTTTTAGTATTCATATTTTTGGAAAGTTCTATAATCACTACGTATTACTTTAAAAGTTTTTTATTGTGGTAAAATATACATAAAATTTACCATTTTTTAAAAAAAAGAATGTTTCTTAAACTTGAGGTTTTATTTTAGCTGACATATTACTCGTTTCAAATATCCCTTCAGCAAAGTTAGAAATTCCAGTCTTTTCATGGTCTACAATTCGTTTATCATAGTTTCTTCCTTCCTTCCTTCCTTCCTCCCTTCCTCTCTCCCTTTCTTTCTTCGGGCCACGTGGCATGCAGGATCTTAGTTCCCTGCCCAGGGGTTGAACCTGTGCCCCCTGCAGTGGAAGCCCGGAGTCCTAACCACTAGACCGCCAGGGAATTCCCAAAATTTACCATTTTTAAGTGTTCAGTTCATTCATATGAAGTACGTTCACATTGTTATGTGCAGCCATTACCACCATCCATCTCCAGGACTTTTTCATCATCACAAAATGAAACTCTGTATCAATTAAACAGTAACCACCCATTCCCTCCTCCCCCTAGACCTTGATAACCACTGTTTTACTATCTGTCTCTAAGAATTTGACTACTACTCTAGGTACCTCGTACAAGTGGAATCATACAATATTGTTCTTTTATGACTGGCTTATTTCACTTAGCATAATGTCCTCATGGTTAAGCCATCCAAGTTGGAGTATGTGTTTGTTGCCATTTTGATTAGTAATCCACAGGCTACCACTAAGCACAAAGTCACTTAAAACAAGCCTCACATTTGTGAGATGTTTGCACATTTGTAACCATGAATTGCAAAGCCAAAGGTGAGCCTGGAGTACCAACACTGCATCATCTTTTGGGCTGAGTTTGGTGGGGGTGACATGGCAGAAGGCAGGTTAGTTTAGGCTAGGGAAATGACATATGTGAGAACAGAAAAGTGGAAACCCACACAACTTATGTGGTGACAAGAAGCCAAATCACCTCGCTATCCTCAGGCACCTGAGCACAACATTAATGAGGAAAACATAGATGATGCTATGATTTGAATGTTTGTGTCCCTCCCCAGATTCATTTGTTGACATCCTAATGCCCAGTGTGATGGTATGAGGAGGTCGAGTCTTTGGGAGGTAGTTAAGTCTTGAGGGTGGAGCCCTCATGAATGGGATTAGTGCCTTGTAAAAGAGGCTCCATAGAGCTCCCCAGCCCCTTCCACTAGGTGAGGACACTAGAGAAAGCACCAGCTATGAACTAGGAAGAAGTCCTCACCCACCCAAGCTGGCACCCTTATCTCAGGCTTCCAGCCTCCAGAATCATGAGAAATAAATTTCTGTTGTTTATAAGCCACCCAGCCTGTGATATTTTGTTATAGTAGCATGAACCGACTAAGACATGTTAAGGGCAAAGACTGAGAGGCAAAAAGTACATATAATTAACTTCAACATAAGAAGTGCAAATTCAAGCCTGAGGGAACTGAGGCTGAGATGGGACATGTTCAAACTGATGTGTAGAGGAAGAGGTACTGCTGCTTTGTGTAGCTGGATGGCAGGAGGCCAGGACAGGGGAGGCACAATCCTTCAGGTTGGCTTCAGACATGTTTGAACTTGCCTGTGAAACTCCTTGATGCACCTGCCAATCAGGATTTGCTGTGTAAGCTGTGTGCCTGCTTGAGAGGACACTGAATGCAACAAAAAGAAACTGTCCAGAAAACGGACCTGTCAGTGGAGGTTAAGATGAAGCATGGTTCTGGGGGCTGACCTGGAGGCAGGGTAGAGAGAGCTTTTTCTCAGGTTGTTTGTCTGGAGTCCAGGGGCTCCTGGGTTTCACTCTGGCCTGAATCAAAAGATAAAGTCTGGAGAACTCAGGAGAACCTTGCTTCCTGGTGGCCAGCTGCTGGGGGTGGGAGCAAAGGCAAGCCCAGGGCAGATGCTACAACTGTCCCAGCCTACCTGGTGAGTTACGTTGTGAGCACTGACTTGCGTCAGGAGGCTGGGTAGGAGCTTACCTGCCTCATCTTGTTTTGGAGTCTTGATACTTTCTTCACTGTTGTGCAGAACCACACGGTAAGGGAGTTGAAGGAGCTGAAAGCAGATGTCAGGAGAAAAGGGCTGGTGTTCAAGAGATCCATGTGGGGACAATTGAAAGCCAACAAAAATGGGGACAATGCGAAGCTCTTCTTTTGTTTCATCCTATCAAGCACAAGGATATAATCCTGGATCAGGGGAATAGCTATAGAAATGGATAGGAAAAGAGAGAGCCAGGACATGAGGTGAAGGAGAAAAAAAGTCACAAGATTAACAAAACATCTCAGAGGGTGAAGAACTTTGGAAGCCACTGAAGGTCAACTTCCCAGCTAAAGAAAATGATTGTTAACATTTTTGAGGGCTTCCTTCATGCTAGGCTTTTTTGGTCGCACTGCACACAGTGTGTGAGATCTTAGTTCCCCGACCAGGGATTGAACCCGTGCTCCCTTCAGTGGAAGCACAGAGCCCTAACCACTGGACCACCAGGGAATTCCCCATGCTAGGCTGTTCTAACCGATTTAAACTTAAGTTCTTTAATCCCCTTCAGAGGCCCATGGACATTATGGCCTTTTTAGAGATGAGGCAAAAGAGGCTAAGCAGCCTGCTTGAGGCAGGTAGTGAGTGGTGGGATCTGGATCAGAACCCAGGCACACTGCTCCAACACCTGCAGGTCAGCCATCCATTCTACTTTCTCTTTGGTCTGAGCACGTCCAGAGCCCAAGATCCCTGTGTACTTCTCATGTCCCTCCATTTGTGGACCACAGTGAACACATTCAGACTCTGGAGGATGGAGCAAAATATTTCTTTTCTGTTTCTATGCAGTTTCCTTTTGGATGGGTAGGCACCTCTTCTTGTCCTCTGAACTTTTTCTACCCTTCTCCCCATGCCCACCCTCAGGAGCCTGTCCCGCTTCATCCTACCACCACATCTTCTGTAGTCAGGCCAGTGGGGCCTATCAGCCAAGTCCCTTTGCTCTGGTCCTTGTACTCTTAAGAGCAGAAGGGCCATTTAAAAGAGAAGTCTCTAGGTCTTCCCTGGTGGCGCAGTGGTTGAAAGTCCACCTGCCGATGCAGGGGACACGGGTTTGTGTCCCGGTCTGGGAAGATCCCACATGCCGCGGAGTGGCTGGGCCCGTGAGCCATGGCCGCTGAGCCTGCGCGTCTGGAGCCTTTGCTCCGCAACGGGAGAGGTCACAACAGTGAGAGGCCCGCGTACTGCAAAAAATAAATAAATAAATAAAAATAAAGAGAAGTCTCTGTCTTGCTAACATTGACTGCCTTGGTTAGAAGGCAGATAAATAAAGACCCAAACAATAGTCTGAAACTGGGGCTCTCCAAGCTGAAAATGAACGTGCTAGATAAACCAAAGTATACCATTTTATTATTCAAGGCAATATTATGAGTTGAAGTGTCTGGTTGGCTCAGAGGGGGATTATAATCTCTTCTTTGCCATTAGCAGCCTTTAGGTTTCATGCCACAGATGCTGGGAAGCCAGGTTTCAAACAGGCCCCAAATGGGTAGCATATGATTCCAGTGTGTCTAAAATCATTCAGCAGAGGTGCTGGTATGCACATACTTGAAACTTAGCAAGCTCTTTCCTAAAGATTCTTACAGCAGAAGGTGACTATGTCTTTTTTGCTTAAATCTTCCTCCTCCCCGCAGAGAATGGAAGGAGCAAGCAGATGAAACAGAGACAGAGAACCCCAAATAGCCATAACCCACCTCAGTGGCAGAGACTCAAGTCCTCAAAATTTCCTTGTGTTGAGCAGAAATTCACTTCCTATGGATCAGGTCTGTACTTTGAAGCCCACAGAGAAAGAACTTTTTCTTCCCAATGACAACCCTTAGGCTTCTGTTCCAACGGAGGAAACTCCCTATTTCCTTGATATACATATGTTCATTCTAGTATGCCAGTTTCCAGGCCCCCATCATCATGATCATTTTGTTCTGATTTACTCAAGTTTGCCAATGTACTTTTTTTTTCACAGTATGATTTTTTTTAATGAGGTATAATTGACATATAACATTATATTAGTTTCAGATGATAAAATAATGATTTGATATTTGTATATATTGTGAAATGATCACCACAATAAGTCTAGTTAACATCTGTCATCATACATAGTTACAAAAACATTTTTTTTCTTGTGATGAGAACTTTTAAGATCTACTCTCTTGGCAACTATCAAACAATTTGCTGATATACTTTTTAAAATATGGCACTAGGAGTGGAAATATTTTTTCTTGGGAAAGAGTAGTTATGCTGCACACATAATGTCTGACAAGGTAGAAGGAGAGAGAGATGGAGGTAACTTTAAAGAAGTAAGCTCAAGGACCAGAAAGATGGTAATGAAGATGGCACTGATGGTATTCGGTATTGAAAAACTGGGAATAATTGTTCAAGTGTAAGATGATTCGGAGTTGGTTATGCTTCCTGGTGGGAAACAGGAAATACAGATCTAGAGGAAGAATAAGAGATTAGGATTGAAGGTATAGATTAAAAGGTCTTTAGCCTAGACATAGGCAATAGTAGCTAGTCCATTGAGAAAGGCGGAGAACTCCCATTTGGGGATGAAGGCAGAGATGAAGGCGGAGACTCGCATTTGTCTAGGATGATCAGGCTGTGCCAGATGTTCTCCTAGTATTAGCATTATCTATCTTTACAGTTTTGTAAGGTGGGAATTACTGCCTTCATGAGGAGAGTAAAAGGTGAAGTAACTTGCCCAAGGCCACCCAATTACTAAGTGAAAGGGCTGGGAATCCAACTCAGGTGACTTCTCAGGGAGTGTGATGAGTGCCTCAGGAACTTTTCCCCAAACAAGTGGTGTCAAGGATCAATCACTGAGCACTAGTGCATGAAGGTTTCTCAGGTGGTCTGTAGACTGAGTACAGATTTAGTGCTTATGAAATAACAAAGTCCACAGTTTATGGGGAGGCTGGGTAGCACAGAACTTAATGGTTAGGAACACAGGCTTTAGAGAGATCTGGCTTCAGTCAAGCTCCGCTCCTTGCTTGATGTATGTTCATGGGGAAATGTCTCCAACCTTAGTTTCTTCACCTATGAGATGGTATTAGTAATACCAATTTTATAGCATTGTTATAAGGACTAAATGAGATCATGTTTGTAATGGATGTATTCACATATCCATGTAAGTAAAATGTGTATAAGGAGTATTTATAGTGGCATCTAAAAAATAAAACAAACACATGAATAGAACAAAACAGAAACAGACTCACAGATATAGATAATAAACTAGTGGTTACCAGATGGTGGGGGCAAAATGGGGGAGGGGATTTAGAGCTACAAACTACTAGGTATAAAATAAATAAGATACAAGGATGTATTGTACAACAGAGGGAATATAGCCAATATTGTATAATGACTTTAAATGGAGTATAATCTATAAAAATATCGAATCACTATGTCGCACACCTGAAACTAATATAATATTGTAAATCAACTGTACTTTAATAAAAAAGAGTATGAGAAGTGCTAAAATAGCAAGCATTCAACAAAATGTAGCTATTTCTTTTCTTTTTTTTTGGTCTTGTACTTTATTATATGTCTTTTCATGATTTTTTATATTTTATTTTTTATTGAGGTAACATTGGTTTATAACATTACATATTTCATGTATACAACACTGCATTTCTACTTCTGTATTCACTACAGCATGCTCACCACCAAAACTTCAGTTTGCTTCCATCACCATACAGTTGATCCCCTTTATTCATTTTGCCTTCCCCCTGGCCTCTTCCTCTCTGGTAACCACTACTCTGTTCTCTATATTCTGTGTGTTTGTTTGGTTTGGTTTGTTCATTTATTTTTATTTTTATTTTTTAAATATTCCATTTATGAATGAAATCATATGATATTTGTCTTTCTGTACATGACTTATTTCACTTAGCATAATGCTCTCAAGTTCCCCCCATGTTGTCACAAATGGCAAGATTTCACCTTTCTTATGCCTGGGTAATATTCCATTTGATATACATCTATATATCACATATTCTTTATCCATTCATCCATTGATGGGCACTTAGGTTGTTTCCATATCTTGGTTATTGTAAATAATGCTGCAATGAACATAAGGGTGCATATATCTTTTCAAATTAGCGTTTTCATATTCTTTGGATAAATACCCAGAAGTGCGATAGCTAGATCATATGGTAGTCCTAGTCTTCATTTTTTGAGGAGCTTCCATCCTGTACTCCACAGTAGCTGTGCCAATTTATATTCCCACCAACAGTATATGTCACCAATGTCCTTGGGATATTGATAGGGATTACAATGAATCTGTAGATTGCTTTAGGTAATATGGACATTTTAACAATGTTAATTCTTTCAATCCATGAGCACGAAATATTTTTCCATTTATATGTAAGTTGCCTTTTCTCCACATCCTCACCAACACTTGTTATTTCTTGCCTTTTTGATAATAACCATTCTGACAGGTGTGAGATATCTCATTGTGGTTTTGATTTGCATTTACCTAATGATTAGCGATGTTAAACATCTTTTCATGTGCGTGTTGGCTATCTGTATGTGTTCTTTGGAAAAATGTCTATTCTGCCCCTCTGCCAGTGCGTGTGAAACAGGGAGCACCTTTCTATTTGATTCTAACAATTCAACAGGTTAGAAATCAGAGGCCTTTCTTTTCTTTTCCAGTAGGTGGCGCCATAGCACAAGTTTTTGGTTTCTCTTGTCTGAGCTGCCTCAGATAAGAGACAGAACTTTTCCCCCTCCACTGCCTCCATCAGAGGTGTGGCCCCATGTGGTCCTTATCACTGCTTTTGCCTCCAGGGTTGTTGGTGCCTTTGCTGCTGCCAGTGTCACTAGTGTCACCACCTGAAGCACCAGGATGGTGGGTGCTTCCTCTGCATTTGGGATCTTATGAGTTGCAGGCTCTGTGGCTCTCAGCGGAGGGGGAGGCTTCCTCTGCATTTGGGATCTTATGAGTTGCAGGCTCTGTGGCTCTCAGTGGAGGGGGAGGGTGGGGAGGGGAGCCAAGGTCATTAAGGCACCTCTGCTGTGTCTGGTGTTAGGTTCCTGGGCTCTGCCACTGCCGCTGGGGTGTAGGGTGCTGGAGTCATGGGTGCTTCCACAGCTGGAGGGACACGGTCCGAGGCCCCACTGTCACTGCTGCCCAGTTACCTGTGGCCATGAGTGCCACTGTGGCCAAGAGGCTGGAGTGGTGTGCACTGCCTCTCCTGCTGCTACTGGGTTCTCTGGGGCTTTGGGCTCAACTGCCACAGGCAGAGGGCCGGGACTGTAGGCACTGCCTCTGCTGTTCCCCCAGTTCTACCTCCTCTATGTGTTCCAGTCCACCCACCCTTAGTTGTACAGATGTGTGGAATTCTCTGGCATCCTGGTATGTTGAACAGAGGCACCTTGTTGAGTTGTGGATGTTTTACTGGTTGTAGATTGAAGGGGAAAGACAAAGACAGTATCTTCTTCTACCATGTTGCTCTCCCAAAGGGTAGCTATTTCTTCCTGGGCAAATTTTCATCTGTCCCTGGCACTTAATATCAAGCCTCTTTCTAAATTGGAGAATGGGCGTGGTGGATTGTAATGTGTCACCTTGGCTAGGTTAAGCTACTTTTCCCAAAATTCCCTTCCCTGTGTATTTCCAGTTAGGATTGTTCACAGAGACATTCTTGCGGGACATTGAGGGCAGAAGTAAAGCAACAGCCATTTTGCAGTTCACACACATTGTTATTTATTTGCTGGCTCACCTTGCCGGTGTGAGGCATCAGCCAGGTCTACAACTGCCCTATCTTCCTTTGTATCCTCCTACAGAATCTCTGGCTTTTGGACCAGGTGTGTGTGTTTAGTTCTGTGATGAAGGGTCCCAGCTTCTCCAGGACATCTGTACCATCAAGGTCAGAGGCAACAAGGACTGACATGGTTTTATTGTGGGCTCCATCCTGTGTTTGCTCTCTTCCACTTTACATCCAGGTTCTCTTTCCAACTGCCTGTCTACTGACTATATATATCTCCTAGTTAGGGTTGATAGATTTAGCAAATAAAAACACAAGTTGCTCAGTGAAATGTGAATTTCATATAGACAACAAATAATTTCTTAGTATATCATTATTTGAAATTAAAATTTGTGTGTCCTGTTTTTGGTTTTTCTTTGCTAATTCTGGCAACACTAAGGGTGGGAGAGAAAGTGACTAGAGAAAGATAAGATTGCTGTGCAGAACCCACTTGAGTGTACATACATTCAACTGAGTGCTTTACCCTAGCAGGGCTCATCTGCCCAGGTATAAGTTAAGGCCAAGGCTGATAACTGAGTTCATCCAAAGTTGGAATTTTACCAAGTGGATCTTGGTAAGACACACAAGAGAGTATAGGGCAGTAGTTTGCAAATTTGAGTTTCCAAGAGCACCACTTAGAGGACTTGTTAGAACACAGATTACAGGGCCCTACCCCTAGAGTTTTTTTTTTTTTTTTTTTGCGTTACACGGGCCTCTCACTGTTGTGGCCTCTCCCATTGCGGAGCACAGGCTCCGGACGTGCAGGCCCAGCGGCCATGGCTCACGGGCCCAGCTGCTCCGCGGCATGTGGGATCTTCCCGGACTGGGGCCCGAACCCATGTCCCCTGCATCGGCAGGCAGACTCCCAACCACTGCGCCACCAGGGAAGCCCTTTTTTTTTTTTTTTTTAATTTATTAATTTACTTATTTTTGGCTGCACTGGGTCTTTTTTGCTGCTCACAGGCTTTCTTTAGTTGCGCTGAGCGGGGGCTACGCTTCGTGGCGGTGCACGGGCTTCTCACTGTGGTGGCTTCTCTTGTTGCAGAGCACAGGCTCTAGGCACGCAGGCTTCAGTAGTTGTGGCTCGTGGGCTCTAGAGTGCAGGCTCAGTAGTTGGGGCGCACAGGCTTAGTTGCACTGCGGCATGTGGGATCTTCCCGGACCAGGGCTCAAACCCGTGTCCCCTACATTGGTAGGCGGATTCTTAACCACTGCGCCACCAGGGAAGCCCCACCCCTAGAGTTTTTGATTCAGGAGATCTAGAATGGGGCCCAAGAATCTGCATTTCTATGGGAATTCCCTGGTGGTCCAGTGGTTAGGATTCCAGGCTTTCACTGCCCGGGGGCCAGGTTTGATCCCTAGTCGGCGAACTATGATCCCCAAGCTGTGAGGCGTGGCCAGAAAAAAAAAAAAGATTTGTATTTCTGATGAATGCAGCTGGTCCAGGGGACCACACTTTGACATCCACTGCAGTAGACTGAAATGGGAGACCATGAGATCTAATGTAGATAAGGGGAGGGAGTAAGGATGGAGGAGGCTGAGGGGGCACAGAGGGTATAAGAAAGAAAGTTTGTATTCCTTGTCTTCACAGTGAGCAGAAGACTGTGATGGCTCCCTCCAAACGGTTAGCTGTTCTACTTCCTTCTAGCTTTTCTTTCCTCTAATTTTGGACTATGTACTGTTCCTGTCTTTCCTCTAATGCTGGCATCTGCCTCCTTTTAACCAGGGAATTTTTGAAAACTCTGGTGTCCAGTCTGATCTATGGGAAGCTGGGCATGAAAACAAATGCACCGATGGAGGCAACACTGCCACAGAGGTGCAGAAGTGAAGTTGGAAAAAGCCTGTGACTGGTAAAAACTGTTCCAGGGAAAGCATCCAAATTAACTAGTTTTTCTTCCCTCTGAGAAGGTTAGGAATTGGGAAAATCCAAAGAAGGAAAGCTGGGTGAAATGAGGAAAGTAGCTAAGATTTTGCTTCCAGGTGAAGCTCTTCAGGAGCCAAAATATTCCCCACAGGAATCTTCACTACCAAGTCCTTTCTAAATCCTTAGCTATGTCATGGAATAACACATTTTAACCAACTCTTCAAGGAATATGGCCTTAGATGAAAAGGATCTAGATTTTACTAAGTATATACATATATGTCACATGCTGGATTTACAATTTCCAAAATTTACAAATAGCTCATACAACACAAAAACAACAACAAAATAACCCAATCAAAAAATGGGCAGAAGACCCAACTAGACAGTTCTCCAAAGAAGACATACAGATGGCCAAAAGGCACATGAAAAGATGCTCAATACTGCTAATTATTAGAGAAATGCAAATCAAAACTACAATGAGATATTCACAGAAAGATAGACAAAATGAAAAGGCAGAAGACTTTATACGAGATGAAGGAACAAGATAAAAACCCAGAAAAACAACTAAATGAAGTGGAGATAGGCAACCTTCCAGAAAAAGAATTCAGAATAATGATAGTGAAGATGATCCAGGACCTCAGAAAAAGAATGGAAGCAGGGCTTCCCTGGTGGCACAGTGGTTGAGGGTCCGTCTGCTGATGCAGGGGACACGGGTTCGTGCCCCGGTCCGGTAAGATCCCACATGCTGCGGAGCAGCTAGGCCCGTGAGCCATGGCCGCTGAGCCTGCGCTCCGCAACGGGAGAGGCCACAACAGTGAGAGGCCTGCGTACTGCAAAAATAAATAAATAAATAAAAAATAAAAAAGAATGGAAGCAAAGATCGAGAAAATGCAAGAAATGTTTAACAAAGATCTAGAAGAATTAAAGAACAAACAGAGATGAACAATACAATAACTAAAATGAAAAATACACTAGAAGGAATCAATAGCAGAATAACTGAGGCAGAAGAACAGATAAGTGACCTGGAAGACAGAATGGTGGAATTCACAGCCACAGAACAGAATAAAGAAAAAAGAATGAAAAGAAATGAAGACAGCCTAACAGACTTCTGGGACAACATTAAACACAACAACATTCGCATTATAGGGGTCCCAGAAGGAGAAGAGAGAGAGAAAGGACTCGAGAAAATATTTGAAGAGATTATAGTCAAAAACTTCCCTAACATGGGTAAGGAAATAGCCACCCAAGTCCAGGAAGTGCAGAGAGTCCCAGGCAGGAGAAACATGCTGAGACACAAAGTAATCAAATTGACAAAAATTAAAGACAAAGAAAAATTATTGAAAGCAGCAAGGGAAAAATGACAAATAACATACAAGAGAACTCCCATAAGGTTAACGGCTGATTTCTCAGCAGAAACTCTACAAGCCAGAAGGGAGTGGCACAATGTATTTAAAGTGATGAAAGGGAAGAACTTACAACCAAGATTACTCTACCCGGCAAGGATCTCATTTGGATTCGACAGAAATCAAAAGCTTTACAGACAAGCAAAAGCTAAGAGAATTCAGCACCACCAAACCAGCTCTACAACAAATGATAAAGGAACTTCTCTAAGTGGGAAACACAAGAGAAGAAAAGGTCCTACCAAAAACAAACCTATAACAATGAAGAAGATGGTAATAGGAACATAAATATCGATAATTACCTTACACATGAATGGATTAAATGCTCCAACCAAAAGACACAGGCTCGCTGAATGGATACAGAAACAAGACCCATATATATGCTGTCTACAAGAGACCCACTTCAGACCAAGGGACACATATAGACTGAAAGCAAGGGGATGGAAAAAGATATTCCATGCAAATGGAAATCAAAAGAAAGCTGGGGTAGCAATACTCATATCAGATAAAATAGACTTTAAAATAAAGAATGTTACAAGAGACAAGGAAGGACACTACATATTGATCAAGGGATCAATCCAAGAAGAAGATACAACAATTATAAATATATATGTGCCCAACACAGGAGCACCTCAATACATAAGGCAACTGCTAACAGCTATAAAAGAGGAAATAGACAGTAACAGAATAATACTGGGGGACTTTAACACCTCACTTACACCAATGGACAGATCATCCACACAGAAAATTAATAAGGAAACACAAGCTGTAAATGACACAATAGACCAGATAGATTTAATTGATATTTATAGGACATTCTATCCAAAAACAGCTTTGTTCTCAAGTGCAGATGGAACATTCTCCAGGATAGATCACACCGTGGGTCACAAATCAAGCCTTAGTAAATTTAAGAAAACTGAAATCATATCAAGTATCTTTTCCGACAACAACACTATGAGATTAGAAATCAATTACAGGGAAAAAACCATAAAAAACACAAACAAATGGAGGCTAAACAATACGTTACTAAATGACCAAGAGATCACTAAAGAAATCAAAGAGGAAATCAAAAAATACCTAGAGACAAATTACAACGAAAACACAATGATCCAAAACCTATGGGATGCAGCAAAAGCAGTTCTAAAAGGGAAGTTTATAGCAATACAAGCCTATCTCAAGAAACAAGAAAAATCTCAAATAAATAATCTAACCTTACACCTAAAGGAACTAGAGGAAGAAGAACAAACAAAACCCAAAGTTAGCAGAAGGAAAGAAATCATAAAGATCAGAGCAGAAGTAAATGAAATAGAAACAAAGAAAACAATAGCAAAGATCAATAAAACAAAAAGGTAGTTCTTTGAGAAGATAAACAAAATTGATAAACCTCTAGCCAGACTCATCAAGAAAAAGAGGGAGAGGACTCAAATCAATAAAATTAGAAATGAAAAAGGAGAAGTTACAATAGACATCACAGAAATACAAACCATCATAAGAGACTACTACAAGCAACTCTGCCAATAAAATGGACAACCTGGAAGAAATGGACAAATTCTTAGAGAGGTATAACCTCCCAGGACTGAACCAGGAAGAAACAGAAAATATGAACAGACCAATCACAAGTAATGAAATTGAGACTGTGATTAAAAATCTTCCAACAAACAAAAGTCCAGGACCAGATGGCTTCACAGGTGAATTCTACGAAACATTTAGAGAAGAGCTAATACCCATCCTTCTCAAACTCTTCCAAAAAATTGCAGAGGGAGGAACGCTCCCAAACTCATTCTATGAGGCCATCATCACCCTGATACCAAAACCAGACAAAGATACTACAAAAAAAGAAAATTACAGACCAATATCACTGATGAATATAGATGCAAAGATCCTCAACAAAATACTAGCAAACAGAATCCAACAACACATTAAAAGGATCATACACCATGACCAAGTGGGATTTATCCCAGGGATGCAAGGAATCTTCGATATACATAAATCAATCAATGTGATACACCATTTTAACAAACTGAAGAATAAAAACCATATGATCATCTCAATAGATGCAGAAAAAGCTTTTGACAAAATTCAACACCCATTTATGATAAACACTCTCCAGAAAGTGGGCATAGAGGGAACCTACCTCAACATAATAAAGGCCACATACGACAAACCCACAGCAAACATCATTCTCAATGGTGAAAAACTGAAAGTATTTCCTCTAAGAGCAGGAACAAGACAAGGATGTCCCCTCTCACTGCGATTCTTCAACACAGTTTTGGAAGTCCCAGCCATGGCAAACAGAGAATAAAAAGAAATAAGAGGGATACAAACTGGAAAAGAAGTAAAACTGTCACTGTTTGTAGGTGACATGATACTATACATAGAGAATCCTAAAGATGCCACCAGAAAACTACTAGAGCTAATCAATGAATTTGGTAGAGTAGAAGGATACAAGATTAATGCACAGAAATCTCTTGCATTCCTATACACTAAAAATGAAAGATCAGAAAGAGAAATTAAACAATCCCAATCACCATTGCAACTGAAAGAATAAAATACCTAGGAATAAACCTACCTAAGGAGACAAAAGACCTGTATTCAGAAAACTATAAGATACTGATGAAATAAATTAAAGATGACACAAACAGATGGACAGTTATACCATGCTCTTGGATTGAAGAATCAATATTGTGAAAATGACTCTAGTACCCAAAGCAATCTACAGATTCAATGCAATCCCTATCAAATTACGAGTAGCATATTTTACAGAACTAGAACAAAAAATCATAAAATTTGTATGGAGACACAAAAGAGCCTGAATAGCCAAAGCAGTTTTCAGGGAAAAAAACAGAGCTGGAGGAATCAGACTCCCCGACTTCAGACTATACTACAAAGCTACAGTAATCAAGACAATATGGTGCTGGCACAAAAACAGAAATATAGATCAATGGAACAGGATAGAAAGCTCAGAGAGAAACCCACACACCTATGGTCAACTAATCTATGACAAAGGAGGCAAAGATAATACAATGGAGGAAAGACAGTCTCTTCAATAAATGGTGATGGGAAAACTGGACAGCTATATGTAAAAGAATGAAATGAGAACACTCCCTAACACCATACACAAAAATAAACCCAAAATGGATTCGAGACCTAAATGTAAGACCAGACACTATAAAACTCTTAAAGGAAAACATAGGAGGAACACTCTTTAACATAAATCACAGCAAGATCTTTTTTGACCCACCTCCTAGAGTAATGGAAATAAAAACAAAAATAAACAAATGGGACCTAATGAAACTTAAAAGCTTTTGCAAAGTGAAGGAAACTACAAAGAAGACGAAAAGACAACCCTCAGAATGGGAGAAAATATTTGCAAACGAATCAATGGACAAAGGATTAACCTCCAAAATATATAAACAGCCCATGCAGCTCAATATTAAAAAAACAAACAACCCAATCCCAAAATGGGCAGAAGATCTGAATAGACATTTCTCCAAAGAAGACATACAGATGGCCAAGCAGCACACGAAAATCTGCTCAACATCACTAATCATTAGAGAAATGCAAATCAAAACTACAATGAGGTATCATCTTACACCAGTTAGGATGGGCATCATCAGAAGATCTACAAACAACAAATGCTCGAGAGGGTGTGGAGAAAAGGGAACCCTCTTGCACTGTTGGTGGGAATGTAAATTGATACAGCCACTATGGAGAACAGTATGGAGGTTCCTTAAAAAACTAAAAATAGAATTACCATATGACCTAGCAGTCCCACCACTGGGCATATACCCTGAGAAAACCATAATTCAAAAAGACACATGCACCCCAGTGTTCATTGCAGCACTATTTACAATAGCCAGGTCATGGAAGCAACCTAAATGCCCATCAACAGACGAACGGATAAAGAAGATGTGGCACATATATACAATGGAATATTACTCAGCCATAAAAAGGAACGAAATTGGGTCATTTGTAGAGACGTGGATGGATCTAGAGACTGTCATACAGAGTGAAGTAAGTCAGAAAGAGAAAAACAAATATCATATATTAACGCATATATGTGGAACCTAGAAAAATGGTACAGATGAACCGGTTTGCAGAGCAGAAATAGAGACACAGATATACAGAAAAAACGTATGGACACCAAGGGGGGAAAGTGGCGGGTGGGGAGGTGGTGGTGGGATGAATTGGGAGATTGGGATTGACATGTATACACAATATGTATAAAATGGACAACTAATAAGAAACTGCTGTATAAAAAATAAAATTAGAAAAAAATTTTTTAAAGAATGTCTCTATGTGTATAACTGAGTCACTTTGCTGTACAGCAGAGACTGGCACAACACTGTAAATCAGCTACACTTCAATAAAAAAGGTAATAATAAAATGTGGAAACAGAATGCAGTGCTAAAACTGGCCTGAACTCTTACAAAAAGGCTGAGCATGGGGCAGAAAATACTCTTCTATATTAAAAGAGACTAAAAAGACCTAGCAACCAAACATGTGAACCTTGCGTCTGAACTGAAATAAAAATGCTGTAAAGACGTTCTTGAGACTAGTAGGGATGACGCGACTGAATGGCTGTTTATTTCCTTGGATGTGATGTGGTGCTCTAATGGTGTAGAGTGGAGCCTCTCAGCCTCAACATTTTGGGAGACAGATAATTCTCTCTTCTGGGACTTTAGCAGCATTTCTGGCCCCTGCCCACTAGGTGTCAGGAGCACCGCACCTGTTCACGTGCAACAAGCTGAAAAGTCTGAGATGGTTTAGAATTAGGAATGAAGGGTTGCATCACATCATGAATTTACTAAAGAAACACCTTCAAATGGTTAAATGGTGAATTTTATGTTAGGTGTATTTTTTCTCAATAAAAAAAGTAATTTAAGAAAAAAGAAAACTACAATGAGATACCATTTCACACTGGTCAGAATGGCCATCATTAAAAAGTCTACAAATAACAAATGCTGGAGAGGGTTTGGAGAAAAGGGAATGCTCCTACACTGTTGGTGGGAATGTAAATTGGTGCAGCCACTATGGAAAACAATATGGAGGTTCCTCAGGAAACTAAAAATAGAGTTGCCACGTTATTCTGCAATCCCACTCCTGGGCATACACCCGGAAAAAACTATAATTTGAAAAGATATATGCACCCCAATGTTCATTGCAGCACTGTTTACAGTAGCCAAGACAAGGAAGCAACCTAAATGTCCATCGATGGAGGAATGGATAAATAAGATGCGGTATATATATACAATGAAATATTACTCAACCCTAAAAAAAGAAAAAAATAATGCCATTTGCAGCAACATGGATGGGCCTAGAGATTATCATACTAAGTGAAGTAAGTCAGACAGAAAGACAAATGTATCACTTATTTGTGGAATCTAATAAAAAATGATACAAATGAACTTATTTACAAAACAGAAACAGACTCACAGCTCTCGAAATCAAACTTATGGTTACCAAAGGGGAAACATGGGGGAAAGTGATAAATTAGGAAATTGGGATTAACATATACACACTACTATATATAAAATAGATAACTAACAAGGACCTACTGTATGGCACAGGGAACTCTACTCAATATTCTGTAATAACCTATATGGGAAAAGAATCTGAAAAAGAATGGATGGATATATATGACTGATTCACTTTGCTGTACACCTGAAACTAATACAACATTGTAAATCAACTATAACCCAATAAAAATAAAAAAAAAAGGATTAGAGAAAAAGTGATAGTAATTGAGGAGAAGCTTATATATAACTGACATTCCTAAAGAGTAAAACTGAAAACAGTAAATTAAGGTAAAATTGAAAAAAAATTATTTGAAATTTTTAGATTTGGATCTATGGATTGAAAAGGTACACACTGCCTTCCAGGGAAAACAGACCCAGAACAGTCATCACCAAAACATATCTGTTTACAGAAGCTTAAACCTTTAATACATTCATCCCTCAGTATCTGCAGGAGGATTGGTTCCAGGATCCCCTGCAGATACCACAATCTGTGGAGGCTCAAGTCCTTTATATAAAATGGCAGAATACAGTAGGCCGTCTGCATCTGCAGTTCCGTATACACGATTCAACCAACTGGGGATAGAATTTATGCATATATGGAGGGAGGGCCAGGGCCAACTGTGCTCTTCAGATCTCAGACCCTATTCACCTGAGACAATGGTGACTTCCCTTTCAGGACTGGGAACTCAGCGACAGCCACCAAACCTAACAAACGTGCTCCCGCTTCACTCTATGTCCTACTCACAGTGGAAGGTGCGGTGCTTTCCTCGTGTTCTGCTCCCACCTTCTAATCTCTCAGAGCCTGACTTGATTGGGCATCTGTCTTTTATCTTAAGCCTTTGCTCTCTCCACTCTTTCTTATCAGCATGCTATATGTATTATCCCATCAATTTCAAGTCTAAACTTTACCGTAAATAATTGCTTAATTGTCCCCCTCCTTCACTGACTCCAGGACAAAGACAGTATCTGTCTGTTCCTATGGCCCAGCAGAGTGCCTGCCACAGTTGGTGCTAAATACACGTTGAATATAGTAAGTACGCAACAAATACTTCTTCAATGTTCAGTCACTAGATTCAGTATCTCCACTGTGCTAAGTGTCAGAAGGCACTCTCAAGTGCACTTACACCCTGGAGGCAAGTACAAAAGGCAGGCCCTCCCCATCCAGCACTACAAGGTCTGGTCACTGTGCATGCACACTCTTGCTCCCATGGCCCTTTCTGTTTCCCTCGTCTCTGACTCATTTCTTAGTACCCAATTCTTAGGCCTTCATTCTCCCTTGTATTTAGACTTACCTTCACTATCTGTTTCTTCCTCTGGGCACTAATAAGTTCTAGATCTATGCCTTTGGCTTACTTTTAGCAGCTGAATGCCACACCCGGACCGGTGCCTGCCCTCCCTGGAGCTGACCTGCTGCGGTTCCTCAGCTCAATAGACTCCAGTCTGCTCATTTTCACCACCATGCTCCTGGGCCACAGTGCATGGCAGCCACACCAGGCATTGTCATTCCCGACCTGGAATTGAATGGTGGTATGAAAATTATAAAACAGCAGGAGCGAACTGTAGGGGGAGGGGAGTTTCTGCCAAATTAATAAATTAGTGAGAACTGCTGGCTCCCTCCCTCCAAATCAATCCTTGAGAAATGATGGAGGGGTAAGACCCCCTCACCACCACCCCCAGTTAATAATACCACCAAATAGATATGCATATATACTTCAGAAAACTAGGCTGCTTTGAAATGGTAACGGGGAGACAGGAGGAGGAATGGTCAGAGCCTGAGGTGGAGAGCAGCTGTGAGAGGACAAGTTAGAAAAAAAAAAGGAGGAAAAATCCCCATCTGTGGAGATCCAGCATGGGGCACACTGCTGGTGCTGGGGTTCTGGGGCAAAATCCCAGAGTGGCAAAGCCACAGACTCACCTCAGTCAGGCTGAGGACTGATTTGCCTCAGATATTTCCCTTCTTCACTTTTATCTTCATCACCTTGATGCTTATCCTTAAAGATTATTTAACACCTATATAGAACTTACGGGCTCCCTCTTTACTCCTCTGTCAAACCTATTGTAAGAAATGCAGATTTTACACATTTTATTTACTTAGTAACAAGCATAAAGCTTTACAACTAACCAAATCATTTTAGAACAGTGGCATAACCTGTTTTATCTGACCTCTGTTAAGATTCAAGGCTCTGGGGCTGGTCTGGCAAGCTGTGCTGAGGCACACGACATTTGCTCTATTCTCTGTAGCTACCTCACTTCTATTAAATTTTCAGACCCTCAACCAAATATATCAAAGCCTTCACTATATAAACACTAATAAGCACCCATGTGTGTAAGCACATGTGAAATCTCTTTCAGTCAACCTGTAGCCTTCTTAAAATGTCATCAGGAGACCTAATGGGGTAGGGTGAGGGGTGAGCCAGGAGATGTTCAGATATTGTGATTTGAATATTTTCAAATGAGACAATGTCAGAAAGTTGAGTTACTGTTTCTGTTGAAATTGAAAAAATTGTTAGTGGCACTGAGTGTTAAAATGGCATCGAATCTAAGATATACTAAGGTCTATAGGCAGAAAAAACCATTTCTATACATATAAAGTGAGAATGGGGACTTCCCTGGTGGCATAGTGGTTAAGAGTCCACCTGCCAATGCAGCGGACACGGGTTCGAGCCCTGGTCTGGGAAGATCCCACATGCCACGGAGCAACTAAGCCCATGCACCACAATTACTGAGCCTTCGCTCTAGAACTCGCGAGCCACAACTACTGAGCCCGCGTGCCACAACTACTGAAGCCCACGCGCCTATAGCCCATGCTCCGCAACGAGAAGCCACCGCAATGAGAAGCCCACACACCACAACAAAGAGTAGCCCCCGCTCACTGCAACTAGAGGAAGACCATGCACAGCAACGAAAACCCAACACAGCCTAAAATAAATAAATAAATAAATAAATAAATTTATTAAAAGAAAAAAAAAAAGAGAATGGTATTGGTCATCTACCAGAACATCAGATGGTGTATTTGGACTTCTATCTCCAAATATGTCCAGTTTATTTCAAACATTAAGGAACAAACTTCTGGCGGAACACTAACAAGCTGATTTAAATAAACTGCTCCATTTCAACGTATCTACCAGAGAGTTGTTGACAAAAGACTCATTTATGTATTGACGCCTATTAAATAAGATATATTCCATGAACATACCAAAAGGTAGTATAAACAGGTAATGTATGAGACATAGATGCTTTGTCTTCAGTATACCGTACAAATAATATTGAATTTATTCAACTACTTGAAGTAATTTATTGTACATAGTTTTAGCTACTTAGATGAAATATTTAAAATGTTAAAAAATTTAAATATTATCATTAGAATTTCCCACAAAGATCTCAGCTCAGCAAGTAGGTCACAGAGGCTGTGCTCAGTTCATTTCACAGTGCTTGGCTCCAGGCACCGGGCAGGATGGCTCTGAGTGCACATGGTGAAGGCACGCCCTGGGTACGTTCTCTCAAACTACAGTCAGTTTATGAGGAAGAATCACGCTCCACACTCCACAGCCACAATTTACTTGCCGCTACCAAATAGAGTGTGGTACTTGAATGTGCACAGCCGTCCTGCCGTGAGACTCCTGGCCCACAGCACACAACAAATGGGACAGGAATAATCTTCAGCCAGAGATGGCTGCCCTGAATTGTTTTAGTCGGCTGTCTTTCCTGCTTAACTATTTGAGGAGGGTTATTCCCTGTAGCTTTACGTAAGACCTGTCCCTATTCTTTAAGTAGGACAATTTTACTCCAGTTAAAGTAAAAATTGAATTATGCTTCATAATAAACACCTCATTGTCCCCATATAAGTGCATGGCTGTGTTTGTATTCCTCATCCAGGTTTAAAAAAATTGATGGATTTAATTAAGTAAAGACAAGATGCAGATTAGTTTCCATTTTTATTAAAGCTGTGTTTTTTCTAAGTAATATATTACACTTAAAGTTAAATACCATAAATAAAGATTAGTTCTTAAATCTATTTTATTTACTAAAAATGTAAACAAAAAGAAAATAATTCACCACTCCCTCCCCAACCCTGACTAAATGTATCAAAAAAAAAAAAAAAAAGGTCATCCCTTCAGGTAAGTTATTTCTTCAGAACGAGTAGCACAGACTTTATTAAAATATGTTAGTCCTCTTGGGCTGCAGGGACATGGCACGGATGACTGGTGCCAACTGTGAAACAGGTCTGTGGGGCTGTGACTTAAGTCCACCTCCTCCTGCCAGGACTACACAAATGCCCTCAGAAACGGGCTCTTCTCTCTCCATTCAGTGTCCAAGGACAAGGACAGCGCTAAGGCACTGAGCACAGGACACTGCGATGAGCATGGTGTGTAAGCTGGCATACTCCAGGAGGCGGGTCAGAGCCAGCAGTGACCTAGCAATTCTGCATGAATTAGTCATGCAGAATATTAGAATATTCTGAATATTCATGAATATTAGTCACAGAATATTAGAGCTGGAAAGATTCTGAGAAAGCATCTAGTCATTTTCAGATGGTCTCAATCAGTGAGTCTTCTAATATTGAAGAGAATATTGATAAAATTGTATGGAATACTCTGGTATACTTATTTATGTATCTTCCTAAAACTATTTAAACTTCATTAATGTTTCACTTTCAAATATTGATAAACTCTAAACTCTAAACCAACATATTAGGCTGAAACTAATCTTAAGCATAATTTATAACATTTTTAGAATGCCTAGTTGATCCTAACAAAAATAAGTATCCTTAAGAAATAAGTAAGGGAAAAGGATGTTTTTCAGGAGAATACAGAGGGATCTACATTAAGACTACCTAACTGCTTTCCAGTTTCTTTAAAGCTATCAGCTCAAGTCTAGCGACATGGCTTTTGCTTCCTTCCTGTAAATTCTGTTCTTGAAAACCTGAGAGACAAATTCACTTAATTTTGACATTGGGACCTTAATACTATCAGAATGAACCTAAGTCTGAACTGAAAACTGAGGTAGTCAGTTTTTATAAGCACTTGACCCTTTTGAGTCAGAAAGGGACTTCAGTCTACTATCCTCAAATCAGCTATCCCCATTCCCCTTCCCTGCCCCACCTCACTCCCACCATGGCTGCAGTCTGCATGGTCTCTTTCTCAGTGAACTGGTTTTGTGAACATAAAGGGCATTACCTGCCACAGGATACTGAAATTTAGGTCATCTCAAATTCTTCAGTTCAAACCTTAATTCTAGCCTGCTAATACTGCACTGAAATTTCAGATTTTAAAAATCCTTCTTTTTAGAATATTATTTTAGAATTTTATCATATTATAAAGGACTAAACCATGCCTCTTAAAACTTCTTACAGGTTCAGTGGCCTTCTAAATCTTCACTGAGTATACTATGCAGAATCAGTGATAAGCAACCACTTTCAAGACTTGTTGAAGAGGAAGGAAGACACCAGCACTGTTAGTTACCCTCAAAAACTCAAGATTTCTTAACACCATACTTTACCAGGTTCTACATTTGTGCAGAGAAAACACTGGGCTACCAGATTCCAAGCTTAACAAATATATAGAAAAAACGTCATCAATAATATTTTCTTCAGAAAGTCATTAGTGCAAATATAATTATATCAATAAAAAATAAAGCAAAAATATATTTCAAGTATAAAAAGCACCATGCTCAGAAACAATACTACCTAAATGGCATTACTGCACAACAGTCAAAATATAATTGAACCTATCACTGTGAGTCTCAAATATATTATGAATCCATATTATTTTTGGTGAAATTCTTTATACAACTTTGCAGGATGATTCATAATCACATTGGGTATATAAGTTTAGATTTTTATAACTTTCTTTAAAAATATACTCTACATTTTTCTCTGACTTTTCATGATTTAAAGTATGCAGAACGTAGGCAGAAACACCATTGGTATTAGATTTTCTTCAGCTGAGGCTGGCTATGCTAGAGACCCCTAGCTTTTCACAATGACAAATACCTCCAATTTAAGATTGTAGGCAAATAAGTATTTTAAATGTATGTATTTTTTAAAAAAAGGTGACTTTCCTCTATGCTGGAGTTGCTGTTTGGCTCCAGTGCCAAACAATAAGTTGGAATTACTCCTTAGTAATTATGCTGTTTGTTCACTTAGCACAATTTCTTAAACTGAGTGCTCAATAACTGTATGCTGAATTAAAGGGCCAACCAGTGAATGAATGAATGAATGAATGCATGTCCAAGGGCTATGTTTCTAATGCCACAGGACTTCATTAGCTTTAGAGAGAAAAACTGGGCATCATTCATCATTAAAGATTTTCAAATTGGGTTTACTAATTTGGGTTGGTCAGCTCTAGTACAAGAGCAGAATTGCTTCTGGGGACCAGAATCTATGGGTGACAGAAAGAGTGTCAAATACAAGAGGTAAAGGACATTACCTCCTTTTAAAGCAAAGGCAACCTTCTGACTTCTGTGGACTAAGCCATACCCTGTGTGGTAAAGTGGACCCTATTGGATAGGCCCTACACCAAACCTACACTTTGCTATAAACAATTCAGACCATCTTGTTTTGACTTATATCTTTTCTTCTTACACATAAAATAATTTTCAGATAGTCAAATTCTTCTGTAACAACTCCTCAACCCACTTGAAAATAACTGCATACCTGTCTATACCAGAATTTCTTTTTATCTTCATTGGTCAAAAAGGAAAGTTCTATTTTTGTTGGATTGCAGTTGTCATAACTATTATCTGAAAAACATACAATTAGGTTTTCTTTTATTTGCATTTCTTCAATGTTTTCACAGGGCAGAGTATTTTTCTCTCTCTGCTTCCCAGTTTTTCAAGTCATTATTAAACTAATGGAGAATACAACTGGAAGCTACTCTCTGAAGATCAATGAGTACAGATACAGCTACCAACACCTAATGGTTCAGCAGGAAACTGCCACACAGCTGGTTTGAAAAGTCTAGCATGGTTAAATCATAAGATTTAGCAAAACATAATTTAAAAAAAAACAATGAGAACAATGATTTAGGTGTACCATATACAGTCATTAAATTCAAAATAGGTATAATAGTGATGTAGAAATCCCAATTCAAGTTATTTTCTGTAAGTCAAAGGACAATTTATACTTTTGAGGACAGGGTCCACAACTTATAACCTTGCAATGATTAGCTGTTCTTTAAATTATTGCAGCAGTGATGAATTTTTCCCATTGTTTTAGGTTAATGAAAATGCTGAGGTATGTAATAACTGAAATTTTCACCTATTATCCCATTTTCAAAGGAAAACTTCAAGAAGAGTATTTATCCTGAAAAATAAAGAGACTTGGTGATTTGGAATTCCTCCTCCTTCTGCAAACTTTGAGGCTGTTGGGTTGCTGATGAGGAATGACTGCTGTGAAGCTCTGCTTCAAGATCTGATTGTGGTCAACACTTCCAAGCCAAAGTCAGGAATGCCACTTCTGCCATCTGCATAGGCTGGCACTCGCCCAGATTTTGTGCTTTGTTCAGAGGAACATGACACAAAGGAATGTCTTCAGAATTCACTTTTCCATTCCTAATGCCATACGCACAGAAGAAATCCAGCCAGCAGAGGAAATAGATTGCCTAGCAGAAGCCAAAGGGTAACCACCAGGCTAGAGGAACAGGAACAGAGATCTAGGGTTGAAAACAAAAAATTGACTTTCCATAGACATTTTTGGAAAAAATTATACCAACTAAAATGTTGACAGAGGAGTAGTAGAGGTAATTATTAAAAGGTGAAGAAGGACTACCTTGAAGAGTAGAATCAAGAGTGACTTCCTGAAATCCATATATGCAAAGTCTTTTTTTATATTTATAGAAAAAGAAGAAAATATTTATGTAGGAGAAAAGAAGATGTATCTACCATATCAAGGTTCAAAATCAGCACCCAAGAAAAGACAGGGTAGTATCCTGGCAAAGCTAAAGATGCTACACAGGAAAGTAAATGAAATTCTTGGCTATTCTGACATGGGATGCTGGACTCTCTTCTTCTATTCTACCTTGTCCCTTCTAAGTAGGGTGACCGTATAATTTATCATCGCATATCAGGACATTTTGAGATAAGCGTTGAAATAAATTTCTAGTCTCAAGATGGAGCCTCACCTGCCCATGGTGCCACATCAGCAAATTAAAACTTAGATAACTTTCATGTTTGTGTAAATGCTCCACTTGACCAGAACCACAGAATATCCAGTCAGCCAATCTCCAACCGCCAAGCCAATGTGGGCTCTATAGTTATTTCTTTGTTCCTTGATCTTTCTAAATAAGGTTAGATACTTAATCCCGGCCCATCAACCTAAGCTGAGTACTTCTTCCTTGTTTCCTGCTTGTAGCCCTTTTCCCTTATTTTACAGTTCTCTGGATTCCTGAGAGTAGAGACTGCCTGTGTGAAATAAAATTTGCTTTGATCAACTAAATTGTTCTCTTTGATAATTTTAACACAAGGGAATTATTAGTAATCCCAGGACAATAGGCACGTGGACTGTCCCAGGCAAAACAGGACATACGTTCCCCAATCTCTAAATATCTACCCATCTATCCATATCACCCCAGGCTTGATTTGGAAACAGCAGAAGATTCTATGAGTTTTGGGCAGTAGGAGTATATTTTAATTTATCTAAGAGTTGTTCTAACAGCTAAAACTATTTCCCCTAAACAATTCTCAGAATGGAGTACATTTTTTAGCAGTCAAGAGACCAGGTCAATCTGACTTTATTTCAGGATGAGTTGTCCTTTCTACTATTTTGACCAACAGAGAACCAACCAAGCTTCAAGTCTGACTTGCTTAAAAGGTAAGAAAAAAAGGACTGGTTTTTCAGCTATAGAATTAATAAAATGATAATGTTAAGGCACTGGAGCTTGTTCTTCTGAGAACTATACAGTGTGGAATAAGTATTTTAAAAAATTATTTCACTGTATGTAATACAAGTAAACCACGGAGAACTTATATTCTTCCCCAATGGAACCAGCTGGCAATCGTTAAATGTTAGAAAAATCAATCCTTCTCAAAGTATGGTACCTGGGTCAACAACATCAGCATCACCTGGGAACTTCTCAGGCTCCAACCCAGATCTTCTGAATCAGAAACTCTGGGGGTGAGTCGTAGCAATCTGTGTTTTAACATGATTCTGATGCATGCTAAAGTTTGAGAACTTCTGACCTAGAGCTGCAATGTCCAATATGGCGGCCATTAGCTATATGTGCTA
This sequence comes from Mesoplodon bidens, assembly GCF_964165515.1. Taxonomy (NCBI): domain Eukaryota; kingdom Metazoa; phylum Chordata; class Mammalia; order Artiodactyla; family Ziphiidae; genus Mesoplodon; species Mesoplodon bidens. Next base: position 112,442,621 of record NC_138161.1, on the reverse strand, counting down.
TTTAAATTTAAATTAACCAAAATGAGATGAAATATTTAGCTCCTCCGTCACACTAGCCACATTTCACATGTTTAATAGTCACATGTGGCTAATGACTATTGTATGGGACAGTACAAATTATAGAACATTTCCATTGCCCCAGAAAGGTCTAGTGGATAAGTTCTGGCCTACAACATCAGCTAGAGTGGTCTTGCTTGGAATAAGGAATAGACCCTGGAGTCACTAATAACACAGGCATATCCCTTTATCTCCCGATTCTCAATTTGGCACAAAGGAAACAGGAGGAGAACTGAACTAACTGTTGTTTATCTACTGTTGGTACTAACATTTAACAAGCTATTAAAATATTAATGGCTGCTCTGGAACACTTATTGTCTTTCAAAAACACTGCACTTTCTGTGATAGTACTCTTTAAAAAGGAAAGATATAAAGAGCGTGTTTCAAAATGAATCAGAGACGATCAGATCTGGGTTTTGATCTGAACCTCATCAGCTGTGACAGTGAATATATCACTTAATCTCTTTATACCTTAGTTTTCTCATGTGTAAAATGATAATTCCTACCTCATTAGGTTTTGTGATGATTAAATATAATGATATAGACATAAAGCACTCAGCAAAGTGTCTAGCATTTAATAAATACAAACAAAAAAACCTCCACACTCTGAAGAGATCAGAAAATTTAGAAAAAAATCTTTCATATTCACTAATGGAAACTATGCCTAAAAGGTATCTATTCCTTTTTTTTTTTCTAAAAGGCATCTATTCTTGTAATATTTTGTACATTTTTCAAAACTGTGGTAGTGATTCGGAGGTTACAATCCTTTTTTGAGCATGCTTCCTCATAGAACTGGTTAACAGGGGAAGAAATCACAACATAGTACCACAGTATCAGAAGGGTGACTACAAACAGGGAGCTGGATAAGAAGTCAAGTCTAGGGCGCAGGTTGGTGGAGGACGTGGGGTCATTTGCAATCTCTACTCCCCACCTCCTTTCAACAGATTCACTTGTCTTTGCCATGCTCCAAGGACAGGAACTAATTACTTCACAGCTCCTTGAACTAGTCTGGCTTTCTCCTCATTTCTACACATTTTTTTACTGTACTCCTAAGATTCTTACTCCTGAACCAGCTGGAGTAACTCTCTCTTTAACTCAACTCTAACTGCTAATGGCTCAATCAATGCTCATCTCTTGGACATTGAAATGATGATATTTCTTATAGTTAACTCTCAGATTAGGCCTGAGGATGGGAACTCCATCAGAACCACCTATTTGTAGACTAGCAGCCCTTGAATTCTAGCCAAAGCAATTTAACAATAACAACAAAATCAAGTCATCCTATCACTTCATATGAAAGTTAACTAAGAAGATTTAACACTACATTTATTATATACCATATCAAAAGGACCTAAGATCTTTTAATTCATTGTGAATTACTATTATAACTATTACAGAAAACTCAGCTGGCTCACAGGAGTTAAGTGAAAAGAGTTAACACAGCAGGCCTGAGATGGCCATCATTTGAAAGTCCTGTTTGCAAGGACGGCCTTTAGCTGGTGTCTGGGAAGTGGTTTCTTCCAGACTTCACCCACTGTCCCCTTTCCCTTTGCTAATTCTGCTTTGTATCTTTTTGCTTTAACAAGCTTAGCCATAAGTACAACTAGAGACTGAGGCCTTTGAGTACTAGAGAGTCATGAAATCTGGGGGTGGTCTTAGGCACCCCTAACACAAGTATTAATCTCCCCAAATCCACCCTCTACTTATAGCCCATGTCTTGATAAAGGCCCCAGAATGTGGGAAAGAAAGGGAATTAAATTTTAGAGGTGAAGAAACTTTGAGCTATAAAGTGAACGTAGCCCTCTGTTTTCAACCAGACCATGGAGCAAGCAAAGGGCTATACAGTTCCATTTAAAAAATACCTCCAGTTGAGAAAATGAAACATGGCCTATTCCAAAATATAAAACTGTCATAAAATCTCATAGGTCATTTAATTAAAATATCATAGACCATAGGTCAAAGCTTTATTGAGAGTTCATGAGTTCTGCTTTTAAAACTCTTAGAAATGGGTCATCAGCCTCAGTTTGCACATCTTCATCAACAGGGAATGCACCCTTCTCAAGAGAGTCCCTTCTATTTCTCTCCTGGTTCTAAAGGATTCTACTGGAATCTGTCTCCCTACAACTTTAATTCATTGTTCTCAGTCCTACTCTCTGGAGTCTCACAGAATGAGTAATATATCTCTCAGTGAAAACCACTGTCTTTGCCAGCTTGTCTTTCTATCTCACTGTGTATATTTGCATCTCCCTGCACCTTTCTCTTCTTTGTGGGCATGTCAATCCCTTCTTTGAGCATCTCTTCCAGTGACTTTCCCACTCCTTCACCTCACCTAGTTATAATATAACTAAAATATATTTAATTGCTTTTTGTATTCATGAACAGAATTTTTACTCTTACTTTCAAAATGAATGGCTGAAACATTAACTTTTTGTAACCTTCAATGAATGTTTTTGTGCAAGTCAGAGGTTCTTCACATATAGAAAGTTTCCTCACCCTCACTCTTACTGAAGAGAGGTGTCACGTCTACCTACCTTCAATTTCTAACCATGGAGGGAAGGCGATCTTCCCATATAACTGCAATTAGAAGAGAAGACGCACAACCTGTTTTAGAGCTTCCTTGCAGGGAATTTTCAACATCTTGTAAGAAAAGTCCTTCTCTGTACTCCAACCACAGAGACTACTCACCTAGGGGTAGAGCTCGGGTCAAGTTAGTAGTTGGAGGATCTGTTTCTGGGGGACAGAGCTCACAGAAGTCCCAACATGATGGGCAGAGCAAGTTTCCATCGTGAATCCAGCCGTTCATCTGAATACTGACGGGGAGGACCTGCCCAGCCCGACTACACAAATATGAAGTATCCTGAACCCAAACCTTCAGACCTTGTGGAGAACAAGAAACCTTCAAAAAGTGAAAAGAAGAAAAAAATCAGATCAGTAAGATTCTAGTATGTGAGCCTTCTCCCTCAACTGTAGGAAAATATGGCAGAATTTACTAAAAATGCTGGCTATAAAAGACAATTTGGAATGTGGGCATATTTTAATCTCATATAAAGCAGGTTAAGTTATTCATGTTCTAAAAGAATTTCACTCTGTGGTAGTAGTTCTTAGACTTTTTGTCTAGAACCTTTTAAAAAATCTAATGAAAGCTATGGACACTTCCTGGAAAAAACAAAGTAACATACAGCTTTACATACAATTTGGATTCACAGACCCCTGAAGCCAAGCTATCAATAATAACATTTCTGTAGATTCTAGGATCCTCCTATAATTCAGGTTAAATGTCTGTCAAAGAGCCATGAATCATGTCACTTTTTCTACAACTTGCTAAATTTCGTAACTCAAATATTTTTAGTTGTTTTAAATTATAAAAATAGGGCTTCCCTGGTGGCGCAGTGGTTAAGAATCCGCCTGCCGATGCAGGGGACACAGGTTCGAGTTGTGGTCCGGGAAGATCCCACATGCCGCAGACCAACTAAACCTGCGTGCCACAACTACTGAGCCTGCGCTCTAGAGCCCACGAGCCACAACTACTGAAGCCCGTGTGCCTAGAGTCCGTGCTCTGCAAGAAGAGAAGCCACCACAATGAGAAGTCCGCGCACCACAACGAAGAGCAGCCCCCGCTCTCTGCAACTAGAAAAAGCCCACGCGCAGCAACAAAGACCCAACGCAGCCAAAAATAAATAAAATAAATTATAAAAACAATATATGCTCATTGTAAAAAAAAAAAAAAGCACACTGTATAGAAATGACATAGTAAAAGTTTGTTATTCATTATCCCTATCCCAGATCTTCTGCTCAGAGATGAAAATGGTCACAGTGATTTTATACAACTGGTGACATCTTTAAAAGCAGGATTCATATCTCAAATACAAGGGGTAACTAATGAAATCAATTTTAAAAAACAAACATATTAAAGCTAACTTTAAAAAAGTTTATAATGACTGTGTCGTCTTCAAAGTTGTTTTCTTTTTTTAAAATAAATTTTATTTATTTATTTATTTATTTATTCATTCATTCATTCATTCTGGCTGCGTTGGGTCCTCACTGCTGCACACAGGCTTTCTCTAGTTGCTGAGAATGGGGGCCACTCCTCATTGCAGTGCACAGGCTTCTCATTGTAGTAGCCGCTCCCATTGTGGAACACAGGCTCCAGGTGTGCAGGCCTCAGTAGCTGTGGCATGCGGGCTCAGCAGTTGTGGCTCGTGGGCTCCAGAGTGCAGGCTCAGCAGCTTAGCCACAGAGTGCACAGGCTTAGCCACACCGTGGCATGTGGGATCCTCCCAGACCAGGGCTTGAACTCTCATCCCTTGCATTGGCAGGTGGACTCCCAACCACTGTGCCACCAGGGAAGCCCTCAAAGTTGTTTTCTAAAAAGACTTTACATTATGCTACTTCACCTTAAATATTTCTGGATCTTCTCTCCTGGAACTATCTTCAAAGAAAGTGCATGGTTCTGAGTATGTTTGATGGTGGCAAATTTTTACTTTGCAAGTAGATGCAATTTTTGGAAATACCCAAAACTTGCCCAGATCCAAGTCTGGTAAAGGCAGTTGACTAAACTAGTTAAGACTAGGTCAACATAGGTATGATGTAAAATACTGAAATTGACTTCTTAGATGGCTATTAAACTATCTCTAAAAGCAATTTTAAAAGGAGTTCCAAAAGTGTTTTTCAACAATGGAGTCATTTTAAAAACAACTCTTTTCATCAATTAAGTTTAAATATAACATTCATTTGGAAATTTAAGTTATAATAAGCTATCAAGAAAATAAACGACAAAGTGTAAACTCTTCTAAAGTCTGTCATTCAATGACCCACACCCAGTAAGCATCACCACAGCTGCAATGCAATGTAATCATTCTTTTAAGTGAGAATTGACTGGGTATTGTGCTTGGTGCTGAAAAGGATACCAAAGAAGTCCATGACACAGTGCCTGACCTCTAGCAGCTTTAACTGAGGAGAGAAGGGTAGGATATACAAATTTCCCCCCAAAATTAACAGTGTCAGACTGTTTTATGATAAAGAGGCAATAAATGATAGGAAAAAGAACAAAGATTAGAAAGTTTCATGGAAGAAAGCATTTATATTCTAAAGATGTGCACAGGGTTTGCATCACAGTGAGGGAGACATGTTGTGAGCTGGTGGGCTGTGTCAGAGTCCAAGTGGGTGAGGAGGGTAACTGCGTAGGGGTGAATGAAGATGGAAAGGATGTGGACAGATCAAATAACAAGCATATTAAGGACAAAGAGAACCAGATTTCTCACTGCTCGAAAGAAGAGTTACAAATATGGGAAGGGAGAAAACTAAAATGAATTATTTGGTGTTAAACTGGAATCAAAGATACTGGTACAAACTCGTGGTTATATATATGCACATGTACAAGTATATATAAAATTACATACACACATATATTTCCTAGCTCTGTCCACCAAAAGGCCTGGGGAGCAGCTGTATCCCAACAGCAATGAACAATACATCTAGCACCCAGACTTTATTTTGTTATCTTTATTTTTTTAATAAATTTATTTATTTATTTTTGGCTGCGCTGGGTCTTTGTTGCTGTGCACAGGCTGTCTCTAGATGCGGCAGGTGGGGGTTACTCTTTGTTGTGGTGCTTGGGCTGCTCGTTGAGGTGGGTTCCCTTGTTGCAGAGCACGGAATCTAGGTGCATGGGCTTCAGAAGTTGTGGCATGCAGGCTCAGTAGTTGTGGCTCGCAGGCTCTAGAGCGCAGGCTCAGTGGTTGTGGCACATGGGCTCAGCTGCTCTGCAGCATGTGGGGTCTTCCCGGACCATGGCTCAAACCCGTCCCCTGCATTGGCAGGCGGATTCTTAACCACTGTGCCACCAGGGAAGTCCCTAGCCCCCAGACTTTAGTCTCTAAATACCTCACTGCACTAAAAGAAACAAGAGCTCCTTGGAGAAATGATTAATTCCAGGGCTGGGGCAAAGAAAGTGAAGATGAGCCTAGAATATCTTGTGCTAGAAAGCAAGGAAATTGTTAAAAAGATAGGACAGCCAAAAGGACACAGGAACCAGCCTGAAGGGCTCCCTCCCTTTGGCTAAATCTGGGGCAACTTAAATAGCCAAATAAATAATGATAGTAATGGTAATACCCGCTGAATAAAATGCAATCTGTGAGTCAATACAGATTTAAATGCATGAATTAATAAAATGAAGGTATGATAAGAAATAAGTTATTGATATAGTACTTTCCCCCCCAAATACTTACTAATTAAAAAGGGAATTAATTAAAAGAGAAAAATGGTAACTTGAAAGTGGAGAAGCCTGGTAGATACCAGCAAGTTAACATGACCAGCAAAGGGACAAATCAAGAGTGCACCACCAGGGACTTCCCTGGTGGTCCAGGGGTTAAGAATTGTCTTGCAATGCAGGGGATGCTGGTTTGATCCCAAGCTGGGGAACTGGGATCCCACATGCCACAGGGCAACTAAGCCCGTGCACCACAACTAGAGAGCCCACGTGCCGCAACTAATGAGCCCACACACCACAACTAAAGAGAAGCCTGCGCACTGCAATGAAAGGTCCTGCATGCCACAACTAAGACCTGATGCAGCCAAAATAAATAAATAAATAAATATATTTTTAAAAAAGTGTATCACCAAAAAAAACACAAGCATCACTTCTGTGATATTACTGCCCAAAACATATTACATGAATTTAATCATGAGGGAACATCAGACAAACCCAAATGGAGACACATCATAGGTAAGAACTGGCTTGTAATCTTTAAGTGTCAAGGTTATGAAAGTCAAGAAAAGACTGAGGAACTGTTCCAGATTGAAGGAGACCAGAGATATGACAACTACTCAATATGTGATATCAGTGCAGATCCTATTACTACAAGGACATTATTGGGACAATTGGCAAAACTTGAACGGGATCCAAGAATTAGATGTATCAGTGTTATTTCCTGATTTTTTGGGTAGTACTGTGGTCATATAGGAGGATGTCCTTGTTTATAAGGAATACACATTAAAGTATTTTGGGGTGAAGGGGCAGACTGTCAGCAATTTGCACTTAAATGACCCATATTTTTGTACCATTCTTGCAACTTCTCTGTCAAAATAAGTAAAACAAAGAACAACAGAAAACAAAACAGCTAATCCAAATGCTAATTGTTTGGAAATCATGCACATTTTCCCATATAAATGGTTGTGAGTGTTAAATTAGCAAAATTAACTGACAACACTAGGTACTACAGGGAAGCCAAGTACATTCGGTCTTTGTTGATGGTATTACAAATCTACGTAATCCCTTTGTGGTGGTGGTGGTGGTGGTGGTGTAGAGAAGACATTAAAATAGGCTGAAAAGGTTATCCTCCTATTATAGTTCACACTGTTCCAGCTTTATCCCCTTTATCCTAATAGTCTCACTTATGTGAATTTATTTCAAAAAATTGATTTTAAAAAGGTAAAGCATGTAAATATACTTACAAAAGCATTTTTATATAGTGAAAAGTGAAAATTAATTCAATATCTCACAGGAAAATGACTTCCCTAATTATGATACTTTAAAATGATGCAATGCTCTACAGCTATGAAGAACAGTAAGTATTATTATTGGGAGAACTTGGAAAAGGTATCTTGGTCTGTATAAAAAGACTAAGTAAAGTCACTAAAACAAAATTATGTATTCTGATTACAACTAGATCAAAACTATGTATTTAAGCAATACATAATCTTTAATAGAATGAATTCATCAGAAAATGGTTGCTGGATTATAGTTGTCAGATTATAGGATTATACCTGGAAAGTGTTTATTTTTAATTGTCTTTTATAAGGTTTCAAAGGTAATTTTACATGAATTGTATGGTGTGTGAATTATACCTCAATAAAGCAGTTACCAAAAAAAAGAGTTAATTTTAAAGAAACTTTAAAAATAATAAGTTAAATTGTCAGGTACATTAGTCCATTTAGCTCTTGTAGGTGAAATGGCACAACAAATTCTTATGTTTCAGTTTTTAGGATCACACTCTCCTCCCTGATGTCCGTTAGTAGGGTATGGAATATTCATTAGGTTTGATGCTCCTAAGTTACAGAATGCCTGTATCTTAGTAAGTTCTATGGTGATGCAGTCATTTAATATCAGACATCCAAATAATAAATTAAGAAAATAGTAGTTTGCTCTCTTTGGATTTCTAATTTCAAAGGAAAAAAATCTACTATTAATCAGTAGTTGATTTATTAATTCTTAAATACATGCTTTCTTCAGATTTTACAAAATAAATTATAGTTTTTTTCCATTACAAAGTAGTTTTAAAGAACAAAATTACAGAACTTCCCTGGTGGCGCAGTGGTTAAGAATCCACCTGCAATGCAGGGGACACGGGTTTGATCCCTGGTCTGGGAAGATCCCACGTGCCACGGAGCAACTAAGCCTGTGCACCACAACTACTGAGCCTGCGCTCTAGAACTCGTGAGCCACAACTACTGAGCCTGTGTGTCACAACTACTGAAGCCCACTTTGCAACAAGGAGAAGCCACTGCAATAAGAAGCCCATGCGCAGCAGCGAAGACCCAATGCAACCAAAAATAAATAAATAAATAAATGTAAAAAAAAGAACAAAATTACATGTTTCCTAATATTTCCTTAGGATCTATGCCCAGAAGCAAAATTATTATAAAACTTGCTGATATATAGCAACTATATATAATTTTTAAACAGAGAAAGGCAATTTCTCAAAGAAATGACAATATTTCGACAAAACACAAATATACAAACTAATATTTACAATAAATAAGTTAAAGTATTAATCAGTAGAAATAAAAGATATAAAGTGTATTTGAAAATATAAAAACCATATAATGAGATGCAATTATGTAATATTTGGTACAGTTGTTAACAATCATATGGTTTACCTGATAGCATCCACTCCCCCAGTCCGGGTAACTCAGCTTCCTTTCACACTTTTCCATGACAAATGCTGATTTCTGAATTAGACAAACTGAATGAGGTCCATACTTTTCAGCACCATAGTTTTTAGAAAGGTCTGAAGCAAACCAGAAAAGTTTTCTTTATTAAAAATTGACTTTGGGCTCAAAGAATAAGAAATTAAAGTATTCCAATCTTATAATTAAAAGTTGCTTTAAAAATCAAACGTTTCATGGAAATTTTCAATTAAAAAAAATCAAGAGAGAGGGTTCCAAACTCAAACTGGATTCTCAATAAAGCAATTAGTAGGAGAATTATTATATCAGAAACAAGAGATATAATTGGGCCTAAAGCAACTAAGTTAAATATATAGAGGAAATGGCACTAAGAATCACCTTCAATGGTGTCCTAAATAGGAGTCACTTCCCAAGTGACCCAGATAGGATGAGGCCAAGTGATTTATATAATGAAGATTTTTTTGGAGAGCTGCAATTTTTGCAAGACCATTCTTGTATTTTCAACTTATGCCATCTCCTGTAAGTCAATAAATGACAGGTTGAGCTAGTCTTAGACTAAGCACAAATCTGCAGAGGTATGGGGCAGACTAAATGACCCCTAACTAGCTAATGGACAAAGGAATGAAGTCCTTAAAGCCTAGGAATTTAAAAAAAAAAAAAAAGCCTAGGAATAATTTTCTCTCTTTACACTTAATACAAGTTTCACCTTTTGAAAGCAGAGTTCAATTAGCTCATTTTGAAATATTATAAAGGTAAAAATTTTATGTCAGTTTAAAAAAAATCTTAATTGTATAAGCTAAGAAAAAAATGTAAAACAATAAAACAGAACTTTATATTTCTTTATTTATGAATATTTCAAAGTCTTCAAAACACACAGTCAGGGCTTCCCTGGTGGCGCAGTGGTTGAGAGTCTGCCTGCTAATGCAGGGGACACGGGTTCGAGCCCTGGTCTGGGAGGATCCCACATGCCACGGAGCAACTAGGCTCGTGAGCCACAGCTACTGAGCCTGCGCGTCTGGAGCCTGTGCTCCGCAACAAGAGAGGCCGCGATAGTGAAAGGCCCGCGCACCGCGATGAAGAGTGGCCCCCGCTTGCCACAACTAGAGAAAGCCCTCGCACAGAAACGAAGACCCAACACAGCAAAAATAAATAAATAAATTACTAAAAAAAATAAAGAGCCCTTTAAAAAAAAAAAAAAAAAAAAACACACAGTGATCATTGTCAAAAAAAAGAAAAGAGGGGTCAGGCCAACCCTCAGGCCAACTCCTGAGAAATACCTGTTTTTATGAAGAAATTTTTCTTGGAACACAGCTATACTCATTCACCTACATATTATCTGTAACTGCTTTCACACTTAACAGCAGAGCTGAAAAGTTGCAACAGAGACTGCATGACCCATAAAGCCTAAAATATTTACTATCTTGCTTTTTATAATAAATATTTGCCAACTCCAGCTCTAAAACATTAAAATGTGATACTCTATCTTTGGCAAACCCGTAACTGACAAATATGTGCATTTCTTTTGCTGTAACATGCAACTGTTGCGTAGTTATGTCATTAGACATTTATTAAGTAGGTTAGTGATGGGAAAAATGACTGTACAAATCCAGTTACATCTGCCAGGTTTAAGAATAAAAGGAAAAAAATTATGGAAATTTTAATTTTAAATGATTTAGTCTGAAATAAAGTATGGAATGGGGGTGGGGAGGAAAGGACCAGGTTGAAAATTTTGATGACCACAGGCAGAAAAACTACTTATTGCTCTTGATTAACAAATCAGATGTGAGAACATTTTGTTTACAAAGGTGGTTAGTATGAGCTATAACTACTATTGCTGAATATCCAATTGCCATACTGTTTATTTCCTTGATGACCTGTTCATTTAAATATACTAAATGGGAATAAATAAGATGGCAATACATCTTACTAGCCATGGGACAATAGTATTATTCTGATATCTGGAGAGTGACACGTTATATCTAAATTACATAAAATACACATTCATCAGGAGAGGAAAGAATAGGATACCTAATACGATTTAATAAAAAGAGTTCTGCATTGGAGGATCTTGCACTGACATCAATTAAACATATTACTTAGTAGCTCTTCCCTCATCTGTGAAATTCGATAATATCTTCTCTATGTCTCTTGTCAGGTTTTTAGAAGAACAAAATGAAATGATAAAAGTGAAATTGTTTTGCAAATGAAAAGTGTCATGCAAATATAAGGTATTACTAAACGGTAGTGTGTGTACACACATGTGCAAGTGTATCTAATAGCTAACAATCCTTTCTATGTGTCATAATTCTACGCACTTACTGTATTAATTCATTTAATTCTCACAACTCTATGAGACAGGTATTATCTCTTTTGTACAGAGGAGAAAACTGAGGCGCAGAGAAGTTACTTTGAACAGGTGGATAGCAGTGGAACCACAACATAAACTCAGACAATCTGGCTCCAGGGTCTGTATCCTTAACCACTATTTTGTATTGCTGATATATACTTTTAATATGTATATAACATTTAATTTCACTAAACTACTAACCTGGTTGATTCTCCAATACTCTACAATCTGAGCTGCGCTGATATTCACCACTTAAATGCCAACTGAATTCCTGACTGAAAGGGCAGTAGTCAGCAATTTCTACTGAACCACCATAATAAGGCAGATCTTCTGCAGGTACTCCACTGAGTTCATCAAAGTACTACAAAGAGAAAAATATTAGGAAGGCAGGAGAGTAAGAAACATTCTATATAATCAAAACAAAGCCCACAGGCAATTTATGGCAACCAATTAATGCTGTATAACACAAAGAAGATATTAAACTATTTTTTTCATACATAGTACAACACAAAGATAGTTAATATACTACTTGAGGGGTATTTTGCTGTAGTTTTAGAAATAAGCAAGGTAAGTAAATTAGCCTGTTTTTTATTAGATGACAAATTTAACTAATGTTTTTTTTTTTTTTTAATGTGGTACGCGGGCCTCTCACTCTTGTGGCCTCTCCCATTGCAGAGCACAGGCTCCGGACGCACAGGCTCAGCGTCCATGGCTCACGGGCCCAGCCGCTCCGCGGCATGTGGGATCTTCCCGGACCGGGGCACGAACCCGCATCCCCTGCATCGGCAGGCGGACTCTCAACCACTGCGCCACCAGGGAAGCCCTTGACTAATGTTTTAAAAGGATGAATAGGAAGAGTTTTAAGAGCTGACAAAACACAAAACAAATGCATAGAATTAAGATGTTTTAAATTTAATGTACTTCAAGTGTTTTTAGGAGAATTAATTTATATGTTGTTTTGACAAACTTGAAAAAAACCATAAGAAAATGAATGAGATCATATATATAAAATACTGTGAACACCAAAGCAACAAGGTACCAGATAAATTTTAAAGATTTCACATTTTAAATTATATTACTAAGAGTAGAAATATATAGTCGCCATCTTCTGGTGTCTAAAGCACTCAGTGTGGTCATAAACATATGTAGGAAGCTCAAAATTTAGCAGAAATCACTTTAAATTCACTTCTGAGGTATCATTTCTGACTAATGGGTCCTTTTTCAATGGCAGGCAGAGCTGAGGCTTTTTTTAGAAATAGCCACTTCAACAAAAAACTTAAAGGTCAAATCAGAGATTCAGACTGGACACATGGGACCATTTCCTTCACCTTTCAGATCTCACTAGGCAAACTTTTCTAAAGCAGAACTTCCAAGTCTTCTAATTAACTGGACTACAGTACCTTAGTTACTCTATTTTATTTCCTTTAAAAATTTTTTTTTATTTTATAATGGGTGTAGTTGATTAACAATGTTGTGTTAAGTTTCAGGTGTACAGCAAAGTGATTCAGTTATACATGTATCTATTGTTTTTCAAATTCTTTTTCCATTTAGGTCATTACAGAGTATTCAGCAGAGTTCCCTGTGATACAGTAGGTCTTTATTGGTTATCTATTTTAAATATATCAGTGTGTACATGTCAATCCCAAACTCCCAATCTATCCCTCCCCCTCCCCTTTCCCCCCTGGTAACCATAAGTTCGTTCTCTAAGTCTGTGAGTCTGTTTCTGTTTTGTAAATAAGTTTAGTTGTATCATTTTTTAAAGATTCCACATATAAGTGATATATTTGTCTTCTTCGGTTAGTTTCTTTCTTTAAAGAACCTTGTTTTTGATATAAATTAAAGACGAAGACTTTGGAAATAATTAGAAAGAAAATACAAACAATTTATAAAAAATAGATCAAAATAGGGACTTCCCCAGTGGTCTAGTGGTTAAGACTCCACGCTCCCAATGCAGGGGGCCGGAGTTCGAACCCTGGTTAGGGAACTAGATCCCACATGCCACAACTCAGACCCGGCGCAGCCAAATAAATAAATATATATTTTAAAATAGATCAAAATAAATATTCTAAATGTCTCTTACCATTACTACAAGACATTGCTAGATATTAATTAATTGCTATCAATTAACACATTGGTTATAAAGAAATGGAAGAATTCTTCAGTTTTTTCTAACTTACAGAAAACAAATGGGGGCTTATAAATTGAAAAACTTAAGAGAATTCACTCTTCTAATTCAAAATGGAGACTTCTTTTTAAAAGGTTGATTCCTGAAACCATACCCCAAACAAGTGTTACCTGGTACTCCTGAGGTAAAGGTTTCGGAAACTTCTGCAAATTACACACTGCAACTGCTCTCTGGTCCTGTCTGCAAGTTAACTGCAATGGATTACTTCTGAGCGTGTTACAGTAAGGGCTCAGCATTTGTCTCCTGTACACAAAGATAAAACACCATGGTATCAAACTCTGAAGAAGATATTATAAGTCTATTCTAGAGTTTGTCTTTTCCATTACAATTTCAATATGTTTTAATACCTTAAAACAAATTGCTAAACCAGTTGTAAGTTATAAGCTTACTTTTCAAAGCATAAAGGAAATGCTTAATGTAGGTGTGAGGATTAATGCTAGATATACGACTATTTCACTGTTATTAAATAAGGTCCTATTTATCTCTTTCTCCACTTTTGTCATAAAATGGAGTCCCAAGGTCCCTAACCAGTCTCCCTTCTTCTCTCTACCTTTCAGAGTCTTCTTACGTTTGTTTTATTTATAATGTCTAGGGGTTTTAGTTGTACTTAGAAGGAGGAATAGGAAAGAGTACATCTACAGCTTCCCAGAAATGGAAGTGGGACTTGTATTTTTATATTATTTTTAAAGAAAGGTTTCCTGGGGGAGTTCCCTGGTGGCCTAGTGGTTAGGATTCTGGGTTTTCACTGCCATGGTCCGGGTTCAATCCCTGGTCGGGAAACTGAGATCCTGCAAGCTGCACATGGCACCGTAAAAAAAAAAAAAATTCCCCAGGTGATTGTGATGCATTCAGACTAAGGAACTATGTCGGAGAATAATATGATGTTGTATCCTGCAGGCTTGCAAGCCTGCTAGATGCCCAGCCTCCAGACTGAAGAAAGAGCACAGAGACAGTGACAAAGACATCAATGGTTTATTCTTACACATCTGAAACAAAAGTGTCCTGGAGTGACACTCCACCATGTATGGCAGACTGCAGGCGGGACATGGCAGCAATCTTCCCTACTCAGGGGAGAAAGGGGCTACCATTTATGGGGGAACTGATGTCAGGTAGGCTCATCAGTTACCAGGGAAGCCAGCAGCTGGGGTGGGGGCAAGCACGTAGGCAGTTACTGATTAAGCCCTATAATTCAGAGAATTGGATAGTCATGTGAATGAAGCAGGGACTGGTCGAGCAAATGAACAGAGAACAAGAGGACAGCCATCTTGAATGGCCTGACCATACACCTTTTATTTGGCATTTTATGATTAATAGAACTTTCAAATAGTATATAAACTCATTATTTCTAAAAGGAACCCTCCAAAGTAGAACTAGTATCTTCATTTTACTGATAAGTAAAAAGTATGAGACAATTAGCTTGCCCAAGATCATAAAGCTGATGAAGGACAGAGCTGAGACTTCAATCTCTCTCTCCAAGGCCAGTGCCTTGATCATCACGGAAGTACCTGGTGATGTGTACTTGTGTTAAAGATGTTATTCTTATCTTTTGTCATCTGGGCTAGGCCTCAAAGCAGTTTAAATCACTCATAGTTTCTATTAAGGAGTCTGATGTCTGAGTTATAAGCCTGCTGTGAGAAAAGTTGCTTATAAGCAGTAGCAGGAAGCACTGCAGTTACTTTTGGGACAGCTAGTTAACTCCAGTACTACAACCTGATCTGCCAGTGTACTTGTTCCCAAATTTTGCTGCACATTAGAATCATCTAGAGAGATTTTTAAAGTCTCCATGCCCACCTTGCACCCCATACCAATTGAATCAGAATGTCTGAAGGCAGGAATCAGGCATTAGTATGACTCGTAAAAGGACAAAATGATAATTTGAAATTCATCAAAATTAAAAAACTTTTGCTCCACAAAAACCGTATTAAGAGAACAAAAAGTCATATTGGCATAAGACACTAAGAGACATGTCACCAAAGAGGATATGTAGATAGCAAATAAGTACATGAAAAGATGTTCAACATCATTAGCCATTAGGGGAATGCAAATTAAAACCACAATGATATATCACACTACCTTTCAGAATAGCTAAAATAAAAAACGGTGATGGGGGCAGAGTCAAGATGGCGTACTAGGAGGATGCGGAATTTGCGTCTCCTCACAACTAGGGCACCTACCAGGCTCCCGTGGGGCATCATGGAGACCTAAGGGGGTGGGAGGAAACCCCAGTGACTGGGTAGGATGTGGGGCGTGGGGGGAATGACGGGGGAGGAGAAGTGGAGGCAGGATGGGACTGGCACCCCTGAGGGGCGCCTGGGGAAGGGGAAGGGATCCCACGCCCCAAGGGGGAAACTGGGGAACCACTGGGAGGGCAGAGGATCAAAAGGGAGCGTGGCCAGGTTTCCCCTGTCCACCTAGACTCCCAGGAACCTGTTGAGAACCCAGGCCTGATTCTCTGCCCACCTAGGCCCCCTCCAGACACGCAGGTCCTGGGGGAGTGGGAGGGAGGGAAGGGGGAGCAAAAGTAAAGGCTGGACCTACGGGACCGGCACCCCTGAGGGGTGGATGGGGGAGGGGAAGGAGTTCCTACACCCAGCGGGACCCACCCACAGTTAGGGGTCCAGCCCGACGGTGGACAGCCTGGGGGAGACAGTAGGGGAGGGGTGCAAAGGAACAGAAGGGAATGCGGCCAGTGCTTTCCCTGTCCACTTAGGCACCGGGAAGCCTGCTGGGCTCCCAGGCCTAAACCTCTGCCCTTGGAGCCTCCCTCCTGCCACACAGAGCCCAAGCCCCGCCCCTACACCCCCACCCAGGGCCCCACCTCTACACTCGGAGACCCCCTCTGAGACCCCCTCCAACGGCGCTGGGCCTAAACCCCACCCACACACCCTCACGCAGGGCCCTACGCCCAAACTCCGGAACCCCATATTCCAGAGGTCCTCCTTTCGACGAGCTGCCTCTCCCCTTCTGGGCAGGTCCTAAGCAGAGGCCCCGTGCCATGCTCAAATTTCACCCCCCACCCGCCTAGGTCCTGCCCCACCCTAAACCCCGCCTCTGCCTAAGTTCCAACTCCACCCCCCCAGCCTAAACTGTGCCCCCATAGCCCAGGCTTTTGATTTTTGTTTTTCTTCCTCTTTTAGATTGGGGTTCTGTTTTACCTTGTTGATTCACTGTTGTTGATTCTTTTATATTTTTCCTAATAAAGCTTTTATTTTTCTAATTTTATTTTATTCTTTATACTTTGTTAGTGATCTTTCCTTTTGGTTTGTTGCCCCCCTCCCTTTTTCTTCTTTTTTTTGCTGTGGTTTTATCTTACCTTGTTGCAGTTGTTTCAATTATAGTTTTATTTTTCCTGATGTATTTTTATCTTTCTAATTTTATTTTGTTTTTTATTCTTTGATATTGTACTGATCCTTTTTTTCTTTCTTTCTTCCCTTTTTTGTTTTTGTTTTTAACTGTGCCATGAAGCTTGCGGGATCTTGGTTCCCAGGCCAGAGGTCGGGACCGAGCTCCTGTGGTGGGAGCTCTGAGTCCAAACTGCTGGACTAACAGAGAACTTCAGACCCCAGGGAATACCAGTCGGAGTGAGGTCTCCAGAAGGTCCTCATCTCAGCACCAAGACCCAGCTCTGTCTAACTGCCTGAAAACTCCAGTGCTGAATGTCTCAGGCCAAACAACCAGTAAGATAGGAATACAGCACCACCCATCAAAAAAAAAAAGAAAGGACAAAAAAATATGTTACAGACGAAGGAGCAAGGTGAAAACCTACAAGACCAAATAAACGAAGAAGAAATAGGAAACCTACCTGAAAAAGAATTCAGAGTAATGACAGTAAAGATAATCCAAAATCTCGGAAACAGAATGGAGAAAATACAAGAAACATTTACCAAGGATCTAGAAGAACTAAAGAGCAAGCAAACAGTGATGAACAACACAATTACCAAAACTACAAATACTCTAGAAGGAATCAGTAACAGAATAACTGAGGCAGAACGGATAAGTGAGCTGGAAGATAAAATGGTGGAAATAACTGCCAGGGAGCAGAATAAAGAAAAAAGAATGAAAAGAGTTGAGGACAGTCTCAGAGACCTCTGGGACAACATTAAACACACCAACATTTGAATTATAGGGGTCCCAGAAGAAGAAGAGAAAAAGAAACGGTCTGAGAAAATATTTGAAGAGATTATAGGCAAAAACTTCCCTAACACGGGAAAGGAAATAGTCAATCAAGTCAAGTCCAGGAAGCACAGAGATTCCCATACACGATAAATCCAAGGAGAAACATCCAAGACACATATTAATCAAACTATCAAAAATTAAATACAAAGAAAAAATATTAAAAGCAGCAAGGGAAAAGCAACAAATAACATACAAGGGAATCCCCCTAAGGTTA
This sequence comes from Mesoplodon bidens, assembly GCF_964165515.1. NCBI lineage: Eukaryota > Metazoa > Chordata > Mammalia > Artiodactyla > Ziphiidae > Mesoplodon > Mesoplodon bidens. The sequence continues at coordinate 112,424,735 of NC_138161.1, read as the reverse complement.
ACAGCTGCTCTTTTAGCAGAAACTCTGCAAACCAGAAGGGAGTGGCAGGACATATTTAAAGTGATGAAAGGGAAAAACCTACAACCAAGATTACTCTACCCAGCAAGGACCTCATTCAGATTTGATGGAGAAATTAAAACCTTTACAGACAAGCAAAAGCTGACAGAGTTCAGCACCACCAAACCAGCTTTACAACAAATGCTAAAGGAACTTCTGTAGGCAGGAAACACAAGAGAAGGAAAAGGCCTACAATAACAAACCCAAAACAGTTAAGAAAATGGGAATAGGAACATACATATCGATAATTACCTTAAATGTAAATGGATTAAATGCTCCAATGAAAGACACAGACTGGCTGAATGGATACAAAAACAAGACCCATATATATGCTGTCTACAAGAGACCCACTTCAGACCTAGGGACACATACAGACTGAAAGTGAGGGGATGGAAAAAGATATTCCATGCAAATGAAAATCAAAAGAAAGCTGGAGTAGCAATTCTCATATCAGACAAGATAAACCTTAAAATAAAGACTATTACAAGAGACAAAGAAGGACACTACATAGTGATCAAGGGATCAATCCAAGAAGAAGCTATAACAATTGTAGATATTTATGCACCCAACATAGGAGCACCTCAATACATAAGGCAAATACTAACAGCCATAAAAGGGGAAATCGACAGTAACACAATCATATAGTAGGGTACTTTAACACCCCACTTTCACCAATGGACAGATCATGCAAAATGAAAATAAATAAGGAAACACAAGCGTTAAATGACACATTAAACAAGATGGACTTAATTGATATTTATAGGACATTCCATCCAAAAACAACAGAATACACTTTCTTCTCAAGTGCTCATGGAACATTCTCCAGGACAGATCATATCTTGGGTCACAAATCAAGCCTTGGTAAATTTAAAAAAATTGAAATCATATCAAGTATCTTTTCTGACCACAACATTATGAGACTAGATATCAATTACAGGAAAAAATCTGTAAAAAATATAAACACATGGAGGCTAAACAATACACTACTAAATAACCAAGAGATCACTGGAGAAATCAAAGAGGAAATCAAAAAATACCTAGAAACAAATGACAATGAAAACACGACAACCCAAAACCTATGGGATGCAGCAAAAGAAGTTCTAAGAGGGAAGTTTATAGCAATACAATCCTACCTCAAGAAACAAGAAACATCTCAAATAAACAACCTAACCTTACACCTAAAGCAATTAGAGAAAGAAGAAAAAAAAAAAACCCTAAAGTTAGCAGAAGGAAAGAAATCATAAAGATCAGATCAGAAATAAATGAAAAAGAAATGAAGAAAACGATAGCAAAGATCAACAAAACTAAAAGCTGGTTCTTTGAGAAGATAAACAAAATTGATAAACCATTAGCCAGACTCATCAAGAAAAAAAGGGGGAAGACTCAAATCAATAGAATTAGAAATGAAAAGGAAGTAACAACTGACACTGCAGAAATACAAAGGATCACGAGAGATTATTAAAAGCAACCATATGCCAATAAAATGGACAACCTGGAAGAAATGGACAAATTGTTAGAAAGGTATAACCTTCCAAGACTGAACCAGGAAGAAATAGAAAATATAAAGAGGCCAATCACAAGCACTGAAATTGAGACTGTGATAAAAATCTTCCAACAAACAAAAGTCCAGGAACAGATGGCTTCACAGGCGAATTCTATCAAATTTTCAGAGAAGAGCTAACACCTATCCTTCTCCAACTCTTCCAAAATATAGCAGAGGGAGGAACACTACCAAACTCATTCTATGAGGCCACCATCACCCTGATACCAAAACCAGCAAAGATGTCACAAAAAAAGAAAACTACAGGCCAATATCTCTGATGAACATCGATGGAAAAATCCTCAACAAAATACTAGCAAACAGAATCCAACAGTACATTAATAGGATCATACACCATGATCAAGTGGGGTTTATACCAGCAATGCAAGGACTCTTCAAGATATGCAAATCAATCAGTGTGATATACCATATTAACAAAGTGAAGGATAAAAACCATATAATCATCTCAATGGATGCAGAAAAAGCTTTTGACAAAATTCAACACCCGTTTATGATAAAAACTCTCCAGAAAGTAGGCATAGAGGGAACCTACTTCAACATAATAAAGGCCATATATGACAAACCCACAGCCAACATCATTGTCAATGGTGAAAAACTGAAACCATTTCCTCTAAGATCAGGAAAAAGACAAGGTTGCCCACTCTCACCACTATTATTCAACATAGTTTGGGAAGTTTTAGCCACAGCAATCAGAGAAGAAAAAGAAATAAAAGGAATCCAAATTGGAAAAGAAGTAAAACTGTCAGTGTTTGCAGATGACAGGATACTAAACATAGAGAATCCTAAAGATGCTACCAGAAAACTACTAGAGCTAATCAATGAATTTGGTAGAGTAGAAGGATACAAAATTAATGCACAGAAATCTCTTGCATTCCTATACACTATGATGAAAAATCTGAAAGAGAAATTAAGGAAACACTCCCATTTACCATTGCAACAAAAAGAATAAAATACCTAGGAATAAACTTATTGAAGGAGACAAAAGACCTGTATGCAGAAAACTATAAGACACTGATGAAAGAAATTAAAGATGATACAAACAGATGGAGAGATATACTATGTTCTTGAATTGGAAGAATCAACATTGTGAAAATGACTCTATTATCCAAAGCAATCTACAGATTCAATGCAATCCCTATCAAACTACCACTGGCATTTTTCACAGAACTAGAATAAAAAATTGCACAATTTGTATGGAAACACAAAAGACCCTGAATAGCCAAAACAATCTTGAGAAAGAAAAACAGAGCTGGAGGAATCAGGCTCCCTGACTTCAGACTATACTACAAAGTTATAGTAATCAAGACAATATGGTACTGGCACAAAAACAGAAATATAGATCAGTGGAACGAGATAGAAAGCACAGAGATAAACCCACGCACATATGGTCACCTTATTTTTGATAAAGGAGGTAAGAATATACAATGGAGAAAAGACAGTCTCTTTAATAAGTGGTGCTGGGAAAACTGGACAGCTACATGTAAAAGAATGAATTTAGTACACTTCCTAACACCATACATAAAAATAAACTCAAAATGGATTAAAGACCTAAATGTAAGGCCAGACACTGTAAAACTCTTAGAGGAAAACATAGGCAGAACACTCTATGACATAAATCACAGCAAGATCCTTTTTGACCCACCTCCTAGAGAAATGGAAATAAAAACCAAAATAAACAAATGGGACCTAATGAAACTTCAAAGCTTTTTGCACAGCAAAGGAAACCATAAACAAGATGAAAAGACAACTCTCAGAGTGGGAGAAAATATTTGCAAATGAATCAACTGACAAAGGATTAGTCTCCAAAATATATAAACAGCTCATGCAGCTCAATATCCAAGAGCAAACAACCCAATCCAAAAATGGGCAGAAGACCTAAATAGACATTTCTCCAAAGAAGATATATAGATTGCCAACAAACAAGTGAAAAGCTGCTCAACAGCACTAATTATTAGAGAAATGCAAATCAAAACTACAGTGAGGTATCACCTCACACCAGTCAGAATGGCCATCATCAAAAAAGCTACAAACAATAAATGCTGGAGAAGGTGTGGAGAAAAGGGACCCCTCTTGCACTGTTGGTGGGAATGTAAATTGATACAGTCACTATGGAGAACAATATGGAGGTCCTTAAAAAACTAAAAATAGAACTACCAAATGACCTAGAAATCCCACTACTGGGCATATACCCTGAGAAAAGCATAATTCAAAAAGAATCATGTACCACAATGTTCATTGCAACTCTATTTACAATAGCCAGGACATAGAAGCAACCTAAGTGTCCATCAACAGGTGAATGGATAAAGAAGATGTGGCACATATATATAATGGAATATTACTCAAGCCATAAAAAGAAATGAAATTGAGTTATTTGTAGTGAGGTGGATGGACCTAGAGTCTGTCATACAGAGTGAATCAGAAAGAGAAAAACTAATACCGTATGCTAACACATATATATGGAATCTAAAAAAAAAAAATGGTGCTGAAGAACCTAGGGGCAGGACAGGAATAAAGACACAGACGTAGAGAATGGACTTGAAGACATGGAGAGGGGGAAGGGTAAGCTGGGAAGAAGAGAGAGAGCGGCACTGACATATATACACTATCAACTGTAAAATAGATAGCTAGTGGGAAGCAGCTGATGGCACAGGGAGGTCAGCTTGGTGCTTTGCGACCACCTAGAGGGGTGGGATAAGGAGTGTGGGAGGGAGACGCAAGAGGAAAGGGATATGCGGATATACGTATGCATATAGCTGATTCACTTTGTTATACAGCAGAAACTAACACAACACTGTAAAGCAATTATACTCCAATAAAGATGTTAAAAAAAAAAGTGACAATACCAAATGCTGGTGAGGATGTGGAGAAACTGTTATTCCTCATACATTGCTGGTTGGAATATAAAATGGTATAGCCATTCTGGAAAAGAGTTTGGCAGTTTCTTACAACACTAAACTTGCAACTACTATATTACACAGTGATTGCACTCCTAGGCACTTATTCTAGAAAAATGAAGATTTATGTTCACACGAAATCCTGTACACAAAAGTTTATATCAGCTTTATTCATAATAGCCAAAAACTAGAAACAACCCAGATGTCAACATGTGAATGGTTAAACAAACTGTGGTACATCCATATTATGGAATATTATTCAGCCATAAAAATGAGCAAAGTTTTGATATACACAACAACTGGGTGAATCCTCAGAAAATTATGCTGAGTGAAAAAAGCCAATCCTAAAAGGGTATATACCCTTTTATGAGTCCATTTATATAACATACTTGAAATGACAAAATTACAGAAATGGAGAACAGATCAGTAGTTTCCAGGGGTGGGAGGGACGTGGGTATGGTTACAAAAGGGCAATAGGAGGGATCCCTGTGGTGATCCAAATATTTTGTATCTGACCGTATCAATGTCAATATCCTGGGTGTGATATGGTACTACAGTTTTGCAAGATGTTACCAATCAAGGAAATTGGATAAAGTACACATGAGATCTCTATTTTTTTCTACAACTGTATATGAATCTACAATTACCTCAAAAAGTTTAAAAATATATACATTTGTAAATATATGAGTGCATGTGTGTGTGCATGTTTCCCCCAAAATTGGAGACTGTATTTTTTAAAAAGCTTGCTAGGTAATTATGAGATGGATCCAGATTAGAGAACCACTATTCAAATGTTGCTTTATGTTTTTGATACTGAATCAATAGTTGCACCTATGTTTATGAGTGCATTCTCTGAAGAAAACAAATAAGAATGCTAGAGTATGCAAAATTTTGCAATATATATATTTACGAATTACAAGGTAAACAGAAATGTTTTATGGCTCTGGTGCTCACACTGTAGATTCTTTTGGTATATGCTTTAAAACAATACTGTGGCTACTTATTATGATATTATCATAAAGAACTGTAGATGGTTTTCTACACATTTTGAAATTGAACTGTTTAGACCACATTTTGAAAATAAGGACACTTTAGGATCTGGATAGAGAACAAAATCAGGAATAAACTGTGTCATCAAAGACATTAGGAGGAAATGCATCCTTACTTTTGTCTCTGCTGATCAATCCAGAATTTACAGCTCCTCCTGACAAAGTCACAGCCCATTCCTCGGCCCCAGTCTAACTTCTCAGCCATGCTATAATTAGCTTTATACCAGCTGTGGAAATAATTCAAACAAAGCACTTTATATTACTGTCATTTAAAAAACAACTCCAGCATACCAATTACAAATCTCAACAATGAGCAAACTAGAACCTCAAAAAGGACTTTGGTGGCCATCCCCACAGATGAGCATTTACAAACAAAGTCCTTGCTGCACAGGATCACTGCAGCAGGGACTGTGAAATTTTAGTCTTGAGAAAAACATGAGTACTCGAGGGTGCTTTTACATTTGAAAAAAACCAAACCAAACCAAACCGTGTTCCCATTGTAATTTTCAAAGATGATATAAGTCACAGAGGAGAAAATGATTAAGGTGTGAAACAAGGGGAATAAAAGGCAAAGAAACAAAGAGAATGAGAGAAAAAGAGAAGGGAGTAAACTGAAGAAAGTAGAGTTACTAGTTGTCTAGCCTTTACCTAATCTGATCCAGTTGGCCCTAGTTTCTTGCTTCCCTGGCCTTGAATTTGTGATATTCTATCAATATGGCTCCTGCTTGTGACTAAACATTACACCATTATAATAAGACAAATGAATACTATGGCCAATACATTAAAAATGTTCCAATTTCAGAGAAAAACCACAGTGATTTATCGATACTTTCCTGGCAAAATTAATCAAAGGCAATGAACCAACTTTTGTTAGTTTTTCTTCTTTATTTTAATTACAAGCTTAGTTTACAAGTTATAAAGCTATACAAAATAGCTTCTTTCATGCTTGTATTATATCTTCTCCCCTTAGAATTACCAAAACAGTAATAAAAACACAGGCTCAGAAGTTGAGGGAATGATAAGAATCATCCCGTCCACTCTAGCACTTCCCACAAAATCTAACAACAGCAGAAATATGTAACATAGCATCTTTCAAAACCTTCTCCCCTTTCAAAGAACAGAACACTGAGAGAAACTGAAGAAATAAAGCCTGGCACTCCAATACTAAAATGCCTGAAACCTCTGCAGCTACAGTGTAAGTCACCTTAATTAGCTAACTTGGTATCACAGCAGGTCAAGCTGCCCGAATAGTAACAGGTGCCCTCAATCTTGCACACTAGCAAGTATTTTAGCAGTGCCTAGGTAAGGAAGTCCTTCTCCCAAAGGATAAAATATAACGTAATTAGATTCCCTTAGGAATTACCATATCTAGTATAGGTTGATGAGTGCAAAGCATAGTATCAACACTGTCATTCAATCATCTGCTAGGTACTCCCGCTACATTTCTTGAAACCTCCTTCATATGTTTTCTTTGCAGTTCTTCCTGTACTATTAGTCAACAGTTATTAAGCACTTCTTATGTGCTAGGCACTTTGCTAAGTGTAGCTAAGGCTACAGCAGTGAATAAACACTTTCTGCCCTTGTGAACAAGATAATCTAGTGGGGAAGGCAGATACCAAAAAGAAAATTCCAAGTGTGATAAGTAAGACAGGGGTTAAGTACAAGGTGATAATAGGAGCACATTGATAGGGAAACCTAAGCTAGTCTGGGGAATTAGGAAAGGTTTTTCTGAGGAAGCAATTTTAAGCTAAACCTAGAAGGGTGAGCACAAGTTAGCTGAGGGAGCAATTAGAAACAAGATTTCTCGGTGGCATTAGTGGGTTGTGAAATCAATTTAGTGGATTTTTTTTTTTTTTTTGCGGTACGCGGGCCTCTCACTGCCGTGGCCCCCCCCATTGCGGAGCACAGGCTCCGGACGCGCAGGCCCAGCGGCCATGGCTCACGGGCCCAGTCGCTCCGCGGCATGTGGGATCCTCCCAGACCGGGGCACGAACCCGTGTCCCCTGCATCGGCAGGCGGACTCTCAACCACTGCGCCACCAGGGAAGCCCAATTTAGTGGATCTTAATCAACGTTTCTTTCTCTCTGTCTTTTAAAATCAATAGAATACATCTGTAAAAAAATTACATATTAAAATAAAAGATAAAAAAATAAAATCAATAGAAAAAGAGGACTACATTGTAGATAGTAAGGGTAAATATTGTTTCGTGAAACTCTGAATGATTCATTTTTTGGTTGTTGTTGTTTTTAATTAATTAATTTTGGGCTGCATTGGGTCTTTGTTGCTACACGCAGGCTTTCCCTAGTTGTGGTGAGTGGGGGCTACTCTTCATCGTGGTGTGAGGACTTCTCACGGCAGTGGCTTCTCTTGTGGAGCACAGGCTCTAGGCGCGTGGGCTTCAGTAGTTGTGGCCTGCGGGCTTCAGTAGTTGTGGTGTGCGGGCTTCAGTAGTTGTGGCCTGTGGGCTCAGTAGCTGTGGTTCACAGGCTCTAGAGCGCTAGTTGTGGCGCACAGGCTTAGTTGCTCTGTGGCATGTGGGATCTTCCTGGACCAGGGATTGAACCCATGTCCCTGCATTAGCAGGCAGATTCTCAACCACTGCGCCACCAGGGAAGTCCCGAATGATTCAGTTTTAAATGTAATAGCTAATCCTTAATTGGCCCTTATAATGTGCCAAGTACTCTGTTAAGGGGTTTACATATATCAACTCATTCAAGGCTCATAAAACTCTATGAGGTAGATATCACTTTTTATCCCTATTTTACAGAGGAAAGAACTGAGGCAAGGATACAACTAGTAAATGGCAGAGCTGGGATTTGAATCTAGGGTTCTGGCTTCAATGTTTGTGAGCTTTTAAAAAAATGGAAATATAATTCACATATCATAAAATTTACCCTCGTAATATGTACAATTCAATGTTTTTAGTATATTCACAAGGTTGTGCAACCATTACCACGATCTAATTTCAGAACATTTTCATCACCCCCCAAAAAACTATGTACCCATTAGCAGTCACTCCTCAGTCCCTGGCAACCACTAGTCTATTGCCTGTCTTTGTAGGTTAGCGTATTGTGGACCTTTCATAGAAATGGAGTGTGGTCCTTTGCGTCTGGCTTCTTTCACTTGGCATAATATTTTCAAGGTTCATACATGTCGTAGCATGTATTAGTACTTCATTCCTTTTTTTAAACATTTTTAGAGCAGTTTTAGGTACACAGCAAAACTGAGTGGCTAGTACAGAGTTCCCATACACCCCCTGCCCTGCAACACACATACCCTCCCCCGACTATCAATATACTGCAACAGAGTGCTACATTTGTTACAATCAATAAACCTACATTGATACGTCATCACCTAAAATCCATAGTTTATATTAGGGTTTACTCTTGGTGTTGTACATTCAATGAGTTTGGACAAATATATAATGACATGTAGCCATTATTATTCTGTACAGTATCATACAGAATAATTTCATTGCCCTTAAAACCCTCTGTGCTCTGCTTGTTCATCCCTCCTTTCCCTTAACCCCTGGCAACCACTGATCTTTTTACTCTCTCCATAGTTTTGCCTTTTCCAGGATGTCATATAGTTGGAATCATACAGTATGTAGCCTTTTCAGATTGGCTTCTTTCACTTAGCAATATGCATTTAGGGTTCCTTCATGTCCTTTTATGGCTTGACAGTTCATTTCTTTTTAGCTCTGAATAATATTCCATTGTCTGGATGTACCACAATTTATTTATCCATTCACATATTGTAGGACAATTTGGTTGCTTCCACGTTTTGGCAATTATGAATAAAGCTTCTATAAACCTCTGTATAGAGGTTTTTTTGTAGGCATAAGTTTTTAATCCATTTGATTAAATACCATGGAGCATAACTGCTGGGTTGCTATGGTATGAGTATGTCTGGTTTTGTAAATCAATGCCAAACTATTTTCCAAAGTGGCTGTATCATTTTACATTCCCATCAGCAGTGTATGAGGGTTCCAATTTTCCCACATCAATATTTGCCATTGTCTTTTTTTTTTTTCTTTTTTTGGCCTTGCTGCATGGCTTGTAGGATCTTAGTTCCCTCACCAGGGACTGAACCCGCACCCTCGGCAGTGAAAGCACAGAGTCCTAACCACTGAATTCCCTGCCATTGTCTTTTTTATTATAGCCATCCTAGTGGGTGTGAAGTAGCACTGTGGTTTTCATTTGCATTTCCCCAATGATGCTGAGAATCATTTCATGTGCTTATTAATCATTTGTATATCTTTAGAGAAATACCTATTGAAATCCTTCACCAATTTTTAAATTGAGTTGTCTTTTTATTTCGAGTTGTAAGAGTTCTTTATATATTCTGGGTACTAGATCCTTATCAGATAGATAATTTGCAAATATTTTCTCCTTTTGTAAGTGCTTTCCACTTTCTTGATAGTGTCCTTTGAAGTACAAGTATTTAATTTTGATGAAGTCCAATTTATCTATTTTTTCTTTGGTTGCTTGTACTTTTGGTGTCATATCTAAGAAATCACTGCCTAATCTAGTATCATGAAGATTTACACCAATATTTCCTTCTATGGGTTGTATAGTTTTAGCCTTATATTTAGGTCTTCAATCCATTTTGAGTTAATTTTTGTATATCATGTGTGGTAGGGGTTCATTCTTTTGTATATGGATATCCAGTTGTCCCAACACCATTTGTTGAAAAAACTGTTCTTTCCCCATTAAATGGTTTTGGCACCCTCGTCAACATCTTTACTCTCAACCATTATATATGTATATGTGTACTTTGGTCATGATGTATTTCTCACTGTGTGAGACACCATGCCTAAAAAACTTCTAAACGACATTTTGCAGAATGTGTGAAGGGCTTTGGGCAGTATAAAGGACCACTTGAGATGCAGGGAGACATTAAAAAAAGGCTACTATAGTAATCCAAGGAAAAGATAATGGTGGCCTTGATAAATGTGACCCAAAAAGTAGACAGACTCCTGGGATACTGAAGAGCTAAAAATTAAGCAAGGTTTATGATTGATTAGATGTGAGAGGTAGGGAGAGGGAGTTGTCAAGGATGATTCCCAGGTTTCTGGATGGAAACATGATAATGTCTTTTACTGGCAGAAGGAATTTAGCTAATCTACACTGAAGTCTTATGGATTTATGAAAATTAATTTCCACATCTACAATTTAAAAATACTGCCAGATACTTAGAAACATCTGGCTCATTTTTCTCTTGCATCAGAAAAAGGAAGAAATGCTTTAAAATTCACCAGTGCCATGGTTTCACTAGTGACTCACACACTCCACAGTGCTTCTATATCCTACTGGTATCTTAAAGAAACTAGCATTATTTACAGAAGGGCTATAAGTAGGTTGTTAAACAGAGCAGCAGGACCACTTTTGTTGGCCATTGCATGTTAAAGATAAATGGGAAAGAGCTATAATGGCACTAAAAGGAATCCAGCATTTTTTTTTTCTTTTCAAAAATATGAATTTCCCTACTTGGTCCACTGAAAATGACGAGAAGCAATGACAACCCAGTAGAAATGAACACAGTCCCTAGATTGTGGTTTCTAAAAGCTATTCTCCATCAAAAGGAACATTCCAGTGCTCCTCGGAAGACTGGCTGATGCCAGATCTAGGATGATATAGGGTATGTGCAGATCACCCTGGTACATCCTGCCATACCAAAAAGCAAGGAAGCTATCAAAAACTGAGATGTCAAAAAAAAAAAAAAAAAACCCAGGAGCCCACAGCGAAAAAGACTCCCACCGGAGTCATTTAAAAACAGTATTCTAGGGGCTTCCCTGGTGGCGCAGTGGTTGAGAATCTGCCTGCTAATGCAGGGGACACGGGTTCGAGCCCTGGTCTGGGAGGATCCCACATGCCACGGAGCAACTAGGCCCATGAGCCACAACTACTGAGCCTGCGCATCTGGAGTCTGTGCTCCGCAACAAGAGAGGCCGTCATAGTGAGAGGCCTGCGCACAGCGATGAAGAGTGGCCCCCGCTTGCCACAACTAGAGAAAGCCCTCACACAGAAACAAAGACGCAACACAGCAAAAATAAATTAATTAATAAACTCCTACCCCCGACATCTTAAAAAAACAAACAAACAAACAAAAAAAACAGTATTCTATTGCTTTACAAGAACGTTCTACTGCCTTAAAAACCAGGAATCTATACATAAACCAATTTCACTTACAATTTAAAAAAATTGTTTATGTAAGCTTTTCCTTCATATCTGCATGGCCTCTACTTATTAAAAAATAAATCTCATAATGCCAGGGATTTATTTCTATTCATTACTATACACCTCAGGGTCTCAAACATTTACTGAATGAATGAATGGAGCTGGTACAGATAACGGATAGCTAACTGCACAAAATTTTAAAAACAGGTATATTTTACTTCAGTGTAAAATGTCAGTACTTTCTTAAGCTAATATTCATTTCATCTTAATAGTAATCTTAATATTCATTTCATTTTAATAAACAATTCATATAAAATTCTCACAGCTGTCTTACCCAGTGTCCTCCATTAACGCCAGAGTGATTCGAGAGAAGACTCGGTTCTGGGTGTGAGAACCAGTCATTGCTTCATTCTGAAAATCACCAACAGATTTTAATTAGAAGACTGGACTCCTTGCAAGTCCCAATAATTTCCGTGAGTGCTTTGATGTATATTTAAAATGGTGCAAGTGTGAGAGGCTGACAAAATATTGACTTAAAATAGTGGAATACGTAAGCCTTCTTTAAGATGACAAGACTGAAGCTTAAAGCAAAATCTACTTTCTGCCTCAAATGTCTATAGTGTATACAATTTCCCTGTAATGATAGATAACTAGCATTTAGAACTCTGTGATGAAAATGAAGATAAATATATGGAAAAAGAAATACTGTAAAAACATTACACTATTCAGGCAAAGTAAAGGGGGTGGTTGAGACAGATGCCCAGATAATGGAGTGAGGAATGGAATACTTGCCTGAATTACAAAGAAAATGCTTTTATAACCAACTTTCTATACTTTGCGATCACAGGAATACATATTAATATGTAAAACAAGTATCACAGAATCATAGGATCAAAGGAGTTGCCTGAGGGACCCAAAATATCAAGGTCTACTAACTACCCAATGTCTTAATTCATATAATAAAATTCCTACCAGGAGGTCACCTAATGGTAAGGACTTCACTGTCTCTTAAGGAAGCATATTCTATCTTTGGGAAGCTCTGATTCTTCTTTTTTTTGGGGTGGGGGGGGCACCTGCACGGCTTGCAGGATCTAAGTTCCCAGACCAGGGATCAAACCTATGCCCTCAGCAGCGAAAGCATGGAGTCCTAACCACTGGACTCCAGGGAATTCCCGTATTCTGCTAACCTTTATGTTGAACACTGGATAGCCATCTCAAGTACTTAAATATCACGTTTTTAAAAAATAGTTCAAGGACACAAAGTTGATTTCAGAGGAAAGGTAGCAGTTAATGAAACTAATAAAGTGACTACTATCAAGTCTTCTATTGAAAACTAAGTAAATTTTCAGTTCTGGCCGATCTACAGCTTTCTAAAGGGAATCACTTGAGAAAACTGCTGAAGGAAAATAAACTTATTCCCATGTGAGAAATAAGTGTACATGTCTTCCATAAGTTTCTATCACTGTTACTTTGTGGTCACCTAGATAAGAACAGTCAGCACAAGCATTAAGTTCACTCTTTTCATAATTTTGCTAACTTGGATCATGGTGTATGTAACCTGCAACTATTTAATTATTTAAACAGACGTCTAAAAAAAAATACACACACACACATACACATACACACACACTCACACACATATACACCCTTTGACCCAGAAATTCCATTTCCAGGGATTTATCCTTCCTTTTTCTATATAAACAAATCTGATCTTGCATTAACTTTCTAGTTCTGCTCCCCTGGAAACCTAATAAGGGTGGAATGTCAACTGTGTTACTAGGCAACAGGACTTAAGGAAAAAACACTACCTGTTATGCCTCTGGACGTGGGATTACTATAAATGAACATGAATACCTGTTGGTAAACCACAGTTTTGGACTTCTCTGTGCGCAGTGACTCTTATGGGTATGCCCCTTACAGGCATCTGGAAGTTATGGCTAAGAAACTGTTAAAAAAAGATGTTGGTTCTTATTTGGGACATGGTACTTCTAAGCCAGGCTGGTTCTTGCACCCCTCTATTATGGTCTTGTGCTTATGGTATTTGAGCTGGCGGGAGAGGGAGAGAGGCATGGATGACAGCCGTTAGACTGCTGTGTAGAGCACCAGGGAAATGCCTGGCTCTGCCATGCTGGTATGCTGTACTCTCTTTCTTGTATCCTTCTAATGTTTTTTTGAATGTGACCTGTTTAGGTCTTATAGGTTTGACTGGCTGTTTAGTTGAACCTAAGAACACCTACTGGAATGCCACTCCTGTAAGGCACTGAAGATATAAATAAATTGCTCATTATAACAGTTTTAAGACAAAAAATTTAAAACATAATTATTCGTTAAAAAGGATTGTTTTTACATTCGTATAATACTATGTAGCTGTTTAAAAATAAGTAGAGCCATGTATACAGTCTATTCTACTAATGCATGTATTTTTGTAATGTAAATGAGCTCATGTGAGGCTAGTAAATAAGGGAATGACATCAGTATAAGACGGAATCATGTTGGTTCCTAATGATTCCTCTCTGGATTTTAATGTTTTGTGCAATGGAGCAATAGCAGCTAAATTAATCACTTTGCTGTACACCTGAAACTAATACAACATTGTTAATCAACTATGTTCCAATATAAAATAAAAATTAAAAAACAAACAAAAAATCAAAATACACTAAGACAGCAGAACACAGCAACAGAGGAATGCTGTGCTGTGTATGATGGTCATTCACTCCATTTTCTTCCAACTGGCTCAGTATGGCCAGAGGCTTTGTCTGCGAAGTGTTTGTTGCATTGTTCTCTTACCTTTGTACATTTTACTCTTGTCCCCAATATTCAGATTTATAGTCTCCCATCTACCTACCACTGCCTTTTGCTATTGTTTAAGGTAAAGAAATACTAGAGTAAATACAGGAGTTTATTTATTAGAAATATGATGTCTTTTCAGACTGAGCTAGTACTTTTATTATGACTTATTGCTTTTGTTAATAACCTGGTATTTGTGTTTCTTACAAGCCTCGTTATTTTTAGTGTTCGATTTTGAAGAAAGAGGTTCCTTAGGAAAGCATACATTGTATGATAGCAGAAGCACTTATACTGCCTTGGAAAGATGTCTAAGATATATTGTTAAATGAAAAATGTTGCATAAATGTATGAACCTATTTAAAAAAAACTGTGTGTCAGTGTGTCTGTCTATCTGTCTATCAAACATTTCTGGAAGGATATTTAAAAAACTTAAATAGTGATTACATCTGGAAAGTGGATCTGGAAAGCTAAAGGGGAAAGGGACTTTTAAAATTTTTTTACTTTATAACCTATGATATGTTTGAATAAGTTGAGTACGAATTCTTTTATTAAAGAAAAAATATGTCTAGTAAAATTCTAAAATAAACTGACCTCTAATAATCGCTTTTCCCAATGGTTGAGCTCAGTGCCCATACCACCTTGATTTTCAAGTTCCATTCCCTCCAGAATTGGACAGTTAAAATGTTTTCGTGCTTCATCCTAAGAATCAGAAAAAAATAAGTAAATAAACCCTACAACAGTATAACATAATGGCAAACTCCTTACCATACTGGATATAATAAAGCAGTCATTAAAGAATTACTTCGGTGAGAAGGTCTTTTAAAAATATAGTTTTTAATATAATTAAATCTTTTGATACTGTCACACTTTTCTTTGCTATTGAACTACTATTTCTCTTAATATTTTTCCCTCTATTTGAAGAGTTTGGCTTTAAGTCATATATTTCAAAAAAGTTATAGACTGGTATGATTGCCATTTGCAACTGTTGTGTCAACAATGATTTTAATGCAGGTATAAACTGCTCTTATTATGGATATAATTTTTGTAAGAAAAATAAGTTGTTCATTAGAAAACAATTTTGTTCATTTGGTTTCATCTGTCCTTCAGTTAGAGATTTCCAGGGATGGGAAATATCCCAAGAGCAGTGCAAAAGTTCAGAGGTCAGAAGGAGCTGTGTGTAGTCAAGGAAGGGGGAGAAGGGAGAACAGGTTTCTGTCATTAAATAAGAGGGTGTGATGATTAATTTTATGTGTCAACTTGGCTGGGCCACAGATAGCTGATCAAACATTATTTTGAATGTTTCTGTGAAGGTGTTTTTGGATGAGATTAACATTTAAATTAGTGGGCTTTAAGTAAAGCCAATCACTCTCTGTAACATAAATGGGCCAGTCAGTTGAAGGCCTTCATAGAACAAAGGCTGACTTTACCCCTGAGCAAGAAGAAATTTTGCCAGCTGCTTCTGGACTCAAACTGCTTCTGGACTCAAACGACAACTCTTCCCTGAGTCTTCAGGTTGCCAGCCTACCTCATCAGATTTTGGACCAGCCAATTACTTAAAATAAATCTCTTTATCTCTTTCTCTCTCAACACATCCTGTTGGTTCTGTTTTTCTGGAGAACCCTGACTAAAACAGACGCCAAATGAAACGACCAGCAATTATGCATATAGTACCAGGGACCCTAAGAGGTATCACAACAGAGCACTGGTATCACAACTTAAAGCAGTGGGTAGAATGCAGCCATAAGAGTCATGGCCAAATTTCTGTTTCCTCAGATTGTGCTTGGCCTGTAGCTTTACTGTACAGCCTTTATATTATGTTTCCTACTACAGGCTTTGAAATTTCATCATTAGATCTTAAACAATAATGATTAGTAAAGAAGGGACCATAATGAACGAAAAGAGCAGATGGCTCATGAGACACGAAGTTCAGTGATACTCACAACAACACGAGGTGTTACTAGAAGATACACAGTGTGAGGAACTCTCTTATTATCTCGAATATCCCACAATCTCTCCACTTTTCGAACTACTTTATCACTCCACTGATATAATCCAAGACTGCAATTAAAGAATAAAAAGACAGTCCTTTTTGCAAATTCACCACCACTTTAAGTGTAAAAGTGTTTATGAATATCAATATGAAATTAAAATATTTGAGCTTACTATAAACCAAGTGCAAGCAAAGACTTGATAGCATTTTCTAATTTAATCTTTTCAATAACTTTATGAGATTATCATCACTATTTTGCAGGTAAAGAGACAGAAGCTTAGAGAGATGAAGTAACTTGCTCAAATTCAAATAGCTAATTTTTTGGCTAAGATGACAATGAATTACTTCCTCTTAACAAATTTACTGGATAAAACAAAAGCACGTCTAGAGACATATCCTAGTACTGTACATAACAAAACTTAACAAAAGGTGACATTTTAATTTAGTGGGAAAGCATAATTTACTTAATAACTGTGCTGTAAAATTGGTTATCCTACTAGGAAAAACAAAGTTAAATCCCTATTTTACCCCATATACAGAAATAAAATTCCTGACAAATGTCAGTAAAAATGGCAGAGTAAGGACCTCTGAACTTCATGAAAGCAATGGGGAAAGTATCAAAATTGGCCAAATGAACTTTTTCAGAACTCTGGAAATTAACCAAAGGCTTGTAGTAATCCAGGAAACACTTCTTTAAGAAAAATGGATGAATCTCAGTAAGAACAGTGAGCTTTGTGGCGTTTTCCCATGCCCTCTCTCCAGCTGTGTGGCAGCTTTGAAAACCAACAGGCCACAGTCATGGTGAAAACCAGCAATCTGGCAGCCAGAGGGAACAGAAGGGGGTTGACTGGCAGAATGCATTAAAAAAAAAACACGATCCAACTATGTCTACAAGAGACACAGTTCAGAGTCAAGGATACAAATAGGTTGAACGTAAAAGGATTAAAAGCATGTACCATGAAAATAGGACTCAAAAAAGAGCTGGAACAGTTATACTAACATCAGACAAAATAGACTTTAAGACAAAAATTGTTACTAGAGACATTTTATAATGAAGAAAGGGTCAATCCACCAAGAAGACATAACAATTATAAACATGTATGTGCCTTACAAAAGAACCCCCAAATACATGAAGCAAAAATAAATTCTAAATGGATTAAAGCTATGAACATAAAAAATTCAAATAATAATTTACCAGAAGAAATTTAGAAGAATATTTGTATAATCTTTGTAGGGCAGAAGAAATTTTCTTAAGCAATAAAAAAGATTAATAATATAAAATTTAAAAACTTTTCTGTATGGGAAAAAATATGACAAATAAAAAGATAACTAAATGGGAGAAAACAATCTCATTTTGGGGAATCTATCTTGCACAAATAAAAGCACTACTACAAAAGTGTTATATTTATTATAGAAAATTATAATGGACATCAATTTTTTTTTCCCCTATAACCTGTATCATTTTTTTCTGGCTTTTTCCTAGATTACTTCTACCACTGACCCTATGAATCTCTCATTCTCACCAATAAGACAGAATATAAAGAGGCTATTTTTTCCCACCATTATTTTATGAAGATTTTACACTTTTATTCAAAGAATTATATGGTGAACACCTGTATACCCAGTAACCATTACTTAGATTCTACAATTAACACTTTTATTTGTTGTATCATATATCTATTCATCTACCCATGCCTTAGAAAGATTATTAATTCCTTTCCTTTTTCCATGGCAAAGCAATGTTTAAACATAAATAGTGAACAAAGCCAACAAGAAAATAATCAGTTTTTACCTCATTAATAACTCCAATATCCTCTTCATCATTCACATTTCAAGATAAATGGTTTCTCCAAATAAATAGGTTAGGGCCAAATCCAACTCTTTCTATGTCTAACACCTGAATTTCTTATTACTCTATTATGTCCATTTATACTGTAAGATTTCCTGCTTTTGAGGAATATCCCGAATGTAAGAAAGCACTGCAAATTATCAGCTTAACAATGGTTCTTGTGTGTAGGAATCTCTCTCCTCCTTACCTATATCACTATGTAGATGTTGCCTATCTCACTATTTATGTGTTTCCCATAAAGACCACAATTCTTAGGAAAGACCAGACTTCTCCCATACCACCAAACGAACACAATCTAGGAAGTAAAACATGTATTTCTACATTAGAATTGTTTCTTCACATGTACTCTAAAAAAATACTATGATGAATAAAGTACTATCTGTTTTAATATTTATTTACTTTTGGCTACCTAAATGGAGATCTTCATGTGAGAATTAATTTTGTATTCTACATCCATATACCACTACTCTGATAAAGATATGGAAGAGTGTCAGCACCCTGAGAAGGTTTCCTTATGCCCCTTCTCAATCTGTTCAACTGCAACTTGTATAGCATTTAATAGCCTGCGGCTTCAAGTAAACTACTAATCTGTCTTTTATCGTTGACTGTTTTTAAACTCCATACAACTGAACTATGACTTTTTTTTTTTTTTGGCTGCGTTGGGTCTTTGTTGCTGTGCACGGGCTTTCTCCAGCTGCGGCGAGTGGGGGCTACTCATCATTGCGGTGCGCAGGCTTCTCACTGCGGTGGCTCCTCTTGCTGTGCAGCACGGGCTCTAGTTGCGCAGGCTTCAGTAGTTGTGGCACACGGGCTCAGTAGTTGTGGCTCACGGGCTTTAGAGCACAGGCTCAGTAGTTGTGGCACACTGGCTTAGTTGCTCTGCAGCATGAGGGCTCTTCCCAGACCAGGGATCGAACCCGTGTCCCCTGCACTGGCAGGTGGATTCTTAACCACTGCGCCACCAGGGAAGTCCCTGGACTATGACTTCTTTTACTGAACCTTGTAACTGTGATATTCATACACTTTACTGCATGCAGCAGTAATGTGTTCTTTTTAGTGCCTTGTAGTTTTTGGTTATAGGAATATATCACAATTTATTTATCCATTCTTCTATTGATGGGCCTTTGGGTGGTTTCGATTTTTTGTTTATTAATAACAAAACTGCCATGAACATTCATTTACATGTCTTTTTGTGGAAATGTGCTCTTAATTTAGAGATTTATTTTTTATATAAATGCATGCAAATGGTTATAGTTCTGTGACTGATATTCTATATAAAATTCTTGATAATTTTTTTTTAGTAATTCTTGATATTATTTCTTTTAGGCCCTGAACCTCTAGGTCACTGTTAATATGATGTGATAAATAAAATACCAGTTAACATGTAAATATTGCCATGTACAGGCAATAATTATTAAAAAACCAAACTATAGGGCTTCCCTGGTGGCGCAGTGGTTGAGAGTCCACTTGCCGATGCAGGGGACGTGGGTTCGTGCCCAGGTCCGGGAGGATCCCACATGCCGCGGAGCGGCTGGGCCCGTGAGCCATGGCCGCTGAGTCTGCACGTCTGGAGCCTGTGCTCCGCAACGGAGAGGCCACAACAGCGAGAGGCCCGCGTACAGCAAAAAAAAAAAAAAAAAAAAAACACCAAACTATAACCAACCCATATTTTCCCATGGCCTGACTCTCCTATAAAGTAATACAAGCTACAGAGTGGTGGAAAAGAGCTCTGCTTGGCAAAGAGTCCTGGCTCTTTGGATAAGTCACTTAAGTTTTCTCCATCTCAATGTTTCATCTGTAAAATGAAAAGGTGAAGCTAAATGAACTCTTGTTTTTTAATTGGAGTATAATTGTTTTGTAATGTTGTGTTAGTTTCTGCTGTACAATAAAGTGAATCAGTTATGTGTATACATATATCCCATCCCTCTTGGACCTCCCTCCCACCCTGCACCCCCATCCCATCCATCTAGGTCATCACAGAGCACTGAGCTGAGCTCCCTGTGCTATACCGCAGGTTCCCACTAGCTAGCTATTTTACACATGGTAGTGTATACATGTCAGTCCTAATCTCCCAATTCATCCACCCCTTATATCTTATCTTGTTTTAATAAGATAGGACATACAATCTTCTTAGGCTAGCCATAAAGCCACTATTATTTATGGAACTTAATATGCTATGATTCTCAGATTCTAGTCTTAGTACTCTCCTAAAAGAGAAGAACAAGAACAACAAAAAAAAAACAAATACCTATAGTTAAAAGGTGGGAGACCATCTGCAAATCTTGAAGTTAGAGGATTTCCATCTTTATCATGGTAGAATGCAAATAGCCCAGCAGAGAAACCCTGTAAGAAAAAGTTCAAAATGTCTTACAGTGAAAAATATCAAATCTGATTATAGATATTACAACATGCCACTATCAAAAGAGAACACTGATACAACCACATAAAAGCGTCAGGCCAATACTTCTACAGGAACTTGCCATATACTGGAATTGGACTGAAATTAAGTGTTTCATATTATGAATTTTAAATTTCAATTACTTGAGATAATTCTAAGTGAAGAAACCAAAAGTAATAGTAACAAAGATATTCTTTGGTTGGTATAGACAATGCATTTATTTGTTTAAAGACGTGTTTATCATAGTTGGTCTTCTTCACATGAACTTACTAACAAACTCTACAATTGCAACCAGGGAACGTTACTATTAACAACAATTAACAATACAGTTTAGAGCAGGGGGGTATGCTCGTAAGATCACTCATAAAAATTCAGTCTTTGATACCAAAGTCCATATTTAATATATAACTATATCTAAAATAAAAAAGACTATAAACGTGTGTTTATGTGGGGGGGTGTATACTTCAGAAAAAAGACTGGAAACATATATCGAAATGTTAGCTGTGGTTCTTTTGGTGGTAGAGTAATGTGTAAAATCATCTGTATTTCTAAAAGTTTTTTACAATGTGAATTTGTGTGTTTATAATCACATTTTTAGACAGTATTTTTAAGAAGTCTTCAATTTTAATAAGATAGTAGCTACTTCACATAAAGGTATTCAAATTCCCATTCTCTACCCCCTCTCCCAAATAAGATGAGAAAATGGGCAAAAAAAAAAAAAATACTGACATTTGATATCTCCTATTTCATTAGTGAGATTTCTTTTCTTACTTTCTTTCCTAACCTAATAACTAAAACAAAGTGCTTTTGTAACTACTAATTTAAGTATGTTTGTTTTGTTTTGTTTGCGGTACACGGGCCTCTCACCGTTGTGGCCTCTCCCGTTGTGGAGCACAGGCTCCGGACGCGCAGGCTCAGCGACCATGGCTCACGGGCCCAGCCGCTCCGCGGCATGTGGGATCTTCCCGCACTGGGGCACGAACCCATGTCCCCTGCATCGGCAGGCGGACTCTCAACCACTGCGCCACCAGGGAAGCCCTTAAGTATGTTTTATACATTGAGACTATGCTATAGTTTATATCCAAATAACTAACAATCACAAATGATCACTTAATTAATCAATTTCTTTGGCAAATGTCTTTGCTTACATAACCGTGGCCTGTGTCATTCAAGGCTTGCCAAAATGATTAATGGAATCCACAGTATTCTTTTATTCCTACATTTCTTCTTTTTTAATCTCTGAAGATGCAAAGAACATTTAATGGAGTCAGGTAAGAAAATCTAAACAGTTTTTAATATACAATTCACTGAGGTTACATAAAGCTTAAAATAGTACGCTGTGCCTCATCTTTCATAATATTCTAAATACACATTTTTTTCCACAATATCAATTTGAAAATTTTTCTAAGCACTCACATTTCAGAAGGCTTACCTGGTATTGAAAGAACCAGAAATGACTGTATTTGATAGCTAGAGCATATATAACTTTATAGGGAATAAGTGTATTTGTTAAACATTTAATTCTTAGCATCCTCCAGGATGGTTTTTGAGACAAACTAATATTTTAAATTTCCTAGGTTTTTACAATTTTTTAAATAATTCAAATACACAAAAAAGTTTAAAAATCTAATAGAAACTTATGTATACTCTTTAAGAGGATTTAAGATATTAGTTTTGCCACATTTTCTTCAGACTTTTTTTTTTAAGAAATAAAACACTGCAGAATAAATATCATTGAAGGCCCATTACCTTCACCCTTTCTCTTCCCACTTTTCCCAGAGGTAATCACTACCTTAAAGTCAATGTACATAGTAACTCTCACACATGTTTTTATATTCAATGATGTCTGGCTTTAATTTGAGATTCCCTGATTGCTAAAGTAAATCTGAATATGTTCTCATATACTTCTTGGCCAATTGGACCTTTTCTTTTGTGACCTGCCTGTTCATAACCTAATTTACCTCATGTCTGGGACCTCTGCATTCATGTTCACTTATATACTAGACTTAAAACCTGCTGTTTTTTTCTGGTTCTCTCAACATCAATTATCTATTGTTTTTGGAGCTTAAAGCTTAAAATGTTACTTAGAATGATGCTCGTCTTTCATCACAATAGCAGGTTTGACTTACTTTTTTAATAAAAGGAAAAGAGATGATTCATTTTAGAATCTCCTTACTTGAAGAACAGAAGTGCTATCTGGATACACTAGAGTTTCACTGAATTATCCAAGGTATTTGCTGATTTAAAGACTGAGGTCATACATAATAGCTCACAAAATAAGACTAATAAATGATAGCCACTAATTTTATTATACCTTACTATGTAGAGCATGGTGCTAAGCCATTTATGTTTCGTCTTATTTAATCTTCAAGAAAAAAATCCATTGTAGTATGTACTACTATATTCATTTTATAGATGAAACAGAGGCTTACAAAAGGCTAAATAATTTGTAATAGATCCCAAAGATTTTTAGCAGTAAAGCTAAGGAGATTCACACCTAGATCTGTGTGATCCATTCTCTCCCTCTCTCTTTTTTTAAATAATGTACTCTATAGTGGGTGCTACCATTTTTTTTTAATTTTTGTTTTTTATAAATTTATTTATTTATTTTTGGCTGCATTGGGTCTTCGTTGCTACATGGGGGCTTTCTCTAGTTGCAGTGAGCGGGGGCTACTCTTCTTTGGGGTGTGCAGGCTTCTCATTGCAGTGGCTTATCTTGCTGCAGAGCACCTGCTCTAGGCATGTGGGCTTCAGTAGTTGTGGCATGTGGGCTCAGTAGTTGTGGCTCGCGAGCTCTAGGGCACAGGCTCAGTAGTTGTGGTGCACAGGCTTAGTTGCTCCGTGGCATGTGGGATCTTCCCAGACCAGGGATTGAACCTGTGTCCCCTGCATTAGCAGGCAGATTCTCAACCACTGTACCACCAGGGAAGTCCCATTCTCTCTCTTAATCACTGCATTTTACTCCCATCTATTTTCTAAACACATGAATGACATCAGAAGGACATTCCCTAGGTTTTAGGCAACTTTATTTAATTCCCCAGACATACTGTAAAAGTTTACTACTTTGGACCAATTGGGGAAAAGCAAAGTTCTGAATCAGTTAGTATACATAAAATTCAGAAAGTCTAAATAGACCAAGAACACTTTTAGAAATGAGATCTCTGTAAGAGATAAGAAAGATCTATAATTAGCATATCAGCTATCATTTTAGATGAAAGTGAATTTTTTTTAATTACTAAGTTTTTTCTTAAGAAGCTTAATCATTTTTTCAAAACTCCTATTTGCCCAATGGATTTACTTGTTTCATTATTTTAGGTAGTATAACTCAACCGAGCTGCTTTCCTAATCATTAAAAATTGTCTACTGGCAGAGGCCTAATCAACTAGGTTTTACTGAACACGATCTAAGAAGCCACAAAATCTTAAACTTTAACATATACATCAAAATGAGAGTATAATCAAAAAATCAAGGCATGAAGGAGAGAACAATAGTTAACAGAAAAATTTACCAGGGCATGAATAATCTCATGTTTCACTGTAGACAGCATCCCAAAAAACTCCTGAGGCTGGGTAGAGATCATATTTGGACACAGGTTAGCATATCCTGCAATTGGCCTGTTAAAACAGACATTAAAATTTTAATTATATTCCAGGACAATATGTATTATACTTATTAATACATATTGTATTAACCTATCTTTTTCTATCTATCTTATTAACCTATCTTTTTATCTATCTTATTAACCTATATTTTTCTATCAAAAACTGATCAAGGTCAGAAAAATCTCTGTGAAATATCAAATGTCATTTTATAACATAACATCTAACTTTCACTATCCTTTACTTTCAAGACATATACCTGTGTTTTCCTATGACATGGCTAATCAACACCTGTTCCCTCAAGAGGATAGAGTCAGTTAATTATACTTCAGTGTGAATTTGTAAAGTATGTCAATATGTACCAAAAAAGGGAATGAACTAAAAAATTTAAATTATAACACTATTTTACTTGCAAAATTCATTTCTGACTTCAGCATTTCACTATATATATAGGCACAGGGACAGACAAGTAGGTAGAGAGGAAAAGTAGGTACAAAATAGGACAATAAGCAAATCATTCAGGTTGCTGCAAGTTGCTGAACCTTCTGATTCCCATTTCACTATCCCCTTTCTCCTGTCCCAATAATGCCTTCATTAACATAAAATTTTTTTTAAAAATTTATTTATTTAAGTAATTTATTTTTGGCTGTGTTGGGTCTTTGTTGCTGCGCATGGGCTTTCTTCTAGTGTGGTGAGCGGGGGTCACTCTTCGCTGCGGTGCGTGGGCTTCTCACTGCAGTGTCTTCTCATTGCAGAGCACGGGCTCTAGGTGCGCGGGCTTCAGTAGTTGTGGCACACCGGCTCTAGAGCACAGGCTCAGTAGTTGTGGCGCACGGGTTTAGTCGCTCTGTGGCATGTGGGATCTTCCCAGACCAGGGCTCGAACCCATGTCCCCTGCATTGGCAGGCGGATTCTTAACCACTGCCACCAGGGAAGCCCAACATAAAGTTTTTTATCTTCTTATTATCTTCTTTCATATAGTATTCTATACCTTCCAGAATCTACAGAATTCTATATCTCTTTCTGAGCCTAGAACTTGAGAGTCCAAGAGCTCATGAGGACCCACAGTAATTCAATCAGTTTCACCATGCACCCACCTGCCTTTCAAAAGCTGTGACAAACAGTAAGGAACCCCAAGGTATTTCTCCCAACACTACCTCAACATTTTACCATAGAAATACCACAGGCCTCCCCAAATGGTGATGACCTATTTACAGAGTAACATTTGCCTTATTTAGTTAAAAAAAAATACAGTGCACTTTCTTCATACTTGAAAACAACAGACTTACACTTAGAAAAGTATGAGTTGGGGCCTCCCTGGTGGCGCAGTGGTTGAGAGTCCGCCTGCCGATGCAGGGGATACGGGTTCGTGCCCCGGTCTGGGAGGATCCCATATGCCGCGGAGCGGCTGGGCCCGTGAGCCATGGCCTCTGGGCCTGCGCGTCCGGAGCCTGTGCTCCGCAACGGGAGAGGCCACAACAGTGAGAGGCCCGCATACCGCAAAAAGAAAAAAAAAAAAAAAAAAAAAAAAAAAAAAGTATGAGTATAATTCACTCACCAAAATATTGTCATGGTGACCTCTAAGATATAAAATAAACGTCACTATCAGGCTTAAACCCTGTCAGGGACTTCCTACTGCATTTAGAATGAAACAGCCCTGTCTACTTCTCCCTCCAATGCATCCCCTAAAGTTCTCATCCTCAAACACAGTTTCCACTGGAGTGGTTTCTAACAGCAACAGGTAGACACAGCATTTTCCTAACATAAGCTCTTTCTCTAGCTCTTTATTTGGCTGAAGCCTATCGATTTTCAGGTTATATCTAAAGTTTCACTTTTTCAAAGAGGCCTTTTTTGCTCAGTTGATCTAAATTATGTTTCCCCCTTTTGTTCTCTTTTATGTTGCAACACCCTGTCTTTTTCTACAAAGTATTTATCATATTTGAAGTCACATGTCTATTTGTATAAGTATTTAACAAATATCTGACTCCCTCTGTAATTTGTAAGTTCCATGAGACAGGTACAAGTGTCTATTTTGTTCACCTAGTCTTCTGGCAACATATTAAGCGCTCAGATATTTATGGAATGAATTAACGCAATATAGCAGTTTTGAAGGAAAGTTTCACTTCTATCAAAAAGATTCAAAAAGAACAACTTAAGATATTGCTCTTCTAACATCAACATTCTCCTAATAAGAAACAAATATTTTCCCCAGGTATGAGAATACATACATGAGTAGCTTCAGATTCACTGACACGAGGAACATTTATTCTTTCAGCTAGTCATTCATACCTAAAGTGAACCAAATGTTCAAGTGTCTTAAAGAAACATAATAGCAGTGAAATGAAAGTGAGATGCATCTCTGGGCTATGGGATTCTCATCTATGTAATAACTCCCATGTTGGATTCTCTCCCCAAAAGACAATTAGATACTTTAAGTACTTTCAGTATTATCAGACGCTGAAAGGAGCTGAACTAATCTAGACCCATTTCAACATGGGATTTTATATCCCTCTCCCTACTTCCCCAGGGAAGCCATTCTGTTCCTAATACATAAGGTTCACTTTAACATGTCTTTTGTTTAAAAAAGTAATAAAAGCTCATTGGAAAAAGCTATATATCTAAACATATAGAAATGTATGAAGAAAAAAGTAAAAATTCCCTATTTTACAAACTACCACCACTAAATTCCACTATCACAGGTAACTGCTATCAACAATTGGGGTGCTTTATTTTTTAGAGTGACCAGCCATCCTGGTTTGCCTAGGCCAAGGATTTCCCGGGATATGGGACTTTCAGGGCTAAACCAAGGGTACTCCCAAGAAAACTGGGATAGCTGGTAATCCTAATTATTTTTGACTTTTACCTTAGCACATTCAAGTCCATACACAGATTTTTAAAACAAGTATGAAATCGTATTATGTACACTGTTTTGCAATGTTCTTCTGACACTCAACAGTATATTAAAAATGGGATTGTGTGTGTGCACCATCCATATGGTTTAGGTCAAATTAAGATAAAGAGCCATGATTTTGCAGCACTGCTATTATGAAGGTATATTTCTCAAAGGCATCTACTTTAAGAAGTATCTCATTTTATCAAGTAACTTGTCATTCATTTAGCACTTCAAATACCATATTTCCTTGATATTGAGACACCAGTAATTATAAAATATCATAAATTTAATGACCGCTTCTCAGGAAAAAAGGAACAATCTATTAAATACATATATTCTTTTTACTAAACAATAGTACATATACATCTGCAAAACCATATAGCACTTCCTTCGTCAGTAATATATTAAATATTTGACTCGATGCATTCTCAACATTCAGAAGCTAAAGATTTTTGAGTTTATTTCATGGATCAACAATTACATAGTAACATGCTAACAGACTGCTTTCATAATCCATGATGCTGATTTTGACCTCCTTACCACCTTCAGTATTGACAGTATAACTCTGAAGCATATATTAGTGTTTCCTTTGTATTGGCTACTTGGTCCTACTAATAATTTCATTTTTTCCTTAAATTAATTAGATATCAATAGAAGTGAAACAGCTCTTTAAAGTCAGCTAGTATTTTGATAGGTAGATGAATGTTCAGGAACTCAGCAACGGTCCTTACATTCACTGGACCACTGAATGTGGTCACACTAACTCTCCTAGATTTGAGAACGTCACATACAAACTATACTGAGACATACCAGTTTCTACTGCCTTTAACTGATTTGTCTGGTGTGTAACAGGCAATCTTCTGTATGCATAACAAGTTTATTTAAAGGCTGCTTCACTGAGAAAAATTTTTTGAAATATTTTTTAAATAAAAAAGAGGACTCTTTTTTTTTTTTTTTTTTTTTTGGCCAAGCAGCATGTGGGATCTTAGTCCAACCGGGGACTGAACTGGCTCCTCCTGCAGTGGAAGTGCGGAGACTTAACCACTGGACTGCCAGGGAAGTTCCGGGACTCTAAATTTTTTAGAGACAATTAAGCTAAGTGAAGGACATAATTATATGACAATTAGATGAACAGTTATTTTGAACATCTTACAGTTTAGCACAGAAGTGTAAAATTAAAGTTCAAATTGTTTCCTTAGAGAGGTGTCATCACTTTCAAAGAAAATTCTATTGACAGCAGACTTTCTTTGGAATTGGTACTTATATTAACATATGCATAGCAGTTGTATAACCTGGTTCCCCCACCACACCCCAATCCAGGCAGTATGCCATTTCTTACTACTGGAGGTAATCTGGCAAATGCAAACTTCTTTTACTCTCAACACTTAGAATATGGTTTAAGAGTTCTTATTTTAGATCTTATTGGGAAATAAGTCTCAGGGGAAAGTTTACCTGTCCATTTTTGCTTCCTGCTGACAATAGGCTGCATAAGAGATGATGTTTTCATGGCTGCACCTCTCAGTGGCCAGAGCACCAACATAAAGAACAAAGTCTGCATCCTGGACTCCCTCTTGGTCTGGCACACCCACTGCTCCACAGGGCCACTTACCCCCACAGCAGACTCTGCATTGCTATGCTCATGGGGGACAACAACGGAAAAACAGACCAGAGATGAGGTTAGCTATCAAGACTTTTAATTTATAATGAATCCAGACTCTAAATATGTATGATTTAATTTTTATTTATTATCCTTCAGCTTTTATCAAAATCCATACCTCTCTACTCAATTCCTAACTCTAATTTTAAATTTATTTTGTTAAAATTTCTACTTTATATACTATAATCATAAATGTATAATATTAATTAAAACAAACAATTGCTATTTATAAAGGGCATCCAACCAGGGTACAAAAAAGACAGCAATAGAAAAGGTTTTATTAAACACTGAAACTAGGTGAAAATTACAAGGGACCTTCTTGGACACATTTTTTTTAGCAATTTCCCGTGAATCTATAGTTACTTCAAAACTAATTAATAAAAAACTTTATTTACTGGAAGTATTTTCCTATTATAAGTAATTCATGTATCTTGTTAAAAATTCAGATAATACAAAAGTATATAAGGTAAAAAGTTAAAGTCATCTTGTAATATTACCTTTGTTTCTAGTTTTCTAAGCAAACTTTGCCCTTTTAACATACGTTTTTTAGAGAACTTCTTCTATCAAAGTTCCTAAACAATCATAATCTCCAAATTATAAATAGGAAAATCAGTAAATGGTGTTTTTTTAAGGCATAAATGATGCTTGTAGAGAGAGAAAAGACAGAAATTCTCATTTCATTACATTGTTTACTCTTGCTTCTCTAATACACGTATTTATAATTTTAAAATTCAATTACTTTAATCTATTAATAGTTGATATTAAGAAAAGCTGTGATTTAATAGCATTCTTTCACATGATCTCTCATTTATTTAAAAAAAAAAAATCAGGACCCCCAAGAAGATAAGTAGAAAGCAGAATTTGAAAAAGCCAAAAGAATTAAAAACAAAAATACCTTAGAAAAAAAGCAAAGAAATGTGCCTTAAAATGACTAGGAAATATCTCTAAATGTCTTAGGAAAAGAGATAAATATGTAATTAACAGGTTGTTTTAATTTTTAAACATGTTTCCCAAACCCTCTATGCTTTCAAGAAATTTGATAAAAGAAATGGAAGCTGAGTAAGTTAGCTGTATTAGTGCCAATATACAGGGTTCTAAAAGCCTTTAGTGAGCTTCAAATACTCTGAGAAAAAAATTATAAAGTAAACTTCAAGTATATGCTTAATTTTGCTTACAAAGTCAATGTTTAATAATGTGTTCATTTTCTAAAAGTAATGAGAGAACACAGCTCAATAGAGAAAAGCAGCTAAAGCAATAATCATATTTTCCAAAATATAGGTATAAATAAATTGGCTTTCTGGTTTACGCATTTAAACTTTTTATATTTTTTCTGATACAAGTAATGGATGCTTAATATGAAAAATCAGAACATTACAAAAATGTATAGGTTACCAAATAAAAGCCCCTCATAATCCAACTCAATGAAAACCATTAAAATTTTAATGTCTCCAGATTTTTTAATATATGTATACCTCCAGATTACTTCATAATTTTTATATGTGTGTATACACTTCTTATTTTTATTTTTTATGCTTTTATTTCAGCTTTATTGAAAGCTGAATAACTGATGATAATTTTTAATTTTTAAATGAAATAGACTAACTACCCATACTGATTTACAACTTTTTTTTTTCCATTTAAAAGCTTAACTATCTTTCCAAATCAGTATATAAAGATCTATTTTGTTCTTTTTTTGTTTTTAATATTGTTCATTTATTTTGTCTGCACCGGATCTTAGTTGTGGCATGCAGACTCTTAGTTGAGGCATGCATATGGGATCTAGTTCCCCAACCAGGGATTGAACCTGGGCCCCCTGCATTGGGAGCACAGAGTCTTACCCGCTGGTCCACCAGGGGAGTCCTTCTGCTTCATTCTTTAACAGCTGTGTAGTGCTCCATTATTTGGTTATGCCATAACTTAACTAATATTAATATAGGCATATTTATAGTTTTGCAAAGAATATCCTTGAACATATATTACATAGTTATAAGTATTTTTATGGAATACATTTCCAGGTTGGGTTAAAGCATACACATTATTTTTATTTGAAGAGATAATGTTAAATTGCCCTTTAAAAATTCTGAGGTAGGGCTTCCCTGGTGGCGCAGTGGTTGAGAGTCTGCCTGCCAACGCAGGGGACACGGGTTCCAGCCCTGGTCTGGGAAGATCCCACATGCCACGGAGCAACTAAGCCCGTGCGCCACAGCTACTGAAGCCCATGTGCCTAGAGCCCGTGCTCCGCAACAAGAGAAACCACTGCAATGAGAAGCCGGCGCACTGCAACAAAGAGTAGCCCCTGCTTGCTGCAGCAAGAGAAAGCCCACGCACAGCAATGAAGACCCAGCACAGCCAAAAATAAATAAAATAAATAAATTTAAAAATTCTGAGGTATATAGCTGCTAAAAGATGTTTTGGAGGGCAAAGATAAAGTCCTAAGCAGAAATGATTCAGCAGCCCCAGAGATAAATTGAAAAAAGAAAAAAATAATTAAATTCACTTGAAAACCAATGAAACAATAAAATCAGCACACCTAACTGTGATTACTTTTGGTAGAGAATGAAGCTTTTGAACTTAAGTCTGTAAAATCTTCTTAGTGACAATCACAGATTGAAAATCTGTCATAAGTTTATCCTAAATAATAAGAACATTGCTAAGAGCAGGGTGAAATACCTGGAGGTGCTCCTCAGGCACTATAATGGGGCCACATTTGGTATGCTCTGCACATTCCTCAGTACAGCATCTATGGTGATCATTTTCCTTCCGTAGGTATTGGTATTGGTTTGTTGCACACTGTCTTCAGTTCATTTGTACATCAAAGTTTAATTACAAAAAAAAAAATAAAGATGAGTTCACAGCAGTTAAAACATTGTAAAAAACTAGTAGCTGCTATATTTAGTTCATTTATAATAGTTACTATTTTAGTTAGAAAAGTAGTCTAAGAAAGAATTTTGGTTCCATGGCAAATCCTTCTGATCTGGGTTTTCAAACACTCAAATACTTCAAAAGCCAATACTGCACACATGAAGGAGGAAGAAAGGGGATATGGGAAAAAGGGTACAACTATACACAAGGAAAAGATCCAGTGGGTCACCTCATAATGGAAAATCGGGGAAAGAATGATTACCCAACAGATGCTCTTTTATTCTTTTTAAATATCTTACAGTTTGGTCTCCAGGAACCAGCATAATAAAATACTCCAGTATAAATCTCACAATTTGCCATATTGACAGAATGGGGAGGGCAGAGTACTAAACAACTGAAGAAAATGACCTGTGTGTAATGTGACATACCTACTAAGTAATATGGTGCCCGCAGGTCTACGAACCTGAAAAGTCTTCTCTAAATAAGAAACAGCTTGTGGAAAAAGTTTGGTCTAAATAAAAATTGGAAAAAAAAACAGTCAGAATTACAGCTAAAAGATAAACTATATTTAAAACCAGTAAGCATAGGATATTAATGACTAAGGGGAAAGAAGGAAAAAGCCTTATAATTCTGGAATATAGGTACTAGCCAAAGGTTATGTGACTAGGGCTGGGGAAAGATTGAGTCTAGGAGCAAAGGAATTTCCTCATTTACTAGTTTAGTTTGGAGGAAAGAACACCAGAAAGTTCCTTCCCTACCTCATTTAAATAGAATATTATAAAACATAAATCACAACTATTAATCTTACTTTAAATTTGAGACTGATTTAGATTATTCCAACAGGAAGGTAGTTTATGTTAAGAAAATCTTATATTTAGAAGACCTACTTTAGCCTCACCCATTTCTGTGGCCCATAATGAATTGGCTTAATGTGTGTGTGTGCCTCTGTAACAGTTAAAAAACTTATGAGGCTAGCACCTCTATAAATGACCTTGGCATTTCATACTATCAGGCCAATTAATCTTCAGGAGAATGAGCATTTCCACCAAGAGAATAGTGTTCTCAATGTTTTTAAAACATCATCTTTTTCATCCTATCTGAAGCATGCTCTCTGCTCCCCTAAAACTTAAGAGGACAAGTAAAAAATAAGAGAATGATTTAATATCAAATTATAAAATGAGAAGACTAACTTAATATCAAATATGAACAAAGTTTTGGTGAGTGCATCACAAAAACACCTTGGTGATAATGAGAAATACATTCACTACCAACACCTTTTATTCAGTCATTCACAAAATAGTCATGTGTATGTTTTTCATTACTGAAGTAAAATTTACATACAATAAAATGCACCATTTTAAGTGTCCAATTCAAGCTATGAGTATTTATTACATACCTTTACAAGGTGTCTTTTCTCAGGGAGCAACCTGAAAATAATGACATAAAACATAAAGATTGCCATGCTGAGGGCAAACCACTATCTCATTTTTGTTCAGAATACAACTGGCAGGAGTCCCAAGGAATGCTTTGTGGAAGCATGCCATATCAGTCCCTCTAAATCTCAATGAGCATTTAAGAGTTGATCACATACTGTCTCATTCATTTGGGAAGTTAAAGATAGGGAAAGACATCAGCTACTCCCAATAGCTCTTCATAAGCTACTACAGATTCATAATTTATCTCTTTTCTGGACACCCTCTTACTCTAAATTAAAAATTAGGCTATATCATCTCTCTGGTTAATAATTTTGTAAATGTTCTTATTATTGTATATATTAGTATTTTGTCTTATTGTTCCTCCAAGTACTTAAGTGCCTTCCAGGTCTGTTATTGACCACATAAGTAGATATACACTGGTGTGTTTAAATTATTCATGATGTATAGATTTAAATCATATCCCATGGCCTTCATCTTTCTAAACTAAAAAGCATATTTAGCTTAATTCCATTTTGAGGGTACATTAGCATCTAGTTCCATTTATGGAACTCCAGGTAACAGATGAAAATATTTTCAATAGTTTGATTCTTAATAAAAAAGGTGACAAATAATGGTGTACTTACTCTTCAATACTTTTATCGTAGACAGTCTTGATTCTTAAATGTTCATTAACATCTCTCTTTACAACATGATTTGCCTTAAGATGGACCTTATTTATGACCTGAAAAAAAGGAACAGATTTGAAAAAAATGTATAGATTAGCTAACTGAGGTCCCAACTTAAAATTAGTAAACTAAATTTCAAGTGTAATACCCAGAAAAAATATAAGAACTAAATAAACTGAGAGACAGTTCATGCTCATGGATAGGAAGACTCAATATTATCAAGATGTCAGTTCTTCCCAACTTCATCTATAGATTCAATGGAATCCCAATCAAAATCCCAGCAAGTTATGTTGTACATATCAACAAACTAATTCCAAAGTTTATATAGATGGCAAAAGACCAAGAATAGCCAACAAAGTGTTGAAGAAAAAAACAAAGTTGGAGGACTGATACTACCTGACTTCAAGATTTACTATAAAGTTACATTATCAAGACAGTGTGGTACTGGCAAAAGAAGAAACAAATAGACCAATGGAACAGAATAGAGAGCCCAGAAATAGGCCCACATAAGTACATTCAACTGATCTTTGACAAAGGAAAAAAGGAAAAAGGCAATACAATGGAACAAAGATGGTCTTTTCAACAAATGGTGCTGGAACAACTGGATATTCACATGGGAAAAAAAAATGAATCTGGAGACAGACCTTACATCTTTCATAAAAATTAACTCAAAATGGATTATAGACCTAAAATGTAAAACACAAAACTATGTAAAACTCTTAGAAGATACCATAGGAGAAAAACCAGATGTCCTTGGATATAGTGATGACTTTTTAGATATTAACACTAAAGGTATGATCCATGAATGAAATAACTGATAATTTCAACTTTATTAAAATTAAAAACTTCTGCTCAATGAAGGTTAACATCAAGAGAATAAGAAGACAAGCCACAGACTGGGAGAAAATATTTGCAAAAGACAAATCTGATAAAGGACTATTATACAAAATATACAAAGAACTCTTAAAACTCAACAGTAAGGGGGCTTCCCTGGTGGCGCAGTGGTTGAGAGTCCGCCTGCCGATGCAGGGGACACGGGTTCGTGCCCCGGTCCGGGAGGATCCCACATGCCTAGGAGCGACTAGGCCCGTGAGCCATGGCCGCTGGGCCTGCGCGTCCAGAGCCTGTGCTCCGCAACGGGAGAGGCCACAACAGTGAGAGGCCCGCATACCGCAAACAAAACAAAACAAAAACAAACAAACAAACAAAAAAAACTCAACAGTAAGAAAATGAGAGACTTCCCTGGCGGTCCAATGGTTAAGACTCTGCGCTTCCAATGCAGAGAGCCCAGGTTCGATCCCTTTTTGGGGAACTAAGATCCCACATGCCATGCCCAGCGCGGCCGAAAGAAAGAAAAAGAAAATAAACAATCCAAGTAATACATGGGCCAAAAACCTTAATAGATACCTCACCAAAGAAGGTATATAGGTGGCAAATAAACATACGAAGAGACGTTTCACATTATATGCCATCAGGGAAATGCAAATTAAAACAACAAAATATCACTATACACCTACTAGAATGGCCAAAATCTGGAACACATACTATACCAAATGCTGCCAAGGATGTGGAGCAACAGAACTCTCATTCATTGCTGGTGGGAATGCAAAATGTACAGCTACTTTGGAAGACAGTTTGGCAGTTTCTTACAAAACTAAACATTCTTTTACCATAACCACTCAGCAATCATGCTCTTTGGTACTTACACAAATGAGTTAAAAACTTATATCCAAACAAAAACCTGTTCATGGATGTTTATAGCAGCTTTATTCATAATTGCTACAACTTAGAAGCAGCCAAGATGTTCTTCAAGAGGTGAGTGGATAAATAAACAGTGGTACATCCAGACAATGGAATATTATTCAGAGCTAAAAAGATGAACTATTAAGCCAGGAAAAGACATGGAGGAACCTTAAATGCATATCAGTAAGTGAAATAAGTCAATCTGAAAAGGTTACATACTATATGATTCCAACTATATGACATTCTGGAAAAGGCAAAACGATGGACACAGTAAAAAGATCAGTGTTTGCCAGGGATGGAGGGGTGAGGGATTAATAGACAGAGCACAGAGGATTTTGAGGGCAGTGGAACTACCCTGTATGATACCGTAATGATGGCTACATGTCGTTATACATTTTTCCAAACCCGTAGAATGTACAACATGAAGAGTAAATCCTAATGTAAACTATGGACTTTGGGTGACTATGATATGTCAATATAGTTTCATCAATTATAACAAAAGTACCACTCTGGTTGGGGATGTTGATAATAGGGGAGCCTATGCATGTGAGGAGGAACAGAGTATTTGGGAAATCTCTGTACCTTCTTCACAATTTTGCAGTGAATCTAAAACTGCTTTTAAAAAATAGTCTTTAAGGGCTTCCCTGGTGGTGCAGTGGTTAAGAATCTGCCTGCCAATGCAGGGGACACAGGTTCGAGCCCTGGTCCAGGAAGATCCCACATGCTGCAGAGCAACTAAGCCCATGTGCCACAACTACTGAGCCTACACTCTAGAGCCCGCAAGCCACAACTACTGAACCCACATGCCACAACTACTGAAGCCCATGTGCCTAGAGCCCATGCTCCACGACAAGAGAAGCCACCGCAATGAGAAGCCTGCACACCTCAACGAAGAGTAGCCCCCACTCGCCACAACTACAGAAAGCCCGTGTACAGCAACAAAGACCCAACACAGCCAAAACAAACAAACAAACAAATAAATAAATAATAGTCTTTAATTTAAAAAAATGAAGATGAGAAGACAATGGAACAAATAGTTAAAGTGCTAAAAGAAATATGTTCAATACCGAAGTGTATCTCCAATGAAACTACCCTTCAAAAATGAAGAGGAAATAAAGATATTTCAGATAAACAAAAATTGAGAGAATTCATCACCAGCAAACGTCCACTATAGGAAACACTAAAGGAAGTTCTTCATGGTAATGGAAATGACACTAGAGGGTAACTTGGATCTTGTCTTAGTTCAGGCTTCTGTAACAGAATACCATAAACTGGGTGGCTAACAAACAACAGAAATTTACTTCTCACAGTTCTGGAGGCTGACAAGTCCAAGATCAAGGCGCCAGAAGACTGGGTGCCTGGTGAAGGCCCACTTCTTGTTTCTTAAGGCCATAGTCTGGTTGTATCCTCTGGCAGAAGGGGCAAGTAGCTCTTTCATAAGGGAATTAATCTCATTCATAAGGGCTCTGCCCTCATGACCTAATCATCTACCAAAAACCCCATCTCCTAACCATTATATTGAGAGTTAGCCTTTCAACATATGAATTTTGGGGGAACACAAACATTCAGTATATACAAGATCTGTAGGAAGGAATGTGGACAAGTGGAAATGTTAGATAAGTAAATACAAAAGTCCATTGTGCAGAAAACAGTTAACATAGCAGGCCTAAGACTACTATCTTTAGAAAGACCTGCTTGCAAGTTTGACCTTTCACTGGTCCTGGAATTTGAATGGTACAGTCCCTACACTGACATAAAACTTCCCTAAGCAATAAGGCAGTCTCATTGTGCCCAAACTGTTAACAGAAATAATACAGTTTATGCTGAACATCTGTTTACTTCTCAGAGTCAGGAATGTCAGTGACTGAAATTGTGCCTACATGACCAATCTCCAATAAAAACACTGGACTCCTAGACTCAGACGAGCTTCCCTGTAGACAACAATTTGTGCTTGTTCTTACAAGTTACTGCTAAACGGATTAAGCATGTCCTATGTGACTCCACTAGGCGAGGACTCTTGGAAATGTCAACAAAAATTCAACTAACAATCAAGTTAAGAAGAGAAAAGCGTATTTAATTTGGGCCAAACTGAGGATTATAACCTGGGAGATAGACTGTAAGAAGTTCTGAGAACTGTTATGCCCGTTAGAAGTCAAAGGCACAGTCATATACATTCTCAAGACAACGAATCATACATCAAAATGACATACTGATATTTTACATAAAGTTCACCAAAGATATATAGTCCAGGTAAGCACGTACAAAGGCAAAGAGAACAGTAAGTCACTACGGCCCCCTACAGAGTTGGGAAAGAATGGTATTCTTTTAAGAAATTACATTGCTAGTGCCAGAAGAAAGGGAAAAAAATTGATCTTTACGATCTAGCAGGCATTCCCATCTTTGAGGAGGTCTGGTTAATGTGTAATTCAGATGCACACAAGGAGGGAGGGAGGAGGCCCAAACGGACACAGAGACAGAACTTTATGTTTAAATTTTCTTGTCCTGCCTTAAAATACACATTTTATTTCATCAGAAGCTTGGTTCTGGTTTCCTTCAGTTTTTGCTCCGGGAGCCTTTTCTTTTTACTGATTGCGCTTGATATGTATCCTTTCACTGTGATAAATCTTAGCTGTGAGTACAACTATATGCTGAGTCCTATGAGTCCTTCCAGCAAATCATCAAACCTGGGGTGGTTTGGAGACCTTCAACACAATTATACACGTATTTCTTTTCTTCTTTTCATTTCTTTAGAGACATTAACTGTTTAAAACTAAAATTATAAAATTGCAGTTGTGAGATTTATAATATATGTAGAGTTATTATATATTATGGTAATAGCAAAAGGACAAGGAAATAGTGACACTATACTGTTGAAAAGTTCCCATATTTAACATGACTATAAACTTTAAGTAGATGTCGTAAATTCAAGATACATATTATAATCAATAGAGCAAACATTCAAAAATAGATTGCATTTTACTGTTGGTTAATTACACCTCAATTTAAAAAGTAAAGCAAAGAGATATAGCTAAAAAGTAAACAAAGGAATTAAAATACTAAAAAACAGAAGGCACAGTCAAGTGAAACAAAGAGAAAAAAATAGCTAAACTGCCAATCCAAACCCAACCATGTCAAAAATCACATTAAATGTAAAAGGACTGAACATTCTTGTTAGAAAGCAGAGACTGTCAGACTAGACAGAGCAAGATGCAACTATTTGCTATCTATAAGAAGCCCACTTTAGCTATAAAGACACAGAGAAATTGAGAGTATAAGGATGGAAAAACACACATCATGCAAACACGAATCAAAAGAAAGCCAGAGTGGCTATATTAGTATTAGACAAAGTATATTTCAAAACAAGGAGTATTAATTACCAGGAATAAAGAGAGGGGCAGTATGTAACGCTAAATGGGTCAATTCACCAAAAAAATAACAATGTAAAATGTGTAAACACCTAACAGCAGAGCTGCAAAATACGTGAAGCAAAAATGAAAACTGAAAGGAGAAATAAACAAATCCACAATTATAGCTGGTGACTTCAAAATTCCTATCTCAGTAATCAACTCAACACAAGTAGACAGAAAATCAGTAAGGACATAGGAGACCTGAGCAGCACTATAACTAACTTGACCTAAATGATATTTATAGAACCACCTGCCCCAACATCAGCAGAATGTACATTCTTCTCAAGTACACACAGAACGTTAACCTGGTTAGATTTTTGGCTATAAAACTTTTACTATAAAACAATCCTTAAGAAATACAAAAAACTGAAATCATACAAAGGATGTTTGCTATCCATAACTAAATTAAACTAAAATGCAATTAGGGAAAGATAACTGGGAAATCTCCAAATATTAGAAAATCAAACTTTTTTTTTTTTTTGTGCCGCACCACAAGGACTTCAGGACCTTAGTTCCCGGACAAGGGATTCACTGTGCCCCCTGTAGTGAAAGCTCAGAGCCATAACCGCCAGAGAATTCCCGAACAACAAACTTTTAAATTATCCTTAGGTTGAAGATGAAGTCACAAAGGAGATCAGAAAATATTTTTAATTGAATGATAATAAGATTACAAGCAATTAATATTTTTAAAATAAATTTATTTATTTTATTTATTTATTTTTGGCTGTGTTGGGTCTTTGTTGCTGCGTGCGGGCTTCCTCTAGTTGCAGCGAGCAGGGGCTACTCTTCTTTGTGGTGTAGGCTTCTCACTGCTGTGGCTTCTCTCATTGTGGAGCATGGGCTCTAGGTGCGTGGGCTTCAGTAGTTGCAGCACATGGGCTCAGTAGTTGTGGCTCATGGGCTCTAGAGCACAGGCTCAGTAGTTGTGGCGCATGGGCTTAGTTGCTCCGCAGCATGTGGGATCTTCCCAGACCAGGGATCGAACCCATGTCCCCTGCATTGGCAGGCAGATTCTCAACCACTGGGCCACCAGAGAAGCCCAGCAATTAGTATTTGTGTGATGTAATTAGTGTTTAGAAATTTATAACTTTAAATACTTATATTAGAAAAAATAATCTCAAATTAATGACCTTCCATCTTAAGAAACTAGAAAATGAAGGGCAAATTAAACTCAAAGAAAGCAGAAGAAAGTAAATAATAAAGAACAGAAATCAATTAAAAGGAAAACAGAAAAATGATAGAGAAAAATCAATGAAACCAAGTGGCAGTTCTTTGAGAAGATCAATACAATTGACATATCTCTAAGCAGACTAAGAGAGCAGATACCAATTACCAATATCAAGAATGAAACAGGGCATATCACTATAGACTTTACAGACTGTGATACTGTAATTTATAATAAAAAAATATATATTTGGTCTTTGTCCCATTTTTGGAATTTTCTAAGACCTCTGGAATTTCCTAAATGATAAAAGTGATCAGGTGTCTTTTGTCATGTTAATGAGGTAACTTTTGGAAGCACCTAAGGGTGGAGACTGGTTACCAGTGGAGCCAAGTATGTGAATAGAAGATTGGAACTTTCAGTCCTTTCCACCCCCTCTAACCTCTGAGGAGAGGAGAGGGGCTGGAGATCAAGTTCAACCACCAATGCCCAATGAATTAATCAATTATATCTATGTAATGCCTACCTAAAACCCAAAAGGATGGGGTTTGGAGAGCTTCCAGGGTGGTGAACACATGGAGATTCTGGGACAGTGACATGTTCAGAAAGCACAGAAGCTCTGTGCCCTTTCTCCATACGTTGCCCTATACATCTCTTCCACCTGACTGTTCTTGAGCTACATCCTCTTATAATAAACCAGTAATCTAGTAAGTAAAAACTTTCTCTGAGCTCTGTGAGCCTCTTTAGCAAATTAATCAAAACCAAAGAGGGGGTTGTTGGAACTTCTGATAGCTGGTTGGTCAGAAGCACAGGTAACCACCTGGACTTACACTGGATCAAATGGGGGAGAAGGGGCAATGCTGTAGGTCTGAACTCTTAACCTGTGGAATCTGATGCTATCTCTGGGTAGACAGTGTCAGAATTGAGTTGAATTGTGG
The DNA here is from genome assembly GCF_964165515.1 of Mesoplodon bidens. Classification (NCBI taxonomy): domain Eukaryota; kingdom Metazoa; phylum Chordata; class Mammalia; order Artiodactyla; family Ziphiidae; genus Mesoplodon; species Mesoplodon bidens. The sequence goes on along the minus strand of NC_138161.1, from coordinate 112,383,609 downwards.
GACACTCACCTGGTGTTGGAGAGTGGCTTGGTGATGTGTGGAAAACCCTTGATACATTAGAATTGGTAACTCAGAACCCTTTAAAGACATTTAAAGGATCAAATGGGAACATTAAGAAAACTGTATTTCCATAAATTTGACAACTTTGATGAAATGAAATTCTTTGAAAAATATGACTTACCAAAACACAATCAAGAAGAAACAGATAACCTCAATAGTCCAATGTCTATTAAAGAAAATAAGTTCATAGTTTATAACACTCCAATAAAGAAAATTCCAGGCTGAGATACCTCCATTCATGAATTCTACTAAACATTTAAGGAAGAAACAATACTGCTTGTATACAAACTCTTTCTGAAAGTAGAAGAGGAAGAAATATTTCCCAATTCATTCTATAAGGCCAGCATTACCCTAATACCAATCCCAACAAAGCTACAGAAGGAAAAAAAACCAACTACAAACCAATATCCTTAATGAATACATATGCAAAATCATCAAAAAAACACTAGCAAATGAAATCCAGCAAAATGTAAAAAGGGTAATACATCATGATCAAGTGGGGTTTTATCTCAGAGGGATGCAAGACTAGTTCATCATTCAAAAAATCAATCAATGTAACTCACAATATCAAAAGAATAAAGAAGAAAAGCTACATGATTATAACAATTGATGCAGAAAAGACATTTAATAAAATTCAACACCCATTCATGACAAAAACAGTCAGCAGACTAGAAACAAAAAGTAATTTTCTTAACCTGATAAGGCACATCTACCAAAAATCTACAAACTAATACTTTTCTTTGTATTAAAATTTTTTATAGGGACTTCCCTGGTGGCGCAGTGGTTAAGAATCCACCTGCCAATACAGGGGACATGGGTTCGATCCCTGGTCCAGGAAGATCCCACATGCTGCGGAGCAACTAAGCCCACGTGCCACAACTACTGAAGCTCACGTGCTGCAACTACTGAACCCACACGCTGCAACTACTGAAGCCCGCGTGCTCTAGGGCCCGTGTGCCACAACTACTGAAGCCCGTGCATCTAGAGCCCATGCTCCACAACAAGAGAAGTCACCTCAATGAGAAGCCCGCATACCGCAACGAAGAGTAGTCTCCGCTCACAGCAACTAGAGATAGCCCACACGCAGCAATGAAGACCCAATGCAGCAAAAAAGAAAAAAAAATTTTTAATACAATTTTGAAAGGTTACTGTCAATTTACAATTATTACAAAATATTGGCTACGGTCCCTGTGTTGTACAATACACCCTTAAGCCTATCTTATACTCAGTAGTTTGTAGTTCTCCTCTCTCACCCTACTCACTGGTAACCACTAGTTTGTTCTCTGTATCTGTGAGTCTGCTTCCTTTTTGTTATATTCACTAGTTTGTTGCATTTTTTAGATTCCACATATAAGTGATACCATACAGTATTTGCCTTTCTCTGTCTGACTTATTTCACTTAGCATAATGCCCTCCAAGTTCCTCCATGTTACTGAAAATGGCAAAATTTTGTTCTTTTTTAAAGCTGAGTAGTGTTCCATGCAACTAATACTCTTAATAGTGGAAGACTGAATGTTTTCCCCCTAAGACCAAGAACAATGGAAAGATGTCTACTCTCACCACTTGTATTCAATATTATAATGAAGGTCCTAGTCAGTTTGATAAGGCAATATTAACATTAAATATTTGTAATAAGCAAAAGAAACATATTGTAATCCCTAAAGCAAACACACACACACACACAGCACGCGCACGAACCCCACAGACAAGTGAAATGTATCGATAAAAGGATGGAAAATTCTAATCGTAAGCAAGGTGAAATGGCTATACTAATATCAGCAAAGCAGACTTCAAGACAGAGAGTATCACCAGAAATAAAGAGTAATATTTTATAATAATAAGGGGTTAATACCTCAGAAATACATAATTATAAATGTGAATGTACCTAACAATAGATTCAAAATCCATGAAGCAAAAGCTGACAGAACTAAAGGAAGAAAAAAGACATTTATAATCTTAGAATTTTTTTTTTTTTTTTTTTTTTTTTTTGCGTTATGCGGGCCTCTCACTGTTGTGGCCTCTCCTGTTGCGGAGCACAGGCTCCGGACGTGCAGGTTCAGCGGCCATGGCTCTCGGGCCTAGCCGCTCCGCGGCATGTGGGATCTTCGCAGACCAGGGCAAGAACCCGTGTCCCCTGCATCAGCAGGCAGACTCTCAACCACTGCGCCACCAGGGAAGCCCAATCTCAGAAATTTTTAAAGACTCTCTTAGACAAAACATTTTAAGAATATACAAATCTGTAGCCAATATTTTGTAATAACTGTAAATGGAATATAACCTTTAAAAATTGTATAAAAAAGAATATAGAAATCTGAAGTGTACCATCAATCGCCTCACCTTTTTGACATGTATAGAAAGCTACACTCAATACCTATAGAATATATATTCTCTACTAGTACACAGAAAAGTTTAGCAGGATAGAGCGTATGCTGAGGTATAAATAAAACAATCTCAAATTTCAAAGAACTGAAATCTTACAGAAGATACCTCTAATTAGAAATCAATACCCATAAGATATCTAGAAAAGGACCACATATTTAGAAATTATATTTTAAACATTTTTAATAATCCATGGATCAAAGAAGAAATTACCAGGGAAAATAAAAATGAATTATCACTTTGAATGAAGTGATAATTAAAATACAATGTGGGGCTTCCCTGGTGGCGCAGTGGTTGAGAGTCCGCCTGCCGATGCAGGGGACAGGGGTTCGTGCCCCGGTCCGGGAAGATCCCACATGCCGCGGAGCGGCTGGGCCCGTGAGCCATGGCCGCTGAGCCTGTGCGTCCGGAGCCTGTGCTCCGCGACGGGAGAGGCCACAACAGTGAGAGGCCCGCGTTATCGCAAAAAAAAAAAAAATACAATGTGTCAAAATCTGTGGAATATAGCTACAGTTGTACTTTGAGAGAAATACAGGTCATTAAATGTTTATGGTAGAGAAGAAAGAAAAGCCTAAACAACAATGATCTGGGACTTCCCTGGTGGCACAGTGGATAAGACTCCATGTTCCCAATGCAGGGGGCCCAGGTTTGATCCCTGGTCAGGGAACTAGATCCTACATGCATGCCGCAACTAAGAGTTCACCTGCCGTAACTAAGGAGCCTGCAAGCTGCAACTAAGAAGCCCACGTGCCGCAACTAAGGAGCCCGGGGGCCGCAACTAAGGAGCCCATGAGTCACAACTAAGGAGCCTGCCTGCCACAACAAAGATCTGGTGCAACCAAATAAATGAATAAATAAATAAACATTAAAAACAAAAAAGAAAAAAAACAAACAAAAACAAATAATGATCTAAGTTTCCACCTAACAATATGAGCAAAGTAAATCCACAGTAAGTAGAAAGGAAAAATAATAAAGAACAGGAAACAATGAAATAGAAAACAATAATTAAAGAAAATTACCAAAGCTAACAGTTGGCTATTTAAAATGATTAATAGGGACTTCCCTGGTGGTGCACAGTGGTTAAGAATCTGCCTGCCAATGCAGGGGACACAGGTTCGATCCCTGGTCCAGGAATATCCCGCATGTCACAGAGCAACTAAGCCCAAGAGCCACAACTAATGAGCCTGCGTGCCACAACTACTGAAGCCCGCGTGCCTCAAGCCCATGCTCCACAATAAGAGAAGCCACCGCAATGAGAAGCCCACGCACTACAACAAAGAGTAGCCCCCGCTCACCGCAACTACAGAAAGCCCATGTGCAGAAACAAAGACCCAATGCAGTCAAAAATAAATAAATAAATTTGTAAATAAAATAAAATGATTAATAAACTTAATAAGCCCCTAGAAAGAATGGACTAGAATAAAACATTATAAACCCAAATTACCACATTAGAAATGAAAGCATGCCTATCACTCAGATTCTACAGACAACAAAAGGATAAATTATTATGAACAATTTTATGTCAATACATTTAACAATTCAGATGAAATAAAATCCTTCAAAAACACAAGTTACCAAGACCGACACAAGATCAAATGGATACTATGAATAGACTTGTATGAGAGAAACTGGATTTATCTATCCCTACATAGTGGTTTCTTGGGGCCAGAAGTGAAAACATGGGTTTTCTGCAAATGAGCACAAGGGATCTTTCTGGGGTGATGGAAATGTTCTAAAACTGGACTGTGGTGATGGTTCTGTAGATCTGTAAATTTATAAAAATAACTTAATTGGATACTTAAGTGGGTGAATTTTACGGTATATAAATTATAGCTCAATAAAAGTATTTTAAAAATCCCAACTCTCTACAAAGAAAACACTAGATCCAGACAGTTTCAGTTATGAATTATACCAGACATTTAAGGAAGAAATTTTCTTTTAGAAAATACATAATAGAATTTCCCAACTCATTATGTAACACCAGTATAATTCTGCTATTAAAAGCTAACAAAGGGACTTCCCTGGTGGTGCAGTGGTTAAGAACCTGCCTGCCAATGCAGGGGACACGGGTTCAAGCCCTGGTCTGGGAAGATCCCACATGCCGTGGAGCAACTAAGCCCATGAGCCACAACTACTGAGCCTGCACTCTAGAGCCCACGAACCACAACTACTGAGGCCCGCACGCCTAGAGCCTGTGCTCTGCAACAGAGAAGCCACCGCAATGATAAGCCCGCGCACCACAACGAAGAGTAGCCCCCGCTCACGGCAACGAGAGGAAGCCTGTGCTCAGCAACAAAGACCCAACGTAGCCAAAGATAGATAGGTAGATAGATAGATAGATAGATAGATAAATAAATATCTAAAAAAGCTAACAAAGAAGATGGCAGAGTAGAACGACGTGCACTCCCTTCCTCTTGTGAGAGCACCGGAATCACAACTAACCACTGAACAATCATCAACAGGAAGACACCGGAACTCACCAAAAAAGACACCCCACATCCAAAGACAAAGGAGAAGCTGCAATGAGACAGCAGGAGGGGCGTAATCACAATAAAATCAAACCCCATAACTGCAGGGTGGGTGACTCACGAACTGGAGAACATTTATACCACAGAAGTCCACCCACTGGAGTGAGGGTTCTGAGCCCCATGTCAGGCTTCCCAACCTGTGGGTCTAGCAATGGGAGGAGGAATTCCTAGAGAATCAGACTTTGAAGGCTAGCGGAATTTGACTGCGGGACTTTGACAGAACTGGGGTAAACAAAGACTCCACTCTTGGAGGGCACACACAAAGTAGTGTGTGCATCAGGACCCAGGAGAAGGAGCAGTGACCCCACGGGAGACATAACGAGACCTACCAGCTAGTGTTGGAGGGTCTCCTGCAGAGGCAGGTTGTGGCTGTGGCTCACCATGGGGACAAGGACACTGGCAGCAGAAGTTCTGGGAAGTACTCCTTGGCGTGAGCCCTCCCAGAGTCCGCCATTAGCCCCACCAAAGAGCTGGGTAGGCTCCAGTGCTGGATCGCCTCAGGCCAAACAACCAACAGGGAGGGAACCCAACCCCATGCATCAGCAGACAAGTGGATTAAAGTTTTACTGAGCTCTGCCCACCAGAGCAACAACCAGCTCTGCCCACCACCAGTCCCTCCCATCAGGAAGCTTGCACAAGCCTCTTAGATAGGCTCATCCACCACAGGGAGAGACAGCAGAAGCAAGAAGAATTACAATTCTGCAACCTGTGGCAGGAAAACCACATTCACAGAAAGATATACAAAATGAAAAGGCAGAGAACTTTGTACCAGATGAAGGAACAAGATAAAACCCCAGGAAAACAACTAAATGAAGTGGAGATAGGCAACCTTTCAGAAAAAGAATTCAGAATGATAGTGAAGATGATCCAGAACCTTGGAAAAGGAATGGAGGCAAAGATCGAGAAGATGCAGGAAATGTTTAACAAAGACGTGGAAGACTTAAAGAACAAACACCTAGAAGACTTAAAGAACAAACAAACAGAGATGAACAATACAATAACTAAAATGAAAAATACACTAGAAGGAATCAATAGCAGAATAACTGAGGCAGAAGAACAGATAAGTGACCTGGAAGACAGAATGGTGGAATTCACTGCCGTAGAACAGAATAAAGAAAAAAGAATGAAAAGAAATGAAGACAGCCTAAGACATCTCTGGGACAACATTAAATGCAACAACATTCGCATTACAGGGGTCCCAGAAGGAAAAGAGAGAAAGAAAGGACCCGAGAAAATACCTGAAGAGATTATAGTCAAAATCATCCTTAACATGGCAAAGGAAATAGCCACCCAAGTCCAGGAAGCACAGAGAGTCCCAGGCAGGGTAAAGCCAAGGAGCAACACACAGAGACACACAGTAAACAAACTGACAAAAATTAAAGACAAAGAAAAATTACTGAAGGCAACAAGGGAAAAATGACAACATACAAGGGAACTCCCATAAGGTTAACAGCTGATTTCTCAGCAGAAACTCTACAAGCCAGAAGGGAGTGGCACGATATATTTAAAGTGATGAAAGGGAAGATTCTACAACCAAGATTACTCAACCCGTCAAGGATCTCATTCAGATTCGATGGAGAAATCAAAAGCTTTAGAGACAAGCAAAAACTAAGGGAGTTCAGCACCACCACACCAGCTGTACAACAAATGCTAAAGGAACTTCTCTAAGTGGGACACACAAGAGAAGAAAAGGACCTAAAAACACAAACCTAAAACAATTAAGAAAATGGTAACAGGAACATACATATCGATAATTACCTTAAACGTGAATGGATTAAATGCTCCGACTAAAAGACACAGGCTCACTGAATGGATACAAATAAGACCCATGTATATGCTGTCTACAAGAGACCCACTTCAGACCTAGGGACACATACAGACTGAAAGTGAGGGGATGGAAAAAGATATTCCATACAAATGGAAATCAAAAGAAAGCTGGGGTAGCAATACCCATATCAGATAAAATAGACTTTAAAATAAAGAATGTTACAAGAGACAAGGAAGGACACTACATAATGGTCAAGGGAACAATCCAAGAAGAAGATATAGCAATTATAAATATATATGCACCCAACGTAGGAGCACCTCAATACATAAGGCAACTGCTAACAGCTATAAAAGAGGAAATAGACAGTAACAGAATAATACTGGGGGACTTTAACACCTCACTTACACCAATGGACAGATCATCCACACAGAAAATTAATAAGGAAACACAAGCTGTAAATGACACAATAGACCAGATAGAGTTAATTGATATTTATAGGACACTGTATCCAAAAACAGCAGATTACACTTTGTTCTCAAGTGCAGATGGAACATTCTCCAGGATAGATCACACCTTGGGTCACAAATCAAGCCTCAGTAAATTTAAGAAAACTGAAATCATGTCAAGCATCTTTTCCGACCACAACGCTATGAGATTAGAAATCAATTATAGGGAAAAAAAACGTAAAAAACAGAAACACATGGAGGCTAAACAATATGTTACTAAATAACCAACAGATCACTGAAGAAATCAAAGAGGAAATAAAAAAATACTTAGAGACAAATTACAATGAAAACACAATGATCCAAAACCTATGAGATGCAGCAAAAGCAGTTCAAAGAGGGAAGTTTACAGCAATACAAGCCTACCTCAAGAAACAAGAAAACCCAAGAAAACCCAAAGTTAGTAGAAAGAAAGAAATCATAAACATCAGAGCAGAAATAAATGAAAGAGAAACAAAGAAAACAATAGCAAAGATCAATGAAACTAAAAGCTGTTTCTTTGAGAAGATAAACAAAATTGATAAACCTTTAGTCAGACTCATCAAGAAAAAGAGGAAGAGGACTCAAATCAATAAAATTAGAAATGAAAAAGGAGAAGTTACAATGGACACCGCATAAATACAAAGCATCGTAAGAGACTACTACAAGCAACTCTATGCCAATAAAATGGACAACCTGGAAGAAATGGACAAATTCTTAGAAAGGTATAACCTTCCAAGACTGAACCAGGAAGAAATAGAAAATATGAACAGACCAATCACAAGTAATGAAATTGAAACTGTGATTTAAAATCTTCCAACAAGCAAAAGTCCAGGACCAGATGGCTTCACAGGTGAATTCTATGAAACATTTAGAGAAGAGCTACCACCCATCCTTCTCAAACTCTTCCAAAAAATTGCAGAGGAAGGAACATTCCCAAACCCATTCTATGAGGCCACCATCACCCTGATACCAAAACCAGACAAAGATACTACAAAAAAAGAAAATTTACAGACCAATATCACTGATGAATATAGATGCAAAAATCCTCAATAAAATATAGCACAGAATCTAACAACACATTAAAAGGATCATACACCATGACCAAGTGGGATTTATCCCAGGGATGCAAGGATTCTTCGATATATGTAAATCAACCAATGCGATACACCATTTTAATAAACTGAAGAATAAAAACCATATAATCATCTCAATAGATGCAGAAAAAGCTTTTGACAAAATTCAACACCAATTTATGATAAAAACTCTCCAGAAAGTGGGCATAGAGGCAAACTACCTCAACATCATTAAGGCTATATATGACAAACCCACATCAAACATCATTCTCAACGGTGAAAAACTGAAAGCATTTCCTCTAATATCAGGAACATGACAAGGATGGCCACTCTTGCCACCATTATTCAACATAGTTTTGGAAGTCCTAGCCACAGCTATCAGAGAAGAAAAAGAAATAAAAGGAATACAAACTGGAAAAGAAGTAAAACTGTCACTGTTTGCAGGTGATATGATACTATACATAGAGAATCCTAAAGATACCACTAAAAACTACTAGAGGTAATCAATGAATTTGGTAAAGTTGCAGGACACAAGATTAATGCACAGAAATCTGTTGCATTCTTATACACTAACAACAGAAGATCAGAAAGAGAAATTAAAGATACAGTCCCATTCACCATTGAAACAAAAAGAATAAAATACCTAGGAATAAACCTACCTAAGAAGGTAAAAGACCTGTACTCAGAAACTGTAAGACACTGATAAAAGAAATCAACGATGACACAAACAGATGGACAGATATACCATGTTCTTGGATTGGAAGAATCAATATTGTGAAGATGATGACTATACTACTCAAAGCAATCTACAGATTCAATGCAATCCTTATCAAATTACCAGTGGCATCTTTTACAGAACTAGAACAAAAAATCATAAAATTTGTATGGAGACACAAAAGACCCTGAATAGCCAAAGCAGTCGTGAGGGAAAAAAACAGAGCTGGAGGAATCAGACTCCCTGACTTTGGGCTATACTACAAAGCTACAGTAATCAAGACAATATGGTACTGGCACAGAAACAGAAATATAGACCAATGGAACAGGATAGAAAGCCCAGAGATAAACCCACACACCAGTGGTCAACTAATCTATGACAAAGGAGGCAAGGATATACAATAAAGAAAAGACAGTCTCTTCAATAAGTGGTGCTGGGAAAACTGGACAGCTACATGTAAAAGAATGAAATTAGAACACTCCCTAACACCATACACAAAAATAAACTCAAAATGGATTAGAGACCTAAATGTAAGACCGGACACTATAAAACTCTTAGAGGAAAACATAGGAAGAACACTCCTTGACATAAATCACAGCAAGATCCTTTTGGACCCACCTCCTAGAGAAATGGAAATAAAAACAAAGATAAACAAATGGGACCTAATGAAACTTCAAAGCTTTTGCACAGCCAAGGAAACCATAAACAAGACCAAACGACAACCCTCAGAATGGGAGAAAATATTTGCAAATGAAGCAACTGACAAAGGATTAATCTCCAAAATTTATAAACAGCTCATGCAGCTCAATAGCAAAAAAACAAACAACCCAATCCAAAAATGGGCAGAAGACTTAAATAGGCATTTCTCCAAAGAAGATATACAGACTGCCAACAAACACATGAAAGAATGCTCAACATCATTAATCATTAGAGAAATGCAAATCAAAACTACAATGAGATATCATCTCACACCAGTCAGAATGGCCATCATCAAGAAATCTAGAAACAATAAATGCTGGAGAGGGTGTGGAGAAAAGGGAACACTCTTGCACTGCTGGTGGGAATGTGAATTGGAACAGCCACTATGGAGAACAGTATGGAGGTTCCTTAAAAAACTACAAATAGAACTACCATATGACCCAGCAATCCCACTACTAGGCATATACCCTGAGAAAACCATAATTCCAAAAGAGACATGTACCAAAATGTTCATTGCAGCTCTATTCACAATAGCCCGGAGCTGGAAACAACCTAAGTGTCCATCATCGGATGAATGGATAAAGAAGATGTGGCACATATATACAATGGAATATTACTCAGCCATAAAAAGAAACGAAACTGAGCTATTTGTAATGAGGTGGATAGACCTAGAGTCTGTCATACAGAGTGAAGTAAGTCAGAAAGAGAAAGACAAATACCGTATGCTAACACATATATACGGAATTAAAAAAAAAAATGTCATGAAGAACCTAGGGGTAAAACGGGAATAAAGACACAGACCTACTTGAGAATGGACTTGAGGATATGGGGAGGGAGAAGGGTAAGCTGTGACAAAGCGAAAGAGAGGCATGGACATATATACACTACCAAACGTAAGGTAGATAGATAGTAGGAAGCAGCCGCAGAGCACAGGGAGATCAGCTCGGTGCTTTGTGACCGCCTGGAGGGGTGGGATGGGGAGGGTGGGAGGGAGGGAGATGCATGAGGGAACGGATGTGGGAACAGATGTATATGTATGACTGATTCACTTTGTTATAAAGCAGAAACTAATTAAAAAAAATAAAATTAAATAAAAAAAAAAAGATCTTTTCAGATCCACCTCCTGGAGTAATGGAAATAAAAACAAAAATAAACAAATGGGACCTAATGAAACTTAAAAGCTTTTGCAAAGCGAAGGAAACAGCAAACAAGACAAAAAGACAACCCCCAGAATGGGAGAAAATATCTGCAAACAAATCAACGGACAAAGGATTAATCACCAAAATATATAAACAGGTCAAGCAGCTCAATATTAAAAAAACAAACAACCCAATTCAAAAATGAGCAGAAGACCTAAACAGACATTTCTCCAAAGAAGACATACAGATGGCCAAGAGGCACATGAAAAGCTGCTCAACATCACTAATTATTAGAGAAATGCAAACCAAAACTACAATGAGATATCACCTCACACCAGTCAGAATCGGCACCATCAGAAAATTTACAAACAACAGATGCTGGGGAGGGTGTGGAGAAAAGGAAACCCTCTTGCACTGTTGGTGGGAATGTAAATTGGTACAGCCACTATGGAGAACAGTACGGAGGTTCCTTAAAAAACTAAAAATACAATTACCATATGACCCAGCAATCCCACTACTGGGCATATACCCAGAGAAAACCATAATTCAAAAAGACACATGCACCCCAGTGTTCACTGCAGCACTATGTACAATAGCCAGGTTATGGAAGCAACCTAGATGTCCATCCACAGATGAATGAATAAAGAAGATATGGTACATATATAGAATGGAATATTACTCAGCCATAAAAAGGAACGGAATTGGGTCATTTGTTGAGATGTGGATGGATCTACAGACTGTTATACAGAGTGAAGTAAGTCAGAAAGAGAAAACAAATATCGTATATTAATGCGTATATATGGAACCTCGAAAAATGGTACAGATGAACCAGTTTGCAGGGCAGAAGTATAGACACAGATGTAGAGAACAAACGTATGGACACCAAGGGGGGAAAGTGGCAGGGAGGTGGGTGGTGGGATGAATTGGGAGGTTGGGATTGACATATATACACTATGTATAAAATAGATAACTAATAAGAACCTGCTGTATAAAAAATATATATAAAATAAAATTCAAAAAAAAAAGCTAACAAAAACTTCACTAAGAAAGGAAACTATAAACCAACATCATTCATAAACATAGATGCAAAAGTCCTTAATCTATGAGCAAGTTGAATTCAGAAGTGTATTAAAAGGATAATACATCATAACCAAGTAAGGGTCTATTCCAAAAATGCAAGGTTGATTTACCATTGGAAAATCCAATGTGATATACCATATCACACTACATATTATATAATTCCATTGATATAAGCTCAGTTCTAGAATAGGCAAAACTAATTTGATGTAAAATCTAAATCTAATACCAAAAGAAAAAGGGAACAATAGTCGCCTGGGGTGGCTGCGAGAGACTGACTGGCACAGGACAGGAGGGAACTTTCTGGAGACTTGAAAATGTTCTATATTGTGATACGGTTGTGGGTTTTACATGAATATACATGATTGCATCTGCTACATTTCAGTATATATAAACCTTACAAAAAAATTTTTTTAAGTAACAATAACAGTGGAAAGATGGGTAATGGGTAGAAGTATATGAAACAGAATAAGAGAATACTGTTAAGTGCTGAAGCTGGGTGAAGGGTCATGGGAGTTCATTATACTATTCTGTTTTGGGGTTTGTTTTAATTTACATAATAAAAACAAAAACAAAACAAAACGTAGAGTTTTTAGTTGAGAAGAAAATATATGAGTCAAAATGTTTTGTAGTTCCCCACCATTACCAATAAAAAGTTACTGTAGGGGCTTCCCTGGTGGCGCAGTGGTTGGGGGTCCGCCTGACAATGCGGGGGACGCGGGTTTGTGCCCCGGTCTGGGAGGATCCTACGTGCCGCGGAGCGGCTGGGCCCGTGGGCCATGGCCGCTTGGGCCTGCGCGTCCGGAGCCTGTGCTCCGCAACGGGAGAGGCCACAACAGTGAGAGGCCCGCGTACTGCAAAAAAAATAAAAAAATTCACTAGGTGGGTGGGGGGAACTGAGGAGATGTTTAAGGGTACAAACTTGCAACTAGTAGATAAGTCCCGGGTATCTAACGTACAACATAGTGATTATAGACAACAGTACTGTATTATAAACTTACAAGTTGCTAAGAGACTAAATAAAATAAAATAAAATAATTCAGGCAGAATGCAGTGTCATGATAAAAGCTGTAATACAGCCACAAACCCCAAACTTAGTATTCTGGCATATACGGTTATGAACAGCATGCATAGAAATTTTTGGAAATTATCACCAAAATGGACGGTCTTAGATTTCTGGGCTGAACTGAAAATTTCTGGATTAATCTTTCTTGTTAAAGTAATAAGACAAATTATAAAATCAATCACAACATGCAGCCCTGACCCAGGTACTGTGTCTTCTTTCCTCAAAGAATACTGATTATTGTAGGCTCTCCTCTGAACTAAGTACTGTGGGGAAATTAAAGTATAAGACACAAACCTTATCCCAAGGAAAATTACAATTTAACTACAAAGGCAAGACACGCCTGAAAACAAACCGTCACCACATAGCGGTGCTTGGTTAAGTGCCAGAAGAGAGTACAGATAAGACGTACTGTAAAATGGAAAGAACATTCTACTGGGGGTGGTTTCAGCAGGCTGCCTTGAGGTTAAGGAACTCAGAATGAAAGAATTTAGACAGCAATAAAAATGTAATGGGAGGGAGGCAGGCACTTCCAGGGCAGGAGAACAGGGTAAAGCAAGCAATGTGATGAAGTAACTTGAAAATCAACCTGAATTTTGTCTCCAGAGAATCCCCAGTATCCCTTCAATGCCTTTGTCTAGCTCTCCTATCAATTTCTTCTCAAACCTTTAGATCAGTGGTTCCCAAAGTGAGGTCCTTGGACAAGCAGCATGATCAACTATCTGGGAACTTCAACTGCAAATTCTGAGGCCCCATCCCAGATCTAATGAGTCAGAAGTGGGCAGAGGGAGGGAATGGAGCGGCAATCTGTGTTTGAACAAGTCCTTCAGGTGATTCTGATGGCCCGTTCAAGTTTGAAAACCATTGCTCTAGGACTACCTGATAAGCACAACCCTCCGCGCAGGAAACTGATGACGTTCTGAGCGCCTAACTGAGCCACTTTGCTGGGTGCAGGAAGGGAGTTGATACCAGGTCCCAGCCCTCTAAGAGTTCATTCTCTGGCCCAATCTCGCTTTCTCCTCCAGTACCCCTTGTTCCAATCACTATCCTCTATGCCATCGCCTCCCGTATTACTTTACCCTCGCAGGGCCCCTCCGTCGCCTTACCTCAGACTCAGAGAGGACGTGGTGCCGGCAGGTAGGAGAACTGCCCAAGGAGACAGGAATAGATGTAGCGCTTGCCCGGAGCCCGCCCAAGAGGAGTAAAACGCCTCGGACCCATAAAGAACCGCTCCAGTGCCACCGGCTCGGGCCCCGGCCTGAAGCCGAGGAGCCCGCTCTTCCAACCGTCTCGGCCGCCATCTTCAGGCCGAGCGTCGTTACCATGGAGTACGTGACGCCTCCGCTCCCAGCGCCAGCCCCGCCCCTCGCCTCTCGAGGCAGGTGGAGGAGCTTGGCGGTGGAAAGGTGCTTTTTGATTGGCTAGCGTCACCCATAAGAAGTTCACCGCGGAAGACGAGAGTTGCATCACGTCCATCGCGTCTCATTCGCGCGAAGCCGGCCAATAAATGCCTCTTGGCGGCCCACGTGAGTTAGGCTGTGGGAAGACTAGTGGGTGCTGTTGGTAATGGGATGCTGATACGTCGGTGTCCTTCCTTACTGAGGCAGTTTTTCACTTTTTAATTCAGTTATTCACCGAAAAGATATGCACTCACTAGGTGCCAGGTGCTTAGACATATAAATTATGGTTAGCTCTCTGTATAAAAAGTAAATGGCATGTAATTTTCATTTTTACTTATCCTGAGTCACCAATTCTAGACCTACTTGTTAAAAAATTTTAAGTGTAGTTGATTTACAATATCGTGCTAGACCCACTTAATTATAGTCATTTTCTGTAAAATCAAATGTGTTTTTTACCATTCAACCCCATCCCTTAACTTCTATGAATGTAAGAATTGCAACTGCATTAATCCCGGAGACTAGGTAGATCCTTGCCATTAAGGCAACTACCTTAAAAACTGAGCCGTGACAAACTATAAGAAATTAGAAGTTGGGACAAATCTCCTTGTGGCCCACGAAACAATTAAAACCAGGAACTGAAAGCACCGAGCTCTAACAGTCATTCCAGGAACTGAATATTGTAAATTACTATGCTAGGAACTTTAGTAGAAAAATAAAATAAAATCCCCAAGAATTTACAATTCATTGGTGAAGACAATGTACTTAAAAAAAAATGGTTGGGGCATTTTACCAGTAGACTCATTAGATGTGTCTATCATCCCACAACTAGTGGAAGCTGGGATTTCAAACAAAATATATCACTTTATAACGTACTCTCTACACAAAACCACAAAGAAATTGCGGATTGTGAGTAAAGAATGGTACCGGTCATCTTCAGTTTCCTAGCGGTAAAGGCAGTGTCATGCTGGTGGAGGGGCAGTTTCAATAGTCTAAAGGACAAGCTGCTAGCCGTTTTAAGTTCATTTCTGTGAAACATTCAACTCCTCCAATGTAGCTTTGGCTTGAGGACTGCCTTTGCACTGACCAAACCTCGTTATGGGAGCAGAAAAGTGTAATACAGGCTCTCACTCCCCCCACCCAACCACCTCCTAGTCCCCCAACTTTGTAAATGCACTGTTACCCGCTCAGCAACCAAAGCTAGGAAGTTAGTTTTGAAGACTCCTCTCTACAATCAATTGGTTTTAACATTCGGTTAATGTTTAGTCTATTAAGGTACTCAACTGTCTCAGTTAAGACTGCAAAGCCTACCTGGTTTTCCCTCCCTTCAGTTTATGCTGGGTTGCCACAGGGATCTTTCTAAAATACGCATCTTGTCACCTGTCACTCAAGTTCTTCAGTGACACTCTAATACAAGAATATTGTTAGAACTTCCCTGGCGGTCCAGTGGTTAAGACTCAGTGTTTCCACTGCAGCGGGGCAAGGGTTCCATCCCTGGTCGGGGAACTAAGATCCCCGACATGTCATGGGCAGTGTAGCAAAAAAAAAATTAATGGAAGACTTGGGCTTCCCTGGTGGCGCAGTGGTTGAGTCCGCCTGCTGATGCAGGGGATGCGGGTTCGTGGCCCGGTCCGGGAAGATCCCACATGCCGCGGAGCCTGCGCGTCCGGAGCCCGTGCTCCGCAACGGGAGAGGCCACAACAGTGAGAGGCCCGCGTACCGCAAAAAAAAAAAAAAAAAAAAAAAAGACTATTGTCTAAAATCCTGGCACCTGGTAGTTTCCTAGACTTACTTTCCAATTACTTCCAATTGGTTTCAGTCACACTACATAACCCAGTTAAATTGTTCATTCTGCTTTCGCAATGTTTGTGCCATTTCCCTTTTCTGAAGTACCACCCCCAAGCATCCCTTCCTCTATTCGATGATCCCCAAGAGTACATCTATTTAACTGGCACAACAAAGCAGTTACCTTTAGTTTATGTTGACTTTTTTTTTTAAATTATGTTTTGGCTCTGTTGGGTCTTTGTTGCTGCTCACAGGCTTTCTCTAGTTGCAGTGCGCGGTCTTCTCATTGCAGTGGCTTCCCTTGTTGTGGAGCGTGAGCTCTACGCGCACGGGCTTCAGTAGTTGTGGCACACGGGCTTAGTTGCTCCGCAGCATATGGGATTTTCCCGGACCAGGGCTTGAACCCATGTCCCCTGCACAGGCAGTCTTAACCACTGTGCCACCAGAGAAGCACCCCCCCCCTTATTTTTTAATATTTATTTTGTCTTTTGGCTGTGTCGGGTCTTAGTGCGGGCTCTTCCTTGTGGTGCACGGGTTTCTCTCTAGTTGTGGCACGCGAGCTTACTTGCCCTGCGGCATGTGTGATCTTAGTTCCGCGACCAGGGATCGAACCTGCATCCCCTGCATTGGTAGGCGGATTCTTTACCACTGGACCACAAGGGAAGTCCCCTAACCAAATTTCAAGTTGTGGGGCCATGAAATGAACTGCTTAGATCTGGTGAAGAGAGCATAATTGACCAATGACTCCAAGCAGCTTCTCTCTACCATCCACCTCATTTGTCTTGAGGCCATGGCTCCCGAGGGTTGCTGCTAGACAAATAAGACTGGCAGTACAAACAAAGCCCCTTTTCGGTGACTCTTCCAACAGCAATTTTGGCTTCAGGGCCACCATTAAACTAAGCAAACCGTAGAACTGCTGTGCGCCTTCATGCTAATCATTTTTTAGAGTCTGCTTCTTAGAGAAACCAAATACAATTAAAAACTGTTAAAAGGGGTGCAGTTTGGCAAACTCCCAGTTTTCTGTTGATATTTTCAGTGGAATGTCAAGATCTGTTGGTTAATAAAAGGAGCACCTGCTACTGCATCAAACACCTAAACCCACCATACTGTGAACTGATGCCTTGGTTCAAACTGTATTCAGCACATTCTGAGATTTAAAATATTCTGCAGCCCTGCTTAGTTGCCTTTGTATCATGCCAAAACGTCTCAATTCTGCACTTTACTATTAAAACATGGAGCAAAGGACAGCAACCCTGTCCAGGCAATCCTGACAACCCCCCACCAAGATTTTTTAAGGTATGTGGCAATTTAGGGACACTTTCAACTTAGACATTATTCCCAGTCAAGTGTTATATACTGGATGCTTTGTCCAGTCACAAATCCCAAGGATATCTCATCCAAATGAGCTGCCAAATACCATCAATATAATCCTCATTCAAATTTCTCCCAACTACCATTTTTAAGCCCCAAGTTTCCTAATCAATCTATATTAAACAAGTGCATGCTACTACAAGGTACTTTAGGAGGTCAAGATATTTGCAGTTTCTTTCAACTTAATGAGGGAGGCAGTTACCAGTACCATAGCTGAAATAAGGGGAAAAGTTATAGATTCATTTGATGTGGAAATCTGGAAACGTTTCATGGTGTATATCGATACTGGCTAAAAACTGACTTCTGTCCTTCCTGTGGGTTATCTCCACTTGTCCAAAAACTTTTCATAGGATAGGTTCCAGCACTCCATCACTGTAAACCTTCCAAGATACTCCTTTCCACTGTCCCCAACTAAAGCTTACTTGTAACCTTCCCCCCAACATTTAAGGTCTTATATTAAGATACATCCTATCCTCATTAAAACCCTCCTGTTGTCTAAATCTCTGTAACTGCCATATTCTCTGGGCTCCCATATACTCTGAAAATGCCCGAAAACCACCACCCTTTAAGCACTTAGCAACTGAATTCAGGGCAAAGAATTTTTTAAGCCATGTTAACAAAAATACAAGGGAACAAATCCACATTTATTTATTTACTTTTCAGAAAGTTTAAATCCTTGAAGGGTACAGCATCTGGTGGGGGGGGGAAAGAACATAATGTCATTAAGTGCATGTTATATACAAACAGTTATTGAATACCACAACATGAAAAATCTCCCATTGTCCCATTACCCATCTCTGAAAGGCACCCAATGACTTATATCCTAGTGGGAAGGGAACTAAATTTTTAGAGCCTTCAGTTTCTAGGTGAACATTCTTTGACTTAAGAACCAGTACTGGGAACCTGAGAATCAATTTAATTTTGCTTCCTCTAACGATAGTAAAAACCTCCTCTGATGAGAAATCTCAACTGCTCAGCAGGGTTCAAAAGTACCCTGTGACCCCAAGGATGCAGCCATGTCTATTAAAAATAGATCCTAACTGAAGAAAACAGGAGCTATCCTGTTAAAAATATCACAGAATCTGGAGTTGAAGTCCTGGGACATGAGCATTAGTTTTCCTCTATAAAATAAAGCTAATACCTATTTGAACAAGACTGTCATGATGAAGAGATCGGAAATATTAATTTTGCCAGGAAAAGGTATGTTGAATTTTTATTTTCTAGCAATTACTTCAGAGCCCAATAAATATAGTTGCCAGAAAATTGTTCATTTAAATAGGTGACCCTCAAACAACACAAGTTTGAACTGTGTGGGTCCACTTATACACAGATTTTTTTTTCCAGTAAATACGTACTACACAATCCGCAGTTGACTGAATCCACAGATGCCGAGGCCAACTGTAAAGTTATTCTGGATTTCTCACAGTGCCCCTAACCTCTGCGTTGTTCAAGGGCCAACTGTGCTATTCCCCACCACCCACAGGCAGCTTTAGCAATTACCTGAAATCTAGGCACAATCCATTTGAACCCTCTGCCTTCACTTTTCTTATAATGCCAAGAAAATGTTCCATAATACATTTACACAGTAGCCCCTAATTTTACAGCATGATCTATTGGTGACATTTTATAATCACAATAGTCCTTAGTAGTCAAAGCCAAACACCATGAGCTTAGTTTGATTCGAAAGGTGCCACATTGCTAATAATGTACTTACCACACGGATTCTGTGTCCAATGGCCTTAGCAGGAAGATTGCTTCGGAATTTGGCACGAACCATGCCACTGTTTCCATGAGCACGAGTTATCTTTCCCCAGATTACTCTGGTTTTGTTAGGTTTTCCACCAGGAGTTACTGTGTTGCTGATTTTAAAAGAGGATTAAAAAAGGCATGAGAACCCAGACAACCAGTATAGTGTGGTACAAAATCAAGGTGACTTCTAGACCAGTCGCCCTCAACCCTAGCTTAAACGGTAATAGCTGTAATATGGGGAGGGGGCAGGGAAGGGGGGGGGAAAAGAAATGTGAGGATATTTTGAGTGTAGGGAGAGAGGAACTTGTTTGTAATTTTAAATAGCCAGGTAAGGCCTTACTAAGAAGCTAACACCAGAAAAAAGACTCGAAGGTAAGGGAACAGCTTATGTTATAAACTGAGGTTGTGTCCCTGGCTTGTGGAAAGGCAGACGATGCCAAGAGATGAATCCTAGCTGGGTTAAGAGAGGACAGAGGGAGCCCTGAATAAATATGGTCTTAGAAGCTCCTTAATGACTTTAGCTTTTACTAAATGAGACGGGGAAGAGTTGGAATTTGAGCAATGTACAGATGATTTGACTTATAATTTTAAAGGACTGGGAAATCCCTGGTGGTCCAGTGATTAAGACTCCACGCTTTCACTGCCAAGGGCCCAGGTTCAATCCCTGGTCAGGGAACTAAGATCCTGCAAACCACGCGTGGCAAAAAAAATTTAAAGGATCACTCTGGTTGCAGGAGGAAAGGGGGATGGGGGAGATGAAAACATGTTCCCAAAGATCTTTTTAAAAACAATTTAAATACCCAATAGTCCACCCATTTCTTCCACTCCCGCCCCCACCTCTATCCCAGAGATTTTAATTGATCTGGAATGGGTTTAAGAAACAATGCTCTAGAGATAACATCTTTAAACATCTATTAAAATTGTAACTTCAAGAGATCAACAAAATAAATTAAGCGATATGAAAAATGCTCTATAAAACCTTAAGATCGTAATATAAGGACCTGACGCCTTCCTTAAAACAAATTAATAGCTGTAATTTTTCTAAGTGCAGAAGACACTTATATCCAATACTAACCATGAAGTTCCTTGAACTCCCAAAGTAGAAACCACAACAGTACCATTTATTTAACCAACTTCAAATGAGACCAATCAAGTGAAAACTCAAAAAGCACAATACTATCAACTTACTTCTTTGCTTTGTACACGTAAGCACATCTCTTGCCTAGATAGAATTCAGTTTCATCTCGAGCATATACACCTTCAATTTTCAGGAGAGCTGTGTGCTCCCTCTGGTTCCGTAGACCCCGCTTATAGCCAGCAAAAATGGCCTTGGACCACAGCCTAAGACAAAATATACTGTTAATCATAAGCTGTTAAAAGATCTCTCTCAACTTCAACAAACCACAGGTATGATTTGGCTTGTAATGACAACCACCTAAAAGTTACCTATGTAGCAAACATCTGAATTTTTTCCCCACCAGTTTTTAACTCACATGTAGGATCACGCCTAATAAACAAACTACAAGTACAAAGCAATGATATTTAAAACGCATACCTTCCAGACATAATTGCCGTTTTAGAAGTCCTGTTCCCAGCAGGCCTTAAAACAAAAATAATCAGTTTAAAATCTTGCAACGCGCGTTTCCCACCTAGTCTCTGGAAGAGCGCCCCAAACTCAGAGAATACCTGATAACTAAGCAAATTCCAAAAGGAAAACAAAACCTAAAGTAGCAAAACAGTACACTACAGGAAGTAACTCCTAGAAACCCCAAAAGAAAGCCTTAAGAAAGTTCACGCCACGATCATGGGGGAAAAAAAAGATCAAGGAGCCATAGAAGCACGCAGAGAACAAGACTTTTAAACACTGAATGGGAAAGAAAAGCGAAGGAAAGACATAGTAAACAGGCAAAGCCAGGTTTGAGGTGGGAGTAAATGAACAAAGAACCCTGCCTAAAAGTGCCACTGCTGCCAGACAAAATGCATCTATTTTATATTTTAATCCGCTAGGGACCGCAAGCAACTCCAGTTACCGGAGCACCCATTCTCGGAGGTCAGGGGACCAGCACCATCAGTCCCGTATCTCCTCCATCCTGTACTCCCTGTTGCTGGAATCCATAGAAATCATTAGCTGGTAGAGCCTCGGAGCCGCACCAGCATCTCACGAGAGGAACATAGCCGAGCCGACCCCACTTATTTGCCCCCAAAGTTCAGCTGCGGAAACGCCACACACCTCCACAAGGTCCAAGATGGCTGAAAAAGAAACGGAAGGCCCCGCCGCGTGGCCTCATGGGTAAACACCTCTCCACCCCGCCCCCCCATTTAGGTATCTTCCGCCACCGCCAGAAAAATAAGCCTCAGAAATCGTCTTCTGACTGAAATAAGCCACGTTCAAGAGCACTCTTACAATTCTTTCCCTAAGTCCTTTTATCTTTGTAAACTGCAACATGTACTATATACTTTGGAACAGAGGGAGGCAAAATGGTAGCCAGCTAAAGGAGAAGAACAGGTCCTCCAAAGCTCTGCGTTGCCGTAGAAACACCTTAGCTAGGTTCCGGCGGCGTCGGGTGCTGTAGCGGGAAAAGTGAAGCCCGACTGGAGGACTACCCCCGCCTCGAATACCCCAGATTTGATTCGCCAACAAGGGGGTATCTTTCCTTCTTACCACATAGCAGTAGGGCGAACGGAAACTCTCGGATCCTAGCCAGGAAGAGAAAGACGGCGATCACAAAGGCAGGAGGAGAGAGCTCTTCCTTCTCTTTATCTTTTGTCCCCCACCACCCCCTTACTCCTTTCCTCCTTCTACTCCTTTATCTCTTTCCAGAAATGACTTAAGTTCTTACCGCCAATCTTCATTTTGACTCCAAGGGTGAAGAGCACTGTCCTGAAAAGGCTTTGTTGCGTTTTAAGGAGAGGTCATTCAGCTGCCAAACTCTCGCGGCGCGCAGCACCGTGGTCACGTGCCATAGGTCTTCAGTAAATATTCGTAGACTAGAATGGGATAGCTTAGTGGACGTGAGAGATTTACATTCCCTAACTATTGCACATTTATGTGTTGCCCTATGGATTCATTCCTTTTGTCAGCAGTTTGTTGAATGACTGACTACCATGAACGAAATTTTGTTCCTGGCTCGGAGGAGCCTGCAGTAAACAGAACAACAGAAAGCTCTGCCCTCATGGAGCTTACATCCTAGTAGGGGGAGCAAGACAATGAGCAAGTAAAATATATGGCACATTAAAAGGTAATGTGAGAAAAAATTTTCTCTCTGGAGATTGGATCCAGATGGGGCAAATGGCAGATACCTAGAAATATGCCACTGATTTAAGCTAGTACCTGATGGACCAGTGGTGAAGAGGTGAGGGGAAGAGTCGTTCAACTTGAAAGAATAGCATATGCAAAGACCCTGAGTTGGAAGGGAGCATGATTCCATAGGAGAAAGAAGCCCATTGAAGCTGGAGCCATGAGAGCAATAAAAGGGCAGTGCCAGATGGATCTGGAGAGGAAAAGAGGAGCCCAGATCATGCAGGCCTTATGGTCCAAGTTAAGAGGTTTACTTTTATTTTTTTTTAATTATTTATTTATTTATTTATTTATTCATGGCTGTGTTGGCTCTTCATTTCTGTGTGAGGGCTTTCTCTAGTTGCGGCAAGTGGGGGCCACTCCTCATCGCGGTGCGCAGGCCTGTCACTATCGCGGCCTCTCGTTGCGGAGCACAGGCTCCAGACGCGCAGGCTCAGTATTTGTGGCTCACGGGGCTAGTTGCTCCGCGGCATGTGGGATCTTCCCAGACCAGGGCTCAAACCCATGTCCCCTGCATTGGCAGGCAGATTCTCAACCACTGCGCCACCAGGGAAGCCCCGAGTTTTACTTTTTTTCCCAAGTTAGTGAGAAACCACTGAAGAGTTCTAAGGAGAGACATGATGAGATTTTCAATCTTAAAAGATGAGTTCTTCATTTCAAAAAGATAACTTTTAATTTGGAAGCTGTGGGGCTTCCCTGGTGGCACAGTGGTTAAGATCGGCCTGCCAATGCAGGGGACACGGGTTCAAGCCCTGGTCTGGGAAGATCCCACATGCCGCAGAGCCACTAAGCCCGTGCGCCGCAACTACTGAGCCTGCGCACCACAACTGAAGCCCGCACGCCTAAAGCCCATGCTCTGCAACAAGAGAAGCCACTGCAATGAGAAGCCCGTGCACTGCAACGAAAACTAGCCCCTGCTCTCTGCAACTAGAGAAAGACCCAATGCAGCCAAAAATAGTTAATTAATTTTTAAAAATTTGGAAGCTGTTAAAGTAGTTCAGACAAGAAACAACAGCTAGATTCAGCATGGTGTTGGGGGAGATGGAAATTGAAGGTAAAATCCACAGGACCTCATGGTGGTTTGAATTGGGGGAATGCTGATGTCAGGATGACAGGAAGGAAGCAGAAATAACTCCTGAGTTTCTAGTATTGAGGAATGAGAAGCCATAACAGAACGAAAGCACTGGATTCTACATAAGCATAGTCCCATCTTACCTATGTGAGGCACACTTACCTATGCCCCAGGCCTAAAAAATGGAAAAATAAAGAAACAACAACACAGCAAAAGAACAAAATCTTAACACCATGCTATTTCCTCCTAAGACTGCCCTTGAACCAGAACATTTAGCTACTTTGGAGTATCTTTTTTTCAGTTTACATAAAGATTCTTTAATTTTTGCATATAAGATGTTTGTTGCATGAGACATACTTGTAACTGCCCTCCTCAGGGTCACTTTACTGTGGACAAAATCACACTGGAAACTTACCATTCATTATTCATTCAGTATAGAGCAAAAATCTCCATAGGGTGTTCTCATTGTAAAGCTTATTTAAGCAGAAAGGGCTTTGGTTTACTGAGGAAGGGTAACATCTTAACAGCAGTGTTAAACTGATTTTCAGGATAAATACAGTTTCAGTTTTTCTAAGTGCAATCTCAGTTGTTTTTCTAAGTCTGGGTGCAATAAATTCTGTTAATCTGGCAGATCAGAGAAATGGAGCCATCAAATTAAATATTTTAGTAATCAGAATAACAGAAAAGTAAATCTTTTATATAAAGATTACCAATTAATACTCAGAATATAATTTAAAAACATACAAAAGCCATGTTGGACACTAATTTACCTTAAGAAACTCGAAGATTATATTTATCTGCCAATAATTAAGCTGACTACTTAGTACACCTGTGCCACACGGTGGCAGTGGTTCTTCCATCTCCGGGACTGCTCTGCTAAGCCAAAAGGGGGGATAAGCCACAGCGCTTGTAATTCTTTTTCTCTTAATGGAAGAGTATAGAAATAACTTAAATGTCATTCAACATTCCCTTAAACTAATCTCAATGTTTTCTTCCCACTTTAGGTGACTGCATTTTTGTGAGATTATAAATGTACCAAGGAGGTAAACAAAACTAACTCAAGAAGAATGGAAGAGTATGTTCCAAATTCCAATTTATTATATATTCATATGTATATATATAAAAATATATATACTTGAAATGCCTTATGTTAAATTTCCGTGTATTGTTTACCTATGGCTGTGTAACAAATTACCCCAAAACTTAGTGATTTAAAATATAAACATTTATTATTTCACACAATTTCTGTGGGTCAGGAATTTAGGTGTAGCTTGGTTGGATGGTTTAAGAATTTAGGAGCAGCTTAACTGTATGGTTCTGTCTGGGGATTTCTCATAAGTCAAAGTTGGCTAGGGCTGCAATCATCTGAATAGTTGACTGGAGCTAGAGGATCCACTTCCAAGATGGCTCATTTACAGAGCTGGCGAGTTGATGCTGGCTGTTGGCAAGAGGCCTTAGTTCCTCACCCTCAAGAACCTTTTCACAGGGCTCCTTAAGTGTCCTTGTGACAAGGCATCTGGATTCCCACAGAGTGAGAGATATGAGAGAATAATGGAGAAGCTTTAATGTCTCAAAATCACCTAGACTTGGAAACCACAATATTCTTTTGGTTACATAGGTTAGTCCTATTCAATGTGGGGAAGTCTACCAAAGGGCAAGAGTACAAGAAGGTGAGAATCATATGGTCCACCTTGGAGACTGGCTACTACACTCTATTTTTCACTAACCATGAGACAGTTTTGGTTGTCATCTAAAGATATTGCTAGAAAAAAGTTTATTTTAGCCCAAGTTCAAATTGGTTAAGCATAGCCAAATAGCCCAGGCTACATATCTTTATTAAACAGTAAGTTGCTTTTCTTTGGGAGGTCAGAATGTTACTGGGAGTTATTTAGCAGAATCATCTGCAAACTACTTTTGTTCATTATCTTGGTTATATTATATGACAAAATGGACTTTGTAGGAGCCAATCTACATGCTGCCTCTGCTTCTGAGTTTAAGTAATTTTTAAACATTTGGTGGCTGACTTATTTTTTCCTTCATTCTTTAGAGGTCAGCTGGAAGCCTCAAATCTTCCTCCAGAAATTTGGCATTCTGAGGTGACAGTGTCAATGACAGGTGAACCACTTACTGCTGTAGAAGAAAATGAAGAAACAGCCAAAGAAACAGCCGTAGAAATCATCCCAGAAGTCATGGGGCCACTCTCCTTTCTAGACGTACTGAGGATCTCTGCAGTTCTGGAGGACGCCACAGACCAGCTCTCTATTCTAAACTATATCATGCCAGTTCAGTATGAAAAAAGAAGAAGTATCAGCGTGGTATATATACATTCAGCATTACTTAATTTTTGCTTTCTTTTCTTTTTATTTCTCCATCATTGTCAGTACCTATGCCATTCAATTTAACCTGGGAAATAGCACCTTCATATCAGATAAAGGGCTACAATAATTATCTGAGACATGTACTCTCAATTAATGGAGTGAAATAGACATAGCTCAAGGTACATTACCAATCAGAATATCCTTTTCTTCCAATATATTGGCATTATTCTAAAAGGCCTATAGATAAATCAGTATAAATACAATATATATACTGAGGAGATGGAACAAGTAATTGTGTTGTCTTACCTATCTTGTATTTCTCAGCTGCTAAAAGCTAACTGAACATTAGGGGGAGGAAATTCAACTGGACCCTGTCAATATTGCTTTCATCTAAAATGACTTTGTTATTGCTAAATATCTTGCAATCTGCCTTTTTAAATATCCAGCCACATCATTGTGTCAGCCATTACGTTTTCAATGATGTTATGGACTCCTCCTCAAAGGACCACTGAGTTATCAAAAAACTCAGCTTGGTAGTGAGCAAAATCTTTATGAATTCTTAAGTTCTTATAAGTTTTAATAACTTGGGTTGTAGATATAAAATAGAAACAATTTATAAATACAAATACATACTTATTACATTTAACAAAATTACATTATATAATTCGTACAGAATATATTCTTTTTTTTTTTTTTTTAAGATGTTGGGGGTAGGAGTTTATTAATTAATTAATTTATTTTTGCTGTGTTGGGTCTTCGTTTCTGTGCCAGGGCTTTCTCTAGTTGTGGCAAGTGGGGGCCACTCTCCATCGTGGTGCACGGGCCTCTCACTATCGCGGCCTCTCGTTGCAGAGCACAGGCTCCAGATGCGCAGGCTCAGGAGTTGTGGCTCACGGGCCTAGTTGCTCCGCGGCATGTGGGATCCTCCCAGACCAGGGCTCGAACCCGTGTCCCCTGCACTAGCAGGCAGATTCTCAACCACTGCGCCACCAGGGAAGCCCCAGAATATATTCTTATTTCTGATTCTATGATAAATGAAAATTGCTATAAAAATGAGAGGGTAAATTGATTTTCATGTCTAACAGAAAAGAAGTCCATATGTATTGTGACTAGAAAATTAAATTTCCCTTTAATTGCCCCTTACGATTTTAAATTGATTTTATTTTTATTTATTTTTGGCTGTATTGGGTCTTTGTTGCTGTGCGCAGGCTTTCTCTAGTTGCGGCAAGTGGTGGCTACTCTTCGTTGTAGTGCGTGGGCTTTTCATTGCGGTGGCTTCTCTTGTTGTGGAGCATAGGCTCCAGGCGTGCGTGCTTCAGTAGTTGTGGCATGCGGGGTCAGTAGTTGTGGCTTGTGGGCTCTAGAGCTCAGGCTCAGCAGTTGTGGCGCACGGGCTTAGCTGCTCCATGGCATGTGGGATCTTCCCGGACCAGGGCTCAAACCTGTGTCCCCTGCATTGGCCGGCAGATTCTTAACCACTGCACTACCAGGGAAGCCCGGCCCTTACGATTTAAAGTTATTATTATTATTATATGTATAACCTGGGTTTATACAGCTTTATTAAAGTTTTAAAAGTTTATACAAAATGTTAATAGAACACTGGATTTGGAGTTGGGGACCTTTATGGTTTAGTTGTGTGCTATGGGCAATTCATTTCGCTTTCTTGGTCTTAGTTTTCTCATTTGTAAACTGTGATAGAGCTTTTTTTAAATTTTATTTATTTTTTGGCTGTGTTGGATCTTCGTTGCTGTGCGTGGGCTTTCTCTAGTTGCAGCCAGCAGCGAGCAGGGGCTATTTTTTGTTGCGGTGCATGGGCTTCTCATTGTGGTGGCTTCTCTTGTGGAGCACAGGCTCTAGGCACGCGGGCTTCAGTAGTGTGATGGAGTTTTAACTAAATGATCCCTTCTAATACTAACATTCTATGAGTTTTGAGGTACTTTTAAGACATTAATGGGTATTATAGGAATTAGTTTCCTTATTAACTTATGAAAAGCAAAGATATTGGAAACCCAAGAACTAAGCCTTTCAATGCTTTTAAAATGAGTCTAATTCTTAAATTAAGCTAGTTAACAAATAGTACAAAAGAGACTAGTGTTTCCTTTCTATTGTCTCCTTCAGTAAGAATCAAAAATAAAGAGGGAATATATTCAGTTAACAAGATAAAGTTTTATCAATGATATTTACTGTCAGGCTTTTAAAAAGGGTAATTTTCCATCATAGAAACTCAAGAGAGAAGGAAAAACCCAAATTTATAAACAACCTTCAGTAGTGGTCACCACTCCAGTAAATAAAAGAACAAAACTTTTGCAGTTTTATTCTGGTTTATGATCTTCACCCACAGAATTTTCTGACTTAACAGAGGCCCTGCTTATGATTTTATAGAAGTATAAAGAGTAAAGGTTTGTACTCTTATTTTGATTAATAGCAGCTTAAAAGCCCCTTTCTCAATGTTAGTTCTATAACTTTTAAAAATTGTGATCCTTAAAATAATTTTTTGTTTTTTTACTTTATAGTACTATAGTTGTTCTAACTCATAAATTTTTACAGTACCATTGCACTATAGGGCATAGGATATATAATTTAAAATCTTAGTATGAATGTGAATGCTTCCTTTCTCCAAAAGCTTCACATTGTTGAGCCTTACAATAACAACCCTGGGATGAAAGTTTAGTTAGCATTATCCCTCTTTCACAACCATTTTTATAGCTAAAGATATTTCCAAAGAGTTTTTCATTCATTAGAATCATGGAATGGAATGATGAAAAATATACGAATGTACCAAGTTCTACCAGAAGTGGGAGTAATTGGTCCAAAGTTTGGAAAGAGCTCCCTTGCCCGGAATACTGTTTTTCTTATCTTTTTCCTTAGGTTCTAATACCCTACTGTACAAGGAAGTGAACGGACCAGAATATTTAGCTAGTTCCTTTAAGTTCTCTTCTGAAAATTCATATTTATTTCTGGTAATCAGTACATCAAGCTGTTTAACACGTTTGCTTCCTTTTCCAGATGCCCAAGCACAAAGGTAGAGGAACAATGGTTAGGGTGATCAGAAAAAACAAACTTTCCAGGCCTTACATTTCCCATTCGCTCCCTAGACAAAACCTAGAGTAATAACCATCCTCCTACTTAACATTTTCCTTATGTACAGATAAGTTTCAGTTTAACTGTTGAAATTCTATGGCGTCCGTTCTTTTTGTAGTCAATCATACAAATTTTAATTTAAAGGAGTATTTTAAAATTTAATTCTTATTTAAGGCAGCATTTTGTTTTGTACTTGCCTACAAATGTTTTCCTCAGATCTGAATCTTTGCTTATGGTTGATATAAGGAAAAATGCTGTTGAGTCTGTGTTTATTAACTTTTATGGATAGTTTTTTTTTTTTTTTTTTAACATTTCTGGTCTAATTGAAGTTTAGCTAAGGAAGACCTAGGCTTTTTTTTTTTTTTTTTTTTTTCCCTGTACGCGGGCCTCTCACTGTTGTGGCCTCTCCCGTTGCGGAGCACAGGCGGACGCACAGGCTCAGCGGCCATGGCTCAAGGGCCCAGCCGCTCCGCGGCATGTGGGATCTTCCCGGACTGGGGCACAAACCCGTGTCCCCTGCATCGGCAGGCGGACTCTCAACCACTGCGCCACCAGGGAAGCCCAGACCTAGGCTTTTATGTATCAATATGCATATGAAACTCTTCTGTGCATAGGATCAGCACAAGAATTTAAGTAATCATATCAAATGCTGAACTTGCATAGTTCTATGTACTGTTCTAAATACTTTTCTTTCTTTCTTTCTTTCTTTCTTTCTTTCTTTCTTTCTTTCTTTCCTTCTTTCTCCCTCTCTCTCTCTTACTTCTCTCCTCCCTCCCTCCCTCCCTTCCTTCCTTCCTTCCTTCCATCCTCATAATAACTACTGGAGGGCAAGTACTATTATTATCCCTATTTTATCAATGGGAAGATGGAGGCATAGAGATGTTAAATAGTTGCCTAAAGTCAATATGGTTTATCTGTTTAAAGTAACAGATAGGGCCAGGATTTAAACAAGGAAGTCTGGTTTTAGAGTCCATATGCACAGCATAATTGCTGTGTTATATGGCTTCCCATTGGCTCAAGATTTTAGCCACAGATTAAATAGGAATCATCAATTGAAAGACATATCCTGTTCCTATGGTAATGCTTACTCCTTAGTATTCAAGTTTGGGTTTGAAAATTCCCCACATGAACTTCGAAATCTATATCACACCACTAAATATACTACCAACTCCTACTCTTTGGTATGATTCTCCTTTCATTCTTTATACAGTGGGCCCTCCATATCCGCGGGTTCCACATCTGTGGATTCAAGCAACCATGGATCGAAAATATTCAGAAAAAAATTCCAAGTATTTCCAAAAAGCAAAACTTGAATTTGCTGTGTGCTGGCAGCTATTTACATACTATTTACATTGTATTAGTTATTATAAGTAACCTAGAGATGATTTAAAGTACATGAGAGGATGTGCATAGGTTATAAACAAATACTATGCCATTTTATATAAGGGCCATCAGCATCTGTGGATTTTGGTCTCCTTGAGGGGTGGGGGATGGATTCTGGAACTAGTCCTCCACAGATACCAAGGGACAACTGTATTTAAAATTCATGTGTTCAGTGAACATTTGAGTCTTTACTGTACCATAGACATTCTTCTAAACAATGGGATTATAAAGATGGCCACATTTATTTAATATCCAATCTTGTTCCAAAAAGAATTTGAGGTGCACCAAGATCTCTAAGACATTGTCCCTTCCCTCATAGAACTTACAATCTAATGGAGATATTTATACAAATAATTACAAATGGTAAATGTCTGCTAATAGAGATGTTTCACAGAGAATTTTACCTTTGGTCATAAAGTTTACCAGGTTGGGGAATGACAGAGAGTGGGAACGTTGTATAAAGTCAGGAAGACACAAAACAGCAGAGCATGTAGTTTGATGTGGCTGAAGAAAAGGGTAATTTTCTGGTGGTAATATTATAAGAGGTTCAAAATGTAGGCAGAGACCCTCATATAGCATTGTTTCTTTATGTTTTAAAAATCTGTCTTAACGTGAAACATTATTTATTGCTTTTAGGAGAATAACAAAGAAATGCATTTAGAAGGAAAAAGCTTAGAAAAACTTTCACTGGTCTCAAAACCCGCAAAAATATCCAGTCCATTCGTACATAAAGAAGAGCACAAGTTGCCAGAAATCAGACACGGAGGCCAGTTTAACAAAGTGCAAGATCTTATCTTCAAAAAACCTACAAGGCAGACCATAATGAATACAGAGACACTGAAGAAAATTCAGATTGACAGGTAAGGAACGAGAGCATATTTGGAAATGTGATAATGTGTTTCTAGATGGCTGAAGAGTGGGTCAGGGGTGACTCACTGCTCTCTTCTTTTATGGGTTGGTCATTGTATCCAAGTGACTGCAGATAATAGGATTAGCCAAAGACTACCTAGGGGAAGTGTGGTACAGTTGAAAGTATGGTGGCTGTATGGTTGGGCAAGTTATTGAGCCTTTGTTTACAGTTTTTAAAAATGAGAATAGGGCCTCCCTGGTGGCGCAGTGGTTGAGAGTCCGCCTGCCGATGCAGGGGATGCGGGTTCGTGCCCCGGTCTGGGAGGATCCCATGTGCCGCAGAGCGGCTGGGCCCGTGAGCCATGGCCTCTGGGCCTGCGCGTCCGGAGCCTGTGCTCCGCAACGGGAGAGGCCACAACAGTGAGAGGCCCGCATACCGCAAAAAAAAAAAAAAATGAGAATAATGGGGCTTCCCTGGTGGCGCAGTGGTTAGGAATCTGCCTGCCAGTGCAGGGGACCAGGGTTCGAGCCCTGGTCTGGGAAGATCCCACATGCCGCAGAGCAACTAAGCCCGCAAGACACAACTACTGAGCCTGTGTGCCACAACTACTGAAGCCCGCACACCAAGAGCCCGTGCTCCACAACAAGAGAAGCCACTGCAATGAGAAGCCCGTGCACCACAGCGAAAAGTAGCCCCCGCTCGCCGCAACTAGAGAAAGCCCGCGTGCAGCAATGAAGACCCAATGCAGCCAAAAATAAATAAATAAATAAATAAATAAATGAGAATAATGATAGCAACTTTGCAACATTAATGTAAGGATTAGCAGGAAGGTTCAGCCAAATGCTTGACACAAATTGGTAGCTATTGTGATACTTTATCCATTAGTAAGAGACAGACACTGTCAAAGTAGCCAAATTTTAAACTGCTTTAATCCTGAGGTTTCTTAAAAGCAGTCTCAATTTCCATTGTCTCATTATTCAGTTTTTTGTTGTCAACTGACTTGCTAACAAAGAAGCCTGTTAAGTTAAAAGAGGGTATAACCTTACGGTAAGAATTTTTGGTAAATAAGCGTTTGTAGCAATTACCCAGAGCCATTAGCCACATCCAGCCTGTAGCCTATTTTTGAAAATAAGTTTTATTGGAATACAGCATTGCCTGTTTGTTTACATATCATCTATGGCTGCTTTCATGGGATAACAACAGAGTTGAGTGGTTTCAACACAGAGTTTATGTCCTGCAAAACCAAAAATATTTACTATTTGTCCCCTTACAGAAAAAGTTGCTGACCCCTGCTTTAGGCCCTCACCAGAAGGGTATTGTCTCTTGCTAAAAACAATCTGGTCCAGATTTGCATAGATGACAGACAGTGTCCTGTTTAGAAGCTGCTAGTTAATGTTCTTTCATTCTCAGTGTGTTGGATCATATTTTTTAATTGATTTCTTGACTCTATTGTATTTATTTTCTTAATATAGTTATTGAATCTTTTTGTGTGAACTATTGGTAATAAATTATTATGTAAAACAGTGAGTGTAGTTCTTACTGATTCTAGATCAAAGCATTAAATAGCAGTTTTTAAAATTCTCTACCTGGGAGAATACTATAAAAAGCAATGGAAGGAGTCAGGAATCTGGATTAAATAGTTCTAATTCTTTTTCAAACTAGTTATGTGACCTTGGGCAAGGCATTTAATCTTCCTGAGCCTGGGTTTACTCATCTCTAAAATGTGTTGTATTAGCTCTTTAAACAAAAAAATTTTTAAATGATTTAACTTTTTCAAAATTATGAAATATATCAAAAATGCAGAAAATTATAAAGAATAAAATAATGAATGCTTATGCATGTAACTACCAAATCTTAACATTTTACATGATTTCTTTAGAGTGTTTTTTCAAATAAAATACTTAGGATACAACTGAAGCCTCTGATTCTAGTTCCCTCACCCTTCCCCCAGATATTTCTTCTGAATTTGTTGTTTATTATACTCTTGCATATTGTGATACTTTTATTAGGTATATAGGTGTTTTATTTAAACAATACATATAGTTTTACATGTTCTTAAATGTTGTATACATAGTATCATGCTGTACATTCCAGGTCTGTTAGTCCTTGGTATGTAATCTTTTTCAGGTTAGGGAATTTCTCTTTTATTTCTAGTTTGCTAAGTTTCTGTTGTTTGTTTTTATATTTTTTTAATTTTTAAAAAGTTTATTTATTTATTTATTTATTTATTTATTTATTTTTGGCTGTGTTGGGTCTTTGTTGCTGCACACTGTCTTTCTCTAGTGGTGAGCAGGGGCTACTCTGTTGCAGTGCGTGGGCTTCTCATTGCGGTGGCTTCTCTTCTTGTGGAGCACAGGCTCTAGGTACGCAGGCTTCAGTAGCTGTGGCACGTGGGCTCAGTAGTTGTGGCTTGTGGGCTCTAGAGCGCAGGCTCAGTAGTTGTGGCACACGGGCTTAGTTGCTCTGCGGCATGTGGAATCTTCCCGGACCAGGGCTCAAACCCGTGTCCCCTGCATTGGCAGGTGGATTCTTAACCACTGCGCCACCAGGGAAGTCCCTGTTGTTTATTTTAAATGATGTGATGCTCATATGGCTTTTTTCTCCTTTTTTCTTTATTAATGTGATGAATTCCATTAATAGATTTTCTAATACTAAACTATTTTTGCATTCCAAGAATAATTCCATAACTTAGTAATGATGTTCCTTCTGGGTCTTAACTTGTGTGATTTCTGTAGCCCTTTGGGAATGTAGGGAAATATATCTTATTGATTCATCTTTTTTGTTTCTCCTTACAGGCAATTTTTCAGTGATGTAATTACAGAAACCATGCAGGAGTTGCAAGATTCAGGCACTTTCACCAATCTCCTGAAAGCTTTGGACAAAGAGAGGGAAAACAAAATGCATTTCTATAATATCATTGCCAGGTCAGAGTAATTTTAGTTTTATTTGCTTTGCTGCATTTTAAAGTTCTATAAAATTCTCACCGGAAGTCTTAGATTTCTAAAGCAAATCAAATTTTTGCTTTTGAATGAAGATAACTAAAAGTCAGAAATTTGGGTTTTATTCCTAGTTCTGCTGGAACAATAACTCAATTTCTGGGCTTCAGTTATCTGTGTCTATAATATATAAAGTACACTATATGTACTATAAATGGGTAGTGCATAATCTATGGTTTGTTTTGGCAATGACAATCTCAAGATTCTAGTTAAGTTCATGCTTGCTTTTTTTATAAATTTATTTATTTTAGTTATTTATTTTTGACTGTGTTGGGTCTTCATTGCTGCTTGTGGGCTTTCTCTAGTTGCGTTGAGCAGGAGCTACTCTTCATTGCAGTGCGCGGGCTTCTCATTGCAGTGGCTTCTCTTGTTGCAGAACATGGGCTCTAGAACGCAGGCTCAGTAGTTGTGTCACACAGGCTTAGTTGCTCTGCAACATGCGGGATCTTCCTGGACCAGGGATCGAACCCATGTCCTCTGCATTGGCATGTGGATTCTTAACCACTGCGCAATCAGAGAAGCGCAAGTTCATGCTTTCTAAAAATTCCTGAGTAGCAGTATTTCTCTAGCTGCAATTTAGTGATAAGTGTTTTTGTTGTTGTTGTTGCTATAGACTGAATGTTCTTGGCCCCCACCTTAGCTTTTGGAAATCCTGACTCCTAATGTGATGGTATTAGGAGGTGGGACCTTTGGTAGGTGATTAGGTTGTGAGGGTGGAGCCTTCATCAATGGTATTAGTGCCCTTATAAAAGAGACCGAGCAGAGCTCCCTCTCCCCTTCTGTCATATATAGATACAAATGAAAATGGACATTTGTGAACCAGGTAGCTGGTTCTCACCAGACACTGCATCTGATAGCACCTGGATCTTGGACTTAATAGCCTCCAGAAGTGTGAGAAATCAATTTCTTTGTTTGTAAGCCACCCAATCTATGATATTTTTGTTATAGCAGCCCAAGCTCAGATAGGTATTGTTTTGTTTTGTTTTTTCTTGTATTGTTCTGTTATTTTATTTTAAACCTAAATAATGGGATTGCTGGAGATAAGCAGAATTCTGTTTCTGAGAGCAAACAGAAACAACATAAAACAGTTAAATTCTCATTCAGACAGTACTGAGTTTGAATTCTGCTCTGCCATTTACTATTTGTGTGACCATGGCAAGTGTGTTAGTCTGTGTCTTCTGAGAGATAGATACCAAGATGAGATTATTAATGTAAAGATTTTATCAGGGAAACACCTATGTGAGAGAAAATGAGGAGGGAGCCTTTGGATTCAATGCTGGACTCACCCTAAGTGAAGGAGATGAAGGTTGAGCGGAAGAGACTGCCCTGCAGTCTAAGGATGGTTTGGCAAGGTCATCAGGGAGCCCTTGAGCCAACGTCAAGCATCAGAAAAGTCCTGGGTCTTCCAGGAAGGGATGGTCTTATCCCTGCCACACTCAAAACTTGGCTGGGAGCAGTCAGTGGGAAGTGTGGCCTCAGAGCACACACAGTGAAGGAGTTCAGAGCCTAGAGCTGGGACCCTTACTTGCTTACATTGCCTGTACTTGGAGGTCGGTGAGGAACATTCTCATGTCCTCCACAGCAAGTTACCTCAGCATTCTACATGCATTTTCCTCATCTGTAAAATAGGGGTAATGATAAAGACTACCATATAATGTTATTGAGAAGTGCTCAGAATAGAAAGGAGTCTTCTTTTTCCTCTTCCTCTTCCTCTTCTAAGCTTTTTCTCAGCAGCAGCTATTTTAGATACAACGCAGTCTTTTTTTTAAAGTGTTACTGAAAGTTTGCTCCATGGACCAGCACCATTAGCATCACCTGGGAACTTGGTAGAGAAACAAATTCCAGGGCCCCCAACTGAGACCAAATGAATGAGAATCTCTGGGGTACAGCCCAGGAATCTCTTTCTTAGCTTCTAGGCGAACCCTGTGCACACTAAAGTTTGAGAAGCACTACTCTAAACACAAATTATTCTTATTTCTCCTAGGGAGAAAAATGGAAGAAAAAAGATAAAATCTCTTCAAAAACAGCTATTTAATATCAAAAGAGAAAGGCAAGCTGAAGTGCAGGTAAGAATTACCTGGGCAACACCAAAAGTTACTGAGCTAAAACAGCTAAATAGAAGCCATCTTTCTCAAGCAAAAAAAAAAAAAGAAGTTATGTATAGGAAATTGTTGTTTCTCCTGGGGTGCCTAAACTATTAAAAATATAAAGAGAGTAATTAGATATTTGGCCTGGAATGTACAATTATGTCCAGAATCAACCTCTGGGAGACCCTAACCCTCTGGAGCTCTAAGCCTGTTCTTACCCCTCCCAACCGATCCAACCACATGACCCACTCCTTCCCTCCAGGAGACCGTGTCTCAGGCAGTCTCTTGTATGCCAAGATCCCAGATGGGAGACTATAGTCCTAGGTAGGATATTAAGCACATTACATACCTCCTTACACCTGATGGTTAGGGTTAATAATGTCATTTGCATTATATTTCAAGTACGGAGTGGATTTATTGAGCTTCTGTGGTCATTAGGGCCTAACCTTATGTCTAATCTACCTCTATAAGAAAATGCATCCTGAGTTTTAAGCAAGTGACTTGCAAAACAATGTTTGGGCTACAACCTAGACAGTTAGAAATTAGTACCATTAGGATGACTAACACTATTAGCAGTTTAGAAAGTTACAAAGTATGGCCTAATATCAGCTTTTCACTAACTAGCTAGTTGGACAAGTTTATGCTTCCGATCAGGGAATATTCATCATTCCCTACATAGAAGTTAGAATAATATTTGAAAAATAGATTCGGAAGAATTGTCCAAAAAAAGTCACTAGCCTTTCTTCTGAGATACTATCTTTAGGTCTTCTGAACAAATCATTTATTTGTTCTATTATCTCTCATTTTCTATTATCAATTTTGAACTACCTTTGGTATTGATTTTCACTTCATTATCCCTATTAACCCTCTGTTTATAGCCTACATTTTTAGAAAACAATTTCTTTTGAAATCTTTATTTATTTATTTATTTATTTTTGGCTGCATCGGGTCTTAGTTGCAGCACAAGGGATCTTTGTTGCAGTGCATGGGCTTCTCTCTAGTTGTGGTATGCAGGTTTTCTCTTTCTAGTTGTGGGGTGAGGGCTCCAGAGTGCGTGGGCTCTGTAGTTTGTAGCACGTGGGCTCTCTAGTTGTGGCGCGCAGGCTCAGTAGTTGTGGCGCACGGGCTTAGTTGCCCTGCGGCATGTGACATCTTAGTTCCCTGACCAGGGATTGAACCCGCGTCCTCTGCTTTGGAGGGTGGATTCTTTACCACTGGACCACCAGGGAAATCCCCTGAAAACCATTTCTGCGCCACCCTCCCCCGCAAAGGCTTCATTAAAACTGGTGTGCACTTAGGTTTTCTCTCTAATGAATAGACTTTTTCAGAGGTTTCTTAGCCTTTTTTCCCTCAAAATTTCTACCATTATTTAAAACTTCCTCTTTTATTTCTTGACTATTAAAAAAGAAGATATTTGTATCAATGTCCTTTTAAGGCTCCAAACCAAATAGTATCAAAAGAGACCTCAGCGTTGGCACTCTGCCAATCAACTCCCCTTTGCTACTATCACAGCCACTGTTTTTCTCTTTCTCTAAACACTTTAAGTTATATTGTTGGGGACTTCCCTGGTGGTCCAGTGGTTAAGACTTCCCCTGTGAATGCAGGGGGTGCGGGTTTGATCCCTGGTCGCAGAGCTAGGATCCCACATGTCTCGTGGCCAAAAAGCCAAAAAAACATGAAACAGAAGCAATATTGTAATAAGTTCAATAAAGACTTAAAAAATAAATATATTGTTGACGGTATAATTTTCTAGACAACAGGTAATACTAGGTTGTGAAACTTACCTTCTTGGATGACAGTCTCAGCTGTTACATTCAGACACAGTAAAACTGAAGTAGAATATCACTCAGATATTTTGATCATCAGCAAAGGAGTAGATAAACCAGAACTAGAAGATGCAAGGCAAACCTTGAATAAGAAACAGCTATCAAGGGCTTCCCTGGTGGCGCAGTGGTTGAGAGTCCGCTTGCCGATGCAGGGGACCGGGTTCGTGCCCCGGTCCGGGAAGATCCCACATGCCGTGGAGCGGCTGGGCCTGTGAGCCATGGCCGCTGAGCCTGCGCGTCCGGAGCCTGTGCTCCGCAACGGGAGAGGCCACAACAGTGAGAGGCCTGCGTACCACAAACAAACAAACAAAAAACCATCTATCAAGATGAAATCAAGTTAAATCCCTAGAGTTACTAAAAAACCAGTGGTCAAGTCGAGGTTGGAAAGCAAGAAGACAGTTAGGAAGTACATGGATATTAGAGACCTGTGGGTCAGAAAATGATGACAGTAATTAGGATGGCAGGTTTGAGTGTGTGAAAGTATGTGTGGAGATCACGGGAATGTGAGGGAGCAATTGCCTTACGAAGCTTCCTATTGGGTCGCCAGGCAAAACGACAAAGTCACAAAGGAAAAAAATCAGGTTGCTGTTAGACTTCTGAACATCGGCACACAAAGCCAGATAACAGTGGAGCAGTGTTTTCATGAAACTAAAGGGGAAAAAAGAGAGACCCAAGGTCAATATATAAAAATTAATGTATCTTTTCCATATATCAGCAGCAGACTTAGAAAAAGAAATTGAAATATATATATTTACAATGTCATCAAAAATGTCAAATATCTAGCAATGAATCCAGTGGCAACAACAAAACGTGCAGGACTTCTTTGCAGAAAACTATAAAACAGTACTGAAAAATTAAATAATATTTAAATACTTGGAGGGATATACTATGCTTATGTTTATGGATCGGAAGACTCCATATTAAAAAGATGTGGATTCTTCCAAAATTGATTGATACATTGAATTCAATCCCAATCAGAATCTTCATTGAATTTAATTTAATTACTTATTTACTCATTTTTGTGAGACTTGACAAACTGATTCTAAAATTTATATTGAAATGCCAAGGACCAAAAATATTCAAGACACTATTAAAGAGAACTTGTGGGACTTCCCTGGTGGCGCAGCAGCTAAGAGTCTGCCTGCTGGTGCGGGGGACGTTGGTTCGACCCCTGGGCCGGAAGGATCCCACATGCCGCGGAGCAACTGGGCCCATGCGCCACAACTACTGAGCCTGTGCTCTAGAGCCCATGTGACACAACTACTGAATCCCGCACGCCTAGAGCCCGTGCTCTGCAACAAGAGAAGCCACCGCAATGAGAAGCCCGCGCACCACAACCAAGAGTAGCCCCTACTCGCCGCAACTAGAGAAAGCCTGCACGCAACAATGAAGACCCAATGCAGCTTAAAAAAATAATAATAAATAATAAATAAATGAGTAAAAGAAGTTATTATATTATGTAACTGTTTTAAAAGGTCATATAACATTTGTCTTCAATTACCCTGTGCCAAGTCAAAGGCATCTAGTTTTAATGCTATTGCCATGGGCCTCTGATTACTCTGGTTCTTCTCTGTATAGCTGTTCTGCACAAACTTACGGCCTTCCATGATGACAGTGTGGAAGCAGAGGAGGATATAAAATGCTTACAGGCTATGATTGTAAAACCATGATTAAGTCATACTAATAAGTGAACCCAAGTGTCATGCCGTTTCTTCATCTTCCAATATGCAACAAAGATCCAGCCTAGAAATACTGAGTTATAGGCCAAGGATCTTCAGTTATATGAATTCCTTTTAAGATTCTCACTAAGAAGAGATCTGCCTTCACCATAACCCATTATCATAACCCTGGTTGTCCATGGTGTCTAGAGCTTTCTCCATGATCAGTCATGGACTGATGCAGCATATTTGTGGGTTTTCGTAGCAGACCAAACTTTACTTCCAAATCCTCAAACTGCCTTCAGATCTACACTTCTGGACTTGTTATTTGAATTCAGAGAAGCTTTAGTAATGGAAAGAAGCAATCAACCAATTAGAGTTAATAAGGCTCCGATGGCTGCCACAATATTGTGAGCAGAAGTCTTTTTCTTTTCCCCAGCCACAGCGTGGGGCTTGTGGGATCTTAGTTCCCCAACCAGGGATCATTGAACCCAGGCCCATGGCAGTTAAAGCACTGAGTCCTAACCACTGGATGGCCAGGGAATT
Organism: Mesoplodon bidens; assembly: GCF_964165515.1. Taxonomy (NCBI): domain Eukaryota; kingdom Metazoa; phylum Chordata; class Mammalia; order Artiodactyla; family Ziphiidae; genus Mesoplodon; species Mesoplodon bidens. Next base: position 112,343,206 of record NC_138161.1, on the reverse strand, counting down.
CCCCCAGAGGCTTTTAATGGTAGTGTCTGTTTTCATAATTGAACACAAAGTAGGGAGGAGAGTACTGGTTCCTGAAATTTTGGGGAGCTGGAGAAGATGGAACTTGTCTTATACCTCAGGCTGCCTCTTTGGTTGGATGGAAAAAGGAAAACGGAAATGTGGTCTATTAAAGTGATAAAAGCCATGGGAAAAATAGAGTTCTATATTAAATTAACATTTATATTTGCCTGTCCATCTGTAACTAAGAATACTGGCTGATTCTATGAGAGTCTATGAATAAACTCTGAGCCAAATAATCTCCCGTTCTAAAATGGAGATGAAGCATGATCAAGTCAGAACTTCTAAAGTTTCAGGCTCCAATTCCACCCACTGCTTTCATTTCCATTTGAACTATTACCTTTCCAATCACACCAATTTCCTCTTTTCTTTCCTTTTGTACTAAAGTTTTCGCACACTTCACTGTCTTCAATAATCTCTTCTGAGTAAACTCCTTCTTAAATGTGATGACTATATACTCCAATAAAGATGTTAAAAAAAATGTGATGCCTAAAACTGTACACACTATTATAGATGTCTAACCACAACAGAGGATAGGGAAGAATTTTTTCCCTGTTATATAAACAGTATACAGTGCCACAAATTGCAGTAATATAAACAAAGAGGAAGCACTCCAAATGCTTTTCACAATATTGTATGGCAATATTCTTTCATGATTGTGAAGATTCTGATGACAAACCATTAGAAGAAGCACAGTGAAAGGAAGACTCTGAGAAATCTAAAGAATACAAGGGAAGGGAGGCACCTTTTTACAGTGCTGCTATTACAACAACCAGTGGTGGGGCCCTAACCTCAGGTTCTCATGTTAGAAGCTGGGTAAGCCTCTAATGAAAGTGTTGGAAGACAAGTTAGGTCTTCACAATTCTCAACTTACAAGATTCTTCTAACCAAAATCAGGACTTTAGTTTCACCTTTGCTTCTTCTTGGAGTCAGTCCAGAGTTCTAATAATCAACAGGGTTTTGAATTCTAATGTCTCTTACGTACCATGTACCAGCTTTGAGTTGTTTGCAAATTTAACAAGCATGTTTTCTATATCTATATTTAATTCTTTAATCCATTTTGGAACCTAGAGTTCATCATCATCATGTCAACCTATTCTCTTTGGTACTCTTTCTATTTCTGGCCCCCCAAAAGGAAATTAGTCATTAAAGAATGCGAAAAGCTGAGGGGATGAGTGAAGAAAAGAGCGAGGTAACATGCGAAAATTAGTAATAGTGTGGCCAGAGAAAAAACGAAGTATGGCTTGGAGTGTGGAGCAGTTCAGGGATGTTTTAAGATATCATGCAAAGCTTCCAGGATAGCACAGAGCTTTCCAAAGTGCATTCAGTGACCGTGGATGGCAATGGGGTTGCTGAATGAAGCACAAAAGGATGAGAAATTGGTAGGGCTGTAGTTGATGTAGGGCTACCCAATCTAGACATTCGTGTGAACCCAGGTGTAAGAAACAAATTTTCATGATTAACTCCTGCTAAGGAAGAGGTACAAAATGCTCTTCATCCAGCCGTAGAATACAGATGGTCACTATGAGGGTCAAAGGCAAGAGTTTGTACTCAAAATAACTGAGCACCATTAGGAAGATCCCTCTCAATATTGCCGTAAGATTTTAGGGTTCTAAGACATCCAGCTTGTGCCTTTTGACTCCTTTTATAACCAGTCAAAATGAGTAGGGGTGGGTTCATATCCTTCATGGTTACTGCATCTAACCTCAATAATCATGGCAAAGCTGAAGTAAGTGAAGGACTCTTCTTTAACAGCCAACCTTCTCCTTGAAGGCTCAGGCTTCTAGCTTACATAAGATATATCTCTATATGTATGTATGTTATCTACCTATCTATCTCTACTTCCAGTTGTCCAGCACTCAAAATTTAAGGGAAATGAGAATTCCTAGGCCCAGTGGGGAAATAACTCCTTCTTGGAATCCTATTCTGAGAACATCTCCCCAGTGCTATATACCTCCGTGGCAGCTCCAGCATTGGAAAGGTTTATTATACATGCTGGAGTCAATAGGATGAGGTAAGGGCAAACTGCTTTAAGAAACTCTAGATCAGCATAAAATCAGGCATTATTGCTGCCTCAGGGCTTTGGCATACATTTTTCCTTTTTCTTAGAATTCCCCTCGACCTCACTTTTCTTCTTTTTTTAAAAATTTTACTTTATTTATTTTTGGCTGTGTTGGGTCTTCATTGCTGCACGCGGTCTTTCTCTAGTTGCGGCGAGCGGGGGCTACTCTTCATTGCGGTGTGTGGGCTTCTCATTTTGGTGGCCTTTCTTGTTGTGGAGCACAGGCTCTAGGTGCATGGGCTTCAGTAGTTGTGGCACACGGGCTCAGTAGTTGTGGCTCACGTGCTCAGTAGTTGTGGCACACGGGCTTAGTTGTTCCGCAGCATGTGGGATCTTCCTGGACCAGGGTTCGAACCCGTGTCTCCTGCATTGTCAGGCAGATTCTTAGCCAGTGCACCACCAGGGAAGCGCAACCCACTTTTCTTACCCTTCAGGTGTCAGAGTAAACATTCCTTTCTCAGAGAATCCTTTTTTGGACTATCCAATCTTATGTAGGTCTCTCTTGTTATTTTCTCTCATAGCCTGTTGTCTTTTTCTTTCATAGCATATTGCACATTTTTAAAAGTTTATACGTATTTGTTTCCTTTTAGTTACATCTTTCCCACTAGATTGTAAGCTCTATGAGGGCAAGGACCATGTCTATTTAGGCCTTTACTATTTACCTAGAGTCTAGTTCAATGCCTGGTACATAATAAATATTTAAAAAATGAATACCAAGGCCATTAAATTGCCAAGCACTTATTATCAAAAAGGCCTGGTATTACAAGTGTTGGCAAGGATGTGGAGAAAAGGGAACCCTCATGTATTGTTGGTGGGAAAGTAAATTGGTGCAGTTACTATGGAAAGCAGTATGGAGATTCCTCAAAAAATTAAGAATAAAACTACCATATCGGGCTTCCCTGGTGGCGCAGTGGTTGAGAATCTGCCTGCCAATGCAGGGGACACGGGTTCGAGCCCTGGTCTGGGAAGATCCCACATGCCGCGGAGCAGCTGGCCCCGTGAGCCACAATTACTGAGCCTGCGCATCTGGAGCCTGTGCTCCGCAACAAGAGAGGACTCGATAGTGACAGGCCCGCGCACCGCGCTGAGGAGTGGCCCCCACTTGCCGCAACTAGAGAAAGCCCTCGCACAGAAATGAAGACCCAACACAGCCATAAATAAATAAATAAAAATTAAAAAAAAAAACTACCATATCATTCATTTATTCCACTTCTGTGTATTTATCCAAAGAACATGAAAACACTAATTCAGAAAGATATACGTACCCCTATGTTCATTGCAGCATTGTCCACAATAGCCAAGATAAGAAAACAACCTAAGTGCCCACTGGCAGATGAATGGATAAAGAAGATATGGTATATATATACACAGTATATATACAATGGAATACTACTCAGCCATAAAAAGATGAAGTCTTGCTATTTGTGACAACATGGATGGACACTGAGATTATCATGCTAAGTGAAATAAGTCAGACAGAGAAATATAAATAACATATAATTTCACTCATGTGGAATCTAAAACAAACAAAGAAAACAAAAATAGATGAACAAACCAAACAAAAACAAACATGTAGAACAGAGTAGTGGTTACCAGAAGGGGAAAGGATTAGGGGTGGGAAATGGGTAAAGGGGGTCAACTGTTTGGTGACAGATGGAAACTAAACTTTTGGTGGTGAGCACATTGTAATGTATACAGAAGTTGAAATATAATGTACACATGAAACTTACATAATATTATAAACCAGTGTTAACTCAAAAAAAGAAAAGAAACTGCCAAGCACTTTGGAACCTGTGAAGAGTTTTCACACATATTGTCAATTAATCCTTATAATTATTTGCTAAGATATTGCAGACAGGGTAGATATTAATGTTTCTATTTTAAAGAAGGTAAGACTTAGAGAGTTTAACTGACGTGGCCAAATTCACACAGCTGGTGGGGCTTGGGTGGGAAGTTAGGTCTTTTGATCATTTAGTTCAGTGCTCTTTCCACCAAAATGAGATAGTAATGGGAAATTTGTGTGCATACAGAGTACCCAAATAGTGTGCCTAGGAAAGAATCTCACAGTCCTGATGCTTAGAACTACTTATCTTTCATTTTCATTTATACCATCCATGATTATTGGGTAAATTTCCCGTAGTGTGATAGCAGAAAAATAGATCCAGTTCCTTGTTGAAATATAAAAACAAAAGGTGGGTTCTCTGTCTAGCTGTGACCAGCTGAGGCTGCACAGCAGCATAGGGATGGTAGCCTTGCCCGGCTACTGCAGCACTAGGGTGTCAGTTGGTCCCACCCAGAACACTTCAGTTCTGCCCTGCAAAGATATATTTAATAACTGATTGGTGTGCCCCTTTAATACAAGAAAATGGAAACTGAACAGCCAGAGGAAACCTTTCCCAACACCGAAACCAATGGTGAATTAGGTAAACGCCCTGCTGAAGATATGGAAGATGAACAAGCTTTTAAAAGATCTAGAAACACTGATGAGATGGTTGAATTACACCTTCTGCTTCAGAGCAAGAATGCTGGGGCAGTGATTGGAAAAGGAGGCAAGAATATTAAGGCTCTCCGTACAGACTACAATGCCAGTGTTTCAGTCCCAGACAGCAGTGGCCCTGAGTGCATATTGAGTATCAGTGCTGATAATAAAACAATTGGAGAAATTCTGAAGAAAATCATCCCTATCTTGGAAGAGGGCCTGCAGTTGCTGTCACCCACTGCAACCAGCCAGCTCCCACTCGAATCTGATGCTGTGGAATGCTTAAATTACCATCACTATAAAGGAAGCCACTTTGACTACGAGTTGAGACTGTTGATTCATCAGAGTCTGGCTGGAGGAATTATTGGGGTCAAAGGTACTAAAATCAAAGAACTTCGAAAGAACACTCAGACAACAATCAAGCTTTTCCAGGAATGTTGTCCTCAATCCACTGACAGAGTTGTTCTTATTGGAGGAAAACCTGATAGAGTTATAGAGTGCATAAAGGTCATCCTTGATCTTATATCAGAGTCTCCCATCAAAGGATATGCTCAGCCTTATGATTCCAATTTTTATGATGAAACCTATGATTATGGTGGTTTTACAATGATGTTTGATGACCACCGTGGATGTCCCGTGGGATTTCCCATGCCGGGAAGAGGTGGTTTTGACAGGATGCCCCCTGGTTTGGGTGGGCGTCCCATGACTCCATCCAGAAGGGATTATGATGATATGAGCCCTCATCGAGGACCTCCTTCACCTCCTCCTGGACAAGGGGGCCCGGGTGGTGGCAGAGCTCAGAATCTTCCTCTTCCTCCACCACCACCACCACCTAGAGGAGGAGAGCTAATGGCCTATGACAGAAGAGGGAGACCTGGAGACCGTTATGATGGTGTGGTTGGTTTCAGTGCTGATGAAACCTGGGACTCTGCAGTAGATACATGGAGCCCATCAGAGTGGCAGATGGCTTATGAACCACAGGGTGGCTCTGGATATGATTATTCCTATGCAGGGGGTCGTGGCTCATACGGTGATCTTGATGGACCTATTATTACTACACAAGTAACTATTCCCAAAGATCTGGCTGGATCTATTATTGGCAAAGGTGGTCAGCGGATTAAACAAATCCGTCATGAGTCGGGAGCTTCAATCAAAATTGATGAGCCTTTAGAAGGGCCCGAAGATCAGATTATTACCATTACAGGAACACAGGCCCAGATACAGAATGCACAGTATTTGCTGCAGAACAGCGTGAAGCAGTATTCTGGAAAGTTTTTCTAAGACTAGTGAAGAACTGAAGGAGTCCTGCATCTTTTTTTTTTTTTTAATCTGCTTCTGTTTAAAAAGCCAACATTCCTCTGCTTCATAGGTGTTCTGCATTTGAAGTGTAGTGAAATCTTTGCTGTTCACCAGATGTAATGTTTTAGTTTCTTACAAACAGGCTTGGGGGTTGGGGGACGGTGTGCAAAAACGCACATTGAAATTTTGAAACAGCAGCAGAGTGAGTGACTTTTTTTTTTTTTGCGGTACGCGGGCCTCTCACTGTTGTGGCCTCTCCCGTTGCGGAGCACAGGCTCTGGACGCGCAGGCCCAGCGGCCATGGCTCACGGGCCCAGCCGCTCCGCGGCATGTGGGATCTTCCCAGACCGGGACACAAACCCGTGTCCCCTGCATCGGCAGGCGGACTCTCAACCACTGCGCCACCAGGGAAGCCCGAGTGACTTTTAAGTTTTGTTCATTGTTGATGGTTTTAAAAAAAAATCCCCCCATGTAATTATTGTGAACACTTTGCTTTGTGGTCGCTGTAACATTTGGGGAGTGGGACAGGGAGGAAAAGTAGCAATAGTCCATATGTCCCTGGCATCTATTCAGAGCAGTGTGCAGAATGTAATGCTCTTTTGTAAGAAACGTTTTATGATTTTTAAAATAAATTTAGTGAACCTATTTTTGGTGGTCATTTTTTTTTAAGATGGTCATTTTTCAAATGGCTGAATTCCCCCCAACCTGCCCCCAAACTAAACACTAAGTTTAATTTTCAGTCCTCTTTTGGATATAAATAAATGCATCTCTTCTTGGACTTAGGCAAATATCTTGACACATTCAGTTCTGGTGATTTCTTAAGTGATTTGAAAGTCCATTGCTTGGGAGGAAATTCTACCACACATTCATGCTTCTAATAAGCTAGAGATTTTTGTTTGTTTTTGCAAATGCTTGCCCCTACTTTGCAACGATTTTCTGTTTGTAGTTGTGAAGAACCAAGGTGGGAAGCAATACAACAGATGGACTAGTTGGTATAAGTATATACCAGAAGCCTAATGGTGGCAAGTTTTATTAATCAGAATAATACTTGATTATGGAAGTGACTGATGCTAAATAAATTCGGATTATTTTTTATTAGATAATTTCTCACCTATAGACTTAAACTGTCAGCTTGGTAGTGTCTATTAGTTAAACTTTGTAAAAAGAATATATATATATATTTTTTCTTGTTTTTCCACTGTATGCAAATTGAAAGAAAAAGATGTACCATTTCTCTGTTGTATGTTGGATTACGTAGGAAATGTTTGTGGACAATTCAAAAAAAGATGAAAAAAGTTCCTGCGGATGTTTTGTGTAGTATCTTGGCATTTGTATTGATAGTTAAAAGTTCACTTCCAAATAAAACTCCCATAATGCTAGATTTGATGTGTGCCCAATTTGAACAAGCATTGATTGACACCTGTAAAATTTGTTCAAACATTCCTCTTGTAAGGAAATACAATAATCTTAAATTATAAAAAAAAAAAAAAGATAAGCTTAAGCCACTGACTGAGCTGAATGGAGGTAGAATGTATTTTAATTTAGAAACCTGGTCTTACCTTTACAGAGTCGACATGAATATATTGCTCACCTCAAGGACCAGTTGCGAGAAATGAAGGCAAAAACCAACATGGAAAATCGCTATATGAAGAGAAACACTGAGCTGCAGATTTCCCAGACCCAGAAAAAATGTAGCAAAACAGAGGAGCTCTTGCTGGAAGAGATTGAGGTAATCACTGTTAATTAGGAATGAATCAGGTAGCTGGCAGTCAAGCTGTCGCTCCTGATATGGCCTCAGCTGACAAAGGAGGAGAGAGAGGGAGACTTTCCCAATCTTTGCTCTCTCTCTCCAGCAACCCTAACATTTGAGGTTAAAAACAAAAAAAGAATGAGGACTTGCTTTTTTGCAGACAGAGATTCTGATGGGCTGTAGCTTACATCTCCTGGTTTTTTGTAATGACTTTGAAAATTGGTTGTACTTTCTTCTCTTGGTCACTTTATCCTTACTTTATAAAACCACTTGCCATTTCTCCTGGTATTTATAGGGAGAGGGCAAAACAAGATGTTCAGTAACTGCAGGTTTTTGCTGCTACTTTTCTCACTCAACCAGTATCTTTCATCCCTCCATTAAGAAATACAAAATCTAGAGGGCTGAACTTCATGCAAACCTACATTTACAGAAATGAGAAGTCACAGTGAAAAATATCAGGAGAAAGAAACAAGGGTAGACCCTCATTAGAGGAGGAAGACTAAATGGCTAAAAGAACAAGAGGTCAGCGAGAAGGAGCAAACATCAGTAGAGTGTATCACCTGTGTGCAGGAGGTGACTCCTTTCTCTGACTTATTTGAAAGCTTACTTCCCAAGTGTGGCTTAAGACTATGACAACAAACTTTTTTCTTGCACTCTGGAATTTCCTTTTGTAGGCCTGAGAAGCTTGTGCCCTTGAAGCATTGTTCTCTCCTTAAATGGACACCAGTTTCCAGGCCACAGGATTATGGCCCTTTTGCTCTGGGCAGTTGCCTGTGTCTAGCACAGTGCCAGACATGGCTCAGCCATGTTGTGAACATGAATTGAGTTGAAGGGAATGGAATTGCTGCTCTGGAGCCCTATCTCGGAGTCTTAGGATCCCAGCTGGTAGAGAAGACCTGTACCACCGTCACAGCCTCACCCCTGATCTTGAGAACTCACTTCCAGCCCCAGGAAGAATTCCTGACATTGGTTTGTTGTTCTCACAGAAACTAAGGCTGAAAACTGAAGAAGAGAAACGGATTCATGCAGAGATTGAAATATTCCTTAGAAAGGAGCAGCAGGTGGGTCCCCAAAACTTTCTTATCCTCTGACATGTTTGGTCCTGCTTATAAAATACCAAGGACAGCAAAAAAAATTTAAGAAAAATCAACTATAATTCTACCAGCCTAATAAATGAGCTGTATAGCCCACTTTCCTTTAAAAGTTATCCATCTGGATAAATATTTTATAAAGCTGTAATTTGAGTACAGGTAAAATTTTGTCTTCTACCTTTATCATTTAGCACTATATAAGAAACTTTCCTTGTTCCTATATTGCTTCATATTCATAATTTAAAACTAAAATTTCCTGATTTCTTAAAATTATAAAAATAGCATATTCTTAGTTGAGGGAAGATTTTTTAAAAATTGCCAATTGGGGACTTCCCTGGTGGCACAGTGGTTAAGAATCTGCCTGCCAATGCTGGGGACATGGGTTCGAGCCCTGGTCTGGGAAGATCCTACATGCCGTGGAGCAACTAAGTCCGTGCGCCACAACTACTGAACCCACATGCCACAACTACTGAAGCCCGCATGCCTAGAGCCCATGCTCCACAACAAGAGAAGCCACTGCAATGAGAAGCCTGTGTACCGCAATGAAGAGTCACCCCCACTCGCCACAACTAGAGAAAGCCTGCATGTAGCCATGAAGACCCAACACAGCCAAAAATAAATAAATTAATTTTTAAAAAATTGCCAGTTGGTTTTTTACTCATTTTTCCATTTTATTACAGTCTCTTCATAAAATAATTTTAAGTGGTTTTATAATGTTCCATTGAATGGTTATTCTATAACTTGTTACTCTTTTGTTTTGGATATTTAGGTTATTTCCAAAGTTTCATTATTATAAATAATTCAGTAATGAAAGCTTTGCCCAAATAACTGTTTTATTCATTGCAATTACTTACTAAAAGTAAATCTCAAGCATGAGATTATTAATTCAGAGAGTCTGTTATTTTGTGACTTTTGATAAATAATGCTAGTACTTTCTATTTTACACTGACATCAGAAATTTATGCAAGCACTAATTTCAAGGTATCCTCAATAGAACTAGCTGTTTTCGACTTTTTTTTTTTTTTTTTTTTACTTGCAGGATCTGGCTTTAATGAATTTGAACACAAGGCACAGTTTTCCAGGTGTATGTAAATACATGTCCATTTTAAAATTGCTTTTTGCTTCTTCCATCTCTAATTCTTTTGGACAGGAATGAAAGAATGTTTAAATTCTTTCATATTCAAGCAAGAACTTCTTTAGCCTAATAATCTTTTGTTGCCTCCTAGATCTTGGTGAGTTTTCTGTGGTTAGACGATGCTTTTAATTTCTGTATCAACACAAACTGTCTTTGTTGGTTTCTCCAAAATAGTATTTTCTTCCTCTAGCGTGTCATTACAGTCCCTTTTGGCTTTTGTTTCTTCCTCAGGGAATAAATGTGGGTGCTCCGTGAATCCCCTATGTACAAAATGCTGGATCCGGGATTCTAATCCTTGGCATTTAGGACGATCCATTAGGGGCTTATAAGTGCGCATTTTCACTCCTTCTACAAAGGCATTGGTCTGTTTTATGACAGAGGGCTTAACATTCCTCAATTCTATCACTCCATCCGTCTTTGGTCCTGTCCCACAGGGTACTGCAATGTTTTAGATATTTTTTTTTGAAAAATTTATTTATTTTATTTATTTATATTTGGCTGCGTTGGGTTTTCATTGCTGCACGCGGGCTTTCTCTAGTTGTGGCAAGCGGGGGCTACTCTTCTTTGCGGTGCATGGGCTTCTCATTGCAGTGGCTTCTCTTGCCGCGGAGCAAGGGCTGTAGGCGGGCAGGCTTCAGTAGTTGTGGTGCGTGGGCTTCAGTAGTCATGGCTTGTGGGCTTTAGAGCGTAGGCTCAGTAGTTGTGGCACACAGGCTTAGTTGCTCCGTGGCATGTGAGATCTTCCCGGACCAGGGCTCGAACCCATGTCCCCTGCATTGGCAGGCGGATTCTTAACCACTACGCCACCAGGGAAGTCCCGTTTTAGATATTTTTAAAAGTCTACTAATTTAATGAATTGTCTTATTTTGCATTTTTTGCTTACTGATAGAATTAACCATTTTTCCATGTATTTATTTATTCATTTTATTTCTTCTTGTGTGAATTATATGTGACTGAATGGTTTTAATTAGTATTTCCAATACTAATAACAAACCAAGCCGAATGGAACCTTTCAAAATATCCCTGTTGGATGAATAAGGAAAAAATTTCCAGCTTACTCATGATATAGCCTGCCTTTGAGAAACTGGATGAATTTTCAACAAATAATTCTAAATCTGTGGTTAAAGAAAATAATTTCTAGATGCTATCTCACAGGCCTTTACTGAAAAATATATCAGTAGGCTATTAGAACCTGTACCCCTGTAATTTCAGGATTATGTGTCATATTACCTGTTTCAAATGTTAGAAGTATAGCAGGTATTTGATAACAATCAGATGAGTGGGTGGATAAATGGATGTTGGATGCATGAAGTTAGTGTTCCTCACATCTTCAGCCTAATAACACAAGTGATACACAAATACTTTTTAATGAAAAATTGGAAACAGTACAGAAATACATAGATTTTCAAAAAGCGAAAGCTTTCTTAATCACTCCCCTTTCCAAAGATTTCTTCCATATTCTTTTCCTTTCATGTACATATTTGTGTATGTACCTAAATACTTGTTTTTAGTATTTATTTATATTTGTTTTTGACATAAATGGGATCATACTATATATGTTTTTCCAGACTCAGTTTTTTAAAAGAATTTACTTTGTCTTTAATGTTTTCTTTTTTTTTTTTTTTTTTTTTTTTTTCTTTTTGCGGTATGCGGGCCTCTCACTGTTGTGGCCTCTCCCGTTGCGGAGCACAGGCTCCGGATGCGCAGGCCCAGCGGCCATGGCTCACGGGCCCAGCCACTCCGCGGCATATGGGATCCTCCCAGACCGGGGCACGAACCCGTATCCCCTGCATCGGCAGGCGGACTCTCAACCACTGCGCCACCAGGGAGGCCCCATTGTTTTCTTTTTTTAAAAAATAAATTTATTTATTTATTTTTGGCTGTGTTGGGTCTTCATTGCTGTGCATGGGCTTTCTCTAGTTATGGCGAGCAGGGTCTACTCTTCGTTGTGGTGCACGGGCTTCTCATTGCGGTGGCTTCTCTTGTTGCGGAGCACAAGCTCTAGGCATGTGGGCTTCAGTAGTTGTGGCACGTGGGCTCAGTAGTTGTGGCTCGCAGGCTCTAGAGATCAAGCTTAGTATTTGTGGCGCACGGGCTTAGTTGCTCTGCGGCATGTGGGATCTTCCCCGGCCAGGGCTTGAACCTGTGTCCCTTGCATTGGCAGGCAGATTCTTAACCACTGTACCACCAGGGAAGTCCCTGTCTTTAATGTTTTCTAAGGCAGTACAATTGCTATATAACATGCCATGAGGGGGTTATACCAAAATTTAGGTAACCATCCTTCTGTCAGTGGACATGTCTCTAAGTGCATGGTGTATGGAAATGCTATTCAGTTTTGTAATATTGTTCTAGATTCCTTATGTCCTCTCATATTAGTTTTAATGGTTTTTCAGTTGATTCGTTTGGATATTCTAGGTAGAAAATCTTATTGACTGTAGATAATAACAATTTTATATTTTCCCTTTCATTATCTATATGTCTATTTCCATTTTGTGGCTTGTTGTACAGAGAGACTGACAAGTGTAATGTTTAGTAGTAGTAGTAATAATAATGTGGCACCGTTTTTCTATTCTTGGTTTTAATGATGTTTCAGTCAGTATTACACATGAATTCATAGTCATGCCAAGTTTCTCATGTGCAAGTTAGGGTTCCTTGGGAAAGAATAAACCCTGCAACTTAGAATAGGAACACCTGGTTGGGACTCAGATTTATGTAACTGACAATCTTGAACCCCCAAGTCACTGTAAGCCTCTCTTGCCAGTGGAGGTAGCCTGCCCTCCTATGTCTGAGATTAGTCTTCCTTTTCCTGAAAACCCTGTGATAATAACTTCCTCTGAGGCAGATGCCTTGAAAAGGGATGCTCATTCTCAAGACCGACTGCAATCACCCCTTTTTCCCCTGGATCCATCACTAGGGTCAAATCTCGGCAGATTCCAGGTTGATAGATAACTCAGATGCCTATAACTCAGAAGGAAATAGCTTACACTCCAAAAGAATTACAAGACTTTACTGATATATATTGACGGAAACCTAGGGGATATGTATGGGAATGGATTCTAAGGGTGTTAGACCAAGGAAGGTGGAGTATAACACTATTACACATGAATTCATAGTCATGCCAAGTTTCTCATGTGCAAGTTAGGGTTCCTTGGTAAAGAATGGGACCCTGGGGCTTCCCTGGTGGCGCAGTGGTTGAGAGTCCACCTGCCGATGCAGGGGACACGGGTTCGTGCCCTGGTCTGGGAAGATCCCACATGCCTCGGAGCGGCTGGGCCTGTGAGCCATGGCCGTTGAGCCTGCACGTCCGGAGCCTGTGCTCCGCAACGGGGAGAGGCCACAACAGTGAGAGGCCCGCGTACCGCAAAAAAAAAAAAAAGAATAGGACCCTGCAACTTAGAATGGGAATACCTGGTGGGGATGATGGGCTCATGGAGTGCCAGAGGACATGTGGCAGCACTTAACTACCAAAGCGAAGGTGGACACGATTGCCCTGGAGGGCAGCAGAGAGGTACTGGTAATCAGAAAGCCTTTGCCCACAGGGATGTTTGGCAATGACTAATTAATTGTGGTATCTCTAGGAAAATAATTGATGGGCAGCATGATAAAGCATTACTTGATCTATATAACAGAAAAAAAGTCCAAGTCTAGTTGCCAAAAACCTGATTTGAGTCACCACAATGAAGAGTCAAGACCTCTCAACCAGTTTCCAGACTAAGTAACTTCACAGACCCAGAGCACCTTGATTGAAGGGAGCAGGTCCCCCTGAGGATGAGCTCTGCAGCACTGCTGCAAGTAATGCAAGTGAATCTTCCTCCAAGCCTTACCCAAGGGACATGTGGCTACTTATTAGAGTGACTATGCACTGGAAAAAAGGAAATATCCAGACCTTTTGAGATTACTAAACATTGGCTGTGAGTTGATGCTAATTCCTAGGGACTCAAAACAACACCGTGGCCCCTCCTCAAAATGGGGGATTATGGTGGTCAGGTGATAGATGGCGATTTAAGTCTGATTTGCTCTGGGCCCACCTGTTCTGTGGATACACTCTGTGGTTATTTTCCCCAGTTACTGAACATAGGAATGGAATAGACATACTTGATAACAGACAAAATTTCTATGTTGGCTCTCTGATTCATGCAGTGAGGGCCTTTATGGTAGTAAGGGCCTGGTAGAAGTCTCTGGAACTTCCCATCCCTACCAAGATAGTAAATCATAAGCAGTGCTGTACCACTGGTGTAACTGTAGAAATTAGTGCCAACATCAAAGGCTTTAAAGTGGAAGTAGTGACACTTGTCACATCCCCGTTTAACTCAGCTGTTTGGCCTGTGCAGTTGAATGATCTTGGAGAGTGACTGTGGACTAATGTAAATGTAATCAGATGGTGACTCCAATTGCAGCTACTGTTTGAGATGTAGTATCTTTACTGGAGAAAATCTTCAACGGCCACTGGCACTTGGTAGGCAGCTATTAACTTGACTAAGGTCCCTGTCTCCAAACTAGTTTCGAAAAAACTGCAGAAGAAATTTACTTTTACCTGACAGGGCCAACAGTACACCCTCACAGTCTCGCATCAGGGCTATGTCATTTCTCCTTTCTCTGCCATATTATGGTCTGCAGAGATATTGCCTGCTTTGACTTTCCACAAAACATCATGTTTCACTGCATTATGCAGTGAAACATATGTTCACTGCATTATGGTGATTGTATCTGATGAACAGAAGAAGCAAGGATTTTAGATGCCTTAGTAAGACATGTGAATTAGAAGGTGGGAAGACAAACTCTATTTTTGGTACGAATTCTATATCATTATGGTCCAGTTAGGTGACAGAAGCCACATCAGTAATTTGAGCAGAGAACACTTAACAAAAGAATCATTAACTGGTAATAAGGAATTGGCTACAAAGGAGGGATAAAAGAGAACTCTAGGGCTAAAGGACAGTATGCAAGGAAGGAATAAACAGATGTTTGCTTTGTTGCCCTGGGTCAGAGCTGGTTTACAGCTAGTGGGGTAAAGCTGGCAAGCAGGGAACTGTGGACTGTGTTTGGCAAGCAAGAATCCTTCTGCTGTGTCAGCAAAACTTGGTGAACAAGTGCCACTGAATGTCCCACACCTGTGCCACAGTGAGCTGTGCCCCTGAAACAAAAGAGGAAGCACACTGGAACCAAGGAGAGAAGCTCTTCTGTCATGTCCCTCTGGCGCCCTCTACTGACAAAGCTTCACATTTTGCCAGCTTGCAAAACAAATGTTTACTGCAAGCACCAAGTTTCTCAAAGTGGGTCAGTGAAGGATGATTCGGAGCTGAGAGGATGGTGATTTGATAATTGGCACAAATGGGGATCGTATGACGTTTGCACTGTAGGTTTATGGGAGGTAAACCTTATCAAGTTAATAAAGTTTCCTTTTAGTTATATATTACGTTTTTTTTTCCTTCTTAATCGGGAATGAGCATTCAGATTTATGAGATGGATTTTTTTTAATCCATTGAGATGATATGATCTTTTTCTCTTTTAATATGTTAATAAATTAAAACACATTAACAGATTTGTTGAATCATCTTAAATTTGGGGGATAAATCCTACTTGTTCATAATTTATTATTCTTTTACTAGACAGAATTGTAGATTTTTATTTTGTATTTATATATTCTATAAATGAGATTAACCTATAGATTCATTTTTTGGTGCTTCTTTGTTGTATTGTGATCAGTTATGCTAGCTTGGCAGTTTGAATTGGGAAGCTTTTCATCTTTTTATACTCTGAAACCTAAAAAGTAAAAATAGAACAAAATAGATTACTATTTGTTCCATGAAACTGGTAAATTCAGTCATAAACAGTCTTGCTGGGTATCATTTTAAAGGAGATATTTGGCTCCCTTTTCAATTTTTTAAAATGATTACTGATGTCTTTACTTAAAAAAAAAACTCTTTTTGAGCCATTTTTGGTAACATATCTTCCTAGAAAATAATCCATTTCATCAAAACATTCATTTCAAATTTATTAGTATAAACGTGATCTATAGTCTCTTACAGTTTAAATTTTTCTCTTATTTCTGAAGTTATCTTTTTCATCCTTTATTTTCAAAAATTTGTGTCTTCTCTCCCATTTTCTTGCTGAGCTTTGTCAAAGGTTTGACCATTTTATTGGTCTTCATAAAAACCATCTTCTGGTTTTATTGAGCAAATCTATTTTGTTCCCTGTCACATTGGTTTTTGCTTTAATTTTGAGTAATTATGTTCATGTATTATTTATAATTATTTAATTATATAATTACTATAATTATGTATAATTATTTTCTTTGAGCTTATATTGCTAATCTTTGTCTAGTTTCTTAAATACTCAATTCATTTATTTTCAAATTTTATTATTTTCTTTAAAAAAATTTTTGTTTGCGTTGGGTCTTTGTTGCTGCGCACGGGCTTTCTGTAGTTGCAGTGAGTGGGGCTACTCTTCACTGCGGTGCATGGGCGTCTCATTGCAGTGGCATCTCTTGTTGTGGAGCACGGGCTCTTGGTGCATGGGCTTCAGTCGTTGCAGCACGCGGGCTCAGTAGTTGTGGCTTGCGGGTTTAGTTGCTCCAGGGCATATGGGATCTTCCTGGACCAGAGATTGAACCCATGTCCCCTGCATTTGGCAGGCAGATTCTTAACCACTGAGCCACCAGGGAAGTCCCTTATTTTCTTGTAAATGCATATAAACCAACACTTTTCTGAGTACAGTCTGAAGTTTTAATAAATAATGCTTACGTTGTCATTCCTTTCCAAATAATTTGAAATTTATTTATTTTTCCCCAACATTTTATTATGAGTGTTTCCAAATATACACAAAGTTGAAAGAATTTTACAGTGAATGCCCCAAAGCCCATCTTCTAGTTATGATTCTACCATTCACATTTTATTATTCTTGCTTTATCACGTCTATACATCCTTCCTCCATTAATCCATCTTACCTTTTTTGAGACTTTAAAAGTAAATTGTAGGCATCATAATTTTTAGTTTACAATTTGTTATTTCCTTTTGTTGTTGTTATTATTATTTGTTATTTCCTTTTTAACCCTAGTTATTTAATAGGGTGTTTTTTTTAACATCTTTATTGGAGTATAATTTCTTTACAATGGTGTGTTAGTTTCTGCTTTATAACAAAGTGAATCAGTTATACATATACATATGTCCCCATATCTCTTCCTTCTTGCGTCTCCCTCCCTCCCTCCCACCCTCCCTATCCCACCCCTCTAGGTGGTCACAAAGCACCGAGCTGATCTCCCTGTGCTATGCGGCTGCTTCCCACTAGCTATCTATTTTACGTTTGGTAGTGTATATATGTCCATGCCAGTCTCTCACCTTGACCCAGCTTACCCTTCCCCCTCCCCTTATTAATAGGGTGTTTTTTAAATGTCCAAGTGGTTAAGGTTGGAGAGAAAAGAGTGTAGGCTGTCTTTCTATTGCTCACAGCAATGCTTTGACCTTTACACTCTTACTGTGTTCCATTATGGTCTAGGAATGTGAAATATAAGATTTATGCTTATTGGAATTTGTAGAGTTCTTACTTGGGCTTCATATATGCTCACGGTATATGAATATTTCATGGGTATTTTAAAAGAATGTTTTCTCTGTTAGGTACAAAGTTGTGGAATTGTCTGTTAGTCTAGCTGTCAAATTCTTCATATTGTTATTTATTTTGGTCTACCTGAGCTATTAATTTCAGAGAGGTGTGATAGTCTCCTAAGATGCTTGTGGATCTGTCAATTTCTTACATTTCTAATTTTTTGCTTTATATATTCCAAAAATATGTTATTAGAATATAAAAGTTTATAACTGTAATATCTTCTTAATAAAGCTTGCCTTTTATCAGTTTAAAATATCCCTTTTTGTCTCATTTAATTATTCTTGGCTTGAGTTCTGTTTTGCCAGATATTAATTGCCAAACCTGCTTTCTTTTTCCTTTGATTATATTAACTGTGGTTTTTATAAATAGCTCATAGTTGGATTAAAAAAATCTGAGAGGTTTTTTTTTTGATAGAGGAATTTACTCCAGTTAATTTTATTGTGATTTTTCATTTGATTATACTTAATGTTTCCATATTATTTTATGTTCCCTGCTTTTCAAGCTTTCTAGTTGTTGCTCTCCTTTTTAAAATTATTATTGTATTTTATTTATTATTTTTTTGGCTGTGCTGGGTCTTCATTGTGGTGCGTGGGTTCTTCTTTGTGGTGTCGTGTGGGCTTCTCTAGTTGTGGCGCATGAGCTACAGAGTACACGGGCTCAGTAGTTGTGGTGCGCAGGTTTATTTGCCCCGCGGCATGTGGGATCTTAGTCCCCCAACCGGGGATCGAACCTGCGTCCCCTGCATTGGAAGGCAGATTCTCATCCAATAGTGGAATTGATAGAATTTTTATTTCTTGATTTCCAGCTTTCTAGTGCAAACTTCAATTATTTGCTTACCACTTTCCTGGTTTTGTAATATCTGCATGCCACCTGTATTACTAGTATTTTCTAGTTAGTTATTCACCTAAACAACGATATCAATTTATTTTCAGTTAAGATAATATTATTGCTATAAAAGGAAAGCCAGTATCATTTGCTGTAAATAGAAATTAATGTAAATAGAAGTGCAAGAAATATCAGATGATGTTATTACATTTCAGCCAGCTCCTCTTGCCTGCCTGGAGCCTGTTCTCTTTTTTTTCGATTAAAAGAAAACGAAAGTGTTAAGATTTAGAAAGATGTTAAAGACATGATTGCAGCAAACAGACAGGCTCTAAGTTAATCAGAATCATGGATTGTGATTGATTTTTTTAAAAATCATGTTTATGTACCATCTAAAGGCTCCTCTTGATGTCTTATTCTTGAGGTACATGCTTCAGGAGTTTGTCATACATTCTTTTCCTGCAGTGGTAACCCTTAAACATTTAACTTTGTTCTTTCTATTAAATCTGATCAATATCTCTATCTATTTGCCTTTATTAAGGCAAAGCTTTTACTTACCTCTTCTTTTCCTCTCCTACATCCCATGTTGAAATCATTCATTATATATTTCTATTTTATAGATGATAGAACTGAGGCTTTGGAGAGCTGAGTAAACTTGTTTGAGTGCCAAAGTTGGGAGTTGAGCCTAGGCAATCTGCCTTCAGAGCCTGTGCTCTTTCCACTAGACTATACTGCCTAATTTGGGATTTAGTTCCAGATTATGATTTATTACTAAAAACTTATGACATATAGCTTAAATACACATTTTACTATTTCTTATTCATATCTCTTTCATTTTATTTTGCTAAAGTCTATCCTTGAGGGACTTCCCTGGTGGTGCAGTGGATAAGACTCCATGCTCCCAATGCAGGGGGCCCAGGTTTGATCCCTGGTCAGGGAACTAGATCCCACATGCATGCTGCAACTAAGAGTTCACATGCCACAACTAAGGAGCCAGTGAGCTGCAACTAAGGAGGTGGCAAGCCTCAACTAAAGAGCCCGCAAGCCGCAACTAAGACCTGGAGCAACCAAATAAATTATTTAAATAAATATATTAAAAAAAATAAAGTATATCCTTGACTAACTCTTTCAGAAAGACCAGGTATATTTCTTTCTTCCCCTCACATTTGAATGTGAGGCTGGCTAGGAATAGAATCTTAGATTCACATTTATTGTCTTTTAGAATTTTGAAAACATTGTACCCTTCTCAACTATTATTTAGTGTTGGCAATCAAAGAGATGCCTGATGCCATTCCTATCCTTCAGAATTTCTACCTACCCTTTATTCTTTTCCTCTTCACTGCAACTTCTCTTATCCAGACACGTGGAAGGCCATTTTCCCCCGTTTTATTTATTTATTTTATTTAAAAAATTATTTAAATATTTATTTATTTTGCGATATGTGGGATCTTTGTTGCAGCATGCGGGATCTTTAGTTGTGGCATGTGGACTTCTTAGTTGCAGCATGTGGACTCTTAGTTGCAGCATGCAAACTCTTAGTTGCGGCATGCATGTGGGATCTAGTTCCTTGACCAAGGATCAAACCCAGGCCCCCTGCATTGGGAGTGTAGAGTCTTACCCACTGGACCACCAGGGAAGTCCCCACACCTGTTTTAAAATTGATAATAACACACACAAAGTACACAAATATTAAGTATATAGTTTGATGAATATGGTTAAGCACCCCTGTAACCACCATCCAGACAGAGACATAGAACACATTTACAGCATCCCCGAAGTCTCCCTCCTGCCCCATTCCCAATCAATAAACTAACCCTCCCCCCAAAAGTAACCATCATTCTGACTTCTATCACTATAGAAAAGTTGTGCTTGTTCTTCAACCTTATATAAATGATTTCATACAGTATATACTGTTTTGTGTCTGGTAGAGCCATATTTTAATGTATTTTTCCAAGTAGAAACTTGAGGAGAAGCTAGAGTTCTGGATGGAGAAATTTGATAAGGACACAGAAATGAAACAGAATGAACTAAATGCTCTCAAAGCTGCTAAGGCCAGAGACTTAGCACACCTTCAAGAACTTGCAAAGACGGTAAGGAAGCAGAGGCTAAATACTGTAAGGCAGAGCACTGAGGAGTGGGTGGTAGCTAAGCAACAGTAGCTGGGGGATACTATTTCTGGTCACAACGTGGTATGCATGTAAACCACTAGGATTCTTTCTTGATGATGATGATGACGTCCTCGTTGATGGGGATAATAATAGCAGCAGCCGACACTTTATATTGCTTAATCTGTCCCGGGCACTTTTCTAGTATTTTACATATATAACTTATTTAACCCTCCCCAAACTCCTTGAGCTAGATACTGTTTTTATTTCTGCTTTATGACCTCTGAAGATAATTTATAAATGATGATTTATAAAAAGCTTCTGATTATGGTTTCATCATTGAATAAATGTAGAACTCAAATTTCTCTTTTAAAAGATGGCTGCTATTTGTAGGTATACATTCTATTAGTTTTAAAAAATTAATTATTTTGATGTCATTAGCCACACATCAAGTTAGTATTTCATTTTTTTTTTAAAGAAGAGGGCATTTTTTTAAATTAATTAATTAATTAATTTTTTGTTGCATTGGTCTTCGTTGCTGCGTGTGGGCTTTCTTTAGTTGCGGTGAGCAGGGGCCACTCTTCGTTGTGGTGCATGGGTTTCTCATTGCGGTGGTTTCTCTTGTTGCGGAGCACGGGCTCTAGGCGCACGGGCTTCAGTAGTGGCGCACGGGCTTCAGTAGTTGTGGCTCATGGGCTCTAGAGCACAGGCTCAGTAGTTGTGGTGCACGGGCTTAGTTGCTCCGCAGCATGTGGGATCTTCCCCGACCAGGGCTCGAACCTGTGTCCCCTGCATTGGCAGGTGGATTCTTAATAATTGTGCCACCAGGGAAGTCCTGGCATGGTTCATTTTAAAGTTTTATATTAAAAATGCAGGGCTGGGGAATTCCCTGGTGGCTTAGTGGTTAGAATTCCAGGCTTTCACTGCCATGGCTGGGGTTCAATCCCTGGTTGGGAAACTGAGATCCCACAAGTCATGTGGTGCAGACAAAAAAAAAACCCCACAAAAAACCTGGGCTGGCTGGGCCACAGCTTAGTGAGCAAGTCCTGTAACATATGATTGATGTCTACTTTTGCAGATAAGGGAATATGAACAAGTCATCATTGAAGATCGTATAAAAAAGGAGAAGACCCGGAAGAAGATAGAACAGGATCACTTGGAATTAAAGAGCATCATAAAGGTAGAAAACAGGCATCTTGGTAATTGGCATCTTGGGGCTTTTTCATTTCTGTAGCTGGCCAAACACTGAGGAATGCAGAGCATCTCTCGTTTATTATCACACGTGGAACAGGAAATCTGTGAGGAAGCATGGCCTAATAATTGGACTTTGCCAACACACGGTCCGTGGTGCAGGGAGACAGTTAAGAGAAAAGGACATGCCCCCAATTTTTAATCCAGGAAGGAAGAGGTGGTTAGCAGTGGAAGCAAAACCTAGAACTTGTGCCCAGAGGTCAAACTTATGAATACTATTTCTAACCAAAACAGCTCTTAAAGGAATTCTTTTTAATATACTACTACTTCTTAAAATCCTATTTATAAGTCAGTCCAGGCTATCTGCTAGGTTCAGATAAAGAGCTGTTTTCAAAAAAGATGAAGGTGATTAAGTAGCAGTTCAGAAAAAAAGAGAGAGAGTTTTATATGAACTTGTGTATATTAGTGATGATGAAACTGGCAAGTCAGATTCTGGGAAATATTCTCAAGCAAGAATAACATCAGCTAGACTAAAACTGTAGTTTTGACAATTGCCCTTCTCTCTGAAAGAAGAGTATCTGCTGAGACCCTACAGTGTGCAAGCTGTGGTTTGGGATGTATATTAGGGGGTGTATTAAGGCAGTAAACTTTGAAGTACATTCAGGACCAGGTATTTAAACCCAAACTTGAGCTTTCCATTAGGAGTCAGATGTATAGTTAGCAAGTATTTATTGAGCTTCTCTGGTGTTTTCTATTTGTCAGGATTCCTCGATTTAGAGCAAAACTGTAAGAGGCAGCTGAAGACCATTTTTGTTTTCTTTTCATTAGTGGACTTGCTCCCAGTCTTTGGAGCTTAATCTGATTTGAAAGTAGACCAGACTGTATTTAGAACAGTTGTGTCTAATGACTAAGATATTCAAGGGAGCTAACTAAATCCTTTTTGAAGGGGAGTTTTGATCCTTTCATCAATCATTAGAGAGTGAAATGCACCAGGAAACCTACTGAAATCACTAGATTATCTGCACATTTTTGACTGAGTTCCTGCTTTTGCCTGTGGTCCAGGTAACTAGCATCCCTTTTGGATCAAATGGTTGTTAGATTTAGGGAGCTTGGATGTTCATAAAGAGAAGCAGTACAAGGGACTCAGGTTTCTAAGTGTAAGGGAAAGATAGGCCTAATCAGATCCCTTTTCTTTATTTTTACTCCTTGAAAACTTTAGAGTCCAGGACTTAAGCTCTGGGTCCTGCACAACAGGCAAGCATTGTTCAAGGATAGCATGCTTGGCCACTTCTGTGTCTCAGAGACCATCTTCACAGAAGTTAGTTTATGAAAAAACAATCGCCTTATGTAGAAAGAATGCAGTTTGTCAGGCATACTACAAACTGTACCCGCTTCCCTGTCCTCTTCCAGCTCCAGGCCTGGTGGCGAGGCACTGTGGTGCGGAAGGAAATTGGTGGTTTCAAAATGCCCAAGAAGGACAAAGATGACGGCAAGGATTCAAAAGGTAAAGGTAAAGGCAAAGACAAGGACAAGCGGAGAGGCAAGAAGTGACCAAGTTATCTTCTGTCTTTTCTGCTGGTGTTTTGGAGGTGGGAAGGAGGACCTGAAGAGAGTAAGAAACATCTTTTACCATCACAGATAACTCATTTACAGGTTGTTTCCTATTTGGACATTCCCAGGTAAGGCCTGGTTATACTAGGTCACCTTGACTGTTATACTAGTTTTCAAACCCTGAATTAGGATTATACTGTGGATTCAGAGCTTCTTCATAATTTGAAAAAAAAAATCCTGGGAAGAAATATTTCTAGGAGTCTTGTGAAGATTCCTCTTGCTCTTTCTCACCAGAAAAAAAAGTACATAATCCTAGTTATAGCAATACATTAAAACTTCAGTAATTCCTGTAATGTCTCTGATTCTGACTTTATTCAAATTGCCTATAGTGAAAAATGGCACTTAGGAGCAAAGAGTGTCATATATGACACCCTTTTTTTTGGCATCTCATTTATTTTTTTATACAGCAGGTTCTTATTACTTATCTATTATATATATATTACTGTATACATGTCAATCCCAATCTCCCAATTCATCACACCACCACCCCCTGCCACTTTCCCCCCTTGGTGTCCATACGTTTGTTCTCTACATCTGTGTCTCTATTTCTGCCCTGCAAACCGGTTCATCTGTACCATTTTTTTAGGTTCCACATATATGCATTAATATACAATATGCATTTTCCTCTTTCTGACTTCACTCTGTATGACAGTCTCTAGGTCCATCCACGTCTCTACAAATGACCCAATTTCATTTCTTTTTATGGCTGAGTAATATTCCATTGTATATATGTACCACATCTTCTTTATCCATTTGTCTGTCGATGGGCATTTAGGTTGCTTCCATGTCCTGGCTATTGTAAGTAGTGCTGCAGTGAACACTGGGGTGCATGTGTCTTTTTGAAATATGGTTTTCTCTGGGTATATGCCCAGTAGTGGGATTTCTGGGTCATATGGTGATTCTATTTTTAGTTTTTTAAGGAATCTCCATCCTGTTCTCCATAGTGGCTGTATCAATTTACATTCCCACCAACAGTGCAAGAGGGTTCCCTTTTCTCCACACTCTCTCGAGCACTTGTTGTCTGTAGATTTTCTGATGATGCCCATTGTAACCAGTGTGAGGTGATACCTCACTGTAGTTTTGATTTGCATTTCTCTACTAATTAGTGATGTTGGGCAGCTTTTCATGTGTTTGTTGGCAATCTGTATATCTTCTTTGGAGAAATGTCTATTTAGGTCTTCTGCCCATTTTTTTTTTTTTTTTTTTTTTTTGCCGTACGCGGGCCTCTCACTGTTGTGGCCTCTCCCGTTGCAGAGCACAGGCTCCGGATGCGCAGGCTCAGTGGCCATGGCTCATAGGCCCAGCCGCTCCATGGCATGTGGGATCTTCCCAGACCGGAGCACAAACCCGTGTCCCCTGCATTGGCAGGCGGACTCTCAACCACTGTGCCACTAGGGAAGCCCCTGTTTTTTTTAATATTGAGCTGCATGAGCTATTTATACATTTTGGAGATTAATCCTTTGTCTGTTGATTCATTTGCAATTATTTTCTCCCATTCTGAGGGTTATCTTTTCTTCTTGTTTATAGTTTCCGTTGCTGTGCAAAAGCTTTTAAGTTTCATTAGGTCCCATTTGTTTATTTCTTTTTATTTCCATTACTCTAGGAGGTAGGTCAAAAAAGATCTTGCTGTGATTTATGTCAAAGAGTGTTCTTCCTGTGTTTACCTCTAAGAGTTTTATAGTGTCTGGCCTTACACTTAGGTCTTTAAGCCATTTTGAGTCTATTTTTGTGTATGGTGTTAGGGAGTGTACTAATTTCATTCTTTTATATGTAGCTGTCCAGTTTTCCCAGCACCACTTATAGAAGAGACTGTCTTTTCTCCATTGTATATCCTTGCCTCCTTTGTCATAGATTAGGTGACCATAGGTGTGTGGGTTTATCTCTGGGCTTTCTATCCTGTTCCACTGATCTGTATTTCTGTTTTTGTGCCAGTACCATATGGTCTTAATTACTGTAACTTTGTAGTATAGCCCAAAGTCAGGGAGTCTGATTCCTCCAGCTCCATTTTTTTCCCTCAAGATTGCTTTAGCTATTTGGGGTTTTTTGTGTCTCCATACAGATTTTAAGACTTTTGTTCTAGTTCTGTAAAAAATGCCATTGGTAATTTAATAGGGATTGCATTGAACCTGTAGATTGCTTTGGGTAGTATAGTCATTTTCACAATATTGATTCTTCCAATCCAAGAACATGGTATATCTCTGTACCTGTTTGTGTCATCTTTGATTTCTTTCATCAGTGTCTTATAGTTTTCTGAGTACAGGTCTTTTACCTCCTTAGGTAGGTTTATTCCTAGATATTTTATTCTTTTTGTTGCAATGGTGAATGGGATTGTTTCCTTACTTTCTCTTTCTGATCTTTCGCTGTTAGTGTATAGGAATGAAAGAGATTTCTGTGCATTAATTTTGTATCCTGCAACTTTACCAAATTCAGTGATTAGCTCTAGTAGTTTTCTAGTGGCATCTTTAGGATTCTCTATGTATGGTTTCACGTCATCTGCAAACAGTGACAGTTTTACTTCTTCTTTTCCAACTTGGATTCCTTTTATTTCTTTTTCTTCTCTGATTACGTGGCTAAAACTTCCAAAAACTGTTGAATAATAGTGGTGAGAGTGGGCAACCTTGTCTCGTTCCTGATCTTAGAAGAAATGGTTTCAGTTTTTCACCATTGAGAATGATGTTTGCTGTGGGTTTGTTGTATATGGCCTTTATTATGTTGAGGTAGGTTCCCTCTATGCCCACTTTTTGGATAGTTTTTATCATAAATGGGTGTTGAATTTTGTCAAAAGCTTTTTCTGCATCTGTTGAGATGATCATATGGTTTTTGTTCTTCAATTTGTTAATATGGTGTATCACATTGATTGATTTGTGTATATTGAAGAATCCTTGCATCACTGGGATAAATCCCAGTTGATCATGGTGTATGATCCTTTTAAGGTGTTGCTGGATTCTGTTTGCTAGTATTTGTTGAGGATTTTTGTATCTGTACTCAGTGATATTGGTCTGTAATTTTCCTTTTTTGTAGTATCTTTGTCTGGTCTTGGTATCAGGGTGATGGTGGCTCACAGAATGAGTTTAGGAGTGTTCCCTCCTCTGCAATTTTTTGGAAGATGGGTGTTAGCTCTTTTCTAAATCTTTGATAGAATTCACCTGTGAAGCCATCTGGTCCTGGACTTCTGTTTGTTGGAGGATTTTTAATCAGAGTTTCAATTTCATTACTTGTGATTGGTCTGTTTATATTTTCTATTTCTTCCTGGTTCAGTCTTGGAAGGTTATACCATTCTAAGAATTTGTCCACTTTTTTCCAGGTTGTCTATTTTATTGGCATAGAGTTGCTTGTAGTAGTCTCTTATAATGCTTTGTATTTCTGCGGTGTCTGTTGTAACTTCTCCTTTTTAATTTCTAATTTTTATTGATTTGAGTCCTCTCCCTCTTTTTCTTGATGAGTCTGGCTAAAGGTTTTTCAATTTTGTTTATCTTCTCAAAGAACCAGCTTTTAGTTTCATTGACCTTTGCTATTGTTTTGTTTCTATTTCATTTATTTCTGCTCTGATCTTTATGATTTCTTTCCTTCTACTTACTTTGGGTTTTGTTTGTTCTTCTTTCTCTAGTTCCTTTAGGTGTAAGGTTAGATTGTTTGAGATTTTTCTTGTTTCTTGAGGTAGGATTGTATTACTATAAACTTCTCTCTTATAACTGCTTTTGCTGCATCCCATAGGTTTTGGATTGTCATGTTTTCGTTGTCATTTGCCTCTAGGTTTTTTTTTTTTTTTTTTTCAAAACCAGAACATTTATTGCGTGACTAATAATTGAAATCCTTAAGATGAACTGGATGCTGCAACAACTGCCCTCTTGGGTTTAGGTGTTGTTCCTTCACGGAATCCATGCCTGAATCTGCGGTATACAATTTTTAGGTGCCTCATTCGACCAGTCCCAGTGGTATTTCGTCTTTTAGCTTTAGCACTCCAGTTATACTTCCTCTTCTGCTTGGCAGGTAGCCACATTTACCACAGGTCGACTTCTGAAGGTGGTAGGCCTTAGAGCCACAGCGGCGGCACATGTGCGTCTTATTCTGACGCTTCCCAAACGAGAACGTTCCCTTGGTCATCTCGCTTCTGCCGCCGAGACCAAAGAGCTCTAGGTATTTTTTAATTTCCTCTGATTTCTTCAGTGATCTCTTGGTTATTTAGTAACGTATTGTTTAGCCTCCACGTGTTTGTGTTTTTATGGTTTTTTCCCTGTAATTGATTTCTAATCTCATAGTGTTGTGGTCGGAAAAGATGCTTGATATGATTTCAGTTTTCTTAAGTTCACCGAGGCTTGATTTGTGACCCAAGGTGTGATCTATCCTGGAGAATGTTCTGTGTGCACTTGAGAAGAAAGTGTAATCTGCTGTTTTTGGATGGAATGTCCTATAAATATCAATTAAATCTCTCTGGTCTATTGTGTCATTTAAAGCTTGTGTTTCCTTATTAATTTTCTGTGTGGATGATCTGTCCATTGGTGTAAGTAAAGTGTTAATGTCCCCCACTATTATTGTGTTACTGTTGATTTCCTCTTTTATAGCTGTTAGCAGTTGCCTTATGTATTGAGGTGCTCCTACGTTGGGTGCATATATATTTATAATTGCTATATCTTCTTCTTGGATTGATCCCTTGATCACTATGTAGTGTCCCTCCTTGTCTTTTGTAACATTCTTTATTTTAAAGTCTATTTTATCTGATACGAGTATTGCTACTCCAGCTTTCTTTTGATTTCCAGTTGCATGGAATATCTTTTTCCATCCCCTCGCTTTCAGTCTGTATGTGTCCCTTGGTCTAAAGTGGGTCTCTTGTAGACAGCATATATATGGGTCTTGTTTCTGTATCCATTCAGTGAGCCTGTGTCTTTTAGTTGGAGCATTAATCCATTCATGTGTAAGGTAATTATCGATATTTAT
Source organism: Mesoplodon bidens (assembly GCF_964165515.1). Classification (NCBI taxonomy): domain Eukaryota; kingdom Metazoa; phylum Chordata; class Mammalia; order Artiodactyla; family Ziphiidae; genus Mesoplodon; species Mesoplodon bidens. The sequence goes on along the minus strand of NC_138161.1, from coordinate 112,315,067 downwards.
GTTCCTATTACCATTTTCTTCATTGCTATGGGTTTTTGGTAGGACCTTTTCTTCTCTTGTGTTTCCCACTTAGAGAAGTTCCTTTATCATTTGCTGTAGAGCTGGTTTGGTGGTGCTGAATTCTCTTAGATTTTGCTTGTATGTAAAGCTTTTGCTTTCTCCATCAAATCTGAATGAGATCCTTGCCAGGTAGAGTGATCTTGGTTGTAAGTTCTTCCATCACTTTAAGTATATCGTGCCACTCCCTTCGGGCTTGTAGTTTCTGCTGAGACATCACCTGTTAACCTTATGGGAGTTCCCTTGTATGTTTTTTTTCCCTTGGTGCTTTTAATAATTTTTGTCAATTTGATTACTATATGTCCCGGCATGTTTCTCCTTGGGTTTATGCTGCCTGGGACTCTCTGCACTTCCTGGACTTGGGTGGCTATTTCATTTCCCGTGTTAGGGAAGTTTTCGACTATAACGTCTTCAAATATTTTCTTGGGTCCCTTCTCTCTCTTTTCTTTCTGGGACTTTTATAATGTGAATTTTGGTGTGTTTAATGTTGTCCCAGAGGTCTCTTAGGCTGTCTTCATTTCTTTTCATTCTTTTTCTCTTTATTCTGTTCCATGGCAGTGAATTCCACCATCCTGTTTTCCAGGACACTTATCCATTCTTCTGCCTCAGTTATTCTGCTATTGATTCCTTCTAGTGTAATAAATGACACTCTTATGAGCAAAAGTGTTGTTCAGTAGGAACTACAAGATGATGTTTATCAAGTGTCTAGAATAATACATACACAATAAAGTTTTAATGAAGGTTGGTTCCTGCCTGCCTTTTAAATTTATTATCACTTTACTGTTTTTATGGGGGGGTGTCACATAGAACATATATCTTATTATAAGCTGCTTCAGCTCCTTTTCTGGGAAATAGGTAAGGATATAAATGATAAATACAAGACAGAAATGAGATGTCAGGATATACAGCCCACACACAGGAAAGACAGGGGACACAGGTCAGTGGGGAGATGAGTTTGGAGATATTGCTGAGACGTGAGACAGTAGGGCCTATACCTGCTTTGCTTACTCAGTAACTCTCACCTTATGGGGTATTAAGACTAAAAGAGGCAAAGCACGTGAAAATACCTAATCTGTGACTGGATATAAGGCTGATTGTCATTCTCTCTCTCCTGCTAAAAGAGAATGAGCCCATTGGGTCATTCTTGCCTTGCTTGATTGATCAGAATAGAATGTCTTGGAATGCTAAAGCTCTCCCTATAGCATAGTTGGTAATTTCTGAGAAAAGTCTTTCAAATGGGTCACATATATTTCAAAATTAAGCCTTATATCTAATTCCAAATACAGGACACTACTGATATGTATACTTTCTTAAAAAAGTATATTTTGATCTCAAGGGACCATTATGAGGACCCAGTTTCTACTGATGTTCCATCAAAGAATTTACCCTTTTATTTTTGCCAAGGAAACCATGCTTTAGGTATGAACATTTTCAAATCAGCCTTTATTTCATGCTATTGAAGTGTTGTCTTTTATTTTAATGTCAATGTGTAAAGTGGCATACAGGCAATTTAAAATAACATACATGATACTGACATATTTATTCTTAGAACTTATGCATTATATTTACAGACATACAAATATAGGACAATGTTTTACAAAATCTTTTACTAATTACATGTTTACAACATTTTCAGAAATAAAATGAAATCTGCTGTAAACCACCTTACTGCAATATGTATATAAAAACGTTTCTGAATATCCATGTTCTCCTTCATTTCTATAACCATTTAAGCGCTTAGTTTTAAAAAGTTCATCATACTCGTCAGCGTAGTCATACATTAGTCACTGCTGTACTTTTATCAAGTAGAGAAATCAGACTCCTTGATTAGGTGTGAGGCTGTATTTTCAAAAGCTCTTAAGGAAAGTGACCTATTACTACTAAGTGTCCTATTCTATTCTAGTCAAATACAAAGGCCCTTCCTCCCATGAGTTGTTTCCAGAGAAAATTGGTTTGGAGTGCTAAGCAAGTATGAGACTGAAAGCCCAGAAACCTGCTGACTTGGGCCCTGGTGGGCGGGCACTTAGCCTTTTCTTCATTCACTCTTCAGCGCTGGGAAGGTCACTGCTTCAGTAGGAAGTTCATAAATGGTCAGGTGGAATTGTAACAAAGTCATCTTCATCTTATGTTAGAGTCTAGCAAGGCTAAATATTAAATTTTCTTTCCAGTTAAAAAAAAAAAGGTATATACAAAACACTGAGTACAAAAATTTTCCAACAAAAACATCATGACTTGTTTTGCATCTTGACATAGAAAAGACATTCAATATATTTTATATTTTTCTTTCATTATCAACCAAAACTGTAAACAAATATTTTCTAACTATTCAAATATAAATTTGAATTAGTCTGATAAAAATATATGAATAAGGTTTCATGCTATGTATAAAATTTGAAATACGTTGAAAATTCCAATTATTCCTATGGGAAAATTAGTCACAAATGTTCCAAATGTTGCATTATGTATGCTGACTGGGATTATTCCTTGCAACTATGTGACAAACAGTCCTGTCCTTTGCTGAGTTTCATTTCAAATGGCTGTCTATAATTTGGAGATTGTACTGAGGTTTAATGTTGACTAGAAGTAAAAATACCTAGAGTTTAAAAATATACACAGCTAAATTCTAAACAAGTCCTATGACTGGTGGGTCTGTTTGGAACTGTAAATATAATGGGGTCTGGCTCTAAGCACTTAAAACACATTTTACTTTTGTTTCATAAGGACCCTGAAGGATTGGGCTTTGAGCTCAGATGTTTTGTGTTATATAAGTTTAAACCTGTGACAACAAGGAGAAAACATTATTTTGGCCAGATACTCAACATGATTTTATCCAGAGTTACTTTTAGATGCTGCTACATGATAAAACGAGAGAACATTATTCTTAAATGCATGGACTGGTAAAGAAACCCCAGAACAGTTAACAACAGGAAAAAACCTAGATAACTAGTATCTTCACTTACTCTATTTACTTGGTTTACAAAGGCAGTGAATATCAGAAGATATCACTGACAACTAAAAGGGTCTCAAAAAATAGGGGAAGAAAGACCCAAGTGGCTTAGCCTTGAATTAGGGCTCCTGGTTTTGTGCTGTCTGAGCCCTTGGGCCCTTTTACTGCACCCATAATTGAGTAAATAAGGCACTGGTTGGGGAGCTAGATGGCTAGATGAAAAGACAGCAAGCTGTTTTTAAAATGCCACAAGTGCTTTAACTCAGCTACAGAAATTGGCAGTTAGCTGAAAGAAATGTAAGAAGCTTGGCTTTTACTTTATTTTCATAATCTTCTGTTATTTGGGGAGCTGGAAGTGCATCTGCTGTGACTGGAAGGTGTTTGCAGGTCCAGGTATCCTGGGAGCAGCTTGCAGGGGAGAAGGGGTGAGCTCAGTGAAGTCAACACACAGGATGCAGAGTGCCACAAGCTACCAGCTTAAAGATCTGGACCCTGTGTGTAGAGTGCTTGATTATAATGTTTAGATAATAGTGGGATGATACATGGAACCATCCTCTAAGTGGTGGTGGACTGGAGCTGGGGGGAGGCCTAGGACACTGGCCTTAAATGCAACAGTATCTGTTTCATTGTTTTACTATGCAAAATCTAGACCTTCTACATTATTTTTATTTTACCTTGGACAGAACAGTCCAAGTAGTCATAATAGAGCTGAAAAACATGGTGAAGTCATTACTCCCCCCAAATTATACAAATATCTAGCTTGGAACAGTGGTTTCCACTACATGAAACACCTGGAATGTTTGTTGAAATGCAGATACCCACGCCTCACTCTAGACCAACCGAGTGAGAATCTGTACTTTAACAAATTCTCCAGGAGATTCTAATGAACAACCACGTTTAGAAACTAGTGGATACCAGAGGGCTTGGAAACAGGGAAAGATAACAGCATGGCTGTGCCTTCAAGAGAGACAAATATCCTTCTGAGAAGATAGTCTTCAGTATGTGAAAGAGCCTACTCTCTAGAAAAGCACAGCCAGGTTAGGCTTCAGTGTTGGGTTCTCGATAATGACAGAATTAAGTTTCATTTGTGAAAACCAACCGTGTCTTCATAAACAATTCAATGCAAATGGATATAACCTCCCCTAAAATGGAGAAATGAAGCAAAATATTCCTGTTAGGAATCATGGAAACAGTCCCTTTTAAGAACATGTAAGCGCTTTGTTAAGCAGACGGCTCACAGCAGCAGTCACGCTGTCCTGTTTCGTTTTGGCCAGGCCAACGCCCACGGTGCTGGGAGTCCTTACACAGCAGATAACTGGTGCTGCTGCTGCTTGGGCGGGGCAAGTTCCAGGAGAGCCTGGACCGTCAGCGCAACCTGGCTCAAACCTTTCTCTTCTAAAATGTGGAGAGGCAAACATAATTGCTCCTGAAATGGGACAATGTAACATAAAAACAAACAGAAGAGAAAAGAGGATGAACATCACAGAACTGAAAAGAAAAAATAAGCATCTCTTCTCTCCCTCATAATAATGAACTGAGATACGAGAAGTCAGTACCTGAGAATCTGACCTCTGTTAATATGAGTTACACAGAGATGGTACCTGACACTCGTCACTTTTTTTTTATTAATACATCTAAAAGTACATACAGATCATTTTGAATATTAGAAAATGGACAAGTTACATACACTTTTACATACAACAGCAGATAAACATACTATGGAGTAAAAGCAGCATCCTTCACCGCTGATAAAAGAGCAATGCAGATCAGTAAAATGAGGCAGGTGAAAATAGAGAAACAGTTCCAAGTTACTGGATGGCTGAAGCCTAAAGATATAATATTGTAGGAGAAAGCGCTTTGGAAATTACAAACCATAGGAATGCAAGATAGTTTCATGCCATAACTCAGACTGCATGAGAGAGGAATGCTCTCTACATTTAGTCCTGACTATGAAAATCAGGTTCTCAGACCAGGCAGGGATCACAGGAAGAAACTGAGGTATATCCTTGAGATTTAGAAGTATTTGAGAAAATATCCCCTACACTGGATAATTCACGGAAGGCCCGGTTTGAATTACTTAAAAACTTGAATTACAGAACTTAAATAAAGAAATTACATTTGAAAAAGTATTTTATATCCTGGTATTTAATGGATTAAATTATGCTGGAGAACTATGATGTGAGCTTAGTCAGGAACACATTAATTAACATATATTCGAAAAGCATTTACATGTTTGCTTTAGCAAGTTAAATTACTTCTATCTTGTTTATTACCTCATTAATGTGTTTGGTTAATCCTTTCTTGTAAGACAAAAAGGCATATCATAAGAATAACATCTATCATTGATTAGATGAAAGAAAGAAGAGGTTACTCTTAAAGGAATGAAAGTGGAATTCTGGTTCTACTGAAAAAGACTATACATACTTATAAAAGAAGATAACTGGATTTTTCTCAGCTTTTCATTGGCACTTAATATAGTATTAGGAAGTTTTACAAAACCAGTTGCAATAAAAAATATAACAAGTATGTTTTATGAACCATTATTGGTACTTGTGCTTCTTAATCACTTTCTTTTTATTTAATACTTACCTTGATAAAACAAGGTAAATGGAATCTTTTGATCTTAAGAAACTAGCAACTTTGAATAAATCTTCTGAGTACAACTGAAGTACAGATTAACTATACTTAAAATGAACCTGCAGGGTGTTTTACTCTGGGGGGAGACATATTTCCTCTGAGGCCGATTCCTTGATCTCTGTTTCCAGGGGTGCCCTGCGACCTGTAAGCCGGTGGCTTACACATTCCCTCAGTGGCTTATGCTTTCCAGATGCACATTTACCTTCTAGCTGGCTTAGAGGGAACTCTGTTCTGAAGAGAATGCACCATTACTCCCCCAAAACCACATAAAACACCATGTGTTTTTTTAAAGGGACAGAACTTCACAAAACTGAATGATCTCTGACTCAGAGACATCTTAAAAAAAAACCTCCCCCCAACTCCAAAAGGCACTACTGCTGTTTTCAACACAGTGTTCAATGTTTCAGCATTAAAAATAAAAGGTTTTTAATGTGTTAAATAATTTTCCCATTTAATATGAAAGAAAACCAAAGCAATCAGATCCTCAGATTGACTTCTACAACATGATATGGTTCCTCACAATCTTCCTTCATACGTGAGTTCAGTTGTCCAATTTTCTTAACAGAGTTCAGAGATTCCTGAATGTTCAGAAACACTATTTATGAGAACCAGAATCTGAATGCAATTATAAAGTACTTTCAAGCATTAAGGCTAGCAGCTAATATACTAAGCATTCTGAAAGAGGCATTCATTGCCTTGGGTACAGAACAGAGATTGCTGCCTAATTCTTTACCTGCTACTGTTCAGAAATAATCTCCTCAACAGCCTATCAAATATAAGTTCACCTATTAAGATGGTTCAAATATATTGGAAATTACATAAATTCCAATTTTAAATTCTAAATAGGATTCTAGAAGTGAAGTTAAAGATAATAAACATAATAAATGTGCAGACAGGTGCCTACCCCTGAAAGGTCAGCTCCAGATAATTTGCTTGTGTACTGTTTCCAATGTACACAATGGGCTCAGAATAGCAATCTAGGGAACCTACATTATCTTTGGACTGAACATTCTGATCAAATTAAAATTATTAAGATTAAATGGCCAGTGCCTTCCAGATGTCCAGAGAGCAGATGCTTATTAGGTGGACTTGTGCCTACCAATAAAGACAGATTTCAGGATTTCAGGGCACAGCTCAATGCAGAGATCTAAGTGACCAGGTGCTCCCCAGAACATAAGGGGTACAACTGTTTCCTCATGAACGGCTGTTGAAAAGTTCAGCAACTCGTAATTTTAATACTTCTCACAATTTCAACACTTAAGTTGTGTTGAGGCATGGAAAGAAGGCCAGATGGAAACTTTATTATGCCATTTGGAAATAAAGTTCTAACTCATATTCTAACAACAGGCTCAGGATTGTATTAGTAGACCCTGCTCAGCATTTATGATAAGAGAAACAAGGCCACATACAGGCCAGGAGAATGGACAAATGAGCAGAAGAAAATATACTGGTCTTTCTGCTCTTTGTTAGCAATCATAAATGCTTCCTAATGTGATAAGCTGCTCATCTGGACACATGAGGAAAGAATTTATCTACTTTATTGGTTAGCTCTTTGATGGCTAACCAATTAAAAAAAGCACATATGTAAATACTTTTGAATGAGAAACAAACCTCCTTTACCAAGCACAGGAATGAGATGGAAAAATCACTGGAATGCACTTTCGGCTAGAGGGGGAAGATCCAGTAATAAAGCATACAGAGAGTTAACATTAAAGTACAATAAAATGCCACAAAACTCAAAAGCTGGATAGATAGAGAGACAAAACTGGATTCTTCTGAATGTGCCCCAAGAGAAAGTAGTGTTTCAACAGTTCTTTTTACGCTGAGGTTTAGCTGAAGGATGTCAGAAGGGGAACAAAGATTGTCCTGTCCAAAGTGTGAGCAGGAAAGGAAAACAGAAAAATAAAGTCAGTGGATCAGAAATACAGATTTGAGTATAGAATTCAATATGATCATCTCAGTCATATTCAAAGAAACATATCCCATAACATTTTTTATTATGATGAATCAAAATGCTGAAAAACAAAACCACAAAGAATCCTCTATGTGCTCAGCTTGATTTTACTACTAAATAGCAGAATAAAATTGTTGGTGATTAGTATGAACATTCAGGATAAAATGAACAGAGGTGGATGCTGACTTAGGGTTATGTGAGGCCTGAGAGTGGTTGAGTGGGTGAGGCAACCTCTTTCTCGATTCATTCTTCCCTATTAACAAAAAATAGGCCAGAAAGCAAGGACAAAACCTGGGGGTGGGCTGAGGAGACGGAAGTTTTTGGAGAAAGCCAGGTGAGTCAAGAAGGTTCAAAGAATGAAGAAAGCATAATAATTAGGGGAAACTTATTACCTGGAAGTCAGGTGTACTGAATGACTTGGTGTTCCTCTAAAAATCAAGTCAAGTCCATCTTAACCAAGTCTTGTTTACTAATTGTACAGAATGAATCTAGAGTTGTAATGGGCCTTAGAGATCATCCAAACCCTCCAGTTCACAGATTAAGAAATTAAATAAATAAAAGCATTACTGGACTTGATAACAGGAAAATATTCTTTCACACATAACATATAATAACTCCAGAACATAAGATATTGGACTCAGAAGTTTTTATCACCAACTATAGTTTTTGGAATGTAACATATATTTAATAAAAGCATAATAATAAACAGACTATCCATATGCCCAACCTTATTGGAGGTTTTTAACAATCACTTTATTCTTCAATGTTTCATTCATAATTTGACTTGTAAACATTTAAAAAGTTATACTGATAAGGGAAATCACTCACCTTTATACATGTTTTCTGGACAGAAGATCTGACAAATTTTTCAATATTAAGTTTTATGTTATCTGTTTTCAAAAGTGATCATTATTACATCCCTGATTTTATTTACAAGTGAAACATAGCAGGTGGTCATGTTTAGGTAAAGGTCATAATGCCCAGAAGTAGGGGAGAACAAAGGAAGAAGAAGAGGTATAGGTTTCTTCTTCCCTCCCATGGCAGAGGGACCTGAGAATGTTAGTTTAAACCTACGAGTTTGTATTTATTCATTTTCCTTCATTTTGTTTAACGAAAATGATCAACTGTTTTAGCAGAAGTAGCAGCATAACAGGAACCCATCTAAAAGTGTTAGTGATGGTGGTGGTGAGACTTGGGTGGAAGGCAGGAGTGGAGAAGGAAGAGGTGGCCCATATGGAATGTCCATTTACTCTTTCTGGTGGGGGGAAAGGGAGGGGAAGGAGGATGTGTCAAGAACTCCAGTCTAAAACCACCCTGGAAAAAATACCCAGTCTTTTTTTTTTTTTTAGTACCCAGTCTTTTAAAATTGTATTTTTTCTATCTCCTGCCTTCAAATAAATACTGTTAACCACTGCTTGGCAAATGGTGGAATAAAATGCATGCTTTAAAAGGCACACTGTTTTTGATTTTGTTGACCAATGGCGGTTATATTCTAAAAGAATTTCAGTGTATAGACTTTAAATCTGAGACAGATGACAGTTCTGTAAAGCCCAGAGTACATGTACAATGACTGTAAGAAGTCCTTTACAGGTCTGACATAGGCTAAGTGTGCCAGCACGTCTTGCCGTGTGGGGCCGTTTTCAGCACTCTTCTCTCTAGGTATGTGGTGCCTCTTTTTAATCACTCATATTTTTCCTCTGGTCCCATTCCCTGCACCAACCCATGCCACATTCTCTTGTTCAAAGACACTGTGCTATGGAACTGGGGCAGGTACTGGGCATGCTTGTGATGGTCAGGTAGGATCATCTCAAGTAGGCATAAGGGAAACACTGAATGTTAAGAGTGTACATGTGAATATTAGAACCTGCCTGTTAATATGGAGAAATGTATGCTATTTATCTAGAAACCTTATTAATGCTCTCAATATGTTTAAAAATGGTTAGTTCTAAAAGAGATGATGAGCCTTCAGAAAACAATATGATATAAAGGTAATACATTTGCTTTGAATTTGTCCACAGGAACAAAAAAGATCCTTGCTAACTACCACTAAATGTAAATTTCAGTTATTTTATAACTCAGCTTAAAAAATGCAAAAGAAAAAAGTAAAAAATAAGTAGTAGAATCACAATCTACTTAATAAAAGGAGAAAAAACACTCATGGGAACTAACACTGGCTAGTGCAGCTGCTCTGTGGAGCTGGGCTCTCTTCCACTTTGTGAAAGAGCTGAAAGGGAAAGGTGTTCATTGGACAAATGATGCTTTGACCTTCTCAACTCATGTTAGTTAAAGGGAGGAATGGTGAACTGGGTAAAATGAGTCATTGTCAGGAAAAGCCCTTGGGACAAGGGCTTAACTTCGAGAGAAACAGTGGACTTGTTGAGTCCAGGGGCCAACAGTAGGTTTCTGACAGCTAATTAAGAAGGTGATAGAAAAGTGTCATGTTTTTCTCCTTGAATGTTGGACAAAATATGGTGACAAGAACTGTAATGGTTGTAGTTAATGAAAAAAGTATCAAATGGCACCAGTTTTTATTTCTTTAAATTTATCTATATATGTCACTATATATAATATTTTTTAAGAGTGCCACACTTAACATAATTGTTTTTTAAAGGGTAAAAGTTTAACTATTTGTACTATTAAAGGGCAATAAAGCTCTAACTGAGGAACCTGGAAGCAAAAAATCTCAAGAGCAGGACAAGTGACTAGAAATGGCCTCTTGTGTGTTCAGTTCCAAAGGGCTTAGTGGAAAACTGGTAAAGTCTGAATAAAGTCTGCAATTTAGTCAACAGCACTGTCTACATGTTTATTGGTTTGGATGACATACTATGTTTACATTTATGTTAGGTATTAACAGTCCAGGAACCTAGGTGAAGTGTATACAGTATCTCTCTGTGATATTTTTGCAACATTTCTCAAAGCCTAAAATTATTTCAAAATAAACATTTTTTAAAAGCATTAAAGCAAGTGTTAAAAAACTGAAGCCAACTGAAGCATTCTTAAAGCAAGTGTTAAAAAACTGAAGCCAACTGAAGCATTCTTAGTCTGAGATGCACTTATTCTGAAGCACAGACTCTACTGTGTATGAAGTTGTACACAAGTCAATCAGCAAGTGGGGGCGTTTAGGAAAAATCAGAATAACTATTTTTGATTACTTAGCACTAATTACTTACTACAACATACTGAAATTCATGTGTATATGATTTCTTTGCTTGGTCCTTGGAAATAATTAAGGGAAACTGCTCAAAATATAATGACTGACTCTAGTAACACAAAATCATGTTAGTAATTATCAACTTAGCTCAGAACTACCCTGTAAGATTTTAGATACCTGCATTTCTAAAAGATTTTAAGAAAATAATACCCAAATTTATTTAGCAACATAAAATATGATAAATTTATTACCTGAGGTACACCAATTTTTCTGCAAGCTTCGAGGAAATTCTCCACATTTCGTCTGCATTTTGCCATTGTTAATTTAGGCTGCAAAGGAAAGAAAACGTGGTGTTATTAGCAAAGTTTAAAAAAATTTGCTAACTAAAAATACTCTTGCCAACTGCTTCATAAACTGAATGTTCTAGACCAGAGGGTCAGCAAACTTTTTCTTGAAGAATCAGATAATAAAGTTGTTAGGCCTCATGGCCATATGATCTGTTGCAACTACTCAAATCTGCTAAGAGCTTGAAAGCAACCACAGACAATATATAAACAAATAAGAGTGACTGTGTTCTAATAAAACTTTATTTACAAAAATAGGTACTGGCCTGTGGCCCATAGTTTGCCACCCCCTACTTTAGACATGGGCTTTGATTTTTGTAAGGCAAGTGCTAAATAGAGAAATTTTAGGAGGATGGTTTAATTTTTTTCCACTTTAAAGCAATATACACCAAAGAAAATTTGGAGGAATAACAAGAAAATTATTACCCACAGCTCAGTCATTCAAATATAATCATAGTTATTAACACTTTGGTTCATTTCCTTTCAGTCTTTTTAAAGAAAACAGTAATAATAATAAAAAAAAATCAATAGCCTTTGCTCATAAATATGTTACAGATGCATCATGTCTCTACTCAACGGTTATATTTAAAATTTTTTAAACATTTGAATTTTAAAAGATTGGATTAAAGAACCATTTTCCAAAGGGTGAAAATTTCCCATAGGAAATTTCCCTAGTCACTAACTAGTAAGCTTGCTTTTCTGAAAAGATCTCTGATGACTAGAACATAGTTGTATCACATGACCTAAAGTGATAAAATTTTTTGCCAAGTGGGTTATCATGTAAGAAAGAAATCTGAATCTCATTTCCCAAAGTGATTAACAAACTCAATTTTTTAAATTCATCTGTTGGTTTACGTATCAGGCATGGAAGCCAAACATTTGCAGGAAATCTGACCTGTGGTTTTTACAAAGCAGATGAAAGCCTGTACCATCTCTAGAAAAAAAACGGTTTCACTTGTGAATATCTGGGTTTTCTTCAAAGATGGAATATCATACTGTTGCCAAGAAGAGAGGAAATAAGATAACTACATAGTAATGGTTGAACGAACTATAATCTTGGCCTGAGAAACGCAGCAGGCACTAGGATTGGCTTTATCATAAAAGTTTTATAAAAGGCAACAACTGAGATGGAAGGAGAGTAATAATAATTTTAAAATTTCAAATTGAAAAGCTTTCAAAATTAAGTCTAGAAAGAAGATAACAGGTTTCCATGGAGAGCACCCCTTCTTGCCTATGCCAAGTTCTTCTTTAACTGAGGTAAAAAAGTAAAAAAAAAGTGAAACATAAATAGAATCAGAATCTGCTTAACAGAAGGAGAAAAACAATCATGGGGGTTCACACTGGCTAATTCACGCTGGAGCTGGGCTACTTCTCTTAGACTTTTTACATGTGAAAGAGCGGGTTTTCATGGTAGGAGTGATGTTATGGTTTTAACTCCTTGCTAGTTAAGAGTTAGGTAAGGTGAATTGAGGCGTAATAGAAAAGTCACTGTGGTGAAAGCTATTGGGATATGGGCTTAACTTTAAGAGAAACTGGGCAAAGAAAACATAGGACAACTGCTTTTCACTTAGAAGAATTTTTCATTAGCTAGAAACTCCCTCTCCATATACCAGTAGAAATGGAAGCAGAATCAATGCAACTAGCTTCCCTTATTCTGAAGGGACCTTAGCTAAGCAGACCAGAATCTTGATCTGAGTTTGGGAGAGAAGGCTAGGGGCGTTGTGTGCACAGGTGGATCATGAATGTGAGACTCTAGCAAAAGAAGGGGACCTGGGCATGTCGTTCTATAAAAGAAGGACCCCTACATTTCTGAAACATCTCCCTTAGATGTTGGAAGGGCAGAATGAAATAGGTCTTACTGCATAGGCAGAAAAACAAGTTTCCTTCTGTGCAAAAGAAAGGATAAAAAGATAGAGTTCGTGTTGCTAAGTAAGAAACTGGTCCAAGAGTCACCACCATTTAAGACAAAAAGAAAAGAAAGCTCAGAATAGTGATCCTGGGGTCCAACTCAGCGTTATCTCTATGAGGAGTACTAGCACCCTAAATGTGTGTGGGTGGGGGGTTGAGGAGTAGAATAAAAAGATTCCTTTGAGATTTCCCCTACAAAGAGCAGATTTCTGACTGATGAAAGGGAAATGGAGTGGGGAACCATCATCTGTCTCCAGTCATTCCTTCTCTTAGCATTTGTCTAAACCCCAGGGATGTAGGTCAGTGTTTCATAATTGGGATACAACTCCTTCTTATAGTCTGATGAGAGCTGTGAATCTACTCTTGGGAAGAATACACATGCATACAATTTTAGGGAGTTCAACGAGTGCTGGAAGCCCTAGGAGTGCATGAATCCCAGGCTACACATCCCCGCTCTGTATGTGTCCAATGGAATGACTAGTTAAAAGGACCCAGGGGTATAGACTCCCTATCACTCTGGAGTGTAGAAGGACTCATGATTTTGCCTTAAGTCAAATATCAGAGGAACCTGCTATCCCCAAAAGCTTTTCCAGAACTTCGGATGACATAACACATGGTTTTGGATAGCCATGTAGAGCCTGTTTCATTTCTGTAATGTACAGCCCGATCTGAATAAGAAATCTTATGTGGGTTTTGGGGAAGAAAGTAAATAATTTCAGCAAGAGGAAAGGAACTAGACTGAAAGGAACAAGAAATAAATGATTTTGCTATTTGAAAATTGAAATGATTCAGCATGTTTTCAGGTCATCTTCCATGGTGATACGGTTCTTTCAATGAGTTGTCGTCACATCACAATATTTGTAATGATTTGTTTATATGATTCAATAGTGCACTTCTAACAATGTGAACTGTACTACTTAAAACCTATGCCTATTGAACAATCTAACAGCAGTTTATCATACATCATAGATCCTCCCAAAATAACAAAGAAAGATGAATTATAACCTAATGGTTACAAGTACAAGTGCCCTTCTGAGTTTCTTTCGAAATACCTGGACTTATGACCTCCCCTTACAATGAGGGATCATTTCTTGAACTGGGGGGGAAAAAAAGCCTGGTTCCTACAGTACATCATGAAAGTGTTTTATAAGTTACACTCAGAGATCTAATTAGCAGCTTTTCAAAGAATTACAATAAATTACTATGTGTGAATGGAGCCACAAAGAAACTGCTACGGTTTTTCATTTGTATTTGGCTTTAATTTTATATTCTCATCAGGAAAAATCTCTAAGAAAGTAAGTTACAAAGCTCTCTGTATGGTCAGAAGAACAAAATAAGGGGAGAAATGGTCTAATATGAGGGAGAGCAATTCAGTATGAAGGAAAAATAGATATAAATACTTATACTGAAATCTAGTACTGTAACAGTATCCCCATTAAAGCAATATTGACTTATTCATAATAATCAGTATCATAATTTAAAAGTGAGGGTTTTTTTTTTTTGCTTTCAATTAAATTACTGGATGGTTTTCGTCTGGTTGACTCAGAGTCCATTTTTCCACTCCCAAATGTTATAATTTGGGAATTTTTGCATACTGAGGTGTTTCTCAACTTTATATTTATATTTATATTTTATATTTATATATTTATTAACCCAAAAGATCCCCTCTTAAACAATTTTATTTAGTAGGCCTACTTGCTTTTTTTTTTTTTTTTTCTTTTTGCGGTATGCGGGCCTCTCACTGTTGTGGCCTCTCCCGCTGCGGAGCACAGGCTCCGGACGCGCAGGCCCAGCGGCCATGGCTCACGGGCCCAGCCGCTCCGCGGCACATGGGATCCTCCCAGACCGGGGCACGAACCCGCATCCCCTGCATCGGCAGGCGGACTCTCAACCACTGCGCCACCAGGGAGGCCCGGCCTACTTGCTTTTAAGTGTCGAGGATACTATTTCAGGAAAGACCTCTTTTATTTATTTTACTTTTTAAGAGGAATTCATGTTCTTGAGAGAATGGACCACTTGTAACTCATCTCTGTACCTTTCATCCTGTTCAGAATGCCTACCACTGACTAGCTGCTCAATAAATATGACTAAATGTTGTTGTTGATTTCGTTAGCAAGTTTTAAATGCTCTAATTTCATGTTATATCATGTTTCTTTGACAAGAAGGTCCATGTGTTTTATGTCTCTAAGTGGTTTAACATTGATAAAATAGTTTTATTTTTCCTGTATGTAAATATTTTACATTCTTAAATGAAAGGCACTATGTTTGGTTGATGAAGATAAAGAACCTCAGTCACCCTTACTCTCATATTCCACTTTCTACATGAGCTCCTTGCTACTTCCTAAGTATTTTCCCTGAAAATGAAGAATGATACATTTGTCTTTTTTTATTACTAAAAAAATTTATTTTTCTTAATTCAGCTGACAGAAACTGGGAAGAATGCAAAGTATGAATAAGCCCTTCCCCTTCTGGCGTTGCCAAATAGCATGTCAATTCCTGTTCTCTTAATCACCACCTTGAGGAGCAAAACCAAGTCTTTCAAGTCTTTGGGGGGCATAGTTGATTTGGTAGCGCTAATGTTCCTCTCTGCCTTTTCTACACAAAGCTGAATGCCTGTTTTCTGAGGTCACTAAATAAAAAAATGGCTACCTATTTTCTTTAGAAGCAAATGCATGACTCTGTTTTTGGATATGCTAGAGGGGAAAGGGCCATATCAGCCTCTTGGGACCTTGGTAACAAAGCAGCCTTTATAATTAGAATCAAAGGTCCTTGGGAGACTTAAACGATTTGCATCTGGGGAGGCAGCAAGATGAATGTCCAGAGTGGCAAGCTATAGGCCTAGATACAACTGCAATTTGAGTAAAGGATTTGCATCAGGAAGTATGTGCTAAATAACAACAAGTGACCAGAAAATGAGATGAGGGCAAAACCTTTGAAAAGGTTAGACACTGCTAAGCATGTTACAGATGCACACTATCCATTCAGACTCATCAAAAGAGCTGTCACAACATCAAATGATCATCAAATGCACTGTGGAAACCTTGATTACCTCCTGTTGTGTGTGTGGACTAGTGAGGGCAGAGGAGCAGATGGGGAAATCTGGATGTAACTAGTGGATGCTATTGGTGCCTCACCCAGTGTCTCTGTACTTAGCCTGTGCACCCATCCTCATTTCCTACCCCCACTCCCTGCTGGCTGCTAAGGGCTCAGAGCTGTCCCTTCTCAGTTTCAGCCTGATCCCATAGGGAGCCCTGTGAATGAATCACATCGCACTCCCACCTTGAGGAAGAGGGCTCAGCCACCACATTGTTCATCCCTGGCTTCAGGCTACGGGTAAGAGCAAGGTGGCCTAGGACAATTCTCAGAAATCTTTAGGGGGTAAGGTGTTATAACATCTGCAACTTTTAAGTCGTGCAATTAAAATACACACACATATGAACACGCATAAATATAGACAAAGCAAGATGGCAAGATGCAGTGAATGTCAGCTCTAGGTGGAGGCTTTAAGGGTATTCTTTGTGTTATTCTTTCAGTTTTTCTGAAGGTTTGAAATCTTTCTTAATAAAAATTTGAAGGTGTGCGCCGCAACTACTGAGCCCACACACCACAACTAGAAAGAAGCCTGCAATGAAGAGAACCCCTGCCACGATGAAAGAGCCACCTGCTGCAATAAAGATCTTGCATGCTGCAACGAAGACCTGATGCAGCCAAATAAATAAATTAAAAAGAATGGAAAAAAATATTTAAAAATTTTGAAGGAAGAAAAAGGAGAGTTGTGTCAATCTAAAACTTGCTCTTTCTCTTGTGGGTTGCCATCCTGATACTGATGTCCATATATAACCAGCAGTCTAAAAAAAACCTGCCAGTCATCTTGAATGTATATTCTGCCTCATTTTCCACCTGAGGTTGGTCCCTCAATCATGTCACTTCTACCCCTGAAATATTCATCATTCTAAACTGCAATTATAATCACATTATTCCTCTCAAATTCTTTCTGTGTTTCCTGATTGTCTACACTAAGATAAACTTCTATCTCCCTGACATGGGACATGAGTCCCTTGTCACATGGCCCTTAGCTTACCTCTCTAGCTACATCCTCTGCCATTTACACCAACACCTTGTGAATGATCTATTCTGAACAACTTAAGAAATCCTTGAATACACCATGATCTTCCTTAGCTTTTTGGTCTAGGAATACTATGCCCAGAATGCGGTTCTCCCTCTCTGTACTGCTGGCAAATTCTTATTCATACATCAAGAATTAGTTCAAATTTTACCTCCTCTGGGAAGGCTTTCCTGAACTTTCCAGGCAGAGTTGAAGTGGCCCCTTTTTTTGTATTCCCATAGCACACTTCTTACATACCTCTTTTATAACATCACACACAGCTCTAAGTTATTGTTTACATGCTTACTTTTTCTCTAGTATAAGTGAGACCCGGAAGGCAGGGGCTGGACTCTATTCATATTTGTACCCTTAGCATTCTGCACAGTGCCTGCCTCTGTACTTAACAAATGTCTGATGAAGAGCCAACTTTTTTTAAGCATTATAAACTTACTACAGCTGGTGAGGGAACGTGAATGCTTGGGACAGATCGAGGCCGCACATGATTGGCCAAATGGCAAAGAACAACACCATCGGTTAGAGCTGCTCCAAGATCACAAGGCAGAGATACTTTTAACCGGTACTCAATATGCTAAAAGAACAGGAAAATGTGAAATATATTAATTCAAGAGTGGCTGACACACAGGACATAATGGAGTCACAATGGAATATTTTAAATTAGAAATCAAGTTAAAAAGCAAATAACTTAAGTACCACAATCTCTATTTTATCTTTCTATCCTAAGTCAATAACTTAAGGAGATCATAGGTATATATATATATATATATATATATATATATATATATATATATATGGCAGCCAGGTGACAGTGCTGCAAAGTTCCACAACAGAATTCATTTATAATTTTCTGACTAAAAAACAAAAAATAACTAGATCCAATTTTAAAATAAACACTATGTATGATATAAGTGTGGTATGTATCAATATATGTATATGTGTACATACATATGAATTATTATTACTCTAACAAGATTTCTTTAAATCATGAGGCAGAAAAAAATTTTAAATGAGTAGGGTCAGGGGTTGAGCTTTATGGAATAACCCATCTCATTTTCCTAGTAAATAAGTGAAAAAATTCATCACACAATGGGCAGCACAGCACACAATGGGCATTAGAGCACACAATGGGCACTTGTTGATTCTATTAAAAATTATAAGTCAAATGAACAAGTGATGCCAGGATTATGGGCTACACCAGGATCACTGAAAAATGTAATTCAAAGGCAATGTACATACTTTCCGTAGTTGATCTATTAATTCCAGCTCTTCTTCTCTCTGTCTTGAATTCTGTCTTGTTACCGGATCTTTAAAATCAGTGGTAGGTGCAGAAGATGAAAGAAGGGGTGACGCATGACCTAAAAAATATTGGTATGTAAGATAGAAAGGCGACTGCCAGTGCTGCAAAAATACTCAGATCCACCTGATCACAGTTTCCTTGAAAGTACAGCACTTTCTACTTCTGGACTCTGACCTTTTTAAAAAAGTTTTTATTATGGAAATTTAAAAATATGCACAATAATAGGGAGAATAGTATGAAAAACTAGCGAATGTCCATTACCCATTTGGCTCAACTACTTTGTGTGTTTGATTACATCCATTTAAAAATGTTTCTATTGAAAAATATCGCATGCAAAAAATTAGACAAATCATAAGCAAAGAGTTGAATAAATTATCATCACAAAGCAGACACAAGCAAGTCAATAAATGCAACATTACCAACACACAGGAGACCCTCTCATGTTCCCTACCCATCAGTATCAGTACCCAACAGTTACTTCTAGTACCAGAGGTTCTAACTATGTACCTCCTGGCTTCTAACACCACAGATTAGTTTTGTCCATTTTTGAACTTTCTACATATACAACCATATTATATGTGTGTATGTTTTTATGTTTGGCTTCTTTTGATCAGCATTATAAGATTTATCCACGTTGCTGTGTATATTAATGTGTTCATTTTCATTGCTTATTTAGTATCCCATTGTACAAATATACACAATTATTTATCCATTCTATTGTTGATGGACATTCAGTTTGGGGCTATTATGAATAATATTGCTATGAATAATTTGGACGTATCTTTTGGTACAGATGTGTACATATTTCAGAAAGCAAAATTGCTAGTCATAGGATATACAAGGGTTCACTATTAGCAGATAATGTAAACAGTTCTCCATGCTAATTAACAATCCCAACAGCAGTGCATCTCTGGTTTGAGTTTAAATCTCACTGTGAGTGTATCTATCAGTTATGTTAAAAATAGTTATTTTGGGAGTGAAATGTCTGCTTCCACTTCTAGGTAACTTCTTTGGGGGTCAGGCAGAAATTTGCCACATTAACTAAAAACCATGAGACTAAATAGTTTTTTTTTTTAATTACTGATTCATTTCTTTAACAACACAGAAAACAGCTTTTACCAACAGAAAAATCTGAAAAAGAGCACACTACAGAGAGAAGGGACATTCCCTGAAGCCCTGAAAGAGTAATTTTTTTGTTCAAACACTATAACCTGCTTTTAGGTGGTACTGAGAAACTTTCTGACCAAAATGAATTCAAACAAGATTAAGATTCTCTTCCTTTAGTATCAGTGAGATCACAGACAAACGCAGTTTATAACTTTTGCCTTGGTGACACCTCAGGGTAGAAGTTTATTTATTTATTTGTTTGTTTGTCTGGCCTCACCGCGCGGCTTGCGGGATCTTAGTTCCCTGACCCACGGTTGAACCAGGGCCCTGGCAGTGACAGTGCAGGGTCCTAACCACTGGCCTGCCAGGGAATTCCCAGGGTAGAAGTTTAAAAGTATGTAATGTATAATGTCATTGTATAACGCCCCCCCTCCAATGCCCCTTTTAGCACTGCCACCTACCTTTATTTGTTTCTGCCCTGACAGCTCCTCTGAAAAGGAAGCTTTCAGGGCGCTGGGCCTGGTTTCTCTGAATAGCAGCAGGAAAAGAATATGCAGGGGAATGATGAACTGAATCAGCATGGAAAAGCAAAATAAGATTAAAGAAGATGGAAAAAATTAAATATAATAACAGACACATGACAAAAGTTCAATAAATGGCAAATGAAGAAAAAAGTTAAATATTGCAGTGATATAAAATGATAATTTTGTTTATTAATATAAAATCTGGTATAGAAAAGTAACCTCCAGGACTTCCCTCATGAGCCAGAGGCTAAGACTCCATGCTCCCAATGCAGGGGGCCCAGGTTTGATCCCTGGTCAGGGAACTAGATCCCACGTGCCACAACTAAAAGATCCCGCATACCGCAACTAAAAATCCCACATGCTGCAACTCAGACTCGGAGCAGCCAAATAAATAAATACTTAAAAAAAGAAGAAAAGAAAAGTAACCCTGAAAGTGGGAGGGCTGCTTGTATGTATTTTTATTTTTATTTTTTTTGCGGCCGGGCCGCGCAGCTTGTGGGATCTCAGTTTCCCAACGAGGGATTGAACCTAGGCCATGGCAGTAAAAGCCTGGAATCCTAACCACTACACTACCAGGGAAATCCCTGTTTGTATGTATTTTTAATTGTCATGTTACTTTTGGTATATCAATAAAGGCAAAATGAATGTTAATATATTAAATATAGTCTCTTACAAACCTACAGCCCTGCTAGCTCTTGCTCATTTTTTCATATCAAATGGCTGAGTGGTTGAATGACTAGATGAATTAAAAAGTGAAAAATGTGCAGAGTTCCCAATTTTGTGCCTGATTTCTCATTTCAGAAAAGGAAGCCACAGCCATCTAAGGAGTAATTTATCAGGAAAATCCTGGTAAAGAATTATAATTGGGATGTGGTTAATTGCACTTTTGTGTCTATTACCTGTTTCTGTTGTAGGTGAACTTGATATAGCATTAGATCTGTGATCATTCTGTGGAGAAACATAGATACATCAATAATTATTATTCAAGAAGAGGCACTTTCCACATTTATGGAAAGTACCTCTTTCCACATTTGGGATTATATCAATAAAAGAAAAAAAACATGCAACTCTCCTCCAAAATTAAGTCTAGAAATGAGAATTTGGTATAATAATTCTGAATATTTTTTAAGGCCAAACTTTTCTTAAAATTAATTTTTATTGGAATACAGTTGCTTTACAATGTCGTGTTAGTTTCTACTGTACAGCAAAGTAAATCAACTATATGTATACATATATCCCCTCTTTTTTGGATTTCCTTCCCATTTAGGTCACCACAGAGCATTCAGTAGAGTTCCCTGTGCTATACAGTAGGTTCTCATTAGTTATCTATTTTATACATAGTATCAATAGTGTATATATGTCAATCCCAATCTCCCAATTCATCCCACCACCCCCCAAGGCCAAACTTTACTTATTCTAGAGAATACAAGATTTATGTAATGCATTCTCTAAAGATAGTCCTATTATATAACAGGCCTTTCCTACTGTGAAAAATGAAATCATCCTAAGGCAGAAAATTTTATTGAGAAATGTATAGAAGAGAATAAAATTTTATTTTATAATAGTATTTTGCTGGCATACTTTCTAAAGTATTCCTACCCCCCTCCTTGAGTAATGTTTTAAGAAAGAGTGATGAAGGTTTCTTCATTTCAGTTAGGAAATGAGGTATTTAAAGATGATAGCTGTATTTTGAGACCAGTATTTGAGTCCAAGATGTTTTCAATTTATTGACCAAAGGAACTGTAAAGGAGGAAGAACTAGCTCAACTGGTATAGAGTGTACCTAAAAAAAGGGAATGGAGTTAAGCTAATTTAAAAGGAAGTGTTGGTTAGCTGGGTTAAAAATACTGAAGACTTGGCAGAGGAGTAGAATCAAGAAAAGCTAGAATAACAACAGGTTTTCAGGCCTTGATAGCTAGTTATATTCAATAATCATTGAGCTGTACTCAATAATTTATGATAACTGAGACACATTTTTGAACAGAATGACTTTAAAACACACACACAAATACACACACACATACACACTCCCATGCTTTTTTCTCCCTTTTGGTTTTCAATATTTTCAGAAATCTTTTATCTGAAGTTGGAGTTGGGTCAGGTGAGATTAATGATGACAGGAAATTTTAACTGCTATAAATAAATAAATAAACAGAAGCCATGCTGTTGAGAAAATTCTTGGACTGATCTGAAAGACAATTCTGTGGTAATGATTCCTTGGTTTGATACTCTTAGGCCAAGAACTAAGACTTAAAAAGTAAGCTGCACTCCTGAGTGAAGCAATGTATTACATCTTCATTAGTGAAAAAGACAACATGTTCATCAAGTTTAAAGATGCCAATAAACTAAGTTTAGGATGCTGAGAAGAAGTGAAAATTTAAATAACAAATTTAATTTAAAATAAGAGCAACACGGACTAGTAAAAGGAATAAATGGGCCAATGAGGCAAAAGCTGGATACCTTTTTAAGTAAACAAAATACTATCCTTATTTTCAAGGAAGATGAGGTAGGAAGGAGAAAGCTAGGACCAATGGTACAAACAGAAAAACATAAAAAGTAGAGATTATTCCAGATACAGAGGAAAAAAAATTTTTTTTAATTTAAAAAGGCCTATTACAGTGAGATAGACTAGAAACATTAACATATTTAGGAATAAAACAATAAAGTTATTAGACAACTCTATTAGATTAGAAGGAAGAGCGGAAACACATTGCACTGAATGGCAGCAAATGTTCTCTACCTCCAGAAATACCAAAAGATAACATACAGTTGGGTGTAATGAAAAACAAAGCCAGAAAAGAGGGGACTTACAAAATGGTGATTTAAAAAATATATTTTTATTGAAACTATAAATCTAACTGCTTACATTCTAGGATACTGAAATAATTAGTTCAAATCACGCTGAGGCCACTGACTAGTATATCTGAGAACTTTTGGAGAACTGGAGAGCAAAAAATGGAAACTGATACAAAGTCAACTTTTAGTGCCTATTTAAGCAACAAAAGAAATAAAATCATGCCTAAAGATAGTATATACCTGCTGCAAAGTAACTGAGATACCAAAAAATAAAGAATAAATATTTTTAAACTAATCATTTGACAGTGCAGCAGGTCTGACAGGAAGAATGTTAGACGTTACACAACTTCTGGCACATTCAGATTTGGCCTTACTCAACTATAATTCTAGGGGAGGATAAGCCCCAATGCCCTAAGGTATCCACTGAGTGTAATGAATTAACTTTTCTCCTATATACCTAGAATGGTACTAGTTATACACCTTCCTTGAAAAAATTTTGAAAACAGTCCCTCAAATAATTTTCTTTGTAGTTCAAATAAGGAACCTAGCTGAGAAAGGCTAGCAAAAGGTTAATAGAGAAGAGAATTATAAAGTTTTTTCAGGAGTCATCCAGGTATGTGTAGTTTCAATAATAACCAGAGAGAAGGTTTATCAGGTTTACAGATGTTATAAAGTTGGGGTCAGCATTTAGAAGGACATGATGCAAGAATCTGAAAGTATTCCGGGAAATTAGAAAATTTTAAATGTTCAAAAAGCAAAATTAAGTATTTAGGAAAACAACAGATACAAAGTTTAGAAATTAATTATCATTTAGGAATATAACTAAAACATCTGAGAATTACAATGGATACAGAGAAAAATGAACACCAAAATGGAAAAAGCCAACCTAATGCTCAGCATAAGACGTGAATAACCCTTGTTTCATGCTCAGTACCACATGGGCTCTAATGAGGGATATATTTCTAGTTGGGAACTGTGGAGCCAAAATGGGGGGCAGAGAACTTGTGAAAGTTCATAAGGACAAACAGGCTAGGAAAGGCACATAAAAGGGCCAAAGCTTATTTACAGAGAAGACAAGGGTGGCATCATAATAGTTTTCAAATATAAAGATTCTCCACATAAGGACTGCTAAATAACTAGAAAATCTCCACTCTGGAAAGAAAAGAAGAAATAGGTGTAAACCACAGGAGGACAGATATAAGTTAGACAAGGAGAGGACCTTGTTGACAGTCAGGATTATGAGTCATTTCTTAGGTATCATATGATAATAAGTATGGAATTACCATCCCTAGAGGCCTTTAAAAAATAAAATACCACAGGTTTTTAATTTAGACTTCCAGGCCATATAATCTCCATTGTAACTATTCCTACTCTGCTTTTAAGTGCAAAAGCAGCCATAGACAAATGGGAGTGGCTGTATGTCACTAGAACTATTTACAGAAACAGGTGGCCTAGGGACCATATCTTGCTGACCCTCTACTGTAATAGGGTTTTGGCAGTGACACTTTGGGGGACTGATACTCAAATTATTTTGCATGCACATCAGACAACAGAGTTAACTCAATATCATATATTAACCAAAGTAACATAGTAACTCATGACAAAAAACCCCCAACCCTTTGATAAGAAAATTAGAAGGACATTTCAAACAAAAATCTCAATACAAAGAATTAACAAAGGCTCTATGTTTCTGGCATAATAAAACTTCCAAAAAATTTCAAATTAATGTTAAACTTAGTTTCATAAGCTTAGTTATATTTCATACAATCCTAGATTTCAGACTGTTGTTAGACCAACCCATTGGGAAATTTAAGACCTCCCCTGCAAATCCCCTCCTCAAAGTTCCTGGTAAATTACAATAACAAGATATACCTTAAGAGGCCTGAAGGCAGAAGAATGAGGCAGGGTAGCAGCACAGCCCACTTGATTCACACCTGACAGCGACTAAATTGCAAAAGAGAAAGAGAAGAAACAGAAGGCAGCATTTATGTTAGCAAAATGTCAGACAGGCAGGCAGACAGATCTTGTCAGTAAAATTAGAAAAGGAAAGGTCACTGACAAACTTTCAAATGGTTTACTAAGATATTGATAGGGCAGAAAGAGAATAGTTGGGGGAAAAAACCCTATCATTTATTAAACACAGTTTTCCACCTGTTTAATTCAAATTATTTCAATACCTCATACCACATTAATCAAGAAATGAAAGGCATGATTTATTAAACATGATTTTATATAGAAATAAAACTGAGTACATCAAATTTTTTTTAGCAAAATAGCCTTAGAAACAAATGAGTCCTGTGCTGTTCCTACGACAGGGGAAACAAATCCAGTCAAAGAGCTCATTTTAACTGATCAGAATTGGCATGAATAAGAGCAACATCTTTTCAATATTAATCCAAATTAGATTTTTTATAATTCAGTTTAATGGCTTTGATGTGAGAAGGCAGGACATGAGGATTTTGCATCACACCTTAAGGATGAACCAGCATTTCATTTCTGCTTCTGTAAAAGTCCAAATGACCTCTGAGAAGTACAATTTTCCTTTTCTTTGAATCCTTTATCCTTTCACCAGCCTACATAAAACTAGTTAGATATATTAGAGATATAATTAGAGACAGTAAGTGTTAGAATCTATTGTACAGAATTTTGATTACAGATAAAAGCTGCTCAGAACATGACAATTACTTCATTTGGTGGGGAGTGGAAATCAGAGAAGACAGAACTTTCACAAAGGGCGTTGGGTAAGATTGTATCTATTAAAAATGTCAAAGGCTTAAAGATATTAAAGCCTTTATAAGTTAAACAATTTTTTAAAGTTTAAACTACAATCACAAGTATCTGAATCATGGGATAAATGAACAAGAACACATGTGGTGTTTAGGAAAAGGTGAGTAGGATTGTGAATATAATAAATACAACTACATTTTTAATGAGTTGATAGATAGCAATGTCTTTTTTTGTGTGTGCAAAAAAAAGCATGTAACACACACTGCAACATTACCTTAAGGCAGAAGAAAGTGCGGACAGAAATGTACCAGACAACAAGGCTGTGACAACGCTCTTACACTGTATGTGCCTCTTCACCTGTTTAGAGTTCCTGGGCCTCCTAATGATCAAATGGACTTGAATTACTGTCCATCTCAAATATAAAAAGGCTAAAAGCCACTATGCTGGCAAAGAAGGAAAAAAGGATGGAAGGAAGAGGAAGTGAAATGAGCCTAGATCCTTTCTAGTATCTAGAGATGGGATGTAGATACATATGGGACATATATGAAAGCAA
The DNA here is from genome assembly GCF_964165515.1 of Mesoplodon bidens. Classification (NCBI taxonomy): domain Eukaryota; kingdom Metazoa; phylum Chordata; class Mammalia; order Artiodactyla; family Ziphiidae; genus Mesoplodon; species Mesoplodon bidens. Next base: position 112,288,943 of record NC_138161.1, on the reverse strand, counting down.
CAGAAGCCGGAAGGGCAATCCTAAGAGAATGTTAGTGTAACTGAGATTAAACATTACCAACAGTTATTTCAAATCCCATATTTCAAGGTCTTTAAATCAAATCCAACATTTACTTGCTATATCATCAGAACTTCTTATCTTGAAACATTTCTTTTTGAGATTTTTTTTTTTCTGATTGTGATTTTATTATTTTTTTATTTTGGCCACACCACGCAGCTTGTGGGATCTCAGCTCCCCGACCAGGGATTGAACTGGGGCCACTGCAATGAAAAAGCCGAATCCTAACCACTAGACCACCAGGGAACTCCCCTAATGAGCAATTATTAGATGTACAGAATACATCAGGAATTATTCACTCAGGAATTATTTATTAAGCAACTAGTATATCCCAGGAATTACGATAGGGATTGGGCATACATAGATAAATGCAACAGAGAATATCCCTGTGCCCATGAAGCTTACAGTCTAGTAGTCTATTGGCGGTGGGGGAGAGGGGGAGATACAAAACTATTAATAAACACCCACCTAAAAGTGCTATGAAGAAAAAAAAAACCAGTGGAGGCAAATTTGATTTGGGGGTAGGGGTGTTGCAGAAAAGCCATTTTAAGGGTGTGACATTTAAGCTGATACCAGATAGATCAGTAGGAATTAACCAAGGGGTATATGCAGGGAATGAGAGGCATTCCATGCAGAGGGAGCAGCATTTGCAAAGATCCTGAGGTGGGAAAGGGCTTGCCATATTTTCAGAGCTGAAAAAATGCTGATATAGCATGGCCCCAGAGATGAGAGATACATAGTACCCAGAATACACAGGAGCTTATAGGCCACGTTAAGAAGTTTGGAACCCACTCTAAATGGTTTGTAGGCTGTGTTAAGAAGTATATGGATTTTGGAAAACAAACAACCCAATCCAAAAATGGGCAGAAGACCTAAATAGACATTTCTCCACAGAAGATATACAGACTGCCAACAAACACATGAAAGGATGCTCAACATCTTTACTCATCAGAGAAATGAAAATCAAAACTACAATGACATATCATCTCACACCAGTCAGAATGGCCATCATCAAAAAATCTAGAAACAATACATGCTGGAGAGGGTGTGGAAAAAAGGGAACACTCTTGCACTGCTGGTGGGAATGTGAATTGGTACAGCCACTATGGAGAACGGTATGGAGGTTCCTTAAAAAACTACAAATAGAACTACCATATGACCCAGCAATCCCACTACTGGGCATATACCCTGAGAAAACCATAATTCAAAAAGAGACATGTACCAAAATGTTCATAGCAGCCCTATTTACAATAGCCCATCGGATGAATGGGTAAAGAAGATGTGGCACATATATACAATGGAATATTACTCAGCCATAAAAAGAAATGAAATTGAGCTATTTGTAATGAGGTGGATGGACCTAGAGTCTGTCATACAGAGTGAAGTAAGTCAGAAAGAGAAAGGCAAATACTGTATGCTGACACATATATATGGAATTTAAGAAAAAAAAATGTCATGAAGAACATAGGGGTAAGACAGGAATAAAGACACAGACCTACTAGAGAATGGACTTGAGGATATGGGGAGGGGGAAGGGTAAGCTGTGACAAAGTGAAAGAGCGGCATGGACATATATACACTACCAAACGTAAGGTAGATAGCTAGTGGGAAGCAGCCGCATAGCACAGGGAGATCAGCTCGGTGCTTTGTGACCGCCTGGAGGGGTGGGATAGGGAGGGTGGGAGGGAGACGCAAAAGGGAGGGGATATGGGAACATATGCATATGTATAACTGATTTAATTTGTTATAAAGCAAAATATAAAAAAATAATAAAAAATAATAAAAAAAGAAGTATATGGATTTTGGGACTTCCCTGGTGGTCCAGTGGTAAAGAATCTGCCTTCCAATGCAGGGGACACTAGTTCAATCCCTGGTCGGGGAACTAAGATCCCACATGCCGCGGGGCAACTAAACCTGCACGCCACAGCTACTGAGCTCACGCACCTCAACGAGAGAGCCTGTGTGCTGCAAACCACAGAGCCCACAGGCTCTGGAACCTGCGCACCACAACCTCAGAGCCCATGCGCCCTGGAGTCTGCGCGCCACAACTAGAGAAGAGAAAACGCTCACGCCACAACTAGAGAGAAGCCCACGTGCTGCAACTAAGACCCGACACAGCCAAAAAAATTAATAAAATAAATAATAAATAAATCTAAAAAAAAAAGTATATGGACTTTATTCTACTATATGAAGTCACTGAAAAGTAGTTTAGAGAAGATCAGAGGTATGATTTACAAAATGACTCTTTTTGTAATACATGTTGGACACTATTTGGCATGCAAAAATATGTGAGACATGGTTCTTGTTTTTAAAGGCTGTCTAATTTAGGCCAGACAGGAATACTGTTAAGTAAAATATAAGTGTATGTATTTTGAAAATGGCTGAAATTACAAATTTCACGCTAAGGGGATTTTATTGTTTTTCCAAATTCCACTTTTTCCTTGACAAAAACGCCTGGGCATTCAGCACTTACTATATGTGTTATTAAATCTCATCTTCAGTTTCCTAAAGTGTTTCAAAGTGTTTTCAATTACAGTATGGGAGGCAATATAGCACAGTGTTCATGCACGTTCTCAAGTCACCTGGATCTAGATTTGAACACAGCCTTGTACTTACTAGCTGTGACCTTGGAGAAGTCACATTCTGGACAAAGCATTCTGTGCCTCAGTAATCATTTGTAAAATGGTGATAAGTTTAACCTTATCTCTTAAGGCTGCTGTGAGGAGTGAATGAGATAATTCTGGTAAAGTGTCTGGATCACCACAGGCTCTCAATATTCTTCTACATTAAATTATTATTTGCTTCTCATGCCAATTAACTCTGACTAAAACTCCAGAGGCTTATTTCTTTATAAGACTGCCAGTTAAAATGTGCTTTAGCCATCTTAAAGGAAATGATGATTACAGAACACAGAAATTCTGACAATGAAAGTTTATGTAATAGAAATCTCATGCTCAAGTATGCAGTTCATGCAGTAGTATGCACAATGGTGGTAGTTACTAGCTCCTAAGACAGGAATTGCTACAGACAATAGGCTTTTGAACTGCTAGTTTTCAATACTATGGTGAAAAAAATAACATAAAACATGATGGGAAAAGCAATTATGTACATGGTTAGAATTCTCTTGCAAAGCTGATAAAAGTAAACCAGTATGCTTTAATGTATCTTCTAAATTTGCATGTGTCCAATAAAATCAAATACAAAATTAAAAAAAGAAGTAAACCAATGTTAAAAATGATCAGTAGACAGCATTCCAAGTTAATGTTTCCCTGAGTTTAAGATATAAAATGGGTATGGAGGGATAATCTTGAGATCTAAAAGTTTGGGATTTTCAGTAGGTTAAAATAGATAATAAAATAGGATGCCAAATATACATTTGTATAATTAGCATCATGAAGTAAGGGAACCATTCATCATACAGGTGACTTATAAGACAAAACAGTGATTAATAAAGTTCACCTGGAATTAGAAACATTTAAAAAACGAATGTATTATTCCCTCTCCTCCAAACACACATACAAAGCCAATATGGTTCTCAATGCAAATGTTTTACTTTTGGAAACACTAACAAAGATATTTGAATCATATCTGCAGAACACTTGCAACACTGGGTAAATCATGAAAAGTAATGTAGGGAGACAGTTCTAGCTATTTGTAAAGCATTTAGTAATGATGCTCATCATGTTTTATGGTATTTAGATCAATTCAGAATGAAAAGTACAAGAGCTATTCCCCAAATCTCTAGACACAGCAATGTAAAACTCCATTTTGTGCAAGGTTCTTACCACTAACAAGGCACTATCATCAGTGTGCTGAGACCTTCTGGATGGGAAGGGACACTGGAGAGGTGGAGAAAAATGAAGCAATGTCAAAAACAAGCTATGCACACACATGACGAGTTTCACAAATACACAAGCAAAGAGACATATTAACACATACTTGTGAAGATGCTGACATACAGGACCACATTCACAATCATTCAGAATTCATGCATTAAAATAGCTAATAAGTTGTTTCTGAGTAACGATTTTCTCCCAAAGAACTTAAACAACTGCAATTATGATCTTATTGCATAAAAACTCTAAAGCAAGGAGGGGAATAGGAATTATTCTCTGTTCTGAGAAGAGAAAGCTGAAGATGTAGAAGTCACATTTGTGGTCATTTAGTGCGCTAGTGACAAATGCAAAACAATAAACCCAAGAGTCATGATTTCTAGTCTAGGCATCTCTTCATTACCTTTCTCAGACAAAACAAGGGTACAACTGGAAATTTTAAAACTATACATGTTATTTTCCTGAGAAGCTTTAGTTTTCAGGTAATGAATTACTCCAGAATGACCAGTAAGAAGGAAATGTTGGGTAAAAAAGGAGGAGTGTATTAACGTATCAAACTTTGATTGTCAAAGGTTTGTACAGAGTTATTACCATGTGAAGAAAAGACAACTGAAAGTGCTTGAGTGAATCTTTCAGGTACTGTACCAATGCATAAGCTCTCAAAAAATAACCAAAAATAGTTATTATATATCCAATAAGATTAAAAAAACCTTTATAATGGATAATTTAAAACATTTCAAACAATACATTTTACCATCCCAGAAACACTTGTGCTTTGAAAACACTGTGCTGAAGACTGATGCTTGTAAAGCCCCATGTGTTAGGTTTTCAAATAACTTATTTTACAAAAAGCAAAGTCAACACTCACGTGAAATAATGCCTTTATGCATTTTTTAAGGAAGTAATGGTCATAAATTGAAAAAATAAGAAGGCAAAGATAAAGGAAAATAGCTAATGAAAAACCCAAGTACAATAAAATATTCATTTAGTAATAAGCTTCATTTTAACAGGTCAAAATAGGTGCACAGATTTTTAAAAAAATAATGAATCATAAATTTTATTTCAAAATGTAAATGTCACTAAATGTGCACACATGTTAAAACAATAAAATTTACAACCTAGTTTATTTTTTCTCTTTGCATAGGACATCATTATAATACAGAATCTAGGTGCATAGATTTAAAAGGTTAATTAACAATTAATTTTACATGTTACTTTGTAACAAAAATGTACTACTTAATATTATAAAACTAATGTGTACAAAGTATAATCAATAATATACACACTTAGGAAATGAGCACTGAAGCTGAAACACTATGTAGAGTTTTCTGTTTAATACCGACACCATTCACGTGTGCCAGATACAGCTCTCAGGACCATCTCTCATTACACAGTAGCTCTGAAAATGGATGAGGGAGATGATAACTCTGCTGGGGATGGGAGGAGGGAAATAATCTCCAGACGGATGTGTATAGATTTTAAAAACCCCAATCTATAGATTCTGATAAACTTCCTGGCCCGTGTCTTTTTCTCCCTAGTAAGGAGAATTTTGTGAGAGGAAAAAAGAAAATGGCAACATTTTGATCACTGAAAACATATGATAATCACATGCAAAACATTTCATTTTCATTGCAATAATAAAAAGTTCCAAAGAAAGGTGATTATATAAACTTACCTCACCGTCTAAGGGGGGGGGTGTTGTTTTTGTGGACTTTGTGACACTTTTTGCTATATAACCCCACACCCCCCAAAAAGGGGAAGCTGGTCAGAATCTAGAACACTGGGAATGAAAAACGCTATTTACTAAAATGATCACTCACATTAATCTCTGTATCTCTCGTGTATGGTATTTTTCTAGATTTACTGGTTAGAAGACGCTGCTCTTTCCCTTAAATAGCTTAAAATTTAAATGAGGAAAAGCAATAAGCTGACAAACACTATTTTCCTGTGTCTATAAGCATCTATAAACAGAAATTTTTAAAAACTATGTTTTTATATGTACATGGATATAAACACATTCAGAGTAGTAATCTCTCACTAAAATCTCTCAATGAAATCACCCTCTCTTTCTTTAATGGCTTCAAATATCACTCTAATGCTAACAGCTTTAGCTCTCTCCAACCAGCCACATTCCAGGCTTGCATTTTCAAATGCCTGTGGAAACTCTCTACTTAGAAACCCCACTGTCATCTCCTGTTCAACATAACCAAAAAAACTCCTCAATTTCCCGTACTAACTGGGTATTTCCCCCCAATTTGCTAATTTCTGTTATTATGTCAATTAATAATATCACAGTATCTGTATAGTGAGTGCTTTACCATGTGTTTTTATATACAGTATCTCAAGTGATTCTTCTTATTCTGTGAGATAAACAAACATCATAATCATATTCTTTTAAAGATGAGAAAATTGAGGATAGAGAGGTTATATGACATGTGCAAGGTTACAAAGTTAGTAAGTAGCATAACTGAGATCTGCACCTATGCCTTCTGATCCCAAATCCAACATTCTTTCCACAAAGCTAACTCCCATTAAAACCATTCTTTTAGCCTCAAACCCTTGCTTTGGAACCTTTTTTTTTTCACTCATTTTCAGTGATTTATTCAACATTCACTACACATCTATGTATAAGATATAATGATGCTTCTTTTGAAATCTCTCTTACAGTTAATTTATAAAACCCTTTGTGGCAGTAGGGGGTGCAGCATACACCATACTAGTAAAAGTACTAGGTGAAGCCATAATAATTCTGAAATAGTTAATACTTAATAGTTAAACATTAAACATATGAGGAAAATAAAGGCACAGAATGGCTCAGTAACTTTCCAAAAGTCAAGCACATACCAAGTAGCAAAGCTGGATTCAAATTCAGATATTTCCGATTCTAAGCCCTTACCACAGGACAACACTGCCTTTCCTTAGGAAACTTAGAAATCATCTAGTCTTATGCCTTCATTCTGTACCCTCATCTAATTATTGCAATTACTCTCTATTTCATTTTCCTTCTTTCCTCATCTCTTTCTAACATATTCTAACATGAGCAGATTAGTTTTTCAGAAGTAACTTCCCTGTCTTTTCTCCTGCTTAAGAACTAAAATTGTTCTTTTCTGCCTAATTGTTCAAGATCAAACTCTAATTTGACATTTAATCAAGGCTATCTACAATGTAATTATCTCTTACTAGTTATATGACTTCTACAGAAGGCAAGCTAAATGAGTTAATTTATGTAAAATGCATAGAACAACACTTAGGACATAGTATATGTTAGCCATTATCATTTACTGAGAGTCAGTATAGCATTCTGGTCATAGACCAGGGTTTGGAGCCAGCCTGTCCTTTTTTTTTTTTCTTTCCAGTTTTATTGAGATGTAAATGACATACAGCAATGTATAAGTTTAAGGTGTAATAGCATAATGATCTGAGTTACATACATGATGAAATGATTACCACAATAAGTTTAGTGAACATCCACCATCTCATAAAGATAACAAAAGAAGAAAAAAAATGATGAAATGATAAGAACTCTTAGGATTTACTCTCTTAACAACTTTCACATTTAACACATATTTTGTACATTGCATCCCTAACTCTTATTTATCTTATAACTGGAAGTTTGTACCTTTTGGCCACCTTCAGCCAATTCTCCCTCCCTCATGCCCTGTCTCTGGTAACCACAATTCTGACCTCTTTTTCTATTAGCTTGTCTGTTTGTTTGTTTTTGAAGTATAACTGACCTACAACACTATGTTAGTTCCTGGTGCAAAAGATAGTGATTTGATATTTCTATATATTACAAAGTGATCACCATGATAAGTCTAGTTACCATCTGGACTTTTTTTTTTTTTTTAAAGAAACTGTTTATTTTCCATCAGCTTTATTTCCATTTTCTGTTCAGCCTGTCTTGATTAGAATCTTTGCTCTGCCACTTACTACCTGAGTATTTAACCTCAGGAAAATTGTTATCCTCCCTGAGCATCAGAGATCATCATCACAGACTTGATACATTTGAAAAAATATAAGAGAGTTTATTATGTGTATGGTACTTAATAGAGTTATGAAACAAGAGAGAAAGCATTTAGAGGATGAGTGATTCATTTGTTCGATCATTCATTTAAATATTGAGCTTTACTAGGGGCTAAGACCTGCTTAAATCTAGGGATACAGCAGTGAATAAACATGACAGACATGGTCCCTGTCTTCAAGGCGTTTACGGATGGGAGAGACAGGGTGTGTGTGTGTGTGTGTGTGTGTGTGTGTGTGTGTGTGTGTGTGTGTGTGTGTGTGTGTGTGTGTGTGTGTGTGTGTGTGTGTGTGTGTGTGTGTGTGTGTGTGTGTGTGTGTGTGTCCACACACCATGTGGCTTGTGGGATTTTCCTTCCCCGATGGGAGAGACAGAGGGTGTGTGTGTGTGTGTGTGTGTGTGTGTGTGTGTGTGTGTGTGTGTCCACACACCATGTGGCTTGTGGGATTTTCCTTCCCCGATGGGAGAGACAGAGGGTGTGTGTGTGTGTGTGTGTGTGTGTGTGTGTGTCCACACACCATGTGGCTTGTGGGATTTTCCTTCCCCGATGGGAGAGACAGAGGGTGTGTGTGTGTGTGTGTGTGTGTGTGTGTGTGTGTGTGTGTGTGTGTGTGTGTGTGTGTGTGTGTGTGTGTCCACACACCATGTGGCTTGTGGGATTTTCCTTCCCCGACCAGGGATCACACCCAGGCCCTTCGCAGTGAGAACATGGAGTCCTAACCATTGGACCACCAGGTACTTCCTGGGAGAGACAGACATTAAACAAGCAAAAATATAAATAATTATTTAACTATAAAGAAAAAATTCCAAGGTGATTTCAGAACTAAAAGACTTAAGTAACACAGGCAAAATATTGAAACAGGTTTAGAGGCAACCATAGAGGCTGATTAAAAAAAGAAGTATTGGGCTTCCCTGGTGGCGCAGTGGCTGAGAGTCCACCTGCCGATGCAGGGGACACAGGTTCATGCCCCAGTCCGGGAAGATCCCACATGCCCCGCGGAGCGGCTGGGCCCGTGAGCCATGGCCGCTGAGCCTGCACGTCTGGAGCCTGTGCTCCACAACGGGAGAGGCCACAACAGTGAGAGGCTCGTGTACAGCCAAAAAAAAAAAAAAAAAGTATTAACAGGGGTTGTTAATTGAGTAGATGTGGAGAAAACAGAAAGTAAAGAATCAAAGATGACTAAAGTATTAAACCTGTGAGCCTTGCAAATTTTTGGTATTCCCTAGAGGTAAGGAAGTCAGTGATAGATTCAGATAACAATAGTTTATATTTGCATGGCACTTTACAGTTTACATATAGCATTTTCACTTTCTTGATGCACTAGAGATTTAGGAAATGGCAGCTGGACAGTAAAGTGATATGTCTAATGATAGGTAGTTAAGAGTAGAGACTATCACTGTCCTAAAAGGAAGATCAATCACTTCTGATTGTCCTCAAGCCTATCTACATAGGAGGACAATTAATCTAATCACAAGCAGGAGACTATTATACTATTTATTTTTATATTATAATACTATACTATTATACTATTTACTTGAGAATTCTTATAATTAAGATATCAACTCTTTTTTTTTAATTAAGACAATAAAACCTGACATCCTCAGAAAAACAAATAAGCACTTACTTCTAAGAAACTTTAGGAATATCATTCAATGAATCCAAAGGACTCACCTTGACAAAGTCCAGGACAGCATCTCTTTGAATCTGCTTGGTCCTTATTTTCTCCTCCTCATACTGTAGGGCAGCAAGTTGTGCCTCTCTCCGAGTACGTTCTATTAATTGTTCTCTTCTCCGATGAAGTTCCAAGTCTGCATGTGAAAACTAGAACAAAAGTATCATTTAGCATATGCAAGTAGCGATAAAGATCAACTTACCAATATTCTTTATCAGTTTGGGAAACTACTGCTGACCCAAGCAACTTTTACTTTGCAGTCACCTAGCATTCTTCAGATGTGTTTATTGCTCATCTTTTCCCATCTTTGCACTGTGTTCTTACACGTATTATAAAGACTTATTTTCTGTCTGGTGTCTAAAAACACTGTTACCAGCATAAGGTGCACATATTATATAACTGTACATTGAAGAGACAGGTAATGAAATTTATAGATATTTGGAAATTAACTGTAATTTAAGTATTATAAAAGAAGAAAACCATCTTAATTAAAAGAACCCCACAAACTAAAACCGAAAAAAATGTTTTTACCTGATTATGACTTGGTGATAGTGATAAGACAGAAGATGGCTCAGCTGGAACCCTGACCCAAAAAAGAAAAAAAGGAAAGAAAAAACTCTTTGATAAGACAGATAGATAAAAGACAAGTGGAATTTTATTGTTAATGCAGCTTTCTATTAATCAGCAGGCAAACTGTCTGGTCAGCACTGAAAGACCAATTGCATTTTGTAAACTTGAGCCCAAGTCACTAAATTAAGCTACAGGAACACCTGATGTCTCCAACTCACATTTCATGTGATGATATCACTGATGAAGTTACAGATAGCTAACAACTGTCTATGTCAGCCAGTGCTGACAATACGGTTATTTGAGATCACTTGTCAAACAATATCGTTTCTTTACAGCACACTAAGTACTACAATCTTCTTTACTATCATGACTGAAACAAGATACATGTAAATGGAGATGGTTTATACACAAAGCCATTTTATCAGCAGAAATCTGGAATACTACAGAACCTGTAACTGTATGTTTAAAGCACTCCTACTCCCATTTTAATTGAAGAAGCAATTTTAACAACAAAAGTAAAGATTTTGTTGATTTTTATCTTTTAGAAAAACATGAAACCTGATTTGATGCTTTAAAAAAACAGTAAAACTTGCTTCTCAGTTTTATCAGTGCTAACTCTTATACTTTGATATATATTCCCTGTTGTAATTCCTAAATTTTAAAAATATAATATGTAAGAAACCAAAAACTTAAGCTATTCTACTATATGCTTTCATGCCAAATTTTTTTTTTCTTTTCTTTTTTTTGCGGTATGCGGGCTTCTCAATGTTATGGCCTCTCCCGTTGCGGAGCACAGGCTCCGGATGCACAGGCTCAGCGGCCATGGCTCATGGGCCCAGCCACTCCGCGGCACGTGGGATCTTCCCAGACCGGGGCACGAACCCGTGTCCCCTGCATCGGCAGGCGGACTCTCAACCACTGCGCCATGAGGGAAGCCCCCACATTTTTTTCTTATATTGGTTCCAATTCTTTGAAGTTTTCACAAAATTCTTTTAAAAAAATTTCAGCCATTAAAAAAACTTTTGACAGAATAAATTATGTTTATAATTTTTAAAAGGAACAGAATAAATAACTACCAAATAAATTACTTAATAACTTCCTATACAAGGTTTAAAATAAGGTTAAAGCTAGGGAAAAACTTCCTTAACTTTCTACTAATCCTTGTCAACCTTTATCCTAGCACTCCTAATCAGTGCATCCTCAGTCACAAGTCTGACAAGATAAGAGGAGGAGAGTGGGTTGGTAGGGTAAGACTTTTAACTGGGATATAACCAATAATGAGAGACGAGTGACTCCAGTACTATATACTAGTCTGGGAGAAGAATAACTGGCATTAACTGCAAATTTGTCCCAAACTACTAATTTCACTGTTAACATTTCCTATAGCTTTTATTGGCTATCTGTAGATAAACTACACCAAAAACCCCAGAAAGGACCATGTAAACCCATCTCAAGTGGGTTTATGTGCCCTGATTTGAACACTATGTTTTAATAATGCTTTTCAAGCAAAACCTTTTAATATACACCTTCTTTCTACTCCCATTTCTTTACTCTCTTTTTATACCAAAACCTCTTTAAAAAGCTGGTTAAGTCCATTGTTTCTACTTCATTTCATCCCATTTTATTTTGAACCCACACCAATCTGGATCTGTCCTCACAACTTCACTGAAAACTGCTCTCTTCAAGTCTGAGGCTTTACATGTCCAAATCCAATAGTTTTTAGCCCTCACCTTACTGAACCTACCAGCAGTATGTGTGACACTGCTTATCTCTTTCCACATGTCCTGAGATGCTCTCTTCACTTAGCCTCTGGGACACCACCCTCTCCTATCCCCATGACCTTTCCTGCTTAAGTCTTTTTTTGCTGGTTGTTTAAGCCCTAATTCTCTCCCCTTTACTCCAAACTTATGTATCTACCTACTTACTTGATAACTCCACTTGAATGTCTAGCAGGCACCTCAAGTAGAACATAACCACAACTTAATTCTCATCTCACAGTCCAAACCTGTTCTGCCTTGATAACACTCTTCAGTGTTCCTTGAACATACCAAGCATGTTCCTCTATTAGGGCCTCTGCCTAGACTGTTCCTCCCCTAGACAGTCAGAGTGCTTGATCCCTCTATTTTTTAGGTTTCTATCAAAATATTATTACCTCATAAAATTGCTCTCACTCTCCCCCCACTCTACTCTTTTACCCTGCTTTATTTTTCTTTATAGCACTTCGCATTTCCTGACAAATACTTGTTACATATATTTGTCTACATCCATTAAAAGATTAGCTTTATGACATCAGGGACCTAGAGCACAGCCAGACGGCTGCAGTGCTCAAGAAATATTGTTTAAATGAATGGCAGTGGCATCTTCCCCTCAAAAAGTATGGGATACTGAAACAAAAATACAGGTAACTATATGCCTTTTAAAATCTTGAACTTATTTGAGCAGAGTAAACTGGCAGACTCTGAACTGCCCTTCCGCTTGTCTTTGTTCATAAAACCACATTTAATATGAGTAGCTTTTCTACTTTTGTCTACCTAACATGAAACTAAAAATTTCCAGGTATTACTCAACTGTTCTTTAATTCTATACTGCTTCTAATAGAAATTAATGAACTTCCCAGGACCTAGTCTGACATTAGCAACTCTCCTGAACTAAAATGCCAATCAAATTATAAGTGAGCCCTTAAAAATTTTTTTGATATATAAAATGAATGATAATTTTGTTAGTTTTAACTTCAAATTTATTTAATCCATCTTAGCAAATAACTATAAAACACTTACCAATTTATCATAATACTTTTAATGTATCCCCCTACCTTTACTATCCCCCAGGCAAGTAGTGTCTGTGTTTGTGTGTGGGAGGGGTAGGTAGGAAGAAATGTACATGGTGGGTGATGGGAGGGGAGGAGAATTAGGAGAAAAAAAGAGGTAAGCAACTTTTCAGCAATGACTAACGAGCAAGTAGCAGTATGTATACTGACTCAATTCCTCTCAGTCTTTGTAACTGGAGGACTGATCAACTTTTTAGGTTAACATATTACTCAGGTTACAGACAAGTCTTGTGAGCCTGAGAGCTGCCAGTCATTCGGAGGTGATTTTGTTTTTCTAGGTTCTAATTCATGATTCCATTTGAATGCAAGCTCTAGGAGGACAGGAACTTTCAAAGTTCACAGCTATTTCCCAATATCTAAAAAAGTACTTAGCACAAAGAAGATATTTAGCACATATCTAACTAAAACAAATGAAGTATGTATTGATCTTAGAGCTTAACTGTTAGACTTAACTGATTATTGGGATAAAGTATGGAGTTCTTATCCAAAGGTTGTATTAAGGTCTAATGCTTTGAGACACCCAAAAGTAATCATTGATTCAGTTTCTAGCATTGTGGCAGAATAGATACTCCAAATGACTCTTCCAATGGAAACAAAAAAACTGTTCAATAAAGTAATCTTCTAAAATGTGTTGCTAAAGTGTCATAAAAATAAAGAATCCACAGATTCTAAAAAGAAGTAAAAACAGGAACTATGGATTAAGGTTTGGTAGGCAGACTTTTGGCCCCCATGATCTCCACTCTGGTGTTACTCTAATAAATATGTTACACATCAGAAAGGACTTTGCAGATGAAATTAAGGTTACTAATTGGTTGACTTTATCCAGGTGGGCCTAGTATAATCATACAAGTCCTTAAAAGCAGAAGAGGAGGCAGGAGAGTTTGTGAGATATGGCAGAAAGGATAATCAGAGATTCAAAATGTGAGAAGGATTTAGCCTGTCACTGCTGTCTTGAGATGGAGGGAGCCAAGAACCAAGAAATGTAGGTGGACTCTAGAAGCCAAAATGACTCCCAGCTAATAGCCAACAAGGTAATGGAGACCTCAGTCAATAATTGCATGGAACTGAATTCCGCCAGCAACCTATATGAGCTGGGAAGTGGATGCTCCTCCAGGGTTCTCCAGATAAGAATCCAGGCCATCCAACACCTTGACTTTGGCCTTGTGAGGCTGTAAGCAGAGAAACAAGAGAAGTCTGCCCAGACTTCTATCTCTCACAACTGTAATATAATAAATAGGTATGTTTTAAGCTACTAAATTTGTGGTAATTTGTTATAAAAGCACTAGAAAACTAATATATAAGGCAACTGAGCAAAAAGCTGGCTTTTAGTCAGTAAATTTAAGAAAACTGAAATTGTATCAAGTATCTCATCTGACAACAACACTATGAGACTAGATAGCAATTACATGAAAAAACTGTAAAAAATACAAACACGTGGAGGCTAAACAATACGCTACTAAATAACCAAGAGATCACTGAAGAAATCAAAGAGGAAATCAAAAAATACCTAGAAACAAATGACAATGAAAGCACGATGACCCAAAACCTATGGGATGCAGCAAAAGCAGTTCTAAGAGGGAAGTTTATAGCAATACAATCCTACCTCAAGAAACACGAAAAATCTCAAATAAACAAACTAACCTTACACCTAAAGCAATTAGAGAAAGAAGAACAAGAAAACCCAAAGTTAGCAGAAGGAAAGAAATCATAAAGATCAGATCAGAAATAAATGAAAAAGAAATGAAGGAAATGATAGCAAAGATCAATAAAACTAAAAGCTGGTTCTTTGAGAGGATAAACAAAATTGATAAACCATTAGCCAGACTCATCAAGTAAAAAAGGGAGAAGACTCAAATCAACAGAATCAGGAATGAAAAAGAAGTAACGACACTGTAGAAATACAAAGGATCATGAGAGACGACTACAAACAACTACATGCCAATAAAAATAGGACAACCTGGAAGAAGTGGACAAATTCTTAGAAAAGTACAACCTTCCAAGACTGAACAGGAAGAAACAGAAAATATGAACAGACCAATCACAAGCACTAAAATTGAAACTGTGATTAAAAATCTTCCAACAAACAAAAGCCCAGGACCAGATGGCTTCACAGGTGAATTCTATCAAACATTTAGAGAAGAGCTAACACCTATCCTTCTCAAACTCTTCCAAAATATAGCAGAGGGAAGAACACTCCCAAACTCATTCTATGAGGCCACCATCACCCTGATACCAAAACCAGACAAAGATACTACAAAAAAAGAAAATTACAGACCAATATCATTGATGAATATAGATGCAAAAATCCTCAACAAAATACTAGCAAACAGAATCCAACAGCACATTAAAAGGATCATGCACCATGATCAAGTGGGGTTTATGCCAGGAATGCAAGGATTCTTCAGTATATGCAAATCAATCAATGTGATACACCACATTAACAAGTTGATGGATAAAAACCATATGATAAACTCAACAGATGCAGAAAAGGCTTTTGACAAAATTCAACACCCATTTATGATAAAAACTCTCCAGAAGGTGGGCACAGAGGGAAACTACCTCAACATAATAAAGGCCATATATGACTAACCCACAGTCAACATCATTCTCAATGGTGAAAAACAAACCATTTCCTCTAAGATCAGGAACAAGACAAGGGTGCCCACTCTCACCACTATTATTCAACATAGCTTGGGAAGTTTTAGCCATGGCAATCAGAGAAGAAAAACAAATAAAAGTAATCCAAATCAGAAAAGAAGTAAAACTGTCACTTTTGCAGATGACATGATGCAATACATAGAGAATCCTAAAGATGCTACCAGAAAACTACTAGAGCTAATCAATGAATTTGGTAAAGTAGCAGGATACAAAATTAATGCACAGAAATCTCTGGCATTCCTATACACTAATGATGAAAAATCTGAAAGTGAAATCAAGAAAACACTCCCATTTACCACTGCAACAAAAAGAATAAAATACCTAGGAATAAACCTACCTAAGGAGACAAAAGACCAGTATGCAGAAAACTATAAGACACTGATGAAAGAAATCAAAGACAATACAAACAGATGGAGAGATATACCATGTTATTGGATTGGAAGACTCAATACTGTGAAAATGACTATACTACCCAAGGCAATCTACAGATTCAATGCAATCCCTATCAAACTACCAATGGCATTTTTCACAGAACTAGAACAGAAAATTTTACAATTTGTATGGAAACACAAAAGACCCTGAATAGCCAAAGCAATCTTAAGAAAGAAAAACAGAGCTGGAGGAATCAGGCTCTCTGACTTCAGACTATACTACAAAGCTACATTAATTAAGACAGTATGGTAACCGGCACAAAAACAGAAATATAGATCAATGGAACAGGAAAGAAGGCCCAGAGATAAACCCATGCACATATGGTCACCTTCTTTTGACAAAGGAGGAAAGAATATACAATGGAGAAAAGACAGCCTCTTCACTGAATTGTGCTGGGAAAACTGGACAGCTACATGTAAAAGAATGAAATTAGAACACTTCTTAACACTACACACAAAAATAAACTCAAAATGGATTAAAGACCTAAATGTAAGGCCAGACACTATCTAACTCTTAGAGGAAAACATAGGCAGAACACTCTATGACATAAATCATAGCAAGATCCTTTTTGACCCACCTCTTAGAGTAATGGAAATAAAACCAAAAATAAACAAATGGGACCTAATGAAACTTAAAACCTTTTGCAAAGCAAAGGAAACTACAAATAAGACGAAAAGACAACCCTCAGAATGGGAGAAACTATTTGCAAATGAAGCAACTGACAAAAGATTAATCTACCAAATATACAAGCAGGTCATGCAGCTCAATTTCACAAAAACAAAAAACCCAGTCCAAAAATATGCGGAAGACCTAAGTAGACATTTCTCCAAAGAAGATATACAGGTTGCCACAAACACATGAAAGGATGCTCAACATCATTAATCATTAGAGAAATGCAAATCAAGACTACAATGAGGTATCACCTCACACCAGTCAGAATGGCCATTATCAAAAAAAACTACAGGGGCTTCCCTGGTGGTGCGGTGGTTAAGAATCCGCCTGGCAATGCAGGGGACATGGGTTCGAGCCCTGGTCCAGGAAGATCCCACATGCTGCAGAGCAACTAAGCCCATGCATCACAACTACTGAACCTGTGCTCTACAGCCCGCGAGCCACAACTACTGAGCCCGTGTGCCACAACTACTGAAGCCTGCACGCCTACAGCCTGTGCTCTGCAACAAGAGAAGCCATCGCCATGAGAAGCCCACACACCGCAACGAAGAGTAGCCCGCACTCACTGCAATTAGAGAAAGCCCGCGTGTAGCAACGAAGACCCAATGCAGCCAAAAATAAATAAATTTTAAAACCCCCCAAAAAACTACAAACAATAAATGCTGGAGAGGGTGTAGAGTAGAGGGACCCCTCTTGCACTGTCGGTGGGAATGTAAATTGATACAGCCACTATGGAGAACAGTATGGAGGTTCCTTAAAAAACTAAAGATAGAACTACTGTACGACCCAGCAATCACACTACTGGGCATATACCTTGAGAAAACTATAATTCCAAAAGAGTCATGTACCACAATGTTCATTGCAGCTCTATTTACAAGAGCCAGGACATGGAAGCAACCTAAGTGCCCATCAACAGATAAATGGATAAAGAAGATGTGGCACATATATACAATGGAATATTACTCAGCCATAAAAAGAGACGAAATTGAGTTATTTGTAGTGAGATGGATGGACCTAGAGTCTGTCATACAGAATGAAGTAAGTCAGAGAGACACATACCATATGCTAACACATATATACGGAATCTAAAAAAAATATGGTTCTCAAGAGCCTAGAGGCAGGACAGGAATAAAGATGCAGACGTAGAGAATGGACTTGAGGACACGGGGGTGGGGGGGTGGGAAGGGGAAGATGGGACAAAGTGAGAGAGTAGCATTGACATTGACATATATACACTACCAAATATAAAACAGGTAGCTAGTGGGAAGCAGCTGCATAGCACAGGGAGATCAGCTTGCTGCTTTGTGACCATCTAGAGGGGTGGGATAGGGAGGATGGCAGGGAGATGCAAGAGGGAGGGGATATGGGGATATATGAATATATATAACTGATTCACTTTGTTATATAGCAGAAACTAACACAAAATTGTAAAGCAATTATACTTCAATAAAGATGTTAAAAAAAAAAGCTGGCTTTCACCTTGAGGGTGGGTGTATCATATCCTCGGAATCTTGGGCTTTACTTATGATGGATACAGGAGGCAGGAAGGACAAAAGATAAAGCTGAGGTCCCCCCACTACGGGGAAACATAACAAGAAATCCTTGCATGATACTGGAATCTCAAATGACCACACTTTCGATATAAGGACACATGGTAACTAAAAAGCTATTTTGAGATAAATTTCAAAGATATGAAATATAAGTAAATCGCCATGAACTAACCAATAAGACTAAAAAGTCCAAGTTATAAGACTTCTTTCATTATTCTCCCTACATTTTCTTTATCCATCTATATTTCAGTCTCCTAAAGAACTTCAATATCCTGTCAAGTTTAAGTAAAGAATGATGTATGACACTATCTACACAGTAAATTTACTGTTGTTTAAGGATAGACATATCAAGTCTACCACTTTAAGATTTCATAAAAACAGAAAGGAAGCAAAAAAACCAAAGGCTGGGAATTTTTCAACTATTGTGATGCAGTTTATGACAAGAAACTTTTTGGAATTCAAGAATAAGAAGCAGTACTTTGAAAAAAAAAAAAGAAGCAGTGCTCTAAATGGCCAAGCTAAGTTTAGAAATATTGTGTGAGGCACTAATTGTAGATAAAAGGTCACTTCAATTGAAATAGGAATGAGGAATATATCGCTGTCTCTGTCTGTGGCTCTGTTTCTAATGAAAAGTTTAAGTAAAATAATTGCAGGTCTCTGGAAATTCATTTAGCCCTCTTTATGCATAAATCCAGACATATCAATATAAAACCTCACTGCTATTAAGTATCTTCAAATCAAATAATTATACAGCTAATGGTTTAGGTGATCTGAATTTAGAATGAATAAATCAATTTTACTTCTTTTTCTATTACCTAAGCACAAAGGTACATTTCACTTAGCTCTAAATACATCATATTTAAAACACATAGTATCTAAACATCTTCATTATACACAGATCTACACAAAATCAAAATCATTTCATTACCTAATTACTGAGTTTTAAGACAGAAAGAAATAAGTAGAATTGGTTTTTCAAACCTGTTTTGATGTGAATATCTTCTCGTGTCTTCTGTTTTTTGAAATTCCCTCATGGGTACTGGCTTTACTGGTGAACCCTAGGTCAAAAAAAGAAAAACAGATCAATTTAACACATGTATCCAGAAAAGTGTAATTACACAGTTCATATTCAACTTGGCATTTAGGGATCTGTATATTACACTAAAAATATTTTAACAGAAACTTCAAATGTGAATTTTCATGTTTAAAAGCATTATAGGCTATATCACTGCTTTGGTAAACACAAAACTGTTCACAATCCAAAAACATTTATTTAAAAAAAAGCAGATTTTCTTCACACTGTATTTTATGAATTATAATAACCATATAGTAATATTTTCTAGATGATAAGATGTGAAAGTTGAAAAGGATCTTAGCGGTCATCTAGTACAAACTTCCATCTAGAACGGGAATTCCTACCAACCCTACCGTGACTTTTGCTCAGCCTCTCTTGAATATTTCTAGTAATAGGAAGTTCCCTGGGGAGGTTACATTTCTTTACTTCTTCATCATCATAAACTGTTACTTATGTTAGTCAGACAAATAGTCCTGGGGATGCTGGTGGAATACCAAGATAAAGCAAAAAGTAATTTCTATTTATGGTAAAATATGATATTAATTAAAAGAGAAATAGTGGCAATCTATTATAAACTGAAGGGTAAAGGTCATTTCAAAAAACATTACCAAAGAAAATTAAACTGGCTTAAGTTATATGGACTATATTCTGAAAAATAAAATTATAAATCAAAGGTAGAGGCTCATGGGATATCACACCACATATTTTGTCAAATGAGAACTTATAAAAATAATATAATCTTACTTCAACACCAAAAATAATCGTCAAAATGGGTATTCTGGAAGGGGAAAAAAAAACTTATCCCCCCCAAAAAAAAACCCCTAAAAATCAAATGTAAAACTATTTATAGTCTATTTCCAAGAAGTAGGTACATCACAAATAACTAGAAGATCTTCTTTGGTGAGTTACTCCAAAGGGATAAAGCTGACTCCTGTAAAGTCTGGGCATAATGATCATACTAAATGAGATACAATTCTAGAAACTTGATGAGAGAATAATTACTCTAATTTCAGTGAATATGACTTTTTAAGTAAACAAAAATCTCTCCTAGTATGTTAACATCAGTGACTTATCACCCTGGTTTTACAATACTGCAATTACCTAAAATTATAAGGGGTACATGAAATTTTCATGACAAAATGAATGTAACATTGGTTTAATTTAAAAAATATGTCATAGTCTATAAATATAAGTCATACCTTATTTATCACAGTATCACTATGTATGTGACAGGCATTATGATAAAATTAAACAACAGCAGAGCGTTTAAAATCTCAAATTGTTTTTAACAACCCATGTTTAGGTAGTATCCAAGAATATAAAAAAAGTATTTCTTCACTGTTTATTAAACCATTTAAAATAATACTGCTTTATTTTATTTTTATAGGTGCCAAACTTTAGAAAGCCTTATGACACAGAAATAATAAAGAGCCTTATGACAGAATCATAAAAACTACTATATATAGTAGGTAGATGGAATCAAAAAACTTATTACAAATTAGCCAATATAATGGATTAAAGAAATGGTACTACAATTTTTCATCAGTAGCATAACGTGCATTTTCACTTTTAGTAGAAATACCTCATCTACACAGCCTAATTAACAATAAAATGGTCAAAGAGAAAGACCACAAGAAAAAGGATTCCCTTTTAGATTATAATGTGCATTGTTAACTTAAGCTTTATTGCAAAGTAGTTGCCCTCTGCTCTAGCAGAAGTGCTTATAGCCTGAACCACAAGTAGTTTCATTAATCACAGGTACACACTGCTATCTGTAGGCTGCAGGACTTTGATTTACAGTAGTCCACTTTATCTTCTGGTTTCACTTTTCGAGGTTTCAGTCACCCACAGTCAACCATGTTCCAAAAATATTAAACGGATAACTTCAGAAATAAACAATTCATAAGTTTTAAGGTGCATGCTGTTCTGATGAAATCTCAAGCTGTCCCGCTCCATCCCACCTGGGCTGTAAATCATCTCTTTGTCCAGAGTATCCTGCCTGTTAGTCCGTTAGTAGCCGGCTCAGTTAGTCTCTCTTGGTTAACAGATTGACTGTCGCAGTATAGCAGTGCCTATTTTACTTAATAATGGCCCCAAGTGCAAAAGTAGTGATGTTGGCAATTCGAATATGCCAAAGAGAAGTCATAAAGTGCTTCCTTTAAGTGAAAAGGTGAAAGTTCTTGAACTAATAAGGAAAGAAAAGAAATTGTATGCTGAGGTAAGATCTATAGTAAGAAGAAATCTTCTATCTGTGAAATTGTGAAGGAAAAAGACATGCATGCTAGTTTTGCTGTTGCACCTCAAACTGCAAAAGTTACAGTCACAGCATGTGATAAATGAATGCTTAGTTAAGATGGAAAAGGCATTAAATTTGTACAATGAAATATTTTGAGAGAAACCACATTCATATAACTTGTTACAGTATATTGTTATAATTTTTCTATTTTATTATTAGTTATTATTCTTAATCTCTTACTGTGACTAATTTATGAATTAAACTTTATCATAGGTATGTATGTATAAGAAAAATCATAGTACATATAGGGCTCAGTACCATCCGTGGTTTCAGGCAACCATCCACTAGGGGTCTTAGAACGTACACCCTGTGGATATGGGGTGGGGGGAATACTGTATATAACTTTATCCAGCTTTAAATACAAGAATGTCATTTGAACACCAACAAAAAATACTGTGTTCAAAAGCCTTCAGACAGGAAGACCAAGGTTTTTTTTTTTTTTTTTAAAGAATGATAATAACACTCTATAACATGTCCCACTTGAAGTGACTATTCGCTATTTCTAAAAGACTAAATACATCATTCTCCAAAAAGGCCCCAAGTGTTTCTCAAATAATCCCTGCTCAAAGCCTGGGACCAACTCCAGACATTAACATCACACACACTGAAGTGAAGCCATTTTAGTATGCTGACTAGATACACTGAAGAATGCTATTTCTACTTGAGACCCTTGGGGAATTGGCAGAGATTTTGCAGTGGGCTGAATGCTCATTTGTTTTCTAAGGCAACTCAATGCTCCACTATAAGAGACATCCAAGAATTTTAATGGCAAACAATTTATATTCTGTGTGACTTCACATAAAAGCGCCAATATAATTAAGCTCATCATAAAAATTCTATGGTTAAGTTTGTATGTTGCTCCAAAAGTCAGCAGTTTGGTTCAGTTCTTAATTACTGATCAAACTATGATTTACCAGTTAATAAAAATAAAAAAACAATAAGAACAACAATGAAAAGCATCATATTCCTCTGCATTTTCTTCCAAGGCATAGGATAATCTTAGGACTTCTTTTATTCCCTCTTCAAAATTCTGAAATCTGTCTTTTTATTTGAAAAATAAACTTAAACTTTACTTGAGAGTATTGTCTGATTTTAAAAATAAATCTGAAAAACTCAGTAATAAAATTGGAACTAAATATAATAAAACAAATAATTAAGCCTAAACCAACAAACCACTGATATGATAGAAATTTATACTGTCATAAACTGTTTCTACTAGGGGATAGCAAAAAATTTAAGCTTAAGTGTGTATACTACCTCATGAGAGATTCGCCGTTGTTCAATATATGCCATAAACTGTGAACTGAGGCTGTCTGAGTCCAGGCCCTTGGGTGGTCTCACTTCTTCCTCTTCTTCCTCTGCAGTACAGCTGTCAATATAGTCAATCTGATCCAGATCATGCTCCACTGTTCATATGACACATACACACACAGACACCAGAAAAAACATTCAAATTAGATAGCCAACAAAAAACACTGAATTGTATTCTTTCCTTTTCCCTAACATTTTCTATTCTGAAACTGGGAAGAATAAGAAGTTTAAATTACATAAGCCTTTATTATTTAGTCCATGGCCACTCACAAAAATAGGCTAAAGAAAAAATCTTAGTCCTAATTCACTATAAAGAATGCAGTAATTGATGGTAATTATTAGAAAACAGACTTCTAATATTTCTTTTTTCTTTGGACAGCTCTTGACTATCTTAAACAAGACAGTTTTAGTTTGTGAGACAGATAAGAAGAATAATTTTCTAACATCAGAAAAGATATATTCTTTTAGGGTTTTTTTTTTGCATGTTTTAGGTTTGGGGCTTAATCATACCTCTTTGAAGAGCTGGGAGGCAGAAAACCTAACACAATCAACTCAAAATAAAAGTGAAAAGACAGGAGAAAAGTGGACTTGGTGATAAATAAGTAGATACTGATGACTGTTCCCTTTCCTGTAACTGTTGTCCATAACTAGAACAAGATTTATTTTCCTATTTAGAAAATTATTTTCTAGAGGTCAGTATTGCAGATATTTTGTAGCAGTTTGCGGATGGAAGGGAATCATTTGAGGAATTTTTGCTTCTCAGAATGCTCTGGGGTGAGGAGAAGCACATAAATAACATATAGCCACATCATTATTTCTTCTAATACACTTGGGTGCACCCCACTAATTTTTTTTTAAGTTTAAAAAGTGACTATTTTTAAAAGCCACTTTAGGCCTGGAGGAAGATGGCGGAAGAGTAAGACGCGGAGATCACCTTCCTCCCCACAGATACATCAGAAATTCATCTACACGTGGAACAACTCCTACAGAACACCTACTGAACGCTGACAGAAGACCTCAGACCCCCCAAAAGGCAAGAAACTCCCCACATACCTGGGTAGGACAAAAGAAAAAAGAATAAACAGATACAAAAGGATAGGGACGGGTCCTGCACCAGTGGGAGGGAGCCGTGAAGGAGGAAAGGTTTCCACACACTAGAAGCTCCTTCGCGGGCGGAGACTGCAGGTGGCGGATGGGGAAAGCTTCGGAGTAGCGGAGGAGAGCACAGCAACAGGGGTGTGGAGGGCAAAGCGGAGAGATTCCGGCACAGAGGATCGGTGCCCTCAGGCACACACCAGCCCGAGAGGCTTGTCTGCTCGGCTGCCGGGGCGGGCGGGGCTGGGAGCTGAGGCTCGTGTAACGGGTTTCAGTCGGAGCGCAGGGAGAGGACTGGGGCTGGCGGCAGGAAGAGAGCCTGAAGGGGTTAGTGCACCACGGCTAGCCCGGAGGGAGTCCGGGGGAAAAAGTCTGGAGCTGCCGAAGAGGCAAGAGACTTTTTCTTCCCTTTTGTTTCCTGGTGCGCGAGGAGAGGGCATTAAGAGAGCTGCTTAAAGAAGCACCAGAGACGGGCGCGAGCTGCGGCTAAAGGCGCGGACCCCGGAGATGGGCGTGGGACGCTGGGGCTGCTGCTGCCGCCGCCACAAGGCCTGTGTGCGAGCACAGGTCACTGTCCACCCCGCCTTCCGGGGAGCCTGTGCACCCCGCCAGTGCCGGGGTCCCGGGACCCAGGGACGGCTTTCCTGGGAAAGCGCACGGAGCGCCTCGGGTTGGTGCAACGTCACGCCGGCCTCTACCGCCGCAGGCCCGCCCCACACTGCGCGCCCCTCCCTCCCCTCTGCCTGAGTGAATCAGAGCCCCCGAATCAGCGGCTCCTTTAAACCCGTCCTGTCTGAGCGAAGAACGGACGCCCTCCGGCGACCTACGCGCAGAGGCGGGGTCAGGTCCAAGGCTGAGACCCGGGAGCTGTGAGGGCAGAGACAGGGAAATCTCTCTGTGCAGCCTCGGAGGCAGGGGATTAAAGCTCCACGGCCCACTTGATGTGCCCTGCGTCTGTGGAGTGCATGAATGGACAGCGAATCATCCCAAATTAAGGAGGTGGACTTTGAGAGCAACATTTCAGACTTTTCCCCCTTTTCCTCTTTTTACAACGAATTATCCCAAATTGAGGAGGTGGACTTTGAGAGCAAGATTTTCGATTTTTCCCCCTGCTCTCTTTTTGTGAATGTGTATGTGTATGCTTCTGTGTGAGATTTCCTCTGTATAGCTTTGCTTCCACCATATGTCCCAGGGTTCTATCTGTCCGTTTTTTTTCAATAATTAATTTTTAATTTTAATAACGCTACTATATTTTATACTTTATTCTATTTTACTTTACCTGCTCTTTTTTTCCTACCTTCCCTTCCTCCCTCCCTCCCTCCGCCCCTCCTTTCCTTCTTTCTCTTTCTTTCCTTCCTCCCTCCCTCCCTCCCTTCTTCCTTTCACTCTTTCTTTTTCTTTCCTTCCTCCCTCCCTCCCTTTCTTTTTTTCTTTCTTTCCTCCCTCCCTTCTTCCATTCACTTTCTTTTTCTTTCCTTCCTCCCTCCCTTTCTTTCTTTCTTTCTTTCCTTCCTCCCTCCCTCCCTTCTTCCACTCACTCTTTTTCTTTCCTTCCTCCCTCCCTCCCTCCTTTCTTTCTTTCTTTCTTTCCGTCCTTCCTTCCTCCCTCCCTCCCTCCTTTCTTCCTTCCTTTCTTTCCTTCTTCCTTTCTTTCTCTCTCTCTTTCTTTCTTCTACTAATTCTTTCTTTCTACTTTTTCTCCCTTTTATTCTGAGCCGGGTAGATGAAAGGCTCTTGGTGCTGCAGCCAGGAGTCAGTGCTGTGCCTCTGAAGTGGGAGAGCCAACTTCAGGACACGGGTCCACAAGAGACCTCCCAGCTCCACATAATATCAAGTGGCGAAAATCTCCCAGAGATCTCCATCTCAACACCAGCACCCAGCTTCAGTCAACGACCAGCAAGCTACAGTGCTGGTCACCCTATGCCAAGCAACAAGCAAGGCAGGAACACAACCTCACCCATTAGCAGAGAGGCTGCCTAAAAACATAATAAGGCCACAGGCACCCCAAAACACACCACCAGACGTGGACCTGTCCACCAGAAAGACAAGATCGAGCCTCAACCACCAGAACACAAGCACAAGTCCCCCCCACCAGGAAGCCTACACAACCTACTGAAACAACCTTAGCCACTGGGGACAGACACCAAAAACAACGGGAACTACGAATCTGCAGCCTGCAAAAAGGAGACCCCAAACACAGTAAGATAAGCAAAATGAGAAGACAGAAAAACACACAGCAGGTGAAGGAGCAAGATAAAAATCTACCAGACCTAACAAATGAAGAGGTAATAGGCAGTCTACCTGAAAAAGAATTCAGAATAATGATAGTAAAGATGATCCAAGATTCTATTTCCAAGATCCAAAATCTTGGAAATAGAATAGACAAAATGCAAGAAACAGTTAACAAGGACCTAGAAGAACTAAAGATGAATCAAGCATTGATTAAAAACACAATAAATGAAATGAAAAATACTCTAGATGGGATCAACAGCAGAATAACTGAGGCAGAAGAACGGATAAGTGAGGTGGAAGATAAAATAGTGGAAATAACTGATGCAGAGCAAAATAAAGAAAAAAGAATGAAAAGAACAAAGGACAGTGTCAGAGACCTCTGGGACAACATTAAACGCACCAACATTCGAATTATAGGGGTTCCAGAAGAAGAAGAGAAAAAGAAAGGGATTGAGAAAATATTTGAAGAGATTATAGTTGAAAACTTCCCTAATATGGGAAAGGAAATAGTTAATCAAGTCCAGGAGGCACAGAGAGTCCCATACAGAATAAATCCAAGGAGAAATACGCCAAGACACATATTAATCAAACTGTCAAAAATTAAACACAAAGAAATCATATTAAAAGCAGCAAGGGAGGGGCTTCTCTGGTGGCGCAGTGGTTGAGAGTCCGCCTGCCGATGCAGGGGACACAGGTTCGTGCCCCGGTCCGGGAAGATCCCACATGCCGCGGAGCACCTAGGCCCGTGAGCCACGGACGCTGAGCCTGTGCGTCCGGAGCCTGTGCTCCGCAACGGGACAGGCCACAACAGTGAGAGGCCCGCGTACCGCAAAAAAAAAAAAAAAAAAAAAAAGCAGCAAGGGAAAAAAAACAAATAACACACAAGGGAATCCCCATCAGGTTAACAGCTGATCTCTCAGCAGAAACTCTACAAGCCAGAAGGGAGTGGCAGGACATAATTAAAGTGATGAAGGAGAGAAACCTGAAACCAAGATTACTCTACCCAGCAAGGATCTCATTCAGATTTGATGGAGAAATTAAAACGTTTACAGACAAGCAAAAGCTGAGAGAGTTCAGCACCACCAAACCAGCTTTACAACAAATGCTAAAGGAACTTCTCTAGGCAAGAAACACAACAGAAGGAATATACCTACAATAATGAACCCAAAGCAATTAAGGAAATGGGAATAGGAACATACATATCAATAATTACCTTAAATGTAAATGGACTAAATGCTCCCACCAAAAGACACAGATTGGCTGAATGGATACAAAAACAAGACCCATTATATGCTGTCTACAAGAGACCCACTTCAGACCTAGAGACACATTCAGATTGTAAGTAAGGGGATGGAAAAAGATATTCCATGCAAATGGAAATCAAAAGAAAGCTGGAGTAGCAATTCTCATATCAGAAAAAATAGACTTTAAAATAAAGACTATTAGAAGAGACAAAGAAGGACACTACATAATGATAAACGGATCGATCCAAGAAGAAGATATAACAATTGTAAATATTTATGCACCCAACATAGGAGCACCTCAATACATAAGGCAAATACTAACAGCCACAAAAGGGGAAATCGACAGTAACACACTCACAGTAGGGGACTTTAACACCCCACTTTCGGGCTTCCCTGGTGGCGCAGTGGTTGAGAGTCCGCCTGCTGATGCAGGGGACACGGGTTCTGGTCCAGGAAGATCCCATATGCCGCGGAGCGGCGGGGCCCGTGAGCCATGGCTGCTGAGCCTGCACGTCCAGAGCCTGTGCTCTGCAACGGGAGAGGCCCCTTTAAAACAAACAAACAAACAAACAAACAAAAAAAAACACCCCACTTTCACCAATGGACAGATCATCCAAAATGAAAATAAATAAGGAAACACAAGCTTTAAATGATACATTAAACAAGATGGACTTAATTGATATTTATAGGACATTCCATCCAAAAACAACAGAATACACATTTTTCTCAAGTGCTCATGGAACATTCTCCAGGATAGATCATATCTTGGGTCACAAATCAAGCCTTGGTAAATTTAAGAAAATTGAAATTGTATCAAGTATCTTTTCGGACCACAATGCTATGAGACTAGACATCAATTACAGGAAAAGATCTGTAAAAAATACAAACACATGGAGGCTAAACAATACACTACTCAATAACAAAGTGATCACTGAAGAAATCAAAGAGGAAATAAAAAAATACCTAGAAACAAATGACAATGGAGACACGACGACCCAAAACCTATGGGACGCAGCAAAAGCAGTTCTAAGGGGGAAGTTTATAGCAATACAATACCACCTTAAGAAACAGGAAACATCTCGAGTAAACAACCTGACCCTGCACCTAAAGCAATTAGAGAAAGAAGAACAAAAAAACCCCAAAATTAGCAGAAGGAAAGAAATCATAAAGATCATATCAGAAATAAATGAAAAAGAAATGAAGGAAATGATAGCAAAGATCAATAAAACTAAAAGCTAGTTCTTTGAGAAGATAAACAAAATTGACAAACCATTAGCCAGACTCATCAAGAAAAAAAAGGAGAAGACTCACATCAATAGAATTAGAAATGAAAAAGGAGAAGTAACAACTGACACTGCAGAAATACAAAAGATCATGAGAGATTACAAGAAACTCTATGCCAATAAAATGGACAACCTGGAAGAAATGGACAAATTCTTAGAAATGCACAACCTGCCGAGACTGAACCAGGAAGAAATAGAAAATATGAATAGACCAATCACAAGCACTGAAATTGAAACTGTGATTAAAAATCTTCCATCAAACAAAAGCCCAGGATCAGATGGCTTCACAGGCGAATTCTATCAAACATTTAGAGAAGAGCTAACACCCATCCTTCTCAAACTCTTCCAAACAATTGCAGAGGAAGGAACACTCACAAACTCATTCTACGAGGCCACCATCACCTTGATACCAAAACCAGGCAAGGATGTCACAAAGAAAGAAAACTACAGGCCAATATCACTGATGAACATAGATGCAAAAATCCTCAACAAAATACTAGCAAACAGAATCCAACAGCACATTAAAAGGATCATACACCATGATCAAGTGGGGTTTATTCCAGGAATGCAAGGATTCTTCAATATATGCAAATCAATCAATGTGATACACCATATTAACAAGTTGAAGGAGAAAAACCATATGATCATCTCAATAGATGCAGAGAAAGCTTTCGACAAAATTCAACACCCATTTATGATAAAAACCCTGCAGAAAGTAGGCATAGAAGGAACTTTCCTCAACATAATAAAGGCCATATATGACAAACCCACAGCCAACATGGTCCTCAATGGTGAAAAACTGAAAGCATTTCCACTAAGATCAGGAACAAGACAAGGTTGCCCACTCTCACCACTCTTATTCAACTTAGTTTTGGAAGTTTTAGGCACAGCAATCAGAGAAGAAATGGAAATAAAAGGAATCCAAATTAGAAAAGAAGAAGTAAAGCTGTCACTGTTTGCAGATGACATGATACTATACATAGAGAATCCTAAAGATGCTACCAGAAAACTACTAGAGCTAATCAATGAATTTGGTAAAGTAGCAGGATACAAAATTAATGCACAGAAATCTCTGGCATTCCTGTACACTAATGATGAAAAATCTGAAAATGAAATCAAGAAAACACTCCCATTTACCATTGCAACAAAAAGAATAAAATATCTAGGAATAAACCTACCTAAGGAGACAAAAGACCTGTATGCAGAAAATTATAAGACACTGATGAAAGAAATTAAAGATGATACAAATAGATGGAGAGATATACCATGCTCCTGGATTGGAAGAATCAATATTGTGAAAATGACTCTACTACCCAAAGCAATCTACAGATTCAATGCAATCCCTATCAAACTACCACTGGCATTTTTCACAGAACTAGAACAAAAATTTTCAAAATTTGTTTGGAAAAACAAAAGACCCCGAATAGCCAAAGCAATCTTGAGAACGAAAAACGGAGCTGGAGGAATCGGGCTCACTGACTTCAGACTATACTACAAAGCTACAGTACTCAAGACAGTGTGGTACTGGCACAAAAACAGAAAGATAGATCAATGGAACAGGATAGAAAGCCCAGAGATAAACCCACGCACATATGGTCAACTTATCTTTGATAAAGGAGGCAGGAATGTACAGTGGAGAAAGGACAGCCTCTTCAATAAGTGGTGCTGGGAAAACTGGACAGGGACATGTAAAAGTATGAGATTAGATCACTCCCTAACACCATACACAAAAATAAGCTCAAAATGGATTAAAGACCTAAATGTAAGGCCAGACACTATCAAACTCTTAGAGGAAAACATAGGAAGAACACTCCTTGACATAAATCACAGCAAGATCCTTTTGGACCCACCTCCTAGAGAAATGGAAATAAAAACAAAGATAAACAAATGGGACCTAATGAAACTTCAAAGCTTTTGCACAGCAAAGGAAACCATAAACAAGACCAAAAGACAACCCTCAGAATGGGAGAAAATATTTGCAAATGAAGCAACTGACAAAGGATTAATCTCCAAAATTTATAAACAGCTCATGCAGCTCAATAGCAAAAAAACAAACAACCCAATCCAAAAATGGGCAGAAGACTTAAATAGGCATTTCTCCAAAGATGATATACAGACTGCCAACAAACACATGAAAGAATGCTCAACATCATTAATCATTAGAGAAATGCAAATCAAAACTACAATGAGATATCATCTCACACCAGTCAGAATGGCCATCATCAAGAAATCTAGAAACAATAAATGCTGGAGAGGGTGTGGAGAAAAGGGAACACTCTTGCACTGCTGGTGGGAATGTGAATTGGTACAGCCACTATGGAGAACGGTATGGAGGTTCCTTAAAAACTACAAATAGAACTACCATATGACCCAGCAATCCCACTACTGGGCATATACCCTGAGAAAACCATAATTCAAAAAGAGACATGTACCAAAATGTTCATTGCAGCTCTATTCACAATAGCCCAAAGCTGGAAACAACCTAAGTGTCCATCATCGGATGAATGGATAAAGAAGATGTGGCACATATATACAATGGAATATTACTCAGCCATAAAAAGAAACGAAACTGAGCTATTTGTAATGAGGTGGATAGACCTAGAGTCTGTCATACAGAGTGAAGTAAGTCAGAAAGAGAAAAACAAATACCGTATGCTAACACATATATATGGAATTAAAAAAAAATGTCATGAAGAACCTAGGGGTAAAACGGGAATAAAGACACCGACCTACTTGAGAATGGACTTGAGGATATGGGGAGGGGGAAGGGTAAGCTGTGAGAAAGCGAAAGAGAGGCATGGACATATATACACTACCAAACGTAAGGTAGATAGATAGTAGGAAGCAGCCGCAGAGCACAGGGAGATCAGCTCGGTGCTTTGTGACCGCCTGGAGGGGTGGGATGGGGATGGTGGGAGGGAGGGAGATGCATGAGGGAAGGGATGTGGGAACAGATGTATATGTATGACTGATTCACTTTGTTATAAAGCAGAAACTAATAAAAAATAAAAAAATAAAAAAATAAAAAAATAAACTAGCCCAAATAACCGTCAGTGGTAGAAATTGTAATAGTGATTACCTCTGGTGGCAAGGAATGGTTGACTGCAACAGGGAGCAAAGGAAGATTCAGAGGTGGTGGAAAACTTCTGTATCTTAATCTGGGTAATGGCTACACAAATGTATCTGTTTGTCAAAACTCAACAAGTTGCGTGTTTAAAATCTGTGCATTTTACTCTATGTAAACTATTCCTTAATAAAGTATTGTTAGCATTTAAAAATGAAAAAAAAAAAGCCACTTTAAATGGCACACTAGAAAAAAAAAAAACTTACTACTAAGATGGTTTCTCCAGAGATGTATTTACTCCCAGCCATTATTGTATGGTGGTCTACAGGCTGCCTAAAAGTTGCAGTTGCTGGGAATAGAAAACTTGAAGAAGTCTATTTCTCAATTTAGTTTTCTGACTCAATTATTTCTAAATAATTCCATAACAGCAGTTAATATAAAAATGAATTGACTTATCATAATTATATAAATAGATAAAAGGCTGAAAAGATTTTAAGTCTACACCCGTGTTAGAAACCAGGTGCATAAATGCATTTTTCCAATGTGCTACAACTTGTGTGACTAAATCAACACTTCATTTTATAACTATCTCCCAAGAAAGCAACATCACTTTTTCATACTGTCTAGACCAGTGCTATCCAAGAGAAATAGAACATAAGCTATGAAAGTGAACCACACATGTAATTTTAAATTATCTAGTAGCCACATAAAAAAGTCAAAAGAAAAGGTGACATTAATTTTAATAATATATTTTACTTTGTTCAATATATTTAAAATATTATTATAACATATAATCAATATAAAGTATTACTGATGTTTTACATTCTCTTTCTCATGCAAAGGCTTCAAAATCTGATGTGTGTTTTATATTTATAGTACAGCTCAATTCAGAAAAGCCACATTTCAAATGCTCAATAACCACATGTGGCTAGTGGCACAGATCTAGAGATTATTTTAAGTCTGAAATGAACCAATGGGAAAGATATCTCATACGAAAGCAAGATTAAAATGAAAAGTACTGAAATGGTAAGTGACAGGAGTAAAAAATGAATATAAGATGGTAAGGAAAAAAAGGTGGGGCAAACCATTTAATTGAACTCATCATTCAGAGATGAATGGTCTTCTTAGATAATATAATAGATTTCTGGAAAATCAAAGTCATTTCTCCCTTATAGCTGGCCCTTAAAATTTAAACATTAGGATTTGGTAATTCAAACTAAAGCAATATTGAATGGAATGCTAAAATCAAGAGTCTGCTTCAGAAGCAGAAGAAAGCAGAAAGAGCTCTGTTTGTTAATGAACTATAAAAATAAATTAAAAACATTTTTTAATTTAAATTATAAATTTTACAATACCAGAATAAGGAAAACTTGGATTCAGATGCCCATGAAGAGCACAATTCCAGATGAAAGAAAAGGTACACATCAAGAAATGCACTGAATTCCTAAAAGACATCAAATAATGACCACAAAGAGAATCTTTAAAAAGGAGAATAGTACTTCAAAGAAGATCATGGTTAAATCAAGATGAACAAAGATCTATTCCAGGTAAACTGTCTTTAGTAAAGTTTCCTCTCAAAATAAGAATAAGGGAAAAACATTGTATTTTAATTGCAAGTCTGAAACAGAGAAACTGAAATTTAACCCTAATAGAAAACATTTTTTTTCTAATCAGATGAGAAGAGGAGGGAGGTCTTTAAAGAAAGACTGGAAGAAGCTACAGATACACAAATAAAAGGAGTGGATGTGAAAAGGCCACTTAAAAAGTCAGAGAGATTATAAAGACTTTGGATGTCGTCAGGAATCATGTTTACCTCCACCATTTGTTACTACTATACTGCTGCGATTCTCCTGGTACTGGCTTTCTCTTCGTAGTCTTTGTTCTTTAGTAATTTCTGCTACGCGAAGAGGCAGATCTGAAAATTCATCTGTAGGCTTAAAAAAAATAGAAGAAACATTAAAATAAATCATTTCAAATTTTAAGACAACATGGTACTTAAAACACAGATATAATATAAATTCATTAGAATTTATATTTAAGAAGAAATAGCAAAGTAGTTTCACAGATGCATCTAGAGATGCACATATTATCCAACAATATGAATGTACTTAATGCCACTGAAACTCACTCTTAAAAATGGTTAAAATGGTAAATTTTATATGTATTTCACCACAATTTAAAAAATAGGGTATATATGACTCTATATACATACATATATGAATTTAAAGTATTGACATAAATGTATCTGTATTGATATAGCCACAATCATGTACACACCCACTCACGCACAAATACCCAAGCAATTCCACATGACAAATGGGCTGTATTCTAAAATTAATTTGCTTTAGACTCCCAATAAAACAATGTTACAAATGGTACATTACTAGTCCTGCTAAACAAAACCTTAATCATTTAACCCAATTTATAGCTAAAATATTATACCTTAGTAATTTAAAAAGAAGAGAGAAAACATAATGCTGATAATTAAAAGAGAAAAATGAGGGACTTCCCTGGTGGTGCAGTGGTTAAGGATCCACCTGCCAATGCAGGGGACACGGGTTCAATCCCTGGTCCGGGAAGATCCCACATGCTGAGGAGCAACTAAGCCTGTGCGCCCTAAAGCCTGCATGTCACAACTACTGAGCCCACGTGCTGCAACTACTGAAGCCTGCATGCTATAGGGCCTGCACGCTGCAACTACTGAGCCTGTGTGTTGCAACCACGGAAGCCCATGCGCCTACAGCCTGTGCTCTGCAACTAGAGAAGCCACCGCAATGAGAAGCTCATGCACTGCAACGAAGACCCAAATGCAGCCAAAAAAAGAGAGAGAAAAATGATATAATTAGCTGAGAAAGTTACTTATTTATCTTGAGCATGTGGATACTCTTCATTAAGGTTCCCATCTCATTACCCATCAGCATACAGTTCTATTTTCTTACCTTACAGTACCCTTTCTACCACCTCTGCTCAAGATTATACAGGCCCTCAACGTTCAGGTTTCAGTTGTAACTGGCTCAGTTCCCATTTGACCGTCCAGGATATAAAATTATTTATACAACACAATGAGGTAACACACATGTAAAACACACATGGTAAAAGATGGTAAAGAAACATAATACCTTTTTTGATGGTAGGATTATGTGGGAGTTTTACTCCTCCCTTGGCTATTCTATATTTTATATAACAAGAAATTGAGTCCAGTTAAGACACTTTCCATTTTCATCATTTTATTTTTTCTTAATCATGTTATAACATGCAGAATAGAAGAAACACTTACTTCATTCCCTGACCATCTCTTATCACCACTGTCCACACTATTGAAACCTGAATCAAGGGCTCCATAGGGGCGACCTGAGTACAGTTCTTCATGGCTGCCAAAAAGAAACTTTAGTTGTTAATGTAAAGTTTGATATTTAAAAAATTAACATTTGAAATAAATCAGATGCAATTTTACTAATAAACATTTTCATGGCATTCAGGGACTTAACTACTTAGAATGAAATGAATATTCGTTTAACTTTTTAATATGAAAAATTCCAAATTCAAAGAAAGTAGATATAATAGTATAATGAACTACCATGTACTCATTATCCAGCTCTAAAAATATCCACATTCTTACTTCATCTATTCCTCCAGCTCCGAATGCCCCCCTCAATTATTTTTATTTTTAACAGTACTCTTTTTCTTAAAGTAAAACTTACATACATTTAAATGCACAAACCTTTGACAAATGAATACATCTTTGTAACATACACACCTATCATGATATAGGACATTTCTACTTCACCAGAAAATTCCCACACATCCCTTCCCAGTCATCTTCCCTCACCTCGCCACTATGTGCTCCTAAGAGGCAACCACCATTCAAATTTTTTTCACCTTAATTAGTATAGAACATCCTCAAAGACGTACAAGATCTAATCCCTGGAACCCATAAATATGTTACTTTACATTGCAAACGGGAATTAAGGTTGCAGATAGAAGGTTGCTAATCAGAGGACCTTAAGTTAGGGAGATTATCCTGAATTATCTGAATGGGCTCAATGTAATCACAAGGTTCCTTAAACATGGAAGAGGGAAATAGAAGAGGAGGATTCAATGCTGGCTTGAAGATGGAGGGAGGGGACCAAGAACCAAGGAAAGAAGACAGCCGCTAGAAGTTGAAAAAGGCAAGGAAATACATCCTACTCAAAACCTATAGAAAAGAATGCAGCTCTGCTATCATCTTAATTTTAGCTCAATGAGACCAAGATTTAGACTTCTGACCTACACAACCATAAAATAATAAATCTGTGTTGTTTAGGCCTCTAAGTTTGGGGTGGTAACAATAGAAAAGTAATACAATTAGTTCTGCTTATTCCAGAATGCATAAAAATGGTATATGTAAAATTTTTCTACTCAGCATCATGTCAGTGAAATTCTTGATGTTTTTAATACCTTGGAGTAGAATGGATGAACTGTATGGTAAGCATAGGTTTAACTTAAAAAACAAAAACAAAAAAACCCCTGCCAACCTGTTTTTGAAAGTACCTATATCATTTTGCATTCCCACCAGCAATGTATTAGAGTTCCAGCTGCCAACACTGTATTCCCAGTCATTAATTTTAGTTATTATTCTGATGGGTATAAAATGTGTTTATATTTCTCTGATGACTAGTGATAATTAACATCAGTAATATTTAATACCTTTTTATGTGCTTATTGGCTGTTCCTATATCTTCTTTTGTGAAATATCTGCTCAAACCTTTTGCCCATTTAAAAATGCTACATCAATAATCTTAAAAATATTTCGCTAAGTAAAAGAGGCCAGACAAAATGCTACATAATGTTTGATTTCATTTCTATGAATTTCTAGAAAATGCAAAACTATACTGACAGAAAGCAGATCAGTGATTGCCTGGGCTGAGGGTGATAAAAATATATAAATCTTGATTGTGTTGGTAGTTTTGTGACTGTATTCATGTACCAAAACTCACTGAATTGCACATTAAAATGGGTAAATTTTATTATTTGTAAATTTTATCTCAGTAAAGCTGTTAAAAAAATGTGTCAATCCATTTTTCCAAAATGGATGTTCCAGTTTTACTTTTTACATATTGTACTACATAAGCAATATGAGAGCACTGGTTGTTCCACATCCTAACATTTGGTGTTCTCAGTCTTAATTTTATTCGTTCTTGTAGATGTGCAGGGATATCTCATTACATTTCGAAGATGAATAATGATAAGCACTTTTTTGTGTGCTTAATAGTCATTTATATCTTTCTTTGTAAAGTCTATTCAAGCCTTTTGTCCATTTTTCAACTGGGTTGTCTTTTTTTTTTAACATCTTTATTGGAGTATAATTGCTTTACAATGGAGTGTTAGTTTCTGATTTATAACAAAGTGAATCAGTTACACATATACATATATCCCCATATCTCTTCCCGCTTGCATCTCCCTCCCTCCCACCCTCCCTATCCCACCCCTCTTGGTGGTCACAAACCACTGAGCTGATCTCCTTATGCTATGTGGCTGCTTCTCACTAGCTATCTATTTTACATTTGGTAGTGTATATATTTCCATGCCACTCTCTCACTTTGTCACAGCTCACCTTCCCCCTCCCCATATCCCCAAGTCCATGCTCTAGTAGGTCTGTGTCTTTATTCCCGTCTTACCCCTAGGTTCTTCATGACCTATTTTTTTTTCTTCTTAGATTCCATATATATGTGTTAGCATATGGTATTTGTTTTTCTCTTTCTGACTTACTTCACTCTGTATGACAGACTCTAGGTCCATCCATCTCACTACAAGTAACTCAATTTCGTTTCTTTTTATGGCTGAGTAATATTCCATTGTATATATGTGCCACATCTTCTTTATCCATGCATCTGTCAATGGACACTTAGGTTGCTTCCATGTCCTGGCTATTGTAAATAGAGTTGCAATGAATATTTTGGTACATGACTCTTTTTGAATTATGGTTTTCTCAGGGTATATGCTCAGTAGTGGGATTGCTGGGTCGTATAGAAATTCCATTTTTAGTTTTTTAAAGAACCTCCATACTGTTCTCCATAGTGGCTGTATCAATTTGAATTCCCACCAACAGTGCAAGAGTGTCCCCTTTTCTCCACACCCTCTCCAGCATTTGTTTCTAGATTTTTTGATGATGGCCATTCTGACTGGTGTGAGATGATATCTCATTGTAGTTTTGATTTGCATTTCTCTAATGATTAATGATATTGAGCATTCTTTCATGTGTTTGTTGGCAATCAGTATATCTTCATTGGAGAAATGTCTATTTAGGTCTTCTGCCCATTTTTTGAAGGGTTGTTTGATTTTTTGTTATTGAGCTGCATGAGCTGCTTGTAAATTTGGAGATAAATCCTTTGTAAGTTGCTTCGTTTGCAAATATTTTCTCCCATTCTGAGGGTTGTCTTTTGGTCTTGTTTATGGTTTCCTTTGCTGTGCAAAAGATTTTAAGTTTCATTAGGTCCCATTTGTTTATTTTTGTCTTTATTTCCATTTCTCTAGGAGGTGGGTCAAAAAGGATCTTGCTGTGATTTATGTCATAGAGCGCTCTATGTTTTCCTCTAAAAGTGTGATAGTGTCTGATCTTACATTTAGGTCTTTCATCCAGTTTGAGCTTATTTTTGTGTATGGTGTTAGGGAGTGTTGTACTTTCATACTTTTACAAGTACCTGTCCAGTTTTCCCAGCACCACTTATTGAAGAGGCTGTCTTTTCTCCACTGTATATTCTTGCCTCCTTTATCAAAAATAAGGTGTCCATATGCGCGTGGGTTTATCTCTGGGCGTTCTATCCTGTTCCATTGATCTATATTTGTTTTTGTGCTTGTACCATACTGTCTTGATTACTGTAGCTTTGTAGTATAGTCTGAAGTCAGGGAGCCTGATTCCTCCAGCTCCATTTTTCGTTCTCAAGATTGCTTTGGCTATTCAGGGTCTTTTGTGTTTCCATACAAATTGTGAAATTTTTTGTTCTAGTTCTGTGAAAAATGCTAGTGGTAGTTTGATAGGGATTGCATTGAATCTGTAGATTGCTTTGGGTAGTAGAATCATTTTCACAACGTTGATTCTTCCAATCCAAGAACATGGTATATCTCT
Source organism: Mesoplodon bidens (assembly GCF_964165515.1). NCBI lineage: Eukaryota > Metazoa > Chordata > Mammalia > Artiodactyla > Ziphiidae > Mesoplodon > Mesoplodon bidens. The sequence continues at coordinate 112,249,946 of NC_138161.1, read as the reverse complement.
CCATCTATTTGTATCATCTTTAATTTCTTTCATCAGTGTCTTTCTGCATACAGGTCTTTTGTCTCCTTAAGTAGGTTTATTCCTAGATATTTTATTCTTTTTGTTGCAGTGGTAAATGGTAGTGTTTTCTTGATTTCACTTTCAGATTTTTCATCATTAGTGTATAGGAATGCCAGAGATTTCTGTGCATTAATTTTGTGTCCTGCAACTTTACCAAATTCATTGATTAGCTCTAGTAGTTTTCTGGTAGCATCTTTAGGATTCTCTATGTATAGTATCATGTCATCTGCAAACAGTGACAATGTTACTTCTTCTTTTCCGATTTGGTTTCCTTTTGTTTCCATTTCTTCTCTGATTGCTGTGGCTAAAACTTCCAAAACTAAGTTGAATAAGAGTGGTGAGAGTGGGCAACCTTGTCTTGTTCCTGATCTTAGTGGAAATGCTTTCAGTTTTTCACCATTGAGGACCATGTTGGCTGTGGGTTTGTCATATATGGCCTTTATTATGTTGAGGAAAGTTCCCTCTATGCCTACTTTCTGCAGGGTTTTTATCATAAATGGGTGTTGAATTTTGTTGAAAGCTTTCTCTGCATCTATTGAGATGATCATATGGTTTTTCTCCTTCAATTTGTTAATATGGTGTATCACGTTGCTTGATTTGCGTATATTGAAGAATCCTTGCATTCCTGGAATAAACCCCACTTGATCATGGTGTATGATCCTTTTAATGTGCTGTTGGATTCTGTTTGCTAGTATTTTGTTGAGGATTTTTGCATCTATGTTCATCAGTGATATTGGCCTGTAGTTTTCTTTCTTTGTGACATCCTTGTCTGGTTTTGGTATCAAGGTGATGGTGGCCTCGTAGAATGAGTTTGGGAGTGTTCCTCCCTCTGCTATATTTTGGAAGAGTTTGAGAAGCATTCTCTAAATGCTTGATAGAATTCGCCTGTGAAGCCATCTGGTCCTGGGCTTTTGTTTGTTGGAAGATTTTTAATCACAGTTTCAATTTCAATGCTTGTGATTGGTCTGTTCATATTTTCTATTTCTTCCTGGTTCAGTCTCGGCAGGTTGTGCATTTCTAAGAATTTGTCCATTTTATCAGGTTGTCCGTTTTATTGGCATAGAGTTGCTTGTAGTAATCTCTCATGATCCTTTGTATTTCTGCAGTGTCAGTTGTTACTTCTCCTTTTTCATTTCTAATTCTACTGATTTGAGTCTTCTCCCTTTTTTTCTTGATGAGTCTGGCTAATGGTTTATCAATTTTGTTTATCTTGTCAAAGAACCAGCTGTTAGTTTTATTGATCTTTGCTATCGTTTCCTTCATTTCTTTTTCATTTATTTCTGATCTGATTTTTATGATTTCTTTCCTTCTGCTAACTTTGGGATGTTTTTGTTCTTCTTTCTCTAATTGCTTTAGGTGCAAGGTTAGGTTGTTTATTCGAGATGTTTCCTGTTTCTTAAGGTAGGATTGTATTGCTATAAACTTCCCTCTTAGAATTGCTTTTGCTGCATCCCATAGGTTTTGGGTTGTCGTGCTTTCATTGTCATTTGTTTCTAGGTGTTTTTTGATTTCCTCTTTGATTTCTTCAGTGATCTTTTGGTTATTAATGTATTGTTTAGCCTCCATGTGTTTGTATTTTTTACAGATCTTTTCCTGTAATTGATGTCTAGTCTCATAGCATTGTGGTCCGAAAAGATACTTGATACAATTTCAATTTTCTTAAATTTACCAAGACTTGATTTGTGACCCAAGATAAGACCTATCCCGGAGAATGTTCTATGAGCACTTGAGAAAAATGTGTATTCTGTTGTTTTTGGATGGAATGTCCTATAAATATCAATTAAGTCCATCTTGTTTAATGTATCATTTAAAGCTTGTTTCCTTACTTTCATTTTGGATGACCTGTCCATTGGTGAAAGTGGGGTGTTAAAGTCCCCTATGATTGTGTTACTGTCGATTTCCCCTTTTATGGCTGTTAGTATTTGCCTTATGTATTGAGGTGCTCCTATGTTGGGTGCATAAATATTTACAATTGTTATATCTTCTTCTTGGATCGATCCCTTGATCATTACGTAGTGTCCTTCTTTGTCTCTTCTAATAGTCTTTATTTTAAAGTCTATTTTGTCTGATATGAGAATTGTTACTCCAGCTTTTTGATTCCCATTTGCATGGAATATCTTTTTCCATCCCCTCACTTTCAGTCTGTATGTGTCCCTAGGTCTGAAGTGGGTCTCTTGTATACAGCATATATACGGGTCTTGTTTTTGTATCCGTTCAGCCAGTCTGTGTCTTTTGATGGGAGCATTTAATCCATTTACATTTAAGGTAATTATCGATATGTATGTTCCTATTCCCATTTTCTTAATTGTTTTGGGTTATTGTCAGTCTTTTCCTCTTCTTGTGTTTCTTGCCTAGAGAAGTTCCTTTAGCTTTTGTTTTAAAGCTGGTTTGGTGGTGCTGAACTCTCTCACCTTTTGCTTGTCTGTAAAGGTTTTAATTTCTCCATCAAATCTGAATGAAATCCTTCCTGGGTTAAGTAATCTTGTTTGTAGGTTTTTCTCCTTCATCACTTTAAATATGTCCTGCCAGTCCCTTCTGGCTTGCAGAGTTTCTGCTGAAAGATCAGTTGTTAACCTTATGGGGATTCCCTTGTGTGTTATTTGTTGCTTTTCCCTTGCTGCTTTTAATATGTTTTCTTTGCATTTAATTTTTGATAGTTTGATTAATATGTCTTGGTGTGTTTCTCCTTGGATTTATCTTGTATGGGACTCTCTGTTCTTCCTGGATTTGATTAACTATTTCCTTTCCCATATTAGGGAAGTTTTCAACTCTAATGTCTTCAAATATTTTCTCAGTCCCTTTCTTCTTCTCTTCTTCTTCTGGGACCCCTATAATTCGAATGTTGGTGCATTTAATGTTGTCCCAGAGGTCTCTGAGACTGTCCTCAGTTCTTTTCATTCTTTTTTCTTTATTCTGCTCTGTAGTTATTTCCACTATTTTATCTTCCAGGTCACTTATCTGTTCTTCTGCCTCAATTATTCTGCTATTGATCCCATCTAGAGTATTTTTAATTTCATTTATTGTGTTGTTCATCATTGCTTGTTTCCTCCTTAGTTCTTCTAGGTCCTTGTTAAATGTTTCTTGCATTTTCTCTATTCTATTTCCAAGATTTTGGATCTTTACTCTCATTACTCTGAATTCTTTTTCAGGTAGACTGCCTATTTCCTCTTCGTTAGGTCTGGTGGGTTTTTACCTTGCTCCTTCATTTACTGTGTGTTCTTCTGTCTTCTCATTTTGCTTAACTTACTGTGTTTTGGGTCTCCTTTTCACGGGCTGCAGGTTCGTAGTTCCTGTTGTTTTTGGTGTTTGTCCCCAGTGGCTAAGGTTCGTTAAGTGGTCTGTGTAGGCTTTCTGGTGGAGGGGACTAGTGCCTGTGCTCCGGTAAATGAGGCTGGATCTTGTCTTTCTCATGTGCCGGTCCACATCTGGTGGTGTGTTTTGGGGTGTCTGTGGCCGTATGATTTTAGGCAGCCTCTCTGCTAGTGGATGGGGCTGTGTTCCTGTCTTGCTAGTTGTTTGGCATAAGGCGTCCAGCACTGTAGCTTGCTGGTCATTGAGTGAAGCTGGGTCTTGGTGTTGAGATGGAGATCTCTGGGAGATTTTTGCTGTTTGATATTATGTGGAGCTGGGAGGTCTCTTGTGGGCCAGTGTCCTGAAGTTGGCTCTCCCACCTCAGAGGCACAGCACTGACTCCTGGCTGGAGCACCAAGAGCCTTTTATCCACATGGCTCAGAATAAAAGGGAGAAAAAATCGAAAGAAAGAAAGAGGATAAAATAAAATAAAATAAAGTAGGATAAAATAAAATAAAGTTATTAAAATAAAAAATAATTATGAAAAAAATTTTTAAATAAAGTCAAAAAAAAAGAATGGACAGACTGAACCCTACAACAAATGGTGAAAGGAAAACTATACAGACAAAATCTCACACAGAAGCACACACATACACACGAAAAGGGGAAAAAATAATATATCTTGCTCCCAGAGTCCACCTCCTCAATTTGGGATGATTCATTGTCTATTCAGGTATTCCACAGGTGCAGGGTACAACAAATAGATTGTGCAGCTTTAATCCGCTGCTTCTGAGGCTGATGGGAGAGATTTCCCTTTCTCTTCTTTGTTCTCACAGCTCCCAGGGTTCAGCTTTGGATTTGTCCCCACCTCTGCGTGTAGGTCACCTGAGGGCGTCTGTTCTTCGCTCAGACAGGACGGGTTTAAAGGAGCAGTGGATTCAGGGGCTCTGGCTCACTCAGGCCGGGGTGAGGGAGGGGTACAGATGCGAAGCGAGCCTGCGGCGGCAGAGGCCAGCATGAGGTTGCACAATCCCGAGGCACACTGTGCGTTCTCCCGGGGAAGTTGTCTTTGGATCCCTGGATCACAGGGCCCTGGCAGTGGCGGGCTGCACAGGCTCCCGAGAGGGGAGGTGGGGATAGTGACCTGTGCTCACACACAGGCTTCCTGGTGGCGGCAGCAGCAGCCTTAGCGTCTCATGCCCATCTCTGGGGTCCGCGCTGATAGCCACGGCTCGTGCCCGTCTCTGGAGCTCCTTTAAGCAGTGCTCTTAATCCCCTCTCCTCACACACCAGGAAACAAAGAGGGAAGAAAAAGTCTCTTGCCTCTTCGGCAGGTCCAGAGTTTTTCCCGGGGTCCCTCCCAGCTAGCCGTGGTGCACTAGCCCCCTTCAGGCTGTGTTCACGCCGCCAACTGCAGTCCTCTCCCTGCGATCTGAGCGAAGCCCGAGCCTCAGCTACCAGCTCCCAGCCGCCCCAGCAGGTAAGCAGACAAGCCTCTCGAGCTGGTGAGTGCCAGTCGGCACCAATCCTCCATGCGGGAATCTCTCTGCTTTGCCCTCCGCACCCGTTGCTGCGCTCTCCTCCGCAGTTCCGAAGCTTCCCCCTCTGCCCACGAAGGGGCTTCTTAGTGTGTGGAAACCTTTCCTCCTTCACAGCTCCCTCCCACTGGTGCATGTCCCATCCGTATTCTTTTGTCTCTGATTTTTCTTTTTTCTTTTGCCCTACCCAGGTACGTGGGGAGTTTCTTGCCTTTTGGGAGGTCTGAGGTCTTCTGCCAGTGCTCAGTATGTGTTCTATAGGAGCAGTTCCACGTGTAGATGTATTTCTGATGTATCTGTGGGGAGGAAGGTGATCTCTGCGTCTTACTCTTCTGCCATCTTCTCCCAGATCCGGGTTGTTTGTCTTTTTAACATTAAGTATAAGCAAGTATTCTTTAGATATTCTGGATACAAGTCTTTTGTCATATTTGTATTTTGTAAATATTTTCCCCCAGTCTGTGGTTTGCCTATTGTTTTCTTAATATTTTCTTTTCGTAAATAGATGTATTCAATTTTCATTAAATTTAGCTTATCATTTTTTTTAATGGTTATTGGTTTCTGTGTCCTCAGAAATCCCTGCCCACCCCAAGTCACAAAGATATTCTTCCATATTTTCCTCTAAAAGTTTTATAGCTTTAGTTTTTACTTGTTTATAGCTTTAAGTTTTTACTTGTTTTTAAACATAGTTTTAAAAGTTAGCTTAATTTGAAGTCTAAAACATGACAAAGACTCTGTTAAACATTGGTCTATTAGCATTTCATTTAATAAGACTGCCTAGGGTGAAAACAACTTTCAATGGTACAAATTTAAAATATGTAGTGTGCTTCTGGTATCGGATTTTTTTTTTTTTTTTTTTTTGCGATAAACGGGCCTCTCACTGTTGTGGCCTCTCCCATTGCGGAGCACAGGCTCCGGATGCGCAGGCTCAGCGGCCATGGCTCACGGGCCGAGCTGCTCCGTGGCATGTGGCATCTTCCCAGACTGGGGCACGAACCCGTGTCCCCTGCATCGGCAGGCGGACTCTCAACCACTGCGCCACCAGGGAAGCCCCTGGTATCGGATTTTGTATTCCATGTATTCTTACACAGTTTGTGTACATAACTTAAAAAAAAATTATTGTGTCATGCTGTCACAATGAATCAGAACCTAAGGTACAGGGAAAGAGCAATGTATTTGGACTTCACAGATAATCTAACCAACTATTAGCTCAAAGAAGTCACTTAACCTTTGTAAAATGAGGTTAAACATTCTTACTCATATGCCTTCACATAAAGTGAAAGGTGTTAAGTAAAAACAAAAGAACACAAAAACCCTATGTGAATGTAAGACATTTTTATAACTTGTCATTTATTTTTACTGATAAAGATCTTACTTTGTATGTATTTAGTAATATACAGACCTATTTGTCCAATGTGCTAGACATGCTCTGATTATACAGATCCAAAAATATAGGTATTTTCCAGCTATCTAACTCATTTTCCTACCCTCCACTACAAAGATCATTTAGCAAAATAAGTGTCTCAGTATAATTCTAAAATTACTTCTCTCTAAAAAGAAGTAATGAATTTCCCCCAACTTCTTTTTTGTGTGTGTGTGTGTGTGTTATGCGGGCCTCTCACTGTTGTGGCCTCTCCCATTGCGGAGCACAGGCTCCAGACACGCAGGCTCAGTGGCCATGGCTCACGGGCCTAGCTGCTCCGCGGCATGTGGGATCTTCCCAGACCAGGACACGAACCCGTGTCCCCTGCATCAGCAGGCAGACTCTCAACCACTGCGCCACCAGGGAAGCCCTCCCCCAACTTCTTATCTTGAAAACATTCATATATACACAAGAGTTGGGAGAGTAATACAATGATATCTATTTGCCCTTCATCTAGATCTCCCAATTGTTAGCATTTAAGTAAAATGTTTTATGTGTACTATCTACATGATATGTCTGCTTTTATGCCTGTTTTAGAGTCCAGATCTTAAGGACAGGTACTGTGTGTGTTTTATCACAGCAAAGTCAGGCCAAGGTACCTAAGTTTAAAAGCTTTCTGATGAAATATGTATTTAAGCCATACTTAAAGAATTTTTTTTTGCAGATGCCAAAAGAAATACATGTATTTCAGGATTTACTGAACAGTACTTTTTAATATTATGTAAAATTTTCAAGTAAAGATTTTCAGATTTCTAGAGGATACTGTTTTATATAATGTATTTTCTGTGAAGTGACCAATCAAGGTAAGCCTAATTTTACTGTGCTATTTTATAACTGGGCAACATAAAGAGAATAGAATCTTTGCATTAAGCTATCATTTTATCTTCTTTATTCAGTTACCTTTAGCTTCTCCACATATTTGCTCTGCCTCAGAGATTAGACTGATAAGATTAAAGTGAGACATAGGTTAACCAACTCTCCAGGTTTGTTCAGGATTTTCCTGGTTTTAGCACTAAAGTCCTGTGTTCCAGAAAACCCCTTAGTCACAGGTAAACTAGGACAGATGGTCACCCTATGTATAAATATGGCCTTTGTGAGGCCAGGAAGAGTTGTGCCAGCCAGGCTCCAGCTATGTCCTGTTAGAAAGTCCAGGCTCTTTATTAAACTACCTAGCATAAAATGGATTCAAATGCTTATGTTACTCTGTGTGGCAGGGAAATGAACTGTGAATCAGTATAGTGCAGTAAGGAGTTTAAAATATGGCTTTTTTCAAATAATTTAACAGATCTGGACTGATAACTTGGCACCACCATTTCTTAGCTATGTGACTTTAATTAACCTGTTTTACCTCTTTCAACCTCTGTTTTCTCATAAGTTAAAAAAAAAAGAAAGATTAACAACACCTATCTCACAGAGTTGCTATAAAGATTACTTGAGAAAATATAAGCTAAGGACCTGCACAAAGCATTAAATAAAAGTTATCATTCTATGAAGAATGTGTCCTTAAGAGAGAGTCACTAAATCTGCTTCATTTGAGTTTAGTTCACCAAACATTTATTGAATACCAGGCAGTTTTCCAGCTGCTTAGAATATAAATATGAATAAAGGATGGCCACTGCTTTCACAAGCTCAGGCTTGTTGTAGAGAATTAATTCCACTAGTGGGGTTACAGAGGCAGGACTTTTCTTACCAGTGGCTTAGTCATTCCTTAGTTTTGGCTCACTGCCACGTCATCATAAATAAATATACTTAGTCTATAAAATAAAGGTGCTTAAAATCATCACAGCAAAAAGGCATAGTTCACTTTAGATCACTATTTTTTTTTTTTTTTTTTTTTTTTTTTTTTTGCTGTACGCGGGCCTCTCACTGCTGTGGCCTCTCCCGTTGCGGAGCACAGGCTCCGGACACACAGGCTCCGCGGCCATGGCTCGCGGGCCCAGCCGCTGCGCGGCATGTGGGATCTTCCGGGATAGGGGCACGAACCCGTGTCCCCTGCATCGGCAGGCGGACTCTCAACCACTGCGCCACCAGGGAAGCCCTAGATCACTATTTTTAAAAATATGTGCCATTGTATAAAATAAGAAAGTTATCACAACAGTGTAAATTGCTAAAGGAGTTGGAAACATTTACATCTGAAAATGAGTAAAAACATTTGTGACCTTTATAAAGTGATTTAAGAAAGACTGTGTTGTTTTTATGCTACACAAAAGTAGTTAGAAAGTTGCAACTAAGGACTGAAATTACCACAGCAGTAACTTGTACTGAATACCTGAAGAGCTACGGGATTAATAAAAATTCTCTTCAGCAAGACAGGGCTCTTAGACTAAATTTGTCCAAGATCACAGTAGACAGCTAATAACTCTAATGCCTAATATTCATATAGGGCTTTATGGTCAGCAAAGCACTTTCAAACACAGGTCATTTTGTCCTCACAGCTACTGTTAGAATATAAACAGGGTAAAGATCACATTGAAGAAACCAAGGTTCAGAGAGGTTAAGTGAGCTGCCTAATAGTACAGAGATCCAGAGCTAGAACTAAGGCCTTCTGACTCCATGACTGCATTTTGAATAAATGCACTGCTAACTACAATGCAATCTGACTAATCTGTACCTTAGTGAGAAAGACATGAAAGTACGATGTCTCATTTGCTGGTGCATGAGGAGTTGAAGAAAATATTTTTGTTTTTTATATATATATATAAATAAAGTAACATAACTCTGGAAAAAATGGAAAATGCATAAGACAGATGAACCTAGGGAGCATAATTAGGGATTATTATAGGGATTGTAATATATTAGATCTATAATTACTAATTCCTTTAGAGAAACATGACATGTTTATGCTAATTAGACTTCCCATTTAGGAAAGGTTTCTCTATTGACTCAAGCCTTCCTGTATCTCAGCAAATACACACAAGTCTCTTCCCTGGATTTCTTAATATGTTTTTAAAGTAAAATAATGAAGTTGCTATATTTAAAAAAAAATTAGGCCAAGACTAATTAGTCTTCAAAACTAAGGATAGAGTCACAGAGAGAAATAGATTCTGCAATTAGCACTGCAGCCCGCAACCAAAGCTCACTCTTCATACAGGTAATGATGCTTCCTCCTTGGTTTTTTCAGGCATACCCTCATATACACATACCCAGTAATCACTATTCATGTCTTACACACAAACCTCAAAGGCAACAGTAGCAGTTTAATGTTCCTATTCTGCTATTTCAGGAGAGGAATACTTTTCCTTCCCAAGGATTACTAACTCCAAGGGAGAAAATAAATTAGTGTATATATAAAAGAAAACCTACTTTTATTTGTTGTACATCTTTTTTAAGAGTACAGGAGTAGAAACTTTTAGAAATATTTAAATAGGAAAAACAAAACTTTCTTCTATAAATAAGAAACAAGAGTTCCATGTGATAAGCAATAAACTGAGGTAGGAGGAAAAAGAAATGAAAAGGAGATAATGGAGAAAATTTTAAATTCTTGGTATTAGTGGTCTGGGTCTCCTCATATCCAACCCCACTGCCAAAATCCTTTCTCTAAGAGAGTCTAGATTACCACGTTGTATGTAAGACCTAATCCCTACCATCTGTCAAAACCTTTTATGTCCTCCTTAACACCACATACGTGCTCTCAGTCCTCTCAGAGTTAAAAGGGTTTATCTATCTATCTATCTATCTATCTATCTATTGGCTGTGTTGGGTCTTCATTGCTGTGCGTGGGCTTTCTCCAGTTGCGGCTGAGCCCATGCACTGCAACTACTGAAGCCTGCGCGCCTAGAGCACCTGCTGCGCAACAAGAGAAGCCACTCCAATGAGAAGCCCCCTTATGCCTCATTCACACAGAATCTTCCTCCCTTTCAGAGTTTATCACTTACTTGAACTTTTGAATATGCATCTGCTTTTCCATTTTGTTTTTGTTTTTTTTTTGGCTGCGCCACACAGCTGCGGGATCTTAGTTCCCTGACCAGGGATCGAACCCAGGCCCCCTGCACTAGAAGTGCGAAGTCCTAACCACTGGACCACCAGGGAAGTCCCTATGCATCTGCTTTTTACAGTTTTTTTTTCCTTCAAATTATTTTTGTATTTTTAATGCCTGCTTTTAGAAACTCTACCAAAATAGAAGTTTGTTAACCTGTTTTAGACTAGGACACTAAGAAGGTTAGGACTGTGCTTTTACATAAATGTGACAAGTTCCAAGAGAAGGCCTAAAGCGTTCTCTTTTGAGTAAAGTCTATGAATATTACTGCACCTTCACTGAGACATCAATTTTGCCTCTTTAAAGGCCTTCTGAATTTAATACCTGCTACTTAAGATTGTTCCATTGGTTGGGAATGCCAAAAAGTAACTTTGTAAAATTCAGGTGTTATATGTAGCTGAGGAATTCCCAGACTTAAAAGATCATGAAGTGACATTAACGGTCATCAAATCCAAGCCCTTCACTCCCTCTGGGAAAAATGAAACCCAAAAAGTTTGAACGACTTGCCTTAAGTCACAGAGCTAGTTAACAGGAGAGCCAAGGTTAGTATTCAAGTCACTTAGACCAGTAGTTTTCAACTGGGGACCCCTCAGAGGATATTTGGCAATTACTGGAGACACTTTTGTTTGTCACTTTGGAAGGTGCTACAGATGCCAGGGATGCTGTTAAACACCTTCCAATGTATAGGACAGCTCCTCACCACGAAGAATTATCTAGTTCAAAATATCAACAGTGCTGAGGTTGAGAAACCCTGACTTAGGACTATGCTTTGTCACATCTACGTAATCAACTTTTACTTAACATAAGCATTCTGAGAAAAATTGTGTCAGAATAGGTTATTTCCCTTTGGTCAAACAAAGAGTCAGGTAAATTTAAAGGTTCAGTTTATTTGATTCTCTGTGAGATGGAATATAATAATAAAAGAATACAACATACTCACCAGGAGCCAAAACCCATGGGTCTCCTATCATAATCTGGCAGATCTGGAGCAATCTTACAAGCCTGTATGTTCAGGTATTTAAATATGTGGATTTTGCCTTTTATACATATCTAAACAAAGTAACATATAAATACAATCAAATTATTACTCATCTGAAATACATGTGTTCCCTCACCTTTTAAAATAAAAATACATTTTTACTTAATATATATTGGAAATAGAAGGCATTTCTATCAAGTACATACAGTAATATTGAAAATGTACTGATTATAACATTATATCATTTGTTACTTTAGGCATTTAAGTGATATAAATGTAGGTTTTTGTTTTCTAGTCACTAATGTTTCAGTAACATATAAAATAAATAATTTATGATTATAAACACTGTTAGAATACCAAGTAAACTTATATTGATTGGTTAGGCATAGTCAGGGATTTAAAGCATTGCTCCCCATGGATTATATTGGTAACTTTTGTTTTTAGGAATCCAACAATCATGCACAATTATGTTTTCAATCCTACTTCCTGTAAGAGAGAAAAGCAGGAAATGATTAAAAAAGTTATATACACTTCTGTTGCTACCTACTGACTTCTGTCCCACAGTCAACACACAAATTCTTTAGGATTATGAGACCTTTCTATAGTTATGAAGTTTACTCATAAAGTTTAACAGTTGCCATACAGAGGCTTGTACAAGACCATCAATTAATTGCAGAGTAAGGAAAGCTACAGTGAAAAATATAAGCTGGTCAACACTTGTTAGACTACAGAATGTCTAGAATCTATTTGTAAAGCTACCTTATTAAGTAGTTTCATTTCAGTCACTGATAAACAAATGACCAAACTGACTAAACGAGGAACTTAAGATTTTAGAAGATAGGAAAGTACAAAAACAATGGTCATGAGAAATACATTGATGATCTTTAGTTCTGTAAGCTGAGTATTTTGTCTTTAGCATTTACATTGTCTACATTTAAGTTTTACTAGAAAGAAATAACTCAAATTTTATCAGAAAAAAACTTTTAAGGAAGACGCCTTCAAATTAAAAAGAAGTCAATTTAGTGAAAGGAAGAACATTTTTGGAATATTACCTATCCTCCATCCTATGTTATTCAAGGCTTCTAAAGAATACATATAAGTTGTGAATTTATTTTAAAAGAACTTAATTTCCAAAAAAAAGATAAATACCTATAACTTATAACTTTTAAACTTCATCTTTTGTCAAAAACGTTCATAACATACTTCAAATCAACTATGGTTTACCTGTGCAGGAGGAGATTGTAGTGGATTATTATCTAGGGTGATCATCTGTAGGTGCCTGAGATTCCGATAACAAACAGGGATTGTTGTAATTTTATTGCACGAAAAGTCTAACCGTATCAAAGGCAACTCTGCTAGCTCTGCAGGGAGATAAGGTAGAAATAAACAATTAATGATATTTCAAAGCTAGACAATTTTTTTCAGGAGCTTCTAGCTAAATATAATGGATTTAACATAAGTATTCACCTCCATTCTTTCTTAGTGATTAACTGATATACAGCAAAGTGGCGTAAAATGAAATCTAGTTGCTTAGGGATGGTAATAGTGATGAAAAGCAAACTGTTTGACCTCTTATAGAACAACAGAAAGTCTTAGAAACTAGGTCTGATACCACAGAAAGGTGTGAATAACACAAGGATTACATGATAATCTGTATAAAGAACAGGTTAGATGCCTAGATCTTCAATCCCAATCCCAACTCATGCAGCTAGGTATGTCCAATCATGACAGGAGCTGAATTGAAAGGCTCTGAACTCAAGGACCGCAGGCACAATGGAAAGTCAGGATGAGTCCCCTGCTGAAAATGGAGGATTTAAGTAAAAGTCTACAAACTTGACCACAGACATTAGCACTTTCCTCCCCAACCTTACCCCATCCCCAGCTCCTGACTGGCAGTAGTTAGGAACATACACAACACTGTAGAAGAAGGAAAACGTCTTTCTCTAGAGAAACTATATTGTCCCATATAAAAGGGCTTTAGATATTGATAGGGAGTTTCCCCCATTAAAATATCCAGCTTACTGCTTAACTACTATTATACAATTCCTGCCCAGTATACTTGGCATTTCTAATTAGCTCTATACAGACAGTACATGATCCACAGACATTTAGAAGAGCCTCCAACATGTAGACAGAAATCAAAACACGCAAGCCAATCGAAAAAAAGAGCTCTGAAAAAACAGGTAATATATAGGAAATAAAAGAAAACTTTGAAAAACTAGAATTAATGTCTCTAATTTCAGAGAGATAAAATACCAAATTACTGAAACAAGAAAGGAATGTTTTTTTAAAAAATCAGAGAAAAACAAGGGTTCTTAGAGATGAAAAATAAGATGGCAGAAATTAAAAATTCAGAGGAATGGTTAGAGTATAAATGGTTGGAACTGTTTACCACCTGGTTAAACAAAATGAAGAAATGGACAATAAAAAAGATAAGAAAACCATAGGATCAATTAAAGGTGTCCAATATCGAATTCACAAAAATTCTAGAAAGAGAAAACAGAGAAATCAGAAGACAGGAAATTATCAAAAAAGAGATATAAGACAATTTCTCAGAACGAAGGATGTGAATCTCTGGTTTAGATAGAAGCCCACCAAGTATCTAGTTTATTGAATTAAAACAACTCATACTATGGCACATCATCATAAAACTTCAGAGCAGTAGGGAAAAAAAAGGGAAGACCTTAAAATATTCCAGAGGAAAAAACTGGTAACAAACAATGGACTGGAATTAGGAATGGCATCAAATTTTCAACCATTAAATTTTTTTTTTTGGCCGTGCCATGCAGCATGTGGGATCTTAGTGCCCCAACCAGGGACTGAACCCATGCCTCCTGCAGTGTTAAGTTTTAACCCCTGGACTGCCAGGGAAGTCCCTCAACCATTAATTTTTAAAATTGAAAGCTAAAAGCGAAAAAAGACTTGAAAATCATTTGACAAAATAATTTCCAACCTAGAATTTATAACCAAATTATTAATCAATGGTGAACACAGAATAGAGATATTTCTTTTCAAGTGAAATCTCAAAAAATGTTTTCCTATGACCTGTTCTCAGGAAACTACTAGAAGATGCCCTTCTAGCAAAACAAGGGAGTAAAGTTAGAAAGAGGAATTATTTGTCAGTTATACCTCAATAAAGCTGAAATTAAAAAAAAAAAGTAAGAAAGAAGACATGAAGTCCAGGAATAAGAGGAATAAGAGTTCAGCAAAGAAGAAGAAAAGCTAGGCAGAAAATAACAGAGAACAACCAGTCTAGACTGGAAGAGAAAGAAAAAAGTTTCAATGAGGGAGATATTCAGGGGAAAAAAAGAAAGATACATAATCTGATTGGTTTGACTAATAAGGCTGCTGGAAAAAGAGGGAGGAATTAGCCACAGGTACATAAAAAGCTAAGTAAATTTTTTTAAAAAGGACTTACTAACTCTAGAAAAACAACAATAAAAACAAGATGTCAAAGTTGATAAATCCAGCAATAGCTGTAAAAGCAGATCATTTAGAAATGTGTCAGCAAATAGTAGTGGAAAGAGTCAAAGAACTTGAAGGTATATGCTTCTGGCCATTGAAACTGGAGAGAGGAATGGCTGAGGCAGGAGAATGCTATTATTTATTCTAAGCTTTTTATTACTATTTGACTTTTTGAATAATGTATTTGATAAAAATTAAAATTAATTTAAAATCAAAATGACAATATAACAAAAGATGTAATATCTTTATCTACCAAACTGTAATATGTTAGAGATCACCAAGGAACATGAACTTCCACACTAACTTGTGTAGGTGTTGGATGAAGCTTTCCTGCCATCTCAGTTTAACTGAGTATGCTGAGATTACAAGATAAGTCTACAAAAAAACATTTGAAACTATCTGTGTGGCAATTTTCTTGGTAATATGCATTCAAAATAAGATAGAGAAATAAATTAGATGATAAAACTATCAGACTGCAATCATCATCTGAAATCCTGGATTTTCATTTTCACCAAAACCCCAATTGTTTTGATTATTTAATTTCATATTAAGTCAGTATTATTGCATTAGTAAGCCTTTAAAGATCAACCACAGTAGGTGGGTCCTGAGTAGAGGGGTAATCCTGATAGAAATTTTGAGTTATATGTCAGTCATGATTTTGGTTGGTACTGCTAATGGCCTGCATTCCTACTGCTGAGGTGGTAGAAGGCAGAACCAGGAGGAAATGAGGAAGGCTCTGAAGATAAAAGGTATAAAGGTTACAGGACAAGCCTACTGAGGGGAAAGATATGCAGGATTTTGGGTAGTATGGCTGCAGTAAATGTATAAAAGTGAAATGGAAAAGTCACTTTCTGAGACGCTTACTCGGGATCAAAAAATGTCAAAGCTACACACACTAGTATATTAGAACTCAGTATCATACAGGATCAAATTGGTATAAACATCTGGATTCTACAATGAAGCAAAAGCATCATTAGTTAATTCAATATTTACTGTACATTAGAAGTCGTATTTTGTAGAAGAACCTAGATAATCACTGTCATGAAAACATCTTCTAAAGATTCCTTATCTTTGAGACAGACATTCTGAAATATTTATAGATGAATTTCTGGAAGTTGTTTCAAGCTCATCTAGAGGACAGAGCAAGAGAAAGAGGATGGGAGTATAGCTGAAACAAGAACTTCCATGAGCTAATGACTGATGTAGCTGGGTGATTCATTGCTCTCATTTAGATATTAAATTTTACATAATAAAATTAAAGAAAAATTTATTCTGATTTAATAAAATAATGATTTTCACCATTTTCACCTTCTCTTATAGCTTTCTCTTTCATGAATTTATATTTTTGAACAATTGATCAATTATACTTAATTAATTTGTTTAATCATTTTTATCATTCAAATACATGTACCAGAACTTATAGTCAGCCTAAGACAACCAGTCTCCTAGTGCAGTCTCTCACTCCATTCATTATTCATTTTACACATCACCTCCACACAGTTAATTAGCCTCTATCTGAACATTTCCAGTGAAGGATAAAATTATTAAATTCAAATCAAGTCCATTTTAAGTCCGTCAGTGCTAACTGCAGGAATGTTTTCATTATACTAAACTATCCCCTTATCAAAAACATGTTATGTTTCTCCTAAGTAGTTATGCCAACTGAAATTTCCAGTGCCCTGACCCTGAGTTATTGATTATATCAGTTAACAGGATCTCAAATTACAATCACTGTTCAATAGTTATTGGAGCTTTTCACTGAAGAGTCTAGCTTTTAAAATCCACATCAGAACAGATAGCACATATTAAAGAAACCATTACATCTCAAATACTGGCTGTAACTTTTATACATTTTTGAAGTGCCCATCAGTCTGAGAGATCTTTAAAATAAAAAGGCAAGAAACAAAACAAAACAAAAAAAAACTGTTTCACAATTTCTTACCTTCAGGCAAACGTACTAAGTGATTTCTTCTTACATTAAGGTCTCGCAAGGCCTCCAAATTACCAATTTGGGAAGGGATTGTTTGAATTTCATTGCAGCTCACATCCTATTTCAAAAAGATACAAAGTAAAGAATTGTACTAATATTACAAACTTGCATGCTTTAAACTATCTGTAAAATGAGGTTGGACAAGATAATACCCCTCTTGTTGTAAAAAATACTATGATTCTGTGTCCAAGAGTAATCCCATAGTTTGCAATAGCATTTAATTTCTAAAATGTATAGGCTTTTGACTGACTCTATACACTGTATATAGATGTACATTAATTTTGTGAGCAGAACTAAAATTAAATGACTTAAGATGTGGAGGCCTAGAATATCAGATCAAATGAAAATGTTGGTGAAAAGGTTAAAAAAAAAGGTATTAAAACAGATCTTTAGGACAATATTTTTATTTTATATTGTTCTAAAGAAACTAGAAGAAAAAACAAAACTATGATAAAAATTATAATAAAATTATTTGAAAGGAAATCCCATTCTCAAAATACAAGTTCAACTATTCAAGAATATAAAATAAAAATGCACTGAAGATGACTCAAACCATTCTTTATCAAACTGAACATGAGGGAAAAATAATAAAGTACACATAACTCAAAGGCTATGGAAAAAGTAGATACTATTCTATTAGCAGCTCATCAACCTGATTCTAATACATATATTAGGTAGGCCTTCTGGTATCTTGGCAAATAGCTTGGTTCCACTGGTTCTGAAAAGAGACTTGACTACAAGCTTCCAAGATTGATAAATTCAGGATTCCATACTTCTGAGACCAGCCAGAATTTGTAAACCCATGCATAGCAACAAGAAGCTGCCTAGGTTAATAAAAGCTCTAAGATGCCACAGTAACACTTAAAATTCCTCCAATATATAAATAAAAAGAAAATACTGAGACTTGTTATTAGAAAAGACCGCTTACAAAAAACTTCAATAAGCTTCAGACATTATTTTTAAATTTTCCCAAAATATTCTCAGAAAGAAATAATACTATTTTTACCTTTCCTACCCATTCATGATTGAAGTAGAATCAGAAGCTAGACTTCTTAGCCCAGTGCTCTAGGTATCAAAGCTAAAAGTGTTCTAAAAGAAGTCAAGGGATCCCTGGTTAAGAATCCGCCTGCCAATGCAGGGGACATGGGTTCAAGCCCTGGTCCGGGAAGATCCCACATGCCACGAAGCAACTAAGCCTGTGCACCACAACTACTGAGCCTGTGCTCTAGAGCCCATAACCCACAACTCCTGAAGCCTGCATGCCTAGAGCCCATGCTCCACAACAAGAGACTGCACCGCAATGAAGAGTAGCCCCTGCTTGCTGCAACTAGAGAAAGCCCGTGTGCAGCAACAAAGACCCAATGCAGCTCCCCCTCAAAAATAAATAAAGAAGTCGAAAGGATAGGAAGATTGAGTCTGAGCCAGAAGGGAATAGCAATCTATAATATTTCTCTCAGAAAATATGTATGTTGAAAGACAGCAGTTTACTTTCACTAAAAAAAAAATGAAGGAGAAAAAAAAGGAAAAGAAGCAATAAGGATGCTGCAGAAAGACCCATGAGGGAATCAGGAGCATTACAATTATTAATTTTTACTCTGCCACAAGCTGTTTTTTATGACTGAAGTATCAACTCACTTCTTTCGTAGAAAGCTAAAAGCACCTTCTGTGAGACATATCTATCTCTTAAGCATTTAGGATTCAATAAGTAGAAACACAAAGTTTATATAGTGGTCTAGTATCTAGACTCTAAATTTAATATATTTGTGAATTGTTGTATGTGACCTTTTATATTCATAATCCACCTGAAAAAAAAAAAGTGACCCAACATGTGGTCCAATTAGACTTTATGTGTACAGTCAGTTGTCCCTCAGTATATCCAAGGGATTGGCTCCGAGGATACCAAAATCCACGGATGCTCGAGTGTCATACAAAATGGTGCATAATTTGCATATAACCTACATACATCCTCCTGTATGCTTTCAACCATCTCTAGATTACTTATAATACCTGATACAACGTAAACACTATGTAAATAATTGTCACACATGGCAAATTCAAATTTTCCTTTTTAGAGATTTCTGGAAAAAAATTTTTTTTTAAATTTTATTTCTTTTTTTTGGCCATGCTGCATGGCTTGTGGGATCTCAGTTCCCCGACCAGGGATTGAACCCGGGCCCTTGGCAGTGAAAGTGCAGAGTCCTAACCACTGGACCACCATGGAATTCCCAGGAAATTTTTTTTTTTTTTTTTTTTTTTCTTTTTGCGGTATGTGGGCCTCTCACTGTTGCGGCCTCTCCCGTTGCGGAGCACAGGCTCTGGATGCGCAGGCCCAGCGGCCATGGCTCACGGGCCCAGCCGCTCCGCGGCATATGGGATCCTCCCAGACCGGGGCACGAACCCGTATCCCCTGCATCAGCAGGCGGACTCTCAACCACTGCGCCACCAGGGAGGCCCCCCAGGAAATTTTTTAAAAAAATATTTTTGATTCACAGTTGGTTGAATCCACAGATGCAGAACCTACAAAAACAGAAGGCCAACTGCATTTATTTTTTGTTTATGATGTACATACATCTTTGTTAATAAACCTACATGGAATTATACTCCCAAATCTCAATGGACATAATTGTAT
Organism: Mesoplodon bidens; assembly: GCF_964165515.1. NCBI lineage: Eukaryota > Metazoa > Chordata > Mammalia > Artiodactyla > Ziphiidae > Mesoplodon > Mesoplodon bidens. The sequence continues at coordinate 112,230,598 of NC_138161.1, read as the reverse complement.
TTGACGATTTCAGAAATAGGAATCATGGGTTCTGGAGTTAAGGTAGACTAGTTTCAAATTCTACTTCAGTTATGGAACCTTTGGAACCTTTGGCAAATTACTTAACCTATCTTGAGTGCTAGTTTCCTCAGCTATAATATGATGATAACAATTCATAATGTTATTGTGGTGATTAAATAAGAAAAGTCTTATTCCCGTGCCCAGAACAAAAGCACTCAAGAATAACAAGAAGTGGTAGGTGAAGGTTAAGCTTCTTAGAAAATATAAAGAATAACTCACTTTAGAGTGGGAACTAGGTTCTAAAGATAGCCTATAAGGTAAAAAAGTAAACCTGACCTTTGTACTGCCCATTCCCTATAGGCACTAACCAAAAATCAGAATACTGATGCTATTAATGAGATTTAATTAAAAAAATTCAAACCCTTTACTAAATTATGTCTCAAAAGTTTAATAACATAGAATTACTTAATATTGATTAGAACCTGATTAAACTTTGATTAGACTTGTACTTTCAGTTCTTTCCTAATTCTGTGTTGAAGCACTTGAGAGCTCATCAATCAGTAAAACTTCATTATCAGTACTTGAAAATAACTCAAAACCACAAAAGAGTATGTGTGTGTGTATATATACACACCCACATATACACACACACACATATATATAAAACAATCAAAAAATGAAATATTAACTTACAAGTTCTGTTAAATGTCTGAGATGTCCAATTTCTTCTGGAAGTGAGACCAATTTGTTATTACTAGCAATTAAGACTTTCAATGGTAAATCACACAAGTGTACTGGCAATGTTGACAGCTGGTTTCGACTAAATGGGTAAGTAGAAAAAGAGAAGTCAGAGCCCACCACTCAAGGAAAAAAACTGCCGTCTTTCTCATTCTATACTAAGTATACTAACAAAGGTAAGTCTTGCAAGGAACAAACAGGATATTAGATTTGAGTTCGAGTCTTCATTTCCTCACTTGTCAGCTTTTGTGTTTTTAGGCACAGCGTTTAATTTATCTGCAATTACACAGATTCCTCATCTGTAAATCACAGACAGGGCTTACAGGACTCTTGCACCATAAAACTCCTTTGTAAATAATGAAGTGCCATATAAACAAAACATATTATTATTTTATTAAACTTAAATTTATATAGGAAAAAATGATTTTAAAATAGGGTACATAACTAACATCCTCTCCTCTTCCTTCCAAAGAGTTATATACAAAGTGTTTGTAATTTACTTCCCTCATCATTACATTATTATAACCAAATGTACATAAACGACCCAAATATAATTCTATGGGAAATAAGGGACAGATTGTGATTTCAAATATATCATATTAACTGAAGGATAGGTAAGGAATTTTTATTTATACAAAAATATACAAATCAGAACTGAAAGTAAAAAACACATCTATCATTAGGATAAAAATAAGTTAAAATTTTACTTATGTAGATTTAACATCTTAATCCTTAGTAACAATTGCCCCCCTTTTTCAAGATCTTTGATGATTTTACTAACACAGATCATAAGCCTTTAAAACTTTTAAAATCTAATAATTAGACATTCACATACAAAACTGTCTACTAGTACTACTTTGATCATGGGAAAAAACTGAGAGAATAAATATCCAAGAGGGAAAATGAGTTTTAGAAATATATAAACTGTACATTAAAATGACTACATATAAGAATATTTCCAAAGGATATTTAATGAGAAGGGGAAAAACTCATTTAAAAATTTGACTAAAAGCCTACAAAAAAGTAAAAGTTCACCTATAATTATATAACTCAGACACATTTTGATGAATTTCCTTTACTTTTCTACATTTGTTTATCTTTTCCAGTCAACATTTATAACTTTTATAATGAAATAAAATAACAAAAGAATTCTTGTGTAAGATGTGAAAAAATGGAGGTGAGTTGAATAAATGCATTTATATATTCAGAACTTAGTACACAAAAATACGTAATCACAAAAACCGAACAAAGTAATTTCAGACGTACTATTCTCATTTGATGAAGCTTATTTGAAAATGTAATTGGAAAACCACTGCTACAAGACTGCTCCAAGTCTATTAGGCTAATGGCTCTTAGAGTTTGTTAATTATTACAAAGACAAAGGGAGAAACTAGAGGGATATAGAAAATACTGCTAATTTAGTCTAAGAATATGTCGAGATATTGCTGATATAGACAGACAATGTAAAATTTTTAAAAATTATTATTTTTATTTTTTGGCCGCGTGGCATGTGGGATCTTAGTCTCCCGACCAGGGATCGAACCCGTGCCCTCTGCAGTGGAAGCACGGAGTCCTAACCACTAGGCCGCCAGGGAATTCCCCAGATAATGTAAATTTTAGTGAAAGGGAAGAGGAAAATTGAAAAGATCACACAAAATTAAAAAAAAAAAATCCTTACCTAATATTTAAGAACGTTAGAGCTTGCAAGTTTAGAATTGCCTCTGGTATATACCGAATACAATTTTGGTATAAATTGAGATTCTCAAGAGAAACGAAGTGACATGCTTCTATGGGAATTTCTGAGAGGCGATTTCGTGACAGATCTGAAAGAAAAAATAAATTAAGTTTAAAATCAATCCTTGGAATTTATTTTACTGAAATTTTAAATAAAAAAGCAGGTTTCATAATTGTTTGAATTTCCTAGAGCTCCTATTGTGGAGACTGGTCCAGATTAAATATTCAAATATTAAATGATTGAATAAACCATTTTAACATATGCCTCTATACCTGTTGCTGGGAAATGCTGATTCCTTTTGAGTCTCTACATATACTAAAAAATAAAACCATTATTTTTTGCAAGTAACATAAATTGCAAGGAATACCAGCTTAAAAATTACATCACAGATCATGCTAAGTACCAAATATCCTAGAAGACAAATGGATCCCTAAAATCCACCTTCCCAAAAACTCAGACAACATTCTGAGGTTTTCAGAAAAGCGAAGCAAAATGAAACAAAAAAAAATACTGTCCCTTTCTTTACCAGTCAAAAAGTATCACTGTTGGGCTTCCCTGGTGGCGCATTGGTTGAGAGTCTGCCTGCCGATGCAGGGGACACGGGTTCGTGCCCCGGTCCGGGAAGATCCCACATGACGCGGAGCGGCTAGGCCCGTGAGCCATGGCCGCTGAGCCTGCAAGTCCGGAGCCTGTGCTCCACAACGGGAGAAGCCGAAACAGTGAGAGGCCCGCGTACCACAAAAAAAAAAAAAAAAAAAGTATCACTGTCATGTCAAAAGGACTCAGGAACCATCTTTGCTCCCACTGGCCAAACATGAGATAATCTGAGCTTCAATAAAGATAATAATTGCAGCGAAAAAAAAAATAATTGCAGCGAATTGAAATCTATCACATATTACTGAATTTATCCTCCCCAAAAGATGATAAAGAACCAATTCATTACCTTGTAAGGTGATAAAAGGGTGGGGGGCAGAAAGCAAACATTTACCTTGCCTTCCCTATGTAAACTGTATCACTGAGTAACCAAATAGATAAAGGGAAGCATCTTTATATAAGTGTTCTAAATGAAATAAATGAAAAATGATAGAATATAGCATTTTGCAACTCTCAATGAATTAATGGATCCAGAATTGAGTATTAATGGCTGTTATTTTTACAAAAAGATAATCAGAAAGTATATGCCCTCCATTTGAACAGAACCTCATTTATGGTCTTGCCAAAGGGACAGAACCTGAGTCAAATCAAGCTTTTCCATCAGCTGCAAACTTTCAGAAAATGAAGAGGACAAAGTAGTATGCTGAAATACAGTCACTCTATCATTAACCATTTAGATTTAATTAAATACACTGTGAGATTCATTTGCTCACTACTGTTCTCTCTTCTTCTGCCCCTTAAATTCTCTGTTGATAATTATTTGGTGAGAATCCTTTAACCTTCCTTAGATGGGGGATCTGAATTCCTGCACATCTGCAAGTACCTTGCTTTCACCATAACAAATGAATGATATTTCAGCTAGGTATACACAATTCTTTTCTTGGTAATCTGTAGATGTTATTTTACTACCTTCTAGTTTCCAGTGTCACACTGAGTAGTCCAGCACATATCTGATTATTTTTCTTTTGTAAGCAGCTTGTTCTTTGTCTCCCTCCATCCAGAACTCAGTTGGTTCTTTCAATCCTTCTTTAAACCAGAGAAATTCTCCTCTATTATACCTTTAGTTGTTGCATCTCCTCCATTTGCTCCTTCTCCTTCTTTATATTTTTTTTGTTTTGATATACTCTTCCACTTAATGTTCCAAACCATGAATCTGAGTCTCAACAGTAATCATTCTCTCCCTAAATTAATATATAGAGAAGTTTTTCCCCTCACTTTTTAATTCTTTCATGCTATGATTAGAAGCATGTCACCCTGTTTCTCTTGAGGATCTCAGGATAATTTAGTTTTTTGTTTTTTGTTTTTTTAAAATTGAAGTATAGTTGATTTACAATGTTGTGTTAGTTTCTGGTGAATAGAAAAGTGATTCATAAAACTTGATATATATATACTTTTTCAGATTCTTTTCCATTAGAGTCTGTTACAGGATATTGAATATAATTCCCTGTGCTATATAGTAAGACCTTGCTGATAGATATATAGTAGTTCGTATCTGCTAATCTCAAACTCCTAATTTATCCCTTCCCTCTCCTTTCTCCTTTGATAACCGTAAGTTTGTTTTCTACATCTGAGTCTGTTTCTGTTTTGTAAGTAAGTTCATTGTATCACTTTTTAGATTCCACATATAAGTGATATCATGTGATATTTGTCTTTCTCTGTCTTACTTCACTTAGTATGATAATCTCTAGGTCCATCCATGTTGCTGCATTATTTCATTTTTTTACAGCCGAGTAATATTCCACTGTGTGTATGTGTGTGTGTGTGTGTGTGTACACACACGCACACACACATACATACACACACACCACATCTTTATCCATTCATCTGTCAATAGACATTTATGTTGCTTCCATGTCTTGGCTATTATAAATAGTGTTGCTATGCACACTGGAGTGCATGCATGTCTTTTCAAATTAGAGTTTTCTCCAGATATATGCCCAGGAGTGGGATTACTGGAACATTCTGTTTTGTTTTACTTGTTAAACTTGTCATCTATCTCTTCGAATAGTTCTATTTCATTGAAGTCACTTCTTCTAGATGTAATCCTTGTTCATCCTCTCTGGCTGCTGGAGTTCCTTTAAATGAATTATCTTCCTTTGCCAATTCATGGCTTGCCTCATCTTTGGAGCTCAGATCAAGCTGCTAGAGTACCGTGAATGGCATTCAACATCAAAATAGTGGAAACAAGCTCCATGATGCACTGGAACTAAGCTTCCCCTCTGGGGCACAGTTCTTCCTGAGAACTCAAAAGTTTTGATAACTGCCATAGGTTTTTGCCTCTTATTTTCATTTGGATCCCAGTATATCCCCCAGACTCACATATTCCCTACAGGTCCCACCAGCCTGTGAGACTCCGAGTTGCTTCACTCTGAAGTAGTAGTTAGTAACTGAAGTTGGGAAAGACCACCATCTTACCAAAATGCCTCCCCATATTGTATTCATTAGGAAAAAGTTAAAGCCCAGGTAACAGAGGGCATCAAATATTTACAAATAAAAATTTCCTACAGGGCTTCCCTGGTGGCACAGTGGTTGAGAATCTGCCTGCCAATGCAGGGGACACGGGTTCGAGCCCTGGTCTGGGAAGACCCCACATGCCGCGGAGCAACTGGGCCCGTGAGCCACAATTACTGAGCCTGCGCGTCTGGAGCCTGTGCTCCACAACAAGAGAGGCCGCGATAGTGAGAGGCCCGCGCACCGCAATGAAGAGTGGCCCCCGCTTGCCACAACTAGAGAAAACCCTCACACAGAAACGAAGACCCAACACAGCCATAAGTAAATAAATAAATAAATTTAAATCATATGGGCTTCTAAGAAGACCTCTGCTTAAAAAAAAAAAGAAAAAAGATGCAGCTGTAAACTGTCACCCACGCTTGCTGCCCTCCCTTAAAAAAAATTTCCTACAGAATCACATGGTAAATAACTTATTTAATACAAAATACAACAAAAATTATTTTATAAATTCCTATTTAAATTTTGTTAGTATGATTTTAAAAATTGAAGACATGAAAGAAATTAATTTCAATTACAAAGTGCTCCTTAGGGACTTCCCTGGTGGTGCAGTGGTTAAGAATCTGCCTGCCAATTCAGGGGACACGAGTTTGATCTCTGTTCTGGGAAGATCCCACATGCCGAGGAGCAACTAAGCCTGTGTGCCACAACTACTGAGCCTGTGAGCCACAACTACTGAGCCTGTGTGCCACAACTACTGAAGCCAGGGCGCCTAGAGCCCATGCTCCACAACAAGAGAAGCCAACGCAATGAGAAGCCTACGCAACGCAATGAAGAGTAGCCCCCACTCGCCGCAACTAGAGAAAGCCCACACACAGCAACGAACATCCAATGAGGCCAAAAATAAGTAATAAAATAAAATAAATAAATTTATTTAAAAAAAAGTGTCAGCAGAACTTCATTCTTTCTGGAGCTTCTAGGAGAAAATCTGTCTTTTTTTTTTTTTTTTGGCGGTACGCAGGCCTCTCACTGTTGTGGCCTCTCCCGTTGCGGAGCACAGGCTCCGGATGCGCAGGCTCAGCGGCCATGGCTCACAGGCCTAGCCGCCCTGTGGCATGTGGGATCTTCCAGGACCGGGGCACAAACCCGTGTCCCCTGCATCGGCAGGCAGACTCTCAACCACTGCGCCACCAGGTAAGCCCCTGTCTTCTTCTTTTTCCCAGCTTCTAGAGTCTGTCCACATTCTTTGGCTCATAGCCCCATTCCTCCATCTTCAAGTCCGCAATATCAGGTAGAGTCCTTCTGATGCTGCCATGTCTGTGGATCTCCCTCTTCTGCCTCCTTCTTCCACTTTTAAGGATCCTGTGATTTGCCCACCTCCCCCTGCTCCCAAATAATCAACGATAATCTTCCTATTTGAAGAACACCTGATGAGCAACCTTAATTCCCCTTTGCCATGTAGTGTAACATATTCATAGGTTATAGGGATTAGGATGAAGACTAATCCCTACAGCCCTACATCCTAATGCGGGGGGGTGCATAATTCTGCCTAGCACACCTCTCAACTTTCTAAAAGTAGGAGCATACTTTATGTGTTTTCTTTTGTGACCTTCTCTCAACATTTGAGATTCATTCATGTAGTTGCATACTGCAGTAGTTCCTTCATTTTCATTGTCTTCATACTATTCTATATGAACGTGCTACAATTTATTTACTCATTCTACTACTGATGAACATTTCAATTACACACTGAACTAGGAGAAAAAATGCTGTGTAATAAGATTTATGTATCATCAACTTCAAAAGAGCATGCCAAACTGTTTTCCAAAGAGGTTGTACCAATTTACACATTTACCAGCAATGTACAGAGTTCTTGTGGCTTCATATCCTTGCTAATACTTGTTATTGAGATGTTTTAATGTTTATTATGTTTTAAAGATTTTTATACAGTGGCATTTCATTGTGATTTTAATTTTCATTTCCCTGATTATTAATGAGGTACAACAGCGTTTCATATGTTTATTGGCCATCTAGATTTCCCTTTTTGTAAAGTACCAGCTCAAGTCTTTTGGTTTGTTGGACATCTTTATAAATTCTGAATATGAGACTGTTATCAGTTATATGTGTTGCAAATATGTTCTCCCACTCTGTAGTTTGAAGTTTCACAGTCTTTGTGGTGTCTTCTGATGAAAGTCTTTAACTTTAATAGAGTAAAATGTTTCATTAATCCTTTCCTTTATGGTTAGTGGTATTTGCAGTTTTAAAAGAAATCCTTCCCTACTCCAAGGTCACAAAGATATTCTTTTCTAAAGGTTTTAGAGTCTGACATTTAATCTACCAGGAATTTATTTTCTAGTATGATATGAGGTAGGAGGCCAATTTCATGTTTTCCTACAGGGATACCCATTTATCCCAGTGACAGTTATTGAAAAGACCATCACCTCCCCCCAAAACTATTTCCCTATAACACCTGTCATATATCAGGTGCCTACATTTCTATGGGCCTGTTTGGGGGCTTCTCTAATCTGTTCCATTGTACTACTTATATATTCTTATGTCAATATTACACACTCTTAATTACTATAGCTTACAATGATTCCTGAAATCTAGTAGAGTGATGTACTCCTACATCACTTCTAGTAGGAGAGGTATTCCTTCCTCTTTGTTCTTCAAGTGTGTCTTGGCTTTCTAGGTCCTTCTAGGTCCTTGCATTTCCTTGTAAGTTTTAGAATGAGCCTGTTATATCTCATAAAAACACTTGTTCGAACTTTTACTGAGATTGCACTGAATCAAACATCAATTTGGGAAAAAAATGACATCTTTACTTGATTTATTCTCAGGTCTTTATTATTTTATAAATGATATATATTTTTCAAGTTTTATTTTCTAACCATTAGTTACTCATAGAAATAAAATTGATTTCAATATATTGATTTTGTACCTGGCAACTTTGGTAAAACTTTTTATTAGTCTATAAAATTTATCTGTAGATTCATTTGGATAGCTCCAAATCCACAATTACCTAGTTCTGTGAATAATGAAAGCTTGTTTCTTCCTTTCTGAAATGTACGTACGTATCTACCTACCTACCTACCTACGTACCTACCTATCTTATCTATCTACCATCTAATTCCCTTACAGTGCTGGCTAGGACCTCTAGTATAATGTGGAATAAAAGCAGTAATTGAAGGTATTCTTGTCTTGTTCCTAATTTCAAAGGTTTTCTGTAGATATTCTTTATCAGATTAAGGAAATTCCTTTCTATTCCTAGTTTGCTATGAGTTTTTTATCAGTAACAAATGTCATATTTATCAATCTTTTTCTCCATCTATTGAGATGATCATAGGATTTTAATCTTTTACTACATTAATACTGAATTAATTTTACTCTTTATTTCACTATTCTTTATTCCATTAGAATAGAACTGATTTTTTTCCTTATTAAAACTTTATTCTATCAGTATGATATTAAATTTACTTTCTAATATTAAATCTTGTATTCCTGGGATAAAATTAATTTAGTCATGATGTATTATCCTTTACATTAGCTAGACTGAGTTCGTTAACATTTGGTTCAAGATATTTGCATATATGATCATGAATGAGTTTGGACCATTTTCTTTTCTCATACTAACTTTGAGGGTTTAATATCAAGGTTGTATTAGTCTCACAAAATTTAGTTTGGGGGTATTCCCTCTTTTTCTATTGACCGAAAGGATTTATACAGCTTTCAAATTATTTCATTTTAAAAGCTTCTTAGAATTCACTGGTGAAGCCACCTGGGCCCTATGTTTTCCCTGAAGGAAGATTTTTCACTATTGACTGAATTTCTTTAATATTAATAAGACTATTAAAGTTTTATATATATCTTCTTGAACCAGTTTTCGGTTATTACGGTCTAGGAGTTTGCTATTTTCATCAGAATTTTCCATTTTATTAGCATAAAGTTGTTCACAATATCCTCTTTATTTTTTTTAATGTTTACAGCATCTGTGCGGATGGCTCTATTTTCATTTCTGACTTCGGTTTTTGTACTTTATTTCTTTCTTGAGCAATCTCATCAGAGATTTGAAAATATCATTAGTGTTTTCAAAGTATCCATTCTGGCTTTGTTAACCCTATTCATTGTACAGTTTTTATTTTGTTAATTTCTGTTCTTACCTTTATGATTTTCCTTTTATTGGGGGAGAGGGGTTGTGCTATTCTTTTTCTAATTTATAGAGATGGAGGCTTAGCTCAATAATTTTTAGACTTATTTCTTTCCAAATATATGCACTTAAAGCTTTTATAAAATTCCCTCTAAGTGCTGCCTTAGCTATATCTCATGAGTCTTTATATATACATTTTTTAAATTAGAATATTCAATTAGAAAATATTTCCTAATTTCCATTATGATTTCATCTCATTCTGTTAGAAATGAATTCCTTAATTTCCAAACCTATAATGATATTCTAATTATCTTTTTTGTTAATGATTTCTAACAACTGTATATGGTAAAAGAACATGCTTTATGTGATTTCAATCCTCTCTTGTTTGTTTAGATTTTCTTTACGGTCCAGCACATGGTCCATTTTTATACATATTCTATGTGAGTCTGACAAGAATATTTATTCTACATTGGCATAATGTTCTAGTTATGTCTACTAGGTCACATTTGTTTAACTGCATTGTTCAAGGTTCGTCCTTACTGATTTTTTTTTTGGTCAGTTTTTTCTATCAACTGCTGAGAGAGAGGGGTATATTAGTCTTTTTTTTTTTTTTTTTTTTTTTTTTGTGGTACGCGGGCCTCTCACTGTTGTGGCCTCTCCCGTTGCGGAGCACAGGCTCTGGATGCGCAGGCTCAACAGCCATGGCTCACGGGCCCAGCTGCTCCGTGGCATGTGGGATCTTCCCGGACCGGGGCACGAGCCCGTATCCCCTGCATTGGCAGGCGGACTCTCAACCACTGCGTCACCAGGGAAGCCCTAGTCTTTCATTTTTATTGCTATTTGTCTATTTCTCTCTTTAATTCTTTAACCCTTTCTTTATGTATCTTGGACTTTTGTTATTAGGTACCTATAAAATTTTAAATTATTATTATTATTGTTATCAATTTTTTTTTGGCCATGCCGTGTGGCATGTGGGATCTTAGTTCCCCAACCAGGGATCAAATCCGTGCCCCCTGCAGTGGAAGCATGGAGTCTTAACCACTGGACCGCCAGGGAAGTCCCCAAAATTTTAAATTATTACCTTCCTGATAAATCAAACTTTTTATAATTCTTAAGTTACTTCTTCCATTCCTAGTACTGTAATTTGCTTTGAAATCTCTTCTTTTGGTTGGTTTGGTGGACTTACTTTAATGTGACTCCCATGATCCCTATTTACACCCTTGTATAATACTCCCTCCTCCACTTGAGTGTAGGTGGGACTTCAAAAGTAACTAACTTGCTCCTAACCAATAGAATACTGCAAAGATAATGTGATGTCTTTCCCGTGGTTATGACTGTCTATCTGATCTGTCCTATCTCTGTTGCCAAATTTGAAGAAATAAGCTGCTGTGAATTCTGCAGTTGCAGGAAATAAATTCTGCCAACAACCTGAGGGAGATTGGAAGCAGATCCTTCCCCCGTCACACCTTGAGATGAGAACTCAGGCCTGATCAACACCTTGACTGAAGCCTTGCAGCAGACCAGTCTAAACTGTGCCTAGACTCCTGATCCAAAGAAACCATGAAGTTCCTTAAGCTGCTAAGTTTGTGTAACTTGTTATACAGCATAGAAAACTAACGCAGTCAATATTTCTACAGAGTACCTTTTCCTATTCTTTAATTTCGACCTTTCTGGATCATTACACTTTGAATGTGTTTCTTATAAACAGCACATAGGTAGATTTTGCTTTCTTTTTATTGTCTGACAATCTTAATCTTTTAACTGAAGCACTCTATATTTAACATAATTACCCAATATATTTGGACTTTTTAAAAGGTCATGTTATTTATGACAAATGTAGTTCATTGCCCTTTGAATATCTATGCTCTTTCCTTCCTTCTTACTATCAGAATCTCAATTGTGTTGAAAACAGCAAAGGGCTCAGCTAGACCACTGACCGATATTTCCAATTTTATTAATCATTAAAGTTCAAACAAAGGAAATAAAGACTGATATAAAATTTAACCATATTTGTCCTGGTAACTAAATTGATGTAGGAAATTCTCATTTATAGCCAGTGTCCTGAGTTTGTATGTAAACTGAATGCTTTGAAACTTTTCCAAAGTTTTTGTTTTTCCATAGAGGGAAAAAAGACTTCTTAGCTGTTGAGGGCTGACTTCACACACAATGCCAGTGCCAATGTTATATATTCGCAAATATATTCCTTTTCCAGTATTTCCTATCTCAGTACATGCTGCTTTTGTCTATCCAGTTGCTTAAGTCAGAATTCTGGAAGCATCCTGACACCTTTCTTTTTTTCCCCTAATCTAATCCTATTAACAAACACTGTCAGTTTCTTGGTCCAAATATATCTTGGGCCTCTCCATTTCTCTTCATCTCTTTGTCACTGCCTCTTAGAATTGTTCTAAGAATCAAATCAAACACTGCATGGAAAATTACTTCATATACTGTAAAATGCAAAGAGGCACACACGCATAAAGCCAGCTTCAAAAGGCTGACAGCCATACAGCAAAAACAAATAACACCCATCCCCCTAATTTCAGAGTATTGTACTCTGCAATAAAATATTAGAGTACAATACAATAATTTATCATCTTTGGTCACCAAAAAGAATATTGCTTTCAGTGTACTCTACTTTTAAAAGGGAAAAAGGTAGAAAACATTTATTTAAACATTTACATTAAAATGTGTTTCCTTATCTTTCAGTGAGGTTAAATAAGCAGAGAGGTTACTGTATCTTTGTGTCACTAGAGTAAACTTGCTTTCACACATACAGATAAGACTAGTTATTGCCACACAAGCCCCCTAAATTTCCATCTCTGTGTCAGTGTAGTCAGTTGTAGGCTGTTTTCCAGATTGCAAGCTCAATTGAGATTTGCCAAGTATTGTAAACAGCCACAAACTGGATAATAAGCAACTATGCAATTAAGCTATTAAGTTACTTCTATGTATCATATCCTGAATGTGGCCTTGGTCTTGCACCAGCCATTATCTTTTCTGCTAATGCTAGTAATATGAGCCAACAACTATACCACTCTGGCATAGCCCTTGGATGTATTATTCAGTTAAGCAAAGCAGAAAAAGCCTATTTTGGTCCGATAAAAATATGAGAAAATTTTTCGCTAAAAAATGTACCATGGAAGTTTCAATTAACTAAAAGAAATATTTCAATGGAAAAAGTTTTAAGACATTTTGTTTGCAATCAAATGCCTGATTATTTTCCTAATTTACAAAAACGTTACCCTCAAAGTTAAACTCATCTCAGATCTACTTTAAGTTTAAAAATAATATGTTAAAGAGAAAAGTCTAAAAAAATAGTAAAAAGAATCTTTAATATTAATGGGGGGTGCACAAGAATGATCACTCTAGATTCATATAGCAAATATTCACTGAGTAGGAACTATGTCTGTTTTGTTCAACTCTGTATAGTTGGCGCTTAGTAGCGCCATAGTACATAGCACATAGTAGGTACTCAATAAAATATTTATTTAAAAAAAGGACCAAATAAATGAATGAAACAAAAACCCTGGAATCAGAAATGAGTAAGAATCCTGTCCTCCATCTTACAGAGCTTCATCTATGGTAAGACTAATAACATAATTAATATACTGATAAAGGACCAAATCACAATTTTACCTTTATGATTTTTTTTAAATACTGCATAACCTGGATTGAAAATAATTTATTTCCAAAAAAGTAAGTGTTAGATAAAATGAATCAAATCCAACTCTTGAGGGAAAAACTGTTATGTGTATCAAACCACAGATAAGTATTTATAATTAAAAAAAGCTGAGATAGGTTACAACCATAAGAGTGGTTAAGGTATATAAAAAATGACACTGGGGGGCTTCCCTGGTGGCGCAGTGGTTAGGAATCTGCCTGCCAATGCAGGGGACACGGGTTCGAGTCCTGGTCTGGGAAGATCCCACATGCCGCAAAGCAACTAAGCCCATGCACCGCAACTACTGAGCCTGTGAGCCACAACTACTGAGCCTGCATGCCACAACTACTGAAGCCCGCGTGCCTAGAGCCCATGCTCTGCAACAGGAGGGGCCACCGCATTGAGAAGCCCGTGCACTGCAACAAAGAATAGCCCTCACTCACAACTAGAGAAAGCCCGTGCACAGCAACGAAGACCCAACACAGACAAAAATCAAATAAATAAATGTATTAAAAACAAAAATGACATTGAAACTTTTTTCCATTTTGAACTACAATATGTTTTTTTTTTTTTTTTTTTTTGGTGGTATGTGGGCCTCTCACTGTTGTGGCCTCTCCCGTTGCGGAGCACAGGCTCCGGAAGCGCAGGCTCAGCGGCCATGGCTCATGGGCCCAGCCGCTGCACGGCATGTGGGATCTTCCCGGACCGGGGCACGAACCCGCGTCCCCTGCATCGGCAGGCGGACTCTCAACCACTGCGCCACCAGGGAAGCCCCTACAAAATGTTTTTAATTTATACCTTCCTATTTTAAAAAATAGATGTACATTGATTTATTGACCTGTTTGCTGCATAGACTCATGGATTTTCATTTTATTCAATGTTATAATCCATTATGACCCAGACCTGATTAGGAGATCTCCCCCTTTAAACTAGCTCCTATAGCTTTTTGATATGCCATCTTCATTTTTTTTCACATTTCCTTATATTCCGTTATTTTTTAAATTTTTTTATTTATTTATTTTTTGGCTGTGTTGGGTCTTTGGTGCTGTGCATGGGCTTTCTCTAGTTGTGGTGAGCAAGGGCTACTCTTGATTGCAGTGCATGGGCTTCTCATTGCAGTGGCTTTTCTTTGTTGCAGAGCATGGGCTCTAGGCATGTGGGCTTCAGTAGTTGTGGCATGTGGGCTCAGAAGTTGTGGCTCACGGGCTCTAGAGCACAGCCTCAGTAGTTGCAGTACACGGGCTTAGTTGCCCCGCGGCACATGGGATCTTCCCGGACCAGGGCTCGAACCCGTGTCCCCTGCATTGGCAGGTGAATTCTTAACCACTGAGACACCAGGGAAGTCCCTAGCATTTCCTTATATTCTGACACAGCAAGATGTTCCAGGCTTATCTTGCAACTTCTGTGCCCCAGTTCTAGAATCAGCTATTTTTCACCCTCGTGTAACAGCAACATCTGTGGCATTAGATTTGTGGGGTAGGGGGCAAAAGGGAAAACCACCAATCCCAAGGGAAGTTTCAGAATTAATGACCGTTGGGTTTTTTTTGTAAGCCACTAAGCTTTGTAGCGGTCTGTTATACAGCAATTGAAAAACAAAACAGAAATTGGTACCTGCAAGTGGTGTGTAACAAAAAACTAAAACATCTGGCACTGGCTTAAAATGAGGCAGCAGGCAGTGGCTCTAAGGGGCCTCCCAGTGCCTGTTAGTGGAGGCTGGAGGACAGTGGGAAAAAAATGCTACTGAAGGCTGGAAAAAAGGGCACCCTAGTTCTGCTCTGGCAGAACAATTAAAGAAACTATATAACCTGCCATATAATGATAGGTACAGAGGTTATCTAAAGGATTTAAATCGCCATAAATACATGTGGCTATCTGTAGTGAAACATGTTAGTTGAAGAGGTATAGGACAATAAAGATCACTAAGTATTAATCTTAAATCTTGATAAGAAAGGGCATATATATATTTACACACATACATACGTGCATATGTTCCTGTAATTTTCTAATTAAATTTTTCTCCCCCACTTATTTTTACATATCATTCAAATGTATTACACATTTTTCCTTTTCAAATAATGCAGAGAAGACCAAAAAAGTCAACCAACTTAAGACTCTCTTTGCTCACACAGGAAAGAACGTGAATTTCTGCCTAGAATGGATTCTGGTTTTATATAATATTGGAAAATGAACTCAATTTTAGAGTTTACAAAGACCATCCTTAGAAGTGTTATCCAATTCTCATAATATTTTCTTTCATCTTGAAATATTGCTCATTACATACCCTGCCAATAAGTTTTCAAAACTATACCCCAAAAGAATGCAATTTAGAGAAAAACTATTATCTTAAATGAGACCTACGATATAGCCAGACTTCACCCCTAGCTCTACCATTTATTACCATCTTAATCTCTAGAATATTTCAGAATCTTCTTCTCTAACACTTTCACTGAGATGTTTTCAATTATTTTACTTTTTTTTTTCAGGTAAGAAGCATGTTAAAAGGTACTTTTTTCCTAAGTCTATTTCTCCCATTAACTGTTCAATAACTTTATGATTTTATGAATTAGAAGTAGTTGATTCCTAGTTCCGGGGGACAAACCTGGAGCCCAAAGATGACAGTAGTGTGGCTTCTTAAACTTGAAAAAAGTTTTTGGGAAACACTTATTTAACTGATGTGGCATTTTCCTCCCAGCTAACTTTCTGACTTCCTATTTCTGTTTGAGGCTGTGAAGGTCACAAGGTCCAGAAAAATAATATAATTATTTTACTAACATGATATTGCTCACTCCTCATAAGCTGACAAAAAGAAAAAAGAAAAGGAAAAACC
Organism: Mesoplodon bidens; assembly: GCF_964165515.1. NCBI lineage: Eukaryota > Metazoa > Chordata > Mammalia > Artiodactyla > Ziphiidae > Mesoplodon > Mesoplodon bidens. Next base: position 112,214,388 of record NC_138161.1, on the reverse strand, counting down.
CTAATTCTTTATAACACAAAAACTTGGCAATAACTTAAATAATTTTATAAATTAAACCTCTTAAAAGAAAATAATTATAAACATATAAGTAGTGTTTCTGTGTTTAGTTCAACAAATTCATTCTTTGCTCTTAAAAAGTCTGCTCAATTTTGCCAATTCTTTCAGATACAGTCAAACTGTTACAATCACCATTCTTTTTTTTTTTTTTGCTGTACGCGGGCCTCTCCCGTTGCGGAGCACAGGCTCCGGACGCGCAGGCTCAGTGGCCATGGCTCAAGGGCCCAGCCACTCCGCGGCATGTGGAATCTTCCCGGACCGGGGCACGAACCTGTGTCCCCTGCATCGGCAGGCGGACTCTCAACCACTGCGCCACCAGGGAAGCCCAATCACCATTCTTGATTCTCCTTAGTGCTGCAGGAGGCACCCTTCCTTTTTCTTCCAGACCAGTGTCTGACTTTTATAATAAGGTGCCTGAGATCATTTCCTTTGACCCACCAGATCTAATATCGTACTCTCCTCTACCTGTCTATTCTTCTCCCTATTTTCATGTAAGCTATCAGAAGAAATAATGTGGTGACATTTCCATTAAAATGAACCACCTATTTGAATCACACCCAAAATAAGTTAAATTCATTCAACCAATTAATGCAAATATTTTAAATTTAAACTTAAATAACCGTACTTATTCATTTCTACTGATATATAGTGTTCTTCAGTGTTTCCAGCTCTTATGCATGAGCAGGTTACCTAAAGCACACAGGAAAAAGGGGCCAAATCTCTCATTTAAAAAAATAGATGTTTTAGCCATTGTGTATTGCTTATTATCATAAATGTAAATATATAGTGAGACATCTTTAGGGTGTTTGCTCAGCTCACAATGTTCTTAATTTCTCCCTTTCATTCACAGGGGCTGGCTCTCCTTCCCTCCCAGCTTTTCAGAGTCATATATACCAGTAACATTTACCCTGGGAACCCTCTCAAAGGAAGTAACACTGAACTCCAGGGCTCTCCTCATTCTTGATACCCTGGTAAACTCCTGTCCCTCCTTTAAGAGCCATCTCAAGCATAATCTCATACTTCCCTTGACTTGTCTAGGCACTCAAAGGATTTGCCCACTGTGTTTCTATTACTCTAGTGTAGCAATTATCACACAGTAGGGTAATTCTTCATTAGATTTTAAGTTCCTTGAGACCAAGAGCTTTGTGTCTTTAGCATCTAACACAATATCTGACTTATTAAAAGGTCAAGTGTATCTGCTAGAATTAAGTTAATTCAGTGTGCCAACACTGGATAGATCATGCTGATCAACTCTCTAATCAGCTTTTTTTTTTTTTTTTTTTTTTTTTTTTTTTTTTTTTTGCTGTACGCGGGCCTCTCACTGCTGTGGCCTCTCCCGTTGCGGAGCACAGGCTCCGGACACACAGGCTCCGCGGCCATGGCTCGCGGGCCCAGCCGCTGCGCGGCATGTGGGATCTTCCGGGATAGGGGCACGAACCCGTGTCCCCTGCATCGGCAGGCGGACTCTCAACCACTGCGCCACCAGGGAAGCCCTAATCAGCTATTTTTAAATTAAAAATTGGAAAATTATTTCTGAATAAACAAAGTTTATTTGGTAGATAATTAATAATTAATCTTTAAAATGTGGGTTCCATGAAGGAAATCATAAGAAAAGATCCTTAATAGCAGTAGAGGAAATATAGGAGAGATACCTACACACCAGGTCAGATTATACCCACACCACCACCAATCCTCTGCAACATGAATTAAAAATAAAATGGGTAAATCAATGATAGATTAATATCCAGAATGAATATTATACACACACACACACATATATATATACTTAACACTCAACAACAAAAAACAAACAATCCAATTAAAAAATGGGCAAAGGACTTGAACAGACATTTTTCCAGAGAAGATATACAAATGGCTAAAAAGGAACATGGAAAAACACTCAACATCACTAATCACTAAGGAAATGCAAATCAAAACCACAATGAGATACCACTTCATATCAATGAGGATGGCCATCATTATTTTTTTTTTAAATACATTTTATTTATTTATTTATTTATTTTTTACTGCATGGGGTCTTTGTTGCTGTGCGTGGGCTTTCTCTAGTTGCGTCGAGCGGGGCCTACTCTTTGTTGCAGTGCGTGGGTTTCTCATTGCGGTGGCTTCTCTTGTTGCAGAGCATGGACTCTAGGCGCGCAGGCTTCAGTAGTTGTGGCACACGGGCTTAGCTGCTCTGCGGCATATGGGATCTTCTCCAACCAGGGCTCGAACCTGTGTCCCCTGCATTGGCAGGCGGATTCTTAAGCACTGTGCCACCAGGGAAGCCTGAGGATGGCCATTATTAAAAGCGAAAGCCAGAAAATAACAAGAGTTGGTGAGGATATAGAATAATGGAACCCCCGTGCATTGCTGGTGAGAATGTAAAGTGGTACAATTGCTGTAGAAAACAGTAGAGTGGTTTTTCAAAAAATTAAACATGAAATTATGTTTATGATCCAACAATTACACTTCTGAGTATATGCCCAAAAGAACTGAAAGCAGGGACTCGAACAGGTATTTGTCTACCAATAGTACAGCTATGTTATTCACAATAGGCAAAAGGTGGAAACAACCCAATGAACAGTCCAAACGTCCATTAACAGATGAATGGATAAACAAAATGTGGTATATGTATACAACAAAATACTCTTCAGCCTTAAAAAGCAATGAAATTCTGATACATGCTACAACACGGATGAACCTTGAAAACACTGTGTTAAGTGAAACAAAACAGACACAAAAGGATAAATATTGTATGATTCCACTTATATGAGACACCTATCTCAAATTCACCTGTCTCAAATTCAGAGACAGAAAGTAAAATGGTTACCGGGCGTAGAGGGAAGAGGTAATGGAGAGATACTGTTTAATATAGTTTCACTCTGGGATGATGAAAAGGTTATGCAGATGGATACAGTGGTGATGGTTGCACAACAATGTGAATCTACTCAATGCCACTGAACAGTACGCTTAAAAATGATTTAAATGGTAAATTTTGTTACATATATTTTATCACAATAAAAAATGTATAGTACTCAAAGTAGAAAATAAATGTAATCTGCCTCTTTTTAGTGATATGTATGTTAAAAATCTTCCTCCAAAATTACGGACTTTTCTAAAAACCGTATCTTATATCTTGGCAATAAACCAAATAATACAGAAATTAAAGAAACAAAAATTCAAAGTATTCTGGGGACTTCCTTGGTGGTCCAATGGTAAAGAACCCACCTTCCAATGCAGGGGGCACAGGTTCAATCCCTGGTCAGGGAACTAAGATACCACATGCCATGGGGCAACTAGGCCCGTGTGGTGTAACTACTGATCCCGAACACCTCAACTAGAGAGCCTGCATGCCACAAAACTACAGAGCTCATGCACTCTGGAACCTGCACGCCACAACTACAGGGCCCATGAGCCCTGGAGCCTGCACATCACAACTAGAGAGAGAAAACCCGTACGCCACAACTAGAGAGAAGCCCATGCGCCGCAACAAAAGATCCTGCATGCCTCAATGAAGATCCCGTGTGCCGTAACTAAGACCTGGAGCAGCCAAAAATAAGGAAAAATAAATAATAAATAAATCTTAAAAAAAAACCCAAAACTACAGAAAGTATTCTGTAATCCCAAATCTGAAAAAGTTCACTTCATAACTGTGTAACAAAAAATGTGAATTGTTTATTATCTCTTTCCTTCCTAACTCCATTTCTCTTTCCCAGGGGAAAAAAAAAGTGTTTGATATTTCATTCTATTCAGCTTTGTAATTATAACAGTAGAACTTATTTCTTTAAATCTCTAAAGCTAAGCCAGTCCAAACACAAATTAATGTTTTCAACTGTATGGCATTTATTAAGAAATGCTAGTAGTTAAAAGTTAAAAGTCTTATGTTCTTCTAATAACTCCTTCAGGCCATCCCACGCAATGACATCATCCTTACCAAATAAAGCCCATTATGCAATACCCACATATACAGTACTATCACTTTCTATGAGAACAGTCACTGTTGTGAATGTTAAAAGGGCCTGAGATTATGACAAATATTCTGTATAAGAGATTTTTAACACTAAGCTATACAAACTTCAGAAGAATATTATAGGGATAATATCCTTTAACACATAAAGAAATGGTAAATACAAATTATTAAAAGTTTCTAAATACACATTCAATATGAAATAATTCAATAAGAAATAAAAACTAAAATTCTTAAGAAAGGTCAAGTCCCTAAAGAATTATATAAAAGTAATAACTTAAAATATTATTTGGTAACTATTTAACAAACCCCAATGATACTGTTTAGGGTGCTTCCCACAGGCTAACAAATACCAAGGAGAAAGAACATAAACATTTGCCCATTAAATGAAGATACTTTGATGGCTGATAAAAGTTTGTTACACTTTTTAAACCTTCTCTTTAAATTTGCTCCAAAATTTTAAATCCAAAAAACACTCTATATTTAGTTATTTCCTTTATGCTTTCAACCACTATGCCATTGACATGAAAATTTTGTTGAGAGAATGCAATAAAAATAATTTTATTTTAGCTATTAATTATACAACCCAGAAAGGTCAGAAATGAGAATATTAGATCTAATGCTTTTCATTTTAAAGTCATATTACTTATATATGGATTTTTTTAAACTGTTTTTAATTTTTTATTAAAGGTAGTAAATTTATATAATTTTATATGCCAACCAGTGACTTCTGCTTCCAGGAAGATAAAGCAGATGTACTTTTCCCTATTCCTAAACTAAAAACCCTGGCAATCACATCTAAAACAAACATAAGATTCTAAAGGGTTAAAACAAGACAACTAAGGACTTCAAGACCCAAGGAATGACATGGTGATCAGTTCCCTGGGTTTTTTTTTTTTTGCCTCATGTATCCTAGCCTTGGAGCTGACATCTCCAAGCTGGCAATCCAGAAACACCAATGGAAAGAGACAAAAACAAACAAACAAACTAACCAACAAAAGCCTGCTTTCTCTATCCAAAGAACCAGGAAAGGGGCAACTTAACAAGACAGAAAACTTTTAGACAGTAACTACCCTACTTCAGCCAAATACCTCACAAAAAATTGTGGCCTCATCCCACCCATGGAACAAAGGCTAACTGGGAGCCTAAACTTCCACCCTTGCAGGACTGTAACTGAACATTTTAGTGGCTCCCCACCAGTCTCCACTGGTATGGTGTCAAAGAGGGTCAAGGAAGGAGCCGGGACTTTTATGCCTACTAGAAGGTAATGTGGCCCCACTCTCCATCATGTGGGATCAGTGGAGACATTATGGGGAGCCTGGACTTCCACCTCTAACCAGCAGTAACGAGGAGCCCTCCGCCTTCCTGCTGGCGTGAGGTCAGAGGAGGACTAGGAGAGTCAGGACTCTGACCACTGCCCACCTGTTGGAGAGGCAGAAAGAAAAAACAAATGGTCTGTCATAAGACTGCTCTTCCTTTTCAGAAAGCAAGGACCTTGAAGAAATCTCTTGATTCCTTAGAGGGAGAAAATAATGGGAAGTGTATAGGGTATGTAGCAAAAACTTCAAGGACTGAAAAAATTTCAAAATCTCAACACGATGCTAATTTTTTTTTTTTTTTTTTTTGCGTTACGCTGGCCTCTCACTGTTGTGGCCTCTCCCATTGCGGAGCACAGGCTCCAGACGCGCAGGCCCAGCGGCCATGGCTCATGGGCCCAGCTGCTCCACGGCATGTGGGATCTTCCCAGACTGGGGCACGAACCCGTGTCCCCTGCATCGGCAGGCGGACTCCCAACCACTGCGCCACCAGGGAAGCCCAACACGATGCTAATTTTAATTTCTACATTACAGTATAAAAATTCAGACCACCATGAATGGTGTCATTACTGAAATAAGAAAAAAAGATTAGGCACATTTTAAGAGGGAGTGCCACTGACCTATCTGACTTCTGAGTGAAGCAAATACTTTAATAAGATCCAATCTCTATAATTAACAATCCCCAAAGTCAAAAGCAATGTGAACTAGAAGGGCCCAGGGATTCAATAATAGGGATGTTGATAATCAGCAAAAATGAAGTACACTGTTAAAAATAAGTAGAGAAAATCCATTAATGTCTTATTTTTGTTTATAACATTGGAATTCATACTGAATGATGACCACTTGATATGACCTAATTCAGGGAATACATATTTTTTAATGAAAGTTATGAATGTGACTATCACAACTTATTTTCCTTATTTTTACTTTCACACAGCAGCATTTACAGAGATGCCAAAATGAGACTCATTATGAGGCAGATTTTGGTTTTAATCAGTTAGAAAATTAAAAGTATAGATTATGATCAAAACAGTCAAATATTTAGATGATACAGTGACATCTTTTTATGTTTCTCTCTAGCACCTTAAAAGTTAAAACTTCATAAACTCTTTGAACAAATTTATTATAATCTCATCACAACAAACTTTAACTGCAGCATGTCTGGCCTTCCCTAAAATTAGGAAATCCGGCCATGATACTATAAAGAATTTCTTTACAACAAGGTTTAATTTGTTGTTAATAGAAGATCACCAGGTTAAATGAATGCACCGTCAAATCTTTCTAACATAGTAACATGCTACTAGAAAAAAAAAATTGTTAGAAGTAACTTGATCCTTCTCAAACTCTTCCAAAATACAGCAGAGGGAGGAACACTCCCAAACTCATTCTACGAGGCCACCATCACCTTGATACCAAAACCAGGCAAGGATGTCACAAAGAAAGAAAACTACAGGCCAATATCACTGATGAACATAGATGCAAAAATCTTCAACAAAATACTAGCAAACAGAATCCAACAGCACATTAAAAGGATCATACACCATGATCAAGTGGGGTTTATTCCAGGAATGCAAGGGTTCTTCAATATACGCAAATCAAGCAACGTGATACACCATATTAACAAATTGAAGGAGAAAAACCATATGATCATCTCAATAGATGCAGAGAAAGCTTTCGACAAAATTCAACACCCATTTATGATAAAAACCCTGCAGAAAGTAGGCATAGAAGGAACTTTCCTCAACATAATAAAGGCCATATATGACAGACCCACAGCCAACATCGTCCTCAATGGTGAAAAACTGAAATCATTTCCACTAAGATCAGGAACAAGACAAGGTTGCCCACTCTCACCACTCTTATTCAACATAGTTTTGGAAGTTTTAGCCACAGCAATCAGAGAAGAAAAGGAAATAAAAGGAATCCAAATCGGAAAAGAAGAAGTAAAGCTGTCACTGTTTGCAGATGACATGATACTATACATAGAGAATCCTAAAGATGCTACCAGAAAACTACTAGAGCTAATCAATGAATTTGGTAAAGTTGCAGGATACAAAATTAATGCACAGAAATCTCTGGCATTCCTATATACTGATGATGAAAAATCTGAAAGTGAAATCAAGGAAACACTCCCATTTACCATTGCAACAAAAAGAATAAAATATCTAGGAATAAACCTACCTAAGGAGACAAAAGACCTGTATGCAGAAAATTATAAGACACTGATGAAAGAAATTAAAGATGATACAAACAGATGGAGAGATGTACCATGTTCTTGGATTGGAAGAATCAACATTGTGAAAATGACTCTACTACCCAAAGCAATCTACAGATTCAATGCAATCCCTATCAAACTACCACTGGCATTTTTCACAGAACTAGAACAAAAAATTTCACAATTTGTATGGAAACACAAAAGACCCCGAATAGCCAAAGCAATCTTGAGAACGAAAAATGGAGCTGGAGGAATCAGACTCCCTGACTTCAGACCATACTACAAAGCTACAGTAATCAAGACAGTATGGTCCTGGCACAAAAACAGAAAGATAGATCAATGGAACAGGATAGAAAGCCCAGAGATAAACCCACGTACATATGGTCACCTTATCTTTGATAAAGGAGGCAGGAATGTACAGTGGAGAAAGGACAGTCTCTTCAATAAGTGGTGCTGGGAAAACTGGACAGGGACATGTAAAAGTATGAGATTAGATCACTCCCTAACACCATACACAAAAATAAGCTCGGGCTTCCCTGGTGGCGCAGTGGTTGTGAGTCCGCCTGCCGATGCAGGGGACACGGGTTCGTGCCCCGGTCCGGGAAGATCCCACATGCCGCGGAGTGGTTGGGCCTGTGAGCCATGGCCGCTGAGCCTGCGTGTCCGGAGCCTGTGCTCCGCAACGGGAGAGGCCGCAGCGGTGGGAGGCCCGCGTACCGCAAAAAAAAAAAAAAAAAAAAAAGCTCAAAATGGATTAAAGACCTAAATGTAAGGCCAGACACTATCAAACTCTTAGAGGAAAACATAGGCAGAACACTCTATGACATAAATCACAGCAAGATCCTTTTTGACCCACCTCCTAGAGAAATGGAAATAAAGACAAAAATAAACACATGGGACCTAATGAGACTTAAAAGCTTTTGCACAGCAAAGGAAACCATAAACAAGACCCAAAGACAACCCTCAGAATGGGAGAAAATATTTGCAAATGAAGCAACTGACAAAGGATTAATCTCCAGAATTTATAAGCAGCTCATGCAGCTCAATAACAAAAAAACAAACAACCCAATCCAAAAATGGGCAGAAGACCTAAATAGACATTTCTCCACAGAAGATATACAGACTGCCAACAAACACATGAAAGGATGCTCAACATCTTTACTCATTAGAGAAATGCAAATCAAAACTACAATGAGATATCATCTCACACCAGTCAGAATGGCCATCATCAAAAAATCTAGAAACAATAAATGCTGGAGAGGGTGTGGAAAAAAGGGAACACTCTTGCACTGCTGGTGGGAATGTGAATTGGTACAGCCACTATGGAGAACGGTATGGAGGTTCCTTAAAAAACTACAAATAGAACTACCATATGACCCAGCAATCCCACTACTGGGCATATACCCTGAGAAAACCATAATTCAAAAAGAGACATGTACCAAAATGTTCATAGCAGCCCTATTTACAATAGCCCAGAGATGGAAACAACCTAAGTGTCCATCATCGGATGAATGGGTAAAGAAGATGTGGCACATATATACAATGGAATATTACTCAGCCATAAAAAGAAATGAAATTGAGCTATTTGTAATGAGGTGGATGGACCTAGAGCCTGTCATACAGAGTGAAGTAAGTCAGAAAGAGAAAGACAAATACTGTATGCTGACACATATATATGGAATTTAAGGAAAAAAAATGTCATGAAGAACATAGGGGTAAGACAGGAATAAAGACACAGACCTACTAGAGAATGGACTTGAGGATATGGGGAGGGGGAAGGGTAAGCTGTGACAAAGTGAAAGAGTGGCATGGACATATATACACTACCAAACGTAAGGTAGATAGCTAGTGGGAAGCAGCCGCATAGCACAGGGAGATCAGCTCGGTGCTTTGTGACCGCCTGGAGGGGTGGGATAGGGAGGGTGGGAGGGAGACGCAAAAGGGAGGGGATATGGGAACATATGTATATGTATAACTGATTAAATTTGTTATAAAAAATAAAATAAAATAAAATAAAAAAGTAACTTGTTTTCCCATCTTAAAATATGTGACTATTAATACAAGACTTGCATATATAAACCTGAAAAGGTAAAATATAGAAATTTAAGAGTTTCTATGTATTCCAAAACCTAAGGGTTTTTATATATTCCTTTTTCATTAAAAGATTAATGCCTATTTTTTTTTGTTGTAGTTATACAGATTGACCAATTGTCTAGATTAAAATACTGAGACCAGTAACTTGTTACTAGTACAAGTGAGAAAGGGAAGAATTCCTAATAAACTGCTAATATTTTTAAAGTGTATGGGGTTTGATTTTTGATCTCTACTGAAATGTTTAAACCTATTTCCAGGCCCATATTTATACTTAATTTCATAGAAATGTCTTATTAGGTATATTATATCCTCAACAAATACCATAAAATGAAAATACTCAGTTGACTGTTTATTCAAATAATTTTTGACAATTTCCGTGTAATGAAAGGATTTCAACTTTGAATTTATAATTTACTATGGTGGGGTAAATTTCTGTCAGTACTTGAGATGTATCATCAGACTTCTTTCACAATGGAATCCCTTTACTGACTTAGTATTTAACTTAAACATGTATTTGTCTTTCTTTTTTTTAAATTTATTTTTAAAAGCATGAAATAGCACTTGTTTAAAACTTAACATTCTTGTAAAATTCTCTGCAAAATGTATGCAGAATTTAAATTATGGCCAAATGTATTATCATTACCCTATTTAAAATTTTAATCAGCTTTCCAGAAATGGTTTCTTCATAGTGTAACTGTTAAATCAAATTGAGGATTTACTGGTAAAAATAGCAGGTTATTTTATTCACCAAAAGGATGAAGACAAAGTGATACTCAAACAACCTTTTTATTCTGCAATTCAGTCATTCTATAAAACCAATTATAGTCTTAATGCAGTTTTTAAATATCGCACTGGTAATCTTTTTTTTTTCAAGTATGCAAAATTAGAACTTTATTTCTCTTTAACTGAACTTAACACTTGCTGTGGATTGAATTTTGTCTTTCCAAAAAGATATGTTACAGTTCTAACTCCCCAGTACCTCAGAATACGACCTTATTTGAAGACAGGCTCTTTACAGAGGGAATCAAGTTGAAATGAGGTCATTAGGGTGAGTCCTAATCCAATGTGATCCATGTTGTTACCTCAAGGGGAAAAATGGATACTGACATGCACTCTCAGGGAAAACACCACGTGCCGATGAAGGCAGAGATCAAAGTGATGCTTCTAAAGCTAAGGAACACGAAAGACTGCCAGCAAACCAGCAGAAGCTAGGGCAGAGGCATGGAACAGTTTCTCTCTTGGCCCTCAGAAGGAAGAAACCACGTTGATACCTTGATCCTGGACTTCTTCGCACTGGTAATCTTGTATACTCTAGCTCACTAATGATGACCAAAGTTTCCTAGGCTCCTACTGGATAGCAATTTGGTCTCATTGTTAATACCTGAATGTTCAAATCCCAAACTTTTATTTTACAGAACATGTGTAAAATTGCTAAATACTGATTTTATGTAAATGCTTTTGTTGATCATTATTTCTTCACAACTTAAAACAAGATGCTTCTAGCAACTGAGATTTTTTTTTTTTACTATCTCAAGAGGCTCCCCCTAACCCCAAATTAGTACTTAACTTTTAATTACTGACAAGAGCAATGCCATCTATTTTCAGCACAACTAAATCGAGGTAAATGGATTTTTATTTTTCATTGCAACACTCTACATTTTCATTTAAACTATGATACACTTGCCCCTTTTTTTCTCCTGCTTGGAATGCTGTCTCCCAACACATTTTAAAGAAGAGAACTAATTCAAAATTAACCATTCTGCATTCTCATACAGTCTTTTAGATGAGCTTGACAATCATCAGCTTTTGAAATGTGAATTCCTATTGCCAGAGTAAAGGTCTCATTTCTATAACACCATGATACATTGCATTTTTTCTAGCCCTTCTATCCACCCTCTGTCCACTGTCTGGAGAGGCCCCAGGGCAGTCAATGTTTGGAACTAAGCGCTTAATAAACCAAAAAAAACAAACAAACAAACAAAAAAAGTCTTACTGGAAAAGCTATCAAGGATGCTGGAGTCTAAGAAGGCCTACACACCATGCTTTACCACTTTGCATACATATTACCCAGGAAAAGCAATAATGTATACTGAATGATTTGGAAAAATAGCTCCCCCCCCATTTTTGTTTTCCACATATCCTAGGAGTGTGGGATGCTGAAAAATGTATGTAGGTTGATAAAATTTTGGTACATATTTCTAAAGCTGGGCTATGATAAAAATATTAAAGAAATTTAACAAGAAGGGTGAAAAATTAAATCAAACTTAGAACTCTAATTTAACCTAGCTGAGAGAATTATCTTTGTAGTCTGGAGACCTGGGTTCTAATCTTCTTTTGTTGGTGACATATGCTGCACTGGGATGATAAAGTCACTTTATTTTGAAATGTGAAAACTGTGTAATGAAAAAGGATGAGAACTTTGTTTTTTGAAAAAGGACATTGTATATATTTTATAAATATAATGCATTATTAATGATGGAAAATTTGCAGCCAAACATAATATTTTTATTTGATAGCTTCTTACTTTAAGTAATATAAAATCTAGAGATAACTAAAATAAAGAATTTCTCTAGAAATTTTAAAAGAAATCCTTAAAATGATAATCCAAAAAGTCAAAGTTAAATGAAACTTTTAAAGTACAATCAGAAGGAAACTAAATCATACGTTAAAAAAAATGACTTCAACAAAAAACTCTGGGAAAACATGATACCAATTACCAGTAGTAACCAATCAACCATCTTTATCTTCTATATTGGGGGGCACATGTCCATTTAGAACCATGGCAGTACAATGTATCAATTTAATCCTGTTATATATATTTTATGACTCCATAATGAAATGTAAAATAAGACTGAAAAAACTGAAAACATTTTGTAACAAACTGGAGTTGGTTTATTTTAGATTCAATATATATTTTTAAAAACTAGGGACTTCCCTGGTGGTCCAATGGTTAAGACTCCATGCTCTCAATGCAGGGGGCCCAGGTTTGACCCCTGGTCAGGGAACTAGATCCCGCATGCCACAACTAAGAGATCCCGCATGCTGCAACTAAAAAGATCCCACAGGCTGCAACGAAGATCTCGCAAGTGACAATGAATATCCTGCGTGCCTCAAATAAGACCTGGTGCAGCCAAATAAATAAATATTAAAACAAACAAACAAACAAAAAAACAGGGGGAAAAAACCTATATCCATTCCTAAAACAGTGCCTGAGACATAGGCACAAAATACATTCTTACTAAATAAATATGGCACTGAATTAAACAGGGGAAAGAAAGGAGAAAAAGAAAGGAAGTTAACTTTTGCTGAGCACATATAAGCACTAGAACATTTGTTAATTGTTCCATATGGCTATAATCTTGTTTAATCCACAAAAATGTCCTTGTGAGGCAGGCATTGTCCTGATGAGGAAACTGCCATTAGGAAGGTTAGGAAACATGCCTATGGGTCACACAAAGTTAGTAAGTGACTGAATTGAAATTCAAACCTAGATATCTCTGAATTCAAAGCCCATGCATAAATATACTTACACAAAACACTATCATACTATAAATTACTATTTTAAAATGCTGAAGAACAGGCATACGATTAATAGGCATTCAGTATCTGTTGGAATTTTTATTCCTTTACGTTGGGGGGGAGGGGATTATTATAATTTTTAAGAGGTATTTAATAAAACTTTTAATAAAATGTTTTTATATTGTGATCAAAGCTTTACTCCTCCCCCACCACTCAATAGTTTCTAAAAAGCAAAAGTCAGTTTTCCAGTTTTAAAAATAAGTATGGTGGGGGAATGATATAACAAAGTTTCCATATAGCAGCAAGCAATGCACTAAGACTTCCTATGCAGAGTTGTAACCATGAAGATTTTAAAATATTGGCCCTTCAAAATTGGAACTTTAGAATTTAGATAAATTCTTTAGTTTGTGAACTGTTAAAAATAACTGATGCTCTGAATTTAATAGAGAAGTTTTAAAAATAATTATATAGTTACTATGAGATTTTCTATGTTCCATGGCAATGTCTATCAAACTTTAGCATGCATCAGACTGACGTGGAGGGCTTGTTATGACACAGACTGCAAGGCCCTATCGCAAGAATTTCTGATATTATAAGTCTGGGGTGAGACCCAATAATATGTATTTCTAACAATTTCCCATGTGATGCTGTTGCTGCTAGTCTAGGAACCACACTTTGACAACCAGCGCTCTATGGGAAGCTAGGGTAAATCTAACAGACTTGTGTATTGGTAGAGCAGGGCTAGGATTTCTAGCCCAAGACAATAATTTGAATGTTTGCAACTAAGAGCAATATGATTTTTCTTCTTTCTATTTTCTCAGAGAAGCTAAATGATTGGTATTCTGTAATTATCTCTGTTTCTGTGTTTATCCGCATTTGGAACATATACTAAGAAACTTGAACACTATATTACTATGAAGTTGCAACTGTGATATATTTATGTTGCTGTATGGTTTCTTCCTCCAGAAGAAACTGGAGGAAGAAATAACTCAAACTTTTGATACATACTCTAATGATAATAGTAACACAACAAGTAAAAGAAAAATGGAAAGTTCTGAGTCATACCAAGAACCCTGGCAAAGTAAAAAATTATCTTTTTGACAAGGCAGCATAATGTAAGACAGCAAAGAATATACTGTATTCTGCAAAAACCATCACTTGCTGAGGCACAGAGCACATGAAATGATTCAATACTATTTATTCTTGATCATAATATTATTTTACATTGAATTTAAGTAATGGTTGTTAAATTACTTAGTATGTTAGTTTAAATACATTTTGCTAGAAAGTCATTATGCATATGAAATATTCCTTTGTTTAAAGAAAGAAAATAAATCTTTGGTGAAATTGGTCCTGATTAATCTACTGGATACACATAGGAAATCAGACTAACTACACTGAGGACACTAAGGAAGTTAAATTCAGGAGCCTTCAAAAATATGGGTTCAGTGGCATCATATACATGAGATTTATTGAAAATGAGCAGTCACAAAGTGGCATTTAAATGTCAATATTTCTGAAGCTTTTGATAGTACTTTCACTCAAAATATGGCTTGGTATAATAACATATAGTAACACGGTACATAAAATATGACTACACTGGTTTGAAGGAAAGGAAAAGCGGGTAACTCAGATTAGAACATAAGTGAGACTCAACTGAAGAGCTTTAATACTAGAGTAAGAAAAGAATTTGGTCAAATAGGAGATAAATTGTCCACATTCATGACTTTGAAAGGTTCCTACTCCTTCACATAAAGTATCTAAGTTGTTCCTGATGCCATCCTGTCTGGTATCAGTTGTCATGTGAAATAATATAAAAGGAGGCTCCAGTAGACAGATCATAATCTTGTATCCTATTGCTCACTAGAAGGAACCAAGACTGCTTAAAGATAACAGATGCTTTATTTGGGGAAAGGGGGGAAACAAGATGGATCTAGAAAATCTTTTCGTTCTTGGAATGCAATTTTCAAGTTCTCAGCAGCAATGCTGGGATGGGGAAAGGAAAGGCTTGCTCAAGAGGAGGGCTCCCACATGTGAAGGGTTTAGGCAGTGACATGCGAGTATGGAACACAACAGGTAGAGCCAGTTATAAACTTCTTGAATCTCTAAGAGATCCTTAAGTCCAGAAGGATCCTAAAAAGCAGAGATAACATAAAGGGTGCTGTGAAGAAATCTATACCTATTATGAAAAACTGTCTTTCTTTTGTGACAAAAGGAGAGGATAATCAAGATACAGATTCTATAGAAAGTAAGTCTTTAAGCTGTGTTTGTCATTATATTATGTTGGAAAATAAAGAAGTGTTTACAAATTGCAAGTGTTATGATAAGACAGCAAAATTAATAAACTTATGCTGGTCGCTGTTGATCTGACCCCAAGAATATTGTTTCTGAGCTTCCCTGGTGGCGCAGTGGTTGAGAGTTCGCCTGCTGATGCAGGGGACACGGGTTCGTGCCCCGGTCCGGGAAGATCCCACATGCCGCAAAGTGGCTGGGCCCGTGAGCCATGGCCGCTGAGCCTGCGCGTCTGGAGCCTGTGCTCCGCAACGGGAGAGGCCGCAACAGTGAGAGGCCCGCATAAAAAAAAAAAAAAAAAAAAAAAAAAAGAATATTGTTTCTACTGTTACTAAACAGTGTCTTCATAAGCAAGATAAACAACTGAATCAGTAATAATTAGGTTTCTAAAAGCAAATACGAGAAACATATATCCAATGGGAAATAAAGACCTGCTTATGGTATAACAATTTTGGGTAGAAAGCCCCAATCCTCATAATAGAAGTGGGGACCAAAAAACACAAGAAGATTGAGCTGTGGACACAGGTTGGGGTTTCTGCACAAGCTGACATCCTTACTACACCTATAGGATGACATACTAAGGCTTTTTTTTTTTACCTTTTGAGAGTAACTTTGGCAGCGGCCCAGATGAGCCAAGGCACAGTCCAAAAGGACTTGTTAACATCACATTTAATTCTAGCCATATACATATCCATGGTATGTCCAGATCATGAGCACATCATATCCTGGAACAAAGTAACTGGTGGCATAACTTTCTTCTTTGCCTACTGCACCTTTCCCCTTTTTTTTTTAACAGACTGGTGTTGAGAGTGCTCAATTTGGTTGACCTCTGTGGCATGGGGTTAGAATAACTGGGGTCAACTACTTACTAAGCTCAGAGACCCTCTGGGAAAAGAAGCACAACCTCGATTACCTGATTACCCGTAGAGCAGTGCTTCTCAAAACTGTAATGTTCTCATAAGCACCTGGGGGTCTTATTAAGATGCAGACTCTAATTCTGGGATGGAGCCTGAAATTCTGCATTTCTCATAAAATCCTAAGTCAGGGGTCCCCAACCCCTGGGCTGCGGACCGGTACTGGTCCGTGGCCTGTCAGGAACCAGGCTGCACAGCAGGAGGCGAGTAGCGAGCAAACAAAGCTTCATCAGCCGCTCCCCATGGTTCCCCATGGCTCACATTACCACCTAAGCCACCCCCCTACCCCCCCACCCCCCGGTCCGTGGAAAAACTGTCTTCCATGAGACTGGTCCCTGATGCCAAAAAGGTTGGGGACCACGGTTCTAAGTGATGCCACACTGCTGGTCCATAAACCACACTCTGAATAACAAAACTTCATAGACCCATAGATCATACTTGAAAATTTCAAAAGAAGATGCTATGTAATAACAGTACCCTAGGAAAAGCAAGTCATAACAAAAAGAGTAATTATGAATTTGAATAGTATTTGTCAACCAAGAAAACAGAAAAACTTGTGTTACTGAAACCAAGTAACAACCAAGAATTTTTCAATCCACATATGCAATAGGCTCTGCAAACCTCACGTAGGACACATATAAAGAAAGCCACATCAGGGACTTTCCTGGTGGTCCAGTAGTTAAGAATCCGCCTTCTGATGCAGGGGATGCAAGTTCGATTTCTGGTTGGGGAACTAAGATCCCACATGCTGCGGGGCAACTAAGCCCGCGCACCTCAACTACTGAGCCTGCACATTCTAGAGCCCACGTGCCACAACTAGAGAGAAGCCCCCATGCCACAATGAAGAGCCCGTGCGCGGCAACGAAAGATCTCGCGTGCTGCGACTAAAAACCCAACGCAGCCAAATAAATAAGTATTAAAAAAAAAAAAGAGGGCCTCCCTGGTGGCGCAGTGGTTGAGAGTCCGCCTGCCGATGCAGGGGATACGGGTTCGTGCCCCGGTCTGGGAGGATCCCATATGCCGCGGAGCGGCTGGGCCCGTGAGCCATGGCCGCTGGGCCTGCGCATCCGGAGCCTGTGCTCCGCAACGGGAGAGGCCACAAGAGTGAGAGGCCCGCATACCGCAAAAAGAAAAAAAAAAAAAAAAAAGAAAGCCACATCATAATCAAGCTGCAGAAAATCAAAGACAAAGGGAAAACAATCTTAAAAGCAGTCAGAAAAGAAACATCTTCTTACTCCCAAAGTAACACTGCCCCTACCCTACTCAACCCCACCCCTTCAAATCCATGGGAGCAGCTCAGCTCACTTCATATACACAATGGTTTGTTTTGTACATGCTATAAAAGGAATCCCTCGTCATCTATAGCATTGCTTCAAGAAATTCCTTAAGTCTCTGTCTTCTAATATCCTTCCTTTTCAAGAGGTCACAGCTCTCTACCCTTGGGTTCCATACTTCAGATGGTCTCTCATTTCCCATATTGCCTCAAAGTAGGGCCTAGAGTGCTTTCGGATATTTAACATTAAATTCCCTTTCTCCAGGGCTTCCCTGGTGGCTCAGTGGTTAAGAATCCGCCTACCAATGCAGGGGACACGGGTTCAAGCCCTGGTCCGGGAAGATCCCACGTGCCGCGGAGCAACTAAGCCCGTGCGCCACAACTACTGAGCCTGTGCTCTAGAGCCCGCGAGCCACAACTACTGAAGCCCACACGCCTAGAGCCCGTGCTCCGCAAAAAGAGAAGCCCACGCAATGAGAAGACGGCTCGCTGCAATTAGAGAAAGCCTGCGTGCAGCAACGAAGACCCAACACAGCCAAAAAAAATAAATAAAAATAAAAGAATTCCCTTTCTCCTACTGAAAGATCATGAAGAGGCTAATCACTGTCTGAATCACAGCAGTCTTCAAGGGAGGAATGTGAGCCTACTAGCCAGGGGCTACATCAAATGATCCACTGGAGTGTGGAAGAAAGACATTAGAACCTTTATTTCTATTTATGCTTAAGTTCTCCTTTAAATTTTATGTTTCATGTCTATTTTATAATACATATAATTTTAGTACATTAGTATATGCACGTAATATATAAATAAACAAACATTTGTTGTCAAAAATTTCTTACTATGGGGCGAAAATGACAATAGAATACTGTCCCTAGGTACTGGGATTTGGGACACACCAGACAACTGAAAGGACAGGAGGTAGGCAACACCGTTCATCCTTCTTCTCAAATTAATGCAGACTTCAGATCTTAAAAAGACACTGAGGGTACTCTCAGAATTAAAAAAAAAAAAAAAGGAAAACTGAAGGTACCCCTTGAAAAGAGTCAATTAATAATCTTTTCCTTCTCTCCCTACTGAACCAAGCAATAGAATGTTTGGTTGCAGAAAAGTTACACTAATTACAATCGGTAAACTGCCTATCGTCACATCATATATATTGCTTACTGTGCATTACGATAATTATACACTCCACTAAAGGCCTGACTGGCTACCTGATTTTAGTATTAAATACAACTTGTAGTTAGACACATGCCATTTTTTTAGGCTGCCCAGGATCTAAACACTATTCCTTTTCTGAAACAGAGTTCTTACCTTAACATAAGCTGAAAAATGCCACATAGTATGCTTGCTTTCCCAGATTCTCTTGCAGCTAGGGGCATAGGCACATGACCTAGGGTCCCCCAAGCAGACACATCCTCCCCTAACCTTGAACTGAAAGCAGAATGGAAACAATACATCCCAATTTTCACAGGTAGTGGTGGCAAACGCTCCAGTGCTGGTATAGAGTTATCCATTATCATTCACTGGTGCTAGTGGTGCAAGTTGAGGTATCCGTCCCCAGGTGGCAATGCTTGTGGTGTCTCCACAGGATAAGTTCTGGCACATAATTTTGGGCATTATTCCTGGTTACTTATCCTTCCAGCCTGGTTCTCCAGTCCTCCCAGAGATTTTGTGGGCTACTCATAACCACAGATGGTTTCTGCTGCTTGTAACTAAGACCTTGACTAACCATACATGCTCAATATTCATAGTTTATTTTTTCATGTAAATTGGTTATCTATTTGTAACAACACAGTTCTTCAGTGACACTACCTTTAAAACAAATAAACCAACCTTTCAAGTGTTTATTCTATAATCAAAGTACCCAGTTTTGCAAAACAAGGTCTGTATTTTATAATTAAAAAAATTTTTTTTCAATTGAATAAAATCTTTGGTTTACCTAATCAAGATATCTTTAGGAAGTGAAAAATTACTATTTTCCTAAATGAATTTTACAGTAAAGTAGCAGAGTCTATAGAAGAATTTCTTAAGTGGTAGTTCTTAGGCCAACTGCACCTAGAACTAACAGGTTGCTTGTTAAAAATGCAGCTTAATGGACCCCACGCCAGATCTCCTGAATCAGACTCTCTAGGGTCTGGACTCAGGAATGTACATTTTTTAAAAAGTGCATTGGGGGATTTTATGCACACTAAAGTTTGAGAACCAATAGGCTATGGTCTGTCACTTGCTAATAGATGACCGGAAATCACAATGTTATCAATCTAGAAAAAGGATCACATATTTACCAGGCTAAGAGTCTCCCTGGATATCTGAGCCTTACAAAAACTTGTAATTATCAAAGTTATAAATACTGAATATACATGGAAAGCCTACTTCACTGTAAGGAGCTTAAAATTTGTTTTACTTCTTTTATTAGCAAATCAAGGTCCTATTTTGAAAATTTTCAAACACCTAAAAATTCTCAATTGCTACTGGTTGGTTATATTTTGGGGTACTGACTCTTAGCACATGTATCAATAACATCATCACTCTTATCCTCTATGACACCAATTAAAGAGGGTCTGAATACCTGACTTTTGACGTAAAAGGGAAGTATATTCACTGGTATTATGCTTGAGAATGTTTTGATTGAATCCTACTATATCATTGAAGCCCCAAGGGTCCTCATTAAACCCAGTCACACAGAAGTCAGTTGTCACTATTTCCAAAGCTAAGAAAGAGAATAGGCTCTTCATTTCCTGTTTTTGCCCTCTCATTCACTCACCCTCTCATCCATCCATCCACCCATCCAAACAAACACTCAAAGGATATTTGGTATTGTACTAAGTGATGTACAATAAAAAGAAAGTAAGACAGAACCCTCTATGGTGGGCAGAATCCTAAATTGGCCCCCAAGATCTCCCACCCTAATCCCTGGGACTGTGAATATGAAATATACACTGATTACATTCCTTATGTGGCAGAAGGGATTTTGCAGATATAATTAAGTAATTACTAATCAACTGACTCTGAATTAAACAAAAGAGAGATAATCTGGCTAGACCCAATCTCATCAAATGAGTCCTCTGGCTGATAGCAGAAGTCAGAGATTCCAAGCAGGACACACCACTGTTGGCTTGAAGGTGGAGGCAGCCATGCTGTAGAAATGTGGATAGCTTCCAGAACCTCAGAGCAGCCCCAAAACAACAACCAGCAAGGAAATGGGGACCTCAATTTTTGTAACTGCAAGGAACTGAATTCTGCCAATATCTGAATGATCTGGGAAATTCTTCCCCTAAGACTCCAGATAAGAGTTCAGCCTGGCCAACACATTGATTTTGGTCTTGTAAGACCGTGAGTAGATAACTCAGCTGAGTCCAGTCTTCTGACCTATAGAGATATAAGGTAATAAATGATTGTTGTTTTAAGCTGCTAAGTCTATAATGATTTTTTTATGCAGCAAGAGAAAACTAATATACCTTCTTTAAGAAGCTCCCAATCTAGAATGAAAAAAGACAATATTGTTCATTGTGACAGTAAAAAAT
Organism: Mesoplodon bidens; assembly: GCF_964165515.1. Taxonomy (NCBI): domain Eukaryota; kingdom Metazoa; phylum Chordata; class Mammalia; order Artiodactyla; family Ziphiidae; genus Mesoplodon; species Mesoplodon bidens. The sequence goes on along the minus strand of NC_138161.1, from coordinate 112,193,217 downwards.
ATTGTTCATTGTGAAGCAAGAAAAGTGCCTGACTAGGGAAGGGGGATGGTAAAGAGATAGAGGAGATGGAAAAAGAGAAGGTAAAAAAGAAGAGGTGCTATGAGTAATACATGAGTTAAGAATGAATAAGTAAGCCTAAACAAAGAAGTACATGAAAAAAGTAAATAAACCATAAATATACAATTCTTAAAATAGGTATACAGTGAACAACCATATAGGTGATGAACGTAGGTTAAAGAAGAGAATATTTTGGGGCTTCCCTGGTGGCACAGTGGTTAAGAATCTGCCTGCCAATGCAGGGCACACAGGTTCCAGCCCTGGTCGCGGAAGATCCCACATGCTGCAGAGCAACTAAGCCCGTGTGCCACAACTATTGAGCCTGCGCTCTAGGGAGCCCACAAGCCACAAATACTGAGCCCACGAGCCACAAATACTGAGCCCACGAGCCACAACTACTGAGCCCACGTGCCACAACTACTGAAGCCCACGTACCTAGAACCCGTGCTCCACAACAAAAGAGAAGCCATCACAAATGAGAAGCCCGTGCACCACAACGAAGAGTATCCCCCGCTCGTTACAACTAGAGAAAAGCCCTCACGCAGCAACAAAAACCCAACGCAGCCAAAAATAAAATAAATAAATTTATAATAAAAAAAGCAATAAGTAAATGGCATAGAAAAAATGCTATAAAGGAAAAAAAAAGAATATTTTCAGTACTTCAGAAATACACCCACCTTTAACCCACTGCCTCCTTTCCTCTAACATTTTCCCTTTCACCTACAAGTAACCATTATCCTAACTTTTATGGTAATCATTTCCTTGTGCTTTTAAATAGTTTTAGTATTTATGAATGATTATGCTTGTTTTTGAACTTTATTTAAATATATTTGTGCTGCATATATAGTGTCATATACTTCACTTACTCAACATGTTTCCAATGTTCATCTATGTAATTACATGCAGTTGTAGCTTATTCATTTTCACTGCTGTGAAATCACATAAATATACCATAACTGATTTACCCATTCTATTGATGATCATTTGGGTTGTTTCTATTTTGTCAAATACGAACAACGTTATGAACATTCTTATACATATGTCCTGGTGTACTTCTACAAGTTTCTCTGGGGTATGTACCTCAGAGCCTGGAATTTCTGGCTTACAAAGTATGTGTATTTTCAACTTTACTAAGTATGTTTCAACTCTCACTGGCACTGTATGAGTGCCCCCAATTCTCTATAGTCGGCCCTCAGTAACTGTGGGTTCTGCATCTGCAGATTCAACCAACCTCGGATTGAAAATATTTGGGGAAAAAATTCCAGAAAGTTCCAAAAAGCAAAACCTGAATCTGCTGTGCACCAGTGACTATTTACACAGCATTTACATTGTATTAAATCTTACAAGTAACCTAGAGATGAATTAAAGTATATGGGAGAATGTGCATAGGTTATATACAAATACTATGCCCTCTTTATATAAGAGACTTGAGCATCCGCAGATTTTGGTATCTATGGAGGGTCCTGGAACCATTCCCCTGAGGATACTGAGGGACAACTCTACTTTCTTTCTAGTACTTGGTACTGTCAATCTGTGAGAAGTACCTCAGTTTGGTTTTATTTTCCATTCCCTTGATTACTAATGAGATTGAGCAGGTTTTCACATATTTATCGGTCATTTGGAATTCCTCTTTAGTGAAGTACCAGTTGAAGTGTTTTCTCAGCTTTCTATTGTGTTATCTTCTTGTTTGTAGAAATTCTATACATATTCTGGATAGCATTTGTTTGTTGTATTTATTAGAAATCTCTTACTCTGTGGCTTATCTTTTCACTCTCTATGATTGTAGGTCATTGTTAAAAACCCGTTTTTAATGAAAAAAATCAATTACCTAGTTTTTGTAAGAAATATGTTTAACCAGTTAAAATCCTTGGTTTAACATTTCCTTCAAATAATAAAAATCCACAAATTTAGAGGAGCAAGGGAAAGTTAAAAGTAAGGAAATGCCTTAAATTTTTAGGACTAGTTTTTTTTTTTTTTTTTTTTTTTTTTTTTTTTTTTTTTTTTTTTTTTTGCGGTACGCGGGCCTCTCACTGCTGTGGCCTCTCCCGTTGTGGAGCACAGGCTCCGGACACACAGGCTCCGCGGCCATGGCTCGCGGGCCCAGCCGCTCCGCGGCATGTGGGATCTTCCGGGATCGGGGCACGAACCCGTGTCCCCTGCATCGGCAGGCGGACTCTCAACCACTGCGCCACCAGGGAAGCCCTAGGACTAGTTTTATGATTCTAAAATTAGTAGCATTGCATTTGATATTGCTGGCTACTTTAGGAACTCAAAATAATGTTCCTTTTGTGAATTACCGTATTAACCATATATTTTCTTCCAAGCTTCAGTAGAATAACTGCTTCATAAATGAACTGAAAAAATAATGAACACGTATGTTACTACTTAAAAGTCATATTTCACGTTATAATATGCGATAACATTAACCATCTAGCCCCCAAATACAGCCACGGTAAAAGGAAATGAACCCTAGGAAACAAATCCTTGGCCCCAACACTGCTGCCATTCTTCTAGTCTCAACATTGATTTTGTGATGATCTATGACACATTTTCTCACCCCGCCTAAAGGCACCATCCTACTATTTACCCTTCCTATTTAAAAAACAATGCCAGTACAGTTGAGGCCAGATTTTTCCCCAAAGATAAATTTAAATCTTATTTCAGATGGCTTTATACCCAACAGCCATGATCTTCCCCATGGTCTCTGCTTCTCTTTATAAAACATGTGTCTGTTGCAGGAGGGGAGGGGAGTGGGGGTGGGGAAGGACACAAGTAATCTTTTTAAGTCTTTTCTATTGTGTCAGTACAATATAAGAATTGTGCTGTTCCTCAAGCAGAAGAGAAAGGAAGAAGCATGTGGATGAGACTATATTAGAGCTTCAGGATTTCTCATTCCAAACAGGAGGTAAAGCTATAAGAGGGGAGTTATAAATGTTGTTTCCTGAAATGTGTTCTTAGCATCCCACATTGCAATTCAATATGCGTATTTCCACAGAAACCTTGTTATAAAGAGTAGTAGTATATACAATATTATATCCATAGTTGTGAAACTAGCATACTGGTGGTGGGGGGAGAGGTGGATTACAGAAAACAACAGAATAAACATTATAGAAACTTATTTGGTTTGGTCTTCCTTAATGGTGGGTAATTTGAAGCCACAGATTTGTATTAAAACAAGCATGAACATATAATATAGGGTAGAATTCTTAATAAAATTCCAAGCCTTCAAATTTCAAGTTCCCTATTAAGGTAACTTCAAGTTCTATACCCCAGATCTTCTCTGAGGTTAGAGGTACTTCAATAAAAATTTGTGTCATTAACACACACACTCTTTATAGACAGAGAGAGAGAGACATGTGGGAGATCATGGTTTTTAGGTATAAAGAGGTATGAAATGTGAGTTAAGCTGACTTTCATGTTTAGAAAAAAAATTACTTTTTTGTGGGTGGCCTATAAACCTAGTTAAACTACATACAATATGAAACACTGTTTCTATGAGTAACTGCTTTTGTAATTTTGTTTGTAAATTATGTTTACTTAACATTTTAAAGGTTGCATATAATTTGTTAGAACAATTCCACTTCTAGGAATTTATCCAATAAGAGATAATAATGAGAGATGTAAGCAAAGGGTTATATATATAAAGTGTTCATAGTATTATTTATAACAATAAAAATTTAGAAATAGTCTAAATGCCCAATAAAAGGGATCTGGTTAAGTACAAAGATACAATTAAATACTTTGCAACCATTACAATTCTATTATAAGAAAATGTTAATAGATATGACATAATATTTCTAATATACTATGAAGTGGAAATAAGCAAACTACAAAAAGCTGATACCATGTTTTTCAATATATACATACATGCATTAAAAAAAAACTTGGAAGAATATGTCAGAATGTTCACAGTGGTTTATCTATGCAGTAGTATTATTTCTTTTTTCCTTCCTCTACCTTGTGTATTTTGTTTTTCTAAATTTTCTATAATAAATATGTGTCACTCTTACAATTACAAAGAAATTCAAATTAAATATACACGAGTTTATATACAGGCACAAAGAGCTTCTGATTGTTTGCCATCACCTGGTTCTATGACAAAAGGACATAGAAAAAAATAGAAGAAATAAATATTTTCCCCTTGTATTTATATACTACTTTCTTATTGTAGTAAAAATTACACTCCTCAAGATGCACTGAATACAGAACAAGGAAATATTATCTCTCATCTATCAGTCGGACACAGATCAAAAAGAATAAAATCAGTGGGCGCAAAGTGAAGACAACTCATGTACCACTGGTATAAATCTAAGCTGAACAGCCCTTTTGGAAGCACAATTTTACAATCTGTATTAAAAAAAACCTAAAACTGTGCCTATCTTTTAACCAATCAGTTATATTTCTAGGAATTTATCCTAAGGAAATAATTAAACAAGTCTGCAAAGACATACGCACTAAGTTACTCTCAGCAATATCATTTGTAATGGTGAGAGTTGAAACAATCCCGAAGTGTGCCATGAGGGTAAATTAAAAGACAGTATATCTATAGTGGACTACTATTAAAAATTATGCTACAGATCTATATTTTCTGATACTGTATCTCAGGTAGTGAAAAAAAATTAGATGATAAAACAGCCTCTGTAGGGCTTCCCTGGTGGTGCAGTGGTTGAGAGTCTGCCTGATGATGCAGGGGACACGGGTTCATGCCCCGGTCCGGGAGGATCCCACATGCCACAGAGCGGCTGGGCCCGTGAGCCATGGCCACTGAGCCTGCGCGTCTGGAGCCTGTGCTCCGCAACGGGAGAGGCCACAACAGTGAGGGGCCCGTGTACCGCAAAAAAAAAAAAAAAAAAAAAAACAGTCTTTGTATGATCCCATTTTTAGAATTTTTTTAAAAAGTGAGAATGTATATTTCATGAAGAAAATGTTTGAAGACTTCAAACCAGGCTTCATTACCAGTTATCTCTGGTAAGTGTTATTACAAATGATCTTTAGTGTCTTCTTTATAACTTTTTGTACTACAATGAGCATGTACAACTCTTAATATCGGAAGGAATGATTTTTAAGTATACTAAATTGAAAGTCTGATTAATCAAATAAAATTAGCTTCGGTGTTTTCTACTCTTTTCTTATTGCTAAGGCTCTTAGAAGCTTCCCGATTTGAACACATAATACTCAGTGGGTGATAAGTGTTTCAATATATATAGTTAATGCCCCTATTAACAAAGATGACATGCCTTAACAGCAGTCTTTATTAACAAGATATTATTTCTAAAAGAAACAATTATACATCCCCTCCCAGCCCTGAGATGCTAGCAAAGATCTTGTAATTATGATTGAGCCCCCATCTGCTACCTCCTCCCTTTGCCTCTGGCCTTCTCAACCATATTTAGGTGTTTTCATTTCTAGTGACCATGGTGGCTTACTGTATTCACGGATATAGAAAGACATTGCCAAAAGAAGTATGACTTATAAAATAAATAATGCAGAAGAAAATTTCAATTCTATTCAAGACAGTATGCCCCAACATCACTGTCCAATACAACTTTCTGTGATGATGAAAAAATTCTATTATTTGTGCTGTCCAACATAACAGACAATAGGTCTGTCTACTGTGCTGTCCAATATGACACATGTGGCTACTAAGCACTTGAAATGTGGCTAGTACAACTAAGGAACCAATTTTTTTCTTTTTAATTTTTAAAAATGTATTTATTTTATTTATTTATTTTTGGCTACGTTGGGTCTTCATTGCTGCGCACGGGCTTTCTCTAGTTGCGGTGAGCGGGGGCTACTCTTCGTTGCGGTGCGTGGGCTTCTCACTGCGGTGGCTTCTCTTGTTGCAGAGCGTGGGCTCTAGGTGCGTGGGCTTCAGTGGCTGTAGCACACAGGCTCAGCAGTTGTGGCTCGCGGGCTCTAGAGCGCAGGCTCAGTAGTTGTGGCACACGGGCTCAGTTGCCCTGCGGCACGTGGGATCTTCCCGGACCAGGGCCCAATCCCGTGTCTCCTGCATTGGCAGCCGGATTCTTAATCACTGCACCACCAGGGAAGCCCAGGAACCAAATTTTTAAATTTAAACTTATTTTAATAACCACTTATGGCTAGTAGCTACCATATTGGACAGCACTGTTCTAGAAAAATTCACAGTACATATACTATGGTTGATACAAAATATACATAAATAAGGATCCAAGAAAAATATGATTTACACTTAAGACCTGGCATTCCAGTGCATATTTCCAAGACTAACAAAACCATAATTTTGTGGGTTACAGATTGCTTTTTTGAAAAATTAAATGGTCTTCAGGCACTCTTCATTCTTCTTGACATGGGAAATAAGTACCCAGTTCATTTTTTTCCCACCCCCACCCCCACCCCCCGCAATTCTTTAAAGCCTTAATGCTCACAGCTTCAATAAGACTGTGTTATCCTGGCTCACCCACTACATCTCAATTTGTTTCCTTTTTTTGTATAATCTTAGTCTTCCCCGTCTGCCATCAACCACTGGCTTTTTCCCAAAGCTGAATCCTTGGTTTCTTGTTTTCGATCTTCCATTCAGAAAAGATTTCTTACACCTTCGACTATGACCCTATTTGCCTTCTGTAAAACAGCACCACTTCACTACATAATCTTAAAGTCTTAATCTTTGAGACTGCTTCTCATCTGTAAAATAACTTAAGATGGTTACTATGGTTCCTTTGGCTTTAGGATTCTCCTAATTCTAGTACAGGCCTGGCTACAAAACTTTGTTTATGGTTTTTTCTCAGGCTGATTCCTCTTCTTGCTTTTTTTTTTTTTGCGGTATGCGGGCCTCTCACTGTTGTGGCCTCTCCCGTTGCGGAGCACAGGCTCTGGACGCGCAGGCTCAGCGGCCATGGCTCACGGGCCCAGCCGCTCCGCGGCATGTGGGATCTTCCCAGACCGGGGCACGAACCCGCATCCCCTGCATCGGCAGGTGGACTCTCAACCACTGCGCCACCAGGGAAGCCCCTCTTCTTGCCTTTTTAAATGCTGGTGTACCCCATGGTTGTCAGTGACCCTCTTTCTCCAAGAATCACATAAACTCTTCATTATGACTGTCTCAAATTTATGCTATAGTTCTAACTTCACTCTTAAAAGTTCCAGATTTACATTTCTATTTGCTGCTCAAGATTAACTAGATGTGCTACCAGACACTTAAAGGTATCAGGCAAACTAAAGAAACTGTGTAGCAAACTTCTTTGTCAGTGGCTTAGTTATCAAAAACAGAAGTTTCAGGTTCAGATATATCTGAATTTGAATCCCAGTTCTGTCATTTATTAGCTGTGTAACCTTGATCAGATTAATCTCAAGTCTCCATTTTTTCATGTGTAAATTGGGGTTAAAACTAGTACTTACAACTCATGGTTGTTGTATGTGCATTTTATATATACAGCTTAGTACAATACCTGGAATATGCTAACAGCTCAATAAATGTTCACTATTATTATTATCAGTAGCATTACCACCTTCCTAGTCCTACAGGTTTAATAGCTCAGTCAACTTGATGCATTCTGTCTCTTTAAAAAAAAATAAATTCAGTCAGCATTTGTACACTTTTATTTTCCAATGTGATCTCTGTTTTTCATTCCTGGATTGTTTTTGCAGCCGGCCAAACAAATTACTAGATTTTCAATGCTTACAGGTTAGAGTCTCTTCTTGTTTTTGTTTCCACTGTATTACCTAGCATAATGCCTTACACATAAAGTTTTGCTATTATTAGACAATTCGAATAATCTTTACATCTATTTATTCTATTTCATTAGATCCCTTAAGTTCTTTGAAGACAGGGAGTGTCTTGGTCCTCTGTATATCTACACCTGAAAATCCCTTAGTCAATAAGTGTTTGTTGAATGAATGACTGTTGACTACTCTCCCTCTCTCCAATCCTATCAATCTAGCTGCCTCAAATGCAAAAGGTACTCTCATATTCTCTAATCCAACCATTTATTCTGACCAAGCTGACCTCCCCACAACTTCATCAAGAGCAGTCTCACTGTATTAGTCAGGACTCCTATTTTGTTTCAAAAAGTCTACTCAGAATAAGCAATAAAAGGAATTTATTAGCTTGCATAATTTGAAAGTCCAAGGATACCACTAACTTAAGGCCTGGCTATTGATCCAAAAGTTCAAAGGTTACCATGAGAACTTGGCCTCACTCTTTCCATTTTTTGGCTCTGCTTTCAATTTATTGGCAAGCTCCAGGTTCACATTCTATTCTCTCAGCAACCCTAGGGTTCAAAGCATGCCTCTTTCTCAATAGTTCCAAAAAAAAATTAACACTCTCGTGTGCTGACAGGAAAATGTGCCTATCTCTGAACCATCACTGTTGCCAGAGGAATGGACTACACTGACTGGCTAACCCTGAATTATGTGCACACCCTTGTGTCGGGGTGGGATCCATTCCACTGCCTGGAATGTCCTTCCTTCTCATTTCTGCCTCCCCAAATCCAAGCTACAACCTTTCTGCCCCCAAAAGTCTTTCATGATTTCTTTTAAGATTTTCCTTGTTCACTGGATCAAGTAACTCACTCCCAAATAAATATTTCCCTTTTTCTAAAGATCTACCTTTTAAAACAAACAGGAGGGAAAAACCTCAAGAAAATGCTGCATGATGAATTCTAATCATGTCAAGTTATAAATGGTATGGGTAATATGTGTTGTTTCTTAAAATGTAAGGACAGCAGCTCTACCAGATATATTCTATACATTAGGAAAGAACAGACTGTGTGGCAAGTTTAATATAACATTCAAATAATTTTTTTGGCTTTAAATTTTCTATAGGGCCCAAACAAAACATTTTAGCTAACAAAAGTTGGGTCTGATTCAAAGTACCCTGTATAACAGGTAGTCTATGGTTTTGGAGTTACCTCAAACAGGATTTGAGTTAGGCTCAAATCCTGGCTAACAACACCTTCCTTGGCCTTTAGCTACAGGTCTTTGAGCAAATTATCTTTCTCTCCAAACCTTGGTTTCACTATCTTAAAAACAGGAATGGTAATATCTATCTGTACATAAAGAGGCTGTGTGGTATAGTGGAGAGAAACGAGTAAGATGGAACCGGGCTGAAATTCTACCACTAATAGTATTTATATGATTCTCTATGAGTGACTCATCTGTAAATTCTGAGTGATTCCTCATGTGTAAATGAGGGATAATAATATTTAATCCATTGGTTGTTAAGCATTTAACAAGGCAATGTATTTTAAACACCTACCAATGAATAGTAAACAGTGAATACTCAATCAATGATGTTATCCACATCAAATCACCTGTTTAAAATAATTCAGAGAATATTTCAGTATTTTTGTACTCACCAAGGTCTGCCAAAAATTCCTTACAGTTAATAAGTGATATTTCTAACATGTTAGAAATGAATCTAGTCTAATAGGTTATAAAGTACCTTGTAATCTTTTTCTTCCCCTCTACACTTTTTCTGGCCAGATAAAATGTCGACCAACAAATATTTGGTTTATAAAGAAACTATTAAAGTAATAAAAATAAGTGTGGATAATAACAAATTAAAAATTCAGGGCATGGTAAGGGAAAAATTCATTGAGATTACTTATTATTCTTCATAAATGCCTTTGGGTTTTGTTAGCTAAAAAAATATTTCTTAAAGGCAAAACACACTGGTCCTAGAACTATTTAAAATCAGGTAAGATAGTGAGCTAGATAAACTCCTGTAATCAACTTATTCTTTAACTCCACGCTTAATGTACTGATACTGAAATGACTCATGCCCATGTGAAATCACTATGCTATCCATCTGAACAGTCATATGCCATATAGCCATCTCCTGAACAGAACCGCGAAATCTGGGGTATGAATGACAATTTTAGATGTTGTCTTTCAGAATACATGCAAAAGGCAAGTGGCTGCTCATATTTACATCAGCAAGAAAATTTAATCTTAATGTCGTTCACTAAAAAATACAAACTATATTCAGTACAACTGTTTCCAAAAAGAGATTAAACAAATAGGTATTTGATTCCTTCCATTTTACACTAGAGCAAAAGTTTCTTTGGAAAGAATAGTTTCTTGAAGTAGTGTAACAGTTTTGCTTATCTTTCTAAAATGAGTGAATCATATGTAATACTTAGCAATCTTTAATGAGTGCACAAACACAGGAGAAGTTAACACCTTAGGAAAGATATATGAAAATAATTACATCATACCGCACTATATATAAGGGGATTGACTCTGTTTTTAATCTACTCCCTGAGAAAACTATATTTTAAACACAAGAGAAACACATTATGTTGAACACCTCAGTCACCAGACATTGTTCTCTACAGCTAAGAAAACCAAATACCTAATTTATTTTCTTTTCTGTGTTAAAAAAATATGTATAAGGCAAACTGATGTTTGTTTTTAAAAAGCATTAAATACAGATACGGTAGGCAACCTATGCATCTTTTCTAAACAGTTTTCTTCTTTCAACTTTTTTTGAGGGGGCCTGAGGAAGGAAAGGAGAGAGAGTCTGAAGGTGGGCTCTCGTTATTTTTGCAAGTACATTTGGTAAGTCACCTAGACGAAGGGGAGAAAGAAAAGTTAAAGCGTTCGGGTTCACACTAAAAACAACTCTTGAAAAAAACGCCTGTGCGGGAGTCATGCTTTCCTGACAATGCAGCGACCAATGCGACTCCGATTAAGAGCGCCCTACAAACCTAAATCTTAGTAAAATCAATTTGGCATCCCCAATACGAAAGGGCCTGCAAAAACCGGGGCGGAGCAAGGGTCTACCTCAGCAGCGGCACAAGTTAATTTTCTAAGAGAGTAAAACACTCCCCATCAGTCCCCTATGGCCCTCTTTCTCAAGAGATGCTGCTGTCCGCCTCGCCCCAGGCTCGGGGTCTGGCCCGCAGGCCCCAGGGCTGGGTGGGTTGGGGCAGTCGGCTTCTCCCCGGTACCCGGGTCCAGACCAGGAGTAATGGGACCAGTTAACGTAACGACCCGCGATTCTCCGCATCGGCTGCGGCAGCCTCCGACCGCGCCCCGGGCCTCCTGTTGGCAGGGATACCCCCCACCCCACTCACCGGCCCGGGTGGTGTCCGTCAGGTCGTGGTTGGCCGCTCCCCGGGGAAACTCCCTCAGTTTCCGGCCGCTCAGGCTCAGCACCCCGGTTACCGCCGCCTCCTCCAGCGCTCGGTCGAGGGAGCGGCTCCATGAGCCCGGGCCAGGACCTGGGCCTGCCCCGGAGTTCGGGCCGCAGTTAACAACGGAGAGGTTACCTCCCGACGCTACTGGGCCAGAGTACTCTGCAGCCGTGGCCACAGCGACCAAGCCCGCGGCCGCCATTTCCCAGCCGACAACTCTCCGGCCCGCCGGCTCAGCGCATGCGCGGCCAGATGATGGGTGGGCGGGGAAAGGGGCTTACAGACCCCGGACGGGTCCCTTGATGGGCAGGGCTGCGGTGCCGCCCCGCACATCCAGGCGCTGGCCTCCGCCCACGTGAGGTTTCCAAGGGAAATTAAAACGGAACTCACAAATCTGGAGCAAGCTACCTTCTCTAGGCTCCCAGCAGCCTTTCTAACATACCTCCACAAAAAGATCTTCCAGACAACGCTTCTCACCAGAATTTCTCTACCTTCCTTCCTCAACACTGGAGAATTAGAGTAAATATTAAGGCTTAACACCGTTGCTGCCAGAAACCTTGGCAATGAGAGGAGAAACGTTCGACTTCTGTCATTCTATAAGCCAAATGATCCTAATGGAGACTTGTGGATTTATTAACTATTATTGCCTGAGGGAAAAAGAAGTGTTAACCTGGCTCCCAAACTTCATAATTCTCATTGAAAGGGTTGTATAAACCTTCTTCCTTGTACAAAATAGCTTCTTAAGGAAAACAAAAAAACACCCTAAATAGTACCTGTTCTTTAGGCAAATTTTTATTGTTGAACAAAGCTTGGTGAACGGCATTGAAGTCTAAAATTTTAGTTTGGAACCAAAACTGAGGAAGAGAAAATGATCTGACCATAATCTACATGTGGGAAATAAAGATAGAACTGAAGAAATAGTTTAAAAAAAATCATTCAGTTACTGAAAAAGTAGAAAATACCACTCCATTTGATTAAAAAAATTTTTTTTTAATTTTTTGCCCATGCCACATGGCTTGCAGGATTTTAGCTCCTCGATCAGGGATTGAACCCGCACCCTCCGCAGTGAGAGAGTGGAGTCCTAACCACTGGACCACCAGGGAATTCCCACCACTTCATTTTAAACCAATTAGACCTCACATATACTGCAACCAGTCTTCAGCATATTCTTGTTCCTTTCACACATTTAAGCCATTCCTGCTAAATGATGTTAATTTCCCCTACAATCAATCAACTAGTATTTTCTGTGGGAAATAGACTGTTTTTCCTAGATTATTACGTAATTATGAAATCCAGACAAACAAGCCAATTAGAGATTAAAACCACAAAAAGGGCTAAGTTGAAGTGTGGGGATTAGCCATCAGAATTCAGAGAAAAGGAATCTTGTACGTCGAATGAGGTTTTGAAACAAATCTGAAGGCTGGAAGGTGAGAGCAATACTCTAAATTGAAAGGAATATCAGCATGAACACATCCAGGTATGATTTATAATGGTTCTTGTGGAGAACACTGCCACAGGCCAAAAAGGTCATGTCAGAGAGCAAAAGAAAATAAGGTTAGAGAGATCCTGTCCATCATTCAAGGTCGAGCTCTTCAATGAAACCTTGATTAGCACTTTCCCAACTCCTAAATGGAAAAGATTGTAAAAATGTTTAATCTTGGTGCCAAAGCTAATTAGTACTGGTTGCTCGGAGAGTTGTTCTGTGAAATTTTTTTTTTAATTAGTTTTTGGCTGCGTTGGGTCTTTGTTGCTGTGCGCAGGCTTTCTCTAGTGCGGCGAGTAGGGGCTACTCTTTGTTGCCATGTGCGGGCTTCTCATTGCGGTGCCTTCTCTTGCTGTGGAGCACAGGCTCTAGGCGCACGGGCTTCAGTAGTTGTGGCATGCAGGCTCAGCAGTTGTGGCTCACACGCTCTAGAGCACAGGGCTCAGTAGTTGTGGCGCACAGGCTTAGTTGCTCCGCAGCATGTGGGATCTTCCCGATCAGGGCTCGAACCCGTGTCCCCTGCATTGGCGGGCAGATTCTTAACCACGGCGCCACCAGGGAAGCCCTGTTCTGTGAATTCTTGATTCTGTGCTCTAGTTTCTTCAGCGACAAGTTCCACAATCAATGTCTCTTATGAACATGGTCATCCCTGGCAAGTAACATTTATCCAATGCATGAGTTGGTTTTTGTTATTCTGGACTCCTAAAATTGTTCTTTTACTCTTAGAAAGACTTTATGCTATTTAAAGAGCAGGTCCTCATTTTATATTTTTTAGAGCTATTTCAACCGCAATAATTAAAAGCATAACCATATATTCCATATTGTTACAATGCTATAGAAAGTTGCCAGATATTTAAAATGCACAGATGTCATCTATATTTGATTACCTATTACCTTCCACATTTACACCAAATTCTTCTGACAAATTCTCTATATGGCCTCATTCTTCCTATCTACCTGCACATCTCATTATAATTACAACATACCATGTTAATCCTGGTCTCTGAACTTCTGACCAAGTTTATAGACTGATGTTACTTTGTCTAGCCAATTAGATTTTAAGGTCCTTAATATGTTAAACTCTATAATTATCTTCCATATCCTAGGCTGAGTATATCAATAGGAGTTTATGTGCTAATACAGCAGAGCAGGTTAGGAGAAAAAAGAATTACAATTTTTGAGAACAGGGTCTCATTAAGGCCAAAATATCTGTAGACATTAAGTGTGTAGATATTTGAAGGCCAAAACAGAGGCCTGTGGATACAAGAAAAATGAAGATGCTATATACACACTATTATCAATATATGAGAAGTAGTCCCACATAAAGCAAGGCTGGAAGAAAAGATAGATCAAGAAGTTAATCTTGAGCCTTCTAAGGATTTGTAGTTTCATCTACAAAATAAAGGTAGAATATGAGGGAATTCTCATCCTACTCCCTCAATATCCTACATAAGGCAAGGGACAAGATCATCTTGTGAGAATGAGGTATAGGAAATGGAGTCATTGTAGGGAATTCACCAGAGTCTAGCAATGAATAAAAGAAGTGATGAGAAACAGTTGCAAAAGGGCTGTGAGGGGGCTTCCCTGGTGGCGCAGTGGTTGAGAGTCCGCCTGCTGAAGCAGGGGACACGGGTTCGTGCCCCAGTCCGGGAAGATCCCACATGCCGCGGAGCGGCTGGGCCTGTGAGCCATGGCCGCTGAGCCTGCGCGTCCAGAGCCTGTGCTCCGCAACGGGAGAGGCCGCAACAGTGAGAGGCCCGCGTACCACCAAAAAAAAAAAAAAAAAAAGGGCTGTAAGCAAAAGGGATACAAGGATTTATAACTTATTCCACTACTGTTCTGTGGTCTGGAAGCAGGAGATGAAAAAATAGGCAATGGGGGTTACTGAATGTTAGGAGTAATATAGAGAACTTCCCTGCTTCTTCTTGTGTATTTTACAAGCTGAAAGTTTACTCATTGAACACTAGGGACAAAAGTTTCACTCCAATCTCAGTAACTCTCTCCAGCTCTGCATCTCCCATCATGCAGAAATAAAGTCCTTTCCCTACTTTCACTCACTAGAAATATATTATGGCTACTCCTTTAAGATTCCACTTTATAAACTCAAAGCAGTAATATTAAAATCTTGGCCAATCCCATCCTCTTCAAATATAAAGCACAGAAACTGGTTTCTTGAATATATTCAATAAATGTTTGGTCTTACCCTTTCTGACTCCTTTAATAAGAATCATTAATAATTGACTTTCTAAAACTTTATACAAGAAAATTTAGACAATGTGATTTTTCTTCTTAGAGGAAAACAGAAGTGGAAGTAGAAATTAAACACAAACATACTAGGGAAACAGTTTTCCTATTCATCTTTAAACAATGGTAAACCTCATCCAAATACCTTGAGAAAAAGGAATTTCAGTTCCAGAATGGTATCACATTTCCTTGTTTTATCAAGCTTTTAGTTGAATAGATTTCAGATAGAAAGTAAACTGTAATGGCAGGGAAAAAAAGAAACATTCGAAGTCAACAATTTATAAACAAATCTTTAAATCCCTATTAATGGTCTGCAATAGTCCAAAATTCTTGTTGTAAATGCTTCGGGATTTTTGTTATCATTTCTAAAAAGGGGCTAACTCCAAGTTGATTATGCAAAAAGAACTTGATTTTAAGGGAAGCTTAAATCACATACTTCATTTTTTTTTACAGTGGCAAAAAACAAGTAATCATGTAATTCTGATGAAACTTTGAAGGTAGACTGATCAGAAATGAAGGAATCATTTTCTGCCCTAATACTGCCTGCATTCAGAATGTATGGTATTCATTCTCTGTAGTGCAAAGTCAGCTATTTCCTCTCCTCTTATCTCCTTAGAGTAATATGAATCAGAACAAAAGTTACCCTGACACTGTGTATGCTGTGTGAATTACAAAGCTATTGACAGCAAAATATGATATACGTATCTATTATAACAAAAAATAACCACTGGGCAATAAAGTCTAAGTTTCTTCGTACTTGGAAGTTTTTTGGGTTTTTTTGGTTTTTTTTTTTGCGGTACGTGGGCCTCTCACTGTTGTGGCCTCCCCCGTTGCGGAGCACAGGCTCCGGACACGCAGGCTCAGCGGCCATGGCTCATGGGCCTAGCCGCTCCGTGGCATGTGGGATCTTCCCGGACCAGGGCATGAACCCGTGTCCCCTGCATCGGCAGGCGGACTCTCAACCACTGCGCCACCAGGGAAGCCCAGAAGTATTTTATGATTTGCTTATAATTAAAATTGTGGCGAAGTTTATGCCTATTAGAAGAAAATACATGATGTTTGATTAGGAGCATTGGCCTTTTCTAATAGGTCTACCTAACTGGAATACCAAAGTGATGAAATCTCATAATCATCACTGGCAGAGTGTATTTACTTACAGTGCTACAAAGGCTAAAGCATGGCTACTACCAATTCTTAGGTATCTGACAAGCCACACACAATTCCACTACTTTCTGTGGGTGTTCAATTCACAGGAAGTTTATTATGAACTGATAATTAAAAGATCTGAGCTTAAAAAGTGACTCTACCACACACAAGTCTTGAAAAGTTGGGTCTCACTGAACCAAGATATAAAAAGAGGGGTTAAGCTGGATGATCTCTAAAGGCTCATTCAGCCTAATATACTGCATTCTAAGTAAATTCGATTCTTTATTCTAACTCCTCCTGGCTACTTCCTGTTGGAGCCATGAATGAAATAGTCAAAAGGTAGTTAGTGGGAGGTCAATATGAGTCTAGATTGATTTACCAATTTAATTGGTAGGTAGCTTTTCAAATCCTAAAAATTATAGTCATTACAAACTTCTTTGTAACAGAACAATCTAAAAACCACAACTCAATCTTTATAGCTAAGAATAAACCATGTGAGACCTGTAATATTTTATTTGTTAAAAATGAACAGCTTCAGAATAAATCTAAATGCAACTTTTCCAAAAAATGCCAAAAAGTACAGTGTAAAGCATCTCCTCATTAAATATAAACTTTCATTTTGTGATGCACTGCATCAATGTTTTGGATACACCTTGATGCAAAGGGATATTTAAGTTGCATCCTGTTAAAACAAAAAAACAAAAAAAAGCTTTAAGAACTGAAAAAGGATAATTATAACCACATTCCAAGAAGGGAAAATTTTCCTCCAAAAAGGCATATTCTTTTGTTTATATACAACATGTTAGCACTCAAGAATTTTAATTTGGCTGTAACAAAGGCAAGATTCTGTATTTAAAAAGAAAATGAATTACAGATGCATGAAGAGCAAAAGTTTAATATACCAAAGACACTTTGTTTGATACACTTAATATCAATATTTGGGGCAATTTTTAAGATTAAAAAAAGGCATTAATAATAGCTCTGTACAATAATATTTAAAATAACAAGAAAACGAAAACATCTTTATACCATATTTTCACAAACTGTTCTAAAGACAGCAAACTCGTGCTCAGTTGTTTTTCCTTTGCTTCAAAATAAGTTACCAGTAATTCTCAACCAGTCTAAAATGTATTGTTCATAGATCGAATCTAAGCATTCATACTTGCAAAAACATTTTGCAATGAGTCCTCAGCCTATGGAGAGACTACAGTTTACTTTCAAATTGTATGACTGGCTTCCAATAATCCCTTATCAGTAGACTTACAAGCAAAATACCAGATATTAAGGATCAGATTTAATTCTTTGGTATAAGCAGGAAACTGTTATTGATAGCTTTCCGTGGCTAGCATAAACCAAGTAACCCAAGGAGCATGAGAGACAACAATGAAGTCTAGTATACACCACGAAGCAGGCAGGAGCCATAACTTAATGTGTTGTGTTTTTTTAACAGGGAAAATCAACACTAATAATACACTGTTTGGAAACTAACACCTACTTAGAGGTTTCAACATTATAGCAAACCAAAAAGTTAAGCTTCAAAATGACCAAACTTGTAACGTGTAGTCTGACTATTTTGCTGCGTTTTGGCATTATACCCTAACTTATAATTTACAACCATCTAAAGACGTTTAGCACTAGCTTGGCACAACGAACTAACTCCTCCTAACCCTCCAGAGTGTGGGGGGAAAACCCTCTTCTCACCATAAATGCCTGGACTTCATACAAGAAATCAGAAGCAAAGGTACAAAACAAGTTTATAATGTAACTCTATTATCATTTTGCACTTTTTACCTGGTGACATATACATTTTTATTTTTAGAGCTGTATGCTGTTTAATTTAGCAAACATAAAGTTTAACTTTTCTAAAAAGAAGTCTAGGGCTTTATGGCTAATTTTACTATCAAAATATCTAAGGGACTCAATCCATTTTAAAATTATAATTATTCTAAATATCATTTGAAGAATTCTTTGTGGACACTAGACTCAAGACTACACTAAATCCAAACAGTATACCTGTGACCTAGGTTTTAAAGTTTTTCTCCTCAGTTACCTGTCTTCCACCTGCTACTTCCTCTCATGCTTTCTTCATTTCCTAAACACAAGTTATCAGATTTTTACACTGGACTTTCCTGAGGAGGCTCTATCAGATAAGCTTGTAAACACCCATTTATAGCTTTCAAACACTAAAAACACTAACATTTTAAACTGAGCCTATGCCTAGAGTCACATTTCTTGTTAAAAGTTCAGCATTAAGGATTTACTTAATCCTTAAACTCTGGAGGATTAACCTAACATTATTTGAAAAATGAACCAAGTTCAGATATTCCCATAAACCTTAAACCCCCAAACTGGAATTCTAATAATTTTTTTATATCCCTAATGAAGAAAAGTCAGTTGCACTTATTACATCAACACTATTAAAGAATAAGTGACAGCAACAAAGGGACCTACTTCAAATCTTGAAGACCAAGATTTACCATGGCAAAGTGTAAAAAGTTGGGCAAAGGTGATGAGATCCTAAATACCACTATCATAAAAATAATCAATTTCTATCTTTCCGCCTTCTTTCTGCTGCATGAGAAACCAAAGAAGTCAAATAGAGAATTGTTCTGTCTGGGCCAACCATGAAATCTTTAAGAACATATAGGTATAGTCCCTGTTATTCTTTCAGGGCATTATTTATACATGTTTAAAAAAAAAACAACTTCAAAAATAAAAAATAAGAATTATTTAGCCTTGTGAATATTTTGAAATAAAGTTTCTTGAATTTCTGTGATGCACTCTTCAAAGAATTCGATTTTTAAAAGAGTCATCACTCAAAAGTCCCTTTGACATGGGACCTATCCCACAGTTACAAAGCGGCTTCCTCCTTTGTTGAAAGTGAGAGTGGCTCTTTGTTCCTTCAGGATCCCAAATCGCTCATTCAAAGTCATCCCTGTCTAGAGAAAACGAAACAAAACAAAAATTAACAACTTGACCGTAAGCCACATTTGCTTTGGAACAATAATGGGATCATAATGGTGATTCATAGTAAAAACAGCTAACATTTCCTGAATATTTATATGTATGAACTCCTTTAATTCTAACAAACACCATATGAAATAGGTGAATTTAGTGAAGTTTAGAGAAGTTAGTTAAGTTGCCTACTTGTAGCTTTAGAATTAAGACTGACTCAGAAACCCTATCTCCTAACCATTATAATATTATGTACTATATAAAATACATATACTGTAATGCTTACAAGTTATATACCCAAAGATTTCTCTATCTGAATTATTTTTAGGGTCTGCAAACACTGCCACCAACTCTTGTGATGCCTCTGATAAAAATTATTTAGATTTGTGAATATTCTGAAACAAATTTTCTTGAATTTCTGAGTTCATTACAAATACTTAAATCAAATTCAAATCAAAATCTGGTTTTGATTAATAGCAGAAAAAGCACCCCAATTATACTTCATTTCTGAAAGGAAAGTAACAAGTGACAAAATAAAATAAAAATCAGCAAAATAAATTTGGTCGAATTTCCTTCCATACAGAAATTCTTATCTTCAGTTCCAAAGATTCTTATGTCAATGGACACACAAAAAAAAATTTGACAAAATGCAACAAATAAAAATTCTCAGCAAATTACAAATAGAAGGGAACTTCCTCAGCCTGATAAAAACAACCTACTGCTAACATCATGCTTAATGGTGAAAAACTTAATGCTTTCTCCTCAAGCCTGGGAACAAGGCAAGCAAACATGCTCTCAACACAGAAATGAAGGTCCTAGCCATTATAATAAAGAAGAAAAAGAAAAGGTTTAAAGATTGGAAAGAAACTCTAAAATCCTAAGTAATCTATAAAATTACTAAAAGTAGTAAGTGAATTTTAGCAAGATTACAAGATACAAGGTTAATACAAAAACTGTCAAAACCATGGTGAGATATACCACTTCACCTGCATCTGAATGTCTAAAATCAAACGACAGATAATAACAAATGTTGGCAAGGACATGGAAATATTTAGAACCCTCTTACATGCTGGTAGGAATGGTTCTGCAGCTACTTCTCCAGAAAACAATCTGGTACGTCCTCAAAGGTTAAACACAGAATTACAATATTAACTAGCAATCCACTCTTAGGTATTTACCAAGGAGAAATAAAAACATATACTCATATACAAACACACAAATGTATGTGAATGTACAGGTTTTTGTGTGAGCATATGTACATGAATGTTCAGAGGAGCATTATTCACAATAGACAAAGAATGGAAACAATCCAAATGTCCATCAACTGATAAATAAAACATAGTATATCCATATGGTGGAATGTTATTCAGCAATTAAAAAAAAAAAACCAAAAACTGATATTCATTATGGATAAACCATGAAAACACTATGCTAACTGAAAGAAGCCCATCACAAAAGTTCACATATTATATGATCCCATTCACATGAAATGTCCGAAATAGGCAAATCCAGAGACAGAAAATAGATAGACCAGTGGTTTCCTGGGGTTGAGGAGCATTAGGACATCCTATTTAATTCATTATATAACATTTGTTTTGTTAATTAAAATGTTTTCAGTGAACAGCCCAGAGAAATACAGGGAAAAAAATTTACCTGTTTTCCAACACTATTTATGTCAAATTGAAGGGGGACACCTTTAGGAACTTTCTTTACATCAGATTGCTCCCGTTTTGTCAAGAATGAGGGCACAGCAGTACGAGTCAATCGTGGTTTCTGAGTTCTACCAGAAAAGAATTAAAAAGAGACCAGTTTAACAATCAAAAGAAGAAAAATAAACCATTTGGTACATAAGACATCTTGACTTGTACACATGTTCAAATGTATGAAGGCTACTTTACATTCTCAAAAGAAAAAAAAAAAACCCAAAACTGGTTCTTTTTATTTTTAAAGTATAGTTATTTACAATATTGTGTTAGTTTCAGGTGTAGAGCATAGTGATTCAGTATTTCCAGATTATATTCCATTATAGGTTGTTACAAGATAATGGGTATAATTCCCTGTGCTACACAGTAAATCCTCATTGCTTATCTATTTTATATATAGTAATTTGTACATTAATCCCAAACGCCTGATTTTTTCCTTCTCCCTTCTCTCTCCCCTTTTGAGTCTGTTTCTGCATTGTATATACATTCATTTGTATTATTTTTTATAATAGATTCCACATATAAGTGATATCATATAGTATTTGTCTTTCTCTGACTTATTTCACTAAGCATAACATTCTCTAGGTCCATCCAGGTTGCTGCAAATAACAGCATTTCATTCTTTTTTATGGCTAATATTCCACTGTACACATGTATACATACATATATGTATGTATACATGTATACACATATGCACACATACATGTATACATACACACATACATATATATATACACACCACATCTTCTTTATCCATTCATGTCTTGACTACTGTAAATAGTGCTGTTATGAACATTGGGATGCACATATCTTTTTTTTTTTTTTTTTTTTTTTTGCGGTACGCAGGCCTCTCACTGTTGTGGCCTCTCCCGTTGCGGAGCACAGGCTCCGGACACGCAGGCTCAGCGGCCATGGCTCACGGGCCCAGCCCTTTTTGATTTAGTGTTTTCATTTTCTCCAGCTACCTACTCAGGAGTGGAACTGCTGGATATGGTAGTTCTATTTTTAGTTTAGTTTTTTTTTTTTTAATTTATTTTATTTTTGGCTGCATCGGGTCTTAGTTGCAGCATGAGGGATCTTCACCGCGGCACACGGGATCTTTTGTTGCAGTGTGCGGGCTTCTCTCTTTAGTTGTGGTGCATGGGCTCCAGAGTGGGTGGGCTTTCTAGTTGTGGCACACGGGCTCTCTAGTTGTGGCTCATGTGCTCAGTAGTTGCAGTGTGCTTGGGCTTAGTTGCCCCACAGTATGTGGGATCTTAGTTCCCTGACCAGGGATCGAACCCATGTCCCCTGCATTGGAAGGCAGGTTCTTAACCACTGGCCCACCAGGGAAGTCCCTATTTTTAGTTTTTAAGAAACCTCTATACTGTTTTCCACAGTGGATGCACCAATTTACATTCTCACCAACAGTATCACAACGGTTTCCTTTTCTCCACATCCTCTCCGACATTTGTTATTTGTAGACTTTTTGATGACAGCCATTCTGACAGGTGAAGTGATACCTCATTGTAGTTCTGATTTGCATTTCTCTAACAATTAGCACTGTTGAGCATCTTTTCATGTGCCTGTTAGCCATCTGTATGTCTTCTTTGGAAAAATGTCTACTCAGGTCTTCTGCCCACCTTTTGATTGGATTATTTGTTTTCTTGATATTGAGTTGTATGAACTGTTTGTATATTTTGTATATTAACCTGTTGTCAGTCACATCATTTGCAAATATTTTCTTGCATTCTGTAGGTTGTCTTGATTTTGTTGATGGCTTCCTTTGCTGTGCAAAAGCTTTTAAGTTAAACTAGGTCCGATTTGTTTATTTTTGTTCTTATTTCTTTTGGCTTCGGAGACTGATCCAAGAAAATACTGCTATGATTTATGTCAGGGTGCTTCGCCTTTTTTCTCTTCTAGGAGCTTTATTGTTTCATGTCTTACATTTAGGTCTTTAGACCATTATGAGTTTATTTTTGTATATGGTGTGAGGGAATGTTCTAACTTCATTGTTTTACATGTGGCTGTCCAGTTTTCCTAGCACCACTTGTTGAAGAGACTGTCTTTTCTCCATTGCACATTCTTACCTCCTTTGTCATAGATTAATGGACCATAGGTACATGGCTTTTATTTCTGTTCTGATCCATTGATCTATGTGTCCTTTTTTGTGCCAGTATCATGCGGTTTTGGCTACTGTAGTATTGTAGTATAGTCTGAAGTCTGGTAGGCTCATACCTCCAGCTTTGTTCTTTTTTCCTCAGCAGTTGCTTTGGTAATTTGGGGTCTTTCGGGGTCCCATATGAATTTTAAGATTGTTTGTTTTAGTTCTGTGAAAAATGTCCTGGGTATTTTGATAGGGATTGCATTAAACCTGTAGATTGCTTTCGGTAATATGGTCATTTTAATAATATTAATTCTTCCAATCCAAGAGCATGGGATTATCTTTCCATTTCTTTGAATAATCTTCAATTTCCTTCATCAACGTTTTACAGTTTTCAGCATATAGGTCCTTCACCTACTTGGTTAAGTTTATTTCTAGGTATTTTTCAAATGCAATTTTTTTTTTTTTTTTGCGGTATGCGGGCCTCTCACTGTTGTGGCCTCTCCCGTTGCGGAGCATAGGCTCCAGACGCACAGGCTCCGCAGTCATGGCTCATGGGCCTAGCCGCCCCACGGCATGTGGGATCCTCCCAGACCAGGGCACGAACCCGTGTCCCCTGCGTCGGCAGGAGGACTCTCAACCACTGCGCCACCAGGGAAGCCCTAAATGTAATTTTAAATGGGATTTTTTTTTTCTTGAACTTTCTCTTTCTGCTTTTCATTATAATGTATAGAAACACAGTAGATTTCTGTATATAAATCTTGCATCCTGCAACCTTGCTGAATTCAAAAAAATACTTGGTTCTTGACTGACTAATCTAGAGACTAAAATTTATAAATCGCTCACAGAATACCTCTGTAAGTAGAACTACAAACATTTTAACAATTTGGAAGGATTGGTGATTTCCAAGTCTTGATCTTCTACTAAAATAAAGCAACCTCTGAAATCTTAGAGAATCATCCTAGGTTTTCATTTCAATCATTAAAATGGCTCGATAGTTAAAAACAAAACTCCATAAACCTAGAAAGTTGAAAAAAATTTTTATTATTTTATTTTCTTTTTACAATATATTCATCACATCTCACAGAACTGATTTCATAACCTACTAATGGGCCACAAACATAATGTGAAAAATATCAGCACAGAGATATTTTCCTCTGTTGTGTTAGAAGCTTGAGTAAGTCTGCATGAATTTCCAAGAAACTAGCCAATCTGCTAGACTACTGGCTGATACAGGACTTTCTTTAAATTTTAAGTATAGAGCTTAGATTTTCATTCCTGATACTTTTTGATGGGAAAAATTTAAGAGTGCCAGTTATGGTCTGGTCTATGGCTAGGTCAACTATCAGGTTGAATTTGATGATATGGTTTTAGAACTTTCTTGAAATGCATCCTTGACCTGCGGCCCTGTGCTTTAAGTCTCACATCTTGCCTGTCAAATCGGGGTTCAGTTCACCCCCCATCCCCTAGGCAACATCACTTCCGGCTTCAACCTAGAAAGTTTATAATGCAATACATATAACGGAATGGTTAACTAAATTAAGGTCATCTAGATAAAATAATACATTATGAAGCCTTTAAATAGAAGGTAGATCTGTATGTAATGAAAAGTAAAGAAGTCCAAAGCATACTGGGGGGAGGGGGAGAAGGGAGCAAGTATGCATGGTATTATCTCATGTATGATTATACACAAGAAATAGATGTACATAGTATGTTATATGGGCACCAATTTTTAAAATAAATATATGAAATTGTTAAAAGTGGTTACTTTGGGGCTGTAGAACCAGGAATCAGGGAGCTTTTACTTTTAACTTTGTTATTTTTGATTTTTTTGTTTTTTGGGGGGCCATGCTGTGTAGCTTGAGGGATCTTAGTTCTCCACCCAACAAGGATTGAACCTGGGCCTCAGCAGTGAAAGCGCCTGCTGAGCCCTAACCTCTGGACCACTAGGGAATCCCCTACCTTTAATTTTGTATTATACTATTTCCACTTTATACCACAAGTATTACTTTTATCCTTGTCTCAGTTTATCCTAACGTGAACATCATACTTTGAAGAGAAGTCAAATATTTTTCTATTATCTTATACAGAGAAGTTATAATTTTTGCAAAATAAAAAAAAGACTTACACTGGGCACTGCACTGCTCCTGGATTATCAATGGATACAGTCAAAATTCCTCCATTTGTAGTAGAAGTCCGCCACCTAGTTTCAAAAAACCAAAAATTTCATTAAAATGACAGCTTATGAATCCTATAGTGTATTCCACATTAAAACATACATTTTAAAGTAGCCATTACTTTTTCTTAGTTTTTTAGGAAATACAGACACCTGGACCCCACCATGATATAATTAATCAGCATCCTGGGTGTAAGAACTAGACACCTGAATTTATTAAATATTTTTCAGTGTAACAAATATATGCACATAAAAAAATCAAATAATACAGAAAGGCTTCTAATAAGAAACAACAGTCCTTTACCCCACTATTCTCCCTTTCTGCTCCCCAGAGGCAGCACTTTTAACCTTACCTATTTTTCCTGCTTGCTAGTTAGTTACCTCCAGTTCACTAAACAAAATGCATGTGTAATACTATCTTGCTATGGTAAGGATTCAGCTCATTACACTATCCTCTAGTTTCTCTTCCTACCTCTAAATGTTTTGATGGCTATATCACTATTTTACCTCCATTATAACTTTAAATATACTAAAATCTCTTTTTTTAGTAGTGTCTCTTGACATTATCCCCTACCCACTTTGTATAAAAGGACAGTAGCATCTCTAATTCCTTCCCTCCACCTCTTCACCCATTTTGTACCTCTCACTTTTTATCTTTACTTTTATATTTATGTTGGTCAAAATCAGACATTTATATCACACTGTTACCAAATTAAGTATTTTGTGCTTTGTTCTATAGATTGATTCTTAAAGTTCAAAACAAATAAGCCGCATTTACATTATTACAATTATGTAAATACTGTTTATTGCAGAAGCAAATGGGTCATGATCATTTTTTCCTTCCTTTTGGTTTCTAATGCCTGACTCCTGTGCAAAGGAATATTGCCAGCGTCAAGTTCAAATAGTTGCCTTTCTGAAATTGCTCAAAATCATGCCCATTATAGATGGCATCATATCTGGACCATGATCATGTTTTATATGCTTTGTTTTCACAGAAGTAGCCATAATTTTAAATGATTTAATTTTAAGACCTGATCATATTGATGGAGTAATACAACTCACACTTGGGGAGTGCAATTCTAACAGACAAAAATACATTCTTGAAAAAAACCTTCATGGGGTAAGGAGAAAAAAATAATACGTGAAAAGAAAACAGCCTATTGTTTTTAAAAATCGATAAATTTTCTAAAAGCGCTACTGGATTTTCTTCTATTTATTCCCTGAATTGGTTCATTTGTATGAAAGTAGTTATAAAAAAATAAAGAGCTGTTTCATTAAAAAGGAATAAACAGGCAAGAAAAAAATTAAAATACAGAGTAATGTATTTGGTGCTAAAACTTATAACACTGACATGTGAAAATGAAAAAGGTTTTTTGGGAAAAAACAACATAGGATTTATTTATTTCAGGCTCAATGGTTAATTCACTTTGGGTCTCATTTAATTTCTTTTCGACTGGGGTACAAAGTAATTTGGGTCACTACTATTCTGGGAGTTTTGAAATGACATCTTGAAAAACAAATTGAAACTTACTGACGAGTTCTCTTTGCTACTACATCGTCTAGCAGTTGTTCTGAGTTCAACTGGGCCTGAACCTGAAGGGAAAAAAAAAGCAGTAGATCCCATAGAAAGCAGAGGATTTGAATCCAAAGAGCTACCCTGCTCTGTAACTTTATAACCCAGTGTGGTGTGTGAATGCAGGAGAGGGGCATGTGCCTATTCTGACAACACCTCTTTGTTCAGGTTCCTGTATCAGAACAAGTAGTAAAAACAAGTTTATTCCTAAATAACATGTTAAATTCTTATAAGACACTGCCACTGAGGACAACAAAAGAAAATAGAAAAAAAAAAAAGGAATTAATCTAATGTCATGTCCTCCATATTCTAAACCCAAACCCTACCTCAATCATGGGCCATGTCTATGATTGAGGATTACTAAAGGTGGATGTTCAGGATCGTTTGGGTAAAAAGAAAACACTACCAAGGGTTTTTTATACCTTCAGGCCTCTCCTGAAAAGAAAAGTTGCCTGACGAGTGTCTTTCTGATGACTTAATTTATTTCCACTCCTGGTAAAATTGGCTGGAATGTTATTTCTGCAACAAAAACATGTACACCATGAATAGTGTGGGCCACTTAACAACTTTCAAACACCTTGAAAAGATAAGCAAAAATATTTAAATTCATAGGATGAAAATCTGAGGTACACTAAACACAAAGACTCTGAATTATACCCTTGTTTACATGGAGCTATTGAGATCTGATTTACAAATACCTCCCTCTGTAGCAGACTACATAACAATGTGGTTAACTCTGACCTAATTTATCTTACAAATATTCAACTGTCTAATATTCTGACATATAAGGTCTCTTCTGAAGACACTGAAATAACATTTTTAATGCTACTTTCTAAATGTGGTAAAAGACATAAATGTACAGATTTATTAAAAGGATTAGTACAAAGAAAAGCACACCTAGGCACATCATGGTCAAACCGCTGAAAACCAAAAATGAAGAGAAAATCTTGAAATATAACATCTTCTCCAATTTTCTCTCCTTCACTCAGAAACCTTCATATATTAATATAAATCACACAGAAACTTACACTATTCTACTGTTTGCTCTCTCCTGCTTAGAACATTGTAATCTTAATTATATGTTTGACTTGACTTTCACCAATTCCTTTCTAGTTTTTATAGAAAGCTGGTAAAACATGAGAAAACAAATTTTCATTTCTGTCTACTTAATTTTATAAATAAATGTTTAACAGGTCACCTAATCTTACCTCCAATCTTATAGAGGCTCAAATGCAAAATTTCCCTGCCAGCCCAATTAACATGGGCTCATTAATGGTTCATGTAATTGACAAGCTCTTATTTGAGAAGTTTTCCTTTTCCAAAAAAGTACTCTGAAATGATTCCCAAAAGAAAAAGAGATGATAGTTGAATAAAGCTGCAATTGTAGCCATTCCACTTATACAAAAGCTTCATTTCAGGGTTTTTTTGCTTTGAATTATCTTCTATAAAAGATGAATAAAAGGCATTTGAAACTGAAATAATAAGAAAACTTCGCAGCCTGTCAACTACTCTATCCTTACAGAGAACAGAATACCATAACGATAGGCCACAATTTTTAAGTTTTGTTATACTTTTTAAAAAAATTTATTTATTTGGTTGTGCCAGGTCTTAGTTGGGCAGGTGGGCTCCGTATTTGCAGCAGGCGGGCTCTTTAGTTGTGGCATGCAAACTCTGAGTTGTGGCATGCATATGGGATCTAGTTCCCTGACCAGGGATCAAACCCGGGTCCCCTGCATTGACAGCGTGGAGTCTTAACCACTGAGCCACCAGGGAAGCCCTGTTATATCTTTTTTAAATTAATAGAAAAATAATTTCAGCTTACGAAGCATTAATGCAAAATTCTTTCAGGTTTGCTTTTCCCACAAATAACATACACTGTTTTATTAAGAGCCATTGAGACTATATAACAAATTCAGCTTTCAGAATTCTCAATTTTGAATAATTCTGGAAGATGTGTTTTTACCAAAATGATCACCTTTTGCAATTTTACTCTATATGTCAAGAAATAGAAAGACCCAGAGTTATGCTTTTTGAAAACGTTTACAATCAGTTAAATTCATCAATAACACTGGTTCTAAGAGATAAGGAAGCTATTACTGAATACTTCCATATTGGATTTTCAAACAGACATCCCAAATATCTGTCTTGAAAATGACCAGATACCTATAAACATCACTGCAAACTCTCAGTGCAAGAAGTCCATCTTTATTTATGATGTATAACATAACACTGTCATATATTTGAGTACTTACTTTCTATTTAACTGGTTAGGTCTCTTGAGAGCTGCAACTGGTTTTCTCTGTACTTCATTTTGTCTCAGAAGGTTTGCCTTCCTTTTTAATGCTGGAAAATATCGCTCTATATTCTTTCAGAAAGCAAGAAACTATGTTAATTAGATTGCTTTTTGCTCTATACCCTACTACAATAAACATTTCTGAGGCAGAATGGACAGGGACTGACCACTGCTTAGATGTACAGGTTGTGCTAAAACAACATGAATATTTCCTGTCTAAGCGACGAAAAAGATAACTACATTATACTTAAAATACTTGCAACAAAAGAAGAATTCAAACAGAAGAATGAATTTTTTTCTATTTTGGTTATGTTCAGTTTGAGGTATTCTGAGGGATGCATAGGTGATGAGGAAACATGGCTCTGGAGCTCAAGAGAAGAACCCTCTAGAGATCCAGAAATGTAAATTAGGGAATCTTTTATATAAATATGATTTTGATATCAAGTGAAGAGATAAGACAGCCAAGATCCAAAACAAATGTGTGAGAAGGAAAAAGGGAGGTTGTGATAGCAAAGAAGTCTGAGTAGAAGAACAAGAATTAAGAAAATTCAATGTCATAGAAAATAAGCACATGAAATGTCCACTTTTTCTCCCTCTACATATATAAATTCAGTCCATCATTAAAGCCTAATTCAGGTTTCCATATTTCCCATGAAGTCTTTTCTAAAGCCTCTGACAATATGGACTATATCTTGTATTTAATCTGGATTCTCTTATATTTTGAGAATCTGACAAAGGATTAATCTCCAAAATATACAAACAGCTCATGCAGCTCAATATCAAAAAAATAACCCAATCAATAAATGGGGGGAAGATCTAAATAGACATTCTCCAAAGAAGATATACAGATGGCCAAAAAGCACATGAAAAGATGCTTAGCATCACTAATTATTAGAGAAGTGCAAATCAAAACTACAATGAGGTATCACCTCACACCAGTCAGAATGGCCATCATCAAAAAATCTACAAACAATAAATGCTGGAGAGGGTGTGGAGAAAAGGGACCCCTCTTGCACTGTTGGTGGGAATGTAAATAGATACAGCCACTATGGACAACAGTATGGAGGTTCCTTAAAAAATGAAAAATAGAACTACCATATGGCCCAGCAATCCCACTACTGGGTATATACCCTGAGAAAACCATAATTCAAAAAGAGTCATGTACCACAATGTTCACTGCAGCTCTATTTACAATAGCCAGGACATGGAATCAACGTAAATGTCCATTGACAGAGGAATGGATAAAGAAGATGTGCTATATATATACAATAGAATATTACTCAGCCATAAAAAGGAATGAAATAGTGCCATTTGCAGAGACATGGGTAGACCCAGAGACTGTCATACAGAGTGAAGTGAGTCAGAAAGAGAAAAATAAACATCATATAATATCTCTTATGGGCTTCCCTGGTGGCGCAGTGGTTGGGAGTCCGCCTGCCGATGCAGGGGACACGGGTTCGTGCCCTGGTCCGGGAGCATCCCACATGCCGCGGAGCGGCTGGGCCCGTGAGCCATGGCCGCTGAGCTTGCACATCCGGAGCCTATGCTCCGCAACGGGAGAGGCCGCGGCGGTGAGAGGCCCGCGTACCGCAAAAAAAAAAAAAAAGAAAAGAAAAAAAGAAAAAAAAATCTCTTATATGTGGAATCTAGAAGAATGGTACAGATGAACTTATTGGCAAAGCAGAAATAGAGTCCAGATGTAGAGGACAAACTTATGGTTACCAAGGAGGGGAAGGGGGGAATGGGACGAATTGGGAGATTGGGATTGACATATATATACCACTAAGTATAAAATAGATAACTAATGAGAACCTACTGTTTAGCACAGAGACATCTGGACTCAATGATCTGTGGTGACCTAAACGGGAAGGAAATCTAAAAAACAGTGGAGATATGTATACCTGTAACTGATTCACTTTACTGTACAGCGGAAACTAACACAACGTTGTAACGCAACTATACTCCAATAAAAGTTAAAAAAAAAAAAGAATATGAGAAGTATCCCATAAATATCGACTGACTAAAAACCACAAACATTACGATAGTCTTCATTTTCATGAATGTTTGGAAAATAAGTAAATGGAGGAATAAAGAATATTAAGAGTACAGAAGAAATGCTATGAAATCAGACTAATGATGGCCCATTCCGAGCTTTGTAGTTTGTCTTTAATAAAAATACCAAGGCTCATTTCATAGGTAAATGTAAAAGGTCCTCCTATGATGCTACTGTCACATGGTGCTTTCCTTCAAATTACCTGCCATATTATAATCATATAGTTATTTGTGTGATAAATTATTTAATATTTATTTGAGTTCTCCATGAAGACAGGGATTTTCTATTGAGTTACTGCAGAATCCCTTGCGTCCAGGACATACTGAGCATTCAGTCAACGTGAATTAAATGATGAATACATGGACAAGAACTTTAACAATCCATTAATATATGGGGAATTTGTGTTCCATGAATCTAAGGTTTGTACATGTGTATAAAAGTGTTTACAAAAAATACCTAAGGCTAAGTTTTTCTTACAGAATTTTGAGATAAAAAATTATTCCTTGAAGGAAATAAATTAAGGTAGTTTATTTTTAATGCTATTTTATTAAAGTAATATTTACATACAATAAAATTTTAAGTGTACAGTTTGATAAAGTTGGGTAATTACATGTAATCATGCAACCACATCATAATCAAGATATAAAAGAGTACCCTCACCCTTAAAAGTTTCCCTGTGCCCCCTTGCAGTCAATTTCCTTCCCCCACCTGACTCTAACCCCAGGCAGTGACTGATCTGTCACTATAGTTTAGCCTTTTCTACAATTTCAAATAAACAGAATCATAGTACATAGTGTTTTGTGTTTGTGTTCTTTTGCTTAGCATGATGTTTTGAGATGTACCCACAGTCTTGCGCATTAACATTTATTCCTTTTTTATTGCTGAATAGAATTCCATAGTATGAAGATAAGGTATTTATAAAATGTCAAAATCAGACAAAAGATCAAAACTACCCATTAGCAGAAGGTAACTGCTATATATGCAGCAAAAACAAAAAAATTTTTAAGTTCACAGAAGTACTAAATGGTTTAGTATTATTAGTCAAGTTAAAAGTTCTACAAAACATAACACACCCTCAGTTTTAGGAAACTGTGAACCTAAAATAGAAAAGTTACAGTATTGACATTGACAAGGTTATATATTCCAGTAGAAGAATCCCTTACGAACTTTTACTTGGCAGATATTTTAAGCTGACTTTCTCTAAACAAAAGAAAATTCATTCTTAGAGACAACCATTCCCCTCCAGGCACAGCCATATGCTCTCTCAGTAAATACTAGTAATGTAAATGAGTGTGCTATCTTTCCCACTTAGTAATTCACTTCATAGGTAAGAAAATGTACATTTTTATTGAAATAAAATCTCGCTAATTCATATAAACTGTGGAAAGGAAGAGAAAAAGTAACAAAAAGTCTAATTGTGGTCAGGACTTTTTTTTAAGGTATAAAATTTCTAAGTATATGCAGCAATTCAAGGACAATTAACTTACTTAGGTAATTTAATGAACAGAAAAGGATGGTGTAAGTTACTTATATGTAAAAAGAAATTTTCTAAACTGCCAGAAAATGATCTGCTTCACAAGTACCACAGTCGATTCTCTTGAGACATTAATCTATATTCAGGCTGAGAGAAAGGTTCTTAAGAAACAGCAAATTTCAAACCATACCTTTTCCAAAATCATTCAAACTTTAAATAAAAAGATCTTACCATTTAGCACATTCTCTTTCAATTTTCACTATTTTTAAACAACTCAAAAGACTACCACATGTGGTAACTTAAAATTTTTACTGGAGCAAGTTCTGTAATAAAGTTTTAGAGAATAGCTGCTGGTGATAGCAGAATTGAAAAGTTAAGGGGTGAAGACAGTTGTGGTTAACCAGAATACAGATACTTAAGACAATTTAAGAA
The DNA here is from genome assembly GCF_964165515.1 of Mesoplodon bidens. Lineage (NCBI taxonomy): Eukaryota > Metazoa > Chordata > Mammalia > Artiodactyla > Ziphiidae > Mesoplodon > Mesoplodon bidens. Next base: position 112,160,428 of record NC_138161.1, on the reverse strand, counting down.
ATGAATGTCCTGAATTTTTGTATTAAAATATGTATTACTTTCATAATCAGAGAAACAAAAGGGGTTAAAAAACAGCAGGGTGGAACATTAAATTCCTTGGTGGCTCAGACTTACTAAACATAAGAAGTTAAAGAAAAACCATTTGTGAAACTATTTTAAGTAATGCTTTATACAGCCAATTCAAAAATTACTCATTGAGATGTAATTAAAAATTCAGCTAAGATTTGAAAAGTAGTTAATTTATGGTGGGTAAATAATTGTAACTCTAATTAAAAGTATCAACTAGGGGAGATAGGTATCCGCCCAAGAGAAATGAAAACCTGTGTCCATACAGACTTACGGGCAATGTTCACAGCAACATATTCACAATACCCAAAAAAGTGGAAAAAACCAAAATGTCGTCCATCAACTGGTGAATGGGTAAACAAAATATCCATACAATGAAATATTATTCACTAATAAAAAGAGATGAAGTACTGAGACATGCTACAACATGATGAACCTCAAAAGTATTATGGCTGAATGCCAGCCCACATACTATCGTATGATTCCATTTACAGGCATACCTCGGAGTTACTGGGGATTTGGTTCCAGACCACTGCAATAAAGCAAGTATCGCAATAAAGTGAGTCACATGAATTTTTGGTTTCCCACTACATATAAAAATTTATATTTATGCTATATTGTAGCCTATTAAGTGTGCCACAGCATTATGCCTAAAAAAACTACGTACATACCTTAATCTAAAAATGCTTTATTGCTAAAAAATGCTACGCATCATCTCAGACTTCAGCGAGTTGTGATCTTTTTGCAATAGTACCATCAAAGATCACTGATAACCGTAACAAATATAATGATGAAAAAGTTTGAAATATTGCGAGAATTACCAAAATGTGACACAGAGACACAAAGTGAGCAAATGCTGTTGGAACAACGGCACCAACAGACTTGCTCAGTGCAGAGTTGCCAAAAATATTCTATTTCTAAAAAGACGCAGTATCTGTGAAGCACAACAAAGTGAAGTACAATAAAACAAGGTATGCCTGTATATGAAATATGCCAGAAAGGCAAATTTATAAAATATCTGCAGCAAGTAGATTAGTGGTTGCCTGGGGCATATCACACGGTATGACTGAATGGACTTGATTTTTTTAGAGTGATAGAAATGATCTAAAATTAATTATTGTGATGATTGTTCAACTCTATAAATTTTCTAAAATTCACTGAGTTGTACACTTAAAACAAATGAATTTTATAGTATAAAATTATACATCAATAACCTGTTAAAAACTGCAGACACACACACAGACACACACACACACACAGGGAAAGTCAAGAACCTGTAAAAAAAATTTTGTATTTCAGAATGTGGAAATTTAGGTATTCTTCATGAATGACAATAATTTTTATTTAATTATTGAATTTTGTATATAAGCCCCAAAGTACTATATTTAAAAAACCCAAAATATTCAAATAAAATGCTCTCTCAAGCTCATTCACAGAAATATTAGTACGAATAAAGGAAAAGGGTTTCTTTCTTTTTTTTAAATTGAAGTATGGTTGATTTACATATTGTGTTCGTTTCAGGTGTAGAGCAAAGTGATTCAGTCATAAATATATATATATTTCAGATTATTTTCCATTATAGGTTATTATAAGATGCTGAATATAGTTCCCTGTGATAATACAGTAAATCCTTGTTGCTTATCTATTTCACATATAGTAGTTTGTATCTGTCAATCCCATACTCCTAATTTATCCCTCCCCCCTCCCCATCCCCTTTGGTAACTGTAAGTTTGTTTTCTATGTCTGTTGAGTCTGTTTCTGTTTTGAATACAGATTCATTTGTAAAAAAAAGAGTTTCTGACTCAGGATTAGCCATTATCCTACCTTGTCACTTAGAGGTGGTCGATTCATAGGACTAATTCCTTTTCGAATTCCAGTTGCTTTCCTAGCTGCAAGGCCAGTGATAACTCCATAAGGACGTCTCTTTCCAGGCATCACTCTTCCTCTACGGCTCAGACTATTCTTACCAAAACCTGGAGGAGAGGAGGAAAAAAAAAAAAAATCAATCTAAGACTGCAACTGAGTGGCACACAGGTCACAGGATACTCTATTTCTTAAGTAGGGTGGAGGATATGAGAGTTTTTTTCATTTATTATTATTCATATAATATTTCTTATATTATTATTATTATATTACCATTTATATACACTTCTTTAAAATTACATAAAATATTTCATATTTAAAGAGGCAATAAGCTGCACTGGAAAGGGTTCTGCTGCTGTAATGGACTGCAACGGACTAGAGGATTCTCACATTTCCCCCCAGCTATCCTCCCTTTGGCATTACTTTCTCAACAAACAGAACAGTCTCAACTTACCCTGTGCAGCATGGTAGCCACTAACCACATGTGGTTATTAAGTACTTGAAATATGAGTAGTCTGAATTGAGATGTAACAAAAGAATGTATAATATTTCATTAATAATTTTATATTAATCATATGTTAGAATGATATTTTAGATGTACTGGGTTAAATAAAATATATTATTAATATGTGGCTCACATTTTATTTGTTGGATGGCACTGATCCAGAGTGGAATCACTATCTCATCTCCTATTTTCTTACGATGTTGCAATCTGGCTTCTTTGTTTTCAGTCTTATTATATTCAAACTGCTTTTGCTAAAGTCTGCAGTGAACTCCAATGGATATATATTTTAATCTCTGTGGCATATGACATTACTGACTTTGCTTTTCCATTATGTATCTTACCTATTTAAATACTTATTTTCTAATTATGAAAAAGTAAACGTGCTCAGTACAGAAATCTTAAAAACATATAAAGTACAAATAAGAATATAAAAGCCACCACCATTAGCCCACCACTTAGAGACAACAACATTTTATATATTTTTCTAGTCTTTTACTTGTATACATACATTTCAAATTAACACTTTTAGTTTCAACTGTTTTTAAGCAACTCAAAAGACTATCGCATGAGGTAATTCACAATTTTGTAGTACCATGTGCCCAGAAAATGGACTCAGTCAATCTTCCAGCAACCACATTTCACTACTCCATATACTACTTTGTAGTCTACATTAACACTGTACTGTGAATATTAATCCTATGTCTTTAATATTCATACTAATCATTTTAGTTACTTCTAATGTTACACTATTATAAATAACATTGCAATAACACTACAGATAACATTTTTATACACATCCATGATATTTCGTCAATATATAAATTTCCAAAGATCAAAATGCTGTATCAAAGAGTAAAGCAAATTCTGAAGAATTTTGATTCATATTGTAAAAAATCCCCTCCAGAACGACTATATTTATTTATATTCCCAGGAACATAAGGGTGCCACTTTTTCCGTATCATTGACAACTTTGAATATTATTCTTTTTAATCTTTATCATTTAGCGTTTGAGATAAAAAAAAAACTTGTATTTGGTACTAGTAATAATGAACACTTTCCATGGGGTTTTTGACTGTCTGTATTCTTCCATTCACGAACTATCATGTTCATAAACCAGTTTTCTAGGGTCAAGTTCTAATTTCCTTTGATGCTTTGATAGAAGAATTACTTTAAATTTATAATTAATTTATCAAGAATTGACATTTTACAATATTCAGGAACATGTTACATCTTTCCACTTATTCAAGTCTTCTTCTGTCACTAAATTGGCTCAGTAAAGTTTCAAGCTTTTCCTCCCATAGGTCCTGCACATTTCTTGTTAAGCTTATTACTAGGTATTTTATACATTTGTTGTCAATCACAAAAAAAGATCCCTTATCTATTAATAATCTTCATATTGTCATTCTTGGGATTACAGAAAGCTACTGAGGTTTTAATCAATACCTTTTAATCAGCCATTCCACTGAATTCACTTATTAGTTCTAATAGTCTTTCAAATTATTTTCTTGGGATTTCTGAGTGACAATCATATTACCCACAAATGATACTACCTTCTTCCATCCAATAATTATACCTCAAATTCTTTTACTTCTTAATGCAATGGCCAGAAATTCCAGAGAACTATGCTAAGTAACAATTGTGATATTGGGCATGCTTATCTTAATTCTAATTTGGGGGGTAATGTCTTTAGAATGGAATCCTGTATAATACTATACACCTGCAATGTGGTAACAGGTCTACCAACCTGTTTTATAGTCAAACTAAACCAAGTTAAAATAGTTTACTGTAGAATTTCTCAGGACTGTGTGTGATGAATCTCTTAAGCCATAATCATGTATATGTCACTATTGAATTTATCCAATTCCATAATGCTTTTTTGTGGCGTACCTACTTTGAGACCAGAATTCAACTAGACAGCTAGAAAAACCTGTTATGTTATGATGGTTGAACCATTTACCAATTTATTGCCTTTCAGCTCCCAATTAACTCTTTACTGTCCCGCTTCTGTGACTGGAATATTTCTCTTACCAGCTGGCACGATGTTAAGCTTTGTCAGCAGAGGGCACTGGAGGGACTCTAGAATAAGAAGGAGCTTTTCTTCCAAGTTCCAGTGTGCACCTCAAGGCTTGCTCCTGTGGCATAGGACACCCAGTGGCACTCATCATCCCTCCCCTGAAAACTGAGACTATGGTGAGGCAAGAGAGGCGCCTAGGGCATAAAATCTGAGAATGAGTGACACTTTAAATTTTAGGCCCTCGGTATCTATCTAGATCTAGTCCTAGGCATCACTCTAATTCTGGCCCTGCTCATCCTCCGTGAATTCAAGCTGCATCACCCCTATAGATCACTTCCCAGTGAATTCCCCCAGCACGGCAGCTCAGTGTGGTAGCGAGTTCTTGTAGATTTGTCCCCTTTTTGGGTGCTCTGCCTCAGTATTAAAGGTGCTGATTTTATTCCTTTTATAATCAGCAAAAAAGCAATAAAGATACTATTTTTTTAATATTAGGATCAAATTATTGCTGCTCTATGTGTGATTCCCTTCTATAATTGCAACCAAACGAAGATTAAGCATGTTGGGGAAACCTGTATATTCAAATTAAATCTACAACTACGTGCTATTTTTATTTTTATTAAATATTGAAGCAGCTACCACTGTGCTAGGCACTGTTCTGAGTACCTTAATTTAAATGAGCACTTGATGAAACTGATGCTAATATCTCAATTTTGCAAGTGAGCAAAGTGAGGCGAAGAACAGTGACTACCCAGAGGGCACAGTTAGAAAATGGCAGAGCCATGATCTAAGTGCAAGTTTGTGTGGCTCGAAAAACTGAACGTTTTCCAAACTGTTATATATAAAAATTAAAGAATAATAAAAGGCAGAATATAATCTATGGTGCATTTCCAAAGAGAAAAACACAGCTATGACAGAAAAAGCAGGCTCTGAGCTAGGTATTACAAAACAGGCAAGATGTGAATAGGGAGAGAGGCATAAAGTGACAAGTACAAAGACATGGGCAACCACACTGATTTGAGAGACAGTCTAGAGAAAACGATAAGAAGTGAATGGAAAACTACAATGAGGTATCACCTCACACCAGTCAGAATGGCCATCATCAAAAAATCTACAAACAATAAATGCTGGAGAGGGTGTGGAGAAAAGGGACCCCTCTTGCACTGTTGGTGGGAATGTAAATTGATACAGCCACTATGGAGAACAGTGTGGAGGTTCCTTAAAAAAACTAAAAACAGAACTACCATACAATCCAGAAATCCCACTACTGGGCATATACTCTGAGAAAACCGTAATTCAAAAAGAGTCATGTACCACAATACTCATTGCAGCTCTATTTACAATAGCCAGGACATGGAAGCAACCTAAGTGTCCATCGACAGATGAATGGATAAAGAAGATATGGCACATATATACAATGGAATGTTACTCAGCCATAAAAAGAAACGAAACTGAGTTATTTGTAGTGAGATGGATGGACCTAGAGTCTGTCATACAGAGTGAAGTAAGTCAGAAAGAGAAAAACAAATACCATATGCTAACACATATATATGGAATCTAAAAAAAAATGGTCATGAAGAACCTAGGGGCAGGATGGTAATAAAGACGCAGACCTACTAGAGAGTGGACTTGAGGTCATGGGGAGGGGGAAGGTTAAGCTGGGAGAAAGTGAGAAAGTGGCATGGACATATATACACTACCAAATGTAAAACTGATAGCTAGTGGGAAGCAGCCGCATAGCACAGGGAGATCAGCTCGGTGCTTTGTGACCACCTAGAGGGGTGGGATAGGGAGGGTGGGAGGGAGGGAGATGCAAGAGGGAAGAGATATGGGGATATATGTATATGCATAGCTGATTCACTTTGTTATAAAGCAGAAACTAACACACCATTGTGAACCAATTATACGCCAATAAAGATAAAAAAGACTATACTTGAAAGGGAACTGGGGGGGGGGGTCACCGAATTCATGATCTGATTATATCAGTCTAGAAGCTGTATCTTATACTGAATGGAAGAAAGAGAGAGAAGGCAGTGAAACCATTTCAGATGCTACCGCAACACTCAAACACAACATGATAAGGGACTAGGAAAGGAACAAAGAAATTTGAACGTATTCCAAAAGAATGAATGAATTAGTAGAACAAAGAGAAAGTTTAAAGAGAGGAGGAATCCATTATTATACCAAAGTTTGAGGCATAGACGAGAAAGACTCATGAGAAAATCTCATTAACAAGAATAAAAGGGGAGGGAAAGGGAAGGATTGGGAGTTTGGGATTAGCAGATACAAACTAGTATATATATAGGATGGATAAACAACAAGGTCCTATTGTATAGCACAGGGAACTATATTCAATATCCTATAATAAACCATAATGGAAAGAATATGAAAAAGAATTTATCCATCTATAACTGAGTCACTTTGCTGTACAGAAGCAATTAACACAACATTGTAAATCAACTATACTTCCATAAAATTAAAAAAAAAACAAGAATAAAAGGGGACAAGTATGGGATAGAATTCTATTCCTGGGTGCCTTCTATTTCTGACTGTTATAGTCATTGTTCCCATACTCATCACCCGTTCTAACATCTTTTATTTCCTTCTTTCCAATGGCTTCTTATCCTCTACCTTCTAACAAGCCTAGACCATTCCTTACTCCTTCCTCCTTTTCTATCTTTGAACAAACTTCACTAGCTCTATCTCAGTTTTAGCAATGGTTGTATTTTTCACGCTGTCATTGTCATGTTTCATGCAATAGTCTTTTCTTGGTTTTCATCCATTTAGCCCCTTTAGAAAGTTCTCGTCTTTCTAGAGTACCTTCATTCTCATTACTTCAACTACTACCTCTATGAAGGTCCTTTCACATTTTCAGCTCCACTAGATCAGCAGTTTAACACTACTAGCCATGTATGAGAAGGACACATGGAGCTTAAAAAAAAAAAAAAAAACAAAAAACCCAGGCCCTACTTCTGCAGATTCTGGTTCAGTAGCAATGGAGTGCAGCCAGAGCATCAGTCTAACTTATAAAGCTCCACAGATGCAACCAATGTTGAGAACAACTAAAACTAGACACAGGAATTTTCATCTTTCCTTTGAATCATTAGCCCAATCCCTTCATGAATTTCTTTCACACACACATCAAGCTGCCTAAATAATTTCTGTAGTCTGATCACTTACACGAAGATTTGAGGGATTTTCTGGGAAATATCATATCACAGAGTGTATGCAATCATATTACTGGCTCCTTTCAAAGCAGCATACAACTATTTCTCTGTCTCTTCTACCTCTAAAAGAAATAGCATCCTCAAACTTTTTGGTCTCAGGACCTCTTTATACTCTTAAAAATTATTGAGGACCACAAAGAGTTTTTGTTTCTGGTATTTCTGATATATAGGGTTTATGTTTACTGTTATTTACCAAACTACAAATGAAAACTAAGACATTTAAAAACTATTTGTTATTTTATTAAAACAACAATAAACTCACAACATGTAGGGCAAATAACATTTTTAATGAAAAATAACTACTGTATTCCTAAACAAACAAAAATATCTAATAGAAAGAGTAGCATTGATTTGCATTTTTGCAAATCCCTTTAGTGTGTGGCTTAATAGGGGATAGCTAGATTCTCATTTCCACTTCTGCTTCCAATCTGTTTTATTTATCACATGTCATATAGACTTTGGAAAGTCCACTGTACATTCATGAGAGAATAAGACTGAAAACACCATGTCTTAGTATTATTATAGAAATAGTTCTGACCATGTGAACCCCTTGAGTCTTGGGGATTCCCCAGGATCTCTGGACAGCACTTAGAGAACTGCTGTTGTATAGTATTCCATCCCTGAAAGACATTTAGGTTGTTTGTACAAGTATGTATTGAATGACTAAATTATATTTCAGGTACAGAATTAGTAAGACTTTATTCACTTATTTGTTCAGCTGGCAAAAATAAGTTATTGAGGGACTCCTCTGGTGGTCCAGCAGTTAAAGCTCTACACTCCCAATGCAGGGGGCCAGGGTTCGACTCCTGGTCAGGGAAACTAGGTCTCGCATGCCACAACTACAAGCCTGCATGCCACGACTAAAGATCCTGCACACGGCAAAGAAGATCCCGCGTGCTGCAACTAAGAACCGGCGCAGCCAAATAAATAAATAAATAAATTTAAAATAAATAAATAAATGAGTATTTGCTAAGGGCTCTCTGTGCTACTTATTCCCTTACCTCAAACTAACATCCTCACTGACATTATAACGTGGAAATCTGAACTTTTCCAAACCAATCAGAGCTTAAGAAAATCCCATACCTCTCTGAACATTCAGTGACAGCAGGAGCTGTTCTATTTTAGGCCCTGACACATGTAAGTGGAGAACATACAAGCGCAATTTCAATCTTAGAAGATCCTAAGCTGCCGCTGGGTATCATTTAACTCAAGGCTCAGATTATAACCCCTGTAAAAGGAAAGCTTTTCTGATCCTTCATGAATCAGATCCTATTTCACCTTATCCATTAAATCACCACCAATTTTCTTAGGACAAAATCCCTATCTAAAATCCTGTAGTACAATCAGAATTTCTCTTATGATATTTCTCAACTCTATGTTTTCTACCTTATCTGTTACTAGAAATTCCTTGAAGTAAAAGAGTACATCTTTACATATTCTGACAACCTGGTCAGTTCAGAGCATTTATCAGGTATTTAACAAACGATTAGCATAAATAAATATATTTCTGGCTTCTATGAACTCTAAAATTATTTAAAAACAAATCATATATAAAATATGGTATGTTGAGTAACATTTATAAGAAACCTTTAAATATAAATCACTGGAATTAAATATTAATTTTCTATAGCTAAATACCTATTACAAGATTTACTTATTTGGGTTCAGCTATCCAAGAAATTACTAGGGAAGAATAAATTCTTCTGCAGGGTCTAATCTTAGTTACAGGCATATGTTGAGGATATGTTGGCATATTAGCTGTTAAACATAGGATTGCTTATGTTCAACCTATTGGAGATCATTTTCTACGTTTTTTAACATATAGGATAAAAATCAACTTAGGAATAAGTTTATCAAACATTTTTTCACATGTGTAAAAAAGATCTAGAGTTTTAAAAATCTGAACAAATGTTTATTCTAAAATGTTGCTGTAACTGCTAAAAAAGTTAATGAGTCACATATAATTAACAGTATTCAGTTACTGCCTTAAGTCCATTTTGGAACAAAATGTTATAAATAAATAAGCTTCTAGATTACCAAAAATAACTGTATATGTAGAGCTCCAAGATCATTATACCATATCTAAAGCATTCAATTCTGTGTTACCTCTGGAGGATTTAACAAATCCTAAAGGTCCTGGATGATAAGATAAATAATCTAGAGGTCATTTTCTATGCAGAATAGTAGTCTCCACATATTTATAAGAGGTTTTCATATAGAAACCTGTTTCCTATAACTCTATAGAATTAACAGGAAGGCATGATTTAATTCAAATTAAGAGAATTTTCTAGAATTTTCTGTCTCCAATAATGGAATAAGTTACGTTGTGAGGTGGTATGCTCTTTCACTGAATATATTTAAGCTGGAGTTACATAGTCATCCATCAGACAAACCTCTAACTGTGAAGGAGATTAAGACTTCATGATATGTAAAATCCTTCATAAACCTATAGTCCTAAATATAATAAAGACTTTATATACTGAGGTTACTTTAAAATGTCTTAATGTTTTTAAGAAATAGTGTTATCACCTATTTAAGGAAACCTGAATTTTTACCAGATTGTAAGATTAAACAAAACCCTGAGGGGCTTCCCTGGTGGCGCAGTGGTTGGGAGTCCGCCTGCCGATGCAGGGGACATGGGTTCATGCCCCGGTCCGGGAGGACCCCACATGCCACGGAGTGGCTGGGCCTGTGAGCCGTGGCCGCTGAGCCTGTGCGTCCGGAGCCTGTGCTCCGCAACGGGAGAGGCCACAGCAGTGAGAGGCCCGCGTACCGCAAAAAAAAAAAAAAAAACAACCCTGAGAGAAGGAAAAAGACAAATCACAAAGAGTCCTGATATACTTCCTCCATGCTTTAAGTATGTATCAAAGGTAGTATACTATGAACCCACAAATAACGGCTCTTTATTAAAGCTTACTTGCAAAACTTACCAGAATTCTGTTGAATTCCCCATCTTACTCTCATCCTGAATTGCCGGGCACCACTTTGCTGGAGTCTTCTATTTAGTCTTGGGAAATTCTGTTTCTTTCCTTCCTTTCGATTCAATTTGATGATATCATCTGTGATAGACGAAATGTGATGATTACCTTCATTTTAACTTAATGACTCAGTCTCATTTTCTAGTTGATAGATTTCCTACGTCCCTGACTTCTTTTCTACTTTGAAAGCACTTTGATAAGAGGATAAAAATGATATGAACATAAAAGCTCAAATCAGCCAATATATTTGGAGCAATGAACAATAGCTTTGTAGGAAAAGTTCAAGTCAATAGCCCAAAGCAGAGCTACCAACTAATGAAGATTTCTGTTATTCACAGTATTTCTTTCCCTAATAAGTATAAATAAGCAAAAACCTGTTTACAAAAATTACTCATACTTACTTTCCATAATCACAGAAGTCTCCAGTTTTTAAAGATGACCACCTTTCAATAAAACCATTGGCAGTCAAAACATAAATTATTCAAAGACTAAATTTCTAAGTTCACCTCAATTCAGCAAATATTTATTGAGTATATACCATGTGCAATGAATATATGTGGTAAGCTGTGCTGTAACAGAAACAAACAGAAGTAAAATATGATCCCTATTCTCAGTAAGTTTAAAATTAATGATGGAAACAGACATGTAAATAGTAAACAAATAATTAAACAAGTACCATAATAAAGGTATAGTACAAAAAGAAAATACTATTGGTTCTTTGCTCATTTAGCAAAGCAATTCAGGGTTACCTTATTTTTCTTTCTACACTGTTCTCTCTCTCTCTTTTTTTTGGCTGTGCTGCGTGGCATGCAGGATTGTAGGATCTTAGTTCCCCGATGACCAGGGATCGAACCCGTGCCCTCTGCAGTGGAAGTGTGGAGTCCTAACCACTGGACACCAGGGAATTCCCTCTACACTGTTCTCTCTAAGTCTCATTATTTCCCAAAACACTTCCAGACCATCCCAAGGTAATTCACAAACATCACATTGCTCTAATACCACAACAGAACAATGTGAAGATCATAGAACTAAATGTACTCCAGATCTCTATTTACGTCTGTTTAAAGGAGATTACTAGAAGACAAAAAATACTCATTTAAGAATATCCAAACACTTTCTCCAAAGTTCCAACTCCAATATTAATTTTGCTGATTGAAAATACAGTAAATAAACCAAATAAATTGAATGTCAACAACTTCTTAATAAAATTAACAAAACTAACCTCAGTTGTTTTTTTTCCAAACTACTCTAAATACAAATAATCTAACAACTATATCAATATAACTAGTCTTTTCTGAAGTCAAAGAAGGAAATATAGATTACAGATATCCTTTCTTATATATTACTACTCTACCTCACTAATCTCTGATCTTTTTAAATATTTATTTATTTATTTATGTCTGCAGTGGGTCTTCGTGGCTGCTTGTGGGCTTTCTCTAGTTGCTGCAAGTGGGGGTTACTCTTCGTTGCGGTGCACCAATCTCTAATCTTTAAGACTCTAAACTACATTTAAATATTCATAGAAAATAATTCAAATCCCTTCAAAGTAGTTTGTTATCTTGAGATCCATCCTTCAGCTACAAAAAAGTTCATCAAAGTTAGACACTCAAAAACAGTTTTTTACAAAATACAAAGATTTCACAAATATCAGAGCCATGAACATGTTAAATTCTCAGTAAGCAGAAAGGGAATAGTTAGACACCACCTTCAAAACACTACTTTCCTCTAACAGGGTGCTACTTATTCTTCACCAGAAGTCTGAGATCTCAGAGCCATTAGACTACCCCCCAAAAATGAACTTGGCCTGGGGAACCACAAAATAAAAAAAGGCAGAGTATAATTTTGACTAACCAGGCTGATTTAAAAACAGAGCATTATAGAGTATAAACATAACTAAAAATTAAAAGTAGCAAAGCTACTTTTAATAAACATTAATAATAAACTTTAATTTTATAAACTTTTAATAAACTTTTAAAACATAAAATTATGTTTTCTATTTAAACATTTTATTATCTAAATCCTCAAGTTAAATGGAGCTACCATGACAGAGAGGATTCTTCCAATCTAAAAGAAGATAATGGCTTTCTCCTAATCAAGGAGTAGACGGGGTAGGTATCAGGAAAAAAAAAAAAATCCACTATGAGCTACTTTTATAAAAAACTAGGGGTATACATGCGATAACAACAACAGTAATAGTAGTAACTGAGGACTAATAGGATCGTTCTGAAAACATGTATTCATTCAATTCTCACAATAATTCTATGAAATAACTATTGTAATACCCATTTTCAAACTAAGATACTGAGGGACTTCCCTGGTGGTCCAGCGGTTAAGACTCTGCGTTCCCAATGCAGGGAACCCGGGCTCCATCCTCGGTCAGGGAACTAAATCCCTCAGGACGCAACTAAGAGCCCGCATGCCACAACTAAAAGATTCCCGCATGCCGCAACTAAAGATCTGGCACACAACAACGAAGACCCTGCGTGCCGCAACTAAGACCTGGCACGGCCAAAGAAAGAAAGAAAGAAAGATTTTTTTAAAAAATTAAGAAATTGAGCCACAATGAGGCCAGCTATTGGTAACCTTGGTAGATAATTCCATATGAATATTCACATAAACCTGATAGAGCCACAATTAAAAACAAAACAAAAAATTAAGATTCTAAAACTTATGCACACTGGATAAAATGGGATATTCACAAAGCATAATAATTGCCTAAAATACCTATCTCTTCATCACATCTCTGTAAAATTCTCACTAAAACAAAACAAGGCACCTAAAAAAAAAAAAAGGGCACCTGACAGAATGCTGTATGTTCTTAAGGGAGAAGAGAGACCAATCTCTCTTTTAGCTATCTGCTGCACTTCATTTCTATCTTCAAAGAGAATTATCCCTCATTTTTCTTCATTTGAACATCCTAATCACTGAACAAAAAACTTAGAAACTTAAGAAATGTAATGCTTATGACATTACATGGTTAACACTTCCTACATCTAGAGCTTGGTGCTCTAGAACCAGACTGAAATCCTGACTCCATCACTTACTTGCTGTATGACTATGGGCAAGTTATTTAATTTCTCTATGCCTCAGGTTTTGTAAAATGGGAATAACAACAACGGCTTATAGAGTATGTGTGTGTATATATGTAAATGTGGTGCTTACTGTGTACCAGGTACTGTTCTGAGCAGTTTACGTATGCCTGTTGACTTATTTAATACTTACAGCAACCCTCTGAGGTAGTGTCTCACCTTTTTACAGATGAGGCACTGAGAAGCAATTTGCCCAAGATCAAATGGCTAATAAGTGGCAGAAGCAGGACTTGAACTGAGACAGTCTGGGATTCGGGATTCCATGCATGTTCTTTATCATTTAGGAGTAAGTACCTCATAGGGTTATTATCGGGATAATTTAACACATATAAAATGCTTAGTCCAGTGCTTGGCAAGTAGTAAGCACTCAATAAATATTCATTATTATATTTTTTCTTGGTTTTAATTCAAAAGATTTCTCATTTCTTTAGAGGTCACTACTGACTAGCAGTAAGGCAAGACTTGAGGCCAAACCTATGATTTCTGATGATTTGCTTAATTCACATCTTGGGTTCTAACTTAAGACAAACACAGAAACCAAGAGTTCTTGACTTTTGACTACGAACTTGCAGAAAAACCACAACAAAAAAGAAAAATATCGTCCTCGGAAAAGTTACACCTCTGTATCCCCTAGTCGGGTACTTTTCAAATATCCGAAAACTTGAAGGCCTCAGGCAGAGTAACCACATATAATACCAAAACCTGAATCCCGACAAAAACGTAATTACTTTTAAACCAACCAAGCCAAACAGAGACTAGTCCCTCAGTGGTGTTAGGTCTGAATTTTTAATTGAATCGCCAATCTCCCTGCTTTTTACCTAATCGTCACCAAACCACCCCACTCTTTTAGATCCTATGCTTTACTTGGCTTCCCATCAACCCACGTAAACCCTCCTTCGGTTTTCGCTTCGATTTTTTCTAATTTGCTAGCTTGAAGGACTCGATGAGGAGACTGTGCTTTTCTAGGCACCGCCTAATACACCACCATCCCACGAAGTCCTTCCTAACTATCTTTTCTTTCTGTCAAGCGCCCCGGTCCCGCGGTGGCCCGGCCGTCTGGGGCCCGTCAGAAACGGTCAACTCTCGGGGCGTCCTGACGCTTCTGTGCGGCGCTAGGCGCAGGCCCGGGCGCATAAAACGCCCAACCAGCCCTTCTCGGGAACCACGGATTTAACCGAACCCGCCGGGCTCTCGAAAAGCTTCCTCAGACCGGACGGTTCCGTCCGACCCTTGCCCTCGCCCCCCGATAACGCCCACCGCGCACAAACCTGAGGTGAAACCCGCGGAGTTTTCCTCACAAAGAGCCGGGGTCACCCGCGAGCGGTGGCTCCCCTTTGAGGGGTGGCGGAAACAGGGTCCGCACTCCTCTGCCTTCCCAACCTCCCGGCCCGAAGCGCCCCCCGTCCCCTCAGATACAGCCCCGCCGAGGAGACGCCCGAGGCCCTCGGGCGCGATCCTGACTCCAGAAAGCGCTCCCCACGTCCCCACCGGCCCCCGCTTGGTTCCGCCCACCCGTAAGAAAACTCCATCGACAACTGCGGCCAACCGCCCCTTCCCCCACAAACCGCGGTACTTGGTTCCACCCACACCTCCTCCCACTCCAACTCGGTGCGACTCGGCTCCTCACCCAAAGACATATCAATTTTGTCCAGGTTTTCATTGCTGCGGGCTTTCGGCGGCGGCGGCGGGGTCGCGGTGGCTCCCATTAACCGGGTACCAAACCGGTTCATAGCTGGAGACGTCGCGCTGGAACAGTCAGCGAAGAAGGCCAGGGGCTGAGGCCTGCCACCTCCCACTCTCGCACGCACACTAGCCGCACCGACGGAGCGCGCACGCGTGCTGCCTGCGTCCTCTCCCACCCGCGGCGGAGGGCTGGGGGAGGAACCAAGAGACGAGCGGCCGGCGAGAGTGGCCCCAGGCCCCGGACTCGCCCCTAGCGCCTCTTGCCGGACCGGAGGAAACATTGCACCCGCTGCTCTGGCCGCTCTCGAGGGCCGCTGTTTTAGGAGTTAGCCTTTCCGCCCAAATTATGCTGGACCCTGAACACCTCAGAATCACATGTCTTAAATGAGATCATGCTCCTCCGTGCCCTTCGAGTCCCTCCTGCTACAGAAAGGCCCCCTAAGCTTTGGTACACACGAACCGTTCACACCCCACTGCAGAGCAGCCGCAGGGGCTGCGAGCGTGGACTGCAGGACTGCGCCCCAACTCCCCTCTCCACGGCCAGCACGCGGAGCGACACGTCCGGACGCAAAGCAGAGGCTGCACTGACACTTCTTGCGGCAGCATACTAATAAACGCAAAAGCTAACGTTTCCCGTATCTGTACCACTTCTCAGCCGGCGCTCTCAAAACATTTTGCACGGTACCTTATTAAGACATCACCTTCCCTCGGGAGAGCAGTAAGTACCTCTGCTTATTTGGCTGCATTTTTCTCTAATTCACTTGCGTTGGGAATTGATAGGGGGATTCATTTTCTTTCTAATCATCCCTATGGGAAAACTTATTAATATTTGATGAATTCCTGCATAGTAACTTTTTTTCCTGTTAACAAAACCTGATATTCTCTCTTTCTTACCTCCTTCTGCTCCAGATAACTGCGCTTGTGTGGAAGCATTTAGGTTAATATCATCCTCATAGCAGCTTAAACTAAGACATTTGCATCTAAGAAAAAAAAATAGGTGCAGGTATTCTGTTCATTTAGAAAACTCTGCCACCTTCCCCCTCTGCACTTCCTAAAATTTCTGTTTGCATAGAAACGAACCAGTGGCCTAAAGTATCTCAAACCCACAATAGCCTATACTTTATTTTTTTCCCCAAGACAAAAACACAACCATATGAGAAGAGTGAATCAGCTGAAGAGGCACCTATGAAGGGATGCAAGAAACTTAAATGGTGGAGGAAGGTTTGGACTCAAAAAGACCCATGAACAATATTCAGCATGTCGAGGAGAGTATCGTGTATGCTCTTAGCACAATGTGCTTGATTTTATTACTATTCCACTCTGCAGCTGCCGCCCTTTCCCAACTGCTAAGAACTAGGGAACTGGATTGTAGAGAAGTACAAGAGAGACCTAGGTTTTATTGAGTGAGTGGTTTCAATCATTCACCTTGTGAACTTGGGAGAGTGTCTGGGCCTCATAATCATCTTCAAAACAAGAAGTAGTTATGCTAAATATATGTTATACTTAATTATTTCTAAGATTCCTTACAGTTCTAAAATCTTCTAAGCACAAGACATTTTTCTACATACTATCCTTCTCTCACTAGAAATAACTTCTGCAATCTCTACTTATTTGTAGGAGCAAACTACAGGGAGGAACATTGGATTAAGTTCTTAATTTTATGGAAGAAAATTAATGCATTTAGAGTTTGGATACATTTTGTACTTCAGGCAGTATAGGACAGATAATAAAAATCCCAGGGGCTTCCCTGGTGGCACAGTGGTTGAGAGTCCTCCTGCTGATGCAGGGGACACGGGTTCGTGCCCCGGTCCGGGAGGATCCCACATGCCACGGAGTGGCTGGGCCCATGAGCCTACGTGTCCGGAGCCTGTGCTCTGCAGCGGGGGAGGCCACAACAGTGAGAGGCCCGCGTACCGCAAAAATAAATAAATAAATAAAAATAAGTAAAATAAAATAAAATAAAAATCCCAAATGTGCAAAATCCTTCCCACACCAATTTATAAAGATTCCCTTTTATCCTGGTCTTCTTCCCAAAACTGAAGCTCCATACTATATCTCCTTAGCTCTAGAGGGAACATGCTCCAAGGTTTCATGAAGCAATCCTAGCTGTTGTATTTCAGACTTTCAGATTTTTCCAAGGTCTGAGGGTCTCAGAGTCTCAGAACACCCTGATTGCGAAGCGAAAAACAAGAAAACAAGAGGCATTGGAGTTAAGGATAGGTCAGCCACACACAAAACAATACAAAGCAAAAGAGCAACCTGAGACACACAGCAACAGTGAAGAGGGAGAAAAGACAAGAAATCAGAAATGGGGCTGGTCCAAGAAGTTGACCAGTCAGCTACAGGCCTGGAGTTAAAAGGTCAACCCTGAAATTTTCTGGGGCATGAGAGGCAGCTATTCATTTAATACTATATTCACTGAGCACCAGGCGTTGTAATAGGCCCTGGGGATAAAATGGTGAGCAAGATGGATGCCGTCCCTATCTTCACATAGCCTGCAAAGCAAAAAACGTTTTCTGAGCATGTACTGTGAATAAGGTACTGTGCTGGACACTGAGTGGACAGCCTTTGTCTTCAGTTCATCAGCTTCATCTAAGTCAAAATAAACATAGAATTCAAGCAGCTGCCCTTTCTGGAGGCTTGATTTCATACAATGCAGATCAGAAAACATCTAGGATTGCCAGATAAAATACAGGACCAGTTAAATATGAATTTCAGATAAACAATGAACAATTATTTAGTATAAGTTTTGTCCCAGGTTTCAGATAAACAGGAATTTTTTTTCTTTTTTTTTTGCCACAGAATATCACGTGTAATATTTAGGATGTATTTACACTAAACAATTATTCGTTGTTTATCTGAAAGTAAAATTTAATTGGGAGTCATATTTTTATTTGCTAAATCTGGCAACCTTAACAACATCATACTTTTCTATTAACATGTTCCAGCTCTCTTTTCACAGTGTGCATAGAGATGGATATTCTCTTCAAAGGTAAGCACAACTCATATATTTAACCCTTAACTTTATTAACTTGATATATCTTTTAAGTCCCCCCTTTTTTCAGCTTTATTGAGGTATAATTGACAGACAATAAAAGACACATACTTAAAGTGTGCAGTTTATACAGGTGTGAAATATATACCTGTGAAAATACCGCCATAATCAGGATAATAAATATTATCATCCCCAAAAGTCTTCCTGTGCTCCTGTGTAATTCCTCCCCCCAACCTCAACCTAAGTAAGCAACCACTGATGTTTTCTGTCACTATAGATTAATTTGCATTTTTTAGAATTTTATATAAATGGAATCATATAGTATATACTCTTTTTTGTATCTGGATTGTTTCACTCAGCATAATTGTTTCAAATCTGTACGCCTTTTATTATTTTTCTTGCCTTATTACACTGACTGGGGATTCCAGTACCGTGTTAAACAGGAATGGTGAAGGTGGACATCTTTGACTAGTTCCCAACCCCAGGGGGAAAGCATTCAGTCTTTCACCATTAAGTATGATGTTAGATTTTTTTGTTGATGCCCTTTATCAGGTTGAGGAAGTTCCCTTCTACTGGTTTGCTGAGAGTTTTAGTTATGAGTAAATGTTGAATTTTATCTAACGCTTTTTCTGCATCTGAGATGACCAAATGGTTTTTCTTTTTAAATTTATTAATATGGTAAATTATATTGGCTGGTTTTCAAATGTTGAACCACCCTTGCATTTCTAGGATAAACCTACTTGGTCATGGTATATTATCCTTTTTATATATTATTGGATTTGGTTTGCTAATATTTTGTCAAGGATTTTGTTTCTTTTTTCATGAGTAATATTGATGTGTGATTTCCTTTTCTTGTAATGTCTGTGCCTGATTTTGGTATCAGCTCTTTTGCTTTTCAGAAGAGTATTTTTAGAATTCGTATGTTGATGTAATTTGTATTACAGTGGAATAATAAGGGACCTAGGTATGATTTGTATTATATGTGGTTATAGTATGTATTAGGTATGACTATTATTATTATACCTAACTCCCTTAAGCTACTTGTATGTACAGTACAGTTTTTCTTCTCTTTTCTGCTCAATTCTTCTCATTACCCCCTTTGCCACTGTTTTCTGCTGTGGTAGCTTTTCTTGCCAACTTTCTCTTTTCTCTTTCTCTTTCTCTTTCTCTTTTATGTTGCCCTTTTCTTTTGTTTTAAGTGTTTATAGCTGTTCTAGTCTTCTGCCTTTTAATCTCAGGATTCATTCATTCATGTATTTAAACAGAGCTTGAGTCCCTACTCTGGGCAAGACACTGCTACACAGTACAGTGTTACAGCCGAGGACATGACACGCAAGATAGCAGGCATAGCTGGAGGCATTACTAGTCTCCAGGTCCCTGGCCCTCAGTTTTCTCTGACTAGCAGGTAACCTGCTTGGATAGACAGGGGAACTTGAAGGGGAATTCTTCCTGGGCTCAGAGGTTGGACCTCTAGCCCACTCCTTATTAGGCCTTGTCTTCTCTGGGCAGGGCAGGGGTCCTGTCAACCAAAGGTTCTAGGTCAATTCACTGAATGACTAATTGTGGAATTTTTTAAAGCTCCACAAATTTACATAAATCACACAATTTCCCCCTAATTATGTAAAGATTGTTTCTTTTAAAAAATATATCTTTGGGCTTCCTTGGTGGCGCAGTGGTTGAGAGTCCGCCTGCCAATGCAGGGGACACGGGTTCGTGCCCCGGTCCGGGAGGATCCCACATGCCGCGGAGCGGCTGGGCCCGTGAGCCATGGCCGCTGGGCCTGTGAGTCTGGAGCCTATGCTCTGCAAGGGGAGAAGCCACAGCAGTGAGAGGCCCGCGTACCGCAAAAAAAAAAAAAAAAAATCTTCGGACTTCGCTGGTGGCGTAGTGGTTAAGAATCCACCTGCCAATGCAGGGGACACGGGTTCAAGCCCTGGTCCGGGAAGATCCCACGTGCCACAGAGCAACTAAGTTCGTGTGCCACAACTACTGAGCCGGCGCTCTAGAACCTGTGAGCACAACTACTGAGCCCACGTTTCACAACTACTGCAGCCCACACACCTAGAGCCCGTGCTCCGCAACAAGAGAAACCACCACAAAGAGAAGCCCGTGCACCGCAACGAAAAGTAGATCCTGCTCACTACAACTAGAGAAAGCCTGCGTGCAGCAATGAAGACCCATCGCAACCAAAAATAAATAAAATAAATTACACTATATATATATATATATATATATATATATATATCTTCAATTTCCTCAACTTGCAATAGATAGATTGGTAGTCTAGGAAGGCTCTGAAGAGCCAGGATTCTAGGCTCCTCATGCTGTTGGACAATCTGAGAGTAAGTTGCATACATCATGACTCTATAGAATATATCTCTAAGTATATTCTTGTATATAACCAAAGTAAAATGATCAAATTCAGGAATTTAACATTGATGCAATTCTATTCTCTGATGTATAGTCCATATTCAAATTTTGCCAACTATCCTAATAAATAATTATCCTTTGTAACAATTTTTTTTTCCAATCTAGGATCCAGTCCAGTTTCATATGTTGCATTTCTTTGTCCTGCCTCTTTTGTCTCCTTTCATCATAAAAAGTTTGTCAGCCTTTCTTAGTCTTTTATGATATTTACATTTTTGAAGATTGAAGGCAGTTGGTGCACAGCTTGTCCTTCAATTTGGTTTTGTCTTATTGTCAGCCTATGATTAGATTTGAGTTATTCACTTTTGTCAAGGATACTACATAAGTGATGTTGGCTCATTCTCAGTACTTAACATCAGAAGGCACATGATGTCATTTTCTCTTATTGGTGATCTTTAGTCACTTAGTTAAGGTGACGTCTGCCAGATTTCTTCATTGTAAAGATACTTTTCCCCCCATATATAATGAATAAGTAATCTTTGGGGAGATGGTTTGAGACTGTGTAAATATTCTGCTTCGGAAGAAATTTCACTGACGGCTTTAACATCCATTGATGATTCTTGCCTGAATCAATTATTATGATGGTGGCTACAAAATAGTGATTTTCTAACACTATCATTCTTCTACATTCATCAGCTGACATTCTACTGTGAAAAGAGCTTTAGCTCACCGCCCCCTATCTTCCTTCCTTTTTCTATTTATTTATTTATTTGCATACTTATTTATATATACATATACGTTTCCGTAGAAATTCACAGACTCATTTCATGTTCAAAAATTCTCTTCTGAAAAGCTAAGGGGTGCAGAGTGTAAGGGTCATGCTTACCTTTGAAAAGAATGTAGATATGTAGACATATCATGAATTAACTCATTTTGATGCTCAAATTGCTTTTGACTTGGCAAGTGGGCGACATCCCTTAGCTTTAAAATTTTTAATATTTTAAAAAATGCTGCTAAGAATAATTTTAGTGAATATAATAAAAAGAAAATATTCATGTCTATAATTGATATTTGTTGAATATATTCAAGAAGACTATTTCTTAAAACCAAACTTTTGGCAAATAAGCAAGTGTCATGAGCTTTAAAAATCTTTTATTTGAATAAATGATTATTGAGTGAAATTTGCTTTCTGCCAGTGGTACTCTAGGACCAGCTACCATTTGTATAAAAATTGCATCCTGGTAAATCTTGAAAACAAACAGATTAATCAAGATCAATAAAGTTCTTTAGATTTTTTGACTTTTAAAATATTAATTCAGCAAGCAGTTGCTAAATAAAGCCATTACTTTTATGTGACACTATTGAACCCTGATGCTAGATATTCTTGCATTTTTGACCTTTTGCATTTGGATCCCAGATGCACAAAATTGGGTTAATCACAATCCTTGGTTCATGATATACTCTCATCATTTTCCAAGCATGACCCATTTTTATTTGTTAGTTATTTTAAATAACTGATTATAATTAGTTATTGTTTCATAACTAATTTTTTATAACTTTTAATATTTATTTATTTATTAGTTATTTATTTTGGCTGCTCCGGGTCTTAGTTGTGGCATGCATGCCGGATCTAGTTCCCCGACCAGGGATTGAACCCAGGCCCCCTGCGTTGGTAGCATGGAGTCTTACCCACTGGACCACCAGGGAAGTCCCCTAGTTATTTTTAAAATTGTGCAACTACAAACTCATCACTCAAAACAAAAGCTAGAACAGACAATAACCCTATGACCTGCCAATTCCACTTCTAGGTATGTACCCAGGAGAAACCCTTGCTTATGTACAAGAGGTGACATGTAAAAGAATATTCAGAGCAGCGCTGTTTACAATAGCAAAAACCTGGAAACAACCCAAATGCTCATCAGTGGAAAGCAACATGAATAAACTGGTGTATTCACACAATGAACTATTATATAGCAGTCAAAATCAATGAATTATAGTGATATACAATATAAATAAATCTTGGGACTTCCCTGGAGGTGCAGTGGTTAAAAATCCACCTGCCAATGCGGGGGACATGGGTTTGATCCCTGGTCTGGGAAGATCCCACATGCCGCGGAGCAAATAAGCCCGTGTGCCACATCTACTGAGCCTGCACTCTACAGCCCACGCACCGCAACTGTTGAGCCCGCGTGCTGCAAATACTGAAGCCTGCGCACCTAGAGCCTGTGCTCCGCAACAAGAGAAGCCACCGCAATGAGAAGCCTGTGCACTGAAATGAAGAGTAGCCCCCGCTCGCCACAACTAGAGAAAGCCCATGCGCAGCAATGAAGACCCAACGCAGCCAAAAATAAAAATAAATAAATAAATAAATAAATCTTATTGTAATATTAAGCAAAAAAAAAGGCCTCAAAGAATAAATACAGGGCTTCCCTGGTGGCGCAGTGGTTGAGAGTCCGCCTGCCGATGCAGGGGACACGGGTTCGTGCCCCGGTCTGGGAAGATCCCACATGCCGCGGGGCGGCTGGGCCCGTGAGCCATGGCCGCTGAGCCTGCGCAGCCGGAGCCTGTGCTCCGCAACGGGAGAGGCCACAACAGTGAGAGGCCCACGTACAGCAAAAAAAAAAAAAAAAAAAGAAAAGAATAAATACAGCTTAATAGCATTTTTAATAAAGTTAGAACACAAAAATTTTTTAAATAATAATTTTTAGGAATATGGATAGATACAAAGAAACTGTATTAAAAGAGAAGCAGTGGAATTATAAACAAGGGATTTAGGATATGGCTACCTGGGGTGAGGGAAAGCAGAGGGATGGGATGGGGGAGTGGGCACATGGCTAGTGTAGGTTATTGTCATGCTTATTAACTGACTGCTTTAAATAAAATAAGTGTAGGGAATTCCCTAGTGGTCCAGTGGTTGGGACTCCTCGCTTTCACTGCTGAGGGCCCGGGTTGAATCCCTGGTCGGGAAACTAAGATCCCCACAAGCTGCACAGCATGGCCAAAAAAATAAAAATGAAAAAAAAAAAGTGTAAACCCAGTCTTGGACATATGAGGAAATTCCTGTTTTCTAGAACTTTTAATACAATTTTAATTCTAGAATTTCCTGATAAAGCTGACTTTCATGTAAATATATGTTAAAATCATGTGGCATTAATTTGGGATTATACTGTATGCCAAAAAATGAAGTTCATACATTTGTAGAAACAGAAGGTACTGAAACCCCAATAACTAACACTGCCCCTTTCTTAAAAAGTATAACCCTTTGGTAGGAAAATATGAGAAAGTTTGAATAAGAATATTTTTTATATAAATGGAAATTGGAAATCATAATTTAATTAAAAGACTCTTTCACTTTTAATTCACAAAAAAAGTTTTCTCAAGTTTGAAAACTTCTGAAAGTCATGTATTATTTTTAACAGAGTAACCAGTTTTTATGCAGTTAACCTAGATCTCTCCCTAACAGAGTAGTGCTGATTATGTTGCCTTACCATGGCTCTAATCCCAACCTCCTTGTTCCCTACAGCCACTGCCCAAGTTTAGGCCTGGACTTGCAAACCCAAAGTCCACATTTAGCCTACAGAATTTTTTGTTTTTGGCCTGTGTAATGTTTACATTAAAATTGTTGCCAATATTTTAAAAATTGGAAATTGTACTTAAAAATGCAGATTCCAGCTTTATTAAAAAATCAGAATATTTGGCAACATTCAACTATAGCTAAGATGAGACTTTCCTTTTTGGATGAGGCATGGGGGTTCCAGTTCAGAGAGTTTCTGCCATTCTCCTACAACTGGCTCACTTCACTCATTGGCATTACACTTGGCCTTTGTAGGAACTTCCAACCTCTTCTCATATCCATTCTTTTGACCTTCCCTCCAACATAGTACATACCCCATTACCTCTCCACATTGTCAAAAGTGGCCTTCTAAGCAGGTTTGATCAAATCACTTCTTGATTTGCATATCCTTGATTTGCTCCTAATTGTTCTTAGGATAAAATCCAAACTCACAGTGGCGTCATGATCTGGTCTGCCTGTTTCTCACCTCTTCCCATCTCTGATTACTACTCAGAACAAGCTGTTCCCAGACCCGCTTCCTCATGTCTGTGTTACTCTCTTCCCGTTCTCTTAACTTCTTCTCCAGGCTAACTCATACTCATCCTAAAAGACTCTGCTCTGACATCAGTCCTCCAGGAAACCTTTCCCCAAAGCTTTTGCCTCCTCCCCTTCCTTTGTGATCCCAAAGCGACATAAGCTCTTCCCAGTTTGTGAGTTCTTCATTAAAATTTTTGAGGTCTCCAAACACCACCAACAGGTGTTAAACCCGGGTAGGCTAAAGTGGGGTTAATCGTACTTGGATTAAGACCAGCGTTATTTTCGAGTCTAGACCTCTGACCGAGTATGGTTCCAAGGGTGAAGTGTGACAGGCGTGTGTAAAGGTCCACACCAGTACGAACTCCGGAGACTAGGGCTGGTGGGCGTTTCAGACCCCGGCTCCCCGCCGGGTGCACTACCGCAAGCTCGCCGCCAAGGTCTGAAAGTCGCTGCGAGCGCAGACTCTGATTGGATAGGGCGGTGCATGCCGGTAGCGGCCGGGCCTTCGAAGTGCTTGCTGGGAGTTGTAGTTTTTGGAGCCGGAAGCGGGGGTGGCTAGAAACAGCAGCTGGGGCAGCAGTCACTGCCTTTGCTGTCACCCGGCTGTAGTGCATCACTCTGAGCCCACCGGCCGTGGGTGCCTCTTCGGTTCCCGGAGGACTCCGGGAGCTCTGAGGGGCGAAGCGACGGGGACGCCTCTCAAGAGAAGAGGCGACGTCGCAGCCCCGGATGCGGGCAGACGGCGCGGGAATGGAGCTTGGCGGCTGCGAAGAGGGCTTGCCGGAGGAGAGCAGGTGGGCTGGGAAGGGGCCGGGGAGTCGCGGGCGGATTGATGCGTTGAAGTCCCGGGAGGCTTGAGAGGGCTCGGAGAGCACGAGGAGACCTGCCGGGCGCGACAGACATGAGGGCAACTGTTGTGGGCAACTTGTTTGGGAAGAAATTCTGAAAGGAGGGTCGCGCAGGGCGTGGATAGGGCGGACGAGGGAATGGGCTTAGTGAGGGTGAAGGAGGGGGGTAGGGTATGTTGAGGGCGGGGGCCTGGGGGGTGGGCAGAAGTGGTTGCAGCTCTGATCCAAGGCTGTTGGAGAGGAGGTGGATATTGAGAGGTGCTCTAGTGAGATTTCATAGGCCAGAGTCAATAGATAGCAGTAGGGGACAAGGTGGGTGCCCCGACCGAAACTTGCGGTGACAGCAATTCGGGCCAATATAAGAAGGTTGAAGTAAGAATTTCTGGGAGTAAAGGTTAGGCAGCATGAGTGGCCTAGAAAGAAGCTTAGGAAAAATGAGTGTGAGGACGGAGTGAAGGAGGGCCTGCGGATGAAAGTGGGCGATTGTAATGGCAGTGGAATGGGGATGGGGGCTTGCTAGTGGGACTAGAATTTGCGTGCGTGCCCTTTGTCAAAGCTGGATCGCTGTCAGAGAGTAACAGGACCTCCCTGTCGTTTCCTTTTCATCCTTAAACCCTTCACTCCTTCCCCACGATGCAGCTAAGCAATTTCCCATTTATTTATATGAAACTGTTGTTATCGAGTTCATACCTTCTAGAAATTAGAGAATTTAAGATTTTAAAAACTACTTTGACCGAATGGTGGCTTGGACTCTGGAGAGGTACTACCCCTATGTAGGGGTTGCTTCATTAATAACTCTGGTCTTAACCTCTTAAGAATCTGGAATGTACATCATAGAGCAGGAATGTGGGTTAAGGAAGTCTTTTTTTAAACATCTTTATTGAATTATAATTGCTTTACATTGTTGTGTTAGTTTCTGCTGTATAACAAAGTGAATAAGCTATACGTATACATATATCCCCATATCCCCTCCCTCTTGCGTCTCCCTCCCACCCTCCCTATCCCACTCCTCTAGTGGGTCACAAAGCACGGAGCTGATCTCCCTGTTCTATGCTGATCTCCGTGTACTATGCGGCTGCTTCCCACTAGCTATCTGTTTTACATTTGGTAGTGTGTATATGTCCATGCCTCTCTCTCACTTCATCCCAGCTTACCCTTCTCCTTCCCCTTCCCCGTGTCCTCAAGTCCACTCTCTACGTCTGTGTCTTTATTCCTGTCCTGCCCCTAGGTTCGTCAGAACCATTTTTTTTTTTAGATTCCATATATATGTGTTACCATATGGTATTTGTTTTTTTCTTTCTGACTTACTTCATTCTGTATGACAGACTCTGGGTCCATCCACCTCACTATAAATAACTCAATTTCGTTACTTTTTATGGCTCAGTAATATTCCATTGTATATATGTGCCACATCTTCTTTATCCATTCATCTGTCGATGGACACCAAGGTTGCTTCCATGTCCTGGCTATTGTAAATAGTGCTGCAGTGAACATTGTGGTACATGACTCTTTTTTGAATTATGGTTTTCTCAGGGAATATGCCCAGTAGTGGGATTGCTAGATCGTATGGTAGTTCTATTTTTAGTTTTTTAAGGAACCTCCATACTGTTCTCCATAGTAGCTGTATCAATTTACTTTCCCACCAACAGTGGGAGAGGGTTCCCTTTTCTCCACACCCTCTCCAGCATTTTTTGTTTGTAGATTTTTGATGATGGCCATTCTGACTGGTGTGAGGTGATACCTCATTGTAGTTTTGACTTGCATTTCTCTAGTGATTAGTGATGTTGAGCATCCTTTCATATGTTTGTTGGCAATCTATATCTTCTTTGGAGAAATGTCTATTTAGGTCTTCTGCCCATTTTTGGATTGGGTTGTTTGTTTTTTTTTGATATTGAGCTGCATGAGCTGCTTGTATACTTTGGAGATTAATCCTTTGTCAGTTGCTTTGTTTGCAAATATTTTCTCCCATTGTGAGTGTTGTCTTTTTGTCTTGTTTATGGTTTCCTTTGCTGTGCAAAAGCTTTTAAGTTTCATTAGGTCCCATTTGTTTATTTTGGTTTTTATTTCCATTTCTCTAGGAGGTGGGTCAAAAAGGATCTTCCTGTGATTTATGTCATAGAGTGTTCTGCCTATGTTTTCCTCTAAGAGTTTTATAGTGTCTGGCCTTACATTTAAGGAAGTCTTTCTTGACTTTTAAAAATATTCAGATATAATTAGAGTCTCAGGAGCAGCTGGGATCCAAAGACTGGAGGTGGAATATTTACCTCTGAGAAAATATCAACAGGGGAAAATTAATGAGATGTTGTACCTGGGTGAAGACCTGGCTGTTTTAAAGGGTGACTACTCTTTTATGTGCACAGTTAGCCTGTGGCCTGCTGTACAAAACCTGGGCCGACAGGACCTTGACGTTCCTGCCCGAGACTTGTGAATGATGTGTTCAGTGAAACTGAACATCTTACTTCTCTTTTCCATGTTTCAGTTTCTGCTTATGTATATTTGGCTACTTATTCTTCCTCCAGATGTCTGTGAAATGCTTCATGTAAAAGGTCCTATATACATTTTAAACAAATTTTAGGATTGTTTTTATTTTCCTCTACCAGTTCATGTGGGAGAGGCTGGGTTGGAAATTCAAATTTCCTCCCCATCTAGCTGAGTTTTTTATTTATTTAATATATTTAACAAACACTTATTTACTACATGCCAGGCATTGCTTAAGAGCCTTACAAGTATTATTTAATCCCCATAACAACTGGGTGAGATAGGTACTATTCAATATATTATCACCATTTGACAGGTGAGGGAGCTGAGACATAGACAGGATAAATAACTTGCCATGGTCCTACAGTAAATCCTTGGTGGAACTGGGATTCAAACCCAGGCAATCTGGCTCTACTTTTTTTTTTTTTTTTTTTTTTTTTTTTTTGCGGTACGCGGGCCTCTCACTGTTGTGGCCTCTCTCGTTGTGGCCTCTCTCGTTGCGGAGCACAGGCTCCGGACGCGCAGGCTCAGCGGCCATGGATCACGGGCCCAGCCGCTCCGCGGCATGTGGGATCTTCCCGGACCGGGGCACAAACCTGTGTCCCCTGCATCGGCAGGCGGACGGACTCTCAACCACTGTGCCACCAGGGAAGCCCTGGCTCTATTTTTAATACCTACACTATACTACCTCTCACTATGCTAATATACTGGGACGAAGAAATGTATAAGGTAATTAATTATATAGCATTCTTTGCCTGTCATTTTAAGGCTATTAGGACCGCTCCTTTGCAGGTATCTTTTTCTGTTATTCTTTCCATGCTTGCCTCTTAATCAAGGAACTTTAGTCAAAACTTAATTTCAATAGTGGGATTATCCCCACAAAATCACTCATACTGTTGCCATAGCCAACTCTCTGTGGGTGGCTAGTTAACTCAGAATGTGTTATTTAATGGGACTTCATGGCACTGATGGCCTCCTTAGTTCCAGATAGTCAAATGGTAAATAAAATACATGCCTTGTGCCTGAGAATTGAGGCACTGTGGCTGGGTCACTGCAAACCTAACCCTTCTGTGGCCAGTAAAACACCCAATTCAGAAGACATCTTGATGAGATGGCATCATTTTTTTTAAATATATAATGAAGGATAAAACTGCTCAGTTATTTTCTGAAAGCAGCTGATGTAGTGAAACGTGCATAAGCTTTATATCCAGGTAGATCTGCATTTGAATTCTAGCTCTACGGCTTAACTTGGCTTATCCTGTCTGAGTGGGAAGAATGATGCCTTCCTGACTGGTAAGTTGTGAGGATTCAATAACATAATGTGCATAAAGCTCCTCACAGAGTGCCTGATATGTACTGAATGCAAAAAATGTCTACTTCCATCTCCTCCCCAGTTTTCTTAAAATAAGTTTAGTGGGTGCTCTTCCAGTTGCTGTTTCCAATGGTATCGTTGCTCTCTCTTCCTCCTTCTGTGGCTCCTCTGTCCGAGTTGAACACACTGGGGACTGGGGTGTTGGCCTAGCTTTTAACTTCATCCTTGGAGTGGAATGTCATAGATTCCCCTATTGTTTTCCATGTAGCTAGTCACCACTAGCAAAATGCTGTAATGCTTAGGGATGATACTTCACTTTTCCTAGGGTTTCCTAAATGCCAATTATTTGGAGTTTGTCTGGTGAAACTACGAAACAATTAAAAGAATGATTCTTCTTGCATTGCTCTGTCACCCTTAGCTGCCTTGGGCTATGCAATCTACTTCTGAGCTTGGAACCCGACTACTTCCACAGTTTTCCTGGTACAGTGAGTCTGATAGAGTCAGAATTCAAGGATTAAGGTACTTTTTTGTGTCTCCAAGCTGAGCTCATTCTATTGACCAAAACTTTTCCTCCTCTGTTCTCTATCTCAGTTAATAGTGTTTTCCATTCAGTCAACCAAGTCAGAAACCTCAGTGAAATTTGATACTTCCCTCTCCTTCATTTCCCATACCCAGGCAGTCACAGGTACAATGAGTTCTGTTTCTGATTTTTCTCTTGAAGCCTTTTTTTTTCCCCCTCCGTTTCCAAATATATTGGCTTATATTACCGAAAAATCCAGGGAGTGGTATTGCTTCAGGAATGGCCAAATGTAGCTGCTTAAACAAAAGTTTGTCCCTCAATGTGAGAGAGTGGCATGGACATATATACACTACCAAATGTAAAACCAATAGCTAGTGGGAAGCAGCCACATAGCACAGAGAGATCAGCTCGGTGCTTTGTGACTCCCTAGAGGGGTGGGAGGGAGGGAGATGCAAGAGGAAAGAGATATGGGGATATAAGTATATGTATAACTGATTCACTTTGTTATAAAGCAGAAACTAACACACCATTGTAAAGCAATTATACTCCAATAAAGATGTTAAAAAAAATAATAAAAGTTTGTCCCTGCCTGTGTGCTCTTTTTCTCGATGTGTTGGCTTCATTCTCAGGCAGATTTTTCTTTTTTAAAAAATTTATTTATTTTATTTTATTTTATTTAGTTTTGGCTGCGTTGGGTCTTGTTGCTACGCACGGGCTTTCCCTAGTTGCGGCGACTGAGGGCTACTCTTCGTTGCAACGTGCAGACTTCTCATTGCGGTGGCTTCTCTTGTTGCAGACCACGGGCTCTAGGCGCGCGGGCTTCAGTAGTTGTGGCTCGTGGGCTCTAGAGCACAGGCTCAGTAATTGTGGTGCATGGGCTTAGTTGCTCTGCGGCATGTGGGATCTTCCCGGACCAGGGATCGAACCCGTGTCCCCTGCATTGGCAGGCGGACTCTTAACCACTGCGCCACCAGGGAAGTCGCAGATTTTTCTACAGGATAACCCTTGGCGACTTCAAGTTTAGCAATCCAACCAAAAAGAAGACAAAAGCAATCCCCATAGGTATAGCAAAAGTGAAAATTCTGGGGCTGACTCTTTTTGGACTGACTTATGTTCCTGTTCTTGTAATCAGGGTATGGAATATGTTGCTCAGTCAGGCCTAAGTTATATGCCCAACCCTGGATCCTAGGGTAGGGTGATATCTTCTTGGGACTTCATGGACCAGATTAA
This sequence comes from Mesoplodon bidens, assembly GCF_964165515.1. NCBI lineage: Eukaryota > Metazoa > Chordata > Mammalia > Artiodactyla > Ziphiidae > Mesoplodon > Mesoplodon bidens. The sequence continues at coordinate 112,129,166 of NC_138161.1, read as the reverse complement.
GTGCCAGAGGGGTGATTTCCCTGTGAAAGATCATTATTCTGTTACCAAAAGAAAGGGACATGAATTCTGGGCAGCTATAAACAAAATTATTCACTAAAGCCTTTATTATTTCTCATTGTGGATTCTCTCAGTAGCCTCCTGACTAAGCTCCCAATCTGAGCCCAGTCCCCCTATTCCAAGCAGCTTCCACATTGCTACCAGCTTAATTTTTCAGAAGCAGTTACTCTAGTATTTTGCTCAGAAATGTTCAGTGATTTCTCATTGAAGATAGAAAGTCAAAACTTCCCTGGTATTCAGTATGAAGTTTCCAGTTACAAAACCATGGCATTCACTCTCTCACATCTCCTTCCTCACCATTCTGATACTTGCTCCTCTAAATTCCCTGCATTGCCTCCTTCTTTGCCTGGAGAGCTCTTAGTCGTTCTTTAAATAATGCTCCTTTAGAAGTCATCATTGACCTGCCCTTTTCTATCTCTCTTATTACAGCACTTCTCACTCTGTAGCACTTTTTAAATGTACGTGCCCCTTTCCCCCACTGCGTTCTGAATATCCGGAGAGGTGGGGACTCTCCCTCTTTAACCACCATAAGCCCGGTGCCTAGCACAGTGCCTGACATATGGTTGGTGCTCACTGAATGAAAGCCTGACATATGGTTGGTGCTCACTGGGCCATGGCTCACGGGCCCAGCCACTCCGCGGCATGTTGGTGCTCAAGGAATGAAAATGGTAAAATTTGGTCATGCTTCTTATGGTTGGGCAGGTGTCATTGGTGCTGTTGCTATTGAAAGGGCCTCTGTTTTTCCCTTTCTGATTATTCATTTTTCACTTTTTCACGTCATTTTCATTTTCTGTTTCTTCCCTTTCGTTCCCGTTTTCCTTTGACCATGCTCTGGCAGCACTGGTAGCAAAGCAAGAGGATCACATGTTTTTTGAGCAATCCAAACTGCTACTCCGATTATTAGTACAACTCTCCCTCCCCCACCCCGCTGCCCCCCCCCGCCCCTCCCGCCCAAAACATATTCTTGAAGCTTTTGGGGAAAATGCTATTGTCAGAACCCAGAAGCTGGAGGTGTATCAGCTGATAGCAGGAACCATAAGCTGAAGCTTTTCTCAGTATCTACCCTCCCCACAGCTGTTTCTGCTTTTTTATAGCTGCTTTATCACTTCTTCCGTAGATGGAATTTTTTTCCTGTTTTTTATTTTGTTTTGTAATCTTGCCTCCGTAAACAACCTGCCTTGGTGTTTATAGACCAGCTCTGTCCAACATGATAGCCACTTAGCCACCTGTGGTAATTTAAGTCTCAATTAATTAAAATTAAATAAAATTTTAAAATTTCAGTTCTTTAGTCACGCTGCACGGACTTCAAGTGCTTAATGGCCACAGTGGCTAGTGGCTGCCATATTGGACAGCACAGATACAGAACATTTCCAGCATCACAGAAAGTTCAATTGAACAATGCTGCTGTAGATTTAAATCTGCATTTTTCAGGAAAGAACTGCAGCATGCTTACATGTTTTTAGTTCCTCTGGATCAGGCTCACTTGAAGTGTAAACTACACTTGATTAGGAGGAGAGAAGATTATTAAAGGAAGTCATCAAGAGTAGTGAGTAAAGAGGAACTTGACAAACTATCTCTCAAAGTTTGTGGGGCCATATCCTTTGCCAGTGAAACTCACAGGAACCCTGCTGGATTGTAGGACTGAGAGATGATTGATTTTTTACTAGAAAACAGCAGAATCCCATAATTTCTTAAGGGTTCTCAGACAGTCTCCTGGTGAGCTCTCTCATCTGGATACTTTTGAGAAGAAAGCAGTAATAGTCATATTGCCATTCCTCTTCACCCACCTCCCTCCAAGACCATGAATTTATTTTTGCCTCCTAACCTCCTAAAGAGTCCTTTCAGAGTTTTAGATTTTCCAAGGGTGTTTTTTTTTTTCTATTTGTTTTGTTCTACTTTTGTTATTTGCTCACTGTTTTATTGCTTTCTGGCTGGAGAATATGTCTGTACTACTTCTACTTTTGAGGATCTATTGACTTTTCATATGCGTGTGCCTTAGTACAAGGCCAGTTTTTGTGACTGTTCTATGTGTGCTTTAAAAAGTGTTCTTCAGGGTGTAGTTTTCTAGATGTTATAGAACAACCTTATTAATTATATATTATTCAGCTCTTCTAATCACTTTTTTACTTTTAGTTTTCATGATCTCCCATTACCATTGTTTTTTCCATTTCCATTTTTCTTTTTATTATTTATTTATTTATTTTGGCTATGCTGGGTCTTCGTTGCGGCACATGGGATCTTTAGTTGTGGCATGTGGACTTCTTAGTTGTGGCATGCAGACTCTTAGTTGCGGCATGCAGGATCTAGTTCCCCGACCACGGATCGAACCCAGGCCTCCTGTGTTGGAAGCGTGGAGTCTTACCCACTGGACCACCAGGGAAGTCCCCGTTTTTCTTTTTGTTTTCTGCAGTTTTTGTTTCCCCTGTGTGTGTGTGTGTATGTGTGTGTGTGTGTGTGTGTGCGTTGTTTTGTTTGATATATTTTGAGGCCATGTTATTAGATACATAAAAACTAATGAGAGCTGTATCTTCATTATTCCCTTTTTGTCTTTTTAAATGATTCTTACCTTGAATACAACCTTGATATTAGTATAGTTTCCTCCTGCTTTTTTGTTTGATTGGCTGTTTTGTTTTAAATAGTTGAGTTTATTCCATTGACACTTATTTTTATCTCATATCTGTTGGGTCTTAATGCTGTCATCTTTTAAAAATGATTTCTATAATGTTCTCTTGCTCTTTTCTTTCCTCAGCAGTTTTTGAGATAGTTTAGTTTTAGTTCTAATGATGATTATCTTTTACTTTAAAATAGTCTCCCTAAAACTGAGACAACTGAGGCAGTGTCTTTCCTCCTTTGCCTTTGCTATTGGAGTGGTGGTATATGCCTCCTTTACCTTGCTTGTAAAGCACTCTTCTACCCAGACAACATAAGGTGTGACTGTAAGGTAATGAGATTGGCTTTCTTATATGACTCACAAAATCAACCCTATTTTTTTGCAGTAAAACCTTATAAGTTTCTTTCATTCTATCCAGTAAGCAGATTTGATTCTCTGTTATATAAAAGGTCATCCAATATTGAGGAAGTCTTTCCAGCTATCCTGCTTCAGTGAGAGCACCATGAACATAAACAGGGCCTTGGAACCTTTGCTAAGAAGAAATTTGACCCTAGTTTAAATTCAGTGAAGATATTCTTTGTAGGTGGAACACTGTGACTAGTCTTAATTATGTCACAAACTTTCCAATCCCAGATTTTCTCTGAAGCAGAATGGGTAAGAAGGCTTTATACTAGGTACCCCTTCTGATTTAATTGGATTTATTAGATTTATGCAATGGAAGTTCAAAGGAAAAGGACAGAGAAAAGGGAAGTAATACTACTATTATTTGCTTGATGGTGGTGCTTTCTGTAGATTATCAATTACACTCCTTTATGAAGTAGTTGTTCTCTCCATTTTGCAGATGAGGGAACTGAGGCTTAAAGAGTTTAATGGCTTGCCCAAGGATGCACAGCTAGTTTGTGCAGAGCTAGGATTCAAATTCAGGTTGGCCTGACCGTGAAGCTTGTTCTCTTTCCACTGAATGACATTTTCTCTCTGCTTATTAAAATATAAAATACAAAAGAAATAGAGGGACTTCCCTGGTGGCGCAGAGGTTAAGACTCCACACTCCCAATGCTGGCGACCGGGTTTGATCCCTGGTCAGGGAACTAGATCCCACATGCATGCCACAACTAGGAGTTTGCACGCCATAACTAAGGAGCTGGCGAGCTGCAACTAAAGAGCCTGCCTGCCACAACTAAGACCTGGCACAACCAAATAAATAAATAAATATTAAAAAAGAAAAAAAAGGAAATAGAAAAACCACGGTCCTTCTCCTTAAGGAAATCAACCACATACCGGTAAATAACAATGTTTTTTTTTTAAAGATTATTATTAAGAGGAATGGTGTATTGACACTTGTGTTACAGAGTTTCTAACAAAAAAGTTGTAGCAGGTCAGATTATTTAGAACTTCTTGGGAGAAAATTGTACTAGAGCTGAACCTTAATCCCTGAATGGGACAAGAAGAGAATCATTCCAAGTGGAAAGGTCTCCATGGATACAGTCATGAGAGTAGGCATGAGGTTAGCATGTTTGCATGTGGTAGAGAGAGAGAGAGACTGTATTCAAATTGAGGAGTACTGAGCAGGATGGAGAATGTTTGAACTCCATACTAAGGAGTTTGCATATCATCAGTGGTAAGGTTTCTGACATAAGGTATTTTCCTACCTTTTGTTAAATCTACCCATTGTTGAAATTCAAGAAATTTAGTATCATTAAAATTTAGTATGATTGGTGAAACATTTGTTGAATAGGTATAAAGTTACAAAGCATGCCTTCTAGACAGTGAGATTCCTAGACATTGAGGTTCCCTCCTAGACTTTTGAGATTCTGCTGTCAACCGCTAAAGGGATGGAACTGCCAATGGTTAGGTTCTCCTAAGTGCCCCAGAGCTGAGAGCTGGATAATAGAGTCAAGTATGTTTTTTCTATAAGCATATTGTTTATCTGAAAAGCGCTGTAAATATACTACATACTCTACAAGTTAAAAACTGTATAACTAAAAACAGAAAATATGGAGCCAGGTAAGAAGAAAGTTAAATGCAAATTAAACATGGTAGTTTCTTGCTACCTCAGTGTTACCAATAATTATTTCCCGGGACTTCCCTGGTGGCGCAGTGGTTAAAAATCCGCCTGCTAATGCAGGGGACATAGGTTCGATCCCTAGTCCAGGAAGGTCCCACATGCCGTGAAGCAACTGGGCCTGTGCACCACAACTACTGAGCCTGCACTCCAAAGCCCGTGAGCCACAACTACTGAGCCCGCATGCCACAACTACTGAAGTCTGCGCACCTAGAACCCGTGCTCTGCGACAAGAGAAGCCACCACAATGAGAAGCACCCGCACTGCAAGGAAGAGTAGCCCCCGCTCGCTGCAACTGGAGAAAGCCCGTGCAGAGCAATGAAGACCCAACACAAACAAAAATAAATAAATAAAATAAACAAATTTTATTAAAAAAATTATTTCCCTAATTAGGTTTTTCCCTACTTTAAGAATGAACCCATTACTTCTTTCCAGGAAGTGCTTTCTGGCATTAAAAGTCCTAGGTGCTTGCCTGACCACAATCTTTCAGCATAAGATGCCTTTGATACCTGAGTATTTAAAAAATCCTTTATGGTATTTTCCAGCTTCTGGTTCGCTAACTTTGTTCATATTATTGACCTTTCTTTAATTGCTAGCCTCAAGGAAGGCCGAAATAGTTCCTCTCTTCTCTACATTCCCCTTATATAACCAAAAGTAACCACTATTAACATATCACTGTTTCTCTCAGTATATTTATGTCAAGATCATAAATATAATTTTACATTCTGCTTTTTATACTTTTTTTTTTTTTTTGCGGTACGCGGGCCTCTCACTGTTGTGGCCTCTCCCGTTGCGGAGCACAGGCTCCGGACGCGCAGGCTCAGCGGCCATGGCTCACGGGCCCAGCCACTCTGCGGCATGTGGGATCTTCCCAGACCGGGGCACGAACCCGTGTCCCCTGCATCGGCAGGCGGACTCTCAACCACTGTGCCACCAGGGAAGCCCTGCTTTTTATACATTTACGTACTTTCATTAGCTTTGGAAATTGTTCCTAATCAAAAATTTTATTGGTTTCATGATATTCCACATATGGATATCACATACCTCTCTTCACATTTCAGGGATCAAATCATTACCTGAGTTGGGACAATCTGACCCTCAACTCTGGTCTCAGGTAGATACCACATTACAATGCAGATAACTGGCATACTGTAGATGGGATATGCTAATAAGTTGAAGCTGTTTCCTTTTATTACTAAAAAGAGTCTTGGGGGGTGGAAGATATGCCAATATATATTTCTTGCATTGAACCTCATTTTACAATTGCACAGTATTTACTATTGATTTACTATTGATTTCACTTATTTTTAGTTATTAGTTTTATATTAGTTATATGGTATAACACTTCTTTAAAAAATAACATTTGCTTTTAACTTTACTGTTTTAACCTGAGTGTTACTTCTAATTGTGATTTGGCAAGCTTAAGACTGAGTTGGCATTTAGGGAAACTTTTTCCTTGGGTATGCTTATTTGAGTTGCTTAAGCAATTCCTGTTCCTCTTCAAAGAATGTAGTCAAAATCCTCCCCAAAGAAAATTGGCAGGACTTTATTCTGAGATTGGCTTTGCTGTTTGTTGATGAACATGATTCAAGTAGAGATGGATTATGCCATCCCTTGCCACTCGAGCCTAGTTCTTCCTTGACATAGGGTAATATGCTTAGAAAGACTTGCTTTTCATTTATGGTGATTTAAGAAGAGCACTCTGTATACTTGTAGAAGTGGCCATACAAAGGGCTGCTCTGAGCCTAATACAGTCCTTGCCTGTGCCCAGATGAAGGTTACATGTGAATGCAAGATGATACAATCTAAATAATTATTACCAAACAGGTTTAGCCTAGGAAAGACGGACCTCACTTGCTAACAATCTGGGTAAAGAATGAGGAGGGATATTTTATTTCTCATGGTGATCTATTTATTTGCATCTAAGATTCAGGTATGAATGGATTAATCCAACCATTGTGTATGGGCTTCAGTTGAACTTAGTATGTCAGCTCTCTGAAAATGATAACAGGATCATTAGGGTAAAGGATCCTAAAAAGTAAAGACACTAAACAGACTAGCTATGTAAATCAAAACATTTTTAGGACTTCCCTGGTGGCACAGTGGTTAAGAATCCGCCTGCCAGTGCAGGGGACACAGGTTCGAGCCCTGGTCCGGGAAGATCCCACGTGCCGTGGAGCAACTAAGCCCATGTGTCACAACTACTGAGCCTGTGCTCTAGAGCCCGCGAGCCACAACTACTGAGTCTGCGTGCCACAACTACTGAAGCTCGTGCGCCTAGAGCCTGTGCTCCGCAACAAGAGAAGCCACTGCAATGAGAAGCCCACGCACCGCAAGGTAGAGTAACCCCTGCTCACCACAGCTAGGGAAAAGCCCACGCGCAACACGAATACCCAACACAGCCAAAAATAAATAAATTAATTAATTAATTAAAAAAATTTTTTTTAAGTTTACTTTTCTTCTATATGAGCATATACCAAATATAGACGGTTTGGTACGTCTTAGAGTAAGAGCCACCTTCTTTTGTAGCTGTGGTATCTCAAGGGCACTTTATTTTGGGGAAGAAAATTTCTTTAGTTTGTACAGAAGGTGTTAATACATCTGAATGCTCAAGGTTTCTAGGGTTTCAATGCTCTTTGTAAAATTTTGGAATCAAAGCCCTAGGATGTCTTGGTGTCTTGGTGTCTACTTTCAGCATTTATTATGATGTTCTTTGTGTCTTTTTTTTTTTTTTTGCGGTACTTGGGCCTCTCACCGCTGTGGCCCCTCCCGCTGTGGAGCACAGGCTCCGGATGCGCAGGCCCAGTGGCCATGGCTCACGGGCCCAGCCGCTCCGTGGCATGTGGGATCCTCCCGGACCGGGGCACGAACCCGTGTCCCCTGCATCGGCAGGCGGACTCGCAACCACTGTGCCACCAGGGAAGCCCTATCATGATGTTCTTTGACAGTTAACCTTGTAAGATCAATACAGAATGAATCAGAACACAGATATGCAGAGTCACTTGAGGAACCAGACTGGCTCTCAGGCCTGCACCACTTGATTGTAACCTGTTGGAATGTAAAACTGTATCAGTCAGAACAGGCCAGATGCTTCCTGAGGAAGCATAGGAGATGGAGAATCAAAAGCTGGCAGTCAGTTGGCCTCTGTGATGGCAGTTTCACAGTACAACAATAAATGGCCTTTTAATGACCACCTCAGTCCTGTGTGCATCTTAATTATCTTGAAATATCTCTCAGGACTGGGTTAGAAATAGAACAGGGGAATGGCCAACAGGTATATGAAAAAGTGCTTCACGTGACCAGTCATCAGGGAAGTGCAAATCAAAACCACAATGAGATATCATCTCACACCTGTTAGAAGGGCTAGCATCAAAAGACAAGAGGCGGGCTTCCCTGGTGGCGCAGTGATTGGGAGTCCGCCTGCTGATGCAGGGGACACGGGTTCGTGCCCCGGTCCGGGAAGATCCCACATGCCGCGGAGTGGCTGGGCCCGTGAGCCATGGCCGCTGAGCCTGCGCGTCCGGAGCCTATGCTGTGCAGCGGGAGAGGCCACAACAGTGAGAGGCCCGCGTACCGCAAAAAAAAAAAAAAAAAAAAAACGACAAGAGACAACAAGTGTTGGCAAGGGTGTGGAGAAAAAGGGACTCTTGTTGGTGGTATTGTAAATTGGGGCAGCCATTATGGAAAACGGTATGGAGATTTCCTCAGGATATTAAAAATAGAATTACCGTATGATCCAGCAATTCTCCTTCTGGATATATATCTAAAGGAAACAAAATCACTCTCTTGAAAAGACATCTGCACCCCCATGTTCATTGCAGCATTATTTAAAATAGCCAAGACATGGAAACAACCTAAGTGTCCATTGACACATGTATGGATAAAGAAAATGTCACACACACACACACACACACACACACACACAGGAATATTATTTAGCCATAAAGAAGGAAATCTTGCCATTTGTAGCAACATGGATGGACCTTGAGGGCATTATGCTAAGTGAAATAAATCAGACAGAGAAAGACAAGTACTGTATTATCTCACATATGTAGAATCCAAAACACCCAAACTCATAGGAGCAGAGAACAGATTGATGATTGCCAGAGGCAGGGGATGAGGTGGTGGAGGAAATGGGTGAAGGTGGTCCAAAGGTACAAACTTATAAGTCAGTTTTGGGGGTGTAATGTACAGCATGGTGATTATAGTTAACAGTACTGTATTGTATATTTGAAAGTTGCTAAGAGAGTAGATCTTAAAAGTTCTCATCACAAGGAACAAAATTTATAACTGTGTGAGGTGGTAGATGTTAACTAAACTTACTCTGGTAATCATTTCACAATGATTACCAAATATATCAAATCATTATATTGTATGCCTTATATCAAAGGCATATATCAAATCATTATTATTGTATGCCTTAAACTAATATAATGTTATATGTCAATTATTTCTCAATAAAACTGGGGGGAAAAAAGAAATAGAACAGGGGAGTCTGGTGACTCAAATGTTTAATGATGTAAGGTTAAAAAAGCCTGGTGTCTCCCAGTTTGAATAAATTCTTGGTCTCAAGGCCTTCAGAGGAGAAAACCAGAGTGAGATCCATTTGGCTTTCCCCTTTTAGATAATACTCCTGTACCAGACCTAGCTTCATTCATTTTATTTTATTTGTCTGCCTTTACTCTCTTCATCCACTTTTTAAAAAGTGTCTCAGAAAGTGTACAAAATGTATGAGAGTTAGAAAGGATTCCAGTTCAGAACGCTCCTACCCTACTAGGTATTTAAATGATATTAAAATAGTTATAGTGAAAGTTCCTTGAAGAAATTATAACCATTCCCAGGACTGTCCTTGAAGAGGAAAGAGTAGTATTCTAATAAGAAATGAAAGGGCTAGATAAAGTGTACAGCATAACAATTTGGGGCACAAGAGAAGGAGTTTGACACCTCATTTCCTCATGTTTTCCTTATCCAGTTTGATTCTGTGTATCCAGTTCTTTTCACTCAATTGCAGCTGGTTTTGAGTTTTTATTGGGTTGGAAGCTGTGTTGAGAAAATGCTGGGAATTTGAGAGGAACCTTGACGATCATCTAGGGCAATAATTTTCAAACTTTTACCCTAAAGTACTTCACATGGTCCAAGGGAATAAGCCAGTAGTTGATTGATTTGGGGACATGTCCTAAGTGGCTCAGTGCAAGCTTAAAACATTTTGTCTCAATTTTAGGTTAAAAAATTAAGGGGGAAAATCATGGGCAATTTGTATTCTTATCCATAATATTTGTGTACAGATATATGTACTTAGTACTGGAAATATAGTTAATAAAAAGTTGTTTTTGGCTTTTTTGTTTGGCAAAAGATTTCTGGTTTTCAGCAAATGCCCTCATCTCTTTATATATTGACCATGTAATGTCATTGTCCAGAAATGGATCTTAATGGGTCACACTCCTAGAAACAGGATTATAGGCTACTTACATGAGGATGGAATGATAGTAGATGAAGATCACCTTACAAAGCACAATATGCCATGTAAATATGAGGGCTTTATATATATATATATATATATATATATATATATATATATATATATATATATATATGCTTGTTTGTTTATTTATTTTGGCTGCACTGGCTCTTTGTTGCAGCATGTGGAATCTTTAGTTGCGGCATGTGGACTTCTTAGTTGCAGCATGCAGACTCTTAGTTGCGGCATGCATGCAGGGATCAAACCCAGGCCCCCTGCATTGGGAGCGCAGAGTCTTACCCACTGGACCACCAGGGAAGTCCCAATATGAGGGTTTTAAAACAAAATCTTAGTGTTCTTTACAACTTCAGTCCTCTCAGAATTGGGTCTTATACTCAAGTAAAAAATTAATAGAGGAGAGAATGTTAGGATGTGGGGCAGGAGGCTTCTTGTCTTAGACTTTCTTTGACGTGGTCAGGATCAGGTACAACAAAGTAACTAACTGTTGGTATAATTGATGCCCTTGCAGGAGGGAGCACTGGCAGTTGCTGGGTAATTTGAAGACTACTGTGGAGGGTTTAGTATCAGCTAACAGCCCCAATGTCTGGTCCAAGTATGGTGGCCTGGAGCGGCTTTGCAGGGACATGCAGAGCATCCTCTATCATGGGCTCATCCATGACCAGGTATGTAGATCCCTTCTTTTCTTTTTGTGCCAGATTGGCTGAATCACTTGTTGGAAAGAAATAGTTGCATTAAGTTGTTAGCAGGGAAAAGATGAAGGCAACTAGTCTCTGAGCCCTTGAGAGCAAGACTATAATATATGATAACAAGGAGGAGGATAAGGACAATGATGATGAATCATTGAGATATTCCTCTTAAGAGTATCCTAGGACGTATCTGAGAAATATTTACAGGATATTGCCATTTTTAGACTATCCTGTGAGCATCACTTTGTTGATAACTTGTTGATGCTTGTGAGTGATAGTTTTAGTTATAGCTTACGTTTTCTTCTATGTAAAGTTTATTGATGTTGTTTCTTTTCCTAAGTATCCTCAAACACTCTAATAAGCTTTGAGTATTAAAAATGAGTGGAATCTACTAACACTCAATGGTTTCTGCTTTAATTCTCAATGGCAGTTACTCCATTTGCAATGTTTTAAATAAGGTTTGGTTCTGGATAAAATGGTCTAATGGGTCATTGGATCTGATCCTCCTACTTTTTAAAAATCAAACCTCATAAATATGTGCATAATTTGTGTCCCTAAACACTCATGCTCCTCCCATGTAAGGCCTTAGTATTCTTTCCTGAAACTCTTGTTTTCCAAGCCAGGCTTGTCTTTCTTTTTTAATCAGAATTTATTCTCAACTAGCAGTCACACTGGAAAAAATTAATTGGTATTAAGATATTCATAGTTGATAGGATTTAATGTGCTACACTCCCTTCTAAAAATATGTATATATCACCTCTGAACAAACTCTTTAAACCAGTGTTCTTGTAGAGTTTTTTCAGAATTCAGTGGAAAAGTTGGCTTAGGTTAGATTTTCTTTATTCAGAGTAAGTTCTAAAAATGAGGCCCTCTTTCTAAAGAATTTTGAAGATATGGGGAAAATTTTTATCTTTTAAAGAGCTGAATCTTAATGGTCATCATTATTAAAACCTCACTCCAGGAATTTGGAGGCAACATTGTATAGTAGACTGGCAGAGTCTTTGGAATCAGAACCTGGATTGAAATTGCTCAGATCCTTGGGGGAAAAAATGACATAGTAGTGATAATTATGGATTTTTGAGTCAGACTGCTCTTATTTTATCTCAGCTTCACCACTCTGTGGTATTGGGTAAGTTACATAACTGTTAGTGCTTCTGTTTCCTCATTTGTAAAATGAGGCGATAACATTGGTATGTACTTCATAGGATTGTTGTGAGAATTAAAGGAGATAATACCTGAAAAAGCTTTAAAAAGTGTAGTAAGTTGTCTGTCAGTCTTAACTATTAGGTGATATTAACTTTTTTGAGCCTTTTCTCATTGGTAGAAATGTTGATAATATTATTTATATCATACTGTTTGATGAAAAGATTAAATGAAATGGCATACAAATTTGCCTAGCACAGTTCGTGGTACATAGGAAGTAATTAATAAATGTTCCCCTCATTTTTTTTTAAGCTTCAAGTTACATGTTGTCCTATGAAAAAAATGTGACCATTGGAATTTACAAAACAAATAGTTTAACCCACTGCAATCTGGTTTCTGCCTTTACCACTGTTGTCCTTGCTACTGAAGTTTAAGTCAGTCCATGTTACCAAATCCAGTGAACATTTCTCCTTTGAACACTGTCTTGTGTTCTTCACTGTTGAACATCATCAGACCTTGCCTCGTATGGCATTATTCCAATGTTATGGAGACCTTCTCCTACCTCTGTGATCACTCTTTCTTAGTTTATTTCTGTGGAATCTCTTCCTCTCGGATTTTAGTTTTTAATACAGTCCAGTCCTATGTCCTTATCTCTTATTACATTGTACATTTTCTGAAACAGTCTCCTTCACTTGCATTGTTTTAACTGTCACCTATACACTACCTACCCCCAGCTCAGCCATCTCTGCTGAACTTCAGATCCACAAGACTAGCTGTCTGGCTATCTGCTATACATTATCATCTGGCTGGCTGTCCTATAGGCCAAGTACAACATGACCCAAAACAAACTTATTTTCTCTCATAAGGTTGCCCTTCCTCCTGATATTTTTAATACTGATCTGTGGCATTGCCAGCTACTCAGTCTCCCAAGCCAGAATTGGGAACCACGCCAACATGTTTTACAAAAACCCAATACAAGTTTCCCAGACTGATGACCAAGATAGCTACCAGATTAGAGGCACTGTCATTTAGTGGTTAAAGTACTTTCATCTTGATAGCAAAAAAGTTCTTTTCTTGGCTCTATTACTCATTTTACATTGTCATCTGGAGTAATCATTTTACTATATTTGAAGACAGTTTTACCATCTGTGCCAGAAACAGAATATGTATCATGATGAAAGAGTAAAGTCAGTAGAATTCCCAAGTGAAAGATGCTTGGTAAATGCAACACAATATTATTGTTATTGGTAAGTAATAAGATCTGTGAAGGTACCTGGTCAGCAGAATGAAAACTGTTAAAGTATACGGTCACCTACAAAACAGCAGTAGTGTTAGTAAGCACAAGCAGAGCAAACCAGACAAATCTGTCATACACACATACATTTAGCAACTACAGGCTCTAGTGGGAAGAATTAAAGACAAAAGATCCATACCAACTTCACTGCTGCTCAGTTCTGCCTTGTAAAGACCTAAAAATTAAAGTCTGTATTAAGGACTTGTTTTTCCTTTTCATTTCCTGCCTAAAGATTAAGGCTTTCAAAGGCTTCTAGCTGCTGTGTCATCAGGAAGCTATTCTGGGTGTTGTGCTCTTGGAGGGGGGAAGGGATACAGTGATTCATGCTGGCCATATCTCTTCTGTGCTTTCCTAAGGATGTGTTGTGGAATGTGAAGTGTATTTTTTTTAATCACTCAGGGCCTTAGGAAACTCTAACATCATGACCATATTCTTAGAGGGATCTCATTTTCCTTGACATCCTGCATCTGGGCTACCTTTTAGTCTTTCCATAACGCAAGGTATTTGATAACCCCTTTTCTGCTGCTTAGAAATGTGGAGATGCTTAATCCCTGAGATTTCTCAGCTGACTAGAAGTGCAAAGATTCCCCCCACCTTTTCCAACACTAAGAAGAAACCTGTACTTGGCAGTATAAATGGACCAATTTAAAAAATAGCAATAATAACAAAAAAGACCTCTGGGTGTGTGTGTGTGTGTGTGTGTATATATATATATATATATATATATATATATATATATATTTTTTTTTTTTTTTTTTTTTTTTTTTTTTTTTGCCACGCTGTGTGGCATGCAGGATCTTAGTTCCCCGACAAGGGATCGAGCCGGTGCCCCCTGCATTGGGAGCATGGAGTTCTAACCACTGGACCGCCAGGAAAGTCCCTGTGTATTTCTTTTCTGAATATATAAGTAATATACAAGATTTTATTTGCTGAACATTTGGGAAATACCAAAAAGAGTTTAGAAGAAAGTAAGTTATTACCCATAATCTCAACATCAAGTAATAACAATCACTCTTTAACATTTTGGTAGATTCTCTTATATTTTTCTATACATGTACATGCTTTTTAAAATATTAAGATTATACTGTATCTATTACTCTGTAACTTGCTTTAAAATATTTAATTAAAATAGACAATACAGGGAATTCCCTGGCCGTCCAGTGGTTACGACTCCACACTTTCACTGCTGAGGACCCAGGTTCAATCCCTGGTCTGGGAACTAAGATCCCACAGGCCACACTGCGTGGCCAAAAAAAAAAAAAAAGAGAAAATAGACAATATATTTATATGGTCAAAAAAATGTATAAAACCACATGCAGTAAATATCTTATTTCCTTCCAATCCCATTGGTAACTACTGTATTCTAGTTTCCTTTCAGAGAATTTTTATGCTTATAAGAGCAAATATGAATAATTTTCTTTGCTACACCTTTTGATTTTTCATACAAATAAAAGCATACTATAAACACTACTCTACACCTTGCTTTTTTCACTTGATGTGATTGTAATTCATCCCAATCCATTACGTAAAGAGGTTCTTCATTCTTTTTTACAGCTGTCATTTTATAATATTCCATTCTATGTATGTACCATAATTTATTTAATCAGTCTCCTGGTAATAAACATTTAGATTCCTTCCAAGCATTTGCTCTTAGTAACAATGCTATGCTGAATAACCTTGAGTATAAGTCATTTTGCCCTTTACCATAGGATACTCCTAGAAGTAGAATTCTTAGGCTAAAGGGTATATGCATTTCAGTTTTGGTAGCTATGGCGAAATTGCCCTCCAGAAAGTTTTATCTGTTTACGCCCTCAGCAGCATTGTATAAGAGGATCTGATTCTTCATAACCTTGACAATATAGGGTGTTATTAAACTTTAAACTGTTGCCAATATAATAGGTGAAAAGTTACATTTCTTTTACTCTGAAAGATGTTTATAAGAGCCATTGAAGTATTTTTCTGGGACTTCCCTGGTGGCGCAGTGGTTAAGAATCCGCCTGCCAGTGCAGGGGACATGGATTCGAGCCCTGGTCCGGGAAGATCCCACATACCGCAGAGCACCTAAACCCATGTGCCACAACTACTGAGCCTGCACTCTAGAGCCCATGAGCCACAACTGCTGAGCCCACGTGCCACAATTAGTAAGTCCACATGCCACAACTACTGAAGCCCGTACGCCTAGAGCCCGTGTTCCGCAGCAAGAGAAGCCACCGCAATGAGAAGCCCGCACACTGCAATGAAGAGTGGCCCCCGCTCGCTGCAACTAGAGAAAGCCCACGTGCAACAATGAAGACCCAACACAGACAAAAATAAATTAATTTAAAAAAAAAAGGATTTTTCTGTGAACTTTTCTCTGTATTACCCCCATTTCCTTAGATTGTCAATCTTTTCCTACAGATTTGTAGAATCTCTTTATTTATTAAGGGAATTAGTTATTTGTCTGTAATGTGTATTGCAAATATTTTTTTCCTAGCTTGTCTTTTGACATTTCTTTTTGTTGTTGTTGTGTTTTCTTTGAATTTTTGAATTTTATTTTATTTGTTTTTTTTATACAGCAGGTTGTTTTTTTTTTTTTTTTTTTTTTTTTTTTTCAGTACGTGGGCCTCTCACTGTTGTGGCCTCTCCCGTTGCGGAGCACAGGCTCCGGACGTGCAGGCTCAGCGGCCATGGCTCACGGGCCCAGACGCTCTGCGGCATGTGGGCTCCTCCCGGACTGGGGCACGAACCCGTGTCCCCTGCATCGGCAGGCGGGCTCTCAACCACTGTGCCACCAGGGAAGCCCAGCAGGTTCTTATTAGGTATCCATTTTATACATATTAGTGTATAGATGTCAATCCCAATCTCCTGATTCATCCCACCAGGACCACCACCCCCCGCCCCCGCCACTTTCCCTGCTTGGTGTCCATACATTTGTTATGGTGGCTTTTACTATAAAGAAATATCGGATTTTTAGTAAGTCAAATTAATCATTTCTCTTAGGGCTTCTGGGCTCTGTTTGATGCTCTAAAGGGGCTTTCCCACTATACAATTATTAAAAATGTTTCTCCATGGTTTCTTCTATTACTTTTATGGCTTAATGTTTTACCTTTAAACCATTCTATCTGTAATTTATTTTGAATATACTTAATTTCCTTGGCACATGGATCTATTTCTGGATTTCTGTTATGGTCTGTTCTCTATTTGTGTGCTATCACCACTCAGTTTTAATTATTGTAACTTTTCATTATGGTAGGAAATAGTCCCTCACTCATATAGCATCTTTTGTTGTTGATTTCCCCCCCCAACATTCACCTATTTATCATTTTATTTTCTTGTTAACTACATTTCATTTTTTGATAAGGACAGGAAGAGCCTTCTTACACATGACCTGGATCATTAGCTGATTGATTGAGGGAAATTAAACATTGTTAATATACATCACTCAAACATTTTATTTTAATTTAAAACATCCTAAATTTACATTTAATTAACAGTCTTTGGGTATAGGGTCAAACCTCTTCTGTGAGAATTAATCCACTGATGGAGTTCCATATCATCTTTCTTGTATAAATTACACCCATAATACATCATACAGGACTTCCAGCTTCCATTTCTTTATGTTGGACTAGCAATTTAAAGATCCTGTAATATGAATATAAAACATTCTACATTTTTAGGCTTTCTCCCCACAACTTTGAAATTGTCTTGTCCCTACTTAATTTGACATCAAGTTTTTATTGAGGTTTTTGTGTGTACATAAGTAAATTGCTGGATCATATGGTAAGAGAATCTTTAGTTTGAAAGAAACTGCCAAACTGTTTTCCAAAGTGGCCATACTATTTTGCATTGCCACTAGCAATGAATGAGAGTTCCTGTTGCTCCACATTCTCACCAGCATTTGATATAGGCATTGTTCTGGATTTGGGCCATTCCTTTTTTTTTTCCTCCCCTTTGGGCCAATTTAATAGATGTGTATTGTGTTGTTTTAATTTGCATTTCCCTGATGACATATGATGTGGTGCATTTTTTCACATGCTTATTTGTCATCTGTATATCTTCTTTGGTGAATTGTCTGTTAAGGCCCATTTTTTAAATTGGATTGCTTGTTTTCTTATTGCTAACTTTTAAGAGTCCTTTGTATATTTTGGATAACAATCCTTTATCAGTTTTGTCTTCTGCAAATATTTTCTCCCTGTCTGTGGCTTATCTTCTCATTCTCTTGACATTGTTTGTCAGAAAGCAGAAGTTTTAAATTTTAATGAAGTCCAGCTTACCAGTTCTTTCTTTCATGGATCATGCCTTTGGTCTTGTATCTAAAAAGTCACCACCATACCCAATATAGGTTTTCTCCTATGTTATCTTCTTGGAGGGTTATAGTTTTCCATTTTACATTTAGATCTGTGATTCATTTTGAGTTAATTTTTGTGATGGGTATAAGTGTTGTCCAGTGTTTCAGCACCATTTGTTGAAAAGACTATCTTGAAAAGACTATCTTTGCTCCATTGTATTGCCTTTTGCTCCTATGTCAAAGATCAGTTGACTATATTTACATTGGTCTATTTTGGGGCTCTCTAGTCTGTTTCACTGATCTTTCTGTCTGTTCTTTTGCCAATACCACACTGTCTTGATTATTGTAGCTTTATAGTAAGTCTTGAAGTCAGATAGTGTCAGTCCTTTTTGAAGAAAAACATTGTTCTTCTCCTTCAGTATTGATTGGCTATTCTGGGTCTTTTCCCTCTCCATATAAACTTTAGAATAGTTTGTGGATATCTACAAAATAACTTGCTAGGGTTTTGAATCAGATGCATTGAACCTATACATCAAGTTGGGAAGAACTGACATCTTGACAATATTGAGTCTTCATATCCATGAACATCGGTTATCTCTGCAACTTAGTTCTTTAATAGCTTTCAGCAAAGTTTTATAGTTTTCATCATAGAGATCTTGTACATATTTTGTTAGATTTATACCTAAGTATTTCAATTTGGGCAGTACTAATGTGTATGGTATTATTGTGTTTTTAATTTAAAATTCCACTTGTTCATTGCTGGTATATAGGAAAGCAGTTGACTTTTATATATTAACCATATATCCTGTGACCTTGCTATAATAACACTTACTAGTTCCAGGAATTTTTTTGTTGTTGATTCTTTCGAATTTTCTACATAGGCAACCATGTCGTGTGTGAACAAAGACAGTTTTATTTCTTCCTTCCCATTCTGTATTCCTTTTATTTCCCTTTTTTTTTTTTTTTTTTTTTTGTCTTATTGCATTACTGGCAAGGTATTTCCTGACTTCAGGGACAAAGCATTGATGGAACCAATCCAGAAAAAGGGTTCTTGTTGTCTGGGCCTTCTTGTTGTACGACCAAAAGACTGGCAGATGGTGTTTATCTTTTCCCTTCAAGGCTTGAGGGTTAGCAGCTTCATAGATAAGGGCAATTCTGATCATAAACCCAACTGCATTTGCACAAAACAGTGGAGTAAGCCTGTCCCTTCCTTCTTAAATCCTGGTGCTCGCTTCTCTTCCTTACTAGTAAATGTCCTTTGTGACATTTTTTTCCCAGAATAGGGCACTTTCATCTGCATTAAAAACCTGTTCAGGCAGATATCCTTTCTCCTCAATTATTTTCTTAATGGTGTCTGTGAATTTGTCTGCTGCCTCTTGGTCAGCAGAAGCTGCTTCTCCAAACCTCTCTCTAAAATTTTCAGACCATCCTTTTCAGGCATTGAATTCCCTAGCTTTAGATCCTCCACCTTCTTTTTGCTTTCAGTTGTCACATAATGACTTTGCTTTTTCTTGAATCATATTAGAGTCCATAGGTATGCCTTCCCTATAGCAATCCTGTACCCACATAAAAGCTGAATTTTTCAATATGAGATTAAAAGGTATTTCTCAAAAAGTACAAGGTTTTTGTGCCTGCAGGAGTAGCTGCAGGCACAGCTTCACGAATTTCCTTTTCTTTTTTTACCACGATCCTTTCACTGGATTCACTTATCTTGAAATGGTGGGTAACTGCAGCTGCAGGCCTCAATCTATGGTGCATATCAAGCAATTCAGCTTTTTCTTATAATGTCATGACTTCTCTCTGCTTCTTGGGAGCACTCCCACCATCACTAGTAGAACTTCGTATGGGTCCTCTGGTGTTATTCAGGGTCTTTGGTATTACACTAAACACAATGGAAAATACACAAGAGCTGGGAAAGGTCACTTTTTACTGCTGTATGTAATTTACTGGAGAGACGAACTGCTTATACAGAGATGATTAGTGTCACACGGCATTTTGAGTGGACACTCACAACACTTGAGCTCACAACAGTAACAATAGGAGGTGGCTACAAAATTATTATAGCAGTACATAATTGCATAAAATTAACTACAGTTAATTTTATGCAATTATTTAATACTACTTCTTAACGTTTGTTTATATTTCTCTTTATATTTAACTTTATGTTAAAGTTTTGATAAACTTTAACTTTTTATAATAGGTTTGTATATATTTTATGGTAGTAAATGATAAAATAGGATAACATCTACCTATATTTTATGCATTCATGAGATCTCTAACTTTCCTAATTTTTTCAATATTTCTAGGCTATGCAGTTCATCTGCAAGTTATTTTCAAATTGTTGCAAATCTCCAATAAATTTTCCAATATATTTATTTTAAAAATCCACTGATAAGAGGACCCACCGTTCAAACCCGTGTTGTTCAAGGGTCAACTATATAGCCTTCTATATCATATGCATTGTATTACCTCCTCAAAAGAACAATTAAAATAATTTTTAACAATTATTCTTTAAAAGGGTGAACATCTGTATGTATTCCTTTTATTGCTGCTGAGAACCTTTGTTGAAGCAAGGGAAGGTTAGGCTTTGCTTTTTTTTTTTGGCCATGCCGCACGGCATGTGGGATCTTAGTTCCCTGACCAGGGATCGAACCCACGCCCCCTGCATTGGAAGTGTGTGAAGTCTTAACCACTGGACCGCCAGGGAAGTCCCAAGTTAGGCTTTTCTTTTTCCTCTCTTTGAATGTCAGTACGAGAACTAGATGTGGTCCAAAATGGTAACAATTTGTTTACCTTCTGTGTCCCCGAAACAGGTGTATTGCCGCCAGACTGATTACTGGCAATTTGTGAAAGACATCCGCTGGCTCAGTCCCCACTCAGCCCTTCATGTGGAGAAGGTAAGAGGTGAAGGTAACCACAAGGCTTTGATGTTTGATGTTCTGTATGAAGAGTCTCCTAGGCTAGAAGGATGGCATATGTCAAGTTTCCTGTTAACTGAGGAGAGGAAATTATCCCTGTAGGACTGATTTGGAGGGGAGGATGATTTACTTTAAAAAATAAGCTTTGCACACCCATTGCTCTAGGCCTCTTTCCCTCCTCCGGGAAAGACCTGAAAAAATTTTGTTATTTTCAAAAGATTTGCAAATATGGGACCAGAGTGAAGCTTTTCAAAATCTAGGACAAATGGCAAGAAGTTTCCTGAATGGTTGGGGGTAAGTAGGACTGATATGCTGATGACTGTTTAGGGAGAAGAGGATGCACCAAATAGAAAAAAAATGTGAGGTTTCTGGAGACCAGTGTCAAATGGAGCCTAACATGCTCCCGACAGCATTGGAGAGTAGAGTAGCACTGTACTCTTCCGTCCTCTCAGCTCAGCGTAATACCCCTGATTCCCAGCCAGGGACACAGAGCTCCAGGAGGTTAGGTGACTTGGCCAGAGTTACACAGCTAGTTCCACATCAATCACAGCCAAATTTATATATTTATTTATTTAACCCTTGCCTATGGAAATTTTCAAATATGTTCAAAATTAGAAGAGTGTAATGAACCCCAAAATATCCCCCATCTTCAATACTTATTGATTCATGACCAGTCTTGTTTCATGTATATCACACCCACTGACAGATTCATTGCCAAGGTGATGTCTGGAAAAGTAACTTATTTTTAAATGATCAGGGAACCAAATCACAGGGTGTCACTCTGGCCTTTTTTTGTGAGAAAAGCCCAGAGCCCAGTGATTTTCTTACATGGATTTTTTTGTCCTTATCACTTTATTTTTCCCACCAAACCCCCCTCTAATTTTTTTCTCTAAAATATATTGTGGGACTTCCCTGGTGGTGCTGTGGTTAAGAATCTGCCTGCCAATGCAGGTGACACAGTTTCGAGCCCTGGTGCAGGAGGATCCCATATGCTGCGGAGCAACTAAGCCCATGTGCCACAACTGCTTAGCCCATGTGACACAACTACTGAAGCCCGTGCACCTAGAGCCTGTGCTTCTCAACAAGAGGAGCCACCACAATGAGAAGCCCGTGCACCGCAACAAAGGGTAGTCACTGCTCGTCGCAATTAGAGAAAGCCTGAGCGTAGCAACAAAGACCCAACGCAGCCATAAATAAATAAATAAATAAACAAACAAACAAACAAATAAATTAAAAATATATATATATTGCTGTAGTCATTTCCTCTTAGAAACTGCCTGAAATTGCCATCCATACATTTTTTGCAGTGATCCTGAACTATGAGACTTAGCTTTTAGAAACAGCCAATAGAAGGAAGTTCCAAATAGAGAAATGCTGTGGCGAAAGCCAACAAGACGTGCTCAGCTGATTTATCTTTGGTGAAGAATATTTGGGGGCATTTTTCCTAGATTTTTTTACCCCAGGTTTTTCTTGCATTGTTTTCTGGAGGCTACCTGAAATAGAGGACTCTGTGAGAGAAGCTGAGATGTCAAGTTCATTCTTCCTCTGAATACCCCGAGAATAGATGCCTCTTTGGAGTTACAACATAAAGAGACAGATGCAGCAGATTTGTCCTCTCCAGGAGCTGCATATCACGTCTTAACTGCTTAGTCCCTTTCTAGTGGCCCAAACCAGCAGTGGAGCCATTAATCCTTTCCTTCCCTCTCCTTCCTCTATAACCTGTAGGTGTTAGCTGGAGGGCAGATATCTCTGATTACCTCCTCTTACCTGTCTCAATTTAGTTCTCAGTGCATTAGGCCTCAATCTTGCTGGATTTACCAGGAAGTATATATTTTTAAAATTAATTAATTTATTTTTGGCTGTGTTGGGTCTTCGTTGCTGCACGTGGGCCTTCTCTAGTTGCGGCAAGCGGGGGCTATTCTTTGCTGTGGTGTGCGGGCTTCTCACTGCGGTGGCTTCTCTTGTTATAAAGCACAGGCTCTAGGTGTGCGGGCTTCAGTAGTTGTGGCACATGGGCTCAGTAGTTGTGGTTCACGGGCTCTAGAGCACAGGCTCAGTAGTTGTGGCACACGGGCTTAGTTGCTCCATGGCATGGGGGATCTTCCTGGACCAGGGCTTGAACCCGTGTCCCCTGCATTGGCAGGCGGATTCTTAACCACTGCGCCACAAGGAAAGCCCTGGATGTATATTTTGACTCATGCTTCTTTGCCTCCTAGTTCATCACCTTGCAGGAGAACGGCCAGAGCAGCACTGATGGCATGAGTGAGCGTGCCGTTGCGGAGCTGTGGCTGCAGCATAGCTTGCAGTGCCACTGTCTCTCAGCCCAGCTCCGACCTCTGCTGGGGGATAGACAGTATATCAGAAAATTCTACACAGGTGGGTAGAGGTCACATAGCCAGTACTGGTACATGTACTTCCTCATTCTCTTCTACTTTACTCTTCCTTTATAGACCCACTGTTACCCCAGGGTCTCATACTTTTACTTGATGCCATAGAGATCCTAATCAGAAACATGTATCTAGTCTTCTCTCTAACTTGCTATGTAAAATGCAGTCAAGCTTTATGCTAAGGTATTTCCCTACTCCCATATATGCAAATCAGTAAGAGTAACTACTATTTACTGAGAGTTTCCTATGTTCCAATCACTGTTATATATTTTTTATACATATATACCTAACAGCAGCCTTGAGAGTTGGGTATTAATACCCCTATTTTCCAATCA
The DNA here is from genome assembly GCF_964165515.1 of Mesoplodon bidens. Lineage (NCBI taxonomy): Eukaryota > Metazoa > Chordata > Mammalia > Artiodactyla > Ziphiidae > Mesoplodon > Mesoplodon bidens. The sequence goes on along the minus strand of NC_138161.1, from coordinate 112,105,927 downwards.
GGGAAGCAGAGCTCAAGGAGGTTAGGTGACTTGGCCAAAGTCACCCAGAGCCAGAGTTCAAATCTGAGTCTTTCTGATTTTGAAGCCTCTTGTCATGGCCTCTGCTATACTGCACATGATTTAGCCTCTTCTGTACCTTATTTGTCCCTAGTTCCCCTCTGTCCACAGTGGTATGATTCCCCTCAAGTCATCTTTGCCTTTTCCCTCTTTCCTTCCCTGAGCTTCTCCCAGGGCCATACAGGGAGGCTGAAGTTCTCCCTAATGGGCTCCATCATTGCGGTAGTTTTCTCTCCCCAGATACTGCTTTCCTGCTAAGCGACTCCCATGTCACGGCCATGCTCCAATGCCTAGAAGCGGTGGAACAGAACAACCCTCGTCTCCTGGCTCAGATTGATGCATCTATGGTAAAGTGGCCAAAGAATTATCTGTGTCTATGTTCTGGCCTCCTAGACCTCACCATGATGTAACCGCATGTAGCAAACTACTTCACTTAGGCAATTGTGAACTGAAAGGCTTTCATTAAAAATAAAAACAAAAACAAAAACAAAAAATCTTAGAAGAGGAGGTACCATTAAGTACCTATTGAAGTAAAATGTCTATTTGTAAGTAAGCTTAAGTCTATTTGAGGAGGGAGGTGTCTATTTTTTTAAATCCTGAAAAAAAACCCTGTAGTCTGAGTAAGCACCTCCTTAAGGGCAGGCTTGATAAAATGCTAGGGAGAGGAGGGATGATTTTGAGTCAGGCTGACTACAGATAGGGTGTCAGATGTAGTGTGGCCTGATGTTACACAGGATCATTTTTGTCCAAGAAAATTTTGTTGTTTTATGTTGCTTATTATTAACTCTCTAATTCACTCATCCCGTCACTAATATCAGTGCCTCTGCTAGAAAGGAATCACAATTCCTATTTCTTTTGTGAGGGATCCCCTATCTCTCCTGGTTTTTCAATTTCGATTCTTGCTTACCATCTATTGAATACTTTCTACGTGCCAATCATGGTGCTATGCACAGTACATGCATCATCTCATTTAATCCTCAGAACTCTATAAAGTAGGCATTAATCTCATTTTATAAAGGTGGCCACTGAGGGACAGAGTAGATAAGTCACTTGCCCAAAGTTTGGACCAAATAACTTGTAAGTGATAGGGCCTGCATTTGAGCCCCAGCGTATCTGCCTTCTGAGTGCATAGTCTTAAGCACTTCGCTGTACTGCCTCCATGATAAGCATTCCTGGTCTGACCACCTAGGATTCCAGTGCAGAAGCTGTGGTATATGGCAGGACTTTGAAGTTTCAAAGCTGTATGCTCTAATAGAGGATACCTATGCTGTATCTACTGGCCTGGGCTGCAGTTCAGGCCTGCTGCCGAAGGCCAGTTCCTACCAGCGTTTCTGTAGTGCTAAGTGCTCCTCTTCTGAGGGCCTCTATCCTTGACTCTGACATGTTTTTTTTTGTAGTTTGCCAGAAAGCATGAGAGCCCGCTGCTGGTGACAAAGAGCCAGAGCCTGACAGCTCTGCCTGGTTCCACGTACACCCCTTCAACCAGTTACGCTCAGCATTCCTACTTTGGGTCCTTCTCTAGCCTCCACCAATCCATACCCCACCATGGCTCAGGTATGGGGGCAGCAAGGGGTAGTCAAGACATGTATCCCCAGGCCTGGAAAGCAGAGGACTTAGTGGGTGCTCACAGGCTGGCTCTAGATGGAGCCTTGGGTTGATGCAATTTGTCAAACTTCATGTCTTAATATGGAAATCTTAAAGAGGTATATAGCAACTAGCCTAAGATAATTCAGTAGAATCATTAAAGTAACAGAGGCAAGAGATGTTTTTAGTTTCCCCTGGGTTTCTAATCCGCATTGCCAGAAGGCATTTCAATAATAATAGCTAACATTTATTCAGTGCCTGCCATGTGCCAGGCTCTGTCGTAATCAAGTTGTATATATTATCTCGTTTGACCCTCAAAACAGTCCTACGAGGTAGGTGTTATTATTATTGCTCATGTTATAAATGGGGAATGCATACTAATAAGCAATGAAGCCACTGTCCCAAGAGCTTATGCTTTTGGCTTAGCTGCTTCTAAGTAATTTTTTGCTTACCTTGAACGATTTAGCCTTTTCTGACGTGACACCATGTGTCCTGGGCACCCAGTAACAATAGGGAGTTTGGTCCTTAGTTGAGGAGAAGCCCTTCACAGGTACCAAAAGCTTCCAGCTCACCTTTCCTTTCCCTTTCTTTTTATATCCTAGAAAGAAGATCTACTTCCTTTTCACTCTGTGGCCCATGCCAGAAACCTCAAGAAAGCAGAGGACATGTCTCGCCAGCAGAGGATCAAACCGTCCAAGCCCCTCCGCTTCCGATCTCTGCATTAGCTGGGGACTCCCCCTCGACCCCAAATGAGATGAGCTCCAGCACTGTGACCAGCCCCTTAGAAGCACCCTGGGTCAGCAGCCAGAATGATTCCCCAAGTGATGCCAGTGAGGGGCCTGAGTACTTGGCCATTGGCAACCAGGACCCCCGAGGCCGGACCGCCAGCTGTCAGAGTCACAGCAGCAATGCTGAGAGCAACAGCTCCAATTTGTTCTCCTCCAGCAGCTCCCAGAAGCCAGATTCTGCTGCTTCCTCTCTAGGGGACCAAGAGAGAGGTGGGAAGAGCCAGTTGTCCAATGTCCTTCGCAGGTCTAGCTTCTCAGAGGGGCAAACACTCACTGTCACCGGTGGAAGAAAGAGGAGCCATACTCGCTCCCATTCGGATACCAACATTGCCTCCAGAGGAGCCCCAGGTAATGATGACCACCAGCCCGTAGCCAGTAAGGCGGCCTCCTGAATTTCAGGTGGAAGGGAGAGTTTGTTCTCAAGGGTCTTCAGATGGCAGAAAGAGAAGTTATGTTTCTGATGATATGAAGAGTATATTGCTTATAATGAAAAAGAGAAGTTTGTAATATAATGTGGATACCTAAGAAATCTCTCTGAGACTATTTATGTTTGTTCCTTTATACATTGCTAAATAGTAAATGCTTTCCTGGATTCTTTCACTGGTTCTTTAGCACCAGATGATAGTGTGACTAATCACAGTCCAAGTTTTAAATGCATCTCTCAGACAGAGGGAAAGTACTAATGAGCTTCAAAAATAATCCCGTTAAATTCCTTCCCTTCCTGTGATTCCTGAGAAGTTTGGTCAAGATATAATAACAATAAGAGAGAGGCAAACTGATGTTAGGGTTTCCTTATTAACACTAGAGATGTAGTGAGTATGGGGTGATGGGACCTAGTAAACAAGTAAGTGGGGTTGACTGCTCCATCACTAGTTCAGGTTGAAAGGCAGTCGGGTAAGGAGGCCTTGGCTACTAGGACCTCCTTCACACAGACACCAGCTGCTAGCAGAGAGCACCTTAGGCATGGCCAAGGTGGTGTCATTGCTTTTGCCATTTCCCTACTATCATCTTTCCTAGGTTGTTGGTGTCTGGAAGGCTTTGGTTGGGTTTCATTTGTAAGAGCATCTCCATAAAAGCAAGTGGAAAGCCAGTTTGTGCTCAAGGCCAGTTCTGGGTGGAAAAGCTTCAGAAATAAAATATAAAAGTAAAGTATAAAAAATTAAGAGCAAAAAAGGAAGATTTCCTTTTACAACTAGAGCTGCTATTGATTTCTCTTTATAATTTCTAAAAGGTGAGAGCCAAGGCCTTCATCTGAAACTTCTGAATTGCAAACTTTTGTCTCTGTTTTCCCCTCAAGAATGTGGTTTGGCTCACTGGAACTCGTTAGAAAAAAAATCTCCAATCAAAGCCTGTCTTCCCATGAGCCTTCGTAGATGTGAAGAGTGCTTGGGTTAGACCCTTACTTCACATCTCCTGGAGCAGACCTGGTGTCTGCTGTACTCCAGGCTGCTGGTGTTTGAGCATGTAAAACTTCCCTGCCCCCATTCTTGCATCCATGCGGATTCCAGAAACTGTGGTAACCTGCATTGGAAAAGGGAGCCAGAGAAAACCTAAGCAGAAGGATCTGAGGCAGTGTGGGTCATGTGCAGCTTCTCCTACGAGTCATCTTTCCCTTTGCGCTAGGGTTCCCTCTCAGGAGTTAAGCCCCAACCTTTGCTAGATAAGAAGGTGCTCTTTTTTTCACTCTGTCTATTCTCGTGTTCTGGACTTTCCTCTGCACCTGTCTGTCTACATACAGGAGGCCCCAGGAGTATCACCATTATAGTTGAAGATCCCATTGCAGGTTTGGGAGCCAGTCCTGTCTGTCCAACCCCCGCCCCCACCTCCTCGTGTTCCTCTGTGACCATCTTGCTTAGTTTTGAACTTCCTTTTGCATTCTGGTGTCAAATCAAGTCTGGCTGGCCTGGTCCTGTAGTTATGCTTAGACCTGTTGGTAAAATAATAACATTGTTTTGCATGATACGTTTTTTGCCCACGACTTCCAAATGCCTCATTCAGTCTCTCAACAGCATCCAGGAGATAGAATCAAGACTTGTCAAGCCTGTATTGCCCAAAGGTGAACCTGAGGTCTGCTGTTTGTTTAAGACATCATGATGAATCAGTGGCAGAATTTTTCTTACAACTGAGTACTTACTGCAAATTACTTTATTTTCCATGATTTAACACCAGAATGTGTTTTCTCCTCTTTCTGTGGTCTTGGATGTGAGTGCATGTTTTTGCCTCTCCTGGAGTCCCCTGTTTCCTTTTTCTTTCACCTGTCTTCCTTCCCCTGTAAATTTCTCCCCCCCCCTCATTCCAGCCATTGCACAAGGTTTTTCTATTGGCTTAAGTCTGTTTCTTTGCTTTTCACAGTGGTGTTCAAATTGCATATTGTGTTACATTCTGGGTACATCATGCATGGAGATATTGATGCTAGAATGTGTCTGCAAGATGGAGTGGTAAGGGAGAACTGAAAACTATGGCCTCCTGGTAATGGGTGAAGCCACTGGCTATGTTTGCTTGGCAAAGGGGTTAAAGAGGAACAAGTCTACGAGACCTTTGTTTAGAAGAGTGTTGTTGTTCTTAAGGAGATAAGAAATTGTAAGATGACAGATTTCAAGTCAGTATGAGGAAATTCTAAGAATTAGAGCTGATCAGTTGAATGGGCAGCATCAGGAGGCAGTGAACTCAGTGAGCAAAGGCTGGATGGCCTTTACGTGCTGTAAAGGAATAAGGTTCTGGTGTTGGAGTTTGTGTTGTGCACTGAGTTTGACTGGGGACCTCAAAGGTTGCCTCCAAATCATGGTTTCTTACCAAGGCATCATGGTGACCGCTGGTTTGTAATGAGGAGCCAAGCCCACTGCCAGGACCACCAAGGGAACACAGAGTTATCACTTACCACGTAGTAGCATTTTTTTTGAGAGGGGCAGCTGACAAATTGGCACCATCTGTCAAGGAAATGGGTTGGATGCTGCTCAATCATTAGTTCTCCCAGCGCATCCTGTTCATTTCTCAGGCACGCACCTGCTTTGCTGCCTGCTCTTCTTCTGTGGCACTGGGAATTTTGTGTTTCCCTTTGGAGAATATCAGTTTCCATTTCCTGTGAACCATGCCTGCTGCTATTCCTCCACTCTCAACTCGCAATGTTCCTTGAAAACTGCTACCCAGACACTTGCTACTTTGCCAGGCTTCTCATGAAACCTCTCCCTTCCTTCTCCAGGAAGGCTGGGTCTACAGCCCTGTGGCTGAGCCCTTTGGTTACAAGGCCATCATCCTTGGCTTCTCTAACATTGTCTTGATGCTTCTTTCAAGGACATTGCTGGGTGTTATTTTGTTCTGCCAGTTCAGAAGTGGGTTAAATTTGTACGTATGACAAATTTACATTTCAGGTTCAAGAGAGGCCATATCCTAGTGTTTCTTTAGTGAGTTTAACCCTTCTGATAGTTGTTTTAAAGTCTAGTGTCAAGGTATCAGAAAAGTTTCAGTGTGCTTGTCCCCATGTGAGGACTGTTTTCTAAACTGGTTTGTCAAGAGGGTAGAAATTGGCTGCTATTCCTGGAACATTTGGTAAGAAGATGGAAGAAGAGAGAACCAAATTCATGAATCCACTTTGATTTGATTCTTTTTCGCCTCTGTGTTGCCACATTCCAGGTCATGTTTTCTCTTTTCCCCTTACAATATACCAACTTCCCACCTCCCTTCCTCCATGTGTTCCTGCATTCTTGGACTGTTCCCTGTTGGTGTGCCACCTCTCTCCTGTGCGGGAGGGCATTGGGAATGGGAGCAGTTAAATATTGAAACTCCAAAGTTGGGAATGTATGTGTCGCTCACCTCATATGTGTGTTTTTACTCCCTGGTGGCCACTGACACTAGAATCCTGCAGTGAGAAGTCGACGTTGAGAGGCCCCTGGTCCTACTCTGGTCAAAGCAGTGCAGTCAGCACACCCAGCTCTCTGTGCGTGGAGTATGGTAAGTGAGTACTAGGAAGGCCAGTGCTGCAGTCGTGTGTTTGCTGTGCTCCCCCGATGCCTGCCACGCTCTGAGCTGTGTAGCTCATCTTAGCTCTGTGGAGGGTACACACCATACAGTCTCACCCTCCCTTTCATTATTTTCAACCCCTGTGCCAGAAATCACACTACCCCACCATTTCTCTTGCTCCTCTCTGCCTTAGGGGTCCCACTGTCTCGTGCTGTGGGTGTTATCACCGTGAATGTCTGGTGAGCCAGCTGGAATGGCTCTCTGAGTGGGTGAGAGACACCTTGAAAAGACGCCTTTGAGTGTCAGCTTAATTACCGAAGATAGGCTCCACATGGAAATCATCCACAGGGAGAGCCATTTCTTTCCTTGTCTGACTCACAGCACAGGTTTTTTGGTTTCTTTGTTTGTGGGTAGGAGGACGAGTATGTCATCTTTAAATTTAGGTGGTCAAAGGGTTGTCTCCAGGCTCTCTCCATTTATTCCACCATTCTCTAACCCAGGGGCTTAGTGCTCTGGGATTCCGAGATTCAGAGAAATTCCTGTAGAAGGTAGACATCTTTCCAACCTGTTATCCGGGAAGACTTGGGAGCATCTTTAGTGTTAAAATCACCAGACTTCTTAAAGAAGCTTGTCTGTAAAGAAGATTTGCTTTTCAAAGCAGGGCTTTTCACATCCACATTCCATTTTCCCACAGAGGGCAGTCAGTACCTGTGCTCAGGAGAAGGCATGTTCCGAAGACCATCAGAGGGACAGTCCCTCATCAGCTACCTGTCTGAGCAAGACTTTGGCAGCTGTGCAGACCTGGAAAAGGTGAGGACTCTAAGGAGCCACTGAAAAGCCCATGAGTTGGGAGATCTGGTCTGAGGGCTACAGTGCCATTTGTCCTAAAGAGGTTTTGGGTACACAGCAATAACATGGGTGTAGACTACAATACAGGTAAGTCACAGTAAAGATAAGGTCAATAAGTTCTATCTCTGGAAACCTCTTCTGGGAGCCTATGTGCCTCACTGAGTCCAGAGATATTACTGATTTTGTCTTAGAAGCTACCCTGGACAGAGAAACATTGAATTTTAGTCACATGATTACTGTTTCCTTGACCCTGGAACCTTAGGTAAAGACTGTCTCCAGAATCAACTTCTATATTTTGTTCTAAGGCTCAGATATGTGATAAAAAATGTCCCTGTAGCATTTTTTAGCTTACAAAGCACTTTATCTTGAGATATCACATTTACCTTAATACTTTGCATATAAGTGTATGGTTTTAGGAAAGACCTGACCTCTTCTCTGTCATATTTTTATGTGGAAAGTGGGGCAGGAAGGCCAGGCATGGCCAGATACGAGAGCAAAGAGAATGTACAACAGGTTTTCTGGCCATCAGCTTTCATTATAGGAGCAGTGTGCATTTCCCCTGGGTGTTTTGAATGAAAGCAATGCGTGTTCTGGAAGCTACTTTCCAAGAGTATAATCAGTGAGGTGTCCCCTTTTTGGCGCTCTTCTTCCCCAGGAAAATGCCCACTTCAGCATCTCAGAATCCTTGATTGCTGCCATTGAGTTGATGAAGTGCAACATGATGAGCCAGTGCCTAGAAGAGGAGGAAGGGGAGGAGGACAGTGACAGGGAGATCCAGGAACTGAAGCAGAAGATCCGCCTTCGTCGCCAGCAGATCCGCACCAAGAATCTGCTCCCTGTGTACCAGGAGACTGAGTACGGAAGTGAGTGAGGCTGTGAATGCCTGTTCCTGCTTCTTCAGGCTTCGGGATAAGACTTAGTACCTTGTGGGCTTTCTTTTTTGTCTTCGTATGTTCATGTGAGACGTTATACACAAGCCAAGGGTTCCTCTGCTGTCAGAAAGATTTTCTATGTTGTTCTAATTTTTTTTTCTACCAGACCAGAGTCCTAGAGCTCATCCATTTCCTACCTCTACATGTATTTTATAAATTATCTTATTTGTGTTATACTCTTACATGTTATTATCTTTTCTAAGAAGACAAAGTCCCTATTATTCCTATTGCAAAGCACACAGGAATTAAGAAAGTACAGTAATTTTTAAAAAGAAAAATCTGGTAAATGTAGTATTCTTAACTTGTTCTATATTATACCTATTGTCTATATAGCTTTAATTTATAGCTGTCGGTTTAACATCGGCATGTCTGGCAAAGAAAATTAAACTTTAAGAGTTTTATAAACTGTTTCTAGGTTGCTAAAGAATTTATTTTTCTACTATATATGGTATAGACAAAGTTCAAAACTATGTACAGGAAAAAAGCCTGAGTATTTCTTTTGGAAGTAGGCCGAAAAGAGAATTTTCAGAACTGTTCATGTCTTCAGTTCATTTGTTCATAACTTTGCTATTGTAATGTGTGAATCCCAGTTTATTTAAGCTATTCTCTTCTATACTGTGTTAATTTAACTTTCATGTACATTTAGTACAACTTTTGTTATTAAAATTAGCATTTACCATTTTCAAAAAAAAATATATATATATATATATATCAGAAATATCTTCCAAAAAATAGGTTTCTGATATGAGGAGAACTAAGGCCACTGGTTCCAGATTCACTTTCCAGAGAGTGGTACTTTCTGCTCACATGAAACTTTTTAGGGGATCAATCAAGAAGGGGAAACTAGCAAGAATAGCTAGTTTCCATTTTCCCAGCATAACTCCCAGCCAAGGTTCTATTTACTTCTATGTTCAAGTCATACCAGGTCCCTTTTGTTGTGACTCTAGAAAGAGTAGGAGACCTCTTCTATCCTATTTATTACTTTTTTTTTTTTTTTTTTTTTTTTTTTTTTTTTTTTTAATGTAACAGGCTTTCGGGTCACTTCCAGCAGCTCCCAGTTCAGTTCACGTGATTCAGCACAGTTCTCTGACTCTGGCTCTGCTGATGAGGTTGATGAATTTGAAATCCAAGGTATGAATTAACACTTTTCAAGGGAACTTTCATTAACTGTTTCTTTTAATTTGGAATCATAGGCTGAGAAGCTTTCCCTAAGCAGGGGGTCTTCATTATGGTTCATTATGGTATGTTGTCGGCTGTTGTAAGGGATAACTTCTCTTGTTAAAAACAAAGCCTATTTAAAATTTAAGCAGAAAATAACACTAAAAGGAAGTATTCCATTGGAGTGGGCTGGCTATTGATGTCACCATGATGCTTCTTCCTCAGTTGCACCTTTCTCTCAGATTCTCACTCTAATTCCTCCTACTAGCAGTCCAGAGCTAGCCCACATCTACATGAAATTAGATCCTATTCTCTTGTGTCCTATAACACAACTGAAATTGTTTCCAAGTGTTTAAAAGGAGCTTTATTATAATCCTAAGAGAAAATGACAGAGAGAGTCACTGGGAGGGAAAAAGCAAAAAGGGGGAAAAAAAATCAAGTTTACAAAGTGGAGCTTTATTTTCTGTCCTACCAGCGCTAATTTGCATAGCAGAATCACAGACTCTTGTTGTGAGCTTCTGCTTAGAGAAGGGGAGGGGCTCTTATCTGGAAAGGCAGTTGTGTTAAATCAGGTTAACCCATGATTAATGGGTTAATCCATTCCTGAAAATCATAAATTTCTTAAATGTCCTCTCAGTGCAATCAACAAATGAACAGATGGAAAACCAAACAAACAGTTCAGGGATGTAAGTTCTTCCCCCATGGCTGGAACCAAGACTAATTTTCTTATAGAGATGAATTGTGTCTAGTTTTCCATTGTAACGTGATGATGAATAGATCTTTTACTGCATGAGGCTCTGATTTCCTGTTTACGCCAATCTCGAGAACCCATTCAGCTCCAGGTATGGTAGCTGAGTTTCTTCCCCATTCAGAAATACAATTTTTTTTTCAGAAATACAATTTTTACACATATTTTTCCAGGTCTCCAGGAAGTCTTCCTTCTGTGTTCTCCTTAATGCATCTGATTTCTATTTATAACAATGATAGTCACTTAAAACTCCATTTTTTCCTTTGTATGTGGTTTTCCAACAGTTCTCCAGTTCTCTGACACCGAATGAGTGTCCTACATTTCAATTCTGACACTAATTCCTGGAGTTAGCACAGACCCTACAGATTTAGGATTCAGTCCCATGAGATGGCTCCCTCTTCAGATGCCAGCTGCCAATGGGGTTCCCAGGATGCCTGTACTTCTCCCTGGCCAACTACCAACCCAGGGGTTCCCACAACTCCCTGCTCACGTTTGATAATTCACTAGAATGACTCACAGAACTCAGGGAAGCACTATACTTATGATTACAGTTTATTATAAAGGATACAAATGAGTAGTCACGTGAAGAGGAGGTACATAAGGCAAGGTGCCAAAATATCCTGACCATAGGAAACCTCCGTCTCCATGGAGTCAGGGTGTGCCACTCTCCCAGTACATCGATATGTTCACCAACCAGGAAGCCCTTCCAAACCTCATCTTTATCAAGGTTCATTCAGTAAGCATGAGTGATTAAATCATTGGCCAGTGGCAACTGAGTTCCTGAGGTGGGGCTGAAAGTTCTGATCTTCTAAATAGCTTTTTCTTCTGGCAGCCAACCCCATCCTGAAGCTGTCTGGGTGTCCCCACGAGTCATTTCATTAACTTAAGCTCGGATATAATGGAAAGGGGCTCATTATGAATAAGAGACATTCTTATCACTCAGGAAATTCCAAAGGTTATAGTATCTCTGCCAGAAACTGGACAGAGACCAAATATATATATATTTTTATTACACCACAGTCTGTGATTGACCTGATCTCCAAATTAGAAGAAAATAGGAGGGCTCTGCCCTTTCTCTCAGGATCAGCAGTTGGAATTTCACGTGGGTAATATTAAGGTAAATCCAAAACATACTACTTCACTGAGTGTGGAACAGTCCACTTGACTATAAAGTCTGTTCCTTGCAGCAAAGCAAGGAGCCAGGGGGAGTTGTTCAGACTGAAAGGAGCCAAATTTGAAATAGCCTGCCTGGGGGTGGCATGAGGTGCGCTCCTTTTGGAAACTGTTGCTGCATTTGTGGCCCCAGAGGAGGTGTTTAATCAGCTAACTCTCTAGTCAGTTCAGACAGAAATCCTTAAAGGAAAAGACCTTAGGCAGGGCTTGTCAACCTCTAAGCCAGATATTTCTTTGCTGTGATAGACTGTCTTGTGTATTGTACGGGTTAAGCATCATTCCTGGCTTCTCTACCCACTAGATGCCAGTAGCATACCGCCCTTCTCCCCAGTTGTGACAACCAGAAATGTCTTCAGACATTGCCAAATATCTGCAGTGGGTACAATATCCTCCCTGGTTGATAACCACTGCCTTATGAGGTCTTTAAGGCTAGGCTGGTTTGGGGAAGCAGCAGTAACTGTCTCCCAAGCCAAAGTGAGAACCTAACTATGGATGTAGGTTTCTAAAAGCAGTGCCATCTTTTGGAGCAAAAGTCAAGTCCTGATTCCAGGAACATGTGGTACAGAACTGTCATTCTCATCAGTTTGCTTCCTGTCTGAATACTAAAGGGCACCCTTTTATAATCATTATTATACAGATGGTAGTGAAGGATCTAACCTGACTCACATGTCAAAGAATGGACTCTCAGTATCAGTGGCCTCGCTGTTTTCAGGTAGCCTGTGTTGGAAGCGTGGGTGTGCTCATACATGCATGTGTGTGAATGTTTGCACCAGCTTTTGTACATACCTGTGGTACCTGTCAGGGTTATGAGGACTATAGCGTTTGGAGAACTATCTGGGGAAAACTGGACTTAAGCTAACGGGGAACAAATTAGATACTCATTTTCTTTCTTTCTTTTTTTTATTACTTTTTATTTTTTAATTAAAAAATTTTTTATTGGAGTATAGTTGATTTAAAGTACTAGTTTCCGCTGTACAGCAAAGTGAATCAGCTATACATATACATATATCCACTCTTTTTTAGATTCTTTTCCCATACAGGTCATTACAGAGTTACTGAGTAGAGTTCCCTGTGCTATACAGTAGGTCCTTATTACTTATCTATTTTATATATAGTACTGTGTATATGTTAATCCCAATCTCCCAATTTATCCCTCCCCCGCTTTCCCCTCTGGTAACCGTAAGTTTGTTTTCTAGATCTGTGGCTCTATTTTTATTTAAAGTAAGTTCATTTGTACCATTTTTTCAGATACTCATTTTCTTCTTCCTCATATGACCCCAGCAATCCTCACTGAGATTATCCTTGTTAATCCTTCTCTACAGTGATACTTTTAGATTAAGTGGTCATTGTGGCTGATGGAGATAGTGGACAGTTTAGAAAGGTGTGGTCAGGTGAAGAAATTACAGTTCAAACCTATAGCTAAATACTGCCACACATTCAGCAAAAGTCCGATTGAATGGTTTGAAGCTTAGAGTCTCTTCAGAGTTTTGAATTTGCAGAGCCAACTTTCAGAAAGCTATCTATTTTAGGTACTTTGTATACAATTAGGATTTATTGCTGCAAATGTTTGGCCTTAGTTACTGCTTTGTGATCCAAACAAGTAGACTTTCTGTAGGTGGAGTTGACTAAAAGTAGTAGTTTTCTGTTCACAGTGGCTTTAAAACACACAAACAACAAAATTCAGGGCATTTATTAATTTGATTAATAATTATTTTATTAATTTAAAATTTTAATTAACAGTTAATTTTAACGGTTAATATTGTCAGCCACTAGAGTTTGAAATAATTACATGTGTAAGATTAAATTAAGATTTAGAGAAATAAAAGTAACCTCAAGTCCCTTCTCTAGTAGGTCTGCGTCTTTATTCCCGTCTTGCCCCTAGGTTCTTCATGACCTTTTTTTTTTTTAGATTCCATATATATGTGTTAGCATACAGTATTTGTTTTTCTCTGAAAGCATAATTTACAATTTATCTTTCTCTACTGTAGGCTTCTTTATTGCTTTCTGTTCTTTTTCATTTGTTTCTGGTCTTTAATCAAGTTTATTACTGGGGACCAAATTCTTTCTAACAAGTGTCGGTATACTTCTCATTAGCAGTCTTCTTGATCATGTCCAGAGGCTTACAGATGCTTTTCTTTTTGATCACCTTAAGTAATATATGCTATTGAAGAATCCCTTGGGATTCTATCAGAGGAAGGTTATCAGAATCCATAACACCTGTGGAAAAATTACTTCAGCATCGCAGTATAGACATCATCTATGATAAATACTCTGCATAATTGTAATACTTTGCTTAATGTAATCATTTTTCTTAGATCCTAATTCAGCAAGTAGACCTTATGGAGCAGAAGTGTTTATGACGGAAATAGTTTTGAAAGTTACTTCCTCCTCACAGTAAAGTGGATGTAAACTTGTGATCGTAGCTTATTCATAGAAAGCTTTGTATTCGTTAACATCTATTCCCTTTTAAAAAAACCCATTTTACTGAGGAATAATTACACTTCAAAATCTACCCACTTTAAGTGTACAACTCACTAAATTTGAGTAAATTTACCAAGTTGTCAACCATCACCATAATCTAGTTTCAGAACATCTTTGTCACCCCAGTAAGATCCCTCACGCCCATTTATAGTTAATTTACATTCCCACCCCAAGCCCCAGTCCACCACTAATCTTTATATCTCTATAGATTTGTCTTTTCTGGACATTTCATGTAAATGCAGTCACACAGTATGTGATCTTTTGTGTCTGGCTTCTTTCACTTCATCTGTATCTTCTGATGGTGTCTGCCAAATTGATATGATATCATTCATGGGCTCCCAATTCCAGACAGTCTTTTCAGCGTCTTTGGTTTTAGGATTTTGTTGTTGTTGTTTTCCTCCCTTCATCCTTTTTCCACTACAACTTCCATCAATTCTTCTTTATCCTCCTTCTTTTAGAATTTCAATCTCTGCATATATGTACCTAGTCAGGGTCCCGTCAGGAGACAGAAACCACATGATAACTTGAATAGGGAAAATTTAATATAAAGAATTATTAAGTCTGATGGGGGATTGAAGTAATGGGAGACCGGCTCATAAGGCGTAAAGAGAACTCTAAGGAATACAGGAATAGCAGATATAGGCAGGAGTCACCATCCCTAGGGCTGAGATAGAGCCCCCAGGGGAGGAACAAAGGTAGAAGAGGGCCATACCCCAAGGCTGCGATCCAGACCTCCTTGCTCACTGGATGGTGGATCAGTTTTCTGAAGGTGCAGAACTGCCCTGAGAGAATGTCCGGGCATGTTGTCCATGAGGGGTGCCATGCCAACAGCCCTCTTCAGGAAACCATTCTCTGGGGTGCGGGAGGAGGCTGCCCCCAGGGGGTGCTGTGCCTCAGAACTCAAGGGGTGCTGGGGGAAGTGGTTCCTGGGAGGGGCCAGGCCTGCAGCACCGGCTCGGAAGCTTTCCCAGAGGTCCAAGGGAAGCCGCTTATGAACAGTACCGCCAGTGGCGCCCTGCTGCAAAGCCTCTTGAAGCCATGCTTACCCTGGGGAAAGTCACTTTGCACCACAGGAGTCCGCTTACGGGAGCGCACCAGCAGCCAGAGCAACCCCTTCCTCCTCCAGTGTCCCTCCAGCGCCCTCTACTGCCGAAGCTGAACATTGTGCCAGCTGGCAAAAGATCAGTGTTTTCAAGTCCAGCTCCATTATCACAGAGAAGACAAAAAGAAGGGCAGGTTGGGAGCTGAAAGGCAATAAATTGAAAACTGGCACAATATATAAAGAGGAAAGTTCATGAACTCTATTTTGGGCAAGTTTTACAATTATATCCAATTCAAGGTAATCTGTTGCTCCTCCCCACCTTCCCTCTTTTAATAAATTGTTTTCTCCTTCTAAGGCAAGAGTAATTGTGGTTCTCCATTTTAAAGTGTTTCCTCTTGAGTCAGCAGTTACAGAACATTCATTAGAGTTGGATTTCTGGATGTGTTGGGTATCCCCTTATGTGCTAAAAGGAAAACAGGATGCAAACCAGCATCAGATTGGCCAGTAAATTCTCAAGTTGACTCTATTCTTGTGCCTCACTTATTTTGTTTAAAAATGTGCAAATTTTGCTAGGGTACCAAGGTTTTAACCAGTTCTTCCTTGATCATCCCAATACCGGCCTCTGGACATGCAAAAATTCTTCTTATAACCTGTCACTATTTTTGTTGTTGTTGTTGTTTGTCTTTATATTTTTGAACTTTTTCCAGTCAGTAGTAATAGCCTTATCCTATGTAAAGCATCAGAAGCATTTGAAATGAGTTCTTGTTAAAGCATTGATAAAAAGTTTCATAATTATGTTAACTTCCATTTGGAAGGAGTGCTTCTCAGACTTCTTTCTCAAGTGCTCTCACTTGGGGTATGTTTAATCCATTCAGTTGGGTAGCTTTCTTCTGTCTCTTTACTCCTTAATTATCCTAGACCCTGGTCTACTTTTATCCAGATCCTCAACTAGTGTTCCAACCACATTAACCTTATCATCTGCTTGTACTGACTAGAGAGTGAGCAGGATGCAACAGAGAGGCTAGTACCCATGAGGCCTTCATGGTACTGACCAGTGACAGGTGTCATGTCCCTTTTGATATCAGGCGCTGCCTCCCCTTCTCCACTCTTGGGGTAAGATCCTCGCTTCCAGACCCATGTAGTCTTCTGCACTCTTGGAAATATTCATGATTAGCTAGGACATCACTGCACCTCTGGTAAAAAAGAAGAAACATGATAAAGTATGACTTGACTTTATTTTCCAAAGAGGAGAGAGTGTTATTTTTTCTCTCAAAGAAAAGGAGACTTCCCCTCTGTGAGGCTGAAGAACTGCTGAATAGTTTTATGAAGACAGCGGTCTTCAGCAACCATGAATTGTCAACCGCCTCTCCTCTCTGGCGTGCCATGTTTTCTTTAGTAGCCTGGCCCTCAAGTAATCATGTTGGTTAGCTCTTTATTCAAGATATCTGTCTAAGATTTTTGTCTCGTTTTTCCTTTTCTATCACTCGTAAACAGGCTGAAATTTGCTTTTTGCTTTTAGACAATTTTTTATTTAGGAAATATTTTTTGGAAACCTATTATGTACAAAACTCTTTGAGGATTTTAAGGACAAGGCAAGACTTACGTATGATCCAAGGCAGTTTAGTGTTACTCAAACCAATGTTGCAAACCCAATGGTCTATGAAGGTCTACTATTGCCTAGAGTTTTTTTTTCTCTTCTAGCACTATTTAGAATGGAATACAGAACTAGCCAGTGTATTGGGAACTGGATTTGAGTGGCGCAAATTCAGACAGAGTATATGATATACATGAACTTCTTTGTTAAATAAAATAGGATTTGTTATTTGCTAGTCAAAGATTTTGTTGCTATCTTAAGTTTTTCTATGCTTAGAGAGCATATGAAAACTGAGAGATTTCAATTCTTTTCTCTTATTTGTGTTTATAGCTTTGAAGACATTGATTTTTCAGGAATATTATTTGAGAATATGCTGTCATACAGAGCGCTGTGTTAAGTATTTCAGGGCCAAACAGAAGAATTAGACACGATCTCATTTCCTCACACCGAGATATTATAATCTAGTGGTACATACAAGCATATATGTATACAGAGGAAACATGAAGAACAATTGAGCTACTCATGGCCAACTGCAGAATGATGTCACGTAAGCTTAGCACTCTATTGAGGGGCTTAAATGCAGTAGATTGATCATTGTGTAGGTTTAATTAGGAAAAGGTCTTTTCACTAGGCATCAAAGGAAGTGAGGGACGAGACTTATCAGAACAGTCTTGTTTTCATGACTTGAATAGGCAGTATCTGCTTTTCTTGAACATGACTGCTGTGTTTCACATTCTGCCTATTAAAAGTATTTGGGTAGGTGAGGTCTCTAGAGATTCAGGCATATCATTATTAGAAATCCTTTTCAAAATTCTTTCTTGGAAATAGACTTTGGAAAGTCTGCCATAGTTCCCTAAAATTATGTTTGAGAGTTCTTTAGTAAAGGTCATGTTGAATAGCTCCATGAAAATTTGTTGTTTACCAGGCATCTCCAGGGAGCTGCCAAACCATAGAGAAGTTCTTTTTTTCCCCTGTGCCACCGGACAGGAAGGGAGTCTTTCCGCGAAACTTTGTTAAGGACATGGAAGACTTCTCACATTCAGTGGGTAATAGCAACAGTGGTCCGATGTTAGAAGCAAAGTTTCAATTCCACATACATTTAATGAGTAACCTCTATGACCTAAATTCTGTGTTAGGTACTGATTCTGGTATAAAAAAAAGAGCTAGATAGAGTTCTTGACTCTGAGAGTTTATCATTTAATAGCACTTGAGATTTAGAGGATGAGAGAAATTGGAGTCATTTGTTGCTGCTTGGTAGAGAGTGTGTCCCTGTTTGCCTTAGGATGCTTCGTTTTCTCCTTCACTGCTTTGCACTAAATGTGAATTTGTGTTTCCACCTGGATTTGTAGCCACTTTGACCTTCTCAGTGCTATGCATAGTGTCACCCATTCAGTCTGTTGTGACTTGAACGGAGCCAAACTATGAATTGTATGTAAAGCTCCACCTGGACTCTGCTCCTTATCCTGCATAGAATGGAACACCTAGCTGCTGCCCTGAGTGCTTAGCTGGCAATAGCTCGGCATGCTTTCCATTATTATCCCTCACCTCCTCCCTTTCCATTTCCTGCTCCCCTTAACTCTTGTTTGCATTTAGATGCTGACATCAGAAGGAGCACACTCTCAAACCACAAATCATCTGTTTCCTCCCAGCCCTTGTAAGTACTTTTTTTTTTTTTTAATAAAACTTTGGGATATGTGGAGAAACAAACCCAGGTCTTGGCCTATGGATGGGAAGGCCACGGGATGAAGCCATCTGAATTCACAAAGAGGCAAGGTTAACGTGACAGGCCTGCCTGATGGTGGTGAGTCCAGGGAAGAGAGCAGAAGATCATGGGATCAAACAGGCCGGGCTCTGGTGGAGACAAAGCCCGCAGCGTGGATTATTCCTTCTCTGCTAACTCTGATTATACCAGAGACTCCCAGAAGATCAGGTCTCAAAAGAGAGAACAGTGATCGTGATTTCTGATTATGAAATCAAATTGAACAGGTTCCACGTAGTAGACTCAACTAGAGGAAATAGTAGTTCATGTGGGAGTGACAATAGTCGTCATAGTCCACAAAGCAGTTTGACTCACTCTATTTGTAAACAGGTGTTGTCATCCCCATTTTGCAATTAAAGAAAGTGAAGTTTAGGGCTTCCCTGGTGGCGCAGTGGCTAAGAATCCGCCTGCCAATGCAGGGGACACGGGTTCGAGCCCTGGTCTGGGAAGATCCCACATGCTGCGGAGCAACTAAGCCCGTGCACTACAACTACTAAGCCTGTGCTCTAGAGCTCGTGAGCCACAACTACTGAAGCCTGCGTGCCTAGAGCCCATGCTCCGCAACAAGAGAAGCCACCGCAATGAGAAGCCCACGCACTGCGACGAAGAGTAATCCCCACTCGCTGCAACTAGAGAAAGCCCGTGCACAGCAACGAAGACCCGACGCAGCCAACAAATAAATAAATAAATGAATGAATAAATAAATGAAGTAATTAAAAAAAAAAGAAAGTGAAGTTTAGAGAAAGGATTTGACAGAATTCTTAACCAGCAGTGCCATGAATGCTAGTAAGTGGGATTTGAGCCTAAGTCTTAAAACTATAGTAAGTGGGATTTGAGCCTAAGTCTTAAAACTATGTGTGGACCTGTGTATTTTGCTCTATACTCACATGTCTGAGGATGATGAGAAAGGAAGCTGAGTGGACTGGGGGTGCTGTGAGTGTTCTCTCAGTCCATAAATCACTGTGTATGGTATCGGGTCCTGAAGTTAGGGCTCCCATCCTCCTGTCTTTTCTCTATGCTCAGTCTTCCTTGACTCTCTGTTTCAGCGCTCACTGCTTCCTACACTCCACATCTGCTGAGGCAGTGGCCATGGGGCTCCTGAAGCAGTTTGAGGGGATGCAGCTCCCAGCCGCCTCAGAGCTAGAGTGGCTTGTTCCAGAGCACGATGCCCCTCAGAAGGTAGATTCTTCAAGTCTTTTTCTCCACCCAGCGTCCAGCCCCAGGAGGCTGTGAGCCTTTCTGATATTGTTCTCCTTTATTACACGTCCCCAGTTTAGAATGAGCCTCCGTGTTTCCTTCCTTACTTTTAGAAGCCATTCATTACAAACATATGTCATGGATAAATGAAGGAATGCGTGCACGCTTGCATAGGTTTTCCCTAGCCATCGTCAAGATAGGAGATAACGGCTCCTCCAGTGTCCTTATACCACATGACTGCTCACTAGACCGGGGGGCAGCACTCCTGTGTTGTGACCACCTTGAGACACTGGGGAAGTGAACTGTTCAGGTTCTTCTTTGCTCTGCAGTTGAATAAGGCATGAAGCACCCTGGCACACCAAGGGTCCCGAGCTGGGTTCAGGGACAGCATTATCAAGGGGTGCCGCCACACTGGGATGCCATTTCTGTTCCTTTTGATCCTTGGAACCCAAGACCCTCACTTCTAGTAGCCTGGTGCCTTATCATTTATTTCGAGGGCCAAGGTTCCCTGAAGCCCTTACTTATGGTGTGTCTGAAACGGCTTTCATTAATTATGCTTCTGCCATGGCCAGAAGGGTCAAGCATATGTATTCCCCCAGATTGTCCATGGTGGATCACGCTGTGCTTTTCTTCTACAGCTCCTGCCCATCCCTGACTCACTGCCCATCTCACCAGATGACGGGCAGCATGCTGACATCTACAAGCTACGTATTCGTGTTCGAGGCAACCTGGAGTGGGCCCCACCCCGGCCTCAGATCATTTTTAATGTTCATCCAGCCCCAACGTGAGTAGTCAGTGGCCGTGCCCTTTGGCAAACAGATACATTCTCTTTGGATTGTCAGAGCCTTCTCTTCACCCTATTGTCCCTACCTGCAGCTGTACCTCCCATACAATTCTAAAAGGCAGAGGGAGAGAGTTACTTACTTGTCTGCGAGGTTTTTTTTTAAAATATTTATTCATTTATTTATTTTGGCTGCGCCGGGTCTTAGTTGCGGTATGCGGACTCTTAATTGTGGCATGCATGTGGGATCTAGTTCTCCGACCAGGGATCGAACCCGGGCCCCCTGCATTGGGAGCACAGAGTCTTACCCACTGGACCACCAGGGAAGTCCCTTGTCTGCGAGTTTTACTCTTAGTCCTCCCATTCCTTCCCAGAGCTAACCAGAAATGAGGTCTTTTATTTTTTTATTTTATTTTATTTTTTGCGGTACGCGGGCCTCTCACTGTTGTGGCCCCTCCCGTTGCGGAGCACAGGCTCCGGACGCGCAGGCTCAGCGGCCATGGCTCACGGGCCCAGCCGCTCCGCGGCATGTGGGATCTTCCTCGACCGGGGCATGAACCTGTGTCCCCTGCATCGGCAGGCAGACTCTCAAGCGCTGCGCCACCAGGGAAGTCCCAGAAATGAGGTCTTTTATCACTGGCCTCCCAACCTGTTGATTTCCTGCCAGTAGTTTTATGAGCTTTTTTTTTCCTTTCCTCAAGATGGATGGATGCTTTTCTTTCCTCTTGTGCTCTCCTCTTTACTATTTCTCATCTCTTACATTTGTACAGAAAGTGTGGTTCATTACTGGGGAGAGTCACTGCCTAGACCTAAATTCTAACCTTACAGTCCTTGGTTTAAATTGGTTCTCCCAATAGGTTCATTCTGTCCAACTCTAAAAAAATAGATGAATTCCCCTCTCTTCCCATCCTTATGGGAGCCCTGTATTTGTATCCCCATCCTTTACATCTCAGAGGCCTCATGCAGCTGGCATCTGCCAATCCCCTCTCCTTCCCGTTTCCTCAGGAGGAAAATCGCTGTGGCCAAGCAGAATTACCGCTGTGCAGGATGTGGCATCCGGAGTGACCCTGGTGAGCGTCTTCTCTGACCCTCCTGCTGCCTCCAAGGGCTTTACCCTGTCACACACCTGGGCGAGGGAGCTGGTCAGAGAAGTAGTAAGAGGAGATGACAGAGCAGAACTGGGGAAAGGGAAAGAAGAGGCCTGGAGGACGGAAAGGGGTACTACTAGGCAACAGTACTGGTAATCAGAGGGAAATGATTTCTAGGAGCCCATTACCAGGATCGTGTACTGGAGCACATTGTGTACTCTCAGCCAGGTTCTTGGAGGCTGGATCTGACCAATTCTGGCAGCACTTGTTTCCTCAGTGGCCTCCAGGCTGGGACACAGAAACCACAGGCCCCACTATGTCGGTTTCTGGCAGCTTTGGGAGCTCAAACAGAGGTGGCTGGAGCCCACTGGCCATCCCTTCCTCCTCTTTCAAAAGGAACAGCAGGGCTGCCTCAGCAGCTTACAGATGGGAAGGCCACCTCTGACCTTTTGACTTTCCGTTTTTTTCAGATTACATCAAGCGGCTGCGGTACTGCGAGTACTTGGGCAAGTACTTCTGTCAGTGCTGCCACGAGAATGCCCAGATGGTTATCCCCAGCCGAGTTCTGCGCAAGTGGGACTTCAGCAAGTACTACGTCAGCAATTTCTCCAAGGACCTGCTCATTAAGATCTGGAACGATCCTCTCTTCAATGTGCAGGACATCAACAGTGCCCTCTATAGGAAGGTCAAGCTGCTCAATCAAGTCCGGGTGAGACCCTTGAAAAGGTCACGTTGTAGATTACCCTCTGTTCATAGAGGTTTCCCAATATCACCACGCTCCTCTTTGTTGCTATGGTAGAGCTGTGACCATCTCATCATTCTCACTTTCTCTACGTACTTTTTCATGCCATTTTCGAGGTATCTGGCTAGTTAGAGTCTCGAACCGGGCAAGGCAGCTTGAAAGCTATAGATAACACTTAATGGCAAAAGCAGGATTTCTCCCTTCCCTGAAAATATTACTGAACAGAGAATAGAGTGTCGGGTTGGAAGTTCAGATTCTGGATTTCTCAGCAGCTCCCAGCTGTGTATGTGATTTGGGCAGACTGACCTAGCAGAGGGCCCTTCCCTGACTGGGGGTGCCTTTGAAGCGAGTTGTTGAGTTACCGGTATTGAAAACAGTCTGGCTCTGGCTGCCTCGTGCAAAGCCTCCAGACGCGCAGGGTTTAAAGGTACTGGCCTTTCTAACGTTGGTTTCTCTCCTCTTTACACCCCTCTGACTCCCCACCTGCCACCACAATGCCGTTGTCTTCAGCTGCTGCGGGTCCAGCTGTGTCACATGAAGAACATGTTCAAGACATGCCGACTGGCCAAAGAGTAAGTCTTGTGTGGAGGCCAGAGGCCTCTGGCTGAGCTAATGTCTCTGAAAGAAACATGTCCCAGCATTTGGCCCTTGTTATGTGAAACAGGAGAGTAGGGGGATCTTGCAGAAAATTCCAGAAATGGTAAATGAGAAGCCTACAGCAGTAACTATGTCTGTGTCCCTCTCTCTGGAAGGGGAGATCTGGTTATTCTACCCAGGGCAGGCCCACCACTCTTTGCAGGCTGACATACATCACTGCAGAAGGGCCTAAAAGTCACTTCTGCCCTCCAGACACCTGGTGGTATGGAGGGTTGAGGTGGCCTGGGCTGGCTGAACGTTACCCACCCTCATCACTCTGCCTAGGATGCTTTTCTTCCCTATCCTGCTTCTGGATAGAAGTCCTTCGACCCTGATGTGCCACACAAAGTGTTCGTTCTCCGCTCCCACCCACTTCCCCTCACTTCCTGCAGGCTTCTGGACTCCTTTGACACGGTTCCAGGCCACCTGACAGAGGATCTCCACCTGTACTCGCTGAATGATCTGACTGCAGCCAGGAAGGGAGAGCTGGGGCCCCGGCTCGCTGACCTCACCAGGGCGGGGGCTGCCCACGTCGAGCGATGCATGGTAGGAAACTCTCACCCCAGCATGCTGCTGGGCCCTTGCTTAGGGACACCGAGAGCAGTGTGCATCCAGGGTTCTTTCTGCCATTTAGTTCCAGGACGTTGAATTGGCTTGTCAACACCGTGAGAAAAACCGTACAGGATTGCTCTTCCCTGGGTTGGTGAACAGCTAAATGATCCGGCTCTGAGGAGCCTAGAATTAGAAGAGGATTTCGTGCTGGCATTTCTCCTGGGAAACGGGCAGGACTAAGCAGGCCTTCACTAGAGAATTATCATGATGTGAGAGGAGGACCCTGGATTAGATTCTGGAGAGGGACTGGGTCTTGCCTTTATCATTTTCAATCACTGTGATCAAAGGAAATACTTTGCCCTCTCTGAGGTAAGCCTCAATTTTCTTGTCTCTAAAATGAAGATAGGGCTTCCCTGGTGGCGCAGTGGTTGAGAGTCCGCCTGCCAATGCAGGGGACACGGGTTCATGCCCCGGTCCGGGAGGATCCCACATGCCACGGAGTGGCTGGGCCCGTGAGCCATGGCTGCTGAGCCTGCGCGTCCAGAGCCTGTGCTCCGCAATGGGAGAGGCCACAACAGTGAGAGGCCCGCGTACCGGAAAAAATAAAATAAAATAAAATAAAATGAAGATAATGATTAACACCCACTGTCCTTTCCTCTCAGTATTTTTGAGGATTGATGAAATACTTTATGTGAAAGCATTGTGTAAACTTAAGTATTCTGTAGATGCAAGTTATCATTGTTCTTGATGTATCCAACATACCAGAAATTCATAAATTCCATATTTAGAATTGCCCGTCTTAGAATATGTCCAGTTTGTGTTCCTGTAACAGTCCCAGAATTAGAGCTTAAAATGGGGCATATGTAGAAGTCCCATGTAGCAGGGGGCATTGGAAAGACTTCACTGTCCCCTGCCTCGAGGCTGGGTGTTATTTTGGAGAACTGTACTTGCCTTTACATTTTACCTCAATTGGTTGTGTTTCCTATTTCAAAATAAAATCATTACCCAGGCTGGAATTTTGACTTTAGGAAGCCCTCTGTGGCATCGTT
Organism: Mesoplodon bidens; assembly: GCF_964165515.1. Taxonomy (NCBI): domain Eukaryota; kingdom Metazoa; phylum Chordata; class Mammalia; order Artiodactyla; family Ziphiidae; genus Mesoplodon; species Mesoplodon bidens. The sequence goes on along the minus strand of NC_138161.1, from coordinate 112,081,760 downwards.
CCTTCCTTCTTTTCGTCTCTTCTTTGAGAACCACTCTCATGGCTGGAGTTTCTCAAACTCATGCCTCTCTTGTCGTCACCTTAAAGCTTTGTCTAACACTGCACAGCAACGCTGCCCAGCCCTGGCCCCAGTTTGGCTATCATGCTAAGTCCAGCCTGGGTCTCTTTCCTGAAGGTGGGAGAACACGTTAGAGTCCCTCAAGACTTATTTATATTTTGCTCCTCCCCTCGCTTGTGTTCACCCTCTTGGCCAGTTCCTGTGGTGTGCTTTGCCTCATTTTGCTGCCTGTGTCTTCCCTCTCCAGCTCTGCCAAGCCAAGGGCTTCATCTGTGAGTTCTGTCAGAAGGCGGATGACATCATCTTTCCCTTTGAGCTCCATAAGTGCCGGACCTGTGAAGGTGAGGGCTGGTGCCCGGTGTGGGGTGGGCAAACAAGACAGAACACAAGGCTCATTTATTTCCCGTCAGCCACCCCATTAGTAAGAGTTTGGTTTGGTTCAGCAGCTCCCTGTGTTTCCCCACAGGTGCACCAAGCCGTGGTGTGAGAAGGGTTACGGCAGCGACTTGCTTCCAGTTCGAGATAATACAAGTTGTTCTTTTCTCTCTCTCCCCTTCCCAACTTGAATAGAGTGTAAAGCGTGTTACCATAAAGCTTGTTTCAAGTCTGGAAGCTGTCCCCGCTGTGAGCGGCTGCAGGCCCGGCGGGAGTTGCTGGCCAAGCAGAGCCTGGAGTCCTACATGTCAGACTCTGAGGAAGAACCCACCGAGGCCTTGGCCCTGGAGGCCGCCGTCCTGGAGACCACCTGAAGAAAGCACGTAAAGCACTCTTCCTAGGGGCTAGGGTCACACACAGTGCAGAACTGAGCCACCTTTTTAAGGACTTTCCCCACTTGGTTTTTTTTTTTTTAATTATTATCATCATTATTAATTTTTACGACCTGTCTAATGTCCATGTACAGTCAACCTTATTTAGGTTGGTGGGGTCCAGTCTGTTGTGACAATTTATAGGTACCAAGTATTTCCATCAGAACTGACACATGGGTCCCTAAGTGAAGCTTCTAGTGCCTCTGTCAGGGGAATGGACAAGGAGACCCAGTTCTTCCGACATCCATGGCCTTCCCCACTTGGACCAGATCTGCGTCTCAAGTATCATTTCCAGTTTTATTTTGTTGTAATTCTGGAGCTTCTGAGCCAGGCCTTTCTCAGCGAACTCACTTCTCCTTTGCTGCTGAAACAGGAGGATGGAGTGTTCTCTCTCCCAGTCCTGGAATAGGGTCAGACTGTGCCCTGAGGAGAAGCAGCAGAGAATGGGACTACATTATGGGCATTCTTATTTAGGTGTTTTTGAGGCCATAAAAACAGCGTTATTGCTACCTTAGAATTTTCAGAGACCTCAAGGAGGCAGTCATGACTTCCTTGTTTGAAATATTCTAGGCACAGATGATGTCACAGGCTGACTTTCTTTATCTACCCTGGGCGACTTGACACAAAGAGCAGAACTGATACTTAGACCAGGCCCATTTCTAGCATAAGTGACACTACAACTCTGTTGTTTAAGGAGCATTTATTCAGTCAGAGGGGCTGATGGCCTCCTCTCAGGTGATCAGGTCCCTTTTAGTCAACATGGCTCTGGTGCAGGTTTGATCTTTCAAGTCAGGCAAGTCCCTGACACCATCCTAAATTGAGGACAGAAACCCCATCCACCATTTTATCTTTGGGTCTCTTGCCACTGTGTCCTCTGTTAGGTGGTCAGTGTGGTTCTGAGTAGAAGCCTGGCCCAACTCCGTGCTCTCCCTCCGCTCCTGAAGCACAGCTGGGACCCTCCCTCGTGGCTGATCTCTTGCCTTAGTTTCTTTTGTCAAAGTTGAGGAAAAAGCTTCCTGCTATTAGTGGTGTCAGACAACTTGACAGTTTGTGGATGTGAGCGTGAATGTTCCCATGTTCTTGGGATAACAAGAGCCTTTATGCCAATTATGCACTTAACTCTTTAGCCTGGTGGTATTCATATGTTCACTCATCCTTTTCTTATTACTAACTTTAGCACACACACCCTTTTTTAATGTATGTTTTGATGGGAAAAGTTTTTGCTGGGACCGAGTATATGTTTGTCACATTCTTGAAGTTGCTGTACTTCCTGACCTGTATGTAAAACACTGGTCAGGATCACTGCTCTGAGCGCTGGCAGCTCTGTGAACTAAAGCCCAGAGCATTTTTGTTTTGGGACTGACCTCTTCCTGGGTGCCTGTCTTTCCACAGTTGGTTGCTTGTAAGAAAAACTTGCTGTGGGCGCTGCCCCAGGAAGCTGAACAGAAAGTTGCACATGGTTGGTGGAAGCTGATGAGTGCCTGAGTTGGAGGCAACCAGGAGTCTCACAGGAAGTCGAAGGGGCAGTAAAGTCACATCCAGAGCTGAGGCTCCACCAGGACAAGAGGGAGCAGGGAGGAACTGACCTCTGGTGTTGGTCCCTCTGCTTCAGACTTGGGGTCTGAAGGCTACTCCAGGCTGTTCTCCCTTCAGTTCGCAGGTGGGGCGGAGGGGCTGTGAAAGCCAAGGCCTCCAGCTCAGCCCAGTTTTGAAGGGCGGACTAGAAGCTCCCTTGTCCTTCAAGGAGCTTTGGGAAGGACCCTATGAGACTCAAGTCTCACTGAGGATTAGGCCTCAGATTCAGACTAAGGGCTTTGTGACCACTTTTGGTTTAAATTACAAATCTAGCTCCTTACTCCAAGTCACTACACTGGAGGAGAGATATACTCTTATTATTGTTGTGCATGTTTCATATAGCAAAGGATCAAAGGGTGGAAGATGCTGACACTGTTTCTAAAGCTGAGCTCAACAATCTCACCCTCCTGGTTTCTCACTTATTTTTCTCCACCTCTCTCACCTCATCCCTTTAGGTTGCATATCTGTTTTAGTGACCCTGACACTCTGCTGTCATCACTGTCCAAATACCCATTTATTTATTTATTTGAGAGTAGGGGGAGAGAGGAAAGAGGATGGGATTTTTTGAAAGCACTTTGCAACGTATCAGTATCTGAAAATCCCTGCTGTTGCGGGGAGAAGCTTTGAATGCACTGAAGAGAGTTCCTTCTGAATGAAGTGGGAAGGAAGAAGTGTTTTTTTCTATACATAAAGGGAAAAAGAAGTTTGCTTACAAGGTGGAGACAAGATTTAAGACATAGCAGAAGAGTGGAAGGCAAATATTTTCCACTTAAGTGAGGCTGTTACTGACTTTCTCTACCAAAGCTTTAGAGCTTCTGTTGAATTAACATAAAAGGAGCAAGAGTCTAAATGGAGATGTTCTTGGGTGTGTACAACTTGTGTTCCGAACTAGGTTTCTACCTGTTAAAATTCACACACAGCCTGACAGTTCATTGTCATCGTTAATAAACTAAGGAAATGAAATTCTGCCTTTTATTTGCCTGCCTTGACTATCAGGAACTGGTATGGAGTGTCCACTATAAAGCAGGCATGTCTGAAAATTCAGGAAGTTTCCGTGTATTAATGCAAAGAAAACTGGACCTTACAAGTCAGGAAAAATGGATTGGAATGCTTTGTCACTGACTTGCTGTGTGACCTTGAGCAGATCACTTCACCTCTCTAGATTTCTATGTCTTTGTGTAGGAAGCACTTTGTGGCACTTTCCAATGCACGGGGTGTGCCCCCTACCTGTCCCCTTGGTGTAGCTGTCGCTTAAAGCGAAGTAAATCTTCCTCTCCACAACATATGAATCGTCTTAGATGCTTCAGTTTCCACTTCTGTGAACAACCAGCTCTGAGTTTCTCTTTTATGCTCCTGGCCCGCTGGAGCTCCATCTCTACTCTGCAACTTTCTGAACACTTCCTCCTTCGATGTCCCTTGCTTAGCTCCAACCAGTATGTCTAAAACCAATATAAGTATCATATTTCCCCAAACCTAACCATTAGTCACCCCGGTTTGAAAATTTAGTTTCTTCCTCTCTGAGTCAGGTGGCACTTTTGGCTGGGAAAGCATTCTGTCCTTCCCCACCCCCTGTCGTCAAGTTATGTTGATTTTTCTCTTTAAAGTAAATGTATCTCATTCCTTTTCTACCACTAGCACACAAATTCAGCTTCTTATCTTAAATCTCAACCATCGCCAGCCACGCCAGTCTCTTCCTATTTTATCATCCGTCTAATACTTGGGTTCCTAGTGTATGCTGGTTTCTGTGCTAGGCTCTGGGGCTATCGCATGGAGCAAAACAGAGCCAGTCCCTGCCCCTTCAGGCACTCAGGGTCTTGTGGGGGAGACAGACATTGCCCAAAGTTACCAAAATGAATATGTAATTACAAGCTGTAATAGCTATGAAGGAAAAGAGTCAATGCAGTTAAAAAAATAAATAACAAGGATACCTAATTTAGATTGGAGAGAAGTAAGGCCCCTGAGAAAGTGATACTTCCACCAAGACCCCAAAAATGAGTCTCAGAGTGGGGAGAAAAGGGCCCCAGACTGGGACTAGCATATACTGATGGTCCTAAGACAGAAGGAGTTTGGGCAAGGAACTGCAAGAAGGACTTACTAAGAATTTCAGATTGTATTGTAAGAACATGGGGCACCAAAGGTTTTAGATTTTATTCTGAGAACATTGGAAAGCCATTGAAGAGTTTTAATCAGAGGAGTGACTGATCTGGTTAAAATGTCAGCATCCGCTTTGCAGAAAAGAGAGTAAAACAAGAGTAGAAGCGGTAGATATCCTAAGGAGATGGCTGCAATAGTTCAGGAGAGAAATTATGTTCGTTTGGTTGAGGGTGTGGCATAGCATTGTCACTGTCACCTCATTAGCCCAAAACCTCTAAAAACAAGATAAATTCCAAATGTTTTGTTCTGACTCACATTTTTAAGCAGGAGGCAAAAGGCTGGGGGTGGGGGAGTGGGGCAAGATATTAGAAAGATGCTGGGATACATTACAGAATCCAAGGAAAATTAACAACTAAGTTTCAGGAAGGGCAGAGACCAGGGCAGCTCTGGAACCTCAGCTGCAGGGTTTGCCGTCCTCTTGAGTCTGCTGCCAGCGAGGCAGGCCAGACAGTAGACTTAGGGCTGTGTTGGGGACTCCCTACTGAGGATTGGGGGTACACCACAAAGAAAGGGGAACTGTGAGCTGGGCACTCATCCTTTCTGGCATTGACTTTGTTATTCATCATTTTCTGTGGCCCCAAATGTTTGTAGGTTTACTATACCCTCTAAAGGTGTAAAGAGTAGGCATAGGGCTTCCCTGGTGGTGCAGTGGTTGAGAGTCCGCCTGCCGATGCAGGGGACATGGGTTCGTGCCCCAGTCCGGGAAGATCCCACATGCCGCGGAGCGGCTGGGCCCTCGAGCCATGGCCGCTGAGCCTGCGCGTCCGGAGCCTGTGCTCCGCAACGGGAGAGGCCACAACGGTGAGAGGCCCGCGTACCGCAAAAAAAAAAAAAAAAAAAAAAGAGTAGGCATAATTTTTATAGCGTGCTGGTTAAAGTGAGGCCCAACCCTACTTCCTTTTTCCTTTGAACGTTTGGCCTAGAGGATGCGAGAAGGGGATCAATATGCCCACCACCATATCCTGCTGGCTCTTCTACCTGATCAACTATAGTCCTCTCCCATTTCTGATCTCCAGGGTATCAAACTGCTTGCTTTTAAAGCTTTAGTGAAGCAGCTGCCAGATGGTCCAAGCATTCCAATTGTGAGCTTGACATTCTTGGGATCAGAGATGAATGTGATAAAAAGGAAAAAGAATCTACCTAGCACTAGTATTCTAGGAGTGTGGAGAACACGAGGATGTGCTTTGCATATACCCTTGCCTCCCTCAATTCTGTGGACTGCTTCTGGGGGAGGAACAGAAAGCAGAGAACTGTGCTCTGGTTTTGGATGTACACTTAATACCAGATCAGCGAGGTGAGAGTTCCTGTGTTAAAAGAAACCTGGCGTGGTCAGAAGGTTCTTAGGATGTAAGTGGGAGTTTTAGTGACCAGCCCTCCAAGAGGCTACAGCAGACCAGTAAGACTCAAGCCTGAAACATAGCACAGCACAGACGTCCTGTAACCATTAGGCAACAAGCCCTAGGAAAGTCCTGTCCTTTTCTCTCACGGCTCCTGCAGTTTCTCACCTGTTTTCCTTTTAAACGGTGATGCCTGTAGTTCCCAAATGGTTTTATTTTCCCACTGGCCCACTGCAGGAACAGCCAGACTCCTGGCTTTGCCTTCAAGCTCCTGTTTCCACAGCAAGCACAAAACAGCACTAGCAGCGGTAAGGGGCAAACAGGGAAGTAAAAGGCACCTCTCTCTCCTCTGCCCCTCACTTCCCAGCCTTTTTCTACTTAGAAACTGAGAAAGAAATTCAACCTAGATGCCAACAGTGGGTCTGTCTACACAAAGGTCTAAAAGAAGAGTTGTATATGTCTCTCTTAACCACTGGAAGCCCTCAACCACAGAGCTAACCAAAAGAAACTCCTGACAAGGTGAAAAGCAAGAATGAGGCCTGCAGAGGTAAAGGGAAAAAAACAGAGCTTCCCCTTTCTCGCTCTTTCTCTCCCTCCCTCTCTCTTTCTTTCTTCCTTATTTAATAATATTTAAATGTAGTTTCCTGATACATTCACATGCTTAAAATCCACAGAAAGATATACAATGAAAAGTCCCTCCCATTTCTGTAGCCGTGTGCCCTGTTTCTGCCTCACCCACTTCGGTAGCCACTCGTGACTTTTCTTTTTATCCTTACAGAGTTTCTTTATACAAATACAAGCAAATTTTATATATATATATATATATATATATATCTCCTATTCTTCACACTTCTTTAAAAACTAGCATACTGTATACACATTACTGTCTCTTGCTTTTTTTCTCCCTAACAGTATATCTTAGAGAATTTTCTATATCACTACATGAAGAGTTTCTATATTCTTTTTTATAGCTGCACATTTTCCATTATATGGATAGATTATAATTGATTCAACCATTTACGTATTGAAGGACATTTAAGTTGTTTCCAATCTTTTACTAATACGAACAATGCTACAGTGAAAAACCTGGTCACATGTCATTTCACATGGGTGCAAGCGTATCCGTAGGATAAATTATCCAAAGTGGAATGGCTGGCACAAAAGATTCGTGCATTTGTAATTTTGATAAATGTTGCCAAATTGCCCTCCATAGTGGGAATAAGGAGATTGGAGCAGTGGGAAGGACAGAAAGCATTACTGTGGAGTCATACTCCCCTGCCTAAAACTCACCAGTATTTCTCTCCCCATAAGATAAAGTTTGGTTTCTTCTCCTGGCACGTAAAGGACCTTCAATACATGACCACACTTTAGCTTCATGGCCTGATCTCCTGCCATTCCCTGAACTACTAGCAGTTTCCTAAATACACCTTGATCTTTCCTCTTTTAAAGAACTAACTCAGCTATATCACAGCGTTCCCTGCCTACATTCTACTGTACCCACCCACTGTGAGCCCTTGGCACTCTTTCTAAACCTCCTGTTAGAGCACTTCTCACACAATCTCGTTATTTAGTATTTTCCCAAATAGAACAAACAAACAAGTAAACGAATGGAGTGAATGAATGAATGTAAGGAATTGCCTGTTCTATGTGGAGGCAAGTGGATAGATGAAATGACCCTTCGAGGGTCTTTCCTGACAAGGATTGCCTTTGCTACAGCAGTGGTCTTTCCTGTCCTCTTTAATCACCCTAAGCTCATTAGTGTTCCCTCTGCAAAATCCCAATGATATCCCCAAAGACCCTACACGAGCCCTTCCAAATTAAGCCAGAAGAACCCATGCTGAGGTCTTAGGCAGAAAGGAGGCCCTGACAGGGTCAACCCATATTGGGGTCCTGTAGTCAGATGAATTTAGTCAGTTTTCGGCTTTGCTACATGGATCTCTGTAATGACTGTTGTTTAACTTTTTACTACCAGCAGGAGCAGGTCTGATTTCTTCCAACCAAAAGAGCCTGAACTCACCCAAATCTGAGATGAATATGAAGCCAACTGACCCTGGGGCTCTCCAGTCTCACTGCACAATTTGTCTTTAGGGTGTCCCTGCTGTTTTTCCCCAGATCAGGGATCCGCAGGGGACTCTACTACAGACCATTCTGTGGGTGCCCACCCCCTCAGAGTCTGCGTGGGTTCAACTATTCATAATAGTTGGGTTCAACAAATAGACATGACTCTTCCTGGAGAGTGAGAGAACCACTTGGGAAGCATTCTGCTCTTGATAGTTTTTCCCTCTCTGCCTGTCAGTGGGAACAAGAATGATCAGAAGTACATTGTAGGACATGGGACAGGATTGTTCTGGCCTTGCCTCTGATTACCTCCCATCTTAGCTTTCTTATCTCTTTTCTTGCCAGCAAATATCTACAGTGATTACTTTCCCAAATCTTGAAGTGATGAAAATGTCCTCATCTCCCTTCTCCTCCCTCAGCTTTGTCTGCGACTGTTTCTGTTTTGTTTGTCCAGCTGCCATTATTAGAGTAGATAACATTCCAAATGTACTTCACTCACTTTATTATTAAACTGCCAGCTTTTCCTTGCCAGGGACTAAACCAGGAGATACAAAGATATTTATATGTCCTAAAAATACCCTAGGTATTTAAAAATTGTTATGTCTACAGGGTAAGCTGAGAGAAGAATGATAAAGCTGTGTGAAAGACTGCTGAAGTTGATAGAATATCCAAATGTTTTCCACCCAGAGATTTAAAAAAAAAAAAAAAGCTTACAGTACAGAATCTTTACTTGTTCTGAGGTTCTTTGTTTATTACAAACTAGGTGTGGTTCACAGGAAGCCAAAGCTTGATTTCCAGCAAGTAAGTTCTCAAACTTCTCAACATTTAACTTAGACTTGAGATCTTCATAGGCCAAGAGTGAGAAGACTGTTCAACAGGGGAAAAAAAAAAGGACCGCTGAGTTACATTGCCAGCCCAGCATTCATTCTTTCATTTATTTATTCATTCATCTATCCATCCATCCATCCCAAATAAACATCTATTGAATATTTACTGTGTTTCTGTATTCCAGACACCAGGCCAGATCTGGAATACAAAGAATCATAGAAGGGGCTTCCCTGGTGGCACAGTGGTTGAGGGTCCGCCTGCCGATGCAGGGGACGTGGGTTCGTGCCCCGGTCCGGGAGGATCCCACATACCGTGGAGCGGCTGGGCCCGTGAGCCATGGCCGCTGAGCCTGCACGTCCAGAGCCTGTGCTCCGCAACGGGAGAGGCCACAGCAGTGAGAGGCCCGCGTACCGCAAAAAAAAAAAAAAAAAAAAAGAATCATAGAACATTGTTTCAAAAGATGTTTACAGAAACATAATTTATGAGAGTACAAAGTTAATGGAAAATATCCAAAAGTAGATGCAAACATTAAAATGATGGTTATAAAGACCAGGATGGTAACATGAAAAAAACCTTATAACACAATGTTATATGAAAAAAAGAAAAAGTTTATGTCAAACGTTTATGAGTCCATACAAATAAATAAAGAATTGAATAAATAAATAAATTGGGAAGAAGAGACAAATCTTCCTGACAGAATTCCAAACAATATATGTAAATCCTATGCCCCTCCAGGAGGTGGAGCTTAATCCCCTCTCCCCATGAGGGTGGACTGGAATTAGTGATTTGCTTTTTTAAAAAGAGCATGGAAATAGAGAAATAGCAGCTGTACAGTGGACAAAGCTAGCCAACACTACCTTAACCAAGTGATCAAGGTTAACATCACCAGGGGTGCCGTTTGGATATTATGCATCCCTGTGATGAGATGGGCACATCGCCACGTGGTATTCTTTCCAAAAATCCATTGCCCCAGTCTAATCATGAGAAAAACATAATGCAAACCCAATTTGAGGGACGTTCTACAAAATACCTGAACAGTACTCCTCAAAACTATCAAGGTCATGAAAAACAAGAGACTGAGTAACTATCACAGACCAAAAGAGCCTAAGGAGACATGACGACTAAGTGCAATGCGCTCTCCTAGATTGGATTCTGGAACAGGAAAAGGGACATTACTGGCAAAACCAGTAAAATCTGAATAAAGTCTAGAGTTCAGTTAAAAGCAATGTACTAATGTTGGTTTCTTAGTCTTGAAAGATGGTGACATTAGCGAAAACAAATTGGATGAGGGGTATATAAGAACTCACATACTGTCTTTGCAACTTTCTTATAAATCTAAAATTGTTCCAAAATAAGAAGTTTATATATAGGCAAGTATATATATCCCCTTATTGCAATTATAGAAAAACATTCATGGAAAGAAAAATACACATGGGAAGAGAAGGAAATACATAAAAGTAAGTGTAGCTCTGCAGAAATAATGGAACTATGGAGTGATTTTTTTCCTTTTTATCTGCCTATTGAAATATCTGTAAAGTGGTCATATTAATTTTTATAATTTAAAGAGTTCACTTTGGTTTGCTTTGGTTTTAGGGAAAAAATTCTTTCCCTTGAAATGCAGAGGGAATGTACAAAAGTATATAGATACTGGAGGGGGGGGTCAAGATAGCTATTGCTTTAAAATACCCCCAAATATTATTCTGCACAAGATGTGCTGACCCACGTTAGCCCAGAAAACATGGAGAGCTCCTTCCTTCTTCCTTTTTCTTTTTTTCCTTCCAGTTTTGTCCTTCCTTCTTTATCTCCCCGCCTCATGTGCAGTTCCTCTGAGAACTGGTGCCTCTGTCCAGCCCTTCTGTCCTGAGAGCACACAGGGAGAGGACACCTTGGAGTTTCCATAAGAGCCAGGGACAGAGACAAGGCTAGTGGGAATCAGGAAAACCCTCTTGAGGTTTTAGAGTGGAAGGTCCAGATAATGACCATCTGGACAGTTCTCCAGAGGCTTCTAGGATTCCAGCTATTCCAGAGACTACAAACAGCACTATTTGACTCTGGCATGGAGCTCCCATCAGCACCTGTGAACAGAAACCATTCCTTCATTTGCACTTACTTGCCCATACCATACCCCTTTTGGACCCAAGTAGAAGTAAAGTCTTTAAAGGCAAAGAGTTTACCAGTCAGACATATTTATCCAGCTTACCTTCTTTCCATAATATGCCAGTCAAAGATCCCAGAGAACAGATAGATAGAGCAAGCCTTCTTTTTAGTTCTTAATTAATGTCACCCACCCACCCCCCAAAAAAAATTACCAGAAATAAGTTCATTTTTTTAAACCTCTGACCAAGGAGTGGGCACATGGATCAAGCTGGATTGCCTGAACTCTTTCCCTAGTCTTGGAAACCTGAGCAAATAAGACAATGACCAAAAAAGTAAGTGGGCTGGCACTTTCTCATTCTAGCATGGTGAAGAGACTGTCACTCCTCTCTCCTGGATTCTGGGGCCGCCAGTTTCCTATCCTGTTCTGAGTCCAGTTTTTTAGCTTTCCCTTCAAATCTTTTTAGTACATTCCTTTTTCTTAAGTTATCAGGAGCCAGTTTCTGTTGCTGGCAAGCAAAGAACCTTGGTATAGGCAGTGAAAGGGCCACAGTGACAAATTATGCAATTAAATATTGGCTTTACTTGTCTGTCTTAAACTGATCCAGATCATGGATGTGTGATTCTTTTCATCTACCATGTAAATGACTCAGTGCTTGGATGCAGTTCCTGCCCTTTAGGAATTTACAGTTTAGTTATAACATAGGACGTACACAAACGAAATCATTACATATGGATTTTTTACTGTGTGCTGAACACTATTCTAAAGTTTTTACATGTATGACTCATTTAATCCTCCCAACTACACTATGAAGTAGATACCATTATCATTTCCATTCTATAAAGAAGTAATTGAGGCACAGAGAGTTTAAATAACTTGCCCAAGGTGACAAAGCTAGTAAACAATGGAGCCTGGATCCAAATACAGCCAGTCTAGTTCCAAAAATCCCATTCTTAGCAGCTATGTTATACGGGGATGAATGTTAAAGACAGTTCTGGAAGGTCAGAGAAGGGGGAGATCATTGTGGCCAGAGTGATCAGGGGAGGCCTCAAGGGCCTCTTCGTTCTGGAGCTGGGTGGGAGGCAGCGTGGGATTTAATCTGAGAGGAGGGAGAAGGGCCTTTTGGGACAGAGAGGAGGGTCAATGCAGCAGGAGCAAAAACAAAGCTGAAACTGAAAACGTTGTTTAGACAACTATGAGACAACTATGAGACATACAGAGAAGGGGGTCTTTTGGAAAGCGTTCAAGGAACAACTGGATAGTTAGCAGGGAGGTCAGACCATAAAGGGCCTTGAATGACAGATCAACCACTATGACTTTACCCTACAATGAGGGCCCCTGCAGCTTTTACAGGGAATAACATTTGGGAACATTTTTTTGTTATAGAAAATTGAAAGCATACACAAAGATATTGAGAGTAGAATACTGAACCCCCATGTATCCTTTATGCAGCTTCAGCAATTACCAGCTCACAGTCAATTGTGTTTCATCTATATCCCCACCCTCTACCCCTATCAAGATTATTTTGAAGCAAATCTCAGACATATTAATTCATCTCTACATACTTCAGTATATGTAGAAAATCCCAAGGAATCTATTTTTAAAAACCCTCCTAATGAGTTTGGCAATGTAGCAGGATATAAGATAAACATACAAAAGTCAATTGCATTTCTGTATACTAGCAATGAACACGTGGACACCAAAATTAAAAATACCATACCACTTACTAAAAAAAGAAAGAAAAGAAACACTTAGGTGTAAATCAAACAAAATATGTACAGGATTTGTACGCAGCAAGTACAAATTTCGGATGAAAGATATCAAAGAAGATCTAAATGAATGGAGAGGTATATTATGTTCATGGATTGGAAGAGTCAACATAGTAAAGATGTCAGTTATCTCCAAATTTATATACAGACTTAATGCAAATCCTATCAAAATTTCAAGAAGATTTTTTGGTTTATGGACAAGGTTATTCTAAAATTTATATGAAAAGACAAAGGACAAGAATAACAAACTATTTTGAAAAAGAAGAAGAAAGAGGAATCAGTCTACCCAATTTCAAGACATTATATGGTTACAGTAATGAAGAAATGTGTGGTAGGGGCTTCCCTGGTGATGCAGTGGTTAAGAATCCTCCTGCCAATGCAGGAGACACGGGTTTGAGCCCTGGTCTGGAAAGATCACACATGCCGCAGAGCAGCTAAGCCCGTGGGCCACAACTACTGAGCCTGCGCTCTAGAGCCCGTGAGCCACAAATACTGAGCCCGTGAGCCTAGAGCCTGTGCTCTGCAACAAGAGAAGCCACCACAATGAGAAGCCCACACACCGCAATGAAGAGTAGCCCCCGCTCGCCGCAACTAGAGAAAGCCCATGCACAGCAACGAAGACCCAATGCAGCCAAAAATAAAAATAAATAAAATAAATTTATTTTTTAAAAAAGAACCGTGTGGTACTGGTGGAGGTATAGATACAGATCAATGAAACAGAATAGAGAGCCCAGCAATAGACCAACACAAATTATGCCCACCTGATTTTTGACAAAGAAGCAAAAGCAGTTTGATGGAAGAAAGATAGCCCTTTCAACAAATGTTGCTGGAACAATTGGAAATCCACAGACAAAAAAAAAAATGAACCTTGACTTAGTATCACAGCTATACAAAAATTAACTCAAAATGGATCACAGACTTAAATGTAAAATGTAAAATTATAGAACTTTTAGGAAAAAAAAGAAAATCTCAGGATCTATGGCTAAGCAAAGAATTCTTAGACTTGACACCAAAAGCATGATTTATCTAAGGACACATCAAAATAAAAACTTTTTCTCTGCAAAAGACCCTGTTAGGAGGACAAAAACACAAGCTACAAACTGGGAGAAGATATTGCAAACCACACATACAGTCAAGAGCTAGTACCTAAAATACATAAGGACCTCTCAAAACTCAACAGTAAATGTATGTCAATTATACCTCAATTTTTAATAATTAAATTAAAAACTCAACAGTAATAAACAATCCAACTAGAATATGAGCAAAAGATATGAAGAGACATTTCACTGAAAAAGATATACAGATCGCAAATAAACACATGAAAACATGTTCAATATTACTAGCCATTAGGGAAATGCAAGTTTAAACCACAAGATATAACTACATAGCTATCAGAATCACAGAAATTAAAAATAGTAACAATATTAAATGTTGGCAAGGATGCAGAGAGACTGTATCATTTGTTTATTGCAGGTGAGAGTATAAAATCATACAGCCACCCTGGAAAACAGTTTGTCAGTTTCTTATAAGACTAAGCATGCAATTATCCTACAACCCACCAATTTCACCCTTGCACATTTATCTCCAAGAAATGAAAATACATATTCACACAAAAATCCATGTGTGATGCTAATAACAGCTTTATTAGTCAAAAACTGGAAACAACCCAGATATAATTCTACAGCTGAATAATTAAAAAACTGTAATACAACCATACCTTAAAACATTACTCAGAATTAAAAGGAACAAACTATTGATACATGCAACAACCTGGATGAATCCCCAGAGAGTTATGCTGGGTGAAAAAAAGTCAATCCCCAAACATTCTCCATGATTCCATTTATATAACGTCCTTGAAATGACAAAAGTATAGAAATGGAGAACAGAGTAGTGGCTTCCAGAGGTTAAGGAGAGGATGGGGGCAGGAGGGAAGTGAATGTGGCTATAAAAGGGCAACAGGAGGGATCCTTGGCAATATTCTGTATCTTTACTCTTTCAATGGTAGCATCCTGTTTGTGATGTTGTATTATAGTTTTGCAAGATATTACCATTGAGGGAAATGGGGTAAAAGATATGTGGACTGTCTCCATATTATTTCTTATAATTGCATGTGTGTCTACAATTATTTCAAATTAAAAGTTTAATTTTAAAAATTGATGTTATAAACTGCCATGAGAAAGAATCAGCAGATGTAATAGGAAAATTCTCCAGGAACTACAGAATTTAGAGCAATATGAAAGGGAATTTAAAATAAATATACTAATTTACATGGAAATGGAAAGGGATAAAAATAGACAAGGAAATGCTAAGAAGAATAATCTTGCTCTAACAGAGATCAAAATGTGTTCTAAGGCTATCATAATTAAGGTAGTGTGGCACTTGTGTAGGAAAAGACAAATTAGAACAACAAAACAAAATGGAAAGTCCATAAATAGATCTATACATATAAGGAAGCTTGATATGCCACAGAGGTGGTATCACAAGTCAATAGGTCAGTGACAGATTATTTGGTAAATGATTATTTAATACTGGTTATCCATATGAAAAAAAAATTATTTTAGATCCACACCTCAAGTTAACACACAAAATAACTCTAGGAAAAGACCTAAATTTGAAAAATAAAATTTTATTACTGTTGTGGCTTAAACTGTGTCCCCCCAAAAGATCTGTTCAAGTCCTAATCCTTGGTACCTGTGAATGTGACCTTTATGAAAATAGGGTCTTTGCAGATGAAATCAAGGTAAGATGAGGTTGCAATCCCTGACAGCAGTCACTCTGGTTTCTCTGATTCTGCTCTTCCCAAAGGCCTGGAAACCCCAGCAGATGGGAGAGTTGTTTTTTTGCTGTGTTACCTCTGCTTGGGCAAGCTACTCCAAGCAACTGGGACACCTGTGTCCCTGTTATGGTGCCACCTCTGCCCCTGCCAGTGACTGTCCAGGTGCCAGCTGGCTCCTCCCTGGGGATGCAGATACCAAATGAACTTACTGGGATGGGTGGGTATTAAAAGTCCTGGCCTCGGTCCCTGAAACACTGTCTCTGCTTGATGCCTACAGCCATGTGGCTGGTTCTCCCCCTCCTGCTGTGGCTGAGCCCTGCAGCCCCAAACCAGGAGACAGGTGAGAAGTCAGGCTAGCAGGTCGAAGGGACCTGGCCTCCAGTCTCTTTTATTTATTCATTCATTCGTTTAATCAACCATTTTTGTCCCTGGCATGATCTACCTCCTTATGTTCACTAATTCATTAATTAAATAATTCATTTATTCAGACATTTACTAAGCATCTACCAGTGCATAAGGTGGCTTCTCTATGTACCCACATTCATATTTATAAGTTGTCCTTGGTTGATTTGCTTGGGAAGGTCTGTTTTGGTTGGGGAATCAAGAGGAATGTCCAGAAGAGGTGCCTATGAGTAGAGGCAGCAGGGGGCTCTAGAATGTGCACTGTCAGGGGGTGGGGGCGGTACAAGAGGGAAGGTGGTATGACAAGCCCAGATCCAGATTAATAGGCAGACTCACTGAGCAACTGCCAGGCACCAACCCATTTGGTTTGCTAAAATATTCCTGGAAATCCAATGGGATGGAGAAAGCTGTATCTACCAGAACTTCTTTTGGGAGAAAAATAGATGTCATTGCTAGGAATACTTTTTGCAGGGGTGGGAGCCTCAAGGTGCGTGGTTAAGTAATAACAGATGTGTTAATAAATTGCTTGTAAAAAGGACTTCTGAGGAAGGGCGGGGCTTCAGATTTGCTGAGTGGGGTTCGAAATTTTGGGGCTGGAGCAGTATCACTGGGAACTGTAAAGGGGAGGAGGAGGCTGCCCAGTGCCCCCTTTCCACACCCTGCCCCAGCAGCGCTCACCCTCTTCTCTATAAAACTGTCAAACAGGTTTAAAGAGTGCTGTTCTGGAGGGGTGCCAACTATTAGCATGGGGTTCTTCACCCAGACTTGTTTGGGGCTGTTCCTGGCCTCACAGCTTGTCACTTGTACAAGCCTTTTAGTCTGAAGCCAACGAGATGGTCACACAGGAGTCCCTGAGCTACCGCCTCTTCACCAGGAGTCTGTTTCCTGGTGGGCTCACTGCCCCTCCACCAACCCCACAGCTCTCTCCTCTTACCTGAGGTGCAGCACTTACCGTACAGCATGATGACATTCTGGTTACTTGTAGTATGATGACGCTCTGTTCACTAGACTGAGCTCTTGGAAGGTGTTTCTTTGGAGGGTTGGGTTGGACAGGGCAGTGGAATGTATGTCCATGATCCACCATGGTACCTGGCTCAGAGAGTCACTCAGTAGAATAAAATGAATAAATGAATGAATGCATGAGTGAGTGAATGGGTGATTGGTCACCATGGGGTGGACTTCCTTTCCCTTATTGCGCTGTCATTTTTCTGATGGGACCAGTCAGCGCTGTCAGGAACTGTAAATCTGTCCTGGCCTATGGACACCCTGGGAGCTCAAGTGTGAGCCCAAGTCCAATTCAGCTCTTTTAAATTAAATTAAGTATAAATGATTTGACACCAGAACTACAGAGATACATTTCCTGCCTTCAACCAATTGGTAGGAAGGCAGATAAACGCACCTTCAGAAAGAAGATCGTAACAATAGTGGAGACAGGGATTAATGCTATGTTAGAAATTAAAATCAATAGATTTTAAAAGTAAGAGGAAAAAGTTAATCCCAGTAAATGTAGTTAATACCTACGTCCCAGCTGGGGGATGTAGGAAGGCCTCTCAAGATAGATCAAATTTATATAAAAAAAATTTTTATTATGAAAAATTTGAAACACACAAAAGTAGAGGGGATAGTTAAATGAACCCAATGGACCTATTGGCTAGCTTGAAAATTATCAACACCAAATTCTTATCCACCATATTAAAAAAATATATAACCACAATACCTTATCAGAGCTGAAATAATTAAAATAATTACTACCATTTAATACCTATTAGTATGCATACTTCTCCAACTATCAAAAAGTCCTTTTTGCAACTGGCTTATTCGAATCAGGATCCAAACAAGGTCCACACATACATTTAGCTGTTATGTTCTTAAGTCGCTTTAAATCTATATCAGCTCTCTTCCTTTTTTTTCATGCTGTTTATTTGTTGAAGAAACCAGGTCATTTGTCCTGTAGACTGTTCTGAATTCTGGATCTGTCTGAATGGATCCTTGTGGGTGTTCCTCTGTTCCCTGCATTCCCTGAAATCTGGTAGTTAAGGTTCATTTATTTTGGTAAGTATATTCTGTAGGTGAGGCTATGTACTACCTACTGCATGGAGAAGGACACAGGCAATGTCTAGTCATCTCACTTCTACTGGTGTTAAACTCGATCAGCCAGATGCACCCGTTTGTAGGTCCATTATAAAAATCCCCCCTCAACCTTTCTCTAATGGTTTTAGCTTCCACTGATGATTGTTACCTAGATCCATTTTTTCATTAAGGATTGCCATATGGTGGTTTTCTAATTCTACCATTGATTCTGCATTTGTTAGCTGGAGTTCTTCTATAAAGAAGACCTTTCCCTTGTCAACTATTTGGTTTGTGTGGAAAGACTGGATAAATGATTCTTCATTTATCACTCTCAAAATAATGAGCTGGTTCGTTAGCAACCCTGGGAAGGTTGAATTTAATCATGACCTTGAAGGATAAGAATGTTTTCTTCTAGTGGCTATGAGAGGGAAGGGCCTTCCAATCAGAGGAAACAGCTTGACTAAAGGCTCAAAAGCAGGAATATGCAGGATGTTTAGAGAATGGCAGAGAGCAGTGACAAGTGCAACCAAAGGCTTTTTGAAAGAAAAAGCCCTGAGCCAGATGTGGTGGAAAAAGCAGGGGGAAAGTCAAGATCGCTGGTTCCACTCCCAGCTCTGTCACCCAATCACTGCTTGGGAACACTGCTTTTCCATTTTTTAGATCAGTGTCTTTCAAACTTTTCTGGCCACAGTCCACATTAATAGAGATATTTTACCCTGTGATCCAGTACTTACATACATATACAGAAAAACACAAAAATTTCAGAAAGAACCCCAAGCAACTTACACTTCTATATACAATATACAATATATGTGGATATTTTGTATCCTATCCTATCCTATGCTATCCTATCCTATTCCACTCCACTCCATTCCACTCCATCCCAAACTGTTAAAATAAATGCTGGTCATGACCACTGACTTGATCTCTGACCCCCAAATGGGGTACAGGCCTCATTTGGATGGTCCCTGGGGCTCTTTGTCGGCTCCAATCCTTTGATCGTTTCCTGGTCTTGGTGACAACCTGACACTGAACCAGGCACTTGGGAAGGGGGATGATATGAGAATGGAAACTGATCATTTGCAGGAGGCTCCTGAGTAGAACATGAGGCAGAAGCCAGACCAAACTCAGGGGCCACCGTTCCAGCCCAGCCCACCATCACCTTGAGAGATCTGACCTCCCTGGGCCACTGCCCCCCTTACACCAGACACCTACCTGCTGGCCCCTGTTTCCACAACAGGCTGGGTTAGCCACACCTGGCCCCTCATCCCTCAGAGGCCCGCTCCCTGCTGATCCTTTCAACTTTGGAAGGTCGTCAGGCTTATCCCTAAACAAAGCCCCAGGCAGGTGCTAACCTAACAGGAGGCAATTGGGAAGGTCAAGGTAAAGTAAAGGGAAAACAACATTGAGAGTCCTGGGCATGAGAGTACCTGAGGCCCCTTCTGACCTGAGCCGAAGACTCACCAGGTTACCTGGGCCACAGCCCTACCTGCCAATGTCTTGTTTTCCTTATGTCTTAAAGAAGATGAATGCCTTCAGCTTGTAGTGGATAAGGAATGATCAGATAATAACTGAGTTGAGGGCTGCCCTGGTGGCGCAGTGGTTGAGAATCTGCCTGCCAATGCAGGGGACACGGGTTTGAGCCCTGGTCCGGGAAGATCCCACATGCTGTGGGGCAACTAAGCCCGTGCGCCACAACTACTGAGCCTGCGCTCTAGAACCCGTGAGCCACAACTACTGAAGCCTGTGCACCTAGAGTCTGTGCTCTGCAACAAGAGAAGCCACCGCAATGAGAAGCCCAGGCACCACAACGAAGAGTAGCCCCGTCTCACTGCAACTAAAGAAAGCCCCGTATGCATCAATGAAGACCCAATGCAACCAAAAATAAAATAAGTAAGATAAATAAATTGAAAAAAAAAATTGAGTTGAGCACCTTGGGGAAATGGTAGGAATTGGGGTTGGTGAAACTGTTTTGTGAATAGCGACCTTGGAGAACTTCCTCTAACTTTGTGGGGTTTTTCTACGTCCCTCTTCTTACAACTCTTCTGTCATTTTCTCTATTGCCTCTGTGTCTTCCTTGCTGTCACTTCCTGTCCCACTCTTCTTTTTGTCTCTCTTCTTGCTCACTCTTCTCTCTTAGCTCTCTCTCCTTTTTTTTTTTTTTTTTTTTTTTTTTTTTTTTTTTTTTTTTTTTTTTGCTGTACGCGGGCCTCTCACTGCTGTGGCCTCTCCCGTTGCGGAGCACAGGCTCCGGACACACAGGCTCCGCGGCCATGGCTCGCGGGCCCAGCCGCTGCGCGGCATGTGGGATCTTCCGGGATAGGGGCACGAACCCGTGTCCCCTGCATCGGCAGGCGGACTCTCAACCACTGCGCCACCAGGGAAGCCCATCTCTCTCCTTTTAATAACAACTTTATTGAGATACAGTTCACATAACGTAAAAGTCATCCTTTTAAAATACGTAATTCAATGGTTTTTAGTATATTCACAGAGTTGTGCAACCAACACTATTACCTAAGTTTAGAACATTTCCCAAAGAAAGCCGTACCCATTAACAGTCACACCCTTATTCACCACACCTCCCACCCCTGGCAGCCTACTTTCTACTTTCTATGGATTTGCCTGTTCTAGACATTTCACAGAAATAGAATCATATAATACATGGCCTTTTGTGGCTGACTTCTTTCGTCTAGCATAATATTTTCAGGGTTCATCCATGTTGTAGCATGTATCAGCATTTCATTCATTTTTATGGCTGAATGATATTCCATTGTATAGAAATTCCATATTTTCTTTTATCCACTCATCAGTTAATGGACATTTGAATGAGTTCCACTTTTTTGCTATTATGAATAATGTTTCTATGAACATTTATGTACAGGATTTTATGTGAACATATATTTTCAATTCTTTTAAGTACATACCCAGAAGTGGATTTGCTGGGTCATATGGTAACTCTACATTTAACATTCTGGGGAACTGCCAAACAATTTTTCAAAGTGGCTGCACCATTTTACATTTCCGCTAGCAATGTGTGGGGTTCCAATTTCTCCACATCCTCACCAACACTTGTTTTTGTTTTCATTTTAGCCATCCTAGTGGATGTGGAGTGGTAACTCATTGTGATTTTAATTTGCATTTTTCTGATGATTAGTGATGTTGAGCACCCTATTATGTGCTTATTGGCCATTTGTGTATCTTCTTTGGATATATTCTTTGCTCATTTTAAAATTGGGTTACTTGTCTTTTTAAGTTGTTGAGTTTGTGAGAATTCTTTACATATTCTGAATAAAATTCTCTTATTGCATATATGATTTGCAGATGTTTTCCCATCCCATGGGTTGTCTTTTCACTTTCTTGATAGTATCCTTAGAAGCCCAAAACTTTGATCAAGTCTACTTTATCTCTTCTTTCTTTTGTCACTTATGCTTTTGGTGTCATACCTGAAAAACTACTGCTTAATCCAAGGTCATGACAATATCTAGAGTTTTACAGTTTTAACTCTTACATTTAGATTTGTGATCCATTTTCAGTTAATTTTTATATATGGTGTGAGGTAGAGGTCCAAATTCATTCTTTTGCATATGGATATCTAGTTGTCCCAGCACCATGTGTTAAATCTGTCTCTCTTTTTTTTTTTTTTTTGCGGTACGCGGGCCTCTCACTGTTGTGGCCTCTCCCGCTACGGAGCACAGGCTCCGGACGCACAGGCTCAGCGGCCATGGCTCACGGGCCCAGCCGCTCCGCGGCATGAGGGATCTTCCCAACCGGGGCATGAACCCGCGTCCACTGCATCGGCAGGCAGACTCTCAACCACTGCGCCACCAGGGAAGCCCAAATCTGTCTCTTTTTAATGTCCCTTTTTCTCCAGGCAGCTGCTCCCAACCCCAGCCCCTCTGCTGCCTCGGAATGGATCACCACTGTGAGAGAGGAAGCTGCTACTGTGATGAATTCTGCCATGTGGTACCAGACTGCTGCCCAGATCACCATGCCCTCTGCAACACTGGTAACTCACATGCAGGCTCCTTTCCACCCCCAGCAGAGCTGGATGCTGTGATTGACAGAGGCAAGCCCCTTGCATGTACTTCAGGCCAAGGCCAGGGTGTGGACTGGATGGCTTCTAAGGTCCCTGACATTCCCAAGATCCTGGCATTCTGTCCATTTCATATCAAAAGTGCCTACACATTCCTCCTCGCTTTCTTTCCCCACTGCTCCTTGCCACCTGCTGCTCCCCTCTGAGCCACTTTTGCTGGTCCCACAAGGAGAGGTTCAGCTGTTGGTGACTGGGGAATAGGGTGGGGAAATAGGATGGCTGTGTTGCACCTAACTGTCCCTGCTTCTCTTGCAGTACAGATGCCTCCTGACCTGTCCCATGTAGACTTTTGAGGGCAGACAGGAGTCTGCAGAGAGGTGCTGGGGGTATTGGGCAGCAGCAGGGGGTGGGAGGCAAGGATGAGGACAGGAGCTTTCACCTGTGTTTTTCCTCTCCTCAAACTATCAGCATGGTGCTGCAGGTGGTGCTGAGGAAGGAGAACCCGCCCAAGCCCTGCCAGAAGCAATCTAGACTGGATGCAGAGCATGGTGAGTGCCCTGGAGATGCTCCTAGAAGGGGTGGCTGGCAACCTGCTCCTGCCTCCCTGGCCTCCAAGCCCCAAAGTCAAGGAGCAATTACCAAAGGGGGCAAAGAGCCTGAGCTGGGCGCAGCACCGCTGCAGCCACGGTTTGGGGGTAGAAGACAGGGTTCCTGCCCATGAACACTGACACTGAATTTCATATAATTCTCATGTGTCATGAAGTAATATTCTTCTTTTGACTTTTTTCAACCATATACAAATGTAAAAAACATTCTTAACTTGTGATCTATACCAAAAACAGGCAGCAAGACAGATTTGGTCCACAGACTGTGGTTTGCTGCTCTCTGCCCTAAATCATCCTCTGTTCTTTATTTTCCTTTTGTGTCCCGGCTTCAGCCCTGACCTGTCCAGCTCTCTGTGCAGCACTGGAGGAGAGCCCTCAGCCCCCACCCGAGCATATTACAGCGTTGGGCAGAAAGAAAGGAAGTATAGCGCAATGGAAAGAGCTTGGACTTGAGAGCCAGACAGACCTGGGTTCAAATCCCGGCTGACCTCAAGCCTTCAGTCTTCTGAGCCTTTCCGAGCCTCCCTTTCCTCATCTGTGTCCTAGAGCTTGCCTTGTAGGACCGTTGGGGAAGGGCCTGGTTCTTGGTGGATGAACAGTGAGAGAGCAGTTATTTGGAGAAATGTAAATAAGCTGGAGAGGGAACAGGCCTTCGCTTACTGCTCACTTAGGTCTGGCAGCTTCTCCAAACCAGCGCCTCTCCATTTCCATGAAGGGACTCAGGAAGACAGCCTGACGCCTCCCTGAAGCTCCTCCCCCACTCGGTGCCAGCAGAGCCCTGGAACAAATCTCAGCCTCCCCTCCTGGGGCCATGATCACTGGGCCCAGAGGTGCTTGTCTCCCAGCTGCCACCCTCTGTGCTTCCCCATTGGTTCAACCAGAGGAAAAACGGAAACCTGCTGTTGTCATAAACGCTGTTAAATGTGCATAGAATCAGCCATACAAACTATAAAACAGAAATTGGGCTCCCAGTATTTATTATTTTGTGACGGTTACACTGAATACAGCAAACGTTTCTTTTTTTTTTGCGGTACGCGGGCCTCTCACTGTTGTGGCCTCTCCCGTTGCGGAGCACAGGCTCCGGACGCGCAGGCTCAGCGGCCATGGCTCACGGGCCTAGCCGCTCCGCGGCATGTGGGATCTTCCCGGACCGGGGCACGAACCTGCGTCCTCCACACCGGAAGGCAGACTCCCAACCACTGCACCACCAGGGAAGCCCACAAACATTTCTTGAAAGTAGAAAGTAAGAACCTAGCGGCCCTGTGGCTAAGTAAGTCTTGCCCGTCTTCTCAGTGTTCCTTCCTGGGCTCCATAGTACTGCCTGTAAGTCCTGAAATAGCCTGGCCTGAGCCCTGTGGCCTCTTGCCCACCCCCTTCTCTTCCCACTGTGACAGGAGGGGCAGGGTACCTTCCTCTGGTGTGCCGGGAGCGGCCTCCCTGGGGTCTCCTCGTGTGCAGGATTTCAGAGCACTAGAAAAATGATGCCAGGGGCTTTAGGGTCTGCCAAGCCCATCCTTTCCTCCCAAATCTGCTCTTCCTCCTGTCCTGTGCATGGTCCCCTGTCCTCCAGCCTCCTGGACTCTAAACCTCAGGGTCATCTTTTACTTCTCTCTGCCCCTGGTCTTCTTCTGCAAGGTGCCAAGTCTTTCTAGTTCTACTTCACAGCACAGTTCACATCTGCCCCCTTTACGTCCCACTGCCGAAGTCCTAGGTCACAGCCTCACAGTCCTGGTCCTCTTGCCCTAACTGGTCTCAACTCACATTGTACCACATTGTACTGCCCAAAGCAGAGCTCTGGTTCTGCCAGCTCTCCATTCAGAAACCACCACTGGCTTCCCATTGTCTCTAGAATAAGGCTAACCTCCCATGCATGGCATGCAGAATCCACCACACAGCCCCAAGGCACATTTCTGGCCTCATCTCCTGCTAGCCTCAGGGAGAGACAGCCCGGGGCCCTGTTTGGGAAAGCCCCACTCCTACCTCCAGAGCCTGAGATCTCCCTTCCTTGCCAGGAGGAGTTTTTCAGGTGAGGCTCTGTGGGATGTGGCCTCTCCAGCTGGGATCATCCTGTGGGCCTCATAGAGAGCCCAAAGATGCGGATTTGTGGGCTCTTTCCTCTTCTTGGGTCAGTGGTCATTCTCCTTCCAAATGCCCAGAAACTCCATCTCCTCCTTCACTTGTCTCTCCTACATTATCCCCCATCCCAACCAGGGTCCCCATAGATGTTCCAGTACTGGCACAGATTCCTCGCTAGTCAAGTGTGCAGGTGTGTGCACATGTGCATGCAAATTTTATTTCTACCTGGCTCTCCATCCTCCCTCCCTGTGTCCTTCAAACATCTTCCCTGTGAAAGTCATTTCCCTGGCAGCGGCATACCACCTGGGCAAAGCCCTGAGAAAGCAGAGGGCTTCCTGTAATGTAAATTAAAATCACAGTTTTAACAGGTGATTCTTTCTTTCTTTCTTTTTTTTTTTTTTTTGTGGTACGCGGGCCTCTCACTGTGGTGGCCTCTCCCATTGTGGAGCACAGGCTCCGGACACGCAGGCCCAGCGGCCATGGCTCACGGGCCCAGCCGCTCTGCGGCATGTGGGATCTTCCCGGACCAGAGCACGAACCCGTGTCCCCTGCATCAGCAGGCGGACTCTCAACAACTGTGCCACCAGGGAAGCCCCTACAGGTGATTCTTTTAATCCACAAGAATGTCTAAAATTAAAAGGACCTGTGGTATCCAAGTGTTGATGACAATGTGGAGCAACTGGAACTCTCATACATTGCTGGTATAGTATAAGCAGGCACAATCAATTTGGAAAACTGTTTGATGCTGTATACTGAAGATAAACACATGACCCAGCAATTCCACTCATATATATATGTATGTATATATATATATATATATATATATATATACAAGAAATATACAAGAATGTTGATAGCAGTGTTATTCAGAATAGTGAAAGACTAGAAATAATCCAAATGTCCATCATTAGGAAAGTAGATAAATAAATTGTGGTATATTTATACAATGGAATACTACCTAACAATAAAAAAAGAATGAAATACCGTTATATACAACAAAATGGGTGAGTCTCGCAGGCATAATGTTAAGAGAAAAAAGCCAGATATAAGAAATTATATATGCATAATCCCATTTATATGAAGTTCAAAAATAGGCAGAACCAGTCTATGGTGATAGAGGTGGGAATGATGGTCCTTGGAGGGATACTGACTGGAAGTGAACACAAGGGAACCTGTTGAGATGCTGAAAGTGTCCTATATCTTGATCTGAGTGGTGAATACATCCTGGGTGTAAGCACATGTAAAAATTCATCAAGCTGTATACTACTTGAGGTTGGCGTAGTTACCTATATGTTGGTTGTACCCTAATAAAAGAAATGAAAGAAGAGAGGGCTCCCTGGAGGTTTCTATGCTACAACCCAAGGAAATAGGAGCTAGGGTATGGAGGGGTCCATTCACCCGGCTTTGCAAACTTAAATGATTCCCACCATCTCTCCTTATCTACACATGTTGAACCTGTGGGGACCCACTCAGACCCCCAGAGTTGGTATAAAGATTATTTTAAAGAGGGAACATTTGACCTACAGAAGATGCAGAAAGAAGTGTGATCTGAACTTCCCTTATCTGACTAAAACAGAGCCTTCTAAAAATACAGCTGCCACAAATCTCCCTCCAAGGGATTTTCCAGCCAATTTTAGCTGCCATGGAGACAGACTGCCAATAGAATCTTCCGTATTTTCCCACAGAGGTCCTAAGCCCCATGCCTTTGTTAAGTGTGGTGTAGAAACTTTTGTCTCTGGTTATTCAGTGAGTTACTCATTACTAAGCAGCTCCCTAGTGCACGTGTAAATAAACTTTGTCTTTTCTCCTGTTCATCTGTCTTTTCTTTGTTAAGTTGCAGGCCTCCAGTCACTGGACCCAGGTTGGAAGAGGAAAAAGTTTTTCCTCCCAACAGACACAGACCCAAGTGGCGCTGGTGACACCTCCATCCTTCCATTTGTTCAGGCTGAGAAGTCTGTAGTTTTCTTCACTTTTCTCTTCCTTTGACAGCCCACACCGATCTGGTAGGAAGTCATGTTGGCTCTACTTTCAAAATATATCCAGAATCTGACCAACTCCAACCTCCTCTGGTACCACTGTGGTCAGAGCCACCCTCCTCTCTTACCTGGACTAGGGCAAAAGCCTCCCAACTCTATTCCAGTTTCTATTCCAGACCACAGCTGCCAGAGTGGTCCTTCTAAAACCCAAGTTAGAACCCATCACTCCTCCGCTCAAAACTCCCCAGGGGCTGCTCCCACCTCACTCCAAGAACCCAGCGCCCAAGGCTGGCAAGGCCCTTTGTCACCTATGCCTTATCATCCTGCTCCCCTGCCCCCCAACTCTGCCCTCTCACGTGGCTCCAGCCACATGCCCTCTTTTGTGCTTCTTGAACTAGGTCCTGCCTTAGGTCTCTGGATCTTTCTCTAGCAGTTCCGCTGCCTGGAGTGTTCTTCCCCACGTATCCACTTGGCTAACTTTCTCACCAGCTTGGAGTCATTGCTCAGATCCCATGGTGCTATTTAATACTTTAATCTGTCCCTCACCTCTCCACGCTACACACACCAGGTTCTTCTTAGCTGTCTTTTTTTTTCTTTTTTCCATAATATTCATCCCTATATCATTCACTTATTAATGTTTGCCATCTCCTTTCACTGGGAAGTTATTTCCATGAGGGAAGGGATCTGTTTTACTCAGTGATGTATCCTGGGTGCCTAGAACAGTGTCTGGCATCTAGTAGGTGCTCCATATATGTCTGCTAAATTAATAAAACTAGCCTCCTATGCTCATTCAGGGTGAGAGCTGAGTTGGGCTGAACAAAATGTCCAGGAACTTTCTGGATAAGACTATTATGCCCCCAGGGCCAACAGTCATGTGTCCAGGCTTGGAAATTCCCCCAGATACAGGGGAAGATGGACCAGACAAAATTCAGCAAAACCCAGGGAAACACTCAGCAGGCTTCCCTTCTAGCAGGTTCCTGGTTAGATCTCATCATAGACAACTGGGCTAGAGCTGAGCTGTTGATCACTTAGAGGATGAGAAGAGAAAGGAAATGGAGAAGGGAAGTCTGTGGTGGGAGTGCAAGGGCACCTGGAGTACCTCAGTCTGTAGATTAAGCCACTGGCCGCTAGAATGAGGAAGTCCCTTTCCCCGCTAGGGTGGGGCAGACAGGTGGGCCAGGAGGGGAGGGAGGCGGCTGAAAGGAGTTGCATTCTTTTTTTTTTTTTTTTTTGCTTTATAACAAATTTAATCAGTTATACATATACATATGTTCCCATATGTATATGGCGGCTGAAAGGAGTTGCATTCTTGCTGGATTTCTCCTCTGTCTTCTCAAGGGTGAAGAGTCACACCAGATCAGTCATTACTAGATCGGGTCAAACAGAATTCAGGTCACTGTATGGCCCTGGGGCCTCCTCTCCCCACCTACCCACCCCCCAAGGGGAAATCCATTCTCCCATTTTATAAAGTGAAGGACTGAGGTTGAATGGGAGGGTGGAAGGGCTCAGCCTGGCAGGAGTACTATACGGATTAACAGTGTGGTTGGAACTGGGGTCCAAGATCCCTGAACCCAAGTGCTGGGCTGTGTCCCAGACGGACCCCTCAGTGCCTTCTCATAGAGTCTTCCTCCCCTCATCCCACCCCCGTGCCCTAGAATGACTCCCTTCTCCTTCCAGGCCACAGAGCCCTTTATCCCAACGGAGGGTGAAGTTCTAGAAGACAGTGGCTCACACCAAACGCAGAACCTCAGACTTCATGGCCAAGAGGACCTCAGAGGTCTTATTGACAGAGGCCCAGAGAAGGCAAATAACTTGTCCAAGATCACACAGAGCTCTTGGGCCACTACCAATGAAGGAGCTGGAAACAGAACCTAGACCTTTTTTTAAAAAAATTTATTTATTTTTGGCTTCATTGCTGTATGCGGGCTTTCTCTAGTTGCAGTGAGCTGGGGCTACCCTTCGTTGTGGTGCATGGGCTTCTCACTGCGGTGGCTTCTCTTGTTGAGGAGCACAGGCTCTAGGAGCACGGGCTTCAGTAGTTGTGGCATGCGGGCTCAGTAGCCGTGGCTCGCGGGCTCTAGAGCGCAGGCTCAGTAGTTGTGGCGCACGGGCTTAGTTGCTCCGCGGCATGTGGGATCTTCCCGGACCAGGGCTCGAACCTGTGTTCCCTGCACTGGCAGGCGGATTCTTAACCACTGCACCACCAGGGAAGTCCCAAACCTAGACCTTCTGATTCCACTTTAAATTTCCTTCCAGCTGTGAGATTTTGTGATTTCTTTTTTTTTTTTAACAGAAAAGCCCTAGAGGTTTATTAGACTATTTCTGAAGGAAAAAAAAAATTTAAGACATCTCAGATACAACAACAACAACTAACATTTGTGTAGCACTTTACAATTTACAAAGTGCTTTCCACATACATTATCTCATTGAATCCTCACAACAACCCTGTGAGGTAGGTATCATTGCCAATTTACAAGTGAGGTAACTGAGGCTCAAAGGTTCCAGGACCTTTAAAGAGATCCACTGCAAATGATTAGTCAAGATGGACCATAAAACCAGATCTTTCAACTCCAAGTCCCACTCAATGCCAAACAGGTTTTTATTTTTCATTGCAGAATTATACCATACAATTATTCATGATAAAGGTCTTAATCACAGCTGATCCAACTTTCCAAAACCAGAAATTTCTGTAAGGAAAATTTAATTTTTTTGGTTTATATGAAAATCCTGACTTAATTAACTTACTGAAATGTTACTGAGTTTTAAAACTAATGATGGCCAATATTACCATGATTTTAATCTCCTTAGAAAGTACTGACAAAATTAAATGGCTTTCCTCTTGTTTTAGGATCATACATAATCCTTTACAAAAGGGCATATGTAGGATCTTTGAGTCTGAACACTAATTCTCAAGTCCTACCCCTCTTAGCAAATATACTAAGAAAAACTGTCTACCCCCTCTATAGGAGATAGCAGCAGAACACAGATTATGCTGTGCTAGAAATGTGCTTCTTCACAACTGAAAGAGGAAGGTAAGAAAGGCATCATATAAACCCTCTACTGAGCCTCGGGTGCCCCAAACTAACAGGCATATCATGTGTTATATGAATGAATTCATCACCACTATCATTATCCAAGAGCAGTTACAAGGCATCCTCTTGTGTCACTAGTACAAAACAGAGAAATATGGTCCCTACCCTAGGACAGCTTGCTGAAGTTTCTTCTAAGGTCTGCCAGTTCTAAAGCAGTGCTCATCACAAAACGACATAGAGCTTGACACAAGTAAAGAAAACAGGAGAACAGGCTACCCAGGCAACTACTATGTAACAACCTAAAACAGAATAATTACAAGGTGAATAGGGACACAGAAAAAGGAAGAATATGAACAGTTTCCTGATTCAAGCCACAGCGTGGCATGACCACAGAGCACCGAGAAACAACTAAAGCTGACAAACCAGTCTGGCATGGAACCAAGAGGAAGGGTTGTTCTTTCTCAGTCAAACTTTATACTGGTGGAGCATCTAAGAGGGAGCATCACATCAGCAACAGATCTTAAAAATAATCATGAGGGAGGAACTTGTCGTAGACTCAGGATCAGAAGAGCCAACATTCTTGCCCATTAGCAGTCAAGCCACGTTGTATACAAAGATCATATCACAGACATATACTGAGTCTAAGTAATTTATACCAAGCTAACAGAAAAAGAACAGCAATTCCAAACATTTTGCTACCACATAATTTCGCAAAAAAATTAAACTGGTGAAAAAGAACCATGCATTTGTACATTTTTGGTGCTCATTTTCAAACTGCTACCGAATTTAGAAAATCATTTCCCCTTATAAAAGGGCTTCAGAATCTAAATATCAAATGAAATACTTCTAGCATTTAAAGAGTTTATTAGACACATACAATTACATTCAATGAAGTTATAAGTGAGCTACAAAATGGAAAAATAAGAACTCACATTGATAAAACCTCAAACACATCTCAGAATAAATTCAAGCTTTTAAGCTTAACATCTATACCTTTATCATTTTTTTAAATGCAGAAGGACCCATTAAACACTGATGTAATAAAATTCAACGTCTAGGCTAAATGCAGAGAATTTTATAGTCCACAGCATGGTTTTTAGTTACATATCACCTTTCTTCCACAATGCTTACATTACTTCACAATTATAATAATTATTAAGCTAATAATACAAAGCAGAACACTGCTTCAAATTAAGGTACCTTTTGCTGTACGTAGCAAAGACTGCCTTCCTGCACCAAGTAAAGAAGTGACTCTTGAAATACTGGGTGGAATTTCTTTATCCAACATGGGACCGATGCGCTGGCAGATTTGCAACAGATGATCAGGAGCCACATGCTTATTGGACAAGACCAATTCCTCGTAGCTCCTGTTGTGCTCGTTGCCCTCCCAATCCAACCTCTTCGGCAGCAACTGGTACTGCTCCAGCTCCTGCACCAGCACCTGGGTGGCTCTCCGACACGGGCCGGCCGATAGGTACCGGGCGATAAGGAAGTACAGCTCCGACTCGATGAGGGGCACCGGGCGTCGGGCGGGCGAGGACTCCGCCATGGCCGGGCGCGGAGCCGGGGCGGGAGCGGGTGAACGAAGCGTGTAGGCCGCGCCGGGGCCTGACCGGGCCGGCCAGATTTTGTGATTTCTTGACACCTGTTCAGCAAGCTTTCCTCTACTCTGGAGCTGCTTTCATCACAAACCTCTTGCCCTGAAATCCCCAAGATACCTTGTCTGGCCACTGGCTGTGGCCATAACAGCTTATGTCCTTGGCCCTTTGAGGGGATAAGATTCTTCACTAGGGCATTTGGAAATACATTCTGCAGCCTCATTCCCCGTCTTGTGGCCAAATCCCCAAGGTTCCCTAAGTAATCACCCTCAGTGTCCCTCCTCCCAGGCCTGGGGACACAGACCAGCACACTTACACTTTCCCTTCTCCCAGCTGTGCTCTCCCTACCCCACACCTCCAGTCTGGCCCAAGACATGATCCTGCCTCTGGCTGGGATGCTGGATCACAGGATGTAAAGATGGAAGGATGTTAGGGATCAGAGTCCTGCCCCACACTGGAGAGCTGTCTCCTGCAGACTTCAGGGGGCTGTTCCTTCTCTCTGTTGCTTGAGGATCTGAGTGGACATCAGGGCCTTCACTCATTTATTGAGCAACTAAAATGTATATGTTTTCAACAAGCACCAAGTATGTAGCAGGCACTGTTAGAGCCTTTTTATCTCATGTGAGCCTCATGAAACAGCCCAGTGAGGTAAGGATTATGCCCATTTTACAGATCAGGAGGTTGAGGTTCAGAAAGTTCTTCAATTTGCCCTAGATTATAGAGCTAGTAAATCTAGAATTAGGAATAAAACCCATGTTTCTCTAAATAGAAGCCAAAGCCCCATGCACAAGGGGAGAGGGAGAGGGGAAAGGCTGTGGGAAGGGGGAAATGTATGTGAAACACCATCTTCCATGGCCTCCCTGCCTACAGGACCCAGGGGATGAATATCACTGTGGAAATGATTCCATAGCTTCAAACCAAACTTCAGAGAGGGGGTTGTCAGTGGGCAAGGGCGGCAGGAGGGTTAGCTCCTTGTCAGCCCTGACACACAACCTGCCAGCTCTCAGCCTGTGCACTTGTGATCACCTGGTTGCATCCTGGAAACTACCCAGCCACACCTAGGTAGGTGGCCCGCCCCTGCTCCGCGGGTTGAGCAAGCAGGAAAAGGTGGCAGCAAGAGGCAGTGGGCAGATCTGCTGGGCAATGGTGGCCGGAGCCCCAGCTAGGATGGGCTTTCTCGGGGGCCTGGCTCTGCCCCTTTTCTTCTTCTGCTGGGTGGCTGGGGCTCCTGGGAGCTCTGCAGGTAAGGAGGCAAGAGGGTGCCTGTGGGCTTCTCTTCTAACTCTGGGTGGGAGCTTCTGTACTGCAGCCCTTTGTGGGTGAGGGTAGCTCTCTCGGGTTAGTTATCGTCAACCATAAAGCTATACATGAAGTATTACTATGGCTGATAGTAGGCAACGGCAGTGGGTCAGCTTAAGCACATGGGACTCTGCAGTCCATACAAATATGAGGTTGCTGTGGGTTTGTCTTTATGCCTGTGTGGGTGTGAGTACGTGGGGCGGGGAGATTGTGGGGGTCAGGGAGGTGCAGGCTGGTGATAAATCTGATTAAAGCCTAAGAATGTGGCTTGACAAGATTCTTTCTCCTCCAAGTTAATTTTCTAGCATGAATTTCCTTCAAAAACCCATTTTTGTGTGAAAAGTGTGACTGTCACAGGCTGCTTGTGGAGGGTGGATTCTGAGAGAGACAGGCTTTTATGAAAGAAGAGAATGAACATTGATCTGTAATAGGAACTGTGCGAGGCTTGTCACATGAATTATCTCTTGTAAAAATAGACTTTATTTTTTAGAGCAGTTTTAGGTTCACAGCAAAATTGAGCAGAAAGTACAGACATTCCTATGTATCTTCTGCCCACCTCCCCACAGCCTCCTGTGCTATTAACATCCCTCACCAGAGAGGTACATGTATTACAATCGAGGAAGCTACACTGACACATCATTACCATGTTATCTTTTAAGACTTTATTTTTCAGAGCAGTTTTAGCTTCACAGCAAAATTGAGAGGAAGGTACAGGGATTTCCCATATACTCCCACCACTATCTTTTTTTTTTTTTTTTCTTTGTGATCATCACTTTTTTTTTTGACATGGATATACCCATAACGTTTTATTGAATGAAAAAAGTTGTAACACAATATATACAGTTTGATGACATTTTGACATATATACACTACTGATACTATGTATAAAATAGATAACTAATGAGAACCCACTGTATAGCACAGGCAACTCTACTCAGCCATCACTATCCTTTTAATCCTCACATTAACCCTGTGAGAGAGAGATACAATTCTCATTCTTACTCTCGTCCAGCCCCCCACCCGCAGTGAGGAGACTGAGTCTTCTTACCGGGATTAAGTAACTTGTCTGCAGAACCAGGCTTTTATTCCACACATACCTAACCCCTGGACCACACTGCCTCCTGCATGCACTCATGATCTATACCAGGCTTGTACTGCACATTTTTTTTTCTAATTTTTTTTTGGACTGCGTTGGGTCTTCGTTGCTGTGCGCGGGCTTCTCACTGCGGTGGTTTCTCTTGTTGTTGAGCACGGGCTCTAGGCGTGCGGGCTTCAGTAGTTGTAGCATGTGGTCTCAGTAGTTGTGGCTTGCGGGCTTAGTTGCTTCAAAGCAAGTAGGATCTTCCGAGACCAGGGCTCGAAACAATGCTCCCTGCATTGGCAGGCGGATTCTTAACCACTGTGCCACCAGGGAAGTCCTGTGCTGCACATTTGACATTTAATTTAATGTAATGTTCACAATCCTATGAAATAGGTACCCCAGCTCCATTCCACAGATGGGAAAATGTAGGCGTGGAGCTGGGAGAATTGGCCGGGTCACAAGGTTGGTAAGCAGCTGAGCAAGCAGCAGAGAGGGGACTCGAACTCAGAGTCCAAAGTCCACATGCTTTCCTCTCCACCAGTTTGATTTGAGGAATGGGTCAGGAGAGCTGCAGCATTCTAGAGCTGTAAAGAGCCAGGGTGGGCTTTGCTCTGTTTGAGAAGAGCCCCAGTGGGTAAGAGAGTTGGGTGGGGGGTTGTGAGGGCCCCAGAGATGAAGAGGCTATGGGTTTGGGAAGCGTGAGGAGGTTTCACCGCAGGGTGACCCCACAAGGCTCCCAAGAAAGGAAGAAAATGTGTGAGGGGAGGTCAGTGGCCAGACCCCACAGCTTGAGCTTCAGGCTGTGTGGGCGGCCGCAGAAGGGTTCTGCCTCCACCTGTGGGGACTGAGAGGCTCAGAGAAGTATCTCGGGCTTTGAAGTGGAGAGAAGCAAGCATATTTCTGTAAAATCGTGGTTTGTGTGTGTAGGTAGACCGCACTGAACAGGTAATGAGAGGGAATGCCATGACCACCTAATTCTCATGTGGGTACAGCCTGAAACTCTCGCTATATGAAAGTAGGTTGTGTGCTCTCAGGTGACTCCTTGAAACGACATGGTCAGGGAGGGATACTTAATAACCCCCTGCAGGCTTTGGAATGTAAGGGCTTCCCCATTCCCCTTCCCCTTTGGTCCTCACCCCATAGCAAGGCAGGTATGAGACCCTCGCTGGTAGGGGACAGAGTCAGGATTTGCACCAGTAAATCATCAGACTCCAGAGCTGGTAGGCAACACGCCTGGGAGTAGAACCCAGTCTCTTGCCTCCTGGCCCAGTGATGCTTCATTATCCAATGGGAGACACAAGAGGTCAAGCCGAGGACCTGTCCTGACACCCTGGGTAGAGGTGACCAAATGGTCCTGGCCCTCCTTTGGGTCCTTGGGTACTTTGGGGCCAGTAGGTGTCAGGAAAGACCATCTTAAACCATAAGAACCCCGAACAAGGATGCTTATATTTTCATCTTTTCCTTCCAAGAGTAGGGTTACTAGATAAAACACAGGGTGTCCACCTAAATTTGAATTTCAGGTAATGAGTTTATCAGTATAAGTATGTCTTAAATATTACATGGAAAATTACACATACTAAAAAAATTTGTCGGGCTTCCCTGGTGGCGCAGTGGTTGAGAGTCCGCCTGCCGATGCAGGGGACGCGGGTTCGTGCCCCGGTCCGGGAAGATCCCACATGCCACGGAGCGGTTGGGCCCGTGAGCCATAGCCGCTGAGCCTGTGCGTCCGGAGCCTGTGCTCCGCAAAGGGAGATGCCCGCGTACTGGTTAAAAAAAAAAAAAAAAAAAGAAAAAAATTTGTCATTAAAATAATTCCTTGTTTATCTGAAATTCAAATTCAAATTTAACTGGGCATCCTGTATTTTTATTTGCTAAATCTGGCAACCCTCCTTAAGAGGCACCATGGCCTACAAAGAGAGAGAGCCCCTCTCCCTCTGTAGACAGGAGAGGCACCCGTGTCAGCTCCTAAATATTTGCTGTAGCCTCCCCCGGGCAATGCATGCCTGCTGGCCCTCCACTCACACGACCTCAGAGTGTCAGTCCAGTGAGCAGAGACATCCTGCCCTGGGGAGACATGCTAGCCGCATTTTTCTAAAAAGTACACGTTTGCGTCACCGGCTCCCTGTTTCCTGTGGAAGACGCTGGGTTCATCATTTCCGGAGTTCCAGGGGTCCCTCCTTGCCGTCTAAGGCCCGCGTTCAGGAGAGCCTTGAGCAGGTGGGCAGCTTGCCCTTTTCCTTTGCTAGAGCCCCGGGGACTCTGCCTGCTTCCCTTTTTTGCAGCAGCCATCACCCACACTGTCCAGGAAATTCCCCTCCTCCAATCCCCACAGCTACCTCTCAACACAAAACCACAGATGTTTCTTGTGGTTGAAGTGTTTTACTTCCATGAGGAAACAGTCACTGGATGAGAAGAGAATTGATAGGAAAGTGACAAGGGGGTGGTGGTATGATGAATTGGGAGATTGGGATTGACATGTATACACTGATGTGTATAAAATGGATGACTAGGTCTTCCCTGGTGGCGCAGTGGTTGAGAGTCCGCCTGCCGATGCAGGGGACGTGGGTTCGTGCCCCGGTCCGGGAAGATCCCACATGCCGCGGAGCGGCTGGGCCCGTGAGCCATGGCCGCTGAGCCTGCGTGTCCGGAGCCTGTGCTCCGCAACGGGAGAGGCCACAACAGTGAGAGGCCCGCGTACCGCAAAAAAAAAAAAAGGGGGGGGGGCTCTAAAATGGATGACTAATAAGAAAATAAATAAATAAATAAACATTAAAAAAAAAAGTGACAAGATTCTTCCAGAAAGTTCTAAGAGTCGCAGTCCCTGCTCTGCAGTTCTTGGCTCACTTGAGTCTTCTGCCTTTTTTGCTCCCCCTTGAAGCTGGATCCTGGCCCTACACATTCACTCAGATGGTTTCAGACCAATAATCAACTAGATTCTGGGGATTGCTTGCCTCATGTGGGCCATCAGAGGACATCAGTCAGGGCAATCCCAGTTCCATGGCTGCTACGTGGGCCTGGTCTTCCCAATAGTGCCTCTTCTTCCTTGAATATATAGATGAAAAATAGGGTAAAAGCAGTCCCCCTCCCCACCTTCCTCCCAGCAGTGCCCTGGGCATAAGCACAAGAGCTTGTGTGAAGTCAGTGCCCTGGGACTCATAGCTCACAAAGTTGGTCTTACCCAATACAGGCCCCAGCACCAGTGAATCAGGCTACACAGAAGTGCCTGCTGTGATTCCAGGGGTCAGGACGAGCTCAGAGGGAGTCTTCCAGACCACTGACCTCACCGAGACCTCTATGTCAAACCATATCTCTTTGGAAACTCAAACCCTAAGCACCCAGACCTCTGATAGGACCTTCCTCCCAGGCAGCACCATTTCAGTAACAGAGAACAGGGAAAACAAGACCATGGCCCTCATAAAAATAATGCCTTCCAAGTCCTCGGCTGTGATCACCACTCCTATGGAGACATCAGCCACAAGTGGCAGCCCCACGGGATGTGGAATGACCACAGTTGAGACCGTCACAGGCACTGAGCTCTCGAAAGCCGCCTTTGACACCCTTTGCAATTTCGACAGCTCTGAAGAGGCAAGGAGAATAATGGTAGTCTTCTTGAAATTAGCTCACACCTCTACAGAAGCTGAGACCTTGTCCTCGGAGAGCAGCGCTTCCTCTGACAGCTCAGTTCCAGCCATCACCGCCTCACAAGCCCTGTCACTTGACATCGCTGCTCTGACTAAAGTCTTGGTTACCTACAACATCAGCAACATCGAGGTGATCAACTGCAGTGTTATAGAAATAGAAGCAACTGCCAGCATCCCTGGGACCTCAGACATAGATCGCAGCCCCACGGGAGGAAAGGCCCTGCCTACCCCTGAGACATCAGCTTTGCCTGACTCCACTGAAGTAAAATCACACCTCGCCAGGACCACAACCTCTGCTGAGACCTTGTCAACAGCCAGCGCCACAGAATCAGCCACACCTGACATCACACTCACCATCAGTAGCACCACAGAAATGGAAACAACAGCAGCCAAGGCCACGGCCCCCAGTGGGACTTTGGTGACAGTTAGCATGAACCTCTTGGAAGAAAACTCATCCCTCTCTGTTGAGACAACAAGGCACACCAAGGTCTCAGGAGCAGTTACAGTCTCCACAGGGACTGCATCAACAGTAGGCAAGGTGACTTCCCCTGCTGGGTTCTCAACTACAGTCTACAGCCTGTCTGAAGTAACGACCATCATGAGCTCCACCCCCTCAGAGACTTCTACCACAGACATCACATTCAGTGAGCCTGTTCCCAACAGCAGGAGCCCTCTTCCTTCTGTCCATCTGGCTACAGCCAACAGCAGCCAAGAAACAAACATCACCTTAGCCAAGACCACAGCCTCAGCAAAGACCTTGAAGACAGCCAGCACAGCTGGAGGGAAACCCTCAACAGCCACGCCCACCAGTGCTCAGACAAGTCTGACAGATGTTACTGCAGGTGAACGGCTTCTCCCATGTGTGATTTTTGGGGATTTGGGGTTTGGAGTCTGCATGTTTAGGGAGTAGGGAGAAAGGAAAGATCTGGGGGCCTATTCTGAGCCCTGTCTCTGATGTCACCTCTTCATGATCTTCTAGTGGTTCTTGCCAAAATCAGTAATGAGCAGAATTAAGGTGGTGTATGGAAAAAGTGTGGAGAAATGGTTTGGGATCTTGTCTCTGCCTTTAACAACCTGAGTGACCTAGGACAGGTCCCTCTCCCTCTCTGGGCCTCAGTTTCTCCACCAGTTGCTGGAGGAGGTTGCAGTGAAGTCCTTTGCATCTCTGCCATTCTATGGAGTTGACTGTTAAGTAATTACTGTGCACCAGGCAAGGAGCCAAATTTTACTTAAAAGACACAGCCCTCATTATCTGAATGCCTCTGATTCAGCCAGGGCCATACCATGTGGGCATCTGGCCCAAATTGCTGCCCTCTGAGCAGCTGGGACCCCATGAAAATGGAGCTCACTGGATGCACTTGCTGGGATTGGTGCCATAAATGGTGACTTAAAATAAATAAATAAATAGGGCAAAGGTTTGGGAGTCTAAAGCTACATCTCTGGGCAGGACAGGAATAAAGATGCAGACCTAGAGAATGGACCTGAGTACATGGGGAGGGGGAAGGGTAAGCTGAGACAAAGTGAGAAAGTGACATGGACATATATATGCTACCAACTGTAAAATAGATAGCTAGTGGGAAGCAGCTGCATTGCACAGGGAGATCAGCTTGGTGCTCTGTGACCATCTAGAGGGCTGGGATAGGGAGGGTGGGAGGGAGACGCAGTGGGAGGAGATATGGGGATATATGTATATGTAGAGCTGATTCACTTTGTTATACAGCAGAAACTAACAGAAAAATGTAAAGCAATTATACTCCAATAAAGATGTTAAAAAAAAAAGAAAGAAAGAAAGCTACATCTCTAAGACAACAGATATTTCTCGGGGAAGAGGTGCTTTGTCAGTGGCTGCTGGGTCAGCCCAGGTCCCAGTCAGCCTATAGCCTTCACCTCCACTTCCCATCACTCTTTCCTCGTGCCTCATCCCTGCAGTATCCTCAGCTTGCACTGCCTTTTTTGGGGGGGTGAAATAAAAATATTAATCACAACCACCTTACTGAATATCTTTTGTATTCCAGGCAGAGGTGATATAAAAATATTTCACAACTAGTGAGCATTGACACCAGCTGAAGTTTCTCTCTGATGCCAGGCAGTATACTACTGTATGAGCTTTGCATGTTATCTCCTCTAACTAAACCTTCAAAACTACCTTATGAGGTGGGTATTCTTACCCCCCACCTGACAGAGGAGGAAATAGATTTAAAGATGGTAAAAAAGTAGTAGTGGAATTCCAAGTGAAAGTCTATTTGATTCCAAAACTCGGTCTCCTGTTGTGCTTTTATTTTTAAAGGCTCAATTTATTAATATATTTTTATTTTAAAAAGCTTTTATTTGTTGATTAGATGATACATTCACATGATTTGAAATTCAGTAAGTACAAAAGAGTACACCATAAAATGTCTTTCTCCCATTGCTGTCCCCCAACTCCCCAATTTTCCTTACATACATAACTGATGGTATCACTTTCTTGTGAATCCT
This sequence comes from Mesoplodon bidens, assembly GCF_964165515.1. Lineage (NCBI taxonomy): Eukaryota > Metazoa > Chordata > Mammalia > Artiodactyla > Ziphiidae > Mesoplodon > Mesoplodon bidens. The sequence continues at coordinate 112,042,017 of NC_138161.1, read as the reverse complement.
CTTCTGGACATGAAATATGCATATGGAAGCATAAGAAGGAAGATGAAAGATTTCTACATATTATATTGATATAATATAGACATAGATACTATATCATATAGATATAGAATAATATCTCTCATCTTCCTTTTCATGCAAATGGAGCATGTGTTAAACACAGATCTCTGAGACAAGGCTATTCTTTTTTATGGCTTCTCAGTATTTTGTTTTACCATAATTTATTTAACCAGTGTTTTATGGATGGACATTTAGGTCTTTTTTTTTTAACATCTTTATTGGAGTATAATTGCTTTCCAATGATGTGTTAGTTTCTGCTTTATAACAAAATGAATCAGCTATACATATACATATATCCCCATATCTCTTCCCTCTTGCATCTCCCTCCCTCCCACTCTCCCTATCCCACCCCTCCAGCAGATCACAAAGCACAGAGCTGATCTTCTTGTGCTATGTGGCTGCTTCCCACTAGCTATCTATTTTACATTTGGTAGTATATATATGTCCATGCCACTCTCTCACTTTGTCCCAGCTTACCCTTCCCCCTCCCCATGTCCTCAAGTCCATTCTCTAGTAAGTCTGCATCTTTATTCCCATCTTGCCCCAAGGTTCTTCATGACCTTTGTTTTAGATTCCATATATATGTGTTAGCATACGGTATTTGTTTTTCTCTTTCTGACTTACTTCACTCTGTATGACAGACTCTAGGTCCATCCACCTCACTACAAATAACTCAATTTCGTTTCTTTTTATGGCTGAGTAATATTCCATTGTATATATGTGCCACATCTTCTTTATCCATTCATCTGTCGATGGACATTTAGGTTGCTTCTATGTCCTGGCTATTGTAAATAGAGCTGCAATGAGTATTGTGGTACATGACTCTTTTTGGACATTTAGGTCTTTTCCAGTATTTTGTTATGACAAACGGTGCTGCAGTAAATAGCACATTTTTCACATGTGTGTTATTTTCTGTAGGATAAACTTCTAGGAGTGCAATTGCTGGATCAATTCTAATAGTATTCTAATAGGAAGAAACGACTAAAATGTGACAGGTAAAGGCAGGCAGATTAGGGCTCAAGAAAAGACGGAAGTTGCCTACAAGCTGCTAAGTCAGGAAGGCTGGATTGAAAGACCTTTGCTAACCTGGAGCTGGAAGCACTGGCTGAGTGTATCCCCTCAGAGACCAGCCTCTCTGCAGCCTTCTCCCAGGCTGGCCCCTTTCCCAACAGCCCCATCCGGGCCTCCAGGCCTTGAGAACTTTCTAGATCCACTTTCATTTCTCCTTCCTCACACTACTCTTTTGACTTCTCCAAATGTGGATGGGGCCTCTAGACATTATTTCCTTCCCTCTTGTTGGGAAGACTCCACGATGGGTCCAGTTACTGGAGAGGAGGACTCCTTTCTCTTTGCAGTGAGTAGAGGTAAGATCCTATGTGAACACAGACTCATTTACACACGAGTGTGAGTACACATATGCAGCGTGGGGACAGAGACTGGGTAGCACAGTTCACATCTTGATTCCTGAAATGACTTTTTACCCATATTTTCATCTTCCTACTGTCCTCAACTTGCAGGTGAGGATGGAGGCTTCCTCCTCCTGAGGCTGAGCGTGGCCTCCCCAGAAGACCTCACTGCCCCCAGAGTGGCAGAGAGGTTGATGCAGCAGGTGAGTGGCACTTTCTGTGCCGGGGGGTAGAGGAGAGTGAGAGGTTCTCGGAGACCCTGGGGAAGATCTGCAGGATACAGAAGATACTGTACACTTGGGAGGGTCCAGTTTCTTCTGGAGTATTAGGAGTGAGATCTAAAAATCCCTGTCTGGCTTTGCTTCTGCCTGTTTTTCCTGAGTTCTGAATTCCCCTTCTCTGCTATGTAAAGAAAGATTCTTTCCCTCATCCCAATTTCCTCAGGCTTTAGGAAGATCAGGCTTTCAGGCCCCTGGGGGAAGGTCAATGTTATAAATGGGCAGATAGGCAGGACTTTAGTTGCAAGTGGCAGCAACCCAACTCATCGTAGCTTATACAATAGGCAAGGTATTGGCTGAGAAACCTAGAAGTGGCTGTCCAGCTTCAGTTATGGCTGGATCCAGAAGCTCAAACAGGATCATCAGGATTTTCTCTTTCTCTCCCCCTCTTAGCTCTTCTCCCTTCATTCCTCAGAGTCTCTTCTTATGTAAGGAAAGGTGGCTGTGACAGCCCTAGATTCACAAGGTGCTTACCTCTCCCAAGATCTGCATATCATACTAGGGAAGGACGGATCTCATTGACCCGGAAGGGCCACCATGACTGACAGCCCGACCTGAACCCCATGGAGTGGGAAGGAAAGGCCCCAAAGGAAATAGGGATATTAGACAGAAAACAAAAAACAAACAAAAAACCCCCCATAGATGTACGCTCTAGATGGGGACCAAAATGACATTTGTAGAAGTTGGGAAAATTCTCCTAAAACTCAGATCCCTGGACAAAGCTTCTAGTGGTGGAATTCTAGGGTTAGGGTTTTGGGGGATGGTGTGAGTCATTGGAAGGTTAGAATGAGTCAGCTCAGCCTAACTCTTGTGCCCCCATCTTGCTTCCAGGGGATGATGGGAAGAGGGAAGATTTGGGCCCTAGAAGTTCTCTTAGTGGAACGGGGCCTATCAGGACTCCCATAATAAGGAGGTCCCTGAACATGGCATGGGGTTTTTAAGTGGGAGAGCCAAATAAGTGACAAATTCCCACTGCATATGATAATCCAAGTAGCAAGTGTGAATCCTGGTTGAAGAAAGAAGCCAAGGATATGTCAGATCTGAGCCCCTCAAACTGGAAACTATTTCAGGGGTCAGAAAGAAGCCAGGGAGATAGGAGCAGATCAGAAGCAGAGGTGCAGGAACCAGGCCATGCAGGTGTTGGGTGTCAGTTCTCGTGGGGAGCTGGCCACTGGCGAAAGGCTCAGGGGTCAGACAAACAACAAGCATTGGCGCCACGTAGACCTGAGTGTGAATTCCAGTTCCTAACTGTGTGACCTTTGGTAAGGAACTCCGTATTACTTTCCTTCCTTGTAAAATGAGGCTGGTACTACCTGCTTTCTAAGGTTACTGTGAGGTTTAAATGGCATGAAGGACCTAGCCTATGCCCAGCCCGCAAGAGGCTCAGAAAGTGCTGCTGGCTTCCTAATATGTTCCCTTTTGTCCACCAGCTCGACCATAAACTGCATGTGTTTATGTCTCCCATCCAAGTCTCCCTGCTGCGTGTAAGGAGGAGCTGAAGAACATCAGCTGTGATCAGGCACTGCCATGTGTGAAAGCAGGCAGTGCTGCCAGCGGCCTGGGCCTCAGCACGACTGGAGCCATGTTACCTGGAAGGTTCCCATGTAGATCAGCAAGCCACGGCCTTACCCATTCATGGCAGTGGGACCCTGGCTCACATATGCTTGGGTGTACGTGTGTAGGGAGGGGGTGGGGTCTTCGCCTGTTCTAGAGATGTCCTTGGACTTCCCCTGGCATGTGTGCTGTGTTTCAGTAAAGATTGACCTGATCACCCATCTGTCACCTGCTGTGTGCTTCCATCCTACATTAAAATTACACTCAGTGTGGCCCAGGGTCACGTTTTTATGGTACAGGAATTTTGTGCACCCTCACTGCTACCTCCCTCCTTCATGCTCCCCAGGTTCTCAGTTTGGACCTTGATTACAGCACTGACTGAGGCTGGCCCTGGAGCCTCTTGAACTGTGAGTTCCTTCAGAGCAGGAACCACGTCTGTTTATCTCGGTATCCCTGGAACCTAGCAGCACACCTGGCCTGTAGTAGGATCACAGAGAATGCTTGTTGAATGGACTTGAATTTCAAGTTTTCGACACAAGCGATACTCAATTATTCCTCCCCCATAGCTCATAAGTCATGTTGTTTTTAAAAGTTAAACTTGGCTTATTTTTTTTCTATTGTACAAGTAAAACTTGCATTTAAATTATTGAGAAATTCGAAAGAACCAAGGGGTGGGGGGAAAGGAAATGAGAAGGGGGGAAAGAGAAAGAAAGAAATGTCTAAAATCCCACCTCTAGTTGTCTGGAGTTGTCTAGTTGTACGTAATACAACCATTGTTAATGTGTATGTTCAGCCTCTCCACGTGGGTGGGTCTGAGTGGATCTCCACCAAGAGGTACCTTACATTCAACATTTCCAAGATCAATGTACTAACCTTACCCCTAAACGTGCTCTGCCTGCATCTTCCTCATCTCAGTTAATGTCAGTTGCATCCTTCAGTTTGTCGACCCCGAATCCTTGGAACTATTTCTTATTCCTCTGTTTCTTTTTTTTTTCACATGTTATATCCAATTCATGAGGAAATTCTGTTGGCTCTATTGTCATCAAAATATGCCCAGCACATGAGCCCACCTCACCATCTCTACTGACTGCTCTCACCCTGGTCCAAGCTGCCATCATCTCTCACCTGGATGACTAGTATCTTCTTATCAAGCCTCCCTGACTCTACCTTCCCCCCCTCCACTCCCTATCTAGTCCCAGTACATCAGCCAGAGCTGTCTTTTTATTTATTTTTTTATTTTATTTATTTATTTTTTTGCTGTACGCGGGCCTCTCACTGTTGTGGCCTCTCCCGTTGCGGAGCACAGGCTCCAGACGCGCAGGCTCAGCGGCCATAGCTCACGGGCCCAGCTGCTCCGTGGCATGTGGGATCTTCCCGGACCGGGGTACGAACCCGTGTCCCCTGCATCAGCAGGCGGACTCTCAACCACTGCGCCACCAGGGAAGCCCCAGAGCTGTCTTTTTATAATGTAAGGCAGACTGTACCACTCCTTTTCTCCAAACCCTCCCATTTCATTCAGAGAAAAAGCCACGTTCCTACAATTCTGCAAAACTGTTCACAGTCTGCACTCCTCCATCAGCCTCTTGAACTTGCTCACTGCACACGAGCCGCACTGACTTCCTTGCTATTCCTCAAATGTGTCAGGCCCTGAATGCATGCTGCTGCTTCAGGACCTTTGTATGTATTGCTCAGTCTGCTTAGAATTCTTCTCCTCCAGATATCCTCTTGGCTAACTCCTGCACCTCCTTCACCTTCTCAGTGGGTCTACCTAACCACTCTCCTCTGCTTTGATTTTCTTCATAACACTGATCACAACCTAACGTAATGCATGTTTTATTTGTCCTGTTTATTATCTGTCTCCCTCATCTAGAATGGAAGAGTTTACACACTGCAGCATCCCTAGCATCTAGGATAGTGCCTGGTACAAAAAAGGCTCTCAGTAAATATTTGTTGAGTAAAAGAAGGAAACAACAAGACAACTTGGATATTGCTTTGAATAAGGGGAGTGTGTGTTTTCACTTGACTCCCTTCCTCTTGCAGAGTGGAGCAGAATGAGTTTTATAAAGTAGATTGGACAAAAATAATTCAAACATTCATCTCGGCATATTTGTTCAGTACCTACAACAGAAGAAAGACTATGTTGTGTGCCTTGGGGGATTCAAAGATGTCTCTTCCCGCATGGATTAAAGTTAGTAGGGGGAGGAAAACTCCTACTCATGCTTAGAAGCCCAGGTCATCCACTACTTCCTCATGGTGGCTTTTCTCAAATTCCCTAAAGGGGAGCTAACATGCTATGTCATGATTTATTTATTATAAGTTTGTTAAATCAGGAGAGAGCACCATATAGTATCCATCCCTGTAGCCACAGAACTAGCACAGAGCCACAGAGGGCACTCAAATGTTTGCTGAATGACTTAGAGGACGGGCCATGTGAGCAGATGACCATGAAATATGGGCACTGAGCTCCGAAAGGTAAGAAAATGACATTCAGTGTTGAAGTAACAGAAGATAAATTTAATGATTTAATTATTAAGCTGCACTAGAGTTAGGCATGAATTGAGAGAAGTTTATATAACACTGCTGTTACAGAAACCCAATTTTTTAATAGTTTTTCTTGTTTTGCATTTATTCAAACAGATGATACCTAATAAAGTGGATAATTTAATCTTAATTACATACCTATAAAGACATACATGTACATACAGTGCTGATTACTGTTATTATTGGAAGCCAAAAAAATCTGTAAAATATGGGATACACCAATTAAAAGCATTTAGGAATTAAAGTGTATAATTATGCTTCTCTCTGTGTGTGTGTGTGTGTGAGAGAGAGAGAAAGAGAGAGAGAGAGAGAGAATTACTGGAAATGACCAAAGTTAGCAGAAGTAATGTTACTAAACCAGCAAGAACCAGAAGTGCCTGGAGAAAATTCTCCAGTTATTTAAGATTCAAACGTGTATATATATGAGATGAAAATGCCACATATTTCATAAAGACAAAGGTGGGCATGGATCTAAACAAGGCAACCTGTCTAAAGTCTCCTGTGACTCAGCACAGACTCAGAAGGCAAAAACACAAGGCCATGTTGAGGACAGCGTGAGGTCGAACTTTTCTGACAAGAGGCTTCAAGTGAAGCTTCTGCACAGCCCATCCTTCCTTCATCCCTTGTGAGCGGGACTGGCCACCAGTTAGTGGAAAGCAGTGAATGGTAACTAATCCCGAGGGTGCACCACAAATTGAAGTGAGTGGGCACGTTTTTTAGTATCAATAAATAAGTACATTGGTATATCATACCAATGATCGATTATGCATCATCCTGGTCATTAAAAGCTGGCCCAGGGCTTCCCTGGTGGCGCAGTGGTTGAGAGTCCGCCTGCCAATGCAGGGGACACGGGTTCGTGCCCCGGTCTGGGAAGATCCCACATGCCGCGGAGCGGCTGGGCCTGTGAGCCATGGCTGCTGAGCCTATGCGTCCGGAGTCTGTACTCCGCAACGGGAGAGGCCACAACAGTGAGACGCCTGCGTACCGCAAAAAAAAAAAAAAAAAAAAAAAAGCTGGCTCAGGGGTGTTTCTGAAAGGTTCCTTTGAGAGCAGGGAAGGTTGGGCAGGGGAATCTGTGTCTCTGGCCAAGCATCTCCCCAGACAGCTCCCTTTGCTCCCCCAGTGCCCACTGAGGGTGTCTCAGCTGCTTACCACCAACCGGGAGTAGGGGTGTGTGGTCTCTCCTTCCTCTCTGCTAAGCCAACACGTGCCTGGAACCCTGAAGCAGAGCCCATCAGTTCTTTATTCCAGGTGCATAAGTGACAGAATCACAGAGCCGGGGAGTTGATGAAAATGTTCAGCTGTGTCCTTGATCTAAACGTACCATTCAGAGGAAGCCTTTCCTTCCCAGCCAGGAGGCTGTCCCCCTCAGGCGCCGTCCCTCTTTCTCATGACTCCCTCTCTCTACATGCCCAGCGCCTCAGCCGTTCTGACCAGGTTGCCAGATAAAATACAGGGCACCCAGTTAAATTAGAATTTCAGGTAAACAATGAATGCTTTTTAAAATATATGGATATCCCAAATATTTCATGGGACATTCTTATAGTAAAAAATTGTTTGTGGTTTATCTGAAATTCAAATTTAACTGGGCTTTCTGTATTTTTATTGTTAAATCTGACAACCCTACTTTTAATGCCTCCACTTCCACCAGTGTCCCCACCTCTTCCCTTTTCCCAGTCTGTGGGTTTCCCTCTGCTGTGGCAAGCCCCCAGCTTTTCTTAGGCTTACGGACAGCTCCACTGCCTCTGGCAGGATTGTCCGTGACACACATTCTGTCTTTCTGCTCCACCTCCATTTCTCAGTGGGAGGAGAAGAAGCTTAGTGTCTGAACATGGATGAGGGGAGGAAGGACTTCAGGTTTGGGTGCTTTGCTCCCCATTTCCACCTTGCTTTTGTTCTATCAGGTTTCCCTTTAGCAGGTTTGATGACACAAAGTATCTATAATAATCATGTCTTGCACAGCATGGGTCAATCCCTTGCCAAGGGTCCTCACTGGGTTGAGGATGAGACATAAATTTTGTACCTTACCCTAAAAGAGAGCCTTCCCCTACCTGACCTCAAGTCACGTTACAAAGTCCTCATCGCATAGCTTAGTTTTGGGATTGCAATGGTCAGTACATGGCAGTCTCACCAGTCCACCATGCTTCTGGCATCCCTCGCTCCTTGTTTTACATTCCCTTCTCTCTAACTGTTGGACAACTCCCCACCCCCCATGCTGTCTCTCCTCAGTGGCATGTGTGTTTAATTCTTTTGATTTAAATTTTTATTATTTTTTAAGTTAATAAAATTTATTTTCAGAGTAGTTTACATTCACAGTAAAATTGAGCCAAAAGAGAATTCCCACATAGCCCCTCCCACACACACACACTTACAATCTCCCCCACTATTGACATCCCCCATCGGAGAGCATCTGTTACATCTGTTGCAATCAATGAACCTATGTTGGTTGACACATCATTAGCATCCAAAGTCCATAGTTTACATTAAGGTTCACTCTTGGTGTTGTATGGGTTTTAACAAATGTATTATAACATGCATTTGCCATCGTAGTGACGTACAGAATAATTTTACTGCCCTCAGTATCCTCTGTGCTCTGCCAATTCATCCTTCCCTCCCTCTTAAGCCCCTAGAAACCACTGATCTTTTTACTATCTCCATAGTTTTGCCTTTTCCAGAATGTCATATACTTGGAATCATAAGCTATGTAACCTTTTCACATTGGCTTCTTTCATGCAATAATATGCATTTAAGTTTCCTTCATGTCTTCTCATGGCTTGATATCTCATATCCTTTTAGTGCTCTGTAGTATTCCATTGTCCGGATGTACCGTATTTTATTTACCTATTCATCTACTGAAAAACATCTTGGCGACTTCCAAATTTTAGCAATTATGAATAAAGTTACTATAAACATACGTGTATAGGTTTTTATGTGGATGTAAGTCTCTTTTATGTAAATACCGAGAAGTGCAATCGCTGGATTATATGGTAAGAGTATGTTTAGCTCCATAAGAAATTGTCAAACTGTCTTCCAAAGTGGCTGCACCATTTTGGAATTCCCAGGAGCAGGGAATGAGAATCGCTTTTGCTCCACATCCTTATAGCATTTGGTGTTGTCAGTGTTCTGGGTTTTGGCCATTCTCATAGGCGTGTAGTGGAATCTTATATCTTAATTTGCAATTCCCTCATGATGTATGATGTGGAATTTTTTTTTTTTTTTTTTGCAGTACGCGGGCCTCTCACTGTTGTGGCCTCTCCCGTTGCAGAGCACAGGTTCTGGACGCGCAGGCTCAGCGGCCATGGCTCACGGGCCCAGCCGCTCCGCGGCATGTGGGATCCTTCCGGACCGGGGCACGAACCCGTGTCCCCTGAATCGGCAGGCGGACCCCCAACCACTGCGCCACCAGGGAAGCCCTTGAACATTTTTTCATATGCTTACTTGCCATCTGTATATCTTATTCGGTGAGGTCTATGCTCAGGTCTTTTGCCTATTTTTTAATCAGGTTGTTTGTTTTCTTATTGTTGAGTTTTAACGGTCCTTTGAATATTTTGGATGACAGTCCTTTATCAGATGCATCTTCTGCAAATATTTTCCCCCAGGCTTGTCTTCTCATTCTCTTGAAAGAAGTTTTTAATTTTAATGACATCCAGCTTATCAATTCTTTCTTTCATGGATCATGACTTTGGTGTTGTATCTGAAAAGTCATTACCATACCCAAGGTCATCTAGGTTTTCTCCTATGTTATCTTTTAGGAGTTTTATAGTTTTGTATTTTACATTTATATCTTGTTCCATTTTGAGTTAGTTTTTGTGAGGGGTATAAAGTCTGTGTCTAGAGTCATATTTTTGCATGTGGATGTTCAGTTGTTCTAGTACCATTTGTTGAAAAAGCTGTCTTTGTTTCATTGTGTTGCCTTTGCTCCTTGGTCAAAGATCAGTTGACTATATTTATGTGAGTCTATTTCTGGACTCTTTATTCTGTTCCACGGATCTATCTGTTTACTCTTTTAATAACACTACACTGTCTTGATTACTATAGTTTATAAAGTACCTAGCTTAAAAGTAAGTCTTGAATTAGGTGTATAGGTCTTCTGACTTTGTTCTTCTCCTTCAATATTGAATTGATTATTCTAGGTCTTTTGCCTCTCCACAGAAACTTTAGAATCAGTTTGTGAATATCTATAAAAAATGTTGCTGGGGTTTTGATTGGAATTGCATTGAACCTGTAGATCAAGCTGGGAAGAACTAACTTCTTGACAGTATTGAGGCTTCCTATCCATCGACATAGAATATCTCTCCATTTATTTAGTTCTATGATATCTTTCATCAGAGTTTTGTGGTTTTCCATATATAGACCTTGTATATATTTTGTTAGATTTATACCTAAGTATTTAATTCTATTGGTTGGTTGCTAATGGACATGGTAACGTGCTTTTAATTTCAAATTCTATTTGTTCATTGCTGGTATATAGGAAAACAATTGATTTTTGTACATTAACCTTGTATCTTACAACCTTGTTATAATTGCTTAATAGTTTCAGGAGGGATTTTTGGAATCAATTCTTTCAGATTTTTTACATAGACAATCAAGTCATTTGTGAACAATGACAGTTTCATTTCTTCCTTCCCAATCTTTATACCTTAAAAAGAATTTTTTGTGTGTCTTATTGAATTAATTAGGACTTCCAGTACAATGTTGAAAAACAGTGGTAAGAGGGGACATCCTTGCCTTATTCCTGATCTTAGCTGGAAAGCTTTGAGTTTCTCACCATTAAGTATGATGTTAGCTGTAGGATTTTTTTGTAGAGTGTGTGTATGCGTGTGTGTGTGTGTGTGTTTTATCAAGCTAAGGAAGTTCCCCTCTATTCCTAGTCTGTTGAGAGTTTTCATCATAAAAGGGTGTTGAATTTTGTCAAATGCTTTTTCTGCATCTATGGATATGATCATGTGATTTCTTCTTCAGTCTGTTGACATGGTAGATTACATTAATTTATTTTAAAATGTAGAACCAGACTTGCGTACCTGAGATAAATGCCACTTTATTGTGGTGTATAACTCCTTTTATTAATTGTTGGATTCGATTTGCCAATATTTTGTTGAGGATTTTTGTATCTATGCTAATGAGAGATTAGTGTATAGTTTTATTTTCTTGTGATGTATTTTTCTGGTTTTAGTATTAGGAAAATGCTGGCCTTACAGAACGATTTAGGAAGCTTCCCTCTGTTTCAGTCTTCTGAAAGAGATTATAGAGTTGGTAGAATTTCTTCCTGAAATGTTAGGTATCAATAGAATTCACCAGTGAACGTATTCGGGCTATGTGCTTAATTCTTTTTTATTTTTTGCCACGCCACCCAGCACGTGGGATCTTAGTTCTTCGACCAGGAATCGAACCCTTACCCCCTGCAGTGGAAGCACAGAGTCCTAACCACTGGACCAACAGAGAATTCCCATGTGCTTAATTCTTGATGAATGAATGCTGGGATTAAATGAATGTGGTTCTATACAGAGACTTGATTACACTTGGGGCATTTGAGGGGAAAACGACAGACTTGTACATATTGGGAGGCACTTCACCTGCTGGGAGAAGTCATTCTCCATGTAAAGCAGACAGTTTGGAGTCTCTACTCAGATCAGAAATCATGTTTCTCTTGGAACTTCTCCCAACACCACTTACTCACCTACAAGTCTGAGCCTGATCACCAGGTTTGTATCATGTGACCTCTTTTCCTACTCTGTGGTTACACTTGATTGGACCAGGGATGGACAACTGACATAAGCTGGACCAATCAGATTCTCTCTTCATGCATTTGGGATATAGGACCAAAAGGCAACTACCCAGCTTCTGCACAGGATTGGAACTGAGGTGCTCTGGACACAGGAGGTGTGGACCAGTTGTCACTGGAGTTGTTATACCAGATATGTGTAAAGTTCTGCCTGCTAAGAGAGAAGGATGAGGTGGAAACTGATCAGGTTCCTGGGAAAAGCAGAGAGAGTGGGACTGAGGGACTATGGGGTGAAGCAGCTCAAAAGACTCCAACTGGGGCCCAGGAAAGGACAGAGAAAATGTATCAAGGGTTGGGTACCCTAGATCTAAGGATGGGGTGGTTCCTGGAAAGGGAGCTGAAATGATTTAATCCTTCCTCCAGGGAACACTCCAGACAGGAAAAGGCACTGCATACTTATCCTCTTGAAACTGATGGGCAGAGACCAGCAAGGCGGGGAGGGGTCCTGGGAGAGAGTTGGGGATACTCCATATGGGGGTATCCTTACCATCCTCCTCAGAGGGCCAGGCCTTGGCTTGTGTTGGGGGGAGGGAAAGAAAGGGATGTGGAGACTGAAGCAAAGATCCAAGTCTGGGCTTGAGTAACCGAGCTTCCCAACATGGAGTAACTGAGGGCTGAAGCAGGACTGGGTCCAACCGACCTCTGCTCCTTCCACCCTCTGTATCAGGCCCTTTAGCCACCAGAGGAAAATCATGAATGAAATCCATGGCTTTGGGAACACAAAAAGAGGGATTTTATTTAAATAGACTTTAATTAGAAGTAAACTGGAGACTTTTGTGTGCAAATGTATTTTGGTTTTTAATTTAGAGCCATCACCCCAACAACTCTGGTGTGTGCACGTAGTGTTTCTGTAGGTCAGTGTCCTCTGTGTGGGTATGTCTGTGTGAGAATCCATCTATTTATATGGTAGGCCTTTATGGCCTCTTCCTGCCAGCCTCTGTGTCTCCTGTACTGACACGGTGTGGTCTTTATTATTCATTCCCATTATTCATTCTTCTTAAAGAATCCTGAATCCTCATCAGTCACCTTACTTTTTCCAGTCTCCCTAAACCACGACGCCTGGGAGAGTGTGCGGGTGAGGCTGGGGTAGCTCCTGAGGTATCATAGGCCACCGCAGCCCGGTTGGGGCAAGGCCTCAGCTTTCGGAGCCCAGCGCGTAGGAGAAACGGCTCCTGTAGCCCCAGAAGCGCAGGAGCACAAACAGCACGACCCCCAGCAGCAGGAGGGCTCCCAAGGCCCCGAAAAGAATCCCGAAGAAGGCGCCGAGTTTCAAACTCAGGTGCTCACAGCGCTTGCCCCAGGGCGTGTAGATGGAGAAGGGCTCACAGCTGGGGACAGAGAGAGGGGACACGGTCAGCAGGGTGCTCAGCCTCCCCATCCCTCCTCTCTGTCGGGCCAGAGGAGGTTTTCCACGACAGGCTCGGCTCCCCTCTAGGGAAGGGGCGGAGTCAGCCCTGACTTGGAGCTGAGGGGAGGCCACTGGGCTACCAAGGCGCACGGGGATGGGGGGGGGGTGAATTCATCTAAGGTCGCCTCCACAGGGACTTGGGGAGGGGGCGGGGCTGGCCGCAGGTGAACATGAGCAGTCACAAAGCCTGCCTGCCCCCGGAGAGCTGGAGTCCGGTGCTAGGCTCCACCCGCCCCCTACTTGGACCCGGGAGCAGAGAGGGCTGGGCCTATCTGCAACTGCAGTGGGAACAAGCGTAGACGGAGGGCACTGATGTGACAAGAGGGCCCAGGTGGCGCTGCCCCTCTCCATGGCAGCCCTGCGACCTAGTGCACTCCCCTCACGGGAGCCCCTCGGACTGCTGATGAACCGGTGGGACAGAGAGGGCCTCCCCTGACTGTTACTCTTAAGGAGGGGCAGGTCCGGGCCTGGACACAAGACAGTGGGTTCCTTTTCCACAACGAGGCAGAAGGCTGTCCACCCAAGAAGCAAAATCAGGTGGGAGAGTCTGGCTTTGGAACCCCGATCCTGTTACTTAACTTGCTGGGTACCTTAGGCAGACTCCTTATCGTCTCTAAGCTGCAGTTTTCTCGTCTTTAAAGTGGTCATAATATCTACCCAGTAGCTGGTTTGAGTTGCATAGGTAATATAGCAACTTTTTCATCTGCACAGTTAAGGCATGCACACATCTTTTCCATTGTCCCTTTTCCCTCTGATCCCCTTTCTCTTAATTACAAACGGAACCATCCTAAATTTTCAGACACCATGAGGTACCATGGCATTTCTGGACCCCTTGCAGCTTGGATTCCCAGCACTGCCCTCCGCCTCCTGCCCCCAGCCCCGCCCACCTGCATCGGGGCCCATCGGGCAGGTGCTGGCACTGGCCTCCGTGCTCACAGTAGCCCTCACTGCAGGGAGACACGCAGGTGAAGCCGCTCTGGGGGTGGAAGACCAGATGGTAGCCCTTGTATCCGCTGCATTGGAAGTAAGTTTCCAGCGTGCTCACATTCACTGTCAGGTAGGGTAAAAGTGAGTATAGAAAGCAACCGATAAACACCAGATCTATACCTTTTGGATCAAGAATTCCATTTTCAGGCACTTATCCTGAGAAATAATTGGAAACACACATGAAAACTACATATGTTCATGGAAGACCAGAGCAGCATGGTTAATAAGAGCAATAATGTTCAACAGGAGTGGTTTTGTTAAATATTGTGCAACTGATAAGCACCACGGTATGAAAAATGCATTGGTTAAGAGCATATGCTTTGAAATCAGCAAAAGGCGATCAGTTGAAATTCAAACTCTACTACTAACTGGTTGTGTGGTTTAGGGGAAATTTCTTAACTCCTTCAGCCTCAGTTTCCTTATTTTTAAAAGGAAACTACCTTGCTGTAAATTTTAAATGAGATAGTATATGCAGAGTATTCAGTACAGTGCCTGACACAGGAAGCCCTCATTAAATGGTCACTATTAGTATAACATTCTTTTTAAAATCTATTATAGCACACTATATTAAGACATATTGTAAAATAATATATGAAATTGGAACGTGTATACAATATAATATGTTCACAATTATTTCAGTAATGAGGAGGTTAACAAACATTCGGCATGATTTGATCCCTTTATTGTAAACAAATTTATATGTGTGAAGGTTCCTATGCCTAAAAGAAAATTCAGAAAAATAGGTGCAAAATGGATTTGTCTCTGGGGACAGGGATTACAAGTGATTTTTTTTTCTTTTTGTTAATTTGTGTTTCCTAAAGTTTCTACAATAAACACATTGTACTTGTATAATAAAAATTGTGGGATGTTTGTTTGTTTGTTTTCTCTAACAAAAGGCACAATCAGGTCTGGGGTGTCCTCTTAACCCCAACCCAACCCCCCTACCACCCATACACATAGTAGTTTGGAGAATTTCACATCGTTGCCCCTGGGACGGAGGAGGCTTAGCCTGGATTCTAAAAGAAGCTCTGGCTTGGTCCTGGACCCAAGTAACGCAGCAGCTTCTGTTGGGTTTGACATACTCACTGCCCTGTTCTCTGACTCACAAAATACGGTGGGCTATTCCTTTCCTTCACTGGCAAGCTTGCCAACATATCTCATTCCTGTTCCGGGATAATTAGGGGCGGTCAGAGTTGAAAGGGACCTCAGAAATCCCATCTCATTTTCCAGATGGGAGTGTGGAGGCCTAGATTGGGGATGGCTTTTGCATGGGGTCACACTCTTTCAGGGAGGGGATATCTCTGCCCCTGGGCTAGGTCTCCAGCCTTCAACTTAATATCTCCAGCTGGAGGGCAAAGGCAAAAAGAATGTCCTTGTTTATGTTTATAAAGTACAATGGTCTTTTAACCAAATCATTAACAATTTTGTGGAAAGAAAACCGTTAGCAGTGATGGTCAGGAAAGCAGCAGTTGGAGTAATTGCTCTGTGAAACTGTACACGTGGGGATTCATCAAGCAGTATTTTGTGCACCTGGTCTTGAATTTAGAAGGCTGGTGGGTAAAATGTTCACAATTTCTCTCAAAAATTACAAATAAAAAAAACTAAATGAACTTAATTTTTGTCTGTGGCTTGCTGTAGAACACATTTCAGCCATGGATTTGTGTGGGCTGCAGATCTGTGACAGGCTCCCTCTGCTTACCTCCCCCCTCAGCTATCCCAGTAGTTGTCCCCAAGACAGTGACTCACGAGCCATAATACTGTACACGTCCCTCCTGAAGACGGGGTGGAAGGTCACGTTGTTCCTGGGCCCCGCACTTCTCTTCCACCTCCTCCATGGAGTTAAGAACGCCTCCACCACTGCGTCTAGCAGCTGGGTATTCAGGAAGTGGATGACAGGGCCCCCAGGGCGGTACTGGAACTCCGAGATGATGCTCCAGCGGTGAAGGGAGCTTCCTGAGGCCAGTGCTATTGGGGGTTCACTGTATGGGAGGGGCAGAGTGAGGGGCCAAGGGGTGAGGAGTTTGGGGGAGGACCCGGCGACCAGGTGGGGACAGTCTCACTTACATTCGATCCACTTGTCTGTTCCAGAGAAAGGCCCGCACATCCAGGTTCCTCAGTCTATAGGCCACCTAGTGCAGAGGATGGGAGTTGGGGTGGGAGGGTGTAAGTGAGGGTGAGGCCCAATCCAGAGAGGAGACCCTTCCCACTTTAATGCACATATTCATCCCTTTCTGTTTCCTTCTTCCCTTTTTTTTTTTTTTTTCTGGCCACACCCCACGGCTTGTGGGATCTCAGTTCCCTGACCAGGGATTGAACCCGGGCCACAACAGTGAAAGCCTGGAATCCTAACCACTAGGCCACCAGGGAACTCCCTGTTTCCTTCTTTGAAGATGAGGACCCAAGACACCAGAATGTTTCTTATGCACTTCTGCATCCCCACACCCCAGCCTAGCCTGGTGACTGGCACAGGTCCCTGCTTAATAGAAGTTTGTTGGTGAGTGAAGAACTTTACATATCCTCACCCCCACTTCCTCTCACAAGGGGAGAATCTGAAATGAATGACTTCTACCTTGCCTCTGATCCCCGATTTACCCACTCATTCTCTCCCCACGTGTATATTGAACAGAGATTATATTTAGCCAGTCCTAGGGGATGGTCAGGTGCGAGGGATGTCAGTGTGACTTAGGAACAGTCCATTCTCAAAGACCCATAGTCTGGCGCAGTAGACAAATGTCAACAGATTTTACCATACAGAGTGTGGAGTGCTGTAGTAGTAGTAGTAGGAATAGTAGCAATAATCATTTGGATAATTTTTTTTAATACATTGTGTTTTAGACACCGTGCTGAGTGCTTTACCTACATTATCATTTAAACCTTGACACAAACCATTGACATAAGTACTGTTATTACTTTTATTTTTACAGATGGGAGTTCAAATAATTTGTCTAATTATTACACCTGCTTTAGTGAGTGGTAGTGTCAGTATTTGAACCTGGGTAGGATTCTAGAGCCTCAATAACTCAACTACTTTGCTACTTCGCCTGTGATTGGGGAATGGACAGGGGCATGGGAGCCAAGGAGAGGGAGGCCCAGTTTCCTCGGCGAAGTCAGGGAAGGCTTCCTGGAGGTGAAATGCCTTCTTGTGTTTCCTCCATATAATATCCAAGGGCAGGTCTTAAGGGATGCTCGGAAGGAGAGGCTGCATTGACTCGGCCACCCTGGACCCTATTTATTGCGAGTTGGTCATTCTAACCCCCTTGGAGGTCTCTGTCCTAGGTCTTCCTGCTTTCCTCACCCCCAGCCTTCCCTGGGGCAGGAGGCTCCAGCCTCCTCTGGCAGTTGAATCTAGACAGATTATGAGATGCAGAATGCACAAGCCATGGCTAAGATCCCTCCCTGAACCAGCCAAGACCCGTCTTCCCACCCAGAGCTGGCCTGCAGCACTGACCGAGGCATTGACATCTGCTTGGGAGGCACCTTCGTCTTCAATGAGCGAGAGATGGATGATCCTTAAGGGAAGCTCTGGAGATGGGAGAAGGAGGTTCATAATCACCTCACAGGTTTACCAGAAGGATCAGCAGAAGTGGCCAAGTCTGCTGACCCTCACACAAATGCATGTTGGACTACGGTCAAGGCTTCCCTGACTCTTGTCTTGCTGAGCTGTGAGGTCACCTTTGGTCTTTCCTCAGCAGACTGCCCAGGCCCGCGGTTCATGCTGTGCCAGCTGCCCCCCACTCACTCCCACAGCCTACAACTTACCACCACCTGAGGGAAATTTGGAGCTGTGTCCTGTGAGTTTGAGGGACTTAGTCTGGCCCCCAGAGCCCCATATCATCCCCCAAGGAGAGAGAAGTGGGGATGGTGGAGTATCTGGTCGTACCTAGACGGGCGGTTGGAGTGAAATTGTTCCCAGCCAGGAAGCAGCGGGTGTCGGTGAAGGCTGGGGGACAGATGCAGGCGGGCTGGCAGGCCAGAGTCTGGGAGATGTAGCAGTGGCCGTTGTTGTAGCAGTAATTCTCAGGGCAGGACTTGTTCTGACAGAGGAAGGGGTTCTCCAGAGCTGCAGGGGGAGCAGAGAGGTCAGCAACACCTCGCTCAGCAGCAAGGGGCGGCCCCTGGACCAGGGAAAGCTGCTCCCAGGACAGGCTTGATTTCTTTGCCGCAAAGCCCACTTAAACTGCACTCTGCTTGTGGGCCACTCTGAACCCCAAAGTATCCTTCTTCCTTTTCCAGACATTTCTTTGCCGGGCGACCCTTTTTCCCCTGCCAGGTAAGCGTTCTCCCAATTCTGCTGAGGGAATGGAGTGTTTATCAGACCCTTCCCATCAGGAAAGGACCCTCTTTCAGGAAAGCCCACCAGCCTGTTTTCTTCACTTCCATCCCCTTTTCTGCCTTTATAAGGCTGTGGTTCTACCTCTCTGGTCTCTGTTCAGAAGATGCAGTGGTCTCTAGATTGCACTGGGGCGCTTCAGGGGGCTTAGTGGAGGCCTCACCGTGATGCCCTCATGACTCTGATGGCTCAAAGGTCGAGCAACAGATGGTGGAAGGAGGACCCAAAGGGAAGACGAGGCACCCCTGCCACCAGATGCCCATGGCAGCACCCCCACCCCCATCCCCCCCTCACACAATGTCCTGACTAGGGAAATGCAGAGACCCTGGGCCTTGCATCTCTGAAAACCCCCAGGAGCCTGAGGGCCCCACCCCAGCTTACTTCTGGCTCCCTGGCTGCTGCTAAAAGTTCCCTCCCCTCTCCAGGCCATCTTCAGTCTTTTGCCTTGGGTTTCCCCCAACAGTGCCTCAGGGCTGCTCAGCTCTGGCCCCTCCTCCATGCCTGTACAATCTCTTCTCCTTCGGCCTCACACCCTGCCATGCCCACCTTACCTCCTTACCATACCCACCTGTATTGAACATTCTAAAGACTTGCTGGAAAGGGGGGAGAAATGGTTCGCCCAGTTGTCTTAGGCCCTCGAGATGTCACCTGTCCCCAGAACCTCCTCCTGCCGAGGCCCGGTCCCCAGCTCACGTGCACAGTGAAGTCCATCCCCAGTCAGGTTCGGGGGGCAGGCCTCGCAACCCTTGCCGGAAATGCACTTCACATTCGGGAAGCACTGCTCGTCACAGGGGTCCTTGGAGCGGTTGCAGTAGCGGCCTAAGGTGCTCCCGTCACACTTGCAGTCGGCCACCTGGAATAGGTTGCTGATCACTGGACGGTCAGGAGGCTGAACCATTAAGGGTTTCTGGGGTGTTGCTGTACCAACCCCTCAGGTCTGAGAACCCATGGACCCTGAGTCCTTGTCTTAATTCTGCCAGTATCCACTGAGCAGCTTCTTGAACAGGCCCTGGGCCTGCACGTCCCTGTCAAAGGCAGACTGTCCTCCAGGCCACGTGGCCTCCCTGGACCATCCTTTCCCTGAGCCCTCTGCCTGGCCCCTGCCCCGGGATCCCAGCCTCTTCCCTCTCACAGCAAATCTCCTTGCCTGAAACCCTTCCTAGAGTAAGACAGGGGCTAAATAAATAAATATTCTACAGTCTCTGGAAAACTGGATCCTACGTAAGCTGCAGTTTCCTGCTCTCTCTTCCCTTGCTGACTCCCAACCAAGAAGAAGGAGGCTCGCTGCTGAGCACAGTGAGAGCGCGCAATAACCAGAACAAGGGCACAGGGAGGGGAATCGTCCAGATCCTCATCAAGTTCCTCATCTCTCTTTTCTATCTCGCCTACTGAGATGACGCTGGAAAGCTCCCCGAAATGGAACCCTTTAACACTTGGTACTGCCAAGACTGGATATCTTGGGATATCTAAAATAATATATTGATTTTAATCCCTTTCCCCCCCACTCTGTATTCTTTTCCTTTTCTGCCTCCTGGACTCCTCCACCTCTCTCCCTTTCAAGTAGGAATTCTCTGCTCATGCTTCAGGAGAAGGGTGTGTGTGTGTGTGTGTGTGTGTGTGTGTAAGAGGTGAAGGAGGTAGTGGGGTATTGCCAGCCAAACACTTTCCTTTCTGACTTCCTCCAAAAAGTAAAAAAAAAAAAAAAAAAAAAGCAGATGGGGCCAGATTCATGGACTTAGGCCAAGTATCGTGGCTAGAAACTTGAATGGAGAAGGATTTTCTTCAAACTACAAAAGAGATGCTTCTTTTAGTTGGAGGAAGAGAGTAAAAGGGGAAAAAAAGGTTTTGGGGGGACCAAGATCAGAGGGATCTGTACTTCTCTTCCCAACACCATGAAGATGAAGCCCCAGAGAAATGGCTACACAGTGCTTCTAGGCAGATGGGACCCTAAGCCACTCTGCACAAGGTTTCCTGTGTCTGAGCAAGGCGCAGAAGCCAGAGAGCACTCCCCTATGTCTGAAGGGAGGAGGGTGCGTGGAGCTGTGATCCGTGTAGACTCAGGCCCAGGGACCACACGGGCACCTTCCTACCCACATCTTACTGTCTTACTCCAGAACCATGGAGCTGGGAACCACTGGGCAACTCTAAGAAAGACTGAGGTGGAAGTTTCCTGCCAGCCTGGCTCAATGGGAGCTGGGAGATAAAAATTCAGTTGAGCTATAAGCAGTAAAGGAAGTTCTATTTCTTACACTTGTAAGTTTGTGGCCCGAGATTGGTGTCTGCTCTACTCACCTACCACAGCTCCACCCGCCTCCCATCACACACATTAGCACAGAGGAGCTGAAGGACGACATCTTTTCAGCTCCCACCTCCTTTCCCTCAACTTGGAAACCTCCCCCCAACCCTCTTCACCACTCACCTCCAGGGAGGAATCACCCACCCAGCTGGTCTGGTTGTATAAACACTGGCTCTCTGCCTTGCACGCACAGACCACTGTTCTTGGCTTGAGTACAGATGACAAGTTGTCCTTGGCACTTCTTGCTAGAATCTCCAGAGTAAATGGTCCCAGCAACTTTGGTGTCCATAGCAATGTCCCATTCTCTGCCCCAGGGAAGACGAGACTGTTGAGAACTGGAGGCCTCAACTGCTCCACTCTCCGCCAGCCCAAGTGCTGATGCTGGACTTCCCCCACCCCTCTCAGAACATTCCTCCAATTATTTTCCGGCATTTCCTTGAGCAAGGCTGGTTTCCTGGAGTGATCCTGATCACGCTCCAACCTGGAGGTAGCACCAGCCCAACTCAGTGATCGTAGGGTGGAACCTCACAGAGGGGGAGGCAGCTGCTCCCCCTGAAGAGACGCCAAAAGGCAACGCTGCCTAGGCCTGCACCAGGATGGGACATCCAGGGGGGATGGAGGATGAAGGCCAGGATCCTCCCAACACTTCCCCAGGCTACACTGCAGGCCAAACTGACTTCAGCTCCATGGCATCCTCATCCTTTGCCCTGATTTCTCACCCGCCGCTCTCATTGCCTGGACTTTTGACCAGCCACCTTCAGACACCAGACTACAGTGAAACACTGCTACCTATCAATAAGGACTCTTCTGATCCAACCTGTCTTATGTTTTTCAAGAAAATAAGAACGTCTCCTTAAAACAGTAGATTGAGAAGAGCTGATAGGAGGGAACAAACGAGCATAACTTCCAGGCCAACACTCTTCAGGATAGGAGCCCCGTGGAGGAGAAAATCTCCTGATACTATTAATTTGGCACCTGGGAGGATGCTGTATGGAGCAACAGGGTACAGCCAAAGCAGTCCCTTCTTATGCACAGAGAAAGACAATGAGTCAGAGAGGTGCTCAGAGCCCAGAATAATGTCCCCAAGGGCTTTGGTTTTAGCAAAGAACAGTCACCAGCTTAATTAGTGCTGGCAACAGAAGCCAAGCTACATCCTGTGGGCTTTGACTCCTTTTTTTTTTGCACTTTTCTTTTTTTTTTTTTTGGCGGTGCCTCGTGGTTTGTGGGATCTTAGTTCCCCAACCGGGGATTGAGCCCGGGTCCACGGCAGTGAAAGTGCTGAGTCTTAACGACTGGACTGCCAGGGAATTCCCTGGGCTTTGACTCTTGACCCAGACCATGGTTACAGGCCTGAAACGGGGTCTTCACACCATTCCTGGGAGGGAAAGATGAAGCTTTGCTTGGTCCCAGAGCAGAAAAGCAGATAAAGAGAGGCAAAGTGAAGTAAACATGGTTGACAAACATAAAAATAGTGAGAAAGGTACCAAATGAAGTTATTTGCATTCCTTTAAATCTCGTTCCATATGGTATCCTTCTTTCAATAGATATGAAAATGTTTTAAATTAGTATTTGTTAGTTGTTATATTTATTCTAATAATTTGTTGATTGCATAAGGATGATTGCATATTATAAGACTGAGATGAAATGATCTTGGAATCAGTTGTACATGCCCAGAGGCAGTCTAGCTAGCCAGCGAAATCTCCATAAGCCCATCACTACTATTCACTGGGGGCACCTATTTGAATTATAGGGATTATTCCCAAGAAATGTGGGTCCTGGATATTCCAATGGAAAAGTGACATGAAGTTGCACAGGGTATAATAATGCAAAATTACCCAAAGCTTGACTCTGACCTCATCTGCTACAGCCCCAGCCAAGGATTCTTACCAAAGAACTTGAAGTCAGTGTAGTTGTTTCTGAGAGTGAATGTGACGTCCTTAGTGCTGCTGGTGTAATTAAACAGCTTGGCCTGTCCCATGTAGGCTTCCATCACGTCAGGACCCTCAATAGAGGGGGGGTACTGATCTGAGACACAAAGAAGGAATGCGAGGTGTGAGGCAAGATACTCTCTTGCCTTCTGGGCCTCCTGTTTCTTCAGTCCTCTCTCTTGTGTGAGGCATTGCCCCGGCTGTGACCTACCTCCAGAAGAAGGAATTATTCTGTGTACCTGCTCTCAGACACATGCAGAGAAGTTTGTGGTTGTATTGCCCACACACCCAAATCTTTATTCTCTCTTTTATCTTCTCCTCAAGCAGGATTCAAGTTCTTTCCTGATCAGAATGCTATTCTGGGCATGGTATGAAGTGAATCAGAGGTCAGCATTGCTCAGACCATTGTGGAGTTTTACCTTTGGAAGAGGGCTGTAAACCATGAGGGTAACGTCTGATGGGCTTTGCATTTGTCAGGAAATGGAGAGGGAGTAAAACCTTTGCACTGGTCTCTGTGTTTTGGAGCCCTGCTATTTCCATACAATTGTTTATTTATTCATTCATAACAAATATTTACTGAGCATCTACTCTATGACTGGAACTGTTCTAGGTAGTAAGGATGCAGCAATGAACAAATAATAAAAAAGATGCCTATGAAAATTAGAAAATATGTTAGATAGTTATAGATACTAAGGAGAAAAAATAAAGCAGGGAAGGCAAATAGGATGTGGGGGTGAATGTGAAATTTTAGGCAGGCTAGCCAAGAAAGGCACTGCTGAGAAGGTGACATTTGAATAGAGACTGGAAGGAGGTGAGGGACGGGCCTGTGGCTCTCTGCGGGAAGGGCATTCCAGGCAAAGAGAATAGCACTGCAGTGTCTCGGGTGTGAGCCTGGCATGTTTGAAGAACACAAAGAAGCCAGTGGGGCTGGAGTGGAATGAGTGAGGGGGGAAGTCCTAGGAGAAGAGTTAGGAGAGGCAATGGGGTCAGATTGGATGAGGCTTTGAAGGTTATCATAAGGACAGGGCTGGGGAATCATGGGACGGTTTGAGCAGAGGAATAACATGAGCAAAAGAATCTGTTAAGTTTTAAAAATGTGCAGCTTAAAGGAATCTCATGGAAGGGGGTCACCTCATCTGCCCCCTAACTCTGCACATGCCTCCCTGGGCCTCATACCACTTACTCAGGGTGGTGTTCATCTGCTGGTATCTTCTAAAGAGCATCCCAGTGTACAGTCCAAGGCTTTTGTTTCCTGTGGCCAGGGCATCGTAGATGCACTGTTTATCTCCATTACACTTGGAGGTCAAATTTTCATTCAAAGATTTGTTTCCCAGCAGTTGTGAAAAGAAGACAGGGGTGAAGTTGGAAGGCAAATGGTCGTCCCTCTTGCCAAAAAGGCTTGTTCCGTTGATTTCCCCTAAAACACACAAGGTGCGATGGTGGTGGCACCAGGGTGGGACTCCAGCTATATTTCTGCTGTGTCCACCCCTTACCCTTACTTTATATGGTTTGGGTGGGGGAGGGGTATGTGGAAGGACAGAGCGACTTCCAGCTTCTGAGTCTGCAAGTCCCCGCTCTCGTGAGTGAGGGCCACCCAACTTCCTCATCCTCTCTTCCAGGTAGAGAGACGCAGGTGGGACGGAAGTGGAGGGGACAAACCTGGGATGGCACCAGCATCCTCAGGTCTCTTGCTTCCTACTCCCCTCTCATAGAGGACAGAGGTCTGGTCCCCACAGGCCTGAGGGAGACAGTGCGGCAGCTTCCTTCATCCTGGCCCTACCCCATCTGCCTGAGGACCCTGAGGCTCAGACTCACAGGCCATTCCATAGTGAAAAAGCATCTCCTCGGAGCTCCCTGGGGGAAGGGTGGAGCCATTGGGCATCCTGAAGTCGTCATCTGGGTTGCCGTTCCAGAAGCCTGAGGGACAGAGCAGGGGTCAGCCACCCTGGGACTGTGGCCCTCCCTTCCCTGGGGAGCATCCAACAGGTCACATGGAGATGTGGGGAGTAGGGGGCCTGCGAAGGCTCCTTCAGTTGCATCTGTTGTCGGTTCAGTCCTCCGGGAGGCCAGGAGAGGACTATAGCCTCAGAGCCTGCCTCTCTGCTTCAGGGAAGAAGGAAATGAAGGAGGAAGTGGGGGAAGAAGGGAGGGAATGTGGGGGATGGGGGAGGGTGAGAAGGTGTGAAGCCGGAGGGAGGGAGGGGAAGGGTGGCTGCTGGCCCCATGCTCCCCAGAGCCCATCCTCGATGCCCCCTCTGCTGCCCTGGACCCGGAGCTTCAGGAGGACGGGAAGTCAGCTTCAGAGGTAGCTGAAGAGCTACCTCCCTTCTCCTTCCCTGCTGCTCTGAACCCTCAGGCTCTGTTCCAAGGAGGCTGAGAAAGGAAACTCCACCTGTGATGTCCACAGGCCCACTGGAGGTGGAGCTGCTTACGGGCTGGGGGTTCTGAGCTCCTACTGCAGAGGCAGGCTCCTGCCTGTTCCTTACCCATGAGGCCCTCTGTGTGGTGCTGATACTCCTCCGGGAGGCTGCAGGAGGCGTGGAGGATGTTGGAGAGAGCGATCACTGAGATGGTCACTGCCCCATCAAAGTTGGCTGATACCATGGAGCCATTGCGGGTCATTACAACCCCAGAGGTGTTGAACATCTCCTGGCCTGGAATGTTGGGAGACAAATAAGGTAACAGCCAGCGTTGGAGCCCTGGAGACCCAAGACTTGGCAGTAGTGACATTTCAAGATGCAGAGAGGAGACTAAGAGCAGCTGGGAGATGCCCTGCAGGGTCCTACTCCAGTGGCCCCAAACCACACTCACAGGACACCTTCACAGCCCACCCCACCCCCTTCTCCCTGGGGACTGAGGACGGGCTGTCGTAGAGAGGCTGTCACAGCCTCAGGGGAAGGAGAGAAGTGAGGAGGGAAAGTTTAAGGCCCAGCTCTGGTGAAGAAAGTGCTCAGGCCCAGCTGCTGGAGGGACAGCAGGGGTGGTGACCACGCTGCTCTGCCCGATGCCACTGCCTCTCCGCCCCAGCTCCCCTCTCCCTGGTGCTGGGCACCCTGCTGATCCTGACCCAGGGTAGCAGGAGAGAGCAGCTGACGGCTGTCCCCAGCCTACCTTCATGGTTAGTCTCAAATGTTACAGTCTGGTTGTTGAGCCGAACGTGGATTGTGTCACTGGGCTCAAGGAGCCATTGAACCTGGAAGGGAATTGGCAGAGGCTTAAGCCCGACCTGCAGGTGGGCCCAGAAACTGAGGAAGGAGGCTGCGGAGAGCTCAGAGCCTGGGGCTTGGACGAAGGTGAAGGTGATGGGGAGTGTGACCATGAGGTGATACTAGCTACCATGTGTGAGGCGCTTGGCATGGGCCAGGCTCTGAGCGAGGCACGTTTCATAGATTAGCTTTTAAATCTCACAACGGCCCTGTGAGGTAGGTAATATTATCATCCCCATTTTACTCTAAGGAAAAAGAGGCACTGGAAGTTAAGCTGTTTCTTCAGTCTCACAGCCAGGACCCTAATCCTGTGTCTCCCAGGTTGACTCTTTTTTAAATTATTTATTTATTTTTATTGAAGTATAGTTGATTTACAACACCATGTTAGTTTCAGGTGTACAGCACACAAATTCAGACATATATGTATATGAAGAATATATATATATAATTCTTCAGATTCTCTTCCCTTATAGGTTATTACAAAATATTGAGTATAGTTCCCTGGGCTATATAGTAGGTCCTTGTTGGTGATCTATTTTATATACCGTAGTGTGTATGTGTGTTAATCCCAAACTCCTAATCTGAACCACTGCGCTGGCAGGATGCGTCCTCCCTCCCTCCTGCTCCCTTCCCTTCTTCCTTCTCTTTCTCCTCCGGGGCCTCAATCTCCAGCTGAAGGTCCCTGAGCTAAAGGCTCCCTGTGAGCGGAGCGCCCCGGCCCCACTCACCATGAGGGGGTCCAGGCTGCTGGAGTTGTATTCAGCAGCGAAGGCAATGAAGTTGGTGGCCTGGGCCGAGCCGGTCTGGGCAGTGCGGCCCTGCAGCAGGAAGGAGGAGTTTCTATCCCGGGTCCGGACCAGCAAGAAGTCTCCCAGCCCATTGAAGGTGTAATTGGCACCATCCAAGGTGGTGATGTGGGGGTCCCCAAACATCCAGGCTGGAACAAAGGAGGTACCAGGTTGGCAGGGCAGACCAGGGAAAGGCCTGGGAGGCTTCAGCCTGGAGAGGTGCTCATGGAGCATTTAACCCTCTCCGAAAGCCGTCTTGTGCTTGTGTGCCCCCTCATGTCCTCTCATTACCTCCCCACCTACCACACCTCCCCCTCCCGCAGGGCTGTGTGTGAAGTACCTCCTATGCCACACTCCGCACACACCTCCACCTTCCCTTGTGGTCACAGCGCTGCCCCAGGAAGCTTGTGCCACCCTGGTCCAGACTCCGAGAGGCTACCCCTCCCCAGATCTTCCACTTCAGCCCTGCCCCAGGGCTGGGCTCCGGCAGCCTCACCTGGCCTCGGGGGCTGGTATCCAGCGCAGCTGACGCCGGGCCTCCTGAGCTGGTACAGGGTGCAGAAGGAGGGCTTGTCGTTGAAACGGCAACACCAGTTCTGTGGCTCCAGTTCTTGGTCTGTGGGGAAGAGCAGCGGGTTGGGGGAGATGCGGGACCTGCAGGGCCCAGCTGGGAGGTTTGGGCAGACTGATGCGGGCGGCAAGGGCATGGTTGGCAAATCAGACCCATGTGAGTTCAGATCCCACCCTGCTTAATGACCTTAGGCCATTGACCAGTTACTATCTCCCTTGTGGGCTTGTCAGAGCCACGTGGAGCAAAGCCTCTGGTGGGCAGGCACAGGGTCCTTCCTTTCTTGGAGCGCGGAGCGCTGAGTCCCACAACTCTCCAAGCGCTGGGAATGGGAGGCTGTGGCTGGTCGTCTGGGGACTAAGGAGGCTGCTGAGATTGCAGGGAGGAGGTGGGGAGCACATGCTTACCCTGGGCCCCCAACCCTCTCCTCTCTAGCTCCTTTGGAAGGTCTCTGTGGGAAACGACTCCATGTCTTCCCCCAGACAGCCTGCTAATCTGGGTCAGACCAGGCCCCTCCCCTTCCCTAGAAAGATGCACCTACTCTGGGCTGGGGATATGGGCTATGGAGATGGGGCAAGAGGAACTCAGTCAGAAATCCCTAGGATGCCAGCTGGAAGGGATGTCGGAAACTTCCTAATCTTACAAGATCAGGAAATTGAGGGGAAGTAGCTGGGAGGAAATGGGGAAAGAGGCTTCATTCTGTGGGTCCCACTGCTGACGTGGAGCCCAAGCTGGTCTCTGACAGTGAAGAACAGAAAGCTCCAGAAAAGGCGGGGTTGAGTTTTCCGTGGACACACTTACCAAACTGCCAAGGACTCTGCACTCTCCAGCCTTGGAGAAGCTCTCCCCAGGGTCCGTAGCTGCAGCACACGCCCCCTCGCCAGGAGGAGAAGCTGCACAGGTGCCTGCTGCCAAGGCCCGACCAGGCTGCAACAAGCCCAGACACACTCAGGCCCAGGATGCCCGTGGTGGTGGCGGCAGTGGGGTCGGGGTGCTTCCAGGGAGGAACTGAGGGTGCCCCGGAAGGGAAAGGTCAGGCATGGCCAGAGGGAGGGTGTGGGCTTGTGGGGGACACTGGGGGTACCTCGAGAGACAGGAAGGAGGTGTCACCTATGTTGATGGGCTGGAATCTCAAGTCCCATAGTCCCTGCCTCCAGGAACACGGGCAGGAGATCTGGTTCCAGCCCCAGCTGGGCCACTGAGACTGTCTCTTCAACCACTGCAGGCACTGGAGACGGTAGTTGGGCTTTTCTTCCTTGTGTAACTTGTAGATTTGCAGCCCTCGGAAGCCTGGGGGAGCAGAGGAAGAAGGGGTTATCCCAGGGCCTGGGGCCACAAGCTCTGATTTAGCTTTAGGGACAAGCAAAACTCATAAATACACCCTCTGTATGTCACTCCCCCAACTCTGGACAGCTCTTCGAGGGATGAACCCAACTGAGACTGGCAGGGATTCCTCCCCAAAGACCCCTTTGATGTGACTGACAGTCAAAATCCCAAATCTTGGATCTTAGGGTGAAACCCTGGTACAAGTGCTGGGCAGGGAGAGTTCACCTATACCCAACTCAGAGCCAAACCCTGGCCCTGAGCTTCAGTCCATCCCATTCTCTACCCTCATGTCTGCTACTCTATGCTCCAATACCTGCCAATCCCCCCAAACCAGTTTCTCCTCATGCACCCTATATCTCAGTGAGTGATGCCACCAGGCACCAGCCACCAGCCACATGCTCAGACACTTGCACAGACATGCCAGTGGCCAAAGCAGCCAGGATGGAGGCTGAGGCTCAGAGGCCAGCTGGGGAGCCACAGGGAAGGTGGCACATGAAGCAGACACTTGCTCCAACAATACGAGGCTGAGGAAGCTTCCTCTGTGCCCAGATGCCATCCTTGGAAACGAGAAGTAATTGGGAGAAGAAATCCTGAAGGGGGTTTGAAATTTAAATAGACCTTTAATTAACTGTAAGTTACTTACCACCCACCCCAGCTGCATGAGTGAGAAATGGGGCTCCAGAGTACAAAAAAATGCAATAGGACATAATGTATTAGATTTTGATCCTGTTCCCACACAAAAGAAGAAATTATCAAGATAACTACAGTTTGATAAGGTTTTGAAAAAGATGATCATTGTTTATGATTACCTGTTCGTGTATCTTCTCCACAGTGGCCTGGTATCAAGGGAAACACACCAGATACTCTCCCCCAAAACACACACACACCCACTATCACATTGCGCCCCCTACATCACAAGCAGATGCATCTGGATAGAAGGGACTTAATCTGATAGGATAGCTTTCTCCACAAGATGGCACTCATGATTTGACTCAGCTTCTGTTTACCAGAATTTCTTGCCACAGAACAAGTAGAACTGGATTTATGCTTCACAGTTTACATGGCTAATTTCTAATGCTAAAATATCTTTTGTTCTATCACATTTTGGAAACTGTAATTTCTTTCCCTTTGGGGCCACCAGACAGTACAAGTCATGGAGGAGGTCCATGGGACCTAAAGTACCAGCCTTCTTACCAGAGTAAGAGCTCTCTGAGACCAACATAGTTGGTCTTTATTTTTTTCATACTTGTGGCTCTTAGCACCGTGTTCAGCATACAGCAGGTACTCAATAAATGATGACTGAATGGATGTCAGATCCCCTGGAACACCTTTTTGGTAGATCCATTAAGGGATCTCACCTGGGTTCTCTCTCCAGCTCTGGGACAGGACACTTGGAGAATTGTCCTAACTGTTCATTCATGTCCCCACCTCCTGCTGTACCCCATCCTCACTTTCAGGATCTGGGCCCCCTCTCATAGCCCTCCTGGGTTTAGCTCATTCCAGGGAGGAGACTCTGTACTGCATGAGGGTGCAGGAGGTACGCTGCTCCCTGGGCCATGCCAAGTCTGGATTCCACCTGTGGGAGGTCAGATTGTGCTGGAAACACCCTTTGGGATGGTGGAGATACAAGGGAGCTGCCCCTCTAGGACTGTCATGGCACACGGAGTGCGAGACAGAAGAGGACTTGAAACCCTCGTGTGATAAGGTGGCGCGTTTACCTGAGTTGGAATCCAGGAATTGGTCTGGACGATACTTCTCCCACACTGGCTGGAATGTCAATGGGCTATTTTTGAAATACCCATCTCCACTGCAGGCAAAGGAAAGAATCTCTGGCCTCTGTCACACACAGAGTCTTTCCCCTCAGTTGGCAAGTTACTCATTCATCTGGCTGGTCAGTCCGCCAGTCACCCACTCGGTCCAGCCAGTCATTAGTTATCAGCTGGTCAGTCAGCTATTCAGTCAGTTGGTCAGTCAGGCAGCCAGAATCACTGACTCCCAGCGCTAAGCAGGAGAGGGAAGGAGGCGGATGGGGCAGGGGTAGGAGGCCCTAATTTATTCCACATCAGACGGAGAACTGCAGGAAACTGGTCCTGAGACGGGGTGTGAAAGAAACAGCTCAGGCCTCCTTCCTGTTAGTTTCCCTTCAACTAGGGGACGGAGAGGGGGCGCTGTAGGGGACGGCTGGTTGTGAGGGTTAAGAGCAGACTCTGAGTTAGGAGCACCTGGGCAATGGGTGCTCCGCCCCTCGCCACACACCCCGGGGTGGTGTTTAAGCGCTGCTCCAGGAAGGAGGAAACCCTGGAGCAGAACCCTCAGCCTCTCTGGGTGCACGCCTCAGAGCAGCGACTCTGGATCCTTTCTCCCCTTTGACACAGGACAGATGAGGCACATGGGCATGACACCTTCCATGGGTGCACTCAGAATGGTGTGAAATTCCTAGCTAAGTTGGATAATTCCGCTACTTTCTCCTCCAGGGCACGTCAAAAAGCAGGTGAAAGCAATGTAATTCTAGGGGTGAGCCTGAACACACTCTCGGAGAAAAACCCTTGCAGCAGTTACCAGTAACAAATTACATGTGACCTTCAAAACTGATTGAACACACACCATGGTTCGGAACTGTTGTGTCAGAGAATGAGCCATCTCCATACTTGGGAACCCACGCCCGCATCCACGCACCATCCACCTCTCTGCTCTCCATCTTTGCCACTGACCCCACACAAACTGTTGGTGCCCCTGGGCGAGAGGTTAACTCTCAGCCCATCAGAAGTCAGGAAGGCAGATTTCAGCATTATATTTTGGATTCAACTTCCTGCTTTGCCACTTCCCAGCTCTGTGACTTTGGGCAATGACTTGTTTATTTGTACCTCAGTTTCCTTACCTGCAGAATGGGTAGTAAATAGTATCTCCTTCATGAGGTTGTTGTGATAGTCATATGAAATAATGCCTATTAAGTACTTGGTGTAATAAATGTTGGCTGTTATTGTGATGATATTTGAGAAGTCGAGAGAGGTCAGCTAATGTCAGTGGAAATCCTAGAAGTCAAAACTCTGGGAATAATTATCACTGTGCACGGGGATTGGGGTAGGAAAGAGAATGGCAGGGTGAATAGGGATCTTTTAATCTGAAACAGCAAAAAGTGGGAACTAGAGTCTGTGTGAGTCAGAAGCATTGGCAAGGAGGAATCCTGCCTTGTCCTGGGGGGGATGGAGTGTGTGTGCAGCGCAAGCCCTGCTCTGCAGGGCTCCAATTATCTGCTCAGTGCTGACAGCCTCTCCCTGTCCTACCTGGAGAAGCCCATCAGGACGCGGTTGTCTGGGTGCCGGGTCACATCCCACTGCATACCGCCGCTTTGGTAGAGAAACATGGTGTAGGACCTGCTCCCGTCTGTGGAAAGGATGGCCTGGTAGGTGTTGGTCTGGGGGTTGGTAGGAGACAGACATAGAGATGCATGTGAGAGATCTGGGCTGTCCCACCACCCATCCCACCCCCCCCCCACACACACCCACGTCACGTTTTCCTGGCCTACCCAGAGCAAAGGCATGGGCTTAAAATATAAGCAAGTTTGGAATTATGCACAGATTTCACCCTAACTGTCAAAGCCCCTGCCATGGTGGATTTGCCTTCTTTGTGACTTCTTTCCAGGGAGGGAAGGTAGACGACTCTGGGTTAGAATCCAGTTAGAAGAGGGTCTGTATGAGAAAGCTTCAGCAAACTGAGAGGTTAGCCAAGACACGCGAGAGCTGGGAGAGGCCTGAGGAACTTCCTCTGGGATATTTAAGGATATTGTCCCAACGTCCCCTCACCCTAAATAGTGTGGAGGACCACACAGGTGAGACTGGAGGTTCTCTGAAGGTGGGTGTCAAGCACTGGGCTTGTACAAAGTAGGTAAGCAATGAACTTGTTGAGCCAATGAAGAAATGAGTGACTTTTTAGACCAGACACAAGGAATAACTTTGTGACTGTCCGAGTGGTGAGGCCCCCGAGAGAAGATTAAGGAGAGCCTGTGGTGTGCCCCCTTCCACTGGATGCATTTCGGTTGAGAGCCAGAGTGCGGAGTCAGAAAAACCTCAGTTCCAGGCCTGGCTTTCTCATTTCCTAGCTGGGTGACCATGAGCAAGTTGCTTAACCTCTCTAGCCATCATCTTCCTCATCTCTAATATGTGGATAATAATATTAGGTTGAGCCATATAAAATTGCCAATAGGCAGCCACTTTTGACTAACAGAAATTTCATGTCCCATGTTTCAACTCCTAATACCCAGTGCTCTGGGCTGGTGTGATGTCATGTAAGCGAAGCCCTGAGGCACACCTGGCACATGGTAAGTGCTCAGGAAAGAGGGTGGGGGGTGGGGTGGAGGTGGAGGGATGGGGGATGGGGAGGCGGGGAGGTGGGCCGGGAGGGGAATGCTCTAATCAGCCATCTGTCCTTGAGTCAGAGAGGAGTTTAGAAGAGTGGGTCCCGCCTAGGATTCTAAGATGTCTGACTTCCAGATGGTTCACAGGGAAGTGCCCACTGGTCCACTCACCCCGATGGTCCACCAGGCAGGATAGCGGGGGACTTGGACCCACGTGACCTTTAGCGTCCACCTGGCTTTGTAGTTCCAGGTGTTTGTTAACTTTTTAATCCAAGACTCCACGTCCCTCACTAGCAGGTTGTATTCATCATAGAGAGTCTCGTATTCCTAGGAAAAGAAGGCAGGTACGGACAAGGAAATGAGGGTCCCAGCTCAATACTCCTGAGGGACCCCTCACTTTCTGCTCACTTTAGTCCACCTGTGTCTCCCATCCTTCCCCCTCCCAGGCCTACATTTTCACAGTTAGTGCCTGTGACCTTAAGATAGATCCAAATTCGGGCCACAGGGAAACCTGGGGTGTGTGGAGTGGAAAGTTGAGGCCCAGAAACCCAAGTCTTCTGGACTTGAACTTGTGCATCTCTTAGCGTAAACTGGCTCCGACTGTGCAACCACCTGCGCCCATTTGTACCTCCCTATGTCCAGCTGAAGGCTCCTTGAAGACAGGCATGTATTTCTTCACCTTTGGACCTTCTACAGTGCCTTGTCCGTGGCAGGGGCACGATCCACATTCGCCTGCGGTAGCTTTCATTGAGCTGGTACCTCCCACTGATTGGAGTCATAAGCCCCACCCAGGAGCACACGCAGGGTCCCTGCTTGATTCAGCCTCGTTAGGATGGACCCCTAAAACCTCATTCTAAAATCAAACCATGGATCGCTGCACCCCATCTCTGTCACCTGCAGTCTTCCCGTGGTTGTGTCCTAGTCTGCTTCCTTCCCACCCTCATATTTAAGCTTCAATCCCTGCCCACATTGAGCCCGGGCTCTGACAGCTGGAGCACTTTCAAGGCCTTCCACACAGCCTTTTGTCTCTCCTTCGCTGCTGCAGGACCCTGAGTGCTGAGCTTTGAAAGGCCCACCTGGTAAAATATGGTTCCCCGGCTGCTGGAGAAATCAGCATCGTCCCAGAATGGAGCCACCAGGGCCACAGGATCCCAGACTGTAAAGCCTCCAAGGGGAGGGTTGGGGTAGGAGAAAATCTGGTACTCTGACTCCGGAAAAATGATTTGGCCATTATCTGTGAACTGAGCACAAAGGTTCTTCTGGTTAGCATTCAGGGAGGGAGCATCCCAGCCTTGGGTCAGCTCCTGGGATGCATGAGGATAGAACTTCAGAGATTTCAACAACCTCTGGAAGGTCTCATCTATCTCCCTGCCTGCTGGGAGAGGCCCTATACATTGTTCTCCCACAAATACTCGTCATCCTTAGGCCATTCCTCACATCCTAAGTCCTTCCTAAGGTGGTAGGTTTAGTCCTGCTTCAGTGGCAGACCCACCTATAGACCAGCCCATCATCATAGAGCAGACATCTCCAGGTAAATCCCCTTAGCCCTACCCCTGAAGCTTGTGCTATATCCGTTAGAGCTAAAAGAATTGATACCCTGACCCCATCGCTGTGTCACCCTTTCACAGTGTGTCCTGACTCAGCCCCCTCACTGAGGGCCACGACTGCCATTCAGCTCTCCTCCAGGAGACATGAAGTATCAATACTTGGGCCAAGGAACCAGGAAATAATTATAGAAAATGTGAACAGCATCAAAGAGTCAATTTTCCCAAGCAGAGCATCCTACTCAATACAAGGGCCCGTGAAAACGGTGGAGAGCTTACTGGGCCCCGGCACCTCTCTACTGAAGTGTCCACCTGGGTGGGGAGGCCTTGCCTAGCTCCCCGTCCTCCTCAGCTGGTGCCCTATCGTTAAAGACGGTGCATGCAAACTGAGCTAGCGGCAGGGACACAGTAGGTGCCTGACGAACGTTGCTTCCATTCTCCTGCTCGGTCATGGTCATGGTTGGTCATGGTCACAGGGATGTCTCTGAGGCTTGGAGGGAGAAGCAAGGCCCGCGGAATGTGGGTCATGGGTCCTGCCCTTTGGGCTGCAGTCGGGGACTCACATAGAGGGAATCCCGGAGAGAGGAGCCGAGGGGGAAGCCAATCTGGGGTTTGAAGAGAGGCGAGGTGAAGTCCACAGTCCTCTTGACAAACTCCTGGTCTCCAGCACGCAGCCCGTAAGGGAAGAGGGAAACGCCTGGGCCGGTACAAAGAGGAGCAGGAAGTTCTCATGGGCCCTGATGTCATCAGGGCTGGTAGGGGCCCCCAAGAGTGTCCCCAAGCTGCTCCTCTACCCTTGTCCCCTTTTCCCGTAAGTGGGGGCCATCAAGGACTCCTCTCTCCACTTGCATTCAACCCATCTCCTCATTTTACCCCTGAAATGGTACGCTCAGCCTTCCCCAGTTTGAAGAAAAACAGGTTCTGCTGTCAGAATACCAACAAATTATTCTGTACCAGTTATGGTACTCAAAATTCTTTTAAGGGTGAAAAGACAAAATTCCTCCAATGTAGTGAAGATGAGTCATTGAAAGATCATTGCACAGAATGAGACTTGTTCCCTAAGGTGGTATTTCTCTAGATAAACTTAACATCCCCGTAGAATTTGTCATCAGATCCCCCATGGAGGTCCTTGGGCTCCAATTTGAGAAACCTTGTCCTAAACATTTCTCAAATGGGCCTCCTACTTTCCATACTGGCAGCCCTCACCTGGTGCTGCTTGGAATACCGCAGCAGTCTCTACACTGCTCTCCTGGCCTCCTGCAAATTCATCCCCCACCCCAGCCACCATGACACTGTTCATAAATGTAAATCACGCCACATCCTCCCTGGTGCCTGTTATCTACAAGATTCCCTCACATGACAGCCTTGCTTCTCAACATGCTTCCCCTCGCTTCTGGTAACCCCAAATGCTTTATGGATCTCCTCCCCATGCAACACTAGGACAGCTTTTCCTGTCCATGCCTTTATTCCAGCTGTTCAGGCCCTCCTGCCTGCCTGGGGCACTTCCGCTACCCCAGCTCCTATTCACTCTTTCCAGGAAGCCTCCTCTTCACCTTGACCCCGCCCCCCACCCCTGACATTTCCTCGGGCCTTCCAGTGTGTGCACCTCATATCCTGGGCTTATTCCTCTAATGACACCTACTGAGGCAACAGCTCTGTCTCTTGCTAAACAGCACCTTGATCATTTCTGTACCTCTAGCTCCTAGCCCAGCACCGTGTGCAAAGCCAGCCCTCAGCACCCAACTCTGATGCTCTTGCATTGCCCCTGTAAGGCCCTTCTGATTCAAAACAACAGTCTATGAACAAGCAGGCTGAGACTAAGCACTCAGTTACCCACCCCTATCAAGGGGGTATGGAGAGCGGCTGGACTTCCAATGGCCCAGGTGGGGCAGTGGAGAGATCCACAGAACTGGTTCCCCCAGCGACCCATGAGGGACCTCGCTGGTAGATCCAATCCAGCTGCCGCAGCTACAACCTCCACATCTAACTCCATCCTCTCCCTCCCAGGGTGGAGAGGCTCCTGCTCTATGGAATCACTTGCCTTTCTCGGGCTTGATAGGGACTGGGGCAGCTGTTGAACGGGTGCCTCTGGAAGTGCCAGCGGTGGACGTGGTAAGGGTCTGGGAGGTTGTTGAGTGTAGTGATGTTGCTGTGCTTCTCCCACTGTCTGTCTTCTGTGAGGTTATGATTGTTCCTGGGCAGGCAGGGAAAGAAGACTGGAGTGGGCTTTACAGAGAAAACAGCCCAGTTAAAGCAAGTCAGAGACTTTAAGAGCTGGGAGAGACAGCTAGAAACCTGTCTGTCTTCTGGTCACACCCAAATCACTCCCTGCAAAAAAGCAGTTATCTCCTGGGGTAGAAGGGATGATGAGCTTCTCACCCACCATACCCGCCACTGACTTCATCTTCTCGTGGACCTGAACTCCAGCCTGGCGGTGCTAACTCACCTTCCTCTCTCAAGCACTCCTTGAGGCTGAACTGAGCCAACTGGGCCACTGTAAGAGACCAAGACCCCGGAGTCCCCACCTACCTGATGTCTCAGTCTTCACGGTGGAGCTTAAGGATGCTGTGGATGGTGGAGAAGTGCTGGTAACAGACAGATGAGTGGGGTGACCTGTGAATAGGGTGGTGGAGCTCCAGGTGACTGCAGGGCCAGGGGCTGATTGAGAGAATGAAGAATTACTGGTTGAAGTATAGAAACTCGATATGGTCTGAGCTGTGCCCACATTACCAGAAGAAGTAGGGTCAGAGAAAGAATAGTCTGTGGATGGCTGTAGAGTAAGCGATGGACTCTTAGAATACTTACATGCCGAAGAAGTATCAGGAGTGGTCTTGATGGAAAGGTAGCTTGTCGGTGGAAATGGTGAAGTCGGTGTGGATCCAGCTACACTGTTATGATTACTTGTAGAAACCATATCTGTTGGCTTTGTAATAGGATGCATAGTAGAGGCTACTGTCTGAACAGTTGCAAGATACTCAGAGGTGAGTGTGCTTGACTCGCCCACTGAGGAAGTAGGGACTTGTGTGGTATTTGTCAAGGAGTTATTGTCAGAACCTACAGGGGAAATGACCCCAGCAGTCGTATTTTCATGGGTGAATGAGCCTGGGGTCGTTGTCAGAACTTCTCCACTTGTGGACAAAATTGTGGAAGGAGAACGAGAGGCTACATCTCTCAGGGTGATAGAAGTGGCTGTAGCTGTCCCTTCAGTTGCCCCAGATGACATGGTTGGCATTGCTGTTTGGGTCCTGTGGCTGTCGCTGACTGGGTTTGAGATAAAGGTTGTGCTGGTGCTTGAAGGTGACAGTGTATGGGTAACAGTTTGTGGAGGTGTGTGTACATTTGATGTGGATGAGGGAGGTGGAGATGTGACTGCTGAGAAGGTTTCAGTCACCTGGGAGACTGAAATGACAGTTTCAGGTCCTTTGATTGTTCCTATACTTTGAGTCTGAGCCATCTGGGAAATGGCTGATATTTCCTGAAGAGAGGTGCTGGGAGAAGCTGGGCGTGACTGTCCTGTAGGTCTCCCTGTTGTTGAGACCTCAGAGATGATGGTTGAAATGGTGCTGGAGACAATAACGGACCCCAGTCCTGTGGTTCCTGGAGTAGTGTCAGGACTGGTTGCAGTGGACAGTTTGGTCGTTGACAGAGTTGGGTGGCTTTCCCTGGAGGAAGTTGGTGAGAAACTCTTGATCTTACCTGAGGTAGATGTTTCTGGGGGAGCACTTCCTGAAGTTGTTTGGCTGCTTCCTGTGGATGAGAAAGCAGGAGCTGTGCCCCGCAAGGTGGTGTCCATCACCAGTGAGGCCAACGTACTGGTGTGTGGTTCTCTAGTGGTCACCGTGCCTTGAGTCTGATGGGTTTGGGAAATGGCTGATGTTGTGTCAAGTGAGGCTCTGGTAGCAGGGGCTGTTGATTGTTCTCCTTGGCCTCCCGCGGTTGAGACCACAGAGGTGGCCTGACGAATGGTGTTTGGTATGGAAAGTGATGTGCCGCCTGAGGTTCCCAGGGTGGTGTCGGGGCACGTTGGTGCTGTCCACAGTCCTGTGGTAGTGGTAGTGGCCTGAGTTGTGTGGTTCTCCCTGGGGGGTGCTGGGATGAAGGTTCTCACTTCATCTGTGGTGGACGTGTCCTGAGGCACACTTTCT
The DNA here is from genome assembly GCF_964165515.1 of Mesoplodon bidens. Lineage (NCBI taxonomy): Eukaryota > Metazoa > Chordata > Mammalia > Artiodactyla > Ziphiidae > Mesoplodon > Mesoplodon bidens. The sequence continues at coordinate 112,003,519 of NC_138161.1, read as the reverse complement.
GAGAGCGAGTGTCCACTTGGTTTGAATGAAGAAGTTGCAGACGTGCCTGTTTTGACTGTGTTCATCACGGGGGAGAATAAACTCATGGTATGGGATTCTTGTGTGGTCTGTGTGCCTGGAGTGGGACCTATTTGGGAAATAGCTGATGATTCTTGAGGAGAGATGCTGGCAGAGAGTGGTGTTGACTGCCTTGCTGGGCCTGCTGTTACAGTTTGTTGAGATGTGTGTCCACTTAGTATGGATGAAGGAGATGTGGATGTGACTGTTTCAATGGTTTGAGTCATATTGGAGCTTGTGCTGCTGACGTGAGTACCTCCAGTGGTCTCTGTCCCTTGTGTCCAATGAGGCTGGGAAAACGCCGCTGTTGTTTGCTGAGAAGATGTGCTCAGAGAGCGGTGTGTGGTAGGCTCTTTCTGTTCACCTATTCTTGAGACCTTAGACGAAACCCAAGAAGTACTAGCTGGGGAAGTATATGTTCTTTCTGCAGTTAATGTAGTGGCAGCTACTGGTGTTGACAACGGTTCTTTTTGTGACTGAGTCGTGTGGCTGTCACTGAAGGATGAGGAAGTAACTGTTGTTGTTTTACTTCGAGTAAATGTTTCATCAGAAACACCTGTAGAGGTTGCGCTTCTGGTATAGGGCCACCCCGTGGTCTCGGTGCCTTTGCTCTGGTGGGTGTGAAAAACTGTAGATGTTTCTGGAGTTGAAGAACTGGTAGAGAGTGGACTTGATTGTACTACTGACTGCCATGTTATAGAAACTTTAGAACTGAAGGGAGGAAAATTGCTAGTCACAGAAGGTGATGTGTCTATTGTGCTTCCTACAGTGGTGTCTGTTGAGGTTGGTGCTGTCAACATTTCTGATGTTGTCGCAGGTGTGCGGCTCACACTGGCTGGGGATGCAGTGGTTGTTTCACCTGAGGAGGATGTCTCCTGGGGAGTTCCTTCTGTAAAAGTGGGTCCATGTGGGGATGATGAGGGAGTGGATGTGGTCACATCTATGACGGTGGAGCTTTGAGTTTCTCTGGTGGTTTCTATGCTCTGAGTCTGGTGGTCCTGAGAAGATCCTGATGTTTCCTCAGCAGAAGTTGTAGAAGAGGGTAAGCTTGATTGTTCCTCTAGTCCAGTTGTTATTGAGACTGTTGAGGCCACTGAAGTGATATTTGTCGTTACATTTGGCCACGTGTCCCTTGTGTTTATTACAGTGGTGACTGTTGAATCTGGTGATGTCATCATCTGTGATGTTGTAGGAGATGTGTTGCTTACACTAAATGGAGAGAAATTTCTGTCTGTTGAGGTTGGTGCTGTCAACATTTCTGATGTTGTCGCAGGTGTGCGGCTCACACTGGTTGGGGATGAAGTGGTTGTTTCACCTGAAGCGGATGTCTCCTGGGGAGTTCCTTCTGTAAAATTGGGTCCACGTGGGGATGATGAGGGAGTGGATGTGGTCCCATCTGTGATGGTGGAGCTTTGAGTTTCTCTGGTGGTTTCTATGCTCTGAGTCTGGTGGTCCTGAGAAGATGCTGATGTTTCCTCAGCAGAAGTGGTGGAAGAGGGTAAGCTTGATTGTTCCTCTAGTGCAGTTGTTATTGAGACTGCTGAGGCCACTGAAGTGATATTTGTCATTACAGTTGGTGATGTGTCCCTTCTGTTTTCTCTAGTGGTGTCTGTTGAAGCTGATGAACTCATCATCTCTGATGCTGTAGGAGATGTGTTGCTTACAGTAAATGGAGAGAAATTTCTGTCTGTTGAGGTTGGTGTTGTCAACATTTCTGATGTTGTCGCAGGTGTGTGGCTCACACTGTCTGGGGATGAAGTGGTTGTTTCACCTGAAGAGGATGTCTCCTGGCGAGTTCCTTCTGTAAAATTGGGTCCACGTGGGGATGATGAGGGAGTGGATGTGGTCCCATCTGTGATGGTGGAGCTTTGAGTTTCTCTGGTGGTTTCTATGCTCTGAGTCTGGTGGTCCTGAGAAGATGCTGATGTTTCCTCAGCAGAAGTGGTGGAAGAGGGTAAGCTTGATTGTTCCTCTAGTGCAGTTGTTATTGAGACTGTTGAGGCCACTGAAGTGATATTTGTCATTACAGTTGGTGATGTGTCCCTTCTGTTTTCTCTAGTGGTGTCTGTTGAAGCTGGTGAACTCTTCATCTCTGATGTTGTAGGAGATGTGTTGCTTACACTAAGTGGAGAGAAATTTCTGTCTCTTGAGGTTCGTGCTGTCAATATTTCTGACGTTGTCACAGGTGTGTGGTTCATGCTGGCCGGGGAAGAAGCAGCTGTTTCACCTGAAGAGGATGTCTCCTGGGGAGTGCCTTCTGTAAGAGTGGGTCCACGTGGGGATGATGAGGGAGTGGATGTGGTCGCATCTGTGATGGTGGAACTTTGAGTTTCTCTGGTGGTTTCTATGCTCTGAGTCTGGTGGTCCTGAGAAGATGCTGACGTTTCCTCAGCAGAAGTTGTAGAAGAGGGTAAGCTTGATTGTTCCTCTAGTCCAGTTGTCATTGAGACTGTTGAGACCAATGGAGTGATATTTGTCGTTACATTTGGCCACGTGTCCCTTGTGTTTTTTACAGTGGTGACTGTTGAATCTGGTGATGTCATCATCTGTGATGTTGTAGGAGATGTGTTGCTTACACTAAATGGAGAGAAATTTCTGTCTGTTGAGGCTGGTGCTGTCAACATTTCTGATGTTGTCGCAGGTGTGCGGCTCACACTGGTTGGGGATGAAGTGGTTGTTTCACCTGAAGCGGATGTCTCCTGGGGAGTTCCTTCTGTAAAATTGGGTCCACGTGGGGATGATGAGGGAGTGGATGTGGTCCCATCTGTGACGGTGGAGCTTTGAGTTTCTCTGGTGGTTTCTATGCTCTGAGTCTGGTGGTCCTGAGAAGATGCTGATGTTTCCTCAGCAGAAATGGTGGAAGAGGGTAAGCTTGATTGTTCCTCTAGTGCAGTTGTTATTGAGACTGCTGAGGCCACTGAAGTGATATTTGTCATTACAGTTGGTGATGTGTCCCTTCTGTTTTCTCTAGTGGTGTCTGTTGAAGCTGATGAACTCATCATCTCTGATGCTGTAGGAGATGTGTTGCTTACAGTAAATGGAGAGAAATTTCTGTCTGTTGAGGTTGGTGTTGTCAACATTCCTGATGTTGTCGCAGGTGTGTGGCTCACACTGTCTGGGGATGAAGTGGTTGTTTCACCTGAAGAGGATGTCTCCTGGCGAGTTCCTTCTGTAAAATTGGGTCCACGTGGGGATGATGAGGGAGTGGATGTGGTCCCATCTGTGATGGTGGAGCTTTGAGTTTCTCTGGTGGTTTCTATGCTCTGAGTCTGGTGGTCCTGAGAAGATGCTGATGTTTCCTCAGCAGAAGTGGTGGAAGAGGGTAAGCTTGATTGTTCCTCTAGTCCAGTTGTCACTGAGACCGTTGAGACCACTGGAGTTATATTTGTCGTTACATTTGGCCACGTGTCCCTTGTGTTTTTTACAGTGGTGACTGTTGAATCTGGTGATGTCATCATCTGTGATGTTGTAGGAGATGTGTTGCTTACACTAAATGGAGAGAAATTTCTGTCTGTTGAGGCTGGTGCTGTCAACATTTCTGATGTTGTCGCAGGTGTGCGGCTCACACTGGTTGGGGATGAAGTGGTTGTTTCACCTGAAGCGGATGTCTCCTGGGGAGTTCCTTCTGTAAAATTGGGTCCACGTGGGGATGATGAGGGAGTGGATGTGGTCCCATCTGTGACGGTGGAGCTTTGAGTTTCTCTGGTGGTTTCTATGCTCTGAGTCTGGTGGTCCTGAGAAGATGCTGATGTTTCCTCAGCAGAAATGGTGGAAGAGGGTAAGCTTGATTGTTCCTCTAGTGCAGTTGTTATTGAGACTGCTGAGGCCACTGAAGTGATATTTGTCATTACAGTTGGTGATGTGTCCCTTCTGTTTTCTCTAGTGGTGTCTGTTGAAGCTGATGAACTCATCATCTCTGATGCTGTAGGAGATGTGTTGCTTACAGTAAATGGAGAGAAATTTCTGTCTGTTGAGGTTGGTGTTGTCAACATTCCTGATGTTGTCGCAGGTGTGTGGCTCACACTGTCTGGGGATGAAGTGGTTGTTTCACCTGAAGAGGATGTCTCCTGGCGAGTTCCTTCTGTAAAATTGGGTCCACGTGGGGATGATGAGGGAGTGGATGTGGTCCCATCTGTGATGGTGGAGCTTTGAGTTTCTCTGGTGGTTTCTATGCTCTGAGTCTGGTGGTCCTGAGAAGATGCTGATGTTTCCTCAGCAGAAGTGGTGGAAGAGGGTAAGCTTGATTGTTCCTCTAGTCCAGTTGTCACTGAGACCGTTGAGACCACTGGAGTTATATTTGTCGTTACATTTGGCCACGTGTCCCTTGTGTTTTTTACAGTGGTGACTGTTGAATCTGGTGATGTCATCATCTGTGATGTTGTAGGAGATGTGTTGCTTACACTAAATGGAGAGAAATTTCTGTCTGTTGAGGTTGGTGCTGTCAACATTTCTGATGTTGTCGCAGGTGTGCGGCTCACACTGGTTGGGGATGAAGTGGTTGTTTCACCTGAAGCGGATGTCTCCTGGGAAGTTCCTTCTGTAAAATTGGGTCCACGTGGGGATGATGAGGGAGTGGATGTGGTCCCATCTGTGACGGTGGAGCTTTGAGTTTCTCTGGTGGTTTCTATGCTCTGAGTCTGGTGGTCCTGAGAAGATGCTGATGTTTCCTCAGCAGAAGTGGTGGAAGAGGGTAAGCTTGATTGTTCCTCTAGTGCAGTTGTTATTGAGACTGTTGAGGCCACTGAAGTGATATTTGTCATTACAGTTGGTGATGTGTCCCTTCTGTTTTCTCTAGTGGTGTCTGTTGAAGCTGGTGAACTCTTCATCTCTGATGTTGTAGGAGATGTGTTGCTTACACTAAGTGGAGAGAAATTTCTGTCTCTTGAGGTTCGTGCTGTCAATATTTCTGACGTTGTCACAGGTGTGTGGTTCATGCTGGCCGGGGAAGAAGCAGCTGTTTCACCTGAAGAGGATGTCTCCTGGGGATTGCCTTCTGTAAGAGTGGGTCCACGTGGGGATGATGAGGGAGTGGATGTGGTCGCATCTGTGATGGTGGAACTTTGAGTTTCTCTGGTGGTTTCTATGCTCTGAGTCTGGTGGTCCTGAGAAGATGCTGACGTTTCCTCAGCAGAAGTTGTAGAAGAGGGTAAGCTTGATTGTTCCTCTAGTCCAGTTGTCATTGAGACTGTTGAGACCAATGGAGTGATATTTGTCATTACATTTGGCCACGTGTCCCTTGTGTTTTTTACAGTGGTGACTGTTGAATCTGGTGATGTCATCATCTGTGATGTTGTAGGAGATGTGTTGCTTACACTAAATGGAGAGAAATTTCTGTCTGTTGAAGTTGGTGCTGTCAACATTTCTGATGTTGTCGCAGGTGTGCGGCTCACACTGGTTGGGGATGATGTGGTTGTTTCACCTGAAGCGGATGTCTCCTGGGAAGTTCCTTCTGTAAAATTGGGTCCACGTGGGGATGATGAGGGAGTGGATGTGGTCCCATCTGTGATGGTGGAGCTTTGAGTTTCTCTGGTGGTTTCTATGCTCTGAGTCTGGTGGTCCTGAGAAGATGCTGATGTTTCCTCAGCAGAAGTGGTGGAAGAGGGTAAGCTTGATTGTTCCTCTAGTGCAGTTGTTATTGAGACTGCTGAGGCCACTGAAGTGATATTTGTCATTACAGTTGGTGATGTGTCCCTTCTATTTTCTCTAGTGGTGTCTGTTGAAGCTGATGAACTCTTCATCTCTGATGTTGTAGGAGATGTGTTGCTTACACTAAGTGGAGAGAAATTTCTGTCTCTTGAGGTTCGTGCTGTCAATATTTCTGACGTTGTCACAGGTGTGTGGTTCATGCTGGCCGGGGAAGAAGCAGCTGTTTCACCTGAAGAGGATGTCTCCTGGGGAGTGCCTTCTGTAAGAGTGGGTCCACGTGGGGATGATGAGGGAGTGGATGTGGTCCCATCTGTGATGGTGGAGCTTTGAGTTTCTCTGGTGGTTTCTATGCTCTGAGTCTGGTGGTCCTGAGAAGATGCTGACGTTTCCTCAGCAGAAGTTGTAGAAGAGGGTAAGCTTGATTGTTCCTCTAGTCCAGTTGTCATTGAGACTGTTGAGACCAATGGAGTGATATTTGTCGTTACATTTGGCCACGTGTCCCTTGTGTTTTTTACAGTGGTGACTGTTGAATCTGGTGATGTCATCATCTGTGATGTTGTAGGAGATGTGTTGCTTACACTAAATGGAGAGAAATTTCTGTCTGTTGAGGTTGGTGCTGTCAACATTTCTGATGTTGTCGCAGGTGTGCGGCTCACACTGGTTGGGGATGATGTGGTTGTTTCACCTGAAGCGGATGTCTCCTGGGAAGTTCCTTCTGTAAAATTGGGTCCACGTGGGGATGATGAGGGAGTGGATGTGGTCCCATCTGTGATGGTGGAGCTTTGAGTTTCTCTGGTGGTTTCTATGCTCTGAGTCTGGTGGTCCTGAGAAGATGCTGATGTTTCCTCAGCAGAAGTGGTGGAAGAGGGTAAGCTTGATTGTTCCTCTAGTGCAGTTGTTATTGAGACTGCTGAGGCCACTGAAGTGATATTTGTCATTACAGTTGGTGATGTGTCCCTTCTATTTTCTCTAGTGGTGTCTGTTGAAGCTGATGAACTCTTCATCTCTGATGTTGTAGGAGATGTGTTGCTTACACTAAGTGGAGAGAAATTTCTGTCTCTTGAGGTTCGTGCTGTCAATATTTCTGACGTTGTCACAGGTGTGTGGTTCATGCTGGCCGGGGAAGAAGCAGCTGTTTCACCTGAAGAGGATGTCTCCTGGGGAGTGCCTTCTGTAAGAGTGGGTCCACGTGGGGATGATGAGGGAGTGGATGTGGTCCCATCTGTGATGGTGGAGCTTTGAGTTTCTCTGGTGGTTTCTATGCTCTGAGTCTGGTGGTCCTGAGAAGATGCTGACGTTTCCTCAGCAGAAGTTGTAGAAGAGGGTAAGCTTGATTGTTCCTCTAGTCCAGTTGTCATTGAGACTGTTGAGACCAATGGAGTGATATTTGTCGTTACATTTGGCCACGTGTCCCTTGTGTTTTTTACAGTGGTGACTGTTGAATCTGGTGATGTCATCATCTGTGATGTTGTAGGAGATGTGTTGCTTACACTAAATGGAGAGAAATTTCTGTCTGTTGAGGTTGGTGCTGTCAACATTTCTGATGTTGTCGCAGGTGTGCGGCTCACACTGGTTGGGGATGAAATGGTTTTTTCACCTGAAGCGGATGTCTCCTGGGGAGTTCCTTCTGTAAAACTGGGTCCACGTGGGGATGATGAGGGAGTGGATGTGGTCCCATCTGTGATGGTGGAGCTTTGAGATTCTCTGGTGGTTTCTATGCTCTGAGTCTGGTGGTCCTGAGAAGATGCTGATGTTTCCTCAGCAGAAGTGGTGGAAGAGGGTAAGCTTGATTGTTCCTCTAGTGCAGTTGTTATTGAGACTGTTGAGGCCACTGAAGTGATATTTGTCATTACAGTTGGTGATGTGTCCCTTCTGTTTTCTCTAGTGGTGTCTGTTGAAGCTGGTGACCTCATCATCTCTGATGTTGTAGGAGATGTGTTGCTTACACTAAGTGGAGAGAAATTTTTGTCTGTTGTGGTTCGTGCTGTCACTATTTCTGACGTCGTCACAGGTGTGTGGCTCATCCTGGCTGGGGAAGATGTGGTTGTTTCACCTGAAGAGGATGTCTGCTGGGGAGTGCCTTCTGTAAGAGTTTGTCCCCGTGGGGATGATGAGGGAGTGGATGTGGTCACATCTGTGAGGGTGGTAGTTTGAGTTTCTCTGGTGGTTTCTATGCTCTGAGCCTGGTGGTCCTGAGAAGATGCTGATGTTTCCTCAGTAGAAGTGTTGGAAGAGTGTAAGGTTGATTCTTCTTCTAGTCCAGTTGTCGCTGCGATTGTTGAGACCACTGGAGTGATATTTGTCGTTACAGTTGACCTTGTGTCACTTTTGTTTATTACAGTGGTGACTTTTGAATCTGGTGATGTTGTGCTTGTTTGGGCAGTGCCTTAAATATAAGATATAAGGACTGATGAGACAAGAGAGGTTCCTTCTGTGAAGCTGGAAAGTTTATAACACAATCATTTTGCACATGTATCACTCTATATCACACAGCTTCAGAATAAATGGCTGCAGGATTAATTATTTAACCATGTCTAAGGTTTTTACCAACACTGTGGCACCTAGTCATAAATAATATTTCCATGAATGTCTTTGTGCTAACATTTTCTCCATTACCATTAATTTTGTGGGTATGGTAATTGAAACTTGCGCAGTATACTCTTATCTTCCCCCTACAAGGCTTATATGGAAGCCAAGATCCATAAGCTGCAGTCTCAGAACAGTGTTTTAATTAAAATACACACAGTGTTCATTCAATGAAATACATTCAATTTTTTGCATATCCTATATAAACATTTCTCAAACGTGATAAAGGAGATGAGTAGCCTTCTGCCTTTTTCATAGCCTCTTTTTCTTTTCCGTAAGCTAGTGCTTATCTCTCAGTTTTCCTTCTCACCTGTCTCCTAATTCTATTTCTAAAAATCCTTCAGTTTTCTCCTCCAGTGATAATCTTCTGATCTTCTTTTCCTCCTTTATTTGTCTCTCATACCCCATCTCAAATACCTAAGAATTTTGTTGACTCATCAGGACCTTCTTTGAAGAGCAAGGAAAGGGAAATATTATGAACTTGTGTATTTGAATGTCTGACATGAATAGATACATGTACTGTTGACAGTACATGTCAACTACTTGTACTGTCTTAAACAACTTTGTTTATTCAGTATAAAGCATTTGGGAGTAGACCGAATAATACAAGAGAATTTATGAGGACTCAAGTATAAAAGTGACTCCCGCTTCTCTGGAATATTGTGGGTGTTTTTTGGGTGGACGCTCTCTCTCTCTCTCTCTCTCTTTTTTTTTTTTTTTTTGGCTGCATTGGGTCTTCATTGCTGCGCGCTGGCTTTTCTGTAGTTGCAGCAAGCGGGTGCTACTCTTCGTTGTGGTGTGTGGGTTTCTCATTGCAGTGGCTTCTCTTGTTGCAGAGCACGTGCTCTAGGCATGGGGCTTCAGTAACTGTGGCTCTAGAGTGCAGGCTCAGTAGTTGTGGCGCACGGGCTTAGTTGCTCTGCGACATGTGGGATCTTCCCAGTCAAGGGATCGAACCCGTTTCCCCTGCATTGGCAGGCGGATTCTTAACCACTGCGCCACCATGGAAACCCTGGACTCTCTCTTATATTCAGATGTACAGTTATTTTTATTTCATTTTACTGTCTCTGAGGACCATCTTTGTGGTTGGTCCCTCTACCTACAATCCAGAGCTTTCCCTTTCTACCTTACTTTTTCTTTTTAAATGGGAGTAGCATGAATTCTGCTGGTTTTTAGAACCATGTGAGAGGTCCTGAGAACAGGCCGACCCCCTTTTAACAAACCTCAGCAAGCTGCTTCTCAAGGCACCACTGCCTTAGTGTTGCCAGCAAGCCCCCAAGGTGAGGCATAGAGCCACAGGGCCTGGGGACCAAGCTACTTTTAGGATCAATAAAACTGTTTTCATGTTAATTTCTTTTACAATCAGAAGGGAAAACAATCAATGTAATTATAATGAATATGTAATAATGAAGCCAGTCTTGATTGCATTAGTCCAACACAGTCATGAAGTATAGTTTTAAATTTTTTTTTTTTTTGCGGTACCTGGGCCTCTCACTGTCGTGGCCTCTCCCGTTGCGGAGCACAGGCTCCAGACGCACAGGCGCCAGACGCGCAGGCCCAGCGGCCATGGCCCACGGGCCCAGCTGCTCCGCGGCATGTGGGATCCTCCCGGACCGGGGCACGAACCCGTGTCCCCTGCATCGGCAGGCGGACTCTCAACCACCGTACCACCAGGGAAGCCCTAATTTTTTTTTTAATCAGAGGAAGAAGCCCAGGAAGACAATAGTGCCTAGCGCCTATGAAAGTCATTGTGTGGCCCTTTTTCTAGACGGTCTCAACAAAAGTCTCGACCCAGTGATAAAGAGATAGGCATAATAGTGGCAGTTCATTGATGACAATCTAACTTCATTTTATATTTTACATTAGTTCAGATACCTTGTCTGATTTCTCCCCCCAAACTATCTTCAACTTCCAAAAAAATTTATTGAAAAAACCGCAGAGCTAACTTCTTTTTGATTCAACCCTTATGTTGACACTAATTTTTTCCCAGTAGTTACTGAGTACAACAATGAATCCAGTTTTAAACAAATTTGCAGTATTTGGTTCTATATAGAAGTACCTTTTCCATTTATCAAGAGATGCTGTTCTCTTAAGTAATATGAACATCAAGGCTAAGACACTACTCTTTCTTTGAAAAAGAGCTCTTTTCTCCAAGGTGATGACAATAGCCAGTTTCAAAATACTTAATTGAAGGGGGAGATTTTTCCTCATTAGTCAAATTCAAAACACTCAGAACATTAATAAGGTTAACATCTAGAAGAAAGTGCTTCTCTAGGTGGTTGAGGCCTCTGACATATACATTCAGGGCCTCAAAAGTAAATTTGTCAACTACATACACTAATTTTTAAAAAATCCTATAAAGTGAATGTGTTTTTGAAATGAAAAAGCATCATCAATTTTTTTCAAGGAATTTAGAATAAGATTAAATTTTAATATTTTTTATTTGATTTGAAATGGCCAGTCTTCCTGCGAAAGTCACCAAATACTCCTTCCCTTAAGCCTGCCCTGAGAGGTACAAAAGATGAAGACAAGTTCCTTCACTGTGGAGAATAAGCAGTATCTGTGCAGAAGGAGATGACTCAGTCCCAAGTGTGTGCGTTCCTGGGTTGCCAGGCAGTACCGAGGCTAAATGAGCCCAGGTTAGGTCTGGTCGATAAAACTTGTGCCAGGTCGGAGGTTTAGACATGCCTGGAGGGAAGCTTAAAAAAATGCTACAATAAAGGCTAAGGGATGGAGAAGCAGGATTCCCACAGAATGAGGCAGCCTGATTAGGGCTGCTTCAAATTGTTAAGAAAAAAATCTCAGGAATATAACAATTCACCTTCCTTATGAGAAAGAAGGCAGCATTAGACTAGAATAGTGACCAGACTATTTTAAACTCTATAATGGGAGGGAGTGTTAACTCTTTCAACCTGAATTATAGCATTTTTTAAAAAGCAAATTAAATTTCTACCTTTTTTAATTTTAATTTTTAACATTTGTCCCAATATAGCAGAAACCTAATGAGTAAGTACACATACTCTAGCCCTGACCACATCATAACATGATGTTAATTTAATTGATCATGCCTAATTTTTTTTCAATTTATTGGCCTGGAAAAATGTTTAAATGTCAGCCTATTTTATTTAAAATATTTGACTGCACTCACACTAGCTACAGACAAACCCTGTCAGCCAGGAGAGCATACCATCCTCCTGAACTTTAAGGTCCATGAGTCTTCTAAACCAAGAAGAAACCAAGAAAACGTGAGTCTTTCCCCCTCTTAAGAACTTACTCTTTTTGGTTTTTATTAGGTCCCTTGCTGTTCTCAAAAAAAAATTTTAACCTCTGTGCTCACAACTAGTTGGAGGGATATAGTTCACAGTGACACAAACTCCTAGAGAAGAATTTAGGTTTGAGTGCTGTTCCTGGAGGTGACTGCAATTTCACCAATTTCTCTTCTTAAGAAAGCAGTTTAATGGAAAAACAAGGTCCTACTGTGTAGTAAAGGGAACTATATTCAATATCCTGTGATAAACCATAATGGAAAAGAATATGAAAAAGAATATATATATGTATAACTGAGTCACTGCTGTACAGCAGAAATTAATACAACATCATAAATCAACTATACTTCCATAAAATATTTTTTTTAAAAAAAGCAATTTAGACTTTCGAGTGAGAATGACTATGAATCAGCTCTAATTTGTTAAAAAGAAAGTGACTCACCTGCAGCTCTAATTTGTTAGAAAGTGACTCACCTACTATTTATTAATAGTAACTAATTACAGGTGACACGCTTCTAAGCTGGTATGGACAAATGCATGGATTGAGCTGCAGAGCTGTGTTGGAAAGTCCTTGGGTTCCTATTTAACCCAAAATGACTCTGGTTAGACTTTTTTTTTTTTTTTTTTTTTGCGGTACGCGGGCCTCTCACTGTTGTGGCCTCTCCCATTGCGGAGCACAGGCTCCGGACGCGCAGGCTCAGCGGCCATGGCTCACGGGCCCAGCCGCTCCGCGGCATGCGGGATCTTCCCAGACCGGGGCACGAATCCGTGTCCCCTGCATCGGCAAGTGGACTCTCAACCACTGTGCCACCAGGGAAGCCCTCTGCTTAGACTTTAAAAGGGGACTTCCTTTATTCAGAATTATGAGTAGATTTGTTTGTAGGACTCTATATTCTATACCTGCTCTCTCCTCAGTAAAGTTCCAAAACTTGGTTTCTCTAGGTAAGGTTTGGATTGGAAAACATACACTATGCAATTATTATTAGGCCTATTTTATTTTCCTAAAAACATAAATAAAAGCAACACTCTGTCAACTGGCTTTGAGTCACCAGACAGAAGCTATTTACATGCCAAACTTACTAAACTTATTATAGATTCTTGGCAATTAAATCTTGTCAGAGTCTGCATCACCTCTGCTGAAATCAGTATCAGCAGCAAAAGTTTCATGACTGCACAGCCCAATTTTTTAAGTAAAGATTTTTTTGTTTATAAAAGTAGTACAGCTCCATTTCCAGCAATATGGCAGAAGAGATAACCCTTTACAAAACCTGAAAATGACAAATAATGTGTAATAAGTGTTGTCTGAATGCTGAACTGAGAACAGAAGAAAGAGGGAGACACTCAGGAGTGAAGGAGTTGAAAACTAAGAGGATAAGTAAGTGCTCTTGCAAGATTTGCAAGTATTTCTGAGATATAGAGTTAGGGGATTTAAGGGCTGCATGGGGAAAGGAGACAGAATCTTAGATCAGGACACTGTAAATTGAGTATCTTCTGCATAAAGCTGGAACCCTCAGTGAAAAGATGGACTAGAAAAATCAGAAAGAAAAAAGAAAAAGAAAGCTGAATGAACAATATAATTAAGAACAGCGGGACTTCCCTGCTGGTGCAGTGGTTAAGAATCCACCTGCCAATGCAGGAGACATGGGTTCGAGCCCTGGTCCGGGAAGATCCCACATGCCGTGGAGCAACTAAGCCCATGCGCCACAACTACTGAGCCCGGATGCCACAGCTACTGAAGCCTGCGTGCCTAGAGCCCATGCTCTGCAACAAGAAAAGCCACTGCAATGAGAAGCCTGCACACCGCAACAAAGAGTAGCCCCTGCTCACCGCAACTAGAGAAAGCCTGCGCACAGCAACGAAGACCCAACACAGCCAAAAATAAAATAAAAAATAATAATAATAAAATAACTAAATTTATATATATATAAAAAGAACAGAACTTAGTGATAGAAAAACAACTGAAAACAGAATAAGGCCAAAAGTTGCTTTTTTGAAGACAAAATAGACACACTCTTAGCAAAAGGAAGGAAATAATGAAGAAATAGAAAATCTAAACAGACTTATAACTCATAAGGAGATTGAACCACAAAGAAAAGCACTGGACCTGATGGCTTCACTGGTGAATTCTACCAAACACTTAAAGAAAAACTAACGCCAATCCTTCTCAAACCTTTCCAATAAATTGAAGAGGAAGGAATACTTTCTAACTCATTCTTCTAGGCCAGAATTACCCTGATACCAAACCCAGACAACATTTATTGATAGATAAGATGATAAGCAAATGTGATATATACGTACAATGGAATATTATTCAGCCTTAAAAAGGAACAAAATTCTGACATATGCTACAACATGGACAAATCTTGAGGACATAATGCTAAGTGAAATAAGCAAGTCACAAAAAGATAAATATTGTTTGATTCCACTTATATGAGGTACTTAGACCTGTCAAAATTGAGACAGAAAGTAGAATGGCAGTTGCCAAGGGCTGAGGGGAAGAGGGAAGTGGAGAGTTATTGTTTAATGGGTATAGACTTTCAGTTTTACGGATGAAAAGAATTCTGGAGATGGATGGTAGTGACAGTACCACAATATTATAAATGTATTTAATGTCACTCAAAAACAGTAAAGATAGTAAATTTTATGTATGTGTATTTTACCACAATTTAAAAAATTGAAAAGAAAGGTAATTGAGGACTTCCCTGGTGGTGCAGTGGTTAAGAATCCACCTGCCAATGCAGGAGACACAGGTTCGAGCCCTGGTCCAGGAAGATCCGACATGCAGTGGAATAACTAAGCCCGTGAGCCACAACTACTGAAGCCCATGTGCCTAGAGCCCATGTTCCGCAACAAGAGAAGCCATCTCTGTGAGAAGCCTGTGCACCACAAGGAAGAGTAGCCCCTGCTTGCCGCAACTAGAGAAAAGCCCACGTGCAGTAACAAAGACCCAACGCAGCTAAAATAAATAAATTAATTTAAAAAGAAAAAAAAGAAAAGTAATTGAGAAAAAAATAGGAAATCTGAATATAAACTATTCCAAACTGAATCATCAGTTAAAAGAGAAAAAGTCTATCCCTCACAAAATGTAGGTCGAGATGATTTTATAGGCAATTTTCACCAGACATTCAAGGAATAGATAATTTCAATTTATACAAACTCTTCCAGAGTTTAATAAAAGAGGGAATGCTCTACAACTAATTTTGTAAGGTTAGTATAATACCAAGATGCAAAGATAGTATAAGAAAGGAAAATTATAGATCAGTAAATCTCAGTAATAGTATGGATGGAAATGTCTTAAACAAAATATTAGCAAGCCAAGTTCAATATTGGATTTATAAAAAATGATATCATGATCAAGCTGTTTAAACCAGAAATACAAGAAAAATATAAAACTTTATTAAAGTATATAAATCATCATATAAACAGAAGGAAGGGAAAACATGATCATCACAACAGATACAGAAAAAGTATTTGATAAAATTCAATACTCATCCCTGTTAAAATTCCTAGCAAACTAAAAATAGAAGTGAACTTCCTTAACCTGCTCAACAATATCAATAAAACCCTGTAGTAAACATCATACTTAAAGATAAAACATTGGAAATATTTCCTTCAAAATTCAGAATGAGTCCAGGATGCCAGCTATAACAACTTCTATTTGACATCAGGCTGGAGGTCTAGCTTGTGCAATAAGATAAGAAAAATAAACAAAGGTATGAAGGTATAGAGATGTTCTTTTTGGTATGGAAGGGAAGAAACAAATGTGTGATTATTTGCAGATAATATAATTGTTTACATATAAAACTACCTAAATTTATAAATCATTAGCAAAGTTTTACATATATGACCAAAAAATTTTTAAATGACTGCATTCCTATACATCAGCAAAAAAATTTTTTTGGTGGTAGTGTTTTTGATAGTGACAAATATAAAGTACCTAAGAATAAATCCAGCAAAAGATGTGCTTAATCTTTATGGACAAAGTTATATGATATTGAAATATTTAAAGGAGACATACTCATTATATAAAAATTGTAAACTATAGATCTTTGAAAGACCAAAACTCCATAATCTCACTCCCCAGATGATCACATTGTTATGTGTCCTTCCAGGATTTTTCCTATGCTTTAAAAAATATATAGTTCAAGTTACCTAGCATATATAACTTTGCATTCTTTTTAAAAATTTTACCTGATATCATAAGCATTTCTTCATGCTTTTATTCTTTGTACAGATAGCCTGAAGAAAGACAAATCTTTTCTGTCTCTGATGGTAGTTCTTTCTCTTCCTCCTTTTGTAGGCATGGAAGAGCTGGCTCAGGGGGATTGGGCCAGCTAATGTCAATAGCAAGATCTTCGGTATTTTACATAAACACCACTGGCTGAGCTCTGGAGGTCCCCTTTCCTAAAAAAGCCATTCCCTCAACCTGAAAACTTGCATTGTTACCATTCCCATTTCCCTACAAACAGCAGCAGCACAGGGGCAGGTCTCTCTCCTAGAACACTTCCTCCATTGTGTCCTGCTATAACCCCCTCTCTGTGAAATAATGAGAGCTCAGGGATCATGTGCTCTTTGCTTGGAAGTTTTTCCTTAATAAACCTTATTTTATGCTTGTTCCGTGTGTTGCTAGTGTGTGTGTGTGGGTGTGTGGGGGGGGAGGGTGAGAGAGAGAGAGAGAGAGAGAGAGAGGAAGAGAGAGAGAGAGAGAAAGAGAGGGATAGAGTCTGTGTCCCTTGTGGAACATTGGACATCACCTTTTTACATCAAATAATATTCCCATAATTAACTTACTGTTTGACACTTAGGCTGTTTACTATAAATAAAGCTTTGATGACTATCTTTCTGTATGATATTTTGTTTTGTTTTCATTATTTCAGCTCATTTCCTCAACATAAATTTCTGTAAGTGGAATTACTTGTTAATGTTGTTATAAAAGTCTTCATGTCATTAATACATACTGCCAAATTTCTTTGCAGAAAAGCTGTGCCAATGTACAGTCCCACTGGCAGTATATGAGCGAGTACATGTTTCCCAATACCCTCTCCCTTTGAGAAAAATCTTGTTTTGGCAGTACCAGTTTTAAATATTGTCAAACAGGGCTGTGTCTTTTTGAATCTTTAAAGAACTTGCTAACCATGGGCTGAGTTGATTAGAGTCTCCTGCTCCAGCGTATAAGAAGGCAAGTGAGCCCCTTCACGTTGATGACAGAGTTTTACTGTTAGGTGCAGTCTTAACAAGTTTCTAAATCTGTTGGGCTCGTTATTAGAAGGAAGAGATTAGCATTAGTTACATCAAAACTACAGTATTGTATTTGTCTTTCACCACCATTTAAACAATGTCTTAAGCCGCTCCTTCAATGATTATTCAGCTATTTATGAAAACAATTTGCAGATAACCCAACCTGCTAAACTTGAGTAGGTTATTCTTAGGCACAAAATCCTGGTGAGGGAGGAAGGCTATAGAGAAGTTGTTATTGGTAAGAAAGTGGTTCTCAAAAGATAGGGTGCATCGAAATCCCTGCTGGAGCTTGTAAGGATATGTTCTGGGTCCTACCACCACTTCCGATTCCCCATGTGTGGGGTGGGATCCAGAAACCTGCATTTTAACATGTGCCCAGGGTGATTCTGATACAGGTGGTCTATGGGCCACATTTTAAGAAACACCGTCCTTAAAATGATAGTATCTGCTCTTAACATTTTTTTGTAAGCTAAAACCACCTTACTGAAGTCACAGATATTGGGGGTCTTGACCAAGCTTTGTTCTAAAGAATATTCCCAGCCTTATTCTTGCTGCTCAAGCTTTGTTGGAATGAACTGACCTTGTCTTTTAGCAGAACTCAAGTCAGGCTTTTCAGTTTTCATCAGATTGTTAGGCAACGGAAGCCTGTCATTCTCACCCTGGCGAAATATGTAATATATTTGCAGAGCAGAGAGCTAAGGATTTGACTGTGGAGAGTTGATATTTGAGAGAAATGTTTCTCCTCTCCTCTCCCTTCCTGTCCCCTCCCCTTCCCTCCTCTCCTCTCCCGTCCTCTCTCTCCTTTCTCTATGACACTCTACCTTCTACTTCACTGAAAAGACCAAAGCCATCTAACTTGATCTCCTTCAATGTCCCAAAAATCTCTCCACCAGGAAAGGTCTCTGCCTTCACCAGGTACCTTATCCTACCTAAAAAGAAAGGCTAAGTCTTCACTGAAAGGATGTGTACACGCACGCATGTACGCATGCCCAGTGCCCTGTCTGTTTCCTCCTTCCCCCCTCAGATGGCTTAGTCCATCACTTCTCTCTGTCCGAGGGTCTCTTTCTGCATTGCTCCTTCTCTTCTCCTGACTATCATGCCCAGGTCTTTCTTGACCTAAAATAAAAGTCTCTCATCCATACTGTGCCCTCCACATCCCTTTCTGTCATTTCAGATGAGCATCCTGACAGAGGGGTGTACAGTCTCCACGTGTTCTTTATCGTCTACTCCTTACACTCTCTCCTCCACCTCAGTCACCTCACTGAAAACACTTTCCTCCAAAGTTACCCAAAAACTCCTTCCTAAGCACCAAAACAAATTTTCTTCTCAGTTCCCATTAATTTCTGTAAAATTTGGCACCATCCATTCACTCATTCAACAAACATTTATTGAGCATCTACCTCAATAGTCTCTCCCTGACCAGTGTCCCTTTGGTATTTGCACAGTATTGCCCTCACAGAAGCTGAAGGATTCTTTCCTCCCAACACATTCCTTGTTCCTTTTGTTCCCTTCACCACTTCTCTTCCCTCCTCAGCTCCCAGATGAAGTCAGCCTTCTGGGATCAACTCCAGCCCCTTCCCTCTCCTTCCACACTTTCTCTCTGGCTAAATTGCATCTATGGTCACACCTTACAAATACATAATTCTACCCTGACTTCACACCCATTTTCCAGACTCACTTTTCCAGCCATTTCCTGGCTGTCCTGTCAAATGCAACATGTCCAAGTTGAACTTTCTCTCAAACTGTTTCTTCTATCTTCCTTCCTTAGGTTAATTGTAACTTCAGTTAACTGTAACCCAGATATTCAGGCCAGAAATCCCTGAGTCACCTTTGATTCCTTCCTCTTCCTTGTTGCCAGCAACAGACTTTGGGACCAACTATTATTCCTCCAAATTACTGTATTTCTCCCACACTGTCTCCTGTTCACTTTGCTGTGTTACCCTCATTGACTACTGCAGCCACCTCTTAACTGCTCTCCCTGATTCCTCCATTTCCCACCCTGACTCTTAGCTTCCATCACACCACTGCTGGGCTGATCGTGAGCTATGGGGACCAGGAAGGGGAATTTCTACTATCGCCTCGGTAGCAGGGATTGCTTTAGTAAACACCTGGATTGCCCGCCCTGGAAGGCAGCTGCTTGGATCCTGAGGACAGGGTCTCATTGTTTTATCAGAGCTATGGAGACTGGTGGCTGGAATTGGTCCTATCATCCTCTCACTACTGATAAGGAGACCAGGGTCCTCAGAGGGAGGCCACTTGGTGCTGGCTGACCTCCCTCTGGTTATGGCTGAGAAGAGTGTTTGAGAGCCTTGTCAGTGGCTCTGTCTGCACTGCAGAAGGGTTTCTGTAATAAGGAATGCCTCTTACCAAAAGGCATTTCTACCCTATTGGCAGTTTCTGTGGAGACACTGTCTTCACATCAAGTTCTTGAGTATCAACTGACTTGTGATTAACTGACCCACACCATTGGGAATAGGAATTTATTTCATACTTCTCTCATCAGGCATATTTTCACTCTATAAATAATAACAATTTTGATACCACATATTTGTGGAGTGCTTTATAGCTTCTCTTAGTTAACAGTACCCTCATTTCATGGATGAGGAAACTGAGATTTGGAGAGGCTAAGTGACTTGCCCAACATTGCATACCTTGTGAGGGACAGGGCTCAGCTGTGGGGCTGTCACCAAGTGCATGGCCTCTCCACAATTTGGGCTCTTCTAATGCTACCTCAGGAGAGATAAAGTAAGGGAGGGTGACTGACCTGCCCGAGCTCTTGGCCTGCCACGTGCAGTGGTCTGAGCCTGGGAACAAGTCTGAAACATTTTCAGGGGCAAATGACACCAGGAGGTTTCTGCCAATTTTCTTGGTGTCTCCTTGTCTGTGATGATGCTGGAGTGAGTTGTGATGGCTGTTGACCTCTTGCGGTGATAAGACTGCTGTCAGAAGACACGTGTCACCTAAAATGGATAGTTTTAAAGAAGTTCTTCCAGAGGAGGAACCTGCATCTAAGGCCAGTGAGGACACCGGAGCTGGCACTGAGGTGGGGCATTCCTCACTCGGAGTCCTGGAACCCTCCATGGATTTCTCTGCTACCACTGCAGTCAGAGGTCTCCCCGCAAGGCCATTATTCTTCTCCGCTTGAACTGTGTCCGGTGGGAGATGGCCAGCTGTTGCCCCAGGGCTCTCAGGGCTGCAGGGACGGCCAGTGTGATGGTGCTGATAGGCCTCATTTCTCCTGTGTGGCCCTCTGGTGACTCCACAGGTATGAGGCGGTGATGGGTGTGTTGTTGACTCAGGTGAAGGAGTGGTGGCAGAAGCGGTGATGATAGTGGGAGATAGCGTTCCCACATAGTGGTGACGTCACTCCCTGAGGAGAAAACAAAGCCTGTGTCTTGCTCACGTGCATTGTGGGCAGAGGCTTCTTCTTCGTGCCTGGTCTGTTTGTCTTGAGTTGTTCTTGGAACTGGAGGTGAGGAACCCATATGCCATATCGCCCACAAAGTTTCACTTTTCTGCTGTTATTTCCTGATTTGTGGGGCTCTTCACCGGGCTGTGCCTAGGGCAGTGTAGAGCCAAGGAAATCACCCAACTGCAAGATTCACCTTGAAGAGAAAGTTGACTTACAGGTGGGTGGCAGGCGCCCTGAAAGTTGTGAAGAAGTTGGAGGAAAGGGGCAGAACCACCCTCCTTGCCATCCTCTGCCGGGAGACCAGGGCCATTTGTATGTGTATCAGCCTCAGAGTCGGCGTAGCCCCCCATCTTCAACGGGATGAAGCCTCGGCCCCTCCCACAGAGGAGGAAGGAGGACGTAGAAACTGCTGCTCACAGACAGCTGGGTCTGCACTTCCCAGGATCAAGGATGAAGACTGTCATCCTCTCAGAAATTCTTGGTGACCAAAGGCTGACATTTCTGAAAGGTTCCTGGGCTGTGGGTGATTTCAGGCTTCTGCCCCTCTGTGGTCAGGATTTGGGAGCTGGAGACTTCCCAGAGCTGTTCCTCAGGGATGATGGGTGGGTGTTAGGTAATGGATGTGATGGCTGTTGGAGCCCCTGCTATAGGAACTGTGACAGGTGACAAGGGAGCTGGTGGCTGTGTTTGTGTTCCTGCTGTTAGAGGAAACAGAAACTGTGACCAGTGTTGTGTCTGCTGGGTATCTTTCCTCCATTGTTCCTAGAATTCATGATGAGGAAAGATGCTAACTCAAAATGCCCTTAGGATAACTGATGTCAAGATATCTCCAGCACCTGGAGCGATGACTGGCATACAGGAATTACTTCATAGACATCGGTTGAATGAATGAATTCATGTGTTCCCATCCCCTGGTCTTTGGTCCCTTTAGCTGAGAGAGAGTGAAATGGCATCAATTTCTCCTGTGACTGTCACAGTGGTCCCAGGGTCAGGAGACCAACACGATGGCTGCAGCCTGGGCAGTGTGAACACTGCTGTGGCAAAAGGTAGCCAGACTCCTGAGGGCCACCCTTGGCTAGGAAGGTGGACCTGCCTCGACTGGGGCCAGGGAGAGACAAGCTCCGAAACCAAGATATTGGAAGCTGGAGATGGGACTTCTGAGGCAAAGAGGGCATCAAGGAACAGGAAAGTTGGAGCTGTGCTGAGCAGACAGTAAAAGCTAGGTTGTGACGCTTCTTGACTTGGTTCCAGAGCTTCTGGGGTTATCACCAGGGCAACCTTAGTGCTGCTACACCTAATGTTTGCTACACCAGACATTAGGTCAAATGAGCTGTGGTGATATCCAAGGTGAAGAATAGGCATTTTTGGGGGTGTGACTTCAGTGGGTACAGTTGGGAAGGAGAGATAAAGTTCTTGCTTTGAAGCCAAATGTGAAGCCAATTCTCTTTGGTGTTATTGACCTAATTTTTTTTGCAGTCAGCTCTAAGGAGATTGCTCCATTTACTGATGAGGAAAAGAAGGGAGGCTTGAGAAAGCTGTAATGACGTCAGTGACTTTTCCGATACCCCGGTTCCCTCAGAACATAGGTCAGCTGGTCTCTGACTTGGAGGAGTAGGGAATGAAGCAGGAAAATGTTATGGTAGTAACTATTATGATTTGGTGTTTGTTTGGTTCTTTTAGCTGTGATTCCAGACAGACGTGGTACTGCTGATGCCCCCTAACAAGGTTCTTTCTGAGACTGACAGGGACAAGTCAATGGAGACAAGACCACAGAGTGGTTAAGAGTGTGGGTTCCACAGACTCACAGACATAGATAGAAAACAAACTCACGGTTACCGAGGGGGAAGTGGGGAGGGATAAATTAGGAATTTGGGATTAACAGATATACACTACTACATGTAAAATAGATAAACAACAGGGTCCTACTGTCTAGCACAGGAAACTATATTCAATATCTTAAAATAAACCATAATGGAGAAGAATATGAAAAATAATATATATGTATATATCAATACATATAACTGAATCACTTTGCTGTATACCAGAAACTAACACAACATTATAAATCAACCATACTTCAATTTCAAAAAAAATGACCTTTGTTTCCAGAGTCGAACTGACCAACATTCACTGTTTGACTTGGGCAAGTTACTTGACCTCTCTGAGGCTTGAGGTCCTTATCTATAAAAGTGGGATGTTGGTAGATAATAGTAATACCAATGGGGTAATGTATGTAAAATGCTTAGCTCAGTATCTAAGCTCAATAAATGGCACTCTGCACTGCCTGTTATCCTGGTCTTTACAAGGTCCTGAGATGCCAGATTGCTGCCTGGCAAAGGCAGCAATCCTTGTGACTACATCCTTATTATGGCAGAAGCTCTGTTTGCTGCTGTTTTTACTGTTATCCACTCCCTTCCCAGATCTCCACTGTTACTACCAGGCCATGCCATAGCACCTTCTGCCTGGACTCCCACAGCCAGCTCCTAACTAGTTTTTGTTTTACCTTTGCCCCCTTCCAATCCATTTCCCTCCATGGTATCCAGAGCAACCATTCCAAAGTTCAGATCTGATCACCTCCCTCCTTTACCTAAAACCCCTTACTGTCTGCTCATTTTAGTTCCTTAAAATCCACAATCCATTCCACGGCTTACAAGGCCCTACATCATCTGGACCTGTCTACCTCTTTCAAGTCCTCCAAAGGGTCAGGCTCTTTCCATACTCTGCACATCTTCCCCTCTCCCTCCTCCACTCCCTCCCCACTACTCCCCCCAACCCCACCAATTTCCACCTCACTTACTACTTAACCTTCAGATCTCAGCTCATATGTACGGCACTTCCTCAGAGAGGCCTTGGTGGACTTACTAATCCAGATGAAGTTTCCCTATTTTACTCTCATCATAATACTTGTTCAACATAACACCACATTTGCAGTTGGGAATTTTTCTGTAATTATTTCATGTCTCTCTGCATACTAGATCTTAGCTCCAGGAGGCTGGGCCCCATCTGTTCCATTCTTCACTGTGTTCACACAGCACTGCCTAGAACAATGTCAAGCACATAGGAGACACTCCTTAAATAGTTGTTTAACTAACAAATGTATGAATGAATGAATGAATGAATGAACGAACAAACGAATATCTCAGCACGAGGTGTGGGTGCTTCTGTTCATCCTTCATCAATGAGCAGGGCTGGTTTATAGAGCTTGTGTACCACAATGCAAATGCAGTGACCGAGGAGTCAGGGGACCTGCCTTCTAGGCCCAGCTGCCCTATTTACGGGCCGTGTGACCTCACACAAGCTTGGGAGGCTGGAACCATGACTTTGTCATCCGTGTGTCCAGAGCATTCGGCATGAGTGGAAATTCAGCAAGTGAATGAATAACTTCACACCCTTTCCTGTTCTGAATTCCTCCAAACCCACTGTCAAACTCAAACTGCAATTTTAATTGGGGACATCTGTATAGAGCAGAGATGTCTATGCAGACCTTAAAAATGCACACGAGGAGAACCGAGCTGCCTGCCGCAAAGCCAGCCCCCTCCGTAGGAGCCTGGCCGTGACTGTGGAGGCCTCGTGTGCAAACACAGTCGCCCAGTTCCCGGGGCTGCTTTGGAGTCTCATGGAAAATGCTGAGTATTTAAACCTCTATGAAATGCCAACAAATTGAGTTCATTTCAACTGAACTCTTCAGTGCTGTGTTGGGGACAGGGGCATAACAGTGACTAAGTATTTGTTGCCATGAATTCAGCCTGGTGGAAGGCGAAAGGTTGGAAGTAGCAGGAGAGATGGCTGGAAAGTCCTCAGTCCTGGCCTTGGGAGAGGTGGCTTGGTGGGTGCATCTCTGAAGTATTCACCAGCGCCACGAAACCAGAAAACACACAGTAGCAAACTGCTTGTTTGAGCACGTAAAAGGTCAACTGCTTCTTGGCCTCTCCTGGCAATGGAGACGTAAATCACTGGTGTGTCAAACCCTGCCAGGACAGCCTCTGCCTCTGGAGCTGAGCCCAGAAGCCAAGGGTGTGGAGGAGATTGCCTCGCGAGGAAGCGTGCAGCCGCGATGTCAGGGAGCAGGGCCTCTGCCCCACGGTGGAGCTGGCGTTCAGCACCAGTTCATGCGAGATGCCACATTCTGAATAAACCAAGCGGACCCTTGTAAACCCACAGGAAGATCGGGGGTGGCTTTTTAGAGCTCAAAGATCCTTGGATGCATGGGAATGCCTCCGAGCCAACAGAGGCGCCCGCTCCACTCTGCCTCCATCATCCTCCTGCCTCAGTTTCCCAGCTCTGAAATGCAGTGGTCCCAAAATATTGCCACTTGCAGCAACATGAATGTATCTAGACAGTATCATACTAAGTGAAGTAAGTCAGGCAGAGAAAGACAAAGATCATATGATGTCACTTATATGCGGAATCTAAAAAATAATACAAATGAATCTGTATACAAGATAGAAATAGACTCACAGATGTAGAAAACAAACTTATGGTTACCAAGGGGGAAGGAGGGGCAGGGATAAATTAGGAGTATGGGATTAATAGATACACACTACTGTATATAAAATAGATATATAAGGATCTACTGTATGGCACATGAAACTGTATTCAATATCTTGTAATAACCTATAATGGAAAAGAACCTGAAGGTGTACAGCTGAAACTAACACAGTATTTTCAATCAACTATAGTTTAATACATTGTAAAATAAATTAAAATTAAAAAAATAACATGCAGTGGTCTGTCAAACAAGATATTATGGATCTTCTACTTTGTACTAGATACTACCTTATTTAATCTTCACCACAACCCTGTGAAATAGCTTCTTTCCACTTCACTAATTTTGCCAATGAAGACACCAAGTTAAAGTTTTTTCTCTCACAAATTCTGGGCTGGTGAGAGGCAATTTTGACATGGGGTCTTCTGGTTTGAACTTCCTGCTTTTTGCTATACATTTTGCAAGCCATTGACTTAAATTTGATTGATTTTCCTGTTCAGGGACTTTCTCCTTTTGGATGCCCACAAGCCCAGTGAGGGTTTCCTGGGGTGGCGGGCAGATAGCCTGTGGAGGGCTTGGGTGCCATTGGTGGCAAGTTGGGTGGGCCTCTCCTAAGCCGACAGACAGATTAGAGGTTCTCGGAGAGAAGGGAAGTAGGAGAGCCCTCCCTGGGGCCCTCTGTGGCCGTGGATCTCCGCCGTCCTGCACTTGCTACAGTCCCATCACCTCCCAGTGGCTGTGCAGGGTGGTGGCCCCTCGGTTACTGGGCCACTGATAGTATGGGAGACTGAGGCTTATTTTACCTCATTTTCTTGCCAGAGGGCGTGGAATCAGGGTTGCCAGGCTTCCTTCTAAGCCATTCCTGCCGGGAGCCACCTATAGGCACCAAGTCTCCGCTGGCTCCTTGTCCAGTCCACCTCTGTCCACCCTTCTCTTCCTCTTGCCCCTTCAGGATCCAGGGCTTTTTCCTAAGTAAGCCCTTACACTACAGCACCTTCATGGAAACCCCAGGGTTTCTCCCTTCAACCTGGGGTGAAGGCTCAGACACCTGCTCCAAGGATGACCCAGGCCTGGGTGAAGGTGCTGGCAGCAATGTGGAAGCAGACCCTGGATTCAAATATAGGCAGGTCACTCATGAGTCCCCTTCAGGGAGCCAAGGGAATGGGACTGACCAGTTCCCACTTTCCCAGAACTCCCCACCCCGGCAGACGTGGGGCACTCACTGCCTGTCCAGCAGAGACTACTTTTCCATCCGAGGTCCTCTGGATGCTCAATCACATGCCCGGGGCAACACCTCCCATCCTACTCCGCCTCCTTTCCTGGTCCTTCTCCATCCTGTGCCCTTTCGCTATGCACAGGACTCAGTTCCAGGGCACCCTGTGCAGCTTCAGAGCCATCATGGGGACTCCCAACTTCAAGGTCCTCCTCTTGCTCACACCGCATTGCTCCCCACCTTCCCCTGCCCACTCCCACCCCAGTCCTTGCCCCTTAAGAACTTAGCAATCCAGAGGTCAAGCCATCCTTTTTCCATAGGGGAACGGAGGCCTGGAGATAGATACAGTAGGACCTGGTAATGGGACCAGGTCACTTAGCAGCAAAGCCAAGACTGGACCCAAGGTCCCTAAATCCAAGCCACCTTCTCCCCATTGCCCATGGTCATGACTCCTAGAGACACCCCTTAGTTTACTCCCAGGAACAGACCCTATGGGGCTGGCAACAGAAGTTTCCGAAGGCTCCTTCTGGCCTCTGTGTCCTCACTGTGTGATGAGTAGGGAGGATGAGGGGCTTTGGGTGTGCGGGTGGTGTAGATGGTGGGCGTTCTGTTTGGTCTTAGCCAAGCCCTTAAACATTTCAAGGAAGGTGGAATCTTCCACATCCTTGGCATTGTGCCTCTTACTGCCTGTAAGAGAGTGTGTCCCTCTGACCCACTGTGTGAGAAATGATTCCCTGGGTGAAGGCTTCCCCGGGCCTGCTGAGGAGGGGAGGGAGCTGTGATTATATCTTTGGTTTTGGGCTCCTGACCCCTCACCCTCTCCTGGCCCCAGAGACTTTCAGAAGACTCAGACACCCAGAAATACAGAATGAAACGTGGCCCTGGGGCCAGGGGTGCAGCTTGGAAGGTAGTGAGGAAGGGACAGGGGACCCAGGGGCAGCTTCTCCAAAAGGCCTTAGTTCCAGCTCTACTTGCAGCTCCAGACAGAGGCGGGCAGGCAGAGTGTAGAGGAGGCCAAGGCCAACACCAGGGCTGCGAGCCCTGTCCTGGGGGCATTAGCCCAAGAGGAAGCTTTTAAACCCAAGTTCAGAGGCAAGAAGCCGACTGCCTGTCTCAGCTGCCCTTTAGTCCTGACTTTTTTCTCCAAGCCAGTCGCTTCTTTTATCCCCTGGTCCTTCCTTTGCACCCTGCCTGTCTCCTCTGATTCCCTTCTCTCTCTGGATCTACTTTGCTTTGATTCACCTGTTTCTCACCTGTCTTTTCCTCTGACTCTATATCTTTCTGTAAGTTTTTCTTCCGGTTGTTATCCAGCTTTCCTGTTTTTCTGTGTCATTCCTTCTCAACTCTCTCTCCCTTTTTCTACAGTTCTGCCTACCTGTCTCTTTCCACAAAATAAGCCCTGGTTCTCCCAGTGGGTTTCCCCAAACCAGGACACTCCCCCATCTCCCTGCTTCTGTCTGTCTCTACATCCTCCTTCCTCGGTCTCTTTAGTGTTCTCCCTCTCTCTCCCCCATATTGTCCCATCTCTATCCATTCACCTCTCTCTGCCTCTCTGTCTCTGTCTCTCTCCCCGTGACAGACCCCAGCTCCTCGGATGGGATCAGCGAAGTCAGCTACCCCGTCCCCAGAATGCTGCCCCAGGTGCATCACTTACCTAGGAGCACTGACCCAAGGACGCAGGAACACAAGCAGTTCAGGAACACCCAGGGGACCCTCCTGCAGTGGACAACCCTCATGGCTCCAGAAAGAGTCCCTCACGCTCCCCTGGGGAAGCTCCTCAGCACAGAAGTGGTAGTGCGAGTAGCAGAGGTGAACCTGTCCCCACTGGCTGCTGGCCTTAAACAGGTATATTTCCCTGAGGGGCCAGAATACCAGGGGAAGAGGACAAAAGAAGGTGGGGCCCCGTGCCGATCATCCTTGCCCCGTTCTTTCCTTTCCTCAATCTCCACCCCCTTCCCCCACCAGGAAAAAATTAAAAATATAAACACCGTTACACCCTTTGCTCTGTCCCTAGTCAGCCTGAGCCAAGTAGGGGGAGGGATGGGAGGGGCATGTAGGGGAATAGAAACCAGGACACACGGAAATGGGGGGCCCCCCTCCTACCTGGTGTCCTGGGCTGTCCCTGTCTTGCTGGCTTTTCGGACTGCCACAGCGGGAGCAGCCGGGTCATTTCAGGAGGAAGGGCAGGGCAGCACGGGGATGAGAGGGGCTAAGAGGGAATGAGTTTGGGCCTGTATGAATAGGAGAGTGTAACTTGAGGAGACCCTAAGAAACATGGCAAGTGGGGGGAACAATGTGGGGTGAGAGGTGGGAATCAGAAATACCCCCCCACCCCGTATGCTACTTGTGGGCTGGAGCACTGGGCTTGGAATATCTGCTCAGTGCTAGGCACAGGGTAGACCCTCACCAAATGGTGAATTTCCTCTTTCCAGGAGAGGACCCAACAGAGCCAGGGTCCGGAAAGCCCAAGGCAACCTGGGGAAGCTGCTTGAGAGATCTGGGGTGGGCAGTGTGGTAGAGAGTAGAACCTGGGGAGAAGGAAATGTGAGCCCACGAGGAAGTAGGGGCTGCTCCTGGAGACCTTGGAGACTAAGGAACCCCATTTTGACCTCTTGGGACTCACAAGCATAACCAAGGAGGGACAGGAACTCCAAACTGAGCGTACCAGGCAGAGTTTGAAGGTGAAAGAAGGTAGCTGGTATAGTTCTGCAAAGGACAGCAACAGCGATGTTCCTCCACCCTTTGCCACGGCGTGAACCCCTGCTTCTGGTTTCTCCAGACTTCATTCCCTGAGTGTGGGGTCTGTGGAGTGACTGGTCCCCAGGCAGGGAACTCAGGCTCTCACAGCACAGCCTAGGATGAGGAATCGGCATTTCCACATTCCCAGGCAGAAACCTGGAGCCATCCAAAGAGGAGTGGATGGCTACACTGTGGTGCCGTCTCAGAGGACCAAGAAGGCTCCACCACCTTGTCGGCTACTTGCTTTCTGAAGCTGAAATCCCAATTACAGCCAAAGCCCAAAGGCTGGACTTTCCAGTTATAGTGCAACTATTTCAGAGAAGTAGCATGGTCCCTCCAACAGTCCCACCTCTGTATGGATCCGTTGATCCCATTCTTTCCCAGAAGAAGGAAATTCATAAGGGTAAAGAATTTTAAGCATAGAGCAGTGGGACAGGATACGAGGAAGATATCACTGAAAAAAATGTACATAGACACCAAGGCCAACTTGGCCTCTTAATCATTTTTTATGTGTCAGTTCTTGCTCATGAGTTCTTTCTATTAACTTGCTATGTGTTTTGTTTGGTGACATTTACTGGACTACAGTTTCCTACTTAGAAGAGAAAAAAGCATTCCAGGTTAGACCAAAGTAAGAGTTGGACATCTTGTCGACCTAACACAGCAAACCTCCCACTTTCCAATGCAAGGAACACTGGAGGCTCAGAGTGTTCTCCAGAAGCTACTCTGCTGGCCAAGACTCCAACTGGGCTCAGGATACCTGAACTTGAATCCCAGCTCTGTCACCCAAGGCAAGTCACAGGCTCTTTGAGTCTTATTTTCCTCATCTATAAAATAAGGATAATATGTCAAAGGAAAAACAGAGCTGGACAGGTAGTTAAAGCGTAAAAACAGATTTTATTCAGGACTTTTGCAATATGAGAAAAGGGACCTCAGAGGGGCTTCCCTGGTGGCGCAGTGGTTGGGAGTCTGCCTGCCGATGCAGAGGACACGGGTTCATGCCCCGGTCCAGGAGGATCCCACATGCCGTGGAGCGGCTGGGCCCGTGAGCCATGGCTGCTGAGCCTGTGCGTCCGGAGCCTGTGCTCCGCAATGGGAGAGGCTGCAACAGTGAGAGGCCCGCGTACTGCAAAAAAAAAAAAACAAACAAACAAAAACGAAAAGGGACCTCAGTATAGACCCAGGCTCAACTCCAAATATAGCATGAGCAAGTGGGGATTTATAGCCAAGAAGCAGGGTAAGGGTCAGTGGATAGAAAATTACTAAGAAAAAACATCAGGGGTGAGGGTATTCTGGCTAAACCAACCTAACAGGACTTTTGGCCGAAGACAGGCCAGGGTGATCAGACATCACCTTGGAGGGATGGAGGAGGATGAGGCGCCTGATCAGACATTGAGAGTTCCAGATATTGAGGATGGGACACTCTTGCTAAACTGACTTGTCAGGGCTCTTGCTAAAACTGGATTTTACAGGGAAGTGCACAGATGGGCCTAGAAGGAAGTTTAGGAGCCTGACTAAAGTTCAGTCAAACAAAAGTCTTTGTCAAATAACACCTACCCAAAAGGTTGTGAAAATAAAATGAGCTCAAACATGTAAAAGTGCTTTATAGTTGTGAAGACACCTGTAGAGGGCACTTGGCCTCTCATTTCATCCTGACATCATCCCTGAAGGTAGAAACAAGTGATGGAAGCAGGGCATGAAGAGGAGTCTGGACAAGAATTCCAGACTCATTTGCATACTGAGGTCTTTCTTGCATCCCTTTTGGGTTTTAGGATGTTGGCACGTGTGAATCTAATTCATCTTCTCCCTGCCTGCCTCCAGTTCCCTTCCCATTTCCCTTTGAGCCCAGCTACCTCTCGGCTTGCCCATTTTCCAGGGTTGGTATGCTTCTGGGTCTGTGTGACAAATGCCCCTCTTTATCTGTTTGTCCTTCCTTCTCTCCTCCCGAGGCATCTGATGGGGACAGAGAGGGGTGAGTGAGAAGGGAAGAGATGAGTAGATTCCCGGAGGTCTGTCTGATGGAGACCTCCTAGACCTGCAGACTGCTGGGCATACTCGGGGCCAAGAATCTGAAACCAAATTGAGGTTGATATTCCATGGGGGGCCAGAGAGTTCAGTCTTGACTTGGGGTATCAGTAAATTGGAACAAGGATAAGATTATGACGTTTTCACGTGGAAGGAAGATACAGGTGTAGCTTGAATGGACTCAGCCTGGGTTCAGGGCAGCGTGTCAAGATCTTTAAAGGAGACTTCTCTCCTAGGCTACCCAAAGTGGGAGACTCTCACCTGGGGGTGGGGTTAAAATTGCTTACCTCCATATAAGTTATGCCCTGATAGACCCTCATGCTGCTAATAAAGTTACTCCTGGCCAGCCTTAAAGCACCTAGATTGAGATGGGGCAGGAAGTCAGATATTTATTCATCCTGATTTATTCAATCTTAAGACTTGAACTAAAGTGCCAGACCCCGTGTATGTCCCCGTAACCCTGCAAGGTACATATCAACATCCCCACCTCACACCTGAGAAAACTGACGTTCAGGGAGATGAACACGCACTCTCATCATGACTGAGTCACGGTCCAGGTTGTGTGATCAGGTGGAACTGGGGAATGTTAACTGCCCTGAATCACTCCTGCCCGGGTCACACGGGGAAGTCACAAAGCTGGAATTTGAGCCTAGGTCTGCCTGGCTCCAAAGCCAAAGAATGGAATTAACATGCCCTGAGCGCTTATCCTCTGCTGGTGGGGGCTTATATGCTGAACTGTTATTTCCCCAAGGTAGACGCAGAGATACACCTTTAAGAATGGATACACCGTTGGCTGCAAGGAGAGTGGTTAGTCGGTAGCGCCAGCTGTCAGCTCCTTCAGGTGCACCTCAGCTTTCAAGCCAAGAGCACTCTCTTCTCATGGTGACCCTCAGGTCAATGACTGAGCAAGGCAGTGGTGCAAGGACTTGGCTAGTTCCAGTCCCACAGGATTCCTTTAAGAGGCAGTCTGCACCCCAGAGCACCCCACAGAAACTGTAGGGACTTCACGGCTTTGTCAGCTGTGCTGACTCCCGTCCAATCCTGCCTCCTGCCTTTTCCTTTCACAGGTGCTATTCCCAATAAACGTTGCCATTTCACTCCATCTCAGCGTTTGCTTCCAGCAGGACCCAACCTGAGACACGCACTTAAAAGAGGATGACCATTTTACGATATAGAGACTGACCATCTGAGCTGGCTTTCAAACCCAGATCTGCACAACTCCAAGTTCTCTGACCACTGCTCTGTACTCAGCAGTCCAGCAAGGAGAGGGGGTGGTGGTTATGGTCTTGGTGGGCGTGGCTCCTGCTACACAGAGGAGGGGAAGATTTGCTTGCGAGGGCAAGATTCCCAGGCTGCAAAAGATACAGACCAAAGGGATTGATGCCGGTTGAGGCGGGGGCTCCCCCATGGCTGGACCCGCCACTGGAGTGTGCTATGTGTTGATGTCAGGCCACTGCGGAGGAGGGAACCGAGGTGACAAAGGGGAAGCTCTGCTCGTGAGATCTTGGCTCCCAGGCCGTGGTGGAAGCCGGGGCCCTGGTGTTTGGGCCACACAAAGGCCTCTGTCATTCTCCCAGGATTGGGCTTCAAGGCCCTTTCTCTAAAAGTGCCCTGCGTTCTCACGCCAGTTTGTTCATTTCTCATTTTCCCTCTGCGGCGGAGGGGGACTCATGCCTCCCCAGGCAACATCTTCCAGGCCTGGGGTCCCCAAGAAGGAGGCTCCGTGCTGAGTGCCCGGGCAGGGGTGGAGGGGTAGACTGACTTGAGGCCCAGGAGTCTAAATTTATCCATTCACTCAACTTTCAGGAGAAGAAAACTCAGTCCTGGAAGTTGGCAACAGTGCTCAGTCAAAAAGCCAGCACCTCTGAGCTCAGATTCACGATCTGTGACTTACGGGTAGGCTTCCCTTCTCAAATTCTGAAAGAAAAAAAGAGTCTCAACATAATTTTAGAACCGGAAGAACCTTGGCAATCATGGAGTCCACACTGCTCATTCTGCCATGGAAGAGGTGCCGGCCCACAGAGAAGGGAGTGTCCCAGGTCACAAGGTTGGTCAGCGGCAGATGCGGGCTTGCACCCACGGCTCCAGTGTTCGTTCTGCTCTGCGCTCTTCCTCCCATGGTTATTAGGTTGTCTTGTGCACTCCTAGCACCCCAGTCAGACCCGCTGCCTGTAGCCTAAACCTCTGTCCACAGGCAATGCTCAGTAAGGGCTGTCATGATGGGGCTTCCTGCCCTCTCAGACAGGGTGGCCAGCAGAGACTTCCAACACAGGGTTCTGACAGAGAGCCCAGCCCAGGCCTTAAAGAGTTTTTTCAAATAAAGTTTACCATCGCTGTTTTTTTCCCCTTATGAAAGTAATACATTCTCACGATAGCAGATATGGAAAATATTTAAAAGTAGAGAGGAGAAAAACATCATCAGTACGTTTGGAAAGCCCCTCTTAATACACTGATAGATTTCTAGCTATTTCTCCAGGAATAGCTCATATACATAGTTTTAATCTATTACATCATAGATAAATTTGGATTCTACTTTACCACACAACTTTAGACCTAAACATTTCCTCTCGTTGTTATGAAACACTTCACGCACACATTTTTAAAGTCAGCATAAGAAGAGTTGCTGGGAGGACGGAAGCCGAGGTCGGAGTGATGCCTTTGCTGGAGCGGGGCCATGAGACAAAGAATGCAGGCAGCCTCTAGAATCTGGGAAAGGCCCCGCCTCGCCTCCTCCCCACAGTCGCCCCGTGGCTCGGGCGGCGGACGGCGTGTTGCTGCGTCATCGCCAGTGGCCGGTTTGAATGAGGCTCTCGTCGCACCGTGTCTGCCGCCAGCACCACGCCTCCGCCTCGGCCGCCGCCACAGCTTCTTCACGGCCCTTTCCTTTCGCCGCCCTTGCCAGGCCCAGCCTTAAAAAAAAAAAAAAAAAAAAGTCAGCATAATGTTCCATTGAGTGGACTGCCATATAATTCATTTAATTAAGTTGGACATGGGCTATTTACTTGTCCCTATGACAAGTAGTGCAGAGATGATTTCCTATTTAAGCTCATTTCCTTAAGCTAGAATCAGGACTGGTACGTTTTGCTACACTGCTCTGATCTTCCTTCTCCTACAGCAGGAAGTCAATGAACATGAATTAGCTAAGTCTACAGGGTGTGAGCATATTCTCAGACACTTGGGGTCTAATGCTGACAGTCTAACGGTAGAGGCAAAACCAACAGTAAAATGAGATCATTAGTCAGGTGAGCTAAAGTGATGGGTGGACTAAGGACTTTGCAGGTGGACTGGGAAACAGGTGGAGTCCCTCAAGGATGCCTTCCTGGGTGAGCTCCCAGCCCTGATCCAGGACCAGCTGCCAGGCCTCTCATTTGAAGAACTGAGACTTGATACATAGCCCAGGTGATATTCTAGAGAAAGTAATCCAGAAGGAATTTGAAAGAGGATGGGGTGGGGGCATTTAACCAGAGGATCAGAGAAGAAGAAAATGGAAATAGTCCTGGAGCAAAACCTAGCTGGGAAGTGAGGTCCTCTCCTTCTCCCCAGCTCCCTGGGGAGAGGAACTAGCTGAAGCTGGAGGGGTCGGCCAAGGGGAGGAAAGGGGAGCAGAACCAGGGAGTCCCAGCAAGCCCTGCTCCCCAGGGTACAGCAGAGGCAACAAAACTCAGGGTCAGCCTGGCACTCCAACAGCCCTGTTATTCTGTGAACCTGTGTGCCAGGCACTGTGCCCAGCACAGGGGATGCTGAGATGAATAAGATATAGCCCCTGCCGTCACAGGGTCACAATCTAGAGGGATCTAGACATGGGAGGAGGGGCATTTACTGATGGGCCCTCTGGGTTTGCGGTCCTGAGGTCTGGGTGTATGTTGAGCAATGGAACAGACTCACTGAGGGCAGTCCAAGAGGATCTCTCTCGTATTAGTTTCCTAGGGCTGCCATAACAAAGTACCACAAACTTGGTGGCTTAAAACAACAGAAATGTATTCTCTCCCAGCTCTGGAGGCCGGAAATCCTAAATCAAGTTGTTGGCAAAAGCACACTCCCTCCAAAGGCTCCGGGGAAAACTCCTTCCTTGCCTTCTCTACCGTCTGGTGGTTGACGGCATCCTTGGCATTTCTTGGCTTGCAGGTGCATCACTCCAGTCTCTGCCTCCGTCACCACATGGCCATCTTCCCGCTGTGTGCCTCTGTCTCTTTTCTCTTCTTATAAGGACAAAAGTCATTGGAGTACTGCCCACACTAATCCAGTATGACCTCAGTTTAGCTTAGTTGATGACATCTGTGAAGACTGTATTTCCAAATACAGTCACATTCTGAGGCGACATGAGTTTGGGGGGACACTCATCCAGCCCAATAAAACCTCTTTGAAGAAAGCTTGCAAAGGGTACGTGTGGGTCCTTACGGTAGAGGACAGATGGCCTCCGCAGGGAAGCCCGGCAGGTGAGCCCACTTCCTCCCAGGCTGGCCCTGGAAATCCCCAAACTCCTGCCCTCATCACCCCTGAGCCACAAGCCAGGCTGGGTGACCCAGGGAAATGGGCAGGACTAATCACCTGATCTAACTTCCCAGGGGAGGGGGGAAGCTGGGCAGGCAGACCCAGGAGCCCCCAGCCTGGAGGCCTCCTGCCATGCCGAGACCACCCTCCACTGCCCAGGGAAGTGGAGACAGCAGGAGAGCAGGGCCCAGCGGGAGCCGACCGCACCTGCCCCCCTCCCCCACCACGATTTCAGCCTTGCACTCTCTCTCCAATGTGGGCTTACTACAGCTGAGTGAAGGTGTCACACTTCCTGGTTTCCTTCTCAACGTGGAGAAGAAAATAAGGGTGGGCAAGGGGTAAAGGACAGGACAACGTATTTAAAAATAAGCCACCCCACCCTGTCGTCAGACATTCCACAGCTGGGCTGGTCAGCCCACTCCCCGTACCCCACCGCTGCCCCGCGTGCACGCACACACACACACACACACCACTCTGCAAGGGCAGGGAAGAGGCCAGTCCTGGAAGGATATTTTTGAGGGCTTTTTTCTTATTCTGACACTAGACTATCTCACAGAGTAGTGAAAGCCTGCAGGCCCTGGATGCAACCTGGACGCCGGGACTTCAAATGTAGGCTCCAATATCTTATAATAAATAATATATATTGTATAATTATTAAATTATTGTGATATGTGATATACTAGTATATATAATTTATACTTATCATATTAGCCTAATTTAGTGTGAGATTGGCTTTCTAAAAATGCTTTGAAAGGTTTCATGGCTGTTATTGCCTGGAGAGCCCCTGAATGTCTGATCGCTTTTAACAGCCCTGGGCAGCCAAACCCCAGACCCCTGGTCCCTTTGAGATAGTCAGGCCACCGCCCTTGGTTAGTTTGCCCCTCTGCCAAGAGCAGGCACGCACCTGCAAGGACCTGGCTTTCAGAGGCCCACCACCACCACCCCATCCCATGCCATCGGAGTAAAGATCACCGTACTTTGCCTAAAGGATTAAGAACATGAAACTCATGGTTCGTTGGGCCTATCACACTAGGGCCTATCACAAAAGGCTGCTCCTTTTGGCACTCCTCATCCAAGGGCAATGAGAGACCATTGCATGGATTTAAGCAGGGGTGACGTGATCCGACTTTTGGTTCAAAAAAGGTGGAAATCAACTTGTGAAAGAGCGAGACTAGATGAGAGAGGAGGTTTCATAGAATAGCCCAGGCAAGAGATGATGGTGTATGGAGAAGTACAGTGGCAGGGAGGTGGAGAAATGCTTGGTTGGAGAAAGGTTTCAGAGATAGAACCCACAAGGCTTGATGGAAGAGGGTCATTCTTCTGCTCCACTTTGAGCCACAGGAAGGAGGATGGTGCCAGTAACTGAGAAAGGGAACATCAGTGGAGTAGTAAGTTGGAGGCATGGAGGGAGGTTACAGGAGGGGAAGACATGAGTCTCTTCGGTAGGGTGACCACATGATTTCTGTCCCGAGCAGCACACATTTGAAAATGAAAGGAGGCACCATTGGAGCAACTTGGGACAACAACATAAACTGAGCCTGTACCTGGCAAATCAGACCTACAGTCATTCATTCGAGTTTGGGGATGTATTGAGGTAGGAGGTACCGATGAGATACTCAAGTGAAGCTATCAAGGTGACAACAGATATATGTGTCTGAGTTTAGGTGAGATTTTTGACCAGAGGGTTTTCTACCAGTAAAACAATTAAGGGAGTTGTTTCTTTCCAATTGCTTTATGGTATTTAATTAAAACCCATTTTATGCCTCTTGTCACTACAGATGTCAAAATAAACTGGAAGCAAAGGAAAAAAAAAATGAAGAACGTGAAACCCTTTGGTTAGAGCCTCTCCTTCCTTCCCCATCAGCCCTCGGCAAGAATGAGAGGCAAAATCAAAATTCACTGGTGCTTTTATCCATATCCGTGAATCTGCGTTTCTGTATAAATGACAAACGCATTAAAAACAAACAAACAAACAAAAAAAAAACAATGATGGGGCTTCCCTGGTGACGCAGTGGTTGAGAGTCCACCTGCCGATGCAGGGGACACGGTTTCGTGCCCCGGTCCGGGAATATCCCACATGCCGTGGAGCGGCTGGGCCCGTGAGCCATGGCTGCTGAGCCTGTGTGTCTGGAGCCTGTGCTTCGCAGCGGGAGAGGCCACAACAGTGAGAGGCCCGCGTACAGCAAAAAAAAACAAAACAAGACAAAACAATGACTTCTTGTTCCTTTCTCAGAACCTAAAGTACAGCCTTTCATCAGATGAGTACAGCGGGTGAGGAAGGCAAGGAGAAAATGTGGAGGCCAGAAGGGGAGAGTTGAGCAAATTTACAGGTTTGATTCAGGCATCCAGGCCAGACCCTGAACTACCGAACCACGGGAAAGGGCTGCTGTGGGCAGAGTCCCCAGAACACAGGAAGATGGTCGTTCTGACTGAGGCAGATCAGGAGTCCAGCCCCTGCGGATGCAGCCCAGGTGTGGGCGTGGAAGGAGTGGTAATAAGAGTAAATGAGGCAGTGAAACCAGGGCTCCTACAAGGTGTCAGCAGTTTGGTGTTGCCAGCTTGCATGGCACTATGAGAAACGTGGGAAGTACTCGCAGCTGACTCACCCAAATTTCCTGGAATGTAGGTGAAATCCTTTGGGTACCTGACTGGAATCCAGAATGACTGTCCTGAGTGAGGGAAGCCTCAGAAA
Source organism: Mesoplodon bidens (assembly GCF_964165515.1). Classification (NCBI taxonomy): domain Eukaryota; kingdom Metazoa; phylum Chordata; class Mammalia; order Artiodactyla; family Ziphiidae; genus Mesoplodon; species Mesoplodon bidens. The sequence continues at coordinate 111,965,671 of NC_138161.1, read as the reverse complement.
GGAGGGAAATTGCAGAGAAGGGCCTGAGGAGCATCCCAGGAGCCTGCTTTGCAAGGAGCAACATCTCCCAGCTTGCTGTGTTGGGAGGCTAGGGTTAGGAGGGGGACTTCGTGCAGAAGGCACCTGTGTTTGGGGGTTTCCTTGGGTGGGTGTTTCTGTTTTCTACCTGGGATGGAGGACTTTGAGTTCGTGGAGGGGAAGGAGAGAGGGAAGGTAGGTGGGAACAAGGGTGTGAAAGTCGTCATCTCTGGGAAGAGGGGCTTTCTACAGGAACAGCATTGGCCAGAGGCTCCCGGCTTCTCTCTGGTGCCCAAAGATTCTTTGAGACCTCAGACCCTTCCTCACTGGCTTTGCCACCATCTCCCACCCCCAATCATGAAGCTGTGACCAAGCTTCCAGGTGGCCTACAACTGCTTGCTAAGGAGGAGGCCCTCCCTCAAGTTGCCCCCAGGGATTCCTGCCCTGGCTCCCTTCTCCCTGCAGCTGTCTTTTCCATTTCCAACTCTGCCTGGCTGGTCCTCACAGTGCCTCAGGATTGAATGAAGCTAATTCATCAGGTCTTTGCTGAGGCTCTTTCCCAGGCAAACCTTAGGTTCCCTGCCTGCCATCCTGCTCAGTCAGGTGTTTCCCAAGTGCCCAGTGCCCCAGCCTGGCCTCTCCTCCTGGTCTCTCCTGGACTGACCTGCACAGTTTCATGGATTCAGGTAGAAGACAGAGACAAAGGGCTTTATCACTCAAGGAGCAGCAAGTAGCCTGAACTTCATGTTCACATTGGCTTCCCTTGCCCCCAAAGTCCCACTGGGCAGTGCAGAGGTAGGACCAAGTGGATGCTGGGACACAGTGGGTTTGTATCATAGCTGAGGACCCCTGACCTTAGAAAACACCAATCTTTTTAAGGGGCTGCAAGAAAACCTGCCCAACCTTTCCCCCAAGGTACACGTTCTCTTTATTATATTGGATGGCAGACAAATTAGCCTTCTGTCCCAGAAGGAGACACTATCTGTTTTCCAAGGCTGTTCACACTTTATAAACATCCTTGAAAAGATAGTGGAGAACAAAAGGCTGTCAGTACCTCTGCTCCAGAGACTTGCAGCAACAGGAGAAACCAAAGGGGAATTGTCTCCGGACATCCGACACCAGGGAAACCAAAGTCCAGCTGGCCCAGCTTGTTGGCTCTTTCCCCTACCTTGGGTTTACTAGGGTGACTCATTCAAGTGCCATGTACGCCCTTCCTCCAGGTCTCCATGCCCAGCACAGTGCCTGACCCCTGATGATTCTCAATAAATGTTTGTCAAATGGATAAATAAATGACTGGGTCTTTATAGAATTTCTGCTTTACAGTGTGAAAATAGCTTAAACATTAAAGAAACCACAATAGGAATGACAACTAACATTTATCTAGTACTTACTATGTGCTAGCATAGTCAGTTCTTTTACAACCAGAGCTGGCTTCGTGGGTGTGTCTCTGTGCAGGCAGACAGGACCTCAGGCTTAGGAGGGCACCAAGCTTGGTTTAATGCTCTGCTGCCATCATCTTGAAATTCTTAGTTTTTATTTACAAGGGGGCCCACATTTTCATTTTGCATTGGACCCCACATATTATGTAGCTGGTCCTGGCTATAGTACTGCACGTGTTACTAAAATTCACAGCGCTCTGCAAAATCGTGGAATAAAAATCACAGGGCTTATGGGGAAAATGAGGTTGGGGCACAACACTCAAAAACTTTGTCAATGACACGTAAAAAATACACCTATTTGGTCTTCCCTGGTGGCGCAGTGGTTGAGAGTCCGCCTGCCGATGCAGGGGACGCGGGTTCGTGCCCCGGTCCGGGAAGATCCCACATGCCGCGGAGCGGCTGGGCCCGTGAGCCATGGCCACTGAGCCTGCGTGTCCGGAGCCTGTGCTCCGCAACGGGAGAGGCCACGACAGTGAGAGGCCCGCGTACAGAAAAAAAAAAAAAAAAAAAATACACCTAGTTAAAACGGTATCATGGTTTTACACATTGAATGGTTAAGAATTTCATCAGGACTATAATAAGTATGGCACTTTACCTCAAGAAAGACCTGAAGCTGGCTTCTGGATGTGGGTGTTGGAAGGGATGTTGGCTCCTGGACATGGGTGGCTGTGTATTATGGTGGACGGTAGAGGGTATCAGTTATGCGATACCAGATATGGAAGGATATGGTGAACTGAGGTAGTTGGAGATGTCTGGGGTGTGGCCATGTGTGTTTTTTGTATTCCTAGGCAGCTTGGTTCATCTGGGTGCAGATTTCTGCTTTCACCTAGTGTTTCCTGAAGATGAAATCATTCATCAGCAAATGTGAAATTTGCAGTAGGTTCAAATTGTTCCCTCATATATCAATTGCACTGGAACAAATTAGTGTTTCTGAGACAAGCATTATAGCAGACCCGACTGTCCTGTTTTAACGCTTACAGGTATTTACCCATAAAGCCTTCACAGTTCTAACCCGGGAGGTGGTTACTGGGAGGGATTCCCATGAGGGAGTGGTGAGGACTCAGCCTACATGAGGGGCATGGCGGACCTCACAGAGTCTGCCCTCCTGTATACCACATGCTAAACTCTCAAGCTTCCAGAGAATCCGTAAACAATGAAAACTGCTGCCTTCCAAGGCCCAGCCAGCCTGCTCAGGGCTGATTGCCTAAATGGGCCTCTCACCCAGTCACCCACTTATCAACTGACAAAGAAAATATAAAAACAAAATCAAAGTTCCCAGAAATTTTTTCCTCTCCCGTCTTTTAAAAATCCTGTTTTGCTTTTGTTCATTACCAACAGCCTATTTGCTGTCCTGTCTCTTATATGTAAATAAATTACTTGCATGCAGATAACTAACTGTCTCTGAGTAACTCAGAGGTTAAGTAACTTGTCCAGGATTTTACAGCTAACAGGGGCCAGAGCCAGAGTTAGAACACAGGTCTGTCTCTCTCCACAGCTTTTCACTCTTGCTACTTAACCTCCTCCAACGGTGAAAGCACCTGTAGTTTGAAAGAGAGTGTGCTGGTGGAGCGGTCAGGGCTGGAAAGGCAGATGGAGGTTGGGGGCTTGTAAGAGGCCCGATCCCAGACAGGAATGGCTGTGCCTGGCCCAAGAGGCAGGGCTTCAAAGGCCTTTCCACCCTGGAATCTTCCCGACAAACCCATCAGGGACAGGGGTGAGGACACCAGCAGGAGTGCATCTGTCCCCCAACCTGTCCCATGTGGAGCAGGGTCAGGGTGACAGGGCTTTGTGCCCAGGAAGGAGAGTGGGGTCTGAACCCCCAGCATGGCTGCAGTTTGGGATTATAGGGATGAGTAATCTAGAACATAGAATATCCACAGTTGCCTTTTCTCCCACGACCCTTCTGTTTAACTATATGGTCATAACCTGACTGTGACCTGGAGAGTGGCGGGAAAAAAATGAGATTGGAAAATGAGATAACCCTCGCCAACCATAAAGAGTACTTGCTTATCTACATCTGTAGTGTGCATGGTGGGGAGGGAAGAGGCAGACGGGGCAGTGAAGAAAGAAGAATCACATGAGAAGTCCAAACATTTCAAATACATTTGGCAATATTTTATTTTATTTATTTATTTTTTTTTGCGGTACGCGGGCCTCTCACCGTTGTGGCCTCTCCCGTTGCGGAGCACAGGCTCCAGATGCGCAGGCCCAGGGGCCATGGCTCACGGGCCCAGCCGCTCCGCGGCATGTGGGATCCTCCCAGACCGGGGCACGAACCCGTGTCCCCCGCATCGGCAGACGGACTCTCAACCACTGCGCCACCAGGGAAGCCCTGGCAATATTTTAAAAGAAGGTTAACCCTGTATGTAAAACAAAAAGCATAAGTCAACTTGAAAAGCAATTTTAAATAACTAAAGAAAAATATTTGCAACATATTTGCAAGATATCCTTAATATATAAACATAATATTTATGTTTATAGATATATATATTAACTATTTATATATTAAATATCATATATTATTATTACAAAGTAATAATAATACTTTAAAATAAAATAAAGATGGGAGCAAAGGACATGAATAAACAAAGAAAAACACAGAGGTTTTCAATCCCACTAGTATTTAGAGAAATGTAAAATCAAAACAAGATACCATTTTTTAAAAAAAATCACATTTGTAAAGATCTCAAATAAATGACAATAGCCAGGATTGATGAACATATGGAGAAGCTCACATTCATAATTGCTCTTGGGATTATAAATTCGTATATTTCTGGAAAGTAAGTTGTTAATATATAATGAAAGTCTTAAGATTTTACTTCTACTCTTCAAAATTCACTTCTAGGAATTTATCCAAATGAAATTACAGGCCAATTATACTAAGACATACGTACGTAGCAAAAACTGGAAATTGCCTAATTGATGACAACTAGAATTTGGTTAAGATCTTATGATGCATTAGTACAATGAAATATAATGCATTCATTAAAAATAATCTTGTGGAAGAATATACAGCAATCAGGGAAAACAATAAAACAGTGTGCAGTAAAACATTCACAAAATCGTTTATGCCATGTTATTGCAAAAGTTTTTTAAAGAGCTATATACAACGAGAAAAAAAAAAAAGACCTGGAATAAAATATACCCAAATATTAACATTGGCATTCTCTGAGTGGTTGGTGACGTTCATTCTTTTTGCTTTTTGGTATATTCAACACTAAGAACTCTTTTATAAGAAAACAGTAAATGTTTTGTGAGTTTCTAAAACGAAGATTTACCTTCCTAAATGAGTTTTTCTCATCTATTAACAAGAGTTTAAATTCCTTGAGAAGACAGCCACAGAGTCCCAGACCTGACAGGGCCTTGGGGCCAACTAGTGTGATGCATTCCCCAGGCTTGTGCTGAGCACCAGGCAGTAGGGTCTCATGCGAACAGAGTGGGTCAGCACTAGCATTTTTAAAAACTCTCTGTGCATGTGTAGAGGAGGACTACAGCATGAACTATACTTTTATATGGGTTGTAGTTTGGAAAAAAAAAGTTTGAGACCCTACTCTACAGTAGCCCCACCAAGCACTGCCCAGCCCTGGCTGAGCCCTTCTAGTGATGGGGAACTCACTACCTTTGTGCTGGTGTTTGACAGTACAAACTGTTAGACAGATTTCCTTATATTTAATGAGTCCTGGCTTCTCATCATGCCCGATCAGCCCCCAACTCCCTCCTCCAGGGCAGCACTTCAGACGTTTGAAGGCAGCCACCAAGTCTCTCTGAGTCCAGGCCTGCCTCCCCACCCCTTCAACTCCTTGACCACCCCCACTCCCAGTTCTGAGGCCCTTGCCTCCCCTGTCTCTTCTTAAGTCATCCTCTCCCCGCCCCCAGTCCATTAAAGTGTCACACACATGCCCACGACCCTCCCCCAAGACTGAAGCCACCATGCCAGGCCATTTTGCTCATTAATGAATCCACAGATTCATTTGATATCATTAAGGGAACACCCACTGTGTGCCCAGCTCTGTGCTGGGTGCAGGGGAGACCCCCAGAGAATGAGAAAGACCCGGCAGATGCCTCGCGCCCGGTCCCAGGGTCGCAGCTCTAGCCACAGCCTGGGTCAGTCCCTCCGGTACCCGGGCTCCAGGCCGCCCCGGTCTCCTCGCCAGGCCCGAAACAGCCTGTGAAGCTGGTGGACCACGAGCAACTGGTGCAGAAGCCCAGCTGGTGGAGCAGGCGGAGTGCTAGGACTACAGGGCCGCGGCCACGAAGAACGTGACAGAGCTGAGGGAGCCAGTGTCTAGTGAAGAAGGAAACCTTCTCTCTGTGGCCTACAAGAGTGTAGCTGGGGCATGCCATTCTTCCTGGAGGGTCATTAGTAGCGCTGAGCAGAAGATATCTGCAGAGGGTAACGAGAAGGTAGATATGGTGCGTGCTTACTGTGAAAAAATAGAGAGGGAGCTGGAAGGTGGTGTGTCAGGATGAGCTGAGCCTGCTGGATAAATACCCGATCAAGAATTGCCAGGACAGCCAGTATGAGAGCAAAGTGTTCTACCTGAATATGAAAGGGGACTATTACACTACCTGGCCAAAGTCACCACTGGAGAGAAGAGGGCGACCTTCGAGGAGTCATCTGAGAAGACATGTAGCGAAGCCCATGAGGTCAGCAAAGGGCACACGCAGCCCACTCACCCCATTAGATTAGGCCTGGCCCTTAACTACTGCATTTTCTACTATGAATGCCACAGAGCAACCTGCCACTTGGCCAAGACCACTTTCAATGGCGCCTTTGCCAAGCTTGACACTCTCAGTGGAGATTCCTACAGGGACTCCACGCTCATCATGCAGCTCCTCACAACAACCTAACACTCTGGACAAGTGATCAGCAAGACGACACCGGAGGAGAAGGCAGCAATTAAGGCCCCCAGGTGGACTGGCAGTGCACGCTGATGCTACTACTGCAGTCTTTATTTATTTACTTTAGCATGAGCTGGGGATCGTGTTGGGGAGGGAAGGAGAGGGATGACGGGATGAAGTTCTTAGGGAGAAACCCACGACCTGTCCTGTCTTTGACATTTTTACCAAAATACCACTTGTGGAAAGGCAGACTAGCTGTGCTGGTATTGGAATAGCAGCCTCACACTGGCATATGGACGGTTCTGTAGATTAATGTAAGTGGAGCTGTCTTTAACTTGTTGCTAGAAACTAGGGGTTTTTTTGGTTTGTTTTGGTTTTTTTCTTATTAGTCATCTATTTTATACACATCAGTGTATACATGTCAATCCCAATCGTTCAATTCATCACACCCCCATCCCCACCCCCGGCTGCTTTCCCCCCTTGGCGTCCATATGTTTGTTCTCTACATCTGTGTTGCAATTTCTGCCCTGAAGAAATGGGAGTGTTTCCTTAATTTCTCTTTCAGATTTTTCATCATTAGTGTATAGGAATGCAAGAGATTTCTGTGCATTAATTTTGTATCCTGCAACTTTACCAAATTCATTGATTAGCTCTAGTAGTTTTCTGGTGGCATCTTTAGGATTCTCTATGTATAGTATCATGTCATCTGCAAACAGTGAGAGTTTTACTTCTTCTTTTCCAATTTATATTCCTTTTATTTCTTTTTCTTCTCTGATTGCCACAGCTAAGACTTCCAAAACAATGTTGAATAATAGTGGTGAGAGTGGACATCCTTGCCTTGTTCCTGATCTTAGAGGAAATGCTTTCAGTTTTTCACCATTGAGAATGATGTTTGCTGTGGGTTTGTCATATATGGCCTTTATTATGTTGAGGTAGGTTCCCTCTATGCCCACTTTCTGGAGAGATTTTATCATAAACAGGTGTTGAATTTTGTCAAAAGCTTTTTCTGCATCTGTGGAGATGATCATATGGTTTTTAGTCTTCAATTTGTTAAAATGGTGTATCACCTTGACAGATTTGCATATATTGAAGAATCCTTGCATCCCTGGGATAAATCCCCCTTGATCATGATGTATGACGCTTTTAATGTGTTGTTGGATTCTGTTTATAGTATTTTGTTAAGGATTCTTGCATCTATATTCATCAGTGATATTGGTCTGTAATTTTCTTTTTTTGTAGTATCTTTGTCTGGTTTTGGTATCAGGGTGATGATGGTCTCATAGAATGAGTTTGGGAGTGTTCCTTCCTCCGCAGTTTTTTGGAAGACTTTGAGAAGGATAGGTGCTAGCTCTTCTCTAAATGTTTGATAGAATTCACCTGTGAACCCATCTGGTCCTGGACTTTTGTTTGTTGGAAGATTTTTTTTTTTTTTTTTGCAGTATGCGGACCTCTCACTGTTGTGGCCTCTCCCGTTGCGGAGCACAGGCTCCGGACGCGCAGTCTCAGCGGCCATGGCTCACGGACCCAGCCGCTCCGCGGCATGTGGGATCTTCCCGGACCGGGGCACGAACCTGTGTGCCCTGCATCGGCAGGCAGACTCTCAACCACTGCGCCACCAGGGAAGCCCTGTTGGAAGATTTTTAATCACAGTTCCAATTTCATTACTTGTGATTGGTCTATTCATATTTTCTATTTCTTCCTGGTTCAGTCTTGGAAGGTCATACCTTTCTAAGAATTTGTCCATTTCTTCCAGGTTGTCCATTTTATTGACATAGAATTGCTTGTAGTAGTCTCTTAGGATGCTTTGTATTTCTGCAGTGTCTGTTGTAACTTCTCCTTTTTCATTTCTAATTTTATTGATTTGAGTCCTCTCCCTCTTTTTCTTGATGAGTCTGGTTAATGGTTTATCAATTTTGTTTATCTTCTCAAAGAACAAGCGTTTAGTTTTATTGACCTTTGCTATTGTTTTATTTCTACTGCATTTATTTCTGCTCTGATCTTTATGATTTCTTTCCTTCTGCTAAGTTTGGGTTTTGTTTGTTCTTCTTTCTTTAGTTGCTTTAAGTGTAAGGTTAGGTTATTTATCTGAGATTTTTCTTGTTTCTTGAGGTAGGCTTGTATAGCTATAAACTTCCACCTTAGAACTGCTTTTGCTGCATCCCATAGGTTTTGGATTGTCATGTTTTCATTGCCATTGCCTCTAGGTATTTTTTATTTCCTCTTTGATTTCTTCAGTGATCTCTTGGTTATTTAGTAACGTAGTGTTTAGCCTCCATGTCTTTGTGTCTTTTATGTTTTCTCCCCTGTAATTCATTTCTAAACTCATAGCATTGAGGTCAGAAAAGATATGATATGATTTGATTGATTTCAATTTTCTTTAATTTACTGAGGCTTGATTTGTGACCCAAGATGTGATCTATCCTGGAGAATGTTCCATGCACACTTGAGAAGAAAGTGTAATCTGCTGTTTGTGGATGGAATGTCCTTTAAATATCAATTAAACCTATCTGGTCTATTGTATCATTTAAAGCGTCTGTTTCCTTATTTATTTTCATTTTGGATGATCTGTCCATTGGTGTAAGTGGGGTGTTAAAGTCCCCCACTATGATTGTGTTACTGTCGTTTTCCTCTTTTATAGCTGTTAGCAGTTGCCTTATGTATTGAGGTGCTCCTATGTTGGGTGCATATATATTTATAATTGTTATATCTTATTCTTGGATTGATCCCTTGATCATTATATAGTGTTCTTCCTTGTCTCTTGTAACATTCTTTATTTTAAAGTCTCTTTTATCCGATATGAGTATTGCTACTCCCGCTTCCTTTTGATTTCCATTTGCATGGAATATCTTTTTCCATCCCCTCACTTTCAGTCTGTATGTGTCCCTAGGTCTGAAGTGGGTCTCTTGTAGACAACATATGTTTGGGTCTTGTTTTGCATCTCATTCAGCAAGCCTGTATCTTTTGGTTGGAGCATTTAATCCATTCACGTTTAAGGTAATTACTGATATGTATGTCCCTATTACCATTTTCTTAAGTGTTTTGGGTTTGTTTTTGTAGATCCTTTTCTTCTCCTGTGTTTCCCACTTAGAGAAGTTCCTTTAACATTTGTTGTATAGCTGGTTTGGTGGTGCTGAACTCTCTTAGCTTTTGCTTGTCTGTAAAGCTTTTGATTTCTCCATCGAATCTGAATGAGATCCTTGACGGGTAGAGTAATCTTGGTTGTAGGTTCTTCCCTTTCATCACTTTAAGTATATCATGCCACTCCCTTCTGGCTTGTAGAGTTTCTGCTGAGAAATCAGCTGTTAACCTTATGGAAGTTCCCTTGTATGTTATTTGTCATTTTTCCCTTGCTGCTTTCAATAATTTTTATTTGTCTTTAATTTTTTCCAATTTGATTACTATGTGTTTTGGTATGTTTCTCCTTGGGTTTATCCTGTATGGGACTAGCTGCGCTTCCTGGACTTGGGTGGTTATTTCCTTTCCCATGTTAGGGAAGTTTTCGACTATAATCTCTTCAAATATTTTCTCAGGTCCTTTCTCTCTCTCTTCTTCTGGGACCCCGATAATGCGAATATTGTTGCATTTAATGTTCTCCCAGAGGTCTCTTAGGCTGTCTTCATTTCTTTATTCTTTTTTCTTTATTCTGTTCTGCAGCAGTTTATTCCACCATTCTGTCTTCCAGGTCACTTATCTGTTCTTCTGCCTCAGTTATTCTGCTATTGATTCCTTCTAGTGTAGTTTTCATTTCAGTTATTGTATTGTTCATCTCTGTTTGTTTGTTCTTTAATTCTTCTAGGTCTTTGTTAAACATTTCTTACATCTTCTCGATCTTTGCCTCCATTGTTTTTCCAAGGTCCTGGATCATCTTCACTATCATTATTCTGAATTCTTTTTCTAGAAGGTTGCCTATCTCCACTTCCTTTAGTTGTTTTTCTGGGGTTTTATCTTGTTCCTTCATCTGGTACATAGCCCTCTGCCTTTTCATCTTGTCTATCTTTCTGTGAATGTGGTTTTTGTTCCACAGGCTGCAGGATTGTAGTTCTTTTTGCTTCTGCTGTCTGTCCTCTGGTGAATGAGACTATCTAAGAGGCTTGTGCAGGTTTCCTGATGGTAGGGACTGGTGGTGCGTAGAGCTGGGGAAAATAGGCTTTTAAGATGAAAAGAAAACTTAAGTGGAATGACCCTCCTTCAATAAGTTCTGTGGTTCCAGTAAGGATTTTTATCTTTAAGAGATATGCTCTTGTCTTTTAAGTTTTGTGTACTTTCTGTCTCATCTGTTTTAGCTGTGCATTTTTTTTCAGGGTGTACGCTACCAGACATGGAATAGTTTAAATCCCAAGCTGATAGACTTAAAACATAAGATATTTATTCTTATGGTTTAGGTCTTGCCTGTTTTCAGAAGTTTCTGATTAGTTGACAGCATTAGCACTAAATTGCAGTTTACAGTATTTCTGCATTACAACCATATGTAGCATCAAGCCATTGATTGTGTATTTTTCTTTATTTCAGCTTTTACATCCTTATTTAACCTATCCAGGTTGGTTTTGCAGTTATCTATCTCCTAGGAGAAAAGGCTTGACTGAGGAGAGTCAACGCTACTTTAGGTTTTGATTAATAGGTGCTTGGCACCTATTTGTCCTTCTTTATTCTTAACTCAAATCCACCACAAAAATTACGAATCACTTTAACAGAAACACTAAACACCACAAAATAGAGAAAATTCAGGTTTGTATCTCATTGACTGTGTTGATATTTTCAGAGACATCCTGAGTTTTAAGCTGCCACAGCTCCTTCCTCGGGGGTTACACTGCCATTTCACTCTTCGCTTGAGTCTTCCCCACTGTACCTTGTGTCCATCGCACTCACTTGGGTGGGTTGAAAAGCTGTTAGGTTGTAGAAGTTGGCAATCATCTTGAGAAAGGTTGTGGTGCAGCGTGTGAAAATTTAGGTGCTAGGAGCTTACTGGTAGAAAAATCCTAAAGGAAGAGCTCTATTCATAAACATTCTGTACAATTTTGGGAACCTTGTAAGTGTGTCACTTTTTCCTCCCTGGAAACACTCTTTCCCCAAATAATCATTGCAGAAAAATAAACTGAAAGCATTATCAGATAATAAATACTTAACTCTCATTTGACAAAAAAAAAAAAGAAAAAGAAGAAAGAAAGATAGATAGAAAGGAAGGAAGGAAGGAAGGAAGGAAGGCCCAGCCACCTGCCATGGGGATCCCCTAGTCTGGTGGAGTGAGATGCGTCAGCACAGATCATGCTTGTCATGACTAAGCTATGTTGCCCATGATGGCCAGCTAGACTTACATTCACCCAGGGACCTCAGCATGCTGTCTTCCCTCTGCTTGAGCAGAGAGAAGCCTGCCTCTGTGCACCACACAGGCAATGTCCGCCACCTGCCCGCCAGCTCCTCTGGGCCTCGGCCAGCTCTGGGATAAGGCATGTCCCTCCAGCAAGCAGCCCGAAGCCACACAAGCCTCTGTCTTTCACTTCCCCCTTCCCCCAAAGGTTCCAAAGTTTCCTGATGACTTGTACCTGTGCCAGCCACCTCCTGCACAGGTAGGGGAATAAAACAGAACCATCCTCCTGGAATTTACTTGCTACTAAGCATAAAGGTCTATGCTAGCTCTTTTGTGTTTGTTATCAAATTTTTCTGGTCTTTTTTTTTTAAGCTATGATTTATTTAGTATCCACTATGTTTGGCATTTTGATTTATTATCTCTAATCATTGAAACTTCTTGAAGTAGGTGTTTATCCTGTTTTACAGATGAGAAAATTAAACACAGATGTTAATTTTTTTGTACAAATAATGTCTATTGAGCACCAGTCTGTGCAAGTTATGAGACTAGAAACAGAGATAAAGGCAGTGGGGAGCAAGACTGCCAGTCTTTTCCCTCCTCAGTCTGGTCTGGAAGCAGATATTAAACAGAAAGGCATGCAAATAATAATAGTGATAAGTGACATGAAGGAAAGTAGAAAACATTCTAGGGACATACAGCAGGAACACTTACTTTAGTTGGGGGCAGGCAGGAGCTAAAGGAGGAGCAGGAGTTAGCCAGGGAGGGGTGGGACAAGATGGCTGTGAGCAGAGCCATGGCATGTGCTAAGGCCTTGAGGTGAATAGAAACTTGGCCTAATCAAGGATCCGAAAGAAGACCAGAGGGATTGGGGCCAAGGCAGGGGAATGAGTGGAATGAGACCAGAGAGCTTAGTAGGAGTCAGATCCTTCAGGTTTTCAAGCTCTGCAAGCATAAGGATCTCCTGGGGGAGCTGATTTCAAGGCTGGCTCTGGAGCCCACCCTCCACTGAGTCTCAGCCTTTTACCTGTTTACCCAAGTGATGCTGAGGCAGGTAGCCAGAAGCAGACACCTCAAGGAGTACAGATGTAGGTCTCATCAGCCATCTGAAGGATCTCAGACTTTTCCTAAGAGGAGGGGAAGCTGTTGAGACCAAGACCATAAAGCATGCTAGCTGGCACAGATTTAAACCCAGTTCCATCTGATTCCCAAAGCAGGGGACACTGTCTCTTCCTAAAAGGAATGTGGTGTCAGGTGGGCACACTGAGGGCAAGAGGAAGGACCCTCCAGGTGAGGGAACAGTGTCAGCCAGAATCCCTGTGGCTTGGAGGTAGAGGGTCAGGGCAGCCACAGCCACTGGCCTGAGCAGAGCCAAGATTCAGGTCTCCTTTCCCCATCACCTTGTGAGGGCCTCACATGTTCCCATCCCAAGTACTTTTGCATCTGAATCTCATTTTGGCTTTACAAATGCTGTACCACTGTGAAGAGGAAGAGTCTACTGGGACCATTCTCTTTCTTCTCCAGTGAGGCTCACCTAGGTGAAGGCACCATGAAAGAATTTCAATGTACAATGGAACCTGAAGCTATAACATGGAAAATCTCATGTATGGGCCCTCAGGAAAACAAAACTTAAGGACCAAGAAACTGATTTTTCATAAATCCCTGATTAACAGAAGAGTGATAATATTGGAATTTTCTTAAATGGTACGGAGGTGATCAGGGGTTGCTTCATATCAACCTTGCGAATTTTTGCTTATAGTTTCCACAGGCATGAAGAAGAAACCCAGGTCAGGTTGGTCTTGCAAAATGAGCTGAATTGAGCTTCATTTGTATGACTGGACTGGTTTTGTCTGCTCGGGGAATTTTCAAAGCTGGTCTCTGTTTGTTTTTTATTTTAGCAAATTCTAACTGAGTCCCCCACTCTCTACAGTCCCTGTCCATAAATACAGACTACCCCAAATCCTCATCAGACTTGCCTGTAGCTTGCTACAGTTTTCATGTCCTCAATTGCAATTCTTCTGCTATTCTGGAATAATCTCATCTTTTTGACAATTTTGAGCTTGCCTCATTTTACCCTTTTATTTAGGTCAACATTCCTTGGCGCCTGAAGTAAGATCCAAAGGAAACGACCTCTAAAGGATGACGCCCCTTGGAATCCAGCCAGGTGACTTCACTGAGCTCCTTGTACTCATGGCTTCCATGTGTTACCCATGACTTCCAGTTTGGTGAGTCTCCGCTCAGATTCTGAGGTCCCTACCTTTGGCTGAGTTCTCTGACTTTACGACTTCACTTGGGCTCTATTTAAAGGCTTTGTCAGGACTTCCGGGTAAGATGGCGGAAGAGTAAGATGCGGAGATCACCTTCCTCCCCACGGATACACCAGAAATACAGCTACACGTGGAACAACTCCTACAGAACACCTACTGAACGCTGGCAGAAGACCCCAGACCTCCCCAAAGGCAAGAAACTCCCCACATACCTGGGTAGGGCAAAGCGGAGAGATTCCCGCACAGAGGAGCGGTGCCGAGCGGCACTCACCAGCCCGAGAGGCTTGTCTGCTCGCCCGCCAGGGCGGGCGGTGCTGGAAGCTGAGGCTCGGGCTTCGGTCAGAGCGCAGGGAGAGGACTGGGGCTGGCGGCGAGAACTCAGCCTGAAGGGGGCTAATGTGCCACAGCTAGCCGGCAGGGAGTCTGGGAAAACTCTGGAGCTGCCGAAGAGGCAAGAGACTTTTTCTTCCCTCTTGGTTTCCTGGTGCGCGAGGAGAGGGGATTAAGAGCGCTGCTTAAAGGAGCTCCACAGACGGGTGCAAGTCGCGGCTGAAAGCGCGGAGCCCAGAGACGGGCGTGGGACGCTGGGGCTGCTGCTGCCGCCGCCAAGAAGTCTGTGTGCGAGCGCAGGTCACTGTCCACACCGCCCTTCCGGGAGCCTGTGCAGCCCGCCACTGCCGGGGCCCCGGGATCCAGGGGCGGCTTCCCTGGGAGAACGCACGGCGCGCCTCGGGCTGGTGCAACGTCACGCCGACCTCTGCCGTTGCAGGCTCGCCCCGCACTCCGTGCCCCTCCCTCCCGCCTGGCCTGAGTGAGCCAGAGTCCCCGAAGAGGCTGCTCCTTTAACCCTGTCCTGTCTGAGCGAAGAACAGACGCCCTCCGGCGACCTACACGCAGAGGCGGGGCCAAATCCAAAGCTGAGACCCAGGAGCTGTGAGAACAAAGAGAAAGGGAAACCTCTCCCAGCAGCCTCAGAAGCAGCGGATTAAAGCTCCACAATCAACTTGATGTACCCTGCATCTGTGGAATACATGAATAGACAACAAATCATCCCAAATTGAGGAGCCAGGAGTCAGTGCTGTGCCTCTGAGGTGGGAGAGCCAACTTCAGGACACTGGTCCACAAGAGACCTCCCAGCTCCACATAATATCAAACGGCGAAAATCTTCCAGAGATCTCCATCTCAACACCAACACCCAGCTTCACTCAACGACCAGCAAGCTACAGTGCTGGACACCCTATGCCAAACAACTAGCAAGACAGGAACACAACGCCACCCATTAGCAGAGAGGAGGCCTAAAATCATAAAAAGTCCGCAGACACCCCAAAACACACCACCAGACATGGACCTGCCCACCAGAAAGACAAGATCCCGCCTCATCCACCAGAACACAGGCACTAGTCTCCTCCACCAGGAAGCCTACACAACCCACTAAACCAACCTTAGCCACTGGGGACAGACACCAAAAACAACGGGAACTATGAACCTGCAGCCTGCAAAAAGGAGACCCCAAACACAGTAACATAAGCAAAATGAGAAGACAGAAAAACACACAGCAGGAGAAGGAGCAAGATAAAAACCCACCAGACCTAACAAATGAAGAGGTAATAGGCAGTCTACCTGAAAAAGAATTCAGAATAATGATGGTAAAGATGATCCAAGATTCTATTTCCCAGATCCAAAATCTTGGAAATAGAATAGACAAAATGCAAGAAACAGTTAACAAGGACCTAGAAGAACTAAAGATGAATCAAGCATCGATTAAAAACACAATAAATGAAATAAAAAATACTCTAGGTGGGATCAATAGCAGAATAACTGAGGCAGAAGAACGGATAAGTGAGGTAGAAGATAAAATAGTGGAAATAACTGCTGCAGAGCAAAATAAAGAAAAAAGAATGAAAAGAACAGAGGACAGTCTCAGAGACCTCTGGGACAACATTAAACGCACCAACATTCGAATTATAGGGGTTCCAGAAGAAGAAGAGAAAAAGAAAGGGGCTGAGAAAATATTTGAAGAGATTATAGTTGAAAACTTCCCTAATATGGGAAAGGAAATAGTTAATCAAGTCCAGGAGGCACAAAGAGTCCCATACAGAATAAATCCAAGGAGAAATACGCCAAGACACATATTAATCAAACTGTCAGAAATTAAACACAAAGAAATCATATTAAAAGCAGCAAGGCAAAAACAACAAATAACACATAAGGGAATCCCCATCAGGATAACAGCTGATCTCTCAGCAGAAACTCTACAAGCCAGAAGGGAGTGGCAGGACATAATTAAAGTGATGAAGGAGAAAAACCTGCAACCAAGATTACTCTACCCAGCAAGGATCTCATTCAGATTTGATGGAGAAATTAAAACGTTTACAGACAAGCAAAAGCTGAGAGAGTTCAGCACCACCAAACCAGCTTTACAACAAATGCTAAAGGAACTTCTCTAGGCAAGAAACACAACAGAAGGAAAAGACCTACAATAACGAACCCAAAATAATTAAGAAAGTGGGAATAGGAACATGCATATTGATAATTACCTTAAATGTAAGTGGACTAAATGCTCCCACCAAAAGACACAGATTGGCTGAATGGATACAAAAACAAGACCCATATATATGCTGTCTACAAGAGATCCACTTCAGACCTAGAGACACATACAGACTGAAAGTAAGGGGATGGAAAAAGATATTCCATGCAAATGGAAACCAAAAGAAAGCTGGAGTAGCAATTCTCATATCAGACAAAATAGACTTTAAAATAAAGACTACTAGAAGAGACAAAGAAGGACACTATATAACGATCAAGGGATCAATCCAAGAAGAAGATATAACAATTGTAAATATTTATGCACCCAACATAGGAGCACCTCAATACATAAGGCAAATACTAACAGCCATAAAAGGAGAAATCGACAGTAACACAATCATAGTAGGGGACTTTAACACCCCACTTTCACCAATGGACAGATCATCCAAAATGAAAATAAATAAGGAAACACAAGCTTTAAATGATACATTAAACAAGATGGACTTAATTGATATTTATAGGACATTCCATCCAAAAACAACAGAATACACTTTCTTCTCAAGTGCTCATGGAACATTCTCCAGGACAGATCATATCCTGGGTCACAAATCAAGCCTTGGTAAATTTAAGAAAATTGAAATTGTATCAAGTATCTTTTCCGACCACAATGCTATGAGACTAGATATCAATTACAGGAAAAGAGCTGTAAAAAATACAAACACATGGAGGCTAAACAATACACTACTCAATAACGAAGTGATCACTGAAGAAATCAAAGAGGAAATTAAAAAATACCTAGAAACAAATGACAATGGAGACACGACGACCCAAAACCTATAGGATGCAGCAAAAGCAGTTCTAAGAGGGAAGTTTATAGCAATACAATCCCACCTTAAAAAACAGGAAACATCTCGAATAAACAACCTAACCTTGCACCTAAAGCAATTAGAGAAAGAAGAACAAAAACATCCCAAAGTTAGCAGAAGGAAAGAAATAAAAATCAGATCAGAAATAAATGAAAAAGAAATGAAGGAAACGATAGCAAAGATCAATAAAACTAAAAGCTGGTTCTTTGAGAAGATAAACAAAATTGATAAACCATTAGCCAGACTCATCAAGAAAAAAAGGGAGAAGACTCAAATCAATAGAATTAGAAATGAAAAAGGAGAAGTAACAACTGACACTGCAGAAAAACAAAAGATCATGAGAGATTACTACAAACAACTCTATGCCAATAAAATGGACAACCTGGAAGAAATGGACAAATTCTTAGAAATGCACAACCTGCCAAGACTGAATCAGGAAGAAATAGAAAATATGAACAGACCAATCACAAGCACTGAAATTGAAACTGTGATTAAAAATGTTCCAACAAACAAAAGCCCAGGACCAGATGGCTTCACAAGCGAATTCTATCAAGCATTTAGAGAAGAGCTAACACCTATCCTTCTGAAACTCTTCCAAAATATAGCAGAGGGAGGAACACTCCCAAACTCATTCTACGAGGCCACCATCACCTTGATACCAAAACCAGACAAAGATGTCACAAAGAAAGAAAACTACAGGCCAATATCACTGATGAACATAGATGCAAAAATCCTCAACAAAATACTAGCAAACAGAATCCAACAGCACATTAAAAGGATCATACACCATGATCAAGTGGGGTTTATTCCAGGAATGCAAGGATTCTTCAATATACGCACATCAATCAACGTGATACACCATATTAACAAATTGAAGGAGAAAAACCATATGATCATCTCAATAGATGCAGAGAAAGCTTTCGACAAAATTCAACACCCATTTATGATAAAAACCCTGCAGAAAGTAGGCATAGAGGGAACTTTCCTCAACATAATAAAGGCCATATATGACAGACCCACAGCCAGCATCGTCCTCAATGGTGAAAAACTGAAACCATTTCCACTAAGATCAGGAACAAGACAAGGTTGCCCACTCTCACCACTCTTATTCAACATAGTTTTGGAAGTTTTAGCCACAGCAATCAGAGAAGAAAAGGAAATAAAAGGAATCCAAATCGGAAAAGAAGAAGTAAAGCTGTCACTGTTTGCAGATGACATGATATTATACATAGAGAATCCTAAAGATGCTACCAGAAAACTACTAGAGCTAATCAATGAATTTAGTAAAGTTGCAGGATACAAAATTAATGCACAGAAATCTCTGGCATTCCTATATACTAATGATGAAAAATCTGAAAGTGAAATCAAGGAAACACTCCCCTTTACCATTGCAACACAAAGAATAAAATATCTAGGAATAAACCTACCTAAGGAGACAAAAGACCTGTATGCAGAAAATTATAAGACACTGATGAAAGAAATTAAAGATGATACAAATAGATGGAGAGATGTACCATGTTCTTGGATTAGAAGAATCAACATTGTGAAAATGACTCCACTACCCAAAGCAATCTACAGATTCAATGCAATCCCTATCAAACTACCACTGGCATTTTTCACAGAACTAGAACAAAAAATTTCACAATTTGTATGGAAACACAAAAGACCCCGAATAGCCAAAGCAATCTTGAGAACGAAAAATGGAGCTGGAGGAATCAGACTCCCTGACTTCAGACCATACTACAAAGCTACAGTAATCAAGACAGTATGGTCCTGGCACAAAAACAGAAAGATAGATCAATGGAACAGGATAGAAAGCCCAGAGATAAACCCACGCACATATGGTCACCTTATCTTTGATAAAGGAGGCAGGAATGTGCAGTGGAGAAAGGACAGTCTCTTCAATAAGTGGTGCTGGGAAAACTGGATAGGGACATGTAAAAGTATGAGATTAGATCACTCCCTAACACCATACACAAAAATAAGCTCAAAATGGATTAAAGACCTAAATGTAAGGCCAGACACTATCAAACTCTTAGAGGAAAACATAGGCAGAACACTCTATGACATAAATCACAGCAAGATCCTTTTGGACCCACCTCCTAG
This sequence comes from Mesoplodon bidens, assembly GCF_964165515.1. Classification (NCBI taxonomy): domain Eukaryota; kingdom Metazoa; phylum Chordata; class Mammalia; order Artiodactyla; family Ziphiidae; genus Mesoplodon; species Mesoplodon bidens. The sequence continues at coordinate 111,946,305 of NC_138161.1, read as the reverse complement.
AGAAATGGAAATAAAGACAAAAACACATGGGACCTGGGCTTCCCTGGTGGCGCAGTGGTTGAGAGTCCGCCTGCCGGTGCAGGGGACACGGGTTCGTGCCCCGGTCTGGGAGGATCCCACATGCCGCGGAGCGGCTGGGCCCGTGAGCCATGGCCGCTGAGCCTGTGCGTCCGGAGCCTGCGCTCCGCAGGGGGAGAAGCCACAACAGTGAGAGGCCCGCATAACGCAAAAAAAAAAAAAAAAAAAAAAAAAAAAAAAAAAAACACATGGGACCTAATGAAACTTCAAAGCTTTTGCACAGCAAAGGAAACCATAAACAAGACCAAAAGACAACCCTCAGAATGGGAGAAAATATTTGCAAATGAAGCAACTGACAAAGGATTAATCTCCAAAATTTATAAGCAGCTCATGCAGCTCAATAACAAAAAAACAAACAACCCAATCCAAAAATGGGCAGAAGACCTAAATAGACATTTCTCCACAGAAGATATACAGACTGCCAACAAACACATGAAAGGATGCTCAACATCTTTACTCATTAGAGAAATGCAAATCAAAACTACAATGAGATATCATCTCACACCAGTCAGAATGGCCATCATCAAAAAATCTAGAAACAATACATGCTGGAGAGGGTGTGGGAAAAAGGGAACCCTCTTGCACTGCTGGTGGGAATGTGAATTGGTACAGCCACTATGGAGAACGGTATGGAGGTTCCTTAAAAAACTACAAATAGAACTACCATATGACCCAGCAATCCCACTACTGGACATATACCCTGAGAAAACCATAATTCAAAAAGAGACATGGGGCCTCCCTGGTGGCGCAGTGGTTGAGAGTCCGCCTGCCGATGCAGGGGATACGGGTTCGTGCCCCGGTCTGGGAGGATCCCATATGCCGCGGAGCGGCTGGGCCCGTGAGCCATGGCCGCTGGGCCTGCGCATCCGGAGCCTGTGCTCCGCAACGGGAGAGGCCACAACAGTGAGAGGCCCGCATACCGCAAAAAGAAAAAAAAAAAAAAAAAAAAAAAAAAAAGAGACATGTACCAAAATGTTCATAGCAGCCCTATTTACAATAGCCCGAAGATGGAAACAACCTAAGTGTCCATCATCGGATGAATGGGTAAAGAAGATGTGGCACATATATACAATGGAATATTACTCAGCCATAAAAAGAAACGAAATTGAGCTATTTGTAATGAGGTGGATGGACCTAGAGCCTGTCATACAGAGTGAACTAAGTCAGAAAGAGAAAGACAAATACTGTATGCTGACACATATATATGGAATTTAAGGGAAAAAAATGTCATGAAGAACATAGGGGTAAGACAGGAATAAAGACACAGACCTACTAGAGAATGGACTTGAGGATATGGGGAGGGGGAAGGGTAAGCTGTGACAAAGTGAAAGAGCGGCATGGACATATATACACTACCAAACGTAAGGTAGATAGCTAGTGGGAAGCAGCCGCATAGCACAGGGAGATCAGCTCGGTGCTTTGTGACCGCCTGGAGGGGTGGGATAGGGAGGGTGGGAGGGAGACACAAAAGGGAGGGGATATGGGAACATATGTATATGTATAACTGATTAAATTTGTTATAAAGCAAAAAAAGAAAAAAAAAAACCAACGCAGCCAAAAAAATTTAAATAAATAAATAAAATTTTTAAAATAAAATAAAATAAAATTAGGCCTTATGGGATTAACAGGTACATACTACTATACATAAAATAGATAAGCAAGAAAGATTTACTATATAACACAGGTGATGATATTCAATATCTCATAAAAACCTATAATGGAAAATAATCTGGAAAATATATATATAACTGAATCACTTTGTTGTACACCTGAAACTAGTACAATATTGTAAATCAACTGTACTTCAATTAAAAATAAATAAATAAAATTAGGCTTCCTGAGGATTTCTTAAATCCCATAGACCAAAGCTGAATTTAGAGCTATAATAAAAGATTTTTCCCAAGGTAACTGAGGATCCTCAGATTCACTGAAGAATTCAGTATTGTAATTCAAATTTATCAACCTGGCTTCTCCGATCTTTATCAGTCAGTCCACATGCTTGCTGGAGAAGGTCAAGTCCAGCATTGGATGAAAACTGCTAATTGGGAAAGCCCCAAACAATCTTTAGAATTCCAATTAAGTCAACCACCAGCTTTCTTATATGACCAAGCTCGTATGTTATATGACCAAGCTCGTACCATACTCAAAGGTTGCATCTCGTCATTCCAAGGGCTTTCTCTAAACTACTAAACTAGAACAAATTTCAGGTGTGCACCCAAAAGCCTGCCAAATATGTTCATGATTACTACAGCAGACTCCAAATTGTTTTTAAACAAAATTCTGGACTCCCTATAGACATTGAATCCACAAGGGTGGCCTTTAATTTAATGCTTACAAACCATTTAAACAGAAACCATTTAAACCTTTTAAAGAACTATACCTTAGACAAAAATTAACAAAAACAGCTGAATGGCATACTTGATGAGTAATGTTTTCTGCAAAAGATCTTGATCAAAAGAAGGAAATGTGAAAGAATTTCCATCTAAAATGGAACCTGAGGATATAAAATGGAAAATCTCTTGCCTGTGCCCTCAGGAAAACAAAACTTAGGACTGAGAGACTGATTTTTTTGTAAGTGCCTGATTTACAGAAAACTGATAATATTGGAGTTTTCTCAAATGATAGAGAGTTGGTCAGGGGTTGCTTCCTATCAACCTTGGGAAATTTTGCTTATGGTTTCCAGAGGTATGAAGAAGAAATGACCCAAGTCATGTTGGTCTCGCAAAGGAAGCTGACTTGAGCTTTGTTTGTATGACTGAACTGGTTTTGTCTGCTCAGGAATTTTCAAAGCTGGTCTCCATTTGTTTTTTATTTTAACAGACTCTAACTGAATTCTCCCTTCTGTACATTCCTGCCCATGTGTGTCTTGAATTGGACTTCCTCTGCTATTCCTGAATAAACTCATCTTTTTTGACAATTTTTATCTTACCTCATTTTACCTTTTTATTTAGATTGACCCATTTACTTGATGGCCTATGTTAAGTCAGTGAGTAGAAAAATGTGCTAGGGCTTGAGGAAGGAAGAGGACTGGATTTGCCAATGGGCAGCCAGAGTGGTCCTTGCATGTTCCAGAGGTTATGAAACAGCAGCAACACCTGCTGTCATCAACCCCTTGGAAGCAGGAGGCTGGAAAAAATGAGCTCTGGAGTTTGATCACAGGAGCTCTCTGTGTGGGCGCTGCTTTGGTTTAGGGAGGTCATGGAGATACCAAAACCTGGACAGTCTCACCACTGTGTGACTGGGCGACTACTACCACTTTGCGCCTCAGGTTCCTGTTTGTGAAATGAGGTTGGACTAGTCAGTTGCTATAGCCATTGTCAGGTCAAACACTGTGGGACTCTGAGTCGGGTTGGGTGGGTCCCTGATTCCAGAGGGTGCTGACACCATGGATGTTTGGGGCTGAGACAGCAATGATCCCAGTGCCAAGAGGAACAAGGAAGTAAGGGAATGTTTCAAATTCAGTTTCAATCTGGGCTGCTGTGAGAACTGGGTGGGGAATGGGGTGCAGGGTGGGGCTGTCACAAGCAGAGAGGAGGTGACTGTGGGCTCAGACCCCGTGGCCAGGCAGAGGAAATAGAATCAGCAGCATGATATCCTGGCAGAGGTGGGGGCAAAGGTGGGGCTCCCCTAGGGAGGGACCTTGCTGGTCTCCACAGGCCCACAAGAAGCTCCCTTTCCTCTTACAACCATGTTGGATCAGAGGAGTAGGACCAGGGCAGTGGCTGATGAAAGGGAAGGTGTGGCATGGGAGGCTTTGACTTCTCAGTCCTCAGAGTTTTTTTTGCCATCACTCAGCACCCCAGTCAAGCCCTCACCTGCCTCTTCTCCCCAAGTGAGAGCTCAGAGCAGGTGCCTCCCCCAGGGATGGTCTCCACACTCTGTCCACTACTGCAGAACTCCACGTGGCTGTGCAGACCCACAGCCATCTCTCGGCCTTCCCAGGCTAGGACATGCTTCTCCTCCTGGCTTGTTCTCCTGCATTCAACCTGAAACTGCTCTGAAGCCCTAGCCCACAGCAGCCTGGTTCCTCTTCCCTCCTGTTTCCCACACCTCTCTGCTCCCCACTGCCCTGCTGTATTGGGCACCTATCAAATCTCCTGTCCGGGTCTAATTATGCACCTCCCTGACTCATCTCTCCTCTTCTTTGTCATCCTTCCCCTTTTTCTCAATTCTTTCCTCCCTCATACACCTCAGGCCACGAGCTGACCTTTTGCCTATTGCTAAGATGGTTGACCCATGATGAACCCTTTGATCCTCAGCAAATTTAACATTTATGAAAGATCCACATTTCCTAAAGCCCATAATTCTAGAGTTGGAAGGTGCTCCATGGGAGGTGACAAGGAGCCCACTGATCACGTTGGCCGGGCCCATCCTCTCAGCCCAGCGGCCAAGAGTGAGGTCTTGTCAGTGCCCCAGCCTCTGGGGAAGTGATTCCTGCTAACCACACCCCCTGGAGGACACCTGGTATATAAACCAAAATGCCAGTTAGTTAACTGAAAATATAAGATAAAACTCCCAAAGTGGCAGAATGCTTGATGCCTGTTGATTTATTCTCCCCTGTTCTAGTCCGTTCATCTTCAGTGGGGTCTGTCCCTTTGCAAGGCTTAGAACACTTGTGTCTGATGACAGGGCATTTCCTTTACAACTTGTGGGTATCTGAACACTCAAATTAAGTAGCTTGATGAGCCTAGAATCAGAATTAGGGGAGAGGGGAGTATAAGGTTGCATTTCCCAAAGCAGAACATTCCCACATGAATAACTTTCCCAAAAAAAGGACGTGTAAAACCAGTTGCATTTGGAGAAGGCTGCATAATTCAACCCCCTCCTGGAAATTGACAGTGTGTGTTGGCCTATTCAAGGCTGTGAGATGAACAGTTTACAAGAAATTTTCCAAATTTATTTGATGGTGAAACTGTTTTCCTCCACACTCCGTAATACTATCAGACGGCTAATGTTGGGCTTCTGTGGGTAATCGTTTCTGGGAAGTGGAGAGCCGTATTCCTGTACCAGGGCCTCTCCCCTCCCATCAGGCTGCCCCACCTGGTTCAGCTTCATGGGCCCCCTTTCTTGTTCTCCTTGTTGACCAGTTTCTGCTGACAAATTCTTTCTTTATCCATGTTATTTGCATTATCAAGGCTCTGACAACCCTTCTATACCCTGATGATAGCTTGGGAAGCCTTTCTGTGTTTAAGATGACTTCTATACCAGCAACAGGGGATGAAAGTGCTGTTTAAGAGAACCAGGAAGGAATTCAAGAAAAAAACTATAAACTGCAGGTGCACTGAGCCAATAAGGGAGCAGATGTCCGTGAGGGATTTAGAACACAGGCACGGACCTGGGCTGAGTTTGGGGATGAGGTCTGGGGAGACCAGAATTGCTCTGACATACACAGTGACTAGAATCTGGAGTGTCAGGGGTGATCTTAGAGGGAGAGGTGAGGAGAAGCCTTGGAAAAGGAGAGGAAGCCAGATTTCACAAATAAAAACATAAAATATCCAGTAAAATTTGAATTTCATATGAACAACAGATAATTATTTTGTATATTCCATGCAGTATTTGGGACATACTTATACTAAAGGTCATTTGTTGTTCATGTGAAATTCAAATTTAACTGAACGTCCTGTATTTTATCTGACAGCTCTGTGCAGCAAAAAGTGGGGGCCTGGGTGGCTGGGAGTCGGAGGGGCTGGGGGCAGGCCTGAGGCAGGTGACAGGAAGACTGCCTGCCCCTCTGTGACAGGCAGCTGTTTGCTGTGCCATGCGGCCAGTGACCTGGAGACCACAGTCAGTGTTCTGCTACAGGGGGGTGCCTCATGGGGCTGGGGCACAGGGCCAGGATCCAGGAGAGGAAGGCTTTGTCTCACATTTGGGTTGGCACAGGGACAGAGAGAAAAGCAGAACTGCTTTGTGCAGGGTAGATCCCCAAAAGTCACCAGGCAGGAAACTGGAGCAGGAGGTCAGGGTGTAGGGGGCTGACACAAGAGCATCCCCTCCAATCCCCTACCACCAAAGGGTTCTCAGTGTCTGGGAGGAGCATTGAACTTGATGAGGGAGGTGGGATAGGACTTGAACCCACCATCTCTAGACTTCAAGGAAAGGATGACTCCAGTTGACATTTGGGTCTGATATGTTTGTATATGTACACATGTGTATGTGTCTGTGTGTATGATCTTACCTATTACATGTTAGTTTTGTTAGTCTCTCAGAATCCTAGAGATACCTTATTGTTATCCTTAAAAAGGACTTCAAAGACCAATTATTTCAGTACCCTCATGGTAGGCATGAAGAAACTGAGGCCCAGAGGAGTGAACTTGCTTGTCCAGAGTCACACAGCTGAGCCAGAACTAGCAGCCCCTGTGGTAAACACAGCTCTTTCTGCTATTCTAAGTTCTCTCTCCACATTCAAAAGAGTTAACATTGTTGTGCCTTGGTTCCCTCATCTATAAAATGGGGGCAATAATAGCTTATCATAGGACTGTTGTGAGGATTAACTAAAATGATACATGGTTAGAAGTGTCCACCACTGTTACCTGTTTTTATTGTCATCTCTTGACACCTATGTTGTTTCAGTCCTCTGAAAAGCTGTTGCCATGACAGAATTAGACATGCAAAAAATTAATTGGAGGAAAAGCCTCTGAAAGAAGGGGAGTATATTTGTTATCTATTACTGCAGATCAGAGTACTCCAAAACTTAATGGCTTAAAACAACAAACATGTATTATTTCACACAGTTTCTGAGAGTCAGGAATCTGGAGAGACTTAGCTAGGTGCTTCTGGCTCAGGGCCTCTTGGAAGGTTGCAGTTGAGCTGTCAGCCGGGGCAACGGTCAGCTAAAGGCTTCCAAGCTCACTCAGGTGACTGTTGGCTGGAGGCCTCAGCTCCTTACTGTGTGGGCTAGAGCTGCTCAACAACATGGCAGCTGGCTTCCCCCAGAGCAAGTGATCTGAGAGAGAGAGAGGGAGAGAGCAAGACAGAAGCCACAGTGCCTTTTATAGCCTTATCTCAGAAATGACATACTATATCACTTGTGCTATATTCTACTGGTCACACAGACCGAACCTGGTACAATGTGGGAGGGGACTGCATAGGAACACGAATACTGGGAGGTGGGGATCATTGAGCGCCATCTTGGAGACTGGCTACCACAGGGAGGGAACCAGAGAGGGTGAGACCAGCCTTTGGACCATGATTCAGGGAAAGAGGAAAGGACAAAGGACTGGGTAGGAAGAGTCCTAGGTCACAGCCCAGTTCTAAGATGGTTCTCATCAGGCCAATAGGGTGTCCTCCAGCCAGAGTCATGCATTGGAGAAGCTCCACAGTTTGCTGGAATGGGCCTGCATTATAGTCTCACTGTGCTCAGGCATTGGTTGGGAGCAGCCTGGGGTGGGGGGTAGGGGGAAGAAATGGCCTCTGGGCAAAGGTGGCGGTAGACACAGAGGGGCAGCAGCTGGGTTGTCAGTCAGTTATGCTCCTTGCAGCAGGAGACCTGAGCAGTGCATCTTCATGGCTGTCACAAAACCCTGCCCCACAGTACATAAATGTAATCAAAGAAGCTGTTCTTCAAAAGACATTATGTGTGGTGGGCCCAGGGAGATGTGAGGCCAAGCGCCAAGTGAATCACAAGCAAGTGATTTTCTTTTCAGTGGACAAATATTTTCTAAGTTTCAGCTCTGCCTAGGCCTGGAAAGACACCGTCTCTGTCGTCCCGGCATTCCCAGCTGAGCCAGCCTGACAGGTAAGCACATATCTGGGAAGGCTTCCCGTAGGAGGTGACACTTTAGCTGAATCTTTCAAGACTGTAGGGATTAGCCAGGCAAAGAAAGGAGAGAGCTCTCTGGCAGAGACAGGAAAAGATGAGGACTGTGCAGCCCTGACAACCAGGACAGTCTGCAAATCCCTTCACCATGGACGCACACCTGTCACGTCCTAGGGGAGTGTAAGGTCTCAGGCCAGGCTGGATAGTGCTACGGACCACAGCACAGCCAGTGGGACAATGTGACGCAGATGCTCGTAGACAGTGAAGCAGGGCCAAGAGTGAGGTCTGAGGGGTGGGTTGAGGCCGGCAGGAAAACAAGACTCAAGGGCAGAAGCTGGGAAGATGCAGAACAGACTGAGGAGTTCAGTGGAGGTGGGTCAAGGCAGGTTGCAAATGACGGGAAGTCTCGGGGGCCCAATGACCTATTGTGCCAGAGGCAAGGGACACACGTGAGCACCAGCCTGCAGAGGCACACAGGGCCAGGCAGCCACCAAGCAAGAGGAGTGGAGGGGATGTGAGAGGTGACTAGGGTGGAGCTGAGGCTGGGGAGTGGCTGAGGCTGGCAGGAGCGCTCAACAATCTCCCACTGGGAGGAACAAAAGATGGGAGAAGGCGCGCATAAAAAGTTGTGTTGATCAATACAACTTTTTATGCGTGCCTTCTCCCATCTTTTGTTCCTCCCAGTGGGAGATTGTTGAGCGCTCAGCTCGGTGCTTTGTGACCGCCTGGAGGGGTGGGATGGGGAGGGTGGGAGGGAGGGAGATGCATGAGGGAAGGGATGTGGGAACAGATGTATATGTATGACTGATTCACTTTGTTATAAAGCAGAAACTAATAATAAAAAATAAAATAAAATAAAATAAAACAAAAAACAAACAAAAAAACAAAACAAACAAACAAAAATTTAAAAAGTTGTGTTGACTCATCCTGGGTTCCCAGAGTGACAACCAACAATTAAAGAAGGCTTGAGAGTAGAAAGGAGGGAAGGGGGAAAGATGGCTCCGAGGATGTACCAGAGGAGGAAGGCCATGGAGATGGCATAGTCTGTGAAACGGGGCGGAAGAGGCAGAAGGGAGTGGAAACGAGGGAGAAAGGACCCAGAGGAAGACACTGAATAAGAGCAGGTGGGAATGAGTATTGGAAATAGGCTGGTTGCCAAGGAGCTTCTGTGCCCAAGTTCTTGTACCTTGGAGTCACATCACATCCAGGAGGGAGATTCCCCTCTCCCCATCCCCTCTTGACTTGGGTCTGGGAAGGGGGGGATTGGAGGGTGGGAAGCATGGGGAGCAACTACAGGGCTTGGGGGATGTAGACAGAGAAGGCATGCCTCCTCGAGGGCCCTGAGGAGCACATGAGAAAGCCTCCCTTAGTTAGGGGTCTGCTCTGTACCCTCTTGAACACTTTACCTTCCCTCATAACAATCCCCGAGAAGGGGATTAGCATCCTATGTCAGCCCAGAGGAGACTGAGGCTCAGAGAGGTCCAAATGGGTGCATTCCCAAACGTAGCCCTCAGACTTATGCTGGTCACCGTGAGATAACTACAGAAACTGAGAGGAGGTGTTTGGGAACTTCTACAGCACTGTGACAGAGAAGTTGCTTCTCTCTTACATAATAAACATTTGGCATAAAACAGCTAGGAATAAACTTTAAAAGAATTGTGAAAAAGTCATATGGGGAAAGCTTTTAAACTGTTAATGAAGGATTTAAAAAAGAAAGTCCTGAATAAATAGGAAGACATGTCGTGTTCCCAGATGAAAAGCATTAATAGTATAAACATGTAATTCTCCCCGTATTAATCTCTGCAGTTAGAACTAAAATGCTAATGTTATTTTTTGAAACTTGAAAAAAAAATTTTTTTAATTTATTTGATTTATTTATTTTGGCTGCATTTGGTCTTCATTGCTGCACGCAGGCTTTCCCTAGCTGCAGCAAGTGGGGGCTACTCTTCGTTGCGGGGCACAGGCTTCTCATTGCGGTGGCCTCTCTTTGTTGCAGAGCATGGGCTCTAGGCACATGGGCTTCAGTAGTTGTGGTGCACGGGCTTAGTTGCTCCGTGGCATGTGGGATCCTCCCGGACCAGGGCTCAAACTCGTGTCCCCTGCATTGGCAGGTGGATTCTTAACCACTGCGCCACCAGGGAAGTCCCAAAACTTGAAAATTTGATCCTCAAGTTCACATGGAAAAATAAATTTTGAGTAACTAGCCAGACATCAAAATGTAAAACTATAGTAACTTAAAGTATAGCCTTGGTCTAAGAACTGGTCAATAGATCAATGTAAGGGAACAATATCAGAAAAAAATTCATGGAAATTAAATGAAGATTTTTGACAATATTGAAACTCTGGTACTAAATGAAATAATATCTCTATGTATTTAATAAACATGTCTCTAGGGACGCTTATTTCACTTTATAATGTCATTGGAAAGACTTCTGTATTTATGGGGCCCATCAAGAAATATTCATTGAAAGCAAGAAATTTTTGAAAAAAAAATTCCACAAAGAAAAGAAATGAGTAGTTTGCTTCACAAGATAGTGATTTGAAAACCAAGATACTCTTGGGGAAACATAAATTTCACAAATGTTTGGCTAAAATGTGAAGGGTTGGCAAACTACAGACCAAATCCAGCTGCTGCCTATTTTTGTAAATAAAGTTTTATTGGAACACAGACCGCCCATTTGTTTCCATACTGTCTACAGCTGCTTTCATGCTACCATGACAGAGTTGAGTAGCTATGGACAGAGATTGTATGGCTCTTTGCAGAAAAAGTTTGCCAGGCTCTGCTCTATGTAGTTGAATTAGAATAAATTAAAAGTCAGATGAAGGGTATCTGATTGTGCTACATTTTATTTATTTATTTATTTATTTATTTATTTGCGGTACGCAGGCCTCTCACTGTTGTGGCCTCTCCCATTATGGAGCACAGGTTCTGGACACACAGGCTCAGCAGCCATGGCTCATGGGCCCAGCTGCTCCACAGCATGTGGGATCTTCCTGGACCAGGGCATGAACCCGTGTCCCCTGCACTGGCAGGCGGACTCTCAACCACTGCACCACCAGGAAAGCCCTGCAATTTATTTTTAATCAGAAAAAATACTCTAAGCAATCACTGTGTATTTATAATCATAAAATAGGTTCAATGATACCCAACAATTTGATAAATAAAAAATAAAATAAGCATATTATCATGTAAAATTTTGGAATTAATATTTTATGTCTTTGGTTTTTATGTTTCATTTATCTACTAATTCTCTTTTTTTCTGATTCTTTTCCTTCCAGGTTTAGTGAGTCATAATTGACATACAGTACCATATAAGTTTAAAGTGTACAGCATGACAGCATGATGATTTGACTTACATCAGAAAATGACTGCCACAATAAGTTCAGTGAATATTCATCATTTCATATAGATACAAAAGGAAAAGAAAAAAATATTTTTTCCTTGTGATGAGAGCTCTTAGGATTTATTCTCTTAACAACTTTCATATATAACATGCAATGCCATTAATTATATTTATCATGTTTAACATTACATCTCTAGTAGTTATTTATCTTATAACTGGAAGTTTTTACCCTTTGGCTATCTTCGTTCAATTCCCCCTTCCTTCACCCCCACCCCCACCTCTGGTAACAATAAATCTGATCTCTTTTTCTGAGTTTGTTTGTTTATTTTTGAAGTATAGTTAACCTACAACACTATGTTAGTTCCTGGTTCACAATATTGTGATTCGATATTTCTATACATTTCAAAATTATCATCACAATAAGTCTAGTTATCACCTGTCACCATACAAAGATGTTATATTATTATTGATTATATTCCCTACACTGTACATTTCATCCCTGTGATTCATTTGTTTTGGTAACTAGAAATTTGTACATCTTAATCACCCTCAGCTATTTCTCTCATCACTCCACCACCCTCTCCCCTGGCAGCCACCTGATTGATTTTTGTATCTATGACTCAAGTTTCTGTTTAGTTATGCTTGTTCACTTGTTTCGTTTTTTAGATCCACATATAAGTGGAATCATACAGTATTTGTCTTTCTCTTTCTGATTTATTTCCCTTAGTATAATACCCTCTAGGTCCACCCATGTTGTCACAAATGACAAGATTTCATTCTTTTTTAATGTCAGAGTAACATTCCAGTGTGTGTTTGTGTACCACATATTCTTTAACCATTCATCTATTGATGAGCACTTCCTTAACTTTCTGCATTTCTACAAGATGCTCCACCTCCCATCAGGAAATTTGCACAAGCCTCTTAGAAAGCCTCATCTACCAGAGGGCAGACAGCAGAAGCAAGAAGTACAATCCTGCAGCCTGTGGAACAAAAACCACATTCACAGAAAGATAGACAAGATGAAAAGACAGAGGGCTATGTACCAGATGAAGGAACAAGATAAAACCCCAGAAAAACAACTAAATGAAGTGGAGATAGGCAACATTCCAGAAAAAGAATTCAGAATAATGATAGTGAAGATGATCCAGGACCTCGGAAAAAGAATGGAGACAAAGGTCGAGAAGATGCAAGAAATGTTTAACAAAGACCTAAAAGAATTAAAGAACAAACAAACAGAGATGAACAATATAATAACTGAAATGAAAACTACACTAGAAGGAATCAATAGCAGAATAACTGAGGATAAGTGACCTGGAAGACAGAATGGTGGAATTCACTGCTGCAGAACAGAATAAAGAAAAAAGAATGAAAAGAAATGAAGACAGCCTAGGAGACCTCTGGGACAACATTAAACGCAACAACGTTCGCATTATAGGGGTCCCAGAAGGAGAAGAGAGAGAGAAAGGACCTGAGAAAATATTTGAAGAGATTATAGTTGAAAACTTCCCTAACATGGGAAAGGTAATAGCCACCCAAGTCCAGGAAGCACATAGAGTCCCATACAAGATAAAACCAAGGAGAAACACACGAAAACACATAGTAATCAAATTGGAAAAAATCAAAGACAAAGAAAAATTATTGAAAGCAGCAAGGGAAAAATGACAAATAATATACAAGGGAATTCCCATAAGGTTAATAGCTGATTTCTCAGCAGAAACTCTACATACCAGAAGGGAGTGGCATGATATACTTAAAGTGATGAAAGGGAAGAACCTACAACCAAGATTACTCTACCTGGCAAGGATCTCATTCAGATTCGATGGAGAAATCAAAAGCTTTACAGACAAGCAAAAGCTAAGAGAATTCAACACCACCAAACCAGCTCTACAACAAATGCTAAAGGAAATTCTCTAAGTGGGAAACACAAGAGAAGAAAAGGACCTACATAAACAAACCCAAAACACTTAAGAAAATGGTAATAGGGACATACATATCAGTAATTACCTTAAACGTGAATGGATTAAATGCTCCAATCAAAAGACAGAGGCTTGCTGAATGGATACAAAAACAACACCCATATATATGCTGTCTACAAGAGACCCACTTCAGACCTAGGGACGCATACAGATTGAAAGTGAGGGGATGGGAAAAGATATTCCACGCAAATGGAAATCATAAGAAAGCTGGAGTAGCAATACTCATATCAGATAAAAGAGACTTTAAAATAAAGAATGTTACAAGAGACAAGGAAGGACACTATATAATGATCAAGGGATCAGTCCAAGAAGAAGATATAACAATTATAAATATATATGCACCCAACATAGGAGCACCTTAATACATAAGGCAACTGCTACCAGCTATAAAAGAGGAAATCGACAGTAACACAATCATAGTGGGGGACTTTAACACCTCACTTACACCAATGGACAGATCATCCAAAATGAAAATAAATAAGGAAACAGAAGCTTTAAATGACACAATAGACCAGATAGATTTAATTGATATTTATAGAGATTCCATCCAAAAACAGCAGATTACACTTTCTTCTCAAGTGCACACAGAATATTCTCCAGGAGAGATCACATCTTGGGTCACAAATCAAGCCTCAGTAAATTTCAGAAAATTGAAATCATATCAAGCATCTTTTCTGACCACAATACTATGAGATTAGAAATAAATTACAGGGAAAAGAACGTAAAAAATACAAACACATGGAGGCTAAACAATACGTTACTAAATAACCAAGAGATCACTGAAGAAATCAAAGAGGAAATCAAAAATATGTAGAGACAAATGACAATGAAAACACGATGATTGGGCTTCCCTGGTGGCGCAGTGGTTGAGAGTCCACCTGCCGATGCAGGGGACATGGGTTCGTGCCCCGGTCTAGGAAGAACCCACATGCCGCGGAGCAGCTGGCCCCATGGGCCACAGCCGCTGAGCCTGTGCATCTGGGGTCTGTGCTCTGCAAAAGGAGAGGCCACAACAGTGAGAGGCCCATGTACTGCAAAAAAAAAAAAAAAAAAAAAAACCACGATGATCCAAAACCTATGAGATGCAGCAAAAGCAGTTCTAAGATGGAAGTTTATAGCTATACAAGCCTACCTCAAGAAACAAGAAAAATCTCAAAAAAAACAATCTAACCTTACACCTAAAGGAACTATAGAAAGAAGAACAAACAAAACCCAAAGTTAGCAGAAGGAAAGAAATCATAAAGATCAGAGCAGAAATAAATGAAATAGAAACAAAGAAAACAATAGCAAAGATCAATAAAACTAAGCGCTTGTTCTTTGAGAAGATAAAGTTGATAAACCATTAGCCAGACTCATCAAGAAAAAGAGGGAGAGGACTCAAATCAATACAATTAGAAATGAAAAGGAGAAGTTACAACAGACACCGCAGAAATACAAAGCACCCTAAGAGACTAGTACAAGCAACTCTATGCCAATAAAATGGACAACCTTGGAGAAATGGACAAATTCTTAGAACGATATAACCTTCCAAGAATGAACCAGGAAGAAATAGAAAATATGAACAGACCAATCACAAGTAATGAAATTGAAACTGTGATTAAAAATCTTCCAACAAACAAAAGTCCAATACCGGATGGCTTCACAGGTGAATTCTATCAAACATTTAGAGATGAGCTAACACCCATCCTTCTCAAACTCTTCCAAAAAATAGCAGAGGAAGGAACATTCCCAAACTCATTCTATGAGGCCACCATCACCCTGATACCAAAACCAGACAAAGATACTACAAAAAAAAAGAAAATTACAGACCAATATCACTGATGGATAAAGATGCAAGAATCCTCAACAAACTACTAGCAAACAGAATCCAACAATAAATTAAAAGGACCATACTCCATGATCAAGTGGGATTTATCCCAGGGATGCAAGGATTCTTCAATATATGCAAATCAATCAATGTGATACACCATATTAACAAAATGAAGAATAAAAACCATATGATCAGCTCAAAAAGCTGAAAAAGCTTTTCACAAAATTCAACACCGATTTATGATAAAAACTCTCCAGAAAGTGGGCATAGAGGGAACCTACCTCAACATAATAAAGGTCATATATGACAGACCCACAGCAAATATCATTCTCAATGGTGAAAAACTGAAAGCATTTCCTCTAAGATCAGGAACAAGACAAGGTTGCCCACTCTCACCACTATTATTCAACATTGTTTTGGAAGTCCTAGCCATGGCAATCAGAGAAGAAAAAGAAATAAAAGGAATATAAATTGGAAAAGAAGAAGTAAAACTGTCACTGTTTGCAGATGACATGATACTATACATAGAGAATCCTAAAGATGCCACCAGAAAACTACTAGAGCTAATCAATGAATTTGGTAAAGTTGCAGGATACAAAATTAATGCACAGAAATCTCTTGCATTCCTATACACTAATGATGAAAAATCTGAAAGAGAAATTAAGGAAACACTCCCATTTACCATTGCAACAAAAAGAATAAAATACCTAGGAGTAAACCTACCTAGGGAGACAAAAGACTTGTATGCAGAAAACTATAAGACACTGATGAAAGAAATTAAAGATGATACCAACAGATGGAGAGATATACCATGTTCTTGGATTGGAAGAATCAATATTGTGAAAATGACTATACTACCCAAAGCAATCTACAGATTCAATGCAATCCCTACCAAATAACCAATGGCATTTTTTACAGAACTAGAACAAAAAACCTTAAAATTTGTATGGAGACCCAAAAGACCCTGAATAGCCAAAGCAGTCTGAGGGAAAAACATGGAGCTGGAGGAATCAGACTCCCTGACTTCAGACTATACTACAAAGCTACAGTAATCAAGACAACATGGCATTGGCACAGAAACAGAAAGATAGATCAATGGAACAGGATAGAAAGCCCAAAGGTAAACCCACACACCTATGGTCAACTCAACTATGACAAAGGAGGCAAGGATATACAGTGGAGAAAAGAGAGTCTCTTCAATAAGTGGTGCTGGGAAAACTGGACAGCTACATGTAAAAGAATGAAATTAGAACACTCCCTAACACCATACAGAAAAATAAACTCAAAATGGATTCGAGACCTAAATGTAAGACCAGACACTATAAAACTCTTTGAGGAAAACATACGAAGAACACTCTTTGACATAAATCACAGCAAGATCTTTTTTGATCCACCTCCTAGAGTAATGGAAATAAAAACAAAAATTAACAAATGGGACCTAACGAAACTTCAAAGCTTTTGCACAGCAAAGGAAACCATAAACAAGACAAAATGACAACCCTCACAATGGGAGAAAATATTTGCCAACTAAGAAACTGACAAAGGATTAATCTCCAAAATATCTAAACAGCTCATGCAGCTCAATATTAAAAAAACAAACAACCCAATCCAAAAATGGGCAGAAGACCTAAACAGACATTTCTCCAAAGAAGACATACAGATGGCCAAGAAGCACATGAAAAGCTGCTCAACATCACTAATTATTAGAGAAATGCACATCAAAACTACAATGAGGTATCAGCTCACACCAGTTAGAATGGGCTTCATCAGAAAATCTACAAACAACAAATTCTGGAGAGGGTGTGGACAAAAGGGAACCCTCTTGCACTGTTGGTGGGAATGTAAATTGATACAGCCACTATGGAGAACAGTATGGAGGTTCCTTAAAAAACTAAAAATGGAATTACCATATGATCCAGCAATCCCACTACTGGGCATATACCCAGAGAAAACCGTAATTCAAAAAGACACATGCACCCCAATGTTCACTGCAGCACTATTTACTATAGCCAGGTCATGGAAGCAACCTAAATGCCCATCAACAGACGAATGGATAAAGAAGATGTGGTACATATATACAATGGAATATTACTCAGCTATAAAAAGGAACGAAATTGGGTCGTTTGTAGAGACGTGGATGGATCTATAGACTGTCATACAGAGTGAAGTAAGTCAAAAAGAGAAAAATGAATATCGTATATTAACGCATATATGTGGAACCTAGAAAAATGGTACAGATGAACCAGTTTGCAGGGCAGGAATTGAGACACAGATGTAGAGAACAAACGTATGGACACCAAAGGGGAAAAGTGGCCGGGGGGTGGTGGTGGTGGTGTGATGAATTGGGAGATTGGGATTGACATGTATACACGGATGTGTATAAAATTGATGACTGGGCTTCCCTGGTGGCGCAGTGGTTGAGAGTCCGCCTGCCGATGCAGGGGACACAGTTTCGTGCCCCGGTCCGGGAAGATCCCACATGCCACGGAGTGGCTGGGCCTGTGAGCCATGGCCGTTGGGCCTGCGCGTCCTGAGCCTGTGCTCCGCAACGGGAGAGGCCACAACAGTGAGAGGCCCGCGCACTGCAAAAAAAAAAAAAAAAAAAAAAAATTGATGACTAATAAGAACCTGCTGCATAAAAAATAAATAAAATTAAAAAAAACCAAGATGCTCCAGTTCATATTTTGTATTTCTTGCCTGAATCCTAGAATTAGTCATTTCTCCAAGGAGCCCAGGCTCCTTTTTATTGGAGAATGGCATTAGAAACCAAGATCCTTGATGCTAGGTGTGCCCATTGCTACCACAGCATCTCTAAGCTGACAGAACAAGAAAATATATATATATACTATCCCACATACATACACACATATATATATAAATATTTTGTATAAAATCATCTGTATCTATATTAAGCTAAACATGAGTTCATGCTGATGTCTCCAACGCCAATCCATTTCCACAGATAACTCTATCTTCCTCCCCTGCTTACCTGTAACCTCCCACTCTAACAGAGAGGTACCTGATTGCTGCCATCACCGTTTGCTTACTTGCTCAATACCAGTGTACATCAGAATTGTTACCCTGTACCCAAAGGAGAAAGAATTTGATATACAGTTTCTTTTGCCTTTAATCTTATATACTCCACTCATCTGCAAAGTTACTTATGTCAGCACCATTTCCTCCACCCCTATTAGTGAGATTGTTTCATACTACAGTTAGATTGTTTTGACACATTTTGCATTCTGTCCTGGGATTCCTGACCTCCTAAATTAATATTTTTTCATTTGCACACATTAAGGTTCACTCTTTTTTTTTTTTTTTTTTTTTTTTTTGCGGTACGCGGGCCTCTCACTGTTGTGGCCTCTCCCGTTGCAGAGCACAGGCTCCGGACACGCAGGCTCAGCGGCCATGGCTCACGGGCCCAGCCGCTCCGCATCATGTGGGATCTTCCCGGACCGGGGCACGAACCCGTGTCCCCTGCATCGGCAGGCGGACTCTCAACCACTGCACCACCAGGGAAGCCGTAAGGTTCACTCTTTGTGCTGTAAAGTATTACAGGCTTTTACACATGGGTCGTGTCACATAGCCACCACTACAGTATCATACAGAACAGTTTCATTGCCCTAAAAACCCCAGCGCTTCACCTACTCAACTCCTCCTCTTCCCCCTTCCCCTTAGCAACCACTGATCTTTTTACCAATTACGCTGTAATTTTGCCTTTTGCAGAAAGTACTGTATTGTATAAAAATATTGATCTATGATGAATTTTAAAATCTTTAAACTTAATACTTCAGCACAAATAGTTTAAAAAGCAGTGATCTTAATAATCAACCCAAGGCCACTCCACTACCACAAGGGAGAATGAGAATTTGAAGTCACGTCTGTTTGGTTCTGAGTCCCGAGCTGGTTTCCATGTCTGTCTCTTGATTCTCCCCTATTCAAGCATTAAGAGGGATCCCTCATTCTGAGCTCTGAATAGCCACTATGAGATGCTTTAGGAGCCAGTTAGACAAGATTACGGAGGAAAACAAAAGTGGGCAAGCCATGGTTACAAAAAAGGCCTTTATGTGGACTCAGGAAGTTGAAGGAAGAAGGAAGACGAAAACTGTGCATATGGCCCTGGTCATTACGTAAAGCCCATTTGCATTTTGGGGGTGATTCTATAGCCCCAAGTTGGGACCCTCCCTTATGCCAGGCCCTTACTGGGTGCCTAGGACACAGGACACAGAGGGACACTGTCCTTCAAGAAGTTCACAGCCTAGCAGGGTATTTGTCAATAGATATACACCTGATACATTATAAAGAGAAAACAGTAAACCATTAATTCTTTGGAGATGATAAAAATGTAAGAGTCGGGAGAAGAAATGGGTGGTAGGATTTTTACCCAGTCAACCAAAAAAATAAATAAATAAATGAAGAGCTTCATGAAAAGATCAAATATTTGCATTATGTGGTAATTGAATGACTGTAAACCTCTTGCTGAGGGGAAAGAATTATAAATGGAGATGTAAAATGTAGAAAAGAAGCTCAATCCGTAAGTATCAAAGAAGTAAAAACAAAAAAACCCTCTTGCGATTACAATGAGTGTGGGAAGACTTTCAGGTGGACCTGGGGTTTAATTTGACCCCAGAGAAACCAACCAGTGAGTAACTCTGAGCGTTGGCCCTGGGAAATCTGTAGTGCCATAGAATTGACTCTGAGGTCTCACTGTGACAAAAAGTATAAGTCATGGTGGGCTGGGGCTGCCTTGGTCGCTCTTTTTGTTATACGATGTGTGCACTAGGGCTCACGTGAAAATAAGAAATATGCATCACAAAGAAGACTAATGATTAACACGAAGGGTAACCTGACCTTTGTCTCCATGGTCACAGACCTAAGGCAGTGAGCAGGGGCCCCCAAAATAAGATGGACCAGAAGGAGAGGGACAGCTTGAGACTGAAGTGGCTTCTCTGTGGCTCTGTTTGTATTGATAACTCCACCTGCAGCCTCTCTTCTGAGTCAAATGTCACAACTCCCTCCTGGGCATTTCCCCCAGATGTGTCTCAGACACTCCAAATTCACCTCTCCCATTGCATCCCAAACCTGCTCTTTTTCTTTTTTTATTGAGATAAAATTCACATAAACATAAAACCCATCATTTTAAAGTGTACAATTCAGTGGTTTTAGTATATTTATCATGCTGTGCAACCATCACCACTAATTCCAAAACATTTTTATCACCCCCCCAAAACCACCCTGTACCCATTAAGGAGTCACTTCCCATTACTCTCTCCCCCAACCCCTAACAACCACTCATCTCTATGGATTTGCCTATTCTCTGGACATTTCACATAAATGGAACCACACAATATGTGGTCTTCTGTATCTGACTTCTTTCACTTAGCATAAATTTTCAAGGTTCATCCATGTTGTAGCATGTATCAGTACTGCATCTCTTTCTATGGCTGAATAATATTCCATTGTATAGCTATACAACAGTTTGTTTATCCCACACTTGCTCTTATGCCCGTCTTGTATATCTAATGAGTAGCAGCCTTCATCCTGTGTTCCATACGAAAACTTGGGATGTCTTCTTTGATCTTTTCCTCCCTCATAATCCAGTCAGGCAAGGTTGAAGTCCTGTCGATTCTATCCCTCTCTAAATCTCTCCTCCCCACCCTTCTACCATCATGGACCCCGCCCACGGTCAGGACACCCTCCTCTCTCACTCAGATGACTACCCCAATCCCCTGAACTGTCACCCTGCCTCCAGCTCTCTCCCTTCTGTCCATTATCTACATCGTGGTGGCAGGGACCCTTATTTTCAGAGTTGACCATGTCTCTGTCCTGCTTACAACCCTTCCATGCTTTCCCACCGCCCTCAGGATAAAGTTCAAATTTCTCATCATGGCTTACAAATCCCTCCAGGACAGGAGCCCTGCCTTGCCCTCTGCCTCACCTTGCATCTACACTCCAACTGACTGAGCTCTGTCCTGCGCCAGCCAGACTGTCCCCTGGACAAGTAGGAGCTCATCAAGCAAGACTCACCTTGGTGACCACTTTCTCTCTTGATCTCTTGCCCACCCTCCAAACTGGACTAGACCCCTCACAAGCCTCCCCATGGCAGTTAGAGCACTGGGTTGCACTCATATTTACCTCTGGCTCAGGTGGTCATGTGGCTGACCCCTTCTCCTTGTTCCAATCTCCACTCAGTGTCACCTCCACAGAGAGGTTTTCCTTGATGATGCCATGCCACCACCTACCCCAGTCACTAGATATCACATTTCATTCTTAGCACTTACATCTACCTGTAGTCTTTTAAATTTATTTGCTTGTTTATTATCTCTTTTCCATACTAAAATATAAGCTCCCTGAGAGCAGGAATCTTATTTACCTCTGAACCCAACCTCAGAACAGGGCCTGGCACACAGAAGGGACTCAATAATATATATTAAATGACTAATATATGTTCAGTGTGAAAATAGCTTTTATTTTTTTTAACCACATAATGATTTTAAGTCACAAACCTGAAGACTCTTTGCAGAAGTTAAAGGCCCTATGTCCCTGTGATGCACACCTACACTTGACTCCCTCCTCCTTTAGGAAATGCTTTTCACTCTCTGACCTCTGTGGCCCTGGGCCATCCTGGTTCTTCTCTCATTCTAACTAGTACTTTGTCTACTTGCTTCCTGTTTCCTCTTCCTCCTCCTTCGCCTCCCAATTGTGAGCTTTCCTCCACAACTGAGTCTTAGTTCTCTCCAGCGTATGACGCATCCCTTCAATGGCGTCTGGGTCTCTCTGTGTGGATGGCTCACCGGTCCATACATCTGACCCTAAGTTCTCCCACTACCTGCCACCTGCAAGGTCCCACTTGGAATTCCCTTTGTACCTTTAAATTGTGTAATGAAAGACTCAGAGCTCCCAGCAATGAATTCCTGGGGATTTTGTAATTCCTACCAACGCATCATGTTGAAACCTCATCATAATATCTTTACACAATTGTATACCGTGAGGCCATTGGAAAGAATGAGACAGCTCCATATGTACTGATCTGGAATAATTTCCACAACATAGAAAAAAAGCAAGATGTGCAACAGTGTGCAGGGTGGTGCTGTCCGGGAGAAATATAACACAAGCCACACACATAATTTTAAATTTTCTAATAGCCACATTGAAAGTAAAAAGAAACAGATGAAATTAATTTTAACAATATAATTTATTTAATCCAATTATATCCAAAATAGTATCATTTCAACATATCAATATGAAAAAGTGTTAATGAGATATTTAATGTTTCTTCTCATACTACCACTCACTGAAATCCAGGTGTACTTTATACTTATCATACATCTCAATTTGATCCAGCCAGATTTCAAGTCTAGTGGCTGTCATATTGGACCATGCAGGTGTCCTCTTTGAAGAATATGTGCATGGCAAGGACACAGCAGGAAATGACTACACAGCACATCCCAGAGAAGCACCCTTCACGTCCTGTCGTCTTTCCTCCTTGAATGCTCTATGGGACATTGGTGACTGACTGTGACTCACAGATCAGTTGGAGGTCTCTCCCTGAAGTGCCCACTCTAGGTCCCCTCCATGCCCCTGCTTAGACTTCTCTAAAGGACAGCTATTCTACAAAGAGACTCCTGCCACTTTCACCGAGAGGTGAAAGAGAAGAGACCACCGCAAGAGAAGCCATCACAATGAGAAGCCCGTGCACCACAGTGAAGAGTAGCCCCCGCTCGCCGCAACTAGAGAGAGCCCGCGTGCAGCAACGAAGACCCAACACAGCCAAAAATTAATTAATTTTTTTAAAAAACCAACATTTTCACCATCCTTTGCACAGCCCCTCTAGATGAACTTGTTCAAAATCAATCAATTGATCGATTGATCAATCAATCAACAAACGTTCATTGAGTGCTTACTACATGCCGGTTGCTTGCTGGCCCTGGGACATGAGGCAAACCTGGCTCCTGCCTTCATGGAGCTCCCAATCCAGCAGGAAATCTCTTCCCATCCCTCCTCACCCACTCCCTCCGCCTGCCCCTCTTCTCACCCTCCTTCCTCTTCCTCAGATCTCTCTCCTGGCACCCGTGAGCTATGACAAGGGGCTGCTCAGGTTGTAAACCACACCCCTTTGGGCTTGGTTTCCATTTCGGAGGTCAGCCTGGTCTTGTTCTTCCTGGGGAGGTTTCTGTGCATTAATCACTTGGCTCAGAGAGCACAGGATGGCAGAGATGCTGGGGTCATGAGGAGGACAGGAGGAAGTCAGGTGGAGCAAGGACTCAACTCGGGGTCTCACAGCCCCTGGGCTGCTCTGGAATGACCAAGGCCAGGCTGTCCTGGAGAGAAAGCAGAGGCCACAGTGGGCCTAGCTGAGGCCGGAGCTGTGTGTGGGGTCCCATAGTGCTCTCTTCCTCAGCCAGAGGAGAGAAGTGCCGGCTGCCCGGGGCTGTTCTGTCCCGGCGCTGACTCTCCCCTCCCATGACTCTCCCCTCCCCTTCAAGTCTGTCACAAATCAACATACTTCCTGCTCGGCACCATGGCCCCGGCGCCTCTCACCTGCTCTCTGGAGCCATGCAGGGCCCTCCTCCCTAATCACCCTCCCAAGTCTTCATGCCCATCTACATGGCCCCCCTCGGTGGGCGCCCCCTGCTGCTGAACAGCCCTCACAGCACGCTGCCCCGCCTCTGGGGTTGACCAAAGTCACACCTTCCCAGACGTTTCTCCTACTAACGCATGAACAGCGGGACAGACAACCGTGCTCACCCCACCCGCACTCTTCCTGGGAGGGGCTCTTTAGGAAGATGGAGGGGGCAAAATAGAGATGCTCTTAGCATGGTACCTGCAGTGCACCAACGTGGTAAGGCCGTCAACACTGACAAAAGAAAGGTTTGCTGGTTTTGTGGATGTGCTTTTCTGAGGCTGGACACGGAGGGCCATTTTCCTTCATCTTCTCTTCCTCCTTCACACTCCTGAAGTCTCCTCACCAGCTCCAGGAGGAGGAAAATCTGGCAGAGCCAAGACCCTGGATTGATGGAAGGGCCTATGAAACCCAGCGGGTGTGCCTGTGTGTGTGTGTGGTGGGTAGGTGGGTCCTTAGGGTCAGAGCAGAAATGCCCCCAACTCCCAGACAGTGACTGACTGTGGCAGGGATATCAACCCATTCCCGAGAGATACAGGCTTCAGGATTCCTCGACGGCTCTGTTGAAACTTCTACAGACTACTCTGTGGCGGGGCGGGAGGCGGTTTAGGACACCCCACTTCACGTTCTCTCCCTCTCTCCTTCACTCAGGTTCAGACTTGCACGGAGGCCTGGAGGCTCTCCCAGCGCCTCCAGCCCCTTCCTTATTTTCTCTCACACAATCACTTCCCCAAAAAAGACCTTGGGTGTTTGATCCCAACCCTTGGTGACTGCTTCTTGGAGGATCCGGGACTAATGCAGTCGGGCTGTGCATTTTTTCACACAACCTCAGGTGCAGCTGAACCCAGCTCACTGAAGAAGCTGAGTGTGATTCTACCAGCAAGGAGCGTAGGTGCACACAGAGCGAGCGCCCCTCAGCCCTCCTCCTCCGCCAGGCCGGCTTGAGAAGAGCTCACTCCTGTCTTCCCTTCCTGACTTTGTCAGCTCCCACGTATACCTGCCAAGCTTAGCTGTCCTTCGAAGCCTCACTCGGGGTCAAGTTAATTCCAGGTGAAGGGCATGACATCCCAGCTGGAAACTGGAGCACTCCCTGCTCATCTGGGACACAGGCGTGGAGGGTAGGAGGGACCCACAGAGACCATGTCACTGGCACCTCCCCGATCTGGGCCTGCTGGTGTCTCTGGGGGTCTGTCTGTGGTGTGTGAGGTAGATGACACCTGAGGAAGGGGTCCTGGGGCCATGGTTCCATCTGCCCACCCAGGCTCTGAAGGCACAGGGCAGTTCAGGTGGGGATTCCCCAGGGACGCCCAGCTGCTCTCAGCCTCAGGTTCCTACAGTGGCCCTATTTAGTCCCTAAAGAAGGTTTATTCTTTTCTGTTGTAAACAAACCTGGCCATGCCCTGGTGACTACACAACCCTTGACAAACTAAACACCTGCAAAGCAACCCATAGAGGGAAACATGGACTTTGGTGACAAGCAGACTTGGGTTCAACTTGCCTGCTCCCCAATTACTAGCTGTGTGAAAGTGGACAAATTGCTTAACGTCTCTGAGCTTGATTTTCTTAGCTCAGGAGACGGAATAATAATACTTACCTCCTAAACTTATTGGGAGGAGTGGATGAATAACATGTCAATTTCTAAGCCCAGGGTTTTCTCTAGGGAATCAGCAGTTCTCAAGAGGACAGTAATGACCCCTAGGGGACAGTTTGGGAAGTGCTGGGGTGTTTTCAGTTGTCACTATGCTAGAGGCTACTGATGTACTGGGTTGGTCAAAAAGTGCCTTTGGTTTTTAAGTAAAAATAAAAGACACATTTTTCATTTTCAAGAACTTTATTTGACCACCTAGAGGGGTGGGATAGGGAGGGTGGGAGGGAGACGCAAGAGGGAGGAAATATGGGGATCTATGTATATGTATAGCTGATTCACTTTGTTATACAGCAGAAACTAACACACCACTGTAAAGCAATTATACTCCAATAAAGATGTTAAAAAAGATAAATTAAGTGATAAATATTTGCCCTCTGATTATCCAGAGTTAACTGGACTGTTATAAAAATGTTTCCAATCTTCTTCCACATATGAAAGTTTTAAAATGACTTATATATATTTATGTACATATGAATTAAATGTGCAGAGAAACAGAATTTGTAGAAACACTGACCAGCAATGGGTTTGGGGAACTAGAGAAAATAAATGTTATTAAAAACAAACAAACAAAAAAGAACTTTATTGAAAACGTATTCACCCTTTTTTTCCACTACCTTCTGCCATTTTTCAGGAAACTTCATAATTCCATCTTCCCAAAACTTTTTACCTTTTTGAGCAAAGAACTGTTCCAGGTGCCTTTTACAGTCTTCCAGGGAGTTGAAATTTTTTCCATTAAGAGAATTTTGTAAAGACGGAAATAAATGGAAATCCAAAGGCGCAATGTCTGGTGAATGCGGCAGATGAATCAGGACTTCCCAGCCAAGCTGTAACAGTTTTTGCCTGGTCATCAAAGAAACATGCGGTCTTGCGTTATCCTGATGGAAGATTATGCGTTTTCTGTTGACTAATTCCGGATGCTTTTTGTTGAGTGCTGCTTTGAGTTGGTCTAATTGGGAGCAGTACTTGTTGGAATTAATCGTTTGGTTTTGAGGAAGGAGCTCATAATAGAGGATTCCCTCCAATCCCACCATATACACAACATCACCTTCTTTGGATGAAGACCAGCCTTTGGCGTGGTTGGTGGTGGTTCATTTCATTTGCCCCACCACCTCTTCTGTTCCACGTTATTGTACAGTATCCACTTTTCATTGCCATTCACAGTTTGTTTTAAAAATGGAACGTTTTCATAACGTTTAAGTAAAGAATCGCATTTGGAAATATGGTCAAGAGGTTTTTTTCGCTTAACTTATGTGGAACCCAAACATCAAAGCGATGAACATAACCAAGCTGGTTCAAATGATTTTCAGTGCTTGATTTGGATATTTTGAGTATGTCAGCTATCTCCCACGTGGTATAACGTTGACTGTTCTCAATTAATGTCTCAATTGGATCATTATCAACTTCACCTGGTCTACCCAACTGTGGAGCGTCGTCCAGTGAGAAATCTCCAGCATGAAACTTCACAAACTACTTTTGACACATTCGATCAGTCACAGCACCTTCTCCATACACTGCACAAATCTTTTTTTGCATTTCAGTTGCATTTTCACCTTTCTTGAAATAATAAAGCATAATATGCCGAAATTGTTGCTTTTTTTCTTCCATTTCAATATTAAAATGGCTGCACAAAAATTCACCAATTTTGAAAGTCTTTTTTAAAATGCACGCTGATATGACAACTGTCGCATACAATCTAACAAAATTGTTTCAAATGAAGTTAAAGACAACTAAGTGCTGCTAGAGCCAGCTTATGGAAAAACCTGAACGAAACTTTTGGCCCACCCAAATAAAAGGCCAGGGATCTTCTGCCTTACATGGAGCAGTTATGCACAGTGAGGAAATGTCCTCTGTTCTACATGTGGCAAAGGAGGGTTTTTTGCACGATAGTAAGAGACACTGAATTTTCCAGTGGATGAATTGGATGAATTGAGGGAATTTTATGTGTTTTGTTTGGCACTTTACCAAGACTTGTTCACTGATTGAGAAAATCTCACCACTGACAGCTACTTGTGGTCTCTGAGCGTCCGTGAGATACCTGTGTGTCAGTGCACGTTCGTAGTCACACCTGACCCTTGTGAGTCTCAGTGATGTGTTCTAACACAGTGCACACTCATCCCCTGGGGACCGTGCTCAGGTGCAGATTGGGATTCCAGCAGGTCTGAGGTGGGCAACTGAGACCGGCGTTTCTCACAGGCCCCCAGGAGAGGCCAATGCTACAAAGTCCTGGTGCAGTCACACCTGAGCCATGACATGCTTCATTATAAATTATAAATTCCACTTCCTCCTTTGTATGACAGTTAGAGCATTGTCTTAGGTTGAGTTTCCCAGGAAACACCCCGAGAGGGATATTTCCGTGCAGGTGGTTGCCTGAGGCGTTTTGGAAACCCCTGTGAGGGGTGGGATAAGGCAGAGGGAGCTGAGCTGTGAGGCAGTCATAGAAGGATCCCTCAGGGAGCTCGAGGTCTGGATGGCCTTTCAAAGATGTCTCACATTGACACAGGGCCCTGGGCTTCTGCTCTGACGCTGAAGGATTTGGGTCATCCTTTAATGCATTCATTCTCTCATTCATGTATTCATTACATTCTCAGTGAGTGCCTGAACGCACTCTGGGCCTCTTTCCCTCTGTGGCCCCCCTCCACCATGTCTCCCAGCACCCAGACCCTCACTGACTCCTTCCTGGGAGAGATGTGCACAGACTGGGGCCCAGGAGTCTCTGGGTCAAGGAGGGGAGGGGCGGGGTGTGTCCTGAGCAGGAGGCCCTTGTGGTCCCTCCACAGCAGCCTCATCCTAGCCTCCAACTAGGAGAGAGAGTCCCCCTCCCGGCACCCTCTTCTGCATCCCTATTCTCCAGCTTCTCCAACCTGAAAAAGGAGAAACAGCCATTTGTGCCAAGTGCTTTACACTTTTTTTCATCACATCCTTACAACCACCTTAAAATTTATGTTTTATTATGCCCACTTTATGGATGAAGAAACTAAGGTTCAAATAGACTAAATATTTCACCAGAGGTGGCCAGTAGAGGACCCAGAACTCTGGGTTCCAGAGCTCATGCCCTTTGCACAGCAGCATGCAGCCTGCCAGAAGCCCTCTGGGGACTCTCCAGGCTGGAGAAGAAGAGGCTGAGGGAAGATTCAGGAAACATTTTCTAGTCAATGTTGAGGTTTAATCGGAGGAGCTAGTGCCTGTCCTGTCCCAAGAACAAGGCTGAGCGTATGGTCAGAGGCATGACTGAGCATCCCCCAGGGGCAGGCTGACGCTACTATAATCTAGGGTCCGGGTCCGTACTGGCACACCTTTGAGTGTGAAAAGGGTTGCTATTAGCAATACACAGAAGCAATGGGCATAAACAGGGATGCGCTAGAGAAAATGGGGAGGGATGGTCACCCTGCTCAGGGCAGATGGAGGGTGGCAAAAGTACTCTCTAAGGAGATTGCCCAGAGTGGCCAAAATGCACAAGCTCACCCCTCAGGTGAGCTCTGGGCAGCAAGTGATATTCCGAGCAATCGTGTGGTTTCTTCAGGTGACTGACTCTCCTAACGGCTGGGTTCCCAGAACCCAGCTTGGCAGCCACGCTGGTTGTTTATGCAGCCAGCAGCTATGGATTCCAGTGCCATCTCTTTCTGTGCCTTTGGGAAAATTACCAAACCTTTCTGAGCCTCAGTTTCCTTGTCTGTAAAATGGGACAATAAATTCCAGCTTGTGGGGTTACCATATTATATGAGGTAAGGTCTGCGAAAGTGCTGACTGCTTAGTAGGTGCTCCATAAACATAGTGTTTACCTTTGAGGCGGGGTAGGTATGTGGCTGGGATGGGGTCATCAGGGTGATGATGTTAATTAAGTGTCAAGGCCAATGTAAGTTTTCTCCACCGGGGTAAATCCTGATTGGCCTGTGGCTTTCTTCTGCAGGAGTACCCTCAGGAGCACTAGCCTGGGAGGCAGGTGCCTGTCCTAGTCTGAGGTCTGCTATTGGAGACACTGAGAAGTAAATGGTGGCGGGTGGACAGGGAAGAAAACCAGAACCTGAAGTTACATCAGACCAGCAGGGAATTTTCCTTTTTTCCCCTCTGGCCTCTCCAGACCTGGACTAGGACAGCTGACCTGGAGCTGTGGTCAGAAAGAGCTCCAGAGAAGCTCTCTACTTCTGGTCAAAGGAGCAGAAAGGGGGGCTCATGGGTTAGAGTGAGCGGAGGGAATCTCCTACATTTTCTGCTGTTTTTTCATTCTCTTCCACCTCAGTTTCCCAGCAAACCTACAGCAGCACGGGCAACAGCTGGACAGGCACCTAAAGCTCCAAGGGAGAGAACTCTTCTCTCTGACCAGAGAATCTGTGGCCCCCAAAGTATGGGGAAATCACACTGCTTTTTCTTCTCTCTCTTTACTCTCCTCTCCTTTTGCATGGTCAGAGGCAGTTGCCATCATGGGAAGTGTGGGGTAGAGCAGGGAAACTAAACCCCTGGCTTTTTTTTAAAAATAAATTTATTTATTTTATTTTATTTTTGGCTGCGTTGGGTCTTCACTGCTGCATGCGGGCTTTCTCTAGTTACGGTGAGCAGGGGCTACTCTTTATTGCGGTGCGCAGGCTTCTCATTGCGGTGGCTTCTCTTGTTGAGGAGCACGGGCTCTAGGCGCGTGGGCTTCAGTAGTTGCAGCATGTGGTCTCAGTAGTTGTGGCTCACAGGCTCTAGAGCGCAGGCTCAGTAGTTGTGGCGCACAGGCTTAGTTGGTCCACGGCATGTGGGATCTTCCCGGACCAGGGCTCAAACCTGTGTTCCCTGCATTGGCAGGAGGATTCTTAACCACTGCGCCACCAGGGAAGTCCCAAAGCCCTGGCTTTCAAGCCAGAGAACCTGGAAGGGAGGCCTCTGGGAACCAGAAAGTGCCAAGGAGTTTGTGAGGAGGAGGAGGCTCCAGAAATCGACCCTATAAAATTTTAGAGGAACTCCTGGGCTCATGCCCACACTACATATGCTTGGTCTTTCCCTAAACAGTACACCAAAGGAAGGAGACAGTCAGCCACCCAGGTCCCAAATTGCCCACTGGGTGATGCACACATGGACAGATCCAAATAGCATTATAACACACTAGCAAAGACATGAAAATTGAACTGACATTGGAACCGCAGCTCACAAGGCAAGTAGGAACTTGTAATTGTAAATCAATTGCCTGCTAAAACAAACAAACAAAACCAACATTCTCCATAGGTTTCAAGAGAGACTAGAGTCTCACAACATAATATTTAACCAAAACCAAAAATTCACTGGATGGGTACCACCCTAGAATGGGCCACTGGCAGCCCAAGGGCTCCTTGGGTTTAAAAGACGAAGTGTGGAGGGTAGGACAGTAAAGCCAGCACCAAACCAAGTGGCTTTGGCCCCAGAACACTTAATGCTGTTGCCTGAGGCCTACATGTGGCTAAATCTGCCCAGCCCTTGCTAGACCAGCCACCCTAGCCCCCGACTCAGAACCTGGCTGTGCTTACCCTCCAGCCCACCACTGTATTTTCTAACCACCTCCTTGATGAGCCCCCTCTATGTATAAGCTGCCTACGGGGAGGGACTGGTAGTTTTTCCCCTGCACACAGCAGGAGGTACAGAAGGTGTACTCACCTCCAACTGGGGCTCTGGGGGAAGGAGCAAAAGTGAACAGCTAATTAGATCTCACAGCTGGAAGCCCTGACATGTCGACTCCCTCACAATTGCTCACTCCCATTTCAAGAGGAAGAGACTGATGTTCCTGAGAGATTAAAAGACAGGGATGAGGTTGAATGTGAGTAGCAGAGCTGGGCTTCAAACTAGGGCTTCTGCTTATAACCCTGGGCTCTTTAGACAGAGAAGACAAGAGGGACAAGGGAGGGGAGCACAGATGGCAGCTGCGGGCAGAATTAAAGCATCCGTCTTCTCCTCCCATGGATGGAACACAGACTAATAGAGGCAGGGAGGGGAAAAGGACCCTCCTCCAACCCCCTCCTTTACGGTCTGTGAAACTCAGGACCAGGGAAGGACCGGGACTTGCCTAAGGTCATACAACCAGTGGCAGAAATACCCGTTTTCCTGAACTTTCTATATTTCTGGAGAATTCAGAACTATAAGGCTTCTACAAGTTTCATTAAGGATTTCATTTTTACCAAAATGTGCACAGTTCAAGAAAAAAGGTTCTTATATTTAGATATCCTTAATAAATAATTTGCTAAAATAGCGTGACAAGTAATTACTATTTTTTAAGGGAATGCACCAGATTAAATGCAAAGCACTGAGAGGAGCTGGCTAAATAGTAATATATTTAGCACAATTAGCTTTGGCAATAAGAATTATAGAAGGAAAGTAGGAACTGCTTCAATACTCAACCAACGGGCAATGGTTAAGAATATTTGGCACAGGTACTCAATGGACTATGCTTATGAATCTATGATGAAGTGAATACAGTAAAAACCAAACAAAAACAAAAACGAAGACAAGGCAAATACCAAGATGTTAAGCACTGGTTGTATTCAAGTGTCAGGCTACAAATGAGCTGAAGATTCTATTTTCCTATGTTCCAGAAATTCCGTAATGAGAATGTTCTTTTAGTAAAGAAGGAAAATGTTTTATTCGGGGGGTGGGGGTGGGGGGCGGGAAGCCACTCTTTTATTTTAGTGGGAGAACAATAGATGGAGCAATAGTTGATCTGACTTTAAGCAACCTCCATGCCTGGTAACCCATTTCTATTTTGCTCATGACTATACCTCAGTGCCAGGTATACAGTAGGAATGCAGGAAATATTTGTTGATAACTAAATGAATGGATGGATAGATAGATGACATATTTGGAAATATTTAATACTTGAAATTTAAAAACATCTAGTAGAGAAACAAAGGAGTTAAAAATAAGAATTATTCCAAATGGGAACTCTGGAAATGAGACAAAGAGAAATAATTGCATATTAGAGGAAGCTGTTAGGCTTTTCACCTGTGAATTAGGCTCTGGTTAAACAGAGAATGACTATCAGACATGACAGAGTCCTCACAACCCCAAGGCCTTCAGCAGCCAAACCACTCCTCCAAAACATGGGCCTGATGTTGTTTTTCTCCACCTCTACCATCCTTCTCTGACCAGCTGTCCCTCACCTCCAGGGCCAATGTCAACCCCGAGGTTCTGAGGGGAAGCAAGTAAGTGAGAGGGGTGGGCAGGCTGAGACAAGACCTGGGCGCCTTCCCTCCAGGCTGAGTCCTTCCGGAAGCCTGCCCGACACCCAGGGATGCTCTGTGCCCCGAGTGGCCTCTCTTGTTCTGGCAGGGAAGGATGGGACTCGGGGGCGGGGGGTGGGGCGGCAGTGACTTGCCATCATAGACAGTGTGTGCATCTTACAGAAATACAGTTAATGTATTCCAAGCACCCAACAGTAGCCACTCAGTTATAACAGGGAGGGAAACACTGGCCTGGAAAACAAGGAAAGCAACACTTGCCTGGCACACATAAGGAGGAGCAAGATACAGGTCTGCTCTCTAGAACTTCAGACCTGGTCACGGAGACAAAACCATCCCCTGAGGCCTCCTGTCCAGCGCTTCCTCTGGGCTCTCCCCAACCTCCCCGCACCCCTGTCCAGCCACCATTTCCTACCACACGAGTGCTTCTGTGATTCCAGATCTTTGTTTCTTCTAACTTCCGCTTTCTGTGCCTGGCAAGCGCTAGTCCCTCTAGGTTCACACATTTCTCCAGTTGTGCTGCCAGGGCCCCTTGTCCCTGTCTGTCCCATCAGAACTCTTGGCTCGGTGTCGTATAAGGATCTGTGTGTGGCCATCTCCCCTCATTCACTGGGAGCCCGTAAGAGCCTCGTGACCGCTCGAGAGGGCAGCTCACATAGAGGGGACACCTACGAATGAACCGAATGAACCGTAGGGAAGGGGCTGCGGCCAGGGCACGCAGAAGAGGCAGCCTGGATTGGAGGGGCTGGGAAGGCTGGAGGGGCTGGGAAGGCCGAGTGAGAGTCGGCACTTAACGGGGCGGCTGCCGTCAGCAGGACTGTGAGACGTCTCCGCACAGGGGCGCAGCCAGCCTGGCGGGGATGGCAAGAGCCACATGCGAGGTGCTGCTCCTCCAAGAACCGGCTGATAAAAACCCTGAAAAAAGGAACAGTCAGGACAGACGGTGCTGGCGTGTGTGTAGGGAGAGCTGGGCCCACCTCACATGCTTGGAGACAGGAGAAAAGCAGGATTCCTAAAGCCAGTGAAACTAGATGGCGAGAGAGGAGGCTTCAGGTCATGGGGTCAAGCAAGAGGGCAGTTAGGACAACAAAAAACCAACGAACCAGTTAAAAAATGGAAGACAGATGACCAACAAGCACATGAAAAGATGCTCAGCATCACTGATCGTTAGAAAAATGCAAATCAAAACCACCTTGTACTCATTAGGATGGCTGCTATTTTAATAAATAAATAAATAAATAAAATTTTGTAATGTGTATTTTACCACAAAACAAAAACAAAACTGGGCGGGGGGGGAGGGAATTCCCTGGCAGTCCAGTGGTTAGGATTCCACACTCTCACTGTTGAGCGCCCAGGTTCAGTCCCTGATTGGGGAACTAAGATCCCACAAGTCGCCTGGCTCAGCCAAAAAAAAAAAAAGAAAAATAATCGGGGAAAAAAAAGTATAACAGAAAGTCACTTTCCAATAGAAGAGAAGTTTTTTTTTAATTTTTTTTTGTTTTTTTTAAAAATCAGCCACAATCCCATCACTAAGAAATAATCAATTTTAATATTAATTGAATATCAATTGAATATTCTTTTAAGGATGGTTTGATATGCTGTGTTGTATCCCATTCTGTGGATGAGATAAAGTATGTTCAACCAATCCCCCATTATCGGACATTTTGGTGGTTTCCAATTGTTTACTGTTATACACGGTGTTGTGATTAAATTCCTTGTATATATATTTTTATTTATTTTTATTTTTTATTTTTTTGCGTTACAAGAGCCTCTCACTGCTGTGGCCTCTCCCGTTGCGGAGCACAGGCTCCGGACGCGCAGGCTCAGTGGCCATGGCTCACGGGCCCAGCCGCTCCGCGGCACGTGGGATCCTCCCGGACCAGGGCACGAACCCGTGTCCCCTACATCGGCAGGCGGACTCTCAACCACTGCACCACCAGGGAAGCCCTGTATATATATTTTTAAACAAATTGTTTATTCAAAAAAGCGGGGGGAGCGTGAGAATGGGTGATGGGTCATCAGGGAGGGCAAGGCAGGGAGCACAGCCCCTGCTGGGAGAGGACCAGGGGTCCTGGGAGACAGCAGGGCCACCCAAGGCCCACCAGCTCTTTGGGATTAGAGCAGAGCTGCCTTACTTCAAGACTTTACACAGTTAAGTGTGTCTGAGGATCCCCTGGGAATCTTGGTAGAATGGAGATTCCAAGTCAGTAGGTCCAGGGTGGGGCCCGGGTTCTGCATTTCCAGCAGGTTCCCAGGTGATGCTGGCACTGCTGGACCTACCTCATGCCACCCTTTAAGTAGCAAGGATAAGGATAAGGATACCCTTAGCATAAAAGCTGAACACAGGATGCAGCCTGTGATAACAGGACTGGAGATGTTTCCCTCAGAATTTGGCCCAGTGGTTTGTAAAAGCTCCACCTTGTCTCTACCTCACAAAGGCCAGCAAGAGAAGGGGATTCTGTCCACCTGATGCCAGAGCTGTAAGGGGAGAAGCCATGCATCCTGGGGGCCATCCTGGAGGTGTAGCAGAAACAAAGTCAGAAATCTCCAAAGGGACAGTTTCAGAGAAGACAGCTGGACGAGTGAGAATGTTCCCACCTGGAAAGTGCGTGTATTTTCGTTTAGCTTTTTATCATGGAACAGTTCATTCACCCCCTTAAGTAGAATAAGCCATCATATCCCATCACCAGCTTCGACAATTATCAACTCATGGCCCATTTCCTTCAACCATCTGGACTATTCTCAACAGATCACTTCATTCAGAAATGTTCTTAAACATGGCTCCAAAATATAAATCCTGTCTTTAAAAGCATATAGGTTTTGTTTCTATAATTCAAAAAGATACATGCACCTCTATGTTCATAGCAGCACAATTCACAATAGCTAAGACATGGAAACAACCTAAATGTCCATCGACTAATGAATGGATAAAGAAGATGTGGTATATATATACAATGGAATACTAAAGAATACACAAAAAAGAATTTAAAAAATACAGTGGTGGAAGAGATCATAGGCAAAACATTCTCTGACATAAATCGTACCAATGTTTTCTTAGGTCAGTCTCCTGCGGCAAAAGAAATAAAAACAAACAAATGGGACTTAATCAAACTTACAAGCTTTTGCACAGCAAAGGGAACCATAAACAAAACAAAAAGACAACCTAAGGAATGGGAGAAAATACTTGCAAACGATGTGACTGACAAGGGATTAATTTCCAAAATATACAAACAGCTCATATAACTCAACAACAACAACAAAACAACCCAGTCGAAAAACGGACAGAAGGGACTTCCCTGGAGGTCCAGTGGTTAAGACTTCGCCTTCCAATGCAAGGGGTGCAGGTTCGATCCCTGGTTGGGGAGCTAAGATCCCACATGCCTCTCAGCCAAAAAGCAAAACATAAAAACAGGAACAATATTGTAACACATTCAATAAAGACTTTAAAAATGGTCCACATCAAAAAAATCTTTAAAAAAAATTGGGCAGAAGACCTAAATAAACATTTCTCCAAAGAAGACATGCAGATGGCCAATAGGCACAGGAAAAGATGCTCAACATCGCTAATTATTAGGGAAATGCAAATCAAAACTACAATGAAGTATCACCTCATGTCCGTCAGAATGGCCATCATTAAGAAGTCTACAAATAACAAATGTTGGAGAGGGCGTGGAGAAAAGGGAATCCTCCTACACTGCTGGTGGGAATGTGAGTTGGTGCAGCCACTGTGGAAAACAGTACAGAAGTTCCTCAGAAAACTAAAAATAGAATTACCATATGATCCAGCAATCCCACTCCTGGGCATATATCCAGACAAAACTATAATTCAAAAAGATACATGCACCCTTATGTTCATAGCAGCACTATTCGCAATAGCCGAGACATGGAAACAACCTAAATGTCCATCAACAGATGAATGAATAAAGAAGATGTGGTACATATATATGATGGAATACCACTCAGCCATAAAAAAGAACAAAATAATGCCATTTGCAGCAACATGCATGCAACTAGAGATTATCATACTAAGTGAAGCCAGAAAGAGAAAGACAAATACCATATCACTTATATGTGGAATCTAAAATATGACACAAATGAACTTATCTACAAAACAGAAAGAAACTCACAGACACAGAGAAGAGACTTGTGGTTGCCGGGGGCAGGGTTGGGGGCATGGGGGAAGGATGGACTGGGAGTTTGGGGTTAGCAGAGGCAAACTACATTTAGAATGAATAAACAAAAAGGTCCTACTGTATACCACAGGGAACTCTATTCAATATCCTGGGATAAACCATAATAGAAAAGAATATAAAAAAGAATGGACATATGTGTATAACTGAGTCACTTTGCTGTACAGCAGAAAATAATACATATTGTAAATCAACTATACTTCAATTAAAAAATAAATTTAAAAAATAGAGTGGGTGTGTGGGGGTCCCAAAGGGCACTTTTGTCCTCCCAGGACTTTTCCCTTAGCCCACAACTTCCTCCCAGGTAGCCCAGAGTTTCTTTCCTAGGTTAGGGGTGGGCTCCTTCAAAGCCCCCCACTTAGTCCCTCTTCCTGGCATTAAATCCTAGCTGACCCCTCTTTGGCTCCAAGTGATGGGCAAACCTGTTCCTTTTCTCGCAGTTTCTCTGGAATTAGTCCCTTTAAGCACCCATGGGCCTGGGCCCGGAGCTTTTGGACTTGATTATTGGGCAATGACTTTACACAATCTTATCCCTCCCCCTAGCTGACATTTAGCCCAAGAGACTGCAATGTCCCATGTTGCCAATAGGTGGTGCTGCACTTAACCTGGGAGTTCTGAAGATAGATTTCAGGTATTTCAGGTATCATGATTTAAACTAATAATTGCTTGAGAGGGTGTGCTGATATAGCATTGCTACATAAGGGTGAGGGGGCAAATTTACCCCCTACCACTGCCATCACCACACAAGAATAGCCATTTTAATACCAAAAATGTAGGAAGACAAAAATCTCAGAGTAAAGACAATCCCTGCAATTGAGCACATTTCATTTTAAGAAAAACTCAGTTGCCTGCTTCTTATTCTTAACATTTCACCTCAGGCCAGTGAAAACTTGACCCTAGGCCAGCACTGGCCTTGGACTGGCCCTCAGGACCCCTGTTCTACCCAAGGATTCCAGGAATTTGTGGCCTCTTCATTCCCCAAGTTCAAATTTCTGTAAAAATCAATTTGCTTCAAATTAAGAACACATTTATTTTCCCATTGTGCAGCGAGACAAATATGCTAGATCTTCCCTCCACTCATGGCCGCAGTGGAGGATCGAGCCACTTTAAAGCAGAGCCATCTCTCCTTTTAAAAAATTTTATTGAACTATAGTTCATTTACAATGTTGTGTTTAATTTCTGCTGTACAGCAAAGTGACTCATTTATACATGTACATATTCTTTTCCATTATGGCTTATCACAGGATATTGAATATAGTTCCCTGTGCTATACAGTAGGACTCTGTTGCTTATCCATTCTATATATAATAGTTTGCATCTGCTAACCCCAAACACCCATCTCTCTTAAAAACACAGGTCCGACCACATTATTCCTCTGCTGCTGCTTCTCTGCCATCTCCCTTTGTCTACAAAGTCAGAGTCAGAGAACTCAGCATTTCACACCAACGTTTTCATGATCCAGGCCTGCCTTACTAGCTAGGATCACACGAAAGCCACTTCCAACCCACCCCAGAAACTTAACAAAAGGATGGGTGCTAACTTTGCCAACTTCAGTTCTCAGGACAGCCAGTTGGCATCTCCAGACTGTTACATGTGCAGTTCCCCACACCTACAATGCTTTCATGCCATCTCACCTTCCTGGCATAGGCCTATTCCTCCCTATCACATCAGACAATGTCACCTCCTCTGGGGAGCTACTTCCTCTGATCCCAAGGCACCTGGTGCATAATGATCTGAGAACAATGTCACAGTCCCCTGGGGCACAGAGTATGTCTGTTCAACTTGTATCCCCTCTTCAGGGCTTGACACAGAGAAGGTGTCCAATGAATCCTCACTGATTTATCGATTCTCCATGTTGGCAAACAAACCTGGGTCAGCTTTTTCAATATCTTTCCTTAAGATCTTCTCAATAAACCCAAGAGATGCTGGCAGAAGCTGGCAGTCTGATCAGAAGTGAGAAGAACAGCAGGAAACCCTAGAGTTTAGGGAACTGTGTGTCTGGCAAGAAAAGTATTCAATACATTGGTTCTCCTGACCCCCTGAGGAACCCCCAGACGCTTTGGCATGCCCCTTACAAAAAATATTTCTGAAGTGTATTAGCTCTGCCACTGTTTATCAGAAAATGACATTTTTCAATGGAGTCCAAAGTGCCCATGCTCTATAAATAGGAGCGGCTTTGCAGCAAAAAAAGAAACTGTTTCCAAAAAACGGGGATGGGGGATGGGAAAAGAAGACAATTGTACACTTAGAGTTGTTCGGTGTATAATGTAAGCTATTGATTGGTAGGGGCAGGCAGGAACATGAAGAAATAAACTGTATTATGATTATAGTTTATTGGGTACTTACCATGGCCCACACACTTAGCAAAATGTTTTACCTATGTGACCTCATTTCATCCTCACAACCATTCTATAAAGCAGGAATTACTCTCCCCCAGTTTACAGGCTCAGAAAGGTTAAGAAATTTTACCAAGATCCAACAGCTGAGAATGAAATCCAGGTCTAGCAGCGATGCCCAAAGGTAACAATATTTTTTCCCTTCTATGATATCATATTTGACGAATTTTTAAAAATTGCAGCTAAATATAATTTAATTCCTGCATCAGTGAATAGGATACACAGAACACATTTGGATCTGAAGGCTAAAGACCTCCCAGGCCTCAGGGCCCACCACACAAGCCATCCTGGAGCCCCAGACACTAAGGAGAGTGGCTCAGACCCACCCTGAATGGCCTTTGTTTTTAATAAACCCAAGCCACCAGCTTGCTTTGTTATGATTTATCTCTGTTCCTAAAGTTCAGGTGATAATGTGGTAAAGCTCAAAAGGCTAAATTTCTTCTTGCAGTAAATTCCTTAGAA
This sequence comes from Mesoplodon bidens, assembly GCF_964165515.1. Classification (NCBI taxonomy): domain Eukaryota; kingdom Metazoa; phylum Chordata; class Mammalia; order Artiodactyla; family Ziphiidae; genus Mesoplodon; species Mesoplodon bidens. The sequence goes on along the minus strand of NC_138161.1, from coordinate 111,906,841 downwards.
GCAGTAAGAAACAGATTAATAACCTAATCCTTAATGGGTCAAAGCTGTCGTGGTCCGAGCACAGGTTGGAAGAAGAATTTCCAGACACAAAGTATTTTAGAAAAGAGTGAGTTTATTGAGAACAAAAAGCAGAGCAGAGTTAGTGAGGAGCGCTGCCAATACAGCGGGCCAGCTTCCTGACAGACCAGGGAGAGCCGACCCCCTTTGTGGGCTAGTAGCCAACTTTTATAGCCTCAAGACAAAGAAATTCCTGCTGGCAGGATGGCATTAGGTGATTGGTCAGGATGCTACAAGGTTATGACATGGTGATTATTTTGCCTAATATGGAGTTGGGGGGCTGCCCGGTTTAGACTAAGAGAGCCCATGGCAACAGTTGCCATGGGGGTTTGGTTAATTCCAGAATTTTTGTCCTGTGTCCTTGATGTAGGCTGTCCTTGATGCAGGGCTCCACATTCCCCCCTCTTTTTATTTATGGGCCAAATCTTTGGCCTCTTAACACTCCACTCATGACTAACTATCTGCCTATCCTCACCTGGGGCCATAGGAACTCAGGGTACTGGGGAAAGAGGCGATGGCCTTTCCTAGCTTCTTCCTGCTGGACAGGGGCCTCGTGGGGCCCTGGGTCCCAATGCCCGCTCTCTGTCAGGGTGTATTTATGGAGGGAGATGAGAGCCCGCAGAATGATAAGGCGGCTTGTTCCAACATAGTTCGTGTGCCAACTGGCTGGTATCCTTGTTGTAGCACCATCTGGAATTGAATCTTTTGAACCTGTCAGGAGATGAACTTAGATAATGTGTTGATAATGCAGGGGCCAAACAACAAAACAAAGGCCATCAGGATTAATGGTCCCATCAAGGGCAATAGCCATGTCCATATCTGGATACCCATAGAGGAGAGAAGGCTGGAAAGCCAGCTGGGGCCCTGTCCTGCTCTCTCTTTTAAATCTTCTATTAATTTGATGTTTTTCTTTAGACTCTGAAGGTCTTCTTCAACCTGGCCGGAGGTATGAACATAGAAGCAGCCTGTCTCATTTAGTAGGGCACACACACACCCCGCCTCAGCTGTTATAACATTAAGGGCCTTCCTGTTTTGTAAAACCACCTTGGCCAGAGAGCCTAGGGCTGACTGCTGTTCCTCAGTGGCTGCTACCATAGTCTTCCAAGACTCCTGGACCGTGATGGTGAGATGGAGAACGCTCCTCTCTAAGAGGGGTATGCCTGCAAACCAAAGAGCCCTCTAAAGACACTATGTATTATTTCGGGCCGATCAAGAATTGGGGTATCATAACCATGTCCCCCCCAATCAGTGGTTCATTTTTGTCTCTCCGGGACAGGTCTTAAGGCCTCCTCGAGGAAGGACCCAAGGTTGGGAATGCCTCCCGAGGAAGCTAAATCCTTTGTAGTCATAATGGTCGCCTCTGGGACCGCAGCAATAATCGTGCAGGAGCTCCCAAAGTGTGGGAAGATCCAGATAGACCCCGTTACCACATAGAAATGAAAGTCTGGGGCCCCTCAAGGATACTCCGTTGTGAGTCCCCAGATCCAGGCCCTGACCTTTTGGGAGTTTTCCTCTGGAAATAGACTGGGGTCCCATGGCCTAGGATTATATTGGGAAGGCCAAACTCTGAGGAAGTAATCATCTACAGATAAAGGGGAGAATCCGGGCTCTGACTGATTATGAGTGTGATGGGGGGATTGTCATAACTAATTTCTGAATGTTAGTTGAATTATGTTATATTTTGGAGGACAGTCTTGTCGGGAGGTTAAACTAAGTGTCCAGTGGTCACACCAATCCCCACATATTTAGTTCCCAGGGCCAAGCTGTTTATGCGGATATGGTCTTCATTAATATATTTCTTAGTCACATTTTTCCTTGAATTTTCCCAACACAAAGTGCAATTATCTTCACATACATCATATGCATCCTCCTCTGACCAGGGATCCCACTCCAGGCTAGTCTGATTAAAATTGAGGGTATAGATACAAAGAGAGTCATTTAGCCAGCCCCAAATGGGTCCCCATCCATCCAGGTTGGAGATAGTCCTTTAAATTATGTTTTTTCCAGTATGCACAATCCCCTGATTGTAGGTCGTAGGGCATCTGATCTTCATCCAAAAATAGATTACTGAGAGAGCTTTAGAAACAAACTTAGAGTGTCCTTTAATAATTCAATTAAACTTTTTAGCAATATAACATAACAGCAAGGAACTATCTGGGAAGTGAGTCTTGGTAACACAGACCTTAATTAACAAAACTAGAATTTAATATTCAGTGAAACGTAATTTTTCCCCCCATTGTGAGGGCATTAACCCTGCAGCCAGGGAAGGCTTTATCCCATCAAATAAAAAAATGAGGTTTGTCAGGGAGCCGGAAAAAACCAAGCGGCTGTCTTGGATTTCCCATAGCCCTGACTGTTTGATTGACAGCTATTGTTTACCCATTTTAAATTCCCTGATTTAGGAGTAGACTGTTGTCATTTTTTTTTTTGTTTTAAAGATTTTTTTAAAAATTTTTATTTATTTATTTTTGCTGTGTTGGGTCTTCGTTTCTGTGCGAGGGCTTTCTCTAGTTGTGGCAAGTGGGGGTCACTCCTCATCGCGGTGCGCGGGCCTCTCACTATCGCGGCCTCTCTTGTTGCGGAGCACAGGCTCCAGACGCGCAGACTCAGCAGTTGTGGCTCACGGGCCCAGCTGCTCCGCGGCATGTGGGATCCTCCCAAACCAGGGCTTGAACCCGTGTCCCCTGCATTGGCAGGCAGATTCTCAACCACTGCGCCACCAGGGAAGCCCTGTTGTCATGTTTTAAGGGCATCAGGATGGCAAAAGTCTGACAATGAGGGGTTAATTTTTGTAGAAGCAGAATGAACTTTATCTACATGTGCCATAATCTTCATAGATCATTGTGAAATACTACTTATTTACTCAACCAAAGTAACAAAAAGATTTTAAAAGCAAATATAAATCACTTAAATGCAAGGTAATTCACACAGTCTGTTATCAAAAGCAGCATTCCAAGAAAACTTCACTCTTAACAGAGAGAGAGAAACAAATTCCAGTCTGGTACCAGCTTACTGTTAATAACAAAATTTACTTACCTAATTAATTTTAATTCAATCTTAGAAAGTCCTTTCTATAAATCTTGAAGAGGCAGTATTTTTGCAAAGGCAGTTCAACATCTTAAGAAAATTGTACCATGTATAAAATTCTTTTCCTGGGGTCCACTTTCCACAAACCATTTTTTATCACTTTCTGTATCCATCACTTTATTTTCCCATTCAAAAACAGCTACCTGGGGCTTCCCTGGTGGCGCAGTGGTTGAGAGTCCGCCTGCCGATGCAGGGAACACGGGTTCGTGCCCCTATCCCGGAAGATCCCACATGCCGCGCAGCGGCTGGGCCCGCGAGCCATGGCCGCGGAGCCTGTGTGTCCGGAGCCTGTGCTCCGCAACGGGAGAGGCCACAGCAGTGAGAGGCCCGCGTACAGCAAAGGAAAAAAAAAAAAAAAAACAGCTACCTGTAAGTCAGTCCTACTTCCTTTTTCCTTAATAAAATGCAGTTCCATTCCTCATAACTTCTTTACTAAAAACATACATCCTACTTTCCTTAAGCAACCATGAACTGTCCTTTATATCATCACTCTGTAGATTGGTAAACATACATCCAAATAATAATTTTTTTTTTTTTTTTGCGGTACGTGGGCCCCTCACCGCTGCGGCCTCTCCCGTTGCCGGAGCACAGGCTCCGGACGCACAGGCCCAGCGGCCACGGCTCATGGGCCCAGCCGCTCCGCGGCATGCGGGACCCTCCCGGACCGGTGCACGAACCCACGTCCCCCGCACCGGCAGGCGGACTCCCAACCACTGCGCCACCACGGAAGCCCCGCAAATAATAATTTTTGAAGAATGTGCTTTCTTATAGTAAATATCTCAGTGTGGCACCAACACATTTTTTAATAGTTCCAAACCTTTTGTTTCTCTGTAAAAGGAAGCCAGTGTTCAGTAATTAGTGTTTCAGTATCTTATTTTATTTGGAAATGGACTAGGTATTTAATAAACTTCCATCCTTTAACTTAATTTAGCACAACTCAATGTTTTAAGTTGTCAACTATCTGGAGAGATTATTCTTAAGTAGACATTCCTAAAACATAATTATTCCTAAAAAGTTCACCCAAAGCTCTTATCTCATTTGTATTTTCTTTTCTTAAAAGTTTCTTCACCTTGAATTATTTTCATTGCTGACAAATTTGCAGCAATGAAATAGTAAGATCTCATTTAGTTTATATTAAACCTAGGCACAATAAAAGTATTATACTTAATGTTGATGGCTCGAAAGACATGTCTATATTAATTAGATCAACAAACATAAACATTAACACCAGGTATTAATTTAATATTGAATATTTCCCAGTTCACATGAACCTGAAATTTATTTAGCTTACTTTTTCTTGTTTTAGAATTGTTTGATTTGTAAGCGCTTACTTCTTTTAAGCCAATGAAATAGACCTCATTTACAAATTAACCTCAGCAATATTATCCAAAGACAAAGACACATACTGAGACATACACATATATCCAGACAGTCAGAGATCTCATTGTTTCCACTTGAGATTTAAAATGTCTCTTTGCCTCTTTTTTTTTTTTTTTTTTCTTGGCTTGAAGTTCTACTCATTAACCCAAGGCTGAAGTCTCAGGCAAAGTGGGCTGTGTTTGTAGCTCAAGGACATGATAAGAATTAGCTTCAAACTTTTTCCTAGGGATATTTTTGTTCTCTCAGGGTCAGGATTCTGAAAAAAATATTTCAACAGGCTGGCTTTTCTAACTGCACATGCAAAAAGAACCCCTTTTGCAATTTCAAAAAAAGTTTTATTTTAACCAGTTTTCTCCGGAGTCTAAAGAATATTGTAGCCATCCTGACTGAAGGAACCTAACTTGTTTTGAATTTGGGACATGTCAGACATGGGAAAGGGAACATGGACTCTAATAGTGCTCATGTCTCCATTTGCTACTTCCCTTAAGGGAAACATATTAGAATCTGTTTCCTGGCGTTAGGCAGTCCTCCACCTTTTGTGGGGAGGGGAGAGGGGGCTTTCGCCCTGATAAGGAGGTGCCTGCTGGGGAGCTGTGGGTTGAGGCAGGGGCGGGCCCGGGCTGAAGCGAAGGGGGTTGATGGGGTGGGGGACAGGAAATGTCAAGTAGCGGGTCGCCTAGGAGATCTGATGGAGAGGGAGACAGAGGGGGTCGGGAGGATAAGGCGGCAACAGAAAGGCACATGCAGCATGAGTCCCTTAGCTCCAGATTCTGACTAAGGGCCATAAAGGTCTGGACATAAGGAACCTCTGAGTCCTTTCCTTGTTTCCGGCAAGAGATCAAGTTGGAGGATCGTGTTAGAATTTAGTGTGCCATTAAGAGGCCATTGTTCTCGGTCCCCCATTTTATACTGAGGCCAAGCCGTGTTACAAAAGAAAATGAGCCTCTTCTTTTTGAGATTTTCAGGGTCAAATTTTTTTAGTTCCTGAGGATACAGCCGAGGGGTGAGTCTCAGGGAGGCTCCCGAGACGTTCCAGAACCCATTCTTAGCCTGTATGCCGTAGAATGGGGGTCCTGAGAGTCACCAGCTGACAGAAAGCTGTGCCAGTGATGTCTTCGTGCGACTAAGGCACAAAATGGGCCGACCATCCCAACAATCGCGTCCGACTATGAGAGGTGACCCCTGAGCGTGCGACTAAGGCACCATGCGACTTGGGCAGGGAAAGAAAGAGATTCCCAGGATCCACTGTTTGGCAATTCCCTGAAACGTGAAAAGGCACTCCTGGGATGGCTCAGAGGCAACACCTAGGCCCCTGTAAGTCAACCTGGACTGAGAAAAAGGTGAAAGTTAACAGAGAAGACAGGCTGAGGAATCTGCCTTGTAGTCCTGCCAGGAAGGCGGCAGCCAAGGGGAGGGGGCTCAGTGTTTTGCTTGAACCAGTATGTACCCCATGGTGCACGGAAGTTGTCTTGCTGGGGGCAGACGCTGTAACAGCCTCAGCTGTTCCCTGACCCCCCTATCCTTTCATGGGAGTCTTCAAGCGGCAGGCGCCCTAATGGCTTTTAAATGCCTGACCCGTGCCAGCACAATACCAATCGGCCTAGTCCTTAGTCAGAAAGCAGACAGAGGGAACCTCACCCGTTCTGGGTGGCAGTTACTGGGGCAAAGTGAGCCGTGGAGCCTTCAGAACACACCAGGGAGTGGTCCTGGCCAGAGTGCCTCTGTTGCTTTCCCGGCAGCTTGCTTGTTCACAGAGGGTCCCAAGAAATGAGGAGAGGTTGGGAAGGAGATCCCCCAAGAGATGTCCCCGTACAGGCCACCAAAATGTCGTGGTCCGAGTGCGGGTTGGAAGAATTTCCAGACACAAAGTATTTTAGAAAAGAGTGAGTTTATTGAGAACAAAAAGCAGAGAAGAGTTAGTGAGGGGCGCTGCCAATACAGCGGGCCAGCTTCCTGATAGACCAGGGAGAGCCGACCCCCTTTGTGGGCTAGTAGCCAACTTTTATAGCCTCAAGACAAAGAAATTCCTGCTGGCAGGATGGCATTAGGTGATTGGTCAGGATGCTACAAGGTTATGACATGGTGATTATTTTGCCTAAAATGGAGCTGGGGGGCTGCCCGGTTTAGACTAGGAGAGCCCATGGTAACAGTTGCCATGGGGGTTTGGTTAATTCCTGAATTTTTGTCCTGTGTCCTTGATGTAGGGCTCCACAAAAGCTATTAATAGGTAGCTTATAGAAAAGAAATATAAATGGCCCAACTTATTTTTTAAATGTTTATTCATTCATTAGAGGAATGCAATTAAAACTATCGACACCATTTGCCACATGTCATACTGTCAAAAATCAGAAAGCTCTGGTACCACATGGAAAGCTCTCACACACTGGTGGCTGTAACATCAGGAAGAGCCTCTTCTGTGGGGAGAAAACTTTCCCAACTGGCAGGATCCCTCATTAGCCACACACACCCTGACTCAGGCGCGCTGCTTCTGCGAACTCATCCTTCAGATTGCCTTGCAAGTAAGTAATAACCCACATTCGCCATTTATTGATGCAATGGCTAGAACTGCAAAGGACTGGAAACAACCAAATATCCCTCCACCAAAAGGGGCCTGGTTAAATATATTATCGTAAAACCATATCCACGCAACCCTAAACAAGAGTTCTTTCAGTAAGGCTATGGAGCTCTTCAAAATAGTGAAAAAAATTAGAAACACACGGGAAACTGATGTTAAAGGCAGCCTCTGGAGAGGGGAGGTGGCAGCTGGGCTGGGGAACTTCACTGTATACTCTTTAGTACCTTCTGAATTTTGAACCACGTGAACTATTAGCTATTCAGAAAAAGAAACTTAAAATACTTATACATATTGGATCCTTCCATGTTATGAAAGTTTCTGGCTTAGCTCCCACCAATGGAGTTACTGTACTCTGTCCTGCAGTATATCCTGCCTCATGGAACATCAGACATAAAACCTAGGGGCTCTGAGTCAGGTGGGGCTCTGCCCACTGTCAGCCGCGGAAAGGGAGAGACCTGTTAGGGTCAACCAGGCCTGCACTTCCCCCCCTCCGTCAACAGGTGGCGCTACAGGGCCTGTGGCCTGGGACAGATGGTAGTGGCTTGGGGAGCCCAGGAGCCTCGGGCTGCTGACCAAGAGGCAAAGAAGCAGGCAGACACAAATAAGTAACATAAAATAGAAACTAACTTTATTTCTCTGGAAGAAGCAGATATTCATAGCTGGGGCAGCAACTTTGGCAAAAGGCTGGTGGGAAAACAAAGAACAGCACAGGGGAAGAGCTGGGTCAAAGAGGAAGCACTGGTGTCCCTCCAGGGCAGCTGCCCCCTTGGTCTCCTTCCAACCCTGGGGCCTTGGGCCCTGGTCCCTGCCAGAGAACGATCTGGCACCCTAGCTCTGCTACCTGAGCCACCTCAGGCTATTTCCAGGCACAAGATCCGAACACCAGCCAAGTCCCATAACATGTCCATGGTGAGGCCACAAGTCACATTCCGTCCGACACCCCAACTGCCGCCAGGGGCTCCCTGGGGAGGGCCCCCGCCCCACGCCCTGGGTGCTGGTCCACCTTTCTGCATGACCAACACATCCTCCCTGCCCGGGGTCAAGCCTGGCTTCCCCGCCGGCAGGGCGTGGCAACACATTTCAGCTACAGGCCCCACCAGGGACTGAAGCCAGAGGCAGGTCAGCCACAGGGCCTGCTGAGGCCGCCCCCAGGCCTGCCTTCAAGAGGCTCCCTCCTGCACCTCGGCTGGGTGCACTGAGAGCTCCGAAGTTGCAGGGACAGCGCTGGGTGAGGGAGGGACAGGCAAGGCGGGGCTCCCAGCCTCCTGCTGCCTTGGCCTCGCTCTGCCACTGGGGGCAGCAGGTGCAGCAGGTCCTCCAGGCCTGGCAGGGCATCTCCCCACCCTCGTCAGATGGACAGGCTCAAGTGATTCCTTCAGGGCAGATCCTCTGGGTCTCCAGACATCTCAGCGCCTAAGGATGGGAAACAACCAGAAAGCCCTTCCATCAACAGGGGTCGGTGCAACAGAGTATGGAATGTCCAGTGTGGGTGGGTGCGAGAGGGACCTCTCAGGGTCAGCCAAATGGATTGAAAACTGGTGGTTCTAGGCACTAATTTTGGAATTTAGCATCCTGGGACGACTTCTTTTATAAACTAAGCATAAGAGACCAGCAGTATCGTGTATTAGAGTAACTGATGCAGATCAGTAAGAATAACCACGAGGTAATGGCCAACGTTCAGCAATGGCATCCCACGGGCCAGACACTTGCTGTGCGGTGCATCCCTCATTAATTCTCCTAACCAGTTCTACGAGGTAGGCACTATCATTTACACACGTTTTACAGATGAGGACCCTGAGAGGTCAGGAAAGGAGCATAAGCTGACGCCACGTGTGTGCAGAAGGCTGGGCTCCAGCTCAAGCTGTCTGCCGCCAGAGGAATCCGACACACCCACCCCGCCAGCGCCCCCCAGGGAAGGATTTCACTTTTTGACTTGATAAAACTTTCATTTGTATGTATTTATACTCTACATCAAGTATGTTATTTATATATCTATATATTGTGTTATATATACACGTACATACATTTTTTGTAGGAAAGTAATGGATTTTTTTTTTGATTAGACATTCCTTTAAAAAGGCATTAAATCTTTGTCACTTTAAACTGAAATAGGAAATGAAGAGGTGAGAGAGATTCGTTTAAACCACTGGATCCTAAGCTGCTGCTCACTGGAGCCCAGCCAGGAAGCAAGCCCCCTGCAACCAGAGAGGCTCCAATTCCTTTTACTCATTAGCTCATTTGAACAAAGCGTCTATGAAGTCTAGATAAACGTGCTTAGGAGAAGCTGTTTTCTCCGAGAACTGTCTGTGTCCTGGGACCGGGACCCCTTTCCCTCCTCCCGCCTGGAGCCCTGTGTCTGGCCGTGTGTGGCTGTGAGCTGTTGGTTTTTCCCAGAGTGACTGCTCCAGGACACCCCAGGGACAGGAAGGTGGCAGGGGCAAGGTCTGCTCACTTGTGGTGGGCTGGGCCACAGGAGCCCAGCAGGTGGCAGCCAGCCTGCTCCAAGTTCCAGTCGAACATCTCCAGCACTTTGTGGCACTCGCCTCGCGGCCGCAGACCCAAACCAAAGAGCTGCTCCACCTGAGGAGCAGAGGGTGGTGCCGTGGGACACACTGGGGCCAAGGGGTGCTGGACCAGGGCGGGACAGAGGAGAGTGAGGGTGGGGGCAGGGAGCGGGAGGGTTGGAGGAGAGCCGCAGAACCAGTCTTCAGGGTCCCTGAAAGCCAGAGTGGGCAGGAGGTGGTGGTACCTTCAGATACTGGGCAGCCCTCTGCACGCTCCAGCTGTGGCTCTGCAGGGCCGCCTGGCACTCCTCTGTGGTCACCCCATGCACCATGGCCTGCAGCTGGGCACACCCACCCACCTGTCAGCACCACTCGGGCCCCTTCCTCTGGGTCCCTCGGGCCCCTGCCCCTCCTCACCCTGTAGCCAGGCCCACTACTCACCATCTGGATCTTGTCTGCTGGCCGTCCAGCCTCTGGCCCGTCCCCGGGGCAGCCCCTCTGTGGCAGCCGAGCAGTGGCCCTCAGGGCTGGCGGCTGCGCCCCTGAGTTGCTGGTGTTGGTGGAGAAGCTAGCCTTGGGGTCTGGGGCAGCCTGAGGCATTGGTCGAACGGTGGCAGTGGGGGCAGCAGGAGCTGGGATGCCGGGAGGGGGCAGCAGCAGGGGCACAGGCATGGGGGCCGGCTCCTCGGGGCTCCGGGTCTCACGCAGGAAGCGCTGGTAGCGCTCCAGGTAGGGTGGGCGCTCAGGCAGCAGGTAGTAGTGGGTGCTGCTGACCTTCTTGCCATCGCGGACGATGGGTAAGATGCAGGGGCCAGCCCGGGGGCCAGGTGCCTGGATCACCTGGGGTGTGGCATACTTGGGGTCTGAGGCGAAGCTCTGGGTGGTGGGCATGGTCTTCCCAGGTGAGCTGGAGAGCCGGGGTGGCAGCGGGGAGCTGCCGCGTGGCACCAAGGGGCTGGGGGTCCTGGAGCCTTGTGGGGACAGGGGCTCCCGGGGTGGTACCCGGGGAGGGGAGGCAGGTCCAGGCCACCGCCCCATCTCCTCCTCGCCCGAGGGGGCTGGAGACAGCTCCCCACGTGGGCGCGTGGGCCTTGGGGGGATGGGCACACGGGGGGGAACCTGGGGCTTGTCGTCGCCCACCGGGCTTGGCGAGGAGACCAGAGAGCCGGCCGGGACCTGTAGCTGCCGCATGCACTCCTGCTGCAGCGCCTGGAAGATCTCTGCGGTCTGGGCTGAGTTGGGCGGCTTGCCCCCACCCTGAGGCGGGAGGAACAGGTTGTCCTCCAGGGGAGGGAAGAGCCGCGCCGGCTCGGGCACAAAGGCGTAATTGGTCTCGCCCTGGCTGGGCCCAGCAGAGACACCTGCACTCACTAGGGTGCTGTTGATGGAGCAGACCTCAAAGTCATCCTCATCCTGGGCCACGTCATCGTAGGCAGGAGGCGGGGGCAGCGGGCGCGCATCCCAGTCCACCACCGGCGTGGGATGCAGGGGCCGGGGCAGGGCCCGCGAGGGGCTCTGCGGCGGGGTCTTGTCCAGCAAGGAGCAGGCATCCATGGCCAGCTGCGCCAGTGAGGGAGCACAGGGCCGTGGGGCCGGGACCACGGGCTCCTCACCGAAGTCGATGAGCGTGACCTCACCGCTCCCGCGACCCGCTTTGGTGCCCGGCACCCGGGCCGAGGGCTTTGCGAGCCACAGCCCACGGGGCAGTCCTGGCTTCCGCAGGCCCAGCCTCTTGAAGTCGCTGGACAGGGGGTCTTGGTCCTCACTCACAGGGTCGTAGGTTGGTTCTGCGATGGAAGGTAGACCCCAACAGGGAGGCAGTGTCAGGCAGGCCGATGGGAAAGATGGGGTGTGGGGAAGACAGCCCACCAACTCCTCACTCCCAATTCCCCCAGAGGTCAGCCCTCAGCCGCCAGAATTCTCTGTGCACCCAGACCCCATTCAACAGGGGGGCGGAACCTGTGCCCGTGGTTGGCAGCCCGCTATGGGGCCTGGCGAGCCCCTCCCTCCATTTCAGCTAGAGCAAGAACACCCCACACCTGCCTGCCTCTGACACCCCTCCATCAACACAAGACCCCATATACCCCGGCTCCTGAGCCCTGGTTAGTAATCCCTGCCCCACTACGGCACACCATTAGTGCAGGCAGGGGGCTATGGGCAATCTCCCACCATCAAGGACGATAGGAGCTATCCTTAGGGAGGACAGAGCTCCTCACCAACTGGCATGAAGCCCAGACACGGCCTCTGCAGGTCCCCAAGGACGTGAGGCAGGGCCAGGCAATGGCGGACACTGGCAGAGTGGGTGCCAGGACCACACTCTTGTTCCCGAAGCCCAGGCTTCTGGGGGTGGGGGGAGAGGCAGGCATGCCGGGCCAGGTCCGCAGCAAAAGCTCACAGCACACACCCACTTGCCCTCCCACCAGCCGGCCAGCCAGGGCTCTGTACCTTCCAGGAGGAGAGAAATGAGAGGAGAGAGGGGGCGGGGGCGGGGGCCAAGGCACCAAGAGCAGCCCCACTTACTCTGAGTGAAGACGGCAGGCTGAGGAGGGCGAGGTGGAGGCTCCCCTGCGAGAAGGGTCGTGCGGAGAGTAGAGGGGGCAGAACAAGGGAGACAGGACAAGGGAGGGAAGAGAGTCAGACAAGAGGGCGGAGTGGGGGTGGGGGAGAGAGAGAGAGAGACGTGAAGAGGGGCAAGTGAAGGTACACACCCAGCAGCAATGGGAAGCAATGGGAAAACTATGTTCCGGAGCGACAGGCCCTGGGTCCGGGAGACAGAGGAGGCTCCTGGCCAAGATGGAGCCCGTGGGGTAGTTTTGGCAGGAGAGGAGAGCAGGATTAGGGGGAGCGAGGAGAGCCAGGATCTGAGCACGGCGGGAAGGAGGAGGGAGGAGGGAAGCTGAGCGGGCAGGCCAGTGCGGGCCAGACCGAGGATGCCCACCTCGGCGGATACAGCTGCCTCTTGCTGTCCGCCCCACGGCCAGCCGGAGCCAGGGACACAGCTGTCCCCATGCTGCCCTGACCCAGCCGTCCCAGCTCGGGGTGGCCTGAGGAGACAGCATCCCCTCCGGGGCAGCTGACGGACTAGGGGACCAGGGCTTGGGGGCCCTTACTTTTCACCCTGCCCAGATGCTGGGTGGGTCTGGAGGTGCTCAGTTCCACACTCAGCAGGTCGGGAGGGTCCATGGGGTTTCCCAGATACAGTCTGTGGGGAGAGACGCAGGTCAGAGATGGGTAAGGGTGTGGGGCGGCGGCAGTGAGGGCGCCCTGGAGGAGGTGCTGGGCCTGTCTCCTGGGGTCAGGCAGAAGACAGAACCATGTCATCCAAGCCCCTTGCAGGCGCAGGCCTGGAGCCCAGGACTTCTGACCCCCAGTAGCTCCCTTCTGTAGATCTAGCAGGAACAGGGGAGGGTACCATGGAGAGGGGGCAGAGAAAGAACTCCTGACCGTAGGCTGAAAAACCTAGGACTGTAGGAGCTCCAAGGACACCCCAAAAGGGCAGAGCTGGCCCTCTGTAACCCCAAGGCACTCCAACCCATGCCCGGCAGCCACCTGCTGGCACGCTCTCTTCTCTCCTGCCGGGCCCTGAGGTGTCTGGGCCGCACTGCCCCAGCCAGGGTGGACAGGAGGGATCCTTCTGCTCCACTGCCAGGAGGCAGGGCATGGGCCGGGCTACCGCCACGCTCCCAATTCACCTGCAACCCCTGTGCCAACTCTCGGGATCTGGGACGTAGTCACTGGGGCTGATTAAAGCCCAGAGGAATGGGGCTGGGCTGGCCATGGCACGCCAGGAGCAGGACAGAGGGTGCCGGGCCGCCTTCTGGAAGGTGTCTGCCTTCTCTGGCCCCAGCTCTCTCAGGCCCTCGCCTGGCTCCTGTGAGGCAAGAGACAGGCACCCTCCCAGGGCTCAGTGTTCTGGTGTGCGGGGCAGGGGGTGAAGGGCCTGCTGCGCCACGCCCCCGGGGCAGAAGCCTGTCAGAAGTCAGAGGAGAGAGCGCTGCCCGGAAGCCCCGTGGTGCCAGCACAGAGGCTCGGAGGCCCAGCAGGAGGAGCTCCAAGTGGCTCCCTCGGGCGGGGCCCCCAGGAAGTGACTAATTCTCCTGTGTATCCTCCCCAGATGCCCCCCCGATGACCTCATCCTTTCACTTAAAGGAGACTGAACCCCCCTCCCAGGTACAGAGTGAGCAGGCAGGTGGGCACTCTGAAGTTTCCCTGCAGGGAGCTTTTTCTGCACCTTGCGCCCCTGGGCCTGAGCCAGCAGCTCCCATCTCCAGGACTCGGGTACTACAAGCAGGAGGAGGGAAACTGCCACCCAAGTGCTGGGGATCATGAGGAGATTCCCTACTGAACTGCTTCCAAAGGCTGTTCCCAAGTCCATTCTCCTAAAGCCAGTTTGCCAGGGGGGCTTAAGGTGTGGACGGACCCTGGAGGCCTTTGATCCTTTGAAGCTCCAACCCCAGTTCTGCCAACGAGGAAAAGCTTCTGAACAAGAGACCCTTGGCCCACGGCTGTAACTGGGAACTTGGAGGCCTGGAGAGCCTGCATGCCCAGAGAGGGGGCTGCTGGCCCTGGAGCCCCCAGGCGGGACCCTGCCGGTACTCACTCATCGATCCTGTCAGGGAAGCCCCAGCAGTGCCGGGGGTCGCTGTCACCATGTCCTGTGTGAATGAAGCTGTTCTGCAGGGGCTGGCTGATGTCCTGGGCCGACAGGCCGGCCACAGAGGTCACCACGTTGCGAGGGAAGGGCCCCACGCACAGCGTCCGTGTGTTCTGGCCGCGCCACCAGTAATTCTCAGCCCTGTGCAACAGAGGTGACGTGCTGAACACCAGGGCGTGGTGGGACGGGCCCCAGGACTGGGACCCTTTGCACACCAAGCTCTCTTTAGCCGTGGTATCTGACCACCTTGGCAGAAGGGAGCACAAGGGCTAAGTCCCCAGGATCAGAGTAGCCTGCCCCCAGCCCACCTCCTCCCAGCAGCCCCCCAGGACCTGACATTCACCCAGTACAGGGCCTGGTATTTGCACGCAGCCTTACCCTAAGTGCCCTAGGTGGGTCACAGAGCTTTTCCTACAGTTTACAAGTACGGAAACAGGTTCAAACAAGTGACACGACTTGCCTGCAGTTACCAGAAAGAGTACAGCAGATCCAGGATTCAAACCCAGCTGCTACTCCGCGAAGCCAGCGCCCTTCTCCCAGTACCACCTCGCCGCCCTCCTCCCCTGGCAAGGCCTGAAGCCTAGTCGTCTCCTAGCCACCCGACCTCACTCTTCAACCCAGTTCCAGGAGTTCTGAGCTGCCACGGCCCAAGGGGGCTCCACGGCCTTAGGACGGGGCTGGGGCCAAGCCCTCCTACCAGAGTCCCCGCCCCTCCACGGGGTGGGAGCGCCTGGGGCGACCCCCACTATCACATCGCCACTCGACACGCCTCCAGTGCCTTCCACCACCTCCTGCCAGGACCGTGGGACCCCCCACTCTGTCCCCCATCCACCTCCGTGGCAGGAGAGCTCCACGCTGGTCTTAAACCAGGGGTCCAGAAGGGAACCCAGCCTCCCAGCGTGGCTGGGCTAGGGGATCACCAGCCCCTCGCTCGGACCTCAGACACAGAATCTGTTGGCACAGCCTAAGTCCAGGCCTGGGGTGGGGGTGGGAGCCGGGCCAGGTGGGCAAGGAAGGAAAGAGCGCCCCTCTGGACGCTTCCAATGCCCCAAATCCAACAGGCCACGGGGCTCCTGCACCTGCTGGGATCGCGCACACCTGAGGACAGGCACGGACTCTGGGCTAAGGCAGAGGTGGTGACAGCCTCACGCTGCTGCTGCAGCGGACGTGTCTGGCACCAAGCTGCATCCGCTCACTGTCAGCCCCCCACCTGTACGTCCCCTGTCCACAGCAGGAGCATCAAGAAAGGTTTCCTCCAAGCTGCAGCCAGACCACAGGGGTTGGGGGAGGTGGAGGCTGGAAGGAGGCAGTGAGGCCCGAACACCTGGACCCCCCTCCGCGAGGTGATGTGGCCACTGGGCCAGTATGAAAAGAGCCTGTCCCAGAGACCTAATGTTGAACCCCACAAACACAGTAATCCTTGGGGAGCCAAGAGGCGTGGAGGGGGAGGGATGAGAGCCCAGCCTCCCTGTCAGCAAGGCTGCTGACCGGCCACCACAGACACAGCAACCCGGTGATTACCACCCAGCCCCCCTGGGTGGGAAGGGCAGGAAAGGAAGGAAGAAGAGAGGACAACACCCGGGAAGGGACAAAGCCCATCCAAAAACAGCAGGGCCATTCCAAAGAGAGAAACGCCTCCCCTCCCCACCCCACCCCAACCCCCAGGCCGGCTGAGGCCAAGGAGGCAGGGTGGGGAGCCCCTGGCCCCCACACCCCGATGCTGCTCTCACCCAACACCCATGAGCCCCCTGGGTCCCACGTGCCCTTCCACGGAACAGGCTCAGACACCAAGCCCATGGCTGGACGCTGGACTCCGCTCTCCGCACCTCTTCAGAGATGCTCGTTAACTGAGGTGGAGAAGTAGTGCAGAGTGGAACAGACTCGGGTCCAAGGCCAGGTTTACACCGTGATCACGCCCTCCCAGTGGATCCTGAGCAAGACCAGATGGGCAGGAGGTCACTCCCTCCGCTCCTTTCCTTTTGCTAACAGACCCTCACTCGGAAGCCTCCTGTGGACCCACTTCTGAGAGCGAGAGCAAGCCTACCTCTCTTTGTTACAGGCATGGCCAAGGCGAGAGCCAGGCCCAGAAGAAAGGGCTCCCTTTATCACTGCTGGGAGTCCTCACATCAAGTCTCAAAAAAGGAGGTGGGAGGTGAGGGGCAGGAGGCACGACAGCCCTTGCTAGTGGGGGAGGGGAGTTGGGAGTGCAGAGTATGTATAAGAAAGACCCCCTTGGGAATGACATCCCAAGCACAGAAGCATCCTCCTCCCAACGAGGGTCAATTACAACTCCCGAGATGGCCCACGTTACATCACGCTGCCCACTGGTCCCCCCCCTCCAAGGCTCAGTGGGGCGGAGATACCGGCAGCCCAGAGAGGACCAGACCAGCCCTTCCCACCCCGCCTGCTCTGGCCACACCTCCGTTCCCCTTCCAAGAACAGCCCAGAGTCTCCACGGCAACTGGAGGGCACAGTCCCCGCAGCAAAGACAGGCACCTCCAGCAGGATGCTTGACAGCATCCTGGGACAGGCAAGATGTGAAGCAGCACCTGGGAAACACCAGGGCCTGGGTTAAGAACCACCGAAGGCTGCCCCAGCTCTATTGGGGACCAGCCTCTGGAAACATCAGCCCATCATCCCAGTCCTGGCTTAGGTAGCCCAGAAATGGCTGACAAATGTAGCTTAAACATTCTGCTCAAAACACCACCCCACGCACTGTCCCCGGCAGCCCCTGGCCTTGAGGGACAACACACCCCCTTTGCTTCCCCCTCTCCCACCCACCACAGGAAGCAAAGGCTCCAGGGACCAGGCCAGGCCAAGGACCTACACATGGATTTCAAAATCTCTGTCCCCCTTCTCTGGTTTGTGAAAACAGGACATCAAAGTTCTGTCAGCCATCCCAGCCTCCAAAGAAGACCCACTGGAAAAGAGTGGTCATCATCTGTCCCTCACAGTCTAGACAGAGCCTCGCAAGCCTGGCTCACAGGACATCTGCTGTCCTCTCTCTGCCCCCTGCCTGGTACCCCGAGAAGCCCTGAGTCTAAAGAATCAGTCAGAGCCAGGGGCAAGGGTGCTCCAGACTCTGGCTAGGAGACAGCTTCTGCAAGAAGGAACCCCAGTCTAACAGAAGAGCACAGATACGAGACAGCTGAGAGCCAGGCTGCTAAAGGAAGACGGAGAAACAGACCGAGACGCACACGTACAAACCCAGACCCAAAGGGACACCCACGAACAGAGCCCACCCACCCGGAGACACGGAGACAGAGCCAGACAAACAAACACACTCGGGGCACCAAGGAAACAAGGGGGCATTTAAAGCTCTGGTACCACCGACACACAGGCCCACTCCCAAAGCCTCACCGGCTGTCATGCCTCCTGCCCCTCACCTCCCACCTCCTGAGTAGCTCCAGGGACCTGCGGCAGGCACTGTGGTCCAAGTCGGCCGGTGGCCCAGGAGGAAGAACCCAGCAAGCCCACACTGGCAGGCAGTGGCAGTGGAGCCAGCAGCTGGGCCAACCCAAGCCTGTGACGAAAGGGCGGGGCAGGGCCCGCCCACGGTGGCCTTCCAGGAGGAGCGGCTCCCCTCTCCCCTCCTGTTCCCCGCCTCACTCCAGTGGTGACCCAGGGTGCCAGCTCCAGAGACAAACGCCCCAGAAACACACAAAGCCCCTGAGTCACCGGTCCCAAGGACTGGGACCCTTTTCACACCAGGCGGTAGGGGGGCCTCCACAGCAGGCAGGCTTGAACTTTGGGGGCTCCATGTGGGAGACCTGACTCAGGAGAGGCTGCCTGCAGGCAGACACGTGTTGCCAGGTGTGAGGGGGATTGAGGGGGCAGGAATAGAGACCCTGTGAGGGCAGCCTGGGGACAAAATGGCCAGGTGGGAGGCCCAGCAGAGGACGGAGGAGAGCCCTGGGAGGGCAGAGGCTGCCAGGAACAGGCAGGGCTGCTTGGGGCTACTGAAGGGCACCCAGGTGGGAGTCCAGAGTCCTTATCCTGGGAGGACGGGGAAGAGGAGGGGCAGGGGAGGGTAAGAGGAGGAATGTCCCGGAGTCCCAGCTGGGCCCCGAGGCCAGGCTGCTCCACTTCCTACACCCCAGCATAAGGGCAGTGCGGCCCCGACCCACAGAGCCAGCGCTGGAGCCTGGTGGGAAAAGGGTGACAGAGGAGACGCTAGGCAGGGAAACCCCCCTGCGAGCCACCGCACCTGCATACTTAACCCCAAGCACTCAGAAGGACCCAGGCCTGCCCTCCCCTCTTGCTGCAGGAGCCCTGATAGGGGCTGTTGCCATGGGGACCTGAGAGGCAGAACGGCTCGGGGTCCCAGGCCCAACCAGTGCTCCCTACCTGCCCTCAATGACGGTGATGACATCGTTCATCTGGATGTGCAGCTTGTCTGGTTCCTCAAAGTCCTGAAGGGCCCGCATGTCAGTGGGCTGGGCCTGGGGGCAGAGACAGGTCACTAACCACCTCAGGCTGACACCTGCTCGATACCCCTGCCCCCGGGGGCAGATCTGCCCTCACCTCCAGCAGGAAGTCCCTCAGGGCCACAAACGTGGGTCTGTCCTCTGGCTTGTGAGCCCAGCACTGAACCATGACATTGTAGATGTCCTGGGGGCAGTCCTCGGGCCGGGGCAGACGCTCCCCCTCCTTGTCAATCTTATGCAGGATCTGGTGGTGGGGAGGTGCAGTGTGAGGACAAGCAGGGCACCCGGCTCTTCACGGCTCATCTTCCCCCCAGCCCACGGAACAGCTGGAACTGCTGGCCGCCACGCCTGTACCCCAAAGAAGGGCTCTGCCTGCGCCCTGGGCCTCTGACCCTTACCCCTACGTCTGGGGCCTCCAAACGGGGCCGTGGCAAAGGAGGACTGCGAAAAAGCCCAGGCCGGCCTGTTCCTGACCATTGGGGGCCGTGCTCTTTGCTCAGCTACCTGAGGGGGTCAGGCGGGCACTGGAGACAGGGATTCCAACAGGTAGGAGCCAGTTCCAACAGGGCCAGGTTGGGAGACAAGGATCAAATCAACCCCCAGCCACGCTGTGGGGAGGACAGCCCCAGCCCCCTCACCTGACTGCCATTGAGGCCAATCCAGGGCTCCTGGCCATAGGTGAACATCTCCCACAGCGTGACCCCAAACATCCAGGTGTCGCTGGCATGGGAGAAGGTGCGAGTCTTCAGGCTCTCAGGGGCACACCTGGCAGAGGCAGGGGTCAAGCAGAAGGCCTCTCAGAGCACCCCCGCCCCCTGCATCAGCGCCAGTGGACCCCAAATGCTCATGCACAAGTGTGCCGTTGCCCCGCGTGCCCGGGTTCACAGTAGGTACTGGGGGCGCAGTGTGAAGTTAAGGACTTCTTAACTACGGGGTGCACAGACTTGGACAAAATTGTCTCTGCTCAGGTCTTTTTTTTCCACGCGCGGCCTGGGGTGGGGAGAGGAGGACGTTCCCATGTCAGGGAAAGGAAGGTCAGCAGCTCCAGAAGGGGCAAAAAGTGGGGTGGGATAAGATCTCAGGCTGTTTTCTAATTGTGGTGGGAGGATGACAATTTCCAGACTTGGGGCAGGATCCTAGGATTTAGGTCATTTCAG
This sequence comes from Mesoplodon bidens, assembly GCF_964165515.1. Lineage (NCBI taxonomy): Eukaryota > Metazoa > Chordata > Mammalia > Artiodactyla > Ziphiidae > Mesoplodon > Mesoplodon bidens. The sequence continues at coordinate 111,887,000 of NC_138161.1, read as the reverse complement.
CAGGAAAGTGTGGGTGGGAAATCTGGATAGGGCCTGGGGAAGAACCAAAATGGGTGGGAACAGTCACAGTGGCTTTCCTCATCCCACACGCTCTCTGGGGCTCCCTCTTGGGTGAGGAAGAAAAATGGCACTGCAGGGAAGCTAACAAAGGGTATTCATTCCAGGGTGGACTGAGGCACGGGGAGTGAGGAGGAAGCTGCCCTCGATGGAGAATCAGAGATATCTCATGGGACTGGAGAGCTGGCCCTGCCACTCAAAGGGGGTGGGACCCAGGGAAAGTCACCCAAGAGCTCTAAGCCCCACGGTCCTCATCTGTGAAATGGGAATAACAATAATCTGCTCACTTCACAGGGTTGTTATAAGAGGGCTGCATAAAAAAAGGTGACCTTATAATTTCCCATTCAAACCAGGACGCTTGAGCATGAAAGGAGGTGCTATTAATTACTCCAGGACATCAGGCATAATCCAGGATGTGTGATCATCCTAGATATAAAGTCAGTAATTAATGAGGGGTGAGTGTACATCCTGGATTAGAAGGGTTTTCTGGCAACCAGAACTGGACCAACTCCTCCCACCCCAAAGCAAGGAGACGACACTCCTTCAGGAGCCTCTGACAGCAGAGGATCATGATGGTCTCAGCACACGATAAGCTCACACGGGGTCCAGGGCAGGGCCAGGTGCCACCCCAGTGTGCAGGTGAACATCCCTCATCAGTCTACAAGGCCCTGCCTGCCCCCAGCTCTACCTGGGACATACTTACCAGCCAGTCTCTGCCTGGCTAACTTCTCCTGGTATTTCAGGAGCTTAATACTGGGTCTTCCAGGAAGCCTTAATGTGTCCCACAGCACTTATCCCTGTGCATCCTAGCACCTGGCACGCGGGCCCCTGAGAATTCCTGGATGGATAAGTGAATGGATGGGCACATAACAAGGGCACCCCGGGCCCAGAAGAGACAAGGGCTGGTGGGTGTATGGAAGGCCCTGGAAGCTCTGAGGCCTGGGCATGTAGGGACCAGGGCGGGGCGGGGCGGTCCAGGCCCCGTGAGCCGGCAGCACCTGCCCCTCACCAGGCAAAGGGCACCTTGCGATGCTCCTGCATGACGTAGTGGTCGTCATTCTGGGGCAGTGCTCGCATCAGTCCGAAGTCCCCGATCTTGACCAGGTCACGGGTGGCCAACAGCAGATTGCGGGCAGCCAGGTCACGGTGAATAAAGCGCTTGGACTCCAGGTAGCCCATGCCCTCAGCCACCTGCACAGCGTAGCGGCTCAGGGTACCCAGGAGGAAGTGGCCCTGGTGCTTGCGCAGCCGGTCCAACAACGATCCCAGAGGCGCCAGCTCTGTCACCTGAGGCCACGGAGGAGGAGGGAGGAATAAGCATGGCTGAGCCCTGCCCCTCCCTCAGCCCCTCCCCTCAAGGCCTGCCAGAGCCACGCTCCATGCTCCTTCCTGGCCTGTCCTCCAGGGACCTCTAGGAGTCCTACAGCTTCCCAAGCCTCTCCCCTCTAGGGAACGTGGGAAACTGAGACCCAGAAGAGCAACCCAAAGAGGCTCAGGTTAGCAATGCCAAAAACTAAACTCTGGGACCGGCCCCTCCCGTGGGTGCAACCCTCTACTGGTGAACACAAGCCAAATCCAGAGAGATGGAAGTGAGCTCCAGCGGACACCAGGGTCAGTCAGTACCGGGGTAGGCCTGTGAGCCCCTTTGCCACATCAGGTGGGGCATCAAAGCAGGATCTGGAGGACCTCCGACCTTCATCAGGATGGAGGGAGTAACCACAGCACAGGCAGGAGGTGAGGGGCACAGGGCCCTCCCTGCCGCCATCCCTTCTGCCCACAGTGCTCACCATCTTCATGGGTGGCGTGAGCACCACACCGTAGAGGCGAATGAGGTTTCGGTGGTCAAGCGAGTGCATGGCATTGACCTCCCGGATGAAGTCATCCATGGCCTCTGGCTGGCTCAGCACATCAGGCTTCAGGCACTTCACAGCCACACTCACCTGGCCAGAGTGGGGACTGCAGAGAGTCAGGACAGGCCCCAGCCTCCACACTCCGGGCCAGCCTGCTCCCCCCTCCAGTCTCAGACCTGCTCATCGGGCGGGTGAGCATGTCCCAGGTGCCTGTGGCCTGGCAAGGGGAGGGCAGCTGACCCCAACAGCCATGAGCCAGGCCTCTGCTTCCTGCGGGAGTGCCCAGGTTAAGTGGCAACCGCAAGGTAAGAGATGACCGGTACAATGATGGAATATTAAAATGTTATGATAAAAAATGTTTTTGGTGTAGAAGGAAAATGCTTTAAATATAATGCCATAAAACGAATCTGTGGTGACAGAAATCAGAAGAGTGGCTTCCCTTGAAGGGAGGTGATACTCAGTGGAAGAGGCATGAGGGAGCCTTCTTGGGTGACAGAGATGTTCTACACCAGTGGTCCCCAACCTTTTTGGCCCCAGGGACGGGTTCGTGGAAGACGGTTTTTCCACAGACTGGGATGGGGGGTGCTGGATATGAGGGTTCAGGCGGTAATGCGAGCGATGGGGGGCGGCAGATGAAGCTCGCTCACTCGCCCGCCACTCACCTCCTGTTGTGCGGCCCGGTTCCTAACAGGCAGCGGACCGGTCCCGGTCCACGGCCCAGGGGTTGGGGACCCCTATTCTACATCACAATCTGGGCAGTGGTCACACGGGCCCATGCATATGTGAAAAGTCACTGAGCCGTACACTCAAGAACTGTATGCTTTACTGCACACACGCTATCTTTCCTTCTGGGGAAAATTTTTTAGATACAATACTAAGATGAAAGGGCAAGCGTTAAAAAGTTGTATCTAAAATTTGTATCTTAAAGAAATTCAACAAAATATCTGAAGGGGAAAAAAGGTGTAAATGCTAACTCCACTTCCTCTGAGTGGTGGGATTACAGGCTTTTTTTTTTTTTTCTTATTTTTAAGTCTCTAAACTTTTATGATAATTAGTTTTATAATTGAAAAAAGGAACATGTGTCTAGTTAACCCTGAGCACGGACTCCAGGGTGAGCCACTTTGGACCTGTCCCCAGCCCCCTTCACATCCCAGCAAAGGGGACAGATCCGCCTTAGAGGGCAGAGCAGGGCCTGCCACGCCCCGCAGGACCCAGAGAACTCACCTTCTTCCCCGAGGGGGCGTCCCACTCGCCCCTGCGCACCACGCCAAAAGAGCCATCTCCCAGCTTCTCAAAGAGATGCAGGTCCTTCTCCCCAATGAGGCAGGTGAGGCTCTGCAGGGACCCCTCCGTTGCTGGGCCTCCGGGGGTGGGTGAGGTCTTCCGGAAGGTGCTCTGAGAGTGATGAGGGGGGAACTCAGCCTCCAGCCGCTTTCCACTGAACACCTGTTTGAAGGCAGCCAGGGGCCAGATGGAACCCTGAGGCCCCAGAGCCAGTCATTCAGTCCTGCCCCACTGCGTCCTTGGTGAGGCCGCCAGACAGGTCGTGGCTTTGCCCAACTTCTGGGGGGCGGCCTGGCTGGAGGCCCACGCCCCCTCCTGACTACACCTCCAAACGGGAACCCACGGCCTCAGTGTGGCCTCGGGCTACGTGCCAGAAACGGGCTGCCAGGCATGTAGCCTGCGGCAGCTGCAGTCCCACACCCAGCTGCGGGGTCAGGGATAGCCCAAAGCCCGGCACCACCTCTGCCCCCCTTCCTGCTCTGTACCCCTACCCAGCACAGACTCCAGCCCCTCACCCGAGCAGATGGGTAGGAGCCCGAGGGGCCCTCACAAACACCTCCTGTCCATTTTTAGCCCTGGCCCCGTCTCTGGGTTGCCCATTTGGCGCTGTCTGTCTCCACCCTCCCCAGGGAGTCGGCTGCTCTTCATCCTGCCCGGGGAGAGGATAATTTGAGCCTGAGGTTGGACCGTGAGTGTGTATGGGGGTGCAGATGAAGCAAGGCCTTGCTGAGGAAGGGCCTGGGAAGACAGCTGGGCTTCTGGAGGGAGGCCTAGAGCTGAGGGCTCAGAAAGAAGGAAGGTTGGAGAGGACTCTGCAGCCTCGGCTGTAGAGGGAAGGGGCCAAAGGTCAGGGGACAGGAGGGAAGCCCTGAGGGTCAGAGCAGCCCTGTCAGTTTGAGTTGACCACCCTACCAGGGCATGCAAAGCCTCGGCTTCAGGCAGCACCCTCTGCCCAGTTGGTCCCTGCCCCCAAGGTCGGCAGAGCCTTGTCTGTATGGGGTGAAGGGGTCTCCAGTCTGAGGGCCTCTTCTGGCTGCTGCTCCATCCTTCCTCCCAGCAACTGGAATCCCTTCCATTTGCAAGCAGTGTTCAGCTGACAAGGTCCTTCACAGCCTTTTTCTCAAGGGACCCTCCCCAAGGCCCCGTGAGGTGAGCTGGGCAAGTGCGGCTGGCACTGTCTTACTGGCCACATGCCTCAAGTCTGGAGCGGTCAACCGACTGGCCCGGGGACCTCCTGTGAGTCGGTGGGAGATACAAGACCCCCTGAATCCTGCACACCGCGTGGCTCTTCCCTCTTGCCTTCGCCCGCCCCAACACACCCATCCTCCCCTAAAACCTGGGCAAGGGACCAGGACAGTGTCCCCAGAAGAGGCCACAGGATCCCAAGAGACAGCCCCTTGCCAGATCACAGCCAGGAAATCTCTGCGGCCCAATCCCAGGTCCAGCTGTTCTGCACTGCCCGCCCCTCTCCCCAGCCCTGAGGCCAGAAGTGGGGGGAAGGCCCGGCTGGTTCACTTCCTCTCACATTGTCTTCCAGACAATGGGCAAAGTTCCCCTGAGTCAGACCTGGGACTCACCACTCCAGAGACCCAAATTAGGGCAACGGGGGTGGGGGCGGGCCTTGGGGAAGGAAGCTGTCAGTGGGGCCCGGTGACCAGAGAAACCCTCCACAGACTAGGGAGGTGCGGGACGAGGGAAGCAAAGACGTCCTGGGTCCAGACGGTCCCACTGCCCCACACTGGACACCGGCCCCAACACTTAGGCAAAGCGAGGGCTCAAGTTACAGCGCACTTGTCAACAAGCGTCTGTTCCATGCCCGGCACCACTGCCCGGCGGGAGGGGACGTGAAGCCAAGGCTGCACACAGGCCACTCAGGGCCGTCTCCAGCGGAGACAGACGCTTAGCCAGGCAGCTCTACAAGCACCCTGCCCGATAAGACCCCAGAGGAGGGAGGTCTGTACAAAGTGCGAGATTATACTGCGGAGAGTGGGGGAAGGCTCTCGGGATGACACCAGAGGAGGCTCCAGTGAGCTACCCCTCCCACGTCCCTCCCTGTCCGCCCACCTTGCTCATCCAGGACTTGCGTTTGCACACGGCCTTCCTCCTCTTCACAGCCTCCCACAGCCGCCGCTGGCCTGCAGGGAGGAAGGGGAACCCGTGCTGTTAAGGCGCTCACACCCCCAAGAGGCTGCTGCCCACCGCAGGCTTCCTCGGTCACCCTGGGGGAAGTCCACCACTAGACACTGCCCAGCACGATGACACCAAGGAAACAAGCCATCCCCACCAACCAGGGACTGCCATTAACCAGATGGTCACTGCATTCCACTTCTAGGCAATTCTTCTCGAACTGGATGGAGGTATTTAACCACCAAAATTGAACAGTAGTGCTCTTATGCCAACTCTCAAGAAAAAATAAATAAATCAAGGTAACGGACAGAATTTTCCCAATTTTGAGTTTTTCTCCCATAAAATTTTCTTATGTTACTGGCATCAGATATCAACTCTCTAGGCTAAAAGCAGAGTAAGTCAGTGTCTAAATTAGCACATTATTACTTATTTAGCTATTTCAGGCTGAATGCACTCAAAAATTTCTAATGTTCTACAAGGAACACCGTGACTTCTAGAAGCTATAGTCACTACTTTCAAGATAAACACATAGAAAAAAAAAAAAAGAGTTCAACTTATAGAACAGATCTTTGTAGGAGAGACAGAGAAAGGGAGAGAGATGGGGAGAAAAGCAGCAAACCATCATCTGAAGGATTTTATCTTCCCTTCTCCACAGACCTCTGGACACTAACCCCCCTGGTGTTCAGAAGAGACTCAATTCTACATTTATAAAAGAGGAGAAGATGGAAGAGATACACCCTAGAAATGTCTGCACAAACAAAACAGAGTGTGTAGTTAATCCTGAGTAGCCAGAAATTCAAGTAAGATTCCTCAAGCTCCAATTCACCTTCACAACTGCAAACTGTTCTCATGCACTCACTGTGTGCAGCATCTACTGATGCCCCTGTGCCCCACCGCGGGGGCTCTTGGACAGGCAGTGAGAGTTCTCAGCTCTGCCACCCCACGGAATAAAGGGGGGAGGGCTCTTCCATGAGGCTGGCCATCCTGAGGACAGAGGAGGTAAATGGTCAGTGGGGCAACGACAGGCGAGGCCAATGCCCCCACCTACCAGGCCGGCCCATGCCAATCTTCTCCAGGTCCTCATTCTTGACATATTCAAAGTGGGACAGGCGGGTAACGTTCAGGTCGTCGCGGAGCCGCAGGAAATATTGCTGCAGCTGCACCTCGGACAGCAGCTCCAGCAGCCAGCCTGTGCCCTCCTCCGGCTGCATGCTGCTGCTCCCCAGCCTCTGCGGGGAGAGAAGAATGGCTCAGGGACCACGGGATGCAGGAGGGTAACAGGCGACCCTGCCTCTGCTTTGGGCTCACCCACATCCTACTATGTGCTGTGGGGAAGGACTCAAACCATCTTCTTGCTCCCCAAAACAGCTGTACAGAAGAGCCTGTAGCCACCTGTCCTCCTCCTATGGCAACAAGGGTAGAGTCAGGGCAGTTGGGACACAGCCCAGGCCCTGGAGTTGGGGTCTTACTCCCCAAATCTGCCATCCATGGCTGAGTGACCCGAGCTCAAACTCTGTTCTCCGGTTCCCCACTGGCTCTTAAACGCTCCTGTTGTCACAAGGCCTTTGAGAATCTGATGAAAGCTATCGAGTGTGTCTCCAGGAAAACATATGCATCCTTTTCATCATGTTTTAATTACAAAACTTTTGAGGGTGCAGTGTCCCTTGAGACCCATCCATGAGCTCCCCACACCTGATGGACCCCACAGGGACTAGACGAGCTCTAGCTACTTTCCTCTCAGTGCCTGACATCGCATGAGCCTCCCCCCAGGTCCAAAGACCCCTCCACAGGCCACCACACAAACACCTCCAGGACCACAGGAGGGTCAGAGGGAAGGAGGCGCAGAGGCTGGGGCGGGCTTTCAGACTGCTGTCAACGGCTGTCACAACAGACTCCGGCCCAGTGTGGTCAAAGCTTTCCACTTTTTCAAGAAATACCAGAAATCTGAATCGACGTGTAAAATCTCACTATTGAAATGTTTTTTGAAAAGGTACTATACTCACATGTAAGATATTGAAAAGGCACATGAGAGCCGTAAAGTCTCATCCCTATCTTGCCACACAGCCACCTCAGCCCCATCCCCAAAGTCGGCTGCCATTCACGACTTTTACACGTTCTTCCAGACTTGTTTTTCCCCCACACAAATACTCACCCATTACCCACACCATTCTGTTCCTTGTTTACACTTGACGTTAGATCTTTCTCCTGACTTTTGAACTATGTCAACTAATTCAAGTTTGAAACACACACACGCAAGCACATGTGTATGCTGTGCTGGCCAAACAAAACTACATGCAGGCCTCAGTCAGCCAAGGGGCCACCAGACCTGTTACACCCTCTGGGGCCCAGAGAAAGAAGCCAGTGGCACCCTCAAAACTAGGCAGCCTGACACGAAACCCATCCTTGTCCGAGTAAGACCCGTCAGAGCTGATGAGGGCTTGGCCAGCCCCTGACCCGTGTTCAATCCCCACTGGAGAAGACAGGGATGAGGGAAAAGGCCAGCTGCCCCAAGACCCCCTCCTCCCGACTTGGAGGTGGCCTTGTCCCCCACCTCTCATCACAGGTCGCACTAAGAGAGCAGGTGCTCACAGCCTGGGCCCGGCGTGAGCCTCCTGCTCTCACAGTTCCCAGCGGTGCTGCCAACCCAGTGCCAGGAGCTCAGACTCTCCCAGGCAGCTCAGGGCAGTACAAAGAGCCACCACTGGGAAAGAGAAGCCCTCAGTTCAAACCCTGGCTCCTCTACCAAAGTGGCTGGGCCAGAAGGGGGTTTCCAAACTTTAAGCCCTAACCCTTCACCCAGATGGTTCTCATAAGGGCCATACAGCCCCCTAGGGGGCATTTTTGGCTGTCACAGTGTTGGGGGACCATTAGTGGCACTGAGTGGGTGGCTGGGGGACTCACACACTGTCCCAAATCCCATACAACTTAATTCATGTAGGTGAGAAGTTTGTTTATAGTCATCTGATTATAAATCAAATCCCATTTTACATACGAACAAGAAAGTATTTTTACAGTGTTAATACAGACTGAATTTTCCTGGAATGGAGCTACTGTGTAAACTGAGGGAAAACTGGCCTTTTGCTTTGTTTGGAACTTAGCAGAAGTTGTCCACCATTCAGAAAAATATCACTGAAGGCAGCCCACCCTACTATTTCAAAACTCTCCTCTCAGTCAGCACTTGTGTAGACGTTGCCGTGCTGGTTCTACCTGAGGTCTTAGCAGCTGACAGCTTGGTAATGTCAGATTGTACTGACATATTAGAATACACGAAATGATACAATTGATTTCCTTTTGATTCTCCTTTATATTACAGGAGGCATTAAGTTGACTGACCACACACACACAGAGTAAACAGGTTGTATTTCTCTTAATTTTAGTTAAGAAAAATAAAAACTCTAACACTTCAACTACAGTTAACTACATGCTGCGCACAGTTCTGAGCACTTAGCTGTATTAACTCACTTATCCACAACAAAGCCATCTGTTACAAACAAGGGGGTGTGGGCTTAAGAGGGCAGGGCACCACTGCTTTCCAGAAGAAAGCCCCAAAGGTGCCCTGTGAAAATCACCAACCTAGGCAGCGTCTCTCTGTGGCGTGACCAGGAGAGGCCAGCCAGCGCTTCCGCCATCACTATTCCATCCCTGGAGCAAAATGATCCCACCCCCTACAGGGCTCAGCCCAAGAAGAGGCTGGCCACCAGGGCAAGTGGTCTGAAGACCCCCACTGCTTCCTCCCCAGTCGCGGAATCCCAGGGCTCCAGGCCGCTCATTCCTACCCTCCTGGGGGTAGGAGGCAGCCACTCCTGAGAATAGCTCCAAGCCCTGCCCTGTGTGGTCCGGGCTGGGAGAGACCCAGAGGCCACTCCCCTGAAGAAGCTGCTTAGAAAGCACAGTCTGTCTGCCCTGTTCCTTTACCCCTGAAACACCAGCTAACAAATCTCCCTGCTCGGCTGGGCCCTCCTCTCCCTGCTCCCCCACCCCAGGAACAGGGCTGCTCTGCGTGGGGCGGGGCGGGGCGGGGGGGGGCGGCGAAGACTAGAGAGAACACTGGGATCTGGGTGAGAAGAAAGCAGCCAGGGTCCCTGTCCGGTCTCCACCACCCCGCCCAGGGTGACCCTGGACATGTCCCCTCCCTCCCCTCCCTCCCTCTCTAGCCCCCAGCACAGCCCCGTCCACACACCTGTGTCTGACACATGTGGCTCTCGTGGCCGGCACACACACTTCCCACACACGCTCTCCTGACACATTCGCCACCAAGAATGCAGCCGCTGGAGCAGGGAGGCCCTGAACCCCCGTCAGGCCGCCCGGTCCTGCTCTCTGGTCCTCAGTGCAGGGCTGCCTCTCAGTCCGTCCGGCTCCCGCCCGCAACCCCCCACTCACTGTGTAGAGTCTCCGCCGGAGTCTGGCCAGAAGGGGGAAGGAGAGCTCTAGGCCAGGGAACCGACGAGCTGCTGGCATCTCCACGGAGCTGGACGCCCTGACCAGGTCACCGGGGCTCTGGCCCGAGGGGGGGGGTGGGCAGTGGTCTCAGCTCTTGAATTTCAGGTGCTGCCCAGAAGGGAAGTTGGCCAGAGGTCTGCCCCAGAGGCCCCCCAAATCCCACACCAGGGGTGGGAAATGGAGCAGAAGAATAGGGTGGTCCCCCTTTCTCTGCTCTACAGCTGTTTCCACAGCTGGCTACCCTGGCAGGAGAGAGTTAGTTCTTCTCTCAGTTGACTGCAGCCTGGGTCCTCGGTCCGGTCCTGTTTCTCTGTCTTCCCTCCAGCGCAGTGGTCACGGCTCCAGCCCTGCTCCCTTGCTCCCCCGCCAGCCCGCCTCCCTCCCCCCTCCCTCCGCAGCTGAGCAGCTCTGACACTGGCTGAAAAAGGACCTTTCTGAATCACTGCCAAGAGGGCGGCGGGAATGGGGGGACTCTTCCTCCCAGCCACCCGTGCTGCCCCCACCTCCTCCCCGCACACAAGGCCCCTGTCTCTGGCTTCCACCCCAGCCCCCAGAGTTGCAGACAACCCCTGGGATTTTAGGGTGGGGGCTAGGTCAATCGGGCAGCAATATACAAAGAGGCCCCCGTAGTGCTTGTCTGGGGCTGTGAGGGCTTAGTGCACAGCCTGAGTTGAGGGCTTGGACACCAGAGGTTTGTTCCTGGACCTTGCAGGCAGACCCTTCGGAGACCCTCCCCCATCTCCCAGTCCCAGCCTTGGCTGGGCGTCTCCTGGCTCAGGCCCTAACGTGGCCCTGTTACCCTGGTGCCCGACGGAAATAGGAGTCCGGCAGCCTGCCAGAGCGGGGCAGTCCAGCCAAGAGCCGGGGTGGGGGGAAGAATCTCCCAGTCCAGCTGGCCAAGATCCAAAGCCCCCTCAAAACACACAAATATGCCCCTAAACCCTGCGATGCCCCCAGCCAAAGCTAGGGGATTCCGGGCTATAGGATGTCTCCTGAATAGCACCTACACACACAGACATCAGCCCCAGCTAGAGGGAACTGCAGTCACCCCATGAAGCCCCCGTGGAACCCACACATTCCTAGAGCTGACAAGTGATCCCTCTGGCCCTCCTCAAGGGCGCCAGCTGCTCTTACACCCCCCTCGCTACAGCCCCCAGACACACCTGACAGCTGCAGGAAGTCCTCTCAGGCTCCCTCAGCACCCCCCTCCCAGCCATGCCCAGGGAGCCCCTGTTTCTTGCACACTGCTCTCTTGTCCCTATCCAGCTGGCCACCAGCTCTGGGAGTCCCAGCTGGCTGGTGGAGTAGGCAGCTGGGGTTGAGTTTTGGGGAGTCAGCATCCCAGGCTCTTTCCAGGGCCTCTCTCTCAGTGCTTGACCTCCCTGGCAGGGAGGTGCCTGCAGGGACAGCCGTTTCCAGATCTGACTCAGGGAAGGGGGAAATGGGACACCCCCAGCAATCAGTCCTCTTTCCCATCCCCCTGTCATGTCATCCACCACCACCCAAAGCTTGTGAGGCCAGCCAGGTGCAGCCTCCCTTCGGTGCCAGTGAATCACCAGTCTGAGAATGGAATCAGAGCTAATGGACAAGATGAGGTCGGGTCAAGGTCACACTGGAGCTGACCTTCCCGCAAACGCCGGCTCACAATGCCCAGAGCACAGAGAAGCCTATTGCTTATTTCCCACAAAGCACCATTCTGAAGGAGATCCAGGGACCTGACTTCAGGGGACAATTTAAGCAGGATTATTCCCTCTACCGCAAGTTGGGGGACTGCTGGATTGGAATGGCCAGACTGAAAATTATAGCCACCCCTGAAAGATGTGCCCCAAATCCACCAGAACCCCATGCCTGCCTGTTCCCTTGCACATCAGGTAAGAACAAGCCTCAGTAGCTTGCTCAGCAATCCAGCTGTGGGAGGCTGTGGAGAAAAGCAAAGCATGGTCAGGGGTCAGAGGTCAGGCCAGCTCCTGGACCTCTTTTCCCAGCCCCGGAAAACAGCCACCTTTCTGCACCGCCACCCCTACCCCGCTTCGTCCTGTCAGTGACTGCCCTCTACTGGTCAAGAGAGAAAGTGCTTGATCTCCAAGGGGAAGGGAAGCCGACCCATAAATACCATGATCATGTTTTCCAAAGCAAACAGGGACATTTGGCTTAATACACAGATTCATAAAGCCAGTAAGAGGGAATGTCCAGGGCACAGGGACTCAGTGTCCATAAAGGACTACACCCACATCCTGGCAGTGCTTTCGGGGCTCCCCTGCAGCGATGAAACAAGCCCCAAGGGCAGCTTAATTGGGTCCCAAGGACTCAGAGATACTGAAGCAGATGTCAGCAACAGGAATTACCACCACTGACTCGCCCCGCCCCACCCCGCACACAAACACATCACCCTTCTTTACCCAGCATCCCAGCCCCCAGGATCTGTCCTGGGGCCAGGATCACAGATACCTCTCACTCCTGAGAGGCTCCCCTGAGCTCACCAGCAGACGATGCGGTCTAGGGCCCAGCTACCTGGCTATTCCCCAGGTTTCCCCTATTACCTGCTGTCCCTCCTCGGCCCCAGTTAGGCGCAGATATGCAAATCTCTCACCCTTGGAACCCAAACTCCGGGCTTTAGGGCCCGGGAGGGGAGCAGAGCCCTCCCGCAGTCCCCGCCCCTCCAGCGCACCGGCAGCGTCACTGCCCTGCGTCCTGAGGGGCCGGGCCTCGAGCATCCTCCAGAAGGGCAGGGGCCGCTAAAGCACCTCAGCCAAGGGAAGGCCCAGTCCTCGGGCCCGCACGCACCCCACAGCCCCATATCTGCCACCTGCAGCCAGAGCGAGGGAGCAGAGCCTGGTGGTGGCGGTCTCTCCCGCTGGGCCTGCGGCTGCCCCTCCCCCAATCCCGTGCACAGCCTCCGTTCCAAGGAGCCGCCTCTCCGCAGCGCAGGCTGCCCCCCCCAGAGAGCTAGGTGCGGGGCTGCACCTTCACTGACCACGGAGCCACAGCTCCCCTCGGCCCCTGGCCGCCTCCAGGACCCCAGAGATCCACAGCCACCGATCAGGTCCTGGGGACTCAAGGGCCCCCATACTCCATGACAAGGGGGGGTCCACCCAAGCAGCTCACAGAAGAGAAGCCCCCATCCTAACTCGACCTGAGACCCCTCCCTCTAGACCCCTCTCCTTCCACCAGCTCAGCTTCCACCTGGCTCCAAGCATGCGCCCACCTGCCAGGCTCCCTGGTGCGCTGCCGTTCCGCACTCCACTCAGGCCCGGGGAACCTGCCCAGCCCACTCCTCTCCGCAGTGGAAGCCACGCCCCCCGCATCCGCACTGGGAGGGAGACCTCAGCCCTCCGCAGCCCACGCCTCTCCTCACCGGCCAGGACTTCTCCCCGCCTGCACCTCCACCCGCCCCGCCCCCAAGACTGCGCGGGGCCCCGGGAGCTCGGGGCTGGGCAGAGCACAGTGGCTGACCTCTCTGGGCTCAGAAGAGTGCGAGTACCCACACTCCCTCCCGCAGGAGCTGCTCCAACACGTGTCCACGCAGGGCTGTCACCCAGTGCCAGGATGAGGACACTGCTAGTGGAGGAAGTCCCACTGCAGAGGCCCCAAGGTGCCACACGCACGCCCTCTCATTCCAATGGCATCTGATGCATCCACGGACTCCTCAGTACCAGGTATTTAGGGCTGAGCTCAGGGCACCCTCACACCTTGGGGGTTTGGGCAGAGGAGGAGGGAAATGCTGAGACATCTCTACTCCCCACTGCCCCCCACCACCCACACACACTCCACCTCAAGACTGAGGAAGGAGACCCGGGGCGGGGGGGCACTAGGTGAGTTCCCATAAGGCTCACTCTCTTCAAAAGCTCCTTCTCCAGCTGAAGCGCGTTGGCACAGGGGATGACCCTGCCAGGCAGGGTGTTTATTCTAGGCAGAAGCTCCTCTGCATCTTACTGCAGCTACGGCAGAAACTGGTTTTGGGAGCAGCTGCAGGAACACTCAGGAGGCTGTCGAGAAAGAGAGGCTGAAGATGCCAGGCCCACAGATCCCTTCCTCTCCTGGTTGGATAAAGAGTCTGATCTAAACCATTCCCCCTTCCTGCTTTCTCCCTACCTCCTCCCTCCACAAGGCCCCTGCCTCCGAATGCCATCCTATTACAAGACACCCACAAGATCCAAACTGCCTCTAGGATTTGGGGAATCCACCCCACATGTATACCCTCTGGTCTACAACTTGCCCCCTTATCTCTAAAGGGAGCTGGCAGTGGCCCAGGAACCAGCCTGCCTCTGCTGCCCACTCCCCTCCCCCAGGCTCTCCAACAGCATCAGTCAAGTTACAAATCCACACTGAGGAGCAGACGTGACATGTAATTTCCGGCCAAGAAGATTTTTCCAAAACAAGCTACCGTATTCTCAGGAATACATGCCAGGCCAGCTCTCCCCTATCTCTGCCCTCCCTCTTCTCTGGAGGGAAAACAACATATTGGGGAGGAGAAGGAGGGGGGCTTATGGCTCCTCTCCCAACCAGAGGATTATCTTGCCTACACATGCCAGCCCCACCAAGCCCAGTCAACCTCAACTCACCCCTCTGTGTGCAGCACCCAAGCTTCTGGAACAAGGCCAGGCTGGTTCCCCTTGGGACTTCATCCCAGAGGGAACTGTACCAGGTAACCCCACACCTTCAGGTCATCCCAGGTCTGAAATCACACTGGTCTGGGTAGGAGGCTGGCCACGGGCCAAGGGAGAGAAGGGGGTGATTCAGACACATACCATGGCTGTCCACACCCTCTCCATCTCCAGGCCACAGTGGCCCACTCCCTTCCAGGGAGCTTGGCAGCTGAGGCCCTCAGGACAGTCAAGGCTGAGGCATATGTGCCAGCAGTGATGAGCCCACAGGCCCCGAGGGCTCTTCACCCTTCTCCTTAACTGTGGATATTTCCTAAGTCTTTGGAACTTGCCCTTCCTTCGCTTCCCTCCCTGGGGGTCACCTCCTCTCCTCCCAGAGCTCCAATTAGCACCATGTGCTGTCTGTCTCCATTCCTGAGTTCTAGAGGCTCTACACCCATGCTTCTAGACATTTACAGCCAGCTCCACCAGGAGGATGCAAAGGTACCATGAATTCTACATGTCCAAATTGAGCTCATCAACCCCCACCTTAAACCTAGCTTATGTGTGCTCTTATATCCTGACTGAAAACATGGCAAGCCAACACCAGCCACCTAGGCTAGACACCTCACCCCTGGCTCCCCAACCGTAACTCCCTTCTCTCCCCACTGGGCAGCCCACAGAATCGTGTTGTTTCTGCCTCCTCATTACTCCTCCCATCAATACCTTTGGGACAACAATCAGACAGACCTGGGCTGAAAATCTTGGCTGTCTCACTCTCTAGTCAGAAGACTTCTGGGCAAATGCCTTAACCTCTAAGCCTCAATTTCCTTATCTGCAAATGGGAATAAACAGTACGTCCTTCATAAAGTGCAAACTCAATGAGATCATGAATGGCACACTTAGCCCAGCATCTGGCACATAGTTCCCTATTGTTATACCGTCATCTGAATACAGATCCGAAGTTCCTCTCCTGCTTACATCCTTCTGTAATTCCTCACTGAGCCAAATACAAGGCCCTTCAGGATCCATCCCTTGCCTATTTGTCCACCTCCACCTCTTATCATTTCCTTCAAACGTCTCCATATTCCAACCAAGTCAAATACTTGCCCTTCCCTAGACACACCATCTTCTTTAATTTTAATGTCTTTGAGCTATTCTTTGTGATACTCTTTTCTCTTCATGATGAACTCCTACACCTCCCTCAAGACCCAAATAAAACGTCATCTCCTTCGTAAATTCCCATTTCCTATCCCCAAACGGTTCTTTTTGCCATTGCTTCCCAGGTTTTCTTGTTAAAGTATGTTTGAAAACAAGAGTGGTATAAACACATAATACTACACGTGGAAAATAGCCAAAAGAATGAAAAAAATTTTATTATCCATCATGCTCTGATCCTTAAAGGGTACTATTTCTGTAGCACTCTGTATTAATATATAATTCTATTGAGGGAGCCCTGTGTACGCACCTCTTGTGGTTTGTACATTGTAACCATCTGTTTATATCTGTCACCTTGAAAGAAGAATCTGGCAAGGCACCTGGTCAAGAGAGTTTGCTGAAAGGGACTTCAAGCCTTTGTGACAGACACTGGGGAAAGGAGGCCTGTCTCTTTTCCAGTGAGCTGGTACCACCTTATGTCCCTCCAGTGAATACCAGGAATAAGCCTGGTTGCCCTTGTCGGCCCTGGCTTTGCTTCCCCCCATTATTTCGAATCCAGAAAAGCAAGCACCTTCAAGGGAAGAAGCGCAGCCAATCTCATTACAGCTACTCCTGTCCCAGAACCACTAAGCTACTTTGCTCCCACAAAGCTATTTCAGCCCCGGGGACAACACAGCAGTTCCTCAAGGCAGAGGGAGAGCTTTGACTGAAGGCTGCCTTCTCATCAGACTGCGGAGGGAGAGCTGGGGATACCACAGGGTGATCGACGGGCAGGAGGTCTGGTTTGTCAGGCATCCCAGCCTCGCAGAGAGAGAGGAGGGAGACAGGGGGGTCAGAGGGTGGGAAGGCAGGGCACAGAAGCAGGGGCAGACACACCAGATACAGGGACCCCCCTATGCCTCATCTCCTTTGACTCCAACAGAGAACGGGGCGTAACTTTCAGAGAGGAAAGAAAAGAAACTGACTAAACACCACAACACAGACCCTCACTGAACCCAGTACCTCCCCACATCTACCAACTTGGTCTTGAAAGTATTTTTTAGCTGTTTCACGCTCCACCAGCGAAAGACCGGTGTGCCAACCCTGACACCCAGAGACAGGACACTGAGAGCCCTAACACATTCCTGGAGCATCCCTCCCCCGCACACAAACACCACTCGAGTGTGACAGTGGGTAAATTCCTGCTGTTGCCTGGGTCTCTTGCACACACGCACCACACACGCCTGAGTGACAGGGCTGGGATGCAGGGTACTGCAGAGAGGTGCCTCTCACCATCCTCTGGCCCAAGTGTCCTCCCGGCACCAAGGCCCGGCAGCCGAGGCTCCTGGGAAGAGAGGAAGGATGTAGTCTGGCTCCCAGCAGCCAGCCACTCCCAGGGCTCTTCCAGGGCTGGGCAGAGGCTGCCCAGCTGGTCACCCTGCCTACCAGCTCAGGCCTCACCCTACTCCCCCCACCCCCTCAGCAAGAGCCTAGAGCTGAAGGGGCCTATTGTTGGGCCCTGGAGGTGGGGTGGGCCCAGAGCTGTGAATTGGAGAGCATTTACTCTGTGAGAGGGACTGCTCATTCCCTTGGGACAGCACCCACACCAGAACCCCAGGAGCTAGGAACATCAGGCACAGGGTGGGCTGCTGGGCCAGGGAGAGAAAGGGTCCGAACCTGGAAGCGAGAGAGATGTCAGGGACTGCAAGATATTTAAGATACCTTAAATCCCACCCATTTTAGAGATAAAGAAACTGAGACCCTGAAAGGGAAGGGACATGCCTGGTCTGAGGCACCTAAGAAGCTGTCATAGGGAATAGATCCCTAGGAGCTGGGGAGCAGTTCAGAGCAATGGTGATTCCTCTTTGGCCATGGAGGGGCAGCCCTGCCAAGGTCAGGGACTAATAAAGGTCAGGGGCCTGAGCGGAGAACCTCAGGAGGAGATACAACATCCAGGGCACAGGCAGAGACAGGAAGAACCTAAGAGTTCTCACATCCAGCAGAAGCCCTTGGCTCCCAGGACCTACAGCTGCTGAAGGAGGGCCCAGGCCAAACCTCTCACCCCACCCACCTCTTTAGTCACTCACCACATACTGACTGTGTGCTCACCCTGTGCTAGGTTTGGGGGACTATGAAGGAGAAGAAGTCACGATTCAGGTCCTCAAAAAGACACTGTGTGCAAGTTCTTTACTAAAAGTTTTATCTTTCATTGACTGATTAACCCCCCCCCCACTACCCTACATTATCCACATTTTACAGATGAGGAAACTGAGGCTCTGGAGAGGTTACCAGGGTCACCTGTTACTGGAGAGTAACAGGTGAACCAGAATTCAGTCCATATACAACTGGACACAAAACTGCTCGGTTCAAGGATCTGGGCTGATGGAGGGCAGAGCTGGAGTCTTATTTGTTAAATATATACTAGATACTGAATGAATTCATGGATTCTGCGAGGAAGTTTAAAGAGGGAATAGAGGCTCCAGGAAAAGTTAGATTGCGCAGATGCACATAATTTCACTCCTTCCCAAAACCCCACCAAAGCCAAAATTATCAGAAGAGAAATTCTCTGGGCTTCCCTGGTGGCGCAGTGGTTGAGAGTCCGCCTGCCGATGCAGCGGACGCGGGTTCGTGCCCCGGTCCGGGAAGATCCCACATGCCACGGAGTGGCTGGGCCCGTGAGCCATGGCTGCTGAGCCTGCGCGTCCGGAGCCTGTGCTCCACAACGGGAGAGACCACAACAGTGAGAGGCCCGCGTACCGCAAGAAAAAAAAAAGAAAAAAGAGAAATTTTCTGAATGGCCAAAGTCCCTAAGGACAGGAAGAATAGTAGAAGAGAAAACCACAGCATAGCTTTGGAAGCTGGAAAGCAGATGGCCAGTGACTATGGAGAGCAGACCTGAGAAAATCCCCAATCCCAAGGTGAAAAGGACCTGATTGACCCCACAGAATCCTCAAAAGGCCTGGGAACTAGAAGCCCCAGAAACCTCTAGAAGAAGAACAGGCGCTAAAAATACAGAGGATGAGTCGAAAGCTGTTTAAGAAGCAGTAAGACCCCCCTGGACTCCCTCTCCAGTACAAAGCCACTGAGTTGCTGCCCCGGTACCACCCGGCAAAATCGGGATTTCCCTTCAGGGGTAAAGTGCAGGCCTCTGCACTGGCGCAGCAGGCTTGGCTGAGAGCGGGGTGCCAGGGACCTAACAAGGAAAGCACACATAGATGTGGAGATCTCAGTCCCCTTCTCGACTCCCTCCAAGAACATGGAGCCAGGCCTCCACCTCCTGGCAGAAGACAGGAGTGTCCTTTCTGGGGACTCTGATCAGGCCAAGAAAGATATAAAGGAACCAACATTGGGAGTTCTCCACAAACCCAGCAGCCAGGTCACCATACAAAGAAGCTCGGTCAACAAGGCCACCCAGTGCTTGTTGTAGTCAAGAGTAGATGACAAAAAAATATTGGACACCCAAGGAAAGCCTCTAACATGGAAGAAAGAGCAAAACACACAGAAAAAACCAACTGAGAAGAAATGCAGACTATGCAGAAGAAAATTTCTGACAGAAAAAGCTCATTAATATCCTCAGAAAGACAAGATGTTGTATCTACAAAAGAAGAAGAGAATATTATTATTTTTTAATAGGGGGAATAAGAAATTACAAATATGACAGGAAACATAAAAAATTCAACAGACCCATCCTCACCCCAACCAACAAAGTCCGGCCCACAGCAGGTGCTCATAAATATTTGCTGAATGGATAAATGAGGCAGTATTTCATGAACTTTAATGGACATACAGATCACCTGGGGGAATCCTGTTAAAATGCAGATTCGGATTCCATAGATACAGGGTAGGGCCTAAGTTTTACATTTCTAACAAGCTCCCAGTGATAATGTTCTGGTCCTTAGACCACACTTTGAGAAGCAAGGGTCTCTGCTAAACCCTGGAGCAGTGGTTCTTTGCACTGGCTGTGCATTAAAATCACCTGGGAGGTAGGAAAGTGTCGGTGTGTGGTCCCCGCCCACTGAGATTCTAATCAACTTGGTCTAGGTGAGACTCAGGCATCATATCTTGAAATCTCTGCAGATGAATCCATACTGGGGTCGAGAACCGCTGCTCTGGAGAAAGCCTGTAACCGCGCCAATCATTGGTCCTGGCCAGAACAGTCCTGTTTTCAAATATTCTTTCCCATTGTTGACACTAACCACTCTTTCAGAAGACCCTTCTCATCGTGGCCATGAGCATCAGTTTATGGGACTATTTACTATACAGATGGTAATTCTTAATGCTAAGTCCCATTAATGTCAGTGGATGGAGAAATCATTCTACTGAATTTCCAAAAATTCATTCTGGGAATTTTTTCCTTATTAGATTCACACACTTACCTTAATTTTTCTAATTAAAAAAAACTGAACCGTAAAACTTTAGCAAGCCCTTTAAAAAAAATAAAGGATTTTTTAAAGTGAAATGTGGATATCTCCCTAGCCAAAAATCCTAATCCATTATTCCAATGTTTCTGTTAAAACTTAAGTTGAATTTAGTAGTTTTGTGTCTACCCCATCCATGCCATGGGATAAAATAATATCAACAGACATTTACTGCTGTTAAAATTACTAAAATCACAATAGAAGGGTTGGAGGATAAAGTATCTTCCACAATGGAGAGCAAAAGCCCACACCAAGCTACATAATTAAAGAATACTGGAGATAAAGAAAAGATGCTATAAACTCCTGGGCAACAGTATAACACAAGTTCCACAAAAAGGATTGGGAATGATTTTAGACATTAATGTTAACTCTGGAACTTAAGAGCAATGTCCTTAAGATTCCAAAGGAAAGCAATTTCCAGCCTAGATCTCTATATTCAGCTAATTAAGTGACTGAGTATCAGACTGGCAAGGTCTCAAAATAATCTACCACTCTTTCACCCTCCTCTCTTAGGAAGCTTCTAAAAGATGTACTCTACCAAACTAGAGAATAAACCAACAAAGGGGAAGATAGGAAACAGGAGAGAAAGGCACAGAAAGGCAGTGAAGGAAATGCCCAAGATGCTGAAAGGGAGATCCCAGGAGGACAGCTAAGCATCAGTGATAGAGAGCAATTAGTCCATGCCACTTTAGGGCACAAGGCTCTGAAAGAGACTTCTTCAGAGAGGTGAATTTGATAGAATACCTAATGGAATTGACACCCTGAGAAATTTATACAGCTACTGGAGAGTTTAATTAATTGAAAAGTACATAGAAAACTAAGCACACAAAAAAAGCAACTCCAGGAAGAACAAAAAGGTGCCCAGGAAAGGAAAAGTCACAGTTTACTACACCATAAGAATATAAACAATGAACAGTAGATTGAAGAAAAAATGAGATATGCCCAGAGTGGATGGGCTGGAAGATGGGATGAGTAGCAGGGTGGGAATGAGGAAATTAAAGTAAAATCCTCATCTTTGGCCAAGATGCAATAACATGGATCAGACTTACTCTCCTGACTGAAACAACAGAAAAATGGACAAAATATACAAAATGGTTTTGAAGACACCAGACATCAAGATGCAAAGGTCAGTGATACCTAGGAGATAGGAAACAAAGGAGGTCAGCCCTATGGTTGGGTTTCCAGGCTACAGAAAAGGGAAGGGAACCAGTTGGACCCCAAAGGACTCTCTGAGTTGAAGAGATGGAGCTGAGACTCTGGGGAAACTCAAGTGGCCAGAATTCACAGAACAGAGCATCAGAGAAGAGAGAGCACCACAGAAGTCTGTAAAAGATCCCCCTTGAGTAGTAAGCTGAGTACTGATCATCACATGAATGTATGGAAACTACCCAAGGCTGGGAAAAAGAACCACCCAAAAGGATTAGCTATAACAGTGCCCGGTGCTCACAGGGCTGGGAAAATTGCTTGTTCCCACTAGCCAGACTGGAAAAGCTAGGCACTGGGTAGAATACACAGGTGGGTCTTGCCTCAGCAGTGAGGAATTATTAGCCCCAGACTGAGCATGGCTCTGGTCTCACCTAACAAATCTTAAAAATGAAATCCAAAAGGATCAAACTATTCCCCAGTCATTTAACTGCATTTCAGAACAAAGCTCAAGAATATTTATAGGAATACAAAAATACCCAGCAACCAACAAAGTAAAATGGATTGTCTGGCATCCAATAAAAAATTACCAGAGGGATTCTGGTGCAGTGGTTGAGAACCCGCCTGCCAATGCAGGGGGCACGGGTTCGAGCCCTGGTCCAGGAAGATCCCACATGGTGCGAGCAACTAAGCCCGTGCGCCACAATTACTGAGCCTGCGCTCTAGAGCCCACGTGCCACAACTACTGAAGACCACATACCTAGAGCCCGTGCTCTGCAATGAGAAGCCACTGCAACGAGAAGCCTGTGCACCGCAACGAAGAGTAGCCCCCACTCGCTGCAACTAGAGAGAAGGCCACACACAGCAATGAAGACCCAACACAGCCAAAAAAAAAATTACCAGAAAAAAAATAAGGAAGAAACTATGATCCATAATGAGGAGAAAAAGCAATCAATCAAAACCAACCCAGAACTGACACAGATGTTAGAATTAGTAGACAAAGACACTAAAACAATTATAACTATGTTTTTAAAAGACTATCATTGAACTTTTAGAATAAAGACTACACTATATGAAATGAAAAAATAAAGTGAATGGAATTTAAGTCAGATTAGACAGTGCAGAAGAAAAAGTGGGTTAAAATGAAGACACAGTAATAGCACCATTACTATAGTAATACTAGACTACCCAAAATGAAACACAAAGGAAAAAAGATTCTTTTTTTTTTTTTGCGGTATGTGGGCCTCTCACTGCTGTGGCCTCTCCCGTTGCGGAGCACAGGCTCTGGACGCGCAGGCTCAGCGGCCATGGCTCACAGGCCCAGCCGCTCCGCAGCATGTGGGATCTTCCTGGACCGGGGCATGAACCCATGTCCCCTGCATCGGCAGGAGGACTCTCAACCACTGCACCACCAGGGAAGCCCCAGATTCTTTTTTAAATGAACAAAGCATCAGTGTGCAGTGGGACAATTTCAAGTGGCCTAATATATGTGTAATGAGAGTTCCCAAGAAGAGTTGGGAACAGAAAAAAAAAAACATGTGAAGAAACAATGACTGAAATTTTCCCAAATCTGATGAAAACTAAGAGTCCACAGATTCAAGAAACTCCATGACTTCAAACACAAGACACATGAAGAAAACTACACCATCGCACATCATAATCAAATTGCTCAAAACCAGTGATAACATCTCAAAAAGTAGCTGGGGAAGGCAAGGGAGACATGCTACATACAGGGAACAAAGATGACAACAGATTTCTTGCAGAAACAATGGAAATGAGAGGACAGTGGCACAACATCATTAAAACTAATGATTTAGAATTCGATTCCAATGGAAATACCTTTTTAAAATAAAGGCTAAATAAACTTTCTAAATATACAAAAGCTGAAAGAATTCAACACCAGCAGACCTGCACTATAATGAATGTTAAAGTAAGTCCTTCAGACAGAAGAAAAATAATACATATAGAAATATGGATCTATGCAAAGAAATGAACAGCACTGGAAATGGCAACTACATGGGTAAATAGTTAACAAAATTTTTTTACTATATTTAAATTACTTTAAAAGATAAATTGACTGTTTAAACAAAAATTATACCAATGTAGTGTGGGGTTTATAACATGTATAATTTTGATAATATTGCATAAAGGGAAAAATGAAAATATTTTAAGGTTCTTACATCACTTGAAGGCAGACTATGATAAATTAAAGATGTATATTATGAATCCTGTAGACATTACAAGAAAAATATCCTCATAAACACATGATAACTTAAGGATGTATATTATGAATCCTGTAAACATTACAAGAAAAATATCCTCATAAACATAGATGCAAAAATTCTTAACAAATGGAATCCAGCAATATACATAAAGAATAATAACCGTGACCCATTGGAGCTTATCTCAGGAATGCGAGGTTGATTTAGCATTTGAAGACGAAATCAGTGTAATTCATTCACATTAACTAAAAAAGAAAATCCTATCATCATTTTGATAAACATAGAAAAAACATTTGACAAAATCCAACATCCATTTCTATTAAAAATCTGTGTAAAATAGGAACAGAAGGGAGCTTCTTCAACCTGATAAAGATCATATATGAAAAACTTACAGCTAAATCATGCATAGTGGTGAAATACTGAATGTTTTCCCCTGAAGATCAGGAACAAGATACCTAATCTTCTATTCAACATTATATCAGAGGATTAGCCAGTGCAATCAGGCAAGAAAAAGAAATAATAGACATAAAGACCAGAAAGGAAGAAGTAAAACTGTCTATATTAGCAGATGACATGACAGTCTATGTATAAAATCCAATGGAAGCTACAAAAAAGCTACTAGAACCACCTGGTTAGCAAGGTGGGAGGGTATAATATACAAAAGTCAACTTTATTTATATATACTAACAACAAACAACTGGAAATTTAAATTTAAAAAACAACACCATCTTATAGCAACATTATTGGCAATAGCAAAAAGGTAGTAGCAACCATTGATAGATGAATAAACAAAATCTGGTATATTCATACAGTGGATTACTATTCAGCCTTAAAAAAAAAAAAAGACGGGAATTCTGACACATGCTAGAACACGGATGAACCTAGAATATGTTACGGTAAGTGAAAAAAGCCAGTCACAAAAGGACAAATACTGTATGATTCTACTCCCATGAGGTATTTGGAATAGTCAAATTCGTAGAGACAGAAAGTAGAATGTGATTGCCAGAGGTGGGAGGAGACGGGGGAATACAGAGATTGTTTAATAGGTAAAGAGTTTCAGTTTTGCAAGATAAGAAAAAGTTCTGGAGATGGATGATAGTGATGGTTGTGCAACAACGTGGAAGTACCTAACTCTACTGAACTATACACTTAAAAATGGATAAAATGACGGGCTTCCCTGGTGGTGCAGTGGTTGAGAGTCCTCCTGCCGATGCAGGGGATACGGGTTCGTGCCCCAGTCCGGGAGGATCCCACATGCCGCGGAGCGGCTAGGCCTGTGAGCCACGGGCAGCTGAGCCTGCGTGTCCAGAGCCTGTGCTCCGCAATGGGAGAGGCCGCAACAGTGAGAGGCCCGGGTACCGCAGGAGAATTAAAGTGCAAGCCAGAGCCTGGAAGAAAATACTTGCAAATCACATATCCCATAAAAGGCTTGAATCCAGAATATAAAAGAACTCCCAAAACTTAGTACAAAAAAAACCCCCACGCAATTAAAAAATGGGTAAACAATTTGAACAGACACATCTCCAAAGATATACAGATGGCAAATAAGATGAAAAGATGCTCAACATTCGTCATTAGAGAAATGTAAATTAAAACCAAAATGAGATAACCATTACAGACCTATTAATATGTCTAAATTTAAAGAGACTGGTCATACCAAGTGCTGACAAAGTAGTGAATAAACTAGAACTTTCATACACAGCTGGTGGGTACATAAAATGGTACAACCACTTTGGAAAAGTCTGACGGTTTGTTAAAAATTAAATGTACACCTACCATATGATCCAACTATTCCAGTCCTAAGGATTTACCCAAGGAAAAAAAAAGCATATGTCCGTACAAAGACTTACACGTATGTTCATAGCAGTTTTACTTGTAATAACCAAAAACTGAAAACAACCCATCAGGAGGTAAATGGATAAACAGACTGTGGTATACTACACAGCAACAAAAAGGAATAAGCAATTGATACTCACAAAAACGTGGATGAATCTCAAAATAATTATGCTGAGTGAAAAAAGCCAGGCCAAAAAAAAAAAGAGCACATACTGTATGATTCCATTTACATAAATTTTAGGTAATGCGAACTAATGTATAGTGACCGAAAGCAGACTACTGTTACCTGGGGAAGGGGGATGGCAAAGGAGGGGTGGGATGGAGGGATTACAAAGGGGCACAAAAAACTTTTGGGGGTTTGGGAATAATGGGTATGTTCATTATCTTGATTGTGGTGGTGGTTTCACAGGTATACACACGTTAAAACTTATTAAATTATGTTTTAAATATGTGCCATTTACCATGTCATTATACCTCAATAAAGCTATTATTAAAAACAAACACTTCATCTTCCAGGATAAAGCACAGGGCAGGGGGATAATTGTGGGCTCAGGGGCTAGAGGAAAAGGCCTGGGAGCGCTGACCACTCCTGCCTAATGTCCACTGGCCATGGCTCCTGGGAAGGTGGATGCTAGGCTGGCAAAGAAGGGTCTGAGCCCTCTGCACTCAGGACACTGTAGGGAAAACCAGGGCCCGCCTCACAGACGAGGAACTGAAGCCCAGAAATGTTATCCTAGTTACACACTAGTTACCCAGCTAGTAAACCCAGATCTGCCAAAGTCCTCTTTCTCTTCATCTACCACAAATTCAATAATCAACCTGAAACAGGGTGAAGGTGTATGCTTATGTGCACGTGTTTAGAACAGTTCTCTCCACTGAAGCCAGAGCGCAAGAACCAGTCTGGCCGTCCCAGAAGAGCCAGACACCTTGGACACAGCGGCTGAACTTCCGGTGCATGACTGTTTGGGGTGGCAGGATGACAGGCAGGCATGGGACGAAGTTGACAGTCAAGTCTGGGTCTGCATGGGGAGCAGGCTAACTGGCTCCTCCAGCAGAGTCCCAGCAGCTGCCTGCTTAGGACGCGACCACCACTCCCCCTGCCCCAACAGAAAAGGACTATCTTCACCCAGTCCGGTTGGAACAGGGGTCTGGGGGCCATCTGACTCGGAGCCACTCCTTGGGGTGGGGCAGAGATGGGTCTTGGCTAAGGCCCCGAGACAGGCAGCAACTCTGTACCCACCCCGACCCGAGGACTAGAGAAGCAAGAACCCAGACAGCGCCAGGTAAGAGGTGAACATCCCTAGGCAGATGAGGCCCACAAGTGGCCAACCAAGCCCCTGTGGGGCAGGAATGAAGAGGCCTGGCACCCAGGCCATGAGGAAGTCAACAGGAAGCCAAATTTAGCCCCCACCTCTGCAAACCCCACCTCTAAGCTGGGCTGAGAGCTGGCCCTGGCTGGTACAGAACCCATGATGCCACAGCTGCCCATCTGTCCACCTCCATGGGGTGGGGCTGAGGTCTGGGCCACCGAGGATGCCCAGAGTCCAGCAGTGCAGATACCCTCTCCTATCCCACTCTTTCAGGTTGGGGTCCTGAGAGCCCACACGGAGACAGAAGTCCTCACCAGCTCTCCACCCTTCTGCCCACTATTTATCCTTGGCTCTGGGCCCTCAGTATTAATCAAATGTGACAAGAAGGTGTGGCAGGAGCAGGCCAGGCTCGTGCCCAAGTTACCGGCTGCCACACTCACATCTCAGCCCACGTGGCCAAGAGGGTTACAAGATAAGGTCCTGTTAAAGCAGTGCTGCCCCTTCCCTTTTCTGGAACGTGTTTTGAGGACGTGAGGCAGCCTGTGCTGATTGCACCAACCCAGCTATGGCACGGAGGCACCCCTATCTCCACCGGTAAACGGGTGGAGGGGGGATGGAGGGGTGGAGAGGTGACTACTTCCTCTGCAACCTCAGCCTGGGACTACCCCTCTCTCCCTTCTGCCCAGGCCTGGCAGCCACCCACCCAGACAGTCTCACCGCCAGTCTAGACTCTAAGGAAATATCCCATCACTCCAGTTGGCGTATACAGTACTGGGGGGAGGGGTCCTGTCTCGCTGTTGAACACTGCACTGCTTCATTCCTCTCCAGGTTTAAACACAGGGGAATGAAAAAAGGCAGTTTGGAGACCAAGCTCTCCTGAGATAACTGCAGCCCTCCTTCCAAACACACCAATTCCAGCTGAGAACAGAATTGGGCTTCCTTACCTGCTGCCTTCCACTGGCTCTCTGCAGACAAAGCTTCTATGATGTCCCGGCTGAGGTGGCAGAGAAGGACCCAGCAGGACACTGCCCGCTATTGGGCAGTGATTTCCAACGCTCCCAGGTTCACGGCGCTCTTCTGACCCCCACTCCCCAAACCCCTACATCCTGCGCTCACCACGGCCCTGGCCCGGCCGGATGCTGGTGCTGAGCAGCCGGCCTGTGAGTTACCACCTCCTCCTCCGCCTGCGCCTCCGGATCCTGTGTCCCTCCAGGGGCCTGTCTCCCTCCTGGGACCCTTTCCCGTCCAGGTATGTTTCCTGGACAGCCCGCACAACCTGCCCTTCCTGCACCCCGGGTAGCCAATTTGCTTCCTGCACCCCAAGGCGCCCCTCTCCCTCAGGCCCCTGGGGCCCCACTAGTCGGGCCCTCCCCACCAGTTCGAGTCTCTTGCGGCGTGCCGGGGCCGCTCCCAGGACCTCTGCCTCCCCTCTGAGGTGCCCGCAGCTCTCCCAGTACTGCTCCCCCCGCTCCTCGGAACTTTCGAGCTCGTCTCTGCTCTCCCAGAGGCCGTCCCCGAGCTCGGACAGCTGCTCGGGCTGCTGTAGCAGCCTGCGTGGGCTCCCCTCCCCCTGCTCCTGCACCCCGGTGCGAGCCTCCCCCCGCTCCTGCACTGCGGGGCTGCCTCCCCCTTTCTCCTGGTGCTGCTTGCGGGGGCCCAGCCCCTCCTCCTGCACCACAGGCCAGCCCGCGGAGCCCGTCCACGGCGGCGGGCGTCTCCAGTCCGCGAAGTCCCCAGGCCCCCACACCACCCCCAGGCTGGGCTCGCGGCCCCGGCCGCCCCGCTCCTGCACCCCCGGGCCCACCCCGCCCTCCTCCTGCACGGCCGGACCCACGCCCCCCTGCTCCTCCACGCCGAGCTTCAGCCCGCGGAGCTGCTGCGGGCCCCAGCTGAGAACCCCGATCCGCTGCGGCTGCTGCTCCTGCAGCGCTGGGCAGAGCCCGCCGCGCTCCTCCTGCGCTCCCGGCCTAGGGCCCCCAGCCGGCACTGCCCAACGCACTCTCCTGCCCCCCAGAGGCCGCGCGGTCCCGCCCCTCCAGATGGTGCTGCCCTCGCCGCCCGCTTACACCGCCCCCCACCCGGCTCCTTCCGCCCCGTCCCCCGGGGGAGGGGGCTGCGGGGTCGCGTCCCCTCCCGCTCCGCCCCCACGTCCAGGTCCCGGCTCCCAGCCCTCGCTCCTGGGCGTCGACGTCCGCCCGCCGGGCGCCGCGCCCTGCGCCGGCCCCCGCAGGTGCTGCGGCCCCGTGCCCCGGCCTGAGAACCAAGAGCGCCCGCCCTCCCGCCGGGTGTTCCTGGAGCCAGCCTGCGCCTGCGCTGCCCGAGGGGGGGCGGAGCCTGGCCGGATTGGCCCGCCCCCTTAAGGGGCCATGTCCCACTTACTTCTCCTTCTTCCTTCAGAACCCCTACTGCTTCCCCTTCTTCATCCAACCAGAAGCCCTGCTTGCGCCTTCCTGTGGAGCCAGAGGGAGAAGAAGTGAAGCAGAAGGTAGGGAGTCCACACTGAGACGGTGTAGTCAACAGGGCCCAATGGAGGAGTGCTGAAATAGGAGTCTCGAATTCTAAGTAGCAGTTCAGCTGCTCCTGACTTATGAGTGTAAAAAAACCACTTCCCTCTGGCCTCAGTTGCTTCGTTTCTAAAATGAAGAGGAGGTTGGACCGGAAAGTTTCCAAGGTCCCAATCCAGTGAGTGTTTGACTGCAGAGAGGGACTCTAGTCCTAATCTTTCAGCAACAGCCCAGAGACCTATGAACCTGGGCTGCCTCCACCGTTTCCCTGGGGCCAAGGGAGAGCTGGGCTCAGGCCTGTGACACTTCCTGCTGGGAATACAGGCAGAAAGAGTCCCAGGCAAAGGGGGTCTTCCTCCCTCTTGCACTGCTCCCTCTTGGGTCCGTACCCCGAAAGGAGGAGAAAATTCAGAGCTCCTTTTCCCAGTGATAGTGCAACCTGCAGACCCCGATCCTAGCACAGCTGGAGGCGGCCTTGGGCTGCCAAGCTTAGAACCCAAAAGCTAGGGCAAGTTGACCGTTTCTGACTGTACCTCATCTATAAGATGCGTTTAATAATAAAACAACTCCAGACAGAATTGTCCCAAGGATCAGACATCAGAGAATTGTGTAAGGGTGCCTCCTTCTGCACTCCTATTTTCCAGCATTGGGCCCAAGGGCTCTGGCCTGAGGACAGCAGGGCAATGAGAAGGGGGCGGGTTCTAGACAGCTATGGTGGGGCTGGACTGGGTGGATTTGGGTCATGGCGTCTTTCCCTGTGAGGTGAGCAGGGCAACTTTCTACTAAATCATTCGATAACAGTGTGTGTAAGGGGGTTGCCCTTCACCATGCAGCCAGGGCCACTGAGCAGGAAGTTGAATGCACCCCACCTGGGCCGAGACAGGGTCTAGGGCAGGTAGTACTCCACAGGTGGTAGAACTGAGGCTCTACACGATTAAGTAACAGCTGGTAGTAGTGAAGCCAGAATTCAAATCCACTTTTCTGACTCCCAAGTCTGCTCTGAACCAATAAGGCACAACAAAGCAACACCATACCCAGGAGCTTTGGGAAGCATCAGGTTTTAAAGTAGTAGATGGGCCCCTGGGCTGGACAGCTGGTGATTGTCAAGTGGAGCAAAACTGAAGTTTTGTCCTCAGCCAGACAAGAATGACGCCCGTTTCCCTTCCTCCATTAATATGGACGGAATGAACTAGCAGTGGGGAATTTGTTGCAACAAAAATAGAAATGAAGTTTTTCCTCTCCTGAGAACAAGGAAAGTAAAGTAAACAGTGAACAGGCTAGAGAAGAAACAAACGGGATGGAAAGAGTTAATCACTCCTAGCTTTATTTTAACTGTTGCTAATCTGTACTGTCTGTAACTAGATATGTCCTTCACAAAGCTAACCCATTACTCCCTGACACTATGTGAATTACATCCTGCATGGTAATACCCCCTAACTCTATGTAAATTACATCATGCACCTACTACCCTGCACTCCCTTGTAACAAGTCACCCCTTATAGCCTTTTGCATTTCAGAAAGAAAGATAAACCAGAGACAAACAGGCTCAACTACCGGGCTGCTGGACCCAGTTAGCCAGCTGCCTGACACCAGCTGTGACTGTTTTGAAATAATGCAAGAAGAATGCAAGACCTTCACAATTTTGATCCTTATCATATACCCTGGACTGTGAGCCCCACCTATAAGATCTTGTCTGATCCCCCGGGAAGGGGGGTGGGCACAGTTCTTGAGGTGCTAGCCTGCTGTGTTTTCCCCTTTGCCAGGCAAAGATTAAAGCCATTTTTCTTGTTCCTCCAAAACTCTGTATTTCTGTTTGGCATTGGTGCACAGAGAGCCAAGATTTTTGGCATCAGTCTGACCAGATTTGGGGAATCAATAGATGCAAACAACTGATTTGGAGCAAGTTTCTCTGCTGGTAAATCAAGCTCTAAATCAAACAAGGCAAAGGGTCAAAGCACCTACATGCTGGATTGTTCTGCTGGGTGATTCTCTTAGGGGAGCCCAGCTCCCCATTCTCCCATCTCCCTTCCAGTTGCTCTCAAGAGCCAGACCCACGCCTCCGACATCCCTAGTGCAGGGTTATCTGGAGCTTTAGGCTCACAGAAAAGAGGTCTCCTGCTCCCTTCCCCCATCCTGCCATCTCAACTCCTGGACTGTCCCCACCACCACATTGAGCACTGGGGCTGTGATGGAAGTTGTCTTGGAGCATGTCTCCTTCTCCTCATTGTGTTTGACTCTGGTACTGGTAGCTGGGGAGACTGCTCTCTCCCAAGGGGACTGACAGCACAATGGAGGAAATGAGACACAGGCTAGAAACACAAGGCTTAGGAGATTCAGGAGGCTGGGGGGATAAACCCAATCCTCCAATGTGCCTATGCCAGTCTCTTCCCAGATCTGAAACTTGAAAAGAGCTGCCCACAGCAGAGTGATTCTGCAGGGAGAAGGGCTTGTCAGGTCTAGTTCTAAGCAGAGGCAGCCCAAGCTGCTTGAGGGAGGCATGTGGCAGTGCCTTGAAGAATCTCCACTGTGAGATGGTTGCATGTGTGGGGTAAGCAGGAGGTCAAGGAAGGCAGTGGCGGGTGGTGAAGGCAGCCTGGCTCATACCTGTAAGCAGGTGCTCGGCCAAGAGTGTTGATGCTGCGGAGTGATTGGGCTGAAGGTTTTTTGGGTTCTGTTTTGTTTTTAAAAATAGAGCAATGTTTTTTAAACTACTCTTGCAAACTATTAGCTGGAGGTGAACTGAATTTAGTGAGTTTTAACTGGCTTTTTTTTTTTGGCTGCGTTGGGTCTTCGTTGCTGCGTGTGGGCTTTCTCTAGTTGCAGTGAACGGGCTTCTCATTGCGGTGGCTTCTCTTGTTGCGGAGCATGGGCTCTAGGCACATGGGCTTCAGTAGTTGTGGCACTTGGGCTCAGTAGTTGTGGCTTGTGGGATCTAGAGCACAGGCTCAGTAGTTGTGGCACATGGGCTTAGTTGCTCCGTGGCATGTGGGATCTTCCCAGACTGGGCTCGAACCCATGTCCCCTGCATTAGCAGGCGGATTCTTTATCACTGCGCCACCAGGGAAGTCCCTTAACTGGCTTTTTTTTTTTTTTTTTTTTTGCGGTACGCGGCCTCTCGCTGCTGTGGCCCCTCCCATTGCAGAGCACAGGCTCCAGACGCGCAGGCTCAGCGGCCATGGCTCACAGGCCCAGCCGCTCCGCGGCATGTGGGATCTTCCCGGACCGGGGCACGAACCCGTGTCCCCTGCATCGGCAGGCGGACTGTCAACCGCTGCGCCACCAGGGAAACCCTGGCTTTTTTTTTAATGAAAGAGGACAGTCAGTAATAGAAAATATCAGAATATAATTTTCTGAACTTTTCATTGAAGTATAACGTGCATCCAGAGAAGTGCAAAGACTTGGGCATTTTGCAAAGTGAATATAACCAGCACCAGGATCAAGAAGCACCATAATCAGGATATGGAAGTCCCCCCAAATGTAAGTTGTAAAAGAAACTATAATCTTCAAGCATGTCCTTCATATTTATGGTTTACTTTTAACTTTCTGACAACCCTCCCTGGCCTCCGCCCACCAACATAAACTCCACAATGACAGGAAGTTTTGTCTGGGGATAAGACTGGCACAGGCACCTAGAACAATGCCGAGTATACAGTAGGTGCCAGCAATATCTATTGAATGCATGAGAGTGCATCACAGATAGTGTAACCAAGCAGGACCCTATGGGGCCTTCCCAGGACAGACCCTAATCCCCACCATGTCCTCTGCCTCTCTCTCTTTTTTTTTTTTTTTTTTTTTTTTGCGATTCGCGGGCCTCTCACTGTTGTGGCCTCTCCCGTTGCAGAGCACAGGCTCTGGATGCGCAGACCCCTCAGCCATGGCTCACGGGCCCAGCCGCTCCGCGGCATGTGGGATCTTCCCAGACCGGGGCACGAACCCGTGTCCCCTGCATCGGCAGGTGGACTCTCAAGCACTGCGCCACCAAGGAAGCCCTGCCTCTCTCTTGTCTGTAGAAAAACTTTAGCCTCCTAGGCCTTCCCCAACTTCCAAAGAATAAATTTAATCAGAGAAGTAAGAAAATGCAGAAAGAAAGGAAAACAGCCAAACAAGACAGAATAATAATAGTTTAGTCATTAAACAAAGTCAAGGACTGTTAGTTCCTCCTCAAGGGCTATAGATAATATACTGGACCATATCCTTTGAGCTGTTTGACAGCTACTAAAACCCCCACGAGGTGGAAGAAGTTAACTGCATGCTGCCCACAAGCACGTAGACTCCAGACCAGTTGGAATCAGGAGGTTGATGATGTTGATTCCCAGTTACTCACCAACAACCAATCAGAAGAATGTCCATGAGCTGATCATACACCCTTTTCTCTCACCCTGTCTTTAAAAACCTTTCCCTGAAAGCCATCAGGGAGTTGGGAGCACTAGCAGCCTGGACTCCTTGCTTGGTGCCCTGCAATAAGTGCTGCACTTTCCTTCACCACAATCCGGTGTCAGCAGATTGGCTTTACTGTGCCCAAGTGAATGGACTGAAGTTTGGTTTGGTAACAATAGTAAAGGTATGGTTTCATTATATATACACAGGTGTGCTCTACATCTTGATATAAAATGTGTTTCTTTCTGCAGATCAGAGGCAAAGACTTCTGAAGGCCAGTGCTCCAACTTGAGAAAGCTGTGGAGGCTGTGGTTCAGGCCCAGGGAATGAGCGTGGACGAAGTAGAATAGTATGCTGACTAGACCAGTGCTTCTCAAACTGCAGTGTGCCACTGAATGACCCAGGCGTCTGGTTTAAAGGCAGGTTCTGATTCAGCAAGCTCGGAAGGGGATGCTGCGATTCTACATTTCTGTCAAGCTCCTACACTTGGTTAGCAAGGCCTTGAACCCAGAGATTCTCAATAATGCTGTACATAAGAATCACATGGGAGGCTTTTAAAAACACTGCTGCCCAGGTCCCACCCCAGAACAATTCAGTTGCAATCTCTGGGGTGGGGCTCAGCATCCATAGGTTTTAAAAGCTCCCCTGGTGATTCCAGTGTGCAACCAGAAACAGTGGGTGCTGGTTCCCTGGAGTACCCCCAGTGCCTGAGCTGAGGTGGGAGGAAGTGAGGTGTGGGGTCAGGTCTGGTGTCTGAGCAAACAATCCAGTATGACAAAAGGCAAGAGGTTTCTTAGTCAGGAATGGACCATTTGCCCCTTAGAGGAGGTGAAGGGAGGGATTTCTGAAGCAATTCTTTGGCGTGGGGCTATCTGCTAACCCAGGTAACATCCTCCCAGGACCAAGAACAGACCTGTGCCTTTACCTTATCAAGCAAGTCAGAGCCCCCCAGAGCTGCTCCGGGGGCTGGGCTCACATGCCCCCAAGCAGTTCAAACATTTTCAAAACCTTACTAGAGCAGTGGGAGGAGGTGCTGCCAGTTGCTCCCACACCCTGCCCCCTCTGCCCTGCTAGAGAAAGAGCCAGATGAGTCCAGAGATTACAAGTCCTGGATCAACATGGACTATTCAGGATGAAGCACCATAGTTCTGGGTTCTGACGCCCTCTGGTGGACACCTAGATTTGAAGTTGGTAACCAACAAACAGACTACGGCGTCCAGGTACTCTTTTATTTATTTATTTTTTAAACTTTTAATACAGTTTTTAAAGGTTACTTTCCATTTACAGTTATTACAAAATATTGGTTGTATTCCCCATGTTGTACAATACACCCTTGAACCTATCTTACACCCAATAGTTTGTACCTCCCATTCCCCCACCCCTATACCCTCCCCCCCACTGGTAATTAGTTTGTTCTCTATATCTGCAAGTCTGCTTTTTTGTTTTATTCATTAGTTTTTTGTATTTTTTAGATTCCACATATAAGTGATATCATACAATATTTGTCTTTCTCTGTCTGATTTATGTCACTTAGCATAATGCCCTCCAAGTCCATCCATGTTGCTGCACATGGCAAAATTTTGTTCTCTTTTATGGCTGAGTAGTATTCCATTGCGCGCGCGCGCGCGCGCGTGTGTGTGTGTGTGTGTGTGTGTGTGTGTGTGTGTGTGTGTGTATTACAGCTTCTTTATCCATTCATCTGGGTTTTTTTGGTTGTTTTTGCCTCAGAAAATTTATAATTTATTTCTTTAGATTGAAGTTTAGTTGATTTACAATGCTGTATTAGTTTCTGGTGTACAGCAAAGTGATTCAGCTATACGTATATATATTCTTTTTCATATTCTTTTCCATTATAGTTTATTACAAGATATTGAATATAGTTCCCTTGGCTATACAGTAGGTCCTTGTTGTTTATGTATTTTATATATAGTAGTTTGTATCTGCTAGTTCCAAACTCCTAATTTATCCCTCCCCCTCCCATTTCCCCTTTGGTAACCATAAGTTGGCTTTCTACATCTATGAGTCTGTTTCTGTTTGGTAAATAAGTTCATTTGTATCATTTTTTTTAGATTCCACATATAAGTGATACCGTATGGTATTTGTCTTTCTCTGTCTGACTTACTCCACTTAGTATGATGATCTCCAGGTCCATCCATGTTGCTGCAAATGGCATTATTTCATTCTTTTTAATGGCTGAGTAATATTCCATTGTATATATACGCCACATCTTCTTTATCCATTCATCTGTCAATAGACATTTAGGTTGCTTCCATGTCTTGGCTATTGTAAATAGTGCTGCTATGAACATTGGGGTGCAAGTATCTTATCGAATTAGAGTTTCTGTCTTTTCTGGATATATGCCCAGGAGTGGGATTGCTGGATAATAAGGTAGTTCTTTTTTTAGTTTTTTAAGGAAAACTAAACTCGATACTGTTCTCCATAGTGGCTGCACCAATTTACATTCCCACCAAGAGTGTAGGAGGGTCCCCTTTTCTCCACACCCTCTCCAGCATTTATTTATTGTTCATAGACTTTTTGATGATGGCCATTCTGACTGGTGTAAAGTGATACCTCATTGTAGTTTTGATTTGCATTTCTCTGATAATTAGCAATGCCAAACATTTTTTCATGTGCCTTTTGGCCACCTGTATGTCTTCTTTGGAGAAATGTCTGTTTAGGTCTTCTGCCCATTTTTTGATTGGGTTGTTTGGTTTTTTTGTTATTGAGTTGTATGAGCTGTTTGTATATTTTGGAAATTAAGCCCTTGTTGGTTGCATCATTTGTAAGTATTTTCTCACATTCTGTAGGTTGTCTTTTCATTTTGTTCATGGTTTCCTTTGCTGTGCAAAAGCTTATAAGTTTGGTTAGGTCCCATTTGTTTATTTTTGCTTTTATTTTTATTGCTTTGGGAGATTGACCTAAGAAAACATTGCTACGATTTATGTCAGAGAATGTATTGCCTATGTTCTCTTCTAGGAGTTTTATGGTATCGTGTCTTATACTTAAGTCTTTAAGCCATTTTGAGTTTATTTTTGTGTATGGTGTGAGGGAGTGTTCTAATTTCACTGATTTATATATGGCTGTCCAGCATTCCCAGCAACACTTGAAGACCGGCTTTTCTCCATTGTATATTCTTTCCTCCTTTGTTGAAGATTAGTTGACCATAGCTGTGTTTATTTCTGGGCTCTGTATTCTGTTCCATTGGTCCATATGTCTGTTTTTGTGTCAAAACCATGCCATTTTGATTACTGTAGCTTTGTAGTATTGTCTGAAGTCTGGGAAGATCATGCCTCCTGCTTTATTGCTTTGACAATTCTAGGTCTTTCATGGTTTCATATAAATTTTAGGATTATTTGTTCTAGTTCTGTGAAAAATGTCATAGGTAATTTGATAGGGATCACATTAAATCTGTAGATTGCTTTGGGTAGTATGGCCATTTTAACAATATTAATTCTTTATCTCCCTTTTTGATGGAATGTAGTCTTGATCTATCACGTACCCAAGCCAATGTCAGGCACAATCAAAGAAGACATGACCCATATGCATAATCAAGAAACTGCTAGTTGGGGGAAGCAAGACTAAACAACTAAAGGACTGGCTCCTTTTATTCTTCACCTACTCCTTCTTTACATCCCCCAGATCTGGCTTTCCTTGGAACTCACTGTGCTAAGTTTAGAAATGAGGCACACTCAGGGCTACTGAGGTATTTTTTCACTTTTGGACCTCCCTGCAACAGGGGGTCTTTGTTTAAATCTCCCCATTTGTAGTGTAGATACAGCACAATCCTTAGCTGACTGTTCTTTCTCTTTCTGCTCCAGTGATGACCAACCCAGGGAAGCCCATACCTGCTGCTTTTTTGGCCACCTCTGCAGCTTGGTCAGCTAATTTCCACTCATTGCCACCTCCACCTGCAAACACACACACATCTGAGCTAATTAGGCCCATAGGATAGAGCTCCCTGCATCTGTGGCTGCCCTCTTGAGCCACGGTGTTCATTGACTACCAGACACTTCCTTTTGGTCGCACCAATCTGAGGAACTGGCAACAGAACCCAAACTCTCAAATCCAGCCCTCTCTCCTCGACTCACCTGGCTCTCTCATTTGCCCAGGAACCAGACTCAGGTCCTTGGCCACCTCTTTCCACATCCCCTCCTTCAGCACTCTGTGAAGACCCCAGACACTGCAGGGCTCCAGCCTCCCTCCTCCTCCCCAGACTCACTTCCTCTCAGCTACCACCTTAGTGCCGTTAGGGAGAACGTGGGTCCAAGACACCTCAGTATCAACAGCCCCAAAGGAGGTGATCAGGTGGTTAAACCAATGGGAAACACTAGTTGGGGAGATCCTGGGCACCTGCGTAAGTGCCTGAAGAATGTCTACAGGATAAGGACAGATTAACAATCTTATCGGTAGCACATCTGAGCTATTGGGATGGGTAAGAAAGGATTGTAAAGGTACCCTAAGAGGATAGAATCAAATCTGGGTTTGAGGGAGGAAACATACATTCTCAGTGGGAGAAGGATTTTTTGTTTGAGCTAGAAAGGATCTTAGAGAACATCAGGCCTAACCCCCTCATTTAGAAGTGAGGAAACTGAGGTCTTGAGATGTATAGCAGATTACCCAAGGACATCCAGCAATTTAAGGGTGGTGATTGAATTGGATTAGAATCTCCATGACCCAGATACAAATTCAGGGCTCTTACTCTACTAATTCTTTTTCCCAACTTCCTAACCCCTCTAGCAAATACATATATACCATGCCAAAGCTGAGCTGCAAAAACAGAAGGGAGTAAGAATATCTTAGTGAGTTCTGATGATTTACATATAGAAATTATATATGGGCCAGTCTCTATATGCTTGGTTGGGGGTGATGAGAAAGCACCTTATGGAATTAGTTGAGGGGAATAGCTGGGTATCAAGGAAGTCTGGGACTGAGTTCTAGCATGGGAACATGTTAGGCCATCAGGCCTCCTTACCTTCCAGTTCATGCATGCATGAATGCACCCACACGTAGTTTTTTCATAAACACTGGTAGCCTGCGTGGATAGTAGTCAAACACTTTGAGCTGACGAGGTTCCTGGCCCTTGGTGTGAGCACTTACATAGGAGAGACTTTTTCAGCAGGGAGAGGAGCAGGAAACAGGGCAAAAAATACAGAAAAGAGAAGGGGCCACAGGAATGATGCTACATCAAAAAAGTGTTATAGGATCTCTTTAGGCATTAAGGAAGCCTTTTATGTATGGAGAAAACATTTTTTATTAGTTTGTCAATTATCTTATGATTTGGTTTATGCTATGTTTTTTTTTTGCAATGCAACAATTTGTATGAAATCAGTATATCAATCTTATCCCACATGGCACTTGGGTTTCTTTTAATTTAATTTTTATTTTATATTAGAGTATAGTTGATTTACAATGTTGTGCTAGTGTCAGGTGTACAGCAAAGTGATTCAGTTATACATATACATATATCCATTCTTTTTCAGATTCTTTTCCCATATAGGTTATTACAGACTATTGAGTAGAGTTTCCTGTGCTATGCAGTAGGTCCTCGTTGATTATTTTATGTATAGTAGTGTGTATATGTTAATCCCAAACTCCTGATTTATCTCTTCCCCTCACTTTTCCCATTTGGTAATGGTAAGTTTGTTTTTGAAGTCTGTGAGTCTGTTTCTGTTTTGTAAATAAGTTCATTTGTATCATATTTTTTTAGATTCCACATATAAGTGATATCACATGATATTTGTCTTTCTCTGTCTGACTTACTTCACTTGGTATGATGATCTCCAGGTCTATCCATGTCGCTGAAAATGACATTATTTCATTCTTTTTTAATGGCTGAGTAATAGTCCATTATATATATGTACCACATCTTCCTTATCCATTCCTCTGTCAATGGACATTTAGGTTGCTTCCATGTCTTGGCAATTGTAAATAGTGCTGCTATGAACATTGGGGTGCACGTATCTTTTCGAATTATGGTTTTCTCTGGATTTATGCCCAGGAGAGGAATTGCTGGATCATATGGTACTTCTATTTTTAATTTTTTCAGGAACCTCCATACTGTTCTCCGTAATGGTTATACCAGTTTACATTCCCATGAACAGTGTAGGAGGGTTCCCTTTTCTTCACACCCTCTCCGGCATTTATTGTTTGTAGACATTTTGATGATGGCTATTCTGACCAGTGTGCGGTGATATCTCATTGTACTTTTTAAAAAAATTTATTTTATTTATTTATTTATTTATTTTTGGCTACGTTAGGTCTTTGTTGCTGCACACGGGCTTTCTCTAGTTGCGGAGGCTACTCTTCGTTGCGGTGCATGGGTTTCTCATTGCAGTGGCTTCTCTTGTTGCGGAGCACGGGCTCTAGGTGCACGGGCTTCAGTAGTTGTGGCGCATGGGCTTAGTTGCTCCGCGGCATGTGGGATCTTCCCGGACCAGGGATCGAACCCGTGTCCCCTGCTTTGGCAGGCAGATTCTTAACCTCTGCGCCACCAGGGAAGTCCCCCCATTGTACTTTTCATTTGCATTTCTCTAATAATTAGTGATGTTGAGCGTCTTTTCATGTGCCTCTTGGCCATCTGTATGTCTTCTTTGGAGAAATGTCTATTTAGATCTTCCCATTTTTTGATTGGGTTGTTTGTATTTTTTGATATTGAACTGCATGAGCTGTTTGTATATTTTGGAGATTAATCCCTCGTTGGTTGCTTCATTTGCAAATATTTTCTCCCATTCTATGGGTTGTCTTTTCATTTTGTTTATGGTTTCCTTTGCTGTGCAAAAGCTTTTAAGTTTAATTAGGTCCCATTTATTTTTGTTTTTATTTTCATTACTCTAGGAGGTGGATCCAAAAAGATATTGCTGCAGTATGTCAGAGAGTGTTCTGCCTGTGCTGTCCTCT
Source organism: Mesoplodon bidens (assembly GCF_964165515.1). Lineage (NCBI taxonomy): Eukaryota > Metazoa > Chordata > Mammalia > Artiodactyla > Ziphiidae > Mesoplodon > Mesoplodon bidens. The sequence goes on along the minus strand of NC_138161.1, from coordinate 111,846,815 downwards.
AAGAGTTTTATAGTGTCCAGTCTTACATTTAGGTCTTTAGTCCATTTTGATTTTACTTGTGTGTATGGTGTTAGAGAATGTTCTAGTCTTATTCTTTTACATGTAGCTGTCCAGTTTTCCCAGCACCACTTATTGAAGAGACTGTCTTTTCTCCATTGTATATTCTTGCCTCCTTTGTCATAGCTTAGGTGAACATAGGTGCGTGGGTTTATCTCTGGAATTCCCATTCTGTTCCGTTGATCTATATTTCTGTTTTTGTGCCAGTACCATACTGTTTTGATTACTGTAGCTTTGTAGTATAGTCTGAAGTCTGAGAACCTGATTCCTCCAGCTCCATTTTTCTTTCTCAAGATTGCTTTGGTTATCTGCGGTCTTTTGTGTTTCCATACAAATTGTAAAATTTTTTGTTCTAATTCTGTGAAAAATGCTATTGGTAATTTGATAGGGATTGCATTGAGTCTGTAAATTACTTTGGTAGTATAGTCATCTGACAATATTGATTCCTCCAATCCAAAAACATGGTATATCTTTCCATCTGTTTGTGTCATCTTTGATTTCTTTCATCAGCATCTTATAGTTTTTCAGAGAACAGGTCTTTTGTCTCCTTAGGTAGGTTTATTCCTAGGTATTTTATTCTTTCTGATGTGGTGGTAAATGGGATTGTTTCCTATAATTTCCCTTTCTGATCCCTTGTTATAAGTGTATAGAAATGCAACAGATTTCTGTATATTAATTTTGTATCCTGCAACTTTACTGAATTCATTGAGCTCTGGTTGTTTTCTGGTAGCATCTTTAGGATTTTCTATGTAGAGCATCATGTCATCTGCAAATGGTGACAGTTTTACTTCTTTTCCAATTTGGATCCCTTTTATTTCTTTTTCTTCTCAAATTGCTGTGGCTAGAACTTCCAAGACTATGTTGAATAAAAGTGGCAAGAGTGGACATCCTTGTCTTGTTTCTGATCTTAGAAGAATTGTTCACCGTTAAGTATGATGTTAGCTGTGGGTTTGTCATATATGGCTTTTATTATGTTGAGGTATGTTTCCTCTATGCCCACTTCCTGAAGAGTTTTTATCATAAATGGAAGTTGAATTTTATCAAAAGTTTTCTGCATCTATTAAAATGGTCATTTGGTTTTTATTCTTCAATTTGCTGTGTGGTGTATCACACTGATTGATTTGTGGGTATTGAAGAATCCTTACAAACCTGGGATAAATCCCACGTGATCATGGTGTATGATCCTTTTAATGTATTGTTTGATTCAGTTTGCTAGTATTTTGTCAAGGATTTTTGCGTCTATGTTCATCCATGTTATTGGCCTGTAACTTTCTTTTTTTGTGGTATCCTTGTTGGGTTTTGGTATCAGGGTGATGGTGGCCTCAGAATGAGTTTGGGAGTGTTCCTTCTTCTGCAGTTTTTTGGAATAATTTCAGAAGGATTGGTGTTAACTCTTCTCTAAATGTTTGATAGATTTCACCTGTGAAGCTGTCTGGTCCTGGACTTTTGTATGTTGGGAAGTTTTTAAATCACAAATTCAATTCCAGGACTTGTGATTGGTCTGTTCATTTTTTGTATTTCTTCCTGGTTCAATCTTGGAAGATTGCTCCTTTCTAAGAAATTGTCCATTTCTTTTAGGTTGTCCATTTTATTGGTATGTAGTTGCCTTTAGTAGGCTCTTATGGTGCTTTGTATTTCTGTGGCATCAGTTGTAACTTCTTTCTCATTTCTAATTTTATTGATTTGGGCCCTCTCCCTATTTTTCTTGATGAGTCTGGCTAAAGGTTTATCAGTTTTATCTTTTCTTTTTTTTTGGCAGCACTGCATGGCTTGTGGGATCTTAGCTCCCCGACCAGGGACTGAACCCAGGCCTCGGAAGTTAAAGCGCCCAGTCCTGACCACTGGACAAGCAGGGAATTCCCAATTTTGTTTATTTTTTTCAAAGACCCAACTTTTAGTTTCATTGATCTTTTCTATTGTTTTCTTCATCTCTATTTCACTTATTTCTGCTCTGATCTTTATGATTTCTTTCCTTCTACTAACTTTGTGTTTTGTTTGTTCTTCTTTTTTAGTTGCTTTAGGTGTAAGGTTAGGTTGTTTATTTGAGATTTTTCTTGTTTCCTGAGGTAAGCTTGTATCACTATAAACTTACCTCTTAGAACTGCTTTTGCCGTGTCCCAAAGGCTTTGGATTGTCGTGTTTTCATTTTCATTCGTCTCTAGGTATATTTTGCTTTCCTCTTTGGTTTCTTCAGTGATCTATTGGTTGTTTAGTAACATATTGTTTAGCCTTTACAGTTTTTTTCTTGTAGTTGATTTCTAATCTCGTAGCATGGTCAGAAAACGTGCTTGATATGATTTCAATTTTCTTAAATTTACTGAGGCTTGCTTTATGGCCCAGCATGTGATCTATCCTGGGGAATGTTCCAAGTGCACTTGAAAATAATGTGTATTCTGCTGCTTTCAGATGGAATGTTCTATAAATATCAATGAAGTCCCCTTTGGTCTAATGTCTTATTTAAGCCTGTGTTTCTTTACTGATTTTCCTGTCTGGATGATCTATTCATTGATGTAAGTGGGCTAAAATCCCCTACTATTGTTGAGTTAACATTTGCCTTATATACTGAGGTGCTCCTATGTTGGGGGCATATATATTTACAATTGTTATATCTTCTTGGATTGATCTCTTGATCATTATGTAGTGTCCTTCTTTGTCTCTTGTAACAGTCTTTATTTTAAAGTCTACTTTGTCTGGTATAAGTATTGCTACTCCAGCTTTCTTTTGATTTTCATTTGCATGGAATACCTTTTTTTCATCCCCTCACTTTCAGTCTGTATGTGTCTCTAGTTCTGAAGTGAGTCTCTTGTAGGCAACATATACATGGGTCTTGTTTTTGTATCCATTCAGCCAGTTTATGTCTTTTGGCTGGAGCATTTAGTCCATTTACATTTAAGGTAATTATTGATATGTGTGTTCCTATTGACATTTTGTTAATTGTTTTGGATTTGTTTTTGTAGGTCTTTTTTCCCCTTCTTTTGTTCTCTTCTCTTGTGATTTGATGGCTATCTTTAGCTTTGTGTTTAGATTCCTTTTTCTTTTTTGTGTATATCTGTTATAGATTTTTGATTTGTGGTTACCGTGAGATTTTTATATAGCAGTATATATATGTGTATATATACACACACACACACATATACACATACTTGTTTTAAGTTGCCGATCCCTTAATTTCAAATACATTTTAGATACCCTCCATTTGTACTCTCTTCCCTCACAATTACTGTTTTTGATATCATGTTTTACATCCAATTGTTTTGTTTAACCCTTAACTACTTAGTGCGGATACAGATGATTTTGCTACCTTTGTTTTGAACCTCCCTACTAGCTTTGTGTGTGGATTAATTCTTGTCTTTACTGTATGTTTTCTCTTACTGATGAGCTCTTTCATTTCATAATTTTCTTGTTTCTAGTTGTGGCCTTTTCTTTTTCACCTAGAGAAGTTCCTTTAGCATTTATTGTAAAGCTGGTTTGGAATTCTTTTAGCTTTTGCTTGTCTGTAAAGCTTTTGATTTCTCCATCAAATCTGAATGAGAGCCTCCCTAGGTAGAGGATTCTTGGTTGTACTTTCTTCCTTTTCATCACTTTAAACATATTGTGCCACTTCCTTCTGGTCTGCAGAATTTCTGCAGAAAAATCAGCTGATAGCCTTATGGGAGTTCCCTTGTATGTTATTTGTTGCTTTTCCCTTGCTGCTTTTAATATTCTCTATCTTTAATTTTTGTCATTTTTATTACAACATGTTTTTTGGTTAATCCTGTATGGGACTCTCTGCACTTCCTGGACTTGGGTGACTGCTTCCTTTACCATGTTAAGGAAGTTTTCATCTATTATCTCTTCAAGTATTATATTTTCTCAGCCCTCAGGCTCTCTTCTCCTGGGATTCCTATAATACGAATACTAGTGCATTTGATGTTGTTCCAGAAGTCTCAAGCTGTCCTCATTTTTTTTCATTCTTTTTTCTTTTTTCTGTTCAGCAGCAGTGATTTCCACTACTCTGTCTTCCAGCTCACTGACCTGTTCCTCTGTATCATTTAGTCTACTATTGATTCCTTCTTGTGTATTTTTCAATTTTTGTATTCTTCATCTTTGTTTGGTTTTTCTTTATATTTTCTAACTCTTTGTTAAAAACTTATAACTTCTCACTCTGTGCATCCATTCTTCTCCTGAATGCTTTGATCATCTTTACAATCATTGCTCTGAACTGTTTCTCAGGGAGATTGCCTATCTCTACTTCACTTAGTTCTTCTTGGGTTTTATTTTGTTCCTTCATCTGGAACATACTCCTCTGCCGCCTCATTTTGTCTAAGTTGCTATTTGTATTTTTATGTATGTGGTATGTTAGTTAAATTTCTCAACCTTGGGAAAGTGACCTTCTGTAGAAGACGTCGTATGCATCCCAGCAGTGCACTCCCCTCTCATCACCTAAGCTATATGCTTTAGGGAATCCCCCCTAAGAGGGCTGCATGGGTTCTTCTGTTGTGGTGGGCTGACTCTGTGAGCAGCGTGGTAGGCTTTTTGGCCCCTAGTCTTGTTGGTTGCCTGACCCTTCCATGTGTGGATGCTGCTTGCTGCTGTTTAGCAGGACTTGGTCACAAGGTGGCTATTTGTAGAAGCCTAGGGGGTGCCAGGGCTAGTGCTAGCTCACTGGTGGGCAGTGTCAGGGTCCTGAAGACTCTGGGTCTGTTGCCCACCCACTGGCAGGTGAAGCCAGATCCTCGGGTTAATGCTGTACTACTGGCAGGCAGAGCTATTTCCTGGAGTCTAGCTGCAGGGCCCAGGGATCCCAGAGCTTGTTTCAGATCATTTGGGGCAGATGGGTTCTTGACACTGTTGGGTATGGGGGCCAGGGTGTCCCACAGGTTACATTGGCCTGCTAGTGGGCAGGACCATGGCCCAGCTGGTCCCAGGGTAGGGTCTGACCTGCTGTTGGTGGTCTGCAGGGTACAGGATCATACTTTTTTTGCTTCTGGCACCTGCCCACTGGTGGGTGGAGCTGGGTCTTGGCACTCTGGTGGGCAGGGCCATGTCTAGAGGCATATCTAGAGGTGGCTGTGGGCTCAGGAAGTCTTTAGGAATTCTGTTTGCTGATGGGTGGGGCTGTCTCCCTGCCCAGTTAGTTGTTTGGCCTGAGGTGTCCCAGCACTGGCACCTACAGGCTGTTGGGTGGGGCCAGCAGCCACCAGTAGCAGTGCTCATGCAGCTGAATGCCCCCCAAAATGTCTGCAGCCAGTGTCCATGTCCCCAGGGTGAGTTGCAGCGATCTCCCCCCAACCCCTGCCGCCTCTCCAGGAGGCTCTCTAAGACCAGCAGGTAAGTCTGGCCCAGGCTCCTATCAAATTCCTCTTTTTGCCATGTGTCCTGGTGCACATGAGATTTTATGTGTGCCCTTTAAGAGTGAAGTCTCTATTTTCCCCAGTCTGATGGGGCTCCTATAATTAACCCTGCTGGCCTTAAAGCCAAGTGCTCTGGGGGCTTGTCTTCTCTGTGCTGGACCCCTGGGCTGGGGAGCCTGATGTGGAGGTCAGAACTCTCACTCCTGTGGGAGAACCTCTGCATATATTTATTTTCTAATTTGTGGGCCACCCACCTAGGGCATATGCAATTTGATTATATTGCAAGTCTGCTCTTTCTACCCGTCTCATTGTGGTTCCTTCTTTATGTCTTTAGTTGTAGAATGTCTTTTCTTGTAGGTTCCAGTCTTTTTCACTGATGGTTGTTCTGCAGATAGTTGTGATTTTGGTGTGCTTGTGAGAGGAGGTGAGCTCAGATCTTTCTACTTTCCCATCTTGGCTGCTCTCCTCTTCATTCTTTCTTTCTGCTCTTCAGACTAGATAATTCCAATTGCTTTATCTTTAAGTTCACTAACACTTTCTTCTGTCTGCTCAAATTTGCTGTTGAATAACTCTAGTGAGTTTCTCATTTCTGTTATTTCACTTTTAAGCTCCAGCATTTATTTGGTCCTTTTTATAAATTCTATGTTTTTACTGGTATTCTCATTTGTTCTACATAGTTTTCCTGATTTCCTTTACTTCTTTGCCCATGGCTTCCTTTAGCTCATTGAGCATGTTAAGTCAACTGTCTTAAACATCTTTAATAATTCCAGTGTCTGGGCTTCCTCAGGGATGGTTTCTGTCAAAATCTTTTTTCCCCCGTGATTGGGCTATACTTTCCTGTTTCTGTTTCCTGTAACTCTTTTATTGAGAACCAGATATATTGAGCATTATGTTGTTTTAACTCTGAAATCTAATTCTCCCTCTCCGCAGGAATTGGTAAATCTTGCTAGTTGAGGGCTGGAGCCATTGTTGTGACTTCTCCAAACTATTTTTGCAAAGTGTGTATTCCTTGTTTTGTGTGGTCACTGAAGTTTCTGTCTGATATCTCTACAGTCAGCCAGTAAGCTGACAAATATTTCCTCAAATGTCTGGCTCCCAAAGGGAAATACTGTCTCTAATCCCCTGTAAACCACTTTAGTTCACGGGGGTTGAAACAATGGCCAACCTTTGTGCTGGCCCCTCAGTGATCAAAAGCAGCAATTATCAATCAAAACACACAATCCTAATATTTGGAGGACAAGTTTCTTATTGTCCAGGAAGCTGCGCTAGGAATATGGGCCACCACCTCTCCTTTCTGCTCCCTGCTTCAGAGGATGGTAGTGGAGGAATGGTAGCCACTATGTGAAAGACCAACATTCCCAAGAATTTACTGATTTACCAGTCTCTTCATCAAGCTCTACCCTGAACATTGCAAGTATTTAACTAGACTCCAGAATTCCAAAATAGTTGCTGTAGACAGTTCTTGCCAGCTCACTAGTTGTTTAGGTGGAGAAATGGCTTCCTTCCCTGACATCATTCCATTTCTTTTTATTGCCAAATAATATCACATTGTAGGCTTATACCACATTTTGTTTATTCATTCATCAGGTAATGGACATTTGGGTTGTTTTCAATTTTTAACTATTATGAATAATGCTTCTATGAACAATCGCTTATAAATTTTTGTGTGGACTTGTGTTTTTAGTTCTCTTGGGTGTATACATAGGCATGAAATATCTGGGTGTAATGATTACTATTATTAACAATTATTACTATTATTAACCTTGCATTCCTAGAATAAACCCTACATGGTCATAATATATTATCCTCTTATATATTGTTGAATTCAATTTGCTAGTCTTTTGTTAAGAGTTTTTGCATCTACATTCATGATAATATTGGTCTGTACATTTTGTTTTTGTAATGTCTTTGTCAGGTTTTGGTATGTTATACTGATATCAATAGTTTCCTCTGTATTTTCTGAAAAAGTTTGTGTAAGGTTAGTGATAGTCCTTCCTTGAATGTTTGATAGACTTCACCAGTGAAACTGAGTCTAGAGTTTTCTCTATGGAAAGTTATAATAAATTCTGTTTATTTGATACAGGGCCATTCAGACTTCCTGATTTTTTCTTGTATTAATTTTGATAATTAAATTTGTCAATACATTTGTCTACTTCATGTAAGTGGTCTAATTTGTTGGCATAAAATTGTTCGTGATATACCTTTACTATCCTTTAATGTCATAGGATCTGTAGTGATAACCTTTTTCATTCTTGATATTGGTAATTGTTTTCCATCATTTTTTTTTCTTCATTGCTCTAGCTAGGGGTTTTTCTATTTCATTTTTCATTCCAAGGAATCAGATTTTGGCTTTGTTAATTTTATCTATTGTATGATTTTCATGTCATTGATTTTTGTTCTTTATTGTATTTCCTTTCTTCTATTTCATGTGAGCTTACTTTGCTTTTCTTTCTCTAACTTATTAAGATGGAAACTTAGGTCATTGATTTTAGATGTTTTTCTAATATAATTATTTAAAGCTATAAGTTTCCCTCTAAGCCATGACTATTCAATAGCACTTTCTGCAGTGATGGAAGTATTCTGTTTTCTGCTGTCCAGTACAGTAGCCACTAGCCATATGTAACTATTGAGCACTTGATATGTGGCCAGTGTGTCTGAAGAATTGAACTTTTGTATTAATTTAAATTTAGTCACATGTGTCCAGTGGCTTCTGTAATGAGCAGTGCATCTTCAAGCACTGCTTACCTGCATCCACAAATTTTATGTTGTAATTATCATTAAATTTAAAATATTTTCTAATTTCCCTTGTGATTTCATCTTTTTGATGAATAAATTATTTACAAATGTGCTGTTCAATTTCCTGAGGTTTTGGGGGTTTCTGGATATGTTGTTACTGATTTTAAATTTTTAATTTAATTCCTTTGTGATCAGAGAACACACCATGTATAATTTCAATACTTTTTAATCTGAGCCTTGTAGAGCCCAGCATATGGTCTATCTTGAATTTACCATGCACACCTCAAAAAAAATAGTATTTTGCACTTGTTGGATGTAGTGTCCTATAAACATCAGTTAGATTGAGGTGGCTGATAAAGTGGTTCAGATTTTTTGTCCTGATTTGTCTAATTGTTCTAATGACTTCTAAGAAGTGGGTGTTAAATCTACTATGGCAGAATTATGTTTCTCCCCACAATGCTATAAACTTTTAATTCACGTATTTAAGGCTATCAGGCATCCTACATACATACTTACAATTGTACTATCTTCCCAATGAATTGTCCTGTTTATCATGAAATGTTCCTATTTTTATCTATGATAATCTTTGTCTTAAAGTCTATTTTTATCTGGTGTTTATATAGCCACTCTAGTCTTATTATGCTAATTTGCATGTTCTTTGTTTTCCATCCTTTAACTTTCAACTTATCTGTGTTTCTTGTAGGCAGCATTTAAATGAACTTCTTGATTAGAATGTTAATGTGTTACTAATGTAATTATTGATATAGTTGGACCTTGGCATATTTTATTAGTTTTTTGTTTGTCCTCTCTTATTGTCCTTACCAACTCTCATGCTTTTTTTTTTTAAGGTCACTTCTCCAGGCTTTACTCCCATCCACAGTCTGTTTGCCTGTGTTTACTTTTTAAGTCCTCAGGTGGGTTGCTTTTCCTTTCTTTTTTTCTATTTTACTCAGAGTTTATCATCGTAAGCAGTGGAGGGATGGGTTATAGGGGCTTACATTGTGATACTGGAACCAAAACTCCTTGCATGAAGGTTTCACGGCTGTTCTCACTTACGCATAGACTACTTTGAAAGCATACGCAAGAAATTGGTGATTGTGGATATTTAGAGGGAGAAATTGTGGGGACCAAGAGGAAAAACTTACTTTTCAATAAAGACCCTTCTGCACTTTGACCATTAGTATGTAAACATTTTTCAAAAAAGGCATTAACAACTAGTCAAAATAATCAATTTGGGATGGATTAAACATTAGGTAGTTTAAAGGACAGATGTAGCAAACTACAAAGGCTTTAACTCAAGCACCTAAGAAGGTAAGCCCATTGATAGCTACAAGGAAGATAACGGTATCTGATGTGTTAAATTCCAAGCGAAGGTATATGTTGCAGATAACCAACCATATGTCTCTTCAAATATTTGTTTAGGGCTGCCTCCTGGCCCATCACCTTTCACAAGGCACATTTTCCTTAGAATACAGTCATCTATTGTCTTGATTTTTTTTCCAGGCTGTGCACGTGGCTACTAATTCTGACAGGGGAAAGCTTGGACATAGGTGAGGCAATTAAAAGGCTTCCCAATTCTAGTGGCTGCAATTCCTGCAAGCATACTGAAGAATTCTGGCTGGCACTTGTAGCTACAAGATTCAGTTGTATAATGTTTTCTTTGGTAATTGCTTAGTAGAAAGCCTGTAAAATAAAACCCTTACCAATTATGCCTTTTACTATAGAGCAGCAGTGTCCACTAACCATTAGCTACTGAGCACTCAAAGTAGGGGTAGCCCAAATTGTGATGTGATAAGCACAATGGATTTTGAAGACTTAGTATGGAAAAAGGAATATAAAATATCTTGGAAATAATTTTTAATGTGTACATGTTAAAATAATAGCATTTTGAATATATTGACTTCAGATATACTAAAATTTCATGTTTCTTTTTAGGTTTTTAATGTGGCTAAACATTAAAATTAGATACGTAACTCACCTATTTTGGAGGGGGAGGGGAGACAAAATAGGTCCTGCTGGAGTTTTTTTTTAATTGAAGTATAGTTGATTTAGTGTTGTTAGTTTCAGGTGTACAGCAGAGTGATTCAGTTTTATATATTCTTTTTCAGATTCTCTTTCCTTATGTTATTATAAAATATTGAGTATAGTTGCCTGTGCTATACAGTAGGTCCTTGTTGGTTATCTATCTTATATATAGTATTGTGTTTATGTTAATCCCAAACTCCTAATTTATCCTTTTCCCTCCCCCCTTTCCCCTTTGTTAACCATAAGTTTGTTTTCCATGTCTGTGGGTCTGTCTGTGTTTTGTACATAGACTAATCTGTATCTTTTGTTGTTTTTTTTTATATTTCACATATAAGTGATATATGATATTTGTCTTTCTCTGTCTAGCTTACTTCACTTACCATGATAATCTCTAGGTCCATCCATGTTGCTGCAAATGGCATTATTTCATTCTTGTGTATGACTGAGTAGTATTCCACTGTATATATACCACATCTTCTTTATCCATTCATCTGTCCATGGGCATTTAGGTTGCTTCTGTCTCAGCTATTGTAGATAGTGCTGGCTATGAACATTGGGGTACATGTATCTTTTCGAATTATGGTTTTCTCCGGATATATGCCCAGGAGTGGGATTGCTGGGTCATGTGGTAGCTCTATTTTTAGTTTTCTAGTGAACCTCCATATGTTTTCCATAGTAGCTGCACCAATTTACATTCCCACGAACAGTGCAGGAGGATTCCCTTTTCTCCACACCCTCTCCAGCATTTATTGTTTGTAGATTTTTTTGATGATGGCCATTCTGACTGGTGTGAGGTGGTACCTCATTGTCATTTTGATTGGCATTTCTCTAATAATTAGCGATGTTGCGCATCTTTTCATGTGCCGTTTGGCCATCTGAATGTCTTCTTTGGAGAAACATCTATTTAGATCTTCTGCCCATTTCTTTATTGGGTTGTTTTTTTGATGTTGAGCTGTATGAGCTGTTTGTATATTTTGGAAATTAATCCAAAACAAAAAGACAACCTACAGAATGGGAGAAAATATTTGCAAATGATGTGACCTGCTAGAGTATTCTTACTGAAAACCAATGACCAATTGGACATCCACATGCAAAAAAAATGAACCATATACCCTTTACAAAATTACCTGAAAATAGCTCAGACCTAAATGTTAAATTGAAAACTATAACTCCTAGAAGATGACACAGGGAAAAATCTAGATGGGTTTGGTGATCCATGAAAGAAATAATTGATAAGATGGACTTCATTAAAATTAAAAAATTCTGCTCTGCAAAAGACACTTTCAAGAGAATGAGAAGACAAACCACAAACTGGGGGAAAATACTTGTAAAACACATATCTAATAAAGGACTGTTATCTAAAATACACAAAAAAAATTCTTAAAACTCAACAATAAGAAAACAAACAAACTGCTTAAAATAGGAGCAAAAGATCTGAATAGACACTTCACCAAAGATATACACTTGGTAAATAAGAATATAAAACATCTTGTCATTAGGGAAACGCAAATTAAAATGAGATACCACTACACACCTACTAGAATGGCCAAAATTCAAAACGCTGACTCCACCAAATGCTGACAAGGACGTGGAGCAACAGGAACTCTCATTCACTGCTAGTGGGAATGCGAAATGGTATAGTTACCTTGGAAGACAGTTTGGAAGTTTCTTACAAAACTAAAGATACTCTTACCATATAATCCAGCAATTGCACTCCTTGGTATTTACCCAAATGAACTAAAACTTAAGTCCACAAAAAACCTGTACACGTTTATAGTAGCTTTACTCGTAATTGCCAAAATTTGGAAGCAACAAAGATGTTCTTTGGTAGGTGAATGGAGAAATAAACTGTTACATCCAGACAATGGAATATTATTCAGCACTAAAAAGAAATGAGCTATCAAGCCATGAAAAGACATAGAAGAATCTTAAATGCATATTACTAAGTGAAAAAAGCCAATCTGAAAAAGCTAGATTGAATGAATTGTATAATTCTAGCTATATGACATTCTGGAAAAGGCAAAACCATGGAGACAGTAAAAATATCAAGGGTTGCCAGGGGTTCCTGGGAAGGGAAGATGAAGAGGCAGGGCACAGAGGATTTTCAGGGCAGTAAAATGATTCTGAACTGTACCATAATGGTAAAAATGTCATTATACATGTGTCCAAACCCATAGGATGTACACCACCAAGAGTGAAGCGTAATGTCAACTATGGACGATAATGATGTGTCAAGTTAGATTCATTGATTGTGACAAAGGTACTTCTTGGGGGTGGGGCTCTCAGGATGTCGATAGTGGGGGAAACTGGGGTGGGAGCAGTGTGCAGGCAGGGAGTATATGGGACCTCTCTGTACTTTCTCCTCAGTTTTCCTGGGAACCTAAAACTGATCTAAAAAGTCTATTAGAAATGACAACAGTGTTCAAGCATTTTATTAAATCAGATAAGGAATCTCCACATTGTTGCACATACCAGATTGTTTACAATTATAAGGGCATATCACTTGTTTACGAAGACACAGCTGAGCAGTAAGTTGACAAGTCTAATAAACCATGTTTAGCCAACTAAAATTTCAAGAACATTCAAAAGGAAACACAATAAAGGTCATGCAAGTTCTAGAATAGTGAATCATGACAAAGCTCAGTCGTTTTATACTTTACCTTCAAAATGCACATGACATCTAAAACCAGAAAAAATCTGAAGACCAGTTGGTTGCCACTAGTCAGATACACATTTCATTCAGGAATATTAAGCCTCTTACCACTACTGACTTGTTTGATTGTAAATAACTTAGTCCTAACTACAGAAAAGGTTTTTGAACAGATTTACTGTTGTAAAATATATGCCCATTGTTCATAATATGCCTTGAAGTCACTGAACTTTCATTAAAATACGATAAAGCATGATACTCAAACCAGGAATCCCAGCTATGACCTTTTCACTTACCACTAAATATCAGTTCAAGATAAAACACCATAAAGACTAAAATAGACTGTAAATGGTCAAATCAGTGAGACTGTATTAATCTACATCTATTTTAACTTACATAAATGACACTAAGTTTAAGAATCTGAAGAGACCCTATGGACTTTTTCTTAGGCGACAGTATTGAACTGCCTTAGAACAAACAGCTGATTATCAGGTTTATAATGATGGCTGAGTAGAAAATAAAGTTCTAACTGATGTAGCTTCAAACTTATTTGTTCACATCTATGTTTAACTTATAACCACCAAATCCTAATGGTTGGGGAGACATGATCAAATACCTTTCTGCAAACTTCATCTCCCCAGACCCTCCACTCCTCCCTCCCCGCCGAATTCCTATATAAGTTTCCCCTGCTTTAAGCTAAAAGGTCAATTCTGGATTCAAACTTGTATGAACTAAGTTTATAGGAGATAACATGCAAATAAGGGGATAAAGTTAAATTCATTTGACAACAGCAAACATTATAAATGTATGCTACTATCCCGCTAAACAGAAGACCTGGGGAAACCACAAATAAAACACGTTAGGTTTAAAAACAAAGACTCTTGAAGGAAGTAATTTTATTTTACAGTGGTTGAAGTTATCCACCAAATGCTTAATGACCTCCATGTTTCTGCAACTAAAACTAAAAGAGAATTATAGGGAGCTGGGAATACATGTTAGATACTAACGATCTTCAAGCTTTGAAGACGTCATTGCATGAAGAAAATTATGGGAAACACTGTTCCCGATAATTACGTACACCCTTAGTGTAACATATGGAGATCACTGTCTCCGATATAGACACTGTGGTAGGCAAAAACTACCTTGTTCTTTATACATTATGGAAGACACTGCTCCCGATAATGTGAGTTAGGTTTGTGACAAAGGTACTGGAAATTTTGCAAAATTCGAATTAAAGTTACACCTTGGATAAATCGAGTTGTAAAATTTTGCATGTATGAGTACACATCTTTTAAGTGACATTAATTTATAACTTGGTCACAATTCACTGCATTTAGGGGAACTGCTGTTTTTATCTGGTTAGCTAAATAGAAATTTACCTTGATTAGCAACCACTAATTAAATTTAATTCTTCTCCAAGACTTAGCTTTATAATTTTATTTGGCTTGCGGTTGTTTTCTAACACCATAAGTGTCGACCACAAATGCAAAACTTCCAGTATCTGTTGGGTTTTATTAGCAGATGCTGCTATTATTTTAAAAAAAAACGACAGTATAACTGTCATAATTATGGAAGGCACTGCTTCCGATAATTATCTTCTATAAAAAAAACACCATTTATAGTGAACTCTGTCACTGATAAATAAACAATAAATATCTCAGTGCCAAAACGACAGGAAGCTTTTCCAAAAAATTAACACTTTGGCCAAAATTTGGCAGTGTGTTCTTTAAAGTCTGACGAACTGAGTTTGAAATTAAACACCTAAAACTTGGTTCTCTTTCAAAATACCTTGGAAAAAACGAAAACAAAAAACTAACAAAGGTTTATGGGACAAGGGACAGAGGAAGAGAAAATATACTAGGTCTTTGGCTTCTGGTCTCCTCTTTTCATACATAATCTTGAGGTTAACACATTAAGGCCTTACTCCTGTGATAAACAGTTGAGCCTCCTTTTATGCAGCTGAAGGACCTCTATTTCAGACCTCACTGGCAAGAAAACAAGTCCCATCTCTTCTGAAAATGAACTGTTTCACTTTCAGATGTGGAAAGGAGCTAAATCCTTAAAGAAGGCAGAGATCTCATGTGGAGAGTAAAGCCTTACAGCCTGGGATCTCCTATCTAGCATCCAGTGAAGGTAGAGGATCACACTAAGCTACCACTTTCCACCTTCAGCAGGTATCACCTTCCTCCTCCAATTCAAAAGATACCAGTTCACATACTTAGGATTTAGAGCAATAGTTCACGTAACTGGTTCTGACTTTTTCATAACTGTAACAGGAAAGAGGCAGTTACCATTACAAAGCACTTAAAACTCTAGAGATAATCAGAGAAAATATTCTATCATGAACATTTTTTTAAGTGGTTAGTCACTTTAACTTGAAGTGCAGGTACCTACCCTGTATTAAAAGCTGCTGCCTAAAGACATCTATTAGTACCAAGATTGGGTAGAATTTTAACAATATTAGGTTTTGTAGCCCTACTGAAAATTTAGCACAACCAACACAAGTCTAGGAACCACACTACCCTGATGTTCTTATATAAGTCATAGGTATCACATTTAAAATTCATTGTCAATGTCCCAGATGTCACCAGAGAGGGCATTTGCAGCTCCCTGAATAGTCCAAGTTGCTAGAGCCAACTGGTTTTTCAACAGTGTTTGATTAAAAGCACCGTTATTTTTCTGCCGCAGCTTCAAGTGCTCTAGTAAAGCTGACAGAGTGTGAGAGCCAGAGCCCCAGAAGATATGTCGGAAAGGAGACTCTCTTGGAGATACATAGGGTGACAGGAAGTGATGTTCCACCTACGAAAACAAAACATACAAGGGAGCTTACACAGTGCTGTGACTTTTGTTGTGAGGAAAGGACCTGATAGAGTAAAACAACTGTCATTCTCTCACTTCAAATGTTAAAATTTCCCTGAATTTAAGAATGTTGAGAACAGGCTACTAATGTTCTAATGTTAAAATTGTAAAGCAAGTTGTCAATTCCTTTGTAAACTCTAACTGCATTGGGTTTTTTTTTTTTTTTTTTTGGTCGGAGCCTATATAGGGAAGGGTTACAAGTTTCCACTGTAATGCAGTCTTCTGCTTCTTCCAAGCAGACTAGGCTAAAAGCAGCTAAGGGCTAAATTAAACAGAAATACAGAGAAAGTGACAGCTAAAAACCATGAATGATCCCTTCTTTAAAATGTTTTTAAAGCCTAAAAAAGTTAATACGAGGTCAAATGTCTTTTGTATTTCCAGTTTAGATATGTTGGCGTCATACCTTGCTAATAAGTAAAAGTTAAAATTTGTGCTGAATTCTAAAGCAGCAAAGGATTCTAGGCTTCTGGAATTATTACTCTACTTTTTAGAAAGACAAGATTTACCAATTAAAAATGCACATACTTGAATTCCTCCTTTTCTAAGGTTTTACGTACTTTCATGATACGGTCATTGATCTCCCTCATGACAAATCTGTTTGTTCTCTCAGCATTCTTATAATCTGTTGTTAGTCTAGATGTAGCACGGAAGAAGTCTCCACGAGCAGAATACAACCACTGTAGATTCAGACCCATCTCCTAAAGCAGAAAGACATTAAACTCACTATTTATTAGACGTTATATTTCTAAGGGTGTTATTCTATATACCTTTCTAAATTTAGGTGTACTAACTGAAATGATTCTGATAAAAGGGGGTGAGACTCACAGACAAGCTCAAGCCAGCAAAAGCTAGACTTAACCATCTTGTACAGGAGGTTCCAAGCTCTATAAACTCATAACACACTCATATTTAAGGTCAGCAGATAGTACAATTATCCATTCTTAGTCTCATAAGAAAACCATCCTCATCAAGAAATGTAACATAATGTACTTAGTAAAAGTATATAATCCTGTGTAGTATATTCTTTCCAGTTCAATTTCCCTTTGGTGGCAAACTTCAAACATTTTGGTTCAGTGAACTTCAAAATCTAGTTATTTCCATCTGATAAGTCCCAGTTTCTGATCAGTTACAATTAGTTTCATGTAAGCCAATCCTAGTAATTAGGATTCGGTTATCAATGATTTACTTCACTTAAGGGATATGTTAAATTGACTTCTAGTACCATAAAAGCCGCTTATTAATTAATTTGGTTTTATCAAATGTTTGAATATTAGACACAAAGGATCAACACTAAACAACACTTTAACCACTGGGTATGTTCTGTCTCCATCCATGTCATCTCTGCAAGGCACATGTGGCCCAAACTCATAGGTTCAGAGTCATAGTTGAGATCTTTATATTCTCTAGGCCTAACTTCTTTATGGGTTGCTTGGAATACATGAATGAGAGAAAGCTTAACACCATTTTAGATTCTGAAAGACTTGCTGTGGTCTATCCTATATCTATAACCTTCAGCCTCCCAACTTCCCTTTCAAATGAGTTATGGATTCTAAGCAAAATTATACTTCAGTTCACTTTAAAACATACCTTGGCTACCAATCATGCTGCCCAGGAACAGCTAAACATTATTCTTCAAACTGCTTGATACTTCAGCAGTAAGAACCTGATCTTAGTTAGTGCTCACCTTTATGTCTGCTCTGAACTGGTTCATTTCTCTCACAAACCAAAGTATTTTGTCATTATACATCTCATAGTTCAGGTTCAATTCAACATCATGGGTAAGTTTAATCACAAGCAGACCGGCTACTTCTGCTGCTGCACGTGCCATTTTGTTCAACTGAGGAACATTCTGATTCAGTACCTCATAGGTATCCATGGGAGTACCCAAATAAGGGTAATCTTTGTCCTGGAAAACAAAGGTAGGTTAATGTACTCAGGTGGGTTGTAAGACTAGGAACCTCACATTCTAGTTTCCCCATCAAAGTAATAGTAACTGTAATTCTTCCTTTGCTTCTAATATATTCCTACTCCAACTTTATCTCATATCCGCCTACCTTAAGAAGATACGGCTTTTACTACTCCTGCAATGAGTAGTTTCTTCTAGGTTCCATAGAATCCCTGTTTTATCACATCACAGACCCTAAACAGATTTCTAGCCAAATTCCTTGAGGTTGTATCCTTATTCCCTTCTCTCTGGGAAGTCTGGACCATATTAATGAGGAAAGAGGAGAGCACGCATGAAATGTACTTTCAATATAAAGTGTTACTTGTAGACAAGAATTTACCTCCTTCTTCATGCAGCATTCATCCATCCATACCTGTTACCTTTCTAACAAGACCGTTTGATGCTCACAAGAACTTCTCTCCACTTTCACTGGACAACTTTAGTAGCTATTTCTTCAACTCTATAACTCTATTCCCTACCACTGTCCCCAGTGACAATCTCATTGCCAATCCTTTGGTTTGACCTCAATTCTTTACTTTCAGACTGTATATATCTGTATTACCTATACCTCTGAACCAGCACTGCTAGGAATCATTAAGAAGTTTTTTAAAAAAGACATGACTTCTGAAGGTCAACAGAAATCATCCATAAGTTTCCTCAACCCTAGGACCTGACACTCAGTTCTTCCTAAAGTACTAAACAGACTTAATGACCAGATATTTCAATACCATTCATACTGTTGCTCTAGCAGAAAGTCAGGGGAGTTCCAGCTATGTTAATCTCCAAATCCAGATCTTTCATCACTCCCTCACTTCACACCTTTCCGTCCTAGTTCCAGGCTAAAACATCCAGTGGTAAGAAGTCTATTAAGGACCTGGCCTCTACTGGATCATCAATTTGATGCCAAAGTCAACAGCTTCCACTCTGACCCCCTAGACTAACCCTGGGATCTCTTCACACCTCTGAAGAGCCTGCTACGGAGCTGGTTTTCCAACTCTAGCCTTCAGCACAGAAGCCTTCATCATGCTTTTTACTCTGCCTGGTTTTCAGTGCCTTCTAACTGGCTCTTGTACCAAGTCAATCTTGTTTTCCAACTTGGTCAGTTCAAAGTTCTTTCTGTCTCTTAAAAATCTTACCTCTGTTTGGTTTTTCTGCTTTTATCTATAATCCCCGCTTAAGAGACTAACATTTCAGGATGAATTGAACATCTACAACCATATTTCAACAGGCATCAAGAACAGTATTATCCTGTAGAACTTTGTTTGAAGGAAATATTCTATACTGCACTGTTCAATAGACGTCCTTGTTATTAAAACTCATCATGCATAACTGAAGAAGTTTAGCAAATAAACTCAAATGCTAACTAAGCTGAGATTAAAATTCTATCTTAAGACTGATAATAAGGGAGATTATAATAACTGCATGTATCTAACTTCTCAAAACATACTAAGCACTCTAGGAAACTTGGCCTCAAAACTGACGAAAGAAGATCTAAGATATAATGCCGTAGCGTTCTTCAGACTTACCTCACAAAAACAGAAAGAGACTGCTGGGATTCCAGAATATGCAAGGAAAGGGAAAGCAGCATTATCATAAGAAAGTTTCTCGCTGCAAGAAAAACAGGAATGTGTTTTTAGAAAGTTATCTAAAGAAAAAGACTGTGCTACATGCAACCCTACCCTACCCCCAAGTAAATTTTAACTCACTGCAAGGTTATGTTTAAACCTCTACCTAACACAGTAGGTGCTACTTACTGAGTGACTCTGCTTTTCTATTAGCTATTCATTCACTTTTCTCAACTTACACTTTGTTGATCCAGTTGCTGTCCCGATATAGAGAGAGCCCAGTAACTGGATGTTTCACCTGTCAAATAAGGAATTATTTTATCATTACAATGAACCTTTCTAGACTTATTCATTTAGGCTAGTCACTAACATTTTTCTCTATAAACATTTATTAAAAATATTAAATTTTTTATTATATCTTCTTGAAAACAATTTAAGACAGTTAAAACAATCCCAAATTTCTGAAGTTACTTCTGCTCGTCCTGTTAGTTCCTCTAGTTATGATGAGAAAAAAAAGTTTTCCTTCTTAACATTTTAAAGGTGACTTCACCACAGTTTTAAAAGCCCTCTCTAGTCTTTATGATCTGCCTATCTTCTTTCTGGTTTCTTCCTTCCAGCACATTTTATACTACTGCCAGCCTAACCTGTAAGCACATTACTGCCCTGTTGGGGACCCTATAGCAATCCCTAGTTTCCCATGGGATCAAGGTCAAGTTCCCTGACCCTGATGTCTCTCCAACTTCAGTCACTCCAATATATTGTCTCTAATCCCATCAGGGAAACTTTGTTCCTCACTCATTCACATGTCTGTTTTTATTCAATGACTATCTCATCTGGCCTTCTTATTTAAGTCTCAGGTATGGTTCAAGTTCATTTAAACCTTCCTTAACATTCTGACTCTATAGATAACCTCTGTGGGCACCTACAGTTTAAATATCAATGTTTTTCATCTTAATTTTTTGTCTAATTTACATTACACTTTCATAAGTAGGTATACACTCACATCTTGCATCGTCTTCTCAATAAGCGAATACAACAGTGGGCTGGAAGAAACTTTGAACTTGCTGGTACCTGCAAAGAGATTATTTTAACATTGCTCCTTCTTTAGTCAAGCAATTTGCACACTGCTACTTCTATAAAACTACTTGGCAAACAGGAAGACGATAACCTAGATCAGTGGCATATACAACAACTATCCTCTTAATGAAGTAGATTAAAAAATGGTTGAGTCAAGCTCTTTCGTGACTGATAACCCCTAATTTCACTCAACTGAAGCTCTTACTCCCTGAGTTTGCATATTTAATGTTAATGACTTGTTTTTCTGGTAACTTTTTGGTTCACCCATGTGAGGGCAGGCATCTATTAGCTACAGTAAGCTTGCTATATTCAGTACATTCTGCTGCAAAGGTAAAATGGCAATGACTAATCTAATAAAATTTAGTTTAATTGTAATGCCTTCCTTTTTATTCCCAAAGTAGACATTTCATTACTCTCCAGTTCATCCAATTTATTCAGCCAGTTCATCCACTAGCTACATCTGTACTTTAAATAACACCGAACTCTTTCACAAGTTTGATTATCTTGTATTTCTATCCATGATGCCACAATCTAGCAAGTTGTGAATTAGTCTCTAGGAGTAATACCATTCTATTGATGGTTTAGTTCCTTCTGGTCCAAAGTAGAGAACTAGTGGTTCTCAAACTTTAGTGCAACTGAATCACCTGAAGCACCTGTTAGAACACAGTTTGCTGGACACTATGCTCCAGATTCTGATTCAAAAATTCTGGGGTAGGGCCTGAAATTTTGCATTTCTAACAGTTCCCAGGTGATCCTGATGCTGCTGATCTGGGACCACATTAAGACCACTGCTCTAGACAAGGTAGTCTGTACCCATTCTATAACTTAATCCACTATTTAAAAGGAAGCTAGGGCTTCCCAGGTGGCTCAGTGGTTGAGAGTCCGCCTGCTGATGCAGGGGACACGGGTTCGTGCCCCAGTCCGGGGGGATCCCACATGCTGCAGAGCGGCTGGGCCCGTGAGCCATGGCCACTGAGCCTGCGCATCCAGAGCCTGTGCTCTGCAACGGGAGAGGTCACAGCAGTGAGAGGCCCACGTACCACAAAAAAAAAAAAAAGGAAGCTAAGTCAATCTTTTGGTCTGGTTATATCCGATGTAAATCATAAAAAATAACAAGTGCTGCTTTAGAAAGCTTTCTTCTACTATTCTATAAGTAGTTGATAAATTTATAAACAGCTAATGAAAGGATACTTACCAAGAATAGCTTTATCCAGGTTAATGTAAGTGAAAGCCTTTAAATGCAAGGAGGAAAGGTATCCCTAGAAGAGAAGGAAAAATACGCATGTACTAATATGTATTAACTTAATTATCACAGACAGTAGCTATTATTCGGGATTTCTGTTTAAGTTTGGATTCTATTGAAACTAAATATACAAAGGTAAAAATGATATAATCACATTTAAAAGAGCATGGTTTCTGGAGGACAGCTTAAGCCAATACAAGTTCAAGTGCCCATTCAGGGTATGGATGATATATAGATAATACCTCTAGCCATTCAGTGGCACCAATAGCTCCAAAGTCTCCACCACTCCAGCTGGCAAAGACAATGCTCCTGCTGGGTTTAAACTGACCTAAAAGACAACAAAAAGTTAAGTTTTGTCTTGGTAAAGGTTATAGGTAGGAAACCGACTTAAGATGAAATCAGAAACTTCTAATTCAAGACTGCAGATTCAGAAATATTTCTTTTCCTTTTGAGGCCCCAGGTGAAAGAACCAAAAAAAGAAATAGAAATAAAATTTTAAAGTAATGTAGCAAAGAACAGGATAGGAGATCATTTGCAAATAAGATCTTAAGTACATAGTAGGGACCAGCTTCCTAGACCTCACTCTTTTACACTCCATTCTTTGAGTCCCTTATAACTTCCAGACCAAGAGATACTTGAAATCACAGCCAAAGTATCTTCTTTGAAAACAATTTGCCTAGAGGTAAGTCACTTAAAACACTAGATTACTTTAAAAACAACTGTTTGAAATAAAATTAAAACTCACAAATTTAAGTTTAGGGAAGAGTGAGTTTTCAGAAAAATTACATTAATGGCAGCTCCTTTCGGGGTTTTATGTGCAACTACCCTCCATCCCTCCCCCTCCCCTGGGTATGTACTTTTCTGCATTAATGTACTTTTGTATTAAAGTTAAGCACTGCAACTTACCCTGTGACCCAAAGATTCATGAAAGTGATGGGGGTTTGCATGTGGGTGGGTATAAAGGAGTGGCAAGTACTATGGGAGAAAGGCTTGAAAGGAAGCCTTTCTTACATAAACAAATTATATACTATAAATATTATATATTTATAAATCAAATATATAAATACATATTCTATGTTGTATTTATAAATATTTAAGTTATATATTATCATTTTATAGCAAAACTATAGAACATTAGTGCAAAGGTATGACACTGCTTGCTTTCAAATAGATTCCTTAGGGACCATGTTAGATTTGCCATATCATTCTGGATATGTAAAACTAAGAATTTAGGGCCCAATATAATGCTTTCCAGAATCTCAAAGAAACTCATGATTCCCAGTACAATGAAGACACTGCACAGAAAGCTGTTTCAAAGTCAAAGGCAGATACAACAAAAGACAACCTGCTTTGTACTTAAGAATTCAGGGTCTAACACAAGTGAACCATAAGAATATAGGCAGAAGTGAGCAAAGCATATTATAACATTTGGAAATACAGTACATAGATGTTCAAGTTCTCAAAATTTGTACTCTACCTTTTAAGACCATGTCGGAAAGTATCTGGGCAAGTTTCAATAGGAGACTTGTTCCTACACTGGACTTTGCAGCTCCAGGACCCCAGGCATCCCTCTGGGCCCCTACTATAACATAGCGATCTTAATTAAAAAAAAAAAAAAAGATAAATTATACAATCAGCTTTTAAACTGTTTTCTAATACTGAAGTCTAGAATAAGCACGTTAGTAGAAGGGTAAAAATGTAGTATATGTATTAAGGGTAAGAGAGCCTTCCTTCAGATCTGACTTAGGATTCCAGGGATTAAAAAATTCACATGACAATACTGGTCTCTTTTCCCTTATTCATACTGCTACTCTTTTTTCTACGTTACCAATAAGGTTACTCACTGACTACTTATTTGTGCTAGTTGTCTAGTAAGCACTGAAGTCCAAGGGCTTTCCTTACCAAATATTATTATTTGATGGCATTCAGATACATTGGCAGACTACAGCCTGCATGCCCATATTGTCCATGGCTATTTTTATGCTACAATGGCAGAGTTGAAGAGTTGCAATGGAGACTGTATGGCCTGCAACATGTTTATTATTTGCCCCCTTAAGAAGAAATTTGCTTACCTCTGGTCTATTTAATAACTTACAAGAGATTTTCTAGTCATAATGGTCAGTTTTTGACAAGTTAATTTCCTAGGGCCTTATTACCTCCTACTAAAACTGACACCTGAACAGTTCACTTTAGGACAGATAAGATTTAGCATTTCAAGAAACCAAGCCAAGTCAGCCTTCCTACACTCCCTCCCTCTGGCCACATCCTTAAGAGTAAGGAAAACAAACAAAAAACCCCCAAGGATCTTTACCTGGTTCTTCAAAGCCCTTAATAACTCCAAAGATGTTAAAAATTCTTATCTCTTTCAGCACATTGTTCACAGTGAGCTTCACATTCTTGTTCTGTGAGGATACCAGCTTACATGAAGAGTCTATTCCCCAAATAGGAGGACAGTCTCCTTCCATATTTCTAGAAGTAGAAGACAGAGATCAGAGTTCTGAGTTACTGTTTACCTCCCTCCAGTTTACAAAATCAGTCCTTCCTACTGTCCAGTAAAGTTCTAGGTTAAGAGGACATATAAATAGAACATACAAAATTATTCACTAGTGGCCAAACATTTGTGTTTTACTCTGATCTGTAGGCGGTCATTTGAAAATCATGAGTTACTTCCTAATTTAACCAATGTTTTCTAAAAAATGTATTACCTATCCCGTCTCTGGCTCTCTGCCAGAGACACAGCTACAATTTACATTTGAAATAGATTCCAAGATGGACTCGGAAGGAAGTTCTTATACATTAAAGTCCATTAATATACTCTCATGTTTCCTACCTCTCCACTAACAAGGGTAGTATACATTCTTATTTCAGTTAAGAAAGAATATTCTCATGCTGCTGGTAGTTAGGTTAGATATCTTCCCCTATCTGATTCCTCATGTGTTATCCAAATGCTGACTACTCTAAAAGGGCTTACTTACATAAATATGTCAAAATATCATTACTCCCCACTACACAAGAAGATAAGGGGCTGGCTTCATAGGTTAGGAAAGACTTGTAGATGGTAGGAAGAATTAACTGATTCTAAGTTTGGTTTTAGTCAAAAAGAATCATCCATTACAAAAACCTCTTAAACAGGATTAATAGCCATATAGGATATTTGAAAGTCCTTACATGTAGATGGCTCTTCATTTGATACCAATAACCCTGCTAAGTAGAACATACTTTATAGCTATCCAATTAAGTCAAAGAAACATGATCAGTGGGGTTAAGAGTGACTTGTTCTATGTCACATAGCAAATAAATGCTCACATGAGTTTTGAAACTAGACTGACATCCCATGCCAATACCAGGTGGGAAATATATCCAGATCAAGATAAAACTTCAATGACATGTACTCTAATCAGACTGAGTTCTATTTCTAAAGAGGGATACTAATACACTAGGGAGATATCCAGAAGGACTAATCATGACTATAAAGCATCTGGAAACTGTCATGAGAACTGAGAATATTCAGTCTATAGACAAGGAAACTTGAATCATTCTGTTGCTTAAAAAGAAAATCCAGAACTAATGAGTGTTCCAGGGAATAAGATTTCAGCTCAATACAAATTCTTATAGATCTCCAATAATTGAACAGGTTGCCATAGGTAACAAAATGCTTTACCACAGGAAGTACTTAAGCAGAAGCTATGCCGGGAATATTACACAAGAAATTCACTGGGTGGATTGAACAAGGACTCCTTGAGTTTATAAATCCAATGTCTATTATTAAGATCACTTTATGGAGGAAAAATTTCATTTTTATCTACACCAAGTTAACAGCTAACCATCCCCAAAATGTGGAAAATTATAACCAATTGTTCTAAGATTTTATCAAATCAACAAATTATTATTATTTCTCCCTAATCATAAAACCTGACCCTGCATTACAGTTTTCAAATAAGAACTTACTGAAATAGCTTTTCTGCACCAGCTCTGGAAATTGTTTGGACAGGTATGTTAGGCAATCCTGATGACTGAGATGGTGGAAACTGAGTGTGATTGAAAGAAGGGAATCCAGGTGTGTAAGGGTCACCTGTTCCCAAATGAGCCTAGTAAAACAAAAGAATAATTAGCTCAGGCATTTATTCAAGAAATCCCTATAAGATTCAAATTCAGTATGGGGCTATAACCTGAGTTTGGTTTAGCACCTTAAAGTTTGAAAGTCTGAGTGGTTCTATAATATGTGACTCTTATTTTTATATGGCATATGTCAAATTCTCAATTCAAGATACTATTGATAAAGTACTTTTAGCAATAAGTAATAATTAGGTCTCAAAGTCATGTAATTCATCTTCTCACTTACTGCTAAAACTCTCCAAGGGAAAAAGAGTATTTAAGGATGGCACAGTTCTCTTTCTATTAATGTAGATGGAATCCAGCAACAATTTGGAGAACCCAGTAACTCATTTACTCAAGAAATAAAAACTCACATGTCCAAAAACTGGAAGATCTGCATTAACAATGGGAAATTTAGTCTGGTCCATGTATATCAAGACACCAATTGCATTTAAACTTTCAGCATTTGCAGCCTAAAGAAAAACAGGTAAAGCTCAGAAAATGAAGATCTAATCAACCAAAATTAGAAGAATACATACTGAACTTATACTGAAAGACAAAGGGTTACAGCAGACTACACCAGTACTCCCAATGTTTCAAATAGCTTATATGTTTAGAAAAAAATACTTGCCTTAAAATTTAACTCTTTTCTAAAAAATTTAACTGAAATTTTTAATGAGATAATTGTAGATTCATTTGCAGTTTTAAGAAGTAATAGAGATCCATTGTAAACTTTGCCCAGTTTCTCCCATTAGTCAAACTTTGCAAAACTATAATGTAACAGCCTGAATATTAACACTGACACAATACAATCCACCAGTATTATTCAGATTTCCCCAGTTTTACTTGTACTCATTTCTGTGTTTGTGTGTATTAAGTTCTAAACAATCAAAATATTGAACAATTAGTTTTAATACCACAAAGATCCTTCCCATTGCCATTTGATATCCACACCTACTTCCTTTCCACCCTCAACTCCTGGCAACCACTAACCTAACCTCTCCTCCATTTCTAAAATGTTTTCATTTCAAAAATATTATATACTCAAAAAGCTAAACAGAGTTACCATATGACCCAGCAATCTCACTCCTAGGTGGATACACAAGAGAATTAGAAATATCTATTCACATAAAAACACGTAAATGAATGTTTATTGTAACATTACTAATAAAGCCAGAAAGTGGACACAGCCCGAATGTCCATCAATTGACAAGTAGCCAAGCAAAATGTGGTATATCCGCACAGTAGAATTCTATTCAGCCAGAAAAAGAAATGAAGTACTGATTAATGCTACAACATGGATGAACCTTGAAAACATTATGCTAAGTGAAAAGAAGCCAGTCAAAAGACACAAAATATTGTATGAGTCCCTTCATATAAAATGTCTAGAAGAGGCAAATCCATAGAAACAGAGAGTAGATTAGTGATTGCCAGGGACTAGGAGGGGGGAATGGGGAGTGACTGCTGCTGGGTATGGGGTTTCTTTAGGGGACGATGAAAATATTCTGGAATTAGATCATGGTGATTGTTGCACAACCTGTGAATACACTAAAAACTGAACTGTACACTTTAAAGAGTGAATTTTATGGTATGTGGATTAAAATCAATTTAAAAAGTAAAAAAGAAACAATTCAATGTGGCTGCACAACAAAGTTTAACTAACTCTTAAGGAGAGTTCAAAAGATAAGAGAAATAATAAAAACCCATCCAAAACAACCACTGTCTTTCCATTCTAAGCCCTGTGTGGGTGACTTTTAATTTTCCTTTTTATGAAACATAGTTATAACTGAATTTTATATATATAATATATTCTATATATAACTCAGTTACACAGACACAATTTAAACTTCTTTCACTTAAGCATTTCTGATTACTGCATTTTTATTGAAAGACAACGACTGCAAAATACTCCAAGTGGATATGCCAGTTTTGGAAGTATCCTATAACTTTAGATAACTGGAACTTATTTGATTTGTAGAGTACTTTAATAAATTATATTATCAGGTATGAGAGTTTAAGACAGATGGTTTTCAGAATGTAAGAAAATTAACAATACCATTTAGCTGAAGAATGTTATGATACCAATGTATTTAATAACTCATACTCACCTTTTCAGCAAAAGTAATTTTCCCTGCTCTAACAATCACTAAAGATCCATTCACAGGCATATTTAAATCCTCAAAGTCTTTTTTAGTGCCAAAATTAGCATGGACCAGTTTACCCTAGAACAAAGACATTAGATTCAATGAGCATTATGGTATTAGAATAGCGACAGAGTCTGCCACCAAATATTTTACAGGTCAAACCTAAGAGAGAAAACCAAGAGAGAAAAAAAAGAAGGCCAAGGCCAGGAAAGAATATATGAGAGTTCTAAAGTCAAAACTGGTCAGGGTTAACAGGAGTGAAGTCAAGATTTCTGGTCTCATATATTCATGCCATTTATTATCTTATGATGCCTTTAATTAACATTGATTATTTACATCAATTAATTTACATTGCTTCAGATATTTGGGGGGAAGAGAAAGGATAATAAGATATCCTTAAGCAAAGAGACATCTATCAATATAAATATGGTAGGCTAGCCAAGGCAGTACCAATTACATAATGTTCCCACACTTGAACTCCAGACAATTGAGGACATAAGAATTAACTAAAAGTTCTGATAATAAATCTGTCCAGAAATTGTTTTACAATAAAATGACTTGCATAGATCAACTTTTGATGTTTTTATAAGCTCTTATCATAATGCTTCTAAACTCTATCAGAGTTCAGACATACAGCTATAAACTGACATTAACAACCAAGTATCTAAATATAGAAAGCTCGCAGGTGAACCAAAACTCTCCGCATTCTTTAACAGAACAATCTACCCACCTCCAAACCACTGGCTTGTGGGTGGCCTGGGAAAGTGATACAGCACAGGTGAACCAGGAAGGCAGAGAACAACCCTAAAACTTCATTTGGCTCAGAAGGCAGTTTTTAGATAGACCCTAGCATATAAATATGTGGTTTTTAACCTAAAAAAACCTAGATAGATCTATGTAGCTGTTTTTTAATTTCTATAGTCGTCTGGCCATATTTGTCTAAATTTTAAAAGATCAACCATTAACGAACCAAACTAAGACTCCAGCTGAGATGGTTATTTATATCTGTCCCCACATAAGGGGGTACCTGATACATGAATTCATTTAGTAAATACTACCATGTGTCAGGCGCTGTCCAAGACTCTGGGACATAGCAGAACATGAAACCAACCCCTAGCCCTTCGTGTAGTTTACATTCTAGTGTGGAAACAAGTAAAAGTCAGGTGCTATAAGTACTAGGAAGAAAAAGAAAGCAGGATAAGGAGAAGTGATTAGAGGAAGGACATTTTTGATCAGATAATCAAGACTTCCCTAGGGAGGTAATGCTGGGAAGAGACGTGCACAGAGTGAGGGAAGAAGCCATGCTAATATTTAAGGGAAGAGTGGGCCAGGCAAAGGGAAAGGCGATTTCTATAAAGGCCGTGAGGTGGGAGCATGCTTGAGTTTGAGAGTTTGAGGAACAGTAGGGAGGTTAGAGTGGCCACAGCAGAGTGAGCAAAGAGGGGAGCAGGAGAAGTAGGGCCTTGCTAACCAAGATGAGGACTTGGGATTTTATTTTAACTGTGGCATAGGAGGGTTGAGAACAAAAATATCCCAAGGTCAGTTACATTTTATAAGTAAATTTATATTCAGAACAGTAAAGATAATGAGTGTTTGAGCTATTCAACAGGGAAAAAAATGTCTCACGCACGGTTTTGCCTTACTCACAGTAACTGTCGTAGCCTTACTATACGCCACATAACCCTCGGGATTCTCCACCTGGTACGCCATACTGCTGCTGCCGCTCCTACTCACTATGGTCACCGAGTTGTGAGCACTGCTAAAAAAAAGATTAAGTTAAAATGAAGCTAAGACATTCCTGAGAAACAAATTAAATGGATTTAATACATTTAGCGTTTGACTTGCATTATTTATTTTGAAGGTCTTCGCTATAATTAGCACACCTGAGAATAGCTACTTCTTATAAAATAAGGTTACCATCTTTCAACATACCTGCCTTTGACCTGAATCTTAACAAAATGTTCATCATGCCAGACTTTGCTGAGTTTAAGTTCACGGAATTGATTTTCAATGTAAAAAGCAAGGCTTTCATCTTTTTGAGATCCAGCCTCACGAGGGACATAAGAATTTCCATTCAGCATCCTGGAGGAAAAAAAGTCACTGTTAAATGAACTAAAGTTTAACCTAAAATAAACATTGAACTCAAATATCAAGCAAATCGTTTTAAAAGCATAACTCAAAAAAATAAATTAACTGTGACCCCAAATCCTGGATTAACCAGATAGAGACAAGCTTAGAAGAAAAAAAATGTGTGCCCATATTTTAGGGAATTTGTGACGTCAAACTTGTTAAAACCTCTTTATCTGATGTATCTGCTTAGGGTAATTTTAGGGGAAATGAGTAGCTTCCAGAAGATCTGCTATAAACAAAATGAAAGATAGTATTACTACTGGTGAACTCAAGATGTACAGCTTCAATTTTCACTCTTTTGAAGCATTCTGAATACCCCGGAAGCAAAACTCCTCTTCATTCCGCTTTCTTTCCCATGACTCTTTGTAAATATACACATCATATTAGTTATATGATCTTTTTTTGATAGACCTTATCCTCACTTTATCCATAATGCCTAATATACAGTATACACAGAAGTATTCACCAGATGAAGTAAAAAATGCCAAGATTTCTAATTTAAGACCAAAAGAATTACTGTACCATTGAAACTATAGGGGGCTAACAAAAGGTAAAAAGATGATTTGTTCTTTATACAGAGTTAGATATGTGTCCAAAGAAGACCTTAAAAATCTAAGGACAGGAACGTTAAGGACACTTCTTAGGGTATAGATTGAGTGAGAACCAGAAGAAATCAAGAAATACTAGAGACATATCAAGCTGGGCAGTCAAGTTAGTCCTGAACTAGAGGATGAAAAAGGCTACCGATGCCGTTATGGACAGTAGCAGGGCTCAGCATGACTTATAAGGGGTTGAGACGGAAAATCGGAGCAGAAGAAAGTCTGACAGCAAGCCACAGGCTACAAAGAACCAGACGACAAAAAGATCAAGAGCCTGTGAATTTTCTAAAAAAAAAGGAGAGTCCCCACAGAAATTCTAACATTTTTTCCTGACAACATAGTTTGAGTTCTTTACTGACTCTTTACCCTCTAACTGAACGTGGGAAGTCTCGCCTACTCTATAAAGCTGTTCCTCCAGACTATCACCTTTGTTTTGTTCCACTGCACCTAATAATCAGTATTTGTTTAGGCACTGAGGTTGAACTTATAAAGCAGCTCAAGCTTACCTGATGGCACTGGTGAAGTCTATGGCATCCAGTCTCTCGGACAACATTGATTTGAGGTCTGCCCAAAATATGCGACGTGTTTCGGGGAGCTGCTCTTCTGTTTCGAAAGGTTCTGTCTCGTCTGTGCACGAAGGCTGTCCTCCTGCCGGTCTTTCACAATCGGCTTTTGGTTCTACACGTTTACAGTAGCCCAAGTAGCCAATCATAAATCCTAAGGATAAAAAGTTTCAGAGCTGAACTCATAGAATTTCATTTATAATCTATTCCTATAAGAATTGTTAATATTTTCAGCTAACCCTTGAAAATACTGGTTTTAATCAAATTGTAAGCCATTTGAAAGTAAGTAATGCATCTCTATTTTGTCTATTTTAAACCAGTCATTCTATTATATAATAATTTTATTTTAAACAGTTACCTTTTCAAAGCAAAGGTACCTTTTCTTCCCCAAAGCCTTCCTTGAATCCTCAGGTCCAGGGTCTATGCTACAAATATCCTGTGCATATTTCTAGTATAACATTTGCACATTACACTGAAATGATTCATGTGTCTCTCTTCTCCCACCAGGTTAACCTCAAAGGCATGTACAGAGTCTTAGCCATCATTGTATTCCTAGTGCCTTGCACAATGGCACATAAAAAAGTACGAAATAAATGTTTGCTGAGCTGGATGAACAGAATTCCTAGGGTTGGTGACAAGGAACATTTAAGTTTTGAATGGCCATTCTTACCAATCAAGAAAAAGACGATTACAGCAATAGTCCCATAGCAGATATATCCATTTAACCTTTTTGGTTTTGTGACATTGGTGTGGTTACCCCTCATGTTATTGTCAACACTTTCTTCTTCATCTACAGCTAGTTTCATCTCCACATGACTGTTATCGCCATCTACTTGCCGAGCCAGACTAAACCGGGTGTATGACAATGGTTCTCCACCAAACTGAGATTTAAAAAAGAAAAAAGGACAGAGAGAAAGCATTATGAAGGAGAAGAAAGGGAATAGGTACAGTTAAAGAAAGTTTGGTGAGGTGTTATACATATTATTGGGCCATTACTATGACTTGCTATACATTCTCAAGGAAAAAGAAGTTCCCCCTTCAAATCAGCGTTCTCCCCTGTGCCCAGTTCTGTCAATGGCAGATGAGGGCTGGATCACACACTGGCCTTCATCTCATTCAGACTTTTCATTCAGGGTTTCTGTTATGCATGTCTACTGGTATACAATTTGACCAGTGCTTTCTTTAGTTCATCTTATCTACTTGATTGTCTCTCTGCCCTGAAACTTCTTACAAGATTTTCCATAATTAACTCTACTCAGGACTGAATATACCCTTCCTTTGTGAGATCAGTTATGCCTCAAGACCACCACTTCAAATATAAATGAATACCTGATGACAGCTTTGGGTATTATTTCCTGCTTACTGGGTGAAATCCATCCTTGTATACTTCGTATTCTTGCAAACTGGTGACAGAGAAATCTTTCTTACTGAAAATCTTACCAAGTTAGAGAATGCTGATCTTGCTTGATCCATCATTGCGAGCTGCCACACAGAAGAGCCTAGTAGTAAAAAAGAGAGTTAATATAATGAGATAGATACCACTGTATCAGACTGGTGAGGACTTTTCATTACCACACTAGATTATTATATATCAAATATCCTTTTAAATATATTATCACCTTTCTAGAAACGGTCTTTAACCAAGATATTTAGTTTACATGACAACTAAATTTAATGTGATCCTTGAATAGATCCTGAATTGGGGCGGGGCGGGGGGCAGCTTGAAGGACATTATTGGAAGAAACAAGAAATTTGAATATAGACTATATCCTAGATAACAGGATTGTATCAATATTAGATTTAGGAGTGTGATAATGGTATTGCATTTTTTGGAGGAGAACGCCCTTGTTCTTAGGAGATTAATGCCAAAGAATTTAAGGATGAAGTATTGTGATGTCTGTCACTTAATTCCAAAGAGTTCAGTTTAAAAAAGTATGTAAGAAATAAAGGAAATGTGGCTATCGATCAGTGGATCTAGGTAAAGGGTACTTGGATATACATTGTAATGTTATTTCAGCTTTTCCTGTAGGTTTGAAATTTTTTTAATTAAAAATGTGAGGAAAACTGGGACTTCCCTTGTGGCGCAGTGGTTAAGAATCCGCCTCCCAGCGCAGGGGACACGGGTTCGAGCCCTGGTCCGGGATGATCCCACATGCCGCGGAGCACCTAAGCCCATGCGCCACAACTACTGAGCCCGCGTGCCACAACTACCAATGCCCGTGCGCCTAGAGCCCGTGCTCCGCAACAAGAGAAGCCACCGCAATGAGAAGCCCATGCAGCACAACAAAGAGTAGCCCCCATTTGCTGCAACTGGAGAAAGCCTGTGCGCAGCAACAAAGACCCAATGCAGCCAAAGATAAATAAATAAATATATTAAAAAAAAAAAAATGTGAGGAAAACTAGTTAGAATGTTATCCATGGTAAGTAGATTTAAGTAATTGAATTTAGTAGTCATAGAAAAGGGACAAATACAAAAGAAAATAGACTAGCACCTGGAAAAAAAAACCTAACAAAAGTAAAATTAAGTCAAGACTGGTTATGCTACACAAATCAGTAACAAATCACCGTCAATAGAAAAGGAGAGAAAACCTGATCCTTCTGATTAAATGAACAGTTCCTAACAAATGATTTGATAGATCTTCGATGCAAAAAGAATAGGTAAAAGTAAAACAGAGTATGCTATTTTACAGATGAAAAGGCCAGTTATTTGAGACGTTAAGTGACTTGCTCAAGGCTGAAAACTGATAATCTAAAAATGAAGTCCAATGGGTTTCTATAAAACTGGTTTTATAGAAAGCACGTTCTCATCTCCAGAAATTTAAGAAATTAATTTCAACTTTTTTCAAAGCAAACTACACCTCTGTAACCAAGAGAGTCTTAAGTTAAAGCGTAGGTATTAACTGAAATCTAGATTTTCTAATTAATTTGCTTTGAGTCCATCTAGATGCTTGAAAGTGATAGTATGTTGAGATGTATAAAATGGACATTTATTTCATACTATTTTAAAGCTTTTCCTCCACTACAAGTACACTCATAGCACATTTAACACCCACATTGCACAAAGCAAGCTGTGATATATATGCAGATTGTAAAACAAAGAAATTATAAAAACTGGCATTAGAAAAGTCTATCAAAACCTATTAACAAAAAAACAATTTTTAATCCCCAGGCTTTAAAGACCGGAGCCAATAAGCAATAGATCATATTCTTAGAAGCACAATCTCTTGCCCCATGCGGTACAAAAAGGTTATCACTATCACTGCACCAGAACCGTACAGACCCAATCACTAGAGCCAGAACTAGAAGGCCCCACCCTGAACCAACTTTAATCACCCTTTTCTAGGAAAAAACAGCTTACCAGTTTAATATTCATCTGACCCAGCCATTCCTCAAGGCTTCTGGTTTTAAAGACTTAAGTGACAACATATTTAAATAAATGATCTACATAAAAGATTTAAATAAACAATGAGATTGAGTGATTGCAAGTCTGAAAAAACAGATATTAATAGCACATGCCATGATTCTGTATAATTAAAAGTATATTTTTTACTGAGAAAACAGATACACTATTTCTATTTCAATCCCCAGACACAAAATTAAGACTATAACATAAAAGAAATCAAGTCAGAGGAAAAAAAGTGTGACCTAGGTAATTTCCATTTTAACTCCATCATTTAACCCCACATCTGTGAAGAACACAATTAATTCTATGATATCCACAAAAGTTATTCCTGAAGTTTTACACATAACAAAATTGAGTTATTCTTTCAAAATAATCTCACACACAGTAAAGCTATTTCAAAGACCCCTTAATGAATTTTCTTCTAACTGAAATAACTCTAATTTACATGCTCTAAAAGCATGGGAGAGAAACTTTTCATACCAGTTATATACCAGTCATATACCAGTCTATAAACAAGTAGTTCTCTTACAAGACTATGTATAAAAGGCAAACAACCCTTATTTGGCTTCTTTCAAGATGTCACCACCAGTGCTAACAATCTATTACAAGAGACATACCAAACATCACGTTGATTTTTATTCATATTAGCATCTTGTATATCCTTGGTGTTCTCAGTGATAACTGGGAAAACTATTCAGTTTCTCACAATAATTAAAATTAAGGTAAGCAAAACCAGTGCCCCACATGTTTTGAACATGAAATGGAAGGAAGATCTGAAATGTTTTTTAATTGAGCCATGGGATGGAAGACAGGAGGCAGGCAAAGGTACTCGCTAGACTATACCCCCAAACTTCTTTCAAATACAAATCATCTTATTCCTACTTTCGTGAAATCTGGCATTAATTTCTATTTAATTTTTTTTAATACAGTAATTATCTTATGGTCTTAAGCTACTTTGGGATGTCTTAAAACAATAGTTCTGTACAAAATATGTACAGCTAAAGGGCTGTGGGGATCAGGTACCAAAATACACTTTCACCTATATATAAAACATACCCAAAGCTGCTACTCCACTTTACCTGAAATAAAAATAAGACACTTGTTTGTTATTATTGAAAAGCCCATTTCAATTTAGAAAACAAGCCTTAGTTTCAAGTCCTTGGAGATCACATAAAATGAAGTTCCTCTGCCTGCTTTTGAGGCTCTGTTCTAGAGCCCTACACTACCTAATTACTTCGCCGCCCTCTACCTTCTCCAAAATGAGACAGAATCCAGCCCCTGCCTGTACCCACTAACATTCTTCCTCTGTTCTTAAAGTCCTACTCATTTTTTCCAGGATCTGCTCAAGGGCCATCTCCATGAAGCCTTCTCTGACTGATATCCCTATCCTATAATACTTGATATGCAATTATATCATAATCAACAAAGTTTAAAGATATTTTATTTGTTAACAGTACTGGGGCATGCTTAATGTATATGAAGTTCACTTTTCATATCATTTGGAAATTATATGAAAGAGAATATGATGAAAACCTTGGATGTGGGATCTTCCCATCCTTGCTACTATTTTGGTTTATCCTGAAATCACTGGGTAAAGCTTGGGTAGTAGGGAAACTTTAAAAAGTAGAAAAACTGAGGGCTTCCCTGGTGGCGCAGTGGTTGAGAGTCCGCCTGCCGATGCAGGGGACACGGGTTCGTGCCCCGGTCCGGGAAGATGCCACATGCCGCGGAGCAGCGAGGCCCGTGAGCCATGGCTGCTGAGCCTGCGCGTCCGGAGCCTGTGCTCCACAACGGGAGAGGCCACAACAGTGAGAGGCCCACGTACCGCAAAATATATATATATATATTAAAAAAAAAAAAAAAAAACTGTAAAGAGACGGTTGGTCAAGGTCTTTACTAGCTTCAAGAGTTAACTTTACGGGCCTAAAATGAAAAGGCAGTGGAGGAAATCAAAGAAAACAAGCAAAATCTTCATTCCTATTTAGCTTTCTGAAAAGAAGATTGCTCAACTTGAAGGTCAGGACCACCTGAAGTCCCTGCGGTCTATTTGTGTAGTGCTCATCTGCGAGAGCAGACAGAAGGCACACACACAGAAGAGTTCCAAAAGGCCTCAGAGAATCATTTTTAGGAGCTTTCAGTTGTTGTCTGATTCAAGTTTAGCTGGGAGCCTTCTCCATTACAGATAACTATATTATCAGAGGCAAATAAATGCCACCCCTTAGGGCACAGTTAGCTGAGTTGTTGGCTATCCAACAATATTCAGCACAGGCTAGGTTCACAGCCACCACTACAATGTTCTTGTCAGAACATTCCATCAAAGAAAAATTAGAGGATGCTATGCTATATATAGACTTTTGGAAAATATTTCATATCAATGACAAAATTTTTTTAATTCTGGATTTTCTTGTGAAGCATATTGAGTTTATTATAATCCAAAATTGAGAGGGGGGAAAAAACAGCAGGGCGAACAAGTATACTTTAGATAGCCTAACCTTAATTTTCAAAGCAGAAAATCAGGGACCTCCCTGGCAGTCCAGTGGTAAAGACTCCGAGCTTCCACTGCAGGGGACGTGGGTTCGATCCCTGGTCGGGGAAATAAGATACCACCAAAAAAAAAAAAAAAGGTAGAAAACCACTTCTGGAAATCACCTTAAATGTCTTTATCAATAAGGTCAAACTCCCCAGCTCAGAGACCACAGAATCAGCATCTAGTATTCCAAAGTCCTATCGAAGCCTAGAATAAAG
This sequence comes from Mesoplodon bidens, assembly GCF_964165515.1. Lineage (NCBI taxonomy): Eukaryota > Metazoa > Chordata > Mammalia > Artiodactyla > Ziphiidae > Mesoplodon > Mesoplodon bidens. Next base: position 111,809,646 of record NC_138161.1, on the reverse strand, counting down.
GTATCCAAATACTTTTGTAACACAACTATTTCCTACTTCAATCTTCTCCGAAAAAAGCAGCAGCAATCAATTTCCTTGGTATACCCAAAGTCGCCACAAGCAGTAGGCAGAGGAAAGACGTTAACCCGAGTCAAGTCACAACTTACCCACCTGCCCCACTACGAGCTTAGAAAGCTGTCCACCCGAAACAGTGACACAATGGGCCTCTAAGCCCATTTATACCATACGGCACAGCCTTTTTATACCATATCCCTAATTTCCTGAAGGCAAAAGCCGATTCCAATCCAAACAGCTTTTATTTAGCCTCTAGACCATAGCTTTCACAAAGTATAAGTCTTATTCCTACGGTCTCCCATCTGTTAGTGAGGAGGGCCTAGCAATCCGAATATTCTTAGTATGAACACCTGCGGCTTTCAGTCGGCTTCTGCCTTGGGAAAACTGAGAACCCACACACAAGGCCAACGCGCAGCGCTGAAAGATCAGGTTGTACTAGAGTTCAAATATACAGCTTATAGAAACCCCCGCTTAAATGCCCAGGACACAGTCGTAATGCAGTCGAGGACAGCAATGAGACCAGGGCCCGGGCGGGCCCCGAGGAATCCAAGGGCTACGAGCTCAAGGTCACCCACGCACCGCGACAGCCATTCCCTGGGAACTCTTCCTAGATCGGCCACGTGCTCCCCGCAGAGCGGCTCTGCGCTGCGGCAGCGTGGCTCACGCCTCGCTCCCGAGCCCTCAGGCTAGGGCTGTCCCATGAGGGCCTGCATCTTTTAAGGGCAAGCTACTGAGGACAAGGGATCCGGGTGGCCTGAGGAGCCGGAAGAAGAATGGCGGGGCGCAGAGCGACAGTGGGGCACCCCTCATCTCGCCCTCAGGGCCCTAACAGAATCCATTCGCCGGTCGGGGGCCGAGAGGAGGAGGGCACCAAGAGGAAGAGAAAGGTAGGGCAGACCCTCTCTGCAGCGCGGCTCCACCCTGCTTGCACTTGCAGCCTACTCCGCTCTCCGCCGCAACCCCTTCCCCGCCGCCACGCGGCGCGCATACCCTCCCGCCCCACCCGGAGGCGCTGCAGCCTCCCCGCGCCCCCGGCGGCTCCCCGAGGCTGCTGGACTGCACGCCGGAGGGCCGCACCCGAGACTGCTCGGAGCAGCCCCGCAGGCTGAAGGGAGGGCAGGAGGGTCAGCGGGATTCTAGCAGCAGCGTGTCACTCACACAGGCACCTCCCGGGTCCGCCGCTCCACTACCCGTCACCGGCCGATGCTGACGCCCTCTGATGGGTTGGTTGTCTGCAGTCAGCCGTTTATAGTCTCCCGCCCTCTCCAGATCCTCGGAGACCCTTTGCGTCACTTCCTGCCTCACGTACACCTTAGGAGGCGCTCTGGAAACAGACAGCCCGGGGCTAGGGGTGGGCAGGCAGCCGGATGAGGGCCCTTCGCTGGAGCGCGGGACCCGAGGAGGCGAGGTCGGAGGGAAAAGGCGCCAGACTGCAGGTGCCGGGAGGGGTCGAGGGGGTGGCGCACCAGCTCCCTCCTCGAGTCCTCGGCTAGCCGGCTGGCGCGCGGGCCGCAGCCCTTCCTCCCGGAGCCCTCCGTCTAACCTTGACCGGTCTTCTGGCCCTGCAGTGCAAGGTCAAAGGGTGTTAGCGTTTACTCCTAAATGCTGGATACTTACACTGAAATAACACTTTAAAGTGTATGTCGTTGATGGAATATTAGGTAGTCACTAAAGCCATGTGAATATTTTTGCAGCATCAGAAATACTTCGGATAAGTAAAAAGGAAAAAGAAAAGCAAAATGCAACTGTATAGCACAGGGAACTATAGTCAATATCTTGTAATAAACTATAATGGAAAAGAGTCAAAGAAAGAATATAGATATGTACATATATATGTATAACCAATCAGTTTGCTGTGCACCTGAAACTAACACAATATTGTTAATCAACTATAATTTTTTAAAAAAAGCAAAATGCAAATTTGCATTTAGGATGTGTAAAAGCTTCCCGTGAATCCCTAAGGCTGGCACAGAGCTTTGCAGAATGTTTTAATGCATGAGGAAATGGAAGATAAAATAGAAACAAGCGATTTATTAGGATGATAGAGTTGTAGAACTTTCATGTACATTTTTATTGTTATTATAGGATTGTGCAATGCATAATAAATAAATAAAATGGGATTGTTGTCACTTTCTAAACTCTTACAAACATTCTCACCCTCTCCCTCCCTTTGGTCGGTAACCTACAGTCCTGTGAGCGCGATTAGACAAGTTTACAAATAGCCAGGAAGCGAGAATACGTCTGGGGCCATAAAAGGGTTACAGATATAGCGCTTTCCAGGTCAGAGCCCAGAGGGAGGCACAATAGCCCTTTGAAATCCAAATCCGTTTCCCGGCCTCGGGCTTCTGCTCTTCCACTTATTACGCGCCGAAATAAGGAAGTACAGAGGGGTGTGCCCGCCGCCCTAAAATCTCTCCCCAATGAGAAATATTTTAAAATCTTTAAGTAGGAATACCGCTGCACCTTAGTGGCTCTACAGAGGAAAAAGTTAAAGCAGGGAATGGGATGGATTCGCTGTAATGGGGCCAACTTGAAATTCTGACAGTAGGTCCCAAGTCCCTTCTCTTTCCCAGACTGGTGGGACCTTAAAAAAGAAAAGAAAAGAAAAGAATGCTAATATGCAGGTGAAAATCTTATAACCACGTGGAGAAAATAGACTTAGGAGACTGGAGGTCAGGATGGAACCTATGAAAATCCAAATTTAAAAGTTTACATTCAGCAAAATGAAACAATAAAGACACTAAAAAAGCACGTCAATCATATGTTTATTTTCATGCTTTTATTAGTAATAACGGATACTGTGCAATTACATTCCCTTCACTATCCCTTTCTCCCTGGAAGCTTTGCAGGATCTCCCTCCTCTGCAATTTCAAGTAGATGAAAATAAATTTGTCTTGCTTTGTTGTAGAATCTTTTTTTTTTAATTGGGGTATAGTTGTTTTACAATGTTGTGTTAGTTTCTACTGTACAGCAAAGTGGAGTTCCCTGTGCTATACAGCAGGTTCTCATTAGTTATCTATTTGATACATATTAGTGTATATATGTCAATCCCAATCTCCCAATTCATCCCACCCCTCTTTTCCCCCTTTGATGTGCATGTTTGTTCTCTACGTCTATGTCTCTATTTCCGCCTTGCAAACCAGTTCATCTGTACCATTTTTCTAGATTCCACATATATGCATTAATATACGATATTTGTTTTTCTCGTTCTGACTTACTTCACTCTGTATGACAGTCTCTAGATCCATCCACGTCTTTACAAATGATCCAATTTCGTTCCTTTTTATGGCTGAGTAATATTCCATTGTATATATGTACCACATCTTCTTTATCCATTTGTCTGTTGATGGGTACTTAGGTTGCTTCTATGACCTGGCTATTGTAAATAGTGCTGCAATGAACATTGGGGTGCATGTGTCTTTTTTTTTTTTTGCGGTACGCGGGCCTCTCACTGTTGTGGCCTCTCCCATTGTGGAGCACAGGCTCTGGACACACAGGCTCAGCGGCCATGGCTCACGGGCCCAGCCACTCTGCGGCATGTGGGATCTTCCTGGACCGGGGCACGAACCCGTGTCCCCTGCATCGGCAGGCGGACTCTCAACCACTGCGCCACCAGGGAAGCCCGCATGTGTCTTTTTGAATTAGGGTTTTCTCTAGGTATATGCCCAGCAGTGGGATTGCTGGGTCATATGGTAATTCCATTTTTAGTTTTTTAAGGACCCTCCGTACTGTTCTCCATAGCAGCTGTATCAATGTACATTCCCACCAACAGTGCAAGAGGGTTCCCTTTTCTCCACACCCTCTCCAGCATTTATTGTTTGTAGTATCTATACATACTGAGAGGCAATTTTGCTTTGTCTGGTATTCCATACATATGTTCAAAGATTTTATTTTTTAAATCTGATTTTCATTGTTGTTGTTGCCATTATTACATAGCATTGGGTCCCACTTCTAGAGACCCAGTAACTTGGTTGCTTGCAATGAAATAAATTTTTGGTAACTTTATTTAAACTATCCAGCATCACTGAAATGGACATTATTCAATTTCCAACTTTCCACAGACTGTTACACAAGATTTACCTTACAGTGGACCTAAAATTCTTGTGGTTCTTCCAAAAGGTACACAAAAGATTTTTTAAATCATGTATGCTAGAATTTTGCATAAAGGAAATTGGAGGTTGGAGAGGGATGTACAATGTGCTTAAATAATAAACAAGCAAGTAAATAAATAAAAGCCCTGGAGATCTGGGAAAAGAGCACAAAACCTGGAGTTGAGGAACTGGAGTTCTCAACTTTCTTGAGCTTGAGTTTTATCAGCTCTTAAATGGGGATAAAAATACTTGCCTCACAGATTTTCTGTGGGTTTAAGTGAGATAAGGCAGGTGCAGTCTCCTAAAAACACACAGTAATAGTGGTGAGAGTGGGCAACCTTGTCTTGTTCCTGATCTTAGTGGAAATGGTTTCAGTTTTTCACCATTGAGGACGATGTTGGCTGTGGGTTTGTCATATATGGCCTTTATTATGTTGAGGAAAGTTCCCTCTATGCCTACTTTCTGCAGGGTTTTGGCACATATATACAATGGAATATTAGCCATAAAAAGAAATGAAATTGAGTTATTTGTAGTGAGGTGGATGGACCTAGAGTCTGTCATACAGAGTGAAGTAAGTCAGAAAGAGAAAAACAAATACCGTATGCTAACACATATATGTGGAATCTAAGGGAAAAAAAAGGTCATGAAGAACCTAGGGGTAAGACGGGAATAAAGACACAGACCTACTAGAGAATGGACCTGAGGACTTGGGGAGGGGGAAGGGTAAGCTGGGATAAAGTGAGAGAGTGGTATGGACATATATACACTACCAAATGTAAAATAGATAGCTAGTGGGAAGTAGCCACATAGCACAGGGAGATCAGCTCGCTGCTTTGTGACCACCTAGAGGGGTGGGATAGGGAGGGTGGGAGGGAGGGAGACACAAGAGGGAAGAGATATGGGAACATATGTATGTGTATAACTGATTCACTTTGTTACGAAGCAGAAACCAACACACCATTGGAAAGCAATCATACTCCAATAAAGATGTTAAAAACACACACACACACAGTAAACTGGCACAGAGTAGACTCTTCATTGAGTCAATCTGGGTGGGATGGAGGAGGATCAGGCAGGAAAGTAACATGGAAGATGTCTTCAGGCCAGACTTGGATTGATGAGGAAGAAATAAGGTATTTAGCCAGAGGAGACTGGCTTGCCTGTGGTGTGTACTTCCTACTCTATGTAAATACCTCAGGGAAATCACTGGTGGAAAAGAGATTTATAGAAATCAGCTGCACAATTCTCCCTCCCTCTCTTTTTTCTTCACCTTGAGATGAAAGCAGGAATCTTCCAATTTAGTGAGGGAGGAATAGGAGGGAAAAACAAAGCAGAGAAGCCACTAATGTACTGAAAAGAGCCCCAGCCTCGAAGTCAGCAACTAGTCCAGAGCTGTCACCAATTGTGCTGCAGAACCATGGGCTTAATGCCTCTATGCCTCAGTTTCCCCATTGGCCACATGAAGATAACATCCCTTTATGTCCTTCACCAGTGAATTAAAAAGTAGGAAAGCTCCTTTAACTACACAGTTTTACAAATACAAGGTGCTGCTAGTTCAGAGCCCAAGCCAAGTGAGTAAATGTGGCCTGAGGGGGAAAAGCCTGGAAACAGAGAAATTCTAAGCAACTAGCAATGAGGTTATTGCTCCAGAAAAGGAAAGTTGTCTTCAATGGCATTTTACTGCCCTGATTCCAGTAAAAATGACTCAGTTATTGATAATGGCTGAGAAGAAAAAGTAATCAATTATCATTTATTGCATTTATACAATTACGTTTATTGAATAGTATTGTGTGTCTGGCAAAGACACGTAAAGAGATAGGAAAGGAATCTGTACCCCTGAAAAGGCAAACAATGTAGCTGGGGAAACAATTTATACTTAAAGGACAAAAAACAATGATGCAAATATGAAATATAAGCAAAAATAAAAGTGAGTCAGTGTCTGTAACAGACAACTGCCCAGATCTGAAAAGGAAGGTAAGACTGGTATGCTCACCAAGGCACACTGTAGTTCTCTAAATCTTGTTCCAAATTATATGCCTATTTAGATTCTAGTTAATTACCTGCTTTTTAACAATCTATTTTGTAATGTAAAAGTACAATTGAATGTAAACACACTCTCCTCTCTAACTCAGTCACAGGTACAAAAGGGGACTTTTGCTACTTGCCCCATAAGATCAAAATCAAAACATACACCTGTTCTGGGAGATCCAGACCAGGAACCTAGTCCTGGTCCTAGTCCTAGGAGGAAAAACAAGGGGGATGGGAGAAGGGGGACAGCATTGTAAACCCAAACCTTTAAGATGATACAAGTTGGGGATGGGAGGTTTTTAGTCTTTAGACAAAGGCATTTAGTGCTTTTTCCCTTACATTTTAAAACGTTAGTCTGTTTATGTTATGTATATTTTATCACAATTTATAAAAATACATTAATCTGTCAACTCAGTAACAGAGGATCCAAAATCATTTGCTTTTTCTGGGGTCCTCTCTGTGGCCCAAGTCCTAAATAGGTTCTCTTAGGTCAGCATTTGTCAAACATTTTTGACTGTGCTCCATGGTAAAATGTTCACTTTACTGCACAATCCAGTATACACGTGTGTGTGTGTGTGTGTGTGTGTGTATGGGTATGTGTGTGTATTCACATGAAATAAGCAAAAGTTTTATTAAATAAAACTTGCTGTGTGCAAAGAAGTCTGGAATTTTCTATTTAATTTTTTTAAATGCTGATTTCAACTTATTAAATTGATTTCTCAATTTAATGGGCTCAATTTAATGGTCGTGGGCTACGACCTGTGTTTGAAAACCACAGTCTTAATCCATCTCCTTTCTCAGAGCATGTCTTTCTAGTGAACAGGACAAATGACTTGCTCAAAGTTAAATATCAACTTGCAAGTTTTCTCCCTGTTACTTTGCCCACTGTTTCGACTTTCTACCACCCTGCACTTGAGCAAATATTGAGGTTTTATGAATTGGTAGGCAGTGTTAGAAAACAAAACATAGATAAAGCCTTTTCAAATGCTTTCAAACATGCTTTGGTCAGTCATGGCCGTACTCTGCTGGTCACATAGTAGGTCCTCCCAGCAACCACTACAGACGCCACTCCAACCTACATTCAGCTCTGACCACAGCTCCTATTTGACAAGCTGTATCCACTTTCTTTACTTTGGAACCCTAAGCCCAGGGCAATCACTTTAGGGCCAGAATCATAAAATAAAAATATGGAGCTCTGCACACCGGAACAGGATGTGTTCCAGAGAATGAAGGTGAATTGTCAGCTCATATATTTGAGGTTAATATTTGAGGTTGGTACTATTTTCCATTTTATTTTGCATTTTTTCCCTTTAAAATGTACTTGGAAACCTTCAGTTTCCTGTCCTAATACTGCTGACTAAATTATTCTTTGTTTCCCCTGTGCTAAAAGGAAGCTTACATGGGAGAACATGGAACAGGAGCAATCCAGGTTAATATGGTGGAATTTGCCCCTACTTTATAGCAAGTGGCAAAAGTTACTCAGGTCAGGGAAAGAAGAATATATAATTAATTTTAAAATTAATTACAAGAATATTTATGACAATGAGTATAGTGGTCAAAGTCAGAGTTTTGAGCAGGATATAAGGTCCTATTTAGCTCTTCTAGTTTCATAATAGATTTCAAGTCTGGCAGGAATATACATGGCCTGTAACAGATGTCCACTAAACATATGTTGAATTCATTTGACAAAATTCCTCTACTTTACCCCATCAAGCGGTTGTCTAGCTTCTCCTCAATCTTTCCAATGAGAACAAATTTATCACTTCCCAAACCAGACAGCCTTGGATGGTTCAGACAGTTGGAAAGTTTTCACCTAGGGAATTCCCTCGGTGGCCCAGTAGTAGGACTCTGAGCTTTCACTGCCAACGGCCCGGGTTCAATCCCTGGTCAGGGAAGACCCTGCAAGCCACACGGCGTGGGCAAAAAAGAAAGAAGTTTTCACCTATGTTATACTGAATTCTCTTTCCCTCTATTTTTGATAAATTGGTTATTGTTTGAAGACTGCTCTCATGTCCACAGCTGTCTTCTCTCCTTCAGGCAAAATATCTTAATCCCTCCTAAGGGCCACCACAGGACGCGATTCCATGCCTTTCTACCCACTAGTCACTTTTGGAAGCATGGTCTGACCAATCCAGATGGTCAAACAGAGGACTGGAGCAGGGCTACCTCCATTCCTCTGTTCCAGAGGCTTCTGCCTGTACACATCCCATTTGTCTACCACCACATTCACTGCATTAACAACCACTGCACGTTGTCAGCTCATGCTGAGCTCTTGGCAACAGGGTTCAAAGAGAACAGATTGGCCTTTAGAGCAGAGAGACCTGGGTTCAAAATCGAGTTTTGCCATGTACTAGCTGATTGTGCTACTATTCTGTATTTCTCTTTCTTCTGTGGATAATGTGATATCCACATATTGTTGCAGTCTGATACACTATGCAAAGACTATTTTCCCCAGTTTATTGCCACTCTAGTTAGCGAATGATGGGGAAGAATCTAGTCTATTTGGCTGGGAACATCCTTGAATATAGAGCTGAATGACAGACAACAGTTAAGATTTACTGATAATCTACTGTGTGCTGGTAACAATTCTAATCCCTTTATAGTATTAGTTCATGTATTCCTCATAACAATCCTTAAAAATAAGAATAAATATTATCTCCATTTTCCAGGTGTGGAAACTGGCATTATACAGAGGGAACTTGCCCCAGGTCACATGGCTAATTAGAGGTGACAACGAGAATTCAAATCTAGGCAATCTAGCTACTGAACCCAGCCCCAAAGGACACCACTGTACTGACTCATTATAGATCTAACCGTGACACAGACTGACTGCAAGTCAGAATTTTTATGAAAGACGTTCACGGAACATCCAAGTGGGATTTGAAAAATTTGAATATTTGGGGGGATCCATTTATTTTTCATTTCAGATTTAATTTTATTTCAAAATTTGGATTCAGATTCATGTTGAGGGGGAAATCTCAAATAATTCTAAAAATAAGATTTTGGAGAGTGACTGATGCTCCAGAAATCTAAGTACAGGTTTAACAGAATTGCGATGCATTCATATTATCTCTACAAGACAAGCTGATTTATTAAATTCTCAGTATGTGTACTTATCTTTGATAAGGAGAGTTATTGAATTAAAATAATTATACTTGTTTCTAAAATATCAGTGAATCAGTTTCATCTTCCTCTTTTTGACATCTGTAGCTTACAACTCTTTCACTTATGTCTTAGTTTCCCTTCCTCTATGGTGTAAATCTGGAATCTTAATAATACGTCTGATAAACTCTGTGCAGTATGGCCAAACCTAGTATAAGTTGAGGTCTTAAAAAAAGGGGGGGCTAAAAAAAGAGGCTTTTGAAAGAATATTGTGAAGTGCTGGCTGGCTGCTGATGTAAAAGGGGAACATGAACAAATGTGTAAAGAAAATACTTGCAAACATAATTAAATCTAAATCCTAAATCAGCAAATCCAGGGTTTGGAAAATATCATATCATCTGAAACTTTCTGGTTTCTTTAGCTTAATATATACAAGTAGACAAATGTTCCCTTGGTTTGGAAAATTATCCTGCCAGAAGTTTTATTTCTCATACATGGAAATGTGGTCAAGGAGGCGACTGTTTGGTGGTTACATCCGTGAGGGCTGGCCTGCCTTCCCTGCTTTATCGCACACAGTCTCCTGAATGGTAGGGAAGCCGTGTCCTACGGCTAAGATTCCCAGGTGTCAGTCTATTAATATTCACTGAGCCCCTACCCGGTTTGGGTAATGGGCTGAGTGCTTATACTGGGTCAATTTTAGCCTGCCAACAATTCTGTCAAGTAGGTACCATATCCGTTTTATAGATGAATATGTGGGAGTGAAAAGAACACAAAGTAATTTATTCCAAGTGGAATAGCTTAGCTTCAGATCTTGGAGATCTTCTATCTCAAAGCCACCTTTCACACATCTCAGGTATTGAGACACTGAAATACTATCCAGCAGGCAGATGGCTGAAGCTCTGTGCCCAGAATAGAGTGACTTACTGCCAGGCTCCAGCCTGGACCTTGTAACCATAGCCATCTTAGGAAGGTTTGAGTCCAGTTTATATTTGAATTTGATGCCACAGGCATGAAATAAAAGACCCTAAAATATAAAGACAAGGTCACTAAGTGCAGTGTGCCTGGGATAACTATCCCCCAGAATGTTTCCTAGAAATAACCTGTGCTAGAGTGAGATTTGAAATTTGCTTAACTGATGACATGAAAGTCCACGGCCCCCAACCAGGTGATCAGAAACCAGCTAACCTAAAATATCATCATTGTAAACCATCTCTAAACGTCATAAGATTACTGCTTCTGAGACTGGATTCAGACAGTGAAGCATTTGAAGAGACCCACGACTTCCACGATAAAGTCCACGCCAGAACTCAAAATAGGCAATGGGTGCAGAGAGCTGCAGAGAGAAAGAGAATCCAGGAACAGGAGGCAGCCCTGCTGAGCCCAGTGCCCTCCCCATTGCCAGCGGGGGATCCCGGGTCCAGCCTTGAGGGACCCTGTGGACAGGAAGGGCTCCCTGCGGGTGTTGAGATGAATCAAGATGATGTGGATTTTGAGATCCACATGGAGCCTAGACTCTAGCCCAGGGGTTCTTTTTTTTTTTTTTTTTTAACATCTTTATTGGCGTATAATTGCTTTACAATGGTGTGTTAGTTTCTGCTTTATAACAAAGGGAATCCGCTATACATATACATATATCCCCATATCTCCTCCCTCTGTGTCTCCCTCCCACCCTGCCTATCCCACCCCTCTAGGTGGTCACAAAGCACCAAGCTGATCTCCCTGTGCTATGTGGCTGCTTCCCACTAGCTATCTATTTTACATTTGGTAGTGTATATACGTCAATGCTACTCTCTCACTTCGTCCCAGCTTACCCTTCCCCTTTCCCGTGTCCTCAAGTCCATTCTCTACATCTGCATCTTTATTCCTGTCCTGCCCCTAGGTTCTTCATAACCATTTTTTTTTTTAGATTCCATATATATGTGTTAGCATATGGTATTTGTTTTTCTCTTTCTGACTTACTTCATTCTGTATGACAGACTCTAGGTCCATCCACCTCACTACAAATAACTCAATTTCATTTCTTTTTATTAGCCCAGGGCTTCTTAAACTATAAAAAGCATGGGTGTCCTGGGAGTCTGTTAAAATGCAGATTCTGACCCCAGGTGGGGGCCTGTGACTCTGAATTTCTAACAAGATCCCTGGTGATGCCCAGGCAGCTGGTCTTCGGAGCACACTTGAGTAGGTTTTAGAGCAAGGAGTTTTTACTAGCAGTTTCTCCACTACTCCCACAGAGAGGACACACTGTGTGGCCAGCTGGCATGGAAGTGGTTTCTGCACGGCAGCAATCTTTATGTGGCTAAAGGCAATTACTGGGGCTATCACAGCTTAAGTAAACAACCCTCAAGACCATTTAGCTTCTTTGCTGGGAATCCACAGTTTCCAAACAACCCACTCATCCTGATTTGAGAGGATTTTCCCCCAAGAAGCCCCTAGACCCTGATGTGGAGATTTGGCCTAGAGGACAGTTCTCTTGCTCCATACAAGTTAATAAACAGGCCTTAGGAATCAGTGTTTGTGCCCCTGGGTAGCAGATTACCTGATGACCCTGGGTGAACTGATAAAATTGAGTCTCCGAAACAGAGGAATGTCCTAGAACTGTTGTGAACTTCACCAAGGACTCTGGTCTGAGAAGACCAGTCCCTGCACACTCTGCGCTGGAACCTCTCCTGAGACAGGGCCTGGGCTGGAATGAGGGTAGATATTTTCAAAAACAAGCACTACCCCCAATTTCCCCCACCCCCACCCCAAACAAACAAACCAACAAAAATTCTTACTGGAAAACTAAAGGGAAACAAATACTAAATCCCTATCCTGCCTCCTTCCTCAACCCACTCACACATTCATAGCATATGAAACAGATCACAGACTGCACATCTGGAAGCCTAGTTTTGGAGCCTAGGTAAAGGTCGGCTTGAGTAGGCACTCGCCTTGACCATTTTCCTTTTCTTCACCTGAGTTGGCAGAGGGAGTGGCTTCTGGGTAAGGACACTCATACTTGGAGCTGGGGAGGGTTGGTGCTGGCACAGTGTGGCTGGCACAGCCGACTCTTGCCTGGGAATGCACTGTCAACGTTATCCTTTCCCTCCCCCCACCCCACCAGGATTGCCCTGACCTGAAACATCCCTGGCCACCCAGGCCCTCCACTAGAAGCTGAGCCTCAGGTGAGCCCCTGATCCCTCCCCCAAGGCCCTGCCCCTCTGCACAGTGCCCACAGATGACACTCCAGCCTGTCTGGAAAGCTCTGTGTGGTTAGCTCCTGGAAGGCCAGGCCTTGCCTTGACTCATTTCTTTCAGTCACTAGGCTCAGTCACGAATGGCCCTAAACCAGCATCCTGCCTGAGTGGCAGGGGGCACATACCCTGTGCTTGTCTGCATGGCGTCAGCTCCCTCTGCCAGAGACACTGCACTACCTCATCCTGTTTCTAAGCCTGAGCTTGCTTTGGGACCATCTGTCAAGTCCCCTCTCCCTGTCTGAGGGATAACTCTGATTTTCCACATGTTCAGAGAATAGAGAAACTCTGTTCCCATTCTTCTCACCTTATTAACAGTGTATTGGATGAACATTTGTGGAGGATCCACTGTGTGTCAGGCACTGTGTTGAGCCCTGGTGATGATAAAGAGCTGCCTCAGAATGCTTTCCTTGGGTTCTCTCTGATGACTTACCCGTCTTCCAGAAGCCTACCATTCCACTTCTATAGTATCAGAAGCCTTTGAAACATTAAGAGAAGCTTCCTTGTTTCATATTAAGATATCACTTAAAACAAAATGACCAGCACAGAGGGCCCATAGAAGTGCTTCACTGTTATCCACTTCCAAGAATTTTTGTAAAAACAAGCTAGGCAACAGATGTGCAAGTGCCATGAGTTATCAGAAAGAAGATAAGTGATGAGTTGAAGGTCAGGTACCCACATGCTCCCATCTTCACCTCTACAGTGGAATTCATTCTGCTCGCTATACAAACACCAATTTGTGTCCTCTCTAAGTGCCAGATCTTTATTCTCAGGTGCCTGCTGGATGGCCCCACCTGGATGACCCACTCAGGTTCAACTTGTCCCGAAGAGAACCCAACACCTTCCTCCACAAACTTGGTGCCCCTGCCTCCTGTCTTCCCTGCTCCATGACACTGTGCTTTACAGATTCTGGGGACAGTCCTGACAGTCCTGGGGACTCTCTCACAGTCACCTGTTGGTGCTCAAAAATGTTTATTGAATGGAGCTCCTAAAACAAACTGCATTTACAAAAGTACATCGGCGCGTACCTGAGTGCACAGAACATAGTTGAAAGGGAGACACCCCAGACTAACAGGTTATTATAAGGGAAACTGAGTGTGGGAGATACATGGGAACTCTGTACTATCTCTACAATGTTTCTGTAAACCTAAAAGGGTTCTAAAAATTAAAGTCTATTTAAAGGGAAACAAAAAAGAGTAGGAAAAAAATGAAAAGGTAAGTTGTTGGAAGTTCAGGAATTGCAATATAAATGCAAAAGTTGAAACTCAAGGTGAGATGTGCTTGCTGAGGAATCATTAGACAAGGGTATCTGGGAGTTCAGAGGAGGAAAGACTGTGACCAGGGATCTTGGGGTGGCTCCTGGAAGAAACAGACCTGAGAGTCCCGAAGGTACCGTCTGCACAGACTGTGAGCACTTTGATACCCCACCTTTAGATGTTCAGAGTTGCTCACAGACACAAAGAAGGCAGCTCTGAACCAAACAAGCCTAGGTGTTTGAACTCTCAACTTAAGATCTCTGAGTATCTTAGAGATATTCATCTCTAAGTATCTTAAACTCTCTAAATCTCCATGATCTCTAATCTGTAAAATGGGAATAATAATTCTCACTTCACAGGTTTAAGTGAGATAATGCATGTTAAGTGCTTAGTACAGTATGGGCACCTTAGAAGGACTCAAAACGTGTTAACTGTTGCTGATGCTGTGTCAAAACTTCAGGTCAAATACTGTATGACATCACTTACATGTGGAATCTAAAAAATACAACAAACTAGTGAATAAAAAAAAAAGAAAGCAGATTCAGAGATATAGAGAACAAACTAGTGGTTACCAGAGGGGGGCAGGGAGGCAATATTGGGGTAGGGGAGTAAGAAGTATAAACTACTAGGTATAAAATAAGCTACAAGGATATATTGTACAATACAGGGAATATAGCCAGTATTTTATAAGTATAAATGGAATATAACCTTTAAAAATTGTGAATCACTATATTATACACATGTAACATATAATATTGTACAGCAACTATACTTCAATTTTTTTAAGTATATGAAAATTTGCCATTTTTGGAATCCACAATAAAAAATACTTCAGTTTTGGAAAAACAAAAAACAAACAAACAAACAAAAACACTTCAGGTCAGAATGACTCCTAAACTAACTGTCCTCCCAGTTTCTTCTCCCCAAGTCTCTCACTCTCAGCTCCCATTCGGGTCAGACTGCATTTGCCCCCATATCCTGACTTTCTAGGCTGACTTCTTGCATCTTTCTTTCTCTTTACCTCCTCCATTCAGGCCCATGGTGTTCTCTGCCATGGACCCCTTTCCTCTTCCACAAATAGGTTCTTATTCTTGTTGTCTCTCCCCATCACTGACTGTGGCTTCCTGACTCCATTTCTCCCCACTTGTCCTAATACGTGTCAGTTCCTCTGGGTCTTGTTGCAGCCAGCACCCCCAATACCATATTTATTTGCCCCATCATAGCTATATCCTAAGATTCATCTTTAGTTGTAATTCAAAATTGACAACAAAGGGACCACCTTATCCTATAACACTTCAACCCAAATGTATACTTTTTTTTACTAGAAAAGAAAGGGTTAGTTAAAGCATTTTCTGAGAAGTATAATATCTGTAGTACCCTATGGCATGGTACCATCTGGTTTATTGGGAAGGGGTGAAAAATAGACATGGCCTGAGGGAAATCTCAAGTGAGGTTTGAGATTATCAGTTTAGTGAGGAAAGAACCCTTTCTCTCTGTAGCAATAGCCCTTTACTATTAGCAGAATGAGATGTCCTTGGACATCTGGTGCTTATAAGGTTAGCCATTGACCAGGAGACTGATAAAATTAATCAAAGGGTCCATATCTCCCTCCTAGGCACACCCTTACTTTCCTGCAGTTTCCCACGGCCTTAGATCCATCAGAGCAGTAAAGAGCAAGATTAGCATAGGGCCATAAATTTAGATCCTGAGTCATTTTTGCTGAAAAGCCCTCTATCACAGTGTATAAGAACCCTCATTCATTGCTGGTAAGTATGCAAAATGGTAGAGCCACTCTGGAAGAGAGGTTGGCAGTTTCCAATAAAGTTAAACACAGTTTTAAAGAACAATCCAACAATCGCACACCTAGGCATTTACTCAACTGATTTGAAAACTTAGGTGCACACAAAAATCTTCACATGAATGTTTAGAGCAGCTTATTCATAATCTCCAAAAACTGGAAGCAACCAAGATAGTTGCTTCACCAATAGGTGAATGGATAAATAAATTTTAGTGTATGCATACAATGAAATACTATTCAGCAATAAAAAGGAATGAGCTATCAATTCATGCAAGAACATGGAAAATATTGCTAAGTGAAATGCATACTGTTAAGTGAAAGTAGTCAGTCTTAAAAGAGTACATACTATATGCTTCCATCTATACGACATTCTGGAAAAGGCAAAATTATAGAGACTGAAAATACATCAGTGGTTACCAGGGGTTTGGGGAGTGGGGAGGGCTTAATAAATGAACTATATTTTAAAGCAGTAAAACTATTCTTTGTGATACATGAGACTATGCATTTGTCAAAACCCATAGAACTTCATAGCACAAAGACTCAACCTTAATGTATGCAAATTAAAAAAAATAAATTAGTAGGTCAGGGGAATCCTGGAGTGGAATACAGACTGTGATAAAAGAATATTATTAAAATGTACTATATAACCTTAGTGAAGAGAATGGAGGGTAAGTGCTGACATAAGTGACTTTGGAAATGAGTGGAGGCTGTAAGACTAAAGACTAAAGGAACTGTACATAAGCACTGTACTCTAATTGATGAAGTTGTTTCCCATGGGGGCATGGGTTAACAATTCTGAAACCACTATACATGTATACTGAGATTGAACAAATAAATAAATGAATGGCAGATAGTGGGAGGCAGATTTCTCACTCTTGGAGTGTGAAGTTACAGATAAGCAAGAGGGGAGTCTAGAATGAATCATGTGATACTAGATAGTTGCAGACATCACTATGAATCTGTGTTTAGCTTAATGTGGATACAGATAGATATAACAGTAACAATTATGGATGTGTGTATATACACAGATTAGTATATACGTATGAAGAAAGAGAGAAAGTCAACAAAACCAAAGTTGGTCCTTTGAAAAGATCAGGAAAATTGACAAACCTTTAGGTAAACTGACCAAATTTAGAAAGAGAAAAGAAATCCACTCAAAACCTGAAAATCAGGAATGGAAAAGAGGACATCATTACCAAACCTACAGAAATTTTAAAAGACTATAAGGCAATACTATGAACAACTGTATGCCAAAAATTAGATAACTTAAGATGAAATTGACAAATTCCTAGAAAGGCACAAGCTGCTAAAACTGACTCAAGAAGAAATAGAAAATCTAAATAAGCCTATAGTAAGTAAAGGGATTGGATTAGTAATTTTAAAATTTCCCACAATTTAAAGCCCAAGCTCAGATGACTTCACAGGTGACTTTTAACAAATGTTTAAAGAGGAATGAATAAAAATTCTTCAAAAACTCTTCCAAAAAATTAAAATGGAAGGAACACTTTCCAGCTCATCCTATGAGGTTAGTATTACCCTGATGCCAAAACCAAAGACTTTACCAAAAGAAAGAAAGAAAAGAAAAAATAGAGCAATATCTCTTATGAATATAGATTGGAAAATCCTCAACAAAATACTTGCAAACTGAAATCAATAACATATAAAAAGGATTAGACACAATGACCAAGCAGGATTTATCCCAGAAATGCAAGGTTGGTTTAACATCTAAATATCAATTAACATAATATACCATAACAATAGAATAAAGGACCAAAACCACATGATCATCTCAGTAGACAGCAGAAAAAGCATTTGACAAACTCCAACACCCTTTCATATAAAAACACTCAACAAATAGAAAGGAACTACCTCAACATGATAAAGAGCATTTACAAAAAAACCCACAGCTAATATCATCCTTAGTAGTAAAACACCGAATGCTTTGCCCTAAAATCGGAAAAATGACAAAGATGTCTACTCTCACCACTTCTATTCAACATTGTGCTGGAGGTTCCAGCCAAAGCAATAAAGCAAGAAAAAAAGTATCCAGATAGAAAGGAAGAAGTGAAACTATCTCTATTTTGTAGGTAATATGACTTTGCCTATAGAAAATCTTAATAAATCTACTAAAAACCTATTAGTATATACATGTAAATATATTTCCTAGCTCTGCTACAGAGAGGGCCTAGAAGCAACAACATTCAGGTACAATGAGCACATCTAGTGCCAGATCTTGGTTTTTAATACCATTCTCCAATAAAAATAAACCAGGCTCCCTGGAGAAATGGCTGGGGCAGGGAATATCCAAGATGAATCTAGAGCATATTCTGGTGCCAAAAATAAGGAAATGCTCAAGGGACAAAATGATGGAGGTATGTCTATAGCACAGGAGCCAACTGAAGGAGCTCCCTGTGGCCAAAGCTGGAACAATTAGAGCAGCAAAGTAAATAGCAAAATACTAGATTATTATCCAAAGCATAAAATAAATATTGATGAGATCCTACTAATATAAATAAATGATTGACTAAATTAATAAATGGGAAAGATAGACAAATCTTCTGTACAGAAGAATCCCTATACAAATAATATATGTAGATACTGTTCCATTAAAAAGGTGGAACCTAACTCCCTACCCCTAGAGTGTGGACTATGCATAGTGACTTCTTTCCAAAGAGTACAGTATGAAAAAGGGAGAAAAAAGAAAACTTACAAATAGTAGTACCTCAACTAGGTAATCAAAGTCAACATAAACAGAGATAAGCAATGTTGATAGGACTCCTGATATAATGTGATGAAAACGACACTTTTCTTCTGTGGTTTTCCTTCCCCAAACCCGTAACTCCAATGCAATCAGATGAAAATATTAGACAAACCACAATTGAAGGAAATCCTACAAAATATTTGACCAGTACACCTTAAAACTGTGAAGTTCACCAAAAGAAAAAAGAAAAGCCTGAGAAACTTGTACTTTCTAGAGGAGACTAAGGAGACACAACTACATGTAGTATGGTATCCTGGATGAAATCCTAGAACAGAAACGGAACGTTAGGTAAAAACAAAGAAATCCAAGTTAACTATGGACTTTAGTTAAGAATATGCATCAATTTTGGTTCATTAGTTGTGGTAAATGTACCTCAGTAATGTAAGATAACAGTAGCAGAAAGTGGGTGTGGAGTGTATGGGAACTCTCTGTACTATCCCTGTAACTTTTCTGTAAATCAAAAACATTTTAAAGTAAAAAGTTTATTTAAAAATATATATATGGGTGAACGAGGTCAAAAGCTACAACTTCCACTTATAAAGTCATAAATGTCACGGGGATGTAATGTACAGCATGGTGACTATAGTTAATAATACCGTATTACATATTTAAAAGTTGCTTAAAAAATACACACACAGGGCTTCCCTGGTGGCGCAGTGGTTGAGAGTCCGCCTGCCGATGCAGGGGACACGGGTTCGTGCCCCGGTCTGGGAAGATCCCACATGCCGTGGAGTGGCTGGGCCTGTGAGCCATGGCCGCTGAGCCTGCGCATCCGGAGACTGTGCTCCGCAACGGGAGAGGCCACAGCAGTGAGAGGCCCGCATACCGCAAAAAAAAAAAAAAAACACACACATTATACAACACATATACCTAGTTATAGAAAAGGAATAGAAGAAAAAATAACAAAAAGTTAATAGCAAACAATTAAAATTTTTTTCTTTTTCATTAAATGTTCCTTAAAGAATGTATATTACTTTGAACATAAAAAAATTGTTTTTAATAAAATAAACCACTTTGTTGGGAACTTCCTGGCAGTCCAGTGGTTAAGACTTGGCTCCTTCACTGCCAAGGGGCCGGGTTCAATCCCTGGTCAGGGAACTAAGATCCCACAAGCCCTGCAAAAAACAAAACAAAAGAAAACAAAACAAAACAAAAAAACTTTGTTGTTGTTGTTCTTTCCAGCTTTATTGAAGTATGGTTGACAATTTAACCTTGCATATATATATATATGTGTGTGTGTGTGTATATATATATGTGTATATATATATATATATATATTTTTTTTTTTTTTTTTTTTTTTTTTTTTGTCTGCGTTGAGTCTTCATTGCTGTGTGCGGGCTTTCTCTAGTTGTGGCGAGCAGGGGCTACTCTTTGTTGCGGTGTATGGGCTTCTCATTGCAGTGGCTTCTCTTGTGGAGCACAGGCTCTAGGCATGTGAGCTTCAGTAGTTGTGGCTCACAGGCTCTAGAGCGCAGGCTCAGTAGTTGTGGCGCACAGGCTTAGTTGCTCCGCGGCATGTGGGATCTTCCCGGACAAGGGCTCGAACCCGTGTCCCCTGCATTGGCAGGCAGATTCTTAACCACTGCACCACCAGGGAAGCCCTAAACTTGTATATATTTAAAGTGTACAACTTGATATACACAGACATCATGAAACATTTACCACAATCAAGCTACTTAACATATCTATCAGCTCACATAGTTACCACTTCTTTTCTTTTTGTGGTGAGAACACTTAAGATCTATTCTCTTAGCAAATTTCAAATATACAGTACAATGTTATTAACTATAGTCATATTGTTAATAACATTAGACCTCCAGAACTTATTCATTGTGCATAATTGATATTTTGTACACCTTGACCAACAATTTTTCTTTCCCACAACGTTTTTTTTAAACCATGGAAAGAGAAAATGAGTATTTGTTTAAAAACGAACCCTGGCTTCTCACTTCTACTATTTTATATCTACTTCTATTATATAACAGGAGGCACATCTTTCTCTTCTGCTGAACATGGTGCAGATAATAGATTTGTGTAGGTAGCTAACTCCTTCTGAGCACATACAACATGCATTTATGCGTCGATCAATTTTCATAACAATCCAGTGAGGTGGGTACTAATGTAATCATCCTACCCATTTTCCAGCTGAGAAAACTTAGAGTGGTTAGGAACTTGCCCAACTAATAAAGGGTAGAGGCAGAATTTGAATCTACGTCAACTGACTCTATGAAACCTGCAGCCTGCAGGCTGGCTGATGTTGGTTAATACCCAGGGTTCAGAGTGATGGCAGAAGAGTAGGTAGGCAGGTCCTGAGCATCTCTGCCTGGCAGACACCTAGGCCACAGTCCCCTTGGGGCTTCCTGGTTCCCCCCAGACCCCAACCACTGTAGAGCCATGGGGATGGGGTGGAGTCTGTCCTTCCCTCCTCTGCAGTAAGCCCCCTTCTTCCCAGGAGACAGTGAGGGGAAACAAGGCCATTGTTGACAGGGTCGCTGCATTGCACAACATCCACGTTTGTGAGTGGTGCTCCCTGGAGCTGCAACTCAGAGGTACGATGGCCAGTGGCATGGTCTGTGAGATAAGAGAGGGGCCATCCCACGTGAGGGAGCAGAGTGGGCCACAGTATGTGTGCACCAGCAGCTTCCCTGTGGCAACAGGTCTAAGCCAGAGACACAGGGCCACCTTGGAGAGAGCGGTTCCTCTCAGGAACCCTCATTAATACCGTGAATGCCAACTTAACAATAATGAGAAAGAGAACACAGAGCTCTGACTTGGTACCACACTGTTGACATCTGAAGCCTTCACTAAATTCTTCTTTAGCATAATGCTATCTGCCTTCATTGAGGGACTTTATAATGAAAAGTCATAGGAAACTCCTGATTGAACTTATTGTAGGAGCCATCAAGGAGGGTGGCCATCAGTCCCTCTTGTGAGGTTCTAGGAATTTTTCTAGGGTTTCAGTACCAAAAAAGGCTGAGCTTCTCCTGATCAACTGCAGAAACATTGCTGTGAACCTTGCTCCTGATTGTGTTTCTTTCTCTGCTGTAGCCCGAGGAAGTCAGAATCCATTCTAGGGCCCTATTCCAACAGCTGTGAAAGACTTCAGGATATGTGTTTTTTAGACAGAGGCCCAACTCACCTTGCTTCATCGTATTTTCCTGTCATTCTCAGTAGGAGAATGGCTGAAACAACAGACTTGGAGTCAGTCCAACCTTCTGCATTGCAATTTACCAACTGTGTGACCTTAGACAAGATACTTCACCTCTTTGAGTCTGTGTCCTTATCTGTAAGATAATAGTACCTACCTCACAGGGTTGTTCTGAGAATTAATAAAATTATCTGTGTAAAATAATTAGCCCAGTACACAGCCTATACTAAATGATAAATGATAGCTAATGTAATAATTTTTAAGTTGTATTTATTCTCCATTGCCACCTCAAATCCTCTTTTGGAGTGATATAGGGGTAAAAATAAGTACAAAGATGAAACTCTTAGGTAGTCCAGACTTTCCCCATGTGCCTATGTGGGACATTCTTTCCCTATTAGATGAACACAGAAGAAACCAAAATGTAATCAGAAGAGTGGTAGGTAGAATGGAATTAGGGTAAGGGAAGTCTTTCTCTGGAGATTACCCGAGGCTGAAGAGACCTGCCTCCCCAAGGTCATACCTTCCCCATGGAAAGGGTTATACCAGCTCCAGAGCTTCCTGTTGTAGGGTTAGCTGAGGCCTTGGTCACACCTGCAACCCAAGCCAACCTCTCCCAATCCTTCTGCACGCCCCTCTCTGCAGATGTTAATCCTGAGGGCATCTTTAATAAAATTCCTGTGTGCAAAGCTCCCTCTTGGTCTGTTTCCCAGACACCCTACCTGTGACAGTTGTAAGGTTTGATTATCAAATGGCCCCATCTCCTACAGTCTAATGCGTTTTTCTCCATGATGGGCACGTACCCTCTTAGTTCCCCTGACAGGGCACTGTCCCCCCAGGGATGCCTCTAGACCTGGTAACCTATAGAAGCTGATCAAAATTAGAGACTGGGAGAAAATGCAGAAATCCTAATGTTTCCTACATAAAAGAAAATAAAATTTTAATAATCCCATGAACCACTAAAGAGGAACAATCCAAACCATACTTCTCAGAAGTACTTTGTATTGAAGTTGCTTCACTCTAAAAGGCTCTTTAGTAACAACTGAGTTTTTGGCTTCTTCCCCCAACACCCCAGCTCAAGTTAAGCAAAAAGGGAAAACCCACTGTTTGCTCTGGGTAAGAAACTGTACAAAAATTTTAGAGGCTAATCAAAAGTTTAAATTTTAATAGCAATAATGAGTTCCTTGAAGGAGCTCTCACTGCCTGGATTTGAGCAGAGGGGGAACATACACAGAGGTGTCAAATTTCAGCTTGCAAGATGAAGCTTAACCCCTGAAAACACTATATGAACGAAAGCCTGTTCTCCTAGGTACCTTGCAGGTCACTGATTCAATTAGAGATACTAAAAATAATGCATCTGGGGACTTGCTTGGTGGTCCAGTGGCTAAGATTCCATGCTCCCAATGCAGGGGGCCCGGGTTTGATCCCTGGTCAGGGAACTAGATCCCACATGCCACAACTAAAGGTCCCACGTGCCACAACTAAGACCTGGCACAACCAAATAAATAAATATTTTTTTAAAATGCATCTGTAGTGATTTGGTTGAGAGGGGTGGAGCTGTAGTAAACCTTATGGGACTCAGGGGCAACTATTCTAAATTTCCAAAGAGAGTCCTTAGAGATCCTTGACACTGTTTATATTGTACACACATGAAGTGTGAACATGTTTTTGAATGTGTATTTTACCAGTTTTTGGGGACAGAGTCATAATAATAATTATTTACGTGGGCAAAATTTTCTCCAGGATATCACTGGGGTGCAGAGTGGGTGCTGGCAAGTGGGTGAGCAGCTGAGAGAAGGTGTCTTCTCAGAGGAAACGGCTCATTGTCCTCTGGTCCACACTGCCAGGTTTAGCTTTATCTCTTTTTCGAGGAACCTGGTCTTGGGTCTGTTGACCAAGCTCACCATGATAATCTATTATCAGATGAGATACATTCTGGATTTCCAACGGACACAACGTATGATAGACACTGAGCTTCACACATAAAATTTTAGTTATCAAGATCATATTGGCTTTATTTTGATATAACTTGATTTTATTATTTGCTTTGGTTCACACCAGCATCACATATTTGTTCACTTTTTTAAAATATGCTCTAGAATGTGCTTATGACTTAAGTAGGATATCATGTTAGCCATTTCTCTGCATTATATACTTTATTAAATATCAAAGTAGCCTTTCTTTTTCAAGGATTTATTGGTCTGTAGTGCCTCTACCTCAGTTCCTTTTTGTTGGTTATTTAAAAAAATATTTTAAAATGTATGCCCATAATGACATTTATTTGCCCATTTAGGTCCCTTGAGCATCAGAGGCTTGGAAAAAAGATCCTCAGTGGCCATCTCATCCCTCTCCATAGTGTACAGATGCAGAAACTGAAGTCCAGTGAGCCCCTATAAAGAGGAGTAGTTTCTGGTAAAAGATTTCAGAAATACTGTATTTGTTGGTAAGATTAACAGCATGATTCCATTTGTGTTATAAAAAAGGAGATATAAATATTTTTTGCTTATAAATATTTTTAAATAATTTCTGAAAGGACACATAAGATATTTTTGATAATGATTAACTTCAGGGAGTGGGCCAGGGAAAAATTCATTTTTCGTTTTATAGCCCTCTGTAGTATTTGAGATGTTTTCTTCCCCTTTGTTCATATATACATAATACGTTATATCATATATAATCCCATACGGCTTGTGGGATCTTAGTTCCCCAACCGGGGATCGAACCCAGGCCCTGGCAGTGAAAGTGCGGAGTCTTAACCACTGGACCGCCAGGGA
Source organism: Mesoplodon bidens (assembly GCF_964165515.1). Lineage (NCBI taxonomy): Eukaryota > Metazoa > Chordata > Mammalia > Artiodactyla > Ziphiidae > Mesoplodon > Mesoplodon bidens. The sequence goes on along the minus strand of NC_138161.1, from coordinate 111,785,407 downwards.
ATTCCCAGGAATTTTTTATATTGAATGAGAAAGAACTCCCCTAACAACCTCTGTTCTACAAATGCAAACACGATAGACTATCAGCCTTGAGTGGTTTCTCTACAGTAGTAGTGGTAGGCTCATGGTAAGCCAATTGTTTTGACCTAATGACCCAAATGTGGCCCCATTGATTTTAACCATAATTATACCTAGCTCTTGGAGCATTTAGCCATGTGAGTACCATACTTGTTTGTAAACATCTATCCTACTTGTGAAAAAGTAGAAGGTGATTGTAAGATCTTAGGAAAAATTTCTGGACCACAGCATATCTCTGTGGAGAAAGATAAGTAACAAAATAGAATGTGAACAAAACCATAGGCTCACCATGACATACCAGTGTTTACCAGATACATTTCAAAGGACGTGAGTTTGGGAATCCCCAATGGCCCATAGAACCCCTATAAGCCTCTATATGTGAAAACAATGAATCAGGAAGCTAGAAAATATGTTACGTTCTCCTTACCAGTAAATTCCTAATTAATGATTCAAAACTGTAGCAATCCGTAATTTCCTTTTTTGTTTCTATACAAAACCTACTTCTAGGGCTTCCCTGGTGGTGCAGTGGTTAGGACTCCGCCTGCCAATGCAGGGGACACGGGTTCAAGCCCCGGTTCAGGAATATCCCACATGCTGCAGAGCAGCTAGGCCCGTGTGCCACAACTACTGAGCCTGCGCTCTAGAACCCGCGTGCCTAGAGCCAGTGCTCCGCGAAGAGAGAGGCCACCGCAATGAGAGGCCCACGCACGGCAATGAAGAGTAGACCTGCTCACCGCAACTAAAAAAAAAAGAAAGAAAGAAAAAGCCCACGAGCAGCAACGAAGACCCAACACAGCCAAAAATAAATAAATTAATTAATTTTTTTAAAAAAACAATCTACTTCTAGAGAGGCCCACAGTAGATACTAGATAAAATCTTATAAAATTGAAATGTATAGTTCCTGTGTGAGTTTAGAAAGCACACACATTGTCTATAATTAATATAACATAAAGAATAATAACGCTACCTTACATCCCACTCAAAAAAATTCTGGGTTGGGCTTGCCTGGTGGCGCAGTGGTTGAGAGTCCGCCTGCCGATGCGGGGGACACGGGTTCGTGCCCCGGTCTGGGAAGATCCCACATGCCGCGGAGCGGCTAGGCCCATAAGCCATGGCCGCTGAGCCTGCGAGTCAGGAGCCTGTGATCCACAACGGGAGAGGCCACAACAGTGAGAGGCCCGCGTACCAAAAAAAAAAAAAAAAAAAAAAAAAAAAAAAATTCTGGGTGGTTTAAAGATATAAATGTGAAAGACCAAACTAAAAAACAACATAGAAAATCATATTCTTTGGCTCCATCTCCTAAAACAAAGGAAATAAAAACAAAAATAAACAAATGGAACATAATTAAGGATCACAGCAAAGGAGACCATCAAGAAAATGAAACAACTTACTGAATACGAGAAAATATTTGCAAATGATATGACCGATAAGGGATTAATATCCAACAACCTGATTAAAAAATGGGCAGAAGAAATGAATAGACATTTTTCCAAAGAGGAAATGCAGATGGCCAACAGGCACATGAAAAGATGCTCAACATTGATAATCATCAGGGAAATGCAAATCAAAACCACAATGAGATATTACCTCACACCTGTCAGAATGGCTATCATCAAAAAGACCACAAATAACAAACATTGGCAATGATGTGGAGAAAAGGGAACCCTTGTGCACTGTTGGTGAGAAGGTAAATTGGTGCAGCCACTGTGGAAAACACTATGGAGGTTTCTCAAAAAACTAAAAATAGGGACTTCCCTGGTGGTGCTGTGGTTAAGAATCTGCCTGCCAATGCAGGGGACACGGGTTCGAGCCCTGATTGGGGAAGATCCCACATGCCGTGGAGCAACTAAGCCCATGCGCCACAACTACTAAGCCTGAGCTCTAAAGCCCGTGAGCCACAACTAATGAGCCCACGTGCCACAACTACTGAAGCCTGCGCCTAGAGCCCATACTCTGCAACAAGAGAAGCCACCGCAATGAGAAGACCGCGCACCGCAACGAAGAATAGCCCCCGCTCTCCCCAACTAGAGAAAGCCCGCGTGCAGCAACTAAGATGCAAGGCAGCCAAAAGAAAGAAAGAAAGAAAAAAAACTAAAAATAGAATATCATATGACCCAGGAATTCCACTCCAGGGTATATATCTGAAAAAAACAAAGACACTAATTCGAAAAGATGCATGTACCCCAATGTTCATAGCAGCATTATATACAATTGCCAAGACATGGAAGCAACCTAAGCGCCCATCAACAGATAAATGGGTAAAGAAGATGTGATACGCGTGTACACACACGCACACACACAATGGAATGCTAGTCAGCCATAAAAAAGAATGAAATTTTGCCATTTGCAGCAACATTGATGGACTTGGAGGGCATTATGCTAAGTAAAATAAGTCAGGCAGAGAAAGACAAATACTGTATGATATAATTCATACGTGGAATCTAAAAACTACAACAAACTAGTGAATAAAACAGAAAAGAAGCAGACTCAGATACAGACAACAAACTAGTGGTTGGTTACCAGTGATGGTGGTGGGGGGCAGTATAGGGGTAGGGGAGTAAGAAGTACAAACTATTAGGTATAAAATAAGCTACAAGGATATATTGTACAACATGGGGAATATAGCCCATATTTTATAATAAATAAGTGGAGTATAACTTTTAAAAATTGTGGATCACTACATTATACACCTGTAACTTATATAATATTGTACATCAACTATACTTTGAAAAAAAAGAAAAAATATAGAAAACCATCTTTATAACTCTGGAATAGGAAATGATTTTTTAAATAAGCTATAAAAAGTATAAACCATAAAAGAAAATATTGATAAATTCTATTCCATTGAAATTAAGAATTTGTTTTTATTAAAAGATTCTATAAAGAAAGCAAAAAGTAAGCTACAAACATTTCTAACATACGTAACCAATAAATTATCTGTATATAAAATATATATTATAGTTTGTTAATCCATTTACATATGTTATATATTCTATTTTGAGAACATATTTTACAGTAAAAAAAAAAATCAAGAATGACAAACTGTAGATTTGGAGCTGGAGTGAACTGGCTCTGTGACTAAGTGACTTAAGCTCTCCAACCTCAGTTTTGTCATGTTATGAGTGACTGTAATAACAGTTACTTCCCCGTAGGGCTCTCAGAGCCAAGTCTGAGTAAGCAAACACCTGATATATGGCAAGAGTGCAACAAACGGTTAATGATTATAACCATAAATAAATAGTGTCAGAGCAGGGTCGGAATCAAATTCAGCTCCTTAATCATCCTGATCTAAAACAGGACTGTTTCTGGAACACGTGGTTGGACTTAAATGGCCTTGGCTGTGGAGGGAAGGGAAAGCAGATATTGATGGATAGAACCTGTCCACTAGGCTGCCTCTTACAAAGCCAGTGGCGTAAGCTCCCGGTTATTTCTCCTGTTCTTCCCATTCACTGGCTCTGAGGCAGGCACCGTTTACAGCAAACATCACCTCTCACAATGAGTCCCTGCACAGAGCCACCCGCCGGCCTGTCTGGGAGTCGGGGTGGGGCGTGTGGACTGGATTCTGGGTCTGGACACCTGGAAGGAGAAAGCATCTCAATTAAGACCCATTCCAGGAACGAATTTTCATCCCGAGGCTCTCTGTTCATCAAAAATACTCCTTAGTGGCGAATAACCTCCTTACTTTTTTTTTTTTTTTTTTTTTTTGCGGTACGTGGGCCTCTCAGTGTTGTGGCCTCTCCCGTTGCGGAGCACAGGCTCCGGATGCGCAGGCTCAGCGGCCATGGCTCACGGGACCAGCCGCTCCACGGCATGTGGGATCTTCCCGGACCGGGGCACGAACCCGTGTCCCCTGCATCGGCAGGTGTACTCTCAACCACTGAGCCACCAGGGAAGCCCCTCCTTACATTTTTAAATCGGAGAAACCAACTTCTAAAACTCACTATAACCCCAACTCAGGAGCACTGAAACTAAGAACTCTTACTCTGAACAGGTTGAGCTTCTGAGAGAAATTCCTCCAAATTATTGGTCCATTCTTAAATTGTCTATTTTGTTCATCATCACACTTAGAAATGTCAAGTAAGGAAAAAAAAAAGAAGAAAGGCATGACTAAGGCTGGCTTCAATCCTGATGGCTGAGACAATCAGGGCCAGGCTAGCTGAGAAAGCCCAGGACTCCAGGGGGCACTTCTCCATGGAAGGACCAGAATCCAAAGTGCCCCTTCCCTGCTGGGACTGTGGAGACAGGAGTCCCCTCCTCTGGAGTCTTTAATAAAAAGCTCAGCACTCAGTGGCTGGGGGTGGATGGAGAGTGGTGCCCTGTAGAGGCTGGAACAAATGAACTCTGTGGAATGAGCAGAGACAACCCCATTCACACCATAAATAAGCCCCTTCTTATCTGATCCTATGTCCGAATTTTTTATTCCAAAAGTATAGTCACCATGTCCCTTTTATTCTAGGACTTTTGAGGAGTTGTTAGTGTAATGAGAGCTTAGGTCAAGGAAATTTGGTTTCTCTCCAAAACACTGAGGGAAAAATAGGCTTATTGTAAATGGCCCAAGCAACTCTGGCCCAAAGGGCACAGGCCATGCAGTCCTAGTGCCCTATGGCCCCCAGTGGGGACAGGATCATTCTCCACATTGTCCCATCCTCACAGTCAAGGGCCCAGAGAATTGGGTAGGATCAGCAGAACCTGGGAGTGGGGGCCACTCTGGATCTGCTGGGCTGTAGCTTGGCATGGGCTTCAGCTGGGGCAAGGGAGGCCCAGAGCCAAAGCTCAAGCAAGTGTTTTCCCTCTCTTACCCTTGCAGCCCTCACTCTAACTTCTACCTTGGTTCCCAGCCCAGGCAGGCCCCGGATAGACCAAGGGTCGGACATGTGTCAGGGGTAAAGTCTCCCATGGTGGCAGCCGACAGGGAGCCAGCCAGCCAGGACGTCAAGAAGAGAAAGCTCCAATTTCTCAAAATCCACACGGCAAATGACAGCAAATGATGGCGGGGCTTCCGCAGGGAATTTCATCAGAGGAAGTTGATCCACAGAGGCATGGGTTGGTAGCTTCCTTCCTATGAGCCTCTGCTCTCATTTTGCCACTCTTCCAGTTTTTATCTAAACCACAAAGAATTTCCTTCAATGCCATAGAAAGAACCTGCTGTATCAGGAAAATATATTGCAATACCATTCCCAGCATTAACACATCTGTTTTTTCTAAATCTGTATTTATCTCTCAGCCATGTCATTAAAATAGGACCTGAAGAATTATCCTCACACTCCAGAGACCTAGCCCTGGTTCTCAACCAGCTGGCTTTAACGCAAGCACCAAGTGGTGCCCCAAAGACAGAACAATAATTTAGGTTCAAACTCTGACGTTTTGTGCAAGTACAGGCAAAATCTGGAACTTCCATTAGAATATCTGTAGAATTATTCCTCATATTGTTCCCACTGGATTCTTTCCTTGATGGTTAAATTTGGAAGTGATTCCCACAGGGCACTATTCAAAGATAAACTAATCTGTACTTCCATCCTTCCTCACTTTGAGAAGTGTTTGTTGTTCAGTAGAAGTATAATGCAATTCACATGTGTAATTTAAAATCTTCTAGTAGCCACATTTAAAATAAAAAAGGAACAGGTGAAGTGAATTTTAATAAAGTATGTTATTTTACCCAACATATCCAAAATATTATAATTTCAACATGTAATCAACATAATATCAATGAGCTATTTTACGTTTTTTTCATATGAAGTCTCAAAATCTGGTATGTATTTTATACTTGCAGCATATCTCAGTTCAGAGTAGCCACATTTCAAATGTTCAGAGCCACATGTGGCTAATGGTTGCCATCTTGGACAGTGCAGGTTAGAGCATCAAGTCTGAATTTCACAGCTTGACCTTCCAAGTCCTTCTTAACTTGACCTCCATTTACGAATTCAGGCATATCTACCCTTACTCCTGAACAGAGAGAAGGGATCTTAGAGAACTTCCTTCATTTTACATCTAATCCCATATGAGCTCAGACATGGAAAGTGACCTCCTTGAGGTCATTCAAATATTTAGTAGCAACAACAAAGCTTTTCTGACTTCTAAAGCAAGTGGAACCATTTGCGCCAGTTAAGTAAAATACAGTCTATGATAAAGACCTAAATGTAAGGCCGGATACCATAAAACTCTTAGAGAAAAATAGGCAGAACACTTTCTGACATAAATCGCAGCAATATTTTTTGATCCACCTCCTAGAGTAATGAAAATAAAAACAAAAATAAACAAATGGGACCTAATTAAACTTAAAAGCTTTTTCACAACAAAGGAAACCATAAACAAAATGAAAAGACAACCCTCACAATGGGAGAAAATATTTGCAATCAAAGCGACCAACAAGGGATTAATCTCCAAAGTATACAAACAGCTCATTCAGCTCAATTAAAAAAAAAAAAAAAACCAAACAACCCAATCAAAAAATGGGCAGAAGATCTAAACAGACATTTCTCCAAAGAAGACACACAGATGGCCAAAAAGCACATGAAGAGATGCTCAACATCACTAATCATTAGAGAAATGCAAATCAAAACTGCAATGAGGTATCACATCACACAGGTCAGAATGGCCATCATCAAAAAATCTACAAACAGGGGCTTCCCTGGTGGCGCAGTGGTTGAGAGTCCGCCTGCCGATGCAGGGGACACGGGTTCGTGCCCCGATCCGGGAAGATCCCACATGCCGCGGAGCGTCTGGGCCCGTGAGCCATGGCCGCTGAGCCTGTGCGTCCAGAGCCTGTGCTCTGCAAAGGGAGAGGCCACAACAGTGAGGGGCCCGCGTAAAGCAAAAAAAAAAATAAATAAATAAATAAAAAAATCTACAAACAATAAATGCTGGAGAGGGTGTGGAGAAAAGGGAACCCTCCTGCACTGTTGGTGGGAATGTAAGCTGATACAGCCACTATGGAGAACAGTATGGAGGTTCCTTAAAAAACTAAATATAGAATTACCATATGATCCAGCAATCCCACTCCCGGGCTTATATCTGGAAAAACTGTAATTCGAAAAGATGCATGCACCCCAATGTTCATTGTAGCACTTTATACAATAGCCAAGACATGGAAGCAACCTAAATGTCCATCGACAGAAGAGTGGGTAAAGAAGATGTGGTATATATATGCAATGGAACATTACTCAGCCATAAAAAAGGATGAAATAATGCCATTTGCAGCAACATGGATGGACCTAGAGATTGTCATACTGAGTGAAGTACGTCAGACAAAGACAAATATCGTATGATATTGCTTATATGTGGAATCTAAAAAAATGACACAAATGAACTTATTTACAAAACAGAAATAGAGTCACAGATGTAGAAAACAAACTTATGGTTACCAGGTGGGAAAGAGGGGGGAGGGATAAACTGGGAGATTGGGATTGACATTTATATACTACAATATATAAAATGGATAATTAATAAGGACCTACTCTATAGCACAGGGAACTCTACTCAATACTCTGTAATGACCTATATGGGAAAAGAATCTAAAAAAGAGTGGATATATGTATATGTATATGTATAACCGATTCACTTTACTGTACACCTGAAACTAACACAACATTGTAAATCAGCTATAGTCCAATAAAAATTTTTTTAAAAAGGAAAAAAAATACAGTCTATAAAAAATGTTACTGGAGAGGATTAATGGATGAATGGTTCCTCCTCTGCTTTGCTGAGGGTTTTTAGTTGACCCCAAGTTCTTGGCATTAGTCATCCCCACAGCCAGCCCCATGACTGTCTCAGTGGCGGAGTGCACTGACCTTTGGATGGTTATTGGGAAAGTTGCCTCAAGCTCTACATGCCACAGGAATTTGTACACGATCCCCCTAGGCCAAAGCTAGTGCCTCCACAGAAGATGCATCACCAATTCCCTGCTCCAGGTAAACTCAAGGCAAGGTCAGTGTCTCCCACATGCCCCCACCTGTTGGACCCAAACCAGAGAGAGGGAAATGGAAGTGACCTCAATATTTGCGGAAAGCCAGAGTCAGGATGAACAGGCCCTGGGGCCAGGCATCTCTAGGCAGCCGGAGGGAGACAACACAGCAGCTCCAGAAGCCCTGGTCTCAGGACCAGGAGGGCCAGTGGGGGCCTGGCCACAAAGGGGCCAAGGCCCCTCCACTTGGAGATGCCTTTAGTGCTCATTTCAGTGAACAATCCCAGTGCTCACCTGAATCCCCTGGGGATCTTGTTAGAATGAAGATTCTGCCTCAGTAGGTTTGGGGTGGGGCCTCAGATTCAGCCTTCCTAACCGTCTCCCAGATAATGGTTACCAGTGGTCCAGGGACCACACTTAATAGCAGGAGCCTATCCCCGGCTACCCGCAGGTGAGTGGTCAGTGACTAAGGAGGCCCAGTCAGGCTGGCTGCAGCTGGGCTATTTCTCCTCGCCCAGATTTTGGAACTCATAAAGATAGCTAACACCAACAAAGTACAACCACCACTCTTTGCCATAAACGCTAACTCAATAAATCTTCACAACATCTCTATCAGCTGGTGACTATGATTGTCATCCCTAGTTACAGATGAGGAAACAAAAACAAGAAAGGTTAGGTGACTTGCCCACAGCTGGTAAATGAAACTGGTGTTTAAGCCCAGGCACTCTGGGTAGTTCTGCGCTCTGGGACTATGTCATGAGAAGTTTCGAAGACTCAGGCTGTTGTGTGTTGTCTCAGCTGGGCGGTGACAGACACATCTGCCGTCTACTAGCAAAAGGCCTTTCAACCTGTCATGAACTCTCCAAAGTTTGTTTCAAAATACCTGTAAGCGGGCTTCCCTGGTGGCGCAGTGGTTGAGAGTCCACCTGCCAATGCAGGGGATATGGGTTCGTGCCCCGGTCTGGGAAGATCCCACATGCCGCGCGGAGCGGCTGGGCCCGTGAGCCATGGCCGCTGAGCCTGCGCGTCCGGAGCCTGTGCTCCGCAGCGGGAGGGGCCACAGCGGTGAGAGGCCCGCGCACCGCAAAAACCGTAAGCCTTCCTCTCGCCAGCCTTGGGCCATAACATACTTCTTTTATCTTCAAACAAGTTCAAAGCTTGTTTGTAGTTTTTTGAATAAAAGTTTAGTTCCTTAGGAATTCTGAAAGGGTATTAAAAGTAATCAGTAGGAGCTGAAGGAATTTTATCTTTAACTTCCTCACGCTGGGGGACAGGCCCTATTAATATGCTTCAAACGTTGTTGATCCTTCTTCTCTGTTTGCTGTGTCATCCTGTTGGGCCCGGGTTTCTCGTTTGTTCTCTTTTGATCCACGGCCATGTGTCGCTAGGAGAGGAGCTGAGGGGTGCTGAGGCGGTGCTAATCCAAGGACCAGGCCTGCTCTGCTTCCAGGTAGCTGTGTGGCCTGCTCAGCCCACATCCCTGCTCGGGGCTCAGTTTCCTCATTTCCGTCATGAAGGGTCTGGCCAGATGCTCTGAAGTGCTAACACGCGGCAGGCTCTTTTTGAGGGCTCCTGATCTTTGTCAGGCTTTCTCCAGCAGCTGCTGATTTTCTGTGTGATTGACTGTTCCCAGCCTCAGGGTGATTGGTTCCTACAAAACAGAGTCCCTTCGAGAAGGTCCGAAACAAAGGTGAGAAATTCTTTGGCAAAAAACCTTGACACTGATTCTGGCTCCCTCTCAGTGGTCTGGGTCCCTTCGACCGTCCTCAATATTCACTCGGCCTCACGGATCCCAATCACCTGGATGTCTTGTAACCTGCTTGACTTCCTCCTGCTCCCACTTCTAGCCCCTTGCTTAAATCCCCTCACTGGCTCCCTACTGCCCCCTCAGCCAAGTCCAGACTTCTTATTCTGACTCCTGGTCCCTTGTGTCCTGCTCCTGTTCCACCAGATGCCTTCTCACCTCTCAGCAATCTGTGAGTGGCCCCTCTAACCTGCATCCTCCTTCTTGCCTCCATGCCTTTTCACATGCTATTCCACTGCCTGGCATGCCCTTCCTTCCCCTGCCTGCCTGTAAACTCCTCTTCATCCTTCAAGACCCTCCTCAGGGTTGTTTTCTGAGAAGCTTTTTATGATCCACCTGGATAAAACACGTCAGCCATCCTTTGTGCTTCTACTGTATTCCATCCCACAATGAGCTTCCATTTTATCAGTTTGAATGCATTCAGGTGCAAGTAACAGAATACCTGATTAACAGTGACTTAAACAATAGAAACATTTCATTATCTCTCAGAAAACTGATGGTGCACTCTTCAGGGTTGGTTCAGCAGTTCACCTCTGTCATCAAGGACCTAGGCCCTTTCTCTTCCATCACCCTCAGCATTTTGGGTGTGTTTTGCCTCATGGCCACAAGATAGTGGCCGTAGCTCCAGGTATCACACCTCAGCATCCGAGAAGGAAGAAAGAGGGTAAAAAAAAATGAAGCTTTCGGGCTTCCCTGGTGGCGCAGTGGTTGAGAGTCTGCCTGCCAATGCAGGGGACACGGGTTCGTGCCCCGGTCCGGGAAGATCCCACATGCCGCGGAGCAGCTGGGCCCGTGAGCCATGGCAGCTGAGCCTGCGCGTCAGGAGCCTGTGCTCTGCAACGGGAGAGGCCACAACAGTGAGAGGCCCGCGTACCGCAAAAAAAAAAAAAAATGAACCTTTCATTCCTACGCTCACTCTTGGCCTGCTGATACCTGTCCTTTCCTACCCCTGGTCCCTACACTCTATCAGATGCTCCAATTAACTACTCAAATTAAATACTCAAATTAACCAGACACCTTTAAATATTCACACTCAGGACCTGACTCTCAAGTACCTGAGGTCAAATACCTCTTTAGTTCTTAAAAAACAAAATCAGTCTCACAGTCTGAAAATCTTGAAAGGTTTGCCTGTCTGAACATTTATTCACTTTTGAATAGTTCTCTAGTATGTGTGGCTTCTATTGTGAGCCATCTCAAATATGTTTTAGAAGTAGGTGTGGTATAAATAATAAATAAATGAGTGAATATCTGGAAGTGTGGCTGTTTTTATTTAATCTTGGGAAAATGTGGTAACCACTGCGATAAGCCCTTCTGGCTAAGAGTAAACAGGATGGCCTGATCTCTGTCTAGAATATAAAAGCTGCAAGTTAATATAAGGTGATAAGGCCAGTGGTGGGTGGAGATGGGGGGCATTTGAGACTTGACCTTGCTTTTTGGTACAGCTCATTGAATGCATAGTGTGTGAACTTTGGAGAGGGATAAGGTCTGAGGCCTCATCACTGACTTCATAGCAATGTCCTGTGTAACGGAAGGATCCCTCTCTCTGGGTCTCAGTTTCCTAAGCGTATGACAAGGAGTTTAGGCCAGAAGGCCTCAAAGGGCCCTTCTAACTTGGCTGCTATATATGTATTGGGGAGGGGAGTTGATGAGGTGCCTCCCTGGGAGCGGAATTGTCCATTGGGGTGTAGTGGGAACAGGCAGTGGAATCCCTCACTACTTTGTCTCTCAACCACTGTGGCCTTATCTTCCCACAGGATCTGGGAAGAGGGTTCATCATCCCCCACCTGCCTTGGAAGAATACAGTTCCCACATTTGAGGCTATTCTCTCCTCCTCAGGAGGCTCAGCGACAAAGTCGCTGACACTCCTCTCTGTGCTCGCAGCTTGGGGACTGCCCCCTCCAGGCTCCAAGCAGCTCAGGGGTCACGCCATGCCCCACCCACACCCCCAGCTTCAACCAGGACCAGGCAGGCCGAGAGGGAGGGAAAGGGTGTGAAGGGGGGATGCCAGGGGCGGCGGACATCTCTCAGATGCCTGGGGGATGCGAGGGGGCCCCCGACTGCAGAGAGAGCAGGAGTGGAGCCAGAAGCACGGTGTCCTGGGCGGCAGGGAGGGGCTCCCATTTCCCTGGAATCTCTGTCTCTGCCTCCTCGGGCACAGTAGTGCCTGACTTGCTGAACTGAAGCAGGAAGAGAAGGGAAGGGCTGGGAGAAGTACCCTTCGTGATGTTCCATCTCCTCACCTTACCTGCCTCACCTCACCTCACCTCGGGTGTGGCTATCAGCAGCGTGGCTTTGCCAGACGGATTGAAGGCCAGCCAGGAATGGCTCCTCCTTGCCTCTGGCCTGGGCCCTTCCGTTCCACAGTCACAGAGGAGGGGGCCCACCTTGGCCTAGCCTCCAGGAATCAAAGCCCTTCACCACTATTCTTGGACGTACCTGGAATTCGGGTCGATACCAAGTGGTGGGCTGAGTTTTCCCCTCTGCCCCTCCGGGCTGAGGCGTTAGCTTGTGGCTCCTAAAGGGCGGAATACTCAGTGATAGAATAACTTCCAGCCTTCTGTTGAGTACTCTCCAGTTTACACAGCGCCTACGTACTTCTGATTTCATTCAGTTGCTACAGCAAGTCGGCAAGATGCCTACCATAAGCATTGTCTCCATTTTACATCTGAGAAAATCAAGGCTCAAAGAGTATCCATCTTCTATTCTTGCTGTGACAAATCAGCACAAACTGAGCAGCTTAATAACACACAAACGCATCATCTCACCATTCTGTAGGTCAGCAGTATGGGCACAGCCAGGCACAACCAGGCACAGCACGGCTCAGCTGGTCCTCTGCTTTGGGTTTCGTGACATCGAAATCAAGGTGTCGGCAGGGCTGTGTTCCTTTCTGGAGGTCTAAAGACGAATCTGCGTCCAAGCTCATGCAGGTTGTTGGCAGAATTGAATTCCATGCAGTGTAGGATGAGGTACCAGTTGGCTGGCAGCGGGGAGCCCTTCTCAGCTTCTAGAGACTGCCTGCACTCCTCAGCTTGTAGCTCCCTTCCGCCATCTTCAAAGCCAGTGGTGGTTGAGTTCCTTTCATGTTTTGAGTCTCTCAGAGGTCCTCTTGTGACTAATCTCTCTTCTGCCTTGAGCCAGAGAAAGCTCTCTGCTGTTGAGGGCCCATGTGACTAGACTGGGCCCACAGGGATAATCCAGGACAATCTCCCCATCTCTAGGTCTGGAAACTTCATCACATCTGCAAAGTCACCTTTGCCATGGCCATGCAATGTACGACCTGCACAGTTCTGGAGATCATGGCACGGGCATCCCTGGGGACCATTATTCTGCCTCCCACAGAGAGGTTTTGAAACCTATCTCTCAGCTAGGAAGTGGCAGAGGTAGAACCTGAATCCACATCTCCCAGCTGCACAGTGTGTACTCTTTCCACCACATCTCAGCTGCCTCAGGAACTTCCGGGGCATCATTTAATTCATCCCATTTCTTTCTGGTAAACCAGAGGCTGGAGGAGAGATTTCATCTTTGCATAACAGAGCCTGGGGAGAAATGTGGGAAGCTGAGGAAGGTGGACCCTGGCCTTGGGCCAGCTCAGTGGGATAAGGGGGTGGGTGGGTTCCTGGGCCTGTGTAGACTAGGCTGGTGGGGCCCATCTGGGGACCCTGGCAGCAATGGGTTATCGCAAGGAGACCAGATGGGAAGGACAGAGATGGGGACTCTCCAGGGTCCCACAGGCTGAATGAGCTACACAAATAGCCAACATCCAAGTCAGGAGGTGGGAACAGCCTGCCCCCAAATCAGAGACTCAGCAACGGTCAAGCTCTGGAAGCCAGTCAGAACCTCTAGCTTTCTCTGTATGAATTACCCAGCAGCAAAACCAAGCAAAACTGGAGTGGTCTCGTTGGGCCTGTGAGGGAGACCCTGGGAAGTTTGCGTAGAGCCAGAGCCAGACAATGGAAATGGTGTGGTGCCTGTCATGTGAAACAAAGGATATGGCAGCGTTATTGGTGTTCCTTTGTGCAGGGTGCTGTCTTGATTTTGTTAATAAACAAAAACATACTGTAATAGGGGCTTTCGTAGTCTTAATCCCAACTTGATGTCCTTCCCCTCCAAGTGTCCATCCCCATGTGGGTTTAGTCCACAGCCAAGGAAATCTGCTTCCTTGTGGGGTTCCAGGACAGCACACACCGAGGGGAAGAGGCACCTGAGTTTGTACAGGTGCTCCAGTCAGAGGTCCACCGGCACCGGCCAAGCCCTGCCTGGGGAGCTGAGCCCCAGGGTGAGGCTGCGAGGTGCTTTCCCAGGGACCTGGGGAGACTGCATGCTTGATGGTAAATGAAGAGATCAGGACCCCACAGGGTTACATCATTTATGCCTATGTCTATGCACTGAAGTGGAGAAGGAAGTCTACTAAAAAAATGAGTGGTTATATTCCAGGGCACGGGTTTATCGGTGATAACTTTCTTCCTTATAATTCAGATATATTCCAAGCATATGTATTGTTATATCTTTCAAGGATTCTACAATGAGCAGAAAACAATGAAAATATTATACTTGTAATAATAGTGGCAGAAAGCTTAATTAGGTGTATGGAAGAACACCCTGAGTGGGATTGACAGGAAAGGGGTCCCCAGGGAGAAAGCTCTGCCACCCCTCCGTGTGTGTGAGGATCAGACACCCCAGTGCCTAGAAGGGGGCTGGCACTTGCTTGGGGTCCTGGGATGGAGCCGTTGACCTCTACCCCACACTGGACCGGGACTCTGTGGCTCTGAAATCAATTTTGCATCCTAGCCCCATGATCCCTGCACCTGGCAGGCTAAGCCTTCAGTGTACTGAATGAACATAAGCTTATTAGAGTTAGTTGACTGGGTTCCAATACCATCCCCATTCAGGGAGGATTTTGTTTCCTCTGAGGATGGATGAGAACTGAAGTTCCTCCCTGAGGATATTGCTCCCTGAGATCGCACATGCTTTTCCCTTTATTCAGCTCACACCTGTCAGGTCATATCGCCTAAACCCTACCTCCAGAGTATAGCCTAGAGTGTATTTAGCTTTATTTTCTTTTCATTTTCATTGTCCAAGTATTTATATTTATTGCAGAAATTCTAAGAAAAAAATAAGCAAAAAAGTACAGAAATCACTTGTAGGCCCACCAACCAGAGATAACCAATATATTTTTGTCTCATACATAAATATAAAATTGTCAAAATAAAATAATATCAAACATACTGTTTGGGAACACTGTTCTTCATGACATATACTTCTTGAGTACACTTTTGGCGCTATACATATGCAGGGCTACACATATGTTTTAATGAGTATGTACTATTCCATCGAGTGACTCTATCATTGTTTAACCATTACCCTATGGTTGGACAATGCTTTTCCAGCTTTTTGTCATAATCAACAATGTGGGGATGACCATTCTTGTACTCATCTTTGCCTTCATCTTGTCATTATTTGATTAGACCAAATTATAGGAAATATACTGCTAGTTTGAAGGAAATGCAATCTTCTAAAGCATGTCTCTTTAAAACAGGTGACATCTAAAGCCATGAGTCTTTTTCTCCACAAAGCACAGAAGTTGGATATGTTAAGTATTTGCTCAGATGAGCTCTGGGGCCCCTCTAGCTCAGACCCTCTGATTGTCACTCCATAGCCCCAGACACCTCTCTTCTGGGTTTAAAAGGTCTTGAGTGTGTTGGTGACCTCTTGCCAAAGAAGTGCATTCCCGCCCTTTTCCAAACTGTCCCACAACACAATTTCTCCACCACCTTATCCTCCTCCTGAAATCATTCCCCCCTCCCCCGGCTCTGTTTGGTTCTACAAATGGCGACCACAGTGCTGGCCACACTTTCATTCATTAAGATAATTCAGTAAACAGTGAACATGCATGAGGATTTACTCTGGGCTAAGCCCTGGGAAATAACAGAGGTGAACAAGGGAGGTTCCTGACCTCATGGAAGTTATAAACACTAAGAGAATTTCACTAATATGAAGAAACACCAGAATGACGGGAGAGTGAATGGTCATGAAGAGATGCTATTAATCTCATGGTGCGGTGCATCTTCTCTGAGGAGGGGATACTTGAATGGAGAGAGTATTTCATTATACTTCTCTGTTAATGTGTCCTCCCCCCTTTGTTAGATGGGGACCGAGCCTTATTATGCTATCCCAGAGGTAGCACAGTGCCTAGCTCAGGGAGAGTGCTTGGTAGACATGCATGGAATGAATGAATGAATGAATGCACAGGTGAGTCAGTGGAGTTGATGGTCCCACCATCCTCTGCTCTGTTCACATGCATGTGGAGCTCTGAGCCCAGAACCAGGGAGGTGGGTTCCTCCCCAGGGCGCCTCTCCTTGTTACCTACAAATGACTAGGAGATCAGAGAGGTTAAGGAGCTCACTCCACTGCACAGCAAGCCGCAGGGCAGAGCTGCCCAGAGAAGCCAGCACAGTGGAGCAGCGCAGAAGCCAGCACAGTGGAGCAGCGCAGAAGCCAGCACAGTGGCGCAGCGCAGAAGCCAGCACAGTGGAGCAGCGCAGAAGCCAGCAGCGGCAGCTTGACTTTGGCTCTGCTCCACACCCTGTGACCTTGGGCAAGTTATCAAACTCTCTGTGAGTCCGTTTTTAAATCTAGAAAATGGAGATAGCAGCACCTACCTCACCAAGCAGTTGTGAGGATTAAATTGAGATAAAGCTTGTAAAGAATTTGGCAGGGAGGTGGGCTCAGCAAAGGGGAGCGCCCGGGCGCCAGGGCCTGCTCGTGGCTGAGATGGAGTTTACCTAGCTGGCTCCCTTCAGGACTCTCCCAGGTTGTGGACAGCAAGGGCTGGCAGGACGGGGAACCTGGGCAAGATTTCCAGAGAGGAGGAAGTAGCATGGGAGCATATTTTCCACATCATTCCACATTTTTACCCATATCCTGACCTCTCTTTAAAAAGAATTATTGTAAAAACAATACAAAGATGTTAAAGGAAATTTTTTTTTTTTTGCGGTACGCGGGCCTCTCACTGTTGTGGCCTCTCCTGCTGCAGAGCACAGGCTCCGGATGCGCAGGCTCAGAGGCCATGGCTCACGGGCCCAGCCACTCTGCGGCATGTGGGATCTTCCCAGACCGGGGCACGAACCCGTGTCCCCTGCATCGGCAGGCAGACCCTCAACCACTGCGCCACCAGGGAAGCCCCGTTAAAGGAAATTTTAAAGGAAAAATAAATCACCTTATAGGATCTCAGCATTCTAACCCAAGGATGTTATTTCTTTCTGTCTAGTCTTTCCTGTTTGTCCAAATACATACATATTTGATATCACTGCACTTGTAATCTGTTTTATAATTTTCACATCACTTAACATTTCATCATAAATGCTCTTTCATAATGCTATAGTCTTCACACATAGAATTTTTAATGGCAGCCTGATCATCCATCAAGTTGATGAACCATTATTTATTTATTCATTTTCTTATTGCTGAATATTTAGTTTGCTTCTTTTTGCAGCTAAAGGTAAATACATGTTTGTTTATAGCCTTCCTGTTTTGTTTTGTTTTAAATTTTTATTGGAATATAGTTGATTTACAATGTTGTGTTGTAAAGTGACTCTGTACAGGTGTACAGCAAAGTGACTCGTTATACATATACATATATCCACTCCTTTTTAGATTCTTTTCCTATATAGGCCATTACAGAGTACTGAGTAGAGTTCCCTGTGCTATACAGTAGGTTCTTATTAGTTATCTATTTTATTTACAGTAGTGTGTATATGGCAATCCCAATCTCCCAATTTATCCCTCCCTTGTTTATAGCTTTTTAATCCTTTATGGCTCTGTTGTTCCCCAGTGTAACAATCTTCACTTTTCTAGCAGTGTGTGAGCGGGTCTTCACCATCTCTGCAGAGAGCTTTAGTGTTGGTGTTACTATGACTGAATATAGTTAACTAAATCTGGTACAGCATGGTGTTTATTTACTGTTTAATTTCCTCTTGAAAGAAATTTAGTTCATATTCCTTGCTTATTATCAGTCTTGATTAGTTATGTATGAACCTAATTTTTTGCCTTACTTGTTGCAAGATTTTTCTCCAGTTTGTCATCTGTTCTTTTTCCTTTCAAAATTACACTTAAAAAAGAATTATAAAAGCGATACATGTTCATGGTAAAAAATTTGAAAAACAAAGTATTAAAATCTATGTTACCATTTAGAATTAATCTTTATTATCCTGTTTCCAAACCAAGTGTAAAGAGATATTTTTGAATCTATTGGGAAATGAGAATATGGACTGGTTATTAGATGACATTAAGGGATTATTGTTCATTTTGTGGGGTGTGAAAAAGCAGGGTAAATATGTAATTTTTAGAATGAGCTTATCAGTTAAGATGCTTACTGGAGCATCAACAGGAAAACTAATGTGAAATCTCAGAGTTGCTTTTTAAAACCCCAGGGCAAAAAAATAAACAAAAATTGGGGAAAACTAGATAAAATCAAATTAGCAAAATTAAATATTTGCTGAAAGTGAGTGATGGATATATAGGTATTTGTTTTATTATTCTAACTTTGGATATGTTTGAAATTTTCTGAGATGAAAAGTTTAAAAAGTTCAGGAGATCGTCCAGGCCCCCCATCTAAAACTCTAACACATCTCCTTCGTTCTCATTTTGTATTTCTCATCCGTGATTTTTGTTTTTTCTCCTTAGCATTTTGTTAGTATCTACCATGCTAACCTTGCTCTAATTTCATCTAATTTGGCTTATTATCCTTCCCCAACTGGAATGCAACTCTCCCAGAATCTTCATCTGTTTTGTTCACTACTCCTACCATCAACAATGCCTGGCTACTCAGATAATTATCGCATGAAAAACAAAGTCACCGTTAACATTTAAAAGTTACAGATATTCATTTTAACTTTAAATTTAACAGAAGAAAAAAAAGATACTGTACTAGAATGAATTACTGAACATCAGATTATGCTCCTTCCTAAAGGACGCTTTTTTTTTTTTGAAGTACGCGGGCCTCTCACTGTGTGGCCTCTCCTGTTGCAGAGCACAGGCTCCGGCCGCGCAGGCTTAGCAGCCATGGCTCATGGGCCCAGCCGCTCCGCGGCATGTGGGATCTTCCCAGACCGGGGCACGAACCTGTGTCCCCTGCGTCGGCAGGCGGACTCTCAACCACTGCGCCACCAGGGAAGCCCCTAAAGGACCCTTTTAAAGTTTAAAAAAAAATGTATATGAAATCATCATGGTTGGAGGCATTAGATTTTTTTTTTAACTGTTCATTTCTTAGTGGGCATAAGTTTAAATTTCTAGGCAACAAAACTTAGTAATTGCTTCATAAACATCAGAATAAATATCATGAATATTTAAGAAACAAACCTTATTTTTTATTTATAAATATACCAAGAAAAAGTAGAAAACGTAGGCCTACTTTTAGAATGGTCCTCTAGACAAAACAAATAGGGGAAGGCAGATCTGTGAGAAAATATCCTATCTGAGGGGAGAAAGCCACCCATCATGAAGAAATGATTAGAACTACTACATTTCCTTTGTGATTCTTTTCATTATTTATTTATTTATTTATTTATTTTTGGCTGCATTGGGTTTTCATCGCTACTCATGGGTTTTCTCTAGTTGCAGCGAGAGGGAGCTACTCTTTGTTGCAGTGCGCGGCCTTCTCATTGAGGTGGCTTCTGTTGTTGCAGAGCACAGGCTCTAGGGCACGTGGGCTTCAGTAGCTGTGGCACACGGGCTCAGTAGTTGTGGTATGCAGGCTCAGTAGTTGTGGCTCATGGGCTAAGTTGCTCTGTGGCATGTGGGATCTTCCTGGACCAGGGCTTGAACTCATGTCCCCTGCATTGGCAGGTGGATTCTTAACCACTGAACCACCAGGGAAGTCCTACATTAATTTTTTTTTTTTTTTTTTTTTTTTTTTTTTTGCAGTACGCGGGCCTCTCACTGTTGTGGCCTCTCCCGTTGCGGAGCACAGGCTCCAGACGCGCAGGCTCAGTGGCCATGGCCCACGGGTCCAGCCACTCCACAGCATGTGGGATCCTCCCGGACCGAGGCATGAACCCACGTCCCCTGCATCGGCAGGCAGACTCTCAACCACTGCGCCACCAGGGAAGTCCCCTTCATTACTTTACTTTTTAAAAGACTCCATCACAGGCCTTTAATCGCTGGCCAGTCTGGCAACAGATATACCTGGACAGACCTAGTCAAGAGGCAAGAGAAAAATGCCCTCTTGGTTCTCTGTCACCAGCTTCTTCCACCATCTTCCTCTGCCATCCTCACCTTAGCCTGTCTATGTCTTCCCAGTGTGGGTTTTGGCTTTGTCCTCCCTCCTCCCAGCCCACCCTCAGCTCCTTTCCTCACCAGCACGCTGGTTTCCAAGCCTGAGGGTCGGACCTACCTGAGAAGCTGTAAAAACACAGACTCTACCCCTGCCTCCTTGGGCCCCATCTTTGCACACCCTGACATGTAGGTCTGGGTGGAGGTTGGGAGTTTGTCTTTTCTGAAGCCCTGCATGTGATTCTAATGAGCAGGTTCAGGGCCTACTCCATCAGTATCTTTCCTTATATATTCCAGAACCTACCATAATGCCTGGCAAATCATAGGTGCTTAACAAATATGTAACAAATTAATGAACTGAAGGAAAAAAATTTTAAGCCCTTGTATATGTGTACAGAAGTCAGTGTCGCCTCTTGTGATTTTCACAAACATTTTGTGAAGCAGCGAATAAAGTGGATATTATTGTCCCCGTTTCACAGAGGCCAAGAGAGGAGAAGGGACTTCCCCAAGATCACAGCTGGAGGGACCAGAGTCTGCCTCCCTCTACCAGGACAAGTCTCAGGGGCTTAGGAAGGGGGGCAGAGTTTAAGGAGGGGGGAAAAGGAAAAGGAAGAAGAGAAGGGACCAGAAAAGAAGAAGTAGAGGAAGGTCAGAGGTGCCTAAAAGTATGGAAAGGGAACAAGACATCAAAAAACAAAAAGCAAGACCCCAAAACAGACACAGGTAGAGACTGGATGGGATTATGGAGGAGGCGGGGCCAGAGCAGCTTTCTCACAGGGCGAAAACAGCTCAGGGACTTCGCTGGCGGTCCAGTGGTTAAGGCTCCCCACGTCCACTGCAGGGGGTATGGGTTCGATCCCTGGTTGGGGAACTAAGATCCCGTAGGATGCACAGCGCGGCCAGAAAAAGAAAGAAAGCTCAGAGGGTGTTAAGCCACAAAACCTATCTCTGGGGAGCAGGCATGTACCACTGGTCCCCGAGTTTGGTGTTTCCCTTGGTGTCAGAGCACTGGGCCCAAAGTCCCCATGGAAAACACTTCCTTTTGCTGACTGTGGCCTCTGCCTGCCAGCCTCCTCCTCCAGGGCTGTGTGTTTAGGCAGCTGCATTGCATTTTTAGAACAATTTTTAACTTTGCAGGCTGTACCTGCAGAACCAGAATGTCTGGCCAAGATCAGTTACATAATATCCTCAGACCCTCTGGGTGCCAAAGGCAACTGCAGCTCTGGGCCAAGGCAGGTGCGTGCTGGGCCTAGTTAGAAAGCGCCGGAGGGAAAAGAAGGGGTCCCCTTCCCACCTGGAGGCCTGCTGGGAAGGCCTCCCTCTGGAGAGGGAAAGCTGAGTGGGGCCGGCCCCAGTCTGAGTCTTCTATCCAGGAGCCCTTAGAGGGCAGCTTTGTTCTCTTTTATGGCTCCCTGAAGGATTTAGGCTACATCCACCAGAGAACCTCACCACTGAGGATCTGTAAACTATGAATGTGTTACCATGAAGGTGTGAATTTTTCTTCTGTACCTATTTAAAGATTATCTCTGATAAATAAAGTAGCTCTGTCTGGAGCAAGGGGGTGGACTGCAAGACTCTGCCTGGCTGATGGTTCGTAGTATGCTGGGCAGATCCCAGGCCAGGACATCCTGGTCCCAGTACCAAAGTGCTCCACTGGAAACAAGACCAAACCTCAAAAAATGTGTGCAGAAGGAAAAGAAGCTGAGCTCACTGCAGCTCCTCTGGGCTCCGCAGGGCAGGCCTGAGCAGAAGGAAGGAGGAAAGCAGATAGCCATCAGGGTGGCTGGAACGCATGTTACAGAAACAGCCTGGAGCCCGTGGAGCCCAGAGAGATGGGTGAGAGATGGGATCCCAGCAAGTCAGCGTGGGCAGGACTGATGGGGAGCAGCTGGTCTGAGCCCCTCATTTTATAGACAGAAGACTGAAAAGTGACTCACTTGCCCACAGTCACGTAGAGGAAGAGGAGGCGATAAGGCTGTTAGTTCAAAGGCTCAAGGTCTTCCACGAACTTCAGAAGGGCAAAGGTAGGCCTAGCTCTGAAGGCTGCTGGGGTGGGCAGGAGTTCTAAGCCACAGGTGGGCAGCCAACTAAAAGGTACGGAGGAAGAGCCATTGACAGGACTTAGAGATGGGCCTCCTGGGACCAAACCGGGGACCCAAAATGGCACTGACGTCTCCACCCTGACCTTTCTTCCCAGCCTCCCAAGGTCACCACCCAACCCTGCGAACTTTCCCATAACGCAGGAGTAAGACCCTGCCTGCTCACCGTTTGCCTACCAGTCAACCGGCTCAGGGCTGGGCAACACCTCCCTCCATTCTCACCCTTTCCTCCTTTCTCCACCTCCTCCATTCACCTGGCTCACAGACAGGCTGAATCCCTTGTCACTGACACTGTAGAGGCCCCATTGGTCACGTCTACCTGGCCCCAGATCAGCGTCCCCACTTCCACATGGACACCTGCCGCAGCTTCCTCACTGTGCCTGGCCTCCGGCCTCTGCTCCTCCAGCCCTCCCACTTACCCAGTACCTAGAGAGTGTCCGGAAACACAAGTCTGGTCATCTCACGCCCCTGAAAGCTAGTCATGGTTCCCTGGTGCCTGCAAGATAAAGCACCAACCCCTTGGGAGGGCCTTGCATCTCAGCCCTCTGTTCCACACTCCACCGTGTTGCTCCGAGAACCCCCCGAGCCTTTTCACAGCTCTGGCTTTTGCACATTTTTTCTTTGCCTGCGATGCTCTTCCACCCCCTGGTCTACCTGGGATACCTCCTACTCATCTTTCACACTTCAACCCGAAGCTTCTTCCTCTGGGAAGCCCTCCTTGATCTCCTCAGGCAGAACCTGCACTCACTTCTCTAGGCACTTACCACCTGTGCTCTAATCACCCATCTGCCTGCTGTAGTAGGTGGCTGCTCGTAGGATGGCTCTCAATGACCCCTGCCTCTTGGTATTTTTCCGTAGGCAACACTCTCCCCTTGAGTGTGGACTAGGCTCATTGACTCCCTTCTAATGACAAGAATGTGGCAAAAGTTAAAGGATGTAACTTCTGAGATTGGTTACAAAAGGAATGTCTGTGGCTTCTGACTTGGGCTCTCCGTATCAGAGCCCTCACTTTGGAGGAAGCACACTGCCATTTTGGAATGGTCCTGTGGAGA
The DNA here is from genome assembly GCF_964165515.1 of Mesoplodon bidens. Lineage (NCBI taxonomy): Eukaryota > Metazoa > Chordata > Mammalia > Artiodactyla > Ziphiidae > Mesoplodon > Mesoplodon bidens. The sequence continues at coordinate 111,762,208 of NC_138161.1, read as the reverse complement.
GGCCCATGCGACAAGGAACAGATGTCTCTGGCTAACTGTCAGTAAGGACTTGAGGTGGGTCTACTGCCACAAGAGTGGGCTGGAAGCAGATTCCCCTCAGGCAGGCCTTTGAGATGACGGCTGCCCTAGTTGTCACTTGATTAGTTTTGGAATGGAGACGCTGAGTTCGAGGAGCCTGGCTGAGCTACGTCAGATTCCTGATCCATAGAAACCATGAGATAACAAATGTTGATAGTTTTAAGCCTCTAACTTTGGGGGTAGGTTGTTACACAGTAACCACCTGTGTTCTCCATTGGCCTTGGAGCTCCTTGGGGACTGACTTATTTATCTTTAGATCTGCTGGGGCAGCTCACTGGGGATAATGAGAAGATCCTACAAGCTTTGAAGAAGCAAAAACAAAACAAAACAAAACAACAGGTTTCATACAAAGGATCCAGAATCAGAATGGCGTCACCTTCTCAACAGCTACTCTGGAAAGCCAGAACACAAGGGAACAAGATCCTCAAAATTCTGATGGAAAATGATATCCAACCTACAGCAATTAAGTGTGAGTGTGAAACACTTTCAGAGAAGATCTCAAACCTTTAATTCCATGAACCCCATTTCTCAGGAAACTACTCGAGGATGTGCTCTGAACAAGAGATAGTAAACCAAGAAAGAAGAAGAATAAAACAAGGAGCAAAGGGACTCTCCAGCTGATGATGAGGGGAGATCCCAGGATAACAGCTGTGGCCAAAGCCTAGAGGGCGACTGGTCCACACTGGGGCCCATCAGAAGGTCTGCTAAGGAAGATGCCACCGACAGACCACTTAATGTTTTGAACATATTGACTAGAGATTTGCACACATGGGAGAGAGTTTGGGGTTGAATTAGTAACAAGTATACAGACGACTAAGCAAATGAAAAATGTAAGACAATTGTTAACTCTAGCAAAAACAAAATGTTGTACAAGAAAAAGTAATCATAGTATACTAATAAGCTGTGAATAGAGTTTACAAAGTCAAAAACATAAACAGTGAATACTGACCTAAAAATTACAACAGAACTAAATGGAGAGGAATGGGGGATGGGAAGTGTGCTGTGAGGTGGGGACAGGGAGAACGAAAATAAGCTAAATCCTCATCTTCCACAGTGAAAAGTCAACAGATAAAGAATTAGCTGAAAAGTTGAAAGTGATTGCCTCTGAAGAGTTGGAAATGGGGTCTGAGTTACAAGAGACAGTTGTTTTCACAAGTCTTACAGAACTATTTAACTTGTAGTACTATGTGCACGTATAACTCTATTAAAAGTTAAACTTTAAATAAAAATCTACCACAATTTCTACATATAGAAGGTGCTCAGTAAATGTCGACCATTATAATTCCTTCTGTACGATGTCATCAGACAGCTTGTTATTCTTGCAGCTGTCTCGTGATATGTTAGGACACTTGATTGCAAATGAGCAAGGCTCAACCCAAACTGATGAAAGCATAAAGGGGATTGTACTGTGTCATGTCACAAGCAAGCTTCAGTCATGGCTGGATCCAGGTGGTCACATGGTGCCAGCAGAAATCTTTCTGTCTCCATTTCTTGTCTTTTTTTTCCTGTGCTGACTTCATTCTCAAGCAGGCTCCTTTCCCATCTTGGCAAGCTGGCCTCCAGCACCTCCAGGTTCCTCTCTGACCAGCTTCATTATCCTAATGGAAGGAGAGAGTCTTTGCCCGGTATTTGCAACAATATGCCTGGGATAGACACTCACTGATGTGCCTTGGGTCACATGCCCATCCCTGAGCAGATTGCTATGGTCAAAGGGATTGAGCCCTCTGATTGGCTAAGCCTGAGTCATATGCCCACCAGGGAACCATGGAGAAAGTGGGGGTGGAGTGGTTTCACAAAGGAAATCTGGGTGCTGTTATTGGAAAAAGAGAGGATAAATGCTGCAAAATCAACAGTTGTGCCCCAAAACTGAGATGGCTGCTCATCATCAGTGCATAAGCCACTGGTTAGGAGCCTTCTCCTAGAACACTACCCAGTTGGCCCATTTCTTCTCTTTCACAAGAACTGTTAGTGTTTAAAGACATGTCCCATGTTCCCACATCTTCTTATCTTCAGGGAAAACAAGCCTAGATCCCCTGGTTATCCTTGCATGACAGTTTCTGGGCCCCTCAGTTTCCTGGTTCTCTTTCCCTGGATGCTGAGTAGTGTCAAAATACTGAAACATGGTACCCAGAGCTGAATGAAGTGCTAGATGTGGCCTGACCTGTCCAGAGGCCCATAGGATGCTCACCTTATTTCTCCTTGGCAGTAGAGCACGCTAAAGATGTACTAGCTTTTTAGTATCTGCTATGCTATGCTATGCATTGTTGGCTCATATTCAGTTGCGGCCAACACCCTGTATTATATGAGCTGTCATTAAGCCAGGGGTTACTCATTTTGCATTCTCACAGTTGGTTCTTTGAACCTAAATAAAGGACTTTGTCCTTGTTAAATTTCAACTTATAAAATTTGGTCCATTACTGCAATTCATTGAGGTGTTTATGAACTTAAATCCTGTCTTCAGTACTAACCATCTCTCCAGGTTTTGCATAAACCACCTATTTGATTGGCAGGTATTTTCTTTATTTTCATCCAAGAGGACAATAAAATTAGGGTCAAGGAAAAAGCCCTTTGTCCCACTACCCAAGTCCGCATGATATGGGCAACATAGCTGATATGTTACCCAATCAGCTATGGAGCAACCACGTTGTTTGAGTTTGCTAGGGTTGCCAGAACACATTACCACAGAGACTGGGCGGCTTAGACAACAGAAATTCATTCTCTCACAGTTCTAGAGGCTAGAAGTCTTACGTCAAGGTGTCAGCAGGGCCATGTCCCCTCCAAAGACTCTAGGGAAAAATACTTCCTTGCCCCTTCCTAACTTTTGTTGGTTGCTGGCAATCCTTGATGTTCCTTCGCTGTAGCTGCATCACTCCATGTCTGCCTTCATCTTCACATGGCATTCTTCCCTCTATGTGTGTCTTCTTTGTGTCTCTATGTCCAAATTTCCCTCTTATAAGGACATCAGTCATTGGATTTATGGCTCACCCTGATCCACTATGAGTTCATCTAACTAGATTACATCTGCAAAGACCTGAGTTCCAAATAAGGTCATGTTCACAGGTACCAGGGTTGAGGACTCCGACATATCTTTTTAGGAGACACAATTCAACACACCATACAAGCAGTATCGGTTTTCATCTCCCATGTTTCCTTCATGTCCTTTTATGTCTGAAGATCTCCTCTATCAGAAATCTTGCTGTAGGACTTCCCTGGTGGCGCAGCGGTTAAGAATCCGCCTGCCAATTCAGGGGACACAGGTTCGATCCCTGGTCCAGGAAGATCCCATGTGCTGCAGAGCAACTAAGCCCATGAGCCACAACTACTGAGCCCGCATGCCTAGAGCCCATGCTCCACAACAAGAGAAGCCACCGCAATAAGAAGCCCACGCACTGCAACAAAGAGTAGCCCCCGCTCCCCGCAACTAGAGAAAGCCCACGTGCAGCAATGAAGACCCAACACAGCCAAAAATAAACAAATTAAAAAAAAAAAGTCTTGCTGCAATCCAGGTGGCCACGGGATTCCATGCACCCACCCCCATAAACCAGTCAACCTGATCCACTAACCCAGTCTAGAGTGGTGGCTGCCACCAGGAGCTGTACGTGGCTGCCCTCTCCCTTTCCACTTTTTTTTTAAAAACATCTTTATTGGAGTATAATTGCTTAACATTGTTGTGTTAGTTTCTGCTGTATGACAAAGTGAATCAGCTATACGTATACTTATATCCCCATATCCCCTCCCTCTTGCGTCTCCCTCCCACCCTCCCTATCCCACCCCTCTAGGTGGTCACAAAGCACCGAGCTGATCTCCCAGCTAGGCATAGCCGCAGCTATGCAGCTGCTTCCCACTAGCTATCTATTTTACATTTGGTAGTATTTATAAGTGCATGCCACTCTCTCACTTCCTCCCAGCTTACCCTTCCCCCTCCCCGTGTCCTTAAGTCCACTCTCTATGTCTGCATCTTTATTCCTGTCCGGCCCCTAGGTTCTTCAGAACCTTTTTCTTTTTTTTTTTTTTTCTTTTTAGATTCCACATATATGTGTTAGCATACGGTATTTGTTTTTCTCTTTCTGACTTCCTTCACTCTGTATGACAGATTCTAGGTCCCTCCACCTCACTACAAATAACTCAATCCCTTTCTCCACTTTTTAGAGATTCTGATAGAATCTCCCTGGGGGGGAGGCCAGAATCTCCTGGGCGTGGGAAGATGGTAGGTAGAGGAAGGAGGCCATAGAGTAGCCTGGTTAAGAGCTTGGACTTTGGTGTGAGACAGACCTGTGACTTTGTGCTGGCTTACTCCACGTCTCTTGCATCTCATTTTTTTTCACTCTAAAATCTGAGTCATAAAACTTTTCTTTATGACGATTAAATGACATCCCAGGGTAGCAGTGGATGTTGCTGCTGCTGCTCCTGCTGTGAGCTGCTCAGGATTTGGGTGAATCTAGATCTGCATCTAGATCTTCGATGTCCCCCTGAGGTGAGCTTCTCAACATCGCTGAACCTGTTTCAGGGTTCACATCTGTAAAATGAGCTCCGAGTACACCCACTACAGAGCCTGGGGCCCAGTAAAGCCATCAGAAATGCTTGCTTCTTTCCCTTCCCCTCTCCTGGGAGGAAAGGAGAGGACAAGGGAAGGGAAAGAAAGAATGCTAGTCTCACAGGACCTACTCTTAGGAAATCAAGTGACTCCTTCCTGATCCCTCTCTTTTCTCTGTCCTTGGGGAGAGAACTTGGACGTATTTTGAGCCTGTCTTTACAGAGACTCTAGACTGTTTTTTTTAAAACAAACGCTAATTATAACTAGCATATATATATTCACCCAGGCGGTAACTGAGGCAGGTGGTTCAACAACAGCCCCAGAGGCACAGAGTAACAAGGGGTGGAGCAGGGCTTCCGTCCACACCCTCCAACACCAAAGCCCATGCTTTGCCTTTACACAGAGAAGTTTAGACTAAAAAAAAAAAAAAAAAAAAAAGTTTTAATTACATATATAAATGAGTTTTGTCTTTTAAAACATTAGAACCTTACTGATAAATCTAAAGTTCCTTTGTCCATCCCTTTCCATCTTTATCCCCGTATCCACCTCCCCAGGGGTAACTACTGTTTATGGGTTTGATATGTATGCTCCAGAACTTTAAAAAACATAGACATTTCCATTCCTTTATTGATATACAAACCTATACAAAATACACTGTGTTTGTGAGGGCGTTTTCACATAGATGGCATCACGTACCACCCGTGCTTTGGCAACTTGCATTTTTTACTCCACAGCACGTCTGGAGAGCTGTCCCTGTTGAAACACACAAATCTGGTTTGTTCCTTTGGTCCGCTCCACTCCACCATCAAACGTGCCATGCCTGATGGACCCTGTTGATAGCCCCGTGCTCCTGCCCCACTTCCCACTGCTTCTGAGGGCTGTGGGCTCTGTGGGGCAGGTCCTGAGCCGCTTTGAGGAAGCCTCCTGGGCTCACAGACTTCCTCAGCCCGGAGAGGCCAGAATCATGGGGAGTTCACTTTGAAAGTGGGGCCACCTGCAGACCCTAACCGTCTGGGTTCAAGATCAAGGACTTCCCCCTGGCCACCTGCTGCAGGAGCAGGAAGGCCCAGCAGAGCCTCGGGAGCTCCCTGCGGCCCTCAGTTCCTCTCTGCTGGGCCAGTTCTCCTCACCTCTACTCACTGTTAACAGTGAAAGATAAAAAGACAAGTAAAATAAACACAATAAATAGGCTGAAGGGTAGTGAATAAAATGGCAGCAGCAAACAATACAAACAAACCAACTAATTACAGTGCAAATATAAAAACATAGCGATTAAACCCTTTTTGACTAGACTTTCATCTAAACTAGGACTCACCAAGAACAAGGCCTGAGGCTGGAGGTGGGGAACACTTCCCTAAGGGAGCACTCCCTCCTTCCTGCAGGGATTCATCCTTCCTGGATGAAACTGAAGTGAGTCTGGGTCCCCCTTGAGCCAGAGTCCCTGTTACTGCCCATCTCGGTGGACTCCCAGACTTGAACTTCTTTCAGATAGGGGGCTACCCATTTGAATCACCCAGGAAGATTTAAAACAAACAGTCTCCCAGTGGTTGGGGATAAATCAGTTGAGGGGTGGGAGTATGAATTAACACTACACTGATTTGTAGTGTTTGGCAATTTCCATGGTGTAAATGTGCCCATCAAACTGCTAATGGTTTACTAATTGGCTTGCAAATTAACTCATTCAGAATTCAAGACAATGGCACTACATTTAGAACTCCTGGTAGCTTTTCTCACTTTCTAAGAATTTCCAGTGCACACCATGATCACTGAAGAATCAGCCAGTCAAAATGCAGTAAGTTATTTATAGCCAAATAATGTATAAAGCAACTTTTTAAAAACTCTTTCCAAATGTTTACAGCAAAAAATATTTAATGTGGGCTGGAAGCTTGATTCACTGTTTGAAATGATATGTGGGAAGCTTCCACAAGGAACTATTTCCAGGGCCTACCAAGGGAACAGAAGAGGAGGGAGTCCCCACTGTGTGAAGGTGGACAAGAGAAGCACCCACTGACTACAGAAGTCCTCCTCTGCTGGTCCTGTGGTTCATGCAGCACTTTCACAAGGAAGGAAGCTGAGATTCCAGGAGGTAAAGCAACAAGGTCACATGGTCAGATCTCAACTCAGGACTCTGACACTAGAACTAGGCCTCTTTCCAAAACATGCAGGAGCCCCCGCCCCGGTGGTGTTTGAGGCCCTGCTCAGGTGTGGGACCTTTAAAGGTGGGGTGCCCTTCCTTTCGCCCCTTTCCTGACCTTCAGCCATGCCCTGCAGTCCACACACTGAGCCCACCTGAGCCAGGAGTGACCAAAGGGAGAGCCTGGGAGCCTGTAGCCTCCTGACACAGGAGAAAGCCCTGATTACCCATCCCCAAGCCACCTCAGCAAGGCTCCCCAGGATGGGAGAGGTACCAGCAGGCAGGAATAGGGGAAGCCAGGAAAGCTTTCAGACCTTCTTCGGGGCGTCAGGAGGCACCTCGGTGTGGCTGAGGAACCAGAGCTTCTGGTCCCCAGGGCAGGCCCACACAGCAGGAGCTGCTTCCTGCAACCTAGTTTACATAACCCACGAGATCAGCCAGGTAGGGTGGCAGTTCCCGTAGAGAAAGTGTTCCCACAAGACAGGGGGCCATTCCCTCCTCCTCTGCAGTGAGCACCCCCCACCAGGGGCTCCTTATAGCTCACCCCTTTCAGTGGCAAAGCTACCACCCTCACTTGCCTGCACTGGAGAGGGCTGAGGACTGGAGTGGGTGAGGGCTCTCCTCAGCCAGAAGGGCAGTAAGCCTAGGCCGAAAAAAATAGTTGATTCCCTTAAGTATCAGCCACTCTGCCAGCTCTGGGCCTGCTCGGGAGGGGGTGGGACCTGGGGAGGTATCCCCAAATAGCCCTCAGGGTGGCCTGGGCGTCCTGGCCTCCGAGGTCAGCACTCCACTGAGAATCCTGGAGAGGCTCTCTGCTCTCATACCCTCCTGGATACATCCCCTGGGGTAGGCCAGCTGGGCATAGCTTGGTGCGGCAGAGGGGAGAAAGGACAGGCTCTCTGTGTGCCAGTGAATGTCTCTGGTCCCCGTGGTAACCTCTGCTGTCTCTAAAACTATATGTGGATTAAAAGCACTCCATCTGGCAAGAGCAGATGGAATTGGGCAGAAGCATAATCAGGACACTGGATTTTAGATCTGTGGCTCTTCATTTATCAAGAAGACAAAAATAAAAGACAAAAAGGCCAGGAGAGAGGTGTATGGTGTGTGTGTGTGTGTGTGTGTGTGTGTGTGTGTGTGTGTGTGTTATGTGCCACGTGATGTAGGAAGTGGACACTGAATTAGTATGTAGTACAGGAAGATGATTTAGGGGGGAGGGGATTGACCAAAGGAAATGGAAAATTGAGGTCAGAATAGATGAGGGAAAAATGGGGTAAACTGGGTGGTCAGAGAAAGACCAGGATGCCCCCAAGGCTCCAAGAGCACAAAAAGCTCCCACAAAAGTCTGAATAAGGAGAGGAGAGACACACTGCAGGACCGGGCGTTCCTCGAGAGCCTTAGGGCATCCCTCCCACATAAAAGCAGAAGGAAGTGCCACACGTCAGTCAAGTATAAATGCAGTTATGAGCAACAGAAAACCTGACTCGCAGGCACTTGAACAAATAATGGCTTCTTTGTCTCACAAAATAAAACATCTGAAAGTGGGCAGGGATTGGCGCTCAAGGGTGTCAGGGCTGGCATCTCTGTGGTTATCTTGGCCTTTTTCCATGGAAATATAGTTACTGCGGTTTCAACTATCAGGAACCTCTTCAACCCAGGCAGAAAAGACTAGGGAACTGCACCAGGCAACCTGTCCTGGGAGCGCTCCTCCCACTTTAGTCCCATTGGCCAGAGCTGGTCACGTGGTCTCCCTCAGCCACAAGGCAGGCTGGGAAAACAGAGCGTAGGGTTGCCATGATCATGGCCTAGGCTTGTCAGCCGTTCTATTGCACCAAACAAAATCAGGGTTCTATCAGTAAGGAAGAAAGGGGAAACGGACGTTGGGAAGGCAACCAAGTCCACAGGTGAGACCCTCAGTGGTGAACGTTTTTGGTAAAGACTAAGTTAATATGGCGAAGTGGAGCTGAAACAGTCTCCAGAAAACTGTAAGGCCCCACTTTGGGAAGGCAATCCAAGTCACCAAAGTCTGGGCCCTTGATACAATCATCTCAGTTATCACTAATTATCTCAATTGATCTTCAGGGCAACCCCACGAGGTAAATGTTATTATATCTCCCCTCCTGCAGGCAGGAAAGGCGAGTTCCACACTCCGCACATCACACTTTGCAGGAATACATATGCGTCAAGATTTTACGGGCCCTAATTCAGATACTCCTCAGCTGTTTGGTCCTAAACTGACTGCTCCTTATAGGAAGCCGTCCCCTCCTCCTTCACTCAATTACCGTCCCTGGCCTTTCCCCAGGATCAAAACACCAGAAAGGAGGCCGTTGAAGTCAAGCAGACCTGGTTCAAATCCCCATTCTTCTTCTGGTCAGTGTGTGGCCCTGGGCAAGCTGCTCAGCTCTCTGGGCCTCGCAGACCTCAAGAGGTTGTAGGATTAAATAGGAGATGCTGGATTAGAGCACCCAGCACAGTGCCCAGAAACAGCAGGTATTCGATAATATCAGTGCCTTTCTAGAGATGCAGCAATGTGGAAATGCAGCCATGGACCAGCTATGGTTTTGCATAAACCAAGATCATGTTATTTCCCATGTACTTTGCTTACAAAACTTAACTCTTTAAACTCAGGAGTCATCCGTTTTGTTCTCCTTTGCCACTAAAAAGCTGACTTGGCTTGAAGTCTTCAGAAGTACTTCAGCTAGCATTTACTGAGCAACTGTCAAGTGCCCGGCACTCTGCTGCTTGGAGGCCTGGCCCTCGCCCTAGGAGGGTACAGTCTGCTTGCAGAATGGTGCATGCAGGCAAATAAGTCTAAAATGAGGCAGGGTATAGTGACAATTATGTGTTGTGCTAATTGAAAATGCTGGGACTTCAGAGGTGGCAGAGGCTGTGTGGGTGTAGCGTGGTCTTGTCCTTCCCACCCTAGGGAGGAGTCCTCCAGAGCTGCTGTGGAAGAGGTGCCACCAGGACCAGCTGAATTTAGAAAAAATTAATTTCAGTGACAGCAGAGCCTTAAACAGGGTGGGGCCCTTCTGGGTGCAGGGCCCTGTGTGACTGCCCAGGTTGCATGCTTGTGCAGCTGGCCCTGGGGCCGCCACCACGTGACCCCCTTGCTGGCCCCTCAGGTCCTGCACGCAGGGCACAGAGCGGACCTGTGGGAAAGGGGTCGGCAGGCCTCCCCCAAGCCAGTGACCATGTGTCACACTCCCTACTTCTGCTTGAGGAGAGTTAGTTCTGTCTGATGAGAGTCATCAGGAGTGACTGTGGGTTTCCACAAGCCAGAACAGATGCTAATTTCCCCAGCATGAGAAAGAGCTGCCCTACGATAGTCTGGGGGCCAGTGACAATGGCCTGTCCCTCACGTGCCTTCTGCCTCACCTCAGACCCCCGGCAGAAGGTTCAGGGGCCAGGAAAAGGGACAGGAGCCACTGATGCTAACAATCCCAGATAAAGGAAGTTCCAGGGACCCTCTGGTCTCAGAGACAGAAACCAAAATAGACGTATAATAAACTGTACCGTACACATAAATATTTGATAGGCACCAGCATGAGAGTGAGATATAAAGTGACGTCCTTGGGCTGGTTGGGCCCTCCAGAGGTCAGCCAGCCATCCCCCGCCTCCAGAAATTTCAAGGCAAATGCGGAAAGTTCTGTGACATGGAGCATCACTGGGCATCAACCATCTGGGGGGCCATCTCACAGGTCTGTCTGGAGATGCACAGGGCTGACATGGCTGCTTCCCACCTACTGCTCTGCTGCCCACTCATGACTTATTTTGACCCTCCTCAGCGCCCAAGAACAGGTCCCCGTCAATGCCCCAGTTTGCCCAGGGACCTCCATTTCTCTACACTGCCTTTGGGAGCAGCTCTGACTGGGGGCAACCCAGCCCCACTCCTCCTGCTTCAGCCCCAGAGACCAGGCCAAGAAGACTGAAGGCCAGGATGGCAGTGATGCCAGAAGCAAGGAAGCCATAAATGTGCCATGGCTCACCCTGTTGCACTTGCCAGGCCAGGCCTGAATGCACCGCTTTACAGCCCGTGGCTATGGGGCAGGTTACAAACCTCCCCTGTAGCTCAAGCTCTGGCACGAGGCTTTCCTGAATGCCCCCACTTTGAAATGAGTTTAGCGAATGGTCCTTCCAGTGAGGTCCTCAGTGATAAGTCACAGCCAGAACAAGTCTCCTGGCTGGTCCACAAGCTCCAGGGAGGCTGAGACTTTGTAATAAACTTCTATGTATGCTCTTTGCACCTAGCCCAGGAGTCATTATCTGGTACTCAGAGGGTATGGGCAAAATTTCAGCTTAGACTGTCTTCTTTTCAAAATGACATTTTTTTGGCTACTATCAAAAAAAAAAAAAAGAAGGAAAAGAAAATAACAATATTGGCCAGGATGTAGAGAAACTGGAACCCTTGTGCCAGTACAGCGGTTCCTCAAAAAATTAAAAATAGAATTACCATATGACTCAGCAATTCCACTTCTGAGTATATATCCAAAAGAACTGAAAATAGGATCTTGAAGAGACATTTGTACATCCATGTATAGCAGCAATATTCACAATAGCTGAAAGGTGGAAGCAACCCAAGTGTCCACTGACAGAAAAATATATAAAAAATGTGGTGTATACATACAACAGACTATTAATCAGCCTTAAAAAGGAAGGAAACTACATGGATGAACCTTAACGACATCATGCTAAGTGAAATAAGCCAGTCACAAAAAGACAAAGACATGAGGTACCTGGAGTGGTCAGATACATGGAGACAGAGAGTAGAATGGTGTTACAGGGGTGGGTATGGAGAGTTGTTGTTCAATGGGTAGGGTTTCAGTTTTGCCAGATGAAAAGAGTTCTGGAGTTTGGTTACACAACAGTGTGGATGTACTTAACATTACTGAACTGTACACTTAAAAATGATTAAGATGGTCATATGACCCAGCAATCCCACTACTGGGCATATACCCAGAGAAAACCGTAATTCAAAAAGACGCATGTAGCCCAATGTTCACTGCAGCACTATTTACAAAAGCCAATAGCCAGGTCATGGAAGCAAACTAAATGCCCATCGACAGACGAATGGAAAAAGATGTGGTACATATATACAATGGAATATTACTCAGCCATAAAAAGCAATGAAATTGGGTCATTTGTAAAGACGTGGATGGACCTAGAGACTGTCATACAGAGTGAAGTAAGTCAGAACGAGAAAAACAAATATCACATATTAATGCATATATGTGGAATCTAGAAAAATGGTACAGATGAACTGGTTTGCAAGGCAGAAATAGAGACACAGATGTAGAGAACAAACATATGGACACCAAGGGGGGAAAGCGGGGGCAGGGGGTGGTGTGATGAATTGGGAGATTGGGATTGACATATATACACTGATGTGTATAAAATAGATAATAAGAACCTGCTGTATAAAATAAATAAATAAATAAAAGTTTAAAAAATGGTTAAGTTGGTAAATTTTATATTATGTGTATTTTACCACTATTAAAAATAAAAATCCTAATGACATTTTGTGTTTTACTGCATGTAAAAGAAATATTTACTAAAAATCTTGGACTTATAGAAAAGTTTAAAGAGGAAAAGACATATCTCAGATATTACATATAAAAACTCATAAAGACGGCTTCCCTGGTGGCGCAGTGGTTGAGAGTCCGCCTGCCGATGCAGGGGACACGGGTTCGTGACCCGGTCTGGGAGGATCCCACATGCCGCAGAGCGGCTGGGCCCGTGAGCCATGGCCACTGAGCCTGTGCGTCCGGAGCCTGTGCTCCGCAGCGGGAGAGGCCACAGCAGTGAGACGCCCGCGTACCACAGAAAAAAAAAAAAAAAAAAAAAACCACATAAAGAAATAAAAATTACCCATAACCCCACTACCCAGAGACAACTGCTGCTAACACGATACATGTCCTTCTGTAATTTGGACATGTACCTGTGTGTACACCTATCTATCCATCTATAATTTATAGCATTCAATGGATACAATTATATATATTACTTTTTCACTTAATGTATTGTAAGTATTTCTAAAATCTCCTGTAACATGATTTTTAATAGCTTCCTGGTATGTGATCATATGGACATAAAATTTATTCAACTAGTCTTCTATTTCTGAACATTTAGGCTGTTTATAAAGTTTTTCAGTATTTTTAAACAGTACTGTGATAACACTCTTCTGTATATACTGTTATCCATATTTCTGACCATTTCCTTAGAATAATTTCCCAGAGGTGAAGTAACTGAGTCAAACTCTGAGTATCTTGAGGCCGACGGCACGCACTGACCAGGGCCTCCTGACGCCCGTTTTTGTTCACAGGGCACAGCTGGCCCGTGATCTGTGCTCCATCCCTGCCAGTGCTCAGAAGGCCCCAGACTTTCTCTCCTTTGACTTCTGCTAGATTTGACTCTTGCAGGTGCTGGAGAACTAAATGCTCTGGAACTTAAGCAAAGTAAAAAAGGGTCCCTGTGTCTCTATGAGGTAACTTTGTAGGTTCGAATGACATCTTACAAAAAGTCTAGAGTCTCTGTTGCTGGAAGGGACTTACAGATGGCCCCATCCAACTCTGTCCAAAAGAAAATGAGGCACACAAAGGGGAATAATATCATTTTTTCTTGATGGATGGTCTGAGCCAAAACTGAGCTTGCTCCATCCCGCCAGGAGGGTTGGGATAACAGCAGAGAGTAAATTCTCCAGCTCACTGGACCAAGAGCCAGCGTCCAGAACAGCTGCGGGGTCATTTCGGGCCATCTTTTGACAGCCTCAGTGCAAGTGCCTCATGACCACATCCTGGCTCTCAGGGGGAGCCAGTAAGACTCTCCAGGACAGCGGCTCAGACCCTTCTCCTGTTGTAAACTCAGAAAAACCTGGTCTTAGGTTTACAACACAGGTAGGCGCTCCACAGGCAGGCACGTGGCTGGGTGGTTTGCTCTTGGTCAGAGAGAGGCAGAGAAGACCCAGGCTTGCCCTGTGCAAGAAATGGAGTGGGGAAGGGGTAGGGAAGGGGCCCTACCTTCACTGAGCACCAACTGTGTGCCAGGCCTTGTGCTGGGCACCCACCTTCTTTCCCTCAGTCGTCAGTTCCACCCTGGGATGCAGGCATTAGCCCCTTTTGGCAGATGAGGCTCGGAAAAGGTAAAGAACTTGGCCAAAGGTCAAACCGATAGCAAATGCGGTCAGGATTTCAGTGCAGGTTGACCACCAACAGCTGCAGTGTTTTTACCACACCAAACACTAGTCACGAGGACCCTGAATAAACTTCAACATACGTAATAAAAAAGAAATACATGACCTTGCACATGTCTGGAAACTGGTTTCATATCACAGTAAGAGACAAGTGACAGGGAGGTTTGGTCAAGTGTGTCAAGAGATAGCACTGGTCCCTCCAGCTCCAAGGCTCTGAATCGCGGAATTCCCATAGGAGTAGGAGAACCAACCCGAGGGCCAGTATCCAAGGACGCTGATGATGGCCACAAGAAAGAGGCAGCAGCTGTGGGGGAGGAAAGGGCATTGTGCTGGGGGACAGGGACCTGGGTGCCATTCCCAGCTGAGCCAGGCCAGCTGTGTGAGCCTGGGTGAGACACTTCACCTCTCTGAGCTTAGCTCTTCCCATATAAAATGCGAAAAATTCCCTCATCCTCCTCCAGCCATCACCCCATTTCACTCCTCCCCTCTATAGCAAAACTCCTCCAAAGTGTTGTGGATACGTGCCTCCAAGTCTTTTTTTGATTCTTTTAAAAATTTTGCACTTATGGTGAAGTACTTCTCAAATAAAAATAACGTATATGTTATAAAGGATATTAAAATAAACTATTCACCTGCCAGTCAGTCAGTTTAAGAAATAGGGACTACTAAGGCATCTGAAGTCCCCAATCACGTCCCTCTCCCCTCCACCCAGGAGTATCCACTATTCCAAATAAGGCATCTATCATTCCCTTCCTTTTCACTAAACTTGGTTTTTTTTTTTTTTTTTGCGGTACGCGGGCCTCTCACTGCTGTGGCCTCTCCCGTTGCGGAGCACAGGCTCCGGACACACAGGCTCCGCGGCCATGGCTCGCGGGCCCAGCCGCTCCGCGGCATGTGGGATCTTCCGGGATCGGGGCACGAACCCGTGTCCCCTGCATCGGCAGGCGGACTCTCAACCACTGCGCCACCAGGGAAGCCCTAAACTTGGTTTTTTTAATTGAAGTAAAATTTACCTGAACACTGTGTTAGCTCCAGGTACACAACAGAGTGATTTGATATTTCTATATATTACAAAACAATCACCACGATAAGTCTAGTTACCATCTGTCACCATACAAAGTTATTACAATATTATTGACTATATTCCCCACACTGCACATTTCACCCCTGTGACTCATTTATTTTGTAACTGGAATTTTGTACCTCTCAATCTCCCTCAACTATTTCACTCCTCCCCCACTCCCTTCCCCTCTGGCAACCACCTGTTTGTTCTCTGTATCAATGAGTCTGTTTCTGTTTTGTAATATGTGTTCACTTGTTTTGGTTTTTAGATTCCACATATGAGTGGAATCATATGATATTTGTCTTTCTCTGTCTAACTTATTTCACGCAGTGTAATACTTTCAAGGTCCACGACAGGGGCTTAATTTCTAAAATATACAAACAGCTCATACAACTCAACAACAAAAAAACAACCCAGTGGAAAAAATGGTCAGAAGACCTAAATAGACATTTCTCCAAAGAAAACATACAGATAGCCAATAGGCACATGAGAAGATGTTCAACATTGCTAATTATTAGAGAAATGCAAATCAAAACTACAATGAGATATCACCTCACACTGGTCAGAATGGCCATCATTAAAAAGTCTACAGGGCTTCCCCAGTGGCGCAGTGGTTGAGAGTCCGCCTGCTGATGCAGGGGACACGGGTTCGTGCCCCGGTCTGGGAAGATCACACATGCCGCGGAGCGGCTGGGCCTGTGAGCCATGGCCTCTGAGCCTGCGCATCCGGAGCCTGTGCTCTGCAACGGGAGAGGCCACAACAGTGAGAGGCCCGCGTACTGCAAAAAAAAAAAAGTCTACAAATAACAAATGTTGGAGAGGGTGTGGAGAAAAGGGAACCCTCTTGCAGTGTTGGTGGGAATGTAAGTTGGTGCAGCCACTATGGAAAACAGTATGGAGGTTCCTCAAAAAACCAAAAATAGAATTACCATATGATCCAGCAATCCCACTGCTGGGCATATATCCAGAGAAAACTATAATGCAAGAAGATACGTGCACCCCTATGTTCACAGCAGCACTATTCGCAGTAGCCAAGACATGGAAACAACCTAAATGTCCATCGACTGATGAATGGATAAAGATGTGGTATATATATACAATGGAATACTACTCAGCCATACAAAAAGAATGAAACAATGCCATTTGCAGCAACATGGGTGGAACTAGAGGTTATCATACTAAGTGAAGTAAATCAGAAAGAGAAGGACAAATACCATATGATATCATCTATATATGGAATCTAAAATATGACACAAATGAACCTATCTGTGAAAGAGAAACAGACTCATAGACACAGAGAACAGACTTGTGGTTGCCAAGGGGGAGGCAGGGATGGGGAGTGGACTGGGAGTTTGGAGTTAGCAGATGCAAACTATTACATATAGAATGGATAAACAACAAGGTCCTAGTGTATAGCACAGAGAACTATATTCAATATCCTGAGATAAACCATAATGGAAAAGAATATAAAAAAGGATGTATATATATGTATAACTGAATCACTTTGTTATACAGCTGAAATGAACACAACATTGTAAATCAACTACACTTCAATAAAAAAATAAATTAAAAATAAAATAAGTCCCCTACATATGCATGAGTTCCATTCTGAGAGCACGTTTGTAAGTCCAATTTATTTGTAAGCTCAACGTAGTTAGCCTAGGTACCCAACTAACACAATCGGCTATATAGTAGTGTACTGTAATAGATTTATAATACTTTTCCCACAAATAATACATAAAAAACAAACACAAAAAATAAAGAAAACAGTTTTTGTTTTGTTTTGTTTTGTTTTGCAGTAAGCAAGTCTCTCAGTTGTGGCCTCTCCCATTGCGGAGCACAGGCTCCAGACGCGCAGGCTCAGCGGCCATGGCTCACGGGCCCAGCCACTCCACGGCATGTGGCATCTTCCCGGACCGGGGCACGAACCCATGTCTCCTGCATCGGCAGGCGGACTCTCAACCACTGCACCACCAGGGAAGCCCAAGAAAACAGTTTTAATCTTACAGTACAGTACCTTGAAAAGTACAGTAGTACAGTACAACAGCTGGCATCCAGGGGCTGGCATTGAGTGAACAGGCAAGAAGAGTTACTGACTGGAGGACAGAGAGGAGGTGGGAGGTGGTAGAGCTGAAGGATCGTCAGCAATAGGGGACGGAGGGCAAGCTGCAATTTCACTCACGCCTGACGTTGATGGCACAGGTTCTGGTTCCTAGCTGGATTCAATTCTATCTACCCTCTTGAAAAAATGATCCAGTGATGTCTGGGTAGTACTGTAGCAGCTACATCACCACTGCTTTTATGCTTGCTTCCAGACACCCTGGGCTTGAAATAAAAATACTGTACTACTGTACTCTATACAGTACACAAAAGCACAACCACTTACAGAGGATGCATGCATGTGACAATGTACGCCAGACACGTGAACTAACTTACATGATTGGACATGCAAATGCACGTTTGCATCTTTGAAAATTTGCAACTTGAAGGTTTGTATGTAGGGGACTTACTGTAAATAAAATACAAATAAACACTAGTATTATATGGTAAAAAAAAATGCTTTCAAGGTCCATCCATGTTGACAAATGACAGGATTTCATTCTTCTTTATGGCTGAGTAGTATCCTAGTGTATATATACTATATCTTCTTTAACCATTCATCTACTAAAGGACACTTAGGCTGCTTCCATATCTTGGCTACTGCAAATAGTGATGCAACGAACATAGGGGTGCATATATCTTTTTGAATTAGTGTTTTTGTTTTCTTTGGAAAAATACCCAGAAGTGAAATTGCTGAATCGTATGTTACTTTTAAGTTTTGAGGAACCTCCGTACTGTTTTCCATAGAGACTGCACAAATTTACATTACCACCAACAGTGTACAAGGGTTCCCTTTTCATCACATCCTTGCCAACACTTTTTTTTTGTTGATAAATAGCCATTCTGACAGGTGTGAGGTGATATCTCATTGTGGCTTTGATTTGCATTTCCCTCGTGATTAGTGATGCTGAGCATCTTTTCATGTGTCTGTTGGCCATCTGTGTGTCTTCTTGGGAAAATGTCTATTCAGGGCTTCCAAGTTAGAGGTTTTCAGTTATTATCTATTTAAATAAGTTCTCTGACCTCTTCTTTCTCTCTTCTCCTTCTGGGACCCCTATAATGTGGATGTTAGTATCCTTGATGTTGTCCCAGAGGTCTCTTAAACTATCCTCATTTTTTTAAATTCTTTTTTTCTTTTTTCTGTTGAGCTTGGGTAGTTTCCACTACTCTGTCTTCCAGTTCACTGATACGTTCCTCTGTATCATCTAACCTACTGTTAATTCCTTCTAGTGTATTTTTTAGTTCATTTATTGTATTCTTCAACTCTGTTGGGTTCTTCTTTATATTTTCTAACTCTTCATTAAACTTCTCACTGTGTTTATCCATTCTTCTCCTGAGTTCATTGAGTATCTATGTGATCATTACTTTGAACTCTTTATAGGGTAGATTATCTCCACTTTGCTTAGCTCTTCTTCTAGGGTTTTATCTTGTTCCTTTATTTGGAACATATTCCTCTGTTACTTCATTTTGCCCAATTCTCTGTTTTTATTTCTATGTATTAGGGAAGTTGGTTACGTTTCTTGATCTTGGAGAAGTGGCCTTATGTAGGAGACAGGCTATGGGGCCCAGCAGCACACTCCCGTCTGGTCACCAGAGTTATATGCTCTAGAGTGTCCACTCTGTGAGCTGTATGGGCCCTTCTGTTGTGGCAGGGCTGACCACTGTGGGTGCACTGGTAGGCAGGGCTGGCCCTGGGCCCACTTGGTTGCCAGGCCCTGCCCCATGCAGAGGCTGCCAGCCCACTGGTGGGCAGGAAGGGCTGGTCCCAGCGTGGCTGGCCGTGTGGCCTGGGGTGTCCCAGGGCTGTCCAATGGGGTGTCCCATTGGTTGGCAGGGTCAGGTCTCTAGGGGGCTGGCTGCAGGGCCTGGGGGCCCTGAGGCTGGTGCTGGCCCACTGGTGGGTGGGTAAGCCACCAGTGCTAACAGGCTAGGGGGAGGACTCCAAAATGGTGCTTACCAGCAACAGTGTCCTTGAGGTACAGGACTGCTCCCCAAAATAGCTGCTGCCAGCATCTATGTCCCCATAGGGAGTCCCAGTTGCCTCCTGCCTATCCAAGAGGCTCTCCAAGATCAGCAAGTGGATCTGACCCAGGTTCCTAACAAATTACTGCCTCTGCACAAGGTCTTGGGAGTGTGTTAAATTTCACATGAGCCCTTTAAGAGTAGAGTCTGTTTCCTCCAGCCCTGCCGAATGCAAGCCCTGATGGCCTTCAAAACCAGACATTCTGCAGGCTCATATTCCCAGTGCAGAACCCCTAGGCTGAGGAGCCTGATATGGGGCTCAGACCCCTCACTCCTTGGGGAGACCCTCTGCAATTATAATTATCCACCATTTGTGGGTTGCACACCCAGGTGTGTAGGTCTTGACTATATCTTGTCTCCACCTCTCCTACCCATCTCGTAGGTTCCTTCTTTACAGCTTTAGTTGTAGAAAATCTTTTCTGCTAGTACTCAGGTCATTCTTAGCGATAGTTGCTCTATAAGTAGCTGTAATTGGGTGTGCCTGTGGGAGGAGGTGAGCTCAGCAACTTCCTACTCTGACATCTTGGCCACTCCCCTCTCATCAAACTTTTAAGTATTTATGTATTCCTAAACTTTATATAAATGGTATCTCATTAAACGTATTTCTGCCACTTTTTAAATTTGTTATGGATTGAATTGTGTCCCCCCCTGAGAAAAGATTGTGTCATGAGCCTTAATCTTCAGTATTACAGAACGTGACCTTTTTTGGAGACAGGGTCTTCGTAGAGGTAATCAAGTTAACATGAAGCCATTAGAGTGGGATTCAGCGATATAAAAGAATGAAATAATGCCATTTGCAGCAACATGGATGAACCTAGAGATTACCATACTAACTGAAGTAACTCAGACAGAGAAAGACAAATGCCATATGATATCACTCATATGTGGAATCTAATTTTTTTTTAAATGATACAAATGAACTTATTTACAAAACAGAAACACTTACAAATATCAAAAACAAACTTATGGTTACCAAAGGGGAAATTGGGAGGGGGGTGGAGAAATCAGGAGCTTGGGATGAACATACACACACTGTATAAGTGTATCATATACATATACTATGTATAAGATAACCAACAAGGACCTACTGTATAGCACAGGGAACTCTACTCAGTATTCTATGACACCTATATGAGAAAAGAATCTAAAAAAGAATGAATATATGTATGTATGTGTGTGTGTGTGTGTATATATATATATATATATATATATATATATATATATAAAACTGAATCACTTTGCTGTATGCCTGAAACACAACACTGTAAATCAACTATACTCCAATAAAATTAAAATTTAAAAAGAAATTTTTTTTTTTTTTTTAATTTTATTTGCGGTACGCGGGCCTCTCACTGTTGCGGCCTCTCCCGTTGCGGAGCACAGGCTCCGGATGCGCAGGCTCAGCGGCCATGGCTCACAGGCCCAGCCGCTCCGCGGCATGTGGGATCCTCCCGGACTGGGGCACGAACCCGTTTCCCCTGCATCGGCAGGCGGACTCTCAACCACTGCGCCACCAGGGAAGCCCTAAAAAGAAATTTTTTAATCCCTTCCTTTTCAATGCAATGTCTACTCTAACCAACACCTCTTATCAACACCCTCTGAACCAAAAGCAACAGTATCTTAGCTGGGGAAGAGGCAAAATGTAGTGGTTTTGAGAGCAGAGCCTGGTCCTTGGAGTCAGACAGACATGAATTCAGATTTCAGTTCTGCCACTTATGTGACCTTCATTTAACCTCGCTATCCCTGAGTTTCCTCCGTTGTCAAATAGTATAATACCTACCTCACAGAGAGGCTGTCAAGATTAAAAATAATGTAGCAAGGCATTTAGCTTACTGCTTCCACTAGATGGTCTCTGCCTTAATTCATCCAACAATTAACTGAGGACAATCTGCCTCAAATATGCACTCATCCCATCAGTCTATGGCTTCAGGGATCTCTTAATGACTACCAAATCAAAGGTAAACTCCTTAGCTTGATATTCAGCTCTTACTGTCCACTATTTGCTTACCTCCAAGACCCCCTCCACTCCTTCCTATTCAACATCACCTCTGGTTATTACCTTCTCCAGGCAAATCACCTCTGTGCCACCATTAAATGTACTAATTCTGAAATGTGGACACAAGCACTGGAGATCTAGGGAACTTCTAAACAATCACCTTGTCCAAACTCTTCATTTCACAAATCAGAAAATAAAAATCCAGAGAGGCTAAGTGACTTGACAACAAAATTATTATCAATCAGTATGAAAACCTGGATTTTGGATTTCTACTCTAAATGTTCTTTTCAGCATCTTTTCCCACTTTCTCTCCAGCAAACTTCATGAACCATGCAAAACTCACTTTAAAAAAAAAAAAAAGGCCGTCCATTTACAATTTACTCCATAACCTCTCAGAATGTAGGCATAAAGTTTATGTTTTGGTTTATTCAACATGATGCCAAAACATATGACTGACTCAGTCAACAAACAAGGGAAGAAAATCAATGAAGCCAATTATTTGCCTTGTATAGACCAAATCAACTAAATATTTTAACACAGACTAGTTACTATTTTTGGAATCTGCCTTGTTAGAACTTAGATTACTAATTACCTTATTTTAGGTGGTTATCTTTTCTTTCCAACTAGATTACAAGTCTCTTGAAAAATAGGAATTTTGTTTTATTCACCTTTGAATTCCCTACTGCCCTGTCAAGGTATCTTGCTCCTTTTTTCATGAATTGTGTAAATAACTGTTAATTTACTGTATTAAAGATACATTATTTTCCATACTGTTGAGTTTTATTACCTTCGCAATCTTTCTTATCTAGCCCACTTTGTTAGAGTCTTATTTGCCCACTTTGTTTTATACTGATGTATTTTCCCATTCAATGGCATAAAAATGAAAAAGATGATTCTCAGTGACTGTTTTTATTTTATTCACACATGCCTATGTACCATACAAATATTTTACATATGTGTAGTTTATATCTCCAATCACACAATATATATCTTTATTTTTTAATGCCATTAGAGTGGGAGTGTGGGCCCTAATCCAATATGACTGGCATACGTATAAAAAGGGGAAAATTCAGACGCAGAGCCACACACACAGGGAGGACACCATATGAAGACTGGAGTTATGTTGCCACCAGTCAAAGAACAACCAGATGCTCAGAGAAAGCCCTGGAACAGATCCTTCACAGCAGCTTCGGAGGGAGCATGACCCTTCCAACAGCTTGATCTTGGACTTCTGGCCTCCAGAACTGTGAAAGAATATACTTTTTGTTTAAGCCACCCAGTCTGTGGTACTTTGTTATGGCAGTCCCAAGAATGAATACATCATTCAATAATATATTCTTGAAATTCACTTGTTAATGAATGAAGCTGAGGTTTACTCATTTTCTCTGCCATGCTCCGTTATGTGACATAACACCATTTATCCATTTTACTCTGCAAAGATATATGGCTCACTTACAGGTTTTTTGACATGGCAAATGGTGCTGACCTGAACCTCCTGCATAGTGGACCCTATAGGGAACAGTCATTTGGGTCTAGAAGGCAGATGCAAGTCTTGACTGGGTAGCAACAATCAGAGCAATAACATACTCGGCAAGATAACCCTGATTGCTATCCCCTGTGCCAATATGGTGGGTGTAAAATGTTATTTCCTAGTGTCTTCAATTTGCCTTTTCCCGATTCCTAATGAAGTTAGGAATTTTTCTATGTTTACTGACAATGTAGGTTTTCTCTTTTGCATAACACCTGGTTGTGCTTTCCTTGTCTTTTTAAAAATTTATTTCCAGGAGTTCTTTATGTACGCTGGACTCTAATCCTACAGTGGCTGTGTGCTGCAAGTATCTTCTTCTGTTTTGCAACTTTTTGCCTTATTTATAGCATCCTTTGAGGAACAGAAATTTTCTTTACTTTTTTTTCTTTTTTTTTTTTTTTTCGCGGTACACGGGCTTCTCACTGTTGTGGCCTCTCCCGTTGCGGAGCACAGGCTACGGATGCGCAGGCTCAGCGGCCATGGCTCACAGGCCCAGCCGCTCCGCGGCATGTGGGATCCTCCCGGACCGGGGCACAAACCTGTGTCCCCTGCATCGGCAGGCGGCCTCTCAACCACTGCGCCACCAGAGAAGCCCTCTTTTTTTCTTTTAAATGGACTTATTTTGGGGGGGCAGTTTTAGGTTCATGGCAAAATTACAAAGCAGAAAGTACAGAGAGTTTCTCATATACTGCCAGCCCCCCCCACAGGCACAGCTCCCCCACTTCCAATGTCCTCCACCAAAATGGTATATTTGTTACCATTGATTTACATACACTGACACATCATTATCAGCTTTCATTCTAATGTAGTGGAATTTATTCATCTTTTTCTTAACAGTGCTCTCAAGAAATTCTTTGCACCCCAAGGTCACAGAGATATACTCCTATATACCCTTCTTAAGGGTTTATATTCTGCCTGTTAATGGACCTGGAATCGATTTTTGAGACTGCTGTGTAGCAAGAATCTAAAATGGGCAAGAGAACCTGCCCTGTTATTCTCACAGGGTTATTGTGAAGATCAGAAGAGAAAATGTGTGTGAAAGGGCACTGAGAACTGTCACTGTACAAATCCGGGGGCCTATGATGTTAATTTGATGCGGGATGAGAAAGCCATTTGAGAGATGGTTGTTTCAGCTCTTGGTTAGCTAATAAATTGGTTGCGTGTTAGGCTGCCAATAGGCCAGGCAGAAACAAAACTACCTCCCCCATTCTGAGGCTAGAGGACATGTGTGGCCTTTGCAAGAAAGCAGGTTCCAGTAAAACCACTGGGGTTTTTCTCCCCTCCACCCACACTGCACACTCCATCAGCCATCTGACATTAGCAAATGTGGTTGCCAAGACAGCCTTGAGTTATAGAGAAAAGATTAAATTATGCTCAGGAAATCTGCTCACCAAAGTGTGTAACGAGATTCAGAAAGATGTCTGCCGAAAGCAGCAAAAAGCAAGTATGGGTACTTCTCAGGGAACCTGCTGCACCCCCTCAAAGACGACTCCACCCCAGCTCCTACTCCACCTGGAGAGGCAACAAAAGCCAAGGATGCGCCTGTGACATCTGAGACTGGGAACCCCAGCAACCTTCCCGTATGGAAGAGATAACAGCTCGAGGGGGAGGTGGGGCCGACTTCAGGGAACTGGGAGATTCAGATCCAAGTAGGCAGGTCTGCAGGGCTGGTTAGAGGTAGAGGGCTGAGAGCCCAGGGAGGAGGGGAGCAGGTCCACTGGGAGGTCACATTGCTGGAGGAGGCTGACAAAATCAAAAGCACCCTTTGACCTCAGAAGGTGGCATTGTTCGTGCTCCTTGAAGCACACCATGGCTGAGAGCCAGGGCTTAGGCAAGCCCTTGCCAGGTGCCTGCTACCAGGCCTGTGACACTGACCTTGTAATAGCAAAGAATAAATCTAACTCCATATTGGATCTTTTACTTTAACCTTTGTATGCTATTGCTTTTGCTACAAGTTAATAACTAAAAGAATGTTGCCTACAGCCTGAAAGATACAGAATAGCCCTTTCTCAAGGCTCTGATCTTTAAAGGTATAACACTTTTCCATTCATATAGAGATTAAAAAGTTGCAGAACAGAGAATATCTTTTGCCTTGTTGGAGGTTTATACGAACACTGTGGCCAGACCTACCTGGACAGCTGCGAGAACAAAGGATTCCCTTACCAAGAAGTTTGCAGCAACCAATCACACCCCCTCCCTTTTTAGTATAAAAGAGGCCTGAATTCTAACTCAGGGAAGATGGTTCTTTGAGACACTAGTCCACCATCTTCTCGGTCTGCTGACTCTCTGAATAAGGTTGCTATTCCTTGCCCCAGCAACTCGTCTCTCTATTTACTGGCCTGTCGTGCAGCAGGCAGTATGAGCTTGCACTCAGTAACAGCCTCACTGGGAGGGGACTGGAGGGAAGGAGGGATATAAAAGGGCCTCAAGGAATTGTTTGGGGATGGCAGGTGTGTTCAGTATCTTGACTGTGGTGGCATTTCACAGATGTACACGTGTCAAAATTCATCAAATTGTACACTTTAAATATGTCCAGTTTAGTCATTTACATCTGCATAAAGCTGTTAAAAATTACCACAGAGTGTGGTGGTAATTTTTATTACGTTTGCATGTAGACAGACAGAAGAGAGACTGGAAGGATGTTCCCCCAAATATTAACAGTGGTTAGTTTGGGGTTGTGGGACTAGAGAGAATTTTAATTTTCCTCTTTGTGTTTTGCTACACATTAAAAAATTTCCAAAACAGATATGTTTTACTTTTGTAGTGAGGGGAAAAAAAGTGTTCAGAATATGAGCAATCTCTAAGTCACAGGGATCTGGTGAAGATGGGCAGCAGTAGAGCCAAGGCGGCGGATGCTCCATGTGTTGAGCTGCAGTATTGGAGGCAACCAGCTTCGGACAAAACAAGCCAGCCCTGGGTCACATCTCAGCTCTGCCACTTGTTTGCTGAGTGGCCTTGAGCTAGGTACTTGAACGTTTCGTGCCTCGGTTTCCCCAATTATAACATGGGGGATGACTGTAGAAGCCTCTGAAGGTGGCTGAGGGGTTCAGTGAGGTCATAGAAGTGTTCCCACAGCATGGTAGGACTGGGTGACTAGTAGCTGCTATTCCCTTCCTGTCTTAACTTCAAGGTATTAAAAAGAATAGAACTGACTTAAGAACAGCTTTATTAAAAAAAAAAAAAGATAAAACTAAAGAGAGTTGAACAATCTCTGAAAGAGAAAGTCAGTTATGGAATTGAAAGTTTTCGAGGTTTCTCTTACCCGGCACCAGAAATCTTTCTCTCTCAACTAGCAGTAACCACTATTTGTGCCCTCCTCCCATCCCCGCCAACAAGTGTGTCCCCTCCCACTCCCCCTGCATATCCCCTCTCCCGGCCTCCCTCTCCTTCTCTGATGCTCTGCTGTGAATTACCTGAGCTTGCTTCTCCTGCAGCTGCTTTTGGGGGGCAGAGACCATACTTCACCCTTCCCTTCTTTTATTTGTCCCATTTCTGCAGACCCAGGAGTAACCACCTGTGCCCTCCCCATCCCCCATGCCCAGCCCAATCTTTGGCTTGGCCTTGCCTTCAGGGGTCTGGATGCATCCTTTACTGACTTAGTCCGGTGTCTTGGGCAGCTTACCATGCTTCCCTGAGCCTCAGCTTCCTCATCTGTCTACTGGCACTTATAACTCGTGCCTTACCTGGCTCATGAGGGAATGTGTTTTGTGACTTGTGCATTAAGCCTCACATGACACAGGTGAGACCAAATTTTCTTCAGTTGGCACCAGTTCCGGGAAGAGGAAACCCTCCCTGACACTCTACCCTTCACCCAAGGGTGGGCTCCAGCCCCTGAGGACGTCATGTACTTCACTGTGACCACCCTTCTATGGTCAGTCATCTTCAAGTTGCTGACAAAAAGTGTTGTCTTCCATTTCAGTAAAGAACTAATGTTTTTGGATTGGGTTGTTTGTTTTTTTGATATTGAGCTGCATGAGCTGCTTGTAAATTTTGGAGATTAATCCTTTGTCAGTTGCCTCATTGGCAAATATTTTCTCCCATTCGGAGGGTTGTCTTTTCATCTTGTTATGGTTTCCTTTGCTGTGCAAAAGCTTTTGAGTTTCATTAGGTCCCATGTGTTTATTTTTGTATTAATTTCCATTTCTCTAGGAGGTGGGTCAAAAAGGATCTTGTTGTGATGTATGTCATAGAGTGTTCTGCCTATGTTTTCCTCTAAGAGTTGTATAGTGTCTGGCCTTACATTTAGACATTTCTCCAAAGAAGATATAAAGATTGCCAACAAACACATGAAAGAATGTTCAACATCATTAATCATTAGAGAAATGCAAGCCAAAACTACAATGAGGCATCACCTCACACCGGTCAGAATGGCCATCATCAAAAAATCTACAAACAATAAATGCTGGAGAGGGTGTGGAGAAAAGGGAACCCTCTTGCACTGTTGGTGGGAATGTAAATTGATACAGCCACTCAGGAGAACAGTATGGACGTTCCTTAAAAAACTAAAAATAGGGGCTTCCCTGGTGGCGCAGTGGTTGGGAGTCCACCTGCCGATGCAGGGGACATGGGTTCATGCCCCAGTCAGGGAAGATCCCACATGCCGCGGAGAGGCTGGGCCCGTGAGCCATGGCCACTGAGCCTGCACGTCCGGAGCCTGTGCTCCACAACGGGAGAGGCCACGACAGTGAGAGGTCCGCGTACCGCAAAAAAAAAACCTAAAAACTAAAAATAGAACTACCATACGACCCAACAGTCCCACTACTGGGCATATACCCTGAACAAACCATAATTCAAAAAGAGTCATGTACCACAATGTTCATTGCAGCTCTGTGTACAATAGCCAGGACATGGAAGCAACCTAAGTGTCCATGGACAGATGAATGGATAAAGAAGATGTGACACATATATACAATGGAATATTACTCAGCTGTAAAAAGAAACGAAATTGAGTTATCTGAGGTGGATGGACCTAGAGTCTGTCATACAGAGTGAAGTAAGTCAGAAAGAGAAAAACAAATACCATATGCTAACACATATATATGGACTCTAAAAAAAAAAAAAAATGGTCACGAAGAACCTAGGGGCAGGACGGGAATAAAGACGCAGACTTTATACTAGTATTCTCCATACTAGAGAATGGACTTGAGGACATGGGGAGGGGGAAGGGTAAGCTGTGACAAAGTGAGAGAGTGGCATGGACATACATACACTACCAAATGTAAAGTAGACAGCTAGTGGGAAGCAGCTGCATAGCACAGGGAGATCAGCTCATGCTTTGTGACCACCTAGAGGGGTGGGATAGGGAGGGTGGGAGGGAGGGAGACGTAAGAGGGAAGAGATATGGGGATATATGTATATGTATAACTGATTCACTTTGTTATAAAGCAGAAACTAACACACCATTGTAAAGCAATTATACTCCAATAAAGATGTTGAAAAAAAAAAAAAACTAATGTTGCCCACCATCAAGCCATCAGACACTGTAGCCTCCCCAACAGTGTGCCCTGAGGAAAATTCAGGATGGAGAAGAAAAGATACTCTGGCCCTGGACAGATAAGATACATGTCAAAGGAATAATTTCAATGAGCCCAGACTCTTGCATCTTCCCATACATAGAAAGGCACTAAAATCATTAACTTGAGGTGTCTGTTTTTTATGATTAGCAGTAATCTTTCGATGTTTGACTACTTTTTTTTTTTTTTCTCGATGGAAACTCCTATATATCCTGGCACCTCCCTTACCTCTTTGGAGCATTTCCTCAGAGTCATCTGAGAGGCTGTCTCTCGGGCTATAGTCTTTAAGTAAGGTCCCTGAATAAAACACAACTCGCGACTTTTAGGTTGTGTGTTCTTCTTCAGTTGACAAGTCTTACTGAAATCTTCTGCTGGCTGGTCATTTAAGCTTCAAGCAAGCTCCCTTCTCTTCCCTCTCAGGGTGCTCCAAGTCCCTTGAGGCCAAGGCCACCTCATTCATCTTTCTCTCCCTCCCTTTGCTTTTCACCCAGCAAATCCACCCCTTGCAGCGAGCTAGCTCATCCGGTGCCTCCTTACTTGTGTTAGTTCTATTTGAACCACTCTGGCAAGTCTCAGCCAGGGACTTTTAAACCATTAAACTTTATGGTGACAATAGAACAAAGGCAGAGAGACAGATCAGCAACCAGTCATTCCAAAGGTGAAAGCACACCCTCAGGGTTTTACAAAAGGCACCAGAACAAAAGGTCTACGATGGTGTTCAAATAGGAAGGGCCCTGACCCCATGTTATTCATGGCGTGTGTGTGTGTGTGTGTGTGTGTGTGTGTGTGTGTGTCAGAGGAGAGGGGCAGCTGTGGCAGGGACAGTGTCTGTGGGTCTGGGCAGGTGGGGGGATCCGTTTGCAAAGTTTACAGCTTTCCTTTGACTTGAATCCTCACCTATCGCCAGATTGTGTGTTACAGGCCTGCTGGAGGCCAATTCTAGGCCAGACCAGTGCTTAAAAGAACCTCAGGGGGTGAGTTACTTAGTTCCCCCTCCAGGTCCTAGATCCCTGATCCCTGTGCGGCCCAACCTGGCAGGCCTCTGCCTGCCTTTTGTATCTGCCTGCTTCTCCTTCCCACCATCCCCTCCCCCCAGTCCCCAGTCGGTCTCGCTATCTGCCCTGCCACAGGCGTGACGTCAGCCAGTCTGATGCAACCGTTTGTGGTCGGAGGACCAGTCCCTGCCTGGCACAGTTCCCCAGTGGAGAGGAGACGTGAGCTCTGAATCGGCCCCACCGCCCCCCCTTTCAGTGGCCCTGCAGGGACCCCTCTCTCCAGGCCCCACCACCCTCCTGAAGATCGGTCGCAGCCACTGTTTAGCTCTTCCACTCCCTCACTGAGTGACCTTGGGCAACTCGCCTCACCTCTCTGCACCTGTTTCTGCCTCTGGAAAACCAGACAATAACACCTACTCACGGGATTGTTGTGAGCATTAAATGGGAAAACAGTGTTTCCCAAACTTCAGTCATTCAATTTCCCAACACAAATTTTACCATAACTGCACATCACCTGCTCTATTCTTTACTTGGTGTTTGTCACTGAATCAACTTTAAATCATCTCACTTTGTAAAAAATACACTTTGCTAAAGAACACAGAGCTCATGCAATTGTTCCTTTCAATTGATCCGTTTAAAAAACTCCTGTCCCCAAATCCTTCAATTCTCGGTCAGGACAGGCCTCTCTTGAGACACCTATATTCTTTTCTAATACTCATTGCCATAAATGCTTAACTACTGATATACCAAGTCCCCCTGGGGAAGGGACATGCGGGCTGCTGCAACATGCTTTGGGAGACCCCAAGGCAACAGATAGGCAGCCCCGAGCCCATGCCCAAGGCAGGGTGCAGTGGCTGTGGGTCATGGGAAACCTCTGCCTGGGGGAGCTGCCGGCCACCTGGACCAGCGCCCTCCACCCCCAAGCAGGGCGACGGGGGCACAGGGGACAAGGGAGCGCTAGGGCCTGGCTGCAACAAGACGTCAGCCCATCCTGGGAGTCCCACTTCAGGCCACTGTCCGAGTGCATTCCTCCTGCCAGTCGGTGCCTGAGGACCAAGTGCCAGGATGGCTGAGACAGGGCAAGGGGGCGAGGGCAGATGTGGCCTTCGTTACGCTCAGGTCTCTCGAGCTGTGTGGGCTGGCCGGGCCTGACTCCGTGAGCTCAGAGGGGCCTGGCCCAGCGAGGATTTAAGGGTGTGGAGCTTCACCGCTTCAAAAACAAGTCAATTAAGTGGTGCACGGGGCCTGCATAGAACCACCCTGTAATTGTGCTCTGCACGGTCGGGTTAGACAGCACGTTCACACACTCTGCTTCCCTGTGAGGTAGTCAGGGCAACTCCAGGACTGTTACCCCAGTTCACAGATGAGGAAACTGGGGCTCGGAGAGGCTGAGATGTGTATGGAGGGGGAGGAATGAGGGATATTTGCTGGCACCTATTAGGAGCAGGCATGTTCCCATGTCTGACCTCATCTAATACTTGGGATAGTGCTGGGAAGTATGGACTATACGCCAAATAAGCAAAGTTAAGAATCCTACCCAAGAGGTAGCCGACTTGAATTTGTTCATTACTAGCAGCCCCCAACTTCCAACTAGGGTATAACCCAAGATGCGGTCAAAAGATATTTTCCCACTGAAATAGGGGTGTTATGGTATTTAGGTACTCAGGCTAGTCCAAGGAGGGCCAATTAACCCACAACACTCCAGAATTCTTGAACACGTGTAGTGAACACTAGAAAAACATTGTTGTAACACCAGTAATTGAAACAGAAAAGAAACAGTACTTGATAAGAAATTACTTTTCATCTTCAATGCTTGCCTGAAAATCGGAGGCCAGATAGAAGAGTGGACATAATTTCCCCTGCACTATTTTAGAATTTAAAGAAAAAAAAAGAAAAAATAGGTGGGGCGGGGGGCACAGAGCAGCCAGTGGGGAGCAGGCTGGAGAAAAAAGGACAGAGACAGTTGACCAAGTCGGGATGTTGTGAAAGGAAGAAGCAGGTCCCCGGGAGCCAGCTCCTTGTGAAGGGGCCGGCAGGATGGCCAGGGACCCTAAACTCTCTCCCGCTCAAGAGGCTGCTTCCCACTGGAACAAGAGTTCCGGCCTCCGCAGAAAGATGACAGAAGGTACTGGACCTGCCGACTCCTGGGGAGTCAGGGGGACTCAGAGGCCTGAGAACAAGGAGAGAAAGGCATTTTCTAGGGAGGAGAAGTGTGTTTCCAATGGGTAGAACCAGAAGTGGATTTAAACCCCTGCCACCATGTACAAAATTCTGGGAGCGGGGGCAGGTGCAGCATCTGAAAGCAGCTAGAAAACCCCCTCAGTCCTGGGAAGAGCAGCCTAGGGCTCTGGCTGCTTTCAGCTCTGATGCTGAGACAGCCGGTTCCAGTCCTGGAGCCCCACTTACCAGCTGTGCAACCCAGCAGGTATATCACCTCTCTGAGCCTCATCTCCTACTGAAGAGGCGGTACACTTCCCACCCAGGGCTGCTGCGGAGAATAACGTCCACAGAGCAACTCGGGCACAGAGTCGAGCACACGGCTGGGGGGACACGACAGGTAATCAACACATGTCACCTCCCAGCCTGGCTGGCTCCCTCACTTCCTTCAGAGCCATCGAGGCTGCTGCCATAGCCCCCTTCGATCCAGGTCATAAGGCTGGAACTGAAGGGTGGAAGAGGTCTTGCATGATTCAAAGTGGATATAAAGAGGTGAGAGGAGTGATTCTAACTTGAGATCAGAGCCTCACAGCTGGTCAGGCTGCAGGGGGGCCACTACCTCCCATTCGTGGAGCCCTGCAGGAGAGGGGTCTGCAGTGAGGGCGGGCAAAGCAGAGCAGCTGGCCGTGCCGATGAAAGTGTCTATAACCCCCTCGTCCCCATTGTTCTCAGGTAATGTCAGAGCTGGAAAGAGCCACTGATCTTCTGGTCCCACACTCTCACTGCACAGATGAGGGAACAGGCCCAGAGAGGGGAAGGGCTTTTCCCAGTTACACAGCCCGGCAGAGAAAGCGCTGGGCCTAGAAATCAGGGGTCCGAACACCCAGACTGGCAGCCAGAATCCCTTTCATTAGGAAACACTTGCTCATCCACCAAGAGTATCTGATGAATTTGCTTCCAGTCTTTTAAAAATACATAAATATAATTTTAAATTATATTGAAATATAGTATGATTTAAATAATATAGTATAAATTTAAATTAAATTATACATGAACACATTCTTTTAAAAATTAATTTCATTACCTCCTGGGTATGTTGTGGTTATTCAGTGTTTACTGAATGAATGAATGAATGAATGAATGAATGGATTTGTATTCCCACTATCCCAGTTCAGGCCTCAGTCTTTTTATGAGCTTCTCCATGAATGACAGGAATAAGCCTTTGATTGGTACCCTCCTCTGGATATCCCTTCACCGAGTGCCCTCCCTCCCCATACCCACCCAGTCCTACCATGGGCCCCACAGAAGGGACCCAGGGGCAAGAAGGGCAAACCGGGCTGCTCAGAGAATTCCTCTAATCCTGCTCCTCTCGAGGTCAAGGCTGGCCTTGGGACACTCTTTGGACTAGACTTGGGACAGATCTGGGACATCCAGATGCCATCTCCCCTGGATCCATGTCCCAGCCACCCAGCACCTCAGAGGCTCCCTCACACTAAGTGTCTCTTTCATTCAACGGCTGGTTTTGCCCTTGCTTTTTCTCTCTCTTCCCCCTGGTGCTGGGGCTTGGAAAGACCCTGAGCCTCTGGTGGGACTCTAAGGGAATAATTCAATCATACAAAATTAAGGTTAGTTTGATGGGGGAATCCTTTCACGATGTATACAGATAGCAAATCATCATGTTGTACACTTTAAATATCTTAGGATTTTACTTGTCAGTTATGCCCCAATAGAAAAAAATAAAAGAATATTAAAGCCAGAGCCTGGGAAACTGGCAGGGCCTGAGAGCCTGGAGATGGAGGCTCGGCCAGGCCCAGCACTGCTGAAGGCAAGGGAATGAGTGAGTCCTCCAAGATGGGGCACACCCCAAGGGTGGGACCTGGGAGAGATCGTGGCAGGAAGTGAGAGAAAGAGTCATAGACAGAGTATCCCTAACTCAGGAGGAGAGTCAGGAGTGTGTCAGATACCCAAGATCAAGGGTAAAGAGAGAGTTCAAGAAAGAGGGTGTGGCCAGCAGTGGGAATGCAGCTGAAGATGGACGGACAGTGGCCTTCCCTTCTTGAGATGGATGTGCACCACCGTCCCCTGGGAGCAATCTTGGGACCTGGCTGTGACCAGAGGCCCTCAGGCTGCATCTGGTGCTGAGGAACCTCCCGGTGAGGCTGGACAGTGAGCCTGAAAGGGTGTGGACCCTCCATCAAACCCCAGGGATGAGTGCCCAAGACCCCACTGAGCAGAATCAGGGTGGGACAGAAACCAAACAAATTGCTCCTTTAAAGCCACCTGAAATTCATGCTTCAGGAATGTTTGATTTGGGGCTTCTCTTTCCTGCAGCAGGATATTTAAAGAAAACAACTCTTTAAAAGCTTCAACTGCAAAGCACAGAGCCCTCTGTGTGCCTGCTTCTGGTCTCTGCTTCAGGAACAAACCTCCTTTACTCTTTGGTCTGGATTGTATCCAGGTTAAATGGAGCCCCTGGGCCAAGGTGGGTGCAGCCCACGTCCCTGCCGAGGGTTCAGAGTCGAGCCATCACAACCAGACCTTGAGGCCTTCCAGAGGCTTCCACCCCAGGGGCTCAGGGTGGCTGGCAGATGGGGGTGCCAGCTGGGAGCAGAAAGGGCCATATCCCTGCCCCAAACCCAAGTCCAGCCAGCTCTTCCCCTCAGGACAGATACTTGGTGGGGAAGAGAGGGAGCTGAGAAGTCACCCAAGGAAGGTGACCTAGGCTGGGTGTGTCTGGGATTTACAGTGAGGCGGCCCATCCTCAGCCTTGGCCACTTCCAGATGATCCGAATCCAGAGCCTGCAAAAACAGCAGGGGAAATGTAGACAGAGGGACGGGGAGTTACTCCTGCTAGCCTCCCCAAGCCCAATCTGGCCCTCCCGCTGCGCCCTTTCAGCAGCCCCGTGCCCGAGCGGCTGTGTGGTGTGACGAAGTGACAGTCGGGAGCACCCTCCCATGGAACACGGTGTCACCCCCAAGTGCCAGAGGTAGCCGGGCCTGGGCTCGAGCCTCCCTTCCGCAGATGTGGTAACGGCGGCTCTGAGAGGCTACGGGCTTTCCTGGGGCCACACCACCGGGAAGCACAGACCCTGCTTTCCAACCCAGGTCTCCTGATGCCCCGTCTTGGCATCCCACTGCCCGGCCAGGCAAAGGGCAAGCAGGAGAGTGTCTTTCCGTGTTGTGTTTGCCAGGAGCTAAAGAACAGATACCTAGGAACAACTGGTCAGGGGACTTTCCCAGCCCAGATGGCCAAGGGTCCTGCCCAGGGATCGGTACACTTGCTTGGTGACCTAATGCTCTCCCCACCCCGGCTACTAGGGCAGAGATGAAGTTCAGGCACAAAACCCTAATAGGTCCTCGAATAAGCTCCGCCTGGGGCCCCAGCCACCTCAGGGCTTGTGCCCAGACCGAGGACCCTCCTCCCTGGCCACGAAGCCATGGACTCCCAGGAGGGCAGGGCAGGAATAGCCCCAAAGATCCTCCAGAAAACTCTGTCCTTACAGATAGGGAGATGGAGGCCCAAGGACTGTCCAAGGTCACGCCCACAAAAGTCATAGCATCTTCCCCACAAATCATGTCGAGGATTAAATGAGAGAGTACAAGCCAAGCACTTAGCCCACAGTTAGCATCAAAACGATTGTTACTATTGTTGTCACTTTTGTGAGTTTGCCTATGGGAGCCAAGTTACCAGGCCTCCAGAAGGAAGAGTGCCCTTCCTGTTTCCAGTCCAGGCCTCTGACCCATCCGGCCGCTGACCCACAGAGGGTGGTGGAAAGGGCTGAGAAGCAGGAGATGGGGACTCAGCCTCGCCTGGCCTCTACTTAGCTGCATGACCCCAGGGCAAACCCTGCTGAACCTCTCCCAGAGTGCCGGTGCCATGGTTTTCTTCTCACTGAGAAATAAGCTAGATATTCAGTGTGGGAATACTCCTTCCAGTGTGGGAATCTCCAATGTCAGCAGCAAAACGGTCCCAACCAGAAGCAGCTGAGAAAGTGTGTGCCTGGCTCGGAGGAGGCCCTGGTCAGAGACAGACAAAGGCGCCCTGTGCAGGCCCTGCCTCTGGCCTGGCCCAGAGTTCTGGAGGTTTCCATGCCCAGGCCCAAGGGCTTCCAAGAATCACAGTTGAAAGTTATTACTTGAAAATTGTCAGACCGTTTACTTTGTGTTCCTGGAAGCTGTTGTCCAGGAAAGGTGGTGACGGGTCGGGAGAGAGACAGAGTGAACACAGGAAGAGCGTGGAGTGAAAGGAGGAAGAGGGGGAGGAGAGAGAGGAGATGGAGTGAAAGGTGAGAAGAGGTGAGGCAAAGACAGACACGGACAGACCGACTGGGAGGCTACAGAGAGAGGGCAGAGCTGGCAGAAGCGGCAGCAGTGGCTCTTAGCGAGGCCTGGACACAGGGTTCAGATGACCACAGCTTTGGCTTCCTTCAGCCCGGGCACTGCCCGGCCTCGAAACAGATGCAACAGGGTGCTTTCTTAAGTGGAAACCTCCTCTCCCATGAAGCGGGGGAGAGCCGTTGGGTGGTTATCTTGCTGTTCCCTTGAACACACTCAGCCCACACCTCCATTCTCCGTTGGCCGGGGGACACAAACATTGCTTGACTTTCTGTAAAACACCACAAACCTCCCCTCTGAAGCAGCCCTTCCCCTTTGCTCCCTGGCCACCAGGAAACCCATACCAAACGACAGCCACTGTGACTGGCATCCCAAAGGCCCTAGCAGGTCACAGAGTCCTGACCCAGGCATCACCTGGATCCTAGTGTGGGGACAGTCACTGCCATTGATTAAGCACCTACCACGTGCCCATGCTGGGGTCAAGCTCTCCACATGCGCTGCACACTGAATCCTCATAAAGGCCCAATAGAGGCAATGATTCATCCCATTACACAGCAAGAAGCCAGGCCGTCGGTCCGGCTTCAGAGCCCACGCCTTAGCCACTACTCTAAGTTGAAATAAAATACAACTGCCTGTGAAGCACAGTGTCGTGACAAAGGCTAAAGGAGTTTGGCTCTGTTACTTAGAAGCAGTGCGACCGCGAAGAAGTGGCTTGTTTGCTCAGTTCGGTTTCCGCAACTCTAAGACAAGAATAACAACTTCGGGGGTTGCTGTGAGGATTAAAGGAGATCATATGAATCACTTAGCCCAAGCCCTAGCCCTGTGGGGCTCAGTAAAGTTTTGTTAGCCACCTTCAGCCCAGCCCTTTCCCTCCACCGTGCTCGGCCTGCAGGAACTGGAGGAGGATATGGGCGTCGCTGGAGCATCACCTGGGTGTCAGGCACGGTGCTCGGTGCCCAGGAGGGTCAGCCAGCGAGGGGCCTGTACTCCGGGAGGTTTTAGGATTCTGGCCCCCGATCCCATGCTGCAGCCACCTCCTCTGTCCTATCTGTCCCACCCTCAGCCACTGGCAGGGCCCCCTTGGGTGGGGTGGGCAAGGCAGGGCAGGGCAGGGCTGAGCACAAGGCAGCAGGGCGTCATTATCGCTCCCAGCAGAGCTGGGGTCAGGGTTAAGCCTGCCTTCTTATCAGGTCCCCAGGCCCTGTGCTAACACGTGCTGCCTGGCTCTTCTGGGGGCTGGTAGGGGGGCCCTGAGGATGCTGCTCAAGGCCTTCCTCCTCTGAAATGGTCCCTGGAGCAGGAATGGGAGAGGCAGCCCGGAAACAGAGAGAGCGCGCCTGGCTTGGGCACCGTGTCACCCTAGGCAATCCCTTCCCTCTCTAGTGAAAGTCTGTGAAATTGAGGGTGGAGGGGCAGCTGGATGACGTGACCCCTAAGTCCCTTCCAGCTCTAAAGAGTTAGGATACTGTAGCCACCTGTGAGCTAGCCACCATGGTCATCCTGTTTACAGACGAGGGAGCTGAGGCCAAGCAGAGGGAAGAGACTCGCTCCCATAGCATACTAGCTGGTAGCAAAGCTGAGTGACACCCAGGCCTCCCAACTCCTGGCCCAATGCTCTTCCCACCCGACACACACTCTGACCTTCCAGAAGGTCATGGAGGAAAGGTATAGAGATGACAAGGGGGTGGCTGCTTCCAGGCTCCCCCTCCTTTCTTCAGGTTCCAGAAGTGGCCTGGGGACCTCTCAGAGGGGCTCCAGACATGTGGGCACCTGGCAGCCCTGCAGGGTTTGGGGGGGGGGGGTCACTCCTTGGCTCCTGTCCAAGGGAACACAGGGACGGCAGGGCTTCCAGGTTGTGTGTGGAGAGCTGGCCCCATTTTCAGGCCCTGATAACACCCCTCCCCTTATCAGTGGGCCAAGGACTGCGAGGGGTGTGTCTGGGCGTCAAGGGCAGGTTCGGTAGAAACGTGGAGGTAGAAAGGGAAGGTGGTGCAGCTCAACTGAGGCCTCCAGCCTGGCCGGGAAGAATCTCTGAGGGCGCCCAAGGCTTAGGGGAGACGGTGTGGGGAGTCACAGGAAAGGGTGAGCTAGGTCTGCTTACACCTTGAAGAGCAGAAGAGGCTGATCCAAGGGGCTTTCCTAAAGGAATCCTAGGAATCTCAGGCTGGGGGGGCCCAGAGACCCAGAATCTACATCCCAGAGCAGGAGGGGACATGGCCACCTCTGAGAATCTGAGGAA
The DNA here is from genome assembly GCF_964165515.1 of Mesoplodon bidens. Classification (NCBI taxonomy): domain Eukaryota; kingdom Metazoa; phylum Chordata; class Mammalia; order Artiodactyla; family Ziphiidae; genus Mesoplodon; species Mesoplodon bidens. The sequence continues at coordinate 111,724,328 of NC_138161.1, read as the reverse complement.
GGTTACGTCCTTGCCCAGTGAGAAAATGAGGCCCAGGCTGTGGGGGGAGGTGACTCACGTGTGACTTAGGACTTGCGAGGCCCTGCCTGAGACGGAGTGAGTCCCCTGTAGAGCTGGAGACAGGGACCCGGTAGGTGCAGTCCTGATGAAGCAGCCAGGACCACAGAAGGACGGCAGCAGGTCAGGCAGGACTGGGCCACCCCACACTCTGCGGCCTGGCCTTCGCAGCGCCCTGTGGAGCTGGGGTTCTGGGCAGGCACCATTTGGGCACCCAGCCAGTTCCATGAATATCCCTCCATCCAGGCTTCGGCCCAGGTTCCTGAATCTTCTTCCTCTCTGGCGGAGGCCCAGACCACCCTAAGGACTCCCATTTGGGAGGAGGATTGAGGGCCTCTCCTCACTGCTGAGCAGCCTGGGCTGAGCTGAACACACACAGAGAGGCCACTCACGCAGATCTGTGTATCACATACACACCTGGGGTCTGGAGCTCAGAAAGTCTCATGCCCTCATCCCCTCACCCTGTGACCATGGACTGTGGACTTCCCAGACAGGAAAGCCTGCTTCAGCTTTACTTGTAAACGTGGGCCCTAAGGATTTTAAATGTGGCCACTGAGGCCATTTACAACAAAGCTAAAACTGGGCTGCCTTTTTCTATGGCAGTGAGTACCTTGCATCCCTCCCAAGAACCCAAGGTTAACCCTGAGAGAGCTGAGAAAAGGCTTGAACCCCAAGGGGGGCTTCAGACTGGGGAGACCCTGGGACCAAGGCAAAGGAGGTGAGAAAGAACTGGAGTCCCTGGGTTGAATGAGGCTGGCCAGGAGCTGGAGAACCAGAGCCACAGGGGTGGGTGAGGCTGGGCCTGGGGCTGCCACAGACAGGGCGGGAGGAAGAGGGACGGGCAGCCTCGAAGGCCACCCAGCGTAGAGAGAACTGGAGCCCAATCCTGCATCGTAGGTCACCCACCCCCCCAGGCCGGGCCCCCAACACACAAGCACATGTGCACACACAGGCACACACCTTCACAGGCCCCCGGGGTGCTCATCCGACCCTTTAGTGACGTCCTTCCCTCTCACCTTCACCGCACCCCACTTCACCTGGATACACGGGGGATAGGAAGCAGTGTGGTCAGTGTCCATCTTCACCTCCTAAGGTAGCAATTCGGTAACTTCAGGGTGGTAGGATCGCATGGAGCACTTGATGGTAATTCAGATTCAGATTCCTGTCCTCCCCCCACCCTGAGATTCTGAGTCCTCGGTGTGGGGCCCAGGTAATTCTGACAAGGTGGTCCTTGGAGGGATGCTGAGTGGTCTGCTAGCTGTGTGGTGGAGAAAATAATCATGATCCTATTGGCTGCATTCATTGCGTGCCTACTGTGTACCTGGTGTTTTTCACGAACCACCTCGTTTCATCCTCTGACAGCCTTCCTGGAAGGTGCCATTATTTCCATTCCCAAGGTCACACTCTGGCCACTAGAGGAGCCACAGTTTGACTTGGTTCCCTCCATTCACTCCAACCTACCCACACACACAGACTCATAGGGCCTGGGACCCACCCCAGGGACAGAACCAGCATCTGACTCCCCAGCAGGAGGAAATGGCCAGGTGAGATCCACCTGCAGGAAAGTTGCAGGGTTGGTCTGTGACGGAGAATACTTCCACTCCCCCCGCCACCCGGGATGAGGCAGGGGGACCAGCCCACACGCGAGGCTCCAGGGGGCACGGCCGGACCGGGGCACGGCCGGACCGGGCCAGGCTTGGCGAATTCCCAGGTGGCTGGCGCCCCCTGCAGCCAGACAGGGGTACTGCAAAGCAGAGGCGGGACTTCGGGCTCACACCCCGGCATTGCTGGGTTTTCTCTTCCATCGTCTCCAGCCGTCGCTGTGGCTGTTATGGTTGCCCCATTTTAAGGATGAGAGCGAGGTTGAGTGTCTTGCCCGAGGTCGCAGAGGACCCTGGCTCCTCCCTCCCAGGGGCTTCGTCCCAGCCCTTCAGAGCCCGCCTCATCCACACTCCCTCGCATCGAGGACAGACAGTGCAGCAGGGCAGCTGTAGGAGGTAGGCAAAGGGTATTTAATGGGCTTTGCGGGGGGGGGGTGTCTCAGCACTCCCGCCAGGCGAGTGGGCAAGGGCAGGGCACAGAGGTCTCCACAAGGGGCTCAGAAGGTGAGGTTCGGCTGCGGGGGCTCCTGGCATCTCCCAGTGCGAAAGGGCAAGAGGTAGGCGGAGCCTCGTCTGGGGGCCTCCCGCAGCAGGGGCAGTACCGGGCTGGCGTGGAGCTAAACACACAGTGGGGGGGATGCGGGCTCTCTCTAAGACCCGCCCCGCAGGCCACCCACTGGGGAGCAAGAAACTGCCCAGACTGTCACTCACCAACAGGCAGAGCAAAGGGAGTGGGATGGCACCTCAGAATGTCACTGCAGGGGCTCTGGAGGGGCTGTGGGTTACCCACCCCTACATCACTCTTAATGCTCCACTTCCACGTGGTTCATAGATTGGGCTTCAGAGTAGAAGGTGCCTTTAAGTAAAGGAATTCCCCCTCTCCCGCCCCCGCCAATTATAAACCACTGGACTAGTCTCAATCCTCATAAATAGCTGAGGAAACTGAGGCCCAGAAAGGGTAAGTGACTGGCCCAAGGCCACCCAGCAAGGGAGTGGTGCAGCCTTTTCCCTTTGTGTCTCCAGGGACCCCTGGTGTATTCTAGAGGCCTGTGAATCTACTGTCAACACTCTTCAGGCCTCTAATGTCCCTCTCTCGAGCTCTAAGTGCTGCAGCTTCAGGGCCAGCCCAACATTGGGGGTCTTCTCCCAACACCTGTACAATCTGCAGACGCCCCCTCCCGACACACACAGGCACACGTGCACGCTGCACACACTCACACACACAAACTCCTCACCTCCTGGAGGGCTGCAGTCTCACCACTCCCTGGGGGCCCCTTCCCTGGCTTGTCGAGACCCAGAGGTCGGGACTGGGGGCCAGACCCAGGCCCAGGGAGGTCTGGGGGACTGAGCGCGGAGGGGCACATCGGGAAGTGCGGGTTCTGCCTGGGCACCCAATCAGGCCCCACCACTCTCTGCAGCCAGACAGCTTCGGCCATGTACCTGGGGAGCAACAAGCCAGATGCAAGTGGTCGCGGCCCTCCTGGCCTGGTCCCCCTCAGCCTGGGGAGCACACAGCCTGGGCATGGCCCTGCAGGGAGCTGTCACCAATCTCATCCAGGCTGCCATGCCCCTCTAACCCCATTTCTTGGAGCAAGAACCCACAGATGCAAGGAAGGGGAAGCTCCAGAGGCTCCCACAATGCTCTGGAGAAAACTCCAAAAGAAGGAGAATAGTGAGCGTAAGGTGCTGGGAGCTATGCTAAGGGGCCAGCGGGGCGACCCAGCTTCACCCCACCCCACCCGTGCCAGGGGCCACCGCTCAGGCCTCTGCTTTGCCAACTCACTTGGGTCCCAGTGGTGCACAAATTGTTAAATACCAGTTGCTGGCACAGCCGTGGTCGAAGGGGTTGTATCTTTGCAGGTATCGGCACTGGGCGGGGGGGAGAGGTCGAGGACAGGAAGAAGAGCTCAGATGCAGCAGGACTGGGCAGGCCACCCCCACTGGCCCTCCCTGCACCGGTCAGCTCAGCCCAGGGCTGCAGCAAGACTCCAAGGACAGAGGAGCCAGGAGAGTCAGGCGCGGCGTCCCCAACCCACTTCTGAGCAGCTCTGGCACCGCACCCACCTCTCCCGCCTGCTCAGGGATCCTTCCCCATCACCGTGCATCCCCTTTCACACCATCCTCCCCCACCGTCTCATTTGGCCACACACATCCTCCTGCTACCTCCTTCCAGATCCTTTCGGATCTTCCTTTTGCTGATAAACTACTCCAAAGGCAGTTCCACCCATGTTCCCTCAAGTCCTCTACTTTCCCACATCTCATTCTTTCCTAAAATTGTGCCTTCACTGAATTTCACTATCTGGAAGGACAGTTTGTGGTGCCTAATCATATTTCCCTAAGCAAAATCACATGGCCTTGGAAATCTGGGCTGAAGCTCCTGAGCACCCAATGCTTGACCAATGTCAAGCCCAGAGGTCAAGTCCTCCCCTGGAAACTCTTGACCAGGTTTTCTCCTCCTCCCCTCCTTCTGCCCATCAGCCTCGCCCCCTCCTCCTTCCCAGCACAGGCTGAGTCTCATGGGGACCTCAAGAGCCTTAGCTACAAAGTGTTTGTCACGTCCTAAAGTGGCCCAAGAGCACTTCTGCCCACCACCAACTCCCCTGTGTCCCATGTCCTTAACCACTGTGATTTTTTGAGTTCTCCCTACTTTAAGGTGTTTCAGGAATTGAAGGGAAACTGGCATTCTACTCTCAATTTTAATTAAATGGTTAGAAGAGTTTGATTACATTTACAATCAGAATTTTAAATCTAGAGAAATAAATTTTGATTTATTAGATGTACACGAAGAATAGAAAAATGTTGACTGCTCAGTGCTTAAAGGGATGGTAATTGTTTAATAAATCCGTAAGAACTGACTAATAAAGTAGAGCCCTTCCTCTCCCCATATGGGACCCTCAGACATGAATGGAATCCAACAGCTCGGAAGTTCCCAGACTGTCCTCTCTCACCGGCTTCAGGCCTGGTCTCCTGTTCCAGTTCTGTATCTCAAACGCCCTCATGCTCCACAGACCAAAACCAAAGTGGGTATCTACTCGCCCCATCTCCTGCCCAATTCCCTGCTGCCTCTGCTCTCTCTCCCCTTCTTCCCCGGGGATCGGGGAGTCAGACTTCTCTCTCTTCCTCTCTTTCCTTCTCTCCCAAAGCATTATGGATTCCTTTGTTTGTAGGTTCACTCATTTGTTCATAAATATTTGGGGACCCCAACACTGTTCCAGGCATTGCTCTGGGGACTGAGGACACACCACAGACAACAAAGCCAGCCTTAACTTTCAGGGTGCTGAGGGCAGTTGGGGAGTGGTCAGGGCAGCACAGAGAGGGGATCGGTGAGAAGAGCAGGCAGCCCGGCCAACACTCCAAGGTGCAGGCAGGGGAGCAGCAGCCCAGGGCAGCAGAGAGAGCTGGACCCTGAGAGGCTGGGGAAGGGCCACAGCAGGTACATTCTGTTTCAGATGCTGCTCTGTGCAGCCTGGAAAGATTAGTCTGAGGATTGCCCGCTGGCTTTGGCCACTTGGAGAGTGCAGCATCAGTATGACAGTGAGGACAGAGGCTGGGCTGAAGTGGGCTGAGGAAGGTGAAGAACGACGCTAGTGAGCACAGCCAATGCTTTCAGGAAACCTGGTTGTGCTAGAGGGGAGAGTACAACAGGGGAAGCCTGCGATGTTAAGGGATGTTTGCTTTGTTTTTAAGATGTGAGAGACAAGAACATGTGTACTGATGATGGGAAGGAATGGCAATAATGATGACCTATGGGGCACTTACTCATACCAGCCACTGTTCTGTGTATCTCACACACATTAACCCATGCTGTCCCCTTTTATGGATGGGGAAACTGAGGCACCAGATGGCTAAGTAACACAGCCAAGATCTCCCTGCTGGTGTGTTGTGGAGCTGTGATTTGAATTTATGTGGTCTGGCTCCAGAGCCCTTGTGATCTAAGCAAGTGGTCCAGCAGAAGTTGTGGTCAAGGGATGGACGTAAGAAGGGAATAAAGTTGAGGTGTGTGAAGAATGCCTGAAATGGGTTCTGGTAATGGGAAAGAGCCCTGCCTGGTGAATCACAGAGTGCAGACCACATTTAGGTTTCTTAAGGCTGGAGATCCTGGATTGGGACAGCCCCATCTGAGCAGGGGAGGGAGGGCAGGCCTATGGCCTGACCTGGGCTAGAAGAACCACAGGATGTGGGAAGGGAGAATGCTGCCCAGGAGAGGCTGAAATGAGGGACTGCGGCTGGAGAGAGAAGACATGCAGACCATAGGGAGCTGATGAGTCAGGGCTGCACAGAGGAGTCACAGGTGGGCTGGGAACCAAATATGGGGGGGGTGGAGTAATTAAGTGGTGACTGGAAGGATGGGAAATGGTGGGCAAAGAGGGTTCCTCTGTCCTTTCAGCTGTCTCAAGGTCTCCAGCCCCTCCCTCATTGATGTGACCTACGACAGTCTTCCTAAAACAGCCTTTAGTCAAGTCACTGCCATGTGGAAGGAATCCCATGGCAAGGGTGTTCACTTTTACCACTCCTAATCAACACAGTACTGAAAGTCCAAGACAATGCAATAAGAAGAGAAAAGGAAATAAAGCCATACACGTTGGAAAGGAAGAAATGAAACTGTCCTTTTCACAGATGACATGATTTTCTATGTAGAATCAACAAAAAAACTATTAGAACTAATAAGTGAGCCTAGAAAAATTGCAAGATTCAAGACTAATATACAAAAATCCATTGTATTTTCTTATAATAATAAACAAATGGAAATGAAATTTTAAAAAATTATAATAGCACACAAAATTGAAATACTTAGAAAAAAATCTCACACAATGTAGTCAAGATCTACATGATGAAAGACACTAATGAAAGAAATCAAAGAAGCCCTAAATAAATGGAGAGTTATACTACTTTCATGGGTTCGAAAACTCAATATTGTTAAAATGTCCATTTTCAAAATTGATCTATAGGTTCAACACAATCCAAATGAAAATCTCAGAAAACATTTTTTGCAGAAATTGACAAGCCGCTTCTAAAATTTATATGGAAAATCAAGGTAACTAGAATAGCTGACAGAGCTTTGAAAAAGAACAAAGTTGAAGAACTCACATTGTATGATTTCAAGACAATATAAAGCTACTAAGCAAGATAGTATGGTACTGGTAAAAGGACAGAGAGTCCAGAAATACACCTACACCTCTATATTCAGTTGATTTTTGACAAATGTTCAAAGGTAACTCAATGGAAGGATAGTCTTTTCAAAAAATGGTGAACAGGGCTTCCCTGGTGGCGTGGTGGTTGGGAGTCCGCCTGCTGATGCAGGGGACGCGGGTTCGTGCCCCGGTCTGGGAAGATCCCACATGCCGCGGAGCGGCTGGGCCCATGAGCCATGGCCGCTGAGCCTGCGCGTCCGGAGCCTGTGCTCCGCAACGGGAGAGGCCACAACGGTGAGAGGCCCACGTACCGCAAAAAAAAAAAAAAAAAAAAATGGTGAACAACCCATAAGCAAAAACAAAACAAAACAAAACAAAAAAACCTATAAGCAAAAAAAAATCTTGACCCATACCTTGCATCATATACAAAATTTAACCCCAAATGAATCATAGTCCTAAATATAAAACCTAAAACTATAAAACTTCTAAAAGAAGGGCTTCCTTGGTGGCGCAGTGGTTGAGAGTCCGCCTGCCAATGCAGGGGACGCGGGTTCGTGCCCTGGTCCGGGAAGATCCCACATGCCGTGGAGCAGCTGGGCCCGTGAGCCATGGCCACTGAGCCTGCGCATCCAGAGCCTGTGCTCCGCAACGGGAGAGACCACAACAGTCAGAGGCCCGTGTACCGCAAAAAAAAAAAAAAAAAAAGTAAAACTTCTAAAAGAAAACGTATGAGAAAAATCTTTGTGACCTTGGGTTAAGGAAAGATTTCTTAATTACACACCAAAAGCACAATCCATAAAAGAAAAAACTGATAGAGGGACTTCCCTGGTGGTCCAGTGGCTAAGACTCTGTGCTCCCAATGCAGGAGGCCCAGGTTCAATCCCTGGTCAGGGAACTAGATCACACATGCCGCAACTAAGAGTTCGCATGGTGCAACTAAAGATCCCACGTGCCACAACTAAAAGATCCCATGTGCTGCAACTAAGATCTGGCAAAGCCAAATAAATGAATAAATAAAAATAATAATAAAAGGAAAATGTATTTTAAAAAGAAAAGAAAAAACTGATAACGTACTTCAAAATTTAAAATTTCTGATCTTTGGAAGACACTGTTGAGAAAAATGAGACGACAAACCACAGACACGGAGAAAATATTTGCAAAACACATGTCTGAATCCTGAATAAATAAAGATTTCTTAAAACTCAATATTAAGAAAACTACCCAACTTTTTTAATGGGCAAAAGACGGGAACAGGTATTTAATCAAAGATATACTGATGGCAAATAAGAACATGAAAAGATGTTTAAAATCACTAGTCATTAGGAAAATGCAAATTAAAACCACAATGAAATGTCACTACACATTTATTAGACTGTCTAAAATTTTTTTAAAAACTGACAAAGCCGGGCCTCCCTGGTGGCGCAGTGGTTGAGAGTCCGCCTGCCGATGCAGGGGATACGGGTTCGTGCCCCGGTCTGGGAGGATCCCATATGCCGCGGAGCGGCTGGGCCCGTGAGCCATGGCCGCTGGGCCTGCGCGTCCGGAGCCTGTGCTCCGCAACGGGAGAGGCCACAACAGTGAGAGGCCCGCATACCGCAAAAAGAAAAAAAAAAAAAAAAAAAAAAAAACTGACAAAGCCAAATGTTAATGATGCAGAGCAACTGGAATTCTCATGTATTCCTTATGGGAATGCAAAATGGTACAGCTATTTTGGAAGACAATTTGACAGTTTCTTATAAAGTTAAACATACAGTTACCATATGACCCAGCAATGCCAGCCTTAAGTATACACCCCCCCAAAAATGAAAACTTGTGTTCACATGCCTATACACCAATGTTTATAGTGGCTACATTTATAATCACCACAAATTGTAAACAACCCAAATATCCTTCAATTGGTGAATGGGTAAACAAGCTATGGCACAGCTATATGATGGAATACCACACAGCAATAAAAAGGAGGAAACTCCTGATGTGGGTAACAACATGGATGAATCTCAAATGCATTATGCTAAGTGAAAGAAACCAGACTCAAAAAGCGATGATTACGTTTATGTGAGATTCTGAAAAAGGAAAAACTATTGGGATAGAAAACAAATCAGTGGGGACTTCCCTGGTGGCGCAGTGGTTTAAAATCCGCCTGCCAATGTGGAGGACACGGGTTCAAGCCCTGGTCCGGGAGGATCCCACATGCCTCGGAGCAACTAAGCCTGTGCACCACAACTACTGAGCCTGCGCTCTAGAGCCCGCGAGCCACAACTACTGAGCCCGTGTGCCACAACTACTGAAGCCTGCGTGCCCTAGAGCCCGTGCTCCACAACAAGAGAAGCCACCGCAATGAGAAGCCTGCGCACCGCAACGAAGAGTAGCCCCCGCTCCCCACAACTAGAGAAAGTCCGCGCACAGCAACAATGACCCAACGCAGCCAAAAATAAATAAATTACAAAAAAAATCAGTGGTTGCCGGGGGCTGCAGATAGGGAAAGAAACTGACTCAAAAGGCCACGAGGGAATTTGGGGGCGGGGGCGGGTTGGGGTTGATGGAACTGTTCTAAATCTTGGTTATGGCGGTGGTTACAGGACTTATGAGCTGGTCAAAACTCACACAACTGTGCACTTAAAAGGGTGAGTTTTACTGTATGTAAAGAAAAAATCCTATCAAGGCTCCCGGGTTTCCACTGCACCAAGATTAAATTATCCACCTGACTTCTTTGCCTTTTAAATCTGGCCAATCCCAGGCAGACCACTTGCCCATGCCACAGCTGCTCCAATTAGAACTGTTTCCTCATTATCCTATCAACATTCCACAGGCTTTCAGGCTTCCCAGCTTTTTTGCAAGCTTTGCCCATCACTGCAATGCCCTTCCCTCGATTTATGCCCGTCCGAAACCACTAAGTGGCACGTCCTACGCTACACTGAAGTCCTCACTGAACTCTCAATGCTCTCTCTGAGTCTGTGCTACACAACGTAGGCAGGCCCCTCTCCCAGAGAGTTCGCGGGTGTCTGGCGAGGGTTACTCTGATTTCAGGTTCCTTGTCAACACAAGCGCAGGAGGCAGCCTTACCTCTCCGCTCATAGCTCAAAATAATGCGCACGCGCCTAGCACACAGTAGCGCACCTTCGACGCAGCGCACCCAGAAAGGAGACTGACCACCGAGCTCCAGGAGGACGTGAGATCTGAGCTGAATTTGGGTCTGGAAGGGCTAATGAGGCACCTTCGAGAGAAGTCAGGCCATCAAGGACCAGGGCGTTGCAGAAAGCGGAAAGTGCGGAAGTCCGGGAGGGGCAAGGCGACCACCCACAGCCCGATATAGTGGCGCCCCGCTCGGCCCCACGTACCTTGCCCTCGTAGGAGCGCTCGGCCGCGCTCACCGACATGGCCTGCATCAGCAGCAGCAGGAAGAGTGGCACCAGGAAGCCGGCGGCGGGTACAGCCACCACGATGCTGCGCGCCGGCTAAGGAACAGCGCCTCCGGCCAGTCCTCCTTGGCCCCGCCCTTCAGCGACCCCGACCCCAAACAGCCCCGCCCACAAGCCCCGCCCACCCTAGCTCTGTGCTCTATCCCAGTGTAAACCTCACCTCACCCTGCTGTCCAGGCCCCCGTGCCACCTCTAGCACTTCCCCTCCTTGACCCTGCTAGATGCTCACCCCTTTGCAGGTCCTCCTATCCCCACCCATCTGCCTGGCCCTACCCTCCGTCACCTAGTCCCACACTGGTCCTCCCGAGCGGCTACGCGGAAAACCCCGCCCACCATTACCTCTGCACCGCCCCCCCCACCCGTGACCCCCCTCCTCCGCTGTCCCCGCCCTCCCCTCAGCTCCCCTCGTGGGTCCCGCAGCCCAGCAGATACGCAATAGCCTTGTCCATGGAGGACGGCAGGTGGGACGTGCGCACCAGGAAGATCAGACAGGTGACCAGCATGGCACCTGAGTAGAGGCATAGTGACAGGACGAGCAGCATAAAGAAGCGAAAGTTGCGGTGACCGATGCAGTTATTGACCCACTTGCAGTGGTGATCAAAGTCCTAGGCGAGAGGGAGGGGGGACCTCGAGGACCCAACCTCTGACCCAGGCTCCATCACCCCCAAATCTGAGGCCTTACCCCCACCTTCTAAGCCACCTGCCCTTGGCCTCATGCACTGGCTCCCATTCCTAGGGAGACACTGAGCCACAAAGTCCCTAACACTGCTGGCATTTCTGTGGTTAGAGCACCATACGGCTTTGTGGCTCACATAGTTTCATGTCAAGAGAACTTTAGAGCCGGGACCTGCTGGTCTTCTCTGGGACACATCCTGGTGTAACTTCAGGCAGGACATAGAATATCTCTGGGCCTCTGTTTTCTTATCCACTGGATGAGCCTAATAATAACACCCTTGCCCAGCCAGTCTCCCAGGGTTGTAAGGACCAGTTAAGACAGCACATTGGTAAACTGTTGCAGGCTGTGCACTTAGAGCCCAGGAGACCAGGAGACCCTCTGGCCTGGACAGCCAGAAGAGGACAGGCGAAGTTCCCCTGGCCAGGCCTGCAACCTGCCTGAAGGCCTCGGGCTTCTAGTGTCAGTGAGCCCTCGATAGATCAGGGGTATCTTTCCTTCTCCTGGCCTGACCAGGCCCAGCATAGATGTGGATGCCCCTCTGCATAACAGCACCAGTGCAAGAAAGGGCCAGCCTCCCAGGAAAAGTGCAGGCACAGCGGCAGTGACTTGTATGAGTGACCAAGAGTGACTGGGAATTACTGCCACCCTTGGTCTTTAGCAGTCCTGGAAGTAGTTTCACACCGACCACAGGCCCCCGTGTGAGTGGGCCTCCTGGTCCCAGGCAGGTGCTGGGAGGGTAGGTGGGCAGGTGAGAGGGGCACTTACCTCCACACAGATGTTGCACCAAGGGCAGTGGTAGGTCCGGGGCGGGCGGTGGAAGCAGCACTTATGGCACCACTGCAGGCGGAAGGCCCTGTGGTTCACCCATACCACGTGCACCATCATGGGGCCCTGTTCATTGGAGCCTGGCATGGGAAAAGGATTGAGCAGCAGCAAGAGGCCCTTGCATCAGTCTGCTGCAGCGGAAGGGTGTGGGCACACAGCCCCACAGCATCACTGGGCTGCAGGAAGGGTGGGGACCAGGTGGGCAGGGGAATCCTTAGTCCCCACTGAGCAAGCTGGCCAAGCTTAGAGAGGCTGGCAGTCAAAGGGAAGGGGGGTTTCCAGCCCGAGGAATTCTTTGAGAGCTCAGGCCTTTACCACTGTGAGCGATGCTTTAAGGAATCTGTGTGGTAGGAAGGAGGAAGAGAAAACTGAGTGGTTGTGAAGAGCTGGCTTCTCTGCCCAGCCTGCCCTAGCCCTCCCCTCCAAGGCTACTGGAAAACCTCCAAAATTCTGTTTTTCCACACCTCCGTGGCTCGAGAAATGAAGTGCCAGATGCAGGGCTTGAGCACATGAGGACATGGGGTGAAGGGGTCCTGAGGCCCCAGGTGGGGAGATGGAAGGAGCACTTTAGGAGTCATCCCAGCAGGCAGGAGCCCTTCGGGTGCTGCTTCCTTCTCCCAGGTGGCCAATGTCTCACCTTGATGCAAGATGCCAGGGTCTGAGAAGTTGAGTGAAATGAGACTGAAGAAGGTGAGGATAAAGAGGAGGCCTGTGATGATGGGAAAGGCCCATTCCCCGTTCTGGGCCAGCCACCTGCAACTGAGACCACAGCAGGAGTCAGCCCTGATCTGGGGTGGCCTGAAGCTCCCCCCAGGACCAAGTCCACTGGGTCAGGACCCACAGACCATAAATCCTGGTCTAAATATCCAGGCTAGTGACAGATCCATAGAAACTCCACCAAAGGTCATTGAGTATTACCAGCCACCCGCAACTCCCAGGTGCACCAAGCACTCTATACTTCTGTGCCTTTGCACGTTCTGTTCCCTCTGCCTAGAACCTCTTCCTTTCCCTGACCCCTCTTCTGTACTCTCCCTGCCTCCGTACTATCGTTATGTGTTTTCCTTTCTGTTGCTCGGTAAGAAACCTGTCAGCTTGTGTGGGAGACTTACGGAAATGCGAAGAAGAGGCCACTGAAAACGACCAGCAGCACCACGTTGAAGGCGGCAAATAGACTCGGGAGGATCCAGGGGAGTGGCGCCTGAGGCGGGCTATGAGGCTCCTTCAAGAGTGGCATGGCTGGACCTCCCATGGCCCCAGGGGAGATTAGGGCCCCCAGGCTCCCTCCCCACTGCTGGCTCCAGGAGCCCCATGGCCACAGCAGCCTCAGAAGCCACAGCCCAGGGTGGAAGGAAAGAACTCCCAGTGTGACATCACAGAGGCTGAGGAGAATGGGGGCTAGGGGCTCTTCAGCAGCACTGTCTGCCGCCTGCGACCATCACTTCCAACAGCAAACCATACCCCTACTTGTGCTGAGGACTGAGAGGTCCTGCCCCTGCGAGGTTCGAGACTACATGAGATTAGAGCAACACGTGGGGAGAAGCTGATTGATGCTACTCACCCTTTCAGGCTCAGTGCTAATCAAAGCAAATGGTGTTCATCGTTCTATCTTCATTTTTTCCTTGTTGTTGTTACAAAATGGCACTTTGGGAGAGGAGGCAGCTAAATCTTCCCTTGTTTCCCGGGTTGGCTTCACAACACAATTCTGGTCAATGAGACATAAGTGGATGTCTGAGGGTTTCTAGAAAGGCTTTTGCTTTCCTGACAAAAGGGGGAAAAGACACAGTTGGTGCAGCTTTGCCCCTTTCTTCCTGTTTTGAACCTAGACGTGCTGGCTTGGTCCACCTCGACCCATTAGGCAATAAGTCAACATGGGACACGAACAGAATGACAATAATGACACTGAGTCACTGCCCCAGCCTTGAACTGCCTCCCTCTGAGCTGTTTATTATGTGAGAAAATAACTGGGTTTTCTGTTACATACAACTGATATTTGTCATTTATTTTAGTCACTGAGCATCTGAACCCCTCTGTGTTTGGAGGATCCCTGAACTTGTCTTGATGAAGGGCAAAGACTCTTTCTCCATCCCAACTGAACTTGAAAATGCCAGATACTTGCATTCGAAGCCTCTCTTGCAGCTAGCACACAGGCCTGTGACTTGGCCGCCACCAATTAGCCTCAGATCTGCTACCACCAACCAACTGAGGAGTCCACTGAGTTGCAGCAACTGTCCTTTTAAAACTTAGATCATGGCCTCCGATTAGAACCTTCCAACTGCTTCCCTGCCCACTCAGAGTAAAGTTCAAAGTCCTTACCATGGCCTTCAAGGCCCTCCCTGATCTGGCCCCACTAACTTTCTGACCTCATTTCCCAACACTCAGCCCCGTACTCACTCCACACTCGCCAGGCACACTGGCCTCCATGCTGTTCCTCAGACACACGTGGTATAGTCCAGTCCTGGATTCCTCACACTGGCTCTTCTCTTTCCCTGGAATTCTCTGCCACATATATTCACAGAACTTGCTCCCTCACTTCACTGTATTCTTTGTTCCAGCGGTGCCTTCTGCCGTTATCCACCTGCCTGCATCACCAACTGTTTCCTTACGATAGACTCCTAACAGTTGGATTTAGGGCCAATGAATGCGAATATTGAAAACATATTTCAGAGTCGAGTCGTTGCCTTACCCGACTTGGACGTGTCTCTCACCTGTGTCCACTCTTCGCGTCCTGTCATTCCAGTCTTGCGCTGCCCAGTGCCCGCCCGCAGGATGGCCCATGAGCAGATCTGCTACTCAGACAAGTACTTCGATGAGCACCACAAGTACTGGCATGTCATGTTACCCAGAGAACTTTCCAAACAAGTACCCTAAACCCATCTGGTGTCTAAAGAGGAGTGGAGGAGACTTGGGAGTCTAGGCTGGGTTCATTACACAATTCATGAGCCAGAAGCACACCTTCTTTGCTTCATACGACCTCTTCCAAAAGGTCAACAAAAATGAAGTATATCTGGGGATCATCAATTAAATGTTTTTCAAATTTAATGTATATGTGTATATAAGGTAGTATTCAGCGAATACTTGGAAAATGTACAGATTGTTCATCCGTATCTGTGCATGAGCTGTATTCTTCACAGCAACAGAGCTCAGTTAAATGCAACTGCAGGTAGGTTAACTATAAGGTGGTTAAGATAAAATTTCTTCTAGCCAGTTTTTCTCTTAATATAAATGCCTGTTTGACTTTACTTGTTACTTTTGTTAAATAAAGTTTCTATGTTACATTTTAAAAAAATTTTAAATAAAACATATTTTACATAATTTACAAATGCTTTCTAGAGAGTTTGTGCACGTTTATACTATTATGACCATACCCATATCATAATACTAACACTATAATTAGGTATTAATGTAAAATAATTTCTCCAATTTTATAGATGACAAATGATAACTTGATCTTTTAATTTATATCTCCTTAAATTACTTATAAAATTAAATATTTTATATATCTATAGGTCATTTTATTGTAGTTGTTTTGTGAATTGCCTTTGTACATCGTTTGCTTGCTCACATTTCAAATGTAGAAGTATTTTTCTCTTTTTTTTATTGTGGTAAATATACATAACATAAAACTTATGTTATGTATAAACCATCACTCCTATCCATTCCAGAACTTTTTCATCATCCCAAGTGGAAGCTCTGTACCATTAAACGGTAACTCCTCATTCCCTCTCTCCCCAGTTCCTGGTAAACACTGTTTTACTTCCTATCTCTATGAATTTGACTATTCTAGGTACCTCACAAAAGTGGAGTCATACCTCTGTCCTTTTGTATCTGCCTTATTCCACTTAGCATAATGTCCTCAAGATTCATCCTTGAGCTTCAGCAGTCTTGGAAGTTGGTATGTTGTAGCATGTATCAGAATATCCTGACTTTTTAAGACTGAACAATATTTAATTGTATGTATATGACACATTTTGTTTATTCATTCATCCTAAATGTTGATGGACGTTTAGGCTGTTTCCACCTTTTGGCCACTGTGAATAATGTTGCTATGAACATGTGTGCACAAATGTTTATTCAGGTTCCTGCTTTCTATCTTTGGGGTCATATGGTAATTCTGTGTTTAGTTTTCTGAGGGACTGCCATAGTATTTTCCGTAGCAGCTGCATTATTTTACATTCCTGCTAACAATGGACAAGGGCTCCAGTTTCTTCGCATCCTTGCTAACACTTTTTGATTTCTTCTGTTTTTGTTTTTGTTTGTTTTTTACAATATCTATCCTAATGGGTATGAAATGGTATCTCATTGTGCTTTTGATGGGAGTGTTGGGTTTTTCTTTCTGATTTGCAAGAGCTCTCTTATATTAAAAATTTTGGTTGTGTTTATTGCAAATACGTTCGCAATTATTGTTTGCCTTTTAATTTTTCATGCAATATTTAGTGTATAAAGTTTTTGTTATTTTTATATAATCAAATCTATGGATCATTTCCTTAGCATCATCTTACCTTATTTCTATGTCTTTCCCCTCCTTCTATCTGATAAATATTTAACTATATTTAACTCCTTCTATCTGATAAATATTTAACTATATTTCTTGTTTTCTTTTTCATTTAACTCTTTAACCTACCTGAAATTAATGTAAGGGTAAGATACAAGGTAAATTTCTATCTAATCGTGTATTTTCCCCATGTCGTTATAATCAGTTGTTCCGGCATCATTTATCAAATAAGCTTTCCTTTCCCTCTTATGACAGATACTAAGTTCTTCGTGTGCACTAAGATCTGCAGGTAGCACTATGAGGTGCCTCCCAGAACCCCCTTCAGGAATGAATCTTATCCCCCCAGTGGCTAGAAAACAGCCTCAGCTTTGGGGATTGCCTCCCCTAAAGAAAATTGCCTCACCCAGGGTCCCACCTCCTTCCAGGTGCAGGTTGCATCCAAGGAGTGGTCCAACATGAGGTTATAAAGGCCCAGACACTTTGCCCCAGTGCAGAACAAATCCGAAGGGCCATCCTAGCCCCCATGTGACCTTGGAGTTGGCTGAGGCTTTTATTAGGCCCTTACCACGGATTGACTTCTCCCTTTGCTCAGCCCTGCTTCCTTCCCTTTCCTTTCTTTCCCTTGCCTTCCACAGGTGTTGGTCCCAAAATCATCCTCTAATAAACATCCTATGTGCTAATCTCTAGAGTTTGTTTGTGGACTTTTTCTTTCATTGATTTACTGAATTTATCACCCGGTATTTCAATGTTTGTAGTTTTAGAATCCAGGAGCCTTTTTGCGTTCTTAGTTGTCATCATCTGAATCCCTAAACTTATGATGTGTGTAGTAAACAAAAACATCAGAACCCCAAAATATTCACTAATGAATGAGAAGTGAGGCCCCACTCAAATATCACCTTTCCTTTAATACTAGCATCTTCCTTTTACATCTCAGCTGCAATGCAAAACAATGCCAAGTGCAGGCACGATGACGACTTCTTGCAAAGTGACATTTTAAATCTTGCAAAAGAAGCAGCATCTTATGATGTGGTAGACATTATATTAGAATATGCAATTTAAATTTTTTTAATTGAAAAAAAAGTATTTTTATTGAGTTAACACTGGTTTTAACATTATATAGTTTTCATGTGTAGGACATTATATTTCCAATTCTGTATACACTTACAGCATGTTCACCACCAAAAGTTTCCATCCATCACCATGCAGGTGATTCCCTTTACGCATGTCATCTTCCCTCCCGCCCCTTACCCTCTGGTAACCTCTTGGTTACCAAACCAAAACTGTTTGGTTTTGGTTTGATTTGGTTTGTTTATTTATTCTGGGTTTTTTTTAAAGAGAGAATATTATTTAAATGACCCAAAAGTAATCAACCAATAAGGGGCTAGTCTAAAACAGCTTAGAATTGAAGAATGGGATATCAATAAGGTTGATAACATGGTAGACTCTTCAAAAAAGAATGCTTAAGGCTTCACTGGTAAATTATACCAAACGTTAAAGAATAATGAACACCAGCCCTTCTCAAACTCTTCCAAGAGATAGAAGAGAAAAGAAGAAAGAACACTTCCTAATTCATTGTATGAAGTTAATATTACCATGATACCCAAGGCATATGAAGACATGACACACACACACTCACAAGATCCCACATGTCACAGGGCAAATAAGCCCAAGCGCCACAACTACTGAGCTCGCACATCCCAACTAGAGCCCGAGTGCCACAAACTACAGAGCCCGCGCTCTCTGGAGCCCATACGCCACAACCAGAGAGAGAAAACCCGCACGCCACAACTAAGAGAGAAGCCCACATGCCTCAGCGAAGGTCCCGTGTGCTGCAACTGAGACCGACACAGCCAAAGAAATAAAGAAAATAAATAGATTTTTTTAAAAAGAAGAAATACAATATTTTAAAAAATAATAAATAAATATCAAATGATTGAGGAGCACTAGGGAAAACTGATGACATTTTTGGTTGGTTGTTCTTTTATTTTTCAAAAATTACCCTTACACTGAGAAAGCCAAAACTGAAGTGGTAGATGTCTTATCATGTTACCATATGATTTTGTGGAGAAAGTTAAACCAAAAAAAAGAAAAATGAAGTGAAGAATTCGTTCTTTTTCTTTAATAGGTTATTACTTCTTAAATATTTATTTATTTGTTTGGCTGTGCCGTGTCTTAGTTGCAACATGCAGGATTTTTGTTGCTGCACGCGGGATCTAGTTCGATCCTGGGCCCCCTGCACTGGGAGCGCGGAGTCTTAACCACTGGACCACCAGGGAAGTCCAAAGAATTTGTTTTTCTTGATTCTAAAAATCAGCGTTTGACAGCTAGCCGTCCTAAATTAGCAAGAGAAGAACCTGATTGGCTGGTCCAGCTCATCTTCCTGACACGCCTTAGTTAAGGCCCGGCCTTAACTAATCCATGGGTCCCACTGTATAGAAGATAGGGACTTTGGTTCGGGCAGAAGTACCACATCAGCACTAAAGCCCTCCCTCTCACCAACCCCTTGCCATTCTTCCTTCCATCATCATCCATCCTGAGGATTAGCCAGTCTCCCCTGGGCCTCCCAGCCCCTGCTGCCCGGCTGCGGAAACATGAGTGTCAGCCCAGCAGCCTTCCCTTTCCAAGTCCCTCCTGCTCTTCAAACCTGCTCTCCTACCTCCACCACCCCCGACCCCCCATTTCTGTCCCAAAGAAGTTTCAGAGAACATCCTCAGCACCCTGTGTTCTCCTCTAGGGAAGTCTAAAGTTCAGGGCTCTGGGCGGTTAAGCTCAAGACCTCTCACCGGGCTAGAGGTGAATGACCCAGGGAGGATGGAGCACTCCTGTGGAAATGGTTGAGGAAGTTGAGTCAGCCTGTACCTTGCTAGGGCGGGGCCCAGGCGACTGATCCTCCGGAGGTTAGTGCCCTTGTCTTACGTGTTGTGCCCTTACCTCCACCTTAGGAGGTAATTGGCCCCTGAGACTCCTGGATCACTACATTGTCCTGTCCAGAGAACTGTACTTTAGGAGAAGGGTAAAAGAGGGAGAGGGCTCTTCTTGAAACTTAGGAGATATTTTGAGGTGCTGTGGGACAGGAGTAGGGGGTCTTCTTGGTGCCACATCAGTAACTTCTTCCTCTGATTGTATTTACTTACCAGCCCAGAGCAGGGGGATTTCTCTGCCTTCCCAGAACTGATTCTCTTGACCCTCTCATGGGCCTTTTTTCTTCTCTCTTTCTTTTTTTTTACTATCGAAAATTTCATCTGAGCCTCAACACAGCCCCTGACCCAGGTCCCTTCTGCCTCTTTCCACACCTCCGTGTCTTTCTATCCAACCTGGTGTCATAACCCCTCTGGGCCTCAGTTTCCTTATCTGTAACATGGGAGTAAAGATAGCATTTACCTCATAAGAGTAATTGTAAGGTTTAAATGAGATAAGGAACATGCAGCAATTCCTACGGCACCTGGTGCGTGAATGCTCAATATACATTAGCTACTGTTGCTATGATTTGATTATTTTATCAGTCATGCAACCAATTCTAAGGAGCACTTAGTACGTGTGAGGTCCTGTGCTGGGAACTTAGGGGTACTATGCTTGGCCTTAAATAGGTTTAAATCTACCTGGAGAGAGAAGAGAAATCACCAATCAATAAAATAGTTCAGAAGCATACAATTTGGCTGTTTTTCAGAATCTGTCAAAATGCCCAGAAATCTCACTCAGTAACTCTGCCTCTTAAATACACCCTCCCCCACTCCCCATTTGCTGCATCTTCCAGGGGTGGTCTTTTGGCTGGATGAGCCTGCCATCAGGATGCTGTGGGCTGGGCTTTGGGAAACCCACATGGGCCTTGTCTGGACTTCCCGGCTAGCCCTCCCTTCCACACTCCAAGCCAACAGCACCAACACAGTCAAGGCCTCAGGGGGACAGAGCCAGCGTTCCAGCCAGATTCTGAGGGAGAGGGGGTTGCTGACCAGGGTGTTTTGCCGGGAGGACCAAGGATTTTGTCTCTACCACAGCCCTAAAAGGCTCCTTAGGAGGGATGGAGGGTGAGGGAGGGCTGGGGGCAAGGGGCAGCCAAAGGCATTTGTGGGAGGGAGGAAGGAGGGGCCACACCTACCGACAGGGAGGAGTAGGAACCAGGGAACTCAGCCAGCCGAGGGGATCAAATTCCTCTGCTGTGAACTCTGAGATAGGAGCTTGTGGGCACGGAAGCCTGAGGAGGGAGAGAGCCAGAGGGGAAGACCCAGTCACTCCACCTACCCACAGCCCAGTCCCGCAGGCAGCAGAGCCGGCAGGAGCCACCTTCCCCAGGGCCCACACCTGCCTGTCCCTCCTGGGTCCTCAGTGCCTCCCGGGAAGGAAAGCCGGAGAGAAAAAGGAGACAATGGAGCCAGATGGGACTCAGATAAAGCTTGATCCCAGGTGAGTGAGGGACACAAGCCCCGAGCCAGGAGCCAGTTGCTAAGCAGCAGGGGCCCCTCTCACTCTGGCCTGTCCCTACCTCGCTCTCAGGGCTCTTTGGCTCCCAGCACACAGAATGACCCAGAACTAATAATGGTCTGGTCATCCCACAAGGTCCTCAGGGACACCGTGGGGTAGGGCGAGTGTATGACCCTTCAGAGCCTTGGCTTTGGCTCCCAACCAGGGAGAGAAAGATCCCAGAGGTGGGGGCAATGGGGGGGCATGCACAGAGCCCTGACCAGCTGGAGATCCATTCCTGGTACTAAGGGTCCACTCTTTCTCTGGGACCCTGCTCTTTCTCCCTAGCCAACCTCTGGGCTTCTGCCCCAATGGAAGTGGAGAAAATGGACTATGGGTTTTTTGAGCACTACAGCCAGACCTACCCATGGCCTAGGTGGCAGCCTGCCTTACACAGTGACCCAGGCCAATTCTCCATTCCCTCTAAGAGTCAGGGCCTTGAGGGGAGATGGACAAGCTCCCTGAGCCCAGGAGTATTTGAGGGAATGTCAGGTTGCTGGTGTCCCTTCTGCTACCCTCCCCGTCCCCAGGTCCCGATATTCTGAACACACGCTGGTGTCTCTCCAGGTACACAGCAGATCTTCTGGAGGTACTGAAAACCAATTACAGCATTCCCTCTGCCTGCTTCTCTCACCCTCCTACAGCAGCCCAACTTCTGAGAGGTGAGTCAGGGACCCTCTGTAGAGGGAACTGAAAGGAGGGAAAAACTGAACATCCTGGGGGAAGTCAGAAGAGCTGAGAGGAGCTGAAGAGAGGTGGTCCTGAGCTAGCCAGCCTGGAGGGCCTGGGAGGATGACTGGCCCAGTGTCTGTCTGTCATGGTAAAAACCTGGGAGAAGAACAACTCCTGGAGGAGACAAAAGGCCAAAAGAGAGGCACGACAACATGGCCCACAGACAAAGCTGCATGTTGGGCCTCCCCAGCTCAAATTGGGGACAGTGGTCTGGAGCAGTTTTCAGACCCCAGGGCCACCCAGGGACTCAAGCTGGTGCCCAAAGCCCCATAGAATGCCCTTGAGGTGTGCACAACATCCTCCCCAGGAGAGGGTCTGTACAATTCTAGTGGGGTGGTTATTATGAATAATGTTCTGAAAACTTAGGTGAACCTGTAAAAGTATTCTGACAGTGTTGGCCAACTAGATCCCTTTGGACACGTAAAACAGGACAATCAAATGGCCCTAGCATCTTGAAAAGCAAATGTGGCTCCCATCCACATTTTATTTGGTTTCCCTACTGCATGACTAACTACCTCTTAGGCAGTGATGAATAGGAGTCTGTGTCTCTACAGTATCCTTGATGCCTTTCCCAGCCTCCTTCCTGATGTCTACCTCAAGGAGTAGACTCTTCCTGAACAGCAGGATGTGGTCAGTGTGAACTAGGAGGCAGACATGGGCATGTCCTCGGACAATGTTCAGCCTCATTTCATATGCTTTGAACCAGAGTGAATACCAACTGCCAGAGGGTGTCCAGAGAGGCCTTGTAGCTGCTCTGTGGTTCGTGTCAGTACGCAGATGCTAGATCCAGCTCCAGGGACCCCTTGTTCAGAGAGTGCAGCTGGTGGCACAAGTGACAACACACCAGTGTTGTCAACCAGAGGCAATTTTGTCCTACTGGAGACTTTTGACAATGTCTGGAGGCAGTTTCAGTTGCCACAGCTAGAGGGTGCTACCGGCATCTAGTGGGTAGAGGCCAGGGACGTTGCCCTGGAAACAAAGGAACGTCCCCTGGGCTTCCCTGGTGGCGCAGTGGTTGAGAGTCCGCCTGCCGATGCAGGGGACTTGGGTTCGTGCCCCGGTCCGGGAAGATCCCACGTGCCTTGGAGCGGCTGGGCCCGTGAGCCATGGCCGCTGAGCCTGCACATCCGGAGCCTGTGCTCCGCAATGGGAGAGGCCACAACAGTGAGAGGCCTGCGTACAGCAAAAAAAAAAAAAAGGAGGGAAAGTCCCTACAACAAGGAATTATCTGGGCCAATGTGTCAATAGTGCTGAGATTGGGAAATCCTTCCTTACACAATGCAAATGGATTTCACATTGCTTTGCTACAAAATGTGCAAATAGAAGCACCAAGGATGTTCAAAGCAGGGAGACCATTCTGAGTCTGGTAGTCTGGAGAGCTGCCTTGTCCCCAGGTGCAACTGTTGGAGTGGGTAGCAGTTGGAAAGTGGAGGTGGTGGGCACCGCTGGGGTTGGGGTGGAGATAGAAGGTGCAGGCAGGTTCTCCAGACACTGAGGAGCTGGATCTGGTAAGATTCAAGGTTACTGGTGCGGAAGCAGGGGACAATTGAGAGGGCTGGGCAGGTAAGGTGGGGCCTGAGGAGTGTCAGTCAGAGGAGTTGTACTTTATCCCGCAGACAGAAGGAGCAGACAAGGGCTCTGAGATTGGGAGGGGCTGGATAGTGTTTCAGGGTCATTAATCAGCAATCAAGATAGACTTTGGGGAAGAAGAGCCTTGAGAATGAGGGGCATAAATTGGAGGTTATTGCCCCAGCCCAGCAGGAACCAGGTCAGTGTCAGGGAAAGGAAGGGAAGATTGGGAAATACAGGCAATCCAAAGAAAGAGCAGGCAATCTGGTAAATATTTAGACAAGGTAAGGGAAGGAAAAAGAAACTCTAATGATGACTCCGAGAATCTGGACAGTGGTGATGACACTGACAGAAATAGGAGAGTCAGGAAGAGGTGCCCATTGGAGGATGTGGTAAAACCCCTTCCTCCTTCATTTATAAACTCTGTTATTCCCTAAATTAAATGCCATTTAAGAAAGAACTATTATGGAAGAACTATTGAAACTTTCAATAATCTGTTTTTGAAATGCCTGTGATATGATTGCAATTATAATCCTTACATGATTATTTTTTTTAATGAACTGATCCAAACATTTATTTGTGGGAGTGAAGGACCAAGAAAAGCCAAGACAATTTTGATAAAGAGTAAGGAAGTTATGTGCCCTACCAGATATTAAGGGTTATATATCAAGACTAGAGTAATTAAAGCAATAATGTAATAACTGCAACCACACAACTCAGATTGGGACTTGAACCCACTGTTTTGTTTTGTTTTTTCCTTTAAAAAAATATTTATTTTTGGCCGCACTGAGCGGCATGTCACATCTTAGTTTCCCGACGAGAGGTCAAACCCGTGCACCCTGCAGTGGAAGCGAGGACTCTTAACCACTGGACCTCCAGGGAAGTTCCCCACTGTCTTTTCATTGAAATCATACACCTGGTCTCAGGACTTACTGAAGTCCAGGCTCTTTATGCTTCCGCACAGAAGAAATTCAGTGAAAGGCAAAGTGATAGGTAAGAAGTAGATTTATTTACAGAGCTACACACTCCATAGACAGAGTGTGACGCATCTCAGAAGGCGAGAGGCCCTGAAATACGGGGTGAGTAGTTTTTATGGGCTGGGTAATTTCATAGGCTAACTAGTGGGAGGATTATTCCAACTATTTTGGGGAAGGGGCAGAGATTTCCAGGAATTGGGGCACCGCTCATTTTTTGTCCTTTTATGGTTGGCCTCCAAACTGTCATAACACCTGTGGGTGTGTCACTTAGCATATGCTAATATATTACAATCTGTGTATAATGAGGCTCAAGGTCCACTGGAAGTCGAATCTTCCACCATCTTGGACCTAGTTGGTTCTAACCAGTTTATGTCGCATCCTCAAGAGCTATGGTTTTTAGAGGTGGTGCCCTGCCCCCTTCCCTCCTGTTTCACAAGGGGCCTGACAAGCAGAAAAATAAAATAAAATAGAGGGTCTAGAAGTAGACCCATGACCACTTGGGGACTTGCTATATGAAAGGGTGGTATACACATCAGTGGGACAGGATGGACTCTTTGAGGAGTGATGCTGGACAATTGCCTGTCCCTATGGCAAGTAAATAAACATGAAAATAACTCCAATATAGCTTTAAGCCAGATAGATTAAGTACCTAAATGTAAATGCAAACATTTTTACAAAAGAAAATATGGAAAGATATCCTTATGGTTGGAAGTAGAGAATAATTTCTAAAATAAAACACAAGAAAGCACAAATGATCTTGAAGATTGACTACATAAAGCAAACAAAATTCTGTACAGCTAAAAACACTATAAACAATGTTAAAAGCCAAACCAAAGACTGGGAGAAGGTATTTTCAAGCCTTATAACCAACAAAGGATGATTAGTCAGTATAAGAAAAATTCCCCAATAAAAATTAGATAGAATAGATGATCATACAATTCATACTAGAAGAGGAAACCCAAATGGCCAATAAAGGTACAAAAATGTTATCTGTTTTGTTAGGAATTAGGGAAGCTCAAGTTAAACAATGAAATAACATTTCACTACTCTCTCAAAGATGAAAATTAAAAGTCCAATAATCCCAAGTCATGGTGAATTTAAGGTGAACTGTGAACTCTCATAGACTGCTGGTGGGAGTACAAATTGGTATAACCACTTTGAGGAGTAATTAGATATCTTTAACACTGAAGATTCTCATCTCCTACAACCCAGCAATTCTAATTCTAAGTGTTTGAATAGAGGAACTCTCCTGTACATGCCAAGGAGACACATTTAAGAATGCTTATGATAGGGCCTCCCTGGTGGCGCAGTGGTTGAGAGTCCGCCTGCCGATGCAGGGGATACGGGTTCGTGCCCCGGTCTGGGAGGATCCCATATGCCACGGAGCGGCTGGGCCCGTGAGCCATGGCCGCTGGGCCTGCGCGTCCGGAGCCTGTGCTCCGCAACGGGAGAGGCCACAACAGTGAGAGGCCCGCATACCGCAAAAAGAAAAAAAAAAAAAAAAAAAAAAAAAAAAAGAATGCTTATGATAGCATTTGTTTGTCACAATGAAAATAATAACAACCATGAAAACAATGTTGAGTGGAAAAGCATTTCACAGGATAATACCATTTATATAGATTTTTTAATGCAAAGCAATATAATATGTTGAGTATGTACATATATTGTAAAAAATTAAAACATACAGGAAAAGATACACCTCAACTTCAGAATAGTAGTTAGCCCTGGGAGGTGAGGTAGGGAAGTGAAAAGGATCCAGGAGGTATATACAGGGGCCTTCAAGTACATCTGTAATGTTTTATTTTTCTAAGAATAACTTTTGAAGCAAAGTTGGCAATATCATAACACTCTTTAAAATGGATTATGGATATACTAATATTTGCTCTATTACTATATTTATTTTTTTAATCTTTATAATTTTAAAAATAATTATAAAAAATAATTTTTAACCGGCTGTGATGAAATGTTAGGTGAAAAAACAGAATGCAAAATTTTACAGTATGATTGCAGTAATACAATATGTATGAACTTTAACCAGGATGCTTTTTTTTTTTAACACCTTTATTGGAGTATAATTACTTTACAATGGTGTGTTAGTTTCTGCTTTATAACAAAGTGAATCAGTTATACATATAACAGGATGTTTTTTTAAAGCTAGTTTTTACTGAGCAAATACTACATTCCATGCTAAGAGGTTTAATTAGAGGATAAATAACCTGCCCAAGATTATAGAGCAAGGAGTAAATGGAATTTTACTTTGAATTCAGAGCCTATGCTCTTAACTTCCATGGAAATACATTATGCAAAAATGAAAATAATTTTTGGTTAGGAACTAGCTAGGATTATGGTGATACTCTTTTTTCAAAGTTTTAATGTTCTTATATTGTTTTCATTATTTAAAAAAGTAATCTTGGGCTTCCCTGGTGGCGCAGTGGTTGAGAGTCCGCCTACCAATGCAGGGGACACGGGTTCGTGACCCAGTCCGGGAGGATCCCACATGCCGCGGAACGGCTGGGCCCGTGAGCCATGGCCGCTGAGCCTGCGCTTCCGGAGCCTGTGCTCTGCAACAGGAAAGGCCACAACAGTGAGAGGCCCGCGTACCGCAAAAAAAAAAAAAGTAATCTTCACTGTTACAGATACAGTGGGAAATTTGCTAGTTACTAAAGGTATGATTGTATTCAAACAGGTGAGTTAGACAAGCATTTCCCAAAACGTGTTCCTTGGAATACTAATCCCAAGGAGTGCTCCATGAAAACAGAGCCTGTAGAAAAATAAGTTTTGCAAAAGCTATATTCTGTAAACTCCTTTTGGAAATTAACAATATAAATTAGATTTAAAACTTGGTATACTCCACAGGAAAGAAACATGTTTAACCTTGTTTAAAGTGTTTCCAAAGATCCTTGTGCCACTGGATACTTTTGTTCCATAATATCTATTAAGATGCAGAAAAAAAAAAGATAGAGGACAATCTTCCAAGAAGATAAATGAATTTGAAGTCGAATAATGGTGTCGGGCTATGTATGCTAAGGAAGTTCTCTCTCTCATACTTTTGCCCTATGGAAGTGGATACAAGAGCCGGTAGATGCTGCAAGTATGAGAAAGAATAGAGCACCAAAGCCAGCAGATACAAGAAACTACAAAAGCACTTGCATATTGAACAGTTGGAATATGCCTCACCTCCACCTTCATCAACTTAAGCAACCTTTAGAGCTGCATTTGATTGTTTATATCACTCCACATTTCCTTCCATAGCTATGTGAACACACACCAAGAGTCAGCATGTGTAATGGTGAAGAGAATGGACTTAGGGTCAGGAGCCCCTGGGTTTAAATCCCAGCTCCGTCACTTCCAGGCTGTGTGACCATGGGTGAGGTGCTCAACTCCCTAAGCCTAGTTTCCTGAAAAAAAACTATAAAATGGAGATGACAATAAGAATTCTCATGGGGTCATTTCTTTCATTCAACAAATAGTCAGTTACTGTTCCATGCACTTGGAGATAGAACAGAAAACAAGCCTGACAAAATCCCTGCCTTCACAGAGTTTATACTACCATCACTCCGATGGGGATAGACAACAAACAAGTAAATAAATATGTAAATAACCTAACTGTTGGGGGCAGCTTGGGGAAGAGGAGGTAACACCACACTGGACGCTCAAGGGAGGCTGGCTGAGGAGGGGGATTTGAACAGAGAGCTCAGTGATAGGAAGGAGCCCACCACAGGGAGCTCAGGGAGGAAAGACGAACAGACAGAAGCCAAGTACCATAAGGATCTGGAGGTGGAAACAGCTCAGGTGGTTGTTGGGAGGCTGAGGAGTGGTAGGGAAATCCTAAACCTCAATAAACAGAAGAGGCGAGAGGCAGCGATTGAGTTTGGAGAACGCAGGGTGCGGGAGAGGATGAGGAATCAGTAGAGGAGATCTAGGGTCAGAGACCAGGAGAGGAACCAGGAGAACTGTGGTTCTGGGGGTCAAGGGGAGGGAGATTTTCAAGGAGGGGGAATAGTCAAGGACAGTGAACGCTTGCTGGCTTCTGGAAGGGCTGTTTCCACTCTCAGCTCTCAGTGAGCTGATGAGGACAAGAGTCAAGTAGGGGATGGGGGAATACCACAAGGAGAGGCCTGCAGCGGTATGCCCCTTCCCAACAATGGATGTTGGTTTTTAGAAATCTACTGAATTAATTTTGGTTTCTGCCTATCTGAACTTTATATTTTGTCTGTATTTTTTTAACTAAACATTTCTACTGTAAAAATAATTCAATGAAGTCAGTTCGAAAATAGAGAAAAGTGAAAAGAGGAACAGTCATGTATGGTCCCACCACTCAAGACCAGCACTGCAAATATCGCAGCATAAGTTCTGTTTTCTAGGCTTTTATTTAACATTAGTGGAAATTATACCATACTACAATTTTATGTCCTGTTTTAATAAGTATGACATCACATGAATTTTTTCACGTCATTCTATGTTTGGCAAAGTATGTGTTTAAAAAAAAACTTTTTTGTTATAAAATACGTATTCATTATAGAATAATTGGAAAAGAAAGAAGACAAAAACCACCCACAGTATCATCACTCAAAGACAGCATTGTTAATTAATTTCTAGGCTTTTTTCTAGGAAATGATTTTTTAATGTTTTTATTTTATCAAAGTAACACATGAACATGTGTTAAAAATTTAAATAGTACAAAAAGGCTGCTAAAGAAAATCAACTATCCCCTGCCCTATTTATTCTCATTTCTTTTTTCTTAAAAAAAAATTTTTCTTTGGCCATGCCAAGCGGCCTGCAGGATCTTAGTTTCCTGACCAGGGATCAAACCCACCCCCTCTGCAGTGGAAGCACAGAGTCTTAACCACTGGACCGCCAGGGAAGTCCTCTTGTTTCTAATCGTCATCCTCCTTTTTTAGCTGATGATTATTCTGATAGTTACCTTCAAATTACCATTATTTCCTGTGGTATCAATTTTGGACATTATCTGTAGCTGCCTCTATAATGCATGAAAATTTAATTCACTTAGCACCAAACTTCTTCCACTCTTTCCACATAGTTATGTCAATATTTTTAGTTGGTTATCTGTATAGCTGTATATACTATACCTATATTTTATTTCTTATTCTGACAACTATGGACAGTACTTCTTCACTTTCCATTTTATATGATAAAGGTATTAGGGCCCCACTCTTTCCATCAACTCTTTTCTACCTTTCTCTCTCCAAATCCTTTAAACATGGTTATAGTTTTACCACACTACTTATTTTTATTTTTTATTTTTATTTATTTATTTACTTATTGGCCACACCACGCAGCTTGCAGGATCTTAGTTCCCCTACCAGGGACTGAACCCAGGCCGCTGGCAGTGAAAGTACCAGGTCCTAACCACTTGACTGCCAGGGAAATTCCCTTTGCTAATTTTGCATTCTGCTTTGTTCACATAAAGATTTGTTTGTTTTAGTCATAAATTACATACAGTAAAGGGCAATGATTTTTATTTTTATTATTTTTGGCTGCACTGGGGGGTCTTCTTTGCTGCGCGCGGGCTTTCTCTAGTTGCGGTGAGCAGGGGCTACTCTTTGTTGTGGTGCGCAGGCTTCTCATTGTGGTGGCTTGTCTTGTTGCGGAGCACGGGCTATAGGCGCGCGGGCTTCAGTAGTTGTGGCTCGCGGGCTCTAGAGCGCAGGCTCAGTAGTTGTGGCGCACGGGCTTAGTTGCTCCGCGGCAATGCGGGATCTTCCTGGACCAGTGATCAAACCCATGTCCCCTGATTTGGCAGGCGGATTCTTAACCACTGCACCACCAGGGAAGCCCATATCTGTATTCTTGTTGAAGAACATGTGGACTGTTTCCAGTTTTGGCCATTATGAACAATGCTGCTCTGAACATTCTTTTGGTGATTAAGGCACTCATTTCTATTAAATATGTTTCTGTGAGTGGAATTTTTGTGTCGCAGGGTAGGTGTATGTTAAGCTTTAATAGATACTACCAAACTGTTTTCCAAAGTGGTGGCACCACTCCCAATAGCAATGTGTGAGAGTTCCAATTGTTCCTCATCCTCACCAGCACTTAGAATCATCGGTCAAAGGAGGATTAAAATTAAAAGCAATTCTAGCCCTTTTGGTGGGTATATAATGGCACCTCACATTTGTATTTCCCCAGTGACTATTAATATTTAGCACCTTTTTATGCTTCTTGAACATTTGGATATCTTCTTTCAAAAAGTCACTGTTTAGGTCTTTTTCACTTTTAAAAATTTCACTTTTTCTTTCTGATAGGAATTCTTTATGTATTATGTATTATGGATACGACTCTTTTTTTTTTTTTTTGCGGTATGCGGGCCTCTCACCGTTGTGGCCTCTCCCGTTGCGGAGCACAGGCTCCGAACGCGCAGGCTCAGCGGCCATGGCTCACGGGCCTAGCCACTCCGCGGCATGTGGGATCTTCCCCGACCGGGGCACGAACCTGTGTCCCCTACATCGGCAGGCAGACTCTCAACCACTGCGCCACCAGGGAAGCCCGGATACAAGTCTTTTGTTGGGTATTTGTATTGCAAATATCTTCTCTCGGTCTGAGCATGCCCTTTCATTGTTTTAATGGTTTTCTTTGTCAAGTGGAAATTCTTAATTTTAAGGAAGTCCAGTTTATCCATTTATTTTCTTTATGATTAGTGCTTTTGTGTCCTATTTTAAAAGGATCTTTGCCTATCTCAAAGTCATTAAGGTATACTTCTCTGTGTTCTTCTAAAAACTTTATTGTTTTAACTTTCACATTTAGGTATTTTTGTATGATGTGAGGGAGGGGTCAGTGTTCTTTTTTATCACTTTGCATATTAAATGAGATGCAATTAACCCAGCACTTTCTCAGAAAGAGTCCTTTCCCCCTGAATTGTAGTGAAGCCTTTGTCATGAATCAGATGACCATAAATGTGTGGATCTGTTAATAAGTTTTTCTGTTTTTTAAAACAGTGTTAACACGTTTTTTATAATATTAGTACATAGTCTTTGCAAAGTTTTTTTATGGTATGCACAAATTTTTCATGCCTGCATAATATTCTATTGTGTAGTTTACATAATAATTTCAGTATTGTTGGACAATTTAAGTTTTTTTAAATGTAGGGCTATTAATAATATTAGAAACATTATCTTTAAATAAAACAAAAAATAATATATTACTGTTATTTTGCAAAAAATAATATATTACTGTTATTTTGCTCTTCTCTGGCTGCTAGGCAGGTTGACTGTTTTCCCACTTCCTGAACTGTGTTAGTATCATTTTCCCATTTGCAAGAGCCTTCTGTTTTTGTTATTTTCTTTACATAATAAAAATTTTAAACTTGTGTACACATTTATTAAACATGCTTTCCCCTAGTCTGTTTTCTGCCTATATATTTTTTTAACATTCAGAAGTTTAAACTCTTTATGTCAAATTTGACCATTGTTCTCTTTGTGATTTCTTGGATTACACCTAAGCTTAGGTAGGCCTTCTCTCTCCAAAGTCTTGATGCAGATACAATTCTCTCTTTTCTTTTCCTTCTCTCAATTTTCCCTGTTTGATTTTTAAAGGTTTATCTCTTTAATCTATCTGGAATTATTTTGATATATGGAAGGCTTTATGTGTATCTCATGATAAAACAGTCATAATTGTTTTAAATCCACATTTTTATTGTATAAGGGTAAAATTGTGTCAGCCCCCAACCCCACCCCATGATGTTTATATTTTTAAAGTTTCAAGGAAGGAAGGTAAAGTCTCTTTTTAATAAAGGACTGCAACCAGGTGTTTTTTGGCTTTTGTTTATTTGTTTTGTTTTGTTTTCTTAAAGTTTAAAATTTGCAGAGCCTTCTGGAGCAATATCTGTAGAGGGAATTGAGAAAGAGGCAACAGAGTTAAACAGCAACGGCAATGCCAAGCCAGTAATTTGGTCACCCAGAGGGCTGTATCCTAATTAAGTGGAGGTGGGGTGGAGGCAGGAATGGGGAGGAGGGAAGAAAAATAGCACAGTCCTGTCTTTTGAGGCCTGTAATAGAAAGGAAAAGCTTACTACTGACTTCAGAAATACAACTTGGGATCTGGAATCCAAGGGCCACCTTCCCCATGGCAGGTCCTCTGGATTGATCACAGACCTAACTGTGGTCAGAGGTAAAGGGCCTATTGGATAAAGTAAACAGAAACAGAGAGAAAAACGTGTGCCCTGAAATAAGAACAACCAGGATCAACATATTTTTTGACAAATTCACCTTTGTCCTGGTTGCTCCTTGTGGTGCCGCCAGGTATGACTGACCCAGATGACAACTCAAGTCTTTCCTGTGGTATGGTCTCCTTCCTCCCTTCTCCTTTTGGTGTCAACAGTAGTATCTCTGCCAGAGTTGCCCTCAGTCACCAAAACATAGGGCAGACCAGCCAATGCCTTCCTCATACTTTACTCCCAATGTAATAAGACAGTGGCCTGGACTCTGACAGTCTTCCCCCACTTCATCTGTCATCTAGCCAGTTAAGTGGCTGAAAGGAAAGAGTCTGCCAACTAGGGAAGAGACTTAGATAAATGAGGGTCCAGGCTTAGTCACTGAGGACACAGAACCCTTTGTTTAAAACTAATTGTTGCAGGGCTTCCCTGGTGGCACAGTGGTTGAGAGTCCGCCTGCCAATGCAGGGGACACGGGTTTGTGCCCCGGTCTGGGAAGATCCCACATGCCGCGGAGCGGCTAGGCCCGTGAGCCATGGCCGCTGAGCCTGCGCGTCCAGAGCCTGTGCTCCGCAACGGGAGAGGCCACAACGGTGAGAGGCCCGCGTACCGCAAAAAAAAAAAAAAAAAACACTAATTGTTGCAATGGTTAGAAAATGTTCAGAAACAAATATTGTGACTCTATTAATGTTTTCCTGTTAGCAATGGTGAGGCCGGAGGAGCTTCACTGGTGTTTGTTGAAAAATTGTTTGTTATCCTCTGACCATTATCAGGCGAGCTTGTTTAAAATGTGGATGACTGGGTCCATCCCAGATCTGTTCCAGATCTGTTGAAACAGCATCTATGCGGATAGGGCCTGGACAGCTACTTTTTAACAACTCCTCAAATGATTTCAATAAATACTAAAGAGAGCTACTGGGCCACATTTAATGTAAGATTAAGTGTGAGGCCAACGTGGGTCATATGTCCTTGGAGTCTTTACTCATACCCATTTCTTTTGTTAAAGTCCCTTCCTATGTCCCAGTTTTGTGACATAATTTTTGAAATCAAATTTAAACAGCTCTAAAGTAAATCAAGAGTTATATTCTGCTTTAATTATAATGTTAATTGCTCCCTGTTCTGCTAGCAAAACACCTGACACTGAAATAGAAAACTGAATAAGCCCTGCTGACCTCCTAATTTAGAATTTTTGCTAATTATGTACAAACTTGTTTGGTGTCTATATCCTGGTTCAGATAAGCCTTACCATACCTAGAATTATCTGGTCTAGTCTCTCATGAATGCAGAAGAATGACTATTTCTTAGTCACATGTTGGATACTCTAGATCTAAGAAAAAGCCCATCTTCTGCATGAGGGGGCCTAGACCAGGTAATTTTAGATATGGTAAAGCAATTTAGATCCACCTGAGGAAGCCCACATCTTCCGCTCCTCAGTCCTGACCTTCAGCTCACTGGGGTCTGCCCTCTCTTTCAACTCTAGCATTGGGCCCTGCGGAAATTTCTCTCATGGTCATCATGACCTTGCTTGCCCTGGGCTCAGTCGCCATCTTCCTGGAGGATGCTGTCTACCTATACAAGAACACTTACTGCCCCATCAAGAGGAAGACTCTGCTCTGGAGCAGCTCTGCACCCACGGTGAGGGCCCTGTAGCTGCCTTTTGGGAGGGACTGGAGGGGAGGCAGGGTCCATCTTGAGGATTCCTTTAAACTCAACAATTCAAGTTGCCTTCCTCTACCACCTTAGGGTGAGGGTTTTAGTCTGATATCTGCAGTCAGGACCCCATGCTTGGAAGGTCAACAGGCAGTGGGATGGAGCGTTTGAAATATCTTAGAGCCACAGAAACAGCTGAAGAACCCTCTCAGCCCACCGGCAGCCTCACTCGCTACTCCCCTGCTACAATATTGCAAGCCTCCTTCTTGGACACACCAACTTCCTGTTCCTCAGAGGGTAGGAGGAAACGAACCTTTTCCCATGGGGTCATGCTCACTCTACCCTTACGTCATAGGTCTTTTTAACTCGCTCCCACAGCTATTAGATAGGTCTTTGGCATGTTCCCAGGTCATAAAATGGGACTTCTCTTTCCATGTGGTGAGCTCTGTGTCTGTTTGGGGGGAAGAACAAAGCCCTTGAGGTCCTTTCCTGCCAGATGACAACTGCCTGGGCCATCTCAAGACATCAGATGCGCTAATAACGTCTTAAAGATGAACTGACCTACTCTTACCCCAGTGCTATAAGTTGAGATAGTCTTCAAAAGAGCCCCCTGACTCAAGGTCACTTTAACTAGTTATTTTTCCAGCTGGTCACTTTGAAGTAATGGTGCCTCGAATGTTTAGGTTTTGCTTCCTTGAGCCCTTGTTGTAAAAGGTGAGCACGAAGCCTCCTTCCTTGCCCTAACCAGCTCCTTGCTCTTCTCCAAGCAGATAGTGTCTGTGTTCTGCTGCTTTGGTCTCTGGATCCCTCGTGCCCTCATGCTCGTGGAAATGGCCATAACCTCGTAAGTGTCCTGCCCTGCCCGCAGCTGAACTGGATATCCTTCTGGGGTCCCCCACTCTGCTCCCCTCAACCCCAGGACTTCAGAGTCCGTGTCTTCTTTTATCCCCTATCCCTTCCATAAATCCGTGCAAACCAACTGATCACAAATAGAGCCCTTGAACTTCCAGTTCATCCTCAGGCACCATTTCATTCCCACAGCCTGAAATTGCCCTCTTCCCACCCTGTCCTCTCTCTCACTTCCTCTTGGGTCACACACTCCAAACACCTAGCCCCCACCTGACCCCTCAGGAAGCCCCACCTCTCCCTGCCCCCTTGGCAGTCTGTCTTTCTTTGGCAGGAAGGGCTGTCCTATCGGCTGCTGCCACCTCCCCTTCTGTGTACTCTCAGGCCCCCCTCTCCCCCAACCCCAGGTTTTTTGCGATGTGCTTTTACCTGCTGATGCAGGCCATAGTGGAAGGCTTTGGTGGGAAGGAGGCCGTAGTAAGGACACTGAAGGACACCCCAGTGACGACCCACACAGGCCCCTGCTGCTGCTGCTGCCCCTGCTGCCCACAACTCATGCTCACCAGGTAAGGTGGGAGGGAGAGGCCGCCTGGAAGAACAGGGTAGCCTCTTCCTGCACTCTCCCAAGAGCCTCTGCTGGCTCTCTCGGCCCTGCTTCAAGCCTCATGGAATTAGGGTTTTATGGAACAAAGCCAGTGATGAAAGGGTGGGCATCCCGCAGCCAGGGTCCACACACTGGGCACCCACGCAGGGGTAAGGGGAGCAGAGGAAGGAGAACTCCAAAGTTCCCATCACTTAAGCTCACTGCCCCCTACAAACTACCACACAGAGAAAACTGGATTTTGGACTATTTACTTTCCCCTTCCGTCTATTTCGGTTAATGAGGTTGGGGTCAACACTCGGTTCTTGCTCAAAGGCTGCATTCTGGTCTGAGGGTGAGTGGGAGGCAAGAAGGAGGGTTCCCAACGCTCTCAACATTCTTCTGGCTTCTTCCGAAGTCCCCATCCATTTGACCATGTTGATGTCTATGATGGCGGAGCCCAGTGAGGGAGCTGGAAGATCTTCTTGGGGTGGGTGGTTTGTGGGTCCATGTTCCTAACCCTCTTCCCACTTCAGGAAAAATCTTCAGCTGCTGATGTTGGGCCCCTTCCAGTATGTCTTTTTCAAGATAACACTGAGCCTGGTGGGCCTGTTTCTCCTCCCTGATGGCATCTATGACCCAACAGATGTAAGTCAGGAGTAAGGGGCAGCGGAGGCCAAGATTCATTAAATACCTTTGAGCTCTAGAAGGAATAGCTGGAGCCAATATCCCCTAATTCAGGGCCCCAGGAATGGGGTAGCCCCAGGGACAGGGTGGCTGTGGAAAAGTAGTGGCTCAGGGACTCTGATGGGGAGTGAAGAAATGGGAAGGGGCCAAGGCTTTGGGGCTTTTTTACCTTTCCCACCATGGGAGAGGGGAAATAAAAGGAGAAAAGGGCTTGCTTCCTCACTGACTACTTTCTGGCCTGCCACCAGATGTCGGGGAAGAGCACAGCTCTATGGATCAACATTTTCCTTGGTGTGTCCACCCTGGTAGCTCTGTGGACCCTGGGCATCCTTTATGGTCAAGCCAAGCTGCACCTGGGCGAGCAGAACATAGGAGCCAAATTTGTTCTGTTCCAGGTAACTATACCCTGGGAGAGAAAAGATGGTTAATAATGAGCCACAAGTAATAGGGGTTAGGAGCTGAGACTAATAAAGGATAAAAGTGGGTCTGGGAAGCTTCTTAAGCCTTAGGTTTCCTGTGAGATTTGGAAAAGAATCCCTGCCCTTTCCCAGTTTTTGCTTTTCTGTGCTTTAATAGTTTCCAAGCGTTGCTGTAGCAAAATATCACAAACTGGGTGGTTTAAAGCAACAGAAATGTGTTGTCTCACAGTTCTGGAGGCCAGATGTCAGCGGCCCATGTTCCCTCTGAAAACCGTGGGGAGAACCCTTCCTTGACTATTCCTGGCTTCTGATGGTTTGCAGCAATCCTTGGCATCCCTGGCATGTCACATGGCATTCTCCCCTCATGTGTCTGTGTCTTGTGTCTCTTTTCTTATAAGGACATCAGTCATATTGGAACAAGGAAGGACCCACCCTACTCCAGTATGACCACATCTTAACTAATTATGTCTAATTAGTTACCAAAACAATGATGCTTTTTCCAAATAAGGTCACATTCTGAGGTACTAAGGGTTAGGACTTCAATGTATCTTTTTGCGGGACACAATGCAACCCATAACACATGTATTATCAAACCTTAATTTCTTATACCTTTGCTTTTTTTTCTTTACTACCTACCCATTACTTCTAAAAACCTGCAATTCATCACCACCAGAAACATCAGCATTATCGCAGCTACAACTATGAAGTGTCTATACCACATACTAGGCACTTTTCATACATTAATTACATTTAAATTCACTATAATCCTCACTCATTATTATTTGTTTTACAAATGAGGAAACTGAGATGTTATGGGGCTTGTTCAAAGGCTCATAAGCGATGGGACTGGAATTTAAACCTAGATCTGTCTACTCCGACCCACATCTCTTCTTATCACACTGCCTCTTCATCTTCACATCTTTTCTGACAATTCTCTAAAACTCACGTTTGTTTACTTTTTACACTTTCCATTCTCTAAGCCCAGAGATAGCCCTTCCACCAAATGCAGTGACTTCTAGCCCAATATTGTTTCCCTTCTCATTTCATTCTTTCTGTCTCCTTGCTGGGCCCTTCTCCTATTCCCAAGGCACAATGACTCCTTTACAGTTAACAGAGTGATTGCACATAAATTCTCATTTGATCTAAGCAGGTGCCGCTTACAGGCACATAGTAGGTAGAATTGGAGGGTCCAGAGGAAGACAGAGGACAGAAGAACCTAAAATGGAGTAAGGGACTGAAGGGGCACAGAAAGGATCTGGGCCCCAGAAGCACTCAGGGTCAGGCTAGCGGGTAAAAGCCCTGTGATTGCCGAGCCGGCCCATGATTATTGTGGGGAAGCCTAGAAAAGCCAAGTCTGCCCTGAAGAGGCTGTGCTTCAGGAAGGTGTACTCAGAGAGGGCAAGTACAAGACACATCTCAAACACAGCAGTGGGCCAGCCGGCCTCAGTGCCGGGGATGCTGAGCCCCTACCCTCACTTCTCTTTTCTCTTCTGCAGGTTCTCCTTATTCTGACTGCCCTGCAGCCATCCATCTTCTCGGTCTTGGCCAACGGTGGGCAGATTGCTTGTTCCCCTCCCTTTTCTTCTAAAATCAGGTCTCAAGGTGAGCACATAGGAGCTCCTATTCTATTCCAGGATGGGCAAGAGGGGGAGGTCAGGGAGGAGAGAAACTTAGAACGGAAGTTGAGCCAGCCAATCTCAGAATACTCAGAAAGTTCTGCTCAGAATACTGAGAAAGGAACCTGCAAGAAATCTAGCAGAAGCTCTAAGCAGACTATGACCTCTCTGATCACACAGAGGAGAGCTGCAATCCCACAGCTTGAGGCCAGCCCTGATGGCCAACCCAGGAAGCCATGGGTTCAACCCTCAGCTCCAGGAAGAGCAATTGGTGTAGTTAGGAAGCAGAAGTCATACTGATGAAACATGCAAAAGAAATGTTTAGTGCTAGCCTCAAATTGCAGGAGGTAGAGGGCCAAGTTCTGGTTCTGGCGCTACTATTAACCTGCTATGTTACTTGTGACAACTTAATATCTCTAGGTCCTGGTTTGAGGACAAATTGGAGAAAGTGTTGTTCAACTCATATGCCAAGGCTGCTAGTGGTATACCACCTCTGTAAGTTAGTATAACCTACATTATATTTTGCCCCATGCTGCAGTGATGAACTGCCACCTCCTCATCCTGGAGACTTTTCTGATGACTGTGCTGACACGAATATACTACCGAAGGAAAGACGACAAGGTTGGATATGAACCTTTCTCTTCTCCAAACCTGGATTTGAACCTCAAAGCTGGAGGTCGATTGCTTGGACAATGAAAGAGACACTGCACTCATTAGATGGGCATAAGATTTCTTTACTGTTCCTCAACCTTGACCAAATGGGGATGGATTCCATTGTCAGAGCAAGCTGGCTGATGGTATACACTTGACTGTAGAGACGAATGTGAACTATGCAATAGGATGAAATTGTTTTGGATCTTGTCTGAGGAAGGCATTTTAAGTTTTATAATAAACAAACAGGATGGAGTTTGATGTTCTACAACTGGGCACATTGCCTCTGTGTGTGCCACTATTAGCCCATAAAGCTTGTATATTAAAAGGTTACTCTGAGGTTTCCCAAAGCAAATGAAAGGGAGAAGAGAATGTGATAGTTTTACTGGTATAATAACAGGAATAGAACTCAGCCAGGCAAAATAGTATGAGCCCAAACTCTCGAAGAAACCAGGCTTCTGAAGAACAGATGAAAGGTGTTCTTTCCCTTACAGATGTGTCAGTAGGGCACTGATGACATTAGACCTGGGAGATCTGGATCAGCCTCCCTTTGTAGGACAATGGCTTTTTTAGTACCAAGCTGCAAAAGGAATCCCCATAATATGGTCATGGAGTTATTATGGAGAGACAAATTAAGATGCAAAAGCAAAGGAAATGATCATACAGGTAAAACCCCCAAATACACAAAACATATCATACACATGTATACAAGGTCAAAAACACAGAAAATGGAACATTACATAAAATCACTTTTCCTTTATTTGGCTAATGACAAAAGCCAAAGTAACTGAACAATTTAATAACACTCAGACAGGAAAACAATATACTGAACACCAATTGAGGAAAATGTCCTTGTGGACACCGGCACTGGTGATGGGGCCAACATTCATGCCAAGGCCAGAATTTTTTTCCAAGACTTTCTGTTCAGGATCCTCAATATAAAACAACTCAACCAATCAAGTCTCTGTGTTCAAAACAGTCAGTGCCTCCCTAAGAAGGGTGGGAAAGCCCACTTGGAAGCTAAAAAAACCACAACTGGAGTCATCCTAATGTTAAACCAAGTACTTTTATTCTCTACCCCAATCTGAATACTAACATTAAACTTTGGCAGAGTATCTTTCTCCTTTGTTTTAAAGAAAATTAACATTTAATAGTATAATCCCAAGAACATGTTCTACTTACTTGGAAAAATAATAGCTAGGGACCACTCTTTATCCCATGACAATCTATTCTGTGAGAGAAAACAAGAACAATCATTGCATGACCTTGAAAAATATAACTTTAAAAATACTTATATTGGTAAGGTTAAAAAAAAAATACCATTAGTTAAAAACATTGTTAACGGAGCTCTTTTCCTACCTGTACTGATTCAACTTCTGGTGATAGTTTGTGCTGACAGAAAATGTAAAAGCTATGGCTTTTAGGGAATTCAACAAAAGCAGTGAAATATACTTGATTTGGAAAGATTTTAGATATAGGGTCTGGAACAGGATTAAAAAGGCAATGAGCTCCAGAAAAACAAAAGCTACCCATACATCAAGAAACAGAATAAAAATCACTGTGAAGAACCATTGTGGAGGGAATATTCAAAGACTGCCTGGACAGCTGTGTGGTCAAAAGTAAGAAAAATGTAACTCAGGTGCTGCCTAGGAAGTTATCAGTGATCAGAAAAGGTCAAAAGCTCTCTTGACCTCCCTCAAATTTTTTCTCTCATTCAAGATTTTCAACCTCCTCACATCCCCAACCTTCTTACCCAAGCCTCAGCAAGATAATGGTCTTTGGCTCTAGCTATCAGAAGCAGCTGCAGCAGTATAAATGATCCATTTTTATTCCTCTACAATTTCAACCTCTATCCTTCAGTGCTACTGAGTCTAGTGTATGAAAAAAAGCAAACTTTTTGCCCAGCTCATCTCAAGGTAACTGCTGAAATGGCACCTCCTCAGCACCGGCTACAGGGCTTCTGTCTCCATTCTCTTTCTATCTTACAGCGAGAGGCTCTGAGGCCAACCAACTTTTTTTTTTTGGCTGCGTTGGGTCTTTGCTGCTGTGCGTGGGCTTTCAATAGTTGCGGCGAGCAGGGGCTACTCTTCGTTGTGGTGCGTGGGTTTCTCATTGAGGTGGCTTCTCTTGTTGCAGAGCACGGGCTCTAAGCGTGCGGGCTTCAGTAGCTGTGGCACGTGGGCTCAGTAGTTGTGGCACGCGGGCCCTAGAGCACGCGGGTTTCAGTAGTTGTGGCGCGTGGGCTCAGTAGTTGTGGTTCGCAGGCTCTAGAGCACAGGCTCAGTAGCTGTGGTGCATGGGCTTAGTTGCTCTGCAGCATGTGTGATCTTCCTGGACCAGGGATCGAACCTGTGTCCCCTGCATTGGCAGGTGGATTCTTAACCACTGGAGGCCAAGCAACTTTTAAGGCTCTCCCATTTCTGCCACATTTGATCTATTCAGGCTGACAGCTTTGTGTGTGGGATTCAGGGAAACAGCTAAT
Organism: Mesoplodon bidens; assembly: GCF_964165515.1. NCBI lineage: Eukaryota > Metazoa > Chordata > Mammalia > Artiodactyla > Ziphiidae > Mesoplodon > Mesoplodon bidens. The sequence goes on along the minus strand of NC_138161.1, from coordinate 111,683,292 downwards.
TAAAATTAATGTTAGAAGTTAATATTAACAATAATATTTAAAGATTTACAGATCACATGCATGGTTATGGAATGCGAACCTCTAACCTCATTTGATTAGGCACAGATGATCAAACAATGCATCATCCCAATAGCTTCTTCCACCCACCCACCCTTGTCTAGCATGTAGGATCACATTTATCCCAAAGTATCTAGCATGCCACGCCATAAAATTTTTTGCTTTCAGTCAAAATTATTTCAAGATGTACTAGTGTTAGGAGACTGAGGCCACAGAGGTTCACCAAAAGGGGTGAGAGTTTTCCAAGAACACGTGCACATGCTGGTGCTAGCAGTCTCATGGAGCTTGTCAGCCTAGAGGTCATATTCCAAGGGCAGGATATGCCAAAAGCAGCCCATTTACAGAGCGGAGGAGGAGGACCAAAAACTTGGGACCCAGACAATACACATGAGAAGAGTGACTGCAGGGAGGAAAATCATACTCTGGGCACCTCCTTTTCCAGATACACTTGGATAACATGTGTACTTTGAGAGAACACGTAAGTGGGCTTCAGTGGTGATTTCACTGCTTTTCTATTGACAGAAATGGGCAGAATTCCCAAAGAGGCAAGTCTGAAGCAGCAAGTTAAAATATGTGACCATATCAGCTTGATCATATCAAGCTGAGTAATGTAGGAAAACATTAACTTCAACTGTTCCAAAAACAGGATTCCAAGCCAAAGCCTGTGTAAACCAGATTTGATAGTAAAAATAGCACTTGATGAGAAGAGTTAGAAATGTAATTTTCATAGGCCATCAGGCCAAGAGGTTTCCCCCCCCTTTGTCCCTCTCCTCTGCTGTGCTCTGCCCCTCTGGATGATCTGAGGACCTAGGTAGTCCTGCTGTGCAGGCAGGCAGTGATTCTAGCCACCGACCCTCAGGCAGAAGAGCAAGTTTTAACAGAAGGTGTTTAGGGAGGGGACTATGAGATGCTCACAGCCCTAGCAGAGGGGCAAGGAAAGATAAGATGTGGTTTTCTTAGCTGAAAACACTAAAACTCCACCCCCACAAGGGGTATTTATGAGTGATGGGATGGTGCCTGGACATAAGCCATTTTTCACCCTAAACCCAGCTACAGGATTATGATAGATGATGATCTGCTAGGTCATGTACTGTAGGATGCTAGAGGTTTAAAAGGAGCTTATGCTCAACAGCAAGTGTTAAGCTTCAGCATTCTCTGACGTGAAATTTAAGCAGTGAATCCCCTGGGCAACATACCAGGGGAGGTGGAACCAGGCAGAGTGAGAGGGAGGGAACCTACAACACTCTTGTAAAGTGAGCCCTTGCTCGGTGACTTGCTGGAAGGGCAGCAGACGGGAGTCCCTGCCAGCTGCCAACTCTCAGGGGAAAATAAACACCTCATGGAGCACTGGTTCCAGTCAAGGACACTCTTAAGAGGGGAAGAGGTCAAGAAAAGGCTTTAGAAAGGGGTGTGTTTCCTTATGCTTTTGAGCCTATGTTCTGTGCAAATCTCTCTGAATATTCGATATAGCTATGAGCAACATGGATTAACAGATCATGTTCAAACTGCAAACATTTACAAAGTATCCTTTGTAAAAAGCTAGGTAATAAGTATTAAAATAGGAGTCACAGGGCCAGGGACTTACTCTCAGAAAGAAAATTAATCAAAACTGACTTTGCATAACATTGCGTATTGTCTCATTTCCCTCCTCAATCAGACTAAACCTGGAAGTGTTCCTCCCTTTAAAGGTAGATTACAGGAAAGAGATTGACAAGAGCTCCCAAATAACTGGGCAACAGAGTTCTCTGAGAAGATGAACATAGCAGAAAAACCGTAGCAGATGCCATGTGGTCTGGTTCCATCCCTATCAGTGTCTTCATGGACCCCACTGGGTCCAACAAGAAACTCCTCAGGGAGCAAGAAAAGTTAGACTCAGATCTCCTTCTTCCCATAGCCACATTGACACATGTGCCAGCAGTACACTTAGGGGACTTGTGACTTTACTCAGCTTTTAGCTTTTTTTAAAGGAAACCAAAATTATGATATTTCCCCTCCAAATCACCCATCAGCATGGCTCATTGCCTGAAGGACCTGGCAAAACAGTTTGCCTCAGAACAGAAGGCAAATACTATAGTGTATCAGGAAGAAAAGGCCTCTGGGTATTACACCGCTTCCTTCTGCCCACTCCTTGGGGGCAAAAAATTAGTTCTATTTACTACATTTCAAAGACTAATTTTTTAAAAATTAATAAAAATGACAATTTCCCTGTCAAGATCACATGAACATAAACAGTGAAGCAAAGTCCATGGGGAAGGTATATGGATACCAAACAGGCTTCTAAGATGTAGTTAGCCTCTTTCTTGGTGGGGGTGGGTGATGTCTCTCAGAGGATAGGCTGTCTAGTCCCGCCATCCTAAGTACTCTTGCCCCAGTTGTCTTTCCTTTGTAGCTGTCCTTGGGTTTAGTGTTGGGATCACAATTCAGAATTCAACAGAGGGCTTCTGACGGTGATGGGACAGAGGGAGGGGAGAGGAAAGGAGCAATGAAAAATTAGTCTTCTTCATCCTCACTGATATCATAGGCTGCAGACTTGTGTCTGGAGAGGTTTGCTGGGGAGGAAGGCGGGGAGGTCTTGCCAGAGAAGGGCCACCGGAAAGAGGGAGAGGGGGAGCGTTCACGAGTGGGACTGCTGCTGGGACTCTGCCTTGGACTGATGGCCTGCAGCATCCGGCCTTTCCCCTCTTTCAGCATATGTTTCTGGGGAGACCAAAAGAAAGAGTTAGAAGAAACCTATGGATCCTACTAAAGCACCACTGGAGGATATGAGACTTCAAATTATCATGAGTGCCCTCTGTAATGTCAAAAGTGATCAAGTCAGCCAGAGGAGGAACATAGCTATGATCCTAAGCAATTTCCTCTCCAAAGTGGTCTATGCTATACTATGTATCTAAGGGTTCCCACCTGCTATCCGCTGTCACCCAATCCTTGACCTCTATGTCAAAGGAATTCTTAAAAGGCTACTTGGGTCTGTAGTCTAGGCTGTAGGCAAAAACAAAGGAATTAACTCAGACAAAAGGGTACCTATTCTAGTTTTGGAGTTCTCTGAAAAGAAAATTCTATACACTCCCAGAATAATCTATTCTGGCATCCAAACACCCTCACAGTCAGATCGTTCCTGATATTCTAGGGCTCATCTGCTCATAGCTACACAGGCACCTTTTATTGGGCTCGAAAAGACCTTGCTACTCCTCAAGGACAGAATTCCCACCGTACCCAATGGTCCTGCAGCAGCTGTGTGTAGTGCAGGCAGCTTTCTTTTTACTGTTCTTTGCTCTTTCCTTCCCTTCCACCTAAAACTATAATGTAGAAGCAAGCTGGGCAAGGCTACTCACTTATCTTGTCACCATTATTTGGAGGTTGATAGAGAGCTGGCAAAATTATTTAGGAGAATGTATAACTTCTTTCTGTAAAGATTTTTTAAAACTTTCTGGGGATAGTGGAAATATAGTTCTGCCCAACAAGGGGAACAGATTAGATAACTTCTTAATGTCAATGTCCCTTTCTGCTCAAGGATTCTATAATTCCTTCCACAGCATGAGAATTCCCTAGATTTTCCTGAATTTCCCTAAATTGTCCAGCAAGAAAGAACATACCAGCGCTCCTTCTGGACCAAACATCTCCAGGAAACTTCCGATGAATTCTCGGGATTTCTCCTCCCATTTCTGAATGAGGTCAATGCCTTTTTCTTCTACCTTCTGAACAAATTCTTTTGACTTTTCCTCCACATCTTTCACTTTTTTCTTGACTTTGTCAACTCGCTCCTGCAAGTGGTATTTCTTCTCCTGGATAAAGAAATAACTGAGAGATAATACTCATTCTGACCTTCCATACTAAGGGGAAGGAAAAGACTTGGTTTGGCACTCTATTGACACTCCTTTCAGTCTTGAGAATTTCACTTTAATCTATCCCATACTTCTCCAGCATAATAACAGATAAGATATGCTCTGGATGGTCATCTTATACAAAAGTGTAATAATTCTAAGATTGTAGAGCCCAGGACTAAACTAAATGTATAGTGTAAGACCAGTAACAGAAAGGCACATACCAAACGAAGTCAGATGTTTTTAAGACGAAACATAAACTTGGAAGATAAACATGCCCAACAAAACCCAAACCCCATTCTAGATGGAGATGTATAGGGAGAGAGCAACAAGTTCACTGCACAATATTGCCAACAATAAGCCAACTGTAACAGGTTGAAAAAGGAAATAGTGGGCCTTTTACTTAAGTAATTCATCTATTGTACTGAATTTTTTTTCCTCCATCAGTGGCTTAGTCTATGATTATAGAGGAGTTGTTTTTTTTTTTTTTTTAATATTTGGAGGTCTGTTTGCTCATTCGCAAAATAAGGATGATACTCTTTGGTCCTACAGGCTTCCCTAAAGATAAAGGAAAATGGTATGAACCCTCCCAAAGGGAGGGGAGGGGAGGAGTCTTTAGCCAAATGAAAACTATTCTCATTTCCAGATCATAAAGGGGAAGGGGAAGGCGAATATGTTTAGGATTTTTAAACATTTAAAGATAGATTCTGCAGTATAACAACAGCTAGAATGTTAACAACAGCTAGGGTTTACCTGAATAGAAAAATCATATTTAAATGAAACCATTTCACCTATTCATAATTCACAGAGCTGGGAGCAAGTGAGGGAGCATGGTAAACTACTTATGTAGAAGATACAGTTAGCAGCTTTCTTCTTGTTTTTAAATCAACTTTACTGAGGTATAATTTATATACAAAATGTATAGCAGTTTGTTTCCAAAAGGCAGTATTAAGCTAAAATAAACTTGTTTTCATAAATCAAATTTTAAAAGTTAGGTTCATATGCCTTGAGAAATTGCATGCAAAATGTTGTTACTATGCACACAGGGAGAGGATCTACAGCTTTCATCAGATTTGCAAAGACCATCCAGTCAAAAAGAACAAAGGTTAAGAACCACTGTTTTAAATATATTTGATATACGTACTGTACTTTGTAAGTTCCACATTCTTATTTATTTAATTGGCTGCATGCCCTTATATCAATGTGTGGATACTAGCTCATAAAGGCAGAAAATGCCTCTAGATACATCCATATGCTCTTTGTAAAGAGCTTGGCATAGCGTTATGTGCAAAGAGGTATCCACTGAGCTTTTGGAGGTGATAATAACAGCAGACTGAAAAGTAAGTTTAACTTAGATGAAGTGAGAGGCAACATGTCCTATAGGACCAGGGAACTCTAGGATGAGGTTGGAACTCACATTGATAAAGCTGACATTGAGTTCCTTTGCCGTGTAGCCCCTCTGTAGGTTCCGTCTGGCATACACATCATAGTCGCGGACAATTCGGGTGATGATGTCTGATGTGGAGATACCTTCTGTCCTCTGTGTTGGAGCAAACATGCCTAACCCAAGAACACATACAAACACTGTGACATTCTGATTAGCTCAGGCAGTAGGACTAGATGGAAACTGGGAGCCACATTCCTTTTCTTTCCTCATAAAGCAGAGTCTGTTATTACTAAGTAAAGTCTGGAGATACTGACATATAGAATGAACACTGAATCAAAGTTTAGGAGTAAGGAAAGGCCCTAATATTAAGAAAAATATGGGGCTGGAGAAGGGTTTCCTGAAATTAAAAGAGATATCAAAAGTAGATGTTTAGACTGAGAATTGATGGATATGATGCTATGCTCACCTTAACCTCTTAACCAAAGTGTGACCTGAAACTGGATGTTAAAGTTCTCACTGTATAAATTTTCCTCTGTAAAGTAGTGATGGGGTTGAATCTCTGTCACTGCCCCTAAGACGCCATAAAATGAGGATGCACATCAACTTACTCACCTGCTTCCTTGATGTGCTTATAAACATCATCACTCCCAGCAGAAGAGTAAGGGATGTCATCATGGGCTACAAAATCAATCTGAAAGTAAGGAAACATCATTTAAAACCCAGCATAACTGCCATTCAGAAAGAACCAGTAAATACTCTCAGGCCCAGAAAAAGGACCACAAGGAGAGGCGAGGCCTCAAATGAACTTTCTCTTTATCTCTCTTTGCTTTGCTCATAAATTCCACGATTCATTCACAAGCCACCCAACCTAATTATTCGTGGATCATAAACATGAAGCTAGCCAGTTTCTTTTTTAGCTATTCCTCCTGGTCTGCTGGAAGTGCTACCCTCACACTGTATACCAGTCACCATGCTGTGGTAAACAGGCCTAGAGGATTTTCTGGTATGCTAGTTAGTGGGTGGAATCAAGGAAAGAAAAAAGGAAATCTCCCCACCCTCCTGGGTCTACAAGGATGGGTCAAATAGGGTTTCTAAAAATATGAGAAAGAGGTCACTTCTTTGTTAACTGGTTTCTCTCTCAGTCCATGAGATGAGTGGGAATATAAAAATAGCAACCAAGAGCGCTTTTACTAGAATAGATACATCTGTACTCCTGAGAAATGCAAAGCCCAAGGCGATAAAAGACCTTTAAGTCTCAGATCTACTACTTTACTACTGTCAATACCTCTCACACTGGGATCAATAATCTTTCTAAACCTCACTCATTTACTCATTCCTGAATAGGCCATATGCCCTTTGCTAATATAATTGCTAACACCACCACACCCAGCTCCCAGAAGCCACTGTAATGTGAAGTACGCTCATCAGGACTATGTCAGGGACTCTCAGCTAACATCTCAATTACCCATGAACAACTTGTCAGGGATCCACAGGCAGCAAATTGAAAATAAGAATGGTGAGCAAGCAAGACTCATGGTTGAGGATACACTGCTAACAAGGAGAAAAGGGAATATGGACGTTCCTCTAACCTCTTCTGCCTGGGCTTGCCTGGCTATGTTGCTGAGAATAATCTTTCTCATCACCCTTGGTACCATTGGCTGCTAAATGTTGAAGCAGTAAAGCTAGAGAACTATAAAAGTTCTGTCCTAATCCTAAACAGTTATAACAAATATCCCTTAGCTTCAGGCCTACCCAAATACTGCTTTTGAAGCACTTTGGCTACTTTTGTTTTTTCCTGCCTCATTGAACAATTCACCTTCAACATTCTACACACCACTGTAAGAGAACTGACAATATGCTTGCTGGTTCCTCAAGCTCGAGCGCCTCCAACATGACCTGATAAATTCTTCTCAGCTATAAACCCCTCTTTTGTAGGAAACTTGTTGCTTTAATGTGGGAAAATAAAAAGGAGATAAGGGTTTTTTATAATACCAATTCACTGAGAAAAAGTGAGAAACCTCCCTGGTTTCTGATCCCACATAATTTCTAGCCTGAAATCCAAAGTCTTGAAACTAAATTTAAGTCAATACAAGAGAAGTCTATGTTTATATATCTTATTTCCTGGAATGTGAACTCCTTGAGAGCATGTCTGGGGCTGTGTATACTCTAAAAAGACCGGTATGCTGTGAGGATGGATATGCCTATAATGGGGGGGGGGGGGTGCGACAGACTCACATAACTGAAGAGTTCAGTTTCTTTTTTTTTATAAGATTTTTTTTAATCATTTATTTTTGGCTGCGTCTTCTTTGCTGCGTGCAGGCTTTCTCTAGTCTTGACGAGTGGGGACTACTCTTTGTTGCGGTGCGCAGGCTTCTCATTGCAGTGGCTTCTCGTTGCAGAGCACAGGCTCTAGGCACGCGGGCTTCAGTAGTTATGGTGCGCAGGCTCAGTAGTTGTGGCACACAGGTCCAGCTGCTCCGCAGCATGTGGGACCTTCCCGGACCAGGGCCCGAACCCATGACCCCAGCATTGGCAGGCGGATTCCCAACCACTGCGCCACCAGGGAAGCCCTGAAGAGTTCAATTTCTAGCCCTGCTGGAGTATGACCTGGTTATTTGGCCTCTCTGGCCCTGTTCTCATATGTAAAGTGGAAATAACTAATAACTACCCAATAGGACTTTTGTGAGGAACAAATGAAATATAATGGATGCAAAAGTGCTTGTAAACCATCAAACCCAAGAAAAATGTCAGGGATGACTATTATTAGAAGTAATAACACTGTTACCTCTTCTATGTGAAATTTACATAGAAGATAGAAGTAAAATAAGGCTAGTGGAAAACTAGCCACAGTACCAGAAGTCTTGAAAGTTGACGAAATTCCAGAACAGGGAATGGAAACATGCGCTCAGTTTCTTACCCGGTGTTCTGCCAGGAACTCTGGTGTCAGGGTCCAGGGGGCATTCCTCACCACCTCATCCACATAGCGGCAGTGCTGCACTGCATCATAGCGCTCATTTTCATTCATCACGGTGAAGCCTTTGAAGTTGTGTGTTAGCTCATCACTGCAAACTGAGTTCACCACAACATAAGGTTGTAAGTCAAAGTCCCCTCTTCTTAACCACTCCTCAATCATCAACCTCTCATTTCCCAACCTCTCATACCAATCTCCCCAGCCTGGATAAGAGTCTTCTGGATATAGCTCAGTCTGGATAACAATGCTTTTCCTAATCCAAGATACACCTTCAGGAGCAACATTCACTAAATATGTTCACACTTTGGAGAGGAGAGGATACAATGGAGGACTAAGATCTTTGGCTTTGAAATGAAACTACTGTGCATCTCTGTATCAATTAACAGTTTTTTTTGTTTTTTTTTTTTCTTTTTGCGGTATGAGGGCCTCTCACTGTTGTGGCCTCTCCCGTTGCGGAGCACAGGCTCTGGACGCGCAGGCCCAGCGGCCATGGCTCACGGGCCCAGCCACTCCGCGGCATGTGGGATCCTCCCAGACCGGGGCACGAACCCGTATCCCCTGCATCGGCAGGCGGACTCTCAACCACTGCGCCACCAGGGAGGCCCTCAATTAACAGTTTTAAAAAATGTTTTCCTATTATACTTTGATTGGACTGGGCTGGACCACATAACATTAGCTTAGCAGACTTTAGTACTTCAGTTGACTCAGAATGATAAACTGAAATCTAAAGCAAATGCTCTTCTTAAGTAGCATTTATTCTTAATGCTATTCTGATTACCCCTGCCCCCACTGGGGGTCAGACTGCAGAAACCCGGCCAAAACCAGCGAGATAAATCCTGGACGTCTCAAGTCAATGAGCTTAGAGCTTCTCTCTCCAGGTTTATACAGTTCAGGTTTTATATACTTCATGTTCTTCATATATTTCACATTTTAAAGAGGCTGCACTATATCTCTCATTTGAAAACCAACATAACAGGCAATGTACTCGGGTTATAAAGATAGGAGAAAAGAGGCTACCATAATTTTTTTCTGGACAGCACCTAAAGTCATCAGATGTTTTCTTACCTCCCACAATGAGATATGTATTAGGGAAAAGGTTCTTTGCTTGCATCAGAGCCCGGGCATGACCAGAATGAAATAAGTCAAATATTCCATCTGCATAAACTCTCACAGGCCGTTCACCTAAATCCAAAGGAAAGAATTTATCACAGAAATACATTGATTCAATACCTCATATTTAACAAATGGAAATGGCACTGTGTGACTGTTCCACCCCTGCATAGCCCCCTTTTAAGGTGTTCTCTGGATATTCACCTTAATTTGGGGTACTTTGGGGTTGTGAGGAATAACATCACAGGCTTCCTTGACTACAAAGACACTCTTGGCATCGTATCCACTAACTCTCTTTGTTAGCCTGGTTGTACCAAACTGCTCAGGTAATTGGATTTCATGATTGCTTTTTCTTAAAGTTATTTTAGAAGTGAAGGGAAGAGTTATACAAGAGCTATATCTGAAACTTCAAAATCTTCACCTTTGGTTTATGTTTAAACTTCAGTTATGTTTAAACAGAGTATAATTAAACTATGCTCTGGCTGCCTGCTCTCTCTTTTTCAAGCTGCCTTGATTACTAACAACTAATGCTTTGCTTTGAAAATAAAATACTTTGCTTTGAAAGTAAAGAGTGATGCAGAGGGATGAGATTGCTTCACAGTCCCAGATTCACCCTTAATAACTGCTCTGTGATAACAGATGGAGTTCCTTCAAGCATTTCTCCTTGACAGTGAGCATGTTACACTTTCTCAGTAGAGGGTGATATACCAGGTATTTGAAAATCAAATATAAATATTTTAGGACTTTACGTTAGAGCCTTTCCTCTTCCTCTGTCCATTAGTGAGAATAACAGACAACTGATTGTCAATTTATTTATTTTTAGTGGTAGTGGACTATGAAAGAAAAGGAGAAAATGATCTCTTGGGGTACAAGCCTAATTCCAAAGCCAAATAAACACACTGAGAATGAAACTGATATAATGGTTCATCATGCTTCAAATGATAAACCTAATGAGTCCTAGTAACATATTTCCACTACTTGAATAAAGGAAGAGCTGTTTCACTGTAGCAGCAGAAAATAACAGTAGGAGCATCTACATCAGTCTTCGAAAGAAGGGCCAGAGCCTCATCAAATACACCATACTGAAGGTAAGGATAAGATACATCTCCTTCCTGCCTTGAGGACAGTGAATCAAGGGGGAGGTAACCGGTTCTCAGGAAGTTTATGGACTTTTCTTTATAGATAGCTTTATCCATAAAAAAAGTCGCTTTTAAACTGAGAAATTATACACTGCTGATAGAAGTATATATTGGTACAACTCTTAAGGAAGGCAATTAGGCAATATCTGTGAAAAGACAAATGACAAATGTTTATACCCTTTGGCCCAGTTATTCCAATTCTAGGAATTTACCTCAAAGATATGTTTGTAAATATGTATGCAGATTGCATTATTGATTGCAGCACTGTTGGTAATAGCAAAAGTTTGGAAACAACCTAAATATCAGTGGAAGACTGAATATGACATGATCCACCCACTAAAAGTGTGGGAAGATTTATATATTATTTGCTTAGATATCCACAAGAAATTGGTAATACTGGGCTTCCCTGGTGGCGCAGTGGTTAGGAATCTGCCTGCCAATGCAGGGGACATGGGCTCGAGCCCTGGTCAGGGAGGATCCCACATACCGTGGAACAACTAGGTCTATGCGCCACAACTACTGAGCCTGCCATCTAGAGCCTGCGAGCCACAACTACTGAAGCCTGTGCATCTAGAGCCCGTGATCCGCAACAAGAGAAGTCACCGCAATGAGAAGAAGCCTGTGCACCACAATGAAGAGTAGCCCTCGCTCGCTGCAACTAGAGAAAGCCCGCGCACAGCAACGAAGACCCATTACCTGTAAAAGGGATACTAGGTGGCTGTGAGACAGCAGTGAGAGGAAGTCATTTCACTCTGTGTCTTTTTTGTACTTTATGAATGTTAGGTCATGGGAATGTGCTAATTTTATAATACAGGAAATAAAAAATTTTAAATAAAATAAATACACCAATACAATGAAAAACTGAGAAATAATATGACGGATTTAAAGAGTCAGAAAAATTATAGCCCGAGCTTGCCAACCAGCCTCATTCCTTTGTAATCTTAATCTCTTTAAGCCTCAGTTTCCTCATCTATAAAACAAAGCAAAGCAAAACAAAACCTGAGTAATATAATCTCTCTTCTACATCCTAGAAATCATGACCATGAAGTAACTAATATACTTCTATCTTTCCTAAACAAGTCCAGAGTGGCTATGATCTCACTTTATTTGATCCTAAAAGACAAACGATAGAATATAATATTTAAGAATACTGTACTGTTGTTTCTACACCAAGGGCAAAGTGAGATGAGGGAGATTTAGCTCAGTAAACACATTTCCTGGATAGTGGCAATAGCACAGATGCTGTTGATTAAGTGGCTATTTGCCAGCAGTTAAATGTCCCATATTAGGCCAAGCCACCTCTGAACCCTTTCTTGGACCAATCCCTGATGTGCCTCTTGCCCTCTTAGCATTTCCCCAGCTTCCCAACCTCTCAATTCCCCATGACTTAACTGCAAGTCTTTGACAAACCCAGGCTTGTATATTAACCAAATGACCAGAAGGGGCCACTGTTGAACTAAAAATCTGGGGAGAAAGCACGCGTTATCCATTCTTTTACCAAGTGGCTACTGGTCAGGATGACTATACCCTCTGATTTATATCTGTTGTTCCAGTACACTATCAAGAGCAACTGCTTTCATTCTCAAAAATAGTCTTGATTTGGGTTACAAATTATAGTCTTTTCACTACTGCTAGACTAAGTAACTAGATGTTCTCCTTTAAGCAGAAGAGACCTGGGTTTCAATTTATTATCTCTTTTGATATATTCTCTCAAATAGCTACCACTGAAACATTCATCTTTAACAGATTTCCACTGCCCTTCAGACTTTGCCTTTTTCTTCCTTTCTCCAAGAGAACATACTGCTGGGTTTTTTTCCATCTTCTAAAAAAGATGATCTTCTCATCTCTCAAGCCGTATTCCTTTTATCTCTAAGTAGTGAGTTTACTCCAAGATTACACAAACTTCCCTCTTGTACTCCCTTAACCTCCCTAAGTGAAAACCTGGGGGCAGGGGGAGGGATGCCCCTTGAACCAGTTATTGGTTTAAAATTCACTAACTATATGGCATGTGTAGGTTCTTTATTTGTTTATTCCTTGTCTGGCACTGGCATGAAGACAGTCACTTACTTGGGTATTTAACATAAAACTGAACAGACAGAATAAGATAAAGGAAAAACCAGAGGTCAAGTTTGACTGGCAAATTTTACAGGCCAATTTGTGACTATCTGTTCCACCCAAAATTCAATCAGCTTGCTGATAAGCCTTCTATTATTTATAACTAATGTCTATATAAAGAATAGCACCACTCCAGGATGAAAAGAACACAAAGATGGAAAAACTTAGGTTTTTAGCTTCAATTCTATCACTAATTATTTGTTTTACTGTTTCACTTCTTAGTTTCTATGGACCTATATTCATGTATATAATGAAGAGAGTATAAAGTATATAATCCCATAAATGACTTACTTAAATTCTATTCTAAAATTTAGAAAGTAATTTATTAGTGTTTGTTAATTATAAGTTGCAAAACTTGGAAACAGTATACATATACACACATACATTTTTCCTACCACAAATGGTATGTGGCTAGATTAGCAACAAGGTGGCTAATATAACTAATGTGATCAGACCTGAGTGAGGTACTGCATTCTGAATGTGTGTCATTAGAAAGTATATGAAAAGTTCTTGCCCTCAACAGGCTCTACTATCACACCTGAATGTGATACTTGAACTGTCTAGTGGCATTCTGAAGTCTGACCTGCCACCACTACACTGTTACATACAGCCTGTCTTTCCTTGTTGTCATTTTACTCCGCCCCACTAACCTGCCTATTACTGAAGTAAGAGGAGCCAAACCCAAAAAATCACATCATAAATCAGAAGGGTTGTGACCAACATGAGCTATATCTAAACACTTTTGCAAAAGGAAAGCATTCTCTGGAATTTTGAGGACCCCCAAACCATACTCCATACAGCCAAGATATAGCCAAGGGGTATTGGGACCCCTAGCCTAACATTGTCCAGCACTCATTTCTATTCATATTTCAGTACTCCCAAGTTACAACAGAGAGTAAACATACTAACACAATTAAGAAGTAACTACAAATATCTTCTATATACTGAAAATGTATAGATTTGTGGCTATAACTACCTCTTATTCCCTAGTGCTTGCCTGGGTTGAGTCCAGCCCTACATTCCAGCCCTACATAAGAGTAAACACTTACCACAGTAATCAAAAGAAATGAAAAAGGATTGGGAAAAAAAGGAGAAATGGAGAATTTACAGAGAAGTAAGAACAGATGCCTATAGGACTTTGTAATCATAACAAATGCTCGTGGAAGTTTCTATTTATGATGATCCCTAAAACCAACTGCCCAAAACTATCTGGAATACGTATTAATAATTTATGAGGCCAGAAATTGCTACTTAATAATGTAAAGTAAGTATACAAATAAAGAGTATGGGCTTTGAAAATAATAAAGCAAGTCTTTTTTTAAAAAACCTGGAAAACTATAATATCAATAAAGATACAATTAAGTGATAAGCATCTCCCAACTTAGGATAGCTTTGTCCTCTATCAGTCAGCAGCATCATACTAGTGTACTGACTGATAGAAAGGAAAACTTAGTGGGAAATTCTGAAGGCTATTAAAAATGTGACAGTCTGACATATTATTTGGACCTTTGTAAAAACAGACAAGATTATAAACCAGCTCAGGCTAATATCTTATTGTCTCTGCTCCTCTATATCTCACCTCACAGCTGTGATGATAACAGCCCCCCAAAAAAGTGTGTACCACTGTATCTCATAGCTGTGACAAAATACTGGGAAATTAGTATACAATATAAATGAAATTTTATGGAGTACAGTTATCCTCCCAAATAGAACAGCAAGTGAGATGGGAGGAACCCCTCTCTCAAGTAGCTTTTACAGGTAAACTGAGGGAAGAATATAGTGAGTAGGTGTACATTTGATAAGTACAATTGAATGCTAAAAACAATAGTAAAACAACAAAATAATTCATCATTTACTTACAAGGAGTTCCTCTGCTGGCTTCTTCCATGGTTACCCTGACATAGGGCTTACTAAAGTCTACTTCAATTTCATCAGAAAAAGGCGCTGGCTGCCGTAAGCCCTTAAGAAGAGGAAAGTGAAGGAAAAGAAAAATTCAATGGTATAAACTAAAACACTCAAAAAATGGCAGCTTTAAAGAATAATCAGTTATTCAACATGCTGTGATTAAAATTTTTCCTAAAAGTTCATAACCTTAAAAAGAAAAAAGATAAAAGCATTCCAAAATGACAAGTGAAAGTTGCAACCTTTTACCAAATGGGCAAATCATGGCATGAAAGATAAATGTCTTGATGGTGATTTCAGGATAGGACTGAGGAAGGTGGCTGAGAACCTAAGCATAGTCCCAACTAACTGGGTCCAGAATGACAGCTCCTCTGCCAGACGGCAGAACAGCCAACCCTGATCTATGTGATGAAATTGCCAAGGTTCACAAGTGCCTCTTCATACTACTTCAACTGTGGGACTGGGAAGGCAAACAGCTGCCATGTGCTTTAAGTATGATCATCACTGTATAATGCTTTACACTGTAAATATGTTCTAATTCTCATTAACAGCCCTGTGAGGCAAGTAGTACAACAGTTAGTATCCTCAATTTAAAGATGAGGAAAATGAGGTTCAGAGAAGTTATATGAATTGCATGCAATTACTCAGAGGCAATGCTGAAATAAAAATGTAGGTATGCTCTTTCCTCAGAGGAAAGCCTTACTTAAGAGCTTTTGTTAAATCTATTCCTAAGTATTTTATTCTATTTGATGCTTCTGTAACTGTTTTCTTAATTTTATTTTTGGATTGGTCCTTGCCAGTATATAGAAATGCAATTGATTTGTATGTATGTATGTGTATCAGTGTGAGTAATTTCAGTTGACTCATCTCCTGTGGCTTTGTTAAACTCAATTATCAGTTCTAGCAGTTTGTTTGGTAGATTCCTTAGGACTGTCTACATATGAGATCATGTTGCCTGTGAATAAAGACAGTTTAACTTATTCCTTTCCAATCTGGATGGCTTTAACTTCCTTTTATTACCCCTTATTGCACTAGTAAACCTCTAGTACAATGCTGAATAGAGGCGGCAAAGACAAATATCCTTGCCTTGTTCCCAGTCTTAGGGGAGAAGCATGCAATCTTTCAACATTAAGTATTATCTTAGCTGTAGGTTTTTCTTAGATGCCCTTTATCAGGTTGAGAAATCTCTCTTCATTTTGTAGTTCGTTGAGAGTTGTTTTTTTTTTTTTTTTTTTTTCGGCTGTGCCATGCGGCTTATGAGATCTTAGTTCCCCGACCAGGGATCAAACCCAGGCCACGGCAGTGAAAGTGTTGAGTCCTAACCACTGGACCGCCAGGGAATTCCCTGTTGAGAGTTTTTTAATGAACGAGTATTGGATTTTGTCACATGCTTTTTCTACATTATTAAAACAATCATATTTTGGTTTTGTCTTTTATTTTATTAATTATGGTGTATTAGATTAATTGATTTTAGAATGTTAAGCCAACCTTGCATTCCTGAGTGAAATTCTTCTTGGACACATTGTATACATCTTTTTATATGTTCTTGGATTCAATTTGTTAATATATTGTTAAGGACTTTTGCATCTAAGTTTGTGAGGGATTTTGAACTATATAATATTCTTTTCTTGTGCTGTTTTTGCCTGTCTTTGCTATCTGGCCTCATAAAATTGGTTAGGAAATGTTCTCTCCTCTATTCTCTGAAAGTGGATAGGATTGATATTATTTCTTCCTTAAATGTCTGATAGAATTCACCAGTGAAGTCATTTGTGTCTGACTTTGTCTTTGTAGGAAGATTTTTTTAAAGACAATTCAATACTTTACTTGGCATAGGTCTATTCAGATTTTCTATTTTTTTCTTGGGTCAGTTTTGGTAACTTGTCTCTTTCTAGGAATATGTCTATTTCATCTAAATTGTCACATTTTGTGGCATGAAATTGTTCATAATATTCCCTTACAATTCTTTTAATTCCTGTTGGGCTATAGTGATGTTTACTTAGATTTTAAAATTACACATAGATCACATTGTGACTGGGCTAAATTCAGAAACTGGGAAGACATTGTTTTGTTTTGATTTCAAATAAGGATAGATTTTTAAAATAAGGTTTTAAAATTAAAATATATTTCGTTTAAAGAGCACTTATATAAGCTTAGTTTAAAATATGCTAAAGCTATAAGAAAAACATTTTTAGGAGATGTGTGTGTGTTATCCTTTTTGAGAACGTTTTTAAAAAAAGGTTAAGAATAGACCAAGGACACAAATGTGTGATTTTCTGAAGTTATTAGAAATTTACCTACAGATAAAATTAGAAAAAAACAATTTATCCTCTAGAAGTTAATATGCAAAGAGTTGCCTAACAGTAATTTGTGTTTCTAAAAGTATATGCTAGTCACCAAATAATAGACATTCTATGATTCTATCTATACGAAGGTCAAAAACAGGCAAAGCTAATCTATGGTTAATAGAAGTCAGAGAACAAAGAAAAAAAAATCTGGGGAAAAAGGATACTGACTAGCAGGAGCATGAGGGAGTCTTCTAGGTGTACCAGTGATTACATGGATGTATACATATATAAACATTTATTGAGCTGTACACTTGAGGTTTGTACAGTCTACTGTATGTAAGTTATACCTCAAGAAACAAATGCCATTCAGCCATAAAAAAGAATGCAGTACTGATACCTGCTACAACATGGATGAACCTTGAAAAAATTATGCTAAGTGAAAGAAGCCAGCCACAAAAGGCCACTTATTGTATGACTCCATTTATAGGCAATGTCCAAGAATAGGAAAATTTACAGACAGAAAGTAGATTAGTGGTTACACTGGGATGGAAGGGTTGGGGAGAAACGGGGAGTGACTGCTGATGGGTACAGGGTTTCTCTCTGGAGTGATGAAAATGCTCTAAAATGTATCATGATGATGGTTGCACAAGTCTGTGAATATTCTGAAAACCACTAAATTGAACACTCTACATGTGTAGGTGAATTATAATGGTATATGAACTATATCTCAATGAAGTTGTTTATATATAAATATATTTATACATAATATAAAATATATGAAACAAATAGAAAAAATTGTGCTTATTAACAATAGTGCATGTAGATAAAAGACAGCCTTACTGTGTTCTCTGAAATTTATTATCAATGGTGTGCTGGAGTCAGTTTTTAAATATTCACATATTTTGAGGGCTGGTAGTTTGAAATCAGCCACAGAAATCAGTAAATGCTATATATCAGAGGTTTGTTCCCCCCAGTTTATCAGGACACCACTGGTTATTCTGCATACTTAGAAAGAAATCAGTTCAGAGGTTATTACAGGGAGGAAGAAATGGATTTGTGGATTTTTCCGTTAATATTGAATAGAGAGAGTGACAGTTAAAAGATTCTGTGAAGGAAGAATAGGTAGGATATGGTAAAGAGAAAATATACTGTCACTTGAGAGAGGAGTTTATAATAACTGAGCTTTTGAACTGAAGAAAATAAGACTGTGGTACCATCAGCAGGAACAGAGAAGTCTTTTAAAAAGGATCGTGGAGATCAAAGAAAATGAGAACTGACAGTCTTTGAATCTGGAGATTCAAATGACTATTGGAGACCTCCTAGAATATATTAGTGAAAGTCAGAACACCAGTGCCTTTAAGAAAATTGAAAGACAAGGAAACAGATTAGTAATAATTTCTCATTAGAGGTGTCTAGCCATAAAGGGAATGAGAAAAACAGAAAGGTACCTAGAGGGGACAGAAGGATCAGGTAGCAGGTGTTCTTAAAAGTTGAGGATATCAGGGCTTCCCTGGTGGCGCAGTGGTTGAGAGTCCGCCTGCCGATGCAGGGGACACGGGTTCGTGCCCCGGTCCGGGAGGATCCCACATGCCGCAGAGCGGCTAGGGCCCTGAGCCATGGCCGCTGAGCCTGTGCTCCACAACGGGAGAGGCCACAACAGTGAGAAGCCCGCGTACCGCAAACAAAACAAAACAAACAAACAAAAGTTGAGGATATCTGTACATGTCTAAGACAAAGGAAAAGGAGCCAAAGAGATTGAAAATATCAAGAGAAGGAAAAAAACAGATAATTAAGGAAGGAAGAGTCTAGAAGAATGACAGGGAATGGCCTCAAAGGAGAGCAGGGGGAAGCTGTTGGCCCTATAAGTAATTAGGATCACATTTTTCTGAAAGCAGAAGAAAGGAAAGGTGATAAAGGAGGAAGGATGTATATAAACTTATATTCTGATGCCCTCAATTTTCTCAGTAGAGCAAAGAAGAAAGTGAAGTTCCCTATAAAGAACAGGGACCTTGGAATGAGACTGAAAACTTGAGGAAAGTACAAAATATTTGGAATAGCTGTTGTGGGAAATGTATATATTTGAGCATCAGCAAATGATTAATGGAACTTCTGAGCCCTATATTCAGCCCAGATCAAGCTAGAAACTTTAATCTTTAGAAGGCCAAGTTAACAGGTCCAGGAAGAAAAACAAAGAATTAACAGAAACTGAAAGATCTAGGCTTAGGTCCTGGTGAATGGAAGGGAGGCAGAAGAGGGAAGAGAAGAGTTAAGGAAAAAGAGGTATCCAGACATTTCTCCAAAATGATATACTAATGGCCAAAAAACACATGAAAAGGTGCTCAACAATATTAGGCATTATGGAAATGCAAATCAAAACCACAATGAGACCCTGCTTCACATCCACTAGGATGGGTAAAAGCAAAAACACAGGCAACAACAGTGATGGCAAGGATGTGGAGAAACTGGAACCTCTGTACACTGCTGTGAATGTAAACTAGCACACAGCTTTGGAAAACAGTTCTTCAAAATGTTAAACAAAGGATATATATGACCTAGAAATTACACTCCTAGGTATATAAGCAAGAGAACTGAAAACATATCTTTAAAAACAACCTTGTACATGAATAACAGAACATTATTCACAATAGCCAAAAAGCGGAAATAATCCAAATGTCCAACAACTGATGAATGGATAAACAAAGTAGTATGTCTATAAGGATTCACCTATAAAAAGGAATGAAGTATTACTAAACACTACCACCTGGGTGGACCTTGAAAACATTGTGCTAAACAAAAGAAGCCAGAGACTTCCATGGTGGTCCAGTGGGTAAGACTCTGCACTCCCAATGCAGGGGGCCCGGGTTCGATCCCTGGTCAGGAAACTATATCCCACATGCATGCCGCACCTAAGAGCTCGCATGGCGCACCTAAGAGCCAGCAACTAAAACATCCCGCGTTCTGCAACTAAAAGATCCCACGTGCCACAACTAAGACCTTGCGCAGCCAAAATAAATAAATAAATACATATTTTAATAAATAAATAAATAAAAGCCAGACACAAAAGGCCACACGCATTGTGTGATTATATGAAATGTCCAGAATAGGCAAATCCCTAGAGAGAGAAAGTAGATTAGCAGTTGCCAAGGAGTAGAGGGAAGGGGGGAATGACGGAATGACTGCTAATAGGTACAGGGTTTCTTTCTGTGGTGATAAAAATGTTCTGGAATTAGACAGTGGTGATGGTTGTACAACACTGTGAATTTTCAGTATTAAAACCACTGAATTGTACACTTTAAAATGATTAAAATGGTGAACTTTATGTATGTGAATTTTATCTCAATTTTAAGAGATACATTATGTATCCTATCTTTCGTAACTCTGTTTCTTCAATCTTCCTTGTATACTGTGTACATTCCAAGGCAGAAGGCAAATGCAACTGTCCCTCCTGGCTAGAATTTGTGCTGAATCGATTCCTCCTAAGTATAGAGAATGAAACCTAAGGTTCTTCAGCTAAAACAGATCAGCAAAATCTTTAACTCTCTAGAGCTGCCTCCAGTTAGAATGAGTAGTATTTTTTAAAACACCCTATTATTCTCTTCTCAGTTAGAGAACATCGTCTCTAAAAGCTGACGTTTATATAAAAGTAGGACTAAGTATTTCTGTGTTCTCCTAAAACAAACCTCCTTCATTTTAACCTCAAAGGAATCCTATGGAATAATATTGCTTTCAAATCTTTTGACTCTCTGGTAGCAAAGTATAAATGAAAGGGCAAGGGTTTAGGACTTGAAAAAAACTTAGATCTAAATCCCAGCTCTATCACTTCATAGCTGTGAAATCACAGCAAGCTTCTACAGCTTTCATTTCACCTGCTATAAAATGGAAGATGAGACTTCCCTAGTGGCAGAGTGGTTAAGAATCCTCCTGCCAATGCAAGGGACACGGGCTCGAGCCCTGGTCTGGGAAGATACCACATGCTGCAGAGCAACTAGGCCCGTGTGCCACAACTACTGAGCCTGAGCTCTAGAGCCCGCGAGCCACAACTACTGATCTTGCGTGCCACAACTAGTGAAGCCCACGCACCTAGAGCCCGTGCTCCGCAACAAGAGAAGCTACTGCAATGAGAAGCCCGCACACCACAACCAGAGAAAGCTGGCGCGCAGCAACAAAGACCCAATGCAGCCAAAAATAAATTAATTAAGTAATTTCTTTAAAAAATGGAAGATAGTAATACCTGCTCCATAAGGTTGCTATGAGGATTAAATAAAATAGCATATGCAAAGTAACTAGCACAATGTTACACATATGAGTAGGCACTCAACAAATCTACATTAGCTCATTTTCTCTTCCATTCTATGGAACACAGGTTTCATTATACCAACAAAATTAACTAAATTGTATTAATCTAAGAGGTTAGCTTCTAAATGCTATATAAAGTGTCTAAGTCTATGCAAATTATAACTAATACTGTTATAACTAAAACTTAAAACTTATAATGATCATCATCTCCCAAATTATAAATGAACTTCTGAATGCAATATTGCTTCCATAAAAACTTTCTCCTGATTATGTTCACATATATTAACTCACTACTCCTCAAAATTCTAGTGAAAGAGAAGAAGAGATTCTGGTGTCCTTACTAATAGGAAAGAGGAAGTAACTCAAATAATCTAATACTAGAACTTGATATTGGCTTCCCAGTATGTATTCTATTTCCAAGGATTCGTAAACATTTTTCAGCAAAAAGTTTCATAATGGCACAGAGAAACATTTCCCATTTACCCAAACATTCTGCACAAATGGTTAACATGCCCTCCTGAGTTCCAAACTATTTCAATAATGCCAGGAAAAAGGCTCTAGATTCAAGAGGAATACCAGGTGGTGTGAGAAAGAAGGGATAAGGAACAGAGCAGAAAGAAAAAGAAAAACAATCATTCTCCCTGATTCCTGTTGCCATTTCAATGGATGTAAACAATGAGCTCACCTATTTAACTACTATTTGGATGCCTCATAGACCTTCTAAGTTGAACCTGTACTAAACTCATCGTCTTCCTCCTAAAACAGCTCTTCTTCCTGTATTTTTCATCTGAATGAGAAGCACCCCATCTACACAAACTACCTAAGGCTGAAACCTAGCAGTCATCCTTAACACCTCTCATCCTCTGCATCCTGATAATTTCCAAGAATTGTCTATTTCACTTCTTAAAAACTTAAAATTTATCTTGTCCTCTCTGTATCTACTGCCTTAGTTTAATCCTTCATCATTTCTAACCTGGACCATTATAATAATCTCACAACTAGTCCTGTGGCTTCTGTCTATCCCTGTTTCAACTGTTCCTTTCCAAAGCAATCAGGATGATCTTCTAAACTGTATATCTGATCATATTACCTATAGGATAAAGTTCAAATTCCTTAGCACAGCATACAAGATCCTTCATGAGCAGGCCCTTGCTTTACCTTATCTATTGCAGATTCTTATTCTGAACTTTAAGCTCCAGTAATGTTACTTGTAGTTTGCTAAACATACTATTATTTCACACTTCTGAAGTTGTACTCTATCTCTTGTCCATTTCTTGAATTCCTACTTAGCCTTCAAAGTTCAACTCTGAAATAATCTCCTCAATGAAGCTTTTCCAAAACCACTGTCCCCACCCCTCAGTCAAAGTTAATCTGTTGCTCCTCTAGAGGGTCACTGTACCTCTAGCTTACTTCTATTTGGCCCTTTTCATACTGTATCTTAATTATTTATCTCTTTCCCCTATTTGTCTATGAGCTTCTTAAGGGCAAGGCCACCTTTGCATCTCTGCATCTCAATGTATAGCAAATGACACACAGAGGTTCTCAATATATGTAGTTTGAAATGAGATTGTAAGATCTATCTCCATAAGCAGAACTTAGGCCAACTAACCTCAGAGTTTAAGTACTCTGTGACTTATTCATACATATGACAAATATTAAGATAGGCTAAATGTCTGTTCTTTATAAATATTTCTGTGATCCTTTTGATTTTACCTCTAGAAACATCTGTTTCAGTAAATTCTTTATACTTATAGACAAACTAGCCACAAAGTTATCCCTTAATTTTTCCTCCTTAACTCCTTTCTCTCCCTTCATCCATTTTATCCTGACCTACCAACCCAGCTACCAAATACTTGGGGAGGTTGGGAGGAAATGGGGAGTGACTGCTAATGGGTATGGGGCTTCTTTTGGGGACGATAAAAATATTCTAAAACTGGCTGTGGTGATGGTAGCACAACTCTGTGAATATATTAAAAACCATTGAATTGTACAGTTTAAATGGGTGGATTTATGATCTCAGTAAAGCTCTCATAAAAAAAAGAAAAAACCTTGTTCGTTTTTGCTACAGAGTTGAAAGGGATTCAGAGATAGAAAGCACATGTGTACAGTGGAGATGACACACAAGTTTATTTAGCAGACACTCTTTTTTTTGTTTTTTTGTGGTATGCGGGCCTCTCACTGTTGTGGCCTCTCCCGTTGCAGAGCACAGGCTCCAGACGCGCAGGCTCAGCGGTCATGGCTCACGGGCCCAGCTGCTCCGCAGCATGTGGGATCTTCCTGGACTGGGGCACGAACCCGTGTCCCCTGAATCAGCAGGCGGACTCTCAACCACTGTGCCACCAGGGAAGCCCTAGCAGACACTCTTCATTAGAGTCAGTCCAGCCTGTTGGGTGAGTGAATCTTTGACCATTAGCCCATGTTAAATAGCCAGTGTGTACCAGAGAGGAATGTGAAATAGGTAGCAAGCCACTTAACTGATCTGTGACATGAATATATGAAGCAGAGTAACTTAAAGCATTGAAATTCCTCAGATTCTAAGAACCAAGAAATTTAAGTCTTCTCAGAGCCCATTCCACTAAGATTGGCCTTCTTTGGTCTATTCATGGCTATGGTGATTGGCTCAGAGTATTACCTACTTGGTTATAACTTGTCCCTACTCCAAATGAGAGTGCTGAATTGGTGCCCACCACCATCCCCTTAACCTGAATTCTCTAAGAAACATTCAGAAATTAAAAATGCCCTGTTAGGGACTTCCCTGTTGGCACACTGGTTAAGAATCCACCTGCCAATGCAGGGGACATGGGTTCAATCCCTGGTCCGGGAAGATCCCACATGCCGCGGAGCAACTAAGCCCGTACGCCACAACTAGAGCCTGCGCTCTAGAGCCCGTGAGCCACAGCTACTGAAGCTCGCGCGCCTAGAGCCCGTGCTCCGCAACAAGAAAAGCCACCACAATGAGAAGCCTATGCACCGCATCTAAGAGTAGCCCCCGCTCACTGCAACCAGAGAAAGCCCACGCGCAGCAATAAAGACCCAAAGCAGCCAAAAAAAAAAAAAAAAAGCCCTGTTTTGTTGACTGCTGAGTCATTTTCTGAGTTTACTTGCTGTAAAGAATAATGGCCCCCTAAGGATGTCTACATCTTATTTTCTAGAACCTGTGACTATGTTACATGGCAAAAGGGGCTTTGCAAATGTCATTAAAGGATTTTGAGATAGACAGATTATCCTGGATTAGCCAAGTATGTCCAATGTAATTACAAGGGTCTTTACAAGTGAATGAAGGAGGCAGGAGATTCAGAATCAGGAGATGTGATGACAGAAGCAGTGGTCAGAGTATTATGATTGCTGGCTGGCCCCTGAGCAAAGCAATACGGGCAACTTCTAGAACCTGGAAAAGGCAAGGAAACAGTTTTTCCCCTAGAACCTCCAGCCCTAACAACACTTGATTTTAGCTTTTTGAGACCCATTTCAGCCTTGTTACCCCTAGAACTGTAAGATAATATATCTGTATTGTTTTAGGCCATTAAATTTGTGGTAATTTGTTACAACAGCAATAGAAAACTAATACACTTGCCCCCAACATAATCATCAATATCAGGCCTGAAGCATATACCTACTATTTGTGGAGTCCAGTTGCTTTTATTGCTCAAGATAGAATATTGGTTTAGAACAACTAGTAATTGTGTCCGAGTAGAAATGTTTTTCCTTTTGGGTTACGAAGCTCCAAAAGTAACCAGTGGGAACTGCAGTTGGATCAATGGCTAATGGTCAATATAGGTACAAAACATACAGAAACATATAATTCTGTCACTGGGATTTTAAAACATGGATTTCATAATAACACTGTATACCAATAATAACTCCAACTGTGTATAAATGTTCTTTGACATATTTTTTTTAGGGGAAGCTTCAGGAAGGGTACCAACCTGAGACAGGATGAGCCGTTTGGAATGGGGTCTTTCATCAAAGGCTTGGAAGTGGTTAGGAAATACAAAGATAACATCCCAGAAATAAAGGAACATAAGGTAGGCAGTAATAGAAAAA
The DNA here is from genome assembly GCF_964165515.1 of Mesoplodon bidens. NCBI lineage: Eukaryota > Metazoa > Chordata > Mammalia > Artiodactyla > Ziphiidae > Mesoplodon > Mesoplodon bidens. The sequence goes on along the minus strand of NC_138161.1, from coordinate 111,658,165 downwards.
GGTTCTCATCTAAGATATAACCAGTAATAGAGTGCAGGAGTGATATGAGAGAAAAGACAGTAAGACACAGAAAACTAAACACCATGAGATGATGCTAAGATCAGATCACTGCCTGGAGCTACAATTTCTCTATTTCATTAGTTTGAATTTGATCTTTTGCCTAATATATGTACAACCTCCAAATTTTCCTAACATTCTTTTTTCAATTCCAGTGTAAAGCTCTTACAACTGAGCTGTGAATTATAATCTGCATAAGAGTTCCAACAACTGGTGGAAAGTTACTATTCACACTTACTATTCATTCTTTCCATTATTTAAGAAGCCTTGTAATGTTGATATTGTCAGTGTTATATCAGTTTCTACCCTCCTCCTGCCAGGTTAAGTGTTCAACAAAGAAATCTCTTCCTTACTTACAATTGCACAGCGTGGCATTTTTGAAGGAATTCCATCATCCTCTGCTGCTCCATTGGGTCCAGGTATCTCTTTCCTCCTCTTCCTCATGTTGACTTTGGTTGAATTCTGTGCATCCATCTTCTTCTAACTGGTGATAGAAAGTGAAAAAGAATTTTTATCTCATTGGGGTGGGAAAAGCCTGTCACCAATATTTCAGAGATGTTAATATGGAGGCACTTAGTATCAATTCCATAGCACACATTTCACAAAGATGAACCAATTGCATCTGGCAAAAACAGCAAAGCTTCACAAAACCCAGGCACTAGTAGAAACACTGAAATGCCTCTCTGTGGAACAATGGCACAATTAATCACCTGGACCTTGTAAATTATTTCCCAACCAATACAGCCTGTATACCAACTGCTAATTTCATATCCTGACTGCATGCAAAAACCTGGAAGAACGTGGCTGAGAAAGTTAGTTATACAGACTTTCCACTACTCTTACATCATACCTCTAGGACACCTAGAAATATGACAGGTGCAAGGAAATGTGAAAGGTATGTCTTTGGTACAGATGGAGAAAAGAGCCTTTTTTTTAAAAAAAAAGGATGGCCACCAGCGATTCCTGGTTTAACAAAGCATGGACTTCTTAACTCTAAATGCTCTGTATATTTCAGAGACCACTCCTCCAGGATGAGAGCTATGAAAATTGTAGAGTAAGTGTACTTGTATCTTTTAAATGTCCTTCCTCTTCCTTTTTCAATTCATTTCCCCTCCCTCTTTCAGAGTCTTAGCACCTTAAGCTTGCTCAGAGTCCCCAACTACTAAAACCCCACCCAGGCTTCTCCTTCCCCCAAGGAAAAATTTATTATTGTCTCATTTAGCAGAAAGTGTCTAGCAACTAACTATTACAGAAAAGTTCTGAATATTTGATGTTTCATGTTTAGATGTTGGCTTGTGCTACACCTCCAATCCCCTACAAGGATATCTGCATTTTCCTTAGGTAACATAATTTGCACAAATAAATTAATTTCTTGATAATGATGAAATTTTAGATATCAGCCAGAAATTGGAGATAGAGGAACTGCAATGATCAACTGCCATCTCTGCCCAAGATGTGGTACAGTGAAAGGTGGAAAAAAGATCCTTAGAGCAGAAGCAGAAAACAAAACAAAACAAAATACTAGACAGAATAAGGACTTTCTACCCTGCCTCACGGCCTCTAATAAGCCCTCCAGAATACATGTTTATCTAAACAATCGCAATTGTGCCTTTCTTTCTTTCCTCTGGTTAAATTCCAAGTAGCAATGTGATAAGATCTACAAGAAACCTAACCTAATTCTTAGAGACTGAAAGAAACACCCTATGAGTCATGGCTAAGTATTAGGCTGGTATGAAAAAATGTCAGAATCTAAAGTGAAAGAAGAACACCACCCCGAAACTTCCTTTCATCACATATTCAATTAAAATTAAAATGTCTTTTCATCACAGATTAAAATAAAATGAAAGGAGAGTACTGTATATTTAACAAGTTTTTCCAGTGATGATGATCAGAGATTTTCTTCATTATTGTTATTAATTATTCTTTTGAAATATCCAGAGGTCAGATTTACTACTCCCATCTCACTGGTCTGAGAGGCCTGCTAAGAATGCCTTATCAGTTCAGTTAATGACCATTTCTAATTTGCATACAACAGGACTTTGCTGCAAATATCTGTTAAATTCTCAGAGTACGTAGACAAAATCCATTATGAGAAATATAATCAGAAATCTGGTGTTAGGTAGCTCAAGGTCAGGCAGTCAATAATATTGAGTATTTATTGTACACAAGGTATTATAACATAATTTTTAAAGTAAAAGTTATTTTCTCAAGAAGCCTTCAATCAAGGTGAGGAAACCACATGTTTATGATAAAAAATGCTCCTTAAGATTGCAAAACCATTGGGGGAAAGTTTGTTTAGGAACAGTTTCAAAGTAAATATCTCCCCATCAATGACTTATTAATTACAAAGTAAAAAGAGCTACCTTTAAAGTGAAAAAAATCTGAATTGGGAGATTGGGATTGACATATATACATCAATATGTATCAAATGGATAACTAATAAGAACCTGCTGTATAAAATAAATAAATAAAAATTTAAAATGTACACTATTAATAATGTAAAAAAAAAGTGAAAAAAATCTCTCAGCTAAGTAATTAAAGCTAATTAACATCACCAATAATGCCTCCTGATGTAAGGCACTGAGGACACATCATCTGCCAAAAATGCATAACCTGTATGGATTTATGAGGAACAATCAGACAAACCTCAACTAAAGGACATTCTACAAAAGAAAAAGGCTGTATTCTTCAAAAAACTGTCTATCATGAAAAACAATGAAAGGCCGAGGGACTGTTCCAGGTTAAAACAGACGAAAGAAATGACAACTAAATGTAATGCATAATTCTAGATTGGGGGAGAAATTGTTATAAAGGGTAGTTATTAGGACAATCAGTAAAATTAAAATATGGATTCTGTATCAGATAATAATATATATCAATGTTAAAATAAACTTCCTGAAGTTGATCATTATACTGTTATGTAAAAGACTGTCATTGTTTTGTTTTGTTTTTTTTTACAAAAGTTTACTCTTAAATGTACAATAGGTTCCAAGACAACACTTCATTCTAGCTATAGGTGGCAACAGATGTTATGGCAGGGAATCCAGATGTTTAATCCAGATGTTTAAACAGGAATGGAACTAAGGATCATCATTGCCTCAGGCACAAGGAACAGCTTACTTTTTGCCAGATTTCTTAATTCCACCTGTGGCCAGGGGGCCTTTCCCTGGCGGCCTTCTTCGCTTTTAGCTCCTCGAGGTTTCTTTTGCTCCTCCTTCTGTTTCTGCTTGAATGCCTTATCTTCCTCATCCATCTCCCTGGCTTGCTTCTTGGGCTGCTGCAGGGGCTTCTTCCTGCCACCTTCGCAGCCCGACATGGCGCCTGCCGCCTGCCGCCCCTTCCCCAGACCCTGCCACCGGCTGCCTGTCATTGTTTTTTTATGCTGAAGTATCTAAGGATAAAGGGTTATGATCTCTGCAACTTAACCTCAGAAAAAAAAAAAAAGAAAAATGTGTATATTACATATAAAAAGGTAAAACAAATATGGCAAAATGTTATCAATGTATGAAGCTGAGTCAGGCATAAAGGAGTTCATTTTTTTTTTTTAAGTAAAAAGTTTACTTTTAAAAATGTTCAAGGGCTTCCCTGGTGGCGCAGTGGTTGAGAGTACGCCTGCCGATGCAAGGGACACGGGTTCGTGCCCCAGTCCGGGAAGATCCCACAAGCCGCGGAGCGGCTGGGCCCGTGAGCCATGGCCACTGAGCCTGAGCGTCTGGAGCCTGTGCTCCGCAACGGGAGAGGCGACAACGGTGAGAGGCCCACGAACCGCAAAAAAAAAAAAAAAAAAAAAAGTTCAATAACCAGTTTCTACACAGATAGGCCCTCATCTAAGGTTGTCTTTTGGGGTCTCTAGAAACAGACTTCCTCTCCTTCCTAAATCTTTGAATCAGTGTAGATGATACATATATTCCAAGAAGTATGTTTTAGGAATCTAAATGTGTTGCAAGAAAGTAAGATAATAGCAGCAAGTTCATAATAATGACTGTTTTTTTTTTCAATATTACCAGTGCCAGGCACTGTGCTAGGTACTTTATATACATGATTCTCATTTAACCCATATAACCTGAGAAGCAGGTATTTTTAGTCCCAATTTACAAGTGAGAAGACTAAGGATCGGGGAGGTTAAGCAACCAATCCAGAAATCACGCAGCTAGTAAATGAGAAAGCCAGGATGCTGGCTCCCAGAAATTCACAGACGTTTTAAAGAAGCTGTCTCATCATTACTGCTGCTTCCCTCAGTCACGAACAGTCTTTCCACGGCATGGGTTCCTTAAGTTTTTGCAAACTTAAGTCAGACCAGCCTACCTGAACAGTGGAATAAAAGGTCACAGTCACTTAAAGGTAAACAAGGTCCCAGCACCAATCAAACAGAACTGACATGGCTCTTGGCCTGATTCCAAAGCTGCCTGATTTGTCAGCTGTACAGGTCTTTCTTACTGGAAAAGTTTTGCTAGGATTTCCTGATAAGCTTTCAATGTAAGCAATAAAGAATTCTTTAATTCTCTGCTCGTCTCTCTTCTGACATTACAAATAGGTGGTGCTTAAGTTACCTGTACTTTTCATTCATGACACAAAATAGTTTTAAGGATGCCAAAATAAATCAAGGGAATAAATGTCATGTCATATTCTCACCAGTTACTTTCCATGACTTCAAGTTAAAATTCCTTAAAGTTTAATAGAAAAATACTTAACACATCCAAAGACATGTTTATAGGAACTTCTCAGAAGTCTTTGCTCTGTGTGTGTGTGGGGGGGGAGGATTATGTGTGCTATAATATTTTTACAGCTCTACTGAATGAACTATAATTGACATACAATAAACCATATATTTAACAAGTGTATAATTTAATGAGTGTTAACATTATATACCTGTGAAATCATCAAAATTAATAAACATATCCCTCACTCTCAAGTTTCCTCATACCACTTTATAATCCATCTCTCCCTCCCTACTCTGACTTTGCTTTGCTTTTCTGTTTTGTTTACATTGTGGTAAAATATACATAACATAAATTCTACTTTGCTTTTTAACTGTATAATTCTTTTTTTTTTTTTTTTGCGGTACGCGGGCCTCTCACTGTTGCGGCCTCTCCCGTTGCGGAGCACAGGCTCCGGACGCGCAGGCTCAGCGGCCATGGCTCACGGGCCCAGCCGCTCCGCGGCTTGTGGGATCTTCCCGGACTGGGGCACGAACCCGTGTCCCTTGCATCGGCAGGCAGACTCTCAACCACTGTGCCACCAGGGAAGCGCTAACTGTTTAATTCTTGAAGTACTGAACCATCTTGCATAATTCAACTTAACCAGCCAAACACATGGTAGATATCATCATACTAGAAAGAAGCAAAGGCGCTAAATACTGCCCTTGTGGGGGTTTTTTTGTTTTTGTTTTTGTTTTTGTTTTTATCACAAATGAGGTCTTTTATTTGTCACCATTAAACGTCTGATTTTTAAACAGATTCCTGGACTGGTGGCTCATATCCATCAGCTCGTTCAACTTTAGCACCTGTCTCGTCCCCAGTAGCTTTTCCAGAACTACTACCTTCACCATGTAGCTCCATGAGTTTTCCCAATTCAAACTTGGGCTTCTTCAGCATTTTTACTTTTCTAACACAGACATCATGGAGTGGATAAATAGACTGGCAGGCCTTTTCTATGTCTTTTCCAATGCTGTCTGGAATCAATTTATTGACCACCTCTTTCAAGTCATTTGTCTGCACCTCTCGGGTCATGATTTTTCCATCATCTTCTTGCGGATCTGGCGGACCTGCTGGTGCTGGGCATAAGAGGTCTTCCGAATCTGATTGTTGCATTTTTTAGTAAAACCCACACAGAAGAGACGAAGCAAATAACCATCGGTCGTCTTGACATCAAGGTGAGCTTCAATCATGGTCTGCCATTTTTTGACTATGGAGCACATTTTGTCACGGGTTAAGATCCATGCCATGGAAATTAGTCAGGCAGCTTTTGCCCTGAACGTCCTCAGTAATAAGCTTGACTTTTCTAAATGCAACTTCATCATTCTGCAGATCAGCAAGGCTCACTTCAAACACACGACCCTTGAGGCCATCAGATGCGATTTGGGTTCCTTGAGTTCTCGTGACCAGTGTTTTCCCAATAGTTCTTATAGTGAACATAGCTGGTGCTTTCACGTCGTACCAATCTTTCTTAGAAAGTGGGTCAACCACTTTCTTCTTGGCTCCCTTTTGACCGCCTTTGGTAAGGCGCTTGTTCTTTCCGACCGCCATGGTGCTGCTCCGAGAACCAAAAGGCTGCCCTTGTGGTTTTAAAGATATTTTAAAGTCAAATTGATATCTGGAGTCACTAGATATTGTGACACTGGATCTATCCCACTAGATTAAAAAAAATCATACAAAAAATATAAAATATCACAATGAGAACTCAAGGGAGGAGAAAGGAGGTATCTGACTAGCTATTTAAAGCTAATGTAAAATTCATGAACAAAGAATCAAGGCAACCATTATTATTAGTATTAGTACTGACACACTGCAAAGCCCATTGGTAAATAATAGTAATACTAACATATTTTACCTGAATTTCAGTTGAGTACGTACATTCTTCAACAAAATCTCTCCTTCTGTCTTATATAAATATCTCTAAACAAATATCTAAGGCAGTGTTTCTCAATATTTTTTATCCATGCTCCATTTTGAGAAAAGTAAAAATCTTTAACCTCACTCCGTTAGCATACTGTAGTGATTAAATAGAGGTCAGCCCCTAAATCATATTACCTAAATATGAATCCCATTTCTACCACTAACTAGCCATGAAAATTTGGACAAATTCCTTTATCTCTCCAAGTCTTAGTTTCATCATCTAACAAATGTGGTTTAAATGGAATAATCCATGTAAAGCCTTAGCTCAGCGTCTGGCACACAGTATGTGCTTGTAAACATTAGCTACTATTATTATTTCATAGTAGTAGTAGTTGCCATCATCTGCCTTAAAGTCTATCTTCTGTTTATCCCCTATAGCCAAAAAGATTTTGTCAAATTTTCACCCATGATTGCTACTATAAAAAATGTACTTTTAATGTAAAAGTATGATAAAACATGAAGTATGCTCCATCTCCCCATCTTATCCTTACCCCATTTAAGAATCACTGCTGTGGAACTTCCCTGCTGGTCCAGTGGTGAAGAATCCGCCTTCCAATGCAGGAGACGTGGATTCGATCCCTGGTCAGGGAACTAAGATCCCACATGCCGCGGGTCAACTAAGCCAGTGCATCACAACGAGCTCCCGTGCCTCAACTAGACAGCCTGTGTGCTGCAAAGTACAGAGCCCACTAGCTATGGAGCCTGCGCGCCACAACCAGAAAAGAGAAAACCCACACGCCACAACTAGAGTGAAGCCGGCGCACCGCAGCAAAAGATCCCACCTGCCTCAACGAAGATCCCACATGCCGCAACTAAAACCCGACACAGCCAAAAGTAAAATAAATAAATAATCAACAAATCTTTAAAAAAATAATAATTTAACAATTGCACATCCTTGCCCAACAGACATTAATTCAAAAAAAATTACTATTGTAGCAAGAACTCTTCTAGAGTCTGATGTTAAGCTATGATGAAGAAACACCACTATTACTACTACTACTACTACTACTACTACTACTACTACTACTACTACTACTACTGTCAGCATTTATATAACACCTGTATGTCTAAAAAATTTAAAAATATTAAAACTCTTGGGGCTTCCCTGGTGGTGCAGTGGTTAAGAATCTGCCTGCCAATGCAGGGGACACGGGTTCGAGCCCTGGTCTGGCAAGATCCCACATGCCACGGAGCAACTAAGCCCGTGCGCCGCAACTACTGAGCCTGCGCTCTAGAGCCCGGAAGCCACAACTGCTGAACTTGCGTGCCACAACTACTGAAGCCCATGCGCCTAGAACCTGTGCTCTGCAACAAGAGAAGCCAATGCAATGAGAAGCCTGCGCACCGCAACGAAGAGTAGCCCCCGCTCACCGTAACTAGAGAAAGCCCGCGCATGGCAACGAAGACCCAATGAAGCCAAAAATAAATAAATTTAATAAATTTAAAAATACAAAAAACTCTCTTAACATTCACAACCCTTTGACATAGATGTATTATTTTTATCATTATTGAAACTGAGGCACAGAAAATAAGATCACACAGCTAGTAAGTGGCGAAGCTAGGAATCAAATTCAGTCAGCCTGGCTGCAGACTACACACCCTTAACTACTGTGGTATACAATAAAATGTGACACTGTACTATACAAGAAGGTACCTAATAACTATCTGTAAATATTTGAATGCCTGTTATGTTGGATAGGGCAGACACTTATTCTGGGAAAGTCCAGATAATAGAAAATGAATCACTAGTTGGAAGATGCAGAGACACAAACTTTAACTAAACATAATAAAAACCTTTTTAGGAACGAGAGTTATCTGAAAAGGGGCTGAGTCACCTCGGGGCATTTCATTTTGGCATACCAGGACATTCAAGGAGAGGTTGTGTAGAAATACCTTCATTCATTTCATTAGTCATAATCCTGCTAAAGTCCATCATGGTTGATCTTTTCGTTTGTTCTAATCTTAAAATACTTTCAAATCATGACTGCCATCTATCACATTAGCATTCACAATTTTATGTAACCTATAAACTTGGAAAGCATGGTTTTTATGTCTCCATCAATGTTAGTACTGAAAGTATTGATCAGGATAGATATATGTCACCATATACCAATGTGACATACCACTAGACCCCTCTCTCCTCATTGAGATCCACTCTTAATACTCTAGGTTAGTACAATATAAAACACAGGAGAGTTTATCTTTAGAAAACAGGATAGAAAAATATATTTAGAATTCTTAATGATTAGGGTATTCAATCAGATGTAAACCCGTTTCATTGTACTATCACATAATCCATATTTCTCTATCACAGTCCCAAAGATTATGATAATAGTGATGATAAAAATTATAGCTAACACTTACAGAGTACTTCCTTTGTGCCAGAAAGTTATAAACCTTTTGCATATATATATATTTTTTACAACTTTATTGGAGTATAATTGCTTCACAGTGGTGTGTTAGTTTCTGCTTTATAACAAAGTGAATCAGTTATACATATACATCTGTTCCCATATCCCTTCCCTCTTGCGTCACCCTCCCTCCCACCCTCCCTATCCCACCCCTCCAGGCGGTCGCAACTTTTGCATATATTAAATAACTTAATTCTCACAACAATCTTATGTGGTAGATAATATTATTTGCTCTATTTTGCAGATGAGGAAATTGAGGCACAGCTGGGTTAAATGACTTGACTGAGGTCACACACCTAGGACAGGGCAAAACCAGGATTTGAACCAAGGCATTCCGGCTCTAGGATCTGTGTACTTAACAACAACACTGCCTAGTATTTATTTACTTATTATATGCTGCCTAGTATATAAAATGGTCATACATGAATTTAAACAAAACCACTTACTGCACTCTGGCCATGCACTACACTGTGCCAAGCAGGAAGTTAATTTGATCTTTCACAAAGACTGGGCTCCTTCTCACTGGGCATATCGCTGACAGACTACTTAGGAATTCCAGGGGCTTATTTTGGTTTGGGCCAGAGTAGAAGAGTAGAGGGTGCACTAGACCAGGAATCATATCATATAAACGGGGACTTCATTCTAGCTCCTCCCAGGGAATTCCCTGGCAGTCCAGTGGTTAGGACTCGCGCTTCCACTGCAGGGGACATGGGTTCGATCCCTGGTCAGGGAACTAAGATCCCACAAGCCTCTCAGCCTGGACAAAAAAAAAAAAAAAAAAATCTAGCTCCTAGTACCTTAACTCTAAGTTATGGTGAGTGCAAATGAGAGATTAGAAAACAAACTCCCTGATGTTGCTCCTTTCCACCGTTCAATTCTCCTGCTCTGAAAAGAGCCCATTTTCATTCAGAGACTCAGTATCATTCGGTCTGTGTGATCTTCACCCTTAGCCATACCGTCAGATGCCACTGCCTAACCTCAACCAATCAGCACATCACTCTCTCAGGCCACAGACTGGGGGAGGAGGGAGGTGGGAAGGGCAGTGATTGGTGACCTAAGATAGTCCAATGAGAGTGAATCTCAGGACTCGCCAGATAGGAATTCATGGACAAAGATTATCACTTCTTTCTTTGTGAATTCAAGCCTGGAGACATGACTCTAGGAACCATCCTATAACAATCTAATGGTCATCCTATAACCGGAAGAGAGTCTTTCTCAAAACAGTCACACAGAGAAAGCAATGCTGATGATGGAGAGAAGCCAGATCCTGAACTGCCTAATTGTGTCAACCAATACATTCCCCTTTTTGCTTAAGCTCAGTTAAGCTTGGTTTTTTATCACTTAGAACCACAAAATCATAATTAATGCATTCAATACTTGGCAATGAGCCCTAGCACAAAGTAGGTGCTCAATAACTATTTGAACAAATGTAATAAGTGGAAAAACTCTTTTGAAATTTTGTAAAGCACTACTCACATTAGTATTTTGTTTTGATGGAAAGAGGTCAAGTACTTGTCAATTTATAAGTGTATCAAAGATGGCATAACAAAGCTCTCATCCTGTCAAAAGTATTTTTTTCTTATCTGCTTACAGTTCTTCTATTTTCCAAAGATGACTTTTGTGTCATATATTATGTTTTATACTATACTTTTTAAAAATTAATTAATTAACTTATTGGCTGTGTTGGGTCTTCGCTGCTGTGCACGGGCTTTCTCTTTGTTGCGGTGCACGGGCTTCTCTTTGCGGTGGCTTCTCTTTGTTGTGGAGCACAGGCTCTAGGCGTGCAGGCTTCAGTAGCTGTGGCATGCAGGCTCAGTAGTTGTGGCGCTCGGGCTTAGCTGCTCTGCGGCATGTGGGGTCTTCCCGGACCAGGGCTCGAACCCGTATCCCCTGCATTGGCAGGAGGATTCTTAACCACTGTGCCACCAGGGAAGTCCCTTATACTATACTTTAAACTGAACATTACACATGAGACTTAAACTGAAGTCTTAAGATCCTCTGGATTTAGAACAAACACATCTAATACTTTTTGTTTTATAATGCAAAACACTTCTATATCTTCTCCACTTTCTTAGGAGATGGAAAACACCAAGATCACAGTCATTCCATAATAGTGACCCTAAAAGAATTCAGAAATTATAAAGAGATTAACCCTCACACCTTTCCTCTAGAACTATTACTAATTTTTAAACTTTGACTTTATAGGTCTCTCAAGTTTTTCATTTTTCACTGGCTCTCTTAGACCATCCCCATGTTCCTCACATCTACTAACTTATACACTATGAAAGTATATATAAAAATTTAATAATTAGTGCCTAAACTGATGAAAAAAATTACCCCCAGCTTCCCTAAAGTTCCAATAGATGTCTGCTAGGACACATCAAATTTGCTACTGAGAAAAGGTATGTGGGAGGATGAGGGCATAGTGAGGGTAGCAAATATATGTTGGGTTTTTAGTTCATTATACTGAGACTTAGCTTGACCTAAAATCACACGACCTTTACAATACTCACAATTGCCCAGTAAACACTGAATACCTCCAACAATGAGGAATAATACTTCCCAACTCTCCACTTATGATAACTGCCCCTTTGCAATCAACCAATACTATTCAAGTAAAAGTGAGTGATGACCCTAGAAAAGGAGACTTTAAATATCTACATCCCAGAGGGAACACATACACACACACACAACCCAGGCTGCCTTAATATCTGTTTGTCCAGTGGGTAATAGGGTTGGGAAAAGATGACACCTCCTCGGAGCCAATACAGTACAAGATCAAAATGGGGATGGGGAGCAGGAGATTGCCCAATGACTTGCAGGTGGAGCCTGGCTTCCAGCCATAGCACCCACATTAATTAAGCTGGGATGAGTCAAAATGAAAGCAGTTGGAGATAGAATACACAGCCTCACTTATGAGCCCATTAGGGTGGGCCAAAACTTCCTATTTCCTTAGCAGTTTATCCTCCCCAAAAGTTTCTACGACAAAAGAAGCTATAACAAAAGAGAAAAAGGGAGCTGGCAGCCAGAATGCAGCATTTGTAAGGCCTGATCTTTCCAACACTGCTACATATTCAGTCCCGAGATAAGTCACCTTATCTTAGTCAAATTCCCCATTCAAGCACAGATTCTAAATATGGACATAAATACCCACACCACCACCATCACTACCATAACCCTGCCTATTAAGTGCCTTAGCGTCTCCAAATTGCTTTCAAGATACAGAATGTGGTATCTGTTCCTGTGATTTTTACCCAGATTCACAACATCTGGCTCCATTTCTGCTGACTAACCTCCCAGTATACACTGCTTGCCTTGTTCTTTAATGTTCCAATAGACGCCTGCTTGGATGGATTAACTTTGCTATTAAGGAAGTACACAGAAGTAGAAATGTGTGTCAGCAGGGAGGAGATACTGAGGATAAATCTAATCAAGTGTCTTTCCAACGTGAATATCTTGAAGGAGACAAAATCTGGGCGCTGGTATGCATATGCTTGTGTTTTAAAGATGAAAGTCTCCCACAAGTGCAGTTTTAGAAACTCCCACCCAATCCCCTCTATTCTACTTCCTTATTGTTGGTAGATTTAGTAAGCATCCCAGGGTGAAAGAGGAGGTGGACTCTGCTTCCTAAGCTATGCAACAACCTAAATAGTAGAAGTTGCAATCATGTATACTCTTAACCCTAATTCAAATTTGACTGATTACTACAGGGAACTATCTGTAAAAAGAGGAACCATGAACTGTTCCCTTGCATTCTATTCCTGCTTCCCCTGTCTCTGGGCCTACCATTTTCTTCCTCAGTAAGACCCTACGCTCAGTAATTTTCTACTGGCATACCAATGTCCAGTTCCAAAGCTGAGTGAGCAAGCATACTTTGTACTTGGGATCTTGATCTGCTTCTCCCTTTGTGGAGCGTAATAAAGCAGTGCTCTAAGAGGCAAGCTCTGTGACCTCCTAGGTTAACGTGAATCACATACTGTTGGCATGAATCATGTCACCTGCTGTACATTCAGGCCTTCCCACAGGTAACAGTGCAGTCACCTCACCCCTTGGTTACTAAAGACCTTTGAAGCTTGAGGGAGGATATGTCGAACCCATAGTGGGGAGGAGGGACTGGATTCAAGAACCAGCAGAACGCCTAGCGCAGCTCACAAGCCAAAAATGGCCCACTGCCTGTTTTTGTAATTAAGGTTTTGCTGGGACACAGCCATGCTCATCCACGGATGAATGAATGAAAAGTGGTCTACGGACACTTTTGTGCTACAGCTGCAGAGCTGAGTAGTTGCAACAGAGACTGTATGACCTGCAAAGCTGAATATTTACTATCTGGCCCTTTACCTAAAAAGTTTGCCAACTCTATTCTAGATGAAAACAGGATCAGTTTTATCAATAACTTGGTAGTGAATTCTACCTAGGTTATGCAAACAGTTTTAAAGTGGAGGACAGTGCTAGGAATAGAATTATCTCAAGAAACTGTACCATAACTTTCTGATACAGGATTTCTACAGTTTATGTCACTAACCTGTATATATCACCACACTGTACAGAATAAGTCAAAAGAATGCCTGATTTGGGAAGTTCTAAATGTAAAAGTGATTTCACAACATGATCTGCACAGATGATTAGTTTTAAGTCAGAGCTCAATGTTATTCCTCAATATGTGGGACCTGTAAATTGCCACATCTAAGATCTTAGCTCTGAACTTGATCTCTTCCGTCTAATTTCTCCAGAGAAACCCTTATTCAACAAACACTGAGTGGGCACTTACTCTGTGCCAGACCCTGGGTTAGTCCTGGACCAAAATAAAGTTTCTTCTTGGGCCTGACCACACAGTAGGCTATTTCAGCAAAGAGATTATCCTAAAAACCACAAGGGACACTTGTAATAGCTCTTACAGGTGAATGATTTTGCTCTGCCAGTATTCTACGAGAAGAATCCGTGAGTAAACCCTGTGTTTAGATTTTGCTCTTCCTAGAGTGGGTTATGGAACTTGTATCTCTAAGGCAGGGTCTATGACAGATTCAGGGAGTCTTGGATTTGGACCCAGAAAATTATATCTTTATTTTCACTAGCCTCTGGCAAATTCACCATTCCTTCAATTATGAACGTAAGCCACAATAGTAATAGTACACTTAGTAGAACAGACTTTGTCACCGATAGAAATCATAGATATTTTCATATAATATCACACTCGTACAAGTATCTTGAAATACTGTTTAAACACACGATCATTTAAAAATTATCATAGCTATAAGACCCACTGATAGACAGTAAACTTTATTTATTATGTTAATAAAAACTACATGTGCTATATCACACATTTTAAAAATATTCTGATAACTATATTTCAACATAATTTGTTTCCTTTATAATTCTATGTATTTTTTTGCAATATAAACATTATTCAAAAAAAGGAGTCAAAAAGGTTTCACCATACTGACAAAGGGGTCCACAGCACAAAAAAGATTAAGACCTAGGGGCCAAAAAATAAACAAACAAACGTAATCACATCTGAGGTAATTCTATGCAGATAAGTTAAGTGCCATACACTCATTTTGTTCTCTAATATAAAGCAAAGACTATAAGTCTTCTTTTTTTTTTTTTTTTTGTGGTACGCAGGCCTCTCGCTGTTGTGGCCTCTCCCGTTGCGGAGCACAGGCTCCGGACGCGCAGGCTCATGGGCCCAGCCACTCTGTGGCATGTGAGATCTTCCTGGACCAGGGCACGAACCCGTGTCCCCTGCACCGGCAGGCGGACTCTCAACCACTGAGCCACCAGGGAAGCCCTATAAGTCATTATTTTTAGCAGCCCTCACTTCAGACTGGTTTGCAAATAGTTGTGAATGTGATATATAACAGCCTAGCAGATCCATGGGTTCCCCTGGCAATCATTCTAGTCCAAACATAGAAAACTTCAAACTAACATAACTTTCAACAAGAGTTACCAAAAGAAAGGGAGAAAAAAGACTGAAAAAAGACAACAAACAAACAAAAAACCAAAACATAACCCTGCTATATATCTATCTACTAATCTGGTTTGCAAACAGTAAAATACAGGCAATACAATTATTTATATTAATGAGAATATGTATGTAAACAAACCTAACACAGTGCCAAATATATACTAGAGACTCACTCTTTTTTTTTCTTCTGGAATGGTGCTCTGGCATATACTGCAAAATAACGTATGTAAAAATGTATATTCCCTGAATTTACTGACTGAATTATAGAAGGGAGTTAGAATTTAAATTTTGCCACAAATCATTCATAAACAATTGACAAAACAAATCATACTTCATACACGTGTCCAGGTACCCATTTGACAGGAATATTGTGAAAAGGGAACTTTAGGACTAGAAACAGAAAGGTTTAAGCTTAGGAAAGAGAAAGTGCTAGAAGTTACCCTCTGGCATATAAGCAGGAGGGCTGAGCCCTGCTCTTACACTCTCCTTCCTATTGTTTTCTTTTTTCTTTCTTTTTTTGTTTTTTAATTGGGGTATAGTTGTTTTACAGTGCTGTGTTAGTTTCTACTGTACAGTGAAGTGGAGTTCCCTGTGCTATACAGCAGGTTCTCATTAGTTATCTATTTTATACATATTAGTGTATATATATATGTCAATCCCAATCTCCCAATTCATCCCAGCACACCCCCCTTTCCCCCCTTGGTGGAAGTCCATACATTTGTTCTCTACATCTATGTCTCTATTTCTGCCTATTGTTTTCTAATGTGACTTATGTAGTGGTAACGTAGGTAAAAGTTGTAGAAGCAGCCACAATGTTGAGTAAAAAGGAACTCTCACAGTTCAGTGATGATTGGGAAGTACTCTGATTTCAGGGTTTCTCTAACATAAAAAATTTCCCCCAAATCATGACTTTTAGAAAAATTTATTCTTTCCAATCTATTTTAGGGTAACACAAACGTTAGTGTAAGACAGACCTATTTCTGTTTGATTCAGTAGGAAGAATTACCTCTATTAGTAGAAAAGCCAGAAGATCTGGTTTCAGATGAGAGTTACGCAAATACTTGGAAAGAAAAGCATAAGAAAATTACAATTATAACTAGATATTCTGTCTTTATTCATCATTAAAAATAATAGCAAATTATTATGCTTGCTTTTTCTATGAATATTTCATAAATTAATCCTCATGAGAGTTTATAACATGAAGAGGTTATTCAGCTCCCACAGGAAAATCATGAATGAGGTCAGGTGGTTTACAAACTCCATGAGATTGTACACTAAATTTGGTGAGTATGCATATATTTCAGATTCTTAAAGGGTCATTTAACCAGAAGAACAGTTATCTTTGCCATAGAAAATCTAAAGCAAGAGAAAGCAATAATTCTTCCCAGAGACACAGAGTAAGTCAGTGTTAACATCAGATAAAGTAACCAGGGACTTCTGAATCCAAGGCTCTATCTGACTAGATCATTCTCCTTAAGGGATCACATATCCAAAGAGGAGATTCCTCAAGAAAAATAAAACCTCACCTGTTTATGGGAGAAGAAATCATAGGCTGAGGAAGGAATAAAAGTTCATTCTTTATCAATCAGGCCATTATACTGGTTTTCAAAGGGAGTTTGCAAAGCAGGGTAAGTCAGAAAGAATCATCTCATTCAGCAGACACAAATGACCCCAGAGGCAGTGCTGAAGTCCCCAAGTCTAAATGTCTTCCCTTCTGTGGTGAGTTACCTTTAAGCATTATATTCTGTTCTAGGAACAAATTCTTGAGTATTTCCTTTTAGTTATGTTGAATGTAAGCCAAGTAAACATCTAATGTTCTAGAAAAAGCCATTTTTTAGCTAAACAAAGGCTATCCCTCACCATTCCCAACTCATTCCCATTCAAGAATCTTTCTGAACTCTCTTCCCCTATCACAAAATGTATGTGTGTGTAGAGGGTGGGGTGACTATTAGGTTATCAGATAAATACAGTGTCTGGTAAGTTGAAATTGCCTCAAGCTTCTTCTATTAGATATATTTTTTAAAACACTGAGTGACACAGTAAGTAGCACCTTCTACAAAGGGCTGTAAAAGGGGAGGAAGTAGTGAAACTCACTTTAGTTCATTTCATCTGCATCACTAACAGCCCTCATGAAAGGGAATTGGTAGGAAATAAAACCAGAGCTAAAACATCATTTGAATTATCCACAGCATGGTATCATTCCCAGTATGCCAGTCTTGGCCACCAGTGCACAAATCATTGAACTGGATAGCTAAAAACAGTAAAGCTTCTCCGCTGTGGCATTCTAGTCACCACTGTTGACCTTCCCAGATCACCCTGTCTTCTCCAAGATAATCCTCTATCTGTTCACCACTGATTCCTGCACCAAATTCCATTCTCAACTAGTTTCTTTTTACTAGCAATTCTCTGTACTTGCAGAATCACTAAATATCAAGATTGAAAAGGACCCTGAAGGTTGTATCTCCCTACTCCCACTTTATTTCTTGGCAGAATCTTTTCTGTCTCTATCTTCAGTTCCCTTTCTAAGCTTTGTTCCTACCCTCCTCAAAGCTTCCCCCTTCCTCAATGTCTATTCCTAGCAGTTTTTCCTATCACAAACCCCTATATCCTCACTGCCTTTATAAATATCACTGTCCCTATTTCAATATATACCTGTTGGTTCTCCCAACTGAGAACCTGAGTTTCAGTCCCCAGTCATAACTGGTCACTTCGATTCTATTTGGGAAGCCTTCTCCAGTTAAGTCAATCTGATAGAGCCTGTGCCCCAGCCCCGGATCCAGTCTTCCTAATTGCATCTTTGTACTTCCAAACAGTCCCCTAATCGTAGAATCGTCGCATTTTAGACCAGAAAGAAAACTCAGAAATAATCTGGTCCAATGTTTTTCCAACTTTTTTTACTACATTTTAAGACACATGAAATCCATTTTACATCATAATCTCACACACACATAACTGAAACACGTTTCATGAAATAATACTCTTACTCTGCGAACACACTGAAAATTTCTAGTCTATTCCTTTTTTTTTTTTTTTTAATTTCAGGTTCCATCCACTAAATAGACTTCACAACCCAATCATAGGATGGAAGCCACAGTTTAGGAAACAATCTAGCCCAAACTTCCCATTCACGGAGGAAGAAACTGTAGCTCAATGGTGAGGTGAGCCTCCCAGCCACAAGAAGTTTGTCCATAAAATTAAACTCGGGTCTGTCTGATAAGTCCCAAACCAGTGTTTCCCACTAAGACCTTCTCCACCCAGTCACCACACCCCGTACCCAAACACCATGCTACCGTACCCTGTCCAGTCACTGATCCCACACTCTTCTCCAACTCAGCCCCTCAAAGTTACTGCTCGTTGGTCGGAATCCCCCTGCAGCCGCTGCTTCATGTTCTCTTAGGTCAGAGTCATTTCACAGTTACTATCCATCGATCGGTCTCCTCCGAGTCGTTGGTCCTTGGTCACAGTTCCCTGCTGTCACTGCTTCATACTTCCTCGGTCATAGTCCCCTCGCAGCCTCTGCCTCGTGTTCTCCGAGGTCAGAGTCCCTTAGCATTCACTGCTGCGGGTCGCAGACCCCTCGCGAGCAGCTGCGTCTCAGTCACAGTCCCCTCGTTGTCAGTGCCCCAGGGTCACAGTAGCCTTGCAGCCCCAGCCTCACACTCCCCTCGCTGTCACTGACCCACTCTTCTTTCAGTCAGTCTCCCCACGGTCCCAGCGCCACAGTTTCTCCTCTCAAATAGAGCCGCAAGGATAGGCACACACCGAGTCCTCACCTGCAGCTCACGCTCCCCCGGTCCGTGTCCCGTCGAATTTCTCCTGGGCGCCGCGTCACGGACAAGGGAAGTTGAGAGGGTTGCGGGGAGACGCCCGGGAAAGGCAGCTGACGGAACCGTGGGCCGGAAGTCCCGCCTACTGCCCGCCCTCTTGTCACTCCGACCACGATTTCTCCCTGAAAACCACGACCCCTGACACAGTAGTTCCGCCTCCATAGAGGCCCCGGGGACGGAGTGACTGAACCGACATCCACAGAGACAGAAGACAAAATGGCAAAGGGTCAGTCTCCATGCGGAACTAGAGTATGCGGTGAAGATACGGATGTATCTTGTCATGAGACACGCTGTGACTTGTCACTCGTGCTCACTGTCAGTCCTTCAAGAAGCGTTAACGCGATGGCTCCCCTTTTGCCCAGCTCCGGGCTCGGTCCCTTCCAGGAGGACCTGTCAGTCTTGGTCCTTCCTACGCTACCCCAGCGCCTGGCGTGGTGCCAGGCACTCGTACCAGCCCATTCACAATGCAGATGGCCGCGACGCCTTCCACCCTTGATATCCCCTACCTCCACCCCATGGTCTGCGGCTGCTTCACACAGCGCCACCTTTTCCCTACTTGGTGATGTAAAGAGAATTCCAACCAAGTCCTGTGAAAAGCCCTCTTCCTGTTATTTCTAACCCAGGTTAGCTCAACAAAAGGTGATCCCTAGGCATAAACTGGGGGCTAGCTGAACAGGAACGGATTCAAGGGAGGCCACTGGTAGGAAATCACATGGCAGGGTGTCTGGTGAAGAGAAACTTTTTCCTTTGCTAGAATGAACCTTTGGAGGGGTCCCTTTTGATTCTATAGATGTAAGGCAAGTAAATACCCAATGTTATGGAAGAAGTATGTACAAGAACTTTTTAATGTATTTACTTCTTATTTTTGTCTACATGCTTGAAAGTAGCTGAGAAGAAATAGGGTGGGTAAAGTTAAGCATCTGCTAAGGAGCCTCCAGGGGAAAAAAAGAATTGCAACCATTCCCTTTCCAGTTTCAAATAGTTATTTGAACAGGGCAGATAGATTAAGGTGCTGCAGATGACAGCTAGCTGGAGAAGACAGGGACTCTAAGGGGAACATTACTACAAAGATAGTGGGAATTGGGATAGTAACCAACATAATCTCCGAGAGTCTTAAGGGAGAGCTAATTTCATATACAGGCTGGAAACTCTCAGACCCTGACACCGGGCAAACCCTGGAGAAAACAAATACATGTTTAAACTAACAAGCTGTGGAAAGTGTAGAGTGGCAAGAGCTGAGCAAAAACACTGGGTGAAAGATAAAAGCAGTAATTCAAAATGTAGGAAAAGCAGTGGGGCTAATGGCAGACTCCGGGAGGGTTCACGACAACGAGTACTTCCCAGAACTTCTGCTCCCAGTGTCCTTGTCCCCACAGTGAGCCACAGCCACCTCCTGCCTCTGCAGGAGACCCTCCAGCACTAGCAGGTTTCCAAAACTTGACTCCGTGGCTTAGAAAGATCAGTGCCTCTGCGTGGTCAGTGAATGGATGCCAGTTTGCATTTCCAGGAATGATATTCACGTTCAGAGCAAAAAAAAAAGAGACTGTTTGGAACTTTGCATGTCAGCACTATATGGAGTGTAAGTGATGAGACAGGACATCCTTCCCTTTTTCTTGATCTTAAAGGAAATGCTTCCAATAATTCACCATGAAGAATGATATACAGAGTTATTCAGATCTGCTTCTTGAAACAAGTTTGATCCTAAACATGGGCTAAGTGCTTGACCCAGACAACCAGGGCTCAGCAGGATCAACGTAGTCTCTGAACCTCTTGCTCTGATTCCAACAGTATGATCACATCGTCCTCCATACAGGGCCTTTCATGTTGTAGTTGATGGAGCAGCTGTTGTCCTACCTGAACTCCATGTGCATGTGTATGCACTGTACCTGCAAGAGCCTGTCCTACCCAGAACCTGGTAACCCTCACCAGCTTGATGGCCTACATACAACTCTGTCCATGATGGCGTCTTGGCAATGATTAGGTTGAAACCATCTGAGAGGATCTTAGGACACTGCATATTGACCTAAGGAGCATCTTGACATGTGGAGAGTAAACTCCAACCTTTTTTGACAAAACTGTCTTTAAGAAACTGGAGTTTTCCAATTTCCTTAAGCTCTTTTCCTATAATTGCTATAAGGTGATATTAATATTTCCTATATGGGAATTCACTGTAGTTATGTTTGATTAATATATTATTTGCTATTCCTCATTTCCAAAAAAATGTAGGATAAAAAACTTTATGCACAAATAAACTGATCTCAGTGTTATTTATAATAGTGAAAAATTAGAAATAATCAGTCCCTCAATAAGGACATGGCAAAAATAACCAATGGTGTATAACCTAATGGAATAAGTACAACTATTAAAGTATGCTAGTGAAAACTGCAATCAAATAAAATGGCAAAAAAAACTGCACATGACATTATGAGAAGTGAAAAATCAGGTTACAAAATTATATACACGATTTTTTTAACCCTGCAAAAAAAAAAAAAAAACACACACCACTGGTTATGTTTGAACAATTGAATTATGATTTTTCCCTACTGTTTTCTCTACCTTCCAAATGTAATAACATGTTATAAAGAAATCAAAACATTAAAATATAAGGCCTAAAACTCAACAGACTCCGTTGCCAAACTGCCAACTTTATTTTGTCAAGATATTTAACAATATAAAAAACTTCATATTTCTTCATGGTCATATCTTTTTCCAGCTTTCAAAGATTCAATAGTAGAAACAGCCAAATGCCGCTACAACACAGAATAAACTGTCCTAAAAAAACAAAGAAAACAGAAAACAAACACACAAATCCAGAATGTTAGTACTAATGAAGGACTAAAGGCAGCACGGACGTGAAATTAACATCTCAGACCTTTGCCAATTTTCAATCATGAAGACTCTTTCCCTTCTTTAAGAAACAGGTTTTCCAGAGTATATAGATTTGCTTGCCTCAGGGTAGCTACAAAATTGCTTGCTAAAAGGGTAGAATGAGTAAAGAATTATATTTTTTGAATGAAGAAATAAAATGCAAACTAATGTACTTTATGTAATGTTTATTCATAAAACAAGTATTCCTGTTTTTCCTGATTTATCAAAGAAATAATATAATTAAAATGCTTTGAGTTTCTTGGAGTAAATGCATTACTCAACCCAAGGATATTATAGTTTCACAGATAACGAAAATACAGCACCTTGTCATAAATTCTGGATAAGGACAAATGATATCTGGTTGTTTGTTCTTTTTTTTTTTTTTTTTTTTTTTTGCAGTACGCAGGCCTCTCACTGTTGTGGCCTCTCCCATTGCGGAGCACAGGCTCTGGACGCGCAGGCTCAGCGGCCATGGCTCACGGGCCCAGCTGCTCCGCGGCATGTGGGATCCTCCCAGACCGGGGCACGAACCCGTGTCCCCCGCATCGGCAGGCGGACTCTCAACACTGCGCCACCAGGGAAGCCCCTGGTTGTTTGTTCTTAATTGATAAAATTCATTTGTCCATCTTTTAACTCAAAATCTCAAAATGTGCTCCAGATCCTAGTTAAATTTGTTAAAACACTTTTTAGGTACTTATTACAGGAGTTCCACCTGCCTCAGCAACTCCTAACTCACCAACCTCACCTCCAGCCTGGCAATGATGGGAGAAAATATGAGTTCAAGTACCCGATTATTAACCAAAAGCAAATTCTGTGGTTAGCCCAGTTCCCTGGCTTCTTGGATGGGATTACTGTGAGGTGTGTTCTCAAACAGTGCTATCTGTGGTGAGGGACCTATTTTTTTGTTTGTTTTAATTGCCAAGCCCTTATGAACTGATACTTTCATAAAATACAATAGAAATTAATAACTAAGAAAATGAAATGAAAAAAGAAACATACAAATATAACCAAAACTTCTTATTAGATTTAATGAACATAAAATTACTTTGTCAAATTCCATGAGCGTTTCTAAACCCTTACACATAATTTATGTACTTATCTTGTTGAGGACCTATAACAAACAGTTCATAGACTGGCATTGGTCTGCGGACCCCACTTTGACTGGCACTGTTCTTACAATGCCACCCAGAGTTCTCCATCAGGACTGAGTCCTGGTTATCCACAGCAATTATCAGCTCAATAGTATATGCTTTTCTCTCCCCTCTGTCATTTCCTCATCTTCTATTGGTCCTTCCTGGGATCTTCTCCCAAATAAAGTACTTTAAGTTCTAAAAAATTAAGCCTAAATAAACACTCAACAAACTGAACTAAAGATACAGTAGACTAAGTCAGCAACCTAGACCAGGCTTTCAAAAATTATTTTTAGACAGCGCCCCAACTAATCCTGTATTCTAAAACCTGATCCTGATAATCTTTAAAGCAGCCACAACTACTGAAGCCCACACGCCTAGAGCCCGTGCTCCACAACAAGAGAAGCCACCGCAATGAGAGGCCCACGCACTGCAACGAAGAGTAGCCCCCTCTCACCGCAACTAGAGAAAGCCCGCGCACAGCAACAAAGACCCAATGCAGCCAAAAATACAATAAATAAATAAAAATATAAATAAATTTATTTAAAAAAAAAATATATATATATATAAGGCCACTACAGAAACTGGCACATAATAGGAGCTCAGAATCATTTGTTGAATGAACTGTATTATATAAGGACTCAGAGAAATATGCAGAGAAACTGTATTATATAAGGACTCAGAGAAATATGTTTAACTCCAAAAAGCAGGAAAAACCACCACCTGAGCTTTATTTACCCTTCCCCTAGAAAGCTGATAAATGAAGATTTACATAGTACTTCCCACTGTTCAGCCTTTGATCCCTAGGGCAGTTGAGCATAAAATAAAACTTTGGTAGGACCATAGAATTTTAGAGCTAAAAGGTACCTTAAGATCATCTACACAAGCAGCTTCCATACCTGGCAGTAAGTATAATCATGCGGAGAACTTTTTTAAAAATTCAGAGTCACTGATCCAACCCCTGGCTTGTTTGATCAGAATCTATTGAGCAAAGCCTTGGCACCTGTATTTTTAAAAAGTTCTTCAAATTATTCTTAGGCGGCCACAGCCAGTCTTTAGGAAAATATAGTACAGCTTCCTAGTGTTACTGATACAGCCACAGAAAAGTTCAGTGACTTACCTAAAGTCATTTAATTAGAAAGTTACAGAGCTAGAAATGGAACCTCTCTCCTAATTCACCCAATCTAGTTCTTTTCTACTCTACTGTATTTTAATTCTGACTCTACTAATTCACAACCTGGGAGCATTTGGATAGAAGATGGGAATATTTCTGGAAGCAAGTATAAAATAACAACATATGATTAAAATACATGACATTCATGTCAATAACATACCAATGTTTAAATGAAACCTCTTTTTAAAAATTCCTCTTTTGTTTAGTTTTGAGAAATAGCTTTAAGATAAAGTAATTAATTTTATTACTGAAAGAAAAATCACCTTTGCTCATGGAATCCCTGCCACCCAAATTTCTTTGCAGCTTAGCAAACTGCTATATGTCTGTTAGCACCAAATAAATAATATGCGATTTCCACATTCAAACTTGTGAAGAGTTACATCATAAAGTATCCTTGCCTATAAGCAGCACTCTATGTTTCTGCTTTAATAACACAAACAAACAGTAAAATCATCTTATCCAGAAGAAGTCTCAGACAAATGTCTAAAACTAAAGTGTCCTCAGGGACTTCCCTGGCGGTCCACTACGGGAGGCACGGGGTTCAATCCCTGGTTGGGGAACTAAGACCCCACATGCCGTGTGGCACAGCCAAAATAAATAAATAAATTAAGTGTCCTCACATCTTAACAAATAGTAAGTGGTTTGATTTGGAATGCCCACGTGACCTTAAGAAAGGAAAAAAAGGGTTCCAAATAGGCTTACATTCATGAAAACATCATGAGTACAGTTGTCAGCGTCAGCATCCCAGAAACAGCGAGCAGCCATGCTAAAAAGTCAAAGAATAGAGAATTATCAACAATATAACAAGGATCTGAACTATATATATCTGCCACAAGCAAAAGTTTTCCTTGATACATTCTTATACATCAGTGCTTCCAAACCTTTTCACAGAATGAGATGACATACAGAAAATCATATTTGTACAGCAGAGTATACTGGGTAAACTAGAAGGGACTGGAGTCATAGATAAGGCTGCTTGCAGCTGGAGGTGACCAGCCCAGGGGTCTAGCAGCCTCAGACTCTGATGGCTGCCTGATGGCCTAAGTCACTGGTAGTCTGAGTGGGAAGCTCTGTTATAGATTATTTCAGGTAAGATATCTATGTATGACTTTTAGAGGAAATAATACCTAAGACTTATGGCTAAAATGGGCTCAATTCCTGCACAATAATATGAGAAGGTAGGTCTGGAAATGACCCAACAAATTATTTAGTCCAACCTGATCATTTTATAGAGTCACAGAAAAGAAAGGGCCAAACTCTGAACTAGAATTCAATCTTCTAACTAATTCTAAATCCAGTATTATCTCTAGAGGATGCTATACTACCTCTAAATTCTAAAATTAGCCATTCTCCTCTCCCCAGTTCTTGGATAAGAAAAAATATCAGTAAAAATAAAAGCCTATTTAAAAGTGGAAACAACTTAAATACCCAGAAGTATTGGATTGGTAAACAAAATTAAGGTATTTCTTAGCAATGAAATTCTATGCAGCCATTAAAGGTATTTTTTACAAAAAAAAAACTTTAAGAACATGAAAAGATGTTCACAATATAATGTTAAGTTTAAAAAATAATTTTAAATGTTTTTTAATTAAAAGTATGTATATGATTCATCATTAACATTTACTGAGCACTTACTTTGTGCCCCACTGGTCTAAGAGCTTTACATGTATTAACTCAATCCTATGAGATAGACATTATTATTATATCTATTTAATAAACATGGAAACTGAGAGTCAGAGAAATTAAGTAAACTTGTCCAGGTCATTTATATAGTAAGTGACAAAGCTTGGTTTTGAATCTAGGCGGTTCAGCCTCAAGTCTGTAGAGAAAGGTATATATACACCATGCTATATTGGTTTAATTTTAAAAGACTTTTTTTTTCAGTTTTCCATAGAAGAGCTCCCCCCAGCCTAATACTTCACACATTCTTAAATCAAAAAAGTTCCACCTATTTCCAAACTGTAACAGTATGAAATAAAATTAATCTACTTAACTGATCAATCAACAAGTATTTATTTAGCAAGTACCATTTGTCCAGAAAGAATAAAATCCGGTTTGTCCTCAAACAATTCTCAGCTTAAATAGGTGAAAAAAAATTAATACACACCAAAAGAATAAGATAATTTATTGTTGGTGCTGATTTATAGGTTATTAGGATTAAAAGGGATTATAATGTCTATCTAGATCAAGCCTTCAAGTCCAAGCTGCACAATAGTTGAATTAAATGTGTAGAAGTGCTAAAGAATTTTAGAGAATTTAGAGAGGAGAAAAAGCCAAAGAAGATTTCATGAAGGAAGTAGTGCTTAAGCTGAGCAGAACCAAGTGAAAGCATGAATATAAAAATGTATTTAATAAGTATTTGTTGAGTATTATATACGAGCAAAGTGCTAGGTGCAAATGATACAAAGATGCATAAAATACAATCTTTGCTTTCAAATTGTGGTCTCTTTACACAATTTCCCAATAAAAGGAACCAGAGCTCCTTGGAGAAATGGCCAATTCTAGGGCCATGGCTGTATATGTACAGGATAAACCTGGGACACTTGGGTCATAGCAAAACCCTGGGTTATATCAAAAAGAATTTTATAGGGACTTCCCTGGTGGTGCAGTGGTTAAGACTCTGCACTCCCAATGCAGGGGGCCTGGGCTTGATCCCTGGTCGGGGAACTAGATCCCACATGCATGCTGCAACTAAGAGTTCGCACGCCACAACTAAGGAGGCCACCTGCCATAAGTGAGACCCAGCGAACCAAATAAATAAATAAATAATTTTTTAAAAAGAATGTTATATTTAAAAATATACATACACACATTTATGTATATATATATTTTACACATATGTGTATATATATTTATATTGATAAAGTTACGTCAAAAGACTTAGAAGAAATATGATGGAACACTTTGTAGCAGGCCAATGCTCCCACCAAGTCAATTAGAAAAACTGAATAAAATGAATCAGAGAGCTGCTGAAGCAAACAGGACTAGGGGAGCCAAAATTGCAGAGAAAGGTGAACCACATGAGGCAAGTTGATGTTTGCAGCAAAGATCTCCCTGGGGCATTTTCCAGCTCTGGGCACAGAGCTAGAGGCTGAGAGCCTGGGCTTCGCCCAGGTAGAGGACCAATTACTGAGGGAAAAAGAAACCAGCAGGACTGCTGGCAGTCTTGCAGGGCCGGGGGGGATAAAATTGGAGGCTTGAGGGACCAAGATCCGTGTGAAAAAGGAGAGAGTAGAACTGAGCCGGTCACATAGTAGGTTTCCTCTCAAGACATGTGCTGAATTCTGAAACTGCATAAGCAGGAACCTAAAAAGCTATGTGTGGTAGGCAAAATAACAGCCCCCCACCAAATATGTCTATGTCCTAAACCCCAGAACCTGTGAATATGTTATATTACATGGCAAAAATGGTTTTACAGATGTGTAACTAAGGATCTTGAGATGGGGAGATTATCCAGGTGGGCTCAATGTAATCACAAGGGTCCTTATAAAAGAAAGAGGGAGGCAGGAGGGTCAGAATCAAGAGATATTTGAAGATGCAATGCTGTTGGCTTTGAAGATGGAGGAAGGGTTTATGAGCTGAGGAATGCAGGTGGCCTCTAGAAGATGGAACAGGCAAGGGACTGGACTCTCCCCCAGAGCCTCCAGAAGGAATATAGTCCTGCCAACACCTTGATTTTAGCTCAAAAAAACCCATTCTGAATTTATGATCTCCAGAACTGTAAAAAAATATATTTTTGCTTTTTAAGGAAATGAATTCATTAAAAAAGAAGCCTTTGAAATGAAGAATAGTTTAATGCTGAGGAAAGGACTAAAAGTCAGTACCTGCTGAGGCTGGGGTTCCAATGAACACTCCAGGTTCTTGGTTGAAAGATCTGAAGGGCTATGTTCAAGACAGAAGGGTGAGCTAAAGATAGAGAGAGACTTATCAAATCAGCAACCCAACCTCAACTCAGCTCATTATCTGATTGGATTACGGTAAGTAGCCCATATTCTACCTGAATTACAAAGGAAAAGGTTAAACTTCTCTGGAGGAAAATAATATTATCCAGAAGTTTTACAGTTTTTTCTTTAACACAATGTCCAGGACTCAAACTAGGCATGCCAAGAGACAGAGCCATATGAAAGATTAACAAGACAAAAAAATAATCAAAGGAAACAGACTCACATGTGATCCAGATACTAGGGTAAGCACTGTTATGACCAAAATGCAAAAAAGGAGGAGAGAGGGAGGATGGAGAACATAGATAAAAAATAAAGAATTTCACTATACAATTAGAATATACAAAAAAAATTTTTATGAAAAAAAGAATTAAATGGGAATTCCAGACCTAAAAAATATAATAACAAATTAGGAACTCAGTTGGTGGGTTTAATAGCAGATTAGACACAATGGAAAAGAGGATTAGTGAACTGAAGGACAGGTCAATAGAAAAATATCCAAACTGAAGCACAGAGAGAAAAAACAAAAATTCAGAAAAGAGCATCATAAATTACAGCAAAAAGATCTGAATACTTGTTATTGGAGTCCATAAAGGATAGCAGAGAGCAAATGAAGCACAGGTAATATTTTAAAAGATAATAGCCATATATATAGCACCTAGATCTTAGTTTCTAATGCCATTCTGCCATACAATGAACCAAGGCTCCTTAGAGAAATGGCTGATTCTAGGGCTGGGGCAGGGAATGGATAAGGTGGGGCATCTTATAGTGCCAGTAAATAAGGTTGTGCTCAAAAAACCCACAATAGTAGGGTATGTGAAAGGGACCCAGGAGTCAGCTGAAAGAGCTCTCAATGGCCAAAGCTGGAACAATTTGAGCAACAATATAAATAAAGTAGTACTGGATTATAATCCAACTTACAAAAATCCATAGTCCATACTGAAATAAATGACTGAATAAATAAATAAATGAGAGAGAACAGACAAATCTCTTATGCTGAAAAATTCCAAGTAATTTAGGTAGACACTCTGCCCTCAAGGAGTTGGAGCATAACTCCTTGCTCCTTAAGTGTGGGCTGCACATAGTGATTTCTTTGTAAAAAGTACAGTATGGAAAGAGGAAGAAAGAGTAACTTTATAGTGGAAAACCTGACAAATACTACTCAGGCAGGGATCAAGGTTAACATCAACAGTAATATGTAACGTTGACAGTATGTACCCTGAAATGATATAATTAGAACAGCACTTTACCTCTGTGATCTTCCTCCCCAAAACCTATAATCCCAAACTAATCATGAGCAGACAAATCCCATTTGAGGCATATTCTACAAAATACCTAACCAGTACTTCTCAAAACTGTCAAGGTCATCAAAACCAAGGAATGTCTGAGAAACTGTCATAGCCAAGAGAAGACTAAAGAGACATGTAATGTGGTATCCTAGATAGGCTCCTAGAACAGAAAAGGGACATTAGGTGAAAACTAAAGAAATCCAAATAAAGTATGAACTTTAGATAATAATAATGCATCAATATTGGTTCATTAATTGTGACAAATGTACCATACTAATAGAAGATGTTAATAATAGAAGAAACTGGATGTGAAGTACTTAAGAACTCTCTGTGCTATCTCTGCAACTTTTCTGTAAATCTAAATTATTCTAAAAGATTGATTTTAAAAAAAGAAACAAAGATAATGGTTAAGACTTTTCCCAATCTGATACAAAACAGATTCAAGAGCCCACAAATTCAAAAGGCCCTGAGAACCCCAAGTAGAATAAATACAAAGAAAACCATATATCATCATAGTAAAAAGGCAATGAGAAAAATATTTTAAAGTGGCTAGGAAAAAAGACACATCACCTCCAAAGGAACAATAATAAGACTTAGAGCTGATTTCTCAACAGAACCAACTGAAATTAGAAGACAATGTAATCACATCTTTAAAGTACTGAAAATGGAAAGGCATATATGCTTTCCTTCTATCTCTTTCCCTTAAGGAATGTAAATAAATGTAGTATTGAGCCATCTTCAACCATGCAGATGAGGACACAGCAGAGCAAGACAGGAGGGCCTATATCCTTGACAGCAGGGAAGCACCTCACCAGGCTTGGACTCCTATCTGGTGTATTTTGAGAAGAGAAATAAAGCGTCTATGTTTTTTCAAAAAAAAAAAAAAAAAACAAGGAAGGAAGGAAGGGAAGGAAGGAAAGGGAAGGGAGGGGAGGGGAGGGGAAAAAGAAGCTACCAATGGCCAAAGATGGGACAGTTTGAGCTTCAGTGAAGATACTAACTGCAATTGATTTAAACACATCACATATATTTAAAACCATGGGTTCATGGATAGAAAAAAAACTCATTGGTAACCTTGGGAGGATGCTAGGGAACCAATTCATTACTCTGAAAATAGGTAAATTTATCCCTCCTTTCCTATACAAACTGTATCTCATTGTAATGAAACAAATGAAAGAAAAAAAGTCATTCTTAATAGAAGAATTCCAGCTTATAAATAAAGAACAATGATAGAAGATCACTACCTTGTAACCTGTGATGAATAATGGATCTAGGACAGATGCTAAAATCATTAATGGTAAAGCTGATAGGGAACTTTATAACAGATGGATCCATCCAACATCATCTGAACTCCATGATCAATCTTAACAATAAAAATAGGAACAGCCAGGGCTGTTGGCTGGTGGCTCAGTGGTTGAGAGTTCGCCTGCCGATGCAGGGGACGTGGGTTTGTGCCCCGGTCCAGGAGGATCCCACGTGCTGCGGAGCGGCTGGGCCCGTGAGCTACGGCTGCTGAGCCTGCGCGTCCGGAGCCTGTGCTCCACAACAGGAGAGGCCACAACAGTGAGAGGCCCTCGTACCGCAAAAAAAATAAATAAATAAAAATAGGAACAGCCAGACATTTTTGTGCCTCCTGATAAGATGCAATAGAATGTATACTAAACACCTATGTACTATTCTTGCCCAAAACTCAAACCTATCACTGATTAAGACTAGATCTGGGCTTCCCTGGTGGCACAGTGGTTGAGAGTCCACCTGCCGATGCAGGGGACACGGGTTCATGCCCCGGTCCGGGAAGATCCCACATGCCACGGAGAGGCCACAACAGTGAAAGGCCCGCGTACCGAAAAAAAAAAAAAAAAAGACTAGATCTAACTACTTATTTACAAGAAAAATAGGAGCTAGAAGACATACTAAACAATACCATGGGGATACAATCCTCAAATACCAGAACGTAGGAAACTCTACAAGACAAACAACCCAATTTCCTCAACAAATAAATGGCAAGGTTAAAAAAAAGGGGGAGGAGGGAGAAGAAGCAAAATGACAGACTGAAAGAAATTTAAGAGACATATCAACCAAATGCAATGCATGGACTTTGTCTGTATCCTGACTTGAACAAACTGTAAAAAAAATACACATATACACATACACACGCACAAAAACACACATATACATACATGCACATGTATATATGAGACAACTGGGAATAATTAAAAGCTAACTGAATGTTTTATAATATTAAGGATTTTCAATATTTACATGTGATATTTTATGATGTTGAAA
This sequence comes from Mesoplodon bidens, assembly GCF_964165515.1. Taxonomy (NCBI): domain Eukaryota; kingdom Metazoa; phylum Chordata; class Mammalia; order Artiodactyla; family Ziphiidae; genus Mesoplodon; species Mesoplodon bidens. The sequence goes on along the minus strand of NC_138161.1, from coordinate 111,626,606 downwards.
AGGGCACTTATATTTTAGAAATCTATACTGTTGTATTTACAGATTAAATGATATGATGACTAGAACTTGCTTCAAGATAATCTGGTGGGGTCAGGGAGAGTAGATGGAGGTATAAATGAAACAACATGGGTGTGTGTTAATAACCTTAAAGATAAGTAATAGACATATGGGAGTTCCTTAGTCCACGTACATTTTCATATGCCTAAAATGTTAGATGATAAAAGTTTTGAAAGGAAGTGGGGAAGGCCTTACATGCCATGCTTTAGAGTTTAACCTGATCACATTTAACAAAGTCAGTCAGGACAAGTTTGAAGAGTTTATACTATACAGGATTTGAAATAAACTCTATAGAGTTTAAGAAAAGGAGGTGAGGGTGTACTTCTGGGAGACTGGTCTGCTGTGTGAATTGCAGAGGAGAGAGATCAGAGTCTGGAAGTGCTGATAAGGGGCTGCTAAGCAACCCTGGCATCCAGGTTACAGTGCAATGAGAGAGAGAGTAATGGTTACATAAGATAAAAGAGAGTTCCACGCTTTTAAGCCTGAGTCAGTGGAATCTTGGTAATAAGGCAGGAGACAGAGAAATGAAAATGAGAGGCTTATTTGAGGAAGGGAAAAGAAATATGCAACTCTATTTGAACACGTTGACTCTGAGATGACAGAATAGTAAAGTATTTCTTAGTTTCTCTGTGGTGAAGAACTCTACTGAAGCCTTTTGACTGAATGGTAGAGGGCATCACGGTGAAGAGTACTGTGCGAGGAGTCAGAAGCTTGGGCTCTATCAGTGAGCCTGACGCCAGCCAGATCTAGAATTTTGGGCAAATCATGCTGAACCTCATAAGTGTCATCATAAAATAAGGGGACTGGACACCAGAAAGAATCTGCATTCTCTTCCCAAGCTAACATTCTATAGTGAAAATTCTCAGTGATAGTAACTACAAGGTATTTTTTTATTCATCCAGCAAATATTTTCATACTTTCTTATAAAATACTGGACTAGGCACTGTTTACAAAGGGAAACAGGAGATTAACACTTGGGCACAGGAAAAGACAGGAAATACAGATTTTGAACTTGCCAATACAGGAATGATGGTTTGAGGTAATGAGAATGAATGAGCTCATTGAAAAAGCACACCGAAGAGCAGAAGAATAAGAACTGAGCCTTGAAGAAAGCTCATAGCTGGGGATGTAGGGGAGAAAGAAGAACCAGTTTAGGAGAGAATAATCAGTTAGAAAAACAGAAGAGAAACAAGTTATGCAAGTGACATTGGGGCCAAAAAAACCAGAGTGAATTTTAAAAAACAGAAGCCCAGGCCAATAACAATAGCTATGAAAATTGTCACTCTGACAACTTTAAAGATATTCATTTAGGAGAATGGTAGGACCAAAAACCAGGCAACAAGGAATATGGGAGGAAACATACATACATAATCCTACACTCTCTTTGGGAGCATATATACATAAACCCTGAAAGACGTACTAGCCTACAGATACTATGAAAAGTGAGTTACCCCATGGAGCTCACCCAGACTGTCAACCTCGCTGCTCAGTGCCAGGATCTCTTCAGTTCACAGCTGCATTTTATTATACCATCCATTCCTCTCACTCTTGCAAAGACACTATCTTACTGGGTTGTCGAGAAGATGAACACCCAATAAGAAATATATAAAAATAAAAACAAGAAGGAAAAACCAACTACTCACAATACACCTTCCCCTCTTTGTTCTCCAATCACTACTTGCACCACCATTTTATATCGGTCAAATCCCATTTCTGGAAAGAAAAAATAAGAAAGTTATCTATAAGCAAATATATGGTAAAATTACTTAATGAAGGCAAATTTGCCTAGAAATGAACATAAGCATTCAGTCTACAAGCACTTACTGAGTATGATTATAAGCTTGGGAGTCAGACTTAAGGACAAATTCTAACCATAAGCTTAGTAAGTGTGTAACTTTAGACGAGTTATTTAACTTTTTAGTTTAAATCTCCCTCAACTGTTAAATGGGAATATCACTACCTTCCTCCTGGGGGTGTTGTGAGGTTAGATGAGACAAGCTGCCTCCTTTCTCTACCCATTTCTCTTCCATAGTAGTCTCTCAGTAGGTCTTAGCTTCCTTCCTTTCTCCCCTACTCTAAGTCAGGTAATGAGCTAGGCCCTCAAGATACAGAGATAAATAAGATGCTCTTCTTGCCTTAAAGAACTCATAGTAGTTGGGAAGGCAAACATGGAAAATAAAATGAAAATGCAATATAGTAATAATTCAAAGAGAGGCATGTATAAGGTGCATTAGGGGCACAGAGCTGGATGGCTCCTCCCTTTGATTGGGCAATGGGGAAGGGATGACCAGAAAAGACTTCTTGGAGGATGCGATAAGTGAGCTGAGTCCTGAAAGACGAGTGAGAATTTACCAGATGGACAATGTTTCTCCATTCTATGGAGGGGGATAGCATATGCAAAGACATAGAGCATGGGATCTTTAGAAAACCACAAGCTGTTCAGTAAGATAGAAAATAAACCATAAGATTCTGGAGAATACTGGCATGGCCTAGGACAACTCAGCTGCTTCCCCCAAAACTATACTGCTAAAACAGCAAAATCCTGAAAATCCTCCCCAACACCAAATCTGGGGGACAGAAAACTGAATGGGCATCTTTATCTTCCCTCCTTTCTGACCAAGGAATAGGGGAAACAGTGAAGAAAAAAAGAGTGAAACAGGCAAAGTTGAGACAGAGCCAACCCCTTTTTTTAAAAAAATAATCTTTCTCTTAATTTAGTCTTATTTCATTTTTTTATATATATAAATTTATTTATTTTATTTATTTATTTTTGGCTGTGTGGGGTCTTCATTGCTGTGCACGGCATTTCTTTAGTTGTGGTGAGTGGGGGCTACTCTTTGTTGTGGTGTGTGGGTTTCTCATTGCGGTGGCTTTTCTTGCTGCAGAGCACGGGCTGTAGGCGCGTGGGCTTCAGGAGTTGTGGCACACGGGCTCAGTAGTTGTGGCTCGCGGGCTCTAGAGCGCAGGATCAGTAGTTGTGGTGCACGGGCTTAGTTGCTCTGCGGCATGTGGGAACTTCCCAGACCAGGGCTCGAACCCGTGTCCCCTGCATTGGCAGGCAGATTCCTAACCACTGTACCACCAGGGAAGTCCCAGAGCCAGCTCTTTTTGATGAAAGTAAAAGCTCCAGGATTATACAGTAAATTAGGCAAACAATGTGAACACTTATAGGAACCCTTCCATTGTGGGACATGAACCCTAATGCAGTACACTTAGTAAAATCTCAGAAGGAGACAGAGCCCAAGTTATGTTTAAAAAGCAGTGCACACAGCTCAGCTGAGCTTCCTCCTTTCTCTACGCATTTTTCTTCCTCCTTTTCTCATACCCATGCTTGAGAAGTGTGGCTAGAATATTAAATGCCCATCACCTAAAACACAGTTCTGAGGGAAAAATAAAATAGTCTTAGACACCATAAAACTCCTAGAAGAGAGCACAGGCAAAACATTCTCCGACAAAAATCATACCAATGTTTCCTTAGGTCAGTCTCCCAAGGCAATAGAAATAAAAACAAAAATAAACAAGTGGGAGCTAATCAAACTTACAAGCTTTTGCACGGCAAAGGAAACCATAAAAAAACAAAAAGAAACATACGGAATGGGAGAAAATACTTGCAAATGACGTGACAGACTACGGCTTAATCTCCAAAAAACTCCAAAATATACAAACAGCTCATACAACTCAACAAAAAAACCCCAAATAACCCAACTGAAAAATGGGCAGAAGACCTTAATACAGACGGACATACAGATGGCCAGCAGGCACATGAAAAGACGTTCAACATCACTAATTATTAGAGAAATGCAAGTCAAAGCTACAATGGGGTACCACCTCACACCCGTCAGAAGGGCCATCATTAAAAAGTCTACAAATAACAAATGTTGGAGAGGGTGTGGAGAAAGGGGAACCCTCCTACACTGTGGGTGGGAATGTAAGTTGGTGCAGCCACTATGGAAAACGGTATGGAGGTTCCTCAGAAGACTAAAAATAGAGTTACCATAGGATGCAGCCACCCCACTCCTGGGAATATATCTGGATAAAACTATAATTCAAAAAGATACATGCACCCCATGTTCATAGCAGCACTGTTCAGAATAGCCAAAACATGGAAACAACCTTAATGTCCATTAACAGATGAATGTATAAAGAAGATGTGGTACATATATACAATGGAATACTACTCAACCATAAAAAGAAGGAAATAATGCCATTTACAGCAACATGGATGCAACTAGAAATTATCATACTAAGTGAAGTAAGTCAGAAAGAGAAAGGGAAATACCATATAATATCACTTATACGTGGAATCTAAAATATGGCACAAATGAACCTCTCTACAAAACAGAAAGAGACTCATAGACATAGAGAACAGACTTGTGGTTGCCAAGGGGGAGGGAGGGAGGGAGAGGGATGGACTGGGAATTTGGGACTGGTAGATGCAAACTATTACATATAGAATGGGTAAACAACAAGGTCCCACTGTATAGCACTGGGAACTATATTCAATATCCTGTGATAAACCATAATGGAAAATAATATTTTAAAAAAGTATGTCTCTATGTGTATAACTGAGTCACTTTGCTGTACAGCAGAGATTGCCACAACACTGTAAATCAACTACACTTAAATAAAAATATTTAATAAAATAGTCTTAGATACAGTGGGAGGAGAGTAAAAAAAAAAATTCACCCACACCACATCAGAACAAAATTAAAAGAAGCTGAATGGCAATATGCAAAGGTACAACAGCAAAAACAAACCAAAGAATAACAAGAAAAGAAACGTACTGCTTAAAAGACCAAAAAACTCAACCTAGGAGATAATATAAATCAAGGAACAAAGAGAAATTCCTCACAACTGATTCATAATATAGAAAAACATAAGCCCACAAATTCAGTAAAATAAGAACTCAATCAGATTACAAAACAACAGAAAGATGAAAGGGGAGATTATAGGCCTAGGAAACAAACTGAATACTCACATAATATCAGTGCAGAACTAATCAATTAAAAATGGTAAGAGAGGGGCTTCCCTGGTGGCACAGTGGTTAAGAATCTGCCTGCCAAAGCAGGGGACATGGGTTCGAGACCTAGTCCCGGAAGTTCCCACATGCCACGGAGCAACTAAGTCCGTGCGCCACAATTACTGAGCCTGTGCTCTAGACCTTGCGAGCCGCAACTACTGAAGCCCGCACGCCTAGAGCCCGTGCTCCGCAACAAGAGAAGCCACCACAATGAGAGGCCCACGCACCACAAAGAAGAGTAGCCCCCTCTCGCTGCAACTAGAGAAAAACCCACGCACAGCAATGAAGACCCAATGAAGCCAAAAAGTAAATAAATAAACAATTTTTTTAATGGCAAGAGACAAGACAGACACAAATGAAAACAAATACTGACAAGGTGATCACAAGTATACGTCAAAGAAAAAGGAAGAGATTATGGCAAAGATAATAGATGTGGAAGACAGAGATGATTCAACACATCAATATTTGGTGTCCTAAAGTAGATAATCTAACAAATGGAACCGGAAATGTACTCAGAGATACAAGAAAATTTACTTGATATGGAAAAAATAAAATCCACAGATTAACAGACATAAAATGCTCAATACCAAGCCATACCCTAGAAAATCTACTGAGCGTCAAGGTTAGGGACAGGATTCTTTCTGCAGAGAACGTCAGACTGGCCTCAGATTTCTCCACAGTAACATTCAATGCAAGAAGACAGGGAAGCAACATCCATAAAATTCTCAAAAAATAATTAACTCAAAATATTATATTCATCCAAAATATATTCTCGTTTAAAGGCATTCTCAAACATAAAAGAATCCAGGGAATACAGCATTTCTGAGCCCTTCCTGAAAAAACTTACAATAAAATCTCATCAGGTAAGAACTGAACCAGAAAAAAAGAACTCAGCAATGGAAATAGCATGGTGAAAGGACTAAATAGTGGGCAATCATTCCATTTAAATATAGAATGAATGCTATAACACTATGGGAAACAGTCTATAGTATACCATTGTTTTTCAAGTATTTATCTGTATATATACATAGAAAAGAGGACTGGTATGATGGTCACGTAATATTAATGATTCTTCTTGGGTGGGGGCATTGGGAGTGATTTTTCTAATTTTAATTATTTTTCTACACTTTATTTTTTTATAACAAGCATGTATTTTTTACAATAATTTAATAGTGAATTTCATTAAAAATCTGAAAACAAAAATGCTAATATACTAACAGTTAATTTGGATGATGGAAAGAGAATTGCTATTTTCTTCTTAGTATTTTTCTATATTTTTTATTTCTAAAAATTAAAACGTATTAATAAAAATACATCAGAGTATTAAATAGTAACTACCATGGATAACAGACTTTTATATCATTTAAAAAAACACTTTATGGGCTTCCCTGGTGGTGCAGTGGTTGAGAGTCCGCCTGGCGATGCAGGGGACACGGGTTCATGCCCCGGTCCGGGAAGATCCCACATGCCGCGGAGCGGCTAGGCCCGTGAGCCATGGCCGCTGAGCCTGCATGTCCGGAGCCTGTGCTCCGCAACAGGAGAGGTCACCACAGTGAGAGGCCCGCGAACCGCAAAAACAATCAAACAAACAACAACAACAAAAAACCACTTTATGTGTATTGTCCAGGTTTATTACAATGAAAATGTATTATGATTACAAAGACATTTCTTCCCTCCAAAAAAATTTCTTTAAAAAGAGTAAATAGGGAGTTCCCTGGTGGCCTAGTGGTTAGGATTCTGGGCTTTCACTGACGTGCCCCGGGTTCAATCCCTGGTTGGGGAACTGAGATCCCACAAGCCGCGTGGTGCAGCCAAAAAAATTAAATTAAATTAAATTAAATTAAAATGTTAAAGGGTAGATAGAAAGGACTTTTCAGAGTGTATAACACTATTAACAAAAGAGACAGAGAGAGGTAGAAAGACAAAGAACAGGGAGGAAAAGCACAAGATCTGCTCTGCAGATGTAGAGTGAAGCAGGAGTGGAGTGCTGAGTAGGGCAAGTAGCTACGGATTTGGCAGGAGAGATGCACTGAGGTCAGACTGTGAGGGTACTGATGGGAGGCTGAGGACTTGATATCTTGGTAGAAAAAAATACCAAAAATTATGGGGGAAAGGAGCCCCTGTATTTTCTGGTCTTTCTGCATACTGGGAATTCTTGGATAGTAGTTCGGTACAACTAGGTATTTCACACCTTTGCTCTCTCCCACCATCTACAAAAACCTACATGAGTAAAAGTTACCAAATAATTGAGATGGCTAGACAGTGAAGAAAAATTCGTGTTTAATAGAATCCACAGTTATGTCTCTTATTTAAAAATAAAGAAGGAGACAAATGAGTAAAATTGGATGTTTGAAGGGAACAAGTCATTTCCAATTACCACCACTGTTACCTTTTAATTTATCTTTAATATTTTCTGATAAACGTTTTGTGAGCTGAGGCATTTCTTCTGGAGAGTATTCAGCATTTGCCAGTTCCTCCTTGAGCACAGCATGGATACAGTCTTTAACCACAGAGGGTCTGAACCTAAATGAAACAGTTTGAAACATCCGGTTGGTAATTCCAAAACCCTAATTTACCTTCGCAGCTTAACTTCCCCCAGTTTTTTGTCATTACAACCATTTAATCCTTCTTTTTCATATTTTTTATTATAAAAGTAATAAAAACAAATTAAGAAAACAAGTCATAGTGCAAACCTATATCTCCAGCCTCTCCCTTGAACTTCAGACCACATATTCCCACCCATATTCCATCCAGATGTCTAGTAGGCAACTTAAATTTAATACACCCAACACTGAGCTTCTGATCATCTCCTCTCCCCAAAACAAGGTCCTCATCTCAGTCAATGGTAACTCCATTCTTCCAGCTGCTCAAGCCAAAAACCCTGGTGTCAGTTTGGTTGCCTTTCTCTCTCACAGCCCTCATCCCATTCATGAACAAATCTTATCAGTTCTACCTTCAAAATAATCTAAAATTCAATCACACTCACCACCCCACTACCACCACCTTGCTCCAAGCTAACATTACTTCTTTCCTGGATTACAATGGCCTCCTAACAAGTCTCTCTGTGTCTGCCTTTGCCCTTAAATCCTGTTCTCAACATAGCAACTAGACTGGTGCTACTAAATATGTGTCAGATCATGACACTCCTCCATTCAAAATACCCCAAATATTTCCCACCTCACTCAGAGTAAAAGCAATATTCTGTTACTTGCAAGGTCCCATATGATCTACCCTACCAAACTCTCTGACTTTGTTTTCTACTACTTTGCCCCTAGTTCTCTCCACTCAGGCCACACTGGCCTTCCCTATGTTCTTTGACCACACCAGGCATGGAAACCTCAGTGCTTCTGCAGTTGCTGTTAACCTCTGCCTGAAGTTCAATTCCTCTCCTTATATGCATAGCTCCTTCCTTTCTTTCAAGTCTTTATTCAAAAGTCACTTTCCCTAGCCACCCTCTCTAAAACTTCAAACCACCTTCCTACCACTTTATATCTCCCTTCCCGGTACTTATTACTATCTGATACACTACATGGTTCACTTAGGCATTTATCTTGTTTGTTATCCTTCTACCCAGCTAGAGTACAAGCTCCAAAGAGCAGAGATTTTTATCTGTTTTGTTCACTGTTATATCCCCATTCCTAGAACACTATCCAGCACATAGTAGACAATATTTTTTGGAGAAAATAATTACTGAATAAATGAAGACAGAGAAAAAAAGTCTCCCCTCATTTCATCACCCTAACAATACTATTGGCATTTAGTTGTATTTATTACATATTACAACACTAGGTTCCTTTATCTGGGCTATATATATATATATATATATATATATATATATATATATATATATATATATATATATATTTTAATATTTATTTATTTAATTTGGCTGTGTGGGGTCTTAGTTGTGGCACATGGGATCTTTGTTGCTGCATACGGGATCTTTAGTTGTGGCATGCGGGATCTAGTTCCCTGACCAGGGATGGAACCTGGGTGCCCTGAATTTGGAGCGCAGAGTCTTAACCGCTGGATCACCAGGGAAGCCCCTGGGCTATATATTCTATCAGTTGATTTGTCTATCATGTGCCAAGTTACCAGAATGTTTTAAGTTTTGAGCTTATAATGTGGTTTAATATTTGGTAGTACTAGCGGCCCCTTATTTCTTTTTAACAGTATTCTCTTTAGTCTCTTGCTTGCTTATTCTCACAGGCGAACTTTAGAATCATGGAAAAATTTGTAGGATTTGATCTGTTCAAAATGTGGTCTTCCTATTAACAAACATACTATATATGGCTCTTCCCTTAAGCCTTTTCCACTCTCAGTAAAATGCTAAAAGTTTTCTTCAAACGAGTCACAAATAATCTCATAGAGCTATTCCTACATAACATATATTTATTGTTAATCTTGTTATGTTTTACAACAGAAACACAGGTGAATGGCATTCTATGTATTTAGAATCTTTTACCAAGATAACTGAACATATTTTTTTAATGTCCCTTCTACCCACCAGAAAACTGCTACATGAAATTTTTTATCACATTATAACTAAAGTTCCTGGGTTCTAGTATTTGCCAAGCATTTGATTCAGGAATCTAGTTTCAAAAAACAGAGGAAGGGCTTGGGAAAGTCATTTTTTAAATTATTTTTTTTAATCTTGTGAAAATGAAGTTAGTGATGGATCCTACAGCCCTAACCGACTGTCCTCTGCAGGAGACATTGTGCCTTAATTCTGGGAAGGTATTAGGGTGTTAGGCCAAAAGTCTCCAGATAGTACTTGGGTAAGACTGTACACATACAGGTCTCGCGCCCTGAAGAAGAGTAAGCGCTTTCTGGCACACGTATGCACACAGTAACCCTCGAAACAGGGCTGAATGGCATTCGATGCAAGCCGCTTGTTTTCTGCCATGCAACTATCTCAATTCCTCTGTGCCCACATTCTGGATCTCCTAGAGTCAACCATCCCTACTGTACTTGTCTAAGGGACTACCTCCCGGCGCGTTAACCCTGCAACCGCAGGTCTGGTCCTCTGCTGCCCCCTGCAGCTGGGAGCCCAAGGAGAACAGCGCCCCACCCTCTCCCGCCCAGTCCCTCCTTCCCCGGTCCTGTCCCTTCCTCCGTCGCCTGTTCCCCCGCAAAACCCGGCCTCCTCCCCGGCCCGCCCCTCTGCCTCTAGCCCCGGCCCGCCCCTCCTAGCCCCGCTCCTCTCTCCCGTCCCGCCCCGCCCCACCCCGCCCGTCACCCGCGGGTTCCTTCCGGACGCCCTGGCTATCAGGCAAGCTCTGCCTGCAGGAGGCAGCAGTCTCGCAGGTCGGCCACGCCACAACGCGTCTGCTACCCGCCTTTGCTGGAAAATGGGTCGCAGAATATAGGTATTCTCGGACTCCCCAGCGTTCTTCTCAGCCTCAGGCAACCCTTCGACCGCAGAGAAGGACGTGCGCATCGAGAAGGATGCGGCGACCGACATGGCCTAAGCTTCTTGGCCCCGTATTTCTCCCGAAGAAGGCTTAGCTCACGGCGCCACGGAGCTGCGAAACGGTCGCCAGGGCGACAGCGCCGCCTTTGACCCTATGTGCGGCGGCTGCGCGCTGTGCGCTGTGCGACCCGCCCTTCTTGTCGTGCTCGCCCTGCCCTACCCGCGCCTGCGCGCCGGATGCTGGACCAGAACCGGCGGAGCTGCAGTGACCATAACTTCGGCAAAGACTGGTTTGTTTCTGTTCCGTTTACAAAGCACTTAAACATGCGTCAGCTCTTATTAACCGCGCTGCAATCTTAGAAAGTGACACAGAACCTGAGGCCCATAGAGGCCCAAGGATACACAGCTAGTAAGCAGCCGGTGAAACTGAGCTGGACCCTGGGGTGAGGGGTGGGGGGCGGTCCAGTGACAGATCCTGTGTTCTTGGCTTCTTGCTTGTGAAAAAAGTTTTAGTCTCCTAGGCCTTTCCGAGTTCTAAAGAAAAGACTCTAGCAGTTAATGTTTCGAAAAATGGAAAATCAGTCAAGGCTTCCCTGGTGGCGCAGTGGTTGAGAGTCCGCCTGCCGATGTAGGGGACACGGGTTCGTGCCCCGGTCCGGGAAGATCCCACATGCCGCGGAGCAGCTGGGCTCGTGAGCCATGGCCGCTGAGCCTGCGCGTCCAGAGCCTGTGCTCCACAACGCAAGAGGCCACAACAGTGAGTGGCCCGCGTACCACACACACACACACACACACACACAAAAATCAGTCAAGCAAGAAAAGTAATAATAAACAATAGGTCAGCCATAAAAAGAGTTACAGGATTCCTATCTTCTCCTTGAGGGATATAGGTAACCTTCTGATGCACATTCCTTTTTTTGATGGTTGTACAACATTATGATTGTATTTATACCCTTGAACTGTACACTTAAAAGTGGTTAAGATGAAAAGTTTTGTTACGTGTATTTTACCACAAATAAAATTGGGGGAAAAGTACCTAAGGTGATTGATAACCTTTGACTCCTGCTAAGAAAACATTGCCCTCATCTACTGCTGATGCACATTCTTAAATTGTTTTCACAGAAACCAGGACCCCCACCAGATGGAAACTGCTGACCGCAAATGCTAGACCATAGACTGGCTGGAGCCAGAGATTCGATGGTTGAGATTCCTGAAACTTCACCCAGTTACCTCACCACTAACCAATCAGAAGAATGTCCAGGAGCTGATCACACACCCTGGGACCCTCACCCCTAATGGTGCACTGAAAGCCATTGGGGAATATGAGTCTTTTGAACACTAGCTCCCCATCCTCCTTGTTTGTCACCCTGCAATAAACGCTGTACTTTCTTTCACTACAACCCAGCATCAGTAGATTAGCATTCTGCAATATTGGCAGAATTGAGCAGTTGCAAAAAGAGATCATATGGCTCTCAAAGTCTGAAATATTATCTGGCCAGGCAAAACTATATATATATTAAAAAAAAAGATAACTAAGTGAAAATATATATAATCTGGGCCTTTACAGAAAAAGTTTGCAGTGTCCTGATCTAATCCATAACTGCTAACCTGCAGTTCCCCCAGCCTCACCACACCCCTGCTGCAGGGCAAAAGTCAGGAAGGAGCAGACTTAGGATGCCTTTCCTGCTTATGAGCACCACTCTGGTCCTGTTTTAGAAAGCTGTATTATCCTGCCAGCTTCAAACACTAAGAAGAAATTCCCCCAATATGCATCCTGAACAAAGATCCCAAAACAGGAGAGAGGGTGGTGCTCTGCTTTCCACATTCCACATTGAGGAGCTGTGGCAACACAGTTCTCCACCCACACCATCCTGTGTCTCCCCTTTTGAGCTTCTATTTCCTCTGCTGGGAAAACGCTTCCTTCCCTCTTTGCTGGGCTAACCATTTCAAGAATCAGTTCAGGACTTCCCTGGTGGTGCAGTGGTTGAGAGTCCGCTTGCCGATGCAGGGGACGTGGGTTCGTGCCCAGGTCCGGGAAGATCCCACATGCCGCGGAGCGGCTGGGCCCGTGAGCCATGGCCGCTGAGTCTGCGCGTCTGGAGCCTGTGCTCCGTCCGCAACGGGAGAGGCCACAACAGCGAGAGGCCCGTGTACAGCAAAAAAAAAAAAAGAATCAGTTCAGACATGACTGATGCCTTCCTTCATCTCTCACAGACCCTCTCCTTAGAGGTTCCTGGTTCCTTCAAGCTCTCATTACATCCTGGGTTGACCTCTAACATGGTCCCTACCATATGACATTCAAATTATTAGTAGATGAGTTTCCCTAACATGACCATGAGCTCTTCAAGGACAGGGCAGGGCCCAAGGGCAAGGACCATGTCTCAGTCATTTTTGAATTCACAGCATGCATGGCAGTGCCGAGCACACAGTGGGCACTCAGTATATATCACTTATTGAACAGCACTGAACACTGGTCAGCTCAGGCTGCCATAACAAAATACCACAGACTGGGTGGCTTAAACAATGGAAATTTATTTTCTGGAGGCTGGAAATCGAAGATCGAGGTGCCAACAAGGTTGGTTTCTACTGAGGCCTCTCTCCTTGGCTTGCAGATGGCTACCTTCTGGCTGTGTCTTCACATGGCCTTTTCCTCTGGGCTCCCATGGAGAGACAGATCTGGTATATCATCCACTTTCTTTTTCCCCACATCTCTTTAGCATATACTCAATTCTCACAAATATTTAGTTCTATCTCTGGGCTCCCTAGTCTGATGCACAAATTTGTCCATTTAATATACCACACTTTTTGAATTATTGTAGTTTTATATTAGCTTTTAATATCTAGTAGAGTTAGTCCCACCTCACTGCCTTCTTCAGAAGTTTCCTGGCTGTCCAAGGTTGTTCATTTTTCATGTGAACTTTAAAACCAGCTTATTGCATATGCTCTTCCACTAAATCTCAGTGATTCTATTCATCATGTTAAATTTATAGATTAGTTTAAGGGCATTTATATTTTATGATCCAAGTTCATGGCATGCCTTTATATTTGTTTAAGTTTATTTTGTATCCTTTAGTAATATTTTACTTTTCTTCAATAAATATTTCACATTCTTGTTTTGTTGGTAACTAGGTTTCTTCTTTTCCTTTTTTATTTCTAATGTAAATGGGAGTTCCCCATCTCCATACCTGTTAACTGCTTGTTGTTTGAATACATGAAGATTTTTGATTCTGTATATTTATATTGTACCCAGACATTGTATGAAATTCTCTTATTGTTTGTAATATAATTTATTTGGGTGCTCTAGATGTGTAATCATATTGTCTGAATATAATGATAACTTTACCTTCTTTCCTATTTTATATCTGTTAATTTCCTTTTGAATACTTGCTTGGGCTAATACCTCAAGAACAATATTAAATGATGGTGACAATAGTGAGTGTCATCATCTTATTTGCAACCTTAATGAGATTGTTTCTAGTATTCCTTCATTAAGCATGATGCTGACTTTTGAGTTGAGATAGATATGTTGTATTATGATAAGGAAGGACCTGTCTTTTCTCATTTTCTTAAGAGTTTTATTAAAAATATATGTTGGGGGCTTCTCTGGTGGCGCAGTGGTTGGGCGTCCGCCTGCCAATGCAGGGGACATGGGTTCGTGCCCCGGTCCGGGAGGATCCCACATGCCGTGGAGTGGCTGGGCCCGTGAGCCATGGCCACTGAGCCTGCGCATCCGGAGCCTGTGCTCCGCAACGGGAGAGGCCACAACAGTGAGACACTCGCGTGCCGCAAAAAAAAAAAAAAAAAAGAATATATGTTGAATTTTATCAATGCCTTTTCAGCATTTATGAAGAAATCATTAGGATTTTTTCCTCCTTAAATCTATTAATATAGGTGAATAAACTTTCTGAAACTTAATCATACTTTTATGCTGGAAATACACTCTACAATGTCTTTTTTAGGTATAATTGACATATAACATTAGATTTATTTCAGGTGTACAATATAATGATTTGATTTTTGTATATATTGCAAAATGATCACCACAATAAGTCTCATTAACATCTGGCACCATACATTAGTTACAAAAAAATTTTTTTTTCTTGTGGTAAGGACTTTTAAGATCTATTCTCTTAACAACTTTTAAATATGCAATACAGTACTATTAACTATAGTCACCTTGTTGTACATTATATCCCCATGACTTAACTATTTTATAAGTAGAAGTTTGTACCTTTGACTCCCTTCACCCATTTCTCTCACTCCCCAGCCCCAGCTCTGGCAACCACTAGTCTGTCACTGTATCTGTGAACTTGGTTTTGTTGCTATTGTTGTTGTTTTAAATTCCACATGTAAGTGATATCATATGGTATTTGGCTTTCTTTGACTTATTTCACTTAGCATAATACCCTCTGGGTCCATCCATGTTGTCACAAATGGCAAGATTTCATTTTTCTTATGGCTGAAGAGTATTCCATTGTGTGTGTGAGTGTGTGTGTGTGTGTGTGTGTACCATATCTTCTTTATCCATTAATCCATTGGTGGACACTTGAGTTGTTTCCGTGTCTTGGCTATTGAAAATAATGCTACAGTGAACATGAGGGTGCAGATATCTTTTTGAACTAGTGTTTTTGTCTGCTTCAAATAAATACCCAGAAGTAGAATTGCTGGGTCATATGGTAGTTCTTTTTCAATTTTTTGAGGAACCTCCATACTGCTTGCCATACTGGTTGCACCAGTTTACATTCCCACCAACAGGGCACAAGGGTTCCTTTTTCTCCATATCCTCATCAATATTTGTTATTTCTTTCCTTTTTGATAATAGCCATTCTAACAAGTATAAGGTGATATCTCATTATGGTTTGGAGTTGCATTTCCCCGATGATTAGTGATATTAAGCATCTTTTCATGTACTTGTTGTCTCATAAGGATTCCAGTCTTATTCGATTAGTGTCCCACTCTTATGACCCCATCTAACCTAAATTAGCTTCTTAAAGGTCCTATCTCCAAAGTCACATTGAGGGCTAGGGCTTCAACCTATGAATTTTGGGAGCACATAATTCAGTCCATTAAGCTAGTGAACTTGAATTTAGAAAGTAGGGGGCCAAGTATTGACTTTACCTGAACCTAACTGACTGCTTTTGGGCAGCAAGTCCATTATCCTCTAGGAGCCTCAACTTCATCTGTAACGTGCAGCCAATTTTATGAGGCTTTTGAGAGGCTGAAATGAGATCATGGCTGGAGGACATTTTATGGACTATAAGTTCCTACACAATAATAATGATAATCATTTCTTCTACTAATATATCATCTTGCAGTTTACAATGTGATTTTTTAAAATTAATTTATTTATTTGGCTGCATCAGGTCTTAGTTGCGGCACGCGGGATCTTTTTGTTGCAGTGTGCCGGCTCTTCATTGCAACGCACGGTCTTCTCTAGTTGTGGTGCGTGGGCTCCAGAGTGCATGGGGTCAGTAGTTGCAGCACGCAGGCTCTCTAGGTGTGGTGCGCAGGTTCTAGAGAGTGCAGCTTAGTTGCCCCATGGCATGTAGGATCTTAGTTCCCTGACCAGGGATCAAACCCTTGTCCCCTGCATTAGAAGGCAGATTCTTAACCACTGGAAGTCCCTACAATGTGATTTAAAATGCATTGTATCATTCGACATACATGCAAGGAATTATTATTGTTATTATTACTACATGACTACCTAAAAGGGAAATTTGTTTATAATTCATACCCACTCCTGCAGAAAAGATTCAAGGCAGCTCATGATGAAAGCACTCATGTTTAAGAGGGAATTACCGGGACTTCCTTGGTGGCGCATCGGTTAAGAATCTGCCTGCCAATGCAGGGGACACGGGTTCGAGCCCTGGTCCAGGAAGATCCCACATGCCTCGCGACAGCTAAGTCCATGTGCCACAACTACTGAGCCTGAGCTCTAGAGCCTGCGAGCCACAACTACTGAAGCCTGTGCACCTAGAGCCCGTGCTCCACACCAAGAGAAGCCACCGCAGTGAGAAGGCCACGCACTGCAACTAAGAGTAGCCCCCACTCGCCACAACTAGAGAAAGCCCGCGCAGCAAGGAAGACCCAACTCAGCCAAAAACAAATAAATTAATTAATTAATCAAAAAAAAGAGGGCGTTACCTGTTACTTCTCACAGAGGCTGCAGAAAAGGCCCAGGAAGCTGTTGATGAAATGAATGACCACCAGGAGAATCTGGAGGAGGCTGATGCACAGGAGGGCGGAGAAAAAGCACACGTGCCAAATGACAGCTTTAGAAGGCTCCAGGCAGACAGAGTTCCAGAGTGAAGGGTCATACAAATAATTCCTATCCCCAAAAATAAGGAGACCAGGGGTTGGAATAAGTAAGAAAATCCCAGCAACCCTGATAGAAACCTGGGTTCTCCCTCAGCTCAGGTCGTAGGACTAGACTTTTGAGGGTGACTATTGTTGCATTTGCAATTTTCTGAGCATCAGAGAAGCAAGATGCTAGAATGCATGACTAAAAGGAGTTTGTAATCCCTTTCTGTGTCTTTCTTTCTCTGAAGAGACTGCAAATCCAAGTTTCCATCCATTTACCTGTTATGCAGGTCTTTGAATGGGTAACCATGTTTCCAAGCCTGTGTCTGATTGAAGGGCGAAACATCAAACATGCAAAAAGGACCATCTTTCAGGGCTACTCCAGAAGTGATAAAGCAGATCAAGGCTCCAAGAAAAGCCAGGCCACTTGACAACAGAGCAGTAAGCATCTGCAGAAGGAGAGAAGAAACAGTAAGCCTGAGAGGGGGTCGTGACTTGTGGGCTGATCTGGACAAATCTAACTTCTCTGGTGCTCAGGCCTTCCCCAGTCATGGGGATGATCCTACCCACAGCACCTCCTTTAAAGCATAGCCAAGGTAGGGCTGGCTGATGAGGGGTCACTGGGTAGAGCCAGGAGGGGGTGGGAAAGAAGGAATGGAGAAGGGGGAAACACTGGCACCTGGTCCCAGCATCAGGTTCAGCCTGATTCAGCAGGCTCTTCAGAGCTTCTCAGCAGATGGTATCAAAAACTTTGTCACTCAGACTGCAGTCATTCAGTCTCTAGCTTAAAGGGTCAGATTGGTTATCACAAGCCCCCCTCTGACCCTTTTAAAAGAAAGCTGTATTTTTTCAAAAGTTCCAAGCTGCCATCCCTGATTCCTCTCTTTCTCAGATCAGGCATGAAAGGAAGGAAGGGAGGAAGAGGGGAAAGAAGGAAGAAAAGGACGGAGGGAGGGAGGGAGGCAGAGACAGAGAGAAATTACAGTCAACTCTGAAATGACTCGGGTTCTGTCACTGTACTTTTCTAGTCTGTGCACCACTCATTTCCTTCCCAAAAGATAGCAATGTGTTTATTTCCTCGGCAGGATTCTAACTTCCAGATTGGTTTCTTTCTCAGGATACTAGATTTTTTTTTCTCCTTCCCAAAAAACACATATTTTAAATAAAACATATATATGTGTGTGTGTGTGTGTGTGTGTGTGTGTGTATAGTTTTTATACAGAATCAGAGTCGTTTTCCCACTGATGTCAAACTGGTTTAGAACTCGAGAGGGGCCGCAGAAAGCTGTGTAGTAAGTTTTGACTCTAAGTTACAAGATTCAAGATGAATTAGTCTGACATAAGCCTAGGACAGAGGTTCTCAAAATGTGGTCCCTGTCCCAGCAACAGCACATCACCTGGAAACTTGTTAGAAATGCAAAGCTCCCCCCCTCCCCATCTTGCTCTACCCCAGACCTACAGAGTCAGAAACTCTGGGGGTGGGGCCCAGCAATCTGTGTTTTAACAAACGCTGCAGGGATTCTGATGCGCACATTCAAGTCCGAGAACCACTTGCCTAGGGGAAAACCAGACATGACTGAGAACAGATGGTGAATGAAATGTGTGGGTGTTTATATTTAATTCTTTAACATACAATTCTGAATCAGCAGGGTTCCCAACATGTGGGATGTAGATATCAAAGCAGGATGCAGAGTTACTGTAAAAAGGCCACAAATTCATGTGTCTGAGACTGAATGAGCAATATATCTTATACATTTATGTACTGAGATTTTTCAAATATATATAGATGTTGCTGTAATTAATAAAGTGCAAATTTATTCTGGGCCCCAGCTTCATTACCTGTAAAATGGAGAGGTTAGACTAGAATCTAGTCATCAGATGATCTCTGGAGAATCTTTCAACTCCAAGAAAAATTAAGAAAAATAGCCAGGAAATTTTCTATCAATGACACATGACTACAGTGTACATAACTCATGTCCATATTGTTCAATAGGCTAAAACTAGTAAGAACAGTTCATGTATAGCTGAATCGCTTTGCTATATAGCAGAAATTAACAGGACATTGTAAACTATACATCAATAAAATAAAAAAATAAAAAAGAACAGTTCCTCACATGTGTGTAGACATTTATGGTTCATTAAGCACTTCCTCCCTGGACTTGATCCTGTTACCTTCCGTTTTACAGAAGGATCCGAGATTCAGAAAACTTGCCCAAAAGCTTAGGGTTTTTAGACCCTTAGAGAGGTACGGTCAGGACCTGACTTCAAACCCCAAGACTAAAACTGTCTCTTTTCACTCTGCCTCTAAAGTAATAGAATGTGGGGACATTCTAGGTATTAGAAGAGTGGAATCGGGTGCTTACACTTTGGCAGGGCCCACTCTTACTGAAGCAGCCATATCTCCAGCCCATCAAGGAGATGAGGGTAGCTGCAGTGAGAACCTAGGGGAAGAGGGAAGAGTGTTAAAAAGAGATTGGGTAATTTACATCTCTAGCTGCCACCTGTGGCTGTTGAAATCGAGTGGTTAGACATCTCACATGGACTTAATTACCCTACCTTTCCCAGAGGGCTTGGCTTTGACTGTCAGGACCCAGTTTTAGATGACTAGCCTAATGTGACTATGAATAGCAGCATTCACACCAAGCCTGCCTAGTCCAAAATTCAGCGACATTTGACCAGTCTTCCTAGAGTCTTCTATCCCTTGGAGCTGCTATAGACCCCACAGTCAGCTTGTTAGTTCAAGCCTTTTTTCAAGGAATCAAAACACTCCCCCCACCCCCACCTCGCTGCTCCACCCCTAAGGGGCACTTTGGGAGTTCACACCCAGGGAACCCCAGACACTTACCATGAGGCCTCCTCCCCAGAGCCCAGAGCCCAGCATGGCATGCCTGCCAATGAGGCCCCTCAACAGGTAAGTCACATCCCAGTTAGGAAAGAGGAGCACTGTGTTGGCCGCAGCAGCAAACAGGGCTGTAGTCCCGAGGCTCAGCCCCAGTATTTGGGAGCAGGTCCGTGAGCATGCCATCACACAGAGAGAAGACACTGTCCTGGAACCAATGGAAAGAGGGTCATGGTAGCTCTGTTACTGGGAGCTGGTGGGTAGGGGAAACCCCAGGAGCATACGGTGGAGAAGGGGAAATAGACCAGAGGCACTGTCACCTCCTAGGGTCAGATCAAGAAGAGCCAAGGAACTTGCTTAAAAACTCTGCATCTTATAAATATTTCTCAATGGATAGAATTTAATTGTTCCATTTTCTGCCAGCTCCCACTCTCTCTCACACACACACACACACACGCTCCTCACCCCATCATAATTTGCTTGTACCTCTATTAAAGCCAGTGATTATTTCTACTTGATACAGAAAAACAAAAAAAAATTTTTTTGAAGATGTTGGGTGTAGGAGTTTATTAATTAATTTATTTATTTTTGGCTGTGTTGGGTCTTCGTTTCTGTACGAGGGCTTTCTCTAGTTGTGGCAAGCGTGGGCCACTCTTCATTGTGGTGCACGGGCATCTCACTATCGCGGCCTCTCTTGTTGCGGAGCACAGGCTCCAGACACGCAGGCTCAGTAGCTGTGGCTCATGGGCCTAGTTGCTCCGCGGCATGTGGGGTCCTCCCAGACCAGGGCTCGAACCTGCGTCCCCTGCATTAGCAGGCAGATTCTCAACCACTGCACCACCAGGGAAGCCCGAAAAACAAAATTTTAAAGGTGTCATCCTCTTGCTTTAAAAGACGTCATTTTAAAGATGTCCGCTGTTACCACTTCCATTCAACATTGTACAGGAGGTCCTTTCCAGTGCAATGAGAAAATAAAAAGCAGCAAAAGCCACAGGTATGAAAGAAAAAAGTAAGAATATCATTATTCACAGTAACATGATTATCTGTGTAGAAAATTGTAAGGAATCTATCAAAAAGTTAATAGGTGAGTTTAGCAAGGTTACCGAATAAAAAATTAAATATACAAAAATTCTATTGTATTTCTATATACAAGCAACGATAAATTATAAAAGTTAAAAAAACAACATCATTTATAATAACATAAAAATAGAAAATACTTATGGATAAATTTAACAAAATCTGTGCAAGACCTGTACACTAAAAATTATAAAACATTACTGAGATAAATAAAGAAGACCCAAATAAATGGAGAGATATACCATGTTCATGAATCAAAAGGCTCAATATCAGTGCAATCTCAGTCAAAATCCTAGCAGGGTTCTGTCGTAGAAACTGACAAGCTGAATCTAAATTTACATGGAAATGCAAAAGACCTAGATTTTTCAAAACAATGTGGAAAAGAAGACCAAAGTTGGAGGGCTTACATCATGTGATGTTAAGACATTATAAAGCTACAGTAATCAAAACAGCAAAGTAATGGTGTATACAGACATGCAGACCACTGGAACAGACTAGAGAATTCAGAAATAGAGCTATACAAATATGATCAAATGATTTTTGAAAAAGATGGTATTTTAGTGGGAAAAGGAGAGTCTCTTCAACAAATGATGCTGGAACAATCCATATGCAAAACAAAAATATATACTTTGCCTATTACTGCAAACCCTATTCAATAATTAACTTGAAATGGACCATGGATCTAAACCTAATAAAAATTTTACAAGAAAACAACAGAGAAAATCATTGGGATTTTCGGTTAGATAAAGATTTATTATATAGAACACAAAAAGTACAACCTACAAAAAGTGATAAATTAAACTACTTCAAAATTAAAATTTTGCTCTTCAAAAGACACCATTAAGGAAATGAAGAGACAAAACACAGGCTGGGAGTAATTATACACAATAAATTTTTTTTTTTTTTTTTGCAGTATGCGGGCCTCTCACTATTGTGGCCTCTCCCGTTGCAGAGCACAGGCTCCGGACGCGCAGGCTCAGTGGCCATGGCTCATGGGCCCAGCCGCTTCGCGGCATGTGGAATCTTCCTGGACCGGGGCACGAACCCGTGTCCCCTGCATCACCAGGCGGACTCCAAACCACTGCGCCACCAGGGAAGCCCTCACAATACATATTTTGTAAATATGTATGTGAATGTGACCTCATATACATCTGACAAAGGATTTGTATCTAGAATACATAAAGAATTCTTAAGACTCTACCATAAGAAGACAAACAACTGAGGGACTTCACTGCTGGTGCAGTGGTTAAGACTCCACACTCCCAGTGCAGGGGGCCCAGGTTCAGTCCCTGGTCAGGGAACTAGATCTCACATGCATGTTGCAACTAAGGAGCCTGCGAGCTGTGACTAAGGAGCACGCCTGCCACAACTAAGACCCAGCGCAACCAAATAAATAAAATAATGTAAAAAAAAAAAGAAGGCAAACAATGGTTTTTAAAAATGGGAAAACGATGTGAACAGACACTTCATCTCACAAAAGAAAAGCTATATGGATGACAACCAGGAACATGAAAAGACACTCAACATCATTAACATAGGGGAGTGCAAATTAAAACCAAAATAAGATCCTACTACATACCCACTGGAATTTTTACAGTTAAAAAGTTGGACTATACCAAGTGTTGGTGAGGATGTGGAACAACTAGAACTCTCACAGATATGTGGTGAGAATGCAAATTGTACAGCCACTTTGGAAATAAGCTTGGCAGTTTCTTAAACAGTCACTTACCAAATGATCAAGTAATTCCACTTCTATATATTTATCCAAGAGAGATGAAAACACATGCCCACACAAAGACTAGTACTTGAATGTCCATAGGAGCTTTATTCATAATAACTAAAAATTAGAAACATGGAAACAACCTAAGTGTCCACCAACAGATGAATGAATGAAAAAAAAAAAATATATATATATATATATATGTGCAATGGAATATTATTCAGCCATTAAAAGAATGAAGTTCTGTTACATGCTGCAACATGAATGAAGCACGAAAACATTATGCTAAATGAAATAAGCCAGACACTAAAGGACAAGTATGTATGATTCTACTTATATGAAATATCCAGAATAGGCAAATTCATAGAGACAGAAAGTAGATTAGAGGTTACTAGGGACTGAGGGGAAGGGGGAATGGGGAGTTATTGCTTAATGTTTACAGAGTTTCTGTTTGGGGGTAATGAAAAAGTTTTGGAAACAGGTAATGGTAATATATAGTTACACAACATTGTGAATGTAACTAATGCCACTGAGTTGTACACTTTAATATGGTTAAAATAACAAGCTTTAAGTTATATATATTTTACCACAATAAAAAATCAATTAAAAATGAGAAATACAAAAAAGTGAGAAATAATTCAAATGTTCATCAATAGGTGAACAGATAAACTGTGGTATATCCATACAATTAGTACTACTACTAAGCAATAAAAAACAATAAACTACTGATACATGCAACAACATGGATGAATCTCAAAATCATGCTAAATGAAAGAAGCCAGAAACAAAAGACTACTCACTGTATGATTCTGTTTATATGAAATTATAAACACTAGGAAAGGCAGAACTAGTGACAGGAAGCAGATCAGTGGTTGCCAGGGGCTGAGAATAGAAGAGGGGATTAATATACGTACATAAGGAAACTTTTTGAGGTGATAAAAATGTTCTATATCTAGATTCTTATGAATATACAACTATATATATATTGACAAAACTCATCAAACTACTTTTAAAATTGGTGAATTTTATTATATTTTAATTATATATCAATAAAATTGATTACAAATTAAAATGTCATGTCTAGATAGGTTGTAAAATGCCTCCTACACACCTTTACTTATAGCCGTTTCTCCCTTTTAAATTTTCACTGATCTGTGAACTTTTTTTTTTTATATGAATTAGAATAGGACTAGTAATATTTGGGTACACTCATGTCAATGTGGATCTGAAAAAAGTCAGTACCATGACATCCCCAAGAAGTGGGTTGTTGCCACTTTGCAATTCAGTTACATGTCTGGCTCAGCTTAAGGCTCTTGACGCTCCCCTCCTAACACACAGCTTTGTCCATAACCAGAAAATATGTATAGATCAAAGCCTCCACCCCAATCTCTCTTTTACATATATACATACATACACCTACATATATAATGAAATATTTCAGAGTTAAAGAATTAAGCATAATGTATATAATATATTTGCTCTTGCTAGTTGTGTGGAATAATTGAACAACACCTATGTAAACACAACTGGTTTACAAAATAGATTCTTACCACTAATACTATTGAAGCCCCAGGTGTGCCCTCTCTATCATCTTCCTGTACTCCTTCCTGGGAACGACTATCCTAAATTTCGATTTTATCATACATTTTTAAAAACGGTTTTACAATTTATGAACTTAATTAAAAAAAAAAAACTTGATTAGCCTAGGTTTTTTTTTGTTTGTCCAGACTTCAGCTTATATAGAGACTCGTGTTAGACACAGCACTGAGCAGGCCATTTGGTTGGGGCAGGAAAGGGAGTGCTCTTGTCCTGCCCGCCCCTACCCCCATTCCCCAGCCTCCTCAGCCCTTGGTGACATTTGCTTCCCTAATCTCAGAACCCAAACTCATCTCAGCTGCTCCTCCCAGCAGGGAACTTTCTGATGCAATTGCTAATATTTTAGTGGGATGAGTTGCCTTCACCGTGTGCCCTCTCCACAGGGTATTTGCTCTCTAAGCCATGTTTCTCAAATGGTGAATAAAATAACTCATCCCTGATGAAAGGAAGTTCGGGTCTCTGTGGAGGGGGGCACACGCTGGAGGAGTTGGGGGTAGGATACGGAGGAACAGTGGCCCTTACTCCAAGGATACATGGGGCCTGGAGGGAAGAGGGGGCACCAGGAATCAGGAGGGATGGTCTGTCCCTTCCCCTGCCCCCTCCCCCACGGGGCCACCACAGAGACCTCTTTTCCTGAAGTGTCCTCCAAGCCGGTATGGTACTGGCTGCTTCCTCCACAGGTCCTCAGGGTGAGGAGCCTGCTCCGCTGTCAGCGGGCAGGGCATCTGTATGATAACAACCCCCCCAAACAGTTTGTGAAGCAGCCTCCCTCCCCAGACCTTCCTGCCATTGAGAGCCGAGCTCTCAGTGTGTGTCCAGGGTGTTAACAAGTAATGACTTTGACCCACATGCCTCTCAGATGACTGACATTTTGTCAGGGGCCCAAGAAAGGACTGGTGTGTGGTTGGACACTGAGGCACACTCTAGACCACCAGCTGGAAGAACCTTTTGTTCAGGAATGCCTTCAGCCTCCTTTGAATCATTCCACCTATGAGTAAGGCCTGTCTAGACAATAGATCACCGACATGAACCTCCCCACCCCGACAATCTCTTCTTTGGAAATTTTTCTTATCAGGAAAGTTTTAGAAGGGAAGCTAAAAGATATGAACGTGCAGAGGGAAAACTAAGTTGAGCGTGGCCTTTGGGACGAGGGGGATTCAGAGAATCCTGGCTGTCCAACTAATCTGCTAAAAGCACTTGCTGGGCTGCTGCATCTAGGAGGGCTGTGGCTCAGTTGGAGTTTCACTTCCTCCCCTTGATTTGTTCCCCTAGAAATCACAACATTCTGAGAAATGCTTCCACAAATGTGAGCCAGGAGATTAGCAAAGAGTTTGGCTAATTTGATATCTGAAGAGACAAGCAGGATCATAAGGTAAAACCTTACACCCAGGCTTTAGGGGGGGTGCTGTTCTAACCTGAGATCCTGGCTGGGTGAACAAATCATTACCTAGATGTCTGGGCAACAGTTTAAGTGATCAGCTGAGTCACATAGAGGAAAAGACTTTAAATTCTGTGTGTCTCTCTACCTAACTCATCACCTAGCCAGACTTTTATCATTCTTTCACCAGTCAAATATTTATTGTGACCACTATCTGCCAGGCACTATTCACTCTGGTGAACCAGAGACAGACTCTTCTCTTGAGGAACTTAAAGTCTGGTGGGGACACGAACCAGGCAATGAACAAGTGTGGAGCAGAACAATCCAGCTGTAGGTGTGATGGAAGCACTAGAGGATTGCCTAATCCTATCTGCAGAAGGAAGGCAGAGCCTCCTGGAAGGAGTGTTGTACGAGCTAAAACTTGACAACAAGGCATTAGACGGGCAAAGTTGGGAAGGGAAAAGTATTCTAAGCATGTGTAAAGGCCTGAAGTTGATAGACTGAGGCAAAGAGATGTTAAACAAATTGCCTGAAGTCACACAGCTGCTCAGTGGTTGAGCCAGATCTCCTTTGAGTTGGAAGTTTGTGCTCTTAACTGCTAGACCAAACTATTCCCTGGCCATCCCCTCACTGGGCCCTTCCATTTCTGCTTACCTGCATCCGGTGGCAAGAATTAGGATGGGAGAGAAAGAACCTGGAGAAGGGCTCCGTGTTCAGAGTGGGTCTGAACTCCTGTGGCCTCAGCTGGAACTCCTGCAGGTTTGGACTGGAGGCTCCTCTTTCAGGACTCCTACAGAGGGCCAGAGAGGTGCTATTTATATGTGGAAGTCACTCAGGCGTGTGTGTGTGTGTGTGTAGGCATGCATGCCCGCACACCGCTGCCCACAGGCCTGCAATAAAGGAGCTTTCCTCTTCCTGAAGAGCCCTCTCCTGATGATCCACCCTCTACTCATTTTCATGTGACCCTAAGAAAGGAACCAGGAGGCATGGCCTCGTGAGCTAAAATGCTTTAATGAGTCAGAGGATGCACCCATGAGAAATAACCTTATCCTCCTTTCTTTCCCAAGCAGCAACACTCTTTCACACACTACCGGCCCGTATCTGTTTCACTCACTGCAGAGTTTGGGCTCTTTGGAAAAACAGCACCAAGCAGGGCGGCCATCACTTTTTCCTTGTCACCTTCCTTATTTTGCTCTTAGCTGTGGTTCCTTTAATAACTTTCTAACTTTTTTGCTCAAGCTCTAGGCCACCATCATCTGTACCACCATTTTAATGATACTGATATGAGAGTGTCTGCTGTTAGATAAGCCACTGAGTTGGGAACAGAAATACCTTCTAAAATCTGAGTGATATCTGGCATTCTGTCATCAAACCATTCTAATTGCCTAACTATGAAATGTCCTAACAGACAATGCAAATAAAATCCTTTTTGCTGAGAAGAAAAAAAAGAGAGGACTAACTCAGGAGAGGCATCTTGCATCCTATTTAATTCTCAAAATAAACTTGTGAGGTAGGCATTATTTTATAAATGAGAAATCAAGGCCCAGATTATTATTACTGAGGCTCAGTGAACTACCCAAGTTCACATAGCTAATAGGTATTTGTAGCAGAAATTGAGACCCAGGTCTCTCAGGTGCCAAAGCACCATAGTACTGCCTCCAAACATATTTGGAATCTGGGCTGGGAAAAAAAATATCTCAAGCATCAATATGTGAGGCTGTATAGAGTGTAGAGTTAGATGACATAGGATCATTTTCCTTCAATCTCACTCACTTTTACTCCGAGCAAGTCAAATTTCTCTGGGCTATAATCTCTTTATCTGCATGATGAAGCTAACCTAGTATTTATTTTACTTGCTTTAGGTCTAAGGATCTAATGAGATAGTTTGTAAATGTGTTTTATAAGGTGAGTAAATGTTTCTTCTTAATATAAAGCTTGTGAGCCCTCGCCTAGTATCCTCTATCAAAATTCAATTCTCTGGGGAGATACAAGAATTCATTTGGGCTCTAAATGATTCCCTTTTATGATGAAAATGAAAACTGGATCCTTTTTTTGAATTTCATTTTATTTATTTTTTATACAGCTGGTTCTTATTAGTCACCCATTTAATACACATCAGTGTATACACATCAATCCCAATCTCCCAATTCATCACACCACCACCACCCCTCCTGCCACTTTCCCCCCTTAGTGTCCATACGTTTGTTCTCTACATCTGTGTCTCTATTTCTGCCCTGCAAACCAGTTCATATGTACTATTTTTCTAGGTTCCACATATATGCGTTAATATACGATCTTTGTTTTTCTCTTTCTGACTTACTTCACACTGTATGGCAGTCTCTAGATCCATCCACGTCTCTACAAATGACCCAATTTCGTTCCTTTTTATGACTGAGTAACATTCCATTGTATATATGTACCACATCTTCTTTATCCATTTGTCTGTCAATGGGCATCTAGGTTGCTTCCATAACCTGGCTATTGTAAATAGTGCTGCAATGAACATTGGGGTGCATATGTCTTTTTGAATTATGGTTTTCTCTGGGTATATGCCCAGTAGTGGGTCATATGGTAATTCTATTTTTAGCTTTTTAAGGAATCTCCATACTGTTCTCCATAGTGGCTGTATCAATTTACATTCCCACTAACAGTGCAAGAGGGTTCCCTTTTCTCCACACCCTCTCCAGCATTTGTTGTTTGTAGATTTTCTGATGATGCCCATTCTAACTGGTGTGATGTAATACCTCATTGTACTGGATCCTATTTAATGAACTTTTCAATAGTGGTTTACCAGCTTTTGTGTCAGGCACATATACATCTGCATACATAGAAATTTCACACATAGAAAGCAGCACATACAGTTTAAAAGAATATTAATAACATAATTATTCCTCATATATATACATCAAGGGTTTTCTCAGTATTGTTTGCATCATTAGTAAAATCTCTGTGCACAGAGATGTGTGCTACTCCATCCAGTGTATGAATTAATTCATTAATCAAGTGATTCCTGAATTCCTACCATGTTCTAAGCTCTATGCTAGATTCTGAGTCTACAGAGCAGAATAAGATACAGCAGCCTCTACCCTCCCTCAAGGATCTCACAGTTGTGGGGAAGAGGCATATAAATAGCATAGGTAAATAAAAATGCAGTGGGAAGTGGGCAAAGATTTTTTTAAACAGGACACAAAAAGCAGGGACCATAAAGAAAAAGATTGATAAATGGAACTTAAAATCAAGAACCACTCTTCATCAAATAGAGAGTGAAAAAGCAAACTATAGACAGGAGAAAACATTCATAATACATATATCTGACAAGCGTCTCATGCCTGGAATTATGAAGAATGCCTACAAACCAGTGAAGAAGAAGACAAAGAACCAGTAAAAACTGGGCAAAACGACTTGAGCAGGCACTTCTCAAATGGCCAATAAGTATATGAAAAGCTCTAACTCATCATGAAAATGCAAATTAAAACCACAGTGAGATACTACCAAACACGTAACCGAATGGCTTAAGTTTAAAATGTTGATGAGAATGTAAAGCAATTGGAACATTGCTGGTGGGAGTGTAAATTAGTAGGACCCCTTTGGTTAAATGTTTGGCAATATCATTTACCAAAATTAAATATTCACCTACCCTATGACCCAGCAATTCCAATCCTAGGTATAACCCAGCAAAGGAAAATGATGGAATTTGGCTTTAACACCTTAAAGTGCCAAACTTAGTTGGGGCTGGTGAGGGCAACTTTAAGTCCTTGTTCCTTAGGGTAAATTTGTGACAATTAATTCAATGATTAATCTGATGAACAAGAGCCTTCTTTTAGAAACTATATGCTTGCAATAAAGTTTTACTAAGTAAGGCCAGCTTAGGTCAAATTCTTCATTCCCCTGTGGTAAGCCCTCTATGGCCACAGAGGCCTGGTCACTGCCATGAAAGAACTAAATATTACCTTCTTACAGATATGTTAATAATATCAGAATTTGGCTCTATTGGAGACACAGCTACTAGTTATCACTTGGTGATATTTCTAGGGGAAAGTAAATGGGAGTCTAGGGTGGGCACAAATTAAGAATGGGGCCTGGGTGGGAAAACAATTTGCCTAATGCCATAAAAGGCTTCCCATGGCCGAAAGGCTTGCGAAAACAGGATAGACAGATGTCCCATTCTGGGGGATATTGAGAGGTTTGGAGGTGAGATTTGAGCAAGGAATAGAGGAAGTTGAGAAAATGGAATTCACTGGTAGAGGGAAAGGGAAAAGGTAACAACAATCAGGCCAGTGTCTCCCAAATAAGAGTGACGGACTAATCAGCTTCCTGGTGGGTGGGCTTCAACTTCGACTGACAGCTGACTAAACAAGAGTGCACATTTTCCTCAATTGGAGAGAGAAAAAAAGGAAGATAAGTGATGTTGAAAGAGTTGCCATTTATACCAGTCCACTGAAGAGGAAGTTTGGGATTTTTTCCTTTTTTCTTCATTAGTATAAAAATATTACAAACTTCAACCCACTCAAGTTAGGCTTCCATCTCCAACATCACATTGAAACTTCTTGGTCTCCAAGGATTTCTTGGGTCTAATGAACACTCGGCCCCTAGGAAGAATTAGATAGTTGGCCACTAGATGCTTTTTGAACATTCTCACTCTTGGCTCCCTTGACAACCCACTCTGGTGTTTCTTCTCCCTCACTGGCCTCACCTCCTAGACGGGGCCTCTTCCTGTTGGTGATCTCCAGGCCTGGGTTCTGGGCCCTCTTCTTTAACTTTCTCCTGAGTGACCTCATTCTTTCTCATGGCACTGAACTCCATCTATAGCGCTGATGATTTCTCAAATCTCTAAGTCCAGTTCACCTCTCTTCCTAGCTTCAGAATCACGTGTTCAACTTGCTATACTACACCTGCACTTGGAAGTGCTGCAATTAACACATCCAAAATGATTTCTAACCCACCAAATCTGCTTGATCCCCCAGTCTTCCTGCCTCAGGAATGATACTACTACCTATCCATTGCATGAAACTTGAGTCATTCTTGATTTCTCCTTCCCTCATTGCCCCACATCTAATCCAACAGTTAAGTCTTTAAATTTCTACCTTAAAATGCATCTCTGGGGGCTTCCCTGGTGGCGCAGTGGTTGAGAGTCTGCCTGCTAATGCAGGGGACATGGGTTCGAGCCCTGGTCTGGGACGATCCCACATGCCACGGAGTAACTAGGCCTGTGAGCCACAACTACTGAGCCTGCGCGTCTGGAGCCTGTGCTCCGCAACAGGAGTGGCCGCGATAGTGAGAGGCCCGCGCACCGCGATGAAGAGTGGCCCCCGCTTGCCACAACTAGAGAAAGCCCTCGCACAGAAACGAAGACCCAACACAGCAAAAACAAACAAATAAATAAATAAACTCCTACCCCCAACATCTTAAAAAAAAAAAAAGCATCTCTGGGTTTCCCTGGTGACGCAGTGGTTGACAGTCCGCCTGCCGTTGCAAGGGACATGGGTTCGTGCCCCGGTCCGGGAAGATCCCACATGCCGCGGAGCGGCTGGGCCCGTGAGCCATGGCCGCTGAGCCTGCGCGTCCGGAGCCTGTGCTCTGCAACGGGAGAGGCCACAACAGTGAGAGGCCCGCGTACAGCAAAAAAAAAAAAAAAAAAAAAAAAAAAAAAGCATCTCTAATCTCTATACTACTTCCCAGTTCCATTGCCATGACGCTGGTCCAGGCAATTTCCGTTTTGCACCCTGTTCATTGCAATAGTCTCTACTCTTGCTCCTTTGCAATCCACCCTCCACACAGTAATGGCTTCCTGTTATACTCTATATGAACACTATATGAACTCCTTACTGGGCCTAATAAGGTGTTGTATGATCTGGCTTTTACACATTTTATGCCACTCCCTTTGCTCACTACATGCAAGACACATTGGCCTTCTCTCAATACCTCAGATACATCAAAAACTTTCCTGCTCCACAGCCTTTGCATTTGTTGTTCTCCTTGGAAGTTTTCCTCCTACTCTTAGCATGGGACACCTTCTTTTCATCCTTCAGGTGTCAGCCTAAATGTTAACTCCCCAACATCCTATTTAAAGCAGAATTCTCTACTGGCTCCTTTTCCAGTTTTGTTCATAGTGTTTGAATCAAATCTATATTTTTTTATTTGTTTACTATCTGTATTCCTAACTAAAAAGAAAGTTCTTTGAGGGCAGGGGCTGTGTCTGTTTTGCTCATCATGATCTTTCATAACTCCTGGTTTTTCTCCCATCAATTTAGTAATTATTTTTTTTCCTTCACTTGTTTAAGCTGAGTCCTTAGTCATTAGTCACTGCTGATCTGAAAGACTAGACTCTGCTTGAACTGCCAATATGTCAAATACAGAATCTTACTTTCCTTACAAGGCTAGCTAACCCAGTGATTTCATGAATAGTTCAACCAACATTTATAGAGCATTTATCATGAACATTCAACGTGTTAACTAAGAGCAGAGAAGAAGCTAACAAACATCACCCTTGACAACCAGACTATGAACTAACCTTTGTCAATAAATACTACAGTGTGCTAAACATGAGAATATGAGAGCAAGCAAACCTGAACTGTATTAACAAAAGTAGTATCCAGAGTCTTACAATAATGCAAGAAACTATGCAAGAAAACTAATGCAAGAAAACTAATACTGAAAAGTTTTTGATTTTATTTCCAAGATCAAATATTACAACAGGACATTTACATGTATTTATAAAAAAATGCAGCAGTTGAATTTATAGATCAGAGGTTTCCTTGAGTTTGGTCCCTCTCTCAGCACAGTGAGCTGATGTCTTCAAAAGACTTCCCTCCCTCCCCAACCCCAAATGTCCCACCGCCCCCCTCCCCAATTCAAGTTGCAGTATCAATATAAAGCAACTGGGTACAACACAGCAAGAATATTCACAATTTGGTACAGCCAAAACCAGAGGATCACCAACTGAGAGAAAGATCCTCATTTTAGAAATTATTTACCTATAGACTATGTGTATCTATAGATATATCACACCCAGTTATCTAAGATTTCCCTGGTTTTAGAGCAAGTGGAAGTTCCATTGAGTCTTAGCCAGCAGTTACAGCTCTGCTTTATCTAACGGCTTGTTTTTCTCCTCCTACAAGTTTAGATTTTCTACGGCCTCCATATGTCTTCAAATTTAAGGCTTTCCCTAGCACCTTTATTATCACTTACTAGAAATACAGGAGGGTCTCTAGTGTGTCTTGAACAAAAAAATTTAGTGGATGATCCAGTTGCCCCTTTCTCACAGGTCCCAAAGCCTTCTTCCCACTCTTGAGAAGAACTGCAGAAACAAATGATATCTCCTAGCACCACGGGATTAAAGCCCAGAAAACTGAGAACTATACATATGTGGATTTTAGGGAACACTTGCCAGAAACATTACAATAGAAGCACTGTCTCTGTCCATTATCTTCTTGGATTCAATAACAAAGTTACACTACAGATTAAATTTAGAGCCTGTCCTGCACTAAGAATGCAAATCTCACTAAGACCACCACTTTATCCAGAATAAGGTGAGTATACAAACATCCCAGGGAATTTCTAAACACTGTGAGAAACTGTTTGAGAACACTAAAGCAAATACCCTAAGTTGACTTCACTCAAGCCCCCAACCCACCCCCATCCCTATCCCCAAATTTCATTCCTTGGTTAAACTTCTCTGAATAAGATGGGAAGTGAGGTTTGGAAAATGTCATGGAAAATGTTTAAAAAACACAGTTAGTGAAGACATGCCAGAATTGGACATCCCAGATGATTCAGAACGCATTGTTCAAACTAAACTCATACAAAGCATGCACAGAAGCCTACAAACACTCCTGAGTGTTTCCATGGAACAATCAATACCTACTTTGTTGCTTAAAGGGTTAAAAAAAAAAAGACACCAGATGCTTAGAAGTTGTTAACAATCAAAGGGAAAACCATTCTAGAAAGAAAGATTCTTAAGAGTGAATAAAATTGGGTCTAAAATTCATGCCAAAGCTTGGCTGGAAGCCCCTCAAAGTCTAAGTATTGTGTTAGCATCAACTGGTACTCATTTCTCTACATTTAAGACTAGAGGATAATCTCATAGCTTTACTGTCTGTTTCCCAGCAAGTTTTTAATACCCTTTCCAAACCAAAGTGACAAACCTAGGAAAGTAACAAGGCCCAAGTCCCCCAACAGGTAAGATAAACAGCCCCTACAAACTTCCTACTCATTAACTGAAAAGTGGAGGTCACATACTCCTTTCATTCTAATTAGCATGTAAGAGGGGATTTTCTGGTGGCAATGGTCACTCCACATGAGGTTTAACTTACAGGGCAATAAATTATCAAAAAGCTACTGTTAAGGGCATCTGATTATCAGTGTCAAAAACCTATTTATATTTTGAATCACACCATTTATTGATATTTTCCATTATTAAGAACACAGAAGCTTTGAGAAAAGCATACTATAAAGCTATTCTGTTGAAAACAGAAAGATATCCAACTGAGCATCAACATTCCAATGTCATTAACTTGAAATATATCCTGGTGACATGTACTTAAAGTCAGTGACCTTGACAGAGGGGAAAAAAAGCACAATGGCAGGGAATGGTTCCATATCAAGAATTTCTCCCTTATCAGATAAGATGCCCATATTGAGTCTATGAAAAAAGCAAATAGAAAAGATTTTAAGGAAGGGAGAATTCAATTCCAGGTCAGAATTTATCTAATTATTTGAAATGTTTCCTATTTTATTTACCATGTCTAATAAATGAGTGATTCACGGTGGCCCAGTTAGATTAACAACTTCTTTTAATGGAGATAAAATTTTTCTTATGTTAAGTCCAGCTTATTCCAATTTGTAAACCCAAGTGACCTTATAAGGGATATAAAATCTTAGGGCATTTTGATCTCTGTAGAGGAAATACTATTAGGCAAACAACAAAAACTTGCTGTTTGTTGCAAGAGAATTAAGTACAACAAGGCAGCTTTCCATATTTATAGATTAATATGTGATTGTTCTTAGGCAAAATACTACCATTGGTATTTGTATCTCTAATCCTACAAATAAATCTGGTTATCTTTTGAAAATACAGAAATGCTAAATTATGTTTTATTAAAGTAGTTCATATTAGATTGCTCAACTCTACTTTGAGATCATATGTCAAAGCAAGGCCTGTACCAAAAACTATCATGTTTATGAGAATTACTGAGATTCTAAGCAATACAACTGCATTCCATAGGCCAAAAAAGGGCAGAGGGGTATTATGGAGCTAGCTATTCTATATTTGGAATAAGGATTCTTAGGTAGAGAGAAAATGAGTTATAAAAATGATGTTTGCCTCAAATTTTTTCCTTGTATATTAATTTATGAAAAATGAAAAATGTTACATATTAAAATTTAGAAATGGAATTTCTTAAACACAGCCAATTTTCATTAAAAATCATGACATTTTCTGAGAACAGATGTCAAAAATCAAGAAGAGAATGGAAAAGTAAAATAGAAAATTATATTAAAAGATTTTCTAATTTAAGGGTCTCATTACATCCAATAATTTAACCATGAGATCACTTCATGGGAAAACTACCAAGGTCGTCATAATCTCTATTGAAAAAAGCTAGATTCTAAGCTGTCTCTCTAGCAGGATTGATACATAGGTGAATCAAAGACCAAAATAGCCATCACTGAAATACTGAATTTCTACATGTCAGGAGAAATCAATGTCAGGCTTGGTGTTCTCTGTTGGTTATTTTCAGTACTAAAAAACATTCTTATCACCATTCTAAAATGTGTACAGTGCAATACTAAGCTGCATGGTGAGGCGGTAACTAAAATGCTAAGCAAGGCAAATCAATGAAGTTGAATATTCAGAGTACAGAGCTGTCTTTTTAAGTGGTCCTATTGGAAAACTGCCATGTTCACCAGAAGGGTAGGTTCTTCTTACCCTCATTTAGTTTTACACAAGACATTACTTATTCATCAACCCCCATCCCATGATTTACTATTGAGTAGTACTACTGAATACTATTTACTCTCTCTCTTTGGCCCTAAATGAAAGAGGGCCAGAGAGAGAGAGAGAGAGAGAGAATGACACCATGGAGATACACTCTATGGGATAAGAAATATTTTAAAAAGTCGGCCTAACTGGATCTTGAAACACTTGTTTCTGTCAAAACCAAGTGTGAATTCTACAGCTTACACAAATCAATTTCCTAACAATTGCTCAGCCAGTAAAGTGCTTTGTTTAAGCACACATACAAAATAAAATTTAACTCTGGTATCAGTGAAATATTTGGTTCTCATTACATGTTAGTCATACTCAACACTGATTAGGAACACAGCATTAAGTTTTAAAAGTAATGAATTGTGTTTAAAAGATCATTACTACATCTGTAACTATTATACTCTCCTTTTTGGAGATTACAGTCATCACAGTAGGGTAGATCAAGTTACTGGGCAAATGAAACCTGGACACAGAAAAAAAAAAGCAAGAACTGATTAACATGTATACTTTTAATTACTCTAGGGATAATATATAAAATAAAGGTAAGAGACTAAAAGCATTAAATTTTGGAGTGGAAAGGATTCAGAGATAATCTAATTCAGTGGTCTACAATCTGTAGGTTCCAAGAGTTTCTGCAAAAGGTCTGCAATTCCATATGCACATTTACATTTTCTCCACTTATGGAATTAATGATATTTATACTTAACCCCACAACTCCCCACCACTGCTGAATTTTAAAATTACAAGCCCTTTTACTTGAACAGACTAAGAACTATTGATCTAGTCCAATTCTGTTAATTAGAAGCAGAGCTGTTACCCAAGTACACTTATTGCCTACATATAGTGCCCTTTCTGCATAACATATATAATATATTGTACTATACATTTAATTTGTACCTGGGTATAGAAATTAAATCTTTCCTTCACTTTTCAGTAGCAAGTGGCTCCCTCTGGTATTTTCCTAAGTATCCAAGTGAGATCCCTGCTAGCTAAAATCTTTAATCCTGGGATCAATAATTCTCTCCTACTTGGGTATTAGTTATGCCTTACTGTTAAAACATCATGCCCTAAATCTAGTAGTTACAAAAGCTGGAACTAAAGAATACAGGTAAGTCAAAAGAAAATCTGAGCCAC
Organism: Mesoplodon bidens; assembly: GCF_964165515.1. Taxonomy (NCBI): domain Eukaryota; kingdom Metazoa; phylum Chordata; class Mammalia; order Artiodactyla; family Ziphiidae; genus Mesoplodon; species Mesoplodon bidens. The sequence goes on along the minus strand of NC_138161.1, from coordinate 111,590,088 downwards.
AGTGTTTGCCACTTTCCAGTTTTATTTTCCTAACTAAAGCCTACACTATTCTTTACCTTTTCTAAACTTCTATTGTAATTATGGTTCAGTATCAGAAAGGTAAGCATTTACATATTCTCCTATTGTCTCAAGTGTAGTGTGTCTCTCCAACTGGATAAAACAGGCAGGAACCAGATCCTGGATTTCAAGATTCTTCCAACTTTGATTAAGGACTCAAGTAATTGTTAACTTATAGAATCAAGGAAGTAGAATTTTATAGGAGATTTAAAAATATACACATAGAAGTTTCAATAATCTAATACAGATGGGATACAGAAAAGATAATTGTATCTTTTCTGAGAAATGGTTAAAAATTTAATAAAATTCTTTTTTATCCTTTCCATTTTTTCTTGGCAAATAATGCCATAGTTATTTTCCTCTTACATTTTCATCACTGCATTATTTTAAAAAAGCAATCAGTAATCTGCCCCTCAAAATAATGGTGTAAATTAGAATTTATAGGCATAGCACAAATCTCACAAGCTTTAAGGAAAAAAATTAAATGACAACTTACAGAGCCAAACAATGGGAAGATAACCTTTTGAGCAAATTGATTCCTATTGCAGGAGACTACAGCATGGGAGTGAAAAGAACATGAATGCCAATTTTGATTTTGCCACTTACTTACTAGCTGTGACATCCTGAACAAGTTCTCTGAACTTCAATTTTCTTCCTTATCTATAAAATGGGGAAAATATCCATTTGGTAGAGTTCTTAGGGAGATTAAAGGAGAAAATGCACATAAAGTACTTCGCACATGTTAGTTACTCAAAATTAGTTCCCTGTTCTTCCCTCATTTGGCTGTTCTCTTCTCTGGTTCCTTCCTAAATCAAATTCAAAAGACTTCTGTTACTTTTCCCCCGCTAGTTTTCATTTCATCTCTTTATATTTGTCTCCTGTCATTTACTCTCAAAGTCTATCTTGTTCTTTTCCTCCTTACCTTTTAAGATCTCTCTCAAGCTGTTTCCAATACCTACAAGGAATGACTATTTTTACGTATTTACTAACTTCATTTTATCTATTCAATAAAACCTCGCCTCCAAAGAGCTAAGGAATTTGCAGAAGAAATAAGACATACTACCTAAGTGGATTAAGTTCTTCAACAAAGCACAATCCATACTCTTCCTGTGTACAATCCATAATGCCTCCCCCATGGGCCTCTATATCAAGGCCAGGATAATTACACTCCTGCCTCAAAATAAAATACAATCCTCTAATCTTATACTCTAAACACTCCAGTTTTATCTAAGTTGGATCAGTATCTCATGCCCTATCTCTTTGACATGCTTACTTATATCACTTTGATGTGGTCATCTCACAGTCATCGAAGTTGAAAAAGTCACTTTGGTTTCTCATAAATGGATATGCCAGGGCTGAGCTCATCAGAAAGAACTACATCCTATCATTAACGAACATGCTGTCTCAAGTTCTCTAGATATGTTTTATAAAGAGAAACTAGTAGGTAAAAGAATGAAACAGAATCCTGTGGGGAAAATTCTTGACTTCATGTTTTTGACAGATTTGGACTTCAGCTGTGACTTTGCTGAGTGGAGATAGGTGCCATGACAGCACCAACGCCGAGCATAACCTCATTTCTTACCCTGTGCCTCCCTGAATTTCTAGATTTCTGATCTTGTCTAAAACCAACAATTTTTTTACCCTCTAATGCACCTTTGTATACAGCTCTTTTCTTCAGATAGCAAGTATATTATCCAATTTCAGAGATACAACTGAGGAATTAACATGAAAACCATGCCTCCTCACTAAATCAGAAGCTGCTAGTTAGCCTCGAGAGCCTATGAAAAAAACACCGAAGTGGTATTACTCAGTCACCAATCTAAAGAGAGAACTTTGACTCAAGGTATAAATGAAATTGTAATTATATAAATATATTTATAAATATTTATACAATTATATACTTATACATAAGCACTTACACAGACTTAGAAAAAATGTAAGAACATTAATTCAATAGGACTCACTGAAGAATAAACAGAATTTTCCATGATTTCCTTGAGGAGATACATAACTCATTCTTTAGAGAGGGTCCCTCAAAGTCCAACCATTAGAAACTGTATTCTCTAATTGTGTACTAGCAACAACAAGTACATTTTTTTTTTTTAATCCCCTAGTTGCCAAGACAGTGATCTTAAAGTAGATGGGAACCTAAAGGTCTCTGAGCAATAGCAATTTATGTTCCTCAAGCAGAAGAATCAGTCAATCTAAACCCCAATTGACAAAATATGTTCATTCTGTATTATGGTTTTATAACAAGTTAAAGTTCTGATTTTTGCCACCAGAGTTACTACTACCCCTTCAGAGGACTCTAAAGCTCAAAATAAGAATCGAGCATAATGTGAAGCTGATAAGTCAAATCATAGTATACAGATTCAAGATGGCCTCTTCTAAATAATACTGAAAAAAGCGTTCATCAACTACAATTTGAATGTGGCTTTTGTTGGCAGAAAAAACCCACATCTGAAGATTACTGGTAATCTTCCCCACCTCCCTTACTAAATGTTGTCTTATGAATTGATTTTAAAGGTCTTCCACTTAGAGAGGTTTTCAGTTTTGATACCTTTTGCAAGAAACAGCATGAGGAATTAGGCTCATTCAGTCACCAGAGCCTTTTAGAGACTGTTCCAACCAAGGGTAAAAAATGAATCATTATTTCTAACCAAAGGAACATGGTTAGCAACTCTCAGCTGCATCTTTTCTTTTTCCCCTGGGGCATACATTAAGTATGCCTTAAAGTACATAGGACAATCAATAACCATAGTGGTTACAACTACAAGCCACTGTACTCATGATTATTGAACATCTGCCTTCCTACAGATCACTTGTGGACCCAAACAATGGAAGGGCCAAAGGAACGATTATGCTGTACTGGCAATAACAGCAAGCACCTTCCTATCCCAGTCACCACAATATGCTCACGAAATGTCCATTCCAGGACTAGCAGGATCAAGATAGTTTATAGAGTAATAAAGAAAGCTGTCTCAGGCTAGGATACTGAAAGCCACCCCATGCTACTCATCCTAGTTTAACATTCTTTCTGTCAATAACACATATCATGGAAACAATTCTAGCTGGGAAGATGGGAATCCTTTGAAAAAAATTTTAAATATGATGAGCAATAATTATAAAGGACGCTTTTTTTCCATGTAAACAAAACCCTGGACACTGTTACATGATATTTCCTACATGAATAATAAAACAAAACATGTGTTAGAGAATTTCTTCTCCCTACTAAACATGGGGCTTACAAAAAAAGGAGGCTGTTCTTATTCTGAATCTAGCCATTCCTTTACCAAAGGAGTCTGAGGAGTAACATTATCATTTGATCCCAAAAAAGTGCCGTGTAAGAGACCACTTATTGGAACATACATTTCCTGCTGCCAGTACTAGGAGGTCTTATCCTAACACTTCCATTTGGTCACCAGATTAGGTAAGAAAGAGAGAAAAGAAGGAAAAAGAAGAAAATGGGAGAAGAGAGAAAAAGAGGGGTGGGGTGGGGTGTGTGAGACTGATTATAGGAGAGAACAAGAAATAAAAGAGAAGGCAGGTGACTTGCTTGCCCAACTTTGGCTCTATGGTCCTATGAGCCAAAATACATACTCAGTGACATGGTATCTCACAGAAAAAGGGAAAAAAAGGGGTAAGCTGAGAGAGGTCAGGCCATGATGTTAATTTCTTTCCTGTACAAAGACAGTCTCTTGAGGACAAAGGCCTGCCTCCTGTAATGTAATATCATAGTCCAGATGAGAGAGTTTCCTTCGAGGGAAGTTGGTGAGAAGTTCAAAACGTTCATTTGGATATCCTTTAGATTGGACATGCTTCACCAAAGCCTATGAAAAATAACAGAAAGACAAAGCTGTTAGAAGGAAACAAAAAGAAAGAGCATATTGAAGAATTAAAAATATAACATGCATTTTAAAATCAGATGAAAGTTTAAGTTATTCTTTCAGATAACTGTAGCTTACTCTTATGGAAGGGCCAATATAACCCTTTGGATGGGGAGATACTAAACCTGCACCCAATAATTTACAGCCATTATGTGATACTGAAATATTCAGGGTTATTACTGTCTCTCCAATAAACAAACCCAATTTCTTCCCTGGTGGTGCAGTGGTTAGGTATCTGCCTGCCAATGCAGGGGACACGGCTTCAAGCCCTGGTCCAGGAAGATCCCACATGCCACGGAGCAACTAAACCTGTGCGCCACAACTACTGAGCCTGTGCTCTAGAGCCCGCGAGCCACAACTACCCAGCCCTCGTGCCACAACAACTGAAGCCGTGTGCCTAGAGCCCGTGCTCCCAACAAGAGAAGTCACCACAATGAGAAGCCCACGCACCACAATGAAGAGTAGCCTCCGCTCACCACAACTAGAGAAAGCCTGTGCAGCAATGAAGACCCAAAGCAGCCAAAAATAAATAAATAAATAAAAATAAAGTTCCCTTAAAAAAAAAACAAAAACTGTTGTCCTAATTTTTAAACATTTTATCAGTTTTCCTTCTTTCTATTTATCAGGGAAGATATGTCCTTCATCCTATCTTGTCACCTGTGCACTGAATCCCTTCTTGCCATCTCAGAAACTATGCCACCACAGAATACCACTCTTTTATGGGTATCTTCAACATCTTCTCTGCAGATACCTCCCATAAGACTTAAACATGCTCAGTCTCTCCTTCAATCACCTTTTCCCCTCTGATTACTGCCCACTCCCCACTCTAGCTTCACAACCAACCTTCTCTAAAAAGTGGTCTATACTTGTTCTATTCCTTGTCTCATCTCCCATTCCTTTCCAATTACTAGACTAGGGAGACAGTCTGGGTATTAGCACCAGAGGCCAGAGCCTACTTGCATTCAAGTCACAGTCTTCAAGATTCTAATTATTTTTAGCCACAGCAAATGGCCAGGTATGAACACCTGACCCAAGGAGGATCCATTCATAGGCTAATCTAAGCAAGTCAGACTCATTCTCTTTTCTAGAAGTTGAAAAATACGGAGGGAGGGCCCATCAGTTGTGGACTCTGGAGGAAAAGGCACTCAAAACACCGGTATGATGGACTATGTACAAGCTATTTTGCAAACAAAAGCCACCAGAATACAGAGAGAGGAATGGTATGAAGTAGAGAATCACAAGGGGAAAACCCAACAGGTCCCACAAGAGAAACACACAGGAAAATAGTCTTGGTTCTTAACTACTTAGCAGTTCCAGCTACTAGGAAACCCAGGAGGCCCCTCTACAGTCTTCAAATAACCCCACTCCCCTTTTCCAGGTAACAATTTCAGTTGGGTTTCTATTACATGCAGCCATGGAACAGAAAGGCTTTGACTACAACAGACTATGTGAGTTGCCCAAGATAATTTGGGAAGGAAATAAAGCAGTTAGAATTAAGGTTCACCACCGTGAAGCTTCCAGTTAGAGGTCAGACCTAACACCTATTTCAAAGAATCATCAAGCTAATTATGCCAATTAGTTTTTCTGTTTCCAGTAAATGCTTCCAATTAGATATACTTACTAGTAGTTTAGCTTGCTCTGGAAGAGTGATTTGTTCCCTTTTTCCATCTGGATACCGCAACATCAACTGTGCTTTTGGTCCTAAAGGAAAGGTTAAAAATATATATATATATAGATATAGCTGCTTAAGATAGAAGACTAATTTAAACAAACAAACAAATTCCTTCAGTAATATTCAAGTTTTAAGTAAAGGAAATCTAAAATGTAACCCACCATTTACATCAATGCCCTCCACTATTCCATCTGATTTTTCAGGTGACATCTCCAATATTTCTGAATCCATCGCTGGCAATCCTTGGTGGTTTGTGGCTGTTCCAGGCTCAGTTCTGGCAGGGGGCTCAGTCAGTGACCTTCTGTTCTCCTCTTTTCTATGCCCCAAATCTTTGTGGGGAGACTTTCTAGACTTGGCAAGATTCTCTATCTCCTCCTCTTCATCAGAGCCACAAACGGATATGAACTCCTCACTGCCAGAAAAAAGTTCAGACTCAGATTCTTCATCTGAGCGGCTATCCTGTTTTGTCTGTGTGGAATCAAAATGTGTCTCTTGCAAGGAGGCTCTGATGGCAGCTTCTAGCTGGCTGTCTTCACTTGCATCTATAAGACTCTCCTGCAAGATGCAGTCATAAAACATGGGTAGAAAGAAAAAGAAAACAGTTAAACCAAAAAATAATCAAGTCAAATAGGGCACAGGAAATTTAACAGCTTGCTATTATTATTTTCTGCTGGATGTATCTCTTCTATTAAATTTTAAGTGATTTGAGGGCAACAACTTTGTCTTACACAGCCAAGTTGGAATGGAATTTTAAAAACAAAAATAAAAACTGTCATACCGTCTGGCACAATAATTGCAAGTGCAAGATTTGGTGGGAGGGGGAGGAATCAAGAAAACAATTTATTCCTTGCCCAGAACAAGACATGAATTAAGGTTTCAAATATAAAACCAAAATATCAGTATTTAAAATGACTAAACACAGAGAAAGATGTCTATCTTGCTTACCGTTGTATACTTCAACTAGCACTGCTTTGGTGCACAGAAGGATATCAATCAATCAATAACTCAGTAATGATCATTTTCCAAAAAATCTAATAGTCAGATTTTTAACATTCAAAACAAAACACCGCAAAAAAATATGAAAAAAACAACTATATTTTCCCAAGCTTAATTTCAATGAAGGTTTTCATTGTGATCATGAAAAGCAATTTTCAATAGCTTTTGCCTTGGAAAAGTTCTAATGTCACAGGTTTCACTAAACTTATTGAGTCACAATATATGAATTGCTTAAATGGAACTTATTTAGATCCTAACTCAAACAAACTATACAAAAAAAAAAATAGCCAAAAATTGAACACTGAATACCTTATAATATAAAGGAACTACTGTTAATTTTTTGAGGTTATGTTAATGGTACTGTGTTTTTAAAAAATAAAAAGAACCTTTATCTTTTAAAGATACATGGCAAAGTATTAATGAATGAAACAATGAATTCTGAGATTTGCTGCAAAATAATGCGCAAAGGATGGGGTATAACTTAAATAAGACTGGCCACATGTTGTTAATTATTGAAATCAGTTAATGGATACACAGAAGCTCAATAAATTCCTTGTACTTAAAAATTTTCCACCATAAAAAGTTTAGGTTGCTAACAAAAAATTAAAGGAGCCTCAATTTGGTTTTCCCTATCTGCCAATCATATAGCAAAAAAACTTTTTTAAATTTTAAAGAAACTTAAGGCTAATTTACCACCAAAAAAAAAAAAAAAAAAGAAAAGCAAGTAGATGTGCCCATGTGACCTGCAATGGCTTAGGTGAACTGTAGGTTTATAATAATGATATTGCATAATGTGTAGCTTGATTTTTAAAGATTGCTGCCATGGTAGACACTGCTGGCTTCCTACCCAACATTCTTTCTCCTCTGAATCCTTACTTACAGAATCCTAATTATGTCTATAAATGAAATATGTCCCACTAAAAAATTCCATTTACCAGTTTCCCTTGCAGCTAAAAAAAATTGTGGAATGGAACTAAAGCAGCACTTACAGAGAAAGTATACAACTAAATGCCTACATTAGAAAAGAAAGTCTCAAATTAATAATTAAGTTTCGGGGCTTCCCTGGTGGCACAGTGGTTGCGAGTCCGCCTGCCGATGCAGGGGACGCGGGTTCGTGCCCCGGTCTGGGAAGATCCCACATGCTGCGGAGCGGCTGGGCCCGTGAGCCATGGCCGCTGAGCCTGCGCATCCGGAGCCTGTGCTCCGCAACGGGAGAGGCCACAGCAGTGAGAAGTCCGCGTAACGCAAAAAAAAAAAAAAAAAAAAAAAAAAAAATTAAGTTTCCATCTTAAATTAAAAAGTACCCCATACGAAAAAATTTAAATTAAACTCAAACTATGCAGAAGGAAAAAGGACAGAAATCAACCAATAACTTAGGAAACAAAAGAAAAATCAATGAAACCAAAAGCGGGTTTTTAAAAAGTCAATAAACTTGATAAGCCTCTAGTCAGACTGTCAGGGGAAAAAAAGCCACAAATTACCAGTTACAGGACTGGAAGAAGGGCCATCCGTACAGATACCACAGTCATTGAAGGAATAATAAAAACAATGAACAACTTTACATCTTTGACACTTTAGGTAAAATGGACAAATCCCTGGAAAGACACAACCTAGTAAAGCTCATTAAAGAAGAAATAGATACCCAAATAGTCCTATATCTATCAATGAAATTTAATTTGTAGTTTAAAACCTCCTACAAAGAAAACTCTATGTCCAGGTGGCTTCGCTTGTAAATGTCATCAATTATTAAGGAAGAAATAATACCAATTCTACACAAACTCTTCCAGAAAACCAAAGAGGAAGAAATACTTCCTAGTTCATTGTGAGGCCAGCATTAACCTGATACCAAAGCCAGACAAGATCAAGCTCTTACACAGAAAACAAAAAACAAAAACAAAAAAACAACTATAAACCAATAACCTTCATAAACAGAGATACAAAAATTCTTGACAAAATTTTAGTAAATCAAACTTAACAATATATAAAAAAGCAATGCATCATAACCATCAAATCAAACTTAACAATATATAAAAAAGCAATGCATTTTAGCCCAGGAATGTAAGGTTGGTTTAACATTAGAAAACCAACCAATGGAATTCACTAAAAAAGAAAACCATATTATCATTTCAATAGATAGAAAAAATCACATGACAAAAACCTCTCATAAAACCTCAGCAAATCAGGAATAAATGGAAACTTCCTCAATCTGATAAAGTATATATATAAGAAACATATAGCTAACGTCAAACTTATTGGTCAAATAGTGAATAATTTCACCCCAATACCAGAAACAAGTTAAGGATCTCTAATCTCACTACTTCTATTTAACTTTGTACTGGAAAGAAAAAGAAAAAGAAATAAAAGGAATAGAGATTGTAAAGGAAGAAGTACATCAGTCTTTATTTGCTGACAACATGACCATCTATATAGAAAATTCTAAGAAATCTACAAAAAAGTTCCTGGACCTAATAAGTGAGTGTAGCAAGGCTGCAGGCTACAAGGTCAATATACAAAAGCTACAGAACATTGCTGAGAGAAATTCAAGGCTTAAATAAATGGAGAGATATATGCCATGTCCATGGATATGAAGACTCAATGCTGTTAAGATGTCAATTCTCTCCAAAATGATCCATACAGCTAATGTAATTCCAATCAAAGTCCCAGCAGATTTCCTTGTAGAAAGTGACAAGCTGATTCTAAAACTTATACTGAAATGCAAAGGACCTGAAATAGCCAAAACAACTATAAAAAAGAACAAAGTTGAAGGGCTTACACCATGCAATTTCAAGACTTATTACAAAGCTATAGTAATCATTAAGACAGTAAAATAATGACATAAAGGTAGACAATCACTGGAAAGAATAGATGCCATAAACCCACACATACATGATCAATTTCTGACAAAGGTACAAAGGCAATTCAATGGGAAAAGGATAATCTTTTCAACAAATGGTGCTGGGACAAGCATACAGGCATAGGCAAACAAAGAAAAAACTCCAACTCAACCCCACCTAATACCATATACAAAAATTAATTCAAAGTGGATCACTGACTGAAGAGCTAAAACTATAAAAAATATGGGATAAAATCTTGGGTTAGGCTAAGATTTCACAAATAAGACACAAAAAGCACGAAGTATAAAAGTAAGTTGAGAGGGGCTTCAAGATGGCGGAAGAGTAAGACATGGAGATCACCTTCCACCCCACAAATATATCAGAAATACATCTACATGTGGAACAACTCCTACAGAACACCTACTGAACGCTGGTAGAAGACCTCAGACCTCCCAAAAGGCAAGAAACTCCCCACGTACCTGGGTAGGGCAAAAGAAAAAGGAAAAAACAGAGACAAAAGAATAGGGACGGGACCTGCACCTCTGGGAGGGAGCTGTGAAGGAGGAAAGGCTTCCAACACACTAGGCTTACAAGCCCCTTCATGGGCGGAGACTGAGGGTGACGGAGGGGGGAAGCTTCGGAGCCACGGAGCAGAGTGCAACAATAGGGGTGCAGAGAGCAAAGCAGAGAGATTCACACACAGAGGATCGGTGCCGGTCAGCACTCACCAGCCCAAGAGGCTTGGCTGCTCACCCGCCGAGGTGGGCGGGGGCTGGGAGCTGAGGCTCCAGCTTCAGTCGGATCCCAGGGAGAGGACTGGGGTTGGCCACGTGAACACAGCCTCAAGGGGGCTAGTGTGCCACGGCTAGCCAGAAGGGAGCCCGGGAAAAGGTCTGGAACTGCATAAGAGGGAAGAGACTTTTTCTTGCCTCCGTTTCCTGGTGCGTGAGGAGAGGGGATTAAGAGCGCTGCTTAAAGAAGCTCCAGAGACAGGCGCGAGCCACGGCTATCAGTGCAGACCCCAAAGACGGGCATGAGACGCTAAGGCCACTGCTGTAGCCACCAAGAAGCCTGTGTGCAGGAACAGGTCACTATCCACACCTCCCCTCCTGGGAGGCTGTGCAGCCCGCCACTGCCAGGGTCCTGTGATCCAGGGACAACTTCCCCGGGAGAACGCATGGCGCGCCTCAGGCTGGTGCAACGTCATGCCGGCCTCTACTGCCGCAGGCTCGCCCCGCACTCCATACCCCTCCCTCCCCCCGGCCTGAGTGAGCCAGAGACCCCGAAGCAGCTGCTCCTTTAACCCCGTCCTGTCTAAGCGAAGAAGAGACGCACTCAGGCAACCTACACGCAGAGGTGGGGCCAAATCTAAAGCTGAACCCCGGGAGCTGTGCCAACAAAGAAGAGAAAAAGAAATCTCTCCCAGCAGCCTAAGGAACAGCAGATTAAATCTCCACACTCACCTTGATGTACCCTACATCTCTGGAATACCTGAATAGACAACAAATCATCCCAAATTCAGGAGGTGGACTTTGGGGGCAACGATATATATATATTTTTCTGCTTTTTCTCTTTCTGTATGTATGTGTATGCTTCTGTGTGTGGTTTTGTCTGTATAGCTTTGTTTTTACCACTTGTCCAAGGGTTCTGTCTGTCTGGTTTTGTTTTTTGTTTTTTTTAGTATGGTTTTCAGTGCTTGTTATCATTAGTAGATTTGTTTTTTGGTTCAGTTGTTCTCTTCTTTCTTTCTTTTTTTAAATTACTTAATTTTTTAATAATAATTTTTTGATTTTAATAACTTTTTAATTTAATTTTCTTTTTCTTTCTTTTCTTTCTTCCTTCCTTCCTCCCTCCCTCCTTTCACTTTCTTTCTTTCTTTCTGTCTGTCTGACTTTCTGTCTTTCTCCCTTTTATTCTGAGCCGTGGGGATGACAGGGTCTTGGTGCTCCAGCCAAGCATCAGGGCTGTGCCTCTGAGGTGGGAGAGCCAAATTCAGGACACTGGTCCCCCAGAGACCTCCCAGCCCCACGTAATACCAAATGGCGAAAATCTCCCAGAGATCTCCATCTCAACGCCAAGACCCAGCTCCACTCAACGACCAGCAAGCTACAGTGCTGGACACCCTATGCAAAACAATTAGCAAGACAGGAACACAACACAACCCATTAGCAGAGAGGCTGCCTAAAATCATAGTAAGGTCACAGACACCCCAAAACACACCAGCAGACATGGACCTGCCCACCAGAAAGATAAGATCCAGCCTCATCCACCAGAATACAGGCACTAGTTGCCTCCACCAGGAAGCTACACAACCCACTGAACCAACCTTAGCCACTGGGGACAGACACCAAAAACAACAGGAACTACGAACCTGCAGCCTGAAAAAAGGAGACCCCAAACACAGTAAGTTAAGCAAAATGAGAAGACAAAGAAACACACAGCAGATGAAGGAGCAAGGTGAAAACCCACCAGACCTAACAAATGAAGAGGAAATAGGCAGTCTACCTGAAAAAGAATTCAGAATAATGATAATAAAGATGATCCACACGCTTGGAAATAGAATGGAGAAAATACAAGAAACATTCAACAAGGAACTAGAAGAACTAAAGAGCAAACAAACAATAATAAACAACACAATAAATGAAATTAAAAATTCTCTAGAAGGGAACAATAGCAGAATAACTGAGGCAGAAGAATGGATAAGTGACCTGGAAGATAAAATAGTGGAAATAAATACTGCAGAGCAGAATAAAGAAAAAAGAATGAAAAGAACTGAGGACAGTCTCAGAGACCTCTGGGACAACATTAAACACACCAACATTCGAATTATAGGGGTCCCAGAAGAAGAAGAGAAAAAGAAAGGGACTGAGAAAATATCTGAAGAGATTATAATTGACAACTTCCCTAATATGGGTAAGGAAATAGTTAATCAAGTCCAGGAAGCACAGAGAGTCCCATACAGGATAAATCCAAGGAGAAACATGCCAACACATATTAATCAAACTATCAAAAATTAAATACAAAGAAAAAATATTAAAAGCAGCAAGGGAAAAACAACAAATAACATACAAGGGAATCCCCATAAGGTTAACAGCTGATCTTTCAGCAGAACCTCTGGAAGCCAGAAGGGAGTGGCAAGTCATATTTAAAGTGATGAAAGGGAAAAACCTACAACCAACATTACTCTATCCAGCAAGGATCTCACTCAGATTTGACAGAGAAATTAAAGCCTTTACAGACAAGCAAAAGCTAAGACAATTGAGCACAACCAAACCAGCGCTACAGCAAATGCTAAAGGAACTTCCCTAGGCAGGAAACACAAGAGAAGGAAAAGACCTACAATAACAAACTCAAACAATTAGAAAAATGGTAATAGGAACATACATATCGATAATTACCTAAAATGTAATGGATTAAATGCTCCCACCAAAAGACACAGACTGGCTGAATGGATACAAAAACAAGACCCGTATATATGCTGGCTACAAGAGACCAACTTCAGACCTCGGGACACATACAGAATGAAAGTGAGGGGATGGAAAAAGATATTCCATGCAAATGGAAATCAAAAGAAAGCTGGAGTAGCAATTCTCATATCAGACAAAATAGACTTTAAAACAAAGACTATTAGAAGAGACAAAGAAGGACACTACATAATGATCAAGGGATCAATCCAAGAGGAAGATATAACAATTGTAAATATTTATGCATCCAACATAGGAGCACCTCAATACATAAGGCAAATACTAACAGCCATAAAAGGGGAAATCGACAGTAACACAATCACAGTAGGGGACTTCAACACTCCACTTTCACCAATGGACAGATCATTCAAAATGAAAATAAATAAGGAAACACAAGCTTTAAATGATACATTAAACAAGATGTACTTAATTGATATTTATAGGACAGTCCATCCAAATACAGCAGATTATACTTTTTTCTTAAGTGCACATGGATCATTCTCCAGGATAGATCACGTCTTGGGTCACAAATCAAGCCACAGTAAACTTAAGAATATTGAAATCATATCAAGCATCTTTTGTGACCACGACGCTATGAGATTAGAAATGAATTACAGGGAAAAAAAAGTAAAAAACACAAACACGTGGAGGCTAAACAATACATTACTAAATAACTAAGAGATCACTGAAGAAATCAAAGAGGAAATAAAAAAATACCTAGAGACAACTGACAATGAAAACACGACAATCCAAAACCTATGGGATGCAGCAAAAGCAGTTCTAAGAGGGAAGTTTATAGCTTATATAAAGCCTACTTCAAGAAACAAGAAAAATCTCAAATAAAAAATCTAACGTTACACCCAAAGGAACGAGAGAAAGAAGAACAAAAAAACCCCAAAGTTAGTGGAAGGAAAGAAAACATAAAGATCAGAGCAGAAATAAATGAAACAGAAAACAAGAAAACAATAGCAAAGATCAATAAAACTAAAAGCTGGTTCTTTGAGAAGATAAACAAAATTGATAAACCATTAGCCAGACTCATCAAGAAAAAGAGGGAGAGGACTCAAATCAATAAAATTAGAAATGAAAAATGAGAAGTTACAACAGACACTGCAGAAATACAAAGCATCCTAAGAGACTACTACAAGCAACTCTATGCCAATAAAATGGGCAACCTGGAAGAAATGGACAAATTCTTAGAAAGGTATAACCTTCCAAGACTGAACCAGGAAGAAACAGAAAATATGAACAGACCAATCAGAAGTAATGAAATTGAAACTGTGATTAAAAATCCTCCAGCAGGGCTTCCCTGGTGGTGCAGTGGTTGAGAGTCTGCCTGCCGATGCAGGGGACACGGGTTCATGCCCCGGTCCAGGAAGATCCCACATGCACGGAGCGGCTGGGCCCGTGAGCCATGGCCGCTGAGCCTGCGCGTCTGGAGCCTGTGCTCGGCAACGGGAGAGGCCACAACAGTGAGAGGCCTGCGTACCTCAAAAAAAAAAAAAAAAAAATCTTCCAGCAAACAAAAGTCCAGGACCAGATGGCTTCACAGGTGAATTCTATCAAACATTTAGAGAAGAGCTAACACCCATCCTTCTCAAACTCTTCCAAAAAACTGTGGAGGCAGGAACACTCCCAAACTCATTCTATGAGGCGACCATCATGCTGATATCAAAACCAGACAAAGATACTACAAAAAAAAGAAAATTACAGACCAATATCACTGATGAATATAGATGCCAAAATCCTCAACAAAATACTAGCAAATAGAATCCAACAACACATTACAAGGATCACACACCATGATCAAGTGGGATTTATCCCAGGGATGCAAGGATTCTTCAGTATATGTAAATCAATCAATGTGATACACTATATTAACAAATTGAAGAATAAAAACCATATGATCATCTCAATAGATGCAGAAAAAGCTTCTGACAAAATTCAACACCCATTTATGATAAAAACTCTCCAGAAAGTGGACATACAGGGAACCCACCTCAACATAATAAAGGATATATATGACAAACCCACAGCAAACATCATTCTCAATGGTGAAAAACTGAAAGCATTTCCTCTAAGATGAGGAACAAGACAAGGATGTCCCCTCTCACCACTGTTATTCAACATAGTTTTGGAAGTTCTAGCCATGGCAATCAGAGAAGAAAAAGAAAGAAAAGGAATACAAATCGGAAAAGAAGAAGTAAAACTGTCACTGTTTGCAGATAACATGATACTATACTTACAGAATCTTAAAGATGCCACCAGAAAACTACTAGAGCTAATCAATGCATTTGGTAAAGCTGCAGGATACAAAATTAATGCACAGAACTCTCTTGCATTCCTATACACTAATGATGAAATATCTGAAAGAGAAATTAAGGAAACGCTCCCATTTACCACTGCAACAAAAAGAATCAAAGACCTAGGAATAAACCTACCTAAGGAGACAAAAGACCCGTATGCAGAAAACTATAAGACACTGATGAAAGAAATTAAAGACGATACCAACAGATGGAGAGATATACCATGTTCTTGGATTGGAAGAATCAATATTGTGAAAATGACTATACTACCCAAAGCAATCTACAGATTCAATGCAATCCCTATCAAATTACCAATGGCATTTTTTACAGAAGTAGAACAAAAAAATCTTTAAATTTGTATGGA
The DNA here is from genome assembly GCF_964165515.1 of Mesoplodon bidens. NCBI lineage: Eukaryota > Metazoa > Chordata > Mammalia > Artiodactyla > Ziphiidae > Mesoplodon > Mesoplodon bidens. Next base: position 111,574,508 of record NC_138161.1, on the reverse strand, counting down.
GACACAAAAGACCCCGAATAGCCAAAGCAGTCTTGAGGGAAAAAAACGGAGCTGGAGGTATCAGACTTCCTGACTTCAGACTACAAAGCTACAGTAATCAAGATAATATGGAACTGGCACAAAAACAGAAACATGGATCAATGGAACAAAATAGAAAGCCCAGAGATAAACCCACGCACCTATGGTCAACTAATCTATGACAAAGGAGGCAAGGATATACAATGGAGAAAAGACAGTCTCTTCAATAAGTGGTGCTGGGAAAACTGGACAGCTACATGTAAAAGAATGAAATTAGAACACTCCCTAACACCATACACAAAAATAAACTCAAAATGGATTAGAGACTTAAATGGAAGACCAGACACTATCAAACTCTTAGAGGAAAGCACAGGAAGAACACTCTTTGACATAAGTCACAGCAAGATCTTTTTTGATCCACCTCCTAGAGTAATGGAAATAACAGCAAAAATAAACAAATGGAACCTAATGAAACTTGAAAGCTTTTTTTTTTTTTTTTTAAATCTGAAGTTTATTGGAGTTCCTTACTCTCATTTTACAGTTGGTTTTGTTTTAATGTTGAATTTTCGTATGGGCTGGGGTGGTGGTAGGTGATATAATCTGGCTCTGATCTTTTTTTTTCTGCGGTACACGGGCCTCTCACTGTTGTGGCCTCTCCCGTTGCGGAGCACAGGCTCCGGACGCGCAGGCTCAGCGGCCATGGCTCACGGGCCCAGCCGCTCCGCGGCATATGGGATCTTCCCGGACTGGGGCACGAACCCGTGTCCCCTGCATCGGCAGGCGGACTCTCAACCACTGCACCACCAGGGAAGCCCGAAACTTGAAAGCTTTTGCACAGCAAAGGAAACCGTAAACAAGATGAAAAGACAACCCTCAGAACGGGAGAAAATATTTGCAAATGAATCAACGGACAAAGGATTAATCTCCAAAATATATAAACAGCTCATACAGCTCAATATTAAAAAAACAAGCATCCAAAAATAGGCAGAAGACCTAAATATACATTTCTCCAAAGAAGACATACAGATGGCCAAATAGCAAATGAAAAACTGCTCAAAATCACTAATTATTAGAGAAATGCAAATCAAAACTACAGTGAGGTTATCACCTCACACCAGTTAGAACGGGCATCATCAGAAAATCTACAAACAACAAATGCTGGAGAGGGTGTGGAGAAAAGGGAACGCTCTTGCACTGCTGGTGGGAATGTAAACTGATACAGCCACTATGGAGAACAGTATGGAGGTTCCTTAAAAAACTAAATATAGAATTACCATATGATCCATCAATCCCACTACTGGGCATATACCCAGAGAAAACCATAATTCAAAAAGACACATGCATCTCAATGTTCATTGCAGCACTATTTACAATAGTCAGGTCATGGAAGCAACCTAAATGCCCACTGACAGATGAATGGATAAAGAAAATGTGGTACACATATACAACGGAATATTACCTGCCATAAAAAGGAACGAAATTGGGTCATTTGTAGAGACGTGGATGGATCTAGAGACTGTTATACAGAGTGAAGTAAGTCAGAAAGAGAAAAACAAAGATCGTATATTAACACATATATGTGGAACCTAGAAAATGGTACAGATGAACCGGTTTGCAGGGCATAAATTGAGACACAGATGTAGAGAAAAAACATATGGACACCAAGGGGGGAAAGCGGCGGGGGTGGTGGGTGTGGGGGTGGTGGTTTGATGAATTGGGCGATTGGGATTGACATGTACACACTGATGTGTATAAAACTGATGACAAATAAGGACCTGCTGTATAAAAAAATTAATTTAATTTAATTTTAAAAAAAGAGTCATGTACCACAATGTTAAAAAAAAGAAAAAGAAAAGGAAATTACTATACTACCCAAAGCAATCTACAGATTCAATGCAATCCCTATCAAACTACCACTGGCATTTTTCACAGAACTAGAACAAAAAATTTCACGATTTGTATGGAAACACAAATGACCCACAATAGCCAAAGCAATCTTGAGAAAGAAAAACGGAGCTGGAGGAATCAGACTCCCTGACTTCAGACTATACTACAAAGCTACAATAATCAAGACAGTATGGTACAAGCACAAAAACAGAAATATAGATCAATGGAACAGGATAGAGAGCCCAGAGATAAACCCACGCATATATGGTCACCCTATCTTTGATAAAGGAGGCAAGAATATACAATGGAGAAAAGACAGCCTCCTCAATAGTGGTGCTGGGAAAACTGGACAGCTACATGCAAAAGAATGAAATTAGAACGCTCCCTAACACCATACACAAAAAAAACTCAAAGTGGATTAAAGACCTAAATGTAAGGCCAGACACTATCAAATTCTTAGAGGAAAACACAGGCAGAACACTCTATGACATAAATCAAAGCAAGATCCTTTTTGACCCACATCCTAGAGAAATAGAAATAAAAACAAAAATAAATGGGACCTAATGAAACTTGAAAGCTTTTGCACAGCAAAGGAAACCATAAACAAGATGAAAAGACAACCTTCAGAATGGGAGAAAATATTTGCAAATGAAGCAACTGACAAAGGATTAATCTCCAAAATTTACAAGCAGCTCATTCAGCTCAATATCAAAAACACAAACAACCCAATCCAAAAATCGGCAGAAGACCTAAATAGACATTTCTCCAAAGAAGATACACAGATTGCCAACAAACACATGAAATAATGCTCAACATCATTAATCATTAGAGAAATGCAAATCAAAACTACAATGCAGTATCATCTCACACCAGTCAGAATGGCCATCATCAAAAAATCTACAAACAATAAATGCTGGAGAGGGTGTGGAGAAAAGGGAGCCCTCATACACTGTTGGTGGGTATATAAATTGATACAGCCACTATGGAGGACAGTATGGAGGTTCCTTAAAAAACTAAAAATAGAACTACCACATGACCCAGCAATTGCACTACTGGGCATTTACCCTGAGAAAACCATAATTCAAAAAGAGTCATGTACCACAATGTTCATTGCAGCTCTATCTACAATAGCCAGGACATGGAAGCAACCTAAGTGTGCATCGACAGATGAATGGATAAAGAACGTGGCACATATATAAAATGGAATATTACTCAGCCATAAAAAGAAACAAAACTGAGTTATCTGTAGTGAGGTGGATGGACCTAGAGTCTGTCATACAGAGTGAAGTAAATCAGAAAGAGGAAAACAAATACCGTATGCTAACACATATATATGGAATCTAAAAAAAAAAAAAAAAAACAAAAAAAACTGGTCATGAAGAACCCAGGGAAAGATGGGAATAAAGATACAGACCTACTAGAGAATGGACTTGAGGACACGGGGAAGGGGAAGGGGAAGCCGGGACAAAGTGAGAGAGTGGTAGGTTATATATGGACATATAAACACTACGAAATGTAAAATAGATAGCTAGTGGGAAGCAGTCGCATAGCACAGGGAGATGAGCTCGGTGCTTTGTGACCAGCTAGAAGGGTGGGATTAGGAGGGTGGGAGGGAGACGCAAGAGGGAAGAGATATGGGAATATATGTATATGTATAAGTGATTCACTTTGTTATAAAGCAGAAACTAACACACCATTGTAAAGCAATTATACTCCAATAAAAACGTTAAAATAAAAAAGAAATTTGATAAATTGGATTTCATCAACATTTTAAAATTTGCTCTTCAAAAACACCATCATGAAATGAATAAGCAAGCAACAAACTGAAAAAAAATATCTGCAAACCATATATCCAACAAAGGACTTATATCTAAGTCCTTACAACTCAATTAAAAGATATACAACCCAGGGGCCTTCCCTGGCGGTCCAGTGGTTAAGACTCCATGCTTCCACTGCAAGGGGCACGGGTTTCATCCCTGGTCAGGGAACTAAGATTCCACATGCTGCACAGCACAGGCCACCCCCCCCGCCAACAAAAAAAGAGATATACAACCCAGTAAGAGAAAAATGAGCCTGAGATCTGAATAGGCTCTTTACCAAAAGAGACAGAAGGTAAAAAAGCACATGAGAAGATGCTCATATCAAAACTTGTCAAATTGCACATTTTAAATATACTCAGTTACTACACATTAATTATACTTCAACAAAGCTATGAAATTTTTCAAAATAAACTTAAATAGCGGTCACAAGAAAGCAAACAGATGTGCTCACATGACATGCAATGGCTTGGACTGACTACAGATAATAATACTGTGTATCATGAAGGCTGATTTTAAAGAATGACATTATGATGGGCTCTGTTAGTTTCCTATTTTACATCCAGTCTTCTTTGCTTCCTTATTAAAAGAACCTCAACTGTGTACAAGAAAATGTGTCCAGCTAAAACAAGCAGAACTCTTATCTGTGGCTGTTTTACCGTTGTAATAGAGACACCACCCCCTTCCTCCTTGTCCATGCTGGAATACAGGAGCACAGCATCTGTACTGTGACCATGAGGACAAAAGCCAATACTAAGGATGGAGGGGGGAAAAAAAGGGAAGGAACCTGGTTCCTTGATGACATCCACAAGAGTCAAGTCCTAGACTGCTTGCCTCTGAACTTCTTGTTGAGAAAAGATGTCTCCCTTGTTTAAGCCATTATTTGTTGCTGTGTCTCTTGTACGTAGTTCATCAAAATTTGTAACAGTGAGAGAATTTAGTTCAGAAGTGGGGTCTGAGGTACTAGTCACCCAAATCAGCCCTATGTCACTGTCCAATTTTATGGTCCCACTCTTTTCCCTACTAAGTCCCTTAACGTTTATAAGAGATCTAGTGAGATTTTAAACTCAATTTATGTTGTAATTCATTAACTCACAAGCTCAGGCTCTGTTTTTTGACAGTATCAGCCTATGACTGTAAAAGATGAGAAAACTCTCTTAGGGAAATCACAGAAACTTCCTGGGTTTTTTAATGCCTTAAGAAAGAATTCTACTTAAGTAAAATTTCTGAGTAATGGAGGGGGGAAGAAAGAATTCTATACAAACCACGGCAAGCACCCATAGCCTCTCCTTAAGTGGACACTTTATTCTCGGTAATAACTTAAGGAACTGTTTCATCACTGCATGATATTGGACTGCTGAAGTCACATCCTCTGTAACTAATTTTATCCTCACTGTCATCAAACCCAAAGAGTTCCTACAACCAGTGTGAGATTCCCACATCTTTGAAGGTCTCCTACTTGCAACTAATCTTGCTATCAATTATCAAATAGGTCTGCCTAGCAATAGCATATTATAGAAATTAAGTATAGAAATAATCTTTGGGTGGGCCTGAGACCCAGGTCCTAAAGGTATGTAATCAGCAATAATGCCAAATTACATCAAGAGAGTTGTTCTAGCAAAAATACCATTTCCGCTGCTGCTCAGACCTGGATTCCAAAAGTCCAAACAGTGCTGCCCCTGAAGAAGTGGGTTTTTCTGTTACCAGGCTTGCTGGTCAGTCTTCCTGCTCACTGCTACATATTCATATTGTTTACTTCTAAATTCATGTCTTAGGTCACATGCCTGATCCTAGGAGATGGGAAGTATGAATCCTGTAATTTCATTGAGAAGAGAGAACCCTTACGTAGGAAACTATCAAAATGTAAGATGTTGTGCAGCCACAAATTGTAACTGTCCACAACTTACATTATTATCTTTACCATCTTAACCTCAAACATTTTACACAAGACACTTCTATACAGTGACAGTTAACTGCCCATCACCACTTTTTAGTCATACTTACTGAACGGGCACATTTTTTGGGGGGACTGCTAGAAAGTCCATCCAGTTGCCCATGTTCACCCAGAAATCCTGTTACTTGATCCAAGAAAGAAGATACGTCTAACTGGTGCCACTCTACTAGCTTCTGACCTAAAGATTAAAAACCAGGATATAGAAATAAAATCAACACTCTTTCTGAATTCTCACTAAGTATTTCTTTCAGCATATACATAATTAAAATTTACTGGGAACATATCCCCACCCAACACCAGCTTAAGTTACATAGTGTCTTCATAACCTAGGGGATACATTAATTATAACCAAACTCAGAGATTCCCAGCCATCATGATGGAGGAACTACTTTATCTACTGATATCATTTATTGCCATTTAGGAAGAAGAGATTCAGAGAAAGCAATACCTATATAAAACTCAATCAATTAATAATAAACCCAGCTCTACCCTCTGCTTCTTTGGTGGGATTACAACCAGTACCTGAACAATCTTAACATTTTAGTGACCTAACGGGATTCCTTACACATCATAAGGAAGATAAACAGTTATTCTTTGAAAGAACAGAACTGCCCAAATATAAAATACTACCATCTCCCAAAGTTGCTGGAAACATATTCCCTAAATACACACATCAATAGATGTTTAAATAATTCTAAAGAGCATGAACAAGAACCCTTCAACTAAATTACTACAAACAATTTTGAAACTGGACCCAGTCGAGTATTAAAGATTATTTAGGTAACTGAAAGTTAAATAATAGGTTAAAGACCATAAGCTGAAATAACCCTTACCTGTCCGTGGATCCAAGATGGAAACATAGGGGAAATCCCCTAGCTTATAAAACTGTATGTATCTCTGACCTTCCTCACTGTCATGATAAACCTGTTAAATCATTGATATTAAAAAAAAAAATCAGCCTCTTAAAAAAGTACTAGCTATATCCTTGTTATATACCAACAGAAATTAAAGAGAAAATGAAGGCCACCTAGTGTGAATTCCCTCCACTTCCTGCCCTCAGTCACTTCTGAAACTTACATAAATATAGCAATCCATTCTTCCTCCTTTCCCAGTTCAAAGAGGTATTGTTCTTCCTTTTCAAAGTTATCTGTCTACCTATTTCATTCCTGACTCTCAACCACATATATCTTAATAAATCACAATATATTAAGATTATAAGCTCAAGTGCATAGCATACTGCTAGGCAAAGAGATGCTCAATCAACAGTCGCTGAATAAAAGGTTACCATTCAGAAAAAAATTTACTGAATTTAGGGGCCTGTAAAACATGAACAGGCAAATTACTAACATTAATAGCATGTCTTACAGTGGGGAAAAGATTAAGTTCATTCAGAAGTATTTATTTTATAAAAAAAATTTTTTTGGCTGTGCCACACAGCATACAGAATCTTAGTTCACTGACCAGGGATCAAACCCGTGCCCCCTGTGGAAGCACAGAGTCCTAACCACTGGACCGCCAGGGAATTCCCTATAATTTTTCATAATATAAACAACTGGAGCACAATCATCTATCCTTAGCTTGCTAATTTATGTAAAAAGAAACCAGAGCCAGTAAGACTAAGTGACAAGTTTAAGGACATACAATTAAAGACTATCAAACTCAAGCTAAAATCCACATCTTAGTCAAATGTTTTTTGATTACTTCAAGATCTTCTACAGTTCCCACTATCAATTACAGTAGCCACTAGAACATGTGCTACTAAAGCATTTGAAATGTGACTAGTCCTAACAGCTGTACTGTAAGTATAAAATACATACCAGATCCTGAAGGCTTAACATTAAAAAAAAAAAAAAATCAAAACACCTCATCAATATTTTAATATTAGTTTTATATTACAGATACTGATTTTTAAAATATATTAAAATCAATTGCCTGTTTCTTTTGACCTTTTTAAATGTGGCTACTAGAAAATTTTAAATCACATTACATTTCTATTGAACAGTACAGCTGCACACTCTATCAAGACGTTCAAACTCTTCTGAGATAGGAATACTATATGGTTTACACGGCTTGGTTCCTTTTTTCCTCCTTCCCTTCATTGTTGCCCTTTCACTTATCCTTACTATTTCAGCCATTATGGGTGGTTTTACTTCTTCATATGTCAAAATTTAACTCAGTTATGAATTTTTTCCAGTTTATAACCCAATTCCTCTTCCCCGACATCCCATGTACCAAAGTAAAATACTACAAAATTTTTAATTAACTCTCCCCACCTGCCAGAAAATGAAATGTTCTCGGATAATATTCTTCACAGCTTCATTGCTCCATACGTCACGGTTGAGGCACTGGCATGCAAAGTCTTGTACATTCTGAATGTTTATCATCAGCCACTTATTCTGCATCTGGCCACACTCTTTGGCCTGTAAGAGTAAAGTTACATAACAATTGTGAGAAACATTTTCTACTTGGTAACTGGTATGTTTCAGAATTCAGAAGCTGTCCTTTTTCCATATAAATACTAAGTTTTTTTCCCCAAGTATGGCATCTATAGCTTTCAGTCTAAACATTAATTACAGGCCTCCCTGGTGGTTCAGTGGTTAAGAATCCACCTGCCAACGCAGGGGACACTGGTTCACGCCCTGATCCAGGAAGATCCCACATGCCGCGAAGCAACTAAGCCTGCAAGCCACAACTACTGAGCCCACGTGCCAAAACTACTGAAGCCTGCACACCTAGAGCCCGTGCTCCACAACAAGAGAAGCCACCACAATGAGAAGCCCACGCACTGCAACAAAGAGTAGCCCCCGCTCGCCGCAACTACAGAAAGCCCATGTGCAGCAACGAAGACCCAAAGCAGCCAAAAATAAAATAAATAAAATTTAAAAAATTTTAAAAACCATTAATTACATTATTTTGCTTATATGTATATAGTTATACTGTCCATTTGCAAGCATTTTTCAAATTTAAATGAATTGTTTTCCTTTTATTCACTGTTATTTATTATAGTAGCTGGATTTTTATTGTACATGTAAACATCTTTACCTGAAAAAGATTCCACAAACAAGGGCAACAAGTCACATAATTCTATTGTGCTGTCAATCCCTATCCACACATATATCTCTCCTTTTTAATAGGTGTAACTAGTATGTGCATATTAGTTTATGTTGTTTTATTTTCTTCAACATCATTTTCTATAAACATTTCCAAATATATTCATCTCAATTATTAGGCATGTGGTATTTCATAGAATCACTCTAAATCTTTCAGTAAAAGCTGCTGAGGATTTTTTCTCTCAGGGTTGTTTCCCTAGGAGTGTATTTTCAAAATTGAGATTACAGATCAAAGAATGTTTCAGAATAATCTCCAAAAGACTCCCCAATTTATAGCACAAATATCAATCATGAATGAGTGAGTGTGCACTTTCTTTTTTGCCTCACATTTCCTCATCACCATAATGACCTAAGAAATATTGCTGAACTGGAAAAGAATGGCAGAAAAGCAAATGAACAAATGCTACCTCAAACCTTTGCACAGAAGCAATGAAATGAAAGCCACAGTTTTGAATAATTTTGTCCTGGAACAATATTTTTTTCCAAATCAGTTTGACATGGGAAAATCTTAAGAATCAATTAACTCAGGTTAACAACAACTGAAGAACATACATCATTTTCGAGGTACTGGAGAATACAAGACTATCTTTTGTTTTATAACAAAGTTTACACAATGTTACAAAAATTGTTATCCTATTTTTCTGTACAAATCCCCCACAGAAAATAATTTTATAATATTCATTACTGATTCCACAGGTGAAAACCCAAGTTCTAAAAGGAAGTAGCCCTATATTGAGCCAGAAAGCTACAATTAACTGGTCAAAAGCTTATCTTATTTTTAAGTATACAAATTTAATAAAATAACTCTCTGCTTCTAGAAAGTAATAGTATTCCAGTTAATTCCTTGCCTATAGTAAGCACATAGATTTGATAAATGGGAGATAAATGAGTAATTATATTGTTTTTTTTTTGTTTGTTTGTTTTTTTCTGTACACGGGCCTCTCACTGTTGTGGCCTCTCCCGTTGCGAAGCACAGGCTCCGGACGTGCAGGCTGAGCGGCCATGGCTCACGGGCCCAGCTGCTCTGCAGCATGTGGGATCTTCCCAGACAGGGGCACGAACCTGTGTCCACTGCATCGGCAGGCGGACTCTCAACCACTGCGCCACCAGGGAAGCCCCATATTGTTTTAACTGAAGAAAAAGTATTTGAGAACAAAGAAAAAAAATAACACACTCTAGAGAGACAGATTGAAGAGTACATAATCCCTATAATAAAGTAAATTTATTAAGTCTGCCTCAACTACAACACTGACCAAAAAAAAGTATAACGAACTTCCCTGGTGGTCCCATGGCTAATACTCCATACTCCCAATGCAGGGGGCCCAGGTTCGATTCCTGGTCAGGGAACTAGATCCCACATGCCACAACTAAAGATCCTGCAAGCCGCAACTAAAGATCCCGCATGCCACCACAATGATCCCACATGCCGCAACTAAGACCCGGTGCAGCCAAATAAATAAATAAATATTAAAAAAAAAAAAGTATAACACTGAAAAATAATAAAAGTCCAGAATTCAAAAACAATGGAGAGTCATTTATTATTGTTTTTAAAAATTCACTTATTCACATTCACACTTTCATTCATTCAGATTCCTTCATTTGACAAATATTTGAGGATCTACCATGTTTCAGGTACAGTTATAGACGCTGGATTTATAGCAATTACCAAAACAAAAATCCCTGCCTTCATGAAGTTTACATTGGGAGAAACCCTATACAAGCAAAAGAAACTGGAAGATGTTGTTAAGAAAGTACTTCTAATATAAATCAAAACTACAATGAGGTACCACCTCACACCAGTCAAAATGGCCACATTAAAAAATCTACGAATCTGGAGAGGGTGCAGAGAAAAGGGAACCCTCCTACACTGTTGGTGGGAAGGTAAACTGGTGCAGCCACTATGGAAGACAGTATGTAGGCTCCTTAAAAAACTAAAAATAGAGCTACCATATGATCCAGCAATCCCACTCCCAGGCATATATCCCAATAAAACTATAATTCAAAAAGATATATGCACCTGTATGTTCATAGTAGCACTATTCACAATAGCCAAGACATGGAAACAAGTTAAATGTCCATCAACAGGTGAACGGATAAAGAAGATGTGGTACATATATACAATGGAATACTACTCAGCCATAAAAAAGAACGAAATAATGCCATTTACAGCAACATGGATGCAACTACAGATTATCATACTAAGTGAAGTAAGTCCGATAGAGAAAGACAAATACCATATGATATCACTTATATGTGGAATCTAAAATATGACACAAATGACCTAATCTAGGAAACAGGAACAGGCTCACAGACATAGAGAACATACTTGTAGTTGCCAAGGGGGAGAGAGGGTGAGGGAGGAATGGACTGGGAGTTTGGGATTAACAGATGCAAACTATTATATATAGAATGGATAAACAATAAGGTCCTACTGTATAGCACAGGGAACTATATTCAATATACTATGATAAACCATAATAGAAAAGAATATGAAAAAGAATGTAAAAATATGTATAACTGAATCACTTTGCTGTACAGCAGAAACTAACACATTATAAATCAACTATACTTCAATTAAGTAAATTAAAAAAAAGAAATTACTTCTAGAAAGAAGGGCCCCATAAAAGACACAAATTTCATGCAAAGCAGCAATGTCTGGAGGGAACATAAGAGAATCTTATATAATCTCACTAAGTATACCAGTTACATGAGTCAAGGATGAGAGGTGAGAGTGGGCCATGGGACAAATGATGAAACTTTCCTCTTGGAATTCATTAGGTTGTTCTGAATCAATATTCAAAAGCCATTATAGAGAAACCCAAGAGCAAGTGTGGCTATACCAAATAGAGAGGTATGTGACAGGGTCTATCTGTGATAATGGGAGAACAGTGAGAGACTAACATCTCTCCCAGATGAGGAAAGTATGAAAAGAGGATACAGAGGAAAAAATAATTTGCTTGAATGAAATATATATGCAGAAAGTCAAAAAGGAAATATATTAAAATATGCACAATACTTTCTTATGTAAATGGAAACTACTATTATTTTTCCTTGCTGGTTTTTTTCTATAATTTTTGCCTAATTTGAATAAAAATATAAGCTATGTATAAAGTTTATTTAGGAAAAACTTTATCTTATGTATTTTGTTACTGAATCCGTTCTTTACATTTTAACTAAAATGTTTTAACTTGCATTTATAGCAAGTACTTTTTTTTTTTTTTTGCGGTACGCAGGACTCTCACTGTTATGGCCTCTCCCGTTGCGGAGCACAGGCTCTGGACGCGCAGGCTCAGTGGCCATGGCTCACGGGCCCAGCCGCTCCGCGGCATGTGGGATCCTCCCAGACCGGGGCACGAACCTGTGTCCCCTGCATCGGCAGGTGGACACTCAACCACTGTGCCACCAGGGAAGCCCCTATAGCAAGTACTTTTGAAATTAACAAAGTACTCTTAGTAGGACTAGGTCCATGTGCAATTGAATGGCAATTTTTATATTTTATATTTATTTTTTATAAATTTATTTTATTTATTTATTATTGGCTGCATTTCCTCTTTGTTGCTGCACGCGGGCTTTCTCTAGTTGCAGCGAGCAGGGGCTACTCTTCGGTGTGGTGCACAGCCTTCTCATTAAGGTGGCTTCTCTTGTTGCGGACCACAAGTTCTAGGCCCACAGGCTTCAGTAGTTGTGGCTTGCAGGCTCTAGAGTGCAGGCTCAGTAGTTGTGGAGCATGGGCTTAGTTGTTCCATGGCATGTGGGATCTTCCCGGACCAGGGCTTGAACCTGCATCCCCTGCACTGGCAGGTGGATTCTTAACCACTGCACCACCAGGGAAGCCCTGAATGGCAATTTTAACAAATAAACATGTATTTCTTATGAAAATAAGGAATATTATGGAAATTGTTCTCATTATTTCTGTACAATATACTCTAGATTATGTCACTCAATCATTTAACAAAGATTTAATGAGGGGCAACGGTGTGCCTGACACCCCTCTATGCACTGTGAATACACAACAATAAATAAAACAAAATCCCTGTGTTCATAGAACTTACATGCTAATGGGAAAGAAGAAAACCTAAGAAACATTCCCTTGCCCGGGTCAGATTATTCACCCTAGTCCCTTGCTCACTCAGCTCCAGCTACACTGGTTTCCTTGGCTGTACCAGAAATATGCCCAAGCTCTTTCCAACACCAGTGCCTTTACACTTAACTGTTTTTCTGCTCTTCCCTAAGACCCTTCTATGGTTTAGATTCCCTCACTTATTTCAGGTTTCTACTCAAATCTCATTCTTTCAGAAATATATCCTCATCTTCCAATCTGAATCAGTCCTCTCTCATCACAATTATAAAAGTGTGTGAAACCTATGAAATCAACCTTGCTTTTCATTTGCCTGTACGAGCACATGCACCTTAATATCGCCAAACAGAATAGCCCTCTCTTTGTCCTTCCCTTATTCTATTTTATTCTTTCTCCCAGCAACTACTGTAACCTGAAATTTCTGTGTGTCAAACACATACATAAAATATATATATACATATATATACACTAAATATGTTATATAGGTATTATTTTTTATTTGTTGGTAGTCTGTTCCTCCCTCTAGATTATAAATTTTTTGATGGCAAAGGACTTTGTATAATTTGTTTACCACAACCTCCCTGGGGCAGAAACTGCTTATAGGTAACAAATACCCATTTTTCCCTTCTCCTTAATAGCATCTCCAAAGAAAAAGAAATAAAAGGAATACAAATTGGAAAAGAAGTAAAACTGTCACTGTTTGCAGATGACATGATACTATACATAGAGAATCCTAAAGATGCCACCAGAAAACTACTAGAGCTAATCAATGAATTTGGTAAAGCTGCAGGATACAAAATTAATGCACAAAAATCTCTTGCATTCCTACACACTAATGATGAAAAATCTGAAAGAGAAATTAAGGAAACACTCCCATTTCCCACTGCAACAAAAAGAATACCTAGGAATAAACCTACCTAGGGAGCCAAAAGACCTGTATGCAGAAAACTATCAGACACTGATGAAAGAAATTAAAGATGACACCAACAGATGGAGAGATATACCATGTTCTTGCATTGGAAGAATCAATATTGTGAAAATGACTATACTACCCAAAGCAATCTGCAGATTCAATGCAATCCCTATCAAATTACCAATGGCATTTTTTACAGAACTAGAACAAAAAATCTTAAAATTTGTATGGAGACACAAAAGACCCCAAATAGCCAAAGCAGTCTTGAGGGAAAAAAACGGAGCTGGAGGTATCAGACTCCCTGACTTCAGACTATACTATAAAGCTACAGTAATCAAGATAATATGGTATGGCACAAAAACAGAAATACAGATCAATGGAACAAGATAGAAAGCCCAGAGATAAACCCATGCACCTATGGTCAACTAATCTATGACAAAGGAGGCAAGGATATACAATGGAGAAAAGACAGTCTCTTCTATAAGTGGTGCTGGGAGAACTGGACAGCTACATGTAGAAGAATGAAATTAGAACACTCCCTAACACCATACACAAAAATAAACTCAAAATGGATTAGAGACCTAAATGGAAGACCAGATACTATAAAACTCTTAGAGGAAAACATAGGAAGAACACTCTTTGACATAAACCACAGCAAGATCTTTTTTGATCCACCTCCTAGAGTAATGGAAATAAAAGCAAAAATAAACAAATGGGACCTAATGAAACTTGAAAGCTTTTGCACAGCAAAGGAAACCATAAACAAGATGAAAAGACAACCCTCAGAATTGGACAAAATATTTGCAAATGCATCAACAGACAAAGGATTAATCTCCAAAATATATAAACAGCTCATACAGCTCAATATTAAAAAAACAAACAAGCCAATCCAAAAATGGGCAGAAGACCTAAATACACATTTCTCCAAAGAAGACATACAGATGGCCAAGAAGCACATGAAAAGCTGCTCAACATCACTAATTATTAGAGAAATGCAAATCAAAACTACAATGAGGTATCACCTCACACCAGTTAGAACGGGCATCATCAGAAAATCTACAAACAACAAATGCTGGAGAGGGTGTGGAGAAAAGGGAACCCTCTTGCTCTGTTGGTGGGAATGTAAATTGATACATCCACTATGGAGAACAGTATGGAGGTTCCTTAAAAAACTACAAATAGAACTACCATATGACCCAGCAATCCCACTACTGGGCATATACCCAGAGAAAACCACATTTCAAAAAGACACATGCACCCCAATGTTCACTGCAGCACTATTTACAATAGCCAGGTCATGGAAGCAACCTAAAGGCCCATTGACAGATGAATGGATGAAGAAGATGTGGTACATACATACAATGGAATATTACTCAGCATAAAAAGGAATGAAATTGGGTCATTTGTTGAGACATGGATGGATCTAGATACTGTCATACAGAGTGAAGTAAGTCAGAAAGAGAAAAACAAATATCGTATATTAACGCATATATGTGGAACCTAGAAAAATGGTACAGATGAACTGGTTTGCAGGGCAGAAAATGAGATGTAGAGAACAAAGGGGTATGGACACAAAGCAGGGAAAGCGGTGGGGGGGGGTGGTGGTGGTGTGATGAATTGGGTGATTGGGACTGACATGTATATACTGATGTGTATAAAATGGGTGACTAATAAGAACCTGCTGTATAAAAAAATAAATAAAATTAAAAAAAAATAGAATCTCCGATTTTCAGCTAAGCATCTTGATTTCCTAGTGTCCTTTGCAACTAGGTGTGGCCACATTGCTAAGTTCTGCTACCAAGTCCAAGCTCGCTCTGCTCACTGCACGACAGGCCAATAAATCCAGAGATGAGGTGTTGAGGCAAGGGACTTTATTCGGAAAGCTGGTGGACCATGAGGGTGGCAGACTAGTGTCTCAAAAGAACCACCTTATCATGGTTTGGATGCCAGTTTCTTTTATAGAACAGAAGGGGGGAGGAGATGAGGAAGTAAAGTAAAAAGGCCGTTAAGTTTTGCAAATATCCCCTGGAACGGCCAGCCCTGGGGAGGGGATGTGTTAATTTCTTCTTTCTTGCAGCCATCCACAGGTGGACAGGGTTAGGATGCTTCCCTGAACAAAGGCACTTTGGTTTAACTTTCAGAGGGGCAGGGTTCCCTGAGGCAGGCCATTATATATAGACAGTATCCTTTTAGTGAACAAAAGCAGCAGAAAGCAACGGTTAAAGTAAAATAAACAGATTCAACATGTAGTCAGATTTGGCTCTTCCCTGTTACAGTTCTGGTCAATGGAATGTGAGAAGTGATGTGTATTACCTCTAGGTTGTGCCTTTAAGGGGAAAAGGTGTACCCTTCTCAGTCACTCCCTTCCTTCATGCTAACTGAAAAGCAAACATGGTAGTAAGCCACCTTGAATCATGTAGACAAGGGCAAGCAAGACCTCGCAGAATAGGACAAAGTAACTGCATTCCTAATAACTTCATAGAGCAGAACCATCCTAACAGCATGGACTTCTATCTTGTTTAAGGTAATGTTTGTTTTATTCCTGGTCTCTCTCACACATAGTTAAATCTTTATCCCAATACACATAATCCCGATCCACTAGAACAAGACCTTGCAACAGGAGGCCTCGCTAAATATTTACTGAATGAACAAGTGAATTAATCAGTCTCTCATCTGGTTAGCATGAGCCAGAACCCTTGAACATGGTCTACCTCTAGTTACCTTAAGAAATAAGAAAGTCTATGAGCTTCCCTGGTGGCACAGTGGTTAAGAATCCACCTGCCAATGCAGGGGACATGGGTTCGAGCCCTGGTCTGGGAAGATCCCACATGCCGCGGAGCAACTAAGCCCATGCGCCACAACTACTGAGCCTGCGCTCTAGAGCCTGTGAGCCACAACTACTGAGCCCATGTGCCACAACTACTGAAGCCCGTGCACCTAGAGCCGTGCTCCACAACGAGAAGCCACTGCACCGCAACAAAGATTAGCCCCTGCGTGCAGCAATGAAGACCCAATGCAGCCAAAAATAAAATAAATTTAATTTAATTTAAAAAAAAAAAGAAAGAAAGAAGGAAGTCCAGTTTCTACACCTATAAAACTGTGGCTCAGATCTACATCGAATTCAAACCTGTGGGTACTGCCTGAGCAGCCAGACTATTCTTTTAATTTTTAATATTCACCTCTCTAAGTTTCAGTGAACTTAATTTTGCATATTACTTCCCTAATTTCTATAAAACTAATGGATATATCATTAGTCATAATGAAATGCCTACTTTTTCTGGGAATGTTTATATCATTTAAAGGCTTGTAAATGATAAAGTTGAGTGTTATCAATGAAAAAAATGAAGATTGTTGAAAACATAGGTCACAAAATTCAAAGAAAAAAGGTGACACAACTTAACAAAATGAATCAAACTTCAGATGACAGTATCAAAAAAGATCCACATTTTCCCTTAATAACAAGCAGCAGAGTAACTGCTTTTTATGAGCCCAAAGTGACAAAATTAAATCAAGCTCAGAGTTATTTAGTTAAGCCCCAGAGCAACACAGAAGCTAATGAAAATAGAAAGCACATCAAAACAAACTCAGATCCTTTTTGTCTTACATATTGTGCTATTCTGTCAATGGTTATATTATCACCAGAACAGTAGAAAGGATAGGCAGTTACCATGTTAAAGATCATGAACGAAAGATGAAGAAAACTGAGGAGACATCTAACCTGACATCTTTGAGCTGATAAATGAACACCAGACTCCCTGAACTTTATTTACACAACAAAAAGAAACACATTTAAGCAAATCTCCATCATCTGGATTTTGTTACACGCGGCCAAACACTTTCAGGTTTTACAATTCAGAAAATTAAAGAATTCAGAAAGAAACAGCTTACAGTTAAATTTCTTAACCTAAATATTTCATTTAGGCTAGTTTAAGAGTATGTCTAAGGACAAAATTTTTTTTAAAAAACAATCAAAATTCACTTCTAAATATGTAGCTACTAAAGTCATTTTTACAGTTATTGTTTGGCCTACTTTATCCTAACAGAAAAGACTTACCTGAAATTTCAGTGATTTACATCTACAGAAATGCTCCTCTGATTCAAAAGAGAGTTAACATGATAGTCAACACACAAAAGCAAGTTGTTTGAACACTTCAACAGTAGAATATTTAAAATCCTAACTAAACGCATTCATTTACCAAATACCGTGTTCCTATTAAATGCTAGAGACTAGGTCCCACGGATCACCAAAATAAAAAGAAACATGGTTCCCCTGCCCTCAGTAAGCTTATAATTTAGCAGACAATCATATAAACCTGCTCCGGAAAGTTTTCCTTTGGCTTCAGCTAAATTAAAACAAGAACTAAGGGAGAACATACTCCGCCACCATAGAGGTATTCTTTTAAAACACACTAGGATCCTCATAAAAATATGGGTAAAAGATACCTACAAACAACTCACAAATGGCCAAAACACACACACACAATATTCTCAGTAGTAAGTAGTAATTAAAAATAAATAAACTTTTTTTTTTTTTTTTTTTTTGCAGTATGCGGGCCTCTCACTGCTGTGGCCTCTCCTGTTGCGGAGCACAGGCTCTGGACGCGCAGGCCCGGCGGCCATAGCTCATGGGCCCAGCCGCTCTGTGACATGTGGGATCTTCCCGGACCGGGCACGAACCCGTGTCCCCTGCATCGGCAGGCGGATCTCAACCACTGCGCCACCAGGGAAGCACAAAAATATATAAACTTTTAAGAAATATAAATCAATGTAATCTTCTAGGTATCTCATACTTGCTAAGATGCCAATTCTCTATATGCTGAAAACTTTTTTTGCTCTTAGAAAGGAAGACACCACTAAAAATGCAAAAAGATTCATAGCTCAGGCTTAGAATCTCCAACAACTTACTGTTTCAAAGCTGCCTTTATGCATCAAATCAATGGGTGGCCGGAATAGATCTGCAAGGGTAGTTAGTTTCTTATCTATTGCTCCTCCATTTCTTAATTCCTGTTCTTGCCGAACTGCAACACAGGAGGATGAGAAAGTTTCAATTAGCCATAAAATAAGTCATGAATCTTGCATTAAAAAAAAAAAATGTATCAGTTGCAAGAACTAACGAACAATGTGCTTGACCTCAAATGCAAATGCAAAGATCTAAGGCTGACCCTGAAAAAAAATACAAAGTCAGGTGGGGAGGGAGTCTTAAGACTTGGTGCTCTCTATCCAAAAGTAAGGATAAAAGTGGAAATTATGTAAGAGTCACTTATTCAAAATATTTCCTTCACATACTCAAAACTAACTTTAGCACAGAAGAAAACTTTCATCTTCATTTATCTGTTTCTGAAACTCATCCTAATTTATCTAGCTACATTCTAGTTGTTTCTAGCTACATTCCCAATCTTGAAAGATTATGGCAGTGAGAGAGAATGACTACTGCTATCATCTTCTCCTGGAAGGGCACAGGATTCCCTGGATGACCTGAGTCAGCCTGGATTCCACGTCAACTCTCAAGTTACAAGACCTATCTGTGCTTCAATGAGCTCATTATAAATTATTACAAAATCAAATGTGGTTCAAGAGTTTCTCATATATTCTCTAAACATAACTGTCTTTTCTCTAGGATTCCATTGCTAAATCAGTATTAAGTCCACTAAAAGGAGAAGACCAAGACTCTCATTCTTATTCAACAGAAAGATATAAACCTATTCCAAACAACTGTTGCCACAATGTTAATAGTGCCTGCTTTGGGTAGTATGGCCTTTTCTTCTTCTATTTTCCAATCCCTACAATAACCATTTTCATTGTGGTCATTCCTTTAACTGACATATATCAGGATCCTGAGGAAAATCAGTTTTTTATTTTATTATAGTCAGCATTTAAGTGCTCATTCAGAAACAGATTAAGTTTGTAAATTACCATATTTCTCACATTATATCCATCTCTCTTATTCTTCTATAATCAAGTAGGTTAGAATCTGGAAAAATTCAGCTCAAGGGGGAGTTAATAGCAATCACAGACTGAATTCATAATTTAGTTTTTAAATAAGATGATGAATCCTCAAAGTTATTAGGCCTAATATTAATCATCTTCTTAAGAAAAAAAATTATATAAAACAAACTAGGATCTTGACCTGAAGGGGAGTGTGTGGGTGCTTTTCCACCTTGTGGTTTTAATCTGTGGGAGAGGAGACAGGGGAGAAAGACAATGAGAGAGGGAGAGGGAGGGAAAAAGAGATGATAAACTGGTTCATAGATACTTACTAGTTTCAGTTTGGAAATCCCGGAAACCATCAAATATTGAACGTGCAGGCCGTCGTCTTTTAGGAGCTATAGGAGGAAAAAATAGAATTGATACAAAAAGTTAAACATTAATTTTGTAACAATTCTAAAAATGTCCTTATCTATAGCAATTTCTTATTTTAAGACACTCAGATTCATAATGGTGCTGTCCTTCAAAATATAAAATACTCTAAAAACCTTCAAGGCATTCATATATAATTAACCATCTTGAGCCCAACCATATTTTACAAAAAAGAAAATTAAGGCCCAGTTAAAAAACTTGGCCAAACTTGTGTAAAAAGATAGGAAGAAAGATTTTGAGGATGATTTCCCATGGTGATGAAGCTACATACATGCTGCAAATGCATAATTCAGGTTAGCCTAAATGATCTGCCTACCCTTTAGTATAATACTTGAGTAAGTTCTAAACCATAATATTTAAGAACTACCTCTTAGTAAGTGGATACACATGCAGAATTATAAACACCAAAAAACTGTAATTTCCGAAGAAAAATTTTTCCTACAGTTAACAGAAAAATGAACAGAACCAACGTCCTTTGATACCCTTGTACAGCATCTATTACCCAGTCCTTAAGTATTGTACAGATAAAGCTGAAAAAGCAATCATCAAAACATTATCTTCCTGTATGTTCTTAAACATAAAAAATTTACCAGGTCTTAAATGGGAAAAGAATCTGGAAAAGAATAGATGTATGTATATGTATAACTGAATTACTTTGCTGTACACCTGAAACTAACAAAACATTGTAAACCAACTATACTCCAATAAAAAAAAAGTTATCAGGTCATTTAATATACATTACAGTAAATAAGGACATTTAATGATTCTTTCAATATGAGTAACAGTTATTCAGTTGGTTTATGGCAAGCCCCACGAGCACTGCCAGCATGTAACCAGAACAATGCTACACATTAACAGATGATGATTACATAGTAAGATTAGACAGAAACTATAAAAGTCTCTCATCCCATGTCAAAGCATCTTTCCCAATAGCCTGTGTTTGCCATTATATAGGGTAATTCTTTTAATCTAAGAACTACTGAGTAAAAAACAAAACAAAAAAATAACAGAAGAATGCAGAACCATATGTTAAAAAAATTCCACATTTGTTTAAAGCATTATCAGGTCAGTATATCATTTATGCACATATGTGTATCAGTATTTATATTAAAGAATCACAATATTATCTCTAGGAAAAGGAAATTTGGTAAAAATCAGAGACTTCCATATTTTAGCTTTGTACTGAATTTCAAATTTAAATTGAATTTTACATATAAATTGTTTTATTTATATAAATTAATTTTAAATTTTATTATTTAAACTTATAAAATTTAAATACTGCATTATTTTTCCTCCCTCCCTTTATAAACAAGAAGCAAGAAATGTTATTCTTTTCAATCTTGGAACTATTTTTAATCAAGAGTCAAGAGTTCCTATCTTAAATGTACATGTTTCTAGCAGCAATAATATTAACTGCTCAAATAATGCTTTCTTAAAACTCATTATCAGATATTATTTAACCATAACAATTAAGAAAGTAAGGTTATCTTAGGATAAGACATAAAATAGCTGCCTAAGAAAGCATATTATTATTGGGGAGGTAGTACATAGTACATAAAAGGTACTTTTCTTCTACTTTTAAACTGCCAAAGGCAGGCCAGTCAATATTCTACATTCTTCACACACACACACACACACACACACACACACACACACACTCACTCACTCACTCTCTCTCTCTCTCTCTCACTCTCTCTCACTCCCCACCCCCCACCCCCCACCAATTTAGCCCTTCTCTATTATACACTTGATCTCCTGGAGATTCATACTAGCTCCTCTTATTGCTAGCTTTCCAACCACTCTCTTTTATTTCTTGGGCTCGTGACCTGCTCCCGTTTGTTTCCCCCTTATATATCCTAAGTCTAACCAAGAATCTCTCCTCAAGCCACAACACCTCTAGCTCTAGGATCATTATTCCTCCTGCCTGCCTCTTCAATATGTGGTTTCCTCACTCTTCCAAACCATATGCTATAAGTAAACATCAGTCCTCTGTACTCTCACTCCACTGCTCACGTAACAGGAGTGCTGGTCACTGAGGTCAAAGAGACTAAGCTACAAAGAGCTAAAAGAGATTCAAAAAGGAGCTTCATAGTCAGAATAGGGGAGGAACAGAGAACAAAATTTAATGAGCAGAGCAGCACTGTTTCACATTTTCACAAATCTCTGTTAGTAACTGGTGTAAGAGAAGACACCTGAATTTTTAGATCTGCTTCTGCATTCAATCTGCTGCTATTCCTTTAGTTCATGTATATGAAGAAAATTAAAATTCAATTTCACACAGACATGTAGTTGTAAAAGGGAAGAGTATTTTTTTTTTTTTTTTTTTTTTTTTTTTTTTGCGGTAGGCGGGCCTCTCACTGTTGTGGCCTCTCCCCTTGCAGAGCACAGGCTCCGGATGCGCAGGCTCAGCAGCCATGGCTCACGGGCCTAGCCGCTCTGCGGCATGTGGGATCTTCCCAGACCGGGGCACGAACCCGTGTCCCCTGCATCGGCAGGCGGACTCTCAACCACTGCGCCACCAGGGAAGCCCGGGGAAGAGTATTTTTATAGTGTTTTAAGATAATTGTGAACATTCTCCCCTGCTACTACACCAAACCTCAACCAGTGGTAATTTCTTAAAGGTTGGTTGCAACATGGAATCTGAAATCCGATCAATGAACTTTTCATACTCTGCTCCATTAAAATCCATTGGTCTTATGTGGTAGGCAGGCTCTGTGATGGCCCCTGATTATCCCTATCTCCCGGGATTCATAACCTGTGTGTCAACATCTTGAGTATGGGCAGGATCAAACAGAATGTGGCAGAGGTGATGGGATGTCACTTCCAACAGTTAGGTTACAAAAAGATAGTGGCTGGAGCTCTAGTGGTGCAATCTGTTAGCACACGGTACTTATACAAAAAGATGGTGGCTTCCATCCATCCTGGGCTGCCCTCTCTGGCTCTCTCATTTGCTCTGCAGTAAGGAACTGATGTCTCCAGCCAACCAGCAGCCACGTGAGTAAACTTAGATCTTCCTCTAGTCACGCTCTGAGATGATTGTAGCCCTGGCTGACACCTTGATTATACCTTGTGAGAGACCCTAAACAGAGGCACCCAACTAAGCCACACCTGGATTCCTGACCCACAGAAATGGTGATATAACAAATGTTTGTTGTTTCAGGAAGCTAAATTTTGAAGCGATTTGTTAAACAGCAATAGATATCTAATCTATATTGCATACATAGATACTTACATATAGATCTTTCACCCATGCACAATTTTGTAATATTGTGCTTTGGTCATTTGAAAATACTTGTTCACTGAGTTATGCAAATATTCCAAATACTGACCATTTCATCATATGATATTAAAAAAAAAAATCACCATCTGTTAATGTCACTGCTAACCTCATCAAAAAGCCTTTAAGTACTGGGAAGCTATCAAGCTCACAATCATGCACATAAACTTTCTAAAATTCTAAGTTCTGCCTGAAAGCCTTTTTTCTTTTCTTAAATCACTGGCAACAAATAATGTCAGTTGTTTGCCTTGAAGCAGTTAACAGGCTTTGTTCACATTCAAGAAAATGTCGGCCAAATGTTTAAGTCTAAATAACTATAGTTTGTCAGTAATCTTTCAAGAAAAATAATGTTCCATAAAAAAGGCAGCTAGTGGGGCTTCCCTGGTGGTGCAGTGGTTGAGAGTCCGCCTGCCAATGCAGGGGACACGGGTTCGTGCCCCAGTCCGGGAGGATCCCACATGCCGCGGAGCGACTGGGCCCGTGAGCCATGGCCGCTAAGCCTGCGCGTCCGGAGCCTGTGCTCCGCAACGGGAGAGGCCACAGCAGTGAGAGGCCCACGTACCGCAAAAAAAAAAAAAAAAAAAAAAAAAAAAAAAGCAGCTAGTTTTGCTTTCAATTCAAACAACTGTACAAGTGTTTCACCTTAAAGTAACCAGAGTACTTCAGTATGCAGAAGTGCTTTATGCACACATCCTATTTCATCAAACAGAATAGTTTAAAAATGTGGATCAAGATCAAATGAAATTAATTTTTATTGCTTTGGCTTTTTTTTTTTTAAACTGCAAGTGTGTGTCAGTGAAGAATTCAACAAATAGTAGCAGTTTGGTGCCACTGTCCTGATTCAATTAAGATGCAGCAGTATGACCCATCACTACTTCTGAATTATCAGCCCAAATGTCAACACAGTGAAAAAGGCAAATAACTTGTTAGTATTATTATGAAAACAGTTTTGATCTTACAGACCCACTGAAAGGGCATCAGGGACTCCCAGACCACACTTTGAGAATCACACTTTAAATCAATACTATCCCAGGGACTTCCCTGGTGGTCCAGTGGTTAAGACTCTGCCCTCCCAATGCAGGGGACCTGGGTTCGATCCCTGGTCAGGCAACTAAGATCCCACATACCACTACTAGAGAGCCCGCACGCCACAACTAATAAGCCCACATGCTCTAGAGCCTGCATGCCACACGAAGACCCAACGCAGCCAAAATTATTTATTTATTTATTTATTTAAAAATCGATACTATCCCAAAGAAGAAAATAGTTCTCCAAAAACCTTTTCAAAGTTATAATAAGGTCTAATAATGAAAGTTAGGACTGACTCCCTAACTACATAAAGTCATTCTCACCCCCCTCACCAAACCAGATGTAGAAGGAAGAAAGTGGAGCTTCAAATGGGAACTCTTTTGCCTCTGTTAAACAGTAAAATAGCACAGAATCCATTTGCTGTAGTCTTCCCCACTCAAAGATCTTGCCTTTATTCCTTGCAATAAAGGAAAGATAAAGCTTCCAAGGGCATTCCTCAGCTCCAAAATCTATAACATTTATATGAAAAAAAAAAACCATGAACAATGCTTTATTACCTCTGGTATATTAAAGGCACAATGACTAGCTAAATTGAACAGTTCAGAAAGCACACATTATATTTCAATATTCACACCTTATTGTTTTCTTCCTCCCATCTTTATTTCTGAATCTGGAAAGTATATTCTTTATTCCTTTCTACAGTAAACTCCAAAGCTCCCAAGTTAAAAATCAATCTTAAAACTCTCAACTAAGTTGCTTTTTCAAATCAAAAGATATGGTTTATGTAATTTTCTTCATCCTTTTCTTACAATTTATTTCTTCTTTAGTTTACCTATGAAACTTTTTATAGGCCTATTTCTCTGCACTGCTGTTCTCAATATATACAATATACATTTCTATGTCTCTGTCTACCCAACCAAATCATAACTTCATCTGCTGGGGGGTCTTTTTGTTTTTTTAATTTTTTTTTTTTTTTTGCCCATGCTGCATGACATGCGGGATTTTAGTTCCCCACCCAGGGATTGAACCTGTGCCCACTGCACTGGAAATGCAGAGTCTTAACCACTGGACCGCCAGGGAAGTCCCCTATCTTCTGTTTTTTAATATACCTGTTAATGCCTAAAATATCTGGCTCACAAAAGGTAAATATTAAAATAAAACTATGCTTATTAAAATAAAACTATAAATTTTCTTTAAATTTGATTAAATGTTCCATTTTCTACTATCTTCTCTATGCACCCCAGATTGATATCACAGTTTTTTGCATGGATTAGGGATTACTTCCTCCTTTTTTCAATACAAGAACAGCACTTCTAGAAATTAAAAAACAGTGAAGGTACAGCATATCAAGACAGTAAGGATATGGCAGTCAAGTGGGTACCCAAAAAACAAAAAATAATCAGTCTTTTATCTAATGATAGATTTGTTTCCATTTTAAGGCAGCAGTTCCTTTTGCTTATTCTCCTCCTTTTGGCGTTCTGCAACAACTATCAACTTTTTAATCTGGCTCCCTCCTCGGAAAGAGCCAACTGTGCAACTTTCCTGAGGGAGTACAGAATTACAAGATAAGAATCAACTCTACTTGAAGTAACAATCTCTGAGCAAGCCTTCATATCTTTTGATAGCTTCATTAAAATCCTGAAGACAACAATAAAGTCAAATAAAGCTAAGGAAAAAAGGTAAACTTACCACCAAATAAAGGTTCTGGTTCCACCAATATTTCCTGCTTTTGAGGAATTGGGGCACGGACTTCCTCTCTATTAAAAAAAAAAAAAAAGTGGGAAAATATCCAAGTGAAAACTGTTTTCTGCTACCTATTCTTACTGTAACTATTGTGAACACATTCAAATTAACAAATAAAATGAACAACAGATATAGTGACTTTTAGGAACCACATTAAATTATGATAAATGACTGTCAGATGATTTCCATATAGAGATGAACTGGAATAAAGTACCTGGCATAGATATTGCAAATGGGTTTATACAGAAAGAGAACAAACAGAAAAATAAAAAATATTTCTCCTCTAAGTTCCCTGCCCTAAACTCTTCAGAAAAAAAAAAAGATAGGAAATTTACAAACACACACACACACACACACACACACACACACACACAATTCAGGTAAAAAATTAATGGAAAATATGAGCTTAATAAAAGCAATATTACCTCAACACTACATCAAATAATAGATAATTAAATCACAAATATATTAAAATAAGCTTAAACAAGCAGTTAATTTTATGCTACTTATGAAGTTGGCTAACAAAGGTAGTACCCTTGGATTATTTATTAAATAGACACTAACATATATAAAACAGAAAAAATACTCTTTTAGAAGCCTAAAAACTCTTCAAAGTTTACCTCCAGAGGGTTTACTAATAATCCATCTCTTCTAGTGAACAATACTCATTTAAAATATGCTGTAAAAATGGTGTATATCCCTTTATATATCAGTTTAATTATTTTAGTTTTAACTCAAATACGAAACTCTGCTGATAAACGCTCATAGCAAGTAAGATTAAGTTTCAAATTTAATATGCTCCCCTTATAATAAGTATTAATTTATGTTAGGCCTAATGTTTTTCATTCAGGTGTTTCTAATAGTAATAACTGAGCTTAAGGTCCTGTTTTTGACACCTAAAAGTTGAAACTTCAAAACATACTTTATTTAATACAGTATCAATACTCATTTGTCAACAAAAACTAACATCCTATAATCAAAGAACAACTAGTTAAACAAAGAAATCTACAATAAGCCAAATGAGTGAAGAATAAAGGATAATTCAAAATTATGTTAAGCACTCTTTCCTACTGGATTTCAGTCACTGCTCACACACAGAACTGCAATACTCTAAAGAAACAATGTGTCTCTAAGAGGATGCTCTATTAAATCTCTTTCACCAAAGAGAAATAGGCCATTATCCTAGCAAAACTAAAAACTTCAAACACATCTTTTACCTGAATAGATCTTTCCATTACTGGTATAATTCACCTTACTCTGTGTGTGTGTGTGTGTGTGTGTGTGTGTATGTACAAAGTTATCTCAATCTAAAGCAATTTAATTACTCAAGAAACAAGCCTTAATCTGATGAAATACATCAATTAGGGTGATGGCTTAATTAGTAGTCCCTATACAGAAAGACTTGATTACTACATATTTGAGGTCATCTATTCCAAGACTGCTAGCTACCCAACAAAATGGAAGAATGGAACAGAAGGTGAACTGTAAAGAAAGAAAACTATAGTTTAGGAAGTAGGTGCCACTATCAAATGTTAATCAATTAGTAATACAAATAATCTAAGTCAAATTATAATGTAATTCAGCAGGAAAAGACATTCATTAATCAAAACTATTTTTAAGTACAATTAAGAAAACTTGGGGCAATGAGGACTGATATGTCCCCCCAAATCAGCTATGAATGCCTGTTATTCAAGTGAATGTAAACTAAATGTTTTCATATTGATTTCCATTAAAGATTTGAGTTATGTTGGTGGAGAATGGGCTATCAAACTTGAAATACACAGCCAACATCGATAGGAAAAAACTTATATAAAATATAAATAATAACCTCTAGAGTTCACACTTTGTGGGGAAACAATATTACTCTAGAATTTGAAACTAGATAAAAAAAAAGAGGCAATCATGTCCTGAATGTTTATTTAGCTTTTTAAATCTAATTTAGTAAAAATAAAATCCATGTTTTTGCCTATTCCTATTTAAGGGGATTCTTCTCATTTAGTATCTCATGTTGTAAACACTGAAGAATTATAAATGGCTATGAGTATTAAAATCTCATTTAAAGATCTTTGAAATTTTGACTCAAAAATCAATGTTTTTCATTTGAGTAGCATTCACCTCTAATATTTTCCAAAGACTACTGGAATTTTGCTTAACAGATATTCATTTCAAACTCTCATTGGTATCAAATGTAAAGGGCAGAAAACACCAAATGTATTTATCATCTGTTACTATTCTCTATATTACAGTTCTACATGCTGAACGTGCCTCTAAAGATTAACGACATGTAGCTATTTAAGGCATAAATTTTCTTCAAAAATTTTTTCATGACAACTCAAAACTTTCCTGGGACAATGTAGGAAATCCAGAATTGGGAAATCTGAGCTTTATTGGACTTTCCTTCTGTATCTGCTACTTAATTGCGGTATAGCTTGGGGAAATGGCTATCTTTCTGCTTCCTCTGTAAAATGTGGATAATAATGCCAGCCTATAGGGTTCTTCTGAGGATTAAATAACAGACTTGACAGTGCTGTAAAGAACTTAAAGCATATAAGTATAAAAATTTTCACCTGACACTTTCAGATGCTTTCAACTTTTAATTTGTTCAAAACAGAGAATTAACCTAACATGTAAAAATGTAACTGCTCAATTTTGGCAGGGGGTAGCTCCCAATAATAAATAATAAGCTCATACTCTGTGTGTGGTCTGACAGTGGAGACACTTGCTGAACTGGTACTTGGCTCTTCAGCGATTCCTCCACCATCCAAAAACATAGTGACTGCCATCTCCAGATTATTGTTGCAGGCTTCAAGCATATGTTTCCCTACACTTTCACTTGCACCTGAAATAGTATAAAAACAAGAAAAAAGTTGAAAAAAAGACACCTTCTTACATTCAGTTCACATTAGAATACAGAATTCTCAAGCAAATAGTACTTTTCCCTCTTTAGAATGAATGATTTTTAAAACAAAAACTGTTTACTTCTATGCTTGTTGGCTGATTACTATGAAATATACAGAGCTAGAAAAGAAAGCAGCAGCATTAAAAATAGTTGTCTTCCTTCATAATAAAACAAAAACTAAATAAAACATTTATTTGCCATTTCTTTATATGGGCCGACTATATATCTGTTAATAAACTGAAAAAGAAAATGAAAGACTATGCTCTAGAAAGTTAGAAATACTTTGTTAGAAAGAATGCATTCAGCTACCAATTTCTACTTCTATAAGAAAGGAAACACTTTAATAACAATGGGAGAGAAGGGAGATGGGACTTTTTGTCAAAGATATAACTAAGTCAAAATTTGGTAAGAAATGTCAATCTTCATCATTTAAAACTGGCCCTATCACACACTCACTTGTACAGTAAAGCAAGCATAATCTGTTTGATGCAATGTAAACTGGTAAAGCCCTTTAACAAATCAATTTTATAACATGCATCAAGAAACATAATGCCTGTTACTTTTTTGACCCAGTAATTTGGGCGTTGTGGTCTAAATAAATCTACATAAATCAATATAAAGTCTAAATAAATCTACATAAATCTAGTCTAAATAAACCTATATAAAACACATGTATAAACATATCTATACATATGTCCAGTATAGCTTCAGTTAAAATTGAAAAACTATAGATAACATAAATGTCTAATAGTAGTAGAATCTAAATTGTAAATCTATTTGGTGGGACATTTTGTGGGCATTAAAAAGCATCTCAGGTCACAAGAAACTATATTCAATATCCTGTAATAAACCACAATGAAAAAGAAAAAAAAATAAAAAGGGAAAAAAAAACCATCTTAGGCTTTCCACTTGGGATGACCTTCCTTCTGCCTCAACTGTGTCCTTTAAGAGTCCCCTGCAGTGAAGGCTGTGGGCGTGTGTGTGGTTTTTTGTTTGTTTTTTGTGTTTTTTTTGTCTGACAATGCCTTTATTTTGCTATTGTTCCTGAAAGACAGTTTCACCACTGGATATTCTTTTCTAAGGCTGACAGCTATTTTCTCTCAGTACACTGAATATAGCATTCCAGTGTCTTCTGTTGTTGCTTCTGAGAAGTAAGTTGCCACACTAAAGAAAAACCTTTTTATACCAATCTGTTGTTTCTCTATAGTTGCTTTTAAGATCTTCTCTGTCTTTGGTCTTCTGCAGTTTCACTCTATTTCCTGGGGCTGATTTTATTTATCCTCCTTGGGATTCACTGGACTTCCATCATAAGGACTGTTCTCATTTATCAGTTCTGAAAAATTCTCAGACATTTCTATTTAAAAATTACCACACAAGCTTTAAATGATACATTAAACAAGATGGACTTAATTGATATTTATAGGACATTCCATCTAAAAACAACAGCATACACTGTCTTCTCAAGTGCTCATGGAACATTCTCCAGGATAGATCTTCTCCTGGGTCACAAATCAAGCCTTGGTAAATTTAAGAAAATTGAAATCGTATCAAGTATCTTTTCCAATCACAATGCTATAAGACTAGATATCAATTACAGGAAAAAAAAATCTGTGAAAAATACAAACACATAGAGACTAAACAGTACACTACTAAATAACCAAGAGATCAATGAGGAAATCAAAAAATACCTAGAAACAAATGACAATGAAAACACAACGACCCAAAACCTATGGGATGCAGCAAAAGCAGTTCTAAGAGGAAGTTTATAGCAATACAATCTTACCTCAAGACACAAGAAACATCTCAAATAAACAACCTAACCTTACACCTAAAGCAATTAGAGAAAAGAAGAACAAAAAACCCCCAAAGATAGCAGAAGGAAAGAAATCATAAAGATCAGATCAGAAATAAATGAAAAAGAAATGAAGGAAACAACAGCTAAGATCAATAAAACTAAAAGCTGGTTCTTTAAGATAAACAAAATTGATAAACCACTAGCCAGACTCATCAAGAAAAAAAGGGAGAAGACTCAAATCACTAGAATTAGAAATGAAAAAGGTGAAGTAACAACTGACACGGCAGAAATACAAAGGATCATGATAGATTACTACAAGCAACTATATGCCAATAAAATGGCCAACCTGGAAGAAATGGACAAATTCTTAGAAAAGCACAACCTTCCGAGACTGGACCAGGAAGAAATAGAAAATATAAACAGACCAATCACAAGCACTGAAACTGAAACTGTGATTACAAATCTTCCAACAAACAAAACTCCAGGACCAGATGGATTCACAGGCAAAATCTATCAAACATTTAGAGAAGAGCTAACACCTGTCCTTCTCAAACTCTTCCAAAATATAGCACAGGGGGGAACACTCCCAAACTCATTCTACGAGGCCACCATCACCCTGATACCAAAAACAGATGAAGAGGTCACAGAAAAGAAAACTACAGACCAATATCACTGATGAACACAGATGCAAAAATCCTCAACAAAATACTAGCAAAAAGAATCTAACAGCACATTAAAAGGATCATACACCATGATTAAGTGGGGTTCATCCCAGGAATGCAAGGATTCGTCAATATATGCAAATCAATCAATGTGATAAACCATATTAACAAATTGAAGGAGAAAAACCATATAATCACCTCAATAGATACAGAAAAAGCTTTCAACAAAACTAAACACTCATTTATGATAAAAACCCTCCAGAAAGTAGGCATAGAGGGAACGTACCTCAACATAATAAAGGCCACATATGACAAACCCACAGCCAACATCGTTTTCAATGGTGAAAAACTGAAACCATTTCCACTAAGATCAGGAACAAGAAAAGGCTGCCCACTCTCACCACTATTATTCAATATATTTTTGGAAGTTTTAGCCATAGCAATCAGAGAAGAAAAATAAATAAAAGGAATCCAAATTGGAAAAGAAGAAGTAAAACTGTTACTGTTTGTGGATGACATGATACTATACAGAGAACCCCAAAGATGCTACCAGAAAACTACTAGAGCTAACCAATGAATTTAGTAAAGTAGCAGGATAAAAAATTAATGCATAGAAATCTCTAGTATTTCTATATACTAATGATGAAAAATCTAAAAGAGAAATTAAGGAAACACTCCCATTTACCACTGGAACAAAAAGAATAAAATACCTAAGAATAAACCTAACTAAGGAGACAAAAGACCTGTATGCAGGGCTTCCCTGGTGGCGCAGTGGTTGAGAGTCCGCCTGCCGATGCAGGGGACACGGGTTCGTGCCCCGGTCTGGGAAGATGCCACATGCCGCGGAGCGGCTGGGCCCGTGAGCCATGGCCGTTGGGCCTGCGCGTCCGGAGACTGTGCTCCGCAACGGGAGAGGCCACAACAGTGAGAGGCCCACATACCGCAAAAAAAAAAAAAAAAAAAAGAAGACCTGTATGCAGAAAACTATAAGACACTGATGAAAGAAATTAAAGATGATACAAACAGATGGAGAGATATACCATGTTCTTAGATTGGAAGAATCAACACTGTGAAAATGACTATACTACCCAAAGCAATCTACAGATTCAATGCAATCCCTATCAAACTGCACTGACATTTTTCAAAGAACTAGAACAAAAAAAATTCACAGTTTGTATGGAAACACAAAAGACTCCAAATAGCCAAAGCATTCTTGAGAAAGAAAAATGGAGCTAGAGGAATCAGGCTCCCTGCCTTCAAACTATACTACAAAGCTACCATAATCAAGGCAGTATGGTACTGGCACAAAAACAGAAATATAGATCAATGGAACAGGATAGAAAGCCCAGAGATAAACCCACAGGCATATGGTCACCTTATCTTTGATAAAGGAGGCAAGAATATACAATGGAGAAAAAACAACCTCTTCAATAAGTGGTGCTGGGAAAACTGGACACCTACATGTAAAAGAATGACATTAGAACACTCCCTAAAACCATACACAAAAATAAACTCAAAATGGATTAAAGACCTAATGTAAGGCCAGACACTATAAAACTCTTAGAGGAAAACATAGGCAGAACACTCTACGACATACATCACATCAAGATCCTTTTTGACCCACCTCCTAGAAAAATGGAAATAAAAACAAAAATAAACAAATGGAACCTAATGAAACTTAAAAGCTTTTGCATACGAAAGGAAACCATAAACAAGACAAAAAGCCAACTCTCAGAATGGGAGAAAATATTTGCAAACAAAGCAACTGATAAAGGATTAATCTCCAAAATATACAGGCAGCTCATGCAGCTCAGTATCAAAAAAACCCAAACAACTCAATCCAAAAATGGGCAGAAGACCTAGAAAGACATTTCTCCAAAGAAGATATACAGATTGCCAACAAACACATGAAAGGATGCTCAACATCACTAATCATCCGAGAGATGCAAATCAAAATTACAATAAGGTATCACCTCACACAGGTCAGAATGGCCATCATCAAAAAATCTACAAACAATAAATGCTGGAGAGGGTGAGGAGAAAAGGGAACCTTCTTGCACTGCTTGTGGGAATGTAAACTGACACAACCACTCTCAAGAACAGTATGGAGGTTCCTTAAAAAACTAAAAATAGAACTATCATATGACCCAGCAATCCCACTACTGGGCATATACCCTGAGAAAATCATAATTCAAAAAGAGTCATGTACCACAATGTTCATTGCAGCTCTATTTACAATAGCCAGGACATGGAACCAACATAAGTGTCCATCTACAGATGAATCGATAAAGAAGATGTGGCACATATATACAATGGAATATTACTGAGCCATAAAAAGAAACGAAATTGAGTTATATGTAGTGAGGTGGATGGACCTAGAGACTGTCATACAGAGTGAAGTAAGTCAGAAAGAGAAAAAACAAATACCGTATGCTAACACTTATATATGGAATCTAAAAAAAAAAAAAACTGTTCTGAAGAACCTAGGGGCAGGACAGGAATAAAGATGCAGATGTAGAGAATGGACTTGAGGACACGGGGAAGGGGAAGGGGGAGGTTAAGCTGGAACAAAGTGAGAGAGTGGCATGGACATATATACACTACCAAATGTAAAACAGATAGCTGGTGGGAAGCAGCCCCATAGCACAGGGAAATCAGCTCAGTGCTTTGTGACCACCTAGAGGGGTAGGATAGGGAGGGTGGGAGGGAGACCCAAGAGGGAGGAGATATGGGGATATATGTATACGTACAGCTGATTTACTTTGTTATACAGCAGAAACTAACACACCACTGTAAAGCAATTATACTCCAATGAAGATGTTAGAAATAAATAAATAAAAATTACCTTACTCCTCCATTCACACTTATGTCCTTCTGGAACTCCAATTAGATGTATGTTAGAACTCTTCATTCTATGCTGTGCCAATTTGTTTTTTTACCTGTTCATGAGCTTTTAATTTTAGTTAATTTTTTGTAACTAGAAGTTCTGGGGTTTTTGTTTCCTAATCTGCCTGGTCATGTTTCAGAGACCCTTGCTTCATACTCATATTTCTTTTCATTTCTTCTAATATATTAATCAAACTTACTGGAATTACTAAGACAAAATATAAACTTTCTGCAGTTTCTAGAGGTCACAGTCTCATTTCTGCTGGCTCTTGCTCACTATGCAATGTTTTTTTGTGCACTTTGTGATTTTTTTTGACTTTGATCTCAAGTGGCTTGGAATTTTAATCTGTAGATTTTTGGAGGCTGGGTTGAAGGTACATCCCTCCTAAGAGAAGATAACTTAATATATTTTGTAAGGTACCTGAAAGCACCACCAAACACAGACTATTTAAAATACATTCTTGGGGCTTCCCTGGTGGCGCAGTGGTTAAGAATCCGCCTGCCAATGCAGGGGACACGGGTTCAAGCCCTGGTGCGGGAAGATCCCACATGCCACGGAGCAACTAAGCCCGTGAGCCACAACTACTGAGCCTGTACTCTAGAACCTGCTCGCTACAACTACTGAGCCCATGTGCCACAACTACTGAAGCCCTCACGCCTAGATCCCGTGCTCCGCAAGAGAAGCCACTGCAATGGGAAGCTCGTGCACCACAACGAAGAGCAGCCCCTGCTTGCCGCAACTAGAGAAAGCCTGTGAGCAGCAACAAAGACCCAGTGCAGCCAAAAATAATAAATACTAAATGTTAGTTCTTAAAAAAATTTTTTTAAATAAAATAAAATACATTCTTGACTTGAAGTTTTATGAAACCACATGGGAAATGTGACTCTATAAGGACCCTTGTTATAAATTCTCAGTGAAGATTTCTCCTGCCACTCCCCAAATGCCAAGGTCCCAGCTTCATGTATGGGAGGGTTCTCCTTTCAGATTCCTCTCCTTAGGAAGGCTGCAAGCTTGTTTCCTGTGCCCTCTGATGCCATCAAAAGAGAAGTTCAAAGCCATCCAGTTCGGGCAGATTCAACCCGGGTGAAAGCTTACTTTAAACCTCGCTAACATCTCATTTCCAATTTCATTTCATTTTTAGCTTCTGAATATTCTTTACTTTCTTGCCAGCCCAATGATACATTTTGAAAGACTTTAAAAAATATTTTATTCAGGATTTTCCTCACGTGGGAGGGTTACTCATGGTATCTCTCTCGTTTAGTCCTACTGCCAGAAATGAACTGCTGACCCTACTCTTTAATATCTTTCATTTGTTTCCTCTTCTCTACTATTATCTCTAAGGCTTTAAAATCAAGTCCTTAATTCTTCTTACCTGGATTACTACAATAGGCTCCTAACTGATCATCATTCTATCTTCCACCTTGCTGCTGAAGTTATGTTCCAAAATACAAGTGTGATTATCACACACAAATACAAACACACACACACAGTTTAAATTCTTTAATAGCTCTCTGACACCCACAGTATAAATTCCAAAGTTCTTTTGATCTGGTGAGTCCTCTGTGATCAGACCTCAGCTTATCTCTCTGGCTTTTCCTCTCCTCTTCTCCATCCTATGCAATTCAGTACAGTCACACCAAATTACACGCTTGGAAAGTCCTTATTCCCTTTATCTCCCCCTTCGTCTAGTTCATGCATGCTCAAGAATCACCATAAGTGTTACTTTTTTCAATTCCTGTGCTAAGCATTCTCTACACTACCTCCTCCCCACTCCCACCACTGTGATACTCTTCTATTACATACATGGACATATTACTAAGCAGTAAATACTTGTTTACTTTCTAGTTCCTCCAAAAGAGCAGGAGCTTCTTGAACACAGGGGTTGATTTTTGTCTTGGTATTCCAGCATCTAACGTCATGTTCGCTTGCATGTGATCAGTATCTAATAAACTGACTTAAAACTATCTCATAGTACTTCAGCTAACCAGTTAGTACACTGGGGAAAGAAAGGCCAGACTTCAGCCAAAACAACCCTTCTATATCCTTTGTATTTTTTTCCTCTTGGCTGTGCCACACGTTTGTGGGATCTTAGTTCCCCGACCAGGGATTAAATCCGGACCCTGGAAGTGAAAGCGCCGAGTCCTAACCACTGGAGCACCAGGGAAGTCCCCTATCCTTTGAATTTTAAACTGCATATATTTATGTTTTAAATTTCATTTACAAAGCAATATGGTTACACTGTGGAAATCACAAATAGCAAATGGGTATTTAGGATAAATGAACTTAAGATGAAATGTCCAGTGAAAGCATCATATACAAATTTTAAATGTGCTATAACTCAAACAACATAAAGTGAAAATCACATGCTCCAAAAATCTGTCAGATGATACTGAGCAGCTACAGCTTTGTCAGAAAGCTGACAAAGACATATCTAAATGCTAGTAAAAAACAAAAAAAGAACAAAATTATTTCATGGAACATGACTGGAAAAAAGCATTAATATACAATATTGTGATTTAATGTTAACTCAATAAGTAACATTATAAAAAAGCATCAGTCATTTCACTTAAATCTCCAGAAATTTACATATTTATGTTAGTCAAAAATCTTTTTTGGGAACTGGACAAATACAGAATTGCCTTTTATTTGGGGTGTGCCTTATATCTGGGTATATATGGTAATTTAAGTTACATAGGACCAGGGATGTTTTTTCTTTAAAAGGGCTCCATATAGTACTCAAAATTGAGAAACTTTCCTCCACTATTCTCTCTTCAACTGCAAACAGCCCATCAGTCAACCAACAAATCCTACAGCTCCCATCTAATTAACAACACCCCTATCCACACTGTTCTATGTCCACTGCTATACTCTTTGTTCATGCCTTCAACATCTCTTACATGAACTATCACATTTCTTTGCTCTTGGTCATGCTCCTTTTGGTACACCTTCTACATTGCAAAAGAATGTAAATTTGATTATCTCCCCTGTTTCAACAGTTGTGCACTGCGGACTGGAAAACTTTTCACCTCTCTTGAGCTGCACACAAGATTTGGCCCTTATAAACTGCTCCTCTTTTATACCCTTCTGCTTTCCTCTCACCTCTGTACCATTCCCTCCAGGTGCAGATGTTTTTGGAACCTAGGCAGATCACTTGGTGGTACTTTGCAATGCCATGCCTCTGTATGACGTGGAGAGTGACGGCAGTAAAATCACTCCCCTCAGTCTTCTTCTCGTTTTTTGTTTTTGTTTTTGTTTTTGTTTTTTTGGCTGTGTTGGGGTTGGGTCCTCATTGCTTCATGCAGGCTTTCTCTAGTTGCGGTGTGTGGGCTTCTCACTGCGGTGGCTTCTCTTTCCAGAGCACGGGCTCTAGGGGTGTGGGCTTCAGCAGTTGTGGTGCACAGGCTCAGCTGCTCCACGGCATGTGGGATCTTCCCGGACCAGGGCTTGAACCCATGTCCCCTGCACTGGCAGGCGGATTCTTAACCACTGCACCACCAGGGAAGTCCCAGTCCCCTCATTTTTCTTGACAACACACCAAATACCCACCTGTTAAGTTGCGGACCTTCCCCCTCCCTCCTCACCCTAAAGTATATACAGGAACGGATACTACTTTTCCACAGGGCCTTATCTGTATCCTTGTCTCTGCTAGCTCTTCTATCTTACAGACTTTAAAAACTCACTGAGGGCTTCCCTGGTGGCTTAGTGGTTAAGAGTCCACCTGCTGGGCCTCCCTGGTGGCGCAGTGGTTGAGAGTCCGCCTGCCGATGCAGGGGATACGGGTTCGTGCCCCGGTCTGGGAGGATCCCATATGCCGTGGAGCGGCTGGGCCCGTGAGCCATGGCCGCTGGGCCTGCGCATCCGGAGCCTGTGCTCCGCAACGGGAGAGGCCACAACAGTGAGAGGCCCGCATACCGCAAAAAGAAAAAAAAAAAAAAAAAAAAAGAGTCCACCTGCCGATGCAGGAGACACAGGTTCGTGCCCCGGTCTGAGAAGATCCCACATGCCGCGGAGCGGCTGGGCCCGTGAGCCACGGCCGCTGAGCCTGCGTGTCCAGAGCCTGTGCTCCGCAACGGGAGAGGCCACAACAGTGAGAGGCCCGCGTACCGCAAAAAAAAAAAACCTCACTGAACTGGCCAGTTCTCACTTTTCTCAAACCAGTTCTCTCTCCATAAGTCCTCAGTCAAACTGAACCAAAAGTTCTCAAATTCTATACTATATATAAAATAAGCAATAAGGTCCTACTGCATAGCGTAAGGAACTATATTCAATATCTTGTAATAAACTATCATGGAAAAGAATAAGAAAAATAATATATATATGTATGTATAACTGAATCACTTTGCTGTACACCAGAAACTAACACAACATTGTAAAAACTAACTATACTTCAATAAAAATAAAATAATTAAAAAAATAAAAAGTTCTCAAGTTCTAGTATATACAGACTTATATTCTCATCATTAGGAAACACTTTAAAAAAGTGAAATCTCGGACTTCCCTGGTGGTGCAGTGGTTAAGGATCCGCCTGCCAATGCAGGGGACACGGGTCTGAGCCCTGGTCTGGGAAGATCCCACATGCCGCAGAGCAACTAAGCCCAGGCGCCACAACCACTGAGCCTGCACTCTAGAGCCCATGAGCCACAACTACTGAGCCCTGTGCCACAACTACTGAAGCCCATGCGCCTAGAGCCTGTACTCCGCAACAAGAGAAGCCACCACAATGAGAAGCCCGTGCACAGCAACGAAGAGTAGCCCCTGCTTGCCGCAACTAGAGGAGGCCCGCACGCAGCAACAAAGACCCAACACAGCCAAAAAAAAAAAAAAAAAAAAAAAAGTGAAATCTCAAAATAAAAACAAATTCAACTTTTTGAGGGAAAGGAAGAGTTCAAATACCCCAGTAGCCAACTGTGTTAGGTAATTAAATACAAACTCTTGGGGCAAAATCAGCACAAATTTGATGAAAAATTTCCATATCATTACTCATAAAACCTGAGGCTTTGTTTCAGTGCTTTTCTAATATTTTTACATTGTGTCCAGTTATACTGGTTACATTACTATATTTCTTAAATGCTAGTCTAAAAGTTCAGTGTCTATTGCACTCCACCATTTTAATTTACCTACATAGCAGCTCCTGAAAATTAAAACGTTCCTGTATGTAAACTACTCTGGCTGCTTATTCCAGCAAGAGATGCATGAACTATTATCTTTGCCCCATAATAAACCCTAAAACTAGCTTCTGAATGACATCTACTGATCTTTTTCTTTTCAGAGAATTAAATGGCTGAGTTTATACCATTTTGGCTCTTGTCTCTCTAGGTGCTCACCACACTGCAATAAAGCACCACAAAAGGCACAAACAACATGCTGGGACTTCCCTGGTGGCGTAGTGGTTAAGACTCCACGTGCTCCCAATGCAGGGGGTCCAGGTTCGATCCCTGGCCAGGGAACTAGATCCCATATGCATGCCACAACTAAGAGTTCACATGCCACAACTAAGGAGCCCGTGTGCTGCAACAAAGGAGCCAGCAAGCTGCAACTAAGGAGTCCAAGTGCTGCAACTAAGGAGCTTGATTGCTGCAACTAAGACTTAGTACAACCAAATTAATAAATAAATATTAAAAAAAAAAAGAACATGCTGATGCGGGATCGAAACTCCCTTCTGCTATAATAGCAACCAATCCTGGCTGCTTCACTCCTTTTGAAATTTGTTCATAAGGAAATTCAACTTAAAAATGACCACTGCTGGGAATTCCCTGGCAGTCCAGTGGTTAGGACTTGGCCCTTTCACTGCAGGGGCCTGGGTTCAATCCCTGGTGGGGGAACTAAGATCCTGCAAGCGGCCCCCCCAAAAAAGAGCTGATGTAGAAACATAGGAAAATGTAATAAAAGTATAGGTGAGTATTCCAGAGATATACTGAACTATAGATTAAAATAGAATTTATTAAAAGGGATTATACCGAGAATGACTTTAAGACAAAAATAAAGCTATAATAAAGGAAATAATAACTGTGATATTTTGGGGGGCAGAAGGTGTCAACACTCGAGGCTCAGAATTGCTCTTTTTAAACATCTTTATTGGAGTATAATTGCTTTACAATGGTGTGTTAGTTTCTGCTGTATAACAAAGTGAGAACTGCCATTCTTATCTATAATCCTCACTTAACCATTTAGTGCTAGAATCTAAACTATAGGCAGCATATCATATATCTGTTGACAATTTGATAGGATAACTTCCATCATTGGAGCCTGTCAGTATAGTGACCTAAGAGCTTTCCATAAAAGGGGTCTCTACTTATGAGATTTTTTTTAAAGGAAGCACATGCTAAATCCTGGCAAGACTGAAGAAGGCAGTATTAGAGAGGGGCCCAAGAAGCAAAGTACACCATTCACTTTCTTAAATAAAGCCAAATTATCTGAGCCATCTGTACTTGTATAATCAGGCATTCTTAGTTTATCACTTGTTGTATCACTTAGTGTATCTTTTTTTTTTTTTTAAACGTAGATCCTGCCCCCACTCCAATTGGAAGGGTCTGGGTAGGGCCCAAGAACATGCCATTTTTTAAAACATTTATTTATTTATTTGGATGTACTGGGTCTTAGTTGCAGCAGGAGGGCTCCTTAGTTGTGGCTCGCGGGCTCCTTTGTTATGGCTCACCAGATCCTTAGTTGCGGCACATGGGCTCCTTAGTTGTGGCATGCGAACTCTTAGTTGCTGCATGCATGTGGGATCTAGTTCTCTGACCAGGGATCGAACCCGGACCCCTTGCATTGGGAGCATGGAGTCTTAACCACTGCACCACCAGGGAGTTCCCAAGAGTATCGTTTTAGAAACAGAAGATAACTGAAGGATAATTAAAGGTTCCAATGGTTCTTTTTTTTTTTTTTTTGGTGTGTGGTATGCGGGCCTCTCACTGTTGTGGCCTCTCCCGTTGCGGAGCACAGGCTCCGGATGCGCAGGCCCAGCGGCCATGGCTCACGGGCCCAGCCGCTCCGCGGCATATGGGATCCTCCCAGACCGGGGCACGAACCCGTATCCCCTGCATCGGCAGGCGGACTCTCAACCACTGCGCCACCAGGGAGGCCCTCCAATGGTTCTTAATGTCAGGAAGTAGTAGAGGCATCTAGAAATGTGAGACACCATTTTTGGTGTTTCATGATTAGGGGATGGGAGCACTACTGGCATTTAGTGGAGAGAAGCCAGGGGTGCCTTAGTAGGTTGGAAAACCTACTAAGAGACCTACTTAGAGGTCTCCCCTCCCCTAAAGACTTCTCACACCTTCATTTCAGACTTCTGGCCTCCAAAACTGAGAGAATAACTGTGTTAAGCAATGCAGTTTGTGGTAATTTGTTACAGCAGCCACAGGAAACTCATACAAGTGCTAAATCTTCTACAGTGAACAGAACAGTCCTACAGAACAAGAAACTGTCCTAGCCAAAATGCCAACACTTCCACTTAGCTAAACAGAGGAACAGAAGGTTAACTGAGAGGGCAAAGGAAAAGTAAGGAGGGCTAAATGATATAGGGGACAGGAACAGTGATGAACAAATTTAAACAAGTTACAAGTTTTACCTATATACTTAGAGGTAATAACAATTTTTGATGAGTCAGCCATAAAAAATTTGAACTTCTCTCTTATTACATTCAGAATGCAGAAAAAGTCTTTTTTAAAAGGGGGAGGGGGGCCTTTAAAAGAAACTTGCAGATTTAAACTACCTGTAAACCTGTTCATGGGCTTATTTTGAGGTCTCAATATTATAGGTAGCAGCAGGATAGCTTAATCTAACCCAGTGTCTTAGTTTGTTCGGGCTGCTGTAACAAAAATACCATAGACTGGGTGGCTTAAACAACAAACATTTATCTCTCACAGTTCTGGAGGTTGGGAAATCAAAGATCAGGCTCCAGCAGATTTGGTGTGTGGTGCAGGCCCACTTCTTGGTTGATAAGACAGCTGTCTTCTCCGTGTGTACTCACATGGTGGAAGGGGCCAGATAGCTCTCTGGGGTCTCCTTTTTAAGTACACTAATCCCATTCATAAGGACTCCACCCTCATGACCTAACCACCTCCCAAAGGCTCCACCTCCTAATAACATCACACTGGGGGCTCAGGATTTCAAAAGACGAATTTTGGGAAGGACACAAAAATTCAGTCCATAACACCCCATAATCCCTATCTATGGCAGAAGTCCCACTTTACTGTTTCTCACCACATGCACTTTTTATTTATCTACTACATTTTCTTCCATCTGCTTTAGCGTGCTAATGGCACCAAAGGCATTAACCCAGCTTGTGGCACCCAATGTACCAGTGGCCCTCTCCTTGCTGCCGCCTCTTAGTTCACCCTCTTTCTCCTTTAATGACGTCGTATAGAAAATTGCCCCAAACCTGTAATGCAGTATATGTTTCCACCACAGCTGGAAAGAAGAATCAAGAGACATTTCAAACTTTAGTAGTCCTTTATACCTATTCTCTACACTATTTTCAATGCCAAAAGAACAGTCTCTTCACTATTATCAAGGAACCTAAGTATGGTAGTCACAGAGATTTTTTTTAAAAAGAAAAAAAATCCCTCTACAGACCCTTTCTTGCCCCACAGGGATAGAGCACAGAAATGACAGGGACACAAAGAACTTTTTGGTTCTACACTTCCCCTAGAAATGATAATAAAGCCAGCCAGACTATCCACCAAGGAAATGAGAGTCGGTGACAGTTGCAAGAAGTAAGATGAAAGTTCAACCTCCTCACTGGTCTCCCATCCTGGAGTTTTTAAGTATTGAGGAATAGAAAATATTTTTTTAAAAATTTATATACAAGCACTATGGAGAACACTACGGAAGTTCCTTAAAAAACTAAAAATAGAACTACCATATGATCCAGCAATCCCACTCCTGGGCATATATCCGGATAAAACCATAATTTGAAAGGATACATGTACCCCACTGTTCACTGCAGCACTACTGACAATAGCCAAGACAGGGAAGCAACCTAAATGTCCATCAACAGAGGAACGGATAAAGATGTGGTATATATACACAATGGAATATTACTCAGCCATAAAAAAGGATGAAATAATGCCATTTGCAGCAACATGGATGGACCTAGAGATTATCACACCAAGTGAAGTAAGTCAGAGAGAGAAAGACAAAATGCAAAATGGTGTATGTATCAACAGTAACTTAGGAAAATAGTATGACAATTTCTTAAAATCACACATCTATCATATGATCCCACTCCTATTTATCCAAAGGAAATGAAAACATATATTCACACACTTGTACACTAATGTTTTTGGCAGCTTTATTTATAATCTCCCAAACAAGAAACAACACAATTATCCATTCATTTAATGAATGGATAAACAAATTGTAGTATATCCATACAATGGTATATTATTCACCAATAAAAAGGAACTACTCATACCACAACATCATGAATGAATCTCAAACGCAGTATGCTAAATAAAAGAAGCCAGACTCAAAAGAAGCCCAACTACATACTGTGATTCCATTTATATGACATTCTGGAAAAGAACAGACAAAAAGATTAGGCTACAGGTGAGAGGAGGGATTGACTACAAAGGGGCAGGGGGAAATTTTTGAGGATAGAACTGTTCTGCATCTTGGGGACTTCCCTGGTGGTGCAGTGGTTAAGAATCTGCCTGCCAATACAGCGGATACGTGTTCCATCCCTGGTCCAGGAAGATCCCACATGCTGCGGAGCAACTAAGCACGTGTGCCCTAACTACTGAGCCTGAGCTCTAGAGCCTGCGAGCCACAACTGCTGAGCCCATGTGCCGCAACTACTGAAGCCTGCACGCCTAGAGCCCGAGCTCCGCAACAAGAGAAGCCACCGCAATGAGAAGCCCACGCACCACAATGAAGAGTAGCCACCACTCGCCACAACTAGAGAAAGCCTGCACACAGCAAGACCCAATGCAGCCAAAAATAAATAAATAAATAAATTTATTTTTTTAAAAAACCGTTCTGCATCTTTATTGTGGTTTTACGACTGCATGCACTTATGAAAACTTTAACTCTACACTAAAAAAGTTAAATTTTACTGTATGCAGATTATACCCTTTATTTTAACAGAATTTGGGTTTATATTTTGTATGTGTTCTTTTTATTTCATTTTTTTAAACAATTAATTTTTATTGCATTTTTACTAAAGCATTAGTCTATGGGGAATTCCCTCCTTTCACTGCTGAGGACCCGGGTTCGATCCCTAGTCCGGGAACTAAGATCCCACAAGCCACATGTGGCGTAGCCAAAAAAAAAAAAAAAGAGAGAGAAA
The DNA here is from genome assembly GCF_964165515.1 of Mesoplodon bidens. Lineage (NCBI taxonomy): Eukaryota > Metazoa > Chordata > Mammalia > Artiodactyla > Ziphiidae > Mesoplodon > Mesoplodon bidens. Next base: position 111,529,791 of record NC_138161.1, on the reverse strand, counting down.
AATTAAAGTATTGGTTTATGAAAATTTTTTTAGAAGGGGGGGCGGTCCTTTCCTACAAATAAATTTGAGAAGCACTGACCTAGACATATAATCCTAAATCACTTTACTTCTCTGGGCCTTCAATTTCTCATTTTAACTCAGAAATGGGTCAATATGGTTTCTAAGATGTCTTCCAACCCCAACCAAGAAAAATCTGTGAATATTCAATGATTTCTGGTTTCCTAAAGTGCCTACATAACATCTGACATATTACCCTACTCCTAATGTTTGAAGTACCATCACATTCTCCTGGTTTTCCTCCTACATCTTTGGTTTCTTCCGATCCTTCTCTGTACTTTCTTCTTTACCGTCTGTTAGATGTTAGTGTTCCTTCAGCTTTGTGTCCTGGAACAAAGGACACATCCACTTTTATAGCTTCAACTGCCATCAATATGACTCATCAGATGTCACTCTTCTTTCTAGACCCAAATATTCATTTCCCTACTGAACTTCCCTTCCATTTGGAAGTCTCACAGGCACCAACTTACCTAAGCAGAACTAATCATCCCCCAAACCTCTGCTACTATTCCATACCTTCACAAATTGTACTATTATAAACTTAGATGTCCAAAACAGAATCCTAAGCTTCATTCTGACTCCTCTGAATTCTTCCCTTACCTTTCAGAGTACACTTCTCTGCCACTAACTTATTTCAGGACACCAGCATCTTCAATTATTGCAACAGTCTTCTATTGATGTCTATGCCTACCTCTTCTCACCTATGGCCAAGTAGCTCTTTCTAAAAAAACCAAATATGATTGTGTCACTCCCCTAATTAAAACTTTTCACTGACTCCCCACTACATTCAGAATAAAGCCAAGATTTCTTAACATGAGTTACAAGGCCCTTCCTAATCTGGTACCCTCTTATCTCTTCAGCCCCATTTATTGCATCTCACACAAGCTATGCTCTCTTCATTTGGAATTATCATCAATTCCCTCAACCTACTGTCTCTCCTTTCTTGTCTCCATATGTATGCCTGTCCCTCTTTCCTCCAGGTCTCTGCACATGTTTCTCCTGCTAGAAACAGCTCTCCTCCAGGTTTTAGCTAAGAAATTATTTCTTCTGGGAAGCCTTTCTTGACCTCCCTCATTTGTGCTACCGTAACGGCTCCTTACCATTATCCCAATGTATTACAATACCCATTTATGTGTCTGTATTCCCATTAACCTTTAAGCTTTTTGAGGACAGACACCATGTCTTGCTCATGGTAGTAACCCCAAGATCTGAACCATGCCTGGCACATAGTAGTCTATTAATAAATACTGAGTTTACTAGTAAGAGTCTACTCGCAACTCAAAAAAATTTATTCCCTCCCTAATTTCTGCTCAAACTTCATTAACACCTTTTGAAATAGTTCTTAAAATTCCAGAAGAGTTTTCTTTTAATACCTAGAACACCTGCAACTACCTTTCTTGACACACAGAACTTAAATACACTTTAATACTAACCCAAGAAAAATGTATTGTAGAAAGAATATGAATGGAAGTTGACCACAAATCCGAATACTACAAACACTAAGAGTTTCTAATTTAACAAATATGCATTCATTCAACAATTTTCAGAAAGATTAAACTAAAGGGGTTCTATAATTTCATTAAGTCCGTGAATGCCTACTATACACAAAGCTCTATGGAATGCTACACTAGCAACCACTTGTACTCTTCCCAGCCTCACTTTCTATTCCCTCACTTTTTGGCCTTACCTTCTGATTGTGTATTTATTTCTACCTATTCTATAGCATCTATATATCCCTCATCTCATGAATTATTCTGATTACATCTATGCATTTTGTATATGTGTGGCTGGATGTCAGCCCAAGTTGGTGTTAATGGGATACTGCTGTGGTTCAAAACATTTTTAAAAACTGTTCTCTTGGAATTACCTTCAGATCCAGTGGCACATTCTTTCCTCAGGTTTTGAGAACTGATATAACTTCTGAAAGTAGTCAGTAGTCTAAGCCATGTATGAGAGTATCAAGGGAGATCAAACTGAGTAATACTGTAAAATGTGGTAGACTATGAAATAACAGGACTGGTTTTCTATGTAGCTTGAAATAATGCTAATGGCATCAATGGTAAAGGTACATAGCTTCTCAGTGTGACCACTTCAAAGACCATCACTTCCCTTGGCTATCTGCTTATCAAAGGGTTTAATCATAGGAAAAGTGTTTATGATGTAACGTTAATTGAAAATTTCAGATTCTAAATTATGTACATTATGATCCATAATGTAAAAATAATTTAAAAAATAAAAATAAGGGGCTTCCCTGGTGGCGCAGTGGTTGAGAGTCCGCCTGCCGATTCAGGGGACATGGGTTCGTGACCCAGTCCGGGAGGATCCCACATGCCGCGGAGCGGCTGGGCCCGTGAGCCATGGCCGCTGAGCCTGCGCGTCCGGAGCCTGTGCTCCGCAACGGGAGAGGTCACAGCAGTGAGAGGCCCGCGTACAGCAAAATAAATAAATAAATAAATAATAAAAATAAGTATGTAAACAAGAACTGGAAGATAATATGTGAAATAAATAATATTGCTAATGTGAGAATGAATTAGTGTTTCTTTTTTCAAAATTATTTCATGTTGTGATATCTTTGTAATGTTTTTTAAAAGTCAGAATCATTACTTCATACTCACATAGAGAGAGAGTGTGAGAGAGATCTGTTCTATTTAGTGAGAAATAAAAGTTAAGATTCTTTCAATTTTCTCTTCTACTTCTAAATGCCACAGAAAAGGTAAGACTCACATTTTTGAAAATGCATTGCTTTTACCACAATGTTGGGCTTCCAAGTAAGTAAAATCTTTTTGAAATGAGAGCATAAACTCTTAAGGTCAGTTTCATTCATCTAGCGATAAATAAATTTCAAATACCTTTTTGTCATAAATACTACAATTTAAAATATTAGTGGGGACTTCCCTGGTGGTCCAGTGGTTAAGACTCTGCGCTTCCATTGCAGGGGGCACGGGTTCCATCCCTGGTCAGGGAATTAAGATACCATATGCCGCGCGGCCAAAAAAAAAAAAATATATATATATATATATATATATATACACACACACACACACACACACACACACACACACACACACACATATATACACACATACACAAATTTTTTTAGGATATATGAAAGGGAGTAAAGGGGTCAATCATGTGTTTCTAATATTTAATTACTATCTTGTAAAAAAAATATTATTATAAATCCGTAATACATTAAGAACAGTCTAAGGTGTTTTCGCTTTTACAGACCTCCAGATCCCACTGTCTACTGAGAGTCTCCAACTTGATTCAGGAATAGAAGGGCCTGTGACCAGGAAACAAGCCATGAAGACTAGCACACAGAAACAGAATTAAAGCAATTAAGTGAGTCACTTCATCTCACCACATTTTGGGTTTTGTCTACACATACCAAAAATGTTGCATTAGAAGAAATAGTGTGAGACTAAAACAATCCGAGTTCCTAAAGTGGTAGTTAGCATAAAAAACCGGAATGAAATAGGTGGCATCTTAAACCACCTCTAGAAAAATCTAAAGAAAAGATAATGATAATCACTTCTATATGTAATTCACTACAAAGATTTTTCTATATAAACATAATACAGCAGTATTAACTTATATACACAATAATTTTCTGATTTTCCCAATAATGATCTGCTTAGACACTGGGAAATGCATTACATCTCTAATATAATAGTCCAATCACAATTTTTAAATATTAAGAAAAGTTATCATTCCATTTCTCATCCCAATTTTGTTACAAATTTTACTTTATCAACTTTGACTGGATGTTTCATGCCCACAAGCTAGACAATGCATCAAACATATAGTTATCGCTGCAAAGTAAAAAATAAAACTACCTTTAACTATAAAACGACAACTCGCAAACAACCGGTAGTGGTTAAAATATAAAATTTCACTCAACCATATCTTGCACGTCAAACTCTGGATACGTTGAAAATGGAAATGTTCTCTGCATCTAACAAACTACCAAATAAAGTATAGATCTGCTAACATTCTGACCTCCTTACAAAATGACAAACTAGAACGGCAAAATTACACTCAGGCACATGTAGTACTCTTCTCTCAAATCACTCCACAGAGAACTTCATCATTTGCTCCGCCCTCTAATAACTCATGCAAAAAAAGTTCAGCACCATCACAGAGAACAAGACAGAGAGAATTCATAGAAGGGCTTAGGGCCTTTCCTCCAGGCAGTAAGAGGATCTGCGTGTGCCCTTCGCAGGGGTCCAAAGGAAAAGAAAAACCGAGGGTTTGGGGGATACTGACATCCAGAAACTGATTTGTCTCAAAGAAGTTTCTGCCGTCATTCCTATTTTATCAGCAGGAGGCCCTGGCGCCATCGTCTCAGTCTTTATTATTTTTTAATGGGGAGGTGGGAAACGCCACCGAGGATTCCTCCAGGCCTTTCCTATTAAGGTCTGGGGGGGTTCCCCCTCATTCTTCTCTTAAAACCTCAGTCTGGAGGGTACTCCTCAGCAACCCCCCCTTTCTGGCGGCCTATCCCCCGAGATCGGTAAAGGCGCTGCCGAACCCACCAGCCTCGCCGTTAAGGCGGGAGGGCCCGAACACGCCAGGGCCACAGCGATGGCTCCGAGGGGCCCAGAAAGGGGAAGGGCAGGCCAGGGACGGGGGGGAGAATGACCTGGCCAAGGAAAAAAGGAATAAGGAGATGAGGGGATGCGCTGCACCCCAAGGCTGCACAGAGAAGAGGCGATGATGATGAAGGAGGAGGGCGGTGGCCCGGGTGCGGCCCCCCACCTCTCCCGCCCCCAGGTCCCCGGGCCGGCGGGGGAGGATGAGCTCGGCCCATTCCCCGGGTCTGGGCTGAAAGGGGGTGGGGAGGTTTCCCTCCACACTGCGAGAAGACCAAGAACGAGGGTATGGGGTGCGCGGGGGTGAGGGGGTGTCTCCCGCCTGAACCCGGAGACCCGACGCCGTCGTCGCCTCTTCCTCAGGAGGGAGGACGAGAGCTGTGGGTAAAGCCCGAGGGAGGAATGCATGAAGGTAAAGGGAAGCCCAGGGCAGACCGGCCGCCCGCTCCAGACCCCACTCTCCACCTTCCGGTAACCGCGTCTCTTACCGGTGATGGCGGTGAACTGCTGAATTAACCCCTTCAGCGCCGAGGACGCCGCGGAGCCCCCGTGGGCAGCCATCTTACCGCCGCCGCCGCTGCCGCCGAACAACAACACAGACACACACGGAACGCCCTCCCCCACCTCGCCGCACGGTTTGCGCAGGCTCATTGACCGCCCCCAAGCTCCGCCCCGCCCGCCCCGGCCCCCCGTGGCGGCCTGCGCAGGCGCACTTCCAGATCGGTCCGGGAGAGCTTTCTGCTCTCTGGGTTGGCTGTTCGGTTGCTGTCCGCCACCGCATCCTTCATTGCAACCTCTGGTGCCTTCCTCTCCAAGCTCCAAGGCCAGTCTCAGAGACGCGATATTGCTTCCTAAGTTTCCGAAGGGCTTGGTAGGTAGTAGGCTATTTGCGTTTCAGCTTCACAAGCTTTATTAACAGACCCAACTGCCGATGACAGTATATTTTTTGTTTTTGCAACTCCAGAGCCCTCTGCTAGGTTTCCTGCGACTCCTATCAAAATACAAATCCTACATCGTTGCAGTAAAGCGACTTTCGCACCTGCTCCCCAGCCTCTAAACTAATTGATTAGTGCGGCAGCCCATGCAACAGAAGTAAAATACCAGAACCCGTGGTCCAGTGCACTTTCCTTCAATAAATTTGCAACACATCTCCCCTCAAGGTCTCAGTTTCCTCACCTATAAAATGAGAAGGTGTCATTTATGTAAGAAAAAAATGTGTATATGTATATACAGTATAGGAAAGAAATGTATAGAAAGGTCACTGGAAAGGTGTCCTCTAAACGATAATGGTTACCTCTAAGAAAGGGAAGCAATGGAGGGCATGGTGAAAGCGGACCTTGAGGGGTTTTTTATCCTTTATTTTTAAACAGAGGTAATATTAGTATGTTAACTATATGATTTAAAGTACTTTAAAAAACAATTACAGGAGCACACTCAAATCTGGTGATCCTCCCACCTTGAACATAAAGAGACTCAGTTTAGGTTCTAGCCTCCCAACTCCCACCCACATATTTTGCATCTACACAGAAAAATGGCCCAATAAAAGATGAGATGAGTCATCTGGAGAATTGACCCATCCTAAGAGTCTGTAAATGCGCTATTGGGATGAATTAAAAAATAACCAAGTTAAATCAAAGTAACCATAGAGTTATACGATTGATGTATAAGAAAGCAGACTCCTAACCAACAGTATTGTCAGTTAAATGACAACCTCCAAGGTTGCTGCAGTTTTCTAGGTGGGTTGAGGAAGCCCAGGAACCAGTTGTAGATTTGGGAAGCTGTTTGGTTCACATTGACACAAAGGTGCAAAAATGGAGGTGAAAACCCGGGCAAGAAACAGTGTGACCTCTTCCTTCCTAAAGGCCTTAATCCTAAAGTCTGTGTCACTATAGCCAACCATGCAAAATGGGGTTCCAAATAAAATAGTCTCTCTACAAAAACTAGATGCAGTTATTTCTGTACCGCCATTAAATGGAGAGACTAACAATGAGATCTGTAGGTTTATTTCCAAGTTCTTAGGGTTCAGATATAGTGATGTCATTTTTAGATTAATCTTTTGAAAAACTGGTAAAGATCGTGGTATCCACAACTCTAGAAAAGATTTTGTAGAAATTAAAATGTAGGCTAAAAGAAAAGGAGGCAGGAAACTAATAACAAAACCTTGAAAATCAGTTTTGGATTGTTAAAGAATATGAAAGAGGGACTTCCCTGGTGGTGCAGTGGTTAAGAATACACCTGCCGGTGCAGGGGACATGGGTTCCAGCCCTGGTCCAGGAGGATCCCACGTGCTGCAGAGCAACTGGGCCCATGAGCCACAACTACTGAGCCTGCGCTCTAGAGCCCCCGAGCCACAACTACTGAGCCTGCATGCCACAGCTGCTGGAGCCTGCGCGCCTAGAGCCTGTGCTCCGCAACAAAAGAAGCCACCGCAATGAGAAGCCCGTGCACTGCAACGAAGGGTAGCCCCCTCCCTCCACAACTAGAGAAAGCCCGTGGGCAGCAACGAAGACCCAACACAACCAAAAATAAATAAATAAATTTATAAAAAAAGATAAGAATATGAAAGACCTTTAGAATCACAAGAAAATATATTTATATATATCCCCCAAATCATAGAAAATATGTTCTTTAAAAAACATGGATTATCCTCAGAAAATTGAACTGCAAAAGTATTATACATCGAATGATGGAAAATTAAAGTTTTAGATGACAAAGAGCAAATACCCAAAGCTAAACATCAGTTACTATTTGAATTCTTTCACCAAATTACACTAGGATTTTGTTTTTATTTTTAGGTATGGTTTTAAGAGTTCCTGTCGCAAATCAATTTGTAACATGTTACTGTAATTGAAGGGAATGACAGTAAATGAGCTAGAGGGGATATTCAAGATAATCTGATTCAACACTTCTATTTTATCACTACTCTCCTGAGGGAGAGTTTGAAAGAGTTGCTCAAGGTCACACAATGGTGGGGTAGAGACTGGAATCCAAATCCCTTGAATCCTAAATGTACTATACTTTGATTGTAAACTAAAATGACAATATTTCTTTTATTTAAAAACCAGATAATTAGATTATGTAGCTTAAAAAAATCCAACTATATGCTGTTGATACAAGATATACCTAAAACATAAGGATAAAGAAAAATTAAGGGAAAAGTAAAAAAGACATGCAGAAGTACTATTAAGGGAATGAAAGGTGGAGTAGCTATATTCACTTCAGACAAAATAGGCTTTAAAGCAAAATATCATTAGAGATAAGGGGGGGGGTGTCACTATATAATGACAAAAAGAACAAATCACCAGGAAGATAAAACAATTCTAAATCTGTATGCATCTAGTAACATGATCTCAAGTGTGTATAAAGAAAAATTAATTTTTAAAGAAGAAATGACAAACATACAATCATACAACCCCCATCTCTCAGGCAAAAGTAGTAAAGATACAGAAAATACTTATTCTATTCAAGCACCTGTGGAACAAAATAAAAATTGACCACAAAGCAATTCTCAACAAATGCTAAAGAATCATGATGATATAGAACATGTTCTCTAAATATTGATCAGTTAAAAATTAGAAGTTAGTTTTAAAAGAATAACTTTTTTTCTTTGCGGTACGCGGCGTCTCACTGTTGTGGCCTCTCCCGTTGCGGAGCACAGGATCCGGACGCGCAGGCTCAGCGGCCATGGCTCACAGGCCCAGCCGCTCCATGGCATTGTGGGATCCTCCGGGACCGGGGCACGAACCCGTGTCCCCTGCATCGTCAGGCGGACTCTCAACCACTGCGCCACCAGGGAAGCCCAAGAATAACTTATAAAAAAACTCACATACTTGGAAATTAAAAACAAACTTCTAAATAAGTCATGGACCAAAGACAAAATAAATGTGGTGTATCATTCAGGGTTCCAACAGATAACAGATGGTCACTCAATTTTTAAAAAACAAATTTTAAAGATGTGGGCAGGATATATGGGAATCAAGGGACAATGGAGGATCTGGGACTAGAAACAGTGGAACAGTCACAACCTCTAGGTCCAAAGGGACAGGAGATAGAGGAGTTACTGGAATACCAAAAGAGAATCTTATTTGCAGAACAGGCCATCTTTTAAGAAGCAGTGACCGTCTGTCAAGGGATGTAACCAGCAATCTCACAGAGAAGAGACCAGGAAAATAAATACCCTGACCTCGTTTTCCTTCTCCTCTACCATCTCTTGCCAGGAATTCCCACTAGCAGAACCCAGCTGGAAGACAGAAGACACAGCAGCCTGTGGGGCAGAGAGCAGGGTGGAGAGGGGAGGAAGTGAGTGGGTCTGGAGGGGCAAAGGGAAGTTGATAGAAACAAATGGAAAGTGAGAAATATTTAAAACTGAATTGTCATGGAAATACATATCAGAATTTGTGGAATGCAGTTTTAACAGTGCCTAAAGTAAAAGTTTATAACCTTAACTGGTTATATTAGAGAAGGCTAGAAAATGAACAGCTCAGTAACTAATCAAGAAGTTAATAAAGAAACAGCAGAGTTAACCTAGGGAAATTTGAAGGGGAAAATGCAGAAATAAATAAAATAGAAAACAAAATACAAAAGCTGGTTCTCTGAAATAACAAGTAAAATATAAATCCTTTTACAAATTAGATTAAGAAAAAAAGGAACATAGCAGATACAGCAGTGATTTTTAAACTAAGAGAATATTATGAACATTATGCCAATAAATTAGGAAACAGATAAATGGCAGTTTCCTGGAAAAATAAAATTTACCAAAATTGACTCAACTATGAGTAGACTTATGACAATTAACAAAATTGACTTCACCATACAAATAAACAACCAGGCCCAGATGACCTTACAGGTGACTTCTACCAAGAAAAATGAAAAAAGAAGAAGAAAAGAAACAGATGATCCCAAACATATGCAAATTATTCCAGAAAAAGAAACAAAAGTGACAAATAGTTCTTTCTGAAAACAAAGCAGTAAATGAAAGCTCATCCTCACTTATGGTTAACTGAGATAAAAATGTTATACTGAACCAAAATTTAGAAAGCCAATAACACAGACGCATAGGTACGTACATGTACACATTTATTTTTTAATTGGATTTATTCAGGAATGCAGGTATAATTTTACAGTAAAAAGATTTTTCAATGCAATCATGATAGTAGAATAAATATGAGAAACCATTTGATCCCTGTGATCAGTTACAGAAAAACATTGGTATAAATCAATATCCTTTCACAAAACAAAACTAAAAAAAAATCCTTAATGCTCTAGGTAGAGAAAAAAAAACTTGCTTAACCTAATAAAGTATATTTACTAAAAACACAGAGTAAACAGCTTTATAGTTAATAATAAAACATTTAAAGTCAAAAACAAGATAAGTACAAACTCTATCACTATTTCTATTCAGTGATATACTAGAAGTCCTAGCCTTAGCAGTAAGACAAGAAAGAATATATTAAAAATTTTTAAAGAAGAAAAAAATTGTTATTATATACTCTACGACTATTTACATAGAAAAATCTAAGCAAACTGACAGACAAATTTTTGAACCAATAAAAGAGTTCAGGGACATTTCTGGATATAAAACTAAAATGCATATTTTAAAACTGTATTCCTAAAGATGAGCAGCAAATAGTTTGGAACTGTAATTTTTAAAATATCCCATTCACGGGATATTCCCTGGTGGCGCAGTGGTTAAGAATCCACCTGCCAATGCAAGGGACATGGGTTAGAACCCTGGTCCAGGAAGATCCCACATGCCGCAGAGCAACTAAGCCTGTGCGCCACAACTACTGAGCCTGCTCTCTAGAGCCCGCATGCCACAACTACTGAGGCTGCGTGCCACAACTACTGAAGCCCGCAAGCCTAGCACCCGTGCTCCCCAATGAGAGAAGCCACCGCAATGAGAAGCATGTGCACCACAACGAAGTGTAGCCCCTGCTCACTGCAACTAGAGAAAGCCCGCACGCAGCAACAAAGACCCAACGCAGCCAAAAACAAATTTAAAAAAAAAATCCCATTCACAATAGCAACTGAAAATATAAAATACGTTAAGTATAGATCAAGAAAAATTCACAAGGTCTTACAAAGAAAATAATAAACTTTATTGATAGGCATTAAATGAAGAAGTCTACTATATTAATGTATAGGAAGACCCAATGTTATAAAGATGCCAATTTTCTATACGTTAATAAATTCAATGTAATTCCAATCAAAATCCCACAGGATTTCTCCAGTATTTTAATAAGGTGATTTTAAAATTCAAAAACAAAGGATCAACAATAGTCAAGACACTTTTAAAGTGGAAGAACAAGGTGGAAGTTTTGCCTACGGGATATCAAGAATTATTATAAAGGTACAGTAACTAAGACTGTGTGGTATTGGTGGGGAACAGACAAACAGAGTACAGAATAGAGAGTCCAGACACAGACACAAACGTATATGGACGCTGTGACAGAAGCAACATTACAGATCAGTGAGGGAAAAATGGACTAAACAATCAATGACCCTGGGACCAAATAAAATTAGATCCTAACCCTATATCAGATTCAAAAATAAATTATAGATTTATTCAAGATCTAAGTAAGAAGAGCAAAACTTTGCAATTTTCATAATAGCATATGTATAGGGGCTTCTCTTAATGACTTTAAGTCAAACTGCTTTGCACAACTCAAGGAGGGGATGCCATGCACTTAGTACTCCAGGGGGTGCCATTCACATAAGCCAGAAGGAGATTGGAAAGCCCTGAAGTTGTGGATCAGGAGGTTCTGATCAAGGAAGGGAAAAAATTTCTTAAAGAAAACATAAAATCACAAATTATAAAGGCAAAAAAGTGATGAATTTGACTACATTAAAACTAGAAATGTCTGTAATGTAACGGATGAGATTTGAACCCAAACAAAAGGAGCTGACAAGAAGGTTGAGGAGTTGTGTATACTGCAACTATAAAAAGAAAATCCAAAGAATAAAAATATCTAGTTATTTTTTTCATCTTTCAGGTGGGCTGAGTGTTACTGCCACCAAAAAAGGTATATTACGTTGTGGGACAGGCATTAAGTATTATGTATTCTATCAGGAAATTCCTACTTGGCTGGCTTAAATAATAAAAGTTAGGGCAGTGTCTATGCCCAGTACCACAGGGCTCCAGGTCTGCTTCTCTCTTGACTTTCCCTCATCTGTCTGAGCTTTGTCTTAAGCTGTTAGCAGGAAAGCTGCAGCAGTTCCAAACATCACATCCAGATACAATAACATCCAGAGGAAGAAGAGCCAACTTATCTCTTCTGCCTTTTTTTTCCTTTTTTTAATTGAGAAAGGAAACATTTCCTAGAAGTCCCTTGAGAGACTTTCCTTCAAAATTCTTCAGTCTGAATTGAGTCACAATTCTGTTCCTGAAGCTGTCCCTGCCAAGGGATATGAGATAAACATAACTGGTTTAGTAAAGCATATGGCTTTGTGGAGGAAGGTGGACACCTCCCTAAAGTCTGGTGCTTTTAGGAAGAAGGAGGGGAACGGGTGTTAATTAGGCAATTGTCAGAATCTGCTCCATTCATAAAGCTTCACTCTGAGCATGATGAAATATTCTTCTACTTCCTTTGTTCTGATTTTACCTTTACCTAGAATCCTTCTGAGTGATACTTAAACTTTCCAGGTTCCTTCATACCAGGAGAGTGGTGTAGGAATATGTTTTGGTCATTGGAAACTTCTGTCTCTCAATGTGAGATTTAAAAACTGGTATTTTGGTTTAGGGTTAGAGTTTTCTGTTCCTATGTTTTTTGCTATTTCCAGAATGTTATGTAAATAGAATATACAGGGTGGAGCCTTTTGAGTCTGGCTTCTTGCACTTAGCATAATGCATTTAAAATGCATCCATGTTGTTGCCTGTATCAGTATTTCATTCCTTTTTGTTGCTGAACATAATTCAACTGTAAGCATGTACCACAATCATTTTTGCACTCGTCGGTTGCAGGGCATTTGGGCTGTTTCCAGCTCATTATGAATAAAACTACTATCAACTCGTACAAGTTTCTGTGTGAACCTAAGTTTTCACTTCTCTTGGGAAAATACCTGGGTGTAGAATTGCTGAATGTATAGTGAATGTTTGACTTTATAAGAAACTGATAAACTGTCCAGGGATTTCTAAATTTCATTTTGGGGAAGATGTCTGGCAATCATCACCTCAACCCAGAGACCAAAGTTAATTAATATTACTAAGAATGGGGCTTTCCTGGTGGCGCAGTGGTTGAGAGTCCGCCTGCCGATGCAGGGGACGCGGGTTCGTGCCCCGGTCCGGGAGGATCCCACATGCTGCGGAGCGGCTGGGCCCGTGAGCCATGGCCGCTGAGCCTGCGCGTCCGGAGCCTGTGCTCCGCAACGGGAGAGGCCACAACAGTAAGAGGCCTGCGTACTGCAAAAAAAAAAAAAAAATTACTAAGAATGGGGCAGCCTGATTTTATATTCCTATGTGATATGTTAGGAAATATACAGCATCAACTATGACACATTCTTGGCAAAATTGATAAGCAAACTTCCAGGCCTAATTTCCAGACTACAAGAAAGATCAAGAAATAAGTTAAAGGACTCTATAAGGAAGCACTTAGGCAAATCTGGAATATGGGCATTCACAAGACAACCATACTGGTCTCTTCAAAATGTCATGTCATGGGCGGGGGCAGGCAGGTAGTGGAAGATGGAGAAGGCAAGGGGATTGTTCTAGATGAAAAGGGAGTGAAAAGGAAACCACCAAAATCAATGCCTTCATTGGATCCTAGTTATAAAAAAACAAAAAACAAAAAGAAAACAGCTATAAAAACCTTTTTTTTGGACTTCCCTGGTGGTCCTATGGTTAAAACTCTGCACTTCCACTGCAGGGGGCTCAGGTTCCATCCCTGGTTGGGGAAGATCCCACATGCCACGCAGCTCAGCCAAAAAGTAAAATAAAATAAAATAAGTTTAAGGCATCTTTGGGAAATAAAGGTAGAGATTTTTTTTAAAAAGAAAACTTTTTTTTTGCAAACTGAAAATTTCAATATGGACTCAATATGAGATGACGTTAGGCAATTATTAATTTTCTTAGATGAGATAACACTGTAGTTATGAAAAAGTGTTTTTATTTCTCAGACATGCATTCTAACATATTTAGGGGTAAAATATTATGATCTCTGCAATTTACTTTTAAATGGTTCAGCAAATTTAAAAACTATAACAGAGCTATGATAAAATGTTAACAATTGTTGAATCTAGGTAGTAGTATACAGGTGTTCTTTCAAATTTTCTGCATGTTTAAAACATATGAAATACCTGAAAAAATCTAATTATTGTATTTTTTATTTCTATAAGCTCTATTTATATTTCAAATCTGGTTAGGTTTTTTTTTTTCTTGGCCACGCCATGCAGTTTGTGGGATTCCCAGCTCCCCGACCAGGGATGGAACTCAGGGCCCTGGTAATGAAAGCACCGAGTTCCAACCAGTGGACCGCCAGGGAATTCCCAGTTAGGTATTTTTTTAAAAAAGCATTTCTTATTCCTTGCAGGTGCTTTCAAGCTAGTATTTTATTTCTCTAAACATGATAATCATAGTTATTTTTTAATCTTTGTCTGGTAATTCCAATATCTGAAGACTTTGCATGTCTGTTCATTCTGTCTGTTATTTATCCTGTTTCTCATCCACCGTGACTGGATTTCTCTGTGTATGCTTAGATTTTTTTTTTTTTTTTTTTTTTTTTTACTGTGAGGTGCTCATTTTTTGCAAAATGACTTATGGGAATTCTTTGAAGTTTAAGATGAAATCACATTTCTCTAAAGAAGATTTACCTTTGTTCCTGCCAACCATTTAGAGGCACTACTGTAAAAAATTAATAAATAGAAACCTCAATTAAATAAGAAACTTGACACCAGAAGGGGGAGCTCTCATTCATATGTCCATAGCAGAGCCCAACAGGAAGAGGAAAGATTTCTTTCCTAGCAATGACTCAGGCAATGAAAAGCCATGGACTCCTTGTTTACTCTAGCCCTCCCAACTTCCTTTCCTCTCTATAAAAGCTTTTCCTTCCCTTGCTGTGTGGGAACTTACACATGGCTCACCACGTTCGTAGGCCCCCAGTTGCAGTTCTCTGGTGATCCTGAATAAACCCATCTTTGCTGGAGAAATATCTGGCAATCTATTTGCTTTACATCAACACTACCATGCCAGGAACAATTTATAACTCTTTTTTAAAAAAAATAAATTTATTTATTTTATTTATTTATTTTTGGCTGTGTTGGGTCTTCATTGCTGCGTGTGGGCTTTCTCTAGTTGCGGTGAATGGGGGCTACTTTTCGTTGCAGTACACAGGCTTCTCACTGCAGTGGCTTCTCTTGTTGCGGAGCATGGGCCCTAGGTGCATGGGCTTCAGTAGTTGTGGCACATGGGCTCAATAGTTGTGGCTCACAGGCTCTAGAGCACAGGCTCAGTAGTTGTGGCGCACGGGCTTAGTTGCTCCATGGCATGTGGGATCTTCCTGGACCAGGGCTCGAACCTGTGTCCCCTGCATTGGCAGGCGAATTCTCAACCACTGCGCCACCAAGGAAGCCCCAGGAATAATTTAAACTAAGCTCATGAGGCTTTCTGAACCATGCAGATGATATGAATTGGGGCTGCTAATCAACATGTGAGAGCAGGCCTGGAGCTATGTCTTCTCAGAGACAGTTCCCACCCCCCATTACCCATCACTCAGGCAAACTTCCACGCAGCCCCATGGTGACAGGGGGTGGAAGGGTTATTTACTTCTGGTTCTCCCTCATCAGAGGGGTCCTAGTGTTATGGGAGTGTTTTATATTGTACTCCTGGGCTAAATTAGGTCACCTTCATATTTGCATGTTGGAAGTCTAACACCAAGCACCTTAGAATGTGACTGCATTTGGAGATAGGGACTTTAAAGAGCTGTTTAATTAAAACTAAGTCCCTAGGGTGGCTGTAATACAATCTGCCTGGTGTCTTTATTCGGAGGAAATGTGGACACAAAAGAAGACACCAGGGATGCACATGCACAGAGGAAAGACCATGTGAAGACACAGAGAAAAGGTGGCCAACTATAAGCCAAGGAGAGAGGCCTCAGAATTAAACCAAACCTATGGGCACCTTGATCTTAGACTTCTAGCCTCCAGAACCACGGGGAAAATAAATTTCTGTTGTTTAAGCCACCCAGTCTGTGGCATTTTGTTATGGAAGGCCGAGCAAACTAATACCACTTCCCACGTTGCATGACCCTGACCTTTGATTTCTTTACTCTAGACCCCAAGTGGCTGTGAAAATTGCAGCTCATGTTTGCCAGATCTGGCATATGCCCTCAAAGAGAGGAGACTTCAGTGATCCCTTTTCCTTTCTGAGATTCCACATTCTCTTTGGCTTTGGCCCAGTGATTCCTTACTATCTTGTCATCTCTTTGACGGTTTTCAGAAGTTTTGTTTGTTTTAAAATAATATCCAGCATTTTTAGTCATTTTCTCTGGGACAGTCTGTCCGAACACCTCCCTCCACAGATCAGGTTTGATGGAGCTGCAGCTCCATTGTGGGGAGGAGTTAATGTACTAAAAATGTCAACAGTCCCAATAATGGAAGGCTTCAAGAAGAAAAGGGGAAAAGAGAGGGAGGCAAGTGGACAAAGAGGGAGAGGAGAGAGTGGGAGAGAAGGAGAGAGAGATGAAAGAAAAGCAAGAAATAATAGATCAGATGTCAAAAGAGGGAAGGAGATGAAAAAGAGGGAAAAGTGAAGGACAACCTCAAGTCTTCAAGTTTGGGAGGAGAAAGAATGGTGATTTCTATCAAGAAGTGTAGAATAGAAGTGAATTTTCCGAGAATGACCATGAGTACTGTTTAGAGTGGTAGTAAGAATTCAAAGGGTAAGACAGGAATAACATTTTCAGTCAAATGACAGTTACCACATGGTAAGTATAAATCTTTTTTTTTTTTTTTTTTTTTGGCTGCGTTGGGTCTTCACTGCTGCGCGCGGGCTTTCTCTAGTTGCAGTGAGCCAGGGACTATGTTTTGTTGCAGTGCGCGAGCTTCTCATTGTGGTGGCTTCTCTTGTTGCGGAGCATGGGCTCTAGGCATGCAGGCTTCAGTAGTTGTGGCACACAGGCTCAGTAGTTGTGGCTCACAGGCTCAGTAGCTGTGGCTCACGGGCTTAGTTGCTCCGCGACATGTGGGATCTTCCCGGACTAGGGCTCAAACCCATGTCCCCTGCATTGGCAGGCGGATTCTTAACCACTGCACCAGCAGGGAATTCCCTACCATTTGGTAAGTATAAATCTTAGTGTACAAACTCATGTAATGAGAAATGCAATTTTATTTTTTCCATAACTCAGTTTAACTTTTATTATTTCCAGACCAGGGAATATTTATGTGGTCTAGGGGTTGGGTAGCCATTATTTAATCTCCCAAACGTATTGCCCATACCCTGAGGTTGTTTGTGGTTTTGTTTATCCTGTTTCCTACTTTGTCATTGGCATTAGTTAGGAAAAGCTATCAATAACAAAACTTGACTACAAGTGGCTTAAGTAATAGCAAGTTGTTTCTCTTACATAACAAGATGTCCAGGGGTAAGCAGGCTGGTACTGGTTCAGTGAAGTCAGGCCTGATAATGCTTAGCTTCTGCATTAATAGTTGTAGGTTCTCTTTGTGAATTTAGGAATTGTCCATTTTTACCACAAAGTAGTAGTGGTGGGGGGCAGGGAAAGAAATGTTTGCACTTCCCTAAACTCTTAGCAGCAATCTTAAGGTCCCAAATAATTCCTCCCCTGGGTGCCAGGGGCTAGACAGTACTGTAGAGACTAGCTTCATCCTCCAAAACTCAGTTTCTCACCACCTATCCAGGCCACCAATTTTATAGCAGATTAAGAGGTACACCAGTTCTGGAAGGGTTTTGAGTGCCTCTCTACTTTGGCAACTGGGGTTAGTGCCATTGAAATTACTATTCCTTTCCTAAAAAGAGGCTCAGTCTTTTAGAAATTCACCCTGGGACAAGGGCATTATAATAACTGTAATAGTTTCCTAGGGCTGCAGCGAATTACCACAAAGTAGGAGGCTTAAAACAACAGAAATTTATTCTCTCACAGTTTTGGAGGCTAGAAGTCCAAGATGTCAGCAGGATCATGCTCTCTTGAAGACTCTAAGGCAGAATTTATTCCTTATCTCTTAGCTTCTGGTTTCACCAGCAATCCTTGGCACTTGGTTTAGAGCTGTATAACTCCAACGTCTGCCTCTGCCATCACACAGCGTTCTTCTGTGTGTCTCTGCATTTTCAAATGGCCGTTTTCTTGTAAAGAAACCAGTGATATTGGATTAGGGGCTTGAAATAATCCAGTATGACCTCATCTTAACTAATTATATCTGCAATGACCCTATTTCCAAATAAGGTCACATTCTGAGGTACTGGGGGTTAGGACTTCAACATATATGTATTTTTTAGGGGCATGTAATTCAGTCCATAACAATGACCTCACTCCTCTCTGATTTAGGAAATTTAATCATAAATGCAAACTCTAACAAGGAGCTCTCTTTTATCAATCACCCTGTGTCTGTCAAGGAATTTAATCATTCTGTAGGCCTCTTTCATGCTTGGTCTCATCACTGTCCACTGGTATTTCTGAAATCAGCAGAGACTTCTGAGGGGGCACATCAGTTCTACGCACCAAGTTTCCAACCAGATCATGGTCTTTGTCTAAGGATGGCTCAGCTCTAATCCTAGTCTAGGGTTAGTACTCAGTCTTTAAGCAGATACGGGTTACCCCAGAATTCTAAGACATCCTAGATGAGCCCCACAAATGGCTGATACTAATCTTTTTTTTTTAAGCTGATACTAATCTTGAATGAGAAGTAGTTGTACAATATCTTTATTCTTCTACAATTTAATTTAATTTCTACTGAGCCCTTGTCATCTGGGATGGCAAGTTTCAGTTAAGTTGGCTTCCTCATGTTTTACCCGAGTTGTGC
Organism: Mesoplodon bidens; assembly: GCF_964165515.1. NCBI lineage: Eukaryota > Metazoa > Chordata > Mammalia > Artiodactyla > Ziphiidae > Mesoplodon > Mesoplodon bidens. The sequence continues at coordinate 111,511,180 of NC_138161.1, read as the reverse complement.
CTAAGTTCTAGATCTTGATTAGTTCCCCTAGGGGATGTATGTGGTCCTTGGTTGTCATCTATTCATACCACCATCTTTGAGATATTGGCACAGCCTCTCTGGTGCTTAGTGGCCCCCAGACATTGTAGGGTTCTCCCTTGATCCCATCTGCAGGATTCCTTTGGGTCCAGAGGCCCTCAGGGCTACATGTCTGTGTCACTCTTGAGCATGCAGGAAATGCCTTACTGCTCCTATTCCACAATGGGGCAAAGCAAGCTCTAAGGTTGTCTGCTCTATTTCCATGTTGTTTTGGATATGTTTCTGAGACATGCATAGATCTGGGCAAAGGGTTTCCTTCTCTAGGGACCTGAACTTGTAATGCTTCTCCTTCTTCTCCCCTCTACCAGCCCAGAGAGTCTTTATTTGGGCTGAGGTCAGAGAATCCTGTCTTACTCATGTAGGGGAGGAAAAACTTTTTCCTCTACTCTTAAGTTTAGTAATTGGGGTCATGAGAATTAAACTGACAAAAGACAGTTCAACAGAAAAAAAAAGTTTATTTTCACATGCAATGCACATAAATGCAGGAAAACTCAGTGATGAGTAACTCAGAGGAGTTCTTAGAATTTGGGGGTTATATACCATCTTAATAGGTAAAAGAGAGGGAGAAAGGCACTTACAAGAAGATAAATGACTTTCTGGAAAGATTTTTTTAAATTGGGGGTTTTAGGAAAATAAACAGGATATAAAAAAGTCATAATAATCTTTGTCTATATAGGTATGAGTGGTCTTCGTGTCTACTTCAGGGCCAAAAAATTTCCCTGGAGAAGGAATTTGGGGTAGGTTTTATTCGTGTTCTCCCTTCTGGGAGTAGATCTGCCCTGAAGAGTAATTTACGGCAGCCTTACTTCCAAGACATTGTTGCTTTGAGTCACTTAAAGAGGCTTTGAGAAGACTATTTTTCTGTGTCTGTTGAATCTCAAATGTCTTCAGCTTAAAATAATCTCTATACCAAGTAGCATATTTTGGGTTGGCAAATTCTGATTCCCTTCACTCCGCATCAGGTATTCTTACAAATATATACTTCTTGTGTTGAGTTCTCTCTAGGGAGTAGATGTTGAGACTCAAAAGCATAGAACTTCTCTTTCCTCTGCTTCTTCCTGGGTGAATCTTTCCTGAAGGAATAAATGTCCAATAGGCCAGCTGACTAAATGTGGGAAGGACCAAATAATGCAAAGACAAGGTAAAACATTGGTTACTATTCCAAAAACCTATCCTGACACACATTTGCCATATCATTTCATATCCTCAACAACTCTGTGAGGAAGATCTTTTTGTTTCTGTTTTACAGTTGAGGAAACAGAGAGGTTAAGAAGACTGCCCAGCTAGAAGCAAAATTTGAATCCACATCTATCTGATTCTAGAAAATTCTCCATTTTCTCCACTCACCTCAGAACCTGCTCCAATATGATTTCTGCTCACAATGCACCCAATCCACTTTTACTGGGGTCACCTAAGACCTCAAAGCTAATCTCTATAGACATTTATCAGTCTTTATCTGAACTGACTTTTCAATGGAATTTGGCATTTCCTTACTCCCCATTCTTACAGCAGTCTCACTCTTGGCTTCCTGGGACCATGCCTGCTGATTTTCGTCCTATCTCTCTAGTCCTTCCCTCCTCTTCTGCAGCTTACTCTTCTCTACCAGCCATTCACTGTGTCCTGAGACTTGCCCAGGCCCACCGCTCTTTCCCTCTGTAGGAAAAGGGAAATCTGACCATACTCTCAGCTCTAATCACCAGAAATAAGTAAGATTTACAAATTTCAGGTGTTATATAATCCTTATATTTTTTAATATAATTTATATTTAACAAGGCAGCACATTTTGCTTGAAAGAACATGGGCCTTAGACTCCAATCTGGATACAAATCCTGGCCTTTTCCACTTACTATCAGAATGCCCTTGGGAAGTGACACCTGCCCCGATCTCACATTCTTCCTCTGTAAAATGGGGCATGCCATCCCTTTACTGGGTGCCTAAAACTGCACACAATCCCTTCCTTTTTTCTTATAAATCAGATCCTAGCTTATTTCCTTCTTGAACAGAATAGAAGAGTGAGTCCGAGTTCAGTATCTAGAGTCAAATAGTCCTGTATTCAAATCCTGACTTGGCCTCATTCTTGCCATCTGACCTTGGGCAATTAATCTCTTTGAGGTTCCGTTTCCTTCATCTGTAAAATAGGCACAATAGTGTCTATAGCCAATAGTGTCTACCTCATATAATTGTTGAAAGGATTAAATGAGATATCAAGCACACAGTGCAGTGCTTAGCCCGTAGTTAGTTTTCAGTAAATGTGAGCTCTTGAGAATGTGATCATGTCTTACCTTTAGGCAGTCATATTTCAATTTTGATTAGTTGGGACTCAATACTTGTCCCCAAACAAGACTTAATTTAGAGGTGATGAATGAAATTGAATAGATTGAGGCTCTTGGCACATATTGTAGCAAGGCTAATATCAGAATAAATTATAATCCTGAGTGTGACTCATAAGACTACCTTAATCCCAAACCCTGACATTTATGCCTGCAATTAGGACTTTAAAAATATGTAATGATAAGTTGATTTCTTTTCTTTAGAGTGAGGGTGGAGAAATTTAATTGTTTCTGAATTTAATTAACATACTTATATTTATACCAAAAAGCATGTGATATTAATAGTGCAGTCCTTGACTGATGTCCGAGTTATAAAAGGATACACACAAAAGACCACACAGTCTCTTTCTTCCATAATAATGCTGCTGCAGCCCCCTCACCTAGAGCCCCATTACCACAAGCCCTGCTAGACATTTACGAGAACCTGGAGATGCACAAACCTGAGACGTGTTTTGAAAAGCAGAAATTCTGGAGGAAGTAACTTGAGAGGGAGAGCAGATACTGGTAGCATCACAGGCAAGGTCATTTTTCAACAGCATTTCCAGGAATGTTCTGAATTTTAACTTTTCTTCAAAGAAAATGCCTGGAAATGCCTGGAAACCTGTCATTGAAATTAATACATAATATTTTGAACACAATAGGTAGTTACATAATAGTACGTGGGAATAGGTGTCTTTTCCTCCTAACTACTGGTTGAAAATAACTAAAATGAGGGATGGCAGGGAGAGAGTAGAGGAAGTAGATGACAGTCTCCAAACTTAAAGTAAGGCTGTTGGGACTTCCCTGGTGGTGCACTGGTTAAGAATCTGCCTGCCAGTGCAAGGGACACGGGTTTGAGCCCTGGTCCGGGAAGATCCCACATGCTGCAGAACAAGTAAGCCCGTGTGCCACAACTACTGAGCCTGTGCTCTAGAGCCCGCAAGCCACAACTACTGAGCCCGTGTGCTACAACTACTGAGCCTGTGCTCTAGAGCCTGTGCTCTGCAACAAGAGAAGCCATCGCAATGAGAAGCCCGCCAAAATAAATAAGTAAATAAATTTATTTTAAAAAAAAGTAAGGCTGTCATTTCCTAAAATCTGCAGACAGGAAGAAGAAATAGAGATGCACACATGCAGCTGAGGTTCAGTTCTCTCAGTACCTTAAGATTACAAACTTTAAAAAAATATATCTTTTACACACTACTGTATATAAAATAGTTAACTAATAATGACCTACTGTATAGCACAGGGAACTCTACTCAATACTCTGTAGTGGCCTGTACAGGAAAAGAATCTAAAGAAGAGTGGATATATGTATATGTATAACTGATTCACTTTGCTATACACCTGAAACACATTGTAAATCAACTATACTTCAATTAAAAATATATATATATTTGTATATACATCTTTATTCAGAACAAATATATAGAACTAGAATAGCAACTTGAGCAAGCCATGAAGGTTGTTTTTTTTTTTCCTCTGTGGTTCAGGGATCTCTTGAGTCACAGGGGAGCATGTAGGCAGGGGTCTCTTGTGTCATGGGAAATATGCAAAGGATCATCAAGTGAGCCATGGAAACCAATGGGCATGGGTCCATTACATGGACTAATTTTTTAAAAATCAACTTTATTGAGGAATAATTTACATGTAATAAAATTGCATCCATTTAAACAGTACTGTTTAATGAGTTCTCAAGATATTTGAACATTTTCATGACTTTTAATATCCGGTATGCTTCTTAGTGTAGCTAACAGTACCAGTCAGGGGCCTGGCGAGAAATAGATGGCCCAGTTAAACTGGATAATTTGAGAAGAGGGATTACTTACAAAGGAGTGGGCGTGGTGTAGGGAAAGCACAAGATGGTTCTTTGTAGCAATGCCAGAGAGCTGTTCCCACTGCACCAGAGGGGCAGAGAGGAGGAAGCAGCTGCCAGAACCTGGAAAGAGAGGTTGTGTGGTGAGGGAGACTGTGTGGAGGGTGCACCTTCACAGGAGCTCTGACTTCCAGGTGAGGGGCATAGCCAGCCAGACTTTGGTGATCCTGCAGAGAAGTCAGGGAGATAAATGCTCCAATCGTACTCCCCTCTCTCTCTGATTTCCTGCTAGGGCTCCTCTTGGCATAATTCAACTAGACATCAGAGGGTCAGAGAGCCCCCCGATTTAGTCCTTCCAGGTTACAGTCCTCCCGGGGCATTCCCAGGACAAGGGTGAAAAGGAGGGGCAATCAGATGATACGTGTTATACTGCTTAGTGAGTTAGGGTTAGTTTAAGGACAAAGTAGCAAGACTTCTTGTGAGAAGGTGTTTTGGGGGCGGTAAATGGGGAGGAAACGCCATTTCAAGCTCGGTGGTTTCTCAGTCCATGCCATAGGACCTGTATTAGTTAAGTTGATGCACAACAATATAACCCTAATGTCTTGATATGACACACCTATATTATCTCAGCCAGGGGTCTGGGCACGGTTTAGCTATGTTTTCTGCTAGGTCTCACCAGGCTGCAGTCAACGTGTTGGCCAGGGCTAGTTCTCATTTGGAGGCTCCACTGGGGGAAAGACCCACTCCCCTGCTTGCATGGTTGTTGGCAGAATTCAATTCCTTGAAGCTGTAGTACAGAGAACTTCAGTTTTTTGCTGGCTGTTGGGTGGAGGCCACACACTATCTCCTAGAGCCCATTTACAGTTCCCTGCCACATGAGGCTCCCCAGCATGGCCTCAAACATTTTTTACCAGAATAACCAACCTGGGGAGCTAAAAAGGTGCAGTGGGGAAGAATGGGAAGTGCCAAGGGGTCCTAAAGGTAGCAGATCTCAGAAGAACATCAGCAAGCATTCATCTGCAGAAGGTGAGGGCCCCATTCTGAGTGGAAGTCCTACAAGCAGATCTGAGAACAGAGTCAGGCAGAGCATTGGAGAGGGTGGCAGGGGGAGGTGGAAAGGAAAAGTCAAAAAATTACATAGGCCCAGTGGTGGCAGATTTAAGAGAGGGAATCCTTTTAGAATTCAGAGGCAGTATCCCTTGGTAGCAGCCACTGGTGATGAAGGAAAGGAAGTGGCTGGGGGTAAAAAACTGACAGCAACAGAATGAGCTTCTAGAGTTGATATGGAAAAATAACAAGAAGAGCTGAAATATTGTGGGAGAAAACAAAAAGCAATGAGAGGTGACTTGCTGTATCATAAAACTTCAGTAACTAAAACAATATGCTATCAATGCACGGGTGGGTAGCATGCCAATGGAACAAAACAGGAAATCCAGAAATAGACCCTAACATGTATGGAAACTTAGCATGTAAGTAGGCTCTCGGATTAGTGGCAATAATGGACTTTAAAAACATGGTGTTGGGGAAATTGAATAAACAATGAAAAAAATAATAAAGCTGGACTGTACCTTACTCCCTACACCAGGTTGAACATCAAATGAGTCAAATATTGAAATGAAAAAATAAAACCATATAAAATATACATGTATTGAGGGGAAAGGGTAACATCTTTATAGCTGTGAAGAAAATTCTTTCAACAAAAAAATCAATCCATTTTTCAAATGATTGAAAAATTAAACTATCTGAAGGTCAAAAACTTCAGCATGGGGGAAAAAAAAGCACCTCATAAGTAAAGCCAAATGATAAATGGCAAACTGCTGTCAAAATATAAGACTAAGGAATTCCCTGGCAGTCCAGTGGTTAGCACAGGTATGCTGGTGGTCAGGTGACCAGCACTGCACAAAGAAAACCTCAGATCTCATAGGGAAGTGTGATGGTGTTGGCTGTGCAGGAAGTGTGTCTACTGGCCTGAGACAACTGATGATTAGCTGGCTTTCAAAGCATGAGGCTGTCACTGATTGGTTGGTTTTCAGAGGTGTGTTCAATGAACCAAGTTGTCATTGATTGATTAGACAGGTTCATAACCTGTTCTGGTGGTTACTTGTTACCATGGCTATCAAACAATCAATCTTTTCCCAGGTGTGTGGGGAGTCATTCCCATGGGGAAAATTTTTTTGTAACTCATTACTAGAAAAGGTCAATCTTCCTAATACATTAAGAGGCCCTAGAAACTGAGAAGAATGTCTGACAACCTAATAGAAAAATAAGCAAAGAATGCAAACAGAAAATAAATACAAATGGTCTTAGAACATGAGAAAAAAAAACCCTCAACCTCATTTAAAATAAGCGTTTAGGGGCTTCCCTGGTGGCGCAGTGGTTGAGAGTCCGCCTGCCGATGCAGGGGACGTGGGTTCGTGCCCCGGTCCGCGAAGATCCCACATGCCGCGGGGCGGCTGGGCCCGTGAGCCATGGCCGCTGAGCCTGCGCGTCCGGAGCCTGTGCTCCGCAACGGGAGAGGCCACAACAGTGAGAGGCCCGCATACCGCAAAAAAAAAAAATAAATAAATAAATAAAAAAATAAAAAAAAAAATAAAATAAAATAAGCGTTTTCTGTAGCGACTGCTCTCAAGACCCTGGAGAAAAACACAAACCACATTCCATAAAATTAAAGTGTCAAAATAAAGTTTTGACATTTAAAGATAATTTAATGTAGAAGCCACTAAATTTGTTTAGTTTTTTTTTTTTTTTTTTTTTTTTTTTTTTTTTTTGTTTATGTTTTTTTTTTTGTTTAGTTTTTTAAAAAATATATTTTAAAACATTTTATTAAGTATAGTTGATTTATAATGTGTTAGTTTCAGGTGTACAGCATAGTAATTCATACATATATATATATATTTTTCGGATTCTTTTCCCATATAGGTTATTACAGAATATTGAGCATAGTTCCCTGTGCTATGCAGTAGGTCCTTGTTGGTGATCTATTTTATACATAGTAATGTGTATGCATTAACCCCAACCTCCTAATTTATCCCTCCCCCAGAAGCCACTAAATTTGGAATAAAGGTTTCAGTAAAATACATGATGCATAAATTATTTTTTTAAACCAAAGGAAATAGGCATGGTTGGTTCAGCTCCCATCTTTTTGGTAGTTTTTGCTATTATGCAACATTAGAATTGCCACTTCTCCCCAACCAAGGACCTAAGTCTTAGGTAATTAGACCTCTTATCTACTTTTTGTTTTGTGACGTGCTAATCAGCACCAAAAAAAATCTTTTTCTTCTAAAAGTAAACCAGTTAATTCATGTAATTTTTAGCTTTATACAAATAAAAGCCTTAAATATAAGTTTTCTAAGCATTTTCCAATAGAAGGAATCAAGTACATTTTTTTGTTTACAAGGTGCTTTTCCAAAAGGACAATCATTTTGAACACTTTTCAAGTCAATGAACTTAGAATATATTTGTATAAACTATAGCACTTCAAGTTCTTTGGGAGTAGAAAGATTCTGTCACATTGAAACCAAACTGATTAGGTATTATCTCAGTGCCTCTTGCTAAGATTATTACATAATTCCTGTCATCTAAGTTTTTGCAATCTAGGATTACTCTGGAGAGTTACTTCATTATGATCTATTCCAATTACTAAAATGCCCTCCTTTTAATCTTATCCTGGTGTTCTATTATTTCTAGGGCGTACCCTCCTAGGAGCTCTGGGAATTTAGCGATGATGTCTGATGGCCTTAATTTTCTGTAGAAGAAATTTCAGAGAGGGGTTCTTGGCATCCTGGTAGGTGAGGAATTAGAAAGCTTTGTAGGCACTCGGGACAATGGTGGCTTTAAGTGATTGTTAGCTTGTGTATAGGGTGGCACACACAAACCTTACTCTCTAATCATCAGTTCTGGTCGAGATGGGGACACTTGGGTATATAAGAACTGAACAATTGGCAGGGCTCTCTACACATACTTGGGAAGGTTCTCCAGTTTTCTTCCATAGATCCTTTATGAGGTTTTACTTCTTCTGGGCATTTGTGCTTAAGCATAATTTCCCACACATATTACTCCATCTTAACACGATAGGAACTTTCCAAGTTTTTGCCTTAGCGATTTCAAGACATATTTGTACTAGAATCCATTTACGGAAAACTTCTCTGTATTTTTTCCTCCTCTTATCTCTTAGCTCCTGCCTCTCTTCTCAAGCCTGCCATTCTAAACTCCGCTGGGATATAAAAAACACTTTTCCAGACTCCCAGACTCCTTTGCCAGCAAGCTTCCTATTAAGTTCTATTACCTGTAAGAGGTACTAGAAGGGAAGGGAAAAAAGGACATTTTTTTTGCTGTTCCTATCAATGTTGCCCCAGCAGTGGCAGTTCACCCCAGCTTCTAAATGCCAACTCTTCTAGAACCAGACTCACCGGGCCCTTTCAGAGTACCAGCAGTAGCTGGGAGGTGTTTCTTTCTCAAAGGTCTGAACACCAAGTCTGCAGGGCCCACTCTCCCACATAATCCTGAGCACCTACGTTCTAGTAACCAAAACCCTTCCTGTGTGTTTCCCAGCTTTGAGGGTGGTAGCCACTTCCTGCAGTTATCATCTTTGGGTTATGTGTTCCCTTTTGTTTCAACACCTGTCTAACCAATTTCCTATACTGCATTTCCTCTGTTGAAATACCTATTTTGGTTGCTTTCTTAAGTGGATCCCAAGCAATAGATCCAGTATAATCTACATTTGTCTAGTATAAACTGACCAGGGAGTGGGATTCTAATTCTGCAGTAAAAAACAGAGACACCCAAACTTTTTATGGGTCTTAAGAAATGAAGAGGAATGATACAAAAGATGGGCAAACTCAATTTATGATCCCCAATTGAGAGAAAACCTTCTGGATTCAACTAGCTTCATGGATAGAGCCTAACTGCAGCAGCCTGGGACCACAAAAGCCAAGTTGAAGAGAAACGTAAAGTGAAATGTAAAGCAAGAGAACGGTCCCCTCAATTGAACTCAGGGTCCATGTTGCTCCAAGTCCTGCCAAATTAAGGCAATATATATTGGGGAGAACAAAACTGACTCAAAATTTGAAGTCATGATTGTTTATTAAGATCTTTACACAGGAATTAAGATATGGGTAAACATACAGTAGTGGCTCAACTCCCCATTTCAAAGTTTGTAGTGATTTACAAACCTTTATGCATACCAAATGTGTAGAACTTGTATAGGAATTTGAGGCCACAATATATTTCTGAGAAATGGTTTCTTCTGAGGCTAAAGTCTCTTGCAATCTGGGAACTGTGACACAGGGGAACTTATGGGCAGGGGTCTCTTGTGACATGGAGCTGTAGATACATCTGGTAGGGGAGAGGTGAGTAGTCTTCATGAGTAGACAAAGGTAATTTGCAATTTACTGGATGCCACACGTGGGTACTTACGGTACACACAGTCACTGGATAAAGTGAAACTCTCCCAAAAGTGGGACTGATGGAGTAGTGGGGCTGGAAGATAGCCAGGAGAAAGGCACTATCACTTATTAAGGTTCGTTTTTGAGTCAGGGCCTGTGCCAGGTACTCTATTACTTCCCTTAACTCTTGATTTTTTGTCTTTTAATTAATTAATTAGGCTGTGTCAGGTCTTACTTGCAGCACACAGGATCTTTCTTGCAGCATGCAGGGTCTTTCATTGAGGCACATGGGCTTACTTGCCCTGCGGCATGTGGGATAGTTCCCCGACCAGGGATCGAACCCGTGTGCCCTGCATTGGAAGGCGGATTCTTAACCACCGGACCACCGGGGAAGTCCCATTACCCTTAACTCTTTTTTTTTTTTTTTTTTTTTTTTTTTGTGGTATGCGGGCCTCTCACTGTTGTGGCCTCTCCCGTTGCGGAGCACAGGCTCCCGACGCGCAGGCTCAGTGGCCATGGCTCACGGGCCCAGCCGCTCCACGGCATGTGGGATCTTCCCGGACCGGGGCACGAACCCGCGTCCCCTGCATCGGCAGGCGGACTCTCAATCACTGCGCCACCAGGGAAGCCCTACCCTTAACTCTTGATAGCAATTCTTGGTTACACTGATTCCCGTTTACAGATTAAGAAAGTGAGATTAACAGATAGAGACCAAGTTAAGAAGGAAATTATTCTTTCTTCCCTCCTGCACTACATGCCCTTGTTTTGGTGGTCCAAACTCATGCACAAATTACTAGTCCCATCGTTCAATTCCTTATATGTGAACTAAGGAATCGAAGAGCCATTTAAAACCATTCTTAGCTCACAGGCCTTACAAATATTGGCGGCATGCAGATTTGGCCTCTGGGATGCAGTTTGCAGACTTCTGTGCTAGGGCTTTCAATTGAGGCCCTGGTGTGTTCAACACGCTTCCTTCCCCGGTAGGTCCTGAACTCTGTTCTTGTCTCATCAGCAGTGTGAGCCTGACGACAACTCCTCTCTGCTTTTCAGAGGTTTTCAGCCTTTTAGCCTCTGCTCTTAACAGTTTCAAAACTGCAGTTATCTTGATGGGAAAACCGACCTTGTGTTTGATGACCCCAAGTCTCCAATACTGTCACTCCAGCTTCATGACATGGCCAAGAGCTCTCTGCCGGTTTCTCTGTTTACCAGCAGCAGCCCTGATTCTCGTCCTGCATTCAGAATAGGCACATGCTACAAGCGAAAAAGTGGCTGCAAACATCAGTTCACCTCTCAAATCTCCCCTCTCTAGAATCTTAGCCCCTAAGTTAGTCCTCATTGTTTCAGTAGCTTTCTGATGCTTTTAAGTAAAGCATTTTAATTTTTAAATGTAAAAATTTTACATTTTTATCTGGCTTTTCTCATTGTTCTCAGCAGGACTGCAGGTCTGCAGCATTGCTACCTGAAAAGCATAAGCTTTGCTTTCAAATAATTTAAAAATAGTACATTAAAGCTAAATATATTCAAATTCATTCACAATGCTATTTCCAAAAATTCGCGTTATTTTTTTTTTGCACTGAAAAACCTTCCTAAATTATGATTCTTAGAATTTAAAGGCAAAAAAGGACTGTCTAGAGTGGTATAGGTTGAGATGCCTAAGCATCCTTAATCTTGTAATATTTTAAGAACATTTAAATTTTGAGATGATATATTCAATATGACTTAAAATTATAAAAGAACATACAGAGAAAAGTCATTCTTCCACTCCTGTCTCCCAGCCACCCAGTTTCTCTCCCTGCTGGCAACACTGTTTATCTCTCTCTTAAATATATATTTCTCTTCTTTGGATAAATGGTTGCACACTATGTACACTACTCTACATCTTGTATTTTTTGTTTAACTATATCTTATAGTTCTTTTCGTATCAGTAAAGTGGGTTTTTTGCTTAATTGCTGTATAGTATTCTATTTTACCATCATTTGTTTAGTGTTTCTTGATATGATTAAGGTTGTTTCTAAGCTTGTTATTACAAACAATGCCAAACAAAAATGTTTTATGCATGCCATTCTACATATATGTGAAAGCAGCTTTAAGAAATTCCTAGAAGTAGATTACCAAGGTTACCTCTCTAGGGCTTTAAAAGTTTCTATTCATACCAAGCAACATATAAGAGTGCCTATTTACCCACATGCTTGCCAAGACTGGGGAAAAAAAAAAAACCCAAAAAACAAAACACCTTTACTAATCTGAAGGGTGGAAAAATGTATGAGTATTAGTATAAGTGATATTATGCATCTTTTCACACATTTAAGAGCCACTTATATATTATTTCCTGGGAACTATGTTTCTTGGGAACATAAACTTTTCTAATTTTCCTTTTGGGTTGTTAGTCTTTTTCTAAACATATTGGCAGACACTTTATATAAAGGAAATAAGCTCTTTGTGATGGGTTGTATCTATTTCTTCTCAAGTTTGCCATGTCTCCTGATTTTCCTTTATGGTAGTTTTTGTTATGCAGAACTTTTTATTTTCATGTGTTTTTATTTAACTGTGAAAAACACATAGTCCATTTCAATTTTTAATAATTATTTTAATTTTCAGATTCTCAACCCCTGCATAGTTTTAGCACTCATTGAGAAATTAAACACTCTCATATCCCTTCCATAAAAATGGGAGGAAAGTATCAGTAAATTCTAATGACTGACACAAAACATTTACTAGTTTCTCACAAAAATGCATACATGGTAGTATCAGAAAGATTAATTGAGAAATTAAAATTTATCTTAAAACCAACTTTAGTCAGGAGGACTTCTTCACAGACAAATAAGTGGTTATATATGTAAATCCTAAATACATTACACTATTTTCCCCCCTCTTTGGTCATGGACTATTCCAGGAAGATTTAATTATATAACTTTTAATTTGAAGAGTCACTAATGTGTAAAGCAAAATTGGTCTTAAAAAATATTGGTTTGATGAAAAGATATATTTTAGACAAATTTGGTTAGTTTCTAACTACATTTCAGCACAATCATTACTCAGGGGACAATCACTTTTGAGAAAGGGCAAACTAAAATTTAAATTAGCATCAGAATTCTACCCATAATTACCCAATCAATATTGAAGTAGACGCCATCAAGTATGCAAAGATTACAGAATTTCAGTTACAAAATTTGGAGGAAAAAAATCTTAATTATGTATAAAAACACTGACAAATTTAAGCTAGAATTATTAGCTCTAGGACATTATATTGCATTATTACCTTAAAAGGATGGCTAACTAGATATCAACAGCAATGCTGTGAAAACGGTTGTTTGCTCAAAGTTGTTCATATTAATGAAACAAAAGATTAACAGTCTCTAAGTTAAATTTCACAAAATGAAATCGCAGCCTTCTGATTTAACTTTCGGGGGCAAGACAGGGCCAAACCCAAATATCGTACTTTCTATTTTTGTCCATAAACACAAATAAAAGTCAGTATTGGGCTTCCCTGGTGGCGCAGTGGTTGAGAGTCCGCCTGCCGATGCAGGGGACGCGGATTTGTGCCCCAGTCCAGGAGGATCCCGCATGCCGCGGAGCGGCTGGGCCCGTGAGCCATGGCCGCTGAGCCTGCGTGTCCGGAGCCTGCGCTCCGTAACAGGAGAGGCCGCAGCGGTGAGAGGCCCGCGTACCGCAAAAAAAAAAAAAAAAGTCAGTATCAATACAAAGGTTAACATAAGGAAATAAACACATGGTTAGTCAGGTTCTACAACATAGGATACTGTGACATAACTCTCCTACAGTAAATTCCCCCCACCTTTTTTGGACTAGCAGATTAGGTAGTATGTTATGAAAAGCTGTTAAAACCCAAATGTTTTCTGTGCCATCTAGCAAAGAAAGCACGAGGAAGAATACTTTGCCAAACTACACCTGCTACTCTAGCCTGGACCCAGCTGTCTGATCATCCACTCAGTTTCAAGGCCTCCAAATTGTCAATCTACCCCACCCAGCCTCATCCCAAGCTTAGCTACTTCTGCATCGAGTCTAGTTTCCTTTCTGTCAACTAAGTCCTAATTTTCCAGAAAACTCTGATTTTTCTGCTTTCACGTTGATCCTAACCCATTTTAAGTAAAAAAAAATATGCTGTAATATTTAAAGTAATTGAAGTGGACATGGAAATTAGATTAGTGTTATGGAAGATGCACTTCAAGTACTCTGCAAATATATGGGAAAGTTGCAAGAAAACTTAGATTCTAAACCCTGCCTGGATTCCTTAGCTACTTGGTATATTATAATGTTGCTTTGATTACTAGTCAGTACAAAAAGGTGCGTGAAGGCCACAAAACATGCATATGGTGGGAAATGCATGGAAATGAAGATTTCTTGGGAGTTGGCCAAGGCATTTTTATATCCATAAGGACTGTCAACTTAAATTTAGTACACCAGTTATTAAAAAAAGGAAAGGAGTGGGACTCTTGCTTACAACCAAGTTTGGCAGAAACACATTTGTATATTCCTCCCCTGTAATCACGCCGTCCTTTAATTAAGGACAGTGAGTGTGCCCACGGAGCAGAATTAATGAAGAATTTATAAAGAATCTATGATAGAGAGCTTCACTAGATTATACAACACTCCCCTTACCCAAGCACTACTTTGTGTATCTCTGAAACATCTGAAAAATACTTTTCTGTGACTTACTAGGCTGTAGGGAATGAGGAGTTTTAGATACATTACAATTATCTCTAGTAGAATTTGTTATCTTTCTTCCATTAACTGAACGTTTCAACTGGATCTTAAAAGAAGGTTGCCAATTTTCATTTTTTGAGCCTCTCCTAGGTTTTGGATGCTCTAGATCAGTTTGTCTTTTGAAGTTTCTATCTTTGGAATTCTTCCTTTGTCCATTCAGTGATTTGTCTGGAGGTGAGGATGTAGCACGTAACTTATATTCATCTGGGGATCCTTTCTGCCGGTTTGGCCTCATTTGTTCTTGATCCACCTCTTTCTGAAGCTGTAATGCTAATAACCTGTCCTGTTCTTCTTGTTTACGTCTCTCAAAAAGTAGACATTCCAAATCTATCAGTTTTTGGGTAAAGTTCATTTCTGTTTCTTCTTGGTCTGAGGAAGCTTTGGGCAACATTTTTCTTCTTTTTGCAGAAAAGCATGGATCCCTGACTGCTTCAGACAAAGATTCCTGGTTTTTTCTTTTGGAGATATCTTTATTGATCAGTAGGTGAGACTCTTCATTTTCTGTCTCAACTGTGTTATTTCTAATTATCTGTGTCATATCTGATACAGTGCACCCACTCTCTGTTTTGCCACAAGGCTTCATTGCAGCTTCTCCAGAGTAGGGAACTCTGGCTTCAGGTCCCTCATGATTTATGACACATAACTCTTTTTCATGATTGCTCGGTCTTGTTTTGACTTTTCCTTCAAGGCACCATTCTTTACCACTGGCACATAACTGAGGCATAGGTGACTCCACTGAAGATTGTGCACCTTGTTCATGAACTTCAAGGCATATCTGAGGAGAAAGTGTTGGCATATCTTCCTCAATTTCTGTGTCTTGCCATGTAGGGCTCTTCACATCACTGCTGTCAGTTTCCTGTAGAAAACAGGAAAACACTGAGTGAACCAGGGGGAAACAGCAAGTCGTAATACATAAGTCTAATTACACTGATACCAAAGCTGAGTTGTCACTATAAGGTAATTATTATCACTACTAATAAGATATATTAATTCTTAATAGTATTTGTATTCTGTGTGCCAATTTAGATTAAGGTATTTCTTCATTTCACTCCCATGAAAACCTACAGTTTAAAATCCACCAACTAGTTCTATATATGGCCAGGAGCTGGCACCATGACTTGACTTCTCATCTTACAAACTTCCTCTAGCCCAGGGATTTTTAATCCCTTTTTGGGTCACAAACCCTCCTCCTTCTGGCATTTTTGTGAAGCTTACAGACCTCTTTGAGAATAATATTTTTAAACATAACAATAAATACATAGGGGGACTTCCCTGATGGCTCAGTGGTTAAGAATCCACCTACCAATGCAGGGGACATGGGTTCAAGCCCTGATCTGGGAAGATCCCACAAGCCGTGAAACAACTAAGCCCGTGCGCCACAACTACTAAAGCCCATGCGCGTAGAGTCCGTGCTCTGCAACAAGAGAAGCCACTGTAATGAGAAGCTCGCATACTGCAACAGAGAGGAGTCCTCACTGGTTGCAACTAGAGAAAGCCCGCACGCAGCAACAAAGACCCAACATAGCCAAAAATACATACATACATACATATGGAACAATTTATATTGCAACACAATTATTAAAATCTTACAATTTATGATGTAATAATGCATTTCTATTAATACATTAAATAATAAGACCTAGTGGCAAGTCTAATAATTTGTAACACTGAAGGAGGGATGAGTATAAATGATATTTCAAGAGAGCTGCAACAAATGTAGTGTAATTAAAAACCTGTGTTATCTACTGGTGACAAAGTCACAGGTACTGTTAACAGTGTTATGGTTTACTGGTTTGCTGCCTACATTCATAACTAAAGGAAACGCTAAAATGAGAGGTCAGGTGGAAGTAAAGATAAACTTTTCCTTATATCTAGGTTCATATGTACTCTGTGGATTCTACCCACAGACCTTAGGTTAAGAACCCTTGCTTTAGCCAGTATAATTCTTCTCACTTACAGGTCTTGGGTAAGTTAAGACCTAGGATTAGTTTTGACCATGGGAAAGCCTTAAGAAGAAAGGTTTCGGTACTTCCCTGGTGGCGCAGTGGTTAAGACTCCACGCTCCCAATGCAGGAGGCCCAGGTTCGATTCCTGGTCAGGGAACTAGATCCCACATGCATGCTGCAACTAAGGAGCCAGCAAGCCGCAACTAAGGCATGCTGCAACTAAGACCTAGTGCAACCAACCAACTAACCAACCAAACAAATAAATAAATAAAAAAGAAAAAAGGCTTCAATGAGGACTTGCTTCAAAACAAAAATTCCTCCTTGTTTGCGATCTTAAATCTGTTCTTTTACCTACTTTGCTTTGCATTTATCATTCCTCATAACATTTTTTATGAACCAATGTAGTTTGGATTGGACAAATTCTAGGTTGCTTACCTAGTTTTGCTGTGAATATTAACACCAGGATAGGAAAAAAAAATCCTAGCCTACAATGCCTCTCCCATCAATCCTTAGTTCCAGCATGAGCCAGACTGTCTGGACTTGAATTCTCCCTCTATTACCTCTACTTAAGGGACACTGAGCAATTCTCTTGCCTCTGCATGCCTCAGTTTTCTCAACTATAATTGGGCACAAGAAGGGTACCTTACAGAGTTGGTGGTTGTGATGAAGATTAAAGAAAATAAATACATTATTTGGCACATAAATGTCCATTAAATGTTAGGTGCTATAAAACCACCTAGCTAAACTGAAAAAAGTTTAGGAACCTGTGAGTAAAGGGTTAATAAAACTTCCATGTAGGAAACTGACCTTGGTGTCAGCTGGCTTTTCCTAGTTCTATTTTCCTGGAAGCCTGATAGAGGTGAAATGTCACCTGTGTTACTAGGCCACAAAGCTTATGGTAAAAATGACCCTTACTGGTGAACTGCATCTGTACTAGGAGAACTAGGAGTGATCTATAAATACCTTGCAGGAAGCCAAAGCTCAGGGCTTCTGTAAGTGACTTACAACTCTTTGGCTGTGTTCCTTCCCAAGACCCCTGGAAGCCACACCCATGAGTTGTTACAGTAAATAATTTACTCTTATGGAGCATGGGACTTCTAAGTCTGGGTGGTTACTACGCTCCTCTGCATGGTCTCACTTCCAGGCCATCACTTAGGAGCTCTGCAGTGAGGATTCTTGCTGAATAGATATGCCTGATGTCTGAAGCTACCCTACTAGCATGCTTTGTTTACCACTGTGTAATCCTTTAAGTGAAGCTGGTACCAGGGGTAGCCTATTTAGTTTTGTGAGTCTGATGATCTCGGTCAGGGATGTACAAACTACGGCCCATGGACCAAATTCAGCCTGGTGCTTGTTTTTGTACAGTTTTACTGGAACAAAGACAAGCTCATTTGTTTATATATTGTTATGGATGCTTTCAAATGACAACAGCATCACTGAACAGTTGTGACTGAGACCATTTGGGCCACAAAGCCTAAAATATTTACTATCTGGCTCTTTAGAGAAAAGGTCTGCTGACTCCTAGCCTAAGTGAGCCTAAGGTGACTAAGAAAGGTTGTTCCATTTACTATAGTGACTTAAAAAAAGTTAGGAAACTGCAAGTATTAACAATCTATAGCAGTAATAAACTTGCCAAGCCAAGAACATCTTTAGCATCCACATACCTTAGATATGGAGTCTTTCCTGTCTTCTTGTACAACTTCAGACTGTGATGCTGACCAAGGTTGAGATTTAGGTGACAAATACCTTAAAAAAAAAAAAAAAAAGTTTACCAAAATTTGAATGCTTTGAAACACAAGTGGCATGTATCCAATATAATAAAGCCAGATTAGCTATTTATGCTGAAGGCTGTTTGGCTTGCTGCTTGGCTGATTTATCAGAAAGAGTGTAATTCATCTCCCTGTCTCAGGTATTTTGGTCTATTTCTGGAGCAAAACTTAGAAGTCTGAGTATTGATATATTTTAGTGAAAAATAGCAGAAAAGGAAGTAAAAGTCAAATCTAAATTATTCCTTAATTCTCAAAAGAATTTAAACAGGTAGGTACTAGCATCAAAACAACGTAAGACTGTATAGTCTTCCCAAAAGTAATGGAAATGACATTTTAAGTCAGGAGAAGGAATATGTTAGTTTCTTTTTAATGCCAGAAATTCTACATTTTTATCTCTATTTGAAAAATGGTCTATGATTAGATTCTTCACCATTTTGGTATATTTTATTATGTACATATTTTATATCAACTATCTACTTAGAGATATAAAAGATTTATCAATGTATCAGCATAAGAGCACATCTCTAAATATCTAAGCATCTTTAATAGGCTGTTTGCCACTGAAAATATTAAGTCTGTAATATAATGGAAAGCATAAAAGAAATGGGAATAAAAGGACAGGTTATAAGAGGTTAGGTATATTAAAAAAATTTTTTTTTTGATTTTGTAAAAAAAAAAAATCCAAACACATATACAACTATGCTCAAAAATGGCACAAATGTTGGCTGTCTTCAAGTGGTGGTAACTTTAGGTGATTTTCAAAGAGCAGCTAGCTTTTATAATTAAAGAAAAAAATGGAAAAATGTCTGATTGCAAATATGTAAAATCATAAGTTCCATTGCCCAAAGCACCAACGTGTAGCATATATAACATTAAAATAAAATCTAGACAAAGATCTCATATAAAGAATAAATATCCCTTATAGATAAAATAGTAGCTAAACCGCATATTTAGTTGCATCAACCTAAATATTTACTCTGAAAACTTATGAGAATAAGAACTACCTCTCAGTTGATAAAACAGGAGTCCAGGTTTAGTCTCATTTTAATTTTGTTTCCCAAAGCTGAAGAATTCCTTCTGCCAATGTTAGATATTAGTAACCAAGTATATTAAAACCAACATAGAATTATTACAGCTTAATAGTTGTTCAGAAATCCATAAGCAGAAAACAAAACAAAGTGTGATCAGATACCCATCTAACATAATTGGTGAAGATTTGTGAACTCTCTGGGATATTGTTTATTTGTAATAACCAAGTAATATATGAATACATGTAGGAAATATGTGTCATCATCCCTTTCCATTCTTATTTGCTTCCTCATATGTAACCAATTTTTTAAAAAATTATTTCTATATACTGCACACTATCTTTTTTTAAAGCAATCATATTCTTTTGTGATTTCCTTTTTTCACTTATGTCTTATAGATCTTTATAAAAAACTATATACATAGGCCTACCTCATAAAAACAAATAGTTTACAAGAAAATAGTTACAAAATATATGTAAGGGGTGGTGGTGGTGGTGGTGTGATGAATTGGGCGATTGGGTTGACATGTATACACTAATATGTATAAAATTGATGACTAATACATCATAGTTACAGGGAGGGAGATACTGACTGGGAAAGTATACAAGTGAACCTTTTGGAAACAGTCTGTATCTTAATCTGGAGTGTAGTTTATACATATGTAAAAATTCTCCAGAAGTTACATTTAAGATTAATATATATATACTTTAAAAAAAGTTGTAAAATCTTATATTATCGTAAAAACCCGTATACTTACCACTCAGTTTAAGGGGAAAAAAATCACTGATTTTAAAATTCTTTATGGGGCCTTCTGTGTGTCCCAGCTGACAGGCTACAACTATCCTGAGATGCTCTTATCTTTTGCTTTTATTTATTTATTTATTTTCCCCTTGGTCTATTTTACTTTATGTTTATTGGGATATAGTTGTTTTATAATGTGTTGGTCTTATGTCTTGCTTTTTTTTTTTTTTTTTTTTTTTTTGCAGTATGAGGGCCTCTCACTGTTGTGGCCTCTCCCATTGTGGAGCACAGGCTCCGGACGTGCAGGCTCAGCGGCCATGGCTCACGGGCCCAGCTGCTCCGCGGCATGTGGGATCCTCCCGGACTGGGGCACGAACCCGTGTCCCCTGCATTGGCAGGCGGACTCTCAACCACTGCGCCACCAGGGAAGCCCTAACAACTGGCCTCCTTTTTTTTTTTTTTTTTTTTTTTGCGGTACGCGGGCCTCTCACTGTTGTGGCCTCTCCCGTTGCGGAGCACAGGCTCCGGACGCGCAGGCTCAAACGACCATGGCTCACGGGCCCAGCCACTCCGCAGGATGTGGGATCTTCCCGGACCGGGGCACGAACCCGTGTCCCCTGCATCGGCAGGCGGACTCCCAACCACTGTGCCACCAGGGAAGCCCCTGTCTTGCTTTTAAAAGTAGTCTTAACACACACTAGTACCCCTAAACACTTTATTGCTTAGTACTGTATGATTTCTGAACTTTACGTATATGGAATCATACTACATGTATCTTTCCACAACTTGACTTCTTCACACAACACCTTCCTGAATCAGGCATGTTTTCCTTAGCCAGAATTCATTTTCATTGTTGGAAAGTAACAGTATTCTGGTCTACTGTTGGACATGTGGGTGCTTCTGGCTCTTTACTGTTACTAATAGTACTGCTGGGAACATTCTTGCACATGTCTTCTGGGGTTTTAGTGTCTACACTCCAGTCATAGAGCATCAACCTATAGTGTAAGTGCTCCTTATCCTCTAGGATACTTAATATTGCCAGAAAGTTTAATTTTTCCAATAGGATGAGTATGAAATGTTACCTCATCACTATTTTGTTGTTGTTTTTATTGAGGTGCAATTGACATATGACATTATATTAGTATCAGGTATACAACATAATGATTCAATATTTGTATATGTGAAATGACCTCACTGTAATTTTTTTTTTAAATAGTGTTTATTTATTTTTACTTGTTGACAGCTTGCTCTATTTATTTATTTATTTATGGCTGTGTTGGGTCTTCGTTTCTGTGCGAGGGCTTTCTCTAGTTGTGGCAAGCGGGGGCCACTCTTCATCGCGGTGCGCGGGCCTCTCACTGTCGCTGCCTCTCTTATTGCGGAGCACGGGCCCCAGACGTGCAGGCTCAGTAGTTGTGGCTCACGGGCCCAGTTGCTCCGTGGCATGCCTCACTGTAACTTTTTAAAAATTCTATTGAAGTATAATTGATTTACAATGTGTTAATTTCTGCTATACAGCAAAGTGATTCAGTTATATAGATATATAGATATATTCTTTTCCATTACGGTTTATCACAGGATATTGAATGTAGTTCCCTGTGTTCCAAGTAGGACCTTGTTTACCCATCCTATATATAATAGTTTGCATCTGCTAATTCCAAACTCCCAATCCTTCCCCCGCCACCCTCCCCCTTGACAACCACAAGTCTGTTCTCTATGCTTGCCTCACTGTAATTTAAATTAAAATTTCCTTGATTACTAATAAAGTTCAATCTTTCCACATATGTATTGGCCTTCAGCTTTCGTGTTCTGTGATGTCAAAAATTTTTGCCTCTTTTTCTGTAGTTCTGTCTTTTTCTCACAAATAGGTGGGTATTCTTTAATAATAAACTTTTTCCAGTAAATAAGTTGAAATATCTTCTTTTAGAGGGCAGCTTATCTTTTTATTCCCTAAAGGTATTTTGATAAAGACATTTTTAATCTTATTATAGTCTATTTGTTTTGCTCCTTAAAGCATCCCTCTCTACAGATATTCTCCTTTGTTATCTTCCTAAATATTTATTTTATGTATGTATGTATATATTTACATATTTGCTTACTTACTTAGTCCTAACCACTGGACTGCCAGGGAATTCCCTTGTCTTTTTTTTTTTTTTTGCGGTACACGGGCCTCTCACTGTTGTGGCCTCTCCCGTTGAGGAGCACAGGCTCTGGAAGCGCAGGCTCAGCAGCCAGGGCTCACGGGCCCAGCCGCTCCGCGGCATGTGGGATCTTCCCAGACCGGGGCACGAACTCATGTCCCCTGCATCGGCAGGCGGACTCTCAACCACCGTGCCACCAGGGAAGCCCTCCCTTGTCTTTTTAATAGGTCTTTAATTCGCCTTAATTTTTACAGATAGTATGAATAGAGGTCCAAGCTAATTTCCCCCCCATATTATCCACTGTCCCACAGGCATTTATTGACAAGTACATCATTTCCCCACTGACCAGCAACGATGACTACTGTGTTCGTTATTCAAAGTACCCCAAAACTTAGTGGCTTAAACCAACAAACATTATCTCATAGTTTCTGAGGGTCAGGAATTCAAGAGCAGCTTAGCAGGGTAGTTCTGGCTCAGGATTTTCATGAGGGTCCAGTCAAGATGTTGGTCAGTCATCTGGTCAGTAGCCTGACTGAGGCTAGAGGATCACCCTCCAACCAGGCTCATGCACAAAGGCTATTCTGGAGGTCTCACTTCCTTACTGGTTGTTGGCAGAAGGCCCCAGTTCCTTACCATGTGGGACTTTCCATAGGGCTGCTCACAACATGACAGCTAACTTTCCCAGAGCAAATAATCCAAAAGAGAAAAGTCACTTTAGGACTTAGTCTCTGAAGTGTACAATGTCCCCCTCTCTGAAGTGTACAATGTCCCCCTCTCTGAAGTGTACAATGTCCCTTCTGGTAATTCTATGTGTATACTTAAGTCCAGCCCACATTCAAGGGGAGGGAAATTAGGCTCAGTCTTTTGAAGGGAGAAATATCAAAGATTTGTGAACATATTTTAAAACCACAAAAGCTAGGGCTTCCCTGGTGGCGCGGTGGCTGAGAGTCTGCCTGCCGATGCAGGGGACACGGGTTTGTGCCCCGGTCCAGGAAGATCCCACATGCCACGGAGCGGCTGGGCCCGTGAGCTATGGCCGCTGGGCCTGTGCGTCCGGAGCCTATGCTCCGTGGCGGGAGAGGCCACAACAGTGAGAGGCCTGCGTACCACAAAAACAAACAAACAAACAAACAAACACAAAAGCTAGCATAAAGGTTCTATAAACTGTGGTGTGTTTCTAAGCTATCTATTATTTTGTCTTATCATTTTGTCTATCCATCCCTGTGCAAATAACACATATGTTAACTTACTATAAATCTGAAGCATCCATACCTCCACCACACATTTTATTTTTCATCAGGAGTATCTGAAGGCCCTTTCTCGTCCATATAAATTTTAAAATCAGAATGCAAGAAAAAAAAAAAAAAGGTTGGTGGGACTTCCCTGGCGGGTCAGTGGTTAGGATTCTGTGTTTCCACTGCAGGGGGCACGGGTTTGATCCCTGGTCAGGGAACTAAGATCCCCCATATGCCACGTGGCAAGGCCAAAAAAACCACCCCAAAAAACAAAAACAACAACAAAAAGGTTGGGATTCTGACTTCAAATGCATTTAACCTATAGATCAGTTTGGAGAGATATGACATTAAGCAATTTTGTAACATTAGACATCTTCCAACCTACAGCTACTACGTATTTCTTTAATATAGTAAAATTTTATAACATGCTCCATAAGGACTTTTAGAATTTTCAATAAATTTATTTCTAAGTACTTTTTATTTTCTGATGCTACTACAAACAGAATCTTTGTTGTTACATTTGCAGTAGACTTTAAAAAAAATAAATTTATTTATTTTATTTATTTATTTTTGGCTGCACTGGGTCTTCGCTGCTGCACACGGGCTTTCTCTAGTTGTGGCGAGCGGGGGCTACTCTTTGTTGCAGTGTGCGTGCTTCTCATTGCAGTGGCTTCTTTTGTTGTGAAGCACTGGCTCTAGGCGTGCGGGCTTCAGTAGTTGTGGCACGCAGGCTCAGTAGTTGTGGTGTACGGGCTCTAGAGCGCAGGTTCAGTAGTTGTGACACACAGGCTTAGTTACTCCGCGGCATGTGTGATCTTCCCGGACCAGGGATCAAACCCGTGTCCCTGCATTGGCAGGCAGATTCTTAACCACTGTGCCATCAGGGAAGTCCCTTGCAATAGACTTTTTGTATAGATTTTTATATCTACCAAGCTTGCTAATCCCTTACAAATTCTAAAAATGTACCTCTGAACTCTTGGGCTTTCTATAAAATTATCCCACCTCTGAATAACAATAGCTCCTTTCCCCTTCCTTACCAAGCTTATAATCTTTTATTTCCTTTTATTGCCTTACTGTAAAGACTAAAATCTCCAGTACGACACTGTGTTTTCCTGGTCTTAAAAGGGGAATGATTTCTATTTTCTACCATAAAGTATGATATCTGATACAGGTTTTCTGGTAGACATCCTTCAACAGGTTAAGTTTCTATTCCGACTTTATCAAGAATTATTCCCAAGTTTTTCATATTTAAACAGTTAATAGGTTAACTTGCATTGATTCATTTTCTAATTATTAAGCCAGCAACATATTTCTGGAATTGTCTTTTTTTTTTTTAATTGGAGTATAGTTGCTTTACACTGCTATGTCAGTTTCTGCTGTTCTTTCAAAAAATTGTTTAAATTAATTAATTTTTTTGGCTGCCTTGGATCTTCGTTGCTGCACACGGGCTTTCTCTAGTTGCCGCGAGTAGGGGCTACTCTTCGCTGCGGTGCATGGGCTTCTCATTGCAGTGGCTTCTCTTGTTGTGGAGCATGGGCTCTAGGTGCGTGGGCTTCAGTAGTTGTGGCACGCGGGCTCAGGAGTTGTGGCTCACGGGCTCTAGAGTGCAGGCTCAGTAGTTGTGGCGCACGGGCTTAGCTGCTCCGCGGCATGTGGGATCCTTCCGGACCAGGGCTCGAACCCATGTCCCCTGCATTGGCAGGCGGATTCTTAACCACTGCACCACCAGGGAAGTCCTGTTTTTCTTTTTTTAATTGAAGTATAGTTGATATACAATATCATGTAAATTACAGGTGTACAATACAGTGATTCACTTTTTTTTTGTTTGTTTTGTTTTGTTTTGTTCTTGCGGTACGCGGGCCTCTCACTGCTGTGGCATCTCCCGTTGCGGAGCACAGGCTCCAGACGCGCAGGCTCAGCGGCCATGGCTCACAGGCCCAGCTGCTCTGCAGCACGTGGGATCCTCCTGGACCAGGGCACGAACCCACGTTCCCTGCATCGGCAGGCGGACTCTCAACCACTGCGCCACCAGGGAAGCCCAGGGATTCACATTTTTAAAGGTTATATTCCATTTACCGTTATTGTAAAATATTTGCTATATTCCTTGTGTTGTACAATATATCCTTGTAGCTTAATTTATACCTAATACCTGTACCTCTTAATCCCCTACTCCTATATTGCCCCTCCCTCCTTCCCTCACCCCACTGGTAACCGCTAGTTATCAGCCTGTGAGTCTGCTTCTTTTTTGTTATGGACGTGTCATTTTAGATATATTTTCATTCTTTCTTCTTTTTCTGATACGGCATTTAAAGCCTTCTAAATACTACTTCAGCCATATCCCAGAAGGTCCGATGTATAATATTTTCAGTTCTATGTTTCCATAAAGATTTATTCTTTAACCAATGAGTTACCTAGTAGCTTTTCTTAATTTTCAAAACACTTTAGTAATCTTTTTGTTAATTATTTTAAATTTGAGGTGAAATTCATATAACATAAAATTAACCATTTTGGGCTTCCCTGGTGGCACAGTGGTTGACAGTCCGCCTGCCGATGCAGGGGACACGGGTTTGTGCCCCGGTCCGGGAGGATCCCACATGCCGTGGAGCGGCTGGGCCCGTGAGCCATGGTTGCTAAGCCTGCGCGTCCGAGCCTGTGCTCTGCAACGGGAGAGGCCACAACAGTGAGAGGCCCGCGTACCACACACACAAAAAAACAAAATAAAAAACCATTTTAAAGCGTACATTTAGTACATTTACAAAGTTGTGCAACCATCACTTCTATCTAGTTTGTTGTTTATATTTAAGAATTCTTCATATATTTCAGAGACTAGACCTTATCTGTTTTTAACTTTGTGTACCTTTAATCCACCAGTTTCTCAGTTTCTTCAATTTCTGCTTTTAAATTCATCAGTTTATTATTATATTTCTAGTAAATTTTTATCTTTATATATTTCAAAATATATATTTAGATTCATGAAGATTCATGACAGTTATATCCTTTATGTAGAATAGTATTATATCAATATGAAATATCCCTGCTTTTCTTTTAATGGTTTTTCTCGACTTCTACTTTGCATTATATCAGGCATTAACAATATTGATGTTGCATGTCTATTTCTTCTTTTAATAGCAATCACCTCATTTAATGCTGCCCTCTTCCCATCTATCTCCATCTCCCTGTCCCAAATTTCCACCATCTCAAATCCTAAATTTCTATGAACTTTGAAAGGAAGCAAATTACCTGCACATATTTACCCAGTTGAATCAAAAGCCCTTACATGTTTTTGAAGTCTAGATTGTAGTTGATAAACTTTTTCAACTATGAATTACTATGGAAAAGCTTATATCCTCATAGAGTCATCAACTCTTCCTGTTGCTATGAGGGGCACTCTGGGGCAACTAAATTCACTCCACTGTTGACTACCTGACTTATGTTTTTTGTACAGTAGGGAAGGAATGTAATATATAAACTGGGAAAAAGAGGGTGGGGTAATGATCTAGATGCCAAACTGTAAACTCCTTCAATGAGGATGACCTTATATGGAACTAGAGTCTCACCTGAATCTAAATTAAGAGAAAAAGGAAATGGGAACAACATGGAAATCCTGAGCAATGAAGATAAAAAAGGTTTCACATCCCTCTTCATGCTAGCCAGGAATCTAAGCTATGTGAGCATCTCTCTTATTTTCACTTTACATCAACCTCAGACCATCTGGAGGGTTTTCATGCAGAGCTGATGGGCCAAATTTTGATATAGAAGTAAACTATATTCACTTACTTCTGAATATCTCCAGTGTTTGTTTGTTTGTTCTTACTTTTCTTCTGTGACTTGGTTGTGACTGGATCAGATTTTTCGGAATTCAAGGGCGAAGCCAAGATACTTCCCTCACAGAAATTGTTCTTCAACAGCAGAAAAAGCATAAAACAATTTTAAAATAAAATAAGCTATTGACCAATTCAGAATCCACAATAGAATTTTTCAGGAATTATTAAATTCTATATATCCTTTGAATAATAAGGACCATGCAAAAATTAATATAAACAAGATAAAATTTATCTAAGTTGGTCTAAATTGCATTTTTACTCTACATTATAAACACAAAGAGCATGATGGTACTAATCTCATAAGCTGATAATTTCTGCTAACTTTTCTAATGAATAATTTCATATTTATAACTACCTTAATCTGTAGGGAAAAATTCAGAGCTGTGGCTGTACCTGGAATAAAATTTATTTTACATAAAATAATTTAATTTGGGGATTTAAGGGCATACCAATAAATATCATCAATATTTCCTTGCTGTCTCATGGAAGTCTCATAAGTCTCTTACTACACTATTGGAAAAATTAATATACTTGGTGGCGGTAGACATTTGGCCTAGGACCACCAAACTTTTACAAGTAAACGAAAAATTATTTTAAAATATCAGTAGATCTGCTCTTATAATCCGATGTGAAAACACGAAGAATTAAAAACAATAACTCTTGAAAGACAAAGTTGACCCCAGATTTTCCTCTCTGATATTATTTTCTCTCCTATCCCATTTGTTATTCTATTGATCTATGTCTTTTTTTTTGGCCACACTGTGCAGTTTATAGGATCTTAGTCACCAACCAGGGACTGAACCCAGGGCCACAGCAATGACAGCGCCAAGTCCTAACCACTGGACTGCCAGGGAAGTTCCATGGTCTATGTCTTTTATTTAATTTCTCAATTGTGTACTGCTCCAAAGCTATTCCACTTAAATTTTAAAAGGAAATACATTCTTAAAAAGGGCATATAATCTAAAACTTGGGTATATTATTATGAATGGCAGGCCTCTCGAAAATGGGGGAAAAAAAAAAAACAACCCAATTCTGGATATACTTAATTTGGGTAAGTATATTTTAAGATATTTGTTGTTTGAAAGCAGAGGAATTGTTTTTAGAGGCTCTCAAACCTGAATGTACATCAGACTTCCCTAGTTGCCTCTGGGAGTGGTATTCCCTAAATCCCATCCCCAGAGATTCAGTATTTTAAAAGAACTACAAGTGATTCTGCCAGGTTCTTTCAAATCACTGGGTCCCACTGTATCCTTTGGTCTTACAGTATGTGTTTTATCATCCTTTCTTTAATTCATCGTCCCCTGGGCAGTAATTTAACTACGGCAAGATAACAAAATCCAGGTTTAATATGTTATTTAAGAATTTAGGGACTTCCCTGGTGGTCCAGGAAAGCACAGTTAAGACTGTGCTTGCACTGCAGGGGACACTGGTTTGATCCCTGGTTGCGGAACTAAGATCCTGCAAGCCGCACAGCGTGGCCAGAGAAAAAAAAGAAGTTAAAAAAATATTTAATGTGCTTCACTTTCAAAAAGTGATCTGCATCCATACAATGGAATATTTTGCCACTCTTACAAAAGAATTATACACTATATGTAGTAATATAATAGGAAAAATCTCTAAGAAATAGCCGAGTGAAAAAGGTCAGGAGAAAAACAGTGTGATTCACACATCCTTTTTAGGTAAAAAAAAAAAAAAAGTTATAAGAAACTGTTAATAGTGCTAACTAACCTTTGGGGAAAGAGACTGATGTAATGGAATAGGAATAGGAGTGGAGAAGTGGGGGGTGGGGGAAATGGAGCTTTCATTTTCCACTGAATAGCTTTCCTGCATAACTGAATTTACTAACAACTTACAAAAATGGTTTTTTAAAGCATACCTGGATTAGAGCAAATATATAACAGTATGCCAAGAAAGTTTTGCTTTAAGTAGAGCAAATATGTCAGAAATAGTTTCTAGTTATAGTGAATGCTTCCTTTTTCAGACTGTTCAAAATCACATAGTCAAAGCAATAGGAATGTAAATACTTCAAAGTTCTTTCTTAAAACTTACAATTTTAAGGCTTAGCTTTCTTGCCAGCTCTTCATCACTTTTCAGTTGTTCTTCCATCTCTCTTTGCCTTTTTTCTGCCTGTCTCTTTTCCTCTTCTTCCTCCTCTGCCAGTAATCTCTGTATGTATTCTTCACTGGCTTTGTTTTCTTCTTCCTCATTGGCTCGTCGCTCTGCCTCCACCTTAAAAATGATTAATAAAGAACAATCCTTCTCTGAACTTTTTAGTATACTTGCAATATTTCTTTCTTTCTTTTTTTAAAGATTTAATTTTATTTATTTTTGGCTGCGTTGGGTCTTCATTGCTGTGTGCGGGCTTTCTCTAGTTGTGGCGAGGGGGGGGCTACTCTTTGTCATGGTACGCAGGCTTCTCCTGTTGCGGAGCATGGGTTCTAGGCGTGCGGGCTCAGTAGTTGTGGCTCGTGGGCTCTAGAGCACAGGCTCAGTAGTTGTGGCGCACGGGCTTAGTTGCTCCACAGGATGTGGGAACTTCCCAGACTAGGGATCGAACCTGTGTCCCTTGCGTTGGCAGGTGGATTCTTTCCCTATCAAACACCTAGGAAGTCCCAATATTTCTTAATAAGAATAGAAAATTTTTTAAAAAAAGAACAAGTTGGCAGGAATTAAAATTTCTCAAATGAAGTACAAATCCGGAGAGGCAAATTCCTATAGAATAATTCAGGAACTCTCCTTCAGGAAGCCTTCCCGTCAGCCCAATGAAACCTTGATCAAAGCCTCATCCCTCCACATTTCGGTCCTTATCACATTTTCCATTACACTGTCACACATTTTTGGAAGTCTTTCTAGGTGATACTTTTTCTCAGTTAACAGAAGGCCATGTTCTGACTCATTTTGGCATAGGTTTCTGAACTAAACCCTAGCAAGGGAATGGAATGATAAAAACTGACTTAAACCAAACAGTGTCCTTCCCTGAAGTTAGGATGAATCCCCAAACATGGTGGGCAGGGGTGGAATAGTTGCTGAAGAAACAACCACAATGGTCATTATATGATTTACAGATGAGGAAAGACACAGAAAAGCTTTCCTAGATCAGAAAGTGATCTAACTTTCTTTTCTTAGCTCAGTAACTGGCAGGGGGGAGACTCAAACTCAGCATCTAGGACCTAAGGCCATGCTTGTGGGCATCTGAACTATACTTCCTGAAAGAAATAATGTAACAACTTCTTTAGACATCTAAAGGATTTGACTCAAGAATAAGTCCTTGACCCAATTCAAGTGAAGGTGACATGAGTAAAGGTTTGTTAAGGAACTTTTAAGTTTTCTTGCTCTTAAAGGAAAGCCACTGCAAGAGACAGCTGGCTCTTCCTCTGCATACTGTTGTATATGCACCTGAGGTTCAGAAATGTGCAGCTACCTTGTTATTAGCCTGAGGATAAAGCCAGCTGACAGAAGTTAGCAAAGAAATGGAACTAGAGCTCTGGATGAAACCGACCCTGAAGCCCCTATTAACCTCTGGAATTCCAGTAAATTACAATTTTCTGTCACCTGTACTCAAAAGCATCCTGAAAAAACCTGTTCTCACTATATTGTTGTAAAGATTAAATTACTCCTTACTTAAGGAACTTCCCTGGTGGTGCAATGGTTAGGAATCTTCCTGCCAATGCCAGGGGACACAGGTTCGATCCCTGGTCTGGGAAGATGCCACATGCCGCAGAGCAACTAAGCTTGTGTGCCACAACTACAGAGCCTGCACTCTAGAGCCCGCATGCCCTAGAGCCCGAGCACTGCAACTACTGAAGCCTGCGCGCCTAGAGCCTGTACTCCACCACAAGAGAAGCCTGCAAACCGTGAGGAAGAGTAGTTTCTGCTCACCACAACTAGAGAAAGCATGCGCGCAGCAAAGAAGACCCAACGCAGCCAAAAAATAAATAAATAAAACCCTTACTTAAGAACATCGTCTAGACAATATGCTGACAACTATCATAATTATTTACTAGTTCTTCTAGAGATCTCATGGTCTAATAGAGTAGCCACTAGCTACATGTGGCTACTGAGTAGCTGAAATGTGACTAGTCCAAATTGAGATGTATTATAAGTACAAAATACACAACTGCACACTAAATAAGAAAAAAAATGGTCAATACTTTCTATACTGATTACATAATAAAATATTTTAGATAGGGCTTCCCTGGTGGCGCAGTGGTTGAGAGTCCGCCTGCCGATGCAGGGGACGCGGGTTCGTACCCCGGTCTGGGAGGATCCCACATGCCGCGGAGCAGCTGGGCCCGTGGGCCATGGCTGCTGAGCCTGCGCGTCCGGAGCCGGTGCTCTGCAGCGGGAGAGGCCACAGCAGTGAGAGGCCCGTGTACCGCAAAAAAAAAAAAAAAAAAAATTAGATATACTGTATTAAATAAAATATACATAAAAATTAATTTCATCTTTTTTTAAAATACTTTTAAAAATATTTATTTATTTATTTTTGGCTGTGTCGGGTCTTCGTTGCTGCACGCAGGCCTTCTCTAGTTGCGGCGAGCAGGGGCTACTCTTCGTTGCGGTGCGCAGGCTTCTCATTGTGGTGGCTTCTCTTGTTGTGGAGCACGAGCTCTAGGGTGCGTGGGTTTCAGTAGTTGCGGCACATGGGCCCAGCAGTTGTGGCTCGTGGGCTCTAGAGCACGGGCTCAGCAGTTGTGGCCTATGGGCTTAGTTGCTCCATGGCATGTGGGATCTTCCCAGACCAGGGCTCGAACCCATGTCCCCTGCATCGGCAGGCGGATTCTTAACCACTGCACCACCAGGGAAGCCCCTCATCTGTTTTTTTTTTTTTTAATCTTTAAAAAATGTGGCTAATAGAAAATTTTAAATGATATATGAACCCACACCATATTTCTATTGGACAACACTGCTCTACATTAATCAGGGTAGGGGGAGTACTAGGGCTTTCCTAGTACTAGTGAAGTTCAAAGGCCATAAGCACCACTCCCTCTTTTCATATTTAGGTACTTCACAGTTAGCCCTTTATGCTTTCCTCACCTAAATGCATGGTTTGTGTCCCCCAAAATTCATATATTGAAGCCCTAACTCCCAATGTGATGATATTTGGAGGTGGGGCCTTCGGGAGGTAATTGGGTCATGAGGGTGGAGTCCTCATGAAAGGGATTAGTACCCTTAGAAGAAGACACACAAGAGAGATGATCTATCTCTCTCTTCCTCTCTCTGCCATGTGAGAATACAGTGAGAAGGCACCTGTCTACAAGCCAGGAAGCAGGCCCTTGCCCAATACCACATCTCCCAGTGTCTTAATCTTGCACTTCCCAGATCCAGAACTGTGAGAACAAATGTTTGTTGTTTAAGTCACCCAGTCTATGGTGTTTTTGATATAGCAGTCTAAATGGACTTAAGACACCCATAATCTACCACCTTTTTCCCATCCTTTATGCTCAAAGCTTCACGGAAATGAAAAAAATTTCCTTCATACCTAAATGCTTACAGATCACTACCACATAAGAAGAGCATGTATAAATAAATTAAAGCTAGTTTTAAACTATTTTGAACACGTGTAAAAAAATGGAGCCTTTATAAAGCACATTAAAATTATTAACATTTCAATATATACTATTTATTTACATAAGCACATAAAACTGTATGTAAACACAGCAGAAAATTTTTCCAGAAAAGAGTACTTAGTAGTTAGTACTAAGTACTAAGTATTAAACTAATTTTAGTATTAAACTAAGTATTAAACTAATTCTAAGTATTAGTACTAAGTATTAAGAGTACTAAGTATTTAGTACATACCTTGCTTATCTCCTCTTCATATTCTCTTCTTAATTCCCCAGGTTTACTTAATAGGCGAACTGGCTGATAGTCATCAACTGTTTCAGATAAAGAAAGAATATTATATTATAGGCAACACCGAATTATATGGCTAGCTTTGATCTTCCACTAAACCTATATTAATATAAAAATGCAAAATTAAAATAAACATACAATTATTAACAGCTATAGCAATATTTTTTAACGGAATTCCATTTTAAAAGAAAGGCCAGGACTTCCCTGGTAGTGCAGTGGTTAAGAATCTGCCTGCCAATGCAGGGTACACAGGTTCGATCCATGGTCCGGGAAGATGCCACATGCTATGGAGCAACTGAGCCCATGCGCCACAACTGCTGAAGCCCGCGCGCCTAGAGTCCATGCTCCGCAACAAGAGAAGCCACCACAATGAGAAGCCTGCGCACCGCAGCAAAGAGTAGCTCCCACTTGCTGCAACTAGAGGAAGCCCGTGCACAGCAACGAAGACCCAATGCAGCCAAAAAATAAATAAATAAAGTTAAAAGAAAAGAAAGGAATCTACGTTCCCTGGAATTAACCAAATACAAAAAAAAAAAAAAAAAAAAAAAGGCCAGGGACTTCCCTGGTGGTGCAGTGACCAAGAATCTGCGCTCCCAACGCAGGCGGCCCAGGTTTGATCCCTGGTCAGGGAAATAGTCCACATGCTGCAACTAAGAGTTTGCATGCCACAACTAAAGATCCTGTGTGCCAAAACTAACACCTGCCTCAGCCAAAAAAATAAAAATAAAAAATAAATAAATAAATAAATAAATATTTTTTTTTTTTAAAAAAGAGAGAGGCCAGAGGTTTTCTGGTTCAAAATGGCACATGAACACATACACTTAGCTCTTTCTCTAGAATCCATTAACACAGCAATAAAGGAAGTTTTAAAAAGTAATCCTACAACAATAGCAAACACATATTTCTCAAAAAAGGTATATACAAATGGCCCACAAGCACATGAAAAGATGCTCAACATCACTAGTCGTCAGGGAAATGCAAATCAAAACCACAAAGAAATACACTTTGTACCCATTAGAGTGGCTACTATAAAACAAACAAAATAACAAGCATTGGCAAGGAGATGAAATTGGAATCCTTGTGCACTGTCAGCGGAAGTGTAAAATGGTATAGCTGCTACGGAAAACAGTATGGCGGTTGCTCAAAAAACTAAACATAGAAATACCGTGTGATCCAGCATTTGCACTTCTAGATACATATCCAAAAGATATGAAAGTAGGGTATCAAACAGATACTTATACAACATGTCATACCCAGCATTATTCACAACAGCCAAATGGTGGAAGTAACCCAAGTGTCCATCAACATGAATGGATAAATAAAATGTGGTAAATACATACAATAGAATATTATTCAGTCTTATAAAAGAATGAAATTCTGACACATGCTACAACAAGGATGAACCCTGAAGACACCATGCTAAGTGAAAGAAGCCAGACACAAAAGCACAAATACCTACTTTGTCGTCTACTTATATGAGGTACCCAGAGTAGTCAAGTTTGACAGAAAGTGGAATGATGGTTGCCAGGCGTTAGTTAGAGGGAGGGGGAATTGAGGAGATATTGTTTAACGGGTACAGTTTCAATTGTGTAAGATGAAAAAGTTCTGCAGATGGATGGTGGTGATGGCTGCACACCAATATGATGTTCTTAATGCGACTGAACTGTATACTTAAAAATGGTTCAAATGGGGATTTCCCTGATGGTGCAGTGGTTAAGAATCCGCCTGCCAATGCAGGGCACACGGGTTCAAGCCCTGGTCCAGGAAGATCCCACATGCTGTGGAGCAACTAAGCCCGTGCACCACAACTACTGAACCAGCGCTCTAGAGCCCGTGAGCCACAACTACTGAAGCCTGCACGCTCTAGAGCCTGCGTGCCACAACTATTGAATCCGCATGCTGCAACTACTGAAGCCCGCACGCCTAGAGCCCATGCTCCGCAACATGAGAAGCCACTGCAATGAGAAGCCTGTGCACTGCAACAAAGAGTAGCCCCCGCTCACCACAACTAGAGAAAGTCTGCGCACAGCAATGAAGACCGAACGCAGCCAAAAAAAAAAAAAGAAAGGTAAATTTTATGTTAGGTATATTTTTACCAAAATAAACAAAACTTGATAAAAAGTAAATCGCTTTGGGAGTTCCCCGGTGGTCTCGTGGTTAGGATTTGGTGCTTTCACTGCTGTGGCCTGGGTTCAATCCCTGGTAGGGGAACTGAGATCCCAAAAGCCACGCAAAAAAAAGGAAAACAGTAAATCACTTTACACATTAGACACAATAAAAAATAGCTAAGATAATTTAGAAAAAGAACAATGAAGAGAGATTTACTGTATTAGATATGAAAACACATAATTAAGTAGAATTAAATGAAGAAGGCGTGGTACAAACACAGCCATCAAGAAACAGTTAAAAAAAAAAAGAAAATCCCCCAAACAGCTCTGGAAAACAAGCAGACTGTTGTTTGATTAGGTAAACAGTATACAATGAGGATGTATCATTCACCAAGCAGTGTGGTTCCCCAGGAACTTTCAATTCCTGGGGGAAAAAAATTTAAGATGGCTGTTTTATACAACACTCAGATTGCAGGTGAATTTAAACAAATTTAATGGAAACTAAAAATGACTGAAGAAAATATAAATGATAAATTCAAAATTTTAAGATAAGGTAGATTTCCTGAATAACAGAAGAAATACCCAAACAAAACTTTAATATGATGACAAACATCACAAAGTTAAAAACAACAAACTGGGAGAAATTATTTGCAAATACATAAATCAATAGACAATTAACATGCAGAATATAACAAGAACTTCTACAGATTAAGAAAAACACACTTCAGTAATGGGCAAATGAAAGGACCATGCAATTTACAGAAGATGCTTAACTACTCACTCTATAGTAAGCAGAACACTGTAATTTAAAAAAAAATTGGAGGACTTCCCTGGCAGTCCAGTGCTTAAGACGCCACGCTTCCACTGCAGGGGGTGCGGGTTTGATCTCTGGTCGGGGAACTAAGACCTCACAAGCCACACGGTGGGGCAAAAAAAAAAAAAATTTTTTTAATAGTACTGAGATTTTTAATGTTTACTGATTTGTACACAGGTAAATCTAAACTAAGATCAGTGACTTTTTCAACCGAAAACACAACAAATTTAAATTGCCTTAATATGCTTCCAATAATCTAAATGCAGCAATTATTTGCTGTTTCTTAAACAATTTCTAAGAGTATGACAAATTAAAAAAAATCCGCTTTATAGACTAGAAGCGACTATGATAGTCAATAAGTGCCATCTGTTTAAAGTACCTCACAACACTCATTTGTGTTAGTTAGCTCTAAAATATCTCTCGTAAACTACTGAAATTAAATGTTCCCACTGTACTTAATACTGCTTTCTTACGGTGAGTGTTCTTCTTAAGAAGACAAGATTCACTAAAGGAAATTTATCCCCATACTTTTTATTTTACTCTGAAAGAAAAATCCAAGTTAATTAAAGAACTAAATGTCCAATACTGGACCAAAAATAAAAACAAATAATAAAACCTAACTTGAACAATTAGGCTGTTTATAAAATTATTCTTCCATCCCTCAGTTTGACTCCGCTTGCATCATCAAGGAAACAGCTTCTACTCCCAATTAAATTAAATTTGCTCTGTAGTACCAATCTCCCTCTGAAACCTGTAGGAATTATTCTTTGACTTTTTCTAGCTTCTGGTGGTTTGCCAGCAATCTCTGGTGTTCCTTGGCTTACAGATGCATCACTCCAACCCCCTGTCTTCACACAGTATTCTCACTGTGTGTCTTCACATCATCTTCCTTCTGTGTGTGTGTGTGTGTCTGTGTCCAAATTTCCCCCTTTTATGAAGAGACCAGTCATAATTGATTGCAGCCCACCCTAATGACCTTAACTTGATTACCTCTGTAAAGACCTTATTTCCAAATAAGGTCACATTCAGAAGTATTAGAGGTTAGAACTTAAATATATCTTTCTGTTATGTTACATGTAACAATGTGTAATACATTCTCACTGAAAAACTAAAAAACACTACTAAGAGGAATAAAGATCTAAATAAGTAGAGAAATATACTATTTTCATGGGTACGAGGGCTCTATATTGTCAAGATGTCAATTCTCCCCAAATTGATCTATAGATTCAATGCAATCCCAATCAAACTCCCATTAGGCTTTCAGTAGAAACTGACAGGTTGATTTTTAAATTTACA
Source organism: Mesoplodon bidens (assembly GCF_964165515.1). Taxonomy (NCBI): domain Eukaryota; kingdom Metazoa; phylum Chordata; class Mammalia; order Artiodactyla; family Ziphiidae; genus Mesoplodon; species Mesoplodon bidens. The sequence goes on along the minus strand of NC_138161.1, from coordinate 111,474,113 downwards.
TGGAAATAGAAAGGACCTAGAATACTCAAAGCAAACATGAAAAAGAATAATAAAGTTGGAGAACTATTACTGTGTGCCTTCAAGACTTACTGTTACTGACCTAGGTTCTTGGAGTCTTTAATCAACAGAAAGTGGTAAGAGGTCAAATGAGAAATTCAGGCAAGACTTTACTGGGACTTGTGCTACAGCACAAGGGAGCCTGAACAAGCAACAGGTGCCCCCGTTCGCTCCCCAAGGGGGGCAAGCTGGGTCCTTAGATAGGGTGAGGGTAGGAGTGGATTGGTGAGTTGGGCCAGAGGGGTGGCTTAGGTGGTCTGCCCACCCCCTTGGTGGTGATGTGTGCCGGGAGCTTGCTATTGCTATTGCTCCTGGCACCTAAAAAGTGGCAGTTGGGTTTTGGCCTTTTTGTGTCTCATTGTTCATAATTTGCCCCAAATGCCCATGCATGTAGTTATTATTTTTAGTCCCTTATAGTTTTTTTGGTATTCTGTTGGTTGAGGAGATGTTTGTCCAGGCACAAGCACTCCAGTAAAGGGTCTCACGGCCCAGGCCATCTCATTACCATAAAGCGACAGTAATGAAGACACTGTGATTTAAACATTAGAATCAACAAATCAATCAGTGGTGGGACTTCCCTTGTGGTCCTGTGGTTAAGACTCCATGCTCCCAATGCAGGGGGCCCAGGTTCAATCCCCAGTCAGGGAACTAGATCCCACATGCCACAACGAAGGTCCCACATGCCCCAACTAAGACCCAGTGCAGCCAAATAAATAAACAAAATAAATATTTTTTAAAAAGTCAGTGGAATATAGACCCACACTTACAAGAAAAGCTTTTACAAGTGATAAAGGAATAACTAATATTCATAAGGAAAAAATTAACCTCTATCTCATCCACTATTCAAAAATTACTTTGAAATGGACCATAAGCCTAAACATAAAGGCTAAAACTGTAAAGTTTTTAGGGGAAAAAAAGGGGAATATTTTCATATTCCTAGGGTTTTCTTAGATAGGACACAGGAAGTAATAGCCATAAAAGGAAAAGTTAATGAATTAGACTTCATGAAAATTAAAAATTACAGCTCATCAAAAGACACCATTAAGGACTTCCCTGGTGGTGCAGTGGTTAAGAATCCACCTGCCAATGCAGGGGACATGGGTTCGAGCCCTGGTCTGGGAAGATCCCACATGCCACGGAGCAATGAAGCCCGTGTGCCACAACTACTGAAGCCCGCACTCTAGAGCCCGTGAGCCACAATTGCTGAGCCCATGCGCCTAGAGCCTCCACCACAAGAGAAGCCACCGCAATGAGAAGCCTGTGTACCACAACAAAGAGTAGCCCCCGCTCGCTGCAATGAGAGAAAGCCTGCGTGCAGCAACGAAGACCCAACACAGCCATATATAAATAAAAAATAAATTTATAAAAAAAAAAGAAGGAAAGAAAATGAATATGCAAACCACAGACCACAGAAAATATTCACAAAACACATCTGGCAAAGTACTGATACATATCACTACTGAACTCCTACACTCAATAATACAAAGATAAAACTCAAGGGGCAAAAGATTCAAGCAGGCACTTCACAATGGAAGACATACAAGTGGCCAGCCAATAAAAAATGAAAAAAGATTCAATATCATTAGTTACCTGGGACATGCAAATTACAACTACAACGAGATACTACTACAAATCCATCAGAAGAATTAAAATTAAAAAGAGAGATAACAGCAAATGTTGGTGAGGATATTGTAAGTGAACCAAATGTGTCCCCTCGAAATTCACGTAGAAATCCTAATTCAATGTGATGGTATTTGGAGATGGGGCCTTTGGGAGGTCTAATTAGGTCACAAGGGTAGAGATCCCATGAATGGGATTAGCACCCTAATAAGAGGCCAGAGAGCTGGCTAGCTATCCACTAGATGAGAACATAATCAGGAAGAGGGCCAAACCAGGAACCAAACTGGCCAGCACCTTGATCTTAGACTTCCCAGCTCCAGAACTGTGAAAAATAAATCTACGGTTTAAGTGACCCACTCCATATACTTTGTTACAGCAGCCCAAACTAACGCAGATGAGCAGAAGCCAGGATTTGTATATGTTGTTGCTGGGATTAGAAAATAATACAACCACTTTGGAAAATGATCTGGTAGTTTATTTTACAACCAAACATATACCTACTCTATGACAGAGCACTTCCACTCCTAAGTATTTGTCCAAGAAAAATGAAAACATATGACCACAAAAATAAACCTGTACAAGAATCTTCGCAGCAACTTTATTAAAGATAGCCAAAAGCTGGAAACAGCTGAGGGACCATGAACCGGAGAAGAACCAACAAGGGAAGTGGATGGAGGAAGGGAGCCCACAATCAGCTCCACTTAGCTCTGCAGCACTGAGCTGGAAGTGATAAGAAATGCTGGTATTCTTCTCCTCCTGGAGGGATGCTTGACTGGGAGCTAGGGAGACAGGGAGCCCTGTCTTCCGGTCTTGGCCACACCCACTTGGAGTGGAGCTTCCCTCTTGTTGAGCTAGGGAGAGAGAAGGGCAAATTGTGGCTGCAGAGAACAAGGGAATTCCCGGGCGGTCCAGTGGTTAGGACTCCACGCTCTCACTGCCGAGGGCCTGGGTTCAATCCCTGGTGGAGGAACTAAAATCCCACAAGCTGTGCAGCACAGCCAAAATAATAAGAAAGATTAAAAAAAAAGTATAGTAGAACAATACTTAAAAAGAAATAAACTACTAATAACCACAAAGGGATAAATCTGGAACATTACACTACGTAAAAGAAACTTGTACAAAAGAATACACATTGTATGATTACTGTTACGGGTTGAACTGTGTGCCCCCAAAAGATATGCTTAAGTGCTAACCCCTGTACCCAAGAATGTGATCTTATTTAGAAATAGGGTTGTTGTAGACATAACTGAGTTTATATTGGAGAAGGGTGGGCCCTTAATCTAATATCACTGGTGTCCTTGAAAGAGACACAAAGAGAAGAGATGACTTTGTACAGACACATAGGGAGAATGTCATGTGACTATGAAAGCAGGGGCTGGAGTTATGCAGCTGCAAGCCAAGAACACCAAGGACTGTCAGCAACACTCAGAAGCTAAGAGAAAGGCATGTAACAGATTCTCTCCAAGAGACTTCAAGAGAACATGTGTCTGGACTCCTAGCCTCCAGAATTGTAAGAAAATACAATCTGTTATTTTAAGCCACCTGATTTGTGGTAGTTTGTTATGGCAACCCTAGGAAACGAATAGAATTCCATTTATATGAAGTTCTAGAGCAGACAAAACTCATCTATGGTGGGAAAAAGTAAAAACAGTTGTTGACTTTTGTCGGGTGGAGGTAGGGCTTAACTGGAAGGGACATGAGGATAATTTCAGGTGTGATGGTAATGTTCTACATTTTTAAAGGGGTTTGTGTTACAAAGGGTTATAGTTATGTGAACACACAGTGAGATACAATTAAGATTTGTACATTTCAATTATATGTAAATTTTACAGTGAAAGAAAAAAGTTATAAGCTAATATTGATCTTTAATAATATGTATACTTCTATGTGAAGATGTGGCACATATATACAATGGAATATTACTCAGCCATAAAAAGAAACAAAACTGAGTTAATCTGTAGTGAGGTGGATGGACCTAAAGTCTGTCATACAGAGTGAAGTAAGTCAGAAAGAGAAAAACAAATACCGTATGCTAACACATATATATGGAATCTAAAAAAAAAAGGTTCTGAAGAACCTAGGGGCAGGACAGGAATAAAGACACAGACATAGAGAATGGACTTGAGAACACGGGGAGGGGGAAGGGTAAGCTGGGACAAAGAGAGTGGCATGGACATATATACACTACCGAATGTAAAACAGATAGCTAGTGGGAAGCAGCCACATAGCACAGGGAGATCAGCTCAGTGCTTTGTGTCCACCTAGAGGGGTGGGATTGGGAGGGTGGGAGGGAGACACAAGAGGGAGGGGATATGGGGATATATGTATATATATAGCTGATTCACTTTGTTGTAAAGCAGAAACTAATACACCATTGTAAAGCAATCATACTCCAATAAAGATATTAAAAAAACCAAAAAACAAAACAAAAAAATAATATACATACTTATATGTATATTTAAGGGGAAATGAAATGAAAAAAATAAGAAATCAATGGATGGATAGATGAAAAGATATATGACAACAAGTATAGCAAAATGTTAATTGTCACATTTGGTTATGGGTATATGAGAGTTCACCATAGAATTCTTTCAACTTTTCTCTATATTAAAATTTTTTCATAATAACATGCTGAAAAAAATGTAAGCATGCTACCAAAATCTCTTTTAGAAAGAAAGGAGGGAAGGAAGGAGGGTAAGAAAGAAGGGAGGGAGGGAAATAAAAACAAAAACGAAAACCAAGGGTTGGCAAGGTGTTACTACACCTCTTGTACACTACTGGTGTAAAACCATTTTGGAAAAATGCTTGGCAGTATCTCCTAAGGCTTACCCTACCTGTAACCCTACCTGTGGGATAGTCTTAGGTTCTATTAAACATTCAAACTCAGAAAATGACCATAAGGCCACATTTGGCATCAATCTAACAGCATGAAAGCAAGCAAGCCAGGTAACCCTTACCCCACAGAAGCCAACATGTCTTGTGGCAACAATACAGGCACAGGTTCCCCACAAGAAACATGCCCAGTTACAATGGTCACTACACTCAAGAGAAGCACAAAGCATAGTATCCCAATCAGCATTATCATTCCTCCCAATAAAGACGTAATTTGTCACTCAGAAATAATTTTTACCACAACCAATGCTTGCTACCTAGTAACATCATTGACATTCTTACCCTCATTCTGTTTTGGGGGGAACAAAGATAGAGATTTAATCAAAGGACAGATTTTCATATAGCACAGAAAAAGATTTAACTCTTTATCCACATTCTATGACCCCTAAATCCCATTCTATATCCAACAGAAATGTAGACATATGTTCACCAAAATACAAGTATAAAAATGTTCACAGTAACACTATTCATAACAGCCTAACAGGATAAAGACTTTTTCATTGCTTTCACTATTTAATATTTATACAACATAGTACTATGTAGCAATGAAAATAAACTGTAACCACATGTATCTCATCAATCTTAACCATGAGCTGAAGAAGCCCCACACAAGAGTACATGATTCCATTTTTAAAAAGGTTCAGAAACAGGCAAATATGATCCATGGTGTTACAGGCCAGAATAACATCAACAGTTACAGGAATGGGCGAGTGAATAGATTCTGCAAGAGGGCCACAGGGAGGATGCAGGAGTTCTGGCAAAGTTCTGGGTCTTGAATGTGGTACTGGTTACACAGACATGTTCACTCTGAAAATTCGCTGAAGACTTATGATTTGTACACTTTTGCATGTACATGTCAATAAAATTTACATGAAAAACAAAGTAAAGAGGATCAACTTCCAGAATCGTAGAGTAAGGAGATCTGCAGACTTTTTCTTCAACAAAACAACCATAACTGGAGAAAGGTATAAAAAAACTGGTAGAATAAAGTTCCTGAAAATTGTCCTAAGAGCCCACAGCAAAAGAAGAAATACCTCCAGCACCCCACCAAATTTACTAAATCTCAGCAAGAAAGGTGAGAATCTGTGGCACTGCAGCCACAACTGCTCGGCCCCTTCCCTAACTCAACAAGAAGGAAGCTCCACTCCAAGTGGGTGTGTCAAGACAGGAAGACACGGCTCCCTGTCTCCCTAGCTCCCAGTCAAGGGGTACAGCATCCCTCCAGGAGGAGCAGCATACCAGCATTTCTTATCATTTCCAGCTCAGTGCTGCAGAGCTAAGTGGAGCTGACTGTGGGCTCTGCTCTTCCATCCACTTCCCACTCAGGCATAATATGGAACAATAACGGGGCCCCACTGCCCACATCACAGCTCACTCATAGGGCCAAAGGTTCTAGGAGAGGCAAGCCAAGGAGAATAGACTACCATGCCTGTCCACTGGCCTGTTCCTAAAGAGAGAGGTAAGCCCTTGTCTCTGCCTCCAGCTCCAGAGCAGTGGCTCAGAGATTTTGCCAAAGGAAAGAGGCCGTAAAAACTGAGGGCTCCAAAGATTTCCCTCAAAGAAAATGACTTTATTTGGAACAGAATGTGGATTAGTTCAAGCCTAAAGGCACTCTTGAAAACAATGGCAATTTTAGTGGTAAACACTTAAAGAGAAGGCAGGGTGGGACTTCCCTGGTGGCTCAGTGGTTAAGAATCTGCCTGCCAATGCAGGGGACACGCATTCAAGCCCTGGTCTAGGAAGATCACACATGCCGTGAAGCAACTAAGCCTGTGCGCCACAACTACTGAGCCTGCGATCTACAGCCCGTAACCCACAACTACTGAGCCCGTGTGCCACAACTACTGAAGTCCGCGTGCCTAGAGCCCATGCTCTACAACAAGAGAAGCCACGGCAACGAGAAGCCGGCGCACCACAACGAGGAGTAGCCCCTGCTCGCTGCAACTAGTGAAAGCCCGCGCACAGCAACAAAGACCCAACGCAGCCAGAAATAAATAAATAAATTTATTTTTTTTTAAAAAAAGAGAAAGCAGGGTGGAGTGATGTCAGCAAAACGGCAGAGCAGGCAGCTCCAAGCTCTCATCCCTCCAAAGAAACGTCGAAAAAGCAAGGAGAAACTACCAGAGCCAACACTCTCAGAACTCTGGAAAACAAAGGTTTATAGCAACCAAGAAAATGGTGAACCAAGAAAAAGGCAACTTCAGGAAGATTGGTTCAAGATGGTGGAGTAGAAGGAGTTGTGCTCATTCCCTCTCGCGAAAGCACCAAAATCACAAATAACTGCTGAACAATCATCAACAGGAAGACACTGGAACTCACCAAAAAAGATACCCCACATCCAAACACAAAGAACACAATGAGATGGTAGGAGGGGCGCAATCACATTAAAATCAAATCCCATAACTGCTGGGTGGGTGACTCACAAACTGGAGAACACTTATACCACAGAAGTGCACCCACCACAGTGAAGGTTCTGAGCCCCAAGTCAGGCTTCCCAACCTCGGGGTGCGGTAACGGGAGGAGGAATTCCTAGAGAATCAGACTTTGAAGGCTAGCGGGATTTGATTGCACGACTTCGACAGGACTGGGGGGAACAGAGACTCCACTCTTGGAGGGCACACACAAAGTACTGTGTGCATTGGGACCCAGGGGAAGAAGCAGTGACCCCATAGGAGACTGAACCAGACCTACCTGCTAGTGTTGGAGGGTCTCCTCCTGCAGAGGCGGGGGGTGGCTGTGGCTCACCGTGGGGACAAGGACACTGGAAGCAGAAGTTCTGGGAAGTACTCCTTGGCGTGAGTCCTCCCAGAGTCGGCCATTAGCCCCACCAAAGAGCCAGGTAGGCTCCACTGCTGGGTCGCCTGAGGCCAAACAACCAACAGGGAGGGAACCCAGCCCCACCCATCAGCAGACAAGAGGATTAAAGGTTTACTGAGCTCTGTCCATCAGAGCAACACCGAGCTCTACCCACCATCAGTCCCTCCCATCAGGAAGCTTGCACAAACTTCTTAGATAGCCTCATCCAGCAGAAGCCAGACAGCAGAAGAAACAAGAACTACAATTCTGCAGCCTGTGGAACAAAAACCACATTCACAGAAAGATAGACAAAATGAAAAGGCAGAGGACTTTGTACCAGATGAAGAAACAAGATAAAACCCCAGAAAAACAACTAAATGAAGTGGAGATAGGCAACCTTCCAGAAAAAGAATTCAGAATAATGATAGTGAAGATGATCCAGGACCTTGGAAAAAGAATGGAGGCAAAGATCGAGAAGATACAAGAAATGTTTAACAAAGACCTAGAAGAATTAAAGAACAAACAGGGCTTCCCTGGTGGCACAGTGGTTGAGAGTCTGCCTGCCGATGCAGGGGAGACGGGTTCGTGCCCCGGACCGGGAAGATCCCACATGCCACGGAGCGGCTGGGCCCGTGAGCCATGGCCGCTGAGCCTGCGTGTCCAGAGCCTGTGCTCTGCAACGGGAGAGGCCACAGCAGTGAGAGGCCCGCATACAGCAAAAAAAAAAAAGAACAAACAAACAGAGATGAACAATACAATAACTGAAATGAAAGATACACTAGAAGGAATCAATAGCAGAATAACTAAGGCAGAAGAACAGATAAGTGACCTGGAAGACAGAATGGTGTAATTCACTGCCATGGAAGAGAATAAAGAAAAAAGAGTGAAAAGAAATGAAGACAGCCTAAGAGACCTCTGGGAGAACATTAAAGGCAACAACATTCGCATTACAGGGGTCCCAGAAGGAGAAGAGAGAGAGAAAGGACCCAAGAAAATATTTGAATAGATAATAGTTGAAAAATTCCCTAACATGGGAAAGGAAATAGCCACCCAAGTCCAGGAAGCGCACATAGTCCCAGGCAGGATAAACCCAAGGAGAAACACGCCGAGACATGCAGTAATCAAACTGAAAAAAATTAAAGACAAAGAAAAACTATTGAAAGCAGCAAGTGAAAAAGGACAAATAACATACAAGGGAACTCCCATAAGATTAACAGCTGATTCCTCAGCAGAAACTCTACAAGCCAGAAGGGACTGGCATGACATATTTAAAGTGATGAAAGGGAAGAACCTACAACCAAGATTACTCCACCCAGCAAGGCTCTCATTCACATTCAACGGAGAAATCAAAAGCTTTACAGACCAGCAAAAGCTAAGAGAAATCAGCACCACCAAACCAGCTCTACAACAAATGCTAAAGTAATTTCTCAAAGTGGGAAACACAAGAGAAGAAAAGGACCTACAAAAACGAACCCACAACAATTAACAAAATGGTAATAGGAACATAATTATCAATAATTACCTTAGACATGAAAGGATTAAATGCTCCAACCAAAAGACATAGGCTCCCTGAATGGATACAAAAACAAGACCCATATATATGCTGTCGACAAGAGTCCCACTTCAGACCTAGGGACACATACAGACTGAAAGTGAGGGAATGGAAAAAGATATTCCATGCAAATGGAAATCAAAAAGAAAGTTGGAGTAGCAATACTCATATCAGATAAAATAGACTTTAAAATAAAGAATGTTACAAGAGACAAGGAAGGACACTACATAATGATCAAGGGCTCGATCCAAACAGAAGATATAACAATTATAAATATATATGCACCCAACAAAGGAGCACCTCAATACATAAGGCAACTGCTAACAGCTATAAGAGAGGAAATTGACAGTAACACAATAATAGTGGGGGACTTTAACACTTCACTTACTCCAATGGACAGATCATCCAGACAGAAAATTAATAAGGAGACACAAGCTTTAAATGACTCAATAGACCAGGTAGATTTAATTGATATTTATAGGACATTGCATCCAAAAACAGCAGATTACACTTTCTTCTCAAGCCCACATGGAGCATTCTCTCCAGGATAGATCACATCTTGGGGTCACAAATCAAGCCTCGGTAAATTTAAGAATATTGAAATCACATCAATAATCTTTTCCAACCAAAACGCTATGAGATTAGAAATCAATTACAGGGAAAAAAACGTAAAATACACAAACACATGGAGGCTAAACACTATGTTACTAAATAACCAAGAGATCACTGAAGAAATCAAAGAGGAAATCAAAAAATACCTACAGACAAATTACGATGAAAACACAATGATCCAAAACCCATGGGATGCAGCAAAAGCAGTTCTAACAGGGACCTTTACAGCAATACAAGCCTACCTCAAGAAACAAGAAAACTCTCAAATAAACAACCTAACCTTACAACTAAAGGAACTAGAGAAAGAAGAACAAACAAAACCCAAAGTTAGCAGAAGGAAAGAAATCATAAAGATCAGAGCAGAAACAAAGAAAACAACAGCCAAGATTAAAAAAACTGAAAGCTGGTTCTCTTTGAGAAGATAAACAAAAGTGATAAACCTTTAGCCAGACTCATTAAGAAAAAAGAGGGAGAGGACTCAAATTAATAAAATTAGAAATGAAAAAGGAGAAGTTACAATGGACACCGCAGAAATACAAAGCATCCTATGAGACTACTACAAGCAACTCTATACCAATAAAATGGACAACCTGGAAGAAATGGACAAATTCTTCCAAAGGTAGTACCTTCCAAGACTGAACCAGGAAGAAATAGAAAATATGAACAGACCAATAACAAGCAATGACATTGAAACTGTGATTAAAACTCTTCCAACAACAAAATTCCAGGACCAGATGGCTTCACAGGTGAATTCTATCAAACATTTAGAGAAGAGCTAACACCCATTCTTCTCAAACTCTTCCAAAAAACTGCGGAGGAAGGAACACTCCCAAACTCAATCTATGAGGCGACCATCACGCTGATACCAAAACCAGACAAATATACTACAAAAAAAGAAAATTACAGACCAATATCACTGATGAATATAGATGCAAAAATCCTCAAAAAATTCAAGCAAACAGAATCCAATAACACATTAAAAGGATCATACACCATGATCAAGTGGGATTTATGTCAGGGATGCAAGGATTCTTCAATATATGCAAATCAATCAATGTGATACACCGTATTAACAAATTGAAGAAAAACCATATGATCATCTCAATAGATGCAGAAAAAGCTTTTGACAAAATTCAACACCCATTTATGATAAAAACTCTCCAGAAAGTGGGCATAGAGGGAACCTACCTCAAGATAAGAAATGCCATATACGACAAACCCACAGCAAACATCATTCTCAATGGTGAAAAACTGACAGCATTTCCTCTAAGATCAGGAACGAGACAAGGATGTCCACTCTCACCACTATTATTCAACATAGTTTTGGAAGTCCTAGCCATGGCAATCAGAGAAGAAAAAGAAATAAAAGGAAAACAAATTGGAAAAGAAGAAGTAAAACTGTCACTGTTTGCAGATGACATGTTACTATACATAGAGAATCCTAAAGATGACACCAGAAAACACCCAGACCTAATCAACGAATTTGGTGAAGTTGCAAGATACAAAATTAATGCACAGAAATCTCTTGCATTCCTATACACTAATAATGAAAAATCTGAAAGAGAAATTATGGAAACACTCCCATTTACCATTGCAACAAAAAGAATAAAATACCTAGGAATAAACCTACCTAGGGAGACAAAAGACCTCTATGCAGAAAACTGTAAGACACTGATGAAAGAAATTAAAGATGATACCAACAGATGCAGAGATACACCATGTTCTTGCATTGGAAGAATCAATATTGTGAAAATGACTATACTGCCCAAAGCAATCTACAGATTCAATGCAATCTGTATCAAATTACCAGTGGCCTTTTTCACAGAACTAGAACAAAAAAAATCTTAAAATTTGTATGGACCGCGTATCCACAGAGCTGGAACTCCCGGCTTGGGGTCTCTTCCCTCTGCCGTCACGGAACTGCCCCGGAGCCCGAGGGGAGGGCGGCCTCACTGAGACTGCCGGCTCTGGAGGGGCCCCGGCGGCCGAAGCCGTGACAGCCATGCAGATGGCAGGCCGGATCACTCATCCTGGGGTAAGCCAGCTGCCATGTCATGAGGACACTCAAGCAGTCCTAAGGAGAAATTCACGTGGCAAGGAACTGAGGCCTCTTACCTACAGCCACGTGAATTTTGCAGAGGCGGGGCCAAATCCAAAGCTGAGCCCCCGGAGCTGTGCGGAAAAAAGAAGAGAAAGGGAAATCTCTCCCAGCAGCCTCAGGAGCAACGGATTAAATCTCCACAATCAACATGATGTACCCTGCATCTGTGGAATACTTGAATAGACAACGAATCATCCCATATTGAGGAGGTGGACTTTGAGAGCAAGATTTATTATTTTTTCCCCTTTTCCTCCTTTTGTGAGTGTGTATGTATATGCTTCTGTGTGAGATTTTGTCTATACAGCTTTGCTTTCACCATTTGTCCTAGGGTTCTATCCGACCGTTTTTTGTTCTTTTTTTTTTTTTACTTAAAAATTTTTTTTTAATAATAATTATTTTATTTTAGTAACTTTATTTTATTTTACCTTACTTTATTTTCTTTTCTTTTATCCTCTTTCTTTGTTTCTTTCTACTTTTTCTCCCTTTTATTCTGAGCCGTGTGGATGAAAGGCTGTTGGTGCTGCAGCTGGAGTCAGTGCTGTGCCTCTGAGGTGGGAGAGCCAACTTCAGGACACTGGTCCACAAGAGACCTCCCAGCTCCACATAATATCAAATGGCAAAAATCTCCCAAAGACCTCCATCTCAACATCAACACCCAGCTTAACTCAACAACCAGCAAGCTACAGTGCTAGACACCCTATGCAAAACAACTAGCAAGACAGGAACACAACCCCACCCATTAGCAGAGACACTGCCTAAAATCATAATAAGGCCACAGACACCCCAAAACACACCACCAGACGTGGACCTGCCCACCACAAAGACAAGATCCAGCCTCATCCACCAGAACACAGGCACTAGTCCCCTCCAACAGGAAGCCTACACAACCCACTGAACCAACTTTAGCCACTGGGGACAGACACCAAAAACAACGGGAACTACAAACATGCAGCCTGCAAAAAGGAGACCCCAAACACAGTAAGATAAGCAAAATGAGAAGACAGAAAAACACACAGCAGATGAAGGAGCAAGATAAAAACCAACCAGACCTAACAAATTAGAGGAAATAGGCAGTCTACCTGAAAAAGAATTCAGAATAATGACAGTAAAGATGATCCAAAATCTTGGAAATAGAATAGAGAAAATGCAAGAAACATTTAACAAGGACCTAGAAGAACTAGAGATGAAACAAGCAATGATGAACAACACAATAAATGAAATTAAAAATACTCTAGAAGGGGGCTTCCCTGATGGCGCAGTGGTTGAGACTCCGCCTGCCGATGCAGGGGACACGGGTTCGTGCCCTGGTCCGGGAAGATCCCACAAGCCGCGGAGCGGCTAGGCCCGTGAGCCATGGCCACTGAGCCTGCGCGTCCGGAGCCTGTGCTCCACAACGGGAGAGGCCACAACACTGAGAGGCCCGCGTACCGCAAAAAAAAAAAAAAAAAAAACAACTCTAGAAGGGATCAATAGCAGAATAACTGAGGCAGAAGAACGGATAAGTGACCTGGAAGATAAAATAGTGGAAATAACTACTGCAGAGCAGAATAAAGAAAAAAGAACAAAAAGAACTGAGGACAGTCTCAGAGACCTCTGGGACAACATTAAATGCACCAAGATTCGAATTATAGGGGTTCCAGAAGAAGAAGAGAAAAAGAAAGGGACTGAGAAAATATTTGAAGAGATTATAGTCGAAAACTTCCCTAATACGGGAAAGGAAATAGTTAATCAAGTCCAGGAAGCACAGAGAGTCCCATACAGGATAAATCCAAGGAGAAACACGCCAAGACACATATTAATCAAACTGTCAAAAATTAAATACAAAGAAAACATATTAAAAGCAGCAAGGGAAAAACAACAAATAACACACAAGGGAACCCCCATAAGTTTAACAGCTGATCTTTCAGCAGAAACTCTGCGAGCCAGAAGGGACTGGCAGGACATATTTAAAGTGATGAAGGAGAAAAACCTACAACCAAGATTACTCTACCCAGCAAGGATCTCATTCAGATTTGATGGAGAAATTAAAACCTTTACAGACAGGCAAAAGCTGAGAGAGTTCAGCACACCCAAACCAGTTTTACAACAAATGCTAAAGGATCTTCTCTAGGCAAGAAACACAAGAGAAGGAAAAGATCGACAGTAACAAACCCAAAACAATTAAGAAAATGGGAATAGGAAAATACCTATCGATAATTACCTTAAATGTAAATGGATTAAATGCTCCCACCAAAAGACACAGACTGGCTGAATGGATATAAAAACAAGACCCATATGTATGCTGTCTACAAGAGACCCACTTCAGACCTAGAGACACATACAGACTGAAAGTGAGGGGATAGAAAAAGATATTCCATGCAAATGGAAACCAAAAGAAAGCTGGAGTAGCAATTCTCATATCAGATAAAATAGACTTTAAAATAAAGACTATTAGAAGAGACAAAGAAGGACACTACATAATGATCAAGGGATCGATCCAAGAAGAAGATATAACAATTGTAAATATTTATGTACCCAACATAGGAGCACCTCAATACATAAGGCAAATACTAACAGCCATAAAAGGGGAAATCGACAGTAACACATTCATGGTAGGGGACTTTAACACCCCACTTTCACCAATGGACAGATCATGCAAAATGAAAATAAATAAGGAAACACAAGCTTTAAATGATACATTAAACAAGATGGACTTAATTGATATTTATAGGACATTCCATCCAAAAACAACAGAATACACATTAATCTCAGGTGCCCATGGAACGTTCTCCAGGATAGATCATATCCTGGGTCACAAATCAAGCCTTGGTAAATTTAAGAAAATTGAAATTGTATCAAGTACCTTTTCGGACCACAACGCTATAAGACTAGATACCAATTACAGGAAAAGATCTGTAAAAAAAAATACAAACACATGGAGGCTAAACAATACGCTACTTAATAACGAAGTGATCACTGAAGAAATCAAAGAGGAAAACAAAAAATTCCTAGAAACAAATGACAAAGGAGACACGATGACCCAAAACTTATGGGATGCAGCAAAAGCAGTTCTAAAAGGGAAGTTTATAAAAATAAAATCCTACCTTAAGAAACAGGAAACATCTCGAATAAACAACCTAACCTTGCACCTAAAAAATTAGAGAAAGAAGAACAAAAAACCCCCAAAGTTAGCAGAAGGAAAGAAATCGTAAAGATCAGATCAGAAATAAATGAAAAAGAAATGAAGGAAACGATAGCAAAGATCAATAAAACTAAAAGCTGGTTCTTTGAGAAGATAAACAAAATTGATAAACCATTAGCCAGACTCATCAAGAAAAAAAGGGAGAACACTCAAACAACAGAATTAGAAATGAAAAAGGAGAAGTAACAACTGACACTGCAGAAATACAAAAGATCATGAGAGATTACTACAAGCAACTCTATGCCAATAAAGTGGACAACCTTGGAGAAATGGACAAATTCTTAGAAATGCACAACGTGCAAGACTGAATCAGGAAGAAATAGAAAATACGAACAAATCAATCACAAGCACTGAAATTGAAACTGTGATTAAAAATCTTCCAACAAACAAAAGCCCAGGACCAGATGGTTTCACAGGCGAATTCTATCAAACATTTAGAGAAGAGCTAACACCTATCCTTCTCAAACTCTTCCAAAATATAGCAGAGGGAGGAACACTCCCAAACTCATTCTACGAGGCCACCATCACCCTGATACCAAAACCAGACAAGGATGTCACAAAGAAAGAAAACTACAGGCCAATATCACTGATGAACATAGATGCAAAAATCCTCAACAAAATACTAGAAAACAGAATCCAACAGCACATTAAAAGGATCATACACCATGATCAAGTGGGGTTTATTCCAGGAATGCAAGAATTCTTCAATATATGTGAATCAATCAATATGATACACCATATTAACAAACTGAAGGAGAAAAACTATATGGTCATCTCAATAGATGCAGAGAAAGCTTTCAACAAAATTCAACATTCATTTATGATAAAAACCCTGCAGAAAGTAGGCATAGAGGGAACTTTCCTCAACATAATAAAGGCCATATATGGCAAACCCACAGCCAACATCGTCCTCAATGGTGAAAAACTGAAACCATTTCCACTAAGATCAGGAATAAGACAAGGTTGCCCACTCTCACCACTCTTATTCAACATAGTTGTGGAAGTTTTAGCCACAGCAATCAGAGAAGAAAAGGAAATAAAAGGAAACCAAATTGGAAAAGAAGAAGTAAAGCTGTCACTGTTTGCAGATGACATGATACTATACATAGAGAATCCTAAAGATGCTACCAGAAAACTACTAGAGCTAATCAACGAATTTGGTAAAGTGGCAGGATACAAAATTAATGCACAGAAATCTCAGGCATTCCTATAAACTAATGATGAAAAATCTGAAAGTGAAATCAAGAAAACACTCCCATTTACTACTGCAACAAAAAGAATAAAATACCTAGGAATAAACCTACCTAAGGAGACAAAAGACCTGTATGCAGGAAATTATAAGACACTGATGAAAGAAATTAAAGATGATACAAATAGATGGAGAGATATACCCATGTTCTTGGATTGGAAGAATCAACATTGTGAAAATGACTCTACTACCTAAAGCAATGTACAGATTCAATGCAATTCCTATCAAACTACCACTGGCATTTTTCACAGAACCAGAACAAAAATTTTCACAGTTTGTATGGAAACACAAAAGACCCCGAATAGCCAAAGCAATCTTGAGAACGAAAAACGGAGCTGGAGGAATCAGGCTCCTGGTCTTCAGACTATACTACAAAGCTACAGTAATCAAGACAGTATGGTACTGGCACAAAAACAGAAATATAGCTCAATGGAACAAGACAGAAAGCCCAGAGATAAACCCACGCACTTATGGTCACCTTATCTTTGATAAAGGAGGCAGGAATGTACATTGGAGAACGGACAGCCTCTTCAATAAGTGGTGCTGGGAAAACTGGACAGGAACATGTAAATGTATGAGATTAGATCACTCCCTAACACCATACACAAAAATAAGCTCAAAATGGATTAAAGACCTAAATGTAAGGCCAGAAACGATCAAACTCTTAGAAGAAAACATGACATAAATCACAGCAAGATCCTTTTTGACCCACATCCTAGAGAAATGGAAATAAAAACAAAAATAAACAAATGGGACCTAAGGAAACTTAAATGCTTTTGCACAGCAAAGGAAACCATAAACAAGACCAAAGACAACCCTCAGAATGGGAGAAAATATTTGCAAATGAAGCAACTGACAAAGGATTAACCTCTAAAATTTACAAGCAGCTCATGCAGCGCAATAACAAAAAAACAAACAACCCAATCCAAAAATGGGCAGAAGACCTAAATAGACATTTCTCCAAAGAAGATACACAGACTGCCAACAAACACATGAAAGAATGCTCAACCTCATTAATCATTAGAGAAATTCAAATCAAAACTAAAATGGGATATCATCTCACACCAGTCAGAATGGCCATCATCAAAAAATCTAGAAACAATAAGTGCTGGAGAGCGTGTGGAGAAAAGGGAACACTCTTGCACTGCTAGTGGGAATGTGAATTTGTACAGCCACTATGGAGAACAGTATCGAGGTTCCTTAAAAAACTAAAAATAGAACTACCATATGACCCAGCAATCCCACTACTAGGCATATACCCAGAGAAAATCATAATTCAAAAAGAGTCATGTACCAAAATGTTCATTGCAGCTCTATTTACAATAGCCAGGAGATGGAAACAACCTAAGTGTCCATCACTGGATGAATGGATGAAGATGTGGCACATATATACATTGGAATATTACTGAGCCATAAAAAGAAACGAAATTGAGCTATTTGGAATGAGGTGGATGGACCTAGAGTCTGTCATACAGAGTGAAGTCAGTCAGAAAGAGAAAGACAAATACCATATGCTAACACATATATATGGAATTTAAGAAAAAAAAACATGTCATGAAGAACCTAGGGGTAAGACAGGAATAAAGACACAGACCTACTAGAGAATGGACTTGAGGATATGGGGAGGGGGAAGGGTAAGCTATGACAAAGTGAGAGAGTGGCATGGAGATATATACACTACCAAACATAAAATAGATAGCTAGTGGGAAGCAGCCGCATAGCAAAGGGAGATCAGCTCGGTGCTCTGTGACCATCTAGAGGGTTGGGATAGGGAGGGTGGGAGGGAGGGAGACGCAAGAGGGAAAAGAGATATGGGAACATAAGTATATGTATAACTGATTCACTTTGTTATAAAGCAGAAACTAACACACCATTGTAAAGCAATTATACTCCAATAAAGATGTAAAAAAAAAAAAATGGTATGGAGACACAAAAGACCCTGAATAGTCAAAGCAGTCTTGAGGGAAAAAAACTGAGCTGGAGGAGTCAGACTCCCTGACTTCAGACTATACTACAAAGCTTTAGTAATGAAGACAATATGGTACTGGCACAAAAACAGAAATACAGATCAATGGAACAAGATAGAAAGCCCAGAGATAAACCCATGCACCTATGGTCAACTAATTTATGATAAAGGAGGCAAGGATATACAATGGAGAAAAGAGTCTCTTTAACAAGTGGTGCTGGGAAAACTGGACAGATACATGTAAAAGAATGAAATCAGAACACTCCCTAACACCATACACAAAAATAGACTCAAAATGGATTAGAGACCTAAATTTAAGACCGGACACTATAAAACTCTTAAGAGGAAAACGTAGGAAGAACATTCTTTGACATAAATCCCAGCAAGATCTTTTTTGATCCACCTCCTAGTATAATGGAAATAAAAGCAAAAATAAACAAATGGGACCTAATGAAACTTAAAAGCTTTTGCAAAGCAAAGGAAACCATAAACAAGATGAAAAGACAACCCTCAGAATGGGAGAAAATATTTGCAAACGAATCAACGGACAAAGGATTAACCTCCAAAATACATAAACAGGTCAAGCAGCTGAATACTAAAAAAACAAACAACCCAATCCAATAATGGGCAGAAGACCTAAATACACATTTCTCCAAAGAAGACATACAGATGGCCAAGAAGCACATGAAAAGCTGCTCAACATCACTAATTATTAGAGAAATGCAAATCAAAACTACAATGAGGTATCACCTCACACCAGTTAGCATGGGCATCATCAGAAAATGTACAAACAACAAATGCTGGAGAGGCTGTGGAGAAAAGGGAACCCTCTTGCACTGTTGGTGGCAATGTAAATTGATACAGCCACTATGGAGAACAGTATGGAGGTTCCTTAAAAAACTACAAATAGAACTACCATACGACCCAGCAATCCCACTACTGGGCATATACCCAGAGAAAATCATAATTCAAAAAGACACATGCACCCCAATGTTCACTGCAGCACTATTTACAATAGCCAGGTCATGGAAGCAACCCAGATGCCCATTGACAGACAAATGGATAAAAAAGATGTGGTATGTATATACAATGGAATATTGCTCAGCTATAAAAAGGAACGAAATTGGGTCATATGTGGAGACGTGGATGGATCTAGAGACTGTCATACATTGTGAAGTAAGTCAGAAAGAGAAAAACAAATATAGTATATTAACACATATATGTGGAACCTACAAAAATGGTACAGATGAACTGGTTTGCAGGGCAGAGATAGAGACACAGATGTAGAGAACAAACATATGGACACCAAGGGGGGAAAACTGGAACAGTGGGTGGTGGTGATGGGATGAATTGGGCGATTGGGATTGACGTATATACCTTAATATGTATAAAATAGATAACTAATAAGAACCTGCTGTATAAAAAATAAATAAAATAAAATAAAATAGAAAACTTCAAAAAAAAACTGCCTTGCTGTTTCCAATGGGGTTTTTTAGTGGTTTAGCTAAGATATATCTCTATGGAGATTCTAGTGTTGTATCTCTCTTATTCTTCTAAAGCCGAGTAAATGTGAATCATAACATTAAATGTCTAAAAAAAAGAAAAAGCCCATCTCAAAAGTAGTAGGGGGTTTCCCTGGTGGCGCAGTGGTTGAGAGTCCGCCTGCCGATGCAGGGGACACAGGTTCGTGCCCCGGTCCGGGAAGATCTCACATACCATGGAGCGGCTAGGCCCGTGAGCCATGGCCTCTGAGCCTGCACGTCCAGAGCCTGTGCTCCGCAATGGGAGAGGCCACAACAGTGAGAGGTCCGTGTACTGCAAAAAAAAAAAAAAAGAAAAGAAAAAAAAAAACGCAGTAGGAAAATTTTGCGGACACTTTACTTGTTCTTGCCCCACACCCTCCTCAGCATACTGGCAGTCTTTAAGAGGGAAACCCACGTTCTCAGATTTGGACATTTGTTCCTGGTTCTGGAGGGAAATGAGCAGACTCAGGGCAAGATACACGTTCAGTAAACATCTGAGAAGATCCTAAGCTTTCACCTTGGGCTGATCCCAGGCTCAATTCAAGGCTGGCTAAGTGTTGAAGGACAGCCTTGGCACCAATCCAATGTGCCAAGACAGAGAAGTGCTTCTTTGTTTTGTTTCTTTTTCTTGTTTTTTCAGCCCCCGACATTCAAAGAAATCTGTCAAAATACTAACCGAACACAAACTAAGACAAAGACTCGGTGACCACACACATTAAGGAATATAGTCTTTGCAGAAATAGTTTGGGAAACTCAGTAACAAATGGCCTATTATAGCCTTCAACAATCAAAAAAATGGTAAACCCCAGGGAAAGGGAAGAATCTGATTCCCAGAGTTACCACACTGTAATATTCAAATGTTCAATTTTCTCCAAAAAACCAACCGCAAGGCATACTAAGAAACAAGAAAGTTTGGACAATTCAAAGGAACAGAAACTATCCCTAAGGAAGTCTAGACATCAGACTTACTAAAAAAAAAACTTTAAAATAACTGTCTTATCAACAAATGGCACCAGGAAAACAAGATATCCACATGTAAAAGAATGAAGTTGGACCCTTCCCTCACACCATATACAAAAATCAACTCAAAATGGGTTAAAAGCTTAGGGACTTCCCTGGCAGTCCAGTGGTTAAGACTCTGCACTTCCAATGAAGGGGTGCAGGTTCAATCCCTGGTCAGGTAACTAACATCCCACATACTGCACAGCACAGGGGGTAGGGGGTGGGGTGGGGTAAAAAAAGGATATACAACCCAATAAGAAAAAAATGAGCCTGAGATCTGAACAGACTCTTTACCAAAAGGGACAGACAGCAAAAAAGCACATGAAAAGATGCTCATAGCAAAACTTGTCAAACTGCAAATTTTAAATACACTCAGTTACTTCACATTAATTATACTTCAATAAAGCTATAATTATACTTCAATAAAGCTATGGAATTTTTAAAAATAAACTTAAATAGCACTCACAAAAAAGCAAACAGATGTGCTCATGTGACATGCAATGGCTTGGACTGACTACAGATAATAACACTGTGTATCATGAAGGCTGATTTTAAAGAATGACATTATGATGGACTCTGTTAGTTTCGTATTTCACATCCAGTCTTCTTTGCTTCCTTATTAAAAGAACCTCAACTGTGTACAAGAAAATGTGTCCAGCTAAAACAAGCAGAACTCTTGTCTGTGGCTGTTTTACCGCTGTAATAGAGACACCACCCCCTTCCTCCTTGTCCATGCTGGAATAAGGGAGCACAGCATCTGTACTGTGACCGTGAGGACAAAAGCCAATACTAAGGATGGAGGGGGGAAAAAACGGGGAGGAACCTGGTTCCTTGATGACATCCACAAGAGTCAAGTCCTAGACTGCTTGCCTCTGAACTTCTTGTTGAGAAAAGATGTCTTCCTTGTTTAAGCCATTATTTGTTGCTGTGTCTCTTGCACATAGTTGATCAAAATTTGTAACAGTGAGAGAATTTAGTTCAGAAGTGGGGTCTGAGGTACTAGTCACCCAAATCAGCCCTATGTCACTGTCCAATTTTATGGTCCTACTCTTTTCCCTACTAAGTCCCTTAACTTTTACAAGAGATCTAGTGAGATTTTAAACTCAGTTTATGTTGTAATTCATCAGCTCACAAGCTCAGGCTCTGGCTTTTGACAGTATCAGCCTATGACTGTAAAAGATGAGAAAACTCTCTTAGGGAAGTCACAGAAACTTCCTGGGTTTTTCAATGCCTTAAGAAAGAATTCTACTTAAGTAAAATTTCTGAGTAATGGGGGGGGGGAAAAAAGAATTCTATACAAATCCTTGGCAAGCACCCATAGCCTCTCCTTAAGTGGACACTTTATTCCAGGTAATAACTTAAGGAACTGTTTCATCACTGCATGATATTGGACTGCTGAAGTCACATCCTCTGTAACTAATTTCATCCTCACTGCCATCAAACCCAAACAGTTCCTACAACCAATGTGAGATTCCCACATCTTTGAAGGTCTCCTACTTGCAACTAATCTTGCTATCAATTATCAAATAGGTCTGCCTAGCAATAGCATATTATAGAAATTAAATATAGAAATAATCTTTGGGTGGGCCTGAGACCCAGGTCCTAAAGGTATGTAATCAGCAATAATGCCCAATTACACCATGAGAGTTGTTCTGGCAAAAATACCATTTCCACTGCTGCTCAGACCTGGATTCCAAAAGTCCAAGAGGTGCTGCCCCTGAAGAAGTGGGTTTCTCTGTCACCAGGCTTGCAGGTCAATCTTCCTGCTCACTGCTACATATTCACATTGTTTACTTCTAAACCCAGGTCTTAGGTCACATTCCTGACCCTAGGAGATGGGAAGTATGAATCCTGTAATTTCATTGAGAAGAGAGAACCCTTAGGTAGGAAACTATCAAAATGTAAGATGTTGTGCAACCACAAATTGTAACTGTCCATCACTTACATTATTATCTTTACCATCTTAACCTCAAACATTTTACACAAGATACTTCTATACAATGACAATTAATTGCCCATCACCACTTTTAGTCATACTTACTGAATGGCCACCTAAAACTACATATAAAGCTCCTGAAGAAAACAGGGGAAAAGCTTCATGACATGGGATTTAGCAATGATTTCTTGGATATGACACCAAGAGCACAAGTAACAAAAGTAAAAATAGACAAATGGGACTACATCAAACTTAAATACTTCTGTCCATCAAAGGACACAATCAATAAAGTGAAATGGCAACCTATGGAATGAGAAAATATTTGCAAATCATATCTGATAAGGGTTAACTCCGGAATATATTAGGAATACTAACAACTCAATAACAAAAAAACAAATACCTGATTAAAAAATGAGCAAAGGACTTAAATAAACATCTTTCCAAAGAAGATAGGCAATGGCCAATAAGCACATGAAAAGATGCTCAATATCATTAGTCATTCGGGAAATGCAAATCAAAACCACAATGGGATAGCATCTCCCACCCACTAGGATGGCTGTATCAAACAAACAAAACAAAACCATAAAGTAACAAATGCTGACAAAGATATCCTAAAAACGAACCCTTGCACATTGCTGGTGGGAGTGTTTAAGATTGTACAGCTGCTATGGAAGAGTACAGCAGTTCCTCAAAAAATTAAACATAGAATTACCATACGAGCCAGGAGTTCCTTTCTGGGTACATACCCAAAAGAGTTGAAAGCAGGGATACAGACACTTGTACACCAATGTCCATAGCAGCATTATTCACAATAGCCAAAAGGTGGAAGCCAAAGATGGAAGTAACCCAAAGATCCATTGACAGATGAATGCATAAACAAAGCATGGTAAACACATACAATGAAATATTATTTAGCCATAGAAAGGAATGAAATTCCGACCCATGCTACAACACGGATGAACTCTGACATTATGCTAAGTGAAAGAAGGTGATCATTTTGTAGTGTATAAAAATATCGAATCACTGCCATAACCCTGAAACCAATACTGTAAGTCAACTATACTTCAATTTTTTAAAAAAATTGCCCAATTGCCCTCCTGGAAAAAAGAAAGAGAGAGGAGAGGAGAGACGGGAAGGGAAGGGGAGGGGAGGGGAGGGAAGGGAAGGGAAGGAAAGGAAGGGGAAGGAAGAAAGAAGCCAGATACAAAAGCACAAACAGCTACTATAATTCTACTTATATGAGGTACTCAAAGTAGTCAAATTCATAGAGGCAGGAAATAACAATGGTGGTTGCCAGGGGCTGGAGGAAGAGGGAATTGGGGAATTATTGTTTAATGGGTATGGAGTTTCAGTTTGGGAAGATGAAAAAGTTCTGGAAAGGGATGGTGGTGATGGTTGCACACTTATGTGAATGTACTTAATGCCTTGGACTGCACACCTAAAAATGGTTAAAATGGTAAATTTTGTTATGTATACTTTATCACAATTTAAAAAACACACTAAGCTACCACTTAACACCTCCTAGGATGGCTATAAAAAAATTAAAAGGGGCTTCCTTGGTGGCGCAGTGGTTGAGAGTCCGCCTGCCGATGCAGGGGACACGGGTTCGTGCCCCGGTCCGGGAAGATCCCACATGCCGTGGAGCGGCTAGGCCCGTGAGACATGGCCGCTAAGCCTGTGCGTCCAGAGCCTGTGCTCCGCAACGGGAGAGGCCACAGCAGTGAGAGGCCCGCGTATTGCAAAAAAAAAATAAAAAGAAAAAAAATAAAAAGAAAAGAAAAACAACCCCCCCCCCGAAAATAACAAGTGTTGGTTAGGATGTGCATAAATTGGAACCATTACACATTGCAGTGGGTATGTAAAATGGTGCAGACCTGTGGAAAAGTTTGGCAGTTTCTCAAAAAGCTAAACATAAATCACCATATGATCCAGCAATTCCACTCCTAGATATATACACAAAAGAAATGAAAACATATTCAGACAAATATTTGTACATGAATATTCGTATCAGCACTGTTCAAACAGCCAAAAGATGAAAACTACCCAAATGTCCATCAATGGATGAATGAAAAAAATACAATATATCCATAAAATTATTCAGCCCTAAAAAGGAAAGAAGTACTGATATAACCTTGTATGAACTTTGGAAGCATTATGCTAAGTGAAAGGAGCCAGACACAACAGATCACATACTGAACACACTTATATGAAAAATCTAGAACAAGCAAATCCATAGAGATTAGAAACTCCGGAAAGGGGGAGGGGAGCGGAAGAATGGGGAGTCATTGCTTAATGGTTAAAGAGTCTGTCTGGGGTAATGAAAAAGTTTTGGAAACACAGTGGTGATGGCTGCAAAACATTGTGAAAGTAATTAACAACACCGAACTGTATACTTAAAAATGGTTAAAATGGCAAATTTTATTTACCACAATAAAAAGAATTCCAAAATAAGGCAAGTAGACCAGAGCATAAGCACCACATTCAAAGCCTAAACATGAAACACCGCATGACTTATTGATCATGTGAGTGATCAGGCTGCTAGAGTCTAGTGTTCAGTTTGGAGCATAATGAACAGTACATACTGTGGAGAGCTATGAATAAAAATGGATGAACTAGATGGAACTGGCCACAGAAAGCTATTTTAGGCTCCCTGTGCGACAGGGAAGAGGCAAATCAGACTAGATGTAGGATCTGTTTCTTTTACTTTAACCTTTGCTTCCTGTTGCTTTTGTTCACTAAAAGGATACTGTCTACACATAATGGCTTGCCTGGGGGAACCCTGCCCCCTGCCTGAATGTTAAACCAAAGTGCCTTTGCTCAAGGAAACATCTGGGATATTTGCAAAATTTATGGCTTTTTAACTTTACTTCCTCATCTCCTCCCCCTCTCTATGCTATAAAAGAAACTGGCATCCAAACCTGGTAAGATGGTTATTTTCAGACTTTAGTCGGCTATCTTCTCGGTCTGCCGGCTTTCCAAATAAACTCGTATTCCTTTCCTCAACACCTCGTCTCTGATTTATTGGCCTGTAGCCAGGGAGCAGAGAGAGCTTGGGACTCGGTAACACTTGCAAGCTGAAGAATTAAATGAATGGCGATGCACAGGCAAGTAAGTTAGAGAAAGTAATTTAAAGTGAAAAAGATATTAACACAAGAAACCAGTAGTTTCCTTACTTCTGCTGTTGCTATACTACGTTATTGCTCATCTGTGACTATTTATATAACTTTTCACACGACTGAAGACTCTAGCAGGCAATTCTTTCGTTCTGGGTTTTTTCTTTTCATTTTTAATCCAGCAAATATCAAATTGAATACAGCCTGCGCTGTGACAATGAACAAAATCGTGCCACTGACCTTAATCAATATTTTGGGACCCAAAAAACCCAAATACCCCTAAAAAATTTAGACAAACACTAACTGGGCTTTCTGTTTTATTCTTTAAAAAAATGGATTAGGGGCTTCCCTGGTGGCAAAGTGGTTAAGAATCTGCCTGTCAATGCAGGGGACGCGGGTTCAATCCCTGGGCCGCAAGATCCCACGGAGCAACGAAGGCCGCGCGCCACAACTACTGAGTCTGTGCTCTAGAGCCGGCGAGCCACAACTACTGAGCCGGCGTGCCGCAACTACTGAAGCCAATGCGCCTAGAGCCCGGGCTCCGCAACGAGACGCCAGTGCAATGAGAAGGCCGTGCACCGCAACACAGAGCAGCTCCCGCTCGCGGCAACTAGAGAAAGCCCACACGCAGCCACGAAGACTCAACGCAGCCAAAAAATAATTAATTAATTTAAAAAATGGATTAGTGGTGATTGGCTTTTAAAAGGATTCTTGATTTAGATAACAAACGCGCTGGGTTTTACTCACCAATTTCCTCTGATTCTTGCCCAGAGGCTCTAAGCTTGCATTCCTCTGTATAGTGTTTTTGAATTATCTCCCACAGTTCCGTATTGACAAGAGAATTTGTTCGGGTATGGTACCGAGTCCACGAAGAGACCCGGCGGCGACAGAAGGGACAGCACAAATTTGCCTTTTCGACAGTCGATTGGAAGCATGATTTACAGAGCGTGTGGTTACAAGGGAGTGTCACAGGCTCAATTAGGATTTCCACACAGATCTGGCACTGGCATTCCAACAAGGAAGGGATGGCGTCTTTGGGTACAGCCATTTTAATATGCTAATAAGGCATATTCAACATCAACACCTGAAAGAGAAAGAATCGTATTTCCAGCCCAAGTAAGGAAAAAGCAAATTAACAGTTTTGTGTTTAAATATTATGCCCAGCAGCCTACCAGAATTCAGAGATTGGGAGTATCAAACGTCTTGAAGTAAAAAGATGTTCTGCTGGCAAGGTAAACAGTACGACCCTGGAAGGCGGTGTATTTGTCCATGTTCAAGACAAACATCCGGAGAGAAAACAAATGAACCTTGGCTACTCCCAGGCATTAACAACCGCTGCGGCAGGGAGGACGATGGGCTCTGGCTCTCTGGCGCCGCAGGAGGCTCGCACCAAGTTCCCCTCCTCCCTCTTACCAGGTGAGGATGCTCTCTTAGCTCCGGGCAGCCAAGCCCGAGGCCGCCGAGGCGCGGAGCCGCTAGGCCACCGCTCGAGAAAGAACGCTGCTTCCGCTCTGCGCCGGGCTCTGCTGGAGCGGGACTCCAGTTTTACCGCTGCTGTGGGGCCGCGAGCGAGCACTTCCCGGGGCTCTGAGCCCACCCCTCGCCTTTCTTCGGTCAGCCAGAAAGCCTCATCTCGGCTGCAGTGCTGTAGCAAACCACCAAGGGCTAGTGACGTCACAGATGCCCGCCAAAACGGCCCCTCCCACCTTAGAGAACCAATCAAGAGGAGAGACGACTAACATTCGGCCGGGAGGGACTTCCGGGCCTGCGCGCGCCGCCCGCCCCGCCCCCTGGAGAGGGCCCTCCCCTTGCGTCGCAACCCCTGCGGCTCCACTTTTCCCGCGTGATTCTTGCTCCCGGAGGCTGCGGAAACCCGGTAGTGTCGCAAGGTTAGTCTCTGGGCAGAAAATGGGAAACCTCAAAACAAACTAAAAACCGAACAGTAATTTATAAAATTCTTTCCTCAGTACTCCTCAGAATACCCTTCTGTTTCCGTTAATTTGTAACTAAGCCTCTTAGGTCGCTTTCCAAAGTTCTTGGAAAAGCATCTCCGAGAAAGGCTGTGGTCAGAGAATCCACAAACTTGCTGCAGTTCAACAGGCACTTGGGAAACAAACTTTGGTGCTGCTGCCACGATCCTGGGCTTACTACTTTATTGTTAAATTTCAGTCTAGAGCAATCAGAATTACAAAGGAAGTCAAAAGGAAAATATTTTATCTTTTTATACTTTTGGAATAAGTTTTTCTACTTTGGTATTGAGTTCTTTTACTGACAACTGATCCTACTGAATTGAGTTGTATGAAAAAGTAGATTTTGGCTAAGAAAACGGTGGTGATTATATAAAGACTGTGATCTCTGTCTAGTACTTAAGAACCAAGCTTCATAGAGACAAAGTAGAGTTATTATTTAATGGATATAGAGTTTCAGTTTTACAGGTTCTGGAGATGGATGGTGGTGACGGTTGCACAATTTTATGAATGTAAATATTTAATACTGCTGAACTGTACACCTAAAAATGATTAAGGTGGTTCTCACTACTGCACTTGACTAGTCTTAAAAAAATAATAAAAAAATTTAAAAAATGGTTAAGGTGGTGAATTTTGTGTTATGTGTGTTTTACCACAATTTTAAAATTTTTGGAAGAAAAAACAGGTCTGAGTTTTCTGAGGAAATGCTAAATAGCTGTGGACGAAGAGAAAAGAAAGTCACTGTGCATGTAAATAGTCATTAAGGTCTTTTGGGTTTGCTGAGGTCATTTAGGTGCTGGAGATGAGTGGTTTCCAGATGAAGGCAAAACTAGGAGGTGTGGGTCCTTTCTAGAGAGCTTTAGAAGTTTCTTTTTTTTTTTTTTTTTTTTTTGCGGCACGCGGGCCTCTCACTGCCGTGGCCTCTCCCGTTGAGGAGCACAGGCTCCGGACGCGCAGGCCCAGCAGCCATGGCTCACCGGCCCAGCCGCTCCGCGGCATGTGGGATCTTCCAGGACCGGGGCACGAACCCGCGTCCCCTGCATCGGCAGGCGGACTCCCAACCACAGCGTCACCAGGGAAGTCCTGGAAGTTTCTTTTTTTTTTAACGCGAGTTCAAAAAACTGGTTGCCATCCAGTTGTCCATAGTATCAATCCCTTAGCCTGGAATTCCAGGCTCCCTAATGTGATCCCAACCTCCTTTTCCTGTGGAATCTCCTATTAGTCTTTTAAACATTCAGTTATGATCTATTCACTGTCATACAAATCTTGTGTTTTGGGGCCATTGCTTGAAATCTCAGTTCATCCTAAATGAGTTGCTTCGTGGCTTTGCCTCCTTCAAGGATCAGTTCAAGGCACTTCGTCTAGGAGATATTTCTCCACCACACAATGATACCCCACCTCTGACATCACTCATTTGTATATTGCCTAGTGATTATGGTTTTATTGTAATCTTATTTTAACTCTTGCATTTTGATTTCTATTTTCTGGTACCTGTGTCTTGTGTATTGGATACATTTTATGTGCTCCCTCAGATTTCCCTGGCCTCGTTTACTTTGTGGACCCACAGTCCTTTCCTCTGCCTGGGGCTGACCAGTTGCATTTCTGGAATCTCTGGCTTCTCCTGCCACTTCTGGGATCCTGTGAAACACTGCACTGAACAATGCAGTAACTGGCTTCCCAGTGGCTGCTAGGAGGGCTTAGATGATGCATCCTGGAAGTATGAGGGGGTCACTCCCCACAGAGCCAGTTTTGACCAATTGAAAACAGTAGTCTTTGTGAGCACAACAGAGAAATTTTCCTTCCTTCTTCCTATTGAAACCAAGCCCCTCTAAAATCGAGTTTCCCTGCCGAGTTTATGATTAACCTCTCTGTAGAAAACTTTATTCCCTTTTTTGTTCCAGTAGGATTGAGGAGTATCAAAGAAAAGGGGGTATTGAAACCAAGCAGGACCCTTCAGGGCCCTCCCGGCTGCAAAGGCCCCTCCATGTCTCCTGTTTCTTGTAGGAAACAAAGGCTTTTGTTTCCTAGCCCTTCCCTGAGTTCCAAAGAGCAGACTCAAGCAGTTACAAATTAGGGAAGGGAGGAAATGCAGAAACAAAGGAAAACCAGCCAAGTAGAAAAATTAATAATAGGTTAAACAATACTTCAATGATAAAACAGTCCTAGTTCCTTCTCAAGGGATGTACACAACGATCTGATGTAAATCTTTGAGTTGTTCTGCAGAAATTAAGGCTCACCCCACCCAGGTGGAGGATGGTGACTATATGCTGATCACAAGCACTAGACCCTAAACTTGTAGAAATCGGTTGATGATTAAGATTCTGGAAACATCACCCTATTACCTCACAGCCAACCAATCAAAAGAAAGTCTGTGAGGTGCAACCCTCACAACAAAAGTTGCCTTTAAAACCCTTCTCTGGAAGCCACAGAGGAGTTCCTGTCGTCTTTCCAGCACTAGCTGCCCGTTCTCTGCTTGGTGCCCTGCAATAAACGCTGCACTTTCCTTCAACACACCCCCATGTCAGTAGGTTGGCTTTGCTGCATGGTGGGCAAACAGACCAAGTTTGGTTCAGTAACACTTCCAACACATGGTTTCTCTCTCTCTCTCTTTTTTTTTATTTGGCATGGTATTTCTAAACAGTGTGTCTAGAGAAGGACAAGACTGAGTGCATGGATCTAGCAAGCAACCTATTGTCAAGGAAGAGCCAGCAAGGTAACACATCATCTTGTATTACTTCTCATCCTTCTCTACATAACAGCCTTCCAAAGTGTTACTCATTCTTGTTGTCCTGAATTTGTACCTCCCAAATAAAGCATCAGTGTTTAACTTTTACCTGTAGGGCAGGATCCACATTTTAAAATGTTTCTGTTATTCACACTACCTAGTGCATGGCATTTATTCAAAAAATATTATAAATAGGACTTGCCTGGTGGTCCAATGGCTAAGACTCCATGCTCCCAGTGCAGGGGGCATGAGTTCAATCCCTGGTCAGGGAACTAGATCCCACATGCCGCAACTAAGAGTTCGCATGCCACAACTGAAGATCCCACACGTGGCAATGAAGGTCCCGCATGCCACACCTGAGACCTGGCACAGCCAAATAAATAAATTTTTTTTAATTATAAATATATGGTCAGTGTGTGAGAATTCCCTTTCTAGTACAAATAACTATGGAACTGTACTAGAGAGAAAATGCACATCAACATACAAAATATATTAGATGTTTTATTTATTTATTGTTTTTAGTACATACACTCACATGGTTCAAAATTCAAAAAGTACAAATGGATTAACATTGAAAAGACTTCCTCCTACATTTGATCCCTAGCCTCTCAGTCTTCTTCCCTAAGAAAACCAATGTTATCACTTTTTAATGTATTTCTCCAGAAGAAGTTTATGAAGTTTATAGATATAGTAGCTTATATGTTTGTTTTTGCCCATTTTTTCCATTTAGCAATATATATTGGAAATGAATATTTTAAAACAACACATCTTGGTGATAACTCCATATTACTATATGATTACATGAAGAGCTTCTTCATTCTCTTGTATTGCTATACAGAAAGTATCCACTGTATCAGTATATCATAATTTAACACTCTCCTCACTTTTGCTATAAAAATAAGCCTGTAATAAGTTGCATGTATGTATTTTTTCCCATTTGCAAGATAAATTACTAGAAGTGTAATCTCTGGGTCTAGGGTAACAGGTTAGCTTTTGGCTGATGGTATCAACTCTTTTAGGGATGACTTTTGCTCTTCAGGGGCCCTCACTGCTTTTCCCTTCTCAATGACCTGAACAGCCTTTAGCAAACCATCCTGCAGAGCCTGGTTCTTTACCATATTAGTGATCATGAAATTGACATCTTTTATATACATTTGCCTTACTTTAGCAATGTAGTGTTCTGCCTTGTTACCATGTGCTACAAAGAAGGTACACAGTGCTGTGATATCTCCTTCTTGCATCCCATGCTCCTCCAGGACAGACTCCCATACAACTCTAATGCGCTTGTTCTTGACTTTTCGTCTAAGGATGGAGGCTAAGGTGGGAAGACCTCTCACCAGATCTGGCAGCTTCTCAAGCACACGAGTGTGCAAGCGGATGAGTACTTCAATGACGTAGCTGTATAAAATATTCAGTTCCATTGGAGTGAACCTACAAAAAATGTGGAGTGCTTCTTAAGCATTAGAACTCTTTACATACAAACATAAAATGAATTTTATTATGATAATTCAAAGAAGTATAAACCTACTAGGAGAACTGTAAGCAGATATGGTAGGAGGTCCCCAGAGAAAGAGAACCAGGCATGGCTCTCTTGACATAAGAGAAGCCATTTTTTTTGTTGTTGTTGTTTGTTTGTTTGTTTTGCGATACGCGGGCCTTTCACTGTTGCGGCCTCTCCCGCTGTGGAGCGCAGGCTCCGGACGCGCGGGCCCAGCCGCTCCGCGGCATGTGGGATCCTCCCGGACCGGGGCACGAACCCGTGCCCCCTGCGTCGGCAGGCAGACTCTCAACCACTGCGCCACCAGGGAAGCCCAAGAGAAGCCATTTTGTGATCTAAGCCTGGCCACAGTGCTTGACCTTGAACAGGTCTCAGTGATTCATGATCTTAATGGGAAGTGAGGGAATGCAGGGACAAAGGAAAAGCTGTCAAGAGAAAGTAGTTTAGTGATAAGAGTCCTAGTTCCTCCTCAAGGGATATATATAACAATCTGATACACATATTTTGAGTTCTGCAGGAACTGAGGTCCCCACCCAGTGGAAGATGGAATAATGATGTTGACCTTTTCTGACCCTTATGACTTCAGTCAACTAAAGCTTGGACTCTGTCAACCTTTGCCCCAATTCGCTGCTGAATTTTCCTCTATTCAAGCCCCTTCATGAATATGCATGTACCCTGAGCTTAAAACTTCCCCAGTTTTGCTGTTTGGGAAAGAACCCTGGTGTTTTCCTTACTTGCTGCAAGTAATACGTCCTTTCTTGTCCCAGTCTTTGGCTTGGTTGTCTTTTGGTTCAACGCCCACCAAGAGGTGAACCCAGTTTTCAGGTAACAACCAGCGTTGCAGTTTAGAAAATGCTTACTTTAGAAATAGGGCCTGCCAGTGTTCATAGCAGTTATTTACAATAGCCGAGACATGGAAGCGACCTAAGTGTCCATCGACCAATGAATGGATAGAGAAGATGTGATACATATATACAGAGGAATGTTACTGAGACATAAAAAA
The DNA here is from genome assembly GCF_964165515.1 of Mesoplodon bidens. Lineage (NCBI taxonomy): Eukaryota > Metazoa > Chordata > Mammalia > Artiodactyla > Ziphiidae > Mesoplodon > Mesoplodon bidens. The sequence continues at coordinate 111,441,320 of NC_138161.1, read as the reverse complement.
GGACAAAATAATGACACTTGCAGCAACATGGATGGCCCCAGAGATTATTATAATTAAGTCAGACAAAGACAAATACCACATGATATCACTTATATGTGGAATCTAAAAAAATTATACAAATGAACTTATTTACAAAACAGATTCACAGACATAGAAAACAATTTTATGGTTACCAGAGGGGAAGGGGAGAGAGATAAATTAGGAGTTTGGGATTAACAGATACACACTATTAAAAGAATTTTAGGGCTTCCCTGGTGGTGCAGTGGTTGAGAGTCCGCCTGCGGATGCAGGGGACACGGGCTCGTGCCCCGGTACGGGAGGATCCCACATGCCGCGGAGCGGTTGGGCCCGTGAGCCATGGCCGCTGAGCCTGCGCGTCCGGAGCCTGTGCTCCACAACAGGAGAGGCCGCAACAGTGAGAGGCCCGCGTACCGCAAAAAAAAAAAAAAAAGAAAGAAAGAAAAGAAAAGAAATAGGGTTTGCACTAAACTGGATAGCTTAGATCTCAGGCCACTCATAAGTTTCTCCATGGCAGAGGAGTTATATTATCCATCTCTATGTTAGTAAGACTTTGGCAAGCAAGGGACTCTGAGATGTGTACCACAGTTCTGGCAAGTAAACAGGTGCTCAAATTAATCTCTCTTGAATGAATGAGCTTAAGAAAATGTAACTTCTTCACAATCCATTGTTGGAACCATATTAAGAAACCCAATTTTAGGGACTTCCCTGGTGGCACAGTGGTTAAGAGTCCGCCTGCCAATGCAGGGGACATGGGTTCGAGCCCTGGTCCAGGAAGATCCTACACGCTGTGGAGCAACTAAGCCTGTACGCCACAACTACTGAGCCTGCGCTCTAGAGCCTGTGAGCCACAGCTACTGAGCTCGTGTGCTGCCACTACTGAAGCCCACGTGCCTAGAGCCCATGCTCCATAACCAGAGGAGCCCCCGCTTGCTGCAACTAGAGAAAGCCCGTGTGCAGCAACGAAGACCCAACGCAGCCAAAAATAAATAAATAAATTTATTTAAAAAAAAAAAAGAAACCCAATTTTAGAATGACCACAGCAAGCTCTCACAAAACCACAAAATTCCACTGATTTCTGATTGGATACTCACTTGAATGACAGAACTGCTGTCCACAGCTCATCTTGTGCAGCTTGGTTTGCCAGAGTCTTGCTATGATGTTCAAATTTCTGTGTCAGATTATCCTTGGTGAAGTCCAGTTCTTTAAACTGTGCTTCTAATGCTTGGAGTTTGTGGTCTACTCTATAGGATAAAAGGATCAAGGGTTAATTTAGGTCAGGGCACAAAACTAAGGTTCTGTCTTAACATAAGGCTATAATACATTGTTTATAACCACTATCGAATTTGAGTAGCTATTTACATTTTAAGATTATGAACAGATGTTCCCATTTGCCATTCTCTCTAGTCATCATCCTAGTTCTGGCATTCCTTATATTGCCAAACATGTGAATTGTCTAATTACCTCAATTATATTGCCATGTCTTGTCTTCGTACCATACTTTATACATTAAAAAATATTTTATACAAGCTTTAATTTGATTCTCACAGCCATTAGAAGTAAAGCGGTCATTTTTACTATTTACGGATAAAGAAATTGAGCCTCAAAAAGATTAAAACTGAACTGTCACATAGCTGACTAGTGCGGAGACCAGTATTTATTAAGGTGGCTTTCTCTGCCTTATTCTGACTGTCCAAGTCCCATCCATCAAGGATAAGCTCAAATTCCACTGACTGCTTGAATCCCTCAGCCTTTCTACTTGAAGATCTGCTCCCTGCCTACTTCTCTCTCACAGGACTGCCTCTATCACTTGTCACTCCCCATCTCCTTTATTTTTAGAGTTAGTTTTCATGATCTAAGTTGTAAGCTCTTGGAGGGAGAGGATCAGAGACTATTTCTTGGACATCTTTATGCCTGTCCCCCAATACCTATAAGAGGCCTTACACAGAAGTAATAAAACGTGTCTCCTATGATTGACATTTCTGATGTTAGTGAAATGCTAAGCAGTGTAACAGCAAAAGGGGGATCTGAGTAGCTCTGAACAGCCCTGATCATTAGAGGGCGCTGTGGCACCAAAATTATGTCTAACTGAACCACAAAGAATTGGAACCACACAACTCACTTGCCTGAAGCCACTCACATTGTCTTTCACGAAGGAAATGATACACACACAGCCACTTCCCCGAGTTTCTATGTCCCCAGTCACCCGAATACTGTTGTGGTTGCCTAGGGTTCTATCCTTGACCATTTTCTCTTCTTGGTCTTTACTTTCTCCCAAGGCTAATTTAGCTTCAGGTACGACCCCTCTCCTAAGCTCTAGACCTGTATATTCAACTATGTTTTGCACATATCCACCTGGATGGTGATGTCAAACTCAACTGTCTTAAGCTGAATCTACTAAGTCCCCCCTCCCTCCTCTCGCACCCCATCTTCAGAAATTTCGGCAATGGAATTTTCTCATTGCTTTGGATTCTATTTACATATAGATAAGGCTCTGTACGAAATGTGCATTTTTTTAGTATAGGCCTGCATGACCTAATATGCCAGTAATCTCTGTCTGCAAGTCAAAACTATGATCTCTGGCAAACTCTTTGTATTAACTTTTAGACCTTTAAGAAGATATTGCTTTTAGGTCATCTCCAGCTTGAACTCTAGAGGTAAACTCTAGCTTGTCATTCAGTATAAAGGTTTACAGTTGGAGCATTTCTTTGGAATCTTTTCACCAAAAGGCATTCCCGATCATTCCAAATAAATCCTAAACAACATGTCTGCAAATCTGCGTTTCTACTACAATTCTCCAGCTCAGTTAATGGCATCACCATCTACCCAATTCCTCGAACTAGAAATCTCAGAATAACTCACCATTTTTTCCCTTTCTTTCCATCAGCGTGTCTCTAATCTATCCCATCCTCTCTATCTCCAGTAAGCCAGTTACTCACCATCTTTCACTTGGACCTAGGATCACAGTAGTCTAACTTGATTCCTCCTTTTTACGTCCAATCCATTCTCCAGAGATATTCTTCTAAAACACAATTCTGATCTTATAATTTGACTATTATATACGTTTTATGCTGCCGACTTGCCCAGTGATATTGCTGGAGCCAAGTTGGATTTCCTCAGCAGGAAACACAGGCTCTTTGCCCTTCGTCCCCATCTTCTGCCAGTCCTCTCACACATCCTAGTCACCAGTCATATGAGACATCTAGCTGCTGACTGAATACCGTATGCGATTCCAAGCTTCTATGCTTCCATGTACTGTTTCCTCAGCCTAGAATTCCTTACCGTATTTTTATTTCTTGTAAACTACTCACACTTTCAGATCCAGCCTAAATGTCCCTCTATGAAGGGTTGCTTTTCCAAAGGCAAAATTCATTCCTCTCTTCATGTTCTCATAGCCCTTTAGGAACATCACCATTATAATGTCAGTCACATTAAATTGTAAGCATTTTTGAATACTTCTGTTATTCCTAAGGCTGTGAGCTCCTTGAGGGCAGAAACCACATGTTACTTATTTTTGTAAACCTGGCATATAGCACATGCATTAATTGAATGGAATTATAAAACCTGGGAGTAGACTTTTCTTTATTATTAATTGACATTTTTTGAACCTGAACACGTTAACAGAGAAAGAATTCTAATTAGCATGTCCGTAGTTCTTTGCTTATTTTTATTCTTCATTCTTCTCTTACTCATCTTCCCAGAAAAGCAGACCCATGCTTGCTCCCTCCCTGTAGCCATTAGCAACCTTTTCATTGCCTCCTTTAAGGATATCAGGGTTGTGGTTTCATTGTTCATCTTCTTAAGGCAAAATGAAAAACAAACAAAACAAGCAAAACAAAAACCCAGTAGAGGTTTGAATCCAGGGTTTTCTGCTCTCTTCCACTCAGCAACAGGCAGCAGCAGTGTGAGTATTCGATCTAAATTCTGCCTGAAAGGTCACTCAGTACAAGAAGCTTTTAATAGCTTGTACATCCAAATATAGTTTCAAAGAGCTGATCCTGTGAACACAGGTGTCCTGGGATGCACTATAATATTTGCCTTTGAAAAGTGACCCATAGTTCATCAACCTAGTACAACAACCAGATGTAATTGTGGCTCTGTGTATATTCTGGTAAATGGATATACTGGTACACAATGTATACATATACTAGGATTAAATTTAATGGAAATATTACTCTCTAATTTTAAGAGCTTAATTATTCACTTATAATCTCAATTAGGTTTAAAGAAGCCCCAGACTTTTTATGATGTATTATATCAATGCAAAAAAATCCGACCATCCTTAGAAACTTATATTTATTGTAGTATTAGATTAGGTATTGGAAATAAAAACAGACATAAAACAGGATTCCTGAATTCAAGGGGTTTAAATACTAACTGGGGAGATACTTAAAAGATAATATATAATTAAAAGAAAATATATATAAAATGTGTGCTGAGTAGATACAGACCATAAAAATCATAGATGATGAGAGAGTAGGTCACTGAAGCCTTGGATAACTGAGAAGCACTCACATTGAAGGTGGGATTTGGTCTTGGCCTTAAAGGAAATGTAGGTCTCTGATTATCAGAGAAGAGAGAGAAGAACATTACAAACTGGAGAAACTGTGTGGGTAAATTCACAGGGGTGGTTGGCAAGGTACATGATGTGGTCAGGGAACCATGAGTGAGTATTTTGTTGACTTTCAACAAAAGATTCATGTGAGAAAAAGAAAAATGACACAAACTGGTAAGAATCAGGTCATGGATTTATTCATTCATTGAACAATTTATTTACTTATTCAATATTTGCTGAACACCATAAATATAAATCGAATGGGCAAAACCTATGAATGAATGATCAGCACTATTCCAGGTATTAGGAATAAAATGAGTAAGGCAAAATCCTTGCCCTAAGAAGCATACTAGTAGGGAGACTGAAAACGAGGATTGCAAAAGGGTTCTAGCCATCCTGGTAAGCAGTTTGGACATATGTGAGGTGTTGGTTCTGTTAGTTATTCTAGCACTGGTGTTTAAGATGGATCCAAATGGGAATGAAACCAGAGGCAGAGATGTCCCTCAGGAGACTGGTATCACAGTAGATGTGAAGCGATGAGATTATAATGTCTGTCCTTGGAGTGAAAAGGGAAAGGGACAGACCTGAGAGACAGTATGAGTCCCCAAGGCCTCCTGGGGGTTGGAGTCAGTAAGTCGCACATGAATTTCAGAAAAGTTTGGGTGTCCTGAAGGAATCAAGTCGTTCCTTGCCTCAGTGGGAAAACGTTGCTAGGGTCTTTGTATCCTACCCAGTGGCCATCCTCCCCAATACCTCCCCACCCCCGCTATTTTTTCCTCATTAACAGAATCTAAATCCAAATATTGTTCGAGCATTGGGTAGCTGTGTGCTTCAAGGGACTCTGGGTCTACACACCCCCTTAGTCACAAGGGTGGTGAATCTTGATTAGACCAAGCCAATCACAGTAATTTTATTATTGTTGCCATTATCATTGGTTTAGGAATGGGCAGGTGGCAGAATTCTGGCCTATGAAATGTGAGAGGAGATTTACTGTGGGGCTTCTGAGAAAACATTTTTTTAAACTTGTGATAAAATATACATAACATAAAATTTACCATTTTTGGTTGGGGGGGTGGGTGAAATGGGTGAAGGTAGTCAAAAGGTACAGACTTATAGTTATAATAAATAAGTCCTGGGGATGTAATGTACAGCATGGTGACTATATTTAATAACACTGTATTGTATATTTGAAAGTTGCTAAGAGACTTGATTTTAAAAGTTCTCATCACAGGAAAAAAAATTGTAACTGTGTGTGGTTATGGACATTAACTACACTTACAATGGTGATCATCATGTACTGCATACGTATATAGAATCATTATGTTGTATACCTGAAACTAATACAATGTTGTATGTCAGTTATATCTCAATTTAAAAATTTTACCATTTTTGACCATTTTAAGTGTACAGTTCTGTGACATTAAGAACATACACACTGTTGTCCAAACATTACCACCATTTCCATCTCCAGAACTTTTTCATCTTCCCCAGCTGAAACTCTGTACCTATTAAATACCAACTTCACATTCTCCCCTCTCCTCAGCCCCTGAAACCACCATTCCACTTTCTGTCTCTGTGAATTTGGCTATTCTAGCTCCTCACATAAGGGGAATTGTGTCTTCTTGTGACTGGGAGAAGAGTTTTTCTGATGATAAAAAGAAACACATGGGAGAAAATGTTCTCTTCTTCCCTCAATATTGCTGGATTTTCCTTCATATGATGCCAGGGACTGCAGCATCCAGCCTATTACGGCTGTGAGGGGAACCAGCCTCAGGGAGTAAGCCAGGGCAGCAGAGCAGAGAGAGGAAAAGAACCTGTCCCAATGGAAAATAGTATGGAAGTTCCTCAAAAATTAAAAATAGAGCTACTACTCTATGATCCAGCAATCCCACTTCTGGGTATATATGTATATCTAAAGGAAATGAATACCGGGTATCGACGAGAGACCTGCACTCCCATGTTCACTGAAGCATTATTCACAATAGCCAAGATATGGAAACAAGCTAAGTGTCAAGAAAGAAGAAAATTGTGATGTTTGCAGCAACATGGATGGACCTTGAGGGCATTATGCTAGGTGAAATAAGTCAGACAGAGAAGGACAAATACTGCATGGTACCACTTATATGCGGACTCTAAATATAAAGTTAAATTCATAGAAACAGAGAGTAGAAAAGTGGTTGCCAGGGACCAGGGGGGTGGAGGCTGGGGAATAGAAAGAGATTGGAAAAAGGGTAAAGTTTAAAAAAGGAAGAAAGAAGCTGTCACTGAACTAACCTCCCCTAGAACTGTTTCACTGCTAATGTGCTTATGAGGAATAACAACTTTGCCTTATTGATTAAGCCTTTATAGTTGGGGCTCTGTCCTTAAGGAGTTTAGCAAAGTGAAGGAGACTTTTTTTTTTCCCCACACTGTGCGGCATGTGGGATCTTAGTTCCCCCACCAAGGATCAAACCCGGGCCCCCTGCAGTGGAAGCAGAGAGTCCTAACCACTGGACAGCCAGGGAATTCTGTGCAGGAGACTTTATACATCAAGTTCTTCTTTGATGGGGTTTCTTCAGAAACCCTTCATTTCTCTGGAGCTAACATTAGTTTTCTTTATGGGTAGACCTGTGGCCAGTACCTTGACAAGGAAATAAAACAGAGAAGGAAGGAAACAATGGTGGAAACTCTCACGTAACCTGGCATCTCTGTCCTCAGCTCACTCAGCATGAGCCATTGGGGGACCAGCCCCCAGCCTCTGGAAGAACGTTTAGAACAGGGTGAAGAGCAAATGGTTTGGCTCTGGGATCAGAGCCTGCCAATTCCACCCACCAGTGCTGCTTCCTTTAGGATGCTGCCTGCCCATCCAGATCCAATACTTGTTCCCTTCTCCCTCCTTGCACTGACCACCTCTTGTCTGTACAGACCTAAATAGAACCTGCTGATCATTCCATCCTTGATTGCCTCTCTGCTATTTGGCCTGTTGTCTGCCCAATCTTTGAATTTCCTGATCTCTTCTGCCAGGCTCACCTTCTGGACCCTCCTTGTTCCCTGTCATATTGCTTTCCAAACTTTTTTTTTTTAACTAATGAACTTTATTTTTTAGAGCAGTTATAGGTTCCCAGGCAAAAGAGCAGAAAGTACAGCGAGTTTTTATATATCCCTCCCCTCACACAGACTCACCCTCCCTCACAGTAGACATCCATGTATCGCAGCGGTACATCTGTTACAAGTGATGAACCTACATTTTCACATCCTTATTATCCAAAGTCTCTAGTTTACGTTAGGGTTCACTCTAGGTGTTGTCCAGTCTGTAGGTTTTGACAAATGCATAGTAATCTGTATCCACCACTGTGATATCATACAGAATAGTCTCACTGTGTGCTCTGCCTATTCATCTCTCCCTCCCCACAGACCTCTGGCAGCCACTGATCTTTTCACTGTCTCCCTAGTTTTGCCTTTCCCAGAATGTCATATGGCCAGAATCACACAGTATGTAGCCTTTTCAGATTGGCTTCTTTTACTTAGTGATATGCATTTAATTTTCCTCCAAGTCTTTTCATGGCTTGATAGCTCATTTCTTTTCCTTTTTCTTTTTAAACATTTAAAAATATTTATTTATTTATTTATTTTTGGCTGTGTTGGGTCTTCGTTGCTGCGTGTGGGCTTTCTCTAGTTGTGGCAAGTGGGGGCTACTCTTCGTTGTGGTGCACGGGCTTCTCATTGCGGTGGCTTTTCTTGTTGCAGAGCACAGGCTCTAGGTGCACAGGCTTCAGTAGTTGTGGCTCGCAGGCTTTGTTGCTCCGCGGCATGTGGGATCTTCCCGGACCTGGGCTCAAACCCATGTCCCCTGTATTGGCAGGCAGATTCTTAACCACTGCACCACCAGGGGAGTCCTGTTAGCTCATTTCTTTTTAGCACTGAATAATATTCCATTGCCTGAATGTACCACAGTTTCTTTATCCATTCACCTACTGAAGGAATCCTGAATGCTTCTAAGTTTTGGCAACTATGAATAAAGCCACTATAAATACACATGTGTAGGTTTTTGTGTGGACATAAATTATCAATTTATTGAGTAAATACCAAGGATCTCGATTGCTGGATTGCATGGTAAGAGTATGTTTAGTTTGTAAGTGTCTTCCAAAGTGGCTGTACTATTTTGTATTTCTACCAGCAATGGAGTTAGAGTTCTTTTTGCTCTGCATTCTTGCCAGCATTTGGTGTTGTCATTGTTTTGGATTTTGGCCACTCTAATAAGTGTGTAGTGGTATCTCATTATTTTAATTTGTAATTCCCTAATGACAAATGATGTCGAATATCTTTCATATGCTTACTTGCCATCTGTGTATCTTCTTCTGTGAAATCTCTGTTCAAGTGTTTTGCCCTTTTAAAAATCAGGTTGTTTTCTTATTGTTGAGTTTTAGGAGCTCTTTGTATATTTTGAATAATGGTACTTTATCAGTTGTATATTTTAAAAATATTTTCTTCCACAAACCTTTTTCATAGCAAAGCTGCAACCTAGATTTCTGCCTGTTTTCTGTTGCGGGGTACAGATCTTTGAGAGAATGAGGAACTCAAGACCTAAACAGCAGTGCCAAGAACTAAATAGTCCTTTGGTCTGCTAAAACAAGCATCTGAGAAACAAGCATCTAAAGCAGCAGCAGGTTTTCGTTGTTCATCCTAGAGCTGAGTCAAGTACTAACAATTGAATACTTTGAGTACTATCTTTGAGTGCTGAACTCAAAGTACAGACACTAAGAGAGTAATGTTATTTCTGACCGAGGGAAAAGATCCAGGAGTTTTTGCCAGAGATGAAGTTACCAATAGTAAGTTTACTAATGGCCACCTTGCCCTAAGAGCTCTTGTAAGGGTAGCACATGTGGATGGAAATAGGGCTTGTTAAAATGATATTTTGTCAGGGGGGCTGCCAACCTGGTTTTTCCCACTTTTTTAGATTGCTCACAGTGCAACCTTCAGGAAAATGCATTCAATCCAGATACTTACCTACACCAGTACATCAGAGGAAGGGGTTCTTTAACTTGTGAATTTATAAAGACTACAAAAGGATTCATTGAGAATGTCTGAGCTCATATTCTTGAAAGAGAATTCCATACATTTTATTAGCTCCATCACCAGACTCAACCTTTCACCTGACCCAGTCATCATATAAAAGCAAAATTCAGACACAGTGCCAATTCCAGGCGATCACTCCATTTGCTTGCAACCTGCTTGCATTGGTTTCCTTTTCCCTCATTTCTAGATTCCAGTTTCTAAAACCTGGCTTGGTGTCCTTCAGGCTAAACTGTCCTTGGTCTCTGATCAGATTGGTACAAATTCTTGTTCTGCCACTTCTTAACTCTGTGAGCTTGTGCAGGTTACTTAATATCTCTCATCCCCCATTTCTATATTTTAAAATGGGGGCCATCATGAAAAGGACTTTAGAGGGATTGGGCCTCAACTACCCACAGAGGGAACCTGTACTCTGTGTTGGCTATCTTCCCTTCTCTGTCTCACTTTCCTACTTCTGTACTATGGGTGCTTCCTGAAATTGTAACTGAGCAGGACCCTATGGGGCCTTCCTGGGACAGAACCCCCCCGACACACACATTTCCTCTGCCTCTCTATTATCTGTAGAAAAACTTTAGCCTCCTAGGCCTTCTCTGAGTTCCAATGAATAAATTTAATCAGAGAAGTGAGAAAATGCGGAGACAAAGAAAAACAGTCAAATAAGACAAGATAATAATAGGTTAGCCACTAAACAAAGTCAAGGACCTTTAGTTCCTCCTCAAGGACTACAGATAATATTCTAAGCCACATTCTTTGAGCTATTTTGCAGATACGGAAACGCTTGCCAGATGGAAGAAGTTAATTATATCTCCCCTACAAGCACGTAGACTCCAGACTAGTCGGAACCAGAAGGTTGATGCTGTTGACTCCTGAGTACCTCACCACCAACCAATCAGAAGAATGTCCATGAACTGATCACATACCCCACAACCCTCTCCTCAGGATGTATCCCCTTCTTTTCCAATATAATTTCTGAGTAAAACCTGGGGAGTCAGGGGTTTGTTCTTTGGGACATGAGTCCACCTCTTCCCCAGGATTGCCAGCTTGCTCAGTAAAGCTATCTTTCCTTTTACCCAACACTTGTCTCTCAGTATTGGATTCTTGAGTGATAAGCAGCTGAACCTGAGTTAGGTGACAGAATCATCTCACAAACTACATGCAATTCTCATCTCACGTCCTGCTCTGGGGTAAACCAAATTAAGACTACACCCCTATATCTGTTTCACATTTCTTGTTCAAACATTAATCTCAAGAATCTTATTAGACCCTACTAGCTAGATTGGCTATTGACCCCCACTGTGTCTGTGTGATAGGCATGTTCATGGACAGTGGGGTTCTTATGGAAACTTCCATTAATGAACTGGTGAAAAACAAAAATGGTTTAGCTACTTCAAATCTACTGATTTTTGTTTTTTGGCCACGCCACATGGCATGTGGGATCTTAGCTCCCCGACCAGGGATCAAACCCGTGCCCCCTGCAGTGGAAGTGCGGAGTCTTAACCACTGGACTGCCAGGGAAGTCCCCCTGAACTTTTTTAAATTAATAAGGGTTTAAAAAAAATCAAAGTGTCGGGGGCTTCCCTGGTGATGCAATGGTTAAGAATCTGCCTGCCAATGCAGGGGACATGGGTTCGAACCCTGGTCCAGGAAGATCCCACATGCTGCAGAGCAACTAAGCCTGTGCATCACAACTCCTGAGCCTGCACTCTAGAGCCCGCTCGCCACAACTGCTGAGCTCACGTGCCACAACTACTGAAGCCCACGTGCCTAAAGCCTGTGCTCCACAACAAGAGAAGCGACCGCAATGAGAAGCCTGCACACTGCAACGAAGAGTAGCCCCCACTTGTCACAACTAAAGAAAGTCCACGTGCAGAAAAAAGACCCAACACAGGCAAAAATAAATAAATAAATTTATATTTTAAAAAATCGAAGTGTAACATGTACACAGAAAGCTGTATATCATAAACTTGTGAAAATTAATAAAGGGAAACCTCACTAAAAATGGCATCGAGAGGCTAGAAGTGGAAGCTCTCATGCAGTACCACTCAAAACCAACTACAGATCCCAACAGAAGAATCATCAACAGGAAAGAATCACCAATTACAGGCCCCAACAGGAAGAGGTGTATGTTGAGTATCCTACAAGAATTTGACTACCCCAGCAACTCAGCCAATGAGAAAGTGTCATCACCCTGAACTCCACTTTTCTTCAGTGTGCTTTCATTCAAAACAACCTTTTCCAACTTGCTCCATTTTTTCTATAAAATAACGTTCCTCTCCTTTGTTTGATGGACTTGCCTATGGTTTTTGCTGTGGCTTATTTGTCCTGAATTGCAACTCTCTGCTATTCCCAATTAAACCAATTATTGCTGGTAAAATAACTGACTCTTTTATTTTTAAAATCAACGAGCTTGATGACTGTGATAATTTGATATAATAAGAAATACATATTTGGTCCTTGTCCTGGTTCTTGGCACAGAGCTTCTAAAACTCTTTATCACTTCCTAAGTGATAAGAGTAATAGGAACATCTCTTGTTATAATTGTTTTTTGTCCCTGGATCCTAAAACAGGTGAAAGAAGCATCTTTTATTATAATATTTGGTTTTATCCCCAGTTACTGAAATAGCTACAGAGTGATAAAGGTGAAAGGAGTGTCCTTTGTTATTCATAAAAAGCCACTTTCAACAACACCTGAGTTTGTTAGTGAGGCAATTTTTATTTTTTATTTATTTTTAATTTCTCTTTTTTTTTGCAAATTCAAAGCAATAAAATTTGGTATCCCTTAATCCATCAGATTACATATCCATGACAATATGTACAATGTTTCTTTTTTTTGAGTTTTATTTTTTTATACAGCAGGTTCTTATTAGTCATCAATTTTATACACACCAGTGTATACATGTCAATCCCAATCGCCCAATTCATCACACCACCACCACCACCACCCTGCTGCTTTCCCGCCTTGGTGTCCATATGTTTGTTCTCTACATCTGTGTCGCAATTTCTGCCCTGCAAATTGGTTCATCTGTACCATTTTTTCTAGGTTCCACATATATGTGTTAATACATGATATTTGTTTTTCTCTTTCTGACTTACTTCACTCTGTATGACAGTCTCTAAATCCATCCACGTCTCAACAAATGACCCAATTTCGTTCCTGTTTATGGCTGAGTAATATTCCATTGTATATATGTACCACATCTTCTATATCCATTTCTCTGTCGATGGGCATTTAGGTTGCTTCCATGTCTTGGCTATTGTAAACAGTGCTGCAGTGAACATTGAGGTGCATGTGTCTTTTTGAATTATGGTTTTCTGTGGGTATATGCCCAGTAGTGGAATTGCTGGATCATATAGTAATTCTACTTTTAGTTTTTTAAGGAACTTCCATACTGTTCTCCATAGTGGCTGTATCAATTTACATTCCCACCAACAGTGCAAGAGGATTCCCTTTTCTTCACACCCTCGCCATCATTTATTGTTTGTAGATTTTCTGATGACGCCCATTCTAACTGGTGTGAGGTGATGCCTCATTGTAGTTTTGATTTGCATTTCTCTAATAATTAGTGATGTTGAGCAGCTTTTCATGTGCCGCTTGGGCATCTGTATGTCTTCTTTGGAGAAATGTGTATCTAGGTCTTCTGCCCGTTTTTGGATTGGCTTGTTTGTTTTTTTAATGTTGAGCTGCTTGAACTGTTTATACATTTTAGAAATTAATCCTTTGTCCATTGATTCGTTTGCAAATATTTTCTCCCATTCTGAGGGTTGTCTTTTTGTCTTGTTTGTAGTTTGCTTTGCAAAAGCTTCTAAGTTTCATTAAGTCCCATTTGTTTATTTTTGTTTTTATTTCCATTACTCTAGAAGGTGGATCAAAAAAGATCTTGCTGTGATTTATGTCAAAGACTGTTCTTCCTATGTTTTCCTCTAAGAGTTTTGTAGTGTCCGGTCTTAAGTTTAGGTCTCTAATCCATTTTGAGTTTATTTTTGTGTATGGTGTTAGGGAGTGTTCTGGTTTCATTCTTTTACATGTAGCTGTCCCGTGTTCCCAGCACCATTTGTTGAAGAGACTGTCTTTTCTCCATTGTATATCCTTCCCTCCTTTGTCATAGATTAGCTGACCGTAGGTGCGTGGGTTTATCTCTGGGCTTTCTATCTTGTTCCATTGATCTGTATTTCCGTTTTTGTGCCAGTAGCATATGGTCTTGATTACTGTAGCTTTGTAGTATAGTCTGAAGTCAGAGACTCTGACTCCTCCAGATCCACTTTTTCCCCTCAAGACTGCTTTGGCTATTCAGGGTCTTTTGTGTCTCCATACAAATTTTAAGGTTTTTTGTTCTAGTTCTGTAAAAAATGCCATTGGTAATTTCATAGGAATTGCACTGAATCTGTAGATTGCTTTGGGTAGTGTAGTCATTTTCACAATATTGATTCTTCCAATCTAAGAACATGGTATATCTCTCCATCTGTTGGTATCATCTTTAATTTCTTTCATCAGTGTCTTATAGTATTCTGCATATAGGTCTTTTGTCTCCCTAGGTAGGTTTATTCCTAGGTATTCTTTTTGTTGCAATGGCAAATGGGAGTGTTTCCTTAATTTCTCTTTCAGAGTTTTCATCATTAGTATATAGGAATGCAAGAGATTTCTGTGCATTAATTTTGTATCTTGCAACTTTACCAAATTCGTTGATTAGCTCTAGTAGTTTTCTGGTGACATCTTTAGGATTCTCTATGTATAGTAACATGTCATCTGCAAACAGTGACAGTTTTACTTCTTTTCCAATTTGTATTCCTTTTATTTCTTTTTCTTCTCTGATTGCCATGGCTAGGACTTCCAAAACTGTGTTGAATAATAGTGGTGAGAGGGGACATCCTTGTCTTGTTCCTGATCTTAGAGGAAATGCTTTCAGTTTTTCACCATTGAGAATGATGTTTGCTGTGGGTTTGTCGTATATGGCCTTTCTTATCTTGAGGTAGGTTCCCTCTATGCCCACTTTCTGGAGAGTTTTTATCATAAATGGGTGTTGAATTTTGTCAAAAGCTTTTTCTGCATCTATTGACATGATCATATGGTTTTTCTTCTTCAATTTGTTAATATGGTGTATCACATTGATTGATTTGCATATATTGAAGAATCCTTGCATCCCTGGTATAAATCCCACTTGATCATGGTGTATGATCCTTTTAATGTGTTGTTGGATTCTGTTTGCTTGAATTTTTTGAGGATTTTTGCATCTATATTCATCAGTGATATTGGTCCGTAATTTTCTTTTTTTGTAGTATATTTGTCTGGTTTTGGTATCAGGGTGATGGTCGCCTCATAGAATGAGTTTGGGAGTGTTCTTCCTCCGCAATTTTTTGGAAGAGTTTGAGAAGGATGGGTGTTAGCTCTTCTCTAAATGTTTGATAGAATTCACCTGTAAAGCCATCTGGTCCTGGACTTCTGTCTGCTGGAAGATTTTTAATCACAGTTTCAATTTCATTTCCTGTGATTGGTCTGTTCATATTTTCTATTTCTTCCTGGTTCAGTCTTGGAAGGTACTACCTTTGGAAGAATTTGTCCATTTCTTCCAGGTTGTCCCATTTTATTGGCATAGATTTGCTTGTAGTAATCTCTTAGGATGCTTTGTATTTCTGTGGTGTCTGTTGTAACCTCTCCTTTTTCATTTTTAATTGTATTGATTTGAGTCCTCTCCCTCTTTTTCATGATGAGTCTGGCTAATGGTTTATCCATTTTGTTTACCTTCTCAAAGAACCAGCTTTTAGTTTTATTGATCTTTGCTATTGTTTTCTTTGTTTCTGTTGCATTTATTTCTGCTCTGATCTTTATGATTTCTTTCCTTCTGCTAACTTTGGGTTTTGTTTGTTCTTCTTTCTCTAGTTCCTTTAATTGTAAGGTTAGATTTTTTATTTGAGATATTTCTTGTTTCTTGAGGTACGCTTGTATAGCTATAAACTTCCCTCTTAGAACTGATTTTGCTGCATCCCATAGGTTTTGGATTGTCATGTTTTTATTGTCATTTGTGTCTAGGTATTTTTTGATTTCCTCTTTGATTTCTTCAGTGATCTCTTGGTTATTTAATAATGTAGTGTTTAGCCTCCATGTGTTTGTTTTTTTTACATTTTTTCCCCTGTAATTCATTTCTATAATCTCAAAGCATTGTGGTCAGAAAAGATGTTTGATATGATTTCAATTTTCTTAAATTTACTGAGGCTTGATTTGTGACCCAAGATGTGATCTATCCTGGAGAATGTTGCGTGCCCACTTGAGAAGAAAGTGTAATCTGCTGTTTTTGGATGCAATGTCCTATAAATATCAATTAAATCTATCTGGTCTATTGTATCATTTAAAGCTTCTGTTTCCTTATTTATTTTCATTTTGGATGATCTGTCCATTGGTGTAAGTGAGGTGTTAAAGTCCCCCACTATGATTGTGTTACTGTCGATTTCCTCTTTTATAGCTGTTAGCAGTTGCCTTATGTATTGAGGTGCTCCTATGTTGGGTGCATATATATTTATAATTGTTATATCTTCTTCTTGGACTGATCCCTTGATCATTATATAGTGTCCTTCCTTGTCTCTTGTAACATTCTTTATTTGAAAGTATATTTTATCTGATTTGAGTATTGCCACTGCAGCTTTCTTTTGATTTCCATTTGCAGGGAATATCTTTTTCCATGCTCTCACTTTCAGTCTATATGTGTTCCTAGGTCTCTAGTGGGTCTCTTGTAGACAGCATATATATGGGTTTTTTTTTTTTGTATCCATTCAGCAAGCCTGTGTCTTTTGGTTGGAACATTTAATCCATTCACGTTTAAGGAAGTTATCGATATGTATGTTCCTATGACCATTTTCTTAATTGTTTTGGGTTTGTTTTTGTACGTCTTTTTCTTCTCTTGTGTTTCCTACTTAGAGAAGTTCCTTTAGCATTTGTTGTAGAGGTGGTTTGGTGGTGCTGAATTCTCTTAGCTTTTGCTTGTCTGTAAAGCTTTTGATTTCCCCATCAAATCTGAATGAGATCCTTGCAGGGTAGGGTAATCTTGGTTGTAGGTTCTTCTCTTTCATCACTTTAAGTATATCATGCCACTCCCTTCTGGCTTGTAGAGTTTCTGTTGAGTAATCAGCTGTTAACCTTATGGGAGTTCCCTTGTATGTTATTTGTTGTTTTTCCCTTGCTGCTTTCAATAATTTTTCTTTGTCTTTAATTTTTGCCAGTTTGATTACTATGTGTCTCGGTGTGTTTCTCCTTGGGTTTATCCTGTGTGGAACTCTCTGCAGTTCCTCGACTTGGGTGGCTATTTCCTTTCCCATGTTAGGGAATTTTTCGACTATAATCTATTCAAATATTTTGTCGGATCCTTTCTCTCTCTCTTCTCCTTCTGGGACCCCTATAATGTGAATGTTGTTGTGTTTAATGTTGTCCCAGAGGTCTCTTAGGCTGTCTTCATTTCTTTTCACTCTTTTTTCTTTATTCTGTTCAGCAGCAGTGAATTACACCATTCTGTCTTCCAGGTCACTTATCTGTTCTTCTGCCTTAGTTATTCTGCTATTGATTCCTTCTAGCGTATTTTTCGTTTCAGTTATTGTATTGTTCATCTCTGTTTGTTTGTTCTTTAATTCTTCTAGGTCTTTGTTAAACATTTCTTGCATCTTCTTGATCTTTGCCTCTATTCCTTTTCCAAGGTCCTGGATCATCTTCACTATCATTATTCTGAATTCTTTTTCTGGAAGGTTGCCTATCTCCACTTCATTTAGTTGTTTTTCTGGGGTTTTATCTTGTTCCTTCATCTGGTATATAGCCCTCTGCCCTTTCATCTTGTCTATCTTTCTGTGAATGTGGTTTTTGTTCCACAGGCTGCAGGATTGTAGTTCTTGCTTTTGGTGTCTGCCCTCTGGTGGATGAGGCTATCTAAGAGGCTTGTGCATGTTTCCTGATGGGAGGGACTCGTGGTGGGTCTATTTTTAATTATTTATTTATTTTTTTACCAGGAATTTTTATTCCTTGTAAAAAAATTTTTTTTTCTGCGGTACGTGGGCCTCTCACCGTGCGGCCTCTCCCACCGTGGAGCACTGGTTCCGAACGCGCAGGCCCAGCGGCCGTGGCCCACGGGCCCAGCCATTCTGCGGCATGTGGGATCCTCCCGGACCAGGGCACGAACCCGCGTCCCCTGCATCGGCAGGCGGATTCCCAACCACTGCGCCACCAGAGAAGCCCTATTCATTTTTTAAAACATCTTTATTGTAGTATAATTGCTTTACAATGGTGTGTTCGTTTCTGCTGTATAACCAAGTGAATCAGCTATACCTATACATATATCCCCATATCTCCTCCCTCTTGCATCTCCCCCCCACCTTCCCTATCCCATCAGTGAGCCAATTTTTAGAAAGCCCCGAATGATGTGGGGCTGGTTGCTCGGAGAATCAACCACATGATTAGAGGGTTGGAAATTTCAGCTCTACTCCTGAACCTCTCGGGAAGGAAGAGTGGCTAAACGTTAAGTTAACCACTAATGCCAGTGACTTAATCCATTATACCTATTGTAATGAAGCCTCCATAAAAATCCTAAGCAAAGGGGTTTGGAGAGCTTCTAGTTGGGTGAGCAAGAACACATCCATATGCCAGTAGGGTGGTGAACCCCAAACTCTACAGGGACAAAATCTCCTATGCTTGGGACCCTTCTGGACCTCACCCTATGTATCTTTTCAACTGGCTATTCATTTGTATTCTTTAATATATGCTTCATAATCAATTGGTAATAGTAAGTAAGCTGTGTTCCTGGGTTCTGTGAGCCATTCTAGCAAACCATCAAACTTGAGAAGGGGGTCGCAGGAACCCTTGATTTATAGCCAGTCATTCAGAGGTACAAGTGACAATTTGAGACTTTTGATTGGCGCCTGAAGTGGGGCAATCTTGGGTGACTCAGCCCTTAACCTGTGGGTCTGTGCTAACTCTGGGCAGTTAGTTTTAGAACTGAGTTAAATTGTAGGACATCCAGCAGGTGTATGCCAAGAACTGGAGAATTGTTTGGTGTGGAAAACCCCACACATCTGGTGTCAGAAGTATTGTGTATAGAGAGGAAATGATGTTTTTCCTTTTAATGATTTATCACAAAATGAACATATTCATGTAAATTTAACCCAAATTAAAAAAATAGAATATTGCTAACATGCCAGATTTGTCATGGCCTTTGTGGCCCCTCCCAGTTACTGCTTTCCCTCTCCTCCTAGAAGATAACCACTATCTCATTATACATTAATTTTGCTTATTTTTGAAATTTTAACAAATGGAATCATACAGTATATATTTATAACAGCTTTACTGAGATATAATTCATATATCATACAAGTGACTCATTTTAAATATACAAGTCAAGAGTTTTTAGCATATTCACAGAGTTGTACAACCATTACCACAGCAATTTTTGAACATGTATATCACCACAAAAAGAAACCCTATACCTATCAGCAGTCATTCCCCTTCCTTCCTAATCCCTCCTCCCCCTGCATGTAGATTTGCTTATTCTGGACATTTCATATAAATAGAATCATACAAGATATCGTCTTTTGTGACTGGTTTTATTGACTTCGCATAATGTTTCCAAGGGTCATCCATATTATAGCATGGATCTGTATTTCATTCCTTTTTATTGCCAAATAATATTCCATTATGTGGTGTTATAGACTGAATTGTGTCCCCCACCCCCACCCCAAATTCATATGTTGAAGCCTTAACCCCCAATGTGATTTGGAAATAGGAACTTTAAAGAGGTAATTAAGATTATATCGGTCATATGACTAGAGCCCTAATCCAATATGACTACTGTCATTACAGGAAGAAGAAGAGTCACCAAGGAGGTACACGAACAAGAGAAAAGGCCATGTGAGGACACAGCGAGAAGGCAGCCATCTGCAAGCAAAGGAGAGAGGTCCCAGGAGAAACCAAATATACCAACACCTTGTTACGGGATAGCCTCCATAAATGTGACAAATAATTTTCTGCTGTTTAAGCCATCCAGTCTGTGGTATTCTGTTATGGCAACCCCAGTAGAACTTATGCATGAACCAAATGGAAATTTTAGAGCTGAAATATGCAACAATTGAAATTAAAAATTTACTGGGTAAATTAGGCCCTGGAGATGAAAAGAGCAATGAATCTGAAGACAGGGCAATGGAAACCCTTTAAACTGAAGCACAGAGAAGTAAGGCTGGAAAGTAATTAACAGAGCCTCAGTAATCTGTGAGACAATATCAAGCGTTCTGACATATGTGTGTTGGAGTTCCAGCAAGAGAGGGAAGCGGCAAAAAACAGCTGGTGTCAGAAATATTTCCAAATTTGATGACACATTAAATTCCAAGAAGTTCAAAGACGTCCAAGCAGAATATACATAAGGAAAAGCATACCAATGTGACGACAGTTGATTACACTGTATTGTATAAGTGAAATTTGCTAAGAGAGTAGAACTTAAATGTTCTCACCAATAAAGAAAGAGAGAGGGAGAGAGAGAAAGAAAAAGAGAAAGGGAAAGAGAGGTGATGGCTGTGATAATTAACTGGATGGGGGAATCCTTTCACAATTTATACCTATATCAAATCATCATGTTGTACACTTTAAATATCTTATGATTTTATTTGCCAATAATGCTGAAAAAAACCCCAGCCATACCAAAGCACAACAAAATCAAATTGTTGAAAAACACTGAGAAGAGAACATCGTAAAAGCACCAAGGAGGGACTTCCCTGGTGGCTCAGTGGTTAAGAATCCGCCCACCAATGCAGGGGACATGGGTTCGAGGTCTGGGACGATCCCACATGCCGTGGAGCAACTAAGCCCGTGTGCCACAACTACTGAGCCCGTGTGCCACAACTACTGAAGCCTGAGCGCCTAGAGCCCGTGCTCTGCAGCAAGAGAAGCCACCGCAATGAGAAGCTCGTGCACCACAACAAAGAGTAGCCCCTGCTTACCGCAACTAGAGAAAGCCCGCACATAGCAACGAAGACCCAACGCAGCCAAAAATAAATAATAAATAAATAAATAAATTTATTTTTTAAAGCACCAAGGAATAAATGATGCATTAAATACAGAGAAACCGGGACTTCCCTGGTGGCGCAGTGGTTGAGAGTCCGCCTGCCGATGCAGGGGACACGGTTTCATGCCCCAGTCTGGGAAGATCCCACATGCCGCAGAGCGGCTGGGCCCATGAGCCATGGCTGCTGAGCCTGCGCGTCCGGAGCCTGTGCTCTGCAACAGGAGAGGCCACAACAGTGAGAGGCCTGTGTACCGCAAAATAAATAAATAAATACAGAGAAACCAAGATAAACATTACTGATGAGTTCTCATCAGAAACAATACAAGCCAGGGGAAATTGAACTATCATCTTGAAACTGATGAAACCAAATAAAAACAAGGGGTAAAAAAACTACCAACCCACAATTGGTAATAATATATTTCAACATGAAGGTGAAATAAAAAGATATTTGCAAACAAAAAAGATCAGACTGGAGTAGGGTGGGCGGTCAATCCAATACGACTAGTGTCGTCCTAGTCCCTACAGGCTGCTACAACAAAATACCACAGACTGGGTAGCTTATAAACAACAGACACTTATTTCTCACTCTTCTGGAGGCTGGGAAGTATAATATCAAGGCACCAGCACGGTTGCCTTCTGATGAGGACCCACTTTCTGTTTGCTAGCTAGCATCTATTTGCTGTGTCCTCACATGGTGGAAGGGGCTAGGGATCTCTCTGGAGCCTCTTTTATAAAGGTCACTAATATAAAACTTACTAATCCCATTCATGGGACCTCCATCCTCATGACCTAAGCACATTCCAAAGTCCCCACCTCCTAATATCTTTGGGGTTAGGTTTCAACCTATGAATTTTGGGAGAACACATTCAGACCATAGCAAGTGTCTTTATAAGAAGAAAAGAAGAGACACAGAGACAGACACACAAAGGCAGGCTGCCATGTGAGGACAAAGGCAGATAGTAGTCCTACAGCTACAAGCCAAGGAACACCAAGGATTGATGGAAACCCACCAGAAGCTAGGAAGAGGCAAGGAAAGATTCTCCCCTACAGGTTTCTTTGCTTGGCTTTCTATTTGGCCAGAGACACAAGGGAACTCCTGTGCAGATTTCTGGATCTCCTTTGCATATATATGCTCCCATCTCTCTGGTAGTCTGTTCCACAAATTTTAGCTGCCTCAGTCTCTACAAGCTGTGACTCTTTTCTCCTGAGCTTAGCAAGTCTGTCATGCTTTACTTGGGACCCCCATTCCTATGCTGATATTTGGTAAATGCCACCAGGCAGAAAGCTAGGGAAATTGTAGGGCTCACTTCACTTCTTCCTTTCTCTCAGAAATCACTGTCTCGGGCTGCCTATGGTCCAATGACTGAAGACAGTTATTTCCTACATATTGTACAGTTGTCTAATTGCTTATGACAGGAGGTTTAGTCTGGTACTAGTTACTCTGTCATGGCTAGATGTGTGTATAATTTTTTGAGTGGTTCCTTTTGCTTAGCATGATGTAAGATTCATCTTTGCTGGTGAGTGAAATAGTTTTACTTCTGGATGGTATTCCATTGTATGACTATATCACACAATTTACTTATATATTCTATTGTTAGGCATTTGAGTAGTTTCCATTTGGGAGCTATTATAGAGAATGCTGCTATGAACATTCTTGTACATGTCTTTTGGTATAGAATTCCTGTTGGGTATATATCTAGAAATGGAATTGCTGGGTCATAGGCTGTGACGATACTCAAGTTTACACATACTGCCGATTAGTTTTGCCAAATGGTTGTACTGATTTTTATTCTCATGTGCAGACGATGAGAGTCTCAGTTGTTCCACACTTCATCAACACCTTATATTGTCAGTTTTTAAAATGTTAGCCATTCTGGTGGGTGTGTTTTAGTTCGTAATTTCTAGTTTCCAATAAAATTGATCATCTTTTCATATGATTATTGCTCTTTTGGATATCTGTTGGCCTATTCATATCTTTTGCCCATTCTTCTGTTGGATTATCTGACTTTTTTCTCTTATTGATTGATCAGTTAATTGACTGAGTTATTTACTCACTCTGGATTTGAGTCCTTTGTCAGTTATACACATTGCACATATCTTATTCCACTCTGTGTCTTGCCTTTTTACCCTCTTAATGATGTTTTGATGAACAGAAGTTCTTAATTTTAATGTAGTCCAATTTATCAGTGTTTTCATTTCATCTAATATATGAAATCTTTCCTTCTCCCAAAGTAATGAAAATGTTCTTTTTCTCTTTAGAAGCTTTATTACATTATCACATTTAGATCTGCAACACACCTGGAAATAGTTTTTTTGATAAGTCTGAAGAAGGGATCAAGATTCATTTCTTCTTCATATAGATATACAATTGACCGAATCCCATTTATCACAAAGACTGCCCTTTTCTCATTGCTCTGCAGTGCACCTTTGTCATCAGTCGAGTTTCCCTATTTGTAAGCATCTATTTCTGTCCTCTATTCTGTCCCATTTATCTATTCTTGTGCCCATACCACAGTCTTAGTTATTGTAGCTTTATATAATAACACTTAGTATCATATAGTGAGGCTTCCATCTCTGTTCTTCAAGATTATCTGGGCTAGGGCTTCCCTGGTGGCGCAGTGGTTGAGAGTCCGCCTGCCGATGCAGGGGACACGGGTTCGTGCCCCGGTCTGGGAAGATCCCACATGCCGCGGAGCGGCTTGGCCCATGAGCCATGGCCGTTGAGCCTGCGTGTCCGGAGCCTGTGCTCCGCAACGGGAGAGGCCACAACAGTGAGAGGCCCACATACCGAAAAAAAAAAAAAAGATTATCTGGGCTATTCTGAACCATTTGCATTTTCATATAAAATTTACAACAAACTAATTTTTATAGTAGTGCTAGCTGGGATGTTAATTAGGATTACATTGACATCTTTATAATATTTAGTTTTGTAATTTACATTGACATCTTTATAATATTTAGTCTTCTAATTCATGAATATGAGAAAAACTTCTTTTAAATTTTCTTTAATTTTTCTCAATCATGTCTTGCAGTTTTCTCTGTAGGTTTTTGCGTGTCTTTCACTAGATTTATTACTAAGTATTTGATGTTTTTTGATACTGTTGTAAATGATATTTAAAATTTTTCCCCTATTGTTGCTGTTATATAGGAATATCAGCAATTTTTGTAAATTTATCTTTTTATTCAGCAACCTCAATTTATTTTTAAATTTATAATTCATCTGTAGATTCTTTTGATTTTCTGGATACACAATCATGGTGTCTGTGAATGACACTTTTACCTCTTACTTTCTAATTCTTATGCCTTTTATTTCTTTTTCTTGCCTCGTACTATCTAGGACCTCCCAGAGGACATCAAATAGAAATAATGAAGGACATATCCTTCTCTTCTCTTGTTCCCAATATCAGGGGAAAAATGTTAATATTTTACTATGTTTCTAAATAATCCATATCTCAAAGAAGAAATCACAATGGAAATTTAAAATGTTGTGTTGGAACAATAATGAAAGTGCAGCACATGAAACTGGAAGGATGCAGCTAATGCTATACTTAGAAAAAAAATCAGTGAGTTCTGAGTATCCATCTCAAGATGTTAGAAAAAGCAAATTAAACTTAAAGATAGTAGAATGAAGGAAATAATAAAGACTGGAGTAGGAACTAATGAAATATTGATAGAAAACAAATTAATAGAATTATCAAAGGCAAATTTTGGTTCTTTGAAAAGGCTATTAATATTGAAAATCTGACAAGACTAATAAGAGAGAAGCCAGATAAGCAAATAACAGGATTGAAGAAGGGAACATCACTATACATGTAAACAAAAATCAAAAACTGAAGAGGATATTATAAACAAATTCTTGACAATAAATTTGAAAATCTATATGAACATCCAGGTTGCTTCATGTATCAAGTTTGTTCTTTTTTATTCTGAGTAGTATTCCCTGGTGTGAAGATATCTCAGCTTGTTTAACCATTTACCTGTTAAAGGAATCTTGGCTGATTCTGGTTTGGGGCTATCACAAATAAAGTCACTATAAACATTTGTGTACAGGTTTTTATGTGAACACATATTTACATTTTTCTTGGATAAAGGCCCAGGAATGCACTGCTGGATCATACGGTAGTGGTATTTTTAGTTTTGTAAGAAACGGCCAAACTGTTTTCTAGAGTGGCTATAGCATTCTACATTCCCACCAGCACTGGAGGAGAGATTCAGTTTCTCCATATCCTTACCAGCATTTGGTGTTTTCACTTTTTTTATTTTTTTTACTATTTTTTATTTTAGCCATTCTGACTTGTGTGTAAATCAATTAAAAAATGTCATTCAGATTATCTAGTATTTTTGAAGGGTGTGTTGATCTGCAACATGTAAAATCTCTGTAATTGGTACTGAATCAGGTATTTGAGGGATAGGACACAGGCATCTAGATATTTTAAAAATCTTAATTGGTGAATCTGATTTGCAGCCAAGATTATGATGATACCTTGGTCTCAGAAGGCACAAGCTTTGAAGGAAAAGCCCTATAAACAGCCTTCCCTCCCTCCCTTCCTTCCTTCCTTCCTTCCCTCTCCCTCCCTCCCTCCCTTCTTCCCTCCCTTCTTTTTTTTTTTTTTTTCCCCCAAACAGGATTTTTATGAAAGTGCTGTGGGCAACAAAAAAGAGACAAAATAGCAGTAAACCCACTAAAATGTCTGTTCACCTCTTGTTTGACCTTTGATGGCAGTAGAAACATCACAGACACCAAGAGGATTGTAACGTTAGGCCCCTGAGAAACAGAAAGGCAGCACTGGAAGTCTCTTCAAGGGAAATATCAAATAGCTATTTCCAGTTGTTTCAAGCTTTACAAACAAGCTGAATCCGAGCTCTACGATTTTGCAAATAATTCCACGCAGAAGCCAATGGCACACACATTCCTGAGACTTTCATTGCAGTCGATAAGTTTGCTGTTGCTGTCAGCCTGTGCAATTTCCCTGATTAACTTGAGAAAAGTGTTCTCCTTTATGAGTGCTGTTCAGAAAAAAAACAGATATTGTAAAAGGAGACAAGGGCAGGTTCTGGAACTTGAATTCTTGGTGATCTTAAATGATGGTGTATGAAAGAAAGAAAGAGGGAGAAAAGTTTGATTTGCTGCCACTAGGTTGACCCAGAAAGGAGAAGAACAGAAAAACTGCTTTGCCTAAGCAAACATGACATCAAGTCAGACAAGAGCAGGACTCACAATATCCAGTATTGAAAGCTCATTTAAAAAATATATAGTATGGATCTGAAAGACATTTAAATGCCAGTAATAAGTCTTTGCTCAAAAGAAAAGAAAAGAAAAACAGCCATATTAAATGCTGAGAATGTCATAGACAATGAAAATATGTGGTAGGATAGTAGAGCTAAATGATGTTTCAGAAATATTAACAAGGATTCTATGACCCTGAAAATTAATATATTTTGGGAAATAATTTTTTAAGCTTTTGAAGATTCAAACTAGATTAATTAAAAAAATTTTTTGGTGAAGTATAGTTGAATTACAATATTGTGTTAGTTTCAGGTGTACAGCAAAGTGATTCAATTATACATGCATATATATCTATTTTTTTCAGATTCTTTTCCCTTATAGGTTATTACAAAACTGGATTAATTTTTTTGTTTTGTTTTTGTTTTGTTTTGTTTTTGCGGTACGCGGGCCTCTCACTGTTGTGGCCTCTCCCGGTGCGGAGCACAGGCTCCGGACGCGCAGGCTCAGTGGCCATGGCTCACGGGCCCAGCCGCTCCGCGGCACGTGGGATCTTCCCAGACCGGGGCACGAACCTGTGTCCCCTGTATCGGCAGGCGGACTCTCAACCACTGCGCCACCAGGGAAGCCCTGGATTAATTTTTAAGGGGTCTACTTAGACCAAAAAAAATTTTTTTAATTTGAATATCAAAATAATAAATGGTTACTTAGAGCCATGAAGAATTCCTTATTAACAAGAAAGAAAGAAATAGAGAAAGAAAGAAAAGAAAAATAAGTTAGTTGATAAGGAGATGTACAATAGTCCCACTCAGAAAAGAAAAAATAATAATAAACTCAGGTAGTGACTATTAAATTAATTGACCAATTTGAGGCTATCAAAATCTGAGGACCCGGAAAAAGTTGTGCATTGTGTCTCTAGGGGGAGCTGAATCTCTACAGAGCAATGCAGGAAGGGAAAATATTGAAAATTCTAAGAACCAAAAAAGTAATGCCTCATGAAAAGCATTAGCATCAATTAGAAAATTAGAATATGTTATTTAAAAGGGAGCAAGACTAAGAGTAAGAGATTTAAGGGAAACAAAGAGAAACAGAAGTGTCTGCTTAGTCCTCCCTCTGGCTTTGTTAACAGACTCCGAACCACCCCTGCCTCTCCAGTGGGATTTTGTCTTGTGCAACCAAAGAGTACTGACTAATAAGAGCAGCTGTGTGTCATTTTGGAGAATGTCTGATGGTAATGACACCAGAAATGCTAGCCAGGGCAAGTCAGGGCAGATCAGGTCTAAGTAATCAAACCAGTTCACCTTCTTGTGCTCCCTACCTGGATTTATGGCCTCAGGACCACCCAGTCACTGAAACCAGAAATCTGGGCTTCCTTCTTGACTCCAGTACCTCGTACTGATAACGTGACTAGTTTTCCTACCTGGCTACCTTAGAATTTATACTGAAAAGTTCTCTGTGCTCCTTCAGAACACCCTCTTCAGAACAAACTATGGGTTCTAACCTTGCTACTTCCCCACATCCCCCAGCAACATCATTGACTTAGTTGCAGTCTCACCTAGAAATGCTAAAAGTCACCCAAGAGGATCTTCAAGACTCTGTGTACAAACGCATGCATTCAAGCTTGAGTACTGTCCACTTTTAAAAGAAAAAAATTTTTAGACTTCTATGACTGATTATTATTTAATTATTATACCAAAATTATTTGTCCAAATCCAGCATTAGGTATAAACTTCTTATAACTCTTACATAACTGTAAAATCAAAACAAATCTACATATTGAATACAAAACAAATTACAACTAATTAAATTGTCCATATTAATTTATTATGATGGCTGATGCTGTTTTGCTGAAACTAAATCACCTGTAACATCATGGATTTTGTACTACCTGCTTTATTTTTTTATTTATTTATTTTTAATTAATTAATTTATTTATTTTTGCCTGTGTTGGGTCTTCGTTTCTGCGCGAGGGCTTTCTCTAGTTGTGGCGGGCAGGGGCCACTCTTCATCGCGGTGTGCGGGCCTCTCACTATCGCGGCCTCTCTTGTTGCAGAGCAAGGCTCCAGACGCACAGGCTCAGTAGTTGTGGCTCACGGGCCCAGCCGCTCCGCGGCATGTGGGATCTTCCCAGACCGGGGCACGAACCCTTGTCCCCTGCATTGGCAAGCGGACTCTCAACCACTGCGCCACCAGGGAAGCCCAATGTACTACCTGCTTTAGAGGAGATTCTTTTGCATTTCGCAAGTTGATACTACCTTGGGCAGAGTAATGACAATTGCAAAACATTTCTGTAATTGAATTACATCCATCACTTGGTGTATGCATTCTTAGTTTGTAGATTTTAGATTAAAAGAAACACAACACCCTGAATATTTACACCAGCCATGTATTTGAAACATTTTTAGATTTCATGAGTTCTTTTCAAGGCAAAGATACTCTATGACATTGATGACATATTTAAGATCATTTAAAAATCAAAATGGAGTAACTATGGTTCAGGCGTCCAAAATGGAGCTGGGTGGCCATTGTGGATGTGGTTTCAGACATGTTCCTGCATCACTGAGAACCTGAACTTTCTGAACTGTATAAAACTCAAAGACACCACCAGCCATTTTCAAAACAATATCTACTAGCAGTTGCTAGATGCAACCTTGTAGTTTCAAAGCTCCCCACCCCTACTTAGCAACTATGTAATCATTTTGAACCCCAAACAATCCTTGCTTAACAAGCACCCTTACTTCCCACCAGCTCCAGTCCTAATTCTTGACAAACAATTTATGTAAAGCTTCCTCCATTTTGTAGTCTGGTGGAACACAATTCAAGTACTTTCTTAGATTTGTGCTTCCCAGGCTGCAGTCCTAACAAATCCCAAATAAAAGCTTTTTGTTTTGTTTTGCCTCAACTAGGTCTCCATTCTTTGAATTTTTAGTTAACAACATGATTTAGAAGATACATTCTTTCCATTACTTCTGCTACTGCTGTTGATGAGTGGAGTACTGATCATGGAACACTGGGAGAGTGTTTATTGACACATATGGAGTAACTTGGATCTGGGGGGACCTGTGCCTGCTGAACAACCAACCAAAGTGTTTCTGTTGAACACATGCTCAGTTTAAACTCTTGTTTGTACTATTATTTCTAACACAACTTTCAAACTAAAAAAGAAAGCATGGAAAAAGTATGTGAAATCTAAGGGGGAAAAAGGCCTAATTTTAAGTGAAAAATTAGTGATAACTCAAAGCAAGACAAACCTTAAAGTCATGAAAGCTTCAAACTTTCTATGTACAAGGACAATGGGTGGTAATAGGTTTGGAAAGAACACTAAAGAAACTTGTCTTGAAAATGTACTTTTTATAGCAAGCAATCTTTTTTTAAAAATCTGTTTTGAGATATAATTTACATACAATAAATTTCAATAATTTTATTTATTGGCCATGCCACCTGGCATGTGGGATCTTCCCCAACCAGGGATGGACCAGGGATTGAACCCATACCCCCTGCATTGGGAGCGTGGAGTCTTAACCACTGGACTGCCAGGGAAGTCCTCAGTAATTTTAAAAAGTACAATTTGTTGAGTTTTGACAAATGTTTATAGTCATGTGACCCCCACCACAATCATGATAAACATCACAGAACATCACCCCTATCACCCCCAAAAGTTCCCTCGTACTTCTTTGCAATCAATCCTACACCCACCTCTGACCTCTGATCTGCCTTCTGCTTTTCCTCGTCCAGAACTTCATATAAGTAGAATAATACAGTATTTTGTATCTGGCTTCTTTCACATATCATAATGCTTTTGAAGTTTTGTTGCATGTATCAATAGTTTGTTCCTCTTACTTCTCAGTAATATTCTATGGTATGGACATACTACAATTTGTTTAAATAGTCACCAGTTGATGGGCATTTGGTTTGTTTTCAATTTGTCTATTATGAATAAAGTAGCCATAAGCATTTGGGTAGAGATCTTTGTGTGGACCTCAGTTTTTATTTCTCTTGGGTAAATATCTAGGAATGGATTTGGTGGGTCATATGTAAATACGTTTGACTTCATAAAATCGGCCAAACTTTTTTTCCAAAGTGGCTGTTCCATTTTTCATTCTTAACAATGTAAGAGTTCCAGTTGCTCTGCATCCTCTCTAACACTGTCAGTATTTTTAATTTTAGCCATTCTAATGGGTGTGTATAGATATAACATTGTGGTATTAATTTGTGTTTACCTAGTGACTATTGATGTCAGGTACCTTTTCATGTACTTATTAGCTATTTGTATATCCACTTTAGTGAGGTGTCTCTTCAAATCATTTGTTCATTTTTTAATTGGACTGTTTGTCTTTTCATTAATTTGTAAGAGTATATTATATGTTGGTAAGTCCTCTAACAGATATGTGTTCTACAAATATTTTCTCCCAGTCTATGGCTTGCGTTTTCATTTTCATAATAGATTTTTTTTTTTTTTTGAAGAGCAGAAGTTTTCCATTTTGGTGAGGTCCAACTTGTCAATTTTTTTTCTTTTATGGTTCATGCTTTTTGTGTCCTAAGAAAGCTTTGTCTAACTCAAGGTCGCAAAGATCTTTTTCTGTTTCCTACCTTTTACAGTGTTAGCTCTTATGATCCATTATTTATGGTATGATGTAAGGGTTGAGGTTCATTTTCTGGCATATGATAACCAATTGTTCCAGCAATATTTGTTGGAAAGACCCTAACTGGATTGTGGTCCATGTTGGACCATGTTGGAAAGATCACATTGAGTTACTTTGGTAACCCTGCTGAAAATTTGTTTGCCATAAACGTGCAAGACAATAAGTGCATGAAAGGATGCTTAAGATCATTAGTCATTAGGGAAATGCAAATCAAAACTACAATGAGGGCTTCCCTGGTGGTGCAGTGGTTGGGAGTCTGCCTGCCGATGCAGGGGACACGGGTTCGTGCCCCGGTCTGGGAAGATCCCACATGCCGCAGAGCGGCTAGGCCCGTGAGCCATGGCCACTGAGCCTGCGTGTCCGGAGCCTGTGCTCCGCAACGGGAGAGGCCACAACAGTGAGAGGCCCCTGTACCGCAAAAAAAAAAAAAAAAAAAAAAAAAACTACAATGAAATACCAATTCACATCCACTCCGATGGCTACAATAAAAAAGAAAAAACAAATGTTGGTGAGGATGTGGAGAAATGGGAATCCTCATAACTTGCTGCTCAGAATATAAAATGTTGCAGTAACTTTGGAAAACAATCTGGCAGTTCTTCAAAATATTAAACACATAGTTACCATATGACCTAG
Source organism: Mesoplodon bidens (assembly GCF_964165515.1). Lineage (NCBI taxonomy): Eukaryota > Metazoa > Chordata > Mammalia > Artiodactyla > Ziphiidae > Mesoplodon > Mesoplodon bidens. The sequence continues at coordinate 111,410,174 of NC_138161.1, read as the reverse complement.
CAATTCCACTCCTAGGTATATACTTGTTCTCAGCAGCATTAATCATTGTAGCCCCAAAGTGGAAACTACCTTAAACATCGATCAGCTGATGAATAAACAAAATGGGATATATATATATACATACACATATATATGTATATACATACACACATATGTGTGTGTTTGTATATATCTATATACATACACATACAATGGAATATTATTTGGCCATAAAAAGTAATGAGGTACTGATACATGCTATAACATGGATGAATCTTGGAAACATTATGCTAAGTGAAACAAGCCAGTCACAAAGACCACATATTATATGATTACATTTATATGAAATGTCCAGAATTGGCAAATCTACAGAAATAGAAAGTAGATTTGCAGCTCAATAACCAAAAAACAAACAACCCAATCCAAAAATGGGCAGAAGACCTAAATAGACATTTCTCCACAGAAGATATACAGACTGCCAACAAACACATGAAAGGATGCTCAACATCTTTGCTCATTAGAGAAATGCAAATCAAAACTACAATGAGATATCATCTCACACCAGTCAGAATGGCCATCATCAAAAAATCTAGAAACTATAAATGCTGGAGAGGGTGTGGAAAAAAGGGAACACTCTTGCACTGCTGGTGGGAATGTGAATTGGTACAGCCGCTATGGAGAACGGTATGGAGGTTCCTTAAAAAACTACAAATAGAACTACCATATGACCCAGCAATCCCACTACTGGGCATATACCCTGAGAAAACCATAATTCAAAAAGAGACATGTACCAAAATGTTCATTGCAGCTCTATTCACAATAGCCCGGAGCTGGAAACAACCTAAGTGTCCATCATCGGATGAATGGATAAAGAAGATGTGGCACATATATACAATGGAATATTACTCAGCCATAAAAAGAAACGAAACTGAGCTATTTGTAATGAGGTGGATAGACCTAGAGTCTGTCATACAGAGTGAAGTTAGTCAGAAAGAGAAAGACAAATACCGTATGCTAACACATATATACGGAATTTAAAAAAAAATGTCATGAAGAACCTAGGGGCAAAACGAGAATAAAGACACAGACCTACTTGAGAATGGACTTGAGGATATGGGGAGGGGGAAGGGTAAGCTGTGACAAAGCAAAAGAGAGGCATGGACATATATACACTACCAAACGTAAGGTAGATAGATAGTGGGAAGCAGCCGCAGAGCACAGGGAGATCAGCTCGGTGCTTTGTGACCGCCTGGAGGGGTGGGATGGGGAGGGTGGGAGGGAGGGAGATGCATGAGGGAAGGGATGTGGGAACAGATGTATATGTATGACTGATTCACTTTGTTATAAAGCAGAAACTAATTAAAAAAAAAAAAGAAAAAAAAAAAAAAAGAAGATGTGGCACATATATACAATGGAATATTACTCAGCCATAAAAAGAAATGAAATTGAGCTATTTGTAATGAGGTGGATAGACCTAGAGTCTGTCATACAGAGTGAAGTAAGTCAGAAAGAGAAAGACAAATACTGTATGCTAACACATATATATGGAATTTAAGAAAAAAAAATGTCATGAAGAACATAGGGGTAAGACAGGAATAAAGACACAGACCTACTAGAGAATGGACTTGAGGATATGGGGAGGGGGAAGGGTGAGCTGTGACAAAGTGAAAGAGCGGCATGGACATATATACACTACCAAACGTAAGGTAGATAGCTAGTGGGAAGCAGCCGCATAGCACAGGGAGATCAGCTCGGTGCTTTGTGACCGCCTGGAGGGGTGGGATAGGGAGGGTGGGAGGGAGACGCAAAAGGGAGGGGATATGGAAACATAAGTATATGTATAACTGATTAAATTTGTTATAAAGCAAAAAAAAAAAAAGAAAGTAGATTAATGGTTCGAGTGGTGGTATAGGGGAAATGGGGAGTAACTGCTAATGAGTACAGGGTTTCCTTTTGTGGGGGAGAGAAATTTTCTATAATTAGGTTGTGATGGTGGTACAACCCTGTTCATTTATTAAAAACCATTGCATTGTACACTTTAACTGGGTGAATTATATGGTATTGAATTATACCTTAATAATGTTGCTTTAAAAATCCCCCTCAAAATTATTGATTTAAATTTTTTGTTCTCTAAAGCTATATTCTTGTTTCTACCAGTACCATAAAACAATTGTTATTTCCAGTGTTTGAAACAGCAGCTGTCTCCTTTCTTACACTGTTAAAATAAAATTTCTTCTAGTCACAAAACACACATAGGCACACTAAGATTAAAAAAAAAGTTTAGTTTCACTGATGTGTCAATTACATAAGAAACAGCAAGCTAAAGTAAACAGAAAGTATAATGGAGAACTTGCAGACCACTGGGGATACAAACTCAGACCTTAGTTTCACTCTCTGGTTTTCCTCCTGCTAGGTGGGTACCACCTGACTAGTAAGAATATGGAGGACTGCCGCTTCCCCAAACCCTTCATGGTATAGGAGGACTTCAACCTCGTGAGCTTCCAAATTCTCCTCGCATATCGTCCTGTATTTTTATATTAGAAACAAAATTTTTCCATAGGTTTAATTCCTCCTTTCAAATAAGAGCTTATAAAGGAATCAAGAAATAGTCAAGAAGGGAGGAAATTGCCATCACCTGTGTCTTTATAATTCACAATGTCAGCATGTGCTATACTGTTTGCAGCTGAGTCTTTAGCTCCTGACCCTGAGACGTAGAGTTGGAATGCTTGTGAACACTTGGGCCAGCCTCAGAGCTTGGCTGAGAAAGGACTACAAGCTACAAGAAAGGTGCTGGGCAGGTGGGGGTGCCATCTATTATTTTCTGTTTTCAGAGGGAGGGACAGAATTACAGAGAAGCCTCATCAGATGGCAAGATGAAGCCAGGATCCTGTGTCACAGATGTTTACTTTAGTCCTTCATACAAATATGTTCCATTCAAATACCAATTTATTCAACTTTCCTTCTTTCATGAGTACACTACACTAAGCTACAGAAAAAAGGCTCTCCTCATCAGTCCATCGTTATATAACCCCCTGTATCTGGCATAATGATGTTCTATCTTTTTTTTTAATTTATTTTTGTTATTGGAGTATAATTGCTTTACAAGGTTGTGTTCATTTCTGCTGTACAATAAAATGAATCAACTATATGTATACATACATCCCCTCCCTCTTGGACCTCTCCCACCCCATCCCATACATTTAGGTCATCACAGAGCACCAAGCTGAGCTCCCTGTGCTATACAGCAGGTTCCCACTAGCTACCTATTTTATACGTGGTAGTGTATTTGGAAAACCTAATATCCCAATTCATCCCACCCTCCCCTCCCACCCCGTGACCACACATCCGTTCTCTACGTCTGCATTTCTATTCCTGCCCTGCAAATAGGTTAATCTGTACTATCTTGCTAGATTCCACATATATGCATTAATATACGATATTTGTTTTTCTCTTTCTGACTTACTTCACTCTGTATGACAGACGCTAGGTACATCCACATCTCTACAAATGACCCATTTTCATTTCTTTTTATGGCTGAGTAATATTACATTATATATACATACCACATCTTCTTTATCCATTCATCTGTTGATGAACATTTAGTTTATTTCCATGTCCTGGCTATTGCGAATAGTGCTTCGATGAACATTAGGGTACATGTGACTTTTTGAATTATGGTTTTCTCAAGGTATATGCCCAGTAGTGGGATTGCTGGGTCATATGGTAGTTCTATTTCTAGTTTTCTAAGGAAACTTCATACTGTTCTCCACAGTGACTGTATCAATTTATATTCCCACAAACAGTGCAGGAGGGTTCCCTTTTCTCCACACTCTCTCCAGCATTTATTGTTTATAGATTTTTTGATGATGGCCATTCTGACTGGTGTGAGGTGACACCTCAATGTAGTTTTGATTTGCATTTCTCTAATAATTAGTGATGTTGAGCATCTTTTCATGTGCGTTTTGGCCACATGTATGTCTTCTTTGGTGAAATGTCTATTTAGGTCTTCCACCCATTTTTTTTTTCCTGGATTCTTTTGCTTATTATTATGTCTGTGAGATTCATCCAATCTGTTGTAATATCTATCAGTAGTATTGTTCGTTCTCATTCTGATAGTATTCCATTGTATAAATATACCACAATTTATGCATTCACTCTACTGTTGATGGATATCTAGATTTTTTCTAGTTTGGAGCTGTTACAAATAGTGTTGCTATGAATATTCTTCTACATTCTTTTGGTCAAAGTATGTACACATACCTAGGGGCTGAATTGATGGGTCATAGAGTAGGTGTGTGTTCAGGTGTTTTGTTTGTTTTTCTGATTAATTTTTTGAATTTTTGAATTTTATTTATTTTTCTCTACAGCAGGTTCTTATTAGTCATCAGTTTTATACACATCAGTGTATACATGTCAATCCCAATCACCCAATTCATCACACCACCACTCCACCCACCGCTGCGTTCCCCCCTTGGGGTCCATACGTTTATTCTCTACATCTTTGTCTCTATTTCGGCCCTGCAAACCGGTTCATCTGTACCATTTTTCTAGGTTCCACATGTATGCGATAATATACGATATTTGTTTTTCTCTTTCTGACTTACTTCACTCTGTATGACAGTCTCTAGATCCATCCACGTCTCAACAAATGACCCAATTTCGTTCCTTTTTATGGCTGAGCAATATTCCATTGTATATATGTACCACATCTTCTTTATCCATTCATCTGTCGATGGGCATTTAGGTTGCTTCCATGACCTGGCTATTGTAAATAGTGCTGCACTGAACATTGAGGTGCATGTGTCTTTTTGAATTATGGTTTTCTCTGGGTATATGCCCAGTAGTGGAATTGCTGGATCATACAACAGTTCCATTTTTAGTTTTTTAAGAAACCTCCATACTGTTCCCCATAGTGGCTGTATCAATTTACATTCCCACCAACAGTGCAAGAGGATTCTCTTTTATCCACACCCTCTCCAGCATTTGCTGTTTGTAGATTTTCTGATGATGCCCATTCTAACTGGTGTGAGGTGATACCTCATTGTAGTTTTGATTTGCATTTCTCTAATAATTAGCGACGCTGAGCATCTTTTCACGTGCTTCTTGGCCATCTGTATGTCTTCTTTGGAAAAATGTCTATTTAGGTCTTCTGCCCATTTTTGGATTGGGTTGTTTGTTTTTTTTTAAATTGAGCTGCATGAGCTGTTTATATATTTTGGAGATTAATCCTTTGTCCGTTGATTCGTTTGCAAATATTTTCTCCCATTCTGAGGGTTGCCTTTTTGTCTTGTTTGTAGTTTCCTTTGCTTTGCAAAAGGTTTTAAGTTTCCTTAGGTCCCATTTGTTTATTTTTGCTTTTATTTCCATTACTCTAGGAGGTGGATCAAAAAAGATCTTGCTGTGATTTATGTCAAAGAGTGTTCTTCCTATGTTTTCCTCTAAGAGTTTTAGAGTGTCCAGTCTTACATTTATGTCTCTAATCCATTTTGAGTCTATTTTTGTGTATGGTGTTAGGGAGTGTTCTAATTTCATTCTTTTACATGTAGCTGTCCAGTTCTCCCAGCACCACTTACTGAAGAGACTGTCTTTTCTCCACTGTATATCCTTGCCTCCTTTGTCATAGATTAGCTGACCATAGGTGTGTGGCTTTATCTCTGGGCTTTCTATCCTGTTCCACTGATCTATATTTCTGTTTTTGTGCCAGTACCATATTGTCTTGATTACTGTAGCTTTGTATACAGTATAGTCTGAAGACCAGGAGACTGATTCCTCCAGCTCCATTCTTTTCCCTCAAGACTGCTTTGGCTATTCAGCGTCTTTTGTGTCTCCATACAAATTTTAAGATTTTTTGTTCTAGTTCTGTAAAAATGGCCACTGGTAATATGATAGGGATTGCATTGAATCTGTAGATTGCTTTGGGTAGTATAGTCATTTTCACAATATTGATTCTTCCAATCCAAGAACATGGTATATCTCTCCATCTGTTGGTATCATCTTTAATTTCTTTCATCAGTGTCTTATAGTTTTCTGCATACAGGTTTTTTTGTCTCCCTAGATAGGTTTATTCCTAGGTATTTTATTCTTTTTGTTGCAATAGTAAATGGGAATGTTTCCTTAATTTCTCTTTCAGATTTTTCGTTATTAGTGTATAGGAATGCAAGAGATTTCTGTTCATTAATTTTGTATCCTGCAACTTTACCAAATTCATTGATTAGCTCTGGTAGTTTTCTGGTGGCATCTTTAGGATTCTCTATGTATAGTAAAATGTCATCTGCAAACAGTGACAGTTTTACTTCTTCTTTTCCAATTTGTATTCATTTTATTTCTTTTTCTTCTCTGATTGCCATGGCTAGGACATCCAAAACTATGTTGAATAATAGTGGTGAGAGTGGACATCCTTGTCTTGTTTCTGATCTTAGAGGAAATGCTTTCAGTTTTTCACCATTGAGAATGATGTTTGCTGTGGGTTTGTTGTATATGGCCATTATTATGTTGAGGTAGGTTCACTCTATGCCCACTTTCTGGAGAGTTTTTTTTATCATAAATGGGTGTTGAATTTTGTCAAAAGCTTTTTCTGCATCTATTGACATGATCATATGGTTTTTATACTTCAATTTGTTAACATGGTGTATCATATGGATTGATTTTAGTATATTGAAGAATCCTTGCATCCTTGAGGTAAATCCTGCTTGATCATGGTGTATGATCCTTTTAATGTGTTGCTAGATTCTGTTTGCTAGTATTCTGTTGAGGATTTTTTCATCTATATTCATGAGTGATATTGGTCTGTAATTTTCTTTTTTTGTAGTATCTTTGTCTGGTTTTGGTATCAGGGTGATGGTGGCCTCATAGAACGAGTTTGGGAGTGTTCCTTCCTCTGCAAGTTTTTGGAAGAGTTTGAGAAGGATGGGTGTTAGCTCTTCTCTAAATGTTTGATAGAAGTCACCTGTGAAGCCATCTGGTCCTAGACTTATTTTGCTGGAAGATTTTTTTTTTACAACTTTATTGGAGTATAATTGCTTCACAATGGTGTGTTAGTTTCTGCTTTATAACAAAATGAATCAGTTATACATATACATCTGTTCGCATATCCCTTCCCTCTTGCGTCTCCCTCCGTCCCACCCTCCCTATCCCACCCCTCCAGGCGGTCACACAGCACCGATCTGATCTCCCTGTGCTATGCGGCTGCTTCCCACTAGCTATCTACCTTACGTTTGGTAGTGTATATATGTCCATGCCTCTCTCTCGCTTTGTCACAGCTTACCCTTCCCCCTCACCATATCCTCAAGTCCATTCTCAAGTAGGTCTGTATCTATATTCCTGTTTTACCCCTAGGTTATTCATGACATTTTTTTTCTTAAATTCCATATGTATGTGTTAGCATACGGTATTTGTCTTTCTCTTTCTGACTTACTTCACTCTGTATGACAGACTCTAGGTCTATCCACCTCATTACAAATAGCTCAATTTCATTTCTTTTTATGGCTGAGTAATATTCCATTGTATATATGTGCCACATCTTCTTTATCCATTCATCCGATGATGGACACTTAGGTTGTTTCCATCTCCTGGCTATTGTAAATAGAGCTGCAATGAACATTTTGGTACATGACTCTTTTTGAATTATGGTTTTCTCAGGGTATATGCCCAGTAGTGGGATTCCTGGGTCATATGGTAGTTCTATTTGTAGTTTTTAAAGGAACCTCCATACTGTTCTCCATAGTGGCTCTACCAATTCACATTCCCACCAGCAGTGCAAGAGTGTTCCCTTTTCTCCACACTGTCTCTAGCATTTATTGTTTCTATATTTTTTGATGATGGCCATTCTGACTGGTGTGAGATGATATCTCATTGTAGTTTTGATTTGCATTTCTCTAATGATTAATGATGTTGAGCATTCTTGCATGTGTTTGTTGGCAGTCTGTATATCTTCTTTGGAGAAATGTCTATTTAGGTCTTCTGCCCATTTTTGGATTGGGTTTTTGTTTTTTCATTATTGAGCTGCATGAGCTGCTTATAAATTTTGGAGATTAATCCTTTGTCAGTTGCTTCATTTGCAAATATTTTCTCCCATTCTGAGGGTTGTTTTTTGGTCTTGTTTATGGTTTCCTTTGCTGTGCAAAAGCTTTTAAGTTTCATTAGGTCCCATTTGTTTATTTTTGGTTTTATTTCCATTTTTCTAGGAGGTGGGTCAAAAAGGATCTTGCTGTGTTTTATGTCATAGAGTGTTCTGCCTATGTTTTCCTCTAAGAGTTTGATAGTGTCTGGCCTTACATTTAGGTCTTTAATCCATTTTGAGCTTATTTTTGTGTATGGTGTTAGGGAGTGATCTAATCTCATATTTTTACATGTCCCTGTCCAGTTTTCCCAGCACCACTTATTGAAGAGGCTGTCCTTTCTCCACTGTACATTCCTACCTCCTTTATCAAAGATAAGGTGACCATATGTGCATGGGTTTATCTCTGGGCTTTCTGTCCTGTTCCATTGGTCTTTCTGTTTCTGTGCCAGTACATACTGTCTTGATTACTGTAGCTTTGTAGTATAGTCTGAAGTCAGGGAGCCTGATTCCTCCAGCTCCATTTTTCATTCTCAAGATTGCTTTGGTTATTCGGGGTCTTTTGTGTTTCCATACAAATTGTGAAATTTTTTGTTCTAGTTCTGTGAAAAATGCCAGTGGTAGTTTGATAGGGATTGCATTGAATCTGTAGATTGCTTTGGGTAGTAGAGTCATTTTCACAATGTTGATTCTTCCAATCCAAGAACATGGTATATCTCTCCATCTATTTGTATCATCTTTAATTTCTTTCATCAGTGTCTTATAATTTTCTGCATACAGGTCTTTTGTCTCCTTAGGTAGGTTTATTCCTAGATATTTTATTCTTTTTGTTGCAGTGGTAAATGGGAGTGTTTTCTTGATTTCACTTTCAGATTTTTCATCATTACTGTATAGGAATGCCAGAGATTTCTGTGCATTAATTTTGTATCCTGCTACTTTACCAAATTCATTGATTAGCTCTAGTAGTTTTCTGGTAGCATCTTTAGGATTCTCTATGTGTAGTATCATGTCATCTGCAAACAGTGACAGCTTTACTTCTTCTTTTCTGATTTGGATTCCTTTTATTTCCTATTTTTCTCTGATTGCTGTGGCTAAAACTTCCAAAACTATGTTGAATAAGAGTGGTGAGAGTGGGCAGCCTTGTCTTGTTCCTGATCTTAGTGGAAATGGTTTCAGTTTTTCACCATTGAGGACGATGTTGGCTGTGGGTTTGTCATATATATCCTTTATTATGTTGAGGAAAGTTCCTTCTATGCCGACTTTCTGAAGGGTTTTTTATCATAAATGGGTGTTGAATTTTGTCGAAAGCTTTTTCTGCATCTATTGAGGTGATCATATGGTTTTTCTCCTTCAATTTGTTAATATGACGTATCACGTTGATAGATTTGCATATATGGAAGAATCCTTGCATTCCTGGAATAAACCCCACTTGATCATGGTGTATGATCCTTTTAATGTGCTGTTGGATTCTGTTTGCTAGTATTTTGTTGAGGATTTTTGCATCTATGTTCATCCGTGATATTGGCCTGTAGTTTTCTTTCTTTGTGACATCCTTGTCTGGCTTTGGTATCAGGGTGATGGTGGCCTCATAGAATGAGTTTGGGAGTGTTCCTCCCTCTGCTATATTTTGGAAGAGTTTGAGAAGGATAGGTGTTAGCTCTTCTCTAAATTATTTATAGAATTCGCCTGTGAAGCCCTCTGGTCCTGGGCTTTTGTTTGTTGGAAGATTTTTTATCACAGTTTCAATTTCAGTGCTTGTGATTGGTCTGTTTATATTTCCTGTTTCTTCCTGGTTCAGTCTTGGAAGGTTATACCTTTCTAAGGATTTGTCCATTACTTCCAGGTTGTGCTTTTTATCGGCATAGAGTTGCTTGTAGTAATCTTAGGATGCTTTGTATTTCTGTGGTGTCTGTTGTAACTTTTCCTTTTTCATTTCTGATTTTATTGAGTCCTCTCCCTCTTTTTCTTGATGAGTCTGGCTAATGGTTTATCAATTTTGTTTATCTTCTCAAGGAACCAGCTTTTAGTTTTATTGATCTTTGCTATTATTTTCTTTGTTTCTGTTTCATTTATTTCTGCTCTGATCTTTATGATTTCTTTCCTTCTGCTAACTTTGGGTTTTGTTTGTTCTTCTTTCTCTAGGTAGGTGTAAGGTTAGATTGTTTGAGATTGTTCTTGTTTCTTGAGGTAGGCTTGTATTGCTATAAACTTCCTTCTTAGAACTGCTTTTGCTGCATCCCATAGGTTTTGGATCGTCGTGTTTTCACTGTCATTTGTCTCTAGATATTTTTTTATTTTCCCTTTGATTTCTTCAGTGATCTCTTGGTTATTTAGTAAGATATCATTTAGCCTCCATGTGTTTGTGTTTTACGTTTTTTCCCTGTAATTGATTTCTCATCTCATAGCTTTGTGATCAGAAAAGATGCTTGATTTCAATTTTCTTAAATTTAACTGCGGCTTGATTTGTGACCCAAGATGTGATCTATCTTGGAGAATGTTCTGTACATACTTGATAAGAAAGTGTAATCTGCTGTTTTTGGATGCAATGTCCTATAAATATCAATTAAATCTTTCTGGTCTATTGTGTCATGTAAAGCTTCTGTTTCTTTATTTATTTTCATTTTGGATGATCTGTCCATTGGTGTAAGTGAGGTGTTAAAGTCCCCCACAATGATTGTGTTACTGTCGATTTCCTCTTTTATAGCTGTTAGCAGTTGCCTTATGTATTGAGGTGCTCCTATTTTGGGTGCATATATATTTATAATTGTTATATCTTCTTCTTGGATTGATCCCTTGATCATTATGTACTGCCCTTGCTTGTTCTCTGATAACATTCTTTGTTTTAAAGTCTATTTTGGGCTTCCCTGGTGGCGCAGTGGTTGAGAGTCCGCCTGCCGATGCAGGGGACGTGGGTTCGTGCCCCGGTCCGGGAGGATCCCACGTGCCGCGGAGCGGCTGGGCCTGTGAGCCATGGCCGCTGAGCCTGCGCGTCCGGAGCCTGTGCTCCGCAGCGGGAGAGGCCACAGCAGTGAGAAGCCCACGTACTGCAAAAAAAAAAAAAAAAAAAAAAAAAAAGTCTATTTTATCTGATATGAGTATTGCTACTCCAGCTTTCTTTTGATTCCCATTTGCATGGAATATCTTTTTCCATCCCCTCACTTTCAGTCTGTATGTGTCCCTAGGTCTGAAGTAGGTCTCTTGTAGACAGCATATATATGGGTCTTGTTTTTGTATCCATTCAGCAAGCCTGTGTCTTTTGGTTGGAGCATTTAATCCATTCATATTTAAGGTAATTATCGATATGTCCCTATGACCATTTTCTTAATTGTTTTCGGTTTGTTCTTGTAGGTCCTTTTCTTGTCTTGTGTTTCCTACTTAGAGAAGTTCCTTTAGCATTTGTTGTAGAGGTGGTTTGGTGGTGCTGAATTCTCTTAGCTTTTGCTTGTCTGTAGAGCTTTTAATTTCTCCATCAAATCTGAATGAGGTCCTTGCTGGGTAATCTTGGTTGCAGGTTTTTCCCTTTCATCACTTTAAATATGTCATGCCACTCCCTTCTGGCTTGTAGAGTTTCTGCTGAGAAATCAGCTGTTAACCTTATGGGAATTCCCTTTTATGTTATTTGTCATTTTTCCCTTGCTGCTTTCAATAATTTTTCTTTGTCATTAATTTTTGCCAATTTGATTACTATGTGTCTCAGTGTGTTTCTCCTTGGGTTTATCCTGCCTGGGACTTCTCTGCACTTCCTCCACTTGGGTGGCTATTTCCTTTCCCACGTTAGGGAATTTTCCGACTATAATCTCTTCAAATATTTTATCGGGTCCTCTCTCTCCTCCTTCTGGGACCCCTGTAATGCAAATGTTGTTGCGTTTAGTGTTGTCCCAGAGGTCTCTTAGGCTGTCTTCATTTCTCTTCATTCTTTTTTCTTTATTCTGTTCAGCAGCAGTGAATTACACCATTCTGTCTTCTGGGTCACTTATCCATTCTTCTGCCTCAGTTATTCTGCTATTGATTCTTTCTAGTGTATTTTTCATTCCAGTTATTGTATTGTTCAGCTCTGTTTGTTTCTTCTTTAATTCTTCTAGCTCTTTGTTAAACATTTCTTGCATCTTCTCGATCTTTGCCTCCATTCTTTTTCCAAGGTCCTGGATCATCCTCAGTATCATTATTCTGAATTCTTTTTCTGGAAGGTTGCCTGTCTCCACCTCATATAGTTGTTTTTCTGGGGTTTTATCTTGTTCCTTCATCTGGTACATAGCCCTCTGCCCTTTCATCTTGTCTATCTTTCTGTGAATGTGGTTTTTGTTCCACAGGCTGCAGGATTGTAGTTCTTCTTCTGCTGTGTGCCCTCTGTGTGGAAGCTTTTAAAATGGATGGAGTCCCACTGTCTTTTCTTTTGTTGTTTGTGGTTTTGGTCCAAAAAAAATTGTGAATACTGATATTGAGGAGCTTCCTCCCTCCTGCTGAGGAGGTCTTATGTTTAAGTCGTTATGGTTTCAGGTCTTATGTTTAAGTCTTTCAAGTTAATTTCAAGTTGCTTTATGTGAGTAGTGTAAGATAGGGGTCAAATTTCATTTTTCTGCATGTGGTTATCCAGTTTTCCCAACACCATTTGCTGAAGAAATTATCCTTTCCCCACTGGATGTTCCTGACTCACTTATCAAGTAATAGCTGACCATATATGTGGGAGTTTAATTCTGCGCTATTTTCTTCCATTGGTCTGTGTGTCCATTTTTATGCCAGTACCATACTTGTTTAATTACTATAGCTTTGTAGTGTAGTCTCAAATCAGGATGTGTGGTGGGTTTGTTTTTCTTTCTCAGGATTGGTTTAGCTATTTGGGGTTTTTTGTGATGCCATACACATCTTAGGATTATTTTTTTTCTATTTGAAAAATGCCATTGGAATTTTGATAGGGATTACATTTAATCTACAGATGGCTGTGTGTAGCATGTTCATTTTAACAATATTAACTCTTCCATTCCATGCGCACAGGTGTTCTTCCATTTGTTCATCTTCTTTGATTTCTTTAAGCAAGGTCTTGTAGTTTTCACTTTACAGATCTTTCACTTTTTTGATTTATTGATTCTTAGGCATTTTATTGTTTTGATCCTATTGTGAATGGGATAGTTTTATTCCTTTTTCAGATGTTTCACTGTTGGTGTATAGAAAAGCAACTCATTTCTGTGTATTCATTTTATACACTTCAACTTGACTGATTTTATTCATTAGAATCAATAGTCTTTTAGTTGAGTCTTTTATATCTTAATTTGTAATAACATATTAACATTTGCATTTATCTAGCCATACATTGATTTGTAACATGTTTAACCATCTTGTTCATAACAGAAAAATGCATTCAATTTTCAGGTTGCTACCTATTTGTGACCTGTTGTGTCAACATTTATAAGTCAGGAAGAATTGGGGTTTTTCTGTTTTTTGTTTTTTGCCTACGTTGGGTCTTTGTTGCTGCATGCAGGCTCTCTAGTTGTGGCAAGTGGGGGCTACTCTTCGTTGCATTGTGCGGGCTTCTCATTGCGGTGGCTTCTCTTGTTGCGGGATGTGGGCTTCAGTAGTTGTAGCATGTGGGCTCAGTAGTTGCGGCACACAGGCCCTAGAGCACATGGGCTTCAGTAGTTGCAGCACATGGGCTCAGTAGTTGTGCATGGGCTCAGTAGTTGTGGCTCTTGGGCTCTAGAGTGCAGGCTCAGTAGTTGTGGTGCATGGGCTTAGTTGCTCTGCAGCATGTGGGATCTTCCTGTACGAGGGATTGAACCCGTGTCCCCTGAATTGGCAGGCAGATTCTTAACCACTGTGCCACCAGGGAAGTCCCGGTAAGAACTGTTTTTATTGATACTTGATCACTGCATGCTCTGGATGCTTCTTCATTCATTGCCTAGAATCATTATAGGAAAATCATGCTCAAGTGCACTTTGGGTCACTCTCCTCAAGCATTTTTATTTATTTTTTGTTTGTTTGTTTGTTTTACATCTTTATCAGAGTATAATTGCTTTACAATGGTGTGCCAGTTTCTGCCTTAAAACAAAGTGAATCAGCCATACATACACACACGTTCCCATATCTCTTCCCTCTCCTCAAGCATTTTTTATGGCTATAGAGAAGACCTGATGGAGGCTCTATTAAACCTCAGCCCAGTCCTTTCCTCCACCAAGGATACTAGGGTATGGCAGGGGCTCTCTCCAGGTATATGAGAGGTGTTCTGAATTTCTCCCATGTCCTCTACTGGGCCTAGATTAAAGCCTGTTCCTCTAGTTGGAGTATGGCCCAGGTGGTGGTGGTGATAGGGTATTTTGTTCACTCCAGTTGAGACTCATGTCCTCAATCTTCAACAATGTCCCTTTTGCCTGACAACTTAGTCTCTAAAATGAACCTTAGCCCAGAGGAAGGGGCAGTGTTCCCCACTGGGGATGTGCCATGGGAAGAGGGTTGGCTACAAGGGACCCCTACCTCTGTTCAGACCCCAGACTAAGCCACAAGGTCCTCCTTGTTCCCTCTCATTTCTTTTTTTTTTTTTTTTTTTTTTTTCTTTTTGCAGTATGCGGGCCTCTCACTGTTGTGGCCTCTCCCGTTGCAGAGCACAGGCTCCGGATGCGCAGGCCCAGCGGCCATGGCTCACAGGCCCAGCCGCTCCGCGGCATATGGGATCCTCCCAGACCGGGGCACGAACCCGTATCCCCTGCATCGGCAGGCGGACTCTCAACCACTGCGCCACCAGGGAGGCCCCCTCTCATTTCCATAAGCCCTGCCCATGGCTGAGGGACCCATCTTTTGCAGTTCTGGCTGCACCCTCTCTCACCACCAGACTTTAGTGCAGTAAGGATGATATTAGTCACAATTGTCTGGCTAAGGGCAAGAATGTGAATTATTGCTAAGTTTCTTGGGTATGAGATCAGTACTATGGTTATATATAAAAGTATCCTTTTTAGGAGATGCATGCTGATGTATTTTGAGGTCAAGTGTCATGGTATGTCACTTTCAAATAGTTCAGAAAACCAAATACACACACAGCACATGTGCAGTATGGTACTCTGTTTTTCATTAATTCTTTGCTTGTAAATAGGAAAACTGAGGTCATGGGAGAGCTATTCATAGGTTAAGGCATCAGGATTATACATAATTCTGCCAGAGGGTGACTGATTAATCCTGAAGGTATTTCTGCTCTTGGAAGGGAGAAGCAACTGGGTGGGCACTGCATCAGCCTCAGGATTGTCTATCCTGGACCACAAACTGATTGTAATTTGGAGAGAACATCAAATGTGAAATGAGCATGTCTGGGTGTTTGTGAATTGAGCACTGGTTGGGAGAGCCATGTGTAGCCCTGATAGCTGGTGTTAAAAATAACCTGAAGCACAACAAAGGGTTCATTCTTGTTGCCAGGCAACCCTGCTACCAGCTCCCTTCAGGTTGACCTTTATTTTTATTTTGTTCTATCCACATCTCTTAACATTTTTACCTCCTGGACCTCCCTTGATTCATTTAATATTTAATGATGATTTTTTGTGTGAGCTGGGTGGTTCAGGTCAGGCCAAACCACAAGCTCTGAAACTCAAAAGGCAGATCCTTGCCCCCAAGCATCTTACACTCTAATAAAGTATAAAGTTAAGTATACAATTATGTTCCTTTAACATAATTCTTTACTATTTGTAACTTATATCTACAAAGATCCTTTTACCAAATAAAGTAACATTTACAGGTTCAGGGATTAGAACCTGATATCTTTGGGGCACATTTTCAGCCTTCTATAGATTGGGGACGTTGGATGCCCACTTCTAAAGCGAGGCCACTTAAGTTCTTATTCAGTTATCTGAGGGGCCAGCTGACTAATCTAGCTAAGAATATTCAAAATAGTATCGTGGGACTTCCCTGGCAGTCCACTGGTTAAGACTCTGTGCTTCCACTGCAGGGGGTGCAGGTTCAATCCCTGGTCAGGGAACTAAGATCATGCATGCTGCATGGTGTGGTAAAAAACAAACAAAAAACTCCAAAAAAAACCCCCTAAAACCAAAATTGTACCCTGATTCTCTGTAAGCCCAGGCTGAGGCACTTTATTTTGCTTACTTTACCATTCTTCAAACTCTTATTAACTAAAGTAATCCGGGTGTATCTTATTGTTTGAAAATTGAAAGTCAAACTGTAGTAAAATGGCTGACCCAAGAAGGGTTCATTTTGCATATAATTTTGACACTGTAAATTTGTCAAAATCTCAATAGTTGGTTGTAGATCTTCGGGGACTATTAGTTCAGCCCATACTCCCCTTCCCTGAGAACTACCTCCCCACCTATGGGGGCCCCGTTGGCAATGTTGATACTAAATGACCACACACCCCTGATCAGAGCTGATTGGATCAGAGCTAGGCACTTGACAAAGACCAATCAGATTCTCTTCAGGGCCTTGGAACTTAGACACTACTCAGTTTCTGGAATTGAAATGGGTTGCTGATGTAGCCCTGGAAGGCCATCTTTTGTCAGGTGAAAGCCACTATGCAGAAAGAAGCAGAGACAAGTGACCCCAGGAACTCAGAGAGACAGGAAGGGTAGCTGCTTTGTTCTTGATGGCTTCCCTGGTTAGAGATTTCCCTGGTTAGAAACGTAGAGCCAAGCAACGTTTCTGTTCTGGGTTGAGAGAATTCTGCTCCTCCACTCCCCGTAGTAAAGTTCCCTTTTTGCTTAGGCAGTCTGAGTGGGTATCTGTTATTAGCAACAAAAAGAAGTTTAAAACTAATGTTTCAATCCTGGTTAGGGGGAGGGAGAGGGATGGACTGGGAGTTTAGGGTTGCAAACTATTACATTTAGCATGGATAAACAATAAGGTCCTACTGTGTAGCACAGGAAACTATACTCAGTATCCTGTGATAAACCATAATGGAAAAGAATATAAAAAAAGAATGTATGTATGTGTAAAACTGAGTCACTTTGCTGTACAGCAGAGACTGGCACAACACTGTAAATCAACTACACTTCAATAAAAAAAAAAATCAATCCTGGTTTAAATACTTCTTACCTTGTTCCCATAACATTATTCAGGCTCAATAGCTAAAATGATGCTGTACTTGGGTAATTTTTCAAAAGATTCCTCTGAATCTCCAGCAATTGCCCATGATAATTAGTCTTTACTGACATTTTAATAAATATTAGAATCACTGGATAAATGCAGTATTATGATAATGTTTTCATTTCATAAAATAGTGGCATGGAAAGGACCTTAGGGGATGTCTAATTCAACCCTTCACTTTCAAGAAAGGAAATCAAGGCCCAGAATGGCCAAGAACTTTTGCCCATTGCTGGGATTAGAAACTTGTTTCTGTCAATACTCAGGCCAAGGTCCTTGTCAATGAATTTTTTAGGGCCTAGATGGTATTCTCCTTGCTTTAAATTTTAAGTGAGATCACTAAACAATATTTACTGACTGCCCACTTAATTGGTCAGGACCCTTTTAGTCACACACACACACAAAAAGACTCCAGAAATAACTTATTTTAGGCATGGCTGGTTCCAGGCTCAACATTACTGTGAGGATTCTCTCTCTCCATCCCTAGGAAAAACTTTTCACAGGTGAGGCACCTATAAGACTCACATCCTTTCAGCTTAGCTACCTCAGCAGTACAAGCCTGATTATCCTTGGACTTCTCAGTTACATGAGCCAATAAATTCCTTTTTATTCCCTTAAGTCAATTTGAATTTGGTTTCTGTCATCTGCAGCAAACATTCTGACTAAAATTGAGCTTATCAAAGAGTTCTCCACAAACAAGGATAATGGTAACCTATCAGAATCTCTCTTTAAACCTTTGAATATAAGAGTAGGCAATTTAAGCAGAAGCTGAAAGAACATGCAGAGAAATCAGCAATCCAGGGCATGATGAAAAGAAAACTTACTCTCTACACACTGTCTTGGCTTCTCTTCTCTACCTCTTCTATCTACCTTACATCTTCTGCTTAGTCAGAGTTTCTGCTTATTCATAACTTCAGCTTATTCTTGGTCCCATCAGCATCACAGCCTGGATTGCTTCATAATATCCTAAACTGATTTGACCTGGAACACTTTTCTTAGAAATGGCAAAAGGTGATTGTCAGCAAAGCCTTCTGGGCTTTACACAGAAGAAGCAAGAACAGGTTTTCTCTTTCAATTTGGTAAAGTTCCTCATGACATCCTAGGATCAGAAATTACTAATGTTATAACTAATGTGGTGACCATATTTGGATCAGGATGTGGGCTTCCCTATGGCAGGAGGCTTGACAAGACAATGAAGATCCTTTGCAGGTAAGTAATCATACCTGCAGTTTTCTTGGATCCTCAAGTTACTTAACATCTCTGAGTCTTGATTCCTGTGGCAAAAATGAACAAAGTAACCCACTTCACTGATTTGGAATAAGAAAGGAAACATGTACAATGGCTGGTACACAATCAGTACTCAGTGAATATTAGTTCTCATTCTCCAAATTTTAATATGTCATTTACTATAAGAAGTGTTACCCAATTATCTCCTTTTGCTCAAATGTTTTAATATTTTATGATGGAACGGTATTATTTCCATATATGACAAATAGTTCAAACAAAGAATCAGGATTTTTTTAACCCATAAAAAGTTCTGCAGTTTTTCAAATGTTTTATTGGATTTAAAATTCTTTTAAGGTATATACAGATATACAATTAGTTTGATCAGCTACCAATATATTTTGGTATCCTTTTATTTTTGTACTCAAGAGCCAGTTCACTTTCTCTCCATGTTCAATACTTAACTTTGGTAAAATTTTGCCATGTTCGTCTTCACCTGCTACTGAAGCATGAGTGTTTCCACCCTGCTTGGTATAAGCTGCCCTTTTGGTTTTCTTCTTGTGGGTATGTTTTGTAGGACTCTTCTGTTTTTTCTCAACTTCACTGCTTACATCCCACAACATTATCTTCCCATCATTCCCTCCAGTAAGCAGCAAATAGGATTCTGGCAGAAAGCAGACATGGGATACCCCTAAGGTGTGGCCCTTAAATCCCAGTTCCTGTTCACACTTGACTCCTATCACCCTAAAGATTCGAATCTTACCATCTTCTGCACCACAACTAAAAATATTGCCACACGATGCCACAGACACAGAGTGGGCTAGGGCAGGGTTTAAAAGCTGACCAGGTGATTGTGGGTCTTCCATTTCTTCTGTTTCATCCTCCTGCAAATTTGTAATCCAGAGTGGCCGGGCTTTCTGAAGGTTCCACAGCATCACCTTTAAATGAGAGGAAGTTACATAGTTACGGTTCTAGTCAGTTTGTTTAACTAACATGCTTATGCCACTTCTAACAAAATCATCAAAGTAGTCTGAGAATGATTAGTAGGATACATTTCCAGCAATATTAAAAAAAAAATTCAGATGGCACCACGACATGCCAGTGGGATGCAACCCTGGTGCCAAAACTAGAATGCCAATGGGCAGTAAGGAAGATAGAATTTAGAAAATAAGATCCTGAGTAATTTTCGATTAACAAACTCATTAAAGTGTAATCCAAATTCTTAAGCAGATGCCAGTTTCTTTGAGTCATTCTACCCTGATCTCTGCAGGTGAAATTGAAGATTATGAAATTTATTAATTTTCGTCTATGCTTGTTAAAGTAGAAGTACCTATCAACTAAATAAACTAAACTAGAATACCACTGAAATCATTTTTATCTGGAATGCTTTTCCTTTCCTTTCACATTACCCAAATTACTAATCCTAGGGGCATAGCTCAAATTGTGTCCCTCTAGGAAGGCTTTCCTAACTATTCCAGCCCCCTTCTCTCTTTCCCATATTTAATTCCTGTTCTATTAATTGACATATACTACTAGCTTTTCAGTTTCTTGAGATTTAATTCATCTTTGCTAATGCCTAGCATAGTACCTGGAGAAAAGAGCAGAAATTCTAAACCAGTCTGTTGACTAATTTGACATCCTGGTATACTTAGCTTTTTGTTCTTGTTCCCTATCATGATCTTGGACCTACTAAGCGAATTTAAATTAAATGCTAATTAAAAACTGTTTAAAACAAAACAATAAACTCTGTGAACTGATTTTACTCTATTATCTAGCAATTTTCTTCCCGTAGCAACCAATTTGAAAAAGAAAATATTCTTCATACTTTCAGAGAGAACAGACAGCTATATTTTACCCCCTAGTACTATCCCTGAATTATGACTCACAATTTTAAATGGACACTAGAATAAGCATGACCTTCTTTAGTCAAAAGCACAGATCTGAATTGACAAGATTACTACTGTTGATTATATTAAGGATTTGGTTTTCTATTCAAGGTAACTTCCTTTAACTCGGCCTACTTTCAAAAGAAGCAACATCGAGTAACACTTATATTCTGCTTATACTAGGGAAAACACTGAAAATCTCTTTGGATTGGATTTATAACATTATACCAAGAGGCCAGCAATTGTTATACATATGGGTGAAGTCAAAATACTAATAAATTGAAATAAAGTAAAATTTTAAAAATCAGAAAATATAACAAAAATGAATGAGGAATAAAACTTGAGGGAATTCCCTAGTGGCACAGTGGTTAAGAATCCACCTGCCAATACAGGGGACGTGGGTTTGATCCCTGGTGCGGGAAGTTCCCACATGCCACAGAACAACTAAACCCGTGTACCACACTACTGAGCCTGCACTCTAGAGTCTGCGCGCCACGACTACTGTAGCCCGCGTGCCTAGAGCCCGTGCTCCGCAACAAGAGAAGCCACCGCAATGAGAAGCCCGCACACTGCAACCAACAGTAGCCCCTACTCACCGCAACTAGGGAAAGCCCGTGTGCAGCAACGAAGCCCCAACGCAGCCAAAAAAAAAAAAAAAAAACTTGACATGGCAACAATCTCTATAAAAAACCTGAACACGTGGAAAATGGACATTCCAAAATCTACTAGCTTCACTGTATGGCAGGTATCCCCAAGTTCTTTTTCACATAGCCCCATAATGCCTGGATTATATTTTCTGCCCTAAGACATCCAAACATGAACTACACCCAAAGTGTTTTCAGCAGCTTAAACATTTTTGTATTTACTTAAATCATCTAAACGTGTTAATAGCCATTTCGGATTCTACCAACCCAGCAGTCATTTCCAAGTGTTGAAGATTCCCAGATTGTTCCTGCCTGGACATTCCCTTTGTACTTCTTTACTCTTCCTAACTGCCCAAGAGTCCAAGGTATCTCACAATTTCTCAACCACCTGATCAAGCAGTATTACCCTAAGCAAGAGAGGTAAGGTATTAAAGGAAAAGAATATCAAAGAAAATTGATTTGAAGGAAAAGTATACAAGAGTTCAGGGCTTAAGGTCCAATAAAACGTCAAAGGGAGAGAAAGTGGACAACTGGCAAACGTTCAGAAGTGAATGCAAGCATATCAAAGTGACCCTGCTCAAAAATTTCTCCTACAAAAACATTTCTTTCCACATAAAAGATTCATTTTCAAGGGGGGGAAAAAAAAAGGCTCCTCTACTGTCCCAGTCCTTAAGTTCTGTACTAGAGATCTTTCAAACTCCAGAAAGAACAAACCTTTGAACCATTTATTTTCAAATGTGGAAATGAGAGAGAAAGAAAACCAATGTGTATCCTACAGAAATTCATGATGGCTTCAAATTTCCAAAGGTCCTTACAAGAAAAAACTATATTTGAGTGGTGGTACACATGTATTTGTTTAATGTTATTTTTTATACCTTATACATATATTATGAATATTATTTGGGGCCTATTTAATAAAAGATTAAGCAGTCTCAAGTGTCTTAATAAATCACACTTCATTCTTAAGATCCCTGCCTCTTTGAGTAAGCATTGCCTATTTAATTTTATTTTTTATTTATTTATTTTTAAATATTTATTTATTTATTTATTTATGGCTGCATTGGGTCTTTGTTGCTGCACAGGGCTTTCTCTAGATGCGGTGAGTGGGGGCTGCTCTTCATTGCGGTGTGTGGGCTTCTCATTGCAGTGGCTTCTCTTCTTGCAGAGCACAGGCTCTATGCACGCGGGCTCAGTAGTCGTGGCTCTCGGGCTCTAGAGCGCAGGCTCAGCAGTTGTGGCGCATGCGCTTAGTTGTTCCACGGCATGTGGGATCTTCCGGGACCAGGGCTCAAACCCATGTCCCCTGCATTGGCAGGCGGATTCTTAACCACTGTACCACCAAGGAAGCCTGCAGTGCCTATTTAAACCTATCTAAATCAAAGGGTATAATTTTTATAATTTGTATAATAACAAAGATAGGTGTGTTGAACGCATCTATTATATGTGGCAATAATTCAATTCCTGCCTTGAGATAAAACACACTTGTTCAGAAAGAAATAACTCATCGTTAATCTGATAAGAACTCCCTTCCACTATTATGCCTACACTCTTGGACTCTGCCATAGACTAGCTATTCTTAAGGTTTAGAAAAATACTAGATAACCAGGTTTTAAGAAATACTGATAAATTGGAAGAAATTATAGTTTCAACGTCAGTTAAAGAAGTAATTTTTTAAAAGCATGGCTGTATTATCTTAGCCACTGTTGTTATATCACAACCCAATGCAGAAGTTAATCTACAGTGAATTTTTAGCAATTCTTGACAGTCAAATCAAAAAGCAATTACTAAAAAAAAAGGAAAGGGCTTCCCTGGTGGCACAGTGGTTGAGAGTCCACCTGCCGATGCAGGGGACACCGGTTCGTGCCCCTGTCTGGGAAGATCCCACATGCCGCGGAGCGGCTAGGCCCGTGAGCCATGGCCGCTGAGCCTGCGTGTCCGGAGCCTGTGCTCTGCAACGGGAGAGGCCACAACAGTGAGAGGCCCGTGTACCTCAAAAAAAAAAGAATGATCCTCAAAACGGACTTAATTTGGCTTAACAAAAAAAAAAAAAAGGAAAAAAAAAAGCAATTGCCTTCTTCTCACAAAACATTTATTTCCTATACTGTTCTCTAGCAGCTGCCTGCCACTAAACATTCTCATCTAGAACTGGAGGTAAAATGGTAAATTCTGGATTCCTGCTTCTTATCTAATCTGTGATCGCTGCACACCTAATTGTTTATTGCCATGCCTAGTAGTTAATTAATGAACCAGTGACTGAAAACTGGTATAGCTTTAGGATGAAAGAATGACTAGTCAAAGAGACAATGTACAATCTGCCTACTTAAAACAGATATCTGACTGGTTGTGTAGGTTTTTCTGCCCAACCAAGTAAGCAGATTATCTCCACTAGGATAGAAAATGTAGGAGGTTTATAAAAGTTTTGGACAAGACCTAGGAGTAGAAAAGGAGTTTAGAGGTTATGGGGTCACTGTGCCTTGTAGGTATAAAATGATTCTCAATAGAGGCACTACAAATTTTTGGTCGGATAATTCTTTATTGTTTAGGGGCTGCCCCAGCACTGCAGGTCAACTACCAATTCTTCCTACTAAATGCCAGTAGTTTGGGGAGAGGGGGTGGCAGTCATAGTGACAACAACTAAAATTAGCCTCATTATTTCTAAATTATAAGGAGGTGTGGAGGGTAGAGGAGGGAATGGAGGGTAGAGGAGGGAATGACCACTGGCCAAGAAATGGCCACAAGTCTTAGAAGATACTAATATATAGTTGGGAATGTAGATTAAATGCCTACAACAGTGCTGGGCAGACATAATTAATAAACAATGGTTCTTTTTCTAGAAGTCATCTGTTCCCATACCAAGAACTGTTTCTACCACATTATCGATGATACTCTGTTTAAATATCTCTGGTACCACAGAGAAAAAATATAGACTTTTAAGCCAGAGAGATTGAGGTTTGAATCCCAATTCAGACAGCTGTGGGGAAACTTAACTTGAATCTCAGTTTCCTCATTTCTAAAAAAGAAATAGTAATGATCAGGGTATGATTAGAATGAAAACTAATATATGTAAAGCAGTGGGAAGTAGTAAATGCTCACCAAAGAGAAGCCATGACTATTCTCACTCCGGTGATTTTTAGAGTAAAAACAATAATAGGTCCAGGCCCTCCAACTTTTTTTTTTTTTAAACAACAGACTTTGTAGAGAGTGGGTGATAAACTCTGACTTTAGCACGACTTTGTTTAAACAGATGTTTAGAATCAAATATTTGAATTCTCATGTTTTAAGAATGTCTTAAAGCATAGAGAAAGGAAGAGTAAAAGATTAATAATTACTCTGTAAATAAAATCTACTAGACTTTGTCAAGTTAGCATTAAACATGCAGTAGAAGTAAAGCTTATGGTTCATAAATACATAAGACATGTTAGTAGAGAATAGAAAATGGAAAGATATATTTAGCCCAATTAATAATTTGATTCTGTTATCAAATCCCATCTAGAAATTACCCAAGTACTCTCTGCAAGACATCACCTGCATATCCAGTCCACATGACACCAGGCTCTGAGGTCTTTGAGGCCGAAAAGCTACAGAAGAACAGATATTGGAATGTCTCTTCAGTGATCTGCTAACCTTCTTATTTTCCAAGTCTAGGATTTTGATTGTTCCAGAGTCATCAGCAGAAGCCAGAAGGTTTTCAGTTTCATTCAACGAAACACAGTTGATTTCTTCTTCATTCACATGAAAATCGTCCAAGGATCCTTTGAGAGACCTGACATCCAGTATGCTAATGGTTTCTGCATGTGAGGCATAGAGCTTGGTGGGGCAGGAGGGAGCAAATAAGACACTGGTAACATCGTCTGCCCCTTGGAAGCGTGTGTGTCCTAATGGAGTCCCATCTTCACCCCAAACCATGAGATCTCCACCTTCTGCTCCAGAAGCCACTAGCCCTTCTTGACTTGCATTCAGGCAGAGAACAGGAGAAAAATGTCCACCAGTCCACTTGACTGCCATAATGGCCCAGATGACTCTGTGAAGAAGGGGGAAAAATTATAATCTCATGTTTTATATAAGAACTTCACGAGAGACAAATTCAGTAAGCAATATTTCATTTAAATATTAAAAGACATCTAAAAAACTCAATCAGTAAAAAAAGACATTTGAAGATCAAGCCTACAAAGCCTAGTTGAACACAAGATTGTGGTGCACCTGGCTGGCACATGCCTACATGGGCTTTCCTTGCAATCAGGGGCACAGGTAAGCCTGGTCCTCCAGCCTTTGATGTGAGGCTCACATAAGAATAAACAATAAATATATTTATTGTAAATTAAGAAAAATCCTTTTTAAGAAAGGGCTGCACAATCATCAGATTATATCCTTTATCTGAATAATGTTTATAGAGAATGAGCTCTGGAACTAGACTCTCTGGGTTTGAATAGCTCTATTACCTATCAGCTGGGCAACTTTGGGCACATTACTGAATCTCTCTATAATTCACTTTCATTCTCGATAAAATGGGGGTAATAATAACATCTATTTCACAGGATCGGATTAAATGACATAATAAATGTCAAGCACATATAACAGTGCCTGGTACGTAATGAGGGCTCAACAAATATTACCATTGTCACTTTTCTTACTTTTATTAGGCTAGTCAAAGTGGCATCATATATACTACACAAATGGTCCTCAAAGTATAGTCTCCAGGAGCATTAGCATCACCTAGGAACTTGTTAGAAATATAAATTGTTGGACCCCACTCTAGACCCACTGAATCAGAAACTCTGGGGTTGGCACCCAGCAATGTGTTTTGTTTTGTTTAGTTTTGTTTGCGGTACGCGGGCCTCTCACTGTTGTGGCCTCTCCCGCTGCGGAGCACAGGCTCCAGACGCGCAGGCGCAGCGGCCATGGCTCACGGGCCCAGCCGCTCCGTGGCATGTGGGATCTTCCCGGAGCGGGGCACTAACCTGTGTCCCCTGCATCGGCAGGCGGACTCTCAACCACTGCGCCACCAGGGAAGCCCCCAGCAGTGTGTTTTAACAAGCCCTCCGGGTGATTCTGATGTATGATAGAATTTGAGAACCTGTACTACACCAATAATCATCAGGGGAACTGGTTAAAAATGCAAACCCTTGGGTCTTACCATCGGAGACTAATTCAGTACATTATTTAATTTTATTCTCAAAACAACACTTCTGATTGGTAAATATTATTCCATTTTACAGGTAATAAAACTGAGTCTCAGAAATGTTAAATAATTTTCCCAAAGTCACCTGGCTCTTAGGATTTGTACTTGGGATCTAATATAAAGGGATCCTAAACTTCCAAACAATGAAGACCTTTTTCTAGCAATTCTACTTGACAACAGGTTTAACTTGTTAGTATTCTTTGAAAGTGCAGAAAACGACCGAAAGCTGCTAATAATTCATTACTGCTTCTAAATACATTCACATATTTTTAATCACATCACCTACTTGAACTTATATAACAGTAGTATTTATGTGCAAAATTTAGTTTCCTGATATGCTAGGCAGCCTGTATCTATAATTGTAACTGCCACATAATACTACCCCTGTCGTAACTACCTCCTGTGCAAAGCAAAACAGGAAATTCGGGCAATTTATATAACTCTCCAAGTGGTCAAAAGGAAGCAAACAAATCTATGTAGATAAATTTAATTTTTCATTCCACAAGACAAGGGAGAATTTATCTAGTAAGAAACTGCCATAGTTGCTTTACTATTTTCAGATACAATACCTGAATTTAGTTCAATTGTACAGAGATAAATTTCCTAAAATTGTTTTGAAAAATAATTTAAAATAATCTGGTGATCTGCCTAAAATTTCTATCCCAACACAAAGGTTATTTCCTCCACTTTTAGCCACACACACACACAAAATCACTAACTAGACTGCAAAAAATCACCAATCTAATAGTAATTGAAGTAACAGAAACAAGATCACAAAATCAGATATAGCAATTTTCATATAGATAAAATGGAAAAAAGACAAAAAGATACATTTTTAAATTTCAGCAGAAGCACTCAATTAGTAAACAGAGGAAGCTAATTAAATAGAGACTGAAACAAATACGTTTTTTTGTTGGGTTTTTTTTTTGCGGTACGCGGGCCTCTCACTGTTGTGGCCTCTCCCGTTGCGGAGCACAGGCTCCGGACGCGCAGGCCCAGCGGCCATGGCTCACGGGCCCAGCCCCTCCGCGGCATGTGGGATCTTCCCGGAGCGGGGCACGAACCCGTGTCCCCTGCCTCGGCAGGTGGACTCTCAACCACTGTGCCACCAGGGAAGCCCAACAAATAAGTTTTAAAGGAGAGGTCTGGAGAGGAAATGACTCAAAGGGAGATAAAGACAGGGAACTCTGGTGGTCTGATTTTTGCCAACAAGTACTGAAATAGTAGTTAAATAATTTTCTACCATAACAAAGACTTTTGCCAAATGTTCCAGATAAACCAAGGAAAAAGGACACTTAACACAATTTAAAATGAAAGGTATTAATATTATTTAGGCTTAGGAACTGTCATTTGTGGTGACTATTGACTTGTATGATAAATACAATATCCTACCTTAAAATATGAAATTTGAATTAATCACTGAAAAGTTACAAATAGTTTTATTTAACTCTGTCATGAATCTTTAAGGTATTGACCACTTATTTCCTAAGTCAGAGTTTTAATTTTTCTACAATGAATTAACTTTAAAGTCCAGAAGTCTGCCCCCTACAGCTTTAGGATTTTGTGTCCATATAGGTTTTGGATCCCTGTTGGGATATATTAGGCTTTTGCTAAGACAAGAATGAGGCAGGGTTTCTAGTACTTCTATTTCTCCATCACAGATCTACTCACAAGGGACCTAAGTAAATGCTGACTAGCAGACAAAAGTTTTAGCAGGTTTTCTTCCTAATGTAACTCTTTTCCAGGAAAGATTAACTCAATTTTAAAGATACATTTGGTTAAACTCCACCCCAAAGTGTGAGAAGTTAGGCAATAAATGAATTTTGTACTTAAAGAGACTATTATAGACAACAACACAGTTCCTGTAAATTTTTCCATAATGGAAGCAGTAGTAACTCTTGGACTATTACTCTCACAAGTCCAAGGTCAGCTCTACCTTAACCTCTATGCACCAGAGTAAAGAGCAAATTAAACTTCTAATCTCTACACCACATGGATGATGTTCACCGATCACCTAGCTAATCAGAAAAATTAAAATAGAGACCTATTATGGGGAATGTTAGGAAAAAGAGTTGGGAAAGCCCCAGAAATCCATACATTCTGAGGCTTTTAATTTTATCATGCAGAGTATTGATCAGGGATTCAACGAGAGCCCCCCAGATCACCTGTTTACTTAGTCTACAAAATTAAAATTATTTGTTATTATTTGAAACACATTCAAAGATCACCATCAAAAAGTGTTAAACAATCAGACTGTTGTGGTACGAGGTAGTGGGAAAAATTAACTACATATAGCTTAAATCAAAATAATCTTTCAGAAATGAGTTGGCAAGCCACTGTTTCTTGTTTTTCTTTTACTGGGACTGGAAAGCCTACCTGGAAATAGCTAAGTGCCACTATCCCCACACTCAGGGATCAAGTCAACTAGCTTTTCTCCTAGGTAGATGCCTGAAGGGTCAAGCACAGCAATTAATCATATCCCAGTGTGAATTAGTTTAATGAGATAATGGATTCCTTCCTTCTAACACCTAATGAGATCATGGAGTGAGAGGGGGCGAGGAAGGTGGGGTACTATGAGAACATTTTTATAAAGGGTGCAGTGCAAAGATGGAAGTTCTAAACAGTGAGAGGGCAGAAAGAGGGTACTGAACATGGGGGAGGGGACATGGTCAGGAGGGTGATGAGCAGGCAAGAAAGAAAAGGAGGTAGTGATAAAGGAAATCTTTTCCTACTTTGAAATCCTACCTGGGCCACTTGGGGGGTACTTTGCCACAAAAAGTCACCTCACTGACTGGACAAGATTTGCCAGAATTATTTCATCAGATCCTTCAAAGGCTCTACCTCACACCATGGCAGACAGGATAGAGGGCAATGTCTTTAATCACTGAATGCTCTCTACTCTAAACACTCCTGTCATACCTCCATGTATCCATTTGTCCTTTTCAAGTGTCTGTGCCTTTAAAGCTGTTCATTCTGTCTGTTCTTTGTCCCCTTCTTGGATGGACTGACTCTACTTATCCCTGAAGCTGTAAAAGAAACTTCAGTGCCTTTCCAGACAAAACTTGGACCGTCTTCCTCTGACGGCAGAAAGCTGAAAAATGAATAATAAATAAAACTCCGTAGCCTGAGATCTAAATAATGTGATAGTCACTATCACTGTAATAAGTATAGGTCAACTTTTCTTGACATGTTTGAGTTTTCCAAAGTTGGTCTCGATGTGGAGAAGCTAGATAGCAACCGAAGTGGCTGGAGGGCTGTGGCACTGGCACTAGTAAGAATGAAAAGAATCTGCGTTTACTAAGCTTGGAGGAAAAAACATCTGGGAAGAAGGGACTGGCAAGTAATAACCAAACACCACCCATCAGAGAGTAGAGATGGTAGGTGCTGTTCTTTTGTTTTTACTGGAGAACAAGAAATGAACTATACACAGCAAGGGAGCTTTTGGAAAGATTCCTTACTACATAAAGGCAAGACAGTGGAATTGACTACTAAAGGAATCTGTGAAACCTATTATTATAATAATTATCTCAGAGTTGCTTCGAGAGTTATATAAACACCCCTGTAAAGGGCCTGAGTAGGTTGCCTGGCTCACATGATAGATACTATTTTCTCGTACCAAGCATTCTTTAAAGGCTGTCAGAAAACGTTCTGGCCACCTAGGAAAACGCAATATGACTAAATAATGCTGAAACTCTCCCTTTCAAGAAGCCTTCTATAATTATAGCCTCCATGTCATTCTCCCTATTGGAATGTCTCATTAGTTAAAAACACACTGCTTTAATTCGCCTACCAATCGTGGGTTAGTAGGAAAGACTAGGAAAAGCCACATTTTGTCCAAAAGAATGTAGCACTTAATAAGCACTTAAACGGCACTTTAAGGTTATCCAAACACTGGGGGTGGGGGTGGGGTGGGGAAGGTGTTCAAATGTGGCGACCTCACATGCTGTATACACGCTGGGACACACGTTCTGATGAGCACTGGTACTAAGGGAGAACAAGAGGGCCTGACCAGAAAAACACGACCTCACCTGCCAAAGGACTGGCTAATAAGGAGAGGGAAATTTCATGCGTTAGATTGGAAAGGCGAAGCAGGGACCCAAATAACTCAGCGAAAACTTATAGGAAAAGTGGTCCAGAAAAGCCGACGCGAAACCACTAGACTAAAAAGGGGAAAAGGCACCGGAGGATAGCCTGGAACCCACCGGCGATAGCCTCATACCTGCGCTTCCACCTTCCCTCCTAGGCGCCTGGTAATGACCTCACCCGTGGGCGCCCATCCCATCTAGCGTAGTGGGGGAGGCGCCTCAGCCAAACAGTCACATCCGGGGCCGAGAGGAACCGCGTGAGCTGGGCGTGCGCCCTTGCTTCGTGCCCTCAACCCGCATGGCGGAGGCACGGGCGCGCCGCAGGGAGGCCGTGCGAGTCGGGCCGTTCCGGCGCCGGCGCTGAGCCGCGGGGGAGGGGCGGGGGACGCCCGTGCGGCCGGTGCGTCTGCCCTCAGTGAGGCGGGGCGCGTGGCGGACGCCCCCGGGCAGGGGCGGGAGTGGTGGAGGGGCCGGGCGGTAGTCTGTGAAAGGGGCGGTGAGCGAACTGCTCCGGTCTCAAGGCGAGGCTTGGCCTCCAGAGCAGAGACGGGGGGAAGCGGCGGCGGCGGCAGCGGCCCTCGGGCCGGCTGGTGAGGCGATGGCGGCGCCGGCCCCGGGGGCTGGGGCAGCCTCGGGAGGCGCTGGCTGTAGCGGTGGCGGCGGCGCGGGCGCCGGCTCCGGGGCCGCCGGGGCCGGGGGCCGGCTGCCCAGCCGGGTGCTGGAGTTGGTGTTCTCCTACCTGGAGCTGTCCGAGCTGCGGAGCTGCGCCCTGGTGTGCAAGCACTGGTACCGCTGCTTGCACGGCGATGAGAACAGCGAGGTGTGGCGGAGCCTGTGCGCCCGCAGCTTGGCAGAGGAGGCTTTGCGCACGGACATCCTCTGCAACCTGCCCAGCTACAAGGCCAAGGTGAGGGAGCCCCGCGCCACGCCGCTGCCCCCGGTCCCGCTTGTCCGGGCCGCTCTCAGTGCTTCTCAGCTAAGCCTTTGAGTCGGAAGCCTCGCCTCACCATCCCGCCTTTCCACCGCTCCAGTCAATACCTTACCTTATAACCTCCCGCGCCATGAAGATCCTCTTCTCTTTGGGTTGAAGTTCTGCTCCTTAACCCACCCCACTTCCGCGATACACTTTTTGAAGGGCCAGGTGGTTTCCCATCCCTGGTTTCCGTCACTCATTCTACTTTCCACAGTCTTTACCCTTAAAAACAGACCACCTCATTGTTGTAGGTTTCAATACTCTCATCCTATTTTTCTCCCTGCCCTTTATTAAATCAACTCGGCTGCCTTAACATTGGCTTAGTTTCTCAGATCTTTGCTTTCACCGCACCTTTTCCAAGCTCTGATTTATAACCATCTTTTCTTTATTTTTGCCCAAGCACTCTTTAATTCCCTCCACTGTGTTACAGGCTTATAAATGAGTGTGGTCCAAGGCATCCTGCTGACTTTCAACATAGAGGCTTTAATAGAACATCCTCCCATCGGCACCACTTAACAGTCATAATACTGCCATGTCCCACTGTTATTAGCTACTTCCTTGCCACCTTTTTCGTAGTTCCACCTTGATGTTGTGTCTCTTATGTTCTATTTGTCATCTAACATGCTGATTCCATTTTTGCTGCCTTTTTTCCCCTGCCAGATTCTTGTGATTAGTCTTGCCTTCATATGCAAGTAAAAATGTCAAGTAGCAGATAATGGTAGGACTGAGAGGATTCTTCAAGCAATATAAATAAAAGGCCTTAAACTTGGGTTCAGTTTGGATGGAAACAGCTCTTCAGAATGGCAGTCACCAAGAGCATATATGAGACAGGCTAAAGTCTGACCTAGAATATGGTAAACATAAAAACACATTAACAACTAAAAAGGGAAAACATACCTTTTTAATGCTAGACTGCCAGTGGGGCCAGAATAAGGAGTAAATTTTTTTTCCATGTGAAATAGATGTAAAATGTATTCTTCTGTAATAAAACAGGTTTTAGTTTAATAAGATAAGGAATATTGCTTTTTAATATGTCAACTGTCAAGTTGTTTTTCTATTAAATGAAATAACGTTAATTTGCGAGGACAGTATTTGTACTTGGTAGATTCTCAATGGATACTAGTTGTAATTCATATAGTAGAGTGCAGAAGATTGCAGTTTTATCTTACTGTGCCTGATAAACGTGTAGATTTCATGAGTCTTATTTTTTACTCTTCCATAAAGTTTATTGTTTTTACTTATTTTAAATTAAGACGTTTTTGTAATTGGTCTGTAATAGTCATGTCCACATGATTCAAGATTCATATAATAATATGTAATAGATAATGTATTCATGTGAAGAATACATGATTCAAAAGAAGCAAAATGATGTAAAGCAAAATGTCTTCCTTTTGTCCTTATACCACCGCCATCCAGGTTGGAGGCAACCTGTTACCTATTTCTTCTGTATCCTTCCAGAGATATTTTAGGTTTCATAAGTTTTTAATACTTTGTATGCCTTTGTACTACTTGCACTGTAGGTATTACAGACCTGTACTAATCACATGTACATTCAGATGTTGCAGGACTTTTCTTGAATATCTTGAAGATAAAAGATTTATTCAGAAGGAGCCATATAGCCTAGTAGGGAAGGCCTCAGTCTAGTAGAGGAGAAAAAAATGTATAGAAATAACTACTGGTTATTAGTTAGAAATGGTAGAAATTGTTGCTAACTGTTAGAGATATAAATATATATATATATATATATATATATATATATATATATATATATATATATATATATACTAGAAGTTTACTGAAAGAGATTTACAGGTTGAATGGATGATTGTAGAAGGTTTGAGTTTGAGATTGTATTTGAGCTGAATTTTAAAGATGGGGGAGAATGTGAACATTTTACTAAGAGGAAGTACCCTGAACAAAAGCAAGGCAATGGAAAGCAGGGGGTTTGTACAGCATATATTTTTATTTAAAAAAATATGAATGCTAGGCACTATGCTCAGTTTTGCAGATGCAATGGTGAATAAAAACAGATACAGATTCTTATGGATGCCTTGCCATATGGCACTTACAGTCTAGTGCGGGGAAGTGGGTATTAATCAAATAGTCACACAGTTGTAAAATTGCATTTGTGTTAAGTCCTACGAAGGATGGATACATGATGCTCTGAATGTCAGTAATGGAGAATTTGAACTAAGTAGTGAGGTCAGGGAAGGCCTTCTCTGAGGAAATAATGCATGAACTGAGACCTGAATGATAAGGATAAATAGGCCAGAGAGAGAGAAGAGCCTTCCAGGAGGGAACCTGATGAGTATGAGGGATAGAAAATAATCAATGTGGCTGGAGCATAGACAGCAAAAGTGAGGCAGGTTTGAGAAAGATGGAAGAGGTGGACTGTGGCCAAAACAAAAGGAAGCCATTTTAAATTGTAAGCAAAAGGGGGTTAGGAGTGTGGGGATTGGTGATGTGATATTTTTCCATTTTTTAGAGGTTCTTCAAACTTAAGAATGGAGAACAGGTTGGAGGGGTACCTTAGAAATATGAATATTAGGAAGTATGTAGTAAAAGATGGGGAGAAATTTAGAATAAATTTAGGAAATAAAATCTACAGGACTTGGCAATAGATTTGAAATAGGGGTGAGGAAGAGGGAGGTGCTCAGGATGACTCCTAGGTATCTGGCTTACATGATATAGGGATTACCTGGGCTAGATTTTGGAGGAATAACAATGAGTTCAGTTTTGGTAGAAGAGAGTTTACAGTGTTTTTAAGACATCCAAGAGTTTTCAGATAAGCATCTGTTACAATTTGTAGCTTGGAGGAAAGGCTAAAGATATAAAATAATTTAGTTAGATTGAATTGTGATAGGAAATATGATTGTAAAGGTAAGCTGAAACTAGATATACCATGGAGATCCTTGACATACAGCCTTCAGTCTGTAGTTTGGACTTTGTCTTACAGCTGGAAAACACAGAAATTTGAACAAAGGAGGGACGAAGTAAGAGCTGTGCTTTAGAGAAACCAGTGCATAAGGTGCATTCAGGAAGGCAGGGGTTACTGCCTATACCAGAGGTACTTAAGACCAGAACAAGTGTATAGAGCAGAGAAGGGGGTGGCTGGGAGAGGAATTGCAAGAAAACAAGTTCACATAGGTGGACAGCTGACTGGGTGAGGTGGGATGAAGAAGAAGGAAGGGTCAAATAGGATTTCCAGGGAGCATGGGTAACTGAGAAAATGATGAGAACAGGCTTGGGATAGCATAAAACTGCAAAGTATTTGGAGTTGTCAATCTAATTAGGATTTGTCTTTTTTTTTTTTTTTTTTTTTGCGGTACGCGGGCCTCTCACTGTTGTGGCCTCTCCCGTTGCGGAGCACAGGCTCCGGATGTGCAGGCTCAGCGGCCATGACGGGCCCAGCCACTCCGCGGCATGTGGGATCCTTCCGGAGCGGGGCACGAACCCGTGTCCCCTGCATCGGCAGGCGGACTCTCAACCACTGCGCCACCAGGGAAGCCCCTAGGATTTGTCTTCTTTTTAAAAGTTCATGTTTTACATATTACCAAGTAACATCAGTTATTCCAGTCATACTTGGCATCTAGCTATAATTGTCTAAATTTCAGACTTACATCCTAAACTAGGTCTTAAAGCTGTACATCCTAAACTAGGTCTTAAAGCTGTTTGCTATAATGCAAAATCCAGGTTATGCATGAGACTGTGTAGCAAGAACTATAGATTGTTTTTATTTATTTGTGTATTTATTTTTCCATTTTATCTGATTTTTCACATTATCTATCTCTAAAAGATAAGGACACTTAATCACAATACCATTACTACATCTAAGGTATAAAGAAATTAATGATAATTCCTTAATATAAAAGGTTTGGTGTTCAAATTTCCAATTGTCTCATAAATGTCAAATGTTATATCTTTAATTTTCAGCTTATTTAAGCAAGATCTATATAAAGTTCCCGTGACAGACAGTTGATATGTCTCTTAAGGCTATTTTAGTCTACAGATACACCCTCCGTCTCTCTCACCTCTTACCCCTGCAGTTTATTTGTTGAAGAAACCAGGTTGTTTACCCTGTAGAGAGGTTCCCTCAATCTGGATTTTGCTGATTTCATTCCCGTGGTGTTGCTTAACATGCTTTCTGTCCTCTGTATTACCTATAGAAGTCTGACCAATTTAGGTTAGATTAGATTTTTTTCAAGATATGTTTTACTAGAGTCAAATGGTTAAGGTGTGTACAGCACTTTCAGGTGCTTAAAAGTGTGTTATATTAAGAACAGATGGGAAAAAAATTAGGTATACTTCAGGTTTACATCCCATTTATGAAAATATGGGATACCTGAACCAAGGAGGTTTTTTGTTTTTGTTTTAGTCTGTGCTCTGGAGTACAACAATTAAACAGTGAAGTACTTGCTAATGGTAAATGAGAACTGGATGAGGGGACTGGATGCTTGACTTCTCTTTGGGGCTCTTGTGCTAACTACCTGTTGACTTTACGCCTGTGTCCCCATCCCTGAGTTGAAGTAGGTGAACTTTCACGTCTTTCCTAATGCTGAAATTCTGTGATTCTGGAATTGATTTTTCAGGTTAACTAAAGCAATAGGTCCCAGCCTTCAGCTGCTTTTGGGCTGTTTGAATAAAGAAGGGATTTTCTAAAAAACGTACAAACCAAAACCTATACATTATTACAACATGAGAGAATGTTATTATTTGTACAGAGTAGCAATTTTCATATTGTCTTTATTTTGGAAACTTAAAAAACTGGTGATTACTGAAGGTCAACTATCCTGTCCTGTCATTGGTAGCTGCTGTTAATGACTATCTCTTTATAAATTTTAGTGATTGAATTTATGCTATCTAGGGGATTATTTGATTTGGTAAAATGAGAGTGGTGATGTCTCAGCGTATGAGTAATACCTAGCGAGGAGGCTGAAGATCTAAGATGTTTGTGGTTATTAGAATTTTTCATAAACTCTAGAGCTGATATGACTAAGTTCTCTGTTTTACTTAAAATACAGTTCTTTTTGGTGGCAGCATTGCCAACACGAAAACTGTGCATATCTTAACTTTTTAATGTAAAAATATCAAATATAAACAAGAGTATAGAAAATAACCTCCCTACTATACCCATCACCAAGCTTTACCAATGATTAATTCATGGGCAGTCTAGTTTCATGTCTACCCTGCCCACTCTCCCATTCCATTCCTGGATATTTCAAAGCAATTCCCAGATATGTCACCCATAAACATTTCAGTACTATCTCTAAAATATAAGGATTCTTGTATATGTCTTTTGATGTGTTAAGAAGTCTATTTGGAGAAATTATACTGTGATTTAGAATTTTAGTCAGTAGTGAAACAGCTGGCAGTTTTATTTTTAATGTTGCATAATTTATTATTTTAGGATCCCATGCTGGAACGTGAGCCATTTTTGAGAAATAATTATTGTATTACTTAAAATATATAACTTTATTGTTTAAAAACATGTAGCCTAAAGTTTGGGTACTTTTTAATGTTTAAGAAAAATCAAATTTCTGTTTCTTTTGTGTGCTTTTCATCTTTTCAGATACGTGCTTTCCAACATGCTTTCAGCACAAACGACTGCTCCAGGAATGTCTACATTAAGAAGAATGGCTTTACTTTACATCGAAACCCCATCGCTCAGAGCACTGATGGTGCAAGGACCAAGATTGGTTTCAGTGAGGGCCGCCACGCATGGGAAGTGTGGTGGGAGGGCCCTCTGGGCACTGTGGCAGTGATTGGAATTGCCACAAAACGGGCCCCCATGCAGTGCCAAGGTTATGTGGCATTGCTGGGCAGTGATGACCAGAGCTGGGGCTGGAATCTAGTGGACAATAATCTACTACATAATGGAGAAGTCAATGGCAGTTTTCCACAATGCAACAATGCACCAAAATATCAGGTGAGGAACTGAGTATTTTCTGAGCCTTTGTTAAGTCATGGCTTAATTTGTTTTAAATTTACAAAATTTTATATAGCAGCATTATTTGTCTTTTTGGTAACTTTTAAATAAATAGTGTAACTGGCCTTTTTTGGCTACTCTGACAATAATCTTCTGTATCTCAGTATTTGTTTCCTAATACATATTCAATCTGAGCAATCTATCTTTAAATCAGGTTGGCAAACTTTTTCTATACAGGGCCAGATAGTAAATATTTTAGGCTTTGTTTTCCATACTGTCTCTCACAACTGTTCAACTATGTTGTTATAGCATGAAAGCAGCCATGAATTATGTAAATGAATGAGCATAGCTGTATTCCAGTAAAACCTTATTTATAGACTGCAAGCCACATTTGGCCCAGGGGCCATAGTTTGCCAACTTGTGCTTTGGATTGTAATCTTTCTTATATCATGCACATCCAGATTTACTTTTTCTGGATACCTCACCCCCTCACCCCCACAAATGCACCTGTGTGCATGTGCATACATACTTACCCTCTGCTACTTATTAATCTGGATTGTATTTAAAGCGTCTGGAGGTGTCAGCAATTTCCATAAACATAGGTGAGTTCAGGCAAACTACTGCATATTTATTTATTTGGCCGCCCCGCACGGCATGCGGGATCTTAGGTCTCTGATCAGGGATCAAACCTGTGCCCCCTGCAGTGGAAGCACGGAGTCTTATCACTGGACTGCCAGGGAAGTCCCAAACTACTACATTGAAAAATTCTTTTTTAAAAAAATATTTATTTATTTATTTAGCTGCGTCGGGTCTTAGTTGTGGCACGCAGGATTTTCATCGTGGCACGTGGGCTTCGTGGCCCCAGGCATATGTGAAATCTTAGTTCCCTGACCAGGGATCAAACCCGGGTCCCCAGCATTGGAAGGCAGGTTCTTAACCACTGGACCACCAGCGAAATCCCTAAAAATTCTTAGCCTTAAGCCATACTCACTTGATTCTAGGGTCATAATTATAGTTCCTATTTGTAAAAGCTATATGATTACCATAGATTCAGCAGAGTGTAAAAAATAATAATCTGATAAGAAATTGGAAATTTTAAGGAATTATAGATTGCACATTTCAGAGGAACATGTGGTTTGAAAGCTCTAGCCTCAGTAATGACCTCAAGTCAGGCATAATAAAGTAGAAGAACTAAAATATATCCCATTTCCTGACGTATAAAAGCTTGGAAGGATTTTCTTTCATAGAATCCTTTCCTTACTGCCTTTCAGGCTCTGCAAATGCCCTAAGGAGAACGGACTTAATAATCATTGAAGATAAAGATCTATGACTAACCTTGTGATTTTGTAGTGAAAGTCCTTTATTCTTTGTTTTTCAGAGAACATACTCTGTATGATTTCAGTCCCTTTAAATTTATTGCAGCATGTTTTATTCCCAGCATATGGTTTACCTTGATAAATGTCTGTGTATGCTTGAATACATATTCTGTTGGATGGAATAATCTATTAAGGACAGCTAGGTCAAATTGGTTGGTAGTGTTTAAGTCTTCTATCTGCTTTCTGTATTTTCTTTCTACCTGTTCTTTCATTTACTAAGGAGTATTAAAATCTCCAACTATAGTTGCTGATTTATCTATCTCTTCTTCCAGTTTTGTCAGTTTTTGCTTCATGTGTTTTGGAACTGTTATTAGGTTAAAATTGTTATATCTACCTACCTGGTTAACTTTTTTATCATTATGAAATGACCTTCTTTGACTCTAGTAATATTCCTTGTCTTTACGTCTATTTTGTCTGATATCAATAAAGCCAATCCAACTTTCTTATGCTTACTATCGCAAAGTACCTCTTTTCCCTCATCCTTTTACTTTTAGTCTGTCTTTATATTTAAAGTGGGTCCCCCAGACAGCATGTAATTTGATCTTGCTTTTTATCTAACCCAGTCTCTTGATTTGAGTAGTTAGTCCATTTATATTTAATGTAATTGTTGGACTGCTTGATATCATCCTTGTCTCTGTGCCTCTGAAGCTGTGTTCTTTTTTCTCTCTGTTTTTTTGGATTTGTTACTTTCTGTTGTTCTATCTTCAAATTCATAGATTTTCTTCTTCTTGTCATTTGAACTCTGCTATTGAGCCAGGCTAGTGAATTTTGGTTATTGTGCCCCTCAGTTCTAAAATTTTCATTTTTATAATTTCCATTTCTCTGCTGAGATCTCTATTTGTTCATTTATTAATACTATATTTTTCTTTAATTCTTTGGGTATATTTTATAATAACTACTTTAAGTCTTTGCCAAATCCAACATCTAAGGCCCACTTGGAGTCTGTTTCTACTGACTGCTTTTTTCTCCATGAGTATGAGTTACACTTTCCTGTTTCTTTTCATATCCAGTCATTTTTTTAATTGAAAACTGGACATGGTAGATAATATATAGTAGGAACTCTGGAATGTTTTGTTTCTTTAGAAGCTACTTGGTTCTTCTGAAAACTGTAGGTTTTCTTGTTCTAGTAGGCAGTTAACTTGCCTGCACTGAAACTATACAGCAGCTTATGTCTTTATTCAGTTTTTTTTGGCCTCTAGCTGCTACTTTTTCTGCCTGGTTCCCTGGGGATTTACCCTGTGTTTGTGTAATACAGTCATCACACGAGGATTTGGGCAGAGTTTATTTTCAGATTTAGGGGCTCATCCTCTTTGTGGTTTTTTGCTTGCAGAGTTCCTCTAAGTTTCCAGTTGCTCTGCTGTCTCCAAATTTTGTCCTCTGACACCTAAAACTGTAAGACTTTGTCTTTCTGCTCTCTGTGCTATGTGTATGTGTGCTGTATGCTCAATGGTAAAGCAAACTTGAAAATTTCACTTGGAGTGGTTCTATTTTCTTATTTTCATCTTCTGTAAAATAGGGATAACTCCTAGGATTGATATGAGAATTAAATGAGATAATATAAAATCACTCAACAATACTCATCAAAATATTAGCTTTTATTTCTGATTTTTGCTGTTGTTCGTGTTTTGTTTGTAACAGTAGTGATGATGGTGATTTGGAGGTTCCTAGGTCCATAAAATGGGGTTAATCTGTGAGTTGGGCAGAGGGAGAGAAAAAGTAGATGTTGGTAGTTATTTGTGATAGGAAATACAATGAAGGAAAGTAATGATAGCAGCAGGGGGTATCATAATTGGGAAGTATTAAATTATGATTTTTGATTGCAAATGTTAGGACTTTCTTCCTCCAAGTATATAGATGCAACAGCCTTTAATACATGCAAATTATAAGGATAAACATGCTCTTTCTTTGTTTACTTTTCCAGATGGGAAAAGAAATGGGTAATTGTGCTTCCAGTTTAGTTTAACAATCAGTACTGCTATTTTTATAACAAACGGGTGTTTCAGAGTAGTGGACCACAAAGTGATTGTTTAATAAGCCTATTCTGCATCTTTAGAAACTATAGTCAGGACTTCCCTGGTGGCGCAGTGGTTAAGAATCCGCCTGCCAATGCAGGGAACACAGGTTCAAGCCCTGGTCCAGGAAGATCCCACATGCCACGGAGCAACTAAGCCCGTGTGCCACAACTGCTGAGCCTGCACTCTAGAGCCTGTGAGCCACAACTACTGAAGCCCGCGCGCCTAGAGCCCGAGCTCCACAACAAGAGAAGACACCGCAATGAGAAGCCCACGCACGCCAAAGAAGAGTAGCCCCCGCTCACCGCAACTAGAGAAAGCCTGCGTACAGCAACGAAGACCCAACGCAGCCAAAAATAATAAACAAATAAAATAAAATAAAATTTATTAAAAAAAAAAAAGAAACTATAGTCAGATTTGGCTATTCATGATTATGTAAGTTCCACTGTATGTGGAACTGCTTTTTAAATTTTAAAGGTTGTGGAAGTGTTTTATTATAGTTATTTTTTTTATTGTGGTAAAATATACACAACAATCTTTATTCTTTTAACTATTTGTAAGTGTATAATTCAGTGGCATTAAATACATTCACAATGTTGTGTAACCATCATCACTATATATACCCAAAACTTTCTCATCATCCCCAGCATAAACTCTGTGCGCACTGAACAATAACTCCACATTTCTTCCTCCCCCAGGCCTCTGGTAACCTCTATTCAATTTTCAATCTATATGAATTTGAATATTCCAGGTGCTTGATACAAGTGGAATCATATAGTATTTGTATTTTTGTGTCTGGCTTATTTCTCTTAGCATAATGTTTTCAAGGTCCATTCATGTTGTAGCACATATTAAAATTTCATTTCTTTTTAAGGTTGAATAACATTCCATTGTATGTATGTACTATAGTAATTTGAGAAAATTTAGGTAGCCTTTTTTGGTAA
This sequence comes from Mesoplodon bidens, assembly GCF_964165515.1. NCBI lineage: Eukaryota > Metazoa > Chordata > Mammalia > Artiodactyla > Ziphiidae > Mesoplodon > Mesoplodon bidens. The sequence goes on along the minus strand of NC_138161.1, from coordinate 111,368,824 downwards.
AGTATGCCAAGTTACAGATTTTAGTGGTAACCTTCTTAAGAAAGGTCTTTAAAAAGAATAAATAAAATCTGGGGACTGTTCAGGAAGAATATGTAAATTTTCAGTATTAAATATAAATCCCACACAAGTCTGAAGTGTTTTTTTTTTAAAAACCTATCAAAACAAACATTTGTGATGCAATTGATGTATGTTCTTTTTCTAGATGTTTCTCCCTGACCAAATAACTTCTTTGGTTTTTCTAGATAACTTTTGAGATATACATATTCTTAATAATATTTTCAACTTGATTGCATCTAGCTGTGCCTTCGATGGGTTTTCTTCTTACCTTCTTTTGATGTCTGTTTGCAGATAGGAGAAAGAATTCGAGTCATCTTGGACATGGAAGATAAGACTTTAGCTTTTGAACGTGGATATGAATTCCTGGGGGTTGCCTTTAGAGGACTTCCAAAGGTCTGCTTGTATCCAGCAGTTTCTGCTGTATATGGTAACACAGAAGTGACTTTGGTTTACCTTGGAAAACCTTTGGATGGATGACAGTGGCTTTCTTGGGATGAAAGACTGAGTGGAGGAGATACCTGCTTATGGAAAGTAGAATCATGAAGTGACAGTGTCATACATGCATGCCCAAGAAACATCCTGAAAAAACACATGATATTGTTAACTGGAGAAGCAGCTCTACAGCAGAGATTATCCTAGCGTTTCCTCTCTTCTACTGGGCCAGAAAAATCCTCAGGGTTGCGGTTGGTTGAGTGGGCAGTTGACATATGCATGTTTCAACAGATTTTGTCTCTAAGCTAGCGATGTGATATTTCCAACGTTCAAGGTGAGATCTTAGAGATGGTGTAAAAGGGATAAGATAAGGAACTAGCAAGAGTTTTAAGTAGTGTGTTTGTGAAGAAAGACTGATCCTGTTTTACAATTGCCTGTTTTTTCTCCAGACCCTCTTTTCCAGCCAGCTTGACTATTAGAAAAGTATGACACTGGTTGGATTTTATTTAATATTTTTAATATATTGAGAAGCATGGTCTGCCTGGACTGCACTTCTCTAACGGCGAGATATAAAATTGTGCAGCTATTTTAAAAGTTGTATATACAATGTGTGTAAAAAAAAAAAAAACTGTAAAAAAAAAAAACAGGACAAAGGAGTTGCTTTGTTCTAGTTCAATTTCTTAAAAACCACTACATGGTACAAAATTAAAATAACATTTAGGGACAGTTTGGTAACTATAAAGAAGAAAATTTTAAGAGGAGATGTGTTGTATTGGCTCATTTTGTATTATATTTGGCTTACAGTTTCCATGCCTATTACAGTCTGATTTATTTTTTTAACCATCAAAATTATTATACAGATCCCTCAAATCTCCAGGCTAAGATTGAGGGAAGGCAAATCTATTTCTACCCATTCATATATCAGTAATAATAATAATGTGCATCTTATAGAATCTGGTTTTATTTTTTGACCTTCCAAGAAAGTGTCTCATAAGAACAGAGAACATTGCCATTTGTTCTTGTAGGCCTCAAATATGAAAGCTGTTAGTCACAGACCTTAAGAAAATAATTGATCGATGGTCCTTTTATTTTGTAACTTTATAATGCTGTAGATATTATAATTTTTTAATTTCATATTGTTTACATCATGCAACAATCTAAGCCTCAAACTCTTCATTGGGGTTGTCAAGAAAATGTTTACTCATCCATCTGAAACAGGCCAACCTGAACCCAGCTTAAGAATGTTATCTCATTATAAATAATTGCCCCCATGGGACTTGAAATGAAACACCTTATGCTGGAAACTTCAGGTTGGTGATATTTTGAAGGTTTTATTGTAGAAGAGTTTAACGTTAATTCCTATTCAGAATTTTTGACTAAGAAATCTGATTTCACTAATACTCTTTCAAATTAATAATTCAATGTACATGAGCTGAGATTTTCTTTTGTTAGAAAGGAAACAAACATCTTTCTGTATGAAAGTATAAATTGTATGATTTCAGATACATCTTTGTGATAAGAAGTGACTAAGGCAAGTGGAATCTTTGTAGTTTTTAGGTTTTGCTGTATGCATATTTTGTTTTGAATCTAAAAAAATTAGGGACAGCAAGCATCTGGCTGTGGTTCTTGGGTTGCTCCTTGTGAGTTAATATTATCAGTACTCCTGTGAAACAAGGGATTTCAGTCATGAACAAAGATTTCATTTTTGCCACCTGAAAGGTTTACAAGTATTTGTTGTGTATTTGGTGTGTTGCTTAAAGGTGTAATCTGTTAAAGATCCTTTTTGATACCCACATCAAGGAAGAAACCTCCTAGAAACCATATTTAATACTACAGAGTGAAATTATATGTTAAATGTATTAGAGAACATAGCTGCTACAGAAATTGATTTTTCTTGGTGTAGAACAACTCAATTTGGCAAAGTTTAAAATTTAATTAAAGAAGAGTTCTGGTGCAGGATAAAGATTGAACTAGTTAGAAAGCTATAAGGTCTTTTAAGCACTTGTTTCTTTTTCAGATTGTGATATGGTCAATTCTAAGAGCTTTTGCTCAGAGTTTTGTTTATATCTTCTGTTTTCTCTTATTAGTAAACATTCATTTGTAACAAAGTTTTGAAGGTGCTGAATGGAAAATGGAAACACATGGTTATTGCATATTGAACCTAGAATCAAATAATTGCCTAAATATTTAATAACAAGCCATTCTTGTCTCAAAGACTTAAATTCTTTAATATCCAATTTGCAAATTTTATAAAATGGAGGTTCATATTTAGCATGAGCATCAGGGGAATGAAGAGCCTTCATTTATAACCTGTTAAATTAATTCGTTACTGGAGACCAATAGTAGCTGTACAGAATACTAAGACAGACTGTTACAATGTTTGAGGAAATGGAATCTCTTTTTCATTGGTGCTGAGAGAGCACTTAGGTAGAAGCCAGTTGCCTCTGAATATTGAATATAAATCATCTAAACCAGTGGTTCTCAACCTTGGCTATAGTTTGGAGTCACAGGCATTTTGAAAAATATTGATGCTTGGGTCCCATACCCTAAGATTCTGATGTTGGTCTGGGCTATGACATGATCATAAGGATTTTTAAAAACTTCTTAGGTGATTTCAATATGTTGCCTAGGTTAAGAACTACTGATCTAAATTCACCTTAAGTTTTCTCATCTGCAAAAAAAAAAAAAAAATCCTTGCTCCCTCCTTTCACTACCTCATAAGGATATTGGGGGTAAAGAAGAAAATAATGGGAAAGTGCTTGTGCTATGGATAAAAAGTGCTATGGAAAGGTAAAGTTATATTTGTTGTATTTCAGCTGAAACTATGATCAGGAAGAAATGTGTAATTGAATTTACTCTGTTGACTTTGGAAACCAGGAGCACTCTCTTTGGTTCTTAAATTTAGCAAAGCATGCAGATGGGTAAGAAAACATTGCTATTACTCTTATTCATTCTATGGTCTTCTGTCATACTTGAGATAGGCTGGTTTAATTATCTGGTTTTACACAGGAAAGAAGAAATATTAAGGTTTGAAGTCTGTAATGGTCAATGGCTCACAATTCATTAAAACTTTTCATACAAAGAATTCTGTGGTTAATATATGTCATTTCTTAGTTGCCATTATTTTTTCATTATCTGACTTTTGAATATTGAACCATTTATTTCACCTCCTTCATTCTTACTCCTGTAAGTTTGGATATAGATTTGATAAGGCACCTAAAGCAAGTAGGTGTTGCTCAGTTGAATACTTCAAGTCATGGTTCCGTGATTAGGCATCCTCCGTCTTTTAGATATGATTTGACCTGGGAGAGAGAGTTTTGAAAAGAACAGAGCCCTAACCCACATAGTAGGTATTACAATTAACTTTTCATTTATGTCTCCAAACTGCTGTTTATATAGACTGTAATATTTATATTTTTGATCGTCTAAAAAAATGAAGAGTTTGATAAGATAGAAACTTGAATTTTAAAGGTGAGTATTAAGATTACATTCTAGAACTCAAGACCACCACTTTAAAGCCTTCCTGAAAGGAACAACAGTTCATACCTAACCCAAATGCTATTCTAATAAAGCATTCCTCAGTTTCTCTAGCTGAGTGTAATCTCTCCTTCCTTGAAATTTCCTTGTCTTTATATTTATCTATACTTAGCTCATGCTGTATTACTTTATACCTTGTATAAATTTATTTATATTTATTATTTGTTTATGTCTTAGCTCCCCTAAACATCTTAAGAAAGAATCTCTGATAGACTCACCTTTTTTTTTTTTTTTTGCTGTACGCGGGCCTCTCACTGTTTGGCCTCTCCTGCCGCGGAGCACAGGCTCCGGATGCACAGGCTCAGCGGCCATGGCTCACGGGCCCAGCCGCTCCACAGCATGTGGGATCTTCCCGGACCGGGGCATGAACCCGCGTCCCCTGCATCGGCAGGTGGACTCTCAACCACTGCGCCACCAGGGAAGCCCTGATGGACTCATATTTATGCTCATGTTATCAAACCCAGACGATAGTAACAAAAGATAGATTAGAAAAATTCTTTTTGTATCCTATCTGAGTGAAGCAAATCTGAGGCTTGTAAGGAAGAAATAGTGACTGAATGCATTTTAGCCATTCCCCTTTATTCTTAAATATTGGTAAACTCTGATACTTAGTTCTTGGTATAGATTTCTTACTTGTTTAGAATTAAAATTAGAATTCTGTATATTAATTTTTTGAAATTCTTTTTTGCTTTAGTTTCTTAATAAGTTAAACATTAATCACCTGTGATTGCTTACATTTAAAACAAGGAATTTTTTTATATGTTGGTCAGAAAGAAAAATGGTAATACCTTAGTAGCCAAATGTGTTGATGGAATTTACCTATAAATTCCATGCCTTTTAATAATGGAATCCACATTTCCCATGTTTAGAATGGACCATGGCCAGGGAATAGTAATTCACTAGAATCCTGTTTCGCTGTCGCCTCCACCCCCAGCTAACAGTTGTTTGATAATGCTGTTGTTTGCCAAGAGTTATAAGAAGCAGGCATGGCTGAACAAATGGCTCCTGTGATCCAAAAGCTTAAAAGAATCAGTTGATCATGTTGCTGAAAGTTGCTTGATGTATTAATATGTTAAAATTTGTACAAAGAGTTTTAATTTTCTAAAGGAAAATTAAGTAGGTGTAAAATTCTGTATCTTTTTGTTTAGTGGGAAGAGATACCAGGGACAGCTTTACCAGTCTGTTGTCCTAATTTCTTTTTTGAATCCTCCCCCAAGCCATTTGCTTTTTATTTAATGTATTCATTAAAATATTTTTGAGAGCAACATGTTCTCTACTTTTCAGAATATAGTTTGTTGAAAGAAGTAACCCCTCAAGATTTAAGATTGTCATTGTTCCGCTTCTGTGTATAGGATTTCATGATGAATGAGTGACTCAAGAAGTAAGAATCATTTAGAGAGTTTTCCTTAGGTCACTCTGTTGACAGTCCTTAATTTCTGTTTCTTTTCTGAGGGGGGCGGGAAACATATAAGAGAAAGATTAGGGAAGTCAAGTTCTGTTTGTCTATTCTGTGGTAGATACTTAGTAAGTTGTATTGTCTTTCTTCTCCCTCCTTTTCTCTATAAATGAAATGGAGGATGAAATTGAGTAATGGGAATGGTTTTGAGGTCCTATCTCCTTTGAGAAGGCTCCTGAAATGATTTATTAAAATGCTAATATCCATTTAGATTAATTAGAGGCATATTGTAATGGGAGTAGCCCAGATATCTTTATTCTAATGTAGCTAATGTATTCATGTTTTCCAGCCAATGTTTAAAAGATTTTTTATTCGGCCGTGCCCTTTGTTGATTACCTTTACTTTCGAAAGAAAGGATACTTAAGGTTGAAATGGGAGAGGTCAATGACTTCTCTCCCCCCTTCAACAGTCCAGAGAGTGATATATATAGTTCACAACTAAATTGCCCAGAGCTCTACCAGCCTCACTAGACTCCACAGCCTAGTGGGCAGAGTGAGGGGAGGGTACGCCTGGAGTTCATTGAAAGGACAACCAACTGCTCTTTTAAGTAGTGACTCTACCAGGTAAAGGCTGGTGGGGTTTTTTGGTTTTGTTTTAACTCTCATGGCCTACATCTGTGTAACAATCCCTGCACTTCAGATTTTTTCAGATGCCTCTTTTAAAATGTTTTGAGGAGCTCAGTAATGTTCTAGCATTTTGGTTTTAAGGTAAGAACACTGGAGTAATAGTTCAGGAGTCACAAGCTCTAAGGCCTGGCAGTCCTGGTAGCCATGACATGATTCCTGAGCAGATTTCTTCCCTTTTAGGGCTGTTACTTTATGTGCTTAAATGAGGAGATTGACCCAGCTCAGTGGTTCTCATTTTGGGCTGCTCACTAGAATCACCTGGGAAGCTTTTAATTTTTTAAACAGCTTTATTGAGATATAATCAACATATAGTAAGCTACACTTATTTCAAGTGTGCACTTTGATAAGTTTTGACATAGGTATACACCCATCACAATCAAGATAATATATACCTGGGAAGCTTTTAAAAGGTAAGATTTCCAGGCAAATTAAATTAGATGGGGTAGGGGGGATGCACTCAGGCATCAGTAACACTATTTTTTTTTTAAGTTCCCAGGTAATTCTCCCCTGACTAGAAATCACCATTCAGGACTGACTTTTGAAGAGACTGAGAGCAGAGGCAAAATCTCTTTTATGACCAGGAAAAACAAAACAAAACAACAACTATATATATATATATATATATATATATAGTTTATATAATATATAATTTGTTATATATATATATATATTCATATATAAAACTCTAGCCCTTTACTGAGAACAAGTCAGTGGCAGAGCCAGAGCTAGTAGCTAAGGCATCTAATACCTACCTCTTCTGTTTGTCCTTGTCATCCTTAGTGAGCTAAATATATGCAGTCATTTAAAAGAGAATGGACTTGAGGACACGGGGAGGGGGAAGGGTAAGCTGAGGCGAAGTGAGAGAGTAGCACTGACATATATACACTCCCAAATGTAAAATCGATGGCTGGGGGAAGCAGCCCGGAGATCAGCTCGGTACTTTGTGACCACCTAGAGGGCTGGGATAGGGAGGATGGGAGGGAGACGCAAGAGGGAGAGGATATGGTGATATACGTATATGTATAGCTGATTCACTTTGTTATAAAGCAGAAACTAACACACCATTGTAAAGCAATTATACTCCAATAAAGATGTTAAAAAAAATAAAAAAATAAAAGAGGTCAGTGTCCTTATTAGGATTCTTTCAGGGACAGTGGATTTAGTATCCTTCCTGAATCAGGGTGGTTATGAAATTTGAGTGCTAAGCCAAAGCTGAGAAGCTGCACCTGTGGTTTGTCACATGTTAGAATCAAACTTTTGACCTCTTCAAAAAAAAGGGAGATATAATCATTGAAAATTACTGCAGGAGAGAAATGGTAAAAGTTGGTGTTATGGGTTGAGTTGTGTCCCACCCCCACCCACAAATTCATATGTCAAAGTCCCAGGTGCCTCATAATGTGACCTTATTTGGAAATAAGGTTGTTGCAGGTGTAATTAGTTAAGATCATACTGAAATAGGGTGGGTCCTCTAATCCAGTGTGATTGGTGTCCTTATAAAAAGGGTATATTTGGACCCAGACATGCGCAGAGGGAGAATACCACGTGAAGATAAAGGCAAAGATTGAGCAGAAGCCACGGAATATCAAAGATTGCCAGCAAAACTACCAGATGCTACGACAGAGGGGGCATGGAACAGATTCCTCCCTCACAGCTCTTAGAAGGAACCAGTCCTGCCCACACTTTGATCTTGGACTTCTGGCCTCCAGAATAGTGAGAAGATAAATTTCTGTTTTTAAGTCACCCAGTGTGTGGTATTTTGTTATGGCAGCCCTAGGAAACCAATATACCTGGTAAGTTTTTGCTCTACCAATTTTCCTATTTCTCTCTGGGGGCAACTTGGATGCTGTATTGTGTTGTTCACTGAATCAAGAGTAAGGCTGGGAACTAATTTCAAGGGTGTTATAGATTTGTTGGAAGGTCTTGTGTCAGGTTGCATTGGTAACCCAGAGTTTGTAAAGTATAATACGTAGTGTAGTGGTTAAGGGCATGGATTCTGGAGTCAAGACTGCCTGGATTCAACCCCAGTTCTACCACTTAATAGCTGCGTAACTTTGGAGAAGACGTTTGATTTCTCTGTGCCTCAGTTTTCTCTGTAAAAGGGGAGTGGTGGGGGGAGTGCTAAATCGTTTATAGGATATGGTGAGGTTGAAATGAAAGGCACATCAAGCTGCTTTAGAACAGCGCCAGGAACATAGTAAGCATTCAGTACATTTCTCATTATAATAGGTAAATATCATTAAGAACCAACCATGAGAAAAAAGCAATTTTGTGTGTGTGTGTGTGTGTGTGTGTGTGTGTGTAAAAAACAAAATTTTAAACGCATTTGGTCCCAAAATTAGGAATAGGAAACATTAAAAAAAAGTATTCAAAGCAACAGAAACTTTAGGTAGTTTAAGCAAAAGAGACAGATTAAGGGGTATTTCACAGAGAACCATGGCAAGAATGCAGTTGGACTTCACAAGGGGCTTGCACAAGGCAAGGGAAAGGCATCAGGAGCCTGGGAGTATCGCTTCTTCCTCCTCTCTGAGACATCTCTTCACTCTTTCTCTTCCACATAGTTCACTTTGTGGAAAATGGCTGCCTTATACCTCTTCGTTCAGATATCAACCCAGGATGAGATTGGACTCCTAGTCCTAATACCAAATTCGAAAGACAGGGACTCCACTTCCCACTCCAGTCAGCTGTGGTCATGTCACAGGGTGGGGAGCAGATTCACTAGTACCGAAGCTGCTAGGGTCCCAAGTCTGTACCCAGTGGCTGGGAGGGGAGAGGAGGGTAGTTGGGAGGCAGTCACAGAGAAGAGAGGCTGGATACCACACAAACACAACAAATGTGCTTTAAAAAAAAAAAAATTTATTGGAGTATAGTTGATTTACAATGTTGTGTTAGTTTCAGGTGTACAACAAAGTGAATCAGTTATACATATATCCACTCTTTTTTTTTTAGATTATTTTCCCATATAGGCCATTACAGAGTATTGAGCAGAGTTTCCTGTGCTATACAGCAGGTTCTTATTAGTTACCTATTTTATATATTGTAGTGTGTATATGTCAACCCCAATCTCCCAATTTATCTCTCTCCGCCTTATCCCCTGGTAACCATAAGTTTGTTCTCTACATTGGTGACTCTACTTCTCTTTTGTAAATAAGTTCATTTGTACCCTTTTGTTTAGATTCCACATGTGATATGATACTTGTCTTTCTGTGTCTGGCTTACTTCACTCAGTATGACAGTCTCTAAGTCCATCCACGTTCCTGCAAATGGCAATATTTCGTTCTTTTTTATGGCTGAGTAGTATTCCACTGTATATATGTACCACATCTTCTTTATCCATTCCTCAACCTAAAGGACATTTAGGTTGCTTCCATGTCTTGGCTACTGTAAATAGTGCTGCAATGAACATTGGGGTGCATGTATCTTTTTGAATTAAGGTTTTCTCCAGGTATACGCCCAGGAGTGGGATTGCTGGGTCATATGGTAATTCTATTTTTAGTTTTTTAAGTAACCTTCATACTGTTCTCCATAGTGGCTATACCAATTTACACGCCCAGCAACATGTAGGAGGGTTCCCTTATCTCCACACCCTCTCCAGCGTTTATTATTTGTAGACTTTTTGATGATGCCCATTCTGACTGGTGTGAGGTGATACCTCGTAGTTTTGATTTGCCTTTCTCTAATAATTAGTGATGTTGAGCTTTTCACGTGCTTTTTGGCCATCGAACATGCTTTTATTTCAAAGTTTGGCCATATAAAGAGTAGCACATTTAGGGACTCTGAGAGGGGGGATAAAACAGGAGGCTGAAAGGGCAAGAATAAAAAGCTCAGGTCCTGTGGATCTTGAAAAAAGAAACTATGCTTCTTGCCTCATACTTCTGTTCCTTGCTTTAAGACAGAGACTAAAGGATGGTGAGATTTGAAATTCAAAGGAAAGTCAGCTCCATGATCTGCTTTTTGTTTGGCTGATCTTGCATCATTAGCACCCAGCTACTCATTGGCTGCTCATTCTGAACAGCCAATGTGTTGCCCTCTGTGAATGTGAAAAATGGGGGTAATTGCATTGTTAATAAGTTGCTCCCTCTCTTTCATGACCTGTTGTGGCCTGCCACACTTGCACCCATGTCCCTGACCTAGGGACCCTCATCAGGAGTTGAAGTCTCTTCTGTGCAGCTGCCCCTCTCATGAGGAAGCACAAGATACAGTAAGGAACAAGGGTATTACAAGGTTTGTCCTCTGTGCATCTCTCACCCAGGGCCTTACCAGAGGTGGCTCGTGGAAAATTATGAGTGACGCTTTCTTATCTCTTTTCCCATCAGCATCATGACTAGTGGCACGAATAAAATACTAAGAGCCTCTAGTGTAGGGAATCAATGTAGAGCTCACTCTCCTCACTTGGATGTTCTTTCATCTCTCACACATCTATTGAGCACCTTCTTCATATCATGTACGGTGCTGTGTTAGGACCAGGTCCCTGCACTCCTGATCTTCATAGATGTCGTGCTTAATATTTCTGAGCACCTGCTGTGTGCTTTACCTACATTATCTCATTTATTTATCACAACATCTTAATGGTATTCACTTTTTTGGAGATGTGAGTTGATTTACAATGTTGTGTTAGTTTTAGGTGTAGAGCAAAGTGATTCAGTTATACGTACGATAGCACAGGGAACTATACTCAGTATTTCGTATTCACTTCTTATAGGAGAGACCTGAGGCTCTCAGAGGATAAGTGACTTGCTAAGTCTCAGAGTTGGGATTTGGACTCAGATCTATGACTCAAAAGCTTGATCACTTTCCATTCAAGGGGGAGGCCGACACGTCAATAGACAAACAACCCATAACAAAGTGGGTGTTCTTGAAGAGGCAGACACAAGTAGTGGTGGTGGCCGACTTGCCTGGAAAGTCAGCAGAGATGCTGTGACAGTTGCTTTATTCATCAGGGCTGGGAAGGCAAATGGGCACAACGTGTTCCCTGCCCTCAAGCCACATTCAGGGTCTGTGCTAGCTCCTCTTTGCTTCCTCTCTCACCTCTGTGAACTGTCCCCTTTTGTCCTGCCTATTAATTATGATCAGCAGTAACTACACAACCCTTGACCTTTGTCTGGGTGGCCAGATAAAATACGGGATGGCCAATGAGATTTGAATTTCAGATAAATGAATACTTTTTCAGTGTAAGTACGTTCCCAGTGTTGCATAATATGTACTTATGCTAAAGAATTATTCATTGTGTACATAATTCAAAAAGAGACATGTACCCCAATGTTCATTGCAGCACTATTTACAATAGCCAGGACATGGAAGCAGCCTAAGTGTCCATCGACAGATGAATGGATAAGGAAGATGTGGCACATATATGTAATGGAATATTACTCAGCCGTAAAAAGAAACGAAATTGAGTTATTTGTAGTGAGGTGGATGGACCTAGAGTCTGTCATACAGAGTGAAGTAAGTCAGAAAGAGAAAAACAAATACCGTATGCTAACACATATATATGGAATCTAAAATAAAAAAGTGGTTCTGAAGAACCTAGGGGCAGGACAGGAATAAAGACGCAGACCTACTAGAGAATGGACTTGAGGACACGGGGAGGGGGAAGGGTAAGCTGGGACGAAGTGAGAGAGAGGCATGGACATATATACACTACCACATGTAAAATAGATAGCTAGGGGGAAGCAGCCGCATAGCACAGGGAGATCAGCTCGGTGCTTTGTGACCACCTAGAGGGCTGGGATAGGGAGGGTGAGAGGGAGACGCAAGAGGGAGGGGGTATGGGGATATATGTATATGTATAGCTGAGTCACTTTGTTATAAAGCAGAAACTAACACACCATTGTAAGGCAATTATACTCCAATAAAGATGTTAGAAAAAAAAGAATTATTCATTGTTTATCTGAAATTCAAATTTCACTGGGTGTCCTGTATTTTTATTTGCTAAATCTGGCAGCTCTAAACCCAGCCAGAGACCTCTTGTTTGGTCCTCACAGTCAGCAGCCATACCTTTCTTAGCCCTTGGCTTTTCTGTGTAGCATCCAGATAGCAGCCTGGCCCTGGGCTCCTGGGCTCCACCCAAGCACTCTCACCTGCTGCTGTACATGCCCCAGCATGGGAGCAGGCTCTGCTGCTGCTGCAGAGAAAAGCTTTCATCATATTTTCTTGCTCTGCTTTCTCTGATAGCACCTCCCTGGCACCACACTGGCAGGCTGGCACGGTAGGCAGAGCATGCAGGTAGAAATTGGCAGAACTTCAGCTCAAAGGAAATGGCCCAAGAGGGGAAAATGTTGAAACAGTAGAAGTCTGTGGCCTAAACTCAAAGCACAGACTGTTAATAAATACCCTTCACTTTGCAGGTTGGAAGAAGCAGACATTTTTAGTTACTTGATTGTTTCCTCAGTTAGGGCTCCTGGTCCCTCTCCTCCTTTCCCCTGTTCAGATATTTACTAAGGACCTACCATGAACACCATACTATCAGGCAGGCAGAGATGAGGAAAACTTCGCCCTCAAGGATCTCATGACCCAGCAAGGAAACCAAGATCTGCCTAAATAGCTGTAACGTACAGTAGAAAATTAACACCTGAGGGAAGTGCAGAGAGAAAGCTCTGGGACTTCAGAAGAAGAAGAAGGTGAGGGAGAGGGTCAATCCAAGCTCCTTCGTGAAGGAGGTGTCTTTTGAGCAGACCCTCAAAGGATAAATAGTATTTAAACATTCTCATTTTGCTAAATAACAAACTGTTGAACACTAATTCATTAATAGCAATTTATAATTTGTCAAATGACCAGTTCACTAAAACCTTGTTTCTTTTAACTATTTATAGACTATAGCAATTTGTTTTTTACCAAAACTTCCAAATATTGTTTATTATTGTTTTTTAAAATCTCAGACAATGTTCATGTCCCAAATGTCAAAAATATCATAAGGTTTATTTCTCTCTTCCACCCAATTTTATTTTTTAATGTCTAAAAATTTTATAAGTTTCAGGTGTACAGCATTATAATTTGACATCTGTATTCACTACAAAGTGATCACCATTACAAGTCTAGCTGCCATCCATCACCATAGAGTTGATCCGCTTCACTCATTTTACCTACCCCTTAACCCCTTCTCCTCTGGTAACCACTGATCTCTTCTCTGTGTCTGTATACCTGTATCTGTGCCTCTGTTCTTTTTCATCCTGTTTGTTCATCCGTGTTGGGTTTTCTTTAGATTCCACATACTGGTGAAATCATATGGTATTTGTCTTTCTCCACCTGACTAGTTCATTTAGCATAATACTTTCAAGGTCCATCCAAGTTGTCGCAAATGGCAAAATTTCATTCTTTTTTATGGCTGAGTAGCATGCCATTGTATATATACACCACATCTTCTTTATCCATTCATTCATTGATGAACACTTAAGTTGTTTCCATATCTTAGCTATTGTAAATAATGCTGCAATGAGCTTGGTGCATATATCTTTTCAAGTTTGTGTTTTCATGTTCTTCAGATAAATACCCAGAAGTGGAATAGCTGGGTCGTACAGTAGTTTTATTCTTAATTTTTTGAGGACTCTCCATACTGTTTTCCATAGTGGCTCCACCAATCTACAGATTAGTAAGTGGATCCCCATCACCTATGGTCCATGCGTTTTTCAATCTGGTGGTTTTACCCTGGTTTTTGGGTAGAGTCTGCTCATGAGCGCTTTAAAAGTGGGTTTTCCAGACTGGTGGTTGCTGAGGGGGAGGGGGTTGCGGGAGGGATGGAGTGGGAGGTTGGGGTTAGCAGATGTAAACTTTTATATATAGAATGGATAAACAACAAGGTCCTACTCTATAGCACAGAGAAACATATTCAATATCCGATGATATACCATAATAGAATACTTTAAAAAATAATGTATATATGTACGTATATATAGATGTATAACTGAATCAATTTGCCGTATAGCAGTAATTAACACAACATTGTAAATCAACTATACTTCAATTTAAAGAAAAAAAGGGAAAAAGTGGGTTTTCCATTCCCTGCGTTTCTGTAGTCTTCCTGAGCATATTCCCCATTGGTTTTTCAAAGCCAAGAGTTTGGGGTGCTTGACTGGCTTGTCTCTCCCATGCAGGAACTAGGGGTTGGGGTGCCTGACGTGGAGCTCAAATCCCTTGTTCCTCAGGGAAAAGATCCATACCTTTATGATCCCTCTGTGTGTGGACCACTGTGGCTAGGGTGTGAGTTTTTCTTTGAGGAGCCCGTCTCTCTGCTTCTCTTACCCATGTCGATGCTGTCCTCTTACCTTTTGTTGTGGAAGCTCTGTTCCTCCAGTTTTCAGGTCCCCTTCCGAGGGAATTATTCCATACATAGTTATAGATCTCTTGTGTCCATGGGAGGAGGTGAGTTCAGGATCTTGCTACAACACTGTCTTGAACCTTCTCTTTCCTGATGAATCTCTTACAACCAACTTTAAACTTATTTCTCTGTATCCTTGGGCTTCTGTGACTCCACTGACTTGATTCCCACAGGTACAATTTTCTGCAGACACATGCTTGAAGCTTTCTCTATCTCATGACTATTCCTATGTAATTTTGACTTTTTTGAAATAAGCAGAATAATAAAGACAGTAACAACAAACACCCACTGTTCAGCTTTAGCAAATCTTAACATTTTTCAATTTTTGCTTCAGATAATTTTTCACTTAAACAAATATTACAGATACAGTTGAAGCACCTATATACCCTTGCCTGTGATTTGATTCCTTTCTTTTCCAGAATCTGAGACTTCTCTTTCCCATGTTTATTTTTATACTTTTCTACACATGAATGATTCCATAAAGGTTTAGCATTGTTTTGCATATTTCAAAACTATTTATGTATGTACATATATATCGTAATACCATTTATGTCCTTCTTTAACGTTATGTCCTTATGATTTATCCATACCTAAACATAGAGCTGTTAATTAATTTTAGATTACTATATAGCATTCCATTTTACAGATATACTATAATCTATTCATTCTTCTCTTGATGGATGTTTAGGTTATTTCCAATTTTTTATTATTACAAACAAAGCTGGAATACATTCTGTACATACACTATAGTCGCTCTAGAATATATTACTAGAAATGGCATTCTATAGGTTATACTCATCTTCACCTTTGTTGGGTATTGCCTAATTGATTATCAAAACATTTGGACCAATTTACTCTCACTAGCAATATTTCTGTTTATCGAGCAAGGGGCAAGGGCAAACCCCACAGATAACACGTGGTACCTGCATGTTTCAACCTGCATGTATAAGGGAATGTATGTGGTGCCTCAGATTCTAACCATTTCATGAGGAAGTGTGCTCAGGCCAGGCACAGCTGGACACACTATGTATTGTGTACAGGAGAAGGACTACACATTTCCTGTGACCTCACGTGTTTATAGAGGTGTATGGAGGAATCAGGATCATCTGAGCAAGCTGGCTTTGTGATTTTTTATTTTTTTATTTTTTTTTTTTTTGCGGTACGCGGGCCTCTCACTGTTGTGGCCTCTCCCATTGTGGGGCACAGGCTCCAGACGCGCAGGCTCAGCGGCCATGGCTCACGGGCCCAGCTGCTCCATGGCATGTGGGATCTTCCCGAACCGGGGCACGAACCTGCGTCCCCTGCATCGGCAGGCGGACTCTCAACCGCTGCGCCACCAGGGAAACCCTGGCTTTGTGATTAAGATTTTAGCCTTCCTGGCATGAGAAATGTGTCGGAAACAGCCCAATAATTTAGAGAATTTATAGACCGGAGGTTCTGCAGCTCTCCCCGAAGAGCCAGCTCACTGATAGTCTCCCTGAACAAGGCTCACAACAGTCGTCCAGCAGACAACTGGTTTATCTCTCTACATTACACTTCTGGCCCTGGAGGCTTATTAAACATAGGGCTTCTGACGCAGGGAATGTATTAGTCGACAACATTGTGACAAATGTGCATCATGGGCTATGAAAGGCATAAAAGGTATTTTGGGACTTCTTGTCCACATCTGTAATACAAAGGAAGAAAGGGTGTTTAAAATTTTTTAATATAGGTCTTTAATCTATTTAGAATTTTTTGTTTTGGAGAAAGAAATTTCATTATTAAAAAATATGATTCACATATTATCCTTGTCCTATTTATTAAACAGCTTATGCTTTATTCCATTGATTTACAATGCCCCCTCTGTCACTAATCAAGTTTTCCTACATACATGGTCAGTTTGAGGGCTCCCTGTTCTATTCCTCTGGTCTATCCTCCACACATAAGTTAACACCATACACTCTTAGTTATTCTTACTTTATAATCAGTCTTCATTTTTGAAAGAGTAAGTTCCTCAACCTTGTGATTTTTAAAAATTGTTTGTTCTTCCATAGAATGTTAGATCTAACTTGTCAAGTTACCTGAAAATTCTGTTGTGATAAGTATTAAAAATAGAAAACATAAATCAATATACATATTGAATTAATAGATTTGGGAAGAACTGATTTTTTTTAAAGAGCTTATATCTTTATGATAAAGTGTATTCTCATCCATGATCATGGTATATCTCATTATCTTTTATGTCTTTCAATGTTATCTTTAAGGGTACAATAATTAGATAGGGTTCTCCACTTGGATTTGGAACAAATTGAGAAATAAAGGAGTAGTACTTAGGAGACAAAAATATTACCTTTTGCTGATAGAGACCGGGTTAGAGGATATGGCTTTGGGTCAGATAGTCAAGTTCTTGGTACTAAATATCAGTAAGCATTCAAAAGATTTATACAAACAATCTCAAAGATAGAACTATATATAGGACCCTGTCAGGAGTTTGCACCCCAAGAAGAAGAAAAACAGAACTGAGCCTAGCATGCCCACATTATTCTTCCTAAATTTACTATTTAATATCACTCTGTCCTCCAAGGAGCAAAATGAGTAAAGGGGCAGAGAGACTGAGAGGGTTTGTCATACCAGTAGAGCTCCTTTCAAATGGATAGAAATCTTACAAGTAGGGAAATATATTCTTTCTGTATATTATATACCTTATATTAGGTTTTAGTCTTTTTAAATTGAGAATGGAATTTGTTTTCCATTACACTTTTCCATTGGTTATCATGGGTATATAGGAATTCTATTGATTTATCTGTGATGACCTTATTTTCAGCAACCTAAGAACCACCTTATGAGATAAGTAATGTTATTATTCTCTTTTAGGTAAACTGAGGCAATGGAGAGTTTAAGTAACTTGCTCAGGGTCACAGATGTAGGATGTGGTAGAGCCTGGCTCTTCTCTAGGCAGTCTGATTCCAGAGCTTTCACTCTCAATCCCCATGCAAACTTCTTTCACATGAACGCATAGTATCCATTGTATGGATGACCCATCATTTATTTACTCAATCCCTATTGATGAACATTCAGTTTATTTCCAGTCTTTCCTTATTACAAATACACTGCAACAAGTAACCTTGTACATATGTTATTTTAAACACATGACATGAAATAAATTTATAGCATAACAAAACAAGATGTCCTATGTTCACCTTGCACTTTTCCTGCCCCAGACCTGGAATCAATTGTTTTATCAAGGAGCCTGGTTACTTTTAGTGGGGAATAGTATTTAGAAACCAATATCTGGGCTTTTGACATGTATCTTTTACTGAGACTCTCTTAATCTTTAATGTCTAGAAAATGTCTTCATTTTGCCCTCACTCTTGAATAAGTTTGACTAGGGGAACAAAGTCTAAGTTAACAATTCCTTTTCCTTAGCACTTAGAAAATATTACTCCATTATTTTCTGGCATGATAAGAAGTTTGCTGTCAGTCTAATTATCACTTCTCTATAGTTAATCTTTTTTCTATAATGGCTATTAGGATTTTTCTTTAAACTTATTATTCCACAATTTCACTTCAATGTAACCAGATGTGAATTTATTTTTATTTATCTTGCTTGATACTCAGCATGTACTTTTTATATGAGGACTCATGTTTTTCTTCAATCGTAAAAAATTTTCAACTATTTTTATAGCTTTATTGAGACATAATTCACATACCATAAAATTCACCTTTATAAAGTATACAATTCAGTGGTTTTTAGTATATTCACAAAGCTGTACAACCATCACCACTATCTAAGTCAAGAACATTTTCAATACAGCAAAAAGAAACTCCATACCCATCAGCAGTCTTTCCCCATTTCTCCCTTCCCCGATTCCCTGGCAATCACTAACCTACTTTCTCTCTCAATAAATTTCCCTATTCTGGACATTACATATAAATTAAATCATGTGTGACCTTTTGTATCTGGCTCCTTTCGTTTAGCATAATTTTTTCAAGGTTCGTCCATATTGTAGCATGTGTCAATATTTCTTTCCTTTTTATGGCTGTATAATATTCCATATGTATATACTGCATTTTTTGATCCATTCACCAGTTGAAGGACATTGTGATTTCCACTGTTTGGCTACTAAGAATAATGCTGCTATGAACATTTGTGTCCATATTTTTAGACAAACATATGCATAAAAATATGGTTTCAATTCCCTTCAGTGGAATTCCATAGGAGTAGAATTGCTGGATAATATAGTAACTATCTTTAAAGTTTTGAGGAATGGCTAAACTGTTTTCCACAGTGACTGCACCATTTTACATTCCTACTAGCAGTGTATGAAGGTTACAACTTCTCCAAAACCTCACCAATGCTTGTTCATTTTTTTTTTTAAATTTATTTATTCATTTATTTATGACTGTGTTGGCTCTTCGTTTCTGTGTGAGGGCTTTCTCTAGTTGCGGCAAGTGGGGGCCACTCCTCATCGCGGTGCGCGGGCCTCTCACTATCGCGGCCTCTCGTTGCGGAGCACAGGCTTCAGACGCGCAGGCTCAGTATTTGTGGCTCACGGGGCTAGTTGCTCCGCGGCATGTGGGATCTTCCCAGACCAGGGCTCGAACCCGTGTCCCCTGCATTGGCAGGCAGATTCTCAACCACTGCGCCACCAGGGAAGCCCGCTTGTTCATTTTTTTTTTTTCTTCTTTTTAAAAAAATTTCTAGCCATCCTAGTGATAGTGGTAACTTGTGGTTTTTAAATAATGTTGAATATCTTTTTATGTATTTATTAGCATTTACATAAGTTCTTTAGAAAAATGTCTATTCAAATTTCTTGCCATTTTTCAATTGAAAAACTTGTCTTTTTATTGTTGAATTGCAGAGGTTCTTTATATACCCTAGCATGACGGTGCCCTCTTGAAGTACACAAACTTTTAATTTGATGAAGTCAAATTTATCTGTTTCTTCTTTTGTCAGTTGGATTTTTGGTGTCATACCTGAGAAACCATTGCCTAATCCAAGGTCATAAAGATTTATTCCTTTGTTTTTTTCTAAGAGTTTAATAGTTTTAGGTTTTACATTTATGTCTATGGTCATTTGGAGTTAATTTTTGTTTATGGTGTGAGGTAGGGGTCCAACTTCATTCTTTTGCAAGCAGATATACATATGAACTTTTTTTTTAACATCTTTATTGGATTATAATTGCCTTACAATGGTGTGTTAGTTTCTGCTTTATAACAAAGTGAATCAAGTATACATATACATATATCCCCATATCTCCTCCCTCTGTGTCTCCCTCCCACCCTCCCTATCCCACCCCTCCAGGCGGTCACAAAGCACCAAGCTGATCTCCCTGTACTATGTGGCTGCTTCCCACTACCTATCTATTTTATATTTGGTAGTGTATATATGTCCATGCCACTCTCACTTCCTCCCAGCTTACACTTCCCCCTTCCCGTGTCCTCAAATCCATTCTCTACGTCTGCGTCTTTATTCCTGTCCTGCCCCTAGGTTCTTCAGAACCATTTTTTTTTAGATTCCATATATAACACATGAACTATTAATTTTCAAAAATTTCTTCCTCACAATTCTCTCCATTCTTTTCTTATGAGACTTTTAAAAGAGATTGGAATGGAGACTCAACCTATTCTCTATATCACTTGACTGCTGTTACATTTTTTACATAAGAGTATTTTTCATAGTGTTTACTCCTCTGTCATATTTTAATTCACAAACTTTCTCTTTGTGTTCTGGTTTGCTAAATTTTTAAAATCATTGAATAAAGATTATATTTACAATATTTCTAAACAATTTTTTTCTGATTAAGAAAAAAACCATTTAATTAATTTATTAGTTTTGAATATGCAATATAGGCACATTGTGCAAAATTCAAAAGATATAAAACATAATGAAGAGGTTAGTGGCTTTTTAAAAACACATCTGTTCTTGTTTCATTTTTGCCAGTTTTTGTTTCATAATTTTGTATCTGTGTAATGCATATTATTCACAGAGCTAGATGAGCAGCAGGATGGATAGGAGAGAAGCATTGACGGTGAAATGACAATGGGAAGGAAAGAGGGAGGGTTTGGGAACAGTGAAGAGTTCAGTTTGATAGGAGAACAGCTTGTGCAATGAAGTCTAGTGGGAGGCAAGGCTGGAAAGGTGGGTTGGGGTCAGTCTGTGGACTTTGGAATAAAAGGTGAGAAAAGGTTAGTTGAAAAATTTGAACATTATTCTCTTAGCAATGTAATCTTTGAAGATGTTTTTCACCACACAACAAATACTGTGCTTTAGGAAGATTAATATGTTTCAAATAGGCCAAAGAGAGAAGATGGGTAGTCTAGGCCTCATCAAAAGCTTTCTGTCTCAAGTGAGTACTCTCCCCCTTGCTCTGCTTGACCTCCTTTTAAAAAAATAAAAAATCATTTATTGATTTTAACTTGTATGAAAACAATGATCTACATAGTTTTTTTTAACCTCTTTTAACAGTTCTATATGCTGATTCTAAGCCAGATGTTTCAGATATTTCCTGCAAAGCTTGATTTTAGTGTCAGTCTGTATTAAAATACTCTGTTTTGTTGACTGCTCCTTAGAGTTCCCACTTACACTCTGGGTGCGGAAAGGGGCCGCCCTCCAAAGGCACCTGGCTCCCTGGGTCCTGCAGCATTCTCCCAGCAGGGGGCAGCAGCGGCACACTTCAGAGTCTCAGGGCAGGGTGGGGTGTTGTAGGGTGCCCAGCGGGGAGGAGCTCACAGAAGGAAACCCACTGAGTGCAAAAAATTATCTAGTTCCTCGACCCACTTCAGAGCCAAACCCACACCCTGCAGTAGGTTGAGCCACACACACTGTTTTCTGTAAAGCTGACAGAGTCTTCTCTTATGGAGGGAGGAGGATGCTCTCAATACTTTTGAGGAACTGGTTTTTTGTTTTTTCCTTTCTCCTAGTTCTTTATCCTCTGCTTTTGCCCATGAAAGTTCTAGTTCCTCCAGATTTCCTTTTCCATTCTTTCATTTCCTCCAATTTCCCACCACCATGGTTGTGGGTCCATCCAAATAATCACCTCCTTGACACTGGGTCACTCTGGGAAGAAGAGATGCAGCGTGAGGGAGGGGCACACTGGCTGGCTTCCCGAGCTCCTTGCCTCCCTAGAGGCATCATTTTTAGATTAGAGACTCAGTCACCTCTAATCAAAGGCACCTGGCAATCTCTTGCACATCGTCTTGTTCCCACTCACTTGCTTAATCCTCTGCCTGGACAGGATGAGAACATGGGCACCACCCCTGCAATCTGGCCTGTAACTTGGCCTATACCTGCATGCCATGTGGGGAAGGAATTTCTGGGGGCAGAACACGTGGGGTTGGGGATCAAAGCACAGTGGTGGGAGATAGTTTTTCAAAGATCCCAAAAGAATGTGATCCTAGTATTTTCTCACTGCTTTTCCCCAAATCTGCTGTTATGATGCCCTACACAGCATGGCCAGCCTGGCATATTACAGTAGAGGCAGTGTGGTGTAGTAGAAAGTACATGGGACCAGGACACAAGCCATATGCTTGACTTTACTGCTGTGTGGTTTGGGGCAAGTCACTTACCTTCAAGTCTCAGTTTACGCTCCTGCAAATGGATATTGATAATACTGTCTATAACCACCTTACAGGGTTATAGTCAAGTAAGATCATGATATGAAAAGGTTTTATAAACAATAGAATGCTTCAAAACTATCATTTGTCACGACTTTTTTTTTTAACTTTATTAATTAATTTATTTTTGGCTGTGTTGGGTCTTCGTTGCTGCGCACGGGCTTTTTCTAGTTGTGGCGAGCAGGGGCTACTCTTCATTGTGGTGCGCAGGCTTCTCATTGTGGTGGCTTCTCTTGTGGAGCACGGGCTGTAAGCACGCAGGATTCAGTAGTTGTGGCACGTGGGCTCAATAGTTGTGGCTTGTGGGCTCTAGAGCACAGGCTCAGTAGTTGTGGTGCATGGGCTTCATTGCTCCATGGCATGTGGGATCTTCCTGGACCAGGGATCGAACCCGTGTCCCCTGAACTGGCAGGTGGATTCTTAACCTCTGTGCCACCAGGGAAATCCATGACTATTTCTTTTTGACGAGCAGTTTGGCTTCTGTTTCATGGGCACAGAATCAGGTATTGGGACAAACTGGATTCTCGTGGGTTCCAGGGCTATTGGGAGACAAGTCAGGACGGAACAGACTGGGACTATTTCTAGGGACTTGGCTCCTAGCCCTCTGTGAGGGGGGCGGTTTCTTTCTTTCCCTTGGGCCAAGGGAGATTGATAGGGTGATCTACCTCTAGAATTCTGGGTCTGGATAAGATCACCAAAGGGTCATTGGTCTTAGGCCATTTCCCTGTCCCTCACCTAAGGCTGCATCTAAACTACCTCAGATAGATAAGAAAGAATATGGTCTGTTAAGCTGTTTTGGGGGAGATTCCATATCCTCTCCTGGCAATTCAGAATCAAGTATATTTTACAGTGAGCTGTCATTTGTATTTCATTTTTCACCTTTTTCTGCAGCTGAAGGTTTTGAATGCTTCGAGGGCAGGAAAAGCGTGCATTCATTTTCGTATCCCAGCTAAGCCCAGCACAGAGTGGCCCTGGGGTCCAGTGTGTTTGGCTGAACTGTATTGTTCTATCCTCACCAGAACTAGGAAATATGCTGGTCACTGTTCTTTGCCAGTTTTACATGTAGTATTTGCAAAGTTCAAAACAAACATTGCAGTAATTTGGCTTGCAGCTTCTCTCCTAATCCTCCCTCCGTTGGGGACTGACCAGGATGGGGTTAGGAACTGTCAAGACTGAGCTCCCTGTTTCTGCTCAAGAAACGCCCTGTGTTGGCTTGGCTTGGGCTCCCCTCCCTTTCTTATCAAATGAAATCAGCCACTGAAGGAAATTGGCTTCTCCAGATTGCAAGAGACAGGAAGCAGCATTGAGAAGCAATGTCCTGGGAGGGAAGCCAGAGAATTAGCTCCAGGCCCAGCCCAGTCAGTGCCTGGCCCTGGCCTCCTTCCTTACAGCTCTGTCCTGTTCACACAACCTCCAACCCCTCCTCTCCTTTTCCTGGGTCCTGGCATGTGAGGCTGAAAGGGACTGTAGATATCATCAAGGCCAGTACTCCCAAGTCTTCCAGCCTGTGCTGGATGATTCCAGAGATGGGAATTTTGCTGCTTCTCCAAGGAATCAGCTCCAATTTTTTTTTTTTTTTTTTTTTTAATGCGTTACACGGGCCTCTCACTGTTGTGGCATCTCCCGTTGTGGAGCACAGGCTCCGGACGCGCAGGCTCAGCGGCCATGGCTCACGGGCCCAGCCGCTCCGCGGCAGGTGGGATCTTCCCAGACCGAGGCACGAACCCGTGTCCCCTGCATCGGCAGGCGGACTCTCAATCACTGCGCCACCAGGGAAGCCGAATCAGCTCCATTTTTGCCTTTTATCCAGTTGAAATCTGCCTCCTCCAACAGGCCCCTCCTGCTCACCTGGGCCTCTCTCCTTCCTCCATGGGACAGCCCTTCAGATGCCTTAGTCTGACACCCCCAGGAGAGGTCCTAATAAAAGCATCAGTTTCTCAGAAACTTACAAACCCTAAGGGCATCTGAATTAGAACCTAAGCGGGAAGGAAATGCTGAGGACAATGCCACTGGTCATCCCTTTCCTTGCCAAGGAGACCTGTGTGGTTTACCCTGATGTTTCGTATGGCCTTGACATACTGCTCTTGCCCCCCGCCACTGTGTGCCCAGTGTCTTTTAGAAGAATTTGTTTTCCCATCCAGCTCACTTTATTAATTTTTGCTAAAATATTTAGAAGTATATTTAAAGACATCATGACATTCTGCCCCTAAGTACTTCAGTATATATCTCTTTTTAAAACAATGGAACAGGGACTTCGCTGGTGGTGTAGTGGATAAGACTTCACGCTTCCAACGCAGGAAGCCCGGGTTTGATCCCTGGTCAGGGAACTAGATCCCACATGCATGCTGCAGCTAAGAGTTCACATGCCGCAACTAAGAGTTCACATGCCTCAACTAAGGAGTCCGCCTGCAGCAACTAAGACCTGGTGCAACCAAATAAATAAATAAATAATAAACTACAATAAAACAGTGGAACAATATCTTTATTTTATTTTAAAATAATTTTTAAAGATTGATGTCAAGTTGATTTGCAATGTTGTGTTAGTTTTAGATGTACAGCAAAGTGATTCAGTTTCACATATGCATATTCTTTTTCAGATTCTCTTCCCTTATTGGCTATTACAAAATATTGAGTATAGTTCTCTGTGCTATATGGTAGGACCTTGCTGGTTATCTGTTTTATATATAGTACTGTGTATATGTTAATCCCAAAGGCCTAATTTATCCTTCCCCCCACTTTCCCCTTTGCTAACTATAAGTTTGTTTTCTATGTCTATGGGTCTGTTTCTGTTTTGTATATAAGTTCATTTGTAGCATTTTTTTTAGATTCCACATATAAGCTGTATCAGTGATACAGTATATATCTTTAAACCATAAAAAATACTTTCCTGCAGAGCTGAAGTCAAAATATAATACCCAACAAAATTAATTATAATTTCCTGATATTGTCTAATACTCAATCCAAGCTGAGAAGTGGAAGGGAGCATCCCATCTTCTGAATTTATCCGACTGCTTCCTTGTTGTAGTGTTTTTTTAGCTGGTTCTTCTATGCCCTTTCTTTCCTATAAATGGTAAGTTAGATTTTAGGGCTTGATTATATTCAAGTTAAACATTTTTAGCAAGGATATAGCCTCGATGATGTTGGGACTTCACGTTGCCTCACACTGGCAGACATGTCTGGTTGTCCTACTGTTGGTGATGCTAAGATTACCCCGTGGATTAAGTGTTGACCCCTTCATTGTGTTTTTTCCATTTTGTGACCAGAAAGAAATCTGTGTGGTTGCTGTATTATAGCACTATACGAATGTCAAATGATGTGTATTTTAAATTCACAATTGATCAGAAAAAGAAAAGGCAGGGCCGGGATGGATGGAGGTTCCATCTCTGTTACTGTGTTCTGTTCTTGTATAAATCATTTAACACTCAAGGCGCCTCAGTTTTCCTATCTGTAAAATAAAGGGTTTGAACTAGAAGATCTCTAAGGTACCTTCTCGCTTCAAACTTCTTTTTTAAAAAAGGTTCAATTGTAGTAAAATACACATAACATAAAATTTTCCATCTTAACCATTTTAAAGTGTACAGTTCAGTAGTTATGTATATTCACATTTTTGTGCAGCCATCACCACCATCCATTACCAGAACTTTTTCATCATGCAAATATGAAACTTTGTACCCAGTAAACAACTCCACTTTTTCCCCTCCCCTCAGTCCCTGGTAACCACCATTCTACTTTCTGCTTCTACGAGTTTGACTACTTTAAATACCTCATATGAGTGAAATCATATAGTATTTGTCTTTCTGTGACTGGCTCATCTCACTTAGCATAATGTCTTCCGGGTTCATCTATATTGTAGCATGTGTCAGAATTTCCTTCCTTTTTAAGGTTGAATAATATTCCATTGTATGTCTATACCACATTTTGCTTATCCATTCAGCTGTCCCATGGACACCTGGGTTGCTACCACTTTTGGCTATTGTGAATAATGCTGCTAAGAACAAAGGTGTACAGATATCTCTTAGAGACTGTGCTTTCAATTATTTTTCCTGTATATCCAGAGTGGTATTGCTGGATCACATGGTAATTCTATTTTTAATTTTTTGACCAACTGCCTGTTTTCCATAATGACTGTACCATTTTACATTCCCACCTACAGAGTACAAGTGTTTCAGTATCTTCATACCCTTGCCAACACTTGTTTTCTGTTTATTTTTTGATAAAGCCATCTTAATGGATGTGAGATGTTACGTGGTTTTGATTTGCATTTCCCTCATGATTAGTGATGTAGAGGACTTTTTTCATATTCTTGTTGGTCATTTGTATGTCTCTTTTGGAGGAATGTCTATTCAAGTCCTTTGCCCATTTTTTAATCGGGCTATTTGGTTTTTTGTTGTACAGTTGTAGGAGTTCTTTGTGTATTTTGGATAGTAACTCCTTATCAGATATATGATTTGCAAATATGTTCTACCAGTCAGTGGTTTTCCTTTTTGTACTGTTGACTGTGTCTTTTGATGCACATAAACTTAAATCTATAAAACTTGAACCACAATTCTTCCCCTCATCTTTGGCCCATAGCTGCAGCCTGAGGACCTTAACTTCTCTTCCCTAAATAAGTGGCATTCCTATCTCACTGCTTCTCTGATGATTCAGATCTCAGAATAGAATTCTAAGTTCTTAATGAATAGACCTTAGAATAGACCTTAGAGGTCTCGCCCAACCTCATTTCACTAATGAACAGACTGGGGCCCATTGTTAGCAACAGAGCTGGATCTAAAATGTGGGTCTTATCCTTCTCTATCCGGGGCTCTTTCTATTTCACCAACACTGTGATTCAACTCCACAAGTCTACTGGTTATTTTAGTAAACTCAGGAAACATAATCAACCACAGGAAAAGACAACCAGGCTGTTAAGAGGGAATTTTATTCTACCAAAGCTCTGCCATGGGGACATACGCATGTGTTTGTTATATGTAATCTATTTACATATTCAAAAACCTTTTTACATTCTAAAAGCAATTACACATACCTGGGGTCATGTAAGTGCTGTTTTCTGGTAGGCTGGAAGCTGGCTTAGGGACCAGGAATAAGGGGTGGAGATCAGTGGGCTTCTCTGGGTGAAGTGTAACTTGCAGTATTTCCAAGGAATCAACATTAAACTTGTAAAGAGGATGGTCATTATTTCTTATCTGCCCAGGCTCCATCCCTCTTCTTCTGATAAAAGCACTGATTTTCTTTAGGATTCCACTCCTCCTCCACATTTAATTCATATAGTTTGGATGGAACTTCAATAGTAAGCATATGACCCAGTCCACAAACATCAGTACGTTCTATCACCCAGCCACAGTGAATGGTGAGGGGAGAAGCACTTGACCCCAGGTCATAACAAGGAGACTCAGTCCTAGGACTTTTGCTGGGCTATTTTGAAAGAGGCCCTCTTTCTGCTGGGATTGTTAAACTAGTAGGATGTTGGCCTGGAACTGCCAGTAGCCATTCTAGATGCCACCTGGGAAGATTCTGCCCGATGGGGTGGCCACATGGAGGAAGATGAGGGTGAGACCTGGAGAGACAGATTTTTGAAAGCATTATTTGAGCACTTGGATTCAGGTTTGCCTTAAATCAGACTTTTTGAGTATATGAATCAATAAATTCCCCTTTTTGCTTAAGCCAGTTTGAGTTAGGTTTTTATCATTAATAATTAAAAGAATCCCGATTATTCCAGATTGTACTTTAAAATGCTTGTGTAAATTATCTGGAGGAGGGTATAAAAATAATGGGCAAAGAGTGAGACTGATATTAATTTTTTTAGAATAAAAAGTCAAATTGATGGGAATAATTCTGTAGGGAAATTGTGTGAAACCATGTTAGCGATAAGAAAATTGACTGTTAGGTTTAGGTTTCAGTGTAAGCAAGTGGCTGGTAACATATTTAGGAAACAATAACGTAAATTCTGTTTATAGTATGACAAGTTGCAAGACAAAGAATGAGAGGCATTAAAGGCTCTTTAAGAACGTATTGTGCCGAGATGCTACTGTTGCCCCAACATATTGGAAAAGTATAAAAGGAAAAAAAAAACAGTTAAAATGATTCATTCCACCCTTGTGTAGAACTACAGTGTGCTGGATTTATTCCGTTTGACTTTCTGGATCCACTCTCCACACTTTATCCATCCTGCTCTATGCTCAGGGCCGTGGACCTGTATTGACTACATCAACCGTTTCTGTGTCCTTTGTCTTCTAGGTGGGATCCCTAACTGGGAGCCCTGGCAAGAGATTAGAGGCAGAGAGGAGAGAGCAGTTGGGGTATTTATTTCCCTGGTTCCCTCCTATCAGGGTTTCTTCGGGGTGGCTGCTTCCCTAGGTCAAATGTCCTCTCCATGTCACTTTTGGACCTTCTCGCCTTCTGGATTCTGATCATTGTGGCCTCCCCTCAGTCCTAGGGATGTTAACAGCCCTTTGTGGCAAGTCCTGGGTTCCTGTACCACCACATCTTTGTACTAGTCCTTCTATTAAACCCTCCTCGAATTGCCCGATTTGCATGTGCCAAGTCTTCGCTTCTGGGATCCTGTCTGATACTCATAATGTGTTCACACTTGGAAAATTATATTTGTTTGTGATTGCTAAACCTCAAGAGAAATACAAGCAAAGTAAGAAAAGTCTAAAGGAGGGAAACCAAAGTGATCAAGGGGCTAGGAGTGAGAGTTAGAAGAGTCACGTGGGGACAAATCACAACCTGATGCTTGGGCATAAAATCCTTAAATGAATAACTTATACATTAGATTACAGAACAGGATATTAGTACTGGGAGTACATCCTGACCTGGAGATATATTAAATAAATAAAATGAAGTATTACTTCATGCAGAGGATTGTACACTTGTGAAGTTCATTACCCTAAGAGGTGGTATAATTTGAAAGTAAAGATCAATTGCAAAAATGACTTAAATACAGAAATTAAGGAATTTTAAGTCACTAAGGGAAACTTAAATTTTGAGGTTAATATTGGTATATGAGAGATGGAAATGGGCTGGCTGAAATGGAGCTGACCAGGAAATTCTTAATGTTTAATAATAAAATAAAATTTGAACATAAATAAAACTTAAATTAGCTTTCCATTTTCCACTTCAGTTAACCCTTCTGAAAACAAATACCTTCAATAGTATTATTACCTCCTTTTTTTTTTTTTTTTTTTGGATTCCAAATTAGGTCCATGGACCCAAGTGGTCTGTAAATAGGATTCTATTTCAACATATTTATTTCCCTTATAACACTATGTATTTTACTTCCTACATTTAAAAACACGATTCTGGGCTTCCCTGGTGGCGTAGTGGTTGAGAGTCCGCCTGCCGATGCAGGGGACACGGGTTCGTGCCCCGGTCCGGGAAGATCCCACATGCCGCGGAGTGGCTGGGCCCGTGAGCCATGGCCGCTGAGCCTGCGCGTCCAGAGCCTGTGCTCCACAACGGGAGATGCCACAACAGTGAGAGGCCCGTGTACCGCAAAAAAACAAACAAACAAAAAAAAATGATTCTGAGCTAAAATATTACACAAGTGAACCTACCTATGAAACAGAGATAGACTCACAGACATAGAGAACAGACCTGTGATTGCCAAGGGGGAGGGGAGGTGGGGGGGTTGGATTGGGAGTTTGGGGTTGGCAGATGCAAACTATTAGATATAGAATGGATAAGCAACAAGGTCCTACTGTATAGCACAGGGAACCATATTCAGTATCCTGTGATAAACCACAATGGAAAAGAATATAAAACGAATGTATGTATATATTCATATATATATATATATATATATATATAACTGAATCACTTTGCTGTATTCCAGAAACTAACACAACATTGTAAGTCAACTATACCTCAATTTTTAAAAATGTTAAACACACACACACAGACACACAGACACACGTGATTCTGAGGAGTCCACAGGCTTTTCCAGACAATAAGAGGGGTGTGTAGCATAAAGAAGATTAAGATTCCCTTGTGGACCCACCAGCCATCTGGGGTTCCCATGTGTTACAGAGAACGACATTGCCTTGCTTCACAACTCTTGCCAGGATCCTGGTTACCAGGGCACTTCCCAGCTCTTGTAGAGGCAGGGAATGTTTTCATTTTGATCTAGATGCAGAGGGCACAGAGGACTGAGTTGGGGCAGAGACTGATATGAAACATGCAGATAAGGGGCCTGGGATGATAGGAGTCATCTTCCAGGCAGAGCAGCAGTGGACACATCCCTTCCTTGGTTGCTGCTAACATAGACTCTCTCCTTGGCTGATCTCATCCTGCAGCTCTGGACTCACTTTTGGGACTGTCAGACCAATGCTTAGGTCTCTTCATCCTTGCCCAGCTCTTTAGAGGCTACACAGTCCTGAGCCAGCTTACTCAGCCAGTCATTGCTTTGTCCTCAGCATATAACCCTTTGAGGAGCAGACTGATGACCCTGAGACTTTGGATCCCTCAGCTGGTGCTCCTACTCATGTGGCCCAGGGACCAAAGCCTCTGACAAGCCGAGGACCACACCATATAGTTGTGCTGGATCCCTGCAAAAGAACACTGAGCAGAGGGGAGGAGTGGAGGTGGACATCTCGCCTCTGTTTTACATGTGGACTGTGTATCTCTTCTAATCACACAAAGACATTGTACAGCAGAAGTCCTGAACCAGAACTACCAGTGGTATTGCCCACCTAGTAACAAATCCTTCCCCAGATGTTTCACTGTGTAGTTTAACCTTCATAAAATCATGGTCTCAGGCTTAGGGGGTGCTGAAGTTCTGAAGAGCTACTTAGTCTTCTAACACCAACCCCAAATACCATATCCAAATCCCCTTTGAATAAAGCATACATTTAGGTTCTTACATTTTGCCTGCAGCAATCTCTCTCTCTCTCCTTTGTACTAACTCATTGTTTGCAGTATTCTCATGGATTAGTCAAGAAATAAATATAAACTATCTTTAATCTTTTATCTCATTCATAATGAATATCACTGGTAGACACAATCAACAGAAAATAAAACCGAAAAAACTGCTTATACTGAAACATTTAAAATTTTGTTTTAGCTAAAAATTAAAAATCTTCTAGACAAAATTAAGGCCTGTAAAATTTGAGTCAGAAAATCTGGACGTGATAGAAACAAGAGCCATAAAGAAAATCCACAGTGGGTGTATCAGCTAAGGCATTTTCAGTTGCAAGGAACAGAAAGTTCAACTAAACTGGCTAAAAAGGGGGAGTGGGGGGGATTTAATGGCTTGTATAACTGTGAAGTCCATAAATAGCTCTTTCAGATGTAGTTTGATCAGGGCTTCAGTTCAGTTTCCATGGAGACCTATAGGTCCTGTCCTCCTCTATGTGGTGGCTTAGCCCTCAGCCAGGTTTCCCTCATGGCAATGAAATGGCTGCAGTGCTTCCCACCTTCACAGCTTCATATCATACTAGTCAATGGAAGAGAAGAGAACTGCTTTCCCAGAACACCCCACCAAAAGTTATTTTCCAACCTCACTAGCCTGAATTAGGTCACATCCTACCCCTGCAATAATAACAGTTCACTGGAGTTGGGATTTTGCTGATGAGCCCTGGCTTGAGCCATGGTCCTTTTAAAGCTGGGGGTGGAGTTAGCTTTCCTCAAATCCCCTGGATTGCCTAGTGGATATACGGTTACTGGACAAAAGTTGGGGTACTCACCAGGAATAAGGAAATGGATGGGGGATGATGGGACAATCACAATGTCACTGAACATGGCAGAAACTTTAGTAAAATTTGATACAGATCTGATACAGATAAAGAAACCAAGAAATAAGACAAAACTAAATTTAAAAATTTAAATGAAAAAGAATTGATCCTAGTGAAAAACATTTCAGTTGAATAAAGAGAAAAATGGAAATGTTTCAAATGAGTGTCATAGAAAGATGATCAAGGAATTAAGCGGATTTCATGGTGTTTGTTCCAGAAAACACATTCCTGATGAAAATTCATCAATGTTAGCATCATTCATTTGAAATGTTGACATTGAAAACCTCCTTGGGGACAAAATGACAGGGATGGAAATATTCTCTGGCCCCCTAGTGACAACTGCGTCTTTGAGGTGCCCATGAGCCATCTCATTAATAATCCATTTTGATTCTGGGACTAGCAATAAATACAATGGCTTGTGATGTGTAGAAGTGAATTTTCTCACTGTTTTGAAAATTGTAATGTGTCTGTCTCCAGAGGTCTGTCATTTAGACAATGCCTCAAGGATAATTCACCTGCAAGTCTCCCCGCAGTCTGGAAAATAATTTCTCTCTCTTTTTTTTTTTTTTTTTGCAGTACGCGGGCCTCTCACTGTTGTGGCCTCTCCCGTTGTGGAGCACAGGCTCCGGACGCGCAGGCTCAGCAGCCATGGTTCACGGGCCCAGCCGCTCCGAGGCATGTGGGATCTTCCCTGAGCGGGGCACAAACCCATGTCCCCTGCATCGGCAGGCGGACTCTCAACCACTGCGCCACCAGTGGAGCCCTGGAAAATAATTTCTGTTGTCAGATTCTTGGAATTCATATAGAAACACTGGGGTTGTCTTTTGCAATTTTCCCTCCCACGTCGGGTTAACTTTCCTCTGGGCTTTTCTGTTCTAAGAACATTCCCTGTGACAGAGAAAACAGAAGCAAAATACAAATTGAGTTCTGCTTTCTCTTTGTCACCCACCAACATGACAACATTGACCACAAATAGTGTATCCCTTTTTTGCTTTGACTATGACTTATGAAGCCCTTTACAGGTGTCAATTCATGTGAGGCTCTCACTTTCTCAAAAGCACGTTAGGCATTTGTTCCACCTTCTCGTGCTCATCAGTGGCTCTGCCCCACCATGTCCGTCTTAGGCTTACTTTCTCTTACAATCAAATAAACAAATATATATGTAACTGTATGATTTCTTTAAGTCCCTTCCCCTTTTTTCACTGACTTGAAATTTCACAGGTAAGGAAGATGTTCTTAAGAAGATACCCAATTCTTGAGCATCCTTCTAAAGTTTCAAGACATGGTATCTTCTTTTAATTGTTAAAATCTGGGGAACACATCTAACCATTTCTGTGCTACCATTTCTCTCACTATCAAAAACTTCAAGAAGACACAGTTGCTCTCTCCCAAGGTTCCTGTCACTTCCACTCTGCCAACCAATTCCTCCTTTTGGCCAAATTTAGGTTTAGAGTGGCAGTTCCCCTTACTACTTCCTCTACTCTTTGGAAGATGAAATTGTCAGCAAGCAATAATACTAGCTAAAGTCTATTGAGCTCTTGCTGTGTGAAAGGCATCTTTCCTATGAGGAAGCTGAGGCCCAGGGAAGCTAATATCTTGTTCAAGTTCACCCACCTGGTAGGTGGTAGAGCATGGACACCGGTGCCAGAGTCAGACTCCAGAGGCCACGTTCTGTGTCGGGTTAAAGAGCTTATCACCCGGGCTGGTTTGAGCTGTGTAGACTTCCAGCCAGCCTGAGGAAGCGCTCTTCCCACCAGCATCTTCCCGTCTCCATGCCGCTTTTGTGATGTGGAGAGGCTGTGCGCCACTTCCTGCATCTGGTTGTAGGAGCTGTGATAATTCCCACCGCAACAGGTTTCCTGCATCTCTCCTCTTCTTCCACCCTCATCTTTCTATCCTTGTGACCTACCATGAGACACCCTCTTGGTCGTGGAGTTTTCCTTACTAAAGCCCTTCCTAGGGTTACCTAACAGGGTTCCTTGGTTACCTCCCAGTATGTCTTCATCCTCTCCCCTCACAAGTCACACAGAGAGGCTTTTCTTAAACACCTTTGTTTCCCCCCGCCTGTGGACCACTTTGCACTCATTACAGACTTGGCTGGCAGAAGGATAAGGGTGGCACACCTCTGGGGGCCACCTGAGGTTGGTGATGGGTTTCTGAGCAGAAAGGTTATTTCCTGTGGATCCTCCTTTAAACTGTTCTGCTCTTTTTATTTTTGTTTTTTTCTAAATTTAGGTCAGTTGTGGGAATGCCTTGCCTTTTGGGTTTTTTAAGTCATCTTGTTTCAACTAAATTGCTGCCCAAGCCTGCTTTCCTTTCCATAGCCATTGAGAATATATCTGACTTTACCCCAAGTAATAAAAAAACCCAATAATCACAATAAAAACAACTAACGCTTATTGAGTTCTTAATATACTCAGACCCTGTTCTAAGACTTATGGTATTAACTTATTTAGTCCTTTCAGAACAATTCTACGAAGTAGCTACTTCATAGAATGAGGAAACTGAGGCACAGAGAGGCCACACAACTACTGAGCAGCTCATTTCTGTTGATAATCATCCAGTTTGTGCCTAGCATGGAACAAAGCCTATACGAATCTGTTTCTTTTACAAACTTTCTATTAAATATATTCAGCCAATCCGTATGACTGAAGGGATCCTAAGATGGAAAAAGTATCATTTCATTGAAACGACCTTAAATTCAGTGTTACTAAATTTAATCTATAAACCACTATGTACTTAGAAAGTATTACTTTCTTATTAATAATGCCAATTATAATATTTGTTATTAAAGTTATATAGAATTGTAATTTCAGGATAGCTTAAGTAGTAATTATAACCCAAACTATAAGCATTTCTATCACACATAATCATAAACCAATTCTCTCAACTCTTATTTTTATGTTTGGTCTGACATTATTTCACCTATAAAAATTTATTGCTTATTAATTTTTTCACTAATATTTTTGACTTGCTTCAAATATTTCAGTTCTTCCTATACTATTATCAAGTTTGGGGCTAACATTTAACTCCTGTTCTTTCACGTGTTTCCAGGTCTAACTTATCCTAAAGTACACCCACCAAAAAACATCATCTCAGAATATCAGACACTACTGTCTCTGAAAATAATTCTGTCACTCTATCACTTGAATGAAATCCTCCTAGGGTAGTGGACTATAATTTCTGACTTGTGCCAACTGAATTGCAATCCTGGTTTCCTGGGAGTCCAGCAGCTTTGCTCACAGTTGCAGGTACTGTCTTACTCTAATAAGACTTGTTGCTGTCACTGCTATATGCTAATTCCGGGAAAAAGCTTATTTACCTTTCCAAATCCCAATACCTCCTTTATCCCCCTGCTTCTCCTCCTTTGCCCATCACCTTTTTCAACTTCAAGAGTTTTTTTGTATTTTCTTTTTCCCATTTGGAGAATGAGTCGGGGTTCTTGACTGCAAGCGACAGAAGCTGATTCTGGCTCACTTGAGCAGGAAAGGAGTTCTTGGTATGATTGTAGGTGGATGTGAATGTGAAGGCTGGAGATCCAGATGAGCAAGTGGGCAGCACCAGGGGGAGGTGGGCAGCTGTAACCACCACCATGGTCATGCCATGGGGACAGCCTGGTTGGAAGGCTGCATCACTGTGGCTGCAAAACCCTGTCCCTGGCACTGTTGCCACTACTGCTCCAGACATCAGGAGCTGCTGTTCCACCTCTGGAGCAGTCAGCTTCTTTGCATCGCTTGCTCCAGACCCATGGTTCTTGGCACAGATTCAGATGGTTGAGCCTGGGTTGTGCAATCATATTCTAATTTCCTAGGGATAGGGCTCTGTTTCCTACCAAGACCATGCAAGAAAAGGCTCCCCTAACAGGAAGGGGGTTTGGATACTAAGCACCCCTCCAAAACAGCCCAGCAAATATTGACTATTACAGAACCAAGTCCTAGGTACGTAATCCTCTTTACCCCAAACAGAAGAAGGGAGCCATTTCTGCTCTCAAAAGGATGAGGACCCCTCTCTCTTTAACAAGGAATACCAGCTGCCCAGAGCTTTCTGAAATATAATATTATACAATTAATTTGTATATTTAAATTATATAAATGTATTAGTATTTATATACTTATATTTATCTTTATATTATACTTACAATATAATAACTGTTTAACATACAACAGTAATATAATTAATATATATACATGATCTTTATTTTTTTTTTGGCCATGTGGCTTGTGGGATCTTAGTTCCCCAACCAGGGGTTAAACCTGGACCCTGGCAGTGGAAGCACAGAGTCCTAACCACTGGACAACCAGGGAATTCCTAGATGATTGTATTTTAAATAGGAAATCTATAACTTCAAAATCTTCAAAACATTTAAAAACATTTAAACAGGTGTTAAAAGGAGAGTTCAATAACATTGAAATCTTTTTAATTTGAAAAGCTAAATATAGATGTGAAACATTCAACATCTACAAAGAGAAACTCTGCACAAATTCAAGCGAGTATGGTCAAAATTTTATGTCCCTCTGTCACTTAGTATAATCTTTTCAGGCATTAAGATGTTGATAGTTGCTCCTATATCCCATCTGCTTTAGGGTGCAGTGGTTAGGAAACAAGATGTTTTACATAAATGTATTTTCCAGATAACTGGACAGTATCAATGTAAGCATTAATTTTTTAAATTCTGATTTTTTTTAATTCTTTTTTTTTTTTTTTTTTGGCCACACTGCACAGCTTGCGGGATCTCAGTTCCCCAATCAGGGACTGAATCTGGGCCACAGCAACGAAAGTCCCGAGGCTAACCACGGTACTGCCAGGGAATTCTCTAAAAAAATTCTTAAATCATACAAGATTCCTATAAAAGAAACTAAGTCTACAGATTCTGGGGTTTTTTTTCTAGTTTTATTTTTTATATAAAAGCTTTGTTGAGATACAACTCATATACTAAACACATATTAAGTGTATGATTCAATGTCTTTTTAAAAGCATATTAACAGAGTTGTACAACCATCACCACAATCAATTTTAGGACATTATCATCACTTCAAAAGGAAACTCCATACCCATTAGCATTCCCTCCCCAACTTTCCCCAAATCCCCAGACCTAGGTAACCACTTATCTTTCTATTTCTACAGATTTGCCTATTCTGGTCATTTCGTGTAAATAGAACCATATAATTGGTTCTATTATGTGGTGTTTTGTGATTGACTTCTTTCACTTAGTATAATGTTTTCAAGATTCATTCGTGTTGTAGCATGAATTGGTACTTCATTCTTTTTTATAACTGAGTAGCATTCCATCCTATGGATATACCGCATTTTGTTTATTCATTTATTCCCTCAATGGATATTTGGGTTATTCCCACTTGTTGGCTATCATGAATACCGTTGCTATGAACATTTGTATAGAGGTTTATTTGTGGACATATGTTTGCATTTGCGGGGTGGGGTGGTGGGTACCTAGGAATGAAATAGCTGATTTGTGTGGAAACGCCATGAGGAACTGCCAAGCTGTTTTCCAAAGTTTCTGCACCAGTTTACATTCCTATCAGTGGTGTGCCAATTTCTCTCCAACTTCCCCAGTACTTGTTATCTGTCTTTTTTTAAAAAATAAATTTATTTTATTTATTTATTTGGCTGCGTTGGGTCTTCGTTTCTGTGCGAGGGCTTTTTCTAGTTGCAGCGAGCGGGGGCCACTCTTCATCGCGCTGCGCGGGCCTCTCACTGTCGCGGCCTCTCCCGTTGCGGAGCACAGGCTCCAGACGCGCAGGCTCAGTAGTTGTGGCTCACGGGCCTAGTTGCTCCGTGGCATGTGGGATCCTCCCAGGCCAGGGCTCGAACCCGTGTCCCCTGCATTGGCAGGCAGATTCTCAACCAGTGCGCCACCAGGGAAGCTCCCGTTATCTGTCTTTTTTATTTTAGCCATCTTTGTGGGTGTGAAGTGGTATCTGATTGGGGTTATGAGCTACATTTCCCTGATGACAAATACTGTTGAGCATCTTCTCATATGCTTATTGGGCATTTGTATATCTTCTGGAGAAATGTATGTTCATATCCTTTGCCTATTTTTTAATTGGATTATTGTCTTTTTATTATTGAGCTGTAAGAATTCTTTATATAAGTCTGTTCTTGATGATTTAGAGCCTTCTTATGGGCACCAATGGCTGGGGCTCACTGTGATACAGAGGAGCTCTCATGGGTTATAGACCCATACAGGGCTGTCTGCTCTATATTAAAAGGCAAGGTGATGCGATCAGAGAGCACTCAAAAGCAGTTATAAGAGTATGTTCTTATATATTTATGTGCATCTTTTTTTCTTACTCTCTCTGCTATCACCCCTTGTTCTCAAGGCTCTAAATATTTATGATTTATGGTAATATCAGCTTATCCCATGAATGAGGTGCCTGGGCTTTGAGACAGCTTTCTGCTTGTTTTGTGTAATTTAGTTACCAGGAATCTGATTTCTGGGAGAATTAGTGGCACTTGACCTAAGTAGAGGTAGTACATTAATAGGGGAGGATTAATTGGGGCAGGTTTTGAGGAGGTGAGTCTTTAGTGAAATCCCTGACAAGGTGGTGACGATAACCTGGCAGAGAAGAATAGACTCCTGTTCTAGGGAATTTGCCAGACGTCTATGGGAATTGCATCATTGGTGTGACCGATGTTGGTAGTTAAGACAGGAAGCAATAAATAAGAAGAGTCTCCTTCAGAGTGGTGAAGGGTCTAAATTCAGACTTTGAGCTCATTGCCAGGCTGATAATAATTGGTCTGATAGGTCAATCTTCCTCTGGTCTGATGGTGTGAGGAAAAAAAATATATCACTCCTCCCTGTTTCCATCTTACCAGCCTCCCCTGACCCTGTCGACCCCGCCCTGCCCCCAGCCTGTGGCTAAATTACCCAACTGACAATTAAAACCCACACTTCCCAGAGTGCCTTGCACCACCCAGAACCCCAGTCCCCACCATTCATTCCGCTCGCCAGGTGAAAGCAGCTCGAGCAAATAACCTTCCAGATTCAGGGCCTCTCGCTCTCCAGGGGCCTCTCCCCCTCCCTCCCTTGACTGTGGCTGAGTCTGCTACCACCTGACAGCAAACCACACTTGACGGGGAACAGGAAAGAGAACCGGGCCCACTGCCCTTGGCCACAACAAGGTTGTGCTCCTTCTCCCACAGCTGCCACTTCTGAGCCTTCCACCCTTTTTTCCTCCCTCCCAGGGTCTCAGGAGGCCCAGGAGGACACTTTGGAGGTTTTATCCTGGACATGTAGAACTTCTGGGGGTAGGTGATGTGGAATGAATTGAGGGGCTTTTGACCTCTGCTTTGTGGCAGTTTGCACCTTGCCCCACTGCCAAGGCCTCTCTGGTCTCAGTCACTGACACGTCCTCCTCCCCCAGGCACTCCCTCACTCCTGAGGACCCTGCTTCTACAGCTGACCTCCAGACCTGCAGCCCCTCTCTGTTCCAGGAATCTCACCGCCACCTGTTGGCTTCTTTTGCCTCCTGAGCAGCCAGAACCTTGCCTTGCGGTTATGCTTTTCATTCTGCTGCCATTCTAGCATGCCACAGCTGTTGGGAAGCGTGGCCAGGATGTGGGACCAGCCAGCTTCAAATCCTGATTTGAAGTCCACAATTCTGAACTCCAAAAAGCTCTGAAAACTAAAGGCTTTTTTGGTGAGTCTGACACAAACTCATTTGGTTGCAAAACCTGTGAACTGACAAAAGCCTATTTTGTTCACTTTTTCTTTTCCCCATTTAATGTGAATATTTATGTTTGTTGCCAAAATATTAATGTGTTGACTTAGGGTATAATTCTAGATCCTGTTGGAGGAATTATGTAATATATGGTATATGTACCATGTAACCATGAAAATTTGTGATTTTTGAAACACTTATGGTCCCAACATTTTATGATAAGGAATTTTGGACCTGTACTGTAATGCCACACAAAATAGACCTGGATTGGGGCTTCCCTGGTGGTGCAGTGGTTGAGAGCCTGCCTGCCGATGCAGGGGACACGGGTTCGTGTCCTGGTCCGGGAGTACCCCCCATGCCGCGGAGCAGCTGGGCCCGTGAGCCATGGCCACTGAGCCTGCGCGTCCGGAGCCTGTGCTCCCCAACGGGAGAGGCCACAACAGTGAGAGGCCCACGTACCACACACACACAAAAAAGACCTGGATAATTAACTATTCACATCTAAGTGGCAGAATAGCATAGAACGAATCAAAATCATGTCCATGGACATTTAGGGACGTAGGAAAACAATTCCAATGTTACAGATTATGTATGTAAACTTAAAAAAGAGCATGTGGAATCTGATCTCAACATTGTTTTTTAAAAAGCATATAGCACATGCATAAAAAAAGGCTGGGCCTGCAATACACCATAATGTTAACAGTGAGTTGTCTCTGTGGCCGATTTTCTTCTTTTTAGGCTTTCAGCATCTAGGTAATACTTTTATAATCAGAAACTTCTTTTAAAAAAACAGTAACTGTTACTAAAAACTAGCTTCCACTATGTGGCCTTGAGCAAAAGGCCCACAGTACGTGATCAATCTGAGCCCAATTTTCTCTTCTGTAAGTTGAGTCCATTAGTACCTACTTAAATGGAGTTGTTGAGGGACAATGTACGTGCCTGGGTGGAAGGTAACTATGACTGTAGGTCTTGTGTCAAGATACCTTTCTCCTCCACCAGGCCTGGACTGCCCACTGCTGTTATGCAATAGTGCAGACCAGGTCCCTCACACATTGCCCGCTGTTTTACAAGTGGGTCCTTACAAACGAGGATGATAAACAGCTAACGATGATCAACAGGCAGCCTTTCAGAAACACAGCTATCACATGGAAAAACTCACTTATTGTGTAAACTGGATTGAGAGATTCTCTCAGGTGATCCTGTAATTTTTTTTTATGCTAGAGTAACATATGCTCGAGCATCTGGTGTTTTTATATTTGTGTAATAATTTCTTAAAACCATTCAAGACAGATAACTATTTAATTTTTTTTGAAGATGTTGGGGGTAGGAGTTTATTAATTTATTTTTGCTGTGTTGGGTCTTAGTTTCTGTGCGAGGGCTTTCTCTAGTTGTGGCAAGCGGGGGCCACTCTTCATCGCGGTGCGTGGGCCTCTCACTATCGCGGCCTCTCTTGTTGCGGAGCACAGGCTCCAGACGCGCAGGCTCAGTAGTTGTGGCTCACAGGCCTAGTTGCTCCGCGGCATGTGGGATCCTCCCAGACCAGGGCTCGAACCTGTGTCCCCTGCATTAGCAGGCAGATTCTCAACCACTGCGCCACCAGGGAAGCCCCAACTATTTAATTTTTTGAAGAAAGTTGGAAAAGGCTCTCCTCCCAAGGACAGTGGCTGGGAGGAGACGGGGCACAGCCAGTTTCGAATACTGGTAGAGGGTCTAGTGGCTTTTGGGCTCAGCACCTGGAACCACCGACCCAGGCTGGCTCCCCACTTGGCAGCATGTGATCACAGGCAGCTCGGAGTCAAATACAGGCCCTTACGCGGGGGCCTCTGAACCAAGCCTCTCTCCCTTCCCAGGGGTAAGAACTGTACAGAAGGATGGAGTCATCTTCCTCCAGGAAGCCTTTATTCACCCTCAGTGCTGCTGTTGCAACTAGACTGTTCTGGGCAGGACTCCCGTTTGGGTGGGGAAAAGGAACGCAGAGGATGTTGATTACCCTCCCTTCTCAGCCAGCCTGACCTTTTAATACCTTTGTAAAAAGCATGTATGTATTTATACTGTTTTAGATTTTTCTAACTTTTATCTTAAGGGCAGAGCACCTGTTTAATAAGCATTGTACCCCTATTGTTGTTGTTTTAACATCTTTATTGGAGTCTAATTGCTTTACAATGGTGTGTTAGTTTCTGCTTTATAACAAAGCATACATATACATATACATATACGTATATCACCATATCCCCTCCCTCTTGTGTCTCCCTCCCACCCTCCCTATCCCACCCCTCTAGGTGGTCACAAAGCACCGAGCTGATCTCCCTGTGCTATGCGGCTACTTCCCACTAGCTATCTATTTTACATCATGACGTTAATTCTTGAAAGAGCATTTGTCCCTCTCTGGGTTTATTTTCATACCCCCAGTTACTAATTAACCAACACGTGGCAACCTGGCTCCTGAGGCCATGACTCTGCTGCAGCTGTTTTTTTTAAAAGATCATTCATTCACTCATTCATGTAGTCCACATAAATTTATAAGCCCCTGTATGTGTCAGTTATAGCCACTGGGATACAACAGCTAATAAACAAATTTCTTTTCCTTAGGAGCGCACAGTCTAGTTGGGGAGGCAGACAATTAGCAAGCAAATATATAATAGATATCAGGCAGTGACATGAATAAAAAAATGTTGTGAAGAAAATGTAAAGTAAAGGAAAAGTGACGGGGGGGCGGGTGTGCCACTTCAGATGGTGCGATCAGGGAAAGCCTCTTGGAGGAGGTGACATTTGAGCAGAGGCCTCAGGGAAGTTAGGGGGTGAACTGTTTGGATATCTGGGCGAGGGGGAGAGCATTCCGGACCTAGGAAAGAGAAAATGGCAACAGCTCTGAGACAGAAGCCTGCTTGGTTTAAATGGGCTGCAAAGATGACTTCATGCTTTGAGTGGAATAAGTGATGAGGAAAGTGGTAGGGTATGAAATCCAAGAAAGCAGAGAGGAGACCAGATCATGCAGGCCATGAGCCCATGGTAAGGAAAGGGATTTAGATTTTTCAATCATGAAAAATGATTTCTCGATGCCCAGCAAGTGACTTTTCCCAAGTCCTCCACCTCTCTGACTGCTCTAACCTTCATTCATTTAAGAAACCTTCACTGAGCACCTACTAGATGCTAGACTAGGTATTGCTGGGGATACATACAAAAGTGAATAAACTATAGTTCCAGCCAGCCAGGACTCACTGCCCCAGGGGAAGAGTAGAACTCCGACTTGTAAATGATGAAGCCCCTTGGGCAGCACTGGACAGGACCATGAACAAGGTCCTGTGAAGATGCAAAGAGATACCATCATCACTCCTACAGTGTCTCCTCCTTGACCTGGCTTTATCTCATCCTCTAAATCATCATCATCATCTTTATCTCTTCTTCAGTCTGACTTCATGCCCAGTCCCGTCGCATGAGGATCCAGTTCAGAGGCCACCTCTTCCTGAAAGCTTTCCTGGGAGTCTCCACCAGTTGTGCTCTCTTCCTCCCATGACTCTCCCAGCACCTCATTCCTGTTTTTCCATGATTTCCTTCCATTCTGCCCTGAACTGGACCATGGTTAGTTGTAGGTGCCTCTCTCCCTTGATGTCCCACTGCCGCCTCTGCCCTGACACTGACATTATACTTCCGTAAGCATTTTGTTATCTTTGTACAACGTGAAATCTTTATCAAATGTTGATATGGTCAGTGTTTCCAGACATCAGTCACTGGAATTAGTGGCTGAGGGAGGCCATGGGCTCATTATCCTGGGAGAGCTTTGTAAACTGCTTAAGTCCCCACCTGCTTGGGCAACAAGGAGCAAGAGGAAGTGACCTCAGGATTGGAGATCCGCCCCCTCACTCAGATAGTTAGAGGAGTAAACATGCCAGGAAGGACCTTCAGCCAAGCCAGCCTCACTTGCCCTCAGTCTTTGCATTGGCCCCTAAGCTTTTCCAGGACTGGCATCATGAGGGTTTGAGTGGTACCAGTGTGGGTGGTGCCCTCTCCTCTTTCCGTTTTTGATTTTTGGTTCTTAAAAACTACATTCCAAATGAGGGAAATGAAACTACTGAAGACTCTCCCCCAACAGCCAGCTGACATGGGGCAAGAGAATAATCTCCAGTTAAGGCCCCAAAGGAAATCCCCTCCTTGTCATGTGCCGAGGCCAGGAGAAGCGGGGGAGGCACTAGTTCACTGCTTGGCCAGGCCCAGCCACCAAGGTGAAGGGTCAGGATGGAGGGGCTGTGCTGTCTGTGGCCAGGAGTGGAGAACCCAAGGCAGAGTGGGAAACACCACGTGTGAGAGTGAGGTGACCAAAACCTTGGGCCTGGGTGAGCTGCCAGTTTCAGAGGTAGACCCTGCCACTCCATTGCTGGGTACAATGGATTGTACTCTTCTCCCGCAGACCCATCTGCAGGAAGGAAGCTGGTCCCCATTTCTCCCACTGAGTCCTTTGCACACTTTGCCTCGACTCGGATGTGTTTCTCTTCCCAGTCTCTGCTGTAGGTCTCTCCACCCCCCAGTCTTGAATAGTATCTGGTTATCATCTGAAAAACCAGTGGGAGGGGAGAGAAGAAGCCAGAGTTCCTTTGATCTCTTTGGGAGATTGAGAAGTTCTACCAGTGACAAACTATTATAAAGCTTAGTTTAAGAAAGAAAGGGGGAAAAAAACCCTTCAGAAGGCAGTGCCTAGAGAATCATCGACAAGGTAGGTGTATTGCCTTCCTTTCTTCTTTCCTTCTCTTCCCTCTTTTCTTCTTTAAGCAAATATTTACTGAACCCCTTTCTGTGATTTGGGCAGTATACCTTTTGGAATAACCATAACCCCTTCTCTCAAGAAGCTTATAGTGTAGTTCGGGAAACAAGACAGAAATCCTAAGTTAGATCACAATACAAGAGATATCATGAGGCCAGTGGGTATTGTAGACACTTGGAATTGTGTGTTCAGAGGAAGAGGTGGAGGCTTCACAGAGGAGGGGAGCTCAAACTGTGCCTTTGAGATGGGGAGGGTTGGGGGCGGTGTCTGGGAGGTCGTTCCAAGCAAGAGAACCCTCTGATGGAGGGAGCACAGAATGGGGAGCATTTGCTCTATGTTTAGGGTTGAAACCCACTGTGGACCATGTGTTGAAGTATGGGAGGTAACAGTGAAGAGAAGCTGGAGATAAGATTGGGCTGAATGAGGCATCTGGACTTTCTCCTCCAGCTGAGAAATTCCTAGCTCCTTGCTTTCAC
Source organism: Mesoplodon bidens (assembly GCF_964165515.1). Classification (NCBI taxonomy): domain Eukaryota; kingdom Metazoa; phylum Chordata; class Mammalia; order Artiodactyla; family Ziphiidae; genus Mesoplodon; species Mesoplodon bidens. The sequence continues at coordinate 111,324,170 of NC_138161.1, read as the reverse complement.
CTCAGATCTCCTCGGAGAACCTGTGTGCTGCTAGACACTGAAGTTGCCTTTGTTGTGGTTGAGCAGGGAATGGGTACAACCTCATAGCAAGTGGAGCAGGCTCAAAGAAAAAGGTACATGGTCCCCCAGACTTTCACCATCCCATGGAGGCATGTGCTTGGCCAGGGCAGGGATGGATGCACGATGGGCTGTGTTCTGGAGGAAACAGCATGGTTGGGAGTGGGCCCAGAGCACCCAACCATGTTGGAGAATCCTGAGCTGTGCAGTCAGGGTTACAGCCTTGCTGGCATGTAAAACGTTCTGTTTCCAGCTGCAAATCAGCATTGGTTTCACCTGGAGGTCTTACAGGTCCTCCCTGCTGAGCCAGCTTGCTGCTGGACTAGAGGGAGAACAGTGGTGTTATCTGAAAAAACTGGCTTGTCTTCAACACCATCAGGATCATTGGTTTGCTAAGTCCTTTTGAGAGGTAGCAGCTGCTTCTCTCAAAAGAAATTCTAAGGATAGATCATATCTTGGGTCACAAATCAAGCCTTGGTAAATTTAGGAAAACTGAAATTGTATCAAGTATCTTTTCCAACCACAACGGTATGAGACTAGATATCAATTACAGGACAAAATCTGTAAAAAAATACAAACACATGGATGCTAAACAGTACACTACTAAATAACCAAGAGACCACTAAAGAAATCAAAGAGGAAATCAAAAAATACCTAGAAACAAATGACAATGAAAACACGACGACTCAAAACCTGTGGGATGCAGCATACCAGTTCTAAGAGGGAAGTTTATAACAATACAATCCTACCTCAAGAAACAAGAAACATCTCAAATAGACAACCCAACTTTACACCTAAAGCAATTAGAGAAAGAAGAACAAAAAGAAAAAACACCCCAAAGTTAGCAGAAGGAAAGAAATCATAAAGATCAGATCAGAAATAAATGAAAAAGAAATGAAGGAAACAATAGCAAAGATCAATCAAACTAAAAGCTGGTTCTTCGAGAAGGTAAACAAAATTGATAAACCATTAGCCAGACTCATCAAGAAAAGGGAGAAGACTCAAATCAATACAATTAGAAGTGAAAAAGAAGTAAAAACTGACACTGCAGAAATACAAAGGCTCATGAGAGACTACTACAAGCAACTATATGCCAATAAAATGGACAACCTGGAAGAAATGGACAAATTCTTAGAAAAGCACAACCTTCTGAGACTGGACCAGGAAGAAATAGAAAATATAAACAGACCAATCACAAGCACTGAAATTGAAACTGTGATTAAAAATCTTCCAACATGGGCTTCCCTGGCAGCGCAGTGGTTGAGAGTCCGCCTGCCGATGCAGGGGACACGGGTTCGTGCCCCGGTCCGGGAAGATCCCACATGCTGCGGAGTGGCTAGGCCCGTGAGCCATGGCCGCTGAGCCTGCGCGTCTGGAGCCTGTGCTCCACAATGGGAGAGGCCACAACAGTAAGAGGCCCACGTACCGCAAAAAAAAAAAAAAAAAAAAAAAAAATCTTCCAACAAACAAAAGCCCAGGACCAGATTGCCTCACAGGCGAATTCTATCAAACATTTAGAGAAGAGCTAACACCTGTCCTTCTCAAACTCTTCCAAATATAGCAAAGGGAGGAACACTCTCAAACTGATTCTACAAGGCCACCATCACCCTGATACCAAAACCAAACAAAATGTCACAAAAAAAGAAAACTACAGGCCAATGTCACTGATGAACATAGATGCAAAAATCCTCAGCAAAATATTAGCAAACAGAATCCAACAGCACATTAAAAGGATCATACACCATGATCAAGTGGGGTTTATCCCAGGAATGAAAGGATTCTTCAATATATGCAAATCAATCAATGTGATAAACCATATTAACAAATGGAAGGAGAAAAACCATATGATTGTCTCAATAGATGCAGAGAAAGCTTTCTACAAAATTCAACACCCATTTATGATAAAAACCCTCCAGAAAGTAGGCAAAGAGGGAACTTACCTCAACATAATAAAGGATATATATGACAAACCCACGGCCAACATCGTCCTCAATGGTGAAAAACTGAAATCATTTCCACTAAGATCAGGAACAAGAAAAGGCTGCCCCCTCTCACCACTATTATTCAATATAGTTTTGGAAGTTTTAGCCATAACAATCAGAGAAGACAAAGAAATGAAAGGAATCCAAATCGGAAAATAAGAAGTAAAACTGTCACTGTTTGCAGATGACATGATACTATACATAGATAATCCTAAAGATGCTACCAGAAAACTACTAGAACTAATCAGTGAATTTGGTAAAGTAGCAGGATACAAAATTAATGCACAGAAATCTGTTGCATTCCTATACACAAATGATAAAAAATCTGAAAGAGAAATTAAGGAAACACTCCCATTTACCATTGCAACAAAAAGAATAAAATACCTAGGAATAAACCTATTTAGGGAGACAAAAGACCTGTGTGCAGAAAACTATAAGACACTGATGAAAGAAATTAAAGATGATACAAACAGATGGAGAGTTATACCATGTTCTTGGATTGGAAGAATCAACACTGTGAAAATTACTATACAACCCAAAGCAATCTACAGATTCATTGCAATCCCTATCAAACTACCAATGGCATTTTTCACAGAACTAGAACAAAAAATTTCACAATTGGTATGGAAACACAAAAGACCCCAAATAGCCAAAGCAATCATGAGAAAGAAAAACAGAGTTGGAGGAATCAGGCTCCCTGCCTTCAAACTATACTACAAAGCCACCGTAATCAAGACAGTATGGTACTGGCACAAAAACAGAAATATAGATCAATGGAACAGGATAGAAAGCCCAGACATAAACCCACACACATATGGTCACCTTATCTTTGGTAAAATAGGCAAGAATATACAATGGAGAAAAGTCATCCTCTTCAATAAGTGGTGCTGGGAAAACTGGACAGCTACATGTAAAAGAATGAAATTAGAATACTCCCTAACACCATACACAAAAATAAACTCAAAATGGATTAGAGACCTAAATGTAAGACCAGACACTATAAAACTCTTAGAGGAAAACATAGGAAGAACACCCTTTGACATAAATCACAGCAAGATCTTTTTTGATCCACCTCCTAGAGTAATGGAAATAAAAACAAAAATAAACAAATGGGACCTAATGAAACTTTTGCACAGGAAAGGAAACCATAAACAAGATGAAAGACAACTCTCAGAACGTGAGAAAATATTTGCAAACGCAGCAACTGACAAAGGATTAATCTCCAAAATATATAGGCAGCTCATGCAGCTCAGTATCAAAAAAAACCAAACAACCCAATCAAAAAATGGGCAGAAGACCTAAATAGACATTTCTCCAAAGAAGATATACAGATTGCCAACAAACACATGAAAGGATGCTCAACATCACTAATCATTAGAGAGATGCAAATCAAAACTACAATGAGGTATCACCTCACACCAGTCAGGATGGCCATCATCAAAAAATCTAGAAACAATAAGTGCTGGAGAGGGTGTGGAGAAAAGGGAACCCTCTTGCACTGTTGGTGGGGTTGTAAATTGACACAACCACTCTGGAGAACAGTATGAAGTTTCCTTAAAAAACTAAAAATAAAACTATCATATGACCCAGCAATCCCACTACTGGGCATATACCCAGAGAAAACCATAATTCAAAAAGACACATGCACCCCAATGTTCATTGCAGCTCTATTTACAATAGTCAGGAGATGGAAGCAACCTAAGTGTCCATCAACGGATGAATGGATAAAGAAGATGTGGCACATATATACAATGGAATATTACTCAGTCATAAAAGTAAATGAAATTGAGTTATTTGTAGTGAGGTGGATGGACCTAGAGTCTGTCATACAGAGTGAAGTAAGTCAGAAAGAGAAAAATAAATACCATATGCTAACACATATATATGGAATCTAAAAAAAGAAATGGTTCTGAAGAACCTAGGGGCAGGACAGGAATAAAGACGCAGATGTAGAGAACGGACTTGAGGACCCGGGGAGGGGGAAGGGTAAGCTGGGATGAAGTGAGAGAGAGGCATGGACATATATACACTACCAAATGTAAAATCGATAGCTAGTGGGAAGCAGCCACATAGCACAGGGAGATCAGCTCGGTGTTTTGTGTCCACCTAGAGGGGTGGGTTAGGGAGGGTGGGAGGGAGATGCAAGAGGGGGGAGATATAGGGTTATATGTATACATATAGCTGACTCACTTTGTTATACAGCAGAAACTAACACACCATTGTAAAGCAATTATACTCCAATAAAGATGTTAAAAAAAAAAAAAGGAATTCCGTAGGAGAACCTTAATGTATAAGACATTTAAAAGTGGGGACTTCCCTGGTGGAGCAGTGGCTGAGACTCCTGCTCCCAATGCAGGGGGTCTGGGTTCGATCCCTGGTCCAGGAACTAGGTCCCACATGCGTGCCTCAACTAAGAGTTCGCATGCCACAACTAAGGAGTCTGCAAGCCCCAACTAAGACCTGACACATCCAAATAAATAAATAAATGTTAAAATAATAATAATAATAATAACAATAATAAAACATTTACAAGTGGAATTTCTTGGGATAAGGAGGGGATGTGAGGCCTGGAGTCCCACCAGATAGTCCTTAGGAACCCTGAACCTGCTGAACCTGGTTTTAAACTGCTGATCCATGTAAGAGGCAGTGGCAAGCCATGAAAGGGCTGTAAGCAGGGAGTGAGATGACTCAATATATATTTTAGAAGGATGCCCATGGCTTCTGGGTGGAATCTCTGGAGGCAGGGAGCCCGGTTTAAGGAGGCTACTGAAATGATCCAGACATGAGTTGATGAGGTCTAGATCCAGGGCAGTGGCATCAAGGATTAACAGTAGGTTCGGATTCAAGAAACGTTTCTGAGTTAGAATCAGCAGGGAATATGAGAGGTGGAGTATGGGAGAGCTGGAGGCATGCCGTAAATAGTGACAGCCAAATACGGGGAGAGACCAGCTAGGCCAAAGGATGAGTTAAGTTTAGGACACATTGTGTTCTGGCCACTCTGTGACATTGACCAGTGGACAGTTAAAAATATGTTTGGATCTTCTCTCCTGGGAGAGAATGTTGGCGCTAGAAATTACAGTTTGGGAATAATCAACAAAGTGGAAGACACAAAAGACATGAGAGTAGAAAATGTGTATACCATGAGAAGAAAAGGCCTAAAAGACAAACTTTTTTGTGACAATTTGACTTTTGTTTAGTTTTTTTCCATTGATGTTATCATTATTACCGTTATGAATGAATATTTTAGGGAGCAGAGACAATTTACTGGATGTTTGGGGCAGGAAGGACTTGCTCCTGTTCTCTTAGGATGAACATGCGAATGATAATAATGCAATACAGAATCACAAATCTACAGGCTACAAGAGATGCGAGCGAGCCCGCCAGGACGCTTCAACTCTCCAGATCTGATGGGAAAGAGCAGAACTGGAGATCCTAGCTCTGACTCACACAGTATGCCTGTTTGCATTACTCTTTCCGAATGCAGCAGACACTGTAAATATTTTGCCTTCTCCACTAGATGGTAAGCTTTGGGGTTTTTTGTTGTTTGTTTGTTTTTTTAATTAAATTTATTTATTTTTATTTATTTATTTTTGGCTGCGTTGGGTCATCGTTGCTGCGCCTGGGCTTTCTCTAACTGCAGCAAGCAGGGTCTACCCTTTGTTGCCGTGCGCAGGCTTCTCATTGCGGTGGCTTCTCTTGTTGTGGAGCACGGGCTCTAGGTGCGTGGGCTTCAGTAGTTGTGGCACGCAGGCTCAGTGGTTGTGGCCCTTGAGCTTCGTTGCTCCTAAGCATGTGGGATCTTCCCCAACCACGGTTCGAACCCGTGTCCCCTGCATTGACAGGCTGACTCGTAACCACTGCACCACCAGGGCAGTCCTAGATGGTAAGCTTTTGGAGAAGAGGAACTATGAGACAATGCATAAAAAGCGCTTAGTGTAGTGCCTGGCACACCTCTTTGATGGTGGCTATTATGAATTCAATTATCCTTTTGCATTCTTGGCAAGAGTTAGCAGGGAATTTTGTACACATCGGGTACAAATAAATTCATCCATGCTGTCTATGATCAAGCAGTTCATGGCACCACAAAGCAATTTTTATTTCTTTTTCTTGTTTTGATTTGCTGGAGTCAAGTAAAGACTAGCTGAGTGGATGACTCTCTCCCAATTGGGAAACGTGTATCCTACCCATTCTCAAAGTTTGCCCTAGCTTGACCCTTGGACATAACCTTGAAGAAGAGTTTCTGGGTCAGCAGAGCTCGTAGGCAGGGCCCCCAGTTCCCTACCCCCTCAAAATCTCGAAGGCCAGAAGCCCTGGGGAGCCTTGGTTAGCACTGCTAGGAGACCATAAAAATATGTGACCTCTTTCGCGACTAATCCAGTAGGTAGTCCGGAGGCCACTGCCTCCCGCCCTCCTGCCCGCCCTCTCCCATCCCCCCTGCCACCCACCCGCGGCGGCAGTTCCCTCTAAGATGCCTGCTCTCTGTGAGTGCTGAGTTGCTGAGCTGCTCGTTCTCCATGTGACTTCAGTTTCCGTCAGTTCCTTCCGCAAGTGCTAAAATAATCTGATGCCCCAGAGAGAGCAGGCAGTTCAACCCCGCGTTCGGCTGCTGTCGAGGAGGAGGCTAGAGCCCCGGGAGAGGATGCGCCTCGCGGAGCCGCCTGGGCCTGCGGGAGCCGTGAGTATTTCCTGAGGGGCAGCCGCGGTCCCTCCAGAGGCGGGCGGCTCGGAAGAGTGGGAAGGCAGGAGGTCAGCGTCCGTGGCCCACAGCTCGGGGCTGACGGGGAAGTTGTGGTTTGCTGCATCCAAGCTCCACCAGTTCTGTTTGGGGGCTACAGCTCTGGGTGGAGGTGGAAATACCTCCCTCTGGGAGACTTAGAGGTGGCGTGGTGTAGTGGAAACAGTGAGGGCTTCAGAGTCAGACCTGGGTTTGATTCCTGGCTCTGTGGGGGGAATTCCTGAGCCTCAGTTTCTTCGTCTGAGAAACGGGAACAGTAATGATCCCTCCCTGGGCTGGATGACTGGATGTAGTGAGACTGCTCTGTGAACACTCAGCCTGCCTTTCCTGCCCAACAACGTGGACTGAGAACCACGATTTCATAGATGAAGACCCTGCAACTCATTAACAACAACATATTTATGGATATCTTCCATGTGCAGGCGAGGTGGAGTTCAAGGTGTGGGGTGGGGCTAGAGCTGTGAAGAAGACAGACAAAGCCCCTTCCCCACAGAGTGGGTGTCCTTAGGAGATTCCCCAGGTTCTGTTACTTGAACCCACAGCCTGGAGACTAGAGTCCAGGCCTCGGATCACCTTGTACAGTGTTCTTCTGTAGCCCACGCAGCTTCTCCATGTGGGCTGGATTCTGGCGGATTCAGCATATATCCCCCTGCCCTCAGGAGCTGACGGAAGTAAGGAGCCACCGAGCAGGCTGTGTGCTGCCCTCAGAATGGGCTGCCAGCTCACCGCACCCCTGAGGGGAGGTGACCACGTGTCCAACGGTGGCTGGGACTCCAGGAGGCTGAGGCAAGGTCCTAGGAATGGAGCCCCTGGATAGGGCTGGTCCAGGGTGGCGCACTTCCAGCGGGGAGTGAAGGGACTCCACGGGAAGTTTCTTCCATGACGGGAACAGCCTATTAGGAGTCTGGACAGCAGAATCATTCAGAGCTTGTAGAGTTGGCCTTCTGAGGTCTCCTGTGTCCCCATCACCTACTGGCTGTGCTGCACAGACTCTTTCTGTGGAGGTTGATGGTTTACTGGGTTTTATAGCCCTGAGACATTTATTTTCCTCACATACCACATAGGTTTGTACATGTATGTCTGAGGGTTCCTAGAGGGGATTATAGAATCATGGGCCCCGGGGGTGGGGGGTAACCTCAACTCCCGTTGTTTTTTTTTTTTTTGCGGTATGTGGGCCTCTCACTGTTGTGGCCTCTCCCGTTGCGGAGCACAGGCTCCGGACGCGCAGGCTCAGCGGCCATGGCTCACGGGCCCAGCCACTCTGCGGCATGTGGGATCTTCCCGGACTGGGGCACGAACCCGTGTCCCCTGCATCGGCAGGCGGACTCTCAACCACTGTGCCACCAGGGAAGCCCAACTCCCGTCTTTAGGTTCAACAAAAATCAAAACCTCTTTCACAAAGAGGATGATCTCATCTAATGGGTGCCCTCATGGGAACTTCATGAAAACCCATGTGAACCTGATCCCATAGAGTCCTTAAACCCATCATCCAAGAACAGGAGGCTCCCAAACAGAGAGCAGGCTCCTGGTAATTGTCCCAGGGACTGTGTTAGGGATACATTGACCTGTTTGTCTCTAGTCTTTCTGATTCTTTCGAAAGAGTGATGCTAGTACTGATTGCAATTTGTGTTCTGGCTGTAGTGTGCATCCACATCACAAAGTGTGAGCTAGATTCTTGGATGGAGCACTAGGTGTACCTCACATCATGCTCAGATCCACACTATAACCACATACCTTAGGGGAGGGTGGGCTTTCACCCATGACTGAAAAACATTATCTTTCTAGGACATGCATGTATGGTCAGGGAAGCTCACTGATGTATCTGCACATTAGTGACAAATATTTTTCTTTATTATTCTCATTTCCCCCAAAATTATTCTTCTCAACCTCATCATCAAACGAATGTTATGTGTTCAACATGTAGGGGGTTCTAGGCTAGGTTAGATGCTGATCTCTGAAAGCTCAGAGAGGTGAGGAGAGGGAAAAAGGACACTGATTTTATCAAGCCTCACAAGCAACTGTCAACTTGAGTTTAGGGGTCGTTTAGTTTCACATGACAAAAAACCTAACTGAGCTTGGTTTCAGGGGGGAAAAAAAAGAGGATTTATTGTTTCAAATGACCAAAAAGTCTATGGGGAATAGCTTCAGGCATGGCTGGATCTGGGTGCTCAAACATTGCCAGGCATCCATCTATCTCCATTCCTCACCTTTGCTTTCCTTTGTGTAGGCTTCATTATCAGGCAGATCCTAAAGTTGTTGACAAAGATGGCTGCCTGGAGCTCTAAGCTTAATTCCTACCAGTTTGGTATCTGAAGCAGGGAGAGGAAAGCCTCTTTTCTAATATTCCTAGCAAAAATGTTTAGATTGATTCTCATGGCCTTGGCATCTGTGCTGTACCTGTTATAAACCAATCACTGTGGTTAAGGAATTAGGAGGCTCTGATGGCCCAGCCTTGATCATAGTGCTCATCTTGGAGCCATGAGTTGAGGCCAGACCCAAAAGAAAACAGACTTTTTAAGAAAGGAAGGGGGTTGGTTGCACAACATTGTAAATATACTTAACACTAATGATTTCTACACTTAAAAATGGTTAAGGTGGTAAATTTTATGTTAGTGTGTTTTACCACAAATAAAACATTTTTTAAAATAAAAGGAAGAGAGAAAAGAAAGGAAGGGGTGGTCTCCTCAAAGGGGAATTGAGGAGCTGTTACCAGAAGGAGAAATGAACGTGGGTAGGAAAAACCAACTGATTTCCAGAGTGCATGGAGTCAGAGGCTGAGACCAAACCGCACGTGTCTTCTCATTTTGATGCATGAGTGATTTCAGGCTGAAGAAAGGGCATAAAAGAGGAAATAGAACCCTGTAGTGGTTCTCACTAGCGAGGTGGGCATGACGAGCAGCGCTGGTGCCAGTGATGGCTAAACGTGGCCACAAAACCCTGTGAGGACACAGGGACTCCCCACCTCCAACCTCAGCCCACAAGGTCGCCTTGCTCAAGTGCTGTACTGTGTGCCCCAAGAAACTTTCTGTTGGCCTCTCCAGGAAAGAAAAGAATCGGCAGGGGATTTTTCTTCACAAGGTAGCACTTGGGGCTCTCTGTCTTTCCACCCTGGCTCTCTTAAGCAGGACCTAAGTGTCTGAGGCAACCCAGCACCCACAATGTTCCTCAGGGCTCATCTTGGGGTGCACATCATACTCCCCAATAACTTCATATCATTCTATTTTAGATGCCAGGCTGGACACTGGCCCCTCCTGATCGTCTCTATTTTTGCTCCTTGTTAGGCCCAGCCATGATCCCTCAGGTCTCTCCTGCCTTTCCAGTGTCTCCCCTCAGTGGTCCCACCAAAGGGAAAGGCTGAGCTCTCTTCCTCAGCCTGCAGGGTACATGGCAAGTGGGTCTTTCTATGCCTGGCCCTGGGCCACCTCCTTCACCCTCAGACATGTTAATGGTCTCCCTATCACTGCCCACCCTGAGACTTCCTCGTGGGACTCTCCTGATGGCCTTTTTCTTTTTCTAGGTTCTTGTGCCCTTCCTCGGGTCCCTAAACTGAAGTTTCCATTTTCACTAATGTTACTGTCTTCTTATTTCCTTCTAAATCCCCAGTTTTTTCTAGGCTTTCTAGCTCTTTTTACAGAACCTCCAAAGGCCCTCATCTTTGTCATAGGTACACCCCATGGCATTGACAGGGTAGCTCATCCCCAGAGAGGACCATAGCCCTCTGAACACTCAGGGGTGCTATTCAGGATATCAAACACCACATGGAACGGGCACTGACCAAACAGAATGGACATTGTCCTTAGAAGCAGGGTCCTGGGGGCCCCTGCTGGGTCAGATGTTACCTCCTTGGTTGCTGGATCGTGGGTGAGAGGGAACTGGGAGTTACAAGAGAGGGGCCAGGCAGCTGGGGTGGGGCTCATGGGATACCTGTTTACCAACAACTACTTACCTGTGCAACCCAGCTGAACATTCACCCAATGTATATTCCTCCCATACAGGTGCGCATCCAGCACCTCCTACCTGGGCCAGAACTCATCTCTGGTTTTGGCTTCACTTTCTATAAGCCATGAGACTTAAGATATTCACTTTGGCCTTTTTGAAGCTTGGATTTCTTATCTGTAAAATGGGGACAATAAGCAAGGACTCTAACATAGATATTTGTGCACCAATGTTCCTAACAGTATTATTCACAATGGCCAAAAGGTAGAAACAACCAAAATGCCCGTTGATGGATGAATGGAGAAACAAAATGTGGTCTATATATTATTCAGTCATAAAAAGGAATGAATTTCTGATGCATGCTATAACATAGAGGGACCTTGAAACCATCATCCTAAATGAAATAATCCAGGCAGAAAAGGACAGATATTATATGATTCCACTTATATGTGGTACCTAGAATAGGCAAATGTATAGAAAAGGAATAGTGGTTACCAGGGGCTGAGGGGAGGGAAGAATGGGAAGTTATTGTTTGATGGGAAAGAATTTCAGTTTGGGATAATGGAAAACTTCTAGAGAAGGATAATGGTGAGATTGCACACCAGTGTGAATGTATTTAATTCTACTGAATTGTACTCTCAAAAAGGGTTAAAATGGTAAATTATATGTATATTTTACCACAATAATAAATGGAGGTAATAATTCCTACTATGTAGAACTGTTGCAAGTATTACATGAGATCAAATATCTATAAGAAGCCTTTTCAACCTCAAGTGCTATTATTATTATTATTATCATTAACCAGTAGCATTAAATTATAATCCAGTTGTTTTGGCTTTATCCAACAACTCCCTAAAAATCATTATTTGGGGGAGGGCGTTAAAAATATCACATTACTCCCATTCCTCTGTGAACTCAAATAAGTGTTAGAGAAGGGCTTCCCTGGTGGCGCAGTGGTTGAGAGTCTGCCTGCCGATGCAGGGGACACAGGTTCGTGCCCTGGTCTGGGAAGATGCCACATGCCGCAGAGCGGCTGGGCCCGTGAGCCATGGCCACTGAGCCTGCGCGTCCGGAGCCTGTGCTCCGCAACGGGAGAGGCCACAACAGTGAGAGGCCCGCGTACCACAAAAAATAAAAAAAATAAAAAAAGAAGTGTTAGAGAGAGAAAAAAAATTAGCCTTATAACAGGTAGCCCACCTTGCTAGTATAATTTGAAGGATTTTTAAAAGGGTAAAATTATCTCTCCTACTGTCTTGAAACTACACCATGAACGTTTTATTATTTTTCATTATTACCTATATAAATACCTATTAAAGAGCAGTCATTAAAGAGGATATCATTCACTCTTTAGTATGAGCTGCTTTCCTGCTAATTCTGACTGAGAACACTAAGGCAGTGATTATCAAATCTTTTTTTTTTCTTCTTACTAGACAGAAGCTTTTTTTTTTTCCAAATAAAATAGCTGACTTTGCAATCTCAATTAAATTGAGATTAAATTAATTAAATTGATCCAGAAGATTGAAAAAGTAGGAACTTTTTTTTTTAAGGTTAAGTCACTTGATATGCAGGGACTTCCCTGGTGGCGCAGTGGTTAAGAATCCACCTGCCAGTGCAGGGGACATGGGTTTGAGCCCTGGTCTGGGAAGATCCTACATGCTGCGGAGCAACTAAGCCCATGCACAACAGCTACTGAGCCTGCGCTGTAGAGCCCGCAAGCCACAACTACTGAGCCCGTGTGTCACAACTATGGAAGCCCACGCGCCTAGAGCCCATGCCCTGCAACAAGAGAAGCCACTGCAATGAGAAGCCTGCACACCGCAACAAAGAGTAGCCCCCAGTCACCACAACTAGAGAAAGACCGCACAGCAACAAAGACCCAAAGCAGCCAAAAATAAATTAATTAATTAATTTAAAAAAAATCACTTGATATGCATTCTGAAGTATTTAGGGGGAGGTGTACGTATGAATCTAATCTATTTTGAAATGCATCAAAAAATAAGATAGCTTGAAGGATGGATAGAAGGATAGGTAGATGGATAGATATGTGATTAAAAACAAATATAGTAAAATATTAATAGTAGAATCTAGGTAGTGGGTATACCAGTGATCACTGTTAAATTTTTTCAACTTTGCTGTATGTTAAAAATTTTCGTAATGAAAATTGGGGGAAAAGTCAAATTACTATTAACACCCAACCACCACTCACATTCTTTTCATAAACATAAAAATAAAATATTTTTTAAAATGTAAGACTTCCATAGGCATTATAACTATCTATACTATAGTATCATGTTATTTGGATTATTGAATTATTGCGCATCTGAACTATGAGGATATGATGAGGAGGTGACACATGTCCTGGGCCTTGAAGGATGAATAAGAGTTCAGCAGTTGGAGAATACCAGAAAAAGGACCTTTCCCACAGAGGAAACAGTGTGTGATTGAGTCAGGGATAGCCAGTATCCCAGGATGGCTGGGGCTTGTGGAATTGACACTGAGTTTTGCTGGCTTCACAGACGAAGTTTGAATTGCAGCTCTGACATCTCTAGCTACGTGGCCCAAACCTTTGTGAGCCTCAATTTACCAATGTAAGATGAGGGTGATAACATTTACTTGCTAGGATTTTGTGAGGATTATTATATGTAGAGCACCTGGCCTAGCACTTACCCCAAGGTGAGCCTCAATAAACATTAGATACTGCAGTTAAGAGCCTAGAAGGCAATCTGGGAGCTGGACTACTATCCCAGTCGAGCTGGTCAGTTATCAGGAATCTATATCATTTCATTCCTCAGTTGCCCTCTTTCTCAAGGGAACCAGGGTCGGCTGGTTGGGTGGGAGTGATACATTTCCACTCTGGGCAATAAATCTCGGTTATCACCTATAACCCCTTCCATCCATAATCTCCCACAGACTCTGGGTGTTGTCTCCTCTGAATATCCCAAGGCTCACACATGGAAGGGAGAAGGTACTGCAGTTCCTCTGTCTTCGTTAACACCACCTCCCTGTTTGCACAGAGGAACTCTGCCTTCCCTTTAACCTGACACTACCTTATCTTATTAGTGTAGTCCACAACATTTCCTTATTGACAAAGCCTTTTCACACACATTCTCTCATTCAGTCTTTTTTTTTTTAATTCATTATCTTATTTATTTTATTTTTGGCTGCATTGGGTCTTCATTGCTGCGCGTGGGCTTTTTCTAGTTGCGGCGAGTGAGGGTTACTCTTCGTTGTGGTGCACGGGCTTCTCATTGCGGTGGCTTCTCTTGTTGCAGAGCAGGGGTTCTAGGCACGCGGGCTCAGTAGTTGTGGCTCGTGGGCTCTAGAGCGCAAGCTTGAAGTTGTGGCACACGGGCTTAGTTGCGGCATGTGGATCTTCCTGGACCAGGGCTTGAGCCCATATCCCCTGCATTGGCAGGCGGGTTCTTAACCACTGCGCCACCAGGAAAGCCCTCTCATTCAGTCTTGACACAACCCTGTGAGATCAGCAAGGCAGCTGTTATTGTCAACCAGAGCCACCACAGGAGTGAAATGATCAGAGAGAACAAACCTATGATACTGAACAGAAATGACAAGTTTGAAACGAATGCGTTATTGGTTGGGTGCCTATCCACAGAAAGTATGTGTGTCTCTCTATACAAAGGAGACACCACCAGCCGCATAAGAACAAGGTGTTATCACCCCCGTGGGAGCAGATTTGCATCTTTTAAGACCTGTGGCCAGATGCAGCCTGTGTCTATGGAACGGGACAGAGTGACTTGACTTCTGTTGGTTCTAAAGGGCTGACCTTGACCACACAGGGAACCTGGTTGACTCATTTGTAGCCCCAAGGAGACGAAGTCAGCAGGGTAGCACTCAGGCAGCGCTTCACACCCTGGCTGCCTGGCGTTGCTATAGGAAGAGCCCAAAGGAAGAAGAGCTGCTGTGGCCTCCAGCCTCTCTCCAGGTGGAGGCAGAGCCCCAACCTTTCCCAGACGAAGACTTTTCTCACAAGAGCCTTTGTGGAGCCTGGCTGACCAGGTGTGCTAGGCTCCAAGTAGGAAAAAGAGATCTGGATTTTAAACCGGTGCTTGGAAACCATTGCATTGCATTCTCTGTGGCACCTTGTCCATGTCACTTCATTTCTCTGGCCTGAGTGTTCTCACCTCCGAAATACTGGTGGATAGTCCCTTCAGAATGCTGCAGTTCTTCTCAAAAGGGTGGTCAGTTACAAAATTTGAATGAAAGTGCAGTTGCTAAGAGTCACCTGCCACAGAACTGTCCTTCCTCACATAAATTCTTAGGACCACATATTCAAGGAGCATTCCAACAAATTCAAATGATGTAACTCCTCATTTATTTGTCCAGGCTTAAAGGGGGATCCAAGTCCTGGAAGCAAATGCAAAGGGGCCCCAATAGTACAATAGGGAAAATACAAAACAGAATGTGTAGTATATTTGTTAAAAGAATATGCATGCATCTGCATGTGTGTAGAAAATACTTGAAAGGGTACATACATGTCAGCATCTCAGCAGTGGGGAGAATTGCACCTGATATTTACTTTGTCCACATCTGTATCTTTTCTTCTTTGTATTTTCTAATTTGCCAGCCATCAACTTCAATTACTATATTAAGACAAGCTTTTAAAGAATAGAAACAATCTATTATTAGTTAAAAATTAAAATATATGTCATAATCAGGGCCTAATAAATATCACTGAAATAGAGAATTTCTTATAATTACTTAGAATTGAGTTGATTGTGAGTGTGCTTAAAATGATTATGTTTGGAGTCAATGGAAGAAAAAAATATCACTGACTAATAACTAAAATAAGTTTTATTATAGACACTACTTTTACTTTTCAGAGTCCAAGGGTTTTAGATCTGGGGTTGCATATTCTTAGCCCAGACCCTGGAAAGGTGGCTGCAAAGGTAAAGGAAGAGCCCAGGGTAAGGGGACACATGGAACAGGTTCAAAGCCTGGCTCTTATCTTGAGTACATCGCCCAACTTCTTGGCCTCAATATCCTCCCCAGTAAAATGGGAATCATAATGCCTGTGTTGCAAGGTTATTACTGTATTAAGACAACTTTTATAACAAAGTTCAAAAAATAGTTTTTGTCATCATTATAGTATCCTCATCCCTGGGAGGCTGTCCACCTGCCTGTGCTTAAACACACCTGGGGTGGCAGCTCCCTGTTTAGTGAGCAGGTTCCTGACATCTTTCTGTGTTGAATATATTGCTACTGAAGCATTTTTAATTGCCACACATTATACCTATTGTATAACTGTATCATAATGTATTTAGCCAATCCTTTCATTGTTGGACTTTTAGATGATTTCCACCTTTTTATTATTATCACTGAATATTTGCTGTACTATCACTGAATACAGCAATGAATATTTCTGTAAAAATATTTTTACCTACACTGTAATTCCTAAGTATAAATCCCTAGAAGTGGAATTATTGTATAAAATAATGTTTTCAAGGTCTTTGATAAATCGTGTTAAATTGTCCTGCAGAAAAAGTGTGCCAATTTGCTCTCTCCTATCTGCAGGATATGAGACAATTTCAGGGGGGCACTCAAAAGCCGTTGTATTGCCTATATTTTAACAAATTTATTAGTTTTAAAAACTTGAAGTATAGTTGATTAACTCTGTTGTGTTAGTTTCATGTGTACAGCAAAGTGGCTCAGTTACACACATACCTATCTATCTATTCTTTTTCATGTTCTTTTCCATTATAGGTTATTACAAGATCCTGAATACAGTTCCCTGTGCTACACAGTAGGTCCTTGTTGGCAATCTACTTTATATATAGTAGTGTGTGTTTGTTAATCCTAAACTCCTAATGTATCCCTCCCCCACCCTTTTCCTCTTATGGTAACCATACGTTTATTTTCTACGTGAGTCTATTTCTGTTAACAAATTCATTATTAAGAGAGGAAGCCAGAGAAGCAAATTATGAGGTCTGAATTCACACATCTCAGTTCTAAATGCTCTCTTGTTCCAATCCTCTTTTTCAATGAGTCAATATTCTTTGCAAAATATAGGAATGTTTGACCAAAAATACAACTGGTTCTTTACTTTTATAACTATTCTGCATTTTCTTTTACATGTAATTCCAAAATCAAAATTTAAAAATCTTTGGATGCCAAAGTACACATTTTGTACATTTCTCCAAAGAAGATATAGAAATGGCCAATAAACACATGAAAAATGTGCAACATTACTAGTCATCAGGGAAATGCAAATCAAAGCAACAAAGAGATAGCACTTCACACCTGCTAGGATGGCTATAATAAAAACGACAGAAAATGACAAGTGTTGGTGAAGATGAGGAGAAATTGGAACTTTAGTAATGTTGCAGACATCACACCCTTTACCTCTAAATAATTCAGTGTGTATTTCGTAAGAGCAAAGACAGTCTTACATAACCACAGCACAGTGATCAAAATCTGTAAATTAACATTGATATAATACTATCATTTCAAATGTTGTCTGTATTCAAATTTTACTAAGTACCCCAGTAAGGCCCCTATAGTATTTTGATCATTTGGTTAAGGAGGCATTTGCCAGTTTTTCCACTATAAAGCCATTATTTTCACCTTTGTAAAATTAACAAGTAACTTATATTAATAAGATACTTTAAGACTATATTAATAGCTTGTTTCCCAACAAATTTTCACTCTTTAGTTTTACCATCCCTTGTGATTCTTGCCTATAGGGTGCACTTTGAAAAATACATTCTTGCATTCAGATTTCAGCTACTTTCTCTAATTTTCAGGTAGCATCATAATGCTTGAATGTGCTCTTTTGAAATATTACGTTCTATTTTGTCTCTGTGTTCAAGCTTATTAAAGAGCACAAGTCCTGTTTTAGTTAGGTTCTTTTTGTTGCTAAGATGCAACTTTGGGGCCAGCCTATGGGGGTGGTGATGGTGGTGAGGTGCTATCATGAAAAACCATGGAGCTTGGAAATGAACCCAGCCATTTTCCAAGAACCACCAGGAACCAGAGAGGCAGCCTTGAGCCCATTCTCCCCACCATCTCTCCCAGCCTTCGCAGTCCACCCTCTTGTCATTCTTCCTAGTCCATCTTCTCTGATCTTTGCCCTCTGTTGACTATCTCATTCTTTTCTTTCCATATGCCTTGTCGTCTAGCTTCTGCTTTTGCTTTCTCATGGCAAATCCCTCAAAAATTCAACTCCACCTCCTCTCTCTGTGCCTCTTGGCTCCAATTTCCACTGCTAATTACCTAATTCTCTCCCTTGTCTCACTGCACTGAGATCAGTCATAGGATGATGGCCACAAGTAAGGAGTGACCTCCCCTGGTCAGGTGCTTCCTGAAGGCTCTGTCAGCTTGGTGGAGGTCCAGGTAGTGATGATGTCATAAGCTTCTCCTGAGGGCTGCCCCTCCAGAGGAACTGTGGGTCTGGTGGACAGAGCAATTGACCTGGACAGTGGAAATTACAGTAGTACATCAACCGTGTTTCCTGAACCACAGTCAGGCCATGTGATCTAACACTTCCGTGCCCCTTTCAGGTGTGAGAGATGCTGTCTGGAGGCTCTAGTTTGAATGTCAAAATGTTAGAATTTTCAGGATATTTTAAAGGTTTATGTGTAATGCATTTTAAATTTAACAACTGTTTCCTGAGTACCTTTCTGAGAAGAAAGTTTGAAAAATGTACATTCCTGGAAATTTAGGGACAAAAGATTACCATAATCCCTGTCCCTTTAGGAACTCTAACATTTATTTTATTTTTCCCATTATTTTTTAATTTTGAAAAATTTCAAATTTACAGGACAGTTAAAAGAAAGTACAATGCTAAATTTGTCAGTTGGTAATAATTAGCTTTAATTCTCTCTCTCTCTCTCTCTGTCCTTCTCACTCTCTATCTTTGTTGAGCCATTTGAAAGAAGGTTACATAAATTGTAGACATCATGAAATTTCACCCCTAAATATTTCAGCATGCATTTCCTAACAATAAGGCACTTATCTGCATAACCACAACATCATTATCATACCTAAGAAAATTAGCAATAATCTGGTAATATCATTTGTACATAATATCACCTAAAAAGACATCACTTAGTACACATGTAAATTTCCCCAATTGTCTCAAATTTTTCTTTTAGAGATTTTTTAAAATCCAAAATCAACTCAAGGTACATGCATGGGATTTGGTTATTATGTTTTTTAGTCACTTGTAATCAGACCTCTCCCCTCCCCTGCCTTTCTTTGTTTTTCAAGACTGACTTTTTTTTGAAGAGTCCAAGCCAGTTGTCTTGTAGGACATCTTACAGTCTGAATCTTTCATTATGACTGGTTCAGGGGAAACAATTTTTGGCAAGGGTACTACCAAAATGGGACTTTGTGTTTCCCAAGGCACCACACCTGGAGACTCAGGATGCAGGTGGTCTCATCATGGGAGATGCTAAGTATAACCATTTGGTGACAGTTGAGATCACTCTTTTTTTTTTTTTTTTTTTTGCTAAGAATCAGAGACCAGAGCTGCTTGCCTGAGGCATTCAAATACTTCTTGGTAGCAGGAATTATTTGAAGTGGTCACAGACTGGGGTTTCTGTTCTTTATTATCTGTTTTCTGTGGTCTGTGACCAGCTGCCCTTCCCTCTCTCCCAGGATCCCCAGTGGGATCTGCTCTTTTATTTTTAAACAAACGTGAACTCCCTTTCTGTGGAGTCCTTCTCCCTAGCACCCGTGCCTTTTGTGTTCAGCGATGTCACCATCACACGTTTACACTCCACACTTGTGCAAACTCTGCTTCTAGAGATTCTGCCCCTCATCCCCTCCCCCCCGCCCCACCCACAACCAGTCTATAAATATTTGTTTCTAACACTGAGAGTTCTCCACTTTCACCTGCAAGACCTCTTTCTTTAAAGCTTTTTAAGCTTATCTGGTTATTTTGCAGAGAACATTCTCAGTTACATGCTAATGTATGGATAACACTCTTAGCACTTGCTAATAGTGCCATTAGCAAAGAGGTTGCGGTCCCAGCTCTGGAGGCAGCTGCTGTAGTAGTAGCAGCAGCTGGAGAAGGTGGGGAGGTGAGAGGGAGTGAGGAGGTGATGTTCAAGGTGCCCCCGAATACTAGAAATCCAGCATCCTTTCCTGAAAATGAATCAGAAAATACCAACAAAGCAAAACCAAAACTCAGGTCAGAGTTACTCCTTAGTATTCCCAAACTTTGAGTGTGAGGATACCTTTTTATGGACAAAAATACCTGTAGATCAGCCCCTCCCTGAGGGTTGTGTTTTACTATCCTCTGATAAAGACATTCCATGACAACAGAAAGCTACTTGAAATTAATAACCCTTAAAAGAATAAGGGATATTCATATTTTTAAAAAATATTAATAAGGAATATTAATACAGGAAAACCTACATCCATGTGAAAAAAAATAGTGTACATGTGTGTTTGTCAGGGCTTCCCTGGTGGCGCAGTGGTTGAGAGTCCGCCTGCCGATGCAGGGGACACGGGTTCGTGCCCCGGTCCGGGAAGATCCCACATGCCGCGGAGTGGCTGGGCCCGTGAGCCATGGCCGCTGAGCCTGTGCGTCCGGAGCCTGTGCTCCGCAACGGGAGAGGCCACAACAGTGAAAGGCCCGCGTACCGCAAAAAAAAAAAAAAAAAAAAAAGAATGGGACTTACTATTTTCTGCTTCCACACTTGGAAAGAACTCTTCAACCTCGTTATCTGGTTTAAGAAGAACAGATACAAGCAGATTCTGTTAACGCCATCTGCTTCTCATGTCAGGATCTCAGGTCTTCTATGGGTTATTTTCCCAGTGGTCACCCAGACCAGGAGGAAACATGGTACTTTTTCAGACCCTATTTGGAACATGGGTTGATTTACAGTTCTTTTGTGTTACTCTGTGGCTCCCACAGTGGTTCACAGCCCATGAAATAGGCACCCTTGGTCCAAGCCCTTTTAATTATAACAAGGGGAGGTTCCAGGTTACCCCCATTTAAATTGTTAATGTCATACTGTCATGTGTGCTCTCCATCATAATTGTTCTTCATTCACTTCACTTTCTCCGCCAAAAATGTATCTAAGATGAGAAACATTTGGCTTAAAAAATGGATGTATTTTTCAGAAGATATCAGACAGATAGGAGTAAAGTGGGATGGTTACTTTTTAAAAAGCACACTCAAGCATAGACGCTCTCATACAGCTGGAGACACTGTTGAGTGGTCCTCACCCAGCTGAGGGTAAGTGTGGGTGGAGGGAAGCAGTCCTGTGCACACAGGAGAGGGCTCATGGGATTCTTCCTATGAGACTTGGCATCCCAACTGTTTATCTTGTACTCTTCACCATGCCGTGGCTCTGAGGAAGGCTTCTGCAGCCACACACCCCAGGAAGAGTGTTTCTCAACCTAAACGGTTATTATTTTGAAAGTCTCTTATTGCTTTTCAGAGTCATTACGTACCTTTTTGTTTTGTATTGTTCCAAGCCCATTCTCACTTACATCATTGTATCAGTCAGGCTCCAGCCAGGAAACAGAAACACAGAGATTATTTAAAACAGAGGAAATTTAGTGCAGGAAATTGGCTACACATGATGGAAGAGGCTGAGAAGCCAACCGGAGAACAGACAGTTAATCCAGAGATTAGCAACTTTGGGAAGCTGCCACCTCCCCTAGGTTGGGGGAAGATACTGGGAGGACTACCAGAGCCTGGGCGTCACCAGAAGAAACTCAAGGACTTCTCTAAGCTCCCAGTAGTGCTCCCCATTGACCAAACCAGCCAGAGGCCAGCTGACACCCAGAGCCTTCAGAAATCAGTCCCCGCAAATCAGAGCTGGGTGGGGCAGGGTAAACTATGGCTCTGAGGACAAACTGCTCTCAACCAGCATAGTCATCTGTTACTGGGATTAGCCTTTTTTTTTCTATTCAAATACGTTTTTTCTGGAATTTATTCATGCAGAATTTGTAGTCCAACCTTCCCACGTAACTTTCACACACTTAGTTGGTAAAATGATTTACTCATTCTTCCACCAAATTATTCATTCTTTTCCCTTTTTTCTGTGGCTGTTAAATTACCTTGGAGATTACACATAGGAGTAACAATCACTCATCCAGCTCACTGGTGTTAAGAACTCATAAATAATAATTGTTATTAAGTACCTTCATAGTTGAAGCACTTATGTATATACTATTTGATTCTCATAAAAATTCTGAGTAGTTATTATTATCTCTGTTTTATAACAGGATTATCTGAGTCTCAGAGAATTTATGTGAATTGCTTAAGGACAAATAACAAATACTGGAGCCAGAATTCAAATCCTGGTCTGTCTGGTTCCAAATCCCATAATTTTCTCAGGCTGCCTCATGAGAGATGGAGTGCCCAGAGGGCACAGCAAGAGTCTTTCTGGGCTGGTTGACTGAGTTTAGGAGAAAGGAGAAAATATGCTTTAAATTTGCAAAAATTTTCTTGTTGACCCAGAAATTAAAATTACACTCTGGGCCTAACTGACACCAGACCCATCTAGCATTCCAGTCTGCACTCTTGACCTGAACACATCTAAACTCAATATCAATATACAGGGTTGGCTGTTCTAAAAGGTTCAGGGTCACAGCAGCCTGTACCATCCCAAGCCTGACAGAGGGGATGAAGGATGAAGGGAGTAAGTACGTGGTACCCATCTTTCTCTCTCTCCTCAATTCAAACCCAGTGAAATTTGAATGTTGGACAGATAATGAATTTTTTTTAGTATAAGTATGTCCCAAATATTGCATGGGACATATTTACACTAAGAAGTTGTTTTTTGTTTATCTGGCATTCCAACAGCATCTTGTAATTTGCTAAGTCTGGCAACCTTATCTCAAGGTGGGCAGTGATCCTACCGTGTGTGTGTGTGTGTGTGTGTGTGTGTGTGTGTGTATTGGGAGTTCACTGAGGACAGGAGCCCATATGGCCCTGTTTTTGCCATCTGTGCCCTGTACGTGCCATGAGGTAATAATTCCTGCACAGGTGCAGAAGTAGAAGGAGAGCCTGGGAAGAGGACTCCCAGTGTCTGGCAAATATGGCTGAATTCTGAATTGGAGGTTCCCTCTGTGGTAAGGAAAGCTGGCCTGACCTGAAGTGAAGGTTAAAGCTGACTTACCTAGATTCACTTAGCTTTTCTGTTAGTCTTTCACTGGTGAGTATTCAAATCTGACCAGAAAGTTAAAATTAGCCTTAGAGATGTGTAAACTTATTCGAAGAAAGGGAAAGAGGAAGGGGCTAAAGATGGCTAGATGCGTCAGGCAGAAATGTCTGTGGGTCCCATGGAATAGGTGAGGAGTTCATGTTAGCACTGGAACTGCTGGCCCAGGAGACAATTCAAGAGCAGACCCTGTGGTCCTTCCTGTGGTCCTTCCTGGGGGGATGTCAAGGAGAGGATGGGGCAGGCGAAATGCTGGGACCAGGCTCTTGCCTCTGATTCTGAGGAATGCAGAGCTAGGAGGGGAGGCCACTGGGCTATAAACTCTCCCAACAAGAGGGTAGTCAATTCAACAGCACCTACCGGGAGAGAAATGACCCTGGCTACTAATCCTAGAGCTCAGGGGTGGGGGTTCTGGGGGCTACTTCCAGCCCTGCCACTAAGTCGCTCTGGAACCTTATATAAGCCCTGACTATCTGTGGCCTTTTTATCTTTGGCCCTGTAAAAATGTGGCAGTGGAGGGTATATTACATTTCCATTATGGTTTCTCTTAGTTCTAAAATTCTATTGGTCTATGTATAATTTTATGCCTTCTCATGACTCCAGTTGTGTGCTCACCGGCCAGGTAAGAGAGCTGGTAACCACACTTCATCAATAACCCTTATTATATCTGAAGATTGCTTTTTCATTTTTCCCTCAGCTTTTCCCTTATGCAGGCAAAATATCAAAATCCTTTTTTCAAAGGTCTCTATTCAAATGAGTTAATCAGTGAGGTCTACTCTTTTCTAAAAGCCTCATGTCAACACAGCAATTAGTAACTCTATGAGACCAGAGGCTACAATTAATGTTTCAATCCCAGTTCACTATTCATTCATTCAGCAAATGTTTATTGAGCTCAGGTGATGCATGGCAGATTTGAGCTTTGAGAGGAACATTTCAAGAGAACTATGAAACATGGCAAACTCTAGGTGACCTGAGACCCAGTTCCTCAAATGATTTGCTTCTCTCTTCTGTTGCTGGACTCTTGGGAGTTTCAGGTTCAGCCACCTGCCCATTAAATGGTAGAGGCAAAATGAAAATGAGTTCTTGTTGACAGTTGAGAGGTTAAATGTGTTGGCTAAGTTGAGGTATTTGAATAACCTGTGGGTTTCCACCTCCCTGTAGCCGTGGGCCTCCAACAGCGGACATACTGAGAACTGGCTCTTTCTCCCGGGAGCGCGTAGCAGCCCTCTGGGATGTCCTACTCTTACCCGCTTCTTCCTTGCCCTCTGTCCACAGTGCTGCACTTGAGATGGAGTTACTGCCCCTTTGGCTCTGCCTGGGTTTTCACTTCTTGACAGTGGAATGGAGGAATCGAAGTGGAATTGTCATGGCCACTTCCCAAGGGGGCTGTGAATTGGTGAGTTTTCCTGGGCACTCCAAGTTGTCTGTTGCTCCTGTCCTGACGAGGTTGGGTCCATTTGGAAGGCTGATGGATTGTCAGTCAAGGAGGGGAGGGAATGAATAAGTCTGAATCACTCTGTACCTACTTACCACGATGCCATGTGCAAGCTGCTTTTTAATCAAAGGTAAAGATGATGCTTGGGAAAGGCCCTGCCCCACCTTTCTCATACCTGCTAAGGACAGGTGATCCCAGAGACAGGCCAAGGTCAGCCACCTGGAACAAGAACACCTTGTTAAGAATCTGGATGATGGAGCTCCACTAATGGTATCAGAATCTCTGGGGGCGTGCATATTAAAGTTGAAGAAGCCCTGACTCAGAGTCTGTGTGTGAGCCCATGGCAAATGCTTAACCAGCTGTACTGAAGAGCACGCTGCCCATGCTGCCCTGCACAGAAATGTCCTTGACCACACTCAGGCTTACAGCAATCCAGCAATACCTGAGCTTTTATGGTTCACCCTCTCCAGGGCTTTCAGCCTATATGTGGAAGCAGACTTGGCTCCTAATAACTGAGCACTCTCTAGAAATTTTCTCCTTTGCCTATAACTTAGTAGTATTAAAAGTTGAGAAACATACATTTAATGAATATTCCTTGAGCCGTGTTATATACTAGGCACTGGGAAGACAAATTGGATGTCAGGGTTAATAACATTCAAAAATGTGTTCTTAAAGCTGATGAATCTTAAAAACCCAGCTGGTCGTGGTTCTTGACCACTTTTAGTAACCTCTAACCACTGCACTGAAGTAGACTCCGGTAGGGGGTAAGGGTTATGAGCCAGACCAGGTTTAAATCCCAGCCCCATCACTTACTAGCTGGTGACATTGGGCCAATCTGTGCTTCAGTTTCCTCATCTGTAAAATATGTAGGTAATAATAGTACCAACCAATAATACCATAACACTGGGCTGCAGTGATGACTAAATGAGTTAATGTATGTAAAGCACTCAGAACAGTGCCTTGTGTGTAGTAAGTGCTATGTGTTTTATCTACTGTTATTATGTTGTTAGTCTCTGCTATACAGACGTCCATTATTCCCTTACAGAGACAATGAAAGATTAACTCCACAGTAGCTAATTCAGGAGTTACCAGGCATAGGAAGAGGAGGGAATAAAGTGCAAGTTCTTTGACAGCTTGCAGGGTTCAGGCTAGACTCCCTGCCTGACCCTCTGCAGCCTGGTGGGCAGGAGTAGGGACTCAGCTACCAGTGAGATCAAAGAGTGGCTTTCCAGTGCTCTTTTTTTTTTTTTTTTTTTTTGTGGTACACGGGCCTCTCACTGCTGTGGCCTCTCCCGTTGCGGAGCACAGGCTCCGGACGCGCAGGCTCAGCGGCCATGGCTCACGGGCCCAGCCGCTCTGCGGCATGTGGGATCCTCCCAGACCGGGGCTCGAACCCGTGTCCCCTGCATCGGCAGGCAGACTCTCAACCACTGCGCCACCAGGGAAGCCCTCCAGTGCTCTTTTGAATTGAGGGTTGAGAGTTTGAAAGTCCAGCTACTCTCCAAAGCCCCTCCTTGCATTAGCCATGCAACATTATCACGAAGTGTATGTGATAAGCTTTCTTGGGCTCTGATGGCCACGTGGACTTTTTGCAACACGTCAGTGGGGCTGCAGGAATTGCAGAGACATGTCCCCAGCAACTGCAGCAACTCTGGTGAAACAGGGTCTCACAGCTTGAGGAAAGCCCCTAACCACAGCATTTCCAGTCCCCACGGGGGGAAGAACAGCACTTACTCAAATAAAGAAATACATCTTGTTTCTGTATGGAGAGATTCAATTTTATAAAGATGTCAGTTCTCCCCCAAATTACTCTGTGATTATAATGCAATCCCAATCAAAACTCCAAAGACTTTTTTTGGGGGGAGGGGAGGTGTAGAAGGAACTAGACAAATTCATCCTAACACTCATCTGGAAATCAGATATAACTCAAATGCTCAACGATAGGAGATTAACTAGAGCATGCTAATAATCGTTCTAGCAAACATTTATTAAGCATTTATGTGACAGGTTCTATGTTAAGTGCTTTACATAAACAATCACACTGAATCCTCAAAAAAAAAAAAAAACCCAAGAGAAAATTACAAGTATAATTTACATTTTACAGGTGGTGTAATGAAGGTCCCAACTGGTTAGGTACCAGCCCAAGCTCACCCATTTGATAAAAAGCAGAATCAAGATGGGCTGATTGTAGGGATCTGGCTCTTAGCCACTGTGCTATTCATGCAATAAACTAATATACAGTTGCCTAAAAGAATGTGATCAAATTTATTTTTATTGCCAAGGCAATATATCTATCACATATTATTAATGGGGGAGGGGAGGAAGTCGATTACTGAACGGTTTGTAGAGTACAGTCTCATTTAAAAATGTTTTTTAATTTATTTTTTAATTTATTTTTTAAATTGAAGTATAGTTGATTTACAATGTTGTGTTAGTTTCAGGTATACAGCAAAATGATTCATATGTGTGTGTGTGTATATATATATATTCTTTTTCAGATTATTTTCCTGTATGGGTTATTACAAAATATTGAGTACAGTTCCCTGTGCTATACAGTAGGTCCTTGTTGGTTATCTATTTTATATACAGTAGTATGTGTATGTTAATCCCAAACTGCTGATTTATCCCTCCCTAATGGTAACCATAAGTTTGTTTTCTATGTCTGCGGGTCTATTTATGTTTTGTATATAAGTTCATTTGTATCCTTTTTTTTTAAAAGATTCCACATATAAGCGATATATGATATTTGTCTTTGTCTAGCTTACTTCACTTAGTATGATAATCTCTAGGTCCACCCATATTGCAAAGAAAAATTTTTTTAAGTTAGAGAATGTCTTTGGAAAAGAGTCCAGAGGAGATGTAACAATAGGTTAACAACGTTTCTTTGAAGGAGAGGCTGAGGTTACTGAATAGTTTAATTTTCATTATTTCTATAGTGTATCAATTTTTAATTACAAGAAGTTTTATTTTAATAATCAGATAAAGAACTTGGGGCTCCAAGAGGTTAATTCCTTGCCCAGAGACCAAAGCTAATAAGTGTCAGAGCCAAGATTCAGACTTGAGTCTGTCATCTTTCCAAACCTGTGCTTCTTCCTCTCTCTCAGGAGTTTTCTCCCATGTTCCACTACTCCGCTTGCCCCGTGGGACTGAGCCCACAATTTTAGGCAATCACTGACCTTGTTGTACTGACCAATCTGTGGAAAGAAACACCATTGCTCTTCCATCTCATCACTTAAAACTTTTTTCCTGGACACCGAAGGGATACCCTGTGGATGATTGCTTTTGCCAATCTTGTAGAAAGTGGGCTGAAGGAAAGTATCCTGAGGCTTGTGTGAGACCAGACCCATCCATCCTGGCAGCTTCGCCACACAGTCGCGGTAGAATGGCGTTCAGGAAAAGCACTGGATTGGCCAATAAGAGCTCTGGGCTCCGGTCCCAGCTCTGTCACTGGCTCTTCACCTGTCCTCTCCAGACCCCCTTTACTTCTCTGTATGATTCAGGCTGGTGATGAGCTCTCAAGTCCTCTTGAGCTGTAATATTTATCAATCAAGAGCATAGAGGAGCCTCCCAGGCAAACTTCCTTCAGGTAAAATGAAGATGCCACAGTGCTGCTGGTTCTTGGGCAGCATCCCTGTTAAACACACAGTGTTATGATCATAGTGATAACAATGCAATAGTGACCATTTGCATTAATAGCGTCCACTGTGTGCCAGGCACTATGCAGCCTCTGCCTAATCTCACTACAATCCTCTGAAGTAGGTGCTAACTTTATCTCCATTTTTCTGAGGAAACAATAGATTTAGACTAAATTATTTGCTCAAGGTCACATAGGGAATAAATGGCAGAGGTGGGATTCAAACCCCAGTAGAGACCTGATCCTCAGTCCCTCTCTGTAGTTAAAACCAAACTGCAATACAATGATCAGCACTCAGCACCCGATGGACAGGTTCTCCGATCTTCTCTAATATGCTGTGTGTGTTGAGTGAGGCCTGGAGTCTTAGTGAACAGTCTGATGAGTGAACTAAGTTTCTGTACATAAACCCTCACCTCAGAGGCCCCCGCCCTGCTGACGTGTGTTTTTGGACCTAGCTGGATGGAGTCGCTGACTGTCGAGGGCAGAACCTTGCTTCAGTGCCCAGCAATCTCCCGCCATCCTCCCAGACACTCCTCCTGGATGCCAACCCTCTCAAGACCCTGTGGAACCACTCGCTGCAGCGTTACCCTCTCCTGGAGAGCCTCAGTCTGCACAGCTGCCACCTGGAGCACATCAGCCGCGGCGCCTTCCAGGAGCAGGCTCGCCTGTGCAGCCTGACGCTGTCTGACAACTCCCTGTCCGAGAGCTACAAGGAGACAGCAGCTGCTCTCCACGGCCTGCGGGGTCTGCGCAGGCTGGACTTGTCAGGGAACTCTCTGACGGAAGACATGGCGGCCCTCATGCTACAGAACCTCTCTTCGCTGGAGTCCGTGTCCCTGGCCAGGAACACCATCATGAGGCTGGATGACTCTGTCTTTGAGGGCCTGGGCCGCCTCAGGGAGCTGGATTTGCAGAGGAACTACATCTTTGAGATTGAGGGTGGTGCTTTCGACGGCTTGCCCGAGCTGAGACACCTCAACCTGGCCTATAACAACCTCCCTTGCATTGTGGACTTCGGCCTCACCCAGCTGCGGTCCCTCAACGTCAGCTACAATGTCCTGGAGTGGTTCCTGGCATCGGGGGGAGAGGCCACCTTTGAGCTAGAAATGCTGGACCTCTCTCACAATCAGCTGCTGTTTTTCCCCCTCCTGCCTCAGTGCAGCAAGTTGCACACCCTCCTGCTGCGGGACAACAACATGGGCTTCTACAGGGACCTGTACAACACCTCGTCGCCACAGGAGATGGTGGCCCAGTTCCTCCTCATAGACGGCAACGTGACCAACATCAGCACCGTCAACCTCTGGGAAGAGTTCTCTTCCAGTGACCTCTCTGATCTGCGCTTCCTGGATATGAGCCAGAACCAGTTCCAGTATCTGCCAGACGGTTTCCTGAAGAAAATGCCTTCCCTATCCCACCTGAACCTCAACCAGAATTGCCTGATGACGCTCCACATCCGGGAGCACGAGCCGCCAGGAGCGCTCACTGAGCTGGACCTGAGCCAGAACCAGCTGTCGGAGCTGCACTTGGCTCCGGGGCTCCCTGGCTGCCTGAGGAGCCTCCGGTCCTTCAACCTGAGCTCCAACCAGCTCCTGGGTGTCCCCACTGGCCTTTTTGCCGATGCCAGTAACCTCGCTACAATTGACATGAGCCACAATCAGATCTCACTTTGTCCCCGGCCAGGAGACTTAGACCCCGGGGGCACCCCGGGCTGTGTGGATTTCAGAAACGTGGCATCTTTGAGGAGCCTGTCTCTGGAGGACTGTGGGCTGGGGGCACTACAAGACTGCTCGTTCCAGGGCATGGCCCTCACCCACTTAGACCTGTCTGGCAACTGGGGGCTTCTGAATGGGAGCATCGCCCCTCTCGGGGACATTGCCCCCACGTTACAGGTCCTGTCTCTCAGGAACGTGGGCCTCAGTTCCAGCTTCAAGGAGTTGGACTTCTCTGGGTTTGGGAATCTGAGGGACTTGGATCTGTCGGGAAATGCCTTGACCAGTTTCCCAAGGTTCAGGGGCAGCCTGGCCCTGCAGACCCTGGATCTCCGCAGAAACTTGCTCACGGCCCTTCCTCAGAGGGCTGTGTCTGAGCAGCTCGTGGGAAGTCTGCGGACCATCTACCTCAGTCAGAATCCATATGACTGCTGTGGGGTGGAGGACTGGGGGGCCCTGCAGCGCCTGCACACTGTCGCCGACTTGGCCATGGTCACTTGCAACCTCTCCTCCAAGATCATTCGCCTGACGGAGCTGCCCGGAGGGGTTCCTCAGGTCTGTAAGTGGGAGCGGGTGGACATGGGCCTGCTGTACCTCGTGCTCATTCTTCCCAGCTGCCTCACCCTGCTGGTGGCTTGCACTGTCATCTTCCTCACTTTCAGGAAGCCTCTGCTTCAGGTAATCAAGAACCGCTGCCACTGGTCCTCCATATACTGACCTGGCTACGTGCCAACATTAGAAACTTGGTCTGTACATGTAAGGACACTTTCTCTGCCGGGTTTCAAGATCTGGTGCAGAGGACAAGTCTGCAGAACTGAGGCTTAAATTCAAGTTTAAAATGTTTCCATCCCTTAGTTGTCCCAAGTTCTTCCTCTATCATTGTGATGCATCCTCAATCATCCTGGTAAAATATTTATTAAGTGACATTCTATGAAAATAAAAAATGTGTCTTATAAATATTTTTTAAATCAAAAGCAGCTTGTGTTTTTTTCTTTCCTTAATTTTTTCTTTTTGGTAGTTTCACTTAGATTATTTTGGTGCCCTTCCCTTGGTGACATCCATGGAGCAGGTGAGAAAGGGAACTCATTCAGTGCTACCCTACAGCAAAAACCACTCCAAGAGCACATCCTATGGATGGCGGGAGTCAGTGTTCTGAGGGTTCCCCAAAGACAAGTCTTTCAGAGCCAAGCTGGGTAGTCTGAGATGGGACCTCTCGCCTCCTGCCTTGGCTTGCATCACCGCTGCGGCCAGAGTGGACCTGCGGCAGAGTCCTCTCTGGGGGCCCTGGTTCCCGCCTGGAATCTCCAGCAGGCAAACCTGACCCTTCCATGGGAAAGTTAAGAGAACAATAACTGGGGGCCCTGAGTTTATTCAGGTGGTCACTGAACGCTGGGCACAGTCCTTGTTCTAAGGGAAAGTAAAGAGGACTGCAGAAAGGAGGGAATTCCACAAACTTGTGAACTGCCCCTACTGTCCACAAAACCCACAAACAACTTCTTAGCAGGTGTTCAGTATCTGTACTCACTATATTCCTGGTTTCCTTTCTCCTCCCCTCCCCTCAGTGAACAAGTTCTGTGCTCCTCTCTGGGGAAAAGATCATAAAGACACAGCCCTTCTGGTAGTTGAGAATTTACTCTGTCCTTGCCTTGTTATCCCTGCTTACTAAATCATAAAGGGCCTAATGCAGGGGTGGTGTGGGGATGGGGAGGGGATAGAAATCCCACAGGCTGATTACTGTTACCGTGAAGGCTAAGTGTTAACAGAAATGTTTAGGCAAACCAAAGTGATAAAATCAGTGGTCTTACTTTGACAAAGCAGTAACTTCCCTTGAATGCTCTACAAGTGTAAACAAGGCCCTTTCAGCAAGCTTCCACAGTCAATAGCATTAATGTCAGCCCATGTTAGCTATTGCTCTTATTGTGGCTTCATCTTTCCTGTCATCGTATCTCTCTCCATCACGCACTGCCCCAGCCTAGTCCCTTGGATATCTGTCCCTCGAAGCGTCTGCCCAGTGTCCTTCTGGGCAAGCCCATCAGCTAATGCCCGTAAGACCAGACTCTCCTCCGCCATCAACAAAAACTCTTTCCCGGGGTCCTGCTGTTCCCCAAGGTGACAATTAGTTAATTAGACGAATGAATCTATCTGTGGCTGGTACATGGAAGGCTTCTCTTGAGTTACTGTTTCACCCCCTGTGTCAGCCAGTGTTCTTAGCTTCTTGCAACTAAGGATGACTCTGTGTGATTTAAGCAGCATGGGGATTTAGTAAAAGGATACTGGGAAGCTCTAGACTCTCTGGGAAGGCTGAGGAACAGACTTTAAAAATGGGCAAGAACAGGAGATGCTACACAGCAGTGGGGGCCTCAGCCCAATTCACACCATAAACAATAACTGTGGGAACAGGACGGCAGCCTCTCCCTACTGCTGGACACCACGGTCTGCACTGCAGCCACTGACAGCTCGGGACAGGGCCACTGGCACAAGGGTCAGCGCCACTGCTGCGACCCACTGCCAAGTAAGTGCTCTCCCAGGTTCTGCTCTCCTGTGTCATCAGCTCCAGATGCACAGTCTGGAGCAAGTGGACCTATCTGGTTGACCTCAGCTCCTGTGCCCCTGCCCTGGCAATAGAAAATGGGCTCTGCTTCCTATAAATACTCATAAGGGGTGAAGTTCTCAAAACAGGAAGGGAAGTTAGATGTTGAGAAGACAAATGAGAAAGACAGATGTGCACCACACCCTTTTAAGCAACGTGTACATTTTAACAGAGGACTTCTTGAAGCAAATTCTTTGCATAAAAAAGTGACTCAAATGATGAAAACTTCAGACAGATCCTCAGGCCAGCAAGGGAGATAGTTTGGGGTCAGGCAGGCCTTTTGAAGCCCCTCCAGTCATACCATGTAGCTGTTTTCAGGGGCCAGCCTTGCAGAATGGAGCAAACTGAGAAGACATTAGGACAGAACCCTACCCCTGCCTGTGGCAGGAACTTCAGAAGGCTGTAAGCTTTTCTTAGTCTGCTAGTCCATCACTAGGGTCCAAAGGCTGTTTTCCAAATTTATTTCGGTGTAGTAAGAAGAAAGCTTAAGAGCAGGGGGATTTCTTCCTCCAGTCCTGAGCTGTGGTTTCTCCAGCAAATTCTGCACCTTTGTTCTGCTTTTCCCACCTCTACCTCCACCTGCAGGAGAAGAGTACACTCTGATGTCCACTCTGTGGGTGCCAGAGGGGGAGGACTCACAGAGCCTGTCCCCAGAGTTCCCTGGGGAGACGAGCATCGTGTCTGCCTAAGTCCTCCCATACAGCCAGATGGAGCACCAAGCGATTCTTCCTCAGTGGGTGGGAAGTGGGGGCCACCCCCAGATGCCACAAGCCAGAGTATTCAAACAGGAGAATATTCAGGATCAAAGATAAATAATGTCAGAGTTTGGACTGTTAACATAAGTAACAGTAGTGTCAATTTTGAAAATCCCATCACAAAACAAAATCTTAAGGTTTTTCTAGAAGCCCAAAATAAGTTATTAGGGGTCCACTGATTTTTTCAAGGACCTAGCTGCGAGAAATTGGATCAACTGTAATCCTTGGTTCATATCACTGGTCGTCTTTGGGCACTGCTGGTCCATGCGTGGCCCACTTTTATCTATGTGATGTGCCAGATTTCTTCCATTTGCTTCTCTAGATCCATTCTCTACCCTTCTCTATCCTGCTCCAGGAGGCTGACCTCAGTGGTCTCCCTCTGGCTTCCTATTGTACTTAGCTGAGAAGGAGCCTTGGTAGATCAGAGAGAAGGAAGAAAGTGAGGTCAGAGTCTTCATTCTCCTGACCGCTCCATCTGGATTTGTCTCAAACCAGCTGCACTCACAACCAAAGCTCACATGCCTCTCAAGGTGGCCCTTTTCACACACACCTCTGCCTTGGGCTTCTAGGAACCACTCACTCCACGGGTTCTTTCTTTCTGGTCCTAGGGACGGGGAACAACTCTGGTACTACCAGCCCTGTGTGATTGCATTATCCCTTGTGGTTTGCCTTTCTCTGTCCACCCCTTTGTAAACAGGCCCTTTATAAATCTCCCTAGAGTTATCCTTGTTTGAATGCAATTCTAACAACATTCACCTATCTGGTTCCTTCTGGGGCCCTGGGTGAGTTGGTTGTTTATTCAGTAGTACTGAGCCAGAGAAATGCTGGTACTTGTATCCGGGAGCCACAGACAACTACGAATGCAACCGGAGGTATAAAGGCAAATCCCCCAGAGATGGTTGTCCCTCTGATTCCTATGGATGGGCACCTCATCATATTACAAGTAGTATATTTAAATGTAACCCAAATTGGAGAGGGAGGAGATTCCAGCCTTGGAGACCGTCTCTAAAATAGTGTTGTAGTTGTGATGGCATGGGGCCAAAGGAAACACAACAGGTAGAGAAAAAGTGTTATAAAGAAAAGAAAAAGATGGGTGGGAATGTAAATTGATACAGCCACTATGGAGAACAGTATGGAGGTTCCTTAAAAAACTAAAAATAGAATTACCATATGATCCAGCAATCCCACTACTAGGCATATACCCAGAGAAAACCATAATTCAAAAAGACCCATGCACCCCAGTGTTCATTGCAGCACTATTTACAATAGCCAGATCATGGAAGCAACCTAAATGCCCATCGACAGACGAATGGATAAAGAAGATGTGGTACATATATACAATGGAATATTACTCAGCCATAAAAAGGAACGAAATTGGGTCATTTGTTGAGATGTGGATGGATCTAGAGACTGTCATACAGAGTGAAGTAAGTCAGAAAGAGAAAAACAAATATCATATATTAACTCATGTATGTGGAACCTAGAAAAATGGTACAGATGAAACTGGTTTGCAGGACAGAAATAGAGACACAGATGTAGAGAAGGAACGTATGGACACCAAGGGGGGAAAACCGCGGTGGGGGGTGGGGGTGATGGTGTGATGAATTGGGCTATTGGGATTGACATGTATGCACTGATGTGTATAAGATTGATGACTAATAACCTGCAGTATAAACAAACAAACAAACAAACCAAAAAAGCAACTAATACTAAACTTTCTTTGGGTTATTTGTATGGAAATATGTTAATATAAATGTTTCAGACATTAAAAAAAAAAAGAAAAAAAGAAAAATACTCCCCTCTAATGAGCGTCTTCTACTCCATCCTCATCAACAATTACCAAGCCTTTATTTTGTGCTAAATGCTTTATGTGGAATATTTCACTTAAATTGGGAAAACCCTAGGCTGAGAGCAGTTCAGATTTGCCCATGGTCACAGAGAACTGTGATAAAGACATTTAGCATTAGGCTGAAGAAGAGAAAACAGCTTCAACAACTTGATCATCTCTATCAAGTCTAACAAACTGTCAATCTAGAGCAATCTGTAGGCAGCTAGTTGTTACTGAATAGCACACATTTGCTGATAAAATGGCAAAAGTGCAAAGGTTCATATGGTGGAGAGGTGAGGAAGTCCAGAGTACTTGAAGGTCACCCATCCTTCTGAGGCTGTTCTGAAGGCAGCAGCAGGGTTTGGTGAGAGCTTGCAGGTAATTTACAACAGAGGAATCTCACTCAATTCCTTCCTCCTTCAGTCAGTCATGCAGCATCTTCCCACTCAACCATCAAGACAAAAGGCCGAGGCAAAAGGATTCTAGTTTTCACCATGGTTTTAAAGGTTCATTGTAGGGGAAGGGACTGACCAGGAAATAATCTTGCCCAGGGAGGAGACCATTTCTGGGATAACCAAGGTTTTCAAATGCAGAACCCAACTTTTATAGATGCATCTTCTCTGGGAAGAAAGATTAGGTGAAACATCAATGGACATGGTACTCCCTCAGAGACTGAGGGGTTCTTAAGACACTGACCCATTCGCTCTAGGACATCTGAGAGCTCAGGCAGTTCTCAGTCATAGCGTTAGTTACCAGGAGTTGTAGACCAGGGCCAGCTAAGCCCCAGGAAAGGCTGCAATGCACGGGGCTCGACATTCCAGATGGAGTCTCTCTCAAATTACACTTCTCAGTGCTCCTTAAAAACTGTCTTCAATGACTGCTCCCAAGAGCTGCTCGCGTCTTTCACATACAGGCTAGCCACGGCTCTCGTTTTAATTTGTCCCATCATCATGCCAGTGCAATAACCATTCTTGGCAGCTTTTTGGCTGTTCTTGGTCCTGTGGTCATTCCTCAGGCACTCAGTCTTGTACTCGCCCCACCTCCAGAACCCTTCATATGAAAAGTATGGAAACTAGATTCCAAACTTCGGTTATATTTAACTCTTATCACTGGACACACTGAGTTTGTAACAAATCATCTGCCCCTCCCCCACTGATTTCAAGGGTGTTTGGCTTATAAAGGGCAACCCAACAAACCATTTTTCATTTAAGAACATGCATAGCAATACTGATACCAGCGGAGTCCGTGTCACAATGATTCATGCTTAATAACTTTAGACAACCGTATCACACGTGTTTCTGAAACTGAGAGAAGAAGTTTCAAAGTCTCAAAATCTTTGGAGAAGTGGCATTAGCAGAATGCAGTCTGACAACAATCTTTCCCACAGAGCTCCAAAAAACATTGTCAGAGAGGTGGGCGTGGGGAAGGTACAGGGTCAATCCAAATTTTAATGCGGATAAAATTGGCTTGAACACTGGAGTGGCCTCCATAGTGCAACCCTGATAGAGCCTGTGAGGCTCCGAGGGAGAAGGGGGGCCACACGGGGAGCGCACGGAGAGTGAGGGGGAGGGTCATGCCTTCTGGAGGGTGGGTGTGTTTTCTTTCTTTTCCGGCTACTGTTATCAATGTGGTGAGCACATCCCTTCAGTTGAATGCCCTGGAGAGGAAGCCCAGGGCTTCCTGTTGTCTTACCAGTGCTGCAAAATGCAGGTTAGAAATAAAGAAAAAAGGGAAAAGGGTAGTGGGGAGTGGGAAGCTCCTCTGGGTAGGTCAGGGACGCCAGCCTCCACGAGAGAATCCAGCTCACCTTTTCCTTGAGATGCTACAGCAAGGGCACATCCTCAGCTGCTTCTCAAATCAATCAGGATCCAGAAAATAATCTCTCTCCAGAAAAAGTACATTTTTGAGCAACAACAGAATAGATAAGAAGGTTGGAGATCTTAAAAGGAAGGATAAGGTAATACGTATAGAGGGATACTGCCAAAGAAATATACTTATCCCCTGCTTAATGCCCTTAAAATCCTTCTATTTGTGGGGCTCTACCCCAAAGTTTTGCAGTGTTAGAAAGAATTATTTAAATATCAGATTCTGTTTTATTTTGCTGCTATGTGCTCTTAGCTATCTATGAGATGCTTGATGAGATTTAGCTGAAATAACATCCTGGCCCCTGGGGTGAAGCACACAAGCGATGCCAACAGGTTGCCATATATTTACATATTTACCTATGTATAGCACCATAATCAATATAAATACTTATTTATATCACCACATAACTTACCACTTAATAAAATAGCCTGCCCTCGCCTTGCTTTTCAGTGGCCAATCTTTTTCTTCTATTCTTCAAAAGGCCAATTTTTATCCCCTTTGAAATTTGGTTTGGTCGTGTACCTTCCCCACACCCTCCTCATAGATAATATTTTTTGGAGATCTGTGAGAAAGACTGTGGTCAAGCTGCAATCTTTCACCTCTCCTAAGATTCTGAGAATCTGCAAGAAAATTCTCTTCAACTTTTCAAGCCAACCCTGACTCTCTTGAACTAGATTTCTTTAACAATATTATCTTCCTCTGTTGCCTGTGTTTCACATCATAGTACATCCTTCCTTTGAAAGAGAGATAACAACAACAAAAATTCCACTTTGATCATAACAGTCGATTAGAAAGGGAAACTCCCTCCAGTTTTCTAACTTTTCAAACATGCTATGCTTTCCCCTTGAAACCAGCTGTGTTTCTAAAGGTGATGTTTTGTTACTTCACTCTTCTTTACCAGAAGTTCCAACAGTATTTAAATTATCTTCTGGACTGATATTTATGGAAGACTATCAAACATTCTGCAATATGCATCATATCCCAGAGAAAAGACCTTACGCATGTGTTAAGTAACAGCCTACAGTGCAGTAGGTTTGCAGAAGGAGGTGCTCAGCTCGGCTCTGTCAGCTGGATCTGCTGGGGAGTGGGGAGCATTGTGACATAGATTGAATTAAGCTTTTTTTTTTTCTTTCTTCAGTTTTGAAATAAAAACTGTCATTAATTGCAAAAATGGCTACAAATTTTACTGAAGCCTTCATCCGAATAAATACAATAAATAAATAAATACATTATGAATGGGAAAATGGAACAAATATAACCTGGGAATTGATAGTTTAAATGATCATGATGAAAAGGGATTTAATATTATGTGGATTGGGTGTACATGAAAATACAGTGAGGCATGACAAATTGTTGAGCAAAATCAATCTCTTTATTTTTAAAAAATTTTATTTTATATTGGAGTATAGTTGATTTACAATGTTGTGCTGGTTTCAGGTGTACAGCAAAGTGATTCAGTTATACATATACATATATCTATTCTTTTCCAGATTCTTTTTCCATACAGGTTATTACAGAATACTGACTAGAATTCCCTGTGCTATATAGTAGGTCCTTGCTGATTATCTATTTTATATATAGTAGTGTGCATCTGTTAATCCCAACCTCCTAATTTATCCCTCCCCTGCAACTTTTCCCCTTTGGTAACCATAAGTTTGTTTTCTAAGTCTGTGAGTCGGTTTCTGTTTTGTAAATAAGTTCGTTTGTACCATTTTTTTTAGATTCCACGTGTAAGTGATATCCTATGATATTTGTCTTTCCCTGTCTGACTTACTTCACTGAATATGATAATCTATCTCTAAATCCATGCATGTTGCTGCAAATCTCATTATTTCATTCTTTCTTATGGCTGAGTGATATTCCATTGTATATATGTACCACATCTTCTTTATCCATTCATCTGTTGATGGACATTTAGGTTGCTTCCATGACCTGGCTATTGTAAATAGTGCTGCAATGAACATTGGGGTGTATGTATCTTTTTGAATTATGGTTTTTTCTGGACATATGCTCAGTATTGGGATTGCTGGATCGTATGATAGCTCTATTTTCACTTTTTTAAGGAACCCCCATACTGTTCTCCATACTGGCTGTACCAATTTACATTCCCATGTACAGTGTAGGAGGGTTCCCTTTTGTCCACACCCTCTCCAGCATTTATTATTTGTAGACTTTTTGATGGTGGCCATTCTGACTGGTGTGAGATGATACCTCATTGTAGTTTTGAAAATCAATCTATTTAAAGGATCTAGAGAAATGAATTGCCCAAGATAAGGC
Source organism: Mesoplodon bidens (assembly GCF_964165515.1). Taxonomy (NCBI): domain Eukaryota; kingdom Metazoa; phylum Chordata; class Mammalia; order Artiodactyla; family Ziphiidae; genus Mesoplodon; species Mesoplodon bidens. The sequence continues at coordinate 111,285,226 of NC_138161.1, read as the reverse complement.
AAAGAGACATAGGTCTTTATCTAAGTTCCAGTTTCACATGAACTTTAATACCATTTGGATATGTGTATGGGGATAAATGAATGAAGAAATTACACATGAAAAAAAAAGAGGGTCCAAAAATGGAAAAAGGATGAGATATCACAATTTCATAAATATTAAAGGAATTAAAAAAGCTTAGTACAACAGTAAAAATTCAAAATGTACAAAAGTATGAAATAGTTCAGTGGAAATATTTTCAATAGGGCAAATTAATTACAGAAAAAAAAGATTAAAAGGGGGAAGAATAAAATATTTGAATTTGTAAAAGCAGTTGCATTTCCAGGTGAAAGAACTGTTGGCATAAAAATGTGTTTACAAACAAGAAATTGGTACTTATGAAGTCAGTCCCTGGGATATGATCCTATGTTTTGAAGAGAATGAAAGTACAAATTTTTTTAAATTAATTAATTTTATTTTTGGCTGCGTTGGGTCTTCGTTGCTGCACGTGGGCTCTCTCTAGTTGTGGCGAGTGGGGGCTGCTCTTCGTTGCAGTGCACGGGCTTCTCATTGCGGTGGCTTCTCTTGTTGCGGAGCATGGGCTCTAGGAGGGCGGGCTTCAGTAGTTGCGGCACACGGGCTCAGTAGTTGTGGCTTGCGGGCTCTAGAGCACAGGCTCAGTAGTTGTGGTGCATGGGCTCAGTAGTTGTGGCTTGCGGGCTCTAGAGCACAGGCTCAGTAGTTGTGGTGCATGGGCTTAGTTGCCCCACGACATGAAGGATCTTCCTGGACCAGGGCTCCAACCCGTGTCCCCTGAATTGGCAAGCAGATTCTTAACCACTGCGCCACCAGGGAAGCCCCAAAATATTTTTTAAATGTGCTTAATTTACTTTTGGCTGCAGGTAATTTTACTGAGGTTTTCAAGGTGGGGAGGGTTTCTCCGACTACTGAGTTTCCTCTTGGTATTTTAGCTCTCCCACTTCCCGCAGGAGGCAGAACATGTTTCCGTGCACTTTTTTAGTTTATTCAGACCATTGGTGAAATCTTTTAACAACTGGATTTTGTTTTTTCTTTTTGATAGCTGTTAACTTGAGTACTCTCCCCCCTTTGGCATTTAAGATCTTGTAAACAGGTACAATTTGTTTCTCAGGCTTCAAAGGAAGAATATTGCTGATACTTCTTTAACTATGTGAGCTCAGCCTCTGGTGGCTGGCATTGAATTCTAGTCGGGTCATCACTGAATTTATCATCTTTTCCCTTCCTGATTTATTTCACCTTTTTCTCCCCAGTTGGCACCCACTCATCCCCCTTCCCCTTTTCTTTCATTTTCAGGTGCTTTTCTTGGATGTATTTTTGTGAGTTCATGACCAAATTTTACTTCTTTTGGGGGGCTTAGCTTTCCAATGTTGATTTCTTTGCCTCATGAATGTAAATCTCTGTGCCCTTGCAAAATGTTGAACTGTTTATTTTTGTATTTTGTTCATAGTTCTAATCACTGAATTATTTAGGGAGTTGTGATCCTGTTGCATGGTAGCCAAGATGGTGCATGGCTTGTTTGTTAAGACTTAGCTGGTACCTGAACTTTCATGTCTGTGAGGTTTGTTCATTTTCAGAGGACAAGTTAAGTTTGAGTTGCTAGCCGAAACTACTAGGTTCTCATATTACTGGGTTTCAATATTACATTCTAGATTCTGCTTAATTTCTGGTGCTGGACGACAGTGCTCAGCACCTCTTTTGTGATAACTGAGTAGAGCTTCGTTTGGAGGCTTGTATCAAATGAGGGAGGGTTGCCAGTTGAATGGCCCTGCTCCTTTGAGTTCTCAATGGCTAACAGTTTCTATCTTTCATGGGACATCTGCTTTTTCCCAATCCCAAGCTGCTCTTTTCTACATAGATAATTTTTTTTAACCAACCATTTGATGATAAGTCTTTCCACTGTCAGTTCCTGAGCTCTGTTAGGTAGGAAGGTAGGTCAGTCTTAGGTCTGGGTATAGAATCTACTCTGAGGTTACCCAAGGTAGAAGAGCAGCACTGGAGTAACAAAGAGCCTTAAACTATGAGGTTATACTTGACTTCTAACTCGACGTGACCCTTAAGGCACGCAGTTTCCTCCTGGACTTCACCTTCCCCACTTACAAAATAAGAAGGCTGAACTAAATCATTTCTTCAGTGACTTACAAATCTAATATTCCATGATTCTCAGGAGCTTTCTGTTCAACTCTCGGTGTGAAGTAGGCAAGTATTATAAATATTTATAAATAAAATATTAATTGAAAATAAAATTCTGAAGAATGGGTGGTCAGCCTTGTTAAGAAGCAGCTCAATCCGGAGGTGCCTGGTTTGCTGATGGCAAAAGATAATGATGGAGCAGGCTTACCCTCTGTTACCCCCTTTTATCTTATTGTGTATAACTGTGAGCTTCCAGATTTGTGAGAACACATACATGGATCTTTTTTTGTTGTCTGCAAAGGTCTTAGCCAACACATATCCATTCTTGATCCAGTAACCCTCTGAGACTGGTGTGTTTCAGATCTACCCTTCTCATCAGGGTTCCAGGATGCATTAAAGGGATAGAGGGCAGGAACCTCCCTCTTAATGCCGCTAAAATGGGCTGGAATTCCCCTCTGCCACAAACCAACTGACAGTAACTGAGGAGGACAGGGCAAGAGGAAGGTTAGAAGTTACTGAGCATGACAAGGGGTGCTCTGCTGGTGAACTGCCCACGGGTTTCTTGGTATCAGTCAACTGGAGCTTAAAAAAAAACCATCTTCATCATCCTACCCCTACATCCTCAAATCTGACATCCTAATCACGAAATTACAGCTCAGTGTCTTCCTTATGATTTCAACATTGCAGACATTTCAGGTTTGTTAACTTTTAAGAATATTCATTCATTTGCTTGGGGTTTATTTCAAGCCCAAATGCACAGAAATACCTTACTTTTTGTTCCATGCCCTCCAGTGTTCTATAATGAGGGAACAGGCACACAACCCGAAGACATTCATTCATCCAGCAAATATTTATTGAGCCCTTGCCATGTGCCAGGCACTACTTAGCCCTGGAAATACAGATAAAGCTATTTTTCTTCTCATTGGTTTCACTTGTAGTTACTTTTCTTCACTTCCATCTCCCAGACCCTCCACTGTTCCTGACTCTCCTCAGTATACTTGAGAGCTGAGTACTGAACCACTCTGATTAAAATAGGCCTGAGGTACTCCTTGCTATATTTGGGCACTTACCAAAAGGGTGTGGCACATGTGTAATAGAAGCTCTTTTCTGTGTTTTCAGTTTTCTTAATTTAGTGTGCTTCTGAGAGAGCAGTTTCTATTCCTGTGTCAACACAATGGCCCTTTCTATTCTTGATCCCAAAACTGGGTGACACAGAACATCAATCCATCACAGATCCAGTCATCCAAAAGACACTTCAGCCCAGGCTCTGAGCCTCAGAATCTCAAAGAAACTAGAGATGAAGTTAAGTAATATTGGCTTGAGCTCTAGTGCCAGTCAACTGCTTGTTTACTTTCAAATCCATTCTTTACCATTCCCTGCTTTGTTCTGTATCCATCTATACTAATATAAAGAATGATTAGATAAGTAAATAAATGGAGAAGAAGAGACAAATGAAGAGGAATTCCAAATAATGCATGTAGACGCTCCTCACTCTAGGAGATGAAGCTTAGCCTCCTCCCATCCCCCTTGCTTTTGGGTGTGGGCTGGACTTAGTGACTGGCTTCCAAGGGATAGAGTATGAAGAGGGGAAAATAGCAGCTTTACAGTGGAGAGACCTGGCAGATATTACTTTAACGAGGCAATCAAAGTTAACATCACCAGGGATGTCATGTGGATATTATTCACCCCTGATATGATGTGATGAGATAGGTACATCACCTCGTGGAATTCTTTCCACAAACCCATAATCTCAGTCTAATCATAAGAAAAACGTAAGACAAACCCAATTTGAGGAACTTTCTACAAAATACTTGACCAGTATTCCTCAAAACCATGAAGGTCATGAAAAACAAGGAAAGACTAAGGAACTAATAACTAAACACAATGTAGTAACCTAGGACAGATACTGGAACAAAGGTCATAAATTAATGAAAAAAATCTAGTAAAATATGAACCTGGAGTTTAGCTAGTAGTAACATACCAATGTTGGCTTCATAGTTTTGACAAGGGGAAACGAATTGGGTGAGAGGGGTATGGGCACTTTCTGTACTATTTTTGCAACTTTTCTGTAAATCTAACATTATTCCAAAATAGAAAGTTTATTTAAAAAAATTCCTAGCAAGACTGATAAAGAGGAAAAAACACAAATTATCAGTATCAGGAATGAAAATAAGAATATTGCTGCAGACCCTACAATATTAAAAAGATAATAAGATGGTATAACTATCTTTGTGCAATAAATTGAACAATTTAGATGAAATTAGCTAATTCCTTGAAAAATACAGGTAAAACTGATATAAGAAGAAAGAAAAAATCTGAATAGTTCTATAAATTGAATCTGTAATTAAAAACTTCTCACAGGGGCTTCCCTGGTGGTGTAGTGGTTAAGAATCCGCCTGCCAATGCAGGGGAAATGGGTTTGAGCCCTGGTCTGGGAAGATCCCACATGCCACGGAGCAACTAAGCCCCTGTGCCACAACTACTGAGCCTGCACTCTAGAGCCCATGCTCTGCAACAAGAGAAGCCACTGCAATGAGAAGCCTCTGCACAGCAGTGAAGAGTAGCCCCCGCTCACTGCGACTAGGGAAAGCCAGCGTGCAGCAACGAACACCCAACGCAGCCAAAAAAAAATAAATAAAATAAATAAATGTATTAAAAATAAATAAATTAATTAAATTAAATTAAAAAATAAAAACTTCTCACAAAGAAAATTTCATGTCCAAATGGCTTCCCCAGTGAGTTACTCAAAATATTTAAGAAAGAAACAATATCAATATTGTTCAAATACTTTCAAAGAGTTGGGGAAAAGGGAATACTTTCAACCTGTTTTACAATGCTAAGATAATCCTGATGTCAAAAAAGAAAAATTACATTACAAAAAAGAAAATTATTAGACAATATCTTTTATGAACCTAGATATAAATATCCTAACCAAACTATTAGCAAACCAAATCCAGCAATATCCAAAAAGTATATCACATCTTGATCAGTAATGCCAGATTTGCTTCAGTAATGCAAGAATAGTATAACATTTTAAAATCAATCAGTATACATTTTGCATTAAAGATTAAAGGAGGGACTTCCCTGGCGGTCCAGTGGTTAAGACTCCAAGCTCCTAATGCAGGGGGCACAGGTTCAATCCCTGGTCTGAGAACTAAGATCCCACATGCTGCATGGCATGGCCTCCCCTCCCCCCCAAAAAAAATGATTAAAGGAGAATCACCTCAATATGTAGAAAAAGCATTTGACAACATTAAAAACAGTTAATGATAAAACACTAAGCTAACCAATAATTGAGAGAAACCCTTATTAATCTAATAAATGGTATCTATCTCCAAAAATCCTATAGGTATCATCACACTTAATGCTTAAATACTGAGCACTTCCCCCTAACATCAGAAACACGACTGATTGGTGGTTCTGTTACCACCAGAATTCAATATTGTACCAGAGATCCTAGCAATTACTATAAAGCAAAGGGAAAAAGGCATAAAAATTAGAAATAAAGAAATAAAAATGTCATTATTTACCAATGACAGGATAATATACATAGAAAATCTGAAAGAATCTGCAAATATACTACTAGAATTCAAAAATGAATTAAGTAAGGTTATCGAATAGAAAATCAATATACAAAAAACAACTATCGTGTTTTATGATCAATTAGAAAATTAAAATCTTAAAAATATAATTTATAATAACTTAAAAACACTAAATATTTAGGAATAAATATAATGAAAGATATGCAAAAGCCCTACACTGAAAACTGCTAAATATTAAGGGAAATTAAAGAAAACGTATCAATGGAAAAATATACAATGTTCATGGATTAGAAGGCTCATATTTCTAAGAAGTCAAATCTCACTAAATTGATCTATAGATTCAGTTCAATCCCAATCAAAGTCCCAGGAAGATTTTTGGTAGAAATTGATGGGAAGATTCTAAAATGTATATGGAAATGCAAAGGACCTAGAAGAGTCAAGATGTATTCAAGGGCCTCCCTGGTGGCGCAGTGGTTGAGAGTCCGCCTGCCGATGCAGGGGATACGGGTTCGTGCCCCGGTCTGGGAGGATCCCATATGCCGCGGAGCGGCTGGGCCCGTGAGCCATGGCCGCTGGGCCTGCGCATCCGGAGCCTGTGCTCCGCAACGGGAGAGGCCACAACAGTGAGAGGCCCGCGTACCACAAAAAAAACAAAAAACAAACAAAAAACAAACAAACAAACAAAAAAAAGATGTATTCAAGAAGATCAAAGTTGGAGGAGTTACACTACCAGTTTCAAGACTTAATATAAAGCTACAGTTAACAAGACAGCATTGTATGGGGATAAAGACAAAGAAATACATTCACAGAAGAGAATAGAGAGTTAAGAAATAAACTCAACACATATAGAGTCACTTGATATACAACAAAGTCACCACTGAAATTTATTGGGGAAAGGATGGTCTTGTCAACAAATGGGACTACAGCAACTGGATATTCTTACAGAAAAAGAAAAAGGAGAACCTTGATCCTCTATTTCACACCATAAGCAACATTTCATTTGCAATGGATTATAGACCTGAGCATTAGAACTGAAAAGATAGAATTTATGTAAGAAAATAAGAGCATATCTTCATGACTTTGGGGTAGGCAAGATTTTTTTAGGCAGGACACACAAAGCACTACACAAAAGAAAAAATGTGCTTCAGATTGATCAAAATTAAGAGTGCTGGGGCTTCCCTGGTGGCGCAGTGGTTGAGAGTCCACCTGCCGATGCAGGGGACACGGGTTCGTGCCCTGGTCCGGGAGGATCCCACATGCTGCGGAGTGGCTGGGCCCATGAGCCATGGCCACTGAGCCTGTGCATCCGGAGCCTGTGCTCCTCAATGGGAGAGACCACGACAGTGAGAGGCCCGTGTACCGCAAAAAAAAAAAAAAAAAAAAGAGTGCTTATCAAAGATGTTATTGAGAATGAAAATCAAGCCTTGTACTGGAGAAGATTTTCACAATGTATACAGTCAACAAAAGCCCCATTATAAGAATATATAAGAATTTCTAAAAATAAGTAAGAAAAAGACAACCTAATTTTTTAAAAATGGGCAAAAGACACAAGCAAGATTCCACAAAAGAGGTTATCCAAATGGACAAATAAGCACATAAAAAGATGTTCAAATAAGCAAAATGCAGTTAAATCTACAATCATTTACTAATACCCATTCACTACAGTGGTTCAAATTTAAAAGACTGACAATAGTCATTTATGAATATATGAAACAATTGAACTCTCTCCATTGCTGGTGGGAATGTATATTTATGCAACTTTGGGAAATTGTAGGATAGTGTGTGCTAAAGCTAATTGCATGCCTATCCTACAACCAAGCAATCCCATTCATAGTATACCTCCAAGGAAAATGAGTTCACCAAAAGACAAGTGCAAGAACATTTCTAGCAGTTTTATTCATAATAGCCAAACACTAGCAACAACTTCAGAGGGCTGGATAACCAAATTGTGATATATTCATATAATGGAATACCACACAGCAATATAAAAGAGTGAATTACGGTTACATGCCATAGTGGATTAATCTCACTGCCCTGTGTTGAGCAAAGAAGCTGGATGCCAAAGAGTACATACTCTTTCACTCAATTATGTTCAAGACAAGATGGAAACACTCTATGGTAGTATCAATAGAAGTCAGAGTAGTTGTAACTTTTGGGGGGCTGGGTATTGACAAGGAAGGGGCATAGGGAGCCTTCTGGGGCACCAGAGATGTATACATATGTAAATATTCATTGAACTGTACATTTTAAATTGATGCACTTTGCTACACTTCTATAAAATAAAAGAACTATGGAACAAAAATAGTAACCAATCTAGACAATAATAACAGTGTAGACAACAGATAATGAAAGTCTGGAGCAAAGAAGTGAATTTGGAGACAGATGTTGAGGGTGCAGTCTCGTAATTCCTGAGTTGACTCTTCAGGACTCCATTAGAATCCATAGACATCTCCTTACCAAGAAAGAAAAGTGTAAAAATAGCCACCCCATAATGATTAAATACATTTATTTTCTTTTCAATATTATCTTGTATTCCAATGGAGATTGTTGCTTTAAACATTTGACATAAACGTTTTTTCAAAAAGTGAATTGCTGGGCCTCCCTGGTGGCGCAGTGGTTGAGAGTCCGCCTGCCGATGCAGGGGATACGGGTTCGTGCCCCGGTCTGGGAGGATCCCACATGCCGCGGAGCGGCTGGGCCCGTGAGCCATGGCCGCTGAGCCTGCGCGTCCGGAGCCTGTGCTCCGCAACGGGAGAGGCCACAACAGTGAGAGGCCCGCGTACTGCAAAAAGAAAAAAAAAAAAAAAGTGAATTGCCAGTGTTACAACACTGCTTAGGAAAACTTGCCAAGGGGCTTATTAACACACATGCTATTGCCTGTGAGAAAGTTTAAAAAAAAAAAAAAAGGAGCTGCCGGAAACAGGCCTCTGAATAACAGAAAGGAAGGAAAGCTATTTCCTCCAGTGAATGGTGAATGTGTGGAGAAGGGATGTAGGTGACAATCCTTCCTCCCTGTACTTTTCCCTCATGCAAGAAGGAAAGAGATGCAGATATATTTCCTGAGGGGATTTTCTCCAAAGCAAGGTGTAAGCAAAACATAGTGAACCAACCCAAGGCAACTGGGCTGTTAATAATTATGAGGGTCTGTCTGGTAGATAACACATGAGGTCCATAGGTCTCCCAACCCACAGTGTTGCCGCTACAATGAAAGCAAGTCTCAGCCCAAATTTGGCCACACACACATAATGGTTATTATCAGGCAGGCTTAGAAACCCGTCTTAAAACTTGTTCTGTGGACTTGATGAAGCCCCAGGTCGGTGTTGTTTTAAGAACTCCATCTCACTTGAAACAAATAAAACATGAGTCTCCTGTGAGGATTCAATTGCCATCTTGTCAATCTCAAAGGGCCAAGACTCTTCTGAGTCAGTGGCTGGATTACAGGACCATTTAGGAGACAAGCCCAGAACACCATTCTGCAGGGTTTGGGCCACTAGCCTGTGACTCTGACCATGCAATGGCAGGGGTGCTCTTCAATATTTCCAGGGAATCCACACCTCTTGGGTCACTACTAATGTCACCAAGGGAAACATGTCTAACATGCATTTTGCTAGTTAACAAAGCCTCTGGTGTGAACTGGATCAGGAATGTGGGAGGTATTTCATGACAGGCTTTGCTCACCACCTCTGGAGAAAACACTCCTGCGTAGGACATCTGGCTGTCTCAGGCTTGTAAATCCAGTGTACTTCACACATGTTTATATCGCTGTGGTTCTGCTGAAGCCGTCAAAGTAAATTATAGACAACAGAACAGAAGCTGTCACAGAACTGATTTCTTAACTGAGGGACATAAATGTCAAGGTTGGTGGAAGGGAACGAGGTTCTCTCTTTGACATTAGGTCCAGGGATGAAAGAAGAATCGTGAATGACAAAAATTAGGAATAAGTGAGAGAAAATAGGAAAAAAGAAGTAGTTACAGTAACATTGCTTAAGCTTTTCTTAGTTTATTGCCTTTAATAAAAGGGGGTTGTAAACCTTTGGGGAAAAAATGTGGAAATCAAAGCCACAAACTCAGGTGAGCACTAAAAGAGCCTGCTGGGGGCTTCCCTGGTAGCACAGTGGTTAAGAATCCGCCTGCCAATGCAGGGCACAGAGGTTCGAGCCCTGGTCCAGGAAGATCCCACATGCCACGGAACAACTAAGTCCATGTGCCACAACTACTGAGCCTGCGCTCTAGAGCCCGCGAGCCACAACTACTGAGCCCAGGAGCCACAACTACTGAAGCCCGCATGCCTAGACCCCGTGCTCTGCAACAAGAGAAACCACTGCAAGGAGAAGCCCGCACACCACAACAAAGAGTAACCCCTGCTCGCCGCAACTAGAGAAAGCCTGCGCACAGCAACGAAGACCCAACGCAGCCATAAATAAAAAAATAAATAAATAAAATTTATTTTTTTAAAAAAAGCTGGATGGATTACCAAAACCAGTGTTCAGATCCTACCTCTGCCACGCACATGATGCTGAGTTGCCTACTTTTTACTTCTCTCTGCCTTAGCTCCTTAACCTGTGTAGTAGGAACAGTAATTCCTTCCTAATGAAATTCTCCGCAAGGAAACCCAAACCCAGCGGTTTCAAACGTCTGATATTGGCACACTCCTGCCCCCTGGTGGCGATTTTTAGAACTCTGTGGGCCGTAGTAAGGGCAAAGATTAAAGGTGGAAACTGTAAAACAAAAATCATGAGATGCCTTCCTTGTAATGCACAGTAGCTTTTCAATTGCTAATTTTCTTACCTCCTCAGTGCCTTTCCCCTCCTCCTACTATCAGTAGTACACACACTGCAGGAAGTTTCAGGAGTCATCCAATTACCCTGGAGGAACTGTAGTATATTTATTTTCATTTGTATTTTTCCTTCTCCTCCAGATCACAAGGATTTAGGGAGCATATCCATGTCTTTATGTCCTTAGAATGGCCTTTTTAGGAGATGTGACCACAGAGTCAAAGCTGTGGGAGTTACACAAAATCCTGCTGGAGATCATTTAAACATTAAAACTTGTAGTACTAGCAGGTAGAGAGAATATGAAAAGAATTCAAGATTGAATGCAGCAGTAAATAGATTAATTGGATTTAATTAAGAAGTGAAGCAACTGATTTATAGAGCTTCACCCATCCTAATTAGCTGATAAAATAGAAAGAAGCTCAAATAATTAGTAGGACTTGTAATTGGGACCCAAAGGAATAGGAATACTAATCCAACTCCATCGATAGAACAATTTTCTTTTTAAAAAATATCATGCATTTCCCCATTTTTCAATACTGTTAAATATGAGTTTGGAGTTGGAGTGGGAGAGGGAAGCAACGGAAGAAGTGAAAGGAGTTAGAGGAAGATCTAGAAATGGGGATGGAGTGGGAGCAAAGTCCTGGCAGATGGATGCCGAAGTCAACTCTTGCCCTGCTCCACAGCTGACGTAGTGCCAGTCCCCAGGCCTTTCCCCCACTATGTGACCTGGCACCCTCATGTTGCTTCTTAGTTGACCAGGGCTCCTGCTCTGTCTTCCCACCTGGACATCCCTCAGTGGGTCTTGGCCAGAATCCCATTGCTACCCTTAACATGTGGATCTTTTTTGTCTGCTACACTTTCTCACTTTCATCTGCTGGCTCCAGCCTATCCCTGAGCAAAGTAGTGATGTAGCAGAGGTATTTAGGTGTGATTCAAGAGTCCTGAAAGTAGAATTATGAGTTTTGGGTTCCAGCTCCAACTTGGTAATTAACCAAGCCACAGTGTCCTGAAGACTTGATTTCCTTTTCTGTAAAATGGGTATATCTATCTTCCCTAGCTCTAGGAAGGATCGAATGTGTAAAATACATGGGCAAGTGCTTATAAGAGGTAAGGCTTGTATCATGTAAAGCAGTGTCATCAATAGCTAGTTTATGATAACCTGCCTCCTCCAGCCTTCCCCATAAGAACTCTGTGGTGCTCTCAAGCTGTCTCCTTCCTGCCTGTTTTTTCCCTTTCCCTATCACAACCTAATCTTTGTGTATAATTGTTATTTACACCTTAATAGTATTAAATCAGAGATTTGGACAATTAAATCCAAGATAGTTATACCTTGCCCAGAGATATTTGCATGTTAAACCAAATAAGGTAGTAAAAACATTTAATCCTTGTTTAAGAAATCTTAACCAACAGTTTGGGGTAGGGGAGAGAAGCGAGGCTTTCCTTGAGCTCTGAAATCACTTAATTCGTGCCTGAATTATCCCATCTGAGCTGGAATTCACAGTGAATATTTGGATCAGTGTTTTAAAAGGATAGCTTTAGAGACTTGAATTCCATTTTTTTCTATACATATGGTTTGTTTTTTAACTGGGATTGTATTACATTTATGGTTAACATCCAATGGCCCAACATGGTCCACTGAGAGACATAATAGTGAGGTGGTTTAGTGCACAAATTCTGGAGCCAGGTGACCTCAGTTCAAATCCTGGCTCTCCCATGTATTACCTGCATGTCCTTGGGTGGGCTATTTAACTGCTCTGTGCTTCAGTTTCCTTATCTATAAAATAGGCTTATTGGGCGGATTAAATAAGTCAATAATAGGTCTAAAACATGTAGAACATGAGAGTTCCCTAGTGGTCCAGGGGTTGGGACTTGGTGCTTTTACTGCCCAGGGCCCAGGTAGGGGAGCTAAGATCCTGTGGGCGGCGTGGCCAAAAAATAAAAATAAAAAATAACATGTAAAAATTCAAACCATTTAGAAATTTATTTTTATTTTTATTTATTTTTATTTTATTTTTTTTTCTTTTTGCGGTATGCGGGCCTCTCACTGTTGTGGCCTCTCCCGTTGCGGAGCACAGGCTCCAGACGCGCAGGCCCAGAGGCCATGGCTCACGGGCCCAGCCGCTCCGCGGCATATGGGATCCTCCCAGACCGGGGCACGAACCCGTATCCCCTGCATCGGCAGGCGGACTCTCAACCACTGCGCCACCAGGGAGGCCCTAGAAATTTATTTTTAAAAACTAAAAAATCTCACTTAAGTTCCTCCCCTCTCCACAGGCCATGATTAAAGTTAACTTGTGATGATCCTTCAAGAGTTTTTAACTGATTTTTAAAAAATCATGGGAATATAATTTACTCGTTATTTGGCAACTGGTTTCTCTCAACAGTGCAGCTAGGAGGTATTTCCAGGTCCCTAGTCTACCTCTTTGTTCCTATGGGCTTCCCAATCTGCCCACAGCACAATTCACTTAACCCATGTCTTATTGATGGATATTTGGGGTTTTTCCAATTGTCCACTATTATGTTGCCTTTTCACTCATTCTTTTCTTTTTGTAATTCAAAACCATCGAGCTGAACCTTAGCAGGGCTTCCTCATTTCACAATCATAGCTCATTTCCTATTGAGCAAAGCTTCTTCCTCAGGTCAGCTCTTGCCACACCCCTAAGGGTGGGGGGCTTTTTCCACAGAAAGAAGAAGTGGAATTATCTATCCTGGGCCTTAGGAGCAAACATGCTCATTCTCTTGACGGTGATGCCCATGCTGCTTGGCCTACGCAGCACTGCTGCCCCTGAGGCTCCTGAACAGCTTAATAACCTGAAACAACAAAATCAACGTCACTTTGCCTCCAGTGCGGTTGGTAAGTTGTAATAGATGTGGAAACAGACAGGATGCCTTCCCATGACATATACCACCTCATGGAAGAGAGATGTGTTCCAGGGTGAGTCTGTTTCCTCAGTGTCATTCCAATATACGCTCCTGTTTTCAGGGGTCAATGGTGATATGCTTCCCTGTCATAAATGCTCTTTCCTCTCCCTTTGAGGATGAACTGAAATCTGATCCCTTTTTTTGAAGCTTTCCCAATTGCTCCGGCCTATAATAGTACTTCCCTTTTCTGAATTTCTTCAGCAAGAATGCCTTCTAAGTGAAGAACACCTTGTGAGGGTGAACCCCTGGGCCACAGAACCAGGGATTGTGGGGAGGTTTGAGATAGAAGGCCATCGTATACCTGAATCTCATAGAAATAACGTAGTTATAAGAGGAGAGGTCTATAAGCAGAGGGACACTATGGAATATACTGGAGTTAATATGTACGAAAGGGAAGTGTAGTTTAGAAGCATGTATACCCACGACAAGAAAGAAGGAAAGCAAGAGGCTAGTGCAGTATTCCTCAAAATGCAGTCTGGGGAATTTGTTAGAAATGCAAATTCTTAGACCCCTCTGCAGACCTGCTGAGTCAGAAACTCTAAGGGTGGGGCCCATTAATCTGTTTTAACAAGCCCTCCAGGTGAGTCTGATTCACGGGGAAGTTTGAGAACCAGTGATAGCAAAGAAGAGACTTTTGCAACTGAAAATCTCTGGAGAAGTAGAGCAGCTAGAGGGACTCCAGGTCCTACTCATGCTTCACCCACTGTCAGCCGCTGCAATGTGGATCTGGTGGTAGGAAGTGGAGGAACAAATCCAAGTGACACATGGTCCTTCCCTTCAAGATGGGATGCGTAAATAAGACAGCAGTCCTACAGAGTGAGATGGACTCTGTGCCAAAATGATGGTTGAGACCAGTGGTTCCCAACTGAGGTGACTTGGGAAAGCCAGTCTCTTACAAATACAGACTCCTAGATCCCACTCTGAGAGATTCTGATTCGCATCTGAGGAGTGACTGAGTCTATACTTTTAAAAGCTGCTCAGATTTTTATGACAACTATAAAGAGAAGCCTGGTTTGGGAAGCCTTGTTTTAAATAGTGGTAACGAGGAAGTTCTGAATAGGGAGGGGAGAACTCAAGCCTGGGGTGGCAGGGAAACTCCACCTAGTAGGAAGGGATAAGCTCCCCTCCAAGGGCCTGTGCTCGTCACGTATTTCCTGGAGGGCCTGCAGGGACAGGAGAATTACTGCCATCTGGGGCTAAAGTTCTGCCTGAAACTTGGCCCCAGGATTTCTCTCCTCCATGCCAGATGTGGAGACTGATGGAGGAGACATGACAGGAGGAAGGCTTTTGGGAAGAGGGCGTGTGAGGAAGGCTTAAAGGTTAATGCTAATTATCCAGCAAATTGTCAGACCTTCTCAAGGGCTGCTAACCAAAAGACTGAGACTGCTTTTTTTTCTTAAGGGAAGTGGGGGCGGGAGGGACGATTTAGAAAGCTCCAGAAGTGACTGAGCTCAGACAAAGCTAGGATTTATCTTGTCCCTGCTCTAGACTGCTCTCTGACAGTCGTGATCCTAAGAGAGGGGGCGTGGGGTCACCACCTGAGCCGGTGATAAAGCCATCATCTCCAATGGTCTTCAAAAGTTGATTTTATAAGCAGAGCTTTAAGAAATATCTCAGGTGGAACTCTGAAATGGGTTAAACTTAGAAACATAAGGACTGAGCTGCTGTAGTTAGGTTGGGGGTCCAGTTCCCACATCCTTGGTCTCCTTCCTTTCTATCACTCGGGAACAATTACCATTCCCCACCCCTCCCCTACCCCGGCTCCCTGGGATGACACTCCGTAGAGAGCGGTTTGAAAAAGACTGATCTGGTTGACCTCCCATCCAGAGCCTTGGGAGATTGCTTTCAGGGACAGCCAGATCACTACTGCACAAAGTCATCCTTCCTACTGCTGGAAGCTTTGATCCGCAGAGACTTCTTCCTTTTTACTGAGGTAAGAACGGCTCCCTAAACTTCCACCCACTGTGTCTAATTTTTCCCTCCGGAAGTACTGCTACATTCTTCCACATGAAAGGTCTTTAAATAAATGTTCATAAAGACCATCATCTCTTTTCCAGGTAAAAGCCTCATCACATCTTCCAATAGATTCTTGGGTGACTGTGGTCACTCCCTGCGGAACATACTCCAGTTGGTCCATGTCCCCTTTAAGATAAGGCTCCTGAAGGAGAATTTGGCTCCAGACAGGATCTGGCCAGGGCGGTGTGTATCGGAGCCATTCCTCCCCTTGATCTGGACATTAAGCCTCAATTAGTGTGTTGTGGGATTACATTAGCTTCCTTGGCAGCCACTCTCCAGTCTGTTCATACTGAATCTGCTGTCTACGAAACCTCCTCTGATTCACATTAATTGCTATTAAGTGAATTCTTTCCCATCCTGTGCTCCTGCAGTTGACATTTCTTAATGTAAGAGCTGGATGTTACTTTTAGCTCCATAAAATTTCATCCTGTTGGTTTTAGTCCAGTCATGAAAAATATTTTAAAATCTTGATTCTGTTTTTCAATGGCTATTACTTCCCAGCCTTAGTTGCCTTGAATTTTAGTGTTACTTTTGTACATCTGGAAGACTGCTAACATATATCTGGAGCTTAGGGGAGAGGTGGAGACGAGAAGCACTTTTTTAAACTTCCACTTATTGAGTACACTCTTATTTAATCTTTCATCTTTACACTGGCCCAGTGAAAACAGATACTAATATTGCTTTTTGTTTGTTTGTTTTTGTTTTTTGTGGTACGCGGGCCTCTCATTGCTGTGGCCTCTCCCGTTGTGGAGCACAGGCTCCGGACGCACAGGCCCAGCGGCCATGGCTCACGGGCCCAGCCGCTCCGCGGCATGTGGGATCTTCCCGGAGCGGGGCACGAACCCGTGTCCCCTGCATCGGCAGGCGGACTCTCAACAACTGCGCCACCAGGGAAGCCCTAATATTGCATTTTATAAAGGAGGAAACTAAGGGGAAGGGAGAAAGATGAAGATCTTCCTCAGTTATCAGTCTCAGTGACTACTGGGCATGCAGCTGCTTCTACACATGCACTCACACATGCAAGTTATGTAAGCTCCACCCCGTGGTCTTAAAGGAAGGTTTGGGTTCAGCTGTGACTAATAGGCTTATTTCCAAAGGGTGGAAACAAGAAAAACTAACTCCTGGGTCCTTCTTCTTAGAGTGACATCTCATTAGCCTTTTGAAGAAAATGATGTCAGGCATAAGAATGGATGAAAATTGGAAACATCTAGGAAAAGATGAAGTTGGATTTTAAAAGTAAAGCTTATTGAGCCTATAATGCCATAAAATGTGACTTGGTCATACAGGTGTTTTAGTGACATGATCTTGGAATTTGCATTTGTGGCTTTATCAGGCTGATAGAATTTTTTTCCTTGTCTTTTTAGATGCTGCAGGAGGAAGCGATGATTAAGTGAAGGATTTTCCCCATATTACCCTACTTTAATTTATCTTCACAGCATTTATGATCACATGATACTTTTCTTATTTACTTATTTCTCCCCACTGAAATGTGAGCTCCATAAAAGCAGGGTCCTGTCTGCCTTATTCTCCTCTGTATCCCTATTACCTAGAATAGTGCTCGGCACGTATTAAGTGTTTAAAATGAATGAATCTAAGTATGACACAGATAACTTAGCATTTTAAAAAGAGTATTTAAAAACAATGTACAAGGCTGAGCAAGACTCACTCCGAACTCACTCTGGTTGTAGATATAGGCACATTGTTTAAATTTTAAGAAAATACTACTAACATCCTTCCAGGGCCAGGTCAAAGCTACTTTTTTTTTTTTTTTTTTTTTTTTTTTTTTGCGGTACGCAGGCCTCTCACTGTTGTGGCCTCTCCCGTTGCGGAGCACAGGCTCCGGACGCGCAGGATCAGCGGCCATGGACCACGGGCCCAGCCGCTCTGCGGCATGTGGGATCCTCCCGGACCGGGGCACGAACCAGTGTCCCCTGCATCGGCAGGCGGACTCTCAACCACTGCGCCACCAGGGAAGCCCCAAAGCTACTTTTTGATAAATTTTTAAAAATGTACTGCCCTCTGATGGTAGTGGGGGGGTTAATTTTAATTTTAGCAGAAGTAGTTGGACATCCCAGTTCCCTAAGACCAAACTATGGCTTTGGGTAATGGCAGAACCAAGGTGTGGCCTGGGAGGGCCTATAAAATACACAATGTGTTTGCTATGCATATTCAAGACAATTCCCCTAGCTACTGCTCCTACTTACCCACAAACTTTCCAACCAGGTTGCTGTCTCCAGCCCACTCATTCTGGGGTCCCAATGGTCAGCTTGGCAGTGCTAGGGTGGGCCTGCTCAGAGATGGTGTCAGAAAGATAGTGACACCGCTTGCTTGCTTGGGCCTGCTGGGACCCCAAGAGGTGTGAGCCCTCATATGGCAATTGTCCTTTATTTGTCTAACTTCTCAACTTGGCCTCTTTCTCTTTTGCCTCAAGCTTTCGGCTCTTTCCTGCCTCCTGTTCCTAGCTCTTCTCATAGGTGGAAATGTCAGATTTGAAAGTTTTTAAAATGTCAGCACATTATATCAAAAGCATGCTTCCAAAGTCTAAAAAGATGTTAATCCTTTTATCATAAGGGCTACCAGGTGTCAAAACATAATTTTCAAAATTTTAAAAACGTAATTCTCATAACCAATATAAAATGAACACATGCTAAGATTCATTAACTCATTGATGAAGGGGACCAATAAGATGGTAAAGCTGGTTCCAAAAGTATTTTGAAGGACTAAGTGTTTATAGGTTTTCACAAAGGAATGTTAGAATAAGACTGCTAGGTTAGATACAAAAGTGGTTAATGTCCTATAGGCAAGTAAGCCTATAGGTTATCTTCTTTACTGGACAGAAAATTTCATGTTAACAGTGTCTGGATTCCAATCAAATAGTAAACCTCAAAGTCAAACACAGATACATTGTCCTAGAAAATTAAGCAATCTTTGGAAAAGCTTCTACACAATGCTATAGTATAATATTGAAAAGACATGTGGCCCTCATGTTTTGCCTTATTTTAAGTTTGGGATAATTTTTCATAACACAAGTTTTTTTTTCATATATACATTAATATAAAGTTTATATGTATTTCTCCTGTTAGTCTTTTCCCTGTTTTGGACCGTGTTAGTATTTTTCAAATGTTGAACAGTGGATAATGAGAGAGAAAACATAAATCTCACAAAACTTCTTTTGTTACTAGTTGATAACTCTAATTTCAGGGTGAAAGTGTTTGGTGTAGAGTGGAGGGAAAGAGGGAAAGTGAGAGGAGGGTTTAAAGGTTTTGGCTAAAATGAACTTTGAGGATTACATTAGGATTTTAATTTATCCATTTTATTATGGTTCATTATCAGACATAATGGATACCTCTAAGTTTCTTGTTGGTGGAGAATCCATCAGACCCAAAACATGAAAATTATGTAGTACCCAGTATCTAATAACAGGGAAGAGAAACAGTGGAATCAACAAGTATTTAATGATAGTGATGACAGTTGCTTGGCTCTGGTTAAGATTTCCTTTGAAATGTAGAGGCACATGGTAATTTTGCTGTCCCAACTATGTAATGCTACTACTATTAACAAGGTCAAAATGGCAGCCCTAATGAAATTTGCTAACCTAAGAGTTCTTACCAGAAACTGAAAGTTCCTGGATCCATAATCATGCATTAGGGTGTCCATATCTAGGTTAGGAACAAGGATCATTTATTCAGTTTAAAGAAAATCCTGTCTTGAACAGGTACTGCCAATTTTTTGTTTGTTTGTTTGTCTGTTTGTTTGTTTTTTGCTTCTGGTGGAACACATATAGGAACTTTTTTCTGACTTAAAAAAAAAAAAACGGCTAATCTTTTATCATTTTCTCCTCTGTACCTTTTCTCTCCCTCTTCCTAAACATGTAATATTAATTCCATCCTTTTACATTTTCTTCTTCAAATTATCGATGCAGTTGCCCAAAACCATAGTAAGCATTTCATACCTACCCAAATGACTTTAGGAACTGGCTGAGTTTCTTCTTCCCTTTGCCCTTCATCGATCAGTATTCCCAGGATCTTTCAGCATCTGGGCTACTGCTCCTCCAGACTCCTTAATTTCACAAGGCTCCATAACTTTTTTGATTTTATGGATTTCTGTCTCTATCAGTCTTGGTCTGTCAAATTCAGATGCTGGATCTCATCACCACTAGGACTTACTAAACTTCTGAGATCTCTTAACTCAGAATATCCATTCTCTATCCCAATTGCTTTATTGTTTTCTCCCAAGCTCACCTGTCACAACTTGCCAGACCTGCCCTCTGATGCCACCCTTTCTAGTACTTTTCATTGCTCAGCCCCTCACATTTGACTCAGTTCCTCCTGGCTCCACAGGACTCCACCCAGCCTTAGAGTCCAAGGTCCCCGGCTTTGTACTGCCCTTGCCAGTTGCCTAGCCTTCCTCACTCTCTTGTGCTTTGCTCTGTCCACTGTATCAATCTCTTCCCAGAGGTCTCTGGGTCTATCCTTAAAACACACATTGTCCATACTGGGTCCACAAATGAAAGAGGCCAATGGAAGAGGTTTGTTCCTTTGTTAACAGGAGTTTTTTGGCTGCAAAAAAGAGAAAAACATCCACTTAAATTGGCTTAAAAATGGGGAATTTTGTTATTTAATGTAACAAAATGTCCAAAGGTAGGGCAGGCTCCAGGTGCAGTATGCCAGGGCTCTGGCTCCATCTTTCTGTAATTCTCTCTGTTCTGCCCTCATTAATGATCAGCATCATCCTCAGACTGGCCACAAAATGACTGCAGTATTTCCAGGTGTCATATTCAGATACAACCATGTCCAGAGAAATAGAGGAGACTCCTTTTCTCCAAAAAATAGTGAACACCTATTTCACAGGTCCTTGTAGATCCCCCTTCACATCTCATTGGCTAGAACTGGGTAACATGCCCATCTCTAAACCAATCATAGAGAATGAAATGGAACTACTGGGATTTATTGAGACCAAACGGTCTTTGCCTCTAGATCTGAGACTTATGTGGGAGGGATTATACCTGAACAAACAGTATTGGGCCTCTGCAGGCAGTGAAGGAAGTGAAAGGATGTTGAGTAGGTAATCTGCTATATAACAGTATCTGCTACAGTGTGAAATGGTGAACCACTGAGAGGATTTTACAGCCATAAAGGCTAGAAATTTTGAGCTTGAAGGCTGATTGTTCATTCAGCCATTAACACTCTTGTAAACTTGGCCAGGGGAAGTTCTTTTGTTAGTTTGTTTCTAGGAGAGAGGAGGTGAGGATAGGAGAGATCCTTTTCAGTTTGTGACCCCTGGGTTGTAGGTTTTCATTTGACTCCCCACACTCTACTTTCTCCATCTATGTTGAACACATCCAACCTCACCCTTCCATCTGAACAAAGCTCCTCCTTTCTTTCTTTCTTTCCTTCCTTCTTTCTTTCTTTCTTTAAATTTTTGGCTGTGTCGGGTCTTAGATGCAGCACATGGGATCTTCGTTTTGTCAGGCGGGATCTCTCATTGTGGCACTCAGGCTCTTTGTTGTGGTGCACAGACTTCTCTCTAGTTGTGGCCTACAGACTTCTCTCTAGTTGTGGCCTGCAGGCTCCAGAGCGCATGGGCTCTGTAGTTTGTGGCACACAGGCTCTCTAGTTGAGGCACGCGGGCTCAGTAGTTGCCACGTGTGGGCTTAGTTCCTCTGTGGCATGTGGGATTTTAGTTCCCCAACCAGGGCTCGAACCCACGTCCCCTGCATTGGAAGGTGGATTCTTTACTGCTGGACTACCAGGGAAGTCCTCTCCTTCTTCTTAATGAAATAAAAAATCACATTTTAAGGCAAGACAAGAAAAATTTAAACACAAAATTTTTCAAGGACTTCCCTGGTGGTGCAGAGGTTAAGAATCCGCCTGCCAGGGCTTCCCTGGTGGTGCAGTGGTTGAGAATCTGCCTGCTAATGCAGGGGACATGGGTTTGAGCCCTGGTCTGGGAGGATCCCACGTGGCGTGGAGCAACTGGGCCCGTGAGCCACAACTACTGAGCCTGCGCGTCTGGAGCCTGTGCTCCGCAACAAGAGAGGCTGCCATAGTGAGAGGCCCACGCACCGCGATGAAGAGTGGCCCCCGCTTGCCACAACTAGAGAAAGCCCTTGCACGGAAACGAAGATGCAACACAGCAAAAATTAATTAATTAATTAATAAACTCCTACCCGCAACATCTAAAAAAAAAAAAAAAGAATCCACCTGCCAATACAGGGGACATGGGTTCAAGCCCTGGTCCAGGAAGATCCCACATGCCACGGAGCAACTAAGCCTGTGCACCACAACTACTGAGCCTGTGCTCTAGAGCCTGCGAGCCACAACTACTGAGCCTGCATGCCACAACTACTGAAACCTGTGCGCCTAGAGCCCACGCTCCACAACAGGAGAAGCCACCGCAATGAGAAGCCCATGCACCACAACAAAGAGTAGACCCGCTCGCTGCAACTAGAGAAAGCCTGTGAGCAGCAACGAAGACCCAACGCAGCCAAAAATAAAATAAATTAATTAATTTAAAAAAAAAGTGATTGGTCAGGGACCTATACTCAATATTTTGTAATAACCTATATGTGAAAAGAATCTACAAAAGAATATATATGTGTGTGTATGTGTGTGTGTGTATGTAACTGAATCACTTTGCTGTAAACCTGAAATTAACACATTATAAATCAACCATACTTCAATAAATATAAATAAATAAATATTTTTTTAAAAGATAGTGATCGGTGCAGAACAGACTGGTCAGACAACCTGGGGAGATACTGGGCCACACTTCATGGAGGTCCTTAGCTTAAATACTTACTTATGACCTTATTAATGTTACTAGCTGTATTACTTGTATTCTGCCTATTTTACAAGATTATTATTTCTTGCATTACCAAATATGTGACTGAGCCTCAGATAAAATTAATGATGCCTAAGTGACCTGAAATGATGGACCAAATATATAGTCCTATAAGACCAATGATTGTAATAGTGTAACTCTAGATACGGGAAGAAGCAACAAGAGGGAGCCATTTCCTGGACCATAACAGACTAGTAAGACAGGCAATCCAGAGGCTTTTGGCTGCTGTTAACAGGACATAGTCCAGTAATAGCACATTGAGTGGCCTATCAATGAAATCCTTGCCTGACCTGGGAATGAGCATTCCCAGTGCTCTGGAACAAATTGGTCACCAAATGCCTCCCAAACCTTGGTCGAAATTAAGATCGAAAGGGAAGTGATCGATAAACAAAGAATGTTGAGACCTCCCTGGTGGTCCAGTGGTTAGGACTCCGCGCTCCCAATGCAGGGGGTCTGGCTTCAATCCCTGGTCGGGGAACTAAGATCCCACACACTGCAACTAAGCCTGTGTCCTGCAACTACTGAGCCCACTCTCTGAGTGCCGCAACTAGAGAGCCTGCATGTTGCCAGGAAGACCCAGTGCAGCCAAAATTGAAAGAAAGAAAGAGAGAGAGAGAGAGAGAGAGAGAGAGAGAGAGAGAGAAAGGAAGGAAGGAAGGAAGGAAAGAAAGAAAAGAAAGAAAGAAAGAAAGAAAGAAAGAAAGAAAGAAAGAAAGAAAGAAAGAAAGAAAGAAAGAAAACGTTGCCCACCACTGAGTTCAAGAATCAAGTCCTTAACTGCTGCAGTCACTGACCTACAATACACCCTGAAATGAATTCAGGGCGAAAGATCAGTATGAGGCACTCTGTGCTCTGGGAAAGCTGACAGAACTGGCCCTCAGATAGATACTTTCAGGAGAAATTTTTTATAAACCCGGATTCTTGAATCTTCCCATACTTAGAAAAGCACTAAAACCATTAACTAAGATGTCTATTCCCCATGGCTAGTAGCAACCTTCTACTGAGATGTGTGCTTGGTTGCACATATCTCTTTCACCAAAATCCCCTTACCTCTTTCAAACAGTTCTCAGAGCTCTTTGAGAGACTGCCTCCCGGGTTATAATACTCAGTTTCATTCGAATAAACTTTTCCATTTCTTTCTTAGATGGGCTGTGGATTAATTTTTTTCATCGACATGCTCACCCTTCATTTTCACCTTAACTACTCACTCTTACCCCGGCTTCTCCTCAGTCTCACTATAATCTGATGGCTCTGCCTGGCTCATCAAGAAGAGGACTGGACTTCCCTGGTGGCATAGTGGTTAAGAATCTGCCTACCAACGCAGGGGACATGGGTTCAAGCCCTGGTCCGGGAAGATCCCGCATGCCGCAGAACAACTAAGCCCATGTGCCACAACTACTGAGCCCGTGTGCTGCAACTACTGAAACCTGCATGCCTAGAGCCCACGCTCCACAAAGAGAAGCCACTGCAATGAGAAGCCCACACACCGCAACGAAAAGTAGCTTCCACCACTTGTCGCAACTAGAGAAAGCCCACGTCCAGCAACGAAGACCCAACACAGCCAAAAATTAATTAATTAATTAAAAAAAAAAAAAAAAAAGACTGAAATCATGAACCTGCCCCTGACATCATAACTGGACTATCATCAGTCTTCTCTCTTATTCTTCCCTTTCCTTTATTTTTTTATAAAATTTTATTGGAGTATAGTTGATTTACAGTTATGTGTTAGTGTCAGGTGTATAGCAAAGTGAATCAGTTATACATATACATATATCCACTGTTTTTTAGATTCTTGTCCCATATAGGTCATTACAGAGTATTGAGTAGAGTTCCCTGTGCTATGCAGTAGGTCCTTATTAGTTATCTATTTTATATATAGTAGTGTGTATATGTCAATCCCAACCTCACAATTTATCCCTCTCAAGCCACCCTGCTTTCCCTCCTGGTAACCATAAGCTTGTTTTCTACATCTGTGACTCTGTTTCTGTTTTGTAGATAAGTTCATTTGTACCATTTTTTAGGATTCCACATATAAGTGGTATCATACGATGTTTGTCTTTCTCTGTCTGACTTACTTCACTCAGTATGACAATCTCTAGGTTCATCCATGTTGCTGCAAATGGCAATATTTCATTCTTTTTTATGGCTAATACTCCATGGTATATATGTACCACATCTTCTTTATCCATTCCTCTGTGATGGACATTCAGGTTGCTTCCATGTCCTATTGTAAATAGTGCTGCAATGAACATTGGGGTGCATGTGTCTTTTTGAATCATGGTTTTTTCTGGGTATATGCCCAGTAGTGGGATTGCTGGGTCATATGGTAATTCTATTTTCAGTTTTTTAAGGAATCTCCATACTGTTCTCCATAGTGGCTGCATCAATTTATATTCCCACCAGCAGTGTAGGAGGGTTCCTTTTGCTCCACACCCTCTCCAGCCTTTATTATTTGTAGACTTTTAAAAAATTAATTAATTTATTTATTTTTGGCTGTGTTGGGTCTTCGTTGCTGCGCGCGGGCTTTCTCTAGTTGAAGTGAGCAGGGGCTACTCTTCATTGCGGTGCGGGGGCTTCTCGTTGCAGTGGCTTCTCTTGTTGCGGAGCATGGGCTCTAGGCACGTGGGCTTCAGTAGTTGTGGCACGTGGGCTCAGTAGTTTTGGTTCACAGGCTCTAGAGCGCAGGCTCAGTAGTTGTAGCACATGGGTTTCTTTGTTCCGTGGCATGTGGGATCTTCCTGGATCAGGGCTCGAACCCATGTCCTCTGCATTGTCAGGCAGATTCTTAACCACTGTGCCATCAGGGAAGTCTCCTCTTCTGACTCTTTTAAGGGCACTAATCCCATTCATGAGAGCTTCACCCTCATGATTTCATCTAATCCTAATCACATCCCAAAGTCCCCATCTCCTAATACCATCACATTGAGGGGTAGAGTTTCAACAAATTAATTTTGGAATAGCAGATACATTCAGTTCATAACACTTAGGTTAGGCAAAGAGGTCTTAGAATTGACACCAAAAGTATGATCTATAGAAGAAAATAAAATGATATATTGGACTTCATCAAAAATTTTAAATTTTATACTTCAAAGAAAACATTGAGAACATAAAAAGTCAATCCACAGACTGAGAAAAATATCTGCAGATCATATATCTGAAAAAGAACCTGTATCCAGCATATATAAAGAACTCTTACAAGTCAATAATAAGAAAAACAACCCAGTTTTTAAATGAGCAAAAGACTTGCCTAGACATTTCACCAAAAACATTGATTTTGTGCACTTAAAAACAGGTGAATTTTGTGGTATATATATTGAGGTATATAAGTTATACCTCAATAAAACTGTTTAAAAAATAGGAAATAGAATAGAATCAACATCTACAGGTCATTTGTTCTAAGAACGAACAAGAAGGGTCAAACATATGCACAAAACCTCTTCAAACCCACGTAGAGATGGAGATTGAAAAAGATTGGAGAAGGGATGGAATAAATGCATTCATTCAATAAACACTTTTTGAGTATTTATTTTGTGGAGGCTCCCAGGACATCTGGAAAGGGGCAGCTTTAAAGGTTAGGGAAAGCTCATGCTTTTTTAAAAAAAAAGTCAGAAGAGAGCTTGTTTGCTATTCTCTGTTCTCCACCATGTGAGAATACAACCAGAAGTTGATAGTCTGCAACCTGGAAGAGGGTTCTCACCAGAAACTGACCAAACTAATCATGCTGACCATGGTGGCACCCTGATCTTGGACTTCCAGTCTCCAGAACTATGAGAAATAAATTTCTGTTTTTTTTATAGTCCACCCAGTTTATAGTATTTTGTTATAGCAGCCTGATCTGGCTAAAACACCAAGGTCATAGAGATTTTCTCTTTTATTTTCTTCTAAAAGTTGGATAGTTTTAGCTTTTTTCATGTAGGTGTATGGTCTTCTATTTCCTTTTTAATATCCTGTAACTTCCATCCTAATTACTCCCTTCAAGATTCATCCTTGAACATTAATAGAGACCTACTTGCCTTTCCTCAGTTTTCACCCACTGCTTCTGTCAAAATATAGATAGGTGATTAAATAATTACAAAAAACTTGATGAATAAAATAGTCCCAAAAGTACAAGGAGACAGATCTGATGAACTTCTCAGGACATAATGTTTTACAGTGACCACTCACAGTACTTTGACATACAGGGTGCTTGAGTCATACTTGCTTAATTGGGAAATAGAAAAAAAAAAACCTTTAGGTCAATTCTTGGGCTGGTCCAGGGATTCACATACAATCTTTAGTTAAGCGTACAGTACACTAAGAGGTCCAAACTGAATTGCATTTCCAGGTTCACATGTGAACAAACCTTCACCACTCAATGAACCAGAGATTCTAGGGATCCAACAGACTGAGGATAACCCAGGGCCAAATTGAATATTCAGGGCAGCTCTCAAAGTATTGAGCTTCATAGCCTGAGCATACATCTCTACACTTGGATTAGAGCCAGATCAGCTCTAAAGGGGATGGGATGGGGTTGGGAGGGAGAGGGGAGGATGGTGGTTAGACTTATCTAACAAACTAAATGAGCTAAAATTTGGTTAGATGCCATATTAGGTAAAGAAAGAGAAGGCGATGTGTTTTCTTGTTTTAGTATGGTGGAGCCTTATGTACGTTGACAGACTGCAGAGAAAGCCAGCAGAGAATGAAAGTGAAAATGAGAAAGACAGGGGCAGAGAGAGAGAGAAAGAATAATTGATAAAGCCGGGTCATAAGAGAAGATGGAATCCAGAGCGCTCTAGGGAAGCTAATTTCTCTGCGGAGTGGGAATTGAGAGAAGGTGAGGGGAAATATTCCCATTTCACTTTTACACTCTGGTATTTGCCTAAAAATTTAAGATAATGAACAGTGAATATGTATTAATTCTATAATCGAAAAAACACTTAAAAGAGCTAAGCAGAAGAATTAGCTTTGAACAAGGTACACGGAGGAAAAAACGCAATAGCTACTCAGCTCATATGATCACCCCCTTCTGCTCTAGTTAGTCAGTACCTCTATTGCACGTTAGTTTTGTTGCTTTGGCTGAACTATGTTAACAACTCAAAGGCGAAAGTTATGGCCCATTTTGCATCTTCCTATAGTTCTTAATTTAGTGAACATAGATGTACTCGATAAACATTAAAAAAAAAAAACCCAAAACATGGATTCGGAAGTGTGGGGCAGATGACATTAACATAATCAAAAGATAATTATTTTGATACATATGGAAAGTTCGTATATGATAAAGGATGCATTTCAAGTCAGTGTAGGGAAAGACAGGTAATTCAATAGATAGTGGTGTTGGGACAGTGGGATGGGCATCTAGAAAAAAGTAATCTCATATTTTACAGCAAAATTAATTCCTGTACAGAAAAAATCATGGGATTAAAACAAAAAGTCTTGGAGTGAAAAATCCTCTCTAAATATGACACAAAAATGCAGAAGCATAGAGAAGAATATTGATCAATTAGACTTGGAAAAAATATCATAAACAAAGTCAAAAAACAGATGACAAGGTGGAAGTATCTGCAACTCATATCATAAACCAAGAACTACTTTCCTTAATGAATAACTTTTTACAAATCCATAAGAAAAAGACAAGTAATAGAAAACTGAGTGAAGGACTTAACATTTTTTACTTCATAAAAAAATGGCTTATTTCATAAAAAGTGTATGAAGACGCTCAGTCTCACTCATAAGAAAAGACATAAAAATTAAAACTATGAGATACCATTTTTAAATTATAAAATTGACAAAGATCAAGTTTGATAACTCTGTCAGTGAGCATGTGGGGAAAACAGGTACTCACGTATTTCTTATAGTATAAATTGCTACAACCTTCATGGTAAGTACCGTGTGTTGGTAAAATACACTCCAACGTCATCTCCTATCCTTTTTCTTTTGCTCAATCTGTATTAGCCACATTGGCCACTTTACTCTTCCTCAAATATACCAAGCACGCTCCAGCCCTGGGGGCCTATGCACTTATCATTCTCCGCTACCCCTGAAATGCACATCAATTTTTCCTTACCTCCTTCAGGCCTTTGCTCAAATGTCACCTCTTCAGTGTGGCCTTCTCTGAAGGCCCTATCAAAAATAGTGGCGCCCGTACCATCATTCTTTTGTTTTTTTGGGTTTTTTTTTTGCGGTACATGGGCCTCTCACTGTTGTGGCCTCTCCCATTGCGGAGCACAGGCTCCGGACGCACAGGCTCAGCAGCCATGGCTCACAGGCCTAGCCGCTCCGCGGCATGTGGGATTTTCCCGGACCGGGGCACGAACCCATGTCCCCTGCATGGGCAGGCGGACTCTCAACCACTGCGCCACCAGGGAAGCCCCCATCATTCTCTTTTTACCTGTTTTGAACTCTGAGCACTTATCATGTGACATCATTCTATGTATATTTATTGTCTCTCCCCTCCAAGCAGACCGTAAACCTTGTAAAGGCAAGGACTTTGTTGTGCACACTGCTGCATCCCCAGACTCTAGAACAGTACAGGCTCAGCATGTTGTAGGCGCTTATTAAGTACATTACTGAATGAATGAATGAATCTCTTTGGAGGACAATCTAGCAATATCTATTAAAATTCAGGATGCACATACCCAGTAATTCCCCTCCAGGCGTCATTTTTAGTTCAGCAAAATAGGGAATGTACAAGGTTATTTACTGTGGTATTGCTTGTAATAGTGAAAGGGGAAAACAGCCTAAGGTCAATTTTTAAAATATATCATCTACATCTATACAGTGAAATAGTATGTAGTTATGGAAGGATCTCCAGTTCTGAAAATTGTTTTGCTACCTTTGACAAATATACATTTGAGACATGGCCATCTTAAGTCCTTGGTGATATCACTATAAGAATGACCTCTTTAATGAGACTTTTAATGGTAAAGAGAGTAGGGATGGACAGGTGGAAAGAATGAGTAACTTTTATAGCTTTATTTAATGGGTATTAATTTCCTTGCAGAAAACAGGATTTCTACCAATTAAATATTCTAATATGAAGAAAGATATATCTGTACATATATAACCTTGTTCAACAACGATCTTCTCTTTGGAGATACAAACTCATGAACAGGCCTAAACTGGCTGTACATATGTTCATTTATTATGGGTAGATTTCCCATTTTACAAACAAACCTCTTACTTATGGGAAGAGGTTCAGGGTTTCAGAATGTCTTTAGTACATATTTCCTGATACTGGGGCAGGGGGATGGGGCAGAGTTCCCCTGCTATCCATCAGATTACATCCACTTGAAGCCGCAGGGCACTCTGCAGGGGTACTCTTCTACTCCAGAGTTACATAGATATAAAAACGATGCATATATGCATTGTTGGCAACCATATACGCCCTCTGATCTTATCAAACTATAATTTGCTTACTGTTCCTCAAATAAAACATTCTAATTCCTATCTCTTTACCAATCCCCTGCAACATCCCCCCTTTTTTCCTCCCAGTTTAATCTGGAATCCTATATAAGCTTCTATCCAAATACTACCATTTCAAGGGCCAGGCAAAGTACCATCTTGCCACCGATGGACAAAGTCCTCCCTGACTATTCTACCCTACCGTAATCTAGGTTCTGATCCTCTCTAGCCTTTATCAGGCATTTAGATCTAATGCTGCCTAATACCATTAAACTAGCTTTTCATAAGCTTTTGACTTATCTTCCAATTAGACTGTAAGCTCCTTAAAGGCAGATTCCTATATTCTGTTTTCCCTATATTCCATATGCACCTACATAGTAGATGCTCTACATATCTTGGTTTTGAAAAGTAACATGGTCAATCCAAACGTGACCCAATATGCATAGTGTTCTTTACAGATTTTTCTACAACCAATCTATGGTCTTGTATAAACATGGATTTTCTACTACCTGATAATTTTTTTTTTAGTTTTTGGTTATCAGGACTCGTCAGCTGACTCTGTGTCCCAGCCACAGGACTGTAGTTGTTCATCCTGTGGGAACTCCACTTCAATGTCATAAACAAAATTTGGATCATCCTTCTTCTTCTGATTTTTCTCAAAAAGTTCATCCATGATGCTCTTCCTTTTGGCAAGTTCCTTGTCATCTAGTTTGTTCAGGTCTTCCTCAGGATCAATGGTGGTTTCCCGCTGAATTTTTTCCATTGTTTCTGCCAAACTCTGCCCCCACAAGTAACCTCGTAAAAAACTGAATAACTTCTCTAGTTGCTTCAGGGATACCTGTTCCAGGTAACCCTTGTGTCGTGGATTATTCTTTAATTGTTCAGCAGCTCTGCTGCAATCTAGGAGGGAGAAACAAAACTATTATACCACACGCAACACCACAGACTATTCAGGTATCACAAGTTACTGAAACCATTACCTGTCATTATAGTCAGTAGCTAACTGGCTTTTGGGAATGAACTATTTTACAGAACTATTTCTTTATATACAGCTTTGAGTGTGATGGGGGAAGGAGGGATGTATTTTTTATTTCTGTAACTTAAAATCACTTTGAGGAGATGTTAAATACTTTCAACTGGAGAAAACATCTGAGGAGAAAAAGTAGTATTACAGCTTTAGATATTAGTACTGGTACCAAGAAAATATCAAGATTACAAATAAAAAACACACTTGGAGGGAGAGAAGGGAATTAATATTACTGAATAATGCTATCTCATTTAACCCACACTGCAGATCTCAAAGGGTGGGATTATCAATTTCCTTTTACAGATTAGGAAACTGATACTCACCAAGATTAAGTAATTTAGCCAAGATTTCACACCTACCCTGACAGTCACGACTTGAACCTTGGTCGGTCTAACTCTGAAGGCCATGTCATTCCATTACATGAGACTCAAATCGTTCTTATAAACTGACTCAGCGAATATTTAAGATAGGAGGCAAGATAAAACATAAGATACCTGAATACTTTGAAAAGTTTCGGACAGGCATGATGCGCTGGCGACTTTTCCCCTGCATTTCATTCTCATAGATTAAGATAACAGCCGGAGGCTGGAACCTAATTCCACATTTCTTGGCAGTGCACATCATTCTCACATATACTTCACAGTAAATCAGAAGAAATCTGATGAAAATGGGTTAGTCGCATAATGACTTCCTGCTAAAGTGGAAAAAAAATTAAGTGTTGGATAAATCACATTCTCCTCTACTTTTCCTCCCCAGCAGATCTGAATCTACTCCAGTTCTGGAGATGCATAGTCAGCTTAAGCTCAGTATTTCAAGAGCTACCTGGAAAGTTCAGTTTGGCCCCAGGTTATCTTTAGTCTATAGAATCCCTGGTTCATTGAGGGGTGTAGATTTGTTCACACACGAACCTAGAAATGCAGTTCACTTTGGATCTCTTCGTGTACTGTACTCTTAACCAAAGACTGTATATGAACCTCTGAGTCAGCCCAAGAATCAACTTACAGGATCTTTTTTGTTTATCAATTAAACAAGTATGTACAAGCACCCTCTATGTCAAGGTACTAAGAGTTTTTTAATATTACACATTATGTCCTGAGGGGTTCACTAGACCAGACCTCTCTCCTTTGTACTTCCCCAATCATTCTACTCATTGAATTTTTTGTAACTACTTACTTTATCACTTTTCTTTTCCTTCTATTCTATATGCTTCATGAGGGCAGGGAACATATCCACTGTTCACCACAATATCCCCAGCACAATACCTGGACTGTAGTAGGTATTCCATTGTTTAATTCAATGTGTTAATAGAAGACACAGCCCCTGTACATCCTCTAAGTGTTCATAGTTTAGAAGTCTGATCAAAAAAGGCATAATTAGCCTCCACATATTTGAGGCAATAAAGCTTACATGGCTTTTATTTCAACTTATTTGTCTCACTACAGGATGTTTTTTCAGTTACAAGAAACATTTTATTTATTTATTTATTTATTTATTTATTTATTATTTTTTAATCTTTATTGGAGTATAATTGTTTTACAATGTATAAGTTTCTGCTGTACCACAAAGTGAATCAGCTATATGTATACATATATCCCCTTACCCCCTCCCTCTTGCATCTCCCTCCCACCTTCCCTATCCCACCCCTCTAGGTCGTCACAGTGTCGAGCTGATCTCCCTGTGCTATGCAGCAGCTTCCCACTAGCCATCCATTTTACATTTGGTAGTGTACATAGGTCAGTGCTAATCTCTCACTTCATCCCAGTTTCCCCTTCCCCTGCTTTGTCCTCAAGTCTGTTCTCTACGTCTGCATCTTTATTCCTGCCCTGCCACTAGGTTCATCAGTACCGTTTTTTAAGATGCCATATATGTGTGTTAGCATACAGTATTTGAAACAACCATTTTAAAGGTTAATACTCTCCATTCCCTCTTCCCTTCCCTGCTCTCAATGCCAAAATATACTTAATTATAGGGACTGCTTTAGATGTGACTATGATATTCTCAGAAAGATTTGCAAATGTCAAAGAACCTGGAGGTAAAGCAGCATAGGGATGATACCTTCATAAATTCAGTTCTGTTAGAGAATCACTAGGAACACGTTTACTTAATACATGTTCATTGTAGAAAACTGGGATGGAAGTGGGGAAGGGGGAGGAAGAGACATACAAAATAATCATCCCTGATTCCTTCCAGTCTTTCTAGGAATACTTTTTTGTTTGTTTGTGTTTGGATTTTTTTTTTGGTTTTTTTTTTTTAGCTATAGTATGTTTTTATATCATACATACTGTTTCCTACCTTTTACATTTTTACAAAATTTTATTTTACGGAAGTATAGTTGACTTACAATGTTGTGTTAATTTCTGCTATACAGCAAAGTGATTCAGTAATAAATATAAATATATTCTTTTTCATATGCTTTTCCATTATGATTTATCACAGTATATTGAATATAGTTCCCTGTGCTATACAGTAGGACCTTGTTTATCCATTCTATACATGATAGTTTACATCTGCTGATCCCAAACTCCCAATCCATCCCTCTCCTACGCCCCCTCCCCCGTGGCAATCACAAGTCCGTTCTCTGTGAGTCTGTTTCTGTTTTGTAGGTAAGTTCATTTGTGTCATATTTTAGATTCCACATATAAGTGATATCATATGGTATTTGTCTTTCTCTTTCTGACTTACTTCACTTAGTATGATACTCTCTAGGTTCATCATGTAGCTGCAAATGGCATTATTTCATTCTTTTTAAAGTCCTGCCTTTTAAATTTAACAACCTATATAATTTTGCCACTAAATGTCTTTCTAAAATGCAAATTTTTATGACTGCAAATGTTTTGTCCTATGCATATACCATAACCTATATTATTCACCCCTTCCTATTGGATGTGAAAATTTTTACTCTTAGGAAATGGATTATACTGTGTTGGCTAAAAAGTTCGTTCGTTCCATAAGCTGGCTCTAGTAGCGCTTAGTTGTCTTTAACTTCATTTGAAACAGTTTTGTTAGACTGTATTGTGACAGCCGTCATATCAGTGTGCATTAATATTGGTGAATTTTTGTGTAGCCGTTTTAATATAGAAAATAGGGGAAAAAAACAACATTTTCGGCATATTACGCTTTATTATTTCAAGAAAGGTAAAAACACAACTGAAACGCAAAAAAAAGATTTGTGCATTGTATGGAGAAGGTGCTATGACTGATCGAACGTGTAAAAACTGGTTTGCCAAGTTTCGTGCTGGAGATTCCTCGCTGGATGATGCTCCACGGTCGGGTACACAAGTTGTAGTTGATAGCCATCAAATCGAGACATTAATTGAGAACAATCAACCATGTGGGAGATAGCCGACATACTCAAAATATCCAAATCAAGCATTGAAAATCATTTGAACCAGCTTGGTTATGTTCATCGCTTTGATGTTTGGGTTCCACGTAAGTTAAGCGAATAAAACCTTTTTGACCGTATTTCCGAATGCAATTCTCTACTTAAACGTAATGAAAACGTTCCGTTTTTAAAACAAATTGTGACGGGCGATGAAAAGTGGATACTGTACAATAATGTGGAACAGAAGAGATGGTGGGGCAAGCGAAATGAACCACCACCAACCACACCAAAGGCTGGTCTTCATCCAAAGAAGGTGATGTTGTGTATATGGTGGGATTGGAAGGAAATCCTCTATTATGAGCTCCTTCCGCAAAACCAAACGATTAATTCCAACAAGTACTGCTCCCAATTAGACCAACTCAAAGCAGCACTCGACAAAAAGCATCCGGAATTAGTCAACAGAAAACGCATAACCTTCCATCAGGATAATGCAAGACTGCATGTTTCTTTGATGACCAGGCAAAAACTGTTACAGCTTGGCTGGGAAGTTCTGATTCATCCAACATATTCACTAGACATTGCACCTTCGGATTTCCATTTATTTCGGTCTTTACAAAATTCTCTTAATGGAAAAAATTTCAAGTCTCTGGAAGACTGTAAAAGGCACCTAGAACAGTTCTTTGCTCAAAAGGATAAAAGGTTTTGGGAAGATGGAATTATTGAGTTGCCTGAAAAATGGCAGAAAGTAGTGGAACAAAATGGTGAATACGTTGTTCAATAAAGTTCTTGGTAAAAATGAAAAATGAAAAATGTGGGATTTCCCTTGTGGTCCAGTGGGTAAGACTCTGCGCTCCTGATGCAGGAGGCCTGGGTTTGTTCCCTGGTTGGGGAGCTAGATCCTGCATGTATGCCGTAACTAGGAGTCTGCATGCAGCAACTAAGAGCGCCCACCTGCCTCAATGAAGACCTGGTGCAGCCGAAATAAAGAAAGAAATAAATATTTTTTGGAAAAGTGTGTCTTTTACTTTTACTTAAAAACCAAGGGAACCTTTTGGCCAACCCAATATATAAAGAACTGTGTTATCCAATTATTGTGCTCTGCCTCTGATCTGATGCCACGATCCCACTCCACCTCTTTCTTCTTTACTACTCCCAGTTCACCTCACTAAAACTTGTTGTTAGTAAACTTTCTAGAAGATCCTCCTGAGCACAATACAAATTCCATACACTCAAGCAAATGGCTGTATTAATAAATGATATATGCAAGTGATGCTCAATAATGTAGTTTTATGACTACACTCTTTTCTTTCTTTTTAAAACTAAACTTTTATTTTTATTAAAGTAATGTTTGTATTCTGTTTAAAATATAACATAATTCTATGAGGCGTATAACAAAAAACTGTTGTCCTCTCCCCTTCCCCTCTCCATAGGTAACGAGTTTCAATTCTTTTAAATGTTTCTTCCAAAATTTATCTTCATATTTCTTAACAGCATGGTTATACTGCTATCTTCAGTTTTAGGTAGTATCTTCTGACATCTTTCCTCTTTAAGACATCCAGCCTAGAGCCCTCCGTTCTGTTCCAATCTGCGTTGGATACTCTCCAGCTCTGCTTACATATTCAATTCATGAAGATAGACGACACATTTACCCAGCACTTCTTTCTAGACATTAATACTTTTCTCCTCAAGGATCAGTGACCTGCATAATCTTGCCAAGCATCCCCACAGCACCTAAAGTGTACGGATTTTGCCATCAGGTAGACGATCCTCTCCCTATCCACGCCCCCACTAGTGCAAGACTGACTTTCTTACCCATAGATAAGTACAGAAAATGCATCTTCTGCAGGTCAACGTCTAAAATCTCCGTGAGGGGGTGTTTCCAC
The DNA here is from genome assembly GCF_964165515.1 of Mesoplodon bidens. Classification (NCBI taxonomy): domain Eukaryota; kingdom Metazoa; phylum Chordata; class Mammalia; order Artiodactyla; family Ziphiidae; genus Mesoplodon; species Mesoplodon bidens. The sequence continues at coordinate 111,249,371 of NC_138161.1, read as the reverse complement.
TAACCGTAATGCACCTAGGAGCACTCGACTTTGAGGCCAGGCGCAGCCTGGCGCTGCAGAAAGAGGCGACAGCCACAGCTCCGCACCGTGGGGTGAATTCCCCGGCAGGAGGCCCGCATGTGCAAATACCTGGAAGTGGAGGTGGACGCCGGGAGCTGGGCTAGGCTGTTCCCAGGACAACGCGCGGAGCTCAGAGTCATGCTGGGGTCCCGCGGAGCGGCCCCTAGAGCAACTGCCCTGGCACACGTCACGGCGCTTCCGCCGCTCCTCGCTCCGCCCCCGACCGGGAGTGCAAGGGGCGGGCCGACGAGGGGGCGGTACCGCGGCCTCCTTGACGCCGGAACTTTCGGGGGCCGGGGATGCGGGGAGCAGGGTAACGGCTGGACCGCTGGCGTGCGCGCATTGAGTCTTCCGTCCCGGTCTCTAACTCCGTGACAGCGTGCTCTAGGAGTGGTGTGAGGCGTGTGCAGGTTCTTCCGACCGCATTTTGTCCCCGCGCGCTCTTCTGGGGCGCGCGTTCTCCGGCGTCCTGGCTCCCCCGGCCGTGGCCGTCCGGGCGGTGGTCTGGCTACTCCTCTGGGAGGCGGCTGGACTCACCTGCTCGCCAGCCATAGCCTTCAACACCACCTTCACCGACGCTGGTAAGGGGAAGGGCGGGGCTTCAGGGGTGAGGGCGGGGTTTAGGGCCGAGAGGGTGGGGAGCACTCCAGGCTCCCTAGTACTCTCCCTTCCGCGCTTTACAAACGTACTTCTCGCGACCCTAGAACTGTAGGGTGAGCTGCAGGAGGTTAAAAACAAAGGCCGCAAGCTTCCTGCTACTCCCCCCGCCCCGCCCCCCGTCTTCATTGCTTTGTGGCTGCTCCTGGTTCTCTGGAGAGTCGGGCTTTGTCTTTCTGAGGAGGGACTGGCCGCACTATTACTAAAATATTGTAAAGTACAGACGTGAAGAGTCTTGGGATGCTCTTGGAATGCGTGAAGCTTCTGACCACTGCGGGGCCAGCAAAGCCTAAATGCCCTATGAGGTGTGAGAACCCCAATTTAGAATACATAGTTTGTTGTCCTCGGGGGACGTGGAAAGGGGAGGAAGACTAGTTTCGTTTTACAAACATTTTTGATAATGGACTAGATTGGGCTAGAGTTTCTTTATGACTCAGGGCTGGGCAAGCGAGTTGATTCACTTCTTTGGGCCCGAGTCCGTGGGCAGAAGTGCTGTGCTAGGCCCTGTGGATCCAGCCCTCGTGGAGCTTGCATTGCAGTAGGGGGAGATGTATACAGTGCAGTAGTAATTACAATAAAGTGACAACGTTTGATAGGGAAAGGAAAGTCAGTACAAATCAGGTGAGTTTCTCTGTCTTTAAAACGAGAATATTAGACTAGTATCTGTCAGTCAGTGCAGTTCTGCTTTTGTATTTACATATTAAGTTCCCAAATTTATTTGAAGAAAGGATTACTAGGCCAAAAAGAATTTTTAAACAACTGGACTTATACCTGAAGACTCTTCCAGCACTGGCATTTTGTGATTAAAAAGGGGTCAATTTCCAGAGCCAGTTCAGGCCGCAATAACCAAGTAAGTTAATATTTAAGAGGAAAAATCTTGAAGGTGCATTCAGATGCAACAAATGCACTTTGAAAATGGTACCTTTGGGGACTTCCCTGGTGGTCCGGTGGTTAAGAATCCACCTTCCAATGCAGGGGACTTGGGTTGGATCCCTGGTTAGGGAACTAAGATCCCACATGCCCCCGGGCAACTAATCCCCCGTGCTGCAACTACTGAGCCCGCGCACCGCAACTAGAGAGAAGCCCACACGACACGAGGCGAGTTCCTGCATGCTGCAACGAAGGTCCCGTGTGCCACAACTAAGACCCGATGCAGCTAAATAAATAAATAAATATTATTAAAAAAAGAAAGAAAATGGTACCTTTGCCTTAAAAATCATAAATAATCTAGTACTTGTAATACTGTTTGTAAATCAGCTTTTCTACTATCCCAAGATGAATGAAATTTACTAGTTTCTACTGTATATCCTGATAGACTTTAAGCCTATTAATCCGACCTTTTTTCTAATTAATTTATAGGCAGATATAAATCCTTACCCCCACCTCTATTAAAATTAAACATTGAAGAAATATCTGGATTTATGCAAGAGATATTCTGTAAGTTGCTTGGGAAAAGATGATATGTGCTTCTCCAAAGCAATTAAGGATTTCTTTAAATAGCTAGGAGAGTGGAAATGCCTTAGGCTTTAAAAGTTGGGCAGATCTTGCTTCTAATCAGTTACTTACCTAGTTGTGTGGCCTAGACAGTAACTGTTTTATAAGTCAGAGTTTCCTCCTGTGTACAAATGGCAATTTTGCCTGCCTGTTTAGCTAGACTGTGAAAGTTAAAATACGTGTGAAAGCCCCAAGTAGAGAATCTGTCATATAGGTATTATTTAATAAATGTTGTCTTTCATACTTTTTTCCTTCCTTCCCTAGTATATTCCAAATGTTTCCATCTCCCTGTCATGTTTTTTTTTGGGGGGGGAATCTTCTCAGGAATACATCTAATGGACTTAGCAACATACAGTAGTGTATGGTTTTTCTGTATGTTTGTTTTAATATTCTTCCCACACACTTCCAGCTTTTGAAAATGGAGTAAAATTCCATAGCAAAGTGCCTGGGTAGAGTTGGTGGTCATTAGTAGCTGAATTTTTAACTTTATGAGACTGACACTGAGTAACAGTTTTTGTTTTTGTTTTTTTTTTTGCGGTACGCAGGCCTCTCACTGTTGTGGCCTCTCCCGTTGAGGAGCACAGGCTCCGGACGCGCAGGCTCAGCGGCCATGGCTCACGGGCCCAGCCGCTCAGCGGCATGTGGGATCCTCCCGGACCGGGGCACGAACCCGTGTCCCCTGCATCGGCAGGCGGACTCTCAACCACTGCGCCACCAGGGAAGCCCTGAGTAACAGTTTTAATGTCTGAATTCTGCATGGAGTCAGTATAGTGAGATTTCTGGTTATTCTAGGTTTATGAAGGAACCCTTTGAACCTTTCAAAAGCCTCCATTTTTTGTTGTTTCTTTAAACTCTTTCAACGTCTCCACAAGGCATGGTGTACCATCCTCTCGGTTTTTTCTATGTGTGGATGGTAGACTATAGAAGTTGCCAGTTTGTATCTGATACTCAGTTTCAGTGAGCTAGGATTAAAATTGAGGTTTCCTGACTCTTTGGCCATTCTGTTGTTTTTGGTGTCCTGGGATCACCTGAATAAAGTAATATAAATAGCAAACACTTATATAGAGTGCTTGCTATATGGCTGACCCTGTTCTAAGTGCTTCTACATATGTTAAATTCTCATGACAACTAGTAGAGAGAGAAACTATCTTGCCCAAAGTGACACAGCTGTTAATAGACAGACTGGGGTTTGAAACTAACCAATCTAACTCCAAAGTCAAGACTTTTAACCCCTATGCTATACTAGAAATAGATTTATGTGTAGCTCAAATTGCTTAAGTTTTAAAAGTTTTTGTTTTGTTTTTAGGTTGGTTAGATTTTCCAGGCAATTAAAGCCTATTCAAACTATTATTTTCTGATTATTTAAATATTCTTTCATTGAGTGCTTATTTTGTTTAAAAAAATCTTTTCATGCTTATAGGCATAAGGGCCACTTGTTCTGAAATTATTTTGAGGCAAGAAGTTTTGAAAGATGGTTTCCACAGGTAAGTTGCCCATTGACTTGTACTTACATCAAAATACTCTTTCAATGTAATTTAAAGCAAAAAATCAATAGTTGAAAAATGGATAAACTGAAAAAAAAATTACTTGCCTTCTTAAAGTTATAAGTGACAGATATGTGGTTCATAGTTTGAAATAATGATTAAAATAACAGTGAAGAGAAGGAGAAAACAAACATTTATTATTCACTACACATATCTATTATATATTTATATAGCCAGAAGCTATATACACAGTATTCCATTTAATCTTCACAATGGTTGTAAGATAGATGATACCTTTCTTGTATTTCAGATGAGGGACTAGGGCTCACGGAAGTTAAATAATCGTGTAGAGGTTAGGGTGTTAGAGCTCTGATTCAGATTTATGACTATCATACTCCAAAGCCACACTCTCAAGTACTAAGATATTATACCACCCTAAATCACTATTTCTAATTTACAAGACTTGGTTCCAAAGACCAAACTATTTCCAAAAAAGAAACTATCCTCAAAAATGAATATTTGCCAGTATTAAACATATTTAAAAGGCTGGTAAAATGTTGTGGAAACTATTCCATAAGAAATTCCCAAACTTTAAAGCTTCTCAAGGTGTCACTTTGAAATTATTATCAGATATTTGACTTATAAATTCTGATACATATATTTTTTAAATCCCTTCATTTTATAAGTCACCTTAAACTAAAAGAACTCACTCTTCAACGTTCACTCTACAAGTGAATGGCTAGGAGGTGTAGTAGGAAGAACTTGGTTTTTCTGTTTGTTTGTTTTTAATTCAGATAAATTTGGGCTCAAAATGTAGCTCTGTTATTTAGTATCTGTGTGGCCTTAGTCAAGTTACTTAAGTCATTGCTACCTTACTGATAAAGGTGGATAATGATAGTATTTCCTTATTAGGGTTGTGATGATTAGATCGGAGAATATATGGAAAGCTCCTTAATGTAGTGCTTGTCACATAGCACATACCCAGGAAATGTTAGCTATTATTATTATTATTATTTTATTTAATTTTTTTTTTTTTGGAGGTACGCGGGCCTCTCACTGCTGTGGCCTCTCCCATTGCGGAGCACAGGCTCTAGACGCGCAGGCTCAGCGGCCATGGCTCACGGGCCCAGCCGCTCTGCGGCATGTGGGATCTTCCCGGACTGGGGCACGAACCCATGTCCCCTGCATCTGCAGGGGGACTGTCAACCACTGCACCACCAGGGAAGCCCAGCTATTATTATTAATAATGAGATAGGTGATCAATCTGAGCAGTACCGTTTCAAAGAGGAGGTGTGACCATAAAGTATAAAACTGATTTTGGGGGCTTCCCTGGTGGCGCAGTGGTTGAGAGTCCACCTGCCGACGCAGGGGACACGGGTTTGTGCCCCGGTCCGGGAGGATCCCACATGCAGAGCGGCTGGGCCCGTGAGCCATGGCCGCTGAGCCTGCGCGTCCGGAGCCTGTGCTCCGCAACGGGAGAGGCCACGACAGTGAGAGGCCCGCATACCGCAAAATAAAATAAAATAAAATAAAAATTAAAAAAAAAAAAAAAAACAAAAACAACAAAAAAAAAAAACTGATTTTGGGAGGGAATTCACTTCTGAAAGGAGTTTTTGACAGAGTTCCAGACACATTTTAAGCAGTATCAGGGTAATTATGCCAATTATATAGCTTCTCTCTTTAACATAATTGGAATGTATTTTCAAGAGGAATGGGAGATAACTGATTCCAATAAGGAAGAAAGAAGTAACTGAAGAGACTATCGTGACAACAAAAGTAGCTGTCCGATTCTAAGTACTGAGGATAAAAAGCAGGATATAAAACCAACAGTGAAGAGTGACAGAACCCATAAGAATAACTTCAGAAACTAGAAATCTTAGAGTTATTTGAGAAAATGCCAACAATCATTTTTTAAAAAGGCTTTTTTAGTTATGTTTAGAGCAGGTATAGTCTTGAGAGGGTAGATGAAGAAATATTAACATATCATAGAAAGTAGAATTTGTTAGCCCCTCTTATTTCTGTCTTCTTGGTCAAGAAGAATTAATCCCACTCTGGAAAGGGGCCAAGTGGTTATTGGTAGTAGGAAACTGAAGTGCAGAAAATGTAAGGGAATTAATTACACAAAAGGGCCTTAACGAATATAAATGAGTTTAGAGTCTCCCCTCTCTGATAAATTATATCTCATTCTTGCAGTAAGAGAACTTGCTTAAACCATTGCTGAACTTCTGTTTATAATCTTTGGATGATCTGGAAGTTAGTTAATTATTGTAGATTCTGGGCAAAATTCTAGGCCAGATTACTAAAACGATGGTTTGTGAACACAGAATAGAAACTGTTGGTTTCTGGGGACTAGCATGAATAAGCTTTATTACAAGCTTATTTCTTTTATAGAGTTACTGGATAGTTGGATCAGAGGAATGCTCTAGCTATAGTATATCTGATTTTCTGCAAGTCTTTTGATGAAATTTACGTGTTATATTTGAGAACAAGATGAAGAATGTGAACTGGAAAGTAGCACAGGTGAATAACTTCAGAAAGATTAACAAATACACCCGACATGTTTTGGTTAATTGGTTGAATTCATCTTGGAGGGAGGTCCTGAAGAGTCTCTGTCTTTTTAAATATATGTGTTTTTTCTGATGATAAGATATTACATGTTCACAAATACATATATAGTATCCAGAAGAAAAGAGATAATAGGTAATAGTCTACTTTGGAATATATTTAGAAGAATTAAAGCAAAATATATATACAGATAGCTGCTCTGGATATTTTATAGAGGCAGAATGAAATAGTGGCTAACAATTTGGGCTCTAGAGTATAACTATTGGAGTTTGAATCTTAGCTCTTGGCTGAGTTACTTAGTCTCTCTGTGCTTTGCTTTCCTTTCCCTCTTTCTTTTCTTGAAAGAGGGAAAATATTTTTGTTTACTCACATGTATATACACAACTTTTGGATTTAATTGATTTTTATATTCTGTGATTAGCTTTTACATCACTAGAAATTATATTTTGGGGCAAAAATAGAATATAACAATGCCACAGAAACTATTCAGAATTCTTTCAGTGAATGCAAATTATTAGGAAAATAAACTGCTATATGTAAAATTACCTCAGACTACTTTAAAGAATAAAAGCAAAAAATATCTATAGAGATAGCTGCTCTTAATATTTAATTCTTGGAATTTCTGCTGTGTTCCTAGAGCGATGAGTTCATATAAATTTATTGATTATCTGAGAACCAGAAACTAATATCATATGTAAAGGCTGAAAACGTTTCCCCATACTTTTTAAGTTGGAGATGACAATTTTTCTATGAAGAGAGTAACATGGGTATTTTACCCTAGTGCTTTGTTTTCTTACAGGTAAAATAGGAATTATAATAGTACTATTTCATAGTGGTTTTTTTTAATTAATTTATTTTTGACTGCATTGGGTCTTCGTTGCTGCACGCAGGTTAATTTCTTTAGTCGTGGTGAGCAGGGGCTACTCGTCTTTGCGGTGCGCCAGCTTCTCATTGCAGTGGCTTCTCTTGTTGCGAAGCACAGGCCCTAGGCGCGTGGGCTTCAGTAGTTGTGGCATACGGGCTTAGTAGTTGTGGCTCACGGGCTGTAGAGTGCAGGCTTGGTAGTTGTGGCACACGGGCTTAGTTGCTCCGCGGCATGTGGGATCTTCCCCCACCAGGGATTGAACCCATGTCCTCTGCATTGGCAGGTGGATTCTTAACCACTGCACCACCAGGAAAGCCCCCATAGTGTTTTTTTTTTAATAAACTTCATTGAGTTTGACAACTATATACACCCATGTAACCATGTAACCAGTCAAAATATAGAATATTTTCATCATCTCCAAAAATACTCATGTGCTACTTGCAGTTATTCTCCCTCACCCATACCCACACTCAGCCAATCACTGATCTACTTCTGTTACTAAATAGATTTTCTGGAATTTTATATAAATGAAATCATACAGTATGTACTTTTTGATATCTGGCTTCTTTCACTCAGCATTATGTCAATGAGATTTAACGATGTTCTGTATGGTAGTAATTTGTTCTTTTTGTTTCAGAGTACTGAAATTTGTTTATTCATCCACGTATCTATGGCATTGGAGTTGTTCCTAGTTTTGGGCTATGATAAATAAAGCTATAATGAGCAGTTGTGTACAAGTCTTGGCATGGACAGGTTTTCATTAATTTTGGGTAAATATCAATAAACAGAATTGCTGGATATATGATAGATAAATGTTGAACTTTTTAAGAAACTGCCAAACTGTTTTCCAAAGTGGTTATTGCTGTTTTACATTCTCATCAGTAATGTATGAGAGTTCTGTTTCATACATTATGAAACAGAACTTGCCAGCCACGTCCTTGCCAGCACTTAATATGGTCAGTCTTTTTAATTTTAGACTTTCTGGTGGATGTGTAGTGGTATCTCATTGTAATTTTAATTTGTATTTCACTGATGAGTAATGATATTGAGCATCTTTTTGTGTGCTTATTGTCCACTAGTATATGTTCCTTTGTGAAGTGTCTTAGTCTTTTTTTTTAAATTAAAGTGTAGCTGTTTGCAGTGTTTTGTTAATTTCTGCTGTACAGGAAAGTGATTCAGTTATACATACGTATATATTCTTTTTTATGTTCTTTTCCATTATGTTTATCTGAGGATATTGAATATAGTTCCCTGTGCTATACAGTAGGACCTTGTTGTTTATCTATTCTATATGTAATAGTTTGCATCTGCTAACTCCAAACTCCCAGTCCATTCCTTCCCCTTGGCAACCACAAGTCTGTTCTCTATGTCTGTGAGTCTGTTTCTGTTTTGTAGGTAGGTTCATTTATGTCATATTTTAGATTCCACACATAAGTGATACCATATTGTATTTGTCTTTCTGACTTGTGAAGTGTCTTAGTCTTTTGTCCATTTTTAAACTGGGTTGTTTGTTATTTTATTATCGAGTTTTAAGAATTCTAAAGGAAGCCCCAAGAATTCTAATTTTGATGGAGTATAGTTTATCAAATTTTTTCTTTTGTGGTTCATGGTTTTTGTGTCCTGTGTAAGAAATCCTTGTCTATTCCAAGATCATGGAAATTTTCTTTTAGAAGTGTTATATGGAGTATGATCCATTTTGAATTATTTTTTTTATATACTGTTAGGTAGGGGTTGAGGTTAATTTTCCATATGGATATCCAGTTGATCCAGCATCATTTGATGAAAGGACTGTTCTTTCCTCATCAAATTACCTTGACACATTTCTTGAAAATTAATTACCTTATATGTGAGGATCTATTTGTGTACTGTATTCAGACTATGGCCCATAGGCCAAATCCTGCTCATTTTGTACCACCCTTGGGCTAAAAATGATTTTTACACTTTTAAAGGTTGTTAAAAAAAAAAGGCAAAGAAAAATATTCAACAGAAGCCTTATATGACTCACAAAGCCTAAATAATTTTACTCTTAGGACCTTTACAGAAAATGTTTGCCAACCCCTGATCTGTATGTCCCGTAATGTACTATTTTGATAATAAGTGTAGCTTGATGCTACATCTTCAAATCAGGAAGTCTGAGTCCTTTACCTTTTTTTTTGAAAGTTGTTTTGGTTATTCTAGACCCTTTGCATTTTCATATAACTTTTGAAATCAACTTGTAGATTTCTTCAAAAAAGCTTCAAAAAATTTTGGTTGGGGTTCTGTTGAAACTCTAGATCAATTTGTACAGAACTGATATGTTAATATTAATGAATGCTCCAATGCATGAATATAGTATTTCCATTTATTTAGCATTTATCAGTTTATCTTTTTTTAAATAAATTTATTTATTTATGGCTGCGTTGGGTCTTCGTTGCTGTGCACGGGCTTCTCATTGCAGTGGCTTCTGTTGTTACAGAGCACGGGCTCTAGGTGCGCGGGCTTCAGTAGCTGTGGCTCGAAGCCTCTAGGGCACAGGCTCAGTAGTTGTGGTGCACCGGCCCAGCTGCTCCGCGGCATGTGGGATCATCCTGGACCAGGGCTCGAACCTGTGTCTCCTGCATTGGCAGGCAGATTCTTAACCACTGCGCCACCAGGGAAGCCCTATCAGTTTATCTTAACAATATTATAACTTTCAGAATATAGGTCTTGCATGTATTTTGTTCAATTAACCCCTAAGCATTATCTTTTGAAATATTACTGGATTTGATTTGATTTGATTTTTAATTCTTTGTTAAGGATTTTCATTTCATGTTCTTGAGGGATATTGGTCTTTTCTTTTGATGTGATGCCTTATTCTGGTTTTGGTGTCAGGGCAATGCCAGCCTTGTAGAATAAATTGGGAAATATTTCCTTCTCTATTTTCTGATTGTGTAGCATTGGCATTATTTCTTCCTTAAATGTTTAATAGAATTCAACAATAAAACCATCTAGGCCTGGGGCTTCCCTGGTGGTCCAGCGGTTAAGATCCATGCTTGCAATGCAGGGGGCCTGGGTTTGATCCCTGGTCTGGGAACTAGATCTCACATGCCACGACAAAGATCCCGCACGAGGCAGCGAAGATCCCACAGGCTGTGACTAAGACCCGGTGCAGCCAAATAAATAAATATTTTTTAAAAAACAAAAAACCAAACATCTAGGCCTGAGGTTTTCTATGTGGGAAGGCTTTAAATTTTTTATTAAAAATTGAAGATATGGAGCTGTTCAGATATTTTATTTCTTTTATCAGTTTTAGTGATTTTTTTCTTTCCAGGAATTTGTCTATTTTATTTAAGTTGTTTAATTTATTGGAATAAAATTATTCAAATATTCCCTTATTGTCCTCTTAGTATGTAGAGGTTGTGTAGTATGTTCCCTCTTTCATTCTGGTAATTTGTGCTTTTTTCTTTCTTTCATGATCAGTCTAGAGATTTACCAATGTTATGATCTCTGCAAAGGAAATATTTCATTGATTTTTCTTTATTATTTGTCTACTTTCTCTTTCATTAATGTCTACGCTTTATCTCCTTCCTTTTTACTTTAAGTTTAATTTCCTCTTCCTTTTTAGTTGTTTAATATGGCAGTTTAGGTTATTGATTTTAGACCTTTCCCCCCCTAATATATAAGTATTTTGCATTTAAAAGTATAAATTTCTATGCATGGATAAAGAAGATGTGGTATATATATACAATGGAATACTACTCAGCTGTAAAAAAGAACAAAACTTTGCCATTTGCAGCAAAAGGGATGGACTTAGAGGGCATTATGCTAAGTGAAATAAGTCAGACAGAGAAAGACAAATACGGTATGATATCACTTATATGTGGAATCTAAAAATACAACAGTATGATATCACTTATATGTGGAATCTAAAAATACAACAAACTAGTGAATGTAACAAAAAATAAGCAAACTCACACATATAGAGAACAAACTAGTGGTTACCAGTGGGGATGGGCAACATGCGGGTAGGGGAGTAAGAGGTACAAACAATTAGGTATAAAATAAGCTACAGAGGTATATTGTACAACATGGGGAATATAGCCAGTATTTTATAGTAACTATAAATGGAGTATAACCTTTAAAAATTGTGAATCACTCTATTATATACATGTAACCTATGTAATATTGAATAGCAACTATACTTCAATAAAAAATGAATAAACAAAAAAGTATAAATTTCCTTCTAAGCAGAGGTTTAGTTATATCCTGCAAATTTTCTTTAATTTTATTATTTCTTTATGATTTTTTTAATTGGAGTATGGTTGCTTTACAATATTATGTTAGTTTATACCATACAGCAAAGTGAATCAGCTATACATATACATATATCCCCTCTTTTTTTGGATTTCCTTCTCATTTAGGTCACCACAGAGTATTGAGTAGAGTTCTCTGTGCTATATAGTAGATTCTCATTAGTTATCTATTTTATACATAGTATCAATAGTGTATATCTGTCAACCCCAATATGTCAATCTCCCAATTCATCCCCCCTTCCTTTCCCCCTTGGTATCCATAGGTATGTCCACTACATCTGTTTCTGTATTTCTGCTATCCTACAAATTTTGACATATTTGTTTTCATTTTTTTTTTTTAAACATAAGTTGACTATGTGTGTGTGGGTCTATTTCTGGGCTCTCTTTTCTGTTCCATTGATCTATTTTCTATTCTTTCACTGGTACCACACTGTTTGGATCACTGCAGCTTTTTTAATTTTATTTTTTGGCTGTGCTGCATGGCATGCAGGATCTTAGTTCCCCGACCAGGGATGGAACCCATGCCCCCTGCAGTGGAAGTGTGGAGCCCTAACCACTGGACCACCAGGGAATTCCCCTATTTTCATTTAGTTCAATATATTTTCTAATTTCCTTTTTTATTTCATCTTTGGTGTCAGTCCTTTAGACACAATTGTTTGATTTTAAGGTTTTAGGGGATTTTCCAGAAATCTTTTATTGATTTCTTTTCTTTTTATAATAACCATTTTATTTCAACCTGAGCACCTTAGTATAAAACTAAACACTGGTGAACTGTTTTCCTTACTAATTCTGAATTACTGTAAATGTACAAGTTGTGCTAACAGTTCAACACTTGAATAGATTAAATCATCTCTGACACATGGTCGATCTCATACCTAAAACAATTAGTGCAATGTACCAAACCTATCAAAATAAAATGAATTGGGAAAACAAGGCTGCATTATCGTTACTAACATGTCAGAATATTTAATGTTATAAATTACAGGTATGTTGTTTATTATGGTTCTAGCCATGTAGGAACAACTGAAGCCCCTTTCTTTCAAACGGGGAGAGAAGAAAAAAATTATTTTAGTAACTATTCATTTGCATACTTTTAAAAAACATCTTTATTAGAGTATAATTTGCTTTACAATGGTGTGTCAGTTTCTGCTTTATAACAAAGTGAATCAGTTATACATATACATATGTCCCCATATCTCTGCCCTCTTGCATCTCCCTCCCTCCCACCCTCCCTATCCCACCCCTCTAGGTGGTCACAAAGCACCGAGCTGATCTGCCTGTGCTATGTGGCTGCTTCCCACTAGCTATCTATTTTACGTTTGGTAGTGTATATATGTCCATGCCACTCTCTCACTTTGTCCCAGCTTACCCTTCCCCCTCCCCGTATCCTCAAGTCCATTCTCTAGTAGGTCTGCATCTTTATTCCTGTCTTGCCCCTAGGTTCTTCTGACCATTTTATTTTTTATTTTTTTAGATTCCATATATATGTGTTATCTGTTTTTCTCTTTCTGACTTACTTCACTCTGTATGACAGTCTCTAGGTACATCCCCCTCACTACAAATAACTCAGTTTCATTCTTTTTTATGGCTGAGTAATATTCCATTGTATATATGTGCCACATCTTCTTTATCCATTCATCTGTTGATGGACACTTAGGTTGCTTCCATGTCCTGGCTATTGTAAATAGATCATTTGCATACTTTTAAGCAACTCTTAAATATTACAGAAAAGTAATGAACATACATGTGGAAACTACCATGCATTACCCTACTTACAGCACAGATGAAGACTAACTTTAAAATAAGTTTGGGGACTTCCCTGGTGGTCCAGTGGTAAAGAATCTGCCTTACAATGCAGGGGACATGGGTTCGATCCTTGGTCAGGGAACTAAGATCCCACATGCCACGGGGCAACTAAGCCCACATGCCACAACTACTGAGCTCGTGCCCTGGAGCCTGCATGCCACAATTAGAGAAGAGAAAACCCAAACGCCACAACTAGAGAGAAGCTCACGTGCCCTGGAGCCTGCACGCCACAACAAGAGGAGAGAAAACCCACACGCCACAACTAGAGAGAAGCCCATGGGCTGAACAAAGAGCCTGTGTGCCACAACCAAGACCCAATGCAGCCAAAAATAAATAATAAAATAAGTTTGAATGTACATGATTGTTAGTGTATTGACTGTATTATGTCCAACGGGGACAAAAGCTCCTTCTCTGCCCCTAAACAACAAAACCTACATAATGACCAGCAGTGATTAAACAGAATCACAGGCACCTGGTTTGTTTCACTTTTGTTGATAAGGTCACATGTTTGAAGGGAACACCGTTCATCAAGATGCACTTATCATTTTTCATATTCCTAAAACAAGATGGGGTTACATTTGATTTTTTAAAATATATTTAATTACTTATTTATTTCATTGTGCCAGGCCTTAGTTGCTGCAGGTGGGCTCCTTAGTTGCAGCTCGAAGGCTCCTTAGTTGTGGCACGTGGGCTCCTCAATTGTGGCATGCCAACTTCTTAGTTGCGACATGCATGTGGGATCTAGTTCCCTGACCAGGGATTGAACCCAGGCCCCCTGCATTGGGAGCGTGGAGTCCCATCCATTGTGCCGCCAGGGAAGTCCCTACATTTGATTTTTTAAGCCCATTTAAAATATAACAGGACTAGCTATAGTTTAGATGCTACTGATGTTCATTTTTTTCCCTTGAAGATATGGGACTGTTTTCTCTTGGATAATTTGTTAAAATGTGGAATGTACACTTTAAATATAGATACTAGGAGAAATTACTGTTAGCCTGAATACTGTAGCTAAATATAAGTATCTTTAGAACCTCCTTCTAAATAAAGAATGTTTCTGAAGAGTTCCAAATCTTTTTCATAGAACTGTGGGTTCTGGTTAACTGTCGGTCCAGACAGTCACTTGTCTATATCTCTGGTGATGAGAAATGATTCCCCCTAACCTTCCAATGAAATAAGTGGACACACAGCTCTCATCCTCTCCTTCTATTCCTGAAACATTAGTCAGGGACACATGCATGTTATTAAAAATTAAGTTCAAAACACTTAAAATAATTCTGTATTAGAAAATTGACTCTATTGTAAGTCTCTTCTTTTTGGAAGTCATATTAAACTTGTTAAACGCTCCAATTCTACTGCTAACATTTAGAAAGCAGAAGAATGTTCTACCTAGTTCCAACTGTAGGTTAGTAACTACAGCACTGACCCCTGGTTGGCTGTGTGGGTTCAGTAAGGCCTGCTGCTCTTCCTCTGGCAGAATTTGCTCCTGGATTCTGTAGTTCATTCTTTGGCAGCTTTTTAGCTATTACTGTGAATATTTCATTTACATTTATTGATGTTTGAGCTGATGTCTTCATGAATAACTTGTCATCTGCATAGGACTGTGCTTCCTGGAAGTCTCAGCCCTTTTATTCTAGGTCGTCCTTGTTTCCTGGTAAAGCTATGACTATGTTAGGACTCACTTGCCTCTGAAGTTCTTTAACCCAGTTTTTTGCTCTTGCAAAGGACCTCTCATTTGTGATATCGTATGCTGCTAATGGCTGCCTGTAGTCCTCTCTAGTACATCGGTGCTAGGCTATGACATCATTCTTAACCAGCTGTATCTCATGTCCCTTATTTCACACAGCTTAAAAAAACAGCCCCGGTGGTACTCTCTTGAAATTCATGAAAGTGGTCCTTCACAATACGAAGTACCAGGTTTGATATACCAACAGCAGGCTCTCCCAGAAGTACTAGTTTGTACCAGCGTACTGTATTTTATTTCCAGTGTTTGGCCTGTTGGGTCTTGTTGCTTCTTGATTAGCCATGTTTAAATTTGAAAGAAGTCCCTAATTTCAGTCTCTTAGATCAGTTTCCAAGATGCGAGGTGTCAATTTTTCTCTTTCTGGAACTAAAGGAACCTGAGACCACACACGCAGGGCTGTGGGGCGGAAGCTACCTGGCAGCAGATCCCAGGCATAGCCCGAAGGACAACAGAGAAGCTGAAGCTGTGGCTTTGGTGGAGGCGGTGTCTCCTCCTCCTATTGATTTCCAATTTAATTCCATGTGGTTAGAGACCATATTCTGCATGATTTCAGTTCTTTTAAACTTCTAGACTTATTGCCCAGCATATAGTTTTTCTTATGCACTGAGTATGATCTGTAATTGTTAATTAGATCAACTAAATTGAAGGTTGTTCATGTATCCTTCTGTATCCTTACTGATTTTCTCTCTACTTGTTCTATCCATTACGGAGAGAAGGGCATCAAAATCTTTTTCCCTAATTGTGGATTTGTCTGTTTATCCTTGTACTTCAACCAGTTTTTGCTAAGAAGTAAAATACATGAATACTTTGAAGCTCTGTTTTTAGGTGCATAAAGTACATTTAGGATTGTTATATTTTCTTGATCATTGACCCTTTTATTTTTGTGTAATGTCCTTCTTTATCCCTGACAATATTCCTTGTCCTGAAGTCCACTTTTTAAGTATTAATATAGCCACTCCATATTTATTGCTATTAACATTTGCATACATTTTCCCCTCCTTCTACTTTTATCTCTGTGTTTATATTTAACGTTTCTTGTAGACAGCATATAGTTAAGTGTTGCTATTTTATCCGGTCTGTCAATCTCTACATTCTAATTGGAGTGATTAGACTATTTACTTTTAATGTAAATATAGATTTGGTTGGTTTGGTTTAAATCTATCCATCTTGCTACTTTTTTTCTGTGTTTTTTTCTATTTGTCCCATCTAATCTTTTTTCTTTTTTCTCCCTTATTTTGGATAAATGGAATATTTTTTAATCATTCCATTTAATCTCCATTTTTGGCTTTAACTATACCTCTCTCTTTTAAAAAAATTGTTGCTTTAGGGTTTACAATTTTAACTTATCATAGTCTACCTTCAAATAATATTATTGTATACCATGAATAATGTATGAATCTTATATCATAATAGTTCACTTCTTTCTCCTCCCCTTTATGCTATTCTTGCCATACGTTTATTAACTTTACATGTTTTGCTTATGTTATAAACACTACCATATATTGTTGTTACTTTTGCTCTGAACAGCCAGTCACATATTTTTTACATTATTATTTATTTTAATTGTGGTAAAATGTCCGTAACATAAAATTTGCCATCTTAACCGTTTTTAATTGTACACTTCAGTGACATTAAGGACATTCACATTGTTGTGTTACCATCACTACTATCCATCCATAAATCTCTTCATGTTGCAAAACTGAAACTCTGTGCCTCTTAACAATAACTCCCCATTCTTCCCTTCCCCTTGCCCCAGGCAACCACCATTCTATTTCTGTCTCTGTGGGAATCTCTGCTGAGCCCTTTGGTCTCTACGCTTTGGTTGGTTGGTTGGAATGCAGTGTCTCCCCACCCTCTGCGAAATTTCAGAATTTCTCATCTTTCACTTCCCTTGTAATTCTTTGTCTAGTTTTGTGGAGTTACATCTTACTCACGCTTATTTTAGTATTCAACAAAAACTCAAGGGGACTCCATTTCAGACTTCTAGAACTCCTTCTACGAAGTTCCTTCCTTTCTGGAACATAGCACTGTGACTTCTAGCTACTTAAGCCTCCCTTATCTTCTGTCTCTGTTTTCTCACTTAAGCAAAACCACCATGCTTTGGATCTTCTTCCCTGCACTTGGTCCAGAATGGGCCTCCAGACAGAATGCCAGGACAATTATCCATTTAGGTTTATAATCTATTTCAAATTAATATTTGTAGTATGGTATGAGGTAGAGGTCAAGATTCAGTTTTTTCTATATAGATACACAGTTGTTTCAGTACCATTTGCTGAAAAGACAATCTTATCCCCATCAAATTATATTGGCACCTTTATTTAAAAAAGTGTGTGTCTGTTTCTGGACTCCATCCCTTTCCATTGATCTTTGTCTGTTTTCACACTACTACTATATTATGGCTTATGACATGAATTTATGAAAGATCTAATGAGTGGTTCTGATGTGATATAAATATTTCATTTGACTTGATATAATCTTGTTTTGAAAAACTAATTTGAAATATAGTATTTCTACTAACTTAAATATAACGTTATACTAACTCATTTAAAAAATGAATTAAGATATTTACTTTAAACATACTTGTCTTACAGAGACCTGTTAATAAAAGTGAAATTTGGAGAGAGCATTGAGGACTTACAGACCTGCCGACTCTTAATTAAACAGTATATCCCGACAGGACTTTTTGTGGATCCGTATGAGTTGGCTTCATTACGAGAGAGAAACATAACAGAGGTACAAGTGTTAGAGGGTATTTTTTGAGAGAGAAATTATTGTAGGGATGCTATAATTTGGATTAAGGCAAAATAGGTAAGACAACATTGTAGTACTTTTGTACTGATTTTTTTAAAGTGTATAAAGTAACCTTTTAAAGATAGGATGGGAGTATTCTTTAAAAAGTGAGTGATACCTGTCATACTTGTCAGTAATGAGCCAACTAAACTGATGTTGTTAAAGCTTCTATTTGAGAAGATTAATGGTTAATAAATACTGCTTCAACAACAACTTTGTTAAATTGACATATACCCCAACACCTGTATAATTTGGGTATGGGAGGAAACGAAACAAATATTTATTGGATATCTGTATGACAGATATCTATCTTCTTTTTTTCTTTTTAAAGGAAGCAAGGTAAAATTAAGCATTATAAGAAAGATTATGTCCCACACCCTTTACATAGATTAATCTTATAACAACCTTGGAAAGATTGCATTCTATAGTTAAGGAAACAGGCACAGAGAGGCCAAATAACTTATCCAGGATCACATAGGCAAATGGAAAAGCCAAGAAATGAATCCAGAATTGTCTGATTGCAAAGTTGTCATTCTTTTGGGAAATAAATCTTACTCCTTAGTTAAGGGTTTCGCTAACTTTGATAAGAATCACCCGTGCAGGTTATTGTCTGCTCTGGGAAAGTTTAATTCAGCAGTTCATAGTGGACCCCCAAATCTGTTAATGACTCAAGTGATTCCTATTAAGAATTTTTGGGGAACACTGTCTTAATTCATAGGATTATAATCTGTATATGAATTTTTAAAAGGCAAAATGGATACGCTTAGAGTCATTTATGATGGCAGTTTAATTCTAATTGTGGTTTAGGCCAATTTCTTCACCTGTTTTATTAAGTTTGTTTTTGAGTAGGTAATTACATTCTCATGATTCAAAATTCAGGGGGTGTAAAAATGTATACATGTTAAGCTTCCACCTATATTTTAACCCCCAGTCACCATTTCTTCCTGTGTTCTGGAAATACTGTGTTTTTGGAATCATAAGTTTCACTCAGTCAAAATGTGTTAGGACTTCTGCCTTGGCCAAGTTGGAGAACATGGACCAGATTTACTTTCCCACTTGAAACAACCAAGAAATAGACAAAATATATGAAATAATGGAAAAAAATAATTGAATATCAGGCAGTGAAGGCAGTGATATCTTAGAGATGGGAAATAAATAAGGTTAGCCCTTCAGTTGTCCTAGCTTTTTGCATGAGAGTTTTCAGGCTGTAGTACAGGGAGGGTGAACCCAAGCAGAGCCTGGTAGACTTCTTGAGTTGATGAGATAAAGGTAAGATGTGGGAAAGACCAAAGTCACTAGAATTCACTAGACAGTGTACCAGAGAGGAGAGAACTGCAAAGAGACAAACTGCAGAGATCCACAGAGGTTCCCCTCAAGTATGTAGTTGAGTATTAATTAATGCATGCATGTGAGGAAACTGCTTGATGCTGGGAAAAGAACCATATGAAAAAAATTAGAGGTAACAGTGTCTCACACTGGCTCAGTTGTAGTGCCTGTTCCCACCAGCCAGACGAGGAAAATCCTCATAATTCACTGGGCATTGGATAGATTAAACAGAAGAACTTTTACTCAGTAGTGGGGAATACTAAGCCCTAGACTGCACATTGCTTCAGTCCTGCTTAACAAATTTCAAAACCAAGACCTTCCAAAAATCAAACTGTTGCAAGTAAATTTACTGCATTCCAGACAAAGCTCAAGAATAGTTATAGGAATGCAGAAATATCTAGCACCCAAAAAGATCAAAATGTCTTGACTCTAATAAAAAGTTTGCAAGGATGTGGGAAAATATGACCTGTAATGAGGAGATCAATGAATCAGTCAAAACTGATGCAGAACTGACCCAGATATTAGAATTAACAGACGGGCCAAGAAAATAGTTATTATAACTGTGTTCCATATGTTCAAAAAGGTAAGTAGAGAAATGGAAGATATATGAAAGGACAGTTGACCTTTTAAAGATTAAGACTACAAAGTGTGAGATGGAAAATATTCTGGATGAAATTAATGGCAGATCAATGCAGAAGAAAAGATTAATGAACTTGAAATCATAACAATAGAAACTACCAAAAATATAAAAGAGATTAAAAAAAGAAATGTAAAAAGTGAGTAGAGCATTAGTGAGTTGTGGGACAACTTCAAGTGGCCCCCACAGTAAGTGTAACTGGGCTGCTTCCAAGAAACGTCTGCACCCCTGCATTCATTGCAGCACTGTTTACAATAGCCAGGGTATGGAAACAACCTAGGCGTCCATCAGTGGATGAACAGACAAAGAAATGTGAGAGAGAGAGATAGATATGAAAATGAGAACTATATATAAATGTGTATATACATGTGTGTGTATGTGTGTATATATATGTGTATATACACATAAATATGTATACACACATGGACACACAGTGGAATAAAGCACAGCCATAAAAAAGAAAATCCTGCCATTTGCAACAAAACACATGAACTGTGAGGGCATTATGCTAGGTAAAATAAGTCAGAGAAAGACAAATATTGTATGATCTCACTTATATATGGAATCTAAGAAAAACTGAACTCAGAAACAGAGAGTAGATTGTTGGTTGCCAGGGGTGAGAATGTGGGAAAAATGGGTGAATGTAGTCAAAGAGTACAAACTTCCAGTTATAAGATGAGTAAGTTCTGAAAATCTAATGTACAGCATGGTAACTATAGTTAACAATACTGTATTGTATACTTGAAACTTGCTAAGAGAGTATACTTTAAAAGTACTCAATTCACATATACACACACATAAAGGTAATTATGTGAGGTGATGGATGTGTTAACTCATCTTATTATGGTAATCATTTTGTAATATATACATATATCAGATCTTCATGTACACCTTAAACCTACACAATGTTGTATGTCAATTATATCTCAATAAAGCTGGGGGGAGGTGTAATGGGAGTCCACAAAGAGAGAGGAAAGAGATGGAGATGGAAAAAATATTTGGAGAAATAATAGCTGAGGGACTTCCCTGGTGGTCCAGTGGTTAAGAATCCTCCTTCCAATGCAGGGGATGCGGGTTCAATCCCTGATTCGGGAACTAAGATCCCACATGCCACGGGACAACTAAGCCTGTGCACCATAACTGGTGAGCCCACGTGCCTCAACTAGAGAGCCCGTGTGCCACAAACTATAGAGCCCACGCGCCACAAACTATAGAGCCCACGCTCTCTAGAGCCTGCGTGCCACAACTAAAGAGCCCATGCAGTCTGGAACCCATGTGCCGCAACTAGAGAGGAGCCTGTGTGCTGCAATGAAGAGCCTGCGTGCCATAATGAAAGATTCTACATGCCACAGAGAAGATCTGGTGTGTCGCAACTAAGACCCAACACAGCCAGAAAGAAAGAAATAATGGCTGAGAAATTTTCAAATTTGATGAAAACTGTAAACCCACATATCTACGATGCTCAAGTACAAGAAATATGAAGGAAACTACACCAAGGTACATGATAATCAAATTGTTTAAAACAATGATAATGAGAAAATCTTAAAAGCATCAAGTTGAAAAAACCACATGTAAAATACAGAGGACCAAAGATAAGAATAACAGCAGATTTCTTGTCAAAAATAATGCATAGGGCTTCCCTGGTGGCGCAGTGGTTGAGAGTCCGCCTGCCGATGCAGGGGACACGGGTTCGTGCCCCGGTCTGGGAAGATCCCACGTGCCGCGGAGCGGCTGGGCCCGTGAGCCATGGCCGCTGAGCCTGCGTGTCCGGAGCCTGTGCTCCGCAGCGGGAGAGGCCACAACAGTGAGAGGCCCGCGTACCGCAAAAAAAAAAAAAAAAAATGCAAACAAGAAAATGGAGTAGCATCATCTTTAAAGTATTGAAAGAAAAAACCTGTGAATTTAGAATTCTGTAGCCAGTGAAAATACCTTTCAAGGTGAAGGTGAAATAAAGACTTTTTCAGACGTACAGGCTGAAAGAATTCATTACCATCAGACCTCCAATACAAGAAATGTTAGAAGAGGTCCTTCAGGCAGAAGGAAAACGATACCAAATGAAATCTATATGTACACCAAGGAAAGACTAGCACTTGAAATATAACTACGTGGGTAAATATGACTTTTTTCTCTTATTATTTAAATTTTTCCAAGATAATTGACAAAAAATAATAACAATGTAGTGTAGCCATTCTTAACCATGTCTAAGAATAAAATGTATGATAGCACTATCACAAAAGTTGGGAAGTGAAAAATGAAATACACTTTTGTAAGGTTGTTATACTAAGTGTAAGGTAGTTTAATATCACTTGAAGGTAGACTCTGCCACATTAAAGATGTTTACTATAAACCCTAAAGTAACCACAAAAATGACGAAATAAAGAGTTGTAGTTAATATGCCAGCAAAGCGGATTAAATGGAACTATAAAAAACATTCAGGGCTTCCCTGGTGGCGCAGTGGTTGAGAGTCCGCCTGCCGATGCAGGGGACACGGGTTCGTGCCCCGGTCTGGGAAGATCCCACGTGCCGCGGAGCGGCTGGGCCCGTGAGCCATGGCTGCTGAGCCTGCGCATCCGGAGCCTGTGCTCTGCAAGGGGAGAGGCCACAACAGTGAGAGGCCCGCCTACCGCAAAAAAAAAAAAAAAAACATTCAGTCACTCGGAAAGAAGGCAGAGAAAGAAGATAAAGGGAACAAAAAATAGACGTAAGATATAGAGAACAAGATGAATTAAACTTAACCATATCAATAAGCATATTAAGTGTAAATGTCTAAATATCTCCATTGAAAGTCAGAGATTTTCAGATTGGATAAGAAAGCAAGATCCAACTGTATGTTGCATACAAGAAATGAACTTTAAATTTTAAAACAAAAGATAGAACATGCTCACACTGATCAAAAGAAAGCTGAAGTGGCTATATTAATATTAGGCAAAGGGATTTCAGAGCCAAGACTATCACCAGTGCTAAGGAGGGACATTTTGATAAAGGGATCAACTAATCAGAAGGAAATAATAATCCTTAACATTTATGCCACTAATAACAGAGATTCAAAATGCACAAAGAAAAACTGGTAGAACTGTAAGGTGAAATAGATGAATCCACAGTTATAGTTGGAGATTTTGGTACCCTTCTCTCAATAGTTGACACAATAAGTAGACAGAAAGTTGATAAGGATATGGAAGATTTGAACAAAACTATCAACCAACTTGACCTAATTAGCATTCATGGAACACTCCACCTGACAACAATAGAATACATGTTCTTTTTTAGGTGTACATGGAATATTTACCAAGATAGATCACTCTAGGCCATAAAACAAGCCTCAATAAATTTAGAAGAATTCAAGATGTGCCAAGATCATTCTCTGACTACAAAGGAATTAAATTATAAATAAAGAACAGAAAGATCTCTAGAAAACCCTCAAACATTTGGGAACTAATTAGCATACTTCTAAGTAATCCATGGTCAAAGGAGAAATCAAAAGGGAAATAAAGAATTTTGAACTGAATGGAAATGAAAATACAAAATATCAGAACTAGTGGGGTACTGCTAAAGCTGTGTTTAGAGGGAAATTTGTAGCACTAAAATGCCTATTTTAGAAAAAGAGAGGTCTCAGTCAGTGTTTTCAGCTAAGCCTCCTTAATCTATGAAAAGAAGAGCACATGAAACCAAAGTAGAAGAATGTAAATAGTGAAGATCATAGCAGAAATTAATGAACTAGAAAACAGAAACACAATAGGGAAAGCCAGTGAAACCAAAAACTTGTTCTTTAAGAGGGATAAAAGTGATAGACCCGTAGCCAGACTGATTATAAAAAAAAAAGTACTGTTAGAATTAACATCCCTGTGTCAGAAAATATTGTACATTTCATTTTTATAAAGTTTTACATTTTTAGATTGTACAAGTTATTCAAAGATACCAATTACTGTGTCTTAATTGGGGAATGTTTTGGGTTGTTTTGAAAGAGCTCTAGCCTACGAGAGAAAGGTCTGTTGAATGTTACAGATATGGTACAAAAGTTTTATAGCTTAATTCATTTAACTTTGCTCTGGTGGTTTATGACACGTGTAGTTGAGTGTTGTCATGAAAAAGTATAGGTCCATGTCTGTTAACCCGTGCATGTTGCTCTAGGATTAATTTTTGATACATAATTTCAATTTCTTGATAACATTCTATTGCTGTTGTTTTATCATGGTGAAAGTGGAGCAATTAATTCTGACTTTTGTGGATCAGCATAGAGTCACTGGACTTTTTGGGATTGCACTGATGGTTTGGCACGTGTTTGGGAGATTTACCAGCATCCAGCTATTGTCTAGATCACTTTTGATTGTCAGGTTATGATTTTCAAAAATATTTCTCTATTATTTTGAATCTAAAGTGATACACATACTTGTAACTCTCTTGAGATTTTGATCACCTGTCAGTTGGTATACCTACTTGTCCATTTCCCCCTCTTCCCTATTGTAGCTAGGTGTCAAGAAATTCATAGCCTAAACTCCTGAGTCAGCTCCAGGACCTCAGACTGTTGTTTGTAGACTAGTTTCTGCTGGTTCTTATTTGATCTTGGTTTAAAATGGATTTGGGTCTCTGTTGAGGTTCATTAAAAAGAAATTATCCCCATTTAAAATTTTGAGACATAATTCACATGACATAAAATTCACCCTTTGGAAATGTGTAATTTAGTAGTTTTTAGTATATTCATAAAGTTGTGCAATCACCACCACTATCTAATTCCAGATATTTTCATTACTTGCAAAAGAAAACCCCTATAAGGCTGATTTTTGAGATTCAGATACCCAGAATAAAATTTTTTGAACCATCACCAAATAATCCTTTGACCAACAAGGCCCTACCTGAAGTCCAGAATGCCGTGTAACAATTTGCCTCATTTTCATTATTTCCCAGCTTAAATTCATATTAAAAATATTCTCAATTTTTGGCAAGTGACCGTATTTTTATTTCTATGGAAAAATAAGCAATAAACAAACAAAAATAAACAAAACAGCTCAATAATTAGAGAAGCTGACGATCATAGTACCATCATAAATTCTAAATAGCACAATCAGGAGTATACTTTATGTTAGTTCTACTTATTACACTTAATTTTCAACTAGATAAACATGGGCTATTTTATATTATTTAATCTAATTGAATAGGAGAGTCAGTTTGACCTGGCTTTGAATCTTGTCTCCTTTACTTACTAGCTACAGTATATTGTTTATCCACCCTGATACTTTGTTTGCTCACTTATATAATGGGGCTAAGAGTTCCTACCTGATCGGGTTCTTGTGAAAATTAAAGGAGATAACATATATAAACCACTTAGTGAAATACCTAAGTACTCAAAGAAAGTTATCTTTATTATCTTGTCATCTGTGTTGACAAGATAGAAAATTTGGGCTTATGTGTTATTTTGATTTGTAACTAGTTGTACCCAAAGAGAGTTCATTAATAAATTTCTAGCAGGAGGTCTCTAGTAAAATTCCTTAGGGGTTTGCTCTTGTGATCCTCCTGGTCAACATTTTTATCCTTAGATAAAAATACAGAAGACACAGTTATCAAGTTCATAAACGTTACATAAATGCTGGTTGACAGATTGGGATTTCAATTAAATCTCAACAGCCTAGAAAAAATGGACTGTAGCCAGAAAGATAAATTTAATAGAGATATAAATCCCTGCATTTAATTAGTAAAACATCAATTACTCGAAAAAATAGGATGGGAGTTATTTAAAGTTTTGCGCAAAAAGTTCAAATGAAAACTATAGGGATGAATGGGCAGAGCCCAGGGTCAGTGAAACCATTCTGTATGATACTGTAATGATGGACACGTGTCATTGTACATTCGTGAAAAATCCAGAGAACCTACAATGGAAAGAGTGAACCCTAACTTAAACTATGAACTTTAGTTAATAATAACGTTCATCAGTTGTAACAAATGTACCAAACTGTTGTTAATAATAGAAAAAACTCTGAGTGTGTGTGGGAACTGTGGGGAGTATGTGGGAATGCTGTTATTTTCTGCTCAGTTTTTCTGTAAACCTAAAACTGCTCTAAAAAATGAAATCTATTAATTTTAAAAAATAATATATAGAGAGATAGTATATAGATATGTGTCACACTGAAATGAGGCTGCTAAAAAGTAATGCAATTTTTACATCTAGAAACTGAAAAAAAAAAAGCTAATGCAATTTTTGCTAAAGAAGGTAGTGTTGCTACTATTTTCTCTGAGTATTTTGAAAGGCAACTGATATAATGAATGGTTTAGAAACCATGTCATGAGAAACCAAGAAAACTGCATGTTTCTTTGGGGAGGAGAAAACTTAGTGGAGGCAGTGTGGTTGCCTTCTGATGTATAAGGGACCCTTAGTAAAACAGAGGACATATTTATTGCAGATATTATAAGCATCGACAATTGGTGAATTATTATGGGTCAGAGCATCAAGTTTCTACTAATAAAAAAGGAATAATTTTAACAGTACATAAAGTGAGATGACTCAAAGTAATGAACTCCCTTCCAGTCACTGAAAGCATTAAAATAGTGGCTGGATACTTGATAAATACTCTCATTGGAACAGTGGTTTAACTTGATTACCTCTAGGTTCCTTTACCAATACGTTCTGTTACTCCTGTGATGAACAGAGAAGAAACAACATGTGAAAATATAGCACTTGGTATCACTGTCAAATAGAAGAATTAGAATGCTCACTGTGGTGGGTAGAAGTTAATGCTGTTTTTTTCTCTTTCCATAAAGAATCTAGAGAAAACTTGCATGTGTGTATGCATACACACACACACACGAACACAGATTATGTATATAATATTGATATACATGTGTATGTGTATGCATATGTATATATGTGTGGTTTCATACATAAATATGTATGTATGTGTATATGGATACGTTTGTAAGTTAGGGCTAATTTCTGCCACATGTGCAGTTTTACTTTTGGTGTAAAATACTTATTTTAAAATGTTTTTTACTGTATTATTTTTTAAAAGAATCACTTACCGTTTTTTCCATTAACTTTTTATGCCCAGTATGGAAAGAATGCTGACCTTTGCTTAGACTTCCTGACTGCAGTCCTCTATCTTACTCACTACCATCTTACTTCTGTGAAGAACAGGAAATTAGCAGAATGACACCAATCCTTTTAACCCAATACTGGGTTAACTGTTTTTGTCATAGTTTTCATACTTATTGAATAATGCTATATTTATTCATGAAATTTCTTTTCTTGGTACCTGTGTAGTTACCTAAACAAAGGTTGATAAGGAAATTACATAGAAATTTTTATTATGGGGAAATTTCACACCCCAGAGTATAATTTCCTCAGTTTACTTTTAGTAAATGTCTATTAAACACACATCACATCTTGTGTTTTCTACTTAACATTGAGGATGGAAGGGGAGTGGAAATTGTTTATAAGGGGGGTGTTTTGACATTTTTGCTCATCTATATAACAATCTTCTGGTTTTATTTTTTTTTAATCTTCCTCATTCATTTCTTCTGGACTAATATTTGTTTTCTTTTTGACAGGCAGTGATGGTTTCAGAAAATTTTAATATAGAGGCTCCCAACTATTTGTCCAAGGAGTCTGAAGTTCTCATTTATGCCAGACAGGATTCACAGTGCATTGATTGTTTCCAAACTTTTTTGCCTGTGCATTATCGCTATCATCGGCCACATAGTAAAGATGGAGAAACCTTTATTGTGCTCAATAACGCAGATTTATTGATGTATTGTGACCAAGGTAAGGATTGCAAGTCTTTTGGGAGAGTTGAAAATAAAATTAAAGGTATAATGGTAAGTCTGAAGTCAAGGACGGTGATAACAAAATCATGTTTCTTTTTTCTTTCTTTTAAACTTTTTGATTGTAAAATAAAGCACAGATATAGAAAAACTTCACAAATATATAGTTTAGTGACTTATTAGAAGGCAGATACCCAGGTAACTACCACCCAGGTCAAGAAACAGAACTTTGCCAGCTGCCCGAGCAGCAGCTCCACGTGTCCTGTCCCAATCTCCTTTCCTGTAAGAGTAACACACTCTCCTGACTTTTAATCACTTCCTTATGTTTCTTTATACTTTTATCACTCAAGTGGGCGTTCTTAGACACTGTAGCTTAGTCTTGCCATTTAAAAAAAATGTTATTTCCATTAAGTCTCTTAATTTACAGATTGCCCCTCTATCTCCTTCAAAAAAAAATTTATCTTTTGAAGAACCGGGGTCATTTGAGACCCTATCATTGTTGGGGTTTGGGTGACTATACTCATTAGTTCATCTGACTTCTTTATTACTTGGAAATTAGCAGCTGGCTCGAGAGGTGTGATCAGATTCAGGTTTGATTCTTTTGGCCAGACTATAGGTGGTGATGTGCTCTTTTATGAGTGGGCATATGATGTCTGGTTGTTTCTTTTTTCAGCCACTGATCCTTATTACTCCTTTGCTGCTTTCTGTTTCTTCATACTGATACTGCAGGATTTGTAGCTGTTAGTGCTTTGTGTCCACTCACGTGTATTTTGGTGTTTAAGGGGGATACTTTATCACCTAGTTTTATTGTAAAAGTTGTCTATGAGTTATTGGTTTTGTGTGTGATTGTTCTTTCTGCTTTTATGTGTGGATTTTTTTTTTTTTTGGCTGCGTTGGGTCTTTGTTCCTGCATGTGGGCTTTCTCTAGTTGTGGCGAGCGGGGGCTACTCTTCGTTGCAGTGCACGGGCTTCTCACTGTGGTGGCTTCTCTTTGTTGCAGAGCACAGGCTCTAGGCACGAGGGCTTCAGTAGTTGTGGCTCATGGGCTCTAGAGCTCAGGCTCAGTAGTTGTGGCGCATGGACTTAGTTGCTCCACGGCATGTGGGATCTTCCTGGGCCAGGGCTCAAATCCGTGTCCTCTGCCTTGGCAGGTGGATTTTTGATCACTGCACCACCAGGGAAGTCCCTATGTGTAGATTTGAGTAAATTAAAAAACCATGCTCTCGTCATTTTCAGTCTTCCTACAATCAAGACTTTAAGAAGCCCCTTTCAGATTTTGGTTCTTTGTGTCTCCAAACAGAAGTCAGTAGCACTGTTGCTGAAGATTGGCAGATAGAAAGTTTTTAATCATACATTTGCTGTCATCATATATTTCATGATGAGAAAACTTTAAAAGTATTCAACTGTGTTAGCTTTGTTTATCCAACCTAGTTTTCTGTTTCTTCTCATGGTACCTTTTACCTACCCTAAATAAACTTTGGAAAAGTGCCCCCTCCCAAGAGAGCACCTGGGGTTCTGGAATTGTTCGTTTTTTTGGTCTGAGAGTTCTTTACATGAGTGTGTTTTCTCTACGGAAATTTATCAAGTTGTAGGTTTAGGATCTGTTCATTTTTCTGAGATACGTTATGCTTCAAAAAAAGTTTAAGTTAAAAAAAAAGGGCCCCTGGTGTAGTGTGATTTGTTAAGAAGTCCTGCTCAACTTCTATACAGTCTTTGTAATGTTATAATTTCTTAGCCATCCACTTAGAACAGGCTATTAAAATAGAACAGCACATGATAGTTGGGTCCAAATCATGTACATTGTGTATTAAAATATTTGAATACTCATATCCCAACATGAAAGACCGGCCTAGCCTCTAGTCCAGATCAGCTTTCTGATATGGTGTTCTACCACTTTTTCTCAGAGTTTCCAACTTTGAAATGCTGGGCTCAGTCGGAAGTGACAGCTCCTTGTGCTTTGAACAGTGAGGATAACTGCCAATGGAACAATATGAAATATAAATCAGTAAGTTAATATTTTATGTTGTTTTGGGTCATGTGGCCTCATATAAAACTCTTTCTATGATGTTTCTGCCACGTTTAAGGGATTAGCATTTTATATTCTATCATAGAAAGCTGTTTTTTGTTCGTTTTTAATGTTGTTTCTTTGTTACTAATAACAACAATCATAGAATCATTATATTTGGGGGGTGGGGATTTAGAGTTAGTTCCAATGCCTCATTGATCCAGAGCTTAAGTATAGCTGATGTGCTTTTTAAAAGTGTGGAATGGTAAAGAAAAGCAGTGGTGTGTCCATCTGATTTTAATCAATAAAACTTCACTTTATTTAGAACTTTTTATTAATTTTTGAGCAACAAAATGAATTAGTTGACTTTATTATATTAGACAGAACAAGTGAAAAAGGAAAGTAAAACTCTAAAGTTGTATCATTTCAACTGTGGTTAAGTTTCTAGACAGTTATATTGTTATTATAAATCTAAATCTAGGCTGTTTCAGGCCATTTTTAGCATTTTAACCTCCCAACTTGTTTTCAGTTATTAAATTAGGTAAGTATTAGTACTTCATTAACACTGGCTTTGTCTAGGGAGTCTATAGTTTTCTACTTACCCTCTTGAGCTAACAGTCTACTTTCCTCTCTTCAGAGTGGTAAGTCTTTGTACAACATATCTCTTTTCTTTCCCTCTTTTTTTATGTTGTTTTGTTACTCTTTTAAGAGCTGCCTTTTAACTGATGCTTGTAGTATCTGAATTTCTCTTTGTTCCTAATTCTCTTTAAGGCCTGTTTTCTTTGGTTGAATGCCACAATCTGTGTCATTATTTTTACAATTTATTTTTACAAGGAGTCAAATGAGTTTGCAACAAAAGTAAAAAAAATTAAAAAATTTAAACTAGCGGACAACGTAACTGTCAATCAGATAAACATAAAGCAGATTTGTTCATATGTGTGGATATTTAGATTTGAAGTGTTTTCCTTGTAGTTGCTTAGAAGTATGTCTACCAGCTAACTCAGAAAACCACTACTGACAGTGAAGCCCTACTGCAAAGCCTACTATTTTGTATTGGAGAACCTTCTTTGAACAGACAGTTGGAAAGATGTATGATTGTGCTAATATCTTATGCAACATAAATTTGCTTTTGAGATTTCTATTGCCGTAGAGTACCTGACTTTTTTTCAAACTCTAAAATACATCTGGAGAATTACATTTGATTTTCTTATGTGAATGAAGAGTGTGATTAGTATTTATACTATTTATGATGTATTGGTTTAAAAAAATTGGTGGTGTGCATTGCTACACAATAAATAATCACTCTATTAAAACATTTTGAATTCAGTTCTCTTTAAGACCATGTAACTTGAAATAGGAGGTCGTAATTAAGTACTTTGATTTTTTTCTTTGTTACATTTCTTGTTTATATATACCAGAAAAATAGGTGACCATTACTAAGATGGTGATCAGTATTAAGGCTTGTTTTAAAATGCCATTATTTGAAAGATAATTTTACATGGCACTTTGTTACAGATTGTGTTGGTAACTTTTTTTTTGGCGTGTGAAAGTGTAGTCCATGCATTTATAAAGAGAAACCAAAAATAAAAGAATTCCCAAGTTACCTAAATTTTAATGTTTTTAAAAACCTATTTTTAAACCATAAAATTTCCCAAAGTTTCTAATTGAACCCCTTTATCTCCAAAACCAAATAGAAAATAGAAACTAAGTTGAACATAGGAGAACTTTTGTATTGCTAGTCAGTATTGCAACTACTTGGATGTTTTAAAAACAGTAAAGGACACATTCAATTGTGTAATTTGTGAATAACAAACTTTAAAAAAAAATTTTGGGCTGCATTGGGTCTTCGTTGCTGCACGTGGGCTTTCTCTAGTTGCGGCGAGCGGGAACTACTCTTCGTTGAGGTGCACAGGCTTCTCATTGCGGTGTCTTCTCTTGTTGCGGAGCAAGGCTCTAGACGTGCGGGCTTCAGTAGTTGCAGCATGCGGGTTCGGTAGTTGCAGCACGTAGGCCCTAGACACGTGGACTTCAGTAGTTGCGGCGCATGGGTTCAGTAGTTGTGGTGTGCGGGCTCTAGAGTGCAGGCTCGGTAGTTGTGGCACACGGGCTTAGTTGCTCCGTGGCACATGGGATCTTCCCGGACCAGGGATAGAACCCGTGTCCCCTGCATTGGCAGGCGGGTTCTTAATCACTGAGCCACCAGGGAAGTCCTAACAAACTTTTAAAAGCTATTTGAGGAGAGAAACAGCAAAACAGAAATGAATGGATCCCTTAGTTTTATTGTTGTTTTAATGTTTTTCCTTTAGGGCTTCAACTTCTAGATTATTCTGTATTCTAATATGAAACATAGTAAGAGGAAGTAAATGTTTATATAGATTACAGAGGTGACATTAGGATATAGCCAGTGTTTTTTAACAATATACTCAACTCTACGTAAAAAGCAGAAAAAGTCAAAGCTAATGAGAATTTAAGAATTATTGTGGGAATTGAGTCTGATTCTGTTAAATTAACTGAAATGTTGAATTTAAAAGAATCATTCAAATAATCATGTTATATGTAGTATAGCAATGGTTGAAAGATATTTAAAAGAAAAAAGAAAAAGTTAAAATTAAAAATCAAAGAAGTAGTGGTTTCACCTTAGGACATTGATCTTAAATGTCTTTAACTTCTCTATCCATCTCTCTCCCTAGGTATATAAGAATGTGAATCTACAGGTTCCAGTGGGACTGACCATACATACCTCTTTAGTATGTTCTGTGACTCTGTTTATTACCATCTTGTGTTCTACTTTAATCCTTGTGGCTGTTTTCAAATATGGCCATTTTTCCCTATGAGTTTTATGTAGTTAAATGCTTTCCATAAACCTAAATAAGACCTATTCATTTGTGACTAGAAGTGTTCTAGAATTATGTCATTACTTTTGTCTTTCGTCTTCATTTATGGCTAATATTATGTTTACTAGAGGAAATTCTGGATGATTCTCAGCTAATTTCAAAATTCAGTGCTCTGTTGTGTCGACCTCTCATAATCCTCAAGCATCAAGTGCCAATAGAGGAAACTTAATTCTGTTAAATTAATATTTATCTTGTGAGAAGTGACTTTATCTTCACTTGTGTTATAAATGAGTACTTTATGTATTAGAGACAAATTATCGCTAAAAATTGAGAAAATTGTTATGAATAAGATTAATTTGGATGAATCAGAGTTTATTTGAATATTAATTTTATGAGAATATTAATTTATCTAGTGTTTCAAAGAAAATCATTAAAGTAGGACAGCTAAGAAATTATTAATATCAAAATTGATTTTTCCTTAAAGCATTTCCATTCTCCTTTTCTATTTTATAATACTGCTTTTGAATATATGAATTGGCAAAGGGCTTGATGAAATTAAGATTAAAGAGTATATTTTATTAAGTTGTACAGTTACAAAACTTTTTTGAATCTTCAGGTGATTTTTTAAAAAACAAAAGGTCTTGATTTACTGCTTTTCTTTGTAAAAATTAGAAAATAAAGTAAATGCCATAAGCTAATTTAAAAATAGAAGGGCAAGCATGTTCCAAAACAGAAGCCAAAAAACTGGGATATGTTGGCATTGTTTGTTTTCTATGGCATAATGGGATATGATGTACTTTATATATGCTATCACTGGTTAATTTTCTAAAACATTCTGGTGTTTTTCTGGAATAAATCTTTTATAATTTGCCACGTATAGCTTGACCTACTAATAACAGTTCTTTTTAAAGATGTGTTTGAGAACTTATGTATTGAGAAAGGCAACCCAATGCCATAAAGCAGAAATATTAGAGATCTTTAAAATGATGAAAATTTCAACCCAGTCTTGCTTTATAGCTGTTTAGTATTTTCTTATAAGACAGAATTCCATGTTTTCCAGGCATTTTTTTTCACAGTGGGATTAATATAGTGGCTTGAAATAGAATTATATGTCAGTAAAAATTCAGTAACATCAACAACATTTTGGAATATGGTTAGTCAGGTGGGGGAACACGGTACTATATTTAACCTCTTAAGTGTGTGTGTGTGTGTATTTTCTTTTGCACATCGAAGCCAAGTTCCTCAGTATTTAAATGTTTTCAAGTTAATATTTGAGATTGTGGCTTGGAACATGATTCAGCCATTTTCTCATTTATACAGGTATTCAGAAATGTAATAAAAATGTGAATGTGAGTGAAGATACTTTGATATGACTTTTCTTGCCTGATAAATGCTTGCAGATGACATCACTTTTAACAGAGCATTTCTGGTTTTGAACTCTGTATTATCTTCTTTGGACACTTAAGAAATGAATAAGCACTTTATTTTTTAAATCAGTTTTGTAATTCTGTGTATGGTCTTTTTTGTTTATAGCCAAGAAAATGGGTATTGTTCTCCTGGTCATTGTGTTCCAGTATTTGTTTCACTTCTATGGTTTATTTTTCTTAAAGTATCATGTAATGTTCTTTGGATGAAAATAACAGAGACTCAACTAAGGGTGGTGGTGGGGTAGAGATTGGTGTGTGTGTGTGTGTGTGTGTGTGTGTGTGTGTGTATCTCAGCCACTCTACTAGGAACTTAGATTATTTAGCTAGATCTCATGGAGGATAGTACATACGTGACTTGGGAACTGAGAAAATATTGATATATTTCTGCTCTAATGATTTCAGAATATAATGAGTTTAAGGATTACTCTAGTCACATAGTCTATTCATCTCATGCTACTCACCTATATTTTGATGATTGATACTAATTGATATGATATGGAGATAAAGAACTTAGGGTGAGGTGACTAACACCTAACTGTATTATCCATCAAACTTACAAAATACACTACTGGTAGGTAGTTGAATATAGGGTTTGGTAGGCTGTGAGAGAATGAAATAATATAGAGAGTTGTCCTAGTCAGTGATAGGATGGTAGGTTTAACTGCCTATCTGATTTCTTGCACCTCAGACCTTACTTCCGGGATTACCTTCCTCCTGAAGTATATCTTTTTAAGATGTTCCTTTAGTAGGTCTCTGTGGTTGGTAACATCTCTGTTTTTTGCTTGATGGTGTCTTTATTTCACCCTCACTCTTTTTACTGATAATTTAGCAAGATATATACTTCTAAGTTTAGTTATTTTCTCTTGGTAGTTTGAAAATATTTTTCCATTGTCAGATGGCACACATTGTTGCGGTCGAGAAATCTATGCTAAATTTAATAGCTGTTTCTTCGTAGAGGGTGTCTTTTTTTTTCTGGTTTCTTTATCTTTGGTATTCTGCAGTTTCACTTTGATGTGTTTGAGAAGATTTCCTTTACTTATCCTGTTTGGGATTCACTTGCTTCCTGAATCTGAAGGTTCTTGTCTTTAATCAATTCTGGAAAATTCTTAGCCATTATCTCATCATATACTGCCTCTTTTGTTTTCTCTTTTTACTCTCCTGAATTTCTCATTAGGCAAATGGTATACCTTCATAATCTATCCCCATGTCTCTCAGTCTTTCTTTCATATTTCCTCTGTCTTTGGGCTGCTGTCAGTAATTTCTTTAGATCTGTCTTCCAGTTTATTAATTCTCTCTTCAACTGTGTGTAATCTATTTAACCCAAACATTGGCTTTGGTTTCAATTATTATATTCTTTATTTCTAGAAGTTCTACTTGGCTCCTTCTCAAAGCTGCTTGGTCATTTTTTAAAAATAGTATCTTGTTTCTTGTTTAAAAATAGTATCCTGTCTTACTTTGCTTAATCATTATAATAAACTTATTTTATATTCTGTAATCAATAATTCCAATATCTAAAGTTCATGGGCTTCATTATTCTGTTTATGGTTTCTGTTGATTCACTTCTAGCTTATTTTCGCAGATGTATTATATTTGGGGTGTTCATGTTTAACTTTTGATAGCCTGTTTGTCTGTGGAAATCCTTTCAGTCCTGTGTTGACAGTGAACCTGTGCAGTGAAGATTTGTGTTTGTTTCTTCCAGGCCTCCAAGCATTACCAGCCTGGGACATTTTCTTGACTTCAAGTTTCCTGGGCAGTGTAGGTACTATAAATTTGAACTTTCAAACCCATGTGAGGGAAAGTTTGTGGTTATGAATTCTAAAGGGAAAGTTTTTTTCCTCTCGATGCCAAAGTCCAGGCTAAAACTTACAAGTATCTGCATATTGCCCTGGGTTGGTCCAGGGAATTTTTTTTTCCAGTCTATTCTTAGAGGGTATAGCCCTTTGAGTTTTCCAGCCTTGTGCAGGATTATAATCCCAACACCTTCTACAGGCCCAAGGCCTTGTCTTTGGTCTCTTGTCTCTTGTCTCCTGTGCAGCCAGTAAAACCATAGATTTTTCTGAGATAAGAAGGTTCTTTCAACATAACACAACACAATAGGCTTCACTGACCTGGTTACTACTCTGGTTTCTTGCTCTCCCCTTTGGGTTGAATGTGGAGTTTGGAAGACTATCAGATGTATTCCTTTTTCTTCCTTGAAAGCTTAGTTATGCCTTTGAAAGGATGTTCTATTTTATCCAGCATTTTGTGTGTTTAATAGTGGGACTGTTTTTCAAGTTATCTAATAGTGTGCCATATTGCTTCTTGAATCCCTTCTCTCGTACTCTCCATATCAATTGAGTTTTTCACTCTACATCTATCAATAAAAACAATCTGGCTACTACCTATCTCCACTTCCACAGCTATTGCTCTAGTATCAGTCATGATTAATGCCTCCCTAGTTCATTCCCTTCTATTCTTGCATCTCAATACTCCATTCTCCATGTAGCAATCTAGAGATCTTTTTTATTTTTTAAATAAATTTATTTATTTATTTATTTTTGCCTGTGTTAGGTCTTTGTTGCTGTGCGCGGGCTTTTTCTAGTTGTGGTGAGTGGGGGCTACTCTTCGTTGCAGTGGGCGGGCTTCTCATTGTCGTGACTTCTCTTGTTGCAGAGCACAGGCTCTAGGCTTGCAGGCTTCAGTAGCTGTGGCATGTGGGCTCAGTAGTTGTGGCTTGCAGGCTCTAGAGCACAGGCTCAGTAGTTGTGGAGCATGAGCTTAGTTGCTCCGCGGCATGTGGGATCTTCCCCGGCCAGGGCTCAAACCTGTGTCCCTTGCATTGGCAGGCAGATTCTTAACCACTGTGCCACCAGGGAAGCCCTCTAGTGATCTTAAAGTGTAAACTAGGTAACATCACTTCCTTACTTACAACTCTTTAATAACTTCTTGGAATAAAGTCCAACATCCTTACCTGTCATTTAAGATCCTTCCTGACCTGAATCTTGTCTTCTCTAGTGTTTTCTCCCACTATGCTACTCTTCTTGCACTAAACTGCAGTTACACAGGCCTTCTTAACTGACCTTAGCAAGTTCTTTTCTTCCTCCTTCTGTCTGTAATGCTCCTGGGAGCTTCTCATGGCTCTCTCTTTCTGTTCTCAGCTTAAATGTCACCTCATTAAAGATGCCTTCCCTGGCCACCTTATCCAAAGTAATCATCCTAGTTTTTCCCTCATACCAGATATCATTATTTTAATTATTGTGTTTTCATATTTGTAAGTTCCACAAGGACAAAGTGACTTGTATTCACCCTTGTATCCCTGATACCCAGCATTGTCTGGTACATATTTGACACTGAAATACTTGTAGAATTTGTGAATACATTAATGAACTCCTCCATGGATAAAACACAGAGGCCTTAATTTGCAAGGAGGTGGGGCTTAATTTAGCACCAAAGTATATTAAGAGCTGTAGGTAAAAAGCAAAATGGATAGTGGATGAGTTCCCAGGAACACGTATCCTAGAGCAGGTTCATATAACAGGAATCGTCTTTCAGCATCTTTGGCTGGCCACAGACCTGACTGAAGGTAATGCTGAATTACATGAGGAAGTGGCGGTGTCTCTCAATATAAAGAATACCCAAAAAAGGCGGGGGGGTGGGGGGTGGGGGAGATAAGTGGTACACATCTCCAAACTACAACTCCCAGCAGGCCCCGCGTGAGCCCGCCCACTGGGAGGCGGTGCCCGTCTCCGCCCCGTGGAGCTCCCGGCTTCGGCCCCAGCCCTCCCCACTCCGTGCCGTAGCCCTCCCCCAGGGTTGTGGCCACGCGCAGCGGCAGCGGTTGTTCCGCTTCCCCTCTGGCCTGGGCCGTCGCCATTGCCGAAGGCTGCCTGCACTCCCTTCCCGGCGCCCGCGGGGCTCGGCTGCCGCCCGGCCTAGCAATAACAGCAGCTGCGCTCCAGCGCGGTTCCTCTTCCCGCCCCGCTTCCCTTTCCCTCCCCTCCCCGCCCCGTGTCGCGCGCTTGCTCGGGGCGGCTCCTGAGCTCGCCGGGAGCTCGGCCGGAGGCTCTTCGCTGGGGCGGGGATCTTTCCTCGCCTGGGGTAAGTGTGCAGACAGGCCAGGACGCGGGCCGTCGCTCTCCTTCCTTCTTCTTTCTCCGTGGCCTGGCCGGTGCGAGCGGCCCGGGGCAGCTAACCTGCCCCGCGCGGGGCCGGGAAGCCGCCACCTGCGTGCCTGGAGCCGCAACTCTTGGGGCGGTGGCTCATTGTCTGCGCCCTCCGGCTGTTTTCTTCCCCGACTGTAGTCTGAAATGGGAAGCTTGCTGGGCTGGTGAGGTCTAACTCTTCCTGGACCCGGCCCTGCCCTGAACCCTGTCGCGCCAGTCTGCCCTCTGTTGATCTCCCTTCCACCGCGTTTCCAACCTCCTTTTCTCCATTTACTTTTGTGTTGTACAAAACGTTGCGGGTTTTATTCCTTGATTTTTTCGTCTCTTACAGAATCCTAGCCCCTCCTTGCTGTCTCTCTGGTCATCCCAGTTTCTTTGCTTAGGCATATTGTCTAGGGTCCCTTTACTGTTTTCTAACCTGCAGTCTGTGATCTTCCATATTCCGCGTTAGTAGAAACGAATAGTTTTCCGAGGGTTTGAGGGCCTCCGCTTAAGAACAGAACTTTCGGATCTTCTCGTGATTCCTGTTTGATCTTCAGCCAGGAGGTGAATATTTGCTTCTTTAGGTAACTTAGGTGAAGGTTGGCTTTCACCATGTTTGGCTTTCTTTCAAACAACATACACAACATGTTGCCGAATATTCCTCAGTGGACTCAACCTTTTGACTAATTCTTTAAAGATAGAGTCATCCAAGAACTGAAGAGTGGAAAGTAATTGCCATTGTCGTCAGTCGTTGTGGAGTTGTACTACCAGTCCTTGTATCTTATCTTTAATGGGAATTCTCTGGGCAGTGCGAGCGTGATTTCTTTCCTCAATAAATAATGCTAACTCCCATTGGTATAATTATCTCAGTTTTATTTTACAAGTGATCTATAGTTTTTTGTTTTCTTTTTAAACCTTTGTAAAAAGACAATCAAAATGGTTAGGCCTAAAATTAGACCACGGCGAGCAGTGTTTTGGATCAAGGTTGTGCACGTCACGTTTTTTCCCCTGCTCTGTTTGACTCTTCCGCTCTAGTAAGTAGGCAGGATATTGAAATGTAGAAGAATTTGCTCTGGGGGTTTTGTTTTTGTAGGTTTATTCAAAACAGTAATATTAAATAAAGTTAGATTGGGATGAAGGTAGTGAACAGTAATTTTTAAAGCAGGTTAGAACTTGTCAACTTTGCCAGGAGCGCTGTGGCATTTGTAAAACACTCATAATCACTTACATATATTTTGTGTATATGTATGGAAAATATATATATACAAATGAAAAGCTTTGTTCATGTTCTCCTATTAAGGGTGTTGATTTAAGTTAACTCTTTCATCCTTAGCTTTTAAATCTTTCTAGTAATTAATTAACCAGAAACACTGATTTACATTATGAAAAATGAACCTTAAAATGTTTCTGACCTGTAATGTATGTAGGGCTTAAACCCACTTTCAGGTTTTGGTGAAAGAGATTGACCTAAATTCAGTGAATTCTGTGTTTTCATTTCAATACTGTCATTTTGGTAGTGTCAGTTGTCCTTAATTCAGTGAGAGGTCTTCTTGGCCTAAGGGGTTAAGGTCTAGAAATGTTGGAGTGTGAAACTAGGTCTGTTGATGTCAGCATCTCTGCCAGTTCTTTCTACAAACAGACAGTTTTACTGAGGAAGAGTTCTGGGCGTTCTGCTTCTCTTAGGACCTTGATTCTGGTTTACAGTTATTCAAAGAGGGAGTTATTCTTCTGGACTTTGTGACATTAAATACTAGCCTTGAAAACCCAAATTCATCAAGTAAGTTTGTGGTTGGAGTCTATCTACTAAACAAATGAATAGGGGTTCTTGTGATTCTCTGATCTTTATGAAAGGGCGATTTCCAAGTAGACATGATTAACAATGGTGTATCTTTTCAATTGTACTTTTTTAAAGAGAAAACTTAGAACTTGTTCAGGTAGCTAAAGATAAACTTTCATTTACTCTTTTTAGAAGAGAGAGACCTTGTTCAAATAGCTAGGGATGAAATAAATAGGTAGGTATTGTTAAATTCTTCCTATGTTTAATCTGTCAATATTGATTATTCTAATATTTGAGTATAACATTTCTTTTGGCTTTCTGAATTTTCTACTTATGATTAAAGTGTGAAACTGCACCTTCCTCAAGTCTTTAAGACTTTGGGGTTCTGATCAATTTGTTTTCAAAAGCCCTTCCAGTTAGTTA
The DNA here is from genome assembly GCF_964165515.1 of Mesoplodon bidens. Classification (NCBI taxonomy): domain Eukaryota; kingdom Metazoa; phylum Chordata; class Mammalia; order Artiodactyla; family Ziphiidae; genus Mesoplodon; species Mesoplodon bidens. Next base: position 111,209,336 of record NC_138161.1, on the reverse strand, counting down.
GAGGAGTAATTCCAGACTAATCAGAGAGGGTGTTAAGTTACTTGCGAATCTGAGTATCCTTTTTGTACCTTGTACCTTTGTACCTTGGTAGAAGCAGAAAGAGATGGAAAAAAATAGCCCCTGTTGCCTTGAAGAAATACTGATTATTTTCTTCTGTGAGCAGAATTCTTCATTTTAGGATCACTAACCTGAATAAGAGTAGTCAGTCTGAACATTCATGCCGGATTTCAGAGGTCTAGCCTCTTATCTTTGATGTACAGTAGTACTTGTCATTCCATGTATCACACGTGGTGAGGAGCTGGAGACCTGGGTTTGAATGCTGGCTCTTCCACTTGACCCTGGGCAAGATACACATTCTTTTCAGGCTTGTTTTTTTCATCTGTAAAATGAGGATTAATAATAATATAATACACATTTCATAGGGCTACTTAGAGCAAATGAGATAATGCAGAGAAAAGTAACTTAGCAAATGAAGTGTTTAAGTGATTAATAAATGCTAGTTATTAATATTAATGCTAATAATATTAATAGTTAATATTCCATTCTGAAATAGGTTTTATATTTAATTGCTTCTACAGCAAATATTATACTTCCAAACTTAGATTTAAGACTGCTTTCTGAAAGTGGTTTGAATCTCAGGGCCAAGTTTCTGAGACCATAACTGTTAAAAATTACTTTTCAGGAAAAAAAATAGCTTCATCACTGAAATAAAATACAGGTTTTTTGAATACATGTTTCTCAGATTTTAAAATAGGCATACTTCTCATAGAAAATTTAGAAAGTAGTGAAAACTATTAAGAAATGGGACAAAAATTACTATACAAAAATCACTTAGCCCCCAGAGATAACCATCATAACAGATGAGAATAGTGCCTTTTTTCCTTATTTTTAAATTAAATTCCAAAGGTAGTCAGTACATGCTTATTACAGAAGGTTCAAGCAAGTCAATTATTTAGAGTAGAAAGTGAAAATTACTTTCCTTACGTTTTAGTCCCATTCCTTACAGGTACCCACTGTAAACAATTTTGTTTTCTTTATGCAATTAGAAATAAGCACAGTGTATATGTAGTTTTACCTTGATTTTCTTTTTTAATTAAAAAAATCTAATCATTATAAGTTCGTTTCCATCTCAGTACTTGTAGTTAAACATCATGTTTTTAATAGTCATGAGATATTCCATTGTATAGTTGTGCTTTACCTAATTATTCATGGTTATTTGCTTTTTCCACTTTTGGGCAACTAAAACTGGAGCTTTGGGCTTCCCTGGTGGCGCAGTGGTTGAGAGTCCACCTGCTGATGCAGGGGACACGGGTTCGTGCCCCTGTCCGGGGAGATCCCACATGCCGCGGAGCCTGCGCATCCAGAGCCTGTGCTCCGCAACGGGAGAGGCCGCGGCAGTGGGAGGCCCGCATACCGCAAAAAAAAAAAAAAACCCAAAAAACTGGAGCTTTAATGAACTTCCTTATACCTTTGTGCACATGCACATGTATACAAGTATCTCCATTAAAAGGATTCTTAAGTGTGCATTTTAAGTTTTGATGGCAAATTGCCTTCCTAAAAGACTATACTAATTGAATTGTAGAAGCTCTTTACACATAGTAGATATTAATACTTTGCCTTCTGTTTAAGACGATCTTTTACATTTTTATCAAAAAGCAGTCTTCTATATTTTCTTCTGGTTCTTTAATAACTTGTATTTGAATCTTAATACTTCCAGATTTTTTTTGGGGGGGGTGCTTGGTGGGGTAAGAGTTTGGCTACTGAAATAAAATACAGGTGTAACAATATTTCAGGAGTTTGAGGTTGGTGTAAAAATTAGTCACATTAATGGGATTCAGAAACGAATATTTAAATCATTTTATTGTAAGCATCACATCGAAAAAGGGGGGAAAATGCCCCCTTTGGCCCCTATTTCTTGTCATCTACCTAATTCATCTTCATCCTTCAAATTTCAGCTTTTGAGTATAGCTTTCTTTGGGACTCTTTCCTGATTTCCAGTATGACTTAGATATTCTTATTGCTTTTATATGTTTTCTTAACATGTCCATAATCTTTATTTGCAGTATGCTGAGAGAATGAGTTATTCATCTGGAAACGAGAGTTATTTCTCAATTGTTGTCAATTGAAATTAATCAGAAGAGAAGTGCAAAGAACTCAGTAGTGTTGGTTAAAAGTGATGCATATACACATGTATGCATTCAGGGCCCTTTTAACCTGCATTACTGAGTTCTTCCTGACATCTTTCTGATCAGGCTATTACCTTGTAGGTAATATTTTTTCATGTAAATGTTTAATAGGTTCTGGAAAAATACAAGGTTTTATTTTAATCTTGCATTTATTTCATAAGAACAAGGTGTATTTATTTCATAAAAACAAGGTGGGTTTTTTTTTTTTTTTTTTTTTTTTTGCGGTACGCGGGCCTCTCACTGTTGTGGCCTCTCCCGTTGCGGATCACAGGCTCTGGGTGTGCAGGCTCAGCGGCCATGGCTCATGGGCCTAGCCGCTCTGCGGCATGTGGGATCTTCCCGGATCAGGGCACGAACCCGTGTCCCCTGCATCAGCAGGCGGACTCTCAACCACTGCGCCACCAGGGAAGCCTCTGGAGTAAAACTTTTAAACACAATTTCAGGTGCTCTAAAGAACAAATTATTAAAGAATAAAAAGTTACATTGGCAGATATAATGGTAAAAATATAACCAGATGTTTGATAAAGAATAAAGTTTAAAAAAAAACTTTAATTCATTACCTGTGGATAACTGCTGTTAATATTTTGGTGTTTCTTTATATTTGTGTGTGTACATAGTTTATTCTTCTAAAATTGGAATCATATTCTGTATAATTTGCCATCTTGCTTTTTTTTAACTTACCCTCAAATCTTGAAAGTTTCCTTCTTTCTCCTTAAAAATTCTGTTTAAAAATGATTTTTTAATGTTTGCCTAACATTCCATTGCACACCTATGCCTTAGTTTCATTATTTTCCTATTGGTGAATGTATAACTTATTTCTAATATTTTATATAAATAATGCTATGATGAATATCTTTTTATTCATCCCTGAGTATTACTTTAGAATATTTTCTTAGAATTGGAATTACTGAGTGAAAGGGTATAAGCATTTACAAGTGTTAAATTACCCTTCAGAGGGCTTCCCTGGTGGCGCAGTGGTTGAGAGTCCGCCTGCCACTGCAGGGGACACGGGTTCGTGCCCCGGTCCAGGAGGATCCCATATGCCGCAGAGCGGCTGGGCCTGTGAGCCATGGCCATTGAGCCTGCGCGTCCGGAACCTGTGCTCCGCAATGGGAGAGGCCACAGCAGTGAGAGGCCCGCGTACCGCAAAAAAAAAAAAAAAAAAAAAAAATTACCCTTCAGAAAGGTTTGATGTATACCATCACTAGCATTGTCTCATTTTGTTGCTATCCTCATTGAAACAACCATCATTCTTAATGAAATTGTTAAATTTGCTTATTGCTAGGCAAATAAAAAATACAATTTAATTTGCATTTCCTGTTTAAATTATAATTTTGTTTTTGTGAATTTGATTTAGTTTCATTATTTCTGATAAGTATACAGAAGTATCTAGATTTTTTTTTAGTAAGTTCACTTTTTCCTTAAAAAAATTTTTTTGTACAGTTTTTAAAGTAACTTTCCATTTACAGTTATAAGACATTGCCTGTATTTTTCGTATTGTATAATATGTCCTCGAGCCTATCTTACACCCAATAGTTTGTACCTCTAGAAGTAACTAGATTTTTGTGGTCACGATTATTTTTATTATCTTGCTGGACTTCAGTAAAATTTTATTTACTTCTGTTTTTCAGGTTCATTGTCTTACCTGAAAATAATAGTAACTTTTGCTTCCTTTCCAATAGTTATAATATTTATTAGTATTTTAGCTCTTTATTACGTTGATCAGAATCTCCAAGACACAGTTATTTAAGAGAAGTGATAATTGTCTTGGAATGTCTCTGTTATTTTTACAATTTAGGGATGGATGCAGCTGTTGGTTTTAGAGAGAAATTTTTTATTATTCTGTTCTTTGTAAAAAAGAGGAGTGTCTTCCGAATTTTATCAAATGTTTTTGTAACTTATTTAGGTGATGAAAAGATTTTTCTTTTAACTACTGATAAAAGTATATAAATAAATTTGCTAATAACATTCCCAAAGGTTATATATCCTAAGGCATATATCATGAGGAATCAAAACCCCACTCTTGTTAGTCAAGTGTACAGAATTTATTGAAAGAATAGAAGAGAGTCTCATAGAACTTTAGTTTAATAAGAATACACAGTCCATATGGTAACTTCTGTAGTTCCTTCTGTAGTCTGGAGAAATCCTTACTTACTCATGAGTCAGTTTTGAGAAATTTGTATTTCCCCAGATTACATTTTTTAAGATTTTCAAATATATTATTATATGGGTGTATATAATATTTTTTATAATTAAAATCTGTGGTGTTCATCTCTGCCTTTTATTAGTGATTTCATTATTTTTCTTAATTTGATTTGCCAAATGTTTATCTACTTGGTGGTTTTTAATAAGAAGCTTTGAGATTTAATTCTGTTTTCTGATTTTCTAATTTCTACTTTTTATTTTGCTCTGGTTTTTCTGGTTTTTTTGTTGTTGTTGTTTATACAGTAAGTCCCCTACATACGAACGCATTCCATTCCAAGAGCACGTTCGTAAATCCAGTTTGTTCGTAAGTCCAACAAAGTTAGCCTAGGTACCCAATTAACACAATCGGCTATATGGTACTGTACTGTAATAGGTTTATAATACTTTTCACACAAATAGTACATAAAAAAGAAATGCAAAAAATAAAACATTTTTAATCTTACAGTACAGTACCTTGAAAAGTACAGTAGTACAGTGCAACGGCTGGCATACGTGGGCTAGCATCGAGTGAACAGGCAAGAAGAGTTACTAACTGGAGGAAGGAGAGGAGGTGGGAGATGGTAGAGCTGAAGGATCGTCAGCAATAGGAAATGGAGGGCAAGCTGCAATTTCACTCATACCTGACATTCACTACCAGCTACATCACCGCTGCTTTTATGCTTGCTTCTACACTTGCTTCTGGACATCCTGGGCTTGAAATAAAGATACTGTGCTACTGTACTCTATACAGTACTGTACAGTAGAGTACACAAAAGCACAACCACTTGTAGAGGATGCCCGCATGTGACAGTGTATGCCAGACATGTGAATTAACTTACGTGGTTGGACCTGTGAACACACGTTCGCATCTTTGAAAGTTCACAACTTGGAGGTTCATATGTAGGGGACTTACTGTACTTTTTCTAACTTAGTAAATTCTTAGTTCTCTCTTTTTTTTTTTTAAATGAAAACATTTTTAATGCTCTTAATTTGCCTCTGAGTACAGCTTTGGCTGCACTCTAAAATGTCTGTGAATGATATTCTTATATTCATTGCTTTCCAAATAGTTGCTAGTTCTAGTTTGATTACCTCTTTGACTCAGGAACTATTTGGTATAGTTCTATTCACTGTATTTTCTTTCATTGTCAGTGACTTTGTTCTTTTAAAATATCTTTTAAGTTTATTGAGGGTTTTTTTGTGACTTAAAGCATAATCCAATTTGCTAAATGTTCTTTGAAAACTTAAGAACATTTTCTGTTTGCACGTACAGTTTTATATACACACATATATCTGTCAATTAAACTTTATTCAAATTATCTTATTATTCCTTAATAGTTTTTATTATAAGACAGTCTTTATTAAGTTTTTAATCTTAATCTGTCAAAGACTAAGAGTTAGCGTTGTTTCTGAAAAGCTTGTGCTTACATTGGGGCCTTTACATTTTTGTTTCTTCCCCCTGAATACTGTGTTCCTTTCATATGTCACTGTTTTAAAGAGGCCTTACTTGATCAGCCGTCTAAAATGGCCTCCACCTGCTCCTGCTCAGTATCTAACTTCTTTCCCCTCAGTGTTTTTCTTTATAGCATTTCCACCTGAAATTATTTTTCATTCACTTATCTCTTTGCTATTATTCTGTTCAGAACTTAGAACAAGTATGTATGCAGTATGTGTTTGTTAAGTAAAGAGTGTCCTTTTGTATTTCTAATGACTTTTTAAAAAATTAATAGACTTTATACAATTTTAGGTTCACAGAAAAGTTGAGCCAAAAGTACAGAGAGTTCCCATATACCTTGATCTCCCCCCTTCCTCAGCTTCCCCCATCATCAACATTCTGCAATGTTTGGTATGTTTGTTATGATTGATGAACCAACATTGACACATCATTACCCATCAAAGTTCATAGTTTACATTAGGCTTCACTCTTGATATTACACATTGTATGGGTATGGACAAATGGTGGATAATGACATGTATTCACCATTACAGTATCATACAGAATAGTTTCTTCACTCCCAGAATTCTCTGTGCTCCACTTATTTACCCCTCCCTTCTCACTAATCCCTGATAACCACTGAAGCTTTAACTGTCTCCATAGTCTCGCCTTCTCCAGAATGTCATATAGTTGGAATTATACAATATATAACCTTTTCAGCTTCTTTCACTTAGCAGTGTGCATTTGAGTTTCCTTCATATCTTTTCATGGCTTAATAGCTCATTGCTTTTTTATGCTGAATAATACTCCATTGTTGGGATATACCACGGTTTGTTTATCCATTTACCCACTAAAGGACATCTTGGTTGCTTCCACATTTGGCAGTTATGAATAAAGCTGCTATAAACATCCAAGTTTGGGTTTTTCATGGACATAAGTTTTCAGCTGATTTGAGTAAATCGCATGGAATACGATTGCTGGATTGTATGGTAAGAATATATTTAGTTTTGTTAAGAATCTGCTAAAACTGTCTTTCAAAGTGGCTGAACCATTTTGCTTTCCTACCAACAGTGAATGAGAGTTCCTGTTGCTCAAATCCTCACGAGCATTTGATGTTAGTGTTTTGGATTTTAGCCATTCTAATAGGTGTGTAGTGCTATCTCATTGTTTTAATTTGCAGTTCCCTAATGAAGTATGAGACTTAGCATCTTTATATCAGATACTTCTTTTGCAAATATTTTCTTCCACTCTGTGGCTTGTCTTCATGTTCTCTCTATCCTAATGATTTTTATCATGTTTTTGGTGTACTATTACTGATTCATGTTTAAGTTCTATACTGCTAAAGATCTGTATTACACCTAATCAATAAAAATAATTGTCATATTTAATCTTTCTAAGTCTCGTATTTTACTTATCTTAAATTCCCATCTGTCCTGTTATTCTTCAATAAATTATTATCCAACCTTGTTTTTCCATGCCATTTTTAGTTGTATCTCTTTTAAATTACATATAGTTTACTTTTGTTTTAATCCAAAGTGAATACTTAAAACATTTATGTGTATTGTAATAGTTAATTCTGTTGGGTGTGTTTCTGTTATTTTATCTAATGCTTTCTGTTTTTTAATGGTTCATTGCTACTGCTTCTACATTTTTGTAAAATATACATAATGTAAAGTTATCATTTAACCATTTTAAAGTAAAGTTAGCCCTTGAACAACACGAGTTTGAACTGTGCAGGTCCACTTATATGTGGATTTTTTTCAGTAGTAAATGCTACAGTACTGCACTATCTAAGGTTGGTTGAATCCTAGGATGCAGAACTGCAGATACAGAGGAACTTTGGATTTGGAGGAACCAAGTATATGGAGAGCCAGACTATAAGTTATACTCAGATTTTTGACTGTGTGGAGGGTCGCGCCCCAACCCCCAAGCTGTTCAGGGTCAACTGTATACAGTTCTTTGGCATTACGTACACTTACATTGTTGTACAACCATCATCACCATCCACCTCCAGAATTTTTCATCTTCCCTAACAGAATCTATGCTCATTAAACACTGACTCCCTGTTCCTCCCTACCCACAACCCCTGGTGACTGTCTCTAATCTACTTTCTCTTATGATTTTGCCATTTCTAGATGATTCATGTAAGTGGAATCATACAACGTTTGTCCTTTTGTGTCTGGCTTATTTCACGTAGCATGTTTTCAAGGTTCATCCGTGTTACAGCATTTATGAGTACTTAATTCCTTTTTGAGGCTGAATAATATTCCATAGCATGTGTGTTTATCCTGTTATCTGTCAATGTCTTAAAGCCAACTAACTAATCTATACTTTAAGTGAATTCAACTGTAAATCTAAAATTTAAAAAAATAACAATTTCTGATTTGTCAGTCTGAAAAAGAAAATTATACTTTGACTCCCCATAACTGAAGACTGGCTTATTCTCTTAACCAACCCTTATTTTAATGTTCATTGTCAGTTTCTCAATCTTACATTTAAATTGAGTCATCATGTATGTCAGCTAACATAAATTTTCATTTAATATGGGAGTAACTGGAAGGCACATTTAATAATTATTAGGTCACTAATGTCCACAGAAACTTTCATGCCATGTGGTCTCACATTAATTTTGTTTCAGAGCTTCCTATATCTGATGGTGCTAGGAATCTTCCTTTTTCTTTTTATTGAAATATTTTGACTGATTGTGTCTTGTACATGTTTATTAATGTTGCCTGATACATTAACTCCTTACGGTCTTCATACTTTTTTTCATTTCCAGAAATATTTTTGGTTATTTTTAGTTCTTTTTTCTTCCTTGAAAACACTTATAGTAATTAGGTTGGTGTGTCATTTCTGTCTTTTGTGTGAGCTTCTCGAATGTTTGTCTTTAGCACTCATTTGATTTTCCTTTATTACCTCCAATGTAGGGTTTATTTCTGCTATGGAAATTTTAGTTTCTTTACATCCTTTAAAAGTTTACTCCACTCCCTTTTCTTCTTAAATTACTCTCATTTCATCTTGGTCTTTTCTCTTCATATATGCCAGTTTCATGGATTTTACCAAACAGTGTTTGGAACTTAATTCTGTGTCCTGAAGTAATTTTTTTAAAATGTATTTAATATTTATTTTTGGCTGTGTTGGGTCTTTGTTGCTACGTGTGGGATTTCTCTAGTTGCGGCGAGTGGGGCTACTCTTTGTTGCAGTGCGCGGGCTTCTCATTGCGGTGGTTTCCCTTGTTGTGGAGCATGGGCTCTAGGCAGGCGGGTTTCAGTAGTTGTGGCACATGGACTCAGTAGTTGTGGCTCGTGGGCTCTAGAGCGCAGGCTTAGTGGTTGTGGTGCACGGGCTTAGTTGCTCCGCGGCATGTGGGATCTTCCCTGATCAGGGCTCGAACCCGTGTCTCCTGCATTGGCAGGCGGATTCTTAACCACTGAGCCACCAGGGAAGTCCCTGTCCTGAAGTAATTTTAATTCACCTTCTAAGTTAGATTCTGAAAGGTAATTCAGAATTAATTAATTAATTCTGAAAGGTAATTTTGTCTCTTTCTTGTGCTGCATTATTTTTTGTTGGGATCAATGTTGGATTTTTTCCTGCTTATTCATCCTTGAATGGTAACAGTTATCTTTTACCTGATATGCATTTGTCAGAAACATTTGTGGGATTGATTGTCCTTGCCTCTACAGTTGCCTGGGATTCTAGTTGAAACCTCTTCTTAGGTGTATTGCTAAAGGATAAATACACACAGCACCTAGCCTGAGTTCCAGTGATAAATTGGCATTCATCTTATAGGGTAGTTCTGGGCTAGGATGGTGGGATCTTATGGTACCCTGGTTTCTATCATGTGCTGCTATTAGGGCTCTTCCTGATTCTAACCAAGTACCCACAACACAGCACTTCGCTTGTGTGACTACACCTCCCAGGAAGCCATGTACCAATCCAGGTTTTTCTGCCCATTTACAGCTCCACTTGAACCTTACATACACACAGGCACATAGAAAGATACTTGTTTTCTGGAACTTGCATGGCAGTCTCCTAAATGTATGTAGAAAGATCAGAAGAGATGATAAGGAGCTCCAGCTGTCACAGAACCCACTTCTATATAGCAAGAAATGGCTTAGCAAGGATGACTGACTAGCTTGTTTCTTTGAGGCAGACTTTGGGTCTCCAAATAGAAGTATGGCTAGCAGAGAGGAGCGAGCTATCTTTATATCTTCTTTTAGGCAAATGGTCAAACTTTCTTTTGTGAAACAGAACATAGATGGGTCATAAATCTTTTCTTAGTTGAGATTGCGTGACCTTATCTAATGGAAAGCCTTCAAAGATTTTATATAAATTGTCTTCGTGGAAATTTGGGATAGACTCCATGGTGACTTCTGATATGATACTATTTTTTTTTTTTTTTTCGGTACGCGGGCCTCTCACTGTTGTGGCCTCTCCCATTGTGGAGCACAGGCTCCAGACGCGCAGGCTCAGCGGCCATGGCTCACGGGCCCAGCCGCTCCGCAGCATGAGGGATCCTCCTGGACCGGGGCACGAACCCGCGTCCCCTGCATCGGCAGGCGGACTTTCAACCGCTGCGCCACCAGGGAGGGAAGCCCATGATACTATTTTTTACTACAATAAACTGGTTTCAGTTTTTGTTTAACTTAGATAACCACCTAAGTAACCAAATAATCAGTCTGCAGTTGACCTTCATTTTTCAGTATAAGGTCTTAGATTGTTTTCACTTTGATTGTAGGAAAATGGCATCTTGTAACAATTTACATCTTTTTGATGTCTAGTTGAACACTTTTTATATACATACAGTCCCCCTACTTAATGATTTTTTGACTTTACTATGGTGCAGAAGTGGTATGCATTCAGTAAAAACCATACTTTGAATTTTGATCTTTTTCTGGGCCAGCTATACAAGGTTCAGTACTCCGGTGGTGCTGGGCAGAGGCAGCGAGCTGTAGCTCCCAGTCAGCCATGCAATCACAAGGGTATACACTTGTGATACACTTAACAACCGTTCTATACCCATACTACCATTCTCTTGTTCACTGTAAGTACAGCATTCAATAAACTACAGGAGATATTCAACTCTTTGTTATAAAATAGGCCTTGTGTTAGATGATTTTGCTCAACTGTCAGCTAATGTGTTTTGAGCATGTTTAAGGTAGGCTGGGCTATGATGTTCCTTGATAGGTTTAGGTGTATTAAATGCATTTTCGACTTAATGGTATTTTCAACATACATATCGTTATGTAGCCCCATCTTAAGGAATATCTGTGTTTGTTGCCCCTCTCCTCTTTTTTCATTTTGAATTGCCATTTGGGTTTTGCGACCAAACTTGAGGAAAGCTAGACTTTACTCTGTTGAACACATTTCTTCTTACTTTTTTAACTTTTTAATTTGTTGTTCCTTGCTTCACCATTCACTACCTTATAGGCACTTTTGAAGCATTTTCTGAGTCTCACCCCTTTACTTCTTTCATGCTTAGTCATAGTTTCACTTTTTTAGTGTAGTGATTGGGTGAAGGCCAAAGGGAAGAAGAAAAAAAAGGAGGATCACATTTCGATTACAAAGTTTCTTTAACACACTGCTTCCTCTGTTTACCAAGACCTTCCTCTCTTGCTTGGCAAGTTCTTTCTCATTCTTCAAAGGTCAGTTCTGATTTCTTTGCCTTAATTGCTTTCATATGCATAGGAGCTCTGGGTCCACTCATCGCTGTCAGCTCTTAATCTCATTGCGGAGTAGTCATTTGTTACTCTTTTCCCACTGATGGTGGGCTCAAAACTGAGACTTCGTCTTAGTTATCTTTGATCTCTAACATCTGACACATTGTATTCACAAAATAAATATTTCAATGACTTAGGAAGGACATACTAAGAAATTCTTCATTCTTCAACCATGTTGTTTTCCTGCTTCTAGTGTGAAATGTAAAAACCAGTTCTTTCTGGGAAGTGTAATTATGGATATTCTATTTTTCTTTAAATTTTATTCTGGTTTGGGTTTCTTTGTAATGACCTTGTACTACTTTTATTATGAGAATAAAAGACACTTAAAACCAAACCTCTCAAACCTCCAGGTGTTCCCCATTGCCCAGCACCTGCAACTTTCTGGTCCCACTTAACAGTCTTATTTCCCCCTACTTGCTCCTGTGTGCCCTTTCGTCTTATGAACTAGATCATTCTTATTGTTCCTGTTGCCTAGAATCCCATCTCCTGGGTAGGAGTATGATCTGTTGTAAATGGAGAAATGCTTGTAATAGGGATTGAGTATTGAGAATTTAGACTAATATCCTGCTGGTCTTATTTTGTATATACAGTAGTTAAAAGGTGAGGTGCTTGGATGAGTTTTATCAGTTGTGAGAATCGAGATAAATGGAACATTTAATTATCTTAGCTTTCTAGAGTAGTGATCTTAAAGAAGATAGAATAGTGAAAATATCTTCAAAATTTCCTGGGTCTCCCCTAGCCTAAAAAAGGAAACAGGGCTTCCCTTGTGGCGCAGTGGTTGAGAATCTGCCTGCTAATGCAGGGGACACGGGTTCGAGCCCTGGTCTGGGAGGATCCCACATGCTGCAGAGCAACTAGGCCTGTGAGCCACAACTACTGAGCCTGCGCGTCTGGAGCCTGTGCTCCGCAACAAGAGAGGCCACGATAGTGAGAGGCCCGCGCACCGCGATGAAGAGTGGCCCCCGCTTGCCACAACTAGAGAAAGCCCTCGCACAGAAACGAAGACCCAACGCAGCAAAAATAAATACATAAATTAATAAACTCCTACCCCCAACATCTAAAAAAAAAAAAAAGGAAACAAACTTTACTTGGCTCCGATGCCATCACAGATACACCTTTCATTGATTGATTTATTCCTTCAAGAATACTCATCTCTGAGACACATGAACTAGACACAGTGTTAGGTATTAATGATGTAATGGTCAACGGAATACTCACTGGATCTATGCTTGTGGAGTTTATAACGTAGTTAGGGTAGACAGACTTTTAAAAGCAGATCCAGTGTGATGAATGTTAAGACAGAATAAAATAATGTGCCTGGGATGGGAGTGAGGAGGTGTCCTGAGAAAGTGACCTTTAGGCCAATAATACTTGCAGTAGGTATTTGACAGGTAGAGGTGGTGAACAGAAAGTAGGGTGACCCCTTCAATCCCAGTTTGCCCTGGGCTTTCCTGGGTTTAGCACTGAAAATCTTGTGTCCCAGAATAACTCCCCCAGTTCCAGGGAAACTGGATGATTGGTGACTGAACCGACGGTCTTCCAGAAAGGTCATGTGTGAAGGCCTGAGATGGCTATTAGAGAAACTGAAAGAGTAGACAAAACTTAAAGCCTGTTGAGGGAAAGTCTACAGAGAGATGAGTCTGGAAAATGAGGGGCCTGATCATGCATGCACTACTGGGCTTCATCTTAAGTATCCTACTTAAAGGCTTTAAGAAGGGGACTGAAGTGATGAAGTTTTATGTATATTAAAGTGGCTCCCTGTGCTGTAAAGACTAGACTGGGAGAGACTGAGACTGGATTTGGGGACAGTAAGTAACAATTATTAGGTTACAGGCTACAGCAGCTTAGAAGTTGAGGAAGCTGTTTTGGGAAGCATAGATAGTTTTGAGAATTAGGTTATTTCGATAGTGTTATGAAATCCTGAAGCAAATGATTTTCAAAAATTGTTTTCCTCCAAGAATGCTAATTTCTTAAAAATGGGGGAAAAAAACCTTTTTACTTCTATATTTTTCCGTCTCATTGGATAAAAATTTTACTAGCAGAATAAATCGAGACGGCAGTTTTTTGGTTTTGTTTTGTTTTTTTCCACATACAAAGAACAGCAGCATAGGACTTAGGAGGCATGGCTGTGAAGCTTTAGAAGTGATTATGTTTCTGAATACAGTGAAAAGTGTAACTTGATATAGTTTTGTCACCTTCAATGTAGTCCCGTTGAAAGGCAGTGTGGTTATTCCAGTGATGTTTCCGTTCTTCATTTTTCAGAACTCTTCTCTTTGAAATACTCTAGGGGACTGCCATATGTTCTTTAGAGTGTCTTCTTCAGCAGAGGCAGACCTTCCATCTTTGCCTCTGCCTGTTTCCATCAGTCCCCGTTGCTTTCTCCACTACATCTGCCCCACCGTGGTTTCTTTCTTTTCCCTTAAATTTAAAAACATGAGATAAAATTTGTGTATGATAAAATCCACCTTTCCAAAGATGTACAATTAAGTGGGTTTTTGTTGTTGTTTCTGTTGTATTCACAAGATTGTACAACCATCACCACTGTCTAATACCAGAATATTTACATTACTGCAAGGGGAAATCTTACACCCAATAACAGTCATTCATTTTACCCTGAACTGCACCCCCTTGCCCCAGGCAAGGTCTGTTTTCACAGATCTATTTTCTGTCTATAAGTTTGTCTATTCTGGACATATAAGCAGATTCATACAATATGTAGTCTTTTGTGATTGGTTTCATTTAGCACAGGGTTTTCAAGGTTCATCCATATTGCAGCATGTATGAGTACTTCATTCCTTTATATGGCTGAATAATATACCATTTCATTTATATACATAGGAGTGGAATTGCTGAGTCATATAGTAACTCCATGTTTATTTGAGAAGCTACCAGACTGTTTGTTTTACAGAGCAACTGCATCGTTTTGCAATCCTGCCAGCAGTGTATGAGGATTCCAGTTTCTCTACATCCTCGCTAACACTTGCTATTTTCTGTCTTTTGATTATAGCCATCCTAATGGGTGTGAGATGGTATCTCATTGGGGTTTTGATTTGCATTTCTCTGATCACTGATAAAGTTGAGTATCTTTTCACGTGCTTATTGGCCATTTGTTTAACTTCATCTCCTTTGGGAAAGCATTTTATGTTCAGAATTGAGTATTTTAGATGAATGCTTCTTAGAAATTTTCTGTAATGGGCTAATAACTTTTGTACAATACCATAAAATGGAAATGAAAGAAAAACCAGGCAAAAATACAAGCCCCAATTGTTGTTGTTAGAGTCAACGGCAAATCACGCTGTCAAATTGCTCTGAAAGTTTCTAAACACTTATTTTCAATTTTTGTATTTCATTCAGTACGGGTAATAAATAGCCAGTCCACATAACACTCTTCCAGAGGTACTGCTTTAAATGGCTAAAAGGCATTTGAAAAGTAGTTCAGCTTTTTCCATGTTTGAACTCAAGGCAGTTGCTTGATTCTTGTATTTTCTCACTTCCGGATATGGCTACCAATTCTAATTTGCTATTGAATTAATCCCACAGAGGGCTGGTTTTGAGGCTTGATGAAAATGAGCACTGCATACAGATTTTATATAAGCTGGTTATATTTTATTGGGATAAGCAAAAGATAACAAGGCAAATTGGATTTGGGGACAATGAGGGTAGCCTTCTGTCCTCCCAGTTTTTCTCACAGGACCCTCAGTGTTGATGATATTGTTCTTGTTGAAGGGGTTTCTGCTAGGTGTTCAGAAGCACAGAGTACAAGCTTACCATAAAGCCTCTTATACTTCCAACCATGTCACCCTGAAATCCCAATATACTTATTTGTTTCTAAATAAATAGTCACTTGGCTATTATATCCTTATTCTGAACATAATTTTTTTTTTTTTTTTTTTTTTTTTTTTTTTTGTGGTACGCAGGCCTCTCACTGTTGTGGCCTCTCCTGTTGCGGAGCACAGGCTCCGGACGCGCAGGCTCAGCGGCCATGGCTCACAGGCCCAGCTGCTCCACGGCATGTGGGATTTTCCCGGACCGGGGCACGAACCCGTGTCCCCTGCATCGGCAGGCGGACTCTCAACCACTGCACCACCAGGGAAGCCCTGAACATAATTTTTTACCTCATTGTTCACATTTATACAAAAATAAGCATTAGTCATGCTCAGCCCCTTTTGGACCCTGTAGCCATGAACAGTCTGTGAGCATGAGCAGTTCATTATCTCCTATCTTACAAGGTCTGGAAGGTCTAAGGCCACAGGCTGTTCCTGACTTTGAAACCTTATAGTTTAGGAATACTGAGGAATACATTCTTATAGTATTCAAATTACTTATGTTTTTGGTGGTAAAAATTCTGGAAAAAATGTGGGTTGTTAGAACATGTTTCTAGTGGCCCTAAACTAATGAAGGTGTAATAGAGTATTTATGAATCATTTGAAGTGTGATTTTAAACATTTGTTGGTGCTTCTGTGTTAAAGAGCATTCATTATGTTACACGGCGTCAGATTGATACAGAGAAGTATGAAAAGTGTTCCTTGGCAGCCAGGAGTTTATAATCTTGTAGAAAGAAGAAAAGTTAGAAGTTGGTTGACTGAAGTTCAAGGAAGTGTGTAAGTGTCAAATTAATAGATAGGACTGTATCACTCTGGGTCCAATCACGAGAGAGACCACACAATAATTTGAACATGGAAAGAATTATTGACTATAGCAGGAGAATGGAGTGAAGGATTAGCTAGTAGTAAAAAGTAAATAGAACTCCAAAGAACATAGGAATAACAGAAATAAGGAGCAACTACTACCCCTAGGGCTCATATCTCAGCACCTAGGGAAGAGTCCTCCTTCCCCCCAGGAGGGGAAGGTCCAGACCTTGTTGGACAGAGCATGGCTGTGGATCATTGAATGACAGAGAAGTTGATGTGATGCTGTATTGGTAGTATGTGCTGAACATCTGCTTCCTAGGGTGCTCATAAAGTTGTTCAGGGGGAGGTGTTAACTCCACTAGGAAACCTCCCAAGAAGAAAATGTGAGGAAGCTGCTGGCTGCTGGGTATGCTGCTGGCCACCTTGCCCTATAGAAGCCTGGTGCTAGAGGAGCCTGTGAGCAAGGGCCCCAGAACCAGGAAGCAAAACAAAACTTTTCTGCTACAGTGTCTCTCCTGTGCCCTCTACTGATTAAGTTTAGCATCGTGCCAACTGGCCAAAGAAAAATACTTGAAGATCCCAGATCTGTTTTCACAGTAGACAAAAAGGATGAATTTGGAATTGAAGGACACTAAATCAGCAATCAGCATGGTAATGGTAATAGTGCTGCAGGAGCTCAGAGAAGGAACAGAGATCCTATCAGGTTATGACAGTTAAGGAAGAAGTACTATTTGAAAGAGCCCTTGTAACATGAGTAGGGTTTTTTTTTTTTTAATTGAAAATGACGTAGGGCTTTCCTGGTGGCGCAGTGGTTAAGAACCCATGTGCCGATGCAGGGGACACGGGTTTGAGCCCTGGTCCGGGAAGATCCCACGTGCCGCGGAGCAACAAGGCCCGAGCACCACAACCATTGAAGCCCACGCGCTTAGAGCCTGTGCTCCGCAACAAGAGAAGCCACCGCAATGAGAAGCCCGCGCACTGCAACGAGGAGTAGTCCCCGCTCGCTGCAACTAGAGAAAGCCCACACACAGCAACAAAGACCCAGTGCAACCAAAAATAAATAATAAATTAATTAATTAATTTAAAAAAAAAGAAAACGACTTACTGTTTTTCCTCATTAGAAAAATAGTACGTGTTCATTTTATAAAAATTAGAATATGGACAAGTATTTTTGTCTATAGTCTCTAGATAAAGAAGGGGAAAGCAGTCAGTCTACTACCCATGAAGAGAACCATTATTAATTGTTTGACAAAATATGGCTAGATAGTGGATATAGTAAGGAGGAAAAGCTTTGTATGATGGTGCTTGCTGCTGCTTTTGTATCTTCGTTTACAGGAAAAAAAGTTGGCTTTGAAATTAATGCTAAATTATATAAACTAGCATTTTGAGGAACTTTCTATCTTTGGCATTAATGAGATTTATTTATGTAACTTCATGTTTGTGAAAGAGACAAGTTTGTCAAATAGACAATTACTAGACCACTTTTGTGCTCTTTAAGTGACCATTAGGAAGGTATTTTCTGTTGTAATCACACTGATGGAATGTTGTATCGTAGAAGTCCATTGTGCTTGTCTCCTCTTTGCTCAAAGATTTCCATATGAATCCTCCTCTTAGGAATAGGGTTCTAGCAGACTTAATCTGAGAAAACAAATTGAAAACTGAATCTTTCCCTTTTTGAGATATGGGGATTAATTCCCCCAGATAGCAAAGGCTGCAGGATTCTCATGAAAGAGGAAGACTTTATTTTTTTTTAATTTAATTTCTATTTTATATTGGAGTATAGTTGATTCACAATGTTGTGTTAGTTTTGGGTGTACAGCAAAGTGATTCAGTTATACATATACATAGTATATCCATTCTGAAAGAGAAAGACTTTATAATACCATATCACTGTTTATTGGCATTTATTTTTTGAAAGTTAGACAGTGGGCTTCCCTGGTGGCGCAGTGGTTGAGAGTCCGCCTGCCGATGCAGGGGACATGGGTTCGTGCCCCGGTCCAGGAAGATCCCACGTGCCGCAGAGTGGCTAGGCCCGTGAGCCATGGCCGCTGAGCCTGTGCGTCCGGAGCCTGTGCTCCGCAACAGGAGAGGCCACAACAGTGAGAGGCCCGCGTACCGCAAAAAAAAAAAAAGTTAGACAGTAATTGTAGAGAATGAAAACAAAGTTCTTGTGTATTAACCAACAACTGGCTCATGAATGATTAGGACATATAATGTTAGGCCTGTTTTCAGAGAAATATCCTATACTGCTAAATTCAGACTAGTTCTTGTTGACTTGTTACCTTTTAACCAAGGTGGTACAAAAGTGAATTGTTTGCATTCCTGTTTTTGATAAAATTAGGAAAACATTAAAACTTTAGTGTAAGTTTATGCCTTTTAGATACAGTAAACAC
Source organism: Mesoplodon bidens (assembly GCF_964165515.1). Taxonomy (NCBI): domain Eukaryota; kingdom Metazoa; phylum Chordata; class Mammalia; order Artiodactyla; family Ziphiidae; genus Mesoplodon; species Mesoplodon bidens. The sequence continues at coordinate 111,190,790 of NC_138161.1, read as the reverse complement.
TCATCCTCTGACCGTATATGAACAATTTAGAACTGTCCAATTTGAACTTGTTGCAGTGATGGAAGTGTTCTATATCTGTGAGATCCAATATGGCTAGTGTGACGAAGAAACAATTTTATTTTTATTTCATTTAAATTCATTTATATTTAAATAGCCATATGTGGCTAGTATGGCCTACCCATGTTGGATAGCACAGTTTACAGAATGGTGTGTTCATAATGAAAAAAGTTTTAAAGATAAATAACTTGAAGATGACTTAAAGAGCAAATTCCCATTCAGGTGAAAGCAAGAAGAAGCAGAACTTAGCAGAGCCTAGCAAGGCATAATTTTAGACAGGATGCTGACCTCAGTCTGAGGATTATCCTTTAATTTGTAGACCAAGGGGTGCAACTTAAAAAAATCCCATAGGAGCCTAGAGAGTAAAATAAATGAACTCTTTTTTCTCTACCTGGCAAATACTTGTTCATCTTTCAAGGGGCTCTCTGAAAAATCTGTTCTCACTTCTGGACCACCCAAGCTACTGCTCCCTGGTTCCCTAGGAAATGGTAACAAAGCTTCCCCGTAATCCCGGCTTCCATTTTGTTTCTCCACAAAACTTCTCATACAGCTAGATTAATGAACTAGAACAAGGCCAAGTATATTAAAGAGTATATTGAGTATATTGATGCGAAGAAACAAACATGAGCTCCTAGGTGACCATCTATAAGAGCCTTACAATAAGAAAAATGGGTTAATAGAGATGATTTATTTTAAAATAAAATATATAAATTTCATTGAAACAAATTTCCATTCAGGGTTGGTCTGTCTACATTCTAGCACTTCATTTTCTCAAACTATCTTAACTTGATACTTTTTGAAGAATTTTTTACCTCACTCAATTTTTTACAATCACTGATGGGATTACTAAAATTGGGTCAAGATCCATTTCTTCCTTTAAGGCATTTTTAAAAATGCATATCCCTCGGCGACATCTGTTTCTGTAACTTATTCAACTAATCTCAGCTCATTATAGTAAGCATTTGTTGAGCACATACTGTGTGCCAAGCTCTGTACTATGTGCTGGGAGTACAAAAGCTAATAAGGCATAATTGCTGTCGTTAGCAGTTTAGTCAAGTTGGGATTAAGGGAGAGGGAGGTAGGGGTAAAGGGAAACTTTTAAGTGTTCCCTTTTTTAAAAAAAATCTCTATGCAGTTTGATACTGCTTAAGAATATTCTTTCTTTAAAAACTTGCCTCTCCTTTTAAAAACCCTTTTTTTTTTTTTAAATCAAAGAGAGAGATTTTTGTCTCTCTGTCTTCACCGGATTATTTTATTTCATATCCTCCCATAAGTGGAATGCAGCCTCAGAATTCTTTCTGTCACAGCATACGGATGGCATGACAGCCAGCCACTCTGGGTCATTCAGAGTAGCTCTGTGAGGTAAAGCCTGCTTGCCGTTTGTGACCTATAGACAGTACCTGGAGTATCATTCCCCCACTTTTTATGTATGGAAACTATCTGTCCTATGTCATTTATCAAGTCACAGTCATGCTCTTTCACAGATCATTTTGAAATGATAGAAATAATTTCTTACCCCTCTGTACTCATGCATTTGTTCAACGGGTATTTATCGATTGCATTGCATTGCATGTGCTGGGTTCTGTTGAACCATGAGTGGGGAAGTGAGGCATGTCACTTGTGGACTGAGAAGGTTATGAGCCCGTATGCACCCTCAGTCTCTCATTTTGGTGGTGGCTTGCTGAGGGAGTGGAACTTTAAGATGGCAGCAGCCTAGATCCGTAAATCACCTTAAGAAGAAGAACGAACTTCCTCAAGCTTAGTGTCCATTAGAAATTTTTGTTGTGTTAAACAATTGGGATTTGGGGATATGTTTGTTACCAGTGCATAGCCTAGCCCAGCCTAATACAGGGTTGTTTTTAGTCTTTTGCTGTTATGACAGTGCTATTATGAATATTCTTATAATTTGTACATGCGCAAGAGTTTCTTGGATTTATATCCAGGAGTAAAATCGCTGAGTTGCAGAATGTACAGTCAGTCAACTGTATAAGCTAATACTAAGTTGTTTTCTGAAGTAGTTTTACTGGTTTATACTCCTGCTAGCAGTGTATGAGAATTATCTTTGCTCTGCATCCTTGTTTTCAGTCAAGTGTCTTAATTTTTGCCAATCTAGGTGTTAGATGGTATCTACAAATGGCCTTAATTTACATTTCCATATGAGACTGGGCTTGTTCTCATGTGTTTATTCACTGTTTGTTGTCTTCTATGAAATGCCTGTTCTTGTCATTTGCTCATTTTTTTACAGGATTGTTTGCCTTTTGCATATTTCTTTGTAGGAATTATTTATTTATTGTTGATACAGTTTTTGTCAGTTACTTTTGTTGCAGTTATACCCTGGTTTGTGGCTTGTCTTTTTATTCTGTGGTGTAGAATGTAGTCATATTTATCGATCTTTACCTTTAGAGTCGTGTGTTGTAAAGATATTCTTCTGTACACAGATACTCTCGTATATAATCTTCTAAAAGTTAGAATTTTGCCTTTCACATTAAATCTTTAATTCATCTAAAATTTTCTTGGTATGATGCAAGGTAGGAATCCTTCTTCACCTGGATTCCCCAGAAAACAGAGCTTGAGGCTGAAGGCTTACATATCTTTACATTATTAGGAAGTATTTCCCCAGTGTGGGAAAAGGGGAGTGAAGTGGTAGCCACAATGGCAGTGCAACTGACTGCTCAATCCCAGTGTATTGTCCCCCAGGAAGTTACACTATAAAGTCATTCACAAGATCATCCCACAGGATGAGAAAAATGATCTAAGGAGATGGGATCTATCTGTTTCATCACCATTCGTCATAGGTTCACTCCACAGTTAACTCCCCTGCACTACCAGGTTGCACATGTGTGGGTGCCACACTATCCCATGGCATTGTGCAGCTCAGAATGAAGAGGGGTGTTGTCATGTTGTGCCTGCATGAAAAAGTTGGCCACACCCAGTATAGAGCTGGTTGTTGGCATAGTAGCTTGAAAAGACAGGTAAAGCGAAATAAAAAGATTGGAAAAGATGCATAAGTGGCATGGTATCTGGTATAGGATCCATTTTTTTTTAATAAAGGCTTTTCATTTCACGGCGAGTCTTTCCACATTATTATTCTTCAGGAATATCTTTGCTATGCTCCTGCTCTTCCATATAGATTTTAGAATTAACTGTCCAGTTTTTCACAAAACTCTCTTGGATCTTTGACTAGGATTGCTTTGAATCTATAGATTAGTTTGAGGAAATGTGGCATTTGTACGTTATTGAGTTTTTAAATTAGTGACCATTAGTATCTCACCGTTTATTTAGGTCTTAATGTCTTTCAGTACATCTTTCCTCTCTATAAAGATTCTAGGTCCACAGTTCCCAAACTGTGCCATGGTGTCCTGGAGTACCCCACTGAGCTTAAAGGCACCATGGGATATTTATTTATTTATTTATTTTTGAACTTTATTTATTTATTTGGCTGCATTGGGTCTGCTTGCTGTGGGCTTTCTCTGGTTGCAGCGAGTGGGGGCTGCTCTTCGTTGCGATGCATGGTCTTCTCATTGCAGTGGCTTCTCTTGTTGTGGTGCACGGACTCTAGGCATGCGGGCTTCACTAGTTGTGGCATGTGGACTCAATAGTTGTGGCTCACGGGCTCTAGAGTGCAGGCTCAGTAGTTGTGGCGCACGGGCTTAGTTGCTCTGTGGCACGTGGGATCTTCCTGGACCAGGGATCGAACCCGTGTCCCCTGCACTGGCAGGTGTATTCTTAACCACTGCGCCACCAGGGAAGTCCCACCATGGGATATTTAAACTTTTAGAGGGAAATGGGGATGGATGTCCACTGGACACAATGTGAACTTCTAGCTCTAGGAAGTTCCATGTTTCAACATTAGATTGTGATACATTTGATAAAGTCTATCTTTGTGAAATGGTTGCTGAGATTAGAAGTGTGAAAATCAATGTGGAACAGGAAATGAGGATGGGTGGAGTCCGAGGTTTCAGAGGTTGTGCATGTTTCCCTAATGTACCTGAAAGAGAAAGAAAAGTTTTTGTTTTTTTAAATTCAATTGCTTTTTCCAATAGTTACTAAGTTTTTAGGATGAGTGAATGATAAATACTAATGAAGTTGTTTGGACCTAACTACTAAATACTAAATGAAACTGTTAGGAATGTCTTTTGGCATAGAGGTGCTATGAAATGATTACTGAGAATAGTATGGGCACCATGAACTAATAAGCAGGTTTGGAAATTTCTGTCCTAGGAACTTCAGACTTTTTAATGGTATTATAAATGGTATCTTCCCCCCCCATTTCATTTTCTGTTTAGTGTGTACAAATGCAGTTGAATTTTGTGTATTCCTCTTTATCCTGAAACTTCGCTAAATTTGTGTTTATCCTAATAATTCATCATAGTTTTGTTTGCATTTTGTAGCCAGTCTTATTATTTGCAATTAATGACACTTGTTTCTTCTTGTATAGCAAAATGCTGCAGAAAAAGGAATAAATGGTAATAAAAAATTGTTAAATTACAAATGTACAAAACAAGGTATGTTCAGAGAAGTCTAACTTTTAACTCAGTCCCTTCCATTTTATTCTTTCCCTCCCCCAAAGCAACCATAAAAAAAATTATGGTTTATCCTTCCATTAAAAAAAGTAATGATAACCGTGTGTGTGTGTGTTTGTGTATTGATACACCTTTCTTTCTCCCCTTAGGTAAGTGGTAGCATACCAGACATACATTTTTCCCTCATTTTGCATTTTCATCAGGAGTATATCCTGAGATTACTCCATGGCAATGTATACAGTGGTTTCCTCCTTCATTTTTACAGCTTGATAATACTTTAGTGTGTGATGTACCATAGTTAATTCAACCAGTCCCCTATTTTTGGCCATTTGAGATGCTTCCTGTCTTTTGCTGTTATAGATAATACAACAATAGCAGCCTAGTGTATATGTTTATTTGTATTGTATTTTTGTTGGTATGTCTTTGGGATAGGTTGCTAGCAATGGGGTGTCTGGGTCTGTACTTTTTTTTTTTTTTTTTTCCACTACACAGCTTGCAGGATCTTAGTTCCCCAACCGGGGTTGAACCTGGGCCACGGCAGTGAAGCCCAGAATCCTAACCACTGGGCCACCAGGGAAACACCCCCCCCCCCGCCGCCCCCTGCCATGGGTCTGTTCTTTTTAGACACTATGTTTTACTGCTTTTCTATGAAATTAAAAGTCACAGATTATTTACTTTATCCTCTTTTCAGGGAAAAATCAATATAATGCCTTACTCTACTTCCCTAAATCAATTTTGGGAGGAAAATTAATATATAATGGAAAAAATAGAACTAACAGGAAAACTTTAATAAAATAATATTTCCATTTGTAAATACTTGATCACAACAACTTTAAAAGTATGAAGTGATCATAAGCCTGTATCTAATACTCATAGGTTCAGTCACAGTGCAGTCTCATGCAGGTGTACTGCTTTGATGATTCAGCGACCATGAGTGCATTGCTTTCAGTGACATGATATTCCAAATGATGAATAAACTTCTTGGTAAAACTGAGCAAAACAAAGTGTAAGCTCTTCTTGATTTCATAGTGGTTACTGTACCTGGAAAATTCAGTGTGTGTTAAAACTGTGTAAAAAGTATCTTTTATGTATAAATTAGAACTGTGTTCTAGGTTCGGGTAATTTTATATATATGTCTTTTTAATTGTAAATCAGAGCATGGTGGAACGTTCAAGAGTTGTGAAGACTTGCTGGCACGTTGCAGAATATTGGTATTAGTGACCTCTGCTCACTACTGATAGAACCCCTTTTCATTCCTGTTAGTGTTTGTGATTTCTTTGTTCCTTGGTTAATTTTGCCAGAGGTATCACTAGTTTTGTCTAAGACTCAACCTTTTAGCTTTATTGATCTTCTCTATTGTATTATAGCCTTACATTCAGCAATTTCTACTTTTATCTTAAATTATTTTTCTTCCTACTTTCTTTGGGTTTATTTTGCTATTTTTGTTTTTGTTTTGCTTCTTAGGTTGGATGCTTAAGTCATTAATTTTTGGTTCTTTTTTAAAGTAAAAATTCAGAACTGTAAGTGTCCTTAAGTGCTTTAATCACATCTTGCAAGGTTTTTTTGTGTGTGCGGTAAAATATACATAACATAAAATTTACCATTCTTTTAGGTGTGTAGTTCATTGGCATTATACTCGCAGCATTAAGCAACTCTTACCATTATCCATTTCCAACACTTTTTCATCATCCCGAATACAAACTCTACCGATTAAACAGTAACTCCCTATTTCACAGACCCCCCCACCCCAGGCCCTGGTGACCTCTATTCTACTTTATGTCTCTATTGAATTTGACCACTCTGGATACCTCATATACGTGAAATTGTACAGTATTTGTCCTTTTGTCTGGCTTATTTTACTTCATGTTTTCATAGTTCATCCTTGTTAGAGCATGTATCAAATTTCATCTCTTTTTAAAGGTAAATAATACTCTACGGTATATATATACCACATTTTGTTTATCCTAATCCTGCAAATTTTGATACATAGTTTTTCATTCTCATTCAATTCTAAGTATTTTCTCATTTCCATTATGATACCTTTTTTTTTTAACCATAAGTTTTAAGAGGTGTTTTATATTTACAAACTCATGGAGTTTTTTCCTAGTTACCTTTTTGTTATTGATTTCCAACTTAATTGATTTTGGTTAAAAGTATATAGTGATTCCAATCTTTTGGAAATTTTTCTTTCTCTCAAAATGTATTTATTTTAACCGTATTCTTGAAAGATAGTTTTGTTAAATCTGCAGTTTGTGTTGGCAGCTTTTTCTCTCAATACATTGAGGATATTCCAATGTCTTGTTGCTTTCATTGCTATTATCAGAAAGTAAGCTGACAGTCCAACTGCCACTTCTGTGAGGTTTATCCTTTTTTCTCCCTTGACTGATATTAAGAACTTTATTTTAATTTCACTATGTTTGTCTTCACTTTGATGTGCATAGATTACATTTTATCCTGCTTTTGATTCATTAGGTTTCTTCAACTTACAGATTTGTGTCCTTCATCGGCCTTAGAAATTTCTCACCCCTAATTTATCTGGTGAGTGAGTCCCTCATTCATCCTGTCATCTCCTTCTGGAACTCGAAATAGATGTATCTTAGATCATCTGGCCTACTCAGTTTACTTTTCTTTTATATTTTCTATCTCTTTGTCTTTTGTGCTGCATTCTAGGTACTTTCTTCATATATATCTTCCAGTTCACTAACTCTCTCTTCTACTGAGTCCATGCTGCTCTTTACTTCAAATGTCAATTTTTAATTTTCAGGTATTATGTTTTTTCTTACTGAAAGTTCTGTATGGTTGTTTTTCACATTTGCTTTTTTTCTGCTTTTATTTTTGAGCTTCTTGTACATGTTCTGTGTCAGATTATTTCACATCTGTTTCACCAGTCTGTTTTGGTTAGTTCTCAGTCACAGTGTGTTGTTTGTTTTTTGAATTTTCCCTATGAGCTGCTCCTTTTCGTTAGAATTTGATCTTTGGGTATTTTTTGAGACCTGTGTTGAAGTTGTTTTCTCCCAAGGAGGCTTTATATTTGATTCTGTCATTCACTAGGGAGTGCTACCAACACGGCCACATTCAATTAAACCTGTTTGGGATGTGAGGGGACCTCATGGGTGGCATGAATTCATACCACAAGCGTGCATTTTGTTGTTAGGATTTCTCAGGGATTCCCTATTGCCTGCACTTCTGTTGTTATTACTGGGCTCAAAATGCTTAAGGTTTTCTCATTCCCTTCTGTGCAAAGGGATTTACTCCTGATTTACTCTTATATAGATTATAGCTAGCCTTCTGTGGGAGGGACTCCAATTTTGGCAGACTCTGGGTTTTATCACCTGTCCCCTGTCGCAGCCATGGTAGTAGAACTTTAGTCAGAAGTCCCTTGAGAATACCTGGATTAGTAAATTGTTTACTCTCTTGTTCCTGGTTTCACTTTGCTTTGCACCATATGGAAACACCCCTTTCATCTTAACTAGCTTATCCATGCATATTTAAGGATTTGTTCCATTATCCTTTATTTGAGTTTGAAGCACAGTTTCTTTTTATTTTCCTTTATTCTTTACCAGTGCCCCAGTTGTTTTCTACCTTGCTACTGATAGGCTTTGCTACTGATAGACCTGATGTTATGGCCATTGCCACCAAATGAAAACACTCCTTTCTGATTTGTGAACTTTCCTTTCATAGTGTGTGTTGTCCATCCATTTAAGGTGATTTGGGATATTTTCATTAATGCTTTTGCTCTCAAAGGCATTTGAAGCTTTTTTGGAGAGACTCAGGGTCAGTGATGTTGGGACTCTTAGAGTTTATTGAGAGATTGTTTGATGTCTTATAGTGTTGTATTATTATATTCGTAAGGTACTAAAAAAATTAAGGTTTGTTTGGTATTTATATAAAAGGTAAGTAAAAAATATAAAGCAAAATTATGCTATTAAAATCATGTTTTTCAGTAGTATGTGGTTTGTATTTGGAGTACCATAGATGATCTGAGTGAATTATAATAAATTTAGTAATTTCTCCTAGTTGGACTGACTGGTTCCAGACACCGCTCCTTTTTTCATTTCTGTTGTGTATTTAGCTTCCCCTCATCTCCTTCAGTAGACAATTGAGGAATTGTTTGTCTTTGAGTTGTGTCACAATTAAACAATGGTCCTGTTAGAAGAGTACAGTGTGTTTTGGGCATGCTTTTTGTTTCGCCTACTTGTTTTTCACTGAAAAGTAGCAAAAAGTGAAAGGATTTGGAGAGAGGCGTTCCTTATCATTTTGCCCTTTTTTATAAAACATTTTTGTGTAATGGTGGAGCAAAACATTGGTAAATCAGTATTTTATAATGAATTGTTTTTATATTCTTTGTTGTTTCTCCTAAAATATAAGATGTAAAGAACCTTATCACATCTTCATTTGGTGCTTCTTAGCCATTTGACCCTGTCAGTAGAAACAATAAAGAAAAAAATACACTGCCTTATGGAAAAGTTGAAGACTAAGGCTATGAATTGGCTATTAGGGGGAAAGTATAAATCTTTCCAAAGATATTTTTGTTAATATAGGGTAGTTTATGTGTTGTCTAGTGAAATGCTGTTTGATACAAGAAAGTTGAGGAAAAATAATATTTCATCTGGGGACAGAGTGTACTACTTACTGTAAGTCAGTAAACATTATTGTCTGATACATGGAAGGATTTGTGTTAAAGGGAATAGTAATATGGTATAATAGTAGTAGTAGCAGCAGCAGTAGTAGTATAATCCCTGCTTTTTTAAAAAAAATTATTTTATATTGGAGTATAGTTGATTTACAGTGTTGTGTTAATTTCAGGTATATAGCAAAGTGATACAGTTATACGTATACATATATCCATCCTTTTTCAGATTCTTTTTCCATTTCGGTTATTACAGACTATTGAGTAAAGTTCCCTATGCTATACATTAGGTCTTTGTTGATTATCTATTTTTATATAGTAGTGTGTATATGTTAATCCTAAACTCTTAACTTATCCCTCTTCCCCACCTTTCCCCATTGGTAACCATAAGTTTGTTTTCTATTTCTGTGAGTCTGTGTCTGTTTTGTAAAAAAAGTTCATTTGTATTATTTTTTAGATTCAAATATAAGTGATATCATATGATATTTGTCTTTCTCTGACTTACTTCATTTAGTAATGGTAATCTCCAGCTCCACCCATGTTGCTGCAAATGGCATTATTTCATTCCTTTTAGTGGCTGAGTAATATTCCATTGTATACATATACCACATTTTCTTTATTCATCTGTTGATGGACATTTAGGTTGCTTCCCTTTCTTGGCTATAGAAAACAGTGCTGCAGTGAACATTGGGGTACATGTATCCTTTTGAACCATGGTTTTCTCCAGATATATGCCCAGGAGTGGGATTGCTGGATCATATGGTAGTTCTATTTTTAGTTTTTTAAGGGACCTCTGTACTGTTCTCCATACTGGCTGTACCATTTACATTCCCACCAACAGTGTATGAGGGTTCCCTTTTCTCCACACCCTCTCCAGCACTTATTGTTTGTAGGCTTTTTGATCATGGCCATTCTGACTGGTGTGAGGTGATACTTCATTGTAATTCTGATTTGCATTTTTCTAATAATTAGCCATGTTGAGCATCTTTTTTTCTTTTTTAATATTTATTTATTTATTTGACTGCATTGGGTCTTATTTGAGGCACATGGGATCTTCGTTGCCACTTGTGGGATCTTTAGTTGAGGCATGTGGGATCTAGTTCCCCAAACTGGGATAGAACCCGGGCCTCCTGCATTGGGAGCTTGGAGTCTTAGCCACTGGACCACCAGGGAAGTCCCTTGAGCGTCTTTTCATGTGCCTCTTGATCATCTGTGCATCTTCTTTGGAGAACTGTCTATTTAGATCTGCCTGTTTTTTCTTTTTCTTTTTCTTTTGGCAGCGCCATGCGGCTTGCAGGATCTTAGTTCCCCAAGCAGGGATCAGACCTGTGCCCCCTGCAATGCAAGTGCAGAGTCCTAACCACAGGACTGCCAGGGAATTCCTCTGCCCATTTTTTGATTGGGTTGTTTGTTTTTTAGATACTGAGCTGCATGGGCTGTTTATACATTTAGGAGATGAAGCCCTTGTCAGTTGCGTCATTTGCAAATATTTTCTCCCATCTGTAGGTTGTCTTTTTGTTTTGTTTATGGTTTCCTTTGCTGTGCAAAAGCTTTTAAATTTAATTAGGTCCCATTTGTTTAATTTTGCTTTTATTTTCATTACTCTAGGAGGTGGATCCAAAAAGATACTACTGCAATTTATGTGAAAGAGTGTTCTGCCTATGTTTTCCTCTAAGAGTTCTATAGTACCTGGTCTTACATTTAGATCTTAATCCATTTTGAGTGTATTTTTGTGTATTGTGTTTGAGAATGTTCTAATTTCATTCTTTTACATGTAGCTGTCCAGTTTTCCCAGCACCACTTATTGAAGACACTGTATAATCCCTGCTTTTGAATTGCTTGAAGTCTTGGGCAGGAACGCACTTAAAAAATAATAATTAATGATGCACAGTTGTAATTCATTGCCAAAGAATGGTCTGATATGTTAATATAATTAGAAAAATATGAGATGAGGGGTTGTTAGTAAACTTGGATTCTGGTCTTAGTTCTGTTAATAATTAGATTTGTGTGACTTCAGGCAAACTGCTTACATTTTGGTGAGTCAGATTCTTCACAAATAAAATAAGGAAGATGGACCAAATGAATTCCATTCTAACTTTAATACTCTCTGGATTTATATTCCTGTGTAACTTGCATTCAGAGGATGTGAGGGGTCTTTTTGAACAGGGACAGACAGGCATGACCTTACATATGAAATAATTTTTACTGAGCATTTGGTTGGGTAGAGAAAAGGATAAAGAAAATTTAAGAATGGAGAAATGTATACCCAAAGATGATTTAGGCCAGGAAAGTCTTTGATATATTGGGGGAACATAAAGTATAATATTTATGTGCACTCATGTGAGATCAGATTGATTTGGTAGTAAATGGCCCTAAATGGCAGTAGCTGCTGAGGAACGTATAGCCAGGGAGAGTGTTATCATGTGTTATTTTTAGTCAACCAATTTTAACTTCTTTCTCTAAACAAAAGCTGAATGTATAGATACTCTTTGGGAAGCTAGTTAGGGCTTCTTCTGACCTCTTCCTTTGAATAGCAGCTGAAGACAGATTCATTAGAGAAATCATGAGATGAAGGGATCAAGTCCTCAGCTTAGCTAGTGGCAGAGTCATCAATGTTTTATCAAGGGTCATGCTTTTATTTACTACCATCTAATCACTTATGAGGCATATTACTTAGAATTATTGCCATCGTATTTGTCATTTTGAGTAATATCATTAGGGACATCTGTGACCTATAAAATTTAAATTTTGTTTAGACGTGTTGCCTAATTGGGTGCGTCGTGTTAATTGGGATTTCCTTGAGACATAGCTGATTTAACTTTATAATATAGATAAAGAAGAAAGTTCTGAAACAAATAACGTATTAGCTCCTCTTTAGTTTTATTGGACTGAATTTGTGCAGAAAACTTTAAAAATTACTGCACAGTATATTAAAATAAAGTAGTAAAGAAATTTTTTTGAATAACCAGAGTATAAGGAAAGGCTGTGTTCTGAAAGTTGCCTTGTTAGTGTTGTTTGCTTTAGAATTTGGTGGTGTTATTTTTCATATAAATGACGGTCTCTGGCTGACATTTTCTGGTTTTTGTTACAAAAAAACAGTGTAGTAATTATTATGACATATGTATAGATTTTGAACCATTTTCAAGATTTGATTAGGTTTTCGTGCCCCAGCTTGGAAATCTAGCCATTGATTACCTTTTACCTTTTCCTGTGTCAAAAATGTGTTCTGTAGAGTATAGGAGGAAATAAATATGGGTCTTCTGCTGCCTAGTAGCACATCAGAAAAAATTGGGACTATGAGGGTGAAGTATGGAGCTGGGGTAAACTCTAAAGCAGCAGTTCTCAAAGAGTGGTCTGTGGTACCCTTGGGGTCTGTGAGTCAAAACCTATTTTTCATAATAATACTAAGGTGTTCTTTGCCTTTTTACACTGTGTTGACATTTGCATTGATGATGCAAAAGCAGTGGTGGGTAAAACTGACTGTACTTTAATACAACTCATTCAAGGCAATAGCTATGTTCTTGTAGTTTTTTTTTAAAAGCCAGTTTCACTTAACGTGGCCGCTGAGCCTGCACGTCCGGAGCCTGTGCTCCGCGACGGGAGAGGCCACAACAGTGAGAGGCCCGCGTACCGCAAAAAAAAAAAAAAAAAAAGAATGTACTTGAAACAATAAAATTACTAATCTTATTATATCTCTACTTCTGAGTTTACTTTTAAAGTATTTTGTATAGCAAAATGGGAAGTACTCATAAGGTACTTATGAAGTATGAAATGGTTGTCTTACAGAAAACCACTTATATGATTGAGCTTAAAAAGGCCCCATTTCCTGGAACACCATTTTTATTTGAAAGAACGACTGGCCCACTGAACAACTCTGGTTGTTCAGACTTAGGTATTTGGCAGACATTTTCTCGAAAATGAATGAAGTGACAGAATTTGTTGTTAATTGATAATTTAAATTTTCAAATGAAAATTAGAGTTTTAGAAAACTTGTATTCACTTTCTTGAGTTTGACAGGTTCCCAATACCTAGACTTTTCTGATGAGATCAGTGGTGATATTAAATGAATGTGATTTTATTTTTATTGTATAATGAAGTGTCAACATTGGAATATCTTAATAATTGAGTGAGCCAGTACTTTCCAGATAATCAATTCATGACATTACAAAATTCATTCATGGGTAAAAGATCCATTCAGAGTGCAAGAGAAATCAATGGATTTAATGTAACAGAGTACAAAAAAATTATTGCTGTGGTTTCAGAGTCCATAGCTAACCTTATGAAGGTTGAGTTTGGTGTAGTATCAAAAAAGAATATCCACAATTATCTGAAAGCTATTTTAAAAAGCTATCCCTTTTCCAGCTACATATCTGTGTAAGACCAGATTTTCTTCATATACTTCAAGCAAAACATAACACAGTAAATTGAATGCAGAAGCAGATATGAGAATCCAACTGTCTTCTACTAAGCCAGACATTTAAAAGATATGCAGAAAAGTAAACTAATGCCACTCTTGTCACTATATTCTGTTTTGTAAAATGTTATTTTTCATAAAAATGTTATTTATGAATAACATTGTAATGTAATGGGTTTAATGAAGTAAATACTTAAGTAACTTATTTTAATTTCTTATAGTGAATATAGAATGCACGTAAACAAAAATTGAGATCCTCAGTAATTTTTTTTTTTTTTTTTTTTTTTTCTTTTTGTGGTATGCGGGCCTCTCACTGTTGTGGCCTCTCCCGTTGCGGAGCACAGGCTCCGGACGCGCAGGCCCAGCGGCCACGGCTCACGGGCCCAGCCGCTCCGCGGCATATGGGATCCTCCCAGACCGGGGCACGAACCCGTATCCCCTGCATCGGCAGGCGGACTCTCAACCACTGCGCCACCAGGGAGGCCCCTCAGTAATTTTTAAGAGTGTGAAGTGGTCTTGAGGCCAAAATGTTTTGCGAACTGCTGCTTTGAAGAAACAAAGTGGCTTTTAATATGCATGTGTTGAGAACAACTGTTGATAAAGGGCATAACCTAACTTAAATATGTATGTGCTGGTCTTTCCCAGTAGTTTATGAACTCTTGGAGAAGAATTAAGTCCTCTTTTCTCCAACTTCTAGCATAGAATCTTATAAATAATAATATCATTATAGTAATAGTAGCAGCCTTCAATTATTAACTCATTTAATCTTTATGAGGTAAATATTATTAATTCCTATTTTAAATTCAGATATAATTCACATAGCTGAAATTTAACAGTTCAGTGGTTTTAATATATTCACAAGGTTGTGCAACTGTTACCAATGTCTAATTCCAGAATATTTTCATTCCCCCAAAGTCATATCCCATTCCCCTCACTGTCTAGCAACCACCTACTATTCTTCAGGTACTAGCATTCAGACTAAATAAAAATCTTTTAAATTATTATTAATTTTATCTTACAACAGTTGCATTCTTTTCATTGTACATATACAAAGTTTTGTTCACTTACATGTATTAAATAATGTTACAATCAAATCAGGATCTAATTAACAATCAAAATCTTGTTTAGTGAGGTATTATTTCCTAACATATATACTTTTGTATCAGAGCTCATCTATAAGTTAGGCATCCCCTCTCCTTCACTGCTGATTTTAAATGTGTGTAATCTACTTTTTTTTAAGACATAAAATAGATATGTGTACATATATATAAACAAGGTTGACATTTCTGCTGAATTAGCCATGTGGATAAGGAGGGTAACTTGACGGCCTGGACAGGGCATCACAGGATGACAGAACCTTGGGATTTGGCCAAACTCTGGATTTACTTTTGTCAGTGTTCCCAGACTTGAAGGGACTAACATATGTAGTTAGATGGTCAGATTTTCAGAGAAACCAAATATTGTATCAGTGGCACGTTCCTATCCTTTACGAAAGTTCATATTGAGGTTAAGTTGTAATGACAAAGCTAGCAAGCATGGAATCAGTTTGGAGGCTATTGGTTTATATTTTTAGTAGCAAGCATCCTATCTCTGCTCTAGAAGTAGACCTATCAGAGACATATATCCTATTATTGGCTGGTCAGGACATAGTCTTGTCTTCCTCTTCAAATTATTTTTTTAAGACTCTATGTTGTCTGTTCATTGGAACATTTACTCTTAGAATCAGTTGAATAGGTGGATATACTCTGATATGTTAGTGTCATCTTGCTTCCCCAAAATTATCATAGTCCTCTTAATGGGATATGACTTTTCAAAGGTTCCCTCAGCTAGCCATTTACCAACTTTGTCAGGGGAGATTGCCTATATTGCAACTAATTTCATCTCTTAAGTTTTACAGCTTTAAATGGGTAACATTTTCTAATTTGAAGTTGGGGAGGTAATTAATACTATTTTGTGCTTGTCCATACTATTTTTTACCTTGTTGTTAACTGTATGTTTTTGCCTTTCTGTTTCAGGCCATATCGTAATTCTGAATCATGTCTGATAACGGAGAACTGGAAGACAAGCCTCCAGCACCCCCTGTGCGAATGAGCAGTACCATTTTTAGCACTGGAGGCAAAGACCCTTTGTCAGCCAATCACAGTTTAAAACCTTTGCCCTCTGTTCCAGAGGAAAAAAAGCCCAGGAATAAAATCATCTCTATATTCTCAAGCACAGAGAAAGGTAAATAGCTACTGTGGTTTCAAGAGTCACAGTTATTATTTTATGTTATTGGTTTTGATATCTTTTTAATTAAAGTATAATAAGCTGATATCTTTTGGTGAGAACAGTAAACATACAATTGATGGTGGTATATAGGCACTATTAGAAAGGCTAGTTTGGAAATTCCCTGGTGGTCCAGTGGTTAGGACTCTGTCCTTTCACTGCTGAGGGTGCGGATTCAGTCCCTGGTGGGAACTGAGATCCCGCAAGCCGTGCGGTGCAGCCAACAAAAGAAAAAAATAGGAAGGCTAGTTTATTTTAAACTGTAATGGAAAAGAATAAAACAAAAGTTGTTGCTCATTCTATTTGTTATGTCCAGTGAATTTCTGTACTCCCCTCCTTCATTTTCTAAGGCTTGGGCCACAGTTCATGGCTTCCTAACATTAATGAGATTCGTGATATTTGAGAAAGACTTGCTATTAGAAGAATGGAAGTATAAAGTCTGCAGTCTCCTGTCTGAAATCTCAGGAGCCAACTGTGGCTTGGAATTAAGAGTTTTTCTGACTTTTGAGTAGTAGTAATGCTGTCTTTTTATCATGTATTCTATAATACCTCAAATTCATCTGAGGCAACACTCAGTAGTCAACACATAAATGGATCTTCCATAAACAAGAGTCTAGTCCAGTGTTTCTCAGCCTCAGTAAGATAGACATTTGGGGGCCAAATAATGCCTTGTTGCAGGGATCTGTCCTGTGCACTATAGGATGTTAAGCACCATTTCTAGCTTTTACCTGCTAGATGTTAGTAAGTAGCACCTCCTACCCAGTTGTGACACCTGAAAATGTCTCCAGACATTGCCAGATTCCCCTGTGGGGCAAATTGCCTCCAGTTAAGAACCACTGGTCTAGTCACACAAAGTAGAATAAAGACTATAAATAGTCTCACATAAGTTGAATTCACTAAATTTGTTTTGGTGCCAAACCTAAAGAAATAACTTTTGGTTTTCAGAGCTTTATGGATTTTAGAATTGGATAAGGGATTACGGACTGTAATGGATTTTAGAATAAAAGGGATTAGTTTGTTTTATTATATTAAGCATGACAGTATGGCTCTGACGGCTAGTACTAGATGTAAGTAGAGGTAAAGATATTTTTCCGCTTATATATGTCTAAGTTTACATGGAGAGGTAAACCCTAGAGGAAGAAAACAGTGCTTTGTACATAATAATAAATACACATTCAATTTGAGAGTTGAAAATACATAATCAATGAAAATTGGAATGAGGTAATATAGTTAATAGAGAATCAAGTCTTAGAGAATTTAGATATGCCAGCAGGATGTAACCATTGAGCAGTTCAAAAACTGTTCATTTTGGTGTATATCTCTTATTTCTAATTTTCCTCTTATTTTTAAGATTTCATGTGAGGTTGTAACTGAAAAGCCTCATGAATATATGTTTTTTTTTTTTTTTTTAAATTTATTTATTTATTTATTTTTGGTTGTGTTGGGTCTTCGAATGTGTGCAAGGGCTTTCTCAAGTTGCAGCAAGCGGGGGCCACTCTTGAATATATGTTTTTTAAGTTTATTTAACAGAAGTGGTAGCATGTGTATTTGACATGTTTGGGAATGAAAAGTGTATCTACTTAGATTGGATTAAATAAAAGATAAAGGGGGAAATCAGGAAATGAACCAAAAAGTATGCATGGGAAGGAGGCAGAAAAAGTGGATGTGTTGGAGAGCACTAAATTGTAATCTTCCATAGTTGTAAATCAGTGTATTTAAAGTAAGAAAACCTAAAAATGGCAGTGTAAACACAGTATTTATAATTGCGGAGGTTAGAAAAAAATTTATGGTGGTTAGTACCAGAAGAAATTGCTCAAAGGGTTGATATTACTTGCCTATGGAGAGCAGAATGCAAAATTGGGGTAGGAGAATGCTCAAGATAGGATAAAAACATGTACTTGGGGACAGCCTTGGAAAGGGGAAGAGAGGAGCACTAAATGAGGGAGAAAGTGTGGACAGTCCAGCACTTTGGGTAAATGGTAGGGTGGTGGGGTTTGTGAGCAAATTGAACACGCATTTACATAAATGTAGCAGAGCATGCCTATCTCTCTGATCACACTGAGAATCTTCCAGTTTTACCCTCCTTCATTAACTCCCCTTTCTTTTCTTTTCTCCTAGAAATATTAATACTTACCAGTGGTAACTAATTCAAGGTCCCCCGCTAACAAAGGGAGGGTGAGGGTACCTGGGGGTCCTAGGGAAGGCTCTGATTGCCTTCAGGTTTATCAGCTTTTGAGGTCTGTAATTAACATCCATTCAATTTTTTTTGGTGATTTCTGAAGTCTTTTGTTTTCTTGTGCTTATTATATTCAAGATTTAATAACTTTTTAGTGCTAATCTTAAAACTTTACAAGCTCTTTAAAAAAAAAAAAAAGCTGGGCTTCCCTGGTGGCGCAGTGGTTGAGAGTCCACCTGCCGATGCAGGGGACACGGGTTCGTGCCCCGGTCCGGGAGGATCCCACATGCTGTGGAGCGGCTGGGCCCGTGAGCCATGGCCGCTGAGCCTGCGCGTCTGGAGCCTTTGCTCCGCAACGGGAGAGGCCACAACAGTGAGAGGCCCGCGTACCGCAAAAAAAAAAAAAAAAAAAAAAAAAAAAAAGCTTTGCCTTTCTTATCCAATTTCTTTTTTCCTTTCTCTAAAAAATAGAAAATGTCAAACTATACAAAGTGTAACAGTCTAATGAACCTTGTAACCCAGCTTCAACAATCATCATTCTTTCTCCACTTACTTTTTTGGTTAAAATTACATATATTGAAATGCATGAAAATTAACTACGGTTTTGACAAATGGACAGACCTGTGTAAGCCATAGTCATTATCCCCCTATCACATTATGTACCACTTCCATCTCCCTGGAAAACTCTTTCACATTGTGTCCCAAACAGTCTACTCCTCCCCCACCTTTGGGAAACTTTTGTCTGATTTTTCACCTTTGATCAGTTCAGCCTGTTTTAGAACTTTACATAAATAGAATTTTGCTTTAAGTTTTTAGTTTTGTGGTGACATCATACACAAAAGAGTATAATATACATAATGTATATATTTTAATAAACACCCTTGTACCCACCACCCAACATAGAATTTTACCAGTATGCCCTGAAGTCCCCATCGGCCACACCCCATCCTACCCCTCCTCTTCCTCCTTCTCCTCCCCCGACAATATCTACCATCCTGAATTTTGCATTTTTTATTTCTTGCTTTTTATTATAATCTTATGACATAATATCCCCAAATAATATATGGTTTGGGTTTGCCTATTTGGGAACATTTTATAAATGGAATCATACTACACTATATGCATATTTTCAGGATGTATATTTTCACTCAACCTCATGTTTTTGAGATTTATGTTGATATATATAGCTGTAGTTCTTTTTTACTGCTAATGTTGATATATGTAGCTGTAGTACATTTTCATTGCTGTATACTAGTACACTGTATAAATAGATGGCAGTTTATTTACCTGGTCTCCGATCTATAGACATTTGGATTATTTTCATGAACAATGCTACTATGGGTAATTTTGAACATATCTCTAGGTGGACATGTGGAAGTATTTTTCTAGGGCAATGCTTTTGAGACATCAGGTCGTTTTGATTCTAATTGCTTATTAGAATCTCTTGGGAAGCTTAATTAAATAAATCTGTGTCCAAGCTCCATCACAGGCCAATTGAATCAGTCTTCAGGAGCTTACCTGGGCATCAGTTTTAGTTTTGCTTTTAATTTTTTTAATACCTCAGGGGATTCTAATGTGCATATAATATTAAGAACCACTGCAGCAGTGAGTTATGAAATCTATATAGTGGATGACACTAAATGAAATGGAGTATAAATAGAGTTATTGCACACAGTATAAATAGAGTTATTACAAAAGTTTCATGAAACTTTTATTTCAGTTGTGTGTGTGTCAGGATGTAAAATGTATTGATGTGGGTCCTGGCCAAAGATTAAAAGGTTGCTCTCAGTTATATACTTGGAGTAAAATTGCTGGGTTACAGGGTATTCCCATGTTTGACTTGACTAGGTTTATCAAATTACTTTCTAAAGTTTTTTTTTTAATGTTCATTCTCACCCACAGAACACAAATGTTTTATTGCTGAACATCCTTGCCAATTCTTGTATTATGGGATTTTAATTTTTGCCAATTTGGGAGGTGTGAAATGGTATCTCATTGTGGTTTTAATTTGGATTTCCCTGATGACTTGGGAAATTGAGTGTCTTTCCATATATTAATTTACTATTCATTTGTGTTTTCTGTGACATACCTGTTTTTTAGTCCAGTTTTCTGTTGAGTTCTTTTTCCTTAAACATTCCTTATAGTCTATATACTAATCCTTTGTCAGCTATGTGTTATTAAATATAGATTTCCAGGTGGCAGTATGCTTTTTCACCCTTTCAGTGGTATCTTTTGATGAATAGAAGTTATTAATTTTGGTGTAGTTGAATTGATCAGTTTCTTTCCTTTATGTAAAGTTTGAGCTTTTTGTGTTTTAAGAACTTTTTGCCAAACTAGAGGTGATATTTTCTTAGGTTTTTCTAAAAGTTTTATAATTTGGCTTTTACAGTTTAAACCTTTGAACTATCTGGATTTGGTTTTTGTGTATTTGTAAAGAGAGATTCATTTTCACTTTTTTTTTTAAACCAGTGTCCCAGACCATTTATTGAAACTTTTATCATTTCCCCACTAACCTACAGTATTAGCCATTATCCATCAGGTTTCCATGTATGCCAGGATCTGTTTCTGTGTTTTCTCTTTTATTGCATTGGCTCATTTCTCTGTACCTACACTAATACAAGACTGCCTTAATTGTTTTAGCTTATAATTCTTAATACTGATAGAGCAAATCTGGTACCATGTGGTTCTTCAGGATCTTTTGACCCGTTGCTCTTTTGTATAAATTTTGGACTTTGCTTATCATGTACTTTTTTTAAAAAAACTGTTGATGCTTTGATCAGAATTGCCTTGAATTTGTAGGGCAAGTTGGGGAGAACTGCATTCAGCTTTGTAGTTGAGAGTAGAACATCTGCAGAGTCTCTGTCATCTACTTGGAGGGAGATATTTAGGAGTGCATAATTTTCACTTAGACTGAGAGAGAAGAAGATGTTTGGAGGGTGGGGTGCTCTTTGATTCCTCCTGTTCCTGGGGCTCTTCTCCCTTTCCAACCCAACCTCCCACACTTAAAGTTCCTTTCTGGGAGCTAACACCTCTGACAGGGCCTGAACCATGAGGGTTAGGAATGTGAATGTGTATGCACATTCATGCTTGTATGAATACAGAAATCCATCTGCAATTTCATTCTCCTGTCTACATCCTGAGCTGCTGTTTCTCTCTCTAGTTTTATCCTAATTGCTTTTCATCTTTGGGCATTCCTCACAGATTTTGTTCCATGGTGAATAAAGAGGTTTGGTGTAGAAGGGGAGAGCTACAATATGTGCTTGGTCTATCACCTTTAAACAGAAGGATAAAAGGGAAAAAATTGTATTTTTATTTAAAAAAATTACAGTGACCCTAAGATCTTTGCCAACTCTAATGTAAAGCCTCATCTAGAGATATTAATTTTGTTCTGCTCAAATTTACATCCCTTATTGCTATCCTTATTACTAAACAGACAGCTAATATTTTCATTAAAAAAAAAAGACTCCAGAGTATCTTCAGTTATTCATTATTGGTTTTCATGTCACTGCAAAAATTAAGAACATTAGAAATTGTACCTTTTATAACAACTTGACTGAACAAATCTTTTTCATATCCCTGCTAATTATGTATCTTTTGCACTCTGTGAGTCATCAGAGATTCCATGATCAGCAAGGCAGATGATATCCCTGCCCTCATGCACTAATAAAAGACTGCAACATATAATTACAAACTGTGAAAAATGATAATAGGGATAGAGTAAGATGTCTGTAATATCTGGGAAGGCTTCCTAAAGAAGGGATATTAGAGCTGAAGGATGAGTAAGTGAAAATAGGAGGATTTTGACAGTTAAAAAGTATGTTCTGTGCCTAGAAAAGAGTTTCAGTGGCCCAGGTACGGGAGGGATCGTAGCACATTCGTGGAGCTGAGTATGGTCAAGTGTGGTGTGAAAGCAGAGAAGAGAGAATAATAGAGAGAATAATGGCTGACATGGCTTGAATTAGATGCCTACCTTGGACCAGTCATCTGTAATCAGGGTCATATAAGAAAATGGCAGGCTTCCCTGGTGGCTCAGTGGTTGAGAGTCCGCCTGCCGATGCAGGGGACATGGTTTCGTGCCCCGATCTGGGAAGATCCCACATGCCGCGGAGCGGCTAGGCCCGTGAGCCATGGTCGCTGAGCCTGTGCGTCTGGAGCCTGTGCTCCGCAACGGGAGAGGCCACAACAGTGAGAGGCCCGTGTACCACAAAAAAAAAAAAAAAAAAGAAGAAAGAAAATTGCATCTTTCCCAACTATGTACATATCAGAAGTGGATACTGAGCAGATTTTATAAAAAGAAGAAACAAATACTTCTTTATAGTGCATGAAATTGTATGTTTTTCTGTCAGCAGTTCAGAGCCGTATAAAGAGTCGTCAACTACTAGTTTATAGTTGGTTAATAAATATTTCCTCCTGTATGCAGCATACCAAGTTAGAAGTCAAGGGACATAATAGAGAAAGTAGAGGGCATGACTTCAGGTTATTCACAGTCTAATGGAATATGAAAGATTGTTTATGAGAGATGTAAGTGTGCATTTCAGTAAAGGTAGCCAAGTTTATATTAGGCTTATCAGTTGCATTTCCCTCTGCTCCTTTCCATGACCAATGTGTGCTGCCCTCCTACCATAGCCTATTAGGAGAATCTAATGGTTAAACATGCCTCTATTTACTCTCCCTCCCCAGACACAACCAAAGTAACAGTAAAAAAAGAATTATTTTTTCTATCACAAGGACAAAGAGAGCGGGAGAGGAGACAGTAGTATACAGGAGATTTCAATACATATTTGGAAGAGTGAAGTGGTGGAGGATGGTAACTGACTAAGCAGAACAGAGGAAGACATATCCTAAGTGTTTACAGAGGGGAATGTTTATGAGAAGTGACCAACTTCCCTTGTAAAAATCTCAGAGGCTCAGGATTTAGAGGTACACAAGTGTGTGTGTGTGTGTGTGTGTGTGTGTGTGTGTGGTTGTGTGTAATACATAGGCTGCAAAGGGGGAATTAGTTGAATATTTATATAGGATGTGTTGAAGGCCCTCAGGGCCCCTCCTTTATCCCATAGGCATGCAAATATAACTCCATCCTCTGGGAGAACAAAAGAACAAAAAGATATTTATATTTATTTGAGGAGAATTAAATCTGAGAGTCTCCTTATTCTTTTTTTTTTTAGCATTTTTTTAATTAGTTTCTGCAGACTAATGTAAGTATAACAAGTCTCTAAAGGAGGGGAAGAAGAGACATTTAGAAAACAATACTTACAATAAGGACCTACTGTATAGCACAGGGAACTCTACTCAGTACTCTGTAATGACCTATATGGGAAAAGAATCTAAAAAAGAGTGGATACATGTATATGTATAACTGATTCACTTTGCTGTACACCTGAAACTAACATAACATTGTAAATCAGCTATACTCCAATAAAAATTATTTTAAAAAACACAAATAGAAAACTTTAAACAATGGCTGATTTTTTTTCTCCCAAATTTAATGGAAACTATAAACCCACAGATTCAAGAAGTTCAGTGGATTCTGAGCACAGGAAACATGATGAAAACTGCACAAAAGCACATAATCATTGTTTAAAACCAATGATAGAAAAATCTTAAAAACATCCAGACCTTAGGCTCAATTTTCTTTTTAATTTTTAAATTTTTTATTTTTATTTTATTTTATTTATTTATTTTTTGTCTGTGTTGGGTCTTTGCTGCTGCGCACGGGCTTTCTCTAGTTGTGCCGAGCAAGGGCTACTCGTCGTTGTGGTGTGCGGGCTTCTCATTGCGGTGGCTTCTCTTGTGGAGCATGGGCTCTAGGCCCACGAGCTTCAGTATTCAGTAGTTGCAGCACGCAGGCTCAGTAGTTGTGGCTTGTGGGCTCTAGAGCACAAGGTCAGTAGTTGTGGCGCACAGGCTTAGTTGCTCTGCAGCATGTGTGATCTTCCCGTACCAGGGATCGAACCCACGTCCCCTACATTGGCAGGTGGATTCTTAACCACTGCGCCACCAGGGAAGTCCATAGGCTCAATTTTCTGTGAACCTAAAACTGCTCTAAAAAAGTCTGTTTAAAAAAAAAAGCTGTCAGGCTTCCCTGGTGGCGCAGTGGTTGAGAGTCCGCCTGCCGATGCAGGGGACACAGGTTCGTGCCCCAGTCCGGGAAGATCCCACATGCCGCGGAGCGGCTAGGCCCGTGAGCCATGGCCGCTGAGCCTGCGTGTCCAGAGCCTGTGCTCTGCAATGGGAGAGGTTGCAACAGTGAGAGGCCCGCGTACCACAAAAAAAAAAAAAAAAAAAAAGGCTGTCAGAAAGAAAAGACACATATAGAAGGGGAAAAAAAGGTGATTATAAAAAAAAATACATAGATAATCAAAAAGAAGAAAAAAGAAAGTGGGAACAAAGAATACATAGAGATGATTGTAAAACAAATGAAAGAATGGCGGGTTTAAACCTAACTATAGCAATCACATTAAATGTTACTGATCTAGACACCCTGTTTATTAAAAGGCAGAGATTAACAGATTGCTAAAGCAGACCTAAATTTATATGCAATCTATAAGAAACCCACTTTAAAAATATAAAGCCACAAAATAGGTTAAAATAAAATAATTTTTTTAAAGTATGCTAACAGTGGGACTTCCCTGGTGGCGCAGTGGATAAGACTCCACACTCCCCAATGCAGGGGGCCAGGGTTTGATCCCTGGTCAGGGAACTAGATCCCACATGCATGCCGCAACTAAGAGTTCACATGACACAGCTAAGGAGGCCACGTGCCGCATATAAGGAGCTGGCAAGCTGCAACTAAGACCCGGTGCAACCAAATAAATAAATAATTTGTAAAAAAGACTGTGAACAGCTTCAAAAAAAAAAAGAGCACTGGTGCTTTAAAAAATAATAAAGTATGCTAACAATGAAAACAAGCTGGATGGGCTTTGTTAATATCAGACAAAGTAGATTTTAGAGCAAGAAATATTCCTCTAGTTAAGGGATAAGGAATAATTTATTTTATAATGATAATAGGGTCTATTAATCAATATGGTGTAATAGAGCTAAACATTTATGCACTTAATAGCAGAGCTTCAAAATACATGAAACAGGGCTTCCCTGGTGGCGCAGTGGTTGAGAGTCCGCCTGCAGATGCAGGGGACAAGGGTTCAAGCCCCGGTCTGGGGAGATCCCACATGCTGCGGAGCGGCTGGGCCCGTGAGCCATGGCCACTGAGCCTGCACATCCGGAGCCTGTGCTCCGCAACGGGAGAGGCCACAACAGTGAGAGGCCCGCGTACCACACACACACACACAAAATACATGAAACAAGAAACAGATTTCAAGAAGAAATAGACAAGCACAGTTATAGTTGCAAATTCCAGTACACTTTCACAATAATTGGTAGAACAAGTAGATGGAAAATTGCTACAACTATCAGCCAACTTGACCAACTGACCTTTATAGAATATTCCATTCTTTTTAAGTGAACATGGAACATTTACAAAGATGTATTCTGTGGCCATTTTTTAAAGTCTCGATAAATTTAGGAAGATTCAAATCACAAAGTATATTCTGTGACCACAGTGTAATTAAGTTAGAAATCAGTAGCAGAAAGATCCCTGGAAATATTTGGAAAGTAAATAAAAACACTTCCAAATAAATGAAGAAATTAAAAGAATATTTAGGAAATACATTAAACTGAATGAAAATGAAAATTCAAGACATCTATATCTGCATGATGCTGCTAAAGCAGTACTTAGAGGAAATTTATAGTATTTAAAACATCCATATTAGAAAAGAAAAGAAAGATTTCAAATCAGTGATTTCAGCTAAGCCATTTTAATAAACTAGAAGGGAAGAACAGGTGAGATCCAGAGTAAGTAGATGAAAAGAAATAATAAAAGTCAAAGCAGAAATCAGTGAAATAAAAAAAATACAGAAAAATCAATAAAGTAAAAAGTTAATTCATTGAGAATACCAATAAAATAGGTGAACCTTTAGCAAGACTGACAGGGTAGTCGGGAGGCAGAAAAGACACAAATTATCAATATTGAGAATGACAGAGATGGTATCTCTGTACATTTTACAGACATTAAAAAGAAGGTAGTATTATGAACAAATATATACAAATAAAATTCAACACATTAAAGTGAAAAAATTTCTTGAAAGACACAAGTTTTCAAAGCTCACTCAAAAAAAAATGTAACCTGAAAACCCTATTTTTCTTAGGAAAATTTAGTTTATAGTTACTAGCCTTCCCACAAAGACTCAGATGGCTCCATTGGTGAATTTTACCAAGCATTTGATGTAGAAACATTACCAGTTCTACACAAACTTCTAGAAAATTGAATAGGAAGGAATACTTCCCAAATCATTTTATGAGACCAGCATTACTCATACCCCAACCAAAGACATTACAAGAAAAGAAAGCTGCACACCAATATCCTTCATTAACATAGATGCAAAATCTTAGCAAGATTTTAGTAATTACAACCCAACAGTATACAAAAAGAGTAACACATCATGACCAAGTGGATTTCATTTCAGTAATGCAGGTTGGTGTAACATTTGGAAATCAATCAGTGTAATTTACTATATTAACAAAATTTAAAAGGTGAACCATATGTTCATCTCCATAGATGTAGAAAAAGCATTTGATGAAATCCAATATTCATTTCTGATCAAAGCATTCAGCAGATTTGAAATAGAAGGAAATACCTTTAACATCTTTGAAAAACTTACCCCTGGTATCAAACTTGTTGGAGAAAAAATGGCTTTTCCTACTTAGATTAGGAAAAATACAAAGATTTCCCTTTCACCACTTTTATTCAACAGTGTGCTAGAGGTTCTAGCCAGTGCAGCAAGGCAAGAAAAATAAATGAAAGGAATCCGGAGTGGGAAGGAAGAAGTAAAGCTGTCTTTATTCACCAGCAACATAATTGAAATTTTATAGGAAATTCTGTGATAGCTACAAAATGCTACTGGAACAAAAAGTAAGGCTTAATAGTAAGGTTTCAGGATATAAGATCAGTATTTAAGAATCAGTTGTGTTTCTCTATGCCATCAATGAACAATTGAAAATTGAAATTTAAAAAGCTGTACCATTTGCAGTAGCATCAGACCTTTTGAAATACTGTGGCAGAAATCAGACAAAAGCAGTAACAGATCTGTACAATGATAACTATAAAACATTGCTGAGAGAAATGAAAGAAGACCTAAATAAGTGGAGAGAGTCACTATTTTCATGGATTAGAAGACACAATATTGTTAACAAATCAGTTCTCCCTAAAATGATCTATAAATGCAGTGCAGTCCAAATCAAAATCCCAGCAGGCTTTTTTTTGGAAACGATCAAGATTATTCTAAAATTCACATGGAAATGCAAATGACCTAGAATACAGCCAAACAATTTTTTAAAAGAAAAGGTCGGGGACTTCCCTGGTGGTCCAGTGGTAAAGAATCTGCCATCCGATGCAGGGACGTGGGTTTGATCCCTGGTTGGGGAACTAAGATCCCACATGCCACAGGGTAACTAAGCCTGTGCACCACAACTACTGAGCTCGTGCACCTCAACCAGAGAGCCAATGTGCTGCAAACTACAGAGCCCACGCACACTGGAGCCCGCATGCCCTGGAGCCTGCACGCCACAACTAGAGAGAAAAAACCCGCACACCACAACTAGAGAGAAGCCCGAGTGCCACAACTGGGGAGAAGCCCGCACACCACAACGAAAGATCCCGCATGCTGCAACTAAGACCCGATGCAGCTGAAAAAAGTAAAGAAAATAAATTTAAAAAAAAATAAAAAATATATGTATAAAACAAGAAAAACTTGTGAATTCTTTAAAAAAAATAAATAAAAAGAAAAAAAGAAAGAAAAGGTCACAAGGCTTATACTGTGTAGTTTCAATGCTTATTATAAAACTACAGTAATCCAGGCAGTCTTATACTATTGGCATAAGGTAAAGAGATTATTGCAAGAGAGTTGAACATCCAGAAATAGACCTGTGCATATATATGGTCAATTGATTTTCAACAGTGGTTCAGAATGAGAAAGTGGCTTTGGCCTTCTAAATAGCAACACTGGAAATTAGAAGAAATTCAAAGGGGGATGGTATTTTCAACCTAAATACATATATAGTTAGTCAAGAACTATCATATATAGTTAGTCAAGAACTATAAATTAAAACTAATTATTTTCAACCTAAATACATACATAGTCAAGAACTATCAATTAAATACATATATAGTTAGTCAAGAACTATCAATTAAAACAAAGGTGTATACCAGAAGAGGAGAGCACAGGATACAGAAAATAGATTCTAGCACAGCATAAAAGTGAAGGAATGACCTAGGACCAATAGCTGTGCCAGAAGCCTCCGCATAATAAACTACTGCAGATTAGAGCAAGAGGATCTGAGAGCAAGTTGGCTAGGTGGGGAAAAAAAAAGGAACTGATGTGTGTGAGTTTACAGAGAATATTATTGATAGGTGTGTGGCAGAAATGTTGTAAAAATAATTGGCGGAACCACAGAAGAACTGGGAAATCTTAAAATGTAACAGTTATTAATGTCAATAAAAAGGAAGAGTTAGAGTTGCTACACAAAAAGGTGATGTGGTCCTTGTAAACTACCTGTTTATATGGTGTATATTATCCATAGTCATAGTAATGTAAATTGCTCTTTCTAGATGAGTATAGCTCACTAGAAATAGGACTTGATAGACTTCGTTTTCCAGATTGTTCGGCATCTGAGGTGTAGTTCTTTATTTATGAGAGAACAGATAATCTAAGGGGCTCTCTCTTCTGCCCTGAGGGCTTTTATTCAGGCCTGGTGCTGTTAGTCTGTGTGCCTCTTTAATCAGAACACAGGTTGACACCCTCCCCCTCCTCCCCTCTCCCCCAACCCTGGCCCTTGATGACAGAATAGGTTTCTGTACTTGATTTAACAGTTTCCTATCAGCCAGTGTTTTTAGGGAAAATTTCTTTTTTAGAATAATTTTGTTCCTAGTCTGTTTTGGGAAAACTATAAACATGATTATAAGTATCTTTATTAATCTTGTTTAAAGAGGCTCTTTTTTTAATGCCCTCTAGGAAGTAAGAAGAAAGAGAAGGAAAGGCCAGAAATTTCTCCTCCATCTGATTTTGAGCACACCATCCATGTTGGCTTTGATGCTGTTACTGGAGAATTCACTGTAAGTTTACTAAGTTGAGACTCATTTATAAAGCAGTACTCAAACCTTTCCTTTCAGTATTAAATTTGAAGTTAACTTTTCCATCCACATGTTAACTGTGAATTCTTAGTACTTTTCTCTTCTTACAAAAGTGTTTGTGTTTAGATGTGTTCTTTTCCTAGGGCGCTGAGCCTATTGATTATAATTTGCAAAATAGATTTAGAAAACCAGACATTTTAGAATTTAGTCATACCTACAATTATGTAGATTGATTTGTTTTATATATTTTCTCACTTTCCTCTGGAAATTGATCTAATTAGAGCAATTTAAAACAACTAATTTCTGAATATCTTTTTGTTAGGGCATGCCAGAACAGTGGGCTCGATTATTACAGACCTCCAATATCACCAAACTAGAGCAAAAGAAGAATCCTCAGGCTGTGTTGGATGTCTTAAAGTTCTATGACTCCAACACAGTGAAGCAGAAATATCTGAGCTTTACTTCTCCTGGTAAGACATCAGACCATGGTAAAAGGCTGGCTTAAATGGGATTGTAGAGTTGTGGAGCACTTCTGGATAAAAAGATTGCTTCTGGAAAAATTAAAAAGCTAAGCTACTTTCTTCCCTGCATAGATCCTGCCTTTTGTAAACTCATTGGGGCAGCTCTTACGTATAATTTGGAGTCTGGGGATTATATTAATCTCTTAGTTTTGCCAAAAATGGGTGTTTGGGCCTTTTGTTTATTTGTTTTTTCTCTTTACTGCTTTTGAATGAGTTCAGCAGTAGAAGGGAAAGAGGCTGATTTATAGGCATGTTTGTACTAGAAATACATTTATTGTCAGTGGGACAGGTTGTTTTACTATATATAAACACACAGACTTTGAAGTAAAAAATGTTTGCTCAAAAATTGAAACTCATCACATATATAAACATAAAATAAGAATTAGAACTAAAAGTATTTATTCCTCAGAATTGGAATCATCAGTTAAGAATTGGAGAATAGTGGGGTTTTTTTAAGTTTATTTGTTCAAATAAGGATTAGAATAAAATCCATACATTACAGTTGATTGTGGTATCTCTTGCATCTTTTGTTATTTAGGCTTCCCCTCCCTCACGTTGTTTGCTCTCATGCTCTCCTTTTCTTGCAGTTTATTTGTTAAAGAAACAGAATCATTTGTCCTGTTTCCCTCAGTGTAGATTTTGCTAATTACATCACAGGTTATCATTTAATATGTTTCTCTGTCCTCTCAAGTCATACATATAGTTTTAAAAAACAATATGATTGAGCTAAAAATCATACATTTAGTTTTAATTAATTGTACTTATTTGATTGCATTCTCGCTGAAATAAGGGCTGTGTTGAAGGAAGAAATAGAGCCCACTTAGTAAATCTTGACCTTTTTTACATAGTCTAGTACAACCTTAGCAAAAGGTCAGATTTGTCTCCAACTTTCTTGTCAACTTCTAAGTCTGTGTAAATGAATAATCTTTTTTTTAATCAGTGTTTGAACAGAGAATGGTATATTCACGTGTGTGTGTGTCTGGTCATTTTAAAAGGTAAAACAAAACTTGCTCTTCTAAACTCCAGAATGAATATTGTGATATTTAGTCTTCATGAACTGTGTTTTGTCTTCAGGGATTTGCTTTCACACTGATCGAAATTTATGTCAGTAATTTTCCTTTGCAGAGTTACTGTTGGTTTCTTTAAGTTCCTTGATAGGCAGTTTGCTGGAGAAAAATATCATTATGAATAGACTTCTGTCTTATTTTAATAAATACAGGTATAGTTTCAAATAAAATTTTTTTATTAAGGTATAATTTCATGCTGCAAAATTCACCCACTTGAAGTATACAATTCAATGATTTTTAGCAAATTTAGAGTTCCATTAAATTTGAGGTTTATAATGTGTAAATTCTTGTTTGAATACTGATATTGTTTTTCTCAAGACTTAATTCAACTTAAAATCAGTCTTAGAACTTTTTACTTGCTCTGCTTTATCTTTTTTCCTTTTATTGTATAAAATTGTTTTATTTTTTGAATTGTTAACTTAGCATTATTTTCTGTTTTGTATTCAGAGAAAGACGGCTTCCCGTCTGGAACACCAGCAGTAAGTTAATATGTTATTTCTTATAGCTCTTGTTCTAATTTAAGTTACCCAAAACAAGTCTCAGTTTTTATTTTACTTTCTGAAATAAATTACAGCCTCCAGAAATAGCTACTTAATATTGATATATGTTTTTAGCTAGCCACTTGATTATTTGAGGAAGCCATATTAAGCAAATAGAATTTCCT
This sequence comes from Mesoplodon bidens, assembly GCF_964165515.1. Lineage (NCBI taxonomy): Eukaryota > Metazoa > Chordata > Mammalia > Artiodactyla > Ziphiidae > Mesoplodon > Mesoplodon bidens. The sequence goes on along the minus strand of NC_138161.1, from coordinate 111,159,288 downwards.
CAGATGATGCTTAAAGTAACTAAAGCTTATGATCTTTAGAGCAGTTTAGCTACTTTTGATAATGTTTCCATATATAAACATGAATACAAAGAACTTGCCAGCATTTTCCTCTGGCATCATCCTACTGAATATAGACTATGGAAATATACTGAACAATAGAAGCCTGTCAGAATCTTCAGAGTTGTCTGAAACTTTATCTAAGTTATCATGTAAGCACAAATACCTCTTGCAAACAGTAGCTATTTTATTTTCAGTTCCTCAGTTAGGAGGACACAGTCTCCTGGAGTTATTTGAAGACTATATGTAATAACATGTAAAGTACCTACTTAGCATACACCTGGCATATAATAAGCTCTGTATAAAGGATAATGCCTTCCTCTTTTGCTTTGTTAGCCACAACTTCTTCTGGCGAATCTACCTGTTTTAAATAGCCAGAAATCTCTGACCTGTACAAAGTCCAGAGGATTTTTGTTTTTGGTCTTAACAAATGAAATGATTGTTTACTTTATGGGCTTGTTAAAATGGTATAAAATTCTCTGTAAAAGGTATGAATTCCCTCTTAAGAATACTTGGTATTTACTGTATACATTTGTCTCATAAATTTTTCTGTAACGTATAGAATTACCTTTACTTTTTTTTTTTTTTGTGGTACACGGGCCTTTCACTGTTTTGGCCTCTCCCATTGCGGAGCACAGGCTCGGGACGCGCAGGCTCAGCGGCCATGGCTCACGGGCCTAGCCGCTCTGCGGCATGTGGGATCTTCCCGGACCGGGGCACGATCCCGTGTCCCCTGCATCAGCAGGCGGACTCTCAACCACTGCGCCACCAGGGAAGCCCCCCCACCTTTACTTTTTAAATGAGTAGATTAGAACCAGTGAGGTTTTATTGCTTTGAAATGAGCTATTAAATACTTTTTCAAGTATGGTGAAAAAGAGAGATAGTCATATCTTAACGTGTTGTTATATTTGACTTGTCTTCCTCACTTTGTTCATGTGATAAATGCAGCTGAATACCAAGGGTTCGGAAACAGCAGTAGTAACAGAAGAAGACGATGATGATGAAGAGACTCCTCCTCCTGTTATTGCCCCACGACCAGATCATACAAAATCAGTGAGTTTCTGATTAGTGAATTGGGTTGTGTGTGTCTGTGAATGTGTATTTTAAAAAGCAGTCTGTATTTGACTTCCAGTGATTAATTTTTTAAAAGTCCTCAGGCTTAAAATGTTTTAATATGCGATATTTGACTAGGAGATTTTTACCTAAATACCACTCATCAAAAAACTAGTTTTTTGAAAATTAAAATTGAATGGATTCTTTAAAAGTTAAAATACTTTTCTCATTTTGTTTTCTTTCTGTATTACACCATCTGTTCCAGAGAACTCGTCTGTTTCTCTGCCTTTTTCTGTTTATCTCAGTGCAGAAAAGTACTGTATCTAAAACTTGGATCTTACCTTTTATCCAAAGTATGTATTTAACTCCCATTTAACATTTCTCTTAAAGCCTTGGTATCATTTAAGAGGCTGCCGAGAGTGGAAGTTTCTAACAGATATGGGAGAATTTTAAAAATAAAAACCTTAGATAGAGACAGAAAGAGTCCTGTCCCTCTCCCTGTACTAATACAAATAAAGTCCGGGGAGCATGATGAAGTGTTGGCACAATAGGCGGGTAAGGCTCTAAGGACTGCCATTGGATCCTCATCTAATGATAGAGAGCTCTATTTTCTTTACCACTTAGAACTGGCTGTTTGAAATGAAATGGTAGATACTATATTTGTATAAAAAATTTTTGTGGAAATTAATAATTGTTATTTCAACATCAGGGTTTCTTTGCTCCTTCTCTCTTGTAGAAAAAATATGATTTTTAACTTGTACTTCTTTTTGCTTCATTTCTGGCATATTATTTTCAATCTGGTTACACTTAAATTTCATTCACAGATCTGCTGTTTTGCTAGACAGACTTTTAAAATATATACATGACGTGCCAAAGAAAAATGTTTCACATTGCATCTTAGTTACCAGTCTTTTATAAGACAAGTCTGAAAATATTATTCTCATTCTTTAGAACACTGAGGACAACTTAGTTTTTGTCAAAAATCAAAGAACTGAATAGTGTACCAGTAAGAATACCTAAAGATATTTTTCCTCAAGTCTCGGTAATTAACTGTTTCTCTGCAGATTTATACACGGTCTGTAATTGATCCTATTCCTGCACCAGTTGGTGATTCTAATGTTGATAGTGGTGCCAAGACTTCAGACAAACAGAAAAAGAAGGCCAAAATGACAGATGAAGAGATTATGGAGAAATTAAGTATGTTAACTACATTTTACATTATTCTTAAATTGTTAACAGCCCATGAAACATTTGGCCCAGGTGGATCTTGATTTATGTCTTATATGTTGGCTTAAGACATAAAAAATAAATTGTTTTCATCTAGGAACAACAGCTTCAATTAATGTAGTAAAGCCAAAATAATACTCTTCTTTGCTTTCTTATTATTATGTGCTGGCTAGTGAGCAGCATCTTTGCAAAATAGTCAGTACCTTGGGAGCAATACTTCTTCTCAAAGGGCCAAATCTATGGGTCCTAGTTGGAAACTTTATCAAAGGAAGTTTGTATATATTTATGCACACCTGTAGAATAAAATATGTCCCTAAATAACTAAACAAAATGGCCTATATAGATAATATGTGTAAGCATAAAATATATTTTTTTCTCTTCTCCTTTTTCATCCATCAGCTATCATTGGCCTGGATCAAGCACTGGAAATAATACACACAGTGCCAGAGAGGGTAGCAATAACGTCTCATTACAAGTCTATAGCAACTTTAGTTATAAAGGATACTGACGTAGAGGGATCAAGGAAAAATATTATGTATTGGCAGTAGGCTTGAGGTTGGATACCTATGTAAAACTGGATTATTTCTGTGAATTTCTTTGATATGCCCCTCTCTCCTTTTACCTAGTGAAAGTTTAAGTGAAAATTTCTTGTGGTTTTCTCATGTTTTGACTTACCGTTAATACGAATATAAGTTAGAGTTTTATGTACAATATCCTAATTTTAAAATCTTTCTCAAGAAAAATCTCAAATAAACAACCTAACCTTACACCTAAAGCAACTAGAGAAAGAAGAACAAACAAAACCTAAAGTTAGTAGAAGGAAAGAAATCATAAAGATCAGAGCAGAAATAAATGAAATAGAGACAAAGAAGACAATAGCAAAGATCAGTGAAACTAAAAGCTGGTTCTTTGAAAAGATAAACAAAAGTGATAAACTTTAGCCAGACTCATCAAGAAAAACAGGGACTGGACTCAAATCAATAAAATTAGAAATGAAAAAGGTGAAGTTAAAACGGACACCACAGAAATACAAAGGATCATAAGAGACTACTACAGGCAACTGTATGCCAATGAAATGGACAAGCTGGAAGAAATGGACAAATTCTTAGAAAAGTACAACCTTCCAAGACTGAACCAGGAAGAAATAGAAAATATGAACAGACCAATCACAAGCACTGAAATTGAAACTGATTAAAAAACTCCCAGCAAACAAAAGTCCAAGACCTGATGGCTTCACAGGCGAATTCCATCACACATTTAGAGAAGAGCTAACTCCTGTCCTTCTGAAACTATTCCAAAAAATTGCAGAGGAAGGAAAACTCCTAAAATCATTCTGTAAGGCCACCATCACACTGATACCAAAACCAGAGAAAGATACCACAAAAGAAGAAAATTGCAGCCAGTATCACTGATGAACATATCACTGACGCAAAAATAATCAACAAAATACTAGCAGTCCGGATCCAATAATAACGTAAAAGTATCACACACCATGATCAATTGGTATTTATCCCAGGGATGCAAGGATTTTTCTGTATCCACAAATCAAGCAGTGTGATACACCACACCAACAAATTGAAGAATAAAAACCATATGATCATATCTCAACAGATGCAGAAAAAGCTTTTGACAAAATTCGGCACGCATGTATGATAAAGACTCTCCAGAAAGTGGGCATAGAGGGAACATACCTCAACATAATAAAGGGCATATACTGCAAACCTACAGCTAATATCACACTCAATGGTGAAAAGCTGAAAGCGTTTCCTCTAAGATCAGGAACAAGACAAGGATGTCCACTCTCACCACTATTATTCAGCATAGTTTTGGATGTCCTAGCTACAGCAGTCAGAGAAGAAGAAGAAGTAAAAGGTATCCAAACTGGAAAAGAAGAAGTTAAACTGTCACTGTTCGCAAATGACATGATAGTATGCATAGTGGATCCTAAAGATGCCACCAGAACACTACTAGAGCTCATCAATGAATCTGGTGAAGTTGCAGGCTACAAAATTAATGCACAGAAGTCTGTTGCATTTCTATACACTGACAATGAAATATCAGAAAGAGAAGTTCAAGAAACAATCCCATTTACCATTGCATCAAAAGAATAAAATACCTAGGAGTAAACCTACCTAAGGAGACAAAAGACCTGTACTTCGAAAACTATACGACGCTGATGAAAGAAATCAAAGAAGACAAACAGATGGAAAGATACACCATGTTCATGGATTGGAAGAATCAATATTGTCAAAATGACTATACTACCCAAGGCAATCTACAGATTCAGTGCAATCCCTATCAAATTACCAATGGCATTTTTCACAGAACTAGAACAAGAAAATCATAAACTTTGTATGGAGAAACAAAAGACCCCAAATAGCAAAGGCAGTCTGGAGAAAGAAAAACGGAACTGGAGGAATCAGGCTCCCTGACTTCAGACTATACTACAAAGCTACAGTCATCAAAACAGTATGGTACTGGCACACAAATAGAAATATAAATCAGTGGAACAGGATAGAAAGCCCAGAAATAAACTCATGCACCTATGATCAATTAATCTACAACAAAGGAGGCAAGACTACACAATGGTGGAAAGACAGTCTCTTCAACAAATGGTTGCGGGAAAACTGGACAGCTACATGTAAAAACATGAAATTAGATCATTCTTTAGCACCATATACAAAAATAAGCTCAAAAATGGATTAAAGAACTAAATGTGAGACTGGACACTCTAAAATTCCTAGAGGAAAACAAGCAGAACACTCTGACATAAATCGTAACAATATCTTTTTCGATCTGTCTCCCAGAATAATGGAAATAAAAACAAAAATAAACAAACAGGACCTAATTAAACTCCAAAGCTTTTGCCCAGCAAAGGAAACCATAAACAAACAAAAAGACAACCCACAGATTGGGAGAAAATATTTGCAAATGATGTGACTGACAAGGGATTAGTCTCCAAAATTTACAAACAGTTCATGAGGCTTAATATCAAAACAAACAACTGAATCAAAAAATGGGCAGAAGACCTAAATAGACATTTCTCCAAGAAGACACAGGTGGCCGAGAGACACATGAAAAGATGTTCAACATCGCTAATTATTAGAGAAATGCAAGTCAAAACTACAATGAGATATCACCTCACACCACTCAAAATGGCTTTCATCAAAAAATCCACAAACAATAAATGCTGGAGAGGGTGCGGAGTGATGGGAACCCTCCTACACTCTTGGTGGGATTGTGAATGGTACAACCACTATGGAGAACAGTATAGAGGTTCCTTAAAAACCTAAAAGTAGAGCTACCACATGACACTACAGTCCCACTCCTGGGCATATACCTGGAGAAAAACATGTTCCGAAAGGATGCATTCACCCCAGTGTTCATTGGAACACTGTTTACAGTAGCCAAGACATGGAAGCAACCTAAATGTCCATCGACAGAGGAGTGGATAAAGGAGATGTGGTACGTACATACAATGGAATATTACTTAGCCATTAAAAAGAATGAAATAATGCCATTTGCAGCACCACGGATGGACCTAGAGATTGTTATATTGAGTGAAGTAAGTCAGAGAAAGAGAAATATCGTATGATATCCCTTATATGGGCAATCTAAAAAGAAACGATACAAATGAACTTATTTACAAAACAGAAACAGACTCACAGACTTAGAGAATGAACTTATGGTTACCAGGGGAGAAGAATGGGGGAAGGGATAGTTAGGGAGTTTGGAATCGTCATGTAGACACTGCTATATTTAAAATGGATAACCAGGGACTTCCCTGGTAGCACAGTGGTTAAGAATCCGCCTGCCAATGCAGGGGACATGGATTCAATCGCTTGTCCGGGAAGATCCCACATGCCACAGAGCAGCTAAGCCCGTGCGCCACAACTACTGAGCCTGCGTGCCACAACTACTGAAGCCTGCACTCCTAGAGCCTGTGCTCCACAACGAGAAGCCACAGCAATGAGAAGTCTGTGCACCGCAACAAAGAGTAGTCCCCGCTCGCCGCAACTAGAGAAAGCCCTCGCATAGCAACGAAGACCCAACACAACCAAAAATTAAAAAAAATTTTTTAATTAAAAAAAAAAAAGGATAACCAACAAGGACCTGCTGTATAGCACAGGGAACTCTGCCCAATGTTCTGTGGCAGCCTGGATGGGAGGGGAGTTTGGGGGGATAGTGGATACATGTATATGTATGGCTGAGTCCCTTTGCTGTGCACCTGAAACTATCACAACATTGTTAATCACTATACTCCAATGTAAAATTAAAAGTTAAATAAAGTAAATTGAAACCTGTTTCTTAGTTGTGACATAGTGAACTTTCCTAAAACAGATGTATGATTAGTTCACATTTGAGTAATGTTTATAGTAATAAGTGGTTTCCTAAATATATTGAAAGATATAAGATATACGAGAAGAGTCAGAAAAACCATTTAGGGTTTTTCATTTGGATATTTTATATATATATAAATATTTTTTTCTCATAATAAGTAGTTTTATAACTTATTGTTAGTTTAGTACCTTTCAGTGGAGTATGAAAAGTAGGATGACCAACTTTTCCTTTCCCCAGGAATTTACCAGTTTTAAGACTGAACATGCCACATCCTAAAATCCCCTTAGTCTCAAGGAAACTAGTGCTGTTGGTCATTCTAAAACATGGTCATTTTTGAGAAGGTGGGATAATCAAGACATTAGTTAGGAGGTCTAACCTAGTGGAAATAATGTGTCTTCTTGCTTCTGATGCTTTTTTATTTTTATTAATTGTTTCTTTAGTGTTTTGTGTTTGAAACATACATTATTTTTGAAAGTGTTATGTTTGAAAACTTCTAAAATCAGTGGAGGTTATTAAAAGAAATAATGTTATCAGAATTAGTTTATAATTTTTAAATGCTTGACTGAGTTTCCAACTTTTTGTTGTTTTTGTTTAAAATAGGAACTATTGTAAGCATAGGAGACCCTAAGAAAAAATACACAAGATATGAAAAAATTGGGCAAGGGTAAGTATTTGTGACTGTATTACCAGAATATTCATTATTTCCTGGGTGTCCAGCATGATATCTCTTTTGCCTGTGACATTGAGCACTTCTGGTATTCTATGAGTAGTATCCTTGTATTTGTGTAAATAAGTAATACGTTTATTTCTAGATGCTATTAAAATACTGTACTACTTAGCAGTGATTGTACATTGTTTCTTCTTAAGTGTTATTTTCCGTTGGTGATAAGAAATTAGATGGGTGGGAAAATTGCCCGGCAAATATTTAGAAGACAGTAAGAAAATTTACTACAGGATTATAGTTTAAAAAACCTGCATTTGAATCACGTCATTAAGTATGGATATTTAATTCTACTGATCTTCTGGTTTTGTTCAATGATTTGTGTTTTTTTTTTAATTATTATTATTATTATTTGGCTGTGCCACATGGGTCATGGGATCTTAGTTCCCCGAGCAGGGATTGAACCCAGGCCTCCTGCAGTGGAAACGCGGAGTCCTAACCACTGCACCTCCAGGGAATTCCCAATAATTTGTATTTTTAAACTATGCTAACTGAAATCTTTTTTTCTGTTGCTTGGGAGCAAATGAACATCTTGAATTTTTAATGTTATTAATCTCTGGAAGGTGTTCTGTGAGTTTAGAAAGTGAGCTTGAGTCTTTTTGAAAACTTCCTTATGAATTTCTTTTTAAAAACCAAATTCACGGGCTTCCCTGGTGGCGCAGTGGTTGGGAGTCTGCCTGCCGATGCAGGGGACACGGGTTCGTGCCCCGGTCCGGGAGGATCCCACATGCCGCGGAGCGGCTGGGCCCGTGAGCCATGGCCGCTGGGCCTGCGCGTCCGGAGCCTGTGCTCCGCAACAGGAGAGGCCATGATAGTGAGAGGCCCACATACCGCAAAAAACAAACAAACAAACAAACAAACAAAAAAACAACAAATTCACTTGCAGCACAGGTTTTAATAACAAGAAATTGAGAATCATGTTAATATTCTTCTGCCTGAGAATGGATAAATTGTAAATAGTATACTGGATAATATATGTAATAATTACAAATGAAGAAGGATAACACCTATCCATATGGATGACCATCCCCAATCCAGTGTTGAATTAAAAAAGCAAATTACAGGAAAATACATAAAATGAAATCATTTATCTGAAGTTAAAAAATTATATGAAACATTTGCTATAGCGGTACACACCTATGGGCCTAATAAAGTATAGAGAAATACATGTAAATGATGCACATCAAATACAGAATAAATACCCAATATAGATTACTTTAGAGAGGAGGTAGGATGCCTTTGGACAGGGCACATAAGAACCTTCAAATTTATTTGTAGTTCTTTGTTTCTTAAACAGGGCAGTCGATCCATGAGTATATGTGACTTTTTTCTTTCTTTTCTGTATCTTTTTTCTGTATTTTTGTAGATCTGAAATTTATGACAAATTTCTAACATAAGTTTTGGCCACAAGAATTGCCTCTTTTTCTTATTTTTTCCCCCTTTGTTTTTGCTTTTACTTCTTTTAAGGATGTTCAATCTTAAACGTTCTTTAACCTCTTTTTAGTTGTTCTGAGTATAAAGTCTTTGGATGTTATAAATGGGAATGATTTCGAAACCTTAAATCTGGTTGTGTCTTTTTTTCCCTAGGGCTTCTGGCACAGTTTTCACTGCTACTGATGTGGCATTGGGACAAGAGGTAGCTACTTTTTCATACTTCTGGGTGTTACCATTAGCTTTTAATATGGGAAGAAACTAGATCTGCCTGTGAATAATCAATAAGGAATCTCTTGCAGTTGAATATGTTGAAAGAATTACTCTAGGTAATTTTATAGCACTTTCCTTATTGAGGGGAAAAAAGAAGTAATTATGTGTTTGGTTTCATAAATAAATATTTTAAAAATTATTTTCCCAGCTTGGGATGAAAAGAAGATTAATTCCTGGCACTGGGCTAACCTTGCATTTAGATTTCAAGAGAAACCTAAAAATATTTAAGCTCTGTGTATTACAAAGAATTGTGCATAGGCAGTGTGGAAGTTAAAGTACTGCCTGTGAGTAAATTATAATCTCATTATAAATGAGATTATAATGTAATATAATGTAATAAATTCGATTATTAACTGATCTGTGTTTGTAATTTTCTAAGAGTATTAGGAAACTTGTTCTGACTTTTTTTTTTTCCTGTTTCCATCATAGGTTGCTATTAAGCAGATTAATTTACAGAAACAGCCAAAGAAGGAATTAATCATTAATGAGATTCTGGTGATGAAAGAATTAAAGAATCCCAACATAGTTAACTTCTTAGACAGGTAAATATAAATATTTCTTAAACATTGGGAGAAAAATGTTGAAATTTTAAGTCTCATGGTTTTGGGGGCTAGCCAGTTTAGTTAGACTAAGGTTGAGTGTCAACACTGAAAAATAAACTTGAAGGAGGAGGAGAGGTAAAAACAGCGTATTACAGTTTAGAAGGTCCTTTTTCTACATAGCTATCACTTGGCAAGCGAGAGAAGGCAGTTAAATGAAGGACATTGCTGCTGGTGCTCATACGAATTACAAATGATCAGAAGCAGAAACATTGAGGAAACGTTGGCTATGACTCATGTCTTGACTGACAGAGGTGACCGGCCACACAGTTTTTAAACTTTCAAGTCAATTTTGATTTCAAATTTTGTCTTTCATGGGCAAATAGCATGTTTATCAAAACCTCACTTAATTTAGGAATTGATGTTAAATAGCAGAACAAAAAGTAGAAGAGAAAATTATGTATCTTACATTTTTAATTTTTTAAATTTTTAATTTTTTTTTTTATTTTTGGCTGCACCATGTGGCATATGGGATTTTAGTTCCCCAACCAGGGCTTGAACCCGAGCCCTCGGCAGTGAGAGCGCAGAGTCCTAACCAGTGGACCGCCAGGGAATTACCTTACATCTGTTTTTTTTTTTAAGCAGTTACATATATGTGAATGAAAGAAGAATTGTAGAAAAATAAATGAAAATTATAGTAGTGATTGTACTGGAGATAGGGAATCATGGGTGATTTTTTTTAATTTCCATATTTAAATTTGTTTTGAATGGGTTAAAAGAAAACACATTTTTAGACTTTAGGGCTAGCTCTGGGGACCATGTTAACAGAAAGAAACTTTCCAGGTACATTTCTCTGCTTTTTAAAATAGTATTTCAAGTCAGTAAAGCATGGTGGTTAAAATAAGCCATAAGCTTTGGAATCAGTTGTGCTTGGCTTCAGGTTCTGGTTCTGTCACTTACTGGCTGTGTGACCTTGGATGAGTTACTTAGCCTTTCCAAGCCTCCTTCTCTTCATCTGTAGAACAGGACAAATCATTCCTGCCATACAAGATTATTTGAATTGGAATAATCTATGTATACACTCAAGTTAGAATTGTGGGCAAAATTTTAAAGTGATTTGGGAAAATCATAATGACCCTCAGTTATTTTTTGTGTGTGCTGTTCCATAGCAACTTTTCAGTTTTCTTCCCAGCTGTCAAAGCTACCAGCTTTCTAGTTTCTTTAATTAGGATCCTAACATTTGAATTCTTCAATATAGAGTGCCACATGTTTAGAAAAAGTGAAAGTGTGAATGTATTTTGTATGTTCTTTTTTTAGTTACCTGGTGGGAGACGAATTGTTTGTGGTAATGGAGTACCTCGCTGGGGGATCACTTACTGATGTTGTAACAGAGACCTGCATGGATGAAGCACAGATTGCTGCTGTATGCAGAGAGGTGAGTTTGCTCCCTTTTTGAAAAGTTACAGTAACAATGTGGTTAAGAGGATGTGAAAAAAGGCAAATTTTTAGTTATTATCCAAGCAGGATACTTTTAAGGGTGAGAGGGAGTGCCATTAAAAATACACCCCTAAACAGTGGAAACAAGGACAAAGTGGTACACATCTTCACCCTAAGTATTAATTAATAAGTTTACTTGTGGCTTTATCGATCTCATTAAAGGTGACCAATGAGATGATATTCATTAATGAATTTGAGACATACTGTTTGCTTAGGCTAGTAGAATTCTGCCACATTGCCTACATCTAAGCCAAAAATGAGCCTTTCTTTCTTCCATGTAATCTTTTCCTACAGATGAGACTTAGGTTAATGATTTGCTTATTGTCATTAAAACTGCAACAGTACTTTCTTCGAATATCCTAGGAATCATTGTCACAAAGGACAAAATTGTAAAAGTTCTTACGACTATTATGTTTCCTGTGACTTGGCTTTCAGCATTTTTACAGTGAATTATAAGTAAATTTTAAACTTTGTTCATGTAAGAACAGTATATGTGATGTTTTTCCTTTTTCAGCTTTTATTAGGTGTTTTTTAAAAAGTATTCTTTGAAACTTTTAATTCTAATGTAATTATGCTTCACCTAAGGGGAGCCCTCTTGACTCAGGAGAGAAACAATAATATATCCCTTAACAAAGAATGTTTGATCACTTAAAAGCTGATAAAAACTTAAGGATTTATCTATTTATACTTAATTTGTTTTTCCAATAATTTTTTTTCATAATCAATATAAAATTATTTTAGTAGTTCCTCTAATTGTGATAACATTTGTTTCTATTTGTTTACACAAGTATTTTTCTGGGGATTTGTCCTTTTCAGGAATCTGCTTAAATGCTTGGTAAATGTATTGCAGTAATACACAGTTAATCTGGTTTTTTTCTTTGAATAGTAGAGTATTTTGAATGAGACTTTTGTTATTAATGATGTACAGACTTTATTTGTTGTTATACTTTAGTGGGGGTAAGAAATAAAAACAACCTTTTCCAAGTTACAATTTATACTCAGTTACATTAAAAAAAACATAGCAAGCAGATTTTTAAAACTGAATTTCATTCTTGTTTTTAAGGAAGTGAGAGCAGTTCTTCGGCTCTTTTGACTCAGTGCTTTCTGAAATACGGCTTAAGAGGGTAGTGGTGTCTAGGATCATCATGGGTGTCTAGGGTGTGGGTATAGCTTTATGTAAAACCTACCATAGGAGAAATGAAGAAAACATTTTACATAGTTTTGAACAGCTGGAGAGAACCAGACCCGCAGTGGCTTACATTGATTAGACTTCGGCATATTTCAGATTCAAATGAGAATGATAACAAGTTTATCCTTTACTGTTGACATGATTTCTTAAAAGCCTTGTGCATCTTTACCAAGTACTGCATACCTTTCGGCATTTAAACCTGAGCAGACCTAGAAATCATGTAGACCCACCCACCCTTTCATAAATGAGAACATTGAAGACTAAGTGATATTCTATGGTATTAAATAATCTGTGGCAGAAATAGGACTAGATAAGACATTATTTAATAATTGTCTCTGGATAAGAGCAGAGAGTGGGAAGAGGGGGACCTAATTATTTAAGGTGTCCTATTTTCATAACTGCATGTGACAGGATTTTTTTTCTTCATAAATGTATTATTAGAGTGTCTTCTGCTGGTTACTAGAGGTGGTGCTCAGGTCATAAATAGTGTATGTGAACTTCCCTTAGACTTTTCAGGGACTGTTTCATTGATAGGTGTTTTTCTCCTGTTCAGTGTTTACAGGCATTGGAGTTTTTACATGCTAATCAAGTGATCCACAGAGACATCAAGAGTGACAATGTGCTTTTGGGCATGGAAGGATCTGTTAAACTTAGTGAGTAACAAGTGAACAAATAACATTTATATGTTACTTACAATTTTCTGCCTTTTGTTTAAGTGAAAACCCTCTTCTGCTATTAACATTTTTATGACAATACATGGAGGGGGGGAGAATAGTAGTAAAAAGATATGGGCTGTCAGCTGGACAGCTTGAGTTTAAATAGCGGATCTGCTACTACTTGCTGAATAATTGTGGGTGAGTTACGTAATCTCTTTTTGTGTCCATTTTCTCATTTGTATGATAAGGAAAATAACAGTACCTATCTTAGAGAATTCTTCTGAGTAGTAAAAATGTAAAGCACTGAGGAACAGTGTCTGGGACTATTATAATGTTGGTGCTGTCTTCCAAACATAAACTTGGATTTATCTCTGCTACCTGTTGGGGTAGGTTTTTGTCATTATGCTGTTCATCTTTCTCTGGATTTGGTAGATGGTGGCCTAATTGGGGGAGGGCTGTACGACCCTTATGTCAGAGATGACAAGGTCTGAAAAAAACCATGTGTAAACCTCTCCCTAATTAACTTCTGTATCAGACATGGTAGAGTCATGGGAAAAAAAAAAAAAAACTCCTTTCCTCTGCTGGTTATAATCTCAGTTCCATCCATGTCCTCTGGAGGATTCAAGAAGACCTTCTAGTGAGGTTTCTCCAACTATGCAAAATTCAAGGCATTTCTTAGATCAAGAGACCAAAAACGTTTTCTTCTGTTTGCCTAGAGAGTTTGACTCCTTTTTCAACATCTTTTTTTAAGATAGATCCTCCAAAGGTTATTCAACCACAAGAAAGGGGACCCACAGGTTCTGTCAGATGGTCAGAATATATAGTTAATAATTGTAATTTTAGTGGGAAAACTAGAAATTGACATTCTCATACATTTTTGGTGGATACACAGGTAAACTAAATTTGACTTTTTTGGATAATATGTTACCATGGCTCTACAACTTACTAGATGAATGATATTGGATAAGTTATCTAAAAATATGTATGCCTCAGTTTCCCCATTTGTAAATGGAAATCATAATAGTAGTAAATATGCCTGTCTCATAAAGTTATCATGAGGTATGTTAATTCTTATGAGTTATTATACTTGGAACAGTTATAAGCACTCATTTTAGCTGTAGATGTTATGATTTGACCTAACAGTTGCTCTTTTAGGATTCTCTCCTATAGAATTACTGAACATATGCACAGCAATAAGTACAAAAATGTTCTCTGCAACCTTGTAAAGAAAAACCAACAATATCTTAAATGTCTAGTAGTACAGAAATGGTTAAATACATTATGGTATTTTTATTTTCCGTGAAGTTGTGTAGTTATAATAATGTGGTGGGTTAATGTACTAATATGGAAAGATATCTAAAAAAATAGGTTTTGAAAAACAGTTTACAAAATATCCTAACTAGGTAAAATAAACCAATCGGTTCACGGGTATTATTTGTACATTTGGAAATGCATAACGAAAAGTCTAAAGCTTACCAACCTAAATGTTAACAGTATTTACATATGGAGTAGAATGGGTTTAACAGTAGAAGGAAGGAAAAAATTCTAGAGTCTCATCTTGACTTTTCCACTAAATTAATACTGGGTACTAAATTAGGCATTCTGCTCTTCAGTTATAAAATGAGGTGGTTGGAATAGACTAATGCTGGTGAAGACCTTGTAGGTACAGTTGCAGTTAAACATGTTCTTTTCCTAGGCACTCTGCTGAGTCGGATGCATATTATTATTAATTCTAGCTTCTGTTTATTTTCTTCAAAAGTAATTTCTACTTCCTGACCTTTGCCTGATTCACAGTGGACATAGTTTTGGTGTCCAGCTTTGGTGACTTTTTCTTTTAGACTTTTTTCAACTTTATTAAAATTCTTAGGATAGAATTATTTAGAATAAGAGGCTTCCTGATAGGGCTTCCCTGGTGGCGCAGTGGTTGAGAGTCTGCCTGCCGATACAGGGGACATGGGTTCGTGCCCCGGTCCGGGAAGATCCCACATGCCGCGGAGCAGCTGGGCCCGTGAGACATGGCCGCTGAGCCTGCGCGTCTGGAGCCTGTGCTCCGCAACGGGAGAGGCCACAACAATGAGAGGCCTGCGTACCGCCAAAAAAAAAAAAAAAAAAAAAATGTTTCCTGATAATTTACGCTCTACTTGTGGGAAGTAAAAGTTAAAAAGTGAGAGTATATAACATCATCAAAATATTTGTAAGCCCATTCTGGTTTTCTTTATTAATACATTCTTAA
Source organism: Mesoplodon bidens (assembly GCF_964165515.1). Taxonomy (NCBI): domain Eukaryota; kingdom Metazoa; phylum Chordata; class Mammalia; order Artiodactyla; family Ziphiidae; genus Mesoplodon; species Mesoplodon bidens. Next base: position 111,144,071 of record NC_138161.1, on the reverse strand, counting down.
AAATTAAGAGGCTGAAGACTCAAATGTAATTAGTTAAGTCATATTAAGTAAACTCTTAAACAACCCATGGACACCATTAACTCAAGATGTTTTATTTTGTTTTATAGCTGACTTTGGTTTCTGTGCCCAGATCACCCCTGAGCAGAGCAAGCGAAGTACTATGGTTGGAACGCCATACTGGATGGCACCAGAGGTGGTTACACGGAAAGCTTATGGCCCTAAGGTTGACATCTGGTCTCTGGGTATTATGGCTATTGAGATGGTAGAAGGAGAGCCTCCATATCTCAATGAAAATCCTTTGAGGGTAAGACCAATTAAGCACCAGCCTTATTTTAAGAAAAATAATTTTCTTTAAATCATTTATTTAGACCTTGCTTTTGCCAGGCACTGGCCAAGAATTTAGGATACGAAGTTGATAAAACCTAGTCTCTGCCCTCACTCTACGTCTAAAAATCATTTGCTTCTGGCTTATTGAGTTGAATGTGTTAGGTAAAGAGTTTGTGAATTTTTGGTAAGCTGAATGGTTTCTAAATTTGCACATAAGTAAGAATTCGGTCACTTTTCTGCAGAATTAAGGGATTCTAGATATATCTTTCAGGTTGTTGACTTTGAACCTTGGCCTCTGTACCCCCAGGTACAAAGAGGAAAGCAGGATCACATCTATGAGAAGGCTGTGTAGATGGCAGTGTTAGAGCCCATATTCAAACAAAAGAGTGAGGGTTCTGAGAAACAGATGAAGTCAGTAGACTTTAAACAGTTATGTACGTATTCCAGCAGCTGAGGTGGAGAGTTCCATCTTTCTTTCTCTTTTACCTTTTACTTCTTTTAAATTATCATATATGACTCAATATCAGTAGTTAATAAGGAAATGCAAATCAAAGCCTCAACAAGATCACTTCACCCTTACTAGAGTGACTGTAATCAAAAAGGCAGACAATGATAAGTGTTGGTGAGAATGTGAAGAAATTGGAACCCTCATACACTGCTACTGGAAATGTAAAATGGTACAGCACTTTGGAAAACAGTTTGACAGTTCCTGTAAAAATTAACTTTGAGTTACCATGTGACTTGGCAGTTCAACTGCTAGGTAAATAACGAAGAAAATTAAAAGCATTCATCCACCCAAGAACTTGTACACAAATGTTCATGGCAGCATTATTCATAATAACCAATAGGTGGAACACAGGGAATTTTTAGGGCAGTGAAAGTATTCTGTATGATACTATAATGGTAGTTGCATGACACTGTACATTTGTCAAAACCCATAGAACTGTGCAGTACAAAGAGTGAACCCCAATGTAAACTACAGACTTATGTTTAATGAAAGTGTGTCAGTATTGGTTCATCACTTGTAACAAAGTGTACCGTACTAATATACGATTTTAATAAGGGGGGAACTCTGTGTGTGTGTGTGTGTGTGTGTGTGTGTGTGTGTGTGTGTATGTGTGTAGGGGTGGTATATGGGAGCTGTGTACTATCTGCTCAATTTTCTGTACATCTAAAACTTCTTTTAAAAAGTCTATTGAGGGGGCTTCCCTGGTGGCGCAGTGGTTGAGAGTCCGCCTGCCGATGCAGGGGACATGGGTTCATGCCCCGGTCCGGGAGGATCCCACATGCCGCGGAGCGGCTGGGCCTGTGAGCCATGGCCGCTGAACCTGCGCGTCCAGAGCCTATGCTCCGCAACGGGAGAGGCCACAACAGTGAGAGGCCCGCGGACCGCAAAAAAAAAAAAAAAAAAATGTCTATTGAGGTTTTTTGTTTTTTTTAATTCCATTTCTAGGAATTCAAAGAAAATAGTCAGAGAATTACATAAAGAATACAAAGATTTTCCAAAGGTGACTGACTAAATTATGAAGCACCCATATAATAAGACACTATTCAATTCAGCCATTAAAATAATTTTGTAGATCTAATCTGTTATTATTGATAGTAATGATGAGGGTGGGATATAGCTAGGTTTGTTTCGGGTTTTTTTTTTCTTTAAGACTTTTTTTAGAGCAGTTTCATGTTCACAGCAATATTGAGAGAAAAGTACAGAGATTTCCCATATGCCCTCTCCCCCTACACATGCATAACCTCCCCCATTATCACCATCCCTCACAGAGGGTATATTTCTTACCATCATTGAACCTACACTGATACATCATTATCATTCAGCGTCTGTAGTTTACATTAGGGTTCACTCTTGATGTCATATATCGTGGGTTTGGACAATTGTATACTGAATAACGTGTCCATTATAAAAGTATCTTAAAGAGTATTTTCATTGCCTTAAAAATCCTATGTGTTCCACCTGTTCACCTATAGCTATACAGATATAGTTAATTTAAAATTTCTTAAAGCGGTTTCAGCAAATCCCATTGTTTTGAAATGTGGTATGACTTGGAAAAAAAATCTTAAGAAAGATAAATGGGATACTATATGTGGATGGTGGGATTGTGGTCATTTTTCTTTATACCATTTTATTATAGTGGTAGTTTTATTTATCAGTATGTATTTATAATCCAAAAAAAGAAAAAGGTGAAGATAATTTTGAAAAAGAAGTCAGGGAAATGTAATATCTAAAAATAAAGTGAAAAATATCTAATCAAAATGGGTAGAAATAATAACCACACTTTAGTGTGTATGACAGTTGTCTTTAAATATGTAAAAGATCCATAAACTTTAAAGTACTCTCTAACTTTGTTGAGCTCTCTTAAGTATGTCAGAGTTGTTCTTCTATTCTTAGGCCTTGTACCTGATAGCGACTAATGGAACCCCAGAACTTCAAAACCCAGAGAAACTTTCCCCAATATTTCGGGATTTCTTAAATCGATGTTTGGAGATGGATGTGGAGAAAAGGGGTTCAGCCAGAGAATTGTTACAGGTGAATTTGGAAATAATACTATTTTGGGGAAAAGTTGACTTTTTTGAGTAACCGGCAGAAAGTTTACATAGAGTTAATAATTACATTTCACTATTCATTCATTACCAGCAGCATGGCAGCTGCTGCAGTTCAGGATTTTATCTGCTGGGAATAAAATACCCATAATACTGGGATAAATGTATGAGTTTTTCATATTACCAGTTCTCAAACCAGTTCATTGCAGGCATGGGTATCTGGGTCATTTAACTGAGATTTTATAATATGAGAAAAACTAAAAAGACTACACTTTCAACCATAAAAGTGATGTAGTGATTATGTTGATTTTATATAAGTACTGAAATATGTACTTGTTAAATAAATTATGATCCATAAAGTAGTCTTTAGGGCTTAATTGAAATATTTGGCTTCTAAACTGGTGACATTTACATTTATTTTCCCCCACTCTTTCTGACAGCATCCCTTCCTGAAACTGGCCAAACCATTATCCAGCTTGACACCACTGATCATGGCAGCTAAAGAAGCAATGAAGAGTAACCGTTAACATCATTGCCGTGGCCTCATATTCTTTTTTCCATTTTCTAAAAGAATCTTTTAATATATGAAAATTATTATTCTTTTGGGGTTTAAAGAAATGGTCTACATAACATGGAGGAAAAAAAACAAGCTACTATTTTCTGAAGACAACCAAGAAAAAATTGCAGAACAGAATGACAACTTTCTATTGAATCCCTTCTTTAGGGTCCAAAAGGAATTGTGGACTGAATCACTAGCCTTACATCTTTCAGCAGAAAGCCCATCAGGGCCATTTATCATGCTTGAGATTTGCATTTTATTTTGCTGACTTCATTATAATAGATCCCATTCATTGTCCCTTTTGGGGTATTCTCAGTACTTGAATGGCAGATTTGAGTTTTTCAGAGTATGTGTTTTATCTGCTAGTCTTCTTTTCTCTCTTCTTCATAACTTTCTTTTCCTTGACTTGCTCCTTTTGAGTTGCTTTGAGAAATGTTTCTTATGCCTAAATTGGAGGCAAGTGTGATAGAAATTATGTAGCTCCTTATATCGGCAAAGGAGTTCAATATGGTTTAACTTTGTATAGAAGTTAGAACCAGCTATTGTTACATGTAATATTTCAGTTCAGAATTTGAACTGAAGGAAGGGAAGAAAAGAATGTGATTTTTACCTTTTTTAACAAATGTGAAAGAATCAGTTTTAAAAATTTCATAATAATTGTTTGGCATTTGTTACATGTATAGAGAGAAGACTAATAATCTATATTTATAACTAAATCATTGAAACAGAAAAAGAATCCCATTGACTCTACTTTCTTACACTTTGTTTTTCTTTCTGTGTCCTCTTCAGATTTGGCTTCAGGACTTTGGTTTGTGCCGCTAATTTCCCCTTTTTTTTTCCCTTCATTTTGGAAATAAGTTTCTGTATATGTTGTAATTTTAGCTAGTTTGTTTTTTTAATTAACTCCTTCTCACCCTACTCCTCCCCCACTTCCCATGGTAAATAATGTAATAACCATTGAATTTTCAGAATTTAAAAGTTAACCTTTTTTTTTCCATTTAAAGGTAAAAAATATTTGGAGCTAGCAGAGACAAAGTGAGAGGCTTGAACCTTGGTGAGCTCTAAAATAGATAAGATTATATTCATGAAAGAGAAATGTCAGTTACTTAGAGATGCAGTTTCTGACCAGTAAACTGTAGAGATTTGTTATAAACATTGTTCCCAGCCCATTACCAACATTTTTACTGTCTGTGAGAACTTAAGTGACAAAGTACTTCTTGGTAAATTCATGGGTCATTTGAGATGTTGAGTTACTTTAAATTTTTTTCAAATAAGTAAATAATATTCATGTAAAAAACTGGAGAAAGAAAGAATAATGAAATGTGCTTGTTGATAGCAATACATTTTTTATTTTAAAGATTTAAAAAAGGTCTGTGACCTGTAACATTAATTATTAGAGTGCCCTCTCTTCTCCCTTCCCCTCCTCCCTTCTTCTTCTCTCATCATTTTAATTGTTTGGCTTTTGGAGGCAGTATTGTCCCTTCTGACATGCCAAGAGCCACATGAAAGAGAAAAATATGTGCTTTGGTTCTGGCTTTTTGTTCCCACCATTCGCTCCTAATTGACTTCACACCTACTTGCCATCCTGCAATAGTACAAATCATGAATAAAAATAATTTTGATGTTTTGGAGTACATTAGGAGAACTTAATATGAGTTTTATTTCCTATCAGTCCCATCATATCTCTGTTAAGATACAGGTATAAGGATAGAAATGGCTGGTGGGTTTTTTTTTTAATTGGTAATACAGGAAGGTTTTCATAAAAATAAGATAATTAGTGAAACTTGTATCTAGAGCACTTAATAGTCTCTGTTTTCAATTTGATTCTTGATTTCATTTTTCTCTGGATTACGTTGGCCTTCTACAGCTATTACTAAATTACATTACAGAAATAAGCTGGTTTATTTCTGGTGGAAAGCTACAGTGTCTGTTGAGTTCCAGATTTGAACATTCTTTGTAAATAGTTGTCTGGATGGATTATGATAAAGAAGATTCTACCAGTGAAATAGAAAACCAACTAGATGGTATAAGACTGTGATCCTCATGACCACTCTAGAAGGCATTTCCATGCGTAAGTCATAAAGACCATATTCACTGAATGCAGTGCCAATGCCCCATTTTTATGCCTGTGACTCAACAAAGGTCTTTTCAGTTTATAGGAGCAGTTTGGGGTTTGTATTTACAACTTGCTTGATGGTTACCTGCATGTCCATTGCTGGCAACGGACTTTGTCATTAAAACCTGACTCCTAGGTTAAGGGAGCTACGCTGTGGTTTATTCTTTACTTACTTGGATAAACTAACTTGTAATAGAAATGTACTTTGGTTAATTCTGAAATGTGTCAATTTTTGAATAATCTTAATCTTAAAAGCAATACAGAATTGTGATTTATTAATTTTAAATTAAAATGTTCACATGTTGTTGCAAGAAAAATTATATCTGAATCAAGATTCATGGGTTTTTTTTAATAACTGCCTTTTGTATTTACCTTTTTGTCATTACTTTAGAATGAAAATTCCCATTTAAATCTAAAAATTACCTTAGTAGTCCTCTTTTGTTATTAAGACAATATTACTGTAGTATTTATTATATTTCAGACTCTCTGGCAGTCTAAAAGTTTCCTTCTCCTCTTGTTCCTTTTGCTGCTTTTAGGGACAGTTAAAACTGGGAAACCATGAAAATATTGAATATTTCATCCTACATAGAATAGTAAACAAGTAGAGTGATTGTGCTAGCATAAGAAACTAAGGCTAACACAACTCTGTTTTCATGTGTTGAGTGCCTGGCACACAATACAAATTCTCTTCTCCTGCTTAAAATGTATCTAGTTACCACCAGTCCTAAATGACCTGTGCCTTTAATAAGCAATTTAAAACTACCTATGAGTATTTCTTTGTAGGGCTCACATAAATACATGTTTGTTTATATATACTGTATTCTAGCCAGAATAATTTTAGATCTGATCAGGCAGTAGCTATAGTTAGAAAAAACAATGGGTGCTTAAATTTGCATCAGTTTTTTAATCTAAAAGTTTTTAAATATACTGAGATCCATATCCAGTGAAATGTCAAAAAATCATTATGGAATATAGCTAAAATCCGGATTAAGATTCTTCTGGGTTTTTTTTTAGTGAAATTATAGTAATACAGAAAGCAGATTGTCTTCCTTGTCTCAACTGCTCCCACAATAAACAACTAAAATCAGTTTTTCCACAGTGTGTGTATATGTGTAAGAAAGGGGGAAAAATACACACACACACACACTGATTTTATTTCTCAGTAACACATTTATTGACCACTTTGACAAAGACACTGTGGTAGATATTGTGGGAATTACAAAGGAGAACCAAGCACTGGCCTAGCCTTGAGAGAACTGAAGTCTTTCTCATTCACCATTCTAGAATGTTGCCAAATGAGAAAGAAATGTATGATAATTCTGTCAAACATCTTTGGTAGGAATGTCTTGTGTGGTTTTTGTTTGTTTGTTTTGTTTTTGTTTTTGTTAGATAGAAATGGAACTAAGTGAAAGTAACTTGTCTTTTCTGTTTTGTCTTCAAATTTTATATTGACTTTTATTTTTAATTTAATCCCATTCAATTATTTAATTGTTACATTGACATTAACTGCTGTATTTGATGACCTTGTTCAATAATTTTGTTCTTTCAGGGCTAGAAATAAACTTTTTTAAATGTTCATTTTCCCTTTTCCTAAACTTTAATTCTTTCTTTAGATCAGAATAGCTTAAAAGAATAAGTGTAATAGGTTTTCAAAGAATGTTCTAGTATTCTTTAGGGATGAATGTTTTTTAAACATGTCATGGCACCATGAATATATTACAGAGCTCCAAATTAGAAAGGTTTTCAAAAATTAATGAGTAATAAGCATGAGCCTTCGCTCTTTTAAATCAGTTTCAGAATAAATTTGTTCAAAATGTTCTGGCTATCAGACCCAGGGAAGCACTTCTGATCTGTTGAAATACCTTCAGTAATTTGGCCTGAAATTCTAATGCTTACCTAGGTGAAGTAATAAGAATCTTACTAGGATTTTTGTGTTAAATGCACCAAGAAATCTTTAAAAGTGCCATACGTTAAGGCATCACTTCATTATATGCATTTAATTTGAATGTTGGATATGCTGACATGGAGAACAGGTGCATTATAGAGAGTTCACTATGAAAAAGCAAAATTATACATTTTTTAGCCTGGAGTGGGGGATGTAGGCAATGACTGCATAAAATATATTCGTTACACTATAAAACTGCTTTGTGCTATTCTGCCATTTGTATTTCTTTTTTTTTTTTTTTTTTTTTTTTTTGTGATACGCGGGCCTCCCACTGTTGTGGCCTCTCCCGTTGCGGAGCACAGGCTCCGGACACGCAGGCCCAGCGGGCATGGCTCACGGGCCCAGCCGCTCCGGGGCATGTGGGATCTTCCCGGACCGGGGCACGAACCCGTGTCCCCTGCATCGGCAGGCGGACTCTCAACCACTGCGCCACCAGGGAAGCCCTGTATTTCTTAAACTATAGCAAATGCCCAAAACATTTGCCTAAGAAAAGTTCAAAAATGCCTAGATGATTGATTTTATTGAAAAGCACTATTTGTAGGAGCTTAACACATGCATTACTACTATTTTGACATTTGTGACTTTTTTTAAATTAGGGAATTATTTTTTATGCAAATCATTTAACAAGTTTTTATCTTTTGAAGAGGAGGAAGAGTAGAACAATGAAGGGAAAGGTCTTTTTTGACCTTTATTTTAGGTCTTTAACAAAATAATATGCACAGATTAAAAAGATAATCTTAAAGGAGTCATTATAAATAGTGTCAGTCCCCAGCTGCAGACTTTCTCACTGCAGAGTCCTGCTCCACAGAGGCATCTGCGTTTAACTTTGAGCTGGTTTTAGCATGCATTAATTTTCAGATTTCTATATTATATACTTATACAGGTATTTCTTTTTTTTAACTTTTTTTATTTCGGTTTTTGTTTGGGTTTTTTTTAAATTAATTTTATTTATTTATTTATTTTGGCTGTGTTTGGTCCTAGTTGTTGCAACACGGGCTTTCTCTAGTTGCGGCGAGCGGGGGCTACTCTTTGTTGCAGTGCGTGGGCTTCTCATTGCAGTGGCTTCTCTTGTTGCGGAGCACGGGCTCTAGGCGCACAGGCTGCAGTAGTTGCAGCACGCAGGCTCAGTAGTTGTGGCACACACGGCATGTGGGATCTTCCCGGACCGGGGCTCAAACCTGTGTCCCCTGCATTGGCAGGCGGATTCTTAACCACTGAGCCACCAGCGAAGTCCTACAGGTATTTCTTGACATTTCTGTATTTTACTTTTTCTGGAAACTTCCTGTTATGACAGTTGAGAATTTAGTTACTATTATACCATCCCATTTTCCCATTTCTACTCCCTCTAGTCTCTCAATTAAGAAAGGTGGCAAAGTTTTATTTGATTAGCAGTCAGTTTTTACCTTATGACTATGTGGGACTGTTGTTCATTTGAGTTGAGTAATTTATTATCACATGTCATTTCTTGTGCAACTCTTTGCTTTTCTTATTGTTAATTTTGTCTTTTTGTTTCCTTTCAAAGTTTCTATGTTCCTATCACTAAGTTTCTCCAAACTCACCACAAAAGCCCTCTGAAAACAATTTTCTATAGAATTAAATGTCTTGGATAAGGACAGTTCCTTTTTCTTTCCGGGAGCTTGATTAGGGCTCCAGTTTGGGCTATTTCTCTACAGGCCTCGGCATCTGAAACTCAGTTTCACTTTTCTTCTGAGTTTAGATCCTTTGTTTCCTTTTGCTTGGTTTATTCCTCATTTTGGAGAAGTATATCTTTCATTAGTGTCCTGGAGAAGTACATCTTTCATTAGTGTCCTGAGGAAGGGTGCATATAGGTTAAGATTTTTAAGAGCTTGCATGTCTGAAAATGTCTCACATTTAATTGATAGTACAGGATTTTAGATTGGAAATAATCTTCCTTGAGAATTTTGAAGTCCCTGCTTCATTATCTTAAAAACCTGCCATTTCTGATAACATCTGTGTATGTAACCCATTTTTCTGCCTCTCTGGAGCTTTTGTTCTGAAAATTTACCATGAAATGCCTTGGAGAGGGTCTATATGTTTAGCTTTTGGCAGGCCTTCATGATAGCAGAGTAATTTCCTTCAGTTCTGGTAAATTCTTGTATTATTTTTTTAATAATTGCCACTTTTTTCCCTGTTATTTCTTTCTGGAATTCCAGCATTAATCTCCTGTTTTTCTTATCTTTCCTGCTTTCCATCTCTTTGCCTTTTTAACTTTCTGGGAGAATTTCCTTGATTTTACCTCTGACCCTTTTTTGAACATATATCAACTATCACTTTTTTTGTTGTTTTACTTATTTACTTATTTATTATTATTATTATTATTATTATTTTTTTTTTTGGCCTCACCGTGCAGCTTGCGTATCTTAGTTACCCAACCAGGGATTGAACCCGGGGCCACGGCAGTGGGAAAGCGCCAAGTCCTAACTACTGGACCACCAGGGAACTCCCTCACGTTTTTAAGATCATTCTCGTTTTCTGATCTTTTTACAGCCTTCTGTTCTTATTTCATAAATTCAGTATCTTCCCTGGTGTATTAAAGAGTTTTTCCTTAGCTCAATTTGCCATAACAAAATACCATACACTGAGTGGTTTCAACAACAGAAATTTATTTCTCACAGTTGCAGAGTCTTAAAAGTCCAAGATCAAGATGCCGGCAAAGTAGGTTTCATTCTGAGGCCTTTTGGCTTGTAGGTGGTCACCATCTAGCTATGTGCTCACTGGACCCCCTTCTGTATATGTACACTTGGAAAGAGCAATCTCTCTGGAGTCTCTTCTTACAAGGACACTAATCCCATCAAAAGATCCCACCCTCATGACCTCATCTAACTTAAGTTACCTCCCAAAGACCCCATCTCCAGATTCCAATACAGTGAGGGGTAGATGAATTCGGGGGCAGACACAGACATTCAAGCCATAATAGGTCATTTTTTTAAAAGAGTTTTTAAATTATCTCCAGGTTTGTTTATTTTTTCTGGGTTCTTTTTTTAAGTATAACACTGGAACTGCACTAAACATTTCACACTGATTTTTCTCAGTTCTCAGCGGGGCTCTTGGTGCTGCCCACTGCTCATTCATTTCGCTCCTAGGTCTTTTTTTTCCTTTCTCATTTTCTCCAAACTATCTCATGACTTCCAACCCCTTTATCCCACCATCTCAACACTTTCTTCTCCCCTACTGCCAGAATTCTCTGGGTTTTTGACTTTGCCTTCTTCCTTTTGGTCTCAGTGAAAGATGTTCTTCCTCTCAGTGGCCAGACTCACCAGGGACCCATTCTCAGTATTCCACCACCTCCCAGGTCTCCAGGCCACTTTGATCCTAACTCTCCTATACCTTTTACCTGTGCCTCTGTTCTTTCCAACCCTCAGCAAAACAAGCATTCTCACCTATCTTCCTTTTAAAAGTTTCCTTTGACTTTCCTCAGGTAAACTTGTGGAAAGAGGAGACCATACTTCCTGTTTTTCTCATTATCATATCGCATCTACTGTCAACATGTCTTTGAAACTATCCCTACAAACATCTCCAAATCACTGAATTTCCAAGAGATTCTCAAAACATCAAAAAGATGACTTCCCTGGTTGTCCAGTGGTTAACACTGCACTCCCAATGCAGGAGGCCTGGGTTCGATCCCTGCTTAGGGAACTAGATCCCACAAGCATGCTGCAACTAAGATCCCGCATGTTGCAACTAAGACCCAGTGCAGCCAAATAAATAAAGAAATAAAGCAAAAAACAAAAAAGTGACTTCCGTTGACTGTTAACTAGCATGCTCACTGGTGTATTTGAGAATTTCTAAGATTCTACTCGTTATCAGTCTTCCTTTATGCAAAATAGAGGACTTTTATTCCTAGCCTTTTAAAAGTGCTGTGACCAGATACTTATTTTGGGCTAAGGTCCAGAATGTGATGCAGGTATGGATTTGGTAAGCTTTTAATCAGTAGGGTTCTGTTTTCACCACTGAATATAAAATATACAAGTAGCTCTTGGTAAACTTAGCAATCGGGAAGGAAGAGTGGTAAGGATAAAAAAGAGCAAATTCTTAAAAATCTCTTCAGAACGTAATTTGTACTGTACATTATTTGAGTAGTCTTAAAACGTGTGTTGTTCTTTGAGCATATTATTGTGGGAACCCAAAGGAGAAAGGCTTACCTAAGAATGTGCAGAGTGATGGAGGAAAGCTAGCCCAGCCTTAAAAACCAGTCATAGATTCTTGGTCAGAAATTAAGAGTTGATGAGTATAAAGAGATTTTTATAGCCTGTGTAGTCCTGATTATAACTTTTTAACCTAGGCATCTTAGTTTTTGTTTAGGGGAAAAGACTAAAAATATTGCCTTTCTAGAAAACAAAATATGTTCAGTATATAATGACAGCCTTTGTATAAATTTGTAACCCATGAGGTTGATTATTTTGAAATGAACAACACTCATGTGGATATATAACTTCTGGTATACTCATTACTTTTTATCCACAGATCCCAGTTTGTGTTCTGTAGCAGATGAAAACATTCATCCTAGTTGTGCTGCCCTTTTTCTTTTTAAGCAATCAAAATGGAGTAACAGTGCCACATACATTCTTGTCTTTCATTTTTAGATCTGTAGGTATATACAGTATTGCCATGAATGCACTGCCAAAAAATGTTTTTCTCTATTTCTTAATGAATTACTTTACCTTGACTTCTCCTATATTTAAAAACAAATGCACCATTTTCAAAAACTATTTGATCTGGGCCATAAGATTAAGGAATGTCTAACAGTACAATCTGATTCTCATTACTTTAATATATTGTCTTTAAAATATTTAAGGAGTTTTGTGGATGAAGCTACAAGACCTCTTAATCACATTCAGTATTCCTTACACTCTAGGATACTATAAGTTTTGCTGCTAGTAACTTTGTTGAAGAGCTTTGTTTTTCAATAAACTAAAAAAAAAAAAAAAAAAACTTTAACCATTTGACGTTTTACTACAGACATTGCCACTATTTTGATCACACTCTTCTTGGTGATACGAGAAGTATTTAAATGTTTTGCCTTTTGTTCATCTGTAGATCTTTTGGAGTATGTTCTAAGACCAAGGATTCATTGAAAAATAAGTGTAGGCCATAGGCTGTTGAATACATGGATCAGCCACTTTCATATAACTTGCATTGTCAGCCAAGCAAATACTTTTCCACCTCCTTTCATCTATGCATGTTTTACTGCTGATACTCTCCACTGTGTGCCACTGTGTGTCCTGTTTCAGTATTTATTTTAATGACTATGCACAGGTGACCATGGTCTTGACACAAGAAGCCTAAGTACTTGAGTATTTCTCGCTGCACATTTCTTCATCACAAAGCATTGTAAAGCAGAGCTTTATTAAAGCTTTTTTTTAATAACTTGGTTTCATCATATAGTTATTTGTGCTTAGGAGTTTCTTCTAAATAGAAATAAAATTGGAGTGTATAATTTTAAATTTTGCTGCCAATGGGAGAACCAGTTGTGCTTTTAGTTAGTAACAATATTACTCTAGTAGACTGTGCACTGAAAATTGTTGCTGTGAATTGGTTGTTTTCTGTTTGTTTTGGGCGATAATAAAAGTGCCTACATTATAGGGATTTTTTTTAGGGTCAGATGAGTTAATTACACATAAAATGCTTGGAATGTGCCTAGCATATATTTAGCACTCAATAAGTGTGATCTATCACTTTTTTTTTTTTGGCCACGCTGTGTGGCATGCAGAATCTTAGTTCCCTGACCAGGGATTGAACCTGAGCCCCCCTGCATTGGAAGTGTGGAGCCTTAACCACTGAACTGCCAGGAAAGTCCCCACCTATCACTTTTTTTAACCATATTGGACAGCCCTTTATGACAATGCAGTAGCAGATAGGGGGCTAATGAACTGAGAATGCTGCACAGAGCTATTTGCCCTTTCCCCCCACCTCATCTTTTAAAAAATGTATGCATAATATATCTTAAGGAAATTATATTGCAAATATATGAAGACAGTCCCAATACATCATTGTTTGGTAACATACTATGAAATTACATATTTCATTTTACAGTATTGCATAACTTGCAATATGAGACACTCTGTATTATAGTTTGGATAATCATTTTCCTGAAAGAGATTAAAAAAGAAAAAGAAAAATGTACTTTGGAATTGGTTTATATATCTATTATTAATAAGTTACAGGTACCCAAGAGTGACTGAACAAGCAGGAATTTAAGTCACACCAAAAAAGTTCACTGGTAGTTTGGGTTGTCATAGAGTCCAGCGATGTCACCAAGAACTTGGGCTTTGTTCGTATTTTCACTCCACCATTCTTCACACGTAGGCCTATATCCTTATGCCTGTTGCCACACAGATGCACAATGGCTGCTCCACCTCCAGTCTCACGTCAGGCAAGAAGAAGAAAGGTGGGCAAAAGACGAGGAAAGAAGGAAGGAGTAGTACATGTATCAGTAAAGAACATGTTCCCAGAAACCCTTAGTTTCTGTCTCATTGACCATAACTCTCATTTGGCTTCTCCTAGCTGCAAGAGATCTGGGCAAGAGTGTTTTAAAAGCTGGGCACATTGCCTCCCCAGACAAAATCAGACTTGTTAGTAAAGAAGGGGGAATGGACGTGGTATACAGCAGTGGCCACCATGGCTTGCATGTGAAAACTGCACAGTTTCAATTTTTTATAGCTCTTCCCCTTAGTCTGTTCATGCTGCTGTAACAGAATATCATACACTGAGTGGCTTATAAACAACAGAAACATTTCTCACAGTTCTGGAAACATTTCTCAGTCCAAGATCAAGGTGCCAGCAGATTTGGTATCTGGTGAGGTCCCTCTTCCTAGTTCATAGCTTTGCTTCTCACTATGTCCTTATATGGTGGAAGAGGCAAAGGAACTCCTTGGGGGTCTCTTATAAGGGCACCCTCATGACCTAATCATCTCCCAAAGGCCCCACCTCTTCATACCATCACATTGGGGGTTAAGTCCCAACCTATGAATTTTGGGGGAGACAAAAATTCAGTCTCTGGCATCCCCTTTCACATCTGTTGTCTCCTTTGATACTACATAGCTCATTTTTAGTTAGAAGGAAAAAGGGTCAGAGAGGCTGAATAATTTACTCAGTAATGACCCAGCTAGAATTTCAGCCTTTCCATTACCCATCAACTCCTCGAGAGTTAACTGGGAACAACTTTCAGCTCCATAAGCCTCACCTCAGCTGTATAGATAGCTGACTTTGAAGGAATGTAATTGTTTACATAGCTTATGAAAACAAATGCAATTTAAATATTGTTGCAGTGTTACACATCTAGTAATCCATCAGTGGGAAGAGACCACAAGTAGCTGCTATGAATTCTTGATGGAGTGATTGATTTAGCTTAGCTGAGGCAAGGCAGCTACCCAGAGCAGGAGCAGAGATGACCCACTTGCCCAGTGCAAATGGTCTTTCATGGCTTTGCCTTGCCTTTGAGTTCCCTCTAGAGGGCGTTGCTGCCACTGACAGTCTGAAAGATCGATCGTGCGGAACACGAAAAACTGATTCTTGCCACTGCGGTGTGATACTCAGGTTTACGACACTACTCTGGAAGAATTTAGATGTAACAATCTGACTGTTTAGAAGCACAGACTCTCTTAGTTCTTTAGTCAAACTCAGTATCGGCAAAGCCACGTTCTTGTGGGGAGAAAACTAGTCAAGGCATCTCCCCCAACTTTCCAGTGCTCCAGAAAGCCCAACTCCTGTAATCATTTTTATTCTTTAAAAAATGTTTAACTACGTAAGTAAAACAGGAATACATTCTCATTTCGTAACTAACAGCAATTCAGATTTACTCCACTCCAAGTCCCTTTCCTGAAGGAAATCTTACCATTTTGTCTTTTCAGACTTTTCTCTATTACATCTAGACACTGACAGTAATGTAGACCAAGCAGTTCCTGAAGTGTGCAAAGAACATTTATTTTTGTTTCCCTCTCTTCTAATCCATTTTATGAGGCTAGTTATTACCTGTTCCATGGATGAAATTTAGAGCAAAGACTCCGGCAGTTT
This sequence comes from Mesoplodon bidens, assembly GCF_964165515.1. NCBI lineage: Eukaryota > Metazoa > Chordata > Mammalia > Artiodactyla > Ziphiidae > Mesoplodon > Mesoplodon bidens. The sequence goes on along the minus strand of NC_138161.1, from coordinate 111,128,537 downwards.
TACCAGCAAGTTCTATAAATATTCAAGGAAAAATAATTCCAATCCTGCACAAACTATTCCAGTATGTAGAAAACATTCCCCAAATCCTGTTATGAGGATAGCATAAAGTGTGATACCAAAACAACATGTGAAAGGGAAAATTACAGGGCAGGCTTATTAATGAAAAACCAAATATGGCAATGTATAAAAAAGGTAGTACATCCCAATCAAGTAGAGTTATGCACAGTTAGTAAAATTTTAAGTCAATTTAATTTACCATATTAGTATATTAAATGAGCATCTCAAAAGGTGAAAAAGAATTTAGTAAAATTCAATATCAACTCAATTTTTTCAAAAATATATTTTAGCAAAGTAGGACTGTACTTCTTTAACCTGATGAAGTGTATGTACAGAAAACCTGCAACAAGAAATCATAGGGACTTCCCCTGATGGTCCAGTGATAAAGACCCCACACTTCAACATTCACAGAAAGATACACAAGATGAAAAGGCAGAGGGCTATGAACCAGATGAAGGAACAAGATAAAATCCCAGAAAACAACTACATGAAGTGGACATAGGCAACCTTCCAGAAAAAAGAATTCAGAATAATGACAGTGAAGATGATCCAGGACCTCAGAAAAACAATGGAGGCAAAGATCGAGAAGATGCAAGAAATGTTTAACAAAGATCTAGAAGAATTAAAGAACAAACAGATGAACAATACAATAAGTAAAATGAAAAATATACTAGAAGGAATCAATAGCAGAATAACTGAGGCAGAAGAACGGATAAGTGACCTGGAAGACAGAATGGTGGAATTCACTGCTGTGGAACAGAATAAAGAACAAAGAATGAAAATAAATGAAGACAACCTAAGAGACCTCTGGGACAACATTGAACGCAACAACATTCGCATTATAGGGGTCCCAGAAGGAGAAGAGAGAGAGAAAGGACCAGAGAAAATATTTGAAGAGATTATAGTTGAAAACTTCCCTAACATGGAAAAGGAAATAGCCACCCAAGTCCAGGAAGTGCAGAGAGTCCCATACAGGATAAACCCAAGGAGAAAGACGCCAAGACATAGTAATCAAATTGGCAAAAATTAAAGACAAAAATTGTTGAAAGCAGCAAGGGAAAAATGACAAGTAACATACAAGGGAACTCCCATAAGGTTAACAGCTGATTTCTCAGCAGAAACTCTACAAGCCAGAAGGGAGTGGGATGATAAAGTGATGAAAGGGAAGAACCTACAACCAAGATTACCAGGAAAGGATCTCATTCAGATTCGATGGAGAAATCAAAAGCTCTACAGACAAGCAAAAGCTAAGAGAATTCAGCACCACCAAACCACCTCTACAACAAAGGCTAAAGGAACTTCTCTAATTGGGAAACACAAGAGAAGGAAAAGACCTACAAAAACAAACCCAAAACAAGAAAATGGTAATGGGAACATACATATCGATAATTACCTTAAACGTGAATGAATTAAATGCTCCAACCAAAAGACACAGGCTTGCTGAATGGATACAAAAACAAGACCCATATATATGCTGTCTACAAGAGACCCACTTCAGACCTAGGAACATATACAGACTGAAAGTGAGGGCATGGAAAAACATTCCATGCAAATGGAAATCAAAAGAAAGCTGGAGTAGCAACACTTATATCAGATAAAATAGACTTTAAAATAAAGAATGTTACAAGAGACAAGGAAGGACACTACATAATGATCAAGGGATCAATCTAAGAAGAAGATATAACAATTATATATGCACCCAACATAGGAGCACGTCAATATATAAGGCAACTGCTAACAGCTATAAAAGGAAATTGACAGTGACACAATCATAGTGGGGGACTTTATTACCTTACACCAATGGATACATCATCCAGACAAAATTAGTAAGGAAACACAAGCTTTAAATGACACAATAGACCAGATAGATTTAATTGATATTTATAGGACATTCCAACCAAAAACAGCAGATTACACTTTCTTCTCAAGTGCACATGGAACATTCTCCAGGATAGATCACATCTTGGGTCACATATCAAGCTCAGTAAATTTAGAAAATTGAAATCTCATCAAGCATCTTTTCTGACCGTAATGCTGTGAGATTAGAAATCAATTACAGGGGAAAAAACATAAAAACAACACATGAAGGCTAAACAATACATTACTAAATAACCAAGAGATCACTGAAGAAATCAAAGAGGAAATCAGAAAATACCTAGAGACAAATGACAATGAAAACACGATGATCCAAAACCTATGGGATGCAGCAAAAGCAGTTCTAAGAGGGAAGTTTATAACAATACAGTCCTACCTTAGGAAACAGCAAACATCCCAAATAAACAATCTAATCTAACCTTACACCTAAAGGAAATAAAGAAGAACAAACAAAAACCAAAGTTAGCAGAAGGAAAGAAATCATAAAGACCAGAGCAGAAATAAATGAAATAGAAATAGAAAACAATAGCAAAGATCAATAAAACTAAAAGCTGGTTCTTTGAGAAGATAAACAAAATTGATAAACCATTAGCCAGACTCATCAAGAAAAAGGGAGAGGACTCAAATCAATAAAATTAGAAATGAAAAAGGAGAACTTACAACAGACACTGCAGAAATACAAAGCATCCTAAGAGACTACTACAAGTAATCCTAGGCCAATAAAATGGACAACCTGGAAGAAATGGACAAATTCTTAGAAAGGTATAACCTTCCAAGACTGCACCAGGAAGAAATAGAAAATATGACCAGACCAATCACGGTAATGAAATTGAAACTGTGATTAAATATCTTCCAACAAACAAAAGTCCAGAACCAGATGTCTTCACAGATGAATTCTATCAAACATTTAGAGAAGAGCTAACACCCATCCTTCTTAAACTCTTCCAAAAAATTGCAGAGGAAGGAACACTCCCAAACTCATTCTATGATGCCACTATCACCCTGATACCAAAACCAGACAAAGATACTACAAAAAAAGAAAATTACAGACCAATATCACGAATATAGGTGCAAAAATTCTCAACAAAATACTAGCAAACAGAATCCAACAGCACATTAAAAGGATCACACACCATGATCAATTGGTATTTATCCCAGGGATGCAAGGATTCTTCAGTATATGCAAATCAATCCGTGTGATACACCATATTAACAAATTGAAGAATAAAAACTATATGATCATCTCAATAGATGCAGAAAAAGCTTTTCACAAAATTCAACACCCATTCATGATAAAACTCTCCAGAAAGTGGGCTTAGGGCGAAACTACCTCAACATATTAAAGGCCATATATGACAAACCCACAGCAAACATCATTCTCAATGGTGAAAAACTGAAAGCATTTCCTCTAAGATCAGGAACAAGACAAGGATGTCCACTCTCACCACTATTATTCAACATAGTTTTGGAAGTCCTAGCCACAGCAAACAGAGAAGAAAAAAGAATACAAATTGGAAAAGAAGAAATAAAATTGTCACTGTTTTCAGATGACATGATAATGTACGTAGAGAATACTAAAGATGCCACCAGAAAACTACTAGAGTTAATCAATGAATGTGGTAAAGTTGCAGGATACAAAATTAATGCACAGAAATCTCTTGCATTCCTATACACTAATGATGAAAAATCTGAAAGGGAAATTAAGGAAACACTGCCAATTACCATTGCAACAAAAAGAATAAAATACCTAGGAATAAACCTCCCTAGGGAGACAAAAGACCTGTATGCAGAAAACTATAAGACACTGATGAAAGAAATTAAAGATGATACCAACAGATGGAGAGATATACGAGGTTCTTGGATTGGAAGAATCAATATTGTGAAAATGACTATACTACCCAAAGCAATCTACAGATTCAATGCAATCCCTATCAAATTACCAATGGCATTTTTTACGGAACTTGAACAAAAAATTTTAAAATTTGTACGGAGACACAAAAGACCCTGAATAGCCAAAGCAGTCTTGAGGGAAAACAACGGAGCTGGAGGAATCAGACTCCCTGACTTCAGACTATACTACAAAGCTACAGTAATCAAGACAATATGGTACTGGCACAAAAAGAGAAATATAGATCAATGGAACAAGACAGAAAGCCCAGAGATAAACCCACGCACCTATAGTCAACTAATCTATGACAAAGGAGGCAAGGATATACAATGGAGAAAAGACAGTCTCTTCAGTAAGTGGTGAAATTAGAACGCTCCCTAACACCATACACAAAAATAAACTCAAAATGGATTAGAGGCCTAAATGTAAGAGCGAACACTATAAAACTCTTAAAGGAAAACATAGGAAGAACACTCTTTGACATAAATCACAGCAAGATCTTTTTTGATCCACCTTCTAGAGTAATAGAAATAAAAACAAAAATAAACAAATGGGACCTAATGAAACTTAAAATCTTTTGCACAGTAAAGGAAACCACAAACAAGACGAAAAGACAACCCTCAGAATGTGAGAAAATATTTGCAAACGAATCAACGAACAAAGAAGGATAAATCTCCAAAATATATAAACAGTTCATACATCTCAATATTAAAAAAAAAACAACCCAGTCCAAAAATGGGCAGAAGACCTAAATAGACATTTCTCCAAAGAAGACATACAGATGGCCAAGAAGCACATGAAAAGATGCTCAACATCACTAATTATTAGAGAAATGCAAATCAAAGCTACAATGAGGTATCACCTCACACCAGTTAGAATGGGCATCATCAGAATATCTACAAACAACAAATGCTGGAGAGGTTGTGGATAAAAGGGAACCCTCTTGCACTGTTGGTGGGAATGTAAATTGATACAGCCACTATGGAGAACACTATGGAGGTTCCTTAAAAAACTAAAAATAGAATTACCATATGACCCAGCAATCCCACTACTGGGCCTATACCCAGAGAAAACCATAATTCAAAAAGCACATGCACCCCAATGTTCATTGCAGCACTATTCACAATAGCCAGATCATGGAAGCCACCTAAATGCCCATTGACAGATGAATGGATAAAGAAGGTGTGTTACATATATACAATGGAATATTACTCAGCCATAAAAAGGAATGAAATTGGGTCATTTGTTGAGATGTGGATGGATCTAGAGACTGTCATACAGAGTGAAGTAAGTCAGAACGAGAAAAACAAATATCGTATATTAATGCATATATGTGGAACCTAGAAAAATGGTACAGATGAACCAGTTTGCAGGGCAGAAATAGAGACACAGATGCAGAGAACAAACGTATGGACATGTGGGGTGGTGGTGGTGGTGGTGTAAATTGGGAGATTGGGATTGACATGTATACACTGATGTGTATAAAATGGATGACTAATAAGAACTGCTGTATAAAAATTTTTTTAATTAAGAAAAAGACCCACACTTCCACTGAAGGGGGGCCGGGTTCGATCCCTGGTCAGGGAATTAAGATCCCACATGCTGTGTGACGTGGCCAAAAAAAAAAAAAAAGATATCATACTCAGTGGAAGCACTGAAAGCATTCTTTTGAGGATCAGAATAAGGGAAGGATACCCATATTCACCACTTCGATTTAAATTTGAAGTTGAAGACCCTAGTTAGTGTACTAAGAAAAAGAGAAGATGTAAGAACTGGAAAGTAAGATTTTAAAAAACGCTGTCATTGGCAGATAAGGTTGAGAATGCTGGAAACCCAAAAGAATACATGATGAATTATTAGAATTAATGAGAAATTTAGCAAGTTTGCTGGATACAAAACCAATGTGCAAAAGTCAATTCTATTGCTAAACACTAGCAACAACTAGAAAATATAATCTTAAAAGTCTACCATTTATAAGACATAAAAAAATATAGAGTACCCAGTACTAATACCAAAAAGTATATGAAGTTTATAAGGAAAATGTGAAGATTTTTAAAAATTTTGTTGAAGTATAGTGGATTTACAATGTGTTTATTTCTGCTGTACAGCAAAGTGATTCAGTTATACACATATATATTCTTTTTCATATTCTTTTCCATTATGGTTTATCACAGGATATTGAATATAGTTCCCTGTTTTATACAATAGGACCTTGTTGTTTATCCATCCTATATATAATAGTTTGCATTTGCTAATACCAAATTCCCAATCCTTTCGTCCCCCACCCACCCCTTTGGCAACCATAAGTCTGTTCTCTGTTTGTGAGTCTGTTTCTCTTTTGTAGATATGTTCATTTCTATTTTAGATTCCACACATAAGTAATATCATATGATATTTGTCTTTCTCTTTCTGACTTACTTCACTTAGTATGATAATCTCTAGGTCCATCCATGTTGCTGCAAGTAACATTATTTCATTCTTCTTTATGGCTGAGTAATGTTCCATTGTATATATATATCACATTTTCTTTATCCATTCATCTGTTGATGGACATTATTTTGTTTCCATGTCTTGGCTATTGTGAATAGTGCTGCTATGAACATTGGGGTACATGTATCTTTTTGAATTATAGTTTTGTCTGGATATATGCCCAGGATTGGGATTGCTGGATCATATGGTAACTCTGTTTTTAACTTTTTGAGGGACCTCCATACTGTTCTCCACAGTGGCTGCACCAACTTACATTCCCATCAACAGCATAGAAGGGTTCTCTTTTCTCCACAGCTTCTCCTACATTTATTATTTGTAGACTTTTTAATGATGGCCATTCTGCCTGATGTGAGGTGATACCTCATTGTAGTTTTGATTTGCATTTCCCTAGTAATTAGTGATGATGACCATCTTTTCATGTGCCTGTTGGCCATGTATGTCTTCTTTGGAGAAATGTCTAGAAAATGTGAAGATTTTATTGAAAGATTTAAATTTTTGGATTGGAAATTGTTTTATGGATATTTTCAATTGTGCATGTTTAAAGAAAATTAAAATTATGAAACAATTCCTTTTAACCCAGAGAAACATTGGTTCAAAATCCGAAATATATAGTCCCCTGAATTTTGGTATAACGAGGCACTTCCTAGGAGCCATGAAGTGGCTTGTGTACTAATCTAGCACCTTTGGATAGTTTTTGTTTGTATGAGCCATGCAGCCAATACCCATCCATTTGCTATTCCCAGTTCTTTGGGGGAACTGGTCCCTAGAGAGCCACATCTCCTTATTGGCTGCTAACCATTCTGCAGTCAAGAAACTTCATCAAGTTCTAGAAGCCTCTTCTCACTTGTAATTGGAGTTTTGTTGTGAAAGTTAAATTTTGTGATGCCCATAAAATGTTTAGTGCATGGTAAGAGCTCAATTAATAGCTAATTACGTCTTTAAAAATATTCTAGAGGGACTTCCCTGGTGGTCCAGTGGGTAAGACTCCATGCTCCCAATGCAGGGGGTCTGGAGTTGAATCCTGGTCAGGGAACTAGATCCCACATGCATGCCACAACTAAGAGTATGTGTGCTGCAATGAAGATCCCACGTGCTGCAACGAAGATCCCACATGCTTCAACAAAGACCCGGTGCAGCCAAAATAAATAAATTAAAAAAAAAATCTTCTAGGGACTTTCCTGGTGGTCCAGTAGTAAAGAATCTGCCTTCCAATGCAGGGGACGCGGGTTAAATCCCTGGTCAGGGAACTAAGATCCCACATGCCACAGTGCAACTAAGCCTGCGCACTACAACTACTGAGCTCACGTGCCTCAACTAGAGCCCACGTGCCACAAACTACACAGCCCATGTGCTCTGGAGCCCGTGCACCACAACTAGAGAAGAGAAAACCCGCAGGCCACAACTAGAAAGAAGCCCACACACTACAACGGAGAGCCTGCGCGCTGCAACGAAAGATCCCACATGCCTCAATGAAGATCCTGTGTGCCACAACGCAGCCAAAAATAAATAATAAATAAATCTTTAAAAAATCTTCTACCGGACAAACTTAGAGCAACCAAATGATAACCGAATAAAGTATGGAAAAAAGGTTCTTCACTGAGCAATGGATCTATATAAATGTCAATGTCTAAGTCTAAAGAAATGTCAGAATTATAAACAGGAGGTATCATTTATACAGTTGGGCATTGTGGACATGATAGAACTGAGTTATACAAGTCACTTTTGCTTCCAAATAGGATGTAGTAGGTTGCAGCAGGACAATGTGCCTGCTACAACAACCTTAAAAAATGCAGAATAAGTTAAAAACATCATATTTTAAAATATATTAGAGGACTGTGAAATGACTAAGACTTTTTACCTTATTTTACATAAACTAAAGTTCCAGAGAGGGGAGGGCCCCTCTGAGGTGAATTGATAATCAGTGGCTGTTTTCTTTTGTGGAAACATTTGCTGGTTCTAGTTACAGGCTGAGGATCAGTCTTAACCCAGGCAGAGGTTGTCTACTGGGGCAAAGAAAACCCAGAGGAACTTTTGGTGGTCACGTGGGACTATTGGGGAAGTTTGAAAACCAGAAGAGCCTCAGTGCATGGCTGATTTTCTGCATGGGGCATTTGCTGTGTTCAAGACCTCCTTGGGAAGCTGTGGACCTGGGTCAAAACTTTTTAAAAGTTAGAGGGACATGGCCTCCTCAAACACATGGCTACTCTCTCCCTCGAAACATTTCTCATGTTTTGAAGCTGAATAGTTGGAGGTGAAAAAGCTAAGCTCAATGTCTCTAAAGAACTGAACTGAATAGTACTATAGTATTTCAGGCCTGAGGAGATATACCCCTGAGGAACATGGATGAACCAGAAGTGGAATGAGTCTACGTAAGAAGGCAACCTTGCCAAGACCCAGCTCGATCCCTAATTAGATTGTGATTATCAGACCCTCACTCTATCAACCTAATGGAGGGAAGGGGGAACTCTCACTGGGAGATGATATCATGTGGTGGCTCACTCTACAGTTCTTTTATACACACTATCTGGCACAGAAGAAAACATTACCAAGTCTGTGAAGAGGCAGGAAAACATAATAATCAAAAGAGAAAAATGAACCATTGAACTGGACCAACAGATGATTAAAATGTTGAAGTTAGCAGACAAAGAACGAAAAACAAAAACAAAAAACTGATGAATAAGATAAAGAAAACAGAGGAAAAGATGAACAAAATGGATGAAAAGATGGAGACTTTCAATGCATAACGAATCTATTTAAAAAATTATAAAAACAAATCAAATTCTAAAATTGAAAATACAATATTAAAAATTAAGAACACTGCACAGATTTGATAACAGACTGGAGATTATAGAAGAGAGAATTAGTAAACTCAAAAACAGGTCAATAGAAAACATTCAAACTGAAACGTCAAGAGACAAAAAAAAGATGATACAAAGTATAAAGCATATGGTGAACAAGGTCAAATAATCTTACGTATGTAATTGGACTCCCAGAGGAACAGAGATAAGAGAATGGAGCAAAAACAATAGTCGAAGAGATAATGGCTGAGAATTTCCCCAAACTGATGAAAGATGTCAACCCACATATCACAGAAGCTCAGGGAAACCCAGGTCAGATAAATAAAAGGAAAACCACAGTAGGTAACAAAATAGTCAAATCAACAACAAAGAGAAAATATTAAAAGGCAGCTAGAACTTTCTCTTTGTGCAGCTGTCTCTACACTGGGGACTCTTTCCTCTGAACTCTAGCTGCTTTGGCGTCTTCTCCTCAACACAAGGAGACCACCAGGCTCCTCTTGGTGTCCCCTACCTGTGACTGTCCTGGAGACTCCTGCCAGGCAGTAAACTGGTGCATTTGGGGGGGGCTCACCCCATTTATTGTCCATCTCTCAGGGATCACCATTCTTTTTTGCCTTATGTCAAATGTTTTTTAAATGTTGTTTCAGGGACTTCCCTAGTGGTCCAGTGGCTAAGACTCTGCACTCCCAATACAGGGGGCCCGGGTTCGATCTCTGGTCAGGGAACTAGACCCCACATGCCACAACTAAGGGTTCACATGCCGCAACTAAAGATCCCGCATACTCCAACTAAAAGATTCTGCATGCTCCAACTAAAAGGTCCCACATGCCGCAACAAAGATCTTGCATGCCGCAACTAAGACCCAGTGCATCCAAATAAATAAATAAACAGCTATTAAAAAATAAATAAATGTTTCATATTTCTTATCTGGTTTTTTAGTTGTTTCAGTTGGAAGGGTAATATCTGATTTCTTATTCCATCTTGGCTGGAAGTGGAAATCTCAAAAAGATTTACTTTTAAACTGAGGAAATGTGCCAAGCTGAGCTTACACATATGCTATTAAAACTCAATAACTACAGCAATTGTTTATAAGGAAGGCCAAGAAAAGCTTTTGTTTGTAAAGGACTACTTTATCACTGACATTGGTTAGAATTTGCTGACACGTGTGGTGATTAAAAGCAAACCACACTGTAGTCGGTTTTATTATTTTTTTAACCTTCCTTACAGTCAATGCACACCCATATTGCTTGTACCTGGGGCACAATGCTCCCAGCACCCCACCCTTGGTATTCCATAGTATACATCTCCACTCTATTCCAAAAATCTATTACGGCCAAAATTGAATTCATCTTCCACAATAAATCTGGTATTATATTTTCCACCTGTCAGGATATCGTATTAAAATTATGTATGTCTCCCCACAATTAGACTGAGGGCTTGCAAGAGAAATATTACTTCATGTTCACATTAAAAAAAAAATGCTTGTTGAAAGAATCGTGCTTTAACATATCAGACTGAAGTCACTTTCCTCTTTGTTCAGAAAGAGAATAATAGATTTATTGCACAGACTTACTAAGCACTTGTAGGCCAGTCACTATTTGGTGCTGGCTGGGGCTACAATGGTGAATAAGACCAGGTTCTGCCCTCCTGGGGAAGTGCTCTCAGTTGAGGAGAGGCGGGTCAGAGATATAGAGGCACATCGCAATGCCAAGGGGAAAGATCACCATGGAAAAACCAGAGAAGAAAAGCTTGGGCCAGGCCTCAAAGTGCAGCCAGAGCAGGAATGTGGTCCTTCGCTTTTGACCAAAGGGAAAAGGGATTAGTGGAGGGAGACGCCGTATAGTAGCTGCGGTTTGCCTTAGCCATATGGGGGTTAAAAACTTGAGAGCAGGCTGTAAGGAAGTCTCAAACACGTTCTGCAATGTTCGGATCAGAGTTTCTACAATCCTCACGCGCCACGAGGAAAAAGCCGGGTCCGCGACCAAAAGCGGAGTCCCGACGCCAGGGGCGCGCATCGTCAGAAAGCCGTTACGGTAGGGCGGGGGAGCGTGCGCTGCCGGAAGTGGAGGGAAGGCGGGGCCACGCCCCCAGCCCCGAGCCCTCGCTTCCCTCCCCCGCCCCCTGCACGCGGCGCGGGCGGGGCTGAGGCGGAAGGGCACCGAAGGAGGTGACGTTGTAAGTGAGCGCCGGCTTCTCGGCAGTGGCTCCAGAGGAAGCTCGGCGGCCGTGGCCGCTGTAAGCAGGCCGGACGTCTGCTGGCTGACGGGTTTTCCCCTAAAGCTGGCGAAGGCGGGGCTGTAGTCCGAACTGCCGCAGTATCTGGACCCACGGCGGGGCAGGTGCCGGCAGCGAGGGACGTAGGTAAGCGGGAGCCCGGGTGTCAAATACGGCGAATGACTGACGGACCAGGCTGGCTGGCCATTCTCGCGCCAGTGCGCGCCAGCTCAGCACCCTGGCCTGGAGGCCTCGAGCGCTGCTCTTCCCCCACCGCCGAACCAGAGGCAGCGGATTTCTCCCCGGGCGCTCTTGTGCCTTTCTGGGGGCGGGGAAGGAGCTCGTCCCGAGGGACCAGTGTCCCCTTTTTTTCGCCAGTCCGAGCTGTACAACGCAGAAGCGGAGAGGGCTAGCGCCCCCGGCCGCTCCTCCTGAAGCCGGGGGAATCTTTGAGCGGAAGAGCTGCTGGTAGAGGTCCTCTAGCTCCTGCCGTCTTGGGTTTTATTTGTTCGGACAGTTCTGCTTCCTTCCTGCCTTTGGTTCCATCCTCACACTCCTGGGACCCTGTTCTAGTGAACGGGTATGGCACAATTGAACATTTGGGCGGTGGGAAGCCTGTTTTTCCCTTCTGTTTATGCTAGGCAGTATCAACCCCCGTTACAGTGTATGACCACTCTTTTGGGGGAGGAGGGGTGCGGAGAGGATGTCGGAGATGAGGGTTTTGGACTTGGAGTTCGAAAAGCTGAATTGAAATCCTGGCCTGCCACTTGGTGGTGGCTTTAATCTTGTGTAGACATTTTTAACCCATGTAAAGTGGAACTTTCTTATACCTGCATAAATTAGTTGGGAGAATTAAATGAAATGAAGAAAGCAGAACGTTAATCATGAAATATTCTGGGAATCAGGTTAAAGTCGGTTTAAGAGTACCCAGGACGCTTAATGGTAGGTTCTTAATTATGTCTTTTACCCAGAATAACTACGCTTGGTATGGAGAAGGGTGCCAGAAGAGATACTAGGATCTTGTGCTTAAAAGCTAACTGCAGTCTCTGCTTTGGGTCGGGCAGCATTAGAAAGAAATCAGTTCCTCCTAGTCACCCAGAGGTCTCATGCTTATTGATTACACATTATTGGTGAATGAGGGATGACCTAAATCAGTTTTGCTTCTTGCTCAGTATGTCTAGTGGGCCCTTTCTAGGAGAAAAGCTGGGAGGGGCTTCATTCACACCTTGGCCCTCTTTAGAAGGAATTCTTTGCACGTTTCTGAGGACTCCTCCCTCTGCTTCTAAAGCATTTCATGTTAATTGAAAATGTTCAGAGAATAAACATAGGGACTTGAATCCTTTGAGTGGCTGAACATTACAGTTCTAAGTTAATATGAGGAGATACCTTTCTCTGTATTGGTGAGAGAAGACCATTCCCTGCTCTGAAATTTAAGTAGACCCTAAGAGAAGTGTTTGGGGAGGGGAGAAAGGAGATGCAATCAGTGACTTGAGTGAGTAGCACCTGTTCTTACAGTTGCTTGGTCAGACAAATTAAGGGTACTTACCTTCCCTCATTGGAGTGTGATGATGCTCAGTGAAGCATGATGAAGTGCAATCTTCAGTTCCTTTGACACAGAATTGTCAGTTTGGAATTTTAAGTCATGGATACGGAAGGGACCTTGAGAGTCATCTCATCCAGTGGTTCCAAAACCTGCAGGGACATCAGAATCTGTTGGGGAATTAAAACAAAACCCCAGATGCCCAGACACTACCTTAATAGATCTGAAATGGGACCCGGGTATTTGCAATTTTTAAAAAGCTTTTCAGGTGATATTCACCGTTTGAAAATGGAGACTTTAGTTTATAAACAGGCTCAGAGAAGTGAAATGTCAATTAGTTTGTTGCCTATGCCTTTTAAATTTCTTTCTCTTTTTCTTCCTTTCCTTAACAAATAGCCTTACTTGAATCAATAGTACTATTTCAGGTTTTGTAGCTCTGAGAGCACAGAAGGGGAAAAAAGTCATTTGTCAGTAGCTCTGTGTAATTCTGTTTTCATAGTTCCCTATGCAGTTAGACTCCTTAATGCTCTTTAATGAAAGTATTAGATTTTACAGTAAAATTTTTTACTAAATGTTGCTTAGGGTTTTTTTTTGTTGTTGGCAGAATTGTATAAAGACCACATCACTTTATAAATCAGTTTCTTAGTAGACTTTTATGCCAAGCCTTCATAAACCATGGAAGAATTCCAGTTAAAGAATATTTTTGCTTTTGTTCTGGCTTGTCATAAACTCACTGTACTGCCCACAGGTTTCTCTCCACCACCATCCCCCACAATCCTGGTATGCATGACCTCTTACTTTGTATCACTAGCCAGCTTCCTATGGAACTCAATTTGAGAACTGTTAGTGAAGCCCTATAACGTCTCTAATTGCCTTATAAACACCTGATTTAACTAGAGGCTCTTGGTATTGCCTTAAGCTTGTCCTTGAATTTTTAGGCCCTTTTTCTTTTTTGGTTAATTGTACCTTGCCACTGATTTAAAAAATTGATAGATACCTAGAAAGGATCAACTGATAAGGAAGTAACAGTGCCTCATATGTATTTTTCTTGCCCATTATAGTGAAAATGTCGTGATTTTTTTAGGGGGGTGGTTAATATTTTCAGCATTCTTAAGGTAATAGATCATCAGGCAGAGTTGAACATTCTCTTTTGGGGAGATATATTCATTAGCAAATTATTCTTTGAATAAGAATCACTGAAACGATGAAAAGGCTGTGTTAGTAGAGCCAGAAATGGACTGTACATCACAGATCTTCTAAAGGAAGATGCTGAATTATTTTCTTTTTAAAAATGACCCTGTTTATAGCATGTTAACTTCCTACAACCAGATGACACAGGGCATTCTGAATTCACTGATTAACAAAGCCATGTTAACAGAGAGGTAATCTATAAATTCAGAATCGAGAGAGACATATGGTATGTGTTTAAGATGAAAAACCAAGTCACTGAGTCTCTATTTTTTGGGGGGGGGGCAAGCCGTGTGGCATGTGGGATCATAGTTCCCTGACCAGGGATTGAACCTGAGCCCCCTGCATTGGAAGCGTGGAGTCTTAACCACTAGACCACCAGAGAAGTCCCTCTAAATTTTTAAATTTTGTCTGAAATACCTTAATTCTGAAGCCTAAAAATTGTTGAATTTCAGATTCTGACAGAATACACTTTTCAAGTAGAGGTATTGAGAAAGGATAAATGGGAACCCAGGGTTCACAATTTTAATGTAAACTGATATTACGGATTTAACATAGAAACAAAGGCAGAGGGGGGGTAGTGACAACTTGAAGACCCAGTGAGAAGTGGAGTTTAGAAGTCACTTGCTGCTCCTTGAGGCAGTCTTCTGTGTCTGTAAGGACTTGAGACCAAAATTGGATATTTAACTTAATCTACTTTATGTGTGGTAGCTGAATGTACCTATCACCAGTAGGTACCATAAATGTACAAGTCTCCAGTTCTCAATCTGGACCTTTTTATGGTTCATTCATGTCCTCTGATGCCAATGGGCAATATTTGTTATTTTTGTTTTGTTTTTAATCTTGTTTCCTACTACAAACCATTCATTCTGTCTCATTTTTGGGGGGGCGGATAACCTCTCCCCTGTTTATTCACTACACAGCAGCTATTCTCATTACTGTCTTATTACCTACAGGAGAAAGAACTTTTTCATAGGGATGCTTAAGTTAATCTGTACAGTGGTTGCACTGCAAAATTTTACTCAAATAAATATTGGACCCCTCAAGGATTGTTCAGACTTCAGGCTGTCCTAGGGTCAGTGAGTATCTAATAAGAGTTGAAAGCTCACTCTGTTTCCCTTGTGTGTGTGTTTTATCTTTTTTTTTAAATCCATATTTGCTATGGTCTTTATTTTATTATTATTATGACTTTTTGACCACACCCCATGGCTTATGGGATCTTAGTTCCCCGACCAGGGATTGAACCTTGGCCCTCAGTAGTGAAAGCGTGGAGTCCCAACCACTGGGCCACCAAGGAATTCCCTATTTTATCTTTGAAGGAATGTTGGTATTTGGTGAACACATAACAGTATGGCAGAGAATACAGGGGCAGAAATGTTAAGGGACCCCATGTGAAGGTTGCTTTTAATTTTAATTACATGTACTCTGAGTTCATGCTTGGGATATGTTGATTTTAGGGTACTCTGGCTGGACTCTTATTGGAGAACCTTCAACAGTATTATCTTTGTCTTTTTTCTTTGGCTAGGTAGATTTCCCAAAGAAGAATCTTCAGCTCTCCTGCTTGGAGCTTATAAGCTGGGTTGTCAACAGTCTTGTAGCTAAACTGGGGGAAATGGTAGAGGTCTTAGCATTCAGTATGTAAACACTCATGTTCATTTAACTCAACTATTTTCAGTATGATACCCTCATTCTCAACTGGACCAGATGTTTTCCAGTCCAGGAATCCTTTGTTTTTCCTTTAGAGCTGTGTTACCCAATGTGGTAGCCACTAGCCACATGTAGCAACTTAAATAATTATTAAAATTAAATAAAATTAAACATTTCGTTTTTCAGTTGCACTACACACATTTCAAGTGGTCAGTAACCACATGTTTCCAGAGACTTCCATATGGGACAGGGCAGATATAGAATGTTTCTATCATTGCAGAACTCCTGTTGGCCAGTACTGTTCTAGTCTAGAAAGTAACACTCCAGGCTTCTGCAAGGAGCAGGGAGGGGCAGTTGGCTGGTTTTTGTGGCGAGTAGAAGGGTATCTAAATGATTTGATTTATCCTCTTGTTTTTAGCACCATGTTCACACCCCACTTACAGAACCTCCTACTGCCAATTCCTGACCTGTTTTGAGGCACTGTTGTATAAATTGGATTGCTTTCCTTCTTGCAAGCTTGACATTTAACTTTCTTTTTTTTAAATTAATTAATTTATTTTTGGCTGCATTGGGTCTTCGTTGCTGCATGTGGGCTCTCTCTAGTTGCAGCGAGCAGGGGCTACTCTTTGTTGTGGTGCGCGGGCTTCTTATTGCCGTGGCTTCTCTTGTTGCAGAGCCCAGCTCTAGGCGCGCGGGCTTCAGTAGTTGTGGCACGCGGGCTCAGTAGTTGTGGCTTGCGGGCTTAGTTGCTCCGCGGCATGTGGGATCTTCCCAGACCAGGGCTTGAACCTGTGTTCCCTGCGTTGGCAGGCGGATTCTTAACCACTGTGCCACCAGGGAAGCCCTGATTTTTATATTATTAATTAATTTATTTGGGAGGCACAAAAGGAAAGATACATGTATATTTTCTTATTTTTTCTTTTATGAAAGGTGGCTATATATAATATAGTAAAGAATTAACCTTGCACAAAAAGAAAGCCTTTATCCTTGGCTTTTAGGAGGTAATCTCTAAACCCTTGGAATGTTATGTCTGATTGGAGTGTCTTTATTTGCCTGGGGGCCTTGGGTCACTGATAATCTAACAGTATGATATAGGATGGGGATTGGCCACACCAGAAAAACCAACAGTGTGATTTAGGGTAATGACTTTGATATCAGTGGATCTCCAGAGGGGTTGAAGACTGAGCTCAGTCATGTGGGCAATCAGTTATGCCTATGAACCCCCATAAAAACTCCGGACATCAAGGCTTAGGTGAGCTTCACTGGCTGGCAGTTCTTGTCACGCTTTGTCACACACCGGTGCTGGGAAAGTAATGCTGACTCTACTCCAGGGGGAGAGGACAACTGGAAGCGCCTCATGTGTTACTTCCCCTGGACTCTGCACTATGTAGTTCTTCACTTGGATGATTTTAATCCACATTCTTCAGCGGTAATAAGCCATAACTATTAACAGTTTTCAGTGAGTTCTGTGAGTCCTTCTGACAGAGTATCAGACCTGAGGGTGGTTTTGGAAACTCCCTGAACTTTCAGTTATTGTCAGAAGTGAGGGTGATCTTGTGTGGACTCTTCTCCCTAACAGTACACTTGGCTAAACGATTGCAGTGGCTTACCATTGATACTCACTTGAACTCTGCTTGTTTCATTTAAAGCGGAAATTACTCCATGTTAGTTCATAGACCTTATCCGTATTCTGTTATAGCTTCATTCATTGTGCGGATGAGCCATAGTTTGTGCAACCACTGCCCTATGTATGGGCATTTAGGTTGTTTCCAGTATCTTGCAATTACAGACAGTGTTTCAGTGAATAACCATGTACTATGTATTTTCATTATTATTGGAGATGTATCTTCAGGGTAAATTCCTGAAAGTGGAGTTGTTGGATTAAAAGGTGAATACTTGTATGGTTTTGTTAGATATTACCAAATTCCCCTCCAAAATGATTTTATCATTTTGTATTCCCACCAACCAGCAAAGTATGAAAGTTTTTTTCCTCCCACCAACAAAATGTGTTGTAACTTTTGCCAAATTTTTTTGAGGTATAATGGACATATAATATTATATTAGTTTCAGGTGTACAACATAATGGTTTAACATTTATATACATTGCAAAATAATTACAATAAGTCTAGTTAAATCCATCACCATACATAGCTCCCCACCCCCCAAATTTTTTTTCTTGTGATGAGGGCTTTACTTTTAGTGGCTTTCAAATATGCAATACAGTATTATTAACTATAGTCACCATGCTGTACAGTACATCGTCATGAATGACTTGTTTATATGTTTGTTTATGGAGGTTTGTATCTTTGACTCCTTTCACCCATTTTGCCTATCTCCCAAGCCCCCTTGACAATTTTTTAACGAATGAAGTTGAACATCTTTACTTATGTTTAAGGGCCATTTAAAAATCTTTATTTGTGAATTGTTTCATTATGTCTTTTTCCCATTTTTCCATCAGCCTTTTCCTTTATCCCTCAATTTAAGATATTAAATATTAGTAATATTAGCCCTTTACTTTCTATTGAGTTTTTCATTTTTGCTATTTTAAGTGTCCTAAGCTCCTTTATTTTTTAAACTGTTCCTTTAAAAAAAAATCCCATTCTTTTTTTCCCCAGTGGATGTAATATTTTCTTCTTTGAGGATAGCGTTGGGGTTATTTTTCGTCTCTCTTTTTTAAAGAAATTGTGGTAAAATATACATAACATAAAATTTACCATTTAAATCATTTTTAGGTATACAGTTCAGTGGCATTAAATACATTCATATTGCTGTGCAACCATCACCACCATCCATCCTGAGACCCATTTTAATTTTCCTAAACTGAAGCTCTTCACATTAAACAATAACTTCCCTTCTCTCCCCTTTTCAGGTTTTTTAAGTTGACTTCTCTAAATATGCTTTTGCTTTTATCTGTTTGTTTTGGTCTACTTTTAATCCCTGGAAGTGTGGTGATTCTTAGTTATGCTGTGTTTTGACCTCTAAGAAGTTGGTTGGAGGTTCTGAGCCTGTGGTGGGACTTGTCAGTTGTGGGGTGCACTGTGGGCCATGCTGGGCCATTCTGTGGGGGCATACCTGTACTTATGTATTTTCTTGTGGATTAATCAGTTTCTCTGAAGAAGAATCTTCCAATCTCCTGCTTGGACGGGTAAGACAGACTGCCAGCGTTTTGGGAGATGAGTGGGACAGTGTTGCGGGGTCTTATATTCAATATAATTCCATCTTCAAACTGTTCCTGGGATCCCCTTGTCTGCAGAACTTCCTTTCTGAAGGAGAAACTTCTAATCTTGGGTTGGGGAGGGACAGTTACCTGCTATGTGGAGTTGGGGAGGGATTTGGGGGTTTCATTGCTTCTTAAACTTTGGGGTAATTGTTTGGGCCTCTGTAGTTGTGGCATCCCCAAATATCAGTATCTGTTGGTCTTTTTGAATGCTCTATCCCTACCCCACCCCCTGCCCACCCCCAGAACTGATCTCCTCCTTTGGGGTATAAACTTTTCTGGGAGCTGAGTGGGGAAAGAGGTTGGGGAGAAATTCCCTATGTAAACTGATTTATCCTCCTGTTTGTACCCCTGCCCTCAGTTGTACATGATGTGCCTGACTGTTCTAGTTCATTCCCTTGAGAAAGTGAAACTTTGATCATCTGCCGTGGTAGGAGAAGGGATCTTGGAGTCTAAGTGCTTCTTATTCAGACTTTCAACCAGTCCTTCCTTTTTCAGCTCTCCTCCATTCCCTGACCTTCATAGGTATTGTTGCTCTTGGTTCCTGAGCCTTTCTGAGGTCCTGTAACTTGCTTGCTGCTTGGCTTCCCCTACTGCTGGCTTAGATTTCAGCTCTTTTGGCTGGCTAAGTCTGTTTTCACTCATTCATCTGCTTTCTTCTTTCAGCAGTTTTATTGCTCTTGTCTCCTTTTTTGTTGTCATTGTCCTTGAGAGGTTTTGCCTTTTTTAAAACTCCATTTCTGTCATCTTAATGGGATTTGGAAAGGAAGCAGAAGTAAACATGTGTTCAGTCCTCTTCTCCCCCCCCACCCCGCCCCCAGAGAAAACTGATGCACAGAAAGGTAATACAGCTTTTCCTAGTAAGTTATTAGTAGGCTGAAATTAGGATATTGGTTTTTTTTATTCTTCTGTTCCACCTGCAGTGGCTGGTGACTTTCTTTCTAGGCTAAAGAGCCTTCAGTAACGTTAGATCTTATTAAGTCTGAGGGGAAATCATGTTTGTTTGTTTTTAATATTTATTTATTTGGCTGTGCTGGGTCTTAGTTGCAGCACGCAGGATCTTCGTTGTGGCATGCGGGCTCTTAGTTGCAGCATGTGGGATCTAGTTCCCTTACCAGGGAACGAACCCAGTCCCACTGCATTGGGAGTGCAGAGTCTTAACCACTGGACAACCAGGGAAGTCCCAAATCATGTTTGGTTTTGACTATCATTTTCATCTACCCTTTCCTGTAAGTGTGTTCCTAAAGTGTGTACACACACACACACACACACACACACACACACACACACACACACACACACACACACACACACACACACACACACACACACACACACACACACACACACACACACACACACACACACACACACACACACACACACGTTGCTGAGAGCCAGAACCATAACTGGTTGAGAGCACCTGATAGAATCCTGTCTCCTCATAGTCACTCAGAAAGTCTTTGACTGACTGACAAAGAGGAGGCTGGTCGGTCTCCCTCTTGAGGTACTGATAATTGTGTGCATTTATTGACTGTCTGCCTGTGGATGACTGTACAGAATAAAAGTCCCTGCCTTTCCTTTCTGAAATTTGTTGTATGGGACTTCCCTGGCAGTCCAGTGGTTAAGACTTCGCCTTCCAATGCAGGGGGTGTGGGTTCTATCCCTGGTCAGGAAGCTGAGATCCCACATGCCTTGTGGCCAAAAAACCAAAACATGAAACAGAAGCAATATTGTAACAGATTCAATAAAGACTTTAAATATGGTCTACATCAAAAAAAACTCTTTAAAAGAAAATGTGTTGTATGGAACAAATTGTTTTGATGTGAACTCAGTCTTAAATGGTGTCTGGTCCCCTCTCCCCTCTCTGTCCTTCATTTTACAAATGAGAACACAGAATTTGGGTGACTTGCTTTAAGTCACTTAGCTAATGAGAAACAAGGTCAACACTTAGAAATTCTCTCCTGACTCCCTTCCCTTTCTGCTTCATCAGAAACTGGCTGCATATTGGGAAATGATTCTTGAAACTTGTTTCTATCAGAGGCAGGTACAGCAAATGGGGTCATGTTGGAGCACTCATGTATTCCCTTATCCCTCATTTTCATTGTGGGGAAAACCTTGATCAGGTAGGATTTCATTATGTCTGATAGTATAAATTGAACTTCATATGCTTTTTTCAATTTTCTAATGTATATTGCTGTGAATATATCTTTATGACCTTATTTTTAGGGTAGAAATGTAAATTTTATTTCTCTTCTTTACAGCTGCATTCAGATCTCATTATGCATCAGAAAAATGAAAAAACAGAGGAAAATTCTATGGAGGAAAGGAATCCACTTAGCCTTTTCTGAGAAATGGAATACTGGGTTTGGAGGCTTTAAGAAGTTCTACTTTCACCAACAGTTGTGCATTCTGAAAGCCAAGTTGGGAAGGACAGTTACTTGGAGCAGGCATTTAAGGCATTTCCAGTGCAGGAAGAAGGCCCTTCAAATCCAGAAAACGTGGATCCAGGATGAACCCCTTTTTGCTAAGGCAAAGTCCAGTGTGGCTGTTCAGAATCTTAGTACTTTGTCCTCTAAAGTGAAAGGAAAGGACACTAAACACTTAATTTCCTCCTCAAGGACCTTCTTGAAACTCCAAGCAGAGAAGTTGGTATCATCAGCAAAGAACTCTGATCATGAATACTCTGGAGAGAAAAGTCTCTTGAAGGCAGCCACTGACATACCAGCAAATAGTGTTTTAAGTCAGGCCAGTGGTCACAGACCTAGGACGGAGCCACAAGCTTCTGATCCTCCTATGAAGTTCAATGGGGAGAGCCAGAGTCCAGGTGAGAGTGGCACAATTGTGGTCACCTTGAGCAACCATAAGAGAAAGCGCTTTTGTTATGGCTGCTACCGAGGGCTGGAGCACCACAGGAATGGGGGACCCCTGATTCCAAGAAAGTTCCAACTTAATCAACATAGAAGAATAAAAGTATCTCCTCATATGATGTATGAGAAATTATCCATGATTAGATTTCGGTACAGGATTCTCAGATCCCAGCACTTCAGAACAAAAAGCAAAGTTTTCAAGCTAAAAAAAGCCCAGCGAAGCTGGGTGCAGGTCACTGGGGACCATCAAGAGACCCTTAGGGAGAACAGTGAGGGTGGCAGTTGCAGCTTATTCCCTTCCCCAGAACCTAAAGACCCTTCTTGTCGGCATCAACCATACCTTCCAGATATGGACAGCAATGCTGTGGTGAAGGGAAAGAACTCTCATGTGCCTGATGGCCACACTAAAGGAAGCCCTCTCTTGGGCAAGGAGGTTAGTTTAGATGAAGCATTCCCTGACCAACAGAATGGCAGTGCCACATACATCTGGGACCAGTCACCCTGTTCCTCTCCTAAGTGGGAGTGTACAGAGCTGATTCATGACATCCCCTTACCAGAACATCATTCTAATAACATGTTTATCTCGGAAACCGAGAGAGAAGTTATGGCTCTGGGTCAGGAAAATCGGACAAGTACTGTCAATGATGACAGAGTAAAACTGTCAGTGTCTGGGGCAGATCAATCTGTGAGTAGTGTAGATGGGCCTGTGTCCGAAGAGACTGTTCAGAATGAGAGTTCATGCCAGATGGATGAGGATGGATCTTTCAAGCAGAACATTCTTAGTTCTAAGTTGCTGGACCACCCTTACTGTAAAAGTCCACTGGAGGCTCCTCTGACGTGCAGTGGACTCAAACTAGAAAATCAAGTGGGAGGTGGGAAGAACAGTCAAAAAGCCTCTCCAGTGGATGATGAACAGCTGTCAATCTGCCTTTCTGGTATGCACTCTTCCTTTATTCTCCCTCAATCTCCGGCCCACACCTGCTGTCCATTATCCTTTCTAGGAGAGTCCTATTTGGTCCTTCCCCACGTGGATTTCCCTTTAAGCAGTTAGACATTCTTTTATATTGCTGTATTATATAGATGTTCCATAGTTTAGTTTTTGATTGACGGACACTTGTGTTGCTTTTAGTTGTTTCCTTCTATAAACAATGGTGCAGTGGAATTACTTCTTTATACTTCTATGGTTGTTTTTGTAAGTTAAATTCCTAGTAGTAGAAATGATGGTGGAAGGATAATCACACTTAAAATTTTAAGAGAATTGTTAAATTACCCTCTAAATAGTTAAACCCTTGGGCTTCCCTGGTGGCGCAGTGGTTGAGAGTCCGCCTGCCGATGTAGGGGACACGGGTTTGTGCCCCGGTCCGGGAGGATCCCACATGCCGCGGAGCAGCTGGGCCCGTGAGCCATGGCCACTGAGCCTGCGCATCCGGGGCCTGTGCTCCGCAATGGGAGAGGCCACAACAGTGAGAGGCCCGCGTACAGTGGGGAAAAAAAAAGTTAAACTCGTTTGCATTTGCTAAGGTTTGCTAGTCTCATAGATCACAGGAGAGTTCTTTGTTTTAATTTGCCTTTTTAAATTTAAAGTTTGAACATCTTTTTCTGTCTTTGCCATTTTTTGTTTGTATATAATTTTACTTTGCCTTTTTCTCTATTGGATTGTTTATATTTTATTTATTTAATATATGAGAAGCTCTTATGTACCATTGTTGGCTCTAAGAATGTGGCAACAAACAGGATACACTGATTCCTACCCTCATGGTCCTTAGCATCATTATAGTTTTTTTTTTATGAGAATCACTATAAAGTTATAATGTAAATACATTTTTTTAAATGTAAAAAGGCATAAAATTTCCTTTATAGACAACTTCTCATTTATCTGCCATGTAATGTGAAATGTGCCTATAATAAAATAAGTATGATTCTTAGGAGAGAATAGAGCGAGATCAAATGCACCATTAAGAAAAACATGCATATGAGACTATGAATTTGACTGAGGACAAAGGCCATTACTTTAAATATTTTTAAATTCCCGAGTTCCTGATAGGGTTCTCAGAACAGAGTTTCTTGGTTAATGAATAGCAAATTGATTTATTGGTTAAATTAGCAACTATGGAGCTTCCTGACAACAATATAAAATTACCAGAAACTGGTAATGGCTTCTAGATTTTCATTTTAGTTACTACTTTGGAACAACATAATTTAGTACCAAAGGTTTAAACACCCAGTATAATTGCTAGACTGTAAAATCAGCATTATTTATATCTCATCAGCTATACAAAACTCATTATTTTTTCTTTTGAAAACGGTAGTAGAAATCCCAAAGAATAAGGGAGAAACTACTAATTAAAGGTCATGTTTACTAATCTAGCACCATAATTCCATTCTCAGGACCTCCCAAGTGGCTGGAAGGAGGAAGGGAAGAAGTGAGGATGTTGGAAAAGTAAGGGTTGTTCTTAACTTGTGGCCCCATTTGTGCTGTAAGGCAATGCAGGGTCTAGTAAAGAAGAAAATTGCTGAGGCTGGAGATGAAAACAAAAGCTTTTGTTTCAGATGGTAAAGGAGGCCCTCAAGAACAGTAGAATCAGTTTATCCAGGAGGCAGTGCTAGAGTCGGCCTCATGAACTAGGGGGTTTCTTCTTGGCGTCCACATCCTTTTTAATTTCTTCAAGTATGTCGTAGTTCTGAGCCAGATACATTCCCACCACATTGCCAAGAGTAAATGCAAGCAAGAACTGGAGCATAGTGTCGGCAAGGAGGGCTCGAAGGGCGGCGGCAGCTCCTTGGGCTGTCTGAGCCTGCCTCCCCCGGCCTAGTTTTAAAGATGTTAAATTTTGGTAAAAGCCCTCAGTACCCCGACTTTGTGTATGACATTTTTGCTTAACAGAAAATTTCAATTCTTACATAGTAAAATTTATTTGTATTTACTTTATGGCTTCAAGTTTTTACATAGTGCTTTAAAGTCTTCTTGTCAAAATCTGCCCCATGAAGTCATTTGGTATAAACACTTCTGGAAGATAATATGGCAGTATCAGTCTTTGACCCATTCCCCTTCTTGCAATTTAGCCAAGATATAAAAGAGTACAAATATATTTATACAGGGACATTACTTATAGTATTGTCTTGGTAGTAAAACACTGAGGACAACCAAAGCAAGTGTTTTTATGGACCTATAAATTACAGCATATCCAGGCAGTATACCATGAAGCTATTAAAGAAAAATTCGAAAAGTGAAAAAAGCAAGTTGCAAAACAGAAGGAGGCCGTTTTGTTAAAAGATACATGTGCACATAATGAGTACATGTATATATGTGTGCACATGCATTTGTATAGGACATATCTGGACAGATACATCAAATTGTTACAAATGGCTTTTTCTGGGGAGTTAGGAGAGTTACTTCTTGGTGGTTTAAACAATTGTGAACACTTCGCTTTTTCAACCATTAAGTATGTATAAAAAACTTTTCCCCACAAAATGACAGAATCCTAGAAAATCTTTTAAAAAAAACTTCTGTTGTTTATGCTGTCCTAGAATGAAGACAAATTTCCCTACTATGAGGTTAGCAGAACCATGATTCATAAATCTGAAAAAGTTAGCATTTACCCACAAATACCAATTAACTTACAAATATATATGTAGCACTTCCAAAAAAAGTTGATAAATTGACTATGTTCTATAGTAAAACTGTAGCATAACGTGAAGACAGGAATTTTTTTACAGAATTCACATTTAGTGATCTGTAATGTAGTTATTTTAATAGGCTAAAAGAGAAAAATCATGGTATCTCAGCAAGTACTGAAAGCCTGGTAATAAAGCTTAGCTTCCTTTGTGTTTAAATCTCTTTGAAACTAGGAATAAAGAAAACTTCCTTCACTTAGTAAAGAATATCTGTCAGAAACCAATAGTAGGTTTAAGAGGATGAAGTAAGCCCATGGAATCTCTTCTTCCTCCTACCAAACCCATAGAAATTATGAAAAATATATTTAAAACGTATGTATCTCTATACTCAAAAACAAGGAGAGTTTTGGTAGATCAAAAACTGAGAAACTAACAAGGCATAAAGTAGAGGGAAGATCCAGAGGGGAGCCCCAGTGACAGAAGGAAGGTTAGTGCAGGAAAATGGTGCAGCACTGAGGGTGTACCATTTCTGGAGATGGTGGAGGTGGAGAGGAAAGGGGAGACCCATGGTAAAAGACCGAGTAGTTGGAAAATCTCCACAAAAGCATCTCTCCCTGCCTGTGCCATATATCAGCAAGGAGGATATCTGCTATCAAGCTGAAATTTCTCCCCCCACCCCAATTTTATTGAGATATAATTGACATATAGCATTGAAATTCTAAGAATAGGAGATTGGTGTGGAGAGGCAGGACATTCCCCTCTCCTCCTGCCCCATTACTTATAATGCCTGGCAAGAATGAAGAACAACCCTTTCCAGAAGAACTGTTTTGGGGGTTCTTAGCATCCCCACATTGAAAATAGTTCAAGGCAGAGCAAAAGCTACTGCCCATCACAGCCTTCCCTCCACCTGCAGGTTATTCAAGTAGAGATGAGCCTGTAATCTATCACCAAACATCTGGAGAAAGCCAATACAATGGAAGAGACAAATTGAACTAAACTCGAGTAATCAGGATTAATAGAGCAATCAGAATAGGAATCAGTATAGGATGATCAGCATGGTATATGCTCCCTTAATTGACTTAGTAGTGTTAGCCAATATTCTGTGGTGTCCTGAATGCTGGCTCTTCTCTAATATAACTGTACATTATGCTCATTTTGTATTTATATATTTATTAAGAGCCCATTGTACTTATCAAAATTTACTTTTGTGTTTCATATTTTTATCAAATATTGCATAAACTGATGCAGTATTTGTTCAGAAAGCTACTCCCTTCAAAACCAAGTTGAGTGCTTTGCAACAACAGTAGTGTTATGTTTGTACAAGACAACTTTAAAAAATTTCAGGGAGGGTAGGAAAGTCTAGGATTCTGTACTCAGATTAGCTGTTTTGGAAGGAAAAGAAACAGATTCCTTTATCACAATATGTTCCAGGTGGATTGAAAAGTTAACTAATTAAAAAAAAGTTAACTAATTAGAAACATACAGATAAGCAAAAACTTGCACACAAAAATTCATAGCATCATTATTCATAGTAGCGAAAAAGTGGAAAAAAACCTAAATGTCCATCAACTGATGAATAGATGAATAAAATTTTGGTATATCTATACAATGGAATATTATTCTGCCATAAAAAGGAATGAAGTACTGATATATTTCAGTTTGGGTGAACCTTGAAAACATGCTAAGTGAAAGAAGTCAGACACAAAAGGCTACATACCATATGATTCTATCGATTTGAAATGTTCAGAGTAGGCGAATACATAGAGATAAAAAGTAGATTAATGGTTGCCAGGGGGTGGGGGTGGGGAATAAGGAGTAATTGCTAATACATACAAAGTTGTTTTGTGGAGTGATGCAGATGTTCTGGAATTAGGTAATGGTAATGGTTGTACAGCTCTGAATATATAAAAACCCACTGAATTGTAGACTTTTAAGAGGATGAATTTTGTGGTATGTGAATCATAGCTTAAGCTGTTAAAAAAAGACCATTTTTATAATCTCATATTGATAAGACATTTTAAAGCATGATAGGAAACTCAGAAGCAATAAAAATATACCAGTTTGACTCCATAAACATTAAAATCTCGTAAATATAGATAACCAAATTCATAAGTGAAAATCTGCAGGTTTTAGTGTCCTTTGACCCAGAAATTTGAAAATATTTTTGGTTTTTAAGTTTTGGCTTGCAGGATCATAGTTCCCTGACCAGGGATCGAACTCTTGCCCTCGGCAGTGAAAGCACGGAATCCTAACCACTGGACCGCCAGGGAGTTCCCTCAGAAATTTGAATTTTAGCAAGTGTGTTCTAAGGAAACACTAGAACAAGGATATATTGAGGGTTTTAACATTATTTAGAGAGCTAAAAATTAACAAATGGCCATTAGCAGGGAATTGGTTAAAATATGGCAGATCAATTTAATGGACCACTAGATTGTTTTGAATTGACTTAGGAAAAAAAATCCATGTATTGAATATAAAAAAGCAGCTTCCAGAAGAGTGAGTATAGTTTGCTACTTAAATGTTTAAGACATACATGTTCATTAGGGCATAAAAGTTCTAAAGGAATTATGGGGTGGCTGCCACTTTATTTTAAAATGTTTATGGTCATGTATTGATATTAGCATAAATACTTAAAGCTTGTTCCCATTTCAAGTTTATAAAAATATTCAGCCCTATTTTCTAGACTATTAATGTGTTATTTTTACATGTAGGTGTTTGGAGAAAACTAAAGATGGATTCCTACTTTTTTTTTTTTTGCGGTACGCGGGCCTCTCACTGTTGTGGCCTCTCCTGTTGCGGAGCACAGGCTCCGGATGCGCAGGCTCAGTGGCCATAGCTCACGGGCCCAGCCGCTCCACGGCATGTGGGATCTTCCCGGACCGGGGCACGAACCCGTGTCCCCTGCATTGGCAGGCGGACTCTCAACCACTGCGCCACCAAGGAAGCCCAGATTCCTACATTCTTTACACCAAAATGAATTTCAACTGTGAACAAAAGATTTACTTGGTAGTTCTAATACTATTTATTGATTAATTCATCTTTTCCCCATGATTATGAGATGCTGCCTGCCATTCGGATTCCTATCTGGTTGGTTTCTCTGTTTCTGTGATAGCACTATTCTGCTTCAATCACTGTTATTTGGTTTTATAATTTGATGGGATTAGACCCTCCTTCTCCTCTCCTCTCTTGCCCCTATTCACCTCTCCTCCTTAATCTTTTTCAAAAATTTCTAAGAATTTCTCACATTTTTGTCCCAAGATGAATTTGGATTTGTTTTTTCAATTAAACCAATGAACAGACAGTGGCTTTTGATTGGTATTGCATTACATTATTAGACTAATTTAGGGAAAATTGCATTCATTTTAATACGGAGTTTTCCTGTCTAAAAAACCAAGAATTACTCCATTTATTGATCTGTGTCCCTTACTAGAATTTGGTAGTGCTTTTCACTTGTTTAATAAGTTTAATAAACTTAAGCACATTCCTTAAGTTTATTCTTAGATATTTTGTGCCTTTCTTAATTTTTTTTTTTTTGCGATATGCGGGCCTCTCACTGCTGTGGCCTCTCCCGTTGCGGAGCACAGGCTCCGGACGCGCAGGCTCAGCGGCCATGGCTCACGGGCCTAGCCGCACTGCAGCATGTGGGATCTTCCTGGACCGGGGCACGAACCCGTGTCCCCTGCATCGGCAGGCGGACTCCCAACCACTGCACCACCAGGGAAGCTCCGCCTTTCTTATTTTTGATGGGACCTTTCTGACATGTGTATTGTATCTTGTTGGAGAACCAAGTGGTTGCATTTCATATGTGCACAACACAATGAACCCCTTCCCACTTTCCGGGTGGGATGTGATCCAAGTGACCCATATCGGTTGTTGCAAAAAAAAGCTGTCTAACACAGTTTAACATGATGAGTAATTTAACTTCTAAAAAACACCTCAGTTTTTGTTTTTCACATTATTACCTTTTGTACTTACAGGGTGGAATATAATTTGAACTCTAATTTTTCATTGTTTTGTTTTTTCCTAATATTTTATCCTTCTTGGTCATACTAAAATTTTAGTACTTTTGGAATAAAAGAAATTGTATATTCCAAATGCATTTTCCTTTTTGGTTCATTCATTTGGTGAAAACAAGTGGGTAAATAGTGAATTTAACTGTCATTTTATTCTTTTATTTTTATTTTTTGGCTGAGCCCTGCAGCAAGTGGGATCTTAGTTCCCCAACCAGGGATCGAACCACTGCCCCCTGCAGTGGAAGCGCGGAATCCTAACCATTGGACCTCCAGGGAATTCTGTAACTCTCATTTTAAGAAGTCTGTTTTTTGGGTTACTCTTGGCTCATGGGTTTAGAAGGGAAAGGTAAAATGAAGAACTAAGTTGTTTTGTAGAGAAGAGGTAATAGATATTTCCTGCATTGGAGGTGGCACAGCATAGACGTTAACGGCTCAGTTTCTGTTGTCACATAACCTACAGTCAGAACCTGATTTCTGCCATATGCTAGTAAAGGGTCCTTGGGGAAGTTATTTAACCTCCTTAAGCCGCCTGTCTACATTTTTAAAGTAGGGATACTGTCTAACACATAGGATAGTTATAAGGATGAAATGAGGTATGCTAGTGCTTGGCTTATGAGTGCTTTTTATTTTTTTAATTATGTATTTATTTTTGGCTGCATTGGGTCTTCGTTGCTGTGCACGGGCTTTCTCTAGTTGAGAGCGGGGGCTACTCTGTTGCAGTGTGCAGTCTTCTCATTGTAGTGGCTTCTCTTGTTGTGGAGCACGGGCTCTAGGTGCGCAGGCTTCAGTATGAGTGCGTTTTAACTGTTGTTTACTTCTGGTCCTAGTGAGATAATGGTGTGCATCAGTGAGACATTGTCATTAGGGTTCTCCTCGAAGATCCTGGTAGGGCTTTTCTACTGCATTAGCAATCCATGTTTATCATCTGAAAGTGAAAACAAAAATACGGGTAAGAGGAAAAAAGCATAACAACTTAAACATAACAACTTAAAATCCCCCAAACACTGCCATCCAGAAATAACATTGTTAACATAACAAGGACACCTCTTGTTACAAGTTTGGAATTGGGTCTATATTTGCTTGGTAGAAGAGATTGCTTTCTTATTTGAAGAGTCTCAATTAAGGTTGCTGGGCCTAAAGTTTAATTTTTTGTTATTAGGGGCAATATTTTTGTATAAAATTTGTTCCTTAAATTCAGTTTCTCAAATGTTGGGAGTCCCTATCTTCTGTTTGGGTCCATTCTCCCATGTAGACACAAGACTATGCTTAGACAACTGTAAGATATGGTATAGTAAACACTATCGGCAAACAAAGGCCAAATGGATTCCTAGTGTAGAAGCCCCAAGTCATCATTTCCTACTCTGACTAAACTGGAACATGGGACTCCTTTTCTGTTTTCTGTATGCCTAAAGCCTAGACCAGGAGCAGACATAAGCAAGCAACCCTTTCCTGCTCACTATACTCTTAAGCCTTTCAAGTTGGGAGCTACTCTGGTGGGAGACTAACAGGAGGAAAATAGGTTTTTCACACATTTGCCTGCTCCTCCCCCATACAAAACACTCCATTTCCAGGACAGTTACTGTGTTGTGATCATTCCTGTCCATTTTATATAGATACTTAGCAGAGGCCATTCTTGAAGTTAGAAAGGGGGCTGGGTAAAATAAGTGACTAACAGTCCTCATTTTTTCCATCTTAACTCGGTAGACTTAACTGTCAGACCGATGGTTAGCCAGACTGTTGTTCTCCCCACTCAGCATCAGTGGATAGCCTAAGTCATATCTCCACTTCTGTGAGCCTCTAAGCCTTCCCTCAGCTTCTTTGTAGTTACTTAGAAATAATGGCCTGGTTTTATTTCCGAGCATATTTTTAGGTATATTTCTTCAGTGGATCCTCTTGGAAACCATTAAAATGCATATACCTATTACTTAAGTTGATGTAAAGACTAGCCTGTATCCTGGCCAAGAAGTCATTCTTTAATTCTGTTTCCTCTTTTAAAACATGCCTCACCAGCTGTTATCCAATTAAGCTCACTTCATAGGGTTAAGCTCACTTCATAAGGTTAAGCTCACTTCATAGGGTTAAGCTCACCTCATAGGGTTATGCAGTATCATGAGTATTAAAATAACTATCAAATTGTATATTAAAAATGCCTTAGTATATATGTCCCTTGTTATGAGATGTGAAATTTCACACCTTTATCAAATAATAGATACAATGACAGTGATCTCAACAATTCTAATTGTGATTTTTAAAAAGATAATTTCTTCAGTTACCAAATGTGATAGACACATTTAACTAGGTGATTAAACCCTTTAGGTTTTACCTTTGGGAGATAGGATTCTTCTCCAAGGTTAAGATACTGAAAAATGTCAGTCTTTAGTTTCAGCTATCCATTTTCTAACAATGCATCAGTAGCTTAAAAATCCAATGTGAAATGATGCCTTAGAGCATTTCTCTCTAGATTGGAATGGTGAGGGCCTGATCCATTTAATTGTTTTTTTTACAAAATATAACTTTTAAAAGATTTCTTTTTGTAATGCATTTAGTAATGTAGGTTAAATGTATGTTAAGTGTTGTGTATAAGTTAAGTAATGGGACAGTGACTTTGCTGAAAATGGCTTTTCCGTCTTAATTTTTCTTTCTTCCTTTATTTAAGGATTCCTAGATGAGGTTATGAAGAAGTATGGCAGTTTGGTCCCACTCAGTGAAAAAGATGTCCTTGGAAGATTAAAAGATGTCTTTAACGAAGACTTTTCTAATAGGTTTGTCAATGATGCTTAAGTTAAGCCATTGAAAAGAAAATTATTGGCTTATATGACTTTTCTCTTGATTAAAAAAAAAAGATACTTAGCAATAAACTGAGTCGAACTTTTGTTTCGTGTTTTTTTTTTTTTACTTTTTCTTTCAAAATATTTCTGTTTCAGAAAACCTTTTATCAATAGGGAGATAACAAACTATCGGGCCAGACATCAAAAATGCAACTTCCGCATCTTCTACAATAAGCACATGCTGGATATGGATGATCTGGCAACCCTGGATGGTCAGAATTGGCTGAATGACCAGGTTAGTGTATTGTATATTCTCAGTATGGAAGTTGCAGAGGATGTTGGACAATAAAATGTAATTAATAACCTCTAGGTTGGCCTCACAATTATCTTTTGGAATCAAGGATTCTTTATTCCTTACTGAAGTGACTCATTCACTAACCCAGTACAGTATTGGAAAGGTTTGATTACTGTTAGCAGTAGCCATATGTTATTCATTCTGAGTGGATGTTCTGAATTGCATAGGGTTATTAGTAAGCTGGTTTTATGTTGACTTTTTATAGGTCATTAATATGTACGGTGAGCTGATAATGGATGCAGTCCCAGACAAAGTAAGTGAAAACTTTCTCTTTAGGAGAAAGGGTCCTTGTGTATTAAAGGAAGAAGCTTTTTTTTTTTAACTTTATGTAATTATTGGATATTTCTTAGATTTTTAAAAGGAGATTTTTGTCTTGATATGTGCTAGGATTGCGCATAAGGTCTATAAAATCATTTCAGCATAAGAAAGTCATGATGCCAGTGTTTTCCTGCTTATTTATTTCAGAATGGGTGTGTTTTTTGATATCTTGAAGAGGCTTTTTTTTTTTCTTTAGTGGGGAGATGCACAAAAAGGACTATTTGCTTTGAGTTTTTAAATTTAACTTAAAAAAAATTTAACTTAATGTATTACTCCCTTTAAAAATGTAGTAAAGTAGTATTCATCTTCACTTTTTCTTGGATTAATCTTTGATACTCAGTTTAAATACAAACTAACCCCCCTTAAACTCTAAAATTCCCTCAAGAGCTTAGTTACTATTTTTTTAAATTTAATATATTAAATTTTCTTTCTGAGTACTCACATTGCCTGATGGGGAGGCTTTAATTTCAACAAGCAAAACCTTTCCAAGTACTTTATAAACTTTTATAAATCTAATAATTTACAGGTAAATATAATGAATCTCAGATTCTAACACTTTATTAATAAAGACAAAATGTCATAACTTTCCACTTAAAATAAAAAATCTGTTATACATTTTAAATTGGTATCATGAAGCTAATCTGTCAGATTCTCTATTTTGTCAAATTCTCTTAATCATCAGAAATCTAAACATACATCTGTATGTTTAGATTTAAACACCAGATGATTTTTAACATAAAAGTATTAATTTCAAGAGTATAATTTCCCTTCATTACCACTACATTTAATTCTAAACCTTCATTGGATGAAAAGGACACTTAACCAAGGCTGTGGTTCTCAAAGTATAGTCCCCAGACCAGCAGCATCAGCATCACCTGGGAATTTACTAGGAATGCAGAGTTTGGGATCCAACTGACACCTACTAAGTCAGAAACTGGATGTGGGGCTCAGCAGTCTGTGTTTTAACAAGCCCTGCAGATTCTGAAGGGCTCAAAGTTTGAGGATTACTGTCTAGAGATAGCTACTACAAGCCTTTTTTATTGATATCTTAAACTGTGTGATTCTCAAAACAAATGTGCATCAGAATCCTCAGAAACCAGATTGCTGAGCCCTGCCCTCATAGTTTCTGCTTTAGTAGGACTGGAGTGGGGCCTGAGAATTTCCCTTTTAACAAGTTCCCAGGTGATGCTGATACTGCTGGTCTGATGACCACACCCTGAGAACTTCAGCACTAAGGGAACAGTTTTATCATCTCAAGTGAGTCAAAATTACTGAGTGAACACTTTAAGACCATAGTATGTTTACTGTCTCAGGTGAGCTGATACTCATTTATAAGCCAGAATTTTGAAAAAGCCAAGGATGCAGGACATGGTGCTATATACGAATAGGGTAATTTTTTCAGTGCTAGAAATGATCATGCTAAAGGCTTTTTATAGTTGTTATGACTATAGGAGTCTCCAAATCCGCATCCTTCAGATGGGGTTAGTTTTGTACTCCACATCCCTTGAGTTCAAAGTAATTGTTACCTGATTCTTTCATTGCCTCTTTCAACTTTATCACCTGACTTGACGAGATTTATCAGGTTGCTTCTTTACTTGATTGGATTCAGGTAATTACTGCCCCATTCCAGTTCTGACTATAGACCAACCACATCTGTAAGGTCATCCTAATGAAAATTTGAAACAGTCTTCTTTGAACTGGTTAATGTATGCTTTGGTCATTATTTTTTATTTTTTAATTTTTTGGGAGGTATGCGGGCCTCTCACTGTTGTGGCCCCTCCCGTTACGGAGCACAGACTCCGGACACGCGGGCCCAGCGGCCATGGCTCACGGGACAAGCCGCTCCGCGGCATGTGGGATCTTCCCGGACCGGGGCACGAACCCGTGTCCCCTACATCGGCAGGCAGACTCTCAACCACTGTGCCACCAGGGAAGCTCTGGTCATTATTTTTAAGAAGAAACTTTTCCTCATTTTTTGGTCCATCTTACATTCAGGGATTTTAAAATTTCCATTTCCTTGTGAAGTTAAGTCTTGGCACAGCTTAATATAATCTGAGTGCTTATATTTGATGTCTTTCTAGGTTCACTTCTTCAACAGCTTTTTTCATAGACAGCTGGTAACCAAAGGATATAATGGAGTAAAAAGATGGACTAAAAAGGTATTCTCTTTATTTCTTTTTTTTTAATTTCTTTTTTATTCTAAATTTGAAATGCAGATGATAAGCCACTTTGAGTGGAAGAATAACTTTATTGCCAATTATGATGTTAATTAGAAACAGGCTTTTTAATGTAAGTTTTTTGTTTCTTTTGAATCTTTTTAATTTATTATCATCATCATTTGATTATGTTTAGTTTTTAATTTTATTTATTTTTATAGATCTTTATTGGTGTATGATTGCTTCACAATACTGTGTTAGTTTCTGTTGTACAACAAAGTGAATCAGCCATATGCATACGTATATCCCCATATCCCCTCCCTCTTGAGCATCCCTCCTACACTCCGTATCCCACCCCCTAGGTCATCGCAAAGGAATCTTTTTGCTTGAAAGACAAGACACTAACTAGTAAAATTTTTGAGTCTATCCAGTTCATTGGAATCTGCTATAACAGAAAGCACTGGATTGGAAGTTCATGGTTCTGACATTGCTATTAGCTTGCTGTACAACTTAGACAAGACACTTAATTTGGGCTTCAGATGCTTATTTATAAAACAAAATGATAAATTAGAGCAATCACTAAGGTACTTTCCAACCTTAATTTCTCTCAGTCTTCATCGACTGTCAGAAACATTATTTTAAAAGCCTATATTTATATTCTATTTTTGGTATTTTGAAATTACCAACAAGTTCAAAATCCACAGTCATAGGTCTAGAGATACTGTAGCTTTTCACTTTTTATACTGGACGGGTTAGAGAAATTAGGAGTAAGTCTTGTCTTACATAGTTGTGGGTGGAAATAATTTTTTGCAAAGTACAAACACCTGATTGAACATTGCTATAAGGTAATATGTTCAAGGCATCATCAGTAGTGGCAAGATAAACTAAATGTGGTTGAAGAGTGCACATCTGGGGAAATAGATATAATGAACTCAGGATTCAGACCTGGGTTCAGATCCTTCTCTCTCTCTCTCTCTCACACACACACACACTTTTATTTTTACAAGAGATAAATAGACTGACACCAAGCATTGTAAATGGATGACCACAACAAAAGCAACAATGATTGCAATTACCAAACACAAAACACACTCATACTATGTCATAATATTGACATTCAGTCCAGTAATCCTCCACAGTAACAGCTCCTTTACTTTGCAGTGAAAATTGATTTGTATATTTTTTGCCCCTGAGCCCTTTGGGATTTTTTTTTTTTAATTCAAACAAAGTCACAAAAATTATAATCATCCTCATCAGTTCACTCAGTCCCATGTAATTAATTTTTTTTATCTTGATCTTTTGTTAGCAGTTTTATGAGTCATCAGTTTTCCATTAGAGTTCTGAAAATGCTTATTCATTCAGTTCAGCAGCATAGTCAGTTACCAGGTTACCAGAAACCTGTACTTGTCAGAGTCTTTTCCATGAATTCCTTGAAGATGAAACCCTTTTATAGGAGCATATTTGCAAAAGAATCAGAGTCCACCCAGAACTGTCTGTAAATGACAAAAGACTTAAAAATGACCATGGTTAAAGCTTTGATGAAAGTTCATAATAATGCAATTGACAAGGAAATTTAGTTATTTCTGAGATATACATTTTAAAGTAATAACTAGAATTATGACTTACAACATTATACCAGAACATGTAAGATTTTTGGGGTTCAGATCCTGGTTCAGCCACTTAACTGGTTGTAAGACCTTGGGTGAATTACTTAATTCCTTTAAGCTTCAGTTTCATCATCTATAAAATAGGAATATCAGTTTTATTTATCTTGTGAGGATTAAATGAGATAATGCATGTAAACCATTAAGCACGTGATAAACACACATTAAGTGGTCATCATTTTTATATTGTGATGGTAGAAGCATGGGAGAAGACTAGTGTAGCTGGAATGCAGAGCAAAGAAGAGAGTGGCATAAAGTGGATCTGATGCAGAGATCAGGGCCTTGAGGTTTGTGTTTTGAATTTTATCCTAAATGGGTAAGAATCTATTGAAGCGTTGTAGGTGACAACATCCAATTTGTAGTCTGCACTAGTGGCACTGAAGAAGATGGACAAGGGTGGGAGCAAAGTTGATGTGGGTAGAACAGGAGGCCACTGCAGATTGATGATACTTTAAATTAGAATGGTAGAGATGGAAGATGTACACAAATATGAGTGTGACCTAGGGAGTAAAATAACAGGACTTAGTGATGAGTAGGTTATGGGAATGAAGGAGAAGGAAGTGTGAAAGATGACTTCTGAGTATGTGGCTTGTGCCACTGGATGGGCTGTGGTGGTGTTTATATTAGAAAAATTGAGGACAACCAATTAGTAGGGGATTGGTCAAATTAAAACTGTACATACATATAATAGGATGCCACTTAACCAGGAAAAGTTACATAGCTGAGGAAAGATGATCATATGTAGTATGGATTAGAGAAAGGTTAGACAGGTATACCTTGGAGATATTGTCGGTTTGGTTCCAGACCACCACAATAAAGTGAGTATTGCAATAAAGTGAGTCACTGGAATTTTTGGTTTCCCAGTGCGTATAAAAGTTATGTTTACACTATATTGTAGTCCCTTATGTTTGCAATATCATTATGTCTAAAAAAATAATGTGCATACCTTAATTAAAAATCCTTTTTTGCTAAAAAAATGCTAACCATCCCCTTAGCCTTCAGTGAGTTGTAGCAGTAATATCAAAGATCATTGATCACAGATAACCATAACAAATAATAATAAAACAATTTGAAATATTGCAAGAATTACCAAAATGTGACACAGAGACATGAAGTAAACAAATGTTGTTGGAAAAGTGGTGCCAATAGACTATCTATGCAGGGTTGCCATAAACCTTCAATTTATAAAAAATGCAGGGCCTCCCTGGTGGCGCAGTGGTTGAGAGTCCGCCTGCCGATGCAGGGGATACGGGTTCGTGCCCCGGTCTGGGAGGATCCCATATGCCGCGGAGCGGCTGGGCCTGCGCATCCGGAGCCTGTGCTCCGCAACGGGAGAGGCCACAACAGTGAGAGGCCCGCATACCGCAAAAAGAAAAAAAAAAAAAAAAAAAAAAAATGCAGTATCTGCAAAGTACAGTAAAACAAGGTATGCCTTGTAAATAGCATGGAAAAATATACACTCATGGAAGAATTCCCAAATAATAAACAACATTAGAATGAAGGAATAAAGTCAAGTATAAATATGTGAGTCATTTCATTAAATAGAATAAATTAAATTGTTCCATCCTCTGGACCCTCTCAGATTGGGTTAAATCAGAAAATCCAGCTATATGCTGTGCATAAGAAGTAAACATAGGGCTTCCCTGGTGGCGCAGTGGTTGAGAGTCCGCCTGCCGGTGCAGGGGACGTGGGTTCGTGCCCCGGTCCGGGAAGATCCCACGTTCCGCGGAGCGGCTGGGCCCGTGAGCGATGGCCGCTGAGCCTGCGCGTCCGGAGCCTGTGCTCTGCGGCGGGAGAGGCCACAGCAGTGAGAGGCCCGCGTACCGCAAAAAAAAAAAAAAAAAGAAGTAAACATAAAATAATATGAAAAAGAAAGCTTGAAAGTAAAGTGACAGGTAAAGTACTAGGCAAATGCAAACCAAAAGAAAGGAGTGGCAAGCAAAAAGGAGGAATAGCAGTATTAACAGCAGATGAGGTAGAATTTAAGGTGAAAAGTACACTGTATGATAAAACTTCAATACATAGGAGATATAACAATGATTACAAAAGCTAGGAGACCTTGGTAAATAGTGATAATGGGAGACCTCTTTCATAGTTGGACAAATCTAGAAGATAAAAAATAAGATCATAAATAAAAAATAATACAACCAGTGCTTTTGGTTTAATAGATATATACTAGATCTTTATACCCCTCAAAAAGAGAATATACATTTATTCCTATATCTAAGGAACATTTGTAAAAAATTGACCATGTACTTGGCCACAAAGAAAATTATTACACTATTCCTTAACCACAGTTCAGTTAAATTAAAAATAAATATTAAAAGATGACTAAAGAATCTTAATTAAAAAATTGCACTTGATATAAACCCTTGATATGACCCCTGGGTCTAAAAGAAAATAAAAAATGACATTATATACAAACTGTCTAGAAAAGGATAGAAAGGGGAACACATCTTACCAACCACTATGGAACATAATGAAAGCTGTTTTGAGGAAAAAATAATGGCCATAAATGCATTATTATTAAAGAAAAAATGAAAGAAGAATTAAGTACTCACTAAATTAGACTACATTAAGATAAATTACAGAACGACCAAGGATTTGAATGTAACAAGACAGTGAAACAGTGGAAGTACAAAGGAAATCCATAGCAGAACTTAAAAAAAATTATCTCAGAGTAGCAAAGTCCATTCTGTGTATAACTTAAAGCTCAGATGACATTAAAAAAAATGAATTAATTCAATTACCTAAAAGGGCAAACAGTAAACTGGGAAAAAATATTTGCAATTCAAATCACAGAACTAATTTTTTAAATATATAAAATGCTTCTACACATCAATAAAAAAAAGACCTCACCAACTCAATAGAAAAATGGGTGAATGATAAGAATGAAAAGTTTTGGGACTTCCCTGGTGGCGCAGTGGTTAAGAATCCACCTGCCAATGCAGGGGACACAGGTTCGATCCCTGGTCCAGGAAGATCCCACATGCTACGGGGCAGCTAAGCCCATGCACCACAACTACAGAGCTTGCGCTCTAGAGCCTGCAAGCCACAACTACTGAGCCCGCGTGCTGCAACTACTGAAGCCTGCGTGCCTAGAACCCGTGCTACTCAACAAGAGAAGCCACTGCAGTGAGAAGCCCGCACACTGCAATGAAGAGTAGCCCCTGCTCGCTGCCACTAGAGAAAGCCCGCATGCAGCAATGAAGACCCAACACAGCCAAAAATAGATAAATAAATTAATTTTTTTTAAAAATGAAAAGTTCTGTAGTAAAGAACTTATTACTGAGTTCTGGATGTAAGTCCTGTCAGATCTATACTTTTTTATTGCTTTCTCTCAGTCTGTGGCTTTTATACTTAAATGTGTGTTTTGTTTTGTTTTGTTTTGGCCACACCGTGAGGCATTTGGGATCTTAGTTCCCTGACCAGGGATTGAACCAGTGCCCCTTGCTTTGGGAGTGTGGAGTCTTAACCACTGGACCGCCAGGGAAGTCCCTAAACATGTGTTTTGATGAATGGAGATTTTTATTTTGATGCAATCTAATTTACCATACTACTTTTTTCTTTTATAGTCTTGCTTTCTGTATCCAGTCTAAAAAATACTTGCCTCATATGTTTTCTTCTAACAGCTTTATAGTTTTAGGTTTTACATTTACGTCTCTGGTACATCTCAGTTTTTGTGTAAGATATGAAGTAGGGATCAAGGTTCTTTTTTTTTTTTCCCTCCATTGGCATTTCCTGAAAAGTCTTCTCTTTCCCACTTTAATTGCTTTGGCATCTTTGTAGAAAGTCAGTGGACCATATATGTATGGGTCTGTTTCTGGACTTTATGTTTCCTTGCATCGATCTCTTTATTTTTATGCTAATACCACACTGTCTTGATCACTTTATCTTTACAGTTTGTCTTAAAATCAGTGTAAGTGTCCAGCTTTAGCCTTCTTTTTCCAGATTGCTTTGGCAATTCTAGGTCCTTTTGCATTTTCATATAAATTTTAGAATCATTTTGTCAATCTCTACTTTTAAAAAACTTGCTGGATTATAATTGGCATTGTGTTTAATCTGTATGTTCATTTGGGGAGAATGAACATCTTAATGGTATTAAGTCTTCTAGCCCATGACATGGTGTATTTTCCATTTATTTGGGTCTTTAATTTTTCTCAGCAATATTTTATAAATCTTAGTGTACAGGTCTTGCATGTATTTATTTATTTATTTGGTTGCGCTGGGTCTTAGTTGCAGCAGGTGGGATCCTTAGTTGTGGCTCACCAGCTCCTTTAGTTGCAACACATGTGCTCCTTAGTTGCAACTTGCAGACTCCTTAGTTGCAGCCACTGGGCTCCTTAATTGTGGCATGTGAGCTCTTATTTTTTTTTAATGTATCCCTAAGTGTTTCATATTGATGAAACTGCTAAAAACAGAATTTTTTTAAATGTTATCTTCCAGTTGTTTGCAGTTAGTATATAGAAATACAATTGATTTCTGTAAATTGACCTTGTATCCTGTGACTTGTCAAACTCACTGGTTTTAGGAGCTTTTTTGTAGATTCTGTGAGAATTTCATAGAAAGTCATGTCTGTAAGTAATGACTGTTTTATTTCTTCCTTTCCAAATCGTATGCCATCTTTTTCTTGCTTTATTGCACTGGCTAGGACTTCTAGTACATTGTTGAATAAAAGTAATGAGAGAGGACAGCTTTGCCTTGTTCCTAATCTTAGGAGGAAAGCATTCAGTTTTTCACTACTGTTTATGATGTCAGTTGTAGGTTTTTTTTAGATGCTCTTTATCAGGTTAAGGAAGTTCCCTCCTATTCTTAGTTTGCTGAGAGCTTTTAATCATAGATGGATGTTGAGTTTTATCAGATGCTTTTCCCTATATCTAAGGAGATGATCCTGTCTTACCTTTATTCCTTTAATGGGACCCAAACTGAAGGAGCAGCACCTGATCTTCAGACATGTCAGTCTCAGGTCCACATGATGGCTCTTGAAGTTTCAGCTTGGTCATGACATAAATTCATTTCTCTTTACAGTGAATCATATGGCTACATTTTTCCCCCAGAAGGGGCAGTGAAGCCACATGGTAATAGGTAGTTCTGTATAATCCTCTTACAGGGAGGACACCAAATAATTGAGATCAGTAATACAATTGACCACACACATCGTTCTGTTTTGTTGTTTTTTTTGTCCCTCCTGCTGTAGCATATTCTTATTTCATCATTTCTTCTTTCATCATTTTGAACTATATTTTCTACAGTTTTAAAGTACTTTATGTATTTGAAGCTCTTTTAACTCCAAATCAATGCATTATATTTCATTTTTTCCGGTAGTTTTTGGCAATATAGAACTTGTTACTGTTTCAGATATTTTTTTCTTAGAAATTTAAGTACTAACTTTGAATTAGATAAGTTCCCACTGTTAGCTCTCCACTTTATTATGCAAA
This sequence comes from Mesoplodon bidens, assembly GCF_964165515.1. Classification (NCBI taxonomy): domain Eukaryota; kingdom Metazoa; phylum Chordata; class Mammalia; order Artiodactyla; family Ziphiidae; genus Mesoplodon; species Mesoplodon bidens. The sequence goes on along the minus strand of NC_138161.1, from coordinate 111,086,426 downwards.
TGAGAAACCAACTTTTTAAATACCTACAGAGAGGGCATAGTTCAGTGAGAAAGATTTTTGTAAACAATGCGTTTTAAAAGTTCATCTTCTGGGGCTTCCCTGGTGGCGCAGTGGCTGAGAGTCCGCCTGCCGATGCAGGGGACCACGGGTTCGTGCTCCAGTCCGGAGGGATCCCGCATGCCGCGGAGCGGCTGGGCCCGTGAGCCATGGCCGCTGAGCCTGCGCATCCGGAGCCTGTGCTCCACAACAGGAGAGTCCACAACAGTAAGAGGCCCGCGTACCGCAAAAAAAAAAAAAAAAAGTTCATCTTCTAATTCTACCTTATTAGCATGCCAAGCCCATGAGCCTCTCCCAACTCTTTGCCATCTAGAGTAGATAACCCCCCATTTCTCCTGAAGCTAAATCCTCTGATAACCAGAGGGCTTTGTGCCTACCTTCTTGTTCATACACAAGACTCAATACACAGTCTCAATACACACTCCACCTGACAAGTGAAACCTTTAACCTACACATGTTGAAGAAATGTGCTCCAAACTCAGTCTTGTTTAGACATTATCTCTCAATCCAAGAAAGCCTGTTAACCAGACTCTTCATCATCACATCCTCTATTTTTCTATCTTAGTCACTCCACACACATCATTCTTAATTACATATATGTAATAAGGTTGTGTGTGTGCGTGTGTGAAAATTAATATATTAAAAAGAAGAAAAAGATCTGGAAAGACAAACTGAAGTATATCTTTTTATCTGTATTTTGCTATTTTTATTTTAAAATTGATATATAATTAAGAAAAAAGTTTCTTTTTAAGAAAAATGTAAATTTGGTCTCATTTAATGCTGTATTTTAAATATGATTTCTTGTTTTAGATACTCAGAATTTTTGAGCTGGAAAGGACCAATTGTCCTATTTAGATTTTCCTGTCCACCTCACCTCCCAGGTTTATGGATACAGAAACTGAAAAGCAGAAGTGGTTTGTTACAAGGTCACGTAGACTGGTAGAATATTCTTCTAGAACAGGACATTATCTGAATATCAGAAAGCAAAGAACGCTTGAGAAATAGTTTCTAAGAATCTAGTTTAAAATAGCCCTGTAGGGACTTCCCTGGTGGCACAGTGGTTGAGAACCCACCTGCCAGTGCAGGGGACATGGGTTCGATCCGTGATCCAGGAAGATCCCACATGCCGCAGAGCAACTAAGCCCGTGCGCCACAACTACTGAGCCTGTGCTCTAGAGCCTGGGAGCCACAACTACTGAGCCCTCATGCTACAACTACTGAAGCCCTTGTGTCTAGAGCCTGTGCTCCGCAACAAGAAAAGCCATGGCAGTGAGAAGCATGTGCACCGCAATGAAGACCCAACGCAGCCAAAAATAAAATAAAATAAGTAATTAAAAAAGAAAATAGCCCTTAACTGTTTTAACCCAGGGAATCACTAAAATACAAAAAACGCCTGAGAAAAATCCACTCTTTTACAGATGTTTATTGAGTACCTACTACTTTATCATCCAATCCACAACTGGGATTTTGAGTTGTATAGTGAATATTTCTAGATTTTTAAACGATATGTATTACGATATGAAGGGTTGAGTGAGGATGTAAAGGACATGAAGAATTATCAAGGCTCTTTTTCTCAGTTTCGACATCTGAGAGATTCGAGGTAGTGATAATGATAACAGCTAAGATTTATTGGCTACATATAATTTGCTAAGCACACTTTTGTGCATTTTACATTTATTGTCACTCTCAACAACTTCATAAGGTGGGTACTATTGTTATCTGTATTTTATAATTGAGGAAATCAAGGCACAGAGAAGCTATGAAAATTGCCAGTCATCTGGCCAATAAGTGGCAGAGCTACAATTTGAACTTGACCAGACTTAACTTCAGAGCCTGTGATCATATTGCAAGGCTATGTTGTTTTCTAATACCACAATTCCTTCCTAAATAAGAAATTATTCTAGGTCAAATATGTGTATAAGAAAATAAGTTAGGCTTAAAAATAAGGGGCTAAGTCATACTAGGTAGTTAATAAGCACAGGTTTAGCAGGTTAAATGGAAAACAGTGCTTTCTGTATCTTCAATTTTCTTGTTGTGTGTTTTAGCTTACTAGTTACAAACATGGGCTTTAGACTAAGATCTGGGTTCAGATTCTGGCTTCACCACTTCCTAGTTTTATGACCTTGGACAGGTCAAAGGTCAGTAAATGGAAGCTGCTGTTTGTTGTTGGTTTGGAAAGCCTGTGGTGACGGCTACATTTCTTTTTCTTTTCTTGATCAGGTGGATTTGTTTAAAAAGAGTCTTCTGTTGATTCCTATTCACCTGGAAGTCCACTGGTCTCTCATTACTGTGACACTCTCTAATCGAATTATTTCATTTTATGATTCCCAAGGCATTCATTTTAAGTTTTGTGTAGAGGTAAGTTAATATTCTGCCCCCCCCTTTTTTCCCATTTATTTTGTGATTGACCAGATGGTATCTCAGCTCTAGGATAGAACAGCAGAAGTCAGTACCACAGATGATCAGTTTCTGTCATGTCATGTCAAAAATGTTGGCAGAGAAAAGGACAAGAGGAATCTCCAGGTGGGAAGAGGTAGCTGTCCACGATCTGGATCCCTCTCTGAGATACATGCCCTGTTTTGGATTTCATCAGATTTTTTTCTGTCTTTCCCTTAAAACTACATTTTGAATGTGGATAGAAATCATTTTCCTTGGTTTCTCTTAGAGCTAAAATTGGCTTGTATCTTCAAAATAACTTCTGTAGAATGTATTATAGCCAAGAGAATCAGCTGGCAAAATATTAGAGTTCAGTTAATAAGAGATCAATAAGATGGTGGGATACAAAGCAAGAAAAATCAGTATGTTTCCTGATTCTCCCGCACAGTTAGAAAATGTAAATGAAAACAAAGATTCCATTTTCAAAAGCAAAGACATGAATTACCCAGGAATATACACTAACAAAAAATGGGGACATTCTTTGAGATGAAGACTCTAAAAGTATTTAAAGGAAATCTGAATAGATGGGAAGACAGGCACACTCAGTATTGGAAGGAGATTAATTCTCCCTAAACCAGTATAAACTAATTTCTGTCCTAATCAATTGCCCAGGAGGATTTTGAATGAAACCTGATAAGCTCATCCTAGAATTCATATTGCAAAATTCATGTGCATGAACAGCTAAAATAGTTTTGAAGTAGATCAAAACTGAACAAAGGAATATTTGGTCTACTAGATGTCAAACCATGTCACAAAGTTTTAAAAATTAAAGCTATTTTAATTATATTGGTTTAGGAATAGACAAGTGGATTGGTGGAACAGCATAGAGAATCTAGAAGTAGCTCATGTCTATGTGGGAACTTAGTGTATAATAAAGTTGGGGACGGACAGGCTATTCGATATATGCCATTGGGAAAATTAGCTCTCTATTTGGAAAAGTAAAATACAGGTTCTGTTTCCTACTATTTATAAGAACAAATTCCAGATGGAATAATGACCTAAATATAAAACACAAAAGAGTGTGGAAGGTCTTATACAGGACCAAAAAAAGCAAAAGACATAAAGGAACAGATTGATAAATTTGACCGTGTCATCATTTAAAACTTCTGTCTGTCATAAAGTTAAAAGGGATAGATTTGGAGAAAATGTTTGTGACATAGATAATAGTCATCCAGAATATAAAAAGAATTCCAAATGAATAAGAAAAAGAAGGATCTAATAGGGACAAAGGATAAAATAAGTGATTTTTAGGAAAAATGCAAATAGCCATTAAACACATGGAGAGATGCTCAGCCTCACCAGAAATATGGGAAATGCAAATTAAAACTACCTCAGGGTTCCATTTTTTGCCTATTATGTTAGGAAAAGTTTGAAGTTACTAAACTGGGTGTAAGAAACAGGCATTCTCAATTTCTGGTGGAGTGTACAAATTGATAGAGCCACTTGGGGAACAATTGCAATTCTAAGCAATTCTAAGTGCCTTATAAGTTAAAAAGACACATATCCTATTACATACCAGTTCTATTTCTTGGTACATACTACATAAAAATACTTGTATATGCACACAAGAATGGGGCATACACCAGGATGTTCATTGCAGCATTACTGATAATAGTGAAAAGTCAAAACAACCTAAATTTAGCTCTACTAACAGAATAGCTAAATACATACACTGTAGTATATTCACAATATTAAACTGACCATAGCAGTTAAAAAGAATATAGTAGATCTTTGTGTCCTAATGTGGAAAGATCTCCAAGACAATACTGAGTTTGGAAAAGCAAGTTGCAGAATGATACCATATATGGAAAGAAAATATGAATACGCAGATATGTGTATGTGTATATGTATGTATGTATATACAGACACATACTTGTATCTCTACATGTACATACATGCTTCTGCTCCACCTTCAGGGGGTTAATTTAATTCATGTAACCTCTGACTTCACCCTTAGAAAAGATAGGCAGAGAAAGATACACAAAGAGGTGGAGGGCATAAGGGAAAATTAGGAACTCCAGTAGGCTTCATCTTGGTAGAGATTTCAGCAGTGGACTTCACTGTATTTAGTATCCAGGATGGGTTTTAAGTATCACTTTCTAGAAGCTGAATGATACTTTTACCTGAAGCCCTCAAAAACATGGAGTATACTAAGGCTAGAATGTTTAAATTTCATTTCAGTTATTAATGATTTCTGCCATGGGTTCCTTCCCTGTGTTGGGCATTGGCAGTAATTAAGGCTTTCTTTTTGTTTTGCCAGTATTTATTTAAGTTTCAAATTCAGCAAGTTGACTTACTCCTGGAAAAGGCTGACCATCTCATAAAAAGATCTAATTAAAGCATATACCAGTGTCCACAGTCTAAGTGCATACAGTACAGAAGGTCTGAGTCCTTCACTCTATAAAGTGAAAAAGGTCTGAAATCAAGTTCCAGCTTTAAAATCTTTAATGCATACTCTGCCCAGTGGTGGGGCCACAGCCTCCTCCTTTGCTTCTGTCTGCTGCGGGCAGGTTCCATTTTTCACCAACTGATGGAACACAGCATCTGTGTTGTGGTTTCTTTTTAACCAGAATATAAGAAAGTATTTGCTGACTGAAGCCAGAGAAAAAAATAGACCTGAATTTCTTCAGGGTTGGCAGACTGCTGTTACCAAGGTAAGTAAGTGATAAAAATGAAAACCCAGGCATGTCAAGGGGCTGGAATTGTCTAAGGGGTGGGTGTCTTTAAAAGCACATGAAGACTGATCATGAAGATACCAACAGGGAGCCTAGAGGCTGCAGGGAGGCAGCTCAGAGTAAACCTCAGTTCAGTATTTGTCACCTGGCTGCCCAATTTCCCACTGCCTGCTGGGGCAAATAAATTCAGTCATTTCATCCTGGGGGCAGCTGCTGATGATATAGTTGCTCTGTTGAAAAAAGGAAAAAAAATTTTTTTTGGTGGCACCTGCCTCTTGCCTCATGGCTCTTATTTCCAGATGACTCATATAGACCCAGAGAAATACTGAAATGACTATTTGGATTCACTAAGGGAGCAAGTGCACTGGGCTGCTTTCCAGGCATTTGGGGAAGACAAGTGGCCTGAGTGCTTCAGTCTGAACAGTCTAGAAGCAGCACTATGTTTGGCCATAGACATAAAAGCTGTGTGAGGGGCAGAGTGAGCAGGCCTAGCCTCTTAACCCTGTCACAAATATCAGTGTCTTCCGTTCTATGGGCACTGCTTTGTTTTCATAGTGTTTTTGTATGTATGATCTCTTTTGTTCCTTACAATCTGTAAGGTAGGCAGGTCATTTAGGGATAAGAAGCTCTTTATTATAGATGAGAAAACTGAATCCTAGGTGTGAGCTTCCCCAAAGGCCATCAAAACTATTGACAGAGTGAAGTCTTTGAACTGAAGTCTAGACACTGTTAAAAAGGCAGGGTCTTGAAATAAACCTTTAACCCAAACCCAAAGGGACAAGGCTTATTTGTTTATCCTTGAACTGTACTAAATGCTAACTTCTAATCTTACATTTTGTGTTTTAAATAACCTAGTATATTAGTTCGAACCAGAACTGAACTTGTGAATATTCTGAATTTACCCAGTAGTATATCCAGGTATTCTAAATTTAATCAGGATCTTTCATATTCCAACACTTTAGGCAGAATACAGTAACCAGTTCTTTGGAAAACATACTGCTTACCTTTAGCATGTCTTTAAAAGAATAGGACAGAGTTGTGAAATATGAGATGAAAAGGGAAGACTGCCAAGCAGCATTGTTACTAAGTATTCAGAGTCCAGGCCGCGCGCTGCGGTCTCTGATCCACAATCCATTTTGATTCCTTTGTCAGTGAATTGATAGCAAAACTAATTATCCAAATGGAAGTTTTAAAATAGGATTTTATTTGATTTCCCACTTCTCATATTTAGGCAAAATGTTCTAAGTTGTGGTTGGTTGATAGCTCTTTTCATGGCCAGATGCCTCCATAAACTCAAACACTTTGAATACCAGAGGTGCACACCAGCTGTCTTGGATACAGACAAGTTTCCTATCTTGCTCATTTTTCCATAAAAACAGCTTTTCTCATCTGAAGAGGAATACTTGGTTTTATTTTAATGATCGTTTTGTTTTTCCCCTTAGTGTATTCCACAACAGAAAAATGACAGTGACTGTGGAGTATTTGTGCTCCAGGTAAAGAAATCGTTTTTTCAGTATTTATAAATTAAATTTATGGGGTTTAGGGAGGAGAAGTGGGATCCCTCTGATGTATACAGGTACTAGGTACAGATAACAGAACACTGTTCCTCCCTACCCTCCTTTGTTGTTGGGAAGCAGTAGTTTCTGCATTTTCATATATTATCATTAGGAAGAATCACCTTCTAAGGCTGAGGATGAATAACTGGTATCATCCATGTCTTATCAGAGGCTATTGGTAAGCCACATTGGAGACTGACGTGAATTTGTCTGTTTCATAGACCCTTGGCATTGGTAGCATTAACTATATTTTTCTAACCATTGGCAGGTGGTCTTTAACCACAGAGTAAAACCTAATTAGATTTTAAATAAGGGCCACATTTAAGCACTGTGCTTTCTCATGCTGTAGATCTTAGGTCTCAAAGGGCTATTGAAAAAGTGGTTATACATTTATGAAGGAAATCATAGTATATAATCCATGAATTTAGAGATTTCCGAAGATCTTGGAAGATGGGCTCACTCATATGACTCACGTTTGTAAACAAATTCAGGTTCTCACATAAAGGCCATGTTAGGTCTGGCTGCATTCTCAGCAGGTTTCACCTTGAGAAGAATCGGAGCCCCTTCGTCGGTTTTGCTTTTCACAGTATTGAGTGGGGAGGGAGGGAGAATCCCAAGACATATACTTGCCTGGAAAATTGACTATAATTTGGAGGTAAATGTTTTAAAACAGTTTTACGAGTTTAAACAAACTTTAACATTTGCCTTAGGCCCTATTCTATTAGGTGTGCATCTAGTAAAATACATTAGGCTGGTACATAACTCCACGTGCCACTTAAGTGTTTCTGGGACCTTTGCAGTACTGCAAGTGCCTCGCCTTAGAGCAGCCTTTCCAGTTTTCCCAAGAAGACATGCCCCGAGTGCGGAAGAGGATTTACAAGGAGCTGTGTGAGTGCCGGCTCATGGACTGAAACTCAGCAGGGACTCTGGGAAGTCTGACCAAGTTGGAGCAGATGGTTTGTTACTTGAATCTCCAAACACTTATTTGAATTTTTACAGATATTTCAGATCAGTGGTGTTGGGCCACTGTTGTTACCTCAAATTTATTTTCTGCCCTTACTCATTTCCCTAGTTACTATGTACTATTTTTTAATGTTCAGTTTGGTTTCATTTTTAATTTTATGGATTCTGTGTGTGTGTGTCCCCCCATATTTAATATTTATTATCCAAACGCATGCATATAGACAGAGCATGCAGTGCAGAGTATTAAAAAAAAAAAAAAAAGCCTAGTAGATTTGGTGCAGCTTTTGAAACTTAGTTAGATGTGAACTGAATACAGGTTTAAATTTTAATTCCAGAACCTAAAAATGCAGGATGTTTTTGATACAACGTAACTCTGAGAATAGTAGATGTTCCCTGGGGCATAAAGGGTAGCTAGAAGGGGTTTCGGACAAAGCCAGTCCTGTTTTATTTTTACCAGCAGCACCTTTCACTGACTTCCCCCTCCAAGTGAGTCACATTCCTTTTGAAGGGTGAAAAGGAAGTGGTCATAAACTGACTGGTATGTTCTATTTATGGAGGCACACTTGTAAGCACAGTGCCTGCTTTGGGAAGAGTTGATTAAGGTATGAGAAAAAGACAGCGACCTTGAGGGTCCATTTATCTTCACACATGAGAGATTTCAATCTTGGTTTTAAGAAGCATTTATAATAAATGCTTTAATCTTACAAAGGCTTTTGCTGGAACACTGATTCCCTGGATTTTTCTGGTTTTGACCCATTAAAAAATTAATACCTGTCAAAACTAGTGGTCAAACAAATGAGAATTCAGCCTTTCTAAGAGTAATTGTTTCCCATATGGAAGAAATTAAGATTTGCCAAATACCTTTCTATTTCAAGGGTATTTAAAATATAAACATTCAAAACTGAAGACTGACTTCAGGTATTTTGCACGTGGGTGGGGAGGAGAGAACAGGAAAGGTATTAAGGGAGACTTGAAACTGGGGGAGTACAGCAAACGTTGTGAGTTTTTTCCCTCTTCTCTAGTGATCTCAGCAGCATGCAGGGCTCATCTGCCTCTGCTTGACCAACCCTGAGACTCTAGCACAGGAGTCCTTTTTTTTGCTTCCATGAACCTCATCCTCTGGGGGAAGGCATAAGTGGCCCTGTCCTGATTATTACCCTTGGCTGCATTAGGATTAAGGTAATGGATCTTGCGTCTTTAATCTAACAAAGTTTTGTGATATTGGAAAGGAAAGGAAATAAGGAAAGATGCATGTTAAACTACATCTTTTCTGAACTGGGGGAGGAAAAACAACAAATGTGTGTACAAGAAATTCAGAAGCTTGTACAGAAAAATACCAAGTAAATGGCAGAAGATGCTTCGGTTTATGCCTTGTTAGGTGTGAGGTGTTGAAAATAAAAAGCTAAAATGTGCAGTTTAACTTGGCCATAAGGTAGGGCTGACTGCCAGCAGTTGAGGGCGGAGTCAGAACATGTTTACATGCAGGGTTCCCATCCCCAGACATTCCAAGCACCAACACCAGTGTTTACATTGTAAACAGCCCCAGCACTTTCCTGGTCCCTCAGACTCAAACTCCTTAGTATAAAACCAGGTCAGTATTTCTTATTGTGCTTCAAGTCATTAAAAAGACTGATATTAGAGGCACTTTGTGCTGCTACAGGTAGGGTTGTATCAGCATTAGGAAAGGTGACAAAATGGGTTGGGTGTCTTCTTGAGGTTTTCAGGCATAATTATACAAACATGAGATTTTTCAAACCTGTATGTAAGACATTTGCCATTTTTTTTTGTTTTTGGTAATGGGTAACTAGACTATTGATTAAAAATGTCTTACACTTCAGAGCTCCGTATCTCGTATCTCACTCTCTGACAGAACGAGGCATACAGAAGAGACAGAATTGTGTTCTGGCCAAAATCTGAATGCCCGAAGTTTCAGTTGCCATTTCCTCCACTCTGAGAAATGGTCACGCTCTTAACAGGCAGAGAGAACCTAAGGTGAGCTGTCCCAAGTCCAGGGTGCCTTTCATGTCCAGTTTAGTAGGGCACCTTGAGGTACATCATCCAGCGTGCTTTAGCTTAAATGTCAAGTATTTTAAGTCTGGTTAAAATGTTTCTCTGTTCACGAAACTTGCTTCAGCACACATAGTCGCTTTCCCCCATCTTGTGATTAGGTGCAAACCTCTATTTAGCCCAAGCCCTAAGTTTAGAATGGCCTTTATCCTGATGTTTGCAATAATGGCTTCCTTGCAACAGAAATTTTGGAAATACAGTCTGGGCTGTTGGTAGAAGAGACAGGCATTGTTTTACTCTCACTAGCTTGGCACTGAGTTGTTTGGGTGCCCTCAAGGTGGGCAGACCTTATGCTTTTGGGGTTGAGGGCAGGCCTTATCAGACTAAAAGCTGCTTATGATGTGCCTTCAACAAGCTGCTCAGTCCTCTCCATCAGCAAATTTACCAGTCTGTAGTTGCTTTTATCCTTTTGTTAAATCTATAGCAATGAATGTAGATTTAGTTCAACTTTTAGTTAAGTTCTCTCAAGAATCATAGAGAACCAACCTTCTCTTAAGGAAGGGAGGCACTTAAGGAAGGGAGAAGCAGCAGTTGCTGCCAGTAATCCCCAAATCATTTTTTTTGGCTTTGCATTTTATTTTCTACTTATCATTGAATATGATTAACATTGGTCACCTTGAATTCATAGTTGGAACAAAATAACAGACCTAACTGGGACACAGCCAGCACTAGCCTAAGTTGAGCTGCCCCTTTTCTCTGCAGTTGTGGTATGCTACTTCCCTGGGTTAGAAGGAATAATTGGGAGCTCTGGGTGAATCAGACTCTTCAGGCGAGAACCAGTGTGTTAATAGTGTGAATTAGATATCCTGCTGATTACCTGCTCTGCTTAATTGTTAGGCAACTGAACTAATCAGCAGGTGTAAAGCACATACTTTGTTATGTGCTAGGCTCTGCCTCCTGGCCTGTAGATAATTAAGAAGACCTAGGGAATGCCATCAGAAGTGCTAATTGTATTTGGGTGTTAACAAAAGCAGATCTAGACAAGCTGTCCACTTAAATGGTACCTTTTGGTTAGAAAAAAATTATTTAAAGATTGTGATCATGTAAAAAATCACTCAAACCTTCTAGCAAAAATATTTTTTTGAAAAATAAACTAAATGCCTTTATAAATGTGTGTTCTCTTGTGTTGGATAAAATGTACTCTGGTAATTTTTCCCAGTGACATGCCAGTCACGAAAAGGCTCATCTATTAACAGTGACCAGTGTGGGCTCTAAGCAGCCCACCCTGTCCATTAGGAGCATTTTTTGCAATGATGGAAATGTTCTGTATTTGCATCCTACAAATTCCATTATCTACAACAGCCATTAACCACTGGTGGCTATTGAGCATCTGAAATGTAGCTAATGTGACTGAGGAACTGAGTGTTTTAGTTAATTAGCTACATGTGGCTAGCATATTAGTAACTAACTGTCAAATTAAAATGGACATGCAAATTCTGCATACTATTCATAGATTTCCCCCCAAAATGTCTTCCAGAGTAAAGAGCGCTTCAATGTCATTATCGGTGAGGAAACACAGACAATGATAAGTTGGTCCAATTTTATTGAAATCTGTTACAGAAGACAATTCAAATAGGAACCACTGTGGTTTTAACGCCTATAGAAATCTGAGTTACGTTTTACTGCAAAATATAAAATACATTAATTCAAACTACAGTGTACAAAGATTTTAATAATGAATTGTATGTCCTCATTAAATTAGATATTTGCAAATGTCTTCCTAAATACAACTAATTTAGAGCTATCTATCTTTTAAAGTTCAAATAGCCAGTTTAAATTTGAGAAAACATACACTTACTATAACATGAAAGATGTTCAATTGAGATACTTCAGCCCCAACTTCACAAACTACTGGAAATTAATTAGGAGCTACTTTGTTGCTAGATGAAAAAATACCACTTACATCAGGGAAAATTATATTAGACTACCAGTGTAAAATGAGCAATAGTTCACATAATATTAGAGAAATTCTCTCTTGCCTTACAAATGCAAAACAAATCCTCCAGACTCCCTTCTCTGTAGAGACCACCAGCTCACTACCCAGACTCTGAAACTCACCACAGTTAGTTAGGGAAAAAAACAAAACAGACTTCAGTATGAGAACGAGCCAAAACATTTCCCAAGGGAAGCATTTCTGATTTTTTGTTAGGCATTCTCTCTTGATCTTTAAGCTCTTTTTTAAAAAACAAAACAACCCCACTCAATTCCCAAGATCAGTTTGAAAATGAAAAAAATAGATCTGCTGGCTCTCACAGCAACCTTATTCATGTCAAGGCACTGATTTAACTCACATCTCCTGATATTTCCTCCCCATTTCCTACTGACAGCATCCCCCCCTGCCCTTAGAGTAGTTGAGGTTCCCTCTAATACAGACCCTTGTGTTTTTTTTAGCATTAGCTAAAACATATTTTGAAAAATGTGTTTAGTAAATACCCTTCAAGTCCTGACCTAATTTCCTGATATATAAAGCACATAAGAAGTGGTGTCCCCTGCGACTGTCTAAGGCTTACCAACTATTTAGGAAGTTCCCTTGACTCTAAGTTTGCCTTTAGAGATTAAAATTCAACATAGAAAAAAATTCAGTTATCAAAATCTATTCCTAATTTAGAGTAAAGCTACATTACATGGCAAAACTCCACTTAAACTTTATCTCATGCAAACTTAAAATTTTAAAAATAGTAATTCCAGGCCCCACGATAGACCATCAACCTACTTAGATACAAACATGGTAAACACTTAAAAATTTTTTTCCCAATCTTCCTAAAAGAGGTGTGTTTTGGCTGATAGAGCAACATTACACATGAAGGCTGTTGCTAAGGAACACAATTTCTGACCTGGTAACAGAAATCATTCTGGTAATCTGACACACAACCAAGATGCTAAGACTATAGAATTAAAGGCATTCTTTTGGATTCTGTCCTTTAATCATTTTTTTAAGTGGAAAACCATGAAGAGCCTTCCAGCTCAGCAGAGACATATTAAATAAAGCTTGGTAAAAACAGGCAGGTTCGCAGACCTTGGGAATGCACATCAAATTCAACAGGCCAAAGGAGTGAGTTTTTCATGACAGGGCTCTCACCACTCACGGGTTTTGGGCCAGTTTTCCATAACCTCCTCTCCCAGCATCGTAGTCCTGACGATACTCGTCTCGTACCTTAATTGAAAAGAACGTGTTACAGTATAGAGAAGATGAGTGTAACAAACGTGCTTCCTAAAATGTGTCAAATAACTAAGCCTTTTCAGATGTCATGATGTGAACATTTCAAGCAGAACAGAACATAATTTTAAGCAATTGATAATATAGCTCAACTGCCCTGCAAAATTATTTAAGACTACTTAGTGGTGTTTTACCAAACACCGGGTTCATACTCAGCATTCAAAGATAGCACGTTGCAAATAAACTATTTTAAAATAAAAATGTAAAAGTCATTTTAGTGCATTTTGCTTTTGTTCAACACTCTTGGCATGTGGAGAACATTTAGCCCCTAGCAGAAGTCCAATAATGGTTGCTTGTGATGTAGATAATATACTATTTAATGGTTTTTAAAAATAATTTACCATCGCTTCTCGGCCTTTTGGCTAAGATCAAGTGTAAAAATAATTTACCATCCCCAATGGGTGGTTTTCAGATTCACTTCAAGCCAAGGTTATAGGCACAAAGTTATTTTCAAAAGAGCAAATACAGATTGACAAAACACTTGTCATTTAGGACTGGAATCCCAGGCAAAGGCTGAACCCAGAGAACCTTTCTGCATACCTGGCCCCCAGAACGCCCACGGCCATACTGCCTGCCCTCCTTAAAGCCTGCGTCCCAGTCTGTGCGAATGATCCGGTCATCCAGACGAGTTCCATTTATGTACCGCATGGCATTTTCTGCATCTGCTCTTAAATAGTACCTTAATTATAATTATTAAGGAATTAGCATTTCTCCAGATATTTTTGTAAACAGAGGAAGCAACATCTAAATGAAGCTGAGTTAAGAAAAAGTACAAAAACTAATCCAACCAGATGGAGTTCAAAGACAATAATTTGTCTTGCACAGGCCTGTTTGAGGTTGGTCCAGAAGCAGTCAAAAATGACACTTATCTGTGGCTACACTGATGATTTTTTGGATGATCCTGTTAAGTATCTGGTTCCACTGTCTCCATATTTTGGTTTGCAAAATATAAAATATGTTCAGTGCAGGTTTTAACCACGAACTGTTAACCAAGAAAACAACAGCATCTTTGGGTTCCCTGAATATGAAGCTGTATATTCAAGAACCTTAAAAAGAGGTCACGGTACGTATGAATTGCCATTGCATTTCATCAGAAGGAAACACTCAAAATATCACTCACATTAGTAGTTCCAAACCAGATCTACTAAATCTGTCTTTGGGGTGCTATTAAAAAAAAAATCTCTGTAAGTAATACTTATGATCATTAGCTGGGTTTAGGAAATACTGATCTGGACTTTTTCCCCTTGTCTTTAATTACACAGGTAGGGAAACACTGAAATTCCAGTGTCAGCATCTACACAATGCCTAGCACACAGTGGGCATTCAATAATTTTTTGTTGAATGAAATAAATGCTAAAGGGCAAACTGAGGAAAAAACACTAACAATGAACGGTAGCCTTTCTTTCAGGTATTTGCCATCATGATTGTTGATCTCTGACCTTCAAGGCAGATGCAAAAACACTCCAGTTCTTAGAGACTGGTTATTATCTAGTATTTTCTTTGCCTTTTCTGTCCCCTGTGAACTATTTTACACTATTGGCACCAGAGGCAAAAGTAAAACCTAGGCACTCGTCCCTCGTATCTGAAGGAAGGGTGGAAGAAGCTTGCAGAATCCAGAAATCAGATACCGAAATCAAAAGTGGGCAATAGGTTCAAAAGTGGGGCTTCTGGGACTTCCCTGGTGGCGCAGTGGTTAAGAATCCGCCTGCCAATGCAGGGGACACGGGTTCAATCCCTGGCCCAAGAAGATCCCACATGCTGCAGAGCAACTAAGCCCATGCGCCACAACTACTGAGCCTGCACCCTACAGCCCACGAGCCACAACTACTGAATCCCATGCGCCGAGAGCCCGTGCTCCGCAACGGGAGAAGCCACCGCAGTGAGAAGCCCACGCACCGCAATGAAGAGTAGCCCCTGCTCGCTGCAACTAGAGAAAGCCTGGGCACAGCAACGAAGACCCAACGCAGCCAAAAATAAAAAAATAAATTTACATATTAAAAAAAAGGGTTTCTGGTTCAAGCTGATAGAGCACGTTTTCTCTTTACTTCTCAAGGCACCCATTAAAACAAAAGAAACATATACAAAGAGAAGAGACCATAAGCAGACTAGAGATTCAACAGAAGGTGAAGAGTACTAGTGGATGAAACAAAGTCACAGTGCGAAATACTCTTGAAAGGGCTTAAGGGAGACAGCAAGCCCAGGAGGCTTTTTTTTTTTTTTGCGGTACGCGGGCATCTCACTGTTGTGGCCTCTCCTGCGGCGAAGCACAGGCTCCGGACGCGCAGGCTTATCGGCCATGGCTCACCGGCCCAGCCGCTCCGCGGCATGTGGGATCCTCCTGGACTGGGGCACGAACCCGCGTCCCCTGCATCGGCAGGCGGACTCTCAGCCACTGCGCCACCAGGGAAGCCCCCAGGAGGCTCTTAATTCCAAGTTGAATAACAAGTGAGGCTGCATATAGGGTTTAATTAAAGGTGTCTATGTGGGGAAAAGACCCGTTAACAGAAAGGCATTTAATGCCAGGCAAATAAAAATAAAATGATAGGGATCTGAACTGTCTGGAGGAACTAGGGCATTGTCCTTAACACTAGCAAGCCAAATAAAATCCCTTTTCATTCTAGCATTTGAGAAACCCACATGTCCCAAAGGCAAGGCAGCAACTTAAGAAGTGCTGCCTGGGGACTTCCCTGATGGTATAGTGGTTAAGACTCTGCTCCAAGCGCAGGGGGCCCGGGTTTGATCCCTGGTTAGGGAACCAGAGAGGCAATGAAGATCGTGTGCTGCAACTAAGACCCGGCAGAGCCAAATAAATAAATTAATTAAAAAAAAAAAAAGTAGTTCTGCCTAGATCCACATAGTCTTTTCCCCCCTAATTATGATCAGAAACCCAGGGATCACCAGAAACTGAAGGAAATTTTACGGCATAAATGCAACCAAAAGAAACAATTCAGGGCACAGAAAAGAAAATTCAAGACACGGTAGATCAGGTCTGGAAAATTTCTCAAACAAAATGACCAAAAAATATTAGTTAAACAAAACATCAAAGGATAAATCCAGAAGGTCCAATATCCGGAGTTTCCAGGGAGAGAATAAATGGTCACAAGTAAATATAGCTTTGGTTTTGACCTATAAAATCAAGCTATATACATCTACATAATGAAATACCATACAGTTGTTTTAAAAAGAGATCTACATATGCTAACATGAAGCAATTTCTAAGATAGGTGAAAAAAAATGAATGCATGCAGTACGCTGCCCCACATCCATAGGATTACTTCTGGAAAGACCCACGAGACTCATAACTGATTGTCTCTGGACTTAGAATGGTATAGGGCTTTTATTTTCACTACGCTCTGGACTTTTTGAAACACCATAAGCATTTACATCTTCAAAGATTATTTTAATCAACTATGAAAAAAGAATGGATTTCAGAAAGAATGTTAATGTTACTAGCTTTCCCAGTGTAAGAGTATAGGCACATTGGACAGAAGGAAGGAGAGGCAGAGATAAGTGTAGGGATGCTAATCAATGAATATCCTCACTCATCTTGTAAAACAGGGTACCAGCCACTCTGGGCCCCACCTCTGGCCAACAGCTACATCAAACACACAGGAAGGATACTCCACAAAGCAGAACCCACATGCTGTTTTCTTCATTTTATCCAGGCCCATGATGATTTTCTTTATGTCACCACTTTTGCTGAAGAGTTCATAGATTTGTTCTTCAGTTGTATAAAAGGAAAGATTTCCAACATACAATGTACAGCTTTTCTTCAGTAATTTTTCCTGTTCTTCATTGTCACCCTAGAATTTCCAAGAGCAAAGTGAAAAAAGAAAGGCACAAAACAATGTGAAGCGTATGCTCCAAGTTATATTTTTTTAAAGCATGAATACACATGGATACCACACACAAGAAACAGGTAATATGTCTGCCTCTAGGGAGAATCAAGGGACTGCAAGTCAGATCTCCATGTATGGAAGTCTCATTTAATTCTCAGAGCTGAATGAAGTAGGTCCTAATTTATTATCCTCATTCTACCTGAGGGAAGACAGTTAAGTAGCTTGTCCAGGGTCACACATCTAATCAGTAGTTGTAGCTGGAATCCAAACCCAGTCTTATCCCCAATCCCATACTTCCTTAAAAGTTCACAGGACAAGAGTCATTTTAACGATACATTAAAAACAGGTTTTCCAGGACTCTGGAATGAGACTTTAAATAAAGCAGATTCACTTTATTACTGCTGTTACTGATTTGTTAAAATTATGGTCAAGAAGCATTTTCCTTTTTCCTTCTTTTCTCACACATATAAGTCATGTCCCACCAAACCGCCTACAGTTTAGGACAACTGGTATAAGTACTTATTTAAGGTATGATAATAATGTGGATCCCATTCAGGAAACACTGTAGAAATTCTACAAGACAGTATCTTACTACTATCTAAATGAAGCTATAGGCTTTAGACTGCAGAGATAAACAACAGCAAAAGTTGAATCCTTTCACTGTTTTAATCTTGCAGGATGCTTGAAATTCATGATGGTTATGATGTGGAACTTTCTAAAGTAATGAGACCTGTAAAAGTGATAGAATGAAAAATCATGCCTGGCATACAGTAAGCACTTAAAAACAGCTGACTGCGTGAAAATCTAAGATCCTTCTCAATTTGACCTCAAATTTCCATTTCCCTACCCTACTAATGCATTTTAAACATTCTCCACACCTACCTTCTTCTGTATGTGACCCCTCCTTTCCCCGTCACAGGGAATTTCCTGAATCCTCACAGCCCCTCCCTTCCCACTCATCATTTCTGCCTAGATTATGATCACTTACCTCCATTGTAAATCTGTACACTTACAGTCCTTCCATTTACAATCCCACAATCCCTAGAGGATTATGAAGTCTTAGGGTGTGGAAACTGTCTTCCCTCCCTAAAGTTTAGCAGAAGGCTTCAGCAACAGCACTCAATACAAATTTACTAAACAACCACTAGTTAATGAGTGTCAGTCACCTCCACCCCATCCCCGCCTTTGCTGATACTGAAGAACCCACCTTTAATATCTGTAGCCTCCCCCTTTTCCACAGAATCTGCTGTGACGTGGGCCAAACGAAAATTCCCCTCTTCTGAAACCCAGCAGTTCTCCGATCTTGACATCCAGACACTTAACATGCTGGTCCCCCTCCACACTCCAAGGGCTCCCAAAAGGTGGAGGCAGGGCTCAACTGTGTCTGCCACTCACCACGTACAACTTGTGGAGGGCCGTTTAACTAGCCCAAGGAAAGGACGCGAAACGCCAAAGCGCAGTTTGGCTGATGTAATTGAAAATTTTAAAATAATTTAAAGCCCCGGTATCTGGGTCAGGATGGCGCCTCCACATGCTCCACGTGTCAAAAAGACACCGCTTTCCCTCATCACAAAGTCACCTTCCCGCGGCACCGTTCGGGAAAACGTGAGACGCCACTACTACTGCCGCCCGTCTGCACTGCCCCGGGATCAGGCAGCGGCTGCTAGGGAATGTGAGAGCGAGCCTCAAATTCCCTGCCTACGAGAGAAGAGGATTCAGTGATATCCAAACGCCCTTTCAGAATCCATTCCCCAGCAGGCACCGAGGCTTCCCTTCGCGTTTCGGGATACCAGGGAATGGGAGACGACACAATGAGACAAGAGCAAACCAATTCTCAGCCTTCTGGCCCGGGGCCTCCCCTTCTCGCTGCCCCGCTTGCCTCACCCGGAAGTGCTGGTCCCGGTACTGGCTCAGCTCGACGTAGGAGTCGCTGCGCAGCGCCTTCAGGAGGCCACCCGACATAGTGCACAGATTTCAGCCGAGGACGCCGCCACTGCGAGAAAAACGAAGCCGCCCCGGCGGTAGCGGAACCGGAAACGCTCGGAGGCTGCTGCGGAAAGTCGAAATCCCGAGCTCCAATCCCAGCGCGGCAGTGTCGTCACCTGGCGGCGCCGGCGCAGACGTGGTCCGTAGTCAGGCGTCGCCGATCAGAAGCGAGAGCAGCGTGCTCTGGGTTCCGGGACGCTCCGAGGATGATCCTACGGCGGCTGCTGGCCGCCCTGTTGCACAGCCCGCAGCTGGTGGAGCGTCTCTCTGAGTCGCGGCCCATCCGGCGTGCGGCGCAGCTCACCGCCTTCGCACTGCTGCAGGCCCAGCTACACGGGCAGGACGCGGCCCGGCGCCTGCGAGCCCTCGCGGCAGGGGCCGCAGGCTCCCTGGGCTGCCGCGCTGCCCGCTTCAGAGACACCTTCATTCAGGAGCTACGCCGCAGCCTCCGGGAACGCCCGCGGCCACCACCAGGTAGCCAGAAGGGCCCGGGAGCAAACCCCTAAACCCAGGCCGGGCCGAGTCGAGGTCGCCTGCTTTCCCTTCTGGGCTCGACACCGGCCTCGGCGCTAAGAAGTCATCCCGGACACTACGCACGGCTTGGAATCCTGACTCAGATGGTCCGCCTACAGAGGTCCCGCTCATCAGAGATCCCAGGCCAAACCGACACCCCCGGTGAAGGAAGCCCTGTGATCGGACGGGTCACAGCGTATGAGGAAAGCCCCCGAAGCCTGACAGAAGTAAAGACTGGGCCCTGATACCCCGCGCGGGCAGAGAGCCATGGACCAAAGTACAACCGGAAAGAGGGTCTGCCCTCTGAAATAGGACTAAAACTAGTGATGGATGCTGCTGCCTCTGCACTGATATAGCAGGACACTGCTTCCGGGGGAGATCCTGGATGAAAAGACAATCCTGCAGTTGCCAAAATCCTCTGATTAAATGTGAGCTGAGTAATGGGTATTGTTACCGGACAAGGTTCTTTTGCCCCATGCGTAGCAAGCCAAACGCTGAGATGCAGCGGTTTGCAGCAAAGATAGGGTTAACTCTCAAGGCAGCCAAGGGAGGAGGAGAACTAGTCTCAGATCTGTCTTCCCCAAGGCAAGGGGCTTCGGGTATTTTGGGGATAAAGAATAAAGAACCGGGCGGCCTGAGACGTGGGGAGCGTGGGGAAAGGTGATTGGAGAAAGGTGTGATAATTGTAGTTCTGCACAGGTGTAACTAAGCCACATGCATCTGCAGCTTGAAAAATGGAGGCTCTTAGCATCACCTGCCTCTGCCGGTGGAGTTTTCGGCCCTCTGATGTCAAAAGGTCAGGAGCACGCCCAGAACTTGAACTAGACACAGCCAAGTGCAAATTCCTGGAAAACAACTCCATCAAACATCTTATTGTTTAGGCTGTGTGCTGCTTGGAGGCCTTGTGAGTCTTAAAATGACCTTGATTAGTGAAGGCAGGTGAAATGGATTGACTCATTACTCATGGTTTCAGTGTGAGCGCCGTACGTCTCTGGCAAGGTGGATTAGGATTCCTGGGGACTTGTAGGTCCATGGTAATAGTAGTTAGCACATATTGAGTACTTACTCTGTACTGGGCACTTGCTAATTGCACTCTGTGTGGGTTATCTCCTTACGACAACTTTCATATGAGGAAGTGTAAGGCTACTTAAGTTGCCCAAGGCCTTACAGAGTGGAATGTGAATACTGGTGTTTGACTCCAGGGCCCACGTCCCTAATCACATTTACCCTGCAGCATTTACCCTGACCTTCAATGCCTACCTTCCCTGCCACCAACCACCATCATCACTGGGTGTTAGGACAACTGCCTACCATGGAACAAGCTACCTGGACTCTTTGTTCCTATTTTAGAGGATCTGGGATGCACTCTAAAGACTATGCTCCAGCTAACAAACCCATGATTAGGAAATCCATTGTATGCATTGATTGTCTCTAATCAGGCTACACAGTTTATCATGCAATCTAGAAAGCTCGAAGCCCAAGAAGCTTTTAGGCTGGTGACCAGTTTATACTCTGGCATTCTGATAGTCACTGGATAGGGTGGAGAAGCAAAAGCAGCCTGTCCTCCACTTTCCTAATGGTCAAAGTTCTGATTTGACATTCCATCTTCCAGTCTTCCCATCAGAGGGGCTTCTATTTAATCCTCTGAGGGCAGTGTCCCACTCTTCTAATGAAAGAGTTCTAATTTGGCATCCTACCCTCCTGTCCTCCCTCTCCCAGACCAGAGGCAACTCACTGGACTCTCCTTTGACCTTGGCAGTGAGGAGCCAGAGGAGCTTGTTCATTCTACTGCCTTGTTTGCCTCATTGGTTTCAATCCCTTGGTCTCTGGATCTGAATATCAGAGCAGCAGAATGTTAGCAGTCCCCAGCCCAATCCCTTACCCTCAACATAAACAAGCACACTCACAGTTGGGTCTTTTTCTAGACTAGCAGAGACAGAAAGGAAGCAGTGCAGGAAGCAATGAAGCTTCTAGACAAGCTGGCTATTTGGTAAGAAAGGAAGGAAAGCAAGAAATGAAGGCAGTTTATTTTTGGGGAAGAAGTGTGCAGGAACTAAGTTCCCTCCGTTTTTGTAAAAGGAGCCTGAGAGCAGAGAGAGAGAACTGAGTCCTTTCTGCTCCAGCTAGAGGAGATTTGGATGTCCTCCCCGCTTTGTTGGAGAAGCCTCCAGTGTTCGTAGTCAGTGGCTTGTCATCCCCCCAGGTACCCTATTACTAAAGAAACAGACCAAATTCTTCCCACCACCCCCAGTGGCAACAATCTCCCAACATACCTTTCAGGCTGTTCCGAGCTTTGTCAGAAAGTGAAGCAGGGAAGTAACTCATTCCACTATCCTACAGGACAATTCCAAATCACCCCTTGGTGCCACACAGATCTAGATACCAACACTTTACAGACAAATCTGTTAGAGGTCAGATCACTACAGTCTACACAGACTGCTACACCAACAGCTCCTCCAGGGAATTCTGAGGTTGTGAACCCAACTGGGGAAGGGAAGAGAAGTCGCAAGAAGCCCAGAGGAGTTTGGGACCTTCGAATCTGGGGTGTCTCAAGGTGTCACTTGGTTTTATCTGTTGGGCAGAAAAGCCATCTTTGGCTGCAAAGTAAGTGCTGCCGGGTCCCAGAGATGATGCTGAGCACTACAGGCAGGAAGACCAACCTGAAGTTTGTAACAAACCAACCAAAACAATGAACTGTCATGAACAGGTACTATAGAGCTTTAAAGAGGGAAATATCCGCGAGTGTGCCACAGCCAGCTCAGGAGAGCGATCCTTGGCATCTCCTCCCAAGTTGAGTAACATCATTTTAGTAGTTTGAAATCAGCCATGGTGAGAGTATTTACACCACACAAATCGGAAAACACTACAAATGGGGGCTAGTTTGCCCTTAGAGAACGGGTTGCTAAACACTTACTAGCATGGCACTGACTTTCCTCTCCCTTGGGGTTGGAGTCCTGAGCAAAGTGTGGCACTAGGACCCTAGCAGCAGTCGCAGAGCAGCTTGCCTGTGGTGGGTGGAGCTTTAAGATGACCCGAGGCTTTAGCCAGCGGAAGGCGGGGCTAGAAAAGCGCTCAGGTTTGGTCGGTCGTATAGGTTTGGCCGCCTGCTCTGTGCTCCTCCAGCATGCTGCTCTCAGTGGCCTGGGTGCCTCTTGTTCTCACGAGACGGCAGGGGCGTGAGGAGGGAGAACGAGGACAAGCTTAGGGCCACAGGCCCTCGTGTTCCCAGCGGACCGGGCGGGGGTGCCCTGTGTTGTGAGGAGCAACACGCCCCCGTCTGATGGCTTCCACCAGGGCGGCAGGTGTGGGTTTGGCCCGGGGTCTGCTCTCCATCCTGTGAAGGGGCTTCAGACAGAAACTTTGAGCTTGGAGAGTGACCAGACCACATTTAAGGTTTTGTGCTCAAGCGCCACCAGATACTGACTGAGCCTTCTATCGCCATTCCCACTGGGGCCAACTGAGAAGGGAGAACATCTGGGCTCCTTGATCCCTCAAGGGTGAGATGCAGAAACGTTCCATCAGCTCTCTCAGGGACAGGAGTAAGAGAGTGGGCGGGGAGAAAAGTTCCAGAACTACTTTTTTTGGGTAATAACCAAGCCCTGAGACGGTGGGCCCTGAAGTGCCATTAAATACGCCACACCCACTGCTATGCTCACAGAGCTTTGGGAGAGACGTGCCTGTCCGACCAGGGAACATGTGCTGCAGACCCAGGAAGAACACAGTGTTAGCTGGCAGACACCACAGAGACCTTCTGATCCACTGTACAGATTGGAAAACTGAGGCTGGGTGAGGGGAACGGGCTTTCTTAAGATTACGTAGTCAGTGTGTAGCAGACCAGGGACGAGAACTAACTCCTCTGAATATGAGCTACCTGCTCTTTCTACATCACTACACTGCCTCCTTCCAGGTATCTAGGAAGCCAAAGGGTTGTCATGACAGCAAGAGGTAAGGCATCCTGGAAGGTTTGGGGGGAGTCATTCAGGAAAGTCATTAGGAGATTGTTGTCTCCTTTCACAGTCAGGCGCTGTTTATATGTTTAAAACATCACAGTGGCTGGAAGGAACAGGGCAGGAACAGGCATTTTGCATCATTGATTTTACACCAGGTTCTTTGGGGACCTTGGCATCAGGACTGAGACTGGTCAGATCTTTGGTTTTTGAGGGAAGATGGGCATCAGTTTACCCAGAAAGTGGAGCAGTCAAAGGCTGTGCACAGGAGAGGTGGGGATTCTGGAAGGGAAAGGGAAGCAAGAGAGTCAGGGCTCTCTACCTAGAAGGTGGAGCAGCGCCCTCACCTATGGCTGAGTCTTGGGCAGGGGCTTTTCTGTCATATTGTCAGGCTTCTCCCCCAGCTCCAGGATGTGAAGGCTGAGATGGTACCTCCAAGCCCCACTCAGCAGGGAGGACAGGGCCGGTGGGTCCTCCAGAGTCAAGTGGGGAAAGATGAGTGTCTCACTCTTGAGGGGGAAGCTGCACTTCTTCATGGCAGACCTGGTGGTGCCAGGGGTCACCACAAAAAGGCGGCAGAGCCACGGCCCACCAGCCACGTGGCAGGCTGGTTGTCTGGTGAGGTTGCTGAGGGCTTGGCACAGGAGCTGGTCCTCAGCCCCGCCCATGTCCACCACCTCCACGGGCGAGCCCAGGCCCGGGAGGTGCAGGAGGTGCCGGGGGGGCATGTAGGTGTGGGTGAAGAGGAGTGTGTAGTGGGTGGGTACACGCGGGAGTGCAGGAGAACGAACCACCTGCTCCAGGTGCCCCAGGCCAGGCACTAGGCCCCCCTGGTGCAGGCAGCCGAAGAAGAGGGCACCCAGGGCATTGAAAAGGACCAGGGTGCCCTTGCAGGGTACCAGTTGGGTCTGTAGACTACAAAGCAGGACGAGGGGGACCAGGAGGGGGATTAGGAACCGAGCCTCCTGGTGGCTAAAGGCAGACAGCAGGGCCAGGGGCATGAAGTAGAGGAACAGGAGGTGAGACCTGGGGCTGGACCGCAGGCCCCGGGCGGCCAGTGCCCTCGGGAAGCCCGGCTGTGTGAAGGCCTGGAGGCAGGCTTGCAGCTGTTGCCACGCAGCCTGCAGGGCGTGGGCATGCAGCGCCCCAAAGAGCAGGAAGCCATTGACGGCCAGGTGAGTGAGCCGCATGTGTGTGCCATGCCTCGCCAGGTTTACGGGATCCAGGTTGTAGTACAAGAAGTTGGCAGGTGTAAGGACAAGGGTACTGGATCTAGATGGACTGGAGAAATAGCAGCTGTCCACAGCCACAAACCCCACTGCTATGAGGGTCGCCCCTGGGAGCAGCACCAGGGCTTCCTTGGTCAGCGACTTGAAGCTGGGGTTTGTGGCTCCATAAATACCCCAGAGGAAGAGGGGGACCAGAGCAAAGGCCAGAAAGGTGGGCCGGTTGAAGAAGCCAGCAGCCATGACACCCCCAAGAAGCCAACTGTGCCACGACGGGCCTGGAGCAGGCTTCTTGGGAGTGCAGCTCCCAGCTACACGTGGGGATACCAGTACCAGCAGCCACGCAAAGAGCAGCCCCTCGATGGCATTGGAGAAGGTCCTTGTGTAGAAGACCAAGGTGACGTAGGAACCAGACAGCAGGACCAGGGCGTTCCAGCGCTCCGCCCCCCAGCGTGGGGCTAGGTGGTACACGGCCAAGTCCAGGGCAAAGGAGAGGGAAGCGAGGAGGAGGCGGGGCCCGACCAGCAGCGCATAGCCGCTCACAGGGCCAGGCCTCGGCCCCCACTCTTCCCAGAGCCTGAGCAGCCAGAAGGCAGAGCCAGAGGTCAGCAGTGGGAAGACCACTGTACGGCAGGGGCTGCTCGGGTGAAACTCCCAGGGCCGTGCGCCCTTTATGCCCAGGACGTCCTCTGCAGAGAGAGAAGGAAAGGTGAGCCAGGTCCCAGTGCAGAGGATATGACGGACAAAATCCTAGGATGGCCCCCAAGATTCTCCAGCCCCGTGGTGTACATGCCGGCCATAATCCCTGGGACTGGGAAGATGACAGAGTTCACTCCTGTAATTAGGTTACGTCACAGGGGTC
Source organism: Mesoplodon bidens (assembly GCF_964165515.1). Lineage (NCBI taxonomy): Eukaryota > Metazoa > Chordata > Mammalia > Artiodactyla > Ziphiidae > Mesoplodon > Mesoplodon bidens. The sequence continues at coordinate 111,061,082 of NC_138161.1, read as the reverse complement.
AGCTGACCCTAAGGTACAGAGATCACCCAGATGCGTGTGACAAAAATCACATGAGCCCTTTAAATCAGAGAGTTTTCTCCAGCTGGTGGCAGAAGAGGACATCAGAGGTGAGAAGGATTTGCTGGTTTAAAGGCGGAAGGGGCAGTTGGCAAGGAACGTGGGTGGACTCTGGGAGCTGAGAAGGAGATGGGACTTGAGTTCCATAGCCTCAATGAACTAAATTTGTTCAACAGCGAGAATCGTCTTGGAAGCAGAATTTCTCCCAGAGCTTCCAGACAAGAACTCAGCCCAGCCCATACCTTATGATACCCTGAGCAGAAAGCCCAGCCTGGACTTCTGATTTACAGAACTGTGAGCTGCCACTTTTAAGCTGCTAGGTCTGTGATGGTTTGTCACGCAGCCCACACCTGGGAAGTGAGGTAACAGTGTGTCCTGGACAGGATGTATGAGGAGGAGCAGGGGGAGGTCCCATTCCTCTCCTTGAGTTCTAAAGTCTCCAAAGTCAGAGTCAAAAACGCATCTCCGTGATTATGACTGTTACCCAGGAGAGCCAGTGTGAGAATGGGGGAAGGGAATGAGCAACTGTGGTTATGGTCAAAAGCGACTGGTTTTGTCTATGATTTTTAATGTTTAAAATTAAGAATATACTCATATACTTAAAATTACTTGTGGCCTGGGGCTAGTCTGTGACTCTGTGCCCCACTGTCCCAGAGCTCTGAGGGGTGGGGGTGAGGAAAATGAACTCTTAATTTCTGCATCTTAGCTCCAAGCTCTACAACATCTCACACTTGATAACACTGCTGGTTGTCTAAGGCTCTTTGCTTCTCCTTATTCTGCTGGCCTTTTGGCAGTTTTTTTTCTCTCTGTCAGAAGGTGAAAGGGAAACAGAGAACCTCGGATCAGATCAATCTGGCTGCTTTTTACTGGCTCAGGTTATAAAAAAACGGGGGGGGGGGTGTTGTGGAAAAATAAACTGGACCTTTCAACTTTAAAAACAAATCCACCTCTTGAGCCCTGTGGCAGAGATAACTGATATCTCCCCAATCAATATCCATTCCTTCCTTCACCCTTAGTCTCTTTAGCTGGGCATTTGGTCAGATATAAACACTATATTTTTTAGCTTCCGTTTGCAGGTACGTGTGGTCACATGATACATTCTGACCAATGGGATGGAACGGGCAAAAAGTATGTGACTTTCAAAATATGCCCTTAAAGAAAGTAGGCATGCCTAGCTCTTCTCTGGTGGTGGGAAAGACTTGGTGTTAGACCTGATGCCTGGAGCACAAGCAGCCATCTTGAACCATGAGGAGGAAGCCTTGTGACCACAGCATCTGAAAGGCCTCAAGGTTTCCAGCAACCATCTTCATGATGTGTCCTATACCACCTAGAAGTTAAGTTCTAACAAGTGAGCATTCTAGGTCTGGGTTCCCTCAGCCATCACATGAACCTACAGAAGAAAAGTTTCATTATTATTTTATGTCACAGCCCTGTGTAAGTTTCCCCAATCACTGGGGAAGCCCAACTCTAAAATCCTTCCACTGAGAAGCCCAAAATAGCTTTTGTTCTGAATGACCTGTACTGTTGTTATAAGCAGGAAGATGTCAAAGAGGCTGGCATTTCATCGGTATCATTTAGAAGGTCAATGTCACCACTCAGGAAGGAGATGCGAAGTCCCCACTCCCAAATTCTTATGCCAAAGAGGCTTGTGGATTTACTGCTCATCTGCACAGACATTTTTCTCCCTCCGCACTAAATAGCCAATCAGCTCCTTGACCAGACTTTGCTGCAGCTTATCGTAACCACACATGGGGAGCTTTACCTGCCATGACCTCAGGAGACTGGAAGAACTCATCTGGGTGCACGTAGCCTGTCTGCGGAAGGAGACACCACACCAGGCGGAGCAGGCTGAGGCTGCCCCACAGCACCCTGGCTGCCATCTTCATATCAAATTGCTGCCAGGACACAGGGCCAAGAGCCTAGGATGACTTCAGCTGCTACAGATGCTATTCTGGTTCCACAGACCTGCATCTGAGGAGCATAACATTTGTTAGTTATTATAAATTATATGTTCAATTGTCTGAACAAACTCAATATGGGTCTACACACAATAAGAATGTTAGTAATAATAGCTGCTATTTACTAAGTACCTGCTAAATGCCAGGAACTTTACATCCATATCTCAATTAATCCTTTCCACAGTCTGGGGCAGTGAGTCGTATTATCCCCATTTTACAGATGGGGAAACTGAGGCCTCTGTTGAGTAACCTGGTTACTTGCTAACCATATTTGCTAAGTGTCTGTATATGGCATTTGCTAAATATTTTTCCTAATATGACATTTTGCTAAGTGTCTAAATATGACATTTGCAAGTAGGATTAGGGTAACTTCCAAATCTGGGTCTCACAGCCCCATCCTATTCACCAGCTCCTATTCACAAGCAAGCATGGCAGCCTGGCTCTTACACTTCTGAAAACTTAGGAACCTCAATGGATTCCATCCATTTCTTTGCAAAAACGAACTACATTCCACCCCGTGGTCTTCAGTCACTCCCTCCAACTTTTACACATCCTGGATCCTACCTTTTGGAAGGTGATGGAAACACTGCTGTGGTTTGAATGTTTGTGCCCACCCCCTCCCCAAATTTATATGTTGAAATTCTAATTCTGAAATTCTAATGGTATCAGGAGGTGGGGCCTTTGGGAGCTGCTTAGGTCATGAGGGTGGAGCCCTCATGAATGGGATTAGTGTTCTTATAAAAGAGACACCACCCATTTATAAAAGAGCTTCCTCACCTCTTCCACCATGTGAGGACACAGCGAGAAGTTGCTGGCTATGAACCAGGAAGAAGGCCTTCATTATGCTGGCACCCTGATCTCAGACTTCCGGCCTCCAGAACTGTGAGAAATAAAGTTATGTTGTTTAAAAGCCACCCAGTCTGTGGTATCTTGTTAAAGCAGCCCAAACAGACTACTCTTGGTGGAGGTTCTCACTCCCTTGACTCAAAGATCAGTGGGAATCTGAGTCCACGGCATGATGGACCTTTTTATCAACACCAGTGTATTATCATGGGTGCATAGAAAAAAATGTCTGACAACGTGTTTGTTACTCCTCCAGAAATACATATGGTTCCCTGACTTCCTGAGTTTGATATTTTAAAGCTTGACCGTAAACAGCTATTGTTCTTAGGTATGACATCAAGTCATAACAGAGGAGACATGACAAAGTGAAGCAACAGAACAGGAATCTGACAGAAGTTGGCAAGGAGCTTCCTGATACTAAAACCTCACAGAGCTTAAAAGATAAGTTTTGTAGCCTCTGCTCAAACTTTGCAGCTGAATTGTGCAGACTATTTTTCCAGAGCCAGTGAATATCCTGACTTTTAGAGTTTTCAGATAGAAGATGAGGCCAAACTTAGCACTGGGAAGCAAAGGTTGAATCAGATTTTTTTTTTCATTAATAGCCAATATGATACTGCAGGACAGGGCATGGATGTGGGGTGGAGATAGGGGTAGGGGCAAAGCACGATACCCATCATACAGGACAAACTTTGCGGTCCTGTAGACCTGGTTCAGATTCCAACTCTGCCATTAGTAGCTGTGTTACCTTGGACAAGCTGCCTATATCCCTAAACCTCAGATTCCTTATCAGGAAAGTCAGATAATAATATCAAGCTCACAGGGTTGAGGGAGATTTAAGAGCTGATGCGTGGAGGGCACTTAGTATACAGAGTTTGCATGTATAAGTGACCAAAGCTAAAAGCTATTACTACTTTTAGTTGAGGCACAAATAATAATCCATGCTGCTCCAGACACCTAGGTGTTAGTTTGCAACTTCCTTGGGAGCTTCTGAAACTGACCCCATAGGTGAAGGGCAGGGGGAGACTGAAGAAAGAGGCAAACCACTGCAGATTGGTAGGTGGCAGGTTTAAGAAGCAAGAGAACCTACTTACCAAGCTTGTCTTGGGTGGCCGCAAGATGAACAGATCTCCACACCCGCCTGCCAGAATCTTGAAGTTTATACAGAGGACTGAACTGGGCTCCATCATGTACAACGTCCAGATGGTCTCAGCACCACATGACTATCTCAAAGCTGTGTCCTTGGGCAGCTTCTAGAATGAGGAAGACAAGCAGAGCACACATTCCAAGGATGGGGAGGGGGTGAGAGGCCTCCAGTTGTCGGGGTCCAGCTCGTGGGTCACATGCTCTCTATGACCTCCTCCAACACTAGGAGATCCTCAAAACCAGCACTTCTACTGACTACGATAATAAACAGAATTTGGTATAGTCCAATTGTCAAGATACATTTATGCATGTGTTTGAAGCTTTTCTCAAGTATAGAACTTTTTTTTTCAAGTATGGAACTTTTACTACATGATTAGATTAAAACACCGAATCCATTACACTGATAGGGAACACAGAAACCCAGCCTGCCCTGCCCTGGTGTGAGTAGGTACATAGCAAGCCTGGGTCCTGAGTCTGTACTATTTTCCTTCTGCAGCAACAGAGGAAATTCATCCTGTTTGGTGCCCACCATCTATTCCCCCTTTCCAGTTAATTGTAGTCAGAATTCCCACTCAGAACTGTACTCCTCACTCCCATCACCTATTTTCAGCTATGTGGCTTGGGATTTGATCCCATCCCTAACCCAGGTATAGACCCTGAATTGTTTAAGCCAAATAACATTTCCCATCCCACTGGCCACACTAATTGGCTCAGGGTTGGGTGCATGACACGCTGGTCTGATCAGAGGAACTAAGAAAAGTACCGATAAAGGTGAGTCTTGGCCCTTGTCTTCTCTGCCAGGCTTGGTGGGATGAGGCTGTAGGGGTGAGAGGGACATCACTCCTTTGCTGGTATTGATAGTCTCTCCCACTTTGTACGTCTTCCTCTGTGTTGTGGTGAGACATGTGTCCTCTGCAGCTTCCTGGGGCTGACGCGCAGGTCTTACAGAAGTACTCCACGCTAACATTCCAATCTCATATTCCCTGGCTTTGTCTGTATAAACTGGGAAAATCATGCAGTCTTTTGGTGAATAGCACACCTCTTCCTGCTTTATACTTCACCTTTAGGGACATGCTGGGACTTGAGTCTAATGGTAGGTCTAGAAGCAAAGGGAGTGGTGGGAGTGGGTCCTGAGGAGAAATAGCACTGTCTTGCAAAGCAGCTGCGTTGGGGAGGCCATTACAGTTTCCAATGCAGGGTTAATCCCCTCAGATGCCAGTGGAAAGTCTGCTTCTACTGCTCGAAAAGTCTCACCAGAATTGAGGGACTCAACGTCCCCATCTCTCTCAGGGTCTTCCCACGTGTCCTCATTCCAACTTTCAGTATCCCATCTCTTCACAATCAGTGCCCTCACTTTAACAGTAGATACCATCGAGACTGGGAATTCAATTTGCATTATAATTCAGCCACTCACAGAGTGAGATATGGGGTTTGTTTTTCTGCCAGCTTTTGGGTCATTTTATGAGAATCTTGAGCTGGGAATTTAAAGCCTTGAGCTTATCCTTCTCTTTTCCCAATTTGTCCAGCACAGTTAGGAATCACCAGCCAATCTCATTATACTATTTAGTTTGACTAAAATGTTCGAAGGTCACCCAGGAAATTCCCCTGGTGGTCCAATGGTTAGGACTCGGCGCATTCACTGCTGAGGGCCTAGGTTCAATCCCTGGTCGGGGAACTAAGATCCCACAAATCTCGTGGCATCGCCAAAAAAAAAAAAAAAAGTTCAAAGGTCATCCAAACCCTTGCCTGGAGTATCCAATGGCGATATTTTTCATTTCTCTAATATCATCACTCCACGGACTACCAGTACCCCCTTTACCACTTGAAATAGAGTCATTTGTGCCTTTAAATCTAATCAGACTACAGAAACAGTTCCAGCAAATCCAGGACCTATTCAGGAAACTCATCCTTAAGATTCTCTTCCTCTAGAACCACCTCCAGTACCAAAATCTGTCAGTCAGAGAAAGAGAATCGGTAGGAGACCTATATTAAGAAGATTTATTGCAAGCAATTGGCTTATGCATTTGTGGGGCTGGCTAGGTAAGTCCAAAATCTGCAGGGTAGGCCACTGGGAAGGGCAGGCTGCAACTTGGGGGCAGGAGCTGAAGCTGCAGTCCACAGTGGGAGTTTCTTATTCAGGAAAGCCTTGACTCTGCTCTGAAGGCCTTTCAACTGATTGCAACAGGTCCATACAGATTATTATTAGAATAATCCCCCTTACCTAAAATCAGCTGATTATGGACTTTCATGCATCTATAAAATACCTTCACAGCAACACTTAGATTAGCGTTTGACTGAATAACTGGGAACTCTAGCCTAGACAAACTGACACAAAAAACTGACCAACACACCCTAAATAATTCAGTGTTTGTAACTGTTTGAATTTTAGATCAATGGGATAATTCTTTATGTAACTCACTGATGATTTGCTTTTTTTCCCCAATGTTCTGATAATGGTATTCACCCTATTGTTCTCTGTAGCTGCAATTCCTTTTATTGCTATATGGTATTCCCTTGGGTGAATAGACTAAAGCTTATTTACTTACCCTTCTACTGTTGTTTATCAGCTAGGTTACCTCCAGGGGGTTACAAGATTTTTCTTTTTTATTCGTAATAATGCTGCTATAAACATTTGTATTCAAGAGTTCTCTGAAGTACATACCTAGAAATGGAATTCCTGAGTCATAGAGTATGCATAGTTTTTAATTTTTTAAAACAAAATTTTCTCAGTTTTAATTTCTAATATGGTAAATAGCAATTAGCTACAGCTCACATAAACAAAAGCTCTTTGGTGTCCTCAATAAATTTTTAATGGGATCTTGATACTAAAATGTTTAATATAAGCTGGGTGAGGGAATAAATTCCCATTAAAAGAGAGAAAGTCAAATCCCATTATCAAGAGAATAAGAAGGATGTATTTAAAATTAAAATGAAGAAATCAATGTTGTAGTTAAAGGAAGAAAGAATTCAGAAATAAAGATATTTTCAGTAAGATTAAGAAAAAAGGTGTTTTAGGCAAAAGATCCATATGGGTATGCACACTTTTAACTTCAAATAAGGCCAACTGTTTTCCAAAGGTTGCTACCAGCTAGTAGATAGTGTAGTGCCCCTGTTTCATATGCTCATTTATACTTGGTATTGTCTGACGTTTTTTTTTTTTTTCTGTACGCGGGCCTCTCACTGCTGTGGCCTCTCCCGTTGCGGAGCACAGGCTCCGGACACACAGGCTCCGCGGCCATGGCTCGCGGGCCCAGCCGCTCCACGGCATGTGGGATCTTCCGGGATAGGGGCACGAACCCGTGTCCCCTGCATCGGCAGGCGGACTCTCAACCACTGCGCCACCAGGGAAGCCCTTGTCTGACGTTTTGATTTTGTGAATCTCATAGGTATTAACACGCATTTCCTTGATTATTAATATGGTTAAACACCTTTCCTTTTTCTTTTTTGGCTGCGCCTCGAGGCATGCGGGATCTTAGTTCCCTGACCAGGGATCGAACCTGTGCCCCCTGCAGTGGAAGCACAGAGACCTAACCACTGGACTGCCCGGGAATTCCCAAACACCTTTTCAAAAATTTGTGAAATGTTTCTTCTGTGGAATTCCTTTTGAACCACTGGCTGTCTATCTTTTTCTTACTCCATATAGGAATTCTTTATATAGTCTTTATATTTATTGCATGACAAATATCCTTTTCTAGTTTGTGGCTTGTATTCTTAACTCATTTCTATTCCTAATATTGGTTACTTGTGCCTTCTTTTTATTTCTTGATCATTGTCACCAGAATTTTGTCAATTTTATGAATTTTTTTTTTTTTTTTTTTGCGGTACGCAGGCCTCTCACTGTTGTGGCCTCTTCCGTTGCGGAACACAGGCTCCCGACGCGCAGGCTCAGCGGCAATGGCTCACGGGCCCAGCCGCTCCGCGGCATGTGGGATCTTCCCGGACCGGGGCACGAACCCGTGTCCCCTGCATCGGCAGGCAGACTCTCAACCACTGCGCCACCAGGGAAGTCCTATGAATATTTTTTAAAAATCAACTTCTGGCTTTGTTCATCTTCTTTAAAAAATTTTTTCTTATCTATAGTTTTTTTTCTTCCTTTTACTTTTTTGGGTGTTATTTTGATTGGACACTTAGCTCATTAATTTGGAGACTTTAACTTTTGAGCTTATTAATTTTTGAGCTTTTCTGTGAGAAATATTTAAGGTTATATATTTCTCTAAATACTATATTAACTGCATCCCACAGGTTTTGTTATGTAATATTTTCATCAGCTCTTTGTTTCTAAATATTTTCTAATTCCATTGTAATTTCTTCCTTGACTAATGCTTTATGGCTGAAGCAGTTGATTTTTTTATTAAGACTTTCTTTTTTGGACTTCCCTGGTGGTGCAGTGGTTAAGAATCCACCTGCCAATGCAGGGGATATGGGTTCGATCCCTGGTCCGGGAAGATCCCACATGCCATGGAGCAACTAAGTCTGTGTTCCACAACTACTGAGCCCGCATGCTGCAACTACTAGAGCCCGTGCTCCACAACAAGAGAAGCTATCACAATGAGAAGCCCGTGCACCGCAATGAAGAGTAGCCCTGGCTCGCCACAACTAGAGAAAGCCTGCGCACAGAAACGAAGACTCAACACAGCCATAAATAAATAAATAAATAAATAAATAAAATTTTTAAAAAGACTATTTTTTATAGCAGTTTTAGGTTCACTGCAAAATTGAGAAGAAGGTATACAGGTTTCCCACATACACTCAACCCCTACACATGCATAGCCTCTCCCATTATCAATATCCCTTGCCAGAGTGGTACAGTTATTACAACTGATGAACCTACATCTACACATCATTGTCACCCAAAGTCTACCATTTCTCTTACTGTTTACTCTTGGTGTTGTACATTCTATGGGTTTGGACAAATGTTTAATGACATGTATCCACCATTATAGTATTATACAGAGTATTTTCACTGCCCTAGAAAACTTCTGTGCTCTGACTATTCATGCCCTCACCCCCAGCATTTAATTTTTAATGGTCCAGTTTTGTAGATATTCCATGGATGCTTGAAAATACCATATATTGGATAGTTATTGGATATAGAGTTCTATATATGCTCATTAGATCATGCTTGTTAATTGTGTTCCTCAAATCTTTTATGTCCTTTATGATTTTCTACTGCTTATTCACAGAAAATCAAAGAAATGTGTGTTGAAATAGCTCATGAGATAGTGGTCTTGACTAATTTTCCATTTAATTTTGTCATTTCAGCTCATTTTTGAAGCTATATCATTATTTTTTTTAATTGTTATACCGTATTGGAAAATTGAATATTTTATCCTTATACAGTTATCTTTTTATCTCTAATAAGTTTTTTCCCTTAAAATATTTTGTCTCCTATAGCTATATGACTTTTCTTTTATTTAGTATTTACCTAGTACATCATTTTCCACCCTTTTACTTTCAAACTTTCTGTACACTTATACTTTCATATGTCTCTTGCAAAGAACAAATAGCTGGATTTTGTTTACCCAGTCTGATGTTTGTCTTTAAAATGCAGCTTTATTTCAAAATATTTAAATTTAGTGCGATTATTGATATATTTATTTCTTCCATCTTATACTGTGTTTTCTTTTTTCATGCTTTTCTATCTTTTGTTTCTCTCTCTTTTCTTGCCTTCTTTTGGATTGGTTTTTATTTTCTTCATTCCTTTTTCTCTAACACTTTGGAGGTTATACTTGATTTCTATTATGTTATAAAATGCAGTACATTATCTAATGTTTTAATATTTAATATAGTATGTGCTATGGTTTTACTATGATGATTCTGAGTGTGCATTTTTCTTTAATCATAGTTGGAATTTCTTTGGCTCCTTGACTCTGTGGATTAGGGTCTGTTGTCATCTATAGAAAGCAATCCTCCATTATATTTTCAAGTATTGCCTCTTCCCTCATCTTCACTCTCTCTCTAGAATTATGACTGAGTGTATGATACATCTTCTTGGTCTATCTTCCATGTCTTTTAAACTTCTATTTTACATTTTCCATCTCTCTGCCTCTCCTCTATCTTCCATGTCCCTAATCATCCTTTCAGCTGTATCTAATCAGCTGTTAAATCTATCTATTGAATTTTAAATTTTGATTTTTCATTTCTAGGAGTTGTTTGATTTTTTTCTACATCTGCTTCCTCTTTTGTCATATTTTCAAGGCTCTCTCTCTCTTTTTTTTTTTTTTGCGGTACATGGGTCTCTCACTGTTGTGGCCTCTCCCATTGCAGAGCACAGGCTCCAGACGCACAGGTTCAGTGGCCATGGCTCACGGGCCTAGCCGCTCTGCAGCATGTGGGATCTCCCTGGACCGGAGCATGAACCCATGTCCCCTGCATCGGCAGGTGGACTCTCAACCACTGCACCACCAGGGAAGCCCAAGGCTCTCTTTTATTTACTATATTATATTAAGTGTACTTATATGATATGCTAGATCTGATAATTCCAACATCTAAAGTTTTTCTGGGGTCCAAATTCTCAGGGAAGCTGCCTTTCTTGGATCCTGATGCTAATTGAATTGGGGTAGGGCAATCTCCCCTGAGAGTCTGTATCCATGAGCCTACTCTCATATAGGTTTTCAGCATGAATTCACATGATTAGGCACTACCTCCCCCAAAAGAAAAAAATCCCTGGAGCCAATAATGTGATTAAAAATGATCCCACACTTAACAATGCACATACAATTATATATATATATATATATATATATATATATATATATATGTTGACACAAGAAATAGCCATGTTCTACACTACCCAAAGCAATCCGCAGATTTAATGTGATTCCTATCAAAATACCCATGACATTTTTCACAGAACCAGAACAAATAATCCTAAAATTTATATGGAAGCACAAAAGACCCAGAATTGCCACAGCAATCCTGAGGAGAAAGAACAAAACTGGAGGCATAACCCTCCAAGACTTCAGAGAATACTACAAAGCTGCAATAGTGAACACAGCATGGTATCGGTACAAAAACAGACATATAGATCAATGGAACAGAATAGAGCCCAGAAGTAAACCCAACACCTGTGGTCAATTAACCATCAAAAAAGGAGGCAAGAATATACAATGGAGAAAAGACAGTCTCTTCAGCAAGTGGTGTTGGGAAAGTTGGGACAGCCTCATGTAAGTCAATGAAGTTAGAACAAACCCTCACACCATACACAAAAATAAACTCAAACTGGCTTAAAGACTTGGGACTTCCCTGGTGGTCCAGCGGTAAAGAATCCGCCTTCCAGTGCAGGGGAGCTGGGGCTGTGGGCTGCCTCCTTTGAGGCACACAGACATCCAGAGGAGAGGGCTTACCCTAACACCATCAGGTTCTGTTAGCAAGGAGGAAGTGAGACAGAGGATCAGCTGTGTAGCTGCGTCATGTGTGTGGCTGCCATGACGCCAGGCTCTGACTGATGGCTTTCCTCCTTCTTCTCTGACCATTTCTTCTTAGACGCCTTTTCCTCTGTCCACTCCTGAAATGTCAGTGCTCCCTTCTCATCATCCACACTCTTTGGGTCATCTTATTTATTCTCATGGTTTCAATTTCCTTTTGACGACATCATAAATTGTTTCTTTTCTGAGCTTCAGATTTACTGATAATAATAATGAATACAAACAATAAGAGAATTGCCATTTTTAGATACCTATTGCATCCCAGGCACAGTACATTATCTCATTTTACTCTCATCACAACCCTATAATTCTATTCTTATCCCTATCTTATAGATGAAAGAATAGGTTTAGAGAGATCAAGTTTTTTGCTCAAGGTAACTGAACAAGTAGGCTAATGAACGTAGGAGTTGGACCCTGTCTGTTTGACTCCAGAACCCTGATCTACTTCCTGTCGGGCTTCTGCACCTCTCTCTAACACGGGGCAGCCGAAAAGAACGCATCATTTCCCCATGACCCAGCCCTACCCCCGTGTTCTCTGTAGCAGTGAGGGAACTAGTTTATCCAGTTATTCAGTCCAGAGACCCAGGGGTCATCTGCCATCTTCATGCCTTTGTAAAAAAATTTTAATTAATTAATTAATTAATTAATTTAGCCTTCATTGGGTCTTCGTTGCTGCACGCGGGCTTTCTCTAGTTGCAGCGAGCAGAGGCTACTCTTCATTGCAGTGGCTTCTTTTGTTGTGGAGCACAGGCTCTAGGTGTGCAGGCTTCAGGAGTTGTGGCGCACGGGCTTAGTTGCTCCAAGGCATGTGGGATCTTCCTGGACCAGGGCTCCAACCTGTGTACCCTGCATTGGCAGGTGGATTCTTAACCACTGCGCCACCAGGGAAGCCCCATCTTCACACCTTTTATGTGACACTAACTTTGCTTGCTAGTCATCCTTTGAGTCCAGCACTTGTTCTTCATCCCTCACTGTCACTACCTAAGTCCAGGTCCACTGTGACCGGCGTACATGTTGCCTGAGATTCCTCAGCCGTAGGGGTGGCTATGCAGGGACTTTAGATGGCTGGGGCCCCTGGGTTGGTTGCTTCTAGCTGCAAGCAGCCCTCTCCTTTATTACCCCAGTGTGTCATACAAAAGGAATCATTTTCTGTGTGTGCATAATGAGAAAAACATCCAGAAGCAAGACCTAGAGTACATGGCAGTCCCCTCTCTGCTTTCCCTCCCCCCGACCTGCACCCACCCTCCTAACTGCAGCCAGAGAGAGTGCATTTCTTTCCTGTATAAAACCTCGGGGTGGGGGGTCAGCCCCTCATCACCCTCAGGACCAAGTCCACATTCCTGACTGTGACTTGCATGGCTCTCCAAGGCCCCCAGCATCCTCTCCAGCCTCCACTCTCACCCCTTTGTGTACAGAGCTTGGTGCTCCAGAAACATTACATTTTCCTGTAGTTTCCTCCTCTATTCTTTGCTCACATTGCTTCCTTTGTGGGATATGCTTATAATATGGAGGTTAAGACAAGCTTTGGCATCGAGTAGCCCCGGTTTCAAATCCTTGCTCTGTCATGGTGAAAGAGCACTTAATCTCTCAACTCCAATGTATAATTTATCTGTAAAATGAGTATAACCTACCTGAGGGCTGTTGTGAAGATGGATTAAACAAACTGCCTGGACCCCCAAGAAGCTCTCCCTGACCCCATTTTGGCAGCACCCTGTGCCAGGCCTTGCACTGCACTGTGCACTGACAGCGGGTACCATCTGATTGCTTCTCTGTACTGTCTGAGGACCCTCAGTTCTGGGAGCCATTCGTATCCATCTCAGCGCCTTGAGCCCACCTGCATGGGACCACTGTGGGGCTAGGGTCAAGGATAGAGTCGGGGATCCCTGGAGGAGGTGGAAACGTAGTGGGGCATTGAGCTTAACAAGTGTGGGAGCTCTTCAGAAGGAGACCACCGCTGCTCAACCAGCGTCTGGCTCCCCAGGCTGAGGCCACGCTGGAGGAGTGGTCCCGCTGGGTGTTCTAGGGGGGTGGAGCCAACAGCATGGGGCATGGCAACTACTCACCTAAACCCAATCATTATGCAAGCCTGCGCATTTACGCCTATAAGCTCACTGAGCTGCCCAGCGGGGGTCCAAATCCTGCAAGTCCCACATCCTCCGGTGTCTGCAAGGACGAGGGAGCGAGAGGCTTTGGCATAAAGGGATAGCGCCAGGTGTGGAGATTCGACTGTGGAGCAGGGGAGGGGTTGACGATGACCACAGACAGGGGCATCCAGTGCGCGCGTGCGGGGGATGTCAGAGCTCAGGCAGCAACGGAGACCATCTCAGTGGCAGGGGTAGAGAGAAGCAGAAACCACTACGCCGGGTGCGGTTTGGGGTGGGTGGGAAGGAAGGTGGGGAAGAGATCACATCAGTGGAGCGAGAGGACCGGAAGGTTGGGCAGAGACACTTGTCTTTCTCACTGAGTCAGAGGGCCGGGGCTGGCTCTTGGTGCCCACCTTTCTCTGCCGCCCACTGTGTGCGTAGCATCGTGTCCTGGAGACACAACTGTGAATGAGCATGGTCCAGAATGGCAGTCATAGCATATGGCTCATTCCAAGGAACGTCTTTATCTTCAAACTTAAACTTCTTCCTGACAAAACTGCAGGGTCGTTGCTTTATGGGAAAGGGCGGCGGGCCCAAGGTACAGTCCCTTCTCTGGATCCAGTCAGTATTCGGAGCAGGTTTTAAGGACTGCATGGGAGGAAGTGCTGGAGAAGGGGACCCCTGCGCAGCAGCCAAAGGCGTCTTCTCTGGCTCAAAACGCACCAGGACCATGTCCCTCAAGGGCAAGGTCTTGTTCCAAACTCCGGGGTCCATCCCAGGGGCAGAGAGTGAGAGTGGCTTCCCTGAGTCCATTTTCCTGTTTGGTGTTGCACTTCATCCTCACCTCCACCCAGAGCGCGGCAGTAAACCCTGCAGGGTGCCCCATCGTGGAAGCATTGCAATGTCTGTCCCTGGTGCCTCCTTGTCTGGCTGCCCAAACGGGCCCATGTTTATCCTTTGATTAACAGAGAATGCAACACATGGCATTAAACATACATAAGGGAGAGTGGAAGAGAGTAAGGTATCTCCATTAACTACCATACATCATTTAACCATCTGTGACCTCGCGGTTCCCACCTGGAAAATGGGAACTAGGCTCTGTAGCAGGGAGTTTCCAGGTGTTAATGATTTCGACAGTGGTTCCCAGTTTCCTGAGGTGAAGGCGTCGGGGGAGAAGGTACGGTGGGGGATGTCCTCCTTAAGGAAAACTGTCCTTGTCATATCGTGTATCCCACGCAAAGGCTGGGACAGCCACCAACCAGAGCGCCACAGGGTCGCCTGGAGCAGCCTTGGTGACAGGGCTTTGGCTCTTGTCTGTACCCCCATGTAACTCCTGGTCAGGGAGGCCATCCTCTCACCCTTCGAGAGGACAGGCCTGGCCCAAAGGGCACCCCATGAGACTGGAAGTGGCGATTCTTCTCCGGTACATGCGGACCTGTGCTCACAGGTTTCGGGCTCAGCACTTTGCAGCGTCTTTTGGCTTCATCTTCACAGGGACCCTGGGAGGTAGCATTATATTCCCATTTTATAGACGGGGAAAGTGAGGCTCAGTAAAGTTACGGAACCACCCAACAACACGGTAGTAGGAGAGGATTCAAGTCTAGGTCTCTGTCTGGGTCCAAAGCTAGCGCTCGAAAGTGGAGGATACCCACAGCCTCCCTTCCCCTTCCCAAGAAAACTGCGAGCTTCCTGTCTCCCCTAGATTGGGGCCGGTCATTGCTCAGAGCCGGCGGATCCCGGTTTGAGGAAAGTTGCCCCGGAAAATGTGGAGGCCAAAGGTCCCTTGCTTGCCTCCTGAGTCTAGCTTCTGCTGGTCTCTGGGCAGCTAGCAAAGGTAAGAATGGAAACAATCGCCTTCCTCCCTGACCCTCCCTCCTTCCCCCTTGACCCCCATCAACTCTTCCCGAGCTGCTTGGGCAGTCGACTCACCGAGCGCTGCTCCGAGCTGCACCTGACCCGCTGGCGGCTTCCGGCCCCGCGAGAGCCCGCACAGGGGGTGGGTCCGGAGCCGCCCGACCAAAGGGCTGGAGCCGGGCGGCGTGTCCTCAGAGCGGCCGCCTCTCTGTCCGGTCCAGGGAATTAGTCAAGCCACGCAGTGCGCCAGGCGGGGCGGAGGTGTGGAGGAGAGGGGGAGACCAGCGCACCGGCGGGCGGGGCCGCCCAAGGCGTCCCTCGCGGTTCCAGCGAGGTGGGGGGGACGATGGAGGGTCCCCGGTGGCCCTTGGGCCGTGGCGCGCCGGGCAGCGGCTGGTCTCTCCCCTCCCCCCTTCCAGCTCTTCCCCCTAGCAGCCTCCTCCTTGGCGAGCCACGCCTGGTGAGCCTCCTTTTTAGCACGCAGGGCAATTAAGCAGAACATTTCTAGGCCATACTTCTTTGTCATTCAAAAGGAAAATTTCTGAGTTCTCTGTGGGTGGGGCTTGCTACGGCTAAGATGACCTGCTCCGTTGGTGGAGCAGGTCAGGGAGGACAGGCTCTGCGGGCCTGGTTTGGGAAGCCGTGCCGAAGACGCAGGGTCAGTTTCACCCGGACGCAGCTCCTTCTCTGCAGCCGCAGCCGCAGCTGCCCCAGCGCACTGCACCCTGGAAAGAGTGCAGCGGCGGGCGCCGCTTCCCCCCTCTGCATTCCACAAGTCGGGGACAGGTCACTAGCCCAGGGTTGCCCGACAGCCAGGGCCGAAGGAGGTCACTGTGTGCCCGGGAGCCCAGGCTCCCTTCCCCGACGCGAGGCCCGCCGAGCCCGCCGCTCCTGGTCCCTCCGTGGGGTGACCGACCCCCCAGTCGCGGGCTCCATGACGGAGCTCGGTGCGCCACTGGGGGGCTCATAGCCTCCCGGGTCCCTCTGGGCTCCCTCTGGGCTCCCTCTGGTTCCCCGGGGCTGTGGGCTGATTGTGGTGGCCGGCGACTACTGCCCCCTAGCGCGGGAGTGTTTCACTAAGCCTGCAGGGGGAGGCTGACCTGGCCTAGAGCAGAGACTCCTGCCCTCTGTGCCCAAATGTTCTTCGGAAGGTCTTAAGCAGAGTCCCTCCACCTGTATTCCCTTTCATGCTGCACAGCAGCCCTCACATTAAAAAACAACAAAACAGCCCCTACCTACTTTACTGAGATATTATGTACATACAGTAAATACCAGATGTTTTAAGTCCTGAATACAGTATAGACAAGGGCTCATTTCCCCCACTCTGGCCCAGCTGGAAGGTGCTGTCTGCCCCTCCCTTGGGATCTTCATCTCTCTACTTGCCAGGGCAGGGCTTTGTCACCCTTCAGTTTCCTTGTGTCTAATTGAACTCTTTCCTGCTTTAACCTACTTTTTAATCAAAGTAATACATGGGCACAGCTAAAAGAGTTCAGATGGACATACAAAGCTTACATGAGAAGCAGCAGCCTGGTATGAGAGCCCTTCCTAAGCCTGAAGGTGTAACCATGTAACCCCGAGGCCTTCTCTTCTCTGGTCAGGGTCCCCTTCTTCCAGTCCTCCAGTCCTCCACTCCCCCCTGCTCTTCCTTTGTCCCCCCTGCTCGTTCATCTTCCTCCTCCTTGTCAACATCTGAAATCAGGACTAGACTCTAGGAAACTGAAAGACAGGTGCAGAGCCTGTGCTGGAACTGTCTTCAGTTCCTCCTCTCTCTGCCCTGGGCCCACATGGAGCGGGACAAAATTCTCAGGTGGTGCAGGCTCTAGAACAGCTGAGGTCCTGGCTCAGGTCCTCCTGTGGTTTTTCTAGCTCACAAGTCACAGGTCAGTTGTAGCAACAGTGTTTCCTGTCTCATCCGGAGGCTAGAAGGAGCTGGGATGGGGAGTCAGCAAGCACCTGGGTAATGACCTGGCTCTGCCACCAACTAGACAGATGTGTGACCCTGGGCAGGCTGATTCCTTTGTCTGTGCTCCAGCTTCTCCATCTGTAAAATGACACTGTCGTCTGTAGAAAACCGCAAAGCTCTAATGTCTTGGAGGTAAGTCACTTGAAATAGTCCTGGCCCTCTGCGGCCAGGATGACTCTGACCAGTATCCCATGGCTTGGCCATTGTGATGCCCTCCTGATTCGCTGTGCCCAACCAGCTCAGGAGCCTTGGTGGTGGGGGGCATCCTGCCTGCTTTACCATTTCCTCAGCCTGCCTAACAAAGCAGCTTCTTCTCTTGGCCCCCAGGCAAAGGATGGGAGGAAGCAGCCATGGCATCATGGGAGGGAGTATTTGGCCATTTGATTTAAAGGATGCTTTTTACCCCAAAGGAAGATTTGAATTAAAACACTTAATCCAAGTTACACAAATCCTGATTAATTTTTGGACAGAATTTTCCAGAGTGAACTTCACTAAGCTGACAATTACTTCATCAATTTTTTTGTGTGATTTTTCTTTCTTTTTTTAAAAAATTAATTTTATTGATTTATTTATTATTTTTGGCTGCATTGGGTCTTCGTCGCTATGTGCAGGCTTTCTCTAGTTGCGGTGAGCGGGGGCTACTCTTTGTTGCATGCGCGGGCTTCTCATTGCGGTAGCTTCCCTTGTTGTGGAGCACAGGCTCTAGGTGCGTGGGCTTCAGTAGCTGTGGCATGCAGGCTCAGTAGTTGTGGCTCGCGGGCTTAGTAGTTGTGGCTCGCGGGCTCTAGAGCGCAGGCTCAGTAGTTGTGGCTTACGGGCTTAGTTGCTCCATGGCATGTGGGATCTTCCCAGACCAGGGCTCGAACCCATGTTCCTTGCATTGGCAGGCGGATTCTTAACCACTGTGCCACCAGGGAAGTCCCAATTTTAAAAAAATTATACAGTTTTTAAATTTTTAATAGACTTCTTTTAATATAATTTTTTAAAACTATTGATTTAATGCCTACCTTAATGGTTCTACTAACATCTTCTGCTCCTGTATGACACGAAGTGCTCAGACATCAGGTGTGTGCACCGGAATCAGCTTTGCCTGGGACCGCTGTGAGTTTCAGTTTCCAGCGTGGAAGCCTCATCTTCTCCCTAAAACGGGAAGGGAAACCACAGAATGTGAAGAGTGTGACCTAGGTCTGCCTCCCTCAGCTGTGTGATCCTGCATCACTTGCTTAAATCCCCTGAGCCTCATTTTTCTCACCTATAAAATGGGGATAGTAATACCTACTGCCTACCTCAGAAGAGCTGTTTGTAGTATATAAAAATAAGTAATTATTACCATAAACCACAATAGCATTAAATAATCACTTGTGTAAAGCTCTAACCCCCAGCGCGCAGTGGGAACTCCCACCTGTTATTTCAGATAACAAATGTTATTCTGTTATCACCGTCATGATTAATGAAACAAGCACCATTTGCTTGCTCTGACCACTGGGTGGCACCACAGATTTGGTTCTGTGACTATTTCGGTCTCAAAGGCAGCATTTGTGTTTGAACCATGTAACAGAGCTGTTTTTGGAAGGTCAAAACTAGCTGATTGTTGACAGTTTCATATGGTTCCGCCTGAGTTTCATGGTGCTGCCTGACTTGGGCTGTTTCCTTTTGGATCTGTCTCAGCAAAGCAGGGACTAACCAGTTGAAGCCTTTAGGAAGCCTGGGCTGTATCTATGACATGGACGGCCTAGGCTGCTGGACTCGCCGCCAGAGACTTAGGGACAAGGGCCCATCCAAGCTGGGAAGAGAGAGCTAGAAAGACAGCATCAGAGTTAAGGACAGAGCCAGAGACACAGAGAAGCAGTAGGCTGGTGATCACAGGGACTTGCTCTGTAGAAGTGAAGGTCTCCCATTTTCCATGAGTTCAAATTTCCTTGCTGAGCCCAGAAAGCCATTTCCCAAGAAACTCACAGGACATAACATGCCCAGATGACACTGACCTTTGTTCCTTGCTTCCCGTTCCCTCACTCCCTCATGAGAAGTGCTGGCCTTGGGCCCCCAGTATAGTGAAAGAAGTTGAGAAACAGCTCTCAAATCATTAACAGAATTGACTGGTGACCCTAAGAGGTGGGAGTGATTCACCTGAAGGCTAGATGGGGCTCCAGGCCTCATAGCTCCCTGGGCCCAGGGATGGTCCTCAGGCAAGGACCTCCCTTGTCTGACCTAAAGCTAAGCAAAGCTTCATATTTATATTGGCAGGGAGGGGTTTCCTTTGGGCCATTTTCTGTGCCTCTCCAGCCATAGGGAACCGGGTTTTTCATATATAAATCAACTTGGATCTATTAAAGGAACAGGAGCACTTGATGAGTAGCTTCTTTGTATTTGCACATTTAACTTTTTTTTCAGAGACAAGGGTTCAAATAAGAAAGTTTCTTTGTGTGTGAAGAATTCAAGTAATTTAAAAAAAGCTATCTTCCAGAAATATGAGAATCATTTAATATTAGGAAATCCATCAATATAATTTACCATATTAATAGATCAAAAGAGAATCATATGATTACCTCTATAAAGGCTGAAAAATTCAACAACTGAATCTTGGTAAACACTCTTAATAAAATAGGAGTAGGTGTATACTTCCTTAACATGGTAAAATATATTTATCTCAGTATCAAAGGCAGCATTGTGCTTAGTAGAGAGAAGCTCTCCCAACTCAAAGTCAGGAACAACAGAGATCTGTCCACTTTTACAGCTGTTATTTTACAGCTACATCCATTTTTCTGTATGTAGTAGCCAATGTGATTTGACGAGAGTAGAACATAGAAGTATAGAACTCAGAAAGGAGGAGGAAAAATTATTATTTCCAGATAGCATAATTTTATACCTGGAAAACCCAAAAGATTTGACTCAAAATGTATTAAACACCAAATGCTGGTGAGGATGTGGCACAACAGGAACTCTCATTCGTTGCTCATGGGAATGCAAAAGGGTACAGCTACTCTGGAAGACAGTTTGGTGGTTCCTTACAAAACTAAACATATTATTATCATACAATCCAGCATTGTGATCCTTGGTATTTACATAAATGAGTTGAAAACCTATGTCCACATGAAAAACTGCACACAAATGTTTATAGCAGCTTGATTCGTGATTGCCAAAACGCTGTAGCAACCAAGATGTCCTTCAGTAGATGAATGGATAAATAAACTCTGGTAGAGGCAGGCAATGGAATATTATTCAGTGCTAAAAAGAATGAGCCATCAAACCATGAAAAGACATAGAGGAAGCTTAAGTGCATATTGCTAAGTGAAAGAAGCCAATCTAAACAGGCTACATACTGTAGCCAACTGTATACTGATCTCAACTGTATAATATTCTGGAAAAGGCAAAACAATAGAAGTAGTATAAACATCAGTGGTTACCAGAGGTTCACAACAGGGGAGGAATGAATAGATGGAGTACAGAATTTTTAGGCCAGGGCAACTATTTTGTATGATACTATAATGATAGATACATGCCATTATGCACTTGTTAAAACCCATAGAATGTGCAACACAGAGAGTGAACTCTAATGTAAACTATGGATTTTGGTTGGTAATATGTCAATGTTGGTTCATCATTTGTAATAAATGTACCACTCTGATGTAGGATATTGATGGTGAGGAAGCTTGTGTATGTGGCAGGGGAAGGGCAGGGGCAGGGGGTATATGGGGACTCTTTATATTTTCCATTCAATTTTGCTGTGAACCTAAAACTGCTTTAAAAAAACATGTATTAAAAAGAAAATATTACAAATAGCAAAATAATGCAGTAAGACGTCTGGTTTAAAATTAATATTCAGAAACTATAGATTTCACATTTACAAACAACAGCTAGTTAGAAAAACTAATGGAAGAAAATAATCTATTTAAGAATCTGTAATTAAAAAAAATCCATACAAACAAAAGTCCAGGACCAGATGACTTCACAGGAGAATTCTACCAAACATAAAAAGAAGAACTTAAACTGATCCTTCTCAAACTCTTCCAAAAGACTGAAGAGGAGGGAACACTCCCAAAGACATTCTGTGAAGCCACCATCACCCTGATATCAAAACCAGACAAAGACATGGCAAAAAAGAAAATTACAAGTCAATATCTTTGATGAATATAAATGCAAAAATTCTCAACAAAACATTAGCAAACCATAAACCAACACTTAAAAAGATCATACACCAGGACCAAGTTGGATCCAGCCCAGGGTTGCAAGGATGGTTCAACATATGCAAATCAATCAATGTGATACACCACATCAACAAAAGACATGACAAAAATCAAATGATCATCTCAATAGATGTAGAAAAAGCATTTGATAAAATTCAACATCCATTTATGATAAAAACTATTACCAAAGTGGGCATAGAAGGAACATATCTCAACATAATAAAAGCTATCTATGACAAACCCACAGCCAATATAATGCTCAATGGTGAAAAGTTGAAAGCCTTCCTACTAAGATCTGGAACAAGACAAGGATGACCATTCTTACCACTTCTATTCAACATAGTATTGGAAGTCCTAGCCACAGCAATTAGACATGAAAAAGAGATAAAATGTATCCAAATTGGAAGGGAAGAGTTAAAATTGTCATTATATGCAGATGACATGATACTATATATAGAAAACCGTAAACACTCCACACAAAAACTACTAGAACTGATAAACAAATTCAGCAAAGTAGCAGGATACAAGATTAACACACAGAAGTTGGTTGCATTTCTTTACACTAACAATGAAATATCAGAAAAGAACTGAAAACAAACAATCCCTTTTTTTTTTTTTTTTTGTGGTACGCGGGCCTCTCACTGTTGTGGCCTCCCCCGTTGCGGAGCACAGGCTCCGGACGCACAGGCTTAGCGGCCATGGCTCACAGGCCTAGCCACTCCGTGGCATGTGGGATCTTCCTGGACCGGGGCACGAACCTGTGTCCCCTGCATCGGCAGGCAGACTCTCAACCACTGTGCCACCAGGGAAGCCCCAACAATCCCTTTTAAAATTGCAGCAAAAAAATAAAATACTTAGGAATAAATCTCACCAAGGACAAGAAGACTTATATACTGAGAACTATAAAACATTAATAAAGGAAAGTGAAGCTGATTCAAAGAAATAGAAAGATAACCCATGCTCTTGGATTGGAGGAATCAATATTGTCAAAATGGCCATACTACACAAAGCAATTTACAGATTTAATGTGATCCCTATCAAATTACTCATGGCATTTTTCATAGAACTAAAACAAATACTCCTAAAATTTATATGGAACCGAAAAAGACCCAGAATTGCCAAAGCAATCCTAAGAAAAAAGAACAAAGCAGGAGGCATAACCCTCCCAGGCTTCAGACAATACTACAAACCTACAGTAATCAAAACAGCATGGTATTGGCACAAAACCAGAAATATGGATGAATGGAACAGAATAGAGAGCCCAGAAATAAACCCACACACCTATGAATAATTACTCTTCAACAAAGGAGGCAAGAACATACACTGGGGAAGACACTCTCTTCAGTGAGCGGTGTTGGCAAAGTTGGACAGCCACATGTAAATCAATGAAGTTAGAACACTCTCTCACACCAGACATAAAAATAAACTCAAAATGGCTTAAAAACTTAAACATAAGACCTGACACCATAAAACTCCTAGAAAGGAATATAGGTGAAACATTCTCTGCATAAATCATACCAATATTTTCTTAGGTCAGTCTTTCAAGGCAATAGAAATAAAACAAAGATAAACAAATGACACCTAATCAAACTTATAAGCTTCTGTACAGAAAAGGAAACCATAAACAAAACGAAAAGACAACCTATGGACTGGGAGAAAATATTTGCAAATGATGTGACTGACAAGGGCTTAATTTCCAAAATATACAAACAGCTCATACAACTCAACAACAACAACAACAACAACAAAAACTCAATTGAAAATGGGCAGAAGACCTAAATAGACATTTCTTCAAAGAAGACATACAGATGGCCAACAGGCATGTGAAAAGATGTTCAACATTGCTAATTATTAGGGACATGCGAATCAAAACTACAATGAGGTACCACCTCACACCAGTCAGAATGGCCATCATTAAAAGGTCTACAAATAATAAATGCTGGAGAGGTTGTGGAGAAAAGGGAACCTTCCTACACTGTTGGTGGGAATGTAAATTGATACAGCCACTATGGAGAACAGTAAGGAGGTTCCTCAAAAAACTAAAAATAGAGTTGCCATATGATCAAGCAATCCCACTCCTGGAAAAATATTTGAACAAGTTTATAATTTGAAAAGACACATGCACCCCTGTGTTCACAGCAGCACTATTCACAATAACCAAGACATGGAGGCAACCTGAATGTCCATCGACAGATGAATGGATAAAGAAGATGTGGTACATATATACAATGGGATAATACTCAGCCATAAAAATAATGAAGTAATGCCATTTGCAGCAACATGGATGAACCTAGAAATTATACTAAGTGACGTAAGTCAGAAAGAGAAAAACAAATACAATGTGCTATTACTTATATGTGGAATCTAAAACATGACACAGATGAACATATCTAGACTTACAGACATAAAGAAGAGACTGTGGGGCTTCCTGGTGGCACAGTGGTTAAGAATCTGGCTGCCAATGCAGGGGACATGGGTTCGATCCCTGGTCTGGGAAGATCCCACAGAGCAACTAAGCCCATACACCACTGCTACTGAGCCTGTGCTCTAGAGCCCGCGAGCCACAACTACTAAAGCCTGTGCACCTAGAGCCCATGCTCTGCAACAAGAGAAGCCACTGCAATGAGAGGCCTGCACACCACAACGAAGAGTAGCCCTGCTTGCTGCAACTAGAGAAAGCCCGCGTGCAGCAACGAAGACCCAATGCAGCCAAAAAAAAAAAAAAAAAAGAACAGACTTGTGGTTGCCAAGGGGGAGGGGTTGGGGGCGGATGGATTGGGAGTTTGGGGTTAGCAAATGCAAACTATTGTATATAGAATGGATAAACAGCAAGGTCCTACTGTATAGCACAGGGAACTATATTCAATATCCTGTGATAAGCCATAATGGAAAAGAATATAAAAAAGAATATATATATGTGTGTGTATGTATGTATAACTGAATCACTTTGCTGTACAGCAGAAATTAACACATTGTAAATCAACTATACTTCAATAAAAAATTTAATAAAAGAAAATCTGTTTACAATTACAAAACAACACAAAATGAAAAAATTAGGAATAAACTTAATGAGATTTATGCAATATATTTATTAATAAAACTTTAAAATTCTACTAAGGGATACAAAAGACGATTTGAACAAACAGAAAAAAATTCCACATTTTTAGAAAGTCCATTACTCTAGGTTGTATAAATTTAACAAGAGTCCAATAAAAATAACAACGGGTTAAATATTATAAGTCAATGTTACCTCAATTAAAAAAAATACCAACAGGATATTTTTTTTAACCAAACAAGTAGGAATATCCAGGACAAATGAGAGGGAGCCAGACTTATCAGCAATTAAAATGTCTTATCTTATCATGCCTGTTATAATTAAACTAGTGTAGTACAGGCACAGGGTGAGACAGATCAATGGAACAGAATAGAAAGTACAGGAAAAGATTGAAATACAAGGGAATTTAGGATATGATAAAGTCACAATTCCAAATCAGCAGAGGAAAACTATTCAATATAAAACTGCTAGGCAAACAGGGTAGTCATCTGAAAAAAAAATAAGAGTTTTATCAATACCATATACTTCACAGCAAGATAATTCTGAGATGGACCAAATATGTAAATATTAAAAAACTGAAACCACAAAATAATGAAGAAGCAATGGAAAAGTTAAAAAATAATTTTGCAGATGAGAAAGCACTTCAAAGTATGGCACATACCCAGGAGCCTTAAAAGAAAAGGAGAGAGCTTCCCTGGTGGTACAGTGGATAAGAATCCGCCTGCCAATGCAGGGGACACGGGTTCGAGCCCTGGTCCGGGAAGATCCCACACGCTGCGGAGCAACTAAGCCCATGTGCCACAACTACTGAGCTCACGTGCCACAACTACTGAAGCCTACACGCCTAGAGCCCATGCTTCGCAACAAGAGAAGCCACGTCAATGAGAAGCCTGTGCACCATGATGAACGGTAGCCCCTGCTCGCCGCAACTAGAGAAAGCCTGCACACAGTGACGGAGACCCAATGCAGCCAAAAAAACAACAGTAATTCTTTAAAAAAAAAAGAGAGAAAATGGTACTACATAAAATTAAACAAATTCTCTGTGGCAAAAGACACTATAATCACAGGCAAAGGCAAAAAATTAGGAAAGAATAACTATAACATGTCAACAGATTCATGCTAAAAGAAATGTAAATTAAAACTCACTGAGATAACATTTTTACCTATTTGTTTAGTAAAAATCATAAAGTCTGGTAATAGGTTATCAGAGAGTTGGAGAAATGGGTATTTTCTTATGTTGCTGGTGGCTATGTAAACTGGCAGAACCTCTGAGGTTGATAAAATCTATAAAAATTACCATTATTGTTTTTAAAGACAATGGTTGTTTGGTTTATATAATGTTATTTCCATTTACTTACTCAGCACACCCTCTTTCATCTTAAATCTTAGAGTGCTCTTGTGCAGTCATTTTTTTCCCCTATAGTACAGGTTTCTTGATGGTAAACTCTCAATTTTTATCACCCTCAATCTTGGAAGATAGTTTTATGGGTTCATAACTCTAGGTTGATAGTTATTTTCTATCAACATTTGCAAGATTATATTCACTGTCTTCTGACTTCTGTGTTGCTGCTGAGGAGTCCACTGTCTTTCTAATTGTGGATTCTTCGTGGGCCACCTCTCCTTTCTCTCTGGCTGTCTTTAAGATCTTACCTTTGTCTTTTGTGTCTTCAGTTTTATTGAGCTGTGTCTAGGTATGGATTTATTTTTATTTATCCTGCTAAGTATGCATTTTTGTTCCTAAACCTCTAATATCATGTTTTTCACTAGTTCTAAAAATTTCACAGCCATTATCCCTTTAAATATTTTCTTTCCTTCATTCTCTCTATTCTCCATTTTTGAGGATCTGATTATATACATTTGCTTATAATAGAGCTTTTTAGTCTAACCTTCCTATCTCTTAATTAGTGCTTCCTTTATGTTTTCTCTCTACTTATCTCTCAGTGTTGCACCTTTGGAGTTTATTAACTCCCACTTCTCTTTATCTGTGCCTAACTGATATTTTAAGAATTATATTTTTCATTTCAAAAAATATTAATCTGTCTGTTCATTCGTGGTATTCTCTTGTTGCTTTATTATTTCTCATCTCTGTGATTGCTTTATTATTTCTTTAAGCTTTTCATATATAGCTGTATTTTTTAAACTTCTATTTAAGAATAATTTTAGATTGCAGAAGAATTGTAAAGATAGTTCATGTAGCATGGCTTCCCTTCATGTTAACATTTTATATAACCATGGCATATTCACCAAAACTAAGAAATTAACATTCCACTAATGCCTTTACTGTTCCAGGATCCCATTAGGATATTGTGATGCACTTAGTCATCATTACTCCCTAGATTCCTATAAGCTACAATTGTATCTGTCTTTCCTTGTTTTTCATGACCTTAACTTTTGAAGAATGCTGGTCAGTAATTTCATAGAATCTCTCTCAATTTGGGTTTGTCTGATATCGTCTCATGATTAGTCTGGGGATATGGATCTTGGGGGGAGAATCCCAGAGAGATGAAGTGCTCTCCTCATCAAATCATATCAATCATA
This sequence comes from Mesoplodon bidens, assembly GCF_964165515.1. Lineage (NCBI taxonomy): Eukaryota > Metazoa > Chordata > Mammalia > Artiodactyla > Ziphiidae > Mesoplodon > Mesoplodon bidens. Next base: position 111,033,976 of record NC_138161.1, on the reverse strand, counting down.
GGATTGATAACAACGTGATTTAGTACTGGTAACATTAGTCTTGTTCATGTGGTCAAGGTGGTGTCTGTCAGACTTCTCCACTGTAAAGTTACTATTTTTCCCTTTCCAGATTCTATTCATGAGAAGTCAGTCACTAAGTCCAGCCCATCTCAAGGGGAGAGGAGTTAAACTCCTTTTCCCTGAGAGAAGAGTATCAAAGAAAACTGTTAAAACTAGTGTAGTAATTAACAATATTTTGGAGGAAATACTTTGAGTCTATGCAAATATCCTGCTTCTTCTGAGGGTTTTGCTCCCTGATTTTAGCATTTACTTGCGGGTCTTACCTGCAGGAATCACTGTGCAGTATTCTAATGTTGATTTTCTATTTCACTCATTCCTCCTCCGTTTATCATTTGAAATTCTTCTGTAAGGGAGATTTGTCCCTCTCCTCCAATTTATTTATACAATCATTCACAGGTGTGTATTTTACATGGTTATAAAAAAAAACACTTTCAAACCAGAAGAAAATTGGACTATTTAATTGAAGGCAGGAAAGTAAAAAGCAACAATAAGATGTATATTAAATAGAATATATAAAATAAGGTAGAAATAAGTCCTAATATAATAGTATTAATAATAATTATAAACAAAGTGTCACTAATTATAATTATATAAAGGCTGTATATATCTAGACAGAAGCACTTACTGTTGATACCTTGACTATAAGGAATACACTTAAAACAAAATGATAGAGAAAGATTGAAAAGAAACAGAGAAAAAGGTGTATCAGGTGAATATGAACCAAAGAATGCCAGAGGAGCAATATTAATAACTAACAAAATATAATTCAAGACTAAAAAGCATCATATTGTCAAAGAGTGATATGACATATGGTAAAATGGCCACAAATATGTGCATCAAACAATAGTCTTAAAATATATAAAGCAGCCACTGACAGAACCGCAGGAAGAAAGAGCTCACCAATTGTGGCTGAAGATTTTAATGAAGCCATTTCCTCAGGAAGAGATAGTTTAGGGAAAAAAACCCAAAAAAACAAAAAAAGCAAAGATACAGATGATTTGTCTGACTCAGTTAAAAATCTTAAGAGTGAAGGTGTATCAGGAGATGGTGGCACCTGGTTGACCATCTCCCAAAGGTGACAGCCAGGATGAAATCCTCTGTGAATTAGAAGTACATCATGGGATCTGGACTGGTTTGTAAAACATCGCATTAAGTGAAAGATAAAGTGAGAAGGAGAATGAGATTTATTAGTACAGGACAATGTATATTAGTTCAAGACACATACCCATGAAAACACACATGCTTTACACAAATGCAAGGAAGCACAACAAACACAGTAGAATGGATGCCCCTGGTAGCGTCAAGGAGGAATGGGGGCAAGAACCGGGCCCAGGGATAAAGGGGGATAATAAATAAATAAAACAGGAGATGGGCCTTGTGGGTTGGTAATAAAGATAAACTCTGAACTGAGGCAGATGATAAACTCACCACCTTCTGGATACAAACCTGATTGTAATCTTTCCTATCAGCAGAAAGGTCTCAGCATGTGCTAAGTGACCCTAGTGGTCATGGGACCTGTGGATAGCAAATTCTCCCCAGAAAATCTCAAGTGACTGGGAGCCCAGAGGCAGTTTTGGAGGTGGGCACTGCCCATTCCCAGCACTAGGCACTGGGTCAGCTGCCCTCCCAGCCCAGGCAAAACCCCATCAAAACTGGCATCTCTTGGGGGAGGCATGCATTCTGAGCTGAGCCATCCAGAAACTGGCTCCAGCTCAACTCAAGCTTCTGGATTTCTCAAGGTTTGAACTCCTGAGAGCAAAGTCCTCCAGGCCAGGTTCCAAGCTGGCCGAGACTTCTCTTCATGGCTCCCTCACCTCCTGTTCCCACAGGAATGTCTGGGTGGCAGCAGATCTAGCCCCAGGATGGGCTGCAAGAAATCTCAGAGAGAAATGGTCCCAATAACAACCTTCAGAGCATTAAGAATAGGAGTTTAAAAAAAATCTTACATTGTCTAAGGACTTGAATAGACATTTCTCCAAAGAAGATATACTAATGGCCAATAAGCACAGAAAAGATGCTCGACATCACTAATCATTAGGGAAATGCAAAGAAAAGCACAATGGGAAACCTCTGCACACCCAGTTAGGATGGATAGTACAAAAAAGAAAAATAAAATAACAAGTGCTGAAGAGGATATGGAGAAATTGGAACCTTTGTGCATTGTTGGTGGGAATGTAAAATGGTGCAGCCTCTGTGGAAAACAGCATGGCAGTTCCTTAAAAAATTAAAGACGAAGTTACCATATGATCCAGCAATTCCATTTCTGGGTATATACACAAAACAATTGAGAGCAGGAACTCAAAAAGTTACTTGTACACTCATGTACATAGTGGCATTAAAAAGGGGGAAGCAACAGTGTCCAATGACAGATGAATATATAAACAAAATGTGATAGAGACATACAATGGAATATTATTTAGCCTTAAGAAGGAATGAAATTCTGACACACATGACATGGATGAACCTTGAAGATATCATGCTATGGGAAATATGCAATAAGCCAGTCACAAAAGGATAAATGATTCCTCTTGTATGAGGTCCCTAGAGTAGTCAAACTCATAGGGACAGAAAGTAGGATGGCTGTTGCCAGGGGCTGGGGAGGAATGGGAGGTTAGCGTTTAATGTATACAGAGTTTCAGCTGGGGAAGAGGAAAAGTTCTGGAGACGGATGGTGGTGATGGTTACAGAACAGTGTACATGTACTTATTGCCACAGAACTGTACACTTAAAAATTATTAAAATGCTAAGTTTTTATGTCATGTATATTTCACCACAATAAAAAAATATATAAAGTTGCCTAAGACGAGATTCTGCAAAGTAGATGCATTTCTATTAAAGCAACCTCCACCTCACCACTTGTAGGTCTCAGAGGAAACCTAAGGTTGGGAGAGGAAGGAGGCCTGACTTTTAAAAAGTTCTTTAGTCTCTGATGGAAATGGAAATGGGAAGAAGAGTAAGGGCTTTAAAAGCTTGGAGTCCTAAGACACCTCTGGGGGAGGACATTTCCTGTCATCCTCTCTTGAGCAGGAGCCAGCAACCCTGTCCTTTTGCAGGAGGAAAGGTCTGGAAATGGGTGTACATGCTTACACGTGTGTACACACATCCATCATGTACATGTGGGTACATGCACATACACTGATGCAGGCTGGCATCTCTTACTGAAAGAAATAAGTTAGTCAAACCACCCCCGAGCTTAGTAGCTGGGGCAGGTGGCCCTTGTCAGCCTGCATGTCCCTTCTCCCTAGTCATACCCATTCTTTGCTGTAGGTCTCTGGTCCAGGAGGGCTGATGGCACAGACCTGCAGGCAGAAACTGCTCTCAGCTCTTGGTAGCCCCTCAAAAGGAGGGACTTTATGCCCTGACGCTCAGCTGAGCAGCCAACGGCTAACAAGCTTTGCTGCAAAATTCTGTCCTTTCAGAGATAAGCTCAGTCCCCAACCCATCTCTAACCTGGGCGGAGCCAGCACTTCTGTTATCAGTGAGAAGCCCACACTCCCACAAACGTTGACCCAGGCTTCCTGGCTTGGGTCAGGGACCCCCCTGACCAGGGCCCTGAGATGATCGTGTGGATCTGAGCACAGGAGATAAGGGCAATTGCACCTGGACTTTGGCTGGGGTGTTCTGGAGGCTGCAGGCAGGCAGTCCTGCCCTCGCTATGGCAGGTGCACTGACGCCAACTTGCCACCACCGTGCTCTGCTGGCTGTGCCTGGGTTCAAATCCCAGGAAGTCCCGTGATTCTCATAGCCTCACTTGCCTGTCCTGTAGAATGGGAGTGGCAGGAGGAAGAGATGAGGTAACGACGAACGTTGGTAATTGATGGTACAAAATGCAACATCCTGGGAAAATGCCACACTGCCCATTTGCTTCCTTTCCAGCCCACAATGGGTGAAGCCAGTTTTGATACCCTAGGGCAGCTGGAGCTGAGAGGGAAAAAAGAAAGTGGAGGAGAGAAAGGAAGGAGGGTGGGGGAACTGGAGCTGGGGCATGAGCACACTCCAGAGCAACGGCACTGGGAGAGCCAGCTGCTTCTCTCTCCCAGATGTTTCATAGCTGTGGAGAGAGCTCTGAGCCAGGCTCTGTCTATCTGCAGGTCAGACCTGTCTGAACCTGCTCGTTTGCCTCTTCACTGAGGGAAGGTAAGTGGAGGGTCAGAGCACATCTTGGGGCCGGGGGATCCCACCCAGACATCATCCATCTCGATAGCTCAGCATTGGTAGGGGTAGGACAGAGACACTGTGAGGCATTCTCTGCCCGACCCTGACCAACAGAATACGAGCAAACTGTCATGGGTTGAACGGTGTCCCCCCAAATTCCCATGTTGAAGTCCTAACCCCCAGTACCTCAGAATGTGACCTTATTTGAACATAGGGTTGCTGTAGATGGAATTGGTTGAGATGAGGTCATTAAGATGGGCCTGAATCCATTATGACTGATATCCTTATGAAAAGGGGAGATTTGGATATAGAGACACAGGCACATAGGGAGAATGGCATGTGAAGATACAGGCAGAGATTGGGGTGATCTACAAGCCAAGGAACCAACCTACTGACATCTTGATCTTGGACTTCTAGCCTCCAAAACTGAGACAATACATTTCTGTTGTTTAAGCCACCCAGCAAACTATATACACATCCTGGGAAAGGGGTCAGCCTCAGGACCAGGAAGAGACACTGGCCAGCCCTGATGTCAACAGTAACCCTTTTTTTAGCAGCTCCATATTCTGGGAGTTGCCGGGGAAGACCAGGCCACTCAGCGCTCTGGGGACTTCCCCTGGAGCAGTCCACTTCCAGAATGCGAAACTACCATCTTCTCTCTCTCTCCCATTCTTTCTTTCTCTCTCCCATTCTTTCTCTCTCTCCCATTCTCTCTCTTCCTTCCTTTCTTTCTCTCTCTCCCTTTCTTTCTCCCTTTCTCTTTCCTTCCCCTCTTCCTTCCTTCCTTCCTCTTTCTTTCCTTCCTTCCTTCTCTCTTTCTCTCTCCCTTTCTCTCTTCCTTTTTCTGTCTCTCTCTCTCTCTCCCTTTCTCTTCCTTCCTCCTTTCTTTCTCTCTCTTTCTTTCTCTCTTTCTCTTTCCTTCCTTCCTTCCTTCTTTCCTTCCTTCCTTCCTTCCTTTCCTCTCTCTCTCTCTCTCTTTCAGCAAACACCTTATTAGGTCCTAGCTATGTTCCACATGGAGCTTGGCCCTGGGAATTCAGTGGACAGAGGGCAGGCTCAGTCTCTGCCCTTGAAGAACTGGGGTGGGGGGAGGCAGACCTTTCCCAAACACAAATTGTTAATTGAGGAGGGGAGAGAAGAGCCTGGGGAGAGCATGGCAAGGGGACCTCTGGTCTGTTCCTCCCTGTCAGCCTTCCATGTATAGCTGCCAGGCTTCGGGGCACATGGATCTGGGTTCCCAGGACAGCCCGTCATGGGTAGAGAGGGCTCCAGCCCACCCCAAGGAGGAAACACACTATTTCCAAGGAATGTGGGGTTGCTGGCTGTCAAAGGTCAACTTCTATTGGGGCTGGTGATGCTGCAGAACACAACTAGCACTTGTGGTTTGCAATGTGTATTATAATTGTTTCTCGCCAGCAGCCCTCTCAAAGGGACCTGCTGGAGCAAGGCAAGGATGATAATGGGGATGGCCCCCATTTACAGCTCTGTAAACTGAGCTTCCTGGAGTCCAAGGACCAGGGCTCTGCGGCAATTGTGGGGCCAAACCTTGGGTCACCTGGTTGGCGCCAGTACCAGTGGCCCTGCGCAGAGTTGAGCTGTGAGCAGAGGGGAGGCATGGACTCCTCCGGCCAGACTTAGAGTAGGGAGCCTGCAGGGCAGCACAGACCCCGGGTGGGCTCAGCCTCCTCAGCCAGCTGTCAGTCTGCAGACCAGTGGGCAACTCACAGAGGTCAAGTTCACCATGCTCTCCTCTTACTCCAAAAAACATTCAAAAAAATGCACATAATCCACAAGCTACTGAACAAGGATCCAATTTGTCAGTAAAGTATGGCTTTATTATGTAATGGTTCTGGGCTCAAATCCTAGCTAATAACTGAGTGACCTTGGGGAAGTTACTTATCATCACCAAGCCTCAGGCTCTTCAACTGTAAAATGTGGCTGTAATACTATATACCTGCTTTTGAGGGTTGCTTTGAGAGGTAAGCCATATAATTTATAGATAGTGTCTGGTACAATGCCCAGCACAGTAAGCACACCCTTTAAGCATTAGACATTCATGTGAGTATTGAGATTAAGATGTGGGCTTTGCGTGCTCTTGGGTTGGAAGAATTAATATTGTAAAAATGGCCATACTACCCAAAGCAATCTACAGATTTAATGTGATCCCTATCAAATTACCCATGACAATTTTCACAGAACTAGAACAAATAATCCTAAAATTTATAAGGCATCATAAAAGACCCAGAATTGCCAAAGCAACCCTGAGGAAAAAGAACAAAGCGGGAGGCATAACCCTCCCAGACTTCAGATTATACTAAAAAGCTACAGTAATCAAAACAGCTTGGTACTGGCACAAAAGCAGACAGATGGATCAATGGAACACAATAGAGAGCCCAGAAGTAAACCCACACACCTATGGATAATTACTCTTCAACAAAGGAGGCAAGAATATACAATGGGGAAAAGACAGTCTCTTCAGCAAGTAGTGTTTGGAAAGTTGGACAGCCACATGTAAATCAGTGAAGTTAGAACACACCCTCATGTCAGACACAAAGATAAACTCAAAATGGTTTAAAGACTTAAATATAAGACACGACACCATAAAACTTTTAGAAGAGAACATAGGCAAAACATTCTCTGACATAAGTCATACCAATGTTTTCTTAGGTTAGTCTCCCAAGGCAATAGAAATAAAAGCAAAAATAAACAAATAGGACCTAATCAAACTTATAAGCTTCTGTACAGCAAAGGAAACCATAAACTAAATGAAAAGAGAACCTATGGACTGGGAGAAAATATTTGCAAATGATGCAGCCAACAAGGGATTAATCGCCAAAATATATAAACAGCTCATACAACTCAACAAGAAAAAGACAAATAACCCAATAGAAAAATGGGCAGACATTTCTCCAAAGACAACATACAGATGGCCAATAGGCACATGAAAAGATGCTCATAATCACTGATTATCAGAGAAATGCAAATCAAGACTACAGTGTGGTACCACCTCACACCAATCAGAATGGCCATCATTAAAAAGTCTACAAACAATAAATGCTGGAGAGAATGTGGAGAAAAGGGAACACTCCTACACTGTTGGTGGGAATGTAAATTGGTGCAGCCATTATGGAGAACAGTATGGAGGATGCTTAAAAAACTAAAAGTAGAGTTTCCATATGATCCAGCAATCCTACTCCTGGGCATATACCCAGACAAAACTATAATTTGAAAAGATACATGTAGCCCTATGTTCATAGCAGCACTATTTACAATAGCCAAGACATGGAAACAACCTAAATATCCACCAACAGATGAATGGATAAAGAAGATGTGGTATATAAATACAATGGAATATTACTCAGCCATCAAAAAGACTGAAATAATGCCATTTGCAGCAACATGGTTGGACCTAGAGATTATCATACTAAGTGAAGTAAGTCAGAAAGAGAAAGACAAATACCATATGCTATCACTTATATGTGGAATCTAAAATACAACACAAATCAGCATATCTACAAAACAGAGACAGACTCACAGACATAGAGAACAGACTTGTGGTTGCCAAGGGGGAGAGGAGGATTGGGAGCTTCAGATTAGCAGGTACAGACTAGCATGTATAGGATGGATAAACAACAAGGTCCTACTGTATAGCACAGGGAACTATATTCAATATCCTGTGATAAACCATAATGGAAAAGAATATATATATATATATATATATATATATATATATATATATATATATAACTGAGTCACTTTGCTGTACAGCAGAAATTAATGCAACACTGTAAATCAACTACACTTCAATAAAATTTTTTAAAAAAAGATGTGGCTTTCGCCATCTGGATTTGAATTCAACTGCATCATTTACTGGCTGTGTGATCTCAGGCAAGTTTCTTCCCCCCGCTGTAGTGGAGGCTGTGGTCTGCTGCCCAGAGCCTCTTCAGGACTGAGGCTCTCATTCCCCTGCTGCTGGGTTTCCCTCTGGGACTTGCCCTCAGCTGAAGACAGCCACCCTGCTTAAAGTCATGTGTGCCCTCCCCCTCAAACCTGCATCGCTGGAGGGCTGAGGTAGGAGTATGAAGGCCAGACCCTCCTGCTGTAAGGCGGGATAACCTGAGGGACATCAGAGCTCCTTGTAGGATCAACCAGGTTCTGCGTTACTACAGCATTGCATTTCAACTCCTCTCTGCCCATTCCATGAATCCTTACTCCCTCGTAGGTATTGTTCCTGAATGTTCTCCTCAGTAAACCTGCACACATCTGTCTCAGAGCACGTTTTCTGGGGAACCAACCTACGACAGTGAATAGTGGTGCCAGGAGTGCTGATAGGAATAGACATCAAAATGGGATTTTGTTGCTGGATCACCTATGGTCCACTGGCCAATGAGGACTTCCAGCACATAGTTGTGGCACGATTGTTAAAGCTTTCCCAGGTGGTGAACTGGGTTGGGGTACTGGTGGAAGGGAATGCACTGGTGTGTGCTGGTCACTGTGCATTGTGTTCTGTTACCCCAGACCTGGGGACTAGACTCTGAGTTTGAACCTGGAGCTATGTTCCCATCAGTAGAAACTCCTGCCCTTGTAGGTCTTGTTTTCCTGAAAAATAAGGGCGTGGGTCGCACTGATTGGACAAGCTGATTTACTGAAGGCCCTTCCAGCTCTAGCATCCTCCACAAGCTGTGAACTACTGATGGAAGAGGGTGGGGGGCTGGGGGCTGGGATAGGAGTGCCCTGGAGCCAAGAGTGTGAATGAGTGTCGGGGTGGTGGGTGGAGGGGCCTGGAGGCGATTTTCTGTCCCCACCTTGCCTGAAGCAGCCTGTCTGATCCTGGGCTCAGGCCCCCAGACCTCCCCAAGGCTGGTGGGTTCTAATTCTGAGGCACTTGTAGCTGACCCCACTGAGCTTGGATTTTTGTCTGCTTCCCTCAGGATGATCCCGGCCTCATAGATTTCTCTTTCTTCCTCCCATGTCTGCCCACAGTCTGGCAGGATGGTGTGGGCTCAGGATCACACAGCTGCAGAAGCGGGAGGGGTCAGACTTGCAGGCATGGGTGTCCGGTCCATGAGGCCTTGAGTTTGAACTCCTGGACTGGCCTGGGCAGGCAGGACCTCACTCCATCCCCTCCAGAAGACCACATGGGCACTTGACCCACTCTTACTGCCTCCCACCAGCCCATGAGGCAGACACTCAGGGAAGAAATGGAGGCTCTGAAGGGTTCACTGGCTTCTTGAAGGTCCCACAGCTCGTGGTAGAGCCACATCCACATCTAGCACGGAGCAGCTCCCAGCCTGGTCCTCCCGCAGCCCTGCTCCTTGTTGGGGCCGACTCAGAAGCGCTTGGCAAGAGAAGAGAGGACGTGAGACATCAGGACTGTGATTGGGACAGTGGAAGGTTTTATTTTTTGTTTGCTTGTTTATTTATTCATTCCCAAGTGAAAATGATTCGTTATTTAGAATGCTTTAAAATTCAAAATCTAGAATTTAAAGAACAAAGTAAAAATTGCCCTTAAATTCCACCAACTGGAGATACTTACTGTTAACAGTTTGGTGAACAGATTTCCAGACAGCTCCGTGTGTGTGTGCGTGTGTGTGTGTGATATCTTATGATAATGGGATCATATATGGTTTCATAACCAACTCTTTTTACTCAACAATATGTCATGGAAATCTTTCCACATGGGTAAATATAGCTCTGTCCTTCATTTGTTGGCTGCAGACCATCCATTGTATTCCACTGCAAGTGAAAATATACATCATCTTTCATTTATCCAACTTAAAATGCTGGGCATTTAGCTAGTTTCCAGGATTTTGCTGTCACAGAGACTCTTGGATAAACATTATCACACCTCTACCTTGGCCATTTGTCCACCTGCTATCTCCAGGCACATTCTGATCTTAGAGAAAAATTTCCACAGCAACGGCAGTTACTCAGCTGCCTCATTCCAGTCACAGATTCTTGTTTTCCAGGGGCTCCTGAGGGGAGAGTGGCCTCCATTCCAGGTGCTCTCCCAGCAGCTCAGCAGAGGCACACTTAGGAATACAGCTTTTTCCTTGGGCAGCTGTGAGTGAAGGGCAAGGATGAGCCCTTGCCCCCGACCTGTGAAATTTCCAAGTCCAAATCCAAAGACACAACCAGGCCACATGAATCAGTCCTGTCGAGTTTGCTGGGGCTTGAGGGTGGCCTGCAAATCAGCAAGGTGCTTGGCTTTGCCCTCTAAGAGGCCAATGGGCCAGGTGGGGCCTAAAGAAACTTGGGCCAAATGCTGCCAGTGGGCCAAGATGGAAGTCTGGGCTTGGTGACCCACTGATTCATTTATCGATCTGTGCTTTTATCCAACAAGGCAGGTCTGTGGTAGGGCTGGTTATGCAGAACTGAGGAAAGGGAGGCTCACAGTTGGTAGTGTAGAGCCCGCAGACAGGTAGGGTGACTGATAATCCTCATGCATTTGAGGGGAGAAAGGTGGGGGATTGGAGGGTTTTGGGGGTAGTCACTTCATTACCAGACTGTAGGCTATACCTCAGCCAGGCAAGGCCTACTTTTAAAAAAAACAAAGTGAGAGTAACTTTCATCATTATGATTTCGCTCCCCCAACACTCACACATCACTTTTTGCCCAGGGGGTGAAACTCTTTTACCATTTTCAAAGGCAAGGTTTCCTCTGCAGCCCTGCAGTGTGTCCCAAAGTCACATGTTGGTTTACTGGGGTACAATGATTACATCAAGGGCTAGGCTTGGGGTCTGGAGGGGGCCTTCTAAAGGGGGTGAGAAGGGAGTGGGGGAGAGGACAGGAGAGTCCCAGGAGAGTCTTGGCATTGGGATCCTATTTACGAGGCCCTCGGGTTGTTGCCATAGAGGTGAGCATACATGAGCTGACTCCCACCAGCCTGATCATGAACTTGGCTGTCATGGTTGCCAGTTAGTGCCTCCACCCAGGAGACGGCCTTCAAAAGTGCTTTTGAGAAAAAACCTGCAACCAAGAATACTCTACCCAGTGAGGCTCTTGTTCAGATTCAATGGAGAAATCAAAAGCTTTACAGGCAAGCAAATTTAAGAGAATTCAGCACCACTAAACCAGCTTTACAACAAATGCTAAAGGAATTTCCCTAGATGGAAAAGCCCACAACTAGAAACAAGAAAATTACAAATGGGAAAGCTCACTGGTAAAGGCAAAATACAGGAAAGATAGGAAATCATCCACAGAAAATTATGATATCAAAACCAGCAATTGTGAGAAGAGGAGAGTACAAATGCAGGATATTGGAAATGCATTTGAAATTAAGAGACTAGCAACTTAAAACAACCTTGTACATATATAGACTGCTATTTCAAAACCTCATGGTAACCGCAAGCCAAAAATCTACAACACACAGACAAAAAAGAAAAAGCAACCCAAACATAACACTAAAGACAGTCATCAAATCAGGACTTCCCTGGTGGTCCAGTGGCTAAGACTCCATGCTCCTAATGCAGGGGGGCCAGGTTTGATCCCTGGTCAGGGAACTAGATCCCACCTGCCACAACTAAGAGTTTGTGTGCCACAACTAAAAGATCCCAAGTGAGGCAACTAAAGATCCTGCATGCCACAATGAAGATCCTGTGTGCTGCAACAAAGACTCGATGTGCCCAAATAAATAAATAAATATTAAAAAATGTTTAAAATGAAAGGATAATCATCAAATCACAAGAGAAGAGACCAAAAGAAGAAGGGAAGAAAAAAGACCTACAAAAACAAATACAAGACAATTAACAAAATGGCAATAAGAACATACATACTGATAATTACCTTAAATGTAAATGAATTAAACGCTCTAATACATACTAATAATTACCTTAAATGTAAATGAATTAAATGCTCTAACTGAAAGACATAGACCGGCTGAATGGATACAAAAACAAGACCCATAGATATGCTGACACACTTAAGATCTAGGGACCCATACAAACTGAAAGTGAGGGGGCAGAAAAAGTTATTCCATGCAAATGGAAATCAAAAGAAAGCTGGAGTAGCAATACTCATATCATACAAAATAGACTTTAAAATAAAGACTGTTACCAGAGACAAAGAAGGACACTACCTAATGATCAAGGGATTAATCCAAGAAGAAGATATAACAATTGTAAATATATATGCACCCAACATAGGAGCACCTCAATATATAAGGCAAATAAGGCTAACAGTCATAAAAGGAGAAATCGACAGTAACACAATAATAGTGGGGGACTTTGACACCCCACTTACTTCAATGGACAGACTATCCAGACAGAAAATCAATAAGGAAATACAGGACTTAAATGACATCTTAGACATGATGAACTTAATTGATATTTATAGAACATTCCAACCGAAAGCAGCATAATGCACATTCTTCTCAAGTGCACAAGGAACATTCTCCAGGATAGATCACATGCTGGGCCACAAAGCAAGCCTTGGTAAATTTAAGAAAACTGAAATCATATCAAGCATCTTCTCCTACCACTAACGTTATGAGATTAGAAACCAACTACAAGAAAAAAACTGTAAAAAACACAAACATGTGGAGGCTAAACAACATGTTACTGGGACTTCCCTGGTGGTCCAGTGGTTAAGACTCCATGCTTCCACTGCAGGGGGTACAGGTTCGATCCCTGGTTGGGGAATTAATATCCCGCATGCCGCGCATTGTGGCCAAAACAAAACAAACTACCAATATGTTACTAAACAATCAATGGATCACTGAAGAAATCAAACAGGAAATAAAAAATACCTAGAGACAAATGAAAACAAAAACATGACGATCCAAAATCTATGGGATGTTGCAAAAGCAGTTCTAAGAGGTAAGTCCATAGCAATACAATCTAACCTCAGGAAACAAGAAAAATCTCCAACAACTTAACCTTACACCTAAAGCAACTAGACAAAGAAGAACAAAGCCCAAATTTAGTAGAAGGAAAGAAATCATAAAGATCAGAGCAGAAATAAATGAAATAGAGATGAAGAAAACAATAGAAAAGATCAATAAAACTAAAATCTGGTTCTTTGAGAAGATAAACAAAATTGATAAACCTTTAGCCAGACTCATCAAGAAAAGAAAAGGGAGAGGGCTCAAATCAATGAAATTAGAAATAAAAAGGAGAAGTCACAACACCACAGAAATATAAAGGATCATAAATGACTACTACAAGCAGCTATATGCCAATAAAATGGACAACCTAGAAGAAAGGGACAAATTCTCAGAAAGGTACAATTTTCCAAGACTGAACCAGGAAGAAATACAAAATATAAACAGACCAATCACAAGTACTGAAATTGAAACTGTGATTTAAAAACTTCCAACAAACAAAAGTCCAGGACCAGATGGCTTCACAGGTGAATTCTGTCAAACCTTTAGAGAAGAGCTAACACCCATCCTTCTCAAACTCTTCCAAAAATTGTAGAGGAAGGAACACTCCCAAACTCATTCTATGAGGCCACCATCACCCTGATACCAAAACCAGACAAAGATACCACAAAAAAGAAAATTACAGGCCAATATCACTGATAAACATAGACGCAAAAATCCTCAACAAAATACTAGCAAACCAAATCCAACAATACATTAAAAGGATCATATACCATGCTCAAGTGGGATTTACCCCAGGGATGCAAGGATTTTTCAATATCTGCAAATCAATCAGTGTGATACACCACATTAACAAATTGAAGAATAAAAACCATATGATCATCTCAATAGATGCAGAAAAAGCTTTTGACAAAATTCAACACCAATTTATGATAAAAACTCCCCAGAAGTAGGCCTAGGGGAACCTACCTCAACATAATAAAGGCCATATATGACAAACCCACAACTAACATCAAACTCAACAGTGAAAAGTTGAAACCATTTCCTCTAAGATCAGGAACAAGACAAGGCTGTCCACTCTTGCCACTTTTATTCAATGTAGTCTTGGAAGTCCTAGCTATGGCAATCGGAGAAGAAAAAGAAATAAAAGGAATCCAAAATGGAAAAGAAGAAGTAAAATGGTCACTGTTTGCAGTTGACATGACACTATACATAGAAAATCCCAAAGATGCTGCCAGAAAACTCCTAGAGCTCATCAATGAATTCAGTAAAGTTGCAGGATACAAAATTAATACAGAGAAATCTGTTGTATTTCTATACACTAACAAAAAATCAGAAAGAGAAATTAAGGAAATAATCCCATTTACCATTGCATCAAAAAGAATAAAACACCTAGGAATAAACCTACCTAAGGAGGCAAAAGACTTGTACTCTGAAAACTATAAGATGCTGATGAAAGAAACTGAAGATGACAGAAACAGATGGAAGATATACCATGTTCTTGGATTGGAAGAATCAATATTGTCAAAATGACTATACTACCCAAAGCAACCTACAGATTCAATGCAATCCCTATTAAATTACCAGTGGCAATTTCCACAGAACTAGAACAAAAAGTGTTTAAACTTATATGGAAACACAAAAGACCATGAATAGTCTAAGTAATTATGAGAAAGAAAAATGGAGGTTGAGGAATAAGGCTCCCCAACTTCAAACTATACTACAAAGCTACAGCAATCAAAACAGTATGGTACTGGCACAAAAACAGAAATATAGATCAATAGAACAGGATAGAAAGTCCAGAAATAAACCCACGCACCTATGGTCAATTAATTTACAACAAAGGAGGCAAGAATATACAATGGAGAAAAGACAGTCTCTTCAATAAGTGATGCTGGGAAAACTGAAAAGCTACATGTAAAAGAATGAAACTAGAACATTCTCTAACACCATACACAAAAATAAAATCAAAATGGATTAAAGACCTAAATGTAAGACCGGATATGCTAAAACTCTTAGAGGAAAACACAGGCAGAACACTCTCTGACATAAATCGCAGCAATATCTTTTTGGAGCCACCTCTTAGAGTAAAGAAAATAAAAACAAAAATAAACAAATGGTACCTAATTAAACTTAAAAGCTTTTGCACAGCAAAGGAAACCATAAACAAAATAAAAAGACTACTCACAGCATGGGAGAAAATATTTGCAAATGATGCGACCAACAAGGGATTAATTTCCAAAAAATATATACAAACAGCTCTTGTAGCTCAATAGCAAAAAAAAAAAAAAGCACATGAAAAGATGCTCAACACAGCTAATTATTAGAGAATTGCAAATCAAAACTACAATGAGGTATCACACTGGTCAGATGGCCATCATTAAAAAGCCTACAAACAATAAATATTGGAGGGACTTCCATGGTGGCGCAGTGGTTAAGACTCTGTGCTCCCAGTGCAAGGGGTCTGGGTTCAATCCCTGGTCAGGGAACTAGATCCCACATGCATGCTGCAACTCAGAGTCCCCATGCTGCAACGAAGGTCCTGCAATCGGCAACGAAGTTCCCACATGCCGCAACTAAGACCGGGCGCAGCCAAATAAATAAATTAATTTAAAAAACCAAAAAACAAAAAACAATAAATGCTGGAGAGGATGTGGAGAAAAGGGAACACTCCTATGCTGTTGGTGGGAATGTAAATTGGTACAGCTATTATCGAGAACAGTATAGAGTTTCCTTCTAAAAATAGAACTACCATATGATCCAGCAATCCTACTGCTGGGGATATATCTGGAGAAAACCATAATTCGAAAAGATACATGTACCCCAATGTTCATTGCAGCACTATTTACAGTAGCCAAGACATGGAAGCAACGTAAATGTCCATCAACAGATGAATGGATAAAGAAGATGTGGTGCATATATACAATGGAATTTTACTCAGCCATAAAAATGAATGAAATAATGCCATTTGCAGCAACATGGATGGACCTAGAGATTATCATACTAAGTGAAGTAAGTCAGACAAACATCATATGATATTACTTACATGTGGAATCTAAAAAAATAATACATGTGAACTTATTTACAAAACAGACTCAGACTTTGAAAACAAACTTATTGTTAAGAAGGGGAAATGTGGAGGGAGGGATAAATCAGGAGTTTGGGATTAGACATACACACGACTATATATAAAATAATCAACAAGGACCTACTGTACAGCACAGGGAACACTACTCAGTAGTCTGTAATAACCTATATGGGAAAAGAATCTGAAAGAGTGGACATATGTATATGCATAACTGAGTCACTTTGCTGTACACCTAAAACTAACACCACATTGTAAATCAACTCGAATATAAATGAAATTAAAAATTTAAAAAGTGCTTCTGATGTATTCTTGCTCTTGCTGGGACAGTAGCGCCCCACCCTTGCGTGCTCAGGGAGCTCTCAGAATCGGCCGGTGCTGCTAGGAATCCATTTCAGGACAGGGCCGTGGCTGAGCCAGGGTGGAAGATGATACGGCTCCTAGCAGCCTCTATCCATTTCCCAGGCTTTAATCACAGTACTCTGATTTCCTCCTTCCTTCCCTAATCTTAGGCCTTGTACTTCTAGGGGGATGGCTCTGCCCCCCCACCCCCAGAACTGGGGCTCTAACATACGACACAGGCCTAAGCCAATCCATACATCACAGAGGACAACTCGTGACCTGGCTGACACCAATCAGAAGTGTCTCAGGCTTCTCTCCTGCCATGGCACCAGGCTCTGTCCTTCCCAGGGGCAGCTAGAGCTCCAGCTGGCCATCCACCTGACTACACGGACTGTGGGGCAGGGCACAGGTCTGCACAGCTACCCCAGGGCTCGTTTCAGGGACAAATGTGAACCACTCTGGGGACACTCAGAGACTTACGACAACTGGACTGAATTACTGCTGACACCTCTAATTCTGTGCTTCAGCTGAGCACTGATAAGACACAATCCTCACCGTTGTCACCTATTCCTAAGGTCACCTCCTGCCTTATCACTGAAATTCCCCCCTTAAGCCCAGCCCTGGAACTCTCAGGTGGGACCAGCTCTGGTTCTTGATTTTGAGCCACGGAAGGGCACAGAAAGACCCTGGAGACCAATTCATCCCCACAGATGAAGAAACAGGGGCCCAGAGAGGGGCCATGACTTTCCCTGAGACACACAGCCTATTACAAAGCCAGGACAGGTCCCCAAAACCCATCTCATGCCCTTCCCACTGTTAGTGCTGTATCCCTTACCCATACATTCAGCTGCAACAACGGATTGGAAAATCAAATTAGAACAGTCCTGGCCTGGGTGCTGTTGCTCGCTCGACCGCAGTGTTTTCCTCTTTTTGCTCTGCTGTGTTCACCGTGGCCTCTTCCGAGTGCTTGTTGCCTCGCACAGCAAGACAGCTGCTCCATCTTCCAGCTCTCATGTCTGCTTTCTGGGTATGAGAAGAGAGAGCGCGCAGGGGCGCAGGGCTACGCTAGCCCAGGTGGTTCCTGTTAAATGCCTTCCTGAAATCCATACCCTGTAACTTCCACTTATCTCATCAGCCAGGCCTGGTTGCCTGGCCATCCAGAGTGAATATTTTTAGCTGAGCACATTGCCATTCCGAAGCAAATTGAGGTGTGCTAGGAAGGAAGAAGGGGAAGGGGATATTGGAGGCCACAGGCAGAGTCGGCCGTGAATCTGCCTGGATGGGGATTTTGGCTAAGAAGGCCCTGCCCAGCATGTCGCCAGGCCCTTCTCTTCATCCCCCAGTGTCCCAAAGGCTGGCCACAGTAGAGACTATAACGTGGAGTTGGAGGTTTCTGGGGATGTCAGAAGCTAGGAAGGTGGAAGGGGGTTATTCTGACTACACGTCCTCCTCATGCTAGTCTTCGAGGGCTTTCCCCTTCCTGAAAGCCGCACTCAGAAATGCGCGGCGGGGAGCACGGGGGCATAGGACCAGGGGAGCCGAGAGCCACGTGCTGGGCAGGAAACTGAAGTCAGGACGCTGCTCCCACCCTCGGCTACCTTGCTGGGACCCCTGGGCTCCCTGCTTCGGCACCATCCTGCACCTTCCACCCCTCCCCCATGGAGGGCACGGAGCGTGGTCATAGGCCCAGCCCTCCTTCTGGGCTGGGCCCAGCTCCAAAAGGGCCTCCTAACCACTCGCCCTTCCCACCGGGCCTCCCGCCCCGCCGGGGTAGCACCTGTCACGCTCTCAGGACGTGTGTGCTCACCATCTTTACCAGTGAGACGGCCTGACGAGCAGCATCAGAAACGCAAGTTCTTGGGCTCCACCCCGGCCCCGTGGAATCAGACTCTGGGGGTGGAGCCAGCACTCTGCTTTTACAAGCCCTCCAGGTGGTTCTGATACACTGTCCGGTTTGAGAATCACTAACGTAATTACTTGCAGGCTGTGAAACAGCTTCTGGGCTGTTAGTGCCGACCCAAAGGCAGCTGGGAAAGGCAAAAATAAAAAGAGCTCACGTGGCCCCTCTGCACTCAGCACCCACCAAGGCAATAATCCTGGGAAGACTGAGATTTTTGAGTCTAAGAATAATTGTTAGAGCTAGGAACTACAGAAGGACCATCCAAATCTCCATTTTATAGACTTGGAAACTGAGGTTGGGATGGGAGAAAGCATTTGCCTGAGGTGAACACCAAAAGTGGAACTAGAATTCAAGTTTCTTGAATCCTAGGTTTATTTTTTCCCCAAATTGTAATATCTTTTGAAAAACTGTAGCATGTATACCTATTGTGTGAATCTTTTACAGGTACGTGGTCCTAAGGAATCCATCCTCAGTGCAAACGTGTAAAGAAAGCCCTGGGGAGGAGTCTGAAGGTGGGGTGATGCCTCATCCTCAATGTGCTGTGGAGCCAGGTGTCCCTGCGCCTCTTGTTGGGGGGTCACTCACCTTCTCCCGGTCCCTTCTTCCAAACATTAGCCCAGTGGCCTCACCAAATGAGCCCAAGGGCAGGGCCAGGAGGCTTTAACCGAACGTGTGTCTTCCAGAGCCCTGACAAGAGGGGTGTCAGAGCTGGACAGCTGTGCACACAGCAGGCTGGCACAAAGCTGCCATCTGCGGGGCCTGTGATAAGGGCACCAGTGGAGGCCCATCTACCACGTGGCTACAAATTTAAAACTTACAAACCAAGCTAACAAACTTAAATGTGTCCCGTCCTCCTACTTTGACAAATAAACCTTTATATAGACTCAGTCGAATGGAATATAAGTTTCAGAGGGTACAGGCTCCATCCCATAGCTCTTCTTACCCAGGCTCCATTCTGTACTTTGAGGGCCTGTGCACATGCAAGAGGACACTGTGGCCTGTTCATCAAGCTCCAGCTCCACCTCCCTGCAAAGGGCCACCTTTTGACCACCCTTTGGAGGCAAGATCTGGAGAAGAGGCCTGTCCAGACCCTGGAAGCTGGCTCAGGACTGCTTGGGATAAGAATTCCAGGAGCATGTCTAAAAGATGGGGTCTGGGCTTTGGGTGAACACCTCCCATTTCCCCACGACTCCTCCAGCTGTGGGGGAGGGATGTGGTCAGAGGAGGGCTCCAGGAGAGACCTCTGAGGGCTCGCCTCTCAACATGTGGTCCCTGGACTGGCAGCGTGGGCGCCACCTGGGCGCTGGTTAGAGCTGTAGCCTCGCTCCAGACCTACTGAATCAGAACTGGCGCTCTAACAAGATCCCCAGGGGATTCATGTGCACACTGAGGTTTGAAAAGCACTGTTCTAAACCACAAAACCCAGGCCCAGGGTCCCTCTTGTCCAGGTCTACGGGTACTAACAGTGGGTATTAATAAACATTTGCTCAGCGAATGCCAAACATCCCCTAAAGCAGCTGGGGTGGCTGGCTGCTCGCTCACAGTGCTTTAATCTCTTCTTTCTCTGGGGCCTCAGTGGCCAAGTTTCAGCTCTAGGCCCTGCTGTCGGCCTGAGCTGACTGGTCCAGCAGGAGTCACCTGACCCACATTGGGTCCATCAGATGATCTGTCCCAGGAATCTGCAACTTAAGCCCCAAAATCAGGTTCCCAGAGCAGCAGCAATGGTAATAGCCAATGTCTTTCTTGCACCGGTTATGTGCCAAGCACAGCACTGAGTGTTTTACATATAGTATAAATATCCCATCTTCACAACCACTTCACCAGGTAGGTATTATTATTCTGCTGTTGTTTAGATGGGGAGCTGTGGCTCAGATGTTAAGTAACTCTCCCAAAGGTTTGAGGGGGCAGGGACGGCACTAGGAGAGCTGAGCGACCGGCCAAGCCCGAGCCGTGTGGTGTACAACGTCATCAACGCCATTCACATATTTTTTTTTTTTTTTTTTGTGGTACACAGGCCTCTCACTGTTGTGGCCTCTCCCGTTGCGGAGCACAGGCTCCGGACACGCAGGCTCAGCGGCCACAGCTCACGGGCCCGGCCGCTCCGCGGCATGCGGGATCCTCCCAGACCGGGGCACGAACCCGCGTCCCCTACATCGGCAGGCGGACGCTCAACCATCACACCACCAGGGAAGCCCCACATATTTTTTTTATGTGAATATGTTTTTAGTTTATTTAAATGGTTTATTTATTTATTTATTTTTGCATGTTTAGTATGATCTTTTTATAAAAAGAGTGTGTATACAAACATGTAAGTACAAATACATAAAGTACTAGAAGGTTTTGGATCCAAGTGTCTGCTGCTGTTTCATGTGATTGGTGGAAATAGGGGCAGGACAGGAATAAAGACGCAGACCTACTAGAGAACTGACTTGAGGACATGGGGAGGGGGAAGGGTAAGCTGGGACGAAGTGAGAGAGTGGCATGGACATATATACACTACCACATGTAAAATAGCTAGCTAGTGGGAAACAGCCGCATAGCACAGGGAGATCAGCTCGGTGCTTTGTGACCACCTAGAGGGGTGGGATAGGGAGGGTGGGAGGGGGGCTCAAGAGGGAGGGGATATGAGGATATATGTATGCACATGGCTGATTCACTTTGTTATACAGCAGAAACTAACACACCATTGTAAAGCAATTACACTCCAATAAAGATGTTAAAAAAAAATTCGTCATCAATTTCTGCTGCCAGGGCCTGGGGCTTCCGGGCTTCATGGTGGTTGGGCGAGCAGGAGGCCCAGCTCTGTGAAGCGGCTGCAGGGAGGGAGGGAGGCCTTGGGGCAGAATGAAGGGCAGGAGCTGTGGGAGAAGGGAGCCCAGAGAACCTCCACTCCCCACGCGAGCACAGGGCCCCGGCCAAGAGCAGCCCACTCACCACACTTCAGTACAGGCCAGAGAGCCCGCCGTGAGGACTGACCCCTCCTTTCCTCTGTGGGTGATTTATTTTGGAGACATAGGGCAGGGGCGGTGGAGAAGTCTGCATCCTGCTCTGAACCTGGTCCCCAGAGGAACGGACACCTAAGAGGCCGAGAGGGTGGAGGCAGCCGGGATGTGCTGGGACGGCTAAGGCCAGAGAACCAGTCTATACTGGAGAAGGGAGCTGGGGGCCTCCCTGGCTGGAGGCCCTGGCTGATTCCTGACTCTGGCTCTGAGTGGAATCTGCCATTTGGGGTGGCAGGGGGATGGCCTGGGGCACGTAGGCCTCTGATCACCTAAGAGGAAAAAACTAATCGTCAGCAGCAGGTTTCTATCAGAATCCAAGCCTCAGCAGGTGCAGGGCTGTTTGGCTTTATTTAAAAAACAAACCAACATCTTTCATTAGCATTAACCCAGCGGTGGCCACACCTCGGCAGGCTCACAGTACAGGGTTACACCCTGGGCACCACCCTGGCCCAGGGCAGCCACACAGAAATACACTTCTCACTGCACAGATCTCCCTTAAAAAAAAAAAAAAATCAAACAATCATCAGGTCAGAGAAGAATCACTTGCTCCCCCAGTGAGTACACACTGGGTAGCGGAAGCCGGCTCCTCCTGGCTTCGCACAGTGGGGCGGGGGCCAGGACTCCTCAGGACCGTGTGACCACGGCGGGGACACTGCCAGCAGCCTCACTCCCTGCTGAGGGCGGAAGGGATCCACCCCAGCGCCCACGGGTGGCGGCGAAGTGCTGGGAGCCCAGCCTGTCATCAGCATCCCCAAAGCCCCCGCAGACTGAGATGCAAATAGCTCCAGGCCCACGCGGCTCCCCGTCTGCTGACGAGGGTGGCTCGCTCCTGTTTCTTCTCTTGCTTCTTACTTTTTTCAGGGAGCAGAGTTCAGAGTAAGAGCTGGCAGTTCTGGAAACTTTCTTGCTCCTCAGACAACCACGGCGATCATGGAGACCCGCTCCAGACACCTTCCACTGACTCAAAGGGGATGGGAAGGAGGGACCCTTCCTTTGGAGTGAGTGGCCCTCGGGCCCAGTCAGTGCACGGCTGGGCGAGGAGACCCCGGGCTCACAGCTGAGGAGATGGAGCTCCTCTCAGCACCTCACCTGGCCTGTAGCTCCTCTGACAAAGAGAAAGGCATCTTCCCCTTCCCGGCCCTTCAGAGGGCCTCCTGCTGCCTTAGCGACCTGGGCCACCTGCTGCTCCAGGGCCTGGAGATTACTGGGCCGCCCTAGAGGCTGAACCCTTCAGTGTGGAGGAAACTACCGCTGCTAGAGATACAGGAGTAGCTCCAGAGCAGTGGACATCACGCTGGGGTAGGAGGGGATAATCTGAGATGCCGCCTAAGGGGAGCAAACACAGGAGGAGGGATTCCTGCTGACTGGGCTTAGCCCCAGGACAGAGCCGGGTGCAGCTGAATCACCAAAGGGCGGGGCACACAGAGCACGAACGGTTCTGAGGCCTGCTGTCCTTACCACAGACAGGTATTCAGGCAAGATTTTAGACCCCCAACCCTGCGTCAAGCCCCCACCTAGTAAAAGTTCTTAGAAACACTTCCTTTGTTCTAGGACCCCTTGAGGGTTTCACCCCTAGGGCCCAGCCCTGGCTCCCTGCCTTCCCCAGCCCAGCACAGTCAGGGGCCCGGTGGTCTGGGCCACGCCTAGCCACAGAAGACAAGGACAAAGGGCTGCGTGTGCCCAGCAGCTTCGCCTCCTGGCGGGGTGGGGGGTCTGGCTCCAGCCTCATCTGGTGATGCCTTGGTGAACAGACACAGCATCCTGGGGGGAGGCTGGCATGGGGAGTCCAGAGGACAGACGGAGCAGGGGCTGACGGGAGGTGCTGGCTGTGGTGTCCCTTCTCCAGAGGGGGAGGTGGGAACTGTCAGGGAGGGGCCGGCAGGCCTGTCATCTCAGCAGGCCCCCTGGGCGGCTCAGCAGGGCAAGCTCCAGCAGAGAGGGCGTGTGGGAAGCTCGGGTTCAGCCTGTTTCCCTGGCAACCGGTCTCTTCCAAAGCCGAGGCTGGCGAGGATCCGTGTGGTGGGAGCCTGCAGATCTGCAGGGCAGCGGCTGTACCAGCCTGTGGGTGGGACGTGACTGGGAGGCGGGCCAGCGCACCACCTCAGGTAGCAGAGGGACAGGCGGCGCCGGGGAGGCAGCGGCTGGGTTCCAGCAGGAGGGAGAGACCTGCTCGGTCCAGCTGGGGGACTTTGCTGTAACATCTCTCTTTATCCCACTCTGGAGCGATCACAGAAGCTTCAGTGTTGGAATCGCAGCGCTGGGGAGCTCTGTGGTTTCTCACGCTTCCTCTCCCGGCACACGTTTCCCCCTGAGCAGTGTTAACTGGATTTACTGAGGAGAGCGGCCTTATTTAGGGAGATTTCTGAATAGGCTTCCATTCCAAGGGAGGGCGAGGCTTGCCCAGAGCGGCTTCAGAGGTAGGGCTGGAGGAGGCTGGCCGCGAGGGTCGGCGGGAGCAGCAGCAGGAGTGGGGAGACCCTGGAAGCGACGAGCGCTGAGGGATTAAACACAGGTGGTTAAGGCCTCCGAGGGCCGAGAGCCGTATTTGTGGCCCGCTGGCACTCATGTGCAGGACTAGATGGAGAATACTTTCGGGCACTAAACTCACCTCGGGCTCCCTCTGGCTACCCTATTACAATTTTTCTTTCCCCTGGTTTCTTTACATATCCATTTCTTTCACAATTATACTACATGTATATTTATGCAGTTGCCTGAATCCTCTTTGGGTGACTATTTTTAGCATTTATAATCATTATCCAGGTCTGTCTGGGTTCCACAGCCAGTGTTTCAGACCCTCCCAGGACACTTCACCTTGATCGTCTGCAAAGACCCAGAGTGCCCTTCAGTTCACTCAAGGTTTTGGGTGAAAGATGCCCAGGGAGTATGCCCACTCTTCCTCTGTGGGGTGTGAACCCGCCTGTCCCGCCCTACCTGTGTCTGAGCACTGCTGAGACAACATCCCTTCCAGAGCTGCCATGTAGTCGGGGCCTAGCCAGTCACGGTAAGTAGTCTTCTCTCCCACAGGTACTGCCCGGAGGGTGGCATCCTTGAAAAGCAGGTCTTGGCCATGGTAGTTGGAGGAGTCGAACATTTTGAACCCATTCTTATTGTGGTCATCTCCAAACAGGTCCTGGAAGCACACAGCAGACCTGCTTTGCATCTGGGCTCACAAAGGGTCACCTGGGTATCACTTGCCACTAACTGCTTTATACACCAAGGAGCAAGGAAAGTCAGGTGCCAAGACTCTGCTTTGAAATCATAAGCTTGACAACTCATTGACCTCTGTTACCAAAGCAGATTTGGAGGAAGAGATGACCATAGCCACCACAGTAAGACAGCCGTTCAGAAACATCACACCAAACCAGCTCTTGGATACAGAACTGAAGCCTGAGCCTTACAGGCAGAAGGACCCAGAAATGAGAGATGATGTAGTTGAGATAACCGAGGGGTTTGCTAAACCTGCTCAGCACTCCTCAACCTCTTCTACCAGGCTTCCTCACTCTATCTTATGGGTGTCCTTTTCCCCAAACCCAAATGATTTCATAAGACAGCCTTTTGTTCTGTCACTAGAAGGTACTAGGCGAGTTGAATATCCTTTACTAACCCACCCTCCTAGCACCCAAGAGATTCTTGCAGCAGCTGTTGTCTTCCCTTGCTGAGGGTCCTCGGGGTGAATGTGCTATGGCTCCCGCCCTGAGTCACTAAAGAGGCCAGAAGGGATGTGAGAAATTATGAATACATACAGGACATCAGGAGAACATGGACGAATGCTTCTGTCAGCTTTTAAATACCAATCAAGGGGGAAAGAAAGAGTAAGGTGGTTATTGATCTTTCTGGGGGAACTCAAGGATCCTCTTGAGGATCTGATGAAAGTTCTCAGCCTTCTCCCCAGAAAAGGGCACATCTACACAGAGCTCTTCCCCCACATCACTTCAGAGGGTTTGGGGACCCGTGGGGAAGCCCAAGGACCCAGAGTCAAGAACTCCTGGGACAGAGGGACTCTGTGGGGAAGATGAGAGCAAACATCATTTCAAAGGTTACGAACTGGCCTGGAGAGCCAGCTGGCTCTGCGAGTCTGTGGCGCTTATGGGTGGAGGGAAAGGAGGTCAGTTTCAGCCTATGTCAGGTTGGGGGTGCGTAGAGGGGGAGGTTGGGAACCAGGGGCCCTGCTGTCAGACAGCCTGGGTTCAAATTTTAGGTGTGTTTTAGGTATTTGTTTTTAGGCCAATAGGATTTGCTGATGCACTGGAAGTAGAGTGTTAGAGGAAGACAGGAGTCTGAGCTGACCCCTGAGGAAATGGAAAGGCTGAAGCTGCTATTCACTGAAGTGGGGAAGATGGAGGGAAAAAGGGGAGTCCAACTTTGATTTGTTCAGCTCAAGATGCCTGTTAGAAATTGAAATGTCAAGTAGGTAGTTGTTAAAGATGCAAGTTTGAGATTAAAGGGTGGGACTGAAGCAGGGCTGAGGATGTACACTTAGGAGTCATCAGTATATAGACTGTAGTTAATGACCTGTGGCTGGACGAGATCGATATGGGTTTGCAGGTGCCGACAGAGAAGAGGGCTTAGTATTGAACCCTGGGGCACTCAGGTGGTTACCAGCCAGGGAAACGAGGAAGAACCAGCAAAGGAGACTGGGAGGGCTTCCCTGGCGGCGCAGTGGTTGAGAATCTGCCTGCTAATGCAGGGGACACGGGTTCGAGCCCTGGTCTGGGAAGATCCCACATGCCGCGGAGCAACTAGGCTCACAACTACTGAGCCTGCGCGTCTGGAGCCTGTGCTCTGCAACAAGAGAGGCCGCGATAGTGAGAGGTCCGCGCACCGCGATGAAGAGTGGCCCCCACTTGCCACAGCTAGAGAAAGCCCTCGCACAGAAACGAAGACCCAACACAGCCAAAAATAAATAAATTAATAAATTAATAAATAAATTAAAGTACCCTTAATTAAAAAAATAAAATGTATTTCACACCAGGGTCAAATTAAAAAAAAAAAAATGGAGACTGGGAGGAGAGGCCAGAGAGGTAGGAGGAGAGCCAGGCAAGCGTGGGGCCCTGGGAACCAAGCGGGGGAACTGCATCCAGGAAGGAGGTGAACTTCAGGAAGAGGGAGCCGCAGCCAATGCTGCTGAGGGGTCAGGGAGAGGCAGACTGAGAAACAGCCGCTCTATTCAGCAACATGGGTCACTGTGACCTTGACCAAGGCAGTTTCAGGGCCCTGGTGGGGCCTCTCCAGAGTAGTCTCTATCTTTAAGAGAGACCAGGAGAGGAGGAACTGATGACTCCGGAATAGAGATGGCTCTTTGAAGGAGTTTTGCTGTAAAAGGGAGTGGGATTACGGCTACAAGGGGATGTGAGGCCAAAAGAGGGTTCATTTGTTTTTACGAGATGGTAAAAATAACAGCAGGTTTGTATGTTGGTGAGAATAGTCCGGCTGAGAAGGGAAATTAATGATGTAGGTGACAGAGGGCACAGTGGTTGGAGGGATGGCTTCGGCTAAGTGAAAATCAAATTCCCCTCAGGCTTGCTCAGTTTCTCCTCAAGTCTGCTCCAGGTAGACTGAGGCGACCCAGGGGCTTGGCTCCCCTCTGTCACCCTCCTCCCAGTGAGGCAGCCCCTGCCCTGGCTCACCTGGGCCTTGTCCAGCAGTCCATACACAGTGAAGATGTTGGTGTCCGGCCGGACCATGACAGCATGGGACGGTATCTGTGCCAGGTTGCAGGCTGCGAACTGGGTCACCTCGGCCCGGGCGCCATTGGGACACAGCAGCTCGTACTCCTCCGACATGAGCTCAGCAGCCCAGGGCTCAGAATTGTGGCCTGAGGGGATGGAGCAGAGGCAGGGAGAGGAATAGAGAGAGGCTGCTCTCCTCGGGGGATCCCCAAATCCTTGGCTGGGGAGGGGCGGTGATATCTGGCCAGCTCCCCAGCCCTCTCCATTCTTCAGTTGCTCTGCTGTATTGTCAGGGTGAGAGAACCCAGCTGGGCTAATAAGGTTATTCATAGGGAATAGGAAGTATGCACTATGTAACTCTGCACTGGATGATCACTCCCATTTTACAGGTGGAGAAACTGAGGCTCTTAATCACTCCCCGGCAAAGAACTCCATCTGTGTGTTACAGGTCTCAGGGTGGGATGGGCTCCTCCCCTAAGAGCTGGAGTTCTCAAGCCAGAAGAAGTATAACATCAAGTATGGATCTGTAAGATGCAGTTTCAAAGGCCCCTCCTTGCAAAGAATCTCATCAGGTAGGTCTAGAATGGGGCCCAGGAATCTGCATTTTAAACTAGCAACCCAGTCATTCTGATGCAGGTGGTTGGTCCGAAGGCTTCCTGACAAACACTACTCTTAGGAATCACATTATTTTTATGTCTTCCTGTATTTCCAGGAGGAACTCCAGGTGGGCTCACGAGCAGAGATAAAAGAATTTGAGTGACCCTGGGAGGCGGTCACCTCCCTGCAGGTGACCTCGCAAGGGCCCTGCCTCCTCCCCAGCCCTCACCCCAGGACCACAGAGGGCACAGGCTGGGACCAGGCAGGGCTCACAGCTCCTGCAGGAGCATGCGGTTCCCTCCTTCTCGGGGATGATCCCCAGTGTTCTTGGTGGGAGGTTGGCAGGGGAGGGGGGGTATGGCAACAGGGCCTGGAACCCTTCCAGCTCTCTTGGGGCAACTGGTGTACAGCTTAGTGACTTTCATAGGCAGGGTGGGATCTGAGTTTTGAAACACTGACTGATGTTTCTTCCCTGCGTGTCTCGCTTTCCCTTTGCCAATGTCCTCCTCCTCTTCGGGCCTTCTGCCTTTCTGCCCTGAGCTCCTGGGAAGAGATGTGTTAGAACAGAGTGGAGAAGACTTAACCTCCAGTGTTTGGGGTTTCAAAGCCAGGGGTGTAGGCAGGGTATATAGAAAATGCAAACAATAAAGTGTTGAGGGAAACAGCTTTCAGTCTTCAAAATGGGTAGATTCCCTGAGGAGGGAGAACAGGATGGGGCAGGGGAGTGATGCACGGTCAAGGGCCTGCACACCGATAGGACCTCAGGTGGGGGCTTAGGGGTCCTGGAGGAGTTCCTGGGCTCTTCTTCCCGGGTGGAGCCCACAAAGGTGACTCCAGAGAAAAAAACCACCTGTGTGATGTGAATGGGGGTGTGCCTTGCCTCACACGGCGTGGGGGCTGCCGAGTGATTTCCCTGCGCGTGTCATTGACCTGCTCAGGACCAAACACCAGATGCTGATGTGAACTGATAACCCTGGGGAGAGAGGCCCCTGCCACCTCTACCCACACACCTGGGTGCCATATAAACACCCCAGAAGGGGTTCTCTCCAAATTGATTGAGTTTCTACCATTTCAGTGGAATGGGGATTTGGATTCCAGACAAATAAAGACTGTCATGTGACCTGTGCATTTGGATACGTGGCCTGAGGTCTGTTCTTACCACTCGGCCTTTGGAGCTCCTGGGATCCCCAAGGGGCAGAGCCTTCTAGACTCAGTCTTTCCTGGCTGCCACTTGGCCCACAGTCCCAGCACCATCTAGCGCCTGGATTCTGCTGGAGATGGGGAACAGCCCCGCCAGGATCTGGCCCTGCCGTGTCCCAGCACCATCACATACCATTTGTGTTGTCGAAGACAGTCGTGTGCTTAACGAAGGCAACGTCCCCTGCATTCTCAGCCAGGCATCTGCCACACAAGAAGCCAAGACAGGTGTTGGCAGAAGGTCCCACCCCTGTGCCTGGCCCCAGGACCACCTCCCCACACCCCTCCCAGCCCGCCAGGTACCTGAAGGCGCCACTGTAGCCATAGTACCTCTCCTGGCTGTTTCCCACACACTTGTTGTGGCCTTGCTCATCTCCCACGCAAAGTGCGCACAGTGAGGATGGGTAGTGCTTGGGGTTGTTCACGGGCACACAGCTGGCGCTGAAGAACTCACTCACCGCTGGGGCAGAGGGGAAGGGCTGTGCTGAGGGGCCAGCAGCAGAAAGAGTGGCCAGCGGGGAGATGGGTGGGCTGCTCCCCGCACAGATCTGCCCACTGGCCCGCCCCATGGCTCAAGGCCACCCGTCCGCTCCAGTGCCCAACCAGCTCAGAGTGGCGTGTCTCCTCCTGTGAGGATCACAGGCACGGGGGCATTGCAGACGTTGTCTAGATACAGGAACCCCCAGTGACAACCCCTGGTAAGTGGCCGCCCAGCCTTCCCTTGAACTCCCTCAGGGACGGGGAACTCGCTACCTCATAAACTCTTCTGTTCCAGTCAGAGCAACCGCCCAGCTGTCTAGGAGTGGGAACAGCCAGTTCTAACACCTTACATGTGCTTGTGTGGGTGGTTAGGAAAAAAATGTGTTTTTTTCCCCCGAGGTGCCAGCCAGGACAGAGGTGTGTGTGCAGCCAGCTTCCTCCTGCCTTCCCTTCACC
Source organism: Mesoplodon bidens (assembly GCF_964165515.1). NCBI lineage: Eukaryota > Metazoa > Chordata > Mammalia > Artiodactyla > Ziphiidae > Mesoplodon > Mesoplodon bidens. The sequence goes on along the minus strand of NC_138161.1, from coordinate 111,004,212 downwards.
AGGAATGTGCATGATTTAACACCCAGGGAGGGCCCTGTGTATAGCATATGGTGGGTGCCTGGTGAACGTGTCTTCTTCAGCACTTATATAGATGGCTGGCCACTTTCCAACAAGGTCCCCCAGATGCCCAGGGGGACAGCCCATGACTGGATGGTGGTACAGCCAGGCCCAGGGCCAATGCATTCGCCCTGCTCCCCATGCCCATTGGAACTATTCCACTCTGAGTGAGTAAGTGGGTAGGGGCACTGGCACCTTCAACAGAACCAGACACCACTGACTGTCTCAAGTGTAGTCAAGAATATTCCCCAACCTTCCCAAGCACAAGGGGCATGTCAAGGAGGAAGAGGAAATCTCTCTGGGGCTGCCTTCTGTGGGGTCTTGCTGGGAGAGGACCCCAGCCCTCAGAGCTGGCCCTGATGCCAGCCAACCCCAAAGAAGAGCTTGCACATCTGTGTGTCTATAGAGGATGGTACCTGTGAGGACGTTGCAGTCCCTGGGCCGGATGAAGCCCCTCTGCACAAGGGCACCCACGGGGATGTCCCAGCCTGCAGGGCTGCCGAAGCCTGGGTGGCAGGAGCGCTTGCCCCGCAGCTCGTCCAGGGTGAAGGCATAGGAGCTGTTCCGCTTCACCACGGCCACCACGAAGTACGAGTTGCTCCTGTCCTCCGCTGGGGGAGGGAACACCAGTGAGGCCCCTCATCGAATGCTTAGTGGCCTCGGCTGAGCACGAGTCAGGGCTGGATCCTGATGGGGCGTTTCTTCCCTCAAACCCGTTCCCTCTTGCTGCTCTTGACCTCGGAGCAGTGGTCCTGGCCCCATACGCCTCTACCCGCTGGTACTAGGCCCTGGCTGCCTGGGCTCAGGAGCGCCCATGCCAAGGGCCGGGTGGGTGTTCAGGGAGCACATCCAGCAGCGGGACCCCTGCGTGTCCCCTCACTGCTGAGAAGCAGCCCGTGGGGCTCCACTTTTCAGCATTCTGTGCACCCTCCAACAGTCCTCACCCAGAGGAATTTGTTTCTTTCCTTACACTCAGGTGGTATTTTTCTCATCTCCTGGGAGAAAGGTGGAGGCATAGCTGAGGCTGCAGAAGTGCTTTCCCTAAGATGAGAGAGTTTTCACGTCCAAGTGGAGGAGACCTGAGGTCACTAGACCTCAGCACAGAGCACCTGGGTCCTGGCCCAGGCCACTGAGAAGGTGTTCTTGAGCCGACAGGAAGGAGGGTCCCAGGGCCACCTTCCGTGAGCCACATGGTCTGGATGGAAGAGGCCAAGGAGGCTTTCTAGTTCAGGGCTTGGCAAATTACTCAGCCTGTTTTTGTACAGCCTGAGTTGCAAGTTAAAAATAATTTTTATATTTTTAAAGGGTTGTTAAAAAGAAAAGAGAAGAAGAAGGGGAACATGCAGCAGAGTCTGTGTGTGGCCTGCAGAGCCTGAAGTGTTTACTCTCTGACCCTTTACAGAAAGTTCTCCAAAGCCTGCCAGACTTCCAGTGACTGGCTGGGCACCCTGTGCCCGGGGCCAGTGTGGCTTGCCTGTGATAGACAGCAACTGGCCCGGGGAGAAGGGCTCTGATGAGTCGTTTTTATAAATATAAAAATATCAACCACCTCCCAGCCGAGGCCAGGTGGCTGGCACCTGCACTCACGGGCATAGTGCTCCCCAGCTGCTGGAACCAGGCCGTACATCTTCCCCGCTGTGTAAATGTCCTGGCCCTTCAGGGTCACAGCGTCGATTTGCCCAGCCTGCAGGGGGACAGAAAGAGTGGCCAGGCTAGAGTGGGCCCCAGGACAGCTCTGGGTGTCGGGATCTGACAGAGGTGCCAAGGCTGGGTCTCCCGGGGACTTTGGCCGCAGGCTCCCTTCCCCTGGGAACCCCATCTTGCCCTATCTGCCCCTTCCTCTCCTTGTGAAGACGGGCAGGCAAGAGAGATGCTTGGAGGACCAGAGGCCCGAAACAAACCACCACCAGCATTCCCATTCATGGGTGTCTTTCAATCTTTCAGCAAGTGTTTTCTGAGGGTCTCCTGTTGCCAGGCCCTGTTCTGAGCAGAACCTAGCACAATGCCTGCTCTCGTGCTCGGTGTGGGTCTCCCCACGGCTTGCCAGCCTCAGAGACCTGGGGCACTGTACTGCATCCCCAGCACCTGGCCAAGGGCTGGCACACAGCACGAATGCAGTACATATTTCTCAAATGCATATGTGAATGGATGAATGAGCCAGGTCTGAAAAGATGGCAGTCTCAGGGTCTGTGAGAGGAGGCTCCAGGGTTGAGGGATAGAGTCCTGCCTCAGAAGCCAGCAGGAGGGGCCCAGGACCCTTCTCCCTCGGAAACCTCTAGAGCCCTCCAGGTCAGCTGCACCCCACCCCACGTGTCCATTCTGAAGTCTCTGGACAGGTGGCTCCTCAGAGCCTGCCAAGAGGTTAACTGATAATCAAGCCATACCCCAAGGGAAGAAGCTGGGGCCCGGGGACAGAGGGGACACCTGCACCCCAGGAAGGTGCCCGATGCTGTTCAGGGCCAGAGGCATGAGGTTATGACGATGGAATAACGGGCAGTGGCATTGACATTTTGAGCCTGGAGGGTGCCTCTCTGGGGGACCCCTTTTGCTCCCACCCAGACCTTCTCCACAGTGGTGTGGTGCTGGGGAGGAATCCAGACCCTAACCCACAGCCCAGGGGTTGAGCCAGCTGACCCTTCCTTGCCTGCATCACTGTGCTCAGGCAGGAAATGGGTGTTAGAGCTACACTGGACATCACCTCTGAGAACCTTAGAAGTTAGAACTGAGGATCTCTGAGCCTTTGGCTGGGGTTCTCAGGGACCCCCCAGATCTACTCCTCTCCCCACAGGCCCCTGCGCAGCCCCTTGGCCCTCTGTGAGCTCAGGTGGAGAGAAGGATTGTGCCTGGAGACAGCTGCATCTCCCTGCATCTCTCCCTGCTCTGGTGCCCCTGGAACAGCCGCTCCTCCACAGGACAGCCTGCCCAGGATGAGGAAAAGAGTCCCCACCGCTAAGTCCCCCTTCCTCGATTCCTGCTGGGCTCCCCTCCCTCGGTGCCACATCCGGCTCTCATCAACCCCTGGGGATAGGGGCTCCCCCGCCCTTGAGCTGGGTGACCTGGGGCAAGTTACTTCCTCAGCCTCTCCCAGCCCCAGTCTCCACGTACGATAGTAATCATATCCACCGCACAGTGTCGTTGTGAGGATTAATTGAGGAAACCCCCATGAAGGCTTAGCACAGTGCGCGGTACACAGGAAGTGCGCGCTTGTGAGACTGTTAGTGTCCCGATCCCGGGCCCCGGTCCTTCCTGCCCACTCGCCTCTTCTCGAGCCATGTGCTGCCCGGCTGGGGCAGGGTGGACGCACCTGAGGGGCTGTGACTTGGCCTGCACTCGGGGACCACCTTGAAAAGGGCTCCTCACCATCAGGCCCCACCTCATAGCTCTTGAAAAGCAGGAGGAAATGAGTCCAGGAACCCAGGGGTGGAGGAGAACCCTGTAGGACTTCATCCCTGACTGCAGGGCCTCGGGCGCGTCTCCCACTCCTGGTCTCAGTCTCCAGTCAGAGAAGCGAAGCAGGACAGAGCTGAATGGGCTTTCAGAGACAGGCCTGTGCTTTAAACTACAGGCAGCAGGCATATTAACGAAGGCTTAGTCAATTTAATGGGCCATGACAAGCTTAAAAAAAAAAGACTAGGATAGACTACCCCAGAGACTATCGGTGCACATTGCACTTAGTGAAGGTAAGTACTGTTTGGCTTCATATCTCTCTATAGGGGATACATATCTTTACATGTTTATATCTGAAAGAACAGTTTTTGTGTACTAGACTGTGATTGATGGAAAATGTATTTCTGACTGGGTTGCAGTTTAATAAATGATGAGCCAAGGCCACCCCGTATTGTGCACAAGGGGAAACTGAGACTCAGAAAGGGGGAGGGGCTTGCCCAAGGCCACAGGGTCATGAGTGCCAAGCTGAGCCAGTCTCACGGTCCTTCTGCCGCCTGCCCACTTGCTCAGTGCGGGGGAGCCCCCCTCTGCCCCGCCCCCCAGGTGGGGTGGCTGTTTGCTGCGGCCACTTCCTCTTCCCCCTTCTCTGTGGCGTTGTCACAGGACACTTTCTTCTCCTCCGCAGGCTACCCTGTGTCCTCCAGACCAGGTGGGACAGACGGAGGGCCGGGAAGGACCGACCATCCCACCCACCCCGAGTGTTACAGCCCCCCGGCAGCAGGGCTCGCCGAATCCCGGGGCCGAGGGAGCCAGACCCGTCGCCATGCTCTTCCCCCTCCCGGGCGCCCACCCCCGCGGGGGCCTCTCCCGCGAGGGGGCGTTCCCCGCGGGGTCGCGCCGGTGTCCGCCAGGGGGAGTCGGACCGCCCCTCCCACGGCGCGACCGCTCTCCACTGCCCACCCACCTGGCCCGCTCTGCCCCTCTCGACAGGGCTCCCACCTGGATCCGTTCCATGCAGTGCTGGGGGGACTCGGCGGACACACACTGGATCTCCGGCTTGAGCCTCTGCCGGCTGAAGGCCACAGCCATGTCTCCACACTTCTGGATCTCGGGCGTGGACAGCACACACCAGCGCAGGTAGTGGGGCAGCCCTGTGTGGGTGTGGGCGTGTGGTCACGCTGGCCTGCCTCGGGGCTGGCCCCCAGCAGGAGGAGCCTGGAGTCAGACCCAAGGGAAATTCTGGCTCTTCCCCTGGTTAGCTACAAGGGGTAAGTTATTTCACCATCTGATCCTGTTTCCTTACCCAGAAAGGGAACCACCGAACCTCTTTCAAGGGGCTGTGAGGACGCTTGAGGCAGATCATGGCTGTCGTGTATACAACTCAGGCCCGGCATACCATGTCCCTGGCTGTAGGTGGTGGATACGCGGGGGCGGGGGATAGATGCAAAACCCATTTGTAGACTACTTTAAGGGTCCAGGAGAGAGACAGTGCCAGAGCCAGGGCCGTGGCCATGTGGTGAGGAGGAGTGAGGCACGGTGGAGGGACAATGACAGGACTTGACACATTCTGTATGGAGGGGCAAGGAGACCCTTCGGGTCTGGATCCCACCCCCTGGAGCAGGTGGGGTTTCCAGGGTCCAGCAGGCCATGCGACTCCAGAGTCTTCTTCCCCTACCCCCAGAGGCAGGAAGGTGGAAGCAACAGGTTCCCATTGAGGCCAAGAGACACGCACACCTTCTGGGGTGAGTGTCCTCCTTTGGCCACCTCTCCAGAAGGCCTGGCCACGCCTGCGGTCAGGCGAGGACCGGCGGGAGAAGAGACAGCTGGACTTACGGTTGGGGTCACAGAGGAGACCCTTCATGGCATGCAGGTACTCGCGGCCCAGCCATGCCTCATAGGTCTGCGTGGCGATGGGCACCAGCTCGGAGGTGGTGTCTTTGAACAGCAGGTTCTTCTGGCCGTAGGCCTCAGAGCTGAACATCTGGAAGCTGCTGCCCTCATGGCTGAACAGGCGCTGTGTGTCAAGGGGTTGGGGTGTGGGCTGATGAGCAGCTGCAGGGGCAAATCCTTTCCTCCCAGTTCAGCCACCACTTCCTTCTTCCTGGGCTCTCAGGCCAGGCACCCACTCTGAGGACCAGGGGGGGCTCCATCTCCCTCCTTGCCCTGTGCTCCCCCAGTGCATTCTGCCTTCTCATACTCAGCCGGTTGAACACGTGGCTCGTGGCCCAGGTGTGCGATGGTACTCAGCACAAGCAATGGGGCTGAGCATCGGTGGTATGGATGAACAAAACTAACTAAAGCTGGTGTGGCCCACGGGCAGAAACTTGCTGCTCTTGTAAGCAGCGGTTTCAGCAAAACATTATTCACCACACTTAATTAATGGTATACTTTGACATTTATTGGTTTTGTCATTTTGTTTATTTGCTCATATGTTCTGATTTTCGTTTTAAGAGCCACAAGTGCCAGGAGCTTTCTCTGAGGGGTGCCTGAGTCCCCTGGTCTCCCCACTCTGGCCAGCCCTCCTTGCTGCCAGCTGGCACAGTTGGTCCCTTCTTCACGCTGAGTTGGCCTGAGGTTGAACGCCCCAGAGGTCTGGCTCCCCAGCTGGGGTCTGTCCCAGGGCAGGGCCTCAGGGTCCTGGCCCTCCTAGTCTGGCTGGCCCAGCCCCAGGATGGCTCTGAGCTCCAACCCCAGTGAGAGATGAGAAGGTCCAGCATCGCCCTGAGAAACTGTGTGGGGGACCCTGAACTCACCTGGCCTTCGTTGAGCAGCCGGAAGATGAGACCCCCATCTGTGTCGGCCCGGACCACCACGGCATGAGCAGGCACCCGAGCCAGGTGGCATCGCCTCCATTCAGTGACATCAGCCCGGCTGCCATCCCGGCACAGCAGCTCGAAGTTCTGTGACAGCAACGTCTGGCCCCAGGAGGGCAGGGTTTTCCCTGGGGAGATGGGAATCCTGTGGTGAGCCAACTCCCGTCCTGGGTGACGCTTGGTGGGGACATCAGGGAGGACCCTTGAGAGGGAGCCTGGGGAGAGCTTAGGGTTTCATGGCCACAGACCCACAGTGAAAAGAAACCCTTACGGGAGGTGAGAACCAGAACCACACCAGGAGGTGAGACCAGAACTCAGAATGAAGAGGAGCTCGGTGGCTGCACCGCACAAAACCAGGTGTCTCTGTAGACTGTGTCTATTTACTTACATTTTTTTATTTGTCACCAATTTCTAGTAATAAAATGGATTTGAAATCTCTGACAATAACTCAATATATATAAACAGAACTGCTCATTAAAGGTAAAAAGAGTAAGAAAGTAAGAGAAGCTTAGGATGAGAGAGAGAAATGTGTCAGGAGTTCACCACTGCTGTCTGGCACTAAATTTAGCCCTGAGCAGAGGGCAGGGGATGGGTGGGGCAGGCCATGGTGGAAACAAACCCCAACAGAATTCACCAGAACCGTGGCCCAGAGAGAAAAGGGTAAATTCCCAAAGCTTCAGCCACAACTCCAGCTATTAATATTTTGGTATTTTTCCTCCATGTCCTTTTTCCTATTCTATTTTCTAACTATTTTAAATATGGTTAAGGACGTACACGATAGGCAATTTTGCACCCTACTTATTTAAAAATATTTTTCCACATTACTGGAAGCTTTCCATAAAACTCATTTATAAGAGCGAATATCAACACCAAATAGGAATATTAAGAAGACGAATTTCAAGGATTGTAACTCATGCAATAAGACATACCACAGATGGCCCTACATAACAATATTTTAATGACTTTTAAATTTTAAAATGAGTAGGATAAACCTCTGCTAGAAAATAGGAGGGAAAAAGATAATTTGTGGGATCATGAACACTCTATTTACTATTTAAAAATAAACCAGAAAACCAAGAGAGTAATAGTTTGGAAAAGTCCATAAAGGTCATTTTTAATGTCTGCATGATATTTTTTTTTTTTTTTTTTTTTGGTGTAACGCGGGCCTCTCGCTGCTGTGGCCTCTCCCGTTGCGGAGCACAGGCTCCGGACGCGCAGGCTCAGCGGCCATGGCTCACGGGCCCAGCCGCTCTGCGGCATGTGGGATCTTCCTGGACCGGGGCACAAACCCGTGTCCCCTGCATCGGCAGGCGGACTCTCGACCACTGCACCACCAGGGAAGCCCCTGCATGATAATTTATAGCACTCTCAACAATTACTCAGTGTCATTCTCTCCCCACTCCCCAACTTTCCTCTATTTATAAACTGCTGCAAAACCTTTGCAATAGAGCTCCAAGGGATCATTTGGCCTTCCCTCAAGACAAATGCATCATTTAGGTATTTCGATCTGCCACTCCTGTTTTTCTTCACTAGGGACAGTTAAAACCATATTACTTCACTACTTTGAACATTTATGTCAATTCTACTCTTTTGCTCTTACCAACCTTTTTGCCTGAAGACAACTCTTTAAAAAATTACTTCCTTAGGTTTCCTTAGACTATCCTCAACATTTTAAAAGAGATGGGTTTAACCCAATACACCCCTAATTCTTTCTCCATCTTCCAAATTCTCGTTTGCTTGACTCATCATAGGATCGTCCTGCTCTGAAGACAATCCTATGTCTCCTTTTTCAGATCAGTTTTTTCTCCAATCTGGTTCATGTTGTTTGCCTTCATGAATGTCAGACTACATGATGGACCTTCTGATTTAAAAGGAAAGATTAACAAAAAAAAGAGATAATGATTCTTTTAAAAAGACAATGATCAGACATTATGGAACAGGCAAAACTGTAGAGACAAAAGTCTGACTGGTGGGCATCAGGGAGGAGGTTGGAAGGGATTGACCAGAAAGGGGTATGAAGGAACTTTCGGGGTGAAAGGTCTGCCACAGTCACTATGTTGATTGTGGTGGTGGTTATATAACAGTATGTTTTTGGCAAAACTCATAGAACAGTACTTCAAAAAGGGTGCATTTTGCTGTATGTAAATTATACCTCAATTAAAAAAAAACTAGAAGATTCTTAGGCAAATCCAAATTAGGGTACATTCTATAAAATAACCGGCCTGACTCTTCAAAAATGTCAATGTCACTAAAAACAAAGATTGAGAAACTGTTCCAAGTTAAAGGAAACTAAAGCAACCTAAAAGCTAAATACCACGTGTGATCAAAGATCAGGCCCTGGCCTGAAAAAATTGCTACGAAGGACAGAATTGGGACAATTAGTGAATCTGGAACATGGACTGTAGCTTAAATATTGTGTCGATGCTACATTTCCTGAATTTGATAATTGCACTGTGGTGAGGTCCACATCACCTTGTTCTTAGGAGACATGTACTAAAGGGTGTGATGTGGGCAAACATAGTCTCAGATGGTTCAGAAAGACACACACACGTACAGAAAGAATGATCAATTCCACGTGGCAAATGCTCAACGCTGGAATCTGGATAAGGAATAAATGGGGGTTCTTTGAATTATTCTTGCAACTTTTCTAAAGCTCAATTATTTCAAAATCTAAAAAGTTTTAAATGACAATGGTATAATGGATCAACACCTAACACCAACCCATCTTTAACAAGTCCTCGTCCAGGGATAAGGGATGGCTTCTTCAGGAAAAGGAACAAAGGCTGGAAGGGACAGTAGATGACAGCTAGTGCAGAGGTTTGCAAACTTTTTTTCTTCAAAAGCAGAATCTTCAAACGGAAACGGAACCCAAGGCCAGAAACGTATCAGAGCGCGGCAGAGCCGCTCAGCGGGTTCCCTTGCCCGCAGAGCCGCTGAGCTTCATCCGTGAGCCCCACCTCTTTCTTTCTGTCAGGGAGCGTTATGGGCCCTGAGATCCGCCGCTGGGGGCAGCCCCTCCACTCACCGTCTGTGTTCTCCAGCACCGTGCTGTGCTTCACAAAGGCCACGTCCCCGGCCCCTTCTGCCAGGCACCTGCACAGGTGGAAGCAATGAGCGGCCATCCTCCACCTCGGGAGGTCTGGCCTGGGCATGGGGGGTGGGGTCATGGAGGGCAGGGGTTTCACAGTCATGATGTCCTGGGTTCCAGTTCCCCAGTTTGTTGGCTGTGTGGTTTTGGCAAGTTGTGGAGCCCTCCTAGCCTCTATCGCCTGTAAAGTGGCGATGAGAAAGTGGCTCCCATAGGGAGAGATCCTTTATAAGCCGTATAGATCCTGTACAGCTGAGCTTGGGGCCTGAAAGGAGCGGGTGATCATATGGCAGCTGCTTGATCAGGAGCCTTAACACTCAGGATGTGTTAAAGATGATTCCTGAGGTCATACCAAAAGCCCTGAGCGGAAGGGACAAGGATTTTGTGGATCCTCTGTCACTGCCCAGTGACAGAGGCAGGTCAGGGCCTACTAGGCAAAGGGGCTGCCTGGGTCCCTACAGCCAGCAAACAAGCAGGGACTGGACTGGGGGGATGACACTAGGAGAGATGGGGTGGGCGAGAGTCTTTGGCTTGGAGGACCAAGAACTGTTTTTCTCTCTGTGCCCCAAACTGCATTTCCCTTATTACACCCTGGGGCATGGGGCCCCAACAGGCTCTTGGGTTCCAGGTGGAAACACTGTGGCCAGGGCCGTCAGAAGGACCTGGGAGATTCCCATGCCAGCCCCCATCGAGTGTTTCCTCTTTTGTGGACAGATGGAAGTGCACCACAAGCAGTTAGAGACTCTCTTGTCTCCATGGAGGGCTGCTCTAAAGTGCCAACCTGAACAGGGGCAGGGAGAGGCCAGCCCTGAGCATCAAGCCTCGGGGGTCCCCCCCATGCTCCCCCACTCCAGCATCCTCCTTCCAGGTCTCAGACACCAGAACGGGGATCTGGGAGCCAAAGGCTGTTTTGGCCATTTTCTTCTCTCTGAGCCCTTACTTCTCTAAATATACCAAACATGTTGATTTTATGAGCAAATCCCGCCAGGCATATACCAGTTTGAGGTTTTTAAACTAACCAGGCACATGGACTATATAAAGGGTGCTTTGATGAGAGGCAGCTGACATCACCACTGCCCCAGGGGCCCTCCCTGTGCCGAGGTGTTTTTCCCCTGCGCTTGTGGCCCCGTCCCAGCCCCTCTCACCGGAAGGCCCCGCTGTAGTCGTAGTATCTCTCCAGGGGGCTCTTGTCACACACCCCTTCCCCAGCGGTGTTGCCCCGGCAGAGTCGACAGAGGGACTCTGAGTAACTGGTCTCTCCCGCCCCGGGGACGCAGCTGCCCCCAAAATAGTCGCTGACAGCTGTGGGAAAGAGACAGAGGGGGTCAGTCACACAGCATCAGACCCCGCCCCATCCTCCAGGGACTGCTCAGGCCACTCGGGTTGGAGTCAGGAGGGCTGGGCTCCCCAACTCCCCAGGCTTCAGTCTGAGCAAAACTGGAGCACTGGATCTGCTCAGTGGTTCCCAGACGGGGGCCACAAAAGTGTGGGCATTGGAGAGTGACTGCTGTTATTTAAAAATGGCTCAGGGGGATAAAACGTTTACCCCCAAATGGCCACACAGGACAACTATCAACCAGATAGTGTTCTCATTGAGGGTTTCATTTCAGAAGGAGTTAATCAGTGAAAGTAGGGAAATAAATGATTACTTAAAGAGTATAATTAATTTTATAGACTACACTTCTCAAAACACAGGGAGGGGAGGGAAACAGCAGAGAAGGAGGCCTGGCTGGGGACGAATTCAGGATCTGCAGGATTCTGGGGCCCTTGCCAGCACCCAGGCCCCGAGTCCACCCTCCTGGCAAATATTTATCCTGCGCCCAAGAACTCCCTAGTGCCATGTAGGGTGAGCCAGTTGCATTGTGCTCGGCTAAACCAAGCTCTTCCAGGGCAGGTTCCTTTCTTGGTCTTTCTGCATCCTCGCAGGGGAGTGGATATTTAATAAATGGGCCAAATTACTGGTAAACCTCCCACAGCTGGGCGCCATCTGAGAGGACGTGGCTTCCAGGCCCTTGTGCGCGGTGCTGTACGGGGGTAGAGTATCCACGTGTATGTGTGTGTGCAGGTGGGGGCAGCATGCATGTGTGTAGTGTGTGGGTCTGTGCCTGCATGGATGCGTGTGCTCACGTACGCGTGCACGTGTGCACAGGTGTATGCGTGTGTGTGTGCATGTGTGTATGCATCACGTGTGTGTGCACCACAGTGACCGGGAGGGAGGGAAGCTGAGCTCATAATAACAGCAGGTCCCTGCAGTGAGCACAGCCCCTGTGCCATGCATTCTGCAAAGATGTTGTGGAGATTACCCCAGTCCTCCCAACGCCACAGCATTGGAGTAAGTGTTAATTTCCCCATTACAGGTGAGGAAACTGAAGTTCAGTGTGTAATCTTTCTGAGGGCAGGTCATGCTGAGCCCGGGTGTAAACTCACATGTACCCACAGCAAAGTCTGGGCTCTGAAAGACCAGGTGCTTGCCTATGTGCAGAGCAAACCAGGAAGCAGCACACTCAGGAACAAGGGGTTTGGGGACGCCTGAAACTCCTCAAGGGGTGGTGTGGTCCCAAGAGGGCAGTTTGGAAGGTGGTCATGTGTCAGGGGCCACCTCAGACTGACACAGCTGGGTGGCCAGCGGGTGACCGGGAAAAGAGGCCCAAAGCATGGGCCTCTGTCCAGGTCACCAGAACCAGGGCTCTGGGCTCCCAGCCAGGTCCCCTCAGCACCTCCTGCCCTCGCTCAACTTTCACGGGGCACATGCTGGAGGGCCCTATTCTCACCACCTGTGAATCAATGGCAGGTCTCTGATTAGCCACTTGTGAGCTTTCTGGGCACAAGTCCGCAGCTTGTTTGGGTCCTGAAAAAAATACGGCTTCTGACCCTGTAAAGCTAAGGACACATTCGTGGCCACGGCAACCATGTCTACACCAGGTGAGAGGTGCTCCTGGGCGATTCGCCACCTCCCGTGAGGTGGGCCTGCAGGGCCTGTGCTTGGCTGTGCCGGGGGCCCCGGGAGGAGTGAGTGAGCGTTGAGTGCCTGGAGGAGCCAGCCAGGCAGAAATGTAAGTGGGGGCAGGAGCAGGCCGGCCAGCGGACAGGAGGGAGTCATGCCGTCAACAAGGGGTCCAGGGAGGCCCAGGGGAGGTGGCTGTGCTGCCCCTTAAAAGAGGCGTAGTGAAGGTGAGCCCGGAGGGAGGCTGTCCCACGAGGGGAAACGCAGAGGCCCTGCGGGAGAAGCCGCTGGTGGCCAAGCCCTCACCTTTGAGCACGTCACAGCCCATCACCGAGAGGCGGCCACTCTCCACCAGGTAGCCCACGGGCACGTTCCAGCCCACCGTCCGGTTGATGCCCGTGTGGCAGGACGTCACGCCTTTTAGGGTGTTGATGGTCACGTGGGAGCCTCTCTTCACCACAGCCACGGCATAATAGGAGGTACCGACCTCTAGGAGGAGGGGAGAGGAGAGGAGTGAGGGTGGGAAGGAGGCTGGGACCCTGCCTGGGAGGGCTGCGGGAGAAGGGTGCGGGGGTGTGCACGGATGCATGTGTGTATGCGTGCATGTATGTGGATGTGCACGTGCGTGCGTGCATGGCATTCCAGTACCAAGAGAGCAAGTGGTTGCAATCCACGTGTTGTATCACAAGACCCCGCCCCCTCCAGCCTCTGCGGTAGCTATTATCTTGAGATGTTAATTGATTCATTAATTTCCCCCTTGTCCTTCCCGAGCCAGCTGGCACTCAGCTGGGTCTACATTTGCACACATCAAGGGAGCTCTGTAGCCAAACCAAAAGCCGAAGTAGCCTGAAAGTCTTTCGTCTTCCAGAAGTCTAGCCCCTTAGGAGAACTTAGAGGATGTGAGGGGATGGTATCACGTTATGGGAAGAAAAGTGGTTGGGAGCAGCAGGGGGAGCAGGGCAGGGACTTCCCTCAGATTAGAAAACGTGAGTTCTCAGCGCCGGGCCAGGGACGCAGGGGTAGAGATAGAGAGAGACAGACACACAGACACTCACACACACACAGAGAAGGAGAGAGACATGAACGATTTGGTCCCAAATCACTCAAGACCTGAATGGGGTGCATGTGGATGGGCGAGGGTCTACAGCCTTGCAAAAGATTCCCCTGGGCCAGAGGTTGCCTGGAAGAGGCCATTCAGACAAGACAGGGATGACTCCTCTATGGCGCTGATGACCAGAGGGCATCCATCACACAGAGACATGTACACGACTGCCCGGGGGTGGTCTGATGCCCATGATCATAACGAAGCTGAGTTCTAGAAAACCAAGCCAGTGTTATTTTTTGCACCCCTAAGCCTGGCCCCTGTCAACCTAAGCAGCCTGTCTAGTCCCACCCTCTGGCTCCCCACTCTCTTTCTAGCTTCTTGAACTCACCAAGCTCTTTTCTACTTGGGACACTTTTCAGAGTGCAACAATTTTTTTTTTTTTTTTTTTTTTTTTTTTGCGGTACGCGGGCCTCTCACTGTTGTGGTCTCTCCCGTTGCGGAGCACAGGCTCTGGATGCGCAGGCTCAGCGGCCATGGCTCACGGGCCCAGCCGCTCCACGGCATGTGGGATCTTCCCAGACCGGGGCACGAACCCGTGTCCTCTGCATCGGCAGGCGGACTCTCAACCACTGCGCCACCAGGGAAGCCCCAGAGTGCAACTTTAATGTCACCTCTCCAGACAAGCCCTCCTGTCTGCTCTATTTTAGCCGGTCTTCCACAGCCCTTATCTTCTCTCTCATGGCCTTTCCTTCCTTCACAGCACCCAGCACATTTGTAACTACAGTTTTTGGTGTTTGTTTACTATGTGACTCTTGCTCTTTGAGGGCAGGAATGGGTTCTCTTGCTTACTACTCTATGCTCATGACTGGCATGTAGTAGCTGCTCAATGAATGTGCTGAATTAATTAAAAAGGAAGAGCTGTGTTTGGGGCCCACGAGGCAGGGCTGTTTCTGGTCATTGAGTGGAAAGCCTGGCTGGTTTGCAGGGTTGGACTGTGTCTTGTGTCATCTGACAGTCATCAATTCAACAGGTGACCAAGCGAGGCCCTGTGCTGGGTACCAGGCACCAGGGGTATACAGGCATGAAGACCAGGCTTGCCTCAGGGGACTCGCTGTGGTGAGGACAAAAAAAAAACAGAGGGGAAAGGACCTTGTGGAGTGAGTCAGTGCTCTGGAAAGCAGGAAAGAGAGGCCCTCTGCAGGGGTGGGAGGGCCCAGGGGAGCTCTTTGGAGGTGACAGCTAAGCTGGGCTGCGGCAGACACTATGCACTGGACAGGTAGAGGCGAGGGGTGGGTATCCAAAGGGCAGGCTGTGCCAGAGGCATGTCTGGTGTGAGTGCAGGGCCGGGGCAAAGAAATGCACCATGTGTCAGGTGCACACAGACTGGCTCATTTAATCCATGTGCCAGGGCAGGGACCACTATCCTGATTTTATGGTCAAGGAAGTGGAAGTTGTTCAAGGTCACACAGGATGACAGGAAGGGGCAGAACGGGGCTTCCTTCTTGGTCTGTGGGCTCTGCAGCTCCTAGTCACCACTTCCTGAATGGCCCCATCCCCCCTCCACGCTGCATCTGACAGAGGGCACTGGAGAGTGCGGGGAGCTGGGCATCACTGATGCCTCGTTCACCTGGCAGTCATGCCCCGCACTACACCAGCCACGGGGTAGCCCCTCAGTAAGAGCTTGTGGGTGACGGTTAGGGGGCTGCTGGGCTCCCCACGAGGAAGAACAAACTCAGGTCAGCCCTTCGTGTCTCTGGCACCCATGGCTCTGGGGACAGGACTACTGACCAGCTATGGGGCTGCAGGGTCGGGCCAGGCCCAGCAAGGACATACTGCTGAGTGACCTCCTCTCTCCTTCCAGCCCCCTCCCACTTGGCCCTCTGACCTTGATCATACACCTCGCCCACCACGGGCTTCAGGCCGTGCTCCTTCCCCGCCTCGTAAATGGCTCCTCCATCCAGAGTGATGGCGTCAGCTTCCCCGGCCTGCTGGGAACAGGTGGGTCAGTGTAGGCTGGCCCCAGGGGCACTCAGCCAGGAGCTCAGGGACACCTGCTCAGGGCCCCTTGAAAAGCCCTGGAGGTCCACGTGGTCCTCATCATCTGGCCTGGGAGCCCTGTCCTGGCTCAGCCTCTCAGCCCCCTCCCTGCCAGGGCCTAGGTGTCTCCCCCGACCAGGACCAAGGGCTCACCTTGTTTTTATAATTATGTTATTTAAAAAATATTAATTTTATAGGACTACACATAGTTAAAAATCAGATAGCACAAAATGAAAAGTAGTGAAAAGTGAGCCTCCCTCACCTTCTTGTTTCTCAACCCCCTGCCTCTGCTACTAACCTGTTTCTCGGGTTTTCTCTCTAAGATGCAGATTGAATCCTACAAATATCATCTTCAATTGTTTCCTTTTTGTTTTAAAACACAAATGGGGTCCACGGGTAAAATGGTACTTCAACATAATTGTTTTCCACCTTCACGGTGGAGCCTGGCCCAAGCCCTTGGCCACATGGATTGTGACTGGATTAGCTCTGGGGGCGCACCAGGGGCTAAGCTGGAATGAAAACCCGGGTACCCTTGTGTTTGCCCCCGATGCTTCTCTCCACACCTCGTCCTGTACTGAAGTCCTGCCTCTTAATTGAGTCTGTGCCAGTTAGCAGATCTCCTGCCCCTCAGAACAGCTCTCCCACCCACCATGTACCCACCCAGGACTGCTGGCCCTGTTCCTCCTGCCCCAGAAAACACACAAGCCCAGTTCTGGAAAACTCCAAGGAGTGAGTAACTGCCATGGGCCGCGGAGGGGTCTGCTGTCTGGGCTCCCCTGGGTGGGGCGGGTCATGTCCCCCATGTAGAGGGGCTCTGTGCAGGGAAACTCTGCCTCTCAGACACCTTTCCCCACCGGTGCCCTGAGCAGGGCCCTCCCTGGGCCTCCCAGCGCCTGGGCAGGAAACAAGCTGGCCCTTGTTGTGGGGGAAACTCAGGAGATCCTATCGCGGGGGCCCTGGCGGTGGCGAGAACTCTGGAGCCTTTCCCGGTGAATGAGGCTATTGTGCGCTCCCTCCTGAGTCAGAGCCCTCTCGTCTGTGCAGAGCGGAAGGGAGAGGACTCACCGTGATGAGCTGGAGGCAGTGGTCAGCTGAGGTGCCCTGGACGCACAGGAGGGAGGGCTGGATGCTGGCTTGCTGGAAGGCCTTGCTCATGTCACTGCACTTTTGCTGCTCCGGGTCTGAGATGGTGCACCATCGCACCTCCATCCCTCCGAGTGCTGGGACCGGGGTGGGGGTGGGGTGGGGGTGGTGGGAGACAGTGAGGCCCAGCTCCAGCAGCCCCAGCCCGAGTGTCCCCGTCAGCATGTATAGCCAGTCCTGTGCAGCAGCCCTGCCCTCTCACTGTGGGGTACTGGGGCACAAAGAGGTGTCACAGGCTGGGAGGGGGCCGGGCTCACTGGCAAAGCTGTGCGTGGGCCATGCACTCCCTGCACTTGCCCAGCGCGGCTCAGAGCCGGGCCCTTTGCATAGGCCCTGGAGGGTTTCCCTAGGTAGCAGCTGGGCTTACCCCGCCCGCCCCTCCCTGGCCTGGAGCACAGCCTGGTGGGTGGAAGGAGCACTGGCTGTTTCCTGCCCCTCTTGGGTCTGTGTGTCTCCAGCAAGAGGGTGCTGGACTGGGTTCTCTCACTCAGTGGTGTCCCTGGGCCCTCCTCATGAACTGGGACGTGGTTGTGGCTGACCTTGAGGAGCCTTGCACCCTTTGGAGCATCTGTGATTATGCCCCCTGCAGACCTACCCTCTGTGGGCACAGCGCCAGGCCCCTGACAAGGGGAGGGTGAGGAGTCAGCAGGTTGGGTTCAAGTTCCTGCTCCTCCAGCTGGTGACTTCAGGTAACCTATTTGACCTCTCTGAGCCTGTTTTGTCATCTGAGAAAGCAGATGAGGAAACCACCTTCTGCGTTGTAAGTAAACCTCTGTAGAGCCAGGACACAAGGTCCTCAGTGGACTGCCTCTTAGGCCCCTCCTCCTGATGGGGACCCTCTTGGGTCCCGTGATCTGGGGATCCTGGGGGCCCAGCAGACATGGTGCCCAGCTCCCTGAGGTTGCTGCCTTTGCAGACCCGAGGTCCTCCACCACTCACCCTCCCAGCCAGCCCTGCCAGGGATGCCTGTGCTCCTGGGAAGCCTGAGGCTTTGGGTCCATTTCCACCCGCCAGGGACCCTCTCAAGGCAGCCTGTGCTTTCCATCCCCACCCCAAGGGTCAAGACTGCCGGTTCCTCCACAGCCTCCCTTTGGCCCCCTCCGCCTCCCCTGGCTCCGGGGGGCCCCCTGGAATGTGGAGGTGCCCTCGCCCTCTCCAGTGCTCCAAGGCTGCACCCTGGTAGGCCTAGCAACTGCCGGGCCCGGACCGGGGTGGCAGGTCCATTTTTTGTACTGACGAGGTCAGAGCGGTGGCTTGAAGCCATCCTTTCAGCAGCTTCCTCCCGCGATCCCCGCGAGCCGCTCCCGGAGGTCCGGCCTCACGTCTCAGCGTCCGGGACCGTGACTCCCTTGGGAGCGGCCCGTGCTGACGCGAGGAGTCCCGGTCTGCGCCTCCCACCCCCCCGTCCATGCAGGGCGCCCTGGAGCCCGCTCCCGGGCAGCATCTCTCTCCTCCTCCCCTCCAACCCCCCCGAATCTTCTCCCGCCTCCCTCCCCACGGGGGCTCAGGAGAAGTAGAGCCGTTCTGGCTCCCAAACCCTCCTTGGGCTTCCTCGCCCATCAAGAGCATTCACCCTCCGGACCTCCCCGCCCCTCCAGGGCTCTCCCCTCCACGCCTCTGCCCGCGCCTCTCCTTCCTCCAAGAAGCCCTCCAGACATCCTGGTCTGCCCCGGTCAGTGCTTGTTCCCTCCCCCGTCCTTCTTCGCGCCTCGCGCTTTTCTAGCCTCCCCTCTTTCTTGGGAGACAAAGGTTCAGGACACTTTTTCCAGCCCGCGGGACCCTCCTGGGTGGGTGGGTGGGTGGGTGGGTGTGTGTCTGGAGAACTCCAGGACCCCCGGCCCAGCTCCTACTCCCAGGGCCGGGCGGCGGGGTCTCACCAGTGCGCAGAGCCAGGATGAGCCACAGAGCCACGCTGGGGCCCCGCATGGCGCAGTCTAGAGCTAGCTGGGGCTGGGTTTGGCGCGGGTTTTGTCTAGGTGTGGGTCCAAGTGGGTCAACAGCAGCCGGGGCTTTCTTCCTCCTTCTTCCCTGGCACTGGCCCTCAGCTCCTTAAGTGCGGCCGGGGTGTGCCTTGGCGGTGTCCACGCCCCTAACGTGCACCCGCCCACCCCCGACTGGACACCTGGGCGCTGACCGGACTGGCCTTACGCTTCTCTGTGGCGCCCCCTGCTGGAGCCTGTGCCGGTGCGGGGGCTGAGTCTAACCGCAGGCCTCTCTTGATCCCCATGCTCCTAGGCCTGGACACACACGCTCAGCTGTTTCTGAGAGTAAGGTATCTGCTGCCTGGGGCCTGATTCCCGCAGCTCACGGGTGCTCCAGGGCTCTCTCACCTCAACAATCTGCCCTGAATTCCAGAACATCCCCACCTAGAAAGATCCCAAATATCTGGTCCAACTGGAGAGGGAAAAGTTCAGATTTGGAAAGAAGAAGAGGTCAGAATCCTAGGGCCTGAGCTGGAAGGAAGCTCGAAGGCAATCAAATTCATTCACCAGCATCTCTTCAAGCACAGATTGTACAAAGGATCTGGGGCTACAGAGATGAGCCCAGGTTGATGTGGCCCTGACTGGGGAGGAGCTGCCAGTGGGGGTATCTCACTGCCTCTCTTTGGGCTTAGAGACAGGAAGTGACTTGCCCTGGGTCACATATTTAGTCAGTGACAGTGCTGGAACTGGAACCCAGGTCTCCAGCAGAGCCTCGCTCATTCCATCATGCTTTGGAGGATGGGAAGAAGACCAAAGATGGACTAGGCTGGTGGCTCTCAGAGTGTGGTCCCCAAATCAGCAGCATCAGCATCACCTGGGAACTTGTTAGATACGCAGATTCTCAGGCCCACATGTGACCCACTGAATCAAAAGCTTTAGGGGAAGACAATCAACAATCTATGTTTTTGATTCTGGTGCACAGCAGGGTTTAAGAAGCACTGTTCTATGTAGACCAGAAGTGCGGTTCTCCATGTGTACTGGGGACGAGGGGACTGGACTGCAGAAACGGTTACTCAGTGATCCATTTATGTCCTCATCTTTTGTCATCGCCACCCCTCCCCCACCCCCGTGAGTACCCAGGAGTGAGCTCCTCCCTGTCTTGGGTAGAGGACATGTGTAAAAAGAACACTGAGTGAGCGAGAAGGGAACTTGGGTCTGGGTTTGTCAGTCCTTGAGCCTGCTCTGCTCGCCGGGGAAGGGAGCCCTGGGTCCTCCGACTGGGCCATGAAACTGTTGCTTATCACACCCTGAGATGATCTGTGGACGTTACATGGGCTGGGCTTTAGGAGACCTGAGCTGTACTCTTGTCATTACTGACTCACTGTGTGACCTTGGGCAAGTTCGTTCTCCTCTCTGGGCTTGTTTCCCCTGTAAAAGGCAGGTCATGATGGCTCTGATGTGCCATTCTTCTTTCCCCAGTAGCTGTCTGCTCTGGAGAATCTGAGGGGGGCATGTTTGGTGGAAGCTGTTTTTTCATCCCCAGCTGGATCCATCCGAAGGAGGGGCACCTCTTTCTAATTTGCATGAATAGATAGTAGGTGGCCCTGGCAGAAGGGCTATGGCTTGTCCTAAGGGGATGGAATAAATAGGTGTCCTTAGCAAGCCTCACCCCATGAGGATGAAGAGGCTCACCTTGTCACACTCAGGAACAACCAGAAGTTACTGGCAGGATTTGTGTTCATTAAGTCGTTCCTTTAGTAAAACTCCTGGTGACACCGATAAGGTGTCAAACAGCTACAAGCTAAGAGCTTGGGTGAGCTCTTTCACAACGGGTCTTTCCCTATCTCTCAGGAGTCATTCCTCAACTGTGGCTCATCAGGGAACTTGCTGTTGCTGGGCTCCAGGGGCTTCTACATCAGACCCATTTGCCTGGCCTTAGCATGGACATAGCTTTGGGTTGATACCTGTGTGTAATGGGGAACTCTGCCTCAGCTTGAGCCTGGATCCTAGTTCTGGGGTGCAGACATAGCTGGGTGAATCAGAGGAGTGGGTGGGATGCAGTGAGAGTAGTTTAACCCAGGAATAGCCTTATAGAGGGCAGAAGCACTGAGGATAGTTTGGTCCCCATTCTGGACTCATACTGAGGTTAGAGGGAGAGAATAAAAAATATAAGAACTGGTTTCACTAACACTTCCGTAAGATGTTAGGGCCTAAGCAACAATGCTTTGGGACCTCCTGACCCTATTCCATAATATGAAATACAGAGAGCTCTTCTCTACCAAAGACACAGCTCTGGTTCTCCAAGGATTTGGGAGCTTGCTTGTCATGGAACTCAGGAACAGTAGCAGATGCTATTGGATGGAACACACTAAAGATAGCCTCTGGGGACTCAGAAAGAAGAGGGGGCCTTTGACAAGGAGCAGAGAACCTGTATTGGCAGATATGGGGGCTAATGAGACAGCAAAATGTGAACAATTCTTTTACTCAGAGTCTTAGGAAAATTCATATTTTTTCATTTCAACAAACCATAATTTGTATTTTTCTATTTCTATGGGTTTTCAGGCCTATGACTAAGAAAAAGTCCAGACAATTTTTATTCTGGGGGACACTTGGAAGGGCTGGTATGCACAGAGAAATCAGGAATGGTGAACATTTGCAGCAGTAAATGTGTTATAAAAGGATATTACATTCTTACCCCTGATGTCACTCCCCAAGTATTTGCTGTTTAATACATCTGAATATGTATATTGAGATCAACAGTAGGCGTATTAAGCAAGTTTTGTGAATAAAAGCTTTTGCCTCTCTAAAAGTATTTTCCCTATGAAACTGGACTTAGGGGAAGCCCTGTGTATTTGGGCTACGTGATATTCTATGTGTAAGCTTTTCAAAGGCAGATTCTCTGTACTCATCACAGGGCCTTGAACAGGGAGGATGATTTCTAAGTGTGAGCTATTAGGTTTGAGGATGTTACTACTTATTGTTAAGGTGTCTTGTACTGCTGGAGGGGGAGGCTGAGAAGAACCACAAAATTTGGGGACTAGGTCCCCAGAAGCTTTGTCTGAGCTGTTTCAGTGGCAATGGCAAGGGCTGAGCCTTGGACAGGAGGCTGAACTCCACAGGGGCCTGGGTGGTGTCTTGTCTGCCATCATTCCCAAAGTCTAGCATCATGTCTGAGATAAGTAGGCACTCAATAAATATTATTTAAGTGAAAAGTGGACAGTGTGTCTCTTTCAAGATATTTGTCTAGGAAAGGAAGAGAAGAGGGGTTGTTTTCAGGAGATTTGGGGTCAAGGGAAAGTTTTTTTTTTTTTTTTTAAAGGAATTTTGCTTTTTTAAAAAAATTATTTATTTATTTATTCATTCATTTATGGCTGTGTTGGCTCTTCGTTTCTGTGTGAGGGCTTTCTCTAGTTGCGGCAAGTGGGGGCCACTCCTCATCGCGGTGCGCGGGCCTCTCACCATCGCGGCCTCTCGTTGCGGAGCACAGGCTCCAGACGCGCAGGCTCAGTATTTGTGGCTCACGGGGCTAGTTGCTCCGCGGCATGTGGGATCTTCCCAGACCAGGGCTCGAACCCGTGTCCCCTGCATTGGCAGGCAGATTCTCAACCACTGTGCCACCAGGGAAGCCCCAAGGGAAAGTTTTTATAGGATAGGAGAAATTTGATCATATAGTCAGAGCACAAGTAGCCCATGGAGGAAGGAGAATAACAGTACAGGAAAAGAGGGTAATTGAAGAAGATATGAGGAATAAAGACCAGGAGGACAAGCAGAGGGTGATCTTCAAAGGAAAAGAGAAAATGCTTCTTCCTCAGAGATGGGTAAAATGAAGGGTGGAAAAGGCTCCACCAGGTGTCAGACCTGCATTCAAGAGTAGGTCTCTCATCCCGGAGCTCAGTTTATTATTTAATTATCGAACCACAAAAGTTTTTTTCCCCCCTTAAAATTCTCCTTGCAGTCCAGACTTTAAAATTTAGAAGAAGATTAGAAGGCTCCAAGATTAACTCTGGAGATACAGGTTTAAAGCCATTAATAAATCTTCATCTATTTCATTGAATATAAGATTTAATCTGAGTGGAAACCAGTATAAAGGGAGGCTAAAGAGTAAAATCAAGAATACTATATTTGGCTCTGTCAATAAGACTTTCAGAGAAACTATTCATACCCAGCTACTTCCGAGAAGGTTTCAGATGACTTATAATGAAAACATATGCACAAGAAAGATAAAATTTATACAAAAAATGTCACAAAGCATGTTCAGGGAGAGAGATTGTTATTCCAGGAACCAGAAAGGAAAGGACTATAATTAAACAAAAAATTTAAGCTAATTTAGAGATTTATAGTCAGACCTTTTTATCTATTCTCATCCCCTACTCCATGCCCCCAACTCTACCAATTTGCAAATGAAGTCATTGCCAACACTTATACAAGTCTGTTTTCAGCCCATTAAAAACCACAGCAGTGAAGATGACCATGCTGTACAGAGGCCGGCAGGCTCTGGACAAGTAGAGGAGCTGTGTGCCCTGATCACCTGCCCCGGGCACTTCACTGGGGCAGAGGAATACAAGGTGAAGGCCACCTAATCTGTAAAGGCAGCACAAAGAGTGCACACCCAGTATTAAGTGGACACCCAATAAGTACTGCAGGAATTCAGGCATCAAGGGCTATAACTGGGAAGGCTTCTGTAGCAGGGATTTAGGGTGGGTCTTGAAGAGAGGTAGAGTCTTGATGAAGGGACTTGTGTGGGGAGGACACAGCAATCAGCACAGTAAGAATCTGCATGACCACCAGCCACAAGACAAGCGCTGCAGGGGGTGTGTGACTAAAGATGACTGGGGAGGTAGGTGATTTATTGACCACATATTACGTTCCAGGAACTATATATGCAGGTCAATTGATTCATTTGGATTTAGTACCCATGAAGGTCATGGAAGAGAGGAGATGCACAATCCAAGCTGCATCTTAGGAAAAGTCATCTGGTGGCTGACAGACTGGATTAGCAAGGAAGCAATTAGAGGTTGGGAGATGATTTAAGAGGCCACTGCAATAATTCAGGTCTGAGGGTGGGTTAAGGGCCTGGATTACAGTGATGACAGTGGAAATGACAGCAAGAAAAAATATGATGTTAAGGAAGAATCAATAGTATCTAGTGACTGGATATTTGAGGAAGAGAATGTCAAGCAGCACTAAAGTTAAAAACCTGGGTGATGATGGGGCTTCCTGGTGGCACAGTAGTTGAGAGTCCGCCTGCTGATGCAGGGGACACGGGTTCGTGCCCCGGTCCGGGAAGATCCCACATGCTGCGGAGCAGCTGGGCCCGTGAGCCATGGCCACTGAGCCTGCGTGTCCAGAGCCTGTGCTCCGCGACGGGAGAGGCCACAACAGTGAGAGGCCCGCATACCGCAAAAAAACAAAAAACAAAACAAAACAAAAAACCCCCCAAAAAACACAAACAAAAAAACCCCTGGGTGATGGAAAGAATATTCTATTAAGTACAACTATTATTAGCCACAGGTAGAAAAATAGTTAAAAAGTTAGTAAAGCTTTTTCCTAGTAAGGAAGTAGTGAGGAATGTCAGATAAACTAGATCTGAACCAAGTACTGAACTTTCAGAAAAAGAAATGGACCTATCATCAAGAAATATCCTTTCTAGTCTTAAATACCACTAGGGAAGTAGATATTTTTGTTCAAATGCCTCTCACAAGACTTAGAAAACCTTTCTGTAGAGATTTATAGTGTGGAACATATGGGACCTTTCTCTTGTTTTTAGCCCTCCCATCTGTGAGGTAAATGAACCTAATTTTATACATCCTAAAGAAAGATTACATCACTTGTTCTAATCTTTCCTTCCACCAGCAAATTCACTATATCTTGGTTCACATGCTAATTGCTTTGCACACTGACTTCTGTATAACTAAAAAAAAAATCATTCTACTGTGGTTAAAAACTGTCCAAATGAAATTTGTCATTAACAGCTAAATAGCAGAAGTAGGGATGATTATATGCTCGAGTACTTTATTCCTACTTTGGGTAAACACCAGGTAGTTCCTAAGGTTTAGTCTAGAACCAATTTAAAGGCATGACCTAATTTTGTTTTGAAAACACACACATGAGAAATAAGTCATATTATGATAAGAATGGAAAAGACCAACAAGGCTGAGTGTGCCATCCGCATGCAAAAATGTTGAAGTTCAAACCAATCAATCGGGGCCCAGCTCTGGTTCAGATTCCTTGAGTACACTGCACTAGAATTAGATTTCTGTTAATCACATATTAGTAATAATTAAGATGCAGAGAGAAACTCACAGCCAACATCATTCTCAATGGTGAAAAGCTGAAAGCATTTCCTCTAAGATCAGGAACAAGACAAGGATGTCCACTCTCACCATTATTATTCAACATAGTTTTGGAAGTTTTAGCCATGGCAATCAGAGAAGAAAAAGAAATAAAAGGAATCCAAACTGGAAAAGAAGTAGTAAAACGGTCACTGTTTGCAGATGACATGATACTATACATAGAGAATCCTAAAGTTGCCACCAGAAAACTACTAGAGCTAATCAGTGAATTTGGTAAAGTAGCAGGATACAAAATTAATGCACAGAAATCTCTTGCATTCCTATACACTAACAACAAAAAATCAGAAAGGGAAATTAAGGAAACACTCTCATTTACCACTGCAACAGAAAGAATAAAATACCTAGGAATAAACCTACCTAAGAGGGCAAAAGACCTGTATGCAGAAAACTATAAGATACTGATGAAAGAAATCAAAGACAATACAAACAGATGGGGAGATATACCATGTTCTTGGATTGGAAGAATTAACATTGTGAAAATGACTCTACTACCCAAAGCAATCTACAGATTCAATGCAATCACTATCAAATTACCAGTGGCATTTTTTTTCACAGAACTAGAACAAAAAAATTTACAATTTTGTATGGAAACACAAAAGACCCTGAATAGTGAAAGCAGTCTTGAGAAAGAAAAATGGAGCTGGACAAATCAGGCTCCCTGACTCCAAACTATACTACAAATCTACAGTAATCAAGACAGTGTGGTACTGGCACAAAAACAGAACTATAGGTCAATGGAACAGGATAGAAAGCCCAGAAATAAACCCACACACAAATGGTCACCTTATTTTTGACAAAGGAGGCAAGAATATACAATGGAGAAAAGACAGCCTCTTTCCCAGTGCTGGGAAAACTGGACAGCTACATGTAAAAGAATGAAATTAGAACATACCCTAACACCATACTCAAAAATAAACTCAAAATGGATTAAAGACCTAAATTTAAGGCCAGACACTATAAAACTCTTAGAGGAAAACATAGGCAGAACACTCTATGACACAAATCACAGCAAGATCCTTTTTGACCCACCTCCTAGAGTAATGGAAATAAAAACAAAAATAAACAAATGGGACCTAATGAAACAAAAGCCTTTGCACAGCAAAGGAAACCATAAACAAGATGAAAAGACAACTCTCAGAATGGGAGAAAATATTTGCAAACAAAGCAACTGACAAAGGACTAATCTCCAAAATATACAAGCAGCTCATGCAGGTCAATATTGAAAAAACAAAGAACCCAATCCAAAAATGGGCAAAAGACCTAAACAGACAGTTCTCCAAAGTAGACATACAGATTGCCAATAAACACATGAAAAGACGCCCAACATCACTAATCATTAGAGAAATGCAAATCAAAACCACAATGAGGTATCACCTCACACCGGTCAGAATGGCTATCATCAAAAAAATCTAGAAACATAAATGCTGGAGAGGGTGTGGAGAAAAAGGAACCCTCTTGCACTGTTGGTGGGAATGTAAATTGATACAGCCACTATGGAGAACAGTATGGAGGGTCCTTAAAAAACTAAAAATAGAACTACCATATGACCAAGCAATCCCACTACTGGGCATATACACAGAGAAAACCATAATTCGAAAAGATACATATACCACAGTGTTCATTGCAGCACTCTTTACAATAGCCAGGACATGGAAGCAACCTAAATGTCCATCGACAGATGAATGGATAAAGAAGATGTGGCACATATATACAATGGAATATTACTCAGCCATAAAAAGGAACGAAATTGAGTTATTTGTAATGAGGTGGTTGGACCTAGAGTCTGTCATACAGAGTGAAGTTAAGTCAGAAAGAGAAAAACAAATAGTGTATGCTAACACACATATATGGAATCTAAAAAAACGGTACTGATGAACCTAGTGGCAGGGCAGGAATAAAGACGCAGATGTAGAGAATGGACTTGAGGACACGGGATGGGGGAGGGGAAGCTGGGATGAAGTGAGAGAGTGGCATGGACATATATACACTACCAAATGTAAAATGGATGGGTAGTGGGAAGCAGCTGCACAGCACAGGGAGATCAGCTTCATGCTTTGTGACCACCTAGAGGGGTGGGATAGGGAGGGTGGGAGGGAGGCTCCAGAGGGAGGAGATATGGGGATATATGTATACATATAGCTGATTCACTTTGTTGTACAGCAGAAACTAACACAACATTGTAAAGCAATTATACTCCAATAAAGTTATTTAAAAAGAAAAAAGATGCAGAGAGGTTACCACCTAAATTGGTAGTTTATAATTGAAAGAACTACAGTCCTTAGGGTGTTCAACAAACTAGATTTTCTTAAGAGATTAGGGCTGTCTCCACGGACTGTTTTCTGAATTATGTCTATTAGACAATTTCATGTTTGACAAATAGCTCTTTTCATTTGTTGCTCAGACTACCTTCTTCTCACTACCGTCCTAAACAAACTACATTTCCCTTAGGACACTGAGAATCTGGCACCAGTAACTGGCACATCCAGCTACTGAATCATCTGTTGTTCCCGGGAATTTGAAATTCTACAAATCCTGAATTGCTTATTCTAGCAGTCTCCTACTTTAGGCACATGTTTGTTCTGTAAACAGGCTCTTGGGATCTATTATTCTGCATTTAAAGTTTGTTTTAGGACGATAGGATCCTGTGCAACTGCCAAAATGCATGGCTGCTCACGGCAGATAAAGGTGGGCGTGGGGAGGGCCTGCTGCGGCTGTCAGATTCGAGGCCCATTTCTGGCTTTGCTCCTTGTTCCTGCAGGCCTATGGTTGTAATAAAGTACAAAAGCATAGTGGGGAAAACTGGAGATAATCCCAAAGTCCTTCAATCAGTGAATGGATGAATGAATTGCAGCACATTCTTAAATGGACTACTACTCAGAAGTGAAAATTAACAAACTATTGCAGCAAAAGGGATGAATCTCGGATGCATTTTGCTTAAGTGAACGAAGCCACACTCCAAATGCTACATATGATATGATTCCATTTATATGACATTCTGGGAAAGGCAAAACTAGTAGAGGCACTAAGGAAAGATCAGTGGTTGTCAGAAGCTGGGGTTTGGAGGGGGTATTGGCTACACAGAGGCAAGAATAAGAGAAATTTGGGGGATAATGGAACTCTTGTATTCTTGACTGCGGGGGTGGTTACAGGACTCCACGCATGTCTCAAAACCCATAGAATTGTACACCATTTTACTGTACATAACTAAGAAGTATATACAGTAAGAAAATGAGGATAGTGGTTTCCCTTGCAGCAGGAAGTAGTGACTGGGAGTGAGCTGAGGGGTAGGGGTGCCTGAGGTGCTGGTCCCGTTCTGTTTTTTGAGCTTCACGCTGGTTATTACATGCAAGACACTGGTTTGTAAAAACTCACTGAGGTATATGTACACTTATAATAATGCATTTTATATATGTATGTTATACTTCAAGAAAAAGTAAACGAGAGAGGGTGAGAGAGAATTCCAGCCTTCACTGTCCTTTGGTCTCGTCCCCCTAATTCTTCACGTATCTGTTTACTAATACTATAGGTGACAGAAACGGCTAGTGTGAAACTCTCCCTGGTAAGGTTTCATACCTGTTCCTAAAAGTCTCAAACAATAATACCAGGTTACCTGACCACCAATTCTGTTCACAATGCTGTTTAGCAGACCAGGATGTTCTGCCAGTTCTCATGTAACCATATTTGGGGGTGGAATGGAGAAAGAGTTGGCAGTGGTAGGAAACGAATGAGAAACCAGTGAGTAAGTAGTGACTATTTTATTCTTAAATTGAAAGACAATGTATTTTATCTGGGCAATTTAAGTAATTTTTTCCAGACCTGTTTCTAGACTCTCAATAATTAATGTTCTGGAGAATCGATAGGGATGGTAGGGTCTAACACTGTACAGAGATGTGAGAATGGCTTATGAAATCTTGATGTCTTCCAGTTACATGTTTAAGGCTGTTACGGTAGGTCACAATCACAGCATCTCTGACAAAGAGTAGGAATCCTTAGAAGAGATGAGTTAACAAGATGATAGAGACTGAAATGTAAATAATTTAACTAAAAGTCTGTCAAAATTTCTCTATAGGGATAAAGAATGGTGCACCATATTCTTCTTTCTCACTCTTCTGCAACCATAAACACACTCTAGAGCAAGAGGAAGAACAGATATTGAGTCAAGTATCAGATGCTGTGATTCGTGTTTTGTACACACTGCTCTATTTAATCCTTATTAATAGTCCTGCAAAGTAGTCAATCAAATCTCATTTAAAATATGGCAAAATGAAGTCTCAAGTTAATCTATACAAGGGGAGTTGGAACAATTCCAGGCTTCTGATTCCAAGGAAAAGGGAATTAACTTTTAGGGTGCTCCCTTTATTTGTAATCTTACTGATTCTCAAAATATCTCCGTTTTACAGATAAACAGAAAGAGGGATGACATGACTTGCCCAACTAACGTTACATAACCAGTAAGTGGTAAAGCTGGCATTCAAGTCAAGTCATTCCATAGCCCACATTCTTCACATTATAGTACTCTGCTGCCAAAACCAACGAGAGCTATGTTGTGCAATCCTGGAGGGAGATCAATGGAATCTTCAACATTGGACTAAACCAGATAATCTAAATTTGGGTCAGAAAAGTGACATTTGTGTTTTTCCCTGATATCTTTCTAATCTGACCACCTCAATAAAATCTCTTAATTTCACTAATATTTACTTTCTTTTAGTCAATAATTCAAATCCCGAGGGACTGAACAGCCCACTAAATTCAGCTCACAGCAAGGGAGGAAAAGTAACTGGAATGGTAGAAAAGCTACTGTTCCAGGAGCCAGGAGTTAAAGGCTCTAATCCTGGCTCTGTTCCTGGTTGCAGTGCAACTTTGATTAGGACACAGGGATCTCTGGGCTTCTGTTTCACCACCTGTAAATTAAGAGTATTCAAGGCAGAATCTTAGAAGGTAGCTGTTTGGTACTTTAGAAAACAAATTTTTCTCATTAGTAAAGTCCCCAAATTGCCAAGTTTGGAATTTAAATACTGTGTGGTGGTTCAGCAGCTATTTGCTGACCAGAGTGTATTCTGCTGGAATGAGCCCGTCAAGCGCGCTCCCGTCATTTTTTGAAGAGCCCTGAGCAGATATGGAATAGGAAAGCAACCAAAGACGTATAGTCACATTTAAGAGGCATTTTTATTTTTGCCGAATTAAGGGTATTAAGAAGCATATTAAAAATATGGAGTATTTCATAAAACATTCAAAATAGTATTATTCCCTGTGTATTAGAATAGTGGACTTTCCCCCCTAATGAATAGAGTTCCATTTTTGGTTCTAAAGAGTTTCTTTCCTTGTATGTCACTATGACAGTGCTGGGCTGACTTGTTTCCCAGAAACAGTCCTTCCAGCTGTGATGGGAATGACTTGTTCTGTGGGTCTGTCCTTATGTACTATGAGACTCTGGGCAAGGACCTTCATCTAAGTCTATCTTTATCTGTAAAGGGGCAGTAACATAACATAATTTAAGTCATAGTGCCTTCCACAGTAGGGGCTGAGAAATGAGGCAGCATAGTATATTAGAAAGAACTTGGGACAGAGAAACTTTGATACCAATATCCAGCACTGCCATTTACTAGCTAAGTAATCTTGGCCAAGAGATTCTGCTTAAGCCTTATAGTGCGGCCAGTAATTCTTATATTCTTTTGAAAAATTAAATGATACTAAAGTGTCTGTTGCATAGTAGTACTAAACAATTAGTACTTTTATTAATAATTCTATACAATCTAGAAAGGTGCACAAAAGTATCTTCTTACAAAAAAATCACTTAACAAGGACATTCAGAAAGCAATGTCATATACATTTTAACACATAAATGGTGTCATTTTAAAACCTCCTGATATTTTACAACATTCGACCAGTAAATACTTCAAAATGGCTTATGCTGGGGTCCTGCTATAAGGTGATTTCTGAGGCTCTTGAGATCATTTTACAATAGTTTTCTTCTAATCTATTTATGTTTGGAAACAACTTATTATATTAGCATGTAACAGCTATGGTGTATATTTCAATGTGTTAACATATTCAATTCCAAACCTATAGAAGAAATATGATTAGGTTGCCTAATGATTCTTGAATTCAGTTTACAAATCATGTGATGCCCCAAATTGTTCCAAGAAAACGCTAGCTTGTAAAATAATTTTTTCTTTCAGAATACAAGACACATTTAACATACAGATTTTACAATAAAGTTTATTAGCTGTTCTCCTCTTTCTCATAAATGGAATGGATAATGTTGATAATTCTTTACAAACCAGTACTCATTTGTTTAAGAAACTGTAATGAGGAGGTTGTCAAAAACACATATTTAATAAACTCCAAAAAAGCAATGGGAAGCCAAACAGTAATATTAATATAAAAGACCAGAGAAATTGATTTCTGAAATTGTTATCTACTTTTCACTATAATTTCTTAATTGCTCACCATGAAGATCTGTGCAACTCTACTGCAGAGCAGCTACAAGAGATGAAAGGTGTATAGTCTGAGGGGAAAACACTCATACACATGAGGTTTTTGCCTGTTTGCCTATTAATGAAAGGAGAACTGGAAAGAGGTGGAGACCAAATCCAAACCCAATGACAAGAACAACGGGAACAACACCCAACCCCCCCTGAAAAAAACCCCCCACAAAAAACCAACCAGGAACCATTTGAAAACTTTTATAGAAAAGAGGAGAACATGCCCATATTTTTATGTATAACCTGATTTCCCTAAGGGGTTCTTTCCACAACCACCATCCTCCTGTTTTCACTTCACAAGATTAAGGAAGATAAAGTCCAATCAATTAATATTTAACTTAAAACCAAACCAACAGAGTAGGTGGCAAAAGAAAAAAAATATATTTTAAATATACATATATATGTTTGTGTGTGTGCAACTATGTAAAGAAAATAATTCCCATAGTTACAGAGTTTAAAGAAAGTTATATATATATTTATATATATATATTTTATTATAACAAAATAGTCAGTTATTGTGGGTAAAATATTCATTAAAATCTGACCCCTAAAATGCATTTAAAATTTTAGACTATGAATTGGACTCCTTTCCCACTGCCATAATGATTACATCATCACTGTAATGTCTATTTTGTATTTATGTCTATGAAATTTTCTCAACCTTATGTGTAAAAGGTAAACTCCCCTAGCACCTAAACATGGCCTCAATTCAGAAAATGTGATGATCATTATGTATGAACAACTTTTGTAAGACGCTATAAATAGTGTTGCACAAGTAGATTAAAAACATTTAAACATTGTTATCCTAGCAAATCTACTGGGAGGAAAAAAAAAACTTCAAACAATAAAAGACTTTAAGAAGATATGAATATGAATATCCCTTGTGAAATTATTAAAGTTAACTCAGATATTAATTTTGAAATTAAAAAACATATTTTCCTTATTTGTCTATAATGAAACATTTGCTTTGATAACGGAAGTCAATTGAGAAAAGGACTTGAGAGCTAACATGTTGGCCAAACCATGCTATTAAAGTTAAGCGTGCATTGTTGCTCAAAGTTTACTAAATCATTGATTAAAACCACTTTTCTTTCATTTATATTGAAATTTGGAAAGAATGTATATAAAGCTTCTCTGAAAATCTCTTAAAGTTACTTTCCCTTAAACATTAAGGAATTTTACCACAATTTCCCCGTCTCCCCAAATCCTATTAATAGCTGGTCAGGCCATTCCATCTTCATTTGTGAAAAATGGCCACAAACCAATAGTGAGATAAAATAATACAGATGTTACAACTTGAAGGAGACACTAAGATGTCAAAAATAAGTGCAACTGCAGACCATGATGAGTGGGATATGATTCAACATGGAAGAAGTATTGAAGACAGACTCCAGAAGGAAAGGGCAAAGAAGTGTCAGAGAAAATGAGACTGTGGAAAAGAGAAACAGAGAAACATCAGTCCTCATAACTTTTCTTTTGCTGGAACCCAGATGTAAGGACCAGACTGTTCTTCTATGATCTGCTTCACTTGGTTGTAAATGTCTTCCAGCGTATCTCCCTGTATAATAGCTGTAATGATAGAAACAAAATCAGAAACCTCCATTAAAATTGTCTATCTTCACCATTACAATCGTTGGTAAAACAGCAGAAGCTATATCTTAGAAATACTCATTCAGGAAGAGATACCATCTATGTATTGTTTGCTTAGAAAAGGCTCATTTCATGAATTTTCTTATTTGTAAAATAGAAAAAATTTTATTTTAAAAATTTATCAGAAAGCAAGATTTGGTGATTTTTTACTTTGTTTTGTGTATTTGGGAAATAGACACTGAAGTAATTAGAGGCAAAAGAGTATCTGTCTGCAACTTACTCTTAAATGTTTCAGCAAAATTATAAATGCGGTAAAATGTTAACATTTGTGGAATACAGGTATATGAGAATTGCTGGTACTATTCTTGTGATTTTTCTGTAAGTCTGAAATTATTAAAAATCCTTAAAACACACACACACACACACACACACACAGGTTACAACACCATGACACTTAATGGTACTTAATATGAATACCAAATATAAGCTAATCATTATTTCAAACAAACAATAAACAACAACAAAAACCTATCCAAAGATACCTAAGGAATAATTTAAAGAATAAAATGAATTTGGGAATTGCTACCTATTCTTCTCTTTTTAAACAAATAATATCTTAAAATGGATCAAAATTTATAAAGAATAAGAGAAAAGTCAGTTTCATTGAAGAAGTTAAGTCTGAATGTTTTCCTCTGGTCAGTATGAATTATTCCTGTACACGCTATCCTCATCGACAACCTAAGAAACACTAAATTTCAAGATTCCTCATCACTGCAACCTAGATTAGATGAATTATCCTGAAACTTATAGCACTTATTATTACTACTGGTAAATGTGGGCATAGTTCAAAATCCATTTCAATGGGTCAGTTCATATGGCTCCAAAGCAAAATTCTACCATAAAGGGCACTGCTACACATCATGCTAACCTGTGAAATGTTCAGTAAATTCTTGTTCCAGTTTCATGGCTCTCTCAAACGTCTTTCTGGCTTGTTCTTCCGTGAGACGCTTATTCATTTCCCTATACAAATAAATTTAGAAATTAGTAATTACTACATTATAATACTTTTGAAAAAGGATGACAAAGGAGAGAAGACATATAAAATCATGAAAAGTTGAGCTCTGTTGAGAATCTTAATGTCATTAAAAACTACATCCAGTCACTGACTATGTAGCTTTTTACTTGGAATGACAGAAGGGTTTCAACACGTTTTTGCATTAGTTCAAGACAGCCAAAAAAACTAAGCATTAATTTGACAGTTTTGACTTCGATGAAAATTTCATATTAAAATATGACTTACAGATCTACTTACCAATTTATAGATAGTAAAGGGGATACATGAACACATTAAATAATACCATGAGAAGGCAATCAGCAAAATATAGTCTGGGGAAAACTGCAGAATAAATGAGTTGGTTTCTTCAACAAATAAACAGAAAAAAGAGAAAGATATGAAGGGAGAATCTGTAGATCAAAAGACTTAACAACCAACTGTCACAAACAGACCTTGTTTGGAACTTGATTCAAACAAATTGAAAAAAATTAAACAAAACTTATGAAACAATCAAGAAAACATGAACTGATGATATCAAGGAATTACTGTTTTTAGTGTGACATAGTGATTTTTTTTCTTTATGCTTTTACATATTGCCTGAACCTTCTACAATGTGTACGTATTTTTTTATACAGCAGGTTCTTATTAGTTATCCACTTTATACATATCAGTGTATATATGTTTTAGTGTGACATCACAGTGATATTTTTTAGTAAAGAATTTTATCTTTCAAATATATACAAAGATGTACGGATGAGATCATATAATGTCTGGGGTTTGTTTCAAAATAATCTGGAGTGGAGGGGTAAGGAGGTGGGGGGATAGATGAAACGAGATTGGTCACAGTTGATAATTAATGTTACAGCTGGATGATGGATAAATGGAAGTTTGCTCCCAACTTAAGAGGGAAAGCTTTCAATGTTTCATCATCAAATATGATGTCTGCTTTGATATTTTGTAGACGACCTTCATCAGATTAAGGAAATTCCCTTCTATTCATAGTTTACAAAATATTTTTGTCATGAATAGATGTTAATTTTATCAAATGCTTTTTCTGCATTTATTAAAATGATCTTTTTTTTTTTTTTTTTGCTGTACGTGGGCCTCTCACTGCTGTGGCCTCTCCCGTTGCGGAGCACAGGCTCCGGACACACAGGCTCCGCGGCCATGGCTCGCGGGCCCAGCCGCTCCGCGGCATGTGGGATCCTCCGGGATAGGGGCACGAACTCGTATCCCCTGCATCGGCAGGCGGACTCTCAACCACTGCGCCACCAGGGAAGCCCAAAATGATCATTTTTTTAATACTAAAAGCTGTTTTTTTTTTTTTTTTTTTTTTGGCTGTGCCGTGTGGCTTGCGGAATCTTAGCTCCTCAACCAGGGACTGAACTTGGGCCACCACAGTGAAAGCACCGAGTCCTAACCACTGGACTGCCAGGGAATTCCCCGTAAAATCTGTTATACGGTCGGTACACTACACTGATTTTTTTAAAAACTGAAGTATAGTTGATTTACCATGTTGTTAGTTTCAGGTGTACAGCAAAGTGTTTCTGTTATTTATATATCTATTCTTTTCACATATATATATACATATTCTTTTTCAGATTCTTTTCCATTATAAGCTATACAAGATACTGAATATAGTTCCCTGGGCTATATAGTAGGTCCTTGGTGTTTATCCATTTTATATATAGTAGTGTATATCTGTTAATCCCAAACTCCTACTTCATCCCTCCCCCTCCCCTTTGGTAATCATGTTTGTTTTCTATGTCTGCGAGTCTTACACTACACTGATTTTTTTAAATTACTTTAAAAACTG
The DNA here is from genome assembly GCF_964165515.1 of Mesoplodon bidens. Lineage (NCBI taxonomy): Eukaryota > Metazoa > Chordata > Mammalia > Artiodactyla > Ziphiidae > Mesoplodon > Mesoplodon bidens. The sequence continues at coordinate 110,968,478 of NC_138161.1, read as the reverse complement.
TGGTAAAATATACACAATATAAAAGTTACCATTTTAGCCATTTTAAAGTATACACTTCAGTGGCATTAGTACCTATGCAAGCATCACCACCATCCATCCCTATAATTCACTTCATCTGGTAAAACCAAAACTCTATACCTATTAAAAATAACTCCGCACTCTTGCCTCCCCCTGGCCCCTGGCAACCACCATTCTTTCTGTCTCTATCATTTTGACTACTCTAGGTGCCTCATATAAGTGGAATCATACAGTATTTGTCTTTTTGTGACTGGCTTACTTCACTTAGCATGTCTGCAAGGTTCATCCATGTTGTAACACATTGCGGAATTTCCTTCCTTTGTATGCATATACCATATTTTGCTTAACCATTCATCTGTCGATGGACATTGAGTTTCTTCCATGTTTCAGCTATTGTGAATAATGATAACATGAACACGGGTGTACAAATATCTCTTTAAGACCTTGTTTTCAATACTTTTGGGTATATACTCAGAGGTGGAATTGCAGGATCATATAGTAATTATGATTTTTAGTATTTTGAGGAAGTGCCATAACCGTTTTCCACAGCAACTGTACCATTTTACATTCCCAACAGTACACAAGAATTCCAGTTTTTCCACATCCTTGGCAGCAATTATTTTCTGTTTTTTTGACAGCAGCCATCCTAATGGGTGTGAAGTGGTATGTCATTGTAGTTTTGATTTGCATTTCCCTAGTGATTAGTGATAATAGGTATCTATTCATGTGCTTATTGGCCATTTGTTTATCTTCTTTGGAGAAATGTCTATTCAAGTCCTGTGCCCATTTTTGAATCAAGTTTTTTTGTTGTTGTTGTTGAGTTCTAGTTTTCTATATATTCTGGGTACTAATCTGTTATCAGACATATGACTTACAGATACTTTCTCCCATTCTGTGGGTTGCCTTTTTATTCTGTGGATAGTGTCGTTTGATATAAAAAGTTTTAAAATATTCACAAAGTCTAACCTTCCTTTTTTTCTTTTGTTATCTGTGTCTTTGGTGTCATATATAAGAAATCACTGCCAAATCCAGCGTTACAAAGCTTTTGTCCTATGTTTCCTTCTAAGCGTTTTATTGTCTTACATTTAGGCCCTTGATCCATTTTTTTGTTTGTTTTTTTTTTTTTGCAGTACGCAGGCCTCTCACTGTTGTGGCCTCTCCCGTTGCGGAGCACAGGCTCTGGACGCGCAGGCTCAGTGGCCATGGCTCACGGGCCTAGCCACTCCGCAGCATGTGGGATTTTCCCGGACCGGGGCACGAACCCATGTCCCCTGCATCGGCAGGTGGACTCTCAACCACTGCACCACCAGGGAAGCCCCCTTGATCCATTTTTAGTTGACTTTTGTATGTGGCGTTAGGTAAGGATCCAACTTCATTCTTCTGTATGTGGATATGCAGTTTTCCTAGCACCATTTGTTGAAGAGACTGTCCTTTCCTCATTGAATGGTCTTGCATCCTTGTCAAAAATCAACTGACCATTTCTTCCCCCTGGTCTTTTATCTCTGTCATTATGCCAGTACCACAGCATTTTTATTTCTGTAGTTTGCAATAAAAATTGAAATCAGGAAGTGTGAGTCTTCCATTTTTTTGTTCTTTTTTAAAGATTGTTTTCGCTATTTGGGGGTTCCTTGAGATTCTATATGAATTTTAGTATGGATTTTTCTATTTTTGCAAAAAATGTCATTGGGATTTTGATAGGCATTGCATTGAACGTGTAGGTCACTTTGGGTGGTACTGACATTTTAACAATATTAAGTGTTCCAATCCATGAACATGGAATGTGTTTCTACTTATTTATATCTTAATTTCTTTCAGCAATGTTCTAGTTTTCTTTTTTTTTTTTGCGTTACGCGGGCCTCTCACTGTTGTGGCCACTCCCCTTGCGGAGCGCAGGCTCCGGACGCACAGGCTCAGCGGCCATGGCTCACGGGCCCAGCTGCTCCGCGGCATGTGGGATCCTCCCGGACCGGGGCACGAACCCGTGTCCCCTGCATCGGCAGGCGGACTCTCAACCACTGCGCCACCAGGGAAGCCCAATGTTCTAGTTTTCATTGTACAAGTCTTTCATTACTTGGTTAATTCCTAAGTATTTTATTCTTTTTGATGCTATTGTAAATAAAACTGTTTTTGTAATTTCCTTTTCAGATTGTTCATTGTTTATGTATGGAAATGTAACTGATTTTTGTATGTTGACTTTGCATACTTCTACTTTGCTGAATTTATTAGTTCTAATGGCTTTTGTGTGGAGTCTTCATGGTTTTCTACAGATAAGATCGTATCATCTGCAAAAAGAGGTAATTTTGCTTCTTCCTTACCAATCTGGATGGCTTTTATTTTCTTGCTTAATTCCTCTGGATACAACTTCTAGTACTACATTAAATAGAAATGGTGAAAGCAGGCATCCTTGCCTTATTCCTGATCTTAGAAGAAAAGCCTTCAGTCTTTCACCATTGAGAATGATGTTTGCTGTCAGTTTTTCATAAATGGCTTTTATTATGTTGAGATAGTTTCCTTCTATCCTGATTTTGTTGAATATTTTTATCATGAAAGGGTGCTGAATACTGTCAAATGCTTTTTCTACATCAGTTGATGATCATGTGATTTCCCCCTTCATTTTGTTGATGTGGTTTATTACAATGATCCATTTTCATATGTTGAAACATCCTTGCATTCCAGGAATAAATCCCACTTGTTCATGGTGTATAATCCTCTTAATATGTTGGTGAATTGTTTGCTAATATTTTGTTGAGGATTTTTACATCAATGTTAATAAGGGATACTGGTCTACAGTTTTCTTGTAGTTTTTTTTTTTTTTTTAAAGAAGATGTTGGGGGTAGTTTATTAATTTATTTATTTTTGCTGTGCTGGGTCTTCGTTTCTGTGCGAGGGCTTTCTCTAGTTGTGGCAAGCGGGGGGCACTCTTCATTGCGATGCATGGGCCTCTCACTATCACGGCCTCTCTTGTTGCAGAGCACAGGCTCCAGACGCACAGGCTCAGTAGTTGTGGCTCACTGGCCTAGTTGCTCTGGGGCATGTGGGATCCTCCCAGACCAGGGCTCAAACCTGTGTCCCCTGCATTAGCAGGCAGATTCTCAACCACTGTGCCACCAGGGAAGCCCTTCTTGTAGTTTCTTTGTATGGTTTTTGTATCAGGGTAATGCTGGTTACACAGAATGAGTTAGGAGGGATTGGCATTAGTTCTTCTTTTAAATGTTTGTTATAATTCACCAGGGAAGCCATCAGATCCAGAGCATTTCTTTGTTGGGAGTTTCTGACTACTGATTCAATTTTCTTAATATAGGGTGTATAAGTTATATGTATACAAAACTTACTATAGTTACAGGTCTATTCAGATTTTCTATTTCTTTGTGATTTAGTCTTGGTAGGTTTTATGTTTCTAGCAATTTGTCCACCTAGGTTACCCATATTTTTGGTGCCCAATTGTTCATAATACTCTCAGAATCCTTTTTATTTCTGTATAATCAGTAGTAATGTCCCTATGTTCATTTCAGAGTTAGTTTCAGAGTCTTCTTTTTTTTCCTTAGTCTGTCTACCTAAAGGTTTATCATTTTTCTTGATCTTTTTGAAGAATCAACTTTTGTGGCCTAACATATGGTCTACCCTGGCAAATGTCCCATGTGCCCTTGAGAAGAATGTGTATTCTGTTATTACTGGCTAGAGTGTTCTGTATATGTCTGTTACGTCTATCTGGTTTATTGTGTTGTTTAAGCCCTCTATTTCCTTATGTATCTTCTGTCTGGTTGTTCTATCCATTATTTTGAGTGGGGTACTGAAGTCTCCAACTATTATTGTAGAGCTGTTTCTCCCTTCAATATTGTCAGCTTTTCCTTCATATATTTTGATGATCTGTTATTAGGTACATAACTGTTTATGATTGTTATATCTTCTTGCCATATTGAAACTTTAATTAATATACAATGTCCTTCTTGTCATATATAACCTTTTTCGATTTAAAGCCTACTTTGTCTGATATTGGTATAGCTACTCCTGATCTCTTTTGGTTACTATTGGAATAGAATATCTCTTTTACTTTCTCAACTTGTGTCTTTGGATTGCATGTGTTTTATCCAGTCTGCCCATCTTTGTCTTTTGATTGGAGAGTTTAGTTCACTTACATAAATTACTGGAAATAAGGACTTCTGTACTTGATAATTCACTTCTCTCTTGCTGCTTTCAAAATTCTGTCTCTGTCTCTTAATTTAAATGTTTGATTAAAATGTGTTTCAATGAGGGTCTCTTTGAGTTCATTTTACTTAAAGATTGTTGGGCTTTTTGGATGTTTATATTCATGTCTCTCATCAAGTTTGGGAAGATTTCGGCCATTATTTTTTCAAATATTCTCTCTGCCTTTTCTCTCTTTCTTCTAATACTGGCACTCCCAGATGCATATGTTCTTCCGGTTGATGGTATCCCACAGGTTCCTTAGGATCTGTTCATTTTTCTTCAGTCCTTTCTCTTTTTGTTCATAGCCTTGATAATTTCCATTCTTCTATCAAGTTTGCCGAATCTTTGTTCCTGCCTGCTCAAATCTGTGTTTGAATCCCTCTTTGAATGAAATTTTCATTCAAAAATTTGAATGAAATTTTTCATTTCAGTTATTGTACTTTTTGGCTCCAGAATTTCCTTTTGGTTTCCTACCTCTTTATTGATGTTTCCATTTTGTTCACACATTGTTTCCTTGACTTATTCCACATCTTCTTTGAGTTTGCTGAGAAACTTTAAGACAGCTGTCTTAAAGTCTTTGTCTAGTATATATGCCATTAGGTCTTTTTCAGGGACAGTTTCTACTGATTTATTTTTTCCCTTTGAATAGGCCATACTTTCTTGTTTCTTTGTATGCCTTATAAATTTCTGTTGAATACTGGACATTGGAATCTTATAACGTGATAATGCCAGAGGTAAAATTCTCCTTCCTTTAGGGTTTTTTGTTTTTAATTGTTACAGAGGTAAAATTCTCCTTCCTTTAGGTAAAGGAGGTAAAATTCTCCTTCCTTTAGGGTTTTTTGTTTGTTTTAAATTGTTATAGGATGCCTCCATGCCAGGGATTAGCCTGAGGTATACACATAAAGTCTTCTCAGATCTTTTCCGAGCCTGTGCCTTTCCCTGGGCATGTGTGTTGACTTTCTGAATACTCCTGTATATGTGAACATCCTAGTCTGGTTCCCAAATGGAAAAAAGAAAACGTAAAAGAGGGGGAAAAAAGGCACCAGCCCCTTAACTCTCTAGAAGTCACTTCAGCCTGAGAGGTGGGGCCCCGTAACAGTGGCAGTGGGGTTTACAACAATGGCTCCCTGCTTCTGTGTCTGCACCTCCACAATCAGAAGCAGGAATCAGCTATCTGAGTACAGATTCCCCAGTGTTTGGAGGACAAGGTCCTTATTCCCCACCTTGGCTCCACAAACTTTATGTAAGCTGCTCAAGGAATGAGTGCATGGCTACCTGCTAGGGGGCTGAAGGTGGGGAAATGGGTAGTTGCTACCATGGTAAGAGGTGAAATAAATCAAATTTGACAGTTCAAACCATCCCCTTGAAGCTTCAAGCCTTCAATGAATTCCTGAGTTCCAAAATACAGTTGACCCTTGAACAATGTCAGGGTTAGGGGTGCCAACCAACCCTCCACGCAGTTGAAAATCCATGTATAACTTAACAGTCGGCCCTCCATATGCTTGGTTCCTCTGTTTCCATGGTTCTGCATCCACAATCAACTGCAAATTGAGTAGTACTGCAATATTTACAACGGAAAAAAATCCATGTTTAAGTAGACCCATGCAGTTCAAACCTGCAATGTTCAAGGGTCAACATCAGACAGATCCTGCAAGTCCAGCTGTTGTCTAGGTGGGGAGATAGATTCCTGGTGCTTCCTACTCCATCTTCTCTCTAGCTCTATCACTGATTAATCTTAAATGTTAACCTAGCCTTGCATTCCTTAAATAAACCCAACTTGGCTGTTGTATTTTATCTTATTAAAAAAACTGTTGGATTCAAATTGCTCATATTTTGGTAAGGATTTCTGTATCTATATTCATGGTAAGACTGGTTTGTCATTTTCATTTCCTGTGAAATCTTTCACAGGTTTTGGTATTAAATTAATGCCCATAAAATTAGTTGAAGAATCTTTATAAGACTGGTATTACTTCTTAGCTTTTGGTAGAATTCAGTAAGTCCTTTTGGCTCTTTTATTTGTGGGAAGGCTTTTCATAACTAAGTCAAGTTCTTTAGGAGTACAGGTCTAGATTTTCTATTTCTTTTTTTCCTTTTCTATTTTTTCAGATTTTTTTAAAGTATAACTTTCAAACATAGAACAGAAATATCATAAATGTATATCTTGATGAGTTTTCAGCAACTTACACTTACCTGTATATCCGGTACCTAGACTGAGATAAGAGAACATTACATCAGCACCTAAGAATCTGGGTGTCTTCAGTCCAGTCACCAACCTACCCTCAAAGAGTAACCTCTATTTGATTTCTATAAGCAATTATTAAATTTGGGATCATGGAATATATATACTTTTAGGTCTGAGTATTTTTTTACTCAAATTATGTGAGATTCTTCTATACTTTTGTGTGTAGTTGGAGATTGCTCATTCTCATTACTGTAGAATATTTCATTTTGTGTGAATATGTCATATTTATGTAGGCTCTGATGGGTATTTAGATAGTTTCAAGTTCTTAGTTATTTAGTATAGTATTTCCATCTAATCTAGTACATGTCTTTGGTAAACATACGTAAACATTTCTGTTGAGTATATATCTAGGAATGAGACTTTTGGGTCCTAAGTTATGTGTATGTTCAGCTTTAGGAGATACTGTAAACAAGTTTACCAATGTGGATGTACCAATTTACACTCCTATCAGTGTTATGAGCTTCAGTTGTTCCACATCCTTGCCAACATTTGGTATTTTTTCATTTTAGCTATTTTAGTATAATATATGACCTTGTGGTTTTAACTTGCATTTCCATGATTAAGCACTATCTAAAATGTTTATTAACTATTTGGATCCTTCTGTGAAGTGTCCAAGTCCTTTGCTTATTTTTCTACTGGGTTGCCTGTGTTAACATTTGTAATGTCTACTGGATGTGTAGTGATATTCCCATTTTCATTCTTGATGTTATTTATGCCTTTAAAATTTTCTTTCCTTGATCTTTCTTATTAATAGTTTATAGTATTTTCAAAGAAAACATTTTTGATTTCTTAATCCTCTCTACCATATGTTTGTTTTCTAGGCTACTACATCCTCCAAATTTATTTACTTGACAATTTTATTACCATTGAGTTCAAAACATTTATTAACTTATGGAGTGACTTATTCTTTGATCCACAGAATTTCCAAACATTTGGGGATTTTCCAGTGATCTTTAAATTATTCATTTCTACTCTAATTTCATCATGCTCAGAGATATTTGTTTTTAATCATTTGAAATCTGTGGCTTAGCATATAATTAGTTTTGGTAATTATTTTAAGTGCACTTAAAATCAAGGTGCAACTTTTGCAGATGTTGAGTGCAGTGATCTATGTATGTCAGTTAGGTAAAGTTTTTAATTTGTGTTGTTGTATATCCTTATTTATTTTTTTATTTGTCTGTTTTCTTATTCTATTACCTTGTGATTCTTCTGTTACGTTCGCCCACTATGATTGTGGAATTATTATTTTTCCTATATAGCTGTCAATTTGTGCTTTAGATATTTTGAGACTGTGCTACTAAAAGTGCAAAACAAATGTATAAATATATCTTTGTAATGGAGTGAACCTTTAACTTTTATGAATGTCCCTCTTTATCTCTAGTAATACTTCTTACCTTAAAGTATACTTTGAAAGTAGTATAAACCAGCTTAATTTATTTAGTGTTTGCGTGGTATATCTCTTTTTTCTATTCTCTTCTAGCCCTTCCATAGACTAATAATTAAGGTATGTCTTATGAAAGCAACATATAATTGATGGGTTTTATAGCACACTATCCCAAAATATGGTACCTTGGCATACTGAATATTTTATGTTGAAGGAATTTGAAAAATGACAGGTACAGGAAGGACTCTCTGACCTTCCCCTGAAGCAGGTCAATAAGGCCCTCATGTGAGAGGTGACCTCCCTATACCTGAAGAAAAGGACCATCTTTATCTCTGACGATGGAGGGAAGCTGAGAGGAATTTGAATGAACAAGTCTTACTAAGTTTCCACTAGTTTACTACTCTTAAGTCATATCGTCTGGTCCTATCACATTTTCCCATCACTCTCCACTCATCTAACCTCGTATAAAAATGTTCAGGTTTAACCATTTCTTTGGGTTTTCATTTTCTTATGAGGGTTCTATGTCATGTAAAACTTAAATAAATTTGCATGCTTTTCTCTTGTTCATCTGTCTTTTGTTACAGAGGCCCAGCTGAGAACCTGGAGGAATAGAAGGTAAAGATTCTTTTCCTTTTCTACAAAAGCAACATATAGTTATTTATTTTTCATTCCTCTATTCTGACAATTTTTGTATTTTAATTGGACCATTTAGTCTAGAATTTAATTAATGAAACATTTGGGTTAATTTATACTATCTTACTATCTGTATCCTTTTACCCCACCTATACTATGTTTCTATTTCCTCATTCCTCTCTTCTTTTAATATTTATTTAAATTCTATTTTTTGTCCTCTATTAGGTAAATATACATTATTTTATTCTCTTAATGGTTAACCAGAGCTGCACTGCCCAATTAAGTAGGTACTGGACACATGTGACTATTTAAACTTAAAAGTTCTAACATATGTTACTTTATACTTTAGTATATTAATGTTGATGATTATGATAGTTAATATCAAGAGTGCTTATTTAATCCTCACAACAACCCTCTGAGGTGGGTATACTATTATTACCTGCATTTTACAGATAAAGGAATTGAGATGCAAGAAGGGTAAGTAAATTACCCAATCTAATAAGTAACAGAGACTAGATTTGTACTTAGAGGCTGTGCCTTAGGCATTTACACTTACATGATATTTTCCATGGATTTGGGTTTAATAAAAATGGAGATTGGGTAAAGTTGTGCAATCTGTAATCTCTTTATGGCATTTCCAGACACATCAAGGATACAGTGTTTGCCCTAAAACAGAGGGAATAGGGAAGAAAAACAAGTGAACCAAGTATTTTCAACTATATCAAAGGTACATTTCCTACAAGTACAAAATCTGAATTATGATATGTTTGGATCCTGTTCACTTTAAGCAAACTTGTCATTTCTGTTATGAAGACAATGAATAATGACTATGGATAACTGGTTTTCCATTCTCAAATATTACATTTAAAAAGGAATGAAAATACAGTTCCCTTACTCCTAGCTTTCACAGATCAGTAATCTCTCAAAATGGCAACCGATATGGGGTTCCTATCTTTTACTTTGCTGAGAAAGGGCACTAAAAAATACCCTAAGCTACCATCTTACCACAACCATCATTTCATAAAAGAATATATGATCAAACAAGAATGTAAAAGTGTAGGATAAAGGCGAATCTTTAAAACTGAATAAATTTAAATTTATAAAACCTCACTACCACTCTCTGTTCTATTTTTCATCTTACTGGTGACCAGTAACAACTTTATCACAAACTGAAGCATTTGGAAACCCCAATTCTGAATTTAAGACGCTTTCCTGACATGCTTAAATTCACTGCCAAAGGCCATTAAGGATTTTAGTAAAGATGAGCATTTCCATGTTAAATAGGGTAGTACTTCTAATTTATCAAACAGATTTTATTATAACATTTAAAGTCAGGTACTACCCCATAACGCATCTTGTAATCTAAGGGCTTGAATCCACCTGACTGAGTGATAATTTCAACTCAGTAGGACTATTTAAAATAAAAAAATTAATATTTTATGAATACTTCAAACATATAGAAGGTAAATAACAGATATACATGTACCCACCACCTCCTTTTATTAGATATTACTATTTTACCTGATTGCTTAGAAATTAAAAAAAACTTTACATTGAAACATTAACATTCTATCTTGTTTGCTTTATTTTACCTCCCTCTATATATATGTACACAATAGTTTAACAGTAAATTGCAAACATAAAACTTCTTTACCCCTTACTTCCTAAACACAATGACATCTCTTAAATAACCACAGTATAATTTCAGTTGGTCATCTAGTATCCTTTACGGCAAAAGGAGAAAAAGTACTCTTGCTCTAGGGTCCAATCCAGGACCACACATTGCATTTAGTTGTACTGTCTCTTTAGTCTCTGTCAATCTGGCACAGTTCTTTAGTCTTTGTCTTTCATGATCTTGATATTTTTCAAGAGTACAGAACATTTTTTTTCATAGAATATGCCTCAACCTGGGTTTGCCTGATGTTTCCCATCAGATGGCAGGATACGCATTTTTGGTAGGAATACCACAGAAGTGATGTTGCATCCTTCTCAGTCCATCATATCAGGAAGCATAAGATGTCTACTAGTGATGTTAATTTTGATCACTTTTTAAAGGTTTTTGTCTGCCAGGGTTAGATTACTATTTTCCTTTTGTAGCTGATAAGTATTTGGGTGAAGGATATGTTGAAACTATGTAAATATCCTGTTTCTCATCAGGTACTGATCCACTCATTAATTTTAGCATACACTGATGATTCTTGCCTGAAACAATTATTATCATGGTGGTTGTCAAGAGAGGTCTCCTAATTCCATCATTCCTTCTAACCTTATTAGTAGACATTCTAATAATGTAAGGTAAAGCTTTCCCTTCTATCTACTTATTTATTTATTCATATATTTATTTATGCCATTATGGACTCCTGGATTCTTGTTCTCTATGTTATAATCAGTTATTATCATTTATTTTAATATTCCAATTATGCCAGACTTGGCCACTGGGGGGCCTTACAGGTTGGTTTCAGTGTCTTTTTGACATATTTGTATCATGCTTTAAGCACTTCCTTAGTTTTCTGACAGAGCAAAATGTTCTAGGCTCATCTTGTACTTTCCCAGTGGAATCAGCCATTATTCTAATGAGTTCTGGACCTTTTTAATGGAGGGTAGTATTTAGAAGCCGAGATCTAGACACTAGATATTCTCACTGTTTATTGAGGAGTCATCATTTTTAGCCCTTCTTTGTGGACAGAGCAAGAAAACATATATACACATTTATATTTCTATATCTGTATTAAGATGCATGGGCTTATATTCATATCTCTAATTCCAATCCAACTACCATAGAGTTTATTCTACTCTCTCCCCTTTCCATATTTCTAAAATCCCTTCTTTGACAGTGAGAAATCTAGCTCCCATCAATTGTCAATACATTAATTTATTTGCTCAACTCTAAAATATACCTTAAAGTAGTTTCAGACCTATTAACCCATACCACTCCGATTAGAGTTCAATATTTGTTCATAGGCTTTCTGTCTTTAGCCTGTCTTCAAGGATTATTGGGATTAAGACTTCTCCTCTCCCTTCCTCTCTTCAATGAAGTTATTTGAAAATTAATTTAAAAATAACTATTTGAAACAGACTAGGTTTAGTTTGCTTATATATCATTCGGCTTTCCCCTCATCTTCTCTTTTTGTTTTAATATACAAAATGTTAACACAGTTCTAAAGTCAAAATTATACAAAAAGGTATACTTGGAGAAATGCTACACCTCCATCCCTTCTACCTCAATCCCAATCTCCCATCCTTTCCACTCCTCCCTCGTAGGTAACCGATCTTAGGTTTGATTTATCATTTTTATATCTTATTTTTGTGTGAATTGTGTATTTATATCTTTCATCCATTTTCTAATAGATTTTGGTCTCTATTCACTCAATTTTTAAGAGTTTTTAATATTCGGGAATATCAACCCTTTTCTTGAAGATTTTTTCTGTCAGTTGCTTTTTGACATTGGTAATGGTGTTTTCTATTAGTTTTAGGAAAAGTTTTTTGGTCAAGCAAAAGTCTTTTTGTTTTCATGTGTTCAGAAGTTATCAGTCTTTTACTGCATATGAATTTTGATTCATGGTTAAAAAACCTTCCCTATGCCCAGGTTATATTTTCTTCTGTCAATTGTATTAGAGCCAATTTTTGTGTATGGTGTGAAGTATGGTTCATTTATTTATTTATTTATTTATTTATTTGGTTGGTTGGTTGGTTGGTTGGTTGCACTGGGTCTTAATTGCAGCACCTGGGCTCCTTGGTTGCAGCTTGCGGGCTCCTTAGTTGTGGCATGCGAACTATTAGTTGCAGCATGCATGTGGGATCTAGTTCCCTGACCAGGGATTGAACCCAGACACCCTGCATTGGGAGCACGGGGTCTTATCCACTGCGCTATCAGTGAAGTCCCCCTGAAGTATGGTTCTAATTTACCTTTTCTCCAGTTGTTCCAGCACTATTTACTTAAAAGCCCATTATTAAAAGCCCCAGTGATATGAGATTGCACCTTTGTCATATACTATATTTTCATATGTACTTGTGTCTTTTCTGGATTCTCTTTTCTATTCTACTCGTCTTTTTGCCCTATCCATGGGTCATTAACACACTGTTTTAATTAAGAAGTCTTAATAGTATTCTTTAATATCTGGTAGGGCTAGAATCTCTTGTAGCTTTTCTTTTTGTGTTGCCTTGGCTTCTCTTATGAACTTCAATTCAATTTGTCTAACCCCATAAAAAAGCTGGTAGTTATTTTTACCAGGATTGTGCTCATATATAAATTAGCTTAGACAGAACTGGCAGCTTTACAACATTGAATTGTCATAGCTAAGAACAAGGGATGTCTTTACATTTGATCAAGTCTAATATTCTGTCTTTCAGGAGTGTTTTACAGATTTCTTCATGTAAGTGCATATTTCTCATTAAGTCTACTAAGTATTTTACATGCTATTTCTTACATTATAAATGGGGTTTTCTCTATAATCATCTTCTGATTACTGTTCATGTAAAAGAAAGCTATTAATTTCTGCATATTAATTTTATATGCTACCTTACTCTAGCTTTTTATTTTGTCTTTGATTTTATGTTTTTAATTTTATAATAAATTTATATTTTACAAAATAAATTTTATAATAAATTTTGTATGGTTTCTAGGTTGCTATATTATCTGAAAACAGAGATAGTTTTATTTCTTTTCCAATTCTTATGCCTCTGATTGATTTGTATTGTGTAATAGCATTGACTAATACCTTGAGTAGTAGTAGAGATAATGGACATCCTTGCCTTGCTCCTATCATAATGGCACTGCCTCAATGTTTCTCCCATTAAGGATTTCGAGCCGTCCATCTCAATCTTTTTCTTTTTTCTCTTTAAAAAAATAACAACAATCTCTGTATTTTTGAGATTTCCCCCTCCCAGTAGAGGTACTGGATTTTACCAAATGCTTTTCAGGCATCTGTGAATATATGATTTTTCTCTTTAGATCTGTTAATGTGGGAGATTACATTAATGGATTTCCTAATATTGAGCTGACTTTAAATACCTTTAATCCCATTTGGTCATGGTATATTATTTTTCAATGTGGTATTGGATTCTGTTTATTAAAATATTTAACTTTTATATTAATATTTATCAGTGATACTGATCTATAATTTTCACTGTCTTCATCAGGTTTAGATATCAATATTAGACTTGCTTCATAAAAAGAATGCTCTTGAACAGTATTTATGGAGCTTTAGGATGATCTAACCTTTCAAGATTTATTAGAATTCCCCCATGATGTCATCTGGGCCTCATATTTTTTGTGGCATAGTTTCCTGATAACTTGCTCTATTTCTTCTAAAAATTTCTTCTTCTATAGAAATCTTTCCATCTCTAATAGGTCAACTTTGGTAAACTGTATTTTTCTAGGAAATTATCCATCTCAACCAAGTTTAAAATTTTATTTATATAAAGATATGCAATATAGTCTTTTATGATTTCATAATATTTCAATGGTTATGTCCCCTTGTCATTTCCTGTGTCTAGTGTTTGTGATTTTCCCCTTAAAATAAAATCAGGTTAGCTAGTAGTTTGTCTATTGTGTTATTTCTTTCTAGATCTTCTGCTTTTCTCTTCTCCACTTTAATTTCTTACAAAAATCTATTTTATTAATTATTTTTATTATAAAGAATATGTATGCAAGTGACAAAAATCTTAAGTAGTTCAGAAAGCATATAATGTTAAAGATACAAGTTCTGTTTTCCCCCAAAGCACTAGGAGGAATGTCAGTTAAAAGAAAAAAAGGCTCAGTTAAGGCATAACTGACATACAATAAACTGCAGATATTGAAAGTATACAATTTGGTAAGTTTTGACATGTGTATACACCTTGAAATCATCACCATAATCAAAATAATAAGTATATCAGCCACTCCCCAGTTTCATGCCTCTTTGTAACCTCTCCTTCCTGTCCTTCTCCAAGCAACCACTAGTCTGCTTTTTGTTAATATAGATTAGTATGACATTTCTAAAACTTTATATAAGTACAATTATTCAGTATGTAGTTTACTGTCTGGCTCCTTTCACTCAGCATAACTACTTTGGGATTCATCCATGCTGTTGTGTAACATCAACAATTTATTACTTTTTATTGCTGAGTAGTAGTCCATTACATGAATATACCACACTTTGTTTATCCATTCACCAGATGAGGGACATCTGGGTTATTTCCAGTTTTTGTCCATTATAAATAAAGTTGTTACAAATATTCATGTTAAGTCTCTGTATGGACATATGATTTCTTTCCTCCTATCTCTGTCAAAACTTGGTAATGGTCAGTTTAAAAAAACTTAGCCATTCCAATGGGTATGTAGTGGCTCCTCATTAAGGTTTCAATCTGCATTTACCTAATGACTGACTGTGTTGAGTATCTTTTCACGTGTTTATTGGCCATTTTTATATCTTCCTTTGAGAAATGTCTTTTCAAATCCTTTGTTCATTTAAAAATAGGGTTGCCTTTATTATTGTAATGAAAGAGTTCTTTACATGTTCTAGATACAAATCTTTTATGAAATATATGATGTGAAAATATTTTCTCCTAGTATATGGTCTGTCTTTTTATTCACTTAACAGTGTTTTTTTCTTTTTCCCCCAAGAGCAGAAGTTTTAACCTTGATGAAGTCCAATTTATCATTTTTTTTTCTTTTATGGATCATGCTTTTGGTATATTATCTTAGGAATCATTGCCAAACCCAAAGTCATGAAGATTTTTCCTATGTTTATAGTTCTGGGATTCAGATTTAGGATCTATTTTGAGTTAATTTCTGTGTATGGTATGAGGTGTGGCTAGTCAATTGTTCCATCACCATTTGTTGAAAGAATAACCCTTTCTCCACTGAATTGCCTTTGCACCTTTGACCACAGCTGTCCATATATACGTGGGTCCATTTACGGATTCTCTAGTATGTTACACTGATCTACCTATCTTTTTTTTTTGTGTGTGGTACGCAGGCCTCTCACCGTTGTGGTCTCTCGCACTGTGGAGCAGAGGCTCCGGACACGCAGGCTCAGCGGCCATGGCTCATGGGCCCAGCCGCTCCGCGGCATGTGGAATCCTCCCAGACCAGGGCAAGAACCCGTGTCCCTTGCATCGGCAGGCGGACTCTCAACCACTGCACCACCAGGGAAGCCCTGACCTACCTATCTTCATGCCAATATCTTTATGCACACCATCTTAAGTGTATTTTTATAAATTTCAAAATGAAGTAGGGTGAGTCCTTCAGCTTCGTTCTTTTTCAAAGTTGTTTTGGCTATTTTAGATCTTTTGCATTTCCATATGAACTTTAGTATTATTATCATGTCAATTTCTACAAAAAGAACTCCTGGGATTTTTGATTGGGGTTGTACTGAGCCTAAAGTGCAAGTGAACAAAACTGATATCTAAACAACACTGAGCCTTTCAATCCATGAGCATGGTGCAACTCTCCATTTATTTAGGTCTTCTTTAATTCTCTCAGCAATGCTTTGTAGTTTTTAGTGTACTGATCTGCAAATTTTTGGTAAGATTTATCTCTATTTAATATTTTTTAATGCTGCTACAAATAATGTTTTTTAAAATTTCAATTTGGTCTAGTATATAGAAATACAATTGATTTTTGTATATTGATCAATACTGTATCCTTTGATCTTGCTAAACTTATTTACTAGTTCTAGTAGCATTTTATTTTTTTGGTAGATTCTATCAGATTTTTTACATAGACAATCATGTTGTCTGCAAATAAGGACAATTCTACTTCTTCCTTTCCAATTTGGATGACTTTTCTTTCTCTCTCTTGTCTTACTGCACTGGCTAGAACCTCTAGTACAATGCTGAAAACAAGTGGTGAGAGTGGGTATCCTTGACATGTTTCTGATTTTAGGGGGAAAACACTGAGCTTCTTTTATCATTAAGTATGATGATAGGTGTAGGATTTTTAGAATATTATTTATCAGTTTGAGAAAGTTCTTTTCTATTCCCAGTTTGTGGAGAGTTTAATCAAGAATGGATGTTGGGGGACTTCTCTGGTGGTGCAGTGGTTAAGAATCTGCCTGCCAATGCAGGGGACACAGGTTTGATCCCTGGTCCGGAAGATACCATATGCTGTGAAGCAACTAAGGCTGTGCATCACAACTACTGAGCCTGTGCTCTAGAGCCCGTGAGCCACAACTACTGAAGCCCGTGTGCCACAATTACTAAAGCCTGCGTGATCTAGGGCTCATGTGCTGCAACTACTGAGCCCGCGTGCTGCAACTACTGAAGCCCGCGCGCCTAGAGCCTGCTCTCTGCAACAAGAGAAGCAACCGCAGTGAGAAGCCTGTGCACCACAATGAAGAGTAGCTCCCGCTTGCCGCACTAGAGAAAGACCGCACACAGCAACGAACACCTAATGCAGCCAAAAAAAAAAAAAAAAGGATGTTGGATTCTGTCAAAGCTTCTCCTAAACTATGGGGATAATCATATGGTTTTCCTTCTTTAGTTTAATATGGTGAGGTAAACTGACTGCTTTTCTCATGTTAAAATTTACCTGGAATTCACTGGATAAACCCTAACTTGGTGGTTATATTATCTTTTTTATATTGTTAGATCAAATTTGTAAAAATTTTGTTTAGAAATTCTGCATCTATGTTCACAGAAATTGGTCTGTAGTTTTTTTGGTAATGTGTAGTCAGGTTTTGAAATCTAAGTAATGCTGGACTCAGAATAAATTGGGAAGCACTCCCTCTTTTTAAATTTTATGGTAGAAAATGGGTATTATTTCTTATTTCTTCCTTAAGTGTTTGGTAAAATTTATTAGTGAAGCCATCTGGGCCTGGAGTTTTCTTTGTGGAAAGGTTTTTAAATACAAATCAATTTCTTTAACAGATGTAGGGCTATTCAAATTATCTATTTCTTCTTGAGCTTAAGTAGTTTATTCCTTTCAAGGAATTTATCCTTTTCATCTAAATTGTTGAACTCAGTGGTATAAAGTTGTTACTAATTTCTGACTTTTCTTTAAATATTTGTAGATTTTGTTATTTCTCTCATTCCTGATTTTGGTAATTTGTGCCTTCTTTCCTTTTTTCTGATCAGTCTGGTTAAAGGTTTATCAATAACTTTGATCTTCTCAAAGGACAAGTTTTGGTTTCATCGATTTTATCTATTGCTTTTATTAGTTTCCTCTCTGATCTTCATTTTCTTCCTTCTGCTTACCACATAATTTCTGCTTTTATTTATATTATGTTCTTCCTTTATCTTTTTCTAGTACTTTACACTAGGGATTTGGTTTATTTATTCTCATTCATTTAAAAAATTTATTTTATTTAATTTTATTTTTGGCTGCGTTGGGTCTTCGTTGTTGCATGCGGGCTTTCTCTAGTTGTGGTGAGTGGGGGCTACTCTTCGTTGCAGCACGCGGGCTTCTCATTGTGGTGGCCTCTCTTGTTGCAGAGCATGGGCTCTAGGCACGTGGGCTTCAGTGGTTGCAGCACGCAGGCTTGGCAGTTGTGGTGCACGGGCTTAGCTGTTCTGCAGCATGTGGGATCTTCCCCGACCAGAGCTCAGACCTGTATCCCCTGCATCGGCAGGCAGATTCTTAACACTGTGCCACCAGGGAAATCCCTATTCACATTCATTTTTCTTTGGAAAAGTTCTTAAGGCTATGAATTTTCCTTTGATCACTGTTTTAAATGTATCCCATGGATTCTGATATGTACTACTTTCATTTTTAAGAAATTCTGTAATTTCATTTTGTATTTTCTCCTTCACTTAAGAGTTAAGAGGTGGCTTTAAATTTCCTAACTGGGAGAGAGACTGGCCAAGATGGCAGAGCAGAAAGACCCTGAGCTCACCTCCTCTCATGAGCACACCAAAATCACAACTACCTGCAGAACGACCAGGTATGAAAAAGATCAGAACCTACCAGAAAAGATCTACAACTAAACACATAGAGAAGGAATGACAACAAGACAGGTAGGAGGGGTGTACTTGTGATATAATCAAGTTGCATACCCCTGGATGGGTGACCCATAAACTGGAGAATAATTATATTACAGAGGTTCTTCCATAGGAATGAGAGTTCTGAGCCCCATGTTGGGCTCCCCAGCCTGGGGGCCCTGCACAAGGAAGACAAGTCTCCACAGCATTTGGTTCTGAAGGCCAGTGGAGATCAATTTGTGAGTCCCAAAGGACTGGGGGAAATAGAGACTTCACTATTAAAGGGTGCACACAAAATCTCACATGCACCAGCACCCAGGGCAAAAGCAGTAATTTGATGGGAGCCTGGGCTGACCTACCTGCTGGTCTTGGAGAATCTCCTGGAGAGGTGGGGTGGCTGCCACTCACCCTGGGGACACAGACACTGGTGGCAGCCACATGTGGGAGTTTTCTACCATGTGGATACTAGTGTGGGTGGTCGTCATAGTGGGATCCTCCTTATGGCTCATTAGTGCCAAGACCTGGCCCCACCTAACAGCCTGTAGGTGCCACTGCCAGCACCAGGTGCCAGTGATGCCTCAGGCCAAACAACTAACTAGGTGGGAATACATCTCTACCTATCAGCAGATAGGCTGCCTAAAGACTTCCTGAACCCACAGTCACCTCTAGACATGCCCCTGCCCAAGAGAGGGCCATGACCCAGCTACATCTACCAGTGGGCAGGCACCAGCTCTGCCTTCCAGGAAGCCTGAACTAGCCTCTAGACCAGCTTCACCCACCAGGGGGCAGACACCAGGTGCAAGAAAACCACAATCCTGCAACCTGTGGACCCAGCCTGCCCACAGCAGGCCAACAGAAGCTTTGGGACTCCCCGGACACTAACCAACTGTATGAGGAACCGCTCCGCCACCAGTGATCTGACACCAGCTCTGGGATCCCACAGCCCTGCAGCCAGACTCCAGGACCTGGCTTTGCCTGCTAGTAGTCCAGCACTAACCCCAGGACCTGGTTTCACCCAACAGTGGGTGGACAACAGCCCCAGAGTCTTTTGGGCCATAACTCTGCCCATCAGTGAGCTCGCATAAGCCCTGAGGCATCCTGGGGTTCTGCAGTCACCCACTGTGTGACCAGGCCATGCTAAACAATAGCCAGCAGCCTCTGTACAAGGCAGGGCCTGGCAACCAACAGGGCTAGGGGCCAAGCAAGCCTACCACACTGCCCACATAGTCAGCCTCTCACAATAGAATGACCCCCCTTCATAGGGAGATCACCTAAAGCATGTATCTTGGATGACGAGACAGGAGTGTGCTGCTGGGACACATAGGGCATCTCTTACAGAAGACCACTTGTCCAAGGTTGGGAAATGTAACTAACCTACCAGATACATAAAAATACAAATAGCAACTTAGATAAAATGAGGTGGCAGAGAAACATGTTCCAGACAAAGGAACAAGATAAAACCCCAGAAGAACAACTAAGTGAAGTGGAGATAGGCAATCAACCCAAGAAAGAATTCAAGGTAATGATTGTAAAGATGATTAAAGAACTTGGGAGAAGAATGGATACACAGAGTGAGCAGGTAGAAGTGTTTTTTTGGCTGCTCTGTGTGGCTTGTGGGATATTAGTTCTCCGAGCAGGGATTGAACCTGTGCCCTCTGCAGTGGTGTGGAGTGCTAACTGCTGGACCATCTGGGAATTTCCAAATTAGAAGTTTTTAACAAAGAGTTAGAAAGTACAAAGAACAACCAAACAGAGATGAAGAATACAATAACTAAAATGAAAAGTACACTAGAAGGAATCAGTAGTAGACTAAGTGATACAGAAGAATGGATACAGTGAGCTGGAAGACAGAGTAGTGGAAATTACTGCCACTGAAGAGAAAAAAGAAAAAAGAATGAAAAGCAATGAGGACAGTTAAACAGACCTCTGGGACAACATCAAGCACATCAATATTTGCATTACATGGGTCCCAGAAGAAGAGAGAGAGAAAGGGGCTGAGAACATAAATGAAGACATAATAGCTGAAAACTTCCCTAACCTGGGAAAGGGAACAGTCACCCAAGTCCAGGTAGTGCAGAGTTCCAAAAAGAATTAATCCAAAGAGGAACATACCAAGACACATTGTAATTAAAGTGACAAAAATTAAGGATAAATAGAAAATGTTAAAAGCAGCAAGGGAAAAGCAACAAATAACATGCAAGGGAATGCCCGTAAATTTCTGATTTTTCATCAGAAATTCTGCAGCCCAGAACGAAGTGGCATGATATATTTAAAGTGATGAAAGGGAAAAACCTATAACCAAGAATACTCTACCCAGCAAGGCTCTAATTTAGGTTTGATGGAGATCAAAAGCTTTACAGACAAGCAAAAGCTAAGAGTTCAGCATCACCAAATCAGTTCTACAGCTAATGTTAAAGGTACTTCTCTAGGTGGAAAAGAAAAGGCCACAACAAGAAACAAGAAAATTACAAAATGAAAATACTCAATGGTAAAGGCAAATATACAGTAAAGGCAGTAGGAAGGTTAAAAGAGAAAAGTAGTAAAATCATCTACATCCACAATAAGCAGTTAAGGGTTATATAAAACAAACAGATAAACAGTAATCATGAGGGGAAGAGAGTACAAATGGCGGGTCTTTAAAATGCATTTGAAATGAAGAGATAAGCAACTTAAAACAATCACGTATGCATACAGACTGCTATATAAAAGCCTCATGTTAATCACAAACCAAAAATCTATAATAGATATACACACAAAAAAGAAAAAAGAATCCAAACATAACACTAAAGACAGTCATTAAATCACAAGAGAACAAAAGAAGGGGAAAAAAAGACATGCAAAAACAACTGCAAAGCAATTAACAAAATGGAAGGAAGAACATACATACTGATAATTATCTTAAATGTAAATGGACTAAATGCTGGAATCAAGGATACAAATATAAGACTGGTGTATATGCTGCCTACAAGAAACTCACTTCAGATCTAAAGACACACACAGACTGAAAGTGAGGGGATGGAAAAAGGTATTCCATGCAAATGGAAATTAAAAAAAAGCCAGAGTAGCAATACTTATATCAGATAAAATAGACTTTAAAGACTGTGACAAGCGACAAAAAAGGACACTACATAATGATCAAGGGATAAATCCAAGAAGACACAACAACTGTAAATATATATGCACCAAACATAGGAACACCTAAATATATAAGGCAAATATTAAGAACATAAAAGGAGAAATTGATAGAACACAGTTGTAGTAGGGGACTTTAACATCCCACTTACACCAATGGGCAGATCATCCAGATGGAAAATCAATAAGGAAACACTAGCCTTAAATGACACAATAGACCAGATGGACTTAATTGATAAAGAGCATTACATCTGAAAGCAGCAGAATACATATTCTGTTCAAGTGCATACGGAACATTCTCCAGGACAGATCACATGCTAGGCCACAAAACAAGCCTTGGTAAATTTATGAAAACTGAAATCATATTAACCATCTTTTCTGACCACAATGCTATGAGACTAGAAATCAACTACAAGAAAAAAAAACTGCAAAAAACACTAATATGTGAAGGCTAAATAATAAGCTACTAAACCACCAATGGATCACTGAAGCAATCAACGAGCAAATAAAAAAGACCTAGAGACAAATGAAAACAAAAACATGATGATCCAAAAACTATGGCACACAGCAAAAAGCAGTTCTAAGAGGGACGTTTATAGAGATACAAGCTTACCTCAGGAAAAAAGAAAAATCTCAAATAAACAACCTAACCTTACATCTAAAGGAACTAGAAAAAGAAAAAAAAACCCTCCAAGTTAGTTGAAGGAAAGAAATCATAAAGATCAGAGCAGAAATAAATGAAATAGAGATGAAGAAAACAATAGAAAAGATCGATGAAACTAAAAGCTGGTTCTTCACAAAGATAAAGAAAATTGATAAACCTATAGCCAGACTTATCAAAAAAAAAAAGAGAGGGGGTCCAAATCAGTAAAATCAGAAATGAAAAAGAAGTTACAACTGACACCACAGAAATACAAAGGATAAGAGACTACTACAAACAACTATATGCCAATAAAATGGACAACCTAGAAGAAATAAACAGATTCTTAGAAAGGTACACTCTCCCAAGAGTGCAACAGCAAGAAATTGAAAATATGAGCAGACCCATTACCAGTAATGAAACTGTATCAGTAATGAAAAACCGCCCAACAAACAAAAGCCCAGGAACACATGGTTTCACAGGTGAATTCTATCAAACATTTAGAGAAGAGTTAACACCTACCCTTCTCAAACTATTCCAAAAGATTGCAGAGGAAGGAATGCTTCTGAACTCATTCTATGAGGCTGGCATTACCCTGATACCAAAACCAGACAAAGATATCACAGGAAAAGAAAACTAGAGGCGAATTATCAAGGATGAACATACATGCAAAAATCCTACACAGAAATTTAGCAAAGCATATCCAACAGTACATTAAAAGGATCATACACCACGATCAAGTGGGATTTATCCCAGATGCGGGGATTTTTCAGTATACACAAATCACTCAGTATGATACACCACATTAACAAACTGAAGAATAAAAACCATACTATCATCTCAATAGATGCAGAAACAGCTTTTGACAAAATTCAGCACCCATTATGATAAAACTCTCCAGAACTTGGGCACAGAAGGAACATATCTCAAGATAATAAAGTTCATTTACAACAAACCCACAGCTAACATGATACTCAAAGGTGAAAAGCTGAAGCATTTCCTCTAAGATCAGGAACAAGACAAGGATATCCACTATTGCCACTTTTATTTAGTAGTAGAAGTCCTAGCTACAGCAACCAGACAAGAAAAAGAAATAAAATGAATCCAAATTGGAACTGAAGAAGTAAAACTGTCACTGTCTGCAGATGACATGATACTGTATACACAGACTCCTAAACATATCACCAGAAAACTACTAGGGC
Source organism: Mesoplodon bidens (assembly GCF_964165515.1). NCBI lineage: Eukaryota > Metazoa > Chordata > Mammalia > Artiodactyla > Ziphiidae > Mesoplodon > Mesoplodon bidens. The sequence continues at coordinate 110,945,142 of NC_138161.1, read as the reverse complement.
TCACCAATAAATGTGGTATAAAGTTGCAGGATACAAAATTAACATATGGAAGTGTGTTGCATTTCTATACACTAACAACAAACTATCAGAAAGAGAAATTAATGAAACAATCCCATTTACCACTGCATCAAAAAGAATAAAATATGTAGGAATAAACCTACCTGAGGAGGTAAAAGACCTGTACTCAGAAAACTATAAGACACTGATGAAATAAACTGAAGATGACACAAATACATGGAAAGATATATCATGTTCTTGGATTGGAAGAATTCATATTGCTAAAATGAGCATACTACCCAAGGTAATCTACAGATTCAATGCAATCCCTATCAAAATACCAATGGCATTTTCCACAGAACTAGAACAAATAAATTTAAAATTTTTATGGAAACATGAAAGACCCCAAATAGCCAAAACAATCTTGAGAAAGAACAATGTATGTGTAGGAATCATGCTCCCTGACTTCAGACTATACTACAAAGCTATAGTAATCAAAACAATATGTACTGGCACAAAAACTGATATCACTGGAACAGGACAGAAAGCCCAGAAATAAACCCATGCACTAATGGTCAATTAATCTATGACAAGGAGGCAAGAATAAACAATGGAGAAAAGACTTCTCTCTTCAGTAAGTGCTGCTGGGAACACTGGACAGCTACATGTAAAACAATTAAATTAGAACATTCTCTAACACTATATACAAAAGTAAACTCAAAATGGATTAAAGACCCAAATGTAAGACCGGATAGTATAAAACTCCTAGAGTAAAACATAGGCAGGACACTTTCTGAAATAAATCACGGCAATACTTTTTTGGCTCTGTCTCCTAACACAAATGAAATAAAAGCAAAAATAAACAAATAGGACCTAATTAAACATAAAAGCTTTTGCACAGCAAAGAAAATCACTGACAAAATGAAAAGACAACCTACTGAATGGGAGCAGATATTTGCAAATAGTAGAACTGATAAGGGATTAATATACAACATATATACAGCTCATACAACTCAGCATCAAATAAACAAATAACCTGTTTAAAAAATGGGCAGAACTGAATAGACATTTTTCCAAAGAGGAAATGCAGATGGCCAGCAGGCACATGAAAAGGTGCTCAACATCATTAATCATCAGGGAAATGAAAATCAAACCACAGAGAGATACCATCTCACACCTGTCAGAATAGCTATCATCAAACAGAGCACAAATAACAAATGTTGGCAAGGATGTGGAGAAAAAGGAACCCTTGTACACTGCTGGTGGGAATGTAAATTGGTGCAGTCACTGTGGAAAACAGTATGGAGGTTTCTCAAAAAACTAACTACTACTAACTAACTACTAGAACTACCATATGACCCAACAATTTCACTCCTGGGATATACCTGAAAAAACAAAAACACTAATTCAAAAAGATACACGCACCCCAATGTTCATACCAGCATCATTTACAATTGCCAAGATATGGAAGCAACCTAAGTGTCCATCAACAGATGAATGGATAAAGAAGATGTGGTATATATACATAATGGAATACTACTCAGACATAAGAAGAATGAAATTTTGCCACGTGCAGCAACATGGATGGATTTGGAGGGTATTATGCTAAGTGAAATAAGTCAGACAGAGAAAGATAAATACTGTATGACATCACTTATATGTGGAATCTAAAAACACAACCAACTAGTGAATATAAGAAAAAAGAAGCAGACTCACAAATACAGAGAACAAACTCGTGGTTACCAGTGGGGAGAGGAAAGAGGGAGTGGCAATACAGGGGTAGGGGACTTAGAGGTACAAACTATTATGTATAAAATAAGCTATAAGGATATTCTGTACAAAATGGGGAATACAGCCAATATTTTGTAATAACTATAAATGGAGTACAAGCTTTAAAAACAGTGAATCACTATAATGTACACCTCTAACATACACAATATTGTACATCAACTATACTTTAATATGAATAAATAATAAAAATTTTCCAGTTGGCCAGGCTTTCAGTTTTTGATTTTCTAATAATTTATAGCTTTACTGCATTGTGATCACAGTGTTATTTGTAATATTTCTACTTTGTGGGACCTCCTGATATTTTCTTCTCCACAAGGTTTGCAGAAGAAATAGTTTGCTACGATATGGTGTTATTTTTCTATTTATCAATAATCTGAAGTTTGGATATTATTTGTCAGGCTGAGGTGTGTTTTTTAAATTTTTAAAAAATTTAAAAGAAATACAATATTACAAGTAAAGCTAAAGCTACAATTTCCTTCCTTTTCTCCCAAAGGAAAACCACTGAATAGCAGCTACATATACACCTGAAGTAGATGTGTATCATTCCCATGCATTTTTTTTTCCTGGTAAATATTTTTTTTAAAATTGAGGTATAGTTGATGTACAATATTATATAAGTTTCTGGTATACAACATAGTGATCACACTTTTTAAAGGGTATATTCTATTTATAATTATTCCCTGGGCTGTACTATATATCCTCGTAGCTTATTTGATACCCATTCGTGTTTTTATGTTTATGAAAACACGAAATATGTATTAATGAACTACATTATGTTAATTAAAGTTTATAGGAATAGTGTCATCCTGTATATATCCCTTCCAACTTCATTCATTCACCATTATAATTTTGAGATTTATTAATGTGGATACACCTAACTAGTGGGTATTTTAGTTTATTCGCTCTAGTTTCTGTATCCTACTGCATGAATAAATAACAGTTAATTATCCATTCCCCTTTGTTGAGTCCAGTTCTTCACTACTATAAAGTGCTACTATGCACATTATTACACATAATCCTTATGTGTGAATCTCTACTTAGATATCAAGAAATAGAATTTCTGAGTCACAGGTTATGTACATTTATTTGGTATTGCCAAATCATTCTCAAATGAAGTTCTATTAATTTTACCCCCATTAACAGTATCTAATAAGATTTTCTATTTTACCAAATTCTTGCCATCACTGAACATGTCCATTTTTTCGATTTTTAAAACTAATCACAATTAACCAAACCTCTTATTAAAAAAAGGAGCAGTTACAGATGGAAAACTGAGATGTTGAATTACTGCTTTATATTTTGTAAGTATTTCATGACTAAGTCTTTAACTACTATAGTTTTGAAAGTATAAAATAATTTGTTGATGTTTATTTTCTAGGCCCAAAGACTGATTTAAGTATAGCAGCACATCTGGAGTACACTGTTTTGGCTTTACCATAAAACTGCCTTAACCCAATGTCAATATATCATCAGACTGCTTTCAAAAAATCTGTTGCTGTTACAATGTTACTGAGTATTTTTCCACACTGTCTTTTATTAAATGACCATTCAGGAGAAATTTTTTGCCTAGTCTCAGTACCAGGAACCATTTACACTTATCTTGAACATCTGGCTCATTTTTATTGATGATCTTAGCTTCTTAATTATGCTACTTGTTGGAAAGCTAGGGCTAAACACAAGGTCTATCTCTAGCAAATGTACAGGACCCCAAAATAATAATCTCCCCTCCTGCAGAGATTCATGTTATCATTTCTATTCTTATTTTCTTTGTTGATTTTCTTATTCTACTTTATCTTATATATATTTTTCTAAGTCACCTAAAAGTAAATCTTTAGTTGAATAAATTCATAACATTGCTTAAAGTAATCAATGCTGCAACATGTATCTATATTTTTTCAAAAACACGAATTAAAAGTTTCTATCCATAATTCTTTCATACTGTCAAAGGCATATCTGAAAAAAAAAAGCTTATCTGATTAGAAACTTTAGTCTGGGATCACTTTGATGCTTACCTTTTCTGCTACTTCTCGCACAGACTGAACACTTGTTCCATACAGATGGTTGTTATACTGCCCAGCTTCAATGAATTTATGCTCCTGGATATCTTTTTCCATTTGCTCTCTTGAAGTCACAAAATGATAATCTCTTCCATCTACCTCATAATCTCGTTTTGGTCTAGTTGTATCTTTAATAGAAAAGAACTTGAGGAAGTGTTTAATATTAAAAGGCACAACAAAGCCATTTTCTACTTAAAGGATCATTTTGTAAAGTTCACTACAACAGAGATTGATTTAAATTTGAAAAGTGACAATAATATGGAGGATGAATAACTGATAAAATAAGTATAAACCATTAAAAATTGATACTGTTTACTTTGACCACACACAGTGACAAAATGTTAAGAACAATAATTAAGAATTTTTATGTGGGTTACTCACGAGGAACACATGATCCAAATTTGTCAGGAAATTCTGAGATCAAGTCATCATTTATCCTGTCTTTCATAGGTCCCAATATGATCACTGGTCGAGTATAATTAACTATAAAAATATACTGCATGTTAAAAGAAATAAACACTCAACAAACATCTGTGTATTTTACTTCACTAGAAAACAAAAGTATCCTTAACTGTTATGAAGAATTTCTTTTTTATTCTTTCTCCACCAATGATGCCTAACTTGATAGTTTACAAGCTTTTATTAAAATCTTACACTTCAGTCAATCTCCTGTTGGAAGTCATACACTTAGATAATTCAACCAAGTTAAATTCAGCATTTTAGCAGATAATGTTTCTGTACACTGCTAACATCATCTCATTACAAATGAGAAAACACAGCACAGTGTTTTACTGATCCCTTTTCAAGTAGAAACTGTAGGGAAGCAGATCAAAGAAGGGCAAAAAAGAAACTGGGTATAATCAGAGTAGTCATCAAGAAAGATGATCTAATATATATGCTGGACTGTAAGGGACCATGTTGGAAGCAGGGAGACTGGTAGTGAAAATGAGACTTTAACATTGTGGTAGGAGGGGTGAAAGGTATGATAAGAATAAATAGGGCCTAGAAACTGACTAGACAAGGGAGATGAGGAACAGAAAGATCAAAGATGATTCCAAGATTTTGAACAAGGATAGTGATACTATTATGAACACTGGAAAGAAGTTGCTTAGGAAATAATACACCAATATAAAATGATTAGATTTTAATAATCTATGGGCTAAACCATGTTTCATAAAATACATATAGTAAATTTCTCTCTATATATATACATGTAGAGTAAGAAAAAAGACTCAAATTCTAATAAAACTTTTTTTAAGCTATGAGTTGAGTTAGACCTATTTTTCAAATTACTTTTTTCCATAAGATTGTAAAACATCAACAGGCTTCACAAACCTTCTTGTTGATTCACTGGCTCATAAGATAAGACATATTCTTCTTGACCACCTATTAGAAAGTTAAAATACAGATGAGAAAATCTATAAAGAAAACTATACTAATTTAATTCTTTAATATAACATATAGATTACTAGAACTTTCCCGAGAAAAGTAGCAAAGATGTAAGAAAAAAGGGTACTTTATAAATTAATTATGGCATAATTTAGGAAAAAAAGTGATAAATTACAAAGTTTGGTATGTGCAAAAAGAAAATATAAAATGTGCTAGTTGATAACTACCTTTCTGTTATTCTGGGTTTTACAGATTATTAATAGACCGAATTAAAATCTTCACTTGGGATGTCAAGTATAAGCTATTAATTTTTTATTTAGAATCTAAGAGCTATTAAATAGTTTTTTAAAAATTAATACTTTAATGAGCAGTTCTACATATATGCATATTAGGTAATTTTCTGTTATTAATATGCTGCTTTTTTTTGGTCCTACCAGGTATAACATTTAACATAGCACATACATTTTTATACCTACAACTATTTTCTAATCAAAAGATTTTAATGCAAAGGTAAAACTAGTGTCACTATTTCATTGATGAAAAAAATTCATTATTATAATAATTCATTTATTCAATTTTTAAAAAATAACATTTTGAGTTAGAAAAAGTTTTAGATAAAATTAAATCCTTCCCTTTCAACAAAATGAATCACATAGATAGTAAAGGAGAAAAAATATATTTTGCTTTGATCTTAAAAGCACTTCAGAAGTTATATTCTCTATGATTAAATTAAAAGATTAGAGCTTATAAATATCCTAAATAGAAAAGTCTACGAATTATATCTCGACTCAATGAAAAAAAGAGTTAAAAATTTCAGGAGTTCTTAGCACACACATACACATACACACGCACACGTGTAGAAAACAAACAAGGAAGAGCTGTTAAATTCAAGTGGTTCAATGAAATCAATACAGCAGAATGTATTTGAAGATTTTCTTCTTGATTATTATGATTCTATAACAATCTTTTCACTAAATTTGTCATTGGTTTATATTACATGTATGCAGCTGTAAATCTTTTAAATTCACATACCGACATAAATATTCTTTCCTGCTTTAAAGTATATTTTGTTGTTTTAAAATTTATAATACATAAAAAATATATATTTACAAGCTGCTTTTTAAAGTACTGTATGTTAAACATGTTTTACATGTTATCAGAAACATGCAATTTGAATATCCCACACCTAATAATTCATGCAAATGGTGAGACAGACAGTATATACTTTCATTACCTCTTTTTAGTCTAGAAAGCTACTCAGCTACTCTCTGGTGAGTTCTGACTGTAAGTTAATAAAATGCTAAAATACGAGAAATCACATTCCCATATCAAAAAAGAAAATCGCTAAATAACTATTACGCAGCAAAAATAACAACCAATCAAATGAATGAGGGTTAAAAGTATATACTGTCAACATGAAAAATATTAGAGACTGATATTAACAGGATGGACCTTTTGAGCAGCCATACTCATCTGTAATCAAGATTACTTTCATATTAGACAGCAGTAAAAAAAAAAGTTAGAAAAGCAATTTTAATTTTTAAAGTGCTACAACTGATAATATTCATGTACTCTCCCCTCCTCCCATGCCCAAATATGTTTAAAAAGTTCACATGCTTATATAGGTCCCTTAATAATATAATACCAAGACAGTACCATAAGAACCAAAAAAGAGATCAGTATTACTGTTTGAGCAACTGTTGAAAATTTTCCCTTCGTCATTTCCTATGTTCACCAAAAGCTGGCAATAAATAGTATCTTGACCCACACCAGTATTGGTGACACAGAATAAAAAAGGAAATAAAGCTAATTATAATTTAGCATTACTGAAAAATATTTTAATGATTAGTTAGAAACAGAATTACTAAATAAAATGGCAAAATACAAGTTTACTACTCATTTAACTAGATATTTACTTCTTATAAAAGATACAAACACACATACACATACTGTGTACACGAATAGCACTTTTGTAAAATGAACTTTTGTATTTTATGAAAACTTTGGAAATTAATTTCTGTACATAGAGTATGATTTATCAAGTAAAGAATTTTACTTGGCTCTCCCTGATTTTAAAATATTAAGCACCTAATTTTCAGTTTTCAGAATACATCACTAAGGGAAAAAAACTCCAAAGGATATATTACTTGAGATAACAAAAGAACAAACAACTGAAAACACTTACGGTAACTACTTTCGCTATCACTGGCATTAGAAGTTACATGTTCTGAAATTGCAGGACAATGGAAAAAATAAAGAAAACACAGTGTCATGAGTTTAAAAAAAGCAAATTATCAAAATAAACACAAGGCGACTTAACAAAATGTCGAGATATAAACCACAGATACCCAAAGAGTTTTTAAAAACATTTCTGATTTTCTTTGAAAAGTTTAATTATTTCAAATAAATGAATATGAATTAGCAAGGAAAAAAAATCTGCAATCAAGGAAAATGTCTCATTTTCTGTTCAACAGTTTATGAACAAAACCTTATTATGAATAGATTATAATAGAATATAACAAAGTAGAATATAACAAAGTGATCCTAAATCAGTCCAACTGTCGTCATAAAAACCACAAAGAGAAAATGTCATTGACACCATTTAATTTAGGTTATGATACAGTAATGACTAACAAAGGAGACAAGTTATATCTGAGCAAACAGATGCCCATTTCAATGAAGTGATATCTTAAAAAATAAATAAATGATCTTGCTTTTAGTTCAGCTTCTTTCTTGTTCCTGAAGAGAAATGAAAATTCATGTCTGAGATCATACAGATAAAGCATTTTGGATATCACAGATTCAGATGCCTCAAAAAAAAAGTCAAATGGAACGGAATTCTAGAAGGTGGGATTGTATTTTAAAGTAGATTAATATTTCTGAGAAACTCGGCTTTGATAAAACTGACAATGGTTACTTTGCAAAACAAAAAAGATAAAGTAAACACACCCATCTGCTGCCTGGCCCCTTCTTCAAAGTGACCCCCATTTCATAACTTGACTGTTCAGTAAACAGCCAGCACTTTTCTCGTGTAAATGTAATCTCTTGCGCTCTCTCAATACGTGTCTCCTTTAAATAAAAAAAGGTAATTTTATCTATGAAAACTAAAAAACTAAATTTTCCATGGGAGAGAAGTAAATCTAAACTTCTTATGTCAGGCAAAGGAAAAAAAAATTAACGGATAAGGAAAAAGCTTGAGGAGAGATATCTGCTGCACCATACCACCCACAGTCTCCTAAAATCAAGTAGCACTACTGAAAAGTTTAGAGAATGGTAGAACTTAATGGCAGTACAGTTCTTGAAAAACTGTCATAGTGAAAAATAAGTCTGTTATTCTAACCTACAAAGACAAGATACAACTTTCTTAATCATTATTATGTATATAGGAGGAACATTAAAAATTACAAGACTGAATAATGTAGAACAGCACATATAAAATGGTGGTTTTCTAAAGTTTATATTTAAAAATTTCTTCTCATGTTACCACACAGATGTCAAAACAATCATTTTAAATTGTTATATAATATTCTATTGGACTGTTACATCATGATTTACCTTACTACTTATTTAGATATTTTAGTTTGCTTTAAACTGTTTTCCACAAATATCAACAAATTATTATGAACGTCTTCATTTACATGGCTTTCACCTTTTGTCCTATTTCCTTAAAATTCATTCCCAGAAGTAGGAATGCCACATAAAAAAAATTCTTAAATTTATAGTAGGATTGGTATTACACTCTGCAATCTCTAATATACAAAAGAAAGAAATGTTATTTATTGCACTTGAGTGGAGGGGAAAGTGGGAGTATAGAAGAAACAAAATTAACCATGATTTGACAATTAGAGAACTTGGATAAATGAATACTTGTGGGGTTTATTTTATTATTCCTCTACTATTGAATATGTCTGACATGTTATACATGTATAAAAAATCGAAGTTACTACAATCTCTTTTCTGGGAATTTCCCCTACTCATCGTGAGTTCTCTAAGATTACCAATAAGTACGAAGCAGTCAAATTCTTCAAGTTCTTTCAAGTATCCTTTAAGTAACTCCTCTACAATAAACTCTTGCTACTTAAAGTATTGTCCTTGGAATGGCATCATTATCATTGCTTGGGAGCTTGTTAGAAAGTTAAAATGCTTTTTTCCTGAAAATTAAAAATAATCTTTTTCAAGCATGTCATCAAAGAAGACATTCAAATATCCAATAAGTATAAAAAAGTGTTCAAGCTTACTATCGGGGAAATGCAAATTAAAACCACAACATATATCTCTATCATCCACCAGATTGACCAAAATGAAAAAACAAAAACAAAACAGGTATGTCAAGCGTAGAGAAAGATATGTAGCAACTGGAACTCACATACTACTTGGGGGTGGGGGTGGGGGTGGGGTAAACTGGTATAACCACTTTGGAAAACTACTTGGCACTATCTACTAATACCTAACATATTAGTCTGTGACCCAGCAATTCATTTCCTAGGTATTTTCCCAACATAAAAGGCATATATGCATACCAAAAGATATGTATAAAAATGTTCAAAGCAACACTATTCAAAAATAGCCCTAAATATATGTGTTTATTTACAAATCTGAGACAATATATGTACAGTTTCATAGTTTACTTTTTTCATTTATATTGTGAGCATTTTCCAGACCATTATATTTTAATATGATTTTCAATGGCTATAAAATATTATACTATATAGTAAGTCATAAGTCATTAACCACTTCCCAACTGTAAGGCATTTTAGGATTATTTGAATTTAGGGGGTGCTCTACTTTCTAAATATTATTATTATTATTATTTTTTCTTTTCCTCTGCGGTACGCGGGTCTCTCACCGCTGCGGCCTCTCCCCCTGCGGAGCACAGGCTCCGGACGCGCAGGCCCAGCGGCCGTGGCTCACGGGCCCAGCCGCTCCCGCGGCATGCGGGATCTTCCCGGACCGGGACACGAACCCGTGTCCCCTGCATTGGCAGGCAGACTCTCAACCACTGCGCCACCAGGGAAGCCCCTCTAAATATTATTAAACAAAACATCCTGATATATAAACCTTTGTTTCCACCTCTGATTACATCCTTAGGATAAATTCCTTGAAAAAGAATTAGTAGATCAAAAGATATGTTTTTCCAAAAAGGCTGTACCAATTTACACTCCCAGTAGTAATATGTTAAAAGCAGTCATTCCACAGAACCATCTCCATCACTGGATTCTCCTTTAAAAGAAAAGTCTGCTAAGGTGATGGGTAAAACATACCATTTTGTTTATTGATTATTAGGGCCGTTAAACATTTCTTATATGCTTATTTCAGTTGCTTATCTTTTGAGCATTTTTCTTATATCCTTTGTCCAGTTTTCTAATGGGGAGTGTTTGTTTCTTATTGATCTGTTAGAAATTTATGTGCAAGAATATTATCCTTTTGAAATAGTATAATCAGATTCTTAAAATTTTAATTTTTGTTTAATTTATATGTTTGATGATCACAACCATTTCAAATCTCTCTGACCAAGTCTCACCTTTCTAGTCAAACATTTCTTCCTGAGACTATATCATGTGTTTTCTCTTTGCTCTCTCTAAATACAACACATCCTCAGTCTTAAACAATACTACTACTCTTAACACTTATTCTTAACACAAATGAAAATAAGTCTGGTTTTGGCATCTTAAGAGCTCTGTACCACTCTACTTAAATAAGTCTTTAAAATAGAAAAAGAAGAGATGTAATAGGAAACCTATGTGCCTAACTGTAGAAGTTTCTGAGGTGTTTTACAAAGTGGAAAGCTATAAAAATAAACTGCATACAAAAGACAGGTACAAACCTTGTCTGAAACTGTATAGCGTAATTTCATTTCTGAGCACCTTATATAACTGCTCCTGAACTACACTTACTTTTAGTCTCTTTTAAAGGAATCTTACCCACTTTTTTCCTCTTGAATGCTTTCAAAATTGCCTTCTAAAAGCATAAAAACTACACAGATTTCTATTTCTAGCTTTTTACAAGTACGATAATTTAGTTGTATCCTCCCAGATTTCCATCATACTTTAATTAGTTCTGTTAGTCAAAATTAGGTTTGGAAAGGCAATTTCTATTATTGTTTCGTCTACTGTCAATAGGATAAATCAAAAATTTATTTGATCCTCTTCTTTGTAGAATCACTGGATTCTTGTCTATGGAAAGTATTCTAGTGTACCACTTTTGTTTCCCTCTCTGCTTTTTTTTTTTTTTTTGCGGTACACGGGCCTCTCACTGTTGTGGCTTCTCCCGTTGCGGAGCACAGGCTCCGGACGCGCAGGCTCAGCGGCCATGGCTCACGGGCCCAGTCGCTCCGCGGCATGTGGGATTTCCCCGGACTGGGGCACGAACCCGTGTCCCCTGCATCGGCAGACGGACTCTCAACCACTGCGCCACCAGGGAAGCCCCCTCTCTGCTCTTTAATTAAATACCCTACTTTTTCATAGGTTGTGTGAAATTACATGCAGGTGTACATCTTTCTTGATATTCAGTGTTATTCCACATCTCTTCAACAGGTTTATCTGGAATAATCTGTCCTTCTGTTTTCAGTCCCTTCATGAGTCCTGTTCCAGCAAGGCTTAATGAATACCAATATGAGGTCACATTTATTTTCTTATATTAAAATCGCACAGGATTTTGCTTAGTTTTTTCCCTGTATCCTGAACTTTAGAATACAGGTAACTGAGATCTTAAATAATGCCCTTAACCCACCCTTCTTCCCAGTATTTTCTACTGTATAATAATGAGCATCTTGTCAGCTGCTAGTAATGTTTTATGTGATAACCTCCATCATATCCAGTTTAGAATTTTACTGATATTTTTCTGTCTCCGTCAACCTTTTCTAAATAAAATCTTTTTGATCTGATCAAGTTACCACGTGAATAAATTCTTTCAGTTCTTGTGAGATGAAGCACAGAAACCTACCATTCAAGGGATCTTAAGTCACTGACCAGAAAATTAAATCAACGACATTGGTAATCAGTTATCATTTTTCATTTGTTTCTCTTCCCAAGTCTCAAACCTCAATTAAAATGAGAGCTGAAAATACAATGTGGTCAAGATGTAGTTATCTACTATAAAAATATCAACGTGGGAACCGAATTCTTCATTTAGTTCCTTTTTCCATGAGCTTTCCACAGTTCTCTGATGACTCAACAGGTAACAAAAATATGTGGGTTCATTTGATGATCTACACCACCTCATGATCATTCTCAAAATAAATTATATAGCATTAAGAATCTGTGGGAATATTTTCCAGTTTCTGAAGATTTCACTGATAATTTTTCCCAAAGGTAAGAGATTAAAAAAGGGTGCCACTAGTGATAGTAAATTTGTGGCTCTTGCCAGATCCTAAAAAGGCAAATGCATAAATAATAAAGTGTGTGTAACAGAAATAATTACATATAAAGCATACTGCTTTCAATCTAATATAAACCTTTAATTGTTAAAGTTGAAATAAAAGTCAAGTACTTATAGTTAAGGTTAAAAGTCAAGTTAGCATTAATCAGGAAAAAAAATCTGTGAAATTTAATGTTTATTAAGGTAAACTTAGAAAGTTAAAAGATACTGGCTACATCCTTAATGATCGATGAATTATGAAGAAATAAGTTTTCAAGATGCTTAATAATGCAAACGGAAACAACTACTTAGAAAAAAACTTTAGCCTAAAAGATTACTTCTATGAGTCACTGTCACCTAAAAGAACTTAGTAATATTTGGTAAAATTTCACATTTAATCAATTTGTAAACATTCACATTTAAAATTTTGTTTGCTAAAATGACTTCTTGTTTCATTCACTCATTCCAACATTTATTAAATGACTCCTACATTATCAGACTCTGTACCAAGCTTTATATGAAGATTAAGTACTAGCTAGAAAATTAAACAGGAACAACACACACAAAAAAAACTCCCCCCAAACAGAGACAACACCTTGGTTAAAGAAAAAACAAAGGATAATATTTCTTATAATTCTTTTCATAACTTACAGCTTCCTTAAAAAAATATACAATTTACCTACTACATAGACTGCTACTTGAACTTGAGTTCTACAATTCTTCTTTAATATTTAAGATCTATTGTGTTTTATAGTTTCACATTATAGCAATGCTTTTCTAACACAGGCTCAAAGCAATTTTAACTTGTTTTAACAAAAAAAAGGGGGGGACATAAAACTGTAAGGAAGATTATATTCTACCTTCTAATAATGAGGGCAGATAGCAGTATTTTAAAAAACATTAAAAGTCTTTCTTCATATTTAAAAAATTCCTAGAGAAAGTAATAGCCATAAAAATTACAAAAAGGAAAATATAATTATGAGCAGAGAGTTTTTCAAATGACATGTGAAAAATGGAGGAAAAATAAAAGGTGTGTATTACAGAAATAAAAATCCCAAGCGTATTATTAACATGAAGAATCTAAAAACAATCTAAATCATACACCTCCTCATGCCAGAAGGGCGCTACCATGAATCTCAAAATGTATCTGAAAAAGGTAGGTCTGTAGATGGAGGTTAAAAATAACTTGGGAGTATTTTAATCACTTACTCAGGCCTTTTGATCCCATGTCGTCAGGGATCTCCTGTAGAGAGTAGTTCCCAGAGAGCAAGCAATAAAAAGATAATCAAAGAAAATAGTTGTCAGTAATGCATAAAATTGGTGCTACAATAAGAGACAGTTCCAAGACCATTACAGGTGCACGTATCTTACAGAGCATTTTTGTATATTTCTGAAAGTTTAAAATAAGCTAGCAGCTAGATATAATCTAATAAAAGAACGAAAGTTTTATATGAGAAGCTGATTAGGGTAGAGAAGCAAAAATTTTGACTATTTCTTGCTATTTTAAAAGTAAAATTCAGATTGTCTACATATAATGAAGAAATGGGATAAAACGGAATGACTTGAGACAATCTATTATCAAAGATTGGCAATGCTATACCTAGAAATCAATAAGTAGCTTCTCAGGTACCCATGTTTCTCCTCTAAAATATTCTTTTGAGAGTATAAGTGTTTCTTATAAGAACCTTTACATAAAAAAATTATATTTTAAACATAGCTTAAAAATACCATTTACTTTAAATTAAGAATTCCTAAGGTGCTAGAAAAAGTTAAGATTGGTATACAAATTAATTTACGCCTGTTAAATTGCCCCTAGTTAAGACAAATAGTAACCTGTTGCAGCTCTTGAAACTGTCTCCATGGTAACAACCAACTGCAGGGCAGTAGGTCCCTCTACATTTATCTTCAGTTGACCACTGGATCCACATACTTACGGTCAGCATCACTTGTTTCCTGCTCACTCTGGTCCTTGTTCTTGTAGAAGGGGAATTTTCGGGAAAAGAGGTTCTTTTTACGCTTGTCATTGAATGACTGCTGAAGAAGAGAAGGAGGGGCAAAACAAAGGGATGTCTACTGTCTGTGTGTACAAAGGCCCAGCCTAGTAGCTCTGTGAAAGCTGACTCTTGTGACCACAGTGTGCAGTTTGTATATGAATTTTGCTTTAATCACATATACAGTGAATTTTAAATTTAGTATTAACTTCTCTAATTCTAACATTTTATAACTGAAAACACAGAAAAATTTCAAGAGTGTAATTCAATGATACCTAAAAATAAGGAGGAAGTGCTATTTGATAAAAAAAGGGAAGAGTAAATCAGATTAGCTACTACTATAGTCCAAATCAAGCTTGCATCTGTTCATATCAATCCATATTTTTCTAGATTTCCAAGTATTAGGTGCTCTACAGCAAAAGTTATTACTTTAGCTGTTCAAATATTTTTAATTTTCCTTTCCTTCATTTTCCTTTGGCTTCAGCACATTTTTCCCCTTCTCTCTTTTTTTTGTTGCTCCAACAAACTAACAAAAAGCCACTACTAAAAAAGAGAACCAAAACAACTGAGCAAGTTGCTAGTGCTGAATATTTAAAAACAATCTTTTTTTTTTGAAGAGAATTAGGATAACTAAATGCTTATCAGAAAATGGGAAGAAAACTAAGATGTGTCCATCAAGCACAGAGTCCAGCAAAAGAATTATCAATGCTATCTAACCAAGGAAGAAGAGTCAACTCTCCTGGCCAATTTAAATGTCATCATAACTGATTTATTAGCCTTTAAGCGCTACCATATTATCTATTTTTAAAGTATATATAAATAAAATAGAACCAAACTCAATTCATTAGCACCATGTCCTGAATAGGGAATAAAAAGTTTGGTGCGGGCTTCTCTGGTGGCGCAGTGGTTGAGTCTGCCTGCTGATGCAGGGGACATGGGTTCGTGCCCCGGTCTGGGAAGATCCCACATGCTGCAGAGCGGCTGGGCCCGTGAGCCATGGCTGCTGAGCCTGCGCGCCCGGAGCCTGTGCTCCACAGCGGGAGAGGCCACAAAAGTGAGAGGCCCGCGTACCGCAAAAAAAAAAAAGTTTGGTGCTCATAATGTCAAACAGGCAATTAAAAATCTAGTAGTTTATACATAATTGCTATGACAGCTGATTTGACGTTCCCTGTTGCACAGATGTCTGAGACAAGTTTTTTCCCTTCCTGAATGTCCCATTTGGGCATTCACACTTTTAAAAGCAGGTAGCACACAGAAAGATGAGGCTAAAGAGGAACAGCTTCTTCTGTAATTTGTCACAGGCACCCATGTCTTGAAGGAAATGGCCTTGCCTACCAGTGACAATAGGAATTATATTTTTTATTATTTTTTGAAGTGGGAACAATATAAAGGATAGAAATTCTGTTTTAATTTTTCTTGTATTTATCCATGTCATAAGATGCTATCAATGTTGTGAAGTATATCAACACCAGGCAGTATTTTTTTCTGGCATGCCGGTATTTTTAGTCATGTGATGCCAGGTGATTAAGGTGATGAAATGGATTAAAGTGACTTTTAGCTCAAATTCTATTACTTGAAAAGACTTATTTTGGTAAGAATCTTTACAAAAATTTTCATTTTTATCTTTTTCATATCAATAATTCAAAATTAATAAGTTCATAGTCATTAGACAAGCAGACTGTCTTAATATCAATCTTAAATCTGAAGGCTCAGATAACCCTAAGCAGAAGTTAAAAATTAAGTTGAGAAAAAAATACCGTGGAGAAATCTAAGCTTATAATTGTTTTATAAACTGTCAAGTAGCATTACCTAAATAAAAATCTTTGCTTGAATCCAAATTTTAGAAAAGAGAAAGAGAAGAAAACAAGTTTCAATAGAGAAAAATTTATGGTAATCTAATTTATGGAAGGACTAAGTCTTTTTGTTCATGACAATCACTGATTTTGAATTTAGTAATAATTTTTATGCTAACTGATAAAACTGATACATTTTTTAACAAAAGGTTATTTACCTCTCCTACTGCATATATAGTGGTCAGAGTCAGTTTCACAGCAAACAACCAAAAGAAACATGAAGTTTAAAATGTTTTGATTTTTGATATCTTTTGCAGTTAGCCAAAATGAGATATCGTAAAGATATCATAATATAGGACAGAAAGAAATGCTTGTTAGTTAAGAAATGTATTAACTGTATTACATCTAACATCCTGCAGGTGAAGAATTTATTAAAAGTGAAAAATAGCACAAGCAAACAGGACAAAAATGTGTAGGGAAAACACAAAACTGAAGAAACATACTAACTCTAGTTTCTTTATATTTTCAATACAAAACAATCTGTTTAATTACTTAGTTATTAATGTTATATTGCAAGAGAGAGTGTAATAAATATGAGGACTGATAAAATATTACGAATTCATGAAACATATATTAAATATCTAAATATATAATTTCCATATGTAGTATTTCAAAATAGGTAAATGAATGTTAAAAATGTTAATGAGAAACTGAAATGTTTTTTAAAAGTCTGTATTGGAAACAAAGTCTATAACCCACCATATAAGGAAAGGAAAAGAAGAGCTTAGAATGGGAAATGGTGTTACAGAGAGAAATGCAGTTCTGTATCAATGGCAAGCGTATTTTTACCCCACTCAGTATCATGCATACTTTTGGTGCTGTGTTAGAGCACAGTGACTGTGTATAAAGTTGGTTATAGTCAACAAACAAGACTAAGATTTAAAAATGTCGTTAATTCAGTTAACTTCTTACAGTTTGAAAGAAAAGTTACAACATGCAACCTCTTTTACAAAACACTGACAGTGTATTTTACTAAAATACTTTAAAATACATATATAAAACAAGCACAAAAACCATTGTATATATTTCAAATACTGAGCATTTACTTGGGATTTTTTCTTCCCAAGATTTTCTATTTTAAATATTGTTTCAGATTATACTATATAATTTTGTATTTTCTGAAAGGTACAAGTAAATTTTAAAGGAATTTATCATTTCTAAAATAACTGAATGCATTATATATAATTTACTCAGATTTAATTTCTTTGATCAAGGATCATATTCCTTTAAAATTTTAAAGCTTTTAAGTCTGAGTGCTTAGTGATATCAGACACGTACAAAGAGTAAGGTTAATTTATTTGCTGAGTTAACTTTCCATATTCATTTGAAATTTGATCAAAAGATGTATAAAACTTTTGCTTTAGATAAAAAATCCCCCAAACACAAAACATTGTTATAAATAGTATTTTTTTCTTTTTTTTACATCGTTATTGGAGTATAATTGCTTTACAATGGTGTGTTAGTTTCTGCTTTATAACAAAGTGAATCAGTTATACATATACATATGTTCCCATATCTCTTCCCTCTTGTGTCTCCCTCCCTCCCACCTTCCCTATCCCACCCCTCTAGGTGGTCACAAAGCACCAAGCTGATCTCCCTGTGCTATGCGGCTGCTTCCCACTAGCTATCTATTTTACGTTTGGTAGTGTATATATGTCCCTGCCACTCTCTCGCTTTGTCACAGCTTACCCTTATAAATAGTATTTCAACACAACATGTGTTTCAGCATTTTCTTCAGGCCTATTGCTAGAATGTTCCATTGCACTAATTACACACATACTATAGGGTGAAGCCTGTGATATCATCCATTGACATCCACTAGATTCAAGAAGGACAAAGTAAATGAAAACAAAAACATGTCTAAAATATATATAAAAGAATTTTGATATATTTCTTGCCCACCTACAAAGTCCTCCTCTTGACTGTCCCTTTCTTTATTCCCTTAAGATAAAAATTCATATGATTTAAACATTTAAAAGATGGATTTTATTAGTGAGTAATATTAGCAATAAACGGGGAAAAATAAGAAAATTTCCATAAGTTCGCTTGCAAAAACCCGTAAACTTACATTATGAACTAATTATGAACTAATAGTTTTGGGAAGGCCTATTTTCTCAGATATATTATTTATTAGCTTCATGACTAATACTGGTGACACAAGTTTATAGTTAATTGTTCATCTGAGTGAAGGCTGAATTCATTTCATTTATAAAAATAACGACCAAAAGTATGTTGTTAAGAATATATCAAACGACAGTTTTGATAATCTGGAAAAGTCTGTGAAATGGATGATTTAATTTAATAAATTGTTTACTTTAGCATATCTACTATTGTAGGCCACCACAGCAAGAGCAGTTGATAGCTAATTCTTATGGCAAAATCCTTCTCATTTTAATAATGTGCCTCAAACAAGAATTATGAAAAGGCCTATTGCCTTCAATTATTAATTTTTAGAAATAATAGATTTCACATACTCACCCCTTTATCTCCTCTTGCTTTAGAATTGAATTTCACTGTTTTTAATCTGGCTCGTTCTTTCTTCTCAACCCTGGCAAAGCACAGATTATTTTTTAAGTATAATAAACATATCTAAAGCTCTAACTAGAAATCATCAGAACTGAGACTTTAATATGGAGCATTTTTATATTCTAAAGCCTTCAGAAGTCATTTGAATCCCATAATTTATAAGAATTTCTGAGAAATGAAATAATACAGGGCTCATTTTATTATGAAACAAAACCACTTGTGGAATATCAAAATACAGTACAAGTATGTGTACTTATATATGCACTCTATTCCATAATTACACTGAAATTATGAAGCACCACTTCTGAGTTTAGCAATTTTCCAGGTTTCCATTTGTTTTGTTGTTTAAATGTTATCTTAGCATGGAACACATATGCTAAAAACTCAGTGTTAGAGAGAAAGCAGATGGGGTAAAATATTAACTGATGAAATTAGGTGAAGGATATGTGGGTGTTCTAAGTACTATTCTTGCATTTCTCTTATTTTTCTATAGCTCTGAAATTTTTGAAAATAAAAAGGAGGGAAATAAAAAAAGTTAAGCTTAATTCCAACGATATATTTGTGTAAATACATAAAGTAACCAATTATAGTGTATGAAATAGAGGGTTTATTAAGAAAATATTTATTTGGTTGTACTGGGTCTTAGTTGAGGCATGCGGGATCTTTGTTGCGACATGCAGTATCTTTTAGTTGCGGCATGTGGGATCTTTAGTTGCGGCACATGGGATCTTTAGTTGTGGCAAGCAGAATCTTTTAGTTGCAACATGCAGAATCTTCAGTTGTGGCATGTGGGGTCTTTAGTTGTAGCATGCGGGATCTTTAGTTGCGGCATGAAAACTATTAGTTGAGGCATGTGGGATCTAGTTCCCTGACCAGGGATCAAACCCAGGCCCCCTATTTTGGGAGTGCAGAGTCTTAGCTACTGGACCACCAGGGAAGTCCCCAAAATAGAGTTTAAAGTATCTATGGGAGGATATAGAACTGGTAACCTTAGTTATCCCTAAGAAGGTGACATGGGTGCTTGGGGAACAGGGTTAAGAGACAGCCTGTACAGCTTTTAAATCTTTTGAATTTTAAACCGTGTTAAAAATGCTACCTTCGAAATAAGCAAGCAAACAAAACTACAACAAATGTACAATCTACAATCGTGTAGATTGTAACACCAATATGAATCGTGCAAAATTTCATATAAATTAAGCTTTACAAATCCTTGATTTCAACATAGCAATTATATTAGTATATAGCAGAAAAATGTACCAAAACAGCCTATGAATAAATGCATATCTTTATTTTTTATTATCTAGCTATACAGTTTTACCATGGGTACAGAAGAACCCTAGCAGTCATGGATTTAAAACTTGCTTTTTCTATTCCAGAGCAATCCTGAGGGTCCATGATATGAATAATTAATTTATAATTCTGCCTAGGCGCTTACTGAGGGCACTGAAAAACTAACATTTAGTGAGTAAACATTTACAACTCAAAATGGCTTTGTTTTCTAATCATTATCTTGCTTGCTAAATAGTTGAGTGACTTCAATTGTGTTTATTTGTCAACACTGTTCCCAAAAGAAAGCTAAGAATTGTAGGAACTACAATTCCTTGTGCTATTATTAGACATAAAGAGGTCTAAGAAAGATATCATTCTATTTAAGAAAATATAAGTTTAGAATACACTGAAGAATGAAATGGCATAATTGGTTGTGATTTCATACTGCATTTTATGGAAGGAAAATTATATTCTATAATATTATTCATAAATTTGGGGATCTGTAGAGGTCTCAAGGTATATCTCATCTCTTTTATCACTTCTGGCTTCAAAATCCAACCTTATCGAATTTTTATACACAAAATGAAAAATATCTCTTTCTACCAAAGTCAGCTGTATTTCTCATTTGTTGCAAGTACATGTAAAACCTTTGCAAGATATAAGACTCCAAGGGATAAAGACAATTTTTAGGAACTCTGACGTTGATATTTAAGATATGAGGTTTCTACTGACTCAGCAAGGCACAGTGGAAGCATTTCTGGATTTAAAGTATACTATATTCTATTCCAGGAAAAAAGTTATGCAGCTGAGGGCTGCATTACTAAAAGAGGAGTTGCCACCAAATGTAAGATCCAGCCAAATAGTTGGATCTTGCTAAAAATATGGATCTAGCCAACAACAGTCATAAATTCCAAAACCACAGTTACAAACCTTGGCAGTATTTTAACATTTCTACTCTTCAACGTCTAAAAACAGGTGTACAAATATATATAAGGTAGAGAGGTTTATAAACAGGCATATGATTTGGCATAAGTATCGATTTTAGAGACTCTTAACAAAATAAGTCCAACTTATTAATAAGAAAAGAACAAGTTTATTACGTCATAAGCTTGACTTGAAGTGAATTAACTGGCTATAATAAACATTAATGTTCCACTGACAATTTTTACTGGCTATCTTAAAACTTTTAAGTTTTAGGCAATGATTTGGATGAATCAGATCTCATAAATAAGCTCTTTTGAGGAAACTATGAACTGATGTTTTAATACCTTTCCCATAGAAGTAGACATTGAATAGCATTTCATTGACCTTAGAGGGGGTTCTAAGTTGGGATCACCCTTTTCAAAGACAATCTGCACTTAACCACTTTTGCCACTAGATGGTTAAGTATGTACCAGTGAGCGAATCACTACAATAAACAGTTAAAAGCAAAGAGGAAAGAGCAGTGAATGCATGGATACTTTTAAATTAAGCAAGAAAACAGAGATGTGAAACACATTCTTAGATATTTCTAAAAATTTTGCATTTACTTAAAATGCTTTCATTTTTTAAGCCTAGAGGAGGCAATTCACACAATCAAAACACCTGAAAATTTAGGTTTTAACACCATCTACATGGGAAAACTAGAGGCTTTTAATTCTCTCTCCCTCCACTGGTATAGATATATGGCACAGTGACTTAAAATATACTCATTTTGTTTTTAGCAACTAGTAGGAGCTTTAGAGAAATTTCTATTTGGGGGCATCATATTCTCTTACTATGTCATTGGTTACAACATAAGGTGAACAAAATTAAATGGTTGTGAAACACAATATATAAAACTGAGCATAAAATCACCACTTCAGTAAAAGAAATTTAAAGAAACAGCAATT
Organism: Mesoplodon bidens; assembly: GCF_964165515.1. Classification (NCBI taxonomy): domain Eukaryota; kingdom Metazoa; phylum Chordata; class Mammalia; order Artiodactyla; family Ziphiidae; genus Mesoplodon; species Mesoplodon bidens. The sequence goes on along the minus strand of NC_138161.1, from coordinate 110,923,042 downwards.
ATTTATGTTGTCCGATTTTCAAGTGGTAAGACTGTAACAGACTTATATTTACCTGCGTTTACTGGGAATCACCCCAACTTCATCACTTTCACCATCTGGTGTAACCTGCCTGGCCTGCCACCATTCGTCATCAGAAGCATTAATAACATGGAGGATATCTCCAAATTTGAAGTTCAATCCCTGACTAGGAAGGCCACTGTCTTTAGTCTTGTCATAATCAAAAAGGGCCCTAGATTAAGAAGAAAAAAGTCCATAATTATTTCTTATAATGATATTATGAATATTAAATAAACAGGATCCTAAAAATATATATATAATGTGGGTAGATAATTAAACAATGTACCATGGTAGGCAGAATAATGCCAAGCTCAATTTTGTGCTATATTATTGGGTCGACCAAAAAGTTTGCTAGGGCTTTTCCGTGAGACGTTACAGAAAAGCCCGAACGAACTTTTCGGCCAACCCAATACAAGACAATGAGACTAAAAAGAAATAGCAAAATTAACTTGTTATGTTAATAGATATACTACCTTATTTCTCTCAATACTGTATGAGAAATTTAAAAAAATACTTTTAGTACAATCCAATGGCAACCTGTATTGAATTCTAAAATGAAGACAAATCTGGTCAGTTGTTCTAAATTAATAAAGTCAATATTAAAAGAGACTCTTCTCTTTATTTTGACTAGACACACTTGGGTAAACAAATTCCCTGACTGATCTGATTCACCATTTGTGGACTTTAAGACTAGATCAACAGAGTGATTATTTTCCCAGTTAACTATTCCTTTCATTTGTTCGTAAAACTATAATTAATAGGGTTTTCAGAGTCAATAACAATGATGAAAACTAACTACAGATGATGATGACTTTAACAGCTGCCAACCATTTTGGAAAAAATACTGTATTAATTTAATATAGTACTTGCAAAATGTTAGGAATATTTTAAAACTTGATAACAAGAAAATAGTGTCCTGATACTTAATTAGTGTACAATATTTAAACAAATTAAATTCTTTTTCTTTAACATCTTTATTGGAGTATAATTGCCGTAGAATGGTGACAAATTAAATTCTTATATTCAAAAAACCTCTAACAAGAGTACAGGAAGGATTCCAGGAATTACATTTATAATACAATTTATTCATTCTTTTGTTCTAATTTGGCAATGGGAAATTAGGATACAAATCATATTCCTTTTCATGTTACCCAACTTTTAAGACTCTATCTCTTGAAGTAAAACTGAAGAGGGGTGAAATTATTTGATGGCTAAATGAATGAACTAGTTAATGGTTTTCAAATGTTTCAAATGTTCTTTCAAGACTTTTCAGTGGCTAACAGTGTGAAGGAAGTAGGTGAGAATCAAAAGTGGGAAGGCTTACTTAAACATATATTAAAACATATCCAATACATTGGATTTTATTTGAAGAAAGAATTCTACAACTGTAAGATAAAGATTATAAATGATATAAATGCGAAGTCATTACTTCAATAAACTCTGAATACTAAGGAAACGTCTTTCTACTGGAAAAATATAGTTAACGTCAAATAATACAAAGGTTTGATATAGTTAGTAATTTATTAAATATTTATTTTAAAAGGTAATTAAGTAGATATGGCTAAGATAAAGATGACAAAGATGATGAAGATACAAATAAACAGAATATAAAATAGCAAATAAAGTACCTTAAGAGGTAGAACAAATGCCACAGGATATTCAGAAAAGGGAAAATACTACATCTCAACATTTTTATTATCATAAATTAATCTTTTGAACTACAAAATCAACACAACTATATTACCGATGAGCAACGAAGAAATCACTCACAATCTCTACTCCCTATGTTAGCATTTAAACTTTGTCTTTTAGTACTCGGATTAATTAAAAGAAGGAACTCATGGAATACTTACTTGAGCTATTAATCATAAGAATATAATGAACACCTGTTAATCTACTCTCCAACCTAAGACTATACACAAAACTTTTATCAGTAACTTACATTCACCTATGTATTTTTCCCCTTGATACTGTTTCCCTCAGATTAAGAGTTAAGCACTATTAGAAGGTAACCACCATTCTGAATACAGTGTTTATTATTTCCTTGCTCCTTACCCTTTTTTGTTGGTTTGGTTTTATCACACACATATGGGATGACTAAGTAATTATGTATGATTTTACCTGTTTCAGAGCTTTATAAAAAGGTATCATACTGTATGTAGTCTTTTGTAGCCTTAACTTTATTTTTACTTTTGAAATTAAAAATACATTTACTAAAAAGAACCATAAGACTTCTGGTTAACTATGGCAGATTGGCTACATGTATCTACAGGCATACCTCATTTTATTGTGCTTTACCTTATTGCACTTGCCAGATATTGTGTGTGTGTGTGTGTGGGTGTGGGTTTAACAAATTGAAGGTTTTGTGGCAACCCTGTGTTGGGTTGGCATAACCCTGTGGTAATCCCAAGTCTACTGGTGTCATTTTTCTGACATTTGCTCACTGCATGTCTCTATGTCACATTTTGGTAATTCTCCCGATATTTCAAACTTTTTCATTATTATTATATTTATTATGGTGATCTTTAACGTTACTATTGTAATCATTTTGGTGCATCACGAACCATGCTCTTATAAGATGGTAACTTAATTGATAAATGTGTGTGTTCTGACTGCTCTACCAACTGGCCCTTCCCCATCTCCCTCCCATCTCCTTGGGACTCCCTATTCCTTGAGACACAACAATATTGAAATTAGGCCAATCAATAGCCCTACAATGGCCTCTAAATGTTCACATGAAAGGAAGAGTCACAGGTCTCTCACTTTAAATCAGCTAGAAATGGTTAAGCTTAGTGAGGAAGGCATGTTGAAAGCCAAGATAGGCCAAAAACTAGGCTTCTTGCATCAAACGGTTAGCTAAGTAGAAAAAAAATGAAAGTGCTACTTGAGTAAACACAGGAATAATAAAGTGAAACAGCTTTGCTGCTGATACTGAGAAAGTTTTAGTGGTCTGGATAGAAGATCAAACCAGCCACAACGTTCCTTTAAGCCAAAGGGTAATCCAGAGTAAGGCCCAAACTCTCTTCAATTCCATGAAGGCTGAGAGAGGTGAGGAAGCTGCAGAACAGTTCAAAGCTAGCAGAGGTTGGTTCATAAGGTTTCAGGAAAGAAGCCATCTCCATAACATAGAAGTGCAAGGTAAAGCAGCAAGTGCTGATGTAGAAGCTGCAACAAGTTATCCAGAAGATCTAAATAAGTAATGAAGGTGGTTACACTAAACAACAGATTTTTGATGTGGACAAAACAGCCTTATAGATGCCATCTAGAACTTTCATAGCTAGAGAGAAGTCAATGCCAGGCTTCCAAGCTTCAAAGGGCAGGCTGACTCTCTTGTTAGGGGCTAATGCAGCTGGTGAGTTTAAGATAAGCCATGCTCATTTACCATTCTGAAAATCCTACGGCTCTTAAGAATTATGCTAAATCTACTCTGCCTGTGCTATAAAAATGAAACAACAAAGCCTGGGTGACAGCACGTTTGTTTACAACATGGTTTACTGAATAGTTTAAGAACACTGTTGAGACCTACTGCTCAAAAAAATTTTTTTCTTTCAAAATATTACTGCTCATTGACAATGTACCTGGTCACCCAAGAGCTTTGATGGAAGTGTAAAATGAGATTAATGCTGTTTTCATGACTGCTAAGACAACTTCCATTCTGTAGCTCATGGATCAATGAGTAATTCTGACTTTCAAGACTTACTAGTGATAGTGATTCCTCTGATGGATCTGGACAAAGTAAATTGAAAACCTCCCATAAAGGATTCACTATTCTAGATGCCATTAAGAACATTGGTGATTCATGGAAGAGGTCAAAATATCAGTATTAACAGGAGTTTGCAAGAAGTTGATTCCAATCCTCACTGATGACTTTGAGGGGTTTGAGACCTCAGCGGAGGAAGTAACTACAGATGTGCACCCACTCCTGGTGAAGATGCTGTGAAGATTATTGAAATGACAACAAGGGATGGAAATATTACATCAACTTATTTGATAAAGCAGCAGCAGGATTTGAGAGAGCTGAGTGCAATTTTGAAAGAAGTTGACTGTGGGTAAAATGCTGTCAAATTGCCTTGCATGCTCCAGAGAAAATGTTCATGAACGGAAGAGTCAGTCAGTTTGCAAACTTCACTGGTGTCTTATTTTTAGGAAACTGCCACAGCCACCCCAACCTCCAGCAACACAACCCTGATCAGTCAGCAGTCATCAATATGGAGGCAGGACCATCCATCAGCAAAATAAAACCATGACTTGCATAAGGCTCATTGGTGGTTAGCATTTTTAGCAATAAAATATTTTTAAATTGAGGTATGTATTTTTTTAAAAGACATAATTCTATTGCACATTTAACAGACTACAGTATAGTATAAACATAACTTTTATATACACTGGGAAACCAAAAAATTCGTGACTCGCTTTATTGTGATATTCACTGTATTGCAGTGGTCTGGAACTAAACCTGCAAAATCTCTCAGGTAATGCTTGTATTTCCTTTCCGTCCTGAAACTCACTAAAATGACACCACCACTACCACCACCACCGAAAACAAATACAAAAGAGAGATGACAACAAGGAGGAAAGAGAGTTTAACATGGTTTTGGATGACGGTAAATTTAGCAGAGTAGAGGAAGCTCTAAGTGGGGTGCCTGAAGAGAAGGATATTGAAACAAGATTTACTCCACGAGACCCTAGAAATGCTCACAAATTAGAGGTGTACACTATCCAGGTAGGCAGACATAAATTACTGCCGTGAAAACAGAACTGGTGGAAATTACTATAGAAATTAAATGTTACTCAAATGAAGAATATTTTATTATAAAAAGATACAGGTAAACACAAGTGTTGGATGATATGACATATCAAGCTACACGAGACACCCAGTAAAATATCAACTTAAAAAATTTTCTGGTTTGTATTTATTTTGTCTTTCTTTATCATACTATTATTATTCAAGAGGTTATATAACTTTCATTAATAAAATTATAATAATACTCCAACTCCTGAAAGACACACTATCAGGAAATCAATCATAAAAAAACATTCCCTTGGTTTGCAATACACTTTTCTACAGTAAAACTAAGTCATGGTGAAAAACCTGAAAGAATCTGCATGCATGCATAAAGACTGCAATAATTAGAAATTTAAAAAATTTACCTGACATAGAGGGATCGCTTCTGGCTAGTTCGAAGAGAACCTGAACCTGAACTAATGCTACTATTCATCATCTGCTCCCGTAAGTCATGTATTTTGGCTTCAAAACGACTGTATTCTGATGGAAGAAAAAAGAGAAATAAATTCATATTTTATATTCTAAAAAAACAAATTACTTGAAGATAAAGTATTAAATATGTAAGCTGTCTTATAATTGATTAAATGTGGTCAGAACCTTAAAAGAGTAATCTATACAAGATTTTGCCCAATATGCAAATTTTAAAACTTAACAATCTCTAAGTGCACCATGAATTAGAACTGGTTGAAAATAGTATTTTCAGTATGCTATTTTAAAGTTCGTATCACATTTAATAAAGGACAATTTCCATGCATCAAATAGCAGTATCAATTTTACTGTCGAATTTAACTGTAAATTTTAAAAAGTAGGATTTATTCTAATTTTTATACTTAAAAAAAGCCTAAATAATGTATACTAGATGCTTTGTTTACTGACTTTTTCTGTGAAGAAATCAGCTAATCCTGTATTTTCAAATTATAGAACTTGTGCAGGGTCAATAATATGCAGAAAATATGCCTTAATAAGTTAATAAATGAAATTAAATTTACTTCAACTCATTTTATAATTTATAAATTTTCAAAATGTTAAAATAAGATGCACAAAAGCAATCTGAAGGAATAAACATTTTATTTAAGATACTTTTTATACAAAAACAAATATGATTTTGAAGATGGACTATTTTAAACTATATCATACATTAAAAGCTACCAGACCTATTAATAACAAAAAGTTTAAGCACTTTTTCAAAAATACTGCAATTACACGGTTATACACACTTATACCTTTTTCTCTATTTACAATAAACAACTAACAGACAAGTCAGATTTCATTAGATTTTTTAATAAAACTAGTCTTATAGCAAGAGCAAGTAACTTGTCTGGAGCGTGTATAGTTTAAGGAGACAGAGTAAGAGTAAGCATGACTATTGCTGAGTTACTCTTCCTTTCACCACCGTCATCAAGCTTGTTTTCTGGATACCAAGATTAAGGAATTGAAGCAACAATTCATCAAAAAACTCAGAAATATTTAAATGCTCACAATAATATGTAATAAAATATTCTTTTCTTGCCCTTTAAAAATATGATAGAAAATTTAAAGTATAAACATTAGTAGACTGATTCGTAAAAATGAATCCCTGACAATTCAACAATTATCAACTCATGGCAAATCTTTAGTCTATGTAGACACAGCTAAGATACAGACAGATTGATGGATGAAGATAAAGGTTAAAAATATGAAGTGAATCCTGAGTTTATACTGGTTCTTCTAATTAAAAGTTAGGGTCATTAGGTTTTTACTTAATCTCTTCTTACTTTATATGCTTCCTTGCATATGAAGAATCCTGGTTCTCAAGACACTGGGGATAACAGAATTAGAGGACCCATCACGACTTACTTGTTTTAACCGATATTATATTCACAACAGTCTTAAAATAATACCAAAACTACAACCATGACATGATTACTAAAAACAGTTAACTACCTTTTCTAGTTCTTTTTATCTTTGGAGTATGGCTTATTAGGAATATACAGTTGAATACTGTATATTCTGGGAATAGTTCCTTCCTAGGTGTTAAGGCTGCCAGCTGGATATACATCCAGGTTCATTTGTTCATTTTAATTTTCAACTTCAATTTTTAGGGGTTGCTTTTTACATTTTCATTGTTTTTATAGGTAGGTAAAACAGTTCCAAAGTCAAATCTATAAAACAAGGATATCAAACAAGAATATCCCTCTCTCCCTATCCTACTCTGTCCTGGTCATTATAAACATTTAAAGAAATATTTATACTGCCACTTTTAATAATACAAGTAAACATATATGTAACAAACAAATATGTTTATATTTATTCTATATTATTTTAATATATGTATATTTAAACTATACATATATTTTATAATTATGTATATGTACACACACATATATGTATTGTTCCTCCTTCTTTAATAAAGAGTAACATACACATTTCTCCACATTGCTTATTTTATTTTTTAAAATTAATTAATTTATTATTTTTGCTGTGTTGGGTCTTTGTTTCTGTGCGAGGGCTATCTCTAGTTGTGGCAAGCGGGGGCCACTCTTCATCACGGTGTGCGGGCCTCTCACTGTCGCGGCCTCTCTTGCTGCAGAGCACAGGCTCCAGACGCGCAGGCTCAGTAGTTGTGGCTCACGGGCCTAGTTGCTCCACGGCATGTGGGATCCTCCCAGACCAGGGCTTGAACCCGTTTCCCCTGCATTAGCAGGCAGATTGTCAACCACTGCGCCACCAGCGAAGCCCTGCTTATTTTATTTAATAATAAGTAGTCTTATTGCAGTAATAGTAAGAATGCTCCATAGCAGCATATACAGATGTCCCTCATTCTTTTTTTTATAGCTATATGGTTTTATTTCTAACCTCTATCTCTTTGTTACAACAAGATTCTATATAGGGTTAGATTTTGCTTTACTAGCAAATCTGAAAATTGTTTTCTTGTAACAATTAAGCTGAATTAACTTTTGATATAATTGAAGTTGTGTGATCTCCAGTTCTATTCATTCTATTTTATGTTTTATATTTTATGTTCGTATGTTGAATATATATATATATATATACATGACTTTTATACACATAGTTTGTGGCAGATTATATATTCCAAAGATGCCTGGCATCCCACATGTTCTTGTACTATGTGACCTTGCCATTCCCCGAACAAGAGGTGGAGTCTAATCCCCTTCTTGAATTTGGGCTTATGACTCAACTGAATTTGAATCTGGTCTTATGACTCAATTGTAAGCAAGTGAATGTGGTAGAAACGATCATGTGACTTTCTAGGTTACATCAGAAGAGTCCATGGAACATTTGCCTGGTTCTTATGGGATGCTTGATCTGGAGGAAGCCAGACACCATGTAAGAAGTCTAACTACTCTCAAAGCACCACTCTTCAGAGGTCATGTGATAGTTCTCTGAGCCCAAACTTCTAGCTGGTGCCAACAAGGTCCCAAGACAAGGGGAGTGAAGCCATTTTGGACCTTCCAAAGCAGCTCATCCATCAGCTGAATCCCATTAAGTGACCTCGGTCTATGCTACAAGGACCATACAAGCCAAAATTCTGGCTGAATTCCTAACATAGTGAATCCATAAAATGACTGTTGTTTTAATCCACTGAGCTTTAGGGGTGGTTATGAAGTAATAGCAACTAGAACACAGTTTCACTGTGCAGTCTATTTGTTCATATATACATACACGTATATACATACACACACACACAAAGACAAGCCTTCCTAAATTTATATATATATATATACACGCACACGCACACTAGATTCCTAAACAAGGGATCATATTATATGAATATATAAAATATTTATATAAAATTTATATTTTAATAAATGTTTATAAAACACTTATAAACATTTATATATACTTAATAAAATTATTTAAATAAAATTTAAATAGTTATAAAAGTAAATATATAAATATAAAATTAGGAAGCTTTATTCTGTTGTTCTAATGATAACTCTTGGTTTGGCTTTTGGTCCCCTACTATGAGCAATCTCCCCAGATCTAATTTGAAATATTATCCTTTTATATTAATAACTTCAAAGCAATCAGAAAGTTTATTCTAATTTCTTTTATCCTGCTGCGCTGGGTCTTCATTGCTGCATGCGGGCTTTCTCTAGTTGCGGTAAAGGGGGGCTACTCTTTGTTGCAGTGCATGGGTTTCTCATTGCAGTGGCTTCTCTTGTTGCAGAGCGTGGGCTCTAGGTGTACGGGCTTCAGTAGTTGCAGCACGTGGGCTCAGCAGTTGCAGCATGCAGACCCTAGAGCACGCGGGCTTCAGCAGATGCGGAGCATGGGCTCAGTAGTTGTGGCTTGCAGGCTCTAGAGCGCAGGCTCAGTAGTTGTCGTGTGCGGGCTTAGTTGCTCCACGGCATGTGGGATCCTCCCGGACCAGGGTTTGAACCCGTGTCCCCTGCATTGGCAGCTGGATTCTTAACTACTGCACCACCAGGCAAGTCCTTCTATTTTCACATTACCTACAATTCTACCCCCATTTTCTGATAACTGCATTTTTTCCAAACTGTCATAGCATACAGTTTTTCATATTATACATTTTTTTCCTTATAACTATCTTAATTACTAACACCAGTCTTTATGTTAGCATCTCTTCCATTTTTGGTGTCTGAAGTTTGTTCTTTCTCCTCAGGAAGGGTTTATGTGAACAATATCATCCTAATTCTCTGTTGATACATTTGACTGCAGTCTTTATATTTCAAGCCTGTTTGATTCACAGTTTCTTTCTTTGATTCTTAACTATGTTGACTCCATTGTCTCTTATAAACGATGGAAGATGAAGTTCTGATGACAACCTCATTTTCTTTTCTTTAAAAAAACATTTTTTGGGGGCCTGGAATTTCACCAAATTTTTTCTCTTAATTCCAATAATTTTATTAGAATGTTTCTCAGTGATGGTTATTACCTTAGGTACCTGAATTGTCCTTTTGATATGTAGCTTAAATTATTATTATTTTTAATTTCAGAAAAGTTTTCTTGTTTATATATTTTTATTATTTGTTTTGTTGTACTGTTTTGGTTTTTTCCTATGAGACTATTATATGCATGTTGAATATTCTCTGCCTACTTTCTACACCTGTCACTCTCAAACCCTTTCTTATTCTTTTTTAAAAATTAATATATTTTTAAAGATTGAAGCAATCACAAACTTTTTCCTGAACCGTTTGAGAGTAACATGCTACTCTGATGTCACTCTTGAATTCTCAGTGTGTAATGCCTACAAATAAAGATATTTTCTTATACAATCACAAAACCATCAAAATCAAGAAAGCAATGTTAATACATTACTACATCTAATGCTCACATCCTACTGAAGCTTCTCCAATAATGTCCTTAATAGCAAAAGGATCCATTCTGAAATCATGAGTTATATCAGAGCATATAGGCATTAAAATTGTCATGTTTTTAAAGTCTCCTCCAGTCAGAGCAGCTTCTCAGTCTCTCCTTGACTTTGTAATCTTGCTACTGTTGAAAATTAGAGGCCAATTATTTTGTAGAATGTCTCTTTAGATTTACCCCCACATGATTAGTCCTGCAACTTTGGCAGGAATGTCACAGAAGAGACGTATGTTCTTTTCAATGCACCCTACCAGGTGGTATACATTTTTGATTTGTCCCATTACTGATGCTATAAATTTTCAGCACTTGATGAAGGTTGTGTCTGCCAGGTTTCTCTACTGCAAAATTACTTTTTTTCCATTTGCAAATAGCAAGTTATTGAAACCATGTACACATCTCCAATCTCATCAAACTTTCAATTAATTCATTTATTTATATTAGTAAAGACCCATGATATCTTAGTTTATTCAGTGGATTACTATCAGGTATTATTATCATCAATTTGATGTTCAAATTGTTCCCAATTTGGCCAGTGGGAACTCTTTCAAATTGGATTATGTGCCCTTTGACATGCCCCCATCATTCCTTGAGCACTTCCTTGCTTTCTGGAATAAAATATTACAGAGTAATCTAATATTACAGAGTAATCTGTAATATTTCCCTGGCCCACTCCTGGAACAGGCCATTTATCCAAACAGCCTTGGTAATTTAGATGGGGAATAGTATTTAGAAGCTAAGATCTGAGGCTTAGGTGTGCTCATTGCTACTGGGGTGGCATTGAGCCCAGGCCTTCTCAGTGGATAGAGCCAGGGAATTACATATATATATATGTAAAATAGATACACATTTATAACTATATGTTTATATTATGTAAACTGAAAATAATATGTTCATAAAAATTTCTCCAATTCTAATCTAATAATATATGGTCTATATTTAGTTTTCTTCTTTTCAATATTTATAACTCTCTTCTCCAACACTGAAAATCACAGACAACATTACCCTTAAAATATATATTCCTTTGATCAATCTCTCTGTATGTAACTAGCCTTCTACTTCTAGTACCATCGACTTTCCAGACTGGCCTCTGACCAGTCCTATGTGTAACCATCTCACTCTGCTCAGGCTCCAACTCCTCACAACAGGACAGTTGCTTGTGTGGAAGCCCTCATCATGGTTAAGTCCTAACGGTTTACCATAGATGTCCCCCACCTTCCCAGCCCTGCAATGCACATAATTACCTTGCTATGCTTCACCTAATGGCTTTAATACAAAATTGATCAGGATGTGGAAGGGAAAGAACTCTTTATTTTTGATTTTTAAAAATTCTTTTTTACCTACCTGCTTTAAATAACTATTGTGTACTCCTTCTAGTTAAACTTAATTTTTGAAATAGAATTTTTCTTTATTTTAATAATTTCCTGAGTTCTATTAACTCATTTATATTGTTCTTCCATATATTCATTTTCCTTTAACTTGTTTTGCAATATTAGGTTATACTTTTCATTTGTTTTGTGGGCATGTCTTTCTGGCATACTTTCATTGTAGAGACATTATTCTGATTCTTATTTTCATTTTTCAAATAGGTTTCCATTGGATTCAATCTTGATCCTTTTCTGTTGTTCATTTTTATGAGAAATTAGTTTTCCTGAACTTTTTTAGGTAAGAGTATTGCATCAGGATGGCTTTTCTATCTCCACAGCTCTAAAACTCCCTTTTGCTGTTTCTGTCAAGTGTTCAAAGATATATCTCATATACTGTGAGATCTTCTGGGCTTTCTTTCCCCCCACTCATCTGAACTTTCTATGTCCTTTGGCTCTATTATCCCTATCCTGCTCAATTTGGATTTTATTCCTAGTAATTGTTCCTTGGTGTGGGGCTTTGAACTAAAAGGGAGCTATAGCTGGTTAATTGTGTCATGGGGCTCAGACTACTCCATCTTCTTCACACCTTATTGCAGATCCCTTGCACTCACATGTAGATTGTGCAAAAACCCTTATAGTTTCAGAGGCAGCTCTCAATAGATCCACTTCGTTTTTTAAATGAGTACAGATAGGCTTTTGGGCTTCTTCTACTGCTTCTCCGGGTACAGATGCTGATATCATGGGGTCTTACAGCTGCTGACAGCTTGTTTATACCTATTGAGGTTCATGGGGATAACTTTTCATCTGGTTTTGCTATCTTAATTTTATTCTGGGGGTGGGGAGTGGGGAGTTCTGGGCAATTCAGTTTTTGGTTTTTCTTTGCAATTCAGTTTTAAATCTATCTTATTTTTTTTTAAGATTTGAATTTTTATTTATTTATTTATTTTAAAAACACCTTTATTAGAGTATAATTGCTCTACAGTGGTGTGTTAGTTTCTGCTGTATAACAAACTGAATCAGCTATACATATACATACGTCCACATAACTCCTCCCTCTTGCCTCTCCCTCCCACCCTCCCTATCCCACCCATCTAGGTGGACACAAAGCACCAAGCTGATCTCCCTGTGCTATGCAGCTGCTTCCCACTAGTGATCTATTTTACATTTGGTAGTGTACATATGTCCATGCCACTCTTTCACTTCGTCCCAGCTTACATTTCCCCCTCCCCATGTCCTGAAATCCATTCTTTATGTCTGCGTCTTTATTCCTGTCTTGCCCCTAGGTTCTTTAGAACCTTTTTTGTTTTTTAGATTCCATATGTATGTGTTACCATATGGTATTTTTCTCTTTCTGACTTACTTCACTCTGTATGACAGTCTCTAGGTCCATCCACCTCACTACAAATAACTCAATTTCATTCCTTTTATGGCTGAGTAATATTCCATTGTATATATGTGCCACATCTTTGTTATCCATTCATCTGTCGATGGACACTTAGGTTGCTTCCATGTCCTGGCTATTGTAAATAGAGCTGCAATGAACATTGTGGTACATGACTCTTTTTGAATTATGGTTTTCTCAGGGTATATGCCCAGTAGTGGGATTGCTGGGTCATATGGTAGTTCTATTTTTAGTTTTTTAAGGAACCTGCATACTGTTCTCCATAGTGGCTGTATCAATTTACATTCCCACCAACATTGCAAGAGGGTTCCATTTTCCCCACACCCTCTCCAGCATTTATTGTTTGTAGATTTTTGGATGATGGCCATTCTGACTGGTGTGAGGTGATACCTCATTGAAGTTTGGATTTGCATTTCTCTAATGATTAGTGATGTTGAACATCCTTTCATGTGTTTGTTGGCAAACTGTATGTCTTCTTTGGAGAAATGTTTGTTTAGGTCTTCTATCCATTTTTGGATTGAGTTGTTTGTTTTTCTGATATTGAGCTGCTTGTAAATTTTGGAGATTAATCCTGTGTCAGCTGCTTCATTTGCAAATATTTTCTCCCGTTCTGAGGGTTGTCTTTTCATCTTGTTTATGGTTTCCTTTGCTGTGCAAAAGCTTTTAAGTTTCATTAGGTTCCATTTATTTTTGTTTTTACTTCCATTTCTCTAGGAGGTGGGTCAAAAAGGATCTTGCTATGATTTATGTCATAGAGTGTTCTTCTGCCTATGTTTTCCTCTAAGAATTTTACAGTGTCTGGCCTGAGATTTAGGTCTTTAATCCATTTTGAGTTTATTTTTGTATATGGTGTTAGAGTGTGTTCTAATTTCATTCTTTTACATGTAGCTGTCCAGTTTTTCCAGCACTGGGAAAGAGGCTGTCTTTTCTCCACTGTATATTCTTGCCTCCTATATCAAAGACAAGGTGACCATATATGTGTGGGTTTATCTCTGGGCTTTCTATCCTGTTCCATTGAGCTTTATTTCTGTTTTTGTGCCAGTACCATACTGTCTTGATTACTGTAGCTTTTTAGTGTAGTCTGAAGTCAGGGAGCCTGATTCCTCCAGCTCCGTTTTTCTTTCTCAAGATTGCTTTGGCTATTCGGGGTCTTTTGTGTTTCCATACAAATTGTGAAATGTTTTGTTCTAGTTCTGTGAAAAATGCCATTGGTAGTTTGATAGGGATTGCACTGAATCTGTAGATTGTTTTGGGTAGTACAGTCATTTCCACAATGTTCATTCTTCCAATTCAAGAACATGGTATATCTCTCCATCTGTCTGTATCATCTTTAATTTCCTTCATTGTCTTATAGTTTTCTGCATACAGGTCTTTTACTTTTTCTTTTCTGATTTAGATTCCTTTTATCTTTTTCTTCTGATTGCTGTGGCTAAAACTTCCAAAACTATGTTGAATAATAGTGGTGAGAGTGGGCAACCTTGCCTTGGTCCTGATCTTAGTGGAAATGGTTTCAGTTTTTCACCACTGAGAACAATGCTGGCTGTGGTTTTGTCATATATGGCCTTTATTATGTTGAGGTAAGTTCCTTCTATGCCTACTTTCTGGAGGGTTTTTATTATAAATGGGTGTTGAATTTTGTCGAAAGCCTTTTCTGCATCTATTGACAGGATCATATGAGTTTTCTCCTTCAATTTGTTAATACGGTTTATCACATTGATTGATTTGCATATACTGAAGAATCCTTGCATTCCTGGGATAAACCCCACTTGATCATGGTGCATGATCCTTTTAATGTGCTGTTGGATTCTGTTTGCTAGAATTCTGTTGAGGATTTTTGCATCTATGTTCATCACTGATATTGGCCTGTAGTTTTCTTTCTTTGTGACATCTTTGTCTGGTTTTGGCATCGGGGTTATAGCCTCGTAGAATGAGTTTGGGAGTGTTCCTCCCTCTGCTATATTTTGGAAGAGTTTGAGAAGGATAGGTGTTAGCTCTTCTCTAAATGTTTGATAGAATTCGCCTGTGAAGCCATCTGGTCCTGGGCTTTTGTTTGTTGGAAGATTTTTAATCACAGTTTCAATTTCAGTGCTTTTGATTGGTCTGTTTATATTTTCTATTTCTTCCTCGTTCAGTCTTGGAAGGTTGTGCTTTTCTAAAAATTTGTTCATTTCTTCCAGGTTGGCCATTTTATTGGCATATAGTTGCTTGTAGTAATCTCTCATGTTCTTTTGTATTTCTGCAGTGTCAGTAGTTACTTTTCGTTTTTCATTTTTAATTCTATTGATTTGAGTCTCCTCCCTTGTTTTCTTGATGAGTGTGGCTAATGGTTTATCAGTTATGTTTATCTTCTCAAAGAACCAGCTTTTAGTTTTACTGATCTTTGCTATCGTTTCCTTCATTTCTTTTTCATTTATTTCTAATCTGATCTTTATTATTTCCTTCCTCCTGCTAACTTTGGGGGGTTTTTTGTTCTTCTTTCTCTAATTGCTTTAGGTGTAAGGTTAGGTTGTGTATTTGAGATGTTTTTTGTTTCTTGAGGTAGGATTGTATTGCTATAAACTTCCCTCTTGGAAATGCTTTTGCTGCATCCCATAGGTTTTGGGTCATCGTTCTTTCATTGTCATTTGTTTCTAGGTATTTTTTGATTTCCTCTTTGATTTCTTCAGTGATCTCTTGCTTATTTAGTAGTGTATTGTTTAGCCCCCATGTGTTTGTATTTTTTACAGATTTTTTCCTGTAATTGACATCTAGTCTCATAGTGTTGTGGTCAGAAAAGATACTTGATACGATTTCAATTTTCATAAATTTACCAAGGCTTAATTTGTGACCCAAGATATGATCTATCCTGGAGAATGTTCCATGAGCACTTGAGAAGAAAGTGTAATCTGCTGTTTTTGGATGGAATGCCCTATAAGTATCAATTAAGTTCATCTTGTTTAATGTATCATCTAAAGCTCGTGTTTCCTTATTTATTTTCATTTTGGATGATCTGTCCATTGGTGAAAGTGGGGTGTTAAAGTCCCCTACTATGATTGTGTTACTGTCGATTTCCCCTTTTATGGCTCTTAGTATTTGCCTTATGTATTGAGGTGTTCCTATGTTGGGTGCAATAAATATTTAGAATTGTTATATCTTCTTCTTGGATTGATCCCTTGATCATTATGTAGCGTCCTTCTTTGGCTCTTGTAATAGTCTTCATTTTAAAGTCTATTTTGCCTGATATGAGAATTGCTACTCCAGCTTTCTTTTGACTTCCGTTGGCATGGAATATCTTTTTCCACGCCCTCACTTTCAGTCTGAATGTGTCCCTAGGTCTGAAGTGGGTTTCTTGTAGACACCATTTATACGGGTCTTGTTTTTGTATCCATTCAGCCAGTCTATGTCTTTTGGTTGAAGCATTTAATCCATTTACGTTTAAGGTAGTTATCAATATGTATATTCTTAATTGTCATTTTCTTAATTGTTTTGGGTTTATTATTGTAGGTCTTTTCCTTCTCTTGTGTTTCCTGCCTAGAGAAGTTCCTTTAGCATTTGTTGTAAAGCTGGTTTGGTGGTGCTGAATTCTCCTAGCTTTTGCTTGTCTGTAATGGTTTTAATTTCCCCATCGAATCTGAATGAGATCCTTGCTGGGTACAGTAATCTTGGTTGTAGGTTTTTCCCTTTCATCACTTTAAATATGTCCTGTCACTCACTTCTGGCTTGCAGCTTCTGTTGAAAGATCAGCTGTTAACCTTATGGGATTCCCTTGTATGTTATTTGTTGCTTTTCCCTTGCTGCTTTTAATATTTTTTTCTTTGTATTTAATTTTTGATAGTTTGATTAGTATGTGTCTTGGTGTGTTTCTCCTTGGATTTATCCTGTACGGGACTCTCTGCGCTTCCTGGCCTTAACTATTTCCTTTCCCATATTAGGGAAGTTTTCAACTATAATCTCTTCAAATATTTTCTCAGTCCCTTTCTCTTTCTCTTCTTCTTCTGGGACCCCTATAATTCGAATGTCGGTGCATTTAATGTTGTCCCAGAGGTCTCTGAGACTGTCCTCCATTCTCATTTTTCTTTATTCTGCTCTGTGGTAGTTATTTCCACTATTTTATCTTCCAGGTCATCTATCCGTTCTTCTGCCTCAGTTATTCTGCTATTGATTCCTTCTGGAGAATTTTTAACTTCATTTACTGTGTTGTTCATCATTGTTTGTTTGCTCTTTAGTTCTTCTAGGTCCTTGTTAAACGTTTCTTGTATTTTCTCCATTCTATTTTCAAGATTTTGGATCATATTTACTATCATTACTCTGAATTCTTTCTCAGGTAGACTGCCTATTTCCTCTTCATTTGTTTGGTCTCGTGGGTTTTTACCTTGCTCCTTCATTTGCTGTGTGTCTCTGTCTTCTTATTTTGCTTAACTTACTGTGTTTGGGGTCTCCTTTTCACAGGCTGCAGGTTTGTAGTTCCCGTTGTTTTTGGTGTCTGCCCCCAGTGGCTAAGGTTGGTTCAGTGGGTTGTGTAGGTCTTCTGGTGGAGGGGACCGGTGCCTGTCTTCTAGTGGGCAGGACCGCGTCCAGTGGTGTGTTTTGGGGTGTCTGTGACCTTATTATGATTTTAGGCAGCCTCTCTGCTAATGGGTGGGGTTGTGTTCCTGTCTTGCTAGTTGTTTGGCATAGGGTGTCCTGCACTGTAGCTTGCTGGTTGTTGAATGAAGCTGGGTCTTAGCGTTGAGATGGAGATCTCTGGGAGAGCTTTTGCCATGTGATATTACATGGAGCCGGGAGGTCTCTGGTCAGAGGCACAGGCCTGACACCCAGCCAGAGCACCAAGACCCTGTAAGCCACATGGCTGCTAGTGTTGGAGGGTCTCCTGCAGAGGCAGGGGTTGGCTGTGTTTCACCGCGGGGACAAGAACACTGGCAGAAGTTCTGGGAAGTAGTCCTTGGCATGAGCCCTCCTGGAGTCCACCATTAGCCCCATCAAGGAGCCTGTCTAATTTTATTTTTAATAATGACCATGTTGGGACTTCCCTGGTGGTGCAGTGGCTAAGAATGCTCCTGCCAATGCAGAGGACACAGGTTCGAGCCCTGGTCCAGGAAGATCCCACATGCCACGGAACAACTAAGCCTGTGCACCACAACTACTGAGCCTGTGCTCTAGAGCCCACAAGCCACAACTACTGAGCCCACGTGCCACAACTACTGAAGCCCGCACCCTAGAGCCCATGCTCTGCAACAAAAGAAGCCACGGCAATGAGAAGCCTATGCACTGCAATGAGAGTAGCCCCCACTTGCCACAACTAGAGGAAGCCTGTGCACAGCAATGAAGACCCAACACAGCCAAAAATAAATAAATAAATAAATTTATATATAAAAAAATGACCATGTTTAATGACTAGTTTGCAAAATTCCTGAAAGTTTAACTGACCCTTGTAAGCCAGTACATCACTGCACTTATTCAAGTAACTTCTGTGACCCTTTAGTTCTCTGAGTTCCCAGTTTCCATTCACTTTTTGTTTGATAATTCCTTACTGCCTCAGCAGCACTTTGATGCTTTTAATAAGATGTTCATTATATTTCACGTAGCATTATTAGTTGTTTTCAGCCATTTTGCCAATTGAATTAACCAAAGTCCTAGTGATTTAAAATATTCTACATTTTAGAAATTTTAAAACTTTCTGTAAAAAGATCACATTACCTTATTTTATAGTGAGGCAAAAAATGTTCTTTCCTAAGAACTAAGTTACTACAAAGCAGTTACCGTCTCAGGTAGTCAACATTTAAGATATTGGAGACCTAAACTCAATTCCTGATAATTTCTTAAATATGTGCCTTATTTATTTTGTTCACTCTGTTCAGATTTTCATATTTATGGTCTTTACTTACTATTAATAATTCCTCATAACCATCTGTCTCTCTGTTCCGAGATCCTTCAATACTTTCCTCAAAGTTACTTTTCCTTTAAGCCTTCCATTTCATTCACATAGCTAAGATACCCATCTTTTCCTTTTGTTTCAATCAATTCATACTTTCAGCTCTAACAATTTCCACCTTATACCCATCCCGTGTACCCTTTCTTATATTTTATTTTGGAGGAAGAGTCTCATTTCTTTTTTTCTGCTAAGTCATTTGCACCCCTCTTCTAGAAATTACACCACAACTCATTTCAGGAAAGCTACCATTGGAGAGAGCTAAAATGTTACCTAAGAGATAATCTCCACTAAGCATTTCAGAAATTCCTGAACCAAACTGTATTTCCTGTCATGAAATATATTAGGGAGTCTCTGAACTATCGGCTGTAAGTTAAATAATATGTTTATGGTTATAAGAGGAGAGAAAATGTTTAATAGCGAACTTTCTGCATTTTATTCCGTTTTCAAATTCTCATCTTAGTTTGCACCTCCACACTTCAAGTGAAAAGATGGAGGAAAGCAGGGGGCAGAAGAGTGGGGAGAAATTTTACCTCCCCCAATTTCTTTGAAACTCGCAATCCCAACTATGAAGAATAAAACTCATTTATACTCTATAATGAAATATATTAATTAAATACACAGTTA
This sequence comes from Mesoplodon bidens, assembly GCF_964165515.1. Taxonomy (NCBI): domain Eukaryota; kingdom Metazoa; phylum Chordata; class Mammalia; order Artiodactyla; family Ziphiidae; genus Mesoplodon; species Mesoplodon bidens. Next base: position 110,903,564 of record NC_138161.1, on the reverse strand, counting down.
ACATCTGAGAGCAACAAATATCAGAGAATGGATATTACGACTGGTCTAAATAAGAAAAATGGAAAGTTTCTGAGTAAGAAGTCAGGCTGGTTGTTTTAAGTAGTTAGGAGAGGGGAGAAAGGTACAGGAAGGAAAGTAAGATACTGAAAAAATTAATTAGGAACCTGCTATAGAAAACCACTTTAAGAGATGACATATGTTTGCAAAGAAATGCCACTAATCCAATACAACCTCTCCATTCAGTCTCCAGACTCTCTTTGGTTGTTACCAAAAGTAATTATGAAAATAAAATGAGAAGATGAGTTAAAACTCCATCTCTGCAACTCACATTTAAATTAAACCTTTGAAACACAGAAAAGTGGCTCTGGCCAAACCTCTCAGCTTTTCTAGACTTCAGTCACTTGAAGATTAGGGACAGTAACACCAATCTCAAAGATTTTTTTTCTTCTTACAAAAATGAAATGAAAATACCTCACAAGCTTAAGACATGTTCAATGGGAAACAGAACATACATTTAATATAAGTTTAATTCTTTCCCTTTGCTTTTTTTCCTTTATAATATCAATATAATTAATATTTTCTGAACCAAAAAATAAGGTCTGAAAGTTGGTATAGTATACTTGAGGAACACTGAGATAAAACATTTTTGAGTTTAGGGCTTTTTTGTGAAGGGAGGTAGCTTTAATGTGTAGTTGAGAGGTGTTCAAGGTGTGGGGACCACTTGGAACTCCAGAGTTGTCACAGAGATTATTTTACGCTGAAGACATCTGAGGTTCAACAAATGTAGAAAAAAGCCTTCTTAGAGTTTCCCTTATCTGATTAAAAGGAGCAACTTCTGGGAATGAGGCTATTGTAAATCTCCTCTCTTGGGGAGCTTTATGGCCTTGAAGAAGATGGAAAGACCACTCACAGTGTAGAGACAAACAGTATCACAAACTTTCTCCTAAAAATGTAGTTTTCTTTCCTTAAGAAACCTATTTACTTTTCCCACAGAAGGCTTTTATCTCCACTTACTTTTCCATACTATGTTAGGTAGATAAGCCTTTAACTTTAATCATTTAATGAGTCAACTCTTTCTTTTGTTGGCTCTGTGTATGCAGGCAAAATAAAATATTTTATTTTGTTAATCTGTCTTCTGTCAGTTTGATTCATAGGCCCCAGCTACTGAAACTAAAAGGGTAGAGGAAAAGTTTTTCCTCCTCTACAAAGGGCTAGAATGAATCTTAATCACTTAACAGCTATGTAACTGGCAAGTTAGTTAACCTTTTTGTGCCTTATTTTACTCAACTGTATGTAAAATGATGGTAAAAGTGCCCACTTTATAGGGCTTTATGGGAATTAAAAGAGCTAATAAATATAACATGGTTAGATGCCCCGCATACATTTTTTTCTATTATAGTCTATCACCCACCCCACAGGAGAGTCTATAACTATAGACCAGGAACTATTTGTCAAAATTTTGTAACTTCTGGATATGGAGCAAAAAACTAGAATAGTATTTCCAGTGCCCATGTTTGATTTCTGATTGTAATGCCCCAGAATGATTAGTAGTAAAGCTCTAAAAACAAATTGTTGCTTGTCTTTGCTTTGGAGTTAGCAAAACTGGGGGAGCTAGGAGTTAAAGTCATTCTAAATGTATTGTGGAGATTATTTTTTCATACTTAGAGCCTATGTCATAAAAGTTCAAAGTATACAGGCTGAAAAACTCATAACAGTATTTCATGGGAGACCAACAGGCAAGCTATAGATCCTAAAAGATAAAAACTTACTCTTACCAAAAAGTTTTCCTCTTCGCTCTTTGTCTGTTTGTATGTATGTATATATGTCAGATTATCAATGAAGCAAAGAATCCCAATGGATTCGTCATTAATAAAGTGAAGATACTAACTGCAAGGAGATGACTGATTATCAGAGTATCAGGTGACTCCTTTTGTACTTTGTAAAATAGCCCCCTCACCAAGAAAGAAAATCTGACTCTTATCTTCAATTTATATCCTTGGCCCTCACAGCAGTTACACACTGATGACGTAGAATATGTTTTTTAGAAAACGTGCTGTAGAACCAAAATACATTTGTTAAAACTACATAGTTGGTATTAAAACAAAACATAAAGCCATCGAGTCACTGCCTAATAAACAAACATAAGGTAAGTAGCAACACAGCAAGGAGAACAGGTAAGTTTTTAAAGTACCCAAAAGATGCTTTTAAATTTTAACTTTCTTATCTTTGGTCTTCTGTTATTCTTTACAGAATGTCATTTCTTCTCTCTGCCCATCTAAAGACTACCCATTCTTCAGGTTTCCAGTTAAGCCCCAACTGTACTCTATGGCATTTTTTCCTCATACCAGGCAATATGATTTACCTCCTTTTGAATTCCTAAGGCAATGTTCGTTTTCTGTGCTCTATTGGTTTTTACCTTGTGTTTATTAGGCAATGACACCATAGCTATGGTAAAAGAATATAGTATAAATCAATACTGCCAGACTAAATACTCATCAAAATATTCCCAGTGAAAAGTATCTAGATTTTGGGGCTTCCCTGGTGGCGCAGCGGTTGAGAGTCTGCCTGCCGATGCAGGGGACACGGGTTCATGCCCCGGTCTGGGAAGATCCCACATGCTGCAGAGCGGCTAGGCCCGTGAGCCGTGGCTGCTGAGCCTGCACGTCCAGAGCCTGTGCTCTGCAACGGGAGAGGCCACAACAGTGAGGGGCCCATGTACCGCAAAAAAAAAAAAAAAAAAAAGTATCTAGATTTTGAAGGCAACAGACCTGGGACTGAAGCCTAGCTATTACTAGCTTTGTTATTTGACTCTATATCATCACCTGTATGTAGGGATATAGCTATGTGTTTCATAAGGCTCTAGAGCAAGGCTTAAATAAACAAAAAGCCAATAGGCACCTAAATGAACATAAAATTATAAACTGTGTTAAATTGTTTAAAGAAAAAGAAGTCACAGTGCTATGACAAATGGAATTATGAGAAGGAGCCAATCATATAAAGAATAGGGGTAAAGAATATTCTAAGAACAAATAGAATGAACAGAGAATTAGGAAAATACCTGGTGTAATCAAGAGTCTGAAAGAAGAAGGCCTGTGTGGTTAGAGCTGAAGGAGCAAAGGAAGGAATAGAGGGCATGCAGTGAAGCCAAATGTATTGTGCTATGCTCAATCACACAGGGCCTTGCAGGCACTATTAAAGGCTTTGGATTTTATTCAGAGTATAATCGGAAGTGTTTTAAATAGAAAGTGATACAATCTAATCTTTGTATTTAAAAAAGATCATTTTGGCTGATGAATGGATTGGAGAAAGTCAAGAAAGAAGTAAGAAGACTTGCTAGAGGCTATTAGAATAGGTAAGATATGATAATGGGTTTGGTAAGGGTAGTGGCTGAGACACAGAGGTTGAGAAAAGGGGAGGGAAGTCAAGGATGACTCCTCGCCTTCTGGCTTAACCATCAATGGAAGTGCCATTTACTGAGGGAGGAAAAGAACTGTTTCAGACATGCTCAGTTTTGAACATTAAAGAGATATACATATGGAAAAATCAAACAGGACAAAAAGTCAGGTGTTGAGGAGATGTTTGGAAAAAAAGATATATCACAAGAGTAATTAACATAAGGGTCTAACCTTGAAACATAGAAGATGTCTGCTAAATAGCAGCTACTTGAATAATCAACATACAATGCAAATTCTCCTTGATACAAAAGTAGCTCCATCAAGATGAGAATAGTTTAAAGTTTTGAACACAACTAAAGAAAAAGTATCAATCAGAAAGAGTCATACAGAAGAAAAGTACAGAAATCACAAAAAAAGAGCAAAAGAAAAAAAAAGAGTACAAGCACAGAAAAAGATAATCTGAAAGAGAGATTCCTAGGTCCACGCAATAACTATCCTAGGAAAAGGGTAGCCCACCCTTGACAACCATCAGTGGCAAGTATACCTACTGCATACAGGGGTACATTAGGCTTAGTTAAGAGTCACTAAACATAAAAATGGTAAAATTAACGATCCTTGTTCAGATCTATGTTCACCAAGCATTAGAGCAGTTCTTCCTTTTATCAATCTTTACCTCCTTATTAATAACTTAATATTTTTATTGGGTTCCAGAAGTTTCTTTTTTTTTCTAATTTTTTAACTCTTTATTTTATATTGGAGTATAGACAATTAACAATGTTGTGATAGTTTCAGGTGCACAGCAAAGGGACTCAGACATACATATACATGTATCCATTCTCCCGCAAACTCCCCTCCCATCCAGGCTGCCACATAACATTGAGCGGAGTTCCCTGTGCTATACAGTAGGGTCCTTGTTGGTTGTCCATTTTAAATATAGCAGTGTGTACATGTCGATCCCTAACTCCCTAACTATCCCTTCCCCTACTTCTTTCCCCCAGGTAACCATAAGTTCATTCTCTAAGTCTGTGAAATCTGTTTCTATTTTGTAAATAAGTTCATTTGTATCATTTCTTTTAGATTCCGCATATAAGGGATATTATACGATATTTCTCTTTCTCTGTCTGACTTACTTCACTCAGTATGACAATCTCTAGGCCCATCCATCTTGCTCCAAATGGCATTATTTCATTCTTTTTAATAGCTGAGTAATATTCCATTGTATATATGTACCACATCTTCTTTATCCATTCCTCTGTTGATGGACATTTAGGTTGCTTCCATGTCTTAGCTACTGTAAACAGTGCTGCAGTGAACACTGGGGTGCATGTATCCTTTCAGACCACGTTTTTCTCTGGATATATGCCCAGGAGTGGGACTGCAGGGTCAAACGGTAGCTCTATTTTTACTTTTCTAAGGAACCTCTATACCGTTCTCCATATGGCTATACCAATTTACATTCCCACCAACAGTGTAGGAGGGTTCCCAACTCTCCATACCCTCTCCTGCATTTACTGTTTGTGGGTTTTTTGATGATAGCCATTTTGACTGCCATGAGGTGATCTCACTGTAGTTTTGATTTGCATTTCTCTAATAATTAGTGATGTTGAACATCTTTTCATGTGACTCTTGGCCATTTGTATGTCTCTGGAGAAATGTCTATTTAGGTCTTCTGCCCATTTTTTGATTGGGCTGTTTTGATGATATTAAGCCTCATGAGCTATTTGTAAATTCTGGAGACTAATCCCTTGTTGGTCACGTTATTTGCATATATTTTCTCCCAATCTGTGGGTTGTCTTTCCATTTTGTTTATGGTTACCTTTGCTGTGCAAAGAATTTTGAGTTTAATTAGGTCCCATTTGTTTATTTTTGTTTTTATTTCCATTATTCTGGGAGATGGCTCAAAAAAGATATTGCTGCGATTTATGTCAGAGTGTGTTCTGCCTATGTTTTCCTCTGGAGTTTTATAGGGTCCAGTCTCACGTTTAGGTCTTCAATCCATTTTGAGCTTATTTTTGTGTATGGTGTTAAAGAATGACCTAATTTCATTTTTTTACACGTATCTGTTCAGTTTTCCCAGCACCATTTGTTGAAGAGACTGTCTTTCCACCATTGTGTAGTGTTGTAGGTTAACTGACCGTAGAGGCATGGGTTTATTTCTGGGCTTTCTATCCTATTCCACTGATCTATATTTCTATTTGTGTATCAGTAGCATACTGTTTTGATGACTGTAGCTTTGTAGTATAGTCTGAAGTCAGGGAGTCTGATTCCTCCAGCTCCGTTTTTCTTTCTCAAGATTGCTTTGGCTATTCAGGGTCTTTTGTGTCTCCATACAAAGTTTAAGATTTTTTGCTCTAGTTCTGTGAAAAATGCCATTGGTAATTTGATAGGGATTGCACTGAACCTGTAGATTGCCTTGGGTAGTGTAGTCATTTTGACAGTGTTGATTCTTCCAATCCATGCCATCTGTTTGTGTCTTCCTTTACTTCTTTCATCAGTGTCTTATAGTTTTTGGAGTACAGGTCTTCCGTCTCCTTAGGTAGGTTTATTCCTAGGTATTTTATTCTTTTTGACGTGATGGTAAATGGAATTGTTTCTTGAATTTCTCTTCTGATCTTCCATTGTTAGTGTATAGAAATGCAACAGATTTCTGTGTATTAATTTTGTAACCTGCAACTTCACCAAATTCATTGATGAGCTCTAGTAGTTTTCTGGTAGCGTCTGTAGGATATTCTACATAAAGTATCATGTCATCTGCAAACAGTGACAGTTTTACTTCTCCAATTTGGATTCTTTTTATTTCTTTTTCTTCTCTGATTGCCATAGCTAGGACTTACAAGACTACGTTGAATAAAAGTGGCAAGAGTGGACATCCTTGTCTTGTTCCTGATCTTAGAGGAAATGCTTTCAGCTTTTCACCATTGAGTATGATGTTAGCTGTAGGTTTGTCGTATATGGCCTTTATTTATGTTGAGGTATGTTCCCTCTATGCCCACTTTCTGGAGAGTTCTTTTTTTTTTATCATAAATGGGTGCTGAATTTTGTCAAAAGCTTTTTCTCCATCTATTGAGATGATCATATCGTTTTTATTCTTCAATTTGCTGATGTGGTATATCACACTGATTGATTTGCGGATCCTGAAAAATCCTTGCATTCCTGGGATAAATCCCACTTGATCATGGTATATAATCCTTTTCATGTATTGTTGGATTCAGTTTGCTAATATTTTTTTGAGGACTTCTGCATCTATGTTCATCAGTGGTACTGGCCTGTAATTTTCTTTTGTGGTATCTTTGTCTGGTTTTGGTATCAGGGTGATGGTGGCCTCATAGAATGAGTTTGGGAGTGTTCCTTCCTCTGCAATTTTTTGGAACAGTTTCAGAAGGATAGGTGTTAGCTCTTATCTAAATGTTGATAGAATTTGCCTGTGAGGCCATCAGGTCCTGGACTTTTGTTTGTTGGGAGTTTTAAAATCACAGTTTCAATTTCAGTGCTTGTGATTGGTCTGTTCATATTTTCTGTTTCTTCCTGGTTCAGTCTTGGGAGACTGTACCTTTCTAGGAATTTGTGTATTTCTTCCAGGTTGTCCATTTATTGGCATATACTTGCCTGCAGTAGTCTCTTATGATCCTCTGTATTCCTGTGGTGTCAGTTGTAACTTCTCCTTTTTCATTTCTAATTTTATTGATTTGAGTCCTCTCCCTTTTTTTCTTGATGAGTCTGGCTAAAGATTTATCAATTTTGTTTATCTTTTCAAAGAACCAGCTTTTAGTTTCATTGATCATTGCTATTGTTTTGTCTCTATTTCATTTATTTCTGTTCTGATCTTTATGATTTCTTTCCTTCTACTAACTTTAGGTTTTGTTTGTTATTCTTTCTCTAGTTCCTTCAGATATAAGGTTAGGTTGTTTACTTGAGATTTTTCTTCTTTCCTGAGGTAAGATTGTATTGCTATAAACTTCCATCTTAGAACTGCTTTTGCTGCACCCCACAGGTTTTGTATCATTGTGCTTTCATTTTCATTTGTCTCTAGGTATTTTTGATTTCTTTCTTGATTTCTTCAGCTATCTACTGGTGGTTTAGTAGCATATTGCTTAACCTCCACATGTTTGTGTTTTTTATAGGTTTTTTTGTAGTTTATTTCTAATCTCATAGCATTGTGATTGGAAAATATGTTTGATATGATTTCAATTTTCTTAAATTTACTGAGGCTTGCCTTGTGTCCCAGCATGTGGACAATCCTGGAGAATGTTCTGTGGGCACTTAAGAGGAATGTGTATTCTGGTGCTTTTGGATGGAATGCTCTACAGATATCAATTAAGTCCATCTGGTCTCATGTGTCATTTAAGGCCTGAGTTTCCTTACTGATTTTCTGTCTGGATGATATGTCCATTGATGAAAGTGGGGAGTTAAAGTCCCCCACTATTATTGTGTTACTGTCAAATTTTCCCTTTATGGCTGTTAGTATTTGCCTTATATATCGAGGTGCTCCCATGTTGGGTGTATACATATTTACAATTGTTATATCTTCTTCTTGGATTGATGCCTTGATCGTTATGTAGTGTCCTTCTTTGTCTCTTATAACAGGCTTTCAAGTCTATTTTGTCTGATGTGAGTATTGCTACTCCAGCTTTCTTTTGATTTACAGTTGCATGGAGCACCTTCTTCCATCCCCTCACTTTCAGTCTGTATGTGTCCCTAGGTCTGAGGTAGGTCTCTCGTAGACAGTGTATATATGGGTCTTGTTTTTGTATCCACTCAGCCAGTCTATGTCTTTTGGTTGGCGCATTTAATACATTTACATTTAAGGTAATTATCGATATTTGTATTTCTACTGCCATTTTCTTAATTGTTTTGGGTTTGTTTTTGTAGGTCTTTTTTCTTCCCTTCCTCTTTTGTTCTCTTCTCTTGTGGTTTGGTGACTATCTTTAGTGCTGTGTTTGAGTTGCTTTTTCTTTTTTTGGTGTATGTATCTATTGTAGTTTTGGGGATTGCTGTTCCCATGAGGTTTTGATATAACAGTCTATATGTACAAGGCTTTTTTGCTTTTTTTAAAGTTTCTAGTCTCTTTCCTGCCTAGAGGAGTTCCTTTAGCATTTGTTGCAAAGTGGTCTGGTGGTGCTAAATTCTCTTAGCTTTTGCTTGTCTGTAAGGCTTTTGATTTCTCTGTCAAATATGAATGAGAACTGGGTACAGTATTCTTGGTTGTAGAGTATTCTTGGCTGTAGATTGTAGGTTCTTCCCTTTCATCACTTTAAATATATCATGCCACTCCCTTCTGGCTTGAAGAGTTTCTGCTGAGAAATCAGCTGATAACCTTATGGGAGTTCCCTTGTATGTTGTCATTTTTCCCCTGTTGCTTTCAATAGTTTTCCTTTGTCTTTACTTTTTGTCAATTTGATTACTACATGTCTCAGTGTGTTTCTCCTTGGGTTTATCCTGCCTGGGACTCTCTGTGCTTCCTAGACTTGGTTGACTGTTGCCTTTCCCATGTTAGGGAAGTTTTCAGCTATTATTTCTTCACATATTTTCTCAGGTCCTCTCTCTTCTCCTTCTGGGACCCCTATAATGCAAATGTTGGTGCGTTTAATGTTGTCCTTAGGCTGTCTTCATTTCTTTTCATTCTTTTTTCCTTATTCTGTTCTGCAGCAGTGATTTCCACAATTCTGTCTTCCAGGTCACTTATCAGTTCTTCTGCCTCAGTTATTCTGCTATTGATTCCTTCTAGTGTATTTCTCATTTCAGTTATTGTATTGTTCATTTGTTTGTTCTTTAGTTCTTTTAGGTCTTTGTTAAACATTTCTTTCATCTCCTTAATCTTTGCCTCCATTCTGGACCATCTTCACTATCATTATTCTGAATTCTTTTTCTGGAATGCTGCCTATCTCCACTTCATTTAGTTGTTTTTCTGGGATTTTATCTTGTTCCTTCACCTGTGACATAATCCTCTGCCTTTTCATTTTGTTTAACTTTCTAGGATTGTGGTTTTCATTCTGCAGGATTATGGTTCTTCTTGCTTCTGCTGTCTGCCCTCTGGTGGATGAGGCTATCTAAGAGGCCTGTGCAAGCTTCCTGATGGGAGGGACTGGTGGTGGGTAGAAATGGGTCTTGCTCTGGTGGGCAAAGCCTTGCTCAGTAAAATTTTAATCCACCTGTCTGCTGACGGGTGGGGCTGTATTCCCTCTCTGTTGGTTGTTTGGCCTGAGGCAACCCAGCACTGGAGCCTACAGGCTGTTTGGTGGGGCTAATGGCAGCCTCAGGGAGGGCTCATGTCAATGAGTACTTACCAGAACTGCTGCTGCCAGTGCCCTTGTTCCCCTTGGTGAGCCATAGCCGCCCCCTGCCCCTACAGAAGACCCTCCACACTAGCAGGTAGGTTTGGTTCAGTCTCCTATGGGGTCACTGCTCCTTTCCCTTGGGTCCTGGTGTGCACAAGACTTTGTGTGTGCCCTCCAAGAGTGGAGTCCCTGTTTTGCCCAGTCCCGTGGAAGTCCTGCACTCAAATCCTGCTGCCCTTCAAAGACAGAATCCCTGGGGATTGCTAGTCCTGTTGCTGGGCCCCCAGGCTGGGACGCTGACGTGGGGCTCAGAACCTTCACTCCATGGGAGAACTTCTGTGGTTTAACTGTTCTCCAGTTTGTGGTTCGCCCACCTGGCAGGCATGAGATTTGATTTTATCATGATTGTGCCCCCCCTTCCCATCTCACTGAGGCTTCTCCTTTGTCTTTGGATGTGGGATATCTTTTTTGGTGGGTTACGGTGTCTTCCCGTGAATGGTTGTTCAGCAGTTATTTGTGATTTCGGTGCTTTTACAAGAGGAGGTGAGCACACGTCCTTCTACTCCGCCATCTTGAACCAATACTCCAGAAGATTCTTTCTTGATAAAAATTAACTAGAATATGTCTGAATTTTGACCATTCTGAGTTAATTTTTTATCATGTTGTGTCTTTTCAATGTAAAGTTACTTCTTTTAAATCTAGTAACGTTTTCTTGAATGAATTATAATTGCAAGCATTTATTCTTTTCTTTAAAAAAAATTTACTTTTTCCAGAAAGTCTAATTAAGTATATCCTCTGTGTGTGTGTGTGTGTGTGTGTGTGTGTGTGTGTGTGTATGTGTATATGTATATATATAATATATAATTGCCTGTCTTTTCTCTCTAACCTTTAAAAATTCTCTTCGGTTCTATTTCATTTTGTTTACTTTTCCTATTGTATCCTTTATGTCCCCTATTGATTGTTCTGCAGTGTTTCTTTGCCTTTGTGTTCCAATTTAAGAAAATGGTTTGCTTTCTTCTTTCCTGGGTTCTGCTAGCTCAAAATTAAACTCTTCTGGTTGTTAAGCCATCTTTTCCTACAGTTCTTTACATATCTACTTTGTGGTCTTCTTTCAAAGAAGTGAATGCATAAATTGTTTAAGAACATTAAAATCAAAGTTTCATCTGATATGTGCCAATTTTTTTTGTGTGTGTAAATGCATGTTTGTGACAACTTTTATCTCTTGCTAAGCTTTGCTATTTGTTTCCATGTCTCCTTATTAATATCTTTGTATGAATGCCAGGCTAGTTCCTTTTAAATTGCTTATTACTGAGTGAGTTGGCTGGACCAGAAAGTTTGGGGTGCAGGGTGGGGATGGAAGCACAGGTTATTTTTACAGCTTTTACAACCAAAAGACTGCCTTGATAGCATCAGATAATCTGACAGACTGTTTTAACCAAATACTTCCTTTAAACAAAACCACATCAAGGATAGCTTCCGCTCTAGCTTGCTCACTCCAATTTCTATGTGGCCTGCCATAAACAAGGGATGTTTTTATACATCAAAAACAAGCCCCCCATCTTCAGGAAGTACAATTTTCTGTCATATTCTATGTTCTGCTACCACTGAGCATTCTCAACATTCCATGCTTTTACTCTTCCCTTCTTTACATGTAGCTTTTGCCAGATCTTAACCTGCTTAAGCAGCCTTTGCCTGTATTTTGTTGTCCAGGTATTATACCTGTCTTCTTAGTTTTGCTTAATGAGAAGTGAAGCTGTACGGGTAGAAATATGTGTTTATTTTCCTTGTTGCTTTTGTGTGTTTTCTGGGGAGGTCAAGGAGCAGATATTGACTTACCCTTAATCATACCTAAATAGTCTATATTCCTCATAAACATATAAATAAGAGGCTTTCTATAATACTAAGCAAGCACTGATTATAATTTGTTTCCGTATAATATGCCTATTGGGCAAGAATGTGTTGGCCAGAAGATAAAAGCATGTGTAGTCACACTGGTAGTTTTGTTTCTCACAAAAATTAATGAATTAGCATTCTAACTTCATATATTAATCCCTATTTGCTTGATTAATGTGATTTATTTGGAACTTACCCCTTACATAAATAAATTTATTCTTGTTCAGTTACTGAACCTAGATTGCTGAGGTTTATAAGAAATATTATGAAATAGCAAGCAATGCCCAACATACTACTTTGATCAGGTTTTGTTACAGAAATAAATTCCACTCCAAGAAAAGAATAATACATGTAACAGCTGCTAAATCATAGAATGATTCACCTGGCTCCTTTAGTCACATCATTCTTTCCTTCTTCACCTTGTTTATGAACATTAACTAGTGTGCTATGTATTCTTTTGGGTGTTTAAGCTTTTTAAATTCCACTGAGGTTTTACTGAAGTGGTTATGTTGATGTAAACTAGAACCTTATGTATGTTTAATATGACCTCAAATTTTCCATTATCACCTTCTCCCAGTAGGAACTTGGTAAGGTCAAGTCCATGATACCTCACTATTTAGAAAAATATCATATCTCAAACTTACATTCTTTCTCTTTAAGTAACAATAAAGGCTATTAGAAACATATCTTAAACCCTGTTATTAATAAATATAACCTAATTCAAAGGTCAGAAAATACTGAGATAACCTAATTTTCTTTGGCAAAATTAATATCTTTGCTTTTCAACCACTGAGTTAGTCAAAGGTATACTTAAAGGTATGTGTTTGGCTAGATGACACATTTAAAAAGATAAACTCCTGAAAATTAATCCAAATAATAGAGAAATATTCAGAGAGTTGGCAGATACAAGTTCCTACATTCTATTAAAAACTCTTTGATCTGGATAGTGAATTAAGTTCAAACTAAACAAATAACAGATTAATAAATCAGACAAAAATATAAAAAGAAAGTTAAGCTTGGGAAGTTAAACATTATTAAGAGGAAGACTTCTAAAAACTGAAATAAAAAATAAATACAGACAATAAGAATTTATTACCTTCAGGTCGATATTGTGCAACAATTGTGACAGCTTGGCCAGCATTTTTTAAAGCAGCTGCTGCCTGCTCATGGCTGGCAGTTCTGAGGTCAACACTGTTTACCTGTAAATCAAACCACATATTAAATTTGAAAGAAAATCATCACACTGATTAGAAATCACAATAGCCTATTCTTTGAGCAGGCAGAGATTTAAAAAAATTACTTGCAATTACTTTATCACTAAAATATTTTCTTGTTCTGATTTACTAAAAATATGTTATACAGTAAAACAAAAATATATTGTATAGTCAATCAAAACAATTTTATTCACTTAAAATACTATGTTTACTGTCAAGTGAACAAATCCAAAACATTTTCCCCTAAGTTTTCCAGAAGGTTGTCTATCAATCTCGAGAAATGTACCTTAATTTGACAACTTGAAAAATCAACAAGTGTCATCATTTTGTACATTTCATTTCACCAGTAACTCAGGCAATGTGAGGGAAATTCATTTTGATTACAGCATCCTTTCAACTCCTGCCACATCTTCACTATTACTCATCTCAGTTTCAATTCTCTTCCTTCCTTTCCAAAACTAAACCTTCCATTCTTTTGGAGTAACAGGAAAGCAATTACTTTAAGTATTAAAATGGCTCAGATTTCACGGACTGACATTTAAATACAGTAAATGTTATTAAATGAGCAAGAAGACTTTTTTTGACCACAGGGACTTTCCTTGGGTAAAATAATTAATGAGGTGATCAATCCCACTCTAGAAGAATAGGCAACTTCATTCTTATTTCTGAAAGGCTGCCAGCACCTAGTATGCTGCAAGGTACACTGTCTTTAGAGACTGAACCTTTTCCACTACAAGAAAAACTTAATAGGACATTAATGTGAGCATTAAACTTAAATGTAATTAACTTTAAATATTTAAGTTGGCTTTTTCCCTTAAGAACCATGAATGAATAAAATATAGCAATGAGGGCTTCCCTGGTGGCGATGCAGGGGACACAGATTCGTGTCCTGGTCCGGGAAGATCCCACATGCCGCGGAGCAGCTGGGCCCGTGAGCCATGGCCGCTGAGCCTGCGCATCCGGAGCCTGTGCTTCGCAACGGGAGGGGCCACAGCAGTGAGAGGCCCACGTACCGCAAAAAAAAAAAAAAAAAACAAAAAAAACCAGCAATGTTTGGGACCTTTACTGAATATTTTTGGAAAGAAGAACTGTCGCACAATTTTAATATGACAGCCTGCTTCATTGACATCTAATCTAAAACCTGTTAAAAATTACATACCAATTTTGGAAAATCTGACTATAGCCCAGAAATTCCTGGGATCATAAAATTTACATAAAAGAACATATTTAATGTTTAATGTAAAACATTTAAAGACCTAATGTTTTACATTATCTATAAAGGATATTACTATGTAACTAAGTTAAAATGTACAGACACCTCTCGAATGAAAATCAAGATCCAAAAACCTTAATCTGAACAAGTGTAACATAATGTGGCTTTATTAGAGAATATCTCTAGCTTAATATCTTATTAGAGAATAACTGAACACAATGTATAAATAGTTCTACCTTGAACATAAAGAAAATCCTCCTAATTTCTAGCAGAAAAAATTAGAGAATAAATATAAAAGGTAGACAAACTTTCACAGATTATTTTAGAAAAGATCACAATTTTTAATGAATTATTCCTGAGCATTGGATCCCTTTGGTACAGAAAAGATCTGAAAACAACCTACACAGATTCAAAGGAGAATAGTTTGTTAACAAGACTACAAATTAAAAATGTTCCTAAATAACACCAAACATTTTAATGGAATACATTACCAAGGATACTTTAGAAGAAACCCTGGTACTGAGAAACATATCGTGTAAACAGACTTAGGGTCACTTTTTTATGGAGATACAATTTATATAAAGTCCAAACTTTTAAAGCGTACTATTTAGTGTTTTTCAGTACATTCACAAGCATGTGCAACCATCACCATGCTTTAATTCCAAAACATTTTCATCAGCCCCCACCCCCAAAAAACCCACTACCCATTAGCATTCATTCCCCCCTTCCCTCTCCCCTTAGACCCTGGCAACCACTATTCTACTTTCTAACTCTAAGGATTTGTCTGTTCTGTACATTTTAAATAAAAGGAATATTACAATATGTGGCTATTGGTGTTTGGCTTCTTCACTTAGCTTGTTTTCATGGTTCATCCTTGTTTTAGCCTGTTTTAGTACTTTGTTACTTATTATGGCTGAATCATATACCCCATTGTATGGAGATTCCATATTTTGTTTATCCACTTTGTTAAATTTATTCTTTTTGATACTACTATAAACAAAATTATTTTCCTAATTTCACTTTCAGGTTGTTCAACTCTGGTGTATAGAAACCCAACTGTTTCTTGTATAGTGATTCTCTGTCCTGCAAACTTGCTGAGCTTGGTTATTATCTCTGATAGTTTTTTTGGATTTCCTAAGATTTTCTATATATAAGATCATGGCATCTGCACATAAGAGATAATTTTCCTTCTTCCTTTTTAATCTAGAAAGCTTTTATTTCTTTTCCTTGCCTAACTGCCCAATCTAGAAACTCCAGCACAATGTTGAATAAAAGTGGCATGAGTGGACACCTCTGTCTTGTTCCTGATCTCAGAGGGAAAGCTTTCAGTGTTTCAGCATTTAGTGTGACATAAGTTATCAGTTTTTCATAGACATCCTTTATCAGGTTGAGGAAGTTCTCTACTATTCCTAATTTGTTTGGTGCTTTTATGATGCAAGCTGTTGGTTTCTGACAGGAGCTTTTTCTGTTGAGATGGTCATGTGGCTTATATCCTTAACTCTATTAACATGGTGTTTTACTTTGGTTATCCCTGTGTTGAACCAACTATGCATTCCTTGGACAAATTCCACTTGGTTATGGGGTATAATCCTTTTTTACTGCTGGTGTACAATCCTTTTTTTATGCTGAATCCAGATGGCTATTTTGTTGAGGATTTTTACATATAAATTCATAGGGGATATTGTAGTTTTCTTTTCTTGTGATGTCTTTGTTTGGTTTGATATAAGAATAATATTGGCCATGTAGAATGAGTTGGGAAGTGTTCTTCACACCTATTCCCTTTTTGGGGAAGAGTCTGTGAATGGTGCTAATTCTTCTTTAAACGTTCTATAGATTGCACTTGTGAGGCCATCTGGTCCTGGGTTCTTTCCTTTGTGGGAAGTTTTGATTATCAATTCAATCTCCTTAATTGTTACAGGTCTACAGTTATAGTTTCCATTTCTTCTTGAGTCAGTTTCAAAAGTTTATGTCCTTCTAGAAATTTATCAACAATTACACAATATGTATAACTATATATCACACATAATCTATATAACACATGTATTATAAAATGTCCTTAGATTTTGAGAAACAATTTTTTTCCTGAAGTCTACTTTGTTTGATACTTGTACAGCCATTTTATGTGTTTCTTGGTTTCTGTTTGCATAGCATATCTTTTCCAACCTTTTACTTTCAATGAAGATTGAATCTAAAGTGTGTCTGTGGTAGAAAGTATATAATTTGATCTTTTAAAATCTACCCTGTCAATATCTGTCTTTTAGTTGGAGTATTTAACCCATTTACCTTCAATGTAATTTATCGAAAAAAAAAGATTTATGCCATCCATTTTGCTATTTGTTTTCTTCACCCCTTGTCTTTTTTGTTCCTCTATTCCTCCATTATTAACTTCTTTTGTAAAATAGGTATTTTCCACTGTACTATCTTAATACCCTTTAAAAAATTATATGTATTTTGAGTTATTTGCTTAGTGGTTTCTCTAGATCATAATTAACATTTTATAACTATTTACTTTGAATTAATACCAACTTAGTTTCAATAGTATATAAAAACTCTGCTCTTATAATTCTGTGCCCTCTATACCCCCTGTGATACTACTGTCATATAAATTACATCTTTATACAGTGTGTGCGCCCATCAACACAGATTTAAAATTATTGCTTTATTTAGTTGTTTAAATTATAAAGGACAAAAAAAGAGTTACAAACAAAAAATGCACTTATGCTGTTTTACATTTACCTATATAGTTACTTTTAACAGTGCTCTTTATTTCTTCATATGGATTTGGGCTACTCTCTAATGTCCTTTCTTTCTGGTCTAAGGGATTCTCTTTAGTACTCCTTGTAGGGCAGGTTTACTGTCTATAAGAGAAGTTGAGATTAATAACTTCCTTAGCTTTTGTTTACCTGGGACTTGGATTTGTCCTTCGTTTCTGAAGGATAGTTTGACTGGGTATAGAAACCTTGGACAATGGCTTTTTTCCTTCTGGCCTCCATGATTTCTGACAAGAAATCAACTGTTAATCTTACCCTG
This sequence comes from Mesoplodon bidens, assembly GCF_964165515.1. Taxonomy (NCBI): domain Eukaryota; kingdom Metazoa; phylum Chordata; class Mammalia; order Artiodactyla; family Ziphiidae; genus Mesoplodon; species Mesoplodon bidens. The sequence continues at coordinate 110,886,544 of NC_138161.1, read as the reverse complement.
TAATCAGTGATTTCTCTTTGCTTTCAGGATTCTCCCTTTGTCTTTTGATATTTGGTTATGATTTATCTGTGGTGTGGATCTCTTCAAGTTTATTCTACTTGTAGTTCACTGAGCTTCTCAGATGTGTACAATGTTTTTCATTAAATTTGGGAAGTTTTTTGCCATTATTTATTCAAATATTCTTTCTGCCTCTTTCTCTCTCTTTTGTCATTCTGACTTCATTATACATACATTGGTATACTTGATGGTATCCCCACAGGTCTTTGAGCCTCTGACAATTTTTCTTAATTCCTTTTTCTTTCTGTTCTTCAGCCTGGGTAGTCTTAATGGACATATCTTCAAGTTGGCAGATTTTTTTCTTTTGCCAGGTCAAATCTGCTGTTGAACTTGTCTAGAGGATTTTTTTTTTCATTTCAGTTATTGTACTTTTCAACACCAGAATTTCCATTTGTTTCTTTTTCATAAAAGAAATCTCTTTATTGACATACTCTACTTGGTGCGTATTGTTCCTATACTTGCCTTACATTCTTTAGACATGGTTTCCCTTAGTTCTTAGAATATATTTAAAATATCTGATTTAAAATCTTTGTCTAGTAGTATAGTGTTGGGCTTCCTTACAGACAGTTTCTACTGATTGCTTTTCCCCCTATGTACATTTTCTTGTTTTGATGCATGTCTCAATTTTTTGTTGAAAACCAAACATTTAAAATAATATAAAGTAGCAATTCTGGGTATACGATCTGTCCTCCTACCAAGGGCTTGATATTACTGCTGTTTGTTATAGTAGTTGTTTGGTGACTTTTCTGAATTCTGTAAGGTTTGTATTGTTTGTTGTATGTGCCAGTGAAGTGTCTGCCTGATTAGCAGAGTGGTCAGTTAATGACTGGACAGAGATTTCATTAAATGTGCGCATGTTGGGTAATGCCTTCAACAATCAGCTAGGCAACTGATGATTCTGCCTTAATCTCCACTTCTTTCTTGCACAGAGGCTCATGGTCAGCCAGAGGTGAGAGTTTAGGGCCTCTTCAGGTCTTTCCTGAGCAGGCACACAGTCCAAGACCATGCATGTGTCCTCCTAGATTCCAAAGTATAAGAGCTTTTCAAAGGTCCTATGGAGAGTTCACTCCCTAGCTTTTCAAGGTTTTTTTTTTTTTTTTTTTGCGGTACGCGGGCCTCTCACTGTTGTGGCCTCTCCCGTTGCGGAGCACAGGCTCCGGACGCGCAGGCTCAGCGGCCATGGCTCACGGGCCCAGCCGCTCCGTGGCATGTGGGATCTTCCCGGACCGGGGCACGAACCCGTGTCCCCTGCATCGGCAGGCAGACTCTCAACCACTGCGCCAACAGGGAAGCCCTCTTTTTAAGTTTTTGATTAGTCTACTGTTTGCCCCAACTGTTACCAATGTCTCAGGCAGCCATAATATGCCTTTAATTGTTTTTGCAATTACCCCAGGGGAAAAGGCTTTTGCACTGGTGGAGCTTTGAATCAGGTCAAATACAGGGAACCTTTCAAATACGATGTTCCAGGAACCCACCAGACAGGTCAAATTATGACAGTTCTTTGGAAAAGAAGCTCTGAACGTTCTACCACCATTTTGCTCTCTCTAGTGGCTGTTGGGCCACTTGTTCTCACTGAAAAGGTGGGCTCTTTTTCAAGGCTAATGTGGTGATAGAGAGCCAGGGATGGGACTTAGGCAAATTAAAATTCCACAAAGCTCATTCTTACAGAGATTCAGCAATTTTTTTTTTTTTGAGTAAACACTTTCTGAATGGCTGTCAGTCTTCGGTTAATTTCCCGAGTTCTGAAAAAGTTTATTCTAAAGACAATTTTGGTCACTTTTCTCATTGTTTTTATGAAGGAGAGAATTTTTGTTGAAGTCTCTTGGGTCAGTTTCCATGTTTCTAAATTTTCAGGGAATATCAACTATATCCTGCCCTATGCTTGTCATCACTGTAAATAACAGTAATATTTCCATTTATAACCATAGTGAAAAATGCACTGTTCAACATCTGTACAATAATAAATCTTGACTTCAAAAGCTTCTTTCTTCAACAAAATTAAATATATCAAAGGGAATATTTTATAAAAATTATTTATTTCCTTGCCTTCCCAAATATTTTGCTTTTCTCAGTAATGTGGGTTATCATTAAGAACATCAATAACAGGGATGTCTTTAGAACAGTGGTTCACAAGGTTTGGTCCCAGGAGCAGCAACATCAGTATCTCATGGAAACTTGAAAGAAATATAAATTTTCAGATCCTATCCAAGTCACACTGAATCAGAAACTTTGGGGATGGAATCTAGGAATCTGTTTTTTAATAACGCCTTGAGGTTATCCTGATACAAGCTGAAGACTGAAAATAGCTAAATTTTGTGTAAAGAGATACTTAAATAAGTGTTTCTGGGTTTTATTTTAGTTTTGAATATCTTTTCTCATGTTTTTCTCTTGTTCTTAAGGTCCTGCCTATTGCTTCTCAGGGTATTTCCCTAGGGTATTTCCCTAGAGCAGCTTAGTAACCATTAAAATATTTAAGATTATGGATGCATACTGACAAACAGAAGGCTGAATTTAACTTACAGTAACATTAGGCTGAATTTAACTTACAGTAACATTAGGGCAAGCAACTGGTTGGGAGGGTCTGGGACTTTCAGTTTTAAAACTTAGCCTAGGGCTTCCCTGGTGGCGCAGTGGTTGAGAGTCTGCCTGCCGATGCAGGGGACACGGGTTCGTGCCCCGGTCCGGGAAGATCCCACATGCCACGGAGCGGCTGGGCCCGTGAGCCATGGCCATTGAGCCTGCGCGTCCGGAGCCTGTGCTCCACAACGGGAGAGGCCACAACAGTGAGAGGCCCGCGTACCGCAAAAGAAAAAAAAAAAAAAAAAATTTAGCCTAAAGGAGTTTCCAGACATGGGGCTTTCAGTGCTAAAACTGGGAAAGTTCTGGGTGAACCACATTGTGTTCGTCAGACTAACATATTCTAGCAGTGTGACAGTAACCCACATAAAGAGGTCCCACATGGACAATTTTAAAAATATATATTTTTGTTTTGAGTTTTTCACACATACCTCTAAGCCAACTGAGAATTAATTTTGACACAAGGTGTGAAGTGAGGCTCTAAGCTAATTTTATTCCACTAAGCAACTAGCTAATTTCTCCAACATTTATTTTTTAAAAATTCATTCCTTATCACTAATTTGCCCTTACACTGTAAATTATTTTTAAAACTTAAATTACAGTATAACTTACAAGCAATAAAATGTACAAATTTAAACAGTTCAGTTGGAAGGATTTTTGACAACTGTATATGCCCATGAAACTATAACCCCAAACAATTATCTTTTCCATCAACCAACCCAGAAATCTCCATTATGCCTCTTTATAATAGGACAATTAGCATCAACCATGTTCTGACTTATCAATACAAATTAGTGTTGCCTGCACATGATTATAATTAGAATCATACAGTATGTATTTTTGTGGTGTGTTCTGTTTTACTCAACACGATGTGTTTTAGTGTCATCCATGCTGTCTGAGTTTTATTATGGATAGGCTATTATGAACATTCCTGTTATAGTGTAAACATAAGATTTCTTGGATAAAATCTGGGTGATAAGGTTAGGTGTATGTATAATTTCTTTAAAACTTCCCCAAAAGTTCTTGTAGTGGTTGTGTAGTTTTACATGCCCACCAGTAAAGAATAAGAGTTATAACTGCTCCACATCCTCTCTAATGTTTGTTGTCATTATTTTTTCTTTAGCCATTCAACTGGATAGGATATGTATTTCACTATGGCTTTAAAAATATTTTTACTCAGGCATAATTTACATTCAATAGAGTAATCGTTTTTAGTTTACAGGTAAGAGTGTTGACAACTGTGTATGTTGTATAGCCACTGACACAATCAAGATGTAAAAAAGTGACATTGCTCCCACCAAAATTCCTGTCTAACCCTGTTTTGTTTATTCGTTGTGTTTTTTGCCTTGCCCTGATGCCTAATGTTAAGTAAATTTTCATGTGTTTACAAGCCACTGATACACCTTGTTTTGTGAAATATCTGTTTAAGTCTTTTGCTCATTTATTTATTTATTAGTATTATTATTTTGGCTGCATTGGGTCTTCATTGCTGCATGCGGGCTTTCTCTAGTTGCAGCGAGTAGGGGTTACTCTTTGTTGTGGTGCGCAGTCTTCTTATTGCGATGGCTTCTCTTGTTGCAGAGCACAGGCTCCAGCTGTGTGGGCTTCAGCAGTTGCAGCACGCAGGCTCAGTAGTTGCGACACGTGGGCCCTAGAGGGCACAGGCTTCACAGTTGTGGTGTGTGGGCTCTAGGGCACGTGGGCTTCAGTAGTTGTGGCGCACAGGCTCAGTAGTCGTGGCTCGCAGGCTACAGAGCACAGGATCAGTAGTTGTGGTGCATGGGCTTAGTTGCTTTGTGGCACGTGGGATCTTCCCGGACCAGGGATTGAACCCGTGTCCCCTGCATTGGCAGGTGGATTCTTAACCACTGCGCCACAAGGGAATTCCCCTCCTTTTAAAAAATTTATTTATTTGTTTATTTATGGCTGCATTGGGTCTTCATTGCTGTGCATGGGCTTTCTCTAGCTGCAGGGAGCGGGGGCTACTCTCTGTTGTGGTTCACAGGCTTCTCACTGCGGTGGCTTCTCTTGCTGTGGAGCATGGGCTCTAGGGTGTGGGCTTCAGTAGTTGTGGCACACGGGCTCAGTAGTTGTGGCTTGTGGGCTCTAGAGCACAGGCTCAGTAGTTGTGGCACATGGGTTTAGTTGCTCCTCAGCATGTGGGATCTTCCCGGACCAGGGCTCGAACCCGTGTCCCCTGCATTAGCAGGTGGATTCTTAACCACTGCACCACCAGGGAAATCTCCCCTCATTTTTAAATTGAGTTACTCATCTTTCACTGCTGCTTTGTGGGAGATGTTTATATATTCTGGATATAAGTTTTTTGTGAGATATATGTACTGAGAATCTTTTTTCCCATTGTACAGCTTGCCTATTTGGTTTCTTAATGGCACATTTTTTTATGGTTAGTGTTTAACATATCTTGTCCAAGAAACTGTCGTCTACCTCAGGGTTGCAAAGATATCCTTCTATGTTTTCTTCCAGGAGGATTATGGTTCTGGGCTTCACATTTAGATTTATAAGATTTATAATCATCTAGAATTAATTTTTATATCTGGAGTAAGACTGAGTTGAAATTTGTATTTTTCCATAAAGATATCCAGCTGTTTCAGCATCATTTATTAAAAAGACTTTCCTTTCACCACTGGACTGACTTGGTCCCTTGGTACCATTTAAGAAATCTTTGACTAATCCAAGTTCACTAAGATTTTCTTGTATGTTTTTTTCTAGAAGTTTAGTTCCACAATCCATTTCAAGTTAATTTTTATAGATGATGAGTGGTAAGGATAAAGCTATTTTCTTCTTTTCTCTACTTATTCTACCAGTTATAGAAGAGGGTGTTTAAATCCCCAACTCTGTAGATTTGTCCATTTCTCTCTTTAGTTCTGGGAATTTTTGCTTTATGTGCTTTGAAAGGATTACTAAGTACATGCACAATGAGGGCTGTTATGTCTTCTTGAAGAAATGATGCTTTCATTATTATAAAATCTCTCAGAAATAACACCATTTGCCTTGAAGTCTATTTTGTCTCATATGAATATAGTCACACCATCTTTCATATGTTGTTTATATAGCATAATTTCTTCTACTCTTTTACTTACAACGTATGAAACTTTATATTTAAAGTGAATTTCTGACAAAGGGTCTATATTTGGGTCTTGGTTTTTTTGAACTAAGCTGACAATTTCTGCATCTTAATTAAAGTGCTAACTATAATGTAGATATTAATATAGTTGCATTTTAACCTCACACCTTGGCACTGCTTTTTTCTACCTTGTCTTTTCTTCCTTTCCTACCTTTGTTTGGAATAAGCATGTATTTTTTCATATTTCATTTTATTTCCTGTATTGACTTACAAAAACTATACCCTTTTGGAGTATTTTTAGTGTTTCCTCTAGAGATTATAACATGCAAGTATAAATTATCACAGGCTACTTTCAATTAATTTTACACCACTTCTCAAACTGTATAAGAACCATTCTCCCCCTCTCTGTGCTCTGGTGGCCTTATATCTTACTTCTACATATGCCATAACTCACAAAATACGATGCAGTTATTTTGTTTTAAAGAGCCAATCATCTTACAATGAAACATGTAAAATTATTTTCTAAAAATGTATCTTTTATACTTATCCAGGTATTTACCCCTTCCGTTATTCTTATTTCCTGTCTGCAGATTTAGGTTCCATCTGATATAATTTCTCTTTAACCAGAACAATTTCTTCTAGTATTTCTTGTAGGTCTGTCAAGAACAAATTCTCTAAGATACTGTCTGTTTGAAAATGTCTTTATTTCAACTTCATTTCTGATGACTAATTTAAGGAGATACAAGATTCTAGGTTGAAGGTTTTTTCTGTCACCACTTTAAAGATACTGTTCCATTCCTTTATGTCTTCTAATATTTCCAGTGAGAATCCAGCTGTCATTTGTACTGTTCCTACATATGTAATGTGTTTCTATGTTTACTTTTAACATGTGCTCTTTACCATAGCTTTCTAGCACTTTACAATGTATCTAGGTCTGGTTTCCTTTGCATGTATTCTGCCTCGGCTTTGCTGTGCTTCACAGATCTGTGGGTTGATATCTTTCATCAGTTTTTGAAAGTTCTTTGTCATTATGTCTTCAAAGATTCTGTCTCCTCTTTATTGTCTGACGTCTCCTCTTTATTTCCATAGACCTTGGATGTTCTGGTCTACTTTTTTCCCGATTTTCCCTCCACCCCTCCTGATTTACGTTTCAGTTTGGAAATTTTCTTTGACCTATGTTCAAGTTCACTGATTCTTCCCTCTTCAGATTCCAGTGTGCTGTTATGCCTTTCAGACAAAATTTTCACTTGTGATAGTTAAAAAAAAAATTTCTAGCAATTCCATGTGACTCATTTTTCATATGTTCTATATCTTTGCTGAAATTCTCCCATCTTATCATCCATATTGTCTACCTTTCTCCTATATCCTTTAGTATTTTTATCATCATTTTATCTTATTTTAAAATACCTGTTTGATAAATCCAACATCTGAGCTTTTTCTCAAGTTACTTATATTGACTGTTTTGTCTTGACAACCAGCTTTTCTTTCTTTTTTGCATGTTTTGTAATTTTTAATTATAAAGTAGACACTTGGGATAAAATAACAGTAGAGGTTGAAATAAAAAATAAATAATATTTAATTCCAGAATTGGGAATAACCCTTGTGCCAGGCAACCAGAGTGGGGCAGCTGTATCTATATGATCTGTAGTTGAGCTGCTACTGGATTTTGTTGTAGCTTTTAGTTTCAAATGTTTTGAGAGCAGAATTAAGACTTTTCTTTCTGAGGCACTTAGGCTATGAGCACTGGTAAAATTCCCTTTACTGGTGTAAAGATCTCATCTCATTACACACACACACACACACACACACACACACACACACACACACCCCTTTATAACCCTGCTGCCAGCTTCTGAGGTTGCTGTTAAGTTTTCTTTGCTCTCTAGACCTGTCCCAGGCTTGCTGTTTCTTGGAGGTAACTCTGTCCACACTGCCTCAGAGGGCTTTTTCTCAGCTTTCTTGCTCCGCTCTCATCCCTGAGCAGCTCAAAGTACGGAGTTGCTGAGATTAGTTTTCACAGATCTTCTGCTCAAGGTCCTCTATTTACTGGCAGGTGCCTTGTATTTTGGGATGCTCTGTATGACTCAGTAATAATTTTTTCTTAACTCCCTGTTGTTTCACAACCTTTGGTTTACAAGCTCTGAGGTCTCAGTGAAGACCCATGGAAAAGAGTTGGCAGGTAGGTACAGACTTGCTCTGCAGCTTCCCAGGGTTTTTTTTTTTATCAGTTTCACCAGTCCACTGAGGCCATTACATGTTAGGGTAAAGTTTGGCTGGTTCCTCACTATCCCCGTCTAACCCTTCTCTTTCTCCCACTGCTCTTCTAAGGAGCAGCTGCCATGGGTGTCTTCTCTTCTATGTAGGGCTAGTTACTATCTGGAAGTTACTTTACTTAGGTCACTTTGAATCCTCAGTTCTCTGATGAGTTTAGTTTTTCTAAACTTATCCAGATGGTTTTGGTTGTTATGGTTAAGAGTGATGGTCTCTTAAGGCCCTCAACATTCTAACACTGTAACTAAGGTGTATTTCTGCTTCACAAATCTGTTCTAATAATCACTATTTTTGGGTAGTACTATGCTATTTTAGTTGCTGTAGCCTGAAGCATATGGGTACAATTTCCATTTACTTGCACTGCATATTAATAATTTCCTTTATTTTCTAAAATTGTAGTACTATAATCCTTAACAAAGTACCATAGCCTATTTGAAGACTCAAATTCCCAAGACTTTCATTCAAATATCAGTTAGTTATACCAATATCTCAGAACAGCTAAAACCAGAAAGAGCTCTACTTCTTTTGTAAATGATTAGCCACCTTCTTTCTGTCTTGGACTCAGTCTATCTTGAATTATAAAGGATCCTCAAAAAGATAGGCTGCAGGAATATGATGATATGTCTAAGTATGTGCAGGGAAGGATCAGGTGGAAAGAGGGACTGCAATCTGAAAACTGCAATAAAAGATCCAATTTTTGGAATGCTTTTCCTATCATGTTCCAGCCACATATATCTTCAGTTTGAAGAGTACTTTCTGATTTTCTTTACTTTATTTTGAAAAAATGATTTAAAACAGTTATCAATACTGAATAGCATTGCTGACCCAGGATATAGGTTTTATCCCTGTATCTCAGATCCTGAAATTTCAGAAAGTGTTACTTAAATTTTTAATTAAAAACAAAACGACATAGCATAATATAGTGGTTAAGGTAAATCCTGCCTATACCACTTATTAGGTTTTATTAGCTACTATGAGCAAATCACCCTCTAAACTTCAGTTTTCTCAATGGAAAAATGATGATAAGAATGATGCTCCCAAGTCTACCACAATCAACTTAACATATTTTTCAAAGAATACCACTCCCCAATTCAGGCAGCACTGAATACCCACATGTGAAGTACAAAAAGTACTACTACATTAAGTTCACAAAACAATGTACTGTAAGTCACCATAAAGTAACATGTATTAGATACCTAGAAACTTCAGAAAACAGAACTATTATTTATAGAATACAGGCTTATCTCATTTTACTGTGCTTCACGTTATTGTACTTTGCAGGTATTGAAATTTTTTAAAAATTGAAGGTTTGTGGCAACCCTGCTTTGAGCAGCTCTATTGGTGCCATTTTTCCAACAGCATTTGCTCACTTCATGTCTCTGTCACATTTTAATAATTCTTGCAATATTTCAAACTCTCCACCAGCAAAAAGATTATAACTTTCTGTAGGCTCAGATGATGGTTAGCATTTTTTAGCAATAAAGTATTTTTTAAATTAAGGTATGGACATTGTTTTTTAAGATATAATGCTAATCTAATAGGCTACAATATAGTATAATTATAAGTTTTACATGTACTGGGAAACCAAAATATTTGTTTGACTTGCTTTACTGTAATATCTGCTTTTTGGTCGTGGTCTGGAACTGAACCTGCAATATCATCGAGGTATGCCTGTATAAGATAAATAGGTTTAAAAGAAAAACCTAAAAGAACATAAGAAACTTTAATCAAGACTCCCCCAAAACCACCAAGGAAGATTTGAAAAAGAATTAGAAAGAACTTCTAGAAAGAAAATGGTACTTTGAAATGAAAAAGTTAGTTTTAGCCTAAAGAGCAGATTAGACACAGATGAAGAAAATTTATGAGCTAGAAAACAGATCTGACCGAAATTAAGTACAAGGAGATAGAGTTGATAAATATGAAGTTGGGATTAAAAGACATGGAGAACAGAATGGTAATGTCCTCTCACAGAAGTTCAAGGATAGAATACACACAATGTGGGAAAGGCAAAATTTAAAAATATACTGGCTAAGATTCCAGAATTGATGAAACAGGACTCCTCTGATTCAGCAAGCATAACGAACTCCAGATAGAATAAATAAAATGCTAGACACAGACACATTTTAGTAAAACTGCAGTGCACCAAAGACTAAGAGACTTAAGAGCAATTGGTGAAAAAAAGAAATCACCTATAAACAACAAAGAGTGATTTTTGTTAAACAACAACAAAAGAAGACAGATAGTATAAAGTAATATGTTCATAGTATATTGAGAGACAACACTTGTCAACATAGAGTTCTAGACTAAATTTATAAGTGAGGGCAAATTAAAAACAGTTCCAGGTAAATGCTAAGAGTATTTACCATCAAGAAATCACGGCTGAAAGAACAATCTAAGAGCTCCCACTAAGGTGCATTTGGATATTTGAGGGACATTTTTGCTTTATGAAATAACTAAGGAGTTCTACTAGCATGAGGATGAGAGCTAGAAAAGCTAAATTTTCTACAGTGATCAAGAGAGTCCTATGCTACGAATCCAGTCCCAATGCTGTTAGTGACTTGCTGAGAAACACATAAGAAGTGAGATACAAGAAAGGATGATGAACAAAAAATTGTAGAACACTTGGATTAGCTGTTCAAAAACAAAAAGAAAAATGACTAAGTTTGAGGGATATAAAAATGAAACAGAAGTAAAATACTAGAAACAGCCCCTTTATAATTAAGGTTTCCCCAAATCTGAGTCATTTGGGAAAACAGCTGAATTACTGATAAACTTTTAGTCTAAAATTGTATGGGTAATAGCCACATAAGCACAGACACAAACTGAAAGTGAAAAATGGAGAAAAGATGAGGCAAATATCAAGCAAAAAAGTCAGCAGAGCCACAGTAATATCAGGCATTATAGCTTCTAGGGTAAAAACCATTATTACAAGTAACGAGGATCATTACCTAATGGTAAAAAATTTCAACTCACCAGGAAGGAATGCTGATTCTAAACTTAGATGAACCTAGTAACATAGTTTCAAAGATATACGGAAAAAAATTGCTGTCAGGACAAACTGTTAAACCCACCATTCAGATAAACTTAAAAAGTTTCCTTTAATAACAGATAAGGTGATAACAGATTGAAGTATAAAGAAGATATGAACTATGCAAGTAACAAGGATGAGTTAACAGACATACAGAAAACCTTGCAGTCAACAAATAGAGAATACATACTTCCTTCAATCACATTCATAAAGACTGACCTCTTACAAGTAAGTCAAATACCAAAAGAAAATCTATCATACAGAACATGTTCCCGGTCAACACTGTAATTCTACAATTAAGTTGTAAAATGTTAGAAGAAAATAGCCAAAATATCTCCCATAACTTTAGAATATAAAAAACAAAATGTTTAATAATTAACAGGTCATAGTTAAAATAATAAGGACATATTTTGATTAACATATCCTACCGATATAATACGATCTCCTTTCCTGAGCTCTCCACTAAGATCAGCAGGTCCGCCAGCCAAAATAAAGGAAATAAATATTCCTTCTCCATCTTCACCTCCTACAATGTTGAAACCAAGGCCTGTTGAACCACGATGAAGAACAACTTTTCTAGGTTCCCTGAAAATTAAAAAAATATTGAATACCTTAAAACACAAAGAGAACTTGACTTTCTATCAATGAGAATTCCCTATTGATAAATCATATTTCCATATTATAAAAAAAGTCAGATGAAATTTAAAAGTTTTCTAAACTCTGGGGTAAAGAGATTCTTTCCAAGCCTAGAAATTAAAAGGAAAAATACTAATTTTATATAGAAGCTAAAAATCCTTTTTAACAAGCAAACATAAAACTAAAATAAAAAGGAGAAAACAATGTGGAAATTTAAAAATAATGATATAAAGAGCCTACTCAAAAAATAATACTCATGAAAAGCTGATGTTGCACACACTTTACTGCCTAAGAAACAGTCACTGTCTCTACTTCTTACATGTTGTAAAAGGCAGATATCCCTTTGTCTTAGAGAAGGTAGGCAGGCCCCCTTTCTACTCTCAAACGGATGAATCATGAATAGCCTACGCCAGTCACTGCAATTTCACTCGTTTGCTAAGGTGAGGCTATGACCCTATTCTGGTCTCTAAGAAATAACAGGAAATTTTACTGTCACTTTCCAAAGAAAGACTCTAACAAGGCACAAAGCATATTCTGTCCCCATACAAAGCATATTTGTTCCCCTCCTTATTCCAAATCACTCCCACACAAAAGAATGAACTATAAAATCTTTACTGGTTTGGACATATTACAATCATGAAGATAGCCAGCAGAATTCCAGAGATACCATGGACCTAGTTTTGCTACACAAATGTTAGAAATGCCCATCTCTAGACTTTCTATATAAAGTAATTAAATATCTTTATTTCTTAAGTCACATCCCTCCAATTCATCTACCTATCTCTGCTTTCCATCCATTCTAAGATGCATCTCTTTTGTTCCCTCCAACTCCCAATTTAAAATCTCTGAAATCAGAATACATCTTACCACTAATAACGTTTCACATTTGCTGCCACTTATACATAATTGTGTGAAAACTATTTACATCTTCCAGTAAGACCATGAAAATTCCAAGAGCTGACTGTTTTAGATATGATGAATCACAGAATATCATTTGAGATTAGAATGTATCATATTTGGTAAATATTTAAAAAAATTAATCTGCTTTTTCTAAAACACTGCAGAAAGCTCTTGGTAACAAACGGCTTAACAGAAGTAAATATTTCTAAAAACTGAATTTTAGGGATCCTTCCATATAATGTGGAATTAACCTTCTTAAATATTTGTCTGCTCAAAACTTAAAGTGGTGTTTTCTAGTCATACATAGGTATTCACCATTAATCAGCTTTGTCAGTTCACTTACAGGATTAACAAAATTATACTAAATATTTTCTTGTCAAAAATAGCAAAATTCAACAATATGTTGTTTAGGAAATATATACATAAACACCTATATGAAAGAAAAAAGGGAATAATAAATCCAAAATTCAGGAAAGGAGTTAACTTGGTGGGGCAATGTAGGAGAAGCAGGGTAGGATCAGGGGCACAAGACAGGTTTCACTATACTGGTCTTACTTCCTTGTTAGATTGTGGACTCATGGTTTAGGGTTCCTATAATACATTAAAACATATGTATGAATTATAATTTTGCATTAGCAAATAATAATTTAAAAATACCCTGCTGAAATCCAATAGTATTTCCAGAGGAAAATAAATTGATTTTTCAAATAACATAAGCATTTGAAGAGATGCTCAACATCATTAGGCACTACGGAAATGCATCAACATCACAGTAAGATACATCTCACCTATAACAATGGCTATAAAACAAAACAAAAGAGAAAAAACAAATGTTGCTGAAGATGTGGAGAAATGGGAATCCTCATATATTGATGGTGGGAATGTAAAATGGGGTGGCTGCTACAGAAAACAGTTAGGTGGTTCCTCATGAACCTAAACATAGTTACCATATGACCCAGTAATTCCACTTCTAGGTATGTATCTAAAGGAACTAAAAGCAGGTATGCAAGCAGCTATGTGCATGCCAGTGTTTATCAGAGCATTATTCACAATACCCAAAAGGTGGAAACAACCCAAGTGTCCATCAACAGATGAATGGATAAACAAAATGTGGTACATACATATAATTAAATGTTATTCAGCCATAACCAGAAATGAAGTTCTGATACATGCTACAACATGTATGAATCTTGAAAACATCATTATGCTACATGAAAGAAGCCAGATACAAAAGGTTAAGTATTATAAGATTCCACTACATGAACAATTTTAGAATATGCAAATTCAGAGAGACAAAATGTGGATTAGAAGTTACCAGGAGCTGGGAGAACAGGGAAATGTGGAATTATTGCATAATGGTTATAGAGTTTGTCTGAAGCGATGAAAAGGGTTTCTTTTCTTTTGCTGTGCCATGTGGCATGTGGGATCTTAGTTCCCTGACCAGGATCAAACCCACGCCCCCTGCATTGGAAGCGTGGAGTCTTTTTTTTTTTTTTTTTTAAACATCTTTATTGGAATATAATTGCTTTATAATGGTGTGTTAGTTTCTGCTTTATAACAAAGTGAATCAGCTATACATATACATATATCCCCATATCTCTTCCCTCTTGTGTCTCCCTCCCACCCTCCCAGGTGGTCACAAAGCACCGAGCTGATCTCCCTGTGCTATGCAGCTGGGAAGCGTGGAGTCTTAATCACTGGATCACCAGAGAAGTCCTGAACAGGGTTTGGAAAAAGATAGTGGTGTTGGTCGTAAACATCGTGAATGCAATTAATGCCACTGAATCGCAATTTGAAAATGGTTACAATAGCAAATTTTATGTTATATACATTTTACCACAATTTTAAAAATTTATAATGTAATATACTAAAAATCACTGTTGTACATTTTAAATGGTAAACTGTATGGTGTAAATCATATCTCAATAAAGCTGTTAGAAAATGAACTTCAGAATTATTAACTGTTTGTATGTTGGGATTTCTTTTATTTTCTCTTTTTATTGGTGATGTGATATAATCTCTGAAAAATTGTTTAGGGTTAAATTGTGGAGAACTTCTAATATGAAGTAAAGATATCTGTACTTCATTATCTGGGCAAAGGAGTATAATGATCAAAAAGGAGTGATAAAACACTCACCATTTAGGAAGACATATTCAATAATCAACTGCCTGATTTTTATAGAAGAATACAGAAAACAGGTAGGCCTGTTGTGTAATACTACAGAGTCCAACAAATATTCTAGACAAGAGATATGCAGTGAAAAAAGATGGGGAACAGCAATCAAGATGCTAATATGACATATTTTTAATTTGAAAAATATGCTGATTAAAGACTAGATAAGCCATTAACTACTTCCTCTTTACTTCTATAAATAAGCAGTATTAGAGAATAACAGCAACAATAAAACGACCACGACAGGTCAGTATACTAGCACAGCCTAAAGATTAACAGGCGAGAATTCACACCACAGACATATAATCACAAACACTATTCTTTCCGGTAATTTTCATCCTAAAACAATTACTGAGCGCCTATTAAATTAAGTTCTCAATATTGCTAACTCCTGAAGAAGAGGACAAAGACAAACACCCCTATCTGACATTTAAGAGATCACTGCTTAGACTCAAGAGTCTGACAGATAAAGAATAATTATGATTATAAAGGTTCAAAAATAATAATGCTAACAATAATACAATTAATAAAAACATAAAATGGCATGAATTGTCATACATTTTAACATTAAATGCTATAATATGAAATACTTCTACAAAATTTACTTCTACAAAAGCTATAAAGCAAACTGTTCAAACATAATATCATATTACTATGTTGAATAATGTGAAAAAGATCTAAAATATTTTTTCATTTTTTTTTCCCACTTAGATAAAAGAGTTTTTTGGGGAATAAAAAGACAGTTAGGGCTTCCCTGGTGGCACAGTGGTTGAGAGTCCGCCTGCCAGTGCAGCGGACACGAGTTCGTGCCCCGGTCCGGGAGGATCCCACATGTCACGGAGCGGCTGGGCCCGTGAGCCATGGCCACTGAGCTTGCGCATCTGGAGCCTGTGCTCCGCAACGGGACAGGCCACAACAGTGAGAGGCCTGCGTACCACCAAAAAAGAGACAGCTAATCTAAAAAACTGTCAGTGAGTAACGTTAGTAATGTTAGATGGAAGTAAATTTTAGGTGTCAGAATAAATAGCAACACTAAAAAAAAGCAGTGATTTATTTGTAATATATTTTTACACTTATGGCCCTTCAATGAACCCTCCAATAAAAAAAGTAAGGTTTAGGTTCATTATCTGTTAATAAAATTAGTCCTGAAAATTGTGACTATCCTAGTTGGCTAATTATAGCTCCATCTAATAGTTGGCTTTATGTAAGAAGGATGACTATTCAGTTTATTACCTTGTAATTTCATCATCTCCAAGCACTGCTTTCGAAACAGGTGAATATCTGGCTGGTGATGCTGGTGTCTGGCCCAAGTAGGAAGATGTGCTAACATGGTTATCAACAGGCTGAGAAGAAGCTTTAAAATAAAGTAAGTAAAAAAAACACTTGAAAAAGGAAACATACCATTCAGTACCACATTTGTGGATTATCAGTTTCAAAGTTAATTAATGTATAATTCATATTCACTCATTTATATAATAGAATTTGGTAGAGAAAATTTATTTATTAGGTAAAAAAATTAGAGAAGCTCAAGTTTCCAGGTGAAAACTAGTTTAGAAATTCAGATTAGTAAAGCAAACTTATTCCATTTTGTTTCTCTGAGAAAACAGAACTAAAAAGGAGTTTATAGTTTTACAGTAACTGGAGTTACAGTAATTGATTTGCACAATGAAATCCAGGAAAGATTATTCAAAAGACTGTCAGAGGAAAGACTGAACCAAATCAGTCTTAAGTACAATAACTTTATTTTTCTAAGAAGTTATTTTGCAGATTAATGTTTTTAGAAAGTATATATGGCTGCTCCCTGAACAACATGGGGGTTAGAAGCACCGACCCTCCAAAAAATTGAAAATGCACATATAACTTTATAGTTGGGCCTCCATATCCATGGTTCTGCATCCACAGATTCAGCTAACCGCAGATCTGTAGTACGTACTGAAAAAATCCACGTATAAGTGGACCCACATAGTTCAAACCCATGTTGCTCAATGATCAACTGTATACTCAAACTCTGGTTGTGAATAACGAAAACCAAAAGCTTAAAAATAGGTGCAAAAAGACTATGCTTGACAAAGTTTTAGAATAAATTGAGGGACTTCTGGTTTCCAGCTTGGCATATAAGAAGCTTTGAGTCATTACTCTGTCCTAACAACAACTAAAAAGGTGAACAAACTGAAAAATCAACAATCCTTCTTAGATGCTTAAGATAGAAGTCATAGGGCAAAACACTGTCCCCCCAATTAAGGAGACTGATAGGTGAATACAGAAAATCACAACTTACTAGAGCAGAAATCTCTGTGGTAACAAGTGCTGGGGTAGAGTAACCTGAACTGTAATTAACATATTGTTGGGGGCTCAGTGTGGATGACTTTGGGAGTCAAAAACTCCGGGGGAACCCCATCATCAGGGGCTCCACATTTTTGTGAGTCTTACCTCCTAGAACTCTACAGGTTCTCACAGTGAATACTGGAGAAAAATTCTGTCATGCTTCTGGCAGAAGGAGGGGAAAAGGAACCATTTTGAAATACATTAAGAGCATTTTGTTCTTCTTAACAGTCTGTCCTCAGAAGAAACTATTTAACCAGAGCCTCACCTGCTGGGGTTTTGTCAGAGCCCAACAGAGCTGGGGGAAGGGAAATAACCAAATCTAGCCAATTCTAGCCATCCTGTCCTAAGGGAGCAGAACAGGGGAGAATACTGAGAAGCACTGTGAAGAGCACTGCAGAGGCACAAGGTCACTAAGAGACTGAGACTTAATCACAGGCCTATTCAACACTTTTCCACTCGAACACCTTATCACCATATTACTAAAGGCGTATTTACAGCCGTTCCTTTTATCCAGTACATCATGCCTGGCTATCAAGAAAAAACTACAAGACATACAAAAAGGCAAAAACACAGTTTGAAGAGACAGAGCAAGCATAAGAGCCAGACTCATATATGGCAGTGAGGTTGGAATTATCAGACCAGGAATTTGAAGCAATAATGATTAATGTGCTAATGGCTCTAATGGATAAAGAACACAATATGCAAGAACAGATGGGCAATACTAGCGGAGAGATGAAAACTCTAAGAAAGAAACAAAAAGAAATACTAGAGATCAAAAACTCCATAACAGAAATGAAGAATGTCTTTTATGAGCTACTAGTAGTCTGGACATGGCTGAGGAAAGAATCTGAGCTTGAGGATATCTCAATGGCAACCTCTAAAACTGAAAAGCAAAGAGAAAAAATGACTGGGGGGAGAAAAACCAGAACAGAATACCCAAGAACAGTGGTAGAACTACAAAAGGTGTAACATATATGTAATGAGGATACCAAAAGGAGAAAAGGGAGAGAAAGGAATAGAAGAAATCTTTGAAACAATAATGATGAGAATTTCCTCCAATTAATGCCAGACACCAAACCATAGATCTAGGAAGCTCAGAGAACACTAAGCAGGTTAAATGCAAAGAAAAGTTACACCTAGGCATATCCTTTTCAAACTACAGGAAAAAAAAAAAAAAAAAAAGGAAGAAAAGCCCTAAATAAAGTCATGGGAAAAAACCTCACCTTACTGATAGAGGTGCAAGGTAAGAATTACATATGACTTCTCCTCAGAAACCATTCAAGCAAGACAGTGGAGTGAAAATGCAGTGTTAAGAGAAAAAACCCACCTGTGAAATTATCCTTCAAAAGTGAAGAAGAAATAAAGACTTCCTTAAACAAAAATTGAGGGAATATTTATTGCTAGTAGATCTGCCTTTTGAAATGTTAAAAGAAGTTCTTTAGAGAGAAGGGAAGTTAGTAGGTCAGAAACTCAGTTACACAGAAAGAAAGGAAGAGCACTGATGAAGGAATAAGCAAAGGTAAAATAAAACTCATTTTTCTTATTTTTCTTATTCCTGATTGATCTAACAAATAACACTTTGTTCAAAACAATAGCAATACTGTATTCGACTATGTCTGTATATATGTTTATGTATAAATGAAATGAATGTCAGCAATGATACAAGGGATGGGAGGGAGGAATTAGGATTATTTTGTTATTATAAGGAACTCACACTACCCATAAAGCTGTACAGTGTTGGGCTTCCCTGGTGGCGCAGTGGTTGAGAGTCCGCCTGCCGATGTGGGGGACGCGGGTTTGTGCCCTGGTCCAGGGGGATCCCACATGCCGCGGAGCGGCTGGGCCCGTAAGCCATGGCCGCTGGGCCTGTGCGTCTGGAGCCTGTGCTCCGCAACGGGAGAGGCCACAACAGTGAGAGGCCTGCGTACAGCTAAAAAAAAAAAAAAAAAAAAACCTGTACAGTGTTACTTCAAAGTGGACTTAGATTACTATACATGTATATTGCAAACTCTAGGGCAACCACTAAAAAAAGTAAAAGAGAATGTAACTAATACACTAAGAAAGGAGAGAAAACAGAATCACGCAAAATGCTTAATTAAAGCCATAAAAGGCAGGAAAAAAATGGATACAGGAATGTAAAAAAAATGTAAAAAAAATGTAAAATGTAATGTAAAAAAAGTACATTACAGAATGTAAAAAAAAATGGATACAAATACAGGAGCAAAGAACAGGGTAACAAATAGAAAAGAGTAGCAAATATCATAGACATTAATCCAACTATATCAATAATCACTTAAAACATCAATGGCCTAAATGCACCAATTCGAAGACAGATACTGTCAGAGTGGGTCAAAAAACCAAGATATACTGTCTACAAGAAAGCCAATTTAAATATAAAGGCCTATATATTAAAAGGAATGGAGAAAGATATACCATGCTAACACTAATCAAAAGAAAGCAGGAGTAGCTATATTAATTTCAGACAGAGAAGACTTCAAAGTAAGGAAAATTATCTAGGTTAAAGAAAGGCATTTCTTAATGATAAAGTGGTCAATTCTCCAAGAAGACATGATAATCTTTAACACCTAACAACAAAGTGTCCAACTATGTGAGGCCAAAACAGATAGAACTGAAAAGAGAAACAGATTAATCCACACCTCTTTATCAGAAATGAACAAATACAGCAGGCAGAAAATCAGGAAGGACATAGCTGAACTTAGTAACATCACTAATCAACTGGATATGATGGACACCTATAGACTACTTCATCCAACAACAGCAAAACACATATTTTTCTTAAGCTCCCACATAACATTCACCAAGATAGACCATGTTCTGGGCTATGAAACATACCTTAACTAATTAAAAAAAAATAGAAATCATACAATGTCCGTTCTCAGACCACAGTGAAATTAAACTAGAAATCAATAACAATATGATAGCTAAAAATCCCCCAATACATGGTGATTAAATAACACAAACACACTCCTAAATAACACTTGGGTCAAAGAAGAAATCTCTGGAGAAATTTAAAAAATGTTTTGAACTAAATGAAAATGAAAACACAACCTATCAAAATCTGTGGGATAGGGGCTTCCCTGGTGGCGCAGTGGTTGAGAGTCCGCTGGCCGACGCAGGGGACATGGGTTCGTGCCCCAGTCCGGGAAGATCCCACATGCTGCGGAGTGGCTGGGCTGGTGAGCCATGGCCGCTGAGCCTGTGCGTCCGGAGCCTGTGCTCCACAACGGGAGAGGCCACAACAGTGAGAGGCCCGTGTACTGCAAAAAAAAAAAAAAAAATCTGTGGGATACAGCAAAAGCAGTGCTTAGAGGGAAATTTATAGTATTGAATGCATATATTAGAAAAAAAAGATCTAAAATGAATCATCTTAGCTTCCACCTGATAAAACTAGAAAAAGAGTAAATTAAATTCAAAGTAAGCAGGAGGAAAAAAATAATAAAAATAGAGCAGAAATCAATGAAATTAAAAACAGGAAATCTGGGCTTCCCTGGTGGCGCAGTGGTTAAGAATCCACCTGCCAATGCAGGGGACATGGGTTTGAGCCCTGGACCAGGAAGATCCCACATGCCGTGAAGCAATGAAGCCTGTGCACCACAACTACTGAGCCTGCGCTCTAGAGCCTGCGTGCCACAACTACTGAAGCCCACGTGCCTAGATCCCGAGCTCTGCAACAAGAGAAGACACTGCAATGAGAAGCCCGCGCACTGCAGTGAAGAGTAGCCCCTGCTCGCTGCAACTGGAGAAAGCCTGCGTGCAGCAAGAAGACCCGACGCAGCCAAAAATAAATAAAATAAATAAATAAATAAATAAAACCAGGAAATCAACAGATTAAAAAAATCAATAAAACCAAAAGTTGGGTCTTTGAAAAGATCAATAAAATCAATAAGCCTCCAGCCAGGCTAACTAAGAAAAAAAGAGAGAAGACAGAAATGAAAGAGGGCATATCACTACAGATTCCATGGAGATTAGAAGAATAGTAAGTACTACGAACAACTCTATGCCCACAGATTTGATAACCTAGATGAAATGGACCAATTCCTTGAAAGACACAATCTGTCAAAACTCACAAGAAAGAAACAGGCAATCTGAACAACCCTATATCTATTAAAGAAATTGAATCAATAATGATAACCTTCAGTGGTGAGTTCTACCAAACTTTTAAGAAAGGAATTACACCAATTCTCTATAACCTCTTCCAGCAGACAGAAGCCAAGGGAATACTTCCTAACTCATTCTATGAGGCCAGCATTATCCTAACAAAACCAAACAAAGAAATCATAAGAAAAAACCCTCTAGAACAACATCACTCATGAACATAAATGGAAAAATCTTCAACAAGATATTAGCAAACCAAATCCAACAATATGTAAAAAGAATTATGTACCACAAGCATCTGGGATTTATCCCAGGTATGCAAGGCTGGTTCACCATGCAAAAAACAATATGATCCATCACAACAACAGGCTAAAGAAAAGTCACGTAATCATATCAATAGATAAAGAAAAAGCATTTGATAAAATCCAAAATATTAATTTATAAGAAAATCTCTCAGTTAACTAGGAATAGTGGGAAGTATTGTCAACCTGATCAAGAATACTTGGGCTTCCCTGGTGGCGCAGTGGTTGAGAGACCGCCTGCCAATGCAGGGGACACAGGTTAGTGCCCCGGTCCGGGAAGAGCCCACACGCTGCGGAGCGGCTGGGCCCATAAGCCATGGCCACTGAGCCTGTGCGTCCAGAGCCTGTGCTCTGCAACGGGAGAGGCCACAACAGTGAGAGGCCCGCGTACCGCAAAAAAAAAAAAAAAAAAAAAAAGAATACTAACATCCTACAGCTGACATAATACTTAATGGTGAGGAACTTGAAGCTTTACCACTAAAATTAGGAGCAAGTGAAGGATGTCTTAGTTAATGCATTAACATAGGAAAAGGAAACAAAAGGTATGTAGATTGAGAAAGAAGCAATAGAACTGTCTTTGTAGATGTCATGATTGTTTATGTAGAAAATCTGAAAGAACTGACCAAAAAAACTCATGGAACTAATAAGCAATTATAGCAAGGTTGCAAGATATATTATATATATTGTATATATTAACCTTTATACAAGGTTAATATATAAAGTTGACTGCTTTCCTGTATACCAGCAATGAACAAGTGAAATTTGAAATTAAAAACACACTACCATTTACATTAGCATCCCCTAAAATGATATACTTAGGTATAAATCTAATGATCTACGTGAGCAAAACTACAAAAACTCTGATGAAAGATATCAAAGAAGAACTAAATATCGAGAGAGAGCCTATGTTCATGGATAGGAAGCCTCAATACTGTCAAGATGTTAGTTCTTCTCAACTTGATCTACAGATTCAATGCAACCCCAATCAAAATACTAGTAAGTTATTTTGTGGTTATTGTCAAACTGATTGTAGAGTTTATATAGAGAGGCAAAACACCTAGAATAGACAACCCAATAATGAAGCAGAAGAACAAAGTTGGAGGGCTGATACTACCTGAGTTCAAGACCTCCTAAAAAGCTACAGTAATCAAGACAGTGTGATATTGGCAAAAGAAAAGGAAAATGTTAGATCAATGGAATATAACAGAGAATCCAGAAATAGACTCATATATAGGCAACTGATCACTGATAAAGGAGCAAAGGCAAACACAATGGAGCAAAGGCAGTCTTTTCAACAGGTGTTATTAGAACAACTGGACATCCACATAAAAAAAAAGAATCTAGATATAAACCATGTGAAAATTAATTCAAAATGGATCACAGACATAGTAAAACCCCAAACTATAAAAATCCTAGAAGATAACATAGGAGAACATCTTGATGATCTTGGGTTTGGCAATGGTTTTTCAGATACAACACCAAAGGCATGACCCATGAAAGAAAACTGACAAGGTAGACCTCATTAAAATTAAACATTTCTGCTCTGTGAAAGACACTGTCTAGTGAATGAAAAGACAAGCCACAGGGCTTCCCTGGTGGCGCAGTGGTTGAGAGTCCGCCTGCCGATGCAGGGGACATGGGTTCGTGCCCCAGTCCGGGAAGATCCCACGTGCTGCGGAGCAGTTGGGCCCGTGAGCCATGGCCGTTGGGCCTGCGCGTCTGGAGCCTGTGCTCCGCAACGGGAGAGGCCACAACAGTGAGAGGCCCACATACCGCAAAAAAAAAAAAAAAAAGACAAGCCACAGACTGGGAGAAAATATCTGCAAAACATATATGTGATAATGAACTTTAGCGAAAATATGCAAAGAGCTCTTAAACTCAACAAGACAATAAACAATCCAATTTAAAAATGTGCCAAAGACTCTTAACAGACACCTCACCAAAAAAGATATACAGATGGCAAATAAGCATATGAACAGATACTCCTTATCATATGACATCAAGGAAATGCTTATTAAATCAATGTGATACTGCTGAATAACTATTAGAATGGCTAAAAACCAGAACAGTGATAACACAAAATGCTTGTGAGGATGTGGAGTAACAGAACTTTCATACGTTGTTGGTGGGAAAGCAAAATGGTACAGCCACTTTGGAAGACAATTTGGCTGTTTCTTATAAAACCAAACATATTCATACCATACGATCCAGCAATTGCACTCCTTGGTTATTTACCCAAAGGAATTAAAAACTCATGCACATTACTACGTGAAAGAAGGTTTGTTTTTTTCAAACATCTAGGCCTTCTTTAATTCAAAAGTTTATGGAAAACTTTAGCCTGTGCTATATTTTAAAATATTTACTGGATTGTTATCTCAAATTTCACAAAATCAGCAGAGGGCTTAATTAATTATTTTAATTGTTTTTAAGGAGTTTGAGGCTTTTTGGTGTAATTTGGGTATTTCAATTGGACATATGTGATATATTCAATGCCATTTTGTGAGTTTCAGGTAAACTGGAAATGTTAATCAAATTATCTAAAATGTATTTTATGAAAAGTAAAATATGACATATTTGGTTTTTGTTTTTAATTTTTATTGGAGTACAGTTGATTTACAATGTTGTGTTAGTTTTAGGTGTAGAGTTAAGATTTTAAAAGGCTACATACTGTATGATTCCAACTACATGATAATCCGGAAAAGGCAAAACTATGGAGGCAGTAAAATTATCAGTGGATGCCAGAGGCTAGAGGGGAGGGAGGGATGAATAGGCAGTGCACAGGATGTTTAGGGCAATGAAGCCACTCTGTATGATACTGATAGTGGGTACATGTCATTATACATTTGTCCAAACCCATAGGATGTACAACATCAAGAGTGAACCCTAATGTATACTATGGGCTTTGGGTAATGATATGGCAATGTAGGGTCATCAATTGTAACAAACGTACCACTCTGGTAGATGTTGGTAATAGGAGAGGCTATGCACGTGGGACATTTCTGTACCTTTGCTTAATATTTCTGTGAACCTAAAATTGCTTTAAAATATAAAGCCTATTTAAAAAAAAGACATGCCCTGACACCAGCTCAGATCTGTCAACCCAATTTATAATTATTCCTTTTAATGCACCATAAAAGAATGGAAACCCGATAAAAAATAGGAATAAAAAACAAGCAAACATTATTTATTGGTTCATTTCAATAATAAAAAACATCATTATAGTTCATCAACTGTAATTCTAGTGAGAGCTAAGAACAGAAAATTACAAAGTTATTCCTGGCCCAGGTAAGCAACACATTTCAGTTTTAACTTCCAAAAGCACAACACATCTGAATTATGTGCATTATTATCAAAACACATAGAAACAATATTTAACTTTCTTGAGGTATTAACTATGATAAAGTTACTAGGCATTTCAAAATCTAGCTGTAATATTTATTATTTAACCATGAATCTCTTCTTTCACTACATTACCGAGTGCCTTCCATGCACAAAGCATTATAACACCCACTGGGAAAACAAAAATGCAAGGATCATTAATTCAAATTACTATAGTGGCCAGACAGGTTACATATATGAGTGAAGTAACCTGAGTGAAAGACAGTAGGCAGTGACTGGAAGTATGGTGTACTGGAAACCATTATGTGCTATCAAAAGAACATAGCAAAAAAAAAAAAAAAAAAAAAAAGGAGATAGCATCCATACATCTCTTTCTGTAATCATACAAAAAGGAAAAAGTCTATAATGTCTATTAATAGTATAGGGCTTAGACGTCCAGAGCCATCTTTGAGTTTACACGTTTGCAGTCTCCAATAGCAATTTCTTCCCGTCCAATTCATATATAAGATACTCTTCTGCATTTGAGCCAAAGGATTTTCTACCAATGGCTCTTCTGAAGTCCAAAGTCTTTCTTGGGTGATGTGTAAGAATATCTGTGATTTTCAAGGGAACCGGCATGTTGCCCTAAAGCAACAGACATGCATGTGAACCACTGTAATCACTGGCCATTTAAAGTCCAGAGTTTACTGATTTTTTACTCAAATTTCTTTGCTACATTATCAAGTTTGGCTGAAACAGCAAACAAACAAAGAAACAAACCCAACTGGGCAAGAAATTCAGTCAACTTCTCAAGCCAGAAAATGTACCTTTTCCCTACCATATCCAGACTGTGCCTTTTACTCAATGGACCTTTTCTGAAGGAGTCATTCTCACATGTAAGGCATAGTATCTCATACGGCAGGAACTAAAAATCAATGTTCCTGTCAAAGAAATGACTGCCCAAAGAATGATTAGTTAAAACAGTGCTATTTCCTATACCCCAAATCCTAAGTAAAAAGATTCCTCAGAGAACTACAAAACAAGGGAGGCTAAATTATTGTCCTTAGATATCAAGATTAATGACCCAAACCCTCCAAAGTTTAGGAAAGAGGCCAAGTGGAAGAGCTTAAAGTAAAAGCAGGAAGAGAGCAGTGGCCAAATCAGAAGTTTAACAAGGCCTTCCACCTGAAGAGAATATAAATTAAAAGTGAAAAGATATATAAATGCAAAAGCATGAGAATTTTAATATCATCAAAGAAACTATGTTCTCTATCAGATCCGATGAACTTTTTTTTTTTCAGTAATAAACCTCCTTTTATTCCTGGGTACCATATTTTGGCTATTATCCATATGTGGATTACAGCTATAAGAGTGTGACCCCATCTGAGATTTATGGTCATAACTTAAACTACAATTCTGTGCTTTTCTCCAGGTATGTTCTGCTTTTTAGGGAGCAGGAATGGATGAAGACAGCAGGTTGAACCAGGGTTGGGATTCTGCCAGTGAAGATGGAGAGGGCAAGAAAGTGGAAGATATATGCAATGAAGTGAATATCACGACAAACCAAGGAGGCTAAGTTAAAAAAAAGTAGACAAGTAGAAACACAAGGGGACAACCAAGTAATGGTGCCAAATGATTGAAGGTCAAAATGAGGATGAATTGTTAGAATAGGAGTAAATAAACTGATGGATGTAGTCAGAGAACGGGATGATTTAAATCAAGATTTTGGAGGTGGTGAAGGTATCGACGATAATAAGATCTAAATTATTGTCTTGGAAGCAAGTATCTGAGTTGGAGTGGAGGGCAGGAGAGCTAGAAAGAAAGAGATCAACAAAGAAGCCAGGTTGCTGAATGAATCAGTGTGCATTTTGGCTGGACATCACTAAGAATGAGAATGTGAATGTGTATCAAAGGACAATGGGCTCGACACTAAAATCTTCAGTGACTAAAGCCAGATTGATGAGGAGGAAACTACATGACTAACAACATAAGGGACAGGCAGGTAAGTTGAATAGTCTGGTGGCAAGGGCTTCTCAAGAGCTGACAGGTGAAAATCATTTATGTAAAAAGTTTTCAAATACAAATGCTTTTTAAAACACACATAAGTTACTTATGAATTGCGTCTATAGTATGAGCATGGACTGTAAGTGTACAACAAAATTCATAAGAAGAGAAACAGAACAGAAGTTGAACTAGCATGGTAAACTTTAACTTTTTCACAATATTCTATTAGTTCAATAACATGGAAAAAAAGGGACGAAATATCCTACATATGCCTATAGGGAAAACAATTAATCATTATTTACTACTCTTTAGGACTAGCTCTGCCATTTTTTAAATGTCATATTATTTTATATAAAAAGAGACAATTCAATAAAAAGTAACATTTTTTCCAGTTCAACATATTTTTAAGAAGCAGCTTGGCTATTTGTATATTTGGCCACAATCAGGATGCCAATTCTCAATCTGTGGAACAACTGGGACATAGCTGTCTTGAACAGATAAAGCAGCGTAATAAGTAAGATTAATATTTAAATTGGTGAATAAAAGAGCTTATCATTGAATTTGCATCTCCTAATAACAAATAAAAATACATCAAGCCCTTATATAAAGCTTCTGTGAAAGACCAAATATATGGAGGAACTTTAAACAAGTAGTAAAGTTCTTTTCTAACACAAATGATGTATAAGACATCATCTCTGTCCATTAAAAAGACTGAATACTATTAAGAAAATAATTCAGTTATACTTGAGTAATTAATGAATCAATGAGCAGATAATGAAGATGCATCACTGGAGGACAGTATATACACTTTAAAATATAATTTGTATTTAGCTTCTAGTGATTACTGATTGCAATGAACTTTTTGACATTTTAAAACTGGAAACATTGCCACTTACAAAATCACAAAATCACAAATATCTTTAAAATTCTACAATTTAAAAAAGGAAAACTTGGAAAAGCAGATTATAGAGTACATTTATGATCTTTATTACACATGGATGATTCTAGTATTGACTCAACATACCAAACAAATAAAACTTTCATTTTTCAAACAACATGAACACATTAAGAATATATTTAAATCTCATCTCGGCTTGTACATTAAAAAAGAAAATCAAATAGGAAACTTAAAATTATATAAGTACTTTCATTACAGTTCATTTCTAGGCAATACAATTGTACTGTGCACTAACAGAGTGAGGTAATACACTAAGAGCTTGAAGTACAAAGATAATATCTGTGCTCACACAGTTGAGAGTATAGAAAAGCCCAAGTTTTACAAATATTTTAAGTTACTGTTTCTCAAAGTGCAGCCCATGAACCAGAAGATCAGAAGCATCAGAATTGCCCTGCTTGTTAAAAGAATTAATTGCTTGTTAAAGTATATTTCTGTGCTCCATCCAAAAACTATTAGAACAAAACAAGAAGCCACATTACCTGCAAATACCCTTGGTGACTGTTACTTATATAAAAGTTTGAGAATCAATGCCTTAAATGTTAAAAGTAATTACTGCTATGAAATTACAGGTGAAAAGGTGAAAAAGCCATCTCCACTTATTATTATGAAGATTCTGACTTAAAATTGGTTTTTAAAATGATCAGGTTAAAATGCTTTATAGTTCTTTTAAAAATATTTGTATAATGTTTAAACTTTATATTGGGAACCTTCATTAAAATACATCACATCTAAGGAAACAAGATTTAAGCAAACAGACTTACAGTTGGTGATATCAGGTGGTGCATAGCCATCATTCATATACATACTTGTGGGTTTTGCCACTTTCAAAAAAACAAAATCAGATGTGTTCTTTAAGGCAGTTACTGCTTCTTCATGAGTAACTTCTTCTAAACACACACTATTCACCTAAAAGAAAATCCCAAAAGTTTTACTTCTTCCTTCCCACTTGGAATGTCATTTTTTTCCCCCTTATTGCTCTGGGTACAATCTTCGGTACAATGTTGAATAGGAGTGGTAGTTTGTGTCTTTCTAGGACTTTGCCCATTTCATCTAAGTTACCTAATGCGTTGGTATAGAGTTATTCATAAATAAAAGTATTCCCTTATGTTCTCTCTTTCATTCCTACTTTTAGAAATTTGGGTCATTTTTTTTTTTCCTGGTCAGTCTAGCTAAAGGTTTGTCAATTTTGTTGATCCTTCCTAAGACCCAAGTTTTGGTTTTGTTGATCTTCTCTACCAACATAGACAACATGGTTGTCCTATTTCCTATATTGTTAATTTCTGTTCTAATCCTTTCTCTTCTGCTAGCATTAGGTTTAGACTGCTCCTCTTTTTGGTAAACATTTTCTTTTAAAAAGAAATAAAACACTATAAATGTTTCTAGTGTTTTAAATTACAGTGCACTAAACAAATGTTCATTTTAATATATTTTCCATTTCCCTAATATGTGACTTTATAATCGACTGCAGGAGACTTTTAAATGTTTTGATGAAAACTTCTAAAGGTCATAGAACAATCCTGACTTTCCCCACTGATTACTAATAATGCTTCACAGGATTTCAACTGCATGGTCATTTTTATGGTCCCACCCTACTGTGTACAGTGAGGACCTGCTGCATTTTGAAATACACAACTGTGGTATACTGTTCTTCTGATGGCCTGAAATGAGACATTAGTAACTGTGATGCAAAGAGAGGATTAATAAATGCCACACATTAGAGCTGTCTTCTTGGAAAGCTCACTCTGGCATGTACCTCTTGGAACCTGGCCACCACTTTGTGAGAAGCTCAAGTTAGCCATGTGGACAGCCCACTGGAGAATTGAATACCTGGCTAACAGCCCCAGTTGAGTTCCCAGATGACAGTCAAAACCAACCGGTCCACTATACGTGAGCCAACTTGGAGGTGGACCCCTGGCCCTAGTTGAGCCACCCCAGTAGACATTATATGGAATAAAGACAGGCTGTCCTGGCCAAACCTATCCAAATTGCAGAAGTGTAAGCAAATAAATAATTGTTGTCATTTTAGCCACTAATTTTTGTTTTTTCTTGTGCAGCATTAGATAACTGATAAAAGAGCTGACAAGATTTGCTGAGGGATTCAATGTGGAGTGGGAAAGAAAAAGAATGATCCTAAAGTTTTAGACTTGGGGAAATTAGAAGGATAAAGTTCCCATTTAATGAGATGTGAAAATTATGCAAAGAGCAGAATTTTGGGGGGCAGGGTGGGGTGGGTTGCCGTGATTTGAAAGTTCATTTTTAGATACAGTTGTACTTTGGTATCTGTGGGGGAATGATTCTATAACCCCACTACCCCCCCATTACCCTCCTTGAGGATAAAAAAATTTGCAGATTCTCAAGTTCCTTATGTAAAATGGTGTAGTATTTGCATATAAGCTACGCACACCCTCCCTTATACTTTAAATCATCTTTAGTTCACTTATAATACCTAATATAATATAAATGCCTGTAAATTCAAGTTTTGCCTTTTGGGAACTTTCTGGAATTTTTTTCCACCAAATATTTTCGATCTTCAGTTGGTTGAATCCACAGATGTGGAACCCATGGATACAAAGAGCCAACTGTATATTATATGTGAGATGACTCTTGAGACATAGATAAGGAGACTGAAGTTCAGAAAACAATACTTATTACTATCATGTACAATAAGACCCAGTAAGTTATTTGACCACCTATCAAAGAGAGAAGAGAACTCAAGTATTGAGTCCTGGATCACTTCAATGTTTAGAAGTTAGGGAGAAGATGCACCGAAAAGGAGAATGAGAAGGAATGGCTGGTGAGCTAAGAGGAATAGCAAGACAGAGGGTGACTATCAGGCAAACTGGAAACAGTGTTTTAAGAAGGAAGAAGGTGTGTCAAATGCCTGATACATCAATTAAGGTGAGAATTAAGAATTGAATAATTTCAGTGGCATTATGGCAACAAAAGCCTCCCTAAACGGTAAATCAGCATGAATTTCTGGCTCCCTACCCCTAAAATTGATTCTGGAAGAAGGATAAAGAAGAGACAGTATCTAAGAAATTAAAAATAAAAGTGAGAAACGCAGTGGAGAAAGAAGGTTGTTTGCAACTGGTGTGTGTTGGTGGGGGGGTGTATGCGATGATGCGGGAGTGTTGGTTGTAGCTTGGGGGAAAGAGTGGCAAGTCATAGCTGTGAGAGGATAAGTTAGAGAGAAGCAGTTGTAGGACAGTTCCTTCCTCCTCCCTATCATTAACTCAAAAATAATCAGTTGCTCTTCCTAGCCGAACTATTAAAAAAGGGCAAATAAATAAATAGGAGATAGACCAAATCACCACTATACCAGACTTTGTTTGTATGCCTTTTCAGATTCACTTGAGCCTACGTGTCCACTAGGCTTTGGTTGCTTGGTTAGGGGAGAGTCCTAGCTACTGCTACTCTCATATTGTCCCCTACCATTATAAGCTCTTTCAACCTTTTCTGGAGTAAAGGCTGGGCTTGCGTATGGCTGACGTGTTCCACATAGTGAGAGCTGTAACATATTAGAAGACCACATCTGACCTGTCTAGACCACGAGGCTCTAGCTCTTCTCACGACTTCTGGGTTCAGGGGAAGTGCTGTGCCAGAGTGTGGGAACTGGCTTTCCTAGCATTTGTCCAGAAGGGCTGGGTAACACAGTCGAGAAATCTAGGACAGTTAACCCCCGTGGGGGTAGACTCTAGCTAACAAGAGACAAGAGACTAAAAGGGGTCAGTAGATAAAATCCTTTCTTTTCCTTGGATGGCTGGATCTAAGGTTTAGCAGTTCCACTTTGCCTGCCTGGAAGACTGTCCTACATGACAAGCAATCAGCTACATTTTCTTATGAAATTATAGCCAGCTCAGAAACATAATACGTTGTATTGGCCTTCCCTCATTCTCTGCCTCACTTTTCATTTTCACTCACTCTAGCTTCTCTGAAGTTATACCTCCCAATAATACCTTAGCAGAGTAGCTTTTCTTCAGGTTTTGTTTTTCTAGGGAACATGAACTAAGACAGTTATTGATAAAGATTGGATAAATAAATTGTGATACAGTCTATAGTCCCAGAATAGAATATTATGAAGAGGGTAAATGAATAAATCTCAGCTCTAGGCAACAATATGGATAAGTCTCAGTAAAACAATATTGAGTGAGAAAAGTATTTAAAAAGACTATATACAGCACAATAGCCTTTAAAATTTTTTCAAAACAAATACTACTAAACAAAACATTTAGGAATATGTATGTGATTAAGCAATCTTTAAAAAACAAAGGAATGAGGAACACAAGTTGTTGATATTCTAGTTCTTGGGTTGGGTAATGACTAGCAGTTTTTACTATATTATAAATAAAATAATTGATTAATTAATTAAAGTAAGAAAGGGAAAAACAAGGTCACACATGAACAAAGGATGATGATGTTACGAACCTAAGGATTACGACTAAACAATTCTGTGCATCCAAGCCCCTAAACAGAATGAAAGAAAAAGAGAGGGGAGCTGGTAGAGGAAATGGTAGTGGCAAATAAAGAATCATTTTTCAGGTTTTGACTAAAGCAAGACTAGTATTCACTCATGGAAATATCATTTAAACATTTTGGCGTGTAGAAATTCAGTCTGTCAGAAAAAAAAAATCAAAGTAATTTTTAAAACAATGGATTTCTTATACTTACTGCTAAAAGTTTATCTCCAATCTGAAGTTTACCATCTTTATGTGCTGCGCCTCCTTCAATTATTTTGGTTACATAGATGCTATTATCCCCAGGAATATGCTGATTTCCAACACCTCCAGCAATGCTGAACCCAAGACCTGTATGGAAAGCACTAGCTTTAGAATTTCACCAATATATGTAAACTTAAGTCCAAATGACTGAAAACTAGAAATCCTAAGTATTTAAAAATCCTAAGTATTTTGTAATCAGGGGCAATTACAAATATAAGTGCTCCTATAGTTACAAATGAGTACCTTTTTACCCCCAGGTCACTTTTTAAAAAAATAATTAATTAATTAATTAATTAATTAAATTGGCTGTGCCAGGTCTTAGTTGCGGCACGCAGGATCTTTGTTGTGCCGTGCGGGATCTTTTAGCTGCGGCACGCAGGCTCCTTTAGTTGTGGCATAGGGGATCTAGTTCCCTGACCAGGGATCGAACCCGGGCCCCCTGCATTGGGAGCGTGGAGTCTTTAGCCGCTGGACCACCAGGGAAGACCCCCCACCCCACCCAGGTTACTTCTTAAAGTGTCTCTGTAAAATGCATTTGTTTGTTAGTTCAAAGAGATGGTGTAAAATTGCTTCACTTTTGTTTCCATCATAATTGCACTTCTTACTAACACTTTTAACACTTCCACAAGATTAAAACTGAGAAAAAAAAATTGGTGGTGGGCAGAACCAACAGCTTCAG
Source organism: Mesoplodon bidens (assembly GCF_964165515.1). Classification (NCBI taxonomy): domain Eukaryota; kingdom Metazoa; phylum Chordata; class Mammalia; order Artiodactyla; family Ziphiidae; genus Mesoplodon; species Mesoplodon bidens. The sequence goes on along the minus strand of NC_138161.1, from coordinate 110,853,397 downwards.
AAATGCAGATGCTTCTTCTCTTTTCAATATTCTATGAATTAATTTTAAGTAAGGAACTTCAATAATTCATAAATCACATAGCTTTAACACCAAACCTGTAGCTCTCTATGCATTTTTCCATGAAGCCACAAATTAGAATCAGTATTTCCATTTATCCTCAATCCCATCCATGTTTTCAAAATTCAGATCACATCCTAACAGTCTTCACTGCAGATGTAACTACTAATGACATGTTCATAATTTTTTTCTTTTAGCCTGTGTATCTGCATTTTATGCACTTTGTAGATTAATGATTACAAGTTAATATCAACACTACACATGACTGCAAAATGTTTGCACAGTATTCTACTTAAGACAAGAATCAGTAGAAATGGGCTTCCCTGGTGGCGCAGTGGTTGAGAATCTGCCTGCTAATGCAGGGGACACGGGTTCGAGACCTGGTCTGGGAAGATCCCACATGCCGCGGAGCAACTAGGCCCGTGAGCCACAACTACTGAGCCTGCGCGTCTGGAGCCTATGCTCTGCAACAAGAGAGGCCGCGACAGTGAGAGGCCCGCGCACCATGATGAAGAGTGGCCCCCGCTTGCCACAACTAGAGAAAGCCCTCGCACAGAAACGAAGACCCAATACAGCCAAAAAGAAACAAAAACCAGTAGAAATAACACAGAAATTCTAAAAATTCACTAAGTTCTGTAGATTACCAGCACTGTTAATCTTAGAATGTGTGTTATAAATAACTTCATAGTTACATTTCACTTAGAGATTTCTTACTTAATAATTTATCTTTGTTTGATTTATTTCATACCTTTAGGACCTTTAATGAGCTTTATTTCCATTATTTTTTCTGATACTGGTTTCCGTCTTTTTACGTACAAGCGTACAATAGATCCTGCTTCTTTCAATGCTTCAACTGCTTTGCTATGTGTCACATCACGAACGTCTACTTCATTTACTCGCAATATACAGTCATTGACCCTGAGGAAAAAAAACATTAAAAATCAAATATTAAAAATTTAATATCAATTTTTCTCTTTGCCAATTTTCTTTTCTTGACAACAGAATTATTTACTAGAATTATTTATAAGAAACTTCATGTTAAATTCCAATGTATCAAAAACTCATATAAATACAAACATTTCCCAAGGGCCAGCAAAGGAAACAGTGCAAATAATAGATCATTATACAAAAATATTAAATAATAACAACAGCTATAATTTTTTTTTTGTTTTTGGCTGCGCCTGGGTCTTGGTTGCTGCACATGGGCTTTCTCTAGTTGCGGCGAGTGGGGGCTACTCTTTGTTGCGGTGCATGGGCTTCTCATTGCAGTGGCGGTCTCTTGTTGGGGAGCACAGGTTCTAGGCACGCGGGCTTCAGTAGTTGCAGCACGTGGGCTCAGTAGTTGCAGCACATGGGCCTTAGAGGGTGTAGGCTTCAGTAGTTGCGGTGTGTGGGCTTAGCAGTCGTGGCTCCCGGGCTCTAGAGCGCAGCCTCAGTAGCTGTGGCGCATGGGCTTAGTTGCTCTGTAGCATGTGGGATCTTCCCGGACAAGGGAGCGAACCTGTGTCCCCTGCACTGGCAGGCAGATTCCTAAACACTGTGCCACCAGGGAAGTCCCGACAGCTGTAATTTGTATGATTACGTATAGAAATTAAGATATTTTAGAAAAACAGCAAATATTTATTTAGCACTAACCACATGCTAGGAACTTCTTTTAGTGTTTTAACCCTTACAACAATCTGTAAGGTAGATACATATTTATATCCCCATTTTATAGATAGAAAAACTGAGGTACAAAGTTTAAATAACTTTCCCAAGGCCACCCTGATAATGACTAACAGAGCAGTGATTCAAACATAAAAAATCTGAGGCTCAGACTGAATAACTAGCTTAAGGTCACAGCAGCAAAACTGAGATTAATTCATTGATTTACCAAAAAATAAACTAATCTCAGTTTCAACTGCATGGTATTCATGTAGAAAACAAATAAAAAGATGGTCATCTCAAATTGGGCAGGGACGGGGAACAAAACAATTAAAACATTTAAAGTGATCATGATAAACTTCTATATCTAATTAACTTTCTTTAGAGAAAAGAAATTCTATATCCAAAGACAGTGATACCTCAGAGTTAGTACTATAGGTATGTTCTCCAGTGAAACAAATGGAACATACTAATTTTCACACATGAAGCACAACTAAAAGGCCAATAACAGAATCAGGAAGTAAATATTTACATTTACATGAAAGTCAAATTATTGATTTCATATCTAACTTCATTAATATACCACTTATCATATCCAGTCAGAAGTTTAGAAACTGAAAAGCTGTATAAGGCATGAATAGCCTTAAAATAAGATACTGTTTTTAACAGACCATATATAATCCTTAGTCCTAAAACTTTAGGAAACCATAACTATGTATAAAAAGCAACAAATAAGGCACCAGGAAAAGTGCCACAATCTATGGTCTAAGGAAACAACAAACTATGCTAAAGATATTTTCTGAAATGGAACATTACATTTAAACAAAAGACCAATGTGACTTACATTTATTCAATTTAGAAAATAGATTAATTTATTTAAAATTTGCATAATCTTTACTACTCTTTGTGGTCTGGGATACCAACTCAGATATATATGATTCCCTGTACCTTAAATAAGCGTATACACGTTTCCCACCCAGAAAATAACACATTTTGTGAATGTATTTGAACATACAATGGGAAATCTATGACTTCTATAAATTTTCTCAGAAATATTTAGACAGTCAAATTTATTATTCAAAATGCTTAACTTCTAAGATAAAATTGAATTCCTAATTGAAAAGAGGGAAAATGCTTAAAGCACAATTATCTCATTCATTCATTTGATATCTGAGCATCTACCTTATGTTAGTTATTATGATAGCGTTCATTTGTATTTATTCATTGTTCAGTTTGCCTCAAGAAAAAGATACAAAGAGGATTTGGTATCACAACATAAAGTGCAAAACATACCGCAATCTTCCATCTTGGGCAGCTGCTCCCCCTGCAATTATTTTGGTAATGAAAATACTTGAGTCATCTCCAATGTGTGGGTTGTCTGTACCTCCTGCAATGCTGAAACCAAGCCCTGAATTTCCCTGGGGATAGAGGGGAAAAAAATTGAGTAATAATTATCTTTATTGATAGGTTCCCGTCATTATAGGACCTAGAAACTGTACTAACATAGGGAACACACACATAAACGCCTATGTATAGGAAATATCATGATTTTATATTAAGAAATATAAGGAAAGCTCTTTTTTCTCTATGAATTCAGAGGTATTACTGCTGAATAGGTGAGGCTGATGATGTACTGAGTACTTCCGGAGTCTGGTCTATACGTCTTTCTTTAAAATTATGTGCAGTTTGTCCTTGGAGAGGTGTCACCATTAGGTCTCTTTCTTTTAGACTGCATCTTGCTCACGTTTGGTAAGGCAAATTGCTCCCAAGAGAAAAACAATGAAGCGATCCTTCTGCTGCTGTTATTTCCGAGTAGGTAATACCAATATATTATTTCAGCCTAAATTTTTTAAAAAGGGGTACTGGGTGGTGCTTTTCTTCTGCTAACTTTGCCATCAGCTTATTTTAAAATGACCAAATTGTATGAGCTAAGTAACACAGCCATCATCCTTGATGTGTTTAACCAAGACACCTGACCAGCAAAAGGCAGTTTTTAATACTGCAAGTCCAACTGGAGAACTTAACATTGGTGTAACTTTCTTGACAGCAGTCAATTTTGCCAAAGTAGCATTACTTCTTATTTTATTTACGTACTGGATATTTGAATAATATTTTCTTTGAAGAAAGGGTTCTACTGCTACAAAAAGCAAAACTGATCTAAGCAAAGGTATTAAACGTTTGTTTTTGCAAGAATGTTCTAACTTTGGTTTTCAGGCAGCTCAAATAAGTGGGTATAGCTGGATCTATTACTAAACTGTATTAAATAGCTTAGAATTTCACTAGACTATGACATGTCCTAAAGTTCTATTTTAATAAAAAAATTTTTTCAGTCTAAACTCTTCAAGAGTTACTAGAGTATCAATAATAGTATCAATAGGTTGTATGGGGCTACCAAGTTACTCAGGTATTCGAGTTCTCTTTTTTACTTGCTTTTTAAAAAATTGAGATATAATTACAAATAACTTTGTGTAAGTTTAAGGTGTACAACATATTGATTGATACATTTATATAGTACAATATGATTACCACCTTAGCTTTATTTAGCTAACACCTCTATGAGGTCACATAATTGCCATTTATTTTTTGTGGTGAGAACATTTAAGATCTAGTCTCTTAGCAATTCTGAAGATTATAATACAGTATTGTTGATTATATTCACTACCTGTGCATTAGATCTCTGGAACTTATTCATCTTCTAGTTGCAAGTTTTTATACTTTAACAACATCTCCCCAATTCCTGGTACACAAGCTCTTTAATCAGTGAAAAATACAATGTACAGTTCTGACTAAATAAAGGAATTTAAAAGGTACTGGGAAAAGGTGAAAAGATGAATAAGATAAAAAGTTAAGACTATATGTCAAGAAATCTCAATAAAGCTGGGAAAAAACCAACAAAATGCCACAATAAAATGTGTACAATACATTAATACTCTATTTACTTGTAAGACTCAGTCATCCATGTCACTTGAACAGGTGGGCCCAAATTCAGGTAAATGGGCAATAAAAAACTATTATCCCTCTGAAGTCTATTTTTACTCAGTTTATTCTGGCTTCAAACATAAACAAATTTAATTATCTAGGATTTTAAATATACATTCAGTTATTAGAAAATTCACTTATGAGGAGCACTTCATTTCCCAAAAATGCTGGTCAGACAAGGTGGCACTGCTAAAATACAGTATCAATTGAATGCAGATATTCTTTTTTTTTTTTTTTTTTTGGTACGTGGGCCTCTCACTGTTGTGGCCTCTCCCTTGCAGAGCACAGGCTCCAGACGCACAGGCTCAGCGGCCATGGTTAATGGGCTCAGCTGCTCCGCGGCATGTGGGATCTTCCCAGACCAGGGCACGAACCCGTGTCCCCTGCATCGGCAGGCGGACTCTCAACGACTGCGCCACCAGGGAAGCCCAAATGCAGATATTCTTAAGGGGAAAATACATCAAGAAAATTTACACGTCTGAATTGTATCCTTAAGTTATTTTCTGACTGGGGGAATGCATAAGAAGTTTTCAATAAGGTCTTTTCCATTAAATCTATGGTTATTATCTTGTTGGGAAACAAAACTGATACAATGACCATATTACTAGGATATTAAATACTTATTTAAAATAAATATTTTATTATGTGAAAGATAAATAATAAAATAAAAAACTGAGAAAAATCTGAGAAACTGTCAGTCTAGAGGAGCACAAGGAGACATCATAACTAAATGTAATGTGGTATTCCAGATGGGATCCTGGAAGAGAAAAATATAAAAAGTAAGGAAATCCAAATAAAGTACAGACTTCAGTTAATTATAATGTATTACTATTGGTTCATTAGTTGAAAAAAATGTATTCTAGTAATGCAAAGATGTTAATAATAGGTGAAACTGCGTCCAGGTTAAATGGAAGCTCTCTGTACTACTTTTCTGTAAATCTAAAACTATGTTAAATAAAAAGTTTATTTAAAAAAAAGGTTATTAAAGAAAAGCAACGTGCTCTGAAAATGCCACGGCTAATTTTATACGTGGACGCATTAAAGAAACTAATATTATATGGTTCTGACAGGTGATCTTCCTTGGATCCTATATGAAAGAGCAGTATATTTAAAGAGTTCTTTAAAGCAACAGGTTTATGCATAAAAACTTAAGATAATTAATAGTTTTTACCCTTTCAAGTGTGATTTCTTCATATTCATAATCTGCATCAGTGCCATTAACCTAATGGGGGAAAAAAGAAGTAGCACAGAAATTTAGAGTGTGAAATTTAAAATGGCAAGACATAATTTTTGCATGATTTCTTAATGAAAACCTGTTAAATGTCATAGTAATCGAGTAATATAGCTTGATTTTAGCAGTTTTAGGGAAGATTTTCAAGGAATGGAAGAATACAAATGTGATTAATGAGTTGACACTCATGGTATTGTGACTTTCAAATACAGAAAGGGTACATTCAGCTTTTAATACTTACTGAACTCTTGCCTCTCTTCTCTGCCTTGATCCACACATCTAATCAGGTGCCAATTCTTACTGACTTAAATATTTCATTTTTTCCTGAAAACCATCACCCCTTCATTTTCATTTCTATTACCTTGCTTCAAAAGCCTTTGTTAACTCATCTGGACTACTGCAAGTGTAATCTACCCAATCTCTTAGATTACTCTTCTCCATTGCTCAAACCATTCTAATGTGTTTTACATAGATAGATCTTTATGGAGCCCATGTATAACATACTTGCTCCAAAATTCTCAAAAACTCTCATACAAGGCTCTGTATGAACTGACCCCAATCTATCACTCAACTTCATTCTAACATGTTGCTCACCTCTTCATGAGCCTTATATACCATCACACTTGAATGACTTGCTCCTTCCTTTACATATCCTGCAAGTTCCTCCCTCCACATCTGTTACTTTATTGCTTCCTGTCAAATTTCAGTTACTTATTTCATGTCCAACTTTGATTCACCAATCGCACTCTTGCTTACACCATACAGACCAAGCACTTTATCTCATTCCTTCTAATTTATTCCATATCTCCTCCTGGAAGAAGTAATTCCCATAGCAAAGGCCACTGGTGAAGGGTGAATAGTGCTTGGAATCAGATTAACTGGGATTCAAATCATTGCTTTAACATTTCTGGTGATACGAAGCTGGGCAAAATACCCAATCTAATAAGTCAAATAGGGATTGTGATAAACTTCATCTCTAGATGCATCCCATCTTCCATCCCAAGTGCTCTTTTGCAATATGATTGAACCATCCTACCATGAAGAGATGTTATCTACTTCCCCTTCCCTCGGATCTAGGCAGGTTCTAGATGACCACTGTTAAAAAGAATGTGGCACAAATGTTTTGTGGTTTTTGAATCTAGGTCATGTGATGCCTTGTAGTGTTTGCCTTTGTCTTAGAATGCACTTTCTTAGAATCCAGAAGCTATAATGTGAGGAAGCTCAAAGATCCTATGCAGAGATTCAAATGAAGGAGCATCAAGACTCCTGGCCAAAAGCCCCAGCTGCACCTCTAACCAGCAACTAGCACTAACTGCCAGCCATGGACAATGAGGCTATTTTGGATCTTCCAGTCTTTTCCAGTGCCCCAGCCAAGATCATGTAAAACAAAACTATCCAGTTAACCCAGAAAATCATGAGAAATAATGAATTATTTTTAAAGTCACTAAGTTTCAGGGTGGTTTTTTATACAGCAATAAAATAATGAAACAACAGAATAATGAAATCTATGTGAGGTAATCTGTTTTCTTCACCATACTACAAGAAAGCAACCCCTAATTCAGGTCCAATGCAGGAGCTAGGGGTTTTCTTCCTGAGGATTTTTGAAACTCATCTCTACTACTTTTATGGGTTCTTAATTCTTATGGTTCTAATGGATACAAACCCAATTGCTACTTTGTTTCATCTTCTTTTTCAACTGAAGATATTTTCTTCTTGTTTTTGAAATTATGTTATATATATGTGTGTATACACACACATATACACATATATATACAAACATATATACATACACACAATATATATGTGTATATATATATAAATCTATGATTTATATGCCTAAAGAGTGCAGGAGGGTTATACATATGCATATCCTGCCAACTTGACTGGAAGTTCTTTTTTATGAGTAAAAATAAAATCTGTATCTGCAGCTATACCACTCTTCTTATTCTAAAGGTTATTTGTATCATTTTTATTTTTTCGTGCTCAGACTTGCTAAAAGTCTATCAGTCTTTATCAAAGAAGTACTTTTAACATCACTGAATTATTACATTCTATGCTATTACATTCTGCTTTTATTTTTTATCAATTCTTTACTCTTTCCTTAAGCCCTTTTTAAAGCTTCTTGAGTTGAATGTGCAATTCATTTACGATTATTACTTTTTCTATTTTTAAAAACACCCATTAAAGTTAATAAATTTTCCTTGGCACATGGCTTTGGCCAAATCCCCAAACTGCTACATTGGGCTCTATTTTTGTTCATTTGTTTATTTCAAAATAGCCTGAAATTTTATTCTGGAAAACATTTCCAAGTCAGTATACTTACATAGTCCTTTTGGTATTAATATATAATACAGTATAAATTTTTGTGTTGTGAGCTTATGGACTTCTGCTTTAAGGAATTTGAGATTTTCACCATTAAGCCTTCTCAAAAGGCAGGTACTCCAAGCTCTACCCACCACCAGTCCCTCCCATCAGGAAACCTGCACAAGCCTCTCAGATAGCCTCATCCACGAGACGACAGACAGCAGAAGCAAGAAGAACTACGATCCTGCAGCCTGTGGAACAGAAACCATATTCACAGAAAGATAGACAAGATGAAAAGGCAGAGGGCTATGTACCAGATGATGGAACAAGCCAAAACCCCAGAAAAACAACTAAATGAAGTAGAGATAGGAAACCTTCCAGAAAAAGAATTCAGAATAATGATAGTGAAGATGATCCAGGATATCGGAAACACAATGGAGGCAAAGATCAAGAAGATGCAAGAAATGTTTAACAAAGACCTAGAAGAATTAAAGAACAAACAGAGATGAACAATACAGTAACTGAAATGAAAACTAAACTAGAAGGAATCAATAGCAGAATAACTGAGGCAGAAGAACGGATAAGTGAACTGGAAGACAGAATGGTGGAATTCACTGCTACAGAAGAAAGAAAAAAGGATAAAAAGAAATGAAAACAGCCTAAGAGACATCTGGGACAACATTCACATTATAGGGGTCCCAGAAGGAGAAGAGAGAGAGAAAGGAACCGAGAAAATATTTGAAGAGATTATAGTCAAAAACTTCCCTAACATGGGAAAGGAAATAGCCATGCAAGTCCAGGAAGCGCAGCGAGTCCCATACAGGATAAACCCAAGGAGAAACACACTGAGACACGCAGTAATCAAACTGACAAAAATTAAAGACAAAGAAAAATTATTGAAAGCAGCAAGGGAAAAGGACCTACAAAAACAAACCCAAAACAATTAAGAAAATGGTAATAAGAACGTACATATCGATAATTACCTTAAACGTGAATGGATAAAATGCTCCAACCAAAAGACACAGGCTTGCTGAATGGATACAAAAACAAGACCCATATATATGCTGTCTACAAGATACCCACTTCAGACCTAGGGACACATACAGATTGAAAGTGAAGGGATGGGAAAAGATATTCCATGCAAACGGAAATCAAAAGAAAGCTGGAGTAGCAATACTCATATCAAATAAAATAGATTTTAAAATAAAGAATGTTACAAGAGACAAGGAAGGACACTATATAATGATCAAGGGATCAATCCAAGAAGATATAACAATTATAAATATATATGCACCCAACATAGGAGCACCTCAATACATAAGGCAACTGCTAACAGCTGTAAAAGAGGAAATCGACAGTAACACAATAATAGTGGGGGACTTTTAACACCTCACTTACACCAATGGACAGATCATCCAAAATGAAAATAAATAAGGAAACAGAAGCTTTAAATGACACAATAGACCAGATAGATTTAATTGATATTTATAGGACACTGCATCCAAAAAGAGCAGATTACACTTTCCTCTCAAGTGTGCACAGAACATTCTCCAGGATAGATCACATTTTGGGTCACAAATCAAGCCTCAGTAAATTTCAGAAAATTGAAATCATATCAAGCATCTTTTCTGACCACAATCCTATGAGAATAGAAATGAATTACAGGGGAAAAAACATAAAAAACACAAAGACATGGAGGCTAAACACTACATTACTAAATAACCAAGAGATCACTGAAGAAGTCAAAGAGGAAATCAAAAAATACCTAGAGACAAATGACAATGAAAACACGACAATCCAAAATCTATGGGATGCAGCAAAAGCAGTTCTAAGAGGGAAGTTTATAGCTATACAAGCTTACGTCAAGAAACAAGAAAAACCTCAAACAAACAATCTAACCTTACACCTAAAGGAACCAGAGAAAGAAGAACAAACAAAACCCAAAGTTAGCAGAAGGAAAGAAATCATAAAGATCAGAGCAGAAGTAAATGAAACAGAAACAAAGAAGACAACAGCAAAGATCAATAAAACTAAAAGCTGGTTCTTTGAGAAGATAAACAAAATTGATAAACCATTAGCCAGACTCATCAAGAAAAAGAGGGAGAGGACTCAAGTCAATAAAATTAGAAATGCAAAAGGAGAAGTTACCACAGACACCACAGAAATACAAAGCATCCTAAGAGACTACTACAAGCAACTCTATGACAACCAAATGGACAACCTGGAAGAAATGGACAAATTCTTAGAAAGGTATAACCTTCCAAGACTGAACCAGGAAGAAATAGAAAATATGAACAGACCAATCACAAGTAATGAAATTGAAACTGTGATTAAAAATCTTCTAACAAACAAAAGTCCAGGACCAGATGGTTTCACAGGTGAATTCTATCAAACATTCAGAGAAGAGCTAACACCCATCCTTCTCAAACTCTTCCAAAAAACTGTGGCGGAAGGAACACTCCCAAACTCATTCTACGAGGCCACCATCACCCTGATACCAAAACCAGACAAAGATATTACAAAAAAGGAAAATTACAGACCAATATCACTGATGAATATAGATGCAAAAATCCTCAACAAAATACTAGCAAACAGAATCCAACAACACATTAACAGGATCATACACCATGATCAGGTGGGATTTATCCCAGGGATGCAAGGATTCCTCAGTATATGTAAATCGATCGATTTGATACACCATATTAACAAATTGAAGAATAAAAACTATATGATCATCTCAATAGATGCAGAGAAAGCTTTTGACAAAATTCAACACCCATTTATGATGAAAACTCTCCAGAAAGTGGGCATAGAGGGAACCTACCTCAACATAATAAAGACCATATATGACAAAGCCACAGCAAACATCATTCTCAACGGTGAAAAACTGAAAGCATTTCCTCTAAGATCAGGAACAAGACAAGGATGTCCACTCTCACCGCTATTATTCAACATAGTTTTGGAAGTCCTAGCCATGGCAATCAGAGAAGAAAAAGAAATAAAAGGAATACAAATTGGAAAAGAAGTAAAACTGTCACTGTTTGCAGATGACATTATACTATACAGAGAGAATCCTAAACATGCCACCAGAAAACTACTAGAGCTAATCAATGAATTTGGTAAAGTTGCAGGATACAAAATTAATGCACAGAAATCTCTTGCATTCCTATACACTAATGATGAAATATCTGAAAGAGAAATTAAGGAAACACTCCCATTTACCACTGCAACAAAAAAAATAAAATATCTAGGAATAAACCTCCCTAGGGAGACAAAAGACCTGTATGCAGAAAACTATAAGACACTGATGAAAGAAATTAAAGATGATACCAACAGATGGAGAGATATACCAGGTTATTGGATTGGAAGAATCAATATTGTGAAAATGACTATACTACCCAAAGCAATCTACAGATTCAATGCAATCCGTATCAAATTTCCAATGGCATTTTTTATGGAACTAGAACAAAAAAATCTTAAAATTTGTATGGAGACACAAAAGACCCCAAATAGCCAAAGGAGTCTTGAGGGAAAAAAACAGCTGCAGGAATCAGACTCCCTGACTTCAGACTATACTACAAAGCTACAGTAATCAAGACAATATGGTACTGGCACAAAAACAGAAACACAGATCAGTGGAACAAGATAGAAAGCCCAGAGGTAAACCCACGCACCTATGGTCAACTAATCTATGACAAAGGAGGCAAGGATATACAATGGAGAAAAGACAGTCTCTTCAATAAGTGGTGCTGGGAGAACTGGACAGCTACATGTAAAAGAATGAAATTAGAACACTCCCTAACACCATACACAGAAATAAACTCAAAATGGATTAGACACCTAAATGTAAGATCGGACACTATAAAACTCTTAGAGGAAAACATAGGAAGAATACTCTCTGACATAAATCACAGCAAGATCTTTTCTGATCCACCTCCTAGAGTAATAGAAATTTAAACACAAATAAAGAAATGGGACCCAATAAAACTTAAAAGTGTTGCATGGCAAAGGAAACCATAAACAAGATGAAAAGACAACCCTCAGAATGGGAGAAAATATTTGCAAATGAATCAACGGACAAATCTCCAAAATATATAAACAGCTCATGTAGCTTGATATTAAAAAAACAAACAACTCAATCCAAAAATGGGCAGAAGACCTAAATAGACATTCCTCCAAAGAAGACATACAGATGGGCAAGAAGCACATGAAAAGCTGCTCAACATCACTAATTATTAGAGAAATACAAATCAAAACTACAATGAGGTATCAGCTCACACCAGTTAGAGGGCTTCATCAGAAAATCTACAAACAACAAATGCTGGAAAGGGTGTGGAGAAAAGGGAACCCTCTTGCACTCTTGGTGGGAATGTAAGCTGATACAGCCACTATGGAGAACAGTATGGAAGTTCCTTAAAAAACTAAGAATAGAATTATCATACGATCCAGCAATCCCACTACTGGGCATATACCCAGAGAAAACCACAATTCAAAAAGACACATGCACCCCAGTGTTCACTGCAGCACTCTTTACAACAGCCAGGTCATGGAAGCAACCTAAATGCCCATTGATAGACGAATGGATAAGGATGATGTGGCACATATATACAATGGAATATTACTCAGCCATAAAAAGGAATGGAATTGGGTGATTTGCTGAGATGTGGATGGATCTAGAGACTGTCATACAGAGTGAAGTCAGAAAGAGAAAAACAAATATCGTATATTAACGCACATATGTGGAGCCTAGAAAAATGGTACAGATGAACCAGTTTTCAGGGCAGAAATTGAGACACAGATGTAGAGAACAAACGTGTGGACACCAAGTGGGGAAAGCCGAGAGGGGGGGTGGGGGGGGTGTTGTGATGGATTGTGAGATTGGGATTGACATGTATACACTGATGTGTATACAAATTGATGACTAATAAGAACCTGCTGTATTAAAAAAAAAAAAAAGGTAGGTACTTAGTAAACGTCCTTGACACTTCACTTAATGCAAAGTCATGATGTATTGATATCTGGTGAGGATTCTCGGTAGCATAGAGTAATTTAAAAAAGGTAAAAAGTGAGAAGGCCATATGAACCCCAGATGACTTTATTCCTATATGCTTAATAACTTGAAACTGTCTGATAATTTCATGTATAGAGAGAATTCAATAACATCATTAAACACATTCAAACTGGGCTTCTAAATGCCAAGAATACATTATCAAAACCACAAATTACTCTACAAGTACCACTTTATTAACAGTAAAAGTACAAAAAAATAATGTTGGTGTAATATTTTCAAAAGCTATATGGTTTCCAGCAAAACTACAAAATGGTTGATTTGCTTAGTTTTCTTTTTATAATAGCTTTATAAAATGCAGCTTCCAACAGGAAAGAAATGCTTGGCTAATGGGTTTATCACTCTCAATTAACAGGATAAGGTGAGAGGTAAGCTGTGTATAAAATGCGAGAAGAGAGATCAATCTTTAGACAACATAATATTTTACTGACAAAATATTTGGTTTTTTTCGCCCCTTAAAAATAGAAAAGAATAGATTTAGAATACTTCTTGAGAACTGTCATTGCTACTACTTCCTAGGTTTTGAATTTAGTCCTATTAACAAAATGGGATTGTGTATTGGGGTGGGGGTGAAAGATGGAGAAGAAACTAGAAGTGGATTGGAGCCTGATTGTGAAAGGTCTTGAATGCTTTCCTGATGAATGAGAAATATTCTTGAAAGTTTGGGAACATCAAGTAGGTTTAATAGATTTTCCAGAAAAAGAACTGTGGCAGTATGTAACAGAAATGGAGAGAAATTGGAGAAAAGTAAATTGATAAAGAAGTTATGGCAATAATTTGGGTAAAAGGAAGAAATTCCAAAGACACTTAAGAATTGGTGGTAAATTTCTAAATATTAAAAAAAATCTTAATATTAACGGGGAAAAAGTCCCATAAAGTCATAACTAAGAATAACTACTCTATAATAAACCTGACCAGGAAAAAAAATCAGATTATATAACATATAGCAAAGATGAGTTGTATTCCACTGATCTAATATGATTTGGGACCAGAACTATGCTGCTTTAATTAAACAGTGTTTTATTATCTGCAGGGAAATCCCCCCAAATTACTTTTATTTAAAATTTTACTTGGTTATTTTGAGTTTTTAACTTTGCTACATCAACACTGTCCAAAAGAACTTTCTGTGTGATGGAAGTGTAAAATAATCTGCCTTTTCCAATACAGGAGTTACTTACCCACACATGGTTACTGAGTGCTTGAAATGTGACTACTGAAACAGAGAAACTATATTTTAAATATTATTGAATTTTGATCAATATAAATTAAATACCAACACATGGCCAGTGGCTTACTATTTTGGAAGATGCAGCTCTAGATGAATCATTAAGTCTAACTCCATCCCTCCAAAACACATGTACATATTCTCTTTTTTCTCTCCTCCTCCTTTTAAGTATTAATATCAATTTATACTTAAAACTGAGTATAATACATCATACTTAATGGTAAAAGACTGAAAGCTTTCTCCCAAGGATCAGGAACAAAACAAGAATGTTTGCTCTGCAACTTCTATAAAACATTTTAAGGGAGGTTCTAGCCACGGCAATTAAGCAAGAAAAATAAATAAAAGGCATCTTTATTGGAAAGGAAGAAGTAAAACTATCTCTGTAGATGACATGATCTTATATAGAAAATCCAAAGGAATCTACATGAAAAAAACCGTTAGAGCTAATAAATGAGTTCAGTAACATTGTAGGTAGAAGATCAATACTCCCAAATCCATTATATTCCCATATGTTAGCAATGAAAAATCCATAAATGAAATTAAGGAAACAATTTCATTTATAATAGCATTAAAAGAATAAAAATACACAGAAATAAATTTAACAAAAGTAGTGTAAGACATGTACACTGAAAATTATAAAACATTGGTAACAAAATTAAAGATGTAAGTGAATGGAAAGACAGTCTGTGTTCATGGACTGAGAGACATAATGTTGATAAAATGACAATAATCCCCAGATACTTGTATGCCAACGTTTACCACAGCATTATTCACAACAGGCAAAAGGTGGAAACAACCCAAGAGTCCATCAAGAGAAGGATGAATAAACAAAACGTGGTGTGTGTGTGTGTGTGTATGTGTGTGTGTGTATATATATATATGTAAAATGAAAAATAATTCAGCCATAAAAAGGAATGACATTCTGACACATGCTACAACATAATGAACCTTGAAAACGTTATGCTAAGTGAAAGCAGCCAGATACAAAAGGCCACATATTGTATGATTCTATTTATATGAACGGTCTAGAAAAGACAAAGCCATAGTGACAGAAAATAGATTAGTGGTTGCCAGGGGCTGAGGTAAGGGCAGAATGCGGAGTGACTGCTAATGGGTACAGGGTTTCCTTACAAGGTGATGAAAATGTTCTGGAATTTGAAAGTGGTGGTGATGGCACAACATTGTGAATAGACTAAAACCACTGAATCGTATACTTTAAAGGGGTAGATTTTGTGTTACGTCTCTCAACGTAAAATTTTTTAAGGTGAAAAAGTTGAAAAAGGTGAGATATAACATAAATTCAAATTGAAACAATGAGTTAATACATTTTAAACATTATGCTAACAAAAGATCAAAAAGTTAATTACCACCCCATGCTAGTGACAGTATGGGGTAAAAACAGTAATAATTTTTGTTGAAGTACAAATGGATACAACTCTGTGAAGTACAATTTGGCAATAATGATCAAATCTAAAAATTGACACACCCTTTGAGCAATCTATGTATCAATATATAAATATACTGATTATATAATTGCATATATACACAAAAATATCTATACAAAAATTATCAGTGGGGGCATTGATTTTTATATGGTAAAAGTCTGAAAATAACACATATATGCTTGTACATGCACAGAATGTTTACAGAAGGATATATATATATTATATATATATAAATTACTTAATTTTAGAAAGCATGGTGACAACAATCAGAAAAAAAAGTGTTATAAAGCAATAGCTGCAAGTTTTCTTATTTTTATTCAGCAATACATAGCTGGTATTAAACGATCAGGACTTAACAAAGGAATAACAAGTTTAAAAACCATTTTGGAATGTATTTTAAATTTCAGAATTAAATTAAAAACCTGAAAAGAATAGTTATTAAACATTTTACACAGTGTTCTTCAAGTATGATAAAGTACCACACTCTGAAAAATCTTGCTTAAGAAATTGGAATTTATGTTTTAGCCTTACGTACTGAAAAAGTTTAATAAAGCAGGCCCAAGGGTGCTATCACTAAAAGGGTCTTAGCAGGCATTTGAGAAATTGATTTTGGGTGTGTTCCCACCATTCCCTAAATGAAAGGGCTGCTTACTGTGGCTAGACTTTGCAAAGACAATGCATTTTATGCTGAACACCTGTTTTTCTTCTGGGAGCTTGGAAATTTGGTATGTGCTGGACAAAGGATGCCTATGTGATCATCACCAATAAATAACTTTGTGCTGTGTCCATAATGGGCTTCCCTGGGCAGAAAAACTGCAAACGTGTTGCTACATTTTCACTGCTAGGTGAAAAGAGTGCTCTGTGGACCCCTCTGGGGAGGAAGAAAGTAGAAGGAAATCTAACCATGGATTCTTCTGGGCATACAGCCTTATAATCTGACTGTAGATCCTGACTTATCACATAGCTGTAATAAATCTTAGCCATAAGTACAACATGCTGAGCCTTGTGAATCCTTTTAGCAAATTTCTCACCGTGGGTAGTGAATGGTTTTCAAGACTCCCAACATACCCTGCTTTAGCAGGAAAAGTATTTTTTGAATAATATGTCATACAAACTTAAAATTAATACAACTTTTACTCTAAGTTTGCTGCTTGTATGCTAGTCCTGCTTTTAATTTGTTGACATTTCCCCTAAAATGCATGTGTATTTATTTTCCTTGTTGATATCATTTTCTGTTAGTTCTTACATATTAACCTTTCAGTTGAAAGGGTTTTAAAATAAAAATATTTAATCACTGATTCTGTCCTTAAGCAAAACATAAGTCAACAAAAAGAAAAAGTGAGGGAGAAAGAAATGTGAAGAATATTGACAAAAGTACAAACAAAATTCTGCTTAAGTATTCTTTATCCATGTGAAAGGTGACACTGACTGAAAAGAGTATTTTTGGTTTGTATTAAGTATTATTATTTGAAGTTTTCAAAAATTCCCCCAAAATTTGATATACCCATAAAATATAAACAGAAGATAAAGCCAAATATAATGTTTTAAAGTATAGACTGAAATCAACTAGTTAAACTAGTTAAACTAGTTAAAAAATTGGAGAAAAAGATTTTTACAATCTATTAAATTATGCACCATTTGCTTTTTTTAAAATGTGTGAGCACAACTTCTACTTAAACATCTCTGAAGATATTTTATTTGGGGTGAAAAATGTTAGATTCTGCTGTTCTGGCTATTTATCTCTAGGAGAAAGAAGGCTTTTTAACAGAAGAAGTTTAGAGAGAAGCACTAATCAATTTAAAGTTATAAAGTTATAACTAATTATTTTAATATGTGAACACCTATAAACCTGGTCACTAAAAATCTAGTCACTCAATTAGACTTCAAAAATGACTCTTTGAATATATGGCATTGTGTAAATGACCACTGGTCAGATAGCGAAAGTTATTCATTTTAATTTAAAAATAAAATTTCTTATTTCAACATTTCTGCTTTTCAAGTGTATAGAAAAAGAACAATCAAAAAAGGACGGTACTGCTTCATTTACTTTAACAATTACAGCTTAGTGATAGAACACTGTAAGCACAATGTATTAGAGAAAATAATGCTGTGAGTTTTGTATCTATATCAAAACCTACAAAAGAGAAAACAGAATTATTTAAATATGGCAATGAATGGAACTTACATAAGTTGATGTTTCCAAGCTATCTGTGTTGACCAGTACTGGAGGAGGATTTGCCTTAGAGAAAGAATTGTAAATGTATTAGGCTTAACAGGAAAATGGACACATTACATAATAATGTTCACAAATGTTAGAAGCATATGAAAGATTTGCTATTTCTTTAAGTATAATTTTATATGAACTTTTCATATGTTAAACTATGTACCCAGTTTCTAGCACCAATAGAAAGATTTAGGTATAGGCAGTTGTTATATTTGCTTTTGAGAAATAAGTTCTTATTTCTGCTAAAACAGACACAATTTTCTTAAGATTTGCAAAGAAGTTCACCAGCCTTCTCAAAAAATCCACAAATATTCTCTAGCATAACAAACAACTCTTCCCAAATTGGTTAGAAATCATTTGCTTTTCTAGTCTCAAGGATCCCATGAAGATTCCAATCATTTTATCACCCAGAAAAAAAATTCTGTCCCACACTGAACTGTGTTTAAACACTGGAAAAAAGCCATACAAAGAAATCAATCGCAAACTTTTAGAATACTGGAAACACATTCAACGTAAAAGCCCTCAATTGTTATCAACTGCGATTACTGCTTTCCATGTGTTATTCTAGACCACTCACAGAATAACTAGTGGTCAAAAAACCCCACAAAAAAACCCACAAAAAAACAAAAACAAAAAAGCCAAGTAGAATAATAACATAGCTCTAATTAAGTTTAGAATAAGAAAAGCTTGGCTTTCTGCTTAAGTTGAAAAGTGTTTATTATGTAGGTGCAATAAAACTTAAAGAATAAAATGCAATTAATACCAAATGAAAAACAGACCAGAATATACTAGAAAACTGATGTGATTCCTCTTAAAATTATCTTTCTTCTGCATATTTAAGAGTATAAAGTTACCAAGTCAAATGACATCTTCAGAGAATCAAGAAGATGACTATCCTTTAAATAAATTTTAAGAGATGTGTTTAAACATTAACAGTTCTTCTACTCTAATTAACTAAAGAATTACACAAAAAGGTTGTATGAAGGAAACATAATACACAAAATAACCGTTTTCTTCCAAGTGTATGGGCTTTTCTAAAAGGTGAATGAATATTCAGAATTCAAATGTTTTACATTATTTTCAGCAAAGTACTAGATCTGGATGATCATATGATAAAATGCTTAAAGACAACACCACTGCATGCTTAAATAATTGTACAGTATGCGTCTCAGCTACATAAAGCAGCAAGTTAAAAATGAGTAGGGACAAGGATTTACTGTACAGCACAGGGAACTATATTCAATATCTTGTAATAACCTATAATGGAAAATAATCTGAAAAAATGTATATAACTGAATCACTTTGCTGTACACCTGAAACAATAAAAAGTACCCTGAAAAAAACAAACATACAAAATGAGTAGGGAATACTTTAATAAATATAAACATGACACTAACTACTTTATGTGTAGTCCTACCTTTGACTATAATAGTCTGTTTTCGAATGATTCAGTGAAAAGCAAACCTAATAGGTAAAAATACTATTTGTGAGAATGATATTTAAGCAAAGCTAGTCAACTAACAGACATTTGAGATTTTATGAACATTTGAAATTATTCATTTCCCAATGACTACTGAGATTTCTCAAATTGATATTTTAATTCATTAAAAAATTAATGGTACTTCACCTTTTTTTGCTTAAGAAAATACAGAGGAGGGCAAGAAAGAACAAGGCTATTTAAAGTTATAAAAGAAGTTACATTATTCAAAAATTATGGCAAGAAAACCATGGTTCTCTCTGCTCATTTATTACCAAAAATATAGTGGAAAAAGTTGTTTATTACCAAAATCTAACTTATACCAAAATTATCACAACACTAGCTGTTCATGATCACCAACTCATCATCACTGTAGATAAGTTATCTTTTGATTCTAGTCATATAAAAAGTCTAACTCATATTGAAATACATACAAACCAAACTATATAAAGGGTTAAATTTACTTCAAAATAAAATAATGACAATGAGAGATCAGGAGAAGAAGGGGCTATGGATCATATAAGAGTACATGAATTGAGGACTGTTGTAGTTGGGTGATAAGTATACATGGGAGTTCACTGTACTACTACCTTTATGTCTGAGCATTTTTGAAGTTTTTCATAATATACAGCAAAACAATTTTATTGAGTCAAGTACTCAGTTTGTAAGAGGTTAATAACTAATACAGTTGTGAAATATTATAGGTTAGAGTTGCTATTAAGATATTAGCATTCCCATCATAAAATTAATTTCAATTTTAAAGTTCAGTTCTGAATAAAGAATAATACAGACTAGTAAAAATAATTTGTAATTTTGACTTAATGAATGATTAGATAATTAATATATATACAATAAGTTTATTTGTAGCTGTATCTTAGAATTAATATGAGTGAATGATCACACCTGAAGGGAAAGCATGGGAATAAAGGACTTGAAACTGAACAAAAACTGGGAATGTTCACAATGCGGATTAAGAAAGAATTTCATTCAAAACTAATGTCAAGATAAGACAACCTAGCAATTTGAAAAAGACATATCACAAAATATAGTTTAAAATAAGAGCCTACGTAAATGACACTCAAGAGGCATGATTTGACGGCCTCAAGTTTTAGCCGCCTAAAATAATGATAAAAATATTTAAGACTGTGTTAGCAGGTAGAGAATTAAAACATTACCTTAAAATTTACCCTTACTAACTTGAGATTTTCTAAATTCTTATATTACAGAATACAGAAATGGTATCTGACAAAGTAGTACTCCATTCCTCTCAAATTTGGAAGTGGTGGGAATGAGGTAGCACAATGGGCTTGGAGGGTATGATATACAACTCAGAAAGACATAATAACCTAGCGCCAAAGCCAGAACAGGTACTTCTGAAGGAAGAGATAGAGAAAAATTTGGCCATGGAATTTGCTACTTTCAGATAGCTGAAGTAGAGAGCACTAAAATAAAAAACAGTAGCGAATCTGGATAGTTTAAGACCTCGGGATCTGTATCTAGGACAGGGGATAGCAGAATAGGTAACATGGAATTATCAGCTTTGCTTAAGGGAGGAAATCAAACAACAGTAACAAGACTTGAGAATAATCTATGTGAAAGTTATTTCAAATGAAGAAAAAAACCCCTTCCCTGCACCTCACTTTAAGTGACACTTATCAAAAGACATGGTTCTAGATCTCTCTCTACCCTCACTCTACCATTCAATGACTTTGAATATACAGATAAATCACAAGTATTACTGAAACTTATTTTTTCCATCTGTAAAGAGATATACCTTTACCCAAGAGGGCTGTGTGAGGACCTAGTGAAGTAATATTAAAAAAAAAATGTGTTGTAAACCACAGAAACTTATTGCTAATCCATTATTACTTACTAACAATATATACCATTGTGTATGTTTCAACTTAGACAATAATGAAGTCCTATAATTCACTTAGAAATGGGGGTGATTAGTAAGGGGGCAGGGATATACCAGAAAGAGAAACTTAACAAACCCCTAAAGAATATGACCCATGAATTAATAACAAGACTTAAGAAACATAATTTTGCTCATCCAACTTGTACTATTTCATTAATAAAGGGCCTCATAGGGTCCTGTTGCTGTTAACACACTGCAGCATCCTTACACAATTTCAGAGCACAATATTACATCTTAAAAATTTTGTGTTAAAATAATTCTAAGATCCAGTTACTTAAAAACAGGCCAAAATTAGGAGTTTAGAAAATGCTGTTATGCTGTGTACTCTATTTCTCCTTCTTAGCATGGATCAAAGTTTCATTATATTATTGGCTTAGTGTCTCTTTCTCCCCTACTCAATTATAAACAAATGTTGTTCAAACACAGAACTCACAAACCCCCGAGAAAACATCTTGGATTCTAACCTGAGACACACACTGCATTAACAGTTCAGCGCTGCCACTTCGGGGATCACTGTAAGGTAAAGTGACTGTAAAAACAAACAGGGTGAATTCTGGGAAGATGGCAACACAGGACGTCCCATAACTTTGTCTCTCCACCTAGATAACAACTGCACTGGCAAAAGCTCAACTGCCAGTGTGATGTAACTATTTTGGAATTCTAGTCTATTGAAGGCTTACAACTCCCAGGGGAAGTATTAGATGGCAAACTGTGGTTAATCCAGTCAATTTCAGTTCTTAGCACAGTAGCAGCTACCCAACTCCCACCCCTCTTAAGTGTTCCTGGAGAAGCTGGCACAAAGCCTGCATAAACCGGGGTGGAGTGGGGATGGGGGTGAGCAGCAAAAAAACACCCTGTCTCCAAATATAGGGAATCAGTGCTCTTACTGCTGCTTCTGATCATGGAGGTGCAAAGAGGCAGTGGCCATTGTTGCTGAACCTCCCCCAAGTGATGTAAATCTCTCCCTCTCTGACTGAAGTGACTCCCAGGAGATTTAAAGGGCAAGTGTCTCCCCCCACAATTTCATTTTTCTCTCCCTTTTGAACGCCAGACATTGAAGATTAGAATATTCAAAAGCAACCACATATATGAGGAAAATTAGAAAATCACTGCATATGCCTGGGGAAGGTACAGGCATAGAAAAAATCTGCAAAGATCTTAAAGTTATACTGTAGGCTGATTTTTAGCACAGAGATAGCCTACAGCAATCAAAAAAACAAAAAACCCAGCAAACCCTAGGAAAGGGGAGAATCAGGTTTCCAGAGAAATCATAAGATTCAAACGTCAAATTTTCAACAAGAAAAATATCACAAGGCATGCAAAGAAACAGGAACATATGGTCCATTCAAAAGAGAGAGAGAGAGGAAAAAAGAAACTGTCTCTGAAAAAGAGCTGGCGGCATATCTATTAGACAAAGGATTTAAAACAACCACCTTAAAGATATCCGAAGAGCTAAAAGACAAGGTGGACAAAGTCAAGAAAATGATGCATGAACAAAATGGAGATAAGAGATAGAAAACCTAAAGAGAAACCAAAAGGAAATTCTGAAGCTGAAAAGTATAATAACTGAAATGAACAATTCACTAGAGCAGACTGGAGCACAGAGAAGAATCAGCACACCTGAAGATAGGACAATGTAAATTATTAAGTCTGAAAACAGAAAGACTGAAGAAAAGTGACCAGAGTCTAAGAGACTTGTGGGCCATCATTAAGTGGACCAACACACACATTGTGGGAGTCCAAGGAAAAGAAGAGAGAGATCAAGGGGCAGAGAAAATGTCTGAAGAAATAATGGCTAAAATATTCCCAAATTTGATGAAAGACATGAATATAAACATCCAAGAAGCTCAACAAACTCAAGGTAGGATTAACTCAAAGAGATTCACACTCAGACACATTATAATCAAACTCCTGAAAAGACAACGACATGGAGAATTTTGAAAGTAGCATGAAAAAGTGACTCAATATACAAGGGATCCTCAATAATATTAATAGATTTTTCATCAGAATTCTGGAGGTCAGGAAGCAGTGGGTTGGTATATTCAAAGTGCTAACAGAAAACCACTGCCAACCAAGAACCTTGTATCCGGCAAAACTATCCTTCAAATATGAGGGAGAAATTAAGACATTCCCAGATAAACAAAAGCTGAAGGAGATCATTACCAATAGACTGGCCCTGAAAGAAATGCTAAAGGGAATCCTGCAAGTTGAAATGAAAGGACACAGGACAGCAACTTGAGGTGTTTGGAGAAATAAAGACCTTGGTAAGGATAAATACAAAAAAACTCATTATTTTAATAGTGTTTTGTAACATCACTTTTTGTTACCTACATGATTTAAGAGACTAATATTTTTTAAATTATATTTTAAAAATTAGTCTAAAAGCTACTTATTAGTACAGAAGTGAAGTCAACATTAGTAAACATTAGTAAACATTAGTAAAACTAAAATCAATTACTAGTCCAGAAGCTAGTATTATAGTAACTTTGCTTTGTAATTCCACATTTGTTTTCTACATAATTTAAAAGATGAATGCATTTAAAAATTGTTAATTTATGTTTTTGTTCATACAATGTATAAAGTTGTAATTCTGTGACATCAACAACTGAAACGGGTGAGGATGGAACTGTTAAAAGCAGCAGAGTTTTTGTACATTACTGAAGTTAAGCTGGTTTAAATTCAAATTAGAGTGTTATAACTTTGGGATGTTAAATGTAATCCCCATGGTAACCACAGAGGAAATAGCTAAAGAATATACACAAAAGGAAATGGGAAAGGAATTTAAACACTTCACTACCAAAAAATCAACCAAACAAAATATA
The DNA here is from genome assembly GCF_964165515.1 of Mesoplodon bidens. Classification (NCBI taxonomy): domain Eukaryota; kingdom Metazoa; phylum Chordata; class Mammalia; order Artiodactyla; family Ziphiidae; genus Mesoplodon; species Mesoplodon bidens. Next base: position 110,829,003 of record NC_138161.1, on the reverse strand, counting down.
AGACACTAACGCAGGAAATAAGGTACAAAAAACCTATAATGAGTACCGAAAACAAATAGCAAAATGACAGAAGTCTCTCCTTATCAGTAATTACTTTAAATGTAAACTGATTAAACTCTCCAATTAAAAAATACAAACAAACAGCAGAATGGATAAAAACACATGACCCAACTCTATGTTGTCTACAAGAGACTCTGTTGAGATCCAAAGACACAAACAGATTGAAAGTGAAAAGGTGGAAAAAGATATTCCATGCAAATAGTAACCAAAAGATAGGACTGACTATACTAACATTAGACAAAATAGAATTTAAAATTTAAAAAGTTACAAGAGACAAAGGACATTATATATTAATAAAAGGCTCAAAACAGCAATAAGATGTAACAATTACTAACATTTATGTACCTAATGACAGACCATCAGAATCTATGAAACAAAAAAATGACAGAATTAAAGAGAGTAGACAGTTCTACAATAATAGTTGGAGATTTCAATGCCCACTCAAAATAATGTGTAAAATAACCAGACAAAAGATAAGTATGGAAAAAGATGACTTAAACCATCCTGACCTAACAGACATATTTAGAACATTCTGTCCAACAACAGGATACATTCTTCTCAAGTGCACTTGGGTCATTTTCCAGAATATACCATATATTAGGCCACAAATTAAGTCTCAGTAGATTTTAAAAGTCATCATACAAAGTACCTTTTATGGCCAAAACGGATGAAGACAGTAAGCAATAATAGAAGCAAACTAGAAAATTCACCAAGCTGTGGAAATTAAACAACATACTCTTAACCACTGAATCAAAGAAGAAGTAGAAAAGCAAACTGGAAAAGACTTAAATGAAATGAAAACACAACATACCAAAGCTTATGAGACACAGCAAAAGCAGTGGTAAGGGGGAAGTTTACAACTACACGTTTACCTTAAAAAACAAGAAAGACCTCAAGTCAACAAACTGAACTTTACAAATCAAGGAACTAGAAAAAGAACAAACTAAACCCAAAGTTAGTACAAGGAAGGAAATAATAAAAATTAGAGCAGAGATAAGTAAAATAGAGAAAAGAAAAATAATAGAGAAAAAAGACCAACAGTTGTTTTTTGAAAAGATCAACAAACTGACAAACTTTTAGTTAGATGGACTAAGGAAAAAAGAGAGAAGACTAAATTACTAAAATCAGAAATGAAAGTGGGAACATTATTACTAATTCTACAGAAATAAAAAGGACTATAAAGGTATTATGAGCAAATGTAAGCCAACAAATTGGATAACCTACACAAAATGGACAAACTCCTACCAAGGCTGAATCATGAAGAGAAAATTTAAATAGGCTTTATAATTAATAAGGAGATTGAATCAGTAATCAAAAATCCCCTGACAAATAAAAGCCCTTGAAATCTGATTGCTTTCCTGGTGAATTCTACCAAACATCTGAAGAACTAACATCAATTTTTCTCAAACTTTGCCCAAAAATTAAAGAGGAAGGTACATTCCCTAACTCATCCTATGAGCCAGCATTACCCTGATACTAAGGTCAAAGGCAAGGACACTATAAGAAAACTGCAGACAAATAGCCCTTATGAATATTTTTTCCTTTTTTTTTTTTTTCAGTACGCGGGCCTCTCACTGCTGTGGCCTCTCCCATTGTGGAGCACAGGCTCCGGACGCGCAGGCTCAGTGGCCACGGCTCACAGGCCCAGCCGCTCCGCGGCATGTGGGATCTTCCCAGACCGGGGCACAAACCCGTGTCCCCTGCATCGGCAGGCAGACTCTCAACCACTGCGCCACCAGGGAAGCCCCCTTATGAATACTGATCCAAAATTCTCAACAAAAACTGAATCCAGCATCATATTAAGAAGATTATATACCATGACCAAGTGGGATTTATTCCTGGAATGCAAGGATGATTCAACATATGAAAACTGATCAATGTAATACACCATATCAACAGAATGAAGGAAAAAAAGCAACACGATCATCTCAATCGATGCAGGAAGTATTTGACAGTATTCAACATTCTTTCATGATAAAAACGTTTAACAAACTAAGAATATAAGGAAACCACTGCAGCATAATAAAGGTCGTATATGAAAAACCTACAGCAAACATCATACTTTCATGGTGAAAGACTGAAAGCTTTCCCTCTAAGGTCAGGAACAAGTCAAGCTGGCCCACTTTCACCACTTCTATCCAACACAGTATTAAAAATCAGTCAGTTAGACAAATAAGAAAAATAAATGACATTCAAATGAGAAAGAAGGGAAATTATGTGTCTTCTGATAATTTGATCATACATGTAGAAAACCCTAAAGAAACTACACAAAAACCTGTTCGAACTAATAAACTTAGCAAAGTAGCAGGATATGGTCTACACACAAAAATCAGTTGCATTCCTATACAATCTGGAAAGAAAATTACAAAAACAATTCCATTTATAACAGCATCAAAAAGAACAAAATAATTAGGAATGAACTTAGCCAATGAGGTGAAAGATTTATGCATTGAAAACTATAATGTTGCTGAAAGAAATTAAAGACAACAGAAATAAATGGAAACACATTCCCTGTTCATGAAATATTAATACTGTTAAGATGTCAATACTACCCAAAGCAATTTACAGATTTCATCCAATCCCAATCAAAATTCCAATGATGTCTTCTGCAGAAATAGAAAAATTCAACCTAAAATTCATATGGAATCTCAAGAGATCTGAATAGACAAAATAATTCTAAAAAGGACAAAGCTGGAGGACTCATACTTTCTCATTTCAAAACTTACTACAAAGCTACAGTACTCAAAAGTTTGGTACTGGCATAAAGACAGACATATACCGATGGAATTGAATAGAGACTGCAGAAATAAACCCTCACATATATAGTCAAATTGTTTTCAACAAGGGTGCTAAGACCATTCAATGGGGACAAGATAGTCTTTTCAACAAATGGTGCTGGGAAAACTGGATATCCAAATGCAAAAGACTGAATTTGGACCCTTACCTAACATCATATACAAAAATTAATTTAAAATGGACCCATGACCTAAATAAAAGACCTAAAAACTATAAAACTATAAGAAGAAAACACAGGGTAAAAGCTTCAGGACACTGCATTTGGTAGTGATTCACTGGATATAACACCAAAGGCACAGGCAACAGAAGAAAATGTAGACAATTTGGACTTCCTAAAAATTAAAAATTTTGTGCATTAAATGACACCATCCACAAATTAAAAAGGCAACCCACAGAATGGGAGAAAATATTTGCAAATCATATATCTGATAAGGAACTAATTTCCAGAATATATAAAGAACTCCTAAAACTCAATTTAAAAAACTGCAATGCAATTCAAAACTGGGTAAAGGTGGGCTTCCCTGGTGGCACAGTGGTTGAGAGTCCGCCTGCCGATGCAGGGGACACGGGTTCGTGCCCCGGTCCGGGAAGATCCCACATGCCGCGGAGCGGCTGGGCCCGTGAGCCATGGCCACTGAGCCTGTGCTCCGCAACGGGAGAGGCCAAAACAGTGACAGCCCCGCTTACCGGAAGAAAAAAAAAAAAAAAAGGTAAAGGACTTCAATAGACATTTCTCCATAGAAGATATGCAAATGGCCAATAAACACATGAAAAGATGTTTGACATCACTAATCATTTGGGAGCTGCAAATCAAAACTACAATGAGATACCACCTCAAAACCATCAGGCTGGCTACTATCATGAAAAGAGAATATAAGGAGTGTTGGTGAGGATGTGGAGAAATTGGAACCATTGTGTTCCGCTGGTGGGAATATACAATGATACAACATTGGAAAATAGTATGACGGTTCCCCTAAAAATTAAGTTACAAAGTGATCTAGTTATTCCACTTTCAGGTATACACTCAAAAGAATTGAAAGCAGGGTCTTGAAGAGGTGTCTGTACACCTATGTTCACAGCAGCATTATTCACAAGAGCTAAAATGTGGAAGCAACTCAAGTTGTTCATTGACAGATGAATGGATAAGCAAGGTCTCATATATACATAAAATGGGATATTATTTAGCTTTCAAAAGAACGGAAATTCTGATGCTACATATGCTACAACACAGGTTATCCTTAAGGACATTATACTAAGTGAAATCAGCTAGCCACAAAAAGACAAATACTGTTATGATTTCACTTCCATGAGGTACTTGAGTCAAAACCATAGACACAGGAAGTAGAATAGTAGTTGCCAGGGCCTGGGGGGGAGGGAGGAATGGGGAATTCAGTGTTTAATGGGTATAGTGTTTCAGTTTTGCAAGATGAAACAAGTTCTGCAGATGGATGATGGTGATGTTTGCACAACAATATGAATGTACTTAATACCACTGAACTGTAAACTTAAAAACAGTTAAGGTGGTAAGTTTTACATTATGTGTATTTGGTCACAATAAAAAAAATGGAAAACAAATATATGACCTCAATCTAATTATTAAAATGCATCAAACACAAATTGCGGGATATTCTACAAAACGACTAGCCTGTTCCCTTGTAAAAGGTCACACACATAAAAGACAGATTGTGTAGCTACTTCAGATTAAAGTAGACTCATGAAAACTAACTGTGGTCTTGGATGCGCCAAAGTACCTGTTTTTGTTTTTCATATAAAAAAAACATTATCAGGGCAACTGGCAAAACAGAATTACAGTGGGTAGTATTATATTAATGTTAATTTTCTGGTTTAGCTCACTGCACTATGGTAATATTTTTGTTCTTTGGGAAAATATTTAGTATTGTAAAGTATTAATATTTAGCGGTAAGAGGGGCATGAATAAGACTCCCTTTTAACTGGTTTACAAAAAACAGTATTATACTCAATTACAGAAGAACAGAAATGGTAAAGCAGATGTAGCAGGTAAAAATATTAACAATTGGGAGATGTGGGTCAAAGTATACGGAATTTCTTTGTACAATTCTTGCAACTTACTGTAAGTCTGAAATGATTTGAAAATAATATAAAAACAAACCAACAAAAAACCCCAAAACACAAATAGAACAGTGGCACTGCAGTCAGATATTAGTGTGTGGTTTAAAAAGGCTCATCAAGGCAATCCAAGTATACTATTCTATTTAAGATTACTAGTAAAATGAAAATGTATCAAGCCATGTTTTAGATTATACTAATGATCAACTCATTTAAGAGTCAACACTCAAATGTTCTGTGGGCCCTGAATTATCCAGAAGCAACAGGATTTCTATACTGGTTATACCTCTAATGTTAACTACTCTCATGTCATGTGGGAGTTATTTGTTAAGTTGTGATTTGCATAAACAGAGAGTAGGCTCCTAGAGGACAAGAACAATGTTACATTCATCTTAGTATCCACATGATTGGAACAATAACAAATAATTGAACAAAAACCAATCCCTCCAAAGCACCTGTTTGCGTGTGAACAGAGACTTTCACACAAACACACAAAATTAGCTATAAAGCATTTTCAACAATACTTTAATTACCCGATAGCTCCTCAAAACTGGTAAAAAAAGGCGGTCTAAAGAATCTGGTTTTAAAGCAGAGTATTTATTCTGGGTGTATATTTAATAGGCCAGTATCATAGAGATTATATGATTTTATCTCCAGCAGGAAGAGCTAGCATCTGTTATACAACTACTGTGTGCTCAGTTTCTATGTGGAGAAACTGAGGCTATGAGAAACTGAGTAATGTCCCCACAATCACACAACCAGGCAAGGGTGAGGCCAGGAAGTGGTAGGGTCAGGTGTCACTATAAAGTCCAGGTTCTTTCTGTAACTTCAAAAAGTCATTCAATGTATCCTTTTCTGTACCACTCTGAGTAATAAGCATGATAATTCCTACTGCAGAGGGTTTTCATAAAATTTAAATGACATAATCAATATAAAAGTACTGTGAAAGTTTAAAGTTCTACAAATAATCAAAGACAATATTAAAAAAAATTATCATCTACCTAGCTATTTGTCTGTCCTCAAACTCATTTTAAGTACTCAGGGAGGCGTCAGCCACCCTTTTTAATAGATGATGGGAGTAGAAACTCAGAGAGGTTAAGTAACTTGTTTGAGTCACAAAGTAGGACTAAATCTAAATCTTGTATCTTCTGTTTCTACTTCTATTACATCCTGATGCATCTAAAATATAAAGTAGTAGATCTTTAGAAGAAAATTATCTATTTAAAATGTTAAAATCAGGTTATGTATTAGGTGTGGATTTCAAAATTCAATTGGGGACAAATATTTTAATCACTTTTATTAATTTTATAATGTGCGTTATACTCAATTACTCAGGCACACACTTACTTATTCTGGAAAATCAGGCACACCCACAGCTTTCTCACATAAACAACATCAATGGTTAAACTACTCTACTTTTGGACTTCTCTAAGTATATTTAAAACCTAAAATGAAGCTAGGCAGTATAAATAAGCTTCTTCTGTTCATTTGTTTTTTTAACTTGTTCCTTGGTCTACTGTCTCAAGGAAATATGAAACAACACTAATAATACAAATAGCCAAGATCATGTGCCAGCTGCACACACACACTCTTATTCTTTCAATCACTGTAAAACATTTCAAGTAAGTACTATCATCTTCAGTGTTACAGATGAGTAAAGAGAAGATCAGTGTTAAGTAAACTGCTCAGTTACACAGCCAGTTAAGTGGTAGGACTGGAATTCTAAACCAGATCAATCTGACTCTAAGTCCTTTATTTATAACTACATGGCTATGCAATGTCTCAACAATTTCCAAGTGTAGTGTGATGCTAAGTTAGGGACACTGGAGTAAATAAGTCAGAGAACTCTGAACTGGAAGGACTGGTTCCCTATTGAATATAAGAACAGAAACTACTACAAAATTTCAAAGGATTCTAGAAAACTATTTTAACATCAAAAGACAAATTGAGGTGACAAGAGTAAAATAAACTTTCAAATGTCCTACTTTAAAAAATATTGTACTACTAAATCCTAGTTACTTGGAAAGGTGTTACATTATTACAATAACCCTTTGGCTGCTTATGTAGAATTATATTTTAGTCATAAATTCAATTTCTTCTCTGCAATACAGAGGAAATATCCATCTGGACTTATCTATTCAATTCTTGGTAGTTTTACAATAATTTGACTTTTAATGATTTTCATAAAGGGTCAGAGATTATATAGAAGCAGTAACATAATAACATGGACTGAAGTTTCAGTGTATTACCTATAATTTCCCCTAGAATCCTATTCTGTATAATGTTCTTACTGATTTTCATTTTTAGGAGAGGGGAAGGGCACTGAGATGTGAACAATCACAGCTGATAACCCATTTTTTCCCACAATAGGACTTACTTTGACACTGTGTTTTCACAGCAAAAACACCATTTTCACTAGATTTTATGCTATAGATCAATAATAATAAAAATACCTAAAGATGCATTTATTTACACTTTAAATGAGGTTGAGATCTTTCACACCAAAGATCACTATTAGGGCTTCCCTGGTGGCGCAGTGGTTGAGAGTCCGCCTGCTGATGCAGAGAACGCGGGTTCGTGCCCCGGTCCGGGAAGATCCCACATGCTGCGGAGCGGCTGGGCCCATGAGCCATGGCCGCTGAGCCTGCGCGTCTGGAGCCTGTGCTCCGCAACGGGAGAGCCCACAACAGTGAGAAGCCCACGTACCACAAAAAACAACAACAACAACAAAAAAAAAAAAGATCACTATTATTATATGTAATAATACTACCATTATTTTAACTTTGGATGACTGTTGGTTGGGTAGTTAATGTCTTAATAAGCCATCCCTTGGAACTATTAAATAAAGCTCTGAAAGCTAAAAATGTTCAGATTCTCTGACATTTGGCTATTGTTTCATTTTATTTTTTGACTGTTATAAATTAACTTTAAAAAAAATGAACTTATGATTTTAGAATAGTTTTAGATTTACAGAAAAGTTGCAAAGATACCACGAAGAGTTCCCCACATACTTTATATACATTAGCTATTGTTTTTAAGTAATAAATGTGAAGTATGTTATCCTACCAAGTGACAGAAAGATGAGTATTTTCAAAGATAAATATATACTAGAAAACAAAATGCTATATATAAAATGACCCATCCAGTACAAGATCAGGAGGACAATTATTTTTATTATCTTTAGAAAATAAACAAAATTTCCCAAAGCAAATAAATTAAAAAACTGTTTCAAACAGATTTACAAGTATAAAAGGCATGATAACAAATCTAAGGCGGTTCAATATGATGAAGTTTAGAATGTATCTTATTTCACAGATAACCTAATAAAATGGCAAATATTAACCCATATTATATTAAATCCCAGATATTTAACTCCCTAAAAATACCATTTGAAGCCCAACGTGAATTACCAAATCTAACAAAGAAATAGTTAAAATGATTTGAAAAGAATACAAATGAAACATTAAAAACAAATGAAATTTTGATAAAGAAAAAAGAAAACTAATAAAAACCTGTGGTATGGTGGGTAGGATGACAGTATTCTCAGCAGGGACTGGCAGGACAGGGATCACAGGGACAGTGGGAGAAGAGGGAGGTACAGCTTCTGTTGGCTAAAAATCATCAATGACAAAAAATCAGGAAAAATATCAAATAAAAAGGAAACACATAATAGAAAGTTTTGTCACAAAGATAAATTATAGTTTCCAGAAATAACTGAAATTGGTAAAATAATATATTACTTCAATTTAAATGAGAAAACGCTCAATTATACCACCAATAATAATTTTAATGACTCTAGTTAAAACGAGTGACTACTCTTTAGATGTTTAAATGAAAATAATAAAAGATAATGATTTAACAATACTCCTCCACTGGGAGGCAAGACACTCACTTCACAGACAGACTACAAAATATTTTTGTAGCATTCAGTATATATTTGACTACTTTCCTCCTTGCATTCAAAGAATCAAAAGTAATTTCATTAGCCCATGAGGTAGGCAATTGGGGCCTATAAGTCCACAAACAGAAGATTCAAAGGACTTAAAAACTGAATTTATATCATTTTAAAGAATCTGTGCTGTTAACCTCTACTATCAAGAACTGTAATAACCTGTCTTAAACCTGCCTGTAAAGTCATTAAGTGGGAACTCTAGTGACATAATTTAAACTAAGAAGTTTTGATATTTATACTCAATTACTCTATCAGGCCTAATTACTATTTTTAAAAAAAGGTGTTAACTGGAACACAAAACAGGTGTCTTGTAACAAGTTCCAATCTCTATAAACTGGATTAATTCATAAATATTTGCTATACCAATGACATATTCTACATATTTAAGAAAAACATTAAAATCAAATCTATAAGAAAACAATGTACATTAGAAGACACTTAAAACAGGAAGAACCAATTGCCAAACTTGAAACTATGCTTCTCCTCATTGATAAAGAAACACAAAATAAAATTATAATGTTGACCTTTTGTTGTCAATCAAATCAATCAAGATTTATCAAAAATGTATGGCATCTCTTCAATAATGGTGCTGGGACAACCAGATAGCAACATGCAAAAGAATAAAGTTAAACCACTACCTCACATCCTATATAAAAACTAACTGGAAATTAATCAATCACCCAAATATAAGCATTAAAACCATAAAACTTTTAGAAGAAAACATAGGGATAAATCTTCATGGCCTTGGATTTGACAATGGATTTTTAAATATGATATCAAAAGCATAAGTAAAAAAAAAATCAATTAGACTTTATCAGAATTAAAACCTTTTGTGCACCAAATGGCATTATCAAGAAAGGGGAAAGACAACGCATGGAATGGGAGAAAATCTCGTAAATCATACACCTGATGATAGTTTAATATGCAGAATATATAAAGAACTCCTACAAATCACCACAAAAAGACAATTAAAAAATAGGCAAAGGACTTGAACAGACATTTCTCCAAAGAAGATACACAAATGACCAATAAGCAATGAAAATATACTCAGCATCATCATTCATTAGGGAAATATAAATCAAAGTTACAATGATATATCACTTCATACCTACTAGGATGCTGTAATAAAAAAGTAAAAACAAAAACAGAAAGTAACAAGTGTTGGCAAGGATGTGCAGAAACTGGAATCCTCAAAAACTGCTGGTGGGAACGCAAAATGGTGCAGTCACTGTGGAAAACAGTTTGGTTTGGCAGTTCTTCAAAAAACTAACCCTAGGATTACCATATGACCCAGCAATTCTACTCCTAGGTAAATACTCAAAAGAACTGAAAAGAGGGACTTGAATACTTTACCCCAGTGTTCTATGATGCATTATTCACAACAGCCAAAAGGTAAAAACAATCCAAGTGTCCATCAACAGATAAATAGCTACAAGATGTGGTATATTTATACAATGGATATTAACTCAGACATAAAAAGGGATGAAATTCTGATACATGCTACACATGGATGAATCTTGAAAACATTATACTAAGTGAAATTAACCAGACACAAAAGGTCAATATTGTGTGATTCCACTTATATGAAATATTTAGAATACGTAAATTCATAAAAAGTAGACTAGAAGTTACCAGGGGCCAGGGAGAGAGGAGTATAAGGCGTTTACTGCTTAAGGGTTACAAAGTAAGTTTGAGATAATGAAAAGGTTTTGGAAATAGTAGATAGTGGTGATGGTTGGGCAACATTGGGAATGTAATTAATGCCACAGAATTGTGCAGTTAGAACTGGTTAAAATGGCAAATGTATTTTACCACAGTTAAAAAACTCAAAAAAACTTTAATGCATGGAAACAGGTCCTTTCACAGTGCTGTTGGATATATAACTTCATACAAACTTTACGAAAAACAATCTAAGTAATTATCTATAGCTTTAAAAATGTTCAAACTCTTTGACTTAGTAATTGTGGAAATCTATCCTAAGGGAATAATTCAAAAAGCAAATGTCTTAACACTCACTATATTCTTTTGAGCATTGTTTATACTTGGGGAAATGTAGGATATCCTAAATATAAGGTGTTGGAATGGTTGAGCAAATAATGATAATTTTATAAGATTAAATATTATGCATCAGTTAACAAGCATCTGAAAGAACAGCCTGTAAGTCATAAAGGATATTGCCTATGACATGGCATTAAGTAAAAAAGGGAAGATAAAGCTTTTATTTAAAAAATGGAAAGAAATGTTTGAAAAGTAAACCTCTGAGGGCAGGATTATGAATGGTTTTTCTCCCCTGCCTCTTTATTTCGAATTCTACTTTTCCAGTTGTCAACCATGAATACACAGTGATGCTATAATGCTGGGTGAGGGATGGAAGACCTATTCATATTAAGAGAAAAACAATTATTATGATCTTTTACCATCTCATTCTCTAGAAAATAAACTGAAAATGCGTTTCCCATTAATTGTTCTGAAAGATGCTAACAAATTTCAATGATTTTACAAGACTATTAGAGTTGAAGAAGCTAGGGATCAAGTTTTACCCTTCATTTTACAACTGAGCTAGGCTCACAAAAGGTAACCTGTGAGGAATTAGGAAAAGATTTGCTAGACTACTGTTACCTGGATTTCTTATATCCTGTAGAAAGAGATTTTAAGCCATTAGATTTTGTTTCCTTTTTTTCTTTCTTTTTAATGTTCCCAGTCTAAACCAGTTCCCTCTTTGGGATGATGGAAAAAGTTATAGAGATGGACAACGGTGATGGCTACACAACACTGTGAATGTATTTAATGACAATGAATTAATTGTACACTTAAGAAAGGTTAAAATGGTAAAATTTTTGTTATGTATATTTTACCACAATTTTTTTAAAAAAGGACATTAGGAATAAAGCCTGTGGGTCTTACTTGGGACTCCAGTCACCAATTATACATTGTTCCTATAGAAAAAAAAATTTAAATTCCATAGTATGAGCTTAAAACAAATAATTTAAATGCTAACTAATTTTCAATGGAATACTTACAACTTTTAAAAAATGTCTGAAAAACCCAGAGATTCTAACTCCTAATTTATGACAAAGAGAAAAAGATAGTTTTAAAAGAATTTACGTTAAGTGAAATAAGTCAGAGAAAGACAAATACCACATAATCTCACTACAAAACAAAACAAACAAAACAAAATGAAAAGAGACTCATAGATACAGAGAACAAATGTGTGGTTGCCAAAAGGGAGGGAAGCAGTGGGGTGGGGGGGCGGGGTGGACGAAAGAGGTGAAGGGAATTAAGAGGTATAAACCTCTAGTTATATAAGTCACAGGGATGTAATATACAGCACAAGAAATAAGGTCAATAATATTATAATAACTTTGTATGGGGAGAGATGGTTACTAGACTTACTGTGGTGATCGTTTCACAATGTACGTAAATATCAAATCATTTAGTACACCCAAAACTAACATAATCCTGTACAACAACTGTATTTCAATAATTTTAGAAAACTGCTGCTGAATCAACTGGATATACATATGGAAAATGAAATGAACCCTATTCACTCCCTTACACCATACTTAAAGTTAATTCCAGATGGCTTACTGACATAATTAAGAGATGTACAAAAATTAGGTTTCTAGAAGATAGTACTGATAGAATATCATCAGGATCTTGGTGTAGGCAAAGACTTCCTGAATAGGAAAGTACAGGTTGTTGAAGTCGAGCAGGGTGAGGAGAGTCTCTGTGCACAGGGAGTGGAAGGGTGGCAGCAGTCTGGAGCAGGGTGTTGCGGAGTCCGAGCAGGAGGAGGAGGGTATCCCACGTGGGCAAGCAGTGGCAGCAGCCTGATGTGTTTTGCTGGATCCCGAGTGTGATGGAGTATCTATGTGGCAGCAGTAGTAGTCTGGCACGAAGTATAGGGACCCCAGTGGGACAAGGTGGGGATATCTTGGATCTTGAGCTGGGTGGGAAGGATGTCTACCTAGAGCATCGACAGTGACAGGAGACTGCTTACATACAGGGGAGTTTTGATCCAAGGATAAAGGAAGCAAGGTTCCTCATGTCAGAGAACAGAGTCACAAATATGGAAAGGGAGAAAATTAGCCTGAAATCTATGGTTTTAGACTAGATTTGGAGGCACTGGTATGACTGCATGGTTTTCAATATATATAAATACAGAAATAAATGCATGTGTTTATATGTACATATATACCCTAGCTCTGTCTACAGAGAAGACCTGGGAGCAGTAACACCTCAATAGCATGAAAATACTTGGCATTCAGATCCTGGTTTATAAATACCCATTCTTTGATTTAAAAAAAAAAAAGAGGAATCTTTGGAGAAAAGGCTGATTCCAGTGCTAGAGTCTAGCAGGTACAATATGAGCCTAGAATATTCTGCTGTTCCAGAAAATAAGGAGGTGCTCGAAGAATAACGAGGGCATGACAAAGGACACTGAGAGTCAGCTTGAAGGGCTCTTATCAGTCAGATTGGGAATAATTTGAGACTCAAAATAAATAACGATAATGATGGCATAAATCCCACTGAATTAAACAGGACTCCAAGAGTCTACACTGATATAATTACATAATAATTAAATGAATAGAGAGAAGAGGGAGCACTTCCTTACAGTAGAATGCCAATTAAGAAATGCAGAAGGAATGATGGAGTTACAAAATCATCATTTGGCAACCATCATAGTAATAATTCATTCAAGAAACATCAACAAATGTTAAAACTTCCATTGCTACTGAATGAACCCTCCATTTCATTCTAGTGGAAGACAGTTTGAATGTGACACACACACACACACACACACACACACACACATACACACACGTATCTCCCCTACAAAGATTTATTAATTACAGTGAAGAAAGGAAGCAGATACTATCTTAAAGTTAACATCACCAGGACAAATCAAAATCATATGCTACCTGATAGGATGTAATAAGAATACATCGCTTCTGTGACATTCTTATCAAAGATGCATAACTTTAACATTAAACATCAGACAAACCCAAATTGAGTGATAAACTAGAAAATAACTGGCTGTAGTCATCCAAAGTATCAAAGACAAAAAAGTCTAAAGTTTATCATTTTTTATTTAATTTTTTTAAACAGCTTTGTTAAAGTATAACTGATATACAAAAACTGCACATATTTAATGTATACGATTTGATGAGTTTGGACATACGCATACACCTGTGACACAATCACCACAATCAAAGTAGGAGACATATCTAACACCTATAAAAGTTTCTTTATGCTTCTATAATAGGGTCAGCTATTAGCTAATTAATAATCCATTTTAACATAAAAAAGACAAAGTTGTATGCTTATATCAAATTTCAAGGCCAAGCAAAAATTTCCTCCATTAGGCAGTTGCTCTCCAAAACCCTTTATGATAAACTATAAATTCTTTAATATTACATTTAAACCTCACTGTAATACTGGCTCAGAGCCTATTCTAAATCTATTTCCTTTCAATACGATAATCTAGAGGATCTGACTACCATTTTTTAAAAATCCTAAAAAAATGTGCACCATCTGAATCCACCCCTCTCTCTACAGGGCACTGAGCAAGTACTTTGAAAAAGAACATATGCCCCTGCTTCTTCCTTAAGAAAGGCAAATACTGCTGAGAAACTCTTCAAAACCAAATGGGTACCAACACACACAATTTCCTAGCCACAGCCAATAACCAGTTCAGGTAACACAGAATTACAGAACAACAAATCATTTAGTTCATATGAAACAAAAATACCACACTAAACAAATAATATCTAATCAAATGAAGGTTGAGTAATGAGGAACAGCATAGATGTTAGATATGATAATACATATGAAGAGACAAAGGCTATTTTCAGTGCAGGATTGAGAGCATGGTAAAATTCTGGGGAGTTGTATAACAAGATTCTAAATTGGAAAATGGCAAACTTAAGACTCTAAACAATGAGGCAGCAATATACAGTAACCATTATATATGGGTTATTACAGAAAAGAAGGAAATCACCATAAGTATTTTAAACTTGAAAAATCTTACATACATATTTTATTAGACAATATGACTTTTATGCCATCATCCTTCTTCTGCTCCATTTGTATATATCACTCAATAAGATCAGCTCCAACGAGTTTTAGGTTTTTTTTTTTTTAATCTTGACCATGTGACTAACAACGGTCTCAGTTGTTTCTATCCATAGCAACACTATGGAATCATTAGCCTCGAAGGCTGCCTTCAGAGACTTGTTTCCATGACAACAGAGGCTATAATATTAACACTGTCTCAAAGAACACTGCAGAAAATTGTAAATTCCCGGAAAGTAACTGGATTGTACATATTTTTAAAGTACTTTTTAAATGCCAGTATCGAATTGACAGCTTTCTGAAAAATGTTTTAACTAATTTTTAGAGATTCTTGTTATTTATTCACAGCTTTATATTTTAAATTTCATTTAAGATCTTAAAATTATGAAAGCAGCTTTTAAAAGAATTTTGATAAAAAGTGGTCTGAAACCTCATTAGGTATAGCCACATGCTTAATGCGTACTGCACATCTACATTTATGACCATGTAACTCCTTTTCACTTCCATTAATTCAACAATAAATGAAAAACAATATATAAATTGAGTGCCCTTACCTTTAATAAATCTCTATTTGCTTAAAATAGTTAAAGTGGTTTTTTTTTTTTTTTTTTTTTGGCGGTACACGGGCCTGTCACTGCTGTGGCCTCTCCCATCGCGGAGCACAGGCTCCGGACGCACAGCCCCAGCGGCCATGGCTCACGGGCCCAGCCGCTCCGCGGCACGTGGGATCCTCCCAGACCGGGGCATGAACCCGCGTCCCCTGCATCGGCAGGCGGACTCCCAACCACTGTGCCACCAGGGAAGCCCTAAAGTGGTTTTTTTTATATGTGCATCTGAATCCTGACTGATACAGGAAGAGACAGAAGGAACAATTAGGAAGCTGCTATGATAATCCAGCTGAGAGGTTATCAGTGGCTTTAGCCAAATGATGGTGATGGTGAAAATGGACATGAGTAGTCAAATAAAGATAGATTTTGAATGTAGAATTGGTATATCTAGTGACTGATGGGAAGGTGGGAGGAAGGACTATTAAGAATAACACCAACAATGGCCACTAAAAAGTATCTTTTACAACACAGTTAGACCCAACCACAATAGATTTACAAGGCTTTCTGAACATATTTTTAAACTCTTTCTCACTTATTTTCTTTTTAATTTTTGGCTGCACCCCATGGCATGTGGGACCTTAGTTCCCCGACCAGGGATCAAACCCGCGCCCCCTACATTGGAAGGCGGAGCCTTAGCCACTGGACCACCGGGGAAGTTCCTCTCACTTATTTTCTTGCTTATTAAAATGGTCATCATAGCATAAGATCAAACTCTGAAGAAAGATAACTAATACCATACTACCAGGTAATTAATAATTGTTTACATCTTACATTAACATGTCACATGAATGTGGTAAACTGAGCTTAGAATACACACAAAGATTCAATAAGGTCAAAATAAATTTATACCACATTTACAGAAGATGAAATATATGAAATAGCAACTCTTTTGTTATCAATATCTTAGATAACAAGGAAAAAAAATTACCCCTATGCCACTGTTGGTCAATAAGGATTTTATTTTGTTTTTGTATGGCACAGTTTAATATTCTTAAACCAAGTTCCTTTGCTTAAATATCTACTATGTGGTAATGAGACATGTTTCTCTGAATAAATGTCAAAGAAGCTATCTAAGAGGAAAAGAGAAACCAGGGGAAAAAACTTCAAGCCTTTTTTATGTTTATAGAAGGATAAAGTACAGCACAGTAGATTTATCAAAACTGTTTGGGAATCACTGTACTTAACAGGGGTCCGGTATCTTCAGAATAAAGGTGTTTTTCATTGCTTAGATCCAGTTCTTATTTGATTCAAATGCTCTTTTTGCCACAGTTACTCCAAATAAGTACCTTCAACATAAACTCCATGTTATTTGAACCAGCTGTATATGATACCTGTGTCATAATTATCTCAGAAGCAGATAGCAACGAAACCAGATACATTTTTTAACAAATGCTAAGGAATTAAATATAAATTTTTGATTTTAAAATAACAGAGAGGAGGGCTTCCCTGGTGGCGCAGTGGTTGAGAGTCCGCCTGCCAATGCAGGAGACATGGGTTCGTGCCCCGGTCCGGGAGGATCCCACATGCCGCGGAGCGGCTGGGCCCGTGAGCCATGGCCGCTGAGCCTGCGCGTCCGAAGCCTGCGCTCTGCAACGGGAGAGGCCACAGCAGTGAGAGGCCCGCGTACCACAAAAAAAAAAACAAAAAAAAACAAAGAGGGGATAGGGAAATAGATCTAGTGATTAACAATCCTAGTATAGAAGCATGGGTACAGATTTGTTAGTTCACACAGACAGAACATCTAGTTTACGGATCTATTTCTGCTTGCAAGATTCATGATAGTTAAAGTATGTCATCCCTTCATTATAAAAAGATGGTATTCTATCAGCATTCAGCTGATCACTTTGTATTGGTAGAAGGATGAGCCAACAATCACTAAAAATTTCAAGTAAACAGAGATCCAAAACTTGGATTCAAAGATGTGGTTACATAATTAACAAATAGGTATGAAACTACCAACTGCAATATGCTGCCCGCCCCCCACCCCCCAATTTTATCAGACTATGGCTACAGAAACATACACAACCGTGGACTCCATAATGACTAACCTAAAACGGGCCCTTAAATCTTCCTAGTAATCATATATTTACCCTATTCTATTCATTCTTGTACAAGTCCCTAGTGATTCAGGCCACTGTTACCTTTCTGAAGTCATCTTCTACTATTCTCCTCCCACTCAGCGTTTCAGCCATATTGACCTCTCTGTTCTCCAAACACTATTTTTTTTTAAAAGATGTTGGGGGTAGTTTATTAATTAATTTATTTATTTTTGCTGTGTTGGGTCTTTGTTTCTGTGCGAGGGCTTTCTCTAGTTGTGGCAAGCGGGGACCACTCATCGCGGTGCACGGGCCTCTCACTATCGCGGCCTCTCTTGTTGCAGAGCACAGGCTCCAGACACGCAGGCTCAGTCGTTGTGGCTCACGGGCCTAGTTGCTCCGCGGCATGTGGGAACCTCCCAGACCAGGGCTCGAACCCGTGTCCCCTGCATTGGCAGGCAGATTCTCAATCACTGCGCCACCAGGGAAGCCCCTCCAAACACTCTAAACATGCTCTGGCCTCAGTCTTTTATTCACTCTTCCTCTGCATAGAATGCTCTTGCCCCAGACATCCATATGGCTCAACTCCATAACTTCTCTTATGCCGTTGCTCAAATATCGCCCTCCAGCTGAAGACACTCTTATTCTACTAACCCCACTCCACCCCCACCACACAGGCACAAACATACACATTTCCTGTTGTCTTCTTTTTACCTTTCCTCCAGCATACTACATATTTTAATTACATTTGTCATCTGTCTTCCCCCCCTTTAATATAAGCTCTAGAAGAGTGGGGATTCTTGTTTTATTTACTCCTAAATGCCCAGTGCCTAGAATAGTATCTAGCACACAGTAAATATTTACTACATATTTGTTGGACGAATGAAACCATGTGATTGCCAAAAGAGATTGAGTTCATCAGCACTCTAAAGTGATAAAGTGACTTGGAATGGACTGTGTACATCCTCCCTCCCCATGCTATACACAAAGCAGATATTGCTAAAAGATTCTGTGTGGTTGGGCGGTCACTACCAATCAGAAAGTGTTCAAGATGTTCTACCATACGATGACCTTATCAGTTTCAAAATACAAAAATGCCAAAAAACTGCCAGTTTCATGTTGTTCTCTACCTAGCAACAGCTAATTGCCTAATAATATCCCAGCTGAAAATAAACATGTCTTGGTGAAGAACACTTGCCCAAAAGATTTTTACCTCTTTCCTTTTTAAGCTGTATTAGAAAGTAAATATCACTGACAGCTCATATTTAAAACCTGTGGTGTCCTTCCTCCAAACTTCTGGGTTCTACTAACCTTAACCTGGCCCCTAGGTCCCTCCTCAGAGGTTAGCTGCTTCTCTGTTTTACCTTGGTGTTCCATGTTTCCTTTTCAGTTTCCTTTTTAACACCGCCCCCCGCCCCCCGTATTACATTTTCCCTGTTAAAATAATTACTGTGGTTTCTCTTTTCCTGGCTGGACGCAGTCAAGGTTACCAATCCTCTTGTTAAAACATAATTCTTCATCATTCTGTAATGAGGTTGCTTCTCCGTATCTCCAGATTCCTCACTTAAAAGGCCAGAATATTTTGTGGGACCAATAATGATGGTGGTCGTGAAAGTGGTGATAAAGATGATGATGATGATGATAGGCACTTTACTGATGTCAGATATTATAATAAGGGCTTTGCAGGTTTGTCCCATTAATTTTCACTAGATCTTAATCCCTGTTTTCTGTAGGTGGAAGAAAGAGACTCAGAATTTAGGCTATTTGTCCAAGGTGCTACAGCTAATAAATACAACAGAGATTTAAACCCAGGCCATCATCCTCTAAAGACAGCATTCTCAACTACTACACTACACTGTCTCTTCAGAATAGCTCAAAAAGAGCTTTATTTCGTCTTTATTGTTGCTATTGTATTTTATTGCAAAGACAATATATAATATCCCAGAAAAGAAACAATATTTCATCAATCCTTAGGTCAAGGGTTGGCAAACTTTTTCCATAAAGGGTCAGGTAATAAATATTTTAGACTTTAAGGGCCATGTAGTTTCGGTTGCAGCTACCCAACTGTGCTGTAGCAGCTTGAAAGTAGCCAAACGCAATTCATAAATAGGCATGGCTGTGTTCCAATAAAACTTTACACAAACAGGTAGCAGGCTGGATTTGGCCTACAGGCTGTAGTATGCTGACTCCGCTTCAGGCGATTTTAAAAAAGAAAAAAGTCTGATTAGGTCATGAAGAGAACAGAATATAATTTCGAGACACCTACATTAGTTTTTACTAACTATAGTTGGTTTAATTCTCTTGTAGTGCTTAACCTATGATAATAAAAACAAGCAACTCCTCCCCCAAAAAGGGAATGAGAGAATTAAAAAACAATAAATACATATGAAAATTTCAAGTTTCATCTAGAGTTTAAAATATTTTTACAAAAAAGGCCTATATAATAAAGCTGTGTTCTTATAACTGAAAGAATTTAGGATCTATACTGTATGTAGCCTTTCAGTTTGGAAAAAATGATTAGAATGATACAATTTTTGCTCTATTTCCCCTCTCCAAAATCCTGCTATGGCATTTAGTATAGCTGAAACAATTAATTCCTAAGGTTGGTATTCACCTTTGTTTTTCTTTTTCTTAAAATTAATTAATTAATTAATTTCTGGCTGCATTGGGTCTTCATTGCTGCACACAGGCTTTCTCTGGTTGCGGTGAGTGGGAGCTACTCTTCGTTGCAGTGCGCGGGCTTCTCATTGCGATGGCTTCTCTTGTTGCTAAGCATGGGCTCTAGGCGCACGGGCTTCAGTAGTTGCGGCACGTGGGCTCAGTAGTTGTCGTTCACGGGCTCTGGAGTGCAGGCTCAGTAGTTGTGGCACACGGGCTTAGTTGCTCTGCGGCATGTGGGATCTTCCCGGACCAGGGCTCGAACCCGTGTCCCCTGCACTGGCAGGCAGATTCTTAACCACTGCACCACCAGGGAAATCCCATTCTCTATCTTTCAAAATAATTACAAACTGATTATTTTTCAAATTTATAACGCTTTGATATATTAGATGGTTCTACCAAGATTAGTCAGAGTTAAATACAGAAAAATGACGCTGGGATATGTTTTGATTCAAATTGCAGATTATAATCTCCAGTTATTTTCCTCAGGACCAACAAAAATTCTGTAAGGCAATCAGCTGGTCCCATTTTGTCATAATAATAATTTCTTCACACTCCACAGCTGGCTGAGTCAATAGTCACAGTTCAGATTTCAAAAATACTGAAAATACTGTTCAGAAACGGGACTAAATTGGGGTTAACTAATGGATGAAGAATGAATAGGCAGGGCTCCTGTTAAGAGGTGAGGGGGAAAACATCTTTTAAATAAATTTATCTAGGGGCAGAAGTTGTACTCAGGATTCTCCTAAAATTCCACTGCTTCCAGATGTGACACCGGTTGGTTTATACTTGCACAAAATAGGTCCAGCCTTTGTTGACTGATTTGCATATGCCTGTAAAATTGTCACATCAGTTAGTTTATTTAAAGTTTGTAAAATAAGGTGATAATTGTAGGCTACTGTTCTCCACATGGTCTGAATAACTATGTTTACCTTTATCAAAATTCTAACTTTTGATATAAAAATGGAGGATTGAAAATGTTATCTAAATAACAGTGCCAAGAAGTACAAAGAATAACGCAGTGAGAGCTCTTTAAAGAAAACAATACTAAGTCAAATTTTGACAATAAGAATTTAAGTTCTTCATATGTTAAGAAGATATATGCTTCACAGTTTTTTCACAGAGGGCTTTGAATTACTTTAGAAATATACATAATTTTATAAAATCTTGTAATGGAGACTTGCTAATTTTAAAGCCATAGTTCTATATAAAAATGGCTTGGGAAATTTACAGTGGCCAAACCATATTTAGAAGTTCCAAATTTCCCTGTAGCCATCATCAGATTAAATGAAAACAGACACATATATTAACATTTGTTTATTTATTCAACAAACAGTCAACATGTGCGTTTCACTATGCTAGGCTCTAGGGATTAAGAGAAGAAAACATACATCAGTACTACCAGCTCTTGGGAAGCTTATGGTTTAGCAGCTGATAGTAAACAAATCATTACCTAACTGATTGCTGAAATGCAGCTGTGATAAGAGGTATGGAGTACAATTCTCAGGAAAACAAACACTGCTTGAAATAAGCAAAGGGCAAAAACGTTGTGCAGGCTGAATATCCTATTCTGACCTCAAAGCATATGGGCCAGTCATTTTTCAGCACTGTTATTAACACATTATTTTAGAAGTTAACTCTAAAACTACATATATATACACATATACATATAAAAAATACATATATACACATATATAATATACATACTAAAATACATAAATTGTAGCTTGTGAAATTTTTTTTACCTATTTGTCCTTGACAAAAGGACAATCTAACAATCATGATACTCTATAGAAACTACAAAGATGAATGCAACACACTTCCTAGTTATTAAAGAGCTTATATAACAGATTTCACTTACTTAGTTCTTCAAACTATAGCCAATCTAATCCACCTTAAGATACCAATGTTGCTCTTTTAACAGACTTTATTTTTTAGAGCAGAAAGTATAGAGTTCCCATATAACCTCTGCCCACACACATGCACTGCCTCCCACTATCAACACTCCCCACCTGAGCTATACATTGTACAGCTGATGAACCTACACTGACACACCATTATTATCCAAAGTTCGTAGTTTACACTAGGGTTCATTCTTGGTGTTGTACATTCTATGGGTTTGAACAAGTTTATATATAATGTCATGTATCCACCGTTATAGTACCATACCTAAGAGTTTCACTGGCCTAAAAATCCTCTGTGCTCTATCTATTCATCCCTCTCTCTTTCCTAACCCTGGGCAACCACTAATCTTTTTACTGTCTCCGTAGTTTTGCCTTTTCCAGAATGTCATATAGTTGGAAGCATACAGTATGTAGCCTTTTCAGATTGGTGTCTTTCACTTAGAAATATGCATTTCAAGTTCCTCCACATCTTTCCATTTCTTTTTAATGATTAATAACATTTCATTATCTGGCTGTACCACAGTTTATTTATCCATTTACCTACTGAAGGTCATCTTGGTTACGTCCAAGTTTTGGCAATCATGAATAAGGCTGCTATAAACATCTGTGTGCAGGTTTTCATGTGGACATAAATGTTCAACTCATTTGGGTAAAAACTAAGGAATGCAACTGATGGATTGTATGGTCAATCTGGTTTTTTTAAAAATTAATTAATCAATTTCTTTGGCTGTGTTGGGTCTTCGTTTCTGTGCGAGGGCTTTCTCTAGTTGCGGCAAGCGGGGGCCACTCGTCATCGCAGTGCGCGGGCCCTCTCACTGTCGCGGCCTCTCTTGTTGCAGAGCACAGGCTCCAGACGCGCAGGCTCAGTAGTTGTGGCTCATGGGCCCAGTTGCTCCACGGCATATGGGATCTTCCCAGACCAGGGCTCGAACCCGTGTCCCCTGCATTGGCTGGCAGATTCTCAACCACTGCGCCACCAGGGAAGCCCCAATCTGGTATTTTTTAAAAGCGAATATAACCATTGTAAATTTTTTGTTTAATCTTCATCTTTATGCTTTTCTAAAGTGTCCAACTATACAAATGACTGGGTCTCAAACACCATTTAAACATATTTTTGAGTAGATATTCTTTGGGTGAAAAGGGATACAATTAATTTCCGAATCTGAGTAATGTTATTAATTTTACAAAATTACTGGCCTTTTGAGTAGGAAATTAAACTTTGCCAACAGACAGCATCTCACAACCAAGTATAACAGAATTTTTATCCTAACTTTGATTGCTCGGTTAATCAATACTCAAAGAGACTATTTCTACCCATCCTCCTGGAAACTATTCTACTATCAGACTTGGCATTTCCAAAGTCGTTTAAGAGGATTATCTACTTACTCTCTATATATTCTAGTTTAATACAAAGGCATTATACTACTGAATATAAGCAATTTCATTCCTTAGAGATGAAGAAAAAAATGTGTATATATATATATATTTGATCTATCACTTCAAAACGCAACTATTATTAGGCATGAGGCCAAATGTTTGAAACATACATAGATAAGAAGATTAGGCCAATCCGTGTTGGTCCAGCGTGGAAATGCCTTGGTGTGAATATTTAGACCTGCTGCCCGGTAGGAATTGTCAGAAGATAAATGGTTACAGATGATGACACCACATGCCTCTGTTTGCCTGGGAAGTTCCCTCTTTCCATAAAAGTACTCCAAGTTTGGTCTATGAATTATATACTCATCCTAGTTATAAGGAAACCGAATGTTTTTTCTCCTCTTCTCTCCCTGCCTCACCTCCTCAAGGGTATTTCTTTCCATAAGGGTAAATAACAAAAGAATCATCAGCTAGAGGATCAGTATAACATTAGCTAAAGTGTGATATATGTTTCACAGAAGGTCTAAGAGAGAATTCAGACAGATTAAAAATATATAATAATAAAGAATCAAGTACTATTAAGTGCTATGAAGAAAAATATTTCAAAAGGTAAGAAGTCAGTGACATTTGGAGTGAAGAAGTGCCTTCTACCTTAGACAAGAATCTAGGAAGACCCTCTGAGAAGGTAACAGATGAGTAGAAATCTGAAGGAAGTGAGGAAATGAACTATGAGAATATGTGAGGAAAGAATGTTCCAGGCAGAGGAAACAGCAAGATTAAGGTTCTGAGATGGCCACATGCTTGATATATTTGAGGAACAGGAACAAGGCCAATACAGCTGGAACAAAGTAATTGAGGGAGCAGTAGGAAATGGGATTAGAGGTACTGCCAGGGGCTAGATAATAAAGGGCCTTTTGAACTATGGTAGAGAAGGATTTAGGATTTTATTATATATCGAATTGGAAGCCATGGGAGAGTAAAAACAAGGTACTGACAAGAACTGACATTCTGTAAGGATGACTCTGGCTGCTGGGTGAAGAACAGACTGGTGAGAGTAAAGAATGGAGCTAGGGAGACCAGATAGATATCTACTGCGATAGTTCAGGCAACAAATTAAATAAGTTGAATTAGTAGTTGTAGAAGTGGTGAAAAGTGGTTAGATTATAATATATTCTAAACACAGAGCCCTCTCAGAATTTGCTATTAAATTGCATGTGGAGCAAAGGGAAAAAGAACAGAAGATTATTCCAAGGGTTTTTATATTCAGCATCTCAGTGACTGGTACACTGAATGAAGATGGGGGAGAACAATAAAATTAGAAACTCTGTTTTTGACATGTTAACTTTCAGATACTTAATCCAAGTGGAGATACTGAGTAGGAAAGCCAGATACATAAGTCTAGTGTACGGGGAATAGCTCTGGACTGAAGGTATGAGTACTGATGTATTTAAAGGCACCTGGATGAGATCACCTGAAATATGAGTATAAAAAGAGACTGCACGTCCAGAGCCTGTGCTCTGCAACGGGAGAGGCCACAACAGTGAGAGGCTCGCATACCGCAAAAACGAAAAACGAAAAACTTCCTACGGGCTTCCCTGGTGGCGCAGTGGTTGAGAGTCTGCCTGCCGATGCAGGGGACACAGGTTCGTGCCCCAGTTTGGGAAGATCCCACATGCCGCGGAGTGGCTAGGTCCGTGAGCCATAGCCACTGAGCCTGCGCGTCTGGAGCATATGCTCTGCAACGGGAGAGGTCACAACAGTGACCCACGTAGGCCCACGTACCGCAAAAAAAAAGGAGAGAGAAGTTCAAGGACTGATGCCCTGAGTTACTCTAACTATTAGCGGTAAGAAGAGGAGGAGGATACTGCAAAGGAAACTGAGGTAGGGAGAGTATCAGGAGAATGGTGTTCAAGAGTCAAAGGAGAAAAGAATTTAAAGGAGAGAGCAGTTAGTTGTGTAAAAAGCTGTTGTGGGGTCGAGTAAAATAAAGATTGAGAACTGACCATTGGATGTGAGTCTATACTCCTAGAGGGGTTCTGGCTGGTTGTTTTAATGAAAGGTATTTTAGCAGGTACGTAGGCTGATGGGAATAATCCAGTATGGAGGGAAAGACGGACAATGCAATGAAGAGAAGAGAGAATTTCACAAGTCCCTGAACAGTCAAAAATGAAGATCTAGTACAGAAGTGAAGGGTGAGATTTAAGAACACAAATGGATCATTTATTTTAACAGGATGGAATACAGAATAAGACCATCAGTTGAGAATGAGGGCCAGGAAACAGGTATTGGAAGTTTAATGGGCAGCTTTGGAGCTGACGTGGAGGAGGCAGAGTTGCAGTTAACCAAGGTTAGATCTTACCAATGAAGTGACAGGGGAGCGAGAGAGGTAAGATTATGAAAGGCAGTGTTTATAGTCACGGACCAAGGAATGTGAGCAAAGCCAGGAGGGAAGTGAGAGCATGAAAGAAGTGACAGGTAATAAAAAGTTGGGCTGAAGGTCTTTAAAGGGTAAAAAAAAATTGTTGTAAGGGAGCTGAGCTGAAAAGAAAGGAAGTGCTAGTCCGTTTGAAATGCCTGCAGCTGAGATTTTGTAAGTGGTTCAGTCAATGGTAATGAGGTCTTGAATATGACCATTTCAGCAGGTCACTCAAGTGAAAGAAAAAATAGACTCCTAGAGGCAAGGATATCAAAGAACTGAGAAGTCAAGATTTTGGAAGGATCACACCAGGATACTGAAAATCACTTAAGAATGATTACATGAATAGTGGACAGAGAAAAGACAGTTCAAATCATCAAGGAGTAGGAGTGACTGTGAAAGATGCAGATGACTAGACAAGGAGGGGAAGTAGAAAATACTGTCTGATGATATATACATTTTTAAAAGGAAGGAGGTACAATCATCCATAAATACCAATGATAAGCAAGGAAGACATCAACTCCACTTGTCGGTCCCAAGGTACATGGGATATGACAGATAAAAATTACACTTTTTGTGAGAGGGCTAAAGAAAAAACAGTACTCTCGGGGGAACACCAGGTTTCTGTGAGAGAAAAAAAGGTGAGATGAACAATCACAGAAGAGTTTGAGGAAAAAGGAAATTTTGCTGATCACGAACTGGGAGTTCCAAAGGGCAGAGTGAAAGAAATTGGGAGGTCACAGATAAATGGGAGTTTAAAACATACTGGAGATATACCAGCGTCAAACAGAGATAAGGAAATTAAGTGAAGGTGATCTGGAAGGCTTCAACTTTTTTTTTTTTTTTTTTTTTTTGCGGTACGCGGGCCTCTCACTATTGTGGTCTCTCCCGTTGCGGAGCACAGGCTCTGGAGGCACAGGCTCAGTGGCCATGGCTCATGGGCCCAGCCGCTCTGCGGCATGTGGGATCTTCCCGGACCGGGGCACGAACCCGTGTCCCCTGCATCGGCAGGCAGACTCTCAAACACTGCGCCACCTGGGAAGCCCCAAGGCTTCAACCTTTTTTAGTGATTAAGATGTCCTGATGGTATGCTTGGTAAAAGGTGGGTAATCAGTTAAATTTAGTTGTCTACTTGTGACTGGTTTAGCATTTGCAGAAGGGAGTGTTGGGCGGGAAGGCAAGGTCAGGAAATTGGTGTCTCACCAAGAATTTGAAGTGCTCTTTGGGGTCCCTCCTTTATATCCTGCAATTGAAGGTGTTGAGATATGTGGTTCTTTAAAAACTGTACAGCCTGCACTCACAGGAACTTATTCAGTCAACACTATTTACTGAATGTCTGAATGAACTGCACCATCCTAGATACTGTAATTCCTAATTATCTAATTTGAATTTGTCGAAGACTATTAAAATTAAGCAATATAAAAATAAAATAATAATAATAATAGCTTCCAGGCACTGTTCTAAGTGTTACATGCATTTAATCATTTAATACGATTAACTCAATGAAGTTGATGCTATTATCTTCATTTGCGGACAATATAACCAGTGCATAGCTCTAAAAATTAAATCCTTTCTACTCCAGAAGGTACCTGTTTAGGACAAATAGTATTCTTTTCATACAAATTAGCCTATTTATTTTTCTGGTATCTGAACAGTGGGCATCTATCTGAACAGTGTTTTCCTGTATTTTGATCTAGGACAGAGTTTTTTCCTCTAAAAAGCAGATTATTCAATTCATGTGGCTAATATTCACTCTTGTTAAAATTTTATTGTTCTGCTTAAATTATAAGTCATTATGCCTGCTCCATTCACTCCTAGGAAGAGAATTTTGCTGTTTTCAGCTTAATTTGGCACGTCAATTGTCTGGGGGAGGGGGGAAATTCTATTTGAATATCTATAATGACCCACAATAGGGATTTTGAAGTAATCCAAAACATGGGAACAATTGCCAAATACACATTCGAAGTGACCTACCACGTTACAGCTGTTCAAAGTTTATATATGACTACTATTTTTGTTAATAAACACTGACATCACCAATTATCTCCTTTTACTTAGGAGATAATCAAGTAGCAAAGTCTAGAAGTATTGTGCTAGAGTTCTTTATGGCCCTGTTGAATATAAAAATTGGCCTTGGATTTAACAGAGCTGCATCACTAAACAGGACAGAGCAGACTGGCATCAAAGGATCATAAATACAAGAACAGGAAGAAGGGTGAAGTGAGGAACTGAGGAGGGCTTGACAATGAGTAGACCACATTTTCTATATTATAATGACTATTCAAAATTAAGAACATAAGTAGTATGAAGCTCAAAACAGAAAACCTTACACCAAAGTAAAATAATTCACAAGAAACTCATCTTAGTTTAACATTAAAAACAAACAAACAATAAAACCTCACATTGTAAACTTTTGGGACACAGCCAAATGACAAAAATTAGACATAGTCTTTAAGCTGTATGGTTATCATCATGGGTAAAGATTCAAAAGGGTGAGGAAATCAGGTACATGGGGGGTTTGTGCGGCTTGAAGAAAATCTGAAGAATGGAGGGGAAGAAAAGGGAAGTGGAGGAAGAGATGGGCTACTGTGAAGAATCAAAGGCATGTATGACGGCAATAGAGTGAATCCGATAAATATAGGTACCCAAGAGGTTTCAGGTTAGGTGCCATTATTTCAGAAGGCCATGAGCTAACAAGGTTTCAGGTGACTGAAATGGTAATTAATCAATCAATTCCATAAACATTTACTGAGCACCAACTACATGGCAAGTCCCATCCTAGAAGCTGGGGTCCTGCAGAAATTTATAACCACTTGGCTTCCCTAACATTTAAAAATATTAATGACTTCCTACTAAGTTCCACATATTACAGTAGAATCTGACACAAAATCTTAGTTGTGAACACACATATCTTAAACAGATGAGCAATTTAAGTGAATCTGTAAAGTAAGTAAATTTTATTTTTTATTTATAGAGGCTATTTGGTGGGATATTAAATCAGAGTAATTACTTTCAAATTACTAAAACTGCATTTAATAACAACTCTCCAAACTGCTAAAAGTACCATGCATCATAGTTATAAGGAATTAGATTCAAAGTTAATCTTGCTATCCAATCTTAGAAAAGAATATTTCTGACTATAGTGAAACAGGAGACCTGGTAATCACTTTTGCTATTTATCACTGACAGAACAAAACACTATCATACATATATATTCATAGGTATATAGCACATGCTCAATAAACTAAAATTTCATTAATCTACTTTGTTTTTAACAATATAAAAATCCTCTTATGTTACAAAATAAAACTGCTAGCCATGAGTCAGTAAATGAAACAGAAAAATGTATCCTAGCATCAACTAAAATCTAAATACGCCTAACATTCTCAGTCCTATTATATTTTATCCTGTAAAATAAATTCCAGTGAGTTACAACAAAAGACTTGGATATATAAAATTTCCAACTCATTAGTGAGAAAAAAAACATAGAATGAAAAATGATATGTTGGTCCTCCAGAGCTGGAGAAATAAAAGCTAAAACTCTGACCTAAAGTCTACATTTATAGATATGAAATACAAAGATAATGAAAAAGACAAAATAAGTAACAGAAAGAGGGCTGAAAGAAAAATAGTAATTTTTCAGTATACACAAGTGATCTGAACCAAATGGGAGGAAGATAAAATTTTAAATGGCTTTGTAGGATCAACTGCAAATAGAGTTTTTATTAAAATTGTGGCTATTTAAGTGCAATACAAGAGTAACTTTTCGGCCCAACTCCTAAGTAACTATAATGTAATTCCATGGTTTCAATAGTTTTATATGTAAACTATTTTGCTTGTCTTTCATTTGTATGCCTTTTACAAGATGAATTATATATCATTGGTTGTGTGTGTATATATACATATAGTTGTGTGTATTTGAAGTTTTTAACAGATCTTTCTTATTGACAATGGAAAAATATCACTTAATACTAACACAGAATGAACAACAATGCCAAGCTTTAGTCTCTGTGTCCCTTTTTGGTATATGTAATTGTAGTCAAAATCAAGTTAGTTAAATTCTTGGGGTGGTATTCAATCTAAGAGTTAAATCAATCGTTGCCTCTGAATAAGTTTTGATTATAAGTAACCTCACTGCCTACATAAAAACTATTTATGACTCTCCCTAGCCCAGTAATTCCATCCCTCTCAAACATCTAAGAAAAAACAAGTAGGATATTTTTACTTAAGAAATTTGACATTACTTAAAAATAAAAACTATTTAAAGAAAATTCTAGTAACCAAAAACAAGAAGAAGCTGTTGACAGTTACTTTATACTTACTGTGCTGCTTCTAATTACTAAAAAAAAAAAAAAAAAAAAAAAAAAAGATGGTTTTAAAGGAATTTATTTTTTAAAGGCCCTAAGGTATGTGTATACATTTTAATTTAAAGGACAAAAGCATTCTCACCTTGTTTTTTAAATTAGACTAATTCTTATGCTTTCATTTTTACTAAAGTTGAATATCTATTAAAAATGTTTTAAACTAAAAATATTCCCCCAACCCTCCTTTAATACCAAATAATAGGTATTTCACTCAAATTATGGCTAACTTTATATTTTCCTTATATTTTTAATACTCACTCCTCAAAAAGAAGTGGTTTTATGTGATTTTTTTTTAATTTGAGGACTTTTAGTGTTTGCTCAGCTCCTTACGCTGTCAATTGAATATTTGATAAAATATTCCTATAATCATGTAATTACACAAGTTTACTGCTTTCCAATTAACCCTAGATAATATATTTATAGAAATGGAAGGATTCATTAAATCCCTTGAATAAACCATATTGTAATAATTTTAAGATATTAGTATATACAAAAGCCAACTGTATTCAGTTTAATCTATACTCAAAACACTAGAAAATAAAAATATTTCAAATTATCTTCTGTTCCTTTACTATAACAATCTCCTGAGGTTATCTAATGACATATAAAAGCTACACAAACAGGTATTTTCTTTGGTCAAACATCATACTTTATAGCACTTAACACAATCTGAAAGTAAGGAGACAAGCATTATTAATTTACATTTTAATTTATGTATGAATGGCTTTATATTTTTAGAGAAGTCATTCAACAGAATCTGAGACTGTTTTGTTTGGCATTACATAAGAGCAAAAGGGAAAATATTTTTGTTTCCCCTTTCACACTAAAGACCTGCATAGATGGACTGAAAACATACATTTCTGCGTATCCAAGGTTTCAGGGCACAAGACTATGTTTTAATAATAAGAAATCTATACTAATACATTTTTGCAAAGCAACATGAACCGAAAATAATTTCAACAAGTGGTATGTTACCTGGGTGGAGCTGGTGGCTACCGAGATGCAGTCAATAAAGCTGTGTCTTCGAGTGAAAAATGCAACTATCTGCTGCCAGCGTGAAGGTTCTGGCTCAGCTTGCAGTTCATCTGATGAGCCCTTTTTTGCCCAGTGTTTCTGCTTTGGGCCTACTGAGCCATGGCTAGAGCTAGTATTGCCTCCTCGACTGGCGCGAGAGTACAGAAGTGTGTTGTTCCCGAAAATGTAATTCATCTCTGCAGCCCTGCAGGTGGTTGCCAAGCAGTCTTACTTCTCTAGCAGCTGCTGAGTGGTGAATGATCGGTAAAAACTGCAGCTAGGATTACAGCAGCATCACTTGTAGATCAGGGAAAATAAAAACCTTGAGAAATGATGCTCATTTTCTCTGTAATTTCTTCCCATGAAAGAGCTTGTATCTTCCCTCTGTACCTGTTAGCTGTATGATGGCTGAGTTTATATTTCTAGACAAAAAAGACGACATAAGGTGGTTTTCTTTCTCATGATTATTTTTTCACCAGCGTCTGCAGGCAAAGCTGTTCTTTTGTTAGCTGATAACTAGACGGACTGAAATCCAGGAAGTGAGGTCGATTAGCAGGTAAAGAAGGATGTTATAAACACTGGACTACCAAGACCCTTTGGGGCTGCCTGATTTAATGCACTGGGTGGAGAAACCCTGGATTACCAAGTTTCAATCACAGTCTGAAGTAAAATCCAATGGCATCTTCGCTGCTTATATAAATTATAAATATGAACTGAATTTAAAAATACAAGAGGATTCTCTCTGCCGATAGTTCTGATTGTTTAAAACAATTTTACTAAAGGAATCTTTCTATTCACATATAAATTTCTACATCAGGAAGGCACTTACATTAAATAGCACTAAGGTTTTAAAAGGTACTATCTACATTAAACTCTGAGGATCTAATGACAGAAATCCATTTGGAATGTAACTTGATAATTTTATTTAACATATTGGTTTTAAATGCTTTGATTAATTGAGTCTGAAGACAGAAATAGAATAATTAGCTAAATAAGTATTTGGCTTCTGGGACTTTTGTGATAAAAAAGCGCTATTATCAGCATCATCTCTCTATGTTATAAACATTAAGATTACCAAGTTATGAATTTGTAAAAATTCAGAAGAATTAAACGTAAATTTTTTGTTTTATAGCCAGTAAAACATATTTTATCCAACATGACATAAATAATACTCTGGTTCAAAAAATAGTACTGTTTGATTGTTAAATAGATACTTTCTAACATCTAATATCTAGGTCTGTGTTTCTCAACACAGTAGTCCACCTCAGAATCACCTCCAGTGCTGGTTTAAAAAAATACAGACTGGGGGCTTCCCTGGTGGCGCAGTGGTTGAGAGTCCGCCTGCCGACGTGGGTTCGTGCCCCGGTCAGGGAAGATCCCACATGCCGCGCAGCGGCTGGGCCCGTGAGCCATGGCCGCTGGGCCTGCGCGTCCGGAGCCTGTGCCCCGCAACGGGGGAGGCCACAACAGTGAGAGGCCCGCGTAACGCAAAAAAAAAAAAAAAAAAAAAAAAAAAATACAGACTGATATCCCCTTCCCATCAGAATTTTTAGGGGTAAGGGAGATCTGGGAATTTTCATTTTTGAAAAGCCCCCCTAAGAGACTCTTAAGCACCCTCAAGTTTGAGAACCACAGATTCCTAAGTCTGTCCTCTTAATACTATGCTACGTTAGTATATAACACAACATATCGCCATTAAAAACAATATATGAATAAAAATGCTACTTGATAACTTACTAATAGTTGAGTAATTCAATTTTTAAGTTGATATAAGTACACCATAATCCCCAACCTCAGCCATGAATGAGGACCAACAAAATCTTGCTTGCTTTTGCTTACCAGCACCAACTAAATGCAGTCTATTGGAAAGTAGCATTGGCAAACTACAACCTCTAGGACTACTGCAAATCCTGATTTGGCAAGAAAAGATGCGAACACTGTCTCTATGATTCCGTCTCTAAGATACAAACACATGCCCAAGAAGGGCTGAGAGTCATGTGGGACTTCTGGAAGTAAGATGTTTTGTGACAGATTATAGCAAAGTTTGCTTCTTCCCAAGAACTGTGCAGACAGTAGCTGGCAGTTTTACGGCCCGACACAGATTGATCTTATCTATTTGGGGGTAGGGGACTAGAGGAAAACACTAAGGGTAGACAGAGAACTAAGAATCCTCTCTAAAGGAAAAAAAAATAAAACCTCCTAAAAATAAATTTTACTATGGACCAGGTACTTAATAAAGAACTGATTAGTGTGGTTTATACAAATGCTCTAATAATTGGTTTGGCCCCCAAATATGTGTCTTGATCTGTATATGATGGAAAGCCAGGGTGGGAGGGGGAACCTTAGAATTTATATAGATTCTGTTACTCTGGATTTGTAAGGATGAGGATATTTTTATTTTTAAAATTTTGGCTGCACTGGGTCTTTGTTGCAGCGTGCAGGCTTCTCTCTAGTTGTGGCATGCAGGCTCCAGCACATGAGGGCTCCAGAGGGTGCGGGTTCAGTAGTTGTGGTGCACAGGCTTAGTCGCCCTGTGGCATGTGGGACCTTAGTTCCCCAACCAGGGATCAAATCCACGTCCCCTGCACTGGAAGGCAGATTCTTAACCACTGGACCACCAGGGAAGTCGTGGATAAGAATACTGAAAATGAATGTTGAATGCAAATATCCTACTCAAGTTGCAAACAGTACCAACACAGATGGAAGAGTAAGTCATTCGTATACAATGATTTCTTATGCTAGAGAGCCAAAGAGCTTGGGAACAATCGAAAGTTGATGAATGTTCCATCCCATATATCCCGAGTACAGAGAAGAAATACTTCTCAATATATAAATTTCCTATTCAAATCCACTGACATCAAGAAAACAACTTTGAGTTTTGAGAAAGGCTTTTTTATGAAAATGTCCCATTACCTGAGCTACGGAAATCTAGGATCATCTCATCAATTGCGCAACAGTCAATACACACATACAAAACCATATATGTACCTAAATCACAATTGGTTTCATATGATTTGATTGGGAAGCAGAGGCAACCAACTCCTCACCGATCTCTGCTTTAGAATAACCATACCCATGTCACATATCTGAAATATAAACTCTATTCCATTAAACCAAAATTTAAATTCATTATAGAACCTGGAAAGTCTATTTAAAATAGTGAATTTTAAAAACTACTACACAACATTTAAATCACCAAAAAGAACACTATTAAGATTTTAATATGATATACAAAGAATGGACATTTTTTTTCTGCAAATACTCTACCACTGAGCAATACTCTGCACCTAACATTCTTTTTTCTGTAGTTTTTCTTTTTCACAGAATGGTAATAATATCTATAGCAGAACTCTAAACAGTAAGAGAAAGCGTGAGTAAACTAAGTACATCCATTTAGTGATTACATACTTTAAATATGATTATGAAAAATGTATGACTGTTAGAAATGTTTATTTTATAACATTAAATGGAAGTAAAGACAGTTCAAAAATTTATATAGGATAGGCCCTCAATTATTTGTACCCTTTTCCAAACTTGCAAATAAACTCAGAAGTCTTCAGGTATAGTAACAAAAGCAATGATTAAGTAATTTTAGTGAAAAATTTTAAAAGGTTGAAGGATGAGAGGAAAAACAATATTGAAACTCTAAAATATTAGGAAAAAAATTACTAAGTAACCACAAAGCCAACATACTGTAAATGCAACAAGCATTTTCCTTACCTTTTTATTTTTATAATATGGCCTATTAAATTTCAAAACATGCAGCTATACTAAGTTAAGACAAGACTAAGAAGATTGATAACATAGATTTGTTATTTATCTAGAAAAAACTGATCATATATATACAAATAGCTTCTGTATGAGCGCCATCTAGTGGTCAAATTGTATGCAAACTGTGTGCTCCACTTAGTACTCCAGGGTCATCCAAAAAGATAAAATTCAAAAGTATTTTAATATATTCCAGAGCTGTAAAAACAAAGTTGACTTCAACAAAGCACTCAGTATGCACTCAAAATAGGAAAGATTCTCTTCCTGTAGCATTTAGTTCAACAGGCATATGTTTGCTTATATCCATTCTTCTGCTACCTCCATTTCTCACAATATTTGAAAAACTACCAATTGCTGCTGGTGATTTCATTTGATAGTATTCTCAGTACTACTGGATGAAATGTGTCCAGGCTAGAAGATTCACTTATTTAAAATAATTACCTGTTCACATACCCTGTTCTGTCTTCAGTTTCAAGCCCCTTGTAACTACATTTACTTTGCACATATTAGTTTAAACATAATTTTCCATCATTGAAGACAAAAGCAAAATATGAACTCTTTTATTCAATGACCATTGCAACATTCCACACTAAGCCATGTCACCCTTGTCACTTCATCTAGATTTAAATCTATTTTGAAAAAGGCTGAGGTTTTGTTTGTTTACTTGTTCAATTTACTGTTCTGACCATTTTTCCTAATTCTTAGATCATTTTCAGTTTTAGGAATCTTGACACTGTTCTTATTAGTACCATACTACTATATTTAGAACTGTTTAGAATTGAAGCTTACTTTTAAATATTTTCATATACCACAAGAATTTACCCACTGTGTCCTTTTCTTCCACATTATGGTTTTTCACCATTATATCACCGATTTCTTTCTTGAAACTGTCTAGCACTGGCAAGAAACTTTCCCTTTTCGAGTCCTAAATCATAATTACTTTTTGAAAAAACTTTATTATTATTTTTTTTGGCTGTGCCACGTGGCATACAGGATCTTAGATCCCTGACCAGGGATCAAACCCGTGCCCCCCGTAGTGGAAGCATGGAGTCTTAACCCACTGGACGCCAGGGAAGTCCAAATCATAGTTACTTTTATGTTTTATGCTAAGGCCTGAATAAAGTAACTTTCAATCACTATCTTATTTCATTCATTACTTCAGTAATGAGAATCAGCACTAGCACTACAAGACCCTGACAGATTATTTCACAGCATGTTTCATGGTGGCGAACCCTTCATAAGCCCACTCATCAGCTCAGGATCAAGGTCCTTCACACCTTGTCCTCATTTCCTAACAACCATCCTAAACATCAACTACAATATAATGAACTTTCCTGCATTTTTACAGTCTCCTCAGACTATCAGCCTCCTACTGTACTTATTTTCTCCAGTAACTGCCTTCTCCTCTGAATTAGCATATTGTATACATCCTTCAACACCTTGTCCAAATATCAACTTTGTTTTTTACAATACTTCAAAAATTTAATTTCTCTTTATTTTTTCATGTTACATCATACCGTGTTATAACTATCTCTCCATAAAAAATACCAGTCACTGAAGTCTAACAAACTTACTAACATAGATGTTTAATAAATGCTAAATGCATGTTATCTGATAAACAAAACTAATATTCTGTTGATTTTTAAAGCAATCATCTATTAATCTTATTTTTCTATTAGCTTTTACAAGAACTGTGAAGAACGAAGCAGTGCCTAATTTACATTCCACTCAGCAAACTGCTACTATTCAAAGATAATTTTTCAAATTACAAAAATAATAATTCATATACTGGGTTCTATGTATAGTACAACAGTTACTTGCTTCATTCCAAACCATAATACTATAAAAGTGGAAAAGCTCCTTATATTAGCTTTTTTGTTTCTAAAAAAAGACTGCTAATCTGGTAATCTTATTTATATTTTAAATAAAATATATTCCATTGTTGAGCTTCCTAAAACATTTGCAGTTATTTGAAAAAATTTTAAAAACATTAAAACTTGCCTTATGTCAAAACAAAGTTATTTTTTAAAAATTTGGTTCTCTAACAGGAAGTTAAAGTAATCCTAACCATTTTGCTATTACACTACCCCAATCCTATGCTCACTCCTCAAATTTTAATCTATGCATGAGATAGGAGAAGCAGGAAGAAATACCCCAAATGGGGCAGCTTTAATAATTCTTAAATTACAATTGTATCAGAATATAGTTTGTCAAAAGTCCAGCCTATCAAGATTTCTGACCCAGTAATTTGACTTCTGGAAATCCATCCTAAGAAAACAACCAAACATACTTTTTACGGCCCAAGATGATTCACTGCAGCCTTCTTTACAAAACTTAGTAAAAATGGAAATAACAAATAGCGAAGACCAGAAGTGTTCAGCAAGTTAAGGTACCAATATACTATGTAAAAACTTACATATCAAGGTTTTAAAAAATTTAACATGGGAAAATGTGTAAAACAAGTTTATAATAGGAAAAAACTCACATTTAAAAAAGTAAGATGTAAAGTATGATTTAGAAACAGATGAAGGAGAAATTAGATAATTTCTTCTACTGGAAATGAAAATCCTTATCTGTTCAGTACCCAGATATAAATCAGAGAGCCAGCAAGCCAAAGGGGGAATACGATGATGATACCCAACTGCTCTACCAATTTGCATCAGAAACTTATATTTATAACTGTTTCAGAGATTGATGCTGTTAATATCTAATAAAAGAAGACAAAATGAAAAGGAGCAAGAGAATGGCATGTAAGGATGGATAGATCCAGCTGCTTTTCAATGAGACCAGCTGAATTATTACCACAGTACACTAAGATGCTTTGAGGCTAGTACTTTCTTGATCTTAACCAAATTTGTCAAAGATTTGCATACAAATACTCAAACTGCCACTGCACTAAGGCAATAGTATAACACCAGCAACTATAAGATGTATATCAATTGCAGAAAAGATAAAATGTGAAAAAGATGTGTTTTATAACTGTTAGTAAAAGAATATTTTAATCTCAATAACATACTCTTTTAAATAAGCCTCCGTCAAATTTGTCTTTAAAAAGCCCTGGTGGGGGGGAAATGCTATGGGAGACATAATCCTTTAACATGTAATAATTAACTGTATGCAAAGGACAAGAGCATTTTTAAAGCAGATACCAAAAGAATCAGGCAAAATTCACTTAATTCTCTTATGGTAAGGAAATCAAGGGAAAAAGAGTCAAATTAAGGAAGCAAGTGAGAATCTTAAAAAAGTAATAATGCTTTCTCACTCAATAACTAGAAACACTTAAGTCTCACTGCAGAGTGAGGATTAAATAAAGAGATGTCAGAAATTTACTTTAAAATACTTCAAGACAGACAGTAAAGAAATATGTGTATGGTGGTTCAATTAAGCTAGGTTCTAGTGCAGTACTTCTCAACAGTGGCTATCCCCTAGAAACACCTGGAGAACTTGTAAAACTCTCCAAAGCCAGACTATACCCCAGACCAATTAAATCACAATCTCTGAGATGGCACTCAGATATAAATTTTAAAACCTTTTTAGGTGGTTCCAATATCCCACCACAACTGAGAACCATTACTATGGACAGTCAGTTGTCCTAATCAGGAATTAACATTCCTAGACTGATCAGCTAACATTTAGTTATAAAGTAAATGGCTGCTATAAGATATTTGTTATGTTAATCTTTGATCAACACCAAAAGTTTGCCAATTATCATAATGAATGAAGTGGGCTTTCACTGGTGAAATCCATTGTATTTCAGTTATATGGATTGGCTAAATTAGACACAATCCACCCTTGCATAAGGGAAAGACAGACTCTGAAGAAGCTTATACCCTTAGAGATGGCACCTTAAGGTTCAATACCGAAGATGTCTGGAAACTCTGGGTAACAAAATCTTGGTCTGTGGAATATTGTTTTATTTGCCTAGAGTGAGCATTTTATGCAACAAAAAAAAGTTGAGGCTTCATCACATTTAAAGAGGCTATACACAATATGTTATGTGGCTCACTGTCTGTTTAAATGTCTGCCTGTGTCAGAATCGCATACACACAGAACTACCAAACAACCACCAAAAGACTGAGGAGCTGGGTGTGTACAAATTGCCTTTGGATAATTTGTGACAATCATAAACATCAAAAATTCAAAATATCAGAAACAAAAGAATTATACATACCTGGGAAGGTTTCTCGACTAAAGTAAGAAACAGGCTTTATTAATTCAGTCAAGAGAAAATAGGCATAGGCTGATAAGAACAGCATATAAAGCAGCAGGGAGTGCTTAGAATTCAAGTGTTCTAAGGTTCTTATGTTGTTCAAAATCAGGGTAAAAGACATATATTGAGTCTAAATTTTTGTAAGCTAAATATGTATATTAAAATTAAAAAAAAAATTCTAGGATAACCATTAAAGGAAGAGAAACAGAATAGCTTCCAAGCTAAGAAGAAGGAAAAATGAGATGAGAAAATGAAATCTAAATTAAGACATGTTGGAATAAATGTCTTGTATGTTTAAAATTAAGAAACATACTTTTAAATAACTCATGGGGCAAAGAAAAAAATCATAATGAAAGTAAAAGAAAAAGTTTGAATTATGATAAACATTGCATATTAAACCTGTGGGTTACAGCTAAAGTGCTATTTAAAGGAAAATTTACAAATTCAAATACCGTTAGAAAAGGCTGATAATGCAGTTAAGTAACCAACTTGAGAAACTAGGGGAAAAAACCCAAACGGAATAAACTCAAAGAAAGCAGAAGAAAATAAAATAATAATGATAAGAGGAGAAAGGGGAAAAGATAAAATGAAAACTGTCTCTGTCACTAATAGACAACTGATTTTTTTCCCCATGTGTATCTCTCATTTAGCGTCCCAAAGTAAGATCAGATTGCCTCTGCCAAACACAATCTTTGATTGATATGTAGGCTGTCCACACATTTACATATTACATCAACGTGTATATATTCATGTTTATGTGTGTATGAAAGGGGATGGAGGTGACAGCACATGGGGGAGGGGCACAGGAGATTTTTTTAGACCTTTTTTTTCTTATTTACTTAAGTATAGTTGATTTACAATGTTGTGTTAAATACTGCTGTACAGTAAAGTGATTCAGTTATACATATATATACATATATATATATATATATATATATACACTTTTAATACTCTTTTCCATTATGGTTTACCAAAGGATATATAGTTCTCTGTGCTATACAGTAGGACCTTGTTGTTTATCCATTCTATATATAAAAGTTTACATCTGCTAATCCCAAACTCCCATTCCATCCCTCCTCCAACCCCCTCCCCCTTGGTAACCACCAGTCTGTTCTCTATTAAAAGACATGGTTCTTTGAAATTGATCATCCTTTGGCAAGAAGGATCAAGAGGAAAAAAGGCACAAATAAACAATACTAGGAATGAAAAAGGGGCTACACCTAAATATGCTATAGATATAACAAAATAATAGGATGTTGAGAATATTTCAAAGTAAGTATGAAATGGGCAAATACCTAGAAAAACTAACTATTAACTGAAATCTGACTGGTACTATATAATACATTACAATTTTTAACCAGTAATATGTAATCATCCCTCAAAGAGAATTACAAAACCCACTTCAAGGTTTACGAGTAAGAAATGATCCTTATACACAATACATACAACTAACAAAGGATTATTGTCCAGAATATATAAAGAACTTGCACAAATCAGTAAAAAGAACAATGCATTACAAAAATGAAACAAAATCTTGAGAGGGTATGTCACAGAATAGGAAACCTGAATGATCGATCAATATTATCAAATAGTGAAATGCACATTAAAATCACAGTAAGATACTAATTCAAACCCAAAACAATGGCAAAAATAACAATACCAAATATTGATGAGAATATACATCAATTAAAACTGTTACATACTGCTGCTGAAAATGTAAATTATAGAATCACTTGAAAATAATCTGGTGTTATCCACAAAGATGTGTATACATAACCTATGATTTTAACAGCATTTTTAATACTAGTAATAATTCGAAAATAACTTAACATCCATCAAAAGTAAGGTAAATTATAGTATATTCATAAAATAGAAAACTCTAGAGCAGTGAAGATAATAAATCTCGGGCATATAATGTTGATCAAAAACTGCAAGTTGAGAGTAGATGCAGTATAATGCCAATTATATAAAAACCAAAACAGGCAAAAGAAACAATATATTGTTTAGAAATCTAAATATGTGAAACCAGGACTGTGGTTATTTCTGAGGGGAGAGACAAGGTGATGGGGTCAGGTAAAGTCACACACTGGACTTCAAAGATACTGTTAATGCTCTTTTTCTAATATATTTTTTTAACGTTTAAAGATATTTTGATGTGGGTATTTGAAATATAATAGTTATTTCCTTCATGAGAACTCTTAGGCCTAAAGATCATATCACTGAATAAAATTCATTTATAATATATATTTTAAAAAATGTTTTTAGAATGCTAACAAATACGATGAAATTCCTTATAATTACAAAACCAGAACTATCAAGGGGGGAAAATCCTACATGAAAAAATAGTTCTCTCTAAGCATGAGCTACAATAGTAACAAAAGTAATTAATAATTCATAGCAACAAAATAAAGTTACTATCTTACCTTTATTGGTGAAATATGAGAGTGAGAAACAAATCCATGGACATTTTCAATTTCTGACAGGTTCTTCTCTGAGACATGAACCAATTCCGGACCTATCACCTCATTAGTGATTTGTGGGGAAATGTGCTCTTGAGGAGGTGTATCTTCATCCTGATACCGGTATTTCTGTAATGTACAGCAAAGTATTAAATATGAGGAAACTCTGAAAAGCAACATGAGTTCAATCCAAATCATGATTTTCATAACTACCCAAATCATAATATTTAACTATATGAAATATGTCTTTTACAGTTTAATACATAAAGTCTGAGAGAAATGGTTCTCCATTTTAAAGTCATGCCAATATTTTAATAAACTTATCTGATTTTTAAAAATAAGTCAGACTCTGGAAAGATGGCAGAGTAGGAAACACCAGGAATCTGTTGCCCACCTAAACAATAATTACAGAGGCATAATCTGTCTGATGTAATTTTGGAACTCTGGAGTCTGTTGAAGGCTTGCAACTTCAGGGGAAAACTTGGATGTAAACTGCGTTTAATTTGGATCAGTTTTACCACCTCTATTCAACATGGTACCGGAAGTCGTAGCCAGAACAATTAGGCAAGAAGAAACAATAAAAGGCATCCGCTTAGAAAGGAAGAAGTAATATTATCTCTGTTTTATATCAATAAAGACTCAGCAAAAAAGCTGTTAGAACTACTGAATGTAGCAAAGCAGTATGATACTGCTTTGTATCCTACAAAAGTTGACACACAAAAATCAGCTGCATTTCTATACACAAACAGTTGCATTTTATACACAACCTGAAAATTACAAAAACAATTCAATTTACAACAGCATCAAAAAAAATAAGGTGAAAGACTTGTGCAATGAAAACTACAAAGACTTGTGCAGTAATTAGAGTGAAAGACTTGTGCAATGAAAAGACCTGCTGGAAAAAAAAAGTTAAGAACAACAGAAATAAATGGAAACACATCCCATGTTCATAGGTTGAAGATTTAATATTGGTAAGATGTCAATACTACTTAAAGCAATTTACAGATTTAATCCAATTCCTATCAAAATCCCAATGACATTTTTTACAAAATAGAAAAACCCATCCTAAAATTCATTTGGATCTCAAGGGATTCAAATAGTCA
Organism: Mesoplodon bidens; assembly: GCF_964165515.1. NCBI lineage: Eukaryota > Metazoa > Chordata > Mammalia > Artiodactyla > Ziphiidae > Mesoplodon > Mesoplodon bidens. The sequence continues at coordinate 110,786,115 of NC_138161.1, read as the reverse complement.
AAATCACCATGAAAAAAAAGAACAAAGCTGAAGGACTCACTCTTTCTCATTTCAAAACTTACTACAAAGCTACAGTAATCAAAACAGTTTGGTACTCACATAAAGACAGACATACAGACCAATGGAATGAAACAGAGAGTCCAGAAATAAACCCTCACGTACACAAATTATTTTTTACAAGGGTGCCAAGACCATTCAATAGGGAAAGACAGCTTTACAACAAATCGTGCTGCAAAAACTGGATATCCACACATAAAAGAATGAAGTTGGACCCTTACCTAATACTATATACAAAAATTAACTCAAGGTGGATCAAGGACTTAAATGTAAGACCTAAAACAATAAAACTCTTAGAGGAAAAGCTTTAAGACATTGAGTTTGGCTATGAGTTTTTGGATATGACACCAAAGGCAGAAGTAACAAAAGAAAGAACAGACAAACTTGACTTCATAAAAACTGAAAAATTTTGTGCATCAAATGACTTTAATCACAGAGTAAAAAGGCAACCCACAGAATGGGAGAAAATATTTACAAATCACATATCTCATAAGGGATTAATACCCAGAATATACAGAAAATTCCTAAAATTCAACAAAAAACTAAACAACTCAATTCAAAAATGGGCAAGAACTCCAAAGAAGATATACAAATAGCCAGTAAGCACATGAAAAGATGCTCAACATCACTAATCATTACAGAAATGCAAATCAAAACTCGAGGTACCACCTCACAACCACTGGAATGGCTACTATTAAAAAAAGCCAAGGTCCTACTGTACAACACAGAGAACTATATTCAATATCCTATGATAAACCATAATGGAAAAGAATATAAATCAAAAAGAAGTATACATATATATTTATAATTAAATCGCTTTGTTGTATAGCAGTAATTAACACAACGTTGTAAATCAACTAAACTTCAATAAAAAAATTATTAAAGAAAAGAAAGACTGGTTAAAAAAAAAAGCAGAAAACAAGTGTTGGTAAGGATGTAGAGAAATTGGAACACTTGTGCACTATTGGAGGGAATGTAAAATAGTCCAGCCGTTGTGGAAAATAGTATGGTGGTTCCTCAAAAATTGAAAATACAGTTACCATATGATTCAAGAATTCCACTTTTGGGCATATACCCAAAAGAACTGAAAGCAGGGTCTTGAAGAAATATTTGTACACCAGTGTTCACAGTAGCGTTATTCACAGTAGGTAAAACATGGAAGAAACCCAAGTATCTATCAATGGATAGATAGATAAGCAAAATGAGGTGTATATATATATATGTGTATACACACACACACACAAAATGGAATATTATTCAGCCTTTAAGGAAGGAAATTCTGCTATATGTTACAACATGGATGAACCTTGCAGACAGTACGCTAAGTGAAGTAAACCAGTCTCAAAAAGACAAATACTGTATGATTCCACTTACATGAGGTACTTAGAGTAGTCAAAATCATAAAGACAGAAAGTAGAATGGTGGCTGTCATGGGCTGGTGGGAGGAGAGAATTGTGAGTTACTGTTCAATAGGCACAGAATTTCAGTTTTACTATACTAAACGTTATGGGGATGGATGGTGGTAATGGCTGCTCAACAATGTGGATGTATTTAATACCACTGAACTGTAAACTCAAAAATGGTTAAGGTGGTAAATTTTATGTTATGTGTATTTTTACCACAATAAAAAAATAAATACAAATAAGACTTCAAAGCTAGGTGAAAAAGAAACCTGAATACTGATTTGTCCATTTTTTACCCAATGTTAGCTGAACACTGTGTCTCTAAAGATACAGCTGTTTAAGTGAAGTCAACATAAAAAGCCAAAGCTGTTCAGCTAATTAAGTCTGGTCTTCTTATTCAATTAACTTGTACAAAAAAAAAAAAGTCAGCCTTTTCAAATTCTAACTGAAAATTAATTACTAGATAACAGTATTTTTCTTTTACCTATAAAAGAATACTTGTTCCTTTCTCTCTCTCTTTTATGCGCACGCACGTAGAAAACCAAATCTACCTCACACCATACACGAAAGTAAAGGAAATCCTAACTATAGGAACGGGGAGAAAATAAAAGTGCATGTTTCTCAAATCAGGCTGGGAATGTGTATGCACATATACAAAAACAAAACAAACTTAGATACTACACCGCCCCCAAATTAAACACACATATAAAGAAAAGACACAAAAAAGGTACAATAGAAAACAAGTGTTTCTAACAATAAACAGGATTATTAGCCACTATAAGCTGGCTTTTAGAAATCATTGAAAAAAAGAGTCAGCAAACATTAATAAAGGGATACTCACAAAAGGCATACAAATGGGTCAATAAACTTATAGGAAAAACATGCTCAACTTTTTTAGTAAGTAAGAATTATAGTGCCAACATTCAGAGAAATGGGCATAAATCATCACATTCCTGGCAGAGGTCTTTTTCTGGTGGGCAGTCTGGCGAAATGTTTCAGAAGTCCTGAAAATGTTTCTATTCCTTCAGTAATTCCACCTCTAGGAATTAATCTTAGAAGATATAGCATTAGTGAGGAGCATAAATATTTGTTGTATATAGACAAACATGTACATTGTAAAATACATTTTAAAAAACTTAGCTATGAATTTGCTGAAAGTTATTACACAACTTCCAGCATCACTTTTTAAACAACATCCTTCTGTGAAATGGTACAATTACATGGAAAATAAAAATCAAGCCCACATCAACATCAGTTAGTTTATTTAACATGATATAAGAAAGCTGTTTTTACATGTAGACTTCAATTATTTTCAAAACCAATGAAAAGAATTCACTAACTTTATCCTGAGTAAGGCTGAAGTTAACATAGACATACTTACAAAACTTAACAGGTTATATGCTCAATTGAGTGAAAGCAAAATTTAAGTATTCCTATACCTTAGTAGTAGATACACTATAAGGAAGGAAACTTGATACCATGTTTTCAAGCTTTAAGGATACTCCACAACTTAGTATGTATTTTAAGGAGAGATACATGTGGAAGGATATTCCCTATAGTATAGTCTGGAATAAAGAAAAACTGGAAACAAGCTGCCTATCAATAGATTTTTTTAAAAAATTATGGTACAGTCATCCTAGGAAATGTTATGTGGAAGTTAAATTGGGTAAAAAGCTACTTATTCTAACAGAAAAAGATAAAGACACAATTACTGAATGAGGAAAGCATGTTTCAAAGCTAACACACACAACTTGAACATTTTAAAACAAAGCAATAGTGTATTTATATATGTGTACGTATGTATTAACATTATATGCACATGCAATATGTGCGTGTGAAGCATATCCATGAATGTCCATATGTAATTTGGGGGGTTATGAAAAGATTTAAAACAAGAAATGGTTCATTCTGAAAAATAAAGAAAGAAATCACTAAAAATTTTATGTCTTTTATGTATCTTTAATGTATGTTGCCCCTTGATCCCTTTTTATTCCTTATAATTACTGAGAAACTCAAGGCATTTAATCTGTAGGGTCCCCAGTATAATCACTTCATACTCATGGGACCATTCAGTGTGCTCCCTTGGCTTCTGTACTTCCTGCAAATTGGCAGCTGAATGTAACAGCTTGGTCAGTCTCATGTTCAATCCTTTGGCAAGACTATAGATGGTACTATGTTCTTCTATCAAGAAGCACATAATGTCTGGTTGTATCTTTTTGTGATGTTAGGAGCTCTTGATACTCAATGCCTGAATCAATTCATTCAATGATGGTTTGCAAAGTGATGACAATCTAATTCTATTATTCCTTTTTATTTATTAAACGATATATGTATAAAAAGAGTAAGTCTCTTCACTTACTATTTGGTTACCTATTGGTATGATTCACACATGAATAACATGTCATTTTATCTACTACTTTTCAAGACAGATAAAAAACTGGTTCCTTATCATCCTCCTAAAGCAATTAGGAGGTTTTTATATATCAATCAATACAATTCCGATCAAAATGCCATCTGGCTTTCTTCAGAAATTGACAAGCTGACCCTAATACTCATAAAGAGCTGGAAAGGACCCAGAATAGTCGAAACAGTTTTGAAACAGAAGAAGAAAGTGGAGGATGCACACTTCCCGATTTCAAAACTTCCTTCAAAGCTACATGAATCAAGACTGTCATACTGGCATAAGGATAGACACAGAGCAATATAATAATAGAATTAAGAGTCCAAAAATGTATCCTTAGATTATGGTCAACTGATTTTCAACATGAGTGCCAAGACAATTTAATGAGAAAAGAATATCTTTTCAACAAATGATGCTGAAACATCTGGATGCAAAGGAGTTAAATTAGACCTCCTTCTCATACCATGTATAAAATTTAATTCAAAATGGATCAACACCTAAATATAAGAGCTAAAACTATAAAAGTCTTAGAAGAAAACATAAGTGCAAATCTTTTGATCTTGTATTAGCCAATAAGCAATCAAAGTGGGGGGAAAAAACAAGATAAATCTGCCTCCATACAAATGAAAAAAATTTTGATCATCAAAGGACATTATCAAAAAGGCAAAAAGATAACCCACAGAATGGGAGAAAATATTTGCAAATTATATATTTGATAAGGCTATTCACAAACAGTACATAAGGTAAGTATCTGGTAAATACCCAGAATACATAAGAAAGTCTTTCAACTCAACAATAAAAAGACAACCCAATTTTAAAATGGGCAAAGGATTTACACAGACATTTCCCCAAAGACGATACACAATTGGCCAATAAGCACATGAAAAGATGTTCAACATCATTAGTCATTGCAAAAATGCAAATCAAAACCACAATGAGATATTACTTCACAGCTACCAGGATGGCTAGAATCAAAAAGACTGACAAAACATATGTTGGTAAGGATGTAAAGATATAGGAATCCTCAAACAGTGCTGGAAGGAATGTAAAATGGTACAGGCACCCTAGAAAGCAGTTTGGCAGTTCCTCAAAGGTAAAAAGAGTTACCATATGACTGAGCAATTCCACTCCTAGGTATGTATCCAACAGAACTGAAAACATGCATCCACACAAAAACCTGTACACAAATGTTCATAGCATCACACTTCATAACAGCCCCAAAATGGAAACAATCCAAATGTATATCAATTTATGAATGAATAAACAAAATGTGGTATACTCATACATTGAAATATTATTCAAATATAAAAAAGGAATTAAGTATTTATACATCCTACAACATGGAGCTTTGATTACATTATGCTAAGTGAAAGAAGCCAGATGCAAAAGGCCACATACTGTATAATTCCATTTATATGAACATATGTTCTGAATAGGCAAATTCACAGAACCAGAAGGTACATTAGTGTTTTCCAAGGATGGGGTAGAGGGAAAATGGGAATCAAGTGCTGTGGGTACGGAGTTTCTTTGGGGTGTGACAAAAATGTTCTGGAATTAGTTAGGTGATGGTTGCACAGCCTTGTATACAGAACTGTACAGCTTTAAAAGGTAAGTGTTATGGTAGGTGAATACTTTAAAAATTATTATATAATGATGGATTACACATATACGATTGGTTTATATCCATTAAAAATGTCCTTTTTGATGCTGAAATTGTCTTATTTCTAGCCAGTAGAAACTCTTAATTTTCTGAGTTCCCTTGTACTTGGCACCTTTAAGAAAGCCTAATAGGGCTTCCCTGGTGGCGCAGTGGTTGAGAGTCCACCTGCCGATGTAGGGGACACGGGTTCGTGCCCTGGTCTGGGAAGATCCCACATGCCGCGGAGCGGCTGGGCCCGTGAGCCATGGCTGCTGAGCCTGCGCTCCGCAACGGGAGAGGCCACAACAGTGAGAGGCCCACGTACCACAAAAAAAAAAAAAAAAAAAGAAAAAAAGAAAGAAAAAGAAAGCCTAATAAAACAAAACAGTTACCAAAAGGAAAATTCTATTACTTATTAGTGATTCAAAAAAAGGGATTAACTTTGGTTACAATTATTATTTGAGAAAGCATTTCCAAGTAGCTTTCCAGGCCCTCTATTACATTGCACAGCAACATTCATTTGTATTTCTTACTACCTAAAGGTTGATTTCAACCTATTTTCAAAATAATTTTAACATAAAATTTCATATAAATACTTTGTTAACAGTTAGAATGCATAAAACTAAGCCTCCTACTGTGGTCCAAGCATAACTTATCTAACACCTACACTAGAAAATAATTACAAACTGGGGATGAGAGAGTAGGGATAAAGGAGGAAGGGGATTTTAAAATGACTGTAATAAGAGCATTTTAAAACAATTGTAATAAGAGCATTCTAAATACATTTCCCCATCTTTTTTATGTTTTTAAGGCCTGTATCCTTAGTATAAAGCCTTCTACTGTCCATAATCTAGAAAATATAAAAAAAGAACCAGTCAAACTGAAGAATAACTGCAACAAAAAACACACTAGAAGGAATTAACAGCAGACTAGGTGATACAGAAAAACAGATAAGTGATCTGGAAGATAGAATAACGGCAATCACCCAAGCAGAACAGCAAAAAGAAAAACAAAAAAAATGAGAACCGTTTAAGGGATCTCTAGGACAACACCAAGCGTACCAACATTCACATTACGGAAGGCACAGAAGGAGAAGAGGGAGAGAAGCGGGTCGAAAACGTATTTGATGAAATTATGACAGAAAATTTCCCAAACCTGAAGAAGGAAACAGATATTCAGGTACGAGGAGTACAGAGGGTCCCGAAAAGAGTTCTCAAACAAACTCACGTCAAGACATATCATAATTAAATTGGCAAAAATTAAAGAGAGAATTCTAAACGCAGCATAAAAAAAAAAAGAATCAGGCTATCAGCTGATTTTCCTGCAGAAACTTCGCAGGCCAGAAGGGGAGGGCATGATATATTTAAAGTACTAAAAGGGATAAACCTGCAACCTAGGATACTATACCCAGCAAGATTATCATTTAGAATTGAAGGAGAGATAAAGAACTTCTCAGACAGGGACTTCCCTGGTGGTCCAGTGGTTAAGAATCTGCCTTCCAGTGCAGAGGATGCAGGTTCGATCCCTGGTCGAGGAACTAAGAACCCACATGCTGCGGGGCAACTAAGCCTGTGCACCGCAACTACTGAGCCCACATGCCACAACTAGAGACCCCACGTGATGCAACTACTGAGCCTGCACACCACAACTACTGAGCCCATGCACCACAACTAGAGAGAAGTCCACACACTGCAACAAAGAGCCTGCGTGCCGCAACAAATGATCCTGCATGCTGTAACTAAGATCCAACACAGCCAAATAAATAAATAAATAAATAAATAAATAAATAAATAAATAAATAAATGTGATAGATTTATCACATTAAAAAAAGAAAGAAAAGCTTCTCAGACAAGCAAAAACTAAAAGGTCCATCAATACTAAATCTACCTTAAAAGAAAGGTTAAAGGTCTTCTCTAAGTAGAAAATAAAAGCCTATAACAAGAAGTATAGGAAAGGAAAAATCTCACTAGTAAAGGTAAATATTTAGTAAAGGCTAAGAATCAACCACTAAGGGCTTCCCTGGTGGTGCAGTGGTTGAGAGTCCGCCTGCCGATGCAGGGGATGTGGGTTCTTGCCCTGGTCCGGGAGGGTCCCACATGTCGCAGAGCGGCTGGGCCCGTGAGCCATGGCCGCTGAGCCTGCGCGTCCAGAGCCTGTGCTCTGCAATGGGAGAGGCCGCAGCAGTGGGAGGCCCGTGTACCGCAAAAAAAAAAAAAAAAGAATCAACCACTAAAATAAGCTGGTATGAAGATTAAAAGAAAAAAATTATAAAAACAACTACAATAATCAGTAAAGGAATAAACATGAAGATGTCAAATACATCAAAAACACAAAACGTTGGGGAGGAAGAGTAAAAAATGTAGATCTTCTACAATGTGTTTGAACTTAAGTGACTACCTGTTTAAAACAAGTAGGTATAGTTACAGGTCAAGATATATGAGCCCCATGGTAACCACAAATCAAAAACCTACAATAAATACACAAAAACTAGAGAGAAAGGAGCACAAGCATACCACTAAAGAAAATCATCAAATCACAAGGGAAGAAACTAAAGAAAACAAGGGCAGAGAACTACAAAAACAACAAGAAAACAAGTAACAAAATGGCAATAAGTACATACCTATCAATAATCACTTTAAATGCCAATGGACTAAATGCTCCAATCAAAAGAGATAAGGTGGTTTTCTGGATGAAAAACAAGGAAGGCCCATCTATATGCTGCTTACAAGATACACACAGAGAAAAAAGTGAGAAGATGGAAAAAGATATTTCACGCAAATGGAAACAAAATGAAAATGAGGACTGTAATACTCCAATCAGACAAAATAGACCTTAAAACAAAGTCTATAACAAAAGACAAAGAAGGACATTTTACAATGATAAAGGGAATCAATACAAGAAAAGGGTATAACACTCATTAACACATATGCATCTAATACAGGAGCAACTAAATACATAAAGCAAATATTAACAGACATAAAGGGAGAAATTAACAATAATACAGTAATAGTAGGGGACTTTAATACCCCACTTACGTCAATGGATGGATCATCCCGACAGAAAATCTATAAGGAATCAGTGGTCTTAAATGATACATGAGACCAGTTGAACTTAATAGCTAGCTATAGGATATTCCATCCAAAACCAGCAGAATACACATTCTTTTCAATCGCAAATGGAATCTTCTCCAGGATGGATCACAAGCTAGGCCACAAAACAAGTCTCAACCAATTTGAACGAATAAAAATTGTATCAAGCATTTTCCCCAACTATAACAGTATGAAACTAGAAGCAATTACAGGAAGAATAGTGGGAAAGCACAACCACATGGAGACCAAACAACATGTGACTGAAAAACCAACAGGTCAATGAGGAAATCAAAGAGGAAATCAGAAAATACCTTGAGACAAATGAAAATGAAGACACAACTTTCCAAAACCAATGGGGCGTAGCAAAAGCAGTTCTAAGAGGGATATTTATAGCCTACCTCAAGAAACAAGAAAAATCTCAAACAACCTAAGCAACCATCTAAGGGAATTAGAAAAAGAAAAACAAAAAAAGCCCAAACTCAGCAGAAGGAAGGAAATAATAAAGATCATAGAGGAAATAAATAAAATAGAGACCCCCAAACAACAGAAAAGATCAGACCAAGACCTTGTTTTTTGAAAAGATAAACAAAATTGATAAACCTTTAGCCAGACTCATCAAGAAAAAAAGAGGACCAAAATAAACAGAATAAGAAATGAAACAGGAGAAATAACAACTGATGTCACAGAGATACAAAATATCTTAAGAGAATACTACCAATAATTGCATGCCAACAAACTGGACAACCTAGAAGAAATTAGCAAATTTCTAGAAACATACAATCTTCCAAGACTGAATCAGGAAGAAATAGACAAACTGAACAGACCAATCACTAGCATACTTGCAGTCAAAGTCAATTTGTATAAAGATGAGATAATATCTATCCTTCTCAAACTAATTCCCCAAACGGAAGAGGATGAAACACTCCCAAATTTACTCTACAAGGCCACCATTACCCTAATACCGAAACCAGAGAAAGATACTACAAAAAAGATAAGTACAGGCCAATTATCTCTGATAAATATAGGTGCAAAAATCCTTAACAAAATATTAGCAAACCAATTTCAACAATATATAAAACGAATCATACAGCATGATCAAATGGAATTTATTCCAGGGATGCAAGGGTGGTTCAATATTCTCAAATGAGTCAGTGTGATACACCATATTAACAAAAGGAAGGATAAATAAAAAAATCACATGATCATCTCAATAATCGCAGAGAAAGCATCTGACAAAATTCAACATCCATTTATGATAAAAACTCCCAACAAAGTTGATATAGAGAAAATATATCTCAACATAATAAAGGCCATTTATGATAAACCCACAGCTAACATCATACTCAACAGTGAAAAGCTGAAAGTCTTTCCTCTAAAATCAGGAACAGGACAAGAATGCCCACTCTCATCACTGCTATTTAACATAGTATTGGAAGTCCTAGCCACAGCAACCAGACAAGAAAAAGAAATACCAGGCATCCAAATGGAAAGGGAAGAACTAAAACTGTCACTATCTGCAGATGGCATGAAACTATATATAGAAAACCCTAAAGTTTCCATGCAAAAACTATTAGAATAAATGAATTAAGTAAATTTGCAGGAATACAAGATTAATACACAGAAGTCTGTTGCTTTTCTACACACTAATAATGAACTATCAGAGACAGAAAACAATACCACTTGAAATTGCATCAAAAAAAATAAAATAAAATACCTAGGAGTAAACTTAACCAAGGAGATGAAAGACCTATACTGTGAAAACTGTAAAATACTGATGAAGGAAACTGATGATACAAAGAAACAGAAAGACATTCCATGTTCTTGAATCAGAAAAATATTGTTAAAATGTCCATACCATCCAAAGCATTCTACAGAGTCAATACAATCCCTATCACAATACCAACAGAACTAGAATACATACTCCTAAAATTTATATGGAACCACACAAAAGGCCCTGAAGTGCCAAGGTAAATTCTATGTGATTCTTTACAGGAACATTTGCTGACCCCGGATTTAAACTAAAAGCAATCAATCAGATGATATAATGAAATAAAAGACTACATTTACAACAGAAGCAAAAACGGTATGCCTAGGAATTAATAAATCTAAAGTACCCAAATGTCCAACTTTACCAAATACAAAGGTATACCATGTTCTTGGCAAAGAAAACTAAGATGCCAACAGTAGTTAAATTAAAAGGGAGTACTTAAAAATATTCAAATAACCCAAAAGGAGGCAAGAGAAGGAGAACAAAGAAGCCTAAGAGAGAGGGTATAAAGAAGAAAAAAAAATTTTAATAATAAAAAGCAGATATTAATCTAATCTTATTGATAATTATAGTAAATGTAAATAGACCTAAACACTAAGTAGAGTTTATCAGAATGGATAAAAAGGCAAGAGATGTACTTTATACATAAAGACAGAGACAGGGTGAAAGTATATGAATGAAAAAACATATATCCTATAAATTGTAAGCATAAGAAAACTGGAGTGGCTACACTGATATCTGATAAAACAGACTTCGAGAAAAAGAGCATTACCTAAAGAAAAAGAGATTTCAAAATGATAAAAATTTAATTCACCAGGAGATAAAACAACCGTAAATGTGTGCACCTAATCACAGAGCCTTAACATACACAAGCAAAAACAAAATAATTAAAGGGAGAAACAGACAATTCCACAATCTTAGTAAGAGATTTCAACTCCTTGATCAGGAATTGATAGAACTATACAAATGTCAGTAAACACAGATAATCTAAACTATTAACCATCTTGATCTAACTGATATTTATAGCTCGCTATACTCAACAACTGAGGAAAATATATTCTTTTTGTTGTACATGATATGTTTGCCTAGACAGAACATATGTTAGATCATAAAACAAGTCACAAATTTAAAAGGACTGAAATCATAAAGAACTTATTCTCTGACCACTACAGAACTAACTTGGGAACAAACAATAAGACATCTAGCTACAACTCCTAATATCTAAATAATAAATAACATACTCCTAAAACTCATGCATCAAAAATGAACTCAATAAGGAAATCAGAAACATTCTGAAACTGAATGATAATGAAAATAAAAGTTTTAAAATTTGTAGAATGAAGCTAAAGCAGTACTGTGTAGTAAAGAATTTAACTTTGCCCAAAGAGAGTTTGGCCTTTGTACTCAGCGCCTGGAAGGTAATCTCTAAACCCCTGGAATGTCCTACCTGATATGAATGTCTTTGCCAATCTGGGGGCTTTGTGACACACCAGATAGTATAACCATGTAATTTATGGTGGAGATTTTGGATCACATATTATCAGCTTAACCTCTAGGGGGGGCTGGAGATAGGTCAGCATCATGAGCAGGCACCCATATAGATGTGACTGGGTCCCAATAAAAACTCTGGACACCAAGGCTTGGGTGAGTTTATCTGGTTAGAAATATTCAGTGTGTATTATCACACATTGCTGCCAGAAAAGTTAAAGTCGTCCATGACTCCACAGAGAGAACACCTGGAAACTCCTCATTTGTAACTCTCTCAGACTCTACCCCATGTAACTCTCCCTTTGCTGATTTTAATTTCTATCCTTCACTATAATAAACTGTAACCATGAATATAACAGCTTTCAATGAGTTCTTTGAGTCTTCTATTGAATTACTGAACCAAAGAGTGGTTTCAGGAACCCCTAAACCTACAACTGCTTTCAGTGAATTCTTTGAGTCTTCTACTGAATTACTGAACCTAAGAGTGGTTTTGGGAACCCCTACACCTACAACTGGTGTCAAAAGTAAGAGTGGTCTTGTGAATTGTTCCTGAACTTTACAAGCACTTAGAAATAAATGTGTAGCTTCAAATGCTTATACTAGAGAAGGAAGTTTAAAATCAGTGACCTAAGGATTCACCTCAAGAGGCTACAAAAAGAAGACTAAAGTAAACCAAAAATAAGAGAAAGAAGAAAATAATAAAGGACAGAAATCAATGAAGTTGAAAACAGACAACTGGGAATATTAACAAAGTCAAATGTTAACAAACTGAATAAACCCTTTTTCTAGACTAGTAGAGGAAAAAGAGAATACAATCACCAATATCACAAATGAAAGAGAAGTTATCACTACAAAAAAACCCTACAAACTTTAAAAAGACAAGAAAATAATTACGAACAACTTGAGGCCAAATAATTCAACACATTAGATGAAATCAAGAAATTCCTTGAAAAATACTATTTTCCACACACAATATCTTGACACAACATGAAAACACAGGTCTGAAGGGCCCCATATCTATTTAAAAAAAAAAACTGACTTTGTTATCAAAATTCTTCTACAGAGAAGTCCCAGATAGGAATTCTACCAAACATTTAAAACAGAGATGACATTTTTACACAAATTCTTTTAGAAAACAGAGTCATTTCCCAACTATAAGACCAGCACAGCCTTAATATTAAACCCTGACAAAGACATTACAGAAGAAAATGATGAACCAATGTCCCTCACGAACACATGCAAGAAATCCTTTTTAAAAAGTAGCAAATTCACTATGAAAATGATAATCCAAACAATAATACATCATGACTAAATAATATTTATCACGAGACAAGGTTTATTTAACATCTAAAAAAAACTAATTCTCTGTATTAACATAATAAAGGAGAAAAACTACATGATCATTTCAACATATGGGAAACGTATGACTCAATTTAACCCAAATTCATGATAAAATTCTCAGCAAACTAAAAATCCAGAAAAATCTCAATCCAGTAAAGGTCATATACAAAATCCCACCGCTAACCCGTCTAATGATGAAATGCTGAACATTATCCTCATTAAGATGGGGAACAAAACAAAGGATTCTCATGCTTCTTACTTCTATTTAACATGACGTTGAATGTCCTAACCATGGCTAGAGGGCAAGTAAAAGAAATAAAAGCTTAAGAGCCAGTAAGTAAGAAGCAAAATTGTCTCTGTTTACAAATGACATGATTGTTTACACTGAAAATTTACAAAGAAATTACAAAACTACTAAAACTAATAGTTCAATTTAATAAGGTTGCAGGATACTACGTTAAGCAATCAAACTGTATTTTTTTCCTAGCAAAAGCAAATAATTGGAAACCAAAACTTTCAAAAAATTCAATTTACACCAACTCCAAAAAAGATAAAATATATAGGACTAAATTGTAACGAAAGATATGCAAGACATCTTCACTGCGAATTACAGAACATTGCTAAAAGAAATTAAAACCTGAAGAGAGACATAATATGTATGTGGCTTGGAAGACTCAACATTCTTAAGATGTTTGTTTTCTTCCAATGATCTATAGATTCAATGCAATCCCAATAATAATTCCAACACACTTTTTAAAATTTTTATTTATTTTATTTTTGGCTGCATAGGGTCTTCGTTGCTGTGCGTGGGCTTCCTCTAGCTGCAGCGAGGGGGGGCTACTCTTTGTTGCGGTGCATGGGCTCTAGGCACACGGGATTCAGTAGTTGTGGCTCGTGGGCTCTAGAGCACAGGCTCCGTACTTGTGGCGCATAGCCTTAATTGCTCCACAGCATATGAGATCTTCCCGGACCAGGGATTAAACCCGTGACCCCTGCATTGGTAGGCAGATTCTTAACCACTGCACCACCAGGAAAGTCCCTCCAACACACCTTTTGTAGAAACTGATAAACTGATTGCAAAATGTTAATGCAAATGACCTAGATTAGCCAAATCAAATTTTCGAAAAGAACGATGTTGAAAGGCTTACACTACTTGATGTCAACACAGTGTAGTATTGGTCAAAAGGTGGACAGATTTATCAATGGAACAGAATAAAGAGTTCAGAAATAAATGTACACATATATGGTTAATTGTTTTTTGACAAAGTGCAATACAAATTCAGTGAAGGAGGGAAAAAGGCTTTTCAACAAATAATGCTGTAACTACTGGATATTCATACAGAAAGACATTAACATTGACCCTTACCTCACCTCACATGCAAAACTGATTCAAAATGAATCACAGACCTAAAAGTAAAATCTAAAACTATAAAATTTCTAGAAGAAAATATAAGAAAAAAATTGCAAACTTTGGGTAGGAAAAGATTTATTATACAGAACACACAAAACAATAATAAAAACATTTCACAACCTAGGCTTTATTAAAATTTTTGCTCTTTAAAATCACCACTAAGGAAAGTAAAAGGCAAATTACAAAATGAGAGAAAATATTTGCAATAAATAAATCTGACAAAGGACTAATATCTGAATATATAAAGGCCTTTTACAACTCAGTAACAGGAAGACAAACACTCCAGTTTTTTAAACTGGGGAACAAATTTATATAACACTTCATGTATTAGTTTTCTAAGGCTACTGTAACAAAGTACCACAAACTGGGTGGCTTAAACAGCTTAAAAAACTGAAATTCATTATCTCACAGTTCTGGAGACTAGAAGTCTGAGATCAAGATATTAGCAGAGCTGGTTCCTTCTTAGGACTGTGAGGAAGAATCTATTCCATGCCCCTCTCCTGCTTCTGGTGGCTTGCTGGCACTCCTTGGCATTCCATGGCTGTGGATGCAGCACCCAGATCTCTGCCTTTATCTTCACATGGCACTCTTGCCTGTCTCTTTGTCCAAATTTTCCCTTGTTATAAGCACACCAGCCATATTGGATTAATGCCCACTATAATGACCTCATTTCAAATTAATTATAACTGTAGAGACTCTATCACCAAATAAGGTCACATTCTGAGGTACTAGGGGTTAGGACTGTAACATATCTGCTTTTTTGAGGGGATACAACTGAACATATAACACTTCCCAAAAGAAGAGCTACTAATGTCAAACATGAAAGGATGGGCAACATCACAAGTCATGAGGAAATGTAAAATAAAACCAAAATGAGATACTACTGCATACCCACCAAAAGGGCTAAAACTTTTTTAGAAAAGTCAAGTGTTGATGAGAACGTAGAGCAAGTGGGATACTCATATACTGCTAGGATATGAAAATAACCATTCTCATATCTAGGATATGAAAACAACTGTTAGATATCGAAAAGAAACAAAAATTGCTGTCCACAAAAAAACTTGTACATGAAGGTTCATAGAATCTTTATTCAAAATAGCCAGAAACTGTTAACAACCCGAATGTCCATCAACAGATGGTTAATAAGGTTAAATATATCCATTTGTATAGAATATACCTTTGCAAAAAAAGAAGCAAACTACTGACACAAGCAACAACCTAAATGACCCTCAAAAGCCTTATGCTGAGTTAAAGAAGCCAGAAACAAAACAGTACTTACTGTATTAATTCATTTATATAAAATTATTGAAAATGTAAAATTATTTATTGCAACAAAAGGCAGATCAGTGGTATCTGGTAGGGAATGGTAAGTTGGATGGAATGCAAAGGAGCACAAAGAATACTTCTGGAGTGGAAAACTTGCACAAGCCTCTTAGATGGCCTCATCCACCAGTGCGCAGAGAGCAGAAGCAAGAAAAACTACAATCCTGCAGCCTGTGGAACAAAAAACACATTCACAGAAACATAGACAAGATGAAAAGGCAGAGGGCTATGTACCAGATGAAGGAACAAGATAAAACCCCAGAAAAACAACTAAATGAAGTGCAGATAGGCAACCTTCCAGAAAAAGAATTCAGAATAATGATAGTGAAGATGATCCAGGACCTCGGAAGAAGAATGGGGGCAAAGATCAAGAAGATGCAAGAAATGTTTAATAAAGACCTAGGAGAATTAAAGAACAAACAAACAGAGATGAACAATACAATAACTGAAATGAAAACTACACTAGAAGGAATCAATAGCAGAATAACTCAGGCAGAAGAACGGATAAGTGACCTGGAAGACAGAATGTTGGAATTAACTGCTGCAGAACAGAATAAAGAAAAAAGAATGAAAAGAAATGAAGACAGCCTAAGAGACCTCTGAGACATTAAACGTAACAACATTTGCATTATAGGGGTCCCAGAAGGAGAAAAGAGAGAGAAAGGACCAGAGAAAATATTTGAAAAGATTATAGTAGAAAACTTCCCTAACATGGGAAAGGTAATAGCCACCCAAGTCCAGGAAGCTCAGAGAGCCCCATACAGGATAAACCCAAGGAGAAACACACCAAGACACACAGTAATCAAATTGGCAAAAATTAAAGACAAAGAAAAATTATTGAAAGCAGCAAGGGAAAAACGACAGATAACATACAAGGGAACTCCCATAAGGTTAACAGCTGATTTCTCAGCAGAAACTCTACAAGCCAGAAGGGAGTGGCATGATATACTTAAAGGGATGAAAGGGAAGAACCTACAACCAAGATTACTCTACCTAGCAAGGATCTCATTCAGATTCGATAGAGAATCAAAAGCTTTACAGACAAGCAAAAGCTAAGAGACTTCAGCACCACCAAACCAGCTCTACAACAAATGTTAAAAAGGAAGTTCTCTAAGTGGGAAACACAAAAGAAAAAAAGGACCTACAAAAACAAACCCAAAACAATTAAGAAAATGGTAATAGGAACATATGTATCGATAATTACCTTAAACGTGAATGGATTAAATGCTACAACCAAAAGACACAGGCTTGCTGAATGGATACAAAAACAAGACCCATATATATGCTGTCTACAAGATACCCACTTCAGACCTAGGGACACATACAGACTGAAAGTGAGGGCATGGAAAAAGATATTCCATGCAAATGGAAATCAAAAGAAAGCTGGAGTAGCAATACTCATATCAGATAAAATAGACTTTAAAATAAAGAATGTTACAAGAGACAAGGAAAGACACTACATAATGATCAAGGGATCAATCCAAGAAGAAGATATAATAATTATAAATATATATGCACCCAACATAGGAGCACCTCAATAAATAAGGCAACTGCTAACAACTGTAAAAGAGGAAATCGACAGTAACACAATAATAGTGGGGGACTTTAACACCTCACTTACACCAATGGACAGATCATCCAAAATGAAAATAAATAAGGAAACAGAAGCTTTAAATGACACAATAGACCAGATAGATTTAATTGATATTTATAGGACATTCCACCCAAAAACAACAGATTACACTTGCTTCTCAAGTGCGCACGGAATATTCTCCAGGATAGATCACATCTTGGGTCACAAATCAAGCCTCAGTAAAATTAAGAAAACTGAAATCATATCAAGCATCTTTTCTGACCACAATGCTATGAGATTAGAAATCAATTACAGGGAAAAAAAACATAAAAAACACAAAGACATGGAGGCTAAACACTACATTACTAAATAACCAAGAGATCACTGAAGAAATCAAAGAGGAAATCAAAAAATACCTAGAGACAAATGACAAAGAAAACATGACAATCCAAAACCTATGGGATGCAGCAAAAGCAGTTCTAAGAGGGAAGTTTATAGCTATACAAGCCTACCTCAAGAAACAAGAAAAATCTCAAACAAACAATATAACCTTACACCTAAAGGAACTAGAGAAAAAAGAACAAACAAAACCCAGTTAGCAGAAGGAAAGAAATCATAAAGATCAGAGCAGAAGTAAATGAAACAGAAACAAAGAAGACAACAGCAAAGATCAATAAAACTAAAAGCTGGTTCTTTGAGAAGATAAACAAAATTGATAAACCATTAGCCAGACTCACCAAGAAAAAGAGGGAGAGGACTCAAATCAATAAAATTAAAAATGAAAAGGGAAAAGTCACAACAGACACTGCAGAAATACAAAGCATCCTAAGAGATTACTACAAGGAACTCTATGTCAATAAAATACAACCTGGAAGAAAGGGACAAATTCTTAGAAAGGTATAACCTTCCAAGACTGAACCAGGAAGAAATAGAAAATATGAACAGACCAATCACAAGTAATGAAATTGAAACTGTGATTAAAAATCTTCTAACAAACAAAAGTCCAGGACCAGATGGCTTCACAGGTGAATTCTATCAAACACTCAGAGAAGAGCTAACACCCATCCTTCTCAAACTCTTCCGAAAAACTGCGGAGGAAGGAACACTCCCAAACTCATTCTATGAGACCACCATCACTCTGATACCAAAACCAGACAAAGATACTACAAAAAAAGAAAATTACAGACCAATATCACTGATGAATATAGATGCAAAAATCCTCAACAAAATACTAGCAAACAGAATCCAACAGCACATTAAAAGGATAATACACCATGATCAAGTGGAATTTATTCCAGGGATGCAAGGATTCTTCAATATACACAAATCAATCAATGTGATACACCATATTAACAAACTGAAGAATAAAAACCATATGATCAGCTCAATAGATGCAGAGAAAGCTTTTGACAAAATTCAACACCCATTTATGATAAAAAACTCTCCAGAAAGTGGGCATAGAGGGAACCTACCTCAACATAATAAAGGCCATATATGACAAACCCACAGCAAACATCATTCTCAGTGGTGAAAAACTGAAAGCATTTCCTCTAAGATCAGGAACAAGACAAGGATGGCCACTCTGGCCACTTTTATTCAACATAGTTTTGGAAGTCCTAGCCACGGCAATCAGAAAAGAAAAAGAAATAAAAGGAATACAAATTGGAAAAGAAGTAAAACTGTCACTGTTTGCAGATGACACGATACTGTATATAGAGAATCCTAAAGATGTCACCAGAAAACTACTAGAGCTAATCAATGAATTTGGTAAAGCTGCAGGATACAAAATTAATGCACAGAAATCTCCTGCATTTCTATACACCAATGATGAAAAATCTGAAAAAGAAGTTAAGGAAACACTCCCATCTACCACTGCAAAAAGAATAAAGTATCTAGGAATAAACCTAACTAGGGAGAAAAAAGACCTGTATGCAGAAAACTATAAGACACTGTTGAAAGAAATTCAAGATGATTCCAATAGATGGAGAGACATACAATGTTCTTGGATTGGAAGAATCAATATTGTGAAAATGACTATACTACCCAAAGCAATCTACAGATTCAATGCAATCCCTATCAAATTACCCATGGCATTTTTTACATAACTAGAGCAAAAAATCTTAAAATTTGTATGGAGACACAAAAGACCCCGAATAGCCAAAGCAGTCTTGAGGGAAAAATACAGAACTGGAGGAATCAGACTCCCAGACTTCAGGCTACACTACAAAGCTACAGTGTTTGGCACTGGCACAAACACAGAAATATCTATCAATGGAACAGGATAGAAAGCCCAGAGATATACCCACACACCTATGGTCAACTAATCCATGACAAAGGAGGCAAGGATATACAATGGAGAAAAGATAGTCTCTTCAATAAGTGGTGCTGGGAAAACTGGACCGCTACACATAAAAGAATGAAATTAGAACACACCCTAACACCATACACAAAAACTCAAAATAGATTAGAGACCTAAATGTAAGACTGGACACCATAAAACTCTTAGAGGAAAACACAGGAAGAACAAAAAAGAAAGGTATTTTTTGATCCACCTCCTAGAGTAATGAAAATAAAAACAAAAATAAACAAATGGGACCTAATGAAACTTAAAAACTTTTGCAAAGCAAAGGAAACTACAAACAAGACGAAAAGACAACCCTCGGAACGGGAAAAAATATTTGCAAACGAATCAATGGACAAAGGATTAATCTCCAAAATATATAAACAGCTCATGCAGCTCAATATTAAATAAAACAAACAACCCTATCCAAAAATGGGCAGAAGACCTAAACAGACATTTCTCCAAAGAGGACATACAGATGGCCAAGAAGCACATGAAAAGCTGCTCAACGTCACTAATTATTAGAGAAATGCAAATCAAAACTACAATGAGGTATCACCTCACACCAGTTAGAATGGGCATCATCAGAAAATCTACAAACAACAGATGCTGGAGAGGGTGTGGAGAAAAGGGAACCCTCTTGCACTGCTGGTGGGAATATAAATTGATACAGCCACTATGGAGAACAGTATGGAGGGTCCTTATAAAACTAAAAATAGAATTACCACATGACCCAGTAATCCCACTCCTGGGCATATACCCAGAGACAACCATAATTCAAAAAGACACATGCACCCCAATGTTCATTGCAACACTATTTACAATAGCCAGGTCATGGAAGCAACCTAAATGCCCATCGACAGACGAATGGATAAAGAAGATGTGGTACATATATACAATGGAATATTACTCAGCCATACAAAGGAACAGAATTGGGTCATTTGTAGAGATGTGGATGGATCTAGAGACTGTTATACAGAGTGAATTAAGTCAGAAAGAGAAAACAAATACAGGAAGCCCCTGTAATTCCTTTTTAAATGAATTGCTGCCTTATGTCTCTTACTAATTTTTTAAATTGAGTAACAAGACTTTATTATACATTAGAAAACGGGCTCTTGGGCTTCCCTGGCGGCGCAGTGGTTGAGAGTCCGCCTGCCGATGCAGGGAACACGGGTTCGTGCCCCGGTCCGGGAAGATCCCACAGGCCGCAGAGCGGCTGGGCCCATGAGCCATGGCCGCTGAGCCTGTGCGTCCGGAACCTGTGCTCCGCAACGGGAGAGGCCACAACAGTGAGAGGCCCGCGTATCGTGCAAAAAAAAAAAAAAGGAATTACAAACAGCCAATAAACAATATGAAAAGATGTAGGGACTTCCCTGGTGGTCCAGTGGTAAACAATCCACCTTCTAATGCAGGGGATGAGGGTTTGATCCTTGGTCGGGGAACTAAGATCCCACATGCTGTGGGGTAACTAAGCCTGAGCGCCACAACTATTGAGCTCATGCTGTTCAACAAGAGAGCCCGTGCGACGCAAACTACAGAGCCCATGCACTCTGGAGCCCGCACACCACAACTACAGAGCCCACGCACCCTGGAGCCTGTGCACCCCAACTAGAGAGAGAAAACCTGCACGTCACAACTAGAGCGAAGCCCACACACTGCAACAAAAGATCCTGCGTGCCTCAACTAAGACCCAACATAGCCAAAAAAAATAAAGAAAAAAAATATGAAAAGATGTTCACCCTCCCATTCATAAAGAGATACACTTAATATCTGGGCAGATCAACAAAAACATAAATGCCTAATGATACCTAGTGTTGATGAAGGTGTGGAAAAAATAGAAACTCTTAACATGTGAGTGGAAATGTAAATGAGAACAGCTTTTTCTTGCCAGCAATTTAACACTATCTATCAAAATATAAAACACACATAACTCTTGACCCAGGAATTCATTTTTTATGATAGCAGCTAGGCTGTCATTATTCACAAATGATATTACTGTTCGTATAGAAAATACAAAATAATATATAAGTAAACAATTAGAACATTTATAATTTTAAACATGTAGTGATTAAGATAATGAGTATTGGCGTAGGGTTAGATAAACCCTATGAGTGGAGCAAAAGAAAGAATCTAGAAACGGACTCATATACAGGAATTTACAACACAATACAGATCACTGGGAGAATGGAAAGAATCTGTCAATAAATGAGACTGGGAAAACTGGATAGCCATTAGAAAAAAATGAAATGGGACTCCTATATCTCATACCAAAACAAAAATTATTTCAGGCAGATGAGAAAGTCAAAACCATAAAACTTTTAGAATATAATATGAGATGTTACCTTTATGACTTCTGGCTCTGGAAGAAAATTCAAAACAAGACATGAAATGTATAAACCTTAACAGAAAAGACTGGTAGCTTGACATTAAAATTATGTGATTCTAATGATCAAAAGAGATCAAAAAAGAGCTGGACAAAAAAACACCATAAGCCATAGAATGGGAGAAGGCGTTTCTAACCCTTACAACCAACAACAAATTCAAATTCAGAATATATTTTTAAAACCTCCTACAAACCAGTAAGGAAAAGAAAAACAATCCAACAGAAAGAAAAGTAGGCAAAAAAATGAATAGTCACACCATTACCCAGTAGTCCAAAACTGTGCACAACAATTGTTTAAAAATTATAAAGAAAAACAAGGAATTCTAAATACAGAATTATGATTACTGAATATGAAAGCAACGAGACTGGATCTGAGGTGGGCAAACGGGGTACTTCTAAAGGACTAGGAAGTATTCTTTGATTATTCTTAGTGTTATGTAGAGATTCTTTATATCTAACATGTTTCTTACATACTAGTTTGTATTTACTCAATATTTAATAAACGCAAATTTTAAATAGCATGCAACTGACTAAGAAACTACACTTTATTAAACCTTTTGTAGACCATCAGGATTTAATGAACCCAGTTCTAGTTTGTGTGTGTGTTTGTGTGTGTGTGTGTTTTAAGCAATTCTAACTATTTGTAAGGATTGCATGATACAAATGAACTTACTTACAAAAACAGAAACAGACTCACAGACTTAGAGAACGAATTTATGGTTACCAGGGGAGAAGGGTGGTGGGGAGGGATAGATTGGGAGTTTGGGATTGACATATACACGCTGTTATATTTAAAACAGATAGCCAACAAGGACCTACTGTATAGCACAGGGAACTCTGTTCAATACTTTGTAATAACCTAAGTGGGAAAAGAACTTGAAAAAGAATAGATAAATGTATATGGATAACTGAGTCACTCTGCTCTACACATGAAACTAACACAACATTTTTAATCAACTATACTCCAATATAAAATAAAAAGGATTGCTTTCCCATAATTTTTGTTCTTTCGTAAGGTCTTCCATATAACAAAGAGGAAATTTACTTTTTATAGATAGAATAAAAGTCATTCTATCTTGAAATAAGTCATCACTATTACATCATCCTTCAGACATCACCTTTGTAGAAGGAAGTGTTATTCAGCATAAATCATACTGTTTGCACAAACAGTTTAGGCACAGTAACCTTTATCAGTTAGTGGTGGGCATCCTCTTGAAATCTAAGTTCCCAGACACCAGCCAAGGACCCAACCTTGCAAGCAGACATTTTCAAGGATAGAAATTTAGGTTGTTAAATTCTTTCTGCACACCATCAATGGGAAAGAGAAGAAAACTGACAAAGACATTTTCCAATTACTAGCTGATCAGAAGAATGAAATGAATTAATGAATGAAAATAGAGCACTGTACATTAATGATGCTGGTGAATTTGGTTATATATGTGAAATCTGAGACTCCAAGTCTTCAGATGACAATACTCTAAATAAATTTTCTCAAATTCAACAACAAAAGAGTGAAAAACTTAGGGGCCTCCCTGGTGGCGCAGTGGTTGAGAGTCCGCCTGCCGATGCAGAGGATACGGGTTCGTGCCCCGGTCTGGGAGGATCCCATATGCCGCGGAGCGGCTGGGCCCGTGAGCCATGGCCTCTGGGCCTGCGCGTCCGGAGCCTGTGCTCCGCAACGGGAGAGGCCACAACAGTGAGAGGCCCGCATACCGCAAAAAAGAAAAAAAAAAAAAAAAAAAAAAAAAAAGAGTGAAAAACTAAGGATCAAAAGGAAATACAGCATTTCCATCCACTTAGTCAAGGACTTTATTATGCAACATTTTGTGAAAATAACTTGGACCATACCACTACCCTAAAAGAAAGCGTGACAGCACGCTCTTAAATTCTGTAGTTAAGCACCATAGTTTTCTGCACGTAGTTCATATGCAGACGACTGTTCAAGCTAGCTGTGTATATACAAAGGTGAACGGAAGGAAAGAGATGATGCAAAAATGAAAAAGTTCACTGAGTTGATCATACTAATTGATGCTGATAATCTAAAAATGAAACGCTTTGCAATTATGGATCAAAGACAAATGAATGTCCTTTTTACTACAAAATTATGAGCTATCAAAACTTATAAAAGTATCACACTTTGATGTCAAGTGAAAAGCCAGAAATTATTTGTTATCTTGAATCAGTATGTACCAAATGGATATAAATTACATGCACATATATGTTAGTTGATGAGTGGTTAGTTATATTCAAAGGACACTGAACATTTTGGGTATAAATATCTTCAAAACTAAATGTGTTATATACATATAATGGAATACTACTCAGCAACTACAAAGAAGGAATTACTGATAAATGGAATGATGTCAGTGAAACTCAAAATAATTAATCTGAAAGAAGCCAGGTTAAAAAATTGAATGTATTTTATTATTTCATTTATATAAAACTCTAGAAAATTCAAACTAATCTATAATGACAGAAATAAAACCAGCAGTAGTCTGGGAGAAGGACAAGAAAAAGGGATTGAAAGAAGGAAACTCATGGGAGTGATGGATATGTTCACTATCTTAATTGTAGGGATGGTTTCAAAGGTGTATACATATGTCAAAACTCATAAAACTGTACCCTTTAAATATGTACAGTTTATTGAATGTCAATTATATTTTAGTAAAGCTGATTTTAAAAACTGGGTTTGTTATGTTTAGATTCTAATTAAAATTTCAAATGAAGTTTTTCATTATTCCTCTTAAATTATTTATAGAATGACTTAAAATATTCAAAAAATAAAAAGAATAGCAATAAAAAATAAAAGGCTCACAAAGAATGATGAATAATTTTCCAGGTACACTGAGGGTTAACTGATTGACAGCTAAGAGGAATGATCAAGGCAGTCTGTATAACAGACACCTACCTTCACGAGAATAATGAAAAGAACATAATGGAATTTACAAGAATCATAACTTACTTTACATTTGAGGTACAAACTACTAAGTATAAAATAAGCTACAAGGATATATAGTACAGTACAGGGAATTAGCCAATATTTTATAACAACTTTAAACTGAGTATAATCTATAAAAAATATTGACATACGTTGTACACCCAAAACTAACATAATATTGTAAATCAACTATACTTCAAATTTTATACTTCAATTAAAAATTTGTGAAATTTGTCAAACTTGCATTGTTTTTTTCCCTCTAAAACCAACTGAGGATCCCTTTAAAAATTCTGCCAGGAGCTCCCACTGGTCTGGTGCACCACATTTCTTAATGGCTATGAAATTCAGGGGAAGATTTCCTTTACATGTATTTTAATTGCAGCAAATGCCAAGGATAGTTTAACATAGATTTGTTTTTCCTTTAAACAAAAAAACCTCACAGCTATATCAGAACAAACCCACTCTTGGAGCTTAAGTCCAGAAAAACATAGCCAATTTGTTTCACTCCTCAAAATGTAACTGTCAAACAGAAGTTATCATTACTTTCTACTTCTGCAAGACAAATCAGGAACTATAACTTCTGCTGCTGCCCAATGTTTTTAAAGACAGTTCCCAATTGATAAATAAGTTGTATTCCAAAAATCAGTACTTTCTGATTGTTTACAAACTTGAAATCCTTACAATATAAATTATGAATAGGTTCCCCCAAACACAGGTAGCCAACACACACAGGTACACATATATAGAGATAATACTGTTTTGAAATTAAAACTCAGATTACCAAAACATCCTTTGTCTTCTTTCCTACCTTCCACTCCCAAATATAAGCTCAAGAAATTTCTTCTTTGGTAGTAGCAAATAGGAATAGGGTGGCCAAATTGAGAAGCAGAGGCTGCACTGACTTTCTTAATCTGAAAAATTCAAGTAGTTTTTAAAATAAATATTTTAAAATCAGAGCACCCTTACTTATTCATTTGGCAATCACCACTGACAGAACATGTTCAAACCAGCTTTATGAATGCTCAGTAAACTTTATAATAAAATGTTTTCCAAGAATGTGATATGTCATAAATGTCTCACATTCAAAACTTCCCTCACATGTTTGTGGAACTTTGAAGTCCTAATTCTTCCTTAATTAATAAGATCCTTGTTTTGGGTTGAACTGATCCCCCAAAATTCATCTGTTGAAGCCCTAGAGTCCCAATACCTCAGAATAGGACTGTATTTCGAGATAGGGCTTTTAACGAAATGATTATGTTAAAATGAAGTCATTAGGGTATAATAATCCAATCCGACTGGCGTCTTTAATAAGAAGAAATGTGAACACTGAGAGACACACCAGGGGGCGCCTGTGCACAAAGGAAATAGGATGAGAAAACGCAGCATGAGGACCGCCACCTGCAAGCAAAGGAGAGAGATCTAAGAAAAACCAACTTTGCCAGTATCTTGGACTTCAGCTTCCAAGAGAGAGAAAATAAAACTTTGTTGTTTAAGCCATTCAGTCTCTGATATTTTGTTATGACAGCCCTAGCAAACTAATACAGAGCTTAAAAAGCAATCACTAATCACACACACTGCAGTTTTTCCTACTCTGAGTTTTTATTCCAACATGCTTGTTGACAGAATTTCTAAATTAGAGCAGGATTTCCTTTGTTCACTGCTATATCCCCAGACACAGATGCTCAATAAATAATTACTGAATGAAATGAGGAGAGAATGCATGAATCAATGAATTAGTCAATTAATGACTATGATTTTCAATTAATGACTATGATTTTCTTTGTAAAACTTATAAAAGACATATATCCTCTTCTATATTCCTGAAATAATTCCACTCTTTCAATGTTATATAATCAAACAAGTGGCGTTTGTCTTAAAGTGAAATATTCTTTCAAAACTTGTCAAGTAGGCCTCCCTGGTGGCGCAGTGGTTGAGAGTCCGCCTGCCGATGCAGGGGATACGGGTTCGTGCCCCGGTCTGGGAGGATCCCATATGCCGCAGAGCGGCTGGGCCCGTGAGCCATGGCCGCTGGGCCTGCGCATCCGGAGCCTGTGCTCCGCAACGGGAGAGGCCACAACAGTGAGAGGCCCGCATACCGCAAAAAGAAAAAAAAAAAAAAAACTTGTCAAGTTTTCCATTCCTAACAATTGTGTAAAATAAAATTTCATCTATATATAAACAATACATTCTTAAAGGAACATAAGAAAAACTACATTCAAAAGTAATAGATTTTCAAATAAAGAAATTAAAAGGCTAATTATTAATACAGCACCATAGTTCTGAATGGATATGAGGGAAAACAAATAAGCAACTATTTCTAGCTGTAGACTTATTATGGGCCCAGTGCTATCAACAAACTGTTACTAGAAGCTATTTACCAGTACATGAAATAATTATTTCCTTTAAACATTCACTTTACGGAAGGAATTTAATACAGCATACTGAAAGACTGAGGAATTAAGTCCTGGAGTTACTGAAGAATACCTTTTCTCCCTTGGAGAAACCATGCAGTCAATAAAAAAGGATTCCAGGGAATTCCCTGGTGGTCCAGTGGTTAGCACTCTATGCTCTCACTGCTGAGGACCTGGGTTCGATCCCTGGTGGGGGAACTAAGATCCCACAAGCCGCATGGCACGGCCAAAAAAAAAGGATTCCAAAACAGAACAGTACACTAAAGATATTGGTTTAATGTCAAAGTCTGGCAACAAAGCCAAGAAAAATGTATACTCAATCTTAGAAAAAAGAGGAGATATTAGAGGAAGCTTGTGCTTTAACATAAGGCATTTAACATTACTGTTAAAAATTATTCTTTGGGCTTCCCTGGTGGCGCAGTGGCTGAGAGTCCGCCTGACAATGCAGGGGACACGGGTTCGTGCCCCGGTCCAGGAAGATCCCACATGCCACGGAGCAGCTGGGCCCGTGAGCCATGGCCGCTGAGCCTGCACGTCCGGAGCCTGTGCTCCGCAACGGGAGAGGCCGCAGCAGTGAGAGGCCCGCGTACCGCAAAAAAAATAAAAAATAAAAAATAAAAAAAGTTCTTATCTAATTAGAATGAATGGTCTGCTATTAGTCATTATCCCTTAAGTATTTCTCAATTTGTAATCTATTTTGAAACTGTATTCTTAAATAAGAATATTTTAAGTCACCTATTAATGTTTAGTAAACTGCTTTGAAGGCAGCCTTAGCTACTATATACCATAACCTAAGGCTAAAGGGGCATGCTCCTTATACTTCAGCACGTACAGAACTAATCCAAAGGTAGGTTTTTGCAAGTTTGCTTTTGCTTCTGGAGGTTGTGGCAAAGAAGTAAAAGAAGTGAAGAGAGCTCCAATTGGACTTTACTGCTTTATTTCAACTAAATGGACATACCACTTGATCAGCAACATCTACTAGCATGTCTGCAATCACTCACATTTCAGGAAAAGAATACTCCACTTATACATTAAGGCAGACTCTTAGGTTACTTCACCTAATACTACAATGTTTTCTTTGCTTTTCTCTAATATAGAGGCTATAAAAGCTAAATACTAGGTTTCCTACTTTCCCTTACTACTATGACATATGACAGTCTGTATGACACAGTTCTAATCAGGGAAATATAAGCAGGTGCCTTCTAGCTTTATGAACCACACGCTTCCCCCTTCCCACTTCTTTCTGTTTTTAGGGGCTACAGATCCAAAAGTCACCTTTCAATGAGGCAAAGGCCGAGATGTCAGCAGCTGTAGCAGCTGCATACTTCCAAGCTGATTATAATTATGAAAAAAATAAAGGCCCACTTGTTTCAAGCCATTTTCAGCTTAGTATTTAATTATGTACAAACACAATCTTTAAGCATGAGTGAACTAAGTGAAGTAAATGGGCCATACTGGTCAAATCTAGGCTGTAAGACTTTTTCCCTCCAGGGAAGGGTGTGGTGGGAGGTGGTGAGAAGGGGAAGGCAATTATATAACAGTAAGACAGTGCTTCTCAAACTTTACCACCAAATGTCTTCTAACAGCAAAAAAAAAAACAAATCATCACTTCAAGGATAGGAGATACAGCAAGGAGTCCTAGCTATACATACAATATTTCTTAAAAGCCTTACCTTTTATCTTATGTGAACTCACACATATATAATTACACTTATACAAATTATCCATACAAATTATACATTAACCTACTCAAACAATTTATCACAAGTTTCAATATGAAAATATTTTAAAGTCTCTTTTTATTTAAAAATACAGTCAAGAAAAATTGACTATATATAAACTTTTTGATCTCCATTAACACATCATGTTTGTTCCTGAAGCTACCTGTATTCTAGGCCAAGAACCATAGCTGTAAGGGAACTGCATCTCTTCTGATAAAACAGAACCACCAAAGTTCAGCATCTTGGGATATCGTCCTGTGAGAAGACACTGACAAAAACATTCCTGGGCTTCCCCGGTGGCGCAGTGGTTGAGAGTCCGCCTGCCAATGCAGGGGACACGGGTTCATGCCCCGGTCTGGGAAGATCCCACATGCCGTGGAGCAGCTAGGCCCGTGAGCCATGGCCGGTGAGCCTGAGCATCCGGAGCCTGTGCTCCGCAACGGGAGAGGCCACAACAGTGAGAGGCCCACGTACTGCAAAAAAAAAAAAAAAAAAAAAAAAAAAAAAAAAAAAACATTCCTGACTTTCTCCTGGCTGTGCTGAGTTCTCTCTGGGATCCTCTCACTTTAATAACTGCTGCCACCAAATACAATTTAATGTTCTATTACAAAAAGCTTTATAATGGCTTCCCTTAGGGACAGCTGGTAAAAGCAAGAACTTATAAGAGCTTCTACTCTTATAAGTATATTACATAAGAGTAAAAAAAAAAAAGGTAACTTCCTTTACAAAATACAAGTTTTGATCTTATTAACACAGCTAATTTCCTCCCAAGGAATCTTAGGCTCTGGTCTTATTGCATCTACTATTTTGAAATAGCTAATTCTAATCTAGAGTGGGCACACCCTGGCACAATAAATCTGCTCAGTCTGTTAACATCCAGCCCTAAGGAAATGCACCCTAGACAGCTTTGTAACCTAGATTAAGAATCTGAGTACTCTCTGCATTTGCTCTACATTCTCCAGGGTCTTTACTCTGAGTTCTAAAACTAGAGATGAAAGATAACCAAGCCTCTTTCTGGACACTGACACTAGAAAATAACTCACCTTTTGGTGATACTACTTCACCTACCTACCTACCAACCTAACTACCCATACAAAGACGCTTTAACAGTTGACTCCTTCCTCATGACAACCAGTTACTGTAACTGTCTTGGGTGGCTGTCTCATAAAGACTCATACAGTCAGAGGTACGCTCCCGTCACACAGAAATCTGACTTTAAAAAAAATATTTCATTTCCAACAAACAAGGCAGGGCTTTTATTACTTTTCAAAAGTTCACAGCCATAAATGAAAATACTAAGTTTATTTTAAAATGTGATTTCGAATTTACATGCGTAGCTTACTTGCTATTTACCTATAAACTAAGTAAGCAAACAATAATTGATATTAAAAGTACTAGCAGTATTAGAAAATAAAGCTCATGCTCACGTACAGTACTGGTATTATGCTTATGCACTGGAAAGGAAGATCTGTTTATCCGTATCACTGCAAGCTATTTTTAATATGTATTAACCAAAGTTGCAGGGTAATTTCACCTTTTATTAGTATTTTCCCCTGTCCTCCCCAAAAGTGTTCTGCTTTGATTGCATATTAAAATTTTAAATCCAAATTTAGTTGTATTTAGATACAATGCTTTAAATGATGAATTCTGAATATGTAAAAATACATTAATGAAACATGCAGCTAGGACACTTGCAGTCTTAGAAACTTTATTTCTGTATTCAGGTATTCCTCCGTTTTTCGAAGTTCACTTTAGGCCCCTTCGCTTTTATGAAGACCTACATTATTACCTGTTTTCCCTAACTGAAAGAAATCCAAAGAAGATTTTGGTTTTTATGAACAAAGGCAAAAAGCGAAAAGCGTTCATCACTTGTTTTGCATCTCGCAAGCAGCGAGAGCGGCACCACCAAGCTCCTTCCCTGGGAACTACAAGTCAAGCTGCCACAGCTTTGAACTGTGCCTGTGAGTATCTGTGCTTTATCTCAATTTACTTCCTACATCCATTTAGTAAGATACGTCCCAAGGTAATTGCTTCCTTTAGCTTTCAGAAGGGTTTCATAGGAACGCTCTACTTTTGGATAGTGGGGGAAACCTGTACAGTCTTTTATCAATGCTATCTGCTGTATAATTCAAACAATTTCGAAAAAAGGCTTGAAAAATTCTATCCACAAAAGTTTAAGCAAAGAAAAAGCATTCTTGGGCTTCCCTGGTGGCGCAGTGGCTGGGAGTCCGCCTGCCGATGCAGGGGACGCGGGTTCGTGCCCCGGTCCGGGAGGATCCCACATGCCGTGGAGCGGCTGGGCCCATGAGCCATGGCCACTGAGCCTGCGCGTCCGGAGCCTGTGCTCCGCAACGGAAGGGGTCACAACAGTGAGAGGCCCGTGTACGGCAAAAAAAAAAAAAAAAAAAACAGAAAAAACATTCTTTTTTACTATACAAATTAAATTATCTAATGATTTCCTAAGTAGATAAGTATAATGAATTAGATGTCCTTTTAACTATCTTAAATCGCCAAGTATGAGCACAGCAAGACATTCTCAATAAAATATTTTCTCAATTTTCCCACCAGGGGGCAAACAAGAACCTCAAGTGGTATTCTGAGAACCACAGGATGAAAGTGGTTTAAGGGGTGGTGGGGGTGCTGGGGGTAGAGGTGAAGTTCACAGACATTATTAAACTAATTATAAGCAATGGTATACCACCTTCTTAAAACTGATTCTGTGATAAGGACAGCATTCTTAAAACATCTTATAATACCACATAAGGTATTTAATTTGCCTAAATACAAAAGAAGGAAAAATTTTAGTATGGTTGACTTTGTAAAAATATTATTTAAAAAATTCAAAACCCTTCTCCTAAGAAATCCTGTTGCGCATACTGTGTGAAAAAAGCAGGCTTGACACTCAGGGAAAAGCAAAAATGTAGCCTGAGCTATTTAAACCATGCATATGAATTTCACACCGGTTCAGTTTAATGACCTACACAAATCTTAAAACAAATTCTTTAAAAACCTGTTCCCATAAGCAGCATATTTTTCTTGCACAATCTTTCCATGTTAAATGTTTCAGAAAATTTCTGAAATATCATTAGGAAAATAAGATTTCTCTGACATTGCAAAGAGTTTAAAGTGGGGAGAAATAAAAGCCTTAGGGGACCAGAAAAGCAATATATTCTCAAATAAAAACATTCTCAGTATAATTTTTTTAGTCAATTAGCAACTTGGACACCTCTTCACATCATCAATTGGGAAGTTTCAGTCCTACAAAAACTAAGAAAAAGGTTTCATTCAAAAACCATACTTCAGAATAAGTAATTATTCCCCCAATACTATATTCATTAGAAAGCTCTTCCTGCTTTCAACTTGGTTTTAAATCATACGCTGTTTTTTTATTACAGAAATCAGGTAAAAATACATTGGTTCCTTATGCCATTTAATATTTTATATAAAGAAACCATTTATCTTTAAGGCAAACTTTACATTTATTTTATTTCTATATATACATCATATCACAAATTAACATAACCACTGTTTCACTTATAGGGTATGGGTAGGGTCATGTTTCTTTTGTTGTTTGTATTGTTTAAAAGCTTTTTTTCCCCCCTACACAATCTTAATACCAACATTTGATTTAGTACCAAAATTACAAAGCCTGTGACGTTAGTTTAAACACAAAACCTGCCACCAATAACTTCTTCCAACAAATGATACTAGAAGGCATTTCCAGTCCTCCATATCTACGTTGTTTCCTGTATATTTAATTTTCCACAATAGCAAAACATAAAAACCAAGTCAAGGGGGCCTCCCTGGTGGCGCAGTGGTTGAGAGTCCGCCTGCCGATGCAGGGGATACGGGTTCGTGCCCCGGTCTGGGAGGATCCCATATGCCGCGGAGCGGCTGGGCCCGTGAGCCATGGCCGCTGGGCCTGCGCATCCGGAGCCTGTGCTCCGCAACGGGAGAGGCCACAACAGTGAGAGGCCCGCATACCGCAAAAAGAAAAAAAAAAAAAAAAAAAAAAAACCAAGTCAATAATTAATCTTCATTAATGGATAATGACAACATTTTACATACAGCTTGTATAAAAATTGTCAAAAAGCAATTTTTCCATTACACTTTCACTGTACACAAACCAATTCTTTACTTGTGTCAGATACACAAAAAGGACAGTGAATTATACACCATGAATTAAAGTCAATTGAACCATCTAATCTGAATTATAATTATTTCTTTGCTGAAATACTACTAGATTTTAAAACTAAGCTTTTTTAGAAGTATTCAAACCCACCTTACACCCAAACAGTAAGGATACTGTGCTGTTGGTGCATGCTACTTTACAGTGGCATAACATCAGAGAAAAGCAATCCAAGTTTTTAATGCCAGGAGACATTTTTTCAGACCCTGAGCACTTCAATCGATCCAAGAATGAAATTCCAGAAAAATGCCTTGGTATATGTCGCTTGCTGACTGTCTTGAACATGTAATACAGACCCAAAACACTCTTTTAAAAAATTTATATGAGAATGTTGCATTCTTCGGCCAATCCACCCCCACAACAGAGATCAGGTTGGCATAATACAAATGGAATCAAGATGCTGTTTCTTTTTCCTATATAATAAAACTGTTTCAAATTCCCAGAATAAAACTACTCATTCAGCACCAAAGCCCAAAGCCTTCTAATAGCTTTAAAATTTAATCCAGGATCGGATTCATCATAGAAGCTCCACCCGCTGCAATGTAAGCATTGCTACCTCATCCATGAGAATGAGATACAACAGGCGTAGAACCACTGTGCTGAAAACTATATGCTGGCTGCTTTGTGGGGAGAGGCAAGAGGCTGCAGCAAGGGACTCATTATGTAGTTCGACAGACGAGCCCAGAACATATTGGGCATGATGCTTTCTTACAACCACACTAAACATTCTACGCTAATTTAAAATATAGTTTAATGTAGAAAGAGTGTCTTAATCACATATTTTGTGGCTTGATTCCTCGTTACACCATTCAATAAACAAAAAAAGTCAATTATGTGGCAAAATTAAAGAGAATAGGAACAGAATTAAACTTTGACATTGAAAAAGTTCAGTGAGATGTAAATATTTTTAATACATCAAAATAACTTAAATTTTTGGGAAATGTAACTGAACCAATTTTGATGTATATCCAAACCATGTAGAAGATTTAAAGGCAAAAAGTCAAGCAATTTATTTCACTGATAGATCACTGATTTATTCGCTCTTCCAAAGATTTTTTTTTTTTTTTTGAGGTACGCAGGTCTCTTACAGCTGCGGCCTCTCCCGTTGCGGAGCACAGGCTCCGGACGCGCAGGCCCAGCGGCCATGGCTAACGGGCCCAGCCGCTCCGCGGCATGTGGGATCTTCCCGGACCGGGGCATGAACCTGTGTCCCCTGCATCGGCAGAAAGACTCAACCACTCTCAACCACTGTGCCACCAGGGAAGCCCCAAAGATTATTTTCTATGCTTTGGTTTTTTAATCAACCCATTAGCAGGAAAGTATCATTACCTAATGACATCCAAAGCAACAAATAAAACACCGTGAAAACGTCATTCTCAAAGTATTTCGTATTTAAAATCTTGCATTACATTTTATGCCATAGCTTCACTATAATTAAAATGGGCAATATTTATTTAAACTTAAAAGCTGTATTAACCAGTGATGGCAAAAAGCTGGGTAACAGTGAAAGGAATACTTATTTCTTCATCTCTGTAATTATCTTTTCTTTCTTCCACTATATTCGGGGCTTTCTAAGCACTGTATGTATATTGCAGTTAGCAAATGACTAGGATAATTGCTAATGAAGACTGCTGAATTTTACAGAACTAAAGTTAACAATTCATATACTTGTACTCAAAGACCTATATCTCTAACTTAATAAAGTTTTCTGTGGAAAGGTATACTTTGCTGTATCAAAGAGACAGTGAGCTAAAAGACAAGAACAACTCCTTATCAACAATCACTAACTCTAATTCCAAACCTGCCCACGGATACTTTCAATTCTAATTTCCTAAACTATTCCCTATTCTGCCTCATTCCTACTTCAGCAATTTTTATCAGGGTAAGAGAGAGGAGGAGCTAAAACAGTACAGAAAATGGCTGGTTCTCCAGTAATTACCTGATAGATAAACACTCACTAATCACATGAACTTTGTGAAACTTAAATGAAAGGTCAAGTGTCAAATGTAACTATGAAAAGAAAAAGTGTGCTCCTTAAAAGACTATACATGTAAAAACAAATTTACTAAAACAGAACTATAGTTGTCAAACTACAGTTCTCAGGATATTTCACTGCTGTGCTTCACAGGTCCCATCGATGTTCCTTCATTTTAAAATCTTCATACTCATAGTTCTCAAAATTTTAATTTTAAAAATCAACAAGCACAAATGTATAACAAGTTTTAACACTGGCATTTATCTATAACAACTTACACTACCAGCTAAAATTGGTAGATCTCAAAATACAACATCTCCAATTTTTAAGCACATGTGGGATTTATCTCATTGATTATGTATCTGTAGTTCTGCACTGAGCCTTCATGAAAATTCAGCACATGAATTTAAGTGCACATCTGTTGACCTAAAAATATATAACTAAGTACATTATTTTGGCATGTGTCTCACTAAATAAAATGCCATGCAAAATTCAAACACATCTACTCAGCCTACGCCCTTAACATGGTTTAGCTTAGAGTTTTTGGCTGTACAATAAACGTGAACATGTAATATATTCAACTATAATAACAGTTATGATTGTTTTAATTATTATTATGAACTTATGAGTGGTTCTTGTCTTATTTTTAAAGAAAATGAATAGGTTCAAGCAATATATATATATATTTTTTTATTTTTTTTATTTTTTTTATTTTTTTTTTTTTTGCAGTATGCGGGCCTCTCACTGTTGTGGTCTCTCCCCTTGCAGAGCACAGGCTCCGGACGCGCAGGCTCAGCGGCCATGGCTCACGGGCCCAGCCGCTCCGCGGCATGTGGGATCTTCCTGGTCCGGGGCACGAACCCGTGTCCCCTGCATTGTCAGGCGGACTCTCAACCACTGCGTCACCAGGGAAGCCCAAGCAATATATTTTTGATTAAAATTTATGGCACTTAAAACTGCAGAGAGAATGTGAGGAATGTGAATTTGGGTCTTTACATGCAAAACGTAATTCTGACTGTTTTGAAACTGACTAAATCTGACAGATAAGCACTGAAGTATCTAGGGATTTTTTTGTTTGTTTGCTTTTAATGACACTGTTTAATAAATCAGTATCAGAAATACATTCTACAAATAATGACTTTCAAACTGCTTAAGGAACAAGATATTAGTAATAATAACAAATAATAGTGTCATCATTGTTAGTAATAGCAGTCATTATTTAATAATTATCTACTGCTTGTCAGGCATTGGGCAAAGTGTTTTGCATGTGTAAGAAAAATTAGTGTAAGAAAAATTACCAAAAACTTAGAAAAAAGGGGAAAATTAGGCAGCATATTCTTACAATGTTAATATGGGTACAAAGGCCACTTAAGATTATCTAGGGTGATGGTTCTCAACCAGGGACAATTTTGCCCCCCAGGGAACATCTGACAATGTCTGGAGACATTTTTGTTGCTACATTGGAGGAGGGAGGGTCTACTGACATCTAGTAAGGAGGAGTCAGGGATGCTACTAAAAGTCTTACGATGCACAAGACAACACCCCACCACAAAGAATTATCTAGCCCTAAATGTCAATAATGCTGAGGTTAAAAAAATCCTGATTTAGGGGAATGTACTTCAACTCACTATTTGCTATTGATTAAAAAAATCCCAGATTTAGTAAAGTTATATGTTTACCTGTAAATTGTTATCCAGTAGAGAAGTAAATAATTTCTGCCCAGTTGAAAAGGTAACTACAAAGATTAAGTTTATGGTCTTGTTGGATATTAATCAGTTTCTATCTAACTCAGCAATCCTGTGTTAACACTGCCTATAAATAGCTAGATTCACAAATGCACTCTAGACTGGTTTAGCATCTTACTGGTTCCCGCATTTAATAAGTGGAATAAAATCTGTGATATGTGTTCATTTTCTGTTTGCTTAGTAGTAACTTCCCTTTTTTGAAAAGCATGCTTTAACACAAGTATTTAGCTTATTTAATCCAAAAACTTCATGAGGTAAAAAATTACAATGTCTATGTGGTAAATGAGGAACCCAAGGCTTTGAGAGGTTAAAAAATTAATCCAAGTTGTCATAGCTAGCAGAAAAGAGAATCATGTTTGACTCCAAAGCCCTTTCCAACAATCAGGAAATGTAAGTAATGGATATTTAGTGAGTCAACTTTGAAATTCAAAGTCCTTACTACTCTTTCTAGATGCTAGACAAATTAATATTATAAGGCAAGCTTCAAAACACTGTTATCAATTACTTATCTGTGTAAGGTGGCATTTTCTCAATACTGTACAACAAAATTAGAAAAAAAACCATGTTGAGTCTAATAATATTGAAATGTTTTCTATTATCAAAACTACTTACTGTTCACATTTATAATAAAATAAGCAAATGTTTTATAAATCTGAACTTATAAGCAAACATGTGGTAATGAATACTACCTGTATTACATATTACAGTTCCATGTATAAGATTTCACTTCCACTTAAAATCTTATAAAAAGGGGTGAGGGGTTAAAACACAAGAGGAATATCCAACCAAACTTTTAAACCTATCACATTAACAAGAGATCAGGGTTTAATATTGTGGAAAAATTACTTAGCAATAAAAATGATCCATCATATATAAACTGTGGTTACTAAAAAATGCTGAATTATTAAGTTAGTATCATACAGCTAGGGTGAGCTAACAAATTTTTCTTCTTACGTCCATAAGAAGAAGCTAAATTTGTAGACCAGCAGCCCTTAAAAATGAGCAGGGTTCTGCATTTTTTTTCAGACCCCTTGATGAACCTGTCATGTCCCTGTCCCCTAATCCACTCACGTTGAAAACATTACAACAGAGCTATCAATAGATATTTGAATTCAGTACTGAGAACTTACTACCCTCTATTTTTTTTAATAAAACAATTATAATTCCTGCAAAGAGATGTTACACCTAAAGACCAGAAATTTAAATCTTAAAGAATATCTGAATTTAGGTTTCACACTTGCCAAAAAAACAATAAGACTGCTAAGTAGTATCTGCTAATAAGATATGGCACTCAGGGCTTCCCTGGTGGCGCGGTGGTTGAGAATCTGCCTGCTAATGCAGGGGACATGGGTTCGAGCCCTGGTCTGGGAGGATCCCACATGCCGCAGAGCAACATTACTCTGAGCCTGCGTGTCTGGAGCCTGTGCTCTGCAATAAGAGAGGCCGCGATAGTGAGAGGCCCGTGCACCACGATGAAGAGTGGCCCCCGCTTGCCACAACTAGAGAAAGCCCTCGCACACAAACAAAGATCCAACACAGCAAAAATAAAATTAATTAATTAATAAAGTTATTAAAAAAAAAACATACGGCACTATTTGCCAGGACTCTTCCAGTTGCTTTATAATAGTAATTAATTTAATAATTTTAATGCTAAGTTTAGGTAAATAAGTTATAGATTATAACTAACTGATGTAACATCTGTGTTTCCATGGTAATGACTCAATGAAGAATTAACATTTACTGATAATTTCAACATTAGAAACTACTCCAAAGAGAAGCTCCTAATAATTCTTACAATGAAGAAAATGCAGTTAGATCACAACACTGCCAAGAAGGCCATATGGAATTCAGATGGTTAATGGAGTTAGAGAAACACTATCTTTCTTAAGCCATGTGAATGAAGAATTAATGTTAGGGTTTTGCTTATTTGCTTTCTTTTTTAAACAGTAAGAATACAGCAATAACATCATATACCTATGAATTTGCTATCAGCTTTTCCAGCAAAGAGTAGCCCAAGATAACATGCACATTTCTGTTTTAAGTAGACTTAAAAAGCTGATTGAGCAAAGATACCATAAAACTGATTAAATAGGTGGCCACAATGGTGGAGTAGGAAGATCCTAAGCTCATCTCCCTGCATGCGCACACCAAAATTACAATTATTTACAGAGAAACCATTGGTGAGAATGATCCGAAGGCTAGCAGAAAAGACTTTCCACAACTAAAGATATAAAGAAAGAACCACAAGATGGGTAAGAGGGGTGGAAATGCAGTATAGTCAAGTTCCACACCTCTGGGTAGGCAACTCACAAACAGGAGGATAATCACAACTGCAGAGGTTCTTCCCAAGAACCAAGGGATCCAAGCCCTGCATCAGGATCCAAAGCCTCAGGAATCTGGGCTGGGAAGGTGAATACCCAGAATGTCTAGCTTTGAAGGCCAGTGGGGCTTGTGTATGGAAGAGCAGGAGGGCTGTAGGAAACAGACTCTGCTCTTCAAAGGCACACACAAAATCTCACATGCTTTGAGACCCAGCACAGAAGCAGTCATTTGAGAGGAACCTGGGTCAGGCCCACTTACTGATCTTGGAGAAGCCTCCCAGAGAGGCAGGAGGGACTCCCAATGGGGACACTGGTGGCAGCCATTTTGGGAGCTGGTTCTACCACTAGGACACTGACACTGGCAAGCACCATTCTGAAGTCCTCCCTCTAACTATTGGTACTGGGAACCAGCTTTGACAACCAGTGGGCTGGCCCCAGCCCCAGGCTCACTCAGGCCCCCCAGCATGTCACTCAAGAACCAGCACCACCCACCAGCAGGCTGGGAGCAGCTCCAGGACTTTCAAGGCACCAGCCCTGTCCACAAGTGGGCCAGCACCAGCATAGGGATCCAGGTACCCTCAGCCAGCCACCATGGGGACTGCCAACACTCACCAGCTGACCAGGAACAGCACTCCCTGGCAGTGTAGCTACTGCATCAGTACCCAGCCTTGCCCAGGCCCTGCATGAGGTAGGGCCTGGTTATGAACCTACCTAATACATACAAATAAACATGGAGAATTAAGCAAAGTGTGGTGACAAAAGAATATGTTCCAAATGAGGGACACGACAAAACCCTAGAGGAACTAAGCAAAGAAGAGATAAGCAATCTACCCAATAAAGAGTTCAAAGAGTGATCATGAAGATCTCAACAAACTCAGAAGAATGGATGAACACAGTAAGAAGTTTAACAAAGAGTTAGAAAATACAAAGAAGCACCAGAGCTGAAGAATGTAACAACTGACATAGAAAATACACTGGAAGGAATCGACAGCAGATTAGATGATACAGAGGAGCAGATCAGTGACATGTAAGACAGTGAAATGGAAATCACCCAAGCCGAACGGGAAAGGGGAAAAAGAAGTTTTAAAAAGGAGGACAGTTTGAGAGACCTTGGGAAAACTTCAAGCAAACATTCAAATCACAGGGGTTCCAGAAGAGAAGAGAGTAAGAAAAGGGCAGAGAACTTATTTGGAAAGATAATAGCTGAAAAATTCCCTAACATGTGAAAGGAAACAGACATCTAGGTCTAGGAAGCCCAGAGAGTCCCAAACAAGATCAACCCAAAGAGGTCCACACCAAAGCACACTGTAATTACAATGGCAAAAATTAAAGGTAAAGAGAGACTATTAAAAGCATCAAGGGAAAAGTAAGTAGTTACATTCAAAAGAATTTCCATAAGGCTGTCAGCCAACTTTTCAACAGAAACTCCGCAGGCCAGAAGGGAGTGGCATGATGTATTATAAATGATGAAAGGAGAACACCTACAATCAAGAATACTCTACTCAGCAACACTATTATTCAGGTTTGAAAGAGACAGTTTTACAGACAAGGATAAGCTAAAAGAGCTCAGTACCACTAAACCAGCTTTAAAAGAAATGTTAAAGGGACTTCTCTAAGTGGAAAAGAAAAAGCCACAACTAGAAATATGAAACCTATGAAAGGAAAAATCTCATTGGTAAAGGCAAGCATACAGTAAAGGTAGTAGATTAACCACTTAAAATCATGTATACCCACAATAAGTAGTTAAGGGATACACAAAACGAAAAGATGTAAAATATGACGTCAAAAACATTAAATGTGGGTGGGAAGGAGTGAAAATGCAGGGTTGTTAAAATGCATTCGAACTTAAGTGACCATCATCTTAAGAAACTGTATATATAAACCTCACAGTAACCACAAACCAAAAATATGTAATAGTACCCACACACAAGAGAGAAAGAAATCCAAACATAACACTAAAGATAGTGATCAAATCACAAGGGAAGAAAGGAAAAGAACAAAGGAACAAAGTGCAAAACAACCCCCAAACAATTAACAAAATGACAATAAGTACATACCTGTCAATAATTACCTTAAATGTAAATGGACTAAATGCACCAATCATAAGACAGAGTGGCTGAAAGGATACAAAAACAAGACCAATATATATGCTTCCCACAAGAGGTTCACTTCAGATCTAAAGACACACACAGATGGAAAGTGAACAAATGGAAAAAGGAATTCCATGCAAATGGAAATGAAAAGAAAGCTGGAACAGCAATACTTATATTAGACAAAATGGACTTTAAAACAAAGATTGTAACAAGAGACAAAGAAGAGCATTAAGAAGAGAAAAAAAAGAGCATTAGGTAATGATAATCTTCCCACAAGAAGATATAACAATTGTAACATACATGCACATAATAAAGGAGCACCTAAATACATAAGGCCAATATTAACAAACATAAAGAAAGCAATTGACAGTAACACAATAGTAGCAGGGGTTTTTACCACCCCACTTACATCAATGAACAGATCATCCAGACAGAAAATCAATAAGGCAACACTGGCCTTAACACATTAAATCAGGTGAACTTAATAGATATATAAAGAACATTCAACCCCAAAGCAGCAGAATACACATCCTTGGAACATTCTTCAGCATAGATCACATGCCAGGCGACAAGACAAGTCTCAATAAACTTAAGAAGACTGAAATAATACCAAGCATCTTTTCCAGCCACAGTGCTATGAGACTAGAAATCAACTGTAAGAAAAAGAACTGCAAAACACACAAACACGTGGAAGCTAAAAATATGCTACTAAACAACCAAATGGTCACTGAAGAAATCAAAGAGGAAATAAAAAACCTGGAGACAAATGAAAATAGGAACACAACAATCCAAAATCTATGGGACACAACAAAAGCAGCTCTAAGAGGGAAGTTTATAGTGATACAAGCCTACCTCAGGAAACAAGAAAAACCTCAAACAACCTAATCTTACACCTAAAGGTACTAAAAAAATAAAATTAAAAAAAAGACAAAAATTAGTAGAAGGAAAGAAATAATAAAGATTACAGCAGAAATAAATGAAGTAGACACTAAAAAAAATAGAGAAGATAAAGAAACTAAAAGCTGGCTCTTTGAAAAAATAAACAAAATAGATAAACCTTAAGCCAGATTCATCAAGAAAAAGAGAGGATCCAAATAAATAAAATCAGAAATTAAAAAGTTACAGTCAACACCACAGAAATATAAAGGATCATAAGAGACTACTATATTGGCATATTTTACATGTCAATAAAATGGACAACCTAGAAGAAATGATAAAGTCACAGAAATGAACAATCTCCAAGACTGAATGAGGAAAAAATAGATTATATGAACAGAATAATAACCAGTAATGAAACTGAATCAGTAATCTAAAAAAACGCAACAAAGAAAAGTGCAGGACCAGAGAGCTTCACACATGAGTTCTCCCAAATATTTAAATAGGAGTTAACACCTATCCTTCTCAAACTATTCCAAAAATTGAAGATGAAGAAATGCTTCTGAACTCATTCTACGTGGCCAGCACCACCCTAACACCAAAACCAGGCAAAGACACAACAAAAAAAGAAAATTACAGGTCAATATCACTGATGAACATAGATACAAAACCCTCAACAAAATATTAACAAACTGAATTCAACATTACATTAAAAGGATCATATATGATCAAGTGAGATTTATCTCAGAAAGGCAAGTACAGTTCAATATATGCAAATCAGTCAATGTGATACATCACATTAACAAACTGAAGAATAAATTCATATGATCATCTCAATAGATACAGAGAACACTTCTGACAAAATTAAACATCCATTTATGACAAAAACTCTCAACAAAGTGAGTACAGAGGTAACCACCTCAACATGATAAAGGCCATATATGACAAGCCCACATGTAACATCATAATCAATGGCAAAAAGCTTTTCCTCTAAGATT
Source organism: Mesoplodon bidens (assembly GCF_964165515.1). Lineage (NCBI taxonomy): Eukaryota > Metazoa > Chordata > Mammalia > Artiodactyla > Ziphiidae > Mesoplodon > Mesoplodon bidens. Next base: position 110,742,631 of record NC_138161.1, on the reverse strand, counting down.
GGGAACAAGACAAAAATGCCCACTCTTGCCACTTTTACCTAAGCCATAGCAATCAGACAAAAAAAAAGAAATAAAAGGAATGCAAATTGGAAAGGAAGAAGTAAAATTGTCCAAATTGGAAAGGAAGAAGTAAAACTGTCACTGTTTGCAGATGACATGGTATTATATACACCACCAAAAAAACTACGAGAGCTCATCAATGAATTTGGTAAAGTTTGAGGATACAAAATTAATATACAGACATCTGTTGTGTTTCTATATAATAACAATAAACTATCAGAAACAGAAATTAAGAAAACAATCCAACTTACAATCACATCAAAAAGAATAAAATATCTAGTAATAAATCTAACTAAGGAGGCAAAAGATCTGTACTTGGAAAACTGTAACACACTGATGAAAGAAACTGAAGATGTCAAAAAGAGATGGAAAGATATACCATGCTCATCGCCTGAAGAATTAATATTGTTAAAAGGACCATACTTCCCAAGGCAATCTACAGATTCAATGCAATCACTATCAGAATGCCATTTTTCAAAGAACTAGAATAATTTGAAATTTTTTATAGATATATGAAAGACCCAAATAGCCAAAGCCATCTTAAGAATGAAGGACAAATATGGAGACGTCACGCTCCTTGATTTCAAACTATACGACAAAGCTACAGTAATCAAAACAGTATGGTACTGGCACAAAAACAGACACAACAATCAATGAAACAGAATAGAGAGCCCAGAAATTATGCCACACTTATATGGTCAATCCAACTATGACAAAGGAGGCAAGAATATACAGTGGGGAAAAGACACCCTTTTCAATAAATGATGTTGGGAAAACTGGACCGCTACTCGCAGAAGAATCAAACTGGTCTACGTTCTCACACCTTATACAAAATAAACTCAAAATGCATTGACGACTTAGACATAAGACCTGAAACCATGGAAGCCCTAGAAGAAACCATAGGCAGTACACTCTCTGACATCAGTCTCAGCAATACTTTTTTTGGATATGTCTCCCCAAGCAAGGGAAACAGAAGCAAAAATAAACAAATGGGACTACACCAAACTAAAAAGCTTTTGCAGAGCAAAGGAAACCAGCAACAAAACAAAAAGGCCATCTACTGAATGGGAGAAGATATTTGCAAACGATATATTCAATAATGGGTTAATATCCAAAATACACAAAAAATTCGTACAACTCAACTTCAAAAAAACAAGCAACCTGATTAAAAAAGGGTAGAAAACGGGAAGAGACATTTTTCAAGGGAAGACACACAGATGGCCAACAAATACATGGAAAGATGCTCTACAACAGGGAAATGTAAGTCAAAACCACAATGAGTTATTACCTCACACCTGTAAAAATAGCTATTATTAAAAAGACAACAAACAAGTGTTGTCAAGGATGCAGAGAAAACAGAACCCTCGTAACACTGCTGGTGGGGATGTAAATTGGTGCAGTCACTCCAGAAAACAGTATGGAGATGTCTCAAAAAATTAAAAACACAGCTACCATACAATCCAGCAATTCCATTTCTGGGTATTCTTCCAAAGAAAACAAAAACACTAATTTGAAAAGACATATGTGCTGCTACATTCATCATCACAGCATTATTCTCAATAGCCAAGATATGGAAGTCACTTAAGTGCCCACTGACAGATGAATGGATAAAGGTGTGTGTGTGTGTGTGTGTGTGATGGAATATTAGCCATAAAAAAAGAATGAAATCTTGCCATTTGAAACAAGATGGATAGAACTAGAGGGGATTATGTTAGGTGATATAAGGCAGAGAGAGAAAGACAAATACCATACGATTTCATTTATATGTGAAATGTAAAAAACAAATGAACAAACATAATAGAAACAGACCCATTGATACAGAGAACAAACAGGTGCTTGCCAGGGGGAGGCTGGTGGGGGGGGAATGAGTGAAATAGGTAAGGGAGATTAAGAGGTACAAACTTTCAGTTACAAAATAAATGAGACACAGGGATGAAACGTACACAGTGGGGAATATAGACAATAATAATGTACTGTCTTTGTATGGTGACAGATGATAATGAGACTTATTGTGGAGATCATTTTGTAACATAGAAATATCAAATCACTATGTTGTATACCAAGAACTAACATAGTGTTGCAGATCAATTACACTTTAAAACAAACAAACTCATAGAAAAAGATCATATTTGTGGTTACCAGAGGTGGGGAGGGGGGAGGGGGAATTAGTGGAACGTGGTCAAAAGGAACATACTTCCAGTTAAAGGATAATTAAGTACTAGGGATGTAATGTACAAAATGATTTATATAATTAACAGTGCTGTATATAATATATGAAAGTTGTTAAGAGAGTAAATCCTAAGAGTTCTTATCTCACAGAAAACATTTTTCTTTTATTTTGTAACTATACAACATGATGGATATTCACTGACCTTACTGTGATAATCATTTCATGATGTATGTAAGTCAAATAATTATGCTATACACCTTAACTTATATAGTGCTGCATGTCAATTACATCTGAATAAAACTGGAAAAAATTGATTACATTTTGCTGTAATTAAGAATACTAAAATGCTACTCTGTCAAATAAGATGTTGAATAATTAAAATTAAAACTAATGTTAAATCAAATCTATATTCATTATTGATCAAACTATACTAACTTGACTGATTTCAATTAACTATAGAATTTCAGCTTTCACAGTTGAACAGAGCCAATCAAAAAAAAAAAAACAGACAAAAACAAAAAAACAAATTCAACTGTGACTATATACAATTTCAAATAATGGGGCAAATCTGTATGCTGCAAACTGTACCATGAAACCTCAATGTATATGCCCAAAATAGAGACTGTGATAGTCCAACTACAGGAGCATCAACAAATTAGTGTGATTTGCTTCATCATATGGCTATTACTTATAAAGCGGTTCTAAAAGGAAATCTAGCACCATCTCAATCACCCCAATATGAATACAAGAAAGAAATGTAGCCCTGCTAAAATGATACTGTTCATGGTAACAACAACAACAACAAAAGCTATTATTTTAGGAAAAGTTAGAACTGGGCTCATTATTACTTAGGTTTTATAGCTATATATTTAGATGTTTAAAAACTGCTTTTAAAAATTTAGGGCTTCCCTGGTGGCACAGTGGTTGAGAGTCCGCCTGCCGATGAAGGGGACACGGGTTCGTGCCCCGGTCCGGGAGGATCCCGCATGCCGCGGAGTGGCTGGGCCCGTGAGCCATGGCCGCTGAGCCTGCGCGTCCCGAGCCTGTGCTCCGCAGAGGGAGAGGCCACGGCAGTGAGAGGCCCACGTACCGCAAAAAAAAAAAAAAAAATTTAAACTCATGGAATAAGCAAAACTTTGTTATCATGCATCCGAAACTCTAACCTAGTAAATCTAAATCTTTAGTGTTCATCAGAATCTAGTGCATTTGTTAGAAACACAAATTGCAGGCATTTCATGAATATTTGTTGAATGAATGACAGCAAATCATCTTTCATGGTTCTCATTTAAATCCAAATGATACGCAATGCACCAATGATACTAAAATCACCACTTATGTTAAAAAACAACAACATGAAAACCTTTGTGTCAAATTAAACATCTTTTTAAGAAGTGTCTCAATAGACATATAAAAAGCATGTGACAAACTCCAACATCCATTCACAATAAAAATTCTCTCAACAAACTTGGTAAATAAAGAAAATTCCTCAACCTGATAAAGGGCACCTATAGAAAACCTACATCTAACACCATACTTAATGGTGAAAGGCTGAATGTTTTCTCCTTAAGATCCTTAAAACAAGGAAAAAATGTACAATTTAGTCACTCCTAATCAAAACTGTATTGGAGTTTCCAGCCAGTGCAATCAGGCAAGAAACAAAAGGTATCTGGACTGGAAAGGAAGGAGTAAAACTGCTTTATTTGCAAATGCCATGATCCTATATGTAGAAAATCCTAAGGAGTCCCCCACCATCCCCCCCACAAAACCTATTAGAACTAATAAAGTTCAGTAAGGATGTAGAATACATCAGCAATATATGAAAATTAATGTAACTTTATATACAGTGAACAATCTGAAAATGAAATTAAGAACATAATTCCTTTTACATTAACATAAAAAGGCACTAAATATTCAGAAAAAATTTAATAAAAGTACAATACGCATACACTGAAAATTACAAAACATTATTAATGTAAACTAAAGAAGATTTAAATAAATAAACATTCCATATTCACAGATTGGAAAAATTACCATGTATAGGTAGCAACTATGATTTTTCAACTTCTATTCAAAGATTTTAAGTATTGGATTAAAATAATTTATTAAAAATTTGTTCAATATACTCAACCATAAAGTGAAAATTATAACTTAAGAGTATGATATTTGGGAAACATCATACTTATATAACCATTTAAATAGTTATCATAACTTTAACAAGCCATAACTCTTATGCAGTTTGCAGCTACTTCTTTATATTTGAAGAGATAAACCCATCACACATCAGAGGCAGAGCTCTGATAAGCTATTACTGTGGTAAACACATTTCCCTTCCCATAAAACTTCTCTGAAACCATATCTTAGCTGGGTGTCCCCCCCAGAAAAAAATAAATAAATAAAAGCAGAGAGGCTCTGGCTGAGGGTCAATGAGTTCCATCATATGTTCTTATACATCCTCCTGAACCAATCAACGCACAGGTCTTTAAGTATTCCTAGAGTACCAGAGATCATGTTTTGAATAGTGGTTCCCTAATGGTGACCTATCTGAATAAGATTCCCAGGTATTCAGTCTAATTCAAGCCTAAGAATCTTTATTTTTAACAAGCTCTCTATGTGATTCTAATATACAGATAGGCTTACAAATACAGGTGATCCAATTAATAAAAGAAAAGCACAGTTCTCAAAGTGAACCGAGTCCAAAATTTCAACACAGAATACTTTCCTCAGAGAGGATGAAATGGATGAAACAAGGAAAAAATATCCCAAAAAAAGGATAGCAGACGAAATTAGGAGTACAGTCTTTACTGACTAAAGATCTTACATTTGGAAATAATAAATGTTTAATCATAATCAATCCCATGTTGTCTGAATAAATGATTATACATTATTGTGATAAAAATCTTTAACTGCCATTATAACACACACAAATAGACATACACTTTTAAAGAAAATGTAATGCCACAGAAAGCTATTCCAACCTGTATTTTCTAAAAGGAAAAAAAATTGAAATTGGAGTAACAAAGAGGATTATGTGTTTATGTGTGCATGCCCCTCAATTACGTTTATAAGAAGTTACATATGCACCTAGAAAAATTAGTAGAACATACCAAAATGTTAACAGCGGTAGATATGGAGCCTGAATTTAGAGATGAGCCTTATGTACATTGTTATCTATTTCTGTAGTTTTCAATGAAAATACATTACTTTTATATCTCCTTTATTGCCAAAGAGCAAGAATGTTATTTTTTTAAGGCAACTATTGAAAAAGAAGTTCATATTCCAGAGTAGGCCATCTTAAATCTATAACAAAGTGAAATAGGATCTAAATAAATAAAATAGGAAAAACTGTGTCAGGCCACAAAGGAGTAACTGGTACAGAACTTACTCTTTTGCTTTAAAAAACTGGAAAACTAGGGAAAAAATACATGCAGTAACAGTTTACAGACACTGGAACAACAAGCGGGACAGGATTGTGATACCTGAGAGAAAGAAAACAAATGAGATGAACAATACCATCTTTCTGGCTTTCTGCCTGGAGGCAAATTTGAGAACCTGGCACACAATGGGGAAATTCAAGCAAACACAGCCATCTCACGGAACTGAAGAGATCAAGACTGGTTGAAGACATCAACACTGGTTTTCAGGGAGTCTAAAGCAGTTGGAATTTGCAAAACAGATTATCAGAAAGGAGGGAGCTAAGCAGAGAAAGAGCTCCAGAAATATGTAGAGGGAGTGCCCTTGAGATTCTGGTCTGAATGTTAATCTACTTGATAACGTGAAACTCCACAAGGCCAAGAACTGTCAGGGAGGTGTTTAGATCTATATAGTCAGAGAAGAGAGACCTCAATGAACACCTGGAGTAATCAGTATACACTCCTAGACAGTCAAGCCTTAGTAGTAAACCTAAGAAGAGGCTAGTGGAGACCCAACCTAAAAAAAGCCTAAAAAGAAGCCTTGAAAGTTATCAACCTTATGTGCAAAAGACCTAGCTGCCCATGAAAAAATATGGACACTCTTTAGCGAAAACAATATGGAGCAACACTCAACAACATTCACAATGTCTGGCATATAGTGAAACACGCCAAGACATACAAATCAGCAGAAAATTGTGACCCGTTACAGGAGGAAAATCAGTCCATGGGAGCATATATAGAAATATCAGATGATGGAATTAGTAGACAAAACTTTGAAACACTTTCATAAAATTATATATATATGTTAAAGGATTTAAAGGAAAACATGAACATGACACAAACAGATGCACTAAAGATGTATCAAATGGAACTTACAGTGATGAAAAATGTAATATCTGAAATGAAAAATCCACTAGATGAGATTAATAGCAGATAAGACACCAATGAAATCTTATTCAGTGATAAAAAGAATGTGCCATCATGTGCCAAGCATGAAAAGACATGGAGAAACCTTACATGCATATTATAATGTGAAAGAAACCAAACTTAAAAGGCTATATACCACATAAGTTCAACTATATGACATTCTGGAAAAAGCAAAACTATGGAGGCAGAAAAAGATCAGTAGTTGCCAGGGGTGCACAGGGGGGAAGGAGAGATGAACAGGTGGAGCACTGGGGATTTTTAAGGAAATAAAACTATTCTGTATGATAATATAGTGGTAGATACATGTCACTATATATTTTCAAACCCACAGAATATACAGCATACACAGTGAACCTTAATGTAAACAATGGACATTAGTTAATATTGTATCAATATTGGCTCATTAACTGGAACTCTGCATTTTCTCAATTTTTCTGTAAACCTGAAACTGCTCTAAAATATTAAGTCTATTAATCTGAAAAGAAAAAGATAAGTTTCTATTTAAAGAAAAAATAATAAATAGCTTATAGGGTTTATGATACATGTAGAAGATGTATGATAACAGCAACACAAATGAAAGGAGGAGGAAATGGAAGTGCATTGTTGCAAGATTTTAACATTATATGTCAAGTGCTATAATATTTGAAGGTAAACTATGATAACTTAAAGATGCATATATTGTGTATCTCAGACTCTGGGACCTGGAACAACAACTAAAACAATAAAGCAAAGAGGTATAGCTATTGTAATAAACCAATAGCTGAAGATAAAATGGAATCATAAAAGATACCCAATTACTACAAAGCAAGGTAGTAAAAGGAAAAAACAAAGAACAGATGGGACAAATATTAAACAAACAACAAGATGACAGATTTAAACCCAACTATATTGATAATTACATTAAATGCAAATTGTCTAAATGTGCCCATCAAATGGGGCATTCAAAGCCATGTGTCTGATCCCCAAATTATATTTTTAAAATATCAGACTGCCAAAATTATAAATATTACGTTTTTATTTACATATCACAAAATTTCTAATTCATTGAGTAATTTTATTTTCCACATAGATTTGTAAACTAAACAAAGTAAACAATTACAGAGTGATAAGCACTGAAAAGGAAACAGTGTGTGGTCAAGGGGGAACAGGGAAGATTTAAGTTAGTCAGAGAAGGCCTCTTTGAGATGTGTCATTTAGGCTGAACCCTAAAAGATTTGAAGAAGGTTGATATGTAAAAATCAAGAAGAGGGGCTTTCAGGCAGTAGGAGTACCTGATCCAAAAGTATTGGAATTTTAGGATCTGAAAGAAGGCTAGTATAACTAGAGGAGACTCAACCAGGAGAAGGGTAGCTTAAATCAGAAAGGTGGCCAGAGTCTAGCTGAGGTAGGATCTAATATTCCAGAATGAGGGAATTCTAACTGGATTTTATTCTAACTGGAACCGTGAGCCATTCAGAGGATTTTAAACAAGGAAGAGATGAGACTCTGATTTAGATATTTTTTCCCCATTCTGGTTTATGTGGAGAATAGGTTATATATCTAGGCAACAGAGGAAAGAGAGATCAACTACTAGGAACTTGGGTCCAAGTAAGAAATTACAATGAATTACAGAAGGATGCCAACAGTGTTGATAAGAAGAAGGGTTATGGTTCTATCTTGAAGATGCTGGAAGTTCTAGCCAGTGCAATAAGGCAAATGAAAGGAAATAAAGACATAGAGATTAGAAAGGAAGAAATTAAAAACTCCCAATTTTCAGACGGTCTACATTAAAAAATCTCAAGGAACCTACAAAGAAACTCCTACAACTAGTAAGTGAGTTCAGCAAGGTCACAGGGTACAAGATAAAAATACAAAAGTAAACCATATTTTTATACATTAGCAACAAACACATGACTATCAAAAGATTTGCCACGAAAAGCATGACTCATGAAAGGATATGTTAATAGACAGGACTTCATCAAAATTAAAAACCTTTGCTCCATGAAAGACCCTAATAAGAGGATGAAAAGACAAGCTACAGACTGAAAGAAAATATCTGCACGTGACATATCTGACAAAGGACTAGTATACTAGATTATGTAAAGAACTCTCAAAATCCAACAACAACAAAAGTCAATTAGAATATGGGCAAAAGACATGAACAGGTATACAAGAAGGATATACAGATGGCAAATAAGGACATGAAAAGATATTCAACATCACTAGCCATTAGGAAAATGTAAATCAAAACCACAATGAGATATCACTACATACCTATGAAAAGGGCTAAAATAAAAATTATTGACAACACCAAATGTTGTCAAAGATGCAAAGAAATTGGATCAATCACACATTGCTGATAAGAATGTAAAAACGGTAAAACCATTGTGGAAAGCAGTTTAGCAGTTTCTTTAAAAAATAAATATGCAACAACCATATGACCCAGCAATTTGCACTCCTGGGTAATTTATCCCAGAGAAATGAATACTTATGTTCACACAAAAACTGTACACAAATGTTTAATAGCAGCTTTACTTGTAATAGTCAAAAACTGGAAAATCCAGATGTCCTTCAACAGGTGAATGGTTATCAGTCATACAGCCATATCATGGGAATAGTACCCAGCAACAGCAAAAAACCAAATTACTGATATAAACAACAATCATTTTCTGGATGAATCTACAGAAAATTACAGAGTTAAAAAAAAAAAGCCAATCCCAAAAGGTTACATACTTATGATTCCATTTATATAAAATTCTTTAAATAACAAAATTACAGAAATGGAATATTGATTAGTAGTTCCTGTGAATTAAGAGGGTGATGGGGTGCAAGGAAAGTAGGTGTGGCTAGAAAAAAGCAGTATAAGGGATCTCTGTGGTGATGGAAATGTTCTGGATCTTGACTATATTAATGTTAATATCCTGGATAGTGACACTGTACTACAGTTACCTTTGGAGGAAATTGGGTAAAGGGCACATGAGATCTCTATACTATTTTTTACATACATACATGAATCTACAATTATCACAAAAAGCTTAATTTAAAAAAAATGGAAACTTCTGAACACAAATTAGTCTCAGGAATCCAAATTCCAAAGAGATGAACCTTTTCTAGAGAAGGCAGACACTTAACCTAAACGGAGTTTTGAGCAAGTTTTGACCCAGGTGGGCAAAGGACTGGGTGTGATCAAGGTTAAGGAACTCTGCTGGGATAAGCAGTGGAGTTTTTAATCACATGTGGGTTGGCATGTCCAGTTGGAATGTGGAGGAACCTGAAATGGAGAGCTTGTTGTCCCCACACACTGGATCACCCTCATGGGACATTTACTGAGAATACTGAAGTGTAGGAGGCTGAGAATTGGGCTGGAAAAGCAGTGAAACATTTCTACAGTGTCACAGTTCTTAGGTCTTAACGTCCTACTGGTGGAAAGGGAAAGGTACAGAACTGATCTCATCCGCATGGTATTTGAAAATTGAAGTGAGCTGAAAGTAACTAATGTAGCAACCTAGCTCTAAACAAACTACTCCTAATTGATTAGTTTCATTCTAGCTTCTTACAAGGAAAATAACATTGGTTCAGTCTCAATAGTTCTTTCACACATTACTTAAAGTACACAACAAAAAAATTTCAAGATCTGGGAAGAATCAGAAAAACATGAAAAATAAGAGAACAACAATCAAAAGTAGACCCATAGCAGAACCACAGAAGACACAGATGTCAGAACTAGAAGAAAAGGAGTTTAAAATGGCAACTTTAAATATATAAAATATATTAAATACAAATGATCCCACTGTTCTGCCGGGTCCTCCAACTTTCTCCAATCTCTCAGTCACGACAAAGACTACTAATTGATGACAGCACTCTTTCCTTCAACCTGCTATTAGACTTCTTAGCAAAGACCTCTAAACACCCAACATCAACCAAAGCTGGCATCAGAAAAAAAAAAAAAAAAACCTATCTGAGTTAGTCAAAATGTAGGTTGCCTTAGTCACAGGGTTCATGAAGAAATGTAAAGATGTCACTTTGTAATGGAGAGGTGGACAAGTCAAACTAAGTAAGTAGCTGAAAATGTGTCTTAGATTCCACCCTCCCACCTTGTCCTATTAAACAAACACTTTCTGGTAAGGACTCTACAAGATGAATTTAAAACTCTAACTCCCAGGTATATATGCCCAAGAGTAATAAATGCTTATGTCCACAAAAGACTTCCACAAAAATGTTCAAAGCAGCTTTATTCATGACAGCCCCAAACTGGAAACAACCCAAATTCCAACAACAGCAGAATAAAGTTGTGGTGTAGTCATACAATGGAATACTACACATCAATAAAAAGGGACAAACTACTGACACACACTGAGACACACATGCTGAGTAAAAGAAACTGGAAGTGACCATATACACTGTATGACTACATTTGTAAGAAGTTCAAAGCTAATCTACAGTGATATAGGTCAGAAAAACGATTACTTCTGGGGAGGCCAAAATGTTTTAGGAAGAACAAAAGGGAGTATTCTGGGGTACTGAAAATGTTTTATATTTTTACATAGGTAGTGGTCACAGTTATAAAAAGACACTGAAGTGCCTACATAGATTTGTGCATTTTACAAAAAGAAAGTCATAATGATAACGATGATAATGAGGTTGTGAAGCAGGATACTTGCTAATGTCTGATAAACAGCAATCTCTGGGAATTACTAGAAGATGTTAGCACACTACTGAACTGGGAAGAACGGTGTTGATGAAAGCATATTTTCCTTTATTGCATGTTAACTTTATTTAAACTACTCCTGGCATTTTGTTTGTGTGTCCTTTATAAATGCCCATTCTGAATTATCTTTTTAGATACTTATCTTCAACACCAGACCCCAAGTTCATCTGGGGCAAGGGTCAGAAAACATTCTCTATAAAGGGCCAGATAGTAAATATTTTCAGCTTTGCAGGTCATATGGTTTCTGCTGCAACTACTCAAACTCTGCCACTGTAGCACGAAAGCAGCCATGACATTAAGTAAATGACTACGGTCTGATTTGGCTAACTGGCTGACCCGATCTAGAGCAAGAACTATACTAATCATCTTTGTTTTTCCATTTCTATCTTATATACAGGAGATTACTTCATATACAATAGGTACTCAGTAAAACAAAGCTGAAGGTAATCTTAAAAATTATCTCTTCTAATCCCTTCATTTTACAGTGAAAAATCTGAAATCCAGAGGTTAAAATTTTGGTCAACATCACCACTGTTTAGGCAGGGCTTCCTTTTAGTAAACATATGCAGATCTTACATCCCTATTTAATATTGATTAGAATTTCAAATCAATTACATAACTTAAGGTATTAAAACAATTTTTACTTTAGAAAAATATCTTTACCTGTAGAACTTTTTAGTTTGCTTATAAGCTATCAATACAAGCTCTGAATCGCACAACCATACGGAATCAATCAAGTGACCACTTAAAGCTCACCATGTAAAATAAGAAGCTAAGACTTTTGTTCCAAGATCCAAGTTTTTCTAAAAGCCAAAAAATGATGACAATGAACATATTTAATGGGAGTTAGCACTGAGTAATAAACATAATTTAACAATTATGTTATCAGAATATTTTATATAGTTATACTCCAATCTAATAGTATACTCCAATCTAATACTTTTAAAAAAGTTATCCTAGTAGACGTTACTGAACATTTTTACATGGCAGTAAAACAACTAGGCAACAGTAGAGGGCAGCATTTCTATATATTATTAAAATTCAACTTTCTAAAATCTAAAAAACCTGAAATCTCTGTACGAGGATTTTCTTTAAAAAGGTCTCACACGCATTTCAAAGCTGCTGGCTAATATACAATTTTCATACAACCCAGCACAACTAAAAGTGTCCTGACGTATAAATACGAACATTTAAATCAAAGACATTTCTATTCATAATTCTCAAACTGAAAAGCCAAAACAATTCAACATTTCTCTGGTGATTTATTACCTACCATTATCAGTTATCTACCTGAATAGTTGTTGAGTATCCACTGGAATCACAAGTAAATATCTTTTCCCACATATGGACAATCCTTTTTCTTTATCCATATAAGATGGTTACATACCAATCACCAAAAGAAGAATATATAGTCATAAAATTTTGGCAGTCAGAGATTCAGGGAGCTGTCTCCAAAGACAGGCACTAGCATAACTCTAAAATCCAAAATAAAAGCAGCAAAAGAAGAGGTAGATAAAGCAGAAACAGGAATGTGTAGAAGTATCTTTAAATCTCATCCTTTTTCATTTTCCTTTTATTCCTAATGCCGGTTTGCCTAAATATACAGCTGTACCTAAACCATCCACCACCCTTAATAAAGAAAGAGAACCAGTACACTAGTCATAAAAGGCAGGGAACAAGAATTATAAAAGAGGGAACACCAACAGTGTAAAGGCAGAGAGAATATTCAGAAAAGATTGTTCTGTCCAACCAGAAGGCTATATATTTTACTACTACTTAATAAAAATTATTAAAAATATCTGTTAACATTATTATTAAAGTCTTACTATGTGGTAGTCATCATTTCACACACTTGACAGTAATTATTAGCTCAATTAATCTTTAATAACCATGTAAACTAGGTGTCATTATTTCCCCTATTTTAGAGATGAGGAAACAAAACACAGAAGGAATAAATGACTTGTCCAGGAATCAAGGGTTGAGACTAGAACCTCAAAGGTCTCCAGAGCTTGAGCTCTTAACTATTATTCTTTATTCTCTGTCCAGACTAAACTGCACAATTTCAGTTGAGTGACTGCTGCCGAATGCAGACTATAAGGAATTTTAAAAAGTGAGAGACTGACAAAATAAGAGAAACAGAAGCCTTAGTTATCCTCATTCATTTGAAAGTTCAATTGTAAAAGGATAAGCAGAAATAGATAGTACTTGAAAGCAACCTCTATTTTTCCAATGCAGTAGGTCCCAAATAAGGTAAACCCAGGGTGAACACTGACTGGATATTAAAAGTTAACAAAAAGTGAAACAGTCAAGAAAGTCAATCATTATGGATAAGATCAAAAGCTATAATGAACCTTTCCACATGTAAATGCAGAACCAGTTCAGTGAAAACACACTTAATATAAAATAGGGTACTTTAACTGGAAAAATAATCTGAAGGTAATTAAAGTTTAGAAATTGTGGCAATATTTATCAAAACATTAAAAATGTTCATACCGGGCTTCCCTGGTGGCGCAGTGGTTGAGAGTGCGTCTGCCAATGCAGGAGACATGCGTTCAAGCCCTGGCCTGGGAAGATTCCACGGGCTGCAGAGCAGCTAAGCCCACGCACCACAGCTACTGAGCCTGTGCTCTAGAGCCCACAATCCACAACTGCCGAAGCTCACACGCCTAGAGCCCGTGCTCCGCAACAAGAGAAGCCACCGCAAAGAGAAGCCCGCGCACCACAGCGAAGAGTGACCCCCGCCCACTGCAACTAGAGAAGGCCCGCGTGCAGCAACAAAGATGCAACGCATCCATAAATAAATAATTAAATTAAATTTTTAAAAAATGTTCATACCTTCTATACTGAAATTCCTCACCTAAAGAATAATGGCTATGCTCAGAGACTGAGCATCAAGTACATCATTTTCAGAGAAAAAAACAGAATCCAAATGTTGACTAAGTTATAAAACATCCAAACAGTGGAGTCATTTAAAATGCTATAAGGTGATAACGTGTAAGGATTTTCAAAACATATTAAATACAAATGATCCCACTGCTCTACCAAGGCCCTCACCCTTCTCCAATCCCTCAGCCATGGCAAAGCCTATCAATTGACGACAGCACTTTTCCTTCAACCTGTTAGAATTCTCAACACAGCCCTCTAGGCATCCAACACAGAACGGAAATAAACTTCTTTCACTTAGTCAAAAGGCAACTTTAGTTGACTGGTAAACTTTGGCAAAACTTATTAAACAGGTAAAATGTGTCTTTGATTAAACAAAAATCAACTGATAAGAACTCTTAAGAGATGAATTTAAAATCCTGTTCCCCAGGCTAGGGAATCAAAAAGACTACTGTCTACCCTTTTGTTGGCAGTTTATACTATTAGTTGGTTTATACTATTAGTACAGTCATTCCTCTGTATCCACAGATACAGAACCTGAGACTACGGAGGGCTGACTGTACATACTTAGAGGTTGTTCCCAATACCAAAACACTTTCTCAGACTAGATAAGTTGACTGTAAAATCTATATGGATAAACAAACAAGAAAGAATCATCCTTTTTGTTAATAAAAAACTCAAAAACAGAGAAGCAAAGAGAAAAGAATAATTATATTAGATGTTAAGGCATACTAAAAAGCTTCAGTAAGTAAAATGCCATCAAGTTGGTTCTTAAATGGACAAACCAATGAAACAATTCAATGTCCAGAACAGACCTAAATACATATGGAAATTTATTTGTCAAAAAGTGGCATCTCGGGCTTCCCTGGTGGCGCAGTGGTTGAGAGTCCGCCTGCCGATGCAGGGGACACGGGTTCGTGCCCCGGTCCGGGAAGATCCCACGTGCCGCGGAGCGGCTGGGCCCGTGAGCCATGGCCGCTGAGCCTGTGCGTCCGGAGCCTGTGCTCCGCAGCGGGAGAGGCCACAACAGTGAGAGGCCCTCATACCGCAAAAAAAAAAAAAAAAAAAAAAAAAAGTGGCATCTCAATCAAGTGGGGGTATATATGAACTTTTTAATAAATGACACTGGAACAAATGGGTAGCCATGTGGAAAAATATTACACCAGTTCCACAACTAACACTACAGATCAAGATAATCTTTAAATGGTCCTAAGACTTAAAAATGAAATCTTGGGCTTCCCTGGTGGCGCAGTGGTTGAGAGTCCGCCTGCCGATGCAGGGGACACGGGTTCGTGCCCCGGTCTGGGAAGATCCCACATGCTGCGGAGCGGCTGGGTCCATGAGCCTTGGCCGCTGAGCCTGCACGTCCAGAGCCTGTGCTCCGCAACGGGAGAGGCCACAACAGTGAGAGGCCCGCGTACCACAAAAAAATTAAAAAAAAAAAAAAAAAGAAATCTTATATAAAGTACCAAAAGAACACTTGGGTGAATTTTTTATAACACCTGGGTGGAATTCCTTATAACTCTGGAATATGAATGTGGAAGGTCTTGCTATGACCTCAAAATTCAGGAGAGAAGAGGGGAGGGGAGAGGGGAGGGGAGAACTAATAATAACACCATGACAAAGTGTGGGGAAAAAATCTGCAACTCATCAGGGACAAAGGTTAAGCTCCCTGTTATTATATAAAGAGCTCCTAGAAACTGAGAAGAAAAAGACCAACTCAGAAGGGAAAAAGTATGAAATATAATAAACCTTGCTTAAATATATGAGAAATGCAAATTAAAACTACATTTATATACCATTTCTCACCCAAGAAATTGGCAAAAATACAAAAATTTGAAAATACATTCTGTCGACAAAGTTGCAGGGAAACAATCACTCTCATACATTGCTGGTGGGAATGCAAAATGACACAACTCCAGTGGAGGAGAATCTGGCAGTAGATACCTAAATTACAGCACATTTACTCTCTAAACCAGCAATCCTACATGATACAGATATACATGCACAAATATAAAATGACACACATACAAAGTTTTTTCATTGAAAAAAAAAATTGTTTATAATAAGAGGTTAGAGAGAACTTTAGTGCTTAGCAAAAATATATTTATAACTTTTGAAACTTTGGAATTTTTCATGATATTCAGTGCTAGGTATGTATCCAACTTTCATCTTTCTCCAATTAGAACCAGCTGTTACAGGTCATTTATTTAAAAGACCATGTTTGGTTAAGGAAGCTGATATCACACAACTAAACATTATTTTTCTGAAAAATGAATGAGAAAAAGTTATGTATACTAAAATGGAGAGCCCTTCAGGATATTATAAGTAAAACCAGCAAGGGACAAAAGATTATATAAATATAAAACACGTTATCTGTTGTATAGGGAAAGGGAGAAATAAAACATTCTTAATTCCTGTATATGCATAAACACTGAAAAATATAGAAACAAACAAAAAATAGTTCCCTATGGGGACCAGGGTGAGAAGGGACAGAAGTGAGATATAACTACATAATTTTTTAAAATGATTTTTGATTCCTGAGTTTATTTTGAATAATATGTGAGTTTATTACCCACTCAAAAAATGTATAAAAAATTCAAGAATAAATAAGTGAATGGTTGGCTGGTGTATGGAAATTGTTTTTACAATCAATAATCTAAGTCTACTTAAATTAATTAAAATTTAGTTCCTCTGTCAAACTGGCCATGTTTTATGTGTCAGTGGATAGGACAGAACAGATACACAACATCTCCATCACTGCATCAAGTTCTACTGGACAGTACTTAACTTGTTAGTCAACATTTTGCAGTCTAGAGATGGAAGTAAGCCCTGTAAAATAAAAAAGGATCTGACTCTCCCAAATTAAGTATAAGCAAGAAAAAAAATTATATATACAACCATTCAAAAAAAGTCAGTCAAATATTTAAGTGAATAGTAGACAAGTAAGTATCAAGACAAGATAATGTGGTCCAATATATACACTACCAACTGTAAAATAGATAGCTAGTGGGAAGCAGCCACATAGCACAGGGAGATCAGCTCGGTGCTTTGTGACCACCTAGAGGGGTGGGATAGGGAGGGTGGGATAGGGAGGGTGGGAGGGAGACGCAAGAGGGAGGGAATATGGGGATAGATGTGTATGTATAGCTGATTCACTCTGATATAAAGCAGAAACTAACACACCATTGCAAAGCAATTATACTCCAATAAAGATGTTAAAAAAAAAAAAAAGATGATGTGGTCCATCCCCACCATAAACTAAGAAAGAGGTGGAAAACACTGGGAAGATGGGCCGTTTTCTGGATCCTTTTGAATTCATAATAAATATAGAAAGATAAATAAATTTTAGTGACAATTTTCCAGGATGTCAACATACAACCACATTCAAAAGAGGGCTTAAAATGCATTACAAAGTAAAAATATTCATTTATTTTTTTTAATCCACAAGTTTGGAACATCTGTGCCAAAGCCTCATTCATTCAACAATTATTTACTGAGTATCCACTATATGTAGATACTCAGACACTTGGTCAGGCCTCGGGAATACCATGAGGATAAAAGTCTTATTTTATAAAGTTTATAGTTCAGTGGAAGAAACATACACTAATAAAGAATCACACAAATACATAATACACTGTGTGCTGAAAGGAAAGGAAAGTATACTTATAGAAGTTATCAATAAAAGAACCTTATTTAATCTTGGGCCTCAAGGAAGGCTTCCCTGAGGAAATAATCTATAAACTGGAATCTGAAGGGTTAGTAAGATTTGGGGGCAAGGACTTGCAAACAAAGGAAATCATTATGCATGAAGATCTCAAAGAAGAAGGAACCACCTCACAAGAGCTGGGGGAAAAAAAAAAGACCTGTTAATAAAAACAATGAAAACCTGGTCTGCAGCTCCTAAAACATTTGTATTGCCAGTCCCTTAACTGGAAGAGACTCCCCAAGACTGCACAGACTTCAAATATTGCCCTAACAGAATTTAATATGGACTCCAAGTTTTGGCAAACAAGTTGAATAACAAAAATAATAACAACTGGTACTGAGTGCAAGAGAATCTCCTGAAATATGGACACTCTTTTCCACCTAATAAGCTTAATCAAGAACACACGAGAAATTTTTTTCTTTTCAGGTCTTTCTCCTGCCACCTAAACTTCTGCTAAATGACCCTAAAATGAATAGAGAGAGAGAAAACATCCCTTTTCTACTTGATGAACAAACAGTATAACAAAAGATGGAGAAAGACATGATTCTACTGCAAGAAATTCTAATACGAAAGTTATGCAACTCCCTTTCTCAGAGGTTAATAGACAGATGGGAAACCTCTATACTAAAGAATATGAATGCCTTTAGCTGAAGCTGCACAGTGCTTATCACTAACAAAAGAAAACACACCGTATACAATACTCCCAAATCACTCTTGTTGGACTTCGTATACTTTGAGTTAATTTTCCCATAGTGATAGTGAGTCTGACAAAACTACACATCTCTTCCTGGCCCTCTAACAATATTAATTCCACCTCAACTGACATACATTTACAAAGGAGCTAATTAAGAACAGAAGGATTTACAAACACAAAAACAAATATCTCTTAGACATTATGTGGAAAAGCACAAAATAAAATATTGTATCCAAGCTGAGTAAATTACATAAAGATCTATGTATGTATACTAACAATAAAGAAATACTGCACAAGAGAAATGCTCACTAGGATCTTTTCCCCTGCAAAATACGTAAATTCAGAACAATTATTTTCAAAAATTCAGACTGAAGAGGAAATACATTTTCATTTCCCACTAAGAGGCAAAACAAACATTACATGTGTTTAAAATGTATTAATCAGAAAAGGAACTAGAGCTATTTATAACTGCATTAATACTACTGTAAATGGAGGCCAAAATTTGGCTGTTCAGCAACAGTGATGATTTAGTCATCACATCTCACAACCCAGTCATTTGCAAACATTTTAAAGTAACAGTCTTCATTGTGAAGAACATATAGTTATGGGGTGGGGGGGAAGCCCAGAAAACTAATCATCATTGCTTTAGCTCAACCCACATGCCTGTTCTTAAGAGTATCCATGGTAGCAGTGATGCAACATGCCTACCTAGCTCACCATGCCTACACAAGTGGGAGAGAGGGGAGGCGGATGATGAAAAAAATTTCACTTGGAAAGGTGTTTTAGTATTAACATGATAGAATTACATCAACTATACTGTCAGACGTTAAAAATATATATAAAACCATGAAGCTCTCTAAAGATCAGAAAAGCGAGAAGAGACTCGAGGGGGAGAAAACATTGCAGCACTTCAGTTGAAAAGAAAATTAAGATTTTTGCTCTTCCTGCTATAGCTATTGGTTAAATACGTTCAAAGGGTTTACTTCTAATAATAAAAGAAATCATTTTAATTTAGCTCTTTCAAAAGTAGCTACAAATAATATTTTAGGCTTCCTAATTTCCAACCTACATCTTTTCTATTTTTGCTTTAACAGTTACATAATAAAAACTTATTAAAACTTTAGATATTGATTCCATACAAATTTTTTTGACAATGGTAGCTCTCTTTTGCTTAAAAAGGATCAAATACAAAATATTTTAATCTATCAAAAAGGACAGGGGAGAGAGAAGATAGATCATTTCAAATAACCTTGCTATAATATTAGAAATAAAAACTAAAGTGAATGAAGTGATAAAAGGTAAATCACAGAGAGAACCAACCACTGACAACCATGAAAAGAACTTAGAGAAGGGGAAAAAAAAAACAAACCAAACTAACTAGACTAAACCTGTGTCCCAGGCTTACTGCCCTTTAAACATTCTGTAAGAATATTTTGATAAGACAGTTTTACACAGAGGTACATGGAAGACATCTCTGATAAACAGAATGGGACCAGATAATGGGTATGTTAGTATCTGATGAAAACTCTTACTGTTTGAATTATAATTTTGAACAAAAAGCAAACAAAACTAATTTAGATCAATTTTCTTGCTTTTCCTCTTGTGAAAAATAATTCACTACATAAAAATAGACTACTTTCAGAATTCACAAATTTACTGATTCTTTTATTACTGAACATAATTTAAAAATCTCAACAATTCTGTCTAACACTGTGTCATAAGTTTATAAAAATAAAACCCCCAAAATAAATTATTCCATATTTTACAAACCAATGTATAAATTTTAAATGTAAGCATCTTGAATCTTACACAATCACACAATGTCCACAAACTGGTGCTCAGGAATAAAAGAAACCAAACTCAGCGCTTAAGTGAAGCATGTTGCACTTTGAGGATGAGCATAACAGACTGTAAAACAAACAACTTCAAGGAGTTCTTACACAAGTTTAACCATTTTAAATCCAATCAACATCTTTCTAATGGCAACACAATCAGAACTTCATTATTCTTCTTAAAAAAAAAATTAACTATATTTGCAATAAATAAATGGGAGAGTCCAGAAAATGTTCTCAAAATGAGTTATACTTTCAACCAGCATGACATATGGGGACAGAAAATAAAGTAGAGGGGGAGAACTTTGAGCATATATTTAGAAGATTTAAATATAATCAGGGCCCTATAAACCTTTGCTGTTGGGAGAAATGCTTCCTGTAAATCTCAAGGAAAAAAATATCCATTCAATATACTATTTTTAGCTATCTGAAACACATTTCAGAATATTACCTTTCCTAAAGGATATATACTAAGCATCAAATGGATTCAAATATCTATTTTCAAATATATAACAATGGTTGCACTTTATTTTTTAAATATATTATAAACAAAAAGGTCTCTCACACTCTGTCACTAACAAAAGTAGAAAGCATACTATATCTTACCTTTGTGGTTACAATGCACAGGCAATCCATTACTCTACCATTACAATATTTAATACATAAAGCAGTTTACTGCAAACTATTTTAAGTTGCCTATATGAATAAAAAGTAAAAATAAAGTTGTGAGATAAAACCACTGATGAAAAGTTATAACTGTGACAAGATCTCTCCAGGATCCATTCTTAGAGGTAGCAATTTTTCTACTACCTGAAATACAGGAAACCAGAATGTGTCACGTGCCCTACAATCTTCTTTATGTAATCTGTATCTGAAGAACTTGAAATTATCCCACAAAACACTGTGGAAGAGGTCAGGGTTTATTCCACAAGAGTTCACTGCTGCTTCAGATGCTGTTTCATTAATCCCTCTTTTAAAGATATGAGGTTGACAGGGAGTCATCTAATGAAATGTTCCACAAAAAGGTTTCCCCGATATAAATTTAAAACTCCTTCTCCTTGTTTGCTACAGTATGGATTTTCAAAAAATAACTACCAAAAGAAAAAAAAAATCATTAAAAAAAAAAAAATGCAAGCAAACATTTCTTCCACTAAACCATTTCAGCAACTGCAGCTTGCAAAGTAATGACTTTCTCAGACAGTAATGAATGGAATATTCCATGTGGTATTTTTGAGAAGGGGAGAGAGAAGAACAAAACGCAATAATTTAAAATATTATCTCTAAAACTTACCTTTTCTCCCTTTATTAAAAAATGGTAATAATAACATTTTACCAATTAAGTCAGATTTTAACTTTAGTGCCCTATTAAATCTATTTCACTTAATCCCTTAAAAAAAAGTACACCACCACAAAAAGATAACTGTAACTATGTACCATTTCAAACTCTTCAAGACTTCATTTTTAACCCAGAAGTAGCCTAACTTTGTGAGTTCATGTCTTGTCCTCAAAATCATTGAAAATAGGACTAGACAGGCTGACAGGACAAGGCATAGGGCTGCAACTGGCTTTCAGTCTCATAACCTTGCAGGCATGCTCCCCTGTAAAAATGTGTAATACGGAAGATCATTACCTGCAATTTCTGTCCACAAGGTTTCCTCATAGTCTACAGGTATTATAAACTGCCTCAAATTCAAACAAGTGAACTGTTCCCATTTTCTTCTTATACCTCACTCCTATTCCTAATGTTTCAAATGTCATGGACTGCGTCAGCAACTTTAACACTAAACCGAGTTTCACTATAAAGGGTTATGCAAGAGTTAATACATGTATATCACTTAGTACCTGTCACATTATTATTATTATTATTACTATTTTTGATCAGCTATCAGGTGATAGCCTTTTGTCTCAAGTCTAATATATACCTAAGACAGATCCAGTGGGATCTTACCTTAAACAGAGTTTAATGGGAGTGTTGTAAGGATTAAAAAATAAATGCACAGCACTTAAAATAATGCCAACCTCGTTAAGTGCACAACACAAGTCAGTTACAGCTATCTACCTATATACATACATATGTAGCTATAAGGCTTGAAGGGGGGCAGGAGTAAATTTCACTATTGGTCAACATATCCTTTCCTCCATGCAGAACAGATAGCCTGGGAAATACATGCTCAGTTTGAGACTGAGAGTACCCCCTTCTTCCCACCTACCCCAACCACTGTTTCCTCCCGACACGAGAGTCAAGTCCACTCAAGGCTCATGATCCCTTAAAATAAAGTTTATCATTTTTAGAAAGAATACTGAAAACAGTGTAGGTAATATCTAAGTACTGACTAGGCACTGCATTCTATGAGGGAAAATAAAGAGGTATGTGAAACTCTTTAGTTGGTTTCTCCCTTAGTGTTCTGTGTTTATGTGTAATTTTTATTATCTAAAATAGTCTACCCTAGAGAGAGAAGGCATTCCTAAGTCTGGCAGACCTCATAACACTGGAGATTGAAAATCACTATAGCAACAGTCAGAAAGAGTGTTTCAGCCCATTAACAGATTTGAAACTGTTTAACTTTTAAGTAGTCATATTCTTAGGTGAATACAGATGAAATAATCAAATATCTACTTTAAACAGACTCAACATATAAATATTTAACAACATATTATTAAAATAATGTATCTAAAATATTACTTTATTCTACTCACATTCAGAAAACAATTATAGTCAAACTTCACATTCACCTTAAATGTTAGGGTCGTCATTATAACTACAGCCACTTTTTGAATTAACTCATATCTCAAACATCATTTTCATTTCCATTTAAGTTGTTTAGATGCTGTACTTTTTTTAATCCATGTATTAAAATATCACCTGAGTCCTTTCTCTCTCTCTTCTCCTTCTGGGACCCCTATAACGCGAATGTTGGTACATTTAATGCTGTCCCAGAGGTCTCTTAGGCTTTCAACAAAACACTAGAAAACAGAATCTGACAACACATTAAAAGGATCATACACCATGATGAAGTGGGATTTATCCCAGGGATGCAAGGATTCTTCAATATATGCAAATCAATAAATGTGATACACCATATTAACAAATTTAAGAATAAAAACCATATGATCATCTCAATAGATGCAGAAAAAATAGCTTTTGACAAAATTCAACACCCATTTATGATAAATACTCTAATGGGCACAGAGGGGACCTACCTCAACATAATAAAGTCCATATATGACAAACCCACAGGAAATATCATTTTCAATGGTGAAAAACTGAAAGCATTTCTTCTAAGATCAGGAAAAAGACCAGGAGGTCCACTCTTGTCACTATTATTCAACATAGTTTTGGAAGTCCTAGCCACAACAACCGGAGAAGAAAAAGAAATAAAAGGAATACAAACTGGAAAAGAAGAAATAAAACGGTCATTGTTTGCAAATGACATGATACTATACATAGATAATCCTAAAGATGCCACCAGAAAACTACTAGAGCTAATCAATGAATTTGGTAAAGTTGCAGGATACGAAATTAATGCACAGAAATCTCCTGCATTCCTATACACTAAAAACAAAAGATCAGAAAGAGAAATTAAGGAAACAATCCAATTCACCATTGCAACAAAAAGAAAAAAATACCTAGGAATAAACCTACCTAAGGAAAGAAAGGTAGGTTTTTGTACTCAGAAAGTTTCTGTACTCAGAAAACTACAATACGCTGATGAAAGAAATCAAAGATGATACAAACAGATGGAGAGATATACCATGTTCTTGGATTGGAAGAATCAATATTGTGAAAATGACTAAACTACACTACCCAAAGCAATATACAGATTTAATGCAATTCCTATCAAATTACCAGTGGCAGTGTTTACAGAACTAGAAGAAGAAATCTTAAAATTTGTATGAAGACACAAAAGACCCCGACTAGCCAAAGCAATCTTGAGGGAAAAAAACGGAGTTGGAGGAATCAGACTCCCTGACTTCAGACTATACTACAAAGCTACAGTAATCAAGACAATATGGTACTGGCACAAAAACAGAAATATAGGTCAATGGAACAGGACAGAAGGCCCAGAGATAAACCCACGCACCTATGGTCAACTAACCTATGACAAAGGAGGCAAGGATATACAATGGAAAAAAGACAGGGTCTTCAATAAGTGGTGCTGGGAAAACTGGACAGCTACACATAAAAGAATGAAATTAGAACACTCCCTAACACCATACACAAAAATAAACTCAAAATGGATTAAAGACCTAAATGTAAGACTGGACACTATAAAACTCTTAGAGAAGAACATAAAAAGAACACTCTTTGACATAAATCACAGCAAGATCTTTTCAGACCCACCTCCTAGAGTAATGGAAATAAAAACAAAAATAAACAAATGGTACATAATGAAACAAAAGCTTTTGCACAGCAAAGGAAACCATAAACAAGATGAAAAGGCAACCCTCAGAATGGGAGAAAATATTTGCAAATGACTCAATGGACAAAGGACTAATCTCCAAAATATATAAACAGCTCATGCAGCTCAATATTAAAAAAAACAAACAACCCAACCAAAAAATGGGCAGAAGACCTAAACAGACATTTCTCCAAGGAAGACATCTCCAAAGATGGCCAAGAGGCACATGAAAAGCTGCTCAACATCCCTAATTATTAGAGAAATGCAAATCGAAACTACAATGATGTATCACCTCACACCAGTCAGAATGGCCATCATCACAAAATCTACAAACAACAAATGCTGGAGAAGGAGTGGAGAACAGGGAACCCTCTTGCACTGCTGGTGGGAATGTAAATTGATACAGCCACTATGGAGAACAGTATGGAAGTTCCTTAAAAAACTAAAAATAGAATTATCATATGACCCAGCAACCCCACTACTGGGCATATACCCAGGGAAAACCATAATTTAAAAAGACACATGCACCCCCATGTTCACTGCAGCACTATTTACAATAGCCAGGTCATGGAAGCAACCTAAATGCCCATCAACAGACGAATGGATAAAGAAGATGTGGTACATATATACAATGGAATATTATTAAGCCATAAAAAGGAATGAAATTGGGTCATTTGTAGAGACATGGATGGACCTAGAGACTGTCATACAGAGTGAAGTAAGTCAGAAAGAGAAAAACAAATATCATATATTAATGCATATATGTGGAATCTAGAAAAATGGTACAGATGAACCGGTTTGCAAGGCAGAAACAGAGACACAGATGTAGAGAACAAACATATGGACACCAAAGGGGGAAAAGAGGGATGGGATGAATTGAGAGATTGGGACTGACATATATACACTAATATGGATAAAACAGATAACTAATAAGAACCTGCTGTATAAAAAATAAATAAATAAAAATATTTTCACACACCCCAAAAAATAAATAAAATAAAATATCACCTGACATTTTATCCCAAATCACTGCTAGTACCTATTCACATAATAGACAATTTTTCCCATTTGTTTTCTCAGTATATATTATAATCTCTATAATATAATCACTTACTATGTTACTCTTTAGTATACTTTTTAATCCAATGCCTATAGTTTTAAGGCCATACTCAGGAATGATTATTTAATCTGTGTTAAATTCTACACTCATTGCATCTTTTATAAACATCCAACCTGGCTCTGATTAAGGACATATCAAGTCAATGTATTCTTCTCAAATAGTCATTTGCCATGCAAAATAATATATAAATTACGCTGTAATATGAGCAAGTTTAGAGGTCTCAAATATAAGCCTTTTGGGATGGCGACACCTCACCTAATATTCAGGCACATAAGGTATTTAACAGTATTTTAGAATACCTATGGCTTTCTATATACAGGCAATTGTTTCCAACCATGATAGAATAATAGGGAACAGACTAACTCTCCCACTTTAAAACAACTAAAAAAATAGGACAAATAAGAAACAATGATTTTCAGATGTTGGACAAAGTCCCATAAATGCCCAGGAAACTGCCTGGAAAAACTTTCCATGCTGCAGCAGAGGGAGGGGAAAGCTAAACAAAGTCCAGCAATCTAAGATAAGGAGACAGAGTTGAGAATTCAGGAAGGCCAAGGTGTCTAAAATTCACAGGTAAGAGTACCAGAAAGGAGAGGTGCATAGTGAGAGCTCCACAGATCTGCAGAGTTCCTCTTCAGTCTTCATTAGTTCTATTTTTTTTAATTTTTATTGCAGTATAGTTGCTTTACAATGTTGTGTTAGTTTCTACTGTCCAGCAAAGTGAATCAGCTATACATATACATATATCCTCTTTTTTGGATTTCCTTCCCACTTAGGTCACCACAGAGCACTGAATAGAGTTCCCTGTGCTATACAGTAGGTTCTCATTAGTTATCTATTTTATACATAGTATCAATAGTGTATATATGTCAACCCCAATCTCCCAGTTCATCCCACCCCACCCTCTTCCCCCTTGGTATCCATACGTTTGTTCTCTAGTCTGTGTCTCTATTTCTGCTTTGTAAATAAGACTGTCTATACCAATTTTTTCAGATTCCACATATATGTGTTAATATACGATACTTGTTTTCCTCTTTCTGACTTACTTCATTCTGTATGACAGTCTCTAGGACCATCCACGCCTCTACAAGTGACCCAATTTCATTCCTTCTTATGGCTGAGTAATATTCCATTGTATATAGGTGCCACATCTTCTTTATCCATTCGTCTGTTGATGGACATTTAGATTGTTTCCATGTCCTGGCTACTGTAAATAGTGCTGCAATGAACACTGGGGTGCATGTGTCTTTTTAAATTATGGTTTTCTCTGTGTATATGACCAGTAGTGGGATTACTGGGTCATATGGTAGTTCTATTTTTAGTTTTTTAAGGAACTTCCATACTGTTCTCCATAGTGGCTGTATCAATTTACATTCCCACCAACAGTGCAAGAGGGTTCCCTTTTCTCCACACCTGCTCCAGCATTTATTGTTCATAGATTTTGTGATGATGGCCATTCTGACTGGTGTGAGGTGATATCTCATTGTAGTTTTAATTTGCATTTCTCTAATAATTAGTGATGTTGAGAATTTTTTCATGTGTTTGTTGGCCACCAAATATCTTCTTTGGAGAAATGTCTATTTAGGTCTTCTACCCATTTTTTGATTGGCTTGTTCCCTCAGAATGGGAAAAAATATTTGCAAACAAAGCAACTGACAAAGGATTAATCCCCAAAATATACAAATAGCTCATGGAGCTCAGAGTCTTCATTAGTTCTGATCAGTCATGCATATAAGGAAACTTGAGGCTGGGGAAAGAACCCTAGAAAGAAGCAGGTAGAACAATTCCCAGAACTCACACAGGGCCAAGAATAATGGAAAAACTCATAATATACAGGCTCTGGGTGGAGTACCCAGAAGAGTACTGGGACAAAATTAACCCTATACTGAAGGCTGCTTGGTCCCACTAAAAAAAAGCTTTTTAAAAGCAAGTTTCAGGGCTTCCCTGGTGGCACAGTGGTTGAGAGTCTGCCTGCCAATACAGGGGACACGGGTTTGAGCCCTGGTCTGGGAAGATCCCACATGCCGTTGAGCAACTGGGCCCGTGAGCCACAACTACTGAGCCTGCGTGTCTGGAGCTTGTGCTCCACAACAAGAGAGGCCGCGACAGTGAGACTGCGATGAAGAGTGGCCCCCACTCACCGCAACTAGAGAAAGCCCTAGCACAGAAACGAAGACCCAACACAGCCAAAAATAAATTAATTAATTAATAAATAGTCATGTCTAATTCCTTTAAAAAAAAAAAAAAGCAAGTTTCAAAAGGATCCTGCTGTTTCCAAGTAATTTAACTGCATCCCAAAACAAAGCTCAAGAATATTTAAAGCAATAGAAAAATATTTAGGACCTGAAAAGGTAAAATTCATAATGTCTGCCAAATCTAATTTAAAAGCTACCAGGTATTTTAAAAAGAGGTACATATAACCCAGAGACGGGAAAAAACAATCAATAAAAAAACCCAGAACCACAGAAACAGACCCACAGACATAGAAAACAAACTTATGGTTACCAAAGCGGGAGGCAGCGGGGGAGGGACAAATTAGGGGTATGGGATTAACAGATACAAACTACTAAACATAAAATAGATAAGCAACAAGGATTTATCTGTATAACACAGGACATTATACCCAGTATTTTATAATAACCTATAATAAAATATAATCTGCAAAAAAAATGAATCACTATGCTGTACACCTGAAACACAATACTGTAAATCAACTATACTTCAATAAAAACAAACAAAAAAACCTACCCCAAAATGACAGATGATAGAAGTAGTACCCAAGGACATTTTAAAAATTGTTATAAATTTATCCCAAATATTCATGAAAACAGAGGAAAGCATGAGCACGTTAATGAGATAGAAAATAAAAAAGGAACCAAATCAAACTTCTAGAGATAAAAATTTAAATGTCTGAAAAGAAAAACTGATTAAATGAGATTAACAGTAGATTCAGTACTTCAGAAAATTAATGAAATGATTCAATACAGCAATAGAAACTGTCCAAAATATAACACATACAGAAAAAAAGAAAAAAAAAGAATCACATCAGTGAGCTATGGGACAAATTCAATCAACCCAATAAACATGTATTTAGAGTCCCTAAAACAAAGGAGAGGGAACAGAAAAAATATTACTGAAATAATGGAGAAAAAAATTTCCATATTTGGTGAAAACTATAAACCCACAGATCCAAGAAACTCAACAAATCCCAAAGGCATGAAGAAAATTGTAACAACGTAAAGTATACGGGAATGATAAGCACCAAACTCAGGACAGTGGTTAATTCTGGGGGATGAGGCAGAGAAGGAAATCAGGGTGGAAAATAAAGGATCTTCAACTATGTAACATTTTAAGTTACCTTAAGCTAGGTAATAGGTACATGGAGATTCAAAATATTCTCTTTGGTTTCTGTATAACAAAGATCTTTTTTTTCTAATAATGCTTACACAAAAAGAAGACAATCCAACAAGACAGTTGCCAAGAAGACAAAAAAATTTCAGAAACAGAAAGCAGATTGTAGCAAATGACAAGAAAAATCAGGGAAGGTAAAGGGCTAAAATGACATGGAAAAGGGATTTATGTTCTTTATCCTTTGCTACATTGATAAATTACTGAGTATGCAACATTTTAACATAAATAAAAAGATTCTTTATTTTAAAAATCTACCATTTACTGACCACTTAATGTGTGTGTCAGACTCTGATATAAGTTTTATATAAATTATCCCATTTCATACTTAAAGGCACCAAAGGAAGTGAGTTCTGTTTTCATCTCCACTTTACAGATGATGAAACTAAAAGAAGAGAAATTAAACAATCTGCCCTACATTATACAATATAATGCAACAAACCTAAATACAGACATGGAAAGAAAATTACAGAATGATACATATATGGCTTTCATTTTAAATATATATATGAGCTAAACAATATATTCATTAACATATAGGATTAACTGAATAAACACATACCAAATGGTTAACGGTGGTTGTCTCAGTGAAAGAATATTTTAAAAAAGACTAACTTTCAACAACGTACATTTCTCTGTATATGTATGTTTTAAGATATGCCTGAATTATCTTTGTAATCAGAGATTTTTTTTTCTTTTTAAGTAAATAACTGAAAAAGAGAGCAATTCCTGTGGAAAAGAAGCATCAGAAGCCAGGTTACAGTATATTGGGAATGAGAAGGAAGGACAGAATAAATGTAAACTACTTTTTTCAAGAAGCTTAAGCTAGGAAGAGAAGGAATACTATAGAGGTCTTACTGAGAAGAACTTTTTCCTGTTTGTCTGGTTTTCTTTTAATGGAATCTTTGAACATATTTATAGGATAAAGGGAAGAAGGGAACAAAGGTCCAAGAGAGAGGAAGAGGTTATAGATATTACATGAGGAGTGCAGAGAATGAGATTCCAAAGATAAAAGGATCAAGAGCACAACAGAAGCTGTTAATATTTATTTGAGAAAGTGACTTTCACATAATTGAAAACATATTTTTCTATAAAGTTAGGAATTTTTGCAGTAAGTATGTATTACTTTGGTAATCCAAACAAGAGGGAGGGTTTTTTTTTTAATTTCCATACATTTTACTGGGAAAAATTATATATGTATTCTATTCCAACTCAAGATCCCCATATTTTTCACATCTGAAGAAACAGAAGGGGGAGGGTTTAAGAGCATATGAGAAGATATCAATGCTCTAATACTGAAGACAGTAACAGATGCAGATATGGATATATAACAATCAAAATTATTTAAATGAGTTATTGAAAATGCCTTATAATCAAAACTCATAAGTTAAGAATAATCGGGGATGCCTTCTTGCAGCACATAAATCTATAACCACTGTGGCATACTTAAGTTTTAACAGAGATTTTTATTTTCTTAGTAACTATAACATTTTGCCAAGTTTTCTCCTAGATTAACAGCTTGGCATAATATGGTAGTTGTTTCACTTTTCTCATAACATTTCATTGTATTTCACTTCCATTTCAAAGTTATTGATTTAGGGGTATGTCCTTCAGTTCTAGAACTGGCAACTACCATTTAAACACTGCAATAAGACTGTCAGAGATATAAACATAAAAATATAAAAATTACATAATAGTGAATGTAAAATAACAGCATAGTAGTCATCAAAATCACTTGCAGAAACATTTAATGTACAACTCACTTAGGACACAGACCTGTCAGTTTTGGTCTTGATGAAATTTTTCAATTACAGGATTTTTGCATAAGGGTTGTGCATTATTTCAAATTTTGTACATTTTATTTTCTTTGTAACACACCACTTAAAAACTGGAATTAAATGAGACAGCACTGTAAATCCGGTGGTACAGAGAGGGAGTTCAAACTAGTGTCTCTGGGATGTATTATCTGAGAGATAGAGACATTCTGTTAGAGAAATAAACATTAGGGAGAAGGATGAAAACCTTGAGAACACTGATAAAGGAAACAGGAAAAGGAACTGACCTCCAATATAAAGGACTGTCAACTGGAATTCAAAACTGTGAAAAATTATGAAGCTGTGCTATAAAATTTGGTCAGCTGTCTTCTAAAGTCCATAGTAAGAACTGAAGTGGAGGTCTGCATTAGGGATATAGAATTATAAGATAGATGGTACCAAAAGTACTGAATTTGAATATGGACTGATAATAGCACTGTGTAGATAATAGGATTGTATCAATTTTAAATTTTCTCAGTCTGATAATTGTATACTAGATGTTTTTAGAAATGTTCATATAAAATAAAATAAATTTTTTAAAGAAAATATCCTCGTTCATAGGAGATAACGTGCTAAAGCATTTAACGGTAAAAGATCATGATGTCTGCAATTTGCTCTCAAATGGGTCAGCAAGAATAAAATTAAAAAGTGTGTGTGTATGTGTACAGAGAGCAAGCAAATGTGACAAAATGGCAATTTTACTATTCTTGTAAGTTTCCTGTAGATAAACATTTTTTTCAAAATAACAAATTTTTTACGAGAGAAATTGAAAAAAGGTCCAAAATAACAGTAAAATATAAGTCCTATAAGAAAAGTGCTATAGGCATTCAGAAGGGATTCGTTTCCGAGAAAAGATGAGTGAAGACCTCACATGGAAGGTTTCTGAGCTGGGCCATGCAGGATAGGTAAAGTACAGACATTCCAGTTGGAATATATATACCAAACCATTTTCAGCAGCCACTGTTGCAGAGAGGGATTTCACCTTCTTATGTTAAATATCTCCTATTTTTTTTCTGCAAACTTGCCTGTTATGTTTCTATCTCTATTAAAATTACTAGCTCTTTCTCTTATTTTATTAACTTTATTGTGGCATTTTCATTTGTCTAGGTAAAAATCCAATTACCAAGAAAGTTATTAAATAAAGTTAAGACAGAAACATCTGCCTTTGAAGCCTGAAGTTTTGAGCTCTAATCTCAGGTTTTCTACATGATAATAACGTAAGTTTGGGCAGTCCCTGAACTAAAGTTTGCTGAATTCTAAAGTTAGTATCAGCTCCAAGTACTAAAGACCAAAATCTGGCTTACCTCATATATATTAGGAGACTACCAAGAATCCATGGTCCTATAAAATCTCAAATAAAATTATGTGTGTGAAGGTGCCCTTTAAAACTATGCAATTTGAAAATAATTAAATTATTTTTATAATCCTTTTCTACGGAACACGTGAACATTTTTTTAAGAAAGGAAGAACATAATGTATCAGTTTTAAAAATTAATACCATAAGCCATTATTCCTGGCTGATTCTAGTTCTGGGGCAGTGAAACTTCAAATGAACTTGGGAAAACTGTGCCAGCATGCAAGGACATGCTGAAAGACTAATGAGCTCATGTCAAGAGGACATGGAGGGATCTCTTCAAGAGATCGCCCAAATTTGGAGTAATCTGAGTATCCAAAGAATAATAACTGAAATGGATTGTAAACACTAAATAAAATCCTTCAGTCCATAGTGACATTTTTTTTTAAAGAGCAAGAAAAAGGGGGGAAACTTATCAGTCACTTTTGCAGGGGATCATCGCGCAAACAGAAAATACAAGCTTTACCCTATCTTTCTAGGAGAAACAAAGTTTCATCCCTAGCTGATGGAGATAAGTACTTTTTACAGAAGAATACCAACTAATAAATATAAATGGAATGATAAAATTAGAAGGGAAAATCAACATTTTGAAACCTCTAATGGAATAAGTGATTCAGGCAAGGATCATTAATGGCTGAATCAGGTAAATATGCACTCAATACAAGGTGCTAAAGTACTACTCCCATAGATACTTAATAACTACAAAGAGAAAAACATAACTATACAAGGAGGACTTGGAGGTCACCACCTTTAAGTAATCACACTTAACATCACAAGCACAACTTGATATTGTGTGCTTCCTGCTGCGAAGCAACATGAAGTGCTATATATCACTATGAAGTCTGCTTACCAAAAATGAGTCTAATCAACCTTGACATCTAACTTCCTGTTATCAGAAATATAAGACTTAGTGGAATGACTTAAACAACATGAACAGGCTACTAAACAAATACACAATGGGTGTTATTCTATAAGACAACTGGCATGGTCTCTATAAAAAGTCAGTCATTTAAAGAGGGGGGAAAAAAAGATGGGGAGGCCATTCCTGTAGATTGTAAGAGAGAAAAGACAATGAACCAGATTTGGTATGTGCCCTCCCGACTCATTCCAATGCCTGCCCCCAGATCTTCACATTTGCTTTCCACCCTGAGCAGCCCTAGCAACACCTTGTGCCTCTGGCCTGCTGTCCACATCTCATCCTCTCACCTCCTCACTTGGGGCTTTCCTGAAAACCACAAAACCAAGTAACATATGCCCTGCACCCACAAATCCACAACCCTGAAGTGCAGGGGAATTCTTGCTTACTAGAAGCCAGTACATAAATTCTTGCCCTTTCCCTCCTTGGATGCAGTATATATGGCTTCTCATGGATGCAATACCCAGGATCCAGCAATCAGTCACACTTAGTGGCAGGAAGCATCCCTGTATTAGTTTTTCCTTATTTCCAGCTTATTCAACTTTTCCCTCACTTGTGCTCCCTAGCAGTGAATGAACTCCCTAAATAAAGTACATAATAGCACCTTAGCCCTCTGCCTCAAGTTCTGTTAATAGGGAAATCCAGATAATAGCAGAGACTTAACGTTCAAATGCAGTACATGAATCTTACCTGGATTCTGACTTTTTAAAAGTCCTAAAGATAGATCAGAAACGACTGTAAATATGGATTGGAGAGAAAATTTAATAATTATCAACTTTCTTAGGTGTGATAATAGTTCTAAGGTTACACAGGAGAATGTCTGACTATTCTTACTCATAGGAGATATGTGCTGAAGTTTTTACAGTTTAAGTGCATGATGTCTGCGCCTGATTTTCAAATCGTTTCCCCAAATACACATATAGAGAAAAGGCAAATACTAAAAAATATTAGTAACTGTTGACTCTATATGTATGTTTGTTGGTCTGTTCTTTCAACTTGACTGTACTTGGATATGTTTTATGATAAAAATAAAAAAATATAATCACCTTTAGCCTATTACTTAACTATAATATGGAAAGAACCACAGTTCTCACTTCATTCAGAAAACATTTACTGAACAACTACTATGTGCAAGTACTAATATATTTCAGTAAATAAGACAGTCCCTAACTTCAGGTACTTACACTCAGGTAGAGAGACTAAAATACACACAAAATAATGTACATTGGAGCATTTAATTACGACAGTAATGAACACTATCAAGTAGAGGTAGAAAGTGCTATAATAGGAACTCTGGCAATCTGAGAGGTAAAGGAAGCCTTCTATCAGGAAGTGACCTTGTAGTGATCTTTGACTCTCTTGTAGTGATCTCTGACTCTTACAACCCATTTCCAAACTGTCCTCAAATCCTTGAGATCTACATTCAAAATATCTCATAATTGAGCCATTTAGCACCTCCATTATCACTTTGGTTCAAGCCTATATCCATCCTTAACTGGATTACTGAAACAGACTCCTAATAGGTCTCCTGCTTCTACCCTTACTACCGTGTATTTTCAACAAAATAGCCTGAATGAGCCTTTTTAAAGTTAGGTTAAATGATGTCATTCCTCTGCTCCAAAACTGCAAAAGCTTCACATGATCTGCCCCTGTCTTACCCTCTGACCTCATCTCCCATTACTCTCTCCCTTTCTCACTCTGCTCTAGCCATACTGGCCATCTTGCTATTTCTCATATATTCTAGCCTTCTTCTTGCCTTAGTCTTTGCAGTGGTTATCCCCCAAATAGCTGCATCAACTTCCAATTCTTTGTACAAGTATCACTTCAACAAGGCCCATCATAAATACCCTACTTAAAACTGCAAAGCACACCCCCCATCTGGCATCCCTGCTCCCCTTAATCTGCTCTACCTTTTTTCCTCTCCCATCACTTATCACCTTCTAACATGCATGATGTTAGATAAATGCATGATATACAATAGGTGCTCAGTATTTGACATTTAAAATAAAATGCTAAAAATGAGCAGGAGTTGGCAAAAGAAATAAGAATCTTCTTGCAGAAGGGAACATTATGTGGGGACCCTGAGCTAAGAGGAACCAGTGACCAAAGAAGGAAAGCGCTCTAAAAGATGGCCAAATAACTAAAAGTGGCCAAATAACTCAGGATTTCTGAGTCTCATGAGGGATTTACTACTTCACTCTGAGAGGAATGGAAAACCAATGAAAGGTAATAACATAATTTGCATTTTATAAAGATAATCTTGGAAGCAAACTGGCCATAAATTCAAAAAGGGAAAGTGTGAATGCAGACAGGCCAAAAATCTAGGCAAAAAATCAGGGTGGTTTAGACTAGAGTGGCAAGAATGGAGACACACTGGAATGCTGATTCATGTGAAATTTTGCAAATTGCAGCACAAATCAGATATAAACGTGAAAAGCAAAATAAAAGCTTCTGACAAATAATACAGTAGAGTATCTTTATCACCTAGGAGTTGGAAAACACTTCAGTAGGCACAAAAAGCATTAAACATAAATTGGACTATATTAAATTTAAGAAATCTTGATCATTAAAAGACTTCACTAAGAAAAGCATGCTTCAGAGTGGGAGAAAATATACATTACACATATACCTGACAAAAGAATCATATCCAGATAGAGACCTCCTACAAATCAGTAAGATAGAAGATGTAAAGAAACAAAAAAAGTGTTAAAAACTTGGACACTTCAAAAAGATAGCAAAATGAACAATAAACATATGAAATGGTGTTTGTTAATTGTTAATCTTGTTAATGATAAGGAAAGTACAAATACAACAATATGAAGTACCAGTACACACCTAATGGAATGGTTGAAATTATTAATAAAAAGACTGACAATAACAAGTGTTGACAATTATGCGAAACAAATGAAACTTGCATATAGTGGTGGTAATTATAAAAACAGGCATAATCACTCTGCAAAACAGTTTCCATTTTGTTCTAAAACTAAATGTATCATTTTCATAATTGGGTATATACCCAACAGAAATGCGTACACAGGTGCCCAAAAAACATACACACTCAGTTCTGCTATAATGTTGTTCTGAAAATGCAAATTTGTTCCAACACAACTGATATATTAGGAAACAGTATGAACAAAGCACAAATTTCATGTTTGCTTATGTTCAATCTTATCTATGAGAAACACTAGGTAAGGGCAGAAAACTGAACCCAGAAGAAATGAGCCACATAGGAATACATAAAATGCACATATTTCAGGCTTTAGTTTGAGTGTTACCAGTCACACTCATCCATATCTGGTGTTATAACTTTTCATCCACTTTCAGATAACTCTCCCTGCCAGCACTTCACAGTAACTCACAAGTTGCAACCTGAACACACACTCCCATAGCAAACAAGATTTTTTCAAGGTAAAATGTCATATTTATTGTAATATTATGCATTTCTTAGTCACTTAACATGTGTGAAACTGTGCTGCCATTTTTATTAGGTTCTTACCTTTTTTAAATGTGGCACTCACCAAGTTTTAAGTTTTGAGTCCCCTATTTTCTCAAGACATAAGCCCTGTGGTTTTTACTGCACACCTTTGCACAGTATGATGATTTTTAAGAACTTAAACATTATGCTATGGCAGAAATAACTGTAAAAGAATATTCAAAGCAGCACTAACCCAAAACTGGAAACAAGTCAAATATCCACCATCAATAGAATGGATAAATATAGTGTGGTGTATCATACAATGGAATATTATACAGCAGTAATAATGAAAAAACTTCAAATCATGGAAGAAATTCACAAATGTAAGAAAAAAGCTAGACACAAGAAGCTAGAGTACATATTGTATTAATGTGTTAATATAGTTTTAAAAGAGGCAAAAAACACCAACACAATGGTGTTAGAAATCAGGATGGTCCTTTGAGGAAAAGGGATTAGGTAGTGAATAGGAAAGGTACAAGGGAGATTTTGGGGGTACTGGTATATATTTTTTTAATTGAGATTTAATGGACATACCATAAAATTCACCAAATTTTAAAGTGTACTATTCACTGGTTTTTAGTATATTCACAGAGTTGTGCAACAATCATCACAATCTAATTACAGAATCCGTTAGCAGTCATTTCATTTTTTTTCCCATGGCCTGATGTATTCACAATGCAGTAATTCATCAAGCTGTATATTTATGATTTGTGGACCTTTATATATGAATATTACAAAGAACTTCAATAAATTTTTTAAAGTTAGTATTTAGAGGACTTCAGATTAAACCTAGCAGGCTGAATATACACTTCAACTCTGTCTCCTAACTCTACTTAAATTAAAGCAGATGGATTACTTTAAAGCATTAAATACAAGGTCAAAGAGAAGGGGAAAAGAAATATCCTCCCTATACCACTGAGTCAGATAATTTCCCTCCCATAAAGATGAACTCAGAAGGAGTTCCATCAGTCCCCATCTAATACAGGAGACCTAGAGATAGCAGGGACAACTGAAAACGTGAGTACGTTACTGAAAGTGGGTATTCCTCTTAACCTACCTAAATTAATACTTTCTTTTTTCACAGAATCATACTATATCTTCTGATCTGCAACCTGCTTTCAATCATTTAATAACATATAGTAGATACAGAAACTATATATTTTTTTTTTTTTTTTTTTTTCTTTTTGCGGTACGTGGGCCTCTCACTGTTGTGGCCTCTCCCGTTGCGGAGCACAGGCTCCGGACGCGCAGGCCCAGAGGCCATGGCTCACGGGCCCAGCCGCTCCGCGGCATATGGGATCCTCCCAGACCGGGGCACGAACCCGTATCCCCTGCATCGGCAGGCGGACTCTCAACCACTGCGCCACCAGGGAGGCCCAGAAACTATATTTTTATGCCTGCTATTTTATATTACATTAAGTGGCTGTATGATAGTATGTTTACCCAGTTTCTTACTGATAATCATTTAGATTGTTTTGGTTTTTATTAATATTACAAATAATACTGCAATGAGCAGGCATATATTTTTTAGTATATATTAATAATTTTTGAGAGTACATCTGTGACATATACTGCATCAAAGGATATGACTATATACTGTCAGGCTGTCTTTCAAAACTGCTGCACCATTGTATTCTCCTACCAACAGAATAAGAGTTTCTGCTTCCTCACATTTAATTAATTTTTGACAATCAAGTTAGTTAAAAATATTCTGTCAATTTAATTTGCATTTTTTAAGTTACATTGAACATCTCTTCATAGGCTTATTGGCCCATTTGTATTTCTTTTTCTCCAAACTGCCCGTTCATGTCCTTTGGTCACTTCCCTATTGAATTTGGCTTTTTCCTTCTTATTGATCGGTAAGAGGTTTTCTTGAGTTAAAAGGGTTAGAAATTAGTTCCTTTTCATAAATGTGACAAAATTTTTTCCCAGTGTAACATTTCTTATTTGTTCATTGTATCTTTTAAGATACAGATATTCTATAATCAAAGTTCAAACAATCAAACTTTGTAAAATCCACAAAGAAATTCTACAGTCAGTATTCTTAACCTTTTCTTTGAATTTTTCAAGGTTTTCTTTGTTGTGCTTAGAAAAGCTTTCCCTCTACCCAAAAAAGACTGAAAAGTTTATTTTTATGGTTTCATTTTTTTTAACCTTTTGATCCATTTGAAACGTACTGTATCATCAGGAATAGGACTGCCACAGATTAAATGTTTGTGTCCCCCTCCAAATTCACAGGTTGAAATTCTAACCCCCAAAGTGACAGTATTGGAGTGGCCAAAAAGTTCCTTCGGTTTTAAGTAAAAATAAAAGACATATTTTTCATTTTCACCAAGAATTTTATTGAACAATGTACTCACTGTTTTGTTCCACTACCTTCTGCCATTTTTCAGGCAACTTCATAATTCCACCTTCCCAAAACTTTTTATCTTTTTGAGCAAAGAACTCTTCCAGGTGCCTTTTACAGTCTTCCAGGGAACTGAAATTTTTTCCATTAAGAGAATTTTGTAAAGATCAAAATAAATGGAAATCCTAAGGTACAATGCCTGGTGAATACGGCAGATGAATGAGAACTTCCCAGCCAAACTGTAACAGTTTTTGCCTGGTCATCAAAGAAACATGTGGTCTTGCGTCACCCTGATGGAAGATTATGCGTTTTCTGTTGACTAATTCCGGAAGCTTTTCATCGAGTGCTGCTTTCAGTTGGTCTAATTGGGAGCAGTACTTGTTGGAATTAAACGTTTGGTTTTCCGGAAGGACCTCATAATAGAGGACTCCCTTCCAATCCCACCATATACACAACATCACCTCCTTTGCATGAAGACCGGCCTTTGGTGTGGTTGGTGGTGGTTCATTTTGCTTGCCCCACCATCTCTTCCGTTCCACATTATTATTGTACAGTATCCACTTTTCATTGCCCGTCACAATTTGTTTTAAAAACGGAACATTTCGTTACGTTTAAATAGAGAATCACATGCAGGAACACTGTTAAAAAGGCTTTTTTCACTTAACTTACGTGCAACCCAAACATCAAAGCAATGAACATAACCAGGCTGGTGCAAATGATTTTCAACGCTTGATTTGTATATTTTGAGTGTGTCAGCTATCTCCCGCGTGGTATAATGTTGATTGTTCTCACTTAATGTCTCAATTTGATGGCTATCAACTTCAACTAGTCTACCCAACTGTGGAGAACTGTCCAGTGAGAAATCTCTAGCACAGAACTTTGAAAACCACTTTTGACACATTCGATTAGTCACAGCACCTTCTCCATACACTGCACAAATCTTTTTTTGCGCTTCAGTTGTGTTTTTACCTTTCTTGAAATAATAAAGCATAATATGCCAAAAATGTTGTTTTCTTCCATCTTCAATACTAAAATGGCAACACAAAAATTCACCAGTTCTGGTAAGTTTTTTTTTTAAATGTACGCTGATATGACAGCTGTCACAATACAATCTAACAAAATTTTTTTCAAATGAAGTTAAAGACAACTAAGCACTAATAGAGCCATCATACAGAAAAAACCGAGTGAACTTTTTGGCCAACCCAATATTAAGAAATGGGGCCTTTGGGAGGTGATTAGGTCTTGAGAGTGGAGCTTTTGTGAATGGCATTAATGCCTTTATAAAAGAGACCCCAGAAAGCTTCCTCACACCTTCCTCAACGATAAGGACATAGCAAGAAGATGGCCATCAATGAACCAGGAAGTGAGATCTCACTAGACAGTGAATCTATTAGTGACCTGATCTTAGACTTCCCAGCCTCTAGAACTGTGAGGAATAAATCTGTGTTGTTTATAAGCCACTTAGTCTATGGTATTCTGTTATAGCAGCCCCAAAGAACTAAGATAGAATAGTACATCCTTCTTTGTTGGAATTTCTCCTTAAATCAAACAATTTCTTCTACTCTTGCTTTTACTTCCTTTCATATATTCTTCTTTACAATCTCTAAAAGTAATTGTTCTTATTTTAGAATAGATTTGTTTTTATAAAAATGACACATGCTCATTATTTTTAAAAAGTAACAGAAAAGTACTAAAAAAAATTGAAATCCCCATTACCCACAATCATTAATATTAAGCAAACATATGCAAACATCTCACGAGACATATATTCAAAGTAAAAGACATACCAAAACCAAAAAAAGTTATAACTAAATGGAATACTAATTATGTCACTTTAAAAATAAATGGTATTGGGCTTCCCTGGTGGCGCAGTGATTGAGAGTCCACCTGTCGATGCAGGGGACACGGGTTCATGCCCCGGTCCAGGAAGATCCCACATGGCCGCGGAGCGGCTGGGCCCATGAGCCACGGCCACCGAGCCTGCGCGTCCGGAGCCTGTGCTCCGCAACGGGAGAGGCCACAACAGTGAGAGGCCCGCGTACCACAAAAAAAAAAAAAAAAAAAAAAAAAAAAGGTATTAATTTTCATTTTACTACACCAGAAGAAATAGAAGAAACACAGGCACAAGGCCATATATTAACCGACAAATGGGAATCTGGCAAGAGTTAGATCAGTTACCAACTGTTAAAAAAAAAAGAAGACAAGAAAGAAAAGTGGATAGATGCTTTACAAGACAAAGATTTTTCTTTAAGAGAATAAGAGAGGCAAGCCCTGGTGGAAATTGATCAATCTCAAATAATTTTTGCAAAAATAACTCTCTTTTAAGATAGTCCTGCAAAAGTGAACATAAGGTGAAAGAGGCAAGATCATGTTGTGTGCAATTTTGTCAGAAAAAGATTACCTTACTTTTTAATCCAAAAATTAGTGCACAGTGTAATAATAATCTAATTTTTTTGTATAAGACAAAATATTTTCATGATTTTAATTTTTTTCAAGTTATAGTCCAATAAAAACTTTTTCTGCATTTGTTTTGAGTCAGTGGATTCTCTTCAACTGTAAAACACTTGAGGTGAATTAAATTATCCAACTCTCTTTTCAGTCCCAAACACTGTGCCCCTAAGAGTTTAAAGTAGGAATTGAAATGAGAGATAAAGTTAAAGGTCACTTAGCCAAGTTTTCTGTCCAAATGAAGCATAAATGAATGGGTAATAGGGGAACATACTTTCCTTCTTTCCCTCAAAAGAAATCAAATCTCCAAATATTCCAAGCTTTTTTTTTTAAGTCTTATGACTGTCATCCACCAGTGTGTTTCAAAACTACTTGCATTTTCAGACTAACATCTTCAGGGTATCCTGTCCTCTCTGAAAAACAGTACTTCCCTTTAACTGACCTTAGCTCACAGATTTTTCTCTTTTTAAAAATCTAGGACTTGGGCTTCCCTGGTGGCGCGGTGGTAGAGAGTCCGCCTGCCGATGCAGGGGACACGGGTTCGTGCCCCGGTCCAGGAAGATCCCACGTGCCGTGGAGCGGCTGGGCCCGTGAGCCATGGCTGCTGAGCCTGCGTGTCCAGAGCCTGTGCTCCGCAACGGGAGAGGCCACAACAGTGAGAGGCCCGCGTACCGCAAAAAAAAATAAAATAAAAAATAAAAATAAAAATAAATAAATAAATACAAATCTAGGACTTGATGGATATATCCCCATGTTCCCCTTACTAAGTCCACCCATGAATGGGTACAGATTTCAAACATTACTACAGCATCTTCCATGCACCAAGCCCTAAACAACATTTTGTAACCATACTCCCTTCTCCTCCACATTCCTAATTAATAAGATCTGATATTTCAGTCTGAAAGGCCTTATTCTCCTCTTAATTTTAGATACCTTTATTATGTCCATAATACACCTTTCAGGACATGTAGAAACCAGCAATGCAGAAAGCATTCTAGGTATCAGTGCCTCGTAATTTTATAAAAGTTGAAATGTTTCCAATACCATTCTTAACGGAATTCAATGCACACTGATCTTTCAGACGGAAATCTATACGGAAATTAACTTGCAGCTTGCAGAACTGTCCACTTATTTAACCTTAATGAACATTTACTGGTTACACTGAGCAGGCCATTATCTAAACAATCACCTATAAAAACAGACAAATCAACTTCAATAACTCTATGCTTTATAATCATAGTTGAGCATCATAAATCAGACAATAGAAAAATAATTAAGTTATTAAATAAGAA
This sequence comes from Mesoplodon bidens, assembly GCF_964165515.1. Classification (NCBI taxonomy): domain Eukaryota; kingdom Metazoa; phylum Chordata; class Mammalia; order Artiodactyla; family Ziphiidae; genus Mesoplodon; species Mesoplodon bidens. Next base: position 110,699,685 of record NC_138161.1, on the reverse strand, counting down.
GCCAATTCCCTTAAAATTTAACATGTTTCTTAAATTTTTTTAACCTAGGACCACAATAAATGTGAAATATAAACTGTATTACTGATTAACATTCTAAAAATCTATCTGAAATGGACTAACATAAGTGCAAATGATATATCAATTAAAGGGAATGGAAACTTAAACTATCTAAGAGAAAACGACGAAAATAAGAAAAGAGAAAAATAAAGATACATAGGCAATACAACACTACATTCTCTAACCAAAGAGAAAAATACAAGGACATACTATGATTAGTAAAGAGAACTGTGAAATGGGTATTAAGATGCCTAAAATCCAAAGGTAAACTTGCCCAAATTAGCCAAATAAGCTGGGTCAAGTCATTCCTTTTCTTCTGGATCTCAGTTTCCTCATCTTTAAGATGAAGGGGAGGGATCAGATGTTCTCTGATTCTTCCTGCTCTAAAATTCTATAGCTCTATGTTATTTAATATAAGAGAAAACTGAGAATCTGTTTCATTACCAAATGGCTGTCTGGTTGCTGCCTACCACTACTTTTCCCTGATTCAATTTTCCAGGCACTTCTCCAGCAGTAAGATACTAGAATCAAAGTCAGTCAGACAATCACCTTCAAATGACTAATGTTCCTCAGACAGAATCCTCATTACAAAATGCTTCATATCTCTGTTATGTCATATCTACCAGCAACAGTAGATCACAACAAAAAAAGAACATTACTAAAACAGTTATGAAAACTCAAAGAAGTAAGAGTTTTAGCTACAAAAAAAAATAGAGAAACCAATGCTGTCCTTAAGATTTCTTTATCAGTCTCTAGTGAGATTTAACAATGCAATCCTTCAAGCCAATAAGGGAAAAATGCAGCAACTGCTTTCTGAGAAAAAATACCAGAGCAAAACCATCTTTTCAAAGTAGTTTCCATCTAATTATTGCACAGATGGGGCCTCACTAAGGTCTACCATGTAAAGTAATTTTTAATAAAGTAATATACTTTAAGTAATATTAATAAGCCTGAAGCATTGATAATACTAAGTAAGACTAAAGTAATACTTTAATAGTCAAGTATTTCAGACTTTGAACCATTCACAACATTTTAAGACAGGGGTACCAGAAATTCTGAGCTTATCCTTTCAAAAGTATTTTTAATCCCATCCTTTTTATTCTATTATAAATGATACTTCCACAAAATATCCACTTTAATAAAATGAGAAAACTTAGGAGCCCCAATTAATTTATCGCTGAAAAATAGCTTAAGGAAAAGTTTTTTTATCTTACCTCTACACTAGGGCTAAGGCTACTTGGTAGTGTTTCTGAAGTCACAGTAGTGCTTGGAAGGCTGGAAATTTCCCAAGTATTCACAGGCTGTATTGGTTCAGACTGCTTTGAACGATCTATACATTTTGGATTATCCAGTAAGGTCACTTCATAAAATTCTTGAATATCTAGATGTGAGGAAAGGAAAAGAAAAATTCAAAAGTATTTATATTTTCTAATTAAACTATGCATTGCTGAAACAACATAACTCAAAAGCAAAATTTTTACTCTAGATTAGTAAAATAAATCCAATCTTATAATGTACTTATACAGTGAATATTTTCTCATTTTATTATGTCACAGTCACATCAGAACCTGCAGGGCACAGTGTAAAAGTCATAGGCTTTTTATAGTTTGAAGTCAGTGCTGAGTTCAAATCCCTATTCCATCATCAATTAGCTACATGCATAGGCAAGTTACTTAATCTCTGATAACTTGCTTCTTATCATTGTGAATTGTTTCAAGTATTCAGTGCAATACATGTAAAGTGCACACTGGCACACACTCGGCTCCTAACAGACAGTAGTTAATACCATTATTGTGAATTCTGCAGACATAAGTCATCACTGATATTTTATATTTTTGTATCACCAATATCCAGGCTGGGAATGTAAACCCCTCAAGTGGTTTCAACTGGCCTTGTAACCAAAGTAAAACAAAAGAAGAAGAATACATTAAAATAAAATAAAAGAACTAGGAAGTATATTTTAGATAGCCTTGAATTTGAATATTTGAAATAGTAAGTTAAATTATTTTGTTATTTTAGAAATAATCAGTTAAAAGTATGACAAAACTCTGCAAGAAATGATAAATGTACTTATAGCAACACAGGATAATTTGGAAGATCAAGTTACTCTGCTATCAGCTGGAATTATATGAACTTAGTATATTAACACTGGTTATTCATGCTGCTCAGAAGCTCTGAGTGGTAGTTATGTCACGTTTAAGTACACCACTACTAGTTTTTTATTCACCTCCTGGTATAATTTTGAGTTGATTTTTTTTAAAGGAGGGAAATTATTATTTAGCAGTAAAGATGGGGTATTATCTTGTATAGAATCAAATAAAGCTGTAAATAATACTTAGAAAGAATAACTTTTATTTCTTGTTTTCTCAATATGATGAAAAGATTAGTATCTCCCTTAAAAAACAACATCAGGGGCTTCCCTAGTGGTGCAGTGGTTGAGAGTCCGCCTGCCGATGCAGGGGACACGGGTTCGTGTCCTGGTCCGGGAAGATCCCACATGCCGTGGAGCGGCTGGGCCCATGAGCCATGGCCGCTGAGCCTGCGCGTCCGGAGCCTGTGCTCCGCAACGGGAGAGGCCACAACAGTGAGAGGCCCGCGTACCGCAAAAAAAAAAAAAAAAAAAAAATCACAAGATACTAGAGACAAAGTAACTCCCTTTTTAGTTTTGATAACCAGTGGAATTGTAGAACTTTCTAGATAAGGAGCTAATAAAAACTCAGGTCTGACAGTGAGAATAATATCGACCTACTTCACAGGATGTTAATATTGCTGCAGAAAATTGTATGTGAAAGCATTTTATAAACCATGAATCACTATATAAAACTGTTCACATAACCATCATGGAAAAAATTAAAAACTCAAATTCAGAGCATTAGCTACAAATGGTTGTTACCAAACAAAAATTGTTTAATCTGAACCTAAGTCAAGTCTTTAGAATCAACTTCTAGTTCAGAGGGAATACAGGGGACAAAGAAACAAGTTAAATGACACCAGAAAAGCAATCAATAAAACTGATTCAGAGGGAGACATTCTACAAGACAACTGGACAGGTATCTTTAGAAAGCAATGTCACGAAAGGGAAAATAAATTGTTTGAAAGTAAGAATTTCTGTATAAAGGAAACAAAAAAGACACACCAACTAACTGCAATGTCAGAGCCTTAACTGGTGTGTGTGCGTGTGTGTTTGGGGAAGGCTGGGGAGGGGGGATGAACTATAAAAGACATTGTGACAAGAACAGGGAAACTCAAATACAGACTATTTTCCAGAAGATATTAGGGAAAAAAATTTTTTTCTAGAAGATATATATGTGTGTGAGAGTATGTATATATTTATGTAGCAGGACATGTATTTCTATATATGTAAGAGGTATAGTTTTTATATATGTAGGAGATAAATATTTGTAGATCTATCTACCTACCTGTCTATAGAGATCTCTTACCCCACCCAAAACAAACAAACAAAAAACAGAGCTCCTAATACAGTATTATGCCTCCCAAGAGCACTAAATGAGTGTTGATCAATTGGTTAGTTACCAGTCTCAATATAAATAGCCCACATCACTACATAAAATTTTTATTATCCAATACTGTAAGTCAAGTTTCAAATCTTAAATTTCTATGTGACCTTTCATTCTATAATTAACTAGCAAAATACTGATATATTGTCCTTTAATAACACCTCTTAAAATTTTAGGCCAGTGCTGTCCAAAATAACTATCTGCAGTGACAAATGTTCTATAGCTATACTGTCCAATATGGTAGCCACTAGCTATATATGGCTCTTGAGCATTTAAAATGTGACTAGTGTGACTGAGGAACTGAATGTATAATTTTATTTAGGTTTAATTAATTTAGGTACCCACATATGGCTAATGGCTATGGTAGAGGACAACAGAGATCTAGACTAAAATAATTCAGAGTAACACTTTACTATCTAGTGTGGTCAAGGAATAAAGTGTTCCCTAGACTTTATTATGAATTTTTCCAAAGTTCACTTGCAACTTGCTACTATCAATTGAAATACCTCATTTCTAGGTCTTACATTAATCTATCAAACTGTCCTTTCTAATTTGCTGTAGCTGAGCTCCTATGGACTAGAGAACCAAATATCCACATTATTAACTATATCACATTTAAGAAAGAACAAGCTGAGTAAACACCCACTAGGATGGTTATTATCAACAAAACAGTAAATAACAAGTGTCGATAAGGATATGGAGAAATTAAACTCTCGTGCATTGCTGGTAGGAATATAAAATGATGCAGCCACTGTGGAAAACAGTATGGTGGTTTCTCAAAATATTAAAACACAGACTCACCATTTGATAAAGCAATTCCACTTCTGGGTATATTCCCAAAAGCACTGAAAGTAAGGACTCAAATAGATATTTATATACCCATGTCCATAGCAGCATTATTCACAATATCCAAAAGGTGAAAACAACCCAAATGTTCATCAACAGATGAATGGTTAATAAACAAAATGTGGTATATACAAACAATGTAATATTATTCAGCCTTTAAAAGCAATGAAATTCTGATACAATCTACAACATGGATGGATGAATCTTGAAGACACAATGCTAAGTGGAGTAAGCCAAACACAAAAAGACAAATATTGTATGATTCCACCTATATGAGGTACCTATAATAGTCAAATTCATAGAGACAGAAAGAGAAGTTATTCCCAGGGACTGGGATAAGAAGAGAAGGGGGAGTTACTGTTTAATGGGTAAAGAAATCCAATTTGAGATGGTGAAAAAGTTCCAGAGATGAATAGTGGTAATAGCTACTGAACGTGAATGTACTTAATGCCACTGAACTGCACACTTATTTTAAAAATGGTAAATTTTATGCTATATATATTTTATCACAATTTAAAAAATGAGCTGAATTGAGAGTCTAGGGGAGTTTAAATGAGTAAAGTGCATGGGATACAATATGTGGGTTTTATAGTATTTTAGTTATTTAGATATCTGTTTCTTACTAGGGTCAGGATAACTGATATTGCCAGATAAGACCCAACTTAAAAAGAGATTAGTTACCATACTTGGCTAACTAAAACCATAAGCAAAAGTACTGAAATATTTGTTAACATACGTACAGTGTGGTGACATTTCTGATGACAGTCTGTCACAGTAGTTATCACTTTCCTTAAAAAAATGTATTTATATACACACACACACACCTTTAATCTTGACCCATATTCCATCTTGACTAACATTCCAAAGTTTATACACTTTATTTCATTTGTCCACCATATTTCTTCATCTTTAGGGTTTCCCGAGACAATGGAGGTGAGCAACATAATAACACTCCTTCAGAAACTATTTCTCAATTACAATTCCTTCAGTTTTATCAGTGAAGCTTTTTCAAAGGTGCACCCAATCAAAAAAGGCACCCTCTGGAAAAACTGCACACACACGATTGAGCTTTTCTTAGTAGTCCCAAGTATTAATATTTTATATTTCCCATGCAGTCCCTGTTCTTTATAGTTAATCAACATTTTATATGTCAGAAGAGAATTATTATAACTGTTCATAACTATGAAGATTTAGAAAAAAAGGTTAGATTATCATTATGACAAGATTAGCATTTCTACAAAGTAACATTCTAGAATTCAAAATATTATCTTCTATTTTTTCTTTAGTTTTCTAAACTCAGGAGTATAACATGGAGTACCATAAAATATCTAGTCTAAAGTAAAACAGAAGTTACTACTGAAATATAAGACAAAAACAAACATGGTAAATTCTAGTATAATCCCAATCTCTCCTATTTCCTAGAAGTCTATTCAACATGCCAATGTCTGAAAATCCAAGTTATTCTCAAAAGACCAATTTCATGAAAATAAAGAATTAAATTAATGAGCTTACTCTAAACACTTAAGACATTCAGCCAATAAATATTAGTGGAGTGAGGGACTTCCCGGTGATACAGTGGTCAAGAATCCACCTGCCAATGCAGGGGACACGGGTTCGACCCCAGGTCCAGGAAGATCCCACATGCCACGGAGAAACTAAGCCCATGCGCCACAACTACTGAGCCTGTGCTCTAGAACCCACAAGCCGCAACTACTGAGCCCGTGTGCCACAACTACTGAAGCCCGCATACCTAGAGCCTGTGGCTCTGCAACAAGAGAAGCCACCGCAATGAAAAGCCTGCGCACAACAAAGAGTAGCCCCCGCTCGCTGCAACTAGAGAAAAGCCCATGAGCAGCAACAAAGACCCAACGCAGCCAAAAATAAATTAATTAATTTAAAAATATATATATTAATGGAGTGAATACCTTCTGGAAGAGAAATAAGAGAATTAAAATATGAGATACAACCATAATGTCTTCGAGAGATTGAAATAACTGAGAAAAAAAATTATACAACACCTGAAGTTTTCCAATTTAAAGCACCTAAAAAGGCAGAATTCTATAGAAGTTTGATAGCTATATTTTAAATCTTAGTAAATCAAAGTGTAAAGAAAATGAGAGAATGCAGTTGTAGTTAAATGATTGCCATTAAATAGACAAGAGTGATCCCATACTCATCCAAAAATACATACAGTTCACCCAGATATATACCAGACATATAATTTAAATGTCTAATATATTTTTATCACCCTGAAAAAAATTATTTACTTAGAAAATAATGATGCATTAAAGCAAGTAAGAAGAGAAAACAAGAAAATGCAGGAATGTTAAAACATGCGTTAGAGGGAAACTACCCTTTAGCTGACTCCCAGTTGAAAATATTAATTTTGTCGAGCCTACAGATCAGTATTATCACAGTCTATTCCTCACTTTCCATTTATAACCTGCAAGTGCCTTCACTGTTTTGGACTAAATTGGGTCCCCACAAGTACAGTTCCTGAACAAAGATCTAAATTATAAGGTCACAAAGCTATAACACGTACAATAGAAAAATTCTCAAAAATTAAACTTAAACACAACTAATTAGTCCAACAGAACTGAGGAGAATCATTCCTATCTATTACAAAATTTTTTTTATTTGGAAATCTCTAAGATTACATGTATTTCATAAGTCTCCAAATCTAAGTAAAAATTTCTTTATTATTTTCTTGCTAAAATTCAAAGTTTGCAAACACTAGGAGTAAGGGAAGTACAGAATTCCAGAAACTCCCTCAAAGGAAGTTGAGAAAAGTTTTTTAGCTTTTAGTGATAACTTACATCATCCTAAACAGAGAAACTCACAAACCATAAAACATTTCTCAAACTAAAGAAATAAGGCAGTACTAACTCAGGATCAGAATAGGAAGTCTAAACACAGGCTCAAGAATGTGTAATAATTTAATATAGGTAATATCTCTAATCTATGAGTAATATTTTAGTTAATGGAAAAAATATTAAGACCTTAACAGACACCTCAGCAAAGAAGATATACAGACAGCCAATAAGCATATGAAAAGATGCTCCACCATATATCATCAGGGAAATGCACATTAAAACAAAAAGATACCACTATACATCTATTAGAAAGGCCAAAATACAGAACACTGACAACAAATGCTGGCAAAAATATGAAACAATGGGAACTCTCATTCACTGTTGGTGGAGATGCAAAATGATACAGCCACTTTGGAAAGCTATTTAGTGGTTTCTTACAAAACTAAACATACTCTTATCATACAATCCAGCAATCATGTTTCTCAGTATTTACCCAAATGAGTTGAAAACTTATGTCCACACAAAAACCTGCACACAGATGTTTACAGGAGCTTTATTCATAACTGCCAAAAGTTGGAAGCAACCCAGATATTCGATAGGTAAATGAATAAACTGCACTACATCCAGACAACAGAATATTATTCACACTTAAAAACAAAAACAAAAATTAAAAAAAAAACAAAAACTATGAAGCCATAAAAATATGTGGAGGAACCTTAAATGCATATTACTAAGTGAAAGAGGCCAACATGAAAAGGCTACAGGCTGTGTGATTCCAACTATATGACATTCTGGAAAAGGCAGAACTATGGAGACAGTAAAAAGATTAGTGATTGCCAGGGGCTGGAGGTAGAAGAGACATGAATAGGCAGAGTACAAAGGATTTTTAGGGCAGTAGAACTACTTTGTATAGTGTGGTGGATATATACAAATATAAATCTAGAACGGTAGACAGATGTCATGATACATTTGTCCAAACCTATAGAACGTACAACCCCAAGAGTGAATACTAAGGTAAAACTATAGACTTTGGGTGATAATGATGTGCTCATGTAGGTTCATCAATTGTGACAAATGCACCAATCTGGTGGGAGATGGTGATAATAAGACAGTCTATGTATGTGTGGGGACAGGGGGTATATGGGAAATCTCTGTACCTTCCTCTCAATTTTGCTGTGAATCTATAACTGCTCTAAAAAATAAAGTCTTTAAAAACTTAAATTGAAACAGATATGAGCTATCAAGTCATGAAAAGACATGGAGAAACCTTAAATGCATATTGCTAAGTGAAAGAAACAATCTGAAAAGGCCACACACTTGTGATTCCAACTATATAACATTCTGGAAAAGGCAAAACTACAGAGACAATAAAACATAATTTTTGCCAGGGAATCGAGAGGAAGGAGAAAGAGATGAACAGGTGGAGCAAGAGACAGCAGAAAGATCAGTGGTTGCCAGGGGTTTGGGGGTAGGGAGGGAAGGGATGAATATGTGGAACACAGATTTTAAGGGGAGTGTAAGTATTCTGTATGATACTGTAATAGTGGATACATTTGTCAAAGCAACAAATGTGTATGTCAAGTTTATCGATGTATAATGCAAAGAGTGAACCCTACAGTAAACTATGGACTTTAGTTAATAACAATATATTAATACTGGCTTATCAACTTTAACAAATATACCACACTAATGAAGACGTCAATAAGAGGAGAAACGGGAGTGTGGGGTGGTAAGGATATGGGAACTCTCTGCTTTCCACCCAATTTTCTGTAAACCTGAAACTGCTGAAAAAGTTAAAAGCCTAATAATTTTTTAAATGTTTAAGGTAGCATAATAATGAATTTATATTACAAAAACAAGCAATCTCATACTGTATTTCAAAATAATTTCCAAATGTATTAAGGATTTAAATGTTAAAAAAAGAAGCCATGACAGAATTTGAATACAGTAAAGATTTTTTATAATCTCAGGGATAGGAAAGGCTTTCTAAGCATAATACCAAGGGTAAAAGCACAACAAAATTGATAAATCTAACCATATATAAATATATGTTTTTTTAATTAAATTTTAAAAACAAATGACACACAATGGAAGCTATTTTGCAACTTGCAAGGCAGACAGAATTGGTATCTCTAATGTAGACTTTATACCTCTAAGAAAAAAATGAAAAAAAAAAGTGAGGATTAAAATATTTGACAAATTGAATCTAGTTTCCTCATATAAGAAAAAAATGAAAAAAAAAAGTGAGGATTAAAATATTTGACAAATTGAATCTAGTTTCCTCATATTTTTCTACCTATAACACTTATATAAATGGTGATTATTGATATTAGTGTTTCATTTTTATGTATTTCATTAATTTGTTTTTGTTATTAAACTCGTAAAACAAACAAACAAAAAGTGGTTGGAGGGGCAAATGACATGAACAAATAATTCACAGAAATTAAAATAAACAACAATGTAAGAAAATTCTTACATCGTTGGCTATTTATTTATTCAAAGAAATACATAATAAAACATCAAAATGACTGAAGGTGTATTCCACATATCAGAATAGAAAATATTAAAAAGACAGACAGGGCCTCCCTGGTGGCGCAGTGGTTGAGAGTCCGCCTGCCGATGCAGGGGATACGGGTTCGTGCCCCGGTCTGGGAGGATCCCATATGCCGCGGAGCGGCTGGGCCCGTGAGCCATGGCCGCTGGGCCTGCGCGTCCGGAGCCTGTGCTCCGCAACGGGAGAGGCCACAACAGTGAGAGGCCCGCATACCGCAAAAAGAAAAAAAAAAAAAAAAAAAAAAAGACAGACAATACTCCGTAGCTTAAGGTATAGTAAATTAGTCATTCTTCCACATGTCTAAAAAATTAAATTGATATAACATTTCTGACAGTGATTTTTAAAATTACATCAAAAGCCTTTTTAAACTGCACATCCCCTTTTACTAAGCAATTCAAAATTCTAGGAACTTACCCAAAGGATATAATCAAGGATGCAGAACAGAGAGGCATATACAAATGCAATGTTGTTTATAATTCAGAAAAATTATATACCTAAATGCTCCTAGGAAATCATTAATAAAACTACAATAAATCTATACAGTGAAACACAGTCTTTAAATGGTACAAATCCATTGATACGGAAAAGCACACAATGATAAACTTTGTGGGATAAAAAGTTAAAATGTATAGCACAGAGAAGTCACACTGTATATACTTAAGCAAATTCAACCATAGCACCTCTTTCCACCAAAAAAAGGGCAATTCTACCTATCAGTCCACCTAGTAAGTAAATGTCAGCAAATAAATAATGAGAAGGGAGGAGACTGTTCCTTCAGGTAGTCTCCATTTTCATAGCATCTCTCTATATCTCACTGTGCTAAATGTGATTCTAGAATTATGTGCTTTTAATACAAGAGGTCACTTAAACACAAGCCAACTACTTCACCTGTTGATCAACTGAAGAAACAATGCTTTTGGGACTTCCCTGGTGGTCCAGTGGTTAAGAATTCGCCTTCCCATGCAGGGGACGTGGGACGGATCCCTGGTCTGGGAGCTAAGATCCCATATGCGGCGGGGCAACTAAGCCCGCGCACCACAATTACCGAGCCCATGCGCCTCAACTAGAGAGAAGCCCGCACACCGCAAACGAAAGATCACGCCTGCCGCAGTGAGGACCCGACGGCAACCAAAAAAAGATTTTTCTTGGCTGAAATCAATGATTTCTTTCCACTACGGGGAAAAACAACTGTATTGTAGTTAATGAGACAGTGTTAAACTCCTGAAGAATGTTTAAGGATAATTTTAATTCGATATTTTTCTCTTTATACACTGATTTTAAGTATCAATTCCCATTGAATTGTAGGAACAATTATACTATGTTTTATTTGTGTAGGGAGTTTGTTTTGCAAAATGAAAGTGTGTATATATACACAAGAATAGCATTCTAGAAGGATATTCACCCTATGGAAGAAGTAGCAGGTGTTGGTGTGAGAATTTTCTTGCTTATAATATTTTATATAAAGTACATGTATCTGACCTTAAATGTTTATAAATTCCATTTTGGAGGGTTAGAGAGAAGGCAACTAGAAAGCTAAAAAACAATGAAATATAACCCTGCCATTTCAGAGGGAAAAATTTTATCAGTTAATTAATAAAAAGTACAATGTTTTTATAAACTAAAATACACAATAGTCAAACCTACTGAGGCTCAGATACTCTGCTTTCATCTAAACCAACATGGATTTAAAAAGCCATTTTGACTCCCAAAGAGAAAAATATATAAAATTTTAAAGTATGTATTATAATTTGTTGTTTCACACACTAGAAAGAGAAAAAATGTCAAGCCAGTATCCAAAATAAATTATTCCAACACTTTAAATACTGTATGACTAACAGTCACATGCTATTCCTTAAAACAAGGTATGTATCAAAAGGACACAGAGCTTCTCAAAGAAATGGTTGATCCTAAGGCTGGGGCAGGATATGTACAAGATGAACCTGGAACATCTTGTTATGCCAAAAAGCAAGAAAGTGCTAAAAAAAAAAAAAAATGAGGGCATGTCATAAAGTCATAAGAGCAAGCTTGAGAAGCCTCCTACTAGGCAAATCTGACACAATCTGAACACCAAAATCATTAAGGATGGTAATAAATTATCCACCACTGAAAGAAATATGATAGCTAGCTAGCTAGGTAAGTAGCTAGATGGATAAATGGGAGAGGAGTGCTCTTAATTACAGTAAAATGCCAAGAGTTAGCTGGAAACTGTAGAAAAGGGCTGCTGTTAAAAATACATATATAATTTTTCAACTGTCATTTTCAACATAGTAAAAACTGATCCAGGCAAGCATCATCAATGGATGCTAAGTCTAGATGGAAATTTTGCTAAAGAACAGGGTACATGCAAGGTGTTAGTGTCTCCCCCACATGTTGCTTAGAAGTTGCAAAGGGGAAAAAAGTAACTACAGAGAAATCAGACAACACCTTAACTGGGTGATTAAAATTAACACTACCAATGAAGGGCAGAAGACATCATGTACCTCTGGACGTACAGAACCATACAGAATACATAACCTGAGTCTAATCACAAGCAAATATCAGACAAACCTAAAATGAGACACATTATATATATAAAAAAAATAAGAGCAGAGGGGAACTGTATTCTTCAAATACGTCAATGTCATAAAAGACAAAAGGCTGTGGAAATGTGCCCAGATTAAAGGAGACTAAAGAGACATAACAACTAAATGCAGTACCTGGATAGTGTACTGGAAAAATAATTTGAAAAGGAAAATTTTAGTAGGAAAAAATTTATCCCTACATAGATGAAATAGCTTAGACTAGAAGAAATATTTATAGATGCTTTTACAGCTCTGTGATTGCAAGGTTCTAAAGAGAATTCAACCAGATTCAGCATAATCAAAGCACTGCTTCAAAGCAGGAGTAAGTAAAACTATTAACAAATAAATATCAATCCAATTCAATCAAAACCACCAACAGAAAAGTTAATAAAATCTTCCTCCAATTCCATAATTTTTAGTCAACAGTCTGAGCCATATCCTGTTATAAATGCTTTCCTTTCTCAAACCTAGCCTACAAAGTTACACAGACACACACACACACACACACACACGCACGCAGGTGCACAAAGTTACCAACAGACTAAAAAATAACATCACTGGGACCAATAATAAACAAAAAAAACTAAGGAACTTTGACATTTTACCATTATAGCTGGAAGTTTGTAAACCTTGATAACTAAGTAAATACCTTTCAAAGTGTGTAAATTCCATCATTATAAACATCATTCCATCATTACAAACATTCTCCTTCAAAGTAAAAACTATTTTAAAAACCATGTTTTAAAAACACTGACCCTGGGCTTCCCTGGTGGCGCAGTGGTTGAGAGTCCGCCTGCCGATGCAGGGGACACGGGTTCGTGCCCCGGTCTGGGAAGATCCCACATGCTGCAGAGTGGCTGGGCCCGTAAGCCATGGATACTGGGCCTGCGCGTCCGGAGCCTGTGCTCCGCAACGGGAGAGGCCACAACAGTGAGAGGCCCGCGTACCACAAAAAAATTAAAAAATAAATAAATAATAAAAACACTGACCCTACAGATCATCATCTATGTTAAACATATTGTCAGTGTTCTTTATCACTATATTTAAGTACAATGTTCTTATAAATTAAAATACACAATAGTGAAACCTACTCAGGCTTTTGTCTAAACCAACGTACATTTAAAAAGCCATTTCGGGGGCTTCCCTGGTGGCGCAGTGGTTGAGAGTCCGCCTGCCAATGCAGGGGACACGGGTTCGTGCCCCGGTCCAGGAAGATCCCACATGCCGCGGAGCGGCTGGGCCCGTGAGCCATGGCCGCTGAGTCTGCGCGTCCGGAGCCTGTGCTCCGCAACGGGAAAGGCCACGACAGTGAGAGCCCCGTGTACCGCAAAAAAATAAAAAAATAAAAAGCCATTTCAATTCCCAAAGAGAAAAGTACATAAAATTTTAAAGTATGTATTATAATTTGCTTGTCTTACAATTTATTGTTTCACACACTAGAAAGAGAAAAAATGTCAGGCCAGTGTCCAAAATAAATTATTCCAACGCTTTAAATACTATATGACTAACAGTTATAGAATATTCACATTAAAATGCTCAACTTATGATAAAGAGCACCCTAATGGTTGAAGGTGAAAAGAGGCTCTGGACTCAGATTAGTTGAGTCCAATTTCTGGCTCCACGATTTACTATGTGAGAGTCCTTGGGCAAGCTACATAATCTCTCATTTCCCCTTTTTTCTAATCTATAAAATAGTATAATCACCTCATAAGTGAATATATGCCTCATAGGATTATGATGACTAAACGAGATACTTTTATTAGCACAGAGAAAGTGTTCAATAAATGTTAGCCATTATTACTTCCTACATACTTAAAAAGGAGTCATACTCTCACATCCATCAGTATGGCTACTATCAAAAAAACTGAACATAACAAGCGTTGGCAAGGCTGTGGAGAAACTGGAACCCTTCTGCACCATTGGTGGGATTATAAAATGGTGCAATCTCTACGGAAAACGTTATGGTGGTTCTTTAAACATTTCACATGTGACTGTCATATGATCCCACAATCCCACTTCCGGGTGTAGATTCAAAGGAACTGAAAGCAGGTTCTAAGAGATACTTGCACACTCACATTCACAGCCACACTGTTCACAATAGTCAAGACGTAGAACGCAAATGTCTATCAATGGGGGAATGGATAAACAAAAATTTGACACACACACATTTATATACATATACCCCACCACACAAGAATATAACTCAGCCTTAATAAGGAAGGGAGTCCTATCACATGCTACAACATGAATGAACCTTGAGGACATTATGCTAAGTAAATTAGCCAGTCACAAAAAGACAAATACTTTATGATTTCCCTATATGAGGTATTTACAGTAGTCAAAATCATAGATACAGAAAGTGGAATGGTGGTTACCAAGGGCTGGAGGGAGGAGGCAAAGGGGAGTTGTTGTTTCATAGGTATCGAGTTTCAGTTTTGCAAGATAAAAAAGTTCTGAATTGTTTCACAACAATATGACTGTACTTAACACTACTGACTGGTACACTTAAAAATGGTTAAGATGATAGATTTTATGTTTTTTTACAATTAAAATAAAAAAGAAGTCACACTTGATACTCAGTACCTCCAAACTTAAAATGTCCTTCACCATGTTTACAAGGGCAAGTGAAACTGTTAGTTAATAAAGCAACAATAAATGAATTAGAAGCTAAAAAAATCTCAGAAATGGACAGTTTTATTACATAACCCACCTTCATTCTGAATATCTGCAGAAATAGTGCATTAAAATAAGCTTGCTATTTATCACAGACAAAATATACAAATCAAATGACTCACTCACTGAAGTCTCTAAAGCCAGCCTGATCTTGAGACCAGGTTTTGCTCCTGTGCACAAGGAAAGTAGATGAATTCTCTTATCCCGTAAGTAAACCCAGGGGTCTAGATTGGTACGAAATCTTTGAGGACTACCGAGGTCCTCTCAGATCCCAGACAAACATAAGAATCAGAAATGACCTCAAACCACTATGGACCTGGAGAACAGAGCTTTGACTGTTATCAAACCATATCCAGTCTATTTTACTCACAAAATTTTCAAATATAAGTACACAAAATGAGAATACAAAAATCAAATATATTTAGTTTTCAATCTGCTCTCACCTAAATCAGGGATTAAAATTAGGCAGACTTTGGGGCTTCCCTGGTGGCGTAGTGGTTGAGAGTCCGCCTGCCGATGCAGGGGATACGGGTTCGTGCCCCGGTCTGGGAGGATCCCATATGCCGTGGAGCGGCTGGGCCCATGAGCCATGGCCTCTGGGCCTGCGCGTCCGGAGCCTGTGCTCCGCAACGGGAGAGGCCACAACAGTGAGAGGCCCGCGTACCGCAAAAAGAAAAAAAAAAAAAAAAAATTAGGCAGACTTTATCTCCCATTTATACAAAAATAATCACCAGATGTTTGGGGTATAAACTTTAAACAAATGTATAGTTCATGGACTTTTTTTTTAAGCTATAATTTAAATATTCACCTTTAAAGAAACAACTTAGCTGAAACTCAAAAGTTAATAAAACCTTTTCTGTTTTCAATGATTTTAAAATCTTCAAGCCATCCTTCAAGGATACTACCAAGCATCAGGGCAAGAACAATGATTGCCATATTTCACTGAATTGAGGATATTGATATGGAGGATACCAACTGTAAAATGCACCATTATTTCACATGCCACTAAGAATGTAAAACCAATGCCAATATATATCCGTTAAAAAATGCATCCCAAATTCAGAGATACCAATATTTCTAAAAACTGGTATCTTAGAACAGATGTAGTGCAATATGTGCATGCTTGTTCCTCTGAATAACCCGAAGGTACCAGAAACCTAATCTTAATAATAAATCAACTACGGGGCGGGGGGGGGGGCGTGGAATCAACATTTCTGTAACACCAAACCCCTAGGGCCTCACACAAAGTTTTTTTAAATGCATGAAAACAGCCGATACAAACTACCAATTCAAGAAATCAATCAATAAATAACCACTGCAGAGTGCAAGTCCAAAGAAGTAACTAGATAATTCACTATAGCCTAAGGAAATGATTTCCAAACTCTAGAAGTCAAAAACCTAAGCACCATAGGACTTTCAAACAATTAGTGGTCAAGACCCCATGTCTCCTTTAATCCAATGGTCCACAGGTATCACCTTAGAGGATAGAGTGCTACCTACTAAAGGAAAACACAGTTAACACAGAATTTTTCAGTACACACTATGAACACAGTGGACTCTAGTTTAGCTTAGGGTAATTTACAGGATTAAAGTACGTTACCACACTGTTTCAAAACCAATGGTACAGGTGCAAAGCAAAAAAAATCTTACTGACCTAAAAATTTTCAAAAAAAGGAATAAAGATTAATACATTAACCCAACTTAAGCATGCACCAAAAAATGCATTTATTAATTTAGTAGTGTCAACAATTAATTCAACTACAGTATGGAAACACAAAAATTTACCCAAAATACTAAATTTACCCATTTCAAAATTCCTAAAATCTATTACTTTTCTTACACCAAAATCTGATCCCACATTCTATAAAATCTTAAAATATAAGTAATTCTAAATATCAAAGTAAATTCACAACCAATAAAATTATACAGGACAAAGAAGATTCACAAATATAACTCACAATTAGAAAACTAACTCTACCAGAATTCAATTATGCATAAGGATAAATACATTCAAAACATGCAAGGCAGAATACATTAAAAAAAAAAAAATCCCCCTAAACATAGTAAATCTACCTCCGATCTATGGAGAAATCTAAGTGTAGGTTCTGTTTGGTTACTTCACTAACCATTTAATTTTAAGTCGCAGACTCCACACAGAGGACTCCATCTATGTCCAAAGGTAGAAGAAGACATACAAGTCATACTATTTTTTTCTAAACAGTGACCCTACTAAATAAAACACTCCTAGGTTTAATGGTGATTTAGAAAACCAAACAACTAAAAATGATTTTTCCCTTCCTTTTCTGTTTTTTCAGAGGAATCCAATTTGATCATCCATTTGGACCTTAAACCTCAGAGCTTAGAAATCCAAAAGTAAAAAATGTCCATCAGGGGCTTCCCTGGTGGCGCAGTGGTTGAGAGTCCGCCTGCCGATGCAGGGGACGTGGGTTCGTGCCCCGGTCCGGGAGGATCCCACATGCCGCGGAGCGGCTGGGCCCGTGAGCCATGGTTGCTGGGCCTGCGCGTCCGGAGCCTGTGCTCCGCAACGGGAGAGGCCACAACAGTGAGAGGCCCGTGTAGCACACACACACAAAAAAATGTCCATCAGTTTAAACAAAAAAGGCAAAGTGTTGGTAATTTTGGAAGATGGGTGACAGATAACATACTAGTTCATTATACTGTTCTCTCTTTTGTTGTATATATTTTCAAAAGTCTATAATAATGCTAAAGTTAAAAAAATTATTCAGATGTATTGAGTGATCTTCTTTAAAGTCTTCTTTAATTCTAAAACTAATTTAGTATAGTATCAATTTACCAATAAGTTATTTGACAGGATACATTAACTTGAAAGTAGCCCTCAAGCCACATCAAAATTTACTCCATCAATAGATAGATATAAGGCTGTAACTACTCTGAAGTTACTGAGGAAAAAGTTGTAATACAATGAAATATATGTCTTATTTTAATACGTCATATAGCCAATGACTAATAAAAACACATTTTATTCTTAGTGTTGAAAGGGACAATTTTTCTAGTTCACTGGTTTGTATACTTTTCAAGGTACCTAGAGAAGAGGGCCAGAGGCAGAGCATCCTGTTTTATATATTGGGGATTATGTACAAAATATAAGATCTTGCATTAAAAAGGGGTCTAGCTACTTTTTAGAAAAAGGCTTAAAAACCACTGTTCCATTGCACCCACATGCTACAGATGACAGTGACTTAGAAAAGATTAAATGACTTGTACCATATCATTTAATCAATGGCACTGTCAGGAGTAGAATTCAGCACTCTTGACTATGTATGTATTCAGTTCTCCTTTAAAACAAAGCACCACACCAAATTTAAGTTACAGTTAAGAATAAAATTGTTTCAATATTCTTGCCTGTAAAATAAGATTAGACAAGATCATCTGTAAAATCATTTTCCAGGTCTAAAATTCTGACTTCACGAATGCCAAGTTTAAACAGAGGTCTGTATTAAGGGAATGAATGTTCTTAAACATAGCAGAAATCCTCAAACATTTTCAGGGATTCCAGACAAATAGCAAGTCAAATACAGAAACAAGCTAACAGTTATTCAGTCATTACTTTTTGGATCCTGAAACATTTTTGCAACTTCTTCATCTTTTAATGTTAGGATGTTAAACTCTTGTTATCAAAGACCACTGAAATAATCATACTGAAAGTTTTTTTGGTTATTAGATACTTTTGGAAAGAATATTGGCCTAAGTATCAAAATACACAACTCACTGGATGTTCAAGTTATTGAATGCCTCACAGAGAACCAAGTATATCACTCTCTGAAGTTTAAAATAAATGAACTCAGAGCAGCATTACACCTAGCTGACACATAATGGTCACAAATAAAGTTTTAATTCCCACCTATTAAAGCCTGAAAGAGGTTGCTCTGAAATATGTTAATAACCCGTTCTATGGAACTTCTGAGCTGTCTGTCTTCTGTTTGGCTTAGTTTCGAACGATAACCTTCCAAAAGGTGCAATGCTCTCTGGGTATCTGAAAAGAAAAAAGAGTCTGATTAGGGACTTCCCTGGCGGCACAGTGGTTAAGAATCCGCCTGCCAATGCAGGAGACACGGGTTCGATCCCTGGTCCGGGAAGATCCCACGTGCTGCAGAGCAACTAAGCCCGTGCACCACAACTACTGAGCCTGCGCTCTAGAGCCCACGAGCCACAACTAGTGAGCCTGCGTGCCTCAACCACTGAAGCCCGCACACCTAGAGCCCGTGCTCCGCAACAAGAGAAGCCACTGCAATGAGAAGCCCACACACCGCAATGAGCAGCCCCCGCTCGCTGCAACTAGAGAAAGCCCGCGTGCAGGAATGAAGACCCAACCAGCCAAAAGAATAAAAAGTTTTTTAAAAATTATATATTTACAAGAAAGTATTACAAACTAGCTATGCAGCAAATGATTCTGCAAGGCACCTAAACAATTCCCAACATCCTCCAAGTCAATCCATGCCACTATGTTCATGTACACATATATATATTCCCTAGAATGATCCAAAAAATGTTCAACGTGTTACAATGAAGGAAGAAGGTGAGCAGTTTGTAATGAATGTGTACTAGTGATCATCTGATCAAAGTATTAGTAACACTGTTTCAGCTGATATGATATACAAAAGCAGAATATCTACAATTTGTCATTATAATTCAAATATTACGTGCTTCAAAACTAGTTCTTAGCCAGGATCCCACATTCGCTCACAAAAGTGTTTAGTAAGAACGATAAAATGAAATATTAAAACACCAATACAGAGTCTTTAAAAAGACATTTCAGAAGGAAAATGTCAATTTAATTGCCTCTCCAGTCACTAGAGAGATGTCAAGGAAAAAAGCTTGACAAACATTTAGGTGTTTCCATCGTCTGAATGATGTGAGGCTTAGATTCCCTAAGTAGTAAGGCTAGGGCTGTGATGTCTCATCAGAGTTACACAAACATCTTTAAAACATAGCAATCACAAAACAGACATACAGAAAAGCAAGAGACACCCACAGAAGAGTTCCGACATAAATTCTCACCTTGCTTCCGGACCGGCATTGTTCTCCAGAATCAGGAAGAGGGCACACACCTTTAGGAACACAAAACATAAAGAAACAGAGCTAAATTTAGAATAGAATCGAGGTTAAACTAGCATTTCCCCCTAACTCTCAAATCGAAAAACTCCTAGCCCTATTTGAAAAGCCCACCTGGCAAAGTTTTCCCAAGTGAAAGGAAGAGCCGCACAATCCAGCAGTGTCAATCCAGAAAGCTTTTATCTAAGGTTGGGTTCCCCTGCAAATGTTAAGAGCAAATAGAAGCAAGATGCCAAATTCTCCTCGAAAGCTGCCCCCTCTCCAAAGGGCACTAAATGCCTGGACATGGGGCCAGCCTCCCCCGGCATAAGTATACATACCCCCCACCTGCTACTGGGGGGCTGAAGAGGCTCTCCGACCCTTGGCCCCTAAGCCAGCAGCGGCTGTAGTGCACTGGGAGAAGGGATCAGCTGGACTGATCACCCCGCCCTGCTCGGGCCCCCTCCTCTCGCTTGCCTGTCTCCTTGCTCGCTTCCTCCGAGCTACTCCAGCGAGGGCCGGACAGGGCAGCGGCCGTTCTCCGCGACGCCCTCGCGCCCCACATGCACACCTCCGCGGGCCCCCACACCTGCGGCGCGGCCACAAAGTTCCAGCGAGTGGCGTGCGCTCGGAGCTGGGGTGCGCCCCGGGCGGTCTCGGGGCGGCTCCCCAGCCCTGCCCCGCTCCACGTCCCCCCGCCCCGCCCGGGGCTCGCGGAGCTGAGCAGAGGGGGGTGAGGGAACGGGGGAGGAGCTCCCCTCGGCGGCCGCACCCCCGTTGCCTCTTCTTCCTCCTCGGCCGCCGCCGCCGCCTCCACACTCGCCGCTGCCCGCTAGCCCGCTCGCCCTCTCCGCTCTTAGCCGCCCCACCCCCAGAACCTCGCCTCCTTCCGCGCCCCCAACCGCTCTCCCCCCAAACTTTCCGCCAAGATGGCGTCCCTGGATCTGGACTGCCGCGCCCCCACGTGACCGCTTTCCCGGCGCTCGCAGCCAATGGGAAGTGAGGAGGCGGCTCGCGCCGAGCCCCGGGCTCCCAGCGCTGCTACCTTAGGTTGGGGGAGAGGAAGGCCAGGAGGGGGCTGGGGAAGGCAAAAGGGGACCCGGGGAGCATCTAAGTGCACTTCCTCGCTTAAAGAGGCGGCCACCGAAGTGGCTCTGAGGACAAAGGAGTTGACACACAGACTCTACAGGTGGCCCGGGGGGGCCCTGGAAGAGCCCGCCTTTACCTCTCCCTAGCCCACCGGTGTGTCCCGCGATTCTGAGCGACTAACGCACCAGGCCAGGAAGGGTGAGGGTGTCGGAAGAGAGACGTGACTTCACCTACGCCAGATCCAGGACACACATTCCGAGACAACCTTTAACCTCACTAAACACGTGCCTGGCACCCCCGAGGGTGGATCCCCAACCTGGAAAAGCGTTCTCCGGGAGGAATCATCAGCACCACCCAAAATAGGGGGCGGGAAAGGGCGGAGCCTGGGAGGAGGGAAAAGGGTGGCGTTTGGGCGGGTGGCGGGGAGGGCTGCCGTCTCTGCACTCTTACACTTTGTACTAATATTTTAAAAGTTACTATTAGCCCCTCGGTAAAAAGTTTTGGGGGGATTGAATTAAAGAAGGGTAGGTAAAATAGGGAAATTAGTTAATTTGATAAGAGTTTGAGGGTTTCACTAGAGAATTTTTTAAGTCTAAGTGATTAATTCCAAGTATGAATGCATTTAAGGATGGGAAGAGAAAGTTGGTTCCCTCGTTTACTCACTCATTCATTCAACCCCCGCCCAGTCAACAGCTCCAGGTATTACCCAAGCTCTGGCTGCTCCTTTAAGAACTCACCTGTAGCTACCTCCTCCCAAGCCGCAAGTCAGCTGCCGCGGCTAGTTTAAGTTTCGTTTGCAACTGGAAGCGGGACTACTGGCCGGCCAGGACCCCGCTCTGGGGCTGAGCCTCCCAGGTTGTCGAAAGAGAATCGGGAAAAGCAATCCAAGTCACTCCCAGGTCTTCGAGCCTCTTCTAGCAGGGACCTCACTGCTCTGAGGTCCAGAGAGGATTTGCCTAAGATCACCAGAGTTCGTGACAAAACTGGAACCACGGTGATCATGTCTTTCAACACTGGAAGGCTCTTGCCAGTAAACCAGATAGCCTTTCACCGAGGAAGTATCCTTGGGCTAATAAAGGCAAGTCCGGGGAGCTTTGTACTGTAATCCTAACAGTTGCTCAGAGGTATGCGGGTTTCACTTTTGGATTGCACCTTTGAATCCTAACTTGTTAAGAGAACCCAGCGATTTAAGAGTTCATCTAGACCTACTGTCTCAGTGTAAGATAAACTGATGTCCAGAGAGGGGAAGCAACTTGCCCAAGGACACATAGGCTAACTAGTGACAGCAGCCCAGAATTAACTCTCATAGCCCCAGTCCAAGGTTCCTTTCACTGTGAGTTTGGACAACTTGACCGTAGTATGTTGCTGGTATATTGGTAGCAAATCTCTTTATGCTCTCCTGCCTCATGGGAGCTTGAGTAACAGTTAAAGCAGCATTTCAGAGAAGAAATGGGATGGAAAAGTGAAAGGAAGCTCTTAAAACCAAAGAGCTGAAATAGAAGGATTTTTAAAATAGTGAAATGGCGGATGGGGAGGGTTAATAGTGAAAATGGCTGATGGCGTGCATGCTATTATTATCAAGACTTCATTGATGAACTGTGAATGAAATGGTTCCACTTAAGGGAACATTCTAAGAATGGAATCTCTGCAGAATTCAGAAGGAGGGAGGGATTTCACCTACCCCCTTAATTTCAACTATTGTTCATGTATGTTCACTTGCCAGGCAATGGGGATAGAAATAAAGATCTAAGCCCTGCTCTCAAGGACCCGCAGCCTAGTAACAAATGGATAAAGAACAACACAGGTTTTCTCAGGGACCACTGAAAAATCAAAACCAAAATTTGTGTGAGTTCTCAATATCTTCCTAGTCCTCTCCTAAAAACAAAAAGGAGGGGGAGGAAGAAGAGGAGATAAGAGGACATGAAGCCCTTCCTTCTTGTCATCTTCTAGCCCTATGTGGTCAGCAGTGTCCAAAATGGACATGAATGAATGAAGCTAGTACCTGTTCCACCCTTGGGGGCCAGGACAAGTCCAGGCCTTGAATGAGAGACCTTTACTCTTCATTCCTCCCTTCTATCCATCTGTATTAGTTCCCTATAGCTACATAACAAATTCCTCAAAGCTTAGTAGCTTAGAACTCAGTAGCATAGTAACTAAAACAGCAATAAACATTATCTCACATTTCCTGTGCATCAGAAATTCAGGAGGACCTTAGCTGGATGGTTCTGGCTTGTAGTCTCAAGAGGTTGTACTCAAGATGTCTACCAGGGCTGCAATCATCTGAAGGCTTAACTGGGATTAAAGGAGGCTCTTCCAATATGGCTTCCTCACAAGGCCTCTGATTGTTGGCAGGAGGCCTCAGTTTCTCACCAAGAAGTGCTGTCTATAGGGCTGCTCCACTGGCTTCATGACATGGTAGATGACTTCCTCCAGGGCAAGTGTTCCGAGAGAGCAAGGCAACAGCCACATCTTTTCTGACCTAATCTCAGAAGTAACATTCCATCATTTCCACAAGCTCCTATTTGTTATTTAGATCAGCCTCAAGAGTATGAATACCAGGAGGTAAGAATCATTAGGGGCTGTCTACCACATCATCACAACATACAAAGCAATGACATCTGGATTTTTCCAAACAACTTTTATTTCCTTGAAGTTCTCCTTACTTTATGCAGGTAGCAGCTGCCATCAACTAAGACCCGATACAGAATCTGATTACTTTTCCAACCTCCTCATTAAAAAAAATAATAATAATGAAAAAAATGTATGTAACAATTTAAACTTTCCAGCTCCAGGTTAACTTTCCTTTCAAATAGCTTCAAAGCCTTAGGGAGTCAAAGGATACAGGGAAAGGCTCAAATCCCCCATTCTTCTATTGAGATGTCAGAGATTTGATTCTCAAAAAAATTGTTTCTCAGTTTTAAACTTTCCCTTCCCAATAATCCTTCTGCCCAAGCCACCCTTGTAGCTCCACATCTCTATCTTTGTCCTCTCCCCTATCCAGGTCCCCAGCCCATCTTCTGTAAAAGTACTCAGGTCCTGCCAAACTCTACTGCGTCCTTTGCTCTCACTCCGGCAAGTGGTAGTATGCTGTCAGTGCCACGGTAATCAATAAAAGGAAAGGATATGATGCCGTCAAAACACTTATGCCAGCTTAGGCTACAAGAAGAGGAACAATGTTGAGAATGATAAAAGTGACCACGGTGGTTTAGACCTCCAGGAAAAGCTCAGCAGGCCTTTCCTGGCAGCACACTTTAAGAGGGATCTAGACAACCAGCATCTGGAAAGAAAAGAGTAACCCGAGCAATCGGGATGTGAAACCTTACCCCAAGGGGAACAATTGTAGAATCTAGGGTCAGTTTTTTCAGAAAAGAGAGGGCTTTAGGGAGCTTGACTTTAATCTTCAAACAAGCTTATTCTGTGTAGCCAGGGGACAGTACTAAAACTAATGGATGAAAGTTACAGGGCCACAAGAAGTTCTTCTTTAATGTAATTTGTCATAACTGTCCAAAATTCCAAAGACCTGCCCCAAGGTGGTAGGAATTTCCCATCAAGAAGAGTCTGAAAGAATCCAACAAGGCTTCCTTGTCAGAGAGAGGTAGATACCCAGGACAGAAGATTGGACTAAGTGACCTTTGAGATGGGAGTTCTAAGCGCTTGAAACTTCTGTCCCTGCTGTGGTATTAGTACCATTTTATCTACATCAAGAATCCATTCTACCCATTTTTAGTGGTACTGAGACTGACCTCCTTCTGCAAAGATAACTCTTATCAGAATAGAAGGTACAAGTTGAAATCAATTCCCTTTAAAATGTGGACAGTTGCCCACCTCCATGACAATTAGGCACTGAACTCATGCTTTTTAATGGATGATCCACCCTCAAATTTCTATATTATGCTGTAAAGCATTCTTAAGTGGGTATCGGACTCATAACTGCCTCCCATTTAAACTGGTATACTTTCATACTGCTCTAGCCCTTCATATAGTGTTAAAAGACAGATTTAACTCATTGCAGTCACACAGCAACCTATGAGATAAATTTATTGGTTATGACCTCCCACTTTGCAGAGGAGGAAAAAAGAAATAAATAACCCAGTCTAGGACACCACAGCTAGCTGGTAATGGAGCTGGGACTGACTGTTAGTTCACTGTTTATTCCATTAAACTGTGTTGCATTTTCTCTACCTGACTCCCTTCTAAAACAACAAACAACAAATAAAGAAACAAACAACTGTGTGTGCATTGGGGCAGGCGGCAGGTGTATGAGAGACAGATTGGAGATAAAAAGACCGAGAGATACTAAGAGAAAGACAGAGAAGAGAGACACAGAGAGATTCTGATAAAATGAAGCACAGGCAATAGGCTAGTCTGTTACCTATTTATCATATATTTGAATGCTTTTTAACAGTGGAGATAGTTTTGATGGAAATAGGAATGTCGCCTCTGACCACAAAGAAATAAATATCCACACCCTAATTATATGTTATGACTAAATAAGGTTTTTTTTAAATGCAAAGTTGTTTATCTAAAACACTCTGTAGCTTCCTTCTTGCCTTCCTGACAAGTACCCTTGAGTATTAATGAGAGGTTTCATAAATGTATGGGACATCCGGCCTGGAAGGGCCCTTAGACACCATCTAGTGCCATCCTCTCATTTCACAGACAGAAATGCTCCCAGACAGTATCAGCACACAATTATCAAAAGGCTTTTCCCTGATAGCAGAATGCTACTGGCATTTCAGGAATAATCAGTCTTCCTCTGGGCGGGGAGAGGGAGTGGGAACTAGTAATATTTTCTAAAAATACATTTCTAAGTTTAACCAGATTTGCCTTTCTGCTTGTGAAGAACTTGGGGTATTGACAGAAACTCTAGGATCCCATATTGAAATCCTTAAGATTATACTCAAATCTCTTTGAGACAGCCCCCTCACCCCACTTCCTGCCAAAAGGATTACCAGTGTCTATTCAGAGAAGGCTCTGGGTAGGGCCCCCTGGTCAGATTATCCTTTCATAGGAAACTTAGTTGGAATTTGAAGAAACACTACTAGAATTTTAGGAAATCATTTGTATTCCATTTCTGAGATGTGGCTTGGCTAATAGAATTCTGATAAGCAAAAGAATCCAAAAGCTTCTTCATAATTGGACATGGATTGAGTCCCAGTGACCAATCTCCTTTAGCACAAAAAACTGCCACAGTATTCCAGAAGCTTTCTGTGCCAGTCTTTCATTTTGGGGAAATGACACTGGCTAGAGCTGTAATTTTCCTGTTCCTCATGTTGTATAACCCCATATTCTTTTATTATTTCCTTTTATTTTAAGCTCACCAGAACAGTAACAACAAAGAATCATTTAAATCTTACTTTCTATTTAAATTTCCTTTATGTTAGATTAATTTCTTCCAAAAGATAGTTTTTTTCAACTGAGATTAATTACCTTTTATTAATAAATCGGGCTACAGTTCAGGAAACTTCCAGATATGCTTTTTAAAAACACTGCAGGGGCCTCCCTGGTGGCGCAGTGGTTGGGAGTCCGCCTGCCGATGCAGGGGATACGGGTTCGTGCCCCGGTCTGGGAGGATCCCATATGCCGCGGAGCGGCTGGGCCTGTGAGCCGTGGCCGCTGGGCCTGCGCGTCCGGAGCCTGTGCTCCGCAACGGGAGAGGCCACAACAGTGAGAGGCCCGCATACCACAAAAAGAAAAAATAAATAAATAAATAAATAAATAAATAAATAAATAAATAAATAAAAACACTGCAAAAATTCCACAAGTTGGAAATCATTTCAAATTGCAAATTACTTTGTGAATAAATAAAGCCAACCCCAAAGTGGGTGGAGGACAACAAAATAATACTTACAAAACCAAAAATTAATAGGAGGGGACATTATTAATTGCTAATAAGGGGATTAAAGTCTTTAAGGAAAAGGAAGGAGCAGATATTTGATAAGAAATGCTACCATAGTAATTTAGAGAAGCTTGGATTCAGGGGAGCAGAATAAACCTATATCTCTATTCTTTTTTCTCTCAGAAAATCACTCCCAAAATATTAGAACAAAAATGAACTTGTTTCTTCATCCCCAATGAAAATAAGAGTGCTCAGTAACCTCAAAAAAGATAGAAAGTAGTTAGAGAATTGGTCAAATTCAAGTGCCCGGGATAGGGGTTGAGGGAGTAAAAAATAAATAAATAAATAAAAATTAAAAAACCAAGTAGGGAAAAATGTGTGTGTGTGTCTGTGTGTGTGTCTCTGTGTGTGTGTGTGTGTGTGTGAGTGAGAGAGAGAGAGATGTATTAACATATTGATTAACATAACAAGACTTCCATTTATTGTCTGTATTTTTGAAATATTTGAAATATTTCTTAATTAAAATTTTATATCTAAAAAAAAGCAGGTACACTTGTCTTGAAGAAGCCTAAAAGAGCTTAGGAAATAGAGGCTCCAGATACCAGTGAAGATGAGGTACAGCTAGGCATGGTGGGGCAGGGTTGGGGGGGAAGCTGAAAAAGGAGAATGGTTATATACCTGCATAAGGAGAAGTTAGATGCTAGGTTCCTACACAGTCAGACATGTAACCACCTTCCCCTACTACTCCAGAAGACAAGAGTTTTATTTACCGGGTAAAAAGAGAGGTTTTAGATTTGGGGACACTAGACACAGAAGGTGGTGGTGAGTTACATCAGTAAAAATAGGAGACTAAGAGAAAATCTGCACACTGAACCCAGAGATTCTCCCTCACCAGCCCACTTCCTCCCCCTAGATCCAGGAGCCATAGCTGGACACATAGACTCCAGACAAACAAAACAAAACAAACAAACAAAAATGGAACTGCCTGAGAAAAAAAGACCAATAGATATAGTTGCGAGGTTCACAACAAAAGTTAGTCTGAGCCATTAGGAAAATGCAAATCAAAACCACAATGAGATACAACTTCACACCCACTAGGATGGTTATAACCAAAAAGACACATCCGTTAAGACATACCTGTTATTATAACAAGTGCTACCTAGGATAGGGAGCAATCAGAACCCACATACATTACTGGTGGGAATGTAAAATGGTGCAGCCACTTTGGAAAACAGTCTAGCAGTTTCTCAAATGGTTAAACACATGACAATTCCACTCTTGAGTATACACCAAAGAGAATTGAAAACATATGTCCAAACAAAAGTTGTACGCAAATGTTCATAGCAGCAGTATCCATAACAGCCAAAAAGTGGGAACAGTCTGAAAGTTCATGAACTGATGATGGATTAATAAAATGTGAAATATTCAAACAATGAATTATTATTCAGCAATAAAAAGAAATAAAGTAGTGGTATATATTATATGATGTAAGTATGATCTTTGAAAATATTATATTAAGTGAAAGAAGTCAGTTGCAAAGGACCACATATTGTATGTTTCCATTTACATGGAATGTCCTGAATATGCAAATCTATAGAGATAGAAAGGAGATTTGTGGTTGTCTGGGGTTCAGGGGCATGGTTGGTGGTAGAAGGCTATGTGGTGAGGAGTTTTTTTGAAGTTAATGAAAATGTTCTAAAATTGATTTTGTAGTGGATGTGCAACTCTGTGAATATACCAAAAGCCATTGAACTGTACACTTTAAACGAGTGAATAGTATGGTATGTGAATCATATCTCAATAGAACTGTCTTTAAAAAGTCAGATTGGCCACTTTACTGCCCTTCAAGAATGCTGATCAGTCACAAAGCCCCTCCCATGTACACAGAACTTCTAATCAGTTCTGTTTTCACCAGGAGGAGGGAAACAAGGGTCACCAGACATTTGGGTAATGACTCCATCATGAAGGATGGTGACCAAAAATGGACAAACTAGGAAAAAAACTCCTGGAAAATAAGAGTTCTGAGTCAATGCAAGGAATATGGGAAAAATCAAAAAGTTATAATTAATATCCTCAGAGAAGATATTGAATCCATGAAGTGAACATTATAAACAAAAAGGAAGAAAAGAGTTCTTTAAAATTAAAAATTTGAAAACAAAACATAAAACTCAACAAAACTTTGGAAGATAAGGTCAAGGAAATTTCCAGAAAGAAAGAGAGGGAGGGAGGGAGGGAAAGAGAGAGAGAAAGAGAGAGAGAGAAAGAGAGAGACAGAGAGAGAGAGAAAGAAAGAAAGAAAGAAAGAAAAAGAAAGAACGAAAGAAAGAAAGAAAGGAAGGAAGGAAGAAAGGAAGGAAGAAAAAGAAGGAAGGAAGGAAGGAAGAAAAAGAGAGCAATGAGAAAGAAAATATAGGAAAATGGTAAACAAAAGATTATCAAGTAGTAAATATTCTGGAAGAGAGATCAAGGGAGAAAACTAAGTAAATAATACTAGAAATTAACAAAATAAGGGAAGGAAGTGAATAAATAAATAATGCAAGAAATTTATCAGAACTGAAAGACAAGAGTCTACAAATCAAAAAAGGCCCACTGACCATCAAGCTTAATGGATGTAAAAAGACCCACACCAAAATAGATCATTGTGATATTTTAGAACAATAAAAATGCAGTGTAGGGACTTCCCTGGTGGTGCAGTGGTTAAAAATCCGCCTGCCAATGCAAGGGACACGGGTTCGGGCCCTGGTCTGGGAAGATCCCACATGCCGTGGAGCAGCTAAGCCCATGTGCCACAACTACTGAAGCCTGCATGCCTAGAGCCCATGCTCCACAACAAGAGAAGCCACCGCAATGAGTAGCCTACGCACCACAATGAGGAGTAGCCCCCGCTCTCCGCAACTAGAGAAAGCCCGCGTGCAGCAACGGAGACCCAAAACAGCCATAAATAAATAAATAGATAGATAGATAGATAGATAGATAAAATTAAAAAAAAAATGCAGTGTAGATCCTCAATGCTTCCAGAAAGAAAAAACAGTCCATATACTAAGAATTGGAAATCAGAATGGCATCAGAATTCTCAATAACTTTGGAAGTTAGAAGATAGTTAAACAATGTATTTAAAATTCTAAGGAAAAATTGCTTTTCCTCAGGATCATATGCTAAACAGATTGCCAATCTGGGTACAATTAAAAAAAATTTTTTTTCACTCTCTCAAAAAATTTATCTCCCATTCATGCTTTTTCAGGAGGCTTCTAGATGGATGTGTTTCAGCAAAACAAGAGCATAAACCAAAATAGGAAATGTGGGATCCAAGAAACAGGATCCAACTGGGAATAGGTGAAGGGAATTCCAGGATGCTGGTTTAAGACAATTTCAGTACTACAGCTGTAGAGCAGGACTTTGAGAGGAAGCAGTACAGATTGGAAGGTGGGAGGACTTTAGGATCAGTGTTTCCAAGACAGACATGGAATTGGTAAACTAGCTGATAGCTTTGATCACATGGAGAATTTGATCAAGGAACGTTTCTCAGAGCTGTTGGAGGGGGTGGGAAAACTTAAGAAGATGTTGAAAGAAATCTAAACAAATGAAAAACATCTGTTAACTCCAGGAAAATAAATTGTGTAAGAAAGAAAATATCACTATATACTATTTGGCTCAAAAGTACAATATTTTTGTAGTCCTAGTAATGAAAACATAATATAGTAATGAAAAATAATTTAACAACAAAAAAGAGAGATACAATTGTAAAAGCAGGATGAGAATCAATAAATTAACAGTCTCAGATAAATCGTACATAGGTAACAGAAAGTCAATTGATGATTTCAACTGCTGAATAAAAGTATCAATCTTCTATATTACTTAATAATATGGAAGTAAATTCCAGAAGAAACAGCTAAAAGAATTGAAGATTTTTCTCCAGAGTGGGATGGGCACATTGGAGAGGTGGGTAGAGGGCAAGGACCTTGTATTCTTTTATTATTACTATAGGACTTTTAGCACTCTTTGACCTTTAAAAACTCTTGGCATGAAAAATTTGACTAGGGATAAAGATTATTTTTAAATTTATATAGGGAATTCCCCGGCTGTCCAGTGGTTAGGACTCCGCGCTCTCACTGCCGAGGGCCCAAGTTCAATCCCTGGTTGGGGAACTAAGATCCTACAAGCTGCGTGGCACAGAAAAAAAAAAAAAAAGTATATTGAAAGTATCTTATAAAATTTATATAAAGAGAAGTTAGGTGATGCACAGTGACTTCCATGCACATTGACTCCTTAAGCAGCATTCCATTACTAAATGTAAATGGAAAGATTCTGATAACTCCAGTTGCTGCTGCAGGAACCATCCCTCCCAGAGACTGAGACGGCTGAAGGAAGTGGACATTACAGGGCCAGAATGACAAGACTGCAGAATCTCCTTTCTAGGGGGTGTCATATTTTTTCCAGGAAGGTTCAGATGTGGTTCTATTTGTAGACAGTTTTATATACTTCTCAGAACTTTTCCAATTTGATATGTGCATGAGTCCCTAAGATTTCTAGAAACAAATAGAAGACCCTTTGAAAGTGAAATGTCATGTCTCCCCCGCCTAAATCATAAACACTCTAAGAAAAAAATCACTCTTTATTAGCGTCCAGTATTAAAATTTTAGTATGCCTTAAAGCAATTATACTCCAATAAAGATGTTAAAAAAAAGTAGAAAAATAAAATAAAATAAAATTTTAGTATGCCTTAACTTATATTCTGATGCTTTCTTTAAGGATATATTTTTAAACAAATATACAATTTAAAAAACTATGTAACTAAGATCTGTTTATGGTTAAAAAAGAAAACTGCAAACAGTAGAAGCATGTATACTTAAAAGTAAAGTATGCATTCCCATCTTTGGCCCCCTGCTCTGACTCATTCTTTAAGAGTGGATTTTAATAGCTTGGTAAATCACTTTGTGGGCCACTACCTTTTGATTTTTCAAAGCGGAAGGAGGTGAGAAAGCAACTCAAGAAACTGACTGCTATATATGATGAGAGACTGAACATATACACAGGTGTTGGCTAGACTGTACAGGACAATAGATCTCTGATCCACAACCTCTGCAGCGACCAGCCCAGGGAGCCAACCACAACCTCTGTAGCAACTGGCACAGAATGATCAGGACTCTGTGAATGACTGCCAGCTTCCCTATGTTTTGCCCTTGCTTCTAACTCAGGACTAACCAGAGAAAACCAAATATGCTCCCCAAATGTCCTGCTGGTTATCCCACCTCCAACTTTCCTGTGTCAACAACCTCCAATCAGAGCATACCTGATGCCTTTTTTTTTTTTTAACTGTAAGCTTTCTCACTCCCCTGTCTGCCTTTGAGTCTCTGCCAAACACAAGAGATGGTAGCTGATCCCACACTATAGTAAGCTTTGAATAAATAGCCACTGTTCTTATTCAGGTGTTCATAGTTTATTTCCACAATGACAAGAAAACATTCCTACAAGGAGCAAAAATGATATCAGAATAACGCTTCACTGAAAGCTTCATTTATTAGCCTCAACTAATATGTATTATGCTAGTATGAGCCAGCCACTAAAATAAATTGTATTTCCCTAGGACAAACTTAAACTTGTTTAAGAAGGAAACTACTGAGCTGAAGCCTTTAGGAGTTGGAACTTTGAATCTGAGTCATTGTTTATGGTCTGTAACAGGCAAACTATTTATTTCAAACTTCTCAAAGTTCCTTGGTTAAACATGAATGGAGAGAAGGCCTCAGCAATTAACATAATAGCATAAAAGGAATTAATAATAATGTTTCTCATGCCAGTCTTCTTATTTTTAAAAAATCTCTTATTTCCCTTGAAGATTTGCAACACTATTATTAGAGTTGGTTTTTTAAAAATTATATAAATAATTACTTGTCTAAGGATATTTGTTCCTCTCTTGCTCTCAATTATGTTCAATTTACTAAACCAGACTACAAATTTTTTCTTTAATAAAGTTGGCAAACAGAGCATCTGAAAACATTTTACTTCAGGGAATGATATTCTGGTAAGTTTTACTGAAGATGACATTTTCATTAGCACTGCTAATGAACTATGCTTATTCCTTTGGGAAGCCATGATTTATTAAAAGAATTAAAAGTTTGAAAAAAACACTAAATTGCACTCATTCATTTTGAATATGACTACAGTATTTGCAATAGAAAAATTAGTGAGTATTCCCTAAAGTTGTGGTGGCTTTTAAACACTGCATAATTCTGGGTATTGCCATCAGGAAAGCATTGCACCGTTGCTCATTAGAAGGATAATGTCATTATAATAGCTTTACTCTGAGGCATAAACTAGTTAAATGAAGCACCAGAAAAAGAAAGGCAAAGTTTGTTTAGTGAATCAATCTTGTTCTAAAGTTTGGTGACTCTACATCAAGCCAGAAAGAAATTCAGCTAGTGGCTTAATTTGAAGAATCTTCCAAGGAAATGCTGCAAGAGTATACAATTCTTATAATTGGTCTCTAGGCTTCATTATGTCTTGTTCATGAAGCTGTCTGTTCACACTTAGCTTTGCAAGTTAATTGTGAACAAATCAGGAGAGAATAAAAACTCAAACAATACAGCATTGAGGAAGATCTTTTTGGATCAGTGCTTTTGATTCCCTTCTTTACATTGTGACCTTATACTGGAAGCTTGGGTGTGACTGGTGCTCTTCTGGTCCAAAGTACCAGGAGGTTCAGATCAGGTTAAGGTCAAGCTCAGTGCAGGCTGACTCTGAGGTCAGCCTACTGACATGTCCTCTTTTAGGCTGGTATTGCTTGAGGAACACAGGTTACTGGAGGTGAGTAGAGCTATTCTCCAAAGCCGAACCAGTTGGCTAGTCAGCAAAATTGCGCTGTTTGTTTGATCTGGGTTCTGAGCACAGAATCCTGTTGAATGCCTTTTAAATTTGGTCATGGAGAGAAGATGGTGCAGGAGTGAGCAAGGGAAATTCCTCTTCAGAGAAAGCTCTTACCCCAGAATCCTCTATACTCAAGGAGGAGACTGCTTCAAAATTTATAACTGTGGGGCTTCCCTGGTGACGCAGTGGTTGAGAGTCCGCCTGCCGATGCAGGAGACACGGGTTCGTGCCCCGGTCCAGGAAGATCCCACATGCCGTGGAGCGGCTGGGCCCGTGGGCTGTGGCCACTGAGCCTGTGCGTCCGGAGCCTGTGCTCTGCAACAGGAGAGGCCACAACAGTGAGAGGCCCGCATACCGCAAAAAAAAAAAAAAAATTTATAACTATGGTCTTCTTAAATGTGAAAGATAGGTTTCTGAAGAAGTGATGAGGTCAGGGGTTTTTATTATAAGATAAAAAAGACTTCAGCCAGCCCTGAGCTAGTGCTGGTAGCAAGAGAACTGCATTGGTCCTTCTGGCCCTCCTTTCCAAGGAACCTGGTACAGGATGCTCTTGGGGATGGTGCCAGTGGATAGTTCCTTTGGTGGCTCTAGAAGGAGGCTGGATCTCAGGAGGTCCTAGAGGTTGGTCAATGCATCCAACTCAGTTGTCAGTGAAAAGGTTGCTCACCTTCAAGTAGGAAATGTGAAAGCCTTAGCAACACGAAAGTCTTAATTCTTCAATAGGTCAATTCAGTTCAAGCAATATTTAATAGTGCTTATTATGTACCAGGCACTGTGACTACACAGATGAAAATGACGGAGTTCTTACCCTCAAGGAACTTTTGGTTAAAGGAAGGAAGTCGACACAGATACCTTAGGTATACTGTGATATGTAGTAAGAAAGCAAACCCTGTGCTGAGCCCTGAAGGATAAATTAGCTGAAGGAAGAAAGGTGGCAGTCGTTTCCAGGCTGGAAAGAGGAGGATGAAAGTCAGCAACAAGGCATGGGATATTCAGAGGCAAGCTAGGTACAGTGAGGGTCCTTCCTATTATCACAGATTTAGATTCCTCTGTTTTCTGAGAAGAGGAGTCTGAGTCTCTTTAGGCACAAGTGGTCGGGTGATGACCTGCACAGCCAAAAGCTGTATTCAGCACCTCGCTGAAGTTGCTACTGAAGTTGCTGCTGAAACGTGTACTATGTCCTCCTGCACAGAGGGCTGGGATTTAGCCTTCACCCTTTCCTCCTTCCTCCCCCATGAGCTTCTCACATCTTCTGACATTTCTCTGTCAATCTTATATCCCTCCCTTTTCTTTGCTTTCCCCTTGAACTTCTCGAAAATGACCTCATTTCCTAAGGCAGGGAATTCTGAGCTGAATTCAGGTCTATAACATGGTCCCACAGGTGAGATACCTTGGAGTTCCCAACATCCTTTGCTCCCAGGGTACATAAGCAGCCTGCTATCAGGCTAGTATTTGGGAAGTGATCCCATCAAGTGGGTGTTCTAGGAAGACAGCCTAATTGAGCAGCAGACTGAAAGGGGTGGAAGGCACAGGGAGGATGGGAGGAAGGGAGAGAAGCGGGCTCTGAGGGCCTGGATCTTCCTGGGTGAGCAGCTGGTCTCTCACAGTCCTGCTCCTTCTGCAGATCCAAGCTGACCTGCAGAGGGATTCTTAACTGCTGGACTCAGAAGAATAGATTGACACGGTTACCAAAGTATTCTTGAAAAATTTGCCATCGGATGGAATGAACGTTAGAATTACTTTTTTCCCCATTAACATTTTCTTCTAGTTTATGTGCTCACTAAGAAACATTAGAAAACAGAAAAGTACCAGGAAAAAGACAAAAATTAACCCAAATTGCACACCCCAAAGATAACTACTAACATTTGCTCTAGATATTTCCAGTCTTTTCCATGCATATATATTTTTCTCACAGAAATAGTATCCTACATGTTATTTGTAGCCTCTTTTTTTAAAGGGAATTTACATTTATTTTTCAGCTTCAAAGGAGCTTAACGATAATGACAGAAAATTAAGGATCTGTAGAGTGATATGTACTTCTTGGGAAATGGGTGGTGCAATTCAATTAATGGGTTAAACATTAGACATTGCAGTATTAGCTTTTTATAAAGATGTTTACTGGTTTAAGATGATCACTAAACATACATCATATGTCTACACAAACATACATCCTCTAACCAGGAAATCAGGAGATCTGAGTGATACTGTCAATATTCTGCCCTCAACTCAATAAGCAGTCTTAAGCAAATCAACCAATATTGCTTTTCTAGATAAAGTCCAAATTCTTAGACATCGTGTATGAGGTCTTGTATTGTTTGGTCCATCCAGCTATATGGAATCACATGTAGTTTCCAGAATATACCATGCTTTCCTGTGCTTGTTTTTTTGTTTTGTTTTTTTGCCTGAAACTTTCTTTCCATATGCCTTATTAATTCCTCCTTGCCTTTGAAAAAATTTTAATTATGGTAAAGTACATATAACATTAAAATTACCATCTTAATCATTTTAAAGTGTATAGTTCAGTAGTGTTAAGTACATTTACATCATTGTGCAACCAATCTCCAGAATCCTTTTCCTCTTGCAAAACTGAAACTTTATACGCAATGAACAACAACTCTTCCGTCCCTCCTCCCCCCAGCTCTTGGCAACCATCAGTCTACTTTCTGTCTCTATGAATCTGACTACCTTAAGTGCCTCCTGTGAATGGAATCATACAGTATTTGTCTTTTTGTGACTGGTTTATTTCATTTAGCATGTCAGGATTGCCTTCCTTTTTAAGGTTGAATAATATTTCATTGTATGCATATACCACATTTTATTCATCTATTCATCTGCCAGTGGACACTTGGGTGGCTTCTACTTTTTGGCTGTTGTGAGTAAAGCTGCTGTGAACATGGGTGTACAAATATCTCTTCAAGATTCTGCTTTCAGTTTTGAGGAGTATACATCCAGATGTGGAATTGCTGGATTACATGGTAATTGTTTTTGTAGCCTCCTTTTTAAACTTTGCTTTTTTATACTTCTTTTCCCCACATTAATAATAAGCCACACTTTTCCGAAATGGCTTTTATTATCCCTGGAGGATTTTTTTTCAAATGACATGCTTTTTTTTTTTTTTCAGTACGCGGGCCTCTCACTGTTGTGGCCTCTCCCATTGTGGAGCACAGGCTCCGGACACGCAGGCTCAGCGGCCATGGCTCACGGGCCTAGCCGCTCTGCGGCATGTGGGATCTTCCCGGACCGGGGCACGAACCCGTGTCCCCTACATCGGCAGGCAGACTCTCAACCACCGCACCACCAGGGAAGCCCTGACATGCTTATTTAAAGGGTTGTTTCCAATTTTCCATTATTAATAACAATGCTAGACGAATAAATATTCATCAACTGAAAAGTAGTATATACAAACTTGAAGGGACTTTTCATGTTTATTTAGAAGGGCCATTTTAAAATGAAATGAGCCAGTCACAAAAAGACAAATACTGTATGATTCCGTTTACAGGAGGCACTTAAGGTAGTCAAATTCATAGAAACAGAAAGTAGAATGATGGTTGCCAAGAGCTGGGGGGAGGAGGGAAGGAAGAGTTGTCGTTCATTCATACAATGAATTCCTAGAAGTGGAATTGCTAGGTTAAGGAGCATACATTTTTAATTTAAGGTTTTGATGCATAGTGTTACAGCACATGCACAAGCTTCTAAAGGCTTCTTTTTGTGTTACATCAGCCTCTATTGCCAGTACCCTGTGTCAGCAGGGCAAGGGCCCCAGCTTGAGGATCCTATGGTATCTTTAAACTTTACTCCCAAAGAAAACAAATCTCTATATCAAAATTCTTATTCAGAAGTGAAAGTGTTGCATAAGTCATCAGTCACAAGAAACAAAATGAACGATCAGATATTGCTGCTTAAATTTTCAATTAATATAAGTGATATCAATTCCATTTTAAAATGGCCCTTCTAAATAAACATGAAAATTCCCTTCAAGTTTGTATATACTACTTTTCAGTTTACATACCACTTCCAGTTATAGTCTTTATAATTAGTTATCATTTTCCCTGGATTACACATGAAGAAATTAAAAAGAAAGAAAGGCACCATGAGAAAGACCCAGCAGAAACAACAGATGGCAGAAGGAGATGTTCAGGTGTAAGTTACAACTAAACAACAAAAAGTTGATTAACATGTTTAAGGAAATGAAGATTTTAAAGAAATAAAATAAATTTAGCAAAAAAATTAAATTAATAAATTTAAAAAAAGAAATTTGAGGCCCAGAGACATGACTTGCCTGAGGTCACAGAACTGATCATCTGTGTCTTCTGGTTCCAAGTTCATTGCTGTTCCAATTACAAATGATTTATTTCCAGTCCTTGAGATCTGATCACGATGAGTAAGCATAGTATGGACTTTTCTAAGACTTTTTTTCCCCCAAACTGGAAAGGTGGTAATGGTTTGGCGAAGTTCGCTGAAAACTGTGATTTAATAAGAAGACATTTTGTGGCTGATACATAGTACAGAAATACAAATAGTATTTCTTCCTTCCCTGGGATTGTGTGATGCCCTTCATTATGGTGGTACAGTGTGGTGTTGAGCATGGTGGGCTCCGGGGTCAGCCTGCTCGGATTTGAACCTTGGCTCCACACCACAAGTTATGTGATCTGAACAAGTTAACTTCTCTGTGCTTTTGTTTCTTCACTTATAAAATGGACATGAACGGCTCCCACCTCACTAGATTATTGTCAAGATTAGACGAGATAATGTGAGTGCCTGGCACATGCTAATTGCCCGATACATAACAACTCGTATTACTAGTGATGAGGACCTAGGTAATAATGTTCTTTTGTTTTATCCTGGGGAGGAAGGTACGTGGAAGGGGCTGGTGCAGAACAAGGTAAGAGTGAAAATAGCTTTCTCAGATGCTGGCTGATTAAAAAACATAATTAAAGGGCTCCTCTGGTAGACTATCACCCGTTTTCAGAAATTTGATTACAATATGGTCTAATGTAGTTTAATTTGTGTTTGTTCTGTCTTGTGGTTTGTTGAGCTTCTTATATCTGTGGGCTTATAGTTTTTGTCAAATTTGAGGTATATTTGGCCATTATTTCTTCAATGATTTTCTGCCTTCCCTTCTGGGACTCTGATTACAAAAATGTTTAACAGCTTGATATTATCTGACAGATCACTAAGACCTAGTTCAGTTATTCCCCTGCCTTTTTTTCTCTCTGTGCTTCCGTTTGGAAATCTTGCATCGTTATGTTTCTAAGTTTATGGGCCCTTTATTCTGCAGCATGTAATCTGCTATTAATCAAATGAAATCATCATCATTTCAGATATTGTATTTTTCAGCTTCACAAAGCTCCATGTTGGTTCTCTATATCTTCCATTTCTCTCCACGAGATATTCATTTTCCATTAAATCTTTGAGCATTAAAGGAGGAGCGACACTGGCTTCTGTCAGAGAAAGATCCAGAACAAGAAGATTCTGCCCACGCAGAAACAACAGCAATAGCACCTTTCATTTACACAGCACGCTGAGGTTCACAAAGCACTTTCACTGCTGTTATCCTCCATAACTTACACAACATCCTTTCCTGGCAACTGGGACAGGTACTACTATCACCAGGTTACAGATGAGAAAACTGATGCTCAGACATATTTAAGTGACTTGGCCAGAGTTCTATTGGCTCAGAAGTCTACGAGCCATCGTTAACGTTCTTACTGACCTCTGACATTTTCCGTTCAGGTGTTTAGAAAAGAAGCTTAGATTCTCTGCCTCAAGAAATTCTGATGCACACACGACACTGATAGACTCTCAGAGTTCTTTAACCTGCCTCCATCCCTTTGTAAATTTTTTAATGTAAGACTAAAAGACATTTGCTACCACTACCAATTTGTTAGTTCCTCCCAGAGTATAAAAGGCATTGTGCAGTGGATTGGGAGGATTCAATAGTGTGTTCCTCATAAACTTATTGACATTTATTAGCAGGGAGTCCACTGATGTCCTATGATGATCCTGGGACATCTAACTCACCTTCAGTCACTAATTAGCCCTTGCATCACTGCTATATTGTAGCCTTCATTTTCAACTTTGGAGAGTCTAGTCTGAAAATCGTTGAATGATTTATACCTAGTGTAGTATAAATTGGACTAGGATTCATTTCTCTTTTTCCTTTTTCAAGAAATTACATCAGCAAATCAGTATCTATATCAGTAGTTTTAAAACTTCTTCTTTTTAGCAGAAGCATGCCTTTAAAAAAACAAAAGCTTTTTTTTTTTTTTTTGCTGCACACGTGACTTGCAGGACCCCAACCAGGGATGGAACCCAGGCCCCCTGCAGTGGAAGCGTGGAGTCCTAACTACTGGACCACCAGGGAATTCCTATAAAAATAAAACCTTAAGTGGAGCCCAACTACATAACACAGATAAAAGTGGAACTGATCTGGTTGAACAGGGGTGGGACTGGCAGAGGCGGTGCCACCAGAGTCCTGCCCTTAGATCCCACATGGGAAACCTGAGGCCCTTCTGCTGAGCCCTAGAGCTCCAAAGAACTGGAAAAACACTGACTTGTATAATAAAATTAAAACATCCATTCATCCTTCCTTCTATCCAACAACATTTGCTGAGTCCCCATAGTGTGAGATACTGTATTAGACCTTGGAGAAGCAGTAGTAAGAGATAATGCCTTAGCACAGGGTCAGGCACCAGGCAAGTGTTTGACAAATAGTATAGAGAATGAGGAAAAAGAAGCCCGAGGAGCTGAGGCTGGATACAACAAGAATAATTCTAAGACTAAAACGAAAAAGGGGATCAAGAATGCAGGTGGAGTAGGCAGGGATAAAACTTTCCCTCAGGTAGCTTCTCTTCAAGAAAGACATTTTGTTGACCTCATCTTTTGCCAAGATCTGTTGCCACCTCACTTCCTGGGTTCCTACAACTCTATTTCTCTTCACTTCACAAAGTGGGGTCAAATTAGTTAGGGCTATTTTGCTTTAAAGTAACAGAAGCTTAATTTGTGAATTAAAATATAAAATAAAACCAGAGTGGGGGCGCACTTTTTTTGGAGGGAGGCTTGGGAAACTCTTAAAACTTAATAATGAGAAAACAAACATCTCAATTTAAAAAGGGCAAATACCAGAATAGACCCTTCACCAAAGAAGATATACAAATGGCAAATAAGCACATGAAAAGATGCTCAAAATCAGTAGTCATTAGGGAAATGGAAATTAAAACCACAATGAAATACCACACCTACTGAGATGTCTACAATTAAAAAGACTGACTAGACCAAGTATCGACAAAGATGTATCAATAGAACAAGTGGAACTCTCATACACTTCTAGGGGAAAGTGAAAATGATACCATGACTTTGAAAAACAGTTTGGCAGTTTCCTACAAAGTTAAATGTACATCTACCACATAACCCAACTGTTAGGCATTTACACTAGAGAAATAAAACATACGTCTATATATAGACTTTTCACATCCATGTTCATAACAGTTTTGCTTGTAACGTCCAAAACTGTAAACCACCCAAATTTTCATCAACAGAGCGAATGGATAAACAAATTGAGGTATATCCATGGACTGGAATACTATTTGGCAATAAAAAGGAATTAATTATTGATACAGATGGATGAATATCAAAATAATTATGCTGAGCCAAGGAAGCTGGACACCTCCTGAAAAGAGCATGATCTCATTTATATAAA
Organism: Mesoplodon bidens; assembly: GCF_964165515.1. NCBI lineage: Eukaryota > Metazoa > Chordata > Mammalia > Artiodactyla > Ziphiidae > Mesoplodon > Mesoplodon bidens. The sequence goes on along the minus strand of NC_138161.1, from coordinate 110,658,102 downwards.
AGTCTAGAAAATGAAAACTGATCTATCATGATGGATAGCAGATCAGTGGTTACCTTGGGATGGGTTGAGGGGGCATGTAGGGCAGGAGAAAGGGATTACCAGGGGCCATGAGGAAACTTTTGGGGGGTAAAGGATGCATTTATTGTGGTGATGGTTTTAGGTTATACACTTTTTATTTATTTATTTATTTATTTATTTATTTATGGCTGCATTGGGTCCTCGTTGCTGTGCGTGGGCTTTCTCTAGTTGAGGCGAGCGGGAGCTACTCTTAGTTGTGGTGCACAGTCTTCTCATTGCGGTGGCTTCTCTTGTTGCGGAGCACAGTCTCTAGGCACGTGGGCTTCAGTAGTTGTGGCATGCGGGCTCAGTAGTTGTGGCTTGCAGGCTCTAGAATGCAGGCTCAGCAGTTGTGGCGCACAGGCTTAGCTGCTCCGTGGCATGTGGGATCTTCCCAGACCAGGGATCAAACCCATGTTCCCTGCACTGGCAGGCAGATTCTCAACCACTGTGCCACCAGGGAAGCTCCCTCAGGTTATATACTTTTGTGAAATCATGAAATCGCACAGTTTCAATACATGCAGCTCATTGTATGTTGATTATACTTCAGTAAAGCTTTTTTTTTTCCTTTAATGCTAACAAACAAGGAATTTCTCTTAAAAGTAAACCTGCAGTTACCATACCCAGCAAATTTCACTCTTGGGCATTTAGGCCATAAAAATGAAAACTTATGTTTACACAAAAAAACTGTAGGAGTGTTCACAGAAGCTTTATTCATATTAGTGAAAACAAAAAACCAAAAAACTGGAAACAATACAAATATTCTTCAGTGGGTGAATGGCTAAACAAATTCTGGTACATTCATACAATGGCATACTACTCAGCAATAAAAAGGAACAAATTATTGATACATGCAACAGCTTGGAGGATCTGAAGTCTATTATCTTAGTGATGAAAGGCAATCTACAAAGGTTACGTACTGTATGATTCCACTTATAATCATCCTCAAATTACAAAACTATAGAGGGCTTCCCTGGTGGCGCAGTGGTTGAGAGTCCGCCTGCCGATGCAGGGGACACGGGTTCGTGCCCCTATCCCGGAAGATCCCACATGCCGCGCAGCGGCTGGGCCCGCGAGCCATGGCCGCGGAGCCTGTGTGTCCGGAGCCTGTGCTCCGCAACGGGAGAGGCCACAGCAGTGAGAGGCCCGCGTACAGCAAAAGAAAAAAAAAAAAAAAAAAAAACACAAAACTATAGAGATGCAAAGGAGATTCGTGGTTGCCTGGGGCCAGGGATGGGTCAAGGAGGTGTGACCTTAAGAGGTTGCATAAGGGAGTGACTTTGTGGTGATGGAACTGTTCTGTATCCTGATTGTTCTGGTGGTTACATAATTTATGTGGGGTCAAATTGCGTAGAAATACACACACACATTCATACACAACAGATGAGTGCATGTGAAAACTGAATGAGGTCTGTAGTCTACCTAACGTCAATTTCCTGGTTTTGATATTGTACCAAAGTCATATAAGACGTCACCATTGGGAGATGTTAATAGCTCATAACTCTATGAGCTATTTTTGCAACTTCCCGTGATCTATAATGATTTCAAAATAAAAAGTTTACAAACATGCATAATGGACAATAAAAAAAAAACTCTTCTGGCGATGGCAGTTTGGGCTGGTAAGGTGAATGCTCTCTAAGGCATACTTTCCCCCCAAAGCTCTACCTAAATGCCTTTAATTAAGTAGCCAGTATGAGACAAAGAACAAAGGAATTCCTATTCCTTCTCATTTTAAACAGAGGCAAAAACCCCAAAATGTTGAACAAGTCTATGAACAAGTAGTCTTGATTGGTCTTATTTCTTCAAAGCAGGAGGCACAAGAATGTGAGTTTGTAGAGGGCAGGGACAGTGTCTTTATGATTCTAGCACCTAGTCCAGGGCTTGGCTCATAGGAGAAGCCCAGAAAAGGCTTTTGGAAGGAAGGAAGATAGGGAAGGAGGGAAAAAGAAAGGTAAGGAAAGGGAAGAGACCTCCAGGAGAACTTGAACCATCTTCTCTTTTGTGTCAGTGCAGAAAGGTCATGTTAGTTAATGACAGACCAGTGTACAGGACCCATTCCACATATGGGGAGGAGTGTGGACAAGGAAGGATAAGGTCCTCTGTGTGGACCTCCTCATCCTTAGAACATGAAAATCATAACTCCTGCTGGACTTCCCTTTCATCAGGGGTCAGGGTGCCCTGTATAGATGAGGCTGCATCTAAATAGGCTAGAGCCAGGCTGGGAATGGGAGGGCCTGAAAGAGTCACTGAATCAGTCTGTAGTGGAAGACTTTAAGGATGAATATGAACTGAGGTCTTGACAGAGAGCTCAGATTCAGCCAAAGGTGAACAAATTCCAAACCCAGTTCAGAAGTCCAGAGTGAATCCCAAGGGGAACCTATAATTAGGAGTCAGATGGCGCAGGACTGGCATGATCAGAGACAAGCATGGATGTCTAAGCAGGGGCTGGGGTGGGGGCATTCCTTGCCCTCATCTGTCCTGGGGCCCACCCGATGACAGAGTTACAGACACAGCCAGAACTGATGACTTCATTGTGACTTATTTCATAAAGGAGTTACCAGAATATGAAGCTTTCTAGAATACCTTGAACTCCTCAAAACGTTAGGAAAATAATTCATATTTATTCAGATTCTCAGGGTTCTTTTCTCAACATTATCTTGAAGGTTCTGTAATTCAGCTTTTGTAGATTGTCTGGGCTCAATGTCATCTAACCAAATTGTCCCCTTGTTCTAGTTCATACCTCTTTCTCCCCCTGGATTCCAAGGTTTTGTGTTTTTAAAAGGGTCAGGCTGTTTGGGGCCTGTTTGCACTTCATTATTTGGTTATACTGCCTCCCCCTATACTTATGTGACTTCAAATTCCACATTTCCTCTTACAATCCTTTACACTATGGCATAGCTACTCAAGTTTACAGGGCTCAAGGATATAGATTTAGCAGAAATATGGATAGCTTGTTTTATTAAGAAATACACTGAACATAATACCGTGGGGCTACATTTTCCCTCGTGACAGCTCTGGACTTACATTTCTCATCCATCTTCTTAACCTTTCACATCATTTCCTGAAGCCATTTCATCTTCCTTCTAAAATGCCAACCTAAAAATAAGTAATCACACTGAAGAGGATCCAGATGGAAACAAAAACATGGACACACTCATTCCGTACGCAAAACATTTTCTATATTTGTCAGTAGACAAGTTTGCTTCTCATCTTCATGTTTGCCTCATTACAGGGGTGTAGTAGAGATTAAAAGAAATGTTTTGGCCCGTTGGAACAAAATTCATTCTACATGGCTTTTGACTTCAGGTGGTAATAGTTTATTTGGGCACTGTACAAGCCTAAGAAAATCCTCTGGAAATAAATATGACTAATTTATATTTTTTTTATTTAATCAAACTAAGACTTCAGATTATTGTATGCATTCTTAAGAAGTATATTTTTGTTTCTATCAGTTGGGGAAAGAAGGCTGTGTCAGGCTCAGAGCTTGGCAACTTCTGTCGTTTTTCTTGGTATAGGAATATGGAACACTTTGTAAGGCATGTTTTTAGCTTCTTAGACACAATTACGACATGAGAGTCATGAAAACCAGAGGAATGCTGTAGATTACAAGTAAAGTCATAAATGTAAAATAGACTAATCAGAATCCACAGTGAGCTACTATTTTTAGAATGTTCTCATTTTATTCTCTTTTTAGAAGAAAGAAGAGCAACACACACAAACACACTTTTATCAGAGGGGATTTTGTGAGTAACTTTTTTTTCAAAGGAATCTTCCTGTGTCAGTACACATTCATCTAAAACCCCATGTTTTCTGTATCTTCAGTCTTGTTCAATGGCAATTGGCATTCAAAACGAGAAAGCTGAGAGGCCACAAGATATTGAATCACCAAAGAAAAAATTAACATTCATCATCAAAGTAAGCAATCTTTCGACACCATATCAGAACAATTTTCAGAATAAAGAGTTGAAACAAAAAGTGTTTACTGAGTAACTATCTTTCTGCCAGGAGAGGCCTTGTTCCCTAGGCAGGGTGATGAATCTTTGTGAGATTGTATTAAAGAGTTAAAAATTTTAGGACCAAGTTAACGATGTAAACCACTGAAGTCTGCAAATTATTCCCCCACAATTTGAAAAAACATTAGCCCTTAAATTGTGTGGCTTTAGAAAATGGCCCATGTGTGCGACTTAGACTTTCTATCATTAAGTTTAATCTATGTGAATTGTCAGTCATGATTTGATTATCTTTTAGGCTCCAAAAATGTTGCTAAATTTCAAAGTACAAGTGCTGCAAAGGCAACCCAATGGTTGGTATGCACAGTTCCCTGAAAAAGATGTTGAGCCTCAAAACCAAGGGAGCACATTTTAAAATATTTTCAAGGCGACAAAAGTATAGCCACTCTATGCTGCACACTCACACACCCAAATCCCACCATGTAGGTCCTGTGTAGACACAGCCCTGGCCCAAAGCTGGATGTGGTCTCTCCCCTTTCAAACTCTCTGAAACGTGAAAGTACTAGCTTGTGATTCCAGGATATCTGTTCATTCCCTGGTCAGGAACTTGGTTTTTCTTGTGACATGTACTAAATTGTACTCTGTACATGCTTCATCTCCCCTACTAGATTATAAACTTTTCGAGTGCAAGGACCGTCTCTGTTTTATCTTCTTTGACATAACATAGATGAACATGGTAAATTATAAATTACTTTCGCAGGTCTAAGTTTCTATTCTTGTGGCGTTCTTTGCATCTATTAGTACGTTACACATCGTAGGTGCCTAAGAAAGATTTGTTGACTGACTGACATACTGAACAAGTGAACGCCTTCAATTATTTCCAGAATTACTACCAGAATTCCACATGGTATCTAGAAAAGAAAGGCCCAGCAAACAGAAGGTCAGCTCTCTAAAGGGCATTTGTTGGAATGGAGCCTGGCAGGCTGACCTGCCACCCTCAGTTCACAGTCCACCAGACACCAGTGCCACCACCGATCCTTCCAGTTCACGCTATAGGATTTGGTTGCACCCTGTGGCATACTGGCAAGGGGTCCTCAGGGAAGTGTGGCTGTCTGACCCCAAGCTAAAAGGTATTTCAGGACTGGTGAGTGCAGAGGTTGCCAAAAACCACCTCCACCCTTTGGATGTGCAAATAGCAAGCATTAGCACAACTCTCCTCCCTCGAGAAGCAAGGGAAACTAAAAACAACTAAACCCACGTGAGGGTCTAATTAAAAGAAACCAAACCAGGCACTTTGCTTTGTTGCCCTTTCTATGCCAAATGCCTAGAACTGAATACGTGCAGAAAACTGTCCCATTTTCCAAATGCTTCCAAATTTTTCAAGGCTTTCTAGACTGTTGATCAGTTATAATCTGTCCTGGAACAGAGACGTCATCTTTAGGGGAAAAAGCACCACCTCATTTGAGTAGTATATGTGGGAAAACTCTCAATAAATCACTTTCTCATTACTAAATACTTCTCCTGTTTTAAAATCCAGAAAGGAAAAAACTGAGATTTCAGAATGGTCACTTTCTATGTTGAATTGGTAATCTAGAGGCCCACTGGCCACCTCCTCATCCTTCATCCTTAGCCAACCACAGGTGAAGTCAGGAGCACCCAGCTTCTCTGACGTTTGCAATGCCTCCCTTAGAACATTTACCAACTGCTGTATTTTTTTCCACAGAGTCTCACTATTCGCTATAAATACTAAAAGAACAGGCCCCTTGTTCTCAGGCAAGAAAACACAGAAGCTTCATTTGTTGACTATTTGTAGCCACTATGCATTTTGTGTGCTTTATAGCTTCTTGAATGATTGTTTAATTGTGAATATATTGGCATGTGATTTGAGGTCAGCTGTTTGTTCCCTGGGTGGTACAGTCAATCCATAATCCTGACAGGGAGAAATCTCATTAAAGTTCAAGCTTCAAATTCTAGGCTATCAACATATAATCTCTAGCTCTTCAAATCCTATACATCTCATGAAATATTTCTCAAACTATTTAATTTTCCTTGGATATAGTTTTAAAGCAGTTTCCCTTTTCTTCATTGCTCTAAAAAAAATGCAGATTGGCAAACAGAAAAGAAGACTGGTTCCAGTTTCTCCACCCAAAGATACAATTAATATTTTGATACATAGTCTTCTCAGCTGGTTGAGAGAGTTCTTTGAAAGAGCACCGAAACAAACTCAAAATAAGCTTCACCAGGGCTTTAAGTGTTGCCACATTCTTCAAAATCTTTTCTTCTTTTTTTAAAGCCAAAACCACATAAAGTAAGATTTTCTTTGATTTAATGTTTTCAGTTTGCCATCAGTATACAGCTCAAGTGGGCCTTCAGTCTCTGGGGAAACGGTGTTTTTAAGAAAAAAGGTGGATTTCTGCTGTTTCAAAGCCCGTTACAAGAATGACTTAACTGATCACTGATGTCCTGCTCCTCCCAGATTACCTGCCACCCCACCCCAGCACTTCTTAAACACCTACTCTGGGATCCCTACTTGGGGATCTTTGGCCTCCAATTTTGTCTCTGAGGGGTGAGAGGAGTGTCAAAGGAATAATATTGGAAGCAAATAAAACAATACTATAGTGGTCAACTCTGGAAAATTGGAACACAGATGTTGGTTGTATTAGTTTCTATATTCTTACAGATATTTTTAAAGTTCTAAATATCAATAAAACTAAGCAAAAGATATGGTCCTTGTATTCAAGGAGTTCAGGGTCTGGTGCAATGCTCAATTACAGGACATACAAGATTTGCAAACAGATCATCTGTCTAGAGAGCCTTCTAACAGAGGTTAATAAAAAGTGCTAGACTCTAGCAGCTAGAGGAACATAGAGCAGGGAGCACCTGACCCCTCCTCAGCAATGTCTTCTTAGAGAATGTAGGAAGGCTTCTGTAAGGTGGAAAGCTTGACTTGGGGCTGGGAGGATGAGTAGTTCTCTGTGGTTTCAAGTGTGAGTAAGAGTGCGCTGCAGAAAAAAAACCATGACCTGTGTGAAATCAGACTCTGAGACCATACTGTGTGCTTGGAGAAGAGAGCATATTTTCAGTAGGACTGGGCTTGTTCTGTGTCAGCTGATGAGCTTGGAGAGGTGGGCATTTACTAGGTGGTGAAGAGTCCCATATGACAAGTTACCCAATGGTTGATAAAGAACCAGTGAAGCAAGTGAAGGGAATAATGCAAATTTTGTGTTGGCAAAATCCTTCAGGGGACAGTGTGGAAGACAGATGGGAGGGAGGTGGAAAGGAGGCAGAGAAACCAATTAGGAGGCTCCTGCAATGATCTAGGTGAGAGATGATGAAGGTCTGTAATAGGCCAATGGCAGAGGGGGAGCGGAGGACAAATGGGAGATCTTTAGAAGATAGAATCCACACTTCATGGAGACAAATTGGATATGCAGGGAGGGAGAGGACAGAATTGAGAGTGACTGCAGGTGGGTTGGATGATTGCGTAAATTCACTGAGATTGGGTGGAGAAGGAATGGAGAAGGACACATGAGTAAAATTTGCAACATGCTGAGTTTGGGGAACCTGTGATACATCTTGAAGTTGCCCAAGAGACCACGAGGTACAGAGATTTGAGGTGAGTGTAGCAAGTGTGGTCTCTAGGCTAGAAGTAGACTCATCCATGCTGAACCCTGGGGCTGAGGCCATGACTCTGCTGAAAGTGTTCTGGGAAGAATGAGGGAGAGAGAACAGAGGCTGCAACTCTGGGGATGCTCAGCGATTAAGAGGCTGAGGGGTGGTCCAAAGGGAAGAAGACTCGAAGAGAGATGATGTCAGTCAATGTTGCATCTGTTAAAGGAGGAGATCACTTCAAGAAGGAAGGAACAGGGCTTCCCTGGTGGCGCAGTGGTTGAGAGTCCACCTGCCGATGCAGGGGACACGGGTTCGTGCCCTGGTCCTGGAAGATCCCACATGCTGCGGAGCCATGGCCGCTGGGCCTGCGCGTCTGGAGCCTGTGCTCCGCAACGGGAGAGGCCACAACAGTGAGAGGCCCGCATACTGCAAAAAAAAAAAAGAAAGAAGGAACAGTCTCTAGGTTAGAGCTGGCAGACAAGCCATGTAAGAGTTGGTGTTGCCAGATAAAATACAGAGTGCCCTATATGATCATCCATGCCAGTAAATAAAGCCAAAACTAATTAAAAAAAAAGAGTGCCCAATTAAATTTGTATTTCAGATTGAAACAAATTTTTTTAGTATAAGTAAATTCTCTACTTTTATTTGCTAATTACAGCAACCCTAGTAAGATAAAGACTAAAGTGTGCATGTCAGTGTGGTAGCTAAAGCAGGGTCAGCGGATGGCAGGGAGCAGAAGCAGGAGGAGACTTAGAGGCAGTGCATGTGAACCAACCTTTCCAGAAATCAGGCTGTGAAGCAATAGGGTCAGGGCGGGGTTAAGACACAGAGGATTTTCCTAAGGGGAGCAGGCACTGTATGCTTCATCCCTAGCCACCCCCACCAGCCAGAAACCACAAGGTTCAAGGCCATGTCTTACCTGTCTTTGTAATCAAAATGCTGACCTGCCCAGACCCTTTCTCTTGTGCATCAGAAACTCAGTAAGAGGTTGCTAAATTAAATCCTTAGACTGGGTTTTTCCATACCTGTAGTAAAGAACTAACGTAATCCAGGAGATGCCTCACTTTTGCCTCTAGCTGAAAATTATGACCCAATATATTTGGGGCAAATATCGTTCATGTTTATCAGAATGACCTGAGAAACTGCCTCAGCTCCCCATTTCTACTTAGCAACAAACGCACTTCTAAGAGGCCAATTGTGCTCTCTCTCTGCCTGCGAATACACAGTAGCAACAGGAGCAGCTGGGAATCTCTTAATTGCCTTGTGCTTGTCAAGATGATGCAACTTTCCAGGTGAGTGAAACAGATTCTGAATATCTGGCTGAGGGGAAAACAAAATAAAACAAACCTTGCACCAAACCAGGAGAGTAAGTTTCTCAAGAGGCTTTCTGAGGCCAGTGGGAAACTTCAGTAGCCTTCAGCTCGAGCTGACGTTCGCTGCACCGCGCGGCTCACACACTGCCTTTCCTCCTTTACACAGCTAAGTGAAATCCACTCACCCTGTCGGAGGAATACACCAAACACAAAAACAAACCCATTAAAGGGCCGCTCAGCCTTGCTTTAAGTGATCAGAAGCAAGCAAGCAAATGCACAGGTGCTTCCCAAGACAGGTCTTTGCCATTTCTGCTCCTAATGCACCGTTGAGTCAACACTGGAGATGCCCTGGACTCTGCTCGGGAGGGAGGAAGGAGGCCCTGGTGCTGAAGTGAGGGCTCTGGGGCTTTGCCCCTGCTATGGCACAGAAAGGAGGCCCCAGGATACATCTGGAGGGAACAGGGTCTGGGGGTGCTTTCTGTTGGTGGAACGAAAAAGAAAAATGGCTTAATGGAAAAGCTTGGATTTTGAGGTTGGATTAGACCTGGGTTCAATCCCTTACTCTAGTTTTTTTTTTTTTTTTTTTTTTTTTTTTTTGCGGTACGCAGGCCTCTCACTGCTGTGGCCTCTCCCGTTGCGGAGCACAGGCTCCGGACGCGCAGGCTCAGTAGTTGTGGCTCACGGGCCCAGCCGCTCCGTGGCATGTGGGATCCTCCCGGACCGGGGCACGAACCTGTGTCCCCTGCATCGGCAGGTGGACTCCCAACAACTGCGCCACCAGGGAAGCCCCCTTTACTCTAGTTATGTAGTATTGGGATCTATAACATGGTGGTTGAGAGCTAAGCTTTAGAGTTGGACACTTTTGGATTTAATTTCTAGTGCTACAAGTGGAACAACGATAACACTTTTCAAAATACCTTCCTTATATATTCTTCTTGCAGTCATTCTGCCTTTATGGCTCTAAGAAAGAGAATAAGATGGACGGCACCGCAAGAAGGAGGAGGATGTGACATGGGCACCATCGCTGTCAAACAGTTGGAGGGAAAGGAACAAGGAGACAAGGAGTGGGAGGCAGAAAAGGAAAGGAAGAAGTGCCCAGAAGGTGAGGATTAGAAACCGTCAGTTCAGTTGAGGAAGATTCCAGAGCAAAAGGCTGGGCTCCTCTTGCTGCCTAAGAGACTCTGGGAGGAGACTGCCTTAGAGGATCCCACACTGACCAGGGGTCGGCTCACAGAGCAGAGAGCAGGCCTGAGGCAGGACTGCCCCCAGCTTGGTGCTTCCCAGCCTGAGCCAGAAGCTCCTGGGGGCCCCCAGTGGGGAATGCAAAAGGTCACCAAGAGCTGAGGCCAGCAGGCCCGCCACAGGGGGAAGTGACCCAAAGCAGAGTCTGTGAGGAGGACCGCCCACACCATAAGGGACAGGCCAAGACCCAGATCTGCTGTATTGGTGACAGCCGGGGTGCCGCTGAGCCAGCAGCAGGGCGGAAAGAGGGAGGGGACGTCACATCGTGCCGGGCCGGAGAACAGGCCACATGCTTGTGCGGCATGGACTTTGGCTGCAGGTGTGAATAGGGCCCTGTGAGCAGGCATAGTAGGGACTTAGGGTGGTGAGAACCTACAGAAGCAGACAAGGACCAGCCTTCTCAAGGGGCAGAGGGGAGGAGCAATAGCCTGGAGAGGGAGAGATAGCCTGGGAAGAAGTTTGAGCCTTGAATTATTTAAATACTCGTTCAAAAGAAACTGAGAAAACTGGGAAAAAATAAACACAAAAAATAACATCTCAAAAAAAAATTTCTTTTACACCCATTCTTCCTCAAAAAAAACACCCTGAGATCTTTGACTTGACAAATTTTGATTTTTTTTCCCGCTCCTCACTGAGATTTGGGGCTCTAGAGGTCAAACTCATCAGTTATGGACAATAAAGGACCCCACCAAGTATGCACATTTGAGGTACAGTGTATAAATTTACAGGACCCCCCTCTACTAGAGGAGCTTTGTAAACTTGGTTTATCTTAACTTCTTTGGGCCTCAGCTTCCTCATCTACAAAATGGGAATAATACTACTTCATAAGTGTTGTTGGGTGTATTAAATGAAATGATGCATGTGAAGCACTGTACAGTACTCAGCACATAATTGTGCCTGTTAATGGTTATATAACATTATTACTTAGCTTCCACCAGCTTCATTTTCTACCGCTGTAAACTGGGATTGCAATATTCATCTCACACAATAGGTTTGCAAATAGCGTTACTTTCCCTTTCTCCTCTATTCCCTTTTCTGAAGAGCTACCGTTTATCTTATCTCATCTTCTACCTCAAATAAATACATCTCTATTCATTTATTCAATCAAGACTGTTTTCCGAGTTTCAGCTTCGTGCAGATCACTCTCCTGCGGGTTTCTGAGATGATACATGCACAGTATTTATCATTCATGGTCTGCTGGTTGAGGGGGGAGGGGCAATATTTTTACATCTCTATCGTTCGTAGAAGGGAAAAATGATGAGTGGATAGCAAAAGTACTGCAGTAATTCAGAGGAGGCAGTGCTGATTTCTAGTTAGAAGTCAGGGAATGCTTCCTGCATAACCTGGAATTTGAGCCAGACCTTGAAGAATGAGAAATACTTAGGCAAGTGAAGATTGGGGAGGGCACAAGGATGTGTGTTGAGATGGTTCTGTGTGACCAGTTCAGAGAAGATGAAAGGTTGGGGAAAAGATAGTAGGCTGGAGAGCTGGGTACAGGCTTGATATGATGAGCCCACGATGCTATTAAGCTAACAGTCATCAACTTTTCACTTTCTCATATTTCATGAAAGGAAGGAGAAGGAGAAGGAACTAAAATGTATTGAGCTCCAGATACACGTGAGCCACTGCACAGAGAAGATTGTTCTATGTATAGTATCTCTAAACCTCATGGCCATGCTGGAAGGTAGTATTCACAGAGGAGGGCACTGAGGTTCAGGGAGGTTAAGTAACTTACCTAAGATCACACAGCTAGAAAGTGATCCACTGAGAATAAAATCTGGGCTTGCCTGATCCAAAACTAGTGCTATGAGACAAGGCCTTTAGGCCTTACCTGTTCTACCTGTTTCCTTGTGAAAGCATCACTTCTTTCCAGCTCCTGTGTTTAAGGAGGTTCTCTCACCAATAACTTAGCAGTCAGGGTGAGGTGGAAGCATTCTGAGGGACTGAAACCCAGTGGTGTGATGTTTTTGATTCCAGGATTCAGGGTCATGGAAAACTGCCAGAAGGATATGGGTCTTCTCCTCCTGCAAATGGCCCCATGAGTGTCCTGGCAATCTTGAGCCACCTAAGGAGAACAGTGTCGGGGATGAGACTCAGCTTTGGAAGGTAATGGGAGCCTAAATGAGGGACACCCAAGATACTTTCATCTTCTGTGTATTTATGCTCCATTTAAGTCCCAGGGGATTACATTTTGAGGTGGATCTTAAGGCAGGATATATGACAGACTAATGTTTATTTGAGGAGGCTCAGAAATACGTGTCTCCCCAGCTGGAACCAAAACAGCGAGACCCAGGACAGTTTTGGTTTTGTACCATAAATCTTCTCTCTGGGGAATGAGAAACCAGATCCGACCCTGTGAGCCCTGGGGTAGTGACTGAGGCTCAAAGAGATAGGTTGACTTCTCCAAGCTCACATATGGGAAGAGGCGGAGTCAAGATGAGAGCCCGAGGACTGTGCTCCTGGCTTCCTTACTGTGCTGCTCACAGGAGAATAAACTCACCTAATCACAGGACTAGAAACCAGGTTTACAATCTCAATGGCCTGTGGCTGGTTCTAAGAGAATCATAGAATTTTTACAATTAGAAGAGACAGTAAAGATCATTTCATCCAATTAACTCATTTTATAGACGAGAACACTGAGGTTCAGAATAGGAAATTGACTCGCCCAAGGTCACAACACTTAGTGCTGGGACTTGGCCTAGGTCACAGACACTGCCTGTGGTCAGTGCTCTTTCCACTGAGGCTGAATGATACGTTCCACGGACTATTAACCACACCAACTCCCACGCCCCCATCCTGCCCACTCACATGTGGAGAGTCAAGAGGTCATCAATCACTACTTCCATTTAGACAGGCATACCTTTCTAATTTTATGAAGGAGATAAAAACATGTCCTAATTTCAAATCAACCAGAGAAAGCAATTCCCCAGACATCTGGTACTTTTCTGGTTTGAAAGCCCCTACATTTTTTTCCGGCATAAGTCTTAGAAAGTCAAAGCAGAGAGTTGGCTCCCATGCTCCAGCTCATTTTTCACGAACCTCCCCAAATGCTAAACAGATTTCCTGTACCCTTGGTGACAAGAACCTCCTCCCTGGCCAAAATTGTGCCCCACTTTCTTACCCCAGTAATATGATATGCATGGCCTCACAGCCATCTCCTGCAGGGGCAGCCAGCAAGCATCCTAGGCTGTCTCATGCTCTGTAACAAAATGCCTGGAGCCCACCTCTTTCCTAGTCTCCTTTTTCTAGGAGGGGGCCATGACTTGCTCCCATGAACCCAGGCAGGGACTCTTTCCCATCACTTCTTGCAATGAGGTATTTCATGGGGCCTGAGAGAGGAAATCAGGTCTCTGCTCCCCCTCAGAAGGCCCTTTCTCTAGGTCTGACATAACTTTCTACTCCAAGACAGGGCCAGTGAGTATCCATTTGTGTTCCTGCCCTGCATTCCAGCAGGATCCCTCGGGCACTGTGGCTGGAAATGATTTGTGTAGGGAACTTGGCCAGCTTCTCTTTTAATCACTCACATACTCACAGATACAGGGAATCCCACCACGTTCACCTGGGGGATGGAAGAAACCTTCCTCACTTTGACAGGGTCTCCCTAAGTGATGCAATAAACAGTGAGGCTAGTCTCCAGGAAAGATGTTCTAAAGAGCCTCCTTCTCCGAGGGTTAATTGTAAAATCAGTATCTTCAGGAACCCCTCCCCCTTCCTGGGAGCTTCTGCAAAGCAGACACTTCTCAGATAATGTCCAGACATCCATTCACCCTGCAGTGCTTCCTGAACACTACTCTGACTGGGGAGGAGGGTAGGGTGGAGCTGGGCCCGGAAGAAAGGGCAAGATTTGCTGACAACATTTAGGCAGGGGGATGGTGGAAGCCAAGGCCTGGGAGAATGAATGATCTGGGGTGGATGAGGAAGGGGGAGTCAGGGGGCAACTGGAGGGAAACAGAGGTCTTGTTGGGGAGGAGGGAGTGATGACTAGTCAGGGTCCCAACAGGAAACAGAGGGCACACCCAAGATGGGATAATTTGAAAAGGGTTTATCTGCAAACGTGTGGGTGTAGGAGAACCACAAAGAATAGCCCAGTAAACCAGGCTCGGTAAGAGGCAAGGAATTACACCTCTAGGCACAGAGAGACTATGACTAGAACAGAGAGAGAGTGTGCAATAGAACAGCTGCCTTAGAAGAACAGAGGCCTCAGTCAAGGATGCAGCCAGTTCCAGGCAACCTTGCAGGGAGAGGTCCTGGCAGAGGCGGATTTACAATGAAACTGGTCAAGTTCAAGCTGTAGGGTTCAGAGTTGCACAGGCCCCTTCCCAGGCCTGGGAAGGAACCCTAGCAAAGTTCATATGTTCCATGTTTTTATAAATTTTGGGGGGTAAATTTTGTAAAAGTAAGATATTTTTGATCCTAGTTTCCCTCTGCCACACACGTCCTATGTTGGGTGGCTTTGGAGGCGTCATGGGCATTTTTAGGATCTGGTTAAGGAGGAGATGAGTTTGGGTTTGGTGTGATATATTTAAGTTGCTCACAGTCACTCTGTATATATTTAATTCACCGCTAGCTGTCTTCATGTAGGAATGGCTTCCAGGAATACTCTTACCGCCAACTCATCTGATGTCATGACTTGAAGGTACAGAGAGGTCAGTTGTAATAAGGATGTGTCCTTTGGTGCCCAGCATGGATGTATGTGGGTAGTGAAGAGAACAGAGGTTTGTGTGAGGAACCAGGGCTGGTCTGTGGCCCATCATCAGACGTAAAATTTTAAGTCTAGAATTCAGTTCTCATTGTCAGTAGTATAACGCAGCACCTGCAACTATAAACGCACCATACTATTTCTTTTTAAATGGAATTTCACATACTAGTTCTCAGATTCCTGTGTTTATAGCCTATAGGCATAAAAAAATTTCACATCATATCAAAATTAGCAATTTATTAAGACGAAGAAAGAAAATGCAAATAGAATTAAAGGACCTTGGATTATTCGATAATCTTATTAATGGAGGAGTAAAGCATATGAACTCATTGGCAAAAAATTTACATTTCTTACTGCTTTGATACAAAATCCTGACATCTATGAAGATGTCCTAGATGGGGTTCCCTAGAAATGGCCTATGAAATGGAAAGTTGCATGTAACTTTTTTACCGTGGAGAGCTCTCAGGAGTTATACTTGTAAGGAAATGAGGATGGCAGGACTGGGAAAAGCCGACCAGAATGTGGCCCCAGCAGATCCTATATTCCAGCAGCTGAGAGATGGCTGCGCTGACCCCATGAGGGAATCTGGGCAAAACCACACAGCACCCTCTATAAAAGATAACATAAAACTCATGGTATGCCACCACTATAATGGGGCCCAAAGGCAAGCTGGTTTATAAGTCTGAGCAATTCAAAGAGTATTTAAGATTAATTCCTGAACAAGAAAATTTGAAATGCTCTAAATCTTAGTTATATATGGAAGAAAATGATAGAGGTCTTCCCAAATGGGACAGCAATCTCAGATTTTTACATGACATTACAAATGATGAGTTGTGAAACAGAAATGGTTCTATGTTACCAATATAAAAAGAATCCAATTCCAATCAAACCCACTAGAGGAAAGAATGGATTATATTTCTGTTCTTTCTCTAGAAAAATTTATTACAAATTTGTCAGATGAAGAGGCAAAGAGTATGCTGCTGAAAACAGAAAAATATTGCTATTTTTCTGCATTTGGTGATATTTTTGGTTTTTGTGAACCAATAAAATTGCAAGCTTTAGTCTCATAAAGCCAGCATCACACTTAGACCCAGAGGAATAAATACCCTGTCATCACCCGCCCCCCCCGCACCACTCAGGTATCCCTCTGGAGCTCCCCAATAGCTGAACCCAACAGAAGCCAGAGGCTACTGTAGGATAGCCCCTGGGGCAGGGAGCAGGATGGAGAAGGGTAGCACGTACTGAGGACACCAGCCACAGCTAAGTATTATGGAACCAGGTTATGGTAGCCTTGACTGTCAAACTGAGCTTGCATTTTATTCATAGAAAGATGAAATCTGAAAGACATAAACATAAACTCATATGGAAGGAGCATTTAATCTGGGGTTGTAAAACATGCCTGCCACTCACCACTCACCAGCAGCCCACTAAGGCAAAGTCCTGAACCCACATACAGGCAGGAGGACGTGTGTGCTCCTTGTCTCCTCTCTGAGGCTGGGGAGAGTGGGCTCCCAAGCTAGCCGTAGGGGAGGAGCCAGTGGAGAACACCATGAAGGCGAGACGCAGAGCACCGTCACCTTGGACATGACCCCTAATCAGAGGATGTGGTTACTCCTTTCACTATTTAGCAGTTCTTATATCCTGAATGTCCAGTTTACACCCCTCCCTCCTCCATGCTGTAAGCGAGGCCCTCTCTTCTTGTCTCTGCCTCACCCGGTCGGCTCCCAGCTGCAGCTCTGTGCAGCCAGTGCCAGATGCACACACAGAATCAGATGGGCCACCACCCTTGGAGGGTAGGAGCCCAAGTTTGAGGTGGAAATGCCAGAACCCAATTCCTCTGTTGGCTCCTTTGTAACCTTCCTGGGTAACTGAAGTCCTGGCATCTTTCCCTAGATCTTTCCCTGTTTTGCTGAGATTCCATAATGACCCTCTCCTTTCCTGGTCCCACACCAAGTGCTCTCCTTGACTGATCCTTCCCATGCTTTGTCCTCCACCCAGAAACAAGGACTCCTGAATCTGCTATCTCCAGCCAGCTGGCCTTCCCAAGGTCTTTTTTTTTTAAATTTTTATTTGATATTGGAGCATAGTTGATTAACAAAGTTGTGTTCGTTTCAGGTATACAGCAAAATGTATTTATTGTTTGCCCCAGACAACCTCTCCCCTCTCCCACCATTAGGCAGTGAAGTTCGTTGGCACTCAGGAAGCATTAGATAAATAAATGAACGCTTTTGCCTTGGTTTCCCTTTCTAGCTGTATCATTTACTATTCTCTCCTACTTCCTCTCCCCCCCCCCCAGGCTAGTCAAACTCAAGTGCTTACTGTTCTCGCTCATCTCCTCCCAAATTCTCTCCTCATCTGCTCTTACACACATCGTTCTCCACTGGGCGTCTTCCTATTTCACTTACTGGTTTACACGTCTTATCTCCTCTGCCAGACAGAGAATGCCTCCAGGACTCAGCTACGTATGAGTCATTTCTTCTCCCCAGCAGCTACTGACCTACAGTGGGCATTTATGAATGGATTAATGGACGTATCTGCCCTTCAAAGCATGAAGGTCTTTCTTCTTGTTATGGGTTAAGTATATATTTAAATTACACACATGTGATTCATGATTACATTCGTACGGTAAAACACTCAAACAATATAGACAAAACTAAACTCCCCTTTGCTTACCTCCAATCCCAGTTCCCTCCCCATTTATATATCTATGCAATGAAGGTGTAATATAGTTTTGTGGGATTTTTTTTTTATAATAGAGGTATATTATATAAATTATTTTGCAGCCTGCTTCTTTCACATTACAATATGCGAAAAGTATCTTCTCGTCTTTCCATACACAAATGGATTCTCGCTGGTCCTGTCTTGGAGGAGAAAGTTATGTCAGACCTAGAGAAAGGGCCTTCTGGGGGAACAGACGAGAGAATGGCACTAATCCCAAGGGCAGCAGAGACCTGATTTCCTCTCTCAGGCCCCATGAAATACCTCATTGCAAGAAGTGATGGGAAAGAGTCCCTGCCTGGGTTCATGGGAGCAAGTCACGGCCCCCTCCTAGAAAAAGGAGACTAGGAAAGAGGTGGGCTCCAGGCATTTTGTTACAGAGCATGAGACAGCCTGGGTTGCTTGCTGGCTGCCCCTGCAGAAGATGGCTGTGAGGCCACGCATATTACTGGGATGAGAAAGTGGGGCAGGATTTTGGCCAGGGAGGAGGTTCTTGTCACCAAGGGTACAGGAAATCTGTTTAGCATTTGGGGAGCTTCGTGAAAAATGAGCTGGAGCATGGGAGTCAACTCTCTGCTTTGACTTTGTAAGATTTATGCCATTGAGATATTGAGAATACTTCTGCTTCCCCCATTTTCTTCTCCTTATCCCAAGAGCCTCTGGGATGCTTTTACTCTGTATGCCCTGCCCCCAACACCTAGGTTTTGCTGAAGTAGCGTGGTACTTTTCTTTCTAGATCTCATTAGAATTTCCTTTGCAGTATTTCACCTCTATTTTAAGAATTCTTATTCAGCATTACACATTTCCAGTCTATCATTATCCATTTATACTGAACTATATATATGTGTATAAATCTATGCACATGTATACATATATACACATATGTGTGTGTGTGTGTGTATATAGGTAAGCATGTAGATATACATGTGTGTATATGTATATATAAGGAAACATGATTTATTGCTCACCCCTGTTTCCTCTCTTCTCTAACCTATTTGATTTTGGTCCGAGTCTTTTTGAAACTATTTTCTTCAGAGAGTGCTATAATTGTTGGATCCTTGCATATCTGTAAAAAAATAATATATATATATATATATATATATCAACTTCTGTGGGTGAATAATGTCTTCAAAGTTCATCCGTGTTGTAGCATGTGTCAGGATTGCCTTCCTTTTCAAAGTTAAATAATAGTCCATTGTATGTATATACCACATTTTGTTTGTCCATTCCTCTGTTGATGGACACTAGGGTTGTTTTCACCTGTTGGCTATGGTGAATAATGCCATCACCCAGCTTTAACAATGATCAACTCAGAGGCAATCCTGTTTCATCAGTAACCCCACTGCTTTCCCCTTCCATATTATTGTGAAGCAAATCTGAATGGGGTATTTTACAAATTATATTTTCTATTTGGTTGAAGGTCATTCCCAGGGAGAATCAGAGTCTGGAAACCAACAGTATTTCACCCCAAATAACTTAAATCTGTTTGGCATAAAGACGAAGTGCAGATGAGGTGGGAAAGCTGCCACAGAAGTGGTAGATGAGGAAGGAGGAGCAGGACAGAGAGTGGCTCAGGCCGATCAGATGTACTTGAGCTGCTCTCCCTACTCTCACCTCCTTCCCCCTCACACCTCTACTCCCCACATCCCAGAAGCATGAAAGACTCCAAAGCTCACAGACTGCTGCAACCATCCTGGCTTTGGGGACCTCGGAAAAGGCTCTATAAAGCTCTGTCCACTTGTCTACAGCCAGGGCATTTTGCTTTGGCAATGCTAGGGCTCAAGTCAAGCTATGCCTTGAGCTCACTGACACTGCCTTGGGAGCCAAGGTCTATTCCTGGAGAAGAGATTAGTGGAAATGCCTCCAGAAGAAATTGGCTGCCTGTGAATGCCAAGAGATGTCACTAGATAAACTACCCAGAAACAAGAGTTCGTATGTTCATTATCACTTTAAAATTATGCTGAGCACCTGAGTATGGCACAATTTAAGTAAATTAACTTGGCCTCTGTTGAGCCATCCTCCAGAGCACAAGGAGGCTCTCTTCTGGAACTCACCTTGGAGGTATGGTGTCCTTTGCCTTTGTTACCTTGAGACATGAAAACTTGTGCTAAGGGAACATGGCAGTAGCTGTTGTGGAAGGGCCTGAATTTATCTTCCAAGTGGCCCTGGAGAAAAACACAGTCATTCTCACCCTCCCTTAAAGGTCCCTTTACTGATGGTCCCCAGTTTCCTCTTCCTAACCCCATCAGTATCATAAATATCCCCTTAATATTCTGCAGGGACAGCTCAAACCTGGGATACATTCAAAGGAAATCATTGCAAGCAGAAAATCTTTTGGTCTCTTCCCCCAGGTCAGTAGCCCTGTCCTCTCCTCTCTTTTCTACTCTGCTGGTCTGAGATTTCTCTCCATCCTCAAGAGGAGCATCAGTAAGTGTGGGTTAGCCCAGAGTTTGACATGAACTTTGTCCAACGGGAGCTGAAGCATCTGGGGCCTGTTTGTACCTCAGTCAGTAGGCGTGTGTCTGGGGCTGGCAACATGAAGTCGCTCTTGGGTGTCAGACAGGCAGCATCCCGCACTGCAGACTCGGGACATGCATCTACCACGTCTACTCCATTGGGCTTGACCCCATCTTTCTACCATCTCTCTGATAAACATGGACCTATCACTTCTCTTCCCTCAGCCTCTGTTTTTTGATAAAATCAGGGGATTGAACTGGATGGTCCCAAAGTCCCCTTCTAGCTCTGAGTCTGTGAAAAAACTCACAAACCCTGGAAATTAGAAGCACCTCTTTGGCTCCAGGCCCTAACTCCAGAGGCCCTTAGAGGCCACCTGGGCCAAAGATCGAGCCGGGAGGGAAATGGGAGCTCCAGGTGGGGTTTCCCAAGGTGGACTCTTGGAGGTCCTTTGGCATGTATGAAAAAGAGACTGGAGAACATGGAGCAGCAAATGAGCCGGTCCAGCCTGGGGTGGGCTGCAGGGGCTACCTGGGTTAGAAAGGCTCGTTCCTGACAGCGTTCCTGGAACACCACTGCATTTAGGTGGCTGTGGATCTGAGGCCCAAGCTGGACTTGGGGCCAAAACAGCAAAGAATCCCTTTTCTTCCTGCATTAAAGCAGCTGCAGAGATCAACCAGGATCTAGGGTCAAAAAAGGACTCCAAGATTTAGAACCCAAGGAGGAGCCCGATGGGAGCTGCAATAAGAAATGTCCAGGAGAGGAAAATGGAGGCTCCTCACATATTCTAAAGAGGGCTTGGCAAGCTTCAACACACATTGGAATCCCCTTTAGGGCTTGTTGAGACACAGAGTGCTGGTCCCACATCCTAGATTATGATTCTGTAGGTCTAGGGTAGGGACTGGGAATTTGCATGTCTAACAAGTTCCCAGGGGATACCAATGCTGCAGGTCTGGGGGCCACTCCTTGAGAATGACTTTATTAAAGAGACAGAAAGGAGCCGTCATAGGTGAGTGGCGAAGAGCTCAGCTAGCAGCTCTGCCCTTTACCAGATGTGTGCAATCTACATAGCCTCTCCAAACCCGCTTCTTCATCTGTAGTTTGGGACTGATAATAAGTGAGGAGTGGAGAAGAGATACACCTAAATAACTCGGAAAAGTTTCTGGCACAAAGTGAATGCTCCAAAAATGTTAGCTCTCTGTGCCTCTCAGCATGGTGACTGATGAATGCAAAGCCTCCGGCCTGTGGAAAGTGGTCAGTAGTGGTTGTTTTATACATATTATTAGGCTTATGCTCAGGCACAAGTAAAAGAAACCAACTAGAGTGGCTTGAATAATTATTTTAGCTTTCCAGACTCTGTGGTAGGGATGGCAAGAAAAAGGAGGGGATCTCTCTCTCCTGTCAGAGGAGCCCAGCGGTGAGCAGTCCAAGGCAGGAGTGGCACCGCTTCAGGGACCTCTCAGAACCCAGGTTCCTACCGCGTCCTTGCCTGACTTGTTTTCGTCCTCATGGTTGCAGAATGGCTGCTGTACCTCCAGTCCTCATTCCAGGCAGGAAGGGGGGCTACATGAAGGCCAACAAGGCAAACACTTTCTCCTTGTGATGTTTGCCTTTATATTCTCAAAGGGAAGTCCTCCCAGGGACTTCTGCCAACATCTCACTGGCCTCATCTCATTTGGCTAGGGATGACCATTTCATGTGGCCATCCTTAGCTGCTGAGGAGGCTGGGAAGTTAAGTAGTTTAGCTTTTCAGACTCTATGGTAGAGATGGCAAGAAGAAAAGAGGTTGAAGTGGGTGTTGAGAGAGCCACTCAAGGTATCTGCAATTTGATTGTTCAAAGCTATGAAAACTATGGCCAGTTCAGCTAGTCATGGGAGTATGAAGCCCACAATTCATCCTATGCCCTTAATTGACTCTGCATGTGTGTGTGTGTGTGTGTGTGTGTGAGAGAGAGAGAGAGAGAGAGAGAGAAAGAGAGAGAGAGGGAGAGAGAGAGAGAGAGAGATTTTGCTATTTCTCTTAGAAAACTTATGTCGCTCTGTCTTGTAGGATAATTTGTGAGCAGGCCTCCTGTTCCTCATCCCTTCTCCATCTCACATCCACCCCTGCAGGCCAGGAGCTTCCCCAGGTTCATGCTTTTCTAGACTACTCACTAGACCAGACACCATCTCAGCATTGGAGACAAACTGTGCACAGGGCACATCTGCAGCCCAGCCGCCATGCAGCTTAAAGCCTAGCAGGAAACACATTAAAAATTAAAATGAAAAAGCATTAACATTATTTTTTTAAGTCCCTAAATAATAGGGACTTGCTCGTGAAATTAAATTGAGTGTGGTTTATTTGATCAAAAAAGGGAGCCAAATTTGCCATCAGACTTCCTCCAAAAAGCTTTTTTAAGGAATCCTTCATTCTGAATGCCTGGCACCTAGTAGGCCCTCAAAAAACATTTGTTGACTGTTGAACGCCCCTCCCTCTTTGAGTACCTATTTGATCTCCCTTCCTAGAGTGAATAAGCTCTTCTGGGTCAGAGCTCTGTGTCTAGTTCAGCACTGGCACACAATAGGAACTCAGGGAATATTTGTGGAATGGAATGGAATCAAGTTCATGTCAAATGAAGACTGCCAAATTAGCAATTGGGCCCAAATCCACTTTGGGTGTATATTCTCTGGGTCACTATTGTATTATTAGAGTAATGCATTCTTTTAAACCTCATAAACTTTTTTTGTGGGTGAAGCCACAGCCTTATGCTGGCGCCAGACATACACATCTTGTCCCCGTGAGGTCACTGCAGTGAGAGATCAACTCCAAGAGCCTCAGCAGGTTTAAATATCCCCGAGTGGGTGTGGCGTGTTGCGCTGCCTGGCTGCCTTCCAAGCCACCCTTTTCTCCCCTCTTGTTCGCAGAAACAAGGGCTATGAATGAGACTCTTCTCTTCACTGAAAGAAGTAAGGAAGAGTCTACAGATAGATGGACCAAGTGTCTTTTTTTTTAACCTTTTGTTTCTGAAGTTCTCTCTGACCTGAGAAGTGTAAGGCACACGCAGTCCTCCTAATCACTGCTGATCAGAGGAGCAGCTACATTTGGGAGGAGGTCCCCCGGGAGCCCTTCCTTCCCTTCTTAGACCTTTGGGTCAAATCTAGTGAACAGGCCTTCCCTGGTGGCGCAGTGGTTGAGAGTCCGCCTGCTGTTGCAGGGGACACGGGTTCGTGCCCCGGTCCGGGAGGATCCCACATGCCGCGGAGCGGCTGGGCCCGTGAGCCATGGCCTCTGAGCCTGCGCGTCCGGAGCCTGTGCTCCGCAACGGGAGAGGCCACAACAGTGAGAGGCCCGTGTACCACACACAAAAAAAAATCTAGTGAACAAAGTATCCTGCCACAATAATGAGAATGATGTCAGTTTTATCCCAATTCAAAGAAAAGAAAAAAATACTAGAATTTTATCAATTGCAAATTTTTCTTCCATACCTTTTTCTTAAGCTTTTAATATCTGGTTTTTGTTTTTGTTTTGACCACTGGTAAGATGCAGCAAATGGAATATTTCCTGAAGCTCCACAGACATCACTGTGGGCCTTTGCTACCTAGACTGATCGGAACAGCACTGCTCCTGGACAAGCTGAGAATCCACATGCTGCCTGGAAGGCAGGGAGGAGAGGTGAACTTGACCAGATGCTTAATTGTCTCCAAATGTTCCTATCAGTATATTCTGATCCACTCACAGAAAGGACACTCAGGTATGAAAAGAACCATTTCCAAGTGACTAAAAATTTTTCTTCAGGGTGACAATGGGGCAAGCATGCAGCCTGGAGCCTGATGGTCCTAAATTCTAATCTTAGCTCTTCTACTCACTAGTTGTATAACTTTAGGCAAGTTACTTAACCTCTCTGAGCCTCAGTTTCTCCATCTGTAAAATGGAGAGAGGACTACTTACCTAGGATTTTTGGTAGGATTGACTAAGATATTATAATATACAAAGAGTGGCTGATAGTACCGCTGACCCAAGAGAAATGGCCCCTATTATTACTCTGATTCATATATTGGTTGCTGGGTGGCAATTTTTTTGTGGTGGTGGTCGCGGGGGGTGTGGGGGATGAACTGGCCCCAAGTGTGTACAGTCAGAAGCCCTGGACTCAGCTGCCCTTTCAAGTCTTTCAGGTTATGGGGCTCTGCATTGCTGTACCTATTATATCTTCAGTAATTCTTTACCTATCCCTCAGCCCCAGCTCCACTCCCTCCAGCTCACTTAGAAAAAGCAGAAACCTGTGGTTTTCCAGCTGGCATTTTGTTCAGACGCTGGTTTCTAAAGGTCTTTCCTGCCACTTGGAAGGACCAAAGAATACAGAGAATGAGAACACTGGCTCCCTGGGAGGAAGACACAGGGCTTCACGGATTCGTGGACACAGCATGTAATCACCTTTCCTCCGTGTCTCCCAGGATGAGTGGAGCCGCCCAATACTGTTGCTTATTTTTTGTTGTTGTTGTTAGCATTTCTTTTTTTAACACCTTTACTGGAGTATAATTGCTTTACAAATGGTGTGTTAGTTTCTGCTGTATGAGCAAAGTGAATCAGCTATAAGTGAGCGCCCTCAGAGCCTGCTGTGCATGCCCAGAATGCCCTGGTGCCAGAGACAGTCTTCACGTGGCCAGAGGGCAAGTTCCAGCAAAATTGTTGTGCCCACCTGTCACATGGGCCTGGCCCAGTGTCCACCTTGCCCTGTTCTGTGGGGCCTCTGGGAGGCCCTCGGTGCTGCTGGAGGTACAGTCTGGGCAGCTTTATTCAAGGATGAGAGAGAGACAGAGAGAGCAAGAGCTGATCAGAGAGCGGCCAAGAGAGACTGAGGATGAAAGAGACAAAGACTGAAAGGGAGGCACAGAGAGAGACAGAGGGACAAAGAGATAGGAGAGGCAGAGAGAGAGAGACAGGGACAGAGACAGAGAGGCACAGAGAGACAGGGAGAAACAGACACACACAGAGACCCCTAGACACATGCAGAGGGGCGGAGAGAGAGAACTGTAGAGAGGCAGCTACAGACACAGAAAAAGAGACCTTCAGAGAGAGAGGGAGAGAAACTCCCTTTTGAGGGAGATGAGGCTGGAGAGAGAAGCCAGACTTGGGGGTAAGCAGGACCAGCGGGGCTCCCTGGGGAGATGTGTGCACTTTGCACCCAGGAGTCCTCGCACTGAAGTGGTTTCTTAGTTCTCAGCAGCCAGCTGAGTGTCACGTCATGTTCAGAGGATACGCTTCAGAAGCAGCCTGGGCAGATGACCAGGGACAGCTGGCCTTCGGCTGGGGTTTACAGCTGCCGGCCCTTCACTCCACGGGCTGGTGGCCACAGGCAAGGCCTAGGAGCTCAGGGTAGCCTCTCCCCACGACTCCCCACGGGACCATGACATAGACCTGCAGCCCCAGGCAGCCAGGGCCGACTGAGCTGAGGGAGAGGAGTGGCCTCCTGCACAGCTGGGCATCCATCAGTCAGGAGCCTGCAGGGCCACTGGGGCTGCAGCCTGCAGCGGCTGGCCGGGCCTGGGGGCCCCGGCTCTGGGTGCGGGCCTCTGCTGTCATCTAAGGAATGGGGGGGGGGAGCAGCCAGTCCATTTGCTAAGCAAACCCCTCCCCCTTGGGCATGCATGTGTCCCGGTAGATTTAAACATTTTCCAGTCTGCTGGGGGAATGGCGTCTCTGAAGCAGAGAGGACTTAGTAATTGAAGTCAGCTGTTGCAGAATTTCCCCATTTCCCAACACAGTGGGGCAATGTGCTTCACCTAGGAAATCCTGGCTGCTTTCAGCATGGAACCTCCTGGAGGCCCCAAAGGCAGGGACCCTGGGCAGGGGAATCACCCTCAAACATCTGAAATGCTAAGAGATCATTTTGGGGCCCCTGTTCCCAGAGCCTCTCCCTCGCTCCTTCCAAGTTCCCACTCCCCGACCTGTCCTGTGTGCCCCTAACCCCTGCCTTTTCCCCTTGTGCTCTGAGGACCACGGAGGCGTCTCTTCCTCCACCCTTGCTCTCCTGGCCTCACAGTGTTGGCCCACTCCCACCGCACAGGCTCTTTGGGAG
The DNA here is from genome assembly GCF_964165515.1 of Mesoplodon bidens. Taxonomy (NCBI): domain Eukaryota; kingdom Metazoa; phylum Chordata; class Mammalia; order Artiodactyla; family Ziphiidae; genus Mesoplodon; species Mesoplodon bidens. Next base: position 110,632,001 of record NC_138161.1, on the reverse strand, counting down.
CTTGTCTTTGTCCCTGGGACCCTACTTCGGGTGACTGGCTCTCTTGTGGGCCAGACCCAAACGTGGATGGGGGCATGAGGCATTGTCCCGCGGCTCCGGGAGATGTGCTACCATCCCCCTGTTAGAAAGGAAGGTGATACCCTTTGACCCGGGGTCCTCAAAGGAGAAGTTGCAATACAAACAAACTTATCAGAGAAATCAAAGCCCACCTGTGGATTAGGAAACTGGGCCCAGGTAAACGTGCAAGAAAATTGCATTCCTGTGCCTGTTCTTAGGGCATTTGAAGCAGCCAGCGTCGTCAGTTTACCAAGCAGAAGGCCTGTATAGGACCTCGGTGTAGTGTTATAGCTGGGTCAGATGCACCTTGGGGACCTGGGGACCAGCCAGAGAGCTGGCACAGCACGTGGCTCTGTCAGCAGGCCGGCTCGGAGCCCTCATCAATACTAGCAGTCTTACTTTCTGTTTCCATTGTACTTTAGTTGGTAAAGTACCTTCCTGTTCATTATCATATTGCATTCTCCCCACAGTCCTTAGGAGGTAGGCAATCCCCTTTTTGCTCCACAGGTAAAGAAAGTGGGGATTGGAGAAGTGCATAGCTGCCTCAAATGAATAGTGCCCAAGCCATGACCCAACCTGGATCGTCAGGATTCAAAAACCAGGGGTGCTCTCCATTCTGGACGCTTTTATGGTGAGACACTGTCCAGCCCCTGCCAGCATCCTATCTCCTGTCCTTTATTTTTCTCTGCAGAGGAAAAGCCAAAGTGGCAGGAGAGGTCTTGCCTGTCATTCCTTAGGGTGCTAGACAGTCCTAGACCCATGCAGAAAACTTCCAGCCTGAAGGCTCCTTTTGCAGCTGTCTGACTCGCAGTCCTCCCCACCTCCCCAAACATTCAGGCACCCTGCCCTGCACGTGGGCCAGAAAAAAGGCACAAATCCTTGGCCACAGAATGAGCACAGGCCACTGGCTCCAGGGTGACACAAGGGGACTGGGGGATGAGGGAGATTTGTTGCACCTTGTTGCTGGTTACTGCTAAACTGTAAGAAAGCTACTGCTCTGAGGTGTGTAGCTCAGATCCACCCCTTTGCTGAAATCTCATTAATACTGGTAGGTGTTTCCAGTTGATTCTCTGGGAGTTTCTAATGATAATTTTCTCTCCTTTCCAAGAATTCTACTTCTTATCTCTACATCTTCATTCCTGATTTTAATGAGATTATGTCTAATGCTTTACAGTTAAATATTATGTTTGCTACAGTCATGAGTAGCATGAGTTGCATTTGATTGTGTTGAGGAAGTATTTTTCTATTCCTAGTTTCAAAAAAGAGTTTTTAACAAGTCAGTGTTAAATTTCTCACAAAGATTTAGCAGCTGCAAAATGCCTTGAGCCAAAGGACTGGATCAAGAAGAATGTCTGTTGGAACATGTCATGGTTGGCAGTGCAACTGTGGAGGTCTGACAGCCTTTGCCAAGAAGGCCTGGAGAGACATGGCTCTGCCACTTGTCACCTGAGAGACTTGGGAGGTCACTTAACGTCTCTGAGTCTTAATCACCTCATCTGTAAAAGGGGATAAATAATGGCCTCCACCTGCTCATTTCATGAGGCTGAAGCAAGATGGTATGTGTGAAGCACTGAGATGGCTTGTCTCCAAGATGCCCCTAATAATCTCTGCCTCCTGATGCTGATACCATATGTAATCTTCTCCTTTAGAGCATTAGAAGTGGTCTGTGTGACCAGCAGAATACAGCAGATGTAATGGTGTGTCACTTCTAAGGCAGGGTCATAAAAGGGCATTCAGGTTCCCTACTTGGTCATGCTCCTTCTGGGTCACTTATTCCTGAGGGAAGACCACATGTTGTGAGCAGCGCTATGGAGAGGCCCACAAGGTAAGGAACTGAGACCTGCTGCCAACAACCATGTGCGTAAGCCATTTTAGGGATAGATCCTCCAGCCCCAGTCAAGCCTTCAGGGACAGCAGCTCCAGCTGACATGTTCACTGCAACCTCAGAGACCCTGACCCAGGACCATGCAGCCAAGCCACTCCTTGATTATTGACCCCTGGAAACTAATAAATGACATAATAAATGTTCTTTGTTTTAAGCTGCTGAGTTTGGGGGTATTTTGTTACACAGCAACAGAGAACTAATACAAGTTCCTAGCCTATAGTCAGTGCTCAATCAAGGTTATCAATTTCATCAGAATTAGTATTAATGAGCATTTGAGTTACTAAAAAATAATCCAGTTGACCCTAACATTGAAAACCAATGTAAAAGTTTAGCAAAAACCTCCATTCTTCAAAAGATCTTTCTTGTTATTCAGGCCTTAAGTTCTAGCCATGTCAGGATTTCTAATAAGCACACCTGGCCTCAATTACACAAAAAGAGTTACATGAAAATGGAAAAGAGTTGCACGAAAATCAGTTCTTATTTTAGGGAAAATAATTTTGCTGAGAAAGTCACTTTGTTGGTTTCCTCACATGGGAGTTGAGGAGGTTGGAACAGATCTGTCCTGTCCAAAATGGTAGCTACTGGCCTTGTGTGGCTATTTACACTTATATTTCAATTAATTAAATTTAAATAAAATTACATATCAGTTTCCCAGTTGTACTAGCCACATTTCATGTGCTCAATAACCACATGGGGCTAGTAGCCACAGTATTGGCACAGAGAATGTTTTCATCATCACAGAAGGTCCTATTGGACAGCACTGGTCTAGATGTCTAGTGAGGGTGGGTATGTGGCTTGTATGGAGCACCGGCACAATTCCTAGACCATACCAGGTTCTCTTTCTTTCTTTCTGCCTCTTCACAGCTCTGAGGCAGGTGCAGCTAGGCCTTTGTCTTGACATAAATAGCCAAGAGAGGTAGCAACTCACCTTGGGAAGAACTTTCCCACCTTCACTTGCTCACCGTCATTTCAGATTTCTATGTTACTATTACAGTTGTCTTATCAAATTGGGTCCCGTATCTCCAATACCAGTTCTACAATTCCAACTTGATGTCTAGTTGGCACCTCAAAAATGCACAAAACCAAAGTCACTCATTATCAGCTCCAGTCAGCATGTCCTCTGGACATCCATGTTTCCTCCACGGGACCCCCACCTTCCCTTGGAGGACTTCTCTTTGATTCTTCTCTCCCCTTGCCACGTTGGGTCTCTACCGACCACTTAACCCAGATCAAGTTCTTTCAATTCACCTTTCAAACTACTTTTTGTTCCTGTTTCCTCCTCTCCTCTCCTGCCAACACCCTATTTTGGGCCCCCGTCATCATTGCTGCATGAGTGGCCTTACAAGTGTCTTGCTTTGTTAAAGACCCAGTGGAAAATCAGGAATGCAGCTTGGAAAGAAATGCAGACTGGTCATGTGGGGCCAGAAATAGGGAGTCTGCAAAGAAGTCAGACACAGGAGAATGACTTGGGGGACCAGTGGGCCACCATGATGTTCATTTCTAATGACAAGCTATCTGAGTAGTTGCCAGGAGAAAAGCGAGGCCCCTGAGAATCCCTAAAACACAGAGAGGTGAGGCCATGCACATGTGTATCAGTGACCCTCTCATTCCTCTCTACTGTTCAACTGCTCCCCTCTCACCCTTTAGCAATCAAATCCTACTCTTCTATCACTCACTCATTCATTCATCCATTCAAGTAACACTTCCTGAACCTCTAACCTGGCTAGGGCTCTGAGTTGGACTTTGCTGTTCAGGACTCAGAGAAAAATAAGAGGTGTATTCTGCCCTCTGAGAGCTCACAATCCATTTGAGAAAAGTAGGTGGGTAGTTGGAGGCCCAAGGGATCCCAGAGAAGAAGTTCTCATTTTCTCCTGCCTATATCTTGCCCCCTCAAAGGGACTCCGTGAACTTAGCAAGGACACTGACTGCCACAGCAAGGACTTAAGAGAATAGAGTGTAGAGGCTGATGTGCAGCTGAGCAGCGCACAACCTGTGCAACTGCTCATGGAGGCCCTGGTGCTGATCTAGGTAAAGTATATACCATAAGCTGCCTGGAGGAGCAGAATCAAAGGGGTGGGTGGGAAGTCAGGAACCAGTGCTTAAGGGGGATGAGGTTCAAGTGACTTTTGCTAGCCTATAATCAGGAAATCAGCCCAGGAGTGTGGAGCCAAGAATAGGAACAGGACAAAGAATGGCACATTACATAGACAGTGAGCAAAGTTTTGGCTGGGAGTATTGAGGGCTATTTCTCAGGAGGTTTGACTTCCTGGTGCAGGGACATATGAGTGAGGGGATAAAAGAGAATTTTTTGTTTGTTTTGTGGAGGGGTGTCATTTTTTCTCTTTCTTTTCTTCTTACCTACAAATCTGTATGGCAATGAAGGAGAGAACCAGAACTAACAGTGGAAGTTACAGGGGTCGAATTGCAGCAGAACAAAAAGAGGAGACTGCTAATACAGCCAGAGTTCACTCACGATGGGAGGGGCCATCTGGGGCTGGTGAGCTCTAAGTCATTTAAAATGCTCAGACAAAGGCTGGGTGGCCTCTGTCGGGGATGGTGTGTGTAGGGGGTTGTGGGGTGGGTGGGGAGTGATTTCTGCTGACTAGGGACTCTGAGGTGCTTCCAACTCTTACAGTGTATGAAGTGTCGAATGCCGTGTTTGCCAAGTGCACTAGGATAGCCAGGGATCTGTTTAACAGTCTGAGGACAGGCCTCGACTCAGTAGGGCCTTAGAGCATGTGCGTGGATACTTCTCAGTCGTTGGCATATTTGAGCAAAGATTTTCTTCTGTCCTTTCTCAGATCTCCGGCCTCATAGGACAGAAGAGGAGCCAGGGGTCTAGTGGGAGAGCTGGGTGGCTGAGAGTCATCGCCATGCTGGCACCTGGCCCAGGGCATCAGGCTGGAAGTGGTTCCATGTCCCAGGTGGAAGGTGGGGGGCCATGGAGCAGGGGGCGGGCAGGGAGGGTAAAGCTGGAGAGGATTATATAGAAAAGCTGTTTGGCCATATCCCTGTCAGAGCCACAAGCCCATAAAACACATCTGTGTGGATTAGAAAAAGGCACTCCCTGCTCCAGGAAGACAGCAACCCACAGTCTTTTGACTTGACAAGAGGAGGAGGTCTGGATTTTAGTTCCCACTTACTCTCTCTTGTGCAGTGGTTAACATGAACCACCATACTCAGTGGCCCTCATGCCTATCCCCTGCCTTCTGTCAGCTGTGTCTCCTGGGTGCTATGAGCTCAGGACTGGGATGTAGAAGAGAACTGGATCAATCAATGAGAATGAGTGGAAACTCGAGGAACAATTCCATGTAAGAAATCAGCCATCTGGAACACAAAGCCACACGAAGCCAACGTCTAATATTAGGACTGATGTCAGCTCTTCTGGGCCTTTCCCAGAGCTGCAGAGCACAGGGGAGGCTGAGGACAGAGGGAGACCTTACAGGAACAAGTCCCCAGACTCCTTCTTCCCTCACCGGTTCATTAAATGCACTTACTCCTTTACTTGCACTTAAATACTTGTGTTAAATAGTTTTTGATTTATGTATATGTTTAATCTATGCCTTCAATATATGTCCCTAATTTCATTCTCTGTCTTGAATTCCAAGTTCCTAGAAAGTACACTGCCTTACATGATTAATATTGTTCAGTAAAATGCTGGGCACATTGCTACCTGGTGCTATGCCATGATACCAATGATAATAAGTTCAAATCCCACATTCCAGACTTTCTATCACCTGAACCTCCCCCAACCTACTCCCCTCCCCACACCCCACTGTTTGGTTTTAGCATCTGGTACAACAGCCAAACTGGCTTACGTTCCTTGGGCATCCCATTTCCACGACTCATCTCAAGTTATTTCCTTCATTTGCCTACCCCTATCCCCCTTCTCCTATTCCTGAGTGTCCAAATCCAACCCATCTCTGGAAGATCTACTCTAATACTATTCCTTATGATATGTTTCCTGATTCCTTATGCAGGAGTGATCTCGCATCTTCGCTCTCCCATGATACTTCATGTCAACTTTTTATGGATCTAATTACATACTACCCTGTATCATTGCTCTCTGAACAAATGACTGCTTCCCCTGATAATCTGGGACTCCTCGAGGGCAGAGGCTGTGTCTTATCCATCGTGACCTCCACAGGGCTAACTCCAGGCCTGGCAACCTGGTTTTTATCTCTGTGACCTGGACAAGTCCTATCCCTACTTTGAGTCTTGATTTGCTCATCAGTAAGCAAATGGGAGGAGATGATCTCTAAGGAGTGTGGTAGCTCCGAGGCCTGCAAAAGTCTCATTGAATGACTAGAAGGCTGTGAAGAGGGCATTCCCCACCAGAAGAGGGAGAGCTTTGGAGACCTATTTACAGAGGCCTAAAAATTCCTGGATTGCCAAGAAGTTGGAAAGTCAAACTGGTTAGTCGTATGCACCAGATTTCTCTCTTCCCGTGAATGGGAATTACATTAAGTGACTCAGAGAATAGTTGGCACAAAAACGCAATCTCTGTTCTTCGAAGCTGGTGCTAGGGCTTCTCCTGCAGCTCCCATCCGTCACCTCAAGAAGCAAAGGCGGGGTCCATGATACTCCCCCGGTAGCAGCTGGGGGTGCCGCCCTCACAGAAATCCAGCCCCTCCCGTGGTGATGATCAGGCTGCGCATGAGGTGTCCTGGTCCCTTATCAAAGGAGCTGCCTACGTCAGCCCCAGAGACCCTGAACCAATACCTATTCCTGGCAATAATTATCAAGCCTTTTGTAAGAGCCTGAGTACGCAAGCAGATCTTTTAAAAATAGGCTGATATTGCCTCCCCAGATTCCTGGTGGTGACTCAGCGTAGCGTACAGTAGCTGTGATTCATGGAGTGTGTGGGCACCGAAGGCCTGTGGGTGTCTTGGCAGCCGTTCAGCTCTCCCTACTAGAACCCATAAGGTCACAGCCAAGGAGAGGAGGTATGCACACCCCACAGCCCCTGTCTTCCAGAATGCCACTGTCACCACCAAGACACAGGCTTCTCTGCCTTATAGACACGGCCAACCATCATGGCCAAGAGCATTAGGCAGGACAGCTCCAGAGCTGGGACAGGGTAGGGAAGCAGACACCATGGGACTCTGACAGCCCAATGTAGGGGCAGATGTCTACCTATGGCCTGGGGGAAATGAGGAGAAGGGGGTCCCTAGGAGGGGACAGGGATTGCCCCAGCTGATAGAGGCTCAGCCAGGAGTTTGGGGCTTGGGGCCCAGCTGGGCTGCTGACTCACTGTGGGCTCTTAATCTCCTGTGGAAGGCAGGCCCAGCTCCTAGAAGCCTAGAGGGCTTAGTGGTATTTGTGCAGCTACAGAAATGGGGCCTGGGGGCTGGCATGTAGCCCTGCTTGGCCATGCGCAGGAGGGCAGGGGAGCAGAGTGGGGCAGCAGAGAGCAGTGAGAGGCAGGATGAAGTGTTTGGAGAGAGAGGGGTGAGCCTGCAACGACCTGCGACAGGAGTGTTTGCAGAGGGGATGACACAGAGACAGACATGCGGGTGGGGTGGGAGTGAGGGTGAGTCAGGTAAACCTACACCCATGGAGGCGGTCCAGACTGTACACCCAGGTTTACGTAGAGATGGCTTACGCATTTCCCAGTTTTCATAGCCGAGTCAAAGACTTCACTTTTCTCAATAAACTATATTAGACCTACCCAGAGGTTTAAGGATCCAAAGAATTTCAGTTCATTAACAGAAACTCAGGACCCACTTCAGAGCTCTCGTTTCTCTCCTTCTGGCCCCTCTCCTCCACCCCTGCCCTCTGAGGGCCCCAATGTTCACTGAAGTCTCTCCCCTGTCTCCTTGTGCAAATATGAGATGGGAATGAAAATGCCCCCCTTCTATCTGCCTCCTCAAATGCTCTGACAATGGTGACAGGGAGATCCAGGAAGAGGCTTGTGCATCCAAAGGCTCTGCGTAAAATGCTGAATCTTGGCACAGAAATGTGGAGATCATGTGATTTTGAAATATTTTTAGAAGTGTTTTTGTAACCTATACGTCTTGTTGCTCTGGGGCCTCCCATTGTGTGTAGCAGGGAGCGCCAATGCTTCAGGGAAGGGCAGTCTCTGCCTTTGCTGAGGTTTCACTGTCAAATCAGATTTCCATGAGTTGAACAAATGACAATAGGCTTGAAAGTCAAGTGCTAGGGAGAGAGGATTTTCTAAAGGCCTGGAGGATCCCATCATAAAATTTTATCCGTCCCTCCAAGGCAGGAAGAGGAAGGGGGGAGCTTATCCCTCTATTTCCAACAGATCATGGGAAAAGGAAGACAGAGGGGGATCAGATAGGCGTGTGTCTCCAACTCCCTTGGGGGAGACATGTTTGCTAAGTTGAGGAGAATACTTTGTCTTTTCAGAGTCTGCAGGGAAGACCAAACACATTCCCTGCACCAGGGAACATGCAGGTGTCTGTGGCCACATCAAAGGAGACGCAGCACAGCGTGGGAATCTCTGTGGCTCCTAGAGGCTGTTAAGGAACTTAGTTGAAAGTCTGACTGCGGAGCTGGTTGTGGAGGTGCTTGGCACTGTAGCCGAGATCAGAACCCGGACGTCCCGCAGGGCCTTGGGCCTTGTGGGACCCAGAGAAAGTCCTGAGAGAAACAAGTCATCGCAGGGACAACTGGCCAAATTGCAGCAGACATCAGCAGAACATCCATCCATTATCTGTGGCTCATGTGAGCCCTCAGACCAGCAACTCTCCACCATGGCTGCACGGCAGACTCACCTGCGATGAGTGAGCCCAGGGTCCATACCCAAAGTTTCTGATTTAATTGGTCTGGGGTGAAGCACTGATATTTTTTTAAAAAGCATCCTGGAGGGGCTTCCCTGGTGGCACAGTGGTTAAGAGTCTGCCTGCCAATGCAGGGGACACGGGTTCGAGCCCTGGTCCTGGAAGATCCCACATGCCGCGGAGCAACTAAGCCCGTGCGCCACAACTACTGAGCCTGCGCTCTAGAGCCCGTGAGGCACAACTACTGAGCCCATGTGCCACAACTACTGAAGCCTGTGCACCTAGAGCCGGTGATCCAAAACAAGAGAAGCCACCGCAGTGAGACGCCCGCACACTGCAATGAACAGTAGCCCCCGCTCACCGCAACTAGAGAAAGCCCACGCGCAGCAACGAAGACCCAACACAGCCAAAAAAAAAAAAAAAAGCATCCTGGAAAGCTTTTGCACAGCAAAGGAAACCATAAACAACACGAAAGACAACTTACAGAATGGGAGAAAATATTTGCAAACGATGTGACCGACAAGGGATTATTTTCCAAAATATACAAACAGCTCATACAGCTCAATATCAAGAAAAGAAAACAAAACAAAACAAAAAACAACAACAACACACATCAAAAAATGGGCAGAAGACCTAAATAGACATTTCTCCAAAGAAGACATACAGATGACCAATAGGCACATGAAAAAATGCTCGACATCGCTAATTATTAGAGAAATGCAAATCAAAACTACAATGAGGTATCACCTCCTGTGGTCAGAATGGCCATCATCAAAAAGTCTACAAATAGGGCTTCCCTGGTGGCGCAGTGGTTGAGAGTCCGCCTGCCGATGCAGGGGACACAGGTTTGTGCCCCGGTCTGGGAAGATCCCACATGCCGCGGAGCGGCTGGGCGCGTGAGCCATGGCCGCTGAGCCTGCGCGTCTGGAGCCTGTGCTCCGCAACGGGAGAGGTCACAAAAAGGAGAGGCCCGTGTACCGCCAAAAAAAAAAAAAAAAAGTCTACAAATAATAAATGCTGGAGAGGGTGTGGAGGAAAGGGAACCCTCTTGCACTGTTGGTGGGCATGTAAATTGGTGCAGCCACTATGGAGAACAGTATGGAAGTTCCTTAAAAAACTAAAATAGAGTTGCCATATGACCCAGCAATCCCACTCCTGGGCATATTTCTGAAGAAAACTCTAATTTGAAAAGATACATGCATCCCAGTGTTCATAGCAGCACTATTTACAATAGCCAAGACATGGAAGCAACCTAAACGCCCATCAACAGATGAATGGATAAAGAAGATGTGGTACATATCTACAATGGAATATTACTCGGCCATAGAAAAGAATGAAATAATGCCATTTGCAGCAACATGGATGGACCTAGAGATTATCATACTAAGTGAAGTAAGCCAGACAAATATATGATATTGCTTATATGTGGAACCTTAAAAAAAAGATACAAATGAACTTATTTACTAAACAGAAATAGACCCACAGACATAGAAAACAAACTATGGTTACCAAAGGGGAGAGTGTTGGAAAGGGATAAATTACGAGTTTGGGTTTAACATACACACACTACTATATATAAAATAGATAAATAACAAGGATCTACTATATAGCACAGGGAACTATACCAAATATTTTGTAATAGCCCATAAGGGAAAAGAATCTGAAAAAGAATATATATATATATATAAAACTGAATCATTGTGCTGTGCACCTGAAACTAACACAATATTGTAAATCAACTATATTCTAATTTAACAAAAGCATCCTGGGCTTGTGACCAGGGAGGTGCTTCCTTCAGAGTTAGAAATATCCTCCATGGGACTTCCCTGGTGGCACAGTGGTTAAGAATCCACTTGCCAATGCAGGGAACATGGGCTCGAGCCCTGGTCGGGAAGATCCCACATGCCATGGAGCAACTAAACCCGTGCGCCACAACTACTGAGCCTGCACTCTAGAGCCCACGAGCCACAACTACTGAAGCCCACACGCCTAGACCCCCTGCTCTGCAGTCAGAGAAGCCACTGCAATGAGAAGCCTGCGCAAAGCAACGAAGAGTAGCCCCTGCTCAACGCAACTAGAGAAAGCCCATGCACAACAACAAAGACCCGACACAGCCAAAAATAAATAAATAAATAAATTAATTAATTAGTTAAGAAAAGAAAAGAAATATCCTCCACACCAAGGCTAGGACTAGGGTGAGGCAAGTGAAGCACCGAGGATGCACAATTTAGGGAGGTGCTCACTCTCAAGGCCATTTAAGTGCAGGGTAGGCACCTGAGAGTGTCTCCATCCATGTGTGCCCCGGGTGCTACCCTGCCTCACCTAGCCCTGCTCCACCTCCTCTCCAGGTAAGTGCCTTTCCTGGTCCGATTTGAGGAGGTAAGCCAGGCCATGAGTCCCTCTCCTTTAGAAGGCACCGGAAAGTTGCTGATGAAAGTGTCACGGGGCCAAGAGACCTCTGGGGAATGGGGGGAAGAGAGTGGGCAGAAAACCAAAGAATGGACAGACTAAATCATTACCTTACATGCTTTGCCAGTTTCTGGGATGAGAATGACCTGCCATGACCACTGGCTGCAAAGTACAGCTTAGTCATTTTCACCAGGCCTCTGAAGCCAGGACACTTTGATTTAACTCACTATGGGGGAAGGTGGACAAGTCCCAGGGTTCTTCAGGAAGGGATACAAGTTGCACAAACCAAAGTGTGCTCATGTTCTGTCACAGTCAGAGACAAGGTAGGCACGTCTGCCTGCAACAGTGTGTGGGCGAGCTTGGGGGGCCCCTTCCCGGCTCTTGGTTGCTCATCATTTGTCTCACCCAGAAATCCGTCCCTGTGGCAATGAATCAGAAATTGGCACCATGGAAGGCAGACTTCTGAGAAGCATTTGGAACTGATTAGTTGGTTAGTATGAGCTCAGGGCTCCAGTGAATGGCCCAGGACTGTGTGAAAGCTCGGGGCTTACACGCTGGGACAAATGAGTTCTTTGTCAGTAATAAGTGACCTTTGTTTCCCTCTGCCCTGCCTCCCCACCTCCCTGCTTCATCCTGGCCTCAGCCCAGATCCTGGGTCCTCCAGAAGAAAACCCGACCTGGCCTTGCCAATGGTGTTGGACATCCTGAGCCTCCATACAAGGGGGGTGGGGTGTCATTCTGTGTTTTAAGCCAAAGTCACTCTTACAAGGGGTTGGACAAGGGCCCTGGCCTTTAGGAACAGAGCTGTGTCCTGAACTGTGTCAGAACACTGTTTAAAACCTGGTTTTGTCAAAAAAATTCACAATTTGTATGGAAACACAAAAGACCCCAAATGGCCAAAGCAATCTTGAGAAAGAAAAACGGAGCTGGAGGAATCAGGCTCCCTGACTTCAGACTATACTACAAAGATACAGTAATCAAGACAGTATGGTACTGGCACAAAAACAGAAATATAGATCAATGGAACAGGATAGAAAGCCCAGAGATAAACCCATGCACATATGGTCACCTTATTTTTGATAAAGGAGGCAAGAATATACAATGGAGAAAAGACAGCCTCTTCAATAAGTGGTGCTGGGAAAACTGGACAGGGACATGTAAAAGTATGAGATTAGATCACTCCCTAACACCATACACAAAAATAAACTCAAAATGGATTAAAGACCTAAATGTAAGGCCAGACACTATCAAACTCTTAGAGGAAAACATAGGCAGAACACTCTATGACATGAATCACAGCAAGATCCTTTTTGACACGCCTCCTAGAGAAATGGAAATAAAAATAAAAATAAACAAATGGGATCTAATGAAATTTAAAAGCTTTTGCACAGCAAGGAAACAAGACGAAAAGACAACCCTCAGAGTGGGAGAAAATATTTGCAAATGAAGCAATGGACAAAGGATTAATCTCCAAAATTTACAAGCAGCTCATGCAGCTCAATATCAAAAAAATAAACAACCCAATACAAAAATGGGCAGAAGACCTAAATAGATATTTCTCCAAAGAAGATATACAGATTGCCAACAAACACATGAAAGGATGCTCAACATTACTAATCACTAGAGAAATGCATATCAAAACTACAATGAGGTATCACCTCACACTGGTCAGAATGGCCATCATCAAAAAATCTACAAACAATAAATGCTGGAGAGGGTGTGGAGAAAAGGGAACCCTCTTGCACTGTTGGTGGGAATGTAAATTGATGCAGCCACTATGGAGAACAGTATGGAGGTTCCTTAAAAAACTAAAAATAGAACTACCATACGACCCAGCAACCCCACTACTGGGCATATACCCTGAGAAAACCATAATTCAAAAAGAGTCAGGTTCCACAGTGTTCATTGCAGCTCTGTTTACAATAGCCAGGACATGGAAGCAACCTAAGTGTCCATCAACAGATGAATGGATAAAGAAGATGAGGCACATATATACAATGGAATATTACTCAGCCATAAAAAGAAATGAAATTGAGTTATTTGTAGTGAGGTGGATGGACCTAGAGTCTGTCATCCAGAGTGAAGTAAGTCAGAAAGAGAAAGACAAATACCGTATGCTAACACATATATATGGAATCTAAAAAAAAAAAAAAAAAAGTGGTTCTGAAGAACCTAGGGGCAGGACAGGAACAAAGACACAGATGTAGAGAATGGACTTGAGGACACGGGGAGGGGGAAGGGTAAGCTGGGACGAAGTGAGATAGTAGTAAGGACTTACATACACTCCCAAATGTAAGACAGAGAGCTAGTGGGAAGCAGCCACATAGCAGAGGGAGATCAGCTCAGTGCTTTGTGACCACCTAGAGGGGTGGGATAGGGAGGGTGGGAGGGAGGCGCAAGAGGGAGGGGATATGGGGATACATCTTTTAATATGGGGATACATCTTTTAATAAAGATGTTTAAAGATATTAAAAAATAAAAAAATTACACTGTAAAAAAAAATCTGGTTTAGTTATCTCCTTTTTCTCAGGTTTTTTTTTTTTTGCGGTACGCGGGCCTCTCACTGTTGTGGCCTCTCCCGCTGCGGAGCACAGGCTCCGGACACGCAGGCTCAGTGGCCATGGCTCACAGGCCCAGCCGCTCCGCGGCACATGGGATCTTCCCGGACCGGGGCACGAACCTGTGCCCCTGCATCGGCAGGCGGATTCTCAACCACTGCGCCACCAGGGAAGCCCTCGGTATTTTCTTTTAATAGATCTTTATTGGAGTGTAATTGCTTTACAATGGTGTGTTAGTTTCTGCTGTATAACAAAGTGAATCAGCCATATGCATACATATATCCTCAAATCCCCTCCCTCTTGAGCCTCCCTCCCACCCTCCCTATCCCACCCCTCTAGGTGGTCACAAAGCACCGAGCTGATCTCCCTGTGCTCTGCGGCCGCTTCCCACCAGCCAACTATTTTACATCCAATAGTGTATGTATGTCGCTGCTACTCTCACTTTGCACCCCCCGCCCCCCGCCATGTCCTTTTTCTGTTTTGACAGCAGTGGGGAGAGTTAGTGTCAGCAGGGGAAGAGTGGGGGCCGGAGAGCAGCTCCCATCAGACGGCTGACTCCTGATCGCCGCACAGGGCCCTGTCAGCAGCCTCTGGTCCCAGGTCGCACACCTCCAGTCCCGAACCAATTTCCTGTAGAACTAGAATTTGAGGTCTGACTTCTTTTGGCCAGATCTGCTGGCAGAGGGGATCTGCCTGCTCTCAGGGCTCTGGAGAGGGTTAACACGTGAGCAGCCACTGAGGCTTCCTAACGAACTAGGCCACTTCTTTCTCTCTCAATCTTGATTTCTGCTGAGAGAAGCAGGATCAATGACCCATAAAACTTGAGAGCTTTCCCCTTACCCATTTGCTAGGATCTGTTAATCTCTTCCAAGAGCCAGCAGCTAACCCATCTGCGAGACACCTGGTCTTGATTTAATTAATGTGCAAAGCAAAAGAACATCAGGCAGGTAAAAATCTGTAATTAGCAATAGTCTCTCAAGGTTTTCTTTGTTGGTTCCCCCCTCCTCCTCTTTCCAGGCAGTGAGAGGGGATGAAAAGGAGCCAAAGGTAGTTTGGCTTAATTCCATCTTGAGCTAATTCCATCTTGAGTAATTACTCTGGAAAGCCCTCTGAAAAACTGCTGGCTGTTTAATTCAGCAATTTCAGCTTGCATTTGGGAACATCATCAAACTGTAAATGCTTTGATCTTTTTCATGCTTCTGTGCATAAGGAAAACCAAGTACACCTAATTCTTATGCCGTGTTGTCATAAGCATTAGAGACTCTTGGCACATGGCCACTGGTAGGAGGCTCGAGAGGGGCTGGCTTTGTCTGAGGAGGAAACAGCTGGATGCCTTGGAGCGAACATCACAAGAGAAGCCAAGAAGCCAGAGCTCTGATCCCTGCTCCCAGTGGCTCACGAGATGACACTGGGCAGGACATGCCCCCTCCTGACTTCCACTGTCTCGTCTTAAAATAAGGGGTAAGGTCAGCTGATTTCTAAATTTCAAAGTCCTCTCTCCCCAACCCCCCAAGCTCTGCCATACTTCGCTTCTAGGAAACACATTCCTTTCTTACATCACAAACCCAGAGGTGAGGAAGGTTAAGCAGAAGCAAAGGTAACTGGGTCCAGAAACTTGCTCTGCAAGCTTGATTATCAGAATGTTTAAGGAAAAGATCAACCAATTGTGGATTATGAGATTTCTTTGAACAGTGGGACACCTTGGATGCAGTGTAGAGCCTGTAGCCACAGAGGAGAAAAAAATTAACTGGCCTCCAGGGGGTTTGTGGGGCACCTGTGACCTCAGCCTTAAGCAGCATCTCATGCTCTCCTACCTACAACACTAGAAAACCACATGGATTTTAGGCAATCACCCAAATTAAACCAATGCCATTGCCTTCCATGCTATTACATGCTCCCCTTCTATGAAGGAAGAAAAGCAGAACTGGGACAACAGGGGCAGAGGTCTATTCATTCATATCTTCATTCAGGCAATTATTCAACAGATGCTAAGCACCTGTAACACATGAGGTCCTGGGCAGGTATTAGGAACTGGATGAAGCCAACCCAGAGGCTGCCAGTGGTTCTTTGAGCATCTATATTCACATCTTTGGCAATTTCAGATTATATAGTAGATCTGTAACAAGAGAAAGTCATTCACAAGCAGACGTATCTTCTAGTTCTTAATGAGCCCCTGGATGGCCACAGGTCCTTAACTAAGAATGCCCACCTCTGTCTGGAAGGCAGCTATGTTAACTAACCACTGTACCACCACCAACTCTCCCACCTCTGTCGAGTTCCTAGTCTTCCTTCAAGGCCTGATTCCATGCCACCTCCCCTGCGAAGCCTCTCCTGATATCCCTAGGCAGATGTGATCTCTTCGTCTTCTGGTCATCCATGGCATTTGGCTGGTCCCACTCAATTGGTTATCTTGTATCCAAACTTGCACTATCTTTGATTCTGCACATCTCTTATTTTCCTTTATACTGGTAGCTCCTCAAGGGCAGGGGCTTCTGAGGCACAGGAAGGACAGACTTTGTTGGAATAGTCAATATCCTGATTGTGAGATTGTACTAGAGTCTTGTAAGTCTTACCATTGAGAGAAACTGGGTAAAGGGCGCACCGGATCTCTCTGTATTGTATCTTATAACAGCATATGTGTCTACAATTATGTCCAAATAAAAATTTTAATTAAAAACAAAGCACACAGAAGCATAAGACCTGAAAGATGGAAGAAACTCAAGAGGTCCTCTAGTCCTGTCTTTACCCAATGGATGAATTTCTGCCACAGCAGCCCACATACAGACCTACCAGCCTTTTCCAAACCCCAGCAATGGAGAATTCACTGTTTCATGGGGGGAGAGCATTCCATTTTCAGACAATTCCAGTTCTATTCTGAAACAAATGGGCCAGGCTATAACTTCCCCTTGGAGCCCACACAGAAGAAGCTGCTTCCTTATCCCCATGACAACCCTTCAGGGACATGAAGCTGGTCGTTATGTTCACCTGAGTCTCCTCTAGGCTGCAGGGTTTCTGTTCTCTTAACTTATCTCCATGTTTCAAGTTCTCATACCATTCTGGAACCTTTTCTCTGATTGTAACTCATATGTTACTCTGATCTGAAACAGGATTAACAGCCTCCTTTGCTCTGGACACTCCATTGGCTCCAAAGCTGTTAAGGACTACATTAGCATCTCTATGCTAACTGCATACCATTGGCTCATATTAAATGTAGAGTCCACAATAACCCTTCAATCTTTTTGTTACACCAGCTACAGTCAATCTCCCCACCCCTGACACTGGCAATTATTGTTTTGTTTTGACTGAAAAGTAGGACTTTACATTTCTCTATACCTGGCTGCAGTTCAGTTGACAACTTGAAGGAGGTCTGAGTCTGTGGTGGGATGTGGATGGCTGGGAACGAGAGGATGTGTGCATTTGAGCATGCTGTCATGGATTGGCCTTCATCCTGCCGCACTGTGCCCAGAGATGTCTGAGTACTTCCAGCTTTGGCAACCCTAGGGTATTGTTCATTGCTGTTGAATAGCAGGATAGGTTTATTTTTATAACACGTACTTACTGCAGAACATCCTAGCAGAACCTCCTGGGATTCACAAGTCTTCTGGCTCTATTACATATGCAGAATGATGCCAGCCCGGCTCTCATCCTCATTCCCCATCCCCATAGAGACGCCGACTGGGAACCAGAGCATCGGGTTAAGGCTTAGTGTCAAGCATCTGTGCCCGCAGCTCAGGGAGATAGGGAGGATGCCTCTGTGGGACATCAGAGGGCAGGGCCATCCTACCCCTAACAAAATGAGAAGAAAAGGCAAGGCTTCCAGGCTCTTTAGGGCAGGGTAGGACAGAGTACCTGCTTATGTAAATTCGGTGAGGTCCACTTCTGTTTGGGGAGGTATAAACACAGTCTAGAGCCCAATGCCCAAAGCTTCAGTCTATCCTGTGTTCTCTGCCTTTGCCTGTCTTGGCATCAAGCATTGTTGCATTGGCCCCTGAGAGGCCAGCGGAAGCATATCCCCATCTCTCCCCCTGTTCAAACACCGTCAGTGGCTCCTGTTATCTTGGATTCCATTCCTGCCGCTCTCGCCACATGATTGACATGTCTTCTTGGTGTGTCCTTCCTCTCCATCTATTGTCAAATAGATGGGACTCCACTCAAATGCACACTTACATGAAGATTTCCTTAGTTCTTCCAAGGATTGTAATCTCACTCTTCTCTGTGCTTCTTTCTCTCTTCTCAGTATCCAAGGGGACACATCCTGGCAGGTTTCACAGAGGAGCTGCTGTGCTTGGTATCTGTATTGGCATTACATGGACCCTATCTTGCCTTGTTTGCATCTAGTGTATGCCTGTGGCAGAGACTGCTTGGTGTCCCCCAATACCTACTCTTCCTTCTTCCATGGCAGTAGACATTTTAGCAGAGCACATGGTCCCCCAGAATAAAGACAACGATCCCCATTCTCATTTGTAGCTGGGCATTGCCATGTGACCAAGTTCTGGCCAGTGGGATGGGAGTGCAAATGGCAAGAGCAATCTCTCTGCCTTTAAAGGGAAGGAGGCTCCTCCCCCTGCCATGGCTCCTCCCCCCTTTCCGTAGGCTGGAGTGTGGAGGTGGCGGTGAGCCTCGTTGGGCCATGCAAATGAGGACAACAACCTAGAGATGACCTGATGGAGCAAGAAAAGAAAAGGAGCCTAAGCCTCTGATGATTCACTGAGCAGAACCATTTTACCAGCTCAGACTTTACTCGCGAAATACACTTCTGTCTTGTTTAAACCACAGTTCCTCTGGGTCTCTGTCCCACGTAGCTACACCTGCATCCTAACTAATATAATGTCCCACCCCACTTAATTCTTGGCTTCCTCTTCTGCTTCTGCCCTCTCCCTCCCTCTCTAACTATTAGTTCACTGCTTCATCTCCCAGCTTTTGGCTTGTCCCTCCCCACTTGACCTACCCTGACCTCTCAAGGCACATTTGGATCCTTTCTCTGGCAGCTGTCCTGACAGGCAGGCATGGGGGCAAGGGTGGCATTTTCAGATTCTGTTTGCTCTCTGGTTCCAACCTCTGCTACGTGGGTGTCAGACACCAGGCACTTAGTGCCTCCTGAGCCCTTACCTTCTCCACTTGCCTTAGTGAGTCCATGCCTTATTCCCCTGTGACCAGACTGTGAGCTCCCTGAAGGCAGGCATTGTACCTGCCTCCTCTTGAAAGGTTCCCCAGTAACTTGTCCATAGCAGGCCCTTAATCAATGTGTAGATTCGCATCTTAGGATTCCTAGAGCAGCACACTGAGTCCTGGACAGTGCAGAGAGCTGTGTGCTTGTCACTAGCTTTTCCCAGTTATTGAAGCCTTCCCAGGTGGGAAAGGCAATTGGATCAATAAATCCATTCACCAGCTGCTTCTCAATTGGGTTCTTCCCAGAAGTTCTCCTCTCCACACAAAGAAGAAGAGGGTTCAGCCCGACTCCATCCCCCAGCACTTCAGCTTTCTGAGATGAGCTATGCCCACTCACTGTTGACCTTTAAGCATTAAGCCACAAACCCAGAGCAGGCTAAATTTTAGTCACTGAGTTAAGAAGAAAGGATTGGTCTGTACTGTACTTCCCATAACTCCCAAAAATAACTTCTCCCCATGAGTCTGAGTGGGGGAAATGACTGGGAAATACAGTAGAACCCCTTAATTAAGTAGCGGATGACAGTACACCCTCTGTACCAGCCTTTCCAGGGCTGGAGGAGCTAGAAGATGCACGCCTACGTGCTGAGGGCATGGTGCCCCTGAGGAGTAGATCAAATGGGGGGGGGGGAAGGAGGCACACTGCAGTGGGGCTTTACCACGTCCACTTCCAGCGACTAGTGTGGAGAGGGTTCCACGGGAAATCGGAAGCTGCTGGATGCAGAAGACAGAGCTCCAGCTTAGAAATGAGAAAACTGTCCCAAGTACCAGCTCTGCCACTGCCTGCTTCCCCCAGTGACCGGTCCTGAACAAGTCCCCGAGGCTTTCTGGACTCACTTTCCTCATCCTCTGATGGGAAGGGTGGACCAGATGCTCTCCAAGTCCTTCCTGGCCACAGCATCCTGGGAGTCTGGCTGTTCCTCCTGGTCATCTGCTTCATAGCTTCCTTCAGTCCCTGTCTGCCTTCACCCCGCCTGGCCACCCACACACACTGATGCCTTTCCTCACTCCTCCCTGCTGCCTTCTCCTCGCGACGCTGGACTAAAGAAACAGGCAAATCAGAGTCTCCAATAAACACAGACTCCCGTGAACACCAAACAGAGAGGGTCTAGGAGGGGAAGGCTGTGCACGAGCCAGGCCCTGTGCACCCGGCTCCTTGGGTGACTGAGGCATTTGGTTACTGACTGCCTGCTCTGTGCGCAGCCAGGGGCAGAAAGGAGGTGGGAAAGGGCGGCTTGGAGCCCTCGGCACACGTTAGTGATTTCTTTAGGGCTCTGACTCCATTTTATTTTATTTTACTTGTCTGGCCGGTTCCAAAGTCTTACCATACATCCTCATCACCTCTTTGCTCATCAACATGAGCCTCCTTTTAGCCTCTCTTGTTTCCTACCCAGATGAATAACCATAAGCTGCAACTGGTTCCCAAAGGTAAGCATACCAAAATAGTCAATATGTGGATCCCGCTCGCTGTCTCCCAGCAGTTCCTCAAAAACCATGTTCTACTGCAACAGCTTGGCCTTATTCAGTTAAATGCCTGTCCACTCGTACAGCAGATGGCAAAAATGGCCACAATAGTTTGTAGCTCCTCTCGTTAATAGGGGAGCCAAGTTCCCCAGTCCTTTGTTTATGGTGGTAAGATACACATAACCATAAAGCTTACTGTTTTAACCATTTAAAAATGTACAGTTCTGTGGCATTAAGTACATTCACACTGTTGTGCAGCCATCACCACCATCCATCTCCAGAACGTTTTCATCTTCCCCAGCTGAAACGCTGCACCCGTTAGACACTAACTCCCCAGTCCCTCCTCTCTCCAGCTCCTGGCAACCACCATTCTACTTTCTGTCTCTATTAATTTGACTACTCTAAGAAGTCCATATACATGGACTCACACAGTATTTTTCTTTTTTTTTTTTTTTTTTGCGGTACGCGGGCCTCTCACTGTTGTGGCCTCTCCCGTTGCAGAGCACAGGCTCCGGACACGCAGGCTCAGCGGCCATGGCTCACGGGCCCAGCCACTCCACGGCATGTGGGATCCTCCCGGACTGGGGCACGAACCCGCGTCCCCTGCATCAGCAGGCGGACTCTCAACCACTGTGCCACCAGGGAAGCCTCAGTATTTTTCTTTTTGATTAGCTTATTTCAATTACCAAAATGTCTTCCAGTTTCATCCATTTTGTAGCATGTGACAGGATTTCCTTCCTTTTTAAGACTGAATAATACTTCTATTGTACACAGAAACCATATTTTGTTTATCCATTCACACTTGGATTAACCATTAGACACTTTCACCTTTTGGCTATTGTGAGTAATGCTGCTATGTACAGGGGTGTACAAATATCTGTTGAAGTCCCTGCTTTCAATTCTTTTGGGTATATACCCAGAACTGGAATTGCTGGATCATACAGTAATTTTGTGCTTACTTTTTTGAGGAATCACCATAATGTTTCCCACAGTGGCTGTACCATTTTACATTCCCACCAGCAATACACAAATGTTCCAATTTCTCCACATTCTCTAACACTTGTTATTTTCTATTTTTTGGATAATAGCCATCCTAATGAGTATGAAGTGGCATCTCACTGTGGCTTTGATTTGCATTTTCCTCATTATTAGTGATGTTGCACATCTTTTCGTGTGTTTATTCGTCATTTTATATCTTCTTTGGAGAAAGGTCAAGTTCTCCATTCTTTGCACCTGGGCTGGCCGTTAGAGTGACCAACTGTCCTGGTTTGTTCAGAACTCTCCCAATTTTTGTACTGAAAGTCCTGTGTCCTGGGATACCCCTCAGCGCTGGGCAAACTAGGACAGTTGGTCACTCTAGCTGGCCTTTGATCAGTAGAATGCATTGGAAGTGAAAATGTGCAGCTTTCAACCTAGGCCTCAAGGGGCTTTGCCACTCCCTCTCATGCAGCTCCTGGAAATCCGCTGCCCCATAAACAAACCCATGCTAGTACACAGGATGATGAGAGGCATGTGGCCGGGTCACATAACTCTTACTAACAGGCTACTGGCCACCAGACCTGTGAGTGATGCCACCCTCAGTCATTCAACTGCCAGCCGATTTGCCTGCTGATGGCAGGTGCGCAGCCCAGCAGAGCTCAGCCAAGCTGGCCCAGACCAAAGAATGGCCCAGCCAGCCCACAGAGCCGTCATTTCAGTAAGCGGTTGTTGCTTTAAGCCACTGAAGTTGGGGATGATTTGTTACTCAGTGCAAACTAATTCATACAGCTCCACAAAAAGTCTGCTATGTTCAGGGTACCTCTAAGACCTTTGCTGCAGACAGGACCCTCCTGTCCTTCCAGTGCCCCTATCCTTAGTGAGAAGAGCTTCACCTACTCTTTTATTGCAGCATGGCCACTGAAGCAGTCAAGGGCCCTTTCATTCTCTCTGCCAAAAATAGAGAAAAGCTTTCCCCTCTTCCCATCCCTTTATCCTCCCCTCACTATTCACTTCTCACTGCACAAAGAGAGATGCACTCATTAGACTTAGGTCCTGAAGTAGACTTAAGGGCCTCTTCCATATACCACAGCCAGCTAATTTTCCTTACACAGTTCCCATTTTTCTCTCACCAATCTTTTTCTTCTTGATCACAGCACATCTGAAAGAATTCTGACTTGCTTCAAATGCTCTTTCTCCAGTTGGCTGAAGCTTTTGTGACTCCAGCCCTGCTCCACTTGCTTGGTTCTCTGGGCAGTTGCAGCACGAGGAGTTGTTTCGACACAGGAGCCTGGTCATTGCCATCCTAGAAGCTGTTTCAAAGCTGTTCAGAGGGTCTCATTCTGGGAAGTCAAGGTCAAGCAAGATTAGCCCACTCTTCCAAAGGAGACCTGCTTCTTGCTGGAACTTTCTGGCTCTTATCTCTCTCAAGAAACATTGAACTGTACTTAAGTGTCCAATGATAAAGGCCTAAAACATGCAGACTTCTTTCTTTCTTCTCATCAACCCTTGGTGAGCCCTTGCACCTGCAGTGAGAAGGATCTGGTCATAATGCTACCGTGGCCTCCAGGGCATGCAGGTAGCTGGCTGTGGATAGCAGAGTTCATTCGCCCCCTCAGAGTGACGAGAATTCCATTTCAAGACTCCTTCCCTCATCCTGGGTCAATAAAGATCGAGCAATAGAAATGTCAGGACTTTAGAAATCACCTGCTCCAACACTGTCATTTTACAGATGAGGAAACTGAGGCCCAGACTTGCCCAAGGCAACCCAGCAAGATGGTGGCAAAGCCAGGGCTAGTACCATGGCCCTCTGACCTCTAGACTGGTGCTGTCTCAACTATCCATTGCTCCTTGGTTGCTTTTTGAAAAATGAGTTAGGAGAAATGAAAGGAAGCCAAGGATTTTCTACAGACCAAACTGTTGGGTGGCAGAAGCCTAGGGTGGAGGGCAGTGCTGCCAAGATGAGAGATCTTAGAAAGCCTCCTCCTGTCCTCTCCTTGAGCGGAGAACATCCACAGGACAGAAACAAAACTTAAAGAAAAAGGAGCCGAGCCCCTTACCCAAGCCAGCATAGGAACACCCACCAGAGGAGAATGCCTTGTCCTCCCACCTTTCTATTTTATTTAGGAAACACTTTTTTTATGAACTTACACAACTTTTCCACAGGAAAACTCCATTGTGTATTAAATACCTATGTTCCTATTAATTCCCTTCTGATGCTTGTCAGGTTTTCACACTGTGCAATCACTGTAAGGATACACTTCTCAGGGTGTTTTTTCTCTAATATTATTTCATATTCAGGTTTTTTTGTGTCAACGGAGGCCTCATGTTTGCCGATTATAATTGTAATACTGTGTCTATTATATGGGTGCATCAAAATTTGCTTTCCAATTTGCCTCAGGTTGAATATTGTATCATTTCTAATTCATTAGTATTAACAACACCAATATGGTTCTTTCTGTATGAATAGTTCTTTTATCCCTTTGGGTTTATTTATTTGGAGTATGCTCCCCTGGACAGAATGGCTGGATCGTGGCAAGGACTCAGTTCTTACTATTGCCAGATTACTATCTAGAAAGGTGCAATCAGTTTGCAGGGCCTTCACCTTCATTTAAATGTGCCATTTCTCCTAGCACAGAACTGGGCTATCATTGAGTTTTGTCATTTATATTCATTTTTGCCATGTCAAATGGGGGAAGCTAAACAGTCAGGATTATAGGATATGAATCAAGGGAGGAGAACCTGTGAGATGAAGCCAAGAAGCAGAACTGAGCAGAAGCTGTGACAAATGCTCCAAGTAGGACGAAGTGAATGAGAGTTATTTGTTACAGCCCCTTGTCCCTGGATATGTGGTGGGCTGGCCTGGATTGAAAATTCAGAGTTAGGGTGCACCCCAGCTTAACAAATGTGTGGTGGACCCCAAAACCTGCTTCCAGCTTTGCATTTCCTTCTCTTTTTAAGTCAGGCTGTGCATCTTTTTGTGGATAGTTTACTATCTGCACTCCTTCTGTGCATTATCTTTGATTTCTTGTCCTGAGGACTCTTTTTCCTACTTTCACCAGCAAAAATCAGAGCTCCTGAATCATAAAGGAGCATAAGAACCTTTCCACATGGGCTTCTCCTCACCCTGGGCCCCCGTGGCTCACAAGAAGACATGACTCCCAAGAGTTGTTCCTGAGAAACAGCTCTTCCTGGTTGTGTTTGATGTGGCCAAGATGATGATGACCAAACAGAGCTTCTCAGAAGTTCCAAGGAGAAAGGGGTGGCACGGGGAGCACAAACAGTGAACCAGCTCCTTGGGCCATCTCTGCTTTTGCCCATCCTTCCTCACACACATGCAACTTTTTTCAGAGTGGTTTCGTACAGCCTAACATTCAAAGGTCCCCTCAGGGACTGGTAGGCCAAGTTTTGAGCCCACACCAAGAAGTCTGTCAACCACATGGTCTGCTCTGAAGCCTACAACATGTGAAAAGTTATATTTAATATCCCTGGGAGAAACCAAATATAGGAAAGCCAGTTTGTGGGATGCAACTGCTCTTTTTTTAAGAAACGTCTCTACCTAAGTGTTTGGTGAACTCTTAGCCCTTTAGAGTTGGGCTATGGATTCTCTGGTTTTAATTAGACACATGGACAAACAGAGGCTTTAAGAGGTACAGGGACATTCCAGGATCCTCGACAGCCCTAAAAAAAGGTCATTGCCGTCCTACTAGACCTGGTCAGCATCTGACTGACACCAGAGCAGATAGTGTGAGCACAGCGTGACAGCACAGGCAGCGCAGCGTCCTGTCCAGTGGCCTGACCACGGGCTGGGCTAGACTCCTTTCTTCCTGAAAGTCTGGAATCGATGGGGTAAGAGGGTGGTGGTGCAGAATGGATGATCTAAGTTTCCACTGGGATAGTCAACAACTTGATCCCTACCACTGAGGTCTCTCCTTCTGTGACTATTTACCTACCTATGGACTGGGTCTCAAGGCTTCTGAATAGATGCTTCCTAGACAACCACACTTAGAATCTTAAAACATGGCACAGCCTCCTTCCTTTCCTCACTGCTTCGGAAAGAAAAAGCCACCCCCAGTCCCTTTCCTACCTGCTACCACTCCAGGCAGGCTAACGCTGGATAAAGCCCTCCTATACCCCTCAGAGTAAGGACCCCAAAAGTCCACTAAAAGGCCTTCAGCCAAGCTGTCTTCGTTTAAAACACAGCGGCTGGTCTTTGAAGCAGCTAGCAGAGGTTCCAAACACTGATCGTTACATTTAAAGAAGACTTAAAGGAAATAGGAGGTTAATTAATGGACTTCCCTGAGCTCCTATCATATACCCAGGGCAAAAGAAAGAGGGGAGAAGGAAGAGGAGAGGTTAAGCCCTTCTGCCCAGAGTGGTCCTGTTCCCTAGCTACAGAGGAGCAAAGTAACAAGCACATTGAACTCTGGCCTTCTGGGTTTCAGCAAAGCTACAAAGGTCAAATGAGGGCCCTTTCTAGGCCTCTTGGGCCCCAGTCAGGATATGACCCTTCTCCAAAGGGAGCAGATGATATAGGCCACCCCCTGTCACAGCGTGGGATCCAGCATGGGTCCAGGACAGGGACACACACTCAGGTTAGACAGAGAGAGCCAAGGGGCCAAGCAATCAGATTTGTTGGCCACTCTTGAGGTAAACATGTGAAGCCAACAACCAGAATTTTGTAGAGCCACTGAGGGAAGAAACACAATCCATACAAATCAGTTGAAGATGTCTGTTCTCAAAGACTTTGAACTTAGAAGTAAGAGCTTGGAAAACAGGAAGGGGCATGAGCCTCATACAGCAGCAG
This sequence comes from Mesoplodon bidens, assembly GCF_964165515.1. Taxonomy (NCBI): domain Eukaryota; kingdom Metazoa; phylum Chordata; class Mammalia; order Artiodactyla; family Ziphiidae; genus Mesoplodon; species Mesoplodon bidens. The sequence continues at coordinate 110,605,934 of NC_138161.1, read as the reverse complement.
AAGATGAAAACAGCATGAGGGAGAAAGGAAAGGTACAGACACCCAGCAGAAGTCAGCAGAACTGGGTCCATGTGAGGGCAGGTGTGCAGATTGGACCAAACAGAGGTGATTCTCTCGGCCTTACAGTCCTTAGTAAAGAGAAAACGGAAGTTCACAACATAACCCATGCCCTGGTGGAGCCTCAGCTCCATCCAAGAGCAGATTCTACATTTGGAAAGACTTGCCCTCTCCTTGAACTTGGTTTTCAAGGTTTCGGCAGTGTCGTTTCATTCCCCCTCAGCTCTGACGTGTCTGAACCTGCAAGCACCTCCAGAGCTGGAGCACGCGTCATCTTCACACCACGGATGAATAACTATGGCTTGCTCACAGGCTCCGCATTATCACAAAACAAAAATGCTGCTTGCCTCAAAGCTGTGGTTTTGGGAACAGTGGGTTTGAAAAGCTGCAGGAGCAGCAGACAGAGAAGGTGGCAATGAGTTAACCTTTTGACAGGCCCTTGCAATGCTCAGGAGCACAGGCCAAGCAACCCGGCATCCAGATAGGGTTTTCTCTTTGGCGGGACAGTATTGTTAATATCATTCATTACTGCCTCTGATTAGGTTCCCAGGCTCATTAAGATCTCTGAGCCTTTGAATGTTTCTCTTGGATCAGATTGGATTCCACTTTGCAGAGAATTGTCAGGGCTTTCTAGTATCCAATGCAGGCCAGATAGTATCTCTTGGCTTGACTCCTTCCTAAAGTCTCTACCCTGTGCTTCTGTGTGTGCACCGCCGATGACGCAAATCATCGTCCCGGCATGCTGGCTATCAGACCCCTTGCTGCCAGATGAACTAGGGCTTCTAATCCAAACAAAGCCAACATATAAAGTCCAAAACACTGAAACTAAACTTATTCTAAAAATTATGCAGGTATGTGTTAACACTCCAGGTAGACACAGAGAACAACAGCTAAGCCAACTTTTAAAAAGGAGAGTGAAGAGGGCTCTTACCCTCTCCGATATTAAGACACATTATAAAGCCATCACAATAAAAACAGAAATTAAGAAAATGTACAAATAGACCAACAAAACAGAATAGAGAGCTCAGACACAGAGTCATGTATATGTCTGAACTTAATATAGGACAAATGTGCTACCACAAATTGGGGGAAGGATAGATTGTTTAGTAAATGGCATGGGGGACTGGCTTACTATATGGAGAAAAATAAAACTGAGTCCCTACTTAATACCACATACAAAAGAGGGCTCTGGGTCATTTAAAGACCTAAGTGTAAAAGGTTAAAGAAAAGTAGTAGAAATAAAATTTGTAGGATTAAGTTCAGGAAAATATCTTTGTGATTCAGGAAAGCTCTTTTAAAATGAAATTTCAAAAGCATAGACCATAAGGCAAAATTTTATGAATTTGATTACATCAAAATTAAAGATTTCTAGTCAGCAAAATATCCCATGGACAAAGTTAATAGACTGATTAAAAAAATAGATATCTGTAACATCTAAAACCAATGGGGAATTTATACGAAGAATATGCAAGGATCTTGAACATTTATGACTGCAATAGAAAATGGGGGACTGATATAAACTGACACTGTACAGAAGATGAAACTCCAAAGAACTAACAAGTTAGTGTAGGTCAGTTTTCCTGGGAAGCAGATTCTGAGATGGAGAGTTTTGAGCAGGTTTTTTGGGGAGTGGTGAGGGAGTGAGGAAAGCAGCATTGGGTGGAGCCAGAATCTGAACTGTGATGCAGTTGCAGCTTAGGCTGACCCAATGGGGGAATGTGGAAACTGGGGTGTCTCTTCAGAGAGGTCCTGAATTCAGCAAAGTTACCAGGCTTTATTTCCCTGCAATGACTAGTCATTGGATGGATGCCACCCCCAAGGAGAGTTCATAATCCTGGGTGAAGCAGATTCCTCTGGCTGAGGATAATTGCTGGGGAGGGTCTCATCTATGAGCCATCAGCAACCAACACTACTGGCAGCTGGGTTAACAAGGACCTCGGTCTTAGAGCAGGAATCTGAACAGTACACTATGTAGCCACTATGGCAGATATGAAGGAAGGCTCAAAAGCATTAGTAGTATGAAAAATGTAAATTAAAACATCAAAGAGCTATCACTGTATGCCTTTTATATTAGCAAAATATAGAAGGAGTGTAGTACCAAGTATTGGCAGGATTATGGGACATGACAGATCTTATGGACTGCTGGTGAGAAGACAAACATCAGAAAAGTGCATCAGCAAATATTCTTGGGAGCGTTCCGACATTATGAATCAAATTCAGTGTCACATCCTAGCAATTCCTCCACTAGGTATACATCCCAAGAAATTCTTATACAATTCCGTAAGGAGACGTGTATGTGAATGTTTTCTGCATGGTTATTTGCGGTGGAAGTGGGGGGCTACCTGAGTTTCCGTCACTAAGATTGAGAAATAAAATGTAGTGAATGCACACTTGGGAATTCTGTGTAGTGGGATTGTAGCAAATGATCAGATGTACACACAGCAACATGGATGGATCTTAAGAATGATGAAAAGATGGGGAGGGGGCGGGGGAGGAAGAAAGGAAAGAAACGTGATGAGATGGAACGTTCACATAAATTAAAAATACTGAAAGCACAGGGAAATACATTCAGTATCTTGTAATAAACTATAATGGAAAAGAATCTGAAAAAGAATATGTGTGTGTGTGTGTGACAATCATTTTGCTGTACACCAAAAGCTAACAATATTGTAAATAACTATACTTCAATAAATAAAAATAAATAAATAAATACTGCAAGCAAATAGTGTTTGTATGAAAGCAAACGAAAGGATACATCCTAAACACATAAGAATCACCGTGGGTGAGACAGGGGTATGGAACTGTGGGATGGGAAGTAAAAGGAATAAGGCAGTAAATAAATTCAAGAGAGGGGTCTTGCAGAGACCAATGATCTTGGCTAGTTCCATGGCTCCATGAACCAAGGAGTCAGGTTAATCCAACTCTCTACACCTAATTTCTAAAACTAGTGGCGGCAGCAAACACCACTTGAGCCCTGGAAAAGCAAGCTCATGTTCTGTACCTTCTCCTTCTCTGAGATCTCTCCTAAAAGGTCACAGGCTGAGTCACTGGAAAATCACAGAGCCCTGCTACACACCGCTCCCTGCTCTTACCTGGGAATGAAATGACATCAACCTCCGATCTTCAGTGGGATGAAATGGCTGGCACCTGGATAAAGGTTCACGCCTCTCCTGGGCAGAAGGACTTTGCTCACAGGATGCCTTTTCATCTTCTATCCCTTGAACTTTCTCACCTGAGATTCCAATCAAAGTCACCACCTTAACTGAAATGCAATAGGCAAAACAGCCACCGCCACCCGCCCCCCTTGATCAGTACTGGTATGCAAGATAGGGGAAATACAACCAATTTGGGGTGCTGTCTTAGACCTTGCCCACCTTGCCCTCTTTGGGAGAGGGCACCAAACAGGGAGATGACATCCCACTGGGGAATGGTCTCGCTTTGGCCCACTCATCTGGCAAGCCCTCTCTGTTCATGGGGAATGGGCGAGGTGTGAACTCCCCTTGTGAAATCTATCCTGCATGACCCATCAGTCCCAGAAAAACTGGAGATCCTGAGAGAGCCAGAAGAATAATGAGGCTTATCAGTCGGTCTTGGATCCCATTCCCCACAGTGGCTATTCCAAACCCCAACTGCTGTCCCTGAAGTCCCCCACAAGCAATTGAGAACCAAGTTCAGGTTACCAGTCCAAAGGGAGGAACACAGAGATTAAGATCTAGGGATGCAGAGAAGAACTGAGCCGGGAAGTCTGAGAGAAGCCCTGCTTCTCAGGCTCAAAAGGTAGAACCAGAATGTCAGGGTGCCCATAAACACTGCTCTGAACCTCTTGGCTGGCACCAGGCCCCAACTTCAAGGTTAACCCCTTCCTTGCCCAGGGCATGCCTTCCTCAGCACTATAGAAAAGGTCTCTTCTAGACACCAGCATCGTGTTCTCTTCTAGACACCAGCAAGTCTCTATAATAAATAGGATCCCTAGGCAAAATGAGAATCCCAGGATACATGGTAAGAGAGTTGGTGTGGGTACTATTTTTATCATGCTTTTTTCTGTATCCAGAAAGTAAACTTCTGTGCCAGCTTTAAGACTTTTAATTCAGGAAAGTGCAGGGTGAGATGGGTCTTGCTGTTTAAAGGCTTCCTCAGGACAGAAGTTGTCTGGTGAACGTGTAAACTGCCTGTGCCCGGTAGGCCTTCTGCAAGTGTTAACTCCCTTCCCCACCCCCGCTTCTTCTTCTCCCCTTTTTGGTGTAGTTGAGGAGTCATGCAAGAACCCAGGAGGCGCGGCCTCTGCTCACGGCTCAGACATCTTTCTACAGAATGATCTCAAGCAAGAGGCTCTCCCTTCTCCCGGCCCTCTGCTTCCTTGCCTCTAGTTTCTCATGTTTAGAATGGGAGGGAGTAAACTCTGTCTTGCGGGTGGCCGGGTTGGTCCCTGCCCCCTTTTCTCTAGGTTTTAGGGAGTGAAAAATATTATTAAATTTTAATTTTCTAATAGAAAACTATGAAGTAGAAGCAAAAACATTAGCCTAATCCTATGATCTAGGTAAAATCTGTTGGCATTAAGAAGATGGGGTGTTAGAAAACAGAAGCAATATAGAAACATACAAAATGAAAATTGAAAGTCACCTTCTCCCATTCACACTGTCCACAGTAAATAACTACTTCCCAAAGGTAAACAACTACTATTGTTTCTTATCATTCCATTCAGAAAAATTATGCATATGTATTTATATGTATTCTTTCTAAAAAGTTTGCAGAAGTGATCATACCGTATATGGTACTATCTAATTTGCTCTTTTTTAACTTGATACATCATATATATATATATATATATATGTATGTATATATACTTTACTCTTTATAATAGCTAAATAATATTTCATCAAATGCATTGTAACTCAGTCCAGGAGAATTGTGAATTTCTCTCCTTTTGTGAACACCAACCAGCTCAGCCTCTTGATTTCCTCCTGAGGGTCAGAGTTGGTGAGAAGCTGTGATTCAGGTGCCAGGTGAGACAGAGAAGTCCCCATACACTCAAAATTTCCAGGTAAGTCTCTGTGAAACCGTCATGGTGCCAGTGTTTGCTTATTTCCCTTTCTGGAGAAAATGTCCATAAGCCAGTGGCCAATTTGCCACACATGTTGATGGTTGAACATTTTGGACAAACTTCAGTGTGTCCAAATGATGAAATATCAGGTTTGGAAAGGACCTCAAGGTCATTTGGCTTAAGCTCCTTGAACCCACTGTAGGAATCCCTTCTACAAGCTTCTGTGTTATCATTTATTTACCATCACTCTACCATACCACGGAACAGCTTTTACTAACAGAAAATTCTTTCTAATTTTCCCAAACCAGCTCCCATGCAATGTACCTGCATTGGTCCTAGCCCTGCCCTTTTAGACATCCTTGAACAAGTGTGTTTCTCTTCCCATGGCCACCCTCCAGAAGTTTGACAAAAATGCTCACATCCCTCGGAGTCTCCCCTCTATTCATTTAACAAATATTCTTCCAGAGACTATGTACGTACCAAGCGCTGTGTTAGGCATACTGTAAACTCTGTGAGGGCAGAAAGCTTAGTCTGTGTTATTATGTGCTGTCTCCACACCACCGAAAAGGGCCTTACATACAGTAGGCATTCAATAAATATTTGCTGAATGAATGAATACAAAGATGAATCCCATAGTCTCTGCCCTCAAGGACCTCTTAGTCTAGTGGGAGGCGGAACAGAACAATAAGCAATTATAATCCAGGGACAGAGAAAGGATGTGGGTTAGGAGAACCTCAAAGGAGAGGTTCTAACCCAGCATTCATCGTTCCCACCTCCTTCTTCCACTGTAACGTTGATCACATGTTGATCACATATCATGTTGTTATGATATATCTGCACGTCTGTCTTCACCACTGGATTGTTAGTTAGCTCTTTGAGGACAGAAACTGTACTATGTGTCACTTAGCTTTGTATCCCTTACACTTAACACAGGGGCTGGCATAGGGGAGGCATTTCATATTTGTTCAATGAAGTGACTGATTAATGGATAGCTAAATGAATTAATATACTAATATTCCCAGAGGAAAAAAAAATTAAGGAAACTGCTTTTATTGGCCTAAACTGGTGTTACCTTAAGTTTCACCAACACAAAAAATTGGTGAAGTGGCAGTGACAGAAATCTTGGGAGAAAGCAACAATGTCATCCTAGGGGTCCCCAAAGTCTCATTTTTGCAACAAACATTTAATGAGCACCTCCTCTGAGTTTGATACACTGCCAGATTCTAGGACAAGGCAAACAACACATAATTCCTACCTTTCAGGATCTCCCAGACTAGCTGGTGATGAGTGCTCTGACAATGTGCAGAGGCTGCTGTGAGGGGCCAGGGGGTCAGGAAGGCTTCCTGCAAGTGGAGATGGCTGAACTGAGAGTTGAGGAAACTGTTCAGGTGAGGAGAGGGAGGAAGCAGTCCTAGGCAGAGGGATGCGCAGGCAGAAGTCCAGAGGTGTGAGAACTCAGCAGTTTGGGAGTATCATGTTTGGGGAGTGGGAGGAAGAAATAGAGATGGAGACAAGGCCCTGCCAAGGAATTGAGATTTGACCTTGAGGGCAGGGAGCCACTGAAAAAATCCTAAAATCCCACAATGACCAGACTTGCATAGTAGAAGATTATTCTTACGGCAGTGTAGAAAATGGATTGGAGGAACAAGAATGCTATAAGAGAGAGCAGTTAGGAGACTATTTGGAACTTACTTGGAAAGCAGATGGAAAGAAGAATAGACATCAAAGACATTAAAGAGTAGCTGCCAGAACTCAGTGACCCACTGTGTACACTGGCTCTCAAGCTTCAGACTTGGGTTACTGGGTGGGTGGAAACACCATCACCCAGAGGGGAGAATAGGCGAAGGAGCAGGTTTGGGAGTGAAGACAATGAGTTCAATGGGGAGTCTGAGGGCCTGGAGGCCATCTAAGCTGATCCTCGAGAAAGATGGACATGTGGGTCAGGAGCTCAAGGAAGGGAACTGGCCATGATACAGACCCAGGAGCCTCCAGGGGACACAGGCAGAGGATAAAAGAGTGGGAGTGTGCCAATCACCCAGGGAGAGGGCGTGGGGTGGGGAGAGGAAGGGGTTATCTGAGAGCCTCAATAATCTTTCACAAAGATTTCCAAAACATTTTAAAGAATCCTCAGTTATTACCAATTTAGAGCAGCCTCCTGTCTCAAAGCTAATACAGCAATGCATGAAGAAAGCAATTAGAGAAAAACAGCAGTACTGAAAGAGGAGCCTGATTTTCAGATGTCCTTTGTGGGTAACAACAAAGGGACGTGAAGGGAGCTTCATGAAGGAAAAGAGGAAGGCATCCAGACGAGGCCTGCTTGAGTGATGTGGTTTTTGCTTATTTGAGATGATACCTGTACCCCCCCATCCCACCCCCAGGTCCAACATTAAGCAGCAGGCTTCCCAGGAAGCTGCATCCTTGCCTCCCCGGCTGCTTCAGTCATGAAATCTTTGCAAGTTACAGGCATCTGAGGCACATGATGGCCCAATCAAGCCACATCCCTGTGTAAAGCTGCCTCCTGGCTGTGAGGAATAAAAATCAATATTTTCAAATCTGAATTATTCAGATGCTGTACCCTGGAGGTGATTCATAACCTAAGGAGCTCCTCAGTAGGAGGACAGCAGCTGAGGGTTTGTGTGAACATGGCTTAGCCCATGATTTCCCATGCCATCAGTCAAAGGACTAACAAAAGATTAAATAACAGAAGTGTTAGTGTCCCGAGGAGTGCCCGAGGAGCTGGGCTACTCTGGCTAAGAAGTCTAGACTGTCCTAATAAGGAGAGAAGCAACTTGCCCTCATGAAGGAGCAGAGAGTCCCCTGGGCTCTCCAAGCGTTGGTGTCTTCAAGTCTCCTGGGTCCTTTGCACAAGGGAAAGCAGGTTAAGCTGGGGGAGAGGGGATTCTTCCAAGTACTCCCTTATTAGAATAAAATTTAAGAGCTCCCCTGAGAAAAGTGACAACGGTCATATCCCTGACTCCAAATCCCCATGTCATGTAGGTAGGCACTTAAACCTATTGCTGTGGCTGGGCAGGGCCTGTGCTACGAAGACCATGAACTACGTCTGGACTGGCCTAGGGGAGGGGGATGAGGATGGAGTGTAATTGGTTTGGTGACAACTCACCTCACAAAGGGAGGAAGCACAGAAACCCATTGTAGAGAGAGGGACGCAGTGTGGCCTAGCACATGTTCCCTGGACTTGGAGGGACGAAGACCTGAGTTTTGGGTACTTGGCTCCACCACCATGTGACCTTGGACAAGACAGTTATCTCTCTCGGCCTCAGATTCTGTAACACCAAAATGTTGATAATAATCCCCTACTTACTGGGTTCCTGGGAAGATCAGATGAATAGAAGCAGAAACACGTTGCTGCTCCCTCACACTGTGTACTAGTTAGGATATTACTTTGGTCGTTCTAACAGAGGGACCAGAATAACAGTGGCTTAAACGAGGTAGGCGTTTATTTCTCTCTCATATAAAACGCCAAGAGGCTGTGGCCTCTCTGGTCTGAGAGCTCATCAGAGGCCCAGGTGGCTTCTATCTGGTCACCAGGGGTGTCACCTTCTTTGACTTACTCTGAGAAGGCTCGCCACCACTGCCACGTTGCAGCTGGTAGAAGGGGCAAAGGGGCAAAAGGAGGGCCAGCTCCCTTCCCAAAATCCAGGAGTTTACACTCCACCTCTTTTCATTTCCCACGGGCCAGAATGTAATCACCTAGTCACATCTGCCTGTAAGAGGGGCTGGGAACTGTAGTTGTTTTCTGGGAAGTCATAGACTCAACAGAAAATTCTGCGATTATGGAAGAAGAGGAGGTGGATCCTGAGAGACAATTCACAGTCCCTGCCACCCCACTTTGTCTAACTCCTCTTCATCCCCAGATCTCGGATTTACGTCATTCCCTTGGGAGGCCTTCCCTGACCCTCCAGGCTACTTAGATGCTCCTCCATTGGCTCCCTCACATCTTTAGCTTGCTGTCTGTTTTTCTGACTAGAATGTAACCTCAATGAGTTTGGGGATGTGTCCGTCTTCCTCCCCACTCTCTCCCTGTGCCACCCAGAGCTGGGCACAGAGTGGACATCAGTTACACCCACACTGACTAAGAAGGTCTGTCACCAAAGGGCCTTGGGATGTCCTTGGGGTGCAACTTTATAGCTTTGAGGCCAGCAGTGCTCTCCAGCCCAGGATTTGTTTGGAACAAAACTGGTACCTCCTGCTGCTGCCCAGGCAATGGGGGGCGGTCGTCGCTCTGAAGACAGGTGGAATTTTCTTTTTACCCCTTAGTCCTCTCTCTGTGTACATCTTTAGAACTGTGCCCATCCTTCATCAGAGCCCTTGGGTGGGCAACTGTGCCCTTTCATGATAAACGCTGGCTCTGCAGCTCTGTTTTTCAGATCTGGGAATGAACAGTTGGGGGAAGAGCTTTCCCTAGCACAGTGGCCAGAACTGAGGATGCAGGTAGAGACTTGGTTTTCCATTCCCAGTCTCTACAGTGCAGCAGCCAGCCTGAAGCCTGCCCTGTGAGGAGGGGGAAGGGACCTCAGAGAGGCTGTCCCAGGGCAGTCAGCCTGCACCCACCGTGGGGAAAAATGGCCTCCCAGGGTCTGGGCCGTGTGAACCCACTGTTTAGTCCCTGAGCAGCTCCTTGGGGCTTCAGTTTAATGCCCTTCAGCTCACTCCTGATTTGACATAAACCTCACCATTTTCTTAGAAATCTCCTTCTTCTTAGCTCATTTTCTCTGTTACCAGGATTTCTTTAGGGATCCCAGCAAACATGACTCTGGTTCCCGTGAGGAGGGGAGGCTGTACCCCAGGACTGACCTCCAGCCCCTCAGACACATTCTCATCACCTTCCATGTCTTCCTTTGATTGGAACTCGAGGACAACCAGGCCTGAGCTCTGAGCGACCAGCCCTTTTTGGCAGTCTCCAGAGTCACTGAGGGGTAAGTCACCAGAGACGAAGCCCTGGGGGTTGCTGGGTGCTCACGTTACACTCATACACAAAATGAGCCTATTCAAGAACCAAGTTCAAATTTCCTTGCTTGTATTTTTCCAGAGAGCTGGGGAGAGAACAGCCATATCCTGCCAGCAGCCCCTGGGAACTTGCCCCTGCCTCCCCCCATGCCTGGCATCAAGGGAATCTTTGCCCTCCTGACTGTGGCACTGGGCTTAGCTGGGAACAGACAGTTTCATTCCAGTAGCCGGGTTATCCACCCCATAAAATGGCAGTGTCCCTTTAAGTCCCTGCCCGTCTCCTCTCTTGGACTGGCTGTAGGTTAAATAAACGAACTGACCAGACTTTTCTGACTGGGGGTTCTGAGCTGGAAATTCCTCCTACTTGCTTCAGCTTGTGTGCGGGAACAAAGAGCAGTTAAAAAGGGATTAACTTTTACCTCTGTTGGTTTCTCTCTTCTTTCTCAGAATAATTCCATTTCTAACTCAGGGATTTAGGTTCCTCTTGGAGCGCTGCTTCTTTCCTGGTTCTTTATTAACAGTCCGTAGAGCTACAGAAAGTTTCCCTGCACCCAACGTGGGGAGCGAGTGTCTCTCTGCATGGATTTCACAGCGTGGCTTCTTGCGCCCCTGACTCTTGGATTCACCCATTTCTCTCCAGCACAAACCCTGGACTGGCCCTCTGAAACTCCGAGTAACATTCTATTCATCATGTTATTTCCCCAAGCAGTCTGCTCTTCTGGGAAAAGAATATGCTCATCAACTTATACACATAGTCTGGTTCTCATTAAAATCTGAAAGTAAAGGGTGGTAGAAAGAGCATTGTTTGGGAGTTGGGATTTCTGGGTTCTCTTCCTACCTCTGGCATTAACTAGTGTGTGACCTTGAGAAAGTCCTTTCTCTTGGCTGAGCCTTACAGACCCCTCTGTAATGTAAGAGGTTCCTTCTAGTGCTAACATTCTAGTGTCTATATTAAATAGTCTTGCAATCCCCAATGACACTTGGTCATCATGAATATGCACAGATGAAGAGTTGACCTGGGGTCCAAGGTGGTTATACTCAGGAGTAGGATCCTGCAGCACCTGGCTTCAGCAGCCAGTTACCCCAGACTAGATCTTGCTCTATCTGTACCTTTTATAGAAAAGAATCTAGCAGGTTAATGGAGCCCAGTGGTAACTGGGGCCAGGCTCAGAATGGACAGACCAGAGGCCTGATATCCCAGGATCTGTGCCATTCCATTTTTACTCCCAAAAAGGACACTAGGTTTTTCTGTAGTCTCATGCTAAATAGAGGCCTGAACTAGAATCAACTGGTGTCTAGGACAGGGTCAGGGTGGGGTAGGGGCATGGTTCAAGACAGACCATCATACACCTTGTTCGGTTCTTCTCTCTGAGGTCTCTGCAGGCAGAAGTACCACTCTCAGCAGCCCTGGGGCTGTTCCACAACAGTTTCACCCCTCCCTCCTCCTGGCATGGCCTAAAAGCAGGTTTGGCTATGCTGGGAACAAGTGATGTTTGCACTCAGCGACAATATCACTCAGCAGCCATGTGTCAGTGACCAGCTTTCCAAAAACCTGGAAAGAAATCTGCTCGCCAAACAAATGTGAAATATTTTGCAAGTTTTCAAAAAGAAGCTGGGTCTGTCTTCCGTAGGAGAGAAAAGGGAGCTGTAAATGTTGTAATTCGAAACAGACATTTCTTCCATTCTTTAAAGCAACGAAGATGTTATAAGGCTTGCAGATCAGACCTCTCTGTGAGAAGGACCATTTGGGGACACATGAATTTGGCAAACAAATTCAGGGAAGCAGGTTCTGCCTCAGCAGGGAAGCTGCAGACCTGCAGCAGCCAAGATGTCTTTTCTGGAGTGTGGTTGTGTCTGGTAAACAGAGCTGCCTTCAGGATTGGCCCAGGGTGTGTGTTTTGGGGGTCGGGGGGGAAGGGTGGATGTGGTGGAGTGGAGAAAACATCCTTGAGATGGATGCTTCAGGTTGTCATGGAATTCTCAAGAAGAAGATGCCACAGTCTTCAGTGGTCCCAATGTTGGTGTGAGGAGGCTGTGTCCTGGGTCTGATCTCAGTTGTCCCCACCCCCCAGTAGTGCAGTTAGACCTTGGCTTCCAACCAGACTCCCTCAACGGAGAGGATGAAGAGTGAATGTTGACCACCTCAGACAATCACACAGCCCCGGGCTACTAGAAACGTGCCAGATAAGAAACTGGTTGCTAAAACGTTTTTGGCCAGATTAGTTTGTTTATGTTATTGTTTTATGACCTCCAAAGATCTGGCTAATCTAAGTGGCATTGGAACATGTCTACTTTTCACTATATAGATATAGCTTCCTGTTGGCTTTATTTGACTTAAAGTGTGACTATGTTAAGTTTCATACAAATATTAAATTAATAGTCATCGTGCAAGCAAAACTCATACTCATTAGTTTTGATTGTGTTTAAAATAGGGATTCGCATCCATGGCTGCACATTGCTAAAACCAGGGAAGCTTTATAAAAATTCCCATGCCTCAGGCCCACCTCCAGAAAATCCATTTTAATTGATTTGGAGTGGGGCCTGGGCATTGATTTTTTTTTTTTAAAGGTCCCCAGATGATTCTAATTGCAGCCAGGGTTGAGAACCATTGTCCTGAATGATGCCTGAGAAATGTGCTAATTTAGTGGGGGGAAAACAATCAAATGAGATCTTAGTTCAAACTGGCTGGCTTGTTTTGTCAGTGTTCAGCCCAGTATCTGGATAGGAACAAAGCCAAGATTACAGTGCAGTTATGTAAGGTTTGGAGGGTAAGACACTTCTCCTAAAACCGACTTATTACTGTATGTGTATTTCATCTACAGCAATAAATTGGAAATATTGGGAAAGAACCTCATGCTCTGTGAATACAGAGTCCCTTAATATTCAATAATAATCACTCCATGATCTGAATGGACAGGAGACAATAATAAAGAACTCTCATATTTAAAACAATCGGCACTGAAAATGTTTCTGGTAATACCAGTTCATAAGGAGCCAAATGGCACAGATGTATATTGCCTTGAATTTCAAGACATCACCAGTGATTTATGATGGCCAGATGCTCAAATCACCGTCTCTTGCCCCTCAGGTGGACTTTTGGTTCAATGTATCTGAAGGCGGAGTGAGGAAGACAATTCAGGTAGCAGAGAATTGAACAAAGGCCAATCACTGAATAGGCGAATTTGAGCTCGTTATCGGGCTGGGACTGATCACCTCTCAGCGGGATGATTCAGGAGTCGCAAATGGTTGGAAGCTTTGTTTTCCCTTCTCTGGGAAAGACAGGTCCATTAGCTCTCCTGCTGCTTTAGAGCTTAATTTGTTTTCTTTTTTTTTTTTTTTCCTGACACTATGGAGGGGACAGTACATTCCAAAAATTAGAGGACAGCTAAGGAAAATTCTCCTTCTTTATAGGATATCATTAAGCACATGGTGCCTCAGGAGGGTAGGGAAGGCCATTAACAGACAGGAGCCAAGAGAGGGATTAGCTCACAAAAGAGAAGGCTGTTGAGAGCAGTTCGGCTAGATACAGGAAAAGCTGCCAGGTAGAGACCCAAGCGTGGGCATTAAAACTCAGCTCTCATCGCGTTTTTAAAGAGTTATCATCTTTTGTATATAATAAAGGTAGAGTTAGGAACTGCCCTCAGGAAGGAGATGCATTAAATTCATTGAGGACAAAAACCCCCCAAAGCTACAGCACCTGGGGCCATTCCCGTGGGGGCGGGGCTGATTCCTAGACAGTGTGTCTGGCTGCCCCCCACTAACGTCAGGGATCCTTGGCGTAAGAGTACAGGTTGACGTACTCAGGGGGTTACCTTATCCCACATTTGCAGAGGCAAGAAGCTGACATTTAAAGCTTGACTAGTGCTCCTTTTACAAGTAAATGACTACCTGGAGAGAGGACTAACTAAGTCACGTGCTTGGCATTTTCTAGCTGATTTTCTATTCAAAGAGACCCAGATTAACTTTCACTCCCATCAAGCTTTCCCCCAAACCTCCTGGTGGAAAGGGAATCCCCAGGCCCATCGTGGTCCCTGAATGATGCTCAGTCACGCGCCTGGCTTAGCCTGCTGTCCCTTCCCCAGGTCTGTGTCTTCAGTGGGATGAGAAAGACTCTGGTGGAGGCTTTTAGGCTGCGAATAAGCCAAGTGCGTATAACTGGCAGTGTAAACCACAGCAAAAAGATAAGGTGGAGAAAGTGGCTGCGTAATTGTGGACTGAGCAGAACTTTGAGACCGAATCCTGGGGAGGTCCTGTTTCCATGGCCCTCGACTGGTGGTTGTGGATTAAATATAAATATCTACCCATACTGGAGGCTGAATTCAACTCCTTTACCAAATAAGCAAAATATCGGTATCTGTTATATACAGGTAGATCTCTAGTTGCCGACCTATCTCCTTCTACACTCCCTGATGGGCCTGAGACAAGGCAAACCACCTCTCCTCCGTGCTCCCGAAGCAGTGCCTTCCATGGGTGTTACGGAGCTCGTTGCCTTGGACTGTGGCTGGCAGGGAAAGCGAATCTCCCAGGCTCCGATGGACCCGTGTCTTACTTATCCAGCATCCTCATCAGTGGAAGGCTCTCGGTGAATGTCTATTGAATGAACCTGTGTGTCCCTGTATTACATCTATCATCGCTAATAAACGTTGAAAGCCAAAGGACAAAGATGGAGTAATCAGGAAACAGAGAAAGAGGTATCCGGTAATAATAAAGTAGAAGTAGAGGGTTGAAACATATTATTAAACCATTCACAGAAAGTTAAATTCTCTCTCTCTGCCTATGTCACCTCACTCTCCACATCTGCAAAGGAGGAAGTGCAGTGGACAGTTCTATGGCAGGGGGCCGGGATCAAGAGTCAGGGGAGCTGTCTTTTGTCTGACTATGTGACCTGCGGCAAGTCCCCTCTTATGGAATGAGATTACACTAGATGATCTCCCAAGGTCCTTATACTTCTGTCATTTTTGTAATTTTATGCTTCTAGCACCATAATCCCAAGGTATTTCATATGGCTGAAGTCTGTCCAGTCGGTTCTCAGTGAATCCTGCCTACTCAGGTCGTTGGCTCTGGGGCAGTTCTTTTCCACCCAACACCGGTCCTAATGATAAATGCAGGCTCTCTCCAATTCTGGCCCCAGCTCTCTCAGGAATCAGACTTGAAAGTCATTTTCAAATTCACCTTTTGGCTGCCTTTTAAAAGCATCCTCCAGAGGAAAAAATCACAAAATGCTTTCACTAGAATGGATTTTAGAGATCATCTCGTGATTCTAATTTAATCCCCTGTCCGTGGAGAAACACATCATCCCAGGTAGGGAGGTGCCTTGCTCAAGGTCACATAGAGAGGTCAAGGGGAAGCATCCTGATGCCCATTTCAGGTTCTTTCCATTTCCACACCACCTCCAGCCACAGGGCCAATTCCCTGCTACCTTCTCACGCAGCTGTTTCCAAACCAATTAACCTGCCAACCAGGTAACCAACCTGTGCATGCTTCCTACAAACCTAGGACTGTGAACTCTGAGGTAAGTTATGTTTTTTTTTGCGGGCCTCTCACCGCCGTGGCCTCTCCCGTCGCAGAGCACAGGCTCCGGACACGCAGGCTCAGCGGCCATGGCTCACGGGCCCAGCCGCTCCGTGGCACGTGGGATCTTCCCGGACCGGGGCACGAACCCGCGTCCCCTGCATCGGCAAGCGGACTCCCAACCACTGCGCCACCAGGGAAGCCCGCAAGTTATGTTTTTATTGTCCCAAAGTGCAAGAGTAAACACTCACCTTTTGGCATAGAGCAGGGCTGGCCTGCATAGTTGAGTCTTCCTTTGATCTCTGGAACTGGCACTTAGAGTTCCACTTATTCCTTGAAAAACATCTAGAGTTAGTTAGAAAGAGTTGCCTATTTTCCAGTGGGTCAAGTCCCGGTTCTGGGGCAGGATGGTTTAGGTCTGGGTAGTGCTCCGACCACGCAGGCAGCAACTCCAGGAAGAGAGGAGGCCCCAGCCAGAGCAGGTGCAAACCCAGGCGCCCGCCCAGCACAGCCCCCTCTGTCTGCTGCAGCCACACCCCCTCTTCCTGAGGTTTCAAGGCTGGACCAAGTGCAGCCCTTGCCCAGATCATGCACTTCAGGCTCACTCACTCGAGATGGTAATAGCCCCTTTCCTTCTTAGGCCACCACAGACAAGGATAGAATCTTTTTCCATGTAAATATATTAAATATTTAATGTAACAGACAACATAAACATTTATACATACATGTATGTATGGTCAAGCCATTCAAGATGGCTGTTCTCTTACTCTCTGTACATCCCCTGCTCAACCAGTCCCTGCTTCACTCACATGATTATCCAATCCTCTTAATTACATAGGGCTTAATTAGTCCCTGGTAGTTGATGAGCCCACCTGACGTCAATTCCCCCTATAAATGGTAGCCTCCTTCTTCCCTGAGTGGGGGGGATTGCTGCCATGTCCTGCCCACTCTCTGTTGCACACAGTGGGGTGTTGCTCCAGGACCCTTTGTGTAAGATCCCATGTCCAATAAACCATTGGTGCCTCTGTCGCTGTCTCCAAGCTCTTTCTTTGGTCTCGAGGCTGGGCAACTACAAGGCTCACAAGCCTGTGGGGTGCAGCCCAACAGTGTATTTTATATGTTTACAAATACTTGCACCATAAAGTGATTTAAGAAGACATTTTTTGAATTGCTTACTCACAGGTATCTCTTGGAAGTTCTTTGCTGTTCATGTTACTGCTGTCCAGAAATGGTATAATCTCTTATTTCAAACTTTGCTGCTACATGGTAGGAAATGATCCCCTCGGTGGAAATGATCCATTTTAAGAGGAAACATTTACTAAAATAAAATTGAAAATAAACAAAACCAGATGTGATAACATTTATAGATTGGAGATTTGTAAAATAAAATTTAAAACATGTTTGTGGTAGAAAACTTGAAAAATACTTTTTAAGAATCTGCAATACCGTCACGTAGCGTGGTGCCATCTAATACGGCAGCACTAGCCACATGTTGCCACGAGCACTTGAAATGTGAAAATCTGAATTGAGATGTGCTATAGGTGTAATATACATCCTGGATTTTGAAGATTCAGTATCAAAAAAAGTATAAAGTCTATTATTAAACACTTAGGTGCTTGACATATTTTGGACACATTAAACAAACTATATTATTAAAATTAATTTCACCTGTTTTTTAATGTAGCTACTAAACACCTTGAAATGACATAGGTGACTCATGTTACATTTCTATTAGACAGCTAGGTAGGTCTAGAGAAAACACTGCTAATATTTTGGTGTATTTCATCCACTGTGTGTGTTTATACAGTTGAGGAGTCCAGCTCCTGCTTACAAACCCGTGTGATTTTCCAGGCCTGACCCCAGGTAAGGTTTTCCCTGGCAGCCACACCGGGAAAGCTGCCCTCCATGCACTGGCCTCGGTGCACAGCCCAGGCAAAACAGTCTCTGGAGAGAGTCGCAGCCCCTAGTCTCAGGCTCCCTGGCCAGTCAAGCCCTTCACATATTTACATCCCTATCCCTGGTGTCTTCATGCTCAGGCCTCTTTATCTGAGGGCTTGGGCAGAGGTCTTCCAGGCACCTCTGCTGAGACCTCTGTATAAAGGGAGGTGGGAGGACCTTGCCATTTCTCCCCACTGGGTCTCCGTACCCAGCACTTCTCCATTCTCGGCCCAGCCCCCCATCCACTCCCGGGTCTGTCAAGCTGCCAGAGCCTCTTATTAAGAACCCCTTCAACACTGAGGTCACCCCACAGCAGCGCTGATCCACCTGGCCCTACTCCAAGGTGTCGTTTCACGGAGAAAATGACACAGGAGGGAATCAGCGCCTTCTCGGGTTTAGCCTCCTGCTTATAGTATCACAGCAAGTGATTAAAGGCTTCACTGTTCCTTTCATTTTGGCTCATTGCTGCTTCAGTCAGCCATTCTGCCACCTGACTGCTCTTTCTTCCAGCTCAACTGAGCTCCTGACTATTTCTTTTGTAAACAAAATGGGGATCTTACTGAAATACGATTTTCTATCTGTATCAGTCGGGGTTCTAACAGGGGACAAACAGCACTGTCAAATCCGGATAACTCAAGGAGGTTTTATTTATAAAGGGGCTAACTAATAACAAAGGTAAGGTTGGAGTATGGGACAACCACAAAGGACAGTTTAGAAACCCAGGGCTAACGCGCTCCTCTCCCTAAGTCTGACAGGAGAAGGAGACAGAGAGGTTCTCAGAACCAGGAAAGAGAGCTGTGCAGAGTTGGGATGCATTGAAAGGAAGGAAACAGCCAGACTAAGGCCATGTCATAGGATGGAGTTGGAATAAATTCCTGACATCCCTCCCCTTCCTTCCCTCTAATGCTGAGGTTCTCCATGGGCTGAAACCAATCAAAAGCCAGAGGACAGGGAACCCCTGCGGCTGTGGTCCTCTGTCCGTGCAGAAAGCAGAGTGGAGAAGGGGGAAAGTGAATCTAGAAGCAAATTATTATCCGGCACCTTCCTCGTGTAGTGTTGCCCTAAGTCATAGCCTATTAACCTGATTTGCTTCCTAATATAACCAGTGCCTAGTCCTAGTGTCTACACTGACTGCGTGGGCACAGTTTACAGGACACCCAACCCAAATACCTCAGTCACATTTGGGTTTCTAGCCTGGGGTAGATTCAGAGGATACTGTTTGATGCTGTGTGTGTGTGTGTGTGCGTGCACATGCACGCACATGCAAACGTGCATGTGTTATAATCTCAGTCCCTCCCAGAACATGCCTCCTTCAATATTAGCTCTGGGTAGGACCCTACCGCTCCAGGGCCTACATGCCTATGGCTTTGCAGAGGTGACCCACCTCGGGTGGGCTGGTTCCCACCCACCCTAGAGTCTTCTTTCTTTACCTTGTCCCACACCTCTCACCCACCCACCTAACTCCACTACTGTTTCTCCTTGCTGGGCAACCACAAGTGACTGGTGCCCTCCCAGACACCAGTAATCCACTAAGAGGGGTGTCTGGGAATGGTGAATCTCCCTGGGACAGCATGCAGAATGCCCCACTCTCTAATTGAATCTCCAATTGTCTAGTCCAAGTGTGCTGGGAAATTAGATAAAGAAACTACCAAGGCTAAACAATCCTGGAGCTGAGGTCCTGGGAAGGTGGCAGGGAGAGGACTGCACGTGAGAAGACAGGGTTGACCTTCCTCTTTTATCATCTGTCTACAAAGCCAAGGGATGCTGAGTTGAGGCTGAGACCTGCCAGATGCCAGGCAAGGGGTTCCAGTGTCAGTGGGGAATCTGTGCTCAGGGACAAGGAAGCTCCTATTTGAAAAGTAAGCTGGAGCCCAAGAGAGGACTGTAGAAAACACTGAGAGAAGGTAATGCCATGGTGGGGATGTGGCGAGCAGAAGGGAGTCATTTTATAGAACAGGAAACATCTGTTGCAGCGCTTATTATACCTCAGGAGGAAGAAGAGACAATTTAAGTTTTGGGGGAGAAGGCAATTTGAATGTAACCTGATGAGGGTGCCATCTGAAGGAGCATTCATTCTGTGCTTGTCAAGGCCCTGAAAATGCAGGAGGACCCACAGCCACCAGGGCAAGCCCGAGGGGCAAAGAAGCCTTTCTGGCTGGGAGGGAGGTGAGCCAGCAGCAGTGATGTCCTCCCAGCACAAAGGAGGCACATTGATGCCAGCCTGGTCATCAGCGTCTGCCCAGTCATCTGACGTCCATATCAGATGCAGCTTTATATGCCTTCATTCATCCCCTCGTTCATTCACTGGTCCAACAAACATTTAATGGAGCTCTGTGCTGGGTGAAGTGCCAGGCACAGAGAGACATGAAAGAAAAACAAGTCAGTGTTTCCACCACCAGGGAGCTAATAGTGTTGTGGAGGAGAAACATTTCCAAGTTTCCAATGCAGTGAGGGGCTGTGATGGGAAGGAAGGAAGCTTTAAGGATTAGGGAGGAGTGAGGAAGACTTCACTTAGACGTGGAGGGCTGTGGGAAGGAGGAGGAGAATAAGAGCTTGTCAGGCAGGTTAGGGCTAACAAGTATTTCTCGACCTCCTCCCAATAAAAATGGAATGCAGGGGCTTCCCTGGTGGCGCAGTGGTTGAGAGTCCGCCTGCCGATGCAGGGGACGCGGGTTTGTGCCCCGGTCCGGGAAGATCCCACATGCCGTGGAGTGGCTGGGCCCGTGAGCCATGGCCGCTGAGCCTGCGCGTCCGGAGCCTGTGCTCCGCAGCGGGAGAGGCCACAACAGAGGCCTGCGTACCACAAAAAAATAAAAAATAAAAAATGGAATGCAAAAAAGCAAACCCAAAACCAAGACAAAACAGTGGAATGCATAATTCATAAGGATGTACTAATCTTTCTTGTGAATCCTGTGACAGAGTTTTTCTCTTGGATTTAAGGTGGCATCTACACGTTAGGTTTTCTATGGATAAGGATGAGGGACCCTGGAATCCCTTTGTGTTCCCAAGTCCTCCAGGGGCTGGCCCTTTGTCAGCTGCTGAAGAGTATACAGATCTGAGGAATCACTAATGGTGGAAAGCTGTGAAAAGATCCCTGGGTAAGGATTCCAGGTTTCCAAGTCAGAGAGATTGAGAACTGCCAACGGCAGCTCACAGCCTTTAAGATGCTCCTGGGTGAGAACCTGGGAGGCTGATCCCACTGAGCCCCCAGGCTTGAGGCACCTCGGATGGAAGGTTTTTTCTTCTGTCCCCCTTGTCAAGCCTCACCCTCCAGGTTACACTCAGCTATGTCTCCTGCACTTGGGAAGTCTGCTCCCCTTAGAATGGGGCTCAGCGCATATCCCATTCCCAGCTCCTCCATCCTGTCGTAGATTTCTGGCACAATACCTTCTCCTACGCCAGACCTAACAGGGCTCCAGTTTCCGCTTCTGTTAAACCCAGGGGAGTCTGGACACAGTAGAAACGATAGCCTCTAAAAAGCACTCACTTTTTCTAACTTACCTTACTGTTCTCTTCCCCACAGGACTGGACCCTCTGGCCTTCCCATTGTCAATCTCTACTGGCCCTTTGAGAGCCTGCCATCTTGGAACCCACTCTCCCAGCCACAGGTTCAAGGTAACCAATAACCTCCAGCAGAAAGAACATAAAAATACAACATGCACATAGAGCCTGTCTCGATGAGAGTGAGCAGAAATGATGCCCAATCTCCAATCTCCAAGCAGCCCAAACTGAGTGTGTACCACACACGGTCTGATAGCCTGAGAGCTGCAGCCAGACCGAAAACTTGAAAGAGGCTCTTTAAGGAACCAAAGCAATGGCAAGGAGAAGTCTGATGAATCCACCAAGGGCTCATCTACATATCACCAAACAAGTGTCTATGTCTTGTTCTCCTCTGTGTTCCTTGGATGGTTCATGTTTTCCACATGCAAGACACTCAGTACTTATTTTTTGGATGAACGAATGAATACATGAATACTTAGATGGATTTGTCTCAAACTGTCTGAGGTTTTGACTACTCTGATGAGATATTTTGGGGTCATAAAGACCCAGGCATTGAATATTTCAGTACATATGAAAACATCTGGAACTCACATATTTCCTTGTCATTTGCACCCTAGGAAACTATGCATTACTGGGCAGAAGCAAGAAGAAAACCTCTGGTGCTTGTTGATAATCATGAGGGAAAGAAGAAATTGTGGTGTGTATGTCTGTGTGTGTGTGTAGCTGAGGATAGGGAAGAAGAGAAATCATTCAAAAATGGAATATCTGAAGTTTTAAATATTATTCTTTCTGAGGACTTCCCTGATCAGCTCCCTTAAAGAGGACCCCATCCCTTGCCATCCGCATCATCCATCAATCAGTCTTCAGGGCTCTGCTCTGAGGTTGTAGTTGGTTGGTGTCCACTTTCCCAGCTCTGGGGCCTCCCATGCAGGTGTCAGGGCCTTGTGCAGGAATGATAACAACATCTAACTCCGTGGCTCTCTCACTGCAAGAAAGACCATCCTAACTGTCCACCAGATGCCGGCTGTCCCCTCTTAGGGATGATGATGCGTTGGGTAATTCTATAATTAGGGCTAGACCCGCTGCAGAAAAGGTAGAAGCCCTGTCTGGGGTCTTGGCTCAGTACCGGCCAATGGAGTAGTGGATTCTGCTTCCATCCTAAGGGGTCAAGGGTGCTGGAGAAGGAGGTAGGCAGCTAGAGCTGTGTAACAAAGGTTGGAGGGGAAGAGATTGTTTCCCGTGACCCCGGTGGCCTGGATTGGGTCTGGGTAGCAGCTTAGGTGTGGTGAATGCCAGGCAAACCTGCCAGCTCCACAGAGACAGGACTTTTGCCTCCCAGCTGATGCACAAGCAGGGGAAGCCAGGGCTGCCGCAGGAAATGGGGTGTTCCTGGGGTGCAGCCACCAGTGTGGTTCGGGGGCCTCACAGTCATGCTGCCTGGGAGAAGAGGGCTCAGGGAGCAGGCAGGGGGGCCGTGGCTGACAGGCTGAGAACTGGCCACATTTGAGAAGTCTCTTCCTCCCCACCAAATCGCAAACTTTCCCTAAACACTGACATGAAGCTGTTTATATTTCCTAGCCAAAGATGAAATCTCTCACTGACCAGATCTGAAGACAAACAGATTGTAAACTTTCTTTCTCTTCATGTGGTATTGGGGTGGGAGGCCAGAGAGACATTCATAGAAACACACACAGGCTGACACAGCCATGATGAATTAGTCTTTCTATGAAGTTTTTGACCACACACATGAAATTAATTGGAAATCAGCAGTCAGCCCTAATATCTGTTTATACCCAAGTGAAAAAAAAGTCAGACTAAGTTTCTGTTTTTCTGACATTTTAAATAGCATGAAATAAAAATCCAACAATGACAGACAGCAAATGCTTTGTTTCTTTTATCTGGGGTTGGGGAGTGAGGGATAAAAATATATCTCCTACCCTTGTCAGTTAATAGATTTTAGTGGAATTGCCAGGCCAGAGAGTATCCTATTACACTGAAAAAACCAGATTGGGTTTCCACTTTATTACTAGCTCTGGGATCACCTTCACGGTTTGACTGATGTTTTCTTTTTTTTCTTTTTCTTTAATAAAATGAAAGTCCTTTGTTCACAATCTCTCTAAACTTTTAGAATAATCTAATTGTTCTTAAGTCACATGGTTCCTGTGCGGACACACGAAGGGCACTTCTAAAACCATAATCCTAGGCTATAAAAAAAATCTAGGGCGAATGATCAAAGGTGAACTGCCCATTTACAACCCCTCTTTCAAGGCCCCTTCCCATCTTCCTGACAGTTTTATAGAAGTGTTTCTCTGTTGCTGCAACCCAGATCAAAGATTTGGATGCGAGGTTCTCCCCACCCCCGACCTGGCACGGAAGGAAGGGATTACCCCAGGAATTAAAAACCTCAGAGAAGTGGGCTTACCCACCTCCCTGGGGGGCGGGGGAGAGGCCTGGAGCCTTTTCTTGATGATAGGAAAAGAGCCAAATGGAAGCAGGGGTGCCCTCTCTCTGTTCTTGCAGCGGCGGAGATAAACCTACTCTGTCACCCAGCCTTCAAAGAGAAAATTTCTGATCTTTTGTGCATAGTTTTAGTTAATATCTACAAGTTGCTAGAATCATGTTTATTTATTGGTCAATGACCTTCTTTTTCCTCCCACCCATGTTAAACCCAAGCAACAATCCCCCTCCCAGGGCACTGGAAGCTCCCCCGAAACCCTGAGTCTGGGCCGCAGTAAGCAGAGAGGGAGGTGGGAAGAAGCTGCAGGCGTGTTTCATCCTTTTAGTCCACAGCTTCATCCATTTGGTGATTTGTTTTCAATACTACCTGCTACCTTTTCCTGGTCACACCTGGATCTGCTTTAGATTTTAATGGTCAAGATAAATTTCCTGAGAATGCTACTTTGAGGGCTGGACCTGCCTCCATCCCTGGGGACTCAGTGCCTAATCCTGTAAAGAGATACCAAGATCAGGAACAGGAGTGCCATGAAGCTCTGCTTCCTCTGGGAAGCACCAGACCAACTTCCCCCACTTCTGTTTAGCCCTGACCCTGCATACCAGGGTTTGATTAGGGCAGACCCTCATGGCAGGGGTGTTGACAGGGGTGGAACACGCAGAGTCCCAAAATTATGTAATCTTTTTGTTTAAAGGGACTTGAGAGATCATCTAAGATCCCCCCACCCCACCCCTGTGGTATAGGGGAATCCTACAGAGAAGCAGGACAAGCCTGGTTCACCCAGAGTCACCCATCCAAGCCAGATCCTGAAGCCAGATCTCCTGACTCAGGCCTCTGCTACCTTAGAGCTCAACATAGGATGCCCCCTAAAGAATTTAAACTCTTGGAGTATTTGGTCCCTTGGGGACTGCTAGTTTGACTGGCTGTTCAGGGTTTAATGACAATGGGTATAGAGAACTGCTTTGGGAGATTGTTAATCCAGGCATATTCTCCAAAACTGCCACTCCTAGGGGGGACATTCAACCCCCGAGGACCCTCTGCATTCTGGCTGGGCCAGTTACTCCACCCCCAGTTCCCTAGTCCCAGTAATTGCCCTTGCTCTGGCCAGATCCCTCTACTCACTGTTCCTGCTTCCTCTCCTTGCATAGTCCCCTTTGTCCTGCCCGGAATGCATCCTGCTCTCATCTTCATTTAAGCAATTCCTACCCACGCTTTAAAGCCCATTTCAAGTTCCAGCTTGTCTTCCTCCTGGAGTAGTACTTGTTATCTACTCTAGACCTTTGCCACTCAAAGTGTGGCCACAGACCTGCAATACCAGCCCCACCACAGAACTGCTTAATCAGAGCCCGCATTTTAACAAGGTACCCTGGTGATTGGTATGTACAATCAAGTGTGAGACTCACTGCT
The DNA here is from genome assembly GCF_964165515.1 of Mesoplodon bidens. NCBI lineage: Eukaryota > Metazoa > Chordata > Mammalia > Artiodactyla > Ziphiidae > Mesoplodon > Mesoplodon bidens. The sequence goes on along the minus strand of NC_138161.1, from coordinate 110,581,059 downwards.
CTTAAAGAGTGCTCCAAGTGTAGTCCGAGGACCAGGACCAGCAGCATCAGCATCACTTGAGAATTTGTTAGACATGCAAATTCTTGAGCCCCACCCCAGGCCTACAATCAGAAACTCTGGGGGTGGTACCCAACAATCTGTGCTTTGACCAGCCCTCCACAGGATTCTGATGCATGCTAAAGTTCAAGAAACCATACACAGTCCTTATCTTACCCAGGGACTTCACAGGCATATGATCATGGTTTAAGGCTCCATACTGCTGTCTTGAAATTCCTGACTTTATCTTTGAACTTGTGTTTTGCAAGTGAAGTCTGATGAGACACTGGAGCCCGCACGTGAACAGAGGAGATGTCCACCACCATTCCTTGCTCCTCCATTTGCATATAGCATTCACAAAGCCCATGAGTGCAGAATGCCAGTTGATCCATAATGCATGGAGTTCAGCCAGACTCAAAGTGAGTACAAGGTAGGTGTGTTATATCTATGACTGAGTCAGTGGGGTGATGACAGATCTGAGAAGCTACATTCTCCCTTAGAACTAGAACTTGCTTTGTAAACTGAAGAAGGTAATTTAAGAAACACAAATGACCATGGAACCCTATCATATCCTTTCTTACTCAAGTTACTTCCCTACAGCCAATCACTTATGCTGAATATTGTGACACAGAAGGAAAGGGAAACCAAGGACAACCCATAGTTCCTTTTCCTTTCCATCCTTTCTTTCTCATCAATAAGCCAAAGGTAAAGAGTGTTGGTAGAATGTATGAATGTCAAAAGGTTAAATAAAAACAGCTTAGTCTGTTTTTGCAACATTTCCTCTGTTCTGGTAAGATAGAATAAATAGACACATACAAACTGCAAAATGTGAATTGTGTAATTTTGGTGGTTCCAAACGCTAGTTAAATGCTCTTATATTGCATTACATAATATAAAGATGAAAGGCAAAATTCATGTTAATAATTGAAAAAAAATTTTAATTAGAACAACATAAAATAAAAAACACCACAGCAAGTCAAGAGAGACTGCAGAAGAAAGGAAAAAGTTTTATATTTTAGTACCTTTAATGGCACTTTTTTCCTGCTTTTTGCACAAGGGCCTCCACATTTTAATTTTGTACTGGGGCTAGTAAATTATGCAGCCATTTCTGTCCTATCTTGTCCAGTATTCAAACGGGAACACTTCTGAGAATGACATGGAATGCTATTAATAATTCCCTCAGGCCACAGGTACAACTGGGCCTATCCTAAGCAGCCTAGGACATATGGTCATCCTAAATTTAAAAGTCCATAATGGTGAAGGAGGAAGCAAAATAGCAGTAAAGGCATTCTGCTTTCTTTCTGTCAATTGTAGGAAACTTTACAAAATTATATTTTCTAAATGTGCATTGTGTTAACTAGCAGGCTAACTCTAGATGTTTTAACAGACCATACGATGGGCTTGGAAATGGATGATGCCTGCTCTTTCCCTGTTCTTCTGCACATAGTCAGAAGAATCTTCTTGGGTAGTTATCTTTAGCTTCCCCACCCTCGAAACCTCAACTTTTTGTGTGCTTTTGCTTTCCTCTGACATTCTTAAAAGTTTGTGGCATTCTATACACATCCTTGATTTTGCGCCCCTCCTCCCATCTTTGTGTGTGTGCCCTCTTAAAATCGGAGCTCATCAGCAGAAATACTGTTTTCTTTAGACATTTTTTTTTCTTCCTCATCAGGATCAGTCACAATTTTAGGCTCTGAATTTTATTTTTAGAACCATCCTTTTTTTAGCCATACTCCCTTTCAGAGATTCTCACCATGAGATCATCCGTTTTGAACTTTTTGAAGTCTGCTTTCTTCAAGTCTGTAAGTCTGAAGATACACATCTGACTTGTCCTGCTTGAATGGGATGGGCACTCTCTTCGAAACTCTCATGAGTTTCGCCTCACTAACAGTTCTTTGCTGGCAGAATCCAGTCTGGACTATGAGTACCCCTTTGCTGTCACCTGTTCCTTTCAAGTGATGAGATTTTCAATCAAGCCGCTTAAGAATTTACTAAATATCCTGCTTTTCAAAAAAGTAGGGGACTTACAGACTTCCACCACCTGTCTGTTTAAAAAGTCAGCATTTATCATTGTGTTTTATCTATAGTTTTCAAAAAATGTCTGCAACAGTATCTCCCATCCAATTTAATCTTCTTACTATGTGACTATGACATTTCTCCCCTCAATAGGTGGGATCTGTATTCCCATCTCTTAAACAGAGTAGTCTTGTGACTGTGGCAGAAGGAATGCTATGTGACTTCGAGGCTAGATCATAATGTGTGATACAGCTTCTACCTGGTTCTCTCTAGGGACACTCATTCCTGTAACCCAGCAGCCACCCTGTGCGGAAGGCCAAACGAGGTCAGGGGGAGAAACCACATGGAGAAATCACATGTAGGTGTTTGGAAGACAGCCCGGGTGAGGTCCCAGCCAATAACCAGCAACAATGGCCAGACTTATGAGTGGAGAAGCCTCCCAAATCAGATGATTAGAGCCTCCCAGACTTCACATCTTCCCAACTGAGGTCCTAGAGACTGTGACACAAAGACAAGCCATCTCTGCTTTGTCCTGTCCTAATTCCTGATCCACAAAAACTGTGAGAGAGAATACATGATGGTTTTGAAAGCCACTGAATCTTGGGGGATGATTTGTAATGCAGCAATGGAGAACTCATGCAATAAGTTAAAAACACATTAACTAAGAAACAAAAATTAAGACTAATTAAGAATGCATCGGGGCTTCCCTGGTGGCGCAGTGGTTGAGAGTCCGCCTGCCGATGCAGGGGACACAGGTTCGTGCCCCGGTCCGGGAGGATCCCACATGCGGCTGGGCCCATGAGCCATGGCCGCTGAGCCTGTGCGTCCGGAGCCTGTGCTCCGCAGCGGGAGGGGCCCCAACAGTGAGAGGCCTGCGTAACGCAAAAAAAAAAAAAAAAAAAGAAAAAAGAATGCATCGGACTTCCCTGGTGGCACAGTGGTTAAGAATCCACCTGCCAGTGCAGGGGACACGGGTTTGAGCCCTGGTCCGGGAAGATCCCACATGCCGCAGAGCAACTAAGCCCGTGTGCCACAACTACTGAGTCAGTGCTCTGGAGCCCGTGAGCCACAACTACTGAGCCCATGTGCCACAACTACTGAAGCCTGCACTCCCAGAGCCTGTGTTCCGCAACAAGAGAAGCCACCACAATGAGAAGGCCGTACACTGCAACAAAGAGTAGCCCCCACTCACCGCAACTAGAGAAAGCCCGCGCGCAGCAACAAAGACCCAACGTAGCCATAAATAAATAAATAAATTTATTTATTTACAAAAAAAAGAATGCATCATCTCTACCCATTCTTCTGACTGATTGTTACTTGGTTTTATTACCATTCCAAAAAGCTATCCCTGTAATTCAAATTCCACTCCACCAGGTGGAAGTGAAGCAATGATTGTACTAATCCCCAGTGACTGGGCAGAGGTTGTACTCCCTTTTCTACTTTAAAAAAATTTTTTGGTCACGGCTGTGTGGGTTGTGGGATCTTAGTTCCCAGATCAGGGATTGAACCCGCATCCTCGGCAGTGAAAGCACAGAGTCATAACACTGGACAACCAGGGAATTCCCTGTACTCCCTTTTATAAATCATACTTTTGTATGACATTTAATCTTAGTTATTAAAGCAGTTAGATCATCCCTGCTTAGTATACTGTGTGAATTCAAGAAAGAGCAAAATTAAAACATTTCTCACATACTTCTCTAGCTGATTAACATAACACACAATTCTAATTTCAGACCCCCTGCTGGAAAATGTTCCCTCCTAATTTAATTTATTGAGTCAGAGATCATTTGGTTACAATGAACAGAACCCATTCAAACTGGCTTAAGCAAAAAAGCAAAGTGATTAGAAATAGAGGGATCTGGTGGAACCCAAAGACAGGAAGTGAGGCCAGGCTTCATAAAGAATGATGCCAGAAATGGCAAAACTGATGAGAGCCAGACTGGCTTGTCTCTCCAAATCTCTTTGGAGCTGTATTGTCTCTCTCTTTTCTTAAAATTAATTAATTTATTTATTTTTGGCTGTGTTGGGTCTTTGTTGCTGCGTGCAGGCTTTCTCTAGTTGCAGTGAGCCGGGGCTGCTCTTCGTTGCGGTGCACGGGCTTCTCATTGCAGTGCTTCTCTTGTTGCAGAGCACGGGCTCTGGGCGCACAGGGTTCAGTAGTTGTGGCACGCGGGCTCAGTAGTTGTGGCTCATGGGCTTAGTTACTCCATGGCATGTTGGATCTTCCCGGAGCAGGGCTCAAACCTGTGTCCCCTGGCTTGGCAAGCAGATTCTTAACCACTGCGCCACTTCCTCTACTGTCTCTTATATCTGACTCTTTAGGGCACATTCCTCATCTCTCTCTCTCTCTCTCCTCCTCCTCCCACGTGCTGCCGACCACTTCCAGGGAGCAGTTTAACATATGGTTATGGACACTCTGAAGTCAAAATGCCTAGATTCAAATACCAGCTCCACTAATGTCATGGACAACTCAATAGTGCTTTAAATCACGGAGCTGAGCTAATTAGTTAGTGGTCCTCCCTGGGAGATGAGATGGCTGCATCTGCCCACTCAGTGCCAAGCCTGCCTCCAAATTGGCATGAGCTGACCTTTTCCCTGGGCTTGCTTATTCTTTTATTGGTGATTCTTTCTGTAAAGTCTCAGAAACCTTACAATGGCTGATATTCTCATTGTTTTAGGGTGTTACCATTAGACTTTCTTTCTTAGTTTCTGAGCCTTGTGCATTCTCTTTCAGAGAACATAAGAGGTTTTTAGGGGGAAATGACCCATGACTGATCATTAGCTCTGTGAAATGATGAACTTGAAAGGAGGTATAATGTTCCCATCGACTATAAATGAGAAGATTGCTCACAACTTATGGTCCATATTCCCTGTATCCAATATCTCCATTTCCTCCCCTCTGAGTCAGCCTTTAATGAATTGATTGCTTCCCTCATTTTTTTCTTCATGGAAATTGCTCTCTATGCAAGGTTGTCAGACTTACTTGCAGTTTGGGCCAAAGAAGCAATCTCTTTCACTCACTCCCTCCACTTCCACTAGAAGTAGACAAAACTATCTTAATCCAATCTAATAAAGCTTAGAAGAAAACAAGATGTGTGGCCTGTTATTAAATTATTGCTATACTTAATAAACTGTAGATGTCAGAAATAATACATATAAATGCTCCAGGGTATGTGGAGACAATTAACGCAATTTACTCCAGTAAAAATTATAGGGCCGTTTGTGTTCAATTCAGATACCCACAAGAAGTATTATACTTTTTGCTGAACTTCCCTGACCAGCTCCTCCAAAGAGACCACCCACCTCTCTTCAGCCTATCATCACTCTAATTCAATATTTTGTGTAGTACTTACTAGTCTCTGATATTTTTATAGTTCTTATTTATAGTGTTTTTTTGGTTTTTTTTTTTTTTTTTTTTTTGCGGTACACGGGCCTCTCACTGTTGTGGCCTCTCCCATCGTGGAGCACAGGCTCCGGACGCGCAGGCTCAGCGGCCATGGCTCATGGGCCCAGCCGCTCCGCGGCCTGTGGGATCTTCCTGGACCGGGACACGAACCCGTGTCCCCTGCATCGGCAGGTGGACTCTCAACCACTGCGCCACCAGGGAAGCCCTTGTTTATAGTTTTTTACTTATTTATTTTTTACATTATCTATGAATGTAATGTGCATCAGAACACTTTCCTGTGTCTCTCTCACCACTCTATTCTCAGTGCCTAGAACAAAGCCTAATATATAGAGGCACCTAATAAATATTTGCTGCATTAATGTGCCCCCGAGTGCCCCGAGCCTCCCAGCCTCACTATCAGCTCCTAAAGAGTGTATCATCTCCCATCCTGGACCCTCCTTGGCATGGAACTCTGTTGGCTCTCCATAATCCATGATAGTTGTAGCTGTAGCTATTGCTGCTGCTGGCAATGGTGAGGGTGGCTAGGGGATCAGTTTGCTGGGGAAAAGGAGAGGTAACCTCTGGAGACATTCCACGGGCTAGCCCCATTTTCAAAAGGCATTTGTTTCTCTTGGGCAAACTCTGAAAGAATCAAGTTTCACTACAAACTTAGTGTCTAATTAGAAACCGGTCAGGCACATAGAGCGCAAATTCATGCAGCAGCCCATGAGGTGCATTGGACTCCAGAAAGCACCCAGAAACCAGGCCTAGTGTGTGCTCAGCAATCGGAAGTATAGTTCTAGCAGCACAGGGAACAAAATGGAACCAGATCCTCCTCAAAAACCTCCATATTCCTGAATCCACTCTTGAGAGCTTAGTCATCTGTGACCTCCACGCCCTTCTAATTGCATCATGTCCAAGGCACACCAAGTCCTCTGCAAACCCTCTTGCTTTGGCCGTTGCACCGCAGCCCTCAAGCACTTACAACTTCCTGTTGCAGGTCAGTTACTTATTTACATTTGTCATCATTCCTTCCAGTCAGAGACCATGTCTTGTTATTTTCCTCCCCCTTCCCCAACATGATGACTTCTTATTTTATTTTATTTTATTTTTAACTAAATTTCAGACTTTATTCAGATTTCACGAGTTCTTCCACTAGTGTCCTTTTTCTGTTCCAGAATCTGAGGCAGGAAACCACATTGTGTTTGGTCCTTACATCTCCTTAGTCTCCTCTGGCCTATGACATTTTCCCACTTTTCTTTTTTTTCATGATGCTGACAGTTTTGAGTACTGGTTAGGTGTTTTGTAGTGTGTCCCTCCATCTTTTTTTCTTATGATGAATAATGTAACTTTAAAATTGAGTGATTTGTCTAAGGCCAAAGAACAAGGTGTTTTTTTTTTCAATTGGAGTATAATTGCTTTACAATGTTGTGTTAGTTTCTGCTGTACAATGAAGTGAATCAGCCATACATATACCTATATCCACTCCCTACCACCCCCACCATCCCACCCAACTAGGTCATCACAGAGCACCGAGCTGAGCTCCCTGTGCTATACAGCAGGTTCCCACTAGTTATCTATTTTACACATGGTAGTATATATATGTCAATCCTAATCTCCCAGTTCATCCCACCCTCCTTACCCAACCCGCCGTGTCCACCCCATCCGTTCTCTACATCTGTGTCTCTTTTCCTGCCCTGCAAATGGGTTCATCTGTACCATTTTTCTAGAGTCCACATGTATGCGTTAATATACAATATTTGATTTCCTCTTTCTGACTTACTTCACTCTGTATGACAGACTCTTTTTTTTTTTTTGCTTTATAACAAATTTAATCAGTTATACATATACATATGTTTCCATAACCCCTCCCTTTTGCGTCTCCCTCCCACCCTCCCTATCCCACCCCTCCAGGCGGTCACAAAGCACCGAGCTGATCTCCCTGTGCTATGCGGCTGCTTCCCACTAGCTATCTACCTTACGTTTGGTAGTGTATATATGTCCATGCCGCTCTTTCACTTTGTCACAGCTTACCCTTCCCCCTCCCCATACCCTCAAGTCCATTCTCTAGTAGGTCTGTGTCTTTATTCCTGTCTTACCCCTATGTTCTTCATGACATTTTTTTCTTTTTTTTTTTTTTAAGTTTATTTATTTATTTTTTTAATTAGTTTCTGCTTTATAACAAAGTGAATCAGTCATACATATACATCTGTTCCCACATCCCTTCCCTCATGCATCTCCCTCCCTCCCACCCTCCCCATCCCACCCCTCCAGGCGGTCACAAAGCACCGAGCTGATCTCCCTGTGCTCTGCGGCTGCTTCCCACTATCTATCTACCTTACGTTTGGTAGTGTATACACGTCCATGCCTCTCTTTCGCCTTGTCACAGCCCACCCTTCCCCCTCCCCATATCCTCAAGTCCATTCTCAAGTAGGTCTGCGTCTTCATTCCCGTTTTGCCCCTAGGTTCTTCATGACATTTTTTTTTTAAATTCCGTATATATGTGTTAGCATACGGTATTTGTCTTTCTCTTTCTGACTAACTTCACTCTGTATGACAGACTCTAGGTCTATCCACCTCATTACAAATAGCTCAGTTTCGTTTCTTTTTATGGCTGAGTAATATTCCATTGTATATATGTGCCACATCTTCTTTATCCATTCATCCGATGATGGACACTTAGGTTGTTTCCAGCTCCGGGCTATTGTGAATAGAGCTGCAATGAACATTTTGGTACATGTCTCTTTTTGAATTATGGTTTTCTCAGGGTATATGCCCAGTAGTGGGATTGCTGGGTCATATGGTAGTTCTATTTGTAGTTTTTTAAGGAACCTCCATACCGTTCTCCATAGTGGCTGTACCAATTCACATTCCCACCAGCAGTGCAAGAGTGTTCCCTTTTCTCCACACCCTCTCCAGCATTTATTGTTTCTAGATTTCTTTTTTTTTTTTTAATTAGTTTCTGCTTTATAACAAAGTGAATCAGTCATACATATACATCTGTTCCCACATCCCTTCCCTCATGCATCTCCCTCCCTCCCACCCTCCCCATCCCACCCCTCCAGGCGGTCACAAAGCACCGAGCTGATCTCCCTGTGCTCTGCGGCTGCTTCCCACTATCTATCTACCTTACGTTTGGTAGTGTATATATGTCCATGCCTCTCTTTCGCTTTGTCACAGCTTACCCTTCCCCCTCCCCATATCCTCAAGTCCATTCTCAAGTAGGTCTGTGTCTTTATTCTCGTTTTGCCCCTAGGTTCTTCATGACATTTTTTTTTTAAATTCCGTATATATGTGTTAGCATACGGTATTTGTCTTTCTCTTTCTGACTAACTTCACTCTGTATGACAGACTCTAGGTCTATCCACCTCATTACAAATAGCTCAGTTTCGTTCCTTTTTATGGCTGAGTAATATTCTACTGTATATATGTACCACATCTTCTTTATCCATTCATCTGTCGATGGACATTTAGGCTGCTTCCATGTCCTGGCTATGGTAAACAGTGCTGTGATGAACTTTGGGGTACATGTGTCTTTTTGAAATGACCCACCTCCTAGAGAAATGAAAATTAAAAAAAAAAAAATGGGACCTAATTAAACTTAAAAGCTTTTGCACAGCAAAGGAAACCATAAACAAGACGAAAAGACAACCCTCAGAATGGGAGAAAATATTTGCAAATGAAGCAACTGACAAAGGATTAATCTCCAAAATATACAAGCAGCTCATGCAGCTCAATATCAAAAAACAAACAACCCAATCAAAAAATGGGTGGAAGACCTAAATAGACATTTCTCCAGAGAAGACATACAGATGGCCAAGAGGCACATGAAAAGATGCTCAACATCACTAATTATTAGAGAAATGTTAATCAAAACTACAGTGAGGTATCACCTCACGCTGGTCAGAATGGCCATCATCAAAAAATCTACAAGCAATAGATGACTTTTAATAATTAAAAAAACCTATTATCAGCCTAATCTTTATGTCTTCCTAAGCAACAGTGCTAATCTAGAGAAAGACTGGGGCTCATACGTAAATATAAAATGTAATGGAGAAATTTAGGGGATGGTAAAACAGTGCATTTTTATCCTTAGTTCCTGGTTGTTTGGCAACTCCCATATCAAAGGCCAAGTCTGGGGGCCTCACCTCCTAACTCCTTCAATAGCATAGAGAAGAGCCCTACTTTCGTCATGATGGCCAGGCTATGAAGGTGCTGCCCTATGGAAGTTGGAGGATATGATATAAGATGAAGAGGTAGGGATCCTCCCCCTCCTGCTCCAGGGGGCAGGTGGAGAAGGAAAAGAGCTGAAAATTGTGGAAGGAAATAATCAAGTTGGAAGGTTATAGTTTACCTTATCCCCCAAGTTTGAAATCCAGGCAGATGGAGATGCTAGATGGCTTTGGGGGAAAGCCAAAAGCAAAGATTTTTTATGAGCCTTTCATTCCATGGTGGTCCCCTGTGAGGGAATCAGCTTGCTCCCCATTACTAACAGGAGGAGGTCACATTAAGAGCTGAAAACTTCAAACAATGACCAGCATTAGTGCTTTCAGGCCTGACTCCAGACTTATGAGCCATGGAAGGGCCCCTAAGTCCCCATATGCCCTGGAAAATAGAGATGGTAGCTGAGGTACAAGTGAGTGGGCCTGACAGGGGTCTCCGGGAGAGGGACAGAGTGAGCCCACATCAGAGGCCTTAGGGCAGATGGGGAAAGTGTCTGAGACTCAGAGGGTGTGAGCCAGCAGGGTACCCTGGGCCCTGACTGAACCACAAGGTCTCCTGTGGAAGCCAGAAACTGGTCAGACACCTGGCTGGCAATAGGAACCCACAGGGCCCAGAGGCCAGCACACGACAAGCAAGAGCTCCAGGGCCACTGCCACCACCTTTTGGTGGGACAGGGGGAGGAGAAAGACATCAGAACTTCTAAGCATTTAGCCCCACGAGCCTCTCAAAACTGGAACAGACTGAGCTACTCTTGATTGGCAAGTTACCATTATCTTTACTCCCTTTACTATACAACAGGGACAGGATTCATGAGAAAGATTAGATCAGTCATGGAAAAAATCCTGCATTTTCTCTTCATGTCCGAGTGCTGTGTACAGACTTGTAGTACATAAATATATGTACTACATATATTTATCGAGTATTTGCTGTCTATCTGAAGCTTCATAAAAGTATGGCCTAGTGTTATGACTACCAGTGACACCAAAAAATGTGAGTGTCTTTAGAACTCTTTTAAAAATTGATATCTAGCAAATGGATGTGGTTCCAAGATAACACCAAGTTTGAAAGAGTACTTCAGTTGGTACCATCAAGCACAAAAGACATCTTCCTGCTTGGCTTGTACAACGCCACCCAACGTGTACTAAGATGAGTCCTCTCAGGGCTGTCTTCCAGCTTCCTACCCACCCCTGTGAACTGCAGACAAATTTAGAGAAAAGGAAGGCAAGGAGAAAACTCCAACAGAAGGGCAAGTTGATAAACATGCCTATTTATCACTGCACAATCCTCTGCCTTTTTTATCCTATTGATTTTCATGCTCTGCTGTGTATGCCACTGTGTCTAGGGGAACGAGTGTACTTGTGAGCAACCTTGAAGTTGAGTGATGATAACTTAGGTAAATTAGAGCTTCAGTCAAATTCTCCCCAGCCCCAACCTGTCCTCTGGTCCCCACTCTTCAGGAGAAAGAACCATGTGTGGTAGAAGGGGGTGGAACCTGTCTGCAAGTCTCCATCCATTACCATCTGTGTGTCCCCGTTGACTGTGAGCTCTGGAGGCCCAGGGCTCTGCAGTGTATCCACCTCAGCAGCCTTGAGCTATTTCCCCAGTGTCAGATGAATGAGTGATACGTGAAAGAATGCATGAATGAGTCTGAAGCAGAGCTGGTAGCCCAACTCTCTTAGAAGACAGTAAATCCCCATGGGCTTAATGTGACTGGGGAAAGGTCAAGAAGCATATCAGTCTTCCATGGGGGAGATTTGTTGGTCCCTGTCTTCTCCTCGCCTATGAAACATGTCTGGGGAAGCATAGAGGATCTTGGGGTAGCCTGAGATCCTGGCATGACAGTGAGAGCTCTAGGGTAGCCCAGATTATTCCTGATCCAGAGGAGCCTCAGGAATCTGGGATGATTCTAAGATAAAGATTCTAGGGCCTTCAAAGTACACCCAGGTTCCACTTACCTGACAAGAACCCCTGGGGGGATTGTGGGACCATAGGGGTGGCTGCGGAACAAAGGGAGAGACCCTGCATACCTTCAACTGTCATTTCAATGAGGGAGAGTACAGAAGGATGGGAATTCCTTGAGAAAAGGAATATGAGAATGAGCAGGGAGAAAGAGGTAAGAAATGGAGAAGGGCCTCATAGAGGGCTGGGGGCTCCTGCCTCAGAGAGGCAGGAGGGAATGATGGAGAATTGGGGTCCCAAGGGCTGTGGTCACAGCAGTTTGAGGGTTGGGAGTCACTGCTGATGTGGGGAGGGAGAAGGCAGAAGTTGCTACATGTTAGAAATGCCAAGGAATACTGAAAGCTTTGAAAATCAGAGACACAAGAGCCAGAAAGCCTCAACTCTCCAACACCCTCCTTTTTTTTTTAAACAAGAACACTGAGGCCACAAGTCAAGCCAGTAGCGGGGCCACACAAGCCAATAGCCCAGGGCTATGGAGGCAGGGCTGGGGGGGTGAAGGCTCCTGTATGGTGCCCCTTGAGTCTCGTGCAGCACCTCTGGACCCCCAAGAAGAGGCAGTTTGACTGAAGAAGTAGCCAGAGTAAAGAAGAAGGATAAAAGGATTTTAAAAAGTCAGGAAGTCTACGAAACTTTGCCCAATAATAATAGACACCATTCAGTGAACAGTATTTAATCCTGTTAAAGCTTTGGAAGGAATTGGCAAATCACTGAGCCTTTCTTGAGTAGAAAGGAATTTCTGATGAAAGAATTTAATTGAGGCCACTGCCCGTCCCCAGAGGATCCCAGAGCAGCCATGAACATCAAGTGTAGCTCTTCTGAGATGCCAGCAAGACTCCCTGTGCCTCCCCAAACCCCTACTTCCCCCACCCCAAAAGAAACCAAACTCTCCTCAGCATGATCCCAAGGACAGGATAAATACATTTCTCATGAAGGGTGTATTCATTATGGGTTTAGACTCTACTGTTTCTCAGCTTTCTTTAAACAGTCAACCAATTGAAGGAAGAACTAGGCCTGATATGAAAAATCACATAAGAGGCTCCTATTGTCTAGGACCACAGGTCTAGAGCACCCTCCCCGAGGGCTCTATGAGACAAGGGAGCATAAATATCAATGCTTATTTCTCTGCTACCTGGGTGTTACCAGGGTCTTCACGGTAACAAGGACCCAGAGAGAGCATGCTTTATGTGTTTTGGACTCAGAGATTAGAGATGCGCCGACAAATCTGAGAACACGTGAGTCAGGTTAGGAGAAGGAGAAACTGCTGTCAGAGGAAGCTCAGTGCAGCGTTGTTATCTGTGGCAAGGCAGCTGAAGGTCACCCTGAGTCCACTGTGGAGAGAGAGAGGGGAAAGTCGGCTTGAAGTGCACAGAGCAGCACACATAGATTTTAAAAGCACAGTGCGGGGGGAAGAAGGGAGAAAAAGAATGTGCATATGACACAGCACCATTTACATAAAATAAAAACACAACACAGGGAATACACAAAAAGATATAGGTTAAATCCATGGTTGCCTATAAGGGAAGGAGAATGGGAGGGGTGCACGGAGGAAAAAGGGAATGAACGCAGGAGCAGGGACTTGTACAGACCAAAGATGACAGTGTGCCTTGAGGTCCATGGGAGTTGGGGTGGCATCCAAGGGCCCTCCTTAAGAAGATCAAAGTCTTTCCTTGTGAGCTTCAGGAAAAAGTCCAAATAAACTAGTGCTCTAGGTTCTTTTCCTACTCTCTGAAGATGGCCTAATCCTTCAGGAAGGAAATGTGCCTGTGCCTGGTGTGTGATCTAATGGGGGCTGAAGGGCCAGTGGGCCAGGAGAAGAGGGGCCTCTTCCACTCAGTTGCCTCTTGGATGTCACAGCCTATCTGGGGGACTATGGCTTAGGATTCCAGGTGTCTTTAGGGGGTACAGGATGGTGGCCCCCAATGAGGTAGTGGCAGTAGAAAGAAGTGCTACTATCCACCAGAAAGGATGCATGCTCACGGCACCAATGGAACCTTCTAATTAACTCTGAAACAAATTTTATGCTTGGAGAGGGAGGAAGTCCCCAGAAAACTCCTGGGGTGCATATAATCAATTTGAAGATAAGTAAACTGAGGCTTAGAAAAGTTAGGCAGTTTGCTTGAGGTCATGCAACTAATAAGTGGCAGAGGCAGGATTTAAACCTTGGTGTGTGTGACTCCAAAACCTGAGCTCACTGCCAGGTTATAATGCCTCCAGCCTAAGTCTTTGTGTCACACACACACACACACACACACACACACACACACACACACACACACACACACACTTATATAGGCATGTTACCAAAGTTACATGTCATGAAACAAAATCATATTCTGGTTGCTTCTTCCAACCTGAGCCCTCAAGGACACCATAGAACAGTATTTCTCAGGGGCAGACAAGGGCAGTTGGGATCGCCGCAGAGTTCCTTGTGCAAAACCGACAAGAATGGTAAGGAGAAGTGGAGCACAGGGGAGAAAATGGGGAGGTTTCCCAGTGTGTAATGTGGCTTCAGAAGTAGCCATTGAAGACAGATCAGAGAAATACTTTGCAGCATCTGAGGCCAAGAGAAGAGATGAATAAAATGACTGTCATCCACGCACTGACTAGTGGGTCCACATGCACTAACTTCCCTGAAGCACCTCTCACGGAGGATGGTGATGGGAGAAGAGGTAGTGGAATTTCAGGGGCTGAAGGGATATTAAAGATCATCTCAATGAACTCTTCAGTGGGCGGTGGAGAAACAATTACTTGAGCCAGGCCACCCAAGAACAAGAAACTAGGCCTCTGGCTCCCAGGCTGGTGCTTGCCCACCTTGCCACGTGGCTGCCCTCGTCAAGGCAGCTTGGAGGGACGACCTGCTGTGGCCCACCAGAGACCCTTCTCCTCCCTCTCTGCTCCTTCTCTGCCAGCATTCCCACTCTCTTTGGGAAATGACTGCTTCTCAGGAGAAGGACGAGAGGCAGTGAGGCCAAGAGACGTCTCTTGGATTGGAGGGCAAGCACCCAGGGGCGAGATTCTAGACAGATGAGCAGTTTGGCCACGGCTGACCTCCTTCCACGCACCTTCTTTTCCAGTCTCTTCTTCAGGAAGCCCTCCCCACATCTTCTAAGCCTGCACACTCTTTCTTTCTAAACCTGGGGCAGGGGCCACGACCTTACTTTTTAAAATTCTGTTCAATTTATTTTTCAAAGAAAGACCCAGGCCCTGTTACAACTACATAGGGGCCTCTCTCCGTAGGAGAAGCAGAGCCTGTCAAAACAGATTTTCTTTCTTTCCACCAAAGCAAGAGACACTCCCAAAACACAAAAGACTCTGAGAATCCTGTCTCCTTGAGGGATTTAATTATTGCTGGTAGTTGTTCTCCTCTTCCGCAGGGGCATCTTTGCCTCACTGCTTCTGAAGAGGGACATAGAATTTCAATTCTTAGCCAGGCTGGGAGAGAGCCATTCCCCCAGAGGCACCCAGCGGGAGGTAAGATAAGTTGCCACCTACACAGTTTCAGAGGCTCTGAGCCTCCAAACACAGCCACTATTCACCAGCTGATCCCTGAAGTCCACCATCAGAGTTTTATTTATTTAGCTTAGGAGTTTATTTGACTGTCAAAATTCAAATATTCCTGGAAGGGATGATAGTTATGACCAGCCTTTTGCAACTAAGTAGAATTTTTTTTCAGATCACACTCCAAAGGGCATTTTTTAGAGTGAGAGAGAAAATCAGATGGCCAAGGAAGGGAAGAAAGTGGAGAGGGAAAAGGGTCCACAAATTAGAGGGTAGGGAAGGGCCCAAGAGGAGGCTGGAGCGCAGAGGGCAGACGCAGCATGCCTCACCAGCTGGCCTAGAGCCCTGGATCTCAGTGTGCGCTCGGCTTCAGCAGCACCAGTGCCACCTGGATCCTGTCAGACACGCAGATTCTGGGGCTCCATCCCAGACCTACTGAATCAGAAACTCTGGGGGCAGGGCCCAGAAGTCTCTGTTTTAACAAGTCCACACATGACTGACTTGGAGGCATCGTCAAGGCTGAGAAGCACTGGCTTGCAGTGTCTGTCCTATGCGGCAGGACCATTCCTATACCCCGCTGCTCATCAAGCTCGACTTCTCTGATTTGCCTTCTTCTCTCTGCCCTGTAAGAGTGAGGCATGAGAAACCACCAGCGTGTGTGGCCAGGAGAGTGTTCAGCACCCTGGAAACCTCTGTAGGCACAGGAGGTGGGATGGTGACAGAGCAGGGCTGCCTTTGGCCAAAAGAGCACGGGCTTGGGGTGGAGCCTGGGGAACTGCTGATGAAGTGTGACGAGTGACAGTGAGGAAGCAACTGAAGGAAGTTCCCCGGAGCAGCCATCTGAGCTTCTGAGAAACTCGAGTGGGGATCATGCTGAGTGAGGTAGAAATATGGAGACAGAAGTCTGCTCAAGCCCCGACTGGGGTCCCATAGGGTGTGGGTTCTGGGCCATGAGGCACCACTGGGTGCCTCCTTGCCCTCCACATCAACTCTCCTTGGGTCGATATGCTCAAGATGCATCTCTTAGGCCAGTTCATCTCCTGCTTATCCCCACCATCCCTCAACTCTCAACCCCCATCCCTTGCCCAGGCAACCTTGTGGCCGAGGCAAGGAGGAGCCCCAAGGGATCAGACGGTGAAGCCTGAAGCAATCCTCTGCAAATTGGACATCGTTTTGAAGTCCCCTTCCCTGCTCTATTTTTTTCCATAGACCTTGTCAGCATCTGAAATATTATGGGGTGGTTTTTGTTTTGGGTTTTTTATTTGGTCTATTTCTTTCTACTAGAGTGTGAGCCCCATGAGGGCAGGGATTTTTGGGTTTTTTTACTGTGTACTGTATATTTACCTTTCAATCCTCAGGGTTTAGGACAAGGCCTAGCACACAGTAGGCATTCAATAAATATTTTTTGGAAAAAAATGAATGAATCTTAAATTTGTTCCATGATCTATCAATACTTATTTTAACATAAAAATTATCCGCCCCCCCCCAATACTTGAGTAAAAATTGATGTCTCACATCTTCCACAAAGTGAGGGCTTCAGATGCCTGCACATACCACAGCTCCAGGCTCCACTACAGAGTGAAGCTTCACTTCTGATCAGACAGCCAGGATGAGAGAGGATGAGGCTGGGAGGGTCAGGGCCTCCTTGTGAAGGGAGGATCAGTCACCAAGGCTCTTGTCTCTGGCCTCAGCCAGAGCAGTGTTTCTGGGAGGTGGAAGTGCAGGAAAGTTATAGCTCAGTGACAGACGATGTACACAAACTTGTCTACCCAGTGTCTGGCACACAGTGGACACTCAGGTTAACAAAATCTCTATTTGCATCTGAACTCCAGTGAAATCTTGATGAACAAGACATTCAGGAAACAGCCTTGCAAGATTTGCTCTCCTTGACCTCAGAAACTGGGTCTTAGTTCCTATGTTTCCCTGGTACTTGGCACAGTATGTGTCTAGAAGGCCTAAATGAATGCTTGATGAATGAAACATATTGTTTCCATTGATTTTTTTTTGGATATTAAATTATATTTCAGGCCTTGTGGCTGAAAATCATTCTAAAATGCATTTTGCGACATTTCTATGTTAGCGAGTGAAGAGTACTGAACCTCCTCGCATCTTCCTACACAAAATCACAGAATCTTGCAAATGGTCATCAGCAAGTACCGCAACTTCCCTGATCATGTATCACTGAGGGATGCAAAAAGGGTGTGTGAGATTGAATTTGTTTTAACCCTCAGAAATCATGGTGTGTTAAAAGAATTCCCTGTTCTTTTTTCTTAAATCTCAGGTTTAGAGCTCATAAGGGACTAAGATCATCTAGCCTCCAGTAGCCTAACTTGACAAATGGAGAAACCAAGGCCCAGAGAGGGGAAGGGCACTCAGTATGTGAAAAACATTGTCAGAACTCGAACCTTGGTCTTTTGCTCCCCAGTTCAACACTCTTTCCATTTTGTTGATTTGTCTCTATCTCCTAAGACTAGAAAGCAGAGAAAAATTCTGATTAATTCATGTTTAAATTCTATATTAAGGGGAAGATATAAATTTCTTGCTAAGGATATGTTTATTGAACTCTTTATGCTTAGTACTGTCTTAGCTACTGCAGGGGACAAAGCAGACACAAAACCGCCCCTATCTATTGCATATTGATGATCACAATGATAACAGTAAGTTTCAATTTTTGAGTACATGTTCTATAAAAGCACTGGGTGCTTTACATGTATTACCACAAACAATTCTCACAGCAGCCTTATAAAATAGACTTCTATGTTAGGCCTCCTTGGGTTGCTCATGACAGAAACCCAACTCATACAAGCTAAAGAAAAAAGAGAATTATTGGCACACATAAATGAAAATACCAGGAGCTGTCTAGTTTCTGGGTAGGCTGGATCCATGTGCTCAAACAATATTATCAAAAATTTCTCTCTCCTTCCACCTCCTCTGTGTAAGCTTCACTCTCTAGTATATTCTTTCCATGTGATAGAAAAGATGAGTCCCAGTAGCTGTGACTCCCATGAGCCTTACAGTTTATAATTTCAGAAGGAAAGAGCCTATTCTGACCTGATATCCACATGAGCCCTCCTCAAGACCTCAGTGGATGCTCTTTGGGTTATGTGAGCACATCTGTACCTATCATTATATCTAGGAAAATGAGATACTTTGGCCACTCCATATCTCCATATGGGGGAGGAAAGGGTCTTTTATCAGGGGAATGGAGGAAGAGCAAGTCATAATCCCATTTTACATAGGTTGAAACTGACACTTACAGAAATTAAGTAATTGCCCAAGGCCACGGGGCCTGTTAGAGGCAGAGATGGGATATAAATTCAAAATATTTGTCTCCACAGCCTATGCTTTTAATTTTTCCTGATAATTTTTTTTGGAAAAAAAATCATACTTTAAAATTCACCATTTTAAAAGTGTACAGTTCAGTGAAAAGCCTGTTTTAATCATCATCCCAACTTTGGTGTGATTGGTGCTCAGTTGTGAAGTGTGTGGTAAGTAATTTGTTGCTATTAATGGTTGAATTACCAAAGTTATTGAATGATTTACTTTTAAAAATAGAAATCAGAATTAATTAAAGATTACCCATCTAACGATGTCGTCCTCATTTCCTTCTACTACGATATACCCTTTTAGGTATAGCCAGCAACACTCCTGCTGAAGAGGGTGCTGTCAGCCATTTTTACTGTCTCCTAGGGAAAAAAAATGCTACAGCTTGGAGTACTGCTGTGTCTTCCCATAAATAAAGCTTTCCACATTATAAGAGAGAATGGACATGCCCTCCAAGAAAGAGACAGAGAATCTAGAAATATTAGTAGAAATGACAAATCTGTTCAGCAACATTGCAGATTATAAGATTCAAATTAAATCAATACCATTTCTAGATTCCAGTGTTGAAGACTAGAAAGAAATACAACGGAAAAAAGAGACAGAGTGCGCTCATTCCCTGAAGAATCTAAAACATTAAGTATTTTGCACTTAACCTAAAAGGACATGCAAAAATCTATTCAAAGAAAATTACAAACCTCTAATGGAGAAAAAAAAAGACTTATTGAACAAATAGAGCTTTTGGCTGGGAAGATTCTATTTGGTAAATGATACAAAAGCTAATGCAATCTTGGGCCACATTAATACTGTTTTAGAAGGAGAGAGGTGGTAATCCTGCTTCCCCTAAGTTGCTCAGACCACACTTTTAGGGAAACCCAAACAAACTATGATAGAACATGTCTTCGGAGGGGGGGGTGTTGTATGTGGCCAGGCTGGCAACAGGTTTGGAAACCATGTTACACCGGGAACCGAGCATTCATCTGGATGTTAGAGAACTGTGGTCATTTCCATTAGGTTAGAGAAGATTTAGAGGTGAGTTGAAAGGCTGTGGCATAGAAGTATTAGAGTTGCTCTGTGAACAAAAATTATAGGAAGAGAGATGTTGGCTCGAATAAGGTAGCGGTTTTCTGAAAGTCAGAACTGTCATTGATCTAAAGTACATAAACGTAGGTAGAGTTCCCTGTGCTATACAATGTGTGCCCATCCGTTGTCTATTTTATACATAGGGAGGGGATATCTGTATGTGTACGGCTGATTCATTTTGTTACGCAGGGGAGGCTGACACAACATTGTAAAGCAACCATACTCCAATACAAATTAATTTTTAAATAAATAAATAAAGTAAATAACCTTGTGAAGCAGGCAGAATGGTGATATTATCATCCCTAACAAAGATATGAGGCAAAGGTCCAGCAAGCAAAAATGACTTGTCTGTAATCAGCCAAGAGGGGCACATGAGACCGTGGATGCCCCAGTGCAGTTCCCCAGGCCCAGGCTGCTTCCGGACCCAGCGCTGAGCTTCAAGAGATGCAGCAAAATAGGTGTGAACAGCCAGCAGCATGGAAGTCACAGGAAAGCTATCAATGTCAAAGAGTGACAAACAACTCTGAATATCCTGTGGAGAGAAGGATGAGGCGAGGAGCAGGCGATTTCCAGTGGGAAAGTAATGACTTCTGACGACAAACAGGCATCTCTGTCAGGAGAGCAGGAATTTCTGACAGGAGAGCAGGGATTTTTGACAGGAGAGCAATGGTTTATGACAGGAAAACAGGGATTTCGGACAGAAAATGTTGACTTCTGACAGGATATTAGTGCATTTCTGACAAGAGAACAAGGATTTCTGAAGAGTGGTGATTTTTCTCAGAACAGTGATTTTTAAAGGAAGAGGGGTGATTCCTGACCACAACAGTGATTTCTGACAGGAAAACAGGGATTGCTGATAGGAGAGCCTGGATTTCTGACAAGACATCTGTGCCCATTACATAGGAGAGTAGTGATTTCTGACAGGTCTTTGACAGGAATGAGGGGTTTTTTGAGGAAGGACAAAAAGCAGCAGCACAAAACAAACTGGAAAACAGGGAGGAACCAAATTCCCTCTGAAAGTAGGGAATTGTTGGTCCTGGGTGTGGAGGGAGGCTCATCAATAATAAGAACAAGCTGGATCTGGGGAGGCTCAAACTGGGCGAGATCTTGGGTCCAGCGTGTCATTCGGCAGAGGGGGATTGAGTGGGCTGGAGGGAGAGTATCTAGAAGATTTACATCACCGATGTGAGCCTAAATGACTACGAAATGCCTTCCCATCAAGAGACCTGGAGGAAGTCGAAGAGAGGGAAATCTGCTCCTTCTTCGACCCCCCACCCCAAACCCAGAAACAACAAAGCCTTGGTTTTGACTCGGGAAATTCGAATGAAAGCTTTAGCCCTCTTAATTAATTACAGATCCTTGGCAAAGGGGTAAGGGAGGAGGGAAATGATCTCTCTAAAGCTCTCGCCCTACAGTTATTCAGGAATGAGATCCTAGCTTGGTGAGAAGTCAGCCTTGTGGTAGAGAGGAAAATGAATTAAAGGAGATGGAGGTACCAATAACGAGCCTCTGATTTAAAAAAATCCTTTCGGAAGGGAAAGTGCTTCCCTTCTTCCCGGCTCACCACGCATGCGCCTGAGCCTCCCGCGCGCCGGGGAGCCCAGCAACCTGGCCTGGGTTACTGGCCGGAGCCTTTTCCCGCAGGTGGTGAGGTTTCCTGTGAGGAAAAGCCCGGCAGTGCATAGTGAAGCAGGATATGTCTCAGAGGGAAGGAATGCTTTTTCAGAGGGAAGGAACGCTTTTTCTCGCAGGCTGAGCTCTCATTGACCCCCAGCTCCAGGCACCACGTCCACCACGTGACTAGATTCCTGCGGGCACGAAGCGCTAGGAGAATTCTGATTGTGCAGATCCCCCAGCAGCTGCAGCATCCCGAGCCAGGAGCTGCAGACTTGTACTTCCGACCGGATGCAGGGCTCAGCACAGCTCTTCACACTCAGCCCTGCAGGCCTGCGGTGGAGATGGACACGCACGGTGCCCTGCAGAGGACCACCCCCGACATCCCCTGCCCCCCTTTTGCTCTCTCTGGGGACCGCTTTCCTCCTACAGACCCAGGGAGCGTGGTCTTTCCTTTTCAGCTGCTACCACCTCTCCTCCCTCTTGGGGTTCCTTTCCACCCCACACTTGATTCACAGGAGGACACGAAATTCCCCAGCTTCCTCCCCCCCACCCCTTGATGCCCCTGACTGACCTTCCAGCTATTTTATTGCTGCACATGTCAACTAGGAAATAGGATGGTCATTATAAAATTACAGATGAGAAGCAAATTTGAGATTTTTTCTTTAATCTCAAAAGATTTGCATTTCTGAAGGGAGCAGTGATTTTTCTCAGCAGATGCTAGGTGGCTGGTCCTGCTTCACTCTGAGAACTGCCCTAATAGACCTTCCGAGGCAAAGCCCTTTCCTGCATTCCTGTCTGAGGAGGCAGGTGAAATCTCTTATGTCCTCAGTGTGATTCTTAGTCCTTCATTGCCTGGGTCACTGCTTATCCACAATTTCCCAGGGAGAGCAGCAGTGGGAAACAGCAGGCTGTTCAGAGCCTCCAGATCAGTTCCTTTCTGTGAAGACTCAAAAAGTCTTCCTAGCTGGGTGATTTGGGGCAAGTTGCTTAACCTTGCTAAGCCTTAGTTACCTCATCTTTATAATGGGGATAAAAATGCCTACTTCACATGATGGTCGAGGTGATTAAATGAAATGTGTGTGTGTGTGTGTGTGTGTGTGTGTGTAGTATCTGGCATCCAGTAGGCTTCATAAATTTGGTCTCCTTACTTCTCACTGGGGTGAGCAGGGCCACAGCAGGAAAGACCGTGCAGTTTGTGCCAGTCTGAAGGCACCCAGCTGAGCAGCTGAGCCGAGGCTGAAATACCATGGGTGCTTCACTTTCAGTATCAGGTGCCCTGGGTGGGGCTTTTCCACACAAAGACTACAGTATGTGTCTTGTGCACAAAGGCACCATAGGGCAGGCAGCAGCTGCTGGGTGTCTGTGCTGGCACCCAGCCCACCCTGCTGGGGAAGGAGAGAATGGCACTTGTAAGGCAAGCCTTTATATTACCCCCTGCCTCACAGTTAGACCAGGTTCCCCTCTTTTCCTGCTTGTCATGGGAGGCCTTGGCCAGGTGGAGGACAGCTGTCACTCCGATGGGTTCCCCATCTCTTATTAGAGGGGTCTCCTTGAGTGAGGGCTAGCCTGCTTGCACTTCCTCCTCCCAGCAGGCTTCTCACTGGGGGTGATTTGCAAGGTCTCAAGCTCAGAACCTCTACCTTTATAACCCAGGGACCCCAAAGAGGCTCTCTTTAACCCCAAGCAGGGATTTTTTTTCCTTTTCCCCAGCAGGAAAAGACTAAAAGATTGGGGAATTCCCCGGCAGTCCAGTGGTTAGGACGCCGTG
This sequence comes from Mesoplodon bidens, assembly GCF_964165515.1. Lineage (NCBI taxonomy): Eukaryota > Metazoa > Chordata > Mammalia > Artiodactyla > Ziphiidae > Mesoplodon > Mesoplodon bidens. The sequence continues at coordinate 110,558,152 of NC_138161.1, read as the reverse complement.
CTTCCACTGTAGGGGGCACGGTTTCGATTCCTGGTGGGGGAACTAAGAACCCACAAGCCACGTGGTGCAGCCAAAAAAAAAAAAAAAAAAGTGGAGTTCAAGGCCCCAGCCATCCTGAGTCTCTACGTAGCTTGCATGGGAAGGGGCTTCCTCTGCAGGGCTGCCTTGGTCATTACCCCTTTTCATCTTCATTTCTGTCTCAAATAGTTGGTAAGACACAAGACAGGGTTACATCTCCAAGAGTTAACCTGTATATTTCCCTTTTGCTCTGCTTCTCACTGGTACACAAGGGCACTCTAGTCCACACTGACAGAAATACACACAAGCGCGTACAATTCAATATCAAAAAAAACCAACCCAACCAAAAATGGGCAGAAGACCGAAATAGACATTTCTCCAAAGAAGAAACACAGATGGCCAACAGGCATGTAAAAAGATGCTCAACATCACCAATTATTAGAGAAGTGCAAATCAAAAAAAAAAAAATCACAGTGAGGTATCACCTCACACCAGTCAGAATGGCTATCATCAAAAATGTCTACAAATAATAAATGCTGGAGAGGGTGTGGAGAAAAGGGAACCCTCCTACACTGTTGGTGGGAGTGTAAATTGGTGAAACCACTATGGAAAACAGTATGGAGGGTCCTTAAAAAATAAAAATAGAGCTACCATATGATCCAGCAATCCCACTCCTGGGCATATATCCAGAAAAGATGAAAGAAAATCTAATTTGGAAAGGTACATGCACCCCAATGTTTATAGCAGCACTATTTACAATAGCCAAGACATGGAAGCAACACAAGTGCCCACCAACAGGTGATTGGTTTAAGAAGATGTGTGTATATATATATATACAATGGAATATTACTCAGCCATAAAATAGAATGAAGTATTGCCATTTGCAGCAACATGGATAGACCTAAAGAATATCATACTAAGTGAAGTAAGTTAGGCAGAGAAAGACAAATATAATATGATATCACTTATATGTGGAATCTAAAAAATAATACAAATGAATCTATGTACAAAAGAGAAAAAAATCCACAGACATAGAAAACAAACTTATGGTTACCAAAGGGAAAAGGGAGGTGGGAGAGGGATAAATTAGGAGTATGGGATTAACAGATACACACTATTATACATAAAATAGAAAAACAACAAGGATTTACCATATAACACAGGGAATTATATTCAATATCTTGTAATAACCTATAATAGAAAATAATCTGAAAAAATATATAACTGAAACAATCAATAAATACAGAAACCACAGAACCTGGGTTTAGACACAAAAGCTCAGAGAGTGCTTGTGGAACCAGATTTTCTTCTCCCAGAGACTAGACAGAACTGAGCCTGGGGAAGCAGGAAGAGGCAGCTGGGCCGGGATGAGAAGAGGTAAAACACCTGAGTCCTTGAGATGGGGGAGGGGCGGGGGAAGAAGGGAGCCCATGGAGGCATTCAGTGTGGGGCTCAGTGTGAACCCTCACTGGGCACCAGCTCTCAGTGCTTATAAGGCCTGGAACAGCAAATGATGGCCTGGGGTCCAGGAGCAGGGATGAGGCCAAGGGGGAAAACCCCACTCCTGAATGGAACTAGGTGGAAATTTCTCTGTGTAAGTAGGAGCAGTGATGAACTCTATGCTGCTGAAGGGTTTGACTGTGGTGAGAATGCTCTTCTCAGAAGAAGGAATTTCCAGTGGAAGCATTATTTAGGAAAAGCTGGAACCATTTTAGCAAAAATCTTCGATTTAGCAGCACAAAACTAATTGAATTTCTCAGGTAAATGAAATGTCTTTTTTTGTACTGTTTTAAGGAGGAAGAGTTAAATAATAAGAAATCAAAAACAAATCAAGGATTTATTTTTAAAATCAACAAAATATCAAGCAGCAGCATAGCACAGGGAGATCAGCTCGGTGCTTTGTGACCACTTGGATGGGTGGGATAGGGAGGGTGGGAGGGAGGGAGACACAAGAGGGAGGAGGTATGGGAACATATGTAAACGTATAACTGATTCACTTTGTTATAAAGCGGAAACTAACACACCATTGTAAAGCAATTATACTCCAATAAAGATGTAAAAAAAAAAATCAACAAAATATCAACACCTTCCAGGGACTCCCCTAGTCAGCACAATCCATCCCTACTACCCTTTTTTTTTTTTTTTTTTTTTTTGCGGTACGCTGGCCTCTCACTGTTGCGGCCTCTCCCGTTGCAGAGCACAGGCTCCGGACGCGCAGGCTCAGCGGCCATGGCTCACGGGCCCAGCCGCTCTGAGGCACGTGGGATCTTCCCGGACCAGGGCACGAACCCGTGTCCCCTGCATCGGCAGGCGCAGTCTCAACCACTGCGCCACCAGGGAAGCCCCTGTATGTATTTTCTTAATCGACAAATAATGTAAGTACAAATATTATCATGTGGGAGCGGGTCTGGGGAAGATTTTGATGATAAAAAGGAGGGTTTACACCAGAAAAAGTTGGGAACCACTGGTTTGACTCTCAGAAGGTTAATTTCCTATATCTCTTAGTTCTTGAGCAGGGAGGCACAGTACCCTGGGGTTGCCCTCCACCCCCATGCTCCAAAGGATCTGCTTGGTCACTCTGTCCCTAGGGACACATCGAGAACAGTGCATGCTTTACAATTTCTAAAACGTTTTCACATCTGTTATCTCATTGGTTCTTCCAAGCTCCAGTGAGGAAGGTGGAACAGTTCTACTTTAGGGATGAGGGCAGGGCTTGGTGACCTGATTCGCCTCAGGATCTATAGCTCCAGAGCTGGGGCCTGAGCCCCATATGACTCAGGACCCAGAGTTATTTCCACTCTCCTTGCATTGGTAACAGGCCCCTCTGAATGTTCTGATCCACCGAATACCAAACTCCACTCCATAGTAACTAGTGGATAAAAAGATCCAAGAAGTATTTAAGAGTTTTGATGAACCAGTCTTTCATGTACTTCTGAATCCCAGCTAGTTTCTGAGAATTGCACAAATGTAAAGAGAGCAGAAAGTAATGAAATAGCCCATGTTCTGTTGCCATGGAAACCCATGCTTACCTTAGGGTTCATATTTGGTACAATTTCCTGAAATTCCTCTTGAGGTTTCCAAGTGATCTTGGGGTTCTCTGAACCTCGCTTTTGTAATCTGAAAAGTGAAAAAATACCGAACCAGGTTGTTTTATCTTTGACATTCTATTAGTCTAAATCTATGAGTTCTATTAGCATCATCAAAGGAAGAACTCTCTAGGATAAATGAATGTTTTGTCACCCCTGTGTAAGAGATACCCATCTAATCATTCATTCATTCACCTAGTCATTCAACAAACATTGATCAAGTGTAAGGTACTATGCTAAGCTCTATACAGAGTACAAACTTGAAAACAGAAGAAGTCTATTGAACACAAATCTGTGTGGCTATCCTCTGTAAGAAAATCAAGAACAACTACAAAAAAAGTCATTATAATTGGCTTACAACTGATGCTTTAAACCACTTTGGACGAAAAGTTAAGGGCTCTTCTCTTGGAATGTAAAGTATGCAGACAAAGAAAATTTCCTGCAAGTGACTCAGAAATTCTCTTAACTCTAAACAGGCTCTCAAATGGCTATAGTGGTTAGAGAAAACTAGTAATGGAACCCTTTACCTTCAGTTCTCTGTGATGAGAATCTAAAATTTCATCATAAAAACTTCAAAACAAGTTCCAGTGCAACTGTCTCGAGGGCAAGGAAAAACATATTTGTTAGATTTAATCTAGAGTCTGGTATTGACTGCTGTCCACTAAGGGACTTCCCTCCTGTCGTAATAAAATTTTTATACAGTGTAATTCCATTATTCATACAATATCTTTTCATTTGATCAAGAAGTAACTACATTTTATTTGGTAGGGGGAGATGAGATTGATTGGGCAAATGGAAATCAAGGAGATATTTCTAGATGGATGTTTTTACTTTCACCGTTATATGAAAGATGACAAAATTAGGCAGGAAATTACAAAAGCTTATGACACAAAGGAGGAAATTACTTGTGTGGTACCATGTAGAGAGGATACACTGAGAAGGTGCTGCAGACAGGTAAAGTGAGGGGCTCACCAAGCTTTATTTTTTTTTCGTTTCTGAGCGTCACTGTCCACACCAATACCAAGCACCATGCCCCGAGCAGGGGTACAAAGATGGGTAAGATGCTGTCCCTGCTTTCAAGGTACTTGTAGTCCATTTGGGGGAAGCTCAGCCAAGTAACTGGACAGTTCCAGCTCAGTGTGATCAGGACCCTAATGAGGCCAGTACTGGGATTACAGGCATACATAGCAGGGCCCTCACACCCAGGCTGGGGGCCTCTGGTGCTGCCTGGACAGGAGTCCTACCAACATGCTTTCCAGGACTGATGTTTCACCTGTGGCTCTGAAGAGATAAATATACACAAAATCACAGATGTGATAAGAAACCCCTCAGAGGAAGAACAGGGACATGACAATACCATCAAATCCTCTAGTGCCTTTATTCAGTTACACTTGGAAAGAGGAGACAGGTACACACGAAGCCTCTGGGGTCGACAACACCTTCCTCCCAGGTTTGCTCAGGTTGTTAGGGGATCTCCAGGGACATCCATTCTTTCCATTAGCAGTGTGTTGGGCCAAAGGATGCACCACGGCTGCACTAATATTCGCTATATTGGATTACGAAGCCGAGTAATTGCCATTTAAGTGTCAAGTAATGGTGAGAGCATTCATCTGTGTTTTCATTCACTTGGACAGCAATTAATTTGTACCTAAATTAACAATAAAAATGGTTATGTGATCCAATAAAGTAGAAATGGTGGCAGGAAAAAAATATAATGTCTGTTTTACCCTACTAGCAAGGCCAAATCACTCTTTTCCCCTCCCACTGTTGTCTTTCTGGAGAAGGTTATTTTCAGACAGGCAGAGCAGGAACCGGGCGTGCGTGCTGGCCCCTGTCAGGGGTCCAGCCTGAAAGGCTATGGACAGGAAAATGGGATTTGTGGGATGAAAAGTATTGTTGACTTGAAATGGTACAGGCAGGTCACTACTGCAGCATGCTCCCAAGTAAGGCCAGGAAACAGGCCCTCTGGAATTGTTTAAAGCAAAGATAGACACAAACTCAGATGTTAACACAGAATTAACAGACTGGTGCTTTTGGGCAGCATATGGCTAGCAGACACATTTTATTTGTCATGAAAGGGTTTTAAGTCTTTGGATTTGTTGCCAATGTTTAAAAATTAGGCTATTTCACATGAATATTCAGATCTCCAGTTCTCTTGAGAAGCTGGAATATTGTCTGCACTGCATCTACATTCCTGCTTGGCAAAACTTGGTTGGAGCTGAGTGGTCATCGTTCCCTTTAGTCAGGCAGTGCTTGCCAGTTTACTGCAGTCCCCACCACTGTCTATTGTCCTGTACTGTGCCTGCCTCTCTCGTTATTAACTTGGCTGGCTCCTGCAGGAGTTTCTAACCCCTGTTTTCACGTTTGCTTAGTCACTTACAGAAGTAACCTGCTTTGTTCACTCTTTGTATCGGCTTCACTTTTTAACTTCCTGGAGCATTTTGTTTTTATAGAGTTTGGATGTCTTGGGCATAGAGGGCTCTCCCTAACCAAAAGTCTTACACCTGCTGCTATGCTGTTTGGTTTTGGCATTGAGACTTTTGCCATAGAACCATAGACTTATCCAAAGGGAAGTTACTTTGGAGAGCATCCTATCCACCTGCCTCATTTAGAAATTGAGTCTCCTAGAGGCCAAGGTACTTAAGTCACACAGAAACTTGAGACAGAGCCAAGACTGGAACCAATTCTGGTCCTTTTCCTACTACATCTCAGCCCCTTCTGGGTGCCCATTCATGATACTGCATGTCCCAAAGCAAGAATATAATTTCTCAAGTTACTGTTCAGTCTTCCCACATTTGAAAAGTTTGAACAATGTAGGCCTGTTGGGCACGGCTATCTGCTCTCTAAGATGGCCCCTGGTGATGAGTTACGGTATTTAAAGCTTATTATCTGATTCCATCTGCTGACTTCTGAGAGCCTTGAACTGGGAGTGAGGCCAGCTGGGTTGGAGTCCCAGCTCTCCCTCTTACCAGCTGTGTGACCTTGGGCAAGTTTCCTCACTTCTCTGAGTCAGAATTTCCCAAGTGCAAGACAGGAACGCCTGCCCCACAGGATGTTATGACCATCACAGGACATAACAAACATGAAAGTTCTCAGAAAAATGTAAAAAGTTAGATAAATACAAGTTACTATGACAGGCTATTGAGCTTAGATATCAGAGAATCCCAGAATTCCCTCATTTTACACGTGAGGCACTGAGCCTCAGGGAACAGGGTCATCTGGCCAGCTATGGGCAGAACTCAGATTAGAGAGCAAGTCTCAAGTCTTCCCTGCTATTACCACAGTTGGATTCACAGATCTCAGTTAAAGCCATGTGGGCCCCAGCACGTGGGCAGCTAGCCACGGGGTGAAATGGGAAACGCCATAACCTCCCCTCACAAAGGTTTGGGGAATCAGGGTCCCAGCCTCAGACACAGAACAATTCAAGGGCTCTCATTCTAAGGGCAGAGCCCACACTCGCTGGTGGCTGATTCCCAGTCTGCGAGCATGGACTTGGGAGACATTATACTGTGCAAATGAACACTGTTTTTGCAAATTTGTGGGACCTGCCAGCTCTCTCTGCTTAACTAGATCTCTGCAGTGACATCCAGACATGTTCTGCATTAAATTAGAGCTGGTAATTTCAGAGGGAAACAGCTCTGAAATGGCAAGAAAGACAAAAATCTGTTCCTTGAAAAATGACACCATATGTGCCTGCATCGCTGCAGTTAGGGTAAAAGGCTTTTCCTCCCTTTGTTTCTCCTCAAGCCGCCAATGTTAATGTCAGATTTGCAACAGAACCATATACTAATGGAACCCAAATTAGCTCTAAAATTAGCTCTTAACAAGAAACTGGAGGCTAGCTCAAGGCAAGCAGATTTCTCTGACTGTGAGAGACAGAAAGCATTTTAGCAAAGCAGCCGCATATTGATATTCTCAAGCTTCAAAAAAAGATCCCTCTTTGCTCTAAGTGCACAGCCTGCTGTCTGCCTGTGCGTCAGGCACTGGCAGCTCAACCTGCAGTTTTAAGAAAACCTTCCCTCAAGCAAAGCAGCTATCAGGAGTCTGGAGTGTGGGTGAGGAGAAAGGGATTTAGGGGGTCAGATCTGGGTTGAAGACTGGGTCCTGGGAGTGGTACTGTTCCAGATTTTAGAGGATGTTTCATTATCGCTGTTTGTCTGACACCTTTAGAGAACCCAGAGACTATGGAAAAACCAGTGATGGAAAATATTTATATAGATAAGCAATATTTAGCAGCTAAAACGGCTAATCGTGAGTTATCTTCCAGCATCCTGAAAAATTACCATCTGAAAATTTTTCTAAAGAGTATCCTATCAGTAGTAACATTCCTAAGATGTTAATAGAGAGGTAAATTTCATTAATGGGCCTCCAGACCCACCAAGTTTTTGCTACCCCTGGTTCCTCAGTGGCTCCAGGTTGGAATTTGAAGGTCGATGGGTCTACATGTTGAAAGCCACTTTGTTTTTGGAGTTTCTCCAGGTTTGTGGACCAGGGCTGGGGGCAGGAGGGCACAGGAGGTAGGGTGGGTGGTTAGAGCCACTACCACCTACCCAGGGAAAAAAACAAAAGAGTGAAGAAACCAAAGTAAAGAAGCAGTTGGGGAGTAGCAAGAAGATGGCATTAGTTTAGGTGTGGGGTAGTGTGAATGAGTCATCCTTCCATCAGGAAAAATGTATCCAGTTCTTGTAGATGAGGTGCCTATGTTCCCATACACTCCGAGAACTCCTGTTTGGCCAAGGAGCACCTCTGAACCTGACATTTGGGGCACGTGAGTGCAATTCATCTTCACATCCTTAACACACATTGAGCACTGTCGGTTGAGCACTGGGGTGGCTGGGCTGAGGAAGTCCTCCTCTCAGCCTCACAGAGCTCAGTCTATTGGGATGATAAAATGGGTGCATAGAAAACCAAAATATAAGCAAAAGGGAGTGAGAACTGTGAGGAAGGGCCTGAAAGAGTGCTCTGGGGCTGCAGATGAAGGAGCGATAAGTTCTGTGTTGTGAGTTTTCTGGGGAGTCTACACAGAAGAGGTGACATCTGAACTGGTCCAGGAAGGATGGGTAGGAAATTAGTTCCAGGATTTTTAGACCGTCAGAGGCCAAACTCTAAGCCTATTTGTAAAGAAAAAAGATGGTTGTCATGGAAAAAGCTCTGGCTTGAATTCTAGTCCCAGTTCAACATTAAAGATTGCTGTGTATCTTCAACCAATTCATTTAACTTCTCTGGCAATTAAACAAGATGGTGTATATGAATGTAAGAGATAAAACGCTCCACAAACGCTAGTTGTTAGTAATGATATGTGTAATGCCTCACAGGGTTGTTACGTGACTTCTTTGAAACTGCTATTCAAAAGAAAGTTGTTTTTATAAAAAAGTCTAGAATCTTCTGGCCCCAGAAAGAACTACAAATGTACTAAAGGTTTATTGAATTATCAACAATTGAAGCCCAGACCATTTTAGGTTAGCTGGAATTATAACTGGCAGAAACATATTTCTTGTTAAATAAAAAAGAGCCTTTTCAGTGAAACAAGTTTCTTTTCAAGAAACAAGTTCTCTAATGATGCTTATAAATCAATTTTTAAGATGAAAAACTTGCTATCATAATTACTCATTTTTCCTGGTACGGCTTGGCAGGACAAATCCCATAAACTCACAACCTCTTATGTCAATACAAATACATCCATCTCCTCCAATTATCTCTATGGTTTAGGATACGTGGTGCAAATACACTGACATTGGTGAGCGTGGACTTGCATTTTGTCCTTTTCTAAATCTGCCAAAGAGCTTCAGCAGGTGATTTCTAGCAAATCTTACTCATCAATAAAACAACCTCCCCTTGAATCTATCCTTCAAACTCAAGAAAAAGAAAGACTCCCAATTAAAGACAAAAACAGACCACAAAACTTGCCAGTGCATAAATGGGAAGCACACTTTGTTAGGGATGCCATAACAAGTACCACAGTCTGGATGGCTTAAACAATGGAAATGTATTTCCTCACAGTTCTGGAGGCTAGAAGTCCAAGATCAATGTGTCAGCAGTGTTGGTTTCTCCTGAAGCCTCTCTCGTTGGCTTGTAGATGGCCATCTTCTCCCTATATCTTCACATGGTCTTTTCTGTGTACCTGTCTGTGGCGAAGTTTCCTCTTACAAGGATACCAGTCATATTGGATGAGGGCCCATCCATATGACCTAATTTTACCTTACTTACCTCTTTAAAGGTCTTATCTCCAAATCCAGTCACATTCTTAGGTACTGGGGGTTAGGACTTCAGTATGTGAATTGGGGATGAGGGGGAACAGCCTACAAGAAGGCGGCACTCGGTATCTCGTGTAACCTTTGAAGAAACCAAAAGCCTATAGATGACAAAGATTCACACTCTCCTGCACAAAGTGCGCTCATCTGTAATGTGTGTTTCATCCACTCATGGAGCTGTGTGAGGCCCAAGTAAGGGCACAAATGGCCCAAGGCCATACCTTTCAGTTAAAGGAGCCCCACAGGAATGGGTTGTGGGAAAGGAGGCGGGGCTTGTCTGTCAATGTCAAGGTCAGCTGTGCCAGCATCGGAAGAGCAGCTTCTGGAGCAGTGGGAAGGAAGAGGAGAAGGAGGGAGGGTAGCCGTGAAACTTTTCCAGGAACCACCTTGGTCTCCTTTTTTTTTTTTTTCGGTATGCGGGCCTCTCACTGTTGTGGCCTCTCCCGCTGCAGAGCACAGGCTCCGGACGTGCAGACTCAGCAGCCATGGCTCACGGGCCCAGCCGCTCCGCGGCATGTGGGATCTTCCCGGACCGGGGCACGAACCCGTGTTCCCTGCATCGGCAGGTGGACTCTCAACCACTGCGCCACCAGGGAAGCACCCCCAACATTCTTTTAAAGGAATTCTTCCTAGCCAGTTAGGAAATCTGGGGGCACATCCTGAGTCCCTGGAGATCTGATCCCCTCCCGAACCCCAAGCCTAATGACACATCTGAGAGGGAAGACACAGATGGAAAACACTGTCTCGTTAGCAATAAGCTCTGCCCTTTCAGATTGCCAAAAAAATCTGCAAAGAAAAACAAGTGTGTTCAAATACCACTCCACCCCACCCTCCGGATGGGGGGCCTGGGCCCTTCAGTCTGGAAGCTTCCTGATTTTCCTGTGGGAACAATGGGTGTGCTTTGAGGCAAGCTCCAGAATGCCTGTAATTTTTCACCTGTGGACCTCCCTGACAGATACAAGCCTAAACAGGAGTGACCAAGGGAACGAGGGAAGCACGGCTTCCAGTCTAACAAAATAGGATCACCTAGAGACACCGGGACTAAACCAGTCATGACAATGACCATAATTACTGAGTGCCTCCATGAGCCAGGAACTTACATATATTATACAATTTAATCTCCTCGCTCTGAGGTAGAGATCATTACCCTCATTTAGCAGATGAGGAGGCCCAAGTTCAGCAAAGTTAAATGACTCACTTCCCCAAGACCACCAACTCTAAGCGACAGCGCTGGTGTCTGAACCAAAGCTAGGACAGCTGTCCACAGTACTGTGCTGGCTTCCCCTGTGCCCTGGATACTGGTGACAGAAACCCACAGCCCCTGCTGCTTCCCTGCAGGACTACCATACCTTGGGGGCCACAGTCACTGGAGTCAGCACCAAATGGTTCTCTCTTCTGCCTCTCTGCCAAGTACAGCCTCACTCAGTGCCCCACTCAGGACAGCACATAGAAGGACCTTAACAAAGGGGGACTGAACTCAGGTATCATCAGGTCATGACACAAGCCACACAAGGTCACTGGGGTGAACGCCAGCACCCTGATTCCAGATAAAGGTCCTGGGAGGCCCAGGAGAGTCCTCGCCGGCTTAGCAGAGTGCTGGACTGTCAGCCACTGATGAGATGTCAGCTTTAGAACGAGAAAAAAAAAACCCAAATGTCCAGACCTGAAGGAATGGCCCTCTGTGATCCCTGGTGCCCCTCTTTTCCCCCCCTTTACAATGAGGTCCTTAATCTCATTGGGTCCTTACCATAATTTCTAGTCTGAAACAGCAACTTAATCAAGAAGACAAAGTGGAGAACAGCTATGCCTAACACTGTTGCTGTGTTCTTTTGGACAAATCAGTCCCCCATCACATGCTTTGCTTTACTAGCTGCCAAATTGGGCCGATAATGCTGACCACCTAATTCCCTTAGGGGAAAGAAGAGAGTGTTTACACACAGCAGGGCCTGGAACTCCTGGAGAAAAGTATTAGATAGACACCCTACCATTCAAATGGAATCTGGGCTTGTTTTTACTTTCACTGCCAAGGTAGAAGTACACAGCATTTCAAATACATCCTCTAGAGCTTTAAAAGCCTTTTTCATTTTCCTGAGTGCTTTGGGAAAGAAGGTACTAATATGTTTTAGAAAACTATGTAATTTTCTCTTCTGGAATTTGGAATCTCTGGATGGGTAAGGGAAAATCAGATTAAGAAATCAACCTAGGGCTTCCCTGGTGGCGCAGTGGTTGAGAGTCCACCTGCCAATGCAGGGGACATGGGTTCGAGCCCTGTTCTGGGAAGATCCCACATGCCACGGAGCAACTAAGCCCGTGCACCACAACTACTGAGCCTGCGCTCTAGAGCCCACGAGCCACAAGTACTGAAGCCCGTGTGCCTAGAGCCCGTGCTCCGCAACAAGAGAAGCCACCGCTCGCCACAACTAGAGAAAGCCTGCATGCAGCAACAAAGACCCGACACAGCCAAAAATAAATAAATAAATAAATGTATTTTTTTTTAAAAGGAAAGAAAATCAATCTAGTGGTTCATTCCTACTCACACACACAGACCCTCCTTCTTGGCAGGTGTCAGTCAAAAGTTTATAGAAACACTGTCAATCTGGGGGAAATCCTGACTCATCCTCTCACCCTCACTCACGGAGAGCAAGTATTTGTTTTTCCTTTTTCTTCATCGACACTTGTTTCTTCCCCAAAGCCCTTTCTAGAGAGCTATTGATTTCCTCTGACTTGAATAAGCTGTCAATAATGCTGGGTCCTCAGGAGTCCCTTTAACGTCTTGTCTTCGTGTGGGGTTGCATTTGCTTGCTGGGGCCCTCTGGGGACCTGCCTCCCAGCCGGAGGTGAGCGGCCCAAATGGGCTTTCAGGGTGATTCGCATCACAGCCACAGGCCAACCTAGGACCGAGGGTGGGGAATTGAGCTTGCCTGATGCCCACCCTGTCCCCGGCACCTCCACCCCCTGCCACGTCCAAGCCGTGTCTGGCTCCCGTCCTCAGTGGTCACCAGCAGGCAAGCACCTGCTAAAGAGCTAACTGGTAACCCAGGCGACAGCTGCTAATAATAAGATGAAGGTCCGTCCCTGAACCAGATACCACATGGGCATCTCCAGAATCTCTCTGGCCTCTCCAAAGGCCACTTGTTTCAGCCCCAGTCTCCACTGCAGACCAGTTCTGTGTGGGTCCCAATAACCTTCACCCAGGCCTGGCCACCACAGTGCTTCACCTCAAGGTCACGCCATTCACCACTGTCATGGGGATGGGGTTTACCTGTTGTCCCTGACACATAAAGTGCCTCGTGGCCTGCCTGGTGCTCGTGCACATGCAGTGTGAAAGAGCAGAGGAACTCATGCCCATGGGCCAAATGCCTCCATAGGAGATGGGAGCTTGCAGATGCATTCTTCTTCCTTCCTCTCCTGACTGAGAAGGAATGTTGTATATGGTTGTCATATGGCCTCTCAGAAGATGGTCTCGTGAAAGCAGCAGTTGTGGTTTTTATACAAGTTGTGGCCAGCTTGAAAATATGCCCTTCTATTGGATCTCCCTGAGCCTCACTCCCCTTTGCCCTTACTTGTGCTCCTTGGGGTTGCACACCCTAATAAAGCAGATATTTAAGCATTTACCCCAGGCTTTGCTGTCTGAGGAACCCAGGGTAGACAGTCCTTCATAAGGATGTGAGCATTTTTAAAGGGACCTCTCGGAGGAGGAAGGGGGTGTTGAGACTCAAAGACAGGCAGTCTAGTGATGAGATCATGGATAGTGGGGCTGAAGGAGGGTAAAGTCAATCCAGATTTTCAGAAGGGGGTGTGGGAAGGGAATGATTCCCTCTTTTGCTGCCTTGTCACCCCATACCAACAAGCCTCCTCCTCCTCTGCCCTTGCTGCGACCCAATTTTCTCTCTGCCCAGCTCTGCTGTGACATGTTTTTTTTTCCACTTGTACATTCTGCTTCCCAAGGTGCTTCATCCCAGAGAAACACCTGCTCCCTCTGAAGGAGGTTGCCTGAATTATAAATGAGTCTCCAACAGAGCAAGATGTGCCCAAGTGAGGGGAAAGAGAAAAAAAGGTAAACAAGTGGGTTAGAACATTTCTCTGAGCATCCTAGGACAGTGCAAACTTTGCTTTCCCTTGAGTCCCTGGTTTGAACCCTGAGACCAACCTCAGAATGGTCCGAAATCTCCCCGATCACCACTTTCTTCTTGTGTTCTGGGCTTCTCCAGCTCTGTTCCTTGCCTTGCGCTCTCCTCTGCTTGTGTGTGACCTGTCTCCCCCACCCACCCATCTCTACATGTCCAAATCCTATGTGTGCTTCAGCCCTCACAACAAAATGCTAGCTCCTCCAGGAAGCCTTCCTGGATTCCTCAGTTGGGCATGATCTCTCTCAGGCCTCAGTTCTTTCCCCTTCTTAACTTTCTTACCTCTGATTGTAGGCATCCTATTAGTGGGACTCTGGCTGATTCTCCTCTGTGAGTAGTTAGTCAGGAAATAATGAGGAAAGGCAGGAAGGAAGACACTGGGGCCAGACAAGTGTCTCCTGAGGCGGGAGTACATCACGGTCAGTGGCCAGTGTTCTTTGCTTTCTCCTTTTTGTGCACGTCTGGTGTTGCTGATGACAAGTTGCGCAGAAAATCTCAAATTTGCTTCCCTCAGAAGAGGCGTTGCGCAGGGTAATTCCCTCGCCGCTTCCCTTCACCTCACTGAAAAGCCTGTGTCCAAAGCCCACTAGTGACAGCCGTGTGTGGACTTTGCAGGGAGGACTTGCATAAGGGCATGACAGTCAAGGGGTCCAAGCGCCTAGTCAGCAGGGAAAGAGGCTGTGCTGGGGGATGGGAAGCCCCTGCCCCTGGCTTCTCCTCAGTCCTCCTCCCAGCAAACAGCCTCCTCACCTTTCACCTTGTTGTCTCCTTTGAGTCTGGTCTCCTCTCCTTCCTCTAACACTCTCTGAGCTTTAAGTCTATAGTGACTAGATTTATGGTCTTGCACATTTAGACAATGCCCTTTTGCACATACGCAGCTCTCAAACACACATACTGAATTAGTAAAGACAGACCATTTCCTTAATCCAAATTGCCTGAAGGGTAAGGAGACCCTATGCTGAAGGCAGGGCACTCTCCTGGAGACACGAGTGAGGCATATTGACCATCCGTGTGGCTTTCTAGACCTACTGAATCTTCTGCTTGATGCGGCCCAGGCATCCTGTAGAGCTGCTGGATAAAATATCCAACACCCAGTTAAACTGGAATTTCAGATAAACAATGAATAATTTTTTAGTATATCCCATGCAATATTTGGAACATACTTATACTAAAAATTATGTGTTGTTTATCTGAAATTCCAACTTAACTGGACATCCTGTATTTTTATTTGCTTGATCTGGCAACCCTCCCTGGGAGGCTCCTGGAACCCTGTGTTGTAGCCATTCTCTGGCACCCAGTTACAGCCCCACTTCTGGGCCCCTGGGGCCAGGGAGATGTCAACTTAGAGAAACTTCAGGAGTTTCTGGATTATTGATTTCTTCTCCCCTAAACTATTTTGCAACTAGAAAAAAAATGATTCCATTTTTTTTTCTCTTAGGGTTAATTTTAAGATGGGTTAAAAATACACACTTTGTCGTATTGTATATGCTGTACATCACAGCAACCACTAAACTTGGAGAGGGGCCTACAGTTTACGGAGCATGGCCATATGCATTCTCTCTTCACCCTCAGGATGACCCTGGAAGCACAGGACAGGAAGGTGGACGATCACTATCTGCTTCGTAGTTGGGGAACCAGAGGCCCAGGGAGGTCAGTGAATTACTGACAGTCCCAGGAATGGTGCTGGAGGAACCCAAGCAAGCCCCAGGCCTTAGCTCCTGGTACACCGCTCCTCCCTCCTTCCAGCCACCTCCTTCACAGGCCACTGGGCTCCAAGTTAATTAGGCAGGAAACAAGTCTTTGGAGGAAGCTGAAAGTGAGAGGAAGGGCCCTGAAAAGACTGGTGTAGGGAGAGCAAACCAGAATGGCATGTTTTAATTGATCTTTGATTGTGCCAACAACTGCTGGCTCCCAGGGCAAGCAGCTGCTATTTCTGAGTCAGCACCCTCGGGTGAGGCTTGGCCTGCCCAGAGTACAGGAATTTCTGGCTTTTTTTTTTTTTTCCCCAAGCTCTTTGTGCTGGAAATGAGTCTGTGCAAAGCAAACGTTTCTTCTGCTTTCTTAATTAGTCAACCAGCTCGGAGCCTGGAGTCCTGGGAATACTGTCCAGGGTCACCTACAGCTTCCTCCAACCCTTCCACCCAGTTTATCCTGGAAGCCCCAGGAGACCTGACTCTGCAGATGAAGCTAGACACAGCTCTGAAGACACTGCAGGAAGCACAAAATACTTTGTGAAGGAGTTTAAAAACTTCCACACTACTTAGCAAGTCTGTTAGCATTAGCGGTTATCCAGGGCCACTCAGGAGGCATATGCCCAGCTATAACCCTGGACAAAGAGAAAGCTTCCAATAGGAAAAAAGGAACTCTCTCCAGTCTCACTGGAGGCCTTGGGATTTGGAAAAATCTTTTGTCACCACACAGGGAGAAGGACCCTGGTCTTGGAGGCCCTCCTGCCACTGAACTCAAACAACCAATGGCTTGCTTACACCTCCACAAAGATGTTTAACAGGCATCTCAAACCTAACAGAACCCTTGATTCCATACCTCTCACCCCCAACATGTGCCTCCCCTAATCTTCCCCACTTCAATAAAAGACCTCACCTTCTACTCAAAAATTAAT
Organism: Mesoplodon bidens; assembly: GCF_964165515.1. NCBI lineage: Eukaryota > Metazoa > Chordata > Mammalia > Artiodactyla > Ziphiidae > Mesoplodon > Mesoplodon bidens. The sequence continues at coordinate 110,542,050 of NC_138161.1, read as the reverse complement.
GTTTTGGGCTTAAGTCAAAAATCTAGATTCATCCTTGCTTCCTCTCTTTTCACATCTCCACAGCCAATCCATCAGCAAGATCTTCTGGTTCAATCATCACGAAATATCTCAAATCTGTCCATTTCACTTCACCTCCATTGCCACCGTTCTTTTCAAAACCACCATCATCCATCTGAATAACCCAGTTAGGTCTGTCCACAGCCACCCTGGCTCCATGACAATCCCTTTTCCCATACAGCATTCCAAGGCCCTACGTGATCTGGTTCCAGCCCACTGCGTAAGAACTACAATATCACATGACCCTACTTTTAGTACCTGAACCCACCATTTTCATATTTATTCATCTATGTCTATTGTCATGCCTCCTTCATCAAAATGTAAGTTCTATATCTTATTCTCTGCTAGATGCCCAGTTTGCCAATGTATTAGTTTCCTAAGGCTGCCATAACAAAGTACCACAAAGTTAAGTGGCTTAAAACAAAAGAAATGGGGCTTCCCTGGTGGCGCAGTGGTTGAGAGTCTGCCTGCCAATGCAGGGGACACAGGTTCGTGCCCCGGTCCGGGAAGACCCCACATGCCACAGAGCGGCTGGGCCTGTGAGCCATGGCAGCTGAGCCTGTGCGTCCAGAGCCTGTGCTCCGCAACAGGAGAGGCCACAACAGTGAGAGGCCCGCATACCACAAAACAAAACAAAACAAATGTACTCTCTCATAGTTCTGGGGGCTGGACTTCCAAAATCAAGGCCTTGGTAGGGCCATGCTCCCTCCAAAGCCCCTAGGGGAGGATCCTTTCTTGTCTCTAGCTTCCAGTAGCCCTAGAGCTTCCTTGGCTGTGGCAGCATAACTCCAATCTTTGCCTCCATTTTCATATGGCAGCCTTCCCTCTGTGTCTGTGTCTGTTTCTTGTCTCCTCTTCTTATAAGGACACCAGTCACAATGGAGTAGGGCTCACCCTACTCTAGTATGACCTCATCTTAACTTGCAAAGACTGTATTTCCAAATAAGGTCACATTCACAGATAACAGGGGTTAGGGCTTCAGCATATCTTTTTTGAGAGGCACATTCAACCCATAACAACCTGGCATAGTAGATGTTCAAAAAATATTTTGGAAATGAATGTATATTTTCAACTGGAGTCAGTAGATTACAGTGAGCTGATTTCCAGAGCAGCAAATACAAGGGCCTCAGGGCTGAACCGCAAGTGGTAGGAAGCCTATAACTGTATAATGCCACAGCAACCCACTAGAAAGAGAACATTCGGATAAACTGGTTATTTGGTATTACACAATTTTTTGAAATCTTAGACACTGACTTTAATTTCTTTCCCACTGATTTCAACAGGCTGGCCAACAAGGCAGCCTGCAGTTTATAAATGCCTCTATATGTACCTGTCTTCAGCTCCTCACAGAGGAGTGGGCGTGTGTAATGGCTGAAGAGGCCGGGGCTCTAAGGGAGGATGTGGCTTGCTGAGGAAATGGCAGGGCCAGGATGGGGGGCCAAGTCATTCAGACTCCTTGGCCAGTGCCCCTGAAGGCAGCAACTGTGTGTGTTTCACAGGCCCTGGTCAAGGTCAGTCAGTGTTCATGTAGAGCTGCATGATAAGTGCTCAAGAATGAGGAAGAGGACAAGATGGAAGGAACTTGGCTCAGCTTTATAAGAATCTAACTAGCCAGGACTTAGGTATTCAAAGCTGAGACTGATTCTGTACAATTCCATTTGAAAAAAAAAAGACTCTAGAGTAACACCTTTTGAGATCATAGCTTCATGGTATTTTAGAGCTGGAAGAAGACACTGTCTTAGGTTCTGGGAAGGGCCTTTGTCCTCAAAAAGGATGAAATCTCAGGAGTGGGATTAAGCCTCAAATGACTCTAAGACCAAAGCGGAACATCCTAAGAATGTCACCAAAGATTCCAGAGGGACTCAGAAGTGAGACTGTGAGTCTCTCTCACTATGACCCTTGAGGAAACTTCATAGGGGAGGGGAGATGCCTTTGATCCAGGTGTGGAGGGGAAAAAAAAAAAGCAAGTTTCAGAGGCAGGAATACATTCTGAGAAGAGGAAATAAAGAGCTCGAGCAAAGGAGACTGGAAAGGATTGGGTGTGTTAGTAATATTGGCAACAGTGGGGGATTAAAACCAAAAAGTGAATTGGGTCAATCAGTTCATTCTGCATGGGGACCCTTCAGTAGGAATACCACCAGCTTGGGGTTCCAGCCCCAGCTCACAGATTCCCCGAGGGACCTGTCCCTGGGCCTCTGGTCTTGTCTCCTCATCTACAATATAAATAAGAGGGTTTTCCAAAGATATTAAGTGAAGCCTCAAGTTCTACAAAGATGCTGATTTGATAGGCTTTCTTATTGAGATGCCTGGTAAAACTGAATTTTAAGAATGGTTTTTGTGCTTTAAAAATGTTTAAAAGCCACTGGTCTCAATAATTGAGTTCCCTCCAACTGTATAATTCTATTTCTTTATGCTGCAGGCTTCAGAGTTTCTCTGGTTTGTTATTCAAATGAAGCATGACTCATTTAGGATTTACCAGGTCCCTCTGAATTACCTACAGTTGTATTAAGTCATTTGACCTGTTTCTAGCAGAAAATCCATTTTTATTTATATCCTAGGAGAAAGAGACTGGTACGGCTGAAAGAGTCCTGGGAAGCAAGTCAGCAGATCTGGCTTCATGCTGTAATAACAAATATCATCCATAAAGCAGTATAACTAAAACAATGAATATCTGTTAAATAAATGCTAACTAGTGACACCACCTTGAGCAAGTCTACTTGCCCCTGTGACCCTTGCTTTTACCCTCTCTAAAATCGGGACAATGCCTGCTGGCTTGCTTCACGGCACTGTTGTGAGGCTCAAATAAGAGAATATACTCGAAAGCTCTTTACAAACCGTAAAGCACTCCATGTGTGTAATGTACCAGATGGTGCTGGGGGACTCAGGGCTTGAGAGAGCAGCTCTCCTGGGTGATAGTGGAGGGGAGGTTTGACTCTGAAACCTCAGGAAGTGTCTGATGTTCTCTGACAAGCATTTCTAAGCTTGGTCATATAAAAGAATAAAAAGGAAAAAAAATGATAAATGCATGTACTGCCTACTTAAGATGTTTCACCTCACTCCAAGTCCCAGCTAGCCTTCTCAGCCATAAGGTAACAGAAAGTAAGATGTGTCATGAAAACTGGTAGAGGCCTAGTGGAAGGAGGCTTGGCCAAGACAAATCTGCAAGGAAGACAGAGGCAGGAGGTCTTGTCTAGCTTCCAAAGATATTTATCAGTTCTTTGCATTATTTGTGAGCTCAAGATGGGGCTTATTTATCTATTTCTACCTTTCATTTTAGGTCTTTAGGTGTATTTTTTTATTGAAGTATAGTTGATGTACAATATTATATAAGTTACAGGTATACAATACAGTGATTCACACTTTTTAAATGTTATATTCCATTTATAGTTATTATAAAATATTGGCTATATTCCCTGTGTTGTACAATATATCTTTGTAGCTTATTTATTTTATGCATAACAGTTTGGACTGTTTAATCCCCTACCCCCATATGGCCCCTCCCCCCTTCCCTCTCCCCACTGGCAACTAGTTTGTTCTCTATATCTGTCAGTCTGCTTCTTTTTTTGTTATATTCACTAGTGTGTTGTACTTTTTAGATTCCACATACAAGTGATATCATATAGTATTTGTCTTTCTCTGAGGACTTTTTGAGTTATTGTTGAATTCCTAATTAAAGCCACATCATTAGGCCAATGAATGGGCACAATTTCTCACGCAGTTTAAGAAGCTCTGATTCTTCCACTGAATTTATCCACTGAACTTATCCACTGACAATTCATCTATTTACCAAAACTCAACCAATGACACCTGTCCTTCTCTAGCCCAAACCACCATCCCCACCAGTGTCTCTGACCCTGCATTGCTGGAGATCGTTCTCAGGTGATTCAAATATGCCAGCCTCCTCAATAAAGGGACTGAAACATCAAGAGAGTGCAGTCTGAGCTAGGCTGCCACACTGGAATGCCAGGAAGAATGCCTTTGCCCAAACACATTCCATTGTTCTCCATCTTGTGGAACTCACATTCCTTAGCCCAGTGGAAGGTCTCCCCAGTCTGGCCGCATTCTGGAGTAAGGTCTACTGGGGGAAGCCCTGAGCTGGGGAGAGGAGACAGACCTTAATCTTGTCTGCCTCCGCGCCCAAGAGCCAATGAGCATGTCCTTCGGCTCTCTGTGCCTCAGTTTCCCTGCTGGTCCAATAAGAAGGTTGAACTAGTCCAGCTGTAGAGCTCCATTCCTTTCCTGGGGGGCTAACCCCGGGGTGAAAGGGAAGCTGAGCAGTTCTGCTTTTAGCACGTTGATACCTAGGTTTTCCTTTGATGAAGGATTCTGCTGCTAAAAAATGCTTGAAAAACACTAGCCCTCACCCCGTGACTCTGAGGCTGCCCCCAAAGCTTTCCATCCCCCGCCCCTGCGAGAAGCCCATACAGTCTTGTTGCAGTGACTTTACTCAAAACCCTCACCCACCGTGTAATGCTTGGGCTCCAATTCCAGCCTCACCTCCTCCAAGAAGCCAACTTACCTGCGAGGATCTCTGCTTTTTCTGAGCAACCCACTCGGTGTAGCCAGAGCCGTGCTGGCCTTAGAGTGCCTGGTGCTGGGTGTCTCAAATGTGCCCTAGTTCCCCAACAAGATTTTAAGACCCCTGGGGGCAGGGACCAAGCTCTGGGTCCAGCGCCAATCCTGGGGCACAAGGGATACCTTGTCTAGGGATGTGGCAGAAGATGACATCACTGACAGGGCCCTGAAGCCTGCTTAGAAAAGAGTCACTTCCAACTCTGGGCCTCTCCCCAACCCCAAAGAGGGGCCAGTGCAAGGTAGGTTCCCAGGGCTGGCAGAAAGCGGAGCGAGCCTGAGACAACGCAGAGGCATGCAGCCGGCTCAGCTCCTCTCACAGCGCCCCACCCACACCCCGACTCCTGACACGCCTTGGGCGAGGCTGCTGCCGCCCTGTCAACAGAATCCGCAGCTGCACCGTATTTCCTCCGGGACTTGCTCTGGCTCCCTCTCTTCCTCGCTGTTGGGAGGAAGAGAACATCTTACCTCTATGAAGAGACCGTCCCTGCCTCGAGTCCATCTCTGCCCTGTTAGTGGGTGAGCTTGGGCAGGTCCCTTCTGCTCTCTGGACCTTGGTTTCCGATGCCCTGCCTTACTGACTTTTCCAGAATTCTGCCACCCATTTGCCTGGATGTCTTGCTAGGCTCCATCCTGCCTGTGACCCCGGGGCCCTCACTCTTGGCTCTCCTTTGGCTCCAGCTCTGGGTCCTGCCCCGCCAGAGACACCAGCCTAAGTTGAGAGCCCAGGCCCAGCCCCTCCATCAGGGGAGTTGAGACAAGTCCGGCATGGCTCTTCTGATGACATTCACATCACAGACCTGCTGTGGAACAGCAGATGCCTTGGGGTCTGGTATCAGTGACACTTTCTGGGCAATAGACAGAGCCAGCCTGACCCACGGGAAGGCATCAACTAGAGCTGGCAAAGCTGAAAGGAGATGCGCAGCTCCCTGAGTGGCCAGCGTGCCTGCCTCCCGACAGAGGCCTGTGGGGTAGGGGGTCTGGTTCTGCCACTACAACCTGTGTGACCTTGGGCAAGTCCCCTTCCCATCCACCCTCCCTCCCTTTCAGAAACATTTATTGAGCATCTTGCAATGGCCAAGCCCTCTGCTAGGCTGTGAGTCTTCAAAAAATATAGTCCTGGCCCTCGAGAACCTCGTAATCTAATGGCGGAAGCAGAAATGTGAATAAATAACTATACTATTTTCCTCCCTGGGGCTCAGCTTCCTTATCTGTAGAATGAAGGAGTTCCATCCTTGACACTCTGTGATGCTCTCATCACATTCAACCATCTGTTCCTACCGGTCTGGTGAAGCTGTAGGCCACAGTCAGCAGGTCATCAATGGAGTTAGTAATAAATGATGACTTGCATTAAGGGGAGTCTGCAGTGTGGCTTGTTGTGGCCAGCAGATTGCTGCAGTCTGGGTCTTGCTCTCCAAATTTCCATTCTCTCAGCTACTTCAGCTGAAACTGTCAAAGATTATTTCCAGCATATTCAGGGGATCCAAGAGGGATCAGATGAAAGACAGATTATATGTTGGTGTTGGAGCCAGCACCAAACTCAAGCTCCTTCTGAGTGTTGGTCCAGGCTACCTGCAGGCCCACCAGGTCTACATCCTTCCCTTTCTTGGCTAGGATTTGAGGAATATGAAATATATGTCTGGGTGCATAAGAGGCTGTCAAGTTGAAAACATTCCACAGGATTTCTGAGGACGCCGTATTAGGTGGCCCAGGGTAGTGTTTAACAAATGTTTTCCTGGCTGGTGGCAAATCTCAGATGTTAGTTGCAGAGTTCCTGACTTTCACATCCCCATCTGTATCACACACACGTACCCCACACAGCAACCATCCTCCCTCTTCCATGTCTCAAGTTGAAACACAGCAAAGGGCAAAGAAGATACCCAGGTTATTAGACCAGCCCAAGATGTCTTCACAGTCCAATAGAGCGCCTTCAGCCTGGGGTGAGAACCAGTAGAATGATGATCCCCCTCTTGGGAACCAGCAGTATCCTACCAATTCTATATTTATGCAGCAGTCTTGGTCACTTGTCTTTTCTTTCTTTTTTTTTTCCTCCACTTGCCTCTTCTTGATATCTTCTAGAATTTGGTTTGCAAGGTCCTTGCCTTACAACTGCAAAATCTGCAGAGAAAGTGGTCCTAGACAGTCCCAGCTCCCATAAGCTGGTAGTTCTAGTCCCCTGGTTCAGGAGGACACACCTGTTGGGCACGCAGGGGCTACCAAAGCACTTCTCATTGCATTGTTCAGCTGGAGCATCAGGCCAGAGACAGAGGCATGGCCAGGCAAAACTTCTGGGATAATTGTGGAACTATCAAAAGTCTTGCAAAAAAAATGCACCTAGACATTTTCATCACTAAATTTGCAGTGTGAATGCTGCCCATTTTGTCCAAAAGGGAACCATACTTGCTTCTTCCCTGGGAGATGAGAGGACACATGGAAGCTGGTGGGACAGAGCTGTCTTTACCCTGCACGCCAGCTGAATATCAGCCCTGGTCACAAGGAGTCGAGGAAGTCTCCACTGCCGTCTCTGACAGGCTGATATCAAAGCATCCAGCTTGACCAACAGAATTTGGTCTTGTATTTGTTTGCCTTTCCTTTTAGGTTTGAAAGCAACTCTCATCTTCACTGCCCTGTTGTTTGGCAGAACAGCTTTTGATTAGGCATAGAACAATATCTTGCAGTTTCTTCTTGAAATTGCTGGATGAACACGGAGGCTAATAGCGAAGTGTTGCATCGAGACACTCTGGGGTGCTGCACGGGTCATGGCTTCAGGCAGAGTGGCTCACAGAGGAAGCCCAGGCCTGCCTGGTAGGCAGGAAGGGTAGCATTTAAGGACTGATGGGCCCTGGACCATACAGACAGAGGCAGATGGGATGAGGTCCTCAAGGACATTGCATCATTCTGGGGGTGACCTGGACGGTGCCAAAAGCAGAAAAAACTGCCAGGAGCACCACTGTTCTCTCATTTGATGGGTCTGCAAAGCCTTTTCTCTTGCCATTTTCTTAAAAGAAACCTCTTCTGAATTGCCTATGATTTTAGTTAGGTTCTAGCCAAGCTTTCTCTTAAAAATAGGACACTTTACATAGATATTGAATTATCAAGCGTTTGTCAACATCAACATCATCATTATCAAAATACCATCCAGGTGTTTGGCTGAGTGGATCCTGGCACAAGGCAATTTAAATGAATAAACACACTTCTTTATGATCTTTGGAAATTTAGCCGAGAAGCAAAAAACAAAACTGGTGTGGATAAAAATGTAAAAAGATGTGCAGACATGCACCATGTGTACAAAATCTGAGCACACAGCAACACGAAGGAATAAAAGGTGAGGTGTTTAATCCTCAGTCACACCTGCATCCACCTGATGAAATGATGGCGTGCTGATGGCTATCAGTCTGGGCTGCTGGAGAGAGAACAGTGGACTTGAAGGCTCATTGCAAATTCTTCTGAGTCAAAATGACCCAGACTCAGAGCCCTTGAAGACAGAGGGCATATCCTGTTTATGACTGACGCCTCACCATCCACTACAGAGCCCAGCTGTAGTTTGATTATAAGAACTATTATTTTATTGTTGTTATAATCTCTGTTGTGAAGGTCCCTATGTTACCTATTAACTATCCCACCAGATGAGACTGTCATAAGGAGGGTTAACACTCACAGACATCTTCAACTTGCTTGATTTTGTGGCAAGTTCAACATATCACTATTCTGGAAGCTCTTTTCCCCAGAATTCTATAAGCTGGAACAACTATCTATGAATGAACACCATTTATTAAGAGATAACAATTGCCAGTACAATGAAATAGGTGCCGTGGAAAAATAAAATTTAGTGTTCTGGTCAAATAATTAAATATATGTACAGATCAGAATGTTTTTTTTTTTTTTTTGCAGTGCATGGGCCTCTCACTGTTGTGGCCTCTCCCGCTGTGGAGCACAGGCTGCGGACACGCAGGCTCAGCGGCCATGGCTCATGGGCCCAGCCACTCCGTGGCATGTGGGATCCTCCCAGACCGGGGCACGAACCCATGTCCCCTGTATCGGCAGGCAGACTCTCAACCACTGCGTCACCAGGGAAGCCCCAGAATGGGTTTTTATATCCCTCTAACCCTTATTCCATTCAGGCTGCTATGCCAAATATCATAGACTGGGTAGCCTATAAACAGCAGGGACTTCTTGCTCACTGGAGGTTCAAAGTCCAAGATCAGGGTGCCAGCATGGTCTGGGATCCACACATGGCAGAAGGAGCTAGGGAGGTGTGTGGGATCTCTCTTACGAGCACTAATCGCATTCATGAGGGCTCCACCCTCATGACCTAATCACTTCCGAGAGGCCCCACCTCCTAATACATAACCTATGGGGGCTAGGATTTCAACATATGAATTTGGAAGAACTCAAATATTCATTCCATAACAAACTCCCACCCCACTCCCCTGCCTTTTCCTGGGGGCTGACAAACCAAGGTTAGGCCAACTCCAGGGGGATAGAGAGCAGAGATTCCCTCAGTGCATGAATAAACAGGAGATACAAGCTGATACAAGGTATCATCTTGGTCGGGAGCAAGCTCAGCTCGCCTTACAGAACCCAATGACCAGCCCCCACCTGGGGCCAAGCCCAGGCAGAGCAGAACCCAGGGTGGCCAAATGCCTGCCCTGTCTTGGAGGCTGCGGATGCCAGGCAGGACCTGGGAGTAGGGGCAGTGGGTTGAGAAAATCTGAAGGGGCAGGATTTGGGGCAGGGAGTGCTGAAAGGAGAGAGAGCCAAATGGGAGGGGCTCTCTGCCCTAGCTCAAAGGATCTAGGGCTGAGGAGGGCCCAGAGATGCCCCAGCTGGAGTCGAGCAGCCACTTCCAACTGATTCGGAAGATACAACTCACACTTGAAGGGCTATTTGTACATTCTTCGGGATTCCGTGGCACATTGATAGACTAAGAGTAAAACTGTCTAAGAAACTGAAAACTGCTCTTCCCTTCCACTCTTCAGGGAAAAGCTCTGGATTTGTTTTATAGGCATTTTTTCCTTTCTCCCATAAAATAAAAGGAATCATACTGTCATTAGTGCCCAGATTCCTCAGCTTTTCCTGTGTCTGATGGGGGCCAGTCACTGGGACCTCTCCACACAAGTAGGGAGGAGCTTTCTAAATGGACATTTGTGAAGCCCTGCACGCTGGCTGGGCAGGGCAGAGTCAGGGAAATGCAGAGCATCCCAGGCCTCAGCCTGGGACTTTATTCCCATCCTGTCCTCTGCCCTCAGGACCGCCCTTCCCCCCACCCCCACCGTGCCCCAGCCCCCAAGGCCTCAGCCTTCACCCCTTGGAGCTGAAATGACACCAAGCCCTCTGGTGGAGATTTACCTTGTTTGCCCAGGTGAAGAGAGGGAAGAGGCTCTGGTCAGAGGGAATGCGTAATGAGTCATCATGCAGTAGGAAAAGGCAGAACTGCAGCAGCTGCCTCTGCCGGTCAGGTCCAGGGAAAGGGTATTTTCAGACCCATGAGTTCGATGGACAGGCAGCAGGGGGAGAGCCCACGGGCCAATGGAGATAAAATTCCTGGAAGTTCTGCTTCCTGAACCCTGGGGCCGGCTTGAGCCTAGCTGGAGGGGCGTGGGCTGGGGGTGCCATCACATGAGTATGGCAACCAGGCCTGACACCCTCAATAAGGAGGAGGGATGCTGAATGAGAATGGAGGATTAAAATGGATTTGGGGTCTGTTCTAGCCTGAGGAAAGGAAAAAACGTGAGAAAATATCTACTTGATTGAGTGCGAATTCCAACAAATTCCAGGGAGACGTGGGATAGGGGTTGGGGAAGTTTTCCATTAGCAGCTCCTTTTGCAAACCTGGGGTGAGCAGCTAACCTGGAATGGGATAGGGACAGGAGAGCCACATGATAGCAACTTTAGTGAACTGCACCTTACAAAGCGTGGTCACAACCAACATGCTGCACAGTAGGACAACAGTCCCAGGAAGCAGCAGCATCACATCACACCTATTTTACAGATGAGAAGACAGAGGCAGATGCCAGCACTCGCCCACAGCATTGCTCCTTAAAGCCAGGGCAGAGAACCCCTGGCTGTGCACAAGACGAGCTAGTGCTACAGGGTGAACACATTTACTTTAATGGGCATGCATTGTTGCAAAGAGCCATTAAAAGTGTAACTAAAACCATCAAACTTGTGATTTCAAGGATACTTCGCTTAGGAGGAGGCTATGTTTCAAAAGTGAGTTTATTTAAAGTTCGTTTGAAGTATTAACTAAATTATGTTATGTATGGTACTTGGTTTTGATTTTTTTTTTTAAACCATGAAGGTGGGAAACCAAGTATTGATGGTGATTATGACGATGACAGCAACCCATTTCGCAATACTTACTATGTTCCAGAAGCCTTTACATATATGAAATCATGTATTCTCACGACAGCTCTGTGGCGTTGGTACAATTATTATCCTCATTTTACACAGGGGCCTGGGGGAGACCCTGGAAGGCACAGGGTGGAGGATTATATCCAGGCGCTCAGACTGCAGGGCAATGTTCACCAGGCAGAGTACGGCTCATCATGCCACTGTGAAAGCACCTGGCTGAGAGCCCAGGTGCGGGAGGTGGGTGGTTTGAGCCTCTGGGGTTGGGAGGGGGTCCATGTGCTCTTCCCGCTTCCAGTGCAAAACTACAGGAGACTGAATCTCACCACAACACTACTTCCCGATTCAAATGAGGACCAGCCAGTGACAACAGACTAGCTCTAGTGCACCCTGTTTTCTGCACTGGGCAGTGGTTATGTTGCATAGTTGATGTGAGGGCCTTGGGCAGAATCCCGGCTAACTCAGTTTCAGGCTGGCTTTCCTGCCTGCCTGCTAAACTCTTTCAGATGGTTCTGGTTGGATTTGCAAGGCTTTAACAGACAGGTTGTCTCTGTGTTGGGTGAGGGTGAGGGTGGGGGTGGGGGGTGGAAACATCTGGAAAATGCCTGAAGAGAGGAAAGGAGAGAAGCTCTGAGTTCAAAGGCTCACAGCATGGACGGGAGAGGAAAGCAGAGGCTGATAGGGCCTGGGAACCCCTCAGCTGAGAGCACAAAAAGCAGTTGCGCTTCTTACTTTCACATGGCAGTTAAAAATCTTCCAGCACACCCTCCAGGTCAGCATGGTATTTAAGAGCAAGAGCTCTGGAATCTCAGTCACTTCTCATTAGCCAGATGCCCTTGGCTCTGGCCGTTTAACCTCTCTGGGCCTCAGTCTTTCCTCCTGTAAAGTGGGAATAGCAAAAGTGTTTCTCCCGGAGGATACTGTGAGGATTGAGATGGTCTGAGCACAGCGAAGGCTTCGTTCGTGGTAGTTGTTCCTGTTATTATTATTATCCCTCGGGATGGGGTGTAGGTTCATAACCTCTCTGAGGAGAACTGATTCAGAGTTTAAGTCCAGGCTGATCTACCACAGCAAAGTAAAATTTTAGAAAGTTTTAGTTTGATGTATTTAATGCCCCTGAGATAATAAAAAAGAGGCACATGGGCAAGTGTATGGATTTCATGGGACATTTTCGTCAAAGGTAAGAAATCAAAGTGGCCAGGAAAGGGATCCAGAGTTGAATTCATGATCTCTCCCTTAAAACCTACTCTTGCTTAAGTGTCCCCTATCTCAGTAAATATGCCTCTAAGTGTTGGGGTTTTGAAGCGCTGGGGGGAAGGCGGGTGGAGGGCAAGAAAATGCCAGTTCTCTTCCATTTCCAGGCCAGAACCATGGTTTGGGGCTGGTTGAACTGGTTAGGCGGCCCTGAACTGAACGTGCCTCCCAAACTATAGGCTTCTAGCCGGGGGCAGAGCCAGCCCCGCTAAGCTCGCTGCGTGGCCTTGAGACCAAACTGGATCACAGCCATCTGTGGCAGGGAATGGGGACTAGAAAACCCAGAAGACCCTGAGCCTCACTAGCCCGGTTCCTCCTTCCTAATGCACCAATCATAGCCATGGGGACAGAGCTCAGGAGCGCTATCTAACAGGAGTCCCTTCACCTGGAAACATGAGGAGTGGGGAACAAGCGCTCCCCTAACACCCTCCACCTGGCTGCACAAGTCACAAGCCTCGGTGTGATCTCAGACACATGGTCTCCCTCATCCCCGACCCCTCCCCTTATGCTGCTCACCACCAAGTCCCGTCAATTTCACTTCTTAAACTTGTCTTGAATCTGTCCTCTGCTCCATTCTACGCCCCCTACTCAGCAGGCCAAGACCCTGTTATCTCTCACTGGGTCTTCACAGACCTCCTCATCCACTTTTGCTGTCTCCGATCTGTTCTCCACGCTGCAGGCCCAACTCCTCTTTCCTTTTTTTTTTTAACAGTCCCTTGTTGCTCTTTGATAAAAACTAAAATCCATTATGCGAGTCCAACGCTCTGCTGGTCTAGCCCGTGCCTACCTCCTCAGCCTTGGGCATCATGACTCTCCCTCTCACAGTAGGAACTCCAGCCCCCCTAATTTCTTTAACTTCTGGGAGGGCACAAGCTTCATTCTGCCTCAGAACCCTAGCTCCTGCTGTTCCCTCTGCCTAAGATGCCCTTCCTTCTTTTCTCCCTCCCTCCCCCTTCCCTCCCTCCTTCCCCTTCCTCTGGCTAACTCTCGCTCATCTCACATATCTTAACTCAAACATCACCCTTCCAGGGAAGCATCCCAGACCAGATCAGTTGTCCCTACTAAAATGTTCAAGGTTTTGGTGAGCTTTTCCTTCATAGTATTTATCACAATTGGTCATAAGATATTGTATGGTTCTTTGGTTAATGCCTGTGTCCCACACTAGACTCTAAGCTCCATAAAGATAGGGTTCTCCCATCCCTCATCACCCAGCACAGTCACTGGCACATAGTAGATGCCCAGTAAATATTTACTGATTGACTGGACGAAGGAGAAAAATGATTGCGGGAAAAGGTGCAATCCTACTAGATGGTTCTGGAGATCAAATGGGGTAGGAAATTGGGAAAGGGGGGTAGGCCAGGGAGACATGGGTTAAGGTGTCTATGTACGAGTTGGGGCAGGGGGAACAAGGGTTGGTCTGGAATCAGAGGCCAAGCTAGCAGCTCCACACTAGCTGCGTGTGAAACATGAGTGTAGCAACATGAGGAATAAATGGGGCAGAGTAAAGGAGGGGATACCTGGCAGGAACCTTCTCAGATGGAAGGCACACAGGATTTGAAACTTGGCTGGAAGAATAGGAAATGCTCTTATTGGCACCAGCCACAGCAAAAATCACCAACAACACTTCTCTGGGTGTAGAGTCTTTCGTCAGGTGAGTAGAGAATTTGTCACTTTGTGGGATGCACAGCATCTAAATCCCCTCTTTAGACCCATGGCATGAGTCTTTCTGAGAGGCAGCCAGCTTTGTTTCTACCTGTTTTCCAAGGCTGGTTCTCTAGCCTTCCTGGTGAGTCTCAGTGCTTTCCAATATCCCTGAATAAATTCCTTTTTTGCTTAAGTCAGCCAGAATTAGTTTCTGTTGTTTTCAGCCAACAACCATAACTGGTACAGTCTGGTGCCAGCAGGGCAGTGACATCTGGCTTGTCTGTGTAGCCAAGTATGTGGCTGCCAAGCATGCAGACACCCCAAGAGGTACAGGACTACCCTGGCAGCCCACAGGTTAGGGCCTCCTGAGGAACAGGGAGGAAAGGTAGCCATTGTGAGCCAGATAGAGCCTTTGGATGGAGTCAGAGTTCCCACAGATCTGTGGGTAGAGGCCACATCAGAGAAATCATCTTATTGTTGGGATATGCCCATGGAGTGGGTCACCTAGTACACCGCAGACTGGAGGCCCAGCAAACCCACAGTTGGCTCATAGCCCCCTTGGGAATGCAAAATCCAGCCCCTCCTGGGCCTTCTCGTACTTGTTGTACTTTTCCTGAAGAGACTGTACTCTGGGAATCTATTCAAGATATTTTCCACTTCTAGGACCCTGAGTCTACTCTAAAGAACAAAACATGGGAGGAAATAAGCAGAGAGTCAGAGTGCACTTACCACACTTCCTGATGCCTCAAATAATAGGATGTCAGTGCAGGAAAGGCCCTTGGGACCATCTAGTCTTGTGGTCTCAGACGTCAGTGGGCCTCAGAATCATCCAGAATCACCAGGTTAACAATGTGGGTTCCCACAGATTGCTTCAACCCCACAGCTGATCTACTAGGCCTAGGGTGAAGCCCCCAGAGCTGGGTTTTGTACAAACTTTCCCAGGCGATTTTAACATGAGCTGGTTGAGAACAGTGATCCTAGTCCTTCACCCCATCTTACAGAGGAAGAAACTGAGACTCAAAAAAAAAAAAAAAAAAAAGTCTACCTGACCAAGGCCCCCAGAGAATCAGCTGTTGACCTGGACCCCAAGCCCAGGCCTCCTGACTCCCACACCCCTGGACTGGCTGCGGCTAGGACAGGGCATGGAAAGTGCTTCTTTCCCAAGTTGCTTACGTGATTTTGGTTCCCTAACAGGGCCCTCCCTTTTCTGATTGTAAGAGGGGCTGCTTGTCATGGGGAAATGCTGGACATCAGGATGGATACCCCACTCTTGTCTTTGCTAGTGAGGCTGCTGTGGCCTTAGCTGAGGAGGAAACCCTGTGGGCAAAGCCAGAAATTGATACAGCAAGGGCCTCGCTCAGCCTGACTCAGTCACAGGCCCAGGTTCCAGTTCTGGGTCCTTTAATGTCCTGCGCGACCTTGGACAAGTCATTCCTCTCCCCGAGTCTCTGTTGTGTCCGGTTCATAAAATGGAGATAAATCTGCGATCTGCTATCTACCTGCCTACCTCGTGGACCTCTGGTGTGAAGGTGCTTTGTAAACTCCCAAGTGCTGCTCAAGCAGGCGGGATTACAGACACCTGGAGATGTGACTGGAATACTGATTTCCACTCAAGGTCCCTTGAGGATGTGCTGGGCCCATCTTGGAAACAGCAGAGGAAGCTAAGAAGCTGCCGGTGATGCTTAGGATAGATTCTCAGAGCCCTATGGGCTGGCTGGCAGGGAGAGCCCTTCTGCTCACGTGGCACTTCTGCATCAGAACCTGCCATGGCCGAGGAACCCCCTCATTTCCAGGTGCGTGTGTCGTGGGCAGGGGAGTCACTGGACCAGGGCCTTCCTGCCACTGGCCTGGTACTGCCAGGACCCGCTGTCCATTTCTTAAGGTGTCTTGCCTCAGGAGCACTAGGAAGTGTTCAGAGGACCCCCAGGGGTCCAAGAGAAGTCACAGCTAGTGTGGAGCTGCTAGCTTGGCCTCTTTCATGCCTGTTTTGGCTGTTAGAGAAGGTTCAAGAGGGCAGATTAGCTCGTTCACAGTATATATTTTTTTCTCACCACATCACACCTCTCAGAACCATTTCCCCAGCTGGCAGGAGTCCCAGTTTACCTTAAGTTATCAGGACGCCAGGATTCTTACACCATTCTGCCAAAAACTTGCCTTGTCACCTTGCTCAAACCCTTCCCCGCTTTGAGCCTGTTTTCTCATCTGTAAATGGGGGAAATAATTCCTGTCCCTCCCTCCATCATCATAGGTCTGCTGTGTCAAATGAGAACACTGTCAGGGAGGGCTTTGTTGTCATGGTCTTGTAGGAGAAGCAGACAGAGGAGGCCTGGACAGGGAGGGAGATGGGGCAGGCATAGAAATGACCTTCAGCTCCAGGAGGCAGGAAATCTCTGCGGAATGATTTCAGTCCTGTCTTCTCTTGGGGCTGTCTCAGGGTGGCAGGTCCTGGCCACCCAGAGAGGAGAAGGCATACCAGATTCAGGGACCTCGTGGTGATGAAGCCTAAAGAAAAGTTTTCCATCAGAGACCTAAGCAGACACTTCCTTGACACAGGTGTGAGGTCCCCTAGGCAAGTGCTTTTCAAACCATTCCCCCCCCCCTTTTCTTAGCAGAGCCCATACTTCACAAGATTTGAAAGCAAACCCCTTATCAGTTACTTGTGAAAAATCACTGAGACCCTAGGAAGCACCACTGATTCATTTTGCAGTTGGAGGAAACAAAGCTCAAAGCAGGGATGGAATGCTACCAAAGCCACACAATAAACTGGTGGCTAAAACAAACAAATTTCAAAAACCACCTGGAAAGCAGGTCTCTAACCCTCAGCACAGGTGTCGGCAGCTCAGTAAGGCACCAAAGAAAAACGGAATGTTTCCTTCACTTCCAGGCCGTTTACATACCCTGAGGGAGGAGGCTCAGAAAGGGGGTGTGGAGAGGTAAATAGGGAGATGTATTGACATCGCTGTAATAAACAAATCTTACTGCAGGGCAGGGAACTCATGGTCTCCTTTGAAAACTAGAATGTTTGGCAGGCTATTTTCTGAGGCACTGAGTCCCTTGCTGAAGTAAGGCAGAAGCAGGCCCGGCAACTCTAGACAAATGGAAATTCCTTCCAGCTGCCTTAGCTCCGCCTTCTGCATTGCTCCCCCGAGGGCTGGCGGCCAGGCTTTGCCAGCGGCCACGAGGAGACCGTCCCATACGCAGAAGGGCCCCAGGTATTTCCCACAGTGGTAACAGGGCACTTGCATGAGTCATCAACCAGAGAGTGGCTTTTTGGTGGACCTTTGGGGCTGGCTTCCTGCCGCGGGGAGCTGACAGCCTCGGGGCGGAAGAGGGCAGAGTCAGCCGAGCGGACGCCAGGACCGCCAAGACCGCGGCCGGAGCGCATCGCCCGCCGGGACAGACCGCCGCTGCTCCAGCTCTGCCCGTAGGACGTCGCAGCCTCCCTTCCTCTGTTCTCGGGGTTGGGTGTCGCCTCTAGTTTAAAGCACAGATGCTTTCTGAAAGCAGCTGAGGTCAAGCAGAAGGCCCCAGCTCTCCTAGGGGGAGATTTTGCTCCCCTGGGAAACAGGCCATTCTGGGGGGTTAATCACCGTGCAGGGGAGCTCGCAGACAGGTTCTTATCAAGCCCTTAATCCTAGTGTCATCTGGCAGATGGCAGGGCGCCCTGCCTTCCAAACCCCAGGGACTCCTGGCCAAGAGAGACTCAGAATGTTCCAATGGGAGGGGCCCTTGGAGACTAGAGCTCTGGAGTTTTGTGGCTTTCACACTGTTCTAGGTGGAAGGCGAGGCCTGCAGAGTAGTGCGAGCAAGGCCGCCGGGGTGAGAGAGATTAGACCCCCCCCCATTCCGCCCCCCCCGCCGCTTTCATCTGTACTGCATTGAGACTGCAGGAGACATCGTTAAAGCAGAGACTGTAACTGAACACAAGTTTGAGGTCCTCTTTAAAGTCTATTGTTCTCTCATTTTTACTTTGTTGTGCATGACCTTGGACAACTTAAAAACCTCTGTGTCTCAGGTTCTTCAACTGTAAAACAGGAATAGGAATAGTACTACCTCCTTAATAGGGTTGTTATAAGGATTAAGTGAATTAATGCATGTAGTGCACTTAGAACGTATTGTGTTGGGACTTCCCTGGTGGTGCAGTGGTTGGGAGTCCACCTGCCAATGCAGGGGACACGGGTTCGAGCCCTGATCCGCGAAGATCCCACATGCCGCGGAGCAGCTAAGCCCGTGCGCCACAACTACTGAGCCTGTGCTCTAGAGCCCACGAGCCACAGCTACTGAGCCTGTGTGCCGCAACTACTGAAGCCCACGCGCCTAGAGCCCATGCTCCGCAACAAGAGAAGCCACCACAGTGAGAAGCCCGCACACTGCAGCGAAAAGTGGCCCCTGCTCAGCGCGACTGGAGAAAGCCCACGCGCAGCAACAAAGACCCAACGCAGCCATAAAAAAAAAAAAGAAAGAAAGAAAGAACGTATTGTGCCTGGGTCACAGTGTGTTAGGGGTTGTTATTATTGTTATTATTGCTATTATTTTTAAATGAGGAGAGTGAGGCCTGGAATGGAGAAGGGACTTGCCCAGGTGACAAGGGAACTTGGTAGTAAAGCGGGGAGTAGTACCAAGCTTTCCTGTCTAGATGGAGTTCTTTATGTCTTAGACATTTTGGGGTTGATGCTCCATGGAAATCTTTGAAGATAAACAAAGGCCCATTCGGGGGAGGCCACACTATATAAGGAGCCTCTGGAACAACCTCCATGATCCTCAGAAAGTAAAGCAGGAAGGGGCATGCAGAGAAAACAAGGGAGAAAAGAGGAGGAGGAAGAGAAAGGTGGGGAGAGGAGGAGGGGGTGGAAGAAGAGGTGTCTGGAGCCCTCTTAGCTCAGCCACTAAATAGGAGATGTCTTAGCTCTGGCTGCCATAGCAAGATAACACAGATGGGGTGGCTTATTACCAACAGAAATTTATTTCTCACAGTTCTGGAGGCTGGAAATTCCAAGATCAAGGTGCCAGCATGGTCTAGTGAGGAAGGGCCCTCTTCCTGGTTCATAGCTTGTGCCTTTCACTGTGTCCTCACGTGGAAGGGGCTGGGGGGCTCTCTGGAGCCTCTTTTATAAGGCACTAACCCCATTCCTGAGGACTCCACCCTCATGACTTAAGCAACTCCCAAAGGCCCCACCTCCCAATACCATCATCTTTGGGGGTTAGGATGTCAGCATATGAATTTGGGGAGCACACAAACATTCAGACCATATCAGGTGATCACACTGGAGATGCTCTTGAGGGGATACCTTCATTAGGTGGAGGAACTAGACCTCAAAAGTATTTAAAGCCTAAGAATTTTGTTTGGAGAATAAGGACTAGAGTTTGGGTTGCCCAGAGTCTTCAGCCTGATTTATGGTCAATTTCCGTGCAGTCACAGCCTCCTGAATCTCTCCTCTCAATCTAAGCTGAGCCCAGCTTGGCAGGGACCCTCCTCACAGCCTGAGGAACAATCAGGGCTTTCGTCCAGCTGTTAAAGAGATTCTGATTCGGAATCCTGTCACTTTCTGACTGACTGGGCAAGTATTTAAACGTAAGCCTCAGTTTAATCATCTATAAAATTGGGATTATAAATCTTGCCTCATAGTATCATCAGGAGGATCAAACAGGATAATGCATATAAAGTGCTTAACTCAGAACCTGGCACTAGGAAGTGCTCAGTAAATGCTCATGACTATTATTATTAAACGTGGCTGCCTGCCCCCATGTGTGTGCAATGGCTTCCGCATCTTCTATCTAGCTGTGGCCTACATTAGTTAGGATTTGGTTTGCCTCCAAAGAAAGAATCCCAAACTAGTGGTAATGCAGAAAGCACAGAAGTTTATTTCTTCTCACATAAAATCTGAATAGGTGATTAAGGGTGGAAAATAGTTCCCTAGTGTCTGGGATCCAGACACTATCTTATAACACCATACATGGCCTTGACCTCATGGTCTAAGATGGCAGTGTCCAAGTTCCAGGCAGCAGAATGACAGAATGAAGGAGCCAAAGGATGCTTATAAACTACCTCTTAAGGAAGGTTCCTGAAAGCTGTTGTACTACCATGTCTACTTATGTGCCATTGGCTAGAACATAGTCACGTGATCACCTATAGCTGCAAAGGAAGCTGGGACATGTAATCTTTATTATGGGCAGTTACTATGTGCCCAGCTAAACACTGGTGGATATATTCCTATAGAAGGGGAGAATATATAACATAGACCTGTTGCAGGCCCTGCCCCAAGCCTCTGGCTTATGCAGGAGAGCTAGGCAGCAGGGAGCCAGGTCCCTGAGCACTAAAAAAAAACAGGGATGGGAGCATGTTGCTTCTCCTCACCTAGCCCCAGTGGCTCAGTCTGCAATGAGAATGTGGAACTGGAACTCAGGCCTGCTGCGATGGGTCAGAGAAAGTCCTATCCTGTTTAACCACCTCTGGGCCCTTCCAGGCCTCAGCTCTAAAGGCAGGAAGAAAACTGGAGAGGCAGCTGACTGCCCCCTCCTGGCCAAGGAGAGAACACTGAGCAAAACAGGGGTTCCGAGGAGCCGAGTGACACAGCAGGTGGGCTCGGCACAGCTTAATGGAATCTTCCATGGTAGGACGCACACCTGAAAATTGTGGCGAGGCTGGGCCCCCAACTAGTGCCACAATCCAAATGCCAAACTGGACAGACAGATCTGCACTGGGGCCTTCCACCCTTCTTTTCCTGATAATGGTAACACTCCAGCAGGCCACCTGGCCTCCGCCAGGGCTCAGGGAATATCTTTCCTTCTCCCTCCTAGCCTTCACTTCACCCCACAAAGGTCTCTGAAAATGGAGGAAAGTTCACCAGCATCTCCCTACCCTGGTGCTTCTAAAACAAGCCCTCAGGCCCTTTCTGCTTCAGGAGTTTCCCTGCGAGTAACTACGAAGGGACAGGCAAACCCACAGTCACAGATGCCCTGGCTCTCCCCTCATGTGTACAGTGGAGGAGCACAGACTAGGGGTGGGACACCCAGCTTCTAGGCCCAGATCTGTCACTAACTCAGGGTGTGGTGTCCCCCCTTCTTTCACTGTCCCTTTCCTTGCTGTGCCTTGGAGTCACCTCTTAGAAATAAGGTTCCTAGGCTCTGCCCCAGATGCACCGGTTCTGTTTTTTAATCAGACCCCCAAGAGATTCACATGCAGTTAGTTTGGGAACCAAGAGGCTGGATGACTTTGAGGTCCAGCTTGTAGTGATATGGTGCCGAGGGTCAGGTCTGTCTGAACACTGCCCTCTAAGATCTCACACCCCTTCCTTCCAGCATCCTTTCATTCCCAGGGGCCAGAAGTCTTCAAGCTCCGCCAAATTACTGCACTTTCCCCTCAAGAATTCTGTCCTTCCCAGATGCTGGGCCAGTCCCACACTGTTCCCTTCAGTGTGAACACCCTGCCAAGTACCCCATGTCCTGTTTCTACCTATCAAAATCCTCTTCACTCATCAAGGCTCCACTGAAACACGATCTCCTTGTAGGGAGCACCTGTAATCTGCCCAGTCTGAGTTCTCTTCTACCTTCCCTGGGCTCCCACAAACAGTGTACATCCACTGTATACAGGATGTCCCAAGTGATGGCCAGCTCCCCTGGGTCGGAACACAGCCCACCTGCCCCACAGGACTGGGAACCCCTAGAGGCTGGGAATAAAATCTTAGTGCAGATCCCCTGAAGCCTGATTATAGACAGCATTTAACCCTCAGAACTTGGATGCCAAAGGAAAAAAGACAGCGAGGAAGCCAGGCCTAGCTAAGACATAACTGAGCGGTAACAGGAAGAACCCAAACACAGACAGCTGGAGGCAGGAGAAACAAGTCCATCTTCCCATCCTCCCCAAAGCCAAAGCTGTCCAGGCTGATCCCCCTGGACAGTTTCAAGGATTTGTGCTACAGAAAATACCTCCTTTGCCTGGGATGCACTTGTTTTCCAGGCTCTGAGGCTGAAGCCCTTCTGGCCGATAATTCCTTAATCCACCTGCCATCCTCTTCAGGAATTTCCAGCAAGGAGGTGATGTAGGGCTGTAGAGTTTGTTCTGCGTTTAACAGTCAGAAAGGGGCACCTGAAGGAAGAAATTACCTCCTCTGCCCCAGGCCCCTGAAAGGAGCAAGGTGAACAGGAAGGTGGGCTCTGGCTGCTAGGGTTCAACTTTGAGTGTTTCCCGATTTCTGTCTCTGCCTCTGGAACACCCTTGGAGTTAGGCCTAGGCATTTCTCAGAAAGGTTGGGATGGGGTCGGGTAGGGATGGGAGAGGGTTATTTAGGCCCTGGCTACACTGGCCAGGATGCCTTCTGAGTCCCTCCCCCATGCCAGGTGATGTGCTAGGGACCTTAAACACTTACCTAACAACCCTGCAAGGTACCCATTGTTACCCCCATTTCAGACATACAGAAACTGAGGCTAGGAGAGACTAGATTATTTGACAGCATTATGCAATCGGAAGGTTGCAGAACAGGATTCAAAGTCAGGTCTGTCCAGCTCCAGAACTTGTGTTCTTTCTACCCAACCTCGCCCAGAATGAAACTTCCAGCAAGTCTTGTTTCTCTCCCATCCTTCTGGCTGCAGGCTCTCTGAACTCCTTTTATCTCTAACAGGGCATCACCAGTGGGCTCCATTCCCCAGGAGCTGCCTGCTCAGGGACCCCCAGATTTGCCCCTTCTTTCTCTGCTGCAGGAAAACAAGAGCTTCCCCAAGAGTATCTTTTTAGTGTTCTGTTGCATTCTTTTGTTGTACACTTAGCCTCACAGAAAGTCAACCCCCAATGCTGAAAATTCCAATTTGTTGCATTCCTCCAGTCGGCGTCTACCCCTCCATGTCTGTGCTCAGCTTGAGCATACGGGCTGCTTCTACCTTCAGCCTCTAGACCAAGTGCCCAACCCCTGGTGTCACAGAGCTCCTGCCTGATCATTCAGCAAGTGGTCATAGCACTGTTTGCTTGGCCACTTCATATTGTTGGCATCTGGGCAAGGTGCAGCAGTGTTTTTCCAGGGACACTCAATTTTTATTTTTCCTTTGAGAAAGTCGGGTGACTCCTTAAGTAGGAAAAGACCCCTGCCCATTCCCGTCCCCTCACATCTGCAGCATACCTGGGGCGCTGAGGCTATAAAGGAAAGAAGACAATTTAGGTTGTGTGTAGATTGAAAATGACTATTGTGATTCATTGCTGGTACAATAAAGCATTTTACTTCCTCCCCCAAACCGTGGAATCTGTCATCCTGGGTTAAAGTTTCCTAGGAGAGCAGTGAGCTGCCTGCCACTGGATGCCCTGTGCCCAGTACAGCACCTGGCACAAAGCAGAGACTCAAATAATAAAGGGGGCAGAGGGAGAGGGAGCAGATGCTATTAAGCACAGAGGTCCCAGGTGCACCTCCGAATGTGGGAACACCTAGGGCACTTGTATTATCCTCGGGATTGCTCCTCCATTCCCATCAAATGCCCTGAAATCACACTGTGCCTTCTGCCAGTTTCTTCCATTGGAGCAAGTCCATCAATCCTGCCAGTATGCAGGGATGTTTATGGTGCCCTTCATTTATTTATTTATTTTTTGGCCACACCATGCAGCATGTGGGATCTTAGTTCCCCGACCAGGGATCGAACTTGCGCCCCCTGCAATGGAAGCACGGAGTCTTAACCACTGGACTACCAGGGAAGGCCTATGGTGCCCTTCATAATGTCACAGACCTCTCACCAATCCCTAGTGGCCTGCTGCTCTTTACTTGTTTCCTTGAAGGTGCTCTTGAGACTCCACAAAGTGTGTGTTCTCTCATCCAGCACCATATTCTTTCCTTGTCTCTTTATTTATTTTATTTATTTATTTTTGGCTACGTTGGGTCTTAGTTACTGTGCATGGGCTTTCTCTAGTTGTGGTGAACGGGGGCTACTCTTCATTGCGGTGCACGGGCTTCTCATCGCGGTGGCTTCTCTTGTTGCGGAGCACAGGCTCTAGGCGCGTGGGCTTCAGTAGTTGCGGCACACAGGCTCAGTAGTTGTGGCTCATGGGCTCTAGAGCGCAGGCTCAGTAGTTGTGGCACGCAGGCTTAGTTGCTCCGCGGCATGTGGGATCTTCCCGGACCAGGGATCAAACCCGTGTCCCCTGAATTGGCAGGCGGATTCTCAACCACTGGGCCACCAGCGAAGCTCCCTTTCCTTGTCTCTTAAGGCATGTCCTGTACTACTTTGCACACCTTCAGTCAGACATTATGAGCCAAAACCTTTGGCTAGAACACAACATGAATAGGAGAGAGAGAGAGGCCCCAGCAGAGTAAATAACCCAGTAATGGAACAGAGATGGCTCAGCAAAGCACTTGCTGGCTGAGGACAGGCCCAGTCAGGAAGCACGCTCGGTGCAGTCCCTCCTGCAGCCTGAGAGTGGAGCTTAGCAGCAGAACTTCCTCCTGAAACCCAGGTGGCTACAGCTGAAACTGAGAAGAGCAATCAGCCCACTGCTATTTCTGAACACGCCCAGTGTAGTTACTCAGCAAGCTGTAATTAAGCTTATCTATAATTTGATAAGTGGGAGCAGCCTCACATTTTATAGAGTAATTAAGTCTCACTGAGAGCAGCACAGGAGTTTCTGGGCCCCAGCATCCCTGGAGGTTGGTCCCCATTCACACTCTCTCCCCTCTAACGCATGCCCATGGATGCTGAGGCCAGGATCGTCCTCAGCCACAGCCCTGGAAATACCTCCTGGACCTGCTCTCTCCACCTCAGGCCCTCATCAGAGCCCAGGCCACTGGCAGATCCAGACACAGTGGACACACCTGCAGTGAGATGCAGGAAAGGCCCAGCCTCCCTTTCCCCGTTGTTCTCTGCAAAACTGTGGGCTGGAAGAAAGTTGAGTTTAATGCTTCCCACCCATCACTCCTTCACAGGCTACATGGTCAGGCTCTGACTGACTGGTGCAGCCCAGCTCCAGGGCCCTGATGGAGAGACTGAGGCAGCCTGGGGGTAAAGGAAGGGGCCCTAGGGATGGAGGCCAGGCCTGGATTTCTGTCTTGGCTCTCCCACTTCCTGGCTCTGTGATCTTGGGCAAATGACTCCACTTCCCTGAGGCTCAGTTTCCTTATCTGTAAAGTGGGAAGAGTAGCCCTGCCTAACTCATAAGCCATTTATGAGGATCAGATGAGAGATGATTTGGGAGCACACTTACTTGTGAGGGGGCACATGTGTGTAAGAAATTGTCAGCATCTCTACAAATGTATTATACCCTGTCTCAAAGTTCTTGCTGCTTGATGGGACTTAGGTGACCATTCAGCCTGATGTGTGTCATCAAGAATGAGAGATGGGATAATCACAGCTGAAACCTTCTGTTCAGACAGTGAGGGGTATGGAAACCTTGTCAAATGAGGGACCTTGGCTCCTGAACCTGACTTGGCCATTTCCAACCTAGTGTTCTGGGCAGTTCTGGGTCATAGCCAAGTGTCAAAGGACTTAAGTCAGAGATGGAAGATTTCAGCTCAGTCTTTGGGTGAATTTTCCCTAACCAAGGAAATGCCATCTTAGGAAGTAAGGAGATCCTTGTCACTGGAGGGCTTCAAAGCCTGGCCAGCTGCCTGGAGGTTGGGAGTCATGCTTGATGATGGCTGAGTCCCTTTTCCTTCTCTGAGGTTCCAGGAGTCCCGGCAGCCCTCCCAGCCCTAATCCCAGGCCCTGGGCCCTGGGCCCTGACCAGTATGTGCTCACCTGATACCTCTGAAGCCACAAACCTCACAAACCACCTTCCTTGGTGCCTGCACATACCAGGACGGCCTTAGATGCTCTGTGTTTGCTTGTTTTCTTGTTTGTTCCACATCGGAGCACTGGGTCCCCAGAGCCCTCCTTGTTCCACCTCCGTATCTGAGGATTCTCAAGTCTTGTGCTCAGACGACCCTCGAGCTCTCTGAGGGCAGCTCCAGAATCTGTTTCTGTCCAAGGGTTAGGTGTTGGTGTTCTTAGAGCATGCCCTCAGAAACGCCCAAGATGGGGCGGTGTGAGCCCAGGCCAGGCAGATTTCCTCCTGGAGGGTCGCTGATGGGCTCCTCCAGCACATCCCCTCCCAGGGAGCAGGGCCCAGAGCCTGGGGGAGGGAAGAAGGAGATGGGGGAGGGAAGGAGGAGATGGCTTATGGGGCAGCACTCCGTGGTTGTACTATGCGTATGCCTACGGATCTTTCTCACTGTTACATAATTGAGGTATTTTTTTCCCCTCCTTATTTTAGATCCGGGTGCCATCTGCCCTGCTTTTCATGCATCACTAGCTCCGGGCTGGAGGTTAGATCTGACTTGGCCACCCGGTTCTATCCCTCTCTTGGTGAGAGACTTGGGGTAGTCCTCATGTGTAAAATGAGAAAATAACCCCACCCTGCCTAGCTCCCAAGGCTACTGTGAGAATCAGAGGAGAGGAGGGGCGGAGCTGGCTGTGGACTGGGCCCAGCACTGCACAGCTGTGCTTGGTTGCTCTTTGGCAGCCTGGGCCTGGTGCTACCTAAGCCGAGAGAGCCTCTGCTTGCTCATGTCTGCACCTGCACCAGAAAGACTTGGTGCAGCTTTGCAGAGCCAGTTCCCGCTTGAAATACAGGAAATGAGCAGGCCTCACAAGTGGGGAGTCTGGCAGAGCCCACTGCCCTGGGCAGCGGAGGCACTCAGAACAGCTCATGGCAGGGAGGGCCAGGCTGGCTTGTCACCTGCTTGCAAAGCCCTTGGCCCCGGGTGGAATGTAAAGCGCAGCACGTGTTCTGTAACAAGGCACCGTCGGGAGCATCTTGCAAAAAGCCCTCACCCAGCCTCCAGCCATCAAGGGAGGGGCAGTGCGGGCTGAAGGCACCCGTCCGTGGGTCCCCACAGACAGAGGTACTACTGGGCAAGGTCCCAGGTGCAAGCCGAGTCCAGCCCACACCCCCCGCCCGCAGTGCCAGGCTTTGTCTGCACGCTTCCCCTCCTCTTGCCTGAGGCCTCGATGGAGGCCCTGGAACCAGAGCCACTTACTCAAGATTACACCACGGGGTGGCAGAGTGGGATTGGGGTGTAGGACTCTCCCCCTATCTCAGAGGCCTTGAGGAGGATCCAATGGTTCAGTGAATGCCTGGTTCCTGGCCCAGGGCCCTGTGCAGGTGCCTGCTCACTAGTGCCCTGCCCTGCATAGCTGACTGGTACCTGCTGCTTGGAAGATGGGGTTATACTCCAAGGGACCCAGGCCCAGAGCTGCAGGCCTGAATAGACAACAGGAGGTGGGTCCTCAGGCCTCACCGACTGAGCGAATCCTTCCAAGGGGAGGGTGCTGGAGACAATGCTCCCCACCCAAGGTGGTGCTGGTGGCCACCATTAGTCCCCAGCAGCCCCAGACAGCGGGCGCAGGTGGCAGCCTCCCCTCACCCCCACAAGCAGGGGCAGCTCTGCTGACAGGCAGTGAGGGTCTAGGTACCAGGCGACCCTGACCCATCCACCTGGTTCCCAGGGCTCCTGGGGCCACAGAGTGAGGTGATGGTGTACAGCACCACTCAGGAGACTTTCGTGCTGGCCCTGGATCTGCTCAGACCCACTGTGATGCTGGGTGAGTCACTTCCCCTCTCTGGGTCTCAGTTATGCCATTTATAAAATGGGAACAACCACCTCTATTCTGCCCACCTCAGCTGTCTCTTGTAAGGATCAAAACGAGACCTGCCCCCAAGGAGGCTCTCAGCTGCCAAAAGGTGAATAGTAATTGTGAGGTTTTCATTAGCATTGAGATGATCTGGGGAAAGTTGCTCTGGGCTTTCCAATCACTGGGATAAAAATTAAAAATCAGGGCAGCCTGCAGGCCAGGCTAGCAGTCCTGACTTAACGCAGATGCATCTTCTCCAGCGTTCGGTTTACTGCTGATCCTGACCCAGAGCGTATGACCATCTCCCTTTCCTGCCAGTTCCCAGGCACCCATGCACACGAGTAACTTCAAGTTCTGCATACATTTTCCTTTAATAAAATTAAGCATGGAAACAAAATCTCCCAAGATATAAAAATGAGATTCTGAAAGGCAAGCCTTGTGATTCAAAAAGCTCTTCTTGTTATGTAAAGACAATGACCATCAAGTGTCCCTCCCTGGGCTCTGGAGGGTTTCAGTCTCCCTGCCCACCCTGTCATCCACACAGGCCCTCTGGGCCTCACCGTGCAGATAGGGAGCTGGGCAGGGCATCCCCGCTTGATGACAGAGGGGATCAAGGCCCAAAAGGCAGGCTGAATTTTCTCGTTGTGAGACCCCCGCTTCTTTGGCACTGCCTGAGCCCCGTGGCTGGTTCCAGCTCTCCAGGTTCTGCCTACTCCTGGCACCAGGCTCCACGATTAAGCCAGGCAGCTACTAGAAGAGAAGGAAGAGTTGTTTCTAAAGGGGCCTTGTGTCTTTGTGCCTGGACCACTTCCAAGGTGGGGAATCACCAACCCTTCAAGACCTCAGGCTTGGGTGGGAGCTCCCAAATCAGGAGCTGAGGCCACTCCGGCTGCAAAGGAGATAGGGCACCCTCTAGCGGCAGGCCTGGCCCTTCCAGGGCGAGGCAGAAGGGCTGGTACTCAGGAACCTGTCCCAAGGCCTGCAGATACCTGGAGGAGGGTGTTGCCTGGTTTTTGTCCAAACATGCAGGCTCTGGGCAATTGCAGGGATACTAGCCTTCAAACCCAAACCCAAGGGCTTCCCTGGTGGCGCAGTGGTTAAGAATCTGCCTGCCAATGCAGGGGACACGGATTCAAGCCCTGGTCCAGGAAGATCCCACATGCCACGGAGCAACTAAGCCCGTGTGCCACAACTACTGAGCCTGTGCTCTAGAGCCCACGAGCCACAACTACTGAAGCCTGCAGGCCTAAAGCCCGTGCTCCACAACAAGAGAAGCCACCACAGTGAGAAGTCCATGCACGGCAATGAACAGTGGCCCCCGCTCGCCACAACTAGAGAAAACCTGCGAGCAGCAACGAAGACCCAACGCAGCCAAAAATTAAAACAAGTAAAATAAATACATTTATTAAAAAAAAAACCCAAAGAAAGTGATAACAAACCCAAGAAGTGATAACAGACTCTGCTGATCAGTGACCTGGTTTAAGTAAAAATAAGTCCATATTAGGAAGGTGAGCCATCAATGAAGGCCACCCTGAGCACCATAGAACAGGTGTGTGTGTGTGTGTGCGTGTGTGTGTATAAGCACCAGGTGAGACAGACAGGGAACCTGGACCCACCCCTGGGGGAGGAGAGGCCACAGTGCCCATCCTATGTATCACGGCTCCTGCCAAGAATGTCCCATCAACATGGGTCCCACCCCAGGCAAGACCAAGCAGACCCAAACCAGAAACAAATTACCTCTTAGCCAGTGAGCACCTCCACACAAGTTTGTCCTAAGATAAGCTGGAGAAACCTCAAAAGGAAATCTCCAGAACGTTGCCACCCCCTCCACTCAGCTCTGAATCACTGGCTGCAGGCTGCACACCGCAGCACCAAGGACATGCAAAGAGATGCATGGTGGGCACATGATATATATGGCCCAGGTGGGGGTACAGAGCTCGTCACAGGATCCTCAGATAACTGGATCCAGAGCAGCCCCGGAACATAAAATGTGAAATGTTTCTACAGCAGTGGCAGGAACACACGACTTGGACCTTTATATTTTATATAAAGCAATATAAGCAAAATTGATTTATAAGCAATAAAAGGGTAATTCATGTATCCTCTTTGAGCCAAAGATTCTTCATGTACAAAAGAAAAAAAAAACTGCCCTTTTTACTCATGAGGCTGGTTTAAGGATCAAATGAGATAAAATTTTTTGATGTGGACCATTTCTTTAAAGTCTACTAAATTTGTTACAATATTGCTTCTGCTTTATGTTTTGGTTTTTTGGCCCCGAGGCATGTGGGATCTTAGCTGACCAGGGATTGAACCTGCACCCCCTAAATTGGAAGGTGAAGTCTTAACCACTGGACCGCCAGGGGAGTCCTGAGATAAATTTGTTGAACTGATGCTTTGGCTTTAAAATATAAAGGATTTGGATTCTATTTTATAATAAATCTGTTTTTAATATAAAGATGTCTACCTAAAATCGTTGTATAAAATCAATTCCAGAAAGACAGATTCACCATGTTTGCCCTGAGGTTTGTGGACCCTGCCCACCACTCTGCACCCCAGTTGAGGAGGCCCGAGCCATTCACTGGGCACACGAGTTGAGCTGGGCTGCCTGCTCTGGTTAACACTCAAACTGGTAGTGGGTCCTCCTGGGACTGGGATAATCCACAAGTGGGTAGTCAAGAGGTAATGACACAAGCCGCTCCCCCAGCCCCATCCTCTTCCCTCCCCCCAGGGCTCCCCAACAGAGGCCAGTGCGAAACTCCTCAGTGTATGTAGATCCTGTCGGAGATCGCTCCAGGCAAGTGGGTCGTGATCCGCATTCGCACCCAACAGTAGTAGTCCATGGGGTGGTAGTGAGTGTAGGGGGTAGCCGGAGGTCAGGGTGTGGGTGACAGCGCTGATGACGGGGGACGTGTCCGTGGAGCTGCTGTTGCAGTAGGTCTCCATCTTCGCGACCCTCTCGTCAAAGTACTTCCTGCCGTAGTCCTTGCGCACCCCCTCAGGCAGCTCGTCCCACATCTTACTGGCGATGGCCTGGATGCGCTCAGCGCCGTGGAGGCTGGTGGTGGCGATGAAGTTGCCGGGTTCCACCACGCCGACCTTCACTCCCAGTGGGTGCACCTCGTAGCGCAGGCAGTCGGAGAAAGCCTCCACCCCAAACCTGGTGATGCAGTACGGGGGGCCGGCCGCGTGGGCCATGCAGCCCAGCATGCTGCTGATGCTGACCACGCAGCCTGCGGAGGAAGACAGCAAACTCCTGCTCACGGAACAATACCTGCAGAGGGTCTGGGGCCTGGCGTGTTTCTGGAGGTCTGGCCAGAACCTGGCCTCCTGGCCCCTGACAGCTATTTTGCGGCCTGTCAGGCTGGGGCTCCGCCTTCTGAACCAGCCAGGGTGAGGGGGCCCCCTCGTTTATAATGAAGGCCAGCTCAGGCCCACACATCAGCATCAGCATCTCTGGTATTTCCTGGGTAGCTGGCTGTTCCCAGGCAGGACAGGGGAGGAGCAAAGAGTGGAAAGCAGGCCTACACAGCGGGAGGGCGCAGTAAACTGAGCAATACACACAAGCTCTATCTCGCCTGCCACGTTCTCCTGTGGCCAGTAACCCCAACTGTTATCACCTGGTCGGGCTCTGTCGCCAAGCAGGCAGGGGCAGGGTCCTGAACCTGACTGCAGATCTAAGACGTGCGGACAGAGTCTCAGGCACTGGGAGAGAGTGGGGAGCTGGAGAAGCTCTCCCATAGGCCCAGCCTGGGGGTGCTAGGAGCTGACCACAGCCTCTCCCAGCCGTGGGGCAGTGGATGGAGAAGGAGCCATCCAGCCTGCCCGGTAAGCCCAGGCAGACTTGAGACCCACTCGCCCTGGGTGCGCACCCAGGAAGTTAAGGCACAGCCCCACCTGGACACTGTGAGGAGACACCTTTCAGAAACCTCTATGTTGGAAGTTGCTGAAGGATTGGGGATTTCTTCCAAAACCCTACAGATGCTCTCTGGGTTCCTCCTGTCATTGCTGGGGCAGTGGGATGGATGGTATGGATCTTCCCCTTTTTGCCATAATTGTTTGCTACTATCGGGAGAAAATCTGAGTCAGTGACTTCTTAGGTGGTTTGCTTACATTTGGCCACCTAACGTGGTTTGGGCGTTTGTTTTGGCAATTTCTAATCTTGATTATTACTATTATTATTTTCACCTACTACCACAATTGTCTCATTGGTTAACTATGGCACAGTAACCCACAGAATGGATATACCAACATTTACTTAACCACACCCCTCTCCATACCTGATGTGTACACACAGCTCTGTGCACAAAGGTGGTTATTTGTCTGGATCAGGTTCCCAGACTGGGATTACAACTGTAATCTTTTAGCCTTTGGTGCAGACTGCTGACCTCTTACCTGCTCTACTTTCTGAAAATCACACATCCCTTTCTGCTCCCCGGTCCAGGGCACCCCCGCTGGCCACCATCCATGGCCCCTTGTGGCCCCTGGGGGTCATGCACTCAGCCAGTGAGGGCAGTGGATGTTGAGTCTGCTGAGACCTATTTCCATTCTGAGCAAAGATGAAAAGGTAGAGCAGGCCCAGGGGGCAGAAAGAAGGTCCCTTTCCAACTCACCTGTGGCCCTCTGGATGAGGGAGAGAAAGGGTTTTGTCCCCCACACTGTGCCCCAGAGGTTTACTTGCACCACCTCCTTGTAGGTCTCCATGCTGGAGAACTCCACATCCCCCAGACATTGAGATGCCCGCATAGTTAACCAGGCCCTACAAGCCTGGACAGGAGGGGACAGAACCGCACTCATCACAGGGCTCGGCCTCCGGATATCACCCATCAGCCTGCAGGCCATTCCCCTCCTCACTTTCATTCCTTTTCCCCATAACTTGCCAGCTTCTCGTCCAAGGCTCTTGGGACACGTTCTAGAGTCACCCAGGAATGACAGGAGATGGAGAGGCCTAAGCTGCTGGCTGTGACCCTCCCTTCAGTCTCGTGTCCAATTCTCATCTCACTTCTGCCTGCAGCGACTCTCTGACCCATCATGACCCAGCCCACCTCCAGCCTGGAGCCCCACCTCACCTCACTCATTTCAATCCTATTCCCTCCAGTCTCATCCCACTTCCTGCACCTGGGCACCTGTTTATTCATTCCTGCCTCTGAGCCTTCACTTGTATTCTCCCTCTTGCCAGAAACCAGGGGAACCTCAGGAGTCTTCCAGGCCAAGCCCTCTCTGGAGGACCAGAGAGGGGACGCGGCGTCCAAGGTCACACAGCAAGTTAAAGGCTCAGCCAAGCCTTGATGTCGGGTGGGGCCCCCAGTCCAGCTCCCCTCCAAGACCCTCCTAACCACTACTCCATCCTCTGTGAACCATGCACTATTGGCTGGGTGTCATGTGGTGAGCCCCTGGCACCTGGTAAGCTGTTCATCAGTATGAACAATGGACACACCTGGTCTTTGCAGGTAGCGAACACCCCTCAGCTTTGTGTGGTCCCATGGGGCTGTACTGGGTCAGAGCAAACATACACTGAGTGTACTTGGGTTGACTGTTTCCTGCAAGGCCAGCTAAGGGCCAGATAAGTAGACTCAGAGAACTGGGTGCTAGCAGGATCACTGGAGTCCGTTTAGGCTGATTACTACTCTCACAGCTAGGGAAACAGAGGACCCAAGGCGGGAGCCTGGCTCCGGTGTGACCAGTGAGGCTGAGGCTGAGGCAGAGGCAGCGCTGAACTGGGGGACGGCGCAACGAGGAGGCAGCCTTGTGCTGCAGGGCCCCCTCTGAGCTGTCTTTTGGGTGTAAGGACTGGATGGGCTGGAGCCTCAGGACGGCGGGGCCCTGTCTCTTCTTTGTGGAACCCCTCAGGATTTTTCATGGCAAGGCCATGAAAGTGCTCCTTGCCAAGGCGTAGCCTCAGGGCAGGGCTGCCTCCTGGGGGGCTGACCCCTGCCTGTGGGAACTCTGGCCCTGCTTCACCCCTACTTAATCATGGAAATGAGTTTGTGTAAATGACAGAGTAATTGGTCTCTAGCTTCTTTCCTTCGTGTTACCCAAATTAAAGCTTCGTCAACTGACCTCTGGTGCCTTCTCCTTCAATTAAGGAGAATTAAGGTCATTTATCAGAGGAAGGAAATGGCCGGTTAACAAAGTGCTCATGACGCTCTCACCCCCACTCCCCATGGCGGCCAAGCCGAAGCCTCCCCCCGCCGCTCAGCTCTCAGGGCTGACCTCACGCAGCCACTCCCTCTCCCCCCGCTGCAGACTTTCCCCTGGAAGTCTTTGCCCCACTCCTGGCACCAGGAGAAGCAGGAGGCCTCTCACCAATTGTCAAGGCTGCCACTTCACCCTCCACCTTCCACACCATCAGCCATCCATCCTTCTCTCTTATGCAACTTCCACTCCTCCCTTGCCCCGGCTCCCTCCCGTCAACGTTCAACGTTGTACACAGCAGATGCTCAATAAATGTTTGTCGGGTGAATGACTGTCTGTAAATACCATGTCCCCATATCCTAAAGAACTTTTTCTCAATCATGCTACCCCCTCACACCACCGTCTTGCTCTCCTTCCCTCCACGGCCAGGCTTCTGAGAACACAAGCTACACTCTCCAGTCTCCCATTTCCCTGCCATTCTGGGTCCCGGCCCCATGCTGCTCCAGGGTGTCCAGGGCGGCCCATGCTAAGGACGCCTCCCTCATCCCTCACCCCCGCCACCTTCACTGGCCTCAACCTCTCCCCCTGCACCTGGTGTGCTTACACCACTTATGGATCCTGACCCTCACTCCTCCCTTCGCATTAATGATACCCAAGCATCTCCTCCATCTTCCCTGACCCCTTTCTTCCACCTGTCCCCCCGTGCCCTGTCCTAGTGCACCTTCCCTCAAATGACACTCAATGCTTAGGCAGCCTCATCTTCTGTATGTTCATGGAAATTTCCAGCTGCTTTGTGTTTGATTCATATGGCACAGTATGGCACACAACATAAAATACATACAGTCCTTTTATCCAGCTAAAAATTAATTACATTTGATACCGATAACGAAACAAGTTTAACGGAACTTGACCTGTGGAAGCACACTGTTCCTGGATCACAGCTCTGACGACATGATAAGTAACAACAGTCTGTGGACGAAGGAGCTCGCTGGAGTCCTCAGCCAGCATTCTGAATAAACTCATGACATTCCTGCTGGTCTGGGTGACAGCTGTTCTCCTGCAACGGCCCCATCGCCACCTCTGAGGAACTGTTCCAATGTACCCCCGGGGAGTCACGGCTCTCTCCCAACCCCACCTGCTCCTCCAGACCATCGCTCTTACCTGCATGTCCCACAGGTCCCCGATTCATCCTAACCAACCAACACACCAAGTGCCCAGTGGCCCAAGCCTGCTCCTCTTCCTTGCTAATAGTTTCACTGTCATCTTCAACTCCTCCAGCCCCTTCATCTCTTCCCCATCTAATGAGTCAAGAGTACCATTAATATTACTGAGAAAGATCAAAAGGACAGCTGCCAGGCCCTGAACTAAGCACTTTGCATCCATTCATTCGCCTGATCCTCACAACCAACCTATAAAAAAGTACGATAGGGCTTCCCTGGTGGCGCAGTGGTTGAGAGTCCGCCTGCCGATGCAGGGGACACAGGTTCGTGCCCCGGTCCGGGAGGATCCCACATGCCACGGAGTGGCTAGGCCCGTGAGCCATGGCCGCTGAGCCTGCGCATCTGGAGCCTGTGCTCCACAATGGGAGAGGCCACAGCAGTGAGAGGCCCGTGTACCTCAAAAAAAAACAAAAAACAAAAAAAAGTACAATAGATACTAAATTGTTCCATATCTGGATGAGGCAACTGAGGCTCAGAGAGGTTAAGCACCTTGCTCAGTGTCACCCAGCTAACCAGTGGACAGGAGGGCATTAGGACCCAGGTCTGTGTGAGGACACAGCCCTGGCACTTAACCCTGTGTTGCTATTGCCTTCCTTTGCTGCGTCCTTAGAATCGGTGCCTTCTTTCCTGCGTCTACAGCATTAGTTTGGGTCCCTGTTGCCTCCCTCCTATGTTGTTGGAGAAGCCCTCCCAGGTCTCCCTGTCACAGTCTCTTTCCTCCTCCTCCATCCTGATCTGACCCCCTCCGGCAGACTCTCCTCCTCGGTCAACCACTTCCTGCTCCTATGCTTCCCTTCCGGAGTGGGGCGTGCGAGACCTCCTTTGCCATGCTTCTCACCCACTCCCCACCAAGGACTCTGCCCTCTCTGAGCCTGAACAGCCTGCCACTCCTCTGACATCACGGCCCCTCCTGCCTCCGCTGCTTCCTGGCTCCGCTCAGCTCCCCTGCCCCTCAGCCTGAGAGCAGCTTTAGTTGAAATGCCCTGCCATGGTCAGATTGACATGTGAGCCTCACAGATGGACAAGCTGAGACCCTCACAGGTGAAGGGACAAGCCCAAGATCACACTTCTAGTAAGAGGCTAAGCCCAGAGTAACTCCAGTCTTCTCACTCCCAGACCAAGAGTGCCCCAGGTGTAGGGTCTTCCCTGTCCATGGCATAATGTCACCAGCGCTATAACTGTTCCTCATAGGTCCCACCATGAAGCCACTGACTTCAACTTGGCTGGTGCCCAACTACGAACTTCTCCTCCCCGCTCATACCCCTTCGGGTGCTCAGCACACTACCAAGTATACAGTAGGCACTCAATAAATGTTTACTGAATGCAAGATAAGGGATGGTTTCAAGATCAGGCCAGGCCCACAGCCTGCTGGTTGGTCTACTCACTTGGCCTTTCCCTGCAGTGGGGAGGAGAGGGCTGGTTACAGGCTCTGGATGTCCAGTCCCTCAGAGCCCTGCTGGGGAGCAAAGGGGCTCGTGGCAGATGGCTCACCGGCTCTAATCGGACAATGCCCTTCATCTCACCACCACGGCTGGCTCCCCTGGCTTTGGCAGCAACTGTTCCACAGAGCCAGGGTGAAAGGCATCAAACTCGCCATCAAAATGTGCCCTCCACGGTGCGGGCAATGGGAGTGGGGAGAATGCACTTGTCTCCCGGAAGGTTCCTGCTGGGGTCGATGGGTGGAGTACGAGTCAGAGCGGCCACCAGCTTAGGAAAGGCATCTGGTCTGAAAGCTCAGGGAGGGCACCACCTGGAGGTCAAAGACAGTATTGCCTGAGAAGGCAGGAATTTGCACTGTTTTACCAGGAAAAAGACATTTGGGAGAGGGGGCAGGAAGGGAGGGAAAGAGGGAGAGCGAGACATGTGCAACCACGTATCTGACAGATTTATTTTCTTTTTCAGACCTAAAAATCTTCACATCTTTCTTCCCAAAAATGCAGTATTGGTTAAGTAAGGTCATGGTGAGTGGTTTAACAACCCTTCCTGAAATGCATCGAGTGGAAAAAAGCAGCAGGGAAAGGTTTGTGTGTCAGGGTGGTGCTGGGGTTTGAGCCCCATCCAAGGGCAGGGGGTGAGTGCTTCCCCCTGCAACCCAGGGTCCTCCCCGCCTTGCCCGATTAGGCTAACTGGCCAGACTAGTACAGGGAATGGAGGTGATTCTGCCCTGGTGGCAGAGGACATCAAGGACCAGGGTCTGTGTACTCAGGTGCATCCCTTAAGAGGTGCCCGGTTGTTCCAGCTACAGTTGGAAATAAGGGCATCGCCACCTGTCCTGACCTGCTCAGGTTAATGCAATGAGGAAACTGCTTTTTACAAAAACCTGTTATATGACAAAGTTCTATGCAAATTCAGGAGTTACTAAACAGGAGACAAGTGTCATTCACTCAGCAAACATTTCTTGGGCCTCTGTCATGTTCCAGCACTGTGCTAAGAACACAGACACAAAAATAAATAACTCAGCCTCTGTTCTCAAAGAGTCAAGTTTTAGGGAAGGAGGCAGATGGGTAAGCAGAGAATATGGGGTGACTTTGCTGTATGAAAGCTTGTGGGAGGCGGGAGGCTGAACAGAAGGTGGGGTGGGCAGGGAAGAGCCTCCAAAGGCAGTGCCAGCTGAGGACATTAACCAGAGGGGGCCTGGGGATGGGGCACTTCAGGAGGAGGGGCACTACGGTCCTGCCGTAAGCCACTGCAGGCAGAGCAGAGGCAGAGGAAGTGGTGGGACATGAGGCAGGAGAGGTGGGCAGGGGTCTGCTTGGGGGCAGGGGTGAGCTGCTGGAGGATTTGCGTAAACTAGACATCATTTATTGTTTACTGTGCTTCACACTGCTAAGCATTTGATTTGCATTATCTCATTAGTCCTCACGCCCTAAGCAGGTTGTATTACCATATTTCTTGTATTCTATGACACATACTTTTTTCACCATAGGGATGAGCTACGATCGATCTGAAAATTAAACACTGTCAGTCATAATTTAATTGGTAGTGACTTTTGTCAGTGGTCTACAGAACAGTGATGCATCTTATGAGAGGAAAGGAGTAACTGCCAGAGGATGAAGTGATGGAGAAATGCCTACTCTCAGCCGAGGGCTTGTCTGGGCTACATCTGGTACTGAAACAAACATCCCCAGTAAGGCCAGAGCGGGAAGCACGAGGATGGTCAGCATACACCAGCGGTGGAAAGTTCTCTGCAGGTTGGGCTGAGTGTCAGTGGTTTGAACCAGGAGGACCCTAACCCCAGGTTCTCCAGGGAGCCTCCCCAGTGGCCCTGGAAGCAGCAGCACGGCGTGGCACCAGGAATGCCAGCCACATCCAGAGTCACCTCTGCACAGAGCAGCCAGGTGTGAGGCTCAGTCCACGCTGAACCCCCCTGGTATGCCAGTCTTCCCAAACGACATGGTGTTCCAGCCACGGGGGAGCAGACAAGCCTGGAGGTCCTGCTGCCGTCCCCACAGAGGGCTGCACCAGAGAAGAGCTCCCTGGACGCCATCTTCAAGTCCAGAGGCTGGAGGGGCTGGTGCCCACAGACACCTCTCTTTCCCACAGACAGCACGTGGACATTAGGAAAATACATATCTTGTTTTAATTCAGTCTTCATATCGTGGTTCCTCAAATGCCCCTTGGGGTAGAGCCCGCGTGGCCTGAGTCTCCGAGGGATGCTGATGTCTACTCCCGATAACATGGATTCCAGCTGCTGTCGAGAGCTGAGTGACATTTCCTCCTCTGGACTTTGTCAACCCTGCTGCCATCTGGCAGCAGCTCTTGGGCCCCACGCCAGACCTCTCCTGTGCCTCTAGCCAGCATCAAGCCAATGTCCCTGCAGTTCCCGGGGGAAGCCCCTCACTCTAGGCCAGGGTACCAGCAGGAACTTAGTTTGGCAGCTTGGCAGCTAAGAGCCTTCTCACAGAGGAAACCGGGGGTTAATCTCACAGCCCACAGCTTCAGGCACAGCATTCAGGCCCCAGGAGAGAAACCCCACCCTCCTACCTTCTCCTGACAGACCTCCCAGGAGTCCTCATCTGCCTCTGAGCAGCCTGCATGTCCTGCTGTCAGTTTGCCTCCAGCTGTTCAAAAGAAACTTTTCCCAACCCCCCTCAGCCCGCAGCCCGCAGACTATGGCAGTCTGTCCCCTTCTGGATCCACCTGTCCCGGGGCCCAGGCTGCACTGCCCGGGCCACACTGCCTCCCTGGCTCCAGGGTTTCTGTCTTTGTCCATGTCTGTCTTGCTGCTCAGGGACAAGCATTCAGTCCTACTGTGTTGGTGCCTGTGTAACCGGTTTATTGATAAACCCACTTCTTTCACTATCCCTTTAAACTTCGTCTGTAAGCTATTTTACCACCCCTGGATGAAATTTCAGGCAAGTCTTGTAGCTTTTCCACTCATTCTCAGATAACAGAGAACCTCTTTCTTTTGGCAGGGAGTCCAGTTCAGTCTACTAATCAAATAACTCCTGTCCAGTCTGGCTTGAATACCCAAACTCTCAAACTTATATCCAGTTTAGATATCCAGTTTGGATCTAGAGACTGTCATACAGAGGGAAGTAAGTCAGAAAGAGAAAAACAAATATCGTATATTAATGCATATATGTGGAACCTAGAAAAATGGTACAGATGAACTGGTTTGCAGGGCAGAAATAGAGACACAGATGTAGAGAACAAACGTATGGACACCAAGCGGGGAAAGTGGCGGGGGGTGGGGGTGGGGGTGGTGTGATGAATTGGGAGATTGCGATTGACATGTATACACTGATATGTATAAAATGGATGACTAATAAGAACCTGCTGTATAAAAAAATAAATAAAATAAAATAAAATTCAAAAAAACCCCAACAACTTATATCCAGTTTAGAGCCTGCCCTGACCCAGGCCTGGCAGGGCTGTGGGAAGTGGGAGTGGGGTGCCAGGTAGCAGGGCTGGAGGCTGGCCTTCTCACTATTTTCAGGTTTGTCCTCCTCTCCTATTCCTTAATCTCTGACCCTTCCAGGGCTGGATGCAGGGGCTGGCTAATGAAAGGGCAAGATGTAGTCATCTGAGGGTGGTGCCATTGTTGTCTGCTCTTGGAGCCCTGGGACAGCAGGTGCTCAAGAGCTGGTCCTCCCTTCTTGGGACACTTTTGTGGTTTCCACAGAGATCCTTCCACTGGACCATTCCCTCCTCTACCTGGGCATCTCCTCCCTCAGCCTGGGCTTCAGTGGGACACCCTTCTGGCTGAGTCACACGCACCCTCCTAGAAGTCTCACTGCACAGGTGCCCTTAAGATGACTCCAGGCAGCTCTCCCATTGTGCATATCAGGTCCAGGCGGCAGTGTCCTGCCTGTAGAAGGACAGCCCCCTCTCTAGGGGCTCTCTTTGCTCTGCTTCCAGATGAGCCACTCCACCCTCATTTGGGGGCTTTTAGACTTCTTTTGGTAAACACTAACACACCAT
Source organism: Mesoplodon bidens (assembly GCF_964165515.1). Lineage (NCBI taxonomy): Eukaryota > Metazoa > Chordata > Mammalia > Artiodactyla > Ziphiidae > Mesoplodon > Mesoplodon bidens. The sequence goes on along the minus strand of NC_138161.1, from coordinate 110,501,815 downwards.
TTTGTGACCTCCAAACTCCAAGGCACAAAATTTAAGTTCTCCAAGTAAGTTCTCTTGAAGCCCACCTCATTTTAGTTGAGACCAGAGGGAAAATAGCACAGCACCCTAACTACCCTTTCCAACCTTTCAACCTCTTCTACCTCAATTTATTACAACATCGAGGCAGATCATGGACTAGTCCCGGCAGAAGAGTTTCACAGCCTCTCAGCATTTATTGTTCGGCTGTCTAGCACCTCAAGGCAGAATGTGAGGACACTCAGCACATATTATATGTGAGCATCTATCACACGTATTAGAAATATGGTGACAAGAGGAACAAGTCTGGGGTGTTGTAATATTACAGGATGAGCCAAAAAGGAGGAGCCAGCAAAGGAGATGGAGAAAAACCAAGAGTGCAGGGTGTCCACAAAGTCAAGAAACAAAGTGTTATAAGCGAGAGCGGTTTGTTTGGTCAAAGCTGCTGACAGGTTGCGTATGAAAATGGTCTGAGAAGTAGCCAATGGATCTGACAAAATAGGGACTGCTGGCATCCTTGATAAAAGCCGTATCAGAGGCATTCAGAGCCCCTCCTGGTCTGGTCCTGCCTTCCTTTCTCAGCTTCCTCTTCCTCCACAAAGGGCACTAGGCTTCAGCTACCTCAAAGTACCAGTGATGTCTGGATATGCCACCTCCGCCCATCACAGGGAACTCCTGTTCATCCTTCCAGATGGTGATGAAATGGCATCTTGGCCCACCAAGCCTTCCCTGCGCTCCCAGAGAGGCAATCTTTTCCTCCTCCGATACAAATCTTCCCACTACCACCCCCCATGCTTATTCACACTACGCCCCTCTCACTTATTGGGCTTCAGCCACAGAGGCCTCCTGCTGTTTCTCTAGCCCCCCAGGCACACGCTCTCCTTGGGGGTTTTGGCTTGGCCATCCCCTTTTCCCACACGCATCTGCATGACTCGCTCCCTCACTTCTCAGTGAAGTCCTTCTTCTCTCTTTAAAACCGGGCACCCCTTCCACCACATTCACCCTCCATCTTCTTTTCCTGCTTTATTTTCCTCCATAGCTTTTATCATCCCACAGAGAAGCAATTTACTTACTTACTGTGTTCCTTGTCTATCTCCTCCCCCCACGTAAACTCCACAGGGCAAGAACCTGTCACTGAATTGGTACATGCTGTAGCTCCAACAGAGAATGTTGCTGGATCATAGCAGGTGCTCAATAAACATCTTTTGTGAATAAACAAATAAACAGAGTGGTAGGAGCAAAAGCCCCATCTAACTAGGTTGCGGAAAAAAATGGAAAGTAAATGAAAATATCTAGTACAAGAAACCCTCTCGGGGTGCTTTTCTATAAAGGGAAGCAGAGAAATGGGGTGGTAGTACACACAGGAAGTGGAGTTGTGTCGTGGTGTGTGTGTGCGCACACGCATGTACATGTGCCAAAGTGATTTGGTAGACAGTGAGGGGTTAATGATGTGGGAGGGTGGAGACACCTATGTGGTGGAGCCAAGTCCCTGAGTTGGACTGAGGCACTGAGATCTGAAGCACAAGAGGAGGGGTAACTAAATACGAGCAGGCAGAGTGTTTGGCAGATGTAGCTAGAATCTATCATGTGGCTTAACGTCTCAGAACCAGCTTGGAAGACTAATCTCCCATTTTCAACTCCTGCAGCACTTTCTCCATAGTCCCTAATAGCTCTGACCATCTTCTGGTTTGCATAACTAATTCAGACCTCTAGTGACTTCTGCCCCCTCTAGCTCTTAACCAGAACAGACAGACCATGACACCGTAATAGTCAAGAGGTAGACACCACCAGACATAACCTGGCAGTGATTTGCCTGGTACTCTCCTCAAAGAACGTGTCACTAACTCATAAAATCACCGCTGCAGGAGTGGAAGGACCTAAGATCACCCAGTTGGACCCTCTCATTTAAGTAAGAGCAGAGTGGGGCTGGGGAGGCGAAGTGCTTGCCCAGTTCCCGGGTTAGTGGCTGATCTAGGACTAGCACCCAAGGCCCTGACTCCCTCTCGAAAGCTCCTCTGCAGCATTAAGTCCAGGTGTGCTCCCACCTTGTCCCTGGACAGGCCAGCACAATGGCACAGGTGCTGAATATATGAATGAGGAATTTTAAAGGCACAAGGTGTTTTGAGGCACCACGACTCCTGCCAGGACCTGTTAAGGCAGGTCCACATTATACAGAGAACCCAACCTTAAGCACAGCCACACCCATTTCCCCCCAGATCCTTTCACCATTAGAGGGAGTAGGCACTGGTATAGCTTTTGAGGGGAGCACTCTGGCAGATTTGAATAAATTCTAAAATCTGCACACCTTTCCACCTAGCACTTTCACATCTAGAAATTTTTCCTAAGAATTACTAATGAAAGATAGGTGCAAGGGCTTCCCTGGTGGCGCAGTGGTTGAGAGTCCGCCTGCCGATGCAGGGGACACGGGTTCGTGCCCCGGTCCGGGAGGATCCCACATGCCGCGGAGCAGCTGGGCCCGTGAGCCATGGCCACTGAGCCTGTGCGTCCGGAGCCTGTGCTCCGCAACGAGAGAGGCCACAACAGTGAGAGGCCCGTGTACCGCAAAAAAAAAAAAAAAAAAGATAGGTGCAAGATTATTCACTGTGGCTTTGTTTATAATAACGAAAGTAAGAAATACAGTGCACAGATGAATTGCAGTTACTTTGGGGCAAGAGACTGAAATGAAAAGACTTCACTTTTTTACACCACATATTTCTGTATTGTTTGAATCTATTAGGAGTATGTACTACTTTCATAATGCAAAATAAGTAAAAATTAAAAGGACAAATAAACTCTTCTCTGATCTAGAAATATGTTCAGACCATGACAATGCAAATTACTTTACTATTTGTACTTGTTCATATTCTTGAATTTTTTACATTGAACAGATACTGTTTTATAGATATTAAACCTAGTTAAAAAAAAATTCCTTCCCAGGGTTCCTACTGCCTTCAAAATAAAGAAAAATGTCTCATCCACTGAGGAGAGACAGCAAGTTGTCCTGAATACCCATTCTTCCCTTCTTCTATAGCAGTAAAACCCCTGACTTAAAGCAGGGTACATATTGTTTCAGAATACCAATTACATTTCCCAGCATCCCTAGCAGTCAGGTAGGCCATGTGACTAAGCTCTGGCCAATAGAGTGACAGCATGGGTGCTATATGTGCAACTTCTGGATCATGCCTTTAAAGAACAGTAAAAGAAGCACGAAATGGCCAAAAATGGCCCAAAATCCAAACATTTTAATCCAAATATCTATCAACTAGTGAATTTTTTAATGTAGCATATCCATACAATAAAACATCAACCAGTAGTAAAAAGGAATGAACTACTGATACATTCTACAATATGGATGAATCTCAAACACTTTATGCTAAGTAAAATAAACCTGGCACATAAGACTACTCATTGTATGATTCCATTTATTTGAATAGTCCAGAAAGGCAAATCTAAAGAGGCAGAAATCAGTGGCTACCTAGAACTAGAGGTAGGTGTGGGTAGGTGTGCAAATGATCAAGAGGGAAATTTTTGAAAGTTGGAAATGTTCTAAAAATGGATTGTGGTAAATGTAGAAGAACTTGCTAAATTAGGGGAATTGTCTCCTAATTCCTTTTGCAGCTTCACGTCCCAATGCTTCCTTTCATGCATCCTAAATTCCATTTTATGAGTCCCAGTGGAGCCTCATACTTCCAAGCCTATGGTTAGGTTACTCCTTCTGTCTGACAGGTCATTCCTCCCAGTCTCCACCTATGACAGCATTATTCATTCTCCATGGCCCAGAACAAACGTCACCCCTTTTGTCATGCCAGAGTCAATCCCTTCCTTCTGTGCATCCTCATTAAACATTCTTTGCACAACCCTGAGAACACTCTCCACTCTAATTCTTCCAGCTGTGTCTGTGCATGGCTGTCCCATCACCACTGGACAATGCTCCTTGGGGACAGGGATCAGGTCTTACTCTTCTTCAGCACCTAGCAAAGTGTCAGGAACATCATTAGCATTTGGCAAATGAACAAATGAATGAATGAAGCTATGAAGAACAAGAGACACTGAAGTGAATGGAAAAGATATCAGTTGTTGTAAGCAACAGATGAGCCAGTTGTTGGGAAGGCAATTAAAAAACAACTACAAACACTGGCCCAGGTTCTGGGCAGTACTGATATTAAATACTCAGCTTGAAGTAAGATTCTGGGAAGATGGCAGACTGGGAACCACCAGGAATCTGTCTCCCCACCTAGACAATAAGTGCACTGGCAGAATCTGTCTAATGTAACTATTTTGGAATTCTAGGATCTGTTGAAGGCTTGCAACTTCCAGGAGACTGTATAGATAGTAAATTGCGGTTGATTTTGGCCAATCTAACCACTTCTATTCAACATATTACTGGAAGTTGTAGCCAGAGCAATTAGGCAAGAAAAAGAAAGATATCCAAACTGGAAAGGAAGAAGTAAAATTATCTGCTTGCAGATGATATGATCTTACATGTAGAAAACCCTAAAGATTCCACAAAAGTAAAACCCTGTTAGAAATAACAAGTGAATTCAGCACAGTGGCAGGATAAAAGTCAACACACAAAAATCAGGCATATTTCTACAAACAAACAATGAACAATCTGAAAAGGAAATGACAAAAACAATTCCATTGACAATAGCATCAAAAAACAATAAAATACTTAGGAATTAGCTTAACCAAGAAAGTGAAAGACTTGCACAATGAAAACCACAAAACATTTCTGAAAGAAATTAAAGGTGAAAGAAATAAATGGAAACACATCCTGTGTTCATGGATCAGATGACTTAATACTGTTAAAATGTCAGTACTACCCAAAGCAATCCACAGATTTAATCCAATACCTGTCAAAATCTTAATGATGTTTTTTTAGAGAAGAGAAACCTATCCTAAAATTCATATGGAATCTCAAGGGACTCCAAATAGCCAAAACAAACTTGAAAAAGAAGAGCAAAACTGGAGGACTCAGACTTATTGATTTCAAAACTTACTACAAAGCTACAATAATCAAAATAGTCTAGTATTGGCATAAAGACAGACCAATGGAATAGAATTGAGAGCCCAGAAATAAACCCTCATATATATGGTCAAATGATTTTTGACAAGTGTACCTTGACCACTCACTGGGGAAAGGACAGTCTTTTCAACAAGTGGTGCTGGGAAAAGTGGATATCCACATGTAAAAGAATGAAGTTGGACCCTTACCTAACACCACACACAAAAATTAACTCAAAATGGATCAAGAACCTACATGTAAGACCAAAACAATAAAACTCTTAGAAGAAACATAGGGCAAAACTTCATGACATTGGATTTGGCAATGATTTCTTGGATATGACACCAAAGGCGCAAGTAACAAAATTAAAAATAGGCAAATTAGACTTCATAACATTTTTTTAATTTTGTATATCATAGATACTATCCCCAGAGTAAAAAGGCAACCCACAGAGTGGGAGAAAATATTTGCAAATCACATATCTGATAAGGATTTAATATCCAGAATATACAGAGAACTCCTAAAACTAAACAAACAACAACAAAAACATACCGTTAAAAAATGGGCAAAGGACTTCAACAGACATTTCTCCAAGGAAGATCTATGAATGGCCAGTAAGCACATGAAAAGGTTTTCAACATCAAAAATTATGAGGGAAATGCAAACCAAAACTACAATGAGATATCACCTCACACCCATTATGACGACTATTATCAGAAAAAACCCCAGAAAACAACAAGTATTGGCAAGGATATAGAGAAATTGGACTCCTTGTGCACTGTTGGTAGGAATGTAGAATGGTACAATCACTGTGGAAAAGAGTGTGGCAGTTCCTCAAACAATTTAAGATAAAATCATCATATGATCCAGTAATTCTACTTGTGGGTATATACCCCAAAGAATCGAAAGCAGGATCTTAAAGAGATATTTGTACACCCATGTTCATAACAGCATTATTCACAATAGCCAAAATGTAGAAGAAACCCAAATGTCCATTGACAGATGAATGGATAAGCAATATACGGCATATACACACAGTGGAATATTACTCAGCCTTGAAAAGGAAGGAAATTCTGTAATATGCTACAGCATGGATGAACCTTGAGGACATTATGCCAGATGAAATAAGCCAGTCACAAAAAGACAAACACTGCACAAGTCCACTTATATTAGGTACTTAGAGTAGTCAAATTCATAAAGACAGAAATTGTAATGGTGGTTGCCAGGGACTGGAGGGGAGGGGAGAATGGGCAGTTATTGTTTATATTAGGTATAGACTTTCAGTTTTGCAAGATGAAAAGTGTTATGGGGATGGATGGAGGTGATGGTTGTACAACAATGTGAATATATTTAACACTGCTGAACAGTACCCTTAAAAGTGGTTAAGATGGTAAATTTTATTTTATGTGTATTTGATTGCAATTTTAAAACCCTACCAAACAATAACTATGTATAAAAGGACAGTGATGGGCTTCCCTGGTGGCGCAGTGGTTGAGAGTCCGCCTGCCAATGCAGGGGACACGGGTTCGTGCCCTGGTCCGGGAAGATCCCACATGCCGCGGAGCGGCTAGGCCCGTGAGCCATGGCCACTGAGCCTGCGTGTCCGGAACCTGTGCTCCGCAAGGGGAGAGGCCACAACAGTGAGAGGCCCGTGTACCGCAAAAAAAAAAAAAAAAAGGACAATGATTATGAAGATGACCCATCTCTTACCTTCATCAAGTAGCCAGCAAATACAAGGAAGCCTTTTGAATGCAGATGCTTGGCCAAGGAGAACCCAAATCCAGAGTCACAGCCTGTGACCAAGACAGCTTTGCTGGCAACCTGTTTTAAAAGGTCAGACCCCACGTTAGGAACCCAGGATCCTGAGGGCTGAATGACCAGGCCTCCTCTGGGCAGTAAAAATTAAGGCTTCCTGAGTGGGCCAGGCCTGGCCCTCCCCACTTGTCTCTTGCTGTTTGGAGAAGCACCCTGGTATAGTAGAAATGCTTGGACTCAGAATCAAGAGACCAGGTTCTAACCCAGACTCTACCACCAACTAGCAATATTGCTTGGGCAAGTTACCTCCTCTTTCTGAACCTCAGTTTCCTCATCTACAATACCATCATCACCATCACCATCATCACTGTCATCTTCATCGTCAAGTACTGAGTACCTACCATGGGCAAGGCACTGTGCATGCATTATTTTAATTCTCACAATAACTCCATATAATAAGTATGATTATTATATCTCGTTACAAGTGAGGATATAGACATTTTAAAATGCCCAACATAATTAGCGATAGACCTGGAACTGAAAGAAGGACTGAGAGATTTCGGAGTCTAAACTCTTAACCCCTAACTTCATTTGATGGGGCAGGGGTTGTTCAGCGAGTGAGAGAGTGGCTCTGAGTGCCCTCGAAGCACTGAAGCCCTTACTCTGAGGGTGGGTCAGGGCCTGGGAGCCCAGGGAGGAGGGCTCTGACCACCTGGCTGGGTCCCATGTAGCCGGGCTGCCACTCACTGGGTTCACCGAAGAAGCGTTAAGTCCGACGGTCGTCAGGGACAAAGGAGGCAGAGTGAAACAGCAGCGAGCCTCTGCAAGAGGAAAGAAAGCCATGAGCAAAGGCTGTGGTCACACCAGACCTTGTTCTGGGGTGGAAGCAACTCAACAGGCCCTCAGGCACCAGGACCCACCCTACTCACTACTCCCACCCCAAACCCCTGAGGACAATCTGTTGGTACCACTGAGGAGGAGGGCCTGTTTCCTCCAGGTTACTAGTCTGGGACAAAGTGGGCCAGCAGTTGCAGTGGACATTTTTGCCACTGTGTAGGAAGAGCCTTCCAGTGATAGACCTTTGTCAACAAAGCCTTCTGCAAATGCAACAGTCTTAACCCTTAGGTTTTACATGGTTTCCTGATAGTTTTTTTATTTTGAAATAATTCTAGATTCACATGAAGTTCAGAATACAGAGAGATGCCCTGTACCTTTTACCCAATTTCCCCTAATGGTAACATCGTGCAAAACTCTAGTACAGTATCACAACCAGGATATTGACATATGCAGTGAAAATACAGAACAGTTCCACCACCGCAAGGATCCTTTGTGTTATCCTTTTATAGCCACACCCACTCCCACATCCTCTTTAACCACTAATCTGTTCTCCACCTCTATAATTCTGTCATTTCAAGAATGGAGTCATAGAATATTAACCTTTTGGGATTGGCTTTTTTCACACAACGTAATTCCCTAGAGATTCATCTGATTGTCTATTGTCGCATGTATCAATAATTTGTTCCTTTCTATTGCTAAATTGTATTCTGTGGTATCCTGTACCACAGTTCGTTTAACCATTCAACTATTGAAGGTCATCTGGGTTGCTTCCAATTTAGGGCTATTACAAATAAAGCATCCAGGAACATTCCTGTATAGGTTTTGTGTGAACCTGTTTTTCTCTTGGGTAAATGCCCAGAAGAGCAATTGCTGGGTCATATGGTAGTTGCATGTTTAGTTTTTTAAGAAACTTTAAAACTGTTTTCCAGGGTGGCTGTAGCATTCTACATTCCCAGCAGTGATGTATGAGTGATCCAGTTTCCCCATATCCTTGCCAGCATTTGGTGGTATCACTATTTTTTATTTTAACCATGCTGGTAACTGTGTAAAGATATCCACTGTGGTCTTAATTTGCATTTCTCTAATGGCTAATGATGTTGAAAATCTTTTCATGTGCTTATTTGCCATCAGTATATCCCCTTTGATTAAAATGTCTCTTTATGTCTTTTGTGTATATTCTATTGTAATTGGAGTGTTTGTTCTTTCACTATTGAGTTTTGAGAGTTCTTTATATGTTCTAGATGCTAGTCCTTTGTTGCATATGTGGTATGCAAATATTTTCTCCTAGTCTATAACTTGTCTTTTCATCCTCTTAACAAGATCTTTACGTAGAGAAATAGTGTTTCATTTTGAAGTCTGATTATCCAATTTTTCCTTTTATGGATCATATTTTGGTGTCAAGTTTCAGAACTCTTTGCCTATGCCCCAACCCAAAGATTTTCTCCTGGTTTTTTTCCTAAAAGATTTATAGTCTTGTTTTGTTTGTTTTTTCATTTTTTGGCCATACCACGAGGCATGTGGGATCTTAGTTCCCCAACCCAGGATTGAACCCGTGTCCCTTGCATTGGAAGGTTGGAGTCTTAACCACTGGACCGCCAGGGAAGTCCCTAGTCTTGTGTTTTATAATTTAAGTCCATGATCCATTGTGAGTTAACTTTTGTATAAAATGTGAGATAAGTCAAAGTTGGTTGTTTTTGTTTTTGCCTATGAATATCCATGCTCCAGCACCATTTTTTGAAAATGTTATCTTTCCTCCATTGATTTGCTTTTGCACCTTTGTCAAATAACGGTTGGGCATATCCATGTGGTTTTATTTCTGGATTCTCTGTTTCATTGAGTTATGCACTCCCACCTTATTTTTCTTTTTCAAAATTGTTTTTGCTATTCTATTTCCTTTGCCTTTTCATATAAGTTTTAGAACAATCTTGTCTTTTTCTATAAAAATCTGACTGGGATTTTGATAGAAATTGTGCTAAACTTGTATATCAATTTAGGGAAAGTCAACATTTTTACTTTTTTGAGTCTTTCAATCCCTGAACATAGTGTGGGTCTCCATTTATTTAGATCTTTGATTTCTTTCATCAGTATTGTATCATTTTCAAGGTACAAATCTTGTATAATTTGTTGTATTTATACCTAAGTAACTCATTCTTTTGAGCAATTGTAAATGGTATTATTTTAGATGTTGATATCCACAAGTTCACTGCTAGGATATAGAAATGCACTGACTTGTGCGTGTTATTTTGTATCCTGTGTCCTGCTGAACTCATTTATTAGTTCTAGGGGTGCTCTGTGGATTCCTTGGGATTTTCTATGTAGTCAATCATGTAATCTGCAAATAGGGACAGTTTTATTTCTTCTTTTACAACCTGTATGACTTTTATTTCCTTTTCTTGCTTTATTGCACTTCCTTATTGCACTATAGTGAGTCGGTGGTGAGAGTGGACGTTCTTGCCCTGCTCCCATCTTAGGGAGAAGGCATTCAGTCTTTCACCAGGAAATATAATGTTAGCTGCATGGTTTTCATAGATGCTCTTTATCAAGTTTAGGAAGTTTCCATCTATGCCTATTTTTCTGAGAGTGTTTGTCACAAATGAGTGTTAAATTTTGCTCTTTCTGCAATAATAGATTCATGGCATTTTTCTTCTTTGGCTTTCAGTTTGCTGGATTACATTAACTGATTTTTAGCAACGAGCCATCTTTGCAGCCCTGGAACAAATTCACTTTTTCATGGCTTACAATTCTTTTCATATATTGCTGAATTCTACTGGTTAATATTTTAAGGATTTTGGCACCTATATTCATGAGGGGTATTGATCTGCAGTCCTCTGTTTTGTACGGTCTTTTTCTGGTTTTAGAATCAGCTAATACTAGCTTCATAAAGTAAATTGGAAGGAGTTACTGCTGGGTACGGATGGGAGTTCCAGCTTCCCACTGGGTCTTCACCAATACCTCCCTGGCTATTGGTGAGGGGTCGGAGTGCCTCACTACTGCTCTCCACTGTATGGGGGTGTGTGGTCTCATTACTGCTGAGAGGTGGAGGAAGTCCTAGCTCTCCGTCTCTACTAGGTGTCCTCTGACACTCCTCTACCCGCCCCCTACCCCAAGCAGGCAGGGTTCCTTATTACTACTGGGTGAGAATGTAAGTCCTGGCCCCTACTTGGCTTTCTCTGACACTACCCCTGGTGGGGGCATTGGTCACAAGTGAGTAGAGTGGTATGGTCACTACACCCAAAACTAGTTAAATGACTTTATCTAAAATCAATCACTGTTTTACCATAACCCCAGGATTTGCTGTACAAAAAGAACAAGGTGTCTCTGGCAGAACTGTCCTTGTCCCCTGCCATCCTTTTGCACTATTTGATATTTTAAAAAGTAACAAAAAGGTCACAGCAAGAAAAAAATTATTTCAAACTGATTTGTTGCCAGATTTTCTCTAACCCACCTCCCCATATTCAAATATATCCACTCAAACTTGACTGTCTCTGGGTATATTATACCAGGCGTTACTGCTCATACCCAGCTATCAATGGCATATTTCTACTTCTCCAGAGAGCACAAGGCTCCATCCCTCCACACCCAATCCCCAAGAGGCAGAACCCTGATAAGGCGAGGGCCAAGAACACTGCTGGGGAGCTCCAGCTGACACAGGAGTGCCCTCCTGGACACCACTTGGTTTCTCAGCCTTTCCTTTGGCCACTGCTGGGACTGCCTCACCCTGCTCTTATTTATTCTCTCACTTTGCAGCTCCTGCAGGTGCCACGGGATCCCTGGCTTGGGGCTACTTCTCAGTTCAGAGGGGCCTTGGGTCTAGGAAGGCCTTAGCACCCCAATTCCTTACCTTTAGTTAACAAGCACCTGGGAAGCTTGTTAAAATGCAGGCTCCCAAATCCCTGATTGACATTCTGATTCAGTAGGATGGGGTGGCCCCTGGAAATCTGCATGTTAAACCAACACCTGATTCCAATACAGGCAGTACTGGGAAAGGCCTGGTTGATGTAGGTCCAGAGCAGCTGTTCTTAGGTTCTCCTCCCTGATTGCTTATTAGAATCACTTGGTAAAACGATGCTGATTATGTGCTTACATTATTAAAAAGAGATCTTACTATTTAGCAATAGATACCTGAACACCAACATGATGTCCAGGATTTGCTTTGAAACAATCCAGTAGAGGGAAGGGGAGGAAAGTGGGTGGGAACACAGATGAAACAAGATTGGTCATGAGCTGATAACTGTTGAAGCCCAGGTACACCAGGGATCAATTTACTACTATCTACTTTTGTATGCGATTGAAATTCTTCCGAAAATAGTTGAAGAACTAAGCAACCAAGAAAGCTTTTTAAACTATTCCCATGGTTGGCCTCACCCCTAATGAATGAAATCCGAGTCCCCAGGGGTGGGACACGAGGATTTTTTTCCCCACTGCGCTCTAGGTGGTTCTAACCTGCAACCAGAGTTTGTAACTGCTGCCTTAGGAAAAGAGAAAACGGACTTTTTCCCCATGGGGTTTCCTTTTCAAGCCTCTTGACTGCCAAGTCCTAACATCTCCGGGGACAAAATCAGCTCTAGGCCACAGCCCAGCCAAGGCAGACACTACTGTTTGCTGCTAGTATCTATTCTTCTCATCTGTCTCACTACCAAAATGTTGTCTGGTGTACCAACGTGCCCAATTCTTTCCAGACTATCGCCTACCCAGCAATCATGTGACCTACCCCTGGCCCATAAGGTGCAAGCAGAAGTCTGCAATGATTGCTGGGAGAGTTTTCTCTCCTGATGCAGGGGCAGCTCTTCCCTTCCTCCATGTTGCTTTGCTTCTTCCTGCCTGGACTGAGGCTGGAGGTGGAGGAACATCGCGGCATTCGGAGGTGAGGGCCACCATCAGGATGACAGAGCAGAAAGAGACAAGAAGGCTGGGCCCACTGATACCTCTCCAGCCCTGGCCTTCTGGAAGTCTTTGCCCTTCTAATTGTGATGCAGTCCTGATACATTAGCTTATCAAGGCTAAGAATGCCCCTGAGGGGTTAAGTCTGAATCCCATAATATAAAATAGTGAGCATTGCCCTGGAGGGTCACCTCTCCCCAGGAGGGTCTTGTGGTGGCAGCAAACTGCCGGTCACCCAAACCACTTACTCTAATGGCTATGCCAGTCTCACAGGTGGTACAAGTTAAACTCAGGATAGTCAGTAAACTTGCCGAGGGGTGAATCCCAAAGACGTGGCCTCCAGATTCAGAGGAGGAGAGCTTGCTGATTTCCATCCTAACCTAGAAGAGCAATCAGATGGGGTGGAGAGGTTGCAATCGGCATTTCCCCACAGGCCTGTGGAAGAACCAGCTGGTCCCCAGAGCACTGGCATCCAGGAACTCACCGGGCCACATTCGAGACACCACCCTGTGCTGGCCAAGGCATTAATGCTGGCTTCTTTTCCTTCCTTCCAGTCTATGTCTCTATCCCTTTTGTTCCTTTCATCACGAATCAGCAACAATAACCAGTTACCCAGCTTTCTGCTGAGAGGAGTCAGGAGTCAGCTTGACAGCCTGAATCTAACAAGATGGGTTTAGGAAGGACAAATGTTGATGACACAAGGGCAGCTGGGGAGGAATGAGGTCTCACACAGTAGCACCTGTGGAAAAAAATTAGTCTGATCAACTACGAATCACAAGTGATGTGGCCGCCAAAAGAAGTTTTGTGAGCCTAGGCTGGACAGGAATAGGGAGGCAAGGGCCACTCTCCATTCTGCCCAGGTCAGGCTGCCCTGGAGTATTACACGCCATGCCTGGGCAGGCAGGGCTGAGCACTGCGGCTGATCCAGCTTGAGTGTGTAACCAGAATCCGGGAAGTAGTGTCCTAGGCAGAGCCAGAGCCTTCAGAAATCCAAAATCTGAGGGCTGTATAGAGCCAGGAAGCAGAGCAAGTTGTCAGGGCAGGGACCGCATCCGGCCACTTCTGGGGAGGTTTCATCTGGACAGGTGCTGTGTACCGGGTGACTGCTGCTCTGGGCCATGTAGGGTAGGGGAGGGTGGTGTTCTGTTTGGGGCACCACATCTCAAGAAAGAGCACAGGTCAAATGGGCATCATTCAGGTGGGAAACCTGGATGCTGAGTGGGAAAACCATGGGAGATGAGCAATGAAAAAACATGCAGGGGTATTAGGGTGGCACAGTATCCCCAGGGATAAGAGATTAACTTGTTCAGTATGAATACAGAAGGCAGACCCAGGAACAAGGGGTGGCATTTACAGAGGAAAGATTTCTGCCCAGTATGAAGAAGGACTTTATAATAGCACTGTCCAAAGACAGGTGTGCTGTGAGAGGTACTGACTGCCCCATGGCTGGAGATATTCAAATAGAGGCTGTAAGGTCACTTGTTAAGGATGAGATCAAAGGATCACCCACAGGTGGGGACTGGAGCATGAGGCCCCTTCCAACTGAAATTCAAGCAAAATGATCAGGCCACCCAAAGACCTCCTGTCTGATCCAGGCACAGTGATCACCCACCATTCCTTCCACCTCACACATCTGGGTCTCCCTCCCTGACCTCTGCCGACAACTTTTCCTGGAGGACAGCTAATGCACTCTGACTCAGCTCTGCCCCTGACCACCCTGTGCCCAACCCCTTAGCCTAACCAGGTGATTTCTACAATCCTTCCAGAAGACTCAGAGTCTCCTGGGATAGCTTTTCTGTCCCTTCAAATGAGCCAGAAGCTTGACTAATGCCTTACTTCCCTTTAATTTTTTAAAATAATAAAGCGTTGAATATTTCATGTGATTTATTGAATACTGTACTAAAGTGAAAAAAAGAATGTTTGTATGGGTACAGAATGGTTGTACCACTCCCTCTGAGGATAAAATCTTTGTAAAAGTATTTAAACTTCCTTTGGGATTATTTTCTCCTCCATAAAAAATCTCCAGAAAACTCTGAAAGCCATATTTGAGACAGATTTTACCATTTCTGTGAGTCATTCACTGAAAAAAATGACAGCAAATCTTCTTTCAAAAGCCCTTTAACAGAACCAAGCTCCATTCCCTCTTTGATGGGATATCAACTCTTCTTATATGGTGTCCTCCAGCAGTTGAAGCCTCACCTCCAACCAAGCTTCTGTATCCTGTGGAAATGCTTTTAAGCAAACGCTGCTAAAAACCTCAATGCATGTTCTTCTAGATATATTTATTGGCACAGAAAATAACCATCAATTTTCTAGCTGCTGGGTCTTTGAATTTAACCTGCCACTTGATTTCACTCCTCTCAAATATAAAAGAAAGGGCATTATTTTTTTCCTTGCTCTAGCTGCAAAAGAAGAAAATGAGGTAGGAGAGCACACTAAATTCCCTTGGAAAAGGCAATTTCCAGAAGCTCTCAAAGAAGAAGAGCTGCTTGTTTACTTTGTACTTAATGCTGTCTCTAAATCACCCAGTTCAGTGAAGTCTCGTGACATTTTAGTTAACCATAGTTTCACGTGCGAGATTTTAAAAGAGCCATTAACCAGGTGATTAAAGTAATGAGATCTGTGCCTCCTGATGTGATGCACTAAGAAGGGCACCACCTCACCTGAGTGGGTTTCTTCCAAACACACAAACCTGAATCTAAACACGAGGACATCCCACAGCCCACACTGAGAGACATTCTTCCAAGGTGTTAAGGTCATGAACAACAAAGACTGAGGAACTGCCCCTGACAGGAAGAGAGTAAGGAGACATGACAACTAAATGTACTGGGAACCCTGGTTTGTATCCTGGACCAGGAAAATGTCCATTCGTGGGCCATCTGGTGAAATTTGCATCAAGTCTGCAGATTAGTTAATAGTATTATATCAGTGGTAATTTCCTGGTTTGGATGACTGCACTATGGTTTTGTAAGATGTTAACACTTGGGGAAGTTAGGCGAAGGGGTTACGGGAAACTTTTGGACTATTTTTACAACTTTTGTATAAGTGTAGAGTTACTTCAAAATAAAAAGTTTTTAAAAAAATCTGATGAAAGATATTCTTCTGTGCCTTGTGTGACATGGGAAGGTCTCTGTCTTCCGACGACACCTTTGAGTGTCCTTTGCTGGTGGACAGTGGGTATTGAGGGACACCTTTGAGAGTCAAGCCTTATTATGTGTGAAGAGCTCTGCTTTGCCCAGAAAGTGTAACCCTCAAGGTCACCTCCACCCTTCATTTTCTTACCTTGCTCCATTTACTCTATCAGAGAAATTCAGGGTTTTCCTCGGGAGCTGTGACAGGGGTCTGGAGAAGCGGGCAGTCAGCATAGTGGCCACGAGAGGCAGAATGGTCAGGTTCCTCCGGGTGGGTTCTGAAACACAAAATGTGTCCTCAGCATTGTGTTGCTGCCTTCAGGAGTTTAGGCAGAAGGGGCCATTTTCCTTCCAGGTTGTGAAAGTTAAAGTGGGCACTGTTTGACCCAGGTTCAGTCAAGGCACCAGGCAGTCCCTGCCTGCCACCCTCCTCTCAAGCTACAGCCTCATGTGATGAAAAGAGTCAGGAGGCTGGAACATCTAGAAACCTGGGTTCTGGCTCCAGCTGTGCCACCAACTCATGGGGTAACCCTGGGTGAGTCATCACCCTTTTGTAGCATGAGGAGGGTGTAGCACCAGTGACCCTCAAACTAGGCTGTGCAGCAACCACTGGGGTGCCCAGGGTCCCACCTCCTCAGGGATTCCAGCTCCATGAGTCCCATTCTCAGTGTTCCCCATATCCAGCAAAACATCCATCTCAATTTGCCCACATGCCTCCAGGCAGCTTTTTCAGTCCTGGGCCAGGTGTCTTTTGATTCAGCTCTCCACCTGTCTCCACCCCACCATGCACAGGGTCCAGCCCTGGGGCTGAATTCATCAGTAACTCATCATAGCATGGAGACTGAAGCTACAAAATGAGACACACTCTAATCAACCTAAATTAAAACACCCACACCCACACAGTCTCTCCCACCACCCTACCACTCCCTTTCCACATTAAATCAAACTTGTTGCAGCAAGGCCATGTGTCAGTAAGGCTACTCAGCACAGTGACTAGCTTCCTATTATGAGTTGTAGATGGGTGTGTGCATTAGTTGTCCTCCTGTTCTGGTTAATTCCCCTCTAGTGATTCCTCCTGGCCTAAGGGAAGGAAAGGGAGGTAGGGAGGGAGCTGAGCAAGGCAATCCCAGCCCTGGGAGCTGTTGCTCTTTTCCTGGGGAACCGTCCAAGTCTCTCTTTGCACACCTGCCTGTGGTTTGTTATACTGCCCTTAACAGTAACAAGGTTGTGCCTGAGGCAGCTCCTCCCCTGCCATTTTGCTGCCGCCCCTAATCTGATCAGCCAGTGCATCTGTGATAAGTTCACTAACTAGCCAACAACCACAGTATTTACTGCAGAAGGCAGGTGGCGGTGTTTCATCTGTTTAATCTTCAGGAGAGGAAAACAAATAGGGCTCTTGTGTCTTGCGTGATCCTTCCTGGACTGTGCAGTAGGCTCTTGCTTCTGCTCCGGCCCCTACTCGCCACACTCCAGTCTCAGCACTGCAGCCAGAAAGGTCTTTCCAACACCAGTCAGGTACGTGACTCCCTTGACTAAAAGCCTCCTCTCCATGCCTTTTTGGAGCTGGCCTCTGCCTCCCTTCCTATCTGGTACCCCCTCCCCTGTGCTCACTGCTCTGTAGCCACGCTGACCTTCTGAACATACACGGAGCTCTTTCTCGCCTCAGGGCCGTGGACCTTGCCTTTCCTCTCTCTAGAGGGCTGAGTCCTTCGGACCCTTCTGACTTCAGAGAGGCTGCCCAACCCCCCATGCAACACACAGGGGTTGCTCTCCATAAGATTGCCCTTCAATCCAAGATTCTCTTGTTTCTTTACTTATCTCCCCCTTCTAGATCATAAGCTCAGTGAGGCTAGGCACCTTGTCCATCTTAGTCACCACTGAATCCCCCATGCCTGGAAGACCCTGACACGAAGGAGGCACTCAGTGAGTCCCTGCTGAGTGGGGGTGAGTTGTGTGCTCGAACCTCACCCCCATCCCCACACACACACTGGCCCTTCATGGAAGGCACAGGCCCATGATGTGGGTGCCCCGCACCCCTCCCAAGTACTGACCGGCTGGCTGAGCACAGACATCTCTGCCTCCTCCCTCCAGGACTGGAGTCCGAGGTCACCACCACTGGGTGATTTAAAATCCAGTCGTCTGTAATTCAATCGCTTTCCATCCTTTCTGCTCAATGCCTGTGGCACAGAATGCCTCAGTGTTTGCCTCAATGTCTCTCCCGAGAGCTGCTTTTAATTTTATTTTCCTTTGAGTCAGCAATATCTAAAAGCACTGGCGTCAAAATAGCCTAAATTGCATGAAAACTCAGCCCCTTTAATAATGCACTGTTCACAATGTAATCTCTCATATAAAAAATGCTAGAGGGCTTCCCTGGTGGCGCAGTGGTTGAGAGTCCGCCTGCCGATGCAGGGGACACGGGTTCGTGCCCCGGTCCAGGAAGATCCCACGTGCCGCGGAGCAGCTGGGCCCGTGAGCCATGGCCGCTGAGCCTGCGCGTCCGGAGCCTGTGCTCCGCAACGGGAGAGCCCACAACAGTGAGAGGCCCGCGTACCGCAAAAAAAAAAAAAAAAGCTAGAATTTTAGATATCTTTTTCTTCTACTACTTTTTTACATTCCTTAAATATGTTGCTATTTTCACCCCAAACACAATGCTATAGGCAGTGGAATTCCTGTACTCATCAGGGCTGTTTGTCATCTCAGTGTTTTGTGCTGGGCTTTAGTCTCTGTAAACATTAGTTTCTCAAACTTGAAATGCCACTCAGTTGCCTTTTGGTTTGCAAACAGAAATGGCGGTGGGAGGCGGGCGCTGCAAGGGGACAGGCAGAGCCCCTGTGAGGGCGGGGACCACCTCTTTAGCTTTGGGTTCAATCAGCTGCTCCGGGGGGACCAAAGTTATATGATACTGTCACGAAATCAAGACGTTCACGTATTATTCTGGAATCTGGGAGAAACTTTTCTAATTCTGAGAACAGTTAGGTCTGCTCTCAAGGGCACCTCCTTTCCATTGTCAGTGCAAACCCCACGTGTAGCCCACAGAAAGCACTCCCTCTCCAAAAGAAAAAAAACAACCTGTGTGCACCCTTGTCTTGATGCTGGGCTCACTTGCTGCATTCTGACAATACTATCTTGCAGAAGACACAGCTGGCTGCATTCCTGTGGGTCAGGGTCAAGGTCTCCCCTGTAAGTGGCAAACATTCCCAGTACTGACATCCTCAGAAGAGGCGGGGCATCAGCAGCAAATAGGAATTCAGGAGGCAGGACTTAGGCCGGAAAGAGAACTCAAGTTTCTGGACATGAAGTCTGGAAGGGCCTTGGTACTACCAAGTGGGAGAGGGAGGTCCTGTTTCACCGGGGAGGGTGAGCTGGGTTTAAGCTAAGAACCATCCTGTGTAGGGACACCACACTGAGGCGCTCAAAGCCCGTAACCTGTGTGAGACTCCAAGGTCTGACAACTGGCAGCCAGTTTCCAACATACTCTACTTGGTTATTTTGTTTGGCCTGCCTAGTGTTTTAAAAGGCAATGTAACGAGGCAGCTATGTTATGCTTGAACACAATAACAAAACGTTTTCACTTACTATCTCAAGCCTACCCACATCACCTCTATTAACTGCCTGGACACTGTGGGCATTAGGGTTTGAGATCTCTTACCAAATAGATGTCTATTATCCTTTGGCTATTTCCCTTCTGATCACTTAGCATAATCTTGCCTAGAAGTTCCAGCTCAGCTCAGCTCAGCTATACGTGCTAACTACAGTTTTTGGAGGCTTCCTTGAGGCAAAAAGGAAACCTGACAAGTTTTAAAGTCTTTATTCAGATAAGATGCCTATTACCCCTTAGAGAGAGAACTATTCTGAAACGAAAGTCTAAAGACATTATACAGGAACACCAAATGATATTGTAGGTGACGTTCCCACTACCATTTTATCGTAAATGCAGAAGTGACTTTTATATGGCTGCCTCTAACAGAGACCTTCAATAAAAGCCAAGGATTTAACTTTATAGCCCAGTTCAGCGAAGGCAAACCTAATGCAGACACTTGGATTAGTCTGACACTAGACACTAGCCACCAGATTAGACTTAGGTGATGGCCATTTCTCTTCAGAGAACACATCACACTCTCAGCAGTTGCCATCTTTCGTGTGTCTGTCTTGCTCAGCTGATCCCCGTCCCTTTCAGACTTGCCTGTTGCCCACAGGATTTGGCCTCTGCAGCTGTAGTTGTACAGTGAGACCCCCCCCCACCCCCACCCTCTGGCCATGGAAGAGTGGGTCAGGGAGAGACACCTGACACCAGATGAATCCATCATTCTGTCCCCTGGCATTGTGAAAGTATGCAAAGCAGCCTGTGTGGGGTAGAGACAAGTGATCTAGTTGCTGGAGTTGGGGGGAGGGGGGTGGGCAGCTATGCGACATTTGAGCCTGAAGCCAGAGAGAGAGATGGAGAAAGCCAATCTGCAAAGAGAGAAAGGAGTCAGGCACACATGTAGAAAGAAGCAGAGATGGAGGTGAAGAAGAGAGAAAAAAACAACAGAGCCTCCTGCTCCTGAGACCCAGCTGCCCTCCTGTCTTCAGCTCTGTAAGGCACGTGATGTCTTTATTCTGTGTTGATTTAAGCATGCTTAATGTTTCTGTTAGTTGCAGCCAAAACAATATTGGTGAAAACACACTGAAAGCAGGTTCTTTCTGCAGATCATTATCATTAATTCTTAAGCTTGCCTGATATTCTGAGAATGCCACACTGTAGACCTCATAATGATAACAGGAACAGAAGCCTCTCCCTCTCCACTTCTGTCAAGGAAACATCTGTCCTTCCCCAAGTGTTACCAGAGCTATCAAAATGGCCATAATTACAACCACCAGGTTAAGCAGGCATCCCATCCCTAGGAGAACAGGGCTTGCCTACCAAATTCAAGTCAGACCTGTACACAGTAGGCACATAATATTTGAGTGACCTAAGAGAGTTTTCAGCAGAGGAATACCATATCAGGCTTCTATTTTAAAATGATAACTCTCACTGGGTTAGGAATAGACTGAGGATGGACAAGGGCAGGAGCAGGGAGACCATTTAGAAGCTATGGCAGTAACCCAGGACCATAATGTACAGCCACGCAGGCTGTGCACTGCAGAACTCCAGCAGAACGTGAAGAGGTAATCCCTGGACATAAATAAAAGGGCTGCCAGCCCCGGTGGAAACCATGGAGCTAATTAGACGTGGTCAGAGTCTGGCTGTGTTTTGAAGGTGAAGCCCACTGTGATTTACTGACCAATTAAATGTAGGCTATGAAAGAAGGAAGAATCAAAGATATTTCCAAGATTTTTCATGCAGATGTAAAAAAATGACATTAGTACAACTGACAGTTTAAGGAGCCATCCTATTCATAAGCGCTTACCACATTTCAAATCAGAGCGTACAAGCCCAGCATCCTGGTCCTCACCGGGCCCCTCCAAATCATATCTCCAACTACACTTCTCTCATCTACTCATTATACCATTTGCTACACCATCTCTCAATAAGCCCTGTACTTTCCAATTTTTGTGCCTTGCTCATCCTATACCAAATCTGAGGTCTCCGTTATCCACTAAGCCCTAACTGATTCAAATAACCTCCTTCAAGAAACCTTTCCTGATCCCCTAAATCAAACATCAATCTCTTGTTGCGGGACTTCCCTAGCAGGTCAGTGGTTAAGACGCCGCGCTCCATATTTGCATTTTCACTGCTTCCTTATGTGCCTCTGAAATAGCACTTAACCTAGGCCGGGTAGTATTAGAGGTATTTCTGCTTATAACCATTCACAGCACCCCGCTCCGCCATCTGACCACCAGTCTCAACCTGGATTGTTTCATTGACCTCTGGCTCATCCAGAATGACTACTCTGGTGTCTGACAGGAAGCCGCCACTCTGTAAATGTGTAGTGAGAGACTATGCGAGCTACACTCATTTCAAAGTTCAGCTTCCTCGCCCGCCACGGGTATATGCCCTGGGCACGGCCGGGCTGCAACGCTCTGGTAGAAAGTGCTAGGATATTTGATGCATCTTAAAGGATCCTGGCAGCCTGAAGCCCACCGTAACGAAAGGTGTGCCTCTGTAACCACTGGCAGGGTTAGACGGGGACTTTGCATCAGCTGACTCTGGGCAGATTTTGGCAGACTGGTTGGAAAAAAACACGCAGAGCTCAAATGAGCTCAACGTCCCGCGCGGCTCCAAACCCTCCCCCAGCAGGGCGCAGACCGCCCGGGTCCCTGTCTCTGACGCGTCGCCCCAGCGGGCAGGCAGAGCGCGGGACGCCCGAGGCTCGCCGGCGCCAACTCGCCAAGCGCGCTGGCAGCCCCGCGTCCGGGCCAATCGCAGGGCCGCAGCCCCTTCCGGCTGACCAGAGGCTGGGAGTCGAGGGGGCTCGGCCCGAGCCACGCTCCCATTGGCTGAGACCGCACCGCCCAGACCAAGTTGAGCTGTTCCCGCACCTGTGAGCGGCAGAGGCTCCCGGCCTTCCCCGGCCGCGGGCCCACCACCAACCCAGTATCTCCCGCCTGCTCCCGCGGCGCCTCCAAATTGCTCGGTCCTCCTCCTCCCCCGGTCCTGCGGCCTCTGCGGTCTCTACGGTCCTCCAGTAACAGCCGGCTCAGCTCGTGCTCGAGGAAACTGGACCGGCGGCCTGACTGCTGTCCAGCATCCTTCCCGAGGGCGCAGCTTGAGGGGAGGAAGCACTCCCCCTCCCCCCACAACCAAGCCCCCGAGAACAGAGCCCCGTGGAGGACGCGGCAGGAGGACGAGGGATGCGGGCAGACCCAGAGAGATGCGGTGAGGAAGGAAGCAGTGCCTAGATCTCAGGCTAGAAGGTAGGACTACTGGCTTCGGCCCTGACTCGGCCTCTGGCTCGGCCGGTTTCTTCCCTTCTCGGGGCTGGGCTCGTCTTCTGTAAAATGCGGCGGCAGAGAAGGATAAGTGTTGAGGGTTTCACCTGGGAGACTCGGGGCCGCGTGTTCAACCTAGGCCTCCCCCTGACAATCACATTTTCTGAATAATAAACGTCAGGCTGGGCTCCCGGAGCACGGACGGAAGGCCCGGGAGGGCGGAGGATGAGGATCACCTGGGGTTGAGACGGCTCTGGGCGGGATCGGTCCATCTTTACACCGTTACTTCGGCCGCGGCCGCAGGGCCCAGCCTACAGGACTTGGTGCCCCCTTTTCCACTCGCATCCCCGAGACCCTAGTAAAGGGCAGCGCAAGTCCAAACCAAACCGAGCATCACGCCGGTTTAGGGGCGCCGGCTCATCACGCCCGAGCTGCAGAGATACGGACCCCTCCTCTTACCCCAAACCAAACTGGCGCGGGGGCTCCAGCTGCTGAGGGCTCAGCTGGTGTGTTCGCCGGAACCTGGCGCTTCGCAGGTACCCGCGCTCGCGTCTTGTACCAGCGGGCGCTACCGCCGTTTCCTTCTCGAAGCGCCTTACTGGCTCCCACTCCTGCGGCCTCCAGCCTCAGATGCCGGGATGCGCCTGCGCACAGGGGCTTTGCTCTGTAGGGCCGCGCGGGGCGGAGCCCGACGGCGGGCGGCGCAGGGGCGGGGAGCCTCTGCGCCGCCTCCTTCGCCTTGCGGCGTCAGGCCTGGCCCTCCTCCCGCAGAGGGTACTTCTATTCGTTAGGCGCCGAGCCCGGGATTAACCCACTGCCGCCCATTTTAGGTCTAAACCGCGCTCCGATCTCCTCCACCGCCATCCTGGTTCTGGAACGAGCGGGGAACGATTTCACCCCGCGGGTTGCGGGTAGGGAGGTGGAGGTGCCGCTCCAGGAAGTGAGGAAACCCGGTGAGGTTGAGACGCCTTTCCAGGTCCTACGCCTACTTGCTGTCTTTGGAGCTCATTGGGGTGGGTTGGTTTGTTGGTTTGTTTTTAAATTTGTCTTTTGATCAGATGAAATTTATTTAAAATTTTCTTCCTACGATTTAAAAAAATAATTTAAGAATAGCACAGCTTCCCAGAGTTTCAACAACGGAACATCGGAGGCCAATCTGCCACAGACCAGGCTCCCCTGCCAAGTTTCCAGGCTGAGAAACCAGCTGAGGAGAAGGAACCTATCAGGGCAAATTAGTGGCAGAGCTATGTTTAGGTCAAATTATAGAGAAGGGCTGATTGGAAAGGGACCAGGCAGATGAAAACAGGAAGGAAAGAAGGGCCTGGTGGGGCTTTAAAGAAACCTGTCAGCTCCGTTACATGAGCTTCTTGAAGGCTGAATCTTCCTTATCTCTGGCTCCCGGCATGTAGAGCTTTGAAGACCAGGAGAATCATGAAGGTAGGATGCACTTGGTTCTCTGTACCCATTTCACAGACAGACTCAAGCTTGCATCAGTGCTGTGTTTCAGAATAGTCACTGTTACAGCATGCCATGGCCATAACATAAATCCTTATATTGGGTCACCAGGTTACACTTTGAGGGTTATGCATTGCTAGAAAAGCAGTTAACTAAAGGAAGAGTTAATATTTCCACCTAGGAAAACCATAGATCCTGACTTTGGACTGAGAATTAATGGAAATAAAGTTCTATTCATGAAAGACAAGGACAAGACAGTTGATCTGTCTACGGTTATATCTGACTCCACCTGTGGCTGACCTCACACCTTCTCAGCCCCACTTTTTATTCCAGTTTTGCTCTGGCAACCAGCTGCATACAGGTGAAACCTGAGAGCACCTTGCCTCAGCTGTACCTGGTATCTTGCCCTCTCGGGGCTTCTCTGTCACTGCAGCCTGGGCCCCCTACAGGAAGCCCAAGCCCATTTTGACACATGCATAAACTTGGAAGTGCAAAGGAATTAACACGTCCTAGGACAACGTTTGACCAAGGCAGACAGGAGCTGGTGGAGAACTATTACACTCTTCCGTTCTTCCAGTGGGCAGTTCTGAGGTACGTTTTGTACAGCACCTAAGATGATAGACCCCTGGCTGCCCACAGTGTGCCCAACTTGATCAGCTCAATAATGCACCCTTGGATTGCCTTTCGCATTCCTGCCTTGACTGTTTGACTCTTCCAAATCCTCCACTCCTGTTCCT
Source organism: Mesoplodon bidens (assembly GCF_964165515.1). Classification (NCBI taxonomy): domain Eukaryota; kingdom Metazoa; phylum Chordata; class Mammalia; order Artiodactyla; family Ziphiidae; genus Mesoplodon; species Mesoplodon bidens. Next base: position 110,477,147 of record NC_138161.1, on the reverse strand, counting down.
CGGGATTCATTCCCAAAATAAACTACCTGTATCATGAAGGTAGGATGCACTCTGAACAAGTTCTTGTTCAGAGTTTGTTTTGGTGGGTGGGGGGGAACCCAGACTAAGCCAGTGGTTAATCCAAAAGAGTCATCTCAACAGGGAACTATATTCAATGTTCTGTGATAAACCATAATGGAAAAGAATATGAAAAAGAATGTATATATATGTACAACTGAATCACTTTGCTGAACAGTAGAAATTAACAACATTGTAAATCAACTATACTTGAATAAAATAAATTTTTTAAAAAACACACAAAGAAGACCCCAAAAAACCCCAAAGAGGCATCTCAGCCCAACTTTGGGGGTCATTCTCAGCAGACCTTTCCCAAGTCTGCTAATGAGGAATCCATGTGTTCTGTTTGAGCTGTTGCTCTTTTTTTGCCCTGCTGCCCTGCTCTTTAGGGCATCATTAATAAACTCTCGGGGGCAGGCTGGAAGTATCAGAGACTCCCAGGAGACACGGCCAGCTAAAGGGCTGGGTCTAGGTTAGCATTGGACAAAGCCATTCTCGGCCTTACCTTAAACGTTTTCCCTCCTTCCAAGGTAGGTCCTGTTTGCTGACCTTGAAACGAGAAACTTTCAGCTCTGGGGTTGAACATGGAAGCAGAGACAGGGTGGGACCCAGGTCACTCCCAACACAGCATGTGCCCAGATTACGTCTCTTTTTTGCCCTCCCTCTCCCCCTTGCCCCCGCTGTAAAAGCAGTTCCTCTGCCCAGATACAAGGTCTCAGGCCAGGGTCTTTGGCACCTAGCACACTTCATCTCATTTCAATACCAAGAGGGTGCTGTTGCAAATTACTAAGCTAGGTTTGGGAGGAAAGAGCCCTTAGTCCCAGCCTTCAAGAAGGGAAATGAGACATGTACATAAGCTAAATGAATCCTTAGAAGCCCTGTAAGTCTTCTAAAAGAGGAACTTGTAAGTGTGGTGGGAGTTCTGGTGGGGCTTCAGGACAGGATCTGTAGAAAGGTAGCATCCTGAAAGACTCTCAGAATGAAGTCCCCTCAAAAGATCCCCCTCCTAATGGATTCCTCGTTAGCAGACTTGGGAAAGGTTTGCTGAGAAGGACCTTGAAAGGTGGGCTGAGATGCCTCTTTTGGATTAACCATTGGCTTAGTCTGGGTTCCCCCTTGAAACAGACCCCTGTCCAGAGAGCCACAGTGTTTGCTCCTGTCCCTCTATCAGCTCCTAATTGCCTCCTAGCTCAGACTAATCTTGGATCCCAGCTCAGACTAATCATTCATCTTCCTAGGCCCCAGCCCTCCCCTGCTATATCTGGCCCTGCCCCATCTCTGAATGCCCCTGCTCTTCTCTGTCTTCAGTGTTGTGTCCAACACCAGATGGTACAAGTTAAATCCTGCCCTTAGCCAGCCACGTGGGAACCCTCCAGGAGCCCACGAGTGCAGCGCTCTGTGCTGAGTTCTACTGGGGGATAGAGAGTCACAACACCATTTACTATCCCAAACATTACAGGTCTTCCATTTGTTTAATGCAACTGAATTTTCTTTAAAAAAAAATTTTTTTTTTTTTTTTTTTGGCTAGAAATCATGTCCTTAATCTGCAGAATTTTAGAAGTGTCAAGTAGCTTTTTCTATAGTTAACAGTGAAGGAACGAAAAAGCCCAATGTACTATTCTAAACAAACTGATGCTCAGAATCTAGTGTGCTGAAGAACCCTGGGTCCTAACATGACTATAACACTGAATTCTGCCCATGGATGAGAAGTGGAGGCCCAACCTTCTCCCTGCAGTGAATAAGCAAGTAGAACGAGGGCTTGGACCTTATGGGGAAAAAAAGGGGTGTATTGGACACCCACATCCCCACTCCCTTTCTGTCTCTTGACTCTAATGTATTTAACTAAAATGATTGTTTGTTTAAGCCACAGAGTTGTGGGTTTTTTTCTTTCTGTGTGTGTATTGCAGAGGGGGGAGTAGTTTGGAAACTTAACCAAAGTTATTTTGAGGTAATTGGGACCTTTGAAGAGAGAAAAGTATGAGGAAATAAAAAAACAACTGTGTCCCCACCTCTGCCCATCCACCCCAAGCTACAGCACTGCGTGAAACCCCTTCCTTCATGCAGCTTAACTTGATCAAGCCCTTAGATCCCAGGCATTGTGCTTTGTGTTGAGGATGCAGTGATAACCCAGTGCGGGGTCCCTGTCTTCAAGTAATACAATTTAGCAGCTAACGACTGATCGCTGCATACCAAACACTATGCCAAGTGCTTTGTGTGCATTTTTTCACTTAATCTCTGCAGCAGTCCTAAAAGTGACCTAAGATTATCCCCATTTTCCATCTGAGGAAGTTGAGGCCCAGAGAGGTCAAATAATTGTCCATAGCAACACAGCTAGGAAGTAGCAGAGACAGAATGTACACAAGTCTGTCCCACTCCAAAGACTTTCTTTTAGCACACCACCAACTGTTCTAAGGTTCTTGCTTTGACAAAACGGGTAAAAATCCCAGTTTTTAAGGCTATTTGGAGTCCAGAATTTTTTATAACCAGTTGGGCATTGTTTTGTGAGTAATCTTAACAGAAGCTGGAATTGCTTTGTTACATTGAAGTTCCTTCCAGTGAGTACAGTACAGAAGCCAAGGTCTGATGCACTCAACTAGGGAAAGAAATTATAGGTCCTAATTGAACATATAAACTTGGAAAGACAAAAATATGGGATAAAATTCTCAACCCTTAAAGCTGATTTAATTTTCTGAACTTCAAATCTATTTTTTAAATAATAGTTAATATGTTATAATAAACATTTTTAAAACCATATGCTTATTTTGATTAATATCATTTCATTTTTTTCCCCAATGAATGTGTATTATTTATATTTTCTGCTTGTTGCTACCAGGGACAGAGCCTATTATTTCAAAAGGGAAATCAAATTACAAAGCTGCTGCTTCCCATTTTGGGGTTGCCAGTACCTCTTTCCAAAGGCCTATTTGTTGAGAAGGTTATACTTCAGATTCACTTTGCTAGTCTTATTTTCTTTTCAACACAAATGGCACAAGGATATTCTCTTGCTAGCAATTTCTCTAACAGTAAATTGTGAGACAAGACCAATATCGAATATCTAGAAATTAATGAACACAGAACAATGTTTCTATGTTGCTCACTAGAGGATTTCACTTTATAATTACCTTTGTTCTGAAATAAATTAATTTTAAAAGCTCACCAAAAAAAAAGAGAAAAAGACCCATTTGTTCCTCCCCAACGCCCTCCCCTCACACCAGGCTCCTCCCAAGACTGGAAGGGTTTCCTTCTGCGGATAGTCTTCACGCTCAGCATTTGCTCACCTTGGCCAGCTGTAGCAAGGCTCCCTCAGCACTATCAGCACGCAGGTCCAGGCAAGATACAAGCCAGATACACCTGGAATCCTCTTAATTCTCAGTTGATAAGATGTAATAGACACCCCTGGAAACCTCTTCCAGGCTTTATGTGTATTATTTCAATGCTTGTCTTTAGCTGGGAAGGGAAACTCTCACATTCATATGATAAGCAAGGCCAACTAATGATAAAATACAATATTTAGAGTTCTGATGTTTGTGTGTTTGTCGCTGAATAGGCAAAGTTCAGCTTCATAACTTTGTTTTAAGCTTAAAATGTCTGTGAGTTTGGCCCTCTGACAAGTGGAGAATCAAGGGTGGATGCCACTGCCTAGGGATGCATAAGAAAAAATGATGCCAAAGGGCAGCTCCAGCTGACTCCACAGTGAGCTCTCCCTGCCAGGATGTGTGGGCATAAATGAGCATAGGAACTGGCCTGAACAGAATGAGAACTATCCAGAGAGTTCCCTGAGCATAACCCAGAATCAGGACCTGAGAAAGACTGTAAGATTGCTTTGGACAGGGTCAGCTGCAAGAAGGTAGGACCAAAACATACCTCTTAAACATCACAATCAGGTGAGGAAGAGTATGTATGCAACACAGGAGATCCCTTCAGGGTGTTTCTTAGTATTACCATACCTTGTAATTAAAGTCAATGGAAAATTACAACAGCTGAATTCAGGCAGTACTACTAATGGTCTAGACTCTTCATAAATAAAGTTGGGGTCACCCCACCCAAACATGGTAAAGAACCATGACCTGCTGAGGGCAAAGGGAATATGGAATGGGCAGTGGCAAATAGTAATTATAAATACCAGGTACAACCATGTGACCAGTTGCAGAATAAGGACTGTAATTGTCATGAGTATTTCTTCCTTATTTTGTTATGAATATGTGTGTGTAATATCTTTCCTTTCTTTTCTCTCTTATCCCCTTATCATGTAACATGAGATACTTTGACTCATATATCATACTATTGTTAACTTCACATCATAGTATTTAAGTTATGGGACATCAAGAAGAGTGAACATCACCGAAGGACTCTGTGTCCTCTTTCGGAGAAAGTGTTAGTGCATTTTTAGTTGTATACAGGAGAGTTGTATCATGTAGTTTGAATTTCGACCTTGTTATTGTCTTTATTTGGAGAATAAGTATGGTCTAAGGAGATGTATATGGGTGCCAAGTTGACAGGGAGTGAACTGTGATGGTTAATTTTATTATTTTTTTAAATTAATTAATTACTTAATTAAAAAAAATTTATCGCTGTGTTGGGTCTCCATTGCTGCTCACGGGCTTTCTCTAGTTGCGGCGAGCAGGGGCTACTCTTCGTTGCGGTACGCAGGCTTCTTATTGCAGTGGCTTCTCTTGTTGTGGAGCACGGGCTCTAGGCACGTGGGCTTCAGTAGCTGTGGAACGCGGGCTCAGTAATTGTGGCTCACAGGCTCTAGAGCGCAGGCTCAGTAGTTGTGGCGCATGGGATTAGTTGCTCCGCGGCATGTGGGATCTTCCCAGACCAGGGATCGAACGTGTCCCCTGCATTGGCAGGCAGATTCTTAACCACTGCACCACCAGGGAAGCCCTGTGATGGTTAATTTTATGTGTCAACTTGGCTAGGCCACAGTGCCCATATATTTGGTCAAACATTATCCCAGATGTCTCTGTGAAATTGTTTTTGAATGAGATTAACATTTAAATTAGTGGACTTTGAGTAAAACAAATTACCCTCCATAATGTGGGTGGGCCTCATCCAACCAAATGAAGGCCTTAGTAAAAAAAGACTGACCTCCTCAGAAGGAGAAGGAATTCTGCTGGCAGACTACCTCTGGCTCAAATTGCAACTCTTCCCTGTGCCTCTACCTTACCAGCATAACCTAGATTTTGGACTTGCCTAGTCTCTACACGTGAGCCAACTCCTTAAAATCAATCTCTCTCTGTGTCTCTCTCTCTCTTTTTTTTTTTTTTTTTTTTTTTTGCGGTACACGGGCCTCTCACTGTTGTAGCCTCTCCCGTTGCGGAGCACAGGCTCTGGACGCGCAGGCTCAGTGGCCATGGCTCACAGGCCTAACCGCTCCGCGGCATGTGGGATCTTCTCATACCGGGGCACGAACCCGCGTCCCCTGCATCTCTCAACCACTGTGCCACCAGGGAAGCCCAAGAGGGACTTCTTATCATGGGAGAAGTCTCTAAAGCAGAGGGACTCAGAAGTGGAGCATCTTTCCATGGGGAGGTGCCTAAGAGGCAATGGAGCAGAAGTGGGCCCTCAAACCTCTTCCTGCCTTTAGGTATCTGCCCCTCACAGAATATCCACACCCTATTGGCCCCAGCACATCCAGACCAAATACTAGTCTTGTAGTGTCAGGCCCTGGATGAATGCAGAGCCACCTGTCTTTCCATTCCTTCTACCTCTGTCCTCCTCCCAGGGTGCTGCTGCCTTTCTTTCTGAGTCCACAAATACAAATTAGCTTATTCCACTCCCTCACTCCAAAAACTGAGCTTTATTCATTCAACAAAAAAAATGTTTGAGTGCTTACCATTTGCTCTAGGCATCAGAGATATGCCTGGGAACAAAGCACATAAAAATCCCTGCTCTCATGGAGCTTAAATCCTAGTGAGGGACACAGATAATAAACAAGATAAACAAATTTTAGTATTGCCAAGGGGGATAAGTGCTAAGGGAAAACATAAAGTAGGAAAAGAGGATGGGTAGTTGCCAGACAGGAAGAGAGGGAGATACAATTTAAATAGTTTCATTCCAAAGGTGATATTTGAACGAAGACTTGAAGTAGGTAAAGGAGCAATCCATGCAGATGTCTGGGGAACAGGAATAGATCCAAGGTTTGTGGACCTGATGTTTATACAATTTTGAGACCCTTTTTAAGAAAAACAATATAAATTTACCAGTATAAAAGTAGGTGCAGGCCTTAGAGAGGCCTGTGGAAGTGAAGGGCGGGAAGCTTCCACTCCATTAGCTCAAGAGTAACTCTGCCTTGCTGGGGGAATAGCAACTGCACAGAGAGAACAGCAAGGGCAAGAGAGGCATGAGCATGCGCAGTGAGTTCCGGGAGCGCAGGGAGGTCGAGGAGGCCGGGGTAGCTGGAGCAGAGCCAATGAGAGGAAGAGAAGCGGGTGGGGTTGCAGTCAGAGGGCGCTGGGGCAGGATTACGGGGGACGTTGGACTTCGGCTTTATCGGTTGGGATGCGAGCCACTGGAAGGTTTTGAGAAGAGGAGTAACATGACTTATCCTGGATTTTGAGAGAATTCCTGACTGCCGTTTGAGAATAGACTGAAGTCGGTCAAGGATGGAAGCAGGGAGACCAGTTAGGAGCCAGTTGGAATGATTTAGGAGAGACGATGGTGGCTCGGACCAGGCTGGTAGCGGCAGAGGTGTGAGGAGTGGCCTGATCCTGAATGTTTTGAAGATAAAGTCTGCAGGATTTGCTACCAGATGGGATGTAAGGGTAAGAGAGAGAAAGATGTCAAAGATGACTCTGAGGATTTTGTCCTGAATAACTGGAAGGATGTAGTTTCATTAACTGAGATGAGGGGGGACATTTGAGAGCAGATTTTAAGTGGAAGATTAGAGTTCAGTTTTGAACATGTGAATATTGAGATGCTTACATACCCAAAGGGAGAGGTGGAGTGTGGAATGCAGTCTGGAAGAAATCTGGGCTGGAAAAAATAAATTCCTGAAGCTGGGTTAGATCACTAAGGGAGTGAATGTGGATAGAGAAAAGAAGTGGCCCTAGATTTGAACCCTGAGACCCTCTGATATTTAAAAGTCAGGGAGGAGAGAAGGAACCGGCAGAGGAGACGAAGAAAGAACAGGCAGGAGGTAGGAGAAGAGCCAAGAAAGAGCGATCCCCTGCAAGCCAGGTGAACGAAATGCGTTCAAGAGGCAGAAGGGATCAGCCTTCAAAGGCTGCTGATAGGTCAAAACATGAGGCTGGGAGTTGACCACTGAATGTAACACATGGAGATCATTGGTGATCTTGACAAGAGCAGGAGGCATATTAGTGAGAATCCAAACCACAATTAAATCTTCAGCCTGATATGTCTGGCTGTTCTGCCGTTAGCCCCAGTGAGCAGTTCACACCACCTGGTCCGTTCCCTGGGACCTTCTACCTTCACCCATGACTTTCAGGCTGTTCCTGCCTCCAGGGTCTCTCCAACCCCACAAATAGAACTCAGACACCTGAGCCAACACTTCACCTACTGGAAGCCACTCATCTCCCAGAGGGCTGAGATTCTATAATCCCCTATGTGGGAAAAACAGACAGAAAAAAACAAGAGAAACAAGGAGATAAAAAGAATTAAACCTGAAGCAAAATGAGTTGCCCATTTTTAGTTCCTGATGTCAGTAAATAAACACTGCCTTTACATTGTGAGTTAGCTGTTACAGGACTGTATCGATGACCCCAATGACAGTGCAAGTTGGTGGGAAGATAGCTCAAACATTACATTTACCTGTTTACAAAAGTTCTTTTTTTTTTTTCCAAGTAAAAATAGGTGATCACTGGGCTTCCCTGGTGGCGCAGTGGTTGGGAGTCCGCCTGCCGATGCAGGGGGCACGGGTTCGTGCCCCGGTCCGGGAGGATCCCACATGCCGCGGAGCGGCTGGGCCCGTGAGCCATGGCCGCGGAGCCTGCGCGTCCGGAGCCTGTGCTCTGCAACGGGAGAGGCCACAACAGTGAGAGGCCTGCGTACCGCAAAAAAAAAAAAAAAAAAAAAAAAATAGGTGATCACTAAGTTAACGTGCGTAGTTTGTAGAAAGTAAACTGAAAGGCTAAGGAGAGGCTGCTTTAAGGTTGATAGTATATATCTTTAACTTAGCATGATTTACCTTCAAGTGATATAATACACATATAAGAACCATACAGTAGTCTATTTTAATTTCTCCCCTCCTGAACTTTCTGCTGTGTTGTTTACATTTTCCTCTACATACGCTGTAAAACCTACGCTACATTGTTTTATTTTTATTTAAACACTCAATTGTCTTTTAAAGAGATTTAGATAATAAGGAAAAAGATTTTCAATATTTACCCATGTGGCTGCTCTTCATTTCTCTGTGTCGATCCATATTTCCACCTGGTATCATTTTCCTTCTGCCTAAAGGACCTCTTTTAACCTTTCCTGTAGTGCAGGTCTGCTGGTAATGAATTCCTACAGCTTTCGTATGTCTGAAAACAAAACCTTTATTTCACTTCTGTTTAGAAGGATACTTGTGCTGGTTATGGAATTCTAGTTAACAGGTTTGATTTTTTTTCATGCAGTGCTTTAAAGATGCTCCCCTGCTGTCTTGCTTGCATTTTTTTCGGTGGGAAATTTGCTGTCATCCTGTATTCATTCTCTCTTTGGCCACTTTTAAGATTTTCTCTTTATCATTGATTTTGAGCAATTTGATTATGATGTTCCTTGGTGTAGTTTTCTTCATGTTTCTTATGCTTTGGAGTTGATTGAACTTATTGGATCTGTGAGTTTATAGCTTTTATCAAATTGGGGGAAATTTTGGCCATTATTCTTCAAATATTTTTTTCTGTTCTGCCTTCCATCTCTCCTCTCTGAAGCTGATCTTTGACTGGCTCAGGAGGCAGTGTATGTGTCCAAATTTGCTGGGGGAAAAAGCATATGTAGTTTTTTGTTTTGTTTATCTTAGGTCCAGGAGCCAACCCAGGGCATTCTTGTTGGGGCTGCAGTGGCGGAAGGGAGCCCAGTGAGGACGCCCTCCCGAGGCACTATTTCCCAGGCTGACTACCCAGTCCTCTGGCTGTTGATGTCATGAGTAACACCGCAGTCCCAATGCCCACCCAGGTCAACAGTGACTCCATGGGGGGCCGTGTGTGGGAGCCTTTCTTCCTCATCACCCTGGTTGGGGCAGTAGGGGCTGTGGTAATATACGTCCAGAAGAAAAAGCAGGTGGATCGGCTTCATCATCACCTGCTCCCTGTGTGCAGCTACAGCCCTGCTGAGAAGCTACACAAGGTTGAGTAGGAGCTCCTCTTTGGTGTGGGAAAGGTGGTACGTGGCTGGCAGAGTGGCTACCAGCTCAAGCAAATGCTCTTGCTGGTGGTGTCAAGACACGACCTGACCCCCTTACCCTGATTTTCAGAACTTTCTGGGCCTGGAGCGCCCAAGACCCTGTGAGCTGCTGCTTCCCCCTCCAGCTTGCACTCATCCAGCGCCCCCTGCCGGATACCGGGTGTCCATTCCTCCTCCCACCAGTTCCCAGCAGCATCTGCTTCGTAAGCCCCAGCAGAGCAACCAGTCCCCCCCTTCACCTCACTCCCCTCTAGGCCTTCAGTCTTTGTGGGCTCTAAGCCCACCACACGCTCCCAGGTGCTAATGGGAAGTTTTCCTTCTGAAGTGGAAGGTTGGCCAAGAGACAGAGCTCTGCCCTTTCTATGGGCATCACTTTCGCTAGCCCTCCCTGCCTTTGCTTTGGAGTTGTTTCCATGGTGATAGGGCCTGCTGTATAATATTCAGTATATATGTTTTGTAAATAAAGCATTTTGTGGAAAAAAAGATCTTAGAGTAAGATAGGTTTTGGGAAAACATATAAATAGCATGTAAACAACAGCCATTAAAAAGAAAGAGGAGAAAAGAAGAAAAATGATAGATACATATGAAAGCAGAAAATGTTTAAACACTGGCAAAAAAAGAGAGAAAATACCCTAAACAAAATCAAAAGATAAATGACAAAAAGAGAGAACACATGTGCAACACAGGTAACAAAGAGCTAATTACCTTAATACACAAGAGAACATTTACAAATAAATAAGATAAAGATAGAAAGAAAAAGGAAGAAAAGAAAAAAGAAGAAAGGAACAAAGATATAGAATGGTAGTTGACAGAAAAATGGCTGAGAAACATGTAAATGTGCTCATCATTACTAATTTTAAAGACATGCCCATCGCATATACCATTCCCCCCCGCCCCACCCCAAAAGCTTGGCAGAGATTAAAAACTTGGAAGTAGGGCTTCCCTGGTGGCGCAGTGGTTGAGAGTCCGCCTGCCGATGCAGGGGACACGGGTTCGTGCCCCGGTCCTGGAGGATCCCGCATGCCGCGGAGCAGCTGGGCTCGTGAGCCATGGCCGCTGGGCCTGCGTGTCCGGAGCCTGTGCTCCCCAGCGGGAGAGGCCACAGCAGTGAGAGGCCCGCGTACCACAAAAAAAAAAAAAAAAAACTTGGAAGTGACCCACCCTTAACGTTTGCAGGGTTAAAGCAACAATACAAATGCAACAAACAAACTACAAGTAAACCATCAAATATTTTTTTCTCTTACCTTAACTAATATATCTCATTCATAATCTAAAAGGCCAGGTTCAAGTTTAGACTTCTTACACTCCTCAGACTTCTGCACCAAAGATGGCACCCAGCCCCTAGTTCATAGCTGCCCCTTCTTTTCCCACCCCAGCTCCATCCTCCACTGTGAGATGCCTTACGCTCTGTGTGTGTGTGTGTACACCCAGCCCACACATCCAAGCTCCCTCTACACTCCATATATGGTTACCCCTTGGCCACCTTAGGGCCTAAGGATGAGTGTATCAGCTATATGCATTCTGGAAGATGGGTCTGGGAAGAGGCCTATGCAGTCCCCAGAGGCTTAGGGCTCTTTGGGAAAGAAATTCTAGGGTCTCAGATACCCAGAGCATGGTCAAGAAGGGGTGTGTGTGTGGGCTTTAGGTGGGCACACCCCCTTGACCCAATAGAGCCCATGCCCTGTGCGAAGGTCACCACCAGAGGAGAGCCAGAATGGAGCTTTCTACAGCTTGGGGCCCATGGCAGGGATCCTCTGGCCCTGGTCCTAGGGAGGTGCTAGATATAGGGAAATAGGCAGATTCATACAATAGTTGTTTCAAATAAATTTGAGGGAGAGAGCAATTTGGCAGTATCCTCTAAAATTCAACCTGGCAGTTCCATTTCTAGTAATGAATCATCTAGAGTTATTTGTAGAAGTGCCCAATGGCGTATGCACAATTATCTTCACTATAACACTATAAAATCAAAAGGCTGCAAACAATATAAATATCTAACAGCAAATGGGTAACTAAATTATGGTACACTCATGCACTGAAATATATTCTGCAGCCATTAAATAGGTTAGGGTGGTGTGAAAGATCTTCAATATATATTTTTAAGTGAGAAAAGCAAATTAATATTTATGTAGTGTGACCAACTGTGTGTGTGTTATGCTTACATTTGTTAAAAATTTTTCCAGAAGGAATTACAAGAAACTATTACAAGTAACTACCTCCGATTAGAAGGGCAGGGATTGATGGGGACCTCTTACTTTGTTGTCAGTGCATTTAGTACTTTCATAATTAAAACGATAACAAAAATGGTACTCTGTAAAATTTCTCAGATGCATCCAATAACAACCTTGCCTCAATCAGTGACAGCAACTGAGAATCCGTCACATGCAGGCAGTGTGTAGGCACTGGGCAACACAACCAAGAATCTTCTCTCCAGTTCAGTGGAATTTTGTTCAGCCATTTGCTGCCAGATTTTTCTCCTTCTTCATTTCTAAGGTGGCAGGAACCCTACAGAAACCCTGGAGAAAATATGTCACATAGGTGCTTCCTTTGTAGATTTCCCTAGAAGTCTGCCAGCTGGGCAGCAATGGGTCAGCAGCCCCTGGTTCATGCAAAAGTCCCTGCAGGTTTAGGAACAAACTCTGGCCCTGACCTGGCCTAGTCTCATTGACGTGGGCAGTGGATCAGAGGGCTTTTCCGTTACTAGGAAAACAACTTAAAATCAACCCTTCCCAGTGCTAAGTAAACATCAACACCCCCAATTCTGAGAGAGGCCCAAAGAGATGATCTCTACCCAGGCATGAAGTCCTCCATGGCTAGCTCTTTTTTTTTTTTTTTTTGCTTTACGTGGGCCTCTCACTGTTGTGGCCTCTCCCGTTGCGGAGCACAGGCTCTGGACGCGCAGGCTCAGCGGCCATGGCTCACGGGCCCAGCCGCTCACGGGCCCAGCCACTCCGCGGCATGTGGGATCTTCCCGGACTGGGGCACGAATCCGTGTCCCCTGCATTGGCAGGCGGACTCTCAACCACTGCGCCACCAGGGAAGCCCAATGGCTAGCTCTTGATTATTGATTTGGGAGCTCCTGGACTGCAGAGACCAGATTGGATTAATTTCTGTACCACAGGCACATAGATGATGCCGTACAAACGTTTGCTGAATTGATGTCGGGCCTATCCCCTCTCCCGCCACATCATACCTCCTCTCCAAAGAGTTGACTGTTCCTGAGCTTCATTCCTTTGGTTTTGGAACTCAACTCCTAAAGGTGGGCCATGCTCTTGAGGAAGCTGCACTGTGCCTCTGGGAAAACTCACCAAGGGAGGAACTCCTGATGATTTGCTCGCTTTAATATGAGTTTATTCTAGAAAATTTAGAAAATAAAAATTACTAGTCAAATGAGATTAAAATTATATTTCCCTCTATCTTCCTGCTCCAACAGAAACCTCCGAGAAACATACTCCCCTTGTGGATTGCCTGGCTTCATATTATATATCCATTCCAGGTGCCCACTTTCCTCAGCATTTTTATTCCCTCACCAACATCTGCTGGGGCGACTCAGGTGTGTCCACTGCAGCACTCAGCATTGGTTATCACTGTCTCTAGGCTTCTAGGAGCCACCCTACAGCCTGCCTCATCCCCTGGGGTCCTTGCCAGGATGTTAAACCTATCATCCTGAGAAAGTGCCCCCAAGTCAGCTCTTGCTTAGCCGGTCTTATATCCCAGCCCCCTGGATCAAGCACTGTTTCCTAAGCAACTAGCTGTGTTTGCTTAAGAAGCTGAGGCCCCGGACTTCCTTCGTGGTGCAGTGGTTAAGAATCTGCCTGCCAATGCAGGGGACATGGGTTCGAGCCCTGGTCTGGGAAGATCCCACATGTCGCAGAGCAAGTAAGCCCGTGAGCCACAACTACTGAAGCCCGTGCTCCACAACAAGAGAGGCCCGTGCACTGCAACGAAGAGTAGCCCCCGCTCGCCACAACTAGAGAAGGCCCATGCGTAGCAACAAAGACCCAACGTAGCCAAAAATAAATAAATTTTTGAAAAAAAAGAAACTGAGGCCCATTTGGTAATGAGCTACCTTGTATTTCCATTGTCTCCTCACTTCCCTTTTCCCCTTATTCTTACTTCCTTGGAACTCAGTACCTTTCCCCAGTAGAGATTTACCATGCAAGCTTTGCCTCAGGCTCCTTTTTCTGGGGAAACTGGGCTGAGGCCAGGATCTTCGTGAATTCACCTGTTCTGAGAAGAGGAGAGGTTTTCTTCCTGGCCCTTGCCCTGGGGAGTTCCCAGAGCAAGTCCATCTAGCCTAGGGATGAAAGCAGAAAACCCAACTTTCATGGAAAGATATAAAACGTTAGGAAGGGTAACATAAAGGCTAAATAGACATTTAACAGTTTCAAAGTTTAGTCACTCTCTCTAATGACACAGCATTTTTTCATTGAAAACAGCTTGACGGGCTTCCCTGGTGGCACAGTGGTTGAGAGTCCACCTGCCGATGCAGGGGACATGGGTTCGTGCCCCAGTCTGGGAAGATCCCACATGCCGCGGAGCGGCTGGGCCCGTGAGCCATGGCCGCTGAGCCTGCGCGTCCGGAGCCTGTGCTCCGCAACGGGAGAGGCCACAACAGTGAGAGGCCCACGTACCACCAAAAAAAAAAAAAAATACAGCTTGAGGATGGTACTTAGCCAAGGCATCCCCAGGCAGCAGAGGGGAGTAAAGGACAGGGGGAGAGAGTACGATATGCTTACTTGGTTCACAACCTGTAGGTGTATTTCTCCTTTTCTCATGGTCCATGATGCTCCAGATCCTGACAGAAGTATGGCGAATCAGTGTGTTGGGGAGGATCGGGAGGTGGGGGAGGGAGTATGGGAACCTGTTTCAGAATTTTAAAAAGGTTTTAGTGTTTAGAAGAGCTGCATGGCAAGAAAGAAGGAGGGAAGGGTTCATTAGACAAAAACTGGTGACCGCCACACCCAGGTTCCTTAGGAGTCCAAAATCACAGGCTTTATTTTGCATACAAATTCAACCCAAGACCTTTTCCAAGAATGTTTTTGTAGTCAGTAAGGGAGGAGAGGACTTGTAAAGGAGATAAGACCTCATCATGCCCGGCAGGGGAGAGAGAGGTAGATCGTGTGGTCATAAATTGGCAAACTTTAACATGGCTGTTTGGAGGGTCTCTGGTGACATACCTTTGAAAACATCACTATATTTGTCCAGGAAAACATTAAGAGTCTATCCTGTTGATGAGGCTCTCCTTTTCTTCAACTACTACCATGAAGCAATGTCTCATTATGGAGAGGCTCATTTGTTCATCATACTCAACCAGAAGTGACCAGAAGTCCAAAATCAAATGATAAATTGTCTTTATGTCTCATTCCTGAATCTTGAAACCAATCATTTCTACTGGGACTCAACTCTGTTTGAAAAAGGTAAAAGATTCAAAGGGAAACAAGGGGTCCAAGCAAAAGAAATTCAGATTAAACTTTCGCTTAGCATAAGATGTCCCTGACTCTACATCATGGTCCTCAAGGCCAGAAGAATGAAGAAATACAAGCAAGACAAATGAGAAGGGGCCCATGCCCTGAGAGAAGGCAGGAAAACAGCAGTTACCGGAGGAAGTGAATGCTAGAAAGATGTCTCTCAAACCTGGCTGCATATTGGAACCACCCAGGGAGCTTTAAAAAAAATGCTGTTGTCTGGTTCCCACTCCCAGAGATTCTAATTTAATTGGTCTAGGGTATGGCCTGGTTGTCAGAAATGCTAATAGCTTCCCAAGTTGATTCTAATGTCAGCTCAAGGCTGAGAACCAGTGTTCTGGAGGAAAGATACTTCTGTTCTTGATTCTGTTTACTTGTCTCCATCTGTTACTCTCCCCCATTACCAAGCCAAACTTGGGTCAGCTGGCCCACGCACAGTAAAGCCAGTCTACTGACATAGGGTTGTGGTGAAGGAAACTGCAGTGTTTATTGCAGGTCACCAAGCAATGAGTCCAAACAGATAGTGCTTAAAAGACCTGAACTCCCCCATGGCTTTCAGGGAAAGGTTTTTAAAGACAGGGTGAGGAAAGGGGGTTTGGGAGGTGCATGATCAGCTCATGGACATTCTTCTGATTGGTTGGTGGTGAGGTAATTGAGAGTCAACATCATCAACCTTAAGGTTCGAAGCAGTCTGGGGTCTACATGCTTGTGGTCAGCATGCAGTTAACTTCTTCCACCTGATGGGGGTTTTGGTAGCTGTCAAACAGCTCAAAGGATATGGCTCAGGATATTAGCTATAGCCCTTGAGATGGAACTAAAGGTCCTTGACTTTGTTTAATGGCTAAACTATTATTATTTTGTCTTCCTTGAGTGTTTCCCTTTGTTTTTGTATTTTCTCATTTCTCCAGTTAAATTTACTCTTTGGAACTCAGGGAAGGCCTAGGAGGCTAAAGTTTTCTACAGACAAGAGGCAGGCGGAGGACATGGGGTGGGGGGTTCTGTCCCAGGAAGGTCCCAGAGGATCCTGCTCAGTTACACTACCTGTTCTTAAGAGTCTTTCCCCCTTGCTGTTGGTCAAGGCAGCTTGCCCAGAGCTCAGAGGGGTTGTGCTGACTGCTCAGGTCAAGGAGCGGAAGTTGGCTCTGGGGTGTACCCTCCTGCCTACTAGTGCAGGGACTCAGCCCCAGCCTCCCAGCCTCCAGCTTTCCTCTGCCACACAAGTAGAAAAAGTTTCCACTCTCCTGGCAGCGTGCTGCCTACAAAACAAAGCTTGAGGAAGAGTGCCTTGAGTAGTCCAGAAAGTTCCACTAGGAAGAACTACATGGAAGAGGGCAATTTGAGATCTATGCAACCATAATTTTCTTCAGTTCCTTTTCAGTTTACGGTCTAGTCAAGAAAAGCCCTCAGCATGGAAGGTTGAGGGTTCTTTCCTCGTTGATAAGTCCACACCCATAACACTGGTCTGCTGCAGTGGTGGGCTGAGCAGGTACAACTGTTAGGTTCATTATGCCTTGAAAAGTGAATCAATATTCTTTCAGGTTAGGACAGACTATTTCTGCTGAGACCCATATGGAAAAGCGAAAAGCTCTTTTGGAAGGGGAATAGCAGTTTCTACAGAATTCTACATTCTAGTGAAAAGTAAAAGGCTGTAGCTTTCACTTCCTGGAGACCTGATTCACCTTTAAAAAAATAATAAATAGGATCCTTTTTAATTGATCCCAACTGGAAATCAGCCATAGATATCAGAGGCGGAAGACTTAAGTGTTTTTTCTTTAAAATAAAACGAAATTGGGCCATCAGATCATAGTGCTCTCAAATCTGGCACACATGAAATGCTTGATAAAGGTAGTGGGTATTATCCAGATCTGGTATTGGCTAGGCAAACCATCAAACAGAGGCCATGCAACTTCATTTTTGAGCAAGTGCGAGGGCCATACCTGAAAAACCAATTGTTATTAGGAGTTTAGAAAGGACAGCCTGCCTGCGGGGTAGGGAGAGCAGCAAGGGGGAGAATTGCCACAATTTTGTTTCTCTTCTCTCTAGGAAGCCAGACAGGGCCCTAGGAACAGCCTGGAGCAGTGATCTCAGCCCTTAGTGTACAACAGAATCACCCCCAATTTCGGATTCAGTGGGTCTGGGGTGAGGCCTGAGAACTTACATATCTAACATGTTTCTGGGTGATGGAGATGCTGCTGGTCTGGGACCACACTTTGAGACTTACTGGCTGGGAGGAGGAGAAGCTGAAAAGAAGGTCGTGCCCTAATGCTGGAAAAACCCCTGCTGGAACTAGTCCCAAAAGGCTGTGCCCCTGGAAACCAGACTGGGAGCAACATTTTTCTTAACTTGCAAAAAATAGATGGCTTATTCTTTCACCTGAGAGTGACTCAAACAATCACCATGAGAAGCTTTCTGTCTTGCTAAAAGAAAATTAGGTTAATAACATCTCTTTATGATGATGGCTTAAAACACCATTTCTAGCATCACCATCTGGGCCACTACTATCCAAAGCCTTTCTGCCTCATCTTCCCACCCCACCTACAGCCCACACTGGCGGCCTGACAGAATCTCAATGTCTTGGTGAACAGTTCTGTGAGGTTTTATTAGCACTGAGGGATAAACAGGAACCTTAACCCCTGTTTTGTCACTAAGTAGCCACATTACTTCTCTCTCTCTGGGCCTCGGCTCCCCCATCAATAAAAGGAGGGTTTTCAACAAGGTAATAAGAATGAAAATGACAGTATTTTGATATTTCTAGTTTACTTGGTACTTGCATACATATTATCTCAGTTAACCCCTGTGAAATAATTTTTATTCCCTCCCCATTTTTCACAGAGAAAGAGAATTAGAAAAGGACAATAATTTTAAGGACCAATATTAAAAATGGCCACATAGAAAATTCTTCAAAAACTAACATGGAAGACACAGTCCCTTATGGTACTCAGTGTCCCTTATGTGACAATTTATGTGAAACATTCTCCTAAAATTAAGTGCCTGATAAATATGTCCCTCTAAAAGACATAATATGCATCATTTTACAGGACAGAATCAACTTCCTAACTCTTCATATTTTTCTTCTGTTTCAGCTGCCAGAAAGCTTAGAGCTAATTATGCCAAGATTATAATAACCATTTAAATCTCAAATTCCTGGTAACATTATCTCTCACATCCTCTAAATCCTAATGCCTAAATGTTTTCTTACACAGATTATCTGTGATTAGTGTGACAGTGTAATTCACCATGTAAGTGGGGCCCTTTTTGGAGTGAAAGAGAACACCATGAAAAATTATGCCCAGGTGACAGATGTAAACCAGGACTGTTTCAGGCAAAGTGGGATGGGTGGTCACCCTACCTATGGTTGGAAATAGACTTGGCAAAAATTATATACAAAAAACACTCAATTTGACCTTGTAAGTGTGGCAGTTTGGGGTCTCATTAAACTCAATAAAGTCACATAAAAATGAAAATAGATTATAACTCATAAGAAAAAACAGCAACAAATAGGTTCTGAATATACTTGCGAGACTGGGAATAGAGAGGGCGTAGTGCTGAGGATGGACACTTCTCCCTTCAAGCATCCCCAAACCCTTCATTTCCTAAAACCTCTGCCTCCTAAGCCCCATGGGCGTCACATCCTGTGGCCGGTGGCAGCTCTACAATTCCTTATAGGAGGGGCTTAAGCAAGGTCGTCTGTTTAGAAGGGAAAGGGGGAAGGAGGGCTTTAAGCCGAACAGTGTATCACTTTACTGAAGATTGTGGATTTTCCATCTCAAAGAATGGGGTGGTGTTGATGAAGGTGGTGGAGCCCTGAAAAGTCACAGTCACCAGGCAGTCCCACTGCCTCACAAGGGCACACCACCCAGTATTTGCCTGCTCACACACTCCCCACCGCAACCCCCTGCCGAAGACAGGACTGACCGATTGGTCATGGCAGGACCATGGAGACATAGATGGAGGTCACCCAAGGATTGGTGCGTTCAACCAGGTGCCCTGGTTCATACCCAGACACATTGCTTGATGCCTTTCCCACCTTCCCCTTCTCCAGTCACAGAGGTGTAACTGAACAGGTCTTCCACAAACAGAACACACCCCCATCCATGTCCTCTGTCTGCCTCTTGTCTGTAAAAAAAAACCTTAGCCTCCTAGGCCTTCCCCAAATTCCAAAGAATAAATTTAATCCGAGAAGTGAGAAAATGCAGAAAGAAAGGAAAACAGTCAAGCAAGACAAAATAATAATAGTTTAGCTATTAAACAAAGTCAAGGACTGTTAGTTCCTCCTCGAGGGCTATAGATAATATCCTGAGCCATATCCTTTGAGCTGTTTGACAGCTACTAAAACCCCCATCAGGTGGAAGAAGTTAACTGCATGCTGCCCACAAGCACGTAGACCCGAGACCAATTGGAATCAGGAGGTTGATGATGTTGACTCACAATTACCTCACCACCGACCAATCAGAAGAATGTCCACGAGCTGATCACACACCCCCAACCCCTCTCCCTCACCCGGTCTTTAAAAACCTTTCCCTAAAAGCTTTTGAGGAGTTCGGGGCTTTTAAGCATAAACAGCCTGGACTCCTTGCTTGGTGTCCTGCAATAAACACTGCAGTTTCCTTCACCACAACCAGGCGTCAGTGGATTGGCTTTACTGTGCACAGGTGAGCTGACCCACGTTTGGTCTGGTAGCAGAGGCAGGTGAGCTTGTTTCAGCCAGGTGAGTCAGGGGTGAGGGGCGGGCTGAGTCTTGGGTGTTACAAAAGAGGAAGATGTTACAAGAGGGGTAGGTGTGTTTGGACAGTGAGCAGGCCTTAGAGGCCAAGTGTGCACGGTTGGGCTTCCTGGAGCTCAAGAGTCCCCTCTGTCCTTCCTCCCCATCTCTCTAACAAGTCCAGTTAAACTCTGCCCCTCTCGGTTCACTGCTGGACTGGCCCCAGGAGCCTCACCTCGGTTGCGGAAAGCCGCTGCGTCCCTTCCAAGAACCAACACTAGAGGTCGCCCTTCTCCAGCGTCAGGCAAGTTGACGCGGAAGGAGCCGGTTCAGCTTCTGCTTAAATTGCACGTTGGTGAGCGGGCCCAGTGGCCCTGATTCCGGGCCAGTTCCTGGACGGCCCGCGTCCCAAGTGGGAAGGCGCGGTTCTGGCCTGAAGAGGAGGCTGAGCCACAAAGCTCTGAGGAGAGGCAGCGCTGGGTTGAACAGTGAGGTGTGAGCAGGTGAGGAAAAGGACCCATGTTCATAGTCCTTTCCCCTGTCCCGGCCTATTCCTTGGTGGGTAGGATGCTGTGCTCTGCGGGGAGTCCAGTGCCTTGGGAATCTAAGGAGTTGCCTGGTGGCAGGACTGGTAAAGACCAAATCCGGGTAGAAATACTTTGCACAAGAGATGAAACGTCCAGGAGCAACAAAAGCCCGTGCAGTCTGAAGAGCCCATGAGATAAAGTGTGTGTGTGAATTGTCAAGTGCTACCCACACCCTTTTAAGTGGCCTGTTATTCTTTGCAGATACGGACACTGTGCAAGGGAGGCCCAGGTGTCCCATAAAGGCCGTCTTGGGCCAGGGCTCACAGGAAGGCCCCCAGCCTGGCTTGCCTGTGGTTCTCTCCCCCTTGTGCTCTTCTTGGCCAAGGTTTTCTCAGAGACCTAGTTTTCTGTGTAAAAAGGGAGGGTAGCTCCCAAAAGGCAATTCTACAATCTTGAGTTTTCTGGTCCCAGCCGTTTTTAGCTGGAAGCTGGAAGGGCTGTTTCTGTGAGCAGTTGAGAACTGAGGTTCAGGGAGTTTAAATACCTTGCTGGGACCAGACTAGAACTCCCACCTGCTCACTCCGAAGCGGCATTCCCTCACGGCCCCGGCTGCCTCTTCTCACCGGAGAGCTACTAGAGCTGAGAAGAAGACTGCCTGGGCTGAAAAACTTTAAACTCGGCAAGGGCCTCAAAACAAAAACAAAACAGAAAACGAACAGAAGCAAGCATACCTCTGGGCCCTGTGAGCGGTCCCTCAGTCCCTGAGGCAGTGCTAAACTAACATCCACCAGCCCTCGACTTGAGGCTTCGGGATGGACAAAAAGGTCAGCTGCCTGCCTCTGTACTGTAGAGTGCTCTAGCACCCCAAGTGATTCTTCCTCCAGACCATATGGCAGAGCTCAGCTGGGGTGGTTATGCACCACCAGTGCTCCGTGCGTCCCAAGTGAAGTGTAGCTGTTTGTGTCTTCAGTTGGAGAAGAGATAGATGTTTCCACATAAAGCCCAAGGGAGCCGGGCAGGTCCACACATATGGCACATGGCGGCCCCTCCTCTTCCCGTTGGGAGGAACAGCGCAATCCATTGTCCACATGTAAAGTGACCTAGAGGTCCTCCCTCGACAGACCATCCAAGCCAGGCATCCTCAGGGGCTACGAGTCATGCTGATTTGTGGCACATAATGAAGGTCTATGTAGTGGCAGAGCCAGTGTTTAATGTACATGGGAATTTACTCACCCAGCTGAGCACTAGCTCTCTCTACTGCTAGAGTGTGAGCGTCTTGAGGACGATTCACTTAGTGTGGCAATTCACTTAGATGTGTCTCTCCCACAAGCCTGGACACAAGGCAGATGGGTGCTTTAGGGAGTACTCTTCCAGTCCAACTGCTTCTTAACCTCACTGCAGAACTGAATTAAGCTACTTCTCTTGGGAGAAATTGTTATTCCGGAACACAGGGAGGATCCTTGGATGTAACAAGTCAACATTTTGAAACACAAAAACCATCAAAAGGCATCTGTTTATTATTATTTTTAATTAACTCCTAAAGAAAGAGCCCTTCGTAAACGGTTCTGAGTGTCTACCAAGAGCACATGTTGTCATATTTCTTCTCTGTTTCTCTCAAGAACCAAAAAAAAATTTTTTTCCCCAAGAGAGTGCCTTCCTCAATGTGTTTCACTACCCTTGAGAAACCGGATTGTGCCAGAAGGGAGGGAATCCTTGAGAACAGGCTGTTATTCCACTCGTCTCGACTTTGACTTGACTTATCTTTAAACTGTCAAGGGAATAAGACAAAATATCCCTGAGATTTTTATGTGTTTTCCTTGCTGGTGGATATAAGTAAGATTTCTTCTACGTATTGCCAAAATGTCCCCAAGCTCCAGCCTGTGGCTACAAGGAAGGTCATGTTAACATAAAAGTCACATTTTAATTTTCTGTCACCTACACCCACCTGATTGAGGATCTCAGCCCACCCTGCCGGCATCTCCCACCACCCCCACTCATTTCTGGGAATCCCCTGAGTGGTAGAACTGTTCAAGGTCAGCTCCCTCACACGCTGCCCTCCAGCCACTGTTCACGCTCGTGTCCCAGGGCTTCATGGCTTTCTGGCTTCATCACCCAACCAGACAGATCCCAGAAAGGATTCACCAGGCATGACCACTCTGCTAAATCAGTTCTGCAGCAAAATAAACATAACCCCCAAATGACCCCTTTCTGAGACTTTGCCTGGAAAAAAAGGAGTTTAACCATTTAACTGCATAATCTTAACTGAGTAAGATTATATATGGGGAACACAGAAAATGAGTTAAATTTGGAGGAGATAGAATCTAGGATAAATTTTCTTTCTTCTCTTTTGCTTTCTATTACAATTGATTGAATTTTTCATTTTCTTCCAAGATCTGTTAGTGTGAGATGATTATTTGATGATGAAATGATTCATTCAAATAAGTGATCCTATGCATGATATCAGCGTGATAACCAGGCCTCATTTCCTTGGAACTGGGCTATCCATCCTTGTCCCAGGCCACTTTCAGTCTCTTTAAACGATTTAACCTAGGCTTACAGCCTGCTGGCTGCTGCTTTTCAAAACTCTCATTCTGGCCACAGTTATTATTTTTAAAACATGTTTATAAAGTTGAAGGTTACATGGCAATTAAGCCTGCAGAGAATGCTTAGATTTGGTACAGTTGCCAGGGAAAAAAAATATACCTCTCTTTCCTGTTGTTTCCCCCTCTTGCCTGCTTGAAATAGGATTTGCATCTCTGTGGGTGGGTTATGGTTAGTTCCAACCTAATCATTTTTCTCTGCCTCAGAAATCTTTATCTTTTGTCATGAACCTTTTCAAGGAGAAGGTTGTCACTGACAATTGTTTCTCTTCCCCACCAGTGGGAAGGGCATGACTGTCATCCCACCTGCCAGTGTCTGAGTCCCTCTGTTTCAGAGGCAAGAGGCTCTCCTGGATGTCTCTTTGTTCTTTCTTAGTTCTCAGACTGATCAGGCTGCTATCCCAAGGGAACTGATAGAGCCTTGGGGTTGGTGATACATGTGCCCTTGGATTAGAGGCATTTGCCTTAGGGGAAACACAGAGACCCCTCTCATGTTAGGGTATTTTCCCCCAGCCTTTCCTTACAAAAACAAAGGGGACCATCTGGACCAGCCATTTCTAACTGAGAATAATGTAATAATTCTAGACTCACAACAGTCTCCCCCCAAACCTAGTCTCATGCCCTAATAATAGAAGTATTAATCACTAATGTTCATTAAGTACTTGCTTTGTGCCAGGTGCTATACTAAACATTGTACATGTATTATTTCATTTAAGCCTCATAACAATCCCATGATGTAGCTAATGATATTATGCCTACTTTACAGTGAAGCACACACTGGGAGGGTTGTCAAAAATAAATCTTTTCGGCTTCACAATTCTGATGCAAAAATTGGTCCCAGGTGGGTTGTTCTAAGACTCAGGGTGGCGACAGTAGTCATCCTGACCATGTGGAAGCCACGCACGTGAAGCGTTTTCCACAACAGCAAGGAGTTGGGGGGCCAGAGAGGGCCGTTTCCTGATCCTTCTTAGACCCAAGAATAGTTCCAGTTGCAGACAGGCTGGCTTGTTATCAGCAAACTCACTTAAGAGCTGAATACACCCCTCCTAGGATCATTGGCCCTTAATTCTCAGGGACCTGTGGAGAAGTTAGGCAGGAACTGTTGGATGCCCCTGGCCCACCCTGGCCCTAGGTGAAACAGGAGGAAGAGACAGACAACATTGAGACAACATTGGGTAGGTGTTTGATCTCATTTAGCCCTCCTGATAGCTCACTGAGGCCCAAAGGTCCTATCATGCAGAAAGAGGGTTATACACCTGCAAGTGTCAGAGCTCTGAGGACTGGAGGCAGGAATCTCTTACATTTACACGTATGTCATTTTTAAGATAGCCTGGCATCCATTCCATTACCTCATTTCAACCTCACAGAACAGGCATCATCCTATGACACTGAGTCACATGGTTGGGTGAGGCCTGGGGGAGGGGCTGGACCTCCTGGCCAGACATCCTGCTCTTTGAACAAGCTCCTTCTGCACCACTCCGACAGTGTCTGCACTTCCTTCTCCTTCCCTTGCTGCACCCTCCAATCTCCCCTCCCATTCCTCTTCTATCTTCCCCTTCCCGTTTTCATGGAAAGAGCCTTGAGTGTAGAAACCTGAACTCTCCTCCTGGTTTGCCACTTTCTAACTGTGTGGCCTTAGGAGGCCCTGGGCTTCATTTTCCAGGCTTGCCTGGACCTCACAGCCCACTGCCCTGATGTCAAGGGACAGGCAGCCCAGCAGCCTTCTACAGAAGATGCCCACTGGCCTGCTCCACTATATCACCAAGGGGAGCCCACCCACCTGCAGGGCACACAGATATTCAGGTGTTTTTCTACCCTCCAGGCACTTGGGGGTAAAAGTAAAAAACCCTGAGTCTGCAGGATCTCTCTGTTCTACAAGGCTGAGCGTGGCAGGTGCTGGAAGAGAGGCACTTTGTGCTCCAGGTGTTTTTCATGCATTATCTCATTTAATCCTCACAAGAACCCCCTAGGTACTTTTATCCTCACTTTGCAGGTAAGAAGGCTGAAATTTAGAGACTTCCTATATACCCCCCTTACCACCCCCAAGCACACAGTTTCCTCTATTATCAACATCTCACAATCATGTAGTACTTTTGTTGCAATTGATGAATCAGTATTGATACGTTATTGTTAACTAAAGCCCATAGTTTATATTAGGGCTCACTCTTGGTGTTGTACATTCTATATATATATCTATAATGATATATATCCACCATACAGTATCATACAGAATAGTTCCACTGCCCTAAAAATCCTCTGTGCTCTGCCTATTTATCCCCTGCCCCCAACCCTTGGTAACTACTAATCTTTTTACCGTCTCTATAGTTTTGCTTTTTCCAGAATGTCATATAGTTGGAATCATGCAGTATGTAGCCTTTTCAGAATGGCTTATTTCACTCAGTAATATGTATTTAAGACTCTTCTGTGTCTTTTTATGTCTTGATTACTCATTTCTTTTTATAACCAAATAATATTCCATTGTTTGGATATACCATGGTTTGTTCAGCCACTCACCTACCAAAAGACATCTTGGTAGCTTCCAAGTTTTGGCAGTTATGAATAATGTTGCTATAAACCTTTCTGTATAGGTTCTTGGGTGAACATAAGTTTTCAATACATTTGCATATATACCAAGTGGCATGATTGCTTAATCATATGGTGAGAATATGTTTGTTTGTTTGTTTTTGCGCTATGCGAGCCTCTCACTGTTGTGGCCTCTCCCGTTGCGGAGCACAGGCTCCGGACGCGCAGGCTCAGCGGCCATGGCTCACGGGCCCAGCTGCTCCGCGGCATGTGGGATCTTCCCGGACCGGGGCACGAACCCGCGTCCACTGGATCGGCAGGCAGACTCTCAACCACTGCGCCACCAGGGAAGCCCGAGAATACGTTTAATTTTGTAAGAAACTGCCAACCTGTCTTCCAAAGTGGCCATTATGTGCTGAGTTGTGTCCCCCACAAAATTCATATGTTGAAGTCCTAACCTCTAGTACCTGAGAATGTGACTGTATTTGGAAATAAGACCTTGAAAGAGGTAATTAAGGTAAAATGAGGTCATATGAGTGGACCCTAATCTGATATGACTTGTCCTTATTGGAAAAAGTTTGGGCACAGGTGAGTATAGAGAAAAGACCATGTGAAGACACAGGGAGAAGCCAAGCCAGAGAGACTTCAGAAGCAGCCAACCGTGCTGTCACCTTCATCTTTTCATATGCTTATTTGCCAACTGTATATCATTGGTGAGTTCTCTGTTCAGATCTTTAGCCCATTTTAAAATCAGGTTGGCTGTTTTCTTATGGTTGAATTTTAAGCATTCTTTGTACATTTGGGGGAAATATTTTCTCCCATTCTGTGACTTGTCATCCTCTGAACAGTGTCTTTCACAAAGCAGAAGTTTTTCATTTTAATGAAGTTCAACTTATCAAATTTCTCTTTCATGTTGTACCTAAAATGTCATTGCCAAACCCAAGATCACTTAGATTTTCTCCTATGTTATCTTCTCAAAGTTTTAAAGTTTTGCATTTTACATTTACATCCATGATCCATTTTGAGTTAATTTTTATGAAATGTGTAACGTCTGTGTCTAGATTCATTTTTTTACATGTGAATGTCCAGTTACTCCAGCACCATTTATTGAAAAGACTATCCTTTCTCCATTGAATTGCCTTTGCAATTCAATTTGTCAAAGATCAATTGACTACATTTATGTGGACCCACACTTCTTTTTTATCATCTCACTTGCTTTTATTATTTTTTTCTAGCTTTACTGAAGTATGATTAACATAAATATTGTATATATTTGGGTTGTACAATGTGATTTTTAAGGTGTACAATGTGATGATTTAATATATGTATACATTGTGAAATGATCACCACAATCAAGTTAACTAACACATCCATCACCTCCCATAATTTGTGTGTGTGTGTGTGTGTGTGTGTGTGTGTGTGTGTGGTGAGAACACTTAAGATTTACTCTCAGCAAATTTCAAGTATATATAATACAGTATTTACTATAATCACCATGCTATACTTTAGATCCCCAGAAATTATTCATCTTATAACTAAAAGTTTGTACACTTTGACCAACATCTCTCCATTTCCCCCCATCCTGCCCCCAGCCCCAGTCCCTGGCAACCACCATCTACTTTCTGGTTCTATGAATTCAACTCTTTCAGATTCTACATATAAATGAGAACACATGTCTTTCTGTGTTTGGCTTATTTCACTTAGTGTAATGTCCTCCAGGTTCATCCATATTGTCACAAATGGCAGAATTTATTTTTTCATGCCTGAATAATATTCCATTGAATATATATATATATATATATATATATATATATCATTTTTTTTATCCATTCATCTGTCAACAGACACTTAGGTTGTTTCCATATCTTGACTATTGTGAATAATGCTTTAATAAACATGGAGTGCAGATATTTCTTTGAGATACTGATTTTATTTCTTTTGGGTGTATACTCAGAAGTGGGATTGATGGCTAGCCAAAGCAATCTTAAGAAAGCTGGAAGAATCACACGTCCTGATTTTAAACTATATTACAAACCTATACGAATCAAAACACCATGGTATTGGGATAAAAACAGGCACATAGACCAATAAAACAGACAAGAGAACCCAGCAATAAACCCTTGCATATGTGGTCAACTAATCTTTGGGAAGTGCACCAAGAACACAAATGGGGAAAAGAGAGTCTTTGCAATAAATAGTGTCGTGAAAACTGGATATCCACATGCCAAAGAATGAAACTGGACCCTTATCTTGCACCATATAAAAAGATTAACTTGAAATGGATTAAAGATTAACTGTGGGTTTATTTCTGGGTTCTACAGTTTGTTCCATTGATCTATGTGTCTACTTTTTCACCAATACAAGACTGTCTTGATTATTGCAGCTTTATAGTAAGTCTTGAAGTTAGATAGTGTCCATCCTCTGACTTTGTTCTTCTTCAGTGTCGTGATGGCTATTCTGAGTATGGACAGGATTTTGATAGGTAGAAATGGAGGTGAGAGCACTCAGGAGAGGGAACTGAGCAAAGGCTCAATAGAGGGAAGGGGGAGATGCATTGGAGGACAGTGAGTAGTTCCAGTTGTCTGTACCCTAGCTTTACAAATGTGGTAAGACTGTGTTTCCTAGAAAATAGATGCTTCCAATCACAGGTAGGGTTGTTCTTTCCTATGGGAATTTGAGTACCCAGGCCTGGAGAGGAAGAGGAGAAGGAGACCTTAGAAACACCTGTGACTGGCTGTCAAGGGCATTTTACCAGCCATGGAGCCTGGATTTAATACTGTGAACTTTTGTTGATAACATGTCTAACTTTCAGTCTGATACAAGGACAGAGAGAGAGAGCCCCCAAAGGGTTTTCCTGGGCAGTTGGTGATACTTGGGAGAAAGCCCTGATTTGGAGTCAGGAGACCTGAGTTCTAGCTTGGGCTCTGCCATTTCTGACCTCATTATGTGGGACAGTTCACTTCCCCTTCTGTGCCCCAGCTCCTCCATCTCTACTGGGGGTGATTAGAGGTGCCCAATCAGATTCCCAGGGAAGAGATTATGAGAAGCAGTTAGGTAATGTGTATGTAAACTATGAAGCACTACACAAATGTATGCAATTATGAAGGAGGTGATCCTTGAAGGAAAGGCACTATAAGGCATGTAGCATATAGTGTTTCACTTTTCTGCTTCCTTTCCCAAGTAAAAGAGCATGCATCTCATCAGTGGGTTTTCATAAGTAATTAGGAGCATCAGTGAGGATGCTCCATATACAGACCCAATCCTGCCCTAGATTTGCCTTCATATATGTGTAAATTCCTGGAAGGCAAAGGACCTACCATTTTTCTGTATGCCCATGGTTCCTAGCACAGTGTCTTACATATAGGAGACATTCAGTGAGTACAACATTGGCTTTTTAAAAACAAAACATATTGGGCTTGATAGGTGTTTATATGATAACATTAGCTGGTCACAAGCTTTGCATGAATCAGTTGGTTAAAAAAGCATGTGTGCAATATTTAGTAAAGGAAAAAATACACACATGCCATGACGCAGCCATTCCAGTCACAGCTACTGACCCTAGAGAGACTCCCACACATGAGCACAAGGAGTCGTGATCGACAGTGTTCATCTCATCATTGTCTGTAATGGAAACAACCTAAATGCCTGTCGGACAGGGGCATGAATAAACAAATTTTAGAAAATTCAATGGATTGCTGAATCACAGTTAAAATGAATCAAATCTCAAAAACTTAAGGTATAGAAAAATACATACAGTGTGTCACAATTTATTTGAAGCTGAAAACATGTAAAACAATGCTAAGTACTGTTGATTCATACATTTAACCATATGAAAGCATGCATGGGAAGGATTAATCACAGAGTTCTTTTTTTCATTTTTATTGAAATATAGTTGATTTAAACGCAAAGTTCTGATAATGGTTTCTCTAGGGGAGATAGGGAAGGGAGTGTGAAAGGGGTGAGGCTTCAATCGTAGCTGTAATATCTGAAGTAAGTGTGGCTTAAAAGGTGACTTTTGAAGTCTGCAGCAAATGTAGCATCGTAGTATATTGCCAAAGCAGAGGGGTGGGTTATTAAGTGAGTATTTTACTCAATGCTTCTTATATACCTGATATATTTCACAACTTGAAAACCCCTTTGTCAACAAGGGTTGGGAGGGCTTTAAATGAAGGTTAGGCTACACTAATAAAAGCAATGTGCCCCAAACTAGACACAGGATTAGTCTCTCAATTCTGCCATGTGGTGGCACCACACTCCCCAGGGAACACTGACAAATCAGAGCCCAAGGGGTGGGGAGGGAGGTAGGTTGGATGCTGGAGGGCTCAGGAACCTTCTAGTGTGAGGAAAGTTAAAGGAACAGGAAATGTTTAACTTGGAATAGAGAGGATTCGAAGGGACATAGGACCCCAGTCTTCAAATATCTCAAGTGGGGCAGAAAGCATCCTCCATACCCCGTGTGGTCCCACAGGAGCAAGTGGGGTAGAAGCTGGGAGGTAGAGGGGCAGATCCCACTCACCCTCAGAGCCACACCTGTGGGACTCTGTATGCCAGCTGCTGGGTAAAGTCTGAGCACCCTTGCCCAGCAGTGATAAGGATGAGGAGCTGATCTTCCAGGCTCTGGGGATGCTGCAGGGGGCATTCTTGCTCTGTGTCAGAGGTTGGCTAGGGAAACTACAAGATCCTTTCTGCTGCTGAGATCCTTACAAATTCAAATTTATATGAGCCTATAGTTGTAAAACTATTACAACATTTATTTTTTAGTGCTGGTATTCCAAAAGGTAACAATAACGAATAGTATTCTATTGTCATATCTTCTAGGAGTTTCTATTCTTTTTTTTTTAAGCTTTTTTTTCGGTTGTGCCAGGTTTTAGTTGTGGCAGGTGGGCTCCCTAGTTGTGGCTCACGGGCTCCTTAGTTGCAGCACATGTGCTCCTTAGTTGTGGCTCACGGACTCTTTAGTTGTGGCATGTGAACTCTTAGTTGCAACATGCATGTGAGATTTAGTTGCCTGGCCAGGGATTGAACCCACATCCCCTGCATTGAGAGGCGGATTCTTAACCACTGAGCCACCAGGGAAGTCCCTAGGAGTTTCTATTCTTTTTTCCTTTCTTTCCTTCTATTTTTCTCTGGGCATGTCTCTGTTGCTGGTGGTTTTGTACCTATGTTTGTATGTCTCTCTCTGCATTTCTTGTGTCTTTGTCTTTCCTTTCTGGTTGTCTGTCTGTCTGTATCTCTCTCTTATTTTCTCTTTGCTTCCCTTTCCTCACCCACCAACACTCAACTTCCTCTACCTCATCTTTTTTCCAAGTAACATTGTCTCATGTATATATTTTTTTAATTCACTATATTGAGGTAAAATTTACACATGTAATAAAATTCACTCACTTTAAGTTTTGTCAAATGAATCCATTCATGAAGCCACCACCACACCAAGGCAGAGCATTTCATGTTCCCTGCTGCCCTTTGCAGTGGGTCCCCTCCCCCATCCCCTGGCATTTGGTGACCACTGATTTGCTTCTGTCACTATTGTTTTGCCTTTTCTAGAATGTTATATAAATGATATGTATTTTTTTGTGCTTGGCTTCTTTCACTTAGCATAATGCTTTTGAGATTCATCTGTTCTTGTATGTATCTGTAGTTCATTCCTTTTTGTTACTGAGTAGTATCCCACTGTATGGATTTATCACAGTTTGCAGTATTCACCACATTGATATTCATCTGTTCACAAGTTGATGGATATTAGAGTTGTTTCCACTTTGAGTCAGTAAGAATAAAGCTGCTGTGAACACTCATGTAGCAGGTCTTTATGTGGACATATGTTTTTATTTCTCTTGGGTAAATACCTCGGTGTGGAATTGCTGGGTCATATGATATGTGTATTTAACTTTATGAGAAACTGTCAAAGTGCTTTCCAAAGTGGCTGTGATATTTTGCATTCCCACCAGCAATATCTGAGGCATTCCGTTGCTCCACATCCTCACTAACACTTGGTATGGTAAGTCTTTTTAATTTTAACCATTCTAGTGGGTCTATGGTGACATCTCATTTCAGTTTTAGTTTGTATTTTCCTAGTGACTAATGATGTTGAACATGCTTATTAGCTTTTCATATAACTTTTGATGAGGTGTCTGTTCATTCTTTTGTCCATTTCTTTAATCGAGTTGTTTATCTTCTTCTTACTAAATTGTAAGAGTTCTTTATGTATAAAGCATATAAGAACTTCATCACATATATATGCCAATATTTACCTCCCAGTCTGTGGCTTGTCTTTCATTTTCTTGACAATGTCTTTTTTTTTCTGTTCTCTTTTTTTTAAATATTTTTATTTTATTTTATTTTTATACAGCAGGTTCTTATTAGTCATCAATTTTATACACATCAGTGTATACATGTCAATCCCAATCTCCCAATTAATCCCACCACCACCACCACCACCCCACGGCTTTCCCCCCTTGGTGTACATACGTTTGTTCTCTACATCTGTGCCTCTATTTCTGTCCTGCAAACTAGTTCATCTGTACCATTTTTCTACGTTCCACATATATGTGTTAATATACGATATTTGTTTTTCTCTTTCTGACTTAACTTCACTCTGTGTGACATTCTCTAGATCCATCCATGTCTCAACAAATGACCCAATTTCGTTCCTTTTTATGGCTGAGTAATATTCCATTGTATATATGTACCATACCTTCTTTATCCATTCGTCTGTCTATGGGCATTTAGGTTGCTTCCATGACCTGGCTATTGTAAATAGTGCTGCAATGAACATTGGGGTGATGTGTCTTTTTGAATTTTGGTTTTCTCTGGGTATATGCCCAGTAGTGGGATTGCTAGGTCATGTGGTAATTCTATTTTTAGTTTTTTAAGGAACCTCCATACTGTTCTCCATAGTGGCTGTATCAGTTTACATTCCCACTAACAGTGCAAGAGTGTTCCCTTTTCTCCACACCCTCTCCAGCATTTGTTGTTTGTAGATTTTCTGATGATGCCCATTCTAACTGGTGTGAGGTGATACCTCATTGTAGTTTTGAGTTGCATTTCTCTAATAATTCACTAATTATTGTTGAGCAGCTTTTCATGTGCTTCTTGGCCATCTGTATGTCTTCTTTGGAGAAATGTCTGTTTAGGTCTTCTGCTCATTTCTGGACTGGGTTGTTTGTTTTTTTAATATTGAGCTGCACGAGCTGTTTATATATTTTGGAGATTAATCCTTTGTCCATTGAGTCATTTGCAAATATTTTCTCCCATTCTGAGGGTTGTCTTTTCGTCTTGTTTATGGTTTCCTTTGCTGTGCAAAAGCTTTTAAGTTTCATTAGGTCCCATTTGTTTATTTTTATTTTTATTTCCATTACTCTAGGAGGTGGATCAAAAAAGATCTTGCTGTGATTTATGTCAAAGAGTATTCTTCCTATGTTTTCCTCTAAGAGTGTTACAGTGTCCAGTCTTACATTTAGGTCTTTAATCCATTTTGAGTTTATTTTTGTGTATGGTGTTAGGGAGTGTTCTAATTTCATTCTTTTACAAGTAGCTGTCCAGTTTTCCCAGCACCACTTGTTGAAGAGACTGTCTTTTCTCCATTGTATATCCTTGCCTCCTTTCTCATAGATTAGTTGACCGTAGGTGCATGGGTTTACCTCTGGGCTTTCTATCTTGTTCCATTGATCTATGTTTCTGTTTTTGTACTAGTACCATATTGTCTTGATTACTGTAGCTTTACTGTAGCTGAAGGCAGGGAGTCTGATTACTCCAGCTCCGTTTTTTTCCCTCAAGACTGCTTTGGCTATTCGGGGTCTTTTGTGTCTCTATACAAATTTTAAGAGTTTTTATTTTAGTTCTATAAAAAATGCCATTGGTAATTTGATAGGGATTGCATTGAATCTGTAGATTGCTTTGGGTAGTATAGTCATTTTCACAATGTTGATTCTTCCAATCCAAGAACATGGTATATCTCTCCATCTGTTGGTATCATCTTTAATTTCTTTCATCAGTGTCTTCAGTGTCTTATAGTTTTCTGCATACAGGTCTTTGTCTCCCTAGAAAGGTTTATTCCTAGGTATTTCTTTTTGTTGCAATGGTAAATGGGAGTGTTTCCTTAATTTCTCTTTCAGATTTTTCATCATTAGTGTATAGGAATGCAAGAGATTTCTGTGTATTAATTTTGTATCCTACAACTTTACCAAATTCATTGATTAGCTCTAGTAGTTTTCTGGTGGCCTCTTTAGTATTATCTATGTATAGTATCATGTCATCTGCAAACAATGACAGTTTTACTTCTTCTTTTCCAACTTGTATTCCTTTTATTTCTTTTTCTTCTCTGATTGCCGAGGCTAGGACTTCCAAAACTATGTTGAATAATAACAGTGAGGGTGGACATCCTTGTCTTGTTCCTGATCTTAGAGGAAAGCTTTCAGTTTTTCACCATTGAGAATGATGTTTGCTGTGGGTTTGTCGTATATGGCCTTTATTATGTTTAGGTATGTTCCCTCTATGCCCACTTTCTGGAGAGCTTTTATCATAAATGGGTGCTGAATTTTGTCAAAAGCTTTTTCTGCATCTATTGAGATGATCATATGGGTTTTATTCTTCAGTTTGTTAATATGGTGTATCACATTGATTGATTTGCATATATTGAAGAATCCTTGCATCCCTGGGATAAATCCCACTTGAGCATGGTATATGATCCTTTTAATGTGTTGTTGGATTCTGTTTGCTAGTATTTTGTTGAGGATTTTTGCATCTATATTCATCAGTGATATTTATCTATAATTTTCTTTGTTTGTAGTATCTTTGTCTGGTTTTGGTATCAGGGTGATGGTGGCCTCATAGAATGAGTTTGGGAGTGTTCCTTTCTCCGCAATTTTTTGGAAGAGTTTGAGAAGGATGGGTGTTAGCTCTTCTCAAAATGTTTGATAGAATTCACCTGTGAAGCCATCTGGTCCTGGACTTTTGTTTGTTGGAAGATTTTTAATCACAGTTTCAATTTCATTACTTGTGATTGGTCTGTTCATATTTTCTATTTCTTCCTGGTTCAGTCTTGGAAGGTTATATCTTTCTAAGAACTTGTCCATTTCTTCCAGGTTGTCCGTTTTATTGGCATAGAGTTGCTGGTAGTAGTCTCTTAGGATGCTTTGTATTTCTGAGGTGTCCGTTGTAACTTCTCCTTTTTCATTTCTAATTTTATTGATTTGAGTCCTCTCCCTCTTTTTCTTGATGAGTCTGGCTAATGGTTTATCGATTTTGTTTGTCTTCTCAAAGAACCAGCTTTTAGTTTTATTGATCTTTGCTATTGTTTTCTTTGTTTCTATTTCATTTATTTCTGCTCTGATCTTTATGATTTCTTTCCTTCTGCTAACTTTGGGTTTTGTTTGTTCTTCTTTCTCTAGTTCATTTTGGTAGAAGGTTAGATTGTTTATTTGAGATTTTTCTTGTTTCTTGAGGTAGGCTTGTATAGCTATAAACTTCCCCCTTAGAACTGCTTTTGCTGCATCCCATAGGTTTTGGATTGTCGTGTTTTCATTGTCATTTGTCTCTAGGTGTTTTCTGATTTCCTCTTTGATTTCTTCAGTGATCTCTTGGTTATTTAGTAACGTAGTGTTTAGCCTCCATATGTTTGTGTTTTTTACATTTTTTCACCTGTAATTCATTTCTAATCTCATAGGATTGTGGTCAGAAAAGATGCTTGATATGATTTCAGTTTTCTTAAATTTACTGAGGCTTGATTTGTGACCCAAGATGTGATCTATCCTGGATAATGTTCCATGCACACTTGAGAAGAAAGTGTAATCTGCTGTTTTTGGATGCAATGTCCTATAAATATAAATTAAATCTATCTGGTCTATTGTGTCATTTAGAGCTTCTGTTTCCTTATCTATTTTCACTTTGGATGATCTGTCCATTGGTTTAAGTGAGGTGTTAAAGTCCCCCACTATTACTGTGTTACTGTCGATTTCCTCTTTTACAGCTGTTAGCAGTTGCCTTATGTATTGAGGTGCTCCTATGTTGGGTGCATATGTTTAAGGTAATTATCGATATGTATGTTCCTATGACCATTTTCTTAATTGTTTTGGGTTTGATTT
This sequence comes from Mesoplodon bidens, assembly GCF_964165515.1. Taxonomy (NCBI): domain Eukaryota; kingdom Metazoa; phylum Chordata; class Mammalia; order Artiodactyla; family Ziphiidae; genus Mesoplodon; species Mesoplodon bidens. The sequence continues at coordinate 110,441,849 of NC_138161.1, read as the reverse complement.
TGTAGGTCCTTTTCTTCTCTCGTGTTTTCCACTTAGAAAAGTTCCTTTACCATTTATTGCAGAGTTTGTTTGGTGGTGCTGAATTCTCTTAGCTTTTGCTTGTCTGTAAAGCTTTTGATTTCTCCCTTGAATCTGAATGAGATCCTTGCCAGCCAGAGTAATCTTGGTCGTAGGTTCCTCCCTTTCATCACTTTAAGTATATCATGCCACTCCCTTCTGGCTTGTAGAGTTTCTGCTGCGAAATCAGCTGTTAACTTTATGGGAGTTCCCTTGTATGTTATTTGTCATTTTTCCCTTGCTGTTTTTAATAATTTTTCTTTGTCTTTAATTTTTGCCAATTTGATTACTATGTGTCTCGGTGTGTTTCTCCTTGGGTTTATCCTGTATGGGACTCACTGCACTTCTTGGACTTGGGTGGCTATTTCCCTTCCCATGTTAGGGAAGTTTTCGACTATAATCTCTGCAAATATTTTCTCTGGTCCTTTCTCTCTCTCTTCTTCTGGGACCCCTATAATGCCAATGTTTTTGCATTTAATGTTGTCCCAGAGGTCTCTTAGGCTGTCTTCATTTCTTTTCATTCTTTTTTCTTTATTCTGTTCTGCAGCAGTGAATTCCACCATTCTGTCTTCCAGGTCACTTATCCGTTCTTCTGCCTGAGTTATTCTTCTATTGATTCCTTCTAGTGTAGTTTTCATTTCAGTAATTGTATTGTTCATCTCTGTTTGTTTGTTCTTTAATTCTTCTAGGTCTTTGTTAAACATTTCTTGCATCTTCTCAATGTTTGCCTCCATTCTTTTTCCGAGATCCTGGATCATCTTCACTATCATTATTCTGAATTCTTTTTCTGGAAGGTTGCCTATCTCCACTTCACGTAGTTGTTTTTCTGGGGTTTTATCTTGTTCCTTCATCTGGTACATAACCCTCTGCCTTTTCATCTTGTCTATCTTTCTGTGAATGTGGTTTTTGTTCCACAAGCTGCAGGATCGTAGTTCTTTCTGCTTCTGCTGTCTGCCCTCTGGTGGATGAGGCTATCTAAGAGGCTTGTGCAGGTTTCCTGATGGGAGGGACTGGTGGTGGGTAGAGCTGACTGTTGCTCAGGTGGGCAGAGCTCTGTAAAACTTTAATCTGCTTGACTGCTGATGGGTGGGGCTGGGTTCCCTCCCTGTTGGTTTTTTGGCCTGAGGCAAGCCAACACTGGGGCCTATCTGGGCTCTTTGGTGGGGCTAATGGCAGACTCTGGGAGGGCTCACACCAAGGAGTACTTCCCAGAACTTCTGCTGCCAGTGTCCTTGTCCCCACAGTGAGCCACAGCCACCCCCCGCCTCTGCAAGAGACCCTCCAACACTAGCAGGTAGGTCTGGTTCAGGCTCCCCTGGGGTCAGTGCTCCTTCCCCTGGGTCCCACTGCGCACACTACTTTGTGTGTGCCCTCCAGGAGTGGAGTCTCTGTTTCCCCCAGTCCTGCTTGACAATGTCTTTTGAAGAGTAAATTTTTAAAAATTGATGAAGTCCAGTTGGTAGTTTCTCTTTTATGGCCCATACGTTTTGTGTCCTAAAAAAATTTATCTAACCAAGGCTCACAAAGATTTTGGCCTACATTTTCTTCTAGGCTTTTGGCCAGAATATGATTTGACTGAATCCTGACTCTCTCCAGAATAGCTGTACGTGCCCCCTCCCACCAACAGCTCAGGTTTCCTCTAATCCACAGCTCCACAACATTTGGCATTATTCAGCTTTCTAACATCTGCCAGTCTAATCGGTAAAAAGTGATATTACTTTGTTATTTTACTTTGTACTGTTCTGATGACTGAATTAAGTCAGTGTGCCTTTTATCTATGTGACTCCCAGTTGATTTTCTTCTCTTGTGTATCCTCAATTGAAAGTGTTTCCCAGGCCCTTTTCTGAGCTTCCCACAAGTATCATTTGGTCCTTCTGCCTTGTTTATTGTCATCACTGATGAAAATCAGATGTAATCAGAGGCAAACTAATTCTTCCCCCCAGTCATTGGCTTACATGGTGAGTGGTATCATGAACAAGCAGGTGCCTGAATTCCAGGAGGAAGCCTCCATCAGTAGGGCTTTTGCTCCTACAGTGTTTGTTTTCTTTTTAATTGCAACAAGTAATGCAACAGCCAGCCTTTTTAGACATCATATTTGGGGCTCTGTCCTCAAGAAGGGAAACCATTCCTTTCTCAAGATGTTTGCTCCTTGCTAATAACATTGGAAAGTCATCATTATTCTGTCTTTCTCCTCTCTGGGAAAGGCAGATGTGGCTGCATGAATTATCTGTTTGAGAGTCCAAGGCTCTGTCTTGAACATGTGTGCAATTCTGTGAGGCAGGTCAGGCCTATGCTGTGGAAGAAGTAGGCTCAAAAGTAGAATTTGGAAAACGAATAATACTCTGTCCAAATACTCTCTCAGTAACAAGCCAAATAAAAAATGATATAAACCTCCCCTACATACTTTAACAATTATAAACAACATTTTAGGTATTACACTAAAATGCCAGTGCTTAGACCACTGCAGGCTGACTGCACAAGTTAAGCAGCGTCAGGATCAAGCTACATAAACCCTCTAGGGGTAGATTCTTGTAAGGTCAAAAGTGTAGTCAGATTTCCCTTTGAGAGTCCCTGGGATCCTGTCACACATCATCTCAGAAACTGTTTTGCAAGTGTGGGTCATCATTTTCTCTGGTCATCTGTAGACTGTATTTTCATCCTGGATATTCTCTGAGTTCTACCCACAGTATAGTCTCCTTCTCCTTCTAGTCTGATCTCATCTCCTGCACAGGTGGCCACATTTTACTACTCGAGGTACTACATTTAGCAAGGAAAATCTGATGCTTTAAGAAGCAAAATATGTACATCTCTACACCTCACCCCCATTGATACACATCACCTCAGCTATGGATACATTCAAGAAGAAAAGGGCTGTCCTGGTTTCAGAAGAATAACTCATTGGCAGCCACCCCAGTGTTTAGTAGCAGAAGGGTAATGTTTGTACAGGGCCACAGTATACAGTTGTGCAGTTGGTGCACTGCACATAAAGGGCCAGTAGAACTTGTGAATGGAGACTGAAATCCAAGCTGAGTGTCCTGACTTGGAGGTGGCTCTTCCCAAAAGGGGCAGCACAAAGGTGCCCTGTAAGCTACCAGAGGCCCCCACAGGGTCAGTGCTGGATCCCAGAGGGCCAGACCCAGGGCTTAGGGAAGGATGAGAACAGGTTCAGGTTGCTGTTTTATTGCACCTTGTAGAAATGATATGCTTAGGAGGCTGCTTGAGAGATTGCACATGAGTGACATCAGAGAAAAGGGCTACATCAGCAGTTCTCAATGGAGGAAGGGGGAAGGGGTTGCCCCCGAAGGACAGTTGGCAACATCTTGAGGTATTTTTGATTGTCATGACTGGGGGCTGCTCCTGGCGGTTAGAGGCCAGAGATGCTGCTAAACCTCCTACAAGCCACAGGACATGCTCCATATTAGATCCAAGAAATCAGTAGTGCCACTGTTGAGAAACCCTGGGTGATGTGAAGATAAGAGGAATGAGTTTCCTCCATAGGTGGATGTGTGGGTAATAATGTGGTTGTTTTAACCTATATTTAAGAGTGGCCAGTTGTATACTTCAGGTTTTTCCTTGAAGTAAAGGTTCCTCCTCCACCCCAATCCTACCCCGTCCCACTCTCATTTCCTTCTCACCTGTCCCCTGGTGCCATGGGAAAACAAGATGCTCAAAAGAAACTTCTGCATAATGATTGTGCGAGTGTCCGTGTGCATGTGTCTACATGTGTGTGAGAGAGAAACCAAGACAGACTGAGAAACAGAAAAAGACACTTAGAAATGCAGAAAGAGGTGTGCAGAGAAAGACAGATAGTGAGGGAGTCGGGCGAGAGGTAGACGGAAAGAGAGAGAAAAAAACCCGCAGAGGACTGATCTCCAACTGATATTTTTTTTTCAACAAATCCCACCTATAATATGCCTGAGCCTGGAAACTCAGTGATAACAAGTCCAGGTCGCTGCATTCCACAGTCTCTCCAAGAGACAAAGGCCACCAGCTGTAACAAGTGTGGAAAGTAGAAAGCTCACAATAAGTCACAAGCAAAGCTGGAGGGAACGTGGATGAGGGGCACACTTTGTTCTGAGGGTGAGGTGGGAGCGCCGGGGGAGGCTTCGGGGGAGGCGACCACTGAGGTGAACAGGGAGGAGAAGCATTTTGTTGTGGGAACAGAATGAGGAGTGAGGATTCTTGGTAGGTGGGTTTGGGGAATGGCAGAGGGTTGGGAGGTGAGGATGCAGGGTGAACCTGGGCATGGAGGAGTAGCGGTGAGAAAGGAGGTTGAAAAGGGCAGTTATGACCTGCATGAACCCCCAGGGCAGGATTAGACCTTGAATCCGTGCTTGAAGTTGTACACGTGGAGGATGCCTGGAGTTTCTTGTGTAATATTTCCTCACCTCTTTCCAGCTTTTGCCCTTTCAGTGAGGCCTACCCCAGTGACCCTATGAAAAACTTCAACCCACCCCAGGCATCCCCAGCCCCTTTATCCTTTCTGTAGTACTCATCACCTAATAACATGTTATGTACAATTTATTTATTAATTTAATGTTTTTATTCCTTGACTAGAATATAAGCTTTGTGAGAGCAGGGATTTTCTTTCTTTTCTTTTTTTAAAATTAATTAATTTATTTATTTCTGGCTGCATTGGGTCTTCGTTGGTGCGCGTGGGCCTTCTCTAGTGGCAGCGAGCAGGGGCCACTCCTCGTCATGGTGCGCGGGCTTCTCACTGCGGTGGCCTCTCTTGTTGCAGAGCACCAGCTCCAGGCACACGGACTTCAGCAGTTGTGGCACATGGGCTCAGTAGTTGTGGCTTGCGGGCTCTAGAGCACAGGCTCAGTAGTTGCGGCGCACAGGCTTAGTTGCTCCGCGGCATGTGGGATCTTCCCCAACCAGGGCTCAAACCCATGTCCCCTTCATTGGCAGGCGGATTCCCAACCACTGTGCCACCAGGAAAGTCCCAGGGATTTTCTTCTGTTTACTAAGGTATCTAAACCAGTGCATCGTGCATCATAAATGCTCGATAAATATTTGCTGAATGGATGAACAGGGGAGCTGGAGACATTCCCCCAGCTGTCAGCCCCTTCCCAGAACTTTACATTTCTGATAGCTGCTCCTCAGGAGGTATGATAGTTTTCTAGTGTTGCATAACAAATTACCACAAACTTAGGGGTTTAAAACAACACACGTGTTTTATCTCACAGTTGCTGTGCAGTCAGGAATCCCAGCAAAGCTTATCTGGATCTGCTGTTTAGGGTCTTTTAAAACTGTAATCAAGGTGTCAGCTGGTATAACTGAGTCACTTTGCTGTACGGCAAAAATTAACACAACATTGTAAATCAACTGTACTTCAATTTAAAAAAAGAAAAGGGTGTCAGCTGGGGCTGAGTCTCACCTGAGGCTCTGCTGAGGAAGGATCCACTTCCAAAGTTCCCTCAGGTTGTTGGCAGAGCCCAGTTCCTGTGGCTACGTGACACAGAGCTTCCGTTTCTTGTTGGCTGTTAGCCAGAGGCTGTTCTTAGCTCCTAATGCCCTTCTGCAGTTTCTTGGCACGTGGGATTCCCCAACGTGGTCACTTGCTTCCTCAAAGCTATAGCAAGGGAGAAAGAGACTCCAGCAAGATGGGCACTACAGTTTTATGGAACAGAATAATGTAATTACATACACATAGTCACCCACATCCTGTCACCTTTGTCTTATGGTAGAATCAAGCAAGTCATAAGTTCTACCCACACTCAACGGGAGGGGATCACACAAGGGCGTGAACAACAGGAGGTGGGATCAGAGGGGCCATTTTGACAGGAAGTCCACCTCAGGAGGTGACAGCTGGAGGTGATGCTTCTCCTTTGCATGCAGGCAGTCCGTTGGTCCTATGCACACCTCAACCTCTGCACCATATTAGAGTTATTTACATATGCTAAATATGTATAACATATTTGCATATCCCTCTCCCACAAGATTGGGGAAAGGAATCATTCTCACTCCTCTTCAGAGTCAGTGTCTAGCACAAAGCCTGGCACATAGGAAGTCATCAGTTTGGGAAGAATGGGTAAAAGGATGGGTGGATGGATGGATAGTGAATGGATTTATGATATATGGATGGAAGAAAGGCAGAAAATAAGGGAAGATGTGGTAACAAAACAAGGTGAAGGTAAAGCACCTGGACAGAAGGAGTGTGGCCCTCACCTGACAGCGGGCCACACACTGTGAAATGAGAAGGTGAAGCAACAGGTATGGATCTGCCCACAGTCCCAGCCTCATTCCTGGAACCGTCACTTGGACTCTTCCTACCAGGGCAGCCAAGAGACCAGAGGCAGGTAGCCCCTCTTTCCCAGATCTTCTGTTTTCTCTTTAGGAAATAGGAGTGGAAAAAATCATGAGGGATGACCAAATGTTCCATGTATGAAGACACCAATGAAATCCTGCATCTCTTTGTGACTTTGGCAGGTCTGAAGGCAATTTCCTAAGAAATAAGCTGAAGGAAGAAAACATTACTTTGTAATCCTCTCCAGGGCTCAAGGGAAAGGCTTTGGATAACAAAGGACTTTAAAAGTGCTTCAAGCAATAAACATTGAATTTTGAGCAGAACCTCCTTGAGCTCCTGCTGCAGTGAGGGGTGATGAATCCAGGCCTTGGCCTCTGAGTGCAAGATGGAAGCCAGGTCACAGGCATGCCTGGTGCTGGAGATGGGGTCTCAGGCTGTTGTTGCTCTATCAGAACTGTGAGACGGCTATCCCAGGGCAGACTCTACTGATGATGCTTATGTGTTTTCCACCCAGTAATGCCTTGTGGGAGGAAAGATGGTGACACATTTTCTGGCTGAGAGCTTTAGGCTGGGTGACCTTAGGTTAAAACTTTACATGTGCATATATTTTTTCCCCTTTTGCTTGAATTTTTATGATTTCTTTTGTTCACTTGATCAGTGACAGGTCATTTGTTTTATGTCAGGTAAAGGCCACTAATAGCCAAGGTGAGTGAATTTTGTGACAAGGTCACACCAGAGGCTATACTATTTATGTCATATGTGCTAATCAGGGCCAGACAGTAAGGCTGAGGAACACCATTGTCTTTAGAGGTGACAACTGAGCCTTTGCACGGGTCCATGTTTGTAAAAATCTTTATAACAGAAATCTGTGAAATGTTTGGTGCTTAGTCTCCCTGGTGTTGATGAACCACAGAAACTCTGGATATTCTGACCCATGAAGAAAATGTCAGATTCCAGGAAAAGGCACTTTTTTTCTTTTTTAAAATCTAAAATGAAATTTAATGCCATCTAGGAAGGAGTGGATATTCATGGGTATTTTGAGGACATATAGGTAAAGTGAGTTCAGAAATAATAGAGTATATGGAAAGATATGCAGAGGCTGAATCAAATGGTAACCTCAAAGGCACTAACTTTTAAATAAATATTTTAACCTGGATTTCTCTTGCTGTGTTTTCTTTATAACCTATCAGCCTGCCACCACCAAGCTAAAGGAGCTTAAAGCAAATCTGGAAAATCCAGTGAATAACAGTGGGGCTTTATTTACTAAAATTGCCCTGAGAGCAAAACAGTAAGGAGAACTTTAAATTTCCCAGCACAGTGTTCATCCTTGTTTTGAAAGCAATGTCCTCATTTGAGAAGAAAGGGGCTTTAATCTCTTCCTCATCACATTGGCTCCTCTCCTAGCTTTTTGTTTGAGTTCTTCCTCTCCTCTGTAGAATTCCAAACATGAGGAGCATCATTCCTCTGGATCCAAAACCAGTAACTTTACCTGGAAACATCATGAGAAACATTAGAAGACCACTAGATCCCTGCTGGGGTCTCTGTGTCCTGAGTCCACACTTCAGGTCCAAACCTTTAAAAGCTTTTTTTTTTTCTTTCTAAAATTTATTTATTTATTTATTTTTGGCTGTGTTGGGTCTTTGTTGCTGTGCGCGGGCTTTCTCTAGTTGCGGCGACGGGGGGGCTACTCTTCATTGCAGTGTGCAGGCTTCTCATTGCGGTGGCTCCTCTTGTTGTGGAGCACAGGCTCTAGGCACTCCGGCTTCAGTAGTTGTGGGACGCAGGCTCAGTAGTTTGGCTCACGTGCTCTAAAGCGCAGGCTCAATAGTTGTAGCGCATGGGCTTAGCTGCTCTGCGGCATGTGGGATCTTCCCAGACCAGGGCTCGAACCCATGTCCCATGCGTTGACAGGCGGATTCTTAACCACTGTGCCACCAGGGAAGTCCCTAAAAGCTTTAAAAGTTGACTTGGCTCAAGTGGGAAGCTTTTGTATAAAGGCATCAATAAGTACCGATTCTTCTGCTGGGGGCATAGCACATTGCTTAGCACGCTGAGGGAATACAAAAGGATTAAGGTCATGATCCTTACCCTCTGGTGACAGATGTGACTTATTCCAGGATCACTGGGAACCCCTGACCAGGGAACTGACTCTAACTGGGTAGCATTTCCAACTCAGGTAATACCTAGTGTTCACAGCCAGTCTGAGTGGCTTCATCCTGGGTTCTTGGGCAGCGTCAAAGAAAATGCAGAGCCATCACCCCACTTGTTTCCCCAGAATGGACTAATCTAGAAGATTTTCTGTAAAGGAAAAAGTGCATCATATCACACACACACATACACACACACACACCCCCCCAGGTGTTTGTCGCAAGCATGTGCTGCATATTCTCTCAGGGTCCACCTTGTGTCCCATCCCTTCCCCTGACTACTATCTTAATGGAGAGGTTTTTGATGGCACAGCCTGGACTCACTCTCAATAACTCATTCTTAGTAAATCATCTCTGTTAGAATGAAGGACTTCCTTTCCATATATTTCCCCCTTTCAACATCAGATCAAAAGGAAAGAAAAAGATGACTCACCATCTCCTGTTCTCCCAGTGAACTTGTATGACTGTCTCTTTCCTCCTGAACCTGGGTCTCTCAAACTGCTAGCTTTCCATCTCTACTCATATTTCTTCTTAAGAAATTTAACCACTGTGGAGTATTTTTCAAACGGATGAACACTTCTAACAAAAACTGCTTTCTTGATGGGTCCATATCCTTTTGACTTTCTAATATTTAAAAATGCATTTGGATACAAAGGCCTTCCCCATCTATCTTATCTGGAATAGGTCCTACCCTCCTGTCCACCCTGGCTTACCTTTCTCTATTTATACAGCCCCACTCATTTTTAAAATCAAGTTTTGTTTGTTTACTTGAATTTTTGGTCTGTCCTCCCCTGCTGGGCTGTAAGCTCCATGAGGGCAGAGACCACATCTGTTCTGCTCTCCAATGTACCCCCAGCACCTAGCAGAGTGCCTGCCATGTAGGAGAATCTTGTTAGAACATTTGTTGAATGGATAAATAAAGTAGAATGTACATAATAAGTGATATATCACTTAGCTAATTAATTGTAAATAAGTTTAACAAATTTAAATAAATTTCCTTAGCTAATTACAAGTGAAATGCAGGGTGAAGTAGAGTAGGGGGTAAGCAATGCCAGCTTTGTCAGGATTGAGTCTTTGGAGAGTGGAGGAGAGTACATAGGAGCTAACAGAGCTGACGGGTCAAACAAAGGCACCTGTCATCGTGGGCGTAAATGCCCACAGCTGCCCAGGGGTCAGGGAAGCTGAGGGAGGACCTAGGGGAGGTGAGGGCAGATATGGGCCTGGTCACTGCTTCATGCAGAGGAGGTGGGCCAGCAGATACACGACCATATGTGTGAGCTGCAAAATGACTGCTGCTTCACTTCCACCCTCCAAATCTCACATGAGAATCCCTCTGGTGGCCCACCCTATCCAAAAACATGAAGGAAAGGAAAGTGTAATGTAGCCTAGCCAAGTTAACACATTACAAAGCCACTATAATAGGCACTCAGTGTTTGTTGAAGGACTGCCTGAATGAATGAATGCTTGAACAAATGAATGATTGAATAAGCTGGCATGGCAGCAAGAGGCATTTGGCCATCTGGTCTCACCAGAATGAGCACTCTGTGAGGGATGGGATTTTTGCAGGTTTCATTCATTGCTATATCCCCAATACATGGAATGGTACCTGGCCCATGTGGGTGCTTGAGAAAATTTTGTGGAACGAACATTGAATGGTTCTGACCCAAAGTCAAAAGGACTTGTGTGGAGTCACTAGAAGACACAACTGAATGAAAATTTTTCTTTGGTACAGGGTGTGGGAAATGCATGAGGAGCCATTTTATACATTTAGCATAAATGGGCATGACGTGAAACAAAGGCAAAACCATATTTCTTTCTCTTACAACATATCTCAAGAGAGCAGAATATAAAATCGTTGTAGTGACAGTGGAGCAAATGTCATAAATAATATATCAGCTATAGAGAAGCTTGGCTACTAAGAGCCAAGAATCCTGGCTAAGGGGGACAAGAGGGGAGAGGAAAAGTGAGTTAGAAACATTTTCTTCACAGCCTTCTCCAGGTCCAGGTGGGAAGCTACAAAGCAGAGTAAATCCTAGAAGTGGCCTTGACCTGCTGTGAAACCTGACAGTCTACGGATAATACCCCAGGGCCAGAGTCATTCAATTACAACCAGGTTATACCCTTAGGCAGGCTCCTAGAACTTAGTCCTGGGAGGGCTCAAGGTTTAGCTCAAATATTCCACTTCTCTGTTGGAAGGTCTCTGTCGGAAGGTCTCACATGAACTCTGATGCAACTGGAGCATCTCTTTCACCTTTTTGTCTCCCTGCCCCTCATATGATCTCATTTTTGTTTCAAAAGATACATGCCTCCTCTCTATAACTCTTCTACAACCCTATCCCTATATATCAGAAATACCAAATGGTAACCATGGTTCTCTCTGGCTGGTGGAATTACTGGCTTTCATATGCTTTTCTTTGTGCTTTCCTGTGTTTTCCACTTTTTTTGAACATGAATTACTTCTATAATCACACACAAAACAGTACAAAAGTACTTTTAAGTACTATAACTAAGGGTAACTGGAGCAATGAAAAAGAGAACTATTGTTTGTATGTTTTCAAAATAAATATTGCCAGCAGCATCTTATATCTCAGCATGAGCAACTTAAAGTGTAGATGCTGCTTCTAAGCTACAATATCATTGATATGTGAGATACCTGTGATATAGCAACAATATGGTACTTGTACTTGGTACTGAATTTCTTCTAGATGTAGCACCCTGGGAAAGTTTATGATCAGCCAAATGTTGTTGGTTTTCAACTTGAATTAGACTTTCTTTGATCTTTATACCTGATATAAACTAAAAGACTCTCTATTTGTCCACAAAAATGAAATAAAGAAAATGAGATAACTTTCCATTTATTATGTGTGGTATCTGCAGAATTACAGACCTAAATATTAAAGAAAAGATGTCAAGGTACCAGCAGCAACACCAGATAGAAGATGGCATCCAGCAGGAGGCTGATGAAGGGGCTTGAAGACATCCTCAAATGTGAGACGAAAAACTTCCTTTACATCTACGTTGATGAAGCTACTTTGTTGACCTGGCAAGGGCTTACGGTTCCTGACAACCCTCCATATTGATAAGGGGGTCTTCAGAATCGAAAGCAACTTTCCAGCAGACTACCCATTCAAGCTACCAAAGATCACATTTAAATCGAAGATCTATCACCCGGAACATGGATGAAAAAGGGCAGGTCTGTCTGCTGGTAATTAGTGCTGAAAACTGGAAGCCAGCAACCAAAACCAACCAAATGAACCCCCCAGCACAAGGACAGTAAAAAATTCTGTAAGAACGTTGAAGAGTTTACAAAGAAATATGGGGAAAAGCGACCTGTGGACTAAAATCTGCCACAACTGATTCCAGCGTGTGAGCAGAGACCCTGAGCAGTGCATTCAGATATCCCAAAAAGCAGGACTCTGTGGAAGATCGACATGTGCCACCACCCAGCATCCGCTTGTGGCAGTTACTAATTTTCTACAGTTTTCATAATCAAAAGTGGTCTAGGTAACCTGTAAAGATAGGATTAAAATTTTAAGATGTTCTAAGAAAAAGAAAAGAAAAGATGTCAATAAATGGTGTCAGTGGACATGAAAAATGTCGTTACCACTGTGTCATGGATTTAACAAGCAGTATAATGAAAGAAAAAAAAACAGAAAAGTAAACTGAACTGAATACTTGGCTTTAAATTAAAACCAGGGCATGGGCTTCCCAGGTGGCGCAGTGGTTAAGAATCTGCCTGCCAATGCAGGGGACATGGGTTCGAGTCCTGGTCCAGGATGATCCCACATGCCGCAGAGCAAATAAGCCCGTGTACCACAACTACTGAGCCTGCGCTCTAGAGCCTGCAAGCCACAACTACTGAGCCCACATGCCACAACTACTGAAGCCCACACACCTAGAGCCCGTGCTCTACAAGAAGAGAAGCCATGGGCTTCCCTGGTGGCACAGTGGTTGAGAGTCCGCCTGCCGATGCAGGGGACATGGGTTCATGCCCCGGTCTGGGAAGATCCCACATGCTGCGGAGCGGCTTGGCCCGTGAGCCATGGCCACTGAGCCTGCGCGTCCGGAGCCTGTGCTCCGCAGTGGGAGAGGCCACAACAGTGAGAGGCCCGCGTACCGCAAAAAATAAAAGAAGAGAACCCATTGCAGTGAGAAGTCCGTGAGCAGCAACAAAGACCCAACACAGCCAAAAATAAAATAAATTTATTAAAAAAAATTATAACTGGGGCATATTTGAGGACTAAGTTTTATGATTCATCCCTATTTTCATAGCAGGTTAAAACCCATTGACAATAAAAAAGTATCAAAGTTTCTTCACCCAAATATCTCCAAACAAATCACTAGAGGTGTCCTCAGTAAAGTGGGTATGTAAGATTAAGATCATTCTAGACTTTGGAGAGCTAAATTTTATGTTTCCTTCTGCCCTAATTCCTGGTAGAGGTGAGTCAATAAGAGGAAAACTCACTTCTGTCCCCAGGTCACAGCCCTGGTCTTCCTCTGCTTCTCCTCTTCTCTCAGACTTCTTCCTTATTTTATCCCCAGGTTCAGTGCTTCAGCCAAGCAAGGCCCAGGGCCCTCCTGAGGACTGAAGGATTGGACAGAGGACAAGCTCACTGCCATTTCCCATCATTTGTATCCAGGCAAAAGTGGGTGAAATGAGCATCAAGGGCAGTCTTGGGAAGGGTGTGAAGGATGGAGACAGAGGGAGAGTCAGCAAAGGGAAACTGGCTGCCTGAGAAGCATGTGGAAGGGAAAGGAGCAGTCCTCTTGGACGGGAAGAATTGCAGGAACGCTGTATGTACATGTCTGTGTCCCAGGTTTGGTTTGCACTAGATGAGAGAGTGACCTCTTTTTCCCACAAAGAACGCTTGTCCAAAATCAGCCAGGCACTTCGTTCTACGCTCTCCAGATCAGCTCAGGGCTCTCACTAACTTCGCAAGGCTGGTTCTGATCTGACCACTAGAGACTTATCATAAAGAGTCTGCCTTTCTCCTGGAGTCCAAGGACCTCAGCTCTCAGCCACACACAATCACATAGATATATAATTAATATATCTATGATAAACCCTCCTCAAATAATCAGTTCTTCAATTTGGTGGAAGAACCAACCAGACCATTTGGGTCCTGAAAATAAACTAACCCATGGAATCCTGGAATGTTCCCATTCTCAACCCCTTATTTTGTGCTGGAGACTTTCATAATCACCAAGTGTCCACTAGACTGAGTGCTAAACAAGTTCATAGAGGTAAGACCATGAGAAAAACACACAGAAGAAATTCTGGTGTTAAAACAAACTCTGTGAGGACAAAATGTACTTGGAGTTCGACTCCATCTCTTCTGTCTCGTGGTGGGTTACTACAGTTCATCAGGAAAATAGTTTGAAATTTGCAAAATCTCCAAATCCTGCCTTGGGGAGTCTGTGCCTGTTGGCTTTCTCACAACTTCTTTGTGACCATAGGATGGGTTTAATAACCACACTCCGGGTTGCACAACTATTATTATCCCCATCAGAGAAATGCAGTGCAGAAAAACAGAAACTGTGTTTGCATTTCCTGTTTCATATAAACAGTTTCATCTAAGACAACAGCATAAGCTATTCATCCATGACTATAGTCCTCTTCTGGTGCTGAAGCTGGAGGGCCTGCAGCAAATGGTTTCAAAATGGAAGCATCTTCCCCATCTGCACTCTCCACATGGCCTCCTTTCTCACCTCACAGCCTATATCTCTGACTCTCTACCCCCATGGTGGGTGCATAAAAGAAATGGGGACCTAGTGGGTCTTGGTGCTTCTGAGGAAGCCCACAGGCCCTGATCAGAGCTGACATTTTGGGAAGTAGAGTGAGGCCAGTGGACTTAAAGATGCAAGCAGAGTTATGTAAGGATCCAAGGATTTTAATGGTTCCTAAGCTAATACAACCTTCCCCCAACTTCCCTTTCTGACTCCCCTGACCTGCCTGGGGTCTTGTCTTCTTCCCATACTAGGTACCAAATCACAGTCATAGAATGTTAGTGGCAAGAAAGGATGAACTTTGATCTGGGCAGAGGAAGTTCCTTGGCAAAGTCAGCCACAGATTGATGACAAAGCTGGGCCTAGAACCCTTCTGTCTTGATTCACAGACCTGTGCTCTTTCCAGAAGCCCTAACATGAAGAGAATTCTTTAACTGAGCTGTTATGGAGATTCTCACTGATTCTTGGCTGTAAATAATAATGGCCTGTCAAGATACACAAAATAGGATAAACCTTAGTTGGCTACAACATCATTGAGAGGAGACTACAAACTCCCTCATCCCTGACACTCTCCGGGATCTGAGTAGGGTCTAGTATCATGGAGGACAAGGTTGGTCACATGAATCCTTCCTTCCCTCTGCTGTCCACCCAGTGACCATTCACAGCATGACTCATCCCTAACATGTTTAGCTGTAGGTCTCTAAAATTTTAGATGCTCAGGAAAGGAAGAGGCCTTAAAGAGCATACAGAATAACCACATGTCTGCGTGTATCACATATGTTAGAAGCAGCTGCATGTCTAAAGGCAGCCTCCTATGCCTGTGTCCACAGATCCCTGTGGGACTTGAAGATCTGGCAGTTATCTGGTTAATCTGAACAGGTAGCAGTTAAGCTGTATATTTCAAGCCAGAATGTTCACTATGCCACTTGCATTATTCTATTTGGCAGTCTACACAGCAGGACTCCTATAGTAGAGCTAGAAATTCCCCTCCACTTATCCAGTTTTCCAATCTAAAGTCCTAAGGGTATCCCTCTGCTCTGCAGGACGTCCTAATGTAGCCATTTATCCCCTGGGCCATTTCCTTGGCCCACTCTGTCCCTGGACCAGAGATGTGCTTCCTCCCAGCCCAGCACAAATGCTATGGGAGGCCTGGTACAGCGACCTGGGCTCAGCTGACCCCGCCACTCCATCTGTTCATGGGAACAGTGCTTCCTTTGTACCATTGTTTGGTTTTTTGTTTTTTGGTTGTTGTTTTTTTAAATTTTTCCTTCTCCCCTGTTTCAAACTCAGTCCCTCAGGGCCTCAGTTGAAGCCATCCCTGCCCAAGCACATCCCCACACTACAACTTGTAATTATTCCCTAAGCAGGCCATGGATATCTTTTCAAATAACCCTCCTGAAGTTGGAAGGTCCTGGGAAATCCAGTCACTTCCCCTCAACTGGAAGCACCAGCTTCTGGAAAATTCCACATCTCTGAGCCCTGGCTAGTGGGAGAAAAGGGGAGGGGGTGAATTAGGTTGATGCCGAAATCTTTATACCATCTGTTGGGTTCTTTTGAGTGAGTTAGGGTGAATCTCAATGAAGTGAAATTCTCAACCTGGAATAGTTATGACAACCTGAAGATCATCTCAGGCCAAATGTAGAGAAAAAAGGCAAAGTGTGTGTGTTCATCCCTTAGGGTTGTGAGGTGGGACCTTCCTTCAGGCCCAGCAGACTTTCTTCAGGGGAGCCCTTCCTTGACCCTTTTAAGAAAATCATGGGCCTTCTGGTCATGATTGAAATCTCCCTATTTGAAGCAGATTTGGTGAACCAACTCTTTCATTCACATATTTTTCTTTTAAAAGTTGAGTTTGTTTTCCTAAATTTTTGTTATTCTAACTACATCAAAGCAGCCCAGTCCAAAGACATAGAATGTGCTAGGAAAGCAGACATTGGATCACTTAGGGCAAAATGTATATAAGGCATGTTTACTTGAGAGTTCATGACACCAAAGATAAAAGGATTTCTGGCTGACAGGTCAACAGCCTTCTTTTCCTGGAGACTAGGGTCCCCTGTGGTCCCAAGTTACCCAGAGTGGTACCTGCAAGGCTGAGCCCTGAGATGCTAAGATTCCCTAAGCTTTGCCCATCTCTCGAGTGGATATGGCTGTGGGAGGGGAAGGTAAGAGACAACTTGCAGCCCCTGGACAGTCAGAACGGAGCTGCCCAGGGCCCCTCACAGCAGGGTTCAGAGATCCTGAGTCTTCAGGAGTTTGTCTGGTTAATGGCCATGTTCAGCTTCTCCTACAAAGGTCACTGATCCAGGTGAGGGAAGCTGAGAAACAAGTGACCAGAGCAACTACTCAGAGGGGAAAGAAGTCAGAATAGCAAAGTCCACAAGGACAGGGATTTGATCTTGTACACCTCATCTTCCTGGTGCCTAGCAAAATGACTAGTCCTTACGACGTGCTCCGTAAACATTTGTTAAATTAATAAATTATTGATTTATGAGAACAGGTCAAAGATTTAGGCTTGGGGTGGGGGAGACAGAAGGAAGTCTAAGGGGATTAGTCAGAAACCTCAAGGGAATCTTGGTAAGTCTCAGAATCATTGACTCAACAGAGGAAGTCCCTTTACTCCAAGACCCAAGTCCAAATGCAGCTCCCACTATGGTTGGGACATATGGTATGAGCTTAGTGACACTTGAACCTTCTCACGTCAAATTAGATGGCGGCCTGAGGTAAGGTATTGCCACTGGGGAAACAGAGAAGGGATGAAATAGAAATTTAGGTGGCTGGGTGGAGAATATTTGGAGACAGAGTATGTAGGTATTGAAGAAAAGTGACTCAAAGGTAAAAATAATATAGAGACAATATCTACTTCATGGGGTTACTGTAAGGAGTAGATGAATTAACACACAGAGTCTCTGGAATAGCATTTGAGTGCCACTGGGTAGGTTTTTTTTTTTTTTTTTTTTGCGGTACGCGGGCCTCTCACTGTTGTGGCCTCTCCTGTTGTGGAGCACAGGCTCCGGACGCGCAGGCCCAGCGGCCATGGTTCACGGGCCCAGCTGCTCCGCGGCATGTGGGATCTTCCCGGACCAGGGCACGAACCCGTGTCCCCTGCATCCGCAGGCGGACTCTCAACTACTGCACCACCAGGGGAGCCCTGGGTAGGTTCTTAATAGAAAGAGCTTTCTCCTCCTCCTCATCCCTCTCTATTTTCATTAAAGATCAGACTATCCCACCTGAAAACCTCAGAGTGCCCACCCCAAGGAGGCTCTGCCAGCGGTGTCTTTATGTGAATGTCATGACTGAAGGCCATGGACACACCCGTGCCTCTACTGGTCCCCACTGAACAGATAGAAATAAAAGTGTCTTCTCTCCAGGACTGCGTCAGGAAAACCCTGAAAGCCATTCTCTCACAGTCAGAATGTTTTCTTTGTTGCTCTGAGATAGAACCAACATCTCTGTAAAGGACAAAGAGGCAGCTTGACTCATAAGCCGAGCAGACGCTATGGGCTGAGTGACAGCTACACAGGGGTAGCTGGAGCTGAACCCCTGAGACTTCAATATTTGTTGTGGTATATATTATGACAAGGTGTGGGAGACCTTTTTAAAAACCAGATACATGTATTTCTGAACGTCAGGTTCACATGCAGCCTCAGGCCTCTCCAATCACATTCATCCTAAGCTCTCCTGATGTGTCTTCAAGGCCCCCAGAGAACGGAAAAGGACCAGACATGTCTGGCCACATTTCTGATTCTTTCCCTCCAAATATTTTCATGCCCTCACTTATTCAACAAACATTTACCAAGCTCCTACTTTGTGCCAGGCACTGTGCTGGAAGCTGGAGCTTCAAAGAAATAAGGCCACATCCCTTCCCACGTACAGCCCTGTAGGGAAGACAGACAAACCACACACTAGAACACTGGGGGATGTGTAAGAGAGAGATTTTGCAAACAGTCCTGGGAGCACAGAGGAGGCCACAGAGCCCAACCAGTGTTTCAGTGTTCCTGGAGGACCAGCAAGAGTTGACCAGGTGAAGAGGGCAGGGGGGTCTTCCAGGTAAGGGAGCAGCAAGCAGGATGGCCAAAGGCAAGCAAGACAATGACTCAGTGATTCTCACCTCCCTGCACATTGAAATCGTTTGCAGAGCTTTTATTTTCTTATTTTTATTTTTTGTTGAAGTATAGTTGATTTACCATGTTGTGTTAGTTTGTGGTGTACAGCAAAGTGATTCAGATATAGATATATATATTCTTTTTCATATTCTTTTCTATTATGGTTTATTATAGGATATCGAATATAGTTCCCTGTGCTACACAGTAGGACCTTGTTTATCTATTTTATATATGGTAGTTTGTATCTGGTAATCTCAAACTCCTAATTTATTCCTCCGCTGCTTTCCCCTTCGGTAACATAAGTTTGTTTGCTATGTTGGCAGAGCTTTTAACAGTTACTGATGCCTAGGCCCTCACACAGATCTATTAAGTCAGAATCTTTGGAGATAGGGCCCAGGAATCAGTCTTATTAAATGCACCCCAGGTATATGTGACCAGAGTTAAGGACCACTGGACTAAGGAAGAGTCACTAACACAAGACATTTGGGAAAAAAGCACAAAAGAATACTATAATAGTTCACTCCATCAATAATTCTAAAATAGAGGCTCTTAGACCCCATGCAAAGCATGTAAGACCAAGGGATGCATTGATGTATTCTCGAGTCAGTAACAGATCTACTATACAGTCTCCACCCAAATCCAGAAACCAATGAAATCTGTGGTTCTCAGTCATCTCCTCTCCCCCACACCCACTTGCTCCCTCCAGGAGATGTAGCCCATGAAAAACCACTTGCCATTCTTAATGGAGTATGCTGTGGCTCTCAAATCCAATAATACTCTCTTCATCGCTGTAATGAGGGCCAACTTGTATTTCAGAAAACTTAAAAGGAGGCTCCAAGGCCAAACACAAAACTCCAGACACAGTACAACAATACCACTTTTGACAAAGTGCATAATCAATAAATCAAATGGTCATTTTCTTAAAGACTTAGATGGAGACATAGAAATCCTGTTCTTCAAATTGGGGCATGTCCATTGTAAGAGGGACTTCCTTGGACCAAGAGACTGGCCAATAGCTCCCATTCACGAGAAGATGAATTCAGAAGTGGTTATGAATCCCAGTTCAGCCACTCGCTGCACCATGTGGGGCAAGTACTAACCTGTGAGCAAGTTCTCTGCTCCACGAAATGGATATAATTATATCTACCTTTCATGGTTGCTCTTGGCTTAAAGGAGATAATATATGTAGAGTACCCAGCATAACAAGTGTCTAGTACCCGAGAGCTGGCTCATCAGTCAGTGAAAACTCTCTATTTGTTCTACCATCACTTTATTATCGGAAACTGTGTTACAGGAGCGAAAGTAACACAGGTAGAAGGACGGGCCAGGTCATGGTTCTCCTCCTGCTGCCACCCTCGCCCTCCCTCTTATCTTCTCCCTCGAGGCAGCACGTGGCACCTGAGACTCTAAGTCTGCAGGCTGCTCCTGCCTCTCGGGGGTGTGCCCCAAATACACATCTAAGTGTGTGATGGTTCAGCCCCTCTACCCAGATGAAGATAGCATGTGAGAGCCTGGAGTCTGGCTCTCTCCCTCTGTCACCTGGGCCCCAGCCCAAATGTGATGCTCCATCACCTATTTATTGACCTCTCTCACCAGCATTGGGAAACAGCCCTTCACTCCTGCACACTCAGTTGGACTTCGTTAAAGAAATTTCTCTCCCAGAATGTATGTTCATGGAAATTATGTCGAATCAAGCAGGGACCCCAAACATCCTCTCTCAGGTTCCTACCCTTTTTGTGCCATGGACCCACTGACAACTCAGCAAATATGTCCATAAATGAGTAAAACAAAACAGGGTCGCAAAAGCATTCAATTTTATTGAAATGGGATTCTATCAACCTCCCATGGAGACCCATGGATTCCATATTACAAACACCTGATAGTCAAACCCTGGACTGAAAGCTCAGGAAACTCTCCAAAGTCACCCAGCTAAGAGGTAAGAGAGCCGAGGCAAGAACCCCATCGCCCTATTCCCAAACCCGAGCTCTGTCCACCAATCTATTTATTATCTTAGAAAATTAAAAAATCAAAACAGAGCTCTTACTGCTTCTGCATTAAAAAATCCTGAATTTTGGTCCCATTGGAAGGCTTGGAGGTGGCCCTGCCGGCCCTGTATATCTTCATAAGAACTGGCCTCAGTCTATCTTGGATTACAAAACTCGACAAAGATTGTTTCCCAGCAAACATCTGGAAAAGCTTAAAGCCACAGTAAGTTGACTGAGGTAACTGGTAGCAGATGTCCCAGCTCCTGGAATTTGTTGGGTGACAGTGTTGGATGATGGACTAGATGGATGGGTTCAATTCCTCTGCTTTCAGGTGGGCTTTGTCGAGGAATCTGGAACACTAGTTTCTGAGCCTGGTGCAGAAAACTCAGCCCTCCTGCTTGCCTCAACATTTCTCAGGAATTAGTAAGCAGTTGGTATCATCCTTCTCTGCTGAGAAGGTTGGAAGATATTAAACCCCTGGCCAATCTCTCAGTGAATCCTTTCACCCCTTCCTGTTGCTGGGGCAATAGAATATAATGGTTAAAAGTATGGGTTTGGAGTTACATGTTAGGATTTAAATTCTCACTTCATCACTTTAGAAAAGTTGCAGGACCACATCTTCCCACCTCCGTTTTTTCATCCCTCTAATGGGACTAGTACTAATGCCTGCCTTGCAGGGTATGTAACAATTAGAGCTAATATATGGAAAACACCTATACAGGACCTGGTGTTGCAGTGTTCAATAGTCAGGAGCTATGATTACAATTCATCCTAGGTTGAACCCTGCCCCTTCCCCACTCTGTCCCTTAATAAATGAAGCAGGTGTTAAGGCAGGTGTCATTAGCAGAGTGACTGTGTTCAAGGAAACCCATTTACCATGATCAGAGCAGAATTGTTGAGTTTCTCAGCACACAAAGAGAAAACCCCACATCTTCTTACCACTAGATCTACACACCTCCCTGAATCTGGTTTCCTCCCCTCTGCATTCCCTCCTGTTTCTATGGGCCCAGAACCCTTGCTCCTCTCAAAAGCCAGCCTCTCCACCTGTGCTCTGGATCCCACTCCTTCTCTCCTGCTCAGGATTGCTCTTGCAGTCTCCACCTCCCTCTCCTACAGAGTCAATATTCCTCCTCTACTGGATCAGCCCCATGTGCATGCCTTGAGCATCTTCCTCAACCTCCATGTCTCCCGTCAGCTACTAAACTCATTTCTCTATTTTCCTTCAACTTCAAAACTGAGTTGCTGTTTCCACATCCCTTCCTCAACACACTCAAATTGGACTTCTATTTCCATTATCCACAGAGACTACTATTGTCAAGGTCACCGGTGACCACCATTTGCTAAATCCAGGGGCCGCTTCTTCGTTATCTTCTTTGAACTTTCAGTAAAAGTTGATATTTCCTCCTTCTTAAAACATTTTCTTCCCTTGGCTCTGTGATAGCCCACTGTCCTCCTTTACTTATGTCTCCTTTACTGGCTCCTTCTCCTCTAGTCAATCTCTCTAAGTTAGAGCGTAGTAGGGATCTGTCCTGAGCATCCTTTTCTCCCATTACTGTGTGCTCTCCCTTTGTAACCCCATCGAGTCCCATGACTTTGAAGACCATCTACTTCTGGGATCCCCAACCCCCCGGTCTCGGACCATTACCGGTCTGCAGCCTGTTAGGAACCGGGCCGCACAGCAGGAGGTGAGCGGTGGGTGAGTGAGCAAAGCTTCATCTGCCGCTCCCCATCACTCCCCACCACTCCCCATCACTCCCCATCGCTCCCCATGGCTCCCCATCACTCCCCACCGCTCCCCATTGCTCCTCATCGCTCTGCACTGCTCCCCATTGTTCCCCACCGCTCCCCATCGTTCCCCATTGCTCCCCACTGCTCCCCATCGCTCCCCACCACTCCCCATTGCTCCCCACCACTCCCCATCACTCCCCATCTCTCCCCATGGCTCCCCATCACTCCCCACCGCTCCCCATTGCTCCTCATCGCTCTGCACTGCTCCCCATTGCTCCCCACCACTCCCCATTGCTCCTCATTGCTCCCCATTGCTCTCCACCACTCCCCATTGCTCCCTATCGCTCCCCATCACTCCCCATCACTCGTATTACTGCCTGAACCATGCCCCCAACCTCCCGTCCATGGAAAACTTGCCTTCCAGGAAACCAGTCCCTGGTGCCAAAAAGGTTGGGGACCACTGATCTATGTGCTTATGATTCCAAAATCTCTGCCTCCAGCCCTGACTTTTCCCCAAATCTTGACTTGACTATCCAACTGCCATCTTCACATTTCCACATGGGTGTCTAACAGGCAACTCAGATATAATTTGTCTATGAAAGAACTCGAGTTTTCCTCCCAAACTTTCTCCTTCCTCAGGCTTCCTAGTTTTAGTCATTAGCGTGAGCATTCACCCAGTTGCTCAATCTATAAATCTAGGAGTCAGTCTTGATTCCCTTTTTTCTTCATTATCTATATTCAATATATCAGCAAATCTTGTCCACTTTATCTCCAAAGCATATTCCAAATTCATCTACTTCTCTCCATTTTCATCACAGTCACTGTGGTCCAAGCCACCATTACCTGAATGACTGCAGTAGCTTCCCAGCTGATCCATCTGGAACCATTCTACAATCCACACTTGACAGGGAAGCCTAAATAATCTTGTCACATTCTTGTAGAATGTAGAATGTAAAATTCTTGTAGAATGTACAAGTACATGGCTTCCCATTGTACTTGAAATAAAACCTAAATTCCTCAAAGCAAGATGTAACATGGCTTCTGCCTACCTCTCCAAACTCACTTTGAATCACTTTCCTCCTCATCTCTCCACTCCAGCCACACTGGTCTTTCTGTCCCTTGAAAACCTGAAATCTATTCCCACCCTAGGACCTTTGCACTGGCTGTTCTTCCTGGAATGCTCTTCCCCCTGATCCTTGAATGACTGTTTCCTTTCTGTCATTAACATCTCACTGAAATGTCAGTACTCAGAGAGGCCCTTCCTGACCACAAAACTGAAGTAGCCCACCCAGTCACTCCCTATCACATCACCCTATTCTCTCATATATGTTCTCCTCTCTGTGTGTCTGACTCTATTCTGGATGGTAAGTCCCACAAGGGCTAGGACCTTGTCTTTCTTCTTCACCATTACATATCTGCAGGACTTAGAACAGTGCCTGAACATGGCAGTGCTTGATATCTGTTGTCGAAAGAGTGAATGAATGGATAAATGAGTTAGTAACAGAGCTAGGACAAGAACCCAGGCCTCCTGCCATCCAGTTCCGTGTTCCTCCCTGATGCCATGTCAAGTTGTAGTTTTCACCAGTTTGATTGCTTTCTTGCTGTTCAGCAGATGCTTGGCATCCTTCAACTCTCAGCTGGTTCCAGCTCCTAGTGATAAACTAAATGGCCACAAAGGAGCAGGAAGGAGAGGAAGGAGGGCATCTGAATAAATCATGAAGTATGTGGTCATCCCCCAAAATAATGAGAATTAAACACTCAATCATCCAATTACATTTAGTAAACACTTATTACCTACCAGGCATTCGGCAATTTACCAGGGACAAAAAGACAAACATACTCTGAAGGGTCTGACAGTATCCAGGAGGAGATGGCGGCCCTAGTGGTGAGGCTTGACATGGTGTGATGGGCCTGAGAACAAAGTAACAGATGCTGTGGAAACACAAAGTAGAGAGTGATGAACACTGCATGGAGTGGGCAAGAATTCAGGAAGACAACCAGAGAGTGGAGCTTTTGAACTGAGTCTTAAAGAGTGAATACCTGCTATTGAAAACTCATAATCTGGGCTTTCACATGAAAAGTACAGGGCTTCCCTGGTGGCGCAGTGGTTGAGAGTCTGCCTGCCAATGCAGGGGACACGGGTTCGAGCCCTGGTCTGGGAGGATCCCACATGCCGCGGAGCAACTGGACCCGTGAGCCACAACTACTGAGCCTGCGCGTCTGGAGCTTGTGCTCCACAACAAGAGAGGCCGCGACAGTGAGAGGCCCGCGCACCGTGATGAAGAGTGGCCCCCGCTCGCCGCAACTGGAGAAAGCCCTCGCACAGAAACGAAGACCCAACACAGCCAAAAAATAAAAACAAAATAAAATAAAATAAAAATAGCACAGTATTCTTTATTTAAAAAAAAAAAGAAAGAAAAGAAAAGTACAGTTGTGTTTCCCCTTCATTTTACTTGACAAAAGAAAAATCACTTTAGAAAGGCATACAGGATGACTCTGGTAGTTGAAAGAACCACGTATTAATAAACAGAGAAATTTCCATCTGGGAAACTTTTTTTTTAAGATGGGATAGTTCTCTATGTCTTGCTACAAAAAGTCCACCAAAACAATTTCATCTTCCCTGAGGGTCTTGTGGTAAAACCACTGAGGCAATTACCTACATGATGAAAGACCACCCAACTAAAGAACTACTTCCCTATAAAACCACAGGCCATCCCCTTGAAGAAATGTGCTGTCATGTAAAAACAAGGTTTTACAGCAAGTGAAAGAATGAAGTAGATCTATGTGAATTGATATCAAGAGATACATTATTACATAAAGACAAGAAAGCTTCAGTACACTGGATATTGTCGCTATTATTGTTATTATGTTGGGATCTGTCTAGGACTACCGAGAAGAATAAGGGCAAATGTAACAATCTCTGAGGTGTGGGATTATGAGACACACTTTCTGAGGCCTATATTTTGGTACTATTTTAATTGTTTACAACAAATTGCGCTATTTTGGAATTTAAACATAAAGACTTGTTTAGAACACAGTTCTGATTGGTTTTATAATGCTTACGAACTTGTGCTTGTCTCTACATTCCAGAACATATAAAAAGAGGATTTCCCTAAATTATACCATTTGCTAACACTTGAAGGAAAAAATAAACTGAGACCCAGAAAGATAATGTGATTTTTCTCACACTATGACTCCTAGACTAGTACCTTCAGCTCCACAGTCCTTGATTTCATGCTGAGGATTCAAATATATAAATATATCCATCTTAACTTACACTTTTGGAAATTTAGCAATATTGCTTTGTGGAAAACTGTGCAACAATTTATTGTAATAGTTACAGGCCAGTACTTTCCCCAGAAAACAATTCAAATAGAAGTCTCTTGAATATTACCTCTAGTCCTTGTGCATATCTTAGAATACTCAGTAAATTCTTTGAATAGATAGGTCCCTTCCATTCAGTTTAAAGTAGTTACTGAGCACTTATGATGTGTTCTAGCCACAAGGGGTACAGCAGTAAGAAAATGAGGCAAATTCTCTGTACTTGTGGAGCTTAGATCCCAGTGGGGAAAACCCCATAAGCAAGAAAAAACATAAATAACGGATATAATTTCAGGTAAACATATAGTAAGGATATAATGAACCAAGTAAAATGATAGTGACAAGAGTGCTATTTTTGAAAGGTCAGGAAGGCCCTTAAAGGAAGGACATTAGATCAGAGACCTGGACGAAGGAGGGAGCCATGCAGAGTTCTGAAGGGAAAGCATTACAGGAGTACAGTCAGAGTCAGTGCCCTGAACAGGAAGAAGAATTCCTTCTTTTCCTGAAAAGGTAAAGAACATCCCAAAGAAAGAGCTCTCAAAGTTTGGTATGTTAAGGTTTCACTCTTGTTGCTGTTGTTATAAGGTTTAAAGGTCTAGTGCTGTAAATTTCTCTCTATTGCTTACAAATTTGAGAATGAATTTTATTTAGGAATATAAGTCTGGTACAAAAGTACTGTCTTATCTATGTGTCACCTTCTGCCAGTGTGGTATATATATATATACAATGGAATATTACTCAGCCATAACAAAGAATGAAATACTGCCATTTGCAGCAACATGGATGGACCTAGAGATTATCATACTAAGTGAAGTAAGTCAGAAAGAGAAAGACAAATACCATATGATATCACTTATGTGTGGAATCTAAAATACCAATTTATCTACAAAACAGAAATAGACGCACAGACATAGAGAACAGACTTGGGGTTGCCAAGGAGGAGGGGAGATGGGGGGAGGGAAGGATTGGGAGTTCAGGATTAGCAGATGCAAACTGTTATATACAGGATGGATAAACAAAAAGGTCCTACTGTATAGCAGGGGAAACTATATTCAATATCCATGATAAACCATAATGGAAAAGAATATGAAAAAGAATATATATTTTTATAACTGAGCCAATTTGCTGTACAGCAGAAATTAACACAACATTGTAAATCAACTATACTTCAATAAAATAAAAGTAAAAATTAAAAAACCTTCTGCCTATCACAAAGGCACAGAATCCAACGCCTAAGAGTCTTTCCAAAGTTGTTCATTCCACAGAGAGAGACGAGGCCCAACCAAAAGTGCCCCAGGCTTAAATCTGCTCCCCGTCCCCACTCCCACCCCCAGCAGAACGGGCTGCCTAGAATATGTAGCTGGGAGAGTCATCCAAGACTCAAGAGAGAGGAACTCCAGAAGACACCGTTGGTGTTCTCAGCTTTTAGCCCCTACACACCCAACTCTGGTGGGGACAGAAATGACAGTCTATCCTTCACAGTGGGGAGAATGAGGCTCAGAGAAGTGGGTGGCTTGCCCAGGATCACACAGAAAGCCAACTCTGTTTGCTAACCTTCTCTCTGTTGCCTGTGTCATGTTCCAGGCCAGGGACCACATGGGTGGAATTCAGGCTCCATTTTCAGGAAATGTGACTGTTGCTTTTTCATTTACACAAAAATGAAAAATAAATAACAGATGTTTGAATACATGTTGCAACTCATCTTACTGGAACTTAAAAGTGCATTCTGACTGAGAAAATTAAATTAGAAAATCCACACAGCAAAAAAGATGTTTTGAATGAAATGCACTTTGTCTTTCTCTCTCTCTCACACACACACACACAAACAATATCTCGTTGTTTCTTCTTCAGGGAGCAGCTGTGAAGGAAACTGGGGGAGGGAGATGAACATAACATCCATCTTTGTGTTTCATACAGAGCGAAGCTTTTAGGCCAGCCTTCCTGAACTGGAGGGGGTGTGGCATGCATTAAAATTAAACATCAATGACCTGAGAAGCTTATAAAATAGCTTGGGAGAAGCCAGTCACCAAGAGAAGGCATCTCAAATTGGATGATTTTGCATGTGGAAACTGCTTTCACCTTGATAAAAAAGGTATGTACTGTGGTATTAATTTTCATTTATGATAAATAATGCTTAAAATAGAGACCGTCTTGAGTTTTCATTGCCGCTTTTCAGCTAAAAATAGTAACTAACAAAACTGAGGGCCTTTGGCCAGTTGCTTTGCAGACTTAGTCTCATTTTTCCATAAACATCCTTACAAAGAAGATATTGTTAGTGCCATTTTTCAGATGAGAAAACTGAAGTTCAGATATCCTAAGCAACAGGCCTAAGCTAAGACCACCAACAAATGCCAGAACTGGGGTGCCAACGCAGTGCTGACTCACCTCAAAGTCTTCTGCTGGCACTACGCACCCCCCTCTATACTATATGAGACAATGAGGAATTGTTCCATACACCAATACTGTGACAGATGAATTCTCAGGGGGTTGTTATCCACTGTGCATTACAGTAAAATTGACCGAAAAGTTAATTGGAATGCACTATGTGAATAGAAAATGCATTTAATATTAATAGAATTAATTATTATTAAATTAAATTAAATTAATAGAAAATGCAAAAATATTTTCTTCAGAAGATACGTTTTCTTGTTAGATTCAATAGCGAAATGGTTTTTAAGACCCATTTACTTGTGGAAATGTATTTTTTTCTTGGTCATGTGAAATCTAAAAGCCTAGTCCTTAATATTCTGCAGCTCCTTGAGACCAGGCACCAGGTCCAGGCTAACATGCAGGTGTGTAGACTCTTAGGAAACCTGACCTAAGTTCTGGCTTCACAGCTTGTCAGGAAGTAATCTCATTGAGTACACAGAGAATTGTCAGCACAGGACACTTCCAGTTAGGGTGTGGTGAAGATTCAATGCACATATAAAATACTGAAGCCAGGGCTCCTCCCTGGAGAAGCTCAGTGAGTGTGAGCAGTGGTCCACAGAGTCAATTCTGGCCCTGTGTGGATGCACCATAACTTAGTAGAATTATTTTTTAATTATTTAATATTTAGATAAAATAATATTTAAATTATATCTTTTTTTAAGTATTTAAAAAAATATTTAAACTCTCTTCGTTAGGACAGTCTTCCCATTAGTATCAGGAGACAATGCAAAAATAAGTCATGCATACCCAAGTTCATAGATATATGTTAATAATGTGATTTACCCTCAGAAGGTGCTCAATAAGCACTGGGTGAAGTAGAATGAGAGGGGTACTGCAAAGAAATGATGGATGTTATCAACTTTTTCTCTCACAAAAAGTTTTCATCATAGGAATAAAACTACTGCAATAAAGAGGCATCTTTAGAAGAGTAGCAGGCAAGGGGAATTAGTTTTGCTCTGAAATCCTCCTACAGAGCTAAAGAACATGTTTCAGCCCACAATAGAACATTCTGTAACAAGATATTTGTCAGAGTAAGACGGGGAACTGACTTTTGGTGGGACTGTCATGTGGTGAAATGAGACTTATCAGGTACAGAGGTAGGTGTTTATTGAAGCCACCGAAGGTAGGCACAGAAGGAAGCATGGCTCAGGGGTGTGACAGAATGGACAAGTGGAGAAGGGGCCCGAGTCCCAGCGCTCCGCCCCTTCTGGGCCTCAACTTTCCCATCTGTACACCTGAGGGGTGGCGTTGGATAAATGACCTCTAAGGTCCTGTCCAGTTTGGGGGAGGGGGTGCCTGTAGAACATGTAGAATGCGTGGCCATCCTCTGGGCTTACAATTCCTGGGCAAGGCACTGAGCTTGGAGCCTACTAGGGACCAAGAGCAGAACTTCAGTGGTTCTAAGAACCTCTTGGAAAGAAATGCAAATTTTTGTGGATTTAGGCTGGATTTTGGCATCCATCATCCCCCAAAAGGTTAAAAGACAAGTGTTGTTTACCTGGTGGTAGGGGCTGACGGGAAGTGGAGCCTCAGAGACTAAGGAAAGGGCCCCACAGCAGACGTGCTCAAGGCAGGGACTCAGGGACCACCCTTCCTCCCCCCAACCTTGCATCAGCTTTTACTCATTAGGTAACTGTTCTTTTGAAAAACGGGCAACAAAACTTCCAGAAGAAAAGTTATTGATTATTAAAGGTTATTTGGAGGTTTAGAGATTCATAAGAAAGTGGTTATAATTATTCCTGTTATGACACATCCTTTTAAATATTCAGATCTGAGAACATCTTGCTTGCATTGGTTCAGTCCTCTTCATCACAGGGAGAAAGTCAAAGCGTTGGAAATAGCTCCCGTGCAGCTACAGGCAAGGAGTTGCAAGGAAGAGAACAGACTGACAGCAAGTCAGTGAAAGAAGCAGGGAGCAGCCCAGGCTCCTACCCTGTCAACAGCACTGCAGCCCTCACCCCTGCCCATTGCCCCTCCTCAAAGAAGCTTCCACGCCCAAGGGTGCTGGGCTCAAATGCTTTTTGCACAATTACAAGTCAGCTACGGGTCCTTCTCTGGTTAAATGTACAGCATCTATGAAAAATACCCTCAACAGCATGTCGAAGGAAGGAAGGAAGGAAGGGAGGAAGGAAAAGAAATTCAGGAAACACAATATTTTGCTTCTGCTTTTCATAATAATAACTAGCATTTATTGAGCATTTTCTCTGTCAGACACTGCTCTAAATGCTCTCCTTATATTTTCTAATTTAATTCTCATGAAACTTCATGAGGTTGGTATGATTATTATTCCCACTTAATAGCCAAGGAAACTAAAGCATCCATTGGACACAGTTATACTTCGTATGTGTAGAGCCAGAATTCAAATCCAGTCAGGGTGACCCTGGAGTCCCCAGCACGCTGCTCCCTGTTAAAGTTCCCAGGCCTACTCTTGGGTTGGTAAACAGCCAAGCAGATGGGGGCAGGGTGGGGAAGTGGAGTCAGGGAGGCATTTCTTTGATGAATCTCACAGGGCACTAAATGTAATGAATGGTTTGTTTTTGGTTTTTTCTCTCATGGTTCACTTGATGGCTTCACTCTCCCTCCTTTGCCTACCCATCCCCAACACACACACATTGTTTCTGTTCATACAATAAGTACCTACTGCACCTGGCACTGAGAGGTTCTGTGCGTGAGTCCAGGGAGAATCAAAAACGATGCCCGTCCTTGAAAATGCATAATTAGGTGTGTAGGGTCAGGGGGAGCTGGCAAAATAAATCCAACAAACTCTAATACCAGGCAGAATGTGTTCTAATGGTGGCACAAAAGCTGCTAGAGAGGCTCACAGGGGTGGAGGGCCTCACAGTGACACTGATGACTGAGGTGACCCTGGGGGATGAGGGGCTCAGACGGGCTGAGTGGGAGGCTGTGCACAGAGGGACCGGCCAGCCCAGAAATTTTCCTCTGGGGACTCTGTGCCCTCAGGAGATCTGAGCGCCTCCAGCTGCTTTGTTCTCCCCACTCCAGGTCCACCTCCAGCCACCCAGCTCCAAGATGGTCCCAGCTCTGCTGCTGCTGCTTCCTGCCCTGGCTGGACTCTTCGGAGCAGCTGAGGGACAAGCTTTCCATCTCGGGAAATGCCCAAATCCTCCAGTGCAGGAGAACTTCGACGTGAATAAGGTGTGGTAAAAGGCTAAACTCCCGCTTGTTTTGCTGTCTCCTGTTTGCATAAGCATCCTACCAGGTTTGGTTTTATTTTTCTGCTTTAATGGCCACAGCAAGCCTTGGGGTAGGTACTTATCTTACTGGGAGCTCCCCCAAAGCAGACCATGAGACAAGAACTGGGAAGCAGAGATGTTTTAGAAGATGAGCCCAGGAAGCCTGAGTGGGCATGTGGGGAAACAGACAGAGAAGGCAGGAAAGCAGTAAAGCGTGAGTTCATGAGCAGGTTACTCTGTGAACAATGGGGTTCAATCCTGCTGGGGATCCTCTGAGGAAATATGTAGAATGTGCCTCAGGTTGTCCCACGGACGGATGTAGGTGGGCAGTGGGAGCTCCCATGGCACTGGCCAAGCCTGTGGCAGAGAAGGAGACCCAGGGGCTCCAGGTGGGAAGCTGGCAGTGTGTATGGGAAGCCCGCTGTGATGGAGGTGAGCCCAGAGGTGGGCTGAAAGGACATGGGACAGGGCATTGACAGCAGCTGCTGCAGAAATATTATCCTCACTCTACAGCTAAAGAAGCTGAACGTCAGAGAGCTTGCAACCCACTCAGTTCACACAGCCAGTAAATGCAGAGTAAGATTCAAAACTAGGCTTCCCAGGAGTGCAGGACCCCCACAGGTTACTCAAACAGAGCCCAGGGGAGGACAGCACTCCCCCAAGGGGCTTTCTTGTTACCTGCACTAAAAAGATGTTGATAGAATCAACTCCCCCATATATGGTAAGGATTGTCTTTTCACCTTATTGATGTGTCTTTTGAGCACAAAACTTTTTAATATTAATGACGTCCAATTTATCTATTTTTTCTTTTGTTGCTGGTGCTTTTTGTGGCATATCTAAAAAAATTGCCTAGTCTAAGGTTATAAAGATTTACTACTATAGTTTCTTCTAAGCGATTTACAGTTGTAGTTCTTACATTTAAGTCTTTGATTCATTTTAAGTTAAATTTTGTATATCATGTGATATAGGAGCCAAACTTCTTTCTTTGGCATGAGGATATCCAGTTGTTCCAGGATGGTTTGTTGAGAAGACTATTCTTTCGCCATTGAATAGTCTTGATACCCTTGTTGAAAATCAGTTGACCGTATGTGTAAGAGTTTATTTTTGGACCCTCAATTCTATTCTATTAATCTATATGTCTATCCTTATACCAGCACAGTATAGTCTTGATTACTGTAGCTTTGTAGTAAGTTTTGACTTCAGAATATATGAGTTCTTCAACTTTGTTCTTCTGGCTATTCTGGACCCTTTGTATTTCCGTATAAATTTTAGGCTCATTTTGTCAATTTCTGCAAAGAAGCAAGTTGGAATTTTGATAGAGACTGTATTAAATCTGTTGGTCAATTTGGAGAGTATTGCCATTTTAACAATTTTAAGTCTTCCTATCCATGAACATAGGATGTCTTTCCATTTACTTAGGTCTCCTTTAATTTATTTCAACGATGTTTTGTAGTTTTCAGAGTATGTTTTATGCTTCTTTGGTTAAATTTTTTCATAAGAATTTGGTTCTTTTGATGCTACTATAAATGGGATTTTCTTAAATTAATTTGCAGATTGGTCATTGTAAGTATAGAAATACATTTTATTTCTATATATTAATTCTTGTATCTTTAACCTTGCTGAATTCATTTGTTAGTTCTAATAATTGTGTGTGTGTGTGTGTGTGTGTGTATTCCTTAGGATTTTCTATATATAAAACCCTGTCATCTGGAAATGGAGATAGTTTTACTTCTTCCTTTTCATAATTATCTTTGAACACTGCATTCTCCTCATAGAGATAGAGAAACAGAGACCCCCAAAGACAAAAAGACCTTCACAAAAATATTATGAGATCATGAGGGAACATGACATGAAAAGCAACCTTCCACCTCTGAGTTTCTTCCTTTCTGGAAAATCGTGTGTCCTCGTTTTTAATTGTGGAGCATTAAAGTCACCTTAACAATAATAGAACTATTTTAAATGCATTGTATATAATGGAGATTTTCTGAGGATGCCTATGAAACCAGCTGACCTTTAAACTTATTCTTCAGTGCTTTAAATGCCTGTTAAGTTCAGTGATTTTTAATTGAAAGACGTCCTTTAACAAATGAGTGGAAAATTTATGCCCTAAATGTGGGTAGATATTTTAGCAGAGAGCCAGGTGACTGAAGCAATACTGCTACCTATTTGCAGTATGCTCTCATTTCAAATTCTGACTTTTTTGAAGGTGACTGCATCTCCTTGATTTTGTTTTGTAGAGTAATACATTTTTAAATTTCTAAAATAATTTCAATCAATATTTTGACTAGGTAAATATATTCACATGGTTCAAAATTCTAAAGATGCAAAAGGACATACAATGAAAACTTTCCTTTCCACCCCTATATCCCAGCCTCAGTTTTCCTCCCCAGTAGCAACCAGTAAAAACAGCTTATGGTGTATCTTTTGGGAGATAATATGTACATATATAAAAAGCACATACATAACTGCAGTAGGAAGAATGATGTCCATGCCATATTCCCCAGAATCTGCAAATTGTTTCTTTACATGGAAAAGGGGATTTTGAAGATGTGATTAAAGTAATGGAGCTTGAGATGGCAAGAGTATCCTGCATTATCAGGTGGGTCCAATATAATCATTAGAAGCAAAGGACCTTACCCAGCTGTGGTCAGAGAGAAGTGATGATGGAAGAAGAGTCAAAGAGATGCAGTGTGAGAGGTATTTGACCTGCTTTTGCTGCCTCTGAAGATGGAGGAAGGGATTCACAAACCAAGGAACGCAAACAGCCTCTAGATCCTGGAAAGGGCAAGAAGACAGATTCTCCGCTAGAGCCTCTGGAAAGGAATGTAGCACTGCCAGCACTTTGATTTTAACCCAGTGAGACCCGTGTCGGACTTCTGATGTACAAAACTATGAGACCATAAATTTGTGGTGTTTTAAATTTGTGGTAATTTGTTACAGCAGCAATAGAGAACTGATAATAATAACCTTTCCCCCCATTTTTACATAAAAGTTAGTTTAATATGTACACTATTTTGCATCTGGTTCTTTTTCCATTAAATGTATCTTGGAGGGGCTTCCCTGGTGGCGCAGTGGTTGAGAGTCCGCCTGCCGATGCAGGGGATGCGGGTTCGTGCCCCGGTCCAGGAAGATCCCACATGCCGCGGAGCGGCTGGGCCCGTGAGCCATGGCCACTGGGCCTGTGCGTCCGGAGCCTGTGCCCCGCAATGGGAGAGGCCACAACAGTGAGAGGCCCGCGTACCGCAAAAAAAAAAAAAAAAAAATGTATCTTGGAGATAATTACATATAGCTCTTTTAAAAGAGGGTGTATAACATTCCAGTGTATGGATGTGCCATCATTTATTTACCCAGTCCCCTACTAATGCTCACTTACACTATTTCCTGTCTTTTGTTATTACAAATAGGATTGCAATGAATAACCTTATGCATACATCGTTTCTTAATTTCAGGAGGATACCTTCTCAGAGGTGAAATTGTTGGGCCAGAGTATATGTAGTTTTAGTTTTGCTAGATATTGCCAAGTTGCCCTCATGAAGGCTGTAGATTGGAGCAGTCTCCCTCATGAAGGCTGTAGATTGGAGCAGTCTCTATGCCCAGCAATGTATGGAAGCAGGAGCGTGCCTCTCTCCCCTCACCCTCACCCGCGCAGTTGCTTACTTCCTTTAAAGATGACTCTGTGCACTGAAATTGTGGACAGAGAGCAAGCCCCCAGGGGAGGAATGATACAGGTCTTCTAAATCTTGACCACCTGCCAAAAGCCTTTGTGACCAACTCCCTGTGTGGGGTTATATGAGGAGAATTTAACCAACTCTGGAGACCCAGCTCCCCACAGTAAACACATCTGACTTTGCACACAATTCAAAGATGTCTTGAAGAATCATAAAATATTTGAGATGGCACCTTACATCATCTAAACCAATCCCTTCCTTTTACGGAGTTTAGAATTTCACATAGATTTTGACTGAAGGGGACACTGAAAGCATAGCTAAATAAAAAGCACTTTAGGAATGGACTGTGGCATTCAACCAATGCCCACACATCCGATTCACTTATTACCATTTGAGTCAATATCTTGCTCAGTGGCTACTGGGAACAATGCAGCCCATTTTGCCTGGTTACCCCAGGAAAGGGCTCTGCTCTGAAAGACAACAATGGGGAAGAGTTTGCAGGTCCCCAGAGAGTCACAGGGTTTGCTCTGCTTGTCATTGTCTCTGCAGTATCTTGGAAGATGGTATGAAATTGAGAAGATCCCAGTGAGCTTTGAGAAGGGAAGTTGCATCCAAGCCAACTACTCACTAATGGAAAACGGAAACATCAAAGTGATAAACAAGGAGCTGAGGTGAGAGGCTGTGCTTTCAAAGGCAACACACGCCCGGGAGGGAGCCCTGCAGAGACTGTCCTGGGGTGACTGGTGTCCTTGCCGTCTAGTGTGGGGAAGATGCAGACATTGCTGGGTCTGGGCTGCCTGCTCATGACAGGTCCTGAGAGGAAAGCTTTTGGCAGGCAGAATGGTAGGGACTAGAAGTCACTCATTCATTTCCATGACCACTTGCCGAGCACCTTATTGTGTCCCACACCCTGTGAGATGTCCTAGGGACTCAATGGTAACACAAACTGCAAGGTTCCTGCTCTCACTGCAAAACAGACCCTCTGGTAGCAAAGGACAGCAAAGGACCCCCTTGTCTGACCTCCAAACCAAGAGAGAAGCACTTTCTATATCATCTGCTGATTGAGGGCATCCAGCATAGCTTGAATCCTTCCAGAAACTGGGAGCTCAACATCTTCCATGACAATTTATCCCATCTCCAGACAGCTTTAACTCTTAGAAAACTCCTTTTCTTATTAAGCAAGAATCAGATACATACATAGTCACACTCTAGGTTGTGTGAACAGGAGAACCTACAGAAAGATATTTTTCTATTACTTCTAACAGACTGATATTTGATCCCAAAATTCATCCTTTAGAAAGCAAATATAAACTTAAAAAGAAACCTAGGAAGAACTCCTACCCACCTGCCATCAACAAAGATAAGAATAACAATAAACAATGGTAACTAATATTAATTAAACATTTCCTATGTGCAAGGCACTGTTCTGTATGTGTATGTATATATACATGTGTGTACATATACATCTATTTATGTATGTACATGTAAATGAGCATAGATATTCATTTAATCCCCATAGCAACCTGAGGTTCTCTTTTTATGGATGAGGAAAATGAGGTACAGAGAGGTAAAGTAATTTGCCCAAGGGTCACACAGCTTATAAGTGATGAAGCTGAGATTCAACACCAGGGAGAAGTGAAATGGTGAAGAGAACAGAAGATATATGAAAGAGGCGGGGCATGAATGGTTGCCATTCCTGTTTCCTAAGTTGTCTAAGAACTGTGTTCAACTGCAAGAAAACAACTACCACCCAGCCTGGAGTTACTCAGGCTCAGAGAGGCTTTGCATGGCCATCCTATTCCCATTAAGCTTCCTGTGAGCCACAGTACAGTGGGCTGACTCTCTGACCCCACGTAAACCAAAGAAATAAAGTAAGAATCTTGAGCAACTCTAAAGAAAAATCCCACTCATTTCAGAGCCCAGTGAGGGCTACAGGAATTGAGATGCAGACCCCCAGAAGGTCTCACAGGAATTTTATAGGTCCCAAAGTAACAATGACTTTATTTGAAATATTTTGTGCCATTCTAAGGTCAAGAGTCAGACAATGACACAGATCCCAAAACCCATCAGATGCCCCCAGCTCTCCTTCTGAGTTGGCCAGGAATCATCTTTAACTGTACCCGGAGTATTAGGTCACTCTGCCTCTAGGGTCACTTCTACTTAAGAGCAAAGGCATATGGAGAAAGGTTTGTTAGTCAGAAAAATGATATAGATTCTGCAGAACAAGCAGGGGGCATGGCAGGGAGCCTGAGCAAAATACCCTTAGCCAGTGTCAGAATGCTGGGGCCAAAACAGCTGGCTCAGGGCTGGGAGCTGAGGGGGTTAGGTGCCCAGTTTCAAATCCTGGTTCTACTACTTACTAATGATGTGATCTTAGGTTAGTTATGGTAATTTTCTAGGCCTCAGTTTCCTCCTCTGTAAATTGGCAATAATCATAGTACATCTGTCCATAACGCTGTGTGAACATTAAATGGGGTAACACATGTAAAGCACTTAGAACAGTGTTCAGCATGTGGTAATCATTTAATAGTACCTATTATTGCTAATATGCTGCTACCCTTGAAAATACAAATGCATTTTTCCTATGAACAAATTGTGAGTTTATGATCAGAGACTGGTATTTTGAAAACTGTCCTGGAGCAAAACATAAATGATGGTGAAAAGGGGGAAAGTCTGTTGGGAAGAGAGTGGTTTGTTGCTAAGCAACTGCATGCAGATAGAAATGGACCATCTTCCATCTTACAGGTTGACTCCCAGGTGAGAGCGGGGCATGGTCTCCAGCCCTACTCAGTGATAAACAGACTATGCAATCCAGGAGCATCAGAGAACATTTCCCACCCCCAACCCCCTTACCTGCTGCTTATTGTCTGGCTTCTAGGATATCCATCCCCACTAACCATAGCCTACTGACTTTCTAACACATGCCATTGCTCCAATTTTAGTTTGTCTGCCCCTCTGAGAACTGGTGAACAGGAAACTCCTCTGTTGGCCTGCTAGGAAGAGCACCCTCCTTCATAGCCTCTATCCCTAGGTCTTTCCCCTTTCCCTTAGATCCAGGGGGTCATTGGAAGTTATCCAGAAATGGGGCCAGCTCCCTTCAAAAGAGTGAAAGTATTTCATCCATCCAAGCAAAAAGACCATTGCTTTTAAGACACCACCATTTTATATACCACTAAAAAAGAAATGACACTAACAATTGTAAGGTGGCATTAATTGTAAGATGCACATTTCCTCACATCTAATGTCTCTGAGATCTGGATGCCTGGTAGAATCCCTGAAGTGAGGTAAATGTTTCCTCACTGTCTGCTTTGACCTGGCCTACATCAGAATCTCCCACACTCAATCAGAAGCTTGCTGAACTGGATGGGATCTCAGAGCTATGAACCCAGGCATATGAACCCCTTTATGGGACAAATGATGCCACGTGATATCACTGAGGCCCAAAGAGGGGGAAACTTTGCAGATCTCCAGATTCCACTTTTTACATGATTTTCAGTAATCCAGTCAGTCCTTATTTTTTCCTTTCTCAGTTTTAAAGAAGCGAATCTTTGTTCTGTGTTGGGTTGTTTTATTTGCTTGTTTTTCCATTCCCTTTTCCTCCCTCTTGGTTTGGAGCCCAGGAGCAGCAAATGGCCTTGCAGGCTACTACATACACTCCAAAAAACAGTGTTGAAATACCAGGGCCTCACGTATTTTCCAGTCCGGGGGCATTGCAATTGTTGATTCTTATCACCCAAAAGCTGTCTTCCTCTGTTCCATCTCAGAGACAGCAAGAAAGCAAAGGGGAGGGAATGGAATTAGGACCCAACCTGTTTTCAAGAACCTCCTACCCAGAACTTGCAATGTTGGCCACCATGATTGTTGGTGTCACAAATCTTGCTTTTCCTTGATTTGGGGCTTTTAATGAGTTCAGGTTTTTTGGTTTTGGTTTTTAACTCATTGCAGAGCTGATGGAACTGTGAATCAAATTGAAGGTGAAGCCACCCAGGAGAACATCACGGAGCCCGCCAAGTTGGGAGTTAAGTTTTTCTGGTGTAAGTATACACTCGCAGGAGGTGTCAGGGACGGGAGATATGCAAACGGAAGGCTAGAGCCCTGGGTCAGAGCACTCCCATCACATCTGAGTGTCACCCATATTGATTCAATGCATAATTATTCATTGAGCACCTCCTACCTGCCATCATGCACTGGGCTAGGCCCTGGAGATGCAAAGATGAGCAAGACAGAGCTGGCCCTCGTCCCTGAGAAGCTTACATGTCAGTGTGGATACTGATGAGCACCCAGGTGATTTACTATAAAACTACAGTAAGTGTGTCAATAGAGGAAGCAGAGATTGGAGGCCACTGGGCTTGAGCCGTAGGAGACCCAAGCCAGTCTTGTTTCCCAGAGGAAACCAGTAACTGAAAAATTAGTAGTTATTAGCAGAACAACTAACATGTGAGAAATCTTGGAGGTAAGAGATGGTAAGAGTGAAGGTAAGTTGGAGTCCTGGCTCTGTCTGCCATTTTCTAGCCAAATTGTTGGAGTTTCATTTGGGTCCACCTTCCCCTTAACTTTAAAAAGCTGGGCTGGGCAGTGAGTTTTCCTTGGTGTTTGGAAGTGGAGTTACTGAATAATATCCTCTGAACTGAAAAGGAACTTTGAGACTCGAAACGAAGCAGACAACTCCATAAAGAACAATTAAGAAGTTTATTGTGGGTAGAATCAGGTGGACGACCCTCAGAGGCATTCACAGCTGCACTGCATTCCGCTAAAAGGGGTACAGGGGCACTTAAAGGAGCCAAAGCTAAAAATAGAATGACTACTAAAGAGAAGCATGTCCACATTGACAGGAACTGAGGGGTTTTCCTCCCCGCACTCTCACCCCAGGGGTCTCGTGACCATTAACCACCTGTGTCAGCAAAAGGCATTCTTCTAGTTTTCATGTCAGATGAAGTTTATAAGGAACTAATCTGGCTTGGGTGTATTCCTTGTGAGTAAGCTAAAGCTCAGTCTCACAAAAAAAGGGAGAGGGTAGGACCGCAGGCCTAAGATGGAGCTGACAAAATGGAGCCAGTGTGGTTCAGCCACACACTTGACTTGGACCTTGGCTGTGGAGGTCACGTTCACAGAGGAAGTTTCTGGATTCAGATGGGGAAAGTAAATCCTCCATCTCTCTTAAGGACCATTTTAATGTTGAGCTTTCAACACTATACAGATGTCAGTGAATCATAACCTGTTACCACCTGATTTACCGTATTCTTAAGAATGGTGGGATTTTCAAAGTTCGCACAAGAAGAAAAACAAGCAGACCAACATTAGCCCCTACCTCCTTCCGTAGGTGGGTTCTAGAGGAAGCTGGGTGGTACAAACTTGGAAAGCCTGGGGCCCCTGACCTTACGTTCTTGCCTCCGTTTAGCTAAGTGGTTGTTCCATACGCACTAGTGCTAAATGCCGCCTGTTGGTCCAGGGGGTACAGCCAAACCTCCCAGGTATTATGGACTTCCAGGTACCAACCTGCAATCAGGGAGTGGGGGGGATCCAGAATTATGACTCTGAACTCTGGCTGCACACTGGAATCACTGGGGAGCTTTCAAAAGTACCAATAGCCTCCAGTTCAGAATTTGGGAGTCAGGGTGAGGGGAGGTGGGCCTGGTATTTTTCAAAGTTCCCATATGATTCGCATGTGAAGTCACAATTAAGAACCACTGATGTAGAAGAATTAGAACCCCAGAGCCTGGCTTCCAGGGTCCTAGAGGTGAAGGTTTCTCTTGCCCTGGCCCCTCCTAATACTGCCTTTCTCTGGTTTTCAGTTATGCCATCAGCTCCATACTGGGTCCTGGCCACCGACTATGAGAACTACGCCCTCGTGTACTCCTGTACCACAATCATCTGGCTTTTTCACATGGATCATGTTTGGCTCTTGGGAAGAAACCCTTATCTCCCTCCAGAAACAGTGACCTATCTCAAAGATATCCTGACCGCTAATGACATTGACATTGAGAAAATAACTGTCACAGATCAGGTGAACTGCCCCGAGTTCCTATAACCAGGCTCTAAAGGGAGGCTGCATTCACTCCATGTTCCTTCTTTTGCTTTGCTTTTCCCCCACACCACCCCTCATAAAGACAAACCAAACCACCGCAGCAAACTATTACAAATACCAGAAGGGAAATGTGGCAGCAGAAGCTAGTGGAGAGAACTCAAGGCAAGTTGGCCCAAACACTTAGCCATGCACCATCCTGTTACCTTGCAAGCCTGATAATAAACTTGCTGCTGACCTGCTGTGCTCACAGTAGACTACAAATTGGACTAATTATTGGGGTTTTTAATTCTAAGCTTGTGTTTGGAAATCCTTAAGCAGTTATGTTGAAAAAAAAAAAAAAGCAGCACTGAACAGTTTAAAGGTAACAATCTTGTTTCTAGAAAGGGAAAGCTGATGGCAAAGGCACATACCAGGTGACCTGAATCCAGGTGGGCCCATCCTGCAGTAGGCAGTCCATAGCGGGGAATCATTTGGAGTTTTTGAGTCTCTGACAGGCAGTTTCCTGGAAGCATTTACTTTCTTATCAGGAGGTCTTCAGAGTCAGGTGAAGAATGGGACCATCTTGGGTCTGTGCAAGGAAGAAAATCTATGAGGGTGAAGCTATGGGAATTTTTTTAAGAAAATAATTTTTGGGCCTTTTATTCAACTGATATTTACTGGGACCCAACTGCATTCCAGGCATTGAAAAATACAGAATCCCTCTCCTCCCACAGCAGCTCACAGACTAGGGAGGGAGATTGACAAGTAAAGACACAATTTTAATCCAAGCTGAGGGGTCCATAGGCAGAGGCATGTGGAGGGAGCCATGGGAGCTCCGAGAAGGTCTCATCCCCTGCCAGGCATAGGTACCCACAAGGTTGTACAGTCACATCTCAGAGTGTCCCAGCTTCAAGGAGTCAGGAACAACCAGGAGTTTGTTGTTGTTGTTGTTTTTTACATTTTACTATTAAAATCAGAACAATCTCAAAATCATCACCCTGCGATTACTCTTAGGTCACATAACATTTGTAATCCACTAATGTTTTGGGAAATGAATAGAAAATATAGCCATTTGATTAGCTTTTTGCATTTTCAGCATGAATATAAAATATTTCCTTGAGCACTTGAGACGCTTCACTGCTTTATATTAAAGGTTATAAAAATTCCAAGAAAGCTTAATATGTATAATTTTACTAAATACATATGACCTCAAAATGTAGCTTGCTATTTGAAATTCCTAAAGGCTGAAAACCACTGGACAAAAAGGCGGCGATGGAGAGGTAGGTATTGAAGAAGAGCCTCTTCCCACAAGCTCCGCCTGCTGTTGCATCTGTGCTTTATCACACTGCCCACCCCACCAGAGGGTACCTGGCTCCTCTTCTAAAGTACAGTTCTTCCCAAGAGTGTTAAGCTACTTATCTCTCTCTTAACTCATGGTGCAAGACAAGCTGATTGTGTTCCTCTTAACAGCTGTCTGGTAGCATCTAAAACAATGAACATGGCTACATTTTGCACCTTTACAGTGTAGGTATCAGGGGTGATTGAACCTCAGAAAATGGGGGGAATTCAGAGGATAGCATAGGGGCACCACGTATCTAGAGGAAACATGGGGAAAAACAACAAAAAATCCAGAAGGGAGAGCAAGAGAAGGGAAATGGGAAGTAAACAGCAAAATAGATACAGTAGTAAATCCCCCTGTGCCTATGTACCCATCATCAGCTCCAACACTCATCAACATCTCACCAGTCTTGCTTCAGCTATCACCCACCCACCCCCAATTTTTTTTCAAAGAGTGTTCTGAAGCAAATCCTAAAGAGTACATCCTATTATTTTGCCTGTTAGCTACCTAAGGATAAATCTCTAGCAGGTACAGACATTTCTTAAACAACAACAAAAAATACAAGTTTACGTTTTATATCCTGCAAGTGCTCAGAGAATATAATTTAATATATGTAATTTAAAGATTATTTTATATTATCCAGATGAAAGGGAAGATATATGTACAAAAATGTTCATCATGCTTTTACTCATAGCAGCCCCCAAACTAAAATGAGCTAAACTAAAACTAAAACAGCAGAGGAATGAGATCATAAATTATGGAACAGCCACGTGTTGTAATGTGGTGTACTCATTAAAATTCATAGTTATGAAGACTACAAGACCACATGGGAGCTGTGCCTGCCCGCCCACACTTACCACTTGTGTGTGTGTAGGGGGGGTGGAAAAAGGTGGAGGAGGGGAGGAAGAGGAGGGGTCCCGCATGTGGCCTTGCTGCCTGCAGAGATAGAGTCTGGAACATGTGCTCTGCTTACCCAGCCACATCCGATAAGGCCAAGGTGTGTCCACCAGTGCTAATGACAGCCAATCCACAGGCTGAACAGAAACCTCTGATTTTTGTGGCCTACCTGGATGAAAAAGATAAATTAGGCCAATCTAATCAGAATCTGACTTTAAGAGATCCAGAGAAAGGATAATTGAAAACTCTGTAAGTCATAACCATAAGGTCGTGTAGTTTGGGGTGGCCATTTTTGGTGACGCACAACTGAAGTTATGAG
This sequence comes from Mesoplodon bidens, assembly GCF_964165515.1. Lineage (NCBI taxonomy): Eukaryota > Metazoa > Chordata > Mammalia > Artiodactyla > Ziphiidae > Mesoplodon > Mesoplodon bidens. The sequence continues at coordinate 110,398,680 of NC_138161.1, read as the reverse complement.
AGTGCAGAACAGAAATGCAAAGATAAGCCCAGACCCCACCCAAGGTCCCACCAGCAGCTTCAGTAGCTGACTGCTGTCTGTGTCCTAGCTCCAGTTCCTGTGGAGCTTAGCTGTCTTAGGTTCCTGAGTTTGGATTTCTTTAAGATTAGGCTCACACACACACCTACACACACACACACACCTTTTTTTTGAGGTAATTTAACTTGACTGAGTGAATGTTCCTTGCAACCTCAAATAGCCCTAAGACAAAAGTGTTCACTTTTGGGGCTTCCCTGGTGGCGCAGTGGTTGAGAATCTGCCTGCTAATGCAGGAAACACGGGTTCGAGCCCTGGTCTGGGAGGATCCCACATGCCACAGAGCAACTAGGCCCATGAGCCACAACTGCTGAGCCTGCGCGTCTGGAGCCTGTGCTCTGCAACAAGAGAGGCCGCCATAGTGAGAGGCCCGCGCACCGTGATGAAGAGTGGCCCCCGCTTGCCACAACTGGAGAAAGCCCTCGCACAGAAACGAAGACACAACACAGCAAAAATAAATAAATTAATTAATAAACTCCTACCCCCAACATCTTAAAAAAAAAAAGTGTTCACTTTTTGAGTGAAAGAAAGAAGGCAGCATTGTACCTAAGTTGTACTTGTAGTTACATAAAATGATGGCATAAAATCAAGGACTAAAAGTGAACAGAGAAATGAAAGCAATTAATATGTTAGAATGGTGGAATTACTGAATGATTTATTTTCCTTTTTTATTTTTGCTGTTGGTGTTTGTCATGTAGGCCCTAAAACTTTAGACCCTAAATCTTCCTCCTAGTTCAGCCTGGCCCTCTAGCAAGTCGAGTGCCAAACCCCAAAGAAACAGGCTTCTTCCAATAATTACCTCAGGCTTCGAGACCTTTCTGGACTCTACCCTTATCACACTGCATTTCCGTTACACCTGAGATGGTGGCTTGATTTGTGAATATAGGACCTGTGATTAAAGCAATCTTTATTTACTACCAACAAGGCCCTTTGTACACTTCTAGGAGACATGAAGGGAGATAAGTAATTTAGAAAGTTTTGTTTACACAGTTGTCTAAATGTTGTGTTCTTTTATTTAAAAGTTTCCCCCAAAGCAATCACTTTCATCTTGATGATTATGAGAAACTATTAACATTTTGAATATTTGTTAAATATGGCCAACTTTTATGCTAAAATCAATATTTTGACTAAATATCAAATATGAGATGAAAATAGGTTCATCAGATCTAAGGTTTTCCAGCAGAGCAAGGTGAACTGAACTAGTTGGGAGTGCTGAGAGGTGATGTGGTGGAAAGCACACTGGGATGGGATCCAAGGACAGTCCCTGCTTCAGTCGACTTAGCCGCGTCCTCCAGCATTCCCCTCCCCTCCTGGCTGTTTCCTCACCTGCGCATTATGTCATTAAAAGAACTAGATGAGGTACCTCTAAGGACTCTTCCAGGTCAAACGTTTATAGTTCTGTGCATTATAGTTTTGTACAAAATTAATTAAGTAACTTTTTTTTCTACAAAGGAAGGGATACCTGTACCTTTATAGAGAAAAGAAGCCATAAACTTAAAAGACATAGGCAACTCTCTGAATTGTTTTGTTTCCTAATCCTTATCAGTGTATACACACACACACACACACACACACACGTACACACACTTTGTTTTTTAATCAATACGTGTATCTTTTTTCATACTATACATTATTTGGATGTATACATTTTTCCATAGGGATAAACACATACTACTCACATAACATGTTATGTTCCATAAATGCACTGGAAGTATTATATTTAACTTTCCTGAATTTTCCTAGGCTGCTAATTATAATTCAAGTATAAGAATGCCAAACTGGGCCTCCCTGGTGGCGCAGTGGTTGAGAGTCCGCCTGCCGATGCAGGGGATACGGGTTCGTGCCCCGGTCTGGGAGGATCCCATATGCCGCGGAGCGGCTGGGCCCGTGAGCCATGGCCGCTGGGCCTGCGCATCCGGAGCCTGTGCTCCGCAACGGGAGAGGCCACAACAGTGAGAGGCCCGCATACCGCAAAAAAAAGAAAAAAAAAAAAAAAAAAAAAGAATGCCAAACTTAAGTCAACTCTTCAGCCTCTTCAGAGACCCAGGGGAGTGATAGCTCATGGAATTATTTTTTTAAATCTTTTTAAAAAAATTTATTTATCTTCAGCTGCGTTGGGTCTTTGTTGCTGCACGCGGGCTTTCTCTAGTTGCGGCGAGTGGGGACTACTCTTCGTTGCGGTGTGCGGGCTTCTCACTGCGGTGCCTTCTCTTGTTGCAGAGCACGGGCTCTAGGTGCGTGGGCTTCAGTAGTTGTGACGCACAGGCTCAGTAGTTGTGGCACACGGGCTTAGTTGCTCCACGGCATGTAAGATCTTCCCAGACCAGGGATCAAACCCATGTCCCCTGCATTGGCAGGCGGATTCTTAACCACTGTGCTACCAGGGAAGTCCCGGTATGATCCTATATATAAAATGGCATATTATTCCAGGATGCATACATATGCAATAAAAGTATAATGAAATTCAGAGAATATTAAACACTAAATTCAAGGTTACCTCCAGAGGGTGGAGAGCGGGGATTGCAATTGGATACAGTAACATAGGTAGTTTCCATTGCATTGGTAATTATATTAGTTTCCTGTAGCTGCTGTAACAAATTACTACAAATTTGTGAGTCTCTTTTAAGATGTTAAATTAAAATGCTTAGAGAGTGACCCCTCCCCCCAAAATTTAGTCTTCAGAGACCTGAAGACTAAAAAACAAAAAAACTTTCAAAAACTGAGTGGATTGGATGCTAACTTCTAGCAGTAGAATTTCAGGCATTGAGGTGAGGACAGGTCAGAGGAGAAAAATTCCAGTCATATTACAAAGGCAGTCACCAGCTTCACCTGCTTTTAATCCAAGCCTTCTGTCTCCAACCCTTCCCAGGTCAAAAGAGCTGCCAGTGCTCTGTGAACCTGCTCTGTACCCAGAAGGTGACAAATGGGCCCAGGAGCTCCCTAGCCAGAATGGGCAGTACTGGAAAAGCAGGTGCCCACTCCTTCATCAGCACAGTTCAGCTGTGACTAAGCACATGTTCATTCCTTGCCTGCAGCCTGGTCAGAGCAGGACTGGTGAGGTCTGGGCCTGCACACAGAGTCAGAGGACTCTCTCCCCAAATGAGGGAGTGGTTGGTAATGATCAGGACCAGCCCTACTGTTGGATGCTATGGAAATCTACAAAACTGGGACTGACATCTCCGGCATTCTGCCTAAGGGCATTATGTCAACAAAGTGTTCTGTACATGGGGAACAGTCTATATGGGTCATTTTTGCACCTGTGAGTTACTGATATGAACAGCCTCTCTACCTTGGCAAGCTTAGAGGCTAAGGTTGTTGGCGTGTCATTTGGCATTCCTTTCTCAGCTCAGATGGCATCTCTACAGTCATCTATCTAAAACTGATTGCCCCAATTAGCACCTATCCCATACACTTTTTAAAATTTCTTTCTTACCACTTTTCACAATCTGCAATTATCTTGTTTACTTATTTGCTTATGTATTTATTGTCTATTTGTCCCACTAAAATATAGGCTTTCTGAAGACAGGAAACTTGTTTTGTTCATTCTTGTGTCCTGAGAGCTTAGGATAATGCCTGACATGTAGCAGACACTCAATAATTTTTTACTGAATGAATGAGTGAATGAACAAATGAATAAATGCCCTAGGGCCCAGAAAGAATCAGTCGTGGAAATGAAAACAATGCAAATAAATGTAAATATCCTATATTCATGTGCTTCACGACATATTCAACTAAGATTGCCTCCCAATTTGCTATTTCTGCTACGTTCCCACAATTTACCACTGGAATATCATCCCCCTCATATGCATATTCATTCTCCAAATGGAGAAACTGATGCCCAGCAAAGTGAAATGACTTGAACAAAACTATTTGGCTGGTTACAGGGATGACTTGAACTTGGACACTAATTTCTATCAGAGAAGTAATTTACTCATGGGATAATTGGGATTTTTTTACTTCTTCCTGTTCCTTTTCCCCACAAACAACAACAAAACACCTCCTATGAGAAAAATGTTTCAGTTTTGTCTCCATGAGACAAAAAACTATGGTACAAAGTCAGTGTTACATTTGGCAAGTCAGTAACCTCTACATAGGAGGCTATAGTCAAGGAATAATTACTAAGGAGGTAATTTTGGCTAGGCTTGGTGATACTCTATGTTATTAGAGATGAGTGAGAGGAGGACATCCTGCTCCCCAGGGCTACCAGACACATGAGATGTCACAAGGAAATCTTGGACTCAGACTCTGGTTATTTTTAGCATTAGGAATATGGTTTCATATGGCTAAGGGGCAACTCTACCAGGAAGCAGGGGACTGACTCATTTTATGAGACCTTCCCAGCATCTAGAGCCATCTGGACAAGGACAGCACAGGAAGCATGAGGAAGAGGAGCTTCAAACGCCCCTCCTCCCATGAGACTCTGCTGCCTCCTTCTGATTTGAGGGACAAATGCTGACTGCATGTACTTAACACGTTAATTGAGAAACTACTAATTTCTTACTAAGTGTGAATGCTTTCTCTGTGTCCAGTTCTTGTTGTCCCTTTGTGTGTTATAGAAAGTATACCCCAGCTCATTCATTCCTTCCTTCTTACTTTTTTCTCTTTGAAAGTGTCACCCATTCTGAAACTTGTTTTGAATTATGATAGAAAAGTATGACTGTCATTGAAAGGAGAATTTTTTTCATGCACACAAATAAAAGCCCTGAGGTACCATATCTTCTTATAAGTAAGTTCACTGCCAACTGACAGCAAAAGAATTACCACAGTAAAGGGAGACTCTATGAAGATGTGTGCTTTACCAAAGAATAGCCTAACTTAGAGAATCTTTCTTAGCTCTCAAACAAACCTCACCATTAACTGATATTGTTTATTAATTATGTCTAGTATCGTAACAACCACCTCTACCACCATCTTAAAGAAAGACATCTCCCTTTAAAGTCACAAAGAACAGCCAATGGGTGGCTTGTTGAGAGACAATTTTCAGTACAGCATGATGGTACCCTAAATGCTAAACACAAACTGAAAAAAAAAATCACAAAGCAATTTAAAATGAAGAAAAATTCTTATTTCAGCGTAATATAAGAAAACTGAAAGGAAACTCTTCAGGTAGTAGAGCAACTCTGTGAAAACAGAATCCACAGAACATCCCAGAAAATATTATATGAGGCTACCAAATTCAATACGGTCAAGAAACAATGTGATAGTTTTCTGCCTGAGGGACAAAGACTGGTAACCCACACAATGTTTTCAGTTCTCTGCTCTGAGGACTGGTTTGACTCATTATTTGAATTATGCCTAAGAATGCCAACAGCTCACATATTCCCTTCGGCAGGAAGGCAGCTCTTCTTGTTCTTGGAATTACTGCCTCCAAAGACAAATCCAATGTGTCAACCCTAAACCATCTACTTCATTCTTAGCTATTGGTTGGCCAGCCTGCCTTTCCCACTAGATGATGAGGGCCTTGGGGCAGGGACGCTGTCATTCATTTTTGTTTCCCTCACTTCTAGTACAGAGGAGTGAAGTTAATACGTGGGTAGGTGTGGAGCCTGCCTCAAAAATCAATCCCCTTGAAAGTATTTTTTATAATTTTATCTGTTCTATTCTTTTTTCCTATCTTTTTGGCATTTGAAGGACTTTTTAAAGTATTTTGACATACAAAGCACCGCGGACTATGTATTCCATATTAGCTTATAATAGATTTGCAACATTTATGAAGGATGGTGTTGTTAGTTCCCCTGTGGCTGTTATTTTTCTTTTATTTACTATGAATCAAGACCTTAAAATCGCTAAATAATATTCTGGATTCTAAAATGCTAGTTATAAATACTATAAATTATAAAAACTAACTTGTACCAAATATTATGGGTGACTGAAAGCAAGTTATTTCAAGAATTTACAATTGGGATCCACCCATAGACAACAGTTTTCAGAGTCTCCATATAATCTCCACATCTCATCTGCAGCAATGCTTCCAGCTGCCTGCAAAGTGCTCCATCCCCACCTCATTCGGGCTTTGCTGCTCCGTCTCAATCATGGGTAACTGCCAACATTACCTGTTTGAAGGGGGTTGCTTTAGAGTCCACATCTATTGTCTGTGTAACTCCAGGAATTCCATCAAAAAAGGCAAAATAAAAACGACAAAAAGTAGGCAAAAAAAGCACAAGATACCTCCACAGATGCCAAAAGGACAGTACTGTGGGTACAGTAGACTGCTTTTGGAGAACAGGTCTGGAGCCTGCTTGAGTTGCTCACAGTCTAGAGAGAAAGATAAACAAGAAGATCAACCATTGCAATGTAGGATTCAGAGGCCACGAAGGATTAGGAGCTGGAACCTAGGTTAGAATTGGGCACTAGGGCAGCACCAAGGAGGGGCACCTGACCCCAGTCTGAAGAGTCAGGGAAGGTTTCTCTCAGGAGCAAATCCTGATCTGCCTTTGAAGGAACAAGCTGAAGTTAGCCAGAAATAGAAGGGTGAGGAGGCAGTATCCCAGGCAGAAGAAAGACTGTCGCATGAGAGAACTCAAAGAATTCAGCAGCAAGTGGGGTCCAGGGTCTATGGAGGAGCAGTGGAATATGAAGCTAGCTAAGTAGCCAAGGTCAGATTACCCACAGCCTTGCAAACCATGACAAGGAGTTCGGAGGTCAATTTGAAGGTGAAGGGGAGTGACTGAAGGATTAAATCTAGGAAGTAATTTAACTTGCAGTGAAAAAAGTCCTTAAAGAGCAGATCAGAGGCTGGAGCCCTCTGGGAGCTAATGCTCTGCCTTCAGTTGGCTGCACAGGATGCCAGGGTCTGATGAGGAAGGGGTTGGTGAAACTCAGGTAGCAGGCTAAGGCCACCTCATTCATGACACACTGGGCATCCACCTACCACCTACCCAGACACCTTCCTCCTGGGAAGGGCACTGTCCTGAGCTGAGTGATGGCTCTGACAGCAAAGGAAGATAGAAAGGGACAGGTGAGCTTGGAAGTAGGAAGATCCATGAGGTGGCTGTTGTACTAATGTGTGTGATGATGAGGGACTGAACTAAGGCAGTGGGGATGAAAAGGACAAGTCAGATTTAGGAGAGTCTTAGAAGGCAGAATCAGGTGGACTTAGGGACCAACTGGATGTGGGAAGTGATGGGGAAGTAGGAGTCTAAGATAAGTGGTTACCAGGAGCCAAAGAGGGAGAGTAAAGATGTGAAGGCATGTTTGTGTGGGAAGATAATGAGATTCCTGACCTGCTTCCTGCCACATTTTAGGATTATCTCTTGCCACTACTGAGTATAGATCCTTTACACCTGCCAGACTAGGTCACTTGCAGTTTCCCAAAGGTGCCATCCTCTCAGACCTCAGTCCCTTTGTACACATTGCTCCAGATGACATGACACAATCTCACTCTCCTGCTCTACCTGGATGACTCCAACTTACCAGCTCACCAGTTCTGTCCAGCCAGTCTTCTCCAGCCCTTCCCTTGCTTTCCTTCCTACCCAGCTGTTATGGGTTGAATTGTGTCCACCCAAAAGATATGTTGACATCCCAACCATCAGTACCTGTGAATGTGACTTTATTTGAAAATAAGGTCTTTGCATATTTAATCAAATTAAGATGACGCCATTAGGGTAGACCCTAATCCAATACAACTGCTGTACTTATAAGAAGAAGAAAATGCTCTGTGAAGATAGAAATACACAGGGAGAACACCACATGACAACAGAGGCAGAGATTAGAATGATGCAGCGGCCATTAAGGAAGTCTAAGGATTGCCGGCCACCACCAGAAGCTAGGAAGAGCCAAGGAAGGATTCCACCCAGAGTCTTAGAGGGAGCATAGCCCTGCTGACACCTTGATTTCAGACTTCTAGCCTCTAGAACTGTGAGAGAATAAGTTTCTGCTGTTTTAAGCTGCTTGGTGGTACTTTGTTACAGCAGCTACAGAAAACTAATATACCAGCCATTTCCATGTGCCCATGTTTCCATACCTATAAATGCTTTACGACTGCTCAGGCATTTACCATCTAGTCTGAGTCTTTGTTTTATATTTATTCTTTAAACTATGAGCTTATCTTTAAGGACAAGAAGTCTTACACATCTTACACATCTCTGTACATACTGCACACTGGCACAATGTATGCTTAATAATGAATTTTTTTTTCTTTCTGGCCACGCCACGCAGCCTGCAGGATCCAAGTTCCCCGACCAGTGATTGAACCCAGGCCCCCCGCAGTGAAAGTGCTGAGTCCTAACCACTGGACCTCCAGGGAATTCCCGAATATTTCTTACATGAGAAAAAAATGAGCCAAAGTTCTTGAGGAAATATAGAGATCGGCAGGAGTTTGTGAGATGGCCACAGCTGGAAAGGGCAGACAGGGATACATAGTAGCTGATATGAGCCTCCAGGAGTTTTTATCTTGGGGTGTGGGTCAGGGTAGGGGGAGTGGTGATGAAGGAAGCAGCCTTGAGAGTAAAGGAGAAAGGCCCACCACTTCCTAACCCCAGGCTCCAGGGCACATGGATGAATTACCAGCCATGATTTGTAAGAGCTGCATGGGAGAGAAAAACCAGAATTCTGCTAAGGTGAGGAATGCAGGCAACATTCTGGGAAGTCATTTGGAGTCTCAGGCTGATACTCAGTATGTGGGCCATCACAACAGTCCCACTTGGTAAGCAACCACTCTTCTGAGCCTCTAGAGTACTCCCCATCACTTGGCCATCCTTGGGCCCCCCAGTGAGCCCAGAAACTAAAGGAGGAACACTTGGTACTGCAGAGGCCTCCATGAATTATATGAACCCGCACCTGCATCATGGCTATTTTTCTGACTGTTTGGAGCTGGCCCACACCGTTTTGGTTATCGACTATTCTGAGCAGTTTGTTTGTGAGGAATGGAGGCTGGAGTGCCAGCAGAAAGGGCTGAGGAAGAAAATGAGCACTAAGATGCCTGAAGATGACAGTGAGGAAGAGGTTACATGTCCAGGGAGGCTGAGGGTGACAGGGTTGGGGGCCTAATGAGCAGAACTGGCCTTGGGTGTGAAATGGCTGGTCCACGGTGCCATTTGAACTCTCTGAAAGCTGCCTGAACTAGGAGAGAAGCATGGCCAGCCTACTTGGCTCCTGGAAGCAGCTGTCCCAGAAGAAAGGGCTTGGCCAGGTCCCAGAGCCTGGAAAGATTGAAATGGAGTTTGATTCCTGAGCAGGGGAGGTGGGAGCAAAAGACATTTATGCTAAATTCCACTTAGAGTTATTGACTTAAGTCAATTAGCATTGACAACTTTATTACATTCTTATCCTTCAAGAAGTATAATCTCGTATTTAATAAGTATGCTAACGTGATTAACCAGAAGACTTTACTCCTGCCCACTCTGTATAAATTTTCTTTATTTCTATGTCCCTCTATGGAAGGAGAAGAAACATGAAACAAAAGCAGTTAACGTGTTTATGTGTTCTCTTTGAAAGAGTTGGAGGGAGTTTATCCTGCAGCCTTGATTCATTGTTTCCTATTTAGAGGGATTTAGCAAGATCAAAGTGAGTTTCAGCTATAGTCACCCATAAAGGTCCACAATCCTGCACTGCAGCCATTTTAACACAGAATCAAATATGCTTCTGGACTCTCCTCTGAGATGTGGCAAATACAATTCATTGCCTTTGACAAGCACAGCTGAGCAGTGTATTTAAGAATGCTGGAGGGGCTTCCCCGGTTGCGCAGTGGTTGAGAGTCCGCCTGCCGATGCAGGGGACGCGGGTTCGTGCCCCGGTCCGGGAAGCTCCCACATGCCGCGGAGCGGCTGGGCCCGTGAGCCATGGCCACTGAGCCTGCGCGTCCGGAGCCTGTGCTCTGCAACAGGAGAGGCCACAACAGTGAGAGGCCCGGGTACTGCAAAACAAAAAAAAAAGAATGCTGGAGTATTAGGGGTACAGTGGACCTTCATAAAATTAAGATAAAATTAATGTTTACTGAGGGCCTATCTTGGACACAGTTGGGTTTCCAAGTAGGTAAACCATTAATGACAGGCAATTAGAAGAACATTCTAGTTAGTTACCTACAATACAACAGTATAGGTGCCACAGTTAAAAAAAAATTCTAGTGATGGACTTCCCTGGTGGTCCAGTAGTTAAGACTCTGTGCTCCCAGTGCAGAGGGCATGGGTTCGATCCCTGGAGGGGGTTCAATCCCTGGAGGGGGTTAGATCCCACATGCCACGTGGTGCAGCCAAAAAAGAAAAAAGCTTCTAGGGACAAAGCTAGTATTCATTTTGGCTTCATTTTGAGTTCAATTCAGTTCAAGATGCTGGCTAGAAAACCCCACATATGAGAAAATGTGACGAGCAAATTCCTTTGTGCCCTAGAATGTTCTTGATAGGAGCTATAAAAAAAGATTATTGGAAACCTTCAGCCTTTCCTGCTTTATGTTTCACAGATGAGAATGTTTACCCTGAAACCACCCACCTACGCAGCCATTGGTTTCCCAAGTGTGAGCTTTTCTCACAGTCTCCCCTCCCCTGCTTTCCCCTGACTGCCAGTCCAGGAGGGAGAAAACAGCTAGGCACCAGTTGCTTCTGTGAGACCTTTGTGGTTCCTAGAGGGGAACCTGCCTTAGCCACAGGAGAACACAGAGGGTCTGGAATCCCATCTAGAGCACAGGCCCACTTCATAAGAATGCCTGATGATGCAGATAGGAAGACATACCTTCATGAGAACAGCAACACTGCTTTCACAGAGCACAGACCGAAACGCAGAGAGAACTAATTAAAACTGGATGTGTGTGTGTGTGTGTGTGTGAGAGAGAGAGAGAGAGAGAGAGAGAGAACAAAGAATTTTTTTTAGAAAGGGTTCTGAACCTAAAATGTAAAAAGAATAGCTGCCATAGTTCAATTTATGAAACCAAGCAATCGGTGGCACCTAGAAAAGGGCCCAGCACATAAGTCCTCGATAAAGATTTTTGACAGACTGTGTTGACAGACAACCACTCCCCCACCTTTAATGCCTTCTCTGCCTTATTCAGCAGGCTTTCTTATCTCTACTATTCCCTTTCCAGCATTATAGCTGGTTAATAACTCACTCTGCCATGTAGAACAAGATATGTAATCAGATAGTTTTCCAAGAAATTGATGTTGTTAAGGGAACCATTGTTTGATTGGGGAAGAATTTCAGAAGCGTTTATTCATGTATTCACTGATTCGACCAATACTCATCAGGTGCTTCTCATGGACAGACACTGCATTCATTAAGTTATACTGCTGGGAAGCTGAGAAGAGAAATGCACCTGCTCCCAAGGAGGCCACTGTGGGAGAGACAGACAGACACTTAGAGAATTATGATACCACGAGACAGAGGGATGCAAACAGTTCCTCAGGATCCCGACAGAGGCAAAGACTAACTCTGCCTGAGTGGAGTGGGAAGGAGGTGACCTTTGAACTGGGATGATTCCAGGGCAAGAATGGGGGACAGCATTTCACACAAACTAGTAGAGCATGAAAAAGTGAAGGGACATGGGGTGCTCTTGTTACAGAACCACATTTGTTTTGCCTGACGTGCAGCAAGCCCAAACACTGAGACGATGAGGTTTGCAGCACAGAGAGTTTATTCACAAGGCAGCTAAGAGAGGGGAACAAGTCTCAAATCCGCCTACCAAATGCTTGGGGCTCAGGGCATTTATGGCATAAAACAGCAAGGTGTCTTGAGGTGTAAGGAGCGTGGGGGAAGGTGATTGGGAAAAGGTGTGGTAACTGTCATTCCGTGCAGGTGTAAATAAGCTATGGGTCTCTGCGCATTCAAAAATGGAGGCACTTAGCATCATTTGAGGGCGGAGATTTTGGCCCTGTGACGTCAAAAGGTCACCGAGTGGATGCTCACTCATGTCCGGTTGGAGGGTCAGTGGTCCTATCCGGTCTCAACCAGCTCAGCTCCAACTAGACACAGCTGACTCGAAGTTCCTGGAAAACAGCTCTAGCAAACATCTTATTGCTTAGGCTACATGCTGCGTGGAGGACACACCAGTCTTAAAACAACCTTGATTAGTGAAGGCAGGGGAAATGGATTTGACTCATTGCCCACGGTTTCTTTCTGGCACCTTGAGAATGGTAGTAAGATTGGTCTGAAGAACATGGGGAGAAAGAAAGTGGATGTGAAAAGACAGGGAGCCTAGAAAAACAGACAGGGCCAGATTGTGAAGGCCCAAGGAGTTTGGACTTTATTCTATGCAATAAGCAGTCACTGAAGGCTGAGGTCCTTGAGTAAAAGACAAAAGTGGGGTAAGGGTCTAATCAATTGTTTGCTCCATGCCAAAAGCAGAGTTGATTTTATAAATTACATTTCATTACATAACACAATTTATTTTTCTTTAGTATGAGAGCAGTATGAAGATGAATGGACAGTAAGGAAAAATGGAGATTGGTCGCTAGATCAATCTAGAACTGTTACAAGAGTCAAATAAAAATAATAAGGTTACATAGTTGAGAAATATCAAAGTAGAACAAATGCAAGTGAGCATAAATACAGTTTTTAAAATAAGAAGTCTTCTCATTGTAAACAATGACTATAGGCTTCAAAATATATTTAGGATTTTCCATGAAGTATTTAAATGATTACTTCTTTTTTTTCTTTTTCTTGGCCTTGTGGCATGTGGGATTTTAGTTCCCTGACCAGGGTTTGAACCCGCACCCCCAGCACTGGAAGTGCGGCATCTTAACCACTGGACCACCAGGGAAGTCCCTACCATGAAGTATTTATACCAACATCACATGTATTCTGAATCAAAGTCTATACTCCTTACTCCGTTATGAGTTCACAGAATAATAAAATGCAACAGAATCTGGCAATATGGACTTCCCTGGTGGTGCAGTGGTTAAGAATCTGCCTGCCAATGCAGGGGACAGGGGTTCCAGCCCTGGTCCAGGAGGATCTCACATGCCACGGAGCAACTAAGCCTGCAAGCCACAACTACTGAGCCCGCATGCCACAGCTACTGAAGCCCGCTTGCCTAGGGCCAATGCTCTGCAACAAGAGAAGCCACCGCAATGAGAAGCCCATGCACTGCAACAAAGAGTAGCCCCCGCTCACCACAACTAGAGAAAGCCTGCGTGCAGCAACGAAGACCAAATGCAGCCAAAAATAAAATAAAAGATAAAAAAGTCATTAGATGTCAAAGTGAAAAAAAAAAACTTAAAAAAGAATCTGGAAATATTAGCACAATGGAATTAAAATATGTGTCATTGCTTGCTTACTACTTGCAGTAATTTACAAACCAGACTCAATGACACTTATGGAAAATTTACAGTCACAAAAAGTTGAGAGATTTCTGGCAGGCCCAAGATAAATTTGTAGCTTAGCCAAGAAAATAATTCACATTTCCTACTTACCATTCCAAGGATCTTCACACTTCTTATCCTGCCTTCTTTTTTCTTTCCATTTTTTTGTCTTATAGGTTTTTGAAAAAAGTAGGTACTTCTCTGGATTTCCTCAATTTAACTAGTTTTTAATGGGTCAGGAAACATCTAGGAACTAATGAAACCTTTGTATACTTGACAGGTGTACCTATGCTGTGTGGGTCTTCTCAGAAAAGTATTTTGGCAGTATTTTGTGGTGAGGGTAAGGAATTCTTTTGGTAGGTATCTTTGAAGAGAAGAGAAACAGTGGAGAGTTGCAAATCAAAGCCATTTTTTAAGCAAAAAATGATTAATATTTGTCCTTGGCTTTCTCTCCCTCTTTTGAATACTTTTGTATTTTTGTTTAAATAATCTTGCCCCTGCTACCATGAATTTTTCCATGCACTATAAAATCTGTGATTTTTCTTGTCCCGTGGAGAGCTTACCTGAAAAGGAAAAGAACAATAGCTATTCTTGACAAGCAAAGAGCTGCTGCTGACTCAGTGGTCATTAAGTCCCAACCCTTGGGTATTTTTCCAGAGGTTAGGGGTGGGCACTACTGCTTCTCTGCTTAGTGAGCCCTGGCTGATGACTTAGACAGGTCAGTCACAGAAGCCATTTCTAGCTTTGGAATTCTGTTTCTGGTGAGAAACCAAGTGGTGTTGGTCTCAGTTGCCTACTCTAATGAGAGCCAACTGGCTCAGCCATGTAAGGAGGTACATTCAACCTGTCTCCTCTCTTCCTCTCTACACATAGCATTGAATCAGGCAACCATGATGAAGTCTTCAAAAGAGAGCAGAAATATTGGTAATTGTCAGATAATTCTTAAACATGTATATATATATATTTTTAATTAATTAATTAATTTTAATTTTTGGCTGCATTGAGTCTTCATTGCTGCACACGGGCATTCTCTAGTTGCGGCGAGCAGGGGCTACTCCTCGTTGCGGTGCACGGGCTTCTCACTGTGGTGGCTTCTCCTCTTGCGGAGCACAGGCTCTAGGCATGTGGGCTTCAGTGGTTGTGGCACACGGGCTCAGTAGTTGTGGCTCATGGGCTCTAGAGTACAGGCTCAGTAGTTGTGGTGCACGGGCTTAGTTGCTCCGCGGCATGTGGAATCTTCCCGGACCAGGGATCAAACCCACGTCCCCTGCATTGGCGGGTGGATTCTTAACCACTGCACCATGAGGGAAGTCCCTAACATGTATATATTTTTAAATACGTGATTTGCCTTGATCTCAATAGCTACCTTCAGAAACTGAAACAAGAATGGAAGATTCCATCCACAATCCATCTCTTGGCAGCCAAACCCTCAACACACAGGAAATGTAACACGAATACAGCCAAATTCAGTGCTTGGGCTGTTTGGTCCAGATGACTTCCCACAAGAGAGTATCTCAGTAGACGCATAGAAGGAGAGCTCTGTTTAGAAGCATTTGGAAATCTTCTTTGGGCCACACTAAGGAGTAAAGTGGTTCAATTATTCTAAAATTTAAAGAAAAGCTGTACTGGCACTCATCTTGCAGTCAAACTAATGCTTCATTAGTATTCTTACACACTAAGAAAGTCCTCTTCATCTACATTCACTTTTAGTGGTGTTTGGAGTGGAAAAAATAATACAAGTGGCAACAGTTTGACTTTTGATGATGGAAATTTTTTTTTCAAGATTCTCCAGAGAACTCTTTACCACTCCCTGTTCCAATGCTTTTTATTTTATTAACTGTAATAAAACACATTATGTCATACTCTGCTAGCCCTTTTCATTAGTGTCTCAAAGCAAGACAGTGCTTAATTTAGAGCCCAGTCATGGTTAGGTCCAGGGAGATGACTGCTGGGCCCAAGCAGGAACCAGGCAAATCTGCCCAGTAATTTACATCATGAAGGGAAGCTTTGTGTACTCCCTTGAGAACAGGATTATCACCGCTGAGTTGGGCTCCTGCTGACAGGGCAGAAGAGGCAGTGCAGGTGTTGTAAACTTGGATGGAAAGAACTCAGGAAGGGAGGTGGCCATCCAGCTTCCTCTCACTGAGAACCCTCTCTCTTCCCCGGGGCTGGTCAGGGCCTTCAGGGTGTGACGTCAGATCCACTGGGCAGTGGAAGACCTGTGGTTAGGAACAGAGGTGGGGCCAGGACAGGGAGGTGCCAAGGGGGGCTGTGGACACCTCTGCCTGGGGAGATCCCTGGGGAACACATGCAGCTCTGACAAGCAAAGTTGTTGCCCTCCTGCCCTTCCTGCTCACTGCCCCCTGCATTGTCTCCATTCAGCAATCATTGCCTTACTGAGGCCCTGTTCCATGCCAGGAACTCAGCTACAGGCTGGGGGCCAGGCAATAAAAGCAGAATAGTTTTCAGGAACCCTACAGTCGTTCCTGAGGAGTAGAGTTCTAAGGCAATGAACTGATTGTTGCTCTTCAAGGTACAGAGCCTGTATTAAGGGAGATGAGAGGACTTTCCTGGTGGTGCAGTGGTTAAGAATCCGCCTGCTAATGCAGGGGACACAGGTTCGAGCCCTGGTCTGGGAAGATCCCACATGCCACGGAGCAACTAAGCCCATGAGCCACAACTACTGAGCCTGCGTGCCACAACTACTGAAGCCCATGCACCTACAGCCCGTGCTCTGAAACAAGAGAAGCCACTGCAATGAGGAGTCTGCACACCACGACAAAGAGTAGCCCCCGCTCGCCGCAACCAGAGAAAAGCCCACATGCAGCAACGAAGACCCAACGCAGCCACAAATAAAAATAAAATAAAATAAATTGATTAAAAAGGAAAAAAAGAATCCACCTGCCAATGCAGGGGACACAGGTTCAAGCCCTGGTCCGGGAAGATCCCACATGCTGCGGAGCAACTATGCCGGTGCACCACAACTACTGAGCCTGCACTCTGGAGCCTGCAAGCCACGGCTACTGAAGCCCGAGCACCTAGAGCCCAAGGTCCGCAACAAGAGAAACCACCGCAATGAGAAGCCTGCGCATGGCAATGAAGAGCAGCCCCCGCTAGCCGCGACTAGAGAAAGCCCACGCGCAGCAATGAAGACCCAACGCAGCCAAAAATAAATAAATAAATATTTAAAAAAATTTTTTTTAAAAAGGGAGATGAGATTTGGGACCCAGGACTAGGAGACTTGAGTGAGATCACTGCCATTGGGGTATGATAAAGTACGTCCACCTTCTCTCCTCTCATCCCTTACACCGGTGGCCAGATGTTGCTGGGATCCGGGAGTCAGATCAATTTAAGGAAGAACTTTCTGACTCAGAGCTGTCCAAAGATAAAATGAGCGGTGTTGAGGGGTGGCGTGCTCCCAGCCACTGGGATTGTTGGAGAAGAGGCTGGATAGCTACCTGGTGGGATTGACAAGTTCCCTTCCAGACCTAGTAGTCCATGAATCCACGGGGATCTGATCTGCTGGCAGTGGCAATTCTGGATGAACTAGTCTGCTCTGCTCTGACCTGTCATGAAGATAATAAGGAGGCCTGATCAAGGAAAGGGTGATGGGAAAGAGCCTGGTGATGAGGGAGTTGGGGACTAAGGGTAGGAGTGGGAGGGGAGGGGTATATACAGCTGCCATAGCAAAGTACCACAAACTGGGTGGTTTTAAACACCAGAAATTTAATCTCACGGTCTGGAGACTAAAAGTCCAAAATCAAAATGTCAGCAGGGTTGGTTCCTTCTGAGAGATCGAAAGGAGAGTCTTCTCCATGTTTCTGCCAGCTTTGGGTAGCCCCAGGTGGTCCTTGGCTTGTAGATGCATCACTCCAGTCCCCTGTCTTCACATGGCCTTCTGCTTATAAGGACACCAGTTATATTGGATTAGGGGCCTACCCTACTCCAGTACAACCTCATATTAATTTGACAAATTAGATCTGCAATGATTCTATTTCCAAATAAGTTTACATTCTAAGGTATTGGAAGTTAGGACTTCATGGGGGGACATAATTCAACCCATAACAGGTGGCAACTTGCTTAATTCCTGAGCCCTCCACTTTTCCCACCTGTACAACTCCAGTGGTGGTGCTGCATGGAGAGAGGCTGGGTGGCTGGAGTGGACACCACCCCCTCTGTTGACCTGAGCTTGACTTTAGATACAGCCTAGCTCCCAGAGTGTTCCCCGGGCTTCAAACTCCTGCCCTTCCCTAGAACCCACTTCTCCTCACAACAGTCACAGCACCCACCACTGGGAAACACATGTATCCTGGCACCTTAGAGCCTCAAGGTCTCTTCTCTCTCATCAAGGTTCTCCCGGCTATCTTTCATTCGCACCCAGGCAGAGATAACGTGCGGAGAGGGTGTGCCGGAGGGTTTTGTTTTTTTTCTCTTTTGAGACTCATCTTACAAAGACCTAGACAGTCCCCTAGGCTTTTGGCCTGTTTCACCCAGTGTTGGACAGCTGGTTACAGTAAGTGAGTTCCCAAGATCTGGGGGGAGAAAGATTATAAACTACAATTCTAGGAACTTCTGCCAGTGAAACCTTCCATGAGATTACCAACACAGAGGCAGAATGTGGTAAAATGGTGAAACATCAGACTAGACGCAGAAGTCTGAACTTCTATGACCACACACTACGGATGGGCCGTGTGACAGTGGTGGTCCCGTCACTTCTCCTCTCCTTCAGCTTTTCCAATGGTAAAAATAAGTTAGACTATTTTAATGCTGATGTTCTATGATTTCATAAAAGTCAATATTCTATGATCTCACAATAGGTCTCTAAGGACCATTCCAATGCTGATATTTCATGATTTTATAATGGAGAGTTAAGCTTTTTATGCTGGTTAAACGGAAGGAAAGAGGAGACATACTTCATTTCTCTGAAAGTCAGTTAATATCTTTGGGGAATGATGTCACCTTCGAGCTTCAATTTTCAAATCTATAAAATACAGAAATAACAATATGAACCTCATGAAGTGGTGGGAGCGAGGGTGCTTGGAGAGATGTACAGCTCGGTACAGAGTCCAGCCGCAAACCTCTCGGAAGGTTTCCTCACCCAGAGCCCCAACCAAGGCAGGGGAGAGCTCACCGAGAGGGCCGGGGCGAGGAGGTGGACATGGTTCTCGCCCCGCCCCGCCCCGCCCCCGCCCCAGATATCGCGAGAGGGCGGGCCCGCTTGGGTTTGGCGTCGGCGTCGTTCCGGCGTTAGGCCGGCTTCTCTCCGCGGGCCGCGGATAAAGTGCCGGTGGCCTAGGGTTCTGTAAGGGCCGCCCGACGCGCTAAGGACCACTAGCCACGCGGCGTCGGCTGGACGCCAGAGCGTCCGAGTCGTTGTGTCGTGACAACGACTCTGGTGGCTGTCTCCGCGACAGCAGGTGCGGCCGCTTCAGCCCCAGGCGGGCTTGGCGGTTGACTAGCGAGTCTGTGCTCGCGCCCAGCCCTTTCCTTCCTGTACCCGGCGCCAAGCAGCGACGCTGAGCCGACCGCCGGAGCGGCGGGCAATGGCGGCCTCGACGGCCTCGCACCGGCCCATCAAGGGGATCCTGAAGAACAAGAGCTCTACGACTTCCTCTGTGGTGGAATCGGCCGAACAACCCGGCAGGAGTGTCGACGAAGAGCTGAGGTAAGAGCCGCGAGGGACGGCCATCGTCGCCCGGGTCGGCCTGGCCAGCCCCTTCTTCCCCGCCTGGGCGGCCTCGCCCTCCCCGTCCCCCGGCACTATTGCCGACCCCCAGCCCGACCCCGGACCCCGAGCCCGAGCGCGGCGGGCGGGCGGGCGGGGCAGCTGCGTAGATGCGGCCCTTGTGCCGCTCGGGTCTCCCTCCGCCGGCCAGGCTGAGGGTTGGATTATAAAGAAGACAAGAGCTATGACGTTTGTTGTGTGGGGTTTTTTAAAAGTATATACGCATATATATAATAATTTTAAAACATACACCATGATCTTTGAGCTTCTGGAAATTGGGAATATTAAAGAATCAAATTGAAGTTAAAGCTTCACTCGTTAAGCATTTATTATTTCTTCACTTCGTATCCGAGTGTCTAAAATTTAATGATTAAAGTGTATTTTCTTGGCTTGGGAGCCCTTTAAGATCTAGTCTCAAGCTAATAAGAGACTCCTCCGAAAAAGAGATAATTTCTCCATTTTTCTAATTGCCCTTCTGCCATAGTCGTTCCTTTTTAGGTGAACATTATCACAAGAATCATGCCACATTCACTCTCTTGGGTCCTGCTTTGTCATTATCTCTGCATTAAAAGAAACCGAAATTTTCCCAGTCTGATCTATATTTAATGGAAAGCTACTTATTGCTAATTATTTTTGCATCTGCAACGAGAGTTTGAGCGCTTTCTAGTCTTTGTTCCTCTTGAAAGACATATGTAAGCTCAGAACAGTTCAGAAAGTACCAACTTAAAATGATCCCGTGATAATTTAGTTGCTTTTGCATACTCACAAATACATATGTGAAAAGATGTTGACCCATATCATTGTGTGTGATAGTAAATAATTGGGAACAACCCAAGGTCCATTAAGAAGGATTGGTGAAATATTAATTATGGTACATTAGTATAATGGGAAAACAGACCAGCCTTTAAAAAGAATGAAATAGATGTTAATGCGCAGAGAAAGATATCCAAGGTGCAGTCCTCAATGGGGGAAAAAAAGGTGCAAAACCGTATATATAGTGTAAAATATAACACTGGGTTAGAAGTCCTCGGGGGCTTGGGTGTTCTAAGATACTAAGCACATAAGGACTCCACATTCTGGAAGTAAGGCCTAAGAAAAGTTGTTGAAATCTGTGAAGTCATAAAGCTAAAATGAGGATGTTCCCGAAAATTTTGAATATTGGAACTAGGGCACACCTGTTCAAAAGGATCATTTTAGGGCTATAAAAGGAACTACAGTTTGGTGATGGTAAATTTATGGGGATTTGTGTTACCTTGAGGAAAACATTAAGTAGGATCACAGCTCAGAATCATGGCCTTTGGGGGTTGGAAAGGACCTTAATTTGTCTAGCACCTCTCCTACTCCCACTCTCTTTTGGATGCTTGACTCTCTTACGTTCTCCAACATGAAATTTTCAAACCTCTATTTGGGGTAAGCCGCTTCATATGGGAAGGGGGGGGGGTGTTGTAATGGGATTAAGAAAACAGTCTTACCAGAGCATAGCTATAAGGGGAAGACCAAGACAGTCTTAATAACAAAACAAACTATGGAAGGCTCTTATATGATTTCAGGGTGTTGAGCAGCAAGAATGTGGTTCTCACTGGCATTTAAGTTATTTACCTATTCTCCAGTGTGAGCTTCTTTTTGTTTGGCTACCAAGTAGCTTATTACTTTCTTCTGTCTTTTGCTGCTGCTTCTGTTTATTCTCAACTTTGGTCTGCTGTAATTTCTGGTGGCCCCACTCTGTGTGTTGGCCTCTTTATATAATTGACAGGGATTTACCTCCAGGTCCTTCTGCCTGGAAAGCCACTATACTAGACTGTCTCACCTACATAGGGCTGCTCCTTCTCTAGGAGCTGCTAACAGGGCAGATTGACTTAAAGGGGGCCTTTTGCAAGGCAGTTGACTTTGACTTATGTAAATTAGGAGGTTATAGTCCTGTCTTCAAAGGCAGCTACCAAGCCCTAATTCATTAAGGTTTATGATATTTGGTTCTAAGTAGTAAAAGGGGATGGGTTTTTTCATGGTAAGTGTTATTTGACTGGAAAGGAAATAAACTAATTCTATTGGTAATACAGTACACATTGTTATTTATGGCACAGCTCATGCAAACAATATTAGTGACTTTATGAGAGCCTCTTTGAACAGAAACAATGAAAGTATAGGTGAACACATTTGAAACAAACTTATTGTAATGTTTAAGTACAACCAGTATTTTCCCTTTCGTGTATAAAGGACCGAAATAAATAGCTCTTTCAAGTATAATGCACTTAAAATTCAGAAACTAAAAAGTGTAGTGTAATGGTCTAACTTCAAATGTTGGAACCAGAGTATTAGGCAAAATAATCTCTTATTAATGTGAAAATGACCAGAGATTTAAGTCAGTTCTCACTGTTCTCAGTAGTGACATTCTATAAAGTCACCACAAACACTGAGTTAGTTAATACTGAACTGTTACTCCTAGGGGGAATACAGACTTAGGTTCCTGTAAGCCTCTGGTCACAATGTTTTCATCAACCAGTCAGTCCATAACCTTTTAAAAGTTCTGTTTCTGTTTAAAGACACCTAATTTTATACATATTGTTGGTTCATCAACATTGAACACATGGCCAATAGCACTATAACTCATGCCTGAATGAAGTTTATCTAACACATACTTTCTCCATAAGACACGTAACAATCTTCTTGGACAGCACTTAAGCACGATCTTTGGGAGCCATTTTGAACAGCTAATTCACCAAAAAAGCAAAAAACATGGTACTAAATAGATCAAAAGGACACATTTACAGTAAGAGAGCTGAAGCAAGAAGGTTTAATCTCAGCTGGGAACACGTGCATCGGACAACTCAAATTTTTTCCCTGCTCTATGCATGTCTGAGAGAGAGAGAAATCTCCTCAAGTATTGATTTTGGAGTTACAGATAAATTTTGGCAGGTAGTCAGATTTGCAAATACAGAATCCACAAATAACCATACCTTTTATTGGTGCCATTATCATGTGAAGTACAGGGGTAATTTCCCTTTTCTGCACAAACCACTCCCCACCCCAACGCCATCAGTTGTGAGAGAGTATATTAACAGAACATTTTATTTAACATAAAGAGATCTTACTAAGGGATTTTTTTAAAGTCATGAGTTGTGCTATTCCAGTGGCCTCTAAACTTTTTGATTGTGCGTCATTTTAGTAGGAAAAACTTGAAATATGTTTCAAATATGTTTGTTTATGATTTATATACATATACTACTACCATTAGATAATATCTCAAGATTCAGTATATACTTAAAGTGAGGTTTATATACTGCCGTATTTCAAGTAATCTTTAGGACTTTTTTTTATACAGTTCTTGTCCAACCTTTTTGTTTTTTTAATGTCCCAGTGGTGTTATCTTCTTATTCTCTGTACTTTGCATTGGTACTGTTATCTTCAGTGAGTGGTTTCTTCAGTACCATTTGTCAGGTACCACTTTTTGAGGGTTAGTTCAATTAAAACTGGATAAAGTCTGTAAATCCACATAATTAGGCATAGATAATGTCAGTATATTGCAGCACCCTGCTCAACTAATTAGAACACCACTGTCATCACTATGATTGTGGAATTCCCATTCTTTCTGGATACTTTGAATATAGTGAACAAACTGTGAAGGTCAGACATAACAGATCTAGTGAGTAAGTACGTGTGTTTCATCAAAAACAAGACACCATTGATTCTAAGATGTACCATGATTTTAGGTAGCACCAAGAAAGAAAAAAATACTGCCAATTTTAAGATGCCATCCATTTTAAGATATATTCTGTTTTCAGAAATATTAAAGTGAGAAAAATGTTCACTTGGAATTGTTGAAAATATTGTGTTACTAAAGCGTATCTTATTAGAAGTGTTAAAGGTTAGTGATTAATATGGGGCCAGATTGCCTGGGTTCAGGTCCTCTTTGCTACTTATTAGCTCTGTGACTTACAGTGCGTTGTTCATTATATCCCTGCCTAGTTTAATTATTAAATGAGTTACTAAATGTAAAGTGTTTAACCCAGTACCTCACCCTCAAATGTTGGTCTTATTCTATTAGAAATAAAGAAATCTAATTTTCCCCACTTTTGGGGTTGTTGTACACAGTATGCTTTGGATTCACTGTGTTCAATTCAAATTCTATAGTAGTCTTAGGTAATGTAGGCAAATTCTGCTTGGAAAAATTGTGCTTAAATTAATTTCCTTTAATATAATTTTATATAAGCATGCTTCAGCTTTGTCTCTTTCTGCCTATAAAGGGATATGGAATACGGTCAAAAGCCCACAGAGTAAAGTTTTCCAAAAGTGACCTTTTATTTACTAATTGCTTTTATTGTTAAGTCTTAGTTTAATTGTTCAAGCTTCAAAGGCTTGTACTTTGTCAACCTACAGAAGTTGAATCTTCATTTAAGAAAGAACCATTTCTTGAAATGTGGGGTTAAAGTTTAACACATTGAAGCAAAATCCTGCTTCCCACTCCAAACTCGGCTAAAACTGTAAAAACGAGAAGGTCATAAGCAACAAGAAGTATGAGTAGGTCTTTGAGATGGCATCATATGAGCTATCAAAGTGAAAGTGAGAATTGGTGACTTTTTCTGGGTGCAGATTTAGGCTTCCGGAAAACCAATCACCCAAGAGGGAGGAGGGAGCTGAAACTAGCAGGTGCTTTCACCCTCACAGCAGATCTTCAGTGTAAGTGGTAACTGCGCCTATTTTTTGTAAGTGGAGATGATGACCCAAAGAAGGTCACACGAACAGTTTGTGGTGGTATTGGGAAGAAACCAAGTTCACTCCTTGGGTTTTGTTACTCAACTGATGTTAATTCTACCAAAATTTAAGAGATGCTAATTTCCATATCCAGTGTCCTCTGCAGACAGTTTCTTCCACTTCATTACTTTCCTCCTAAGAATTTCTAGAATTCTTTGGAGTCTGTTGTTTTATGCCCTTATTGAAAGTTCATGGTTTTGCAAGATAATATCTTCTCTGGATCTTGACAATTGTAAGGTTCTTTCTCTCTTAGTATTGTGGTGAAGATGTGGAGTGAAGCTTTGGATATATAAAACTTTAATTCTGTTTTTAGTAGATAGTAAACTAAATGGCAAGCGAATGGGAAAAATTTAGGTTATATGTAATGTGGTTCTGTATAATATAGCTTAAATCTTATATAAATCTTTGAGTTATATATAATGTGGTTTAAACCTTCTCATAAATTTGAATGAGTTCTTTACATTTATGTAGATATAAAGAACTCACTCAAATTAATGAGAATGTTTCCAGTAAATAGACAAAGGATGTAAACAATTCACACAAGGAAAGTAAAATAAGCATTTTTTCATATTATTTATTAGGTAATGAGCAGAAAAACATAAAACAGCGTTTAAATATCAATTTATACCTCTCAGGTGGCAAAAACACACACAGATACCCAATCCTGGCAAAGTTTTGGCAGTTATTTGGGGACATTACAAATAGTCCTCTCTTTAAAAAAACAAACAAACAAGAAAACTATATGGCAACATGGAGTGAACTACAAAGCTCTTGATAAATTTAACCCAGATATGCTTGTCCTAGCAAATTATCCTGAAAGGTCATTGAATACAATATGCACAAATGTTCATTTCTGCTTTACTTTAAGTAGGAAGACACTGGATTCAATCTAAATATCTAATATTAGGTAAATAGTTTGTTATTGAATATTATGCATGTAATATTCAAAAGGTAAAGACTAGAAAATACAAGCAGCTTATGATAAAATACATATACTGGTATAGAAGCTATTTTTATATATACTATATGTATACTGTTTTGTCTATATTTTTATATATACTAATAGCTTGGGTATTTTTTCGTATATGTTAGAGTGGAAAGAATATACAGAAATCAAAATTGTTAGTGGGTTAAGGTACTAGGATTGTGATTCTTAAATTTTATCCTTAATTTCAAGAAAACATCATTTCTTCTTATATCCTACAATTCAGTTCTTTTTCTTCTGTCATTATCTCACAGAACAGATTTGCAGGGTGTTTGGGGGTACCTCTGTAACTTCAAAGGGCCATCTTTATTCTTCTAATGATGATAAATTGTCATTTTAATTCAATATTGTTAGCATCACTTAGGAAGTAGCTTGTTTTACTTTGAGATTAGGACACACCTAACAAAGTCATTTTGTATGTGTTTATTTTTAAAATATTTTATTGTAATTTAATACACATACAGAAAAGTTTATTAGATGTAATTTTAAAGCTTAAGGAATAATTATAAAGCAAACACCCCTATAACTGCCATCCTGGTCAAGAAGAAGAATGTTTCCATCACCTCAGAAATGTCTCCTGTCTGGGACTTCCCTGGTGGCCCAGTGGGTGGGACTCCACGCTCCCAGTGCAGGGGGCCCGGGTTCGATCCCTGGTTGGGAACTAGATCCCTCATGCATGATGCAACTAAGATCCGGTGCAGCCAAAATAAATAATAAATAAATAAATATTTTTTAAAAAAACGAGAAAGAAAAGAAATGTCTCCTGTCCTTTCCAATCACAGTCTCCTCCTCCCCTGTAATATAATCACTATCCTGAGTTTTATGGTAATTCCATAAGTATACATCCCTATACATTTTAGTTTTTGGGTGCTCTTGAACTTTATGTAAATAGATATGTGCTAGTTATCTTTTACAATATCTTTAATAGGGAATCTTAATTGGACTGTATTAATACAGGTTTTATGAAACTTTTACCTGTGCTTTTGTGTCTCTGACTCGGACTGTACTCTGGCTTATCATTTCAGAGGCCTTGTCTATCAGGAGGGAACATTGAGTTACCATATAATGGGTCTCCCTTTGTCTATTAATTGAATTGCTTTCTTCACAAAATTAATCTAATTCTCTTAAAATTTGTATATGTGTTTAATTATCCTTCTAATCAGAAGCTTCTTGATCATTTCTGCTGTCTAAAATCTTTAACGTGTATCTCTTTTCACTGTGTTTCCTTATGTAGAATATGACCATGAGAAGACCTAAATCATTTGCTTTCTAAATTTACAGAAATTTGTAGATAATAGAGCTATTTAGCAAAATACAAATCTGAAACTGTAGATTTAGTCAAATAGAAAACTGACTGCTTTTTAGAAAAACTCATTCTGTAGCAGATCATAAATATTTCAAAATCATTTAAATTTTGAATCTTGTGGGACAGTGGGAGAAGGCATTCGTACATAAGCAATTTAAACATTTTTTCAGAATGCCTTATCACAAGCCATTCTCACAGTGCTAAGTGAGATATGGTTTCAGGACTCTTAACAAAACTTTAGATTTAAAAATCCTAAAAATTCCATTTTTTATAATTTACATGTAGAGTAAATACAGCCCAAGAGAGAATGTTTGTTGGACTTGCCTATAGTAACAGGACTAATGAAGGGTAAATGGAACTTGAACCTTAAACATCTATCTCCCAGTTGTATGTTACTGTTTTTGTTTTTCACCACAAGACCAACTGTTACTCTGATGGTCAGAAACTAGGCATCTAAAGAAATCAATACTATTGTAAAGCAACATCTATATACACAGTCTAGTTCAATCAAGTGTTATATACATACACACACTAGCAACATTTAAGTTTGATTAGTTGAAAATTCAGGTGAGTACCTTGCTGAATGAATAAAAAGCAGTTCTTTAAAGAAGAAATGTTACTTCTGTGCTTTAAAAATAAACGACCCATTAATTTTTAGCTTCTTATAAACTTAAGATTTTGATTTTTTCATGGTGAAGAAACTTCTGTTCGGTGGGGGGGAGGGATGGGAGTTGTAGTGTCCGTCACCTGTGGAGTATATCTAGGCCAACCTTTGCCTCTTGATAAAACTAAGGGTAAGTAGGCTTAAAAGGAAATTGTAGTTCATAGTACTTAGTCTGCAATTGAATATTATTCAGCCTTAAAAAGGAAGAAAGTTTTGACACATGCCACAACATAGATGAACCATGCAGACATTAAGTGAGATAAGCCATCCACAAAGGACAAATACAGTATCAGTCCACTTATAAGAGGTACCTCGAGTGGTCTTAGAGACAGAAAATGGAATGGTTGTTGTGGCGGATGTGAGGGGTAGTGTTCAGTGGGTACAGAGTTTCAGCTGGGGAAGATGAAAAAGTTCTAGAGATGGATGATGGTGATGGTTACACAATAATGTGAATGTACTTAATGTCACAGAACTATACACTTAAAAATGGTTAAAATGGTGAATTTTATGTATATTCTACCACAATAAAAATATGAAGGAAAAAAGTGATTAGCCTTAAATGGGGACACTGTGGGCCCTTTATGGTAGAAAGCAGAAGAACATAAAGTCAGGCTCAACTGCCACAAGTAGGCACATGTAATTTTTAAGGTGACTCAGAACATGGAGAAGAGAATATGATATTAAAAATTTAAATACGTCTTTCTTCAAGAGCAGTTCAAGATCCAGGTATTGATAGATTTAGGAAAATTGAAAATATCTGCAGTAAAAACCTCACCAATGTTGAGCAAATATGGAAAGGATGATTTGAATCTGTGTAAAATCTACATTGATTGTTTTTAAGGTAGTTTTATTTTTAAGTATATAACCAAGTCACAAATTGTATATGTAACAGAATATTGTTGGCTGGCAGAGAGGTTGTTGATGTCCTTTTTAATGAGTAGATAAGGATTTGTAATTAAGGCATTTAATTATTGAGCACCTTAGTAGTTGTACAAATATTTTGTTGAATGGACAATAATGGATGTTCATAAAGCATTTACAAAGCATTTCTAGTTTTCTTAAGTAGATTTATTCCGGTGATCTGAAACCATTTATCAGCAAATCATTATATTTTTAAATTAAAAAAAAAAACAACTGAGGTATAATTTTATGTGAAATCTAAATCTTTATTATCATTATTATTATTTTTTATTTCCGATACGCGGGCCTCTCACTGTTGTGGCCTCTCCCGTTGCGGAGCACAGGCTTCGGATGCTCTGGCTCAGCGGCCATGGCTCACGGGCCCAGCCGCTCCATGGCATGTGGGATCTTCCCGGACCGGGGCACGAACCTGTGTCCCCTGCATCGGCAGGCGGACTCTCAACCACTGCGCCACCAGGGAGGCCCTGAAATCTAAATCTTTATTAATGGTATCTGAATTTAATGAGGTTTTCTCTGTGGTTTTATGTTATGATTCTTTTGATTGTTATAGATACTGCTAAAAAAATTAGGCCAAGGAAAATATTCCTGTTGTGTTTTTTATCAAACTATTAAAAATATATCGTAGATCCAAAATCCTTAACTACTGAGATCAGGCAATGTGTAAATTCCAGCTTTTGCTCTTATTCTATAGGCCAGATGAAGATTAAACATGTCATAATGTAATAGTTTTTTGAATGCCTGGTGAAGAATCTGATTACCCTTCCATATCCACAGGTTCTGCATCCTCAGATTCAACCAATCATGGATCAAACATATTATGGAAAAAAAATTTCCAGAAAGTTTCAGAAACCAAACTTGAATTTGCCATGTGCCAGCAACTATTTGCATTATATTATATTGTATTTACAACTATTTGAATAGCATTTACATTGTAATAGGCATTATAAGTAATCTAGTAATGATCTAAAGTATACGGGAGGATGTGCAGAGATTATATACAAATATTACACCATGTTATAGAAGAGATTTGAGCATCCTTGGATTTTGGTATCTGTGTCGGTCCTGGAACCAATCCCCTGAGGATACCGAGGGACAACTGTAATGTGGTTTTAATATGTGGGCACTAAGTATTCTGTAAAATATTTACTGACACTTTATTGTAGTTACTTATGGCTTTTACCCAAGTCAGTTTCTGTTCCAAGAAAGTAGATGTAAAAATAGAAGTTAGCAGTCAAATAGAAATTGCAATGTGGGATTTGGATGTTTGTGAATTTTAGATGTGTACATTTTGTATCTTTCACTACATTGAGGAAAATTTTTTTTCTTCTTATTTTAGTAAAAAGTCCCAGAAGTGGGATGAAATGAACATCCTGGCGACATATCATCCAGCAGACAAAGACTATGGTTTAATGAAAATAGATGAACCTAGCACTCCTTACCATAGGTAATGTTTTGTACACAGCATTCCTTTTTTGACTTGTTTCCATTTTGCGTTTGACATGAGCTTCTGGATAACAGATGATTTGAATCTTTGTCTGTTTTTTTATATTTGTTACCGGAACACTAATTAATAACCCAACTGCATATTTTTGTGTAATAGTAAAAGTAATATGGAACTTTATGGAATCCATTTTTTACATTATAATTATAGTAGTAAATGTTTATTCATTGCACCTCAGTGGTCCCTAGCTGCTAATGATATATACAAAGTGACTTTTGCCTTCCTTAAAGTCATCTATTTGTAAAGGAAGATGAGAGCTGGGCTTGTTTGCTTCCTAAGTAGGTGTCAGGGGCTTATTCATTCTCTTTGAAGAAAGGGATAACTTCACAGATGGTAACTCTTTTTTTTTTTTTTTTTGCGGTATGCGGGCCTCTCACTGTTGTGGCCCCTCCCGTTGCAGAGCACAGGCTCCGGACACGCAGGCCCAGCGGCCATGGCTCACGGGCCCAGCCACTCCGTGGCATGTGGGATCTTTCCGGACCGGGGCACGAACCCGTGTCCCCTGCATTGGCAGGCGGACTCTCAACCACTGCGCCACCAGGGAAGCCCCCATAGTCATTTTTTTAATGAGTTGTAAAATGATAGTGTATGGCTGTAGTTAGTATGAAGACAAAAATAAGGCACCAGTAAACATAATGAGATTCTAAATAATTTAGAAATACCTAATTCAGATCATGCCTAGATTGTATTGAAAAAAATAAAGATTTTCAGGGCTGAAGTATTTTGTATTTTGTTACTCAAGTAAAACAACATAAATCCAGAAGTTACTATTAAAATAGAGTTAAAGAAATTATGTTCTAAATCAATGGAGGAAACTTGTAAGATAAGTTGAGATAACTTGATAATAGCAAAAACAGTAAAAATAAGAATTAACATGATTGTGACAAGGGGAGAAAAATAATGAAATAGGAGGTACAGATACTGAAACTCAGTACTAATAAAGCTTGAGGGAAGAAGTAGACATATCATTTATGAAAGTGATCCTTATTTTTCTCCTAATTACAGGTATACACTTTAAAACATAACCTAAAACTTTTATTGTACCAGGAGCCAAAGTCAGTGCTTTCTTCCTTTTCAATAAATGTAGTAGATATCCCTTATCTGTGTTGGTCGGAGATAACTATCCTAAAAAAATTAAGATCAAACATTCAAAAATAAATAGCTGTAGCCATTATTTTAAAACTGTTTATATTTAAATAATAAAGATAACCATTTTTCGCAATTATTTGGGGAGCAAATTTTTCATTAGAGAGTAGATTGGGAAAGCTAAATAGCTTTTAAACTTCCTGAATTAGGTCTTAGGATCTAATTTTGTTATTTTACGTAACCTGTGTCTGCATAGATCATTTGTGTCTTATCTTCAGGTTGATGTACAAATACATATTCTAAAGGGTTCTTTTGCATTATTTTTTCCCTGCCACTGGATGGACTAACTGAAGTTTTTTTTTCCCCCTCCAGATGATTTGTGTTTTCAGTACTTATTTTCATAGTCGCAGTGGGGTTTTTTTTGCATGTTTTTTCTTTTTTTTAAATTATTTGAAGGCTTTTCTTGATGGGTGCTATACTTTTAAATATTTGCATCAAATAGAAACAATGTAAAATTAAACTTCAAAGATGACAACAGAGCCATAAATACATTGATACTTTTAGTCAGTAGAATCATGTTTCTCTACCTTGTTTTCCTGCTTGAAAAATTATAGTTCAGGTATTAATTTATAATGTGCTTATCATCCTAGTATGGTAGGTGATGATGAAGATGCACTGAGTGATTCAGAAACCACTGAAGCCCTGACCCCAGATATCTTAGCTAGGAAGTAAGTATTGATGACTCTAAAGCATTTTTCTCATGCTGTTTTTAATTCTGAGTTAAAGGCATTTTACTTTACTTGTACAAGTGTAAATAAAAAGCATGTGCTAAATAAATAAGTTTATCTGGATTTTCCATAGCAACTTACATAGTCTTATTTCTAGGTTAAAATCAAGGTATGTAGATTGAGAACCAGAAGCTGGTACACAGATTCCCTGTGTCAGTTCCCTGAGTGGAGGTTTTTCTGTTTTTGCTTTTTAATATCCCGCCACCTGGGTTTTAAAGATAGAAGTGAGAAAGGCAAGATAAGTTGAATTCCTGAAAAAAAGTTCTATTCCTTTGCTGTTCATGGGTTTGTCAACTTCCACTCTTCTTGTTTATTGGTTTCTATATACAGTCCCACTCTCTTGCTTTTTATGTTCCTCATCAGGTTATAGCTAGCATATTAATGATCTTTAGATGTTTTTATGAGACTCAAAAGTTGAGTGAGACACTCAACTAATATAAGACTATCACAGTATTGATTTCTTTGTAAATGATTGTTGTATAGATTAACTGCTGCTGCTGAAAGCTCGGAGCCAAAGTGTCGAGTTCGTGAACAAGAAAGCAGTGAAGATGAGGATAGTGACCTCTCACCTGAAGAACAAGGTAGTTTCTTTCTTTTACTGCTTTTAGCATTGCTAATAATTTTTGCTAAGATAAATCCATTATATAGAAGACTGTCAAATGGTTTTCCTTTCTAGGAAGTGGATGGTGGGAGATTAGGGAGCAACATTTTTATAATTCAGATTCTACTTGTGTGGGTTTACTGTATAACAGCTCCACCACCACCCCCATTTCAAGAAAATACTACTGTCTTTAAAGGAATTAACATGTGTTCCTTTCTTTGTACTTTTTGTTCCTTTCTGTACCAAGCATCTATACCAGGTAGATGCTCAGTAAATATTTATTAAATTAATGCATTTAGGGTCATTGAGTGTTTGCATGATCTTAAAGTGGATAGCAGTAAGAGCTAATTTCTCAATTGCTTGTGCTTTTTCTGTATTAAGGCAATGGTGAAGCTTACCAAATGAATCAAGATGGTCAGACTTGGAATAAAGATTTTTGTTAGGTCCCATTGAACAGAAAGAACAGAAGTGTCACAGGAAAGGAGATAAAGATAGACCTCTCAACAAGGATGAAAGAGGCTCTTTTAGCCCACACAGTACATACACAGTTAAGGCATTGCTACCTATTCATTGTTCCTGTTTTTACGAGTAATAGTTCTTATCTGTGGAGGTACGGAAAGATGGAAGATATTTCACTTTGTTGCTTTTTATAATTTTGAAGGATGTGAATGTATAATCTCAGGAATTGAAAATTGCGTATATAGTTTATTTTCAATTATTTTTTAATAATTTATTTTTAATTTAATTTATTTTTTTGACTGCGTTGGGTCTGCATTGCTGCCCGCGGGCTTTCTCTAGTTGCGGCGAGTGGGGGCTACTCTTCGTTGCGACACGCGGGCTTCTTATTGTAGTGGCTTCTCTTGTTGCCGAGCACGGGCTCTAGGCACGCGGGCTTCAGCAGTTGTGACTCACGGGCTCGAGAGCGCAGGCTCAGTAGTTGTGGTGCACAGGCTTAGTTGCTTCGCGACGTGGGATCTTCCCAGACCAGGGATTGAACCCGTGTCCCCTGCGTTGGCAGGCGGATTCTTAACCACTGCACTACCGGGGAAGTCCCTTCAATTATTTTTAAAAGGGAAAACCAAGCCTATGTATAGGAAAAAAGATGCAAGAAAAACACACACCCTCACAAAAAAGAAAAAAGAGATCGAGTAGTTTGTTTACTTGAAGGCTTGAAATGCAGAAACTACCTGTACTGTAAAGAAGTTTAGAAACTTTAGAACTAAGATTCTGAATATTTGCTAGTTAACTGTCAGGATCTTTGTCATGTGTGCTGTAAAGGTACAATTTGCTATTCCCTCCTGTCATCTTTAGATTGTAGTGTATTGAACAAAACTATGATAGTCTGAGCCTAAGTACTATGCAAGAAAGAAATTTTACATATAGCATAATCTCAAATTGTAATATATTATCTTCTATCCTCAGTGACTTCCTGATTTATTTTCCCAAAATATACCCCAAAGGCCCTTGAAACAGTTTCAGATAGAAATTGTTCCTAGAGTTTGTTGAATCCTTATTCTCTGAAAACGTGATCTATTGAGAACAGGGAATTTTTTATTAACCTCTATTGTCAGTTTCCTTAAGGGATTGTCCCTCAAATCGTAGTTCCAGGAGTTAGCCAGCAGGGGGAACCATTTTACTAGTTACAGTTTCACAAGTTCAAGTTCCCAGTAGTAGTTACTGATACAGGTGTTTATTGCTTTTAAATAAATTACATGTCTGAACATCCTTGTTTATTAAAGACATTCTTAGAAAATTTTATCTTGGGGGCTTCCCTGGTGGCACAGTGGTTGAGAGTCCGCCTGCTGATGCAGGGGACATGGGTTCGTGCGCCGGTCCGGGAAGATCCCACATGCCGTGGAGCGGCTAGGCCCGTGAGCCATGGCTGCTGAGCCTGCGCGTCCGGAGCCTGTGCTCCACAACGGGAGAGGCCACAACAGTGAGAGGCCCGCATACCGCAAGAAAAAAAAGAAAAGAAACTTTTATCTTGTAACTAGTAACATAACAATTTAAAATATTGACTATGGAGTCAGATAGATCTAAGTTTGTACTCTAGGTATGTCACTTACCTAATTTGCCTAATTTCTCTGACCCTCAGTTTCCTCATTTCTAAATGGGGGGCTATAAAAATATTTAGAGTCATTTTTTTGTTGTTTTTTACATCTTTATTGGAGTATAATTGCTTTACAATGGTGTGTTTCTTTTTTGAGTATTAAATGAGATAAAGAATTTAAGACGCTTAGCACTGATTCTGGCATATTGTAAGTACTCAGTAAATATTAACTTTTAATAACTTAAAATAATTGGTATATTCTCCATTATATTATTTTGAAAAATAGCAAAAGAAAGTATAAAAAGGATAATTTACTTGTCAAGTTCACATGGATAGTTGATTATTATTAGAGCTGGGCCTGAAACCTGAAAATTTTTGTACTCTTTGGCATTATGTTGCTCTGCCATACAAAGATTATAAGTAAAATTAATATTCAAAGAAGGTTGAGACCACTTATGTTAGCTTTCTGCAAAATGAATACATAAATTATATAATAAATTTTGAGTATTGCAAAACTAAAATATATAACAAGCAAAACCAAGTTTAATATCTCTTAGAATTAAAAAGAAATCATTTTCTTAGACTATTAGTATAATTGACAAAAGAAAAATACTGTAAGATCAACTCTTAGGAATAAGAAACTACAAATTAAAACAGCGTCATGGTGCCTTTCTTTCCTTTCAGATCAACAAATATTAAAAAGAATGACAATTTCCCTTTTGGTGTGAATGAGGAGAAATAAGTTATTCATATACAATTGATGGGAGTGAAAAATGGTTTGGCTTTTCTGAACAGCGGTATGGCAACATATGAGCCAAAAGCTTTAAAAGAAAATGACACCCTTTGCTCTAGCAATTCAGTTTCCCAGGCCTTATTTCAATGTTTCTCAAACATTTTTACCAAGTGCCACTCAGTACACATGTAAACATAAAATTATAAAAATTAAAATTCCACAAAACATTACTTAACCTTTACTATATGTGATATGTTCTATCTGTTTATTCTGTTTTGTTTCATTTCTTTAAAATGCTGGTTATGACTTACTAAAGGATTATAAGGCACAGTTTAAAAAAACACTAATGTTGAGAAAATAATAGAACAGATGCACAACAATGTATGTGCAGTTGAACCTTGAACAACATGGGTTTGAACTGTGCAGGTCCACTTATACTAAATACCTACTACAGTACTACACAGTCTGCGGTTGGTTGAATCCACAGATGCGGAACTGCGAATATGAAGGGCGAACTGTAAAGTTATATGTGGATTTCAACTGTGAGGAGAGTAGGCACTCCTAACCCCCACGTTGTTCAAGGGTCAACTGTATATTACATCATAAAAAACAATGAAAATACAAAGGGGGAAGTCAGAAACCTTTGACCAAGATAGGGGGATTAAATTATAACTCACTACTTTATAACCTTTTAAAAATTATGTAAATCTGCTATGTACGTGGCAGAATTTTACTCTATCTTCATATACTTTATTGTCTAAACTCTGGATTATTTTAAGAGTGAAAGGGTCACTAATACAGCTCCATCAGACAATAGGCATAAACTGAGACTTCCTGGGACGTGGTCATTCTAACTATACAGTAAGTGAGAAAGCAGCATATACATACAACAAGGTATGATTCATTTTTATAAAAAATACATTTTTAGAAAAAAGTCGAGTCATAAAATATTAATGATAATTTCTGAGTGTGGAGATTTTTTTTTAAGTTTCTAGCTTTTTTTTAACTTTGTAAAAGTTTTTTTAAGTTGCATTAAAAAGAACATGTGTTACTTTGTACTGAGAAAAAGTCTTACCTTTTTAGTAAATGTATCTGGTATTGGAGGCAATTAGAATCATTTTTTGTTGTTTTTTAATCTTGGCTTTTACATCATCTGAAAGTCATCACTAAAAATTTAGTCATGAGGATTTGGTCTTTTATTGGTTTTTAAAAAAATTTTACTTTCTTCTACAATATGGTACTCTCAAAGAGTAAAACAAATCACAAAAGTAACTTAGAGAAGAAGAAAGATGGCTGGCAAGATCTTCTTGGTAGTTTGCAACAAATGTTTATGGGCTGATGATATGGATGTTGATCTCGGAACTTTCCTTCTCCCAACCCAAATAGAGGCTGAAAAGTGATTGATCAGTAGTGACAACTGTAAATGCCAGTGTTTAGAACATAAATAAGTATAGATGATAAAAACTTAAAGGGAGGGACTTCCCTGGCGGTCCAGTGGTTTAAGACTCCACGCTTCCACTGCAGGGGATGTGGGTTCGATAGAGGAAATTAGGGGACATAGAGAAAGTACTTTGAATAGCCTTATTCTGAGAGATTGCTCTTATGCCTTTTTGGCATTAAAATATTTTTATGAATACCATAATAAACCTTTGGTGAATGAGTTTTAATGCTCTTGACAAAATAAACAGTTGGCAATTTTATGTCGACTCCTTTTTTGTTTTTCAATTTACTGGTCTAAGAAATTCTGAAATCTTATAATATTTCTTAAACAATTGATCTTTAACGTGCTATCTATTGATAAAATATGGTCAGTTGTGTTGATTTACAGCTATTTTTATGTTTCTGTGGTGAAGACTATAAATAAAGAATAGTCTAGAATCACTTTACTGTTCCTAATAACAAATTTTTCTTAAAATTACTCTGGGAATGAGGTTATGTTTTTAGACCAGCAATGTTAGTTTTTTTTTTCCTCCCCCCGTCCCTTTTTCCCTCCCTCCCTCTCTAGAGCCAGCAATGTTTTAAATCATGGCAATTTCTTAATGGATAATAAGAATTTTTTAAAGGAATTTTTTCTGAATTATAAAAATAGAAAACTTGAAAACATTAAAATTACCCCATAGTTCCTTGACCCAGAATTAACGGCTGTTAATTGCCGAGTCTTATTTTGTGTGTGTGTACACATGTGCATGCACGCAGGCTTTGTACATAGTATGTATATGGTATTATAGTTTTCCTTTTTTCCCATTCAACTCTATCTGGAGAATTTTCCTATATCTTTAAATTTCCTTCACAAATATAACTACTAATGGCTCTTACTCTTAGCCTCCCATTAAGATGTACTTGAAGCATCTAAAGCAAAGCTTGGTAAACTTTTTCTATAAACGGCCAGACAGTAAATATTTTAGGTTTTGAGGGCCATATGGTCTCTATTGCAACTACTCGACTCTGTCATTGAGTACAAAAGCAGTCTTAAGCATTACAAGAGCAAATGAGTGTGACTGTGTTCCAGTAACACTTTACTTACCAAATAGACACAGGCTGTAGTTTGCCAATCTTTGAGCTAAAGACTTCCTACGCCTATTCTTTTGTATCTTGTAGAAAAAAAGCGACAGTTTGAAATGAAAAGGAAGCTTCACTACAATGAAGGACTGAATATTAAATTAGCTAGACAATTAATTTCAAAAGACCTACATGATGAGGAGGAGGATGAAGAAATGTCAGAGACTGCAGCTGGAGAAAGCATGAATACAGAAGAATCAAATCAAGGTTAGGTGTTTTGAAAATATCACTGAGACACTTGTGATCCTTTGTACCTAAATAATATACTTTATTTTGCTCGCAACTTTGAAGAACCTCAGAAAATTTTGCTAAAATTCACTTTTTATGCCAAAAGTTTAGAAAATTTCAACCCCTGTTGGTCAGCTTCAAAATAATGTTTTTATGCTCAGAGTTGATTTAAACCCATATGTTATGTTATATGTCTATGTTGTTTGGTCTACTTGGCTTTAAGCAATGATGTTTGTCTTCATATTAAGCTATACTTTGTTTTTAATGGTTCAGATCATATTTTGTCTATTGTAACAATGTCAGTTAAGGTTTAAACTTTTTAAAGAAACATGTTTTTAACATGTAAGATTGGTTTTAACATCGCTTCAGGCATAAAGTATGTCATGTCTTTCCAGTGTTGATTCTTTTGACTGTTGGGTCAACAGATTATTTGGCTGATTTTTGTTTGTTTTGTTTTTAAGTCTCAGACAACCAGCCACTGCAGCCTACCAACTCTCGATCAGTCATAGGAAATTGATTTTATTTATTTATTTTTAATAAACTGTTATTCTGGCATTCAACAGAGGTGAACCTTCTATACCATTAATGCAGATCTTGTGCCCATCTACCTACTCTTTGTGCTGCAAACTGGTGCTTTTGAGTGGAGATGTAACTTACTTGTATATGTTGTGCCTTGGATGATTAAGTCTTAGGAAAGTAAATAATTATTATATTAGTGTTTTGGTGAGCAGATATGAAATACAAGTGATTCTATGGTAGAACCTGATGACTGTGCTCATTATAATAGCAGGATGACAATATTTTTTTGTTATTCCATGTTATGCTTTTGCGTTTCAGTTTGTTTCATGCAGCATTTTCTTTCCATTTTATTCACCATAATCTGTTTAACTTGAACAAACTTTATCTTGAGTAATTACTGTTGTATGTCTCTCTCTTCTCTCTCTTTAAATTTATTATCCATTTTTAGGTGACCTATCTCCTAGTTGGTCTTTGTTTCCCTATTACCTATATCTTGGTGATTTCTTTTTATGTATTCAATGCAGATGTTTCTGGGTTATAACTTTTCATCAGTTTCTTCTCAGACTTTGAGTATCCATTTGTAGCGACTCTAACAAAGCATTGGGAATACCCTTCATTTGCCAATGAAAATTTGTACCAGCACCACTATGCCAAATATTAAAGGGATTTGTTTTTTAAGCCACAGCTTTTGAAAAGTAAATCTGACCTTTTGTCTGTCTCTGCGTCTAAAACATTGGATTTCACAGATTTAACACATAAAGACATTTTTTTCATTTAAGTGTAATAGATGATTAAAATTTGTATTAACGCCAATTTTTCTTCAGTGGAGATGAAGTACTCCTTACATAGGAGTATATACTGCTTCGCTTCAATAACGTCCACAAAGATAGAAAAGACTACATAATAAGGCATAGAGAAGAAAGTTCATTATTTTCTGTTCTTGGGCCCTTAAAAAAATTTTACCAGCTTTTAAAATCTCCAAGGATCTATGGCACCCATTACTTTTTTATCATTTTCCTTCTTTTCCCCCTCTTCTACACTCCTGCCCATCCCCACCTGTTTTATTACTGTTTTTATAAAAAGAAATGTGGCATGTTTAGACTCTCAGGAAATTTTTTATCATTTTTATATCATAAACACAAATCTTTTATAGTTCTGGATATTTGAGTTGTAATAAACTCTTAGCTATCCACCTGTGATTTATTCACAAAAGTGTTCAACCTGAAACCTATTTGTCCTGTCACTTAAATAGATACACCTGTTCTGCTCTTTATATTATTTACGGGGTATACAGATTCTTTCATATCATACTGATCAGTCTGCATGAAATATATCTTGTTTTTTAGATCTTTCTATTTGTTTATCATACGTAGCAGTGGAAGGAAACTTTAGCTTAGGTAGTTCCAAGTTTGGCAATACTCAACAAACAAATTATGTTGCTGTTTTTTCTTTTATCATTGCAGGATCTACTACATGTGACCAACTGCAAAACAAATCACAGAGCTCATAGAAGGGATTCGTTCAGCACAGTAATTGTCAGATACAAACCCTGTTACTATAACATACTGCTTCTTGTTCTCTACAATTCATGACTTAAGTACCAAAATGCGTACCAGTTATTATATATTGCCAAGAATTAAATAACTTTAGAGACTAAATAGACTGAAAATGCCTAATTGATACATATATTCTTGTGCCTAGTACTTCACCACAAATACAGATAATGTCATCAGTCCAAAACTACATTACTTTTGTAAGAACACTGGTTAATTTGTATAAGATATATAGCTTTTTATGCTTTAGAAGTTAATATCTTTTGGGGAGGGAGAAGGGATCTAACTTATTTTCTTCACTTCTAGCTCTTATAAAAAGTTAGGTTTTTTAAAAATCAAAATCCAATTGGAACAACAGATCATACAGGCTGATAAATATTCAGTCTGAAAAGTATTTTAACATGCATCTTCAACTTGTCTGTTTAATTGAAAAGAATTATAAGAGTTACTGTTGCATTTTCTGGTATACTACCTTTAAAATTCCTGTTGAGTCTCTTTTATGTTTACAAGGAAATGATTAAACTTTTTCTCATCAAAACTAGCTTTTTCCACAAATAAATTATCAGGTTAAACTTGCACTAACGTCTGCTCTGACTTTTTTTGTACACTCAATGGGCAGACTTCAGATCAGTTTTTTAAATAAATATAATTATAATATAGTCTCAGCATTCCCTTTATCTACTTGTCTTAACTTCCTACCTTTGTTTCTTACTCCTTTCCACGCATATGCACAGAATCCTTTACCTTTATAAAGGATCATAAAGATTGTCGTGACATTAGGAACTTTTCCCTTTCTCACATATTCTGTCATTTGCTGCAACGATGAAAATCTTATTTTGACTATCAATGCCTATTAGTTCTTCGAATACATGGAGAAAAATAGATTGAATAGCAGCAGTACTATAGACAGGAAATACAATTCAACTGCAGAATTTCTACACCTCTGTGATTTACAGCTTGCTAATTAAAGTACTATTATTAGTTTATTGTTTGACTTAATTAGACCTTAGAAAACAACTAACTGAGGTTTTTGGGGGTTTTTTTTTGCATGATGAGAGAATTGTGTGTAACCAGTGATATGATGATAGTTCCTGAATGTATAGACAGAAGTAAATCTGAACACTTTTTAAAAACCTTAAATAGTTCCTGCTTTAAGGGAATATCATAATGTATACTATGACAAATGTACTTTATTCTTCTAACACAGTAAGATTTGGACTTCTTCCCTGAAATGAAGTGCAGTTCCTGTGTATCTTAGTTTAGTGATGGTTTCATTTCTAGTCAGTTATTTGTATCTTAATTTTTGTTAGTACCAAAGGAATCCATTATACGAACAGACTTTTAAAATAATTTTGTGTATACTGTATGTATGTATGAATTGGCTTTTATTGAACAGCTTTTCTTCCACTTGCAAGTTTATAGAAATATCAATCTGTCAAAATAAATAAGAAGTGGGAGAATTCTTTGCTGTTAGAAGAATGTTTTTATTAATTTGAATGTCTTTTTTTTTTAATGGAATCCAATCAGTACTTTTGAACTGCAGGTATAGTGTTCTAACTAAAACATATTAGCTAGTAATACTACTGATTTATAAACAATGTTTATCTCTAGTTTCTGAGTTTAGAATGTTGAGGTATTCTTACCTGTTTAAACCTGTTTGGGGGTATTTAAGCTTATACATATGTGTGTACATATGTTCATGCACACAGACCTCTGTTTTTGGTTTTCTCATTTCGAGTTCTTAGAAAGTATCCACATGCTCTTTATTTGTAGAAATAGCTGCTATACAGTGAAGAAAAGGTAAGACCTTTAACAACTGATCCTTTTGGTGTTTTCTACAAACTATTTCTTGAAACTTAAATCACAGGCAAACTCGCATTTCTGGTTTCAGGAAGTAGATAGTTATGTCAGAGGAATAAGACATGGCAAATAGCATGCTCATTAGGATTTTAGGTAGTCAAATGTGACTGAGTAAAACTGTTCATCGTCATGAATTCCTAATTGACACAGTATTGAACTATACAAAAAATGGACCTTCATGACTCAAGTTAGATTTTCCTTTGGAGAAAGTTATCTGTCGGTGTTCAGTTCTAGCCAAAGTAGATTTTACTTTCAATTTTTTAATCAATATCTCTTCTCTGCTTAACTCCTCTGATGTCATCTTTTCTATTTTTCAGTCTGAAATTCAGCAATGATGCTCTTTAAAATCTGAGACATACAATGGTATAAATGGATTGTTAAAAATAACTTTAAATTGAAGATTAAAGCAAAGTGCCATTTTTCCCTAGACTTCCGTTTTGTTTACATTTTTTCCTCTTAAATCAGTACACCGAACATATTGTAATAAAATACAGTAATATGACAATTGATTGTGTGTGGATTTTATTTTCTTGTTACCCAGCTATCGTGTTCCATTGGCTAAATGTTCTGGATACCAGGAGAGGGTCTTGAACTATACTGTGGCAGAGTAGTTTGTTTAGTCACCCAGCATTGTGCTAGGTGTCCAATATATAATCCTCAAAACAACCACGCAGAACAGGTATCTTATCAGCCCTTTGTAAGTGAGGAAAATGCTCTTGGCAAAATTCTTCAGTCTCAATGTCTCATACATGCCAGTTGACAGGATTCAAATCCAGATGTAACTAAATTTCATACTGTTTATCCATGCCTTTTTAGATGTAGAAATTCCCTCATTTTTGCAGTTGTACCTTACAAGTAAACTTTATTTGGATTATTGATACACATCGTGTGCTTTAGGAGTAACATTTTTCAGGTGTTTAGTTTGAGTTTTTGTTTTTTACTTTAATCTGAAGAAATTTGGAAATTTTGTTTGAGGTTTATATACCATTGAGGAAAAATCTCAAAAGTACAATTATACAGTGGCTGGTGATGTCTAAATGCATGTGATTTGGTTGCGTTCCACAAGTTTGTTTCTAAACAGAATGTTTCAAACTCAAAAAATGATTTTTTTCATAGACTCTGTGTTACAAAGTAAGTACCAAGCTAGCCTGTCAAAACTAACATATACCTAAGCCAGCATTTCCCAGTGTGTTCCGTGAAACCCTCAATCCCACATGTTCCTTGAAAAGGATTCCATGAGCAAATGTGCTTTGCACGTGCTATATGCTTTATTCCCCTACCTCCCAGAGATTTATAATAATGCACATCATCATATTAAAGAGTCTGAGACATCCTGCTTAAGGAACTGTTTAAAACTTGGTTTAACCTAGTATTTATCAAACATTTCACAACCACTCCCAACCCCCTTTTCCCTCAAGTAGAATCCCAAATAGGAGTAGAGAAATAGTCTGGGATCTCTAATATATGAAAGTTGAACTTCCTCCTCAAAGAAGAGAACAGTTTAACATTGAAAGAGGGAAGACACGGTAGCAATAACTGCACATTACAGATTGTATATAATTTGCCAGATATAAGACTTTAATTTTTGGTAACTTATGCAAGAAACTGTAAAATACATATCCGGGACAGATGAGGGTGTGGTTGATGTGTTTGGTTATAAGCTGCTGTGGTTTAGTATTGATACGACTATTACTCAAAGACTTGCTGCTCTAAGCAAATTTCCAAAATGCCTTGTCCTTCCCATCAGTTCACATAACTGGTTGACGAGAGCACATCTGCTACTCATTGGGAAAATAAAAGAGCAGATAGCAAGTGTCTCTGGCCTGTGGCTTACACCCCCAAGCCTTGGTTAGCTGCCCCCATGTTTGGGGGGGATATTGGGGGGTTTTAGGCTCCTACACTTTAAATTTGGGGTTGACTCATCTAGTCTTTTATTTGAGGAATTATTGGTAGGAGGTAATGCTGAGAGGAGGTAAGTGAGGGTGGATTTGGCAAGTGTTCAGTCATGATTTTATCTCAACTGCCCGACCTGAAATTTTTTTCGGTAAGTCTGCCAAGTGACTGTTTAGCATCTCAGTTCTGTTACCAATGGGAATTATTGTAATTGGAAGAAAATACACATTTTTCTTTTCCATTTAATTATTTTGGATTGTTGACTAGAAGTAGAAGAGGATTGTGCAGGCTGATCTTTGGCATCTTAATATCATTTGACCTCACTTTTTAGGCAAAGGGATTATAAGCAGCTTTGCAGTGTGCCTTGATCTAATAAATCATACAGCCTGAAAAAGTGTTAACCAGCAATAGACCTAAGTAACATGCATAGGAAGAAGAAAGTTTAATTATATTCTTGTTTAGTTATACTCCCTAGTATCTGCAGTATCACTTACATAAGCAATTACTTAAAAGAATATATATATTTTCATCTTCATTTGTAAAAGAGATTCCCATGTGAAAAATAAGCACTTTATTGTAGGGCATCATGCCAAGCTAATTGGGAAATACGGACGTGAGACTCTTGCCCTGCCTTTAAATATTTTAAAAGTTACATGTACCTACAGAGCAGAGAGCACACTGGGGGTGGGGGGGGAACAAGGAAGGAGTAAGCTACACACTTACCTTCTCTAGTCATTCTGAAGAGGCCTTTCTGGTAGGGAAGCCCGGGCTAATTATTATTAGCAAGACTTTGTTATTTAGCAGATTACTTACGCCATTTTCCTGAAGGTAAGATTTCTTAGTGACCTAAGACAAAATTGTTACTAAGCAAGCTAGAAAGTTCCCACAGAAATCAAAAATGTTAAATGACCTTTTTTTTTTTTAACAAAACTTAATCCGAAATGTTGGATTTTAAAAGTTAAAGCAAATTAGTGGATTGTTGCCAGTTAACCTTCTGCTGCCATTTTTAGTTATCCCTAAATCAGGTTATTGGGGGAAAAGGGGTGGGTTGAGAGGGTCTGGGTCAAGACCACAATTATGGGAGTCCTACTGTAGTTTGAAGCTATCAGGAAATGTGCTCTGGTTCAGTGCTAACTTTGAAAAGCGGTCCCCGCTTGTCCAAGTAGGAGTATCTTGAGTTTTTTTATAGCAAATGACAAAGTATAGAATTCAATCTAGGAATTTTAAAACCAGCCCAGGGGTGGGGGAATTGGGGGGGAGCATAGTGGGAAATTGGTCAGACTGCAAAGTGAATTCGACCCAGAATAGTATTCTCTATTCTAAGCTTCAAGCGCTGTTCGGAAGACGTGGACTAGAATCTTCTGAAATTTTACAGTCTGGATGAGGGCACACTGATAAATGTAGAGTTTAGGGGGAAAGATGTTTATTTTTGAGAAGATTATTAAATATGTATTAAGCACCAACTGGGACCCCAGGAATTTGCTGGGTAATGTACATAGAAAGGTAAATAGAAGATGGTTCTTAGAAAAAAAGGTATGCAATTACTGTGACTAAAATCAAAAGATATAAGAACAGAGGGTTCAGATATCTATTGCTTACATAAGATGTCTCACATCTATCAAACACCACATCTAAGACTGAGCTCTTTATTTTTCCTCTAATTATTATTATTATTATTATTTATTATTATTTTTTTTTGCGGTACGCGGGCCTCTCACTGTTGTGGCCTCTCACTGTTGTGGCCTCTCCCGTTGCAGAGCACAGGCTCCGGACGCTCAGGCTCAGCGGCCATGGCTCACGGGCCCAGCCGCACTGCGGCATGTGGGATCTTCCCGGACTGGGGCACGAACCCATGTCCCCTGCATCGGCAGGCGGACTCTCAACCACTGCACCACCAGGGAAGCCCTCCTCTAATTATTCTTAATTGCTCTATTCCCCACCCAAAACATTCTCCCAAAATCAATAACTT
This sequence comes from Mesoplodon bidens, assembly GCF_964165515.1. NCBI lineage: Eukaryota > Metazoa > Chordata > Mammalia > Artiodactyla > Ziphiidae > Mesoplodon > Mesoplodon bidens. The sequence goes on along the minus strand of NC_138161.1, from coordinate 110,353,689 downwards.
AGCACCATATTATTTCTCAACTTTGATTCCCTTCATTCTCTCAAATATGTGAAAATCCATTAGAAAACCCTTTTTTTTTTAAATTTTATTGATTGAGGGCCTCCCTGGTGGCGCAGTGGTTGAGAGTCCGCCTGCCGATGCAGGGGATACGGGTTCGTGCCCCAGTCTGGGAGGATCCCATATGCCGCGGAGCGGCTGGGCCCGTGAGCCATGGCCTCTGGGCCTGCGCGTCCGGAGCCTGTGCTCCGCAACGGGAGAGGCCACAACAGTGAGAGGCCCGCCTACCGCAAAAAGAAAAAAAAAAAAAATTTTATTGATTGATTGATTGATTGATTGCTGTGTTGGCTCTTCGTTTCTGTGCGAGGGCTTTCTATAGTTGCGGCAAGTGGGGGCCACTCCTCATCGCAGTGCGCGGGCCTCTCACTGTCGCGGCCTCTCTTGTTGCGGAGCACAGGCTCCAGACGCGCAGGCTCAGTAATTGTGGCTCACGGGGCTAGTTGCTCCGCGGCATGTGGGATCTTCCCAGACCAGAGCTCGAACTTGTGTCCCCTGCATTGGCAGGCAGATTTTCAACCACTGCGCCACCAGGGAAGCCCTAGAAAACCCTTTTGATTCTACCTTCATGATATATCTTAAATCTCTCCCCTTCTCCAATCCCTACTACAGTATCATAGTCAAACCACCATCATACTTTGCCTATACTCCTACCACAGCCTCCTAAGTACTTGATTTCCCCACTTCCATTCTGTCCCTTTCCAATCCATCTTTTATAACAGCAAGTGTTGCTGCCCTACTTAAAGCCCTTCAGTGATTTCTCTACCATTCTTAAGAATGAGTCCAGATTTCTTAGAATGGCTTAACAAGACTGTGTGTACCGACCCCCAAATATCTCTGCAAATCTTCTCATGCCACTCTCCTGCTTAATTATAGTCATACTTTTTTTTTTCATTTTCTCAAGTTTACTGAGTTTTCCCCCTTTTTTAGGGCCTAGGCATTAAAGGTTACTCTTCCTGAAATGCTCTTCACTAATTCTTCATATGGCTTTTCTTTTCATTATTTAGGTTCAGACATGACCTCTCCAGAGGTGCCATTCCCTGACCATCTTATCTAAAAAAGATGTCTTTCCTATTCTCAGACTCTTGTTTTCTTATCTGGTTGGTTTGCTTTGTTGTTGCCTGACTCTCCCTCTAAACAGAAAGCTCAAGGCAGGATCTCTTACTTACTACAGTATTCTCAGAGCTTGGTATAGATCATCTCAATAGAAGCTTCAATAAATGTTTATTGAATGAATAAAAGGAAGATAATTGTTTATAATGTGATTTAACTTGTCCTTCCCGTTACTCTTTAGCATCATCATATACTTAATGCTTGAATATTAGAACTGGAAAAGATTTTTAGAAATCAATTAGTCTAATATCCTTGTTTTTCAGAGAAGTCAACCAAAGCAAAGAGAAGTCAAGATTACCCAGCTGGTTTTTGGCAGAGTCTAGAATCTAGTTTCTCTGACTCTATTTTCACAATAAATCTCTCCTTGGATTGAACAACTGTGGCCTTGTCTAGGCTTGGTGGTTATATTTTTTCATACTGGAGGGAGTTAAGAATTATTAAACTCATTATTCAGGATTATCTGAAAATGAGTTCTTCCCCCAAGTAAAATTTCTCAAAACTGAGTTACCCAAACTCTGCCTTTTTTGTTGTTATAATGATACACTCAATGATACGTCATACGTGTATAATTAACATATGATATTGTATTAGTTTCAGGTGTGCAGCAGTGATTCAGTATTTTTATACATTATAAAGTGATCACAGCAGCAAGACCAGTTCCCATCCATCACCATACAAAGTTGTTGTAATATTATTGACTATTCCCTATATATGCATTACATCCCTGTGACTTATTTATTTTATAGCTGGAAGTTTGTACCTATAAGCATTTTGGAAGTAAATCTTGCTAAAGAATGGTGCATTGTCCAAGATTCACATACCAAGGATCCCAAACATAATCTTTACTTACTGACTGGTTTGTTCTTATCAACATTGATTACTGTACTGTCTGAAATACAGTCTTGCCCTCAAGAGCACATTGAAGGGATTTTTCCCAAGCCTTTAACATGCTGGTCTTTTTAAAAAAGCAAGACATCTGAGGGTAGTTACCAGTTTCTGGATGAGGCCTTTGTGACTGTTTTCCTTGATGCCAAGAGGCTTGTTTCATTTCCAGCTTCCTGTCTTTGTTTCTTGCTGTAATTGCCAAAAAGCTCACACCAGGGTGAATGGGTTGTTACTGTAATGTAATAGTCCTTGAACTTCTTCCAGCCCTACCTATCTTAGGAAGGTCTTTTAACACTTTTGAAAAGATATCAGTTGTCAGATTCTGTGGTCCAGCCAGAACATGAATCAAAAAAGTTACAAATTTTGAGAACCAGGCTGAATACTTGGCTTCTCTTCTGCCCAAATTCCAGAAAATTATATTACATATGTTGATGAGATTTTCCTGAAGAATTAAAATGGAAGGGTATACTTTACCTTATTCTTCTTTTAGCTATTTTTCTTGTTTAGTTATATAAATACAAGTGAGTGAGAATGTGATGACTTTTCAATTATTTTGAATGATGGAAAGATCATTTGCTGGATTTACATATAGTCAGAAGGTACCAAGAAAAGACAGAAGTTTGGAACATATCTTGAATATTTCAGATACTCTACTAAGTATATTAGATAAATTAACTCATTTCTTCATTGATTTAGGGTCACCTAGATGAGGATGATTTTGGTGAGAATTGACTTCATTGGCCTTGTGAAGGTGGAAGCCATATTGCAGGGGGCTGAGGAACGAGTACAAGGCACGGAAATGGATATTGCATGTGTGGGCAGCTTGTTCAAGAACTTTAGTTGTGAAAGGGAATATGGGGTTAGAACAATAGGCGAAGTGGAGCAGAGATTTGTATGTTTATAATTATATTTTAGAAAATGTTTAGACTTAGGAGATAGAGAAGGTTCATCTTTGTATATAGGTTAAAAATGCACATATGACTAGATAAAGTTTAAAAATTAATCATCAGCAGTAACATTTGAAAAGAGACTTATGAAAGTACCTAATAAATAACCCTGCCTTACTGTTCTTTGAAGTACCTACCTCCTTATCTGTACAAATTATAACATACACATAATGTTCATTCATCGTGGCATCATCTCAGCCTGTTTGTTTAATGCAATGCCTAAATCATATCATTGTTTTCTGTGTGTAGGTTTATGATCTATATTAATATATTAATATAGATTTTGATGTCATTTGCCTTCAAAAGATCATCTATTTTAAACCATTAATTAGTCTCTAAACAGATGGCACAACAACTAAGAAATCTTTTTTAGAGTCAGAGGCTTTGGTATATATTAAGTTAGAACCCCAGACGTTATGCCTCTTTGTTCACACGTTTTATTAACAAAAGTTATTGCATCCAAAATTTAGTTATAATAAAAATTAAAATACCTACTGACAGCAAGAAAAAAAAAGGCTACTGAGAAAAACATTTAAATTACCATCACTTATCTTTTGTTAAATGAAATTTTGGACAGTAAAAGTGGCAGATCTTAGAGAAGGGGGATATTCCAACGCCCCAAAACAAAACACTTGAGCACGGAGCTAGACAGCTCAGAGCTAATTTTGGAACTCAGCAGTCAAAGCAAAATTTTTCTAAAGGATATCTAAGTAAAAGCAGACTTTAAGTTTACATTCTTTTGTTTAAGCTCAATGTGTACAAAACTAAACTCATAAAATTTCCGTACCAAACCATGCCATAATTGTGGAGCAGTGTCTTCCTGTCACCCATGCTATGCAAAGCCATCTTTGATGCCCTCCCTGCCCTTACCCTAACATCTTATAAATTACTAAGCTCTGTCAATATTACCGTTAAAATATCTCATGAATCTGTCCTTTTCTAACTTCTCTGTAACTCTTCTCACTCTGATCCTTTATTATCTACCCTCCAACTAGTCTCATTCCTTCAGTCCTTCCTCTGTCACCCTTGCTAATCTACATCCATCCTATTCCTGGATGTTAATTTTCTTTTAAGACAAACCTAATCATGCATTAAGATACTCCTGGTTTGGAGGGCCCTGGCTCCCTACAGCCTACTAGATAAAATCAAAACTCAGTTCACCCTTAGGTCCTTTCTTACTACCCTCTATATATTCCCTTGGTTTGCGTGAAGCTGGACTGCTCTTTTTTCACTAACATAGCTCGGGCTTTCTCACCTTCTTTTTCTTTTCTCTATCAGCCTCTGTCATTCTGATCTTTCCTGTCTTTTAGGTCAAGATTCACTTCTTTCATTAAGCTTTTTCATATGTGGTGGTTTTTTTCCTTTGAATCCCTGTTACATTATACTTATTTCTCCCTTACCACATTCTGCTCTGTGTTATAATTATTTATGTACCTGTCTTCTATTCCCTTGGACTAAATACATCTTTCTTGTATTTCTAACACATAGGAAAGTGCATGACAAACGTTTAATTATTCTTGAGTCTTGAGGTATATTGACTAGTGAAACGTTAGATTGTGATTCCAATCTGTAATGATGGAACGCTAAGGTCAATTAAAAGGAGATGTGGGTAGAGGGAACAAGAGGACATTTTGCATAGATTCCAGTGCCTTGGACCTGTTTCTGTATTGGATGTAAGGAAACATTACAGTTGCACTGTTCTTCCTTCCTCTCTAGATCTGGGCATCAAACAAACTTGCTGGATTGCCAAGGTATTATCTATATGCAGATCCCAACACATGGGATTTGGGGCACCACAGACACATCTATTTGGTTTAGTTTGAGCTGAGTTTATTCACCCTGTGTAAGGCCTTACAATATTCAAAGGAGATGTGGATTAGTGATAACAAGGTCCCTCTCTCAGAGGACTGGAGTAGATTTGGCTTGAATAGCTGTCTGCTTCCAAATGCTGGTTAGCAGAAAAATGCAATGATATTTTATATTTCTCAGGAACTCGTGGGTCCATGGAGATAAAAATGTTAATTTCAGCAGATGTGTCAATTTTACTCAGGGAGAAAGTGTCAGAACACTGTACCAGCACCAAAAATAGCTTCTTGAAGGCATTGTGTGCCTGAATTTAGAAAGGTTAAAAATAAAAACAAAAAACATTTTTACATACTTTTCAAATGGTGATAAAATATGCTATGTGTTACACAAAGACTTTTTCAGTGTGCTCATTTATTATTAGGATAGTTTCTTGCATAACCTAAATGTTACACATCTCTGCCGAGTTTTCATAAATTCCCAGGGATTTTTCATCTGCCTCTTTCCTCCCAAGTTATGTACTGATATGGGAAGGCTTGTTTAAGAGCATTTTGTTATCCACATGCATCTTAATCCAGTTTTGAAGAGAATTTGGTTTTGGCTGCTATTCAATTCCAAGAGAACATATTAAGTAGGGTGCGTGACTGAGTAGCTGGTTGGCAGCTGGGTTTTAGAATAGCTTGGTTCTTAATCTGGTTTGCTTCAATTACACATTACTCCAACTTCCTTCTTATATTCAAACGAAAACAAGATTTTGCTAAACACTGAAAGTAAGGGAAAAGTTACTAAAATATGAAATAGGGTGAATTTGTGGATATGGAATCCCTTTAGACTGTTGAAAACAGACGATGCCTTTTTATTATTACACAAAGATGGCAAAAATAGCACCACTGTGTTACTACTACATGTATTAGGTTTTACTGAGACTGAAATCACTTTCCCTGAAAAGTAACAAATACAATGAAAACTTAACATGACATAGTTCATTCCTAAGGTGACTCCAATAACTAGCATGAGGTCCACTGTAGATCTGAAAACGTGGGTTACCAAAAATATTGATGAAGTTTGTGCCTGCCTTGGGTTATCAGCTAACCTGACAACTGATTTCTAACTTTCATCCTTACACATTGTATAACATCCGTAATGATTTTTTTTTTTTTTTGGTCAGGTTCTTGAAGCATCTTATAAAGAATGTTATATAGATGCAGACTATTACAGATATCTTAGAAAATCAGAGAGCATCTTTCAGAGAAGGTATGTATATCAAGTCTTTTGGTGCAAAGAAACCAAATCCTTAAGCAAAATAGGAATTTATGTTTCACGTAACTGTAAAGTCCAGAGGTACATAGAGCTGACTTTAGTTGTGGCGGAATTCTCAGCAGGGCTGTCTCTATCTTTTGACTCTGTTTCTCTCTGTGCTGGCCTCATTCTCTCCACCTGGTGGTAGAGTTGGCTGCTACTTCCTGGTCTATGTCATCCTTAGAGGCTTGAGATGCCAGAAAGAGCATTCTCTGAAAAACTCCCAAGGAGGACTCTGATTTGGCCCAGTCTGAGTCTTGTGCTGCTCCTTCTTCGAACAATCACTGTGTGTGTACGTTGGAGAAAGGAGGCAGGAATGGAGAAGACAGGGTGCGGATGGAGGACTCTGGGCAAAGCTGGATCTCATCTTCACTCCTCACCAGGACTACACAGACCAAGAAGAATCACTGTGGAAGAGGGAAGGCTGGTTCCCCAAAGGAAGGAACGACAAGCAGATGAAGCCCTTCAGTGTGCTTATTCAAACCTTTTATAAATAAGCACATTCAGAACCTTCAGGGAGGCTAATTTCATTTATTATCTGAATTCTTTATATAGAAGAAATATGCATTTAGTTTTCCTGTTTAAAAATGCTTTTTCTTTTTTTTAAATTTATTTTATTTATTTATTTTTGGCTGTGTTGGGTCTCCGTTGCTGTGTGCAGGCCCCCTCTAGCTGTGGCGAGCAGGAGCCACTTCCCTGCTGCAGTGTGCGGGCCTCTCACTGCAGTGGCCTCTCCCGTTGCAGAACACAGGCTGCAGGCACACAGGCCTCAGCAGTTGCGGCTCGCGGGCTCCAGAGCGCAGGCTCAGCAGTGGTGGCGCAAGGGCCCAGCTGCTCCGCGGCATGCAGGATCCTCCCAGACCAGGGCTCGAACCCATGTCCCCCGCATTGGCAGGCGGACTCCCAACCACTGTGCCACCGGGGAAGCCCTAAAAATGTTTTTTCTTTATATGTAAATTTTCTGTTTAAAAAATAACTTGCAGATTCTGAATTAGTGAAGTCTACCTTAATGAACTCAATTAGTTGTAAAACTTGGTAACTGATAGTAATAATGGCTAACATTTATTGAGCACTTAATTCTAGAAAGTATTCTGAGGGTTATATGTGTAATATCTCATTTAATCTTCAAAACAACCCTAATATGGTAGGTATTATTACTACTGCTATTTTACAAGTGAGGAAATTGAGGCACTAAGAAATTAATTATCCTATCCAAGGCCACACACAGTAAGCGGTGCACCCAAGATTCCAACCAGGCAGCCTCTAGAGCCCATGCTCTTCTTAACAGATGTGCCATATTGCTGCCAAAGTCCATGTTACACCTCTGTTGTCTACTATTTGTGTTGCTCTTTGCATATTTTTGCTTTCATTATCTTCGTACCACATGCACAATAAAACCCCAGCTCTCTGCCATGGCCTGCAAAGCTATGCATGACCTGGCCCCTGCCTATCTCTGTAGCATCATCTACCACTATCCCCCCGTGCTCACTCCTGGCTATTCCTCACATGGGAACCCCCAGTTCATTCTGACCTCAGGAACTTAAATTCTGTTCGCCCTGCCTGGACTTCCTTTTCCCCAGATCACTGTCTAGCTTTCTTTCTTAATATTCAAGTCTCTGTCTGATGTTACCTCTTCCCTGATCACTCTATAACCCCTGTCCTCTTTTATTTTTCTTCAGGGTGTGTATTACTCTTGAAATTATCTACTTATTTGTTCTTACTTTTGCCAATCCTCCTTTCCACTAGAATGCAAACCCCATGAGGGCAAGGATTTTGTCTGTCTTGTTCATGACGTGTTCCTGGTGTCTAGAGCAATGCCAGGCACACATAGTAGGTGTTCTGTATCTACTGAATGAATAAATTTAGTTTCTCCCAAGAGTCTACGGGGTAGTAAGACAGAAAATACTCTATCGTTTTTATAGTTGAGATGGTCTCAGAAAGATGAAATAAATACCTAAGAGTATTGGCTAATGAGTGGATGGGACTAAAGTAAGACTAAAATTCCTTCCTCTTTACTCTCATGTCTGGACGTTTTTTACTGTGCCCCATGGTCTGCCTGATGTCATCTGTTTTTCTCTTCTCTGCCTCCGGATTGGTTATAAAACATTTTTGAAATTACTGTCTGTATAAGTCATCACAGTAACCAAACCACAGCTAAGATGGACTATAGTTTGAGAACCCTTAAGTTAGTGACACTAACATTTGTTATTTTTTGACATGATTTTTCTACAGCTAAAACTTTGAAATATTTGTAAATCTATGTCCTTTTCTCCGTCTCCCATTTCATATGTGGTTAGAATATTTAGCTAAACCCAAATGTTTGCTTATCTTGAAAGAATTATTTTATTTCATTTATTCAATATGGATTTGTTTTATTTTTTTTTTAATTTTTAATTTTTGGCTGCGTTGGGTCTTCATTGCTGCACGTGGGCCTTCTCCGGTTGCGGCAAGCGGGGTGTACTCTTTCGTTGTGGTGCGCAGGCTTCTCATTGCCTCATTGCAATGGCTTCTCTTGTTGCGGAGCACGGGCTCTAGGCGCAAGGGCTTCAGTAGTTGTGGCTTGTGGGCTCTAGAGCGCAGGCTCAGTAGTTGTGCACACGGGCTTAGTAGCTCCGTGGCATGTGGGAATCTTCCCGGACCAGGAATCGAACCCATATACCCTGCATTGGCAGGTGGATTCTTAACCACTGCACCACTAGGGAAGCCTCTCAATATGGATTTGAATTCCATCCTTGTATTCACTGGTGTATGTCATATCATTTCTCTGGGCCTCAGTTTCCTCACTTAGTAAATGAGGATAATAATAGTACCTACCTCATAAGGCTGTTCTGATGATTAAATGAGGTTATGTTAAGTGCCTGACACATAGCAACAGCTCAATAAATAGCAGTTATGAGCTGTATCGCTATGTTCTATGCACTCCTTGATGTGAGAATACAACAATGAACAAGCCAGATTTGAGCCCTTCTTCCTTAGAACTTTCAGTCTTACAAGGAAGATAGTTAAACAAATCAACACAACATATGTCAAGTACTCTAAGGGGGTGGGGGGGGAGAGTGTCATCCTTGGAGTTATCCTTGACACCCTCTTCTCATACCCGACATCCAATCCATCAGCAAATCATGTCAGCTCTACCTGCACAAAACAACCAGAATTAGACTACATGTCGCCACCTCTACTGCTGGCACTCAGGCCTTGATCAGCTCTCACCTGGATTATTCTAATAGCCTCCTACTTGTTCTCCCTGCTTCCACCCTTGTCCCCTACAGTTTATTCCCCACAGAGCACTCAGGGTTATCCTGGTAAAACCTAAGTCAGATCAGATCACTTCTTGTAGGCAGAATAATACCCTACCCAAACATGTCCATTTTCTAATCCCTGGAACCTATGAATATACCACCTCATATGACCAAGGGACTTTGCAGATGTGATTAAGGACCTTGAGATGCAGAGATTATTCTGGATTATTCAAGTGGTCCCCACCTAATCACATGACTCCTTAAAGGTAGATAACCTCTCCTGACTGTGGTCAGAGGGAGACATGGCTATAGAAGTATGGACACAGCACTGTACATCATTGGCTTTGAAGACAGAGGAAGAGGGCTGATACACAGGGCTGACTATACTCTTACTTTCAGAAATTTTTACTATGTACCTAGTTAAAAATGAGCCAGATGGTTCAAAATGAAATAGCACAAGGAGTTTTTGCTTATGTATATGGGCCTCTTCAAACTGCAAGCTGTGACTCATTAGTGGGTCATAGACCAATTTAGTAGGTCAGAAAAGCTTTTTAAAAATAATAACAGAGGGAGCTCCCTGGTGGTCCAGCAGTTAGGACTCTGCACTCTCACTGCCAAGGGCCCGGATTCAATCCCTGGTTAGGGAACTAAGATCCTGCAAGCTGCATGGCGCGGCCAAAAAATAATGATAAGAATAACAACAACAGAAAAGAAAACAGAGCATAGCATTTGGAAAGGGCAATACTGTGTCATGCCATGTCTGTTTCAATCACATGTATGTCTACATTTCACTCACTCATTGGTAATGAGGTTAAATGTATTTCTGACCATGGATCCTGGTTTCACAAGTTTGAGAAACACTGCTTCAGGAGATCTGTTTGAATTCTTGTTCTGCAAGCTGGCTGTGTCACCCTGGGTGAGTCCTTTATAGAATCCTTAAGGTTCTTATGGCTCTGTAAGATCATGACTCCTGATATAGGAGGTCCTCCCTGTTTGATTGTGTGGCCAAATGTCTTGCTGTGACCTATAGTGAGCTAAAAGGCAAAACCCAACCACTCCTTGAGGGACGGCCCCAAGGAAGCAGTTGGCAAAGCACAATCCAGAGCAGAGCAGCTGCGGGAGGCTGATTTCAGATCCCAAAGTACCTTGTGTTTCCAAGTTAGGGATTGGGGGGAAGGATGGGGAAGTGTGAACTGCTTATCTCCATAGTGCCACCCACCTCGGCTGCCTTCGAGTCATGTTGGCAAGCTGCCGACAGCTCTGTGGCAGTGCCCTTGCCCACCCAGGCCCCTTTCAGCGGCCAATTATGGAATCAGCTGAGGAGAACAGTGAGGGCTGTTATGTCCATCAGAAGATTGGTGGTCTCTGCATGCCTGATGGTCATTTCTGTGGAACTTCTTTGCCAGAAGTTGCCTGGCAGGTCAGCTGTTCCATGGGTGGAGGGGAGGGTTGCTCTGGCTAATTATATGTATGTAGCAATGTAACCAATGCCAGCGGTGATACACACCGCTTTTGTCAGTGGCAGCACGCCACTGGCACTAGCCCACCTATTAGTTTTGCTCTAACAAGTGTTCTAATTCTCTGAGAGAGGTAAGAAAGCTGGAGTCAGAACTGTGAGGAACTGGAGTTGTGGTGGCTGGGACGAGAGGAGTTGGACAATTTCTGTTCTTTTTCTTTTTTTTTTTTTTTTTTGCGGTACGCAGGCCTCTCACTGTTGTGGCCTCTCCCGCTGTGGAGCACAGGCTCCGGATGCGCAGGCCCAGCGGCCACGGCTCACAGGCCCAGCCGCTCTGCGGCATGTGGGATCTTCCCGGACCAGGGCACGAACCCGTGTCCCCTGCATCGGCAGGTGGAGTCTCAACCACTGCGCCACCAGGGAAGCCCAATTTCTGTTCTTTGACTGTAGCTATGTTGTGACCAGTCATGTTGAAATCACAGTACATTGAACAGCATTACACTTGAGGCACTGAGGCCCCAGGTGGGGATGGGGCAGTTAACCCCTTGTGCTCCTGGAATCTGCCACTTCTCTAACAGTTTATGCCTTGTACTCGATATTTTACTAACTTGAAACATCATCCTTCCCCTTGCATTCCCAGAGCACACACATCTGGTGTTTGAATGTGTAGCTTTGGATTTATAGGATTTGGGCGAGCATTTGTGTTGGTGCAAAAGGCTATGAGTAATGTCAACATTACATTTTCAAAAAGAATACTTACCTGGTAATGTAGATCTATACCTTGATATAGCACAGTGTGTTCAAAGGAACTAATAAATAGGTAAAATTCGTCAGCTCCTCCCCCCTCTTTTTCTTTTTTTAAGCAACAACAACAACAAGCCACCCTGTCATTAGGAGAGATTAAGGAATGAGGTAGGCAGCTTCTTAGCTTTTCTAGTGAGGGACATATTTGGCTCTATTCCTACAGTTGATAAAAATTGAAAAAAGAAGTTTTAAATTTCAGCCATGAAAATCAATAGCTTGGTTTTACCTAACAATACCAACTTTAGCACATGAAGGAAGACGAGGAGGAAGAAGACAAATTTATTTCTATTGCCTTCTACTTCCCTAGCACCTCTGCCAAGAGGCAGTTAAAGGCAAAAGGCAGATATTAGGAAGAAAAGCAGTAAATGTTCTGCTGAAGGTCATGGGTGGCCCTTGGTAGGTAAGGAAGGAAGCAGTGAAGACATGAGTGCTCCTAGCATCAACAGCAGCAGGAAGGAGACCTACTCTTCATTGCATACCCCTTTGTACATGTGCAAATGTTCAAAGTATTTAAATTATAAACAACAGCAACAAAACTGAAGTCCCCTAGTAAAGCTTCACTTTCATATTTGGAAATACCAAACTTTCTTTAAAATAACAAAAGTAAAGAAAACCGGTACGTGTTTTGAGGCCCACTAAAAGGAAGTACCAAAATGTCCTTGTGATAATACCACATCCTCATGTGTAAGCACTTTCAAAGCCATGAATTCAGCACTAAAGAGAGGGTTCAGTGGAAGTGCACATTAGTTGCCTAACAGGTGATAGGAACAGAAATTAAGCTTGTATAAATTTCTCTTGGAAAATGTTTGTCTTTCCTGAGTTAGTGGTATGAATTCTTTTCTCAGTTAATTGGAACAACATAATAGTGTATTTTATTTTATTTTTTATTTTTTTTTGCGGTACGCGGGCCTCTCACTGTTGTGGCCTCTCCCGTTGTGGGGCACAGGCTCCGGACGCGCAGGCTCAGCGGCCATGGCTCACGGACCCAGCCGCCCCACAACATGTGGGATCTTCCCAGACTGGGGCACAAACCCGTGTCCCCTGCATCAGCAGGCGGATTCTCAACCACTGCGCCACCAGGGAAGCCCGTGCATTTTATTTTTAACCTTGTCCAAAAAAAAAAAAAAAAAAAAGAGCCTGGGTTCTTAGCATAACTTTTTATTCTCTTCCCCATAGTTTTCATTTTTTAGAAAAACTTTCATTTTAACTGCCTTATTATTTAATATTTTCTTAATTTAAGAGACATGCAGGATATAAGTGATTAAAATAGAGCAAATAGGTAAAATTTTAAACACTTTAGGGTCTACTTTTCTTGGAATAATAGGTCTGAAGATTTTTTTTTCAATTATAAAAGTAATATATATGTTTACAAAGAAAGGAGGTACACCATAAAGGATTAAACCAGAACTAATAATCATTGCTAATATTGGATTTATTTTCTTCTCTCTCTCTTTTTTTTTTCCCCTCAAGAATGACTTAGATTACATAGTATTCTACTGTATGGATATATTGTAATTTATTTAACCCATCTATTAGTAAAAATTTAGAATATATCTTTTTTTCTCCAGAAATAACACTGCAGCAAACATGTATATGTACATATCTCCTATCCTTTTCTTAAGATAAATTCAAAGATAAACATATTTAGCACTTTGATACATATTGCCAAATCGTCCTTCAGAAAAGTTCTGTGCTTCTCCAGTGTATGAGAACCTCTATCTACACAGTCTCACCAGTGTTTACTTAATTTTTCCTTCTTATACATGTTTCCTGTTTCCTTTTTGAAGGTACTTTATCTTCTCATGCACCAGAGCTTTCAGAACTGTGTGGTACAGCCAGTCATACTTCTTTAAAGAACAGGTATTTTCTTATGTGTTGTCTGTGGCAGAGGGAAGGCTGCAGGGCTTGGATTTGACTGCCTTCCTGTGCAATAAGGAAAGCCTATCTCTCACAGGTGTGCTAGTCACTTACTGAATATTAAGTATTAAATTGCCCCAACTATCTACCAAGCTCTGTGTCACATGATAGGGATATAGTGGCGAGCAAAACAGAAGTCTCTGCTCTCAGGAGGTTTACACTCTAATGGGTTGTTTTCTAGGGCATTCTTTTCCATCTTTACCATCTGAGAGGGGAGGAAAAGGTATATCTTTCTAATTTGCATGTATTTGATTTCTGAATTTCATAATTTTTTGTCCATTTGTATTACTTCCATTTTTTAAGATATGAGCATTCTTGGTCTTTTCCTTCTTTTTCTTTTTGATTTGTCAGGGTTAGTCACATTGATCCTTTGCCATTGTGGCAGACACCAGTGCCCCTCTGTCCTTGCTGACCAGTCCCTGACTGTGTTCAGGTGCTGGTTGACCAGCACCAGTGGAGCTGGCCTTAGTTCCTGGGCTTTTAGGAGAAATAGGAAACAGTGTGCTGAGCCTGGGCTCTGGCATGGAATCCCCATGAGGTCTGATAAGTGCACAGATTACTCTTTGCTGCGCCTCCATTTCTTCACCTATAAAGTAAAGGGACTGGACAAAACAATGTTTTTTGTTTCCTCTTCTGTCTATGACTTGAGACCAAGATTGGGGTGGCTGCTTCTCACTGGCCAAGCCTAGGTCACAATCCCTCCTCCTCTGTGTGAGGAGGGCTGGGAAAGAGAATGACAGCCATTCCGGCTTTGACGGTGGCAGGTTGACTCTGCTGAGTAAAGTGGAGGATTCCCCGGACACCCAAGACTCTATTAGTTTGCTAGGGCTGCCATAACAAAATACCACAGGCTGGGTGGCTTAAACCACAGAAATTTATTTTCTCACAGTTCTGGAGGCTGGAAGTCCAAAATCAATGTGTTGGCAGGTATCTCCTGAGGCCTCTCTCCTTGCCTTGCAGGCAGCTGCCTTCTCTCTGTGTCCTCACTTGGCCTTTTCTCTGTGTGCCTGCATCCCTAGGATCCCTTCCTCTTCTTATAAGGATATCACTCATACTGTTAAATGAGGGCCCCACCATTATGACCTCACTTAACCTTAATACCTCCCTAAAGACCCCATCTCCAAATACAATCGCATTCTGAGGTACTGGGCACAGGGCTTCAACATATAAATTTGAGGGGAACACAGTTCAGCCTGTAACAAGCAAGGAGCCCAGTTAGGATGCTATTTAGAATAATTCTGGCAAGGGATATTGAAGGCCTTGAACCAAGGCAGTGGCAATGAGGATTGGAAGTTGGGCACAAATTCAAGAGCTATTATACAAGAAAAAGTTAACAGGATCTGAGGATCAGTTTAATGTGGTGGTTATGAGAGAGGACTTCCAGAAAAGCACTCAGAGAGAGACCATAGCCAGATCAAGAAGTTACATTCTTTTTTTTTTTTTTTTTTTTTGCGGTACGTGGGCTTCTCACTGTTGTGGCCTCTCCCGTTGCAGAGCACAGGCTCCGGACGCGCAGGCTCAGCGGCCATGGCTCACGGGCCCAGCCGCTCCGCGGCATGTGGGATCCTCCCGGACCGGGGCACGAACCCGTGTCCCCTGCATCGGCAGGCGGACTCTCAACCACTGCACCACCAGGGAAGCCCAAGAAGTTACATTCTTGATTCTTAATGCTTAGAATCTGGTGTTTTGGATCTGTGGGGTACGTAGTTGGGCAAAGAGTAAGTCTTCTTACTATGTCATAAAGGCAGGACGGTGGGAAGGGGGCAGAAGGAAGGAAGAAGAGCAGCAGAGGGTACAGACTGTACTGAAGTATAGACCCAACAGGACCTATGCCAGTTACAAAATGAACATTAGGTAGCATGTATTGAGTTTCAATTATGAAGGCTGTGGATCAGAATCATCTGTGGGACTTATGCCCTGGACCACCTCTGGAAAATCTGATTTAGTAAGTAGGGCCCACAAGTCTACATTAAAACAAACAAACACAGAACAACTCTAAAGGGGATTCTGTTATACAGCCAGGATGGAAAACTCCCAATGAATCAGGCATTGTTAGGCACTTTTATGTACATCTTATTTAGTTCTCACCATCACCCTAATATATAAGTATTGTTATCTGAGCTCATAATCTGGTGGGGAAGTATATACACGTGTACAAGTAACCATGGGGATGCGAATAATGAAAAGATCATTTGGGGAGAGAAATACATCTACTTACTCAACATTTGAGAAATACATCTATTTACTCAACATTTATCAGACACTTAGTAAGTGCCAGGCACTAGGCTAGGTTCTAGAGCTAAAAAGATGAAAAGAACATAATGTCACCACCCAGCAGCTCCAGGTCTGAAGAGAACATGAGTATAAAAATCTCAGATTATAAAGCTGAACTGAACTCTGTTCTAATGGAGTTATGTGCTGACACAAAGGAGAAGTCACGTCATGTGGGAAGCACCTGAGGAGATTCCATTTAAGCCAACTTGCAAATAATGAATTGGAGCTCACCAGGCACACAGAGGAAGGAGGCCCACTCAGGCAGAGGAAACATCATGTACCACGGTGGGGCTGAGAAAAAAGCACACCAAAGCCACTGAAAGAATCCCTTCGTGGATGGTTGAACCTGTCTGGAGTAGAGAGATTGGCAGCAAAGAAGGTAGAAAAGGTTGGCAGGTTGACGGGGCCTTATTTATGAAATTAAGGAATTTGGAGTTTATCCTACGGATCTGTGGTTTTCAAATTCTATTCAGTAGAGCTGTGAGATCTCTTTGGAGTCCACTGGTGGGTCATCTGGGGATGCGGAGTGGGCCCAGGTGGGCAGGGGTCTGGGTCTCCCACTCCTAATTCAACCACACGAACTCTGCTTTTACGCATTTAATTGTGGGTACTGGTGAAAGACTTTTTCTTTTAAACAAAGGGTCCCATGATTAAGAAAAGCTTAAAAACCATAGCTTTAGGTGATGATAAACTATTGAAGAATTTTAAGCCTGAGAGTGCTATGAGTTTCCAAGGTGAAAAGAGTTGCCAAGAGTGTCAAGTGCTGAAGAGATGTCAGGAAAAATAAGTACTGGAAAGTGTCCTTTGGCTTGGCAACCGGAAAGTGACCTTACTGAAAACAGTTGATGGGGGTGGGTAGGGAGTGGAGAACAGAATGCAGTGGATAGTGGAATGAACATGAGGAGAAAATGTGGCGACGATGCTCTTAAGAATCTTAGGAAGCAATGGAGGGAGATTTGGCAATAGCCAAAGGGGTGGTTTACTCAACTCACCTGTCCGCCTTCTTTGCTAACTGATCCCCTATCCACATGGTCACAGAGGGAGGCTTCTGAAGCTATGTTTGTATGTGGCTGTCCCCTTGATGTGGTCAATTGGCCCTTGATGGGGTACATCATCCAAGCTGGGCTGATACTTCCCCCAAGAACTTTAGAATTTGGGTCAAGAGAGAAAACCCTTTCTTGCCGGTTAGTTGGTTAATCTTGGGAGCTGGGCCCGGACAGTCAGGTGAAGTGAGCTTCAGGTGTGCAGAAGAACAAAGCAGATGTTTGGAAAGGACAGAGGGGCGGGAGCATCCAGGCTTTACAGGTCCTGGTTCCAACTACTTCTCAAGGTCCATGGAAAGCCTGTCATCCCCATTCCAGTGAAATCATCCTATTTTATCATGAACTCTTTATTTTTGCCTTACTCAAATAGTTTCTCTTACAACAAAAATGATCCTTACTGATACAGAGGATATATGCTTCTATTTCTTTCTCTTTTCTTCAAAGAGGAAAGAAAGGTCAGTGGAGAGAAAGGGTGAGGATACCGAGAAAGAACCTTTCTCAGAGGAGAATGGAAGGGGTGACGTCTGGAGCACAAGGAACAGATACACTTTCCTCTGAGATAGGTAGGTAAGAAGTAAGGAAGATGGGGATGTAGATGAGTATGCGGGGCAGGGCTGGGAAGAGTATTCCTACCTAATGACTTCTGTCTTCTTTGTGAAGAGGCAAAATTATCTATAGATCATGGAGGCATGGGCCACAGCTTGGCTGGCAAAGTTTGGGAATAGCCATTGTGTCAGTGTGCCAGGGATGTGGCAACAGATAAATAGTACAAAGACAGTTGAAACGCCTAAGTATGTAGTGTCCAAGTCTTGAACTACTGAATGCAGTGATACAGTCTCAGCCATAGAAGCCTTCAACTCTTGCCTACTCAGCCCCCTTTAACATACAAATTGGATCACATCACACTCCTCTGCTTAAACTCTTCCAATGTCTCCCATTGCTTTAAGATATAAATTGTCTCCAGTATTGCTCAACAACTAGCGGGGGAGGCATCATGAAGGAAATCTTTGGATTGATCCAGTGCTGGGTGTGTGAAATAGCCAGGGAATGACCTAGGGAGAAGTAGGGGGCATGGTAAAAAAAAAAAAAAAGCTGTTGAAGTGGTGGAGGAAGACCAGACAGGTGGATCCCAACAACCTGAAAGAGAGAGTCCTGGGGTCGGGACTTGGGGTGTGAAGTGAATGTGTGTGCGTGAGACAGCAGGGAACACTGAAGGTTGAGCTTGTGCATGGAACGTTCTGGGTGAGACAAAGTTTACCATGGGAACATGTAAGGACTTTCTGGAGTGACATATTCTGAGCCAAAGAGATAACCTTTCTTCTCTCTGTGTGAATGACACCACCTCCTACCAGTCACCACAACCTATAACCTGGAGTCATCCTAGGAGTTCAGTCTTCATTGCCTCTCTCACATTCATTTGGCCATCAGAACCTTTTAACTGTATTTCCTAAACATCTCTTGACTGCAGTTGCCTTGATTGGAAACCTCGAAATTGCCCCCACCCCCTTGCCCCACTGTCCTTTAAAATTCAAATCAGATCTCACTCCCAGGCTTAAATTCTCCCAGTGGCTTCCCACTGCTTTAAGATACAAATTCCTTAGTGTGGCAGACAAGGTCCTTGGTATCTGGTTAACGTTTACCTCTGTGCTTTAGTCACATAGTTCTCTGTGATTAAAGGTCCTTGGAAAGACCTTCCACACCTTCTCTTGGATCTTACTTTTTCAAGATCCCTCATATCTGTGGAGGTATGAGAAACCTTATTTCCTTCACTGGGAGAAATGACCATCAGAGTATGAGTAGCTCCCTGTGCACGCCCCTGGCCCAGAACTAATCACATATTTCCCCCTCTGGTCTGATAGCTCTAGACGGGAGACACTTTATTTCACCTGTAAACCTCAGAGCCTACCACAGGGTTTGGCCAGAGTACATGCTCAATGGATATTATTGAATGAAGAAGGAATGAGTGAATGCTGAAATCTCCTTAGCTGAGGGTAGGAATTGGGGTTGGAAGACTGAGTGAGAGGCCAAGGTCTTAGATGAGAGTTTACTAGCTGTGTTTTATGGGACCTGGCCATCGACACCTTCTTTTAGGGAAATTGCCTTGTCCTGTAGTCAGCTGTCCTGAATCCTGCATCCTGACACCATTCCTGTACAAATGATTAAGTTGAGTGATCCTGCCCTTCTATCGGCTTGCCAGGGACCGGTGTGACCTGTCATGAAAAGATGAGCTGGGTTAATCGGATCTTCTCCTGGGATCTGGGAATTGGAAAACAGATTAAAATGATAAGCTCTAGGAGCATAGGTTGAAAGGATACATCAAGAATTGTCAAGAAATATTTAGAAGTTGCAGAGTGGCCCGGATACATTTTTATGACCTGTGCAATGTTTTATCATATTTTGAATGGATTGCCAACGTTTGAGAATTGGAAGGTTTCACATTGAAATCTGGCTATTTGGTTTCTCTTGTAAAATTCAAAAGTCTGATATGGCAAAAACTGAAGCCAAGTAGAACACAGGGCACCTGCTTTCCCCTTCACCATGGCCTTCCCCACGCCATATGCTCACACCTGGCCAGCTTCATTCATTTACATTATCTGCTCGGCCCCTATAGCCATCTGACAACCAACTTGTTGAAGGAACAAGTAGCAATGAGGGCTTATATGCAAGCCAGGTTCACAGGGGAACAGAATCCCTAAGAGAGCAAGGAGGAAACTTGTGGGAGTTGGGGAGTAGGTGAGAAAGAGAGAGGATACAGCTGCTAAGAGAGGGAAACCAGTGCCCAGAGATGCCTGAGTTTCTGGGCTTCTCAGTTCTAGTAACTGCTCATGGTTACCTTCATCATAATTCCCTTTTCTTGAGATAATTTGCAATGCAATTAGTCAGGCTAAGGGAGGGGGCTACTAGGAAATTGGTAGATAACAGCAATGAGGCAAGTAAGACAGTGGTTTATTTAGATATTAGCCTCAAAGAAGAAATTCTTACATGAAGGTGGAATATAAATTATAAGTTGCTGTCAAGAGTTAGACTCTTGCTGACTATGTATCCTGGTTCAGAAGGATCAGAGAAGAGGCACTGAACAACCTGTGCTCGAGAGGATGTATAGTCAAAAGTATTCTCAGAGAAAATCAGAAGCATTCTGGGAAGGGCTGTGGGTATGCAGGGTTCCAGAGGGTTTGGAGGAAGGAACTAGGAAGTCTAGGGAGAAGAAATTTGGAAGAGATTTAAGTTTTGATCATTTATATCATCTAAGAGTGTAGACTGGGCCTGGTAACTAACTTTCACTGTGTGTTGAAAAGAGAGGTCTGTATTTCAGCAAACAGAGAAGGCTTCCTGAAAGAGGTGGCATGTGAGCTGCGTTTTAAAGAGATGAAAAGGAAATGCTTCACAGGCAGACAGAGCCACAACTGTAAAGGCTGAATTCTAAAGGGAGAGTGGGCAGTTTGCAGTTAGAGTCTGGATCATGGGGCCTGAGTCACCTAGCAAGTTATTTCTGTATCTTGGGGCCTTGGTTTCCATTATTATAAGAATAATAATATTGTAATTCTTCTATTCTAAGACTCAATGTTCCTACCCTATCTCACTTTTAATATTTCTCAATTTAGGATGTATCTTACAATTGTAAGATTGTAATTGACACCCCAAAATGCTTGCTTTATCACAGGGCAAAGAAAAATTGTGACAGTGTTATCACTAACTAGGTATATGTAAATTTAGCCATCCACAGAAAGATGTTCATTTGATAATTAGCTTAGTTATTTTCATTGATGATGCCATGCAGTTGAATTTTAATCTGAATCTCAAAGTGTCATGTTAGGTGTCTTCCAAAAGGTTACATTGTGTTGAGCGATTGAAACAATAAGATATTGTATATACAGATTAGTTGTCATGCATATGGAATACAATTAAATGTAGAAATGGCCAACTCTCTAAATTTGACACAGAAGTTACAAATCTAGAAGAGGTTGTCTTGACTAACTGAAGTGTTTGAGGACACTGAATGTTTAACTGTCAATAGTTTCTAGTTATTAAGAGAAGCTGTGTAGATTCTAGGGCTATGCAATTCAATTAAAAAAAGAAACCAAGTTTATAAACAAAGAAGAAACGTATATAATGGTCGTATATTCTTTGAAATGTCTCAAAAGTATGCTGTTACTTTCTAAAGGTGATGAAGAGATCAAGATATAACCATACGTTATGAAAAACAGCATGCCATCATGCTATACTTAACCAGATGGTCAAAAGGGTTATTATATAAGACTTTAGGCAGTGGAAGTGAGAAGACTTAAACCTAACCTCTGCTTATGGTACTGAAGAAGAAAGTGGTACAATTATGATAATAACCAACATTAACTGAATGATTACTATGTGGCACTGTTGACTTGAGTTCTTATCCATTCAGCCTCAGGACAAGTCTATCAGATGAGTGGTGTTATCTTCATTTTGCAGTGAGAAAGCTGGCAGGCAAATCCCAAAAGCTTACCTCCAGAGCCACTATGCTGTTCTAACATCCTCCCTGTGCATTTTTACGGGTATGGTTTTTAGGTTGAGTTTAGAAGTATATACTTAAATACAATGTATCCATGGTACTTTTTACTTACATGCCATGAGTTCGTGGCATCTAAGAATCAGAAGTAGGGGATTGTGGGATTATTGTGGGGATCAGAAGATGAGTATCTTACAGTGGCTCCTAGAAAAACCGTGTATCAGAGGGCAGGTGTTGCAAGTTGAGTAAATGAGCCTATATTTTCAGAATCCTATCGTCTTAGAACTGGCAAAGGCTACTGAGAGAAAGGGGTCAGTAAGGAGGAATGTTTTCTGTGGTTTTGAGAACGGTTCCTCCACACAAAACGCCCTGCCTCCCCTATCTGTCTAAATCCTTCTGATCTTTCCATGCCCACCCCAAATGCCAGCTCCTTCTGAAAGTAGTCTCTGGTTATATTAAAATATATATCAATACATGGGAGATACTTTCAAATCATTACGTGATGAAGCCAGTAAGTGAAAGACGGATTTTAGCATTAAAGTTACCCTCGCTCCTCTCCTGGCCTCAGTTTCTCTAAACTGAAAGGAAGTGGTGGCTTAGACCATCTCTTCCTTTTATAATCTCCACTCTTTTACCCTTTTCAGATTTCTGCCAAAGCTTCCTTGAAAAGCAGCTCTCCTTTCTCAGACCTGCAGGCGGCGGCTCCTCCTTGTTGGCAGCTCAGCAGGGCGGGGCTGGAGAAGCAGGAGAAGAGGCGGGGGCTCCGGGGGAAGCGCGGCGCGCAGCCACGTGACTTCCTTCCCAAGGAGCCTCAGCTGCCGGCCTCCCAGCAACCGGTTCGTCCCGCCTAACGACGCCCGCGCATCCTGGTTGGCCCTCGGGACGCTTTTGGCAAGGTGGCTCCCACGGTCGCGCCGCTCACTGGCTTCCGCTACCGTCGCTCAGGCGCGTTGCCCGAGCGCCCGCAGGCGGTGCTACCGGAAGCCCCTCCTATTGGCCGTCGTGTTCGTGGCTGGCTGGCTGCGGCTGTCACTCCGGGTCGTTTCCCTGAGGTCGGCCCTCTGCTGGGGGCGGGAGGAAGAGGGGCAGGACTGGGGCCTGACGAGCCGTCGCTGCCGCCGCCGTCTTCGCGGCTGCTATGACCAGCGGGCGAGGCGCCCTCCGCAGCTCTGCGCAGCGCTAGTCGCGGCCGTGCGCCAGCCGTAGCCGTCTGGGTCCCCAGCGCAGCCGCTCCCGCGGCTCCCTCGGCTCTTCCAGCGCCGCCTGCGAGACGAGGCGGAGGCAGGATGAAGATGACGGTGGATTTCGAGGAGTGTCTGAAGGACTCGCCCCGCTTCAGGTAGCCGACGCGGCCGCCTGGCGCCGGGCCGGCGTCACCCGGAGCTGCCTCCCCCGGCGGTGGGGGCGTGAAAGGCAGCCCGCGAAACGCGCGGGAGGCCCCGTAGTCCGCGCCCTCCGACGGGGCAGGCTGCCGATGCCGTCGCTCCCGATCCGGAGAGGGCACGACAGCCCCGACTAGCCCTTCGTGAGGGGCGAGGCTGGGCCAGAGGAGGATGTTGCCCCCTTATCCCCCTTCCTCGCTCTCTGCCCGGGGCGGAGCGCCCGAGAGGCGGGGCGCACCAGCTCCGGGGAACTGGGGTGCAGCCGCCTCCCCGAAGACTCGTGCCCTTTGCGGTGCGCGCTCACGTTCCCTTCCTCTTGCCGCTCGTCCTTTCCCCTTCCTTCCGCTGCTTCTTCGTTTCCACCCCCACCCCAGCCCTTCTTTGAGGGAGCTTGCAGGGCACCCTCCTGCAGTTCACTTAGTTCCTTTTACCCCGAGGAGGAAGGAGTGGGGGGCGAACTGGGATGTCGATTTCTGCTGCTGGCGTGTCCCCTGCCAGGGGGGGCTCCTCGGAAGGCGCTGGCGGTTGATTTTGCACGGGAGTCGGGGGGTGGGAGTGCTTTTACCAACAGCATTCTGTCCACCTTGGTCCGAGACTATAGGCTTTTCTTTACACCTGAGCTCTTTGGAGGGGCACCGCTGTCGAGAGGTACCGGGCTGAGGGGTGAGGACTAGGAGAAACAGTGAATTTCTGTTTTGAGAACGGAAGTAGGAGGGCCCTGAAGATGGCATTTCTGTTCCTCTTCCAGCAGCGTCGGCCCGGGAGGGCCCCCATCACCGTCGGATGCTCCCAGTGGATCTGTCACATAAACTGACGTGATGGCACTCCGATTCACATGGGCTGGCCACCCTGCCTTGAGAGAGGCGGCAATCCTGAGGGTGTCCAGAGCACAGACTCTTTCGGTCTCGGGCATCGTAGGAAACTCTTGAATTGTTTTGGAGAATGGTGTTTTGCTAGGTTGTGTTTTACAGTGCATTTATAGGGCTGTCCTTAGGCCTTAAAAAGAAGGCCTTTAGAACTTCCGTTAGATAGTGACATGTCTTGAAAGCGTCCCCTGATCTTTGATGTGTGTGTGCCCGCTGATCTCTAGGCCAAGCCTGGGTTGTAAATTCCTGCATCCTCTGCCTGGGAACTAACTGTTCTCATCGTTATCACTGTTAATTTCATTTGCCATTTTCTTTTCAGTGAAAAGCAAAGAAAACTATTGTAAAACTAAGGAACTCCTACTTCTAAGAGAATGTCCTTTGGTTTGTTTGTTTGTTTGTTTTTTGGTGTTAATTTTATTTGGAGCTTAGGACTATTGCTTATAAAAACGTACACCTGGTTTGATTGCTGTTGCTGGTATTAGTTTTTAAAACTTATATTGTGCGTGATTTGATGGACTCAGAGGAGATACAAATGGATTGTTTAGGACAGCTTTGCAAGCTAGATTCCAGGACTGTGTGGCAAAGGAAGTAATTTTTAAAGTGTACCTTAAAAAGTTCCACTTTTTTGGTGAAATTGTTGTTAATATTACTGGGTAACGAGGTAATCACGGCACTTTTTACCTAGAGAATGTGGCTTTGTGCTCAGTTTGTTTCACAGTTTAAATTTCATTCAAAAAAAAAAGTTGAGAGAAGTGATTTGGAAATGCTTCTAATCCCTGGTGTTGGTCACAAACCATGTGCTGTCTTTGTTTTTAAAATAAAAGAATCATTGAATATAAAATAAGAGGAAAAGATACTGATTAAGTCGTATGGAATATTATAGTGAACGTTTGTTAGACTTGAATGTAATTTCTATTCTATATTAATTAGGATGTTAGGGGTTTTCTAGAGTTGTTTCCGGTATTCCAGTTGCTGTTGGCTGCAAATTGGGAAGACAAACCAAGATTCAGAGAACTCTAATATCTTGTATAATTTGTGAGACTAGATTAAATTTGCAGTAGAGGCAAGAATGCCAGGAAATAAAAGTCTCATCATTCACACTCCTAATTTTTACAGTTTTCCTATAATCCCATTACTGTGTAGGTTTCTATAGCATTTGAAAATAATGTTTCAGAAGTCTTTTTATTCACATGCCTTATGTATAAGCGAAACTTTTAAAAGCATTGTGCACTTTATGAGTGATATATTGAAGTGTTTGTATCAAAAGAAGATTTGTGGCGGCTGGGCTTGTTTTTCTGATAGCAAGGCAGCTGTACTATTTATTCCTTGTAGTGTCCTGATCTACTGTGCTGCTTTAAATCTAATTCCTATTTTTATTATCCTTCACAAATGAATCTTGTGGCGTTTAAGTCTGGTATGTGGACATAACTGCCTTGAATGTTGTAGAATCAATGTAAATGGCAGCTCTTGCTGAAGAAAAATTTCATCAGTGTTCAAGCTTCAGACATTAATTTTCCTATTAAATTGGTAAGGAAACAGGAAGACTGGTTGAAATAGGGAGAGAAGGATGTTGCAGTTGCAACATTGTTTTTAGTAATTTGAATACTCAGTGGTTACTTTTACATTCCTGTGAACATTTTGTTTTGTTTTTAGATTGGAAGGCACATTTCATTATGTAATTTTGGGTTCCCTTCTTAGTTTTTTAAAAAACCAGTCTAAAGGTCAAAATCTTGTTCATTTAAAATCTGCAGGAAAGTGAATGCATCTAAGTGTACATTTTTAAAGTGGGAATTATCCATTTTGACCAACATTTGTTGAAGAAGTTTGAACTTGTTTGGGCCCTAAACTGTAAATTTATAAAATTTTTATAAAAATTGTGCTTTTTCCTTTATATAAACATATGGTTCACTCAGGAAGTGAAATTTTGTTTGAAACAAAAAGTTGAATTAGTACTTTTTTTTTTTTTTTTTTTACAGTCCAGGTCTTTTATTTTCTTTACACCCATCATGCCATGAATTCATAGGGAATGGGCTCCAACAGTTCAGGCTCCTTTCCATCGGTTCTCACGAAGTGTGCTTCTCTGGGTAGAGCAGGCTGGCGCTTCAGTTGAGCCCAAGTACCTTTCTCTTGGCTTCCTTCTTTTTCTGATCATTTTCCTTCACCCGTTTCAGGAAGCTATCTCGGCTGTTAGAATGCTTAATATGCTCGATACACACATTAATTCTCTTGGCAAGAATCTTGCCCTTAACTTGTTTGTTTACAATGTTGCCAACAGCATGCTGGGTAACATTGTAGACTCTCCCAGTTTTGCCATGGTAACATTTGTGGGGCATTCCTTTTTGAACAGTGCCCATTCCCTTGATATCTACAATATCACCTTTCTTGTAGATTCGCATGTATGTGGCCAAAGGAACAACTCCATGTTTTCTAAAAGGCCTAGAGAACAAGTAGCGGGTGCCCCTCCTCTTTCTCTTTGTGTTGGTCATTTTGGCGAATTAGTGGAAGATGGTGGTTCCGCTAGTGCTTTTTTTAAAAAAAAAATTTTTATTTATTTTTTGGCTGCTTTGGGTCTTAGTTGCGGCACGCGGGACCTTTTGTTGTGGCGTGCAGGCTCTTCCTTGCGGTGCACGAGCTTCTCTCTAGTTGTGGTGTGTGGGTTTTCTCTCTCTAGCTGTGGCACGTGGGCTCCAGGGCGCGTGTGCTCTGTAGCTGTGACGCGTGGGTTCCCGAGCGCATGGGCTCTGTAGTTTGCAGTACGCGGGCTCTTTCGTTGAGGCACGCGAGCTCAGCAGTTGGCGGGCTTAGTTGCCCCAGGGCGTGTGGGATCTAACTGGAGTTCCCTGCCTTGGAAGGCAGATTCTGTACCACTGGACCACCAGGGAAGTCCCAAGTGCTTTTTGACTTGTGGAAGATTTTTGCTCTATTTCATTCCTCAAATATAAAAATATTGAGTCTTTATCTGGTACATTTATTTTTTATCCTTAACAATGTTTATTTTGCACCATTCTGAAGGTTTTTTGTTTGATTCTATTTCAGATATGATCCTTGTTCAGCAACTTAGGATAAAAATCTTAAAAAGATGTTTTAGGGTGAAAGGTTTTAATTGTTGAAAGACATTGGAATAAATAAGTAAGTAAATAAATAAATAAATGCCCACATAAGTGTGTGCGCGTGCACACACATACATATAATGTTTTGCTCTTAAGCTGGTGCCAATCCTGGCTGGTTTGCCTCTTTACCTTCCATATTTAGAACAGGTACACTCTTAACAATTGGTACTTTATATACATGGAAAATACGGTGGGCAAGAGATGAAGCAAAATGTGTTTTTATTTCATAAGTGGTAGAATGGCATTATAAAGTATCAGTAGTTTTATCATGAACCAAAATACAGGAACCCAGCTACTCCTCATTGCAGCTTCTAGTTCTTCATTTAATGTAGTACCAGCATAAGTTGAAATAAGGAAGAACAAGCTTTTATAACATACCAGACCTTATACTAGATGCTTTTATAGCTACCATCTCATTTAATACTAAAATATATTACGATGTAGGAATTATTATATTTGTTTTTAAAATGTTTAAAAAAATACCAAACTGGATATTTTGAGAAGTTAAACTGACTTCTTTTTTTAAATTTTATTTATTTTATTTTTGGCTGTGTTGGATCTTTGTTGCTGTGTACGGGCTTTCTCCAGTTGCAGAGAGTGGGGGCTACTCTTCGTTGTGGTGTGGGGGCTTCTCATTGTGATGGCTTCTCTAGTTGCGGAGCACGGGCTCTAGGCACGCAGGCTCAGTAGTTGTGGCGCACGGGCTTAGTTGCTCCGCGGCATGTGGGATCTTCCCAGACCAGGGCTTGAACCCATGTCCCCTGCATTGGCAGGCGGATTCTTAACCACTGCGCCACCAGGGAAGTCCAAACTGGCTTCTTAGTGGTGGACTTTCAAGTGGTGGACTTGGAAGTGAATCCACTCTTTTACTCCATCTCTCAAGCCACAGGCCTTATTGCATTAATTAAATTTGCATTAAGTGTGTGTATGGTGTCTTTTATAATACAGAAGTTTAAAAACTGGCTTTCATGTATTCCCTAGAAAAGTGTTCCCATTACCATTATTATAGGATATTTTCTATTTTTAGCAATTTTTAGTTTCATGTAATGCAGCTGGATTTAGTTTTGAGTGTGGGAGATAATCCTATTTTATTTTCTTCCTAATGGAAGCCTTTGTCCTAATACCTTTTATTGAATAATCCATCCTTTCCCCATTGATTTAAAATTACACACATATGTGCATATACATATATGTATACGAACATGGGTCTTTTTCTGGATTCTACTCTTTTCTACCAATGTAATTTTTTGTTCTCCTGCAAATATTGTTAATATATTAGTTGTAAAATTTTATAGTCTGTTATGATATCCGGTGGGACAAGTTTTCCTTTGTTACTGTTTTTTTCCAAAAATTTAATGGCTGTTCTTGAATATTTTGTCTATATAATAGCTTCTTCAATTTCAGAAGAGGTTACGTCTTTCTATGTATTTTGGCCTTATTTATTTAAAACTTTTTATTATGTAAAATTTCAATGATGATCCAACTACATGCTGTTTATTAGAGAAATACTTTAGATTCAAAGATACAAATAGATGGAAAGTAAAAGGATAGAAAAATATAAACAGTGCAAGCAGTACCCAAAAGAGAGCTGGAATGGCTATACTAATATCAGATAACATAGACTTTATGACAAAAATTACTAAAGATAAAGGATGTTTTATAATGATAAAAGAGTCAATCCATCAGGAAGACATATACTTATAAACATATGCACTTAGTATAGCCTCAAAATACGTGCGGCAAAAATTGACAGAATTGAAGGGAGAAATAGAAAATCTAACAATAATAGAGACATAAATACTTTCAATAATGGGTAGAACAACTAGCCAGATGGTCAACAAGGAAATAGAAGATGTGAATAACACTATAAACCAAAAAAAGATTTAATAGATATCTATAGAACACTTCATGCAGCAATAGGAGAATTCATATTCTTCTCCAGTTCACATGAATACATTTTCTAGCACAGACTGTATATTAAGGCATTAAACAAGCTTCAGTAAATTCAGAAGGATTGAAATCATGAAAAATATGTTCTTTGGCCACAATGGAATGAAATTAGAAGTCAGTAACAGAAGGAAATCTGAAAAATTTATAAATACCTGAAAATTAAGCAACACATTCCTAAATAACCAGTGGATCAAAGAGGAAATCACAAGGAAATAAGGAAATACTTTCAGACAAATGGAAACAAAAATACAACATACTAAACTTACGGAATGCAGCTAAAGCAGTGCGTAGAGTGAAATTTGTACCTACAAACACCTATATTAAAAAGAAGAAAGATCTCAAATCAGTGATCTAACCTTCCATCTAAGAAACTACAAAAAATAGCAAACTATAACAAAGCAGGGAAAGGGAGGAAATAAAAAAGACTAGAGCAGAAGTAAATGAAAATGGAGACTAGTACAACTAGAGAAAATCAGTGAAACCAGAAGTTGGTTATTCATAAGGATCAACAAAGCTGACAAGCCTTTAGCTAGACAAAGAAAAAAAAGAAGACTCAAATTTCTAGATTCAGGACTGAAAGAGGGGACATCATTGCTGTCTTACAAAAATAAGAGGGATTATGAGAGAATACTATGAAAAATGCTCAGACAATAAATTAGTTAAGCTAGATGAAATGGATATATTCCTAGAAAGACACAAACTATTGAAAATGCCTCAAGAAGAAATAGAAAATTTGAATAGACATGAGATTGAATTAGTAATCAAAAAGCTTCCTCAAAAGAAAAGCCCAGGGACTTCTCTGGTGGCAGAGTGGTTAAGAATCCGCCTGCCAATGCAGGGGACACGGTTTCGATCCCTAGTCTGGGAAGATCCCTCATGCCACGGAGCAACTAAGCCCATGCGCCACAACTACTGAGCCTGCGTTCTAGAGCGCACGTGCCGCAAATACTGAAGCCTGCGTGTCTAGAGCCTGTGCTCCGCAACAAGAGAAGCCACCGCAGTGAGAAGCCCATGCACTGCAACCAGGAGTAGCCCCTGCTTGCCACAACTAGAGAAAGCCCATGCGCAGCAAGAAGACCCAATGCCGCCCCAAAAACAGAAAAAAAAAGAAAACCCCAGGCCAAGATGGCTTCACTGATGAATTCTGTTAAATGTTTAAAGATGAATTAACAACAGTCCTTCATAAACTCTTCCAAGAAACAGGAGGAAGCAAGTGTCGCTTCCCAACTGATTTATGAGGCCAGTATCACCCTGCTACCAAAGCCAAAGATATCACAAGAAAATTACATACCAATATCTGTTACAAATACAGGTATTAAAATCCTCAACAAAATATTAGCAAACCAAATATAGCAATATATAGAAAGGATTGTACACCATGACCAAGTGGGATTTATCTCAGGAGTACAAAAATCAATCAATGTAGAAAACCGTATTAATAGAACAAGTGATGCAAACCACATAATCATCTTAATAGATACAGAGAGAGCATTTGACTAAATCCAGCCCACTTTCATGATGAAAATACTCAGTAGTGATAAATTGGGTGATTGGGATTGACATGTATACACTGATGTGTATAAAATTGATGACTAATAAGAACCTGCTGTATAAAAAAATAAATAAGATTCAAAAGTTAGAAAAAAGAAAATACTCAGTAAACTAGGAATAGAAAACTTCCTCAACCTGATAAAGGACATGTATAAAACACTCTCAGCTAACATCATACTTAATGGTGGAAGACAACGTTTTTCTCTAAGATCAAGAGAAAGTCTGTTCTTCCCACTTCTGTTTAGCAGTGTAGTGGAGGTTGTAGCCAGAGCAATTAGGCAAGAAAGAAAAATAAAGGCATACATATAAGAAAAGAAGTAGTAAATCCATCTCTACTTTTAGATTATATACAGTTATCTCTTGGTATCCATGGGGATTGGTTCCAGGACCCTCGTGGACATCAAAATATGTGAATACTCAAGTTCCTTGCATAAAATGGTGTAGTATAGTCAACCCTCTTTATCTGTGGGTTTTGCGTCCAAGGATATGGAGGGCTGACTGTATCTAGTACATAGAAAATCTTAAGGAATGCACAAAAGTCAGATAGAACTAATAAGTTCAACAAGGCCACAGGATACAAGATCATTGTCAGAATATACCACAGTTTATTTATGCATTCACCTACCAGAGGATATCTTGGTTGCTTCCAGGTTTTGGCAATTATGAATAAAGCTGCTATACACATTTGTATGCAAATGTTTGTGTGGACATAAGTTTTCCACTCATTTGGGTAAGTACCAAGGAGCACAATTGCTGGGTTGTATGGTAAGTATTGCCAGAGTATATTTAGTTTTATAAGAAACCCCCAAACTGTCTTCCAAAGTGGCTGTGCCAGTTGCATTCTCGAGCAATGAATGAGAGTTCCTGTTGCTCCGCGTTCTCACCAGCATTTAGTGTTGTTAGTATTCTGGAGTTTAGCCATTCTAGTAGGTGTGTGGTGGTATCTCGTTGTTTTAATTTGCATTTCTCTGATCACATATGATGTGAGCTTATTTGCTGTCATATGCTTATTTGCCATCTGTATATCTTCTTTTTTTTTTTTTTTTTTTTTTTTTTTTTTTTTCTTTTTGCGGTATGCGGGCCTCTCACTGTTGTGGCCTCTCCCGTTGCGGAGCACAGGCTCCGGACGCGCAGGCCCAGCGGCCATGGCTCACGGGCCCAGCCGCTCCGCGGCATATGGGATCCTCCCAGACCGGGGCACGAACCCGTATCCCCTGCATCGGCAGGCGGACTCTCAACCACTGCGCCACCAGGGAGGCCCTGTATATCTTCTTTGTTAAGATGTCTTTTAAGGTCTTTGGCCCATTTTTTAATTGGGTTGTTTGTTTTCTTATTGGGTTTTAAGAGTTCTTTGTATATTTTAAAGAACAGTCCTATATTAGATATGTATTTTGGAATTTGTTTTTTCCCAGTCTGTGGTTTGTCTTCATTTTCTTGATTCCCTTTATTTTTGATATGGAAATTCCCTCTGTCTTTCATATATTGGGTTTACTGTTCTTGATTTTCATGTTGTTGCCTTTTCTATTTACTTATTTTTGCAGAGTGCAGTTGCCACTACCCTCCCTTGAAAAGGTGCATTTTTTTTTTTTTTTTCCTTTTAGACTTTACCTGTTTGGAAATGTTTGTAGGTTTGTAGATTGAAACCATTTTCTCTCAGAATTTGCAGGCATTGCTCTATATTCTTCGGGTTTTCAGTGTTGTTGTTGACATGTGGTGCTGTTTTTATTTGCTGATTCATTTTTTGTCCCTGAAGTTTTTTTAGATTTTTTCTTTACTACTGGTATTCTGAAATTTCATGATGATGTGCCTTTGGGTGGGTCTTTTTAATTTATTGTCTTGGACACATACTTTCAGTCTGAAAACTCATGTGTTTTAGTTCTGAGGAATCTTATTATTTCTTTGGTAGTTTCTTTTCCTCTTTTTTTTTTTTTTTTTTTTTGCGTACGCAGGCCTCTCACTGTTGTGGCCTCTCCCGTTGCGGAGCACAGGCTCCGGACGCACAGGCTCAGCGGCCATGGCTCACAGGCCCAGCCGCTCCGCGGCATGTGGGATCTTCCCAGACCGGGGCACGAACCCGTGTCCCCTGCATCGGCAGGTGGACTCTCAACCACTGCGCCACCAGGGAAGCCCTTTTCCTCTTTTTTTAACCTGTTATTTTTATATCCATATTTTGAATGAATCCTCTAATTTTCTTTTTTCTCCCCTTTTCTATTTCTTTGTCTTTTTGTTCTACTTTCTGGATGATATATCCAAATTATTTACTAATCCTAGTTTTCAAGAATTCGTTCTTACTGTGAATATTCCTTTTTAATGTCAACCCATTCAAGAGCTTTCCTTGTACATCTGAAGAAATTAGTCATAGTCAACAATTTTTTTTCCTCTCTGAATTACCTTTCCTCTAAGGTTTTTGTTTGTTTGTTTGTTGTTTGTTTTGGTCTCCTTTTAGAAGTTTTCCTTAATGTGTTTCTGTTGACCCTTGGCTCTCTGTTTACATCAAAGAATGAGGCACTTAAAAAGTTATTGGAAGTATGGTATATTTTGTTACAGCTTGTTGACTGGTGAGTTTCACTACAGGGCAGTATTTTCATTGGGACCAGTCCCAAATGTCCGTATCTTTAGGTCTTTTCTTATTTATCTGACATGTCCTTAAAGAGCCATCTTCTGCCTGGTAAATAGAGCGTAAGTGCTGAATTTCAGGGAACTGAGCTAGGGAAGGGGCTGGGGAAGGGCTGTGGGGTAGAGACTTCTTACTGGAGTTTCTCTCTCATAGGGAATTTTTAACAGAGTTTTAATCAATACTTTTGATTTAATTATGTAAACCTTTACAGAAAATAAAGCTCCCATCTTTTGTCAGTGTCAGGGAGGGGTAGTCATATCAGGTTGGAGGAGTGGAATGAGGATCTGAAGAGTCTCGTTGCTCCTTATGAGTATAAGATTTCAACTAATCCTGTTTTCACTCTCCCACCTCCTCCCACCTCCATCCCAGTAGTTTGAGACATATGACATCTTCATGCCTCTAACCATTAGGGGATTCTGTATTGTAGATCTTCTTGCTTGACATTGGCTTCACAAGTGTACTTTGAAGACTTAGGTTTGGCATTTTCTGGTCTGAGTTACTGTTCTTTTATTTGCCTTTCAGTTTCCAGAATTGTGTTGCTACTGTTATTGCTTCTGTTCTTTGTCCTGTGTATTAACCCGCCTTACTTTTCTGTCATTTTAATTGGATTTTTTTTTTTTTCCTGCGGGCCTCTCACTGTTGTGGCCTCTCCCATTGCAGAGCACAGGCTCTGGACACGCAGGCTCAGCGGCCATGGCTCACGGGCCCAGCCGCTCCGCGGCATGTGGGATCTTCCCAGACCGGGGCACGAACCCGTGTCCCCTGCATCAGCAGGCGGACTCTCAACCACTGCACCATCAGGGAAGCCCTTAATTGGATTTTTTGAGAAAATGGAGATAATGGATGTATTTGATCTGCTGTTGGTATGCAAAGCGTAATTTCTACTGGAGAACACTCTTTTAGGGTAGTGAATGTGGACCAAGTATGTGGGCTCTGGAGGTTGATTACCTGTTTGACTTCTTTTTCACTTACTTGTTGTGAGACCTTGGGTAGGTTTCTTACTTTTACCTAGGCTCAGTGAGAACAATACTGCATTACTGAGAATTCAAAATGCTTTTCACCAAAGTAGGTGGGGAGTACCCACTTAATAATGCTAATTCCCCTTCCTCTTTCTCTTGTATCCTTGAAGAGAAGCTTGGATGATTTAGTTAAGGATGCAGGCATTCCCACGTGGAAATAGTAAGCTATCGGTTGGAAGCATCTAGAATGCATGAAGGATTAGGCATGTTACTTGTAAATATGAAAATCATCTGTGTTGTGGATGATGAAACAATAAAAGTAGATGGACAGACTTCACTTTGTAGGAGAGCAGTAAAGGTCTTTAAAAAGGGCCATATGTAGATTTTATGTGTAGAGTATTTAAGAAGGAAGAGTGAGCAAAAGAATAGGAGTAGAAAAAACAACTGAGGACACAGTGGCTTAAGGATTTAAATCCTGAATGATGACAGAGCAAAGGATAAGTGAACTGAGGGGTTGTAGAAGAAAACTACTATGAGGAAATGTACGTGTTTACTTGAGAGTACATGAAATCTGTTTCCATTGAACTGTATCTAGGATTTGGAGGTTAGACAGAAGAGAAGCGATGCAAGTTAAACCTCTATAAAGATCTGGGTAAATGAGTACATGAAGAAATTCTCATAGAAGGAATTAACTTGATTGTAATCTTGTAATTTGTTCCTGAAATACATCGGGATTCTTTATTGAAATATAATGTTTTTCTGTTTAAAGTTTTTATATTTTCTGTGATGCCACAGACATACTCAAATTTAAATATAAATTTTTTCACTGCTTAAAAAGTTATAGTTCAGTGTTGAAGTGTAAAAAAAATGGTAAAGTAGTTTAACCAAAGGCAGGCAATGGAGAATGGGCATTACTGTTGCAGGAAGGGGGACCCCTTCCAGGGCACGAGAGTGGGCTCTTGTCTAACACTCGGAAATGAATTGTCTGAGGAGACACATGCTGACAAAAAGCAAGAGACTTTATCGGGAAAGGGCCCCCGGGTGGAGAGCAGGAGGGTCAGGGAACCCAGGAGGACTGCTCTGCCACGTGGCTTGCAGTCTCTGGTTTTACGGTGATGGAATTAGTTTCTGGGTTGTCTCTGGCCAATCATTCTGACTCAGGGTCCTTCCTGGTGGTGCATGCATCGCTCGTGCCAAGATGGATTACAGCGAGGAGGATTCTGGGAGGCTGGTAGGACATATGGACTGGCATTGCCTTTTGACCTTTACTGAATTCTTCTGGTTGGTGGTGGCTTGTTAGTTCCATGTTCCTTACCAGGACCTCCTGTCGCAAGATAGCTCATTGGTGCCTGGCCAGGGTGGGCAGTTTTAGTCAGTGGTTCCCCTAACACTAGGACAATTAATATCAAGGATTTAACTTTGTATGTATTCTAGTCACTTTTAGACAAAGATGTGAGCAAGTGTGTATACTTTTAAAGTTGACTCATATAAAATTAAAGTTGATGGGACTAATGATTTTAATTTTTTAGTTCTAGCCAGAAATGTGTTTTTTTTTGGCTGCACCTTGGGGCTTGTGGGATCTTAGTTCCCTGACCAGGGATTGAACCCAGGCCCTTGGCAGTGAAAGAGCGGAGTCCTAACCACGGAACCGCCAGGGAATTCCCCATGTTCATTTTTAAATAAACAAAACTTTTCCTTTCTTAAAAAATAGTTTTTAACTTGGAGATAATGTTGTTTTGCTTTGATTTTCAATTTTCTGTTCAAAGGGAAGCTTTATAGTAAGTTAAAAATCCATTTCTATGAATTTTCAAATTAAAGTATTTAAACTAATATAATAAAGAGACTAGATTTTATTGGTTATGGTCAGGTAATAGTTTTATATGAATAAAATGAATTAAGATACTTCCCTAGCACATTTATCATTTAATTTGAAGACCTCTTTTGGCATTTCTTTCAGGTTTTATGGGCTGGCTAAGAGCCATCTCTGTTTGTCTGAAAAAGCCTTTGTTTTTCTTTGATGTTTGAAGGCTATTTTCCCAAAGCATAGAATAGTAGGTTGGCTTTTTTCTTAAAGCACAATGTCATTTCATTGTCTTTTGTTTATGTTTTTTATGTTTTTATCATTTATGTTACAAGTTTGTTTGTCTTATTGTTGCTCTTTGGAGCATAATGTGTCTGTTTTCCTCTGGCTGCTTTTAGGATTTTTTTCTTTGACTGGTTTTCAATTAGTTTACCATGATGTATAGGTGTGGTTTGTGTCATATTCATTCTGCTTGGGGCTTGTAGGGTTTCTTCAATACATGGGGTTTGTAGAGAATCTTTCATCCATTTGTAAAGTTCCTGGCTATTATCTCTCTAAATGTTGCCTCTGCTTCACTGCTTCTCTTCTTCTGGGACTGAATTCCACATATGTTAGAATTTTTTTGCTGTGTCTTACATGTCTCGTTCTTTTTTGAAATATTATTCTGCATAGAGAAATAGGATATGTTTATTGATCTGTATTCCCTCATCTTCTGCTGTGTATAAACTGCTGTTAAACCTGTCTGTGGAGTTTTCAGTTGTATATTTTCACTTTTGGAAATTTCATTTGATTTTCTTTTTTATAGATTCTTGTTCTTTGGTGAAAATCACTACCTTTTTTTTTTTTTTTTTTTTTTTTTGCGGTACATGGGCCTCTCACTGCTGTGGCCTCTCCCGTTGCGGAGAACAGGCTCCGGACACGCAGGCTCAGCGGCCATGGCCCACGGGCCCAGCCGCTCCGTGGCATGCAGGATCTTCCCGGACTGGGGCACGAACCCGTGTTCCCTGCATCGGCAGGCGGACTCTCAACCACTGCGCCACCAGGGAAGCCCCAAATCACTAACTTTTCATCTGTTTCTTGCAGGTTTTTCTCTAGTTTCATGAATATATTAATTATTGCCACTTTTAAGTCACTAATAAAACCAATGTCTAAGTCATCTGTCAGTCTATTTCTATTTGTTTTGTGTTTTCTTGTTGTTGTTATTTAGTTCTTTCTTTTGGTGGGCCCAGTTTTTAACTTCATGCTATACATTGTATTTGAAGAACTGTAGATTCTCTGGATGATATTATCTTTCTCCAGAGAGGGTGAATTCTTTCCTTTGTTAGGTAGACAGTGTGGCAGATGATCATCCTAGTCCAGTCACTGAATAAGCTTTGTCAGTTTCCTATTGCTGCTATAACAAATTATCCCAAATTTAGTGGCTTAAAACAACACAAATTTATTATTTTACAGTTCTGAGGGTCAGAGTTTTGATACAGGTCTCATATAGCTAAAATCAGGGTGTTGGCAGGACTGCATTTCTTTCTAGAAGGTCTAGAGAATAATCTTTATTTTATTTATTTATTTATTTTTAAAAATTTATTTATTTATTTATTTTTGGCTGTGTTGGGTCTTCGTTGCTGCACGGGGGCTTTCTCTAGTTGCAGCGAGCGGGGGCCATTCTTCGTTGCAGTGTGCCAGCTTCTCATTGCAGTGGCTTCTCTTGTTGTGGAGCATGGGCTCTAGGTGCACGGGCTTCAGTAGTTGTGGCACGTGTGCTCAGTAGTTGTGGCTCGCAGCTCTAGAGCACAGGCTTAATAGTTGTGGCTTGCGTGCTTAGTTGCTCCATGGCATGTGGGATCTTCCCAGACCAGGGCTTGAACCCGTGTCCTCTGCATTGACAGGCGGATTCTTAACCACTGCGCCACCAGGGAAGTCCCAGAATCTTTATTTTTTGACTTTTCTAGTTTCAAAGGGCTGCCCATATTTCTTGATTCATGACCCCCTTCTATCTTCAAAGCCAGCAATGACTGTGACACTCTCTGTCTCCCTCTTTCCCTTATAATGACTCTGTGGTAACATTGGACTTACCAGATAATTCCAGGATAATTTCCTCATCTCAAGGTCAGATGATTATCAACCTTAATTCTATCTGCTGCTTTAATTCACCCAAACAGTGTAACCTGACATATTCACAGGTTCTGGGGATTAGGATGTTGGCATCATTGGGAGGCCATTATTCTGTCTACCACATTCCACCCTCTGGCTCCTAAAGTCTCACCTGTCTCACATGCAAAGTTTATTAACCTCATTGCAACTTAAGTCTCATCTCATCCGGGTTGCAGTTTTGCCAGAAGTCTCATCAGTGTTTGTTAGTTTACACATTACCGTCTTAAAATCATAGTGCAAAGTTTTGGTAGCTGTGCTATGTTTTTTTTTTTTTTTTTTGCGATATGCGGGCCTCTCACTGTTGTGGCCTCTCCCGTTGTGGAGCACAGGTTCCGGATGCACAGGCTCAGCGGCCATGGCTCACGGGCCCAGCCACTCCATGGCATGTGGGATCTTCCCAGACCGGGGCACGAACCCATGTACCCTGCATCGGCAGGTGGACTCTCAACCACTGCACCACCAGGGAAGCCCCAGCTGTGCTATTTTTTATTTAGTAGTATGTTATAAATTTTCACTGTCGCTAGGAAGGTTTTATGATTTAAAGAAAATGGTTGTATTATATGTTCTATCAGGATGTTATAGCGTAACACTTATTGCCTATTCTTGTTTTCAAAGTGATGATTCCCCCACTTTTCTGGATTACAGATAATATGATAACTAGTAATTTCATGTTACTTTTTTGAGGGTAGACAAATTATCTTGTACAGTTTCCCACATTCTGAAATTGTCTGGTTGTTCCCTCTGGATAGACTCAGTTTAAACAATTTTGGCAAGAATACTTGTAAGTGGTGATGTATCATTTCCATCAGGAGGCCCATGATAGTTGGTCATCTTCTGGTTGATCTCTGGTACCATGGATTGGGAACTAGGGGGAAGAGAGGCTTGTGAATCAAAAGCCTTGAAATGGGAAGGAACATGATCTTCAAGGAACTAAAAGAGACCAGCGTGGGCTGGAGCAAGTGAGCAAGAGGAACAATGGTAGGAGATGAGAGAGAGAAACAGGGATCAGATCATGTTAGGCCTTGTAAGTCATCCATTGTAAGAAGTTTGGATTTTATGATTAGTGCAATAGGAAGCCATTAGAAAGCAGCGGTGAGAGATGATATATATTTTTAAAATATTTTGAGTACTGTTTGGCAAATGGGTTGTAGAGGGGCAAGGGTGAATGTGGAGAGAACAGTTAACTAGTTTCCTGCAATGGCTTCCTTATCAGGCTAGGCCAGGCAAGAGATGACTTGGGGAGATAGTAGAGATAATTTTTGTGGTAGAATCAAA
The DNA here is from genome assembly GCF_964165515.1 of Mesoplodon bidens. Lineage (NCBI taxonomy): Eukaryota > Metazoa > Chordata > Mammalia > Artiodactyla > Ziphiidae > Mesoplodon > Mesoplodon bidens. Next base: position 110,314,713 of record NC_138161.1, on the reverse strand, counting down.
CAGAATTGCTGTTGAATTGCTTGTCAGGAACAAGAATAAAAAATGACATTTTTACCTTTAGAAACTGGGCGGATAGAGGTATTGTTTGCTGCTAAGGGGAAGGCAAGGGAAGAACAGGTTTTGGGTAAAAAATAAAGAGTTCTATTTTTGTACCTGTTAAGTTTGAGATACCTAGTAGACACCCAGGTGGTGCTGTTAAGTAGAATCGGCACAGAAGTGTAGCCTTTTGTAATTTTACTTTACAAACTGTTATGATCTCATCTCATACTCCCTTTTAGATTATAAACTCTTTGGTACAGAGACCACCACTGTCTTCGCTTCCTTTCACTCTCAGCATAATACTTTGTGCACAATAGTTAGGCTACAGACTTTTATTGCCAAAAATTACATTTATAAGACAGTCATACATTCTCCATTTTCACATAACATACTATTTTTATTTTAGAAATCTTTCTGTTATTGTACTATTGATGAATTTGCAAAACTATAAGTAATACATGACAGCTGCTAGGGCTTGTGTAACTTTTCCTTCACTACATAGTAATTAAATCAAACCAAAATCTTTAGATCCTCTTGGCTAGTTGTTATAATTCTAGAGAGCCTAGTCTGTTTCTAGGCTACCAGAATATTTATACTTGGGGTTTATAAGGAAATAGTTAATTTCACAAACTGAACTATTCAGAGAATTAATGCTTATTGTAGTTGTATAGACAACATTTTAAATATCATATTCTTTTTTATTTTATTCAGTTTTTAAAAAAATTTTCCGCTTCCACCTTGAGAGACTTTGGGCTCTCGGCAGTGAAAGTGCGGAGTCCTAACCACTGGACCACCAGTGAGTTCCCTAAAATAACATTATTTTGTCACCTTGATAAACCCTTACTTTTTCAGTTGACTGTCTAGTTAGAATATCTATAGCAGTCTTTTGGAAACTGTTGTTCCTTGACAACCTGATTCAGAATGAGATCAATATTAAGGCTCCTTAAGTGATTATAAAATAGTTGTTCTTAAGATGCTCTTAGTAATCATGAAATCATTGGCGTAAGTATGTTTCTTTAAGATAACCTTTGACGTGCATGTTGACTTGGGGATATATGATCTTAAAATTTTTATCAGACAGCAAAGGAAACCATAAGCAAGATGAAAAGACAACTGTCAGACTGGGAGAAAATATTTGCAAGCGAATCAACGGACAAAGGATTAATCTCCAAAATATATAAACAGCTCTTGCAGCTCAGTATTAAAAAAGCAAACAAACCAATCCAAAAATGGGCAGAAGACCTAAGTAGACATTTCTCCAAGGAAGACATACAGATGGCCAAGAAGCACATGAAAAGCTGCTCAACATCACTAAATTATTAGAGAAATGCAAATCAAAACTACAATGAGGTATCACCTCACACCAGTTAGAATGGGCATCATCAGAAAATCTACAAACAACAAATGCTGGAGAAGGTGTGGAGAAAAGGGAACCCTCTTGCTCTGTTGGTGGGAATGTAAATTGATACAGCCACTATGGAGAACAGTATGGAGGTTCCTTAAAAAACTAAAAATAGAATTACCATACGATCCAGCAATCCCACTACTGGGCATATACCCAGAGAAAACCACAATTCAAAAAGATACATGCACCCCAATGTTCATTGCAGCACTATTTACAATAGCCAGGTCATGGAAGCAATCTAAATGCCCATAGACAGACGAATGGATAAAGAAGGTATGGTACATATATACAATGGAATATTACTCAGTGATAAAAAGGAACGAAATTGGATCATTTGTAGAGATGTGGATGGATCTGGAGACTGTCATACAGAGGGAAGTAAGTCAGAAAGAGAAAAACAAATACCGTATATTAACGCATATATGTGGAACCTAGAAAAATAGTACAGATGAACCAGTTTGCAGGGCAGAAAATGAGACACAGATGTAGAGAACAAACGTATGGACACCAAGTGGGGAAAGTGGCGGGGGGTGGTGGTGGTGGTGTGATGAATTGGGCGATTGGAATTGACATGTATACACTGATGTGTATAAAATTGATGACTAATAAGAACCTGCTGTATAAAAAAATAAAATTCAAAAATTAAAAAAAATTTTTTTATCAGTTTTTACTTTAAATCATGTTCTGGTTATCTACTGCTCTGTAACAAACCAACCTAACATTTAGTGACTTAAAACAACCATTTTATTTTGCTCATGATTTGTGGGTCAGGAGTTTGAAAAGGTCTTGGCTGGAAGGTTCATCTCTGATCCATGTTATGACAACTGGGTGGCTGAGGCTGGACCATCCACTTCCAACGTGGCTTCTTTATTCACATGTCTGACGCCCCTGTGCTTCATGGTCCTTCTGCCATCTCTTCACATGTCATCTCATTCTTGAGGCCAGTTAAGCTACCAGGCCGATTAAGGGCTAAGCCTGGAACAGGTTCAGCATCATTTCCACTGTATTCTGTTAGGGCGGTCACAGGAGTCACCCAGATTCAAGGGAGTGGAGAAATAGACTCTGCATCTTGATGGGGGAATGGCCAGGTCATGTTGCAGATGATCATGTGTGGCCATCTTTGGAAAATATAATCTGCTGCACATTGTATCCAAAAGTGCCCTTGGCAATAATGATGAGGAAAATTATAAAGATGCAATAAGATTGCATATTTAAAGCTAAAGCGAGCTATTTTGTCTGTCAAATTGACAGTTTTAAGAGTTCTCATTGCTAGGAGAGGTATAGGGAAACAGTCCTCATACTGTTGGAAAGTGTGTGGTTTGGTAGAGCTTTTGTGAAGGACAAAGTAGTAAAATATCTCAGAATTAAAAAATGCATATGCTTTGATTTAGCATTTTTCCATCTAGGAATTTCTCCTAAGGAATAATAGGGAAAATGTGCAAAGTTGTATGAACAAGGATATTTTTCAGGTAAATTTATCACATTATTTATAAGAAAAATTGTGCAAATAGCATATTGGTTAAGTAGAATACTGTTTAGCTATTAAAATATAATGATAACTAACACTTAAAAAGTGCTTTATATTTACTAGGACCATTCTATGTGCTTTATATAACTTGTGCAGTCATGTAGGGCCTCACTCTTAGAAGGGCCCTGTGCTTGGTTTAATACTCTGTCACTATTTTGAAATTCTTAATTGTTAAACAAGAGGCCTCATTTATTTTTTTCCATTGGTGTCTGCAAATTATGTTGTCATTTCTACTTGTGAACTATGTTTTTATATCTTTAAAAGTTGAAAAAAACCCAGAAGATAATTTTATGACACAATGAAAATTATACAAAATTTAAATTTGTGTTCATAAATAAAGGTTTATTGGAACACATCCATGCTTATTTATTTACATATTATCAATGATTTTTTTGCTACAGCAGCAGAATTGAGTAGTTTGAACAGGGACTGTATGGCTCTCAAAGCTTAATATTTACTATCTGGCTCTATATGGAAAATTTGCCAGTGCTTGCTCTATCTATCTAAACCACTGTTCTATTCTGCCTTTCATAAAAGAGTGAGAAATTGATCTCAATTTATGGGGATAATGTCCATGATACATTATGTGAAAAGAAAAAGTGGAATATAGAATATAATTTAGAATGTGTAACACGACACTGTGTATGTCAACAGGGCTATTAAAAAGTCTGGAAAAGTCTGGAAAACTATTAACGTATTTTATCTCTGGGAAATAGGAGTCTGGAAAACTATTGAGGTTTTATTGCTGGGAAATAGGAGTATGCTTTCTGGCCATTATTTTTGAAGTTTTGTTTACAAAAATAAGTGCTATTAGTAAAAAAAAAAAAAGATACTATGGGGAAAAGGAGGCAGTACATTATTTCCCTTCCCCCTCTGCCCCCCACAACTTTTTTTTTTTTTTTTTTGCGGTACGCGGGCCTCTCACTGTTGTGGCCTGTCCCGTTGCGGAGCACAGGCTCCGGACGTACAGGCTCAGCGGCCATGGCTCACGGGCCCAGCTGCTCCGCGGCATGTGGGATGTTCCCGGACCGGGGCACGAACCCGCGTCCCCTGCATCGGCAGGCGGACTCTCAACCACTGCGCCACGAGGGAAGCCCCCCCCCACAACTTTTTATTTTAAAAATGTTCAAGCTTACTGAAATGTTGAAAGGATGTACAATGAATACCTATCTAACCTTTATCTAGATCCTCTGGTTGTTAATATTTTGACACATTTGCTCCCTCTGTCTTATACACGCACACACACACACGCACACACATATACATACAGCATGTACATTTTTATTTATTTATTTTATTCATTTATTTAAAAAATTTTTTTGGGGCCGTGCTGCACGGCTTGTGGGATCTTAGTTCCCTGACCAGAGATCGAACCCAGGCCCTCGCAGTGAAAGCGCAGAGTCCTAACCACGGGGCTGCCAGGGAATTCCCCAGCATGTACATTTTAAAAAAACCATTTGAAAGTTCAAAATGCATCTTCTAAAAATAAGGACATTCTCCTTCATAACCACCTTTATAACACTAACAGTAATTACACATTCTAATTTTCCCAATTGTGCCAGTAAGGTCTTTTGTAAGTAGTTTTTTTCCTTTGGTTCAGTATTCAATTAAGATTCCACACCATTGTAAAGCAGTTATACTCTAATAAAGATGTTAAAAAAAAAAAAACGTTCACGCAGTGGATTGCTTTTTCATTACCTTTAGTAGAGTGTACTTTTTTGATTCTTTTAGTCCATTATCTCTCACTGGGGCAACTTACCATTAAGAAAATACTAGATTATTATGAAGCTAGGAGAGGTCTCAGTCATACCTGAGGCCTTGATTTGGGTAAGCGCCAGAACATGCAAGACTTTGTATATCACATTAAGGATTTTGGTGGATCGTCATAGAAACATAGTGGGAAGCTCTTATAGAGCTATGACATGTTCAGATTTGGATAGTGTATAAAACATTAACTTTTGAGGCAAAATATTTTAGAGTATCACATTTGGTACAAAATGATATAGCCTTGAACAAAACTGTAAAAAATACATTTTTGAGACAATCTGGGCAAGTCAAACATGAAATGGTTATTAGATACTATTAAGGAATTACTGTTATTAGGTGTGATAATGATAAAGAGTTTCTATTAAAAAATTCTTGGGCTTCCCTGGTGGCGCAGTGGTTGAGAATCTGCCTGCCAGTTCAGGGGACACGGGTTCAAGCCCTGGTTTGGGAAGATCCCACATGCCATGGAGCAACTAGGCCCGTGAGCCACAACTACTGAGCCTGCGCGTCTGGAGCCTGCGCTCCGCAACAAGAGAGGCCGCAATAGTGAGAGGCCCGCACACCGTGATGAAGAGTGGCCCCCAGTTGCCGCAACCAGAGAAAGCCCTCGCACAGAAACGAAGACCCAACACAGCCAAAAATAAATAAATAAAAAATTCTTATCATTAAAGGTTAATAAAAGAATATAACAGCTGGTGTTTAAAGTACATCAGCAAGAAAGTAGGATAGGATTACATGAAACAAGAATGGCAAAGTTTTGATAATTGTTGAAACCAGGTGATGGGTATGTGGGAGTGCATCATATACTTCTGTCTATTTTTATGTGTTTGATTAATTTCATAAGAGGTAAAAAAGACATAACCACTGACACCTCATTTTTGACTTGAAAAATGAATTAGAAGGTAAGTTGTATGTGAAAGTTGACTGGTATCTAAAACTTCTGTTAACTTTCCATAGGAGTTCTTTAATAGTATCGCATAAATACACCAAAGAAACATTTTAAAACATTTGATTAGAAAAATAATTCTTAGCAAAAATAACTATATGTTTCTGAATCTCTTGAAGAGAATCCAGTATTTGAAGGTATTAAGAAGCAATCCTGCTCTTACAGTATTTATTTAAAAACTGATCTTTTAAGTATGGCAGAAAGCTAGCTATGACAATAGAAAAAGTCTGTACAAATTACAAAACTGTTTAATTCAAACCACCACTCAATTGTAGAACACTATTGTGGAGATTTCTTGCTTATCAATCAGCTATTGTGTAAATTGTGTGTAATCTTTCCTATAATTACAGTACTAATACATTACTAGTGCTGCTTTACTATGATTCCAAGAGATGTAAACAATGGCATCTCTTTTGATTTGAATCCAGCCAGCTGTATTCTGACCACAGGTGCTAGTTGCAGTCATTGAAGTAAAAATATGGCAGTGTTATGGAGGGAGAGTTTGATTCTAAGAAAGTTAGCAGACGACTTAATGTCAAGGCCTTTGCCCTCTATATTAACAATGTGTTAGTTTTCATTTTATTTTAATGTTTGATTATTTGAGAAACCATCCATGTAGTCACATAAGCAGTTTTAAACCAGAGGATCAGAGGTGCACATCAAAATCACCTAGAGAGCTTTATCCAAAATACCTTTGTTTGGATTCTGCTCCAGGCCTACTGAATCAGAACTTTGGGGGAGAATAGGACCTAGGCGTAGATACTTTGAAAATGTCGTTTAGGTGGTTCTGATGTGAACTTACATTCAAGGACTATTCAAGGACTACTGTTCTAAGAGTGTTGGAGTAATTCTTTAATATATGTAAACAGATAATAAAGCACAGTGATTTCAGTCTTCTTGTCGTTTTAACCTAATGGTTCTAGGCAAGGCACAGTTACCCACTGGCTATCTATAACTCCATTCCTTCTTCTTGTTTACTTGTTCTCTAGAACAAGTAAAGCATTCAGGATTGCAGTGGATATAGCCATCAAAGTGTTTTTTGATGTGATAACATTTGTATCCCAGTTGTTAGTAACAATTATTTTATCACACCTCAGACTGACCTCAATAACTCCCCAGTGTAGGACAGCCTCATTATAGTTCCTCCCTAGATAACCTGTTTCCTGCCTGACCCAACACCACCTATTATTATTGGGTTGGCCAAAAAGTTCGTTCGGGTTTTCCCCAGTGCCTTACGGGAAAACACAACTAACTTTTTGGCCAACCCAATATTGTATTAAGTCCTCCTATGATACTAATTTCATCATTTTTACTTTTATACACAAAAATGCTCAGTGTCTTGACACTGCCTTTGAGGTAAACTTTGCTAAGGCCTTCTAATTTATACCCTCTTGTGTCGTCTAATGTTTTCTTTTGTTGCCACCTAAACATTGCTGTCGTGACCACTTCAAACTTTTATATGCAGTGCCCTTTTCTTTATTCTATCTTTAAAAAAGTTATGAAGCTTTATTTTTTCTTGTACAGGTTTTAAAAACAACTTATACAAATTGGAAGGATAATACATTTAAAGTAAATTCTAAGTGCTAACAACTTAGTGTGTATGCTTTCAGACGTTTTGCTATTTATGCTAACGCAGTCATTTTTCTTGTATGAATGAGAGCAGATCATCTTCTGTCTGCTTCACTTAGCTTTTTTCACTTAATATAATATTCATATTCCTTTGTCAGTACATAGAGATCTGCCTCTTTAAATGGCTGCATACTTTTTAAGTGGCTGTGTACTAATTAGTGAATGGTAATTTGAATAACCAGTCCCCTGATGGGTTTTTCATTTTTAGTTTATTTATTTTTCCTGTGAGCTTCCTTCTGTACTCTTGGTGTATTTGCCTTATCGTATCTGTAGCGTAAATACCTAAAAGGAACATAATAATTTGGGTAAAAGAGGATATAACACTTAAAATTTTACAAGCTATTGCTGAATTTTGAATGAGGGAGGACTAGTCCAAGCAAATGTGCTTTCTTATCTCTCTCTCTCTCTCTCTCTGTGTGGTGTGTGTGCGTATCTTAAAGATGTAACTTCTTTTTTTTTCTTTTTGGCTGCGCTGCGTGGCTTGTGGGATCTTAGTTCCCTGGCCGGGGATTGAACCTGGGGTGCAGAGTCCTAACCACTGGACTGCCAGGGAATTCCCAAGAAGTAACTGTTTTTGAATAAATAGGGTTATAAATCAGGAATGGGTGTTTAATTTTGTCCAATGCCTTTTTGTCATCTGAGACTGTTTTAGTCAGTTTGGACTGCCATATCAGATTGCCATAGACTGAGTGGCTTAGATACCAAACATTTATTTCTCACAGTTCTGGAAGTTGGAAGTGCAAGATCAGAGTGTTAGCATGGTTGAGTTCTTGATGAGGGCCTTCTTCCTGGTGTACAGAGAGAGCTCTGGTCTCTTAAACTCCTTTTAAGGACACTAATCCCATCATCACCTTTGTGACCTAATCTAACCCTCATTACTTCCCAAAGACCCTACCTCCAAATACCAACACATTAGAAATTAAGGTTTCAGCATATCAATTTTGGAGGGATACCAACATTCAGTCTTTAGAGAGATAACCATGTTGCTTTTCTTCTTTGACCTGTTAACATAGTAAATTAAATTAATGGATTTCCTAATAATATTTAATTATTATTATTATAGTCCTGGAAGCTTCATTTGGTCATAATTTAAAAAAACACAGCTGGGTCTTATTAATATTTTATTTATGAATTTTTATTAATATTCAGAAGTTATAATGAGCTGTTGTTCTGTTTTAGGTTTTGGTAATACAGTAGTCTCCCCTAATCAGCAGGAAATACATTCCAAGACCCCCGATGGATGCCTGAAACTGAGGATAGTACTGAATCATACATATACCATATTTTTCCTATTCATACATACCTATGACAAAGTTTGACATAAATTAGGCATAGTAAGTGATTAACAATAATTTATAACAATAAAGTATAATAAAAATTATGTGAATGTGGTCTCTCAAAGTATCTTACTGTAATATACTCACCCTCTTGTGCTGATGTGAGATGATAAAATGAAGTTGGCATTGTGATGAAGCGTTAGGCTACTGTTTTTTTTGGTTTTTTCATTTTTGGCTACGCTGCGTGTCTTGTGGGATCTTAGTTCCCTGACCAAGGATTGAACCCAGGCCCCTGGCAGTGAAAGTGCTGAGTCCTAATCACTGGACCACTGGGGAATTCCCAAGGCTACTGTTGATGTTCTGATTATATGTGAGAAAGATGATCACCTACTTCAGATAATCCTGGATCATCAAGCCAGGATGATGTCAGTGGTGGGCGGGTTGGAGCAAGGTGACACAACATTTCATTGCACTATTCAGAATGGCGTGCAATTTAAAATTTATGGGTTATTTGTGGAACTTTCCATTTAATGCCTTCAGACTGTGGCTGACTGTGGGTAACTGAAGTGGGGACCACTATAGTGTTATATTGACTTTAAAAAAAATTATTTAATTAATTTATTTTTGGCTGCATTGGGTCTTCGTTGCTGTGAGCAGGCTTTCTCTAGTTGCGGTGAGCGGGGGCTGCTCTTCGTTGCGGTGCGCGGGCTTCTCATTGCGGTGGCTTCTCGTTGCGGAGCATGGGCTGTAGGTGTGTGGGCTTCAATAGTTGTGGCACACGGGCTCAGTAGTTGTGGCTTGCGGGCTCTAGAGCGCAGGCTCAGTAGTTGTGGAGCATGGGCTTAGTTGCTCCGTGGCATGTGGGATCTTCCTGGATTAGGACTCGAACCCGTGTCCCCTGCATTGGCAGGCGGATTCTTAACCACTGCGCCACCAGGGAAGCCTTATACTGACTTTTTTAAGTGGAAAAAAAAAAACCCAACCCAATAAGTACCCACTTTTACATGCTCTGGTATAATTTGCTCTTCAAATTATTTGTTCTTGAAATTGTTATGTAATTCACCTAGATTGGACCTTTCTGTCACTCTTTGGCAATTTGTCTTACCCAGAATTACCTGTTATGGGTTGCACTGTGTCCCCCAGAAGACATGTTGTAGTCCTAACTCCAGTATCCCAGAATGTGACTTTATTTGGAAATAGGATCATAGCAGATGTAATTAAGTTAAGATGAGGTCATACTGAAGTAGGATGGACTCTTACTTCATTATAACTGGTATCCTTATAAGGAGGCAGAAGGCAGTGTGAAGACAGACACACAGGGAGAAGACAACCGTGTAATGACAGAGGCAGAGACTGGGGTGATGCTGCTATAAGCCAGGAATCGATGACCAGAATCTAGACAGAGGCAGGGAAGGATCCTGCTGTACAGGTTTCAGAGGCAGCATGGCCCTGCCAGTGCCTTAACTTCAGACTCTAGAGCTGTGGGAGAAGAAATTTACTGTTTTAAGCTACCCAGTTTTTGGTAGTTTCTTATGAGAACCCTAGAAAACTAATATAATATGTATTTCACTCAGGCTTCCGAATTTGTACAACATAGGGTCATGTAAAATATTGTAGATTTCTTGTCTTTTTCATTCATAATGTTTTAATTGATGCTTTCTTTTTTTATCCTGTTAATATGGTGTCCCATAATACTTATTTTTTATCTACCTCCCCATATTAGTTGAGTTTGATCAACTTTCCCTTTTTTTTTTTTTTGGCCGTGCCCCATGGCTTGTGGGATCTTAGTTCCTCAACCAGGCATCGAACCCAGGCCTCGGCAGTGAAAACACTGAGTCCTAACCACTGGACTTCCAGGGAATTCCCAAGTTTGATCAATTCTGTTTTTTATTACTATCAGCCTTAGCCTTCATAATTCTGTTTTCTGCTTTTCTAAGAAAGAATAAAGTACATCTGACATTTTGAGTTCATTTACATTCTTTTTGTCTAATATTCAGTATAAAGTCTTCAAGAGTATAAGTTTTTCTTTGAGCTTAGCTTTTGCTGGATTTTACCAGTTTTGATGTGAAATGTTTTTATGATTATTTATCATATATTATTACTGTGTAGTTTTGATTTTCTTTTTAACTCAACACTGTTACAAAGAAAAATTTAAAATTCCTAAGATTGGGATTTTTTTGTCTGTTTACTTCTGCTATTTCAATTTTCAATACTTAGTGGTTAATGAGTGTGATTAGTTTTATTTGTACTTTATGAAACTTATGAATTTTCTTTGTGGCTTAATTAATCAGTTTCTTAAAGTGGTCCATGAATGTTTAAATAGAAGATGAATACTCTGCAGAGTATAAATCTTTGTTGATAGCTATCTGTCTATTAGATTAATTGTATTAATAGGCTTACTTAGTTCCTCTCTATCAGAGATTACAAGCTGGCTAACATGGTCTTATTTGGCCCATAGGCATATATTTTTCTTGCCATGCGTTGTGTTGATTTGTATAATGTTAAAAATTAACATTGATTAAAAGTGTGCCAATATTAAAAAATTTGGACATTTTATATACATATGTGGATTTCCAGTTTACTCAGAAGGTCTTATTTCAGCTCCTCAAGCAACTCATACTCTCTCCTGCCTCCTCCAGTCTTTGAACAGGCTGTTTGTTCCCTTTGCCTGGAAGGCTTTCTCCATTCCCTTTTACTAGCTTACTCCTATTCATCCTTTCTGTCTCAGTGTCAACATTACCACCTTTCAGAAGCCTTCTTTCACCTCTCAGGACTAGCTAAAGAAGATGTAGGATAGCAAATAAGCATTTGAAAATATGCTCAAATTCTTCCGTCATTAGGGTAATGCAAATTATTAATACCCTACTAAGGTACCACTATGTACCTAGTATAATGGCTAAAATGAAACGGACGGATCATACCGATCATACCAAGTATTTGCAGGTATGTGGAGTAACTAGAATTCTCTTACACACTAGTAGATATGTAAAGTGGCAAAACTACTTTGAAAACCAGTATGGCAATTTCTTGAAAACTTAACATACAGTTCTCATACGATGCACACATTCCACTCTTAGGTATTTATCCATGAGAAAAGAAAGCAAATGGCCATAAAAAGACTTGTACCTGAATGTTTATAGCAGCTTTATTTGTAATAGCTGAAAACTGGAAACAACCCACATGTCCATCAACAAGTCAGTGGATAAATAAACTGGTATATCTTTAAAACAGAATACTACTCAGTAACAAAAAGGAATGAACTGTTGATACAACGTGGATGAATCTCAAAATATGCATGCTGAGTACAAAAACCCAGATCAAAGAGTTCATATTATATTAACCCATTTATATAAAATTCTTTTTTTCTTAACATCTTTATTGGAGTATAATTGCTTTACAATGGTGTGTTAGTTTCTGCTTTATAACAGAGTGAATCAGTTATACCTATACATATGTTTCCATATCTCTTCCCTCTTGTGTCTCCCTCCCTCCCACCCTCCCTATCCCACCCCTCTAGGTGGTCACAAACCACCTAGCTGATCTCCCTGTGCCATGCAGCTGCTTCCCACCAGCTATCCACCCTACGTTTGGTAGTGTATATATGTCCATGCCACTCTCTCACTTTGTCACAGCTTACCCTTCCCCCTCCCCATAGCCTCAAGTCCATGCTCTAGTAGGTCTGTGTCTTTATTCCTGTCCTACCCCTAGACTCTTCATGACATCTTCTTTTTTTTTCTTAGATTCCATATGTATGTGTTAGCATACGGTATTTGTTTTTCTCCTTCTGACTTACTTCACTCTGGATGACAGACTCCAGGTCCATCCACCTCACTACAAATAACTCAATTTCGTTTCTTTTTATGGCTGAGTAATAGCCCATTGTATATATGTGCCACATCTTCTTTATCCATTCATCTGTTGATGGACACTTAGGTTGCTTCCATGTCCTGGCTGTTGTAAGCAGAGCAGCAATGAACATTTTGGTACATGACTCTTTTTGAATTATGGTTTTCTCAGGGTATATGCCCAGTAGTGGGATTGCTGGGTTGTATGGTAGTTCTATTTGTAGTTTTTTAAGGAACCTTCATACTGTTCTCCATAGTGGCTGTATCAATTTACATTCCCACCAAGAGTGCAAGAGTGTTCCCTTTTCTCCACACCCTCTCCAGCATTTATTGTTTCTAGATTTTTTGATGATGGCCATTGTGACCGGTGTGAGATTATATCTCATTGTAGTTTTGATTTGCATTTCTCTAATGATTAATGATGTTGAGCATTCTTTCATGTGTTTGTTGGCAATCTGTATATCTTCTTTGGAGAAATGTCTATTTAGGTCTTCTGCCCATTTTTGGGTTGGGTTGTTTGTTTTTTTGTTATTGAGCTGTATGAGCTGCTTATAAATTTTGGAGATTAATCCTTTGTCAGTTGCTTCATTTGCAAATATTTTCTCCCATTCTGAGGGTTGTCTTTTGGTCTTGTTTATGGTTTCCTTTGCTGTGCAAAAGCTTTGAAGTTCCATTAGGTCCCATTTGTTTATTTTTGTTTTTATTTCCATTTCTCTAGGAGGTGGGTCAAAAAGGATCTTGCTGTGATTTATGTTACAGAGTGTTTTGCCTATGTTTTCCTCTAAGAGTTTTATAGTATCTGACCTTACATTTAGGTCTTTAATCCATTTTGAGTTTATTTTTGTGTATGGTGTTAGGGAGTGTTCTAATTTCATACTTTGACATGTATCTGTCCAGTTTTCCCAGCACCACTTATTGAAGATGCTGTCTTTTCTCCACTGTATATTCTTGCCTCCCTTATCAAAGATAAGGTGACCATATGTGTGTGGGTTTATCTCTGGGCTTTCTATCCTGTTCCATTGATCTATCTTTCTGTTTTTGTGCCAGTACCATACTGTCTTGATTACCGTAGCTTCATAGTATAGTCTGAAGTCAGGGAGCCTGATTTCTCCAGCTCCATTTTTCGTTCTCAAGATTGCTTTGGCTATTCGGGGTCTTTTGTGTTTCCATACAAATTGTGAAATTTTTTGTTCTACTTCTGTAAAAAATGCCAGTGGTAGTTTGATAGGGATTGCATTGAATCTGTAGATTGCTTTGGGTAGTAGAGTCATTTTCACAATATTGATTCTTCCAATCCAGGAGCATGGTATATCTCTCCATCTATTTGTATCATCTTTAATTTCTTTCATCAGTGTCTTACAATTTTCTGCATACAGGTCTTTTGTCTCCTTAGGTAGGTTTATTCCTAGATATTTTATTCTTTTTGTTGCAGTGGTAAATGGGAGTGTTTTCTTGATTTCACTTTGAGATTTTTCATCATTAGTGTATAAGAATGCCAGAGATTTCTGTGCATTAATTTTGTATCCTGCTACTTTACCAAATTCATTGATTAGCTCTAGTAGTTTTCTCGTAGCATCTTTAGGATTCTTTATGTATAGTATCATGTCATCTGCAAACAGTGACAGCTTTACTTCTTCTCTTCCGATTTGGATTTCTTTTATTTCTTTTTCTTCTCTGATTGCCATGGCTAGAACTTTCAAAACTATGTTGAATAAGAGTGGTGAGAGTGGGCAACCTTGTCTTGTTCCTGATCTTAGTGGAAATGCTTTCAGTTTTTCACCATTGAGGACGATGGTGGCTGTGGGTTTGTCATATATGGCCTTTATTATGTTGAGGAAAGTTCTCTTTATGCCTACTTTCTGCAGGGTTTTTATCATAAATGGGTGTTGAATTTTGTCGAAAGCTTTCTCTGCATCGGTTGAGATGATCATATGGTTTTTCTCCTTCAATTTGTTAATATGGTGTATCACGTTGATTGATTTGTGTATATTGAAGAATCCTTGAATTCCTGGAATAAACCCCACTTGATCATGGTGTATGATGCTTGTAATGTGCTGTTGGATTCTGTTTGCTAGTATTTTGTTGAGGATTTTTGCATCTATGTTCATCAGTGATATTGGCCTGTAGTTTTCTTTCTTTGTGACATCCTTGTCTGGTTTTGGTATGAGAGTGATGGTGGCCTCATAGAATGAGTTTGGGAGTGTTCCTCCCTTTGCTATATTTTGGAAGAGTTTGAGAAGGATAGGTGTTAGCTCTTCTCTAAATGTTGGATAGAATTCACCTGTGAAGCCATCTGGTCCTGGGCTTTTGTTTGTTGGAAGGTTTTTAATCACATTTTCAATTTCAGTGCTTGTGATTGGTCTTTTCATATTTTCTATTTCTTCCTGGTTCAGTCTCGGCAGGTTGTGCATTTCTAAGAATTTGTCCATTTCTTCTAGGTTGTCCATTTTATTGGCATAGAGTTGCTTATAGTAATCTCTCAATGTCTTTTGTATTTCTGCAGTGTCAGTTGTTACTTCTCCTTTTTCATTTCTAATTCTATTGATTTGAGTCTTCTCCCTTTTTTTCTTGATGAGTCTGGCTAATGGTTTATCAATTTTGTTTATCTTCTCAAAGAACCAGCTTTTAATTTTACTGATCTTTGCTATCATTTCCTTCATTTCTTTTTCAATTATTTCTGATCTGATCCTTATGATTTCTTTCCTTCTGCTAACTTTGGGGTTTTTTTGTTCTTCTTTCTCTAATTGCCTTAGGTGCAAGGTTAGGTTGTTTATTTGAAATGTTTCCTGCTTCTTAAAGTATGATTGTATTGCTATAAACTTCCCTCTTAGAACTGCTTTTGCTGCATCCCATTGGTTTTACATTGTTGTGTCTCCAGTGTCATTTGTTTCTAGGTATTTTTTGATTTCCTCTTTGATTTCTTTGATTTGCAAAATATGCATGCTGAGTAAAAGAACCCAGATCAAAGAGTTCATATTATATTAACCCATTTATATAAAATTCTTAAAAATTTAATCTGTAGCAACACAAAGTACCTGGAGAAGGGAGGAGCAGGAGGCAGAAGTTACAAAGGGGCATGAGGAAATTTTCAGGGTGATGGATGTGTTTATTATCTTGATTGTGGTGATGGCTTCGTGTGTGTGTGTGTGTATGTATCAGACTGTACACTTTATATATATGCACTGTCAATTGTACCTCACTATATATGTTTAAAAACAAAACCAGCCTAGAGAATGCTATTACTATTACTCCCTAATCCATCAGTGTGGATCTCTAACTGCTTTTCTCTTGTCATAGGCCAATGCTTCTTGTTAGGCAGGTTGTTTACAGTATTTCTGTCCATTGGCATCTGGTGGTACAGTTCAGCTTCTGCAGAAGTTTCCTCATTCCAGGATATAAAACAAGCCCAAGACAGCTCTCAAGTGGTTCATATTTTTTTACATGAGAAACACTCCTTGGCCTATTAGCAGTTACAGTGCAGCTACTTTGTAAATCTAGTCTTCCGCTCTGCTGCTGTGGATCACTCTAATCAACTGCTAGTCTTTAGATTTCTCAGGTAGAAGTCAGATAAAACCAGTCCACAGAGTCCCTAAGCTCCAAAAGACAGATACCAAGTTTTCAGAGTGGTATCCTTGAAGCCCTCCTTACTAGGTGAGAGGCAAGGGTAAAACACCAGTCCACTCCCATTGATTTGAGAGTGTTATTGACAACTCACTCTAAAGAAAATCTCTTCTCCCCGGTTTCCATCTTCTCTTTAGATCTCTCCAGATACTCCCCACCTCCACCCTTTTTAAAAATAGTTGGAGGTGAGTGATTAGCTAAGTATTGTAAAATTGCCCTTTTTTGGGGGCCACTTCCTTTGTGGTGTAGCCCTTCATTTTGGATAGTGGAAGTAAGTAGTTGGCAGGTAGTACCTTGGAGGCTCAGCTAAGAACTGACAGATGTTTATTTGGTGTCGTGTTATATGCTGTTAATAGGACGTGTCTGTACTTTGCTTAAGATTAGTGAAATTGTGGGAGTTCCACTTTTCATTTTGTCCTTATTTCATGGTATTGGACATATATTCTTATCTGTGGTATGGAATTGTAGCCATTCCCTAGTTTCATAGTAGGTGGAGTTTCCTATAATAATAGTTTTCTCTTTTTTTCTTTTTCTTTTTTTGTGGTACGTGGGCCTCTCACTGTTGTGGCCTCTCCCGTTGCGGAGCACAGGCTCCAGACGCGCAGGCTCAGCGGCCATGGCTCACGGGCCCAGCCGCTCTGCTGCACGTGGGATCTTCCTGGACCGGGGCACGAACCCGTGTCCCCTGCATCGGCAGGCGGACTCTCAACCACTGCGCCACCAGGGAAGCCCAATAGTTTTCCTTTTATTAATGTTTGTAAACTTTAGGGAAGGAAAGAAACATGCTCTTACCGCTCTCCCTTTTTTGAAAAAACTGAAGTCAGGTCTCCTTGCTCAAAACAGTCATCTCATCATTCCCTCACTGACTTCCATCTTTTCTAAATTTCTGTAGAATTTATTCTTTGTAATACTCATTGTCTATATTTATTTAGTGTTGTATTCTTTTGTATTTATTTCCTTTCAAATACTTCAGTGCAGTTGATTTGTTTTCTGTATTTTTGAAATGGAACAATTAAAATGGGTTATCTTTGATAGCCCCTGACTCAGAGATTTTAGGTTTCTCAAAGCTCCTTTGGGAAAGTAGGGTAAGTGATAATATTTGGAGTTTTATAGATAATGAATAATCAGATTTGAAGTGATTGGCCAGTATAACATAGCAAATTAATGACAGTGAGGATTAGAACACAGTCTGTACCAACTCCATTCTGTTGCCTGGGTACTACAAGTTTTCAGATTTTCTGCTGAGGAATGGGTACCCCCCACCCCTGCCTCCCATAATTGCTTTATGTACTGAGCCCAGACC
This sequence comes from Mesoplodon bidens, assembly GCF_964165515.1. Classification (NCBI taxonomy): domain Eukaryota; kingdom Metazoa; phylum Chordata; class Mammalia; order Artiodactyla; family Ziphiidae; genus Mesoplodon; species Mesoplodon bidens. Next base: position 110,297,353 of record NC_138161.1, on the reverse strand, counting down.
TGACAGATGGAATAACTGCTGCTAGAGTAATAGGTAATGTGGGAATGGGGATTACATTTATTAAAAGTCTCATTTATTAGATGTTTTTATTCTCTATGTTATACAGTGGGGAGTTATCAAAGTAATAGATTGATCAGAAATGACCATAGTACCAATAAATTTACTTAAACCCCAGGCTAATTGCTTAATTTTGTGTATGTTTTTTCCTGTTCTTTTTTTTGTTTTAACTGTATGGGCTGCAAAGTCTAATTTGAATAATGAAGAAAGGAGTTTTTTGGTAAACTGCCTGTGTTAAGAGGTAATCTGTCCTCATGAAAGTTCCTATTGACATGGACCTGATTCTGGAAATTAAGTGAAACATTTAAGACATACAAGAATGTTGTCAGAGTAAATAGGAAGAAAAACAATAGGAAGAGATGCTGTCTTTTTGCCCTGCCTGCTTAAGTTAGCCTTTAAGTCTTAATCACAGGGAAACCATTAGTGTAGTAAGGTTTATTGTGATCAATATAATTAAGAGGTCTTTTATTTTGATCCTGAGTCTCTGCAAGAGTAATCAAATGACTGAGAGAGGGAAAAGCAACATAGTCACCCTCTTCATCCCAAATTAAGTCTAACACAAAAATCATTCAAGATGGCTCACCACTAAAAAGATTTTTTATCATTTTTCTCTCATCATTTATTCTAGACTTAGTGAGATTCCTCTTTTTTTTAAATGAGTTTATTTTTATTTATTTATTTTTGGCTGCCTTGGGTCTTTGTTGCTGTGCATGGGCTTTTTCTAGTTGCAGCGAGTGCTTCATAGCGGTGCGCGGGCTTCTCATTGTGGTGGCTTCTCTTGTTTCGGAGCATGGGCTCTAGGCACGCAGGCTTCAGTAGTTGTGGCATGCGGGCTCAGTAGTTGTGGCTCGCGGGCTCTAGAGTGCAGGCTCAGTAGTTGTGGTATACGGGCTTAGTTGCTCTGCGGCATGTGGGATCTTCCCAGACCAAGGCTCGAACCTGTGTCCCCTGCATTAGCAGGTGGATTCTTAACCACTGCGCCACCAGAGAAGTCCCCGTGAGATTCCTATTAAATAAGGATACATTTCTGTGGCATGACAATAAGTCTTTTTTCCCCCACCCTGGGAAAACAAGCATGTTAGTTTGTGAGACACATCTAGTATTTTAAAGTTAAGTAGTAAATCACATTTTTGGATCGAAAGCTATGTCAGATGGATTCTGAGTAGAACAGGGTTCTTTTCCTTTTACTTCCATCCATGGTCTCCTAAGTTCATGGCTGTATAATTCTTTCTGCTGTTTATTTGGAAATGTTTCTGGTCTTCCTTGAGAAATTTAGCTTGTTGAATGTAGTCAGAATACCCCCTTGAAAAAAGTAACGTACAAAACAATGCACACTGCTCTCCTTTAAAGGAATGGATAGGTAATATACTTTATAAAACAGTCTCTGGAGTCATGTGTAAATGTTACTCTGAATCTCATTCATTTTCTGATCATATTCCCATAGTCCTTTTTCAGCTTATAATGTTTAGGTCTGATTAAGTATAAGGCAGATACAATGAAAATGAATAAAACAATTCAAAAAGGATTTTGAACATGTTTATACATAAAAGTTAGTAACTTTCCTGTATACCAAGTAAGCAGATAGAAATAAAGACATGGTCAGGGAAGTCTCCTTTAAGTTAGTGAAAAAATACATAAAATGAATAGAAATGGAGTCAACAAAAATATGTGGGACTTTATAACTATACAACAACTAAAAACTTGATGACAAAAAGGGAAAATATAACTAAGGAATCATGTCTGTTGCTTGAAGACTCAACTTTGTAAAATGTAAATGTTTCCTAAATTAATTTATAAATTTAAATCTCTAAATTTAAATGCAAGAACAAATGTGTGAGACTAGCCAAGAAAATTTTAGAAAATAAGAGCAATGATGTCCTCCATCAGATTTTAAAATGTATTATTGGAATACCAAGATTAAAATAGTGTTGTATTGAGCTCAGATCTGACAGATGAAAGGAACAGAATTTTTAAATGTTCTGAGACAGACTCAAATGTATATGAGTTTAGAGTATGATTAAGGTGATATTTCAAATCAATCGAAAATAGTTACTTGAGAAATAAAGAGGGACTACTGGCTCACTAATGGCAAAAAACAAGGTAGGATACTTACACTTCTCCAGAATAAATTTTAGGTGGAGTAATGATTTGGATGTTAAAATTGAAGCCTTGACTATAGTAATGGAAAGTATAGATGAGATTATATATTAACTTGTGATCAGGACAGTCTTTCTAAGCATGACACAAAAGGCAAAAGCCTTAAAATAGATTTGACTATATAAAAATATTAACTTCCCCTCCATAGATGGAAAAATATTTGGAATGTGTGAAAGAAGTGTCAAATCCTATATATTTAGAAAGTTCTTAGAAATGTCTTGCAGGAGCTACTGGGTTGGTGAACATGTGGTGTTTTGGCAGAGAGTGGCACACTCAGCATGGAAGCTCCATGCCCCTTCCCACATACCTTACCCTATGCATCTCTTGTATCTGGCTGTTCCTGAGTTGAGTATATTTCTACTGGATAATAGGAGTGCCTCTGCTGATCTGTATTCTATTTAGATAAGACTTGATACAAATGAATATCTAGGTTCAAGAATGTGTTTGGTTGGAAATACAAGAAGTCTCCATCTGAAAGTCAGAAACGTAACACCTAGCTTGGATATCTGAAAATGTCTATATCAACTTATCCGTAAACATAGAGTCTAATGTAATATTTCTTCCCTGTCCTCTTATCAAAATCCATTTAAATAAATCCAAAGTACTGTACTGGGAAAAAATTTTTTGCAGTTCCATTTATATGAAATGTCCAGAATAGGCCAACCTGTGGAGGTAGAAAGTAGATTAGTGGTTGCCTAGGGCTGGGAGCAGGGGAAGTGGGAATGGGAAGTGACTAGCTAATGGGCATTGGATTTCTTTTGAGGGTAATGAAAATGTTCTAAAATTAGTGGTGATGGGTGCACAACTCTGTGAATGTACTAAAAAAGATTGAATTGTATATTTTAAGTGATTATAGTATTTGAATTATATCTCATTAAAGCTGTTTAAATTTTTTTTAATTGCAAACTTGTCTCAGTAGAAAATAGGCTAATACCTACTCAGCCATAAAAAAATGAAATAATGCCATTTGCAGCAACATGGATGGACCTAAAGATTATCATATTAAGTGAAGTAAGTCAGACAAAGACAAATATCATACGATACTACTTACATGTGGAATCTAAGGTGAAACAAATGGACTTACAAAACAGAAATAGACTCACAGACATAGAAAACAAACTTATGGTTACCAAAGGGGAAAGGCGGTAGGGGAGATAAATTAGGAGTTTGGGATTAACATATATACACCACTATATATAAAATAGATAAACAACAAGGACCTGCTGTATAGCACAGGGAGCTATATTCAATATCTTGTAATAATGGAAAAGAATCTGAAAAGAATACATATATATGTATGTATATATGTATGCATAACTGAATCACTTTGCTGTTCACCTGAAACTAATACATTGTAAATTAACTGTACTTCAATTAAAAATATGGTTAAAAAAAGAAAATAGGCTAATATAAATAGGCAATTAAAAAAGAATGCAGATGGCTAGTAAACCTAAAAGTTATTCATCTTTTGCATTAAGTAAATGGGAATAAATCCATATTAAGTTGCCATTATTTAAGATATTTCAATTGACAGATTTGGGTATACTCATATATAGTTGGTGGGAGTGTAAATTGGTCAACCTTTGTGGGAGGCTGTGTATCACTGTGTAAGAAAAAAAAACCTTTAAAATATTTATACTCATAGCACATTTGTTTCTGCAATTCCACTTTAAGCTTTTTTCACTTAATAGTCTATTCCAAGTATCTCCGTGTTATATAATATCTCAATATTTTGAATAGCCATGTGTGTGTGTTTAGTTATTTATTTATCTGGGAATATTCCCTACAAAACACTTTTATAGAATGAATGTTCTTGTCTGAACATCTTATTTATTTCTTTGTTGAGAAATTATTATTTTAAAAATTACTTATTTTTGGCTGCATTGGGTCTTTGTTGCTGTGCGCAGGCTTTCTCTAGTTGTGGCGAGCGGGGGCTACTCTTTGTTGTGGTGTGCAGTCTTCTCATCGCAGTGGCTTCTCGTTGCGGAGCACAGGCTCTAGGCACGCGGGCTTCAGTAGTTGTGGCATCCAGACTTAGTTGCTCCACGGCATGTGGGCTCTTCCTGGACCGGGGATCGAACCCGTGTCCCCTGCGTTGGCAGGCAGATTCTTAACCACTGCACCACCAGGGAAGCCCAGAAATTATTAAAAACAATAATCTTCAGTATGGGTTTCAAGCAGACTGAGCAACCACCCAAGAGCAAGTTAATTGCAAATGGCAAGAAATTGGAGGTTTCTTGCTTTTTAAAGAAAGTTCAACCTGTTAATCCTTTAAACTAGGTTCTGGAACTTTGGTGAAAAGACTCAGTCTCTGTCTCTGGGAGCAAATGGACACTTAACTTACAGTGTGTTAAGTGATACAATTGAATTAAATCCTGGGAGCAGATAAGAAAGATCTCTGTCTTACATGGGCAAGTAAGGCTTCCTAAAATAGGGAATGTTTAAGCTGACAGATGAAGAACAAATTGGGAATTACTGAGGTGAAGAAGTTTGAGGAGAAGGGCTTCTGGCAGAGAACTGCGTGTGGAATGGCCTGAAAGTAAGTGAGAGTGTACAATGGTGAGGATGGAGGCATAGATAAGGGCCAGATCATGGGCCTTTTGAGTCCATTAAGGATTTTAACCTGAGGATAGTGGAGAGCCATTGAAAATGTTAAGTAGGAGGTTGATGTATTTTGATCATATTTTTGCTCGTTAAAGTACATTTTGATTGCAGTGTGTTGATATGATTAACTTCACTGGAGCAAGAGAGTCCTTTAGAAGGTGGTTGCTGCAGTTCAGATGAGAGGAAATGATGGTTTGCTCCGGGTAGTTAGTGGGATAGCATCAAAGTATTTAGGAGGTAGAATGATAGGACGTGTTTGCTTGCATATGAGGGATGGGGAGGAAGGAGGCCAGAATGATGGTCCAGAGTTATGTCTTGATCAACTGTGCAAATACTGTTTGTTGCTAATCACTGAGCTAGAGAACAGCAGGTTTGGTGAAGAAGATAATGCCTAGTTTTTTAGTTAAGCATGGCTCATTCAGGCAGAGATATTCAGTAGGCAGTCTGAAGCTCTGAGAGAGGTAATGGGCTGGATATAATTATTTGAGATCTTGATATTCATTTCCTTGAGGGTAAATTGGGTTTATAAGTTGGGATAATTTCCTTTTGTATTTTATGACAGCCAATGCTTATGCTCAAAGAGTTGCTTGCCAAATAACAGGCTACCTGAAGGTGTTTTGTTGGTCATGTTTTTACTTCCTGTGTTATAATTGGTGAGATTCAACCTAATTGATTCTTATTCTTTTAGTTTATTTTCACAGTTTTCATGGTATTTTAAAATCCATTGTAAGAAAATACTTCATTATATTTATCTCTTCTGTGGATGGACATTTGTTTCCTATTTTTCTTAGTGCTACTGTGTTCATAGTTAGTGTTACTATGAAGCTCATGTGCATGTCTCTGCACATGTGTGAGAGCTAGGGAGTGGAACTACCAGGTAGAAGGGCATATGCATCTTTAATTTTACCAGATGTTGACGGATTGCTTTATGAATGGGTTATATCTGTGTACACTCCCACTAGCTATGTGTGAGACTGTATGTTTCATATCCTCTCCTATGTTAGGTATTGTCAGACTTTAGAGTTTTTGCCAATCTGAGGAGTGTGAAATGGTGTCTTGTGATTTTAAATTTGTTTCTTAATTGCCCATGAAGTTGAGCATCTTTTCATGTTAATTGTCCACTCATGATTCCTCTTCTACAAATTGCCTATTCACATTTTCCCCCTACTTTCTATTGGCCAGTTTGTCCTTTTCTTTCTGATTTGTGGAATGATTGAACAGATGTACTAAACTGTTGTCAATGAAAATCTGTCCTCAATCTGTGGTTTCTCTTCACTTTTTAATGTTTTTTTTTTTCACCCTAAAACTTCACCTTCTGTAACTTGAGACTTTTAAAATTTACTGCTTATTTTGAATATATACATACCTTATTTTTTAAAAGAAAGTTATTTTTATCTTTTTTTTTTTAAAGATGTTGGGGGTAGGAGTTTATTAATTAATTAATTTATTTTTGGCTGTGCCGGGTCTTCGTTTCTGTGCGAGGGCTTTCTCTAGTTGTGGCAAGTGGGGGCCACTCTTCATTGCGGTTGCGTGGGCCTCTCACTGTCGCGGCCTCTCTCATTGCGGAGCACAGGCTCCAGACGCACAGGCTCAGTAGTTGTGGCTCACGGGCCCAGTCGCTCCGCGGCATGTGGGATCCTCCCAGACCAGGGCTCGAACCCGTGTCCCCTGCATTAGCAGGCAGACTCTCAACCACTGCGCCACCAGGGAAGCCCTATTTTTATCTTTTATACATAGAGAATTTATCAAATCAATGGTATTGAATAATTATACATTTGAAAATATTTTACAGTTATAAACTGATGATACAGACATATGCAAATGTATTTTTTAATAGACTTTATTTTTTAGAGCAGTTTTAGGTTCACAGCAGACTTGAGCAGAAGGTAAAGAGAATTCCCATGTCCCTTCAACCCCACATACTTACAGCCTCCCCCCATTATCTACATCAGGCACCAGGGTACCTTTGTCACAATCAAGAAACCTACATCGACACATCATTATCACCCAAACCCTGTAGTTTACATTAGGGTTCGCTGGTAGTGTTGTACATCCTGTGGGTTTTGACAAGTGAATAAAGACATGCACTCACCATTGTAGTGACATACAGAATAGTTTTACTGCCCTAAGTATCCTTTGTGCTCTGCTGATTCATCCCTCCATCCCCTTGACCCCTGTCAACCACTGATCTTCTTAATGTCTCCATAGTTTTGCCTTTTCCAGAATATCATATAGTTGAAATCATACCGTATGTAGCCTTTTCAGATTGGCTTCTTTCCCTTAGTAATATGCATTTAAGTTTCTTCCATGTCTTTTCATGGCTTGATAGCTCATTCCTTTTTTTTTAAGCACTGAATAATATTCCACTATCTGGAGGTACTACAGGTTATTTATCCATTCACCTACTGAAGGACTTCTTGATTGCTTCCATGTTTTGGCAATTGTGAATAAAGCTGCTATATAGATGTATGTGCAGGTTTTTGTGTGGGCAAAAGGTTTCCACTCATTTGGGTAAATACCAAGGAGCACAATTGCTGGATTGTATGGTATGTATTATAAGAGTATGTTTAGTTTTATTAGAAACCCCGAAACTGTCTTCCAAAGTGGCTGTGCCATTTGCATTCCCAGGAGCAATGAATGAGAGTTCCTGTTGCTCCACCTTCTCACCAGCATTTGGTGTTGTCAGTATTCTGGAGTTTGGCCATTCTAATAGGTGTGTAGTGGTATCTTGTTGTTTTTTAAAATTAATTAATTAATAGAGGTATAATTGATTTACAACATTATATGTTTGAAGTGTACAGCATAGTGATTCATGATTTTTAAAGGTTATAGTCTATTTATAGTCATTATAAAATATTGGCTATATTCCCTGTGCTGTACAGTATATCTTTATAGCTTATTTATTTTACACATAGTAGTTTGTATCTCTTAATCCCCTACCCCCCATTGTTTTTTTAATTTGTATTTCTCTGATCACTTATGACGTGGTGCATCTTTTCATATGTTTATATGCCACCTGTATATCTTATTTACTGAGGTGTCCAGATCTTAGGCCTATTTTTTTTAATTGGGTTGTTTGTTTGCTTATTGTTGAGTTTTAAGAGTTCTTTGTGTATTTTGAATAGCAGTCTTTTATCAGATATGTATTTTTCAAATATTTTCTCCCAGCCTATGATCTGTCATTTTATTCTCTTAAGCAATATTTACTTTTAAATAAACATCAGGCACTTTTGTTTGTGGACTATAATTTTCTAATTAATTGATTAGTGTCCTAAGATAAGAAATCTTGGTTGTGATGTAACCCACCGAATAAAATAAGGCAGAATCAATAAAATTTTAAATCAATAAATACTTCCAACTAAAACTAGTTACAAAAAGAACAAAGATTGAGTGCTTTAAGGTCTAAATTTATGTAGAACTCCCCTCTATGGAATATAATAAAAATCACATTTATTCAACTATTTTCTTCACTACTTATATTGTTGAAACAATTTCTTTCCATTCCTTAGTATATTTCAGCCATGAATATTTTTTCTTAAATATTTAAAATTGAATCCCTTTCCATCACTCTGTATCCTCTTATCCTGCCTTTTTAAAAAGTGCTTACACTTCCTGATACAATATGTGTACATATTTGTTGATAGTCTTAACCCCACTTAGCATTTCTTTATTGATTGTCATAACCTGTTCCATGAGAACAGAGATTTATTTTATTTTCTACTATATCCTAAGTCCCTTGTATAGTGTCTGGCATCCAATAAATACTAAAGAAATATTTGTTGAATGAATGAAAAGCTTACTTATATGTTAATATGCAAAGCTTAAACAAATTACTGCTGATTTCAAAGGTAGTTGTTATGGCCTTAATTTATTATTATCCCCAAGATTGATTTTACAAAGACTTCTCACACCTCAAAAGGGCTTAAATCTCTGCTTAGTACTACTACTCAGAATTTCAAATTTTATATTCTGAGCAACAAGTTATGCTACCTTAATCGAGTATGCTAATTCTTATTTTTAAGCCAACTACAGATTTTTGAGTGGTTGGTCAGTGGGTCTATGTAGTATGTGATGTAATCCTTTACCATCATCAAGACCCAGCTTTAAAACAAATTTTGCCATCCAATATGAGTTTATGAGTGCAACATAATTATGTTAATTATCTGTAAATTTCTTGATGGTTTGACCTAGAAATTTGAAATTGGTTAGTACTAGGAGTATGCCAGTCACAGGCAAAAGACTACAGGTTAGAGATTATCAAGGAAAGAATTAAGTAAAATGCATATGTCTTTTTTTTTTTTTTTTTTTGCGGTATGCGGGCCTCTCACTGTTGTGGCCTCTCCCGTTGCGGAGCACAGGCTCCGGACGCGCAGGCCCAGCGGCCATGGCTCACGGGCCCAGCCGCTCTGCGGCATGTGGGATCTTCCCGGAGCAGGGCACGAACCCGTGTCCCCTACATCGGCAGGCGGACTCTCAACCACTGCACCACCAGGGAAGCCCGCATGTCTTTTGATGTGAAGAAATTCTTTTATTTTCCAATTTTTTATGGTGGTAAAATACATATAACATAAAATGTACTATCTTAACCATTTTTAAGTGTACGTGTCAGTGGTATTAAGTACATTTATATTATTGTGTGACTATTATCACTATTCATCTCCAGAACTCTTTTCACCTCCCAAAAATGAGACTCTGTACCCATTATTTAATAACTCCCTATTTCCTCCTACCCTTAGTCCCTGGAAACCACCATTTTACTGTCTGTCTCTATGATTTTGACTAAGAATCTCATGTAAGTGGAATCATATGATATTTATCTTTTTGTGACTAGCTTATTTCACTTAGCATAATGTCCCCAAGTTTCAGCCATGTTGTAGCATAGGTCAGAATTTCCTTCCTTTTTAAAGCTGGCTAATATTCTATTGTATGTACATACCACATTTTGCTTATCCATTCATTTGCTGATGGACACTGTAGTATTTTCTCCTAGTCTTTATCCAGATGATGGATGCTACCTTAACAATTGACATGAAGGGAATGACTTTCTCCTTCAGGGGAGCCCTTGTCCCTTTTAGGAGTGTGGTTCTATTCCTGTAGGTTTAAATAATATATCTTCATCAGAATATAACAAAGCCACATATCCATACAATAAATATAACTTTAGTGTCAGGCTGTTTCCCTAAGAAACACACTTTTTACTTTTCTTCAGCGTTGTTGGAAACAGTAATAATAGGGTTTTTTTTTTAACATCTTTATTGGAGTATAATTGCTTTACAATGTTGTGTTAGTTTCTGCTGTATAACAAAGTGAATCCGCTATACGTATACATATATTCCCATATCCCCTCCCTCTTGTGTCTCCCTCCCACCCTCCCTATCCTACCCCTCTAGGTGGTCACAAAGCACCAAGCTGATCTCCTTGTGCTATGTGGCTGCTTCCGACTAGCTATCTCTTTTACATTTTGTAGTGTATATATGTCCATGCCACTCCCTCACTTCGTCCCAGCTTACCCTTTCCCCTCCCCATGTCCTCAGGTCCATTGTCTACGTCTGTGTCTTTATTCCTGTCCTGCCCCTAGGTTCTTCAGAACCATTTTTTTTCTTTTAGATTCCATATATATGTGTTAGCATACGGTATTTGTTTTTCTCCTTCTGACTTACTTCACTCTGGATGACAGACTCCAGGTCCATCCACCTCACTACAAATAACTCAACTTTGTTTCTTTTTATGGCTGAGTAATATTCCATTGTATATATGTTCCACATCTTCTTTATCCACTCATCTGTTGATGGACACCTAGGTTGCTTCCATGTCCTGGCTATTGTAAATAGTGCTGCAGTGAACATTGTGGTACATGACTCTTTGAATTATGGTTTTCTCAGGGTATATGCCCAGTAGTGGGATTGCTGGGTCGTATGGTAGTTCTATTTTTAAGGAACCTCCATACTGTTCTCCATAGTGGCTGTATCAATTTACATTTCCGCCAACAGTACAAGAGGATTCCCTTTTCTCCACACCCTCTCCAGCATTTATTGTTTGTAAATTTTTTGATGATGGCCATTCTGACCAGTGGGAGGTGATACCTTATTGTGGTTTTGATTTGCATTTCTCTAATGATTAGTGATGTTGAGCATTCTTTCATGTGTTTGTTGGTAATCTTATTTTCTTTGGGGAAACAGTAATAATAGCTTAAGGTAGTCAGTAGAATGTTAAAGCCAAGGGTGATTTCTATTCCCAATGCACTAATGTACCAATGATTTCTTTTTATTTTAAAATATTATGTGTTTTACAAGAAAAAATTTATGTGTTACAATATATTTTTATTTTTGCCCTTGAAGGTAGTGACTTCCTGTGGCTGACTGCATCAGAGTCACCTGGGAGCTTATTAAAATTACACATACCTCAACTGTGCAGGTTAAGGTTATGTCATAGTGAGTGGGATAGAGATCTAGGAGTCTGTATTTTGACATACTTGTTATTTGGTCAGAGATAAGTGTGGTTCCCATTATTCCAGGAGACTTTCTTAACTGGCATCTTTATATTTCTAGCTTTTAGTGTATGTCTTATACACGTGTATCCCACTCCTCATGGCATAAATGAAGACAAATTCAAAACAGACTTGTCAGCAGTTATTTTGAGACTCCAGTAGAATTCCTTTACAAGGCAAGTTGTTAGACACAGATTTAGATAGGCTACAGGTTATAACCATAGAACAAGTAAGATTTATGTCAAGCCATTAAGTCTGTAAACATTTAAGTAGTAGTTTGTATTTCTTTCCCCTTGAATTGTGTTAAACACGAAATGCACTGAACTTGTATGGTGTCTTAGTTTATACTTGCTTGGAAGTGTCACATTAGCAGTTTTTTTTTTTTTTGCGGTACGCGGGCCTCTCACTGTTGTGGCTTCTCCCGTTGTGGAGCACAGGCTCTGGACGCGCAGGCTCAGTGGCCATGGCTCATGGGCCTAGCCGCTCCGCGTCATGTGGGATCTTCCCACACTGGGGCACGAACCCGTGTCCCCTGCATCGGCAGGCGGACTCTCAACCACTGCACCACCAGGGAAGCCCCACATTAGCAGTGTTATGAAAGTATGTACATTTTTAGTTCTCCGAGTTAAGTCATTTGATGTCTTAGAATGACTAGTTTCCTGTTATTTAGTTGGTAATATTAGGTATCACCAGGAATGTGCAACCAAGATGCAATAGATCAACCAATTGTTTAATAAGCATCCATTGTATCTGTAACCATTATAAATCAGTGGATTAGGTAGAGCTAGTGGTGTACTACAGAATATGAATAAATGCTCAGCTTAAATACACATATTACCCAAAACTGTACAGTCTCTTACTTAAGTTGCACCATCTCCTTTAGAGTTTAGGATTGTTAAACAGGAGAATGAGGACTTGCTGATAGAAAATAAAATCTGAGGTATAAAGATTCCTGGCTCTTCAGCAATATAGTTAATATGATTGCATTTAAGACTGCTGTTGCTAGATTATTTAAACAAAGATAACCTAGACTTCCAGTTTTGTTTACTGAAGAAGGACAAGATTAGCAAGTTTGTGGGACAGATTTATAACCCATCCCTAAGTAGTTAATGAAATTAATATAAAATTATTGATCTTGTGTATATGCGTAGCTTTTAATTTCAAGAATTTATTAGCAAAGGGTAACAGTAACTGTAGCTATACAAAAAGAACCGTAGATTTGGAATGCAAAATATCCCAACTTTATAGAAAGAAAGGAACGTACAGATCTTGATCCATAACTTGTCTCATGGAGAGTTAGATCTTGGAATAAGAAAGAGAGAAAGAGAGAACGAATAAGAAGGTTTCTTTTTCATATAATTAATTAGCTTTAGCTTCTAGGAAGAGGTTGAGGATGGAGAAGAGTAGAGGGGAACCTAGCTACTTGTCTTCCTTGTTTATTGTTAATATGCATTTTCAGAGTTTCTAGTTGGGAAAATTTTTTTTTTTCTTATTTTAGTTTCAGGTGCATTATATTCCTAGAAAAATTTCCAAACGTCTGTTTTAAAAAATTAAAATAATTCCTTACGTAGGAGTACACCCTTGGTTCATCAAAATACCAGACTAGAGGTGTTTTTCAACATAAAAAAATTGTTTTTCAGCCATTTTGACTTGTCATAAAATTGGTGTTTATTCTCATCCCTTATCTTATTTTATCTGTTAGTGGCTTTTCACAGAGTTGGTCACTCCTTCCTCCTTGATATGCTTTTTTCAGTTCCCTTTTACACCACACTCGCTTGGTTTTCCTCTTATCTCATTAGTTGCTTCTTCTCAGTTTCTTTTGCTAGTTCCCCTTATTTTTCCTGATCTTGATATCAGAGTGTCCCAGACCTCAGTCCTTAATCCTCTTTTCTATCTTCACTTTTTTTGATAATGTCCAGTGGCATGGCTGTAAATGCTATCGATATGCCCGTGATTCCTAAACTTGTACCCCCATCTCAGACCTCTAAAATCCAGACTCTTATATCCATCCACCTATTTGATGTCACTGCTTATATATCTAATAAATATTTCAAAGTCAAGTCCCAAACTGAACTCCAGATCTTTTGTACCCAAACCAGTTCTGCCCATAGTCTTCTCCATCTCAAGTTGGCTGCAACTCTATCCTTTTGACTGCTCTAGTCAAAAACTGTTAATCCATCTTTGATTATACATCTGTCTGCTCACTGGCATACCTGTGCATACGTATGCTCATACTTCACATCCAGTCCATGAGGAAATCCTCTTTAGTTTAAGCTACTTTCCAAATCCTCTATTACTCCACATTCTAGAGTATTATATTGTGAAAAAAATTCCCATTTCTCTCAACTTTAAAAGAAATTATAGGTATTGTAATGGTTCAATAAAGGTGTATAGGCTCCTCCATTTATGTGGAAAGAACTGTCTTTTTCATTGTTTCATTGTAAATCTGGTTTTGAGGTTTATGGAATTGTTTGTGTGTTCTTTTTTCTTTCATTTTTTTTCTAAAGACTTTTAAAATAACACCTGTATGAGGCTGGAGAGGTTATGGCAGATTGGAATAACTAAAGTCTGGAGTTGTAATTGTAATTGGAAAAGGAATTGGAAAGTTACACATAAATACATGTACACTGCAATGCATGTATAACCATCATAAGTGGCCCTGGGCCCCAGTTTACATAATTGTTTTAAATGCTGCATCTTTCCATCTGTCCAGTAAGCAGGTGTTTTACTTGTTAACTAACTGAACTAGGGATATATAGCTAAAGGAATCATAGTCTTTCCTCAAGGCGTCTCAGTTTGGACATCTAGACCAATAGTTGAATTATTTTGAGTGCCAGGTGCTCTATTTGAAGTGAACATAGGGTGCTTTGTGGAGGGAGGTGGTGGTGGTGGTGAGGTGCTCATTCCACTGAGGAGTAGAAGGGGCTTCAGTGTCACAAGTTTACTATCCAAAGATGGTTTATAGTGTGAACATTGTCTTCAAAACCATGAGCCTATTTATTATGCTCTTAAATTTGTATTCTTCTGCATCCTGTTTACAGATCTTGTAAAATTGCAGCACTTTAATGGAGCTAAAATACTATGTGAAGTACTTTTCTAAACACAGCTGCTCTACTTTCTTTTTTTTTAAAAATAAATTTATTTATTTATTTATTTATGGCTGCATTGGGTCTTCGTCGCTGTGTGCGGGCTTTCTTTTTAGTTGCAGAGAGCAGGGGCTACTCTTCGTTGCGGTGCGCAGGCCTCTCATTAAGGTGGCTTCTCTTGTTGCAGAGCACGGGCTCTAGAGCATGTAGCGCACGGGCTCAGTTGCTCCGTGGCATGTGGTATCTTCCCGGACCAGGGCTCGAACCCGTGTCCCCTGCATTGGCAGGCGGATTCTTAACCACTGCGCCACCAGGGAAGCCCCTGCTCTGCTTTCATTAAACAGTTCTGACATTCAGCAATTTGCTGAGGTTTCTTCCACTTTGATTCTGTGATTCTGGGGTTGTTGCTCATTTCCTCTTAATATTTTTTCTATTTATTATTTCATATTACTATTTTATATTCATCTCTTAATACAATACATGCTATACCATGCACAAAGGTGCCATGCAAATTGTAAAACACAGAGAAGAGGTAATGCAAAATTATTTTAATTATGTATTAAAGTGGATTTTTTGTTGTTGTTGTTACTGGAGGAGTCTGGGAAAGTTATAGATGTGATTTGTCTATCAGTCTCTGATATGTTATGGAGAGAACCCTGAAAGGCCCAGTATGTAGTTACCTTACCTACCTGCTCTGATTTGCAGAGGGTAACCTGTGTCTTTAGTACCATTTCTATTTCCTAAAAACGGTAATGGGGGAACAGCCATGAAAGGGAACATGGCAGGTCACTGATTATAATTTTTGACAGTGGTATCTGGGCCTGGCCCTAGATGTCCCTACCATCTTGCTTCTTTCTCTCATTGTGAATCTGCTGATAGTCCCATCTTATTTGAAAGCCTTGGTCATCCTGACAGTAATATCAGTCTCAGTGTCCTTTTCTTATAGAAATCTTCTCTTCCTTTGTTATGAACCATGAAGTTTACAGAGCTTCTTCTCTCTATATCACCTGTGACACTCCACTAATAGAATAAGCATTGCGGTTTAACTGCTTTGGTTGAACATATGCTCTTAATCCTCTAAACGGTAATGGTAACTACTTTATTTTCCTGTTATGGCAATGCCTACTACAGTGATAAGAATTCTTGGGACTGGATTGCCTTTATAGAAAGTCAACTTAAAAAAATTTTTTTTTTTTTAAGTAGACCTGCCTGAGTTTGTTGTGATTTCAAGACAGAAATACTCTCTTCTTTAGCTTTTATTTTTCTGGGCCCAGTTGAAGGCAATATTCTATAGTCTATAAGTCTGTAGTGTTTTTTCCCTTAATCCTCTTTTTTTTTTTTTTTTCTCATGAAAGTGACCTTACCCTTCTTTAGATGACTAGTGCTTTCATTCTAGTTTTACATCCTCTACTGTGAAAACTGGAAGGGACTGTTAACCAGTCATATGTCACTTATTGATCCCAACATAATAGACGGGCCATCCCTTCTTCCACTACCTTCTTTTATGGCACAGTAGAATGAAGTTAACTCCTACTGCAATTAGGAGTAGCATATGCACCTGCTTGGATATGCTAACTCCCTGGACAAGAAATTCAGCCTGTTAGAGGAGGGTGAAATGGAAATATGGCTTTCTATTGACTTTTTGTGAGAAAAAATATAAAATAATTTCCTATCTGATAAAAATAAAACATTACTAGTATTTCCTTAGACTAGTTTCCTGTAAATAGTGAATATTTGCCACTGCACATGATAAAAAAAATAACTTTCTGTATAATTCCTATCTGCTATGCAAAGCAAATTCTGGAAATGACTATTGAAGTTATATCCCTGTTGAGACAGTCTGGAACTCTAGGAACAGAAGGTCCTGTACTTCTCCACTTCTCCCACTCGCTATTCTCTATGTAGGATGATCTGGATAATATTTTAAGAGTGTTCCCTTTTTTTAATGATGAGCTTTGGCTGATAGGGTTCTTGAAGCCTGAGTAATGACTTGAGAGTGTGGTATTCATTCACTTAGACCTAGTACTTACATCTGGATCTTGGGCTGTGGTTTGGTTGCCTTTTCAATTACGCTCTTCTCTGGCCTCAATGGTTTTACTTTGGATACTGTGTATTGACAAGGGAGAACTTGAGAAGAGAGGAGGTACATGTTCCTTTACTACCTTTTAAAAAATGTTCTTTTATCTCTGAGAAATGGCAGAATAATGTTTACAATCTTTAAAAATGAAATATAATGGAACTCACTCAGAAAAATACATGTGTGAACAGAAGATACATTTTTTCCCAAAAATGTTGAGCTGAACAAAAAACTTAAAAAAAAACCCCACTATTTTCATCTATGTTCATTACCTTTTAAGAAGCATATAGAGGAGGCATTTGAAAGGGATGAGTGAAACAATATAAAATTTGGTGAGGGTTTTCATGGCTCATATGTTTTTTTCTTTTATTCTCTAACTCTGTTGAAAGTGTGAGTGAGGGCCTGGAGGAAACCTTGCTTGGGAGAAGATAATCAAATCCAGGTTCTTGCTTTCCTTTGAAAGCTTATTCCAGAGTAATAGAATGTTATTATCTGGAAGTGATATTAAAGATGATTCAGTCCATTCGCCACTTTTTTTTTTTTTTTTTTTGTGGTACGCGGGCCTCTCACTGCTGCGGCCCCTCCCGCTGCGGAGCACAGGCTCTGGAGGCGCAGGCCCAGCGGCCACGGCCCATGGGCCCAGCTGCTCCGCGGCATGCGGGATCCTCCGGGACCGGGGCACGAACCCGCGCCCCCTGCATCGGCAGGCGGACTCCCAACCACTGCGCCACCAGGGAAGCCCCATTTGTCACTTATTATGGATGAGAGAATTGAGGTCTGGAGAGATTCAGAGATCTTTCCAGGGACTCATATTAGTTGGTAGAGGGTTAGACTAAAATTTTGGTTTCCATTTCTAGTCTGTTTTTCCACAATTCTTTTTTCCATTACAGGACTGAATTTCTCATGGATCTTGCCACTTTTGCTTACTTGACCAATCTGAGCGAATAGGAGCAGTTAACTTTTTTTTTTTCTAGCATACTATGTTGCATATAAATGTTTCTAGCAACATTTCTAGCATATACTTTTAAAAGGAGAATGTCCTTTTAACTTCACTGAGACTTCCCAGAAATAAAGATAGAGACTTTTTTAAAAGGTGGCTTATTATTATGTAATTTTATTGAAGTATAGTTGATTTACAATGTTGTGTTTAATTTCTGCTGTACAGCAAAGTGACTCAGTTATATGTATTCTTTTTCTTATTCTTCTTCATTATGGTTTATCACAGGATATTGAATGTAGTTCCCTGTGCTATACAAGAGGGCCTTGTTGTTTATTAAAAGGTGGCTTACTATTATTGTCTAATAAATATATATTCAGGGCCTTAACTCCTCCTGGTACTGATTTCAGTGTTGTTTCTCCTCTGTTTGTAGGCTCTTAGAGGAGTCAGATAGAACCAACCTTGATAACCATAGAAAACCTAGAGGATTTTCAAATAAATTTTATTATATTTTCCTGTGGCTAGATTGAAGTTATGAAGAAGTTAGGAGAAGACTCCAGTGTGTATTTGACATGTAATTTTTGTAAGAGGGCAAAAGTATTGAAGTGTTTTAAAGCAGTTTGGACTTGCTGTTTTATCTGCTGATCAAAGGCCTGCTGTAAATTTTTTGTTCCTTTTTAAACCATTTCAAATTCTTGTTGGAAGTATGTGGTAACTTAATCTTATCACTGCTTTCTTCCCTTTTGGCCCCATGAAATGAAAATGAAAAGAAATTGTGTATTTTCTTTAACACTATAGATGATTATAGCTAACATTTATTGATTACTTACTGAGTGTCAGGTACTGTGCTGAGGTTTTTATATGTATTTAAAAATTCTCATATGTCTCTGTGGGAGATACAGTTATTATTACCTGTATTTTATAGATGAAATTGAAACACGAAGAACTTGTTCAACATTACATAGGTAGTAAGAAGTAAAATATGGATTCAAACCTAGACAATTTTTAAAAACTCCATTCCATTCCCTCTCAACATTAAAAGGTATTACAGAGACCCAATTATAAAGGGCTCAGAGCTTATTGAACAAAATAAGGGGAGGCCATTCACATTACAAAATGACCTAATGAGGGATTTCTTTTAAAAAGTAAGTTTCCAGGGTGTGTCATGTGTTCTCTGGTCAAAAACCCAGAGAGAGCCATCTCATTATATGGGGAGTTTGGTCATCTAGTTTTGCCATCTGTTGAGTTATAGGGCTACCCTTGGATCAGTGAGCTATCCCTGATCCTGCCATTGTCCTATCTTTGCAAAGAATAGCCCAGCATTGCCCACGGTGGATAAAGCTGTTGAGCTGAAAGAGTTGGTTGGGGATGGTAGGTCATGATAGACATATAGGCAACTCCTCTGAGTATCTAAATGGTTATTCAATTTATACGCAGCCTTTAGGAATATATCTATTATATAAAACAAGGACCATAGATGTTAGTTTCAAAATCTGTACATTATAGTTTGAGTATTTATTTGATCTCTTTCATAATTCTTTGGGAGGTAGTTATGACAGAGCCTCAAATCCATCTTTAGCGCTTTGAGGATATTTATGTGCTTAATAAGTGATCTTGAGTATCCTGTAGTTGTGTTTTAGATTGCATCATCATGTGACCTAGTCTTAGATTATCAATTCCATTTTAAGCATATTGTCAAAGCTGAAGTGGAAATAGTTTTTTTTTTTTTAAGGATCTCAAATGGATGGGTAGAATAATTCTTTATCGTACCTCCTGTTTCTTTCAAATAATTTTCTTTTATAAAGAAAATGTAATGCTCGTGTTACACATACGAGTTAGTTATTCTTATGGATAAACTTGTAAAAGCAGTGGTTTAAAAAGTTTATTGTAAATCAACTATACTTCAATAAAAAAATAAAACAAAAACAAAAAAAAAGTTTATTTCTACACCAGGGGTGTGCAGTTATCTGGGTGGGGAGAGTTCTGTGTTTGTGCTTTTCATAGAGCTTTATTTAATTCACAGCCCAAAGTGATCACCATGTGATTAGAAATGTCTCAGTGTTAGTACTTGCTGCTAGATTTTTTTCCTATTCTAGTTTTATGTTTTTATTTTTAGTTAACTCTTTTGTGAGTTGATCTGTGATGCATGAATAGATAAAAGAATGAAGTTGTTATTATTAAAAATAAAGTTATTATTTAAAATAGAGTGACCCTAACAAAAAGGTCCTACTGTCTAGCACAGGGAACTATATTCAATATCCTGTGACAAACCATAATGGAAAATAATAGGAAAAAGAATATATATGTAACTGAATCACTTTGCTATACAGCAGAAATTAACACAGCATTGTAAATCAACTATACTTTAATAAAATTTAAAAAAATAAAGTGACTCTTCCCCTGAAATCTGGGCTTATTCAGTTTCTTAGGGTACAGCCAACCAGACCTGAGTCCTAAAAATTATTTTCTTGTACGTAGCTCATGTATGTAAAAGCGTTTTCATCCACGTTCTTGTATTTGATATTCATAGTAAAGAGTCAGTAAACTTTTTCCGTAAAGGACCAGATAGTAGTAAATATTTTAAGCTTTGTAGGCCATATAGTCTCTCTTCCAACTACTCAACTCTGCCATTAGGGCGTGCAAGCTGACATAGGCAATGTGTAAATGGATGAGCTTGACCGTGTGTCCATAAAACTTTATTTATGGACACTGGAATTCGAATTTAATATGGTTTTCATGTGTCATTAAATATTATTTTTCTTTTGTTTTTTTTCAGCCATTTAAAAATGCAAGAACCATTTTTAGCTCATGGGCTATGTGAAAACAGGTTACGGGCCAGATTGCCTGACAGGCTGTCATTTGCTAACCCCTGCTTATAATAATCCTGTGAGACTTAGCTGACTGCTTTCTGTTTTTTTGCCCTTTATTTTACCATCTTTTAACATTATTTTATATTATTCTTATTTTACTACTTAATCATGTGTTTTCTTTCATTGTTAATGTGTGTGTAACTTTTAAAATTTAATAATTTTAATTACATTTTAAGCTATGGAGTGTAGGGTCTATAATATTGTCCTCTTTAATGCCTTGCACATTTATAAAAATTATATGCTTAATAAATATATATATTTTAATAAATTTATTTATTTATTTTCGGCTGCGTTGTGTTTTTGTTGCTGTGCGTGGTCTTTTCTCTAGTTGCGGTGAGTGAGGGCAACTCTTCGTTGCGGTGCGCAGGCTTCTCACTGGTGGAGCACGGGCTCTAGGTGTGTGGGCCTAGTTGTGGCTCACGGGCTCTAAAGCGCAGGCTCAGTAGTTGTGGCGCACGGGCTTAGTTGCTCCGTGGCATGTGGGATCTTCCTGGACCAGGGCTCGAACCCGTGTCCCCTGCATTGGCAGGCGGATTCTTTTTTTTTTTTTTTTTTCGGTACGCGGGCCTCTCACTGTTGTGGCCTCTCCCGTTGTGGAGCATAGGCTCCGGACGTGCAGGCTCAGTGGCCATGACTCACAAGTTTCTATTAAACTATGTTTCTATTAAAATATGTTTAGTAGAAACCAATGATTAAATCAAATCTGAAGCTGACCATTTCAATGAATTTTCTTGAAGTTGAAGATTGAGTCAAGCTAAATTAAATGAAGGTTAAAAGTATAAATGGAGAGGTTTTAAATGTTTATAAATGGAGAGGGAATTCCCTGGTGGTCCGGTGGTTAGGACTCCGCGCTTCCACTGCTGGGGGCCCGGGTTTGATCCCTGGTCAGGGAACTAAGATCCCGCAAGACGTGCGGCATGGCCAACAACAAAAAAAGTATAAATGAAGAAAGTTTCTGAAATTGTGGAGTTTCTTTCTTGACTCAGCAAACATTTTGAGTCTCGATACTGCTACCAGGAGCTCGTACTAGTGAGAGAAGTGAACAGGGATAGAGCTTCTAAGAGGACCCACTTCCTAGGAAGGTGATGTCTGAACTTATTTCTTTTCCCCCTTTATTAGCTTTAAAAATTATTTAAAAACACATAGTCATTGAAAATATTAAAACAATCTAGAAGTATAAATCGTAAGAAGTGTAAATCCTTATTTTCACTTTCTGCCCTCTGATCCCCATTCTTCAAAGTTATAGTTAGCAGATTGGTAAATATGCTTCCAGATATTTTCTTATGCATATATGAATAGGCTCCCCACTCCACCGCCCCCAAGAAAACTGGGCTCACACTATATGTAATTTTGTAACTTGATTTTCCTCCCTGTGATGGTCTGTAATGTATATGTTTCCATCTCAGTAGAGACATTAATCTCATTTAAAAACCTCCTGCCTCACATAATAGGATGGAGTACCATCATTTATTTACATTATTTCTCATTGCTGGACATGTAGGTTTTAAACCTATTTACAAAAAATAGATATCCTTGTACTAATATGTTTGTTTTCTTTTGTGAATTAAGTTTTAAATGATGAGTAACATCATTTAACATCAGTAACATCATTTAACATCATTTAGGCAGGTGAAGAAAATGAGGATTAATGTGAAGGGGAAATGGTTTCTAGGCTAAGGGAACAATGTGTACCTTGAAAACTGCTGAAGAAAATGACAAACTTTTAGTTAGGGGAGAAGCATTTCTCTTTCTATGCTGTGGAAGTATAGCACCTCTTGTTTTCTTAACTGTGTGCTAGAGTATCTCATTTTATGGAATCGGCATTTCTTTATTTTATTTTATTTTATTTTTTATTTTTATTTTTATTTTTTTTGCGGTACGCGGGCCTCTCACTGCTGTGGCCTCTCCCGTTGCGGAGCACAGGCTCCGGACGCGCAGGCTCAGGGGCCATGGCTCACGGGCCTAGGCGCTCTGCGGCATGTGGGATCTTCCTGGACTGGGGCACAGAAACTAATAAAAAATAATAATATTTACGAAAAAAAATACATTGGAAACAAAACGCTGTCTTAAACAAGGGTCATAACATCTTTCTGAACTGTTTCTAAAAGTAAAAGCCTTTATTTTTGGTTGCCAAGGATGCTTTGCTGTTTGGTTACATGTGCTTTGTTGAATAGAAATATGAGTCTTTGTAAGGCTCAATTTTCAAAATTTCTTACTTGTTTTTAAAAACATATGCTTAATAGTTCTAATTAGTGTTATTTGAATAACAAGAATGTGTTGAGTAAATTAGCCTAATGTGTTGTCTCATTGCCTTCTTTTTTTTAAATTTATTTATTTTTTTTTTACATCTTTATTAGAGTATAATTGCTTTACAATGGTATGTTAGTTTCTGCTCAACAACACAGTGAATCAGCTATACATATACATATGTTCCCATATCTCTTCCCTCTTGCGTATCCCTCCCTCCCACCCTCCCTATCCCACCCCTCCAGGCAGTGACAAAGCACCGAGCTGATCTCCCTGTGCTATGTGGCTGCTTCCCACCAGCTATCTACCTTACGTTTGGTAGCGTATATATGTCCATGCCTCTCTCTCGCTTTGTCACAGCTTACCCTTCCCGCTCCCCATATCCTCAAGTCCATTCTCAAGTAGGTCTGTGTCTTTATTCCTGTCTTACTCCTAGGTTCTCCATGACATTTTTTTTCTTATATTCCATATATATTTGTTAGCATACGGTATTTGTCTTTCTCTTTCTGACTTACTTCACTCTGTATGACAGACTCTAGGTCTTTCCACCTCATTACAAATAGCTCAATTTCGTCTCTTTTTATGGCTGAGTAATATTCCATTGCATATATGTGCCACATCTTCTTTATCCATTCATCCGATGATGGACACTTAAGTTGTTTCCATCTCCGGGCTATTGTAAATAGAGCTGCAATGAACATTTTGGTACATGACTCTTTTTGAATTATTGTTTTCTCAGGGTATATGCCCAGTAGTGGGATTGCTGGGTCATATGGTAGTTCTATTTGTAGTTTTTTAAGGACCCTCCATACCGTTCTCCATAGTGGCTGTACCAATTCACATTCCCACCAGCAGTGCAAGAGTGTTCCCTTTTCTCCACACCCTCTCCAGTATTTATTGTTTCTAGATTTTTTGATGTTGACCATTCTGACTGGTGTGAGATGATATCTCATTGTAGTTTTGATTTGCATTTCTCTAATGATTAATGATGTTGAGTATTCTTTCATGTGTGTGTTGGCAGTCTGTATATCTTCTTTGGAGAAATATCTGTTTAGGTCTTTGCCTATTTTTGGATTGGGTTGTTTGTTTTTTGTTATTGAGCTGCATGAGCTGCATATAAATTTTGGAGATTAATCCTTTGTCAGTTGCTTCATTTGCAAATATTTTCTCCCCTTCGGAGGGTTGTCTTTTGGTCTTGTTTATGGTTTCCTTTGCTGTGCAAGAGCTTTGAAGTTTCATTAAGTCCCATTTGTTTATTTTTGTTTTTATTTCCATTTCTCTAGGAGGTGGGTCAAAAAGGATCTTGCTGTGATTTATGTCAGAGTGTTCTGCCTATGTTTTCCTCTAAGAGTTTGATAGTTTCTGGCCTTACATTTAGGTCTTTAATCCATTTTGAGCTTATTTTTGTGTATGGTGTTAGGGAGTGATCTAATTTCATACTTTGACATGTATCTGTCCAGTTTTCCCAGCACCACTTATTGAAGAGGCTGTCTTTTCTCCACTGTACATTCCTGCCTCCTTTACCAAAGATAAGGTGACCATATGTGCATGGGTTTATCTCTGGGCTTTCTATTCTGTTCCATTGATCTATCTTTCTGTTTTTGTGCTAGTACCATACTATCTTGATTACTGTAGCTTTGTAGTATAGTCTGAAGTCAGGGAGCCTGATTTCTCCAGCTCCATTTTTTGTTCTCAAGATTGCTTTGGCTCTTCTGAGTCTTTTGTGTTTCCATACAAATTGTGAAATTTTTTGTTCTAGTTCTGTGAAAAATGTCAGTGCAGTTTGATAGGGATTGCATTGAATCTGTAGATTGCTT
The DNA here is from genome assembly GCF_964165515.1 of Mesoplodon bidens. Lineage (NCBI taxonomy): Eukaryota > Metazoa > Chordata > Mammalia > Artiodactyla > Ziphiidae > Mesoplodon > Mesoplodon bidens. The sequence goes on along the minus strand of NC_138161.1, from coordinate 110,273,014 downwards.
TGGGTAGTAGAGTCATTTTCACAATATTGATTCTTCCAAACCAAGAACATGGTATATCTCTCCATCTATTTGTATCATCTTTAATTTCTTTCATCAGTGTCTTACAATTTTCTGCATACAGGTCTTTTGTCTCCTTAGGTAGGTTTATTCCTAGATATTTTATTCTTTTTGTTGCAGTGGTAAATGGGAGTGTTTTCTTGATTTCACTTTGAGATTTTTCATCATTAGTGTATAAGAATGCCAGAGATTTTTGTGCATTAATTTTGTATCCTGCTACTTTACCAAATTCATTGATTAGCTCTAGTAGTTTTCTGGTAGCATCTTTAGGATTCTCTATGTATAGTATCATGTCATCTGCAAACAGTGACAGCTTTACTTCTTCTCTTCCGATTTGGATTCCTTTTATTTCTTTTTCTTCTCTGATTGCCATGGCTAGAACTTTCAAAACTACGTTGAATAAGAGTGGTGAGAGTGGGCAACCTTGTCTTGTTCCTGATCTTAGTGGAAATGCTTTCAGTTTTTCACCACTGAGGATGATGTTGGCTTTGGGCTTGTCATACATGGCCTTTATTATGTTAAGGAAAGTTCCCTCTATGCCTACTTTCTGCAGGGTTTTTATCATAAATGGGTGTTGAATTTTGTTGCAAGCTTTCTCTGCATCGGTTGAGATGATCATATGGTTTTTCTCCTTCAATTTGTTAATATGGTGTATCACATTGATTGATACAAATAGATGGAGAGATATACCATGCTCCTGGATTGGAAGAATCAATATTGTGAAAATGACTCTACTACCCAAAGCAGTCTACAGATTCAATGCAATCCCTATCAAACTACCACTGGCATTTTTCACAGAACTAGAACAAAAAATTTCAAAATTTGTTTGGAAAAACAAAAGACCCCGAATAGCCAAAGCAATCTTGAGAACGAAAAACGGAGCTGGAGGAATCAGGCTCCCTGACTTCAGACTATACTACAAAGCTACAGTAATTAAGACAGTGTGGTACTGGCATAAAAACAAAGATAGATCAGTGGATCAGGATGGAAAGCCCAGAGATAAACCCACGCACATATGGCCAACTTATCTTTGATAAAGGAGGCAGGAATATACAGTGGAGAAAGGACAGCCTCTTCAATAAGTGGTGCTGGGAAAACTGGACAGGGACATGTAAAAGTTTGAGATTAGATCATTCCCTAACACCATACACAAAAATAAGCTCAAAATGGATGAAAGACTTAAATGTAAGGCCAGAAACTATCAAACTCTTAGAGGAAAACATAGGTAGAACACTCTATGACATAAATCACAGCAAGATCCTTTTTGACCCACCTCCTAGAGAAATGGAAATAAAAACAAAGATAAACAAATGGGACCTAATGAAACTTCAAAGCTTTTGCACAGCAAAGGAAACCATAAACAAGACCAAAAGACAACCCTCAGAATGGGAGAAAATATTTGCAAATGAAGCAACTGACAAAGGATTAATCTCCAAAATTCATAAACAGCTCATGCAGCTCAATAGCAAAAAAACAAACAACCCAATCCAAAAATGGGCAGAAGACTTAAATAGGCATTTCTCCAAAGAAGATATACAGACTGCCAACAAACACATGAAAGAATGCTCAACATCATTAATCATTAGAGAAATGCAAATCAAAACTACAATGAGATATCATCTCACACCAGTCAGAATGGCCATCATCAAGAAATCTAGAAACAATAAATGCTGGAGAGGGTGTGGAGAAAAGGGAACACTCTTGCACTCTTGGTGGGAATGTGAATTGGTACAGCCACTATGGAGAACAGTATGGAGGTTCCTTAAAAAACTAAAAATAGAACTACCATATGACCCAGCAATCCCACTACTGGGCATATACCCTGAGAAAACCATAATTCCAAAAGAGACATGTACCAAAATGTTCATTGCAGCTCTATTCACAATAGCCCGGAGCTGGAAACAACCTAAGTGTCCATCATTGGATGAATGGATAAAGAAGATGTGGCACATATATACAATGGAATATTACTCAGCCATAAAAAGAGACGAAACTGAGCTATTTGTAATGAGGTGGATAGACCCAGAGTCTGTCATACAGAGTGAAGTAAGTCAGAAAGAGAAAGACAAATACCGTATGCTAACACATATATACGGAATTAAAAAAAAAATGTCATGAAGAACCTAGGGGTAAAACGGGAATAAAGACACAGACCTACTTGAGAATGGACTTGAGGATATGGGGAGGGGGAAGGGTAAGCTGTGACAAAGCAAAAGAGAGGCATGGATATATATACACTACCAAACGTAAGGTGGATAGATAGTGGGAAGCAGCCGCAGAGCACAGGGAGATGAGCTCGGTGCTTTGTGACTGCCTGGAGGGGTGGGATGGGGAGGGTGGGAGGGAGGGAGATGCATGAGGGAAGGGATGTGGGAACAGATGTATATGTATGACTGATTCACTTTGTTATAAAGCAGAAACTAATAAAAAAAAATCTGAATGAGATCCTTGCTGGGTAGAGTAATCTTGGTTGCAGGTTTTTCTCCTTCATCACTTTACATATGTCCTGTCAGTCCCTTCTGGCTTGCAGAGTTTCTGCTGAAAGATCAGCAGTTAACCTTATGGGGATTCCCTTGTGTGTTATTTGTTGTTTTTCCCTTGCTGCTTTTAATATGTTTTCTTTGTATTTAATTTTTGACAGTTTGATTAATATGTGTCTTGGCGTATTTCTCCTTGGATTGATAAATCCTGTATGGGACTCTCTGTGCCTCCTGGACTTGATTAACTATTTCCTTTCCCATATTAGGGAAGTTTTCAACTATAATCTCTTCAAATATTTTCTCAGTCCCTTTCTTTTTCTCTTCTTTTTCTGGAACCCCTATAATTCGAATGTTGGTGCGTTTAATGTTGTCCCAGAGGTCTCTGAGACTGTGCTCAGTTCTTTTCATTCTTTTTTCTTTCTTCTGCTCTGTAGTAGTTATTTCCACTATTTTATCTTCCAGGTCACTTATCCATTCTTCTGCCTCAGTTATTCTGCTATTGGTCCCATCTAGAGTATTTTTAATTTCATTTATTGTGTTGTTCATCGTTGCTTGTTTCATCTTTAGTTCTTCTAGGTCCTTGTTCGTTTCTTGCATTTTGTCTATTCTATTACCAAGATTTTGGATCATCTTTACTATCATTATTCTGAATTCTTTTTCAGGTAGACTGCCTATTTCCTCTTCATTTGTTAGGTCTGGTGGGTTTTTATCTTGCTCCTTCAACTGCTGTGTGTTGTTCTGTCTTCTCATTTTGCTTATCTTACTGTGTTTGGGGTCTCCTTTTTGCAGGCTGCAGGTTCGTAGTTCCTGTTGTTTTTGGTGTCTGTCCCCAGTGGCTAAGGTTGGTTCAGTGGGTTGTGTAGGCTTCCTGGTGGAGGGGACTAGTGCCTGTATTCTGGTGGATGAGGCTGGATCTTGTGTTTCTGTTGAGCAGGTCCATGTCTGGTGGTGTGTTTTGGGGTGTCTGTGGACTATTATGATTTTAGGCAGCCTCTCTGCTAATGGGTGGCATTGTGTTCCTGTCTTGCTAGTTGTTTGGCATAGGGTGTCCAGCACTGTAGCTTGCTGGTAGTTGAATGAAGCTGGATGCTGGTGTTGAGATGAAGATCTCTGAGAGATTTTTGCCAGTTGATATTATGTGGAGCTGGGAGGTCTCTTGTGGACCAGTGTCCTGAAGTTGGCTCTCCCACCTCAGAGGTACAGCAGTGACTCCTGGCTGCAGCACCAAGAGTCTTTAATCCACACGGCTCAGAATAAAAGGGAGAAAAAGTAGAAAGAAAGAATTAGTAGAAGTAGAAAGAAAGAAAGAAAGAAAGAAAGAAAAAGAAGGAAGGGAGGGAAGGAAGGAAAAAAAAGAAAGAAAGAAGATAAAGTAAAATAAAATAAAGTAAGATAAAATAAAATAAAGTTATTAAATAAAAAATTATTAAGAAAAAAATAAAACCAAACCAACCAAACAAACAAACAAAAACCAGACAGATAGAACCCTAGGACAAATGGTGGAAGCAAAGCTATACAGACTAAATCTCACACAGAAGCATACCCATACACACTCACAAAAAGAGGAAAAGGGGAGAAAATCATAAATCTTGCTCTCAAAGTCTACCTCCTCAATTTGGGATGATTCGTTGTCTATTTATGTATTCCACAGATGCAGGGTACATCAAGTTGATTGTGGAGCTTTAATCCGCTGCTCCTGAGGCTGCTGGGAGAGATTTCCCTTTCTCTTCTTTGTTCTCACAGCTCCCAGGGCTCAGCTTTGGATTTGGCCCCGCCTCTGCGTGTAGGTCGCTGGAGGGCATCTGTTCTTTGCTTAGACAGGACAGGGTTAAAGGAACAGCCGCTTCGGGGACTCTGGCTCACTCAGGCCGGGGGGAGGGAAGAGTATGGAGTGCGGGGCGAGCCTGCGGCGGCAGAGGCTGGTGTGACGTTGCACCAGCCGGAGGCGCGCCGTGCGCTCTCCCGGGGAAGTAGTCCCTGGATCCCGGGACCCTGGCAGTGGCGGGCTGCACAGTCTCCCCGGAAGGGGGTGTGTTTAGTGACCTGTGCTCGCACACAGGCTTCGTGGTGGCGGCAGCAGCAGCCTTAGCGTCTCATGCCCGTCTCTGGGGTCCGCGCTTTTAGCTGCGGCTCGCACCTGTCTCTGGAGCTCCTTTAAGCAGCGCTCTTAATTCCCTCTCCTCGCGCACCAGGAAACAAAGAGGGAAGAAAAAGTCTCTTGCCTCTTTGGCAGGTCCAGACTTTTCCCCCCGGACTCCCTCCCGGCTAGCCATGGTGCACTAACCCCCTGCAGGCTGTGTTCTCGCTGCCAACCCCAGTCCTCTCCCTGCGCTCCGACTGCAGCCCGAGCCTCAGCTCCCAGCCCCGCCTGCCCCGGCGGGTGAGCAGACAAGCCTCTCGGGCTGGTGAGTGCCGGTCGGGACCGATCCTCTGTGCGGGAATCTCCCCGCTTTGCCCTCCGCACCCCTGTTGCTGTGCTCTCCTCCGCGGCTCCGAAGCTTTACCCCTCCGCCACCCACAGTCTCCGCCCGCGAAGGGGCTTCCTAGTGTGTGGAAACCTTTCCTCCTTCACAGATCCCTCCACTGGTGTAGGTCCCGTCCCTATCCTTTTGTCTCTGTTTATTCTTTTTTCTTTTGCCCTACGCAGGTACGTGGGGAGTTTCTTTCCTTTGGGAGGTCTGAGGTCTTCTGCCAGCGTTCAGTAGGTGTTCTTTAGGAGTATTTCTGGTGTATCTGTGGGGAGGAAGGTGATCTCCGCGTCTTGCTCTTCCTCCATCTTCCCCTCGTCCTCTCATTACCTTAAACAATAATTGTATTATGTGTTGTAATACATGGTTATGCAGTATTCATACTTTGTTCTAAGGGAGTTATTACTTTATGTGAAGTGTAATTTTTTAGCATTCATATCTATTTTTTTACTTGGAGTTATTTTTCAAGAGTAAAGTATATGTTTAAACACAAAGTAACTTACTTTATGTTTAATTTTTCTAGGGCTGCTTTGGAAGAAGTAGAAGGAGATGTGGCAGAATTGGAACTGAAACTTGATAAGGTAAATTTTACTTTAACTTTTTAAAACATTAATTCTTGTTTTGCATGATGATTTGTTCCTGTAACGCTAGATGGTTCAAGTGACTTCTTTTATCTCCGTGAGGGTAAATGCTAATGCTATCCCAATATTATGAAGAAGTTGAGGCTAGAGACATTGAGTAGTTTGTTGAAAATTTAGTCTAAGTGCCAGAGCAAGAATTTGAACCATGTCTGACTAGACATCTTTTATATTGTTGGACGGTTGTTTCCTTCTCCAGCAAAAAGATTGCAATCTTTTTTGATGCTTAATGGATATCATATGTAACCTAATCACTCTTGTTTATACATTTGGGTGTGGCCATGTTCAAATATAAAATTTTAAATACTCCTTCCATTTTTTACAGCTAATGCCAGAAATCCTGAATATGTATTTAATAATTGATATTAAATGGTCATATTCTATGCAAGGGTAAATGTACATTGATTCCTATTTTCTGTATTAATTATTGATAATCTTTTTTTTTTTGGCCTCTACCCAAGAAATGTTATCTGCTGTATAACAGTGAAATATGAGAATGAGTAAGACATGGCTTCTGATCTTAAGTAACCGTTGTTCATTGTTAAAATTTTTGGAGATAAATGTGTATATTTGAATACCTTCTCTGAAAATAATTTCCTATTTATGTAATTATTATTATAAATGGAATTGTTATGTAAAGCAGTTCTTCTCAAACCTTACTGTGCATAGGAATATGTGGGGTTCTGGTGAAAATGGGGATCTAGATTCAGTAAGTCTTGGTATCTGAGAGTCTGTGTTTCTAACCAGATTTTAGGTGATACCAGTGCTGTTATTCGATAGACTGCATTCTGAATAACAAGGATATAAAATATATTAATTAGACTGATGGTTTTCACATGTTTTGAAATCATGAAATATATTTATATAATGTAAATAGTATAGAAACTATATAAAGCAGTAGTTATTAGTTATATATGTAAAACACAATAATTTTAGAAAATGTGTAGTAATAAGTTATTTTTGTGCAGTACTCTGTAGTTTTCAAAGCACTTTGATATATAGTATGTTTTTGGATTTTTACAATAATCCTGTGAGGTGGGTAGGACAAGTGGATTATTTCCATTTTATAGATGAGGGTCCCACAGCCCAGAAAGTGAAGAGGACTTGCTTCAAATCACAGAGTTAGAAAAGGCAGAACCAGGGTTAGAATCCATCTGTTTTATTCTTAGTTCAGTGCTCTTCTTGTGCACCACTGTACTCCTGGATCCATGTTGAGGGAGCACATGCCACTTGGAAATTTTCTGAGGAACACTAGCAAGCTTCCAGGCAAGTGTTTTTAAAAACTAATGTTAGAATTTTTTGTAAGGATATTATTTTCAAGAACTTTATTTTCTATTTAAAATTATATATATGGGATCATTGTTGTTGTTGTTATTATTATTATTTTCCCCTGAGTATTACATTTATTTTTAAGGACTCTGTGAAACAAAGTTTTTTTTTTTTTTTTTTTCTTTTTGCGGTATGCGGGCCTCTCACTGTTGTGGCCTCTCCCGTTGCGGAGCACAGGCTCCGGACGCGCAGGCCCAGCGGCCATGGCTCACGGGCCCAGCCGCTCCGCGGCATATGGGATCCTCCCAGACCGGGGCACGAACCCGTATCCCCTGCATCGGCAGGCGGACTCTCAACCACTGCGCCACCAGGGAGGCCCGAAACAAAGTTTTTAAACCCTTAAGGTAGGCAGCACAAGATGTAGTTTTGATTTTCTGGTAGGTTTATGAGAGAGTATATAGAAGGAGAAGGCTTTTTAAAGAATCACAGAGTAGTACAATAAGGATATCTATTTTCTTTGGGCAGAACTGCATCTAAATCAAACAAAACACTTTGTGTCGGGGGGACCTCAAAATTTAAAGTACCTAAACAGAATCATCTTACAATATTTTTGTTAATGATTTGCTTTTATGAGCAGCGATCTCCCCCCCCCCTTTATATCACTTGGTTGCAGTTGAGAGACTGGTAGAATCTTAAAACCAAAAGATTCAAATCTAAACCAAGTTGTCACAGTATTGGCATTCAGTACTAAGAACCCTAAATCCTTTCTAGAGTCCATATTACCCGAAGGGCTACTCAGGGCATCATGGAAGCTTTGGCATCTTTTAAAATATCATCTTCCACCCGAATAGAATTTCCATAGTTACTTTTATATTTCTCTAGTTTAAGATCTTAATCCCTTATACAATGTCCCTTTACCAAATTCTTAAGCTATTACTGATCATTTTTACTTTAGAATTATGAGGAGTTACAATTAAAGAAGAGAGCCTGTGAGGAGCAAGAAATGGTTGTTATTGAAGGAGGTGGCATTGAAGGACTTGTGGAGGGGAGGGGTTGCCTAAAACTAGTTTACTGATTTCATAACTTTTTGCAGGGCCAGTTGTACCTGTAATATTGCAAATCATGGCAGCATCAGGTTTAACTAGCTTGATGACCTAGCTTCTATTTATTTTGCTTATAATGTATGCCACCAGTAGTTACACTCTTTCTGATGAGTAATGCTCCATGAATGAACTAGGTCCAATTATTTATCCATTCTGCCAGGTATTCTGGCATTGGCAATACACAGAGCATCATAGTGGCCATCTAGATATAATTTCTGTATCTATTGCATCTGCTCACTGGAATGCTTGTTCCTTGTTTGTTAAGCAGATACCCTTTAAATCACAGCTCAGGTACTACCAAACTTAGGTTCTTTTTCAGGTATTGCATTATTTCTTGCATTTTTACATTTTAAAATTGTACTGCCATTTAAATTATCATAATATTATTGTAATTTTTGGTTTGTAGCGTAGTCTAGTAATTAAGAGCACAAAGCCTGGAGCAAGGCTTTACCACTTACTAAGCTGTATGGCCTTGGGCAAGTTCCTAAACCTTCCTATGTCTCAGTTTCTTCATCTCCAAAATGGGGAAAATAAGAGTATCTATTATAAGGTTATTATGTGAATGAGATGTGTTAATACATGTTAAGTGCTTTGACACATGGTAAGTTCTAAATAAAATGTTAATGATGATGGTGTCTTTTCAACAAACTCTTAGAGCTCCTTGAAGACAGATTGTCTTTAGCAGGGAAAAAGCCCTCATTTTACTCTTAGGTAAAAATCTTCCCTCTTTGTAGGCTTATGTTATTTAGTATAGTTGTCATCGCTGTCATCTAATAAGGACTTTGACAGCTGGCAAAGTATCTATCTATCTATCACCCAGTCCATCCTTCCCCCTGAATAGCTGCAGTGTATTTGTGCTTCAGCTATATGACATTTTCATTTTCCCTCCAACGCCTGCGATAGTGACCTTTATTCTAATTCTGATACCTGTTTTCCTGGCCATATGCTGTGCCTTGTTGCTCAGAGTTGTAACCTCTGAAACTGTGGAATGCTCATTGATATCTTACTTTCTGATGTGAGTCTCCAGTCTTTCCAGTTCTTATCTTGGACTCCTCCTGCTTCTGTTTTTCAAGCTTATCTAGATCTCTAGTCTTTCAGTCTATCCACTTCCAATATTTCAGATCCCTTTTTTATTCACTATATATTTCTTAAAATAATTTTTTTAATTGAGATAAAATTCACCTAACATAAAAACCACCATTTTAAAGTGTACAACTCAGTGGTTTTAGCATATTCACAATGTGAATATACTACTTAATTCCATTACCGTGATAAGAAACTCTGTACCTGTTAGCAGTCACTTCCAGTTTCCCTCTCCCTATATCCTCTGGCTAATTTACTTTCTGTCTCTGTGGATTTGCCTGTTCTGGACATTTCATATAAGTGGAATCATACAGTATTTGACCTTTTGTGACTGGCTTCTTTCACTTAGCATAATGTTTTTAAAGTTCATCCGTCTATGTTGTAATATTGCCAGTATTTCCTTTTTTATGGCTGAATAATATGCCGTTGTATGGATATACCATATATTGTTTATCCATTCATCAGTTAATGGACATTTGGATTGTTTCCACTTTTTGGCTATTATGTATAATTCTGCTGTGAACCCTTCCAGTCTACTCTTAACTTATCACATCATTATTTCTCTTCTGGAGACCTTCATTTCCTTTCCATAACACCTACTCTGCAGAATTCTGACTATATTTGTCTAACCATCTATATCCTCTGTCCCTTATCTGGGCTATAAAGCCCTACAGGAGAAGTTACACAATTGTTTGGTGAAACTAATGGGTGGAGCTACACATACCTGGGATTCATGATGCAAAGCAATTTTTCCGAGACTCAATTAGGTTATCTTACTATCTTTAACATCTCTTATATTTCACTGTTTTCTCAAGATTTACCACCTTGCTCTTCAATCTTAGTAGAGGAACTTGTCTCTTACTTCCTTTTTGTGGGAACACCTTTATTTCTTGCTTTTAATCTAGAAACTTAACAGAATCTGTCCTTATTTCATTTTTTTCCCATTTGATAAAAATATCCCTTTTCCTATGTAATTCCAAACTCTAACTTCTCAGGACTTTGCTTTAGCCATCTCTCTCCTTTTCCTTCTCTACCACCTCATTATTTTAAGTAAACAAAAACGTTTGTTTCTCTTGAATCAAAACAAAACGAGAAAAATCTCATCTCTGACAAGGAATTGCAAATCTTTATCAAGTAATTACCATGTGCCAGTAACAGTTTGTGCTAAGATCTTTAAGTGCATTATCTTAACTCCTATAGTAACCCTCTGTGGTTTGATACCATTGTCATTGTGTCATACAGGAGAACCTGAAGCTTCTTGAGGTTGAGATCTCTCTGAATCACTTAGAGCATTAAGTTTGGCAGCAGAATTTGAACCTAAGCCAACTGAGCCTATAAACCTGTTTTTAACCATAATTTTCTACTACCAACCTGTCTCTCTGTTTCTGTTTTTATGGAAACTTTCAATTTAATCATTTTTGAATTATTTAATTTGTTGAATAAGCCATATCACACATGTGGTACAAAATTCAAAGGTACAAAAGTGTATCTAGTGAAAAATTAGTCATCATCTAATCTGTATCCCAGAGGAGTACACTGACCTAGTTTCTTGTGTGGTCTTCCAGAAATCTCTGAAGCATGTGAAAGATTATATGTATTTGTACTCTTCTCTCCCCACTCCAACAAAGATATTAGCATTGTTCTACATTTTGCTTTCTTAAAATATATAATTTAGATTTTGTTCCTTATTGTTAATTATAGAGCTGCCCCATTCTTTTTAATGGCTGATTGTGTCTCATTTTATGGATATATCATAATTTATATATCCAGTTGCCTACAGTTGGATACTTAGATTGCTACCAGTGTTTTATTGCGGCTGCAATGAATGACTTTACATGTGTGTCATGTGCCTTATGTGCAAATATATCTGTATGGTACATTTCTAAAAGTGAAATTACTACATTAGAGGGCATGTATGTTTAAAATTTTTACAGCTCTTGCTAAGTTGCCTTTCATAGAAATTGTACCAGTTTACATTCCCACCAGCAGTGTGCGAGAGTGCCTATTTCCCCATACCTACCTTCTCTAAAACAGCATGTTATCACATTTTTTGACCTTTGCTCTTCTATAAAAAATAGTAATTTACCTTTCTTTTATTATGAGTGAGGTTGAATTTCTTTTCATGGACATAGGTATATTTGAATTTTCTTTTCTGGGAATTACCTGTACATGTCTGTCAGCCATTTTTTTTTCTAGTGGCTGGTTGGATTTTCAAAAATGAGTTGTATACCCTTTCTTGTAGTAGGGAAATTAGTCCCTTGTGATTTGTTGCTAATATTGTTTTCCAATATTGTCATTTGTCTTTTGACTAAGTTTTTTTTTTCCCTTATCTAAATGTTTTATTGTTATGTATTTGAATTGATTAGTTTCTTCTATGGCTTTTGAGTTTTGCATCCTTTTCAGAAAGACTTTTCCTACTTTGAGATTATAAAAAATACCACCTCCTGTTTTCTCTTGGCTTTCTGATTTAATGTTTTATGTTTAAATATTTATTCCATCTGAAATTAATTTGGGGGTTTGGAATGCAACTTAGTTTCTTTCTTTTTTTAGATGGCTTTAGATGGCTATCCAGTGTCCTTGTGTCATTTATTGGATAATTTTTTACCCCCCTGGCTGGAGTGTGTATCTGCTTCTTTACTCTGTATTATCTTTCATTAACCAATTTGTCTATTCACATCCATTACCAGATGTAATTTTAATTACTGCACCTGTATATTTTAATGTGGGGCTAATGTCTCCACCTCATTACTCTTTTTCAATTTTTTTTGATGCCCTTGCATGTTGGTTACTCATATGAATTTTAGAATTAGTTTTTTTGGTTGTTAAGATATCTTTTTTTTTTTTTTTTTGAAATAGCGAACTATTTGAAGGGCTAGTCTCTGCCAGCATTTCTCATAGTGGGTTTTGTGGAACATTGGTCCTATGAGGATGCTTCCTCTAAAGAGAATTCAATGTCAGATAATTTTGAGAAATGCTACCTATTATATACTTCCTTTCTAGGATTCATAATACACATTAATATATCAAAAGCTCTTACAAATTTAGTAATAAAGAAATCTGTCTAACTTGACAAAATGAGTTTCCCAGACTTATTTGATCACAGAATCCTTATTTTGGTATTGAATGTTCCCCTGGGATATTCTATAGAATATATATTGATGAAGAATTGACCTCTCATTATGTCTTCTTCATCTACAGTTCATAACTCACTGTAATCTGGCTACAGCCCCCCAGTTTCTCTTAAAACTATTCTTGCTAGGGATGCTGGTGACTATCACCAACTCAACAAACTTTTTTTTAAGTGATTTTAAAACTTGACCTTTATGGATTTTCAACCTATTCATCATCCATCTTTTGATACTTTGTTCTTTCTTGACGTTGATGAAACTAATCTGTTGCTTTTCCTCCTACCTTTCCCTTTTCCTTTTTAGTCTCCTTTGTGGGGTCCTCACTGTACACACTGTGACCCCTGCTTTTTATCTAGGCTGTAGCATTGTAGCACTGATACTTTATTTGCTGCTGACTCCTGTATGTGTATCTACAGTACACTTCTCTCTTTTGAGCTTTAAATATCTATTTTCACTTGGGTTTGATAGACTTTCCACTTGGCTTATTTCACAGACCCATCTAGCTCAGGCCTACCTCACAGGCCCAGCGCTGTTAAGACAAGTCTTTGCTGGACAGTATAGTAGCAGATATAGCCCTCAGCAAGCAGAGCTCAGGCTGGATTTCATCCCCTGTTTTTCCCTTTGGTAGGACATCATCTGCATAATTGTACTTCGGTACTCAACTAATTTCTAAATTTGTCTCCTCTCTTCTCTCCCTGCTTACTGCCTTAATTCAGGCTCTCTTAGTTTTTGGTCTAATCTCCTTATCTTTATTCTTTCTACTTCTGTATCTTACTTTTTCTTCTTTTAGGTCATCATTCTAAAATGCAACTCTGGTCAACTCACCCATTCGATGTCTTTATTGTTTTCCATTTCCTTTCGTATAAAATGTGAACACCTTAGCTTTGCACACAAGGCTTTTCCTGATCTGGCCCTTGCATACATTTTCACACTGTGCTAAGCTACTTAGTGCCCCTGGTTTGCCCTGCCATCTAAGCTTCAGAGCCTTAGAACATGCTTTTCCTAGAGAAGTGTCTTCTTATTACCCTTATCTGATTGGCTAATTCCTGTTGGTGTTCAGGGCTTTTCTCAAGTGTTACCTTTTCCAGGAACCCTTCCTTGATCCCCATAACCCTCATTACACGTTCCTCCTTTGTTCCCTCTTGCGTGGTTTTGATGAGTGTAGCAGTTGTACTTGTGCTAAATAGAATTTATCTGCTTTTTGAATGGTTAGAATTAGAACAGAGATTATGTTTTTCACTTCTGTTCCTCCGGGTCCCAGGGTAACAGTTTTAAATTACACTCATGAGATCCTTGAGCTGTCTTCTAAAGTTTCTTGAGCTCTTTATCCTCTTCTTGGTGGCCCCTCTTCCCACCCTCTCATTACCCTTCCTTCATCTAGAGCATGTCCACTTTTATCTTTTTTAATATTTGATTTTCACCCAAGATTTTGTTTGCTTAAAGAAAATGTTCTGTATCTGAGTGAACTAAAGAAAGAAACAAGGAAGGGATAGAAAAAAAAAAGAAAAGAAATGAAAGGGAAAGAGAAAGATTGAAAAAAAGAAAGAAGAAAGGAGGGGACAGGAGAAGAGAGAGAGAAGCTCTGTTCTAAGATTTAGCACAATGCCTAGATGGTAGGCATTAGAGAAATATGGTTGATTAAGCAATTCTGCTTTGATAGTCTGATATTAAAATGACCTGCATGACTAACCCACCATACCAGTTTACTTCCCTTTCCTCCACCATACCATAGTTGTGTTTTTAAAAAATCTTTTATCATACTGCTTGCTCTGCCTAAAGTTTCCTTTCCTTCCTTCCAAGGGGTGCTTAATACATTTTTATGGAGTTAATTTATGGGATTGAATTTAACTTGATAAAACGATTGGTTGTTGTTGTTATCAGACAGCCTCTACATCCTGAAAGGTCAACTTTTTTTGGTACAGTTCTCTTATGAATTTACTTTTTAAGCCAAAGGAAAAAACACAATTTTCATTTAGTCTATTTTGGGTTTATTGATGAACTATGATTTGTCTTAACTAGGCTAACTCATGTGGTTAATGCTAGCACTTGTTTGATTAAGTAATTTGTAAAATTATTTTCAATGATATGATGTTTTTCTTTTTCAGCTTGTGAAGCTATGTATTGCAATGATTGATACTGGAAAAGCCTTTTGTGTTGCAAATAAACAGTTCATGAATGGGATTCGAGACCTGGCACAGTATTCTAGCAATGATGCTGTAGTTGAGGTTAGTATTATTACATTTAGTTAAAATGGTAAATGAAACAAGATGTTAGAGAATTATGCATCCATTTACCTTATTAATAGTAGTAGTGGTCCTTAAAATTAGAAGTTGAAAAGCTATCACCTGTTGGTGCTATCTGATATAATCCTGTTTTCTGGGACAGTTAGAAGGTGATGGTTGATTTGCATTGTGGATATAAGTTTACTATACTTGCTGCTAGGTGAACTGAAGCATCTACAAGGGGACCTGAGCAGTGAGAGTAGGATCATGCTTATTAGTAGCTGTTTATCGGGGCAAGCAGAGAGCATTAACCCAAGACGAGTATCTAACTATACATTTTTGGGGCTGCATAGGAAAGTTCTGCTCAGCTAGCTATGCTGTGTTAGCTTAGACCCCTTGCTATACTATGTGGTATTATGACATTTCTTTTATGAAGAATAATAGCTGGTACAGAAATGGTTGTAATTTGATGATTATGTGATCCATAGATGCCTAAATGGACAGTCTTGATATACTCAACTTTACCTTAGGTTTACTGGGTCATTTCGATTTGCTAGTATAATAGTATTGATAGGGCAGGCTAATTCTTGGACTGTTCTAGGGTTTTATGTTACTACATGTAGACTTGACCTCTCTGCAGAGCATGCCTGAGAGGTAGTGAGATTGTCCTAGTGAGAAATAAATGTTACTGTTTACAGTGTAACTTGATCTTTCTGTCAGAAATGCTGAAGTAACATTTTTGTGGCCTATATTAGTAGCTCTTAAATGACTTGGTTTTCTTTTGATTTCTTTCTCATAGACAAGTTTGACCAAATTTTCTGACAGTCTTCAAGAAATGATAAATTTTCACACAGTAAGTGTTTAGTAAATAGGTGTTATTATGACCATGTTCATGTTTTAGTACTTTTCTTTGGTGGCAGTATTTTATAAAATTACTTAAGTTGGAAAATGAATGACTTTGATTTGTCAACAACTTTTTAGTTGTGTGGATCTAAAATTGTGTGTGTGTGAGAGAGAGACAGAGAGGGAGAAAGTATAGATGTGTATTATTTCCCATTCTATAATAGTGAACTTTAATTTCAGTGAAGTACACACCCATAAAAGTTAATTTTTTTCCTTTAAGTTGTGCCTTTATAAGTTTTTAAGCAATTTCAAGAAGAAAGACGTACAAGTCATCATTCTAAAATTAGCTATTTCTTTTAAGATACGAATATATCCCCTTTGAGGACAGATCTTCAAGAATGAGGGATATGTAGTACTTTTGGAATGTCGTGAAATTCCTTTATAAGTTTTGTAAAAGTTTACTGAAAATATGTGGGATCTTTTAGTTGCGGCGTGTGGAATCTTTAGTTGCGGCATGTGGGATCTAGTTCTCTGACCAGGAATTGAACCCAGGCCCCCTGCACTGGGAGTGTGGAGTCTTAGCCACTGGACCACCAGGGAAGTCCCTCATTGTGGTTTTTTTTTTTTTTTTTTTTTTAATTATTTATTTATTTATTTATTTATTCATTTATTTATGGCTGTGTTGGGTCTTCGTTTCTGTGTGAGGGCTTTCTCTAGTTGCGGCAAGTGGGGGCCACTCCTCATCGCGGTGCGCGGGCCTCTCACTATCGTGGCCTCTCATTGCGGAGCACAGGCTCCAGGCGCGCAGGCTCAGTATTTGTGGCTCACGGGGCTAGTTGCTCCACGGCATGTGGGATCTTCCCAGACCAGGGCTCGAACCCGTGTCCCCTGCATTGGCAGGCAGATTCTCAACCACTGCGCCACCAGGGAAGCCCCCTCATTGTGGTTTTGATTTGCATTTCCCTAATGACCAATCTGGTTGAGCATCTTTTCATCTGCTTATTGGCCATCTGTGTATTTTCTTCTGCCATTGTTACCATTGTTGTCCACTTAAGTCCTTTGCCCATTTAAAATGTTTTTTACTTGAATTCTTTATATATTCTGGATATTACACCCTTATCAGATATATGATATATAAATAATTTTTCCTATTCTGTAAGTAGTCTTTTTATTTTCTTGATAATGTCATTTGATGCATAAAAGTTTTAATTTCTTTTATTGAAGTATAGTTAATTTACAGTGTTGTGTTTCAAGTGTACAGCAAAGTGATTCATTTATACATATATATATATTCTTTTTCAGATTCCTTTCCGTTATAGGTTATTACAAGATACTGAGTATAGTTTTCTGCACTATACATTAGGTCCTTATTGTTTACCTATTTTATATATAGTAGACTGTATTATGTTAATACCAAACTGCTATCCTCCCTCTCCCCACCCCCACTATCCCCTTTGGTAACCAGAAGTTTGTGTTCTGTGTCTGTGAGTCTATTTCTGTTTTGTTAATAAGTTCATTTGTATCATTTTTTTAGCTTCTACATATAAGTGATATCCTATGATATTTGTCTTTCTCTGTTTTACTTCACTTGATAATCTCTAGGTCCATCCATGTTGCTGCAAATGGCATTGTTTCATTCTTTTTAGTGGCTGAGTAGTATTCTGGTGTGTGTGTGTGTGTGTGTGCATATATATATACACACACACACACACCCCACATCTTCTTTATTCATTTCTCTGTTAATGGATATTTAGGTTGCTTCCATGTCTTGGCTATTGTAAATAGTGCTGCTATGAACATTGGGGTGCATGTATCTTTTCAAATCAGAGTTTTCTCCAGAAATATGCCCAGAAGGGGGATTGCTGGATCATATGGCAACTCTATTTTTAGTTTTTTAAGGAAACTCCATACTGTTCTCGATAATGACGCACCAATTTACATTCCTACCAACAGTGTAGGAGGGTTTCTTTTTCTCCACACCCTCTCCAGCATTTATTATTTGTAGACTTTTTGATGGTGCCCATTCTGACCACAGTGAGGTGATACCTCATTTGTAGTTTTGATTTGTATTTCACAGTAATTAGCAGTGTTGAGCATCTTTTCATGTGCCTCTTGACCATCTGTATGTCTTCTTTGGAGAAATGTCTATTTAGGTCTTCTGCCCATTTTTTTCTTTTTACTGGGTTGTTTGTTTTTTTGATATTGAGCTGTTTGTATATTTTGGAAATTAATCCCTTGTTGGTCACAACATTTGCAAATATTTTCTCCCATTCGGTAGGTTGTCTTTTCACTTTGCCTCCTTGGGTAGGTTTATTCCTAGGTATTTTATTCTTTTTTGATGTGATGGTAAATGGGATTGTTTTCTTAATTTCTCTTTCTGATATTTGGTTGTTATTGTATAGAAATGCAACAGATTTCTGTATGTTAATTTTGTATCCTGCAACTTTACTGAATTCATTGATGAGCTCTATTAGTTTTCTGGTAACATCTTTAGGATTTTCTGTGTAGAGCATCATGTCATCTGCAAACAGTGACAGTTTTACTTCTTCTTTTCCAACTTGGATTCCTTTTATTTCTTTTCCTTCTCTTAATTGCTGTGGCTAGGACTTCCAAAATTATGTTGAATAAAAGTGGCGAGAGTGGGCATCCTTGTCTTGTTTGTGATCTTAGAGGAAATGCTTTCAGCTTTTCATCATTGAGTATGATGTTAGCTGTAGGTTTGTCATATATGACCTTTATTATGTTGAGGTAGGTTCCCTTTGTGCCCAGTTTCTGAAGTTTTTATCATAAATGGATGCTGAATTTTATCAAAAGCTTTTTCTGCATCTATTGAGATGATCATATGGTTTTTATTCCTCAACTTGTTAATGTGGTGTATCACACTGATTGATTTGCAGATATTGAAAAGTCCTTGCATCCCTGGAATAAATCCCACTTGATCATGGTGTATGATCCTTTTAATGTATTGTTGGATTCAGTTTGCTGATATTTTGTTGAGGATTTTTGCATTGTGTTCATCAGTGATATTGGCCTATACTTTTCTTTTTTGATATCTTTGTCTGGTTTTGGTATCAGGGTGACGGTGACCTCATAGAATGAGTTTGGGAATGTTCCTTCCTCTGCAATATTTTGGAATAGTTTCAGAAGGATAGGTGTTAACTCTTCTTTAAATGTTTGGTAGAATTTACCTGTGAAACCATTTTGTTCTGGACTTTTACTTCTTGGGAGTTTTTAAATTACTGATTCAATTTAAGTACTGGTAGTTGGTCTGTTCTATTTCCTCCTGGTTCAGTCTTGGGAGAGTGTACCTTTCTAAGAATTTGTCCATTTCTTCTAGGTTGTCCATTTTATTGGTATATAATTGCTCATAGTATTCTCCCTATGATCCTTTGTATTTCTGTGGCGTCGGTTGTAACTTCTCCTTTTTCATTTCTGATTTTATTGATTTGGGCCCTCTCCCTTCTTTTCTTGATGACTCTGGCTAAAGGTTTATCGGTTTTGTTTATCTTTTCAGAGAACCAGCTTTTAGTTTCATTGATCTTTCTATTGTTTTTTTAGTCTCTATTTCATTTATTTCTGCTGTGATCTTTGTGATTTCTTTTCTTTTACTAAGTTTGGATTTTGTTTGTTCTTCTTTCTCTAGTTGCTTTATACGTAAGATTAGGTTGTTTGTTTGAGATTTTTCTTGTTTCCTGAGGTAGAATTGTATTGCTATAATCTTCCCTCTTAGAACTGCTTTTGCTGCATCCCATAGGTTTTGGGTAGTTGGGTTTTTTTGTTTTCATTAGTCTCCAGGCATTTTAAAATTTCCTCTTTGATTTCTTCAGTGATCCATTGGTTGTTTAGTAGCATATTGTTTAGCCTCCATGTGTTTGTGTTTTTTGAAGTTTTTCTTCTTGTAGTTGATTTCTAGCCTGATAGCCCTGTGGTCAGAAAAGATATTTGATATGATTTCAGTTTTCTTAAATTTACTGAGGCTTGCTACATGGCCCAGCATGTGATCTGTTTTGGAGAATGTTCCATGTGCCCTTGAAAAGAATGTGTTCTGCAGCTTTTGGATGGAATACTCTATAAATATCAATTAAGTCTGTCTGGTCTATATGTCATTTAAGTCCTGTATTGCTTCATTGATTTTCTGTCTAGATAATCAGTCCATTGATGTAAGTGGGGTGTTAAAGTCCCCCACTATTATTGTGTTAATGTCAATTTCTCCTTTTGTGTCTGTTAACATTTGCCTTATATATTGAGGTGCTCCTATGTTAGGTGCATATATATTTACAATTATATCTTCTTCTTGGATTGATCCTTTGATCATTATGTAGTGTCCTTCTCTGTCTCTTGTAACAGTCTTTATTTTAAAGTCTACTTTGTCTGATATAAGTATTGCAACTCCAGCTTTCTTTTGATTTCCATTTGCCTGGAATACCTTTTTCCATTCCCTTACTTTCAGTCTGTATGTGTCTCCAGATCTGAAGTGAGTCTCTTGTAGGCAGCAAATACACGGGTCTTTTTTTTTTTTTTTTTTTTAAAGGTTTGGTTTGTGGGTTTGTTTCTTTTTTTTTTAATTAATTAATTAATTAATTAATTTTTGGCTGCATTGGGTCTTCGTTGCTGCGTGCGGGCTTTCTCTAGTTGTGGTGAGTTGCTCCGCAGCATGTGGGATCTTCCCAGAGCAGGGCTCGAACCTGTGTCCCCTGCATTGGCAGGTGCATTCTTAACCACTGCGCCACCAGGGAAGTCCCCACGGGTCTTATTTTTGTATCCATTCAGCCAGTCTCTGTCTTTTGGTAGGAGCATTTAGTCCATTTACATTTAAGGTGATGATGACCAATATGTTTGTTTCTATTGCTGTTTTCTTAATTGTTTTGGATTTGTCTTTATAGGTCTTTTTTCCCCTTTCTTCTTTTGTTTTGTCTTACGATTTGATGACTCTCTTCAGTGTTATGTTTGTATTCCTTTTTCTTCTTTGTGTGTATATCTATTATAGATTTTTGTTTTGCAGCTACCATGAGGTTTTTTATAGGAGTCTGTATTTATACATGCTTGTTTTAAGTTGCTGATCTCTTAATTTCAAACACATTTTAAATAACCTGCATTTGTACCCTCCTACCCTCACGATCACTGTTTTTTTTGTTTTGTTTTGTTTTTTAAATTTTATTTATTTATTTATTTATTTTTGGCTGTGTTGGGTCTTCGTTTCTGTGTGAGGGCTTTCTCTAGTGGTGGCGAGTGGGGGCCACTCTTCATCGTGGTGCGCGGGCCTCTCACTGTTGCGGCCTCTTGTTGCGGAGCACAAGCTCCAGACACGCAGGCTCAGTAGTTGTGGCTCATGGGCCTAGTTTCTCCATGGCATGTGGGATCTTCCCAGACCAGGGCTCGAACCCGTGTCCCCTGCATTGGCAGGCAGATTCTCAACCACTGTGCCACCAGGGAAGCCCCACTGTTTTTGATACTATATTCTGCATCAAATTGTTTTCTGTATACCTTAACTGCTTATTGTGTATACAAATGATTTTACTACTTTTGTCTTTTAACCTTACTACTAGCTTTGTTCGTGGATGATTTCGTACCTTTATTGTATGTTTGCCTTTTCCATTTTGTGATTTTCTTGTTTCTAGTTGTGGCCTTTTCTGCCTAGAGAAGTTCCTTTAACATTTGTTGTAAAGCTGGTTTGGTGGTGCTGAATTCTTTTAGCTTCTGCTTGTCTGTAAAGCTTTTGACCTCTCCACCAAATCTGAACGAGAGCCTTGCTGGGTAGATTATTCTTGGTTGTAGGTTTTTCTCTTTCATCACTTTAAGTGTATATTGCCACTCCCTTCTGGCCTGTAGAGCTTTTGCTGAAAAATTAGCTGATAACTTTATGGGAGTTCCCTTGTATGTTATTTGTTGCTTTTCCCTTGTTGCTTTTAATATTCTCTCTTATCTTTAATTTTTGTCATTTTGATTACAGTGTGTTGTGGTGTATTCCTCTATGGGTTAATCCTGTATGGGACTCTCTGCACTTCCTGGACTTGGGTGACTATTTCCTTCCCCAGATTAGGGAAGTTTTCAGCTATTGTCTCTTCAAATATGTTTTCAGGCCCTTCCTCTCTTCTCCTTTTGGGATCCCTATCCAGTGAATATTAGCACGCTTGATGTTGTCCCAGAGGTCTGCTAAACTGTCCTTATTTCTTTTCATTCTTTTTTCTTTTTTCTGTTCAGGGACAGTGATTTCCACTGTTCTATCTTCCAGCTAAGTGATCCATCCTTCTGCCTCAGTTAGTCTACTATTCATTCCTTCTAGTGTATTTTTCATTTCAGTTATTGTATTCTTTAATTCTGTTTGGCTGTTCTTTATATATTCTAATTCTTTGTTAAAAACTTCTAATTTCTCACTCTGTGCATCCCTTCTCCTGAGTTCTTTGATCATCTTTATGGTTGTTATTCTGAACAAGATCTTTCTTGGTTAGATTGCCTATATTCACTTCACTTTGTTCTTCTGGAGTTTTATCTTGTTCCTTTGTCTGAAACATATTCCTCTGTCACCTAATTTTGTCTAAATTGCTATTTTAGACAATAGGTTCGTGGTAGGTTCGTTAAGTTTCTCGACCTTGGAAAAGTGGCCCTCTGTAGGAGACGTCCTATGTGTCCCAGCAGTGCACTCCCCTCTTGTCACAAGGGCTAGGGGCCAGCTGGTCCCAGGGTAGTGTCTGGCCTGTGTTTGTGGACTTGGTCTGCATGCTGCTGGACTGTAATTTTCTTGCTTCTGGTGTCTGCCCCCTGGTGGGTGAGACTGGTCTAGAGGCTTCTGCAAGCTTCCTGACAGGAGAGGCCAGTGCCTGCCCCCTGGTGGGTGGGGCTGGGTATTCATCTTCTGGTGGGCAGGGCCATTCTAGGGGTGTGTCTAGAGGCTGCTGTGGGCTCAGGAAGTCTTTAGATAGCCTGTCTGCTGATGAATGGGGCTGTGTCCTTGCTCAGTTTTTTTGTTTGGCCAGAGGCGTCCCAACACTGGAGCCTACAGGCTTTTATGTGGGGCCAGGTCTTTGTGCCAAAATGTCAGCCTCCAGGAGAGCTCACGCAGATGAATATTCCCTGATACATCTGCCAGCAGTGTTTGTGTCCCCAGGGTGGGCCACAGTCACCCAGGAGCCTCCCCAGGAGACCCTCCAAGACCAGAATTAGGTCTGGCCCAGGCTCCTATCAAATTACTGCTTTTGCCCTTGGTCCTGGTGTACCTGAGATTTTGTGTGTGCTCTTTAAGAGTGAAGTCTCTATTTCCCCCAGTCCTGTGGAGCTTCTGCAGTCAGGCCCCACTGACCTTCAAGGCCAAATGCTCTGGGGGCTCTTCCTGGTGCCAGACCTCTAGGCTGGGGGCCTGATGTGAGGCTCAGCATTCTCACTCTTGTGCGAGAACATCTGTAATTTATTTCTCTAGTTTGTGGGTCGCCTACCCGGGAGGTATGGGATTTGATTATATCACAGGTGCACCCCTCCTACCAGTCTTGTTGTGGTTCTGTCTGTATGTTTTTAGTTGTAGAGAATCTTTTCTGGTAGGTTTCAGTCTTTTTCAATGATGGTTGTTCTGAAGATTGTTGTGATTTTGGTGTGTTGGTGAGAGGAGGTGATCTTAGGGTTCTTCTACTCTACCATCTTGGCCACTCTCTAAAAGTTTTAATTTTGGGACTTCCCTGGTGACACAGTGGTTAAGAATCCGCCTGCCAGTGCAGGGGACACAGGTTTGATCCTGGTCCAGGAAGATCCCACATGCCATGGAGCAACTAAGCCCATGCGTCACAACTACTAAGCCTGCACTCTAGAGCCTGCAAACCACAACTACTGAGCCCATGTGCCACAACTACTGAAGCCTGTGCACCTAGAGCCCATGCTCTGCAACAAGGGAAGCCACCGCAATGAGAAGCCCGCGCACCACTATGAAGAGTAGCCCCCGCTCGCTGCAACTAGAGAAAGCCTGCATGTAGCAACGAAGACCCAACACAGCCAAAAATAAATAAATAAATAAAAATAAATAAATAGAAGTTTTAATTTTGATGAAATCCAATTTATCTTTTTTTTTGTTTTCTGTTCCTCCTGCTTTTGGGGTCATATCCACGAATCCATTGCTAAATCCCAGATCATGCAGATTAATCCCTTTGTTTTCTTCTAATATTTTTTTGATTTTAGCTCTAATATTTTGTACCAATTTGTTTTTAATGACCTCTTATTAATTTTCTCTTTGCCTTCTATTGAATTTGGATGCTAGTGTATAGTATATTTGATTTCTTTTTAAATCAGGGACCTTTGGGATTCAAACTTCTTAAAAAGTGTAACATAATGAGAATTAAATTTTTTTTAAAGTTACTGATTTTAAATTAACATAATAGGTTAAATTTTTTTTGTAATATAGTATCCTTTGTAGTAGTCCTATTTCTGATATTTTCTTTAAATCAGTAAGTCTTATATTATTACTTTATATAAGAATATTTTGCTTTTTGTTATAGTTTTATATGTGAAAAGTTATGAGTAAGATAAACTTATGGTAAATAAATAGTTTAAATGTATGTTGAAATCTGTTCTGTCAAGAAAACTTAAGTTCAGAGTATTTTATAAATCATTCTCTTAGAGTAAATTGAGTCTTTAAAAATGAGGTTTGTTTGAAGCAAGGTATATAAGTATAGTTTGCTTCAAGAGGATAGAGATTGGTCTTTTTAGTGCTAGTGCTGTTAATGTGCAGCTGTTTTCCTGAACTGATTCCAATAATGTGTTTTTTTTCCTTTTCTAAAATTGAAAGCAATCGATATTTCTTGATTTTAACATTGTAAAAAGAGCATAGAATTTAGATAGAAACAACTTTGAGTTTAGGCTTCACTGTTATTAGCTGTATAGTTTTGGTCAGTTTATTTAATCACTTTCATTTTTCAGTTTACTGTTCTATAAAAGGGGAATAGTAGAATTTGCGATACCAACGTGTAAGGGTGTTATGATGAGGAACAAAATATGTGCAGCTAGATCCTGGGGAGTGATACTTCTTCCTTTACTATATTGGTTGGTATCCGTTCGGGAAAACAGAAACCACATACGGTATTTCTTATAGAAAGGTTTTCATATAGTGAATTGGTTACAAAGTGTTGGAAGGGTTGTAGGAATGCAAAAAGCCACAGTGATGCCACCTAGAGATTAGTCAACATAGGAAGGAGCTACTGTCCTTAGGGGTTGCAGGAGCAAGGGTGGAAGTGGTGGTGCTAGAGCCCCTAAGTACTGCACTCTTGAGAACACTGCCATTGTTGCCGAGCCAGGAAGTCAGGCTTGCCTGCTTGCTGTGGCTGCAAGAGCCTCGGAGCCTGCAGTCCCACTGACACCCTCAGATTGGTCACTGACGCTGCCGAAATTTGGAGTAGCTCAGTTGCTCACTGATGGCTGTGTCAGAACAGAAGCAGAAAAGAAAAAGTGGCTTCTCCTTATCTCCTGCCTCTTAATCTAACATCAGATCCTATTTGCAGAACCTAACCTCTTGGCTTGCAGGGGGCTTGAGAAACATGCTTTGAAGATTTCTAGCTCCTGGCAACATAGAGGAGGAGATTATGGAAGGGTGATGTAGTGGTGAAAGCCAGTAAACAACTGGCACACCAACCATAAAGGCTATAATTTTGAAAACAGTTTTAGTAAGCAAATTATTGTGCAGTCTTAGCAATTTTCATCCTTGAAACCTCTTTCTGTGACTTTTCTTTCTCCCCCCATACTCCATATCCCACACATTAACAAAATATACCCCAGACCCTGCAATAAATAGTTGCTCTGTCACCTCCAAGTCTAAACTCCTACCACCTTTTGTTTAGGATTATATAACTTGTATCTCTGCTTCTTTACTTGCCCTTCTAAATACAGTGAGTTATGTATACGGCAACCAGAATGAACTTTTAAAAATATAAATTAATTCACAGTACTCTCCTGTTCTAGTTCCCTGTTACACTCAGAATAAAATCCTAACCAAGCCCTATATGATGAGGCTCCCGCTGATAACTTCCTGATCTCATCTCTCTTCTCTGTCTGGTTGTAGCCTCTTGGGCTCTTTGTTCTTCTTTGAACATGCCGAAGTAATTCTCATGTTAGGGCCTTTGTACTTGCAGTCTGTTCGGTGCGGCATGTTCTTGCCCCATGTTTATGTGTGACTGTTTCCTTACGATATTCCTTTTCTTTCTATAGGTCTCCCTCACTTTAATAGATCACTACCTCTACGAGAAGCCCTCCTTGACCACCATATATGGTTACTGTCTATCAATTTACCCTGCCTTTTGCGTGCGCACACACATACCATGTATATGTATGTGGTGTCATTCTTAAATATATGTACTTATTTTATTGTCTGTTCTTCTCTAAGTTTTATGACTGTAGGCACTTTGTTGTATTCATCTCTGCTACTACCATCTAGAAGAGTCCTTGGTAGGAAGGAGTTACTCATGGCAGGGTTGAGGACACTGAGATTATGACAACCTTGTAATGTTTTTTTAGTCATTAAATGAATAAAGATGTGTTAAATCAGTGAAAATTCAGTAAACAAATAGAAAAAAGTATTTAATATTCTTTAGAAATGCTTAATATGCTTTAGAAAGATAATTTGCAAACTAAGAGGAGATCACTATTTGTCTGCCTGTCTGTCTAGAGGTCTAAATGCTATAGGTTGGTGAGCTTGTGTGTGTTTACGTATATACTTACATATATGTATATAGGAGAGCTCTGATAACTACATCTAGTTGTCTAGTGCCTTTCTAAGTTTATTCCCATATTCCTTTTTACAGCATCTCAGAAATTTTTCTACTCATAGCTATAGGTATGAAATTGTGAGACCTTAGTTTACTTTCTTTTAATTTTCTTGCCTTTTATAGTTGCTATGCTCTGTGCTTTACCTGGCCTTTTTGTTTCTTGTTAACAAATACTTTTCCCTTATTTTTTTCAGTAGGAGTGACCTCTTTGTACTTGAATCACAATCTTTATATTTGTGGCAAAGGTTCTTCCCCCATCATAACTCTGTATACTTCACTTCAACTAGATTAAAGATAGGGATGACACATATCTTGTTTACTGTTTTATCCTTAGTACTTGCATAATTCTTACCTTGGGGAAGTCATTTAATTTTACTAAGCTTTGCATTCCACCTCTGTAAAATGAAGGAGCTTTTACTAGATGACTTTTAATTATAAAGTATTAATTATTATAAGATTTAAATATGATCTCAGAGTCATTTATTAAAAATGTGGGAAAGCCTAGTTGTATAAAATGCTTTATTTTAGTAGCATTCTGTTCAGTGAAATTTTAATTACAAAGCATTATAGGATAAAGGAGACTTTATAGGATAAGACAAACTGTTTTCTAAAAGGTAATAAACACTGGAATCTGCTTTATATTCTATAGCAAAGCTCATAACACTTAAGTCTTGCTGTATCACTTTGTATCAGGATATGAAGCTAGGTGTTACAGAGATGATATTTATGAATAACTTTGTGGGCTTAAATAAATGTTTGAAATAATGTAACCATTTGGGTTTTTAGCCAAGTAAGATTAAACATAGATTGGGTTTAGATTATCCAGTCATTTAAAAAGTAAATTATTTGGATTCTTTTGTGATTTATTTTCTCTGTAAAAATGGATAGTACTTCCTTATTCCTTATAGAATGATAATATCCTAGAATTGCTCTTCAACTCATATGTTTTTTATAAGGTGCCAACTCATAACTTTTCCAGAGCAGGTCATATATGCTACATTCTACTATGTACTAGAGTTGATTTGACTACTTTGTTTTCCTGGAACTTAGAGCTCTGTTTCTGTAATGTCGCTGATGACTCTTTTGGATTCTAATTTGCTGTTGGTATAAGGAAATTGGAATATTATTTTGATTATTTTCTGAATGAAGTTTTGAAGTTGAACTGCTGCATAAAATTCTGTGAAACGTATGACCCTTTTTGTTTTGTTTTTTTGTGAGTTTGGTTTACCATATTACAGCTGTCTACTCATTCGCTCAACAAGTGGTTTTAGGTAGTGAGAATATAGTAGTTCAGTGCGTCCCAACTGTTCTCATCTCACGGCACAGGTAGAAACTGACGGTTGTATTTGTATGAGACACTGGAGAAAACTTCTGGGGGACATAAGGTGTCATGTCCTATCTGGGTGTTGGTGAAAAATGTTTAGATTTCTTTTTAATGGAATTATGTTAAATAATTAATAAATAATTAATAAATAATTTATTTTTATAGAATTATGTAAAAATAAAATTTAAAGTGTTAGGAAAGTTATTACATATTGAATGTGTATAACACTTCCATATATTTAAAATATATATATATTTTAACATCTTTATTGGAGTATATAATTGCTTTACAATGGTATGTTAGTTTCTGCTTTATAACAAAGTGAATCAGTTATACATATACATATGTTTCCATATCTCTTCCCTCTTGCGTCTCCCTCCCTCTCACCCTCCCTATCCCACCCCTCTAGGTGGTCACAAAGCACCAAGCTGATCTCCCTGTGCTATGCGGCTGCTTCCCCCTAGCTATCTATTTTACGTTTGGTAGTATATATATGTCCATGCCACTCTCTCACTTTGTCACAGCTTACCCTACCCCCTCCCCATATCCTCAAGTCCATTCTCTAGTAGGTCTGTGTCTTTATTCCCGTCTTACCCCTGGGCTCTTCATGACCTTTTTTTTTTTTCTTAGATTCCATATATATGTGTTAGCATACGGTATTTGTTGCTCTCTTTCTGACTTACTTCACTCTGTATGACAGACTCTAGGTCCATCCACCTCACTACAAATAACTCAATTTCGTTTCTTTTTATGGCTGAGTAATATTCCATTGTATATATGTGCCACATCTTCTTTATCCATTCATCCGATGATGGACACTTAGGTTGTTTCCATCTCTGGGCTATTCTAAATAGAGCTGCAGTGAACATTTTGGTACATGACTCTTTTTGAATTATGGTTTTCTCAGGGTATATGCCCAGTAGTGGGATTGCTGGGTCGTATGGTAGTTCTATTTGTAGTTTTTTAAGGAACCTCCATACTGTTCTCCATAGTGGCTGTATCAATTTACATTCCCACCAGCAGTGCAAGAGTGTTCCCCTTCCTCCACACCCTCTCCAGCATTTGTTGTTTCTAGATTTCTTGATGATGGCCATTCTGACTGGTGTGAGATGATATCTCATTGTAGTTTTGATTTGCATTTCTCTAATGATTAATGATGTTGAGCATTCTTTCATGTGTTTGTTGGCAGTCTGTATATCTTCTTTGGAGAAATGTCTATTTAGGTCTTCTGCCCATTTTTGGATTGGGTTGTTTGTTTTTTTGTTATTGAGCTGCATGAGCTGCTTATAAATTTTGGAGATTAATCCTTTGTCAGTTGCTTCATTTGCAAATATTTTCTCCCATTCTGAGGGTTGTCTTTTGGTCTTGTTTATGGTTTCCTTTGCTGTGCAAAAGCTTTGAAGTTTCATTAGGTCCCATTTGCTTATTTTTGTTTTTATTTCCATTTCTCTAGGAGGTGGGTCAAAAAGAATCTTGCTGTGATTTATGTCATAGACTGTTCTGCCTATGTTTTCCTCTAAGAGTTTGATAGTTTCTGGCCTTACATTTAGGTCTTTAATCCATTTTGAGCTTATTTTTGTGTATGGTGTTAGGGAGTGATCTAATTTCATACTTTGACATGTATCTGTCCAGTTTTCCCAGCACCACTTATTGAAGAGGCTGTCCTTTCTCCACTGTACGTTCCTGCCTCCCTTATCAAAGATAAGGTGACCATATGTGCGTAGGTTTATCTCTGGGCTTTCTATCCTGTTCCATTGATCTATCTTTCTGTTTTTGTGCTAGTACCATACTATCTTGATTACTGTAGCTTTGTAGTATAGTCTGAAGTCAGGGAGCCTGATTTCTCCAGCTCCATTTTTCGTTCTCAAGATTGCTTTGACTATTCTGGGTCTTTTGTGTTTCCATACAAATGGTGAAATTTTTTGTTCTACTTCTGTAAAAAATGCCAGTGGTAGTTTGATAGGGATTGCATTGAATCTGTAGATTGCTTTGGGTAGTAGAGTCATTTTCACAATGTTGATTCTTCCAATCCAAGAACATGGTATATCTCTCCATCTATTTGTATCATCTTTAATTTGTTTCATCAGTGTCTTATAATTTTCTGCATACAGGTCTTTTGTCTCCTTAGGTAGGTTTATTCCTAGATATTTTATTCTTTTTGTTGCAGTGGTAAATGGGAGTGTTTTCTTAATTTCACTTTCAGCTTTTTCATCATTAGTATATAGGAATGTCAGAGATTTCTGTGCATTAATTTTGTATTCTGCTACTTTACTAAATTCATTGATTAGCTCTAGTAGTTCTCTGGTAGCATCTTTGGGATTCTCTATGTATAGTATCCTGTCATTTGAAAAGTGACAGTTTTACGTTTTCTTTTCCAATTTGAATTCCTTTTATTTCTTTTTCTTCTCTCTGTGTGTATAACACTTCCATATATTTAAAAAATACTTTAATGAGAAACTTGAGCTGGCTTCCCTGAACATAACTTAAAAAAAAGTAGGTCTAATGCATGAAATGATTTCAAGCAATTCCCGATTAAGATTTAAAAATTGATGATCTTTTCAAATTCTTGGCCATTGTTATTGATGAGAACTTTGTCTGCATAGGTAGATATATTAGTGAAAGGCAGATGAGCACTTATTGCCCTTTCCTCCTGATTGACAGGAACTCTTTTATCACTTGTAATTAGAATTTAACTAATTCCATCTCTTTAAATTATACCTTAAAGGAGCAATCATTCATTAAGTGGGGCTGCTCTTCCTTTTCTTTCATTGACACATGTAATGCTTAAATTTTCAGGGATAAATTGAATGGAGTTTGAATAAAATAATTATGAAGCTTTTCTGTAGGTATACGTAGAAGTTGCTCTACTTACTAAACCGCATTTACCCACTTATAATAATTCTATTTTTGGATTCAGATTATAGCACTGACTCCCTAGTGACTCAATCTCAACCTCTTGTTTCCAACACTTTGAATCCATAAAGAATGTTGGTACATGTTAATTGTCAAAAATATCAAGGATTGTTTGAAATAAGATCATCAGATTTAGAATACCAGTTAACTAAGCCACCTTTTAAAGTGAATAACTAGCACTAAACAAATTTGCAAGTTGAAAGTTGTTCCTAAACTTTTTGAATTCTACTTTTAAATCATAAACTTAGGCAAAATTCTTCCTTTCGACAACTAGTACACTGCTGTATGAAACAGCAGAGAGTTATATTCCTTTTAAAAAAATTTTTTGGCCGCGCTGCGCAGCATGCAGGATTTTAGTTCCCCGAACAGGGATATAACCCATGCCCCCTGCATTGGAAGCATGGAGTCTTAACCACTGGACAGCCAGGGAAGTCCCTAGAGCATGATATACTTGTCTCATTTCTATACAAAAAGCTGAAAAAAAATGAAATGTTTTGAATATTTTGTTTAGATTCATGTATCATTTTCATAAAATTTAATTTGGAATTTATATCTACATGTAACCTTTTACATATAAGAGATCCTTTGTGAAATAATGTACTACTAGATTTTCACAGCTTTCTAAATGAATTCTTAACGTAAATTTACATCTTGCTGTCTTTGTGGCTGCTCTATCAATATGCAAAGTTACAGTGTCTCCAAATTTATCCTCTTTGTTTGTTTTAAAGTTTTCTTTTGGCATTTGAGTATTTCACCCCTAGGAATTTGTTTTGGTGCTTACGAAAACAATCAATGTTCTTCCAAGATAATCTTCTATTCAGAAATTTTAAGTATTGCTGTTAATTTGAGTACAGTTATTAACATGTAGAATCATTGCGCAGCAATGAAAACTTTTTGATACAGTTGTCTTCTGGGTTAGTAATTATTGCTGTGTTTATTTGGCGTGCCATCACACGCATCTGTTAATTCCGTTTTTTGAATGCGGCACATTTTCTATTTCCTTTGTTTCTTTGGAAATTACAAAGTTCTGAAGTTTTCCTTGTAGGCTGGTATATTATACAGTTTTGCAATTGTATGAGGCATTCTGGCTCTAGCTGTTAATTGAGTAGTAACCTTTTAAGCAGCTTATTAATCTGATATAGTTATAACCAATGTGATAAAAGAACTTTGTTTCTTATTTTGTGTTTGTAGAAGTTTAAAGTGCAAATCTTTTTCTGTATTAAATGGATATTTTGTGTTGAAGTCCTATATGATTTGCTTATGCAATTGCTTTATTTAATAACTCTTTCATGTAAAAATACATTTTGGTTAATGAAGAGAATTTTGCAAATGTTGTATTTGCCTTATGAATGTAATGGCTTTCCAGCACTGTTTGATGAAAAAGTTGTCCATTATGGTGGAAAACAACCAGTAAAAAATCAGATCTATTTAAATATGAGATAAAATATGATATGTTTTAAGGTTCAAAAGTTGATTATGTGTATAATTTTCTGCATTCTTAAAATGTTTTAAAATAAATTATATTGCAAGATTATAAAATTAGGCATTTAGTAAAGATAGGAAATATTAATTCATTTTAGTTTATTCAACAAATGTTATGCTCATTTATGATCAAAAAATCAAATTTTCAAAATGTTTTTGAATCTGCAAAGGTCTTCAATCCCATTTAAAATGATATAATTATGTGCATTTAATTCCATCTTCAGAAATAAATGTTTTTTAATAATTTAAAATAAAACATAATTAAATTTCATTAAGAGTCAGACTTTGGCTAATTAACATTAAAAGCCAATAATAAATAAATACCAAGAAGTAAGAGCCAAAAAATAACAAGATCAATTGCATTCTAATAGGAATACCTTATAACTAATGACGATGATGCTAAGGAAACAGTCATACATACCTTGTTAATAGGAAAAATGTGAAAAATAACAATAGGAGCAAGAATTGTGAAAAATAAACAAAAGAAAGATGCAATATTTGACAAGGGGTACAAAGCAAAGAAGTGATGACAAACAAATTGTGACTAAAATAGCTTTGGATGATTCAAATAGTAATGCCATGTAACTTTTCCCCTAAAATGTAACTATTTTAGTGTGCCATGACCTAAGCATTGAGAACCTTTGTAGTAGTAAATTGGTTCCCATTCCCAGAGATTTGATTTATGTCATCTGGAGTGCGGCATTAGAATTTTTAAAATCTCCCCAGGTGATTCTGACATGCAGTAAAATTTGAGGACCATTACTTTCGATCGGTGGTTCTCAAATTGTGGTCCCTGGACCAGCAGCATCAGTATCACCTAGGGACTTGTTAGAATAGCAACTTCTTAAAGCCCATCCAGATCTACTAAATCAGAAACTCTGAGGCTGGAAGCCAGCAATATGTGTTTGAACAAGGCTTGCAGGGGATTCTGTTGTATTCTAAAGTTTGTGAACCACTGTTCTAGAGCAGGGGTTGGCAAACTATGGCTTACAGGCCAAATCTAGCCCATCGCCCCCTCCCCTTTTTTTCATATAAATATTTATTGGAACACAGCTATGTTCATTTGCTTCTGTATTGTCTGTGGTTACTTTCGCACGATGGCAGAGATGAGTAGCTGTGACAGAGACAACATGGCCCACAAGCCTAAAATACCATCTAGCTCTTTACAGAAAAAATGTGCTGACTTCTGCTCTCAAGACTGTTTTTGCCCACTTCCAAGGACTGTATCTGTCATGACATCCACTGAAAGGAGGCCCCTTTTTGCTCTTAGTGAAGGTAATTTAGTGATTTAGATGCCTTGATGAATTCTTCTCAGTGGAGTGCTAGTGGGCTGCAACCCAGACTAGTTAAAATTAGAATCTCTGGGAATAAGAACCAGCAATCAGTAACTTTTAAAGCTCCACAGGTCATCCCATTGTGCAGCCCAGTTTGAGAAACAATGCATTGCTTCTTCCCCCAAACAAGCACTTGGAAATCATGGTAAATGCAGATTTTGATTCTGTAAGTCTGGGGTGGTTCTGGAGATCCTTCATTTCTAATAGGCACACAAGTGATGTGGATAATGCTGGTTCACATCTGGGGAACCTTAAAAATTCTGATTCCTGATACTTGCCAGTTTTTCTAATTATCTCAGCATCAAGGTATTTAAAAGTTCCCCAGGTTATAATACTGTACAATTGAGAAGCCCTGGTCAGAGCGATTTGTCTCAATCTTGGAGTAACAGAATCACCTAGTGAACTTATTAAAAAATACAGAGGGATTCTGTCCTTCAATAAGCTTGGATCTTTGTATTAATATTTTCTGTTAGCTTTGCAGGTGATTTTGATTCACACCCAAGCCAGTGAAGAACCACTGCCTTAGAGAAATGAAGAAAGGGAGAAAGAAGAGGTTAGATAAATGGATAGGTTAGGACAGGCAGGGGATGTAGAAAAACAGGAACACATAATAAATATTCATTTGCATATTGGGACCTGTTTCTGATAAAAGCAAAGAAGAGTCTTCTTGATTATTATAAACCTGTAATAAACAGGCCTAATGAGATTAACTAAAAGATTCAATGAATCCACAGTATCAACAGCCATAGCCCTGTGCCTATAGATTCTGGAAAGGACAGGAATGATTATGTCATGCAGAAACGTCACAAGAGACTGCTATGGTAGCTCAGTAAATGGATCACAAAGACTACAAAATTTTTAGTCTCGGCCAATGGGACCTAAATGGCAAGAACTGAAAATAGTTCAATGCTATCTATGGATGTGTAGCCTATTCTTCTACTAAAGTTCCTAGAGTGTCTGCCATCTGTGTAGTGTATCTCAGCTTTCATCCTTTCCTGAATACAGCTAGATAGTGTTGCTTTAACTGGGTGCAGACATGAATGGGGAATAACCTGAGTGTAAGCCATTGGTTTTAAACAGCCATGATATTTATGCACTCTTACCTCTTAAAAGGTAAGATCCTTTTGTAAGTAGCAGATAGGTCAGATGACATTGCTGATTATTTGTCATACATATGTTGCTAGGAATAATGCCATTCATTTCCAAAAATGGAACTGAACCTTTGCTTTTGTGTTGGTTCCCCCCGACACACACACCCCACCCAAGGAACCTGTCACTCTGGCTTTATTATACCATCCCAGGTTTTGTGGTCCAGACATGGAAGAGAAGACCTGTATGCACTCAATTCTGAGGATGAAACACATTTTGTTTTTGGTCTAAAGCCCAGATAAAGTTTTTGGGTGGTTGCTGAGCACTTTGGGTAAGATCTTGATCAGAACCCCCAACTAGTCAGAATAGTAGAACTCTACACAAGGAAAATAGGGAAATGAGGTAAAGGGCAAAAATTTAGGGAAGAGTCTTGCAAAATTCCTTCGTCACCGAATTTCCAGAGACATTGACAAGGCAAAGTCTTAAAGCTTAAGAAATGCTGTGAATTCTCTCTTAGTGGGGAATAGATTAGTGCCCTACTGAGGCAGCTCTTTGCAACAGTTCACCAGAAGAAAAGAAGAGTTAGCTGTTAGGTAGCTGGATAGCTTGAAACTGGCAAGTGGGAGACTCAGTTTTTACTCAGTTGCCTTTGCATTACAACATACTTTTCATTCTTATGGAGGTGTTAAAATAGGTAGGCTAGATTATTGACAATTGCTTGAAGTATTTCTTATTCTATCCAAATGTATATAAACTTTAGTTTAGGTAATGCTATACTTTGGAGAACTTAGTAATGTTTTTGTAGTTTTCAAAATAACAATAATAGGCAAAAACCATTCTGTTTCTTTCTCTGGAATATATTGATTTTTTTTTTTTACTGGGGAATGATTGACATAAACTGTATGTTAAAGTGTACAATTTGATAAATGTTGACATATGTCACCTCAGTTAATTTAATGAACATAACAATTATGCCTCAAAAGTTTTCTTGTGCCGCTTTATAATTCCTCCTCCGATTTGCCACCTCCTCATTCCTAGTCAGTCACTGATCTGCTGTCTGTCATTACTGATCAGTTTGCATTTTCCAGACCTATATGTAAATGGATTTTTTTTTTTTGGTCTAATTTCTCTCAGTGTAATGATTTTGAGACTCGATCATGTTCTCTGTAGCAATAGTTTATTCCCTTTTTTAATTGTTTAATAGTATTGCACTGTGTAGATATATCACAATTTGTTTATCCATTCACCTGTTGATGGATGTGTTAGTTATCTATTGCTGTATAACTGATTACCCCAAAATATAGTGACTTAAAGCAACAAACATTTATTATCTCAGTTTCTGGGCCTGGAATTTTTAGAGAGACTTAGCTGGGTGCCTTTGGCTCAGAGTCTTTAATGAGATAGCTGATAAGATGTGGCAGGGGTTACTGTAATTTGAAGGCTTCACTGGGATTGGAGGATCCAATTCCAAGATAGGGCCATGCATATGACTGTTGACCTCAGGCCTCAGTTCCTCACCAAGGAGCCTCTTTGCAGGGTTGCTTGAGTGGTTTTTACCGCATGGAATCTGGTTACTCCCAAAACAAATGATAACGAGAGTAAGGGCAAAGAGAAAGATTCAATACTATCCATGACTTAGTCTCAGAAGTTACTGTTTGTCACTTCCTCCATATTACTATTTGTTAGAAATAAGTCTCTATGATCAGCCCACTCTCAAGGGGAAAAGAATTAGGCTCCACTTTTGAAGGGAAGAATGTCAAACAATTTGTGGACGTATTTTAAAGCCAATACAATGAACATTTGAGTTGTTTCCCGGTTTTGACTATTACAAATAAAGCTGCTTATAAAAAATATGTGTAGGGCTTCCCTGGTGGCGCAGTGGTTGAGAGTCCACCTGCCGATGCAGGGGACACGGGTTCGTGCCCCGGTCTGGGAAGATCCCACATGCCGCGGAGCGGCTAGGCCCGTGAGCCATGGCTGCTGAGCCTGCACGTCCAGAGCCTGTGCTCTGCAACGGGAGAGGCCACAACAGTGAGAGGCCCGTGTACCGTAAAAAAAAAAAAAAAAAAAAATGTGTAAAAGTCTGTATAGATGTATGCTTTTATTTCTTTTGTGTAAATAGCTAGAGGTAGAATGGGTAGTATGTTTAACTTTTTGCAAAACTACTTATATAGTGAAATCTACAAAAAAAATTGCTAAGAAAAATTATGGAAAGAAGAATTTCTTTTATTATTTATTAATGCTTATAATGATGTTAATATTCTTTTATACATTAAATTTCTAAAAGTTTTAAGTTTCACTAAAGAAAACCTCCAAAATCTGGAAATTGTTTTCCAAATTTGATTGTATTCTTTTATACAAGCAATGTATGAAGTTCTCGTTGTTCCACGTGATTGCCAACACTTGGTATGGATACTCTTCTTAATTTTGTTATGGTTTTAATTTGCATTTCCTTAATAACTAATGATCCCAAGAATCTTTTCATGTGTTTATTTGCCACCCATGTGTTTTCTTCAGTGAAATGTCAGATCTTTAGCCCATTTTAAAAAGTTGGGCTGTTTATCTTATTATTTAGTTATAAGAGTTCTTTCTATATTCCAGATATGTCTTTTGTCAGATAAGTGTTTTGCAGATATGTATTTTCTCCCAGGCTTTGGCTTATCTTTTTTATTTTTGTAGCAGTATCTTTCGAAGAGCAATAGTTTTTAATTTTGATGAAGTAAATTTATTGATCTTTTTTTCTTTTATAGTTTTCTTTTTGTGTACTATTAAGAAATGTTTGCCTAACCCAAGTTCACTGACACTATTCTAGGTTTAGTTTAGATCTGTAGATCCATCCCAAGTTAATTTTTGTGTATGTTACATGGTAAGGGTCGAGTTTCATTTTTTGGTCATAAGGCTGTCCAGTTGTTTGTTCCAGCGTCATTTGCTCAAAAAATTATCTTTTCCCTATTGGCATCTTTTGTTTAAAAAAAAAAGTTGACCGTATGTATTGGTCATTTCTGGACTCTATTCTGTTCTATTGATCTTTTTTGCCTATCTTTAATACTACAAATGCCTTGATTACTGTAGGTTTCATAGTAAGTCTTGAAATCAAGTAGGTTAGGTATTTCAACTTTCTTCCTTCTTTTCAAAATTGGTTTGGCTACTCTAGGTCCCTTACATTTCCATATATATTTTAGAATCAAGTTTTAAACTTCTACAAAATGCCTTACTGGGATATGGAATGGGA
The DNA here is from genome assembly GCF_964165515.1 of Mesoplodon bidens. Lineage (NCBI taxonomy): Eukaryota > Metazoa > Chordata > Mammalia > Artiodactyla > Ziphiidae > Mesoplodon > Mesoplodon bidens. The sequence continues at coordinate 110,235,613 of NC_138161.1, read as the reverse complement.
TTGCATCAAATTTATATAGATCCATTTGGTGAGAATTGACATCTTACTAATACTGAGTCTTCTAATCCATGAACACAATATATCTCTCCATTTTTTTAGGTTTTCTTTAATTTCTCTTGGCAGTATTTTGTGGTCTTCATTGAACAAGTCTTGCATATCTTTTGTCAAGTTTATCCCTAAGCATTTCCTATTTTTTGGTGCTACTGTAAGTGATATATTTTAAAGTTCAGTTTCTAATTGGTCATTGCTGGTGTATAGAAATACCACTGAATCTTGTATACTGACTTTATTTCTGCAGACTTGCTAAATTCACTTATTAGTTCTAGTAGGCTTTTCTGTAGTTTCTCTTTAGTTATGTTTGTTCATTTGTTTTGTTTTTTAGATTCCATATATAAGTTAAATCATATAATATTTGTCTTTCTTTGTCTGACTATTTCACACAGCATAACACCCTCTAGGTCCATGCATGTTTTATCAAATGGCAAATATTAGAAGTCCTAACCACAGCAGTCAGACAAGAAAAATAAAAGGAATACAGATTGGAAAGGAAGATATAAAACTGTCAATGTTTGCAGATGCCATATGATACTATATATACAAAATCCTAAAGATGCCACCAAAAAACTACTGGAACTCATCAATGAATTCAGTAAAGTTGCAGGATACATAATTTTTTTTAACATCTTTATTGGAGTATAATTGCTTTACAATGGTGTATTAGTTTCTGCTTTATAACAAAGTGAATCAGTTATACATATATATATATGTCCCCATATCTCTTCGCTCTTGCGTCTCCCTCCCTCCCACCCTCCCTATTCCACCCCTCTAGGTGGTCACAAAGCACCGAGCTGATCTCCCTGTGCTATGCAGCTGCTTCCCACTAGCTATCTATTTTACATTTGGTAGTGTATATATGTCCATGCCACTCTCTCACTTTGTCACAGCTTACTCTTCCCCCTCTTCATATCCTCAAGTCCATTCTCTAGTAGGTCTGTGTCTTTATTCCCGTCTTACCCCTAGGTTCTTCATGACCTTTTTTTTTTTTCTTAGATTCCATATATATATGTGTTAGCATATGGTATTTGTTTTTCTCTTTCTGACTTACTTCACTCTGTATGACAGACTCTAGATCCATCCACCTCACTACAAATAGGATACATAATTAATATGCAGAAATCTGTTACATTTCTATACACTAACAATGAAGTAACAAACAGTCCCATTTACAATCACATCCAAAAGAATAAAATACATGGGAATAAATCTAACTAAGGAAATAAAAGACTTGGAAAACTATATGAGACTGATCAAAGAAATTAAAGATGAGACAAACAGATGGAAAGGTATACTGTGCTCATGGATGAAAGAAATAATATTTTTTAAATGACAATACTACCTCAGGCAGTCTGGGGATTCAAATTTGACAAATCCTTATCAAAATCCCAATTACATTTTTCACAGAACTGGAAAAATAATTCTAAAATATGTATGGAAACATGAAAGACCCGAAGTAGCCAAAACAATCTTAAGAAAGAAGAACAAAGCTGGAGGTATCATGCATCCTCATCTCAAACTATACTACAAAGCTGCAGTAATCAAAACAGTATGGTATTGACACAAAAACAGACACATAGATCAGGGGAACAGAATAGAGAGCCCAGAAATGAACCCACATTTATATGGGCAATTAATATATGACAAAGGAGGCAAGAGTATACAATAGGGGAAAGGCAGACTCTTCGATAAATGGTGTTAGGAAAACTGGGCAGCTCCATGCAAAAGAATCAGATGACTACATTCTCACACCATATACAAAAATAAACTCAAAATAGATTAAAGACTTAAATGTAAGATCTGAAACCATAAAACTTCTAGAAGGAAGCATAGGCAGTATGCTCTTTGACATCTGTCTTAGCAATATTTTTTGGGCTATGTCTCCACAGTCAAGGGAAACAAAAGCAAAGATAAGCAAATGGGGCTACATGAAACTAAAAAAAGCTTTTATACAGTGAAGGAAGCCATGAACAAAACGAAAAGGCAGCCTACTGAATGGGAGAAGATGTTTGCAAATGTTACGTCCAACAAGGGGTCAATATCCCAAATATACAAGGAACTCAGCATCAAAAAACCCCCCAAATACCCCAATTAAAAAAATGGGCAGAGGACCTGAATAGACATTTTTCCAAAGAAGACATACAGATGGTCAACAGGCACACGAAAAAATGCTTACCATCACTAGTCGTCAGGGAAATGCAAATCAAAACCACAATGAGATATCACCTCACATTTGTCAGAATGGCTGTTATCTAAATGTTAACAAGTAACAAGCATTGGTGAGGATGTGGAGACAGGTAAATCCTTGTGTGCTGTTGATGGGGATATAAATTGGTATAGCCACTATGGAAAACAGTATGGAAATTCCTCAAAACACTAAAAGTAAAACTACCATATGGTCCAGCAAGTTCACTCTTGGGTACTTAACCAAAGAAAACAAAAACACTAATTAGAAAAGATATATACACTCCTGTGTTCATTGCAGCATTATTCACAATAGGCAAGATATGGAAGCAATCTAAGTGCCTATCAGTTGGCGAATGGATGAAGAAGGTGTGGTGTATATATTACATGTATAGTATATATACAATGGAATATTATTCAGCCATAAAAAAGAATGAAACCTTGCCATTTGTGACAAATGGAGTGGACCTAGAGGGTATTAAAGTTATTTTCAAATTTAAATTTATTTATTTATTTATTTATTTATTTTTGGCTGTGTTGGGTCTTCGTTTCTGTGCAAGGGCTTTCTCCAGTTGTGGTGAGTGGGGGGCCACTCTTCATCGCAGTGCGTGGGCCTCTCACTGTCATGGCCTCTCCTGTTGCGGAGCACAGGCTCCAGATGCGCAGGCTCAGTAGTTGTGGCTCACGGGCCTAGTTGCTCTGTGGCATGTGGGATCTTCCCAGACCAGGGCACGAACCCATGTCCCCTGCATTGGCAGGCAGATTCTTAACCACTGCGCCACCAGGGAAGCCCCAAATTTAAATGTAACAAAATTGATTCCTTGTGGTGTATAGTTTTATGAGTCTTGACAAATGCATACAGTTGGGTCTCCATAACTCAATCAAGATGCAGTTTCATTAACTCTAGAAATACTCTTATTAACCCATTGTTAGTCACCCTTTCCTTCCTCCCCCTACCATTGTAAATTGCTGATTTGATATCCATCCTATAGTTCTGTCTTTTCCTAAATGTCATGTAACTGGACTCATTCAGTTTGTACCCTTTTGAATATGACTTATTTATCAAAATGCATTGAGATTCATCTGTGTGGTTGCATGTATTAATAGTTCTTTCTTTTTTATTGCTGAGTAGTATTCCATTGTATAGATATACTATAGTTTGTTTCTCCAAGGACATTTGGGTTGTGTCCAGTGTTTGGCAATTAGGAATGAAACTGCTAAAAAACATTTGTATACAGATTTTGTTATGAACCTAAGTTTTCCTTTCTCTTGGGCAAATACCTAAGATTGGGGTTGCTAGGTTTTATGTAAAGTTAGCTTTAACTTTATAGGATAGGGGAGGTTTTTCACTATAGATTCTATTTCTTTAATTCTGTTTAGGTTTCTTTTTTTTGGTCACGCCATGTGGCTTGTGGGATCTCAGTTCCCCGACCAGGGGTTGAACCCAGGCCATGGCAGTAAAAGCCCAGAATCCTAACCATTAGGCCACCAGGGAACTCTGTTTAGGTTTCTGATATCTTCTTTTTTTAAAAATTTTTTATTGAAGTATAGTTGATTTACAAAGTTGTATTAGTTTCTGGTATACAGCAAAGTGATTCAGTTATGTGTGTGTGTGTGTGTGTGTGTGTGTGTGTGTGTGTGTGTATATGTTCTTTTTCACATTCTTTTCCACTATGGTTTATTACAGAATATTCAATATAGTTCCCTGTGCTATACAGTAGTACCTTGTTGTTATCCATCCTATATGTAATGGTTTGCATCTGCTAATCCCGAACTCTCAATCCTTCCCTCCCTCACCTCCCCTCCTCCTTGGCAACCACAAGTCTATTCTCTGTGTCTGTGAGTCTGTTTCTGTTTCATAGATAAATTCATTTGTGTCATATTTTAGATTCCACATATAAGTGATATCACATTATTTCATTTCTTCTTATGGCTGAGCAATATTCCATGTATCCATTCATCTGTCGATGGACATTTAGGTTGCTTCCATGTCTTGGCTATTGTAGATAGCGCTGCTATGAACATTGGGGTGCATGTATCTTTTCAAATTAGAGTTTTCTCTGGAAGTATGCCCAGGAGGGGGATTGCTGGATCATATGGCAACTCTATTTTTAGTTTTTTAAGGAACCTCCATGCTGTTTTCCATAGTGGCTGCACCAATTTACGTTCTTACCAACAATGTAGGAGGGTTCCCTTTTCTCTACACCCTCTCCAGCACTTATTATTTGTAGACTTTTTAATGATGGCCATTCTGACTGGTGTGAAGTGAGACCTCATTGTAGTTTTGATTTGCATTTATCTAATAATTAGAGAAGTTGAGCATCTTTTCATGTACCTATTGGCCATCTGTATGTTTTCTTTGGAGAGATGTCTATTTAGGTCTTCTGCCCATTTTTTGATTTGTTTGTTTGTGTTTTTGTTATTGAGTTGTATGAACTCTTTGTATATTTTGGAAATTAAGCCCTCGTCAGTCTCAACATTTGCAAATTTTTTCTCCCAGTCTGTGGGTTGTCTTTTCATTTTGTTCATGGTTTCCTTTGCTGTTCAAAAGCTTCTAAGTTTGATTAGATCCCATTTGTTTATTTTTGCTTTTATTTCTATTGCCTTGGGAAACTGCCCTAAGAAAACGTTGCTACAGTTGAGCTTTGTTAGTTTTTGTCCTTCAAAGTATTTCCCCATCTCATCTATTGAATTTATCAGCATAAAATTGTTCCCCTGATTATCCTTTTTTAACATCTGTAGAATCTGTGGTGAAATCATCTCTCTCCTTTTTATTGTATGAAATTTGTGTCTTCCTTCTTCCTGATCACTTTGGTTGTGGGTTTATCTATTTTAGATCTTCTTAAAGAACTAGCTTTAGGTTTCATTGGGTTTTGGCTGTTGATTTTCTGTTTTCTATTTAGTTGCCTTCCAATCTGATCTTCATTATTTCCTTTCTTCTGCTTAATGTGGGTTTAATACTTTGGGATTAACATAATACAAAACTGTTTTTCCTTTGGAAGTGAATTGACAGATTTTGAAACCCTGTACTCAATCCAGGTTTTGTGTGTCTGTGTGTGTGCGTGTGTGTATTTGGCATTTAGGCAAGGACGTAAGACTTTGCTAATAGTAAGATTCCATAGAGACTGAATTTTTTTGGTACTGCTTTTAGTTAGTTGAAGGACATAAGGTTTTCTTTTTGTTTTTAATATTCATTTTTCTGCCTCTTCATCTGGCATGTGTTTCAAATTCTGAATGAAGTGTATCTGTAAATTATGAAAGTACTTGGAATTCCCATGCCAAGCCCTGTGAAATTTACCACACATAGAGTTAAATATGTGGCATCCATTAAGTGGCGTAAAATATTGTCGTGAGAAATAAAATTTTATTCTCATTTTTAAGCTTAGCAATATTTTAACCTGAAGGGCTATATAATATTTACTTGAATTCTGAATTTAAGACATTTAAATCCACAGGTCTTCCCAAATGAGAAACCTCTAATTGAGGTATAAGGCAGTTCTAGAGTTGTTTTCATTTGTTTTGTTTTAATATATTAGAGTAAGAAATTTCTGTGGTGGATAGAGTAGAATTTGTATTACTCTTTTAGGTTGTCTTCCAAAGCCTGAATTAGAGTCAAGGAAATAAATTGCTCTACTGATTGAACACTGTGTTTAAATATTAATACACATTTCATTCCTCTGTAAATAGAAGTAATTTTATTCTTTAAACAGATGAAATTGGCTTGAAAATCAGTTTGTTTCTTTTTAAAATACTTATGTCTTATGCAGTGTTCAGTAAGAAATGTAGGTGTTATTAGAATTGGAATACTGTTGGAAGGATGTAATATTTACGGAACTACATGAAAATTATTTTCTTTTCTAATTGTTTAATGTTCCTTCTTTTCTTTTAGATCCTATTTGACCAAACTCAGAGATCGATTAAGGCACAGCTTCAGAACTTTGTCAAAGAGTAAGTCAGTTGCAGTGAAAAGAAAAGAAAAGCAACCAGTTAATGATCGCATCTGGGAGTTGGTATCTTTTGAGAGAACTTAGAAACATGACTTAGTGAAAATATGGGGGTTTTTGTGTGTTTTTTGCTTTGTGAAATTTATATTGCATTTTTTCCTGATACTCTGTAAAGGAGTCAGACTTCATGCCTTTCAGTGAATCATTTATACTATGAAATTTGTGTTCAGGATGCATAGTTCAAATTGTTACAGACTAAAAAAAATTTTTTAATGTAAATAAATAACCTAGTGATCTTTAAAAATCAAAGCAGATCCCAAAAGTGGTTGAAATACTGTCAGTTATTCTAGTTGTCTCAATATGGTATTTTCTTTGTCGAGAAGATAATAGAATACATGAGAATGAGTAATGAAGGTGCATAATAAGTAATGAAAGCGAACCTTTTGTGTCACATTCATCACATTTATATGTGAAATAAAATGAAACTAGAAATAAAAAAATTATCTGAAGTTCCAGGTAGGAACGTTTTCCTTTTCCACATTAATAATTTCACTTTATGTCTTTTAATTCCTGACTGAGAATATATTAAATTATAGATAAAGTTGATTATGATATAGTATTCAGATGTTAAAAGCTATAAATAGTGGCAGATCTCATGAACATAATGCACTTCTGTTTTAGTAGGTTAGAATTTGTTGCCCTGGAGGTGATGTCTTGCAGATCATTTATAAATCACTTCAAAATAGACTAATATTCAGAATGTCCTTATAGAGTATATACATGAAAATTTATGGCTTATTATTAAAGTCTTTGCTAGGTACACATTATTATTATTGTTATTATTTTAAAGTCATTTGTCTTGAAGTTACTTTGCCTAATTCCTTGGTAGAAAAAGTAAAAGGATGTTATATATTTACCTAAGATCATTAATGAATCAAGGTTTCAGATTTTCAGACTACTGAAATGGATACTGTTATTCTCTACTGGTACATAATTCTTTTAGAAAGCATTCTGTGTGTGTGTTTTAAGAATATATTCATGTCCTTTGGCCTCCTAATTTTTTTCAACAATAAATGAATGTTGTTTCTTAAAGAGTGGTCTGTAGGCCACCATAACAGTGAAATCAAGGGCGTGTCTTAAGAAAATCCCTCAGATTTCTTATCCCGAAAACACAAAGAATTGTAATCTCTGGTAGAGGACCCTTGGAACTTGAATTTTTAACAAGTTCCCTGTGGTATATACTACTGTTTAAAAATCATTTGGTCTTTTTTTTTGGAGGGGGTATAGTTGCTTTACAATGTTGTGTAAGTTTCTGCTGTATAGCGAAGTGAATCAGCTATATGTATACATACATCCCCTGTTTTTTGGATTTCCTTCCCATTTAGGTCACCACAGAGTATTGAGTAGAGTTCCCTGTGCTATACAGCATGTTCTCATTAGTTACCTATTTTATACATATTACTGTGTATATGTCAATCCCAGTCTCCCAATTCACCCCACACCCCCCTGCCCCCACTTGGTGTCCATATGTTTTTTCTCTATGTCTGTGTCTCTATTTCTGCCTTGCAAACAGGTTCATCTGTACCATTTTTCTAGATTCCACATATATGTGTTAATACACGATATTTGTTTTTCTTTTTCTGACTTACTTCACTCTGTATGACAGTCTCAAGGTCCATCCACATTGCTACAAATGACCCAATTTCATTCCTTTTAATGGCTGAGTAATTTTCCATTGTATATATGTACCACATCTTTATCCATTAATCTGTCAGTGGACATTTAGGTTGCTTCCATGACCTGGCTATTGTAAATAGTGCTGCAGTGAACATTGGGATGCATCTGTCTTTTTGAATTATGGTTTTCTCTGGGTATATGCCCAGTAGTGGGATTGCTGGGTCATATGCTAATTCTGTTTTTAGTTATTTAAGGAACCTTCATACTGTTCTCCATAGTGGGTATATCAGTTTACATTTCCACCAACAGTTGCAAGACGGTTCCCTTTTCTTCACACCCTCTCCAGCATTTATTGTTTGTAGGTTTTTTGATGATGGCCATTCTGACTGGTGTGAAGTGATACCTCATTGTAGTTTTGATTTGCATTTCTCTAATAATTAGTGATATTGAACATCTATCTTTTCATGTGCCTCTTGGCCATCTGTATGTCTTCTTTGGAGGAATGTCTATTTAGGTCTTCTGCCCATTTTTTGATTGGATTGTTTGTTTTTTTGATATTGAGATGCATGAGCTATTTGTATTTTTTGGAGATTAATCCCTTGTCCGTTGCTTCATTTGTAAATATTTTTTCTCATTCTGTGGGTTGTCTTTTCGTCTTGTTTATGGTTTCCTTTGCTGTGCAAAAGCTTTTAAGTTTCATTAGGTCCCATTTGTTTGTTTTTATTTTTATTACTGAAGGAGGTGGGTCAAAAAAGGTCTTGCTGTGATTTATGTCAAAAAGTGTTCTTCCTATGTTTTCCTCTAAGAGTTTTATAGTGTCCGGTCTTACATTTAGGTCTTTAATCCATTTTGAGTTTATTTTTTGTGTATGGTGTTAGGGAGTGTTCTAATTTCATTCTTTTACATGTAGCTGTCCAGTTTCCCCAGCACCACTTATTGAAGAGACTGTCTTTTCTCCACTGTATATTTTTGCCTCCTTTGTCATAGATTAGGTAACCATAGGTGCATGGGTTTATCTCTGGTGTTTCTGTCCTGTTCCATTGGTCTATATTTCTGTTTTTGTGCCAGTACCATACTCTTTTGATTACTGTAGCTTTGTAGTATGGTCTGAAGTCAGGGAGCCTGATTCCTCCAGCTCCATTTTTCTTTCTCAAATTGCTTTGGATATTTGGTGTCTTTTGTGTCTCCATACAAATTGTGCAATTTTTTGTTCTAGTTCTGTGAAAAATGCCATTGGTAATTTGATAGGGATTGCATTGAATCTGTAGATGGCTTTGGGTAGTATAGTCATTTTCACAGTATTGATTCTTCCAATCCAAAAACATGGTATATCTCTCCATCTGTTTGTGTCATCTTTGATTTCTCTCATCAGTGTCTTGTAGTTTTCCACATACAGGTCTTTTACCTCCTTAGGTAGGTTTATTCCTAGGTATTTTATTCCTTTTGTTGCATTGATGAATGGGATTATTTCCTTAATTTCTCTTTCTGATCTTTTGTTGTTAGTGTATAGGAATGCAAGAGATTTCTGTGCATTAATTCTGTATCCTGCAACTTTACCAAATTCACTGATTAGCTCTAGTAGTTTTCTGGTGGCATCTTTAGGATCTTCTACATATAGTATCCTGTCATTTGAAAAGTGACAGTTTTACTTCTTCTTTTCCGATTTGGATTCCTTTTATTTCTTTTTCTTTTCTGATTGCTGTGGCTAGGACTTCCAAAATTATGTTGAATAATAGTGGTGAGAGTGGACATCCTCGTCTTGTTCCTGATCTTAGAAGAAATGCTTTCAGTTTTTCACCATTGAGAATGATGTTTCCTGTGGGTTTGTCAGATATGGCCTTTATTATGTCGAGGTAGGTTCCCTCTATGCCCACTTTCTGGAGAATTTTTATCATAAATGGGTGTTGAATTTTGTCAAAAGCTTTTTCTGTATCTATTGAGATGATCATATGGTTTTTATTCTTCAATTTGTTAATATGGTGTATCACATTGATTGGTTTGCGTATATTGAGAATCCCTGCATCCCTGGGATAAATTGCACTTGATCAGGGTATATGATCCTTTTAATGTGTTGTTGGATTCTGTTTGCTAGTATTTTGTTGAGGATTTTTGCATCTATATTCATCAGTGATATTGGTCTGTAATTCTCTGTTTTTGTGATATCTTTGTCTGGTTTTGGTATCAGGGTGATGGTGGCCTTGTAGAATGAGCTTGGGAGTGTTCCTCTCTCTGCAATTTTTTGGAATAGTTTGAGAAGGATGGGTGTTAGCCGTTCTCTAAATGTTTGATAGAATTCACCCGTGAAGCCATCTGGTCCTGGACTTTTTGTTTGTTGGAAACTTTTTTTTTTTTTTTTTTTGCAGTACACGGGCCTCTCACTGTTGTGGCCTCTCCTTGTTGCGGAGCACAGGCTCTGGACGTGCAGGCTCAGCGGCCATGGCTCATGGGCCTAGCCGCTCTACCGCATGTGGGATCTTCCCGGACCGGGACATGAACCTGTGTCCCCTGCATTGGCAGGCAGACTCTCAACCACTGCGCCACCAGGGAAGCCCTGTTGGAAATTTTTTAATCAGAGTTTCAACTTCATTACATGTGATTGATCTGTTTATATTTTCTATTTCTTCCCTGTTCAGTCTTGGAAGGTTATACCTTTCTAAGAATTTTTCCATTTCTTCCAAATTGTCCATTTTATTGGCATATGGTTGCTTGTAGTAGTCTCTTATGATCATTTGTATTTCTTCGATGTCCATTGTAACCTCTCCTTTTTCATTTCTAATTTTATTGATTTGAGTCTTCTCCCTCTTTTTTGGATGAGTCTGACTAAAAGTTTATCAATTTTGTTTATCTTCTCAAGGAACCAGCTGTTAGCTTTATTGATCTTTGCTCTTGTTTTCTTTGTTTCTGTTTCATTTATTTCTGCTCTGATCTTTATGATTTCTTTCCTTCTACTAACGTTGGTTTTTTTTGGTTTCGTTTTGTTCTTCTTTCTCTAGTCCCTTTAGGTGTAAGGTTAGATTGTTTATTTGAGATTTTTCATGTTTCTTGAGGTAGGATTGTATTGCTATAAACTTCCCTCTTAGAATTGCTTTTGCTGCATACCATAGGTTTTGGGTTGTCGTGCTTTTGTTGTCATTTGTCTCTAGGTATTTTTGATTTCCTCTTTGATTTCTTCAGTGATCTCTTGGTTATTAAGTAGCATATTGTTTAGCCTCCCTGTGTTTGTGTTTTTTTACAGTTTTTTTCCTGTAATTGATATCTAGTCTCATAGCGTGTGGCCGGAAAAGATGCTTGATACGATTTCAATTTTCTTAAATTTACTGAGGCTTGATTTGTGACCCAAGATGTGATGTATCCTGGATAGTGTTCCGTGTACACTTGAGAAGAAAGCGTATTCTGCTGCTTCTGGGTGGAATGTCCTATAAATACCAATTAAATCGATCTCGTTTAAAGGTTGTGTTTCCGTGTTAATTTTCTGTCTGGATAATCTGTCTGTTGGTGTAAATAAAGTGTTAAAGTCCCCCACTATTATTGTGTTACCGTCAATTTCCTCTTTTATGGCTGTTAACATTTGCCTTATGTATTGAGGTGCTCCTATGTTGGGTGCATGTATATTTGTAATTGTTATATCTTCTTCTTGGATTGATCCCTTTATCATTATGTAGTGTTCTTCCTTGTCTCTTGTAACAGTCTATATTTTAAAGTCTATCTTATCTGATATGAGTAAGTCTATCTCATCTGATATGAGTATTCCATGCTCATGGAAATCAAAATCTTTTGATTTCCACGTGCATGGAATATCTTTTTCCATCCCCTCACTTTCAGTCTGTATGTGTCCCTACGTCTGAAGTGGGTCTCTTGTAGACAGCATATATATGGGTCTTGTTTTTGTATCCATTCAGTGAGCTTGTGTCTTTTGATGGAGCATTTAATCCATTCACATGTAAGGTAATTATCGATATGTAAGTTCTATTACCTTTTTCTTAATTGTTTTGGGTTGTTTTTCTAGGTGTTTTTCTTCTCTTGTGTTTCTGGCTTAGAGGAGTTCCTTTAGCTGTTCCTTTGTTGTAGAGTTGGTTTGGTGGTTCTGAAGTCTCTTAGCTTTTGCTTGTCTGTAAAGCTTTTGATTTCTTTGTTGAATCTGAGTGAGATCCTTGCTGGGTAGATTAATCTTGGTTGTAGATTCTTCCCTTTCATCACTTTATATATATCCTGCCACTCCAATGTGGCCTTCAGAGTTTCTGTTGAAAAATCAGCTGATGACCTTACGGGGATTCCCTTGTATGTTACTTTTTGCTTTTTCCTTGATGCTTAATATTTTTTCTTTGTGTTTAATTTTTTTTAGTGTGATTAATATGTGTCTCGGTGTGTTTTTCCTTGGGTTTATACCGTATGGGACTCTCTGCACTTCCTGGACTTGATTGACTATTTCCTTTTCCATGTTAGGGATGTTTTTAACTATAGTCTCTTCAGATATTTTCTCAGACCCTTTCTCTTTCTCTTCTTCCTCTGGGACCTCTATAATTTGAATGTAGGTGTGTTTAATGTTATCCCAGAGGTCTCTGAGACTGTCCTCAGTTCTTTTCATTCTTTTTTCTTTCTTCTGCTCCGCAGCAGTTATTTCCACCATTCTGTCTTCCAGGTCACTTATCCGTTCTTCTGCCTCAGTTATTCTGCTATTGATTCCTTCTAGAGTATTTTTAATTTCGGTTATTGTCTTGTTCATCACTGTTCTTTAGTTCTTCTAGGTCCTTGTTAAATGTTTCTTGTATTTTCTCCATTCTGTTTCCAATATTTTGGATCATCTTTACTATCAATACTCTGAATTCTTTTTCAGGTAGATTGCCTATTTCCTCTTCATTTGTTTGGTCTTGTGGGTTTTTACCTTGCTCCTTCATCTGCAACATATTTCTCTGTCTTCTCATTTTGTTTTACTTACTGTGTTTGGGGGGGTCTGCTTTCCACAGGCTGTGGGGTTGTAGTTCCTCTTGCTTCTGGTGTTTGCCCCCAGTGGGTGAGGTTGGTCCAGTGGCTTGTGTAGGCTTCCTGGTGTGGGGGACTGGTGCCTGTGTTCTGGTGGGTGGAGCTGTATCTTGTCCCTCTGATTGGCAGGGCTGTGTCAGGTGATGTGTTTTGGGTTGTCTGTGAGCTTCATATGACTTTAGGCAGCCTGTCTGCTAATGGGTGGGGTTGTGTTCCTGTCTTGCTAGTTGTTTGGTGTGAGGCACCCAGCACTGGAGCTTGCTGGCCCTTGGGTGGAGCCGGGTCTTCGTGTTGAGATGGAGACATCTAGGAGAGCTCTCACCTATTAATATTCCCTGTGGCTGGGAGTTCTCTGGTGGTCCAGTGTCCTGGACTTGGCTGTCCCATCTCAGAAGCTCAGGCCTGACCCTTGGCCGGAGAACCAAGACCCTGCAAGCTGCACCACACAAAAGAAAAAAAAAAAAAAAGAAAACAAACAAGCAAAACCCCCAAGACATATGGTAAAAGCAAAACCAAACACACAAAAATACACAAAGAAACACACACATACACATATACACACACACAAAAACAGGAAAAAAAAAAAAAGAAAGGCAAGATGGACTTACCTGGTGGTCCAGTGGGTAAGACTCCATTCTCCCAATGCGGGGGGCCTGGGTTCAGTCCCTGGTTGGGGAACTAAATTCCACATGCAAGCCACAACTAAGAGTTCGCATGCCTCAAGTAGGAGTCTGCAGGCCGCAATGAAGATCCCATGTGTCGTAACTAAGACCCAGTGCAGCCAAAATAAATAAATAAATATTAAACAACAACAACAACTTTACAGACTCACAGACTCAGAGAACAAATTTATGGTTATCAGGAGGGAAGGGTGGGGGAGTTTGGGATTGACCAAAAAAAAATTTCATACACTCCCTAACACCATACACAAAAAATAAACTCAAAATGGATTAAAGACCTAAATGTAAGACCGGACACCAAAAAAAAAAATTGTATATAACTATATTATACACCTGTAACTTATATAATATTTTACATCAACCATACATCAGTTAAAGAAAATAAAAATAAATGTAAAAAAAATAAAATAAAAATTATTTGGTTAAATATTGGTACATGTCCCAGAATTTGTCTTTAGAAAAATTAACTTTGCCTTTTATGTTTCTGTAATGTTAATTTGATAATTTATTTTCACTTTAAATTGTATAGATATAAGTAAGGAAATGCTAGCTGACTATATCAGCAATAGTGTGTACTCATAAACTAATATATATGTTAGTTGGAAGAGCTATTGAATGTCATTTTCAAATAAATAAATAAGTAGAGGAACATAAGAATTAAATTCTAAATGTTATTTTGGTAAAGTTTTTGATCCAGATAGTTTTATGAAAGTTTCACTATTTTAATTTTTTTAGAGATCTTAGAAAATTCAAAGATGCCAAGAAGCAGTTTGAAAAAGTCAGTGAAGAAAAAGAAAACGCATTAGTAAAAAATGCTCAAGTACAAAGAAACAAACAGCATGAAGTTGAAGAAGCCACAAACATTCTGACAGCAACAAGAAAATGTTTTCGACATATAGCCCTAGATTACGTACTTCAGGTATGTTTATTATATGTTTTCAAAAATGGTTATTAAACGTGTTGTTACTTTTGAGTGATTGCACTCAAGGAAATAAATAGTACTATTTCTGTAGTTTAAAATTAAACCATGATCTTTTGTGAAAAATTTCCATGTGTCTGGGTGTTTGTGTATGCATTATATGTGTGTGCATGTGTATACCTTTAGTTCTGATTTTTTCCCCTGTTCACTTAACAGTATACTTCCCCCTTTCAAAATGTCATGAAAAGCGTTTTTAATTGTTATATTTTATTCTATGGAGATGCTGTGTCAATTTAATTAATATCCAGTTATCAGATATAGTGTTGCCAGTTTTTGCTGGCAATAGTGGAAATATAATTTTCAATAATTGTAAATGATAATAAGATCTTTGTATACAAATCTTTTGCCACATTTCTGATAATTTGTTGAGAGTAGATTCTTAGAGGTACAAAGGCTCACCATATTGCCAAATGAAGAATATTTCTGGAAATAATGTTCTCATGTTTGCATTAGGTGCTGCTTTTTAAAAGTAGGGATTGATATTTGGTACGTTGTGAGGTGATCTGGGACAGGGGAGTTCCCATAGATTGTTGACTTAACAGTGGTCACAGATTATTTCTTTAAAAAATACTTAAGTAGGGCTTCCCTGGTGGCACAGTGGTTGAGAGTCCGCCTGCCGATGCAGGGGACGCGGGTTCGTGCCCTGGTCTGGGAGGATCCCACATGCTGCGGAGTGGCTGGGCCCGTGGGCCATGTCCACTGAGCCCGTGCGTCCGGAGCCTGTGCTCCTCAATGGGAGAGGCCACAACAATGAGAGGCCCGCATACCACACACACACACACAAACCCTTAAGTAAACATATTGCTAATTAGAGATTAAAAACTACTCAGGTAACTTTGCGAAAACAGTAGAAAATGACTTTAAGATTTTTTTCTATTAAGTTCCTGTTCAGTAAGTGGGAAGTTAAATTTTAAAAAATGATGTACACTCCAGTTATTAATGAAAGGCTTCTAGCATGGAGTAGTCTGTATTTCCTATCTCCTCTTATCTACCTCACATTTATATCAATTCCTGCAGTAGTATGAGTACTGAGTCTGCCTACCTCATTCTACTGAAATGGCTCATGTTAAGGTCTTATTTATTAGATATATTGTACTTTTTAACCAACTTGACTATTGTGTTTCACTGAAATAGTAGACCACACTCTCTTTCTTGAAACATACTTTTGTCTTGATGTATCTTAAACCATTTGCAGGTCATCATCTTAATTTATGTTTCTTTTCAGTTTCCACCTTGGGTTTCTCTCCTTTGTCCACCTTTTCAATCTCTCTTTTAGGGTTCCATCTTTGGTTTTCCTGTTTTCTGACTTAATGATAATCCCTTACAGTTTAATCATGCCCTTTGCTTGAATTATCACCATATATAGGCGACAAAATCTATTTTTCTCAGAAGTACCTCATTCCTTTTGTGTCTAAAACTAAAATCTTTCTTCTTCTCAAATGACTTCGTATTGCTGTTACCATACTGAGTAGTGTCACCCTCTTAATCGTAGAAATCAGAATTGGAGAATCATATCAGATATTCTCCTCATTCTTAGCTACTATATCTAACAGTCAAAATTGCCTTGAAAAGTTCTATGTACCTCTTAAACCTGTTCGTTCTCACTCTGCTGCAGCCCCAACACTAGTTCTTACTGCTTCTTGTCTAGAGTATTAAGATGTTCTCATAAAAATTGATCTTTCTTGGGTTGCTTTTAACCTGCCCATTAGCAATTTGTTCTCTGTTCTGTGGTCACAATTACTCAAGCTTTTCCAGGCAAAATGAATCATTCTTGTCCGTCTGTTTCCTCTGTGCTACCATATTATTGTCATACACATTGCTGTTAGAGCACTTATCTCATTTATTGAAATTATTTATTTATATATCTTTCCTACTCCTAGATTATATCCCTTCCCTCTAGTCCAGTGGTTGGAAAATAGATAGGTAATGTTTTTTGAAAGAGTGAACAGGTTAATTTTAAATTTTATTTGGGAAGGGGGGAAGTTACCTAAAATATTCATTATTTTCAAATTTACACATTATAAACTGTCCATTTCCTTTGATGTCCATCCAGTAGTTTTAAGTTAGGACCTCACCTCTCTTATAACTATTTGTTTGATTTTTCTAATGAGAACTGTTGCATTATTTTATTATATGGCCAAAGTGTCTGTTTTAGAGAATAGTAAGAAATATTCAGATTTAGAGTTTATCATGCTTTAGTTTCTCTTAATATTTGAATATACTTTTGTTTTTTCAAATGTATGCTTTTTTTCATTGTCAAACAGAGGCATTTTTAACATTTTTCTAAGCTTTTACTTAGAGCATTTGAAAGTTAATATTTTAGTTCTCAAAACTGAATAGACCTTGAAACAGACATTCAGAAGAAACTAGTGCTTAGGTAAACAAAGTTATTAGATTTTTCTTGGTCTGTTTTTACTTATTTATTTATTTATTTTTGGCTGCATTAGATCTTCGTAGCAGCGTGCCGGCTTTCTCTAGTTGTGTCAAGCAGGGGCTACTCTTCATTGCAGTGCACGGGCTTCTCATTGCAGTAGCTTCTCTTGTTGCAGAACACGGGCTCTAGGCACATGGGCTTCAGTAGTTGTGGCATGCAGGCTAAGTAGTTATGGCTCATGGGCTCTAGAGCACAGGCTCAGTAGTTGTGGCACACAGGCTTAGTTGCTCAACGGCATGTGGGAGCTTCCCAGAGCAGCGCTCAAACCCGTGTCCCTTGCATTGGCAGGCGGATTCTTAACCACTGCACCACCAGGGAATTCCCTCTTGGTCTTTTTTTTTTTTTGCCGTACGCGGGCCTCTCACTGTTGTGGCCTCTCCCGTTGTGGAGCACAGGCTCCGGACGCGCAGGTTCAGCGGCCATGGCTCAGGGGCCTAGCCGCTCCGCGGCATGTGGGATCTTTCCGGACCAGGGCACGAACCCGTGTCCCCTGCATCGGCAGGCGGACTCTCAACCACTGTGCCACCAGGGAAGCCCCCTCTTGGTCTGTTTTTGTTTTCTGATCAGTGCTTTAAAATTATCTTATTAAACAACAGGCGGAATATTCAGTGGGAAGGACATATTAAAAAGATATTCTGTAACCTTTTGAAATTTTAGCAAAGAGTGAATGATTCTTTTCTTGTGTAAACATTTTATTTCATTAAGCTGATATATAATAACAGGCAAAAATAAAATGTTTGTTGTGAATTTCTAGAGTTGGGAAGAGATACCACAGAAGGCAACTTTAATAATTACTGATCTTTCAATAGTTTAGTCTAATTAAAATATTTATTTAAGGTCCATTAATTTGTTCAACACATATTTCTGAGTGCTTAGTATATACAACTTGGAGAATACAACTGGTAATTAGGCACGACCTTGATCTCATGGAGTTTATGTTTTAGCTGGGGAAAAGAAATAAGTAAATAAAATATGAGGTAGTTATGAATACTATAAAGAAAATAAATAGGGTTGGTGTACTAAAGACTGCTTAAAAGCCTACTTTAGACCTTTGTGAGGAGATACTATTTAAGCTGGGACCTGATGGATAAGAGCCTTGTGCCCATCTGGGCAGAAAATCATGGCATGAGGACAGAACAAGTAGTACAAAGGCTTTGAGGTGGGAGTACTCCTGGGCTGTGGTTGGACCACAGGAAAGGGGAAAGTACTGTAGTAGAAAATTAGGTGGGAGAGGTAGCAGGAGCCTCTTCACAAAGGGCTTTGCAGACTACAGTAGGGAGTTGGAAGGTTTTAATACAGATGTACATGATCTTATTTATTGTTTGAAAAGATCACTCTGGTTGCTCTGTGGAGAATGAAGTGTCGAGAGTCAAGAGTGGAAACAGAGACTAGTTCATAGACTATTGTAGCAGTCAGGAAAAGATATGATGGTGGTTGGTGGTAGTGGTAAAAGTGATTAGAATTTGTATTAAGGATGTATGTTAAAAGAGCAATTAGATAAGGAGGGTGGAGAGAAGACGGAATTCTAAGAAATTCAAAAGTTTATCAAGGTGATAGTTTTATCAGTACAGTACAATTTTATGGTTTGAACATGGCCAGTTGTTCTTTAAGTTGAAAAAATGGATGAGAGTTTCATTGGTATGTTTGTCTTAACTGTTTTTGCAAAAAGCAGGTCAAAAGGTGAAAAACTTGAACTTTGTTTTCATTTACTTTTTTGGAAAAGTATTAAACCATTAGAATAAGCAAATTTTACAGTATTGCATTCTGGATTAGTTTTTTAAATAATGCATAGGTGATTAACCAAGTGCATTTTCCCTCAGATTAATGTCCTTCAATCAAAAAGGAGATCAGAAATCCTGAAATCAGTAAGATATTTATTGAAATGATGTTCTAAATATTTTAATATGAAGTTAAATGTATTTATTAAGTGTTTAAATAGCACCATATATGTGTTTGTATATGTATATGTGTATTTATTTATTGACTTATTTATTTATTCTAGCTTCATAATTAATCTTACTTAATGATATTTTTGTACTTCTTATATGTCACTTAACCACTTTTTTTGGTCTCCTTTATGTTATAGTTATTTATGTGTGTCTCATCTATAATTACACTGTAATCTCCTTAAACCAGACACTTAAATAATTTGAGATTGAGGGCATACATAGTGTCATTTTACAGAATTTTTTCCTTAGGGCTGTTGATGGTGTATTAGCTTTTTGGAGTGCAGGTAGCAAACAAACGAGATGAAATTTGAAGGATGGCATGGCAACAGTGATTTTTTATTTGCCCATTTTTCGTCTTAAAGCTAACAAGGAGGTGGGCAGAGGATGATAGTCATATATACATTATACTCTTTTATATTTTGAGAACCTTAGAAATAATTTCTCCTCTCTGATTTTGTTCACTAAAGTTTTTTTGTGTTTTTTTTTTCTCAAAGGATCTACAGAAATTGCTTTTGATCCTTGTCCACACCTAGGTTTTTCCTAAATTCTCTGTTAATATTTATGTTATTTCTTATCAGATGAGTACATTATACTTCCTGTTTACCTCCACCACCTTTTCCAGATTCAGAGTAATGTATGTTAATTGTAGAAAATTGGGAAATAAAATATATGAAGGAAGAATAAAAATACTTATAAATGCTACTACCAAGAGAGAACCACTATTAATATCTTGGTGTAATCTTTGTCTTTTTTCTCTGTGTGCGTGCGCCTGTTTGTGTGTGTATGTGAACATGTATATACACCTCTTAAAATTCCATTTAATTTTTAAAAATAAAATAGGAATTATTCCTACATACTGTTCTATAATTTTCTTTTTTCACTAATATACTCCAAAATCATCATGTGTCATTAAATATTTTTTTATTTAACGATGACTTTTGTGGCCAGGTAGAATTCTACCATATGAATACAGTAGGGGTGAGCAAACATTTTTCTTGAAGGGCCAGGTAGTAAATATATTAGGTTTTGGAGGCCGTATGGTCTGTGTTGCAACTACTCAGCTGTGCTATTGTAATAGGAAAGCAGTCATAGACAATATGTAAATGAATGGCATGACTGTTCTAATAAAACTTTTTTTATGAACATGGAAATTTGAATTTTATATAATTTTTACGTGTCATGAATTTCATATCTTTTCATTTTCTTTAACCATTTAAAAATGCAAAAACCGTTGTTAGCCCATAGCCCATCCAAATACAGGTGGTAGGGCTGGATATAGTTTGTAGGTCAGTTTGCTGACCTTGAATATACCATAAATTAACTTTACCTGTTAATGGATTTTAAGTAATTTCCCTGTTTTTGAAGTAAAGCATAGCATTATAGTGGTCATCCTAATGAATAATATTTCCTTTGGATAGATTAAGACAAGAGATTACTTAGTCAAAGGGTTGAAGCATTTATTGAAACTTTTAAGGAATATTGTCAAATTTTAAGGGTCACACAAAATTTCCACTAATAGTGTGTAAGAGTGAACATTTTTCCACATTTTACGAACACTGGGTATTATTTTCCCCCACTCTACCACAATTTGGTAGATTGAAAATGTCATCTGATTGTTTAATTTTGGATTTCTTTGAGGCAAATGAGTATGAATGTCCCCCCACACCTTTTTTTTTTCTTGGTCACTTATGTTCTCTATGTCCTTTCCCTCTTTTTCTGTGGGGGTCTTCATGCTTTTCATATTGATTTGTAACATCTCTTATCTATTAAGACTAGTAACACTTTGTCAAATGTTTATTCCTAGTTTATTATTTATCTTTTAATATGCTTATTCTGTGTTTTGATGTGCAGGCATATTTTACTTTTTATGTACTTGTAACTATTAATCTCTTTCTCTCTTTTTAAAAATATATTTAGTGTTTTTTAAAATCATATTCACAAAGTTGTACAACTGGCGTTATCTAATTCCAGAATCATCTTTTAGTGAGCTTTGTCCTTTTGTCACCGTGTTTTATTTTATTGGTTTTTCTCTTCCAAAAAAATTCCTTTTGAAGGATTCTTGAGTACTAAGGACCTTTTGACCTATTTTAGATTTTACAGAATTAAACAGATGTCTCTTCTTGCTAAAAATAACATGGATGTTTGGAGGATTCTTTCAGTATTGTGATTGAATTAATTCCTTCTCATGTAAAAATTTAATAAAAATAAGAGTGTTTTTTCTCTCATGAATAGGTAAAATGTAGGAAAACTTAGAAAAAAATCTTAACCCATTAATCATTTTTGGATTTTTGGAATGAATATAACAAAATCTCCATATTGGCAAAGTCTGTTGCCTCATTTTATTTTGCTATCTTGAGAAAAAAACGAACAGGCCCCTATTTCATGTTGTGCTTAGTGACCTACGGGTTGTAAAGTATATGTGATTGCTTTGTTTTGGGAGCTTCATATGTCCCCTCCTAATATTTTAATGTTTTATTTGTAATTTAAGGTTTTGCCAGTGAGTTTTGTTGAAAGACACATAGATATTTTATAATGTACCTGGGAAGATGGTGAAGCTATTGAAAACTTGATTCTTTGAATTATTGCAATTTAAGTTTGAAAATATTTTTGTAATACTCTTTTAAGAAAAATGACTCAGTTTAATTTTAAATAGGTTTGATATTTTGGGCTCTGGTGGACTAATTTTTAAACAATAGATAGGATCAGAATTTTTAAAAAAATTTCAGAATATTTATCTAAGAATTGATTTTAAAATGCTAACCATTTTTTCCTCCTGTTAGATGTTATCCTTTATGTATGCCCATTTGGCCTTCTTTCATCAAGGATATGATCTATTTAGTGAACTTGGGCCCTACATGAAGGATCTTGGTGCACAGGTAATGTACTGTACTTCTTGATTCTGTGTTATATACCGATATCTGTATTTTTTTAAATTGAGATATAATTGACATATGTATAACTGGAAGTTTTGTACCTTTTGACCCCACTCACCCATTTTCCCACCCCGCAACACCCACCTCTAGCAACCTCCAGTCTGTTTTTTCTGTGAGTTCTGTTTTTGTTTTTTTTTAATTCCACATATCAGTGAGATCACACAGTAGTTGTCTTTCTGTGTCTGACTTATTTCACTTAGTGTAATGCCCTCAGGATCCATCCATGTTGTTGCAAAAGGCAGGGTTTCCTTTTTATGGCTGAATAATATTCCACTGTATATGTATACCACATTTTAAAATCCATCTATTGACGGACATTTAGTTAGGTTACTTCCATATCTTGGCTAAATAATGCTGCAGAACGTGGGGATGCAGATATCTTTTTGAGTTAGTGTCTTCGATTCCTTCAGGTAAATACCCAGAAGTGGAATTGTTGGATCACATAGTAGTTCTATTTTTAATTTTCTGAGGAAGCTCCATACTGTTTTTCATAGTGGCTGTGCCGATTTCGTTCTCACCAACAGTGCACAAGGGTTCCCGTTTTTCCACATCCTTGACAATCTTCTCTTGTCTTTGATGACAGCCATTCTAACAGGTGTGAGGCAATATCTCCCTGTTGTTTTGATCTGCATGTCTTTCATCATTAGTGACATTGAGTACCTTTGACCCCTTATTGGCCATCTGTATGTCTTCTGTGGGAAAATGTCTGTTCAGACCCTCTGCCCATTTTTTAATTGGATTTTTTTCTTTTTTTTTTGCTGTTAAGTTGTCTGAGTTCTTTATATATTTTAGATATTAATCCCTTATCAGATATATGATATGTAAATATTTTCTGCCATTTGGTAGGTTGCCTTTTCATTTTGCTCATGGTTTCCTTTGCTGTGCAGAAGGTTTTTAGTTAGATGTAGTTTGACTTGTTTATTTTTCCTTTTGTTGTCTTTGTTCTAATATCTGTATTTTTAAAGAGATTTAGCATATTGGTGCTATAGCAGATTTATGTATGGGTTAAATGTGTAACCAAAAATAAGATTAAAGTTAAAGAAAATGTTACAGATAGTATATGAGGGTACCGAAAAGAATTTTAAAACAAAGTGTTTGTTTTACAGTATACATAGCTGGATTTATTTTTTTGTTTCTTACATTTGGATTATTGAGTTACTGTCCTAATTGGTATTTTATTTGAGTTATAGCTCTTTTTTTATTTTCAAAGAAATTTGCATTTTGCTATTTTGAATAATAAAATTTTAGAATCTTAAGATTATAGAACTCTTGGGAACTTTTTCATTTTATATACACGCACACACACATGCACATGCATGAATTATATATAAGAATATTATATAGAAGTTTTATTACGTCCAAATTATTTTTGATATCTAATCAAAACTTTATGTTAGATCTGTTCCCGGACATTCTTTTTTGTTGACTGGTGAGTTTTCTGGATTTCTGTCAATTTTCAGTTGATTTTCTTTCCCAAAATGGTTCAGGTTACTTTTTGAGGAGAGGGATTAAGGATGAAAAATAGAGTTTAGGGACATGGGGAAAAGGTAAGAGCAGAATGAGAATTGCATTCATTGACCAAAAATAAATGTGGTGCATGCCTGTGTGCATGTGTGTCTGTGTGTGTGTGTTGGGATGGTGTTGGGGAAAGATGGTGTGCAGGGCATATGCTGTGAATTATAGAAATGCTCTTCCCTGCCTCTACAGAACTTAATCTATTGGAAGAAAATAACAAGTCACCACACTATTAATCTCTGTACTAAGTGCCCTGTCTGGGTATATAAATGGAGATTAGATTTGTTTGCATGTGATAGAAAACCAGAAATAGTAGGAGCTTTAACATGGTAGAATTTTATTTCTTCTGTGTAAAATCAAAGGCCTAGTATGGTGGTCACTTAATCTGCAGGGACACAGGCTTATTATATCTTTGGATTCTACCTAATGGTTCAAAGTGGTTTATCAAGCTTTAGCCTTCATATCCAAATTCTAGCCAACAGGAAGGAGGAAAGGGGAAAGAAAGATTCATTCCCTCTCTTTAAGGATCTTCCTAGAAATTGTATATTCCACTTCTGTGTATGACCCAGTGTCACACTAGCTGCAAGGAAAGCTGGGAAATTTAGTCTTAATGCATGTAACCATGTTAACCTACTAGAATTTGGGGATTCTGTTGTTAAGAAAGGAGGAGAGAATGGATGTTGGGAGGAAACCAGCTATCCCTACCACGTATTGGAGGATCAAAGTGTAACTGTAACATGTAGATAGTACATCCAACCCAGACTTGGGAAGAAGGCAAGACCTTCCTAGGCCCTAGGCACTCCCCACATCTTAATCAAACATTAGATTGTAACCTCATCTTACATTAAGTATAATTTATCAAAAAAATGAATTGGTTTGTAGTTGACTAGTTTCAATAATTGTATATTTTGACATTTATTAATTTCAGTTTTTCAGTTTTTACCCTCCCAGGTCTCAAGTAGTTTTGCAGGTCCTTGAAAAGCATCTAAACTCCGGTGCCTGTAGTGCCTGGTAGATAATATGGCCTGGTTGGGGGTGGCCAGTTAGGATATTCTTTCACTAATTCAGTTATGAGATTATGGCATCTGGAACTAGGGTCCTGGCAGTAAGGGTGGAGATAAATAGGTAGACTTGAGGAATAGTTAAGATGTAGCCAATTTGAGAGTGGAGGGACATGATGAGTTCAAGTTTAAATGTGTTGATTTTGAGAATAGGACATCTAAGTGGGTATATCTGGAGTTCAAGAGAAAGAAACACTAAAGGAGTCAATAGCATATAATTGCTAATTGCAATCACAAGAGTGTGTGAATTGACCCAAGGAGAGTTAATAGGTATTTCAAAATCATGAACCTATTTAAAAAAACATAAGTGGCCGAACACCATGCCTAATAATTTTGATTTTGTAAGTTAAGGTCAAGGTCCATGAGTATGGAGTAAAAAGAGATTTGGCTTGGGACAGAGCCCTAAGAATGATCTGCTTTTAAGAGACGGCTAGGTAAGAGGGGCTCCGTGAGAACACTGATGGGAGAGGAGGTGGAAAACCAGAAAATCGTGGCAGCACAGGGCAAGGAAAGAGTGTCTCAGAAAGATGGGGGTGGTTGTCAGTGCAAATGCTGGAAAGAAGGTCGAGTAACCCTAGGACTGAGAACTACCTCTTGGGTTTAGCAGCAAGAAGGTTATGTGTTACCGATGTGAGAGTTGAGGGTCCAAGAGGTGAAAGCTAAATTACAGTGGGTAGATGAATATGAAATGGGCAAGTGGAGAACAGGGAAAAATTTTTTAAGAAGCTGTATTGTGAAGAAAAGAGAGCAGGTAGTAGCTAGAGGGGAGTATGAGTTGTAGGAAGGTTTTATTTAAGGTATTATTTTATTTGTTAAATTTGCACAAATTTAAAAAGAAATGGGAATGGGAGAAGTTGAAAAGCAGAAAGAGAAGTGGTGAAATCTGAGGTGGTAGGAGTGTAGGAGATTCAAAACATAGGTAGAGGATTGGGGCCACCTAGTTATAGGAGCCTATTAACCTCATGATGTCCAATGCTAATAGAAACATGGGACACCTGCTACTGTGCTCCAAACCCTCTCTTCCTGATACAGTACCCAGCATCTAGGAGACAAGACTGCCAGCCTTAGCACCTCCCCAACTCATACATCCTCCAGTACTCCACCATGTTGAAAGATATCTTTTTCTTTATACTTCTGCCCCAACAGAGAGAGGGGAATTTTCTCCCTTTCTGCTGCAATAGCAGTGGGGTGGGATGCAGCAGAGAAATTTACTACCAAATTGACAATTTTACTACCATCACTGGCATTGTAGTACTGGTGTGGAAAGTACATGCATGCAAGTTTAGAAATATCAATTTGAATCTTGGGGGCTGCCTTCTGCTGCACTTCAGTCTGAATGTATGAAAAACATTAACGTGGCTTTCACTTAAAGGCTATAAAACAAGGATATAATGGTTATTCCACTCATTCAGTATAAGAAACTATTGAGGACAAACATTTTCCTAGTGCAGCATTACCCATTAAATCAATGCAGCATGTCACTAAGGTAAGTATGCATTAGATCTTAAAGTGGAGTGGTGTAGTTGCCATCTAAGTAAAATATTTTATAATAGTGATAGTTCTATTTCAGTATGTTTTCTTTTGGTTCTTTATTATTATTCAGTGATATTAAGATTCTGTGGTCAGAATTTGTCTCCTGTAGAAAAAAACCACCATTTGTGATAGTGAATAAAGGATCACACAGTCTTTTAAGAAGGCCTTTTTCAGTTTTGTTTTTAAAGGATATCAATGAGAACATTTCGACATTTAATACTTTGTCTTTCTCCGTAGTCTGTTGACATTTACATTTTTATTTATTCATTTATCACACATTAGTCAGTTTGAGGTGATGGGTGTTCAAAGATGAAATGACATACATCACAGTTTAGAAGAGTAGACCCACATAATGGGGTATTTTATAACCCAATTTTTGTTATTCCAGCAAAGAGGAGTTCAAGAAGCCAGTGCTTTTGTCATAATACTGGAAGTCAGATATTTCTCTTCTGATGGAAAGGATCAAGAAAGAAATGGGATTTTATGATTTTATAAGTTTTTGAATTTTTTTTAAAAAAAGGACTTTAAAAATTGGTGATTTTATACCCTGATCTAATGAATGGTTTCTATTCTATTCTATTCTATTCTATCCTATTCTGTCCTCTCCTACTCTATTCTATTCTATTCCCTCCCTTCCTCCTTTCTTGCTTTCTCTTTTATCTGTTGAATTATTTTTTCTACCTTTTAAATTTTATTGTAATATTAGGAAGCCAACTTGAAAACATCATGCATCTTGAGTGATTGGAAGTGTCTGTTACGTTGAATTTGTGAGGCTGGCACACACTAGCTTAGCTGCTAGTTTTTGCTGTTTGGGAAGAAAAATCACCAGTATATCTTCTTTCTGTCTTTGATAGTGACTACCAGAATTGCTGAGTGCATCAGCAGACAACTTAATCTAGAGTCATTCTCCTTAATTCAAGGAGTGAACATGTTATCACTGTTGTGCCTTAGACAGGGCCACCTGTCACAATTGCTTGGAACCATGATTGCTCTTAGAAATGTTTTCCCTAGAGGAGTTAAAGACCTTCTCAAAGAGGATATGATACCAGAAAAAAAAGAACTTCCACTTTAAAGTTGTAGCCAAAATGCCTTTTTAGGTAAACCTCAATTGACTGACTGATTTGGAATGTGATTTTTGAAAAATAATCATGTCTTTCTTTCTTTTAAGTCTCTATCATTTACTCCTTTTCTCCTTTTATAGTTGGATCGACTGGTTGTGGATGCAGCAAAGGAGAAAAGAGAAATGGAGCAAAAACATTCCACCATTCAACAAAAGGTACTTGAGGGGAGAAGTTAAAGGAGATTAATTCCCATTTTACACAATTTCTTGATTATTGGTTTCAGCAGGATATCATTGTGTTGGAAAAGATCGTTTGAGTTGCTTTAATAATTAAATTGTATAGATAAATTCCTCCTTTTTTTGTAAAAAATAAAATATTTTTCTGATGTTCAGGTTTGTATTTTATTATTTTTTTATATCAAAATATTTGAAAGCCATGCTCTTGAACCAGTTTATAAAAACATCAGTCTCTTAGGGCCTTAACTGCTTTAAAAGTGGCCCTTAGAGTTTAAAACACTACTTACAGTTTCAGTTAGGATATCACCAACCACCTGTAAAAATGTGTGTGTGTATATGGGGGGCGGTGGATGGGGGGTGCTGGAGGTGGTCAGGGGTTGGAGAACACCGTAGCATCAATGTGTGTGTTTGGTACTAGGAATTTCCAGCTGCAGTCACTCTAAGGCAGCACTTACCCTCTCAAGTGATGCTGAAATTTCACTTGCATTTCTTATTAATTTGCCTAAGTCTAGCTAAACTAATGTTTGAAAAATATATATTTAAAAATGAAGATTTAAATGTGAAACCAGTTTTTGTTTCTGTATGCTAAAAGCTTTGAATATGATATACCTGGAACTCAGTCTAATAATATTTTATCTTATATAGTTATTGACATTTTTTTGTGTGTAGTAATCTGAAAATAAAAGGAGACAACTGGAGGTTGAATGTATGTAAAAAGTATGAAAAAAGATGTGTTCTGTACTTACCTGGCAGGAGAGATACCATGATCACAAAGGTGGTTTTCCCAGGGTGAGGCTTATCCATCCCACACCTACAATTTCCCCAAACCTGGGAAACTTAACTGCATAATTTTTGGTAGTGGGGGACTGCGATCACACTTTCCCCTAAAAAGACAAAAAAAGATACCTTCTAGCATTGCTTTAAGAAATCTATTCTCTTGGTATTGAGCAGTCAAATCAATTTTGTTATGGTTTATTTAGAATTTAAAATACCAGTAAACTAGATCTGATATAGAAGATGTCAGAGGAAAAAAATGAAAGTGAAATCAGTAATAAAAGTAAGGAAAATTTTATTGGTGATGGGTTGTTAATACTCAAAGAGAAACATTATTTAAAAAGCAGAAGATTTTCTACCAGACCATGTTTAATTCATTACTTCTAGTTATAGTCAGGTAAGACTACCTCCATGTTTTATTTTGTTTGAAGTTAGAATCACTTTTGGTTGGATAACGTGTTTTAATGATGTTACTTTGGAAAGATTTTTAAGAATTAGGACCAATCATTTTTAATTAAAATGAGAGGTCATGAAATTTAGAAACATGTGACTATTTGTTTAAACTGAATTATTTAATGAATATTATGCATCTTTTTTTTAATAGATCTTTATTGGAGTATAATTGCTTCACAGTACTGTGTTAGTTTCTGTTGCACTATGCATCTTTTAATATCTTTCCCTATTGTATAAGCAGCTCAATGTTGTACCGAATGTCCAAGTGTAGTAGATTACTAAATCTGATAAATTTATTTGATTTTAAATAATTGTCAGTTATTGTTTTCCTTAAAGGGAATAATGCTGTGTTTGTTCATTATGAATACTTACTGTTTTTTTTTTTTTTGCCCTTAAATGCTGACACAAGGCTGCATTACAGGTAAAAAAAAAAAAAAAAAAAAAAAGAACAAGATCCAGTCAAACTAAAAATTAAGGAAAAGTATGACTAATGTAATTATTTAGATTTTTTTCAAGGATTGAAATTGATCAGTTGAAGAAACGATGCTATGCATATTCATGTACATGCCTTTTGGATATATGCACACATTTCTGATGGATTTATACCTAAGAATAAAACTGGGTCAGAGGGTGTGTATATATGTTCAGTGTTGGTAGATAATGCTAAATTATTTTTCAAAATGTTATACCACTCCTGGTAAGCAGCACTGTGTGAGAGTTCCCATTGCTGCTTGCCACCTCGTTGTACTGTGAAAGTTTTAAATTTTTTGCCTATTTTGGTGGTAGATATTGACATCTTGTTGTGGTTTTAATTTATGCTTTAGTCACTAATGACCTTCTCCTAAGTCTGTTGGTCATTTGGATATCCTCCTTGTTAAATGTCTGTTAGTCTTTCTCCCATTTTTCCATCATGTTGCCTAGCTAACTGTTGATCATATCTTCAAATATGCTAGGTATTAGCTCCCCTTTGGGGTATATACGTTTTAAATTTTCACATAGTTTTTAAAATGTCTTTTCTGTGTGGTACTTTTTGTGTCCTTCCCAACTGTGGATCACAATGGTGTATCTCCTAAGGGTTTATAGATTTGCCTAATCTTCTAAGTGTTCATAGATTTGCCTTTTATCAATATATCTAGATTTTTAATCAATCTGTAATTGTTTTTTTGTATATAGTATGAGATAGAGATCCAGTTTCCTTTTATTTTCATATTGGTAGCTAAATGATCTAGATTCAGTTATTTAAAAGTTTGTTTCTCCCTACTACTCAGTGTTGTATACTCTGTTATACATCACATTTCCATACATGTGAGGTCTGTTTTGGACTCTATTCTGTTTTGTTGGTCTTTTTATCTTAATTATGCCAATACTATGCTATCTTAATAATTTTAGCTTTATAGCATATCTTGATATCTGACAAAGCGAAGCCTCCTACCTTCTCTTCTTCAAAAGTGAATTGCCAAAGTTCTGCATTTCCATATAAATTTCAGGAGTGGCTTTTTAGGTTACATAAAAATAGCTTTTGGGATTTTGATTGGGATTGCATTGGATCTGTGAATCAATTGGGGGAAGAATGGATCTGTGAATCAATTTGGGGAAGAATTGATATCTTTATTTTAAATGTCTTCTAGTCCATGAGCTTGAAATATTTCTCCATTTATTTAAGTTTTCTTTAATGTCCTTCATAAAGTTTGATAATTTTCTTGTACCTCTTTTGTTAAGTTGTATTGCAAATGTTATTGTAAATATTATCTTTTAAAAATTTCTTTTCTCACTGTTTACTTTTGTTATATATTAGAATAAAATTTGATTTGTATGTATTGATTTTGTAACCAGTAGCCTTTTTAAGCTCTCTTTAACACTGATTTATCTCTGGATTCTTTTGGATGTTATGTATACAAAGTCACATCATCTGCAAATAATTGTTTCCTTTACTTTTTGTTTATCTTGCTGGCTAGGACTTTTAAAATAAGCTTAAATCAAAGAGATAATAGTGGTCCTTCTTGTCTTTCTTGCAATTTCAAAAGAGAAATCTTCTCTTAGAGTCCCCTCATTGGCCAGCCTTGGCCTCGCCTTCTATTCCTTGGGCCCCACACCAGAGCTTCAAGTTCTCCTGATGAGACAAACGCCCTTAAGGGGAAACTTGGCTTCCTTGCTCTGCTTACCCCTGTGGCTTCCAATATTCACTTATTCTTTTGCCTTTGAGTATTCCTTCCAATTTGTCAGCTCATCAGTGTATTTAAATTCTAATATTATATATTTTATTCAACATTATTGGTTGCTTTCATTATAAAATATCTATCACATTTTAAGTACTATAAAATATTAATTGATATTAATAGGAATTATACTGAAGACTTAATTTATCTCAAGAAAAGTAGTTGAAATTAGAAAAAAATACTTATAATGCATTGCACTTTGAGAAAAGTCTTTTTTATGTTTTAAGTGGCTTCAGGATTATTGCAAAAAGATGCCGATGTTACAAATGAAATTTTTAGAATGTTGCCGAACTCAATTATATCTGTTGCTGACTTAATTCTGTCTACATAATTAAATAAATTATAGCTTCAAGTAAATTTTAAATGAAGGAATTAAAATTTCCCTGATTTTTTCCCCCAAAGTAAAAGCAGGAAGAAATGTAGCAATTTATTTACAGGTTATTTCATTTGATTGTTTTGGATTATTATGTCTTTATGATTAAATTTTGAGAGATGTCAGCAGTGTTTGTTTTTAATTCTGAAGTTAGTCTGTTTCATTTTTTCCATAGTCATAGACTCTTAGATTTGGAAAGCCCTTAGGTGATTCTCACTCCGTTTCCCCTCCAGTGCAGGACCCCTGCATCCCAGCGTTCTGGCAGGTGGTCATCCAGCCTCTACCAAAATCTTTCTCAAGACAGAAAGTCTACTACTGTCTAATAGGATAGCATTCTAATTTTGATTATTGGTCCAGAAATAATTTTGAAAGTTTCAAGACTGATTTTTAGAGTTTTCAATTTGGGGATCACAGCAAT
The DNA here is from genome assembly GCF_964165515.1 of Mesoplodon bidens. Classification (NCBI taxonomy): domain Eukaryota; kingdom Metazoa; phylum Chordata; class Mammalia; order Artiodactyla; family Ziphiidae; genus Mesoplodon; species Mesoplodon bidens. The sequence continues at coordinate 110,204,159 of NC_138161.1, read as the reverse complement.
CTTGCAGTTTTGTTGAAATTACTTTGGAAATTCACCAGGAAATATTTTAAATATGGGAATTCTGATTTCAAAACTTCATGAATCCTTGGAGGAAAATTGAAAGTTTGAATTGCATTCAAGTGAAAACTAGAATGATTAGAATGATAGAAAATGACTATGAGTAGTTCTATAGTCCTCATAAAAAAGTGAGCTCGGAATGCTCACGTCACACTGTGGTGCTTCTCCTTTGCAAAAATAATTTTATTTTAATCCTTTTTCTGAACCCCCAAAGAGTGGAGTTACTGTTTCTACCAGATTTTAAAAACTGCCATAATAGTAATATATTTAGAAAATTGTGGTAGATTTAAATAATCCCAATTAAATATACCCATATTCCTTTAAAAAAATTGTTAGCAGATACATCACCATAAAATATTGGGATTAAATGAAAACATTTTAAACATAACACCTAAAGAATATCTAGTTATTCCCTTTGTCTATTTGTATACATATTGTGCTTTTAATCGCAGTGTATATACAATTTATTTACCCAAGCTGTATAATTTATAAAATTTATATTGTTTTTTCTCTTTTAATGTATATTCTGTATACTCATCTATGTTACTGCATAATAGTCTACTGGATTGAAATACATCAATATGTTGAAGCATTCTTCTATTTTTGAACATTTAGGTCTCTCCTGCTTTCTTATGAATATTGTTGATATAACTATCTTAATACAGAGCTTTTTACTGTTTGAGCTGTTTCTCTAGGATAGATTTGTTGTCTAGGGAAATCAGTAAAAATCATATGAACTTTTTAATGTGTTATTTTGTCTAGGATTTCTCCAGTGATGATTCTAAGCTAGAATATAATGTAGATGCTGCAAATGGCATTGTTATGGAAGGTTATCTGTTCAAACGAGCCAGCAATGCCTTCAAAACTTGGAACAGGTAATATATTTCAAATCTAGTCTTGCTCTTTCCGTATTCTCAGTTTTCTGACTTTCCCTTTGGTTTGACAACTCTTTCCTTCATAATTCTCTAAATTCACAGTCCCTAGTAACTTTCCTGAATCCAGTCCATTGAAGATAAGATAAGGCCCTTCTAGGAAAGGGGCCTTAAGAAGCAAGTGAAAAGTAACAGTAGTAATTCTAAATTTTAAAATTTAACCGAAGTTTAAACCAGGAAGCAAGGAGACTTTTTATACTGCTTGGTCTGTAGTGACTAGATCATTACAGTAGATAAATTTTTAAATGTGAGCTTCCTCCCATATTTGTTACCAAATACATCTGATTGCAAATTATATTTTGAATATAATGGATGAATATGACAAGTGAGCTTTTTTTTTTTCCCCTTTGGGTTCCTCCCCTATATGCTGTTTATGTACATTTTTATTTAATTTTGGCTTGTGAATCTTTAAGTGAGGTGATCCTGATCTTTGGATTTTTGCAATAACTTTAACCAGGAGTTTTAGGATATGGAATTGTTTTTATGTGTGAAGTGTGTATGGCAGCTGGTGCTCCTTTTTTCTAAACTTGATGCCTACCGAAAACTTAAAATTTTTTTTTCTAAACTGATTTTTATATATATTGATCTAGTAAATGTCTTTTGAATGAATGTGTAAAATATTATATTTTCTTACGTATTAATAAAGTGGAATAATTTCAGACATTAAAGCAAAAAAAAAGATTGTATTGTCTTAGGATCATTCTTCTGAATAGCAGTGATTAGCCTTTTACTCAAGGATGCCTCCCTTCTTGCAAAAAAAAAAAAAGAGTAGTTAGAACAGTTTTGTAATAATTGAAAATAGGTTGGGTTCTGGTTAATTGATATACTATTACATTTTTGGTTGAAAGTGTATATTTTATTTGCTGCTTGAACAGATATGAATTCACTTAATGATAGATTGTTTTCTTTTTAAAAAAATGGACATTAGCAAAATAAATAGAATTTTCTTGGTAAGTTTAATTTAGTATACATTTTTGTTAATTTAACTGGAAACGATTATGCTTGGATATTCAGTACATTGAAATGGATTCCTTGTGCACTAATTTTGAGTCCTTGGTGATGAGGTTATAGAAAAAACATTTATTGATATTTTCAAATGTCAGTGATACATTGAATATTTCCACAGCATTCAATATTGTCAGATGTTTGAATGGTACATGGTGTGTTGTATTTGAAATAATTTTCCTTTACTTGAGAGTGAATATAAACTGGAAAGAATAATGATTATATTTGATATTAAGTCTCTGAGTTATGTAGAACTTTTTTTTTTTTTTTTCTTGCGGTACACGGGCCTCTCACTGCTGTGGCCTCTCCCGTTGCGGAGCACAGGCTCCGGACACGCAGGTTCAGCGGCCGTGGCTCACGGGCCCAGCCGTTCCGCGGCACGTGGGATCTTCCCGGACCGGGACACGAACCCATGTCCCTTGCATCGGCAAGCGGACTCTCAACCACTGCGCCACCAGGGAAGCCCGAGTTATGTAGAACTTTAATAATAATACATGAATATAGATGGATCAACTAGATGGTCTGATTAAGAAATAATGTTTTAACTATTATAAAGCAAAAATGAAAAATTAAAATTCTGTATTAAGCCAATAATCTTTTAAGCGTTTCCTGGCAAATTTCCATAGCCAGAGTAGGAAATTAAAATCGTGTGGTTGTCAAATTTTTATAATAAAGATTTTTCAACTAGTGTGGTTTCATGAGGTAATGTTAGAATTGAATTTTAACCTTCAGATTTCAAAACAACCTTCTTAAAGTTTAACACAGTGAAAATACAGTAAATCCACAGAAACTGTACCATTATGTTAAGAAGAAATGAAATGAACTTCCATGGACTACTCCAATCAGAAATGCTCTCAGACTTCAAAATGAAGCACAGTAAGTGTTAGTGGAAAATCGCATTCCCATTTAGGACAACGGAAGAACATTAATTGACTTAAGCATGGACCTTTTGGTTTTTTATTATATGTTTTATGAATTTTATTAATTGGCATAGACATTAAAACATAACTAAAATCAAGTAGGGAATAACTATTAAACTTTCAATTATAGATATGTTACCTATCATTTGCCAAGTAAGGAAGACAATAACTTTGGAAATGAGGCCACTTTTTAAAGGAGATGCCATTTCTGTGTGGTAGGATGACAGTTATTGATTAGAATCATAGATTGTAGTTATCACCCTAATTTTTAGTAAAGAAATGGAAGTGCAGGGAGATGGTTGCTCATTCAGGGTCATACAGCTGGTTTGTGACAAAAGTGAGGCTCAAAACCTGGCTCTTTATAAAAAACTTGCTATGGCAGATAGTCAAGAGACGACCAAGGTCAGAAGACAGTGGATCAACCCAGAATGAAGACTCCGTGCTTCCAGTGCAGGGGCGGGTGGGTTCGATCCCTGGTCGGGGAACTAAGATACCACATTACACGAGGCCAAAAAAATAAAATAAAACATAAAGGAAATGTCAAAAAAAGAAATAAATAAAAAACTTGCTATTGAAATTCCAAACAATCTGTATTTTGATAAGACAAAATACAACTTCAATAACAACAACAAAAAAATAGCTTAAAAAATATTTTAAAAAACCTTCCTAATCCATTTGCATTATTAGGAATAAATTATGCATAGCAAATTAATTTCATTTTTATATACCTTTAAAGAATATTTTGATGACAACAGTAGTTAAAGGCGGACATCTAAGGAATATAGCATATAAACATTATACAAATCCCTTTTCAAAAACAAAAAAGTCAAAACCTTGCAATAAAAGTCTTAAGTATTTTCTAGGTTATACGTCAGTAGCTATAAAAGGGAGAAGAAAGAAAGAGTTATCTATTAAATGTTATTTAGAATTCTCTTCTGCTTTTCAATTTTAAAAACTTGGAATGTATCTAAATTTTTTTTTTATGAGGTTACCAAAAATCTAATGTTAGGAAGTACGTGCAAATAATTTCCCTTTACCTGTATATGACTTCTAGACTCTGCCCTACTTCTCTAGTTAGTTCTCTGTCTAGCTTGATTTAATATATTCTACGAGCCTCTGAATAAAAGACTGTGTATTTGTTATATTTGTGCCTTAACTTTAAAAATCCAGGAATTCAACTGTTCAGATGTACAGATTTATTTTCTGCCCACCATTTAAGTTTTTTTTTTTAATTGTTTGTGGATTAGTTTTAGGAAACATACTTTCTTGTAGTTACCATAAGGTGCCAATCATATGATGACAAATTTGCCATTGTCTATAGTTTTATGGAGTAGAAGCATACAGTATTTTCAAAATGAACTTTTAAAAAAGATCTTCCTGAGGGAAATGTGAATTTGACTAGGAATTCCCAGGTAGTTTTAAAACCTGGCCCTGTGTTTCATAAAATTTAAGTATATCTTGAAAGCATCATTCTATGATCTGAAATTTAACCAAAGAGATGGTATTTTGTGTGATATGATTGAAATAGCGTAAGGAGTGAAACATTTTATGTCTTATGTGAATTGTTGAGCTTGTTTCTGGTTGGTTTCAGATTTCTGGTTTGTGGTGTCTCTTAAGATTTTTATGTCTATAATATACATTTTTTGATGATGTGATATCTACAAAATAGTCTTTCCATACCAGGCCATCTTCTCGGTATGTCAGCTTTACTTCAAGCTCAAGTCAGTGCTAGATGGATTACTAATACCTGTATGTCTCTTTTGCTTTTAATGATAAATTTAGAAAAGATGAAGGAACAAGGAAAATAATTAAATATTAGCATTATTTAGTAGTGAGGTGTTAAAACGAATAAAGAAGTTGAATAATTACATGCTGTGCTCAGTCTTTGTGTACTAGAAAATATAGCTAAAAGCATAAAATGTATTATATAGTATCTTAATCTAGTACAGATACAAATAAGAAATGTATAGATAGATTAAAGATAAACTCTACTTATGTGTGGCCTTAGAGTCTCCACTATCATTTGACGAAAAGAGGGTGAACAAATGGGAGGAACTTTTCCTTATGGAAAGTTCTCATCTGTTTCAGGTTTATATATATATATATATATATATATATATATATATATATATATATATAAAACTGTAGTGATTATTTCCTTTAAATTTTTAAGATGAGGAAAGGTACTATTTAGATTTTACAGCTGTGACCATAGAGGTAGAAAATAATAGCAGAGTGTGCTAAGTCCTACCAGAACCTTCTATACCATAATGCTTTGAAGAAAATTTTGAATATTTCTGAAATATTAGCATTTCAGATCCCTAAGAATTGGAATTAACTGTATAAATGCATGTATGTATAGTATGTGAGCAAAATGCAACGGATACTTGTGACTCTTTTGTTAGGTTATGAGCTTAAGCTGGTTCCTTTAATTCTTGCTTTATTTTCATATCATGCTAGTCTTTTGCTTATTTTGCACATTTGCGTTTTCATTCTTTTACCACCTTTCCCTTATGTTTTAATCCTGCCCCATTTTTTCACATGACAGGAAAAAGCCCGATCATATCAGGTACCAAATGGCTTCCTTCCCTCACCCCTACCTTACTCCAGTTTCCTCTTTGGCACGAGAAAGCTCATAATTAACCTGCATTTCAGTTGGATTACTTGCAATGGATATAAAGTCTCATGTTTTAAATTGGGAAGAAAATGTAAACTTCTTATTTGAGGAATGGAATTATACCTTTTCATTGCTTATCTCCTCAGTTTGTTTTAATCTGGAAAAAAACATTTGATATGTATATAGTTATCCAAAGAAGATATAGATTGAGTAATACGAATACCTTTATATATATATATATATATATGTGTCTGTATTTTTTAAGGGAAATAAGCTAGTAAATGCTTTTTAAATTTTTTAAACAGTAATTAGGAATTAGCCCCTTTGGTAACCACCTTATTAATTATGTTTAAAGGAAACATTGTCAATTCCTAGCTTTTGTTTGTTTTACCATTTTGGTCTTTTTCCTTGTGAAAAACTAAATTGAATTTTAGATAAAGGAACATATACATGTTCAGGCTTTTAATTTTGTTAAATGTTCACCTTTTTGGCACCTATGTGCCAAATGTGTGCATGAATCCATCATCTGTATAGTTTTAGTGATAAAACTTCTACAGATTTAGAAGTCTGACTTTTACCCATGTTCTTGATTTTGAGTTCCAGGACTAGTGCTCAAAAATTGTAAAAGATACTTGATTTATTTTTTAATGTATTCCCTCCCCCCCCCCCCAAATTTTGTCATCCTATGGCTCTCATTGGTATTTAAAAATTAATAATATTTGTTTATGAATGTAATATTTTGGTCTAAAATCTTTATTATGTTGAGTTATCTCAGTTTGAGATATAAAGTGGTGTCTTAGTTTTCTTAAAACCAAGAAATTTTCCTTTTTAAAAATTGTTTTATATTTTGGCTTTGTGGTCAGTTTGTGAATCCTGCAGAATATAGTGTAGTTGTCAGCACAATGCTTTCTAACATTTGTCTTTTTTATTATTTAATTACCTTTTAAAGAATCTTCAAATTGCAGGTAGCATAACTTGAAATATTAAATATTTTTCCATATCGCATAGACTATGAACTGTCTTATTTTTCCTTTTATTAAAATTGTTAATAATAACTAGGATTATCCTACAGGAGCAATTTAAAATTATATTTTATTTTACTTACCGGATTAAGGTCTTCATCAATGTAAATGAGTAAAGTTAGCTCTTTTTTCTTTTTTTACTGGCAGAGGAGGGGAGATAGTATCACAAGACATACTGATCTTAGTAATTAAAATACTTTTCTACCTAGGATATATTGTGGGGTTTTTTTTCCTTAGGAGATGTCAAATTAAGATGAATTTATAGTGTCTTGAATTTATAGTGTATACAAAAACTAATGATGTGAGAAAGTTACCCGGAAGCAGATAGGTGGTAGGGGAACTGAGTTTCAGAAATACAAATGATCTATAAAGTTAATAATCAGAGGAAGTTGTCTCTAACAAAAAAAATGTAAGCTTTTATCTAGTATTTTGTTATTTATGTTTAGAGGCTATTCTAAGATTCAGCAGGTCAAAAGAAATTTATTTTTTGAAGACCTCAGAAGCATGAAAAGTTTACATGGATGTTTTTCCATTGTGCAATAAAATTCATTGTAGTTTTTCATCAAATTATATAATATGATTACTCTATATAAAATATAAGAATTTATATTAATATGGTTTACCCTACTTCAAATGATTTTTTTAAAAAACACTTTAATCAATATCAGAGATTGTTTCCATTGCATGTCATCCATGTGGCAGGGCTGCACCATTTTGTTTGTTTGGAGGTATTTCCTTTAACATTTCTAACCAACCATGTGTTCCAAAGCAAAGAGACCCAGAAGTTCTTCCTTTTCTAGCTCACCTCTTGATGATTTGCATTTAGAGGCAACCCACTTGGTTTTATCTAGATGCTTATTTAACAGTCTCTATTTTAATGGTAATGGTGATACCTTTTTAAATAGCAAGAAAACCTAACAATCTGTCTAGCTTAAAAATAGAAAAGCATCTAATCATTTTCTCAGCTTTGGAGAATTAACTTAATTTTTTAAAATAGAAATTCTATATATGTCTAAATACAATTTTTAGTGCTTTGTATTAGTATCAATGAAAAGGTAGAATCTCTATCTGCTAATAGATTAATAACTAATGTTTATTATAGAAATCATCTCACATGAAACTAATTTTAAAATAATGACTCAAATATTATTTTACCTTTCATGCTTGATGAGAGTTTTTGCTTCCTTTTATGAATGGCTTTTGGCTGTGATTTTTTTCTTTTTTTGTAAGTTTTTAGGTCCTTTTACTGTTTTAATAAATTAGAATTAGTAAATATGCCATACGTAGCTTAGTTTTTTCTTCTAAAGAACATTGCAAGTAAAGTGTTTGCCAGTTAATGTATAGTAATGAGCAGAACAATAGTTGGGTGACTCATTTTTAGTCATAACTTTGATTATTCTGCTTAGAAGTATTTTACATGAAAGTAAGCCCAAGTGAATTGGCAACTATCTCCTGTGATGTCAGTTCTAAAAGGATGATACAATTTTCTGTTTTGCTTAACAAATCAAATGCTGGATTAGCTTCAGAGAGGTTGAAAACAAAGCACCATTTATTTCAGTCTTTTATTGTATACAAATGAAATCTTATTTATAATATAATTTTATTTCTACTTTATAACAAAAGCAAATTATTTGGGGGGAAAGACTTATTTTTGAGGAAGCTCAAAAGCTAAATTTTTATTTTAAAACAATTATTATTTGGTAATGACATAAAGGATGACAACTTTTGTTAGGATATAAGTTTCTGACATAAAAATGAATCAAAATATAGTAATTTTATTTTCCTAATCTGTGGTTTTAAAATTGCCTGAAATTGTTTTTTTACTTTCAGTAGTTATCTCATTGACATCAGTTTATATAAAGCAAAACAAAACAATGCACTTCTGAAAACATAATTACCATAAACTGATTTTCTAGTGCTTTCCCCAATATTTCTTTCCTAACAACAACTGAAATAAATTATGTTTGTGAAAACGTAATCTATTTTGTATTTATTTAGACGCTGGTTTTCAATACAGAATAATCAGTTGGTTTACCAGAAAAAGTTTAAGGTAGGTGTTTTGTTAGTTAAGTGAAAACCCATTGAGTCCCCAGTTTAAGTTTTTTAACTGTTCCTTTTGGTAAAGCATTGAAGTCCATAAATATGCATGTGTGCAAGATTAATGTTTATTAGTTTTATTTTGGGGTATATATAAGAGGACTCAGAAGTGGAAAGTGTCAACATTGTGTCCTGAATTCTTTTTTTTTTTTTTTTTTTGCGGTATGCGGGCCTCTCACTGCTGTGGCCTCTCCCGTTGCGGAGTACAGGCTCCGGACGCGCAGGCCCAGCGGCCATGGCCCACGGGCCCAGCCGCTCCACGGCATATGGGATCCTCCCGGACCGGGGCACGAACCCGCATCCCCTGCATCGTCAGGCAGACTCTCAACCACTGCGCCACCAGGGAGGCCCTGTCCTGAATTCTTAGTTCCTAGCTTTGAGATGGATTTTTCTGTGTCCCAGGATTATTACTTTTATTCCTTCACATGTCCAGCTGTGAGACAGGAATTCCCTAGTACTGTTTTGATGCTGAAGGAAAGGGTGCCTTTTAAGAAATATCACCTTAGGGCCAAAAGTGGTAATGGAGAAAGGTTAATACTTACATTAAAGTGTAAGCTTGAATTAATTTAAATAGAAACTTTAAAATTTGTTAATATTGTTTTTACATATTTGTTTTCCTGAACCTGATTTTAAGAGTGAGGTATTTTTATTTAATGGAAAGGCGTAATGAAATTATGTGACTTGAGAATGTTAAAGATGATTAGAGAAAAATAACTATTAGTTAATTGATGACTTGATTTTTACCTGGTTAGCCTTTATGAATGACGTATTCAACTGTAAATTTCAAATATCCACTTTACTCTTGAGATGACACAATGTGAAATTTTACTTGCTATTCTATGGTAGCAGGTTTATTCCGTACAAGTTCTTTATTCTAACTAATTAGTCCATGGTTATTTCTACTCTGATAAGCTTGGTTTTGAGTTTATTTTTTTATTAAGTACTAAAAAATGATGAAAATTTTCTCATTTTCTTAGGTATTTTAAGAAGCACATATAGGCTTCTTATTTTTCTTTCAGTTATTTAAACTTGAATCATGAAAGGCTTCTTTTTTTGGAGGAAAGTAGCTTTTATTATATGTGAGTAAGGATCAGGAGAGAAATCGATATGAAAGAAAATAGAAGAAAATGAACAGAAAGCTAACATTTATTGAGCACTTGCTAATTAACTACCAAGTGTTGGACTAAGTTTATATAAACTATTTCATTTAATTCTTTTTTTTTTTTTTTTTTTCTTTTTGCGGTATGCGGGCCTCTCACTGCTGTGGCCTCTCCCGTTGCGGAGCACAGGCTCCGGACGCGCAGGCCCAGAGGCCATGGCTCACGGGCCCAGCCGCTCCGCGGCATATGGGATCCTCCCAGACCGGGGCACGAACCCGTATCCCCTGCATCGGCAGGCGGACTCTCAACCACTGCGCCACCAGGGAGGCCCTCATTTAATTCTTATACAGCAGTTTTATGAGGCAGATAAAATTATTAACAAGGCAGAATTACCTTTATTAGTTATATCTATGTTGATAACTCCTATTTCTAATCTAAAATAAGATAAAATATAAACCTTTAAAATTAGACCATTTATTCCAAGTACTGTTTTTAAGTATGTTTTTATTGGTAGTTGGTATTTAAAACCTAGGTTGATAAATATGGGAGTTTTGTTTCCTTATTGTAGGATAATCCCACTGTGGTGGTGGAAGATCTAAGGCTCTGCACAGTGAAACATTGTGAGGACATAGAACGACGATTCTGCTTTGAGGTGGTCTCTCCAACAAAGTGAGTGGTTCTAAAGAATTTGAGAGTTGCTTTTATGTTTCCATAGCTTGTCTTAAAGAATTTTCCAGAATACAGAGAGATCTGTGTTGCAGTTGTCATTATATGAGCTAAAGAGGAAAAAACTGCTCTAAAAGTAAATTTTAATAATTAATGATTACACATATTAAGTCAGATATTTATGTAACTTCTACCCAGTATCGCATTCTTTAAATTCTATGAAGATGATTGATGTGGCCATGTGAAAACATATTAACTGTCATGGTAATGAACTGAAGTCATATATCAGATAAATTTCTTTGATAACTATCATTTCATATATCTACCCAATGGAAAAAATTAATATTATTTTATGTGACAAATTTAAAGTTTTGTTTTTTTTTTTTTTAATATACAGGAATGGGTGATTTGTTTTCAGTAGGTAATTTATTTCATTGGTTCCTTGATTTCTTTATGAACATACCCTGTCGTAAAGATAGGTGAAATAAAACCTTTCAACAGAAATTAGTTTCTGTTAGAAAATTATTAAATAGCAAAGTGGACAAAAAAGTAAACCTTCTTATTTTTTGGTTTAATTTAGTATCTGAGAAAACAATGTTATTTCCTTTTAGAAGTTGTATGCTTCAGGCAGATTCTGAAAAGCTGCGCCAGGCATGGATTAAGGCTGTTCAGACCAGTATTGCTACTGCTTATAGAGAGAAGGGTGATGAATCGGAGGTTAGTAAACAATATTGTAATACCAAGTGATACATTGACAAATTTTCTAATTTTAGTCGCAACATTGCATGATTATTAAAACTTTCTTTTTTATGGAGGATAATTTTTTTTGTAATTGAAATGGGTTTTATTTTTAAATTGTAGATTCAGTTCTCTTGCATTTCTCTTTACTTATTTTATATATATGTGTAATATATATTTAATATATATATTTATGTTTAATCCAGTATTTCAATATGTGTCCTAGGTATTCTGATGCAAGTATTTTTCCCCAAATATTTTATTATTCTAATAAAACAGTGAATGTGAAAGGTATTTAAAACTAAAACTGGGTGAAAAGCAAAAAAGGAAAGCTCATATTTTTAGTGGAAATCTCCCTGGAGAAGATAAGCTGAATATAGAGTCTTGGGTTGTAGTCTGGCTTTAGCTACCCAGTGAGTTTACAAACTCTTTTGAGCAAGGCCATGAGTGAGTCTTAGAAATGGAACTCACCACTTCCTCCCACTAGCTTCCTGAAAATGTGACATTTGTGAATCTGTACATGTCTGAAAATGTCTGTATTCTATCCTCACATTTGTTTGATAGTTTGGTTGAGTGTGGAATTTTTAGGTTGGAAATGATTATTCTTAAAAATTTTAATGGCAATGTTTTTCTTGTTTTCAGAGTCGTTGGAGTCTTTCTTGTTACCAGTCGTTAGTATTCCTCCTCTCCAATTTCTTTGTTTTCTTTTTCTGGAATTTCTGGACTGGTCTTATGATTTTCTTATTTTTTGTGTTTTTCTTCTGCATTCTGGGAGATTTTATCAGTTAGTCTTCGAAACCTTCTATTGAATATTTCAGTTCTGCTAGCACATATTTAATTTCCAAGAGTTCCTTTTTGTTTGCTGAATGTTTGTACATTGTTCTTTTTTCATACATGCAGTGTTAGAGTTGTGGTTCTTAATCTTGACTGCACATTAGGATAACACAAGAAGCTTTAAAAAATCCCAGTGCTTAGGTCCCACCCCAGAACAATTGAATGGAGTTGGGACCCAGGCATCAATATTTTTAAAAGCTTTCTAAATGATTTCTGTGTACAGGCAATGTTGAGAACCATTTTATTAGGGGCTTTCCTTGGCTTTCTGGTAATCTGCTCATGGTTGCAAGTTAAGGACTAACCTCTTTGGAAGCTCTGAGAACACAGTTAGGACTTCGTTGACTGTGAGCTTCAGCAAAGTGTGGACCATTTGTTGAGGAACAACCAGAGTTAGGGTCTTTGGAGTCTTTTCAGCTAAGATTCCCCAGAGAAGACTCACCAGTCTCCTGCATAGGGATAAGGGCCTGGCTTGGAGCTAATTGCTGGGGATCGCAGCATTCGGTGTGTATACATTAATTTAACCCTCTGCCTACCACCTTTTAGGTAAACCCCATCCAGTCACTTTCTGTTTTACTCTCCCAGAGAATAAACCTCTAGTCATTTGTGTGTCTTTGTAGAGAGCAGTCCACTAATGGCAGTGTTGGGGAGGGCACCTTCGATCTAACTGCTTCTTAAACAATCAGTCCACCTACTTTCATCCCCACTTCCAAGATAACTGGTATAAATCCTTGAGTCCTTTGAATATTGTGTGATATAAATTGAGGGACTCTTAGATTTTTCTTATTATTTCCTTAGATTTTACCTTGGTCTACTCAGTTGCCATTCATCCAGCCACTCTTCAGCTCCCCAAGTTTTGTTGCTCTTATTTTCTTTCCTGTTCCCCTATTCTTGTGGATAAATGTCTTAATTTTTTAATTAAAAAAGCTTAAGTTTTTTAAAGTAGATTACAGATATCATGTCATTCCACACTTAATAGTAATTTCTTAATATCGTCTGTAACCCAGTCTATATTCATGTGTCTTCAGTTGTCCTAAAAATGTCTTTTACAACCTGTTTTACAAAGTAAGATCTCTTCTATGACTGGGCATTGCATCTGGTCTTATGTTCCTTGTCTTTCCATCTAGAACAGTTCCTTTTTTTCATAACAATGACGTGCTGAAAAGGTTAGGCTATGTGTTCCTATAGAATTCCTTCTCATAGATTGCAGTATAGATGATGTGTATACTTCATGCTGCAACAGGAGACATACAATATTGTTATCCAGCCACTGTTAATGCTGAAATCTTCTGTGTGAACATGAAGCAGACACATTGGATTAGGGAGATGACAATATGATCCCTCCATTGTCATGTTACATTTCCTTTCTTGTTCCCAGTCTACTTTGTTATTTTGTGTAACAAAATCTACTTTGTGTTACTTTGACCCTATAAGATCTATGCTCCATCAACCATTCATCTAATAGTTTTATAACTGAATTTGTAATTTCATTAGGAATTGCAAAATGATGATTTTCTAATTCTGTCATTCCCATCTGCATTCCTGTGTGAAATACAGGTTTTCTTCATCAACGGAGCTATTTAGTTAGTTTAATAAAATGCTTAATTTTTGGCTTTTAATTACCACATTTGGTTGATTTATTAGCTACCTTAAGTGGGGACAGATATATGTTTTGGGGATATCATTATACACTCGTGGATTTTTGGTAAATACAGTGGGTTCTAATTAATTGCGGTAATTATGCTTTTTTCATATTCAGATTATCACAACTTTGTCCATTAAGGGCTCTGGGTAATTGCCTTTAAAAAAATTCTCTAGTTTTTAGTGGAGTTTTGAGAGGGAACAAATTTAGGTGTGTATCCAGATCATCTTGATGAAGGAGCTAGTGGTGTTGCTGAAAAACCTATGTTAGCAAAATCATACACCAGAAATAGCAGGGATTACAGGAAAAATAGGGATAGGGCCAACCTAAAAAACCGTGTAAGTTTGTAACTTGAATAATTTTGGGGACTTTAAAATCTCAGTAAAAATATTGGCTTGGCCAAAAGTTTGTTTGGTTTTAAGTAAAGATAAAAGACACATTTTTCATTTTCACGAAGAACTTTATGGAACAACTTATTCACTAACCGAATGAGTTTTTTGGCCAACCCAATATTAGCCTAGTTAAATTCCTAATAAATGAACACTATAATATAGAATACAGATAGGACTTAACTTTAAAAATTGGTGAGGGGGGCTTCCCTGGTGGCGTAGTGGTTGAGAGTCCGCCTGCTGATGCAGGGGACACGGGTTCGTGCCCCGGTCAGGGAAGATCCCACATGCCGTGGAGCGGCTGGGCCCATGAGCCACGGCCGCTGAGCCTGTGCGTCCGGAGCCTGTGCTCCACAACGGGAGAGACCACAACACTGAGAGGCCTGCGTACCTTAAAAAAAAAAAAAAAAAAAATTGGTGAGGATAGCTTAAAGGAAGGGTACAGAAGGGTTGAGGCTTTGGTAACATATGCAAAATACATAAAGATCAGAGAGAATGGTGCAGTAAACACTTTCAAGTCATAGCACATGGCCAACATGATCCAAGAAGAATGGGGAGGTGGGTGTCATTTTCAGTCCTGTGTTCCTTGAGATGGCCAGCCCAAGTTCTGCTGTGTTAGTGTACTTTGCTTTCGGCCAAAAGCATTAGCTAATAAAGGAAAAATTGGGACTGAACCAACATGGTTTCTGCATTATGTTGACATCTTTTCTCTATATGATAATTGCTTATGAGCTAATTCACATTATCAAACATGTTTTAGTAAAGCAGATTGTATTTCTTTTTTTTTAATTTTAAAGTAATCAAATTTATAGAGAAGTTCCAAGTATAATACAAACAATTTTTTCCCCTGAACTATTTCAGAGTAAGCTGCTAACATATGCCCCATCACCCATTATTAATTTAGTAATTCCCACAATTAGGACATTTCTCCTGTATAAGCATAGTACAGTCATCAAAATCAAGAAATGAGCATTGATGCATTACTGCCATTTAATTCTCAAATATCATTGTTTTAGCAGTTGTCCCAGTAATGTTCTTTACAGCAAAAAGATGCAGTTCAGAAGCACAGGTCTCTTTTAGTTGTCATGACTCTTCAGTTTCCTTCAGTTAGGAATAGTCCCTCAGTCTTACTTTGACCTTCTTGACCTTGGTTGTATTGAAGATAACAGATTTCTGTAGAATGTCCCTCGTTGTTTTGTTTACTCACAAGGTTATGCATCTTTGGTAGGAATGTTGTATAAATGATGCTGTGTTCTTCTCACTGCATCCTTTCAGGTGGCACAGGATTTTGATTTGTCCCGTTATTGGTGATGTTAACTTTGATCACTTGAGTAAGGTGGTGTCTGCTAGACTTCTCTACTGTAATGTTATCTTTGTAATAGTATTTTGTGTGTGTGTGGGGGGGTACTTTGAGCCTATGTAGATATTCTTTTCCTCATCAGGCTTTAAATTTTAAAATTTAATTATATCAATATAGGCCTCTATTTTATTCAGTGTATTATAATTCATTACTATCATTATTTGTTTTGTTTCTCAAATTGACCCAAGTTTGGCCAATCCAGTGGATCCCTGGATTCTGTATCCTTTTGACATGTTCCCAACAATCGTTGAGTTGTTCTCTACTTTCTAACATGATGAGATGTTCCGAGTTCATCTTCTTGTGGTTTCTCTGTACTAGCCTTGAAATCAGTAGTTTCTCCAAACTTCCCTAGTTCTTTTTGGTGGAGAATAGTTTGTAGAAACCAAGATAAGGGAATATACATGTGTATATACACATATACACACTTACATCTGTATTACTTTATGTATGTATCTATTTGTATTGAAACCATTAGGGCACCTGTTGGTATCTCCAGTCCTGATTTAATATAACAGGGTTTGTTCTAACTCTCTTCCTTTTTATATAACTAAGCCCTTTCTCTGCAGTGAGAAATCTGGCTCCCACTTATTTTTAGCAGGTTTAGTTACATTATCAGTTCCCCTGTATGTGACCAATATCCTTTCCCTGCTGCCATTTCCCACCTGCCAGGCTCTAACATCTCTCACTAGGTGGCACTCCCACTTCGTAGTTCCTCTCTATCCTCAGGCTCTCATTTCCTTTGTTGGGCTGTCTCCCTATGCAGATACCCGCCTTCTGCTGCTTGGGAACAACAACCTGCACAGGGTCACTCTCATTTGAGGGTATGCTCCTCACCCAGCTCAGTCCTCTCTGGCATACTGTATCCCCACACTTTCTTTGCTTAGCCCCACCTAACAGCTATTGAATTGAGTTTCCAAAAAGGGCAAGACAAGGGCCAAATTATATTTCTGTTGATTTTATACTAAAATACTGGCTTGTTGAAATGTTTTTAAACCAGAAGACTTTTTAGGTCATATCTTTAATTGCTTAGGATCCGCAAACTACATGTTTGTATTTGGCCGTTATTGGTATAGACTTTGTTGTTCACTTAAAAAATTAGCTTTTTGCTTATCTACCACCTTTTGCTTTTCTCCTTGTTTCGCCTGAGATTTTAGACATCGTGCATTCTGTTGTTGATTCACTCGTAATTATAATTATGCAATTGATCTCCTCATTAGTAAAAGGCCATACCATTTTCAGTAATTCACTGCAGTAATTGAAACAACTTGCTTGCAGTTCATTGAATACCTTGGAAAAACTTGGTATAAAATAGTATTTATTTTATTCTTGAGTCTTAATAGTCTCACGTGTACTCTCTCTGTCTCTCATCCTGCGTGTTAATTTACTGTTCCCCTTACCCTTTGCCATTTTATCTTGTACATACATTCATTGTGTCGGGTTATTTTTCAATATTAATGTGTTTCTCCCCATAAGACTAAAGGCCAATTGATGGAGGAAACTATATCTTTTCATCCTTGAATCCCCAGTGCTTAGAACAGTGCCTGGCTTAGGCCCATAATAGGCCTTCAGTTTGTTGATTAGAAGCATTTGTTTGGAGCATGTAGTGTGCAACGTAGTATTACAATCCTTTTTTTTTTTTTTAATAATTCTTAATTCTTTTAGAAGCTGGATAAGAAATCATCTCCATCCACGGGAAGCCTGGATTCTGGAAATGAGTCAAAAGATAAATTATTGAAAGGAGAAAGTGCATTGCAGCGAGTCCAGTGTATTCCTGGCAATGCCAGCTGTTGTGACTGTGGTCTGGCAGACCCACGGTGGGCCAGCATCAACCTGGGCATCACCCTGTGTATCGAGTGTTCTGGGATTCACCGGTGGGTAGGCCTGCCCAGGGCGAGAGACTTCTTTCCGTTAAACACACATTGTAAATTATTGTGTCTCATTGGTTAGAGGACCTTTCAACTTGCCTAATTTGACTGCCAGTGTGTTTTTGTATCTTTTATGAAGTGGATAAAATTCTGGTTTGTGAAGTACTTTTGAGGACTTTGATTCACCATTCCTTATTAACTAGAAGATCTATCCCTATTTATGTATGTGTTGAGCCCTATATTAGAGACTATGTCACATTAAGAGAGAAAAATAACTTGCATAATGTGCAAATAGAGACTTGAAAGTTTTATATATTAATGCAGTCTTTTTTTTTCCCCCACTTAGGAGTCTTGGAGTTCACTTTTCAAAAGTACGATCTTTAACTTTAGACACCTGGGAGCCTGAACTTTTAAAGGTGAAATGAATATTTGCTTAAAAATATTTTATGTTTTCACATAAAAGTCAAGATTTAATTAATTAATTTATTTTTTCGCCACACAGCTGTGCAGGATCTTAGTTCCCCTACCAGGGATTGAACCCATGCCCCCTGCAGTGGAAAGGCAGAGTCCTAACCACTGGACTTCCAGGGAATTCCCCAAAGTCAAGATTTTTTTTAGAAACTGGGTTTACAAATGTATGAGTTTCTCAGTGCTAACAGTGAATTAAATTGTATTGGAACATATCTGATGTTATTTTGGCAAATCTGGTGTTTTGTTATTGGTTTTTTAAATTGCTAAGCTTATTATGTAGCACTCTTAACTCCATGTCAGTTCACTTTTTAAGGAAACCAGCACCCCTGCATTTTTATGTTTTCTTACAAATTATCTTAGATTCTGTGCCTTAATTTTATATTTTATAATTATATAAATTCTTGTTAAAAATATGAGATATTGCTGTAGTGAGCTGCGTGATGGATTGGTATAGCATGTCGTTATCATTGCATATTTTAGCATAACACATTTGCAAATTTACATTTTTAAGGGGTAGTAGTCATCAGACTAAGACATCCTTTTTCCTGTGTAAGGATTCGTATCTATGAAAATGTCATAAAAGATTTTAGATCACAACTGGGTTTTTAATAAGATGTACAAAATTTATACTGGTTAATAGTATACCCATTTTAATTCCCACCATTTAGTTTACCATACTGTAAAAAATATACGTTTGTTTAAAGGTTGTAGTGTATTCTACATTTATTTCTGTCTGAAAATTGTGCTTGTGTTTTTATTTCAATCCATAAATAAACCAATAATCCTATCAATTAAGTAAAGTAAAAAGTTTTCTTTGTGGAATCACTGTGGAAACATCTAAATGAAAGTGATTAAGTTGGCTCCTGTGGTAGAGCCCTATTTCGATAGATTCCATAAATTGTTATGAATTCAAAGGAGAAGAAAGTGGGGGGTGGGGGCTAGCAATCTAATTTCTGCATCAACTTTGCATGTAGATGTGAATGAACTCAGTGGATTCAGTTTAGAAGCTTTGGTTGAAACACAACTGTCTTATACATTTAAAAAATATTGAGACTTAAAAAAATATTTAGAAATACTTATAAATAAAGTGTAAGGAGAAAATAGTTTGCTTCAATTCTGAGTTGTTTAAACCTTACCGTGTCTGAACTTAGGCTTCTTTTTTCAGTTAACTTAGCAGATGTTGTGAATGTGTAGCCTTGTGCTAGCCACAGTAAGGGATAGAAATCTGGTAGAAGATGGGTGAGGAGAAACGCTTTCTTGAGGAGTAGTAATCTTTTGGGGAGGTTTTCTGGTGAAGAATGGCAAAATGGTGATATTGCTCTCAGTCCTTGTCTCCTTTTGTTTTAACTTTAAGCATCTTTGTGAAATGAGCATTTGCAGAACATGCAAAAAGAACTAAATAGCTCTGTTTGCTTAAGGATTTATACAGTGCTTTTTAGGAAATTATTGCTTATTTTCTGTCTTTCTGCCAAACAGCTTATGTGTGAGTTGGGGAATGATGTTATGAATAGAGTTTATGAAGCTAATGTGGAAAAAATGGGAATAAAGAAACCGCAACCAGGACAAAGGTACTGTTGTGTTAATGTGTTACCCCATCCCCCCCCACCATCTTGAATATAGCTATTATTTTATTTCACTTAATAATTGATATGTATTATTGAAGCAGACTGTTCAGAAGAGATCATTACTGCTTCTGTTAAAATGTGGCTGTGTCTCTCTTGGGTTTGTTAATTAGATAATTATATTTTACTAGTCAGATAATAAATTATAGTCTCCAGATGAGAGAGAATCTTAAAAATTAAGGCTCCGGGGCTTCCCTGGTGACGCAGTGGTTAAGAATCCGCTTGCCAATGCAGGGGACACGGGTTCGAGCCCTGGCCCGGGAAGATCCCACGTGCCGCGGAGCAACTAAGCCCGTGGGCCACAACTACCGAGCCTGCGCTCTAGAGCCTGTGAGCCACAACTACTGAGCCTGCATGCCACAACTACTGAAGCCTGCACGCCTAGAGCCCGTGCTGTACAAGAGAAGCCACCACAATGAGAAGCCCGTGCATTGAAGAGTAGCCCCTGCTCGCCACAACTAGAGAAAGCCCGCGCACAGCAATGAAGACCCAAAGTAGCCAAAAATAAATAAATAAATAATAAATAAATTTTTTAAAAAAAGGCTGCACACAGGAATATAAAAACTCTTAGCAGTTAAAGGAGACAAAGTTCTGTTAGTGGCAGGCCTTTAAAAAGAGTTAATCTGTTCATTAATATCTCCAAGGATCAAGTTTCTACTACCTACAATGAATAGTATCACATTGTTTGACTTCGTTCTGCAAATATTTGTTAATTATGTATTTCATACATGGCATTATTATATTGAAGAATTACAGATGAAAAGGGTAGCTTCTGGTAGGGAAGAGTACTTACTTAATTGCTCTGTTTGAGATTTTACCTCCAATTCTATATATGGAGACTCTGAACGAAGTGGCCGCCTTCAAGGTAGATAATTAGTTTTGTTGTTCATGTTATTTTTAGACTTTATGATTCTTTATATTAGGTATTAAAATTTTATTTGCCATAATCCTATGTTTGATTATATTTTTATGATATTTAATACTTTTTAAAAGTTATTGCCCTCTAAACCAATACCACTTAAATCAGATTCTTATTTTTTTGCTAAAGCATGTCTGTTTGAGTTATTTCAGACCTTGAGATATCCTATTTTAGCCAAAGACCTAGGCATTTTAGAAAGATGTAAGTAAGAAAAGGTATAGAACAAACTTGGTGTTTTATAGTTGTATCATAAATCAAAAATTTTAAATATACCTTTTTTGATCCCCCTTAAGTTAGAAATGCTGTGTTGTTTTGAAGTAGTGGTCTTACGAAGAATTATGGTCATGACCAGTGATAGTTCAGTATGTGACATTATTTTTCGGAGTAAAAATGGAATTAAAGTTAACTTCTGTAAATTTTAATAGTTTCCTGGTAATGTTTTTCATTCTGTAAAAAGTAAAAGAGAATATGTATAGGAATGAGTGAGCATAGAAATTAAGACAATAAGAGAGTGCCATGTTAATACGTGTGATTTTTCATTTTATTGTTTGTTTTTCATTTAAACATGAAATCATAGTTCATTAAATATTGGGAAGGAAAACATGTTGTGGAATGTTGCAAATTCAGTTTTAACTAGTATGACATTTAGTGACTTTCTTTGAAAAATTCAATATGTAATGGCTTCTTTTCAGTATTAGCCATGCTAAGAGATTAAGCAGAACATCATGACATTTTTATGTATACCAACCAGACAGGAGAAAGAGGCGTATATCAGAGCAAAATATGTGGAGAGGAAATTTGTGGATAAATATTCTATATCATCATCACCTCCTGAGCAGGAAAAAAAGGTTGTCTCCAAAAGTTGTGAAGAAAAGAGGCTGAGCATTTCTAAACTTGGGCCAAGTGAACAAGTTAGAGCATCTCTCCAAAGTTCAGGTATTACAGTTTACTTGTTTTCTATATAAATATTTTCTTAAGCTGAAGTCACTTTCTTAATCTCTGAATTAGTAGCTGTTATAGATTTTTTAAATGCTAAAACTGTTTTGTTCTGTATATCCTACAGAAAAATTGGATTTCTCTGTCTTTAAAACAGTTAAATTTAAGTAGTGTTCTGATAATTTACATTTCTAGGTACACTTGACCGTTGAACAACTCGGGGGTTGGGGCACTGACTCTCCAATCAGTTGAAAATTCTCATATAATTTGTAGTTGGCCCTCCATGTATGCGTTTCTTCCATGTCTGCTCTGCAGTTCCTCTGTATCATTGGTTCTGCATCCGTGGATGCCACCAATCCCAGATCATGTGGTACTGTCGTATTTAGTATTGAAAAAATCTGGGTATAGGTGGACCCACGTAGTTTAAACCTGTGTTGTTCAAGGTTCAACCATAATGTGTATATTCTTAAGGAATAAAACTGCTTAAAATGGAAGGGGAGATGGGAATTGCAAATCTGTCATGCAAAAAGCCCTAAATATCTGATTAACCACCTAATAGCCTTCCTGTTTTTTCCTCCTAAATTTTTCCCAGTAACGTTTTTTCCTGCCCTTTTCCCTTCTTATGGCCTGCTTTGTGCTTTGCTAACTTGCATGTCCCCAGTGATTGCTGTAAATAGCGACGAGGCCAGGCGGGAGTCTCTGTTCTGTCCTGATGAGCTAGATTCACTCTTCTCCTACTTTGATACTTCTTCAAAACTACGTAGTAGTAAGTACTGCTCTTGTGGAGCATTCCAAGTCTGTGCCCGTGGTCATTGTGCGGTGTGGCCATTTCTCTAGATGTTACCCATTGTCTCAGAATTACACATCACTTACAGTCATACAATAAATTAACTCTTTACTACCCCTGACACATTACGGGGTAATGAGATATGTTGCGACTCTGAAAATAAATTTATTGCCAGGCTTCATGACTGATTCATATTTTGATAAGTGAAGTGTTCCAAAGGATTAAAATTGTCATAAATTTATTCTACTGGTGGTGGCTGAGATCACGTTGATGTATCAGAGCTCATTTCAAAACCTCATTGATTGTGGGACTTTTTTTCTTAATGGTGCAAACTTTAATCACTAGCTGGTTTTTCTTTAAAACAGTCAAAAGTAATGACAGTGGAATCCAGCAGAGCTCTGATGATGGAAGAGAATCTTTACCTTCCACAGTGTCAGCCAATAGTTTATATGAGCCGGGTGAGTTTTGGTGAAATTCAATGTTAATTGGTATTGTTTGCTGAAAAATGCATGTGGAAAATGCCAAGTTTGATTAAATAGTTTCTGAAGGAAGTGGTTAGTCTTTTAGAAGGTACTAAGGGGCAGTTAATACTGCTGAATGAGAAAGCAGCTGTTTTCATATTTGGAAGTTCTCTCTTAGCTGTACATTTTTCTAAGCCTCAAGATATGTGTCAATAGCTAAGGATAATTTTTAATCCACGTATACGGTATTTCTTATTACCCGTTATCTTTTTTTGTGGCTGTCTTTTCTTATTAGGAGAAAAAGATCAGCAAATCCCCCACATCCCCCCCCAAGTTAGGTTTTTCTTCTGACCTGTGCTTTCCTCCTATATTCTCTCCTTTATGATTTCAGTGGTTATGATCTTGCAGAATACTCAGGATAGTAAGCATTCTTTAAATTATTTGAATTGCTTGTACTGCAAATTGTGATGATGGTATTGGACCATTCTAGGAATAAAGTGAGGTTTGATCTAGTAGTGAAATCCTTTAGGGATTCTTACTGCCTCTTCTGAGTCTCTAAGTCCAGGCTTATAGTCATATATACCTAATTTTAATCTAATACAGAGTAATTTACCTATCCATTGGATACTGGCAAGACCATAAAGGCCTGGTGTACTAGTGGATGTATTTATAAGAGAAGAAAGTTGTGGAGAGTGATTAGTCTACAGGAAATAAGATTCCTTTGTGAACATCTCCCATTAGCTCATTTTGTTAAACTAGTGGTTTCTTATGTCACAACTTTCATACTGTGATACAGGTAAGAGTTCGCTTTTTTAAAAAGCTGTGGTAAGATACACATAACGTAAAATTTACCATCTTAACAATTTTCAAGTGTACAGTTCAGTGACATTAAATCTGTTCACACTGTTGTGCTGCCATCACCACCATCTATCCACAGAACTCTTTTCATCTTACAGAACTGAAATTCTGTACCTATGAAGCAATGACTCCCCATTCTTTCCCTCCCTCCTTTCCAAGAGCTCATTTTTATTGATGTATTTGTGTTTGCTTTTCAGAGGCAGAAAGGCAGGATTCTTCTGTGTTTCTCGACTCTAAACATCTTAATCCAGGACTACAGCTTTATAGGGCTTCGTATGAAAAAAATCTTCCTAAAATGGCTGAAGCTTTGGCTCATGGCGCAGATGTGAACTGGGCTAATTCTGAGGAAAACAAAGCAACACCACTTATTCAGGCTGTATTAGGGGTATGAATTTGTAAATTCAGGTCTTCAGTGGTAGTAGAGCATAAAAAAAATCATAATTCATTTTGAGCATAGCTTTAACATTATTGTTTGCTTTAAGAGATGGGATAGAAAGTAGAAGCAGCAGCTAGTAGTGATTTCTGAACATCACTTTGTGTAAGCTCAATTTTTTTCTTAATGAGGGAGTTCTAGTAATGAAAGTAGTGGGTTTTGCGAGATCACAAACTGCAAATTGAATCCCAGTTAGAAGTAGTTCTTGGGAAGAAAATAATATAATTTATCATTTTTGCAGGGGGGTATTTTCTCTTTTGGGGAAAATACAATAGAAAGGCTATTAGAATAAAGTAAATACTCTGTTAATAGAAATATATTGTTGTTTCTCCATTGTTATCTTCTTTTTTCCTCTAAGGGCTCTTTGGTGACATGTGAGTTTCTCCTTCAGAATGGTGCTAATGTGAACCAGAGAGATGTGCAAGGGCGGGGACCACTGCACCATGCCACTGTCTTAGGGCACACGGGGTAAACTAAGTGCTTATATATTTAAGTAGATTTTATTTGAAAAAATTATTTTGAAATAATGTTTTGCTCTTTCTCAGGTTAAGATTGTTAGCTAGAGCTTGTAAAGTGTTACTTTCCTTGACTTATACGGTCATGCTGGAACTTAAAATTTTTTTAAATTTCATTCAGAAAAAAGATATGGTTACTTTTCAGATAAGAATATTGCCAAGCTTACTTTGAACTTTACTAATTCTTTATATAGATCTGTTTTAGTATTTAAAACTGTGGTGAAGTTGTGGTGATTTCATCAGACAACTTAAGTCTGTATTTGTGTATATTTATGCATGTACATACATTATGTACATAACACATACATTTTGGGAGAGTTTTGTAACTTTGTAAATTTTAGTTTTCCCACAAGGTAGTTAATTCTTATTTTGTGCTATTGATGTGTGACTTCTGGAGCAATATTTTAGATGCACAAAACAATAAAGCCATAAAAATGGGCTTTCTACTAGAGGGTACAAATAAAGTCAAAATATTGGCCTTATATAAAGTTTGTGTCATAGGTCATTGTTTTTCAATAAAACATCTCAGGATCTCCAAGTCTTATTACCTGGACAAACAAGAAACTGTCCTTTTTTAATGTTTATTTATAGCATCTTCTATTTTCATCATAGCTTGTTTTGTTTCCCTCTATTAGCAAGAAGATTCAGTTCAATAACTTTATCATAAAGACTTTTCTCTACTTAAAATGGTTGTATTTAACTCATCCTTTGTATTTTCTTCATAATCATAATCCCATTTTACTTTATAGACTCCATTTATTCATTTTTTTCATTTTTGTCAGTTTCTTCAAGTTATGAATATTTGTGGATTACAGCGGCAAGATTGCTTCCCACTCGTTGCTGTTGTATTATCGTTAATGTTTTATGATGTTAACATTGCCTTGGCTTTCTTCTTTCCCAGATAATGACCTTGAGTGATTTTTGTTTTATTTATGTTTATAGTTATCTGTGTACATCTTTTTATGATATTCTTCGAGGGTAGGGACCATAATTTATACATCCCACTATGCTGTATATTATTAGGTTAAATGTGAAAATATCATGAGATTTATAAAATGTTGATCATGGTAGATTTTTATTATTAGGGTCAATATTCAGTACATCTTTGTAGAATGAATCAAGAATTTCCTAATGAAAATGTTATTTCTTTAAGTAGTGCTTTTTATTTCTTACGGTGAATACTAATTTTTTTTCTTATCGGCAATATCTCAAAAACGCTGTTCCCTTAAACAGGCAGGTATGTTTATTCCTAAAACGAGGTGCCAATCAACATGCCACTGATGAAGAAGGGAAGGACCCTTTGAGTATAGCTGTGGAAGCAGCCAATGCTGATATAGTGACCTTGTAAGTGTTTTCTTTTCACTTGATTATTTCCCATACACCGTATTACTTAATACAGGGTTTAAACGTAGAGTTTCGTGTGTAGGCATGAAATTTAAACTTGGTTCTTTACTAGAAGCCATTTACTTCTCTAAGCACGTTAAATGCATGAAGCACTTTATATACATGAACTTACTTGGTTCCCACCTCAACCCTGTGAGGAGGGTTTTATTATTATCAGCCTCATTTTATAAGGAAGCCAAGCCACAAATAATTTGAGAAACTAGTAAGTGGTAGAGCTGGGATTTGAAACCAAGAATTCTGGCTCTAAAACCCATGTGCTTAGCCACTTCTGTTATACTGCCTGGCCAGTAGGAACAGAAAATCAGTAACTTTTCTGATTCTTTAACTCTCAGTACAGTACTGGGGTGGGAGTTGGATTGGTATAGTAACAGGCAATTTTTCGACTACCTCAGGAATTAGAGGATTATAAGCAGGGAAGCCAACTGCATTGATGTTAGTAACTTTTGCAGTTGCATTTCCTTTGGGCAGTGATAATTAGGGGACCTGTTTGTACTTATTTTTTTAAAGAATCATTCGTATGAGTACTCTATTTTGAGGTAAAAATATTTGTTTTGGAATGTTTGAATACAATTTAACATGACCTACTAAAGAAAGAATCTTGAGGTCTTTATTTGATTTTCATCTTAGATCAGAGTTGTTCATTACACTTGGAATCTAGGAATGTGGTTGTCACCTACACTTTGTTGTTATGTAGGAAGTCTCAAGCATATGTTGTATGAATCGCTTATTCATTCTATTCTGAATGAAGCCCAGGATTGCCGATTCCCTGTTAAATAAGTAGAGATAGTTCCATCTACGCTACTGAATTTTAGTCACTTACAGATAGAAACTCCCTTGACTGTCTTGAACTCCTGAGCTCCCACTGAGAATTCTTGACTTGCCATATATCACCCCTCCCTGACCCTTGCCAGATTAAAACAAAACGAAAAAACAGAAGAGCAAAACATATTTTCTCTGTACTTAGCTTCTTTTCCTCACTGGAGGGGTTATTGTTATTATGGAGACTATTGTAGGAAAATTTAGATTTATTAAATCATTATAGACTTAAAATTGGAGAAAGATAAGTTATTAAAGGAAAGATAGGAGTGATATACAGAGACATTAACCCTGGCTGCAGCTTCCCAGGCAATTCTTACAGTAATGGCCCTTCTTCCCCCAAAATACGGTTCCAAATTGTCTAAGTTTTCTCATTTTGCTTTATATGAGGACGTCAGTTTTACTTACAATTTTCTGAAACAGGCATCCTCTGTGAAAAGTCCAAATGCCAAAAAGGGAGACTTATCTTGCTATTATTAATTCACACAATGGTTGGAAAGGAAATGGCAGGGAATTGTGGTACTTTGAAGATAAGAAAAGCCCATGTCAGATGCGGCACCTTGCCAGAGAGAGCATGTTAGAAGAGGGTGACAGAAGTCTGGGAAGGCGATGAGGATTTGGCGGCCTGGAGGACAGGCAAGAAGTACTGAGTAGGAGAGGGGCACCACAGGTAACATTTGCCTGTTTCAAAGTGTTGCTTAAAGTTAGTAAGAAAATGAGAGGAAATTCTTGTTTTCTTAATCCAGTGCTACAGGTCTTCCTGCTGCCAGGATAAATAACCCAAAAAAGAATGTATAATCAATATGGTAACCACGCAAAAATCTTGGTAACCTGTGGTCACTTATAATGTCTGTAGGTCAGAATATATCCCCAGTATTTATAGATAACACATGCTATTTATACATCTGGAACTACCGTACCTCAGGGTGAACCAGAATGAACTTATGACAGGCTATTGCTTCCATTCTATAGAAGCAATAATTTCAGCAGATGGCAGTTAAAGTTTGACAGGTTGCTTTAGGAGCCAGGAATTATCTGTGTCTGGAGGAAGTAAGCTGCTAGAGGTGCTGCCAGGAACCTGCTTAAACAGAACTGAAATGCCCTTGTTAGAAGTCTGTTATTGTCTTCTCTCATGAGAATTGTATAAGATAAAATAGTTATTTTTGTATCTCAGATTGCTGGGCCTGATAAACTAAAAGTACTTTTGTTTCAGTGGCAAATACTGGTAAAAGAAAAAATTACATGAATACGTCTTAGCTGCGTATGTAATTCATTAGTTTATGAATATTTATATTTTATAACTTATCTAAAAAATTCTTTTATTTAATTTTAGGTTACGTTTAGCAAGAATGAATGAAGAGATGCGGGAATCAGAAGGACTTTATGGACAGCCAGGTCAATATTCTACTAATAACCATACTGAAATGCAGTATAAGAAATGCATCCAGGAGTTTATCAGTTTACAATTGGAAGATTCATAGTTCTTTAGCAAACTAACTTAATGCTACAGAGTTTTTATAAATTACTTGTAAATTGTGAGTTGTTAGGTGTATACTGTACTTACTGAATTCTTGGGAGTGGCTCACTCCCGAGCCTTTAAAAATCCATAACTATTCCTATTACAGAACACATTTACTTGCTGTATCTAACTCTGGCTGCTGACTTCTTTATCTGCTGTACAGATGTCTTCCATATACATTCCAGAGTGGCGAATGGAATGATAATGTATCTTTATACACTTAGAGCAGCACAGCAGTCATTTTCTTTTTGGCTGTCAAGTGAATATAACAAAATTGTTTTCTTTTTGTTATTCAGGGAATTTCTATAGATTGTGTTCAGGGAAAAAAACAAATCACTATGTGTTGACATATAAAAGTCAGTATGGAAAATGCCTAGAAGAAGTTTATTAAATTAAGAGTTCCGTATTTGATCTAAAGATGAGTGGAAAGTTTAAGAATAAAATTTACCAGTAGGTTAAGAAGTCCATAATGCAAATGGAGTTAGTTTAAAAGGTATAGGGAAAAGGTCAAATTTTATCTTGTACCTTTGCCCCAAGTAATTGTACAATATCTGTTGGATAAATGGAAGTATTTAGAAGAATATTTCATGAGCTTGATGGCAAAGTAGACGTATTCTTATTAGAGAGAACTCAGGATCAGCTCAAGTCTCATTTTGAGTAATTTTTGAGTCGAGATGTCAAGAAAAGCAAGAAATGTTGCTGATCAGATTTCTTTCTTTGATGAACATATCCTGATTAGACATTCTTCACAAAGAAGAGAGTAATAATTAGATCTCCAGTTTCATGAATTTGAGTATATGAATTACTAATTTATCTGTTTTAAATTCATATACATGCTGGTTAAAAATTTAGGAATTCATGACTAAAATAATTGAGAATGTTCAGTTTTAAGTATGTTTGATTTTTTTTCAATGACTATTAATATATTATTTTAAAAGTGGCTTGTGATATAATCTATCTTTCCTGTTTAAGTATGTTTTGAAATTTCTGCACTTTATGCTAGCTTCAGCCATTTACTTTTATTTTAGCCAGATTAATATATAACTAAGATAAATATGGGGCCATTCCTTTCTCAGAGGACTGTATTTATTACTTATTTTTGGTCTAATTTAATAGGAACAAATAAGAACTTTGAGAGTAGAGGCACTTCAGCTAGATACTTCTAATCTAGGGTGTCCCACTTTAATCCTATGGATCAAACAGTACTACTGACTCATGATGTACCAAGATGTAAGAGTGCTGATTAAGGGTGAAGTCTCAGCGTTAATTCTGAATTTCACCCATTTGTTTTAAACTTGAATGTTAGACTTTAAATACGTTATAATTTTGTAACAGATATACACTTAAGTGATAGTATTACTAGGCCATTTTTGAGGCCTTTATGTTTAAGCACTTTAAAATGAAAATTATTCAAAGACTATGACCTGATTCGTGAGATAAGAGTGAACTTCAATATTTTAAGTTAAACAGTTTTTTTTTTTTCCTGACATTTTAAGTGTAAATGTTTGGTCAGCTGCTCTTTCCTTAAGGTGTTTGCTGATGAAGCTGCACCCAGCTTATTAGTCAGAAGGTCGGTGGGTGACTTTTCTCTGGAGCTGGGAAACTTGGAAGGACAGGTCTTCTTATGTTCTTGCAGCTTCTAGTTCCACTTAAACTGCTCGGGCTTCTGCCCCCATCTAGGAGCATTCAAATGTCTCTTTCACTGTTGTTTTATGTATAAGTCTATGAGTATATACCTTCCGCTCAACGGTAGAAAAACAGATTTTTCCAATTTATTTGAATGAAAATTTGAAGAAAAGGCTTATTTAAAAAAAACAAGCGGGCCTCCCTGGTGGCGCAGTGGTTGAGAGTCCGCCTGCCGATGCAGGGGATACGGGTTCGTGCCCCGGTCTGGGAGGATCCCATATGCCGCGGAGCGGCTGGGCCCGTGAGCCATGGCCGCTGGGCCTGCGCATCCGGAGCCTGTGCTCCGCAACGGGAGAGGCCACAACAGTGAGAGGCCTGCATACCGCAAAAAGAAAAAAAAAAAAAAAAAAAAAAACAAGCTTGGGTTTCCCTGGTGGCGCAGTGGTTGAGAGAGTCCGCCTGCCGCTGCAGGGGACACAGGTTCGTGCCCCGGTCTGGGAAGATCCCACATGCCGCGGAGCGGCTGGGCCCATGAGCCATGGCCGCTGAGCCTGTGCGTCCAGAGCCTGTGCTCCCAACAGTGAGAGGCCCGTATACTGCAAAATAAATAAATAAATAAATAAATAAATAAAACAAGCTTTCCCACCACTCAAGTTTTAGCTTAGAAAAGATTAAAAAATAGATGAGAAGTCTGGAAATGGTATATCAGCAGAATAAAATGAGATTCTGATTTGGTTATAATTAGATTTTAAATTCATTTGGGGGTCTCATAGTTAAAGCAGAACAACTTTATACTTATACAGGTGACATGGTAAAATGGCTCAGCAATTGCTCTCTGGCTACTTTTCCTTTATGAGTCTTGGGAGAGCAGATATTTTTGCTCAGGCAGCAGGTCTTTTTTCTTCTCTGCTTATCACTGTAAATTTCCCTCATAGATTTTGGTTGGTTGTTTTATCTAGATCCTTTTTTTTGTTGCCTAGCAATAGAAGGAAAACTTCAGAATTCTGGGTAGTTTTAAAAGGCGGGTGTTTTCAATTTTTTCATTATGAAGAGCCCTACCATTAAAAGACTCAGATATAATCTTTGGGAATGATGGACCTATTTCTAGGAAACCCCACTTTTGAACTTTCTGTCTACAACCCTACGGACCTGAGACTCCCTGTTTTTTGCAAGGCGACTTAAGAGCACACATTTCCTGAAGGGAAGATGTATCCTTCTTTGTCAGTTCCCACAACTCATACGACTGGGTGGGTGAGTGCAACATCACGCTGTGCTCTCAATTGTTGGAAACCAGTTTGGTGGTTCCCACAGTCTCTGGCTCTGTGACTCCTCTTGATTGTTGGCAGAGTTTCTCAGCCAGTTGAAAATCACTGCTTTAGTGAACCACTACCGGTTATGTGAGTATGTTGCTGATGAAGATTGATCATTGATCTAATCAGTTACAAAAAGGAAGCTGTAATCAGCCCAGAAGGGGCAGGATCATACACTGATCACCTGGGAGTAGGGTCTCACAAGCTGCCATATCTTTGAGGGGAGTACATTATGAGAGCAAAATTAGCAAAATCTTGGATCATCACTGCTGTTGCAGTGCTTATTCTGAATACCAAAAGTCAAGAACTGTTTTAAACTATCAGTGGAAATATAGCAGTCCACATTTCAAAAAACTCAGAACTGTCCAGGCACATGGAAGAGTTAACTTTCTGAAGAGAAATAAAATGTGATGAAGTAATTTAAAGAATATAACTTAGTATTACAAATATTGGGTGGTTAGTTGTTTACTGTTTATAATAGACTGTTAAATGTACTCATATGAACTTTCCAGGGCAACATATTCTGGGTTACTGTTTATGTATTCTAGTGTAGACAAGTTATATTTGCCGTGGGAAACATTCTAAATGATTAAAATTGTATTTAAAGAATCATATTGAAGTTCAATTTGTGTTAACTATATTAAATATCTTAGTCACTATTGTTATTGTAACGTTTGCTTTCTGACAACACATTTTGAGGCCTAAGAAAGGTATTATATTGATAAGTCCCTTAATTAACATTTGGTTAGAAACTGAATGTTAACAAAAAGTTTTGTGTATGTGTGTGAAGGTGAGACTTCCTTTTGTATTGTATTAACTCTTTTAAAATGTATTCAGTAAGTGAAACCAATGAGTAGTGTAGCACCAACACTTTCCTTCAAGGAAGCATTTAATTCAGTGAATTAAAAAAATCTTATAATTTGTTTTGCATGGTACAATGGTTCTACTAAAATGTACTTGTGTAGTAGGTACTTTAAAAACAAAAACTGGGAAACCACAAAAAGAAAAAAAAAATCCCACAACCTGTTATACAAAATATGCATTGCTAATAGTAGAAGCCATATATTGCCATTGTACTGTTGTAATACTTAAGATTGCTCACCTGGTGCTATCTGTAAACTATTTGGCATTAGCATCTATTAGATACTTCTTCCTATTTCTTCTTGAATGTATAATGTGTGCCTTTTAAGTTATTTCTGGTGTTGAATGGTAAAATCAGTGTGGTATTTTTGTATTATGATCTGCACTTTACACTTTCTTGGAAAGTAAAACTCCAGACTCTCCAGTTTAAATAGTATTTTTAAAATATTTATAATGTTTACAATAAATATTTTAAATATTTGAATTCAACATCTAAGAATAAGAAAAAAATTTAAATATTTTATATGGTCTGTTAAGTGATGTTTAATGTTTGTCTCTTCTCAGTTTATTTTATATCTTTTAGAGTGGCTAATAATGGGAATAGATTGTAGTTTGTCTTTTAATGTGGGGTAAACTTTTATGAAATGAAACATGGGTCTAATTGAATTGTCTTACCCGTTGTTCCACCATATCAACCTTTATTGTTTTAGTAACAATAATATGAGTTAGATGTTACTCTTAGCCAACGTATTAAGGTTCTCTTCTTACTGTAGTTTTTCTTTTTAAAGTAGATTGATTGATTCAGATCATGAGAAAATTTCCAGGGCTAAATGAAAAACTACGTAGAGATTTTAATAACTTGCTTTTTACATTGACTAAATATTAAAAGCATTAAATTTTTTTTATTGAAAATCTTGGGTTATGCTGTTAGACCTTTTACTAGATCTGTATCCCCCTCCCCCAGATTTTTTCTAAATCTCTGGCTTTTGGTATGACATCTATTGCCTCAAAAAAATCTCACTTTTTAAAAGCTGACAAAACTTACTGCACTATTAACAACTGTAGCAATGAGTGTGTAATAAGATGGATGCAAGGTATCTTATGGGGAATAATTATAAAACCATGTTCCAACAATAGTCATCTAAAACAGTATTTGACAGTTTAAATTCTCTTTTCTAAATCAGAGAACAGAATTATGCCCAGCTTCTGCATAAAGCTAATATGTTTAACAGGAAGCATTTTGATGAATGATTCATCTTGAAAATAAGATTTCATTTTATACAAATCTTTTGTCTGAGGAGTTAGCCTGTATGTGTGTTATATATTTAGTTTTTCATTGCAAGAAAAATAGTATTCAATCCACTATAATGTCAGTATCTATAATCTTCTCTACAAGCATATTTGTACGTATAAACATTTGTATTACTCTAATTTAACAGATGTCTTTGATATTTATTCCCCTTTTGTCATAGCATCCTTGCTCATATGACCTACAGTAAATGAAAAACTGACTAAATGTGAAATGATTTTAAAGTCATTTTCTAGGCTTTATTATTTTGTAAGCCTAGTAAAAAGTGGATTAGGTGCATTAGTTTTAGTTAAGAATTAAAGTTTGAGTAAAGACTTACTTTTTCACATGCTATTTAAATTAAAATGCCTTTAATTAAAAGATAATATTAAAATATGAGGCTTTTTTTCCCACATGGTTATTAGTTTTGTCTTGCTAATAACTTGCATCCAACAGAAACATTAGTGTTTGGTCTTTTCTTTTGGCCTTGATCAAGGGAAATATTTATTTAAAGAATGCCTTGTTTATTTAGAATGATGTGATTTACCTCATTTAGAATGACTTTTATTTCTCATGTGTTAATAAATGTATTTCTTTATATTGCTTTAAAACACTTGCATCTTTGCTCTTTTCTAACTCTGAACTTTCCTCTGTGGCTGCATCTGAGGTGCTTTTTTCAGGTATAGTTTTTTTTTTTTTTCTTCCACTATATACTTTTCCAGCACTTATATTTAGTTGGTCTTTTTTCTTCCAAAAATGCTCATCTGAACAAAATTTTAATGTAATGAATTACAAAATAGTTACTAGTCCTAAAAATGAATGTTGTTTATTAATACTTTCAATTGTGTAAATTTTAAAAGTCTTCTCATTTTACTTTCATGCAGGTGATGAAACTTACCAGGATATTTTTCGTGATTTCTCCCAAATGGCATCCAATAATCCAGAGAAACTAAATCGTTTCCAGCAAGATTCACAGAAATTTTGAATTTTTTTAAGAAGGGGAAAATAGTAAATCTGGTGACTCCCTAAAGTATACATCTGAAAACTCACAGATTTTTACTTCTTTAATTCTACTTACTTACTTTTAGTAGCTATTGAGTTGTTTGGGAAAAAGGTACCTGTTCATTGATATTTTTATAAATCAAAACATAGATCTCTAGTACTTGGGAGAGGAACCTACTTTAAGACTTTTATTAAAATTTTTTTTAAAAGCCTGTTTAAAGGGCTATTTTTTATAGATTAAAATTTAAATCTAGACTTAGGCCACCTCTAGGTTACAAGATGCTAAGAGTTTAGACAAAATAATCTTTTTTTCCCAGTGGGTGGTAGCATTGACTTTTTTTCTTCTGTGCACCGTGCCCAGGATCGTTCAATCAAGCATATCGGCATCGAGTGGGAGCCTGATGTCTTGCCTGACTTGAGAATATGTCTTTGCTTTAGCTTCCCTGATGTTGGTGATTCAGAAATAGTTTTTTTCTGTTTGTTTGTTTGTTTCTTGGTAGCCTAGCTGTCATATACACAATATGTAATTTAATTATTAGAACTAGAGAATATATGCCCCCCCATTTGCTCATAAATGCAGTTATATTCCTCAGTTATTGTCCAGTACTTTAACGTACATACAGTGGCTGTACAGATTGACATAACTCAGTCCTTTAGATTTATTCCATTTTATGAAGGAAAAAAAAAGCCCTTGACAATAGTTTTTTTTTAATTACCAAAAGAATCTCATAGAAGTTGTAGCTCTTCATTGTTTAGTTGATTTCCTAAACCTTGACAAATTTATTGATGTAACAAAACTGTGTTTCAAAGGTTACTTGAATGTTGCAAAATTATGCTTTCATCAGATTGTAACTATCAAAGGAAAAGTTGACTTACAATGTAGAACATTTTTATATTTGAAATGTGTCCTTTTCCAGATACATTTTTGCTGTTGCTCCTAGTGAAAAGAAAAATCTCTCTGTAAAAGGAGTAAAAAAAAGACTCAAGTTTTTTTAGTTTATACTAAAATATACAGCAATAAATTGCTTTTTAATTCTTCTAACATCTCTCCTGTGTACTTGTTGTACACGGTGTACATTCTTTTAAATTCTAGCATCTGTATAGCTTTAGTATTTGGTTATATGAATCACAGACCCTTGAATTCCAAAATATTATGGGTATACTAATTTTCCAGGTATATGCTACAGATTAGTCTGATTCTATCTTTGATTGACATATCTTGTCAGGAATATAAAATAAGTAATTTGCCTTATGGTTTCTTTCTAATATTGTCATAATTAAGTTTAACTTTCTTTTTCAAGTTACATGTAAGTAATATTATTAATACTCAGTTTCTAAATGAGAGGTTTTTAAACTTGAGTTGCCAAATGAGTACAGAAATTATATTTCATTGGGTAGATAATAAATTTTCTAACATTTTCCCACCAGTAAGTAGAGTTTTCTAAGTTGACTGAACATCAAATCAGAATCTGTCTAAACAGGAATTATACTGACATAAATTCACATCACAGAAAAGGTTCCATATTTGTTTGGCCAAATTGCATGCATATAATGCTTATTTAGTAATAATTGCTGTGTATTAGATAAGGATACAAATATATTTAGGGATTATTTCTAAGGAAATGCTAACTTCCAAAGCCTTGTATTTTAATTGCAACAATGCCAGGAACCTTAAGTCTTTCCTGTTTCACCTCAGAGTCACAGGTCACCGGGCTTTGCAAAAGTCTGATTTGTAGCATTTTTATTAGTGTACTTTGAAATTAATTGTTCGAAAAGCTCAAGGAGAAGGATATATGTTGAGAAAAGAAAGAAAGAAAGGAAGAAAGAAAAAAAGAGAAAAGAGAGCCTCACTTTTCCTTTGTAGTGCCTATTCCTGTTTTGCTCCTAGGAATTCATCTGACCTTTATCTGAGGAAGCCTAGGCAGTTTACCTTTTGGATCCAGCCTTTGGTCTTCAGATCACCTCTGGGATCTCTGGTTGTAAAAGCAATCCTTGATCATACTCTTAACTCCTGTGGCTTCAGTCATGAGTTGTTAATGTGGCAGTAATTAGTGTCTACTTAAATTTAATTGTTAGAGATGTAATTGAAGTACACTAAAGATCATGGTTCTGAATATCTTCAGAGAAAGTGAAATCTTTAACAGTACAGGGAGCCTGTACGTACAAAAATATACTTCTGTGGCTTGATTTCTTGAATATGCCGAGACCCAATTTGGATTAAATTTGGCAGAAATGATGCAGAAGTAACAGCAAGGTTTTAAAGTAAATTAATGGTTACAAGTAGTTACAGAGTAGGTTGGCTCTTAACCAAGGTGAATTAGCTGTGTCAACTAATAGCCTTTCTGTACTATGTAACA
Source organism: Mesoplodon bidens (assembly GCF_964165515.1). NCBI lineage: Eukaryota > Metazoa > Chordata > Mammalia > Artiodactyla > Ziphiidae > Mesoplodon > Mesoplodon bidens. The sequence continues at coordinate 110,167,733 of NC_138161.1, read as the reverse complement.
AATCTTAGTTTCATTATGCTGTGAATTATTCAGTATAATATGATAAATTATAGTTTAAACAACGTTAGTCATACTCTTGGGCTTCAGAAATCAATTTGACTGTCCTTTGTTTTCATTCCCTCACTGATCTGGTATTAGTTTCTGATTCCTTATCATTATTCCATTAACTCATTAACTTAAAAGTTAGAGTAATCTCAAAATAAGAATAGCAGTACTATGAGGAATTCATAAAATACAGTTTCATGTTAGAACTAGACTAAAGGTAATTGCATAGTTATTTGCAATTTTTTCATTGTAACACTTACATGTTTAAGATTTCTAAGGTTTTAAAAATTACCTTTGGTACAATCCTTAGAAATTCAGAAATTTCCAGGGATTCACTATATTACATTGTTTGCCTAATTTATACTGGTCTTTGTAGATTTTAATCAACTTTGGTGTTTACTTTGTAAAACATATAGATTTTATTTGGAATATTACTTTGGTTCTTCATGGGTGCATTTTGAAAAAAACTTATACCTTCACAGTCTGGACAGCTTAAGTTTGTGATGTGTTAAGCAGTATTTTAAAAATATAATTTTACACATGTGAAGGGGGGTCACGATAAACCAAATTGTATTTAAGATTAAATTTACTATCCATTTTGAATAAGACATTCCCATATCACTCTTATATTGTGGAATTAACTTTTCTGTTTGATAGCACTTTCGACTGTGGACATGAGCTGGAAAAATGCTATATTTTTATAGAATTGTCTGTTCAGAATGACTTCAGACCTGCATGATATAGTGGAAAGAGCACTGACTAGTTACCTACTACTCTTACTGGATTCAGAGCTTCTCACAAATAAAATGAGTGGGACGAAACAAGGTGAAACTGTAACAGCATCCCTTGGTGTACTGTTCTGCTGCTCACATCTGCTCACAGTGTGCTTTGCCGTTACTCACAGTAGGACTTCTGATATCTTAATCTAAGAGCACCAACAGTGTCTCTTCTTTGATCCTGGGCTGCTCCTCTTGTTTTACAGAGCGGGTAACTGGTTTGCTGGTTGGTGGCGTAGCTGACACCAGAACCCTTGTCTGACTAGTAGTCGAGGCACTTTACTCATATCATGAAACGATTTGAAATCATTGTAAAGCAGCAAAATTGGATAATGACTGCCAGCTTTCCTTGTGCTTTGATAACGAAGACTCCAAGTATTCTGGAGAACCTGGATATAAAATTACTTGGAAGGAATAGATCAGGGGTTAAATACGTTAAATTTTAGGGAATTTTATATTTTTGCAATAACAAACATTGATGAAGGCAAAACGTTGTAAAGGTAATTTTAATTCACATATGCTTATCAGTTTCTTAATGCTTCTAAACGAAGACAACTAAAAGGGGCATGGATTCAGTTTAGCCAAATCCTGACATCTATAAATATGATTTTGGGGGCATCCTTTTCTATTTACATAAATTTATCTACTAAAATGAGATAATGGGGGGAGGGAAGTAAGGTTTGATTAAGTAAACTTTTCTCTACATTGCTCTTTTCACTATCTTATGTACTAGATTTTCTTATTTTTCCTCAACACACCTCCCACCTTTTGGGTGTTCATTTTAAACAGGGAAAGCTCGCTACGTTATAAAGAATGTTGGCACCATTTATTTTACACAAAGGCTAAAGGTTAACTTTTGGAAGTGATGAGCTACTTTTCTATATGTGTTTACTCGTGCTTTGTGATATTTCTGGATCATTCCAGTCATAAAGACTTATTACATGTAATATTTCCTGCTACCTGTGAAAAGGTATATTTTAAAGAATGTATAACCAACAATCCATTTACTTTTTATTAGTATGTAGAGGATTTATTTGTATCTAATTCATGAATGTAGTTTTACTGTAGGATGTCACTGTAAATGGAACAAAGTACATTATCTTTATAGTTATTCTAAAATGTATATTATGTAAGAATTGTAAATATTACACCTGATTAAACTCTTTGTATGCCAAGAAATTATGTCAAGTCAATAAAAATCTCACCTCTGGCATAGTTCTTTTATGCTCAGACTTCCACTTTATCGTGAACTACAATTGCAGACATACCTGTTAACAACTGTCATGTTTAAGGTCCTGTATTCCTTTCCAGTGCTGTCACACTGGTCCAGATTGATCCTATTTGCTGATTGCTTCAACCATGAAATCCATTTTGATCTTTTAAATATTTTCTTCTGCCTGATCACAGAGCTGTATGGCTCCCAGTTCATTAGCTAAAAACCACAAAAGGCCTTTTTTGCTGTAGCTCTAATTTTTTTCTATTATGATTGAGATATCTGTTGAAGTTTCTAATCTAGGCAACACATTTACACTCAATCCTTTTAGTAAACAAACAAAAACATGTTTTTGCATGAAATGAGATTGAAGGAATAGAGGCTTGAAAGAACAGACCTGGAAGTGAATTGCCTGCTTTTGCCTTTCCTTTAAAAGTTAGTTGAAAGCAGACACTTAAAACTTTTCTATGTAATTTGCTTTATTCCACTTCATTTCATTTTCATAATAGTTCTTTGACAAAGAGGATCCAAACTGACAGTAAATGTTTTAAATGAAAACAGCCTACTTTTCGTTATTACAAAACAGTGCTTTTTCATTGTAGAAGAATGTTTAAGTAATGATAAGTAAAAAGAATTCCATCCTAATTCCGTCATCTGCCTGTGATGTTCATGTGTGGCTAGTAGATGGTAGCTACTAGCTACATGTGGCTATTGAAATTTAATTAAAATTAGAAGAGTTCAGTTCATCTGTGGAATTGCCACGTTTAAGAGCTGACTAGCCATGTGCCCAGTGACTACTGTTTTGAACAGGGCAGATTATAGAGCATATTCATCCTAGGAAGTTCTATTTGACAGTTACCGAGTACGGGGCAAGCTGTTACTTCTTTGGTATATACCCTTCTAGACCTTTGGGTGTGTGTATTATATTTATATACATTGGGATCATACTGTTTTGTCAACTGCTTCTTTCACTTAATAAATGAGGAACAAGTTTCTAAGTCCTTAAGTAATCTGCATCACTTTGGGAAGGATTTCTTTAAATGTTTTTATTATGGAAAATTTCAAACATATACAAAAGTAGAGACAATAACTTCAGTAGCTGTTAGCTCATGGCTAACATTGTTTTATCTATACTCCCACCCATTTTTCCTCTTACCCATTTTTTTTAAACCAAATGCCAGACATTTCAACAAATCGTTGAGTATGTCTCTAAATATCGTATGATAGCGCTTATTATGCAGAATCTAAAAAAAAAATGATACAAATGAACATTTACAAAACAGAGAACAAACTTAGGGTTACCAAAGGGGAAGGGTGGTGGGGGGTTGGCGTTAATTAGGGAGTTTGGGACTGACTTGTACACGCGGCTATATTTAAAACAGATCACCAGCAGGGACCTACTGTGTAACTGCAGGGAACACTGCTCAATATTAGGTAACAAGCTAAATGGGAAAAGAATCTGAAAAAGAATAGATACATGTATATGTATAACTGAATCACTTTGCTGTACACCTGAAACTGACACAACATTGTTAATCAACTCTCCAATATAAAATAAAAATTAAAAACATAAAGGGGGAAAAAGGACTGTTTAAAAAAATCATATCACCCTCCTTAAAATATGAAACTATATAGTCAATATTCAAATTTTCCCAATGTCTTAGGTGTGTTCTTTAAAAAAAGATTTTTCAAATCAGAATTCATGTAAGTTCCATTCATTGCAATTGGCTAATATATCTCTTGAATCTCTATAGGTTCTTCTATTTATCACTTTAAAAAATTTCCCTTATAGTTTGTTGAATACATCACTTTTAATGACAGCATCTTTATTTTAGTTTCACTTTACTGATGAACATTTGATTTCAATATCTTGTCATCATAAACCTAGTTCTTCATTACCCTTATGGCTAAATATTTGAGTACATTCTTCCTTATTTCCTTAGGATGAATTCCTAGATGTGAAAATGCTGGTTCACAATGGGTGGATATATTTTTGAGGCTCATTCAAGAGTCAGGCACTGTGTTAGGTACTGGGGATATTACGGTAAAAAAAAAAAAAAGACACACTACCTGTTCTCTTGAAGTCTTGCCTTCTTGCAGGGGAGAAAGTTCATAGGTGGCCCTCATGGGATCCCTGAGGATGGTGCCTCCTCTGGACACTGGACGCGTTGGTGTTTAGAGACCATTCCTTGAGGCAGTGACATCTAAGCCAAGGTCTGAAGCCAGAGAGGTTGGCTCGGTGAAGAGCTAGGGCAGTACTTCTCAAACTGTGGCTCGTAGAAGAGTCACCGTCGAGGCCCAGGCTCATTGAAGGTAATAGGGCCTGAGCCCTTGTGTTTTTACCAAGCTCCCCGTTGTTCCCAATGCCAATCAAAATTTGAGACCCTTGTCTCAGGAAGAAACATTCATCTGGATAGGAGAGAGAACTGAAAGTCCTCTTAGATTTTAGTATTGCCAGAGTGCCCTCCAGGAAAGTTGTGTCAATATACACACCCCCATCTACTGTAGAGGAGTGTCTGTTTCTCTGTATCTTTGACAATATTGGGTAGTGGTCAATAAAGAAAAAAGGCTGCTAAACTATCAGATTTCTACGTTACATTACAGATGTAGAAATCATACAACAGGAAAAACCATCTCCCCTGGCTAGAAGTCAGAGAACTTGACCACAGTTAAAGTTAGAACTGAAGGGTCACTTGCCGATCAAGTTCTTGTCTATTTAGTCATATTGTTATACACCCAGATGTCTATTTTAAGCTGAGAAAATAGCGTGTAACGTCTGACAACACCACATACTTTTTGTTTAAAAAGACTTCATTTTTGATAAGGGAAAGGACAATCTCAATGTCAACTTGTCATCTAATCATAAATTTGAATTTACAGGATTCACTGCCCTAAAGACACTGTATCTACTGACTGACAACATAACTTAAAATGAAAATCTCCTTTTTGTTCCCTAATGTTGCATGTTGAAAGAATTGAACAGTCCCTTGCAATGGTCAACATTGGTACTTGGCCTAGGTGTAAGATCAAATAGCAAAACAGGAGCAAAAGAAGGCCAAAAGCATAACTTGATTGCCCAGCAAGTACAAAGATCATTGGAACAAAGAAAGTTGCAGGCACCAGATAAAAAAAGGCAGGTTCATTAGCATAAAAAGTTTACACTTGGTTGAAGGTGAGGTCAGCTATTCTACACGTTAACATGTATGCCAATCCTAATGGCTAACACGGAACCACAAAAACAAAAACAGACCTTAAATTCAGTAACTACACAATGTAAAATTCAAAACTGGAATTTACCCAGGTCATCCTCCAAAATCTATAGCTAAAACTGTTTTTCTTTTTAATGCACCAGGAAGATCTGTTGTAATGACATGAGTTGGTCACACTTAGATTTGCATTTATATAAGATTTAAGGGATACATTTCCCCACTATTCCTTCTTATGTCTGAATATGGATATGCTTAACTACCCAGCTCATGCACTAACTGCACTAAAAATGATGAAGCTTACTACCATGACTTTTTCTAAGAACTCAAACCACATAATAGCTAACACCCAATATAGCTTCCTAAAAATGCCCCAACAGAAAACATTTTGTTCAGTTTGGTGCTTGCTGTGACATAATACCAACAGAATAGTGTACAACTAATTTAGTTACTCAGCCACTACTTCAAATATTTTAATCTAACTTTTGTTCAGACTTTAATAACTTCATACCTATTTGCCAAAATCCTTGTGTTAAATGTAACTATATCTGATATTCTTAAACTGTAGCTCCTGTAACACAGTTCAAGTTTTTTTTCCCCTGGGTATATCTAGACATTTTAATCAAGAAAACAAAGTTATGGTATTATGATTAGCCAAAGCTCTTTCCAGCAGACCACTGAATACAGTAAGTCATAACAAATGCCTTCCCAGAGACAAGAACAAAGCAAACTATTTTCTATTCATAAAAGGAGCTACCAGCATGCTTTGTGCCATTAAAAGGCTACTTTTCAAAATATAACCAGAAGACTTACGGTCTACTAGAAAGCTTCCATTAATCACAACACTATAACTAAGCCACAGAAACTTTCATGACAAAGCCTCCAGATATACAGAGAGAAAACTTTACTTAAAGTTACGTGGAAGCCTCAGTTAACAGGGAAATGAAGCCTTAGAAGATAGAATACGTCTAACAAAAAAGGGGAACAGAGTAGACACTGTAGCTGGCTATTAGTAAAGGACCACAGTTTCTCCCTATGGATCAACACTCCCTACAAAATAAACTGTACCTTAATTATCGCTTATTTAAAATTACACTTTTACAGAGCTATTTAGTACCTGATTCAGAAAAACAATCGCATTTATTTGAGGTTTAACATGAAATCATACAAATAAAATTTGTATAAACACAAATCCACATCGAGTCATAACAGATAGCAAAAGACAAAAACAAAGAAAACGAATTGGCGGCTACATACAGTTGGACACAGTTGTGTCTTGTACACTAGAAAGTTTTAGAAAATAATCATCTTAGATCAACAGAAGACCAAACTTCAGTGTTGTCCTTGCAAGATGGGTTGCTTTAGCAATCTCTTCCTGTTTTCTCCAACATCCCTTTTTAATATGGCTGGTAATTATTTTGGTGATTGCCACCCCCTCGAGATGCCTTGCCATAAGTGCTTTGTTGGCCACTGTAGTCTGCATATCCGTCCATATCCATAGTTCCCATAGTTATACCCAGTATAACCATAGCCGCCATAGCCACTATAGTTTTGATCACCACCATAAGCACTATTGTAATTTCCATATCCTTGATCATAATAGTTACTAAATCCTTGGTTCCAGTTTTGGCCCTGACCTTGGCCACGACCCTTAGTACCTCCTCGTCCACCAGCTGCAGCACCTCTTCCTCCTTTTTGTTGTTGCTGTTGCTGCCTATATACCTCTTTGGTTTGTGCAACTTGGATTTCACACTTCCCAGAACCAATTTGATGATATCTGCTTTCTACCAATTTCTTTACTGGCTCTCCATCTGTATATGTAATAAAACAAAATCCTCTTCTTTCATTTGTTTTTGTATCCATGGGAAGTTCAATATTTTCAATCTCTCCGAAGGCTCCAAAATATTCTTTAGTTTGTTCTTCCGAAGTATCTGGGCTCAATCCATCCACAAAAACCTTTTTGGGGGGTTCCTTCCCCAAGCTTTGGCCCTTTTAGGGTCTATCAATTTGCCATCCAGCTTGTGTTCTTTCAGTTTCAAAACCTTATCAACACTAGCAGCATCTTTGAAATGCACAAATCCAAATACTCTTGATCTTTCAGTGACTGGATCTGTTTTAATTGTGCAGTCTACAACTTCCCCAAATCGAGACAAATATTCAGTCAGATCTTTCTTGCTTGTATCCCAGCTCAAGCCTCCAATAAACATTTTACCGTCATCCTGCTGATTCACATAACACATTAATTTTTCTTTATGGTCAAAGAATTGAGGATGAAGTAGCTTGGAGAAAAGACCAGTCTCCTGAGTATTTTCCTGTGTCTACTGACTTCTTATGTAAAATTTAAATTATCTTGTTCTTCATTTGTTATCCATAAATTCCAGGAGTAGTGATCTTATAAGGTCTGAAAAAATATATTTGTTGAATAAATTCCAGGAGTAGTGATCTTATAAAGGTCTGAAAAAATATATTTGTTGAATAAATTCCAGAACAAATGGCAGAGGAAAAATCCACCTTATTGATGGTGTAGTTGGGTGGACTAAAAGGTACAATTCCAGAATTATTTCCCCCTTATTAATGAACAATAATTAGAATGTAATAATACAATGGTAGCACACAGTGGTGGAGATTCTGTGGTACATGTAATAAAGTCTTAGTGGATATTTGGGGTTTAGAATTTGTAAATACTCTAGAAAAGCTATGGTTGCTAAACTGTATTTTGTACTTGTTGGATATTTAGACTTTGTTTTAGAGTTTGGTGTTTCTAGCATAGTTTATATTTATTGTTTACTAAGTGTCAGGCACTATTCTAACTGCTTTTTATCTATTATCTCTCATAACCCTATGAGGCATAAGTACTAATATTAGCCCCATGTTACATAGGGGTATGATTGCGGCTCAGAGAGATTAAGTACCTCCCCTGAAGTCTAACAACTCCTAGTTAGCTGTAAATCCAGCTCTCTGGTGCCTGTGGGAGCAGCTGTGATCAGGGTCTTCCTACTCTGCCATCTTGCTCCCGCCCGCACACACCCAAATCCAGCTCTCTTAACCACAATGTCATCTGCTGAAGCTTGTGGTAAAATACACACAACTCAGAGTCTGAGTTACCACTCTCAGTGCTAATCTTGGCTGGAAGTTTGGGTTTTGGAAGTGGTATGGCTTGAGTGGGGATCCATTATTTACTAGCCAACTAGATTTGGGCAGTTCACTTCTCTAAATCTCAATTTCCTCAATTGTAAAGTGCAAATAAGCAAATAATACCTCTACCTCTTAGAGCTGTGTGGATTAAATGAACTAAAGTAATACCTGTTACTAAAGTGAGATAATTCTGCTATTGTTCCCCGCCTCCCAAGGTGAGTAGCATGTATTGAACTTGCTGCTAAGCGTTCTTTAGAGGTCCAAGGTTTTTCAGAGAAGTGTTGCTCCAACTGAAAAGAAGAAGAGTTAAAAACGAGATGAATTGTGGTTCTGGGGACCACAACTTTGAGAAATAATGGCATGGCACAGTAAACGGGTGAGAGAATTTGTGATTGCATTTGTGCCTGCGTTTTCACCTGCACCTCTTTCAAGCATGCACACCACTTGTACATGTTTACGTAAACACTGTAGTGTGTCATTGGTCCTCAGAAGACTCAAGTTAATGGGTTTTTATGTAGTTGGCAGTGTCCAACTATATCGTCAAACCTGCCACTGTGTGACCCTGGGCAAGTGACCTCAGTTATGCCTCAGTTAAGAATTTGCAAAACTACCGAGTACATATTAAGCCTCTTTTAAAGTGTTAAAGTTAAAAAAAAAAAAAAAGTATCCTTTAGGTTGCCTCTGGTCGCCTCAGAGGTGCCAAGTGAGGTGAGCAGGCCATTTACACCTCGGGTGTCAATCCTACTTCACCGAGAATAGGGAGGGAGTTGCTAGTTTAAATTCTTTAGCCCCAGATAGTCTCCAAGGTGTGAAAGGAGTCGGTGAGAGGGCTTAAAGCCTTCAAGAAATTAGGGTGGAAAAGGTATACAGAGAAATTTTTTCTTTGTGAGTCCAGTTTAGTCTTTTTGCTACCGAAGTCTTAGCTTCGGTTTCTAGCGTCTGGGGCTGGGCACTTAACAGGGCCATTTTTCACGGACGGTACAGCCAGCTGGCCTGTATGTCCAAGTCCTCACCGGCTTCTCTGACCATTCTGGGTCGGCTCCTGCGGACCCGCGGCGCAACCCCGATGTAATCCTTCTGAGCCTAGGACCCAGCGGCTGCCGGGCAGCCCTGGTCCCGCCTCTCGGCGCATCAGCGCCCGCGAATTGGCAGCGCGGCTCCGCCTCCGCCATGGCTGCCGCCCGCCGCCGGAGCTACTAAGTAGGTGCAGGGGTACTGTTCTCCGCTGTGGCTCCCCGGCCGCCCTGTCCGCGGGCGGGTGGCGCATGGGTCTCCTCCGAGGCGCGCCCCCATGCGCTCGGGCCATGGCGCGTCTGGGCGCTGTGCGCTCCCACTACTGCGCGCTGCTGCTGGCCGCGGCGCTTGCCGTCTGTGCCTTCTACTACCTCGGCTCCGGCCGGGAGACCTTCTCCAGCGCCACCAAGAGGCTGAAGGAGGCCCGCGCCGGAGCCCCCGCCGTGCCCTCGCCGCTGGTGTCGGAGCTGGCGCAGGGCTCCGTGGCGCCGGCCCCGGGCGCTAAGGCCAAGAGCCTGGAGGGCGGCGGGGCCGGGCCGGTGGACTACCACCTGCTGATGATGTTCACCAAGGCGGAACACAATGCCGTGCTGCAGGCCAAGGCCCGCGTCGCGATCCGCTCCCTGTTGCGCCTCGCTAAGTTCGAGGCGCACGAGGTGCTTAACCTGCACTTCGTGAGCGAGGAGGCCAGCCGCGAGGTGGCCAAGGCCCTGCTGCGGGAGCTGCTACCGCCCGCCGCCGGCTTCAAGTGCAAGGTGAGCGGGGCCTCAGCCGGAGGTTCTGGGCGGGTGGCTCGGTCAGCGCGCGCGCCCGGCCAGGCTCCAGGGGTCAGGAGGGAGGTGTCTTCGTTGTACTGCCCACTGCCAACGCCAGTAGAAGCCTAACCTCTCAATCCTATCCCCCTGGCTGAAGTGTGCATTCACAGTACGCTGGAGGCATCGTCCGGGGGCGTGTCCGGGAGCCTCGGTGTTAGCCGACTACCCTGACCACGTCTCCTCCTTTAACTGCGGCCTCCTTGAGAATTGGCTCTCCCCCTCTTTGCTAGCGTTACAGGATTCAGCAGTCAGTGCCTTCAGAGCCTGCCCCTCTTTTTATTCTTCTCAGTCTTTGACTTTTTTAAAAAATACATTTATTTTATTTTATTTACTTTATTTTTGGCTGCGATGGGTCTTCGTTGCTGCGCGCGGGCTTTTCTCTGGTTGTGGCGAGCGGGGGCTATTCTTCCTTGTGGTGCGCAGGCTTCTCATTGTGGTGGTTTCTCTTGTTGGGAACACGGGCTCCAGGCGCAGGCTTCAGTAGTTGTGGCTCACGGGCTTAGTTGCTCCGCGGCATGTGGGATGTTCCCGGACCAGGGCTCGAACCCGTGTCTCCTGCATTGGCAGGTGGATTCTTAACCACTGCGTCACCAGCGAAGCCCCTCAGTCTTTGACTTTTGAGGATGGAGCAGGTCATTTGAACGTACCAATATGCTTCTGGTGCAGAGTCTGCTGGACAGGGTCTAAGGCTGCTTGAATTGTTCAAGTTACAGTGACATTTCTCATAGCTCATTTCTCCAAGGTATTTCAGTCAGAACTAGTCAAGCCCAAACCCAGCCAGTGTGAACCATCTCATCTCCTCTGTGTGCCCCCTTCTCCCCTACCCTCAAGGGTCCTGAACCCATTTAGAGAAGCATCGGGTTCCTCCCAGGAGGTACAGATAAGATCTGGGGAGAGCAGAGCTAGTCACCTTGTCCCAGGCTGGACCCACCTGCATCCCCATCATCTCGCTTCACCTCCTGGCTCTGCTTGTCAGAGATTGGATTCCTAACTTAGAGTTAATGGTCTCAGTTAAATTGCTTGCCTCGTTTTGACCTAACAGTTGCACAGAGGGGATCCAAGGTCTGATTTTGGGATAGCAATAGTAGGTGATCTTAAAGGATGGAGCCTGATGGTGGGGGGACGGGCGGTGAGGCAAGAGGAGTGTCCCATGTGTTTGTGCCCAGTGAGTGACTAAGGGGAGCTGATGCCAGGATCCTGCAGGGTTCAGGGGTCTGTTGTTTGTTGTCTTCAGAATCAAGTTCTAATTTCTTGGTAGGGCTGTCTATGTTGTGGCCCTGGCTCTCCTCTTCAGCCTACCTTCTTGTCCTTCCCCTAAGTGCACCTTAGGTCTTAACTGTATTGAATGTGCCTTTACATAAGCTATACTTTCCACCCAGAATGTCCTTCCTTCCTTCCTGGGCCCTTGGCCACTCTTTACTTAGTTTTCACCTTCCCCCAGGAATGTCCATAGACTTGGGGACAATCTGTGCCCAGCCCTCCACAGCTCTCTTTCCAGCTTCTCCCCCCAACCCCCTGAGCATCAAAAGTTTGTCCTCTTCCCAGAATAAATGAGCCCATCAGGAACACCCACCATAGTCAGGGAGAGGTACCTGGGCCTGGATTCCGTGGTACAGGAGGCCAAGAATCCAGGTCCTGGAGCTTGTGGCTGGCCAGGCCCTTGGCACCCACTGTCTGACCTGGGGTTTTTCAGCCTGGGCCCATCGCATTTGCCCTATTTACAGTCTCTGGAAGTAGGGCCTGGCAACCTGTTCCAGGTGGTCCTTGGGACTTTAATGTTTGAGAAATTCTGTGCCAGTCCAAGGGAGAAAACCAAGGGCCCTTGATCATAGGGCCAGTCTGGGCAGAGCTGGGATTTGACCGGCTCTCCAGACACCGCCTTGAAGACCAGCATGTCATCTCTTCACTTTCTGAGTCAGAGGTCACAACTCAGGCCTGTCTCCTCCATTGCTAGGGCTCTACTGTCCCCTTCTCGAGCTCCAGCCACAGTATCTAGTTGCAAACTCAGTGCTTTCCAGCCTACATGCCTCTGCTTCTTTCATTCCACTGTCAGGATACCCTTTCTGTGTGTGTCGCTGAGTCTTGCCCATCTTTGGATACCATCCCCTCCTTGGAGCCGTCCAAGGAATCCCCATTCAAAAGGCACATCTTCCTCTTCCTCGTGTACCTCCCTGGTGCTGTAGACTCTACGACGTCTTATCTCCCATCCCTATGCCTGGCACATAGTGGGCACCAGAAATACTTGTCCAGGGCAGGTCCAGTCTCAGGGCCAGCTTCCCTTCTTGGAGTCTGTGTTTCATGCTTTGACTCCTTCCCTCTGCTGGGCCCAGTTCTGACAGCCATAGCCATCACCCAAGGCCTGAGACAGCTGCAGATGACCTGAGGGAATTGACACCACCCCTACTGAGGCATGAGGAATGAGGGTCTGGGGGCTTTCAGCCAGATGGCTGTGTTCAGGTAAGTGTTTATCAGTTCTTGCTAAAATTGCTCCTGTTCCTTTTGAATGATTTTTTTGTGAATCTGTTTTCTGTTTGTGACACAAGGTGCTCTTTTTGTTTTACTTTTTTCTTTAAATATGTAGTCCTAAAAGGTTTGCCTCATTTTAGTTGTCATTTAATTCTTCCTCAGGTTTGGAATGTGTCTTCTGGTACCACTTCACACATACCCTTCCCTCTACCTGGAGTACCTCCCCACCCCCCCAGCCCCCCTCCTTCCTTAACTGGTGCTTTCAGGTCTCAGCATAAATGTTATTTCCTTGGTAAACCTTTCCTGAGCCCCCACTGTACATTCTCATCACACCAAGGACTTTTCCTTAGTAACATTTCTCACAGTTGTCATTATGTAATTATTGAATGAGTTATTTGTTTGCCTTGCTAGACTGTAAACTCCTTAAGGGCTTGGACCCTGACCTCTCTTAGGTGTATCCCTAGCAGCGAGCATCATGTCTTACATATGGGAGTGCATCTTATATGAGAATTATTTTTTCAGTATTAATTAGGAAGAATGACACTAGGAATTCTCACCTCAGTTGCATCAGAGCTGGAAGGGAACTTCAAGAGCGTATAGCAGCCCAGGTGAGGAAACTTGCCTAAGGCCTCTTGGGGAGTTACTGACAAGGCTGGGGCTAGACTCAAGTCCTAGGCCAATGTTTTTCTCTTTGTACCATGTTCCCCCTTTAAGGAGCACCTCTCTCTTGTAAGATAAGGTAAAAGAACAGTCCACTCCCAGGGAGAGTTGCCCTAAAGTGTGTAAGAACACCTTGGGAAGAGGAAGGCAGCTCCTGGCCCACCCGGCTGTCTGGAGACAGTCTGAAAGCTCTTCCTCCCTCAGGGTGGGATCTGGGACTCCGCCAGGTGTGCAGGATGCAGGGCAGGGCTGCAGTGAGCCAGCCTAGGACTCGTGCTCACACTCAGAGGTCTCTTCTCAGGCCATTTTCAAGTGACACAGAAACGGTTGAGCCGAAATGGTTGCAGAAATTGATCATAGAATATTACTAGTGACTTTAGATTACATCTTGGTTAATTAAATACTAGCTAAAAAGCTATTCACTTAACCAGAAAAATCTTGTTTTGAATTATTATTGAAAGTCTTTCAAAATCCACTGGTTTGTTATCTCCTAACAGTATGGAAATACATTATTTGTTCACTTATTTAATAAACACCCAAACCTGTTATGTTCGAGGTACCAGGATAGGAGCTGCTTCTAGCTCATTTAATAAGTCTGTGGACTAGCTGCATCAGAATCTCCTGGGGACAGTTATTCAAAATACAGACTCATGGACCCTGCCCCAGCCTGTGGGTCAGAGTCTCCTCATGGGGCCTGGAAATCTGAATTTGTATGAGGCTGTGGCAGCAGGCATGGAAGTCCCTGCTGTAAAAGGGATACAGGAGGGCCTGGTGCTTTCCTGCCCACCTTCAGACCCAGCTCGGGCATCCTTGCCTCTGTGCAGCCTGCCCTGTGAGCACAATGCCTGACACATAGTAGACCTTCAGGGAGCATTTGCCTTTCATTCAGGCTATCCTGGCTCTGCTGGCTTGGGGAAGGCTCATTCATCTTGTTAAAATGGGGCTTTTATCACACCACTGAGAACCCCCTGGCTCCCGGCTCACTGTCATCCAGGTCATTCCAACATTCTAGCCCCACAGCAGCTGGCTTCAGCTTCCTGGTCCAGCCTTTCCCCACTCAGCTGCAGGAGACACTGTCCCTTCTCCTGGAGCTTTGCTCGCTTTGCTTCCGAGCCCTCTATTGTCTCATTCCGTCTGTCCAGTGGGATCTCACCCTTCTAAAACTTAGGTCCAGACTTGTGTTCCATAAGGCTTCCTTTTGCATTAAGTTTGACAGGATATGCCATGGGAATCCCACATAGTGGTAGCTTAAGCAAGATGGAGCTTTATTTCTCATCTAAATGGAGTCCAGAGGTAGGAGGTGTTCCGGGCTGGCACAGGAGCTTCATGACGTCATCAGGGTCCTAGGCCCCTCCAGCTCTGTTTTACCATCCTCACAGAGTGGCCCTTGTCCTCCTGGGCCAGAATGGCTGCTAGAGCTTTAGGCATTACATCTGTGTTGCAGCCGCAGGATGGAGGAAGAATCAAAGCCGAGTTCCAGTTAAAAACAGCGAATAAGAAGAGGAGGGGAAGCTGTGGGGTAGGCAACCAGTCGTCTCCCTCAGGAGCCTACCGTGCATGTCGAAGCCCTGTGAATGACTAAGCACCTGTTGTGTGTTGGACCCTGAGTGCACAAATGCAGGGGACACGGAGGGGGGACAGGCACAGCCCCCTGCCACCCAGGTACCTGTGTCGCTTAGCATCACCTCCACGTACAGCGTGTCCTGTTGCTAAACCTGCTGGATTGGGCACATCATGGTCCTGAGGGAGGGAGGGAGACAGCACTGAGTTTAACCCCCAGTGGCCAGTTACTAGCTGGTGACTGTGGGTCACCCCCCTCGCCTCTCAGGGCCTCCCGGGCCTCCTGTAAAATGAGGATTAAACACCCATCCCCCACGGGGTGGTAAGGATTAAATGCAGCCTTGCTGTACTGTGCAGGGAGTCCAGTGCTGCTGCGTCCGTTGTTGTGTGTCCAGCCTCACAGCACGGTTCTACTCTGCCCACTTCTGGGGACTCAGCACTGACGGGACCCTGTAGCCATCTCCTCTCTCCTTTTCGGGGTGGCCAGCCCCTCGCAGAGGCCTGGGGGAGCTTACCCAGCACCGTGGGGACACCCTCAGGGGTACAGCAGGATTGCTTCTCGTGCTGTTTCTCTTGTGCCGTCACTGTGTTACCACTCAGATGGTAACGACTCAGAAAGGCCTTCCCCGAACCCCTTTTCTAAAGCAGCAGCCACCCTAGCCCTCGTTATCTTCCCCGTCACCTTGTTTGTAGCACGTACTCATGTGCTCATTCATTCAGCAGATGTTCTTGGGTGCTTCCCTGACCAGGCTCTGTTTTAGGTGCCTGTGCCTGTAGGAAGAGAACCAGTCCCTGCCCTCATGGAGCTTCTTCTGGGGCTCTGGTGGGGCTCTGTCCACGTAGAGTGAGTCAGATCGTGATCCATTGTATAGAGAAAAGTAAAGGTGGATAAGGACACAGGGAGCGTTCCTGTGTTGGGGTGCAGAGTTGTGGGCTGTTTTGTACAGCTGGTCAGGGAAGGCCCCATGGATTTGGAGACATCTGAGCAGGGGCTGAAGGAAGTGAGAGCGAGAGCTCTTTGGACATCAGGAAGCAAGTTTGGAAAGTCACTACCTTGTTTCCTAGTTTGCATTCTGCTGCTCCCTACTAGAGTATCATCTCCATGGGGGGCGGAGCATTACTTACCTTCATCTGCTGAAGTGGACAGGCACCCCGTAAGCGTCACCCCTGTTTCTGGCCTGAGTTGGCAGTGACAGACAGACAGACACAGGGACAGGCGCCTCCCAACCCGGGGTACAGACCAGACAGACTTCTGAAAGGACAGGCAGCTCTGGACGGCCGCTGGCCACCTTGCAGGGAGGGCAATCTCTCGGAGGCTAATTCCAGAGGAGAGGAGAGGAGAGGAGGGTGGGGCAGCCTGCCTCCCAAACTCGCCCAGCACAGCAGTTTCTCTTCCTTCCCTAAGGGAGGCGGTAGTGTGCACAGGTCGGGAAGGAGGGCTGAGGAGGGGGCAGGAGGTGGGGAGTGCTGGTCAAGTTGGGGGGGGTCCTCCATATGGATGGCGCGAAACAATGGAAACAGGTGTTCCCTCTTCCTCCATCACCATTATATTTTTAGCACGGTTCCTGGCACTTTCTAGGCTCTCAGTAGTATTTTATAGTAGACTGATTGATAGCTATATTAATTCAACCCAAGAAATCATAGAAGAGTCCTGGGGGATCTGCCCCTCGTACATCAAATTTCAGCCTCCTCAGAGCACGAGGCTGGGTTGCTTTGTCTCCAGATGACACGTAGGAACAAGAAGGAGGCCTTGTGCTTTCTGCACTTAAAAGAGACTGTTGGATTTCAGGAGGAGCGTGTGCTGAGGACTGGGCTAACAAGAAAAGTGTTAAAGATCTTTGCACACCTCTTCTGAATTTGCAGAGTTTCTTTTACTGCAAGAGCAAAACTGTGAGTGGCTTTGAAAAACCTCAGCTCATAGTTGGGGCTTGAAAGAAGCCTGAGGGTAAAGACCTCGATGTTGGCTGTCTCAATTAAGCTAATGACAAACAGGTGACATTGCTGTGCAGCTTCTCCGGCATGTCACAGCAGCAGGAACCTTGACCAGAAAGAACCTTTTGACTAAGTTATGACCGTTTGGGAAAGAGGTGATCAAAGAAATGTATCCTGAAGTGAGAGGCTCTTTGAAAAGATTGACCGACATTTTATACTATAGAATTTGGAGAATTTACCAAATGCAATGGAACTCTTTTAAATTATAATACGTTCATGATACAACTGTAGTCGTTCATGTACCAGTGCATGTTTCTCATGGAAAGCTTTAGTCATGGATCTGTAGGGAAGAACTTTGTATAGCATTATTGTATCATGTACACTATACTCTGGATCATTTCACAGGTATTTGTTGAAATTATAAGGCAAAGCCCATAACATAAGACCAGCGATCATCATGTAGACGAAATACACTGACACCTGGGTGATTTTGCTGTGGGGCTTCAGTGTATGTATGAAGTGTTCCAGCTTTGGGTAACAGTCATTGTTTATGATTACTTGACTGTTCTCTGTTCCAATAGGTCATTTTTTTGAAAGACAGATGATTACATTTTCTTGCGGTTAAAAAAACCTGAGATGTAATTCAAATCCCATGAAATTCACCCTTTTAAAATATACAGTTCAACAAAACTGGAAAAATTTGAGATCTCCCTTACTATAACATTGTCACAGATCATTGAAATACAGTTCTTTCATGATGTCATTAGAATCAGAAATATATCTTATTATTGGCTTTGTAGACAGATTGCTTAATATCAAAAAATATACAATTCAGTGGTTTTTAATATATTCACAAGGTTGTTCAATTATTCCAGAACATTTCATCACCCCAAAAAGAAACTCCATACGCATCAGCAGTCATTCCCATTCCCCCTTTTCTCTCAGCCCTGGCAGCCACTAACCTGCTTTCTGTAAATTTGCCTATTCTGAACATTTCATATAAACGGACCTTTTTTGTCTGGCTTCTTTTGCTTAGCGTAATGTTTTTAAGGTTCACGTTGCAGCGTGTGTCAGTACTTCATGCCTTTATATGGTTGAATAATATTCCATTGTATGGCTATACCACATTTTGTTTATTCATTCATTAGCTGATGGACATTTGAGTTTCCACTTTTTGGCTATTGTGAATAATTTGCTGTGAACATGGAATAGCTCAGTCATATAGTAAGTGTGAGGAACTGCCAGACTTCTCCAGAGTAGCTGTATTATTATTTTACATTCTCATCAGCAATGTGTGAGGGTTCCGATTTCTCCACATCTTTGCCAGCACTTGTTGTCTGTCTTGATTCTAGCCATCCTAGTGGGTGTGAGGTAGCATCTCATTGTGTTTTTTTAAATATAAATTTATTTATTTATTTTATTTTTGGCTGGGTAGGACCTTTGTTGCTGCACCTGCACTTTCTCTAGTTGCGGTGCGTGGGCTTCTCATTGCGGTGGCTTCTCTTGTTGTGGAGCACGGGCTCTAGGCACATGAGCTTCAGTAGTTGTGGCATGTGGGCTCAGTAGTTGTGGCACGCGGGCTCTAGAGCGCAGGCTCAGTAGTTGTGGCACATGTGCTTAGGTGCTCCGCGGCATGTGGGATCTTCCTGGACCAGGGGTCGAACCCATGTCCCCTGCATTGGCAGGCGGATTCTTAACCACTGCGCCACCAGGGAAGTCCTCATTGTGGTTTTGATTTGCATTTCCCTAATGACTAAAGGTGAGATGATTAGGTACTGATAAGGACAGCCAACTAAATGTATTTGGTATATTTCTTACATATTTACCAAAATACATTTTACAAGAAAAACCAGGTATCTTGACTCCCCTCCCCATCCTGAAAGATGTTGTAACATCTCTGGAAACACTTGTTTCTGAAGAACACGGTTTGGAGATTTCTGATGTGTACAGTAATGTTATGCCTAAAATCAATGAGGAGGTGTTATTAGTTTGAAGACTGGATTAGGAGAATAGTAACAATATTTGTTCAGCACTTAGAGCTTATGAAAGTGCTTGCAGAAACGTCTCACTTGAGCGTCACTGCGACCCGTGAAGGAGCCTTCAAGGCTGAGAGATCCGGTGACATACTTGAGCTCCCACACTAAGCCGTGGGGCTGGACTGTATCACATGCTTTGGGGAGTAGGAGGGCAGGACAAGACAGGGAGCCATTGAGGTGTGCAGTCTGTATCATCCTCCTGCCCGGATGCCCCCAATAAACATTCACTCTGAATAAAGACTGTGCTTGCTGCCAGAGCCTTGCAGAATCACCAAGCGTTGGAGCGGGAAGGACACTCGGAACCTCTGGGTGCAGCGTCCTCCCGGTGAGCTGATAGACCCTGGGCGGCAAGGCAGTGATTTATGCAGTGCGCACAGCGCTGGGGTTAGACGCAGCCCAAGCCCTTCCCTCTTCTGTTTGTCAGTGTCTTCAGCAGCCTCTGGCCCTTTAGGGAGGGTGGGTGAGAGCCAGCTCACCCTAAACCCTACAGCAGAGTGGACAGGATGCAGGGCCGCTTTCACCCATCCCAGCGGAGCCTCTTCCTGTGTCTCCAAGTATCCCTCTGGCTTGGGAAGGGGAGGGGAGATACCGCCCTGATCTCTACAGGGCCAAACCTCTGCTGTTCCCTGGGGCCAGCTTTCCAGGTGTCCAGTGCCTGGGACGACCAGGGAGTTAGTATTGGGGGAGCTGTATTCCTCCGAGGGAAACCACGTGGTTTGTCCTCTGCTTGGGGCTGCGCGCTGGAGGGAGCTCCAGGGCTAGAATCCGCGCGCGGTCCTCCCAGGCCGATGGAGGAGGAGCTGCAGGAGTGCAGCCCACACTGGGCCTCCCCTCCTTGGTGGTCACCGCATCCTCGCTGACACCCAGTAGGGGGAGAGCTTGCCCTGCTGCTCCCAGGCGGGGTCACGTCCCCTGCGCATCGAGTCGCGTGCGGCGCTCCGCGACGCCAGTGGAGGGCGCCGCTGCACCGCGTTTGCTCGGCTGGAGCCCGCTCTGCCTCTCTCTCCACGGAAGCCTGGGGCGCAAGCAGAGCTGTTTTTGTTCATTCTCCACGAGCGTTCCCCTTTCTCACTGACCACCACCCCCCGCCCCCCGCCCCGGGTTTTAGAAAGGAAGACTGAAATGAAAGGGAATCTGCCTGGCGATTATGGGCGGTCATTTCCTTCCTGCACGGGGCGGGGGTGGGGGGTGGGGGCGTGTAAACCTGTTTTGATGAGGCCCTTAGAAAAATGTGGATGGAAAACAAGCCGGGATGGTTGGATCCTGGATGGAGAAGGCTTCAGTGCTTCTCTGCAGCACAGCCGGAGAGAAGAGCGTGGATGGGGTGCGGGGTGGGTCTCTGCGCATCCCGATCCTCCTCGCCCCTCCTTGGTTCCTGCCCTATGACCCCAGCTGGGCTCTGCCCACGGTCCTCAAAGCTCCCCAGGGCACACCCTTTACTGTGGGGTCCCCATCACACCTAGCACGGGCCCTCTGGTAAAAGGAGGCACGCTTCCGCTTAACAAGGGGAACTGTGCCTCTTGGAGCAGCTTGAAGGTGGAGCCCCTCACCTACAGTGAGTTTGCCAGAGTCGCAGGGTTTGCGTTCTGTCAGTGGTCCCGGGTATCCTGGCTCTTGGTGGGGACTTGGGCGAGAGGACAGCATGGTGGGGAGGGTGCTGTGACCTGGGTGCTGGGCCTGGAAGGCCCCTTGTTGCCTAACTGCCTGGAGCCTCTGCGCCCTCAGCAGTCAGATGGGCTCGGATCCCCACCTCCAGCCATGTCCCCATGGTGAGTGGCAGCTTCCCCAGTCTGTCTCTGGCTGAGTGAGACCGCCAGCGGAGAGGAGGAGCCCAGCTGTGACTGGAGGGGCCAAAGGGAAGCCTCTTCCTGTCCCCGCGGCAGCAGGTAGGCTCTCAGGGTACCTGGCAGGGCAGGAGAACTCCCTGCTTCCCCTCCTCACACCCTTCCTGGTCCAGGCCTCTTGCCTTTGGCCTTGGGGCCGCTCACAATGGCCTGTGGGTTGCTCAGGGCAGTCAGGATGGCTGGTCAGGATGGTCAGGCCTGGCCCCAAGAGGCAGCTCTGTGTGCTCCCATTCCTGTTTCAGGTGCCTGTTCTGAGCAGCTGAGCCAGGCCCTGTTGGCTGGCACAAAGCCTGCTGTTAATGTAATGTCTTTTAAATTAAAGCCATTTGTTTTCTTTATTGGGGTAATTACTGTTAAGCAGCCGTGATTAAGTGATCCGCCTGCTGGTGGGACAGTGTGTCCGAGAGGCTGGCCTCTGTTGGCCTGCACTGGTCCCTGGCGGGCACACACTGTTCTCCCTCGGCCTCCTCTTCTCTCCTCAATGGGGCTCACCACCCTTCCCGCACCAGAGGAGTCTGTCCTGTTCCTGCCACGGAGAGGCCCCAGGGCAGGAGCGTGTGGCTTGGAGCCTGAGACCTGGGCCCAAATGCAGTCTGTGGCATTTGGGAACTGGGGAACCCTGGATGTAAGCCCTCTGAGCCTCTGACCCTTCACCCAGGACCTTACCAGAGTGGCTGTCAGGCAAAAATGAGGCACCACCGGGGCCCTGGAACATGGCAGGTGGCTAATTAGTGGTGACTGCTACAAATGGTGCCTGAGTAGGTGTTGGGGGGAGGACCTTTTTCTCATCATTTCGGAAGGCACGACACCTTTGATTCAACTGGAGAGCAGTGAATTGAGCTCGAAAATCACCGTTATGCCCAGGTTTATTTCAGGGTGTCTTAGTCTGTTCAGGTTGTTATAACAAAATACCACAGACTGGGTGGCTTATAAACAATAGAAATTTATTTCTCACAAGCACTGGAGGCTGGAAGCCCAAGATTGGGTGCCAGCATGGTTGGGCTCTGCCAAAGGCCCTCTTACTGTTTGCAGACTGCCGACTTCTCACTGTGTCCTCATATGGTGGAAGGGGCTAGGATGCTCTCTGGAGCCTCATTAATAAGAGCACAAATTCCACTCATGAGGGTTCCACCCTCATGACCTAAGCACCTCCCAAAGGCCTCACCTCCTCGTACCATCCCATTGGGGGTTCGTATGTCAAGATATGAATTTTGGGGGGGACACAAACAATCAGACCATAGCACAGGGTGTTCTCATGTTCTTTCAAGTCTTCCTCAGTTCCCCAAACTACAGTGTTCTCTCCTTCTCTGACCATCCCTCCGTCCCCCGTTTCCCTTAACAATGCACTTTGTCTCTCTCTGAAAGCACCCCAGGCTGTGGCCTCATTTGGTGCTCACGTGTCCATGCTTCATGCTTTCTCTCTTCTGCTAGAAGGAAGAGGGCCTGATCACCAGCTCACCCTTGCCCACTGTGCCTAACGTGCGCCTTACTCTGGGCAGAGGCTCAGCAAATGCTAGCTTGCTTTGGCCTGTGGTCTGGAGCAGGTGCCACTGTTTCTTATCAGTATGGGGAAGCTGGACTGTGCTTTGCTGCATCTTCTTTGTGAATGTTCCTTTCTAGAAGTTCCAATTCTAGAAGTTTCTAGAAGGTTCCAGTTCAAACTTGTTGCTAGTAAAGTGAGAATGTTTCCTGTTTTGCTTACCTCTTCTTAATGGTGTTTGTTTTCTTGGTCTCATTGCACACAGCAGTTGTTCATAATCTTTTTGGGAATTCAGCAAAGTATAACCTGTAAGCGATTTTAAAAAGCCAGGCTACAGGGGAGACCCACATCCCCCAGAGCTTGCTCATTTCCCTTTCCCACCCATCCCTCTGAGTGGGGTCTTGGGCCTCACCCTCTGTGGCTCATACCCCACCAACTGCTGTGAGGGGGCCCGGTTCTTACCAGATCAGCATGGCAGTCCAGGACACGGGCTCTGTGAGACCTGCCCGGACGGTCGGGCTCCTTGAGTCCTGGTCACTGTAGGATTCTGGAGGGGCTTCACCAGCTCTGGCAGGTGGACAGGTGGATTAGTTGATATTGTTTGATAACCCGTACAGGATCAGGTAGTGTGCAAGCTTTGCTCCGGGCGCCCCTGGCTACCACTGTCTGGGGGGCAGGAAGACACAAGGCGGGGGATTCCAGGTGGACTGGGGCTGGCTTTGTGAGCGTGGAGGAGGGGCTGTAGGAGTCAGGGAGCTTTGGGGATGTGCATCCATTGTAAGTTGGGGTGGGACTCTCCCAATCTTGCAGAGGGAACGGAGGCAGCTTGGGCAACAGACCGGCTTTGTCTCCTGTACCTGGTAGGAGAGTCATGACCAGAAGATGGGGGAGGAGAGCGCGGGACGGAGGGGCCATCTGGCTGGTGGGCCATTAGGGCTCCAGAACAGGCGGAGGGAGCTGCAGCGCCTGTGAGGCTGGCCATCTCGGGGAGTGGCTGGCTGTCCTGTGTCTCTGCTTACCGAGCTGCCCGTAATTGTGGGAGCCTTTCCATGCCTCTGGGACTTTGCTCAGGTGCTTCCTCTCCTGAAAACCCAGCCCTCCTTTATCTGGTTAATTCTTTTTGCCCTTCAAGATTAGGCTCTGGTGGGTGCCAACTACGTGAGGAGGCCGTCCTTGACCACCTCTCCCTGCATTAGCCCTTCTCTTCTGAGTCCCGCTGTGCTGAAGTTGGCCCCTGTGCAAGCTCCTGGGGCCAGGGCTGTCTTGTTTCCTTCTGTGTCTCAGGACATGGTGTACTACAGGGCCTGGCGTAGAGTCAGACCCAGCACGAGTTTGTGGAGCTGGCGCAGGTGGGCTGCTCAGCACCCGGCTCCATCAGATGTTCTGTGAGCGCGCTCTCACACCTTAGGGTGTGGATGGCAACATTGGGAGTCCTTGCCCTCTAGAGAGGCCTCTTGATTTAAATGAAGTCTTCCTTGCACCTTTTAACGCAAAACCTCCAGACAGGAAGTTGTCCAGTCTGAAACCAGCCGGGAAGATCCAGGTGCGTGTTTGGAGACTTCTTCTGGGTTTCAAAACTACCCCCCGCCCCACTCCCCCGTGTATTACTATGCAGAGATACTGATGGGGATCTGGAGGAGGTAGGAGGGGCTTGGCTTTTCTCTCTCACCTTATGCAAATAGGGAAGATGGGGCTGCAGTGGCCACTGATCTGCCCAAAGCCCCCAGCTGGTGAGCAGTGCCTGGGGCTGCTTTTCAGCCTGTCCCGAAAGCAGCCCAGCCCCTGCCCCTGCCCATCCGCTCACTCTCGGAGTCCTGCCCAGGTACTGTGATCCTGGGTCCTGGGGCTCTCCCTGACCTTGGCTTCCACTGGCAAGGCTTTCAGTGTCTCTGAGCCTCAGTTTCTCATCTGTAAGATGGGCAGGGACATTCTAGCCTGAGTGATACTCCATAGCTCTCTTACTGGCATGCTGAAACTGGCCTTGGCAAGTTGAAAACACGTGTCCTTTCCAGACTTTTCCAGAGTGGGAGGGTAGGAGATTGGGGGGTCTTGAAGCCATTGTTCATCTCTTCCTGGGATAGCCTCCCAAGTCCTGCTTGCCGGCTCTGCTTTGCCCCTGTGGGAGATGTTGGTTCATTTCCCGGCCTCTGCCCCAAGCCAGGCTGCACCTCAGGATTAGGGGGCTGGGTGTGGAAGCGCCCAGACTCTCTCAGGTGTCTCGCAGCATCAGAGTTGTTATCGCACAGTTGCTGCCATTTAAGTGATGGGCCCCCTGCTGGATTCCACCTTTGTTCTCTTATTAACCTTAGAGTGATCAGTCCTGTGAGGAGGGAGGGATTTTTCCCCCCACCCCGGAAGAGGTTTCCCAGATGAGGATCTTAAGCCCAAAGCACGTTCAGAGCTTGGGCTCTGAAGCGGTGGAGCCTGGATGGGAGCCGATCTTGCGGACTTGTAAGCTCTGTGCCCTAATGCCTGTGATGTCTGTTTGTTTTGGTGGTTCGTTCCAGGCCGTCCAAGCAGGGGGTACTCTGGGAGAGCTGGGGTTCCCCCAGGAGGGCTCCCACAGTGCCCTGGTGCCTGCCGCTCCCTGGGGCCTCACACACGTGTCCTCTTTCCCTTGTCACCGGGTGGTGTGAGAAGAGCAGGGGAACTTCAGCCTGCTCAGAGTGGCTCTCTCATTTCTTCTCCGAGTTCTGCCCTGAGAACCAGCTGGGAGCCTCTGTGGAGGATGTGGGATCTTAGAGGACCGTGGTGTTTGGAGCCCTACTTCCCTCATATGGCAGCAGGTACAAGAGGTCAGGCCTGGCAGGGGAAACTGGAAAGGCCATGTAGCCCTGTCCCCTCATGTTACCCGTGAGGAAACGGGCCCAGAGACGCCAAATGACTCGCTCAAGGCTACACAGCTAGTCAGCGGACAGGGGCCTGGGACCAGGTCTCCTGCCCACACTGCCTCCCTGCCTGCTGTCCGTTGCGTTTGTTCTGAAGCCAGTTCTGGGCTGTGCTGGTCTCTGTGGGCTTGTTTGTCTTCTGGTTTTGTCCCTAGCCTGACACAATTTTCAGATCTCACCCACCTGTGACTGCCCTGCAGTCTCCTGTGTTTTGTGTACATCGAATGGCCTTGCTTACTTCCTGCCCGCTGAGCAGCTGCTCCAGAATCCAGCTGATTGGGCTCCTCAGGTGCAGGCCCCGGAGCCTTCTGAAAGGCTCAGCGCACGCGGGGCTGGAGGGGGGCTGAGCCTGTGTGTGTGTGGGGGGGTGGCGGTATAAGGACCCTGCTGCTGTCCTGCCTTGGTCTGCACCCCATCAAACCCAGTCCTGCTCTATCACAAGGATCTCCGGGTGCCGGGGAGTGGGCTCCCCATTATGTGAGGTGATGCACATGACGCAGGAGGCTCTCAGGTACCTTTTTCTGATTTACCATCCCACTCGCCCTACCTGGAGAGTCCACGCTCTCTGGAGACCTGTTGCCTGAGTCCGTCTTCTGATGCCTCTTTTCTCCCCTGCACTGTCTGCAGTGATGGTGAAGCTGCCAGATGGGAGGTCTTGGGGCTGGGCTCCATGTTGGCTTTCTGTCCCTCTCGGTGTGGCCTGGCTCAGGGGTGGGCAGGAGCTTCTCGAATGAGCATGGTGTTGGCTACAGATGGACCTGGGCAGATTCCAGGTCCACCTCATCCCTCTGGGAGGCGGTGGGTAGTTGTTTGCCTTCTCTGATCTCCTTCCTCATCTGCACAAGGGGCACAATACCATCACCCACCTCAAGATGTTGGCATGGGGATGAAATGAAATGATGCAATGTGTCTAAAGGACCTGTTTGTGCCCAGCACATACGAGGGGTCTGCTGTGGACCTGAGGCATGGTGGCCCCATCCTCAGTGAAGGCTGTCCAGGTGTGCCTTCTGCTTCCCAGCGGCAGTACCCTGTCTGGGTACACCCTGAGAATACCACCTCATGGCCCTGCCCTGCTGGTCTGCACCTGCTCACCCTGTGTCCCAGGTCACATCCTGGTGCAGGTGGCCACCCCCCAGCCTGGGCTGTGCGAGCCGGCCGCTTGAATGCTCAGGTTTGTCTTATAAAAG
The DNA here is from genome assembly GCF_964165515.1 of Mesoplodon bidens. Lineage (NCBI taxonomy): Eukaryota > Metazoa > Chordata > Mammalia > Artiodactyla > Ziphiidae > Mesoplodon > Mesoplodon bidens. Next base: position 110,141,476 of record NC_138161.1, on the reverse strand, counting down.
AGCAAGTTTGGGGGTTCCCTGGTGGCGCAGTGGTTGAGAGTCCGCCTGCCGATGCAGGGGACACGGGTTCGTGCCCCGGTCCAGGAAGATCCCACATGCCGTGGAGTGGCTGGGCCTGTGAGCCATGGCCGCTGAGCCTGCGCGTCCGGAACCTGTGCTCCGCAACGGGAGAGGCCACAACAGTGAGAGGCCCGCGTACTGCAAAAAAAAAAAAAAAAAAAAAAAGAGCAAGTTTGGCACAGAGGTGGCCCGGTCTGCACACTTTATTACAGTTGGTGTATGTGCTGAGTAAGAGTGAGAGGGTGACTGAGGCCTGGGGTCCGCTGAGCAGCATTACAGCCTATGGTCCCCAGCTCTCACAGTGGGGAAGGAGCAGGCTTTTTGCTTGGGAGAACGGCTCCTGGGGAGGAGACCTTGATATGGGAATACCCCTGGAGGGAGATGGAGCTGCGCGCCTGCGGTTGGCAGGGCGAGATGCTTGCGATTTTAGCTGCTGACTGTCTGTTTTTCAAGGTGATTTTAACCTGTGGTCCGTGTAGGGTGAGACTTCGGTCCTGGGTCCCTGGGATTCGGCACTGCTGACGCCTGAGTCTTGGCCAAAGTCTCAGATCCCTGATCGCCCGCCCACTCGGGGTCTGGCTGTGCTGTGGCTCACTCACCCAGGAGCAGGTGATGGATGGGGTGCCCAGCTACATGCTGCCCAGCCTCAGGGGCACCAGTCACCTGCAGTCTCTAGTGGAAGGGGCTCCCTGGTGTGAGCTTGTCTGCGAGCCTCACTTCTTCCACGTGTTCCTGCCTAAGACCCAACCTGGCTAGTGACTTCCTTCAGCTGTGGAGACTGGCCTGTTAGATAGCTCAGTGAATGTGGAGACCAGTGTTTGCAGGGGAAGTGGGGCTGTTGGGGGTCAGCTGCGGTTCCTTCTCTGTTCTTCTGGCTCCCCGAGCAGCTTTTGCTTTGATCAGAAACATGAGCAACTGAAGTTAGTCACCCGTGTGGCTCTCACAGAGCTGTAACGCTTTGAGGGCAAATGCAAACTGAAAGCATTTCTCTTTACTCAGGGGAAAGCTCCGTCTCAAGCCCCTGGCTCTGGGAGGTGAGGTAGGACCTTGCTGTCTCTGGAGCTGTTGACTTGGAGCCCTGTTCTGTGACGTGCCCAGCATCTGGAATGGATTTCTGGAAATCTTTGGGGGATCTTTTAGGGCCTGGAAAAAATGTGAGGGAGTTCTTGCTGCCCCACGAGTCTTCAGCTGTGAGGAATCAGAGTCCTGGACCTTGGGAGGGGTGTGAGGAGGAAGGGCTTAGAGAAAGGTGGGCAGGCGGGAGCAGTGACAGCGGCCCCTTTGGGCCCGGCTTCTACCAAGAGTATAAAACTGTAGATCGGATGTACCGTCTTCATTTGTCCAGGTTCCCTTCGAGCCTTGTCCACTGGCCGGGTACCTTTTTTGTAGCCGGAGAAGGGGTTGTCTGCTCATTTCACTTAATACGGGACCCACACGTGGTGGTGCATCTCGTAAACATCTTCCCATCTTTCTGTCTCATCTTGCCCTTTTTGTTTGTGTGGGTATAGTATAAGTTACTGTCCTATTTCTTTTGTAAGCAGTTCTGTAAGTTCCTGATTTTTCACACCATAAATAAAACCACAGAGAACATCTCTGTATGTGTTTTGTTTGTTTGTTTTCTTACTTCTTTTGAATTGCTCCCAGGAACGCTTTCTTGACTCCTTACAAGGAACACTTTACAATCCTAAATGGTCCTGTGTCTACAAATTAATACTAGAAAGTCAGGACCCAGCAGTGATGCTGCTCAAGCTCACTCTCTTGGCTTTCTATAATAAAGGGTTTGCCAGATAATTTACATGGCACAGCCTTGCTTTCTCTCCTCTTATGTGGTCTTTTATTAAAAAAATTTTTCTTAAGCAACAAGGATTTACTGTATAACACAGGGAGCTATATTCAATAGCTTGTAATAACCTACAATGGAAAATAATCTGAAAAAACATATATATAACGGAATCACTTTGCTGTCCACCTGAAACTAACACAATATTGTAAATCAACTATACTTCAATAAAAATTTTTTTAAACATTTTATCCTTATACGTTAAATTATGAAGTATCAAAATATAGAAAAATTGAGAAACAAGATACCTATTTTCCTACTATATAAGTTAAATAGGGGCTAACAGTTTGCTCTGTTTGCTTAGATTGTTTTTTTAAAGAAATAACATATTATAGATCTAGCTAAAGCCCACCCCTATTTCTCCCTGATGCCTCAGCGGTGTTCACTATCACACAAAAGGAGGTGGTCTGCTTTGTGGAATTTGTTTTTACACTTTTACCACATACGTATGTGTTCATGCACACACACATACGTAAAAAATATATATTGCTTTGTATATCTTAAACAGTTATATAAATGCTCCTATTCTATACTATATCCTCTTGCTATTTCTTTTTTCACTCGACATTATGGTTTTGAGATGTATTCATGTTGATACAGGCAGGTCTTGTTTGGCCATTTTAACTGCCATATAGGATTTCATTATGGGGAGACGTCAGTTTATCCATTTCCCCGCTGGTTGCCCCTACTTTTTGTCTTCACAGTCATTGCTGCAGTGAACATCTGGGTGCACATCTGCATACGCATATGTGCTTGAGTTTCTCCAGACTCCACATCTGGAAGGGCTTTTCCTGGTCCAGGTGCATCTTTCCCAGATCCTGCCAAGCTCTTCTCCAGGGCAGCCGTCTCCCTGCCCACCCCGAGTTCTGTCGAGCACTTGGCGTAGCCTCCCTTTTCCTGGTGTGAGTCCGGCTGCCTTTGTGACAGGAGGTGGAAGCTTGAGGACAACTTTGGGAACAGGGAAGGAGGGAAGTTTTGAGGGCAGACTCGCGTGTTCCTTAGCGCCACTGCAAGCTCTCTGGCTGCGTGGAGACTTGACCCAGTCTTCCCCAGCGTCTCCCGAACCTCTGTAGAGGAGGGTGCCTCCAGCTGCAGGTGGAGCGCTTTTGTCTGGGAGGCGCAGGGCCTGGCTTTGGGGCTGGCTCGCCCCGTGACTGGCCGTGTAACCTGGGGAGAGCCCTGCCTCCCTCACTGGCCCTCACTTTCCCTCCCTGAGACATGAGGGGTCGAATCAGTGACTTGTACACATGGCCTCTTCTTGGCTCTGCCCGTGTTGCTCACCCACTTTGGCTTTTGCAGCTAGCAGAGGGGTCTCCACGATCCTAGCCACAGCTGCTGGGCCTGAGCCGTGGGCAGCTGGCAGGTCAGGGTGGAGGCTGGGCGGCTGCTTTGCAGGCCAGCAGGGGCCTGGCGCTCACCAGTGACCTGGCTGTCCCCTCAGTAGAATGGTCTGTGCTCTCATACAACTTGAGGGAAGGGCCTCAGATCCCAGGGCTGAAGGCCAAAGCAGATGAATGCTGACAGAGGGGAAGGCAGGGGTCGCTGCTGACCCTCGGGGACCTCACAGAAGCCAGAGGCAGAGGAGTGCTGCTTTCTTTCTAAGGCCCGTGTGAGCCCCTGCAGCATTGCTGCCGTGTGAAACCTCCATAGAACCAGAATTTACTGTGTGCTTGAGAGGTGGCCACACTGTCCCAGGACACTGATACACACTGGGTGTGTCAGTGAACAGAGGAATAGCCGAAACCCCTGCCCTTGTGGAGCTCACCTTCTGGCAGGAAGAGGAGTAAATGAGCCAATGATACTTGTCTGCTTTGCTGCCTGGGACACGGTGTAGTAAGGGCTCACAAAGGGCTGGGGTTCATTTCATCTTTTTGTTGTTCCTTGAGAAGGAGATGAGTAAACTGTACCGCGTCCTCTGAGGTGAGTTAGGATGTTAGCAGGATGAGGGGTGCAGGGCTGTCACGATCTTTAGTTGGACAGGCAGGGGCTCCGTCACTGAGAAGGTGGCATTGGAGCAGTGGCCTGGAGGAGTGAGGGTGCTGGCCAGGCAGCTACTGAGGAAGAGCGTTCGGGTGGCAGGATGGGTGGCAGGTGCCTGGCATGTGTGAGGAGCAGCAGGGGGGCCGTGGGCTGCAGCCGTGGGAGTCACGGGAGGGCGTGGTAGGACGGGGGCAGGCTTAGCGGGAGGAGGGCAGGTCCAGGCCGGTCCCAGTGAGGGTTCTGGCTTTGTTGGAGTAATGGGAGGGGCCGCTTCTGGGTTTTGAGCAGAGAAGGGTCACCCTGGACAGAATGAAGTGGAGACCGTTAGGAGGCCAGTGTCCTAGCCCAGGGGAGCAGGTGGAAGCTGGGGGTCTGGGGAGAGGTGGGGGGATGCTGGGCCCATCCAGGGGAAGAGTTTATTCGGACATGGGCTTGTGGCCTCGAGAGGACTGTAAACGACGTGTACCTCTTTGACAGGGCTGGGCTTGTAGTGTGCACACTCAGCGGGGCTCTGCCCGTCGGCGAGGGGATAAAATAAGAAAAGTGGCGTGAGGGCAGGCCATGGAGGTTGTTCACATTCTGGAATCAGAAAGGCCTGGCCTCAGATCTGGGCCTCGACCATCCACCAGGTCACCTGGGGCAGGTGGCTCCGCCTCTCTGGGGGCCATGGCTACCTTCTTCATGAAGGGCATGGTATTGGTGAGGGTCACATGGACTCCTGGCTGTCCACGTTGCTGCCTGACCCTTGTTTCCTTTTGTTTCTTTGTGGCCCCTCGGTGAGCAGGTGCCAGTACCTCGTGTGGCAGGGCCCAGAGCAGTGCTGGGAATGGGATGTGGCCGGGGGAGAGACAGTCTCAGCTTGAAGTGAAGGCGGGGACTTAGTGGACAGGCTGCAGACGGGGCGTCAGGAGATCCAGTCCTGACGTCAGCATGTGTGACCTTGGGGAATGCAGGGACTCAGCCTGTGGACGCCTCCTGGCTGCCCGTGCTGCGCTCAGCATTTTAAACGCATCATCTCACCCTCAAAAGGAAGCGATGGAATGAGCAGTGTCCCCAGAATCGGGCCATTGATTGTTTCCTTCTCTGTTTTTACCAGTATCCTAGAACTGCCTGCAGCGTTAGCTGCTTAATATGTATTTTAAACTGACTCACTTTTTTTTTTCCTTAGCCTCTCCTTAGGTAATATCTGTGAAATCATAGTTCTAAAGTGTTTTTTAAATTAATTTTTCTAGTGTTTTACATATCAAAATAAGTCTGTGAGCATTAAAGTGGTTGGTCTCTTTGCCTCTTTAGAAGTCCCTTTTGTACCCCTCCAGAGGTGTGTACCACATCTCGGGGGGCATGGGACGAGGGGGTTTCAGGAAACCTAGAACAGGCAGCCTCAGAAGACGATGGACGCTGTCCTGACTGGCTAGTCTGAGCTTGGCAGGGTGCTCCGCGGGGCACAGATCCCCTGCTTGGGCGCCCGCTGTGTCCCCATCCCAGAGAGCCAGGAAGGGAGGGGGGAGATAGTGTGGACCGAGGAGGGAGTGTGGGAGGCTTGGCTGAGGCCACCTTCCCACCTGCCCAGTGGAAGCAGGAAGCTGGCTAAGTGCATCCTTTTGGATGGCGCTCGTGTACAATGGCAGTGTTCCTTGGGAGGTCATAGGTCATGGGAGATGACCACACAAAAAAGAACAAATCAAGGAATCTGGTGAAGAAGACCCGACAGCCCAACTCCTTGGTGGGTGGGCGGGCTGGGACACTTACCCTAAGATTTCACAATAAAGTCTGCAGGGTCACTACTCTCCTTTCATCTCTTCTCCCTTCCCTACTTTCTTTCTCTTTCATATCTTTTCTTTTCTTTTGGGGTGGAAAACATTATTCTGTAGAAAACTGACTCCAACTGTCAGGAAAATTCAGTATTAAATCTAAACAATCCAAACCTCATAATTTATAAAAGAAGTGAATTAAGGAATGTTTATACCCACTATGTACAGATTATTTGAGATCACTAAACAGATTCTTCAGTGAGTGCTGGAAAAGGTAGGGGGCGACTGGGTGCATTTAAGAATGACTGCTCAGTGCTGAGAGACTGGCCCTGGGAGTGGGAGGCGGGACAGCGGGTGGTGGGGACGACCGTGGGGCTGTGGGAGTTGGATGGACTGTGCTGTAGAAATTATAGATTTATGCTCATGGAACCCCAGAGCCGTGTCACGAATCTCAGCAAGGGCTTGTGGCCCGTCCGATGACACTGTTTGTCAGCTGGTCACGGACACGTGCAGACCCCGGAAAGATAGCACGCACCTTTTTTTTTTTTCCCCCCCACTTTTCCTTTGGAGTCGCCTTATCGTTCATTTGTAGTCAGCCCTGGAGGGGCGTCTGGGCCCATTCCTCTGTCTCTCCTACTCCTCTCGGCGTGTTTGTTTTTTCTTGGATCCTTGCTCACCCTCCGTCCCAGTGATTTGCCATAGTTCCTGGTGGTCATCCTGGAAATCCACTGGGAAGGCCCAGGTGTTTCAAGGTCTAAGAGTGGAGCACCTGCAAGACAGACCAACCTTTTTCTTGCTTGTTTTTGTATATATAACGTTTATACCTTGCTGTGCAAACAAGGTCTTCATCTCTTTATCTGCTTGCCCAAGACCGTCGCACCACTGGAGGTGAGGTGGACGAGCCCTGGATAAGGGGGAAGCAAAGTTGGTGCAGCCAGCTGGACACACAGAGGGCACGGGTCCAGTTCCTGAGCCTGGGGCCTCCTCTCCTCCAGACGTGATGGCCTGCTCTTCCTTGATTCCTTGTTAGGGCTCCTGAGTCAACAGACAGTTGACGTCTCAAAGGGGGATGGGGTTAATCGTTGCCATTTATCATGACTCCATTACAGGCAAGAAAATGAAACATGGTGGAAGCATGAGCGGGCATAGAGGGCGGGGCTGGAGAGAACGACTTGGCACGTGTGTGAGATTATATAAGTCCCCCCACCCTCGCCCCTGGGCAGACACCCACAGGTCCTTCAGCTGCCCCTCACCCTTTTGCCACCGTGGTCTTCTCCTTTGGACAGACTCTGGAGGTTGCCCAGGGCCATGCTGCATGTGTATCCAGAGCTGAACCCATCCAGTTCCCTGAGGCAGGCTGACTGGCACTGAGTCGAGTGGGGCCCTCTGTCACCCCCCTTCTCAAATCGCCTAGGGGCCGCCTGCAGTAGAATTACTTGGGGTGGCTTTTAAATGAAGAGTCCAGACCCTGACTCAATGTCTGGGGTCAGGACCTAGGAGTCTGCCTTTTTACCAGATGCCCCAGCGAGGGCCTGCACGCACTGAAGATGCGGGACCTCGGGTCCAGACCACCCTCATGGCAGTACGGCTGGAGCTCACAGCCTTGCTGGACACACCCGCCCTGGTGAGGTTGTTCTGCTGTCAGTCACCCACCGTCCAGGGGGCCTTCTCTACGGGTGCCAGGGCTTCCCGTCTTATGTTCTGCTTCTTCCTCGTCCTATCCTACCTCGGTCATACCGAGGTTTTGGAGAACTGGAACGCGGCCCATCTCTGCTGCAACGTTGGGAATCTTGTAGGGGTCCCAGAACATTAACTGTACACCTGGTTATCCAGACACTGCTGATGGCGCAGTAAGTGTGAGGTGGACGTGGGGGCGGGGAAGGAACTGGACAAGGACGCCCTGTAGTGAGGGTAGCGGGAGGGGTGGTAGCTTTTGCGCTGTTAGTAAACTGGGTCATGAGAATGGTGTTAGAAATTACTTTGGAAATTAGGTGGGATGGCTTCTTTATTCCGCTTCAGCTGCTTGTGGTTCTGCCTGACACAATCGAATTATATCTAGGACATCTTGCAGAAGATGAACAGCAGGACAGGTGGCATGGAGGGGGGGAACCTGTGGCTTTACTTTTTTCTTATGAAAACTGCTCATCAATAATAAGTTTTGGTTTTTTCATTTAAAACTAACAAATTTACGGTGTTTTTCACTTATCCTGGGAGATCTTTGTTTTCAAAGGGAGCTAAAGGTATTGGAGGGGGGCAACATGCAGCCACTGATAACTGATAGTGTTTTTAAGACTTGCTAGTGATTTGAAAAAAAGAAAGCAGTATATCTCTCCGTTGCTCTACCCATCTTTCAGTCATCTCTCTATAGCTCCTTTGTCCAGGACGTTCATTCATTTAAGGAGATACCTTTGATATCATTTCTGACGTAAAATTAAAAGCTAGGGCATAGTTATTCTGAAGCAGCTTGCAGGTTGGGTACAGAATGTATTGGGCAACAGCTCTACTTCTGACAAAGTGAGATATTGCAGCCCAGGCCTGCCTGGCATTCTAACCAGCAGGCTAAAGGTGCAAAGAAGACCCATATTCCTGATGGTTTAGAATAAGTCCCATGGGGAAGAAACTCCTCTCCTTTGGGAGAAGAGCCAGGATGGAAGTGGGGAAGCACGTGACAGGCCCGGGAGAGATCCTGGGGTTAGGAAGGAGCTTCCAAGTTCTCCAGGCCTGCAGGGCCACTGCTTTGTGTCCTGGGGCAGGTTGTCATTGTCACCCCTCCTCTCTGGATGCCTTTATCTCTGCTCATCCATTTGCTCATTCCTTCCTACAACAAGCAGTTGCTCAACTTCTGCTCGGCATGAAGCAGTTTGCTAAGAGCCGGGTGCATAGCGATGAGCAGGAAAGACGAGGTCCCCGCTTCATGGTGCCTCATAGGCTGGTTGGGGCCTGGGGAGAGACAGCAAAAAATGACTAAATACTTAAAAATTAACATGTCAGGTGGTGATACATGCTCTGGAGAAAAGAAATCTGATAATTGAATAGCCAGGACTGGTTGTGTGTTGGGGGCATGGCGGGGTGGGGAGAGTAGCTCCTTATTTGGTCGGGGAAGCTCTCAGGGGGTGACATTTGAACCAGCACCAGAAGAGCTAGAAGGACCTAGGCATGCGATGATTCTGGGGGAGAGCGTTCTGAACAGAGGGAACAGCTGGTGCAAAGGCCCTGAGGTGTAATAAATGTCTTTGGCATGTTTGTAGGATGGAAAGACTGCCAGTCTGTTAGCAGGTTTTTCTTAACATTGTAAAAATATGCCTTCACGTTCATAGTGCACATCAATGAGAAAACACATTTTTTTCCCCAGGAAATCATTTCCCCTCCAGCTCTTGTTGAAATTGATTACTCAGATTACACAAAGGAGGCATGTGCTTGTGGGAGCTGACCAGCCTGTGGTGGGGTCCACTCGGTAACCCCCCCGACACCCCATGCCGGCCGAGTGCTGCAGAGCCAGGCAGCTCCGATTATTGCCGTATCGTATCTTGGGCTGTTGATTACAGAGTGTATTCTTTTATCAAATCTAGGTATTCTTGCATGGGAAAGGCATTCTAGCTATAGTGGAAGGAAGGGGGGGATAGTGTCAACCCTCCTTTATTGAGCTCCTCCTACATTCCTCACCAAAGCCTGTGAGACCACCGCCATGATTCTCTCCCATTTTGTAGACGAGGTAATTTCGGTATTTTGACCAGGGTTGCCAGGTGATGAAGTGGTGGAGTTCGCATCTGAACCCAGAACTGCCCGCTCCAGCCCCGACTGGACTGCCCAGCATAGGTGTGATTCCACCCAAAACTGGTGCCCACAGAGCAGGGTGATAGCCCTGTGGGCGGCGACTTTGCCAACCCCCTGGAGGACGTTGCCGTCGGCACTTTCCTGCCGAGTCCAGAGGTTGGCACCGCAGCCCTCCTGCCCAGTGCCCCGGCAGCCCCTCGGGAGAAGCGGACGCCTGTTTGCTGTTCCTGCAGTGCGTGGGCCCCCGCGATTTGACCAGGCTTCCAGAGCGCTGCGCTGGCACTCTGCCCTTCAACAGCTCCTCCAGGGACGGCCGAGCACGGGGAGGTGCTGTGGCCGCCCCGTGGCCCTGTGCCTGCCGCTGGAGGAGCCGCTGCTCTTCAGGCAGACCTTGGCGTTTCCTGGAAGCCTGGCGTCTCCCTTTGTGCAGGGCCGGCCCCACTGCCCCCCTCCTTGGCTCCAAGAGCTCAGTGTGTCCTGATAGTGGGCACACCAAGTGCTACATGAGTTTTCTCTACCACGTTCAGCTGCGGCTTGGCATGGCTTATGTCCCCAGTGGCTGTTCAGCGGAGCAGTGGTCTGGCTCTTTAGGCCTGTCTGTGCCAACGAGACCAGGGCCTAGACCTCTGCCCCTGCCTGGCACCAGGCTCTGCCGTTCTGGGGGCTCTGGCCTCCCGTGTAGGAAGTGTTGAGAAGGTGCTGTGCGTGGTGGTTGTGAGGCAAGCTTCACCTCTCCGCCCATCCCCAGACTGTCCTTCGCAAGAGAGATGAGTCTTTCCAGTCTCTTATTTTACACGGCACTCTCTGAACTACATGCTTTATTTCGAACAACAAAGTACAGCTTGAGACCACCTTAGCCTGAAGCAGCTTCAGTCATTATTGAATGGGGGCGCTTCTAGGATTTACTTGACAGCATTCATTAAAGGTAAAAGGAGGCAAAGCAACTTAACACACATTTAGCCACTGTTTCTGGGATTTTGATCTCATAATTATAAATGTGGAATATTGATCAGAGCAAGCCTTTTGAAGTGCTCACAAAAACATTTATAAGGGGCTGTATCCAAAACATCTTGAATGGATGCTGAGGATGACGTGCTCTGAAAAACTGCTCTGAATGACTCAGCTTGACTCTGGGATTGATGAAGGCATTCATGTTGAGGAGGCACATGAAGCGTTTGAAAAAAATCAGTTTGTAAGCGGGGTGGGGGGTGGAAATAATAATGGATAGGATTTTTAATTTAAAATATGTATAAATTTATTAATAAAAGTTACAAGTAATGATTTGGCTTTTAAATCTACATCCCTAAAAAAATACACTCAGTGGGTGTAAACCGTTGTCTTGGATCTTCTCTTTGGTCAGTTGCCTTCAATATGGGTGTCACCTTGTGGTCCTGGGTTTCTAGGTTATGTGGTGCTTCTTCCTACAGCCTCTGAAGTGGGGGATTTGAAAAGGAGGAGGAGCAGAGGGAGGGGTGCCATGTTCTCTCCCCCCTCCTTCTTTTTTTCCTCTCTTTCCATCACTCTTGCTTCGCTTCCCCCTGCCAGGCACCAGCCCCTGGCTGGGCTGGGGGCTTCAGAGAGCGCCAGACTCCATCCCTGCCCTTAGGAGACCACAGTTTGCAAACCTGTTTTAGACACTGGCAGGCCTGGGTGTTTTGATTCACACTTGCAGTGTCTGTGGTTTGCTTCTTGCTGCAGAAAGTGTATTCCATGGAACATATTAATTTATCTTTAAGTAGATCTATTCTCTGAAATATTCATTGGAGCGGGCTCTACCGCACAGTGTTTGGAACAACGTACCTAGTACAGTTTGTCCTCATAAATCTATTAATGCTGATGGGATGTAATTGTCTCTTGTGAAGCTCTGGGGTGAGATGGGGGCCCAGGTAGGGGAGGAAGCTGGCTGCTTCTCTCTCTCCCTCGTAGCTTAGCTGTGGCAGGCCCTGCTCAGTGTGTGTGTGTGTGTGTGTGTGCGTGTGCGTGCATGCGTGTGTGTGTGTGTTTGTACATATCCATTATTTCTCTTCCTTTTTAATGAATACAGAGGCTCCCATTTCTGAAGGCCCTCTTGTCAGCTTCCAACTTCTTGTCAAATTCCAGCTTCCAGCAGTGGTTGGAGGTATAATGAGGCTCAGAGGGAAAAGCTGGCTCATGAGTGAAGACTGATCTGTGAACTGAGGGAATTCAGGGGACTGAGGAGGGGGTGAGGGTGGGCACAGGATGCTAACACTTAGGAATAAGTGCAGCGTGGCAACCCCTGGGCTAGGTTTTTTTTTTTTTTTTTATGGTTATCTCCTTTTTTTTTTTTAGCATCTTTATTGGAGTATAATTGCTTTACAATGGTGTGTTAGTTTCTGCTTTATAACAAAGAGAATCAGCTATACATATACGTATATCACCATATCCCCTCCCTTTTGCGTCTCCCTCCCACCCTCCCTATCCCACCCCTCTAGGTGGTCACAAAGCACCGAGCTGATCTCCCTGTGCTATGCGGCTGCTTCCCACTAGCTATCTGTTTTACATTTGGTAGTGTATATATGTCCATGCCTCTCTCTTTGTCCCAGCTTACCCTTCCCCCTCCCCGTGTCCTCAAGTCTGTTCTCTATGTCTGCGTCTTTATTCCTGTTCTGCCCCTAGGTTCTTCATGACCATTTTTTAAAAAATTAGGTTCCGTATATATGTGTTAGCATATGGCATTTGTTTTTCTCTTTCTGACTTACTTCACTCTGTATGACAGACTCTAGGTCCATCCACCTCACTACAAATAACTCAAATCCGTTTCCTTTTATGGCTGAGTAATATTCCATTGTATATATGTGCCACATCTTCTTTATCCATTCATCTGTCGATGGACACTTAGGTTGCTTCCATGTCCTGGCTATTGTAAATAGAACTACAATGAACATTGTGGTACGACTTTTTTTGAATTATGGTTTTCTCAGGGTATATGCCCAGTAATGGGATTGCTGGGTTGTATGGTGGTTCTATTTTTAGTTTTTTAAAGAAACTCCATACTGTTCTCCATAGTGGCGCTATCAATTTACATTCCCACCAACAGTGCAAGAGGGTTCCCTTTTCTCCACACCCTCTCCAGCATTTATTGTTTGTAGAGGTTTTTTTTTGTGTGTGTGTGGTACGCGGGCCTCTCACTGTTGTGGCCTCTCCCGTTGCAGAGCACAGGCTTCGGACGCGCAGGCTCAGTGGCCATGGCTCATGGGCCCAGCCGCTCCGCGGCATGTGGGATCCTCCCAGATTGGGGCACGAACCCGTATCCCCTGCATCGGCAGGCGGACTCCCAACCACTGCGCCACCAGGGAAGCCCATTTGTAGAGTTTTTGATGATGACCATTCTGACTGGTATGAGGTGATACCTCACTGTAGTTTTGATTTGAATTTCTGTCATGAGTAGTGATGTTGAGCATTCTTTCATGTGTTTGTTGGAAATCTGTATATCTTCTTTGGAGAAATGTCTGTCTAGGTCTTCTGCCCATTTTTGGATTGGACTGTTTGTATTTTTGATATTGAGCTGCATGAGCGCTTGTAAATTTTGGAGATTAATCCTTTGTCAGTTGCTTCGTTTGCAAATATTTTCTCCCATTCAGAGGTTTGTCTTTTCGTCTTGTTTATGGTTTCCTTTGCCATGCAAAAGCTTTTAAGTTTCATTAGGTCCCATTTGTTTATTTTTGTTTTTATTTCCATTTCCCTAGGAGGTGGGTCAAAAAGGATCTTGCTGTGATTTATGTTATAGAGTGTTCTGCCTATGTTTTCCTCTAAGAGTTTGATAGTTTTATAGTGTCTTACGTTTAGGTCTTTAATCCATTTTGAGTTTATTTTTGTGTATGGTGTTAGGGAGTGTTCATTCATCCTTTTACATGTAGCTGTCCAGTTTTCCCAGCACCACTTACTGAAGAGGGTGTGGGCTAGGTGTTTTACCTGCTTGTCGCAGGTGGTCCTAACAGCCACCTGGGAGGGAGGTGTCATCATTACTGTGTTATCCATGAAGAAATTGAGTCTCCGAGAGGTCTAGTAACTTGTGCAAAAATGCAGCTTATTTAGTTCAGCGAGCCTGTCCTGATGGCTTGGGGTTGGGCCCAGGGCAAAGAGCAGTCACAGCCCCTGGCCTCCAGGTGTGCCCCATCCTGCTGATGCAGAAACAGGACCTGCAGAGGAGACGGACGAGGAAATGGCGCCTTCCTCCCTATGACACAGGGCGTGCAGGGCAGCAGGACGAATTGTGGGAGGCCACGGGGAGGCCGGAGTGGGTGTCTGAGCAAGGCTGGAAGACTGGATGGGAGTTCACCCGGCAGCTGGTGGCTGGGAGAATGAGTTCCAGACAGTGCGAAGAGCAGGTGCAACATGTAAGGACAAAGGACACTAAGGTGTGGTGGGCAGGGTAAGGACTGCCTGGTTCAGTTCTGCTCAGTCCCCAGGGGAGGGAGAGCTGAGGGGTAGCCAGAGCCACTAGTGCAGGGCCTTGCTGGGGCATTTGGACTGTAACCCAGGGCACTGAGGAGCCATATGAAGTTTTGAAGCCCAGGAGAGAGAGAAATGAATTTGTATGTTTGGAAAATTACTCAAGGGGCACAACAGAGTCTGGCTTGGAGGGGGGCAAGGAAGGAGGTGGCAAAGCTTGTGGGGTTTGTGATTCCCGTGCAGCCAGGATGTCAGGTGAGCGAAGCGTGTGAGGTGTACGAGGCCAAAGCCATAGTTTGGTACCTGTGTTGAGAAACAGCAGAACAGGTCTGGAGTCCCCATCCCAGGCTGAGAGGTCACAAAAAAGGGAAAAGTCAAAGTAAAAGAAAAAAAGCAGTCAGTAAAAGGATAAAGGAAAATAGTGTATTAGAAGAGAAATTTCAAGAAGTTGTAAAAAGACTTTTATGAAGAGATAAAAAATTTAGAGTTCCAGCTAGGGAATGATAAGGACTAACAGAATATAAAAGATTTCTTTTTTTTTGTGTGGTACGCGGGCCTCTCACTGTTGTGGCCTCTCCTGCTGCGGAGTACAGGCTCCGGACGCGCAGGCTCAGCGGCCATGGCTCACGGGCCCAGCCGCTCCGCGGCATGTGGGATCTTCCCAGACCGGAGCACGAACCCACATCCCCTGCATTGGCAGGCGGACTCTCAAACACTGTGCCACCAGGGAAGCCCTAAAAGATTTCTTTTTTAAGTTTTCAAAACACTTTTCTAAAACACTTTTCTAAGTGTTTTAGAAATTTAAGTGGATCTGAGGATAAAAAGCAAACACTTAAGTGAGTTAAGACAAAAACAGATTTCTGGCCAAAAGCAGAACCTAAAGTAGGAAGAAGCAGACAGGGCAGCTGGCTGCTGCAGGGCCTTCAGAGGTGCTTATTCCAACCGTCTGATCACTGACGGCTCTGGGACTGTGGGCTGGGTGGGTGGCACCGCGGGCTGGCCCGGGCAGAGTCGAGGGAAAGGGCAGAGATAAGTGACAGAATGGAGCCTACCTGCTTTGGGGACTTCTCGGGCACCACCCACACCTGTCTTTTCTCCTGCGGGCAGGGCCACTGAGAGCATAGGCTAGCCAGACGGGGTCTCGCACGGCCCCTCCTTTCACCGTCGGCGCCCTGTTCAGGCAGGTTCTTGGCCCTGGAGTCTGGGTGGTGGTGGCCGAGCAGCTCACGGCCATTTCGCAGGCTCGTCCTATCCTGTTAGCCACCAGGAAAGAGGGAGGTGGAAGGTCATCAGCAGATGTCTGTGAGCGTTGAAGAAGGAGGAGGAGGAACACGTGGGCTGTGGCCTGGGTGCGTGTATTGTGCACCTCTTGCGTGCAGTGGAGCGTGCTTTAACCTGGTTTCCAGTCACTGGGCACAGAGCTTCCTCCAGGGTGGCCCAGTTTGTAGTTCAGAAGCTGGTCCCATTCCCCATCCAGGCTCCTAGTCCTCTTCCACTACACCCCACGTGCCCGCCTGCACATGCTCACCCTTGGCATCCCCGTCCCCGTAGCCAGCCTCTGTGCACTCCCCACTGCTCCCCGTTTCGTTAGCTCTTAGGGATTCCAAGTCCTATGCTCGTGGGCCCCCTGCTCGTGGGTCCTGGAGAGGTCTGTCCCCTCCTCAGCCGGCGCGTGTGCCGGGTGCCCAGGTAGGATACTCACTTCCGCCATTTCCCGTGCCTTCCTGCAGGTTGTCTTCCATGATGTCGGTGTGCTGACGGACAGGCTCTTCCCCGTCGTGGAGGCCATGCAGAAGCACTTCAGTGCCGGCTCCGGGACCTACTACAGCGACTCCATCTTCTTCCTTTCAGTGGCCATGCATCAGATCATGCCCAAAGGTAACCTGAGCTGCGGGGCAGTAGCCCCTGGGGTGTGACTTTGCATCTGTTTTCCTGGCTCCAATACTACTGGTGTCCCGTATCGGAGAGAAGAGCTCCACTCCAACACGAGGGAGAGGGCAAGGGGGCCAGCCAAGCCCTCTATGTGCAGAGTTTCCTGCACAGAGACTCCAGGGCAGGGCCCTGGGCTGCACAGCTCCTGGAATCCATTCACAAGTTCACAGTGTGAGTTGTGCAGTGTGGAGTCCCTGGATCGGGGCATCTGGGCTCCAGCTCGGATTCTGCTCCTTACACGCAGCCCCCTCTGGGACTCAGTTTGCTTATCTGTAAAATGGCAGGTTGGACCAGATAACCCTCCGTCCCAGTCTGTGATGCTGCTTTTTCTGGTTTGAACCTGTACTTATCTGACTTTAAAATATCAAATCTATAGATGTTAGAGGTGCAAATTATGACTTAGTAGGACTCTTTCTGAAACGCTGATGCATGATTAAAGTATTTTCTGGGCTTCAGTCCCTCCAGGGCAGAAGAGATGTGATTGTCTGCTCTGTGGGAGGTTGGCCTTGTGTGGAAGTGCTGGTAGGTTATCCCTGGACTAGAAGACTTGAAGGGGGTGGGGGCCTTGTTCATGGGGTGTTCCAGACTTCTGGGTTCATTTCCTCCGCATTGTCCATGATTGATTCTGGAGCCCTGGGTATTGCCCCCAGCCCCCATTTCTGGCTGCAGTGAACCATGAGCTGAGCATTTCAGGGGTGAGGAGGGGAGTTCTGGGGTCTTGGGGTAGCAGCTGTCCAAACTGTGACTAGTTGAGTTTTCTGCGGTTCCCAGACCAGGCGGGACCCGACAGCTGAGGGGACAGCCCGGCCGCTTGGTGGAGGCCCGCTGCTCCAGCCCAGCAGCCCGGGGTGGGAGAGGAGTTGGGAGCACCGCCGTTTGAATTCCTGGTGAAGCAGGAACTCAGGAGTCAGAGGATGAGGCTGGGCTCCTTTTGGCAGGTTGTCATAGCACAGGAAGATCTAGCCCGCCATTTTGGCTGGGACGTTGTCTCCATAGGGCAAGTTCCTGCACCACAGAGGCCTCTGAATGTTCTCCTAGCTCTAAGGCCAAGAGCTCAGGGAGCTTCAGTGAGCTCAGGTCTGAAGGAGATAGGGGACAAACTCACCTAAAGGGCACGGGGAGGAGAGCTGGCATTTGTGATTCTGTGAGGAGACCAGGTGCAGCTCGGTCAGCTCCCCAAGTCCCCCCCACCCCGACCCCCCCCACCATAGCCCTGGAGGTTACACATGAGAGCTGACCGAGGAGTTGAGTGACGAGCAGTTATTTCTCTCCCCTCAGGTGGGCAGGTGTGACCTCTCCAGGCAGGCCCTGTGCAGGTGCCGTGGGCATCTCAGGCTGGAGGAAGGTGTGGCTCCTCCTCTCCTGGATTCCAGGGGAGAAGACAGACGTACGTGGGTGCTGGTCCCAGCTCTCCCTCTAACCCCTGTGTGTCTTTGCTGAGGCCTCAGTTTCCCCACCTAGAAATGAGGAGTCTGAGCTAGTGAAGAGTCCAGGGTTATGGGAATCTCCTATGGGCTTCTGTAGTTCTGGGGAGAGAAGGAAGAGGGGTTCTACCCTTTCCCTGCCTCTCTCTCCCATCCGCACCTCACGCCTAGCAGTCCATCTTGATCGCCCTGTAGATCAGGCTTGGGAGCAGGATTCTATTTGGGCAAAAGGTTTCGTGGTTAAACTTGCACTTTGAAATGTCTTGACTAGATGGGCCTTAGGGGCCTGCCCAGTCCTGTTGTCTTGCATGCACGATTGGCCTTGAATGAAGCTCTGTGACAGAAGAACTGGCAAAGGACTGGGAGATCTGGAAGGAGGCGTGCCTGACCTTCCTTTCCCTCTTTCTCCCTCCCTTCCTCATCAGCTGGTAGGTCTCTGCCCATCATGTGCGAAACTCTAGGCCAGGTTTTGCTTTGGGGCACCCAGAGGGAGAGGGTTGTCAGGACAGAGAAGAAACTTCTGCCTCACAGCCCTGGCCTGGACCAGGCTGTGAACTGTAAGTGCAGATGACAAGAGTTAGGGACCCAGCTCGCCGCCCCTCTGCCGCGCTGACTCTGCCCTGCCCCAGAGCCTGGCCTTGCCTCCGGGGCCATGTCTGCGGAGAAGAGGCTTTGCCTGGAGCTTTGCTGTCCATGCAGTAGATCAGATCATAGGTGTCCCTCCAGGTGATCTGTGGGCTCTGAGGGGCCGATGTCAGGGGGTGGGGAAGGAGCTGTGTGAGATGTGCCGACCCAAACGCGGACTTTTTTCTTGGGTTCTTTAGGCAAATGATTCACTGCCAGAGGTTCATTTGTTCATCCACTCAAGGTCCACTTCCTAAGAAGCACGTTATTAGGAGTTAACTAAAGTTTGATAATCATAAAACGCACAGTCCTGGAGTCCCCCTCGGAGTTTGGGTGTTTCCACCGAGCAGTCTGGCTGCTGCACAACACTTGGCAGTGTTGCAAAGCTCCTACCAGGCAGATCTTTTGGAATTCCTGCAATTTTCGGAAGGATGCTTTGTTTTCCAGCACCATTAGTGCTGTCTTGAGTGTGTCATGGCTCTTTATTGCTGCCTTTTTTGTATTCATTGTTTTCAATCATAGAAATTGCTGCTGTTTTGTGCTTTTTTTTCTAAATTAATTTATTTGTTTTTATTTTTGGCTGTGTTGGGTCTTCGTTGCGGGCTAGAGCGCGCGGGCTCTCTCTAGTTGTGGTGAGCAGGGGCTACTCTTTGTTGCGGTGCACGGGCTTCCTATTGCAGTGGCTGCTCTCGTTGTGGAGCATGGGCTCCAGGCGCACGGTCTTCAGCAGTTGCAGCATACGGACTCAGTAGTTGTGGCTTGCGGGCTCTAGAGCACAGGCTCAATAGTTGTGGCTCGTGGGCTCTAGAGCGCAGGCTCAGTAGTTGTGGCACATGGGCTTAATTGCCCCACGGCATGTGGGATCTTCCCGGATCAGGGCTCAAACCTGTGTCCCCTGAATTGGCAGGCGGATTCTTAACCACTGCGCCACCAGGGAAGCCCCTGTTTTGTGCTTTGTTGATCGTTTTGTTCTCGTGTAATTGCTGCATTCTTGCTATTTTGGTTTATTTTGTTTCTTTCACAGTGTTCTTTTTCCTCTGGGAAAGTGAGAATGGGATGTGGGTGGATCATAAACCCTTGGTCTTGCCCAGGAGAGCTGGGTCAGAAAAGCTTGTGTTCCCCTGAGTCATGTCTCGGGAGGTCCTGTCAGGTGTTTGCCCCCAAACTCCAGGTTGTTTCTTTCTGTGCATTGAAGCCTCTTTCTCTTCCCCTTTCTGAAGCATAAGTGTTACCCTTCTGTACTCAAACTGCCGTTACAGTACGTTTACTTATTTTTCTATTTTTAAAGTAATCTGAAAACTACATTAAAAGAGAAAAGAAGTTATCCCTTTATTACTACATAAATATCATTACTGTTAATTCTCTGATTATCTTCTAATATCTTCCCAGCACGTAGCTTTTTTAAAATTTAGGCAAAGTAGGAGTTATACTATATATGTAAAGCATTTTGAGTGAGTCTTTTTTATATATCAGCCTATGAAATCGAACCTTCATTTCAGCTTAAGCTCAAAAATGAAGGAAGTAGTACAAGTAAATCTGTATTATGACTTTTTCAGTTAATGTCACTCATTTTCTGTGTAATCACAGTGTTTGAAAATTTTCTGAATGATTCCATTGAGTAGATGAACCTTAGTTCATCTTATCGTTTCTGTGTTCTCAGCTACCTAGACGCTTTCTGTTTTTTCCTACAATCATACATTACACTGTGATGACTATCCTCATGCATAAAGCTTCTTTTCTTTACTTAGGGTTATTTCCTTAGGCTAGCTCCCCTCAGGTGGAATTCGTGGGCCAAAGGTGAGCCTCACAGAGCCAGCCTGTGTCAACTGCCCCAGCCCCACTGTCCCAGCCTGCACGTGCCAGGTTCTGTACAGCTTGCTAAGCCCATTGATGTCTGGCCTCTCAGGGGGACCTGAGGCAGCTGTATTCGAGCTTCCGTTGCTGTCCCCACGTGACAGGAGAGGAAGCTAGGAGCCGAGGGCAGGCCACTTCTCCGAGTTCTAGGGTGAGCTGGGCCTCCCCGTAGGTGTCTGAGGCCTTGACCAACCGCGCTCGTTCTGACGGCGAGACCTGCGTGCCAGCCTCTCATACCCGCGCAGCCCCTTGAGGCTTCCAAAGCGTGGCCTCCTCTCCTCTTCTGGGCCCCTTGCTGCAGCCCTGCGGAGGGGGCCTGGCTGGGCTGGGTGGGCGTTGGTTAACCCCTTGTGTTTTGCCCCGACTGTCCCCTTCGGCTCAGACCACATCCTCAGAGACAAATGAAGGGGCCTTGCTGGTGGAACGCACTGGCTCTGATTTAATCACATCTTGTTTTTCCTTCCATTGCTTTTTGGAGGAGCCACGTGTGGCTGGCTGGCCCTGCCGCTCACACTTGCCTGCCCATGTACCCTACACAGACACGCAGCCTCTCTCTCTCCTCACTCACACCCACAGGGCTTTTATCTCCTGTCAGTGGTGTTGGGTTTGTCGCCATTGGAAGCATTATGCAATGGAAAAGAAAATATTTTTTTTCCCAACTGGAGCTGGAGGGTGCAAAGAGCAGCTTCCCTCTCCTTGTCACACGGCTCCAAGGAGCTGTTGGCCCCGGCTTAGAGACACGGACCATAAAAACAGCCCTTACCCAGATTGAGCCATGATGCCTGGTCCATGGTTGAGCTGGGGATCCCCTGGGCAGGGAACGCAGGTGCCCAGACAGTCAGCAGTGGGTAGGGTTGGCCACAGGCCCCGGGAGACTTTCTTGGAAGGCTCTCCTGTCCTGTGGTCAATGCTTCGCCAGTAGACATCCTTTGCCAAGGGTCTGATGTTTGCACGACGTGATGCTGGGCACTCCGGGTGTCCCAGAGATGTTTGCTAGGTTGCCGCTTGGTGGGCTCCTGGTGGTGGGGTGGGTGGCATGGTCCAACAATTAGGCAGGACATCATGAAGACCACCAGGGAGATCCACACTGTGCTGAGCATTCAGGAGAGGATGAGTCCCAGGCATTTGGCAGGAAGTAGGAGGACTTCATAGGGGAGGTGGTACTTGAGGTAGGCTTTGAAGGGTGGGTAAGATGTCATTGTGGAAACAGGTAGTGAGCAGTTCAGGCAGGTGGGAAGAGTGTGGTGAGTGTTTGGGAGACAGCACGCCACCTCTTTTGACAAACACATTAGGGCACGTGTTGGGAAGCAGTGATGGAAGAGATGGGCGAAGGAGGTTTGTATGTGTATGGGGGCTTGGATGCCAGGCGGGGGGCTTGCTCCGAACACAGGGGACAGAGCCTTTGTGAACATTCCGGCAGGGAGGAACTTGACCAGATCCATGCTTTACGATGGGTCTAAGGCTGGGGCGTGGATTACCGGGGGAGCTGTTGGTGTCCAGCTGCATATCTTTTCTGGGTGTCCATTGGCTGGACAGGCTGTGAGAGACCCACAGGTGGACTCCCTGGCCTCAAGCAGCAGCTCATCTGGAGTGTGTGTGTATGTGCACGTGCACGTGTGTACCAAGCATGTCACGTCCAGAAGGTGAACTGCAGTGCCGGGTGAGACCTGACAGGCATCCCAGCTTTTGCACCGCCTCCCTCTTTTCATGAGAGGGGCTGCAGATGTTGTTACACTGGCTGCTGTGGGAACAGTTACGAACTAACTTCAGCTTTTAGCAGCTCTGTGGGTTAAGAACGAAAGGAAGTGAAGAGTTTATGAGAGTAGGCAGAGCAGACAGTCTTCCACTCTGAGCTCATAAACCCCTGTGAAACCAAGGCAGATATTTCTGCCATGGAACCTCTTGCCCATCAGTCCTTTGCAAGTGCTAACTAAACTTGGTGTGAATTAGCCTCCAGTCTGATTGCTTTCCTCTGACACTGAATGGAGATAGATGACCCAAGGGAATGAGATGAATATGTTAAATAATGACAAATGAGGTTGAGGGAAAAGTGGAAGGAAGGAGGAAAAAAGGATTTTGGAGCCTGGTGCACTCCTGGGGTCTTTTGGAGGTAGGCTCAGGCATGTCTTGAGAAACCCCTGAATCTAGGCAGAAGGAGTTGGGAGGAAGGAGGCCAACTGCCTGATTAGACCTTGATGAGGTCTCAGTCCTGGAAAGGTCGAGGAGACCCTCCTCTCCTCTTCTAGTACTTTCCTTCCTAGAGCCCATGAGTCTGGCTCCTGGGCCCTGGAACCCAGGCCTGGGCCATAGAGCTCGGCTTTAGCTGTGTATCTACTTGGCTTCTGTAGGCTAGCCTGGGCACTTGACCGTTTTTACCCTGGTGTCTGTTGAGGTAGGGGTATAGAAACTTCCAAGCAAAAACTTCCGGCTTCTTGATGAGCCTTGGGCAAAACCAGCTCCATGGGAGATTGGCATTTATAGACCTTGGACCCCAGTGGAGCCTGGGCAGCTGCCTGCTCTGGTTTGTGCACGTTAGAGGGTCATGTTTCCAGGTGCCTTGTGTTTCTCTTGGTTTCCCGGCCTACAGTTGAGGACTAAAGTTCTGTACAATCCTGTGTCTACACAGAGGAGGGGTGGGTTCGAGTGTGGCAGCCTCTCCTGACTTGGCCTGTGGTCAGGGCATTCTGAGAATTAATGAGATGATACCTCCGATAGCCCTCAGTAGTGTGCCTGGCACATGGTGAGTGCCCAGTAGTTGTGGCAGTATGAGATGTGCCTCCAAACGCAGCACCAAAGGGTGTGGGGCTGGAGTTATTCTCAGACTTAGGCCACCCACTTTTGCCTTTTGGAAAGAGCCTCTGATAGGGGAGAAGGAGATTTTCTGGATGATCCTGGGCAAGTCATGTGACCTCTTGTCTCCCAGGTGAGGATTGCCATCTCTGACCTGCCTTCCCCTCAGGGTTACTGTGAGCTGGAAATAGAGTAATGCAGCTTAAAATGCTTCTCCCCCCCACCTCCCAAGACCGGCTCCCAGAATCAGAGTACTTGAAATCTGTTCAATCATAGCACATTATTATTACCAACACGGTCAGCCCCATCCTGCTCATGCTTCCTAAGGAGATTTGTGAGTAAAAAGATCAGGCAAATGCAAAACGTTGTAAACTCCCTGAAAATGTAGGACTTGGGCCCTGAGTGTCCTCTGCCCCAGAGTCACATTCTTGAAGCCTCGTGTGATGCTTGCTGTTGTAGAACAGAATGAAAAGGCAACTGGTGATGAGTAGAGGGTGGCTCAGTCCTGCTCCCAGCACCCTTTCTCCTGGCATCATGGGTGCCATCACCCCTGAGCATCCTTCCTTCAGCGATCTGTCCCTGGGGCCTTGGTGTCCTGAGGCCAGAGGCAGACGATCCGACTCTTGTGAGGGCATTCTTGGATCCACTTTGGGTTGGTGGCGCTGGATGGAAAAAGCTGGTGTGAATCTCAGGTAATTTGTGCACGGGTGCATCTCAGCCCAGGTTTACAGGCCCACGTGAGAAAGAATGGAGTCAGGGCTAGGAAGCCTGCAGGCTGGAGATAAAACCAAAATGGGAAAATCCACACGGGCAGCTCTCGTTCATTCATTCCTGCTTTGAAACACTGAATCAGTGTGCAGTCTTTTGCAGAAAGCCTTTAAAATTCCATCTTCTTTTTTTCTTTTTTCCTTAGGTGAAATTTGACAAATGTAGTAAAAGCTATATTCGGTGTGGACTACTTTGTTCTGTGCTTTTTGTGCTTTTACTCACTACCGTGGGGGGTCATTAATATTCTCCACTGTTGTCTCATAGCAGTTTTATAAAACAGAGAAGGCTTTTAAGGCTGGGTTTTGGAACTTTATAATTTCGCTCAGTTAGAACCCAAATCAGGAAGCTAGTCGATAACCAATGTTTAATCATCCCTCAGTGAGGCAGACATGTGTCTGGTAGGAGGGGTCCTGCAGCAGGATGTACATACATTCTGGAACCTGGGGTGCAGTGGAGAAGGGGTGGGGATCCTGGGGGTGGCCTCTTCTCTTTCCCTACCCCATCAGGCTTTCTATCTCAAGAAAGCAGAAGCAAGGGGCCTCCTAAACCCATTGATGCTGTTTTAACTAGTTTGCCAGTTCCTGAAATCCTTAATGGGAAAGGCGGCAGCTGTACCCACAGTTAGTCCCACGGCCTCTGCTTACTCCAGGGATGAAGGGACCTGAGGGGTGGTTTAGTGTGGATGTGGAATCGGCTGTGGTGAGGGGGGCTCTCTCCGTTCCCCGATTCCTCTCCAGAGGACAGTGATGTAGACTGGCTCGAGGACCCAGTTTACTAGTGGGCACGGTCACTGCGTAAGAGGTCTCGTGCATGAGTGTGGCTTCCCTTCTCTCTGGAGTTTTCTGCTGGCTCCTGAGACAGGAGACGTGGTGGGAACAGGGCTGCCTCAGCAGGGCGGGGTGGGGAGCACCGTTGCCCTCTCTCTCTCGCACCCCTCAGGCTTACCTGTGTGGGAGGAGAGTGAGGTCCTGCTGGTCTCTTTGGGCCTCAGCCACATTCTCCAGCCTGGTTTGCCAGGGAGTCCTGCATCGCAGCCCAGCTGATAACAAGGTGGTACTTGACTTTCCCACCCGCCATGACTGCTGGGGTGCCTAGATGTCTCAGAAGCCTCCTCAGGAGGGCTCACTGGGCTTCTCCGAGTTCTCTGGAGAAGATAACATCTCGGACTGCCTAACCCCCTCCCGACTCCTAACAGAGGCTCTGGGCGAACAGCCTCGCTTCTCCGTACCGCTGACTCTTTGTTTAGAAAACGGGGATAAATGACTGTACAGACGTCATAGGGTTGGATGGGGACTGAGATGGCATCTGCAGAGTCATAGTCCCTGGGACTAATAACATGTCACTAGTGCTTCTCCTCTCGGAGGGTCTGGTGCGTAGCAGCACCTCAAAAGCTCTGGTAGGGCTTCCCTGGTGGAGCAGTGGTTGAGAGTCCTCCTGCCAATGCAGGGGACACGGGTTTGTGACCCGGTCCGGGAGGATCCCACTTGCCGCAGGGCAGCTGGGCCCGTGAGCCATGGCCCCTGAGCCTGCGCGTCCGGAGCCTGTGCTCCGCAACGGGAGAGGCCACAACAGTGAGAGGCCCGCGTACAGCAAAAAAAAAAAAAAAAGCTCTGGTAAGTGCTGAAGTTGAAAAAAAAAAAAGTTTAACTTAGTTTCACCCAGTATTTCTCAAATGTAACTTATCACAGAACCCCTTTCTGAGGAATCCTTATTCACATTCTGAGGCGGGGCTGTTTCATGGGACTCACTTAAAGAAATGCTGCCCTCGAACTAGAGTAGTAAACACACCACGCTGGCGTAGCTCTCTCTGGGGGGTGGGCAAGGGGCGCAGGACGCCTCAGCCCGCAGGGAAAGGCACTTCCTGTCAGGCTTTCCTCTTCTCCCTGCAGCGCAGCCCCGGGGAGCCTCCGGCCGGGATGGCACTTTAATTACTCGCTTCTTTGTTGCTTATACCACAGCTACTTCCTGAGCAGGTCTGAAGTAGCTTTGGGGCTGCCCAAAGTCTGCCTCAGACCTAGAAGCGTGAGGAAAACTTTCTCTGGATCACGAAACGTGGTGGAGCCATGGGGAACAGAGTCCTTTTTTTTTTTTTTTTTTTGGTAAATATTATTATTTTTTATTAGTTTCTGCTTTATAACAAAGTGAATCAGTCATACATATACATCTGTTCCCACATCCCTTCCCTCATGCATCTCCCTCCCTCCCACCCTCCCCATCCCACCCCTCCAGGCGGTCACAAAGCACCGAGCTGATCTCCCTGTGCTCTGTGGCTGCTTCCCACTATCTATCTACCTTACGTTTGGTAGTGTATATATGTCCATGCCTCTCTTTCGCTTTGTCACAGCTTACCCTTCCCCCTCCCCATATCCACAAGTCCATTCTCAAGTAGGTCTGTGTCTTTATTCCCGTTTTACCCCTAGGTTCTTCATGACATTTTTTTTTAATTCCGTATATATGTGTTAGCATACGGTATTTGTCTTTCTCTTTCTGACTTACTTCACTCTGTATGACAGACTCTAGGTCTATCCACCTCATTACAAATAGCTCAGTTTCGTCTCTTTTTATGGCTGAGTAATATTCCATTGTATATATGTGCCACATCTTCTTTATCCATTCATCCGATGATGGACACTTAGGTTGTTTCCAGCTCCGGGCTATTGTGAATAGAGCTGCAATGAACATTTTGGTACATGTCTCTTTTGGAATTATGGTTTTCTCAGGGTATATGCCTAGTAGTGGGATTGCTGGGTCATATGGTAGTTCTATTTTTAGTTTTTTAAGGAACCTCCATACCGTTCTCCATAGTGGCTGTACCAATTCACATTCCCACCAGCAGTGCAAGAGTGTTCCCTTTTCTCCACACCCTCTCCAGCATTTATTGTTTCTAGATTTCTTGATGATGGCCATTCTGACTGGTGTGAGATGATATCTCATTGTAGTTTTGATTTGCATTTCTCTAATGATTAATGATGTTGAGCATTCTTTCATGTGTTTGTTGGCAGTCTGTATATCTTCTTTGGAGAAATGCCTATTTAAAAGTCTTCTGCCCATTTTTGGATCGGGTTGTTTGTTTTTTTGCTATTGAGCTGCATGAGCTGTTTATAAATTTTGGAGATTAATCCTTTGTCAGTTGCTTCATTTGCAAATATTTTCTCCCATTCTGAGGGTTGTCTTTTGGTCTTCTTTATGGTTTCCTTTGCTGTGCAAAAGCTTTGAAGTTTCATTAGGTCCCATTTGTTTATCTTTGTTTTTATTTCCATTTCTCTAGGAGGTGGGTCCAAAAGGATCTTGCTGTGATTTATGTCATAGAGTGTTCTACCTATGTTTTCCTCTAAGAGTTTGATAGTTTCTGGCCTTACATTTAAGTCTTTCATCCATTTTGAGCTTATTTTTGTGTATGGTGTTAGGGAATGATCTAATCTCAAAATTTTACATGTCCCTGTCCAGTTTTCCCAGCACCACTTATTGAAGAGGCTGTCCTTTCTCCACTGTACATTCCTGCCTCCTTGATCAAAGATAAGTTGGCCATATGTGCGTGGGTTTATCTCTGGGCTTTCTATCCTGATCCACTGATCTATCTTTCTGTTTTTATGCCAGTACCACACTGTCTTGATGACTGTAGCTTTGTAGTATAGTCTGAAGTCAGGGAGCCTGATTCCTCCAGCTCCGTTTTTCGTTCTCAAGATTGCTTTGGCTATTCGGGGTCTTTTGTTTTTCCAAACAAATTTTGAAATTTTTTGTTCTAGTTCTGCGAAAAATGCCAGTGGTAGTTTGATAGGGATTGCATTGAATCTGTAGATTGCTTTGGGTAGTAGAGTCATTTTCACAATATTGATTCTTCCAATCCAGGAGCATGGTATATCTCTCCATCTATTTGTATCATCTTTAATTTCTTTCATCAGTGTCTTATAATTTTCTGCATACAGGTCTTTTGTCTCCTTAGGTAGGTTTATTCCTAGATATTTTATTCTTTTTGTTGCAGTGGTAAATGGGAGTGTTTTCTTGATTTCATTTTCAGATTTTTCATCATTAGTGTACAGGAATGCCAGAGATTTCTGTACATTAATTTTGTATCCTGCTACTTTACCAAATTCATTGATTAGCTCTAGTAGTTTTTCGGTAGCATCTTTAGGATTCTCTATGTATAGTATCATGTCATCTGCAAACAGTGACAGCTTTACTTCTTCTTTTCCAATTTGGATTCCTTTTATTTCCTTTTCTTCTCTGATTGCTGTGGCTAAAACTTCCAAAACTAGGTTGAATAAGAGTGGTGAGAGTGGGCAGCCTTGTCTTGTTCCTGATCTTAGTGGAAATGGTTTCAGTTTTTCACCATTGAGGACAATGTTGGCTGTGGGTTTGTCATATATGGCCTTTATGATGTTGAGGAAAGTTCCCTCTATGCCTACTTTCTGCAGGGTTTTTATCATAAATGGGTGTTGAATTTTGTCGAAAGCTTTCTCTGCATCTATTGAGATGATCATATGGTTTTTCTCCTTCAATTTGTTAATATGGTGTATCACATTGATTGATTTGCGTATATTGAAGAATCCTTGCATTCCTGGAATAAACCCCACTTGATCATGGTGTATGATCCTTTTAATGTGCTGTTGGATTCTGTTTGCTAGTATTTTGTTGAGGATTTTTGCATCTATGTTCATCAGTGATATTGGCCTGTAGTTTTCTTTCTTTGTGACATCCTTGCCTGATTTTGGTATCAAGGTGATGGTGGCCTCGTAGAATGAGTTTGGGAGTGTTCCTTCCTCTGATATTGTTTGGAAGAGTTTGAGAAGGATGGGTGTTAGCTCTTCTCTAAATGTTTGATAGAATTCGCCTGTGAAGCCATCTGGTCCTGGGCTTTTGTTTGATGGAAGATTTTTAATCACAGTTTCAATTTCAGTGCTTGTGATAGGTCTATTCATATTTTCTATTTCTTCCTGAGTCAGTCTTGGCAGGTTGTGCATTTCTAAGAATTTGTCCATCTCTTCCAGGTTGTCCATTTTATGGGCATAGAGTTGCTTATAGTAATCTCTCATGATCTTTTGTATTTCTGCAGTGTCAGTTGTTATTTCTCCTTTTTCATTTCTAATTCTATTGATTTGAATCTTCTCCCTTCTTTTCTTGATGAGTCTGCCTAATGGTTTATCAATTTTGTTTATCTTCTCAAAGAACCAGCTTTTAGTTTTATTGATCTTTGCTATCGTTTCCTTCATTTCTTTTTCATTTATTTCTGATCTGATTTTTATGATTTCTTTCCTTCTGCTAACTTTGGGATGTTTTTGTTCTTCTTTCTCTAATTGCTTTAGGTGCAAGGTTAGGTTGTTTATTCGAGATGTTTCCTGTTTCTTAAGGTGGGATTGTATTGCTATAAACCTCCCTCTTAGAACTGCTTTTGCTGCATCCCATAGGTTTTGGGTCGTCGTGTCTCCATTGTCATTTGTTTCTAGGTATTTTTTAATTTCCTCTTTGATTTCTTCAGTAATCACTTCGTTATTAAGTAGTGTATTGTTTAGACTCCATGTGTTTGTATTTTTTACAGCTCTTTTCCTGTAATTGATATCTAGTCTCATAGCATTGTGGTCAGAAAAGATACTTGATACAATTTCAATTTTCTTAAATTTACCAAGGCTTGATTTGTGACCCAAGATATGATCTATCCTGGAGAATGTTCCATGAGCACTTGAGAAAAATGTGTATTCTGTTGTTTTTGGATGGAATGTCCTATAAATATCAATTAAGTCCATCTTGTTTAATGTATCATTTAAAGCTTGTGTTTCCTTATTTATTTTCATTTTGGAAGATCTGTCCATTGGTGAAAGTGGGGTGTTAAAGTCCCCTACTATGATTGTGTTAGTGTCGATTTCTCCTTTTATGGCTGTTAGTATTTGCCTTATGTATTGAGGTGCTCCTATGTTGGGTGCATAAATATTTAAAATTGTTATATCTTCTTCTTGGATCGATCCCTTGATCATTATGTAGTGTCCTTCTTTGTCTCTTCTAATAGTCTTTATTTTAAAGTCTATTTTG
Source organism: Mesoplodon bidens (assembly GCF_964165515.1). Classification (NCBI taxonomy): domain Eukaryota; kingdom Metazoa; phylum Chordata; class Mammalia; order Artiodactyla; family Ziphiidae; genus Mesoplodon; species Mesoplodon bidens. The sequence continues at coordinate 110,112,242 of NC_138161.1, read as the reverse complement.
TCTGATATGAGAATTGCTACTCCAGCTTTCTTTTTTTTTTTCCATTTGCATGGAATGTCTTTTTCCATCCCCTTACTTTCAGTCTGTATGTGTCTCTAGGTCTGAAGTGGGTCTCTTGTAGACAGCATATATATGGGTCTTGTTTTTGTATCCATTCAGCCAATCTGTGTCTTTTGGTGGGAGCATTTAGTCCATTTACATTTAAGGTAATTATCGATATGTATGTTCCTATTCCCATTTTCTTAATTGTTTTGGGTTCGTTATTGTAGGTGTTTTCCTTCTGTTGTGTTTCTTGCCTAGAGAAGTTCCTTTAGCATTTGTTGTAAAGCTGGTTTGGTGGTGCTGAACTCTCTCAGCTTTTGCTTGTCTGTAAACGTTTTAATTTCTCCATCAAATCTGAATGAGATCCTTGCTGGCTAGAGTAATCTTGGTTGCAGGTTTTTCTCCTTCATCACTTTAAGTATGTCCTGCCACTCCCTTCTGGCTTGTAGAGTTTCTGCTGAGAGATCAGCTGTTATCCTGATGGGGATTCCCTTGTGTGTTATTTGTTGTTTTTGCCTTGCTGCTTTTAATATGATTTCTTTGTGTTTAATTTTTGACAGTTTGATTAATATGTGTCTGGGCGTATTTCTCCTTGGATTTATTCTGTATGGGACTCTCTGTGCCTCCTGGACTTGATTAACTATTTCCTTTCCCATATTAGGGAAGTTTTCAACTATAATCTCTTCAAATATTTTCTCAGTCCCTTTCTTTTTCTCTTCTTCTTCTGGAACCCCTATAATTCGAATGTTGGTGCGTTTAATGTTGTCCCAGAGGTCTCTGAGACTGTCCTCTGTTCTTTTCATTCTTTTTTCTTTATTTTGCTCTGCAGCAGTTATTTCCACTATTTTATCTTCCACCTCACTTATCCGTTCTTCTGCCTCAGTTATTCTGCTATTGATCCCATCTAGAGTATTTTTCATTTCATTTATTGTGTTTTTAATCGATGCGTGATTCATCTTTAGTTCTTCTAGGTCCTTGTTAACTGTTTCTTGCATTTTGTCTATTCTATTTCCAAGATTTTGGATCTGGGAAATAGAATCTTGGATCATCTTTACCATCATTATTCTGAATTCTTTTTCAGGTAGGCTGCCTATTACCTCTTCATTTGTTAGGTCTGGTGGGTTTTTATCTTGCTCCTTCTCCTGCTGTGTGTTTTTCTGTCTTCTCATTTTGCTTATGTTACTGTGTTTGGGGTCTCCTTTTTGCAGGCTGCAGGTTCGTAGTTCCCGTTGTTTTTGGTGTCTGTCCCCAGTGGCTAAGGTTGGTTTAGTGGGTTGTGTAGGCTTCCTGGTGGAGGGGACTAGTGCCTGTGTTCTGGTGGATGAGGCTGGATCTTGTCTTTCTGGTGGGGAGGTCCACGTCTGGTGGTGTGTTTTGGGGTGTCTGTGGACTTTTTATGATTTTAGGCCGCCTCTCTGCTAATGGGTGGCGTTGTGTTCCTGTCTTGCTAGTTGTTTGGCATAGGGTGTCCAGCACTGTAGCTTGCTGGTCGTTGAGTGAAGCTGGGTGCTGGTGTTGAGATGGAGATCTCTGGAAGATTTTCGCCGTTTGATAATATGTGGAGCTGGGAGGTCTCTTGAGGACCAGTGTCCTGAAGTTGGCTCTCCCACCTCAGGCACAGCACTGACTCCTGGCTCCTCAATTTGGGATGATTTGTTGTCTATTCATGTATTCCACAGATGCAGGGTACATCAAGTTGATTGTGGAGCTTTAATCCGCTGCTTCTGAGGCTGCTGGGAGAGGTTTCCCTTTCTCTTCTTTGTTCTCACAGCTCCTGGGTCTCAGCTTTGGATTTGGCCCCGCCTCTGCGTGTAGGTCGCCGGAGGGCGTCTGTTCTTCGCTCAGACAGGACAGGGTTAAAGGAGCAGCCGCTTCGGGGACTCTGGCTCACTCAGGCCGGGCGGGAGGGAGGGGCACGGAGTGCGGGGCGAGCCTGCAGCGGCAGAGGTCGGCGTGACGTTGCACCAGCCCGAGGCGCGCCGTGCGTTCTCCCAGGGAAGCCGCCCCTGGATCCCGGGACCCCGGCAGTGGCGGGCTGCACAGGCTCCCGGAAGGGCGGTGTGGACAGTGACCTGCGCTCGCACACAGGCCTCTTGGCGGCCGCAGCAGCAGCCCCAGCGTCCCACGCCCGTCACTGGGCTCCGCGCTTTCAGTCGTGACTCGCGCCCGTCTGTGGAGCCCCTTTAAGCAGCGCTCTTAATCCCCTCTCCTCGCGCACCAGGAAATCAAGAGGGAAGAAAAAGTCTCTTGCCTCTTCGGCAGCTCCAGAGTTTTCCTGGACTCCCTCCCGGCTAGCTGTGGCACATTAGCCCCCTTCAGGCTGAGTTCTCGCCGCCAGCCCCAGTCCTTTCCCTGCGCTCTGACCGAAGCCCGAGCCTCAGCTTCCAGCGCCGCCCGCCCTGGTGGGCGAGCAGACAAGCCTCTCGGGCTGGTGAGTGCCGCTCGGCACCGATCCTCTGTGCGGGAATCTCTCCGCTTTGCCCTACCCAGGTATGTGGGGAGTTTCTTGCCTTTTGGGAGGTCTGGGGTCTTCTGCCAGCATTCAGTAGGTGTTCTGTAGGAGTTGTTCCACGTGTAGCTGTATTTCTGGTGTATCCGTGGGGAGGAAGGTGATCTCCGCGTCTTACTCTTCCGCCATCTTACCCGGAAGTCCCGAACAGAGTCTTTTAGAAGGAGGGCGATGTATGTCTGGTGCCCCTCCGCAAGCAGGGCACCCTTTGTGGCAGTGACGAGCTGGAGTGGTTTCAGAGCAGGGCGACCCAGAGGGCGGCCGTGCCATCTCGAAATGGACCCTTGAGGGAACCGGACCTGCGCAGCGGAGAAGACTTGCTGCCTTCTTCTTTATTGAAGTAGAGTCGATTCACAACGTTGTGTTAGTTTCTGCTGTACAGCAAAGTGATTCACTTACACACATATACACAATATTCTTTTTCATATTTTTTTTCCATTATGGTTTATCACAGGATATTGAATATAGTTCCCCGTGCTAGACAGTAGGTCCTTGTTTATCCATTCTATATGTAATACTTTGCTTCTGCTGACCCCAAACTCCCCCTCCATCCCTCCCCCTTGGCAACCATAAGTCTGTTCTCTAAGTCTGTGAAGACTCGATGCCTTCTGAAGGGCCGTCCTGGGAAAGAGGAAGCCGGCCCGTTCTGTGTGGCCCTGAAGGCCACCCCAGGTTCAGCTGACTGCAATTTCTAACTCTGTTGCCACCTTTCTGTGAGCCCCGTGGGCAAGGCCTTTCCCTGGCCAGGGGGCAGGTCCTCACCTACAGCCTGAGGGGTTGGATCAGATCCAGAGTGTAGACTGGCCACTTATGGCTACGGACCACAATCTGGTCATTTTAGCATCCTCGCAGGGGCTTTCAGTGGCATCGTAGCTGGAAACCAGCCGTTCGAGCCTCACCGCCCTTGGTTCCCTGTCTTTATGTTGCCTATGATGCCTGTGGGTGAAGTCCTGTTTAAAGGTCTGCCGGTCAGCTCCACCCCGCTCCTCTCCTGAGCTCTCCTTTGTTCATCCTCCTGCAGCCGCAGCAGCTTCCCTGCCCCCTCTGCCTGGACCAGCCTCCCCAGGGATCCTCAGGGCGTGCTCCCTCACCTCCTTCAGATCTTTGTCCAGTTGTCACCTCCTCGGTGAGGCATCCCTGAGCCACCCTGTGTTAACAGTGTACTCACCGCCTCTGGAGCACCCTGCTGTGGCCCCTCCATGGCTTTATTTCTCTTCATAGTCCTTATCCCATCTGACAGAGGATGTATTCTACTTTCTTCTTTGATCGTCTGTCTCCCATACCCAAATGTAGGTTCCACAAGGACAGGGAGTCTTATGTGTTTTGTTCATTGCTGTGCTCCGGGCGCCTAGAATAATACCACACACATAGTGGGCATTCAGGAAATCTCTGTCAAGTGAATTAAATGAATACGTTTCTGTTAGCCATGTATCTTTTTTTAAAATTAATCAATTAATTAATTATTTATTTTTGGCTGCGTTGGGTCTTCGTTGCGGTGCGCGGGCTTCTTATTGTGGTGGCTTTTCTTGTGGAGCATGGGCTCTAGGTGCGCAGGCTCAGTAGCTGTGGCTCGCGGGCTCTAGAGCGCAGGCTCAGTAGTTGTGGCTCACGGGCTTAGCTGCTCCACGGCATGTGGGATCTTCCCGGAGCAGTGCTTGAACCCATGTCCCCTGCATTGGCAGGTGGATTCTTAACCACTGCACCACCAGGGAAGCCCCTAAGCGTGTATCTTGAATTAGCCTATTTTGTGGGTCACCTTCGTAGGCCAGAGCCGACTCACTGCCTCAGCACTTTTTCTTAAGCCCGTTTGGAACTGCCTGGGGATGAAGTCCAGCAGCTTCTGATAAATTGCAGAGAAACTGGATGTTCTTTGTGAGTTAGTCACAACCACGAGCTTGGGTTTTCTGGACGACCACTTCTTGATGGGTCCCCTCAAGCCTTGAGGAAGCACGGTGGGTCCTGATTTCCTGCTGCAGCCTATGATGCCCTGACTGCCAGTGTTCAGTGTGGCATGAGGGGCAGGAGTTCTCCTGTGGAAGGAAGCAAAAGGAAAAACAGATACTCAGGAGCTTGCCTGGCTGAAAACATCTGAGTAAATACTGAACAAAGCTTATAAACATGTGTCCAGTGGTTGCAGTGAAAACCGTTTTCTGGCAGATCCTATGGAACAAATTTGAGGCATTTCAGTCTTCTTATTCTGAAAGGGGAAGACTGAGCAGATTTCTCATAAAATGCCAGAAGTAATAAGGTGACACAGACCACTTTCTATTAACTTAATGCCAGGGGCTCTTTGTAAGCTAATGAAGACAGTTGCCAAATTGAACAGTAATACCTTCCATTTTGGTCCCCCCATTAGATTCTGTCTTTTGACTTTTCAAGATCCTCTTTTAAATTCTTGGCTACCAGTCAAAGGTATCAGCCAACATTTTTTTTTTTACATCTTTATTGGAGTATAATTGCTTTACAATGGTGTGTTAGTTTCTGCTTTGTAACAAAGTGAATCAGTTATATATATACATATGTTCCCATGTCTCTTCCCTCTTGCGTCTCCCTCCCTCCCACCCTCCCTATCCCACCCCTCTAGGTGGTCACAAAGCACCGAGCTGATCTCCCTGTGCTCTGTGGCTGCTTCCCACTAGCTATCTATTTTATGTTCAGCCAACATTTATTGACGTCAAGAGGTGAAGCAGCATTTATTCTCAGCAACTTGTCACCCGTGAAGGGGCGGCTGTCTCTTGCCCTACACTGGGCGCTGAGTGGGTGCAGCTGCCCTGCCCTCCGGGTGCTCGCCTTCTGGTTGGGGGAGAGCCCAAGCGAGTGGGTGCTCGCAGAGCCAGAGGTTGGCGGTCAGCAGCCCTGGGCCTGGTCTGGGGAGATGGTGTCGGATTATTTGCATGGAGAATGGACCAGATACCATCAGTTCTGCCAGCGTTCAGAGGGGATGCTTCGTTGAGGAGGATGAGGTGGGTTTCTGCCAGGCCTTGAAGGCTGCGGGGTTGAGGGTGAGGGCGGAGAAGGGCAGGTATTCTGGGCGAGGGCGGTGCTGGGCAGCCTGCCTCTCAGCCTGGGCGGAGGCCATCGTGCTCTAGGGGTGCCGTCTCTTCAGGTGGCAGCAGATCCCAAATCCATCAGTCCAGCGTGTCCAGCAAGCGCCTCTGGGGTTGACATTAAGGACATTAACGAGCATCTTCTCCTTGTCCCTGTCTTTGTGCATCGTCCCCTGGCAGGAGAAGACTCTATTTCTCTACGCAAGCCGTGTGTGTAATTGCCGATGACCAGGTCCTCTTGGTTAAACATCTTGGAATGAATCTCAGGCCTGCTCTTCCTTCCTTTTCCCCACCCACTTACTCTGGCTCCGGATGTCCTTTGGAATGTGCCTGGCTGTGCCTGGGCCTCCAGAGAGAGAGAGCGCTGCAGGGATTGAAGCCTCGCTGCCCCTGTTAGCCCCCTTACACACTCCCTTCAGCAGAGTTTCTGGCTGCTCCCCCATAGCCATGCTGTTTTCCAGCCCGAGTGGCTGCCTGAAATAGTTTGTGGTCAAACATGCACTCGGCTTTCCTACTTCCTGGCCTTGCTCAGCTCTTCCTTTGGCGCGTAATGCCTCCCCACATAACCCCCCAGTCACCGCGCTGCCTAGCAGAAGGGCCTCCAGAGGGCAGGCTCTGCAAGCACACAGGGTGTCCGCAGGGCAGCCTCTGGACCTGGACCTTTGGGGGGTGAAAACCTCTTGAGAGTCCTAAGTCAAGCAGATGGGACATGACGTGAACCTGAACTTTTTTGTAAAATCTGAAAGCCCTTGGTGGATGGGTGGGGCTGATTCCATCACATATGGATAAGAGCTCTCAGCAGGCAAGGGATTCCACTAAGTGAATAGAATCAGCCACATGGGTGTGGAGTTCTGGTGATAAAATACTGTTTTAGAGCTGCTTGTCGCTCAGGGAGCTATCACAGGTAGCTCTAAAGGTGGCCTTAAACCTTGGCTTTGTGGCTTCTCTCCCTCACACCGGCTTCTTGCCTTAGTTCAGGACTGACTTCTTAATCAGGCTTGCTGGTCTCTGCCCTAATCTTAGGCTCTGGGACATAACTTCTCTGAGAAGAGAAGGTGAGTGAGCGTGTGGGGTGCAGTGAGAGGTGAGTGGGTCCAGTGGGTGATGGTTTTCCCTCTGCATTGAACTGGGGTAGTCAGGTTCAACGTTGGTATATTTTTTAAAAGCATCATTTATCACATAATAAGGTTTGTCTATTATAGTTGTTAATCACAGAACTGTGGAATTTGGGGAACTAACAGTGCTTAGGATAGGAGTGAGCTTTTGACTGTGAGCTGATTTGGTGGCTAACCTCAAGTGAGCTCCCTCTTGCAAGCCTTCTGACGGGGTGTTGTGGCCCTCGTCTGATGGCCTTCCAGGAACCCTAGATGCTCTTCTTCCTCCTCCCTCTCTTCTTCCTCTCTTCTAAGAAAGTGAGACTCGTGCAAATTAACACAAGAAGAGGGATTATTACAGGAGAGAGCTTGTAATTTGGGGCAGCTCTGGGGACCCGTCTGTTCTGGTGATCGTTCTCTTTCCCTCTCTCTAATGGTACCTCTGTTTCTGTCTATACTTCTCCATTTTCTTCTCTCTGTACTGCTTTTATTTATTTTTTTTTGTCGGTACGCGGGCCTCTCACTGTTGTGGCCTCTCCCGCCGCGGAGCACAGGCTCCAGACGCGCAGGCTCAGTGGCCATGGCTCACGGGCCCAGCCGCTCCGCGGCATGTGGGATCTTCCCGGACCGGGGCACGATCCCGTGTCCCCTGCATCAGCAGGCGGACTCTCAACCACTACGCCACCAGGGAAGCCCTATACTGCTTTTTTAAAACGTGTTTTTTTCTGTTCCTACAGAACTGAAGCTTGCGTGGGGCTTTGGTTTGTTATAACTTCCCCATAACAGGTATCATCTCTTGGTACTTTCCATTTCAGAGCCTGCAAGAGAATCTTCTGGCCAGCCTGCAGGCCATGAACTGTTGACGTTTTCTGTCCTTGATCCAGTCAGCTGGGACCAGTGCAGGTGGGCCCATGTGGTCCCAGACCTGGCCACCGGTGCCTACCCCTTCAGCAAGAGCGTGGCAGGGGACAGGTGTGTGATTGCTGCTCTCAAGACACAGAGCAGCTGTCTGAGGTGGCCTTGGAGGGGAGGGGAAGGGAAAAGGCGTGCATCAGATGTGGGTCTTGCCCTCATGACTTTTCTAGTGAAGGAATTTAAAATTCCTGTCATACAGAGGCATGGACTTTGGGGGGTGTCGTAGGCAGCCTCTAAGCTGCCTCCCCCTGATCCCCACCTCCTGGTGTTCATGCCCTTCACTTGAGTGTGAGCTGGACTTACTGACTCCTAGTGTATAGAATATGGCAAAGATTCTGAGATCATGTTACTACAGACTGTGGCCTCCATCTTGGAGATCTTTTTTCTCTCTGAGCCCTTGCCCTGGAGGAAGCCAGCTGCCATGTTATGAGCTGCCCTGTGGAGTGGCTTGCATGATAAGGAATGGATGTCTCTGGCGAGCAGCCCAGAGGACCTGAGGCCCACCAACAGCCACATGCGTGAACTCTGAGACGGTTGCTGCCTGTGCATCTAGCTAAGCTGTGGCTGAAGTGTCTCAAGAGCTGTGAGATCATAAATGTTTACCGTTTTCAGCTGCAGAGTCTGGGATTAGCCTGTTACACGGCAACAGGTAACTAACTGATCGGGGGTGTAAGCACAGAGCTGTGAGAGGATAAAGGAGGGCGCACCTTTGGCCAAGGAATTTGGGCAAGGCTTTGAGAAGAATGTGGCCTTTGAGCGTGGCCTGCCTTTTCTCCCTGGAGTGGTCTCTTGTACAGGGTGGGCCATCTGTACATACAGAGGGCAAGGAGGGCCGATCTGGCCATTTTCCAAGGTGGATCAGACGAACACACGGTTTTTCTGTTGCGTGGCCTCTGAGAACGTCTATATCTTCTGTTGAAGAAGGGCAGGATAGGCTCGAGCCTCCCGCCTAGCCTGACACGTGGCATCTCTGATGAAGGTTGGGTCTCCTGGGCCCCTGGGGCCTCCATCATTGCGCTGCCGGGCTGCTGAGTGCCCGACACTGAGTAGAGAGCCACAGCTCTGAGCTCACAGCTTAGCTGGGTGCCTCTGGCATCTATTTCTCTTTCTTGCTGATGGTGTGGCCTTAGGCAAGGCAGTGAGTGTCCTCTCTTGGACTTTTCCTGCACCTTTTATTATGAAAAATTCAAATATATACAAAAGTAGAATAACATAATGAACTGTCTCATACCCATCACCCAGCTTCACTAGTTATCAACTCATGGCCTATCTTATTTTATCTCTACTCCCACCCACTGCCTTCTCCCTCAACCCTGGGTTATTTCAAAGTACACACCAGATATCATATTACTTTATTCTTAAATACTTTGATAAGTATCTCTGACAGATAAATACCTTTTTTTAAACATAAACACAGTATCTTTATTACATTTAACAAAATTAACAATTCCTTATTATCGTCTAATATCCAAGCAGTGTTCACATTCTTCAGTTGTCTTAGAAATGTGTTTTTATAGGTTTGTTCAAATCGGGATTCAGACAAGGGCTACATGTCTCTTAAGTCTTCCTGTCTCTCTTTTTGTAAACTAAACTTTTAAATTTGAGATATTTGTAGATGAATATGTAGTTGTAAGAAAGAATATAGAGATCCTTTACCAACTTTCACCCAGTGGTACCATCTTGCAAGACTACAGTACATGACAACTACGATACTGACATTGTTGTAGTCAAGATACAGAGCATTCCATCATCACAAGGCTCCTTCTTCATGTTGCCCTTTTATAGCCACATCCACTCCTCACACTCCCCACCCCACCCCTGGCAACCACTCATCTGTTTTCCATTTTCTATACTTTTGTCATTTCAAGAATGCTATATAAATGGAATCATAAAGTATGTAACCTTTTAAGACTGACTTTTTTTTCACTCAACATAATTCTCTGGAGACTCTTTCAAGTTGTTGCATGTATCAAAATCCATTCCTTTTTATTGCTGAGTAGAATTCAATAGTATAGATATGCCCCAGTGTGTTTCACCATTCACACATTTAAGGACATCTGGGTTGTTTCTAGTTTGGGGTTATTATGAAAAAAGCTGCTAGGACATTTGCATACAAGTTTTTGTGTGAACATAAATTGTTATTTCTCTGGAATAAGTGCCTGAAAGAACAGTAGCTTGGTCTTATAGTAGTTCCATGCTTAGTTTTATAAGAAATTGCCAAGCTTTTCCAGAGTGGCCGTACCATTTTACATGCCTACCAGCAATATGTGAGTGTTGCTTGAGTCTTAGTCTATAGGTCTTCTCTCCTTCTTCCTCTCTTTTCTGCCCTACCAACTTGGCATAGAAACCCATGTCCTGATTGTCTTGGATGATTGAGATGGTACATGTGAAACTGCTTTATAAACTCTCCCTAACTGAGATTATTGGTGCTTCTCTTTTGTGGGATATCTGAAAATGGCATCACAGCACCTTCGGGAAGTATGGTAGATGCTTCCTGACTATCCGCGCCTGCGTTTCCCAGCCTGGCTAGATTCTGCAGGGCAGCTGGATCACTAGGGTAGCCGCACATCAAGCATGTTTTTAGTACAGCTTGGTTTTTAAAGAACATGGGTGGGGGTGGGGTGGGAATGAGATACTCAGGTTGCCTGAATGACCCATGAGACTGTAGTCCCCGCCCACCACCCTGCCTGCTAGGATGGGTCGTCCAGTCACCTTTCGTCTTTCTTGACCTGGCTGGCAGTTCTGCTGACCGGAAGGTGGAGATGCCAGCGTGTGAGTGTATATGTATGTGCATGCTGCATGTGCATGCTGCCCTTTTGGCCACAGGTTCGCACCAGATTTGCTTAAGATGATGACAGTTTTCTAGAACACTGTGTGCAGCAAATTCCAGGTTCTATTAGAAATAAAAATGTGAGGCTTTTCAAAGCACTTTCCTCGTCTCCTCCCTTGTGCTGTGTCTGCCACACATGTAACTTCCTCAGGGTCGTAATCCTCCATCACTTGCTGAGCTGTTGACCGATGTCCCTGATGTTAGTGGCAGCTTCTGTTCCAGGGGCTGACCTGACTAAATGTCCCAGGTTCCTGGGTGACTTCAGACAAGAAGCACAGCAGTTACCTGGCCTCCAGCCCCTTCAGCATCAAGAATGACAGTCCCAGCATTCCGCAGTGGGGGGCTGTGAAGAATCAGTAATAGATTTATGGAAAAACACTGCGCAGAGGAATTGTGTTGAAGACACACTAATAGCAGAGAGGATGGTTTTGTCAGGCTGTTTGCACCTTACTTTAAATGCCAAGGGATTGCCAGATCTCTGTTCCTTGTGTTCTAGAAAATAAGATTTCAGTGTTGTTAGACTCGCTTCTTTTGTGGGTTTTCTCTAATGCCAGCATGCTCCCCTTTTGTATTGCTATCTATCCCAGGCCTGGGGTTGGAGTTGCATCTGCTGCTCTCTTGAGGGATATGTGGACCCAAAAGGGTTTTCAGTGAGCTGCAGTGGTGGGTACAAGTCATTGAATTAACAAATAATGGTCGTGAAGGTCTGGGAGTGGAGGACCCTGGTGTGAACGTTCACATCCAAGCAGCACAGAGGTGTGAGCAGGAATTGCAGCCAGAGGGCAGTTAGAGTTTCTTTGGGGCTGCTCTGCACGGAACCTGCTGTCTGTTCCTGTCTCATTGTCCCTGACACGTCGTCCCTCTTTGGGGGCGGGGGCTCTAGGAGCCAGGATGTTGCCTTGGTGGCACTCTGCCCCTCTTCTTTGGGCCTCTGTGACTTCCAAGTGGCCTTTCTGTGGGCGATCACTCTCTGGGTAGCAAGCTTGAAGGACCTGAGGGCTCAGGGGGCACACTGTTTATCACACAGTCCCTTTCACACGCGTCTTACTTTCTATAACACTTTTGTTAACACCTGCTGTGGACTAGGTGGCCTGTGAGAAGTGCTGAGTTGCAGCCTGCATGGCTCTTGGTCCCGCAAAGCCTACAGGCTCTTTAGGGAGAGACCCCATTCCCAGTTGTTCCCTCCCAGCTGCCCTCCCCTTCTCCATATTCTTGCTGCCATCTCCTTGGGTCAGATCCTTGTTGTACAATGTTACAGTAATGATAGATGCCATGATTTAGAGAAGCCTCACCTTGTGCCAGGTATGTGCTGAGTGCCTTACTACATTGTATTATCTCCCATTAGCTCAGAGGGAGGTACAGTTCCCTACTTTACAGGTGAGAAGACTGGGCCCAGAGGGATCAGGTAAATTGTCCCAAGACACCGCACTGATGGGAGAGCTGGACAGAACATGGACTGCCTGACTCCAGGGCCTGCTTTTTACAACTAAAAGGGGGTTTGGATGATCCATAAACCTGGCAGGACCTTAGTTGAATGTTGCCCTGGCCACCTACTTTCTCACAAATAACTTTCAAGGATGATGAACAGTGCCCAGCTCAAAAGAACCAAACACAAAGAAAATAAGGTACAATGAGTGAGAACCAGCAAAAACAAGAAACAGCAGAAGTAGACCCTTTAAGACTTCAGATGTTGGAATTATCAGATTCGGATCATAAAAAATGTATGCTAACCGTGTTTAAAGAAACAAAAGACAAGCCTGAGAATACCTGAAGGGAACTTTAAAAAAATGACCTAACATATTTGAAAAACAACCAAATAGAACTTTAGAAATAAAGAATACAGTAATCAAAACAAAAAGTTATGGGTGGTCAATTAGAAAAATCTTTAAAATGCAGATTTTTAAAGGTAACCAGTGCACAGATTCCTTGGTTCCCTCTTTCCTACCCCAATTCTACTCCCCTCCTCAAGGGTGAGCCCTGTAAATAGATTGTATGTTTCATTTTAAGCCTTTTTTTATGCACTTATGAACACACATATGTCAACACACAACAAAGGAGGTTTTTTTAATATAAACAAGATGTACTTTTTCCCCCCACTTAATAATATGATAGATATCTAGATATCAATGCGTATAGATTTACTACATTGATGAAACTCATTTTAAATTTTTGTTGTCTTATTTTCAAGCACTGCCACATGGTAGAAAATTCAGAAAACACAAAAGGGTATACAGAGAAAATAAGTTTTCTTATCCTCATCCCTGCCACCAAGTTCTCAACTCCCTGGAAAGGTTCTGCACCTTATTTTTTTTTCACTTAATGTCTTGTTGATATTTTCAAATCAGTATTTTTAGGGGTGCCTCATTCTTTTTATAGCTACAGAGTATTTTATTTTTAAAAATTTATTTTATTGAAGTAGAGTTGATTTACAATGTTGTGTTAATTTCTTCTATACAGCAAAGAGATTCAGTTATACGTGTATATACATTCTTTTTCATATTTTTTCTCATTATGGTTTATCACAGGATATTGAATATAATTCCCTGTGCTATACAGTAGGACCTTGTTGTTTATCCATTCTATATATAACAGTTTGCACCTGCTAATCCCAAACTCCCAATCCATCCCTCCCCCACCCTACAGAGTATTTTACTGTATGGAATTTAATTTACTTAACTAGTCCCTTGTTGATGTACCTTTAGATCATTTCCAAATTTTATAATTAAAAACAATGCTGCAGTTACTACCTTGTTCACCAGTGATTTTACACATATGCAGGATTTTGTTGGATGAATCCTTAAAAGTGAAATTGCTGAGTCAAAGGTGTGTGCATTTAAGATTTTGATAGATGTTGCCAAATTGCCCTCCATCATGTTTATATCAATTTCTAAATCCACCAGCGTGAATAAGATTGTCTGTTTCCCCATACCCAGCTCAGAATTTAAGCACACTATTTGATCTTTGCCCATTTTATAGGTGAAAAATTGTATTTAATGGAATATTAATTTTTCTTTCTCTTATTTTGAGTGAAATTGGATCTACTTGAATATGGTAAGAACCACTGCATTTACTTTTCTTGGAACTATTTATATCCTTAGCCCATTCTTCTGTTGAGTTGTTGACTTTTTCTTACTGATTTCAAGGAGCTCTTTATTTGTTAAGGAAATTAGGGTTTTTTTCTTTATCCCTGATGTACATTGAAAATATTTTTTTTTATAGTTCATTACCTTTTGACTCTTTTTTCTCCCATGAAGGCTAAAAATAATTGTTCTCAGATGTGTCAGTCCTTTGTGACTTTTAGATTTTGTGTCCCACCTAGAAAAGTCTTCTTCACTTCAAGATTATAAAAAACATTATTTCATGATTTCTGATGAAGCAGTCTGTAAATTGTAGTGTTAATAGAGAAGTGAACTGTTGTCATCCTTAAGAATTGTTCTGGCCTACTTTCTTCTCTGAATTCATCTAAAGCAAGTCTTCTTTCGCGGTGACTCAAGTGAGTGACTCTGGATACAGAAGTTTAGAAGCTAGGGAGCTGACAGTCTGAGGATATCCTTTTAGCTGGGCTTGTGGACGCCAAATCGACAGTGTTCTCAGGATTCCTGGATTTTCATCTTCGGGGCTGCCGGCAGACATGTCAGGCTATACATACGGGAGTGTGTATATAGAAATTTAAGGGAAGATGGATGGGATGGTGGGCAGTGAAACCATGTGCTCTAAAGCCCATGCCTGTGGTTTCCTCCTCCCAAAACAGGGCTCAGATGGGTGCTGTCACATGCACTTCTGAGAGTCTCAGTCTTTTCATTGACAGCTTATATTTTAAGACTTATTAAGGTATTCTATCCGGTTACTGCCAATTTTCTGGGCCAGGGACCTAGTTGGTCTCCTTAAGGTTACATTGCAACCTCTGCTCTATTCCATTGTGTGTTGATTTTAGGATTAGTTCTAAACACTTACATTTATTTCTTTGGTTTTCACGTTATAATGTCTCTCTATAGCCCTTTGTGCTGACAACTGGAACAGAGTGAGATTCAACACTCCAGAAACTTGTTCCAAGTATGAAATTGGCCTCATCCAATTCCTTTGTACTCTTGGCTCTTAGTCAGCACTCAGTTACCTGTGCGGATGGAGGAGAAGGGCAGAGAGGTGGCTAAGGCCCAAACTCAGAATTAAACCGAATGCCAAGGCTTTGGGGTCCCTCTGGGCCTCAGGTTATGATGCCTTTATCCCTTGGCCAGTCAGGTTCTGTGAGCTTTAGTTGGTCCCTGGGATGTGTATGGGGCCAGCCAGGATAGGTGTTCTACCTGAGATAGCCCAAAGTGTGACAAGCCAGTGGAGTGAACCCAAGCAAGGGGTCCTTGTGGAAGGGAAGCCTGAGACTCCAGTACAGATTCGGAGTCCAGAAGGGCAGAAATGGGATCATCAACAAGGAATAGCACCAAGAAAAGACTTGGGATGAAGTGAGTATAGAATTGGGGAGGAGGATCTGGGATAGTTGGTGCTTGATTTTTTTGGCACATGGTTTGAGAGAGTGTTAGGATGGCTTAAAGGCAGAGGGTTGAGCTGGACTTGCAGAGATAGGTAGCTGTATGGAATGTCCCAGAAGCAGCTGGGTAAAAGTGTGTGCTGGGCTTCCCAGGATATACAGAGTACCTCTCTCTGCAGGAATTGAGGGCCCTTCCCAACAATCCTGACCTCGTCCAGCCAATGATTTGAAAGGCAGTATGTTCGACACCTTCTTCATAGAGGAACCCAGAAGTCGGGTGGCCTTTTATAAGATGCTGGAAGGGATGCTTGTGATCATCCAGGCAAGTTTTTTGGATCGGAATCACCCAGGGAGTTTTTTCAAAATACTTTGCCTGGGTTCCAGCACTCAAGAGATTTTTTTTTTTTTTAATTGAGGTGATTTTTTTTTTTTTTGCGGTACACGGGCCTCTCACTGTTGTGGCCTCTCCCGTTGTGAAGCACAGGCTCCGGACACGCAGGCTCAGCGGCCATGGCTCACGGACCCAGCCGCTCCGCGGCATGTGGAATCTTCCTGGACCAGGGCACGAACCCGTGTCCCCTGCATCGGCAGGTGGACTCTCAACCACTGTGCCACCAGGGAAGCCTGAGGTGATTTTTATATGCAGTGAAAATAGAGATTTTTGACTCAGTAGGTCTGGGGTTGGGTCTAGACAGGATTATTTCCAGAGAATGCCCTGAATAAGTCTAATGTTCATCTCCAATTGAGCACCTATGTTCACTTCATCCCTAAATATTACTGATGGGGAGACTGAGGTCCAGAGAGGTGGCTAGTGGTGGAGCACAAGAGCACATTAGACCCTGGGGCTCATATTGGACCAGGGATGGGAACCCAGATATCCTTCTTGTGGTCCAGGGCTCTTTCCACCAAGTGACTTTTATCCTTAAACGAGTGGCTGATGAAGTCAGAATAGGACAAGGTTGTTTGACCCCCTCTTCCCAGCAGTCTAAACAGATATTTCCAGGTTTACTGCATGTCACAGTGTAGTCATGGATCTGCCCTACAGAGTCCAGGAGAGGGTTCACGTGAGTCAGTTGACTGTAGGTCGGTGAGCACTGGTCACCAAAGCTCTTACGTGAGGAACTGTGATTAAAAATCTTCCAGCAAACAAAAGCGCAGGACCAGATGGCTTCACAGGCGAATTCTATCAAACATTTAGAGAAGAGCTAACACCTATCCTTCTCAAACTCTTCCAAAATATAACAGAGGGAGGAACACTCCCAAACTCATTCTATGAGGCCACCATCACCCTGATACCAAAACCAGACAGAGATGTCACAAAAAAAGAAAACTACAGGCCAATATCACTGATGAACATAGATGCAAAAATCCTCAACAAAATACTAGCAAACAGAATCCAACAGCACATTGAAAGGATCATACACCATGATCAAGTGGGGTTTATCCCAGGAATGCAAGGATTCTTCAATATACGCAAATCAATCAATGTGATATACCATATAACAAACTGAAGGATAAAATACAGAAAATGCTTTCGACAAAATTCAACACCCAGTCTGCCTGCCAATGAAGGGGAAACAGGTTCGAGACCTGGTCTGGGAAGATCCCACGTGCCACAGGGCAACTGGGCCCGTGAGCCACAACTACTGAGCCTGCGTGTCTGGAGCCTGTGCTCCACGACAAGAAAGGCTGCGACAGTGAGAGGCCCGCGCACTGCGATGAAGAGTGGCCCCCGCTCACCGCAACTAGAGAAAGCCCTCGGACAGAAACGAAGACCCAACACAGCCAAAAAAAAAAAATTCAACACCCATTTATGATAAAAACCCTCCAGAAAGTAGGCGTAGAGGGAACTTACCTCAACATAATAAAGGCCATATATGACAAACCCACAGCCAACATTGTTCTCAGTGGTGAAAAACTGAAACCATTTCTTCTAAAATCAGGAACAAGACAAGGTTGCCCACTCTCACCACTGTTATTCAACATAGTTTTGGAAGTTTAAGCCACAGCAATCAGAGAAGAAAAAGAAATAAAAGGAATCTAAATCGGAAAAGAAGAAGTAAAACTGTCACTGTTTGCAGATGACAGGATACTATACCTGTACATAGAGAATCCTAAAGATGCTACCAGAAAACTACTAGAGCTAATCAATGAATTTGGTAGAGTAGCAGGATACAAAATTAATGCACAGAAATCTCTTGCATTCCTATACACTAACGATGAAAAATCTGAAATAGAAGTTAAGGAAACACTCCCATTTACCATTGCAACAAAAAGAATAAAATACCTAGGAATAAACCTACCTCAGGAGACAAAAGACCTGTATGCAGAAAACCATAAGATGCTGATGAAAGAATTTAAAGATGATACAAACAGATGGAGAGATAAACCATTTTCTTGGATTGGAAGAATCAACATTGTGAAAATGACTATACTACCCAAAGCAATCTACAGATTCAGTGCAATCCCTATCAAACTACCAATGGCATTTTTCACAGAACTAGAACAAAAAATTTCACAATTTGTATGGAAACACAAAAGACCCCGAATAGCCAAAGCAATCTTGAGAAAGAAAAATGGAGCTGGAGGAATCAGGCTCCCTGACTTCAGACTATATACTACAAAGCTACAGGAATCAAGACAGTATGGTACTGGCACACAAAGAGAAATATAGATCAATGGAACAGGATAGGAAGCCCAGAGATAAACCCATGCACCTATGGTCACCTTATCTTTCATAAAGGAGGCAAGAATATACAATGGAGAAAAAACCAGCCGCCTCAATAAGCTGGGAAAACTGGACAGCTACATGTAAAAGAATGAAATTAGAACATTTCCTAACACCATACACAAAAATAAACTCAAAATGGATTAAAGACCTAAGTGTAAGACACTATAAAACTCTTAGAGGAAAACATAGGAAGAACACTCTTTGACATAAATAACAGCAAGATCCTTTTTGATTCACCTCCTAGTGAAATGGAAATAAAAACAAAAATAAACAAGTGGGACCTAATGAAACTTGAAAGCTTTTGCACAGCAAAGGAAACCATAAAGAAGACGAAAGGCAGCCCTCAGAATGGGAGAAAATATTTGCAAACGAAGCAACTGACAAAGGCTTAATCTCCAAAATATACAAGGAGCTCATGCAGCTCAGTATCAAAAAAAACAAACAACCCAAACCAAAAAAGGGAAGAAGATCTAAATAGACATTTCTCCAAAGAAAGATATACAGATTGCCAACAAACACATGAAAGGATGCTCAGTCTCACTAACTATTAGAGGAATGCAAATCAAAGCTACAATGAGGTATCACCTCACACGGGTCAGAATGGCCATCATAAAAAAATCTACAAACAATAAATGCTAGAGAGGGTGTGGAGAAAAGGGAACCCTCTTGCACTGTTGTTGGAAATGTAAATTGATACAATCACTATGGAAAACAGTATGGAGGTTCCTTAAAAAACTAAAAATAGAACTACCGTGTGACCCAGCAATCCCACTACTGGGCATATACCCTGAGAAAACCATAATTCAAAAAGAGACATGTACCACAGTGTTCACTGCAGCACTAGTTACAGTAGCCAGGACATGGAAGCAACCTAAGTGTCCATCGACAGATGATGGATAAAGAAGATATGGCACATATATACAATGGAATATTACTCAGCCATAAAAAGAAACGAAATTGAGTTATTTGTAGTGAGGTGGACGGACCTAGAGTTTGTCATACAGAGTGAAGTAAGTCAGAAAGAGAAAAACAAATACCGTATACTAACATATATATGGAATCTAAAAAAAAATGGTTCTGATGAACCTAGGGGCAGGACAGGAATAAAGGCACAGATGTAGAGAATGGACTTGAAGACACAGGGAGGGGGAATGGTAAACCGGGATGAGGTGAGAGAGTAGTGTTGACATATATACACTACCAAATGTAAAATAGCTAGTGGGAAG
This sequence comes from Mesoplodon bidens, assembly GCF_964165515.1. NCBI lineage: Eukaryota > Metazoa > Chordata > Mammalia > Artiodactyla > Ziphiidae > Mesoplodon > Mesoplodon bidens. The sequence continues at coordinate 110,093,365 of NC_138161.1, read as the reverse complement.
CAGCTGCGTCGCATGGGGAGATCAGCTCGGTGCTTTGTGACCACCTAGAGGGGTGGGATAGGGAGGTGGGAGGGAAAGGTGAGAGGGAGGCGTTATGGGGATATATGTATACATACAGATGATTCACTTTGTTATACAGCAGAAACTAATAGAACATTGTAAAGCAATTATACTCCAATAAAGATGTTAAAAACAAAAAACTCTTACTTGGCAGGAGCCAAGTTGTAAGGACAAAAGGCAAGTCCTGTGTCCTGGTGCACGTCTCTTGGTAAGCACTGGGAAAAGCATTTTCCAGGCTTGATTCCAAAGGAGTTAATGGAATTCCACTACCAATGTTTCCACTGCTGCTTACAGTGAACCGTGCTATGCACTTTGATGAATTATCTCATGTGGCTCACCCTTGGGAATGGGTCATTTATCCCATTTTACGGCTAAGGAAGCAGGTTAAGTAACATGGCCAGTGTTACCCAGCTGGCTGGGTTGGAGCTGGAGTTCAAGGCCAGGCATAATGACTCCAGCCCTGGGCTGCTACCCTGGCTACTCACTCCATGGTCTTCCAGAGCACTGGATCTGAAAAAAATCTTGTAGAGCAGCATTCCCTAAACTGCATGCTCTAGGGAAGACCATTACAGGAAATGTGAAAAGCAGTGATGGAAAAATATGTGGAAACACAGCATTCAGTCCCTCCTTGGAGATTGATATTGTGCTTCATCATACTGGAGACTTGGAGAACAGCAACAAGGAAATCTGTTTAACTTTGATTAAGCAGCAGTTCCCAGCTTGATGCATTCATGGAACACTTCTTTCCACATCATCCTAAATGGCTTTCAGGCTACTGTTCCTCAAACACTAGTTCGGGAAACACCTTCATGGTTGATAAGTCCAATTCTCTCATTTTCAGTGAACACAGAAGGGCAAGGACTTATCTAACATCCAACATGAGTGTGTCATGGGGCTGGGGATGTCTGCAGCCTGAGCTTTGCCAGGATGTCCATCTTCAAGGGGACACCTTGAGTCCTGGAGGGAGACAGGTGGATGATAACCCCTAGAGAGGCCCTTTAACTCGGACCTTTATGAAGGTGGCAACAAGATCTGTTGGAAATGATTAGTTCTATCCATAGGTATACAGAGCCACAGAGGTTATATTTTGAGGGGCTTTGGATAAAATCCCACTTCCTCTCTCCCAAGGTCGTGATGGGACCCCTGAGCCAGTGGCTAAGGGAACAGACTGTGGATGTTTGATCTGGATTCCACCTCTGTTCCCGCCAATAGGGCCTCTTCGTGGGCCCTTGTTCTGCTCCCACACTGGTGCCCGGGCCCGAGGGCAGCATCCACATATCCCAACTCTTCATTCACGTTGAAGATTAATTTCCATCCCTGGTAATGCAATTGATCAAAATTTATTTCCGGGACTTCCCTGGTGGCTCAGTGGTTAAGAATCCACCTGCCAATGCAGGGGACACGGGTTTGAGCCCTGGTCTGGGAAGATCCCCCACGCTGCGGAGCAACTAAGCCCGCGCACCACAACTACTGAGCCTGCGCTCTAGAGCCCGTGAGCCACAGCTACTGAGCCCACGTGCCACAACTACTGAAGCCCGCATGCCTAGAGCCCATGTTCCACAACAAAAGAAGCCACCGCAATGAGAAGCCCGCGCACTGCAACGAAGAGTAGCCCCCGCTCACCGCAACTAGAGAAAGCCTGCGCGCATCAATGAAGACCCAACGCAACCATAAATAAATAAATAAACAAACAAATCTGTTTTAAAAAATGTATTTCCAAGCAGCAGCCTCTATCAGTTGATTTTTATAGAGATTTATTTTTTCCAGTGTGCTTGGCAAAATGCCTATCAATATTTACTTATTAACTCGAGAACTGAAGTTTGTGCTCCCATCTGAGGACTCTGCGACTTCTATCTGAATTTTCTGTAGTGATCAATGTTCTCTGTGGGGAGTGGAGGGAGTGTTTTGCTCCCTGTGACAGAAGAGTCACTTCCGATATTGGGTATCAAGTACTGTGGGTGCCCTGACCTTGCGAACACTATGGAACTTTTCTCTCATGACTGGGGTGTTTGTGTTAAAGGTTTTGTTATGTGTTACATAATAGTTAAGAGCACTGGAGCAACACTGCCTGGATTTAAAGGCAGCTCTGCCACTTAGTTTTGAAAATAATAGTATCTGCTTTGTAGATGATTGAGTTAATATATTTACCGTGCTTGGATGATACGGGGCGCACAACAAGTGTTATATGGGTGCTCACTGTTCCTGCTCTTGTTCGCGTGGCTTCACTTGGGACATCCCTACAGCCTGGCTCTCCTGATACCCAGGCCCTGGAGTTGCTGTACTTGATAACCTTTACTTACTATGGAGTAAGTAACGGTTATCGAGGAGTCCTAGAACTCCTTCTTCAGGCACTTGGCCTTCCCCAGCATGAAACACCTGGGCAGCTTGCTCCTGATTGGCTCTTTTCTAAAACTCTGGGGGGAGTGAGAGGAGATGTTGTACATTGCATGACTCCTCTCTAGGAGCCTATTTCCTACCTAGAGTTACTCATCCTTTATGTGAATCAGCTGTGCCAATTATGACCTCCTTAGTTTGCAGCCCTCCCTTGTGAAGCATACTTCTGGGATGTTTTCCCCAATAGTTACTCCACAGTCAGGAAATGCAACTTAGTTTTTATAATCCAAGTCAGACAGAATGGGGTGAACCTGACATAACGCTTTCTATCTTCAAGCCCCAGTTGAACAGTTATTGGATTACCTGCTGTTATGAATTCGTCTCAGTTTGGCTAGTGTGATCTTAACGGATAAGGGAGAGCTGAGGTGAAGCCTGTGATTAACACTGGAGCCAGGTGCAGCCCAGGTTGGCTTCTGTCTCCAACTTGAATGGAAGGTAATGAGTGGGTGGGGCCAGTGTTAGGCTTCCCCCCAATTTTGAGCCTGCAGGTCCTTGCAGGGAAGCCTCTGGGTTTGCTTTTCTATAAGCTCCTGGTCTGGATTAGGGAAATGTGTGAGTCCAAATGAGCAGAGCATTTCTAGAGAGGGAGAGTGATCACTTGTGTCGAATGCTGATGACTGGTTAGTATGATGAGGGCTGCATTTAGCAACGTGGATGTCATCTGTGACCTTGATGAGCAGTCTCACTGGATCACGGACAAGTGTGAGCCTGAGTGAAGTGGATATTTAATCATTTTCCTTTTTATAGGACATTTAATTTATTTAGATTGTTTCAGTTTTTGCCATTTTAGATTATGATGCTTGTGAACATCTTCAGGTATATAGTTTTTCTTTTCGAATATTATTTCATAAATCATCACAGTAAAATTACTGAACCAAAGGATTAAAACATTTTAATATTATACCACTAATAATTTGACTCTCAGTCTGTCTTTTCCCTAAAACAATTTGTAATAGCATTCCATTTTTGCTGTAAATATCTCAGCTAGAAATAGAGACTGGCTGCTATTGTTTTAAGCTAAAAACTAATTGAGCCATGAAAACTCATTGCCAGTTCAGTAGCAGGAGGTGCAGAAAATAATTGCCTCGATGCATATTGAGTTTTTTCAATCCAAGGTGGTTATGCTGTGAGATAATTGACCAACACTGGCTTTTTAAAAGGACATATCACTCGTGAAACAAAGGATTTTCCTTCTGCTAGTTACTCTGCCTATCTTGAAACCTCCTACTTTTTAAAAAATTTGCATGAAAAGACAATTAAGGGCTTGAAATTATAGTTGACTTAGTCTTATCTCATTCTAATATTGTTCATTACGTTGGTATTTTAGTTCCTGCAATGCATTTTATAATAATCTCTTTTTCCTGTCTGATGTGACTCTTAAGTTTTGTTTTACATAATCTGGGCCCCAACTCTTAGTATAATAGTGAAATTATGACAAAATTCCAGGCACATTATTTATTCAGATTTCAAAAGAGAAAGCAGGGACCTCATCCATCCTTCATGTTTGCATCACGGGTCTGACTCATTTGTGTGGTCTCTCCCTCTGTGTGTGTGTTTTTTCCCCTAAGATGTTTTGCTGAAATAATAAAGGAACAGTTCTCAGACCCCCGTGAGCACACCTGTTGCCCCGGGGGAGTATCTATATATGTCTGGGTTGCTGGTCCTGTGATAATGCTGGAAGGGATGCAGAGAAAGCCAGGGTCCATGTGTGCTGGGGGGGAATGGGACAAGGTCAGTGGATGAGGTTAGGGAGCACCCACGGGAATTGCTAGGCCAGTGTTCAGTATCTAGAGCTGTGCTGTCTGAATCAGTAGCCACTGGACACATGTGGCTATTTAAATTTAAATTAATTAAAAGTAAATGAAGTTAAAAATTCAGTTCCTTGTCACACTAGTCATATTTGATGTGCTTAATAGCCAACTGTGATTAGTAGGTACTGCATTGAACAGCACAGATATGGAACATTTCCATCACTGTAGAAATTTCTATTAGACAGCACTGCTCTAGAGGGCATGGCAACCTACCGGGTGTTTTGAGAGGCCGACGTTTAGGGTACTTGTTGGCCAAGGCCCTTGTACAGGGGATGGGGTTCAGCTTTCTGAAGAAGGGAGGTTGTAGATGATCTAGGAAAGCAGGCTGTGGCCTCGGGCCAGGAGGAACAGCAGTGCTAGGCAAGGAAACTGAGACAGAATCCCAGACACACACTGGGTCACCTCCAGTGAGGAGGAAAAGGGACTGTGACTTGGAGGTCAGGGCAAGTCTTAGGCTCACTGAAGCACCCTGGATGGCTTACCGAGCCGAAAGCCTGCAGCTGTGGCTGGGATTGCTGAAATCCTGCCCTCCGGAGGGGCTGGGCCTGCCAGGAGGGGCTCAGCTGGGGTGCATGGAAGGCAGGGCTCCCAGTACAGCACTGCCCTGCCCCTCAGAGCTGTTCCAGAGAGCTCTGTGAGCCAAGTTGGTGGGGTGGGCAGAAGGGGGTGCTTTAAGAGCTGAGCAAATGGGACACAAAGGCTTGTCATTCCTGAATCTTTTCCTTTTACAATACACTAGGAGTGGCCTTTCCTCAGGCATCTGAATGGTTCCAAGAACAAAGGAACAAATAAGAAACAGATGGCTTTTTTTTTTTTTTCTTTTTTAAAGCTAAAAGAGGCTCTATTCAATGGAAGAAATGTGGCCACTTTTCAGTGGGACTCCTTTTAGGAACAATTCTGGCTGCCCTAGAGCCTCTGGGGAAGGAGTCCACAACGGCCACCCCTGGAGGGCTCAGGATCACCTTCTCAGAGCACTTCAAGGTATGCCTGTCACATTAATAATAAGGACATTGAGGATGATAATAATAATAATGATAATATAGTTGACCCTTGACTAATGCAGAGGTTAGGGGCGCCAACCCTCCAAGCAGTTGAAAATCTGCTATAACTTTATAGTCAGCTCGCCATATCTGTGGTTCTACTTCTGTGGATTCAACCAACCTCAGATCATGTAGTGCTGTAGTACGTATTTATTGAAAAACTGCATGTAAGTGCAATTGCACAGTTCAAACCTGTGTTGTTCAAGGGTAAACTGTAGTGAATATAGACCTAACTTGTTTTATTGCACTTTGCTTTATTGTGCTTTGCAGATGCGGCATTTTTTTTGGGGGGGGGGCGGGCATACGCGGGCCTCTCACTGTTGCGGCCTCTCCCGTTGGCGGAGCACAGGCTCCGGACGCGCAGGCTCAGCGGCCATGGCTCACGGACCCAGCCGCTCCACGGCATGTGGGATCTTCCTGGGCTGGGGCACGAACCCATGTCCCCTGCATTGGCAGGTGGACTCTCAAACACTGCGCCACCAGGGAAGCCCCCCCCCCTTTTTTTTTTTTGCTGTTTTCTGCTTTTTGTTTTTTTACAAATTGAAGGCCTGTGGCAACCCTACATCCTACAGGTCTATTGGCACCATTTTTCCAACAGCATTTGCTCACTTCATGTCTCTGTGTCACATTTTGGTATGGTGATCTGTGATCAGCGATCTTCCATGTTACTATTGTAGTTGTTTTGGGGCACCATGAACTGCACCCGTATAAGATGGTGAACTTGATAAATGTTGTATGCATTTTGACTGTGCCACCGACCGTTTCCCTGTCTCTCTCCCTCTCCTTGGGCCTCTCTGTCCCTGAGACAACGATATTGAATTCAGGCCAAATAATAACCCTACAGTGGCCTCTAAGTGTTCAGGTGAAAGGAAGAGTCACACATTTTACTTTCAATCAAAGCTAGAAATGATTAAATTTAGTGAAGAAGACATGGTGAAAGCCAGGATAGGATGAAAGCTAGGCCTCTTACACCAGTTAGTCAAGTTGTGATTACAAAGGAAACGCTCTTAAAGGAAACTAAAAGTGCTGCACCAGTGAACACAAGAATGATAAGAAAGTAAAACAGCCTTATTGCTGATATGGAGAAAGTTTTAGTGGTCTGGATAGAAGATCAAATCAGCCACATATTCCAAGCCAAAGCATAATCCAGAGCAAGGCTTGAACTCTCTTCAGTTCTATAAAGGCTGAGAGAGGTGACGAAGCTGCAGAAAAGAAGTTCGAAGCTAGCAGAGGTTGGTTCATGAGGTTTTTGGAAAGAAGACATCTCTGTAACACAGCAAGTGCTGAGGTAGAAGCTGCAGCAAGTTATCCAGAAGATCTAGCCAAGATAACTAATGAAGGTGGCTATACTAAACAACAGATTTTCCACGTAGATGAAACAGCCTTATAATGGAAGTAGATGCCATCTAGCACTTTCATAGCTGGAGAGGAGAAATCAATGCCTGGCTACAAAGCTTCAGAAGACAGGCTGACTTCCTTGTTAGGGGCTCATGCAGCTGGTGACTTTAAATTGAAGACAATGCTTGTTTAATGTTGAAAATTCTAGGGCCCTTAAGAATTATGCTAAATCTACTCTGCCTGTGTTCTAGAAATGGAACAACAAAGCCTCAGTGACAGCACATCTGTTTATAACATGGTTTACAGAACATTTTAAGCACACCATGGAGACCTACTCCTCAGACAAAAGGATCCCTTTCAAAATATTGCTGCTGGGCTTCCATGGTGGTGCAGTGGTTGAATCTGCCTGCCAAGGCAGGGGACACAGGTTTGAGCCCTGGTCCGGGAAGATCCCACATGATGCAGGGCAACTAAGCCCGTGGGCCACAACTACTGAGCCTGTGCTGCAGAGCCCATGAGCCACAACTACTGAGCCACATGCCACAACTACTGAAGCCTGCACGCCTAGAGCCCGTGCTCAATAAGAAAAGCCCGCCATGAGAAGACCACACACTGCAACGAAGACCCAACACAGCCAAAAATAAATAAATAAATAAATCTATATATTAAAAAAAACATATTACTGCTCCTTGAAAATGCACCTGTTCATCGAAGAAGGTTGATGGAGATGTACAATGAGACTAATGTTGTTTTCATGCCTGCTAACACAACATCTGCTCTGTAGCCCATGGATCAGGAGTAATTTTGACCTTCAAGTCTTATTATTTAAGAAAGACTTAAGAGCTTTTGCACAGCAAAGGAAACCATAAACAAGGCAAAAAGACAATCCTCAGAATGGGGGAAAATATTTGCAAATGAAGCAACTGACAGAGGATTAATCTCTAAAATTTACAAGCAGCTCATGCAGCTCAATATCAAAAAAACAAACAACCCAATCCAAAAATGGGCAGAATGCCTAAATAGACATTTCTCCAAAGAAGATATACAGATTGCCAACAAACACATGAAAGAATGCTCAACATCATTAATCATTAGAGAAATGCAAATCAAAACTACAATGAGATATCATCTCACACCAGTCAGAATGGCCATCATCAAAAAATCTACAAACAATAAATGCTAGAGAGGGTGTGGAGAAAAGGGAACCCTCTTGCACTGTTGGTGGGAATGTAAACTGATACAGCCACTATGGAGAACAGTATGGAGGTTCCTTAAAAAACTACAAATAGAACTACCATATGACTCAGCAATCCCACTACTGGGCATATACCCTGAGAAAACCATAATTCAAAAAGAGTCATGTACCGCAATGTTCATTGTAGTTCTATTTACAATAGCCAGGACATGGAAGCAACCTAAGTGTCCATCGACAGATAAATGGATAAAGAAGATGTGGCACATATATACAATGGAATATTACTCAGCCATAGAAAGAAACGAAATTGAGTTACTTGTAGTGAGGTGGATGGACCTAGAGTCTGTCATACAGAGTGAAGTAAGTCAGAAAGGGAAAAACAAATACTGTATGCTAACACATATATATGGAATCTAAAAAAAAAATGGTCATGAAGAACCTAGGGGCAAGACGGGAATAAAGATGCAGACCTACTAGAGAATGGACTTGAGGACATGGGGAGGGGCAAGGGTAAGCTGGGACAAAGTGAGAGAGTGCCATGGACATATATACACTACCCAATGTGAAATAGATAGCTAGTGGGAAGCAGCCGCATAGCACAGGGAGATCAGCTCGGTGCTTTATGACCACCTAGAGGGGTGGGATAGGGAGGGTGGGAGGGAGGGAGACGCAAGAGGGAAGAGATATGGGGATATATGTATATGTATAAGTGATTTACTTTGTTATAAAGCGGAAACTAACACACCATTGTAAAGCAATTATACTCCAATAAAGATGTTTAAAAAAAAAGACTTAAGATAGAAATTATCATACTAAGTGAAGTAAGTCAGACAGAGAACGACAAATATCATATGATATCACTTATATGTGGAATTAAAACATGACACAAATGAACTTATGTACGAAATAGGAACAGACTCACACACATAGAAAACAAACTTATGGTTACCAAAGGGTAAAGGGGGAGGGATAAATAAGGAGTTTGGGATTAACATATACATACTGCTATATATAAAATAGATAACCAACAAGGACCTACTATATAGCACAGGGAACTATACTCGATATCTTATAATAACCTATAAGGGAAAAGACTCTGAAAAAGAATAGATAGATAGATAGATAGATAGATATAGATAGATATACATCTAGATACATATATATATATAGATTTGTATCACTTCGCTGTACACTTGCAACTAACACAACATTGTCAATCAACTATACTTCAATTTTTAAAAAAAGGAAAGACATTTTGTAAGGCTATAGCTGCCATAGATAGTGATTCCTTTGATGGATCGGGGAAAAGTCAACTGAAAACCTTCCAGAAAGGATTTACCATTCTAGATGTAATTAAGAACATTCATGAATCATGGGAAGAGGTCAAAATATCAACATTAACAGGAGTTGGGAAGAAGTTGATTCAAACCCTTGTGGATGACTTTGAGGGGTTCAAGACTTCAGTGGAGGAAGTAACTGCACATGTGGTAGAAATAGCCAGAGAACTAGAATTAGAAGTGGAACCTAAAGATGTGAGTGAATTGCTGCAATCTTATGATAAAACTTGAAGAGATGAGGAGTTGCTTCTTCTAGATGAGAAAGTTGTTTCTTGAGATGGAATCTACTCCTGGTAAAGAAGCTGTGAAGATTGTCGAAATAACAACAAAAGTTGTAGAATACCACATCAACTTAGTAGATGAAGCAGCAGTAGGGTTTGAGAGGATTGACTCTTATTTTGAAAGAAATACTACTGTGGGTAAAATGCTGTCAAATGGCATTGCATGCTCCAGAGAAATTGTTCATGAAAGGAAGAGTCAGTCAATGTGGGAAACTTCATTGTTGTCTTATTTTAAGAAATTGCCTCAGCCACCCTGATCAGTCTGCAGCTATCTAGACCCTCCACCAACAAAAAGATTATGACTCGTGGAAGGCTCAGATTTTTTTTAGCAATAAAGTATTTTTTAACTAAAGTATGTATACTTTTAAGACATAATTCTATTGCATACTTAATAAACTGCAGTATAGTGTAAACATAACTTTTATATGTGCTGGAAAACCAAAAAACGCATGTGGCTTGCTTTTCTGTGATATTTGCTTTATTGCACTGGCCTGGAAGAGAACCCACAATATCGCCGAGATATGCCTGTATTTACATAATGCTTACTAAGACCAGGCACTGTTCTAAGTGATTTATTTAAATTCATTTAAGAGGACATTCATGGGACAGTAGCAAAGTTTATCACTGGAGGGCTTCCACTTGAAAAGGCCCACCACCACAGCATTTAATAGCATCAGTAACCATTGTAATAGCAGCTGCTATAGTTTAAGGTTAAAAAACTTGTTAAAACATACATTGTCTTTGTTTCCTCCCAGTTTTGTTGAGATACAATTTACATACCATAAATTTTACCCATTGTAAATGCAGAGTTCAATGATTTTGGTAAATTTTTAGAGTTATGCAGCTATTACTGCAATTCAGTTTTAGAACCTTTCCATCACTCCAAAAAGTTACCTTGTGCTTGTTTGTAACTAGTTAATCCCTGCTCCCACCCTTAGCCATAGGTAATCACTGATCTTCTTTCTTTCTCTATAAATTTACATTTTTTGAAAATTTCATATGAATGGAATCATACAATATGTTATCTTTTGCATCTGGGTTCTTAGCAAAATCTTTTTGAGGTTCATTCATGTTGTAGTATGTATTGGTAGTTCATTCCTTTTAATTGTTGAGTAGTATTCCATTGTGTTGATATACTACATTTTGTTCATGTATTCACAAGTTGATAGACATTTGGTTTCCATTTTGTGTTATTATGAATAATGCTATTATGAACATTCATGTGTGTGTTTTGTGTGAACATATGTTTTCATTTTTGTCGGGTAGATTCTTAGGTGCAGTGGACTGAATATTTATGTCTGCCCACAATTCATATGTTGAAATTCTAATCCCCAAATGTGGTAGCATTTGGAGGTTGGACCTCTGGGGGGTGATCAATTCTAGTAGTTTTTCTGTATGGATTCCTTGGGGTTTTTAACAGGCAGGATAATGTCATCTGTGAATAAAGACAGTTTTAATTCTTCCTTTCCAATCTGGATGCCTTTAATTAATTAGATGATGATGACGATTAGAATTTTTAATATTATCTTTTTGCCTTATTGCACTAGCTAGAACCTCCGGTACAGCGTTGTATAGAAGTGGCAAAAGCAGGCATCCTTGCCCTGTTCCCAATCCTAGGAGGAAAGCATTCAGTCTCTCACCATTTATGTATTATGGTTACCTATAGGTTTTTAAAAAAAAACTGATAGATGCCCTTTATCAGGTTGAAGAAATTCCCTATTTTCCCAGTTTATTGAGAGTTTTAATCTTATCTTTTGAGATAATCAGTGGTCTTGTCCTTTATTCTATCAGTATGATGTATTGCATTAATTAATTTTGGATTTATACTAACCTTGCATTCCTGGGGTAAATCCCCACCTGGTTATCCTATATAATCTTTTTTATATGTTGGTAGGTAGGGTTTACTAATATTTTGTTAATTAAAATTTTCTTCCCTTGTGATGTTTTTGGTCTCATAGAATGAGTTGGGAAGTGTCTCTTTCTCCTATTTTCTGAAAGATTTTGCAAAGGGTTCGTATTATTTCTTCTTTAAATATTTAATAGGATTCACCTGTGAAATCATCTGGGCTTGTGCTTTTTTTGTGGGAAGATTTTAAGTTATGAAATAAGTTTCTTATTATAGACCTATTCATATCATCTATTTCTTCTTGAGTCAGTTTTGGTAATTTATGTCTTTCTATAGATTTCTCTTTTATCTAAGCTGTCTCATTTGTTGGCATAAAGTTGTTCTGTAGGATTGATAATGGTATCCCTTCTTTCATTCATCTTGTAATATTTTTTTTTTTTTTTTTTTTTTTTTTTGCGGTAGGCGGGCCTCTCACTGTTGTGGCCTCTCCCCTTGCGGAGCACAGGCTCCGGACGCGCAGGCTCAGCAGCCATGGCTCACGGGCCTAGCCTCTCTGCGGCATGTGGGATCTTCCCAGACCGGGGCACGAACCCGTGTCCCCTGCATCGGCAGGCGGACTCTCAACCACTGTGCCACCAGGGAAGCCCTCATCTTGTAATATTTATCTCCTTTCTCTCTCTTTCATTTTTTCTCTCTCCCTCATCAGTCGAGTCAAGGATTTGTCAATTTTTTAGATCTTTAGAAAGAACCAGCTTTTTCTTGTTTTCTCTAGAGTTTTTCTGTTTTCTCTTTAGTTGATTTCTGCTCTACTCTTTTTTTTTTTTTTTTTGTGGTACGCGGGCCTCTCACGGTTGTGGCCTCTCCCATTGCGGAGCAACAGGCTCTGGACACGCAGGCTCAGCGGCCATGGCTCACAGGCCTAGCTGCTCCGCGGCATGTGGGATCTTCCCGGACCGGGGCAAGAACCCGTGTCCCCTGCATTGGCAGGCGGACTCCCAACCACTGCACCACCAGGGAAGCCCTCTGCTCTACTCTTTTTGATTTACTTTCCTCTGATTGCTTTGGTTTTTAGTTTGTTCTTCTGTTTCTTGTTTCTTAAGGTGAAGATTAGATTATTTGTTTGAGATCCTTCTTTTCTGATACAGGCATTTAAAGCTATACATTTTCCTCTAAGCATTGCTTTAGCTGTATCCCACATATTTTTTTAAAATTAATTAAGTTATTTAATTTTGGCTGCGTTGGGTCTTTGTTGCTGCACGCAGGCTTTCTCTAGTTGCAGTGAGCGGGGGCTACTCTTCGTTGTGGTGCACAGGCTTCTCATTGAGGTGGCTTCTCTTGTTGCGGAGCATGGTCTCTAGGCGTGCGGGCTTCAGTAGTTGTGGCTTGCGGGCTCTAGAGTTCAGGCTCAGTAGTTGTGGCACACGGGCTTAGTTGCTCCGCGGCATGTGGGATCTTCCCGGACCAGAGCTTGAACCCATGTCCCCTGCATTGGTAGGCGGATTCTTAATCACTGCGCCACCAGGGAAGTCCAGTATCTCACATATTTTGACAGGCTGTGTTTTCATTTTCACTGAGTTGAAAATGTTTTCTGATTTCTTTTGTCATTTCTTTTTTGACCAGTGGGTTATTTAGAAGTGCGTAATTTCTAAACATTTGGAGATTTCCCAGGTTCTTTCTGTTGTTGATTTCTACTTGTAAACAGAGAACATACTTGATAGAATTTCAAACCTTTTAAATTTATTAAGACTTGTTTTATGGACTAGCGTATAATCTATCCCATGGAATCTTCCATGTGTACTTCAGCGTGCTGAATCTGTGCATTGTATATTCTGCAATCACTGGATGGAGTGTTCTATATATATCAATTAGGTGAAGTTGATTGATTGTATTATTCAAGGCTTCTATATCCTTGCTAATATTCTGTGTAGTTTTTCTATCAGTTAGCAAGAATGGAGTATTTAAATTTCCAACTACAGTTGTTGAATCCTCTATTTCTCCTTTCAGTTCTGTCAGTTGTTGCTTCATGTATTTTGGGGATCTGTTTTTAGGTGCATATGCATGTATAATCATTACATCTTCCTGATGTGTTGACCCTTTTATCATTTTGGAATGTTCCTCCTTATCTCTGATAATAATGCTTGTGTTAAAGTCTATTTTGTCTCTTATTAACTTGGCCACTCCAGCTTTCTTATGGTTATTGTTTGCATGGTATAGCTCATCCCATTTTACTTTTAACCAATTTGTGTCTTTGAATCTAACAAGTGTCATTTATTGACAACACATCCTTTGTTTAGGATGTTTATACTATTATATTCAATATAATTGATTGATATGGTTGGATTTACATTTACTATTTTGCTATTTGTTTTCTGTATGTCTTCTGTCTTTTTTTGTACCTGTGTTCTTCTGTGATTGCCTTCTTTTTATGTTAAATAAAAATATTTTAGTGTAACATTTCAATTCTGTTGATATTTTTACTGTATTTTTTGAGTTATTTTCTTAGTGGTTGCTCTAGGGCTTACAATGTGCATCTTAACTTATCATTATCTACTTCAAATTAATAGGAACTTAATTCCTGTAAAATCAAACTTTGCTCCAGTGAAGCTGCATTCTCTTTCCCTCCTTTTGTGCTACTATTGCCATATTAATTATATGTATATATGTTATAATTCCAACAATACAATGTTATCATTTTGCTTCATACAATTTTATGTTTTTCAAGTTAAGAAAAGAAATGAGAAAAAATTTTATATATTTTATATTAACACGTCTTTAATATGGTGCTCTTCATTTCTTCCTGTGGATTCAGATTACCATCTGACATAATTTCCTTTTAGCCTGAAGGACTTCTTTTAGTATTTCTTACTTACATGGCTAGTCTGAATGATGAGTTTCTGTGTTGTTATTTATCTGGCAGTGCTTTATCTTGTTTTCACTTTTGCTAGATATTTTTCTTTTACTGCTTTCAAGATTTTCTCTTTCTCTTTGTCTTTGAACAGTTTGATTATGCTTTGTCTAGTTATAGAATTCCTAGTATTTATCCTTCTTGGTGTTCGTTGAGCTTCTTGCATGTGTAGATTGATGTTTTTCATCAAGTTTAGGAAATTTTCAGTCATTATTTCTACAAATAGTTTTTCTTCTATCTCCCCTTGCCCCCTCCTTCTGAGACTCTCATTACATGTATATGGTATATTTGATGTTGTCCCACAAGTCCCTGAGACTCTGGTTCATTTTTCTATAATATTTTCTGTCTATTCTTCAGATTGGATAATTTCAGTTTCTTTATATCCAAGTTCACTGATTCTGTCTTTTGCCATCTTGAATCTTATGTTGAGCCCCTCTAGTACCTTTTCATTTCAGTTATTGAACTCTTTAACTCCAGAATTTTCATTTGGTTCTTAAAAATTTTTTTATCTTTATTAAAAATCTTTATTTGTTGATTCATTCTTATCATATTTTCTTATAATTCTTCAAACATGTTTTCATTTAGTTCTTTGGACATATTTATAATATATGCTTTGAATTTTTTGTCTGGTAAATCCAACATCTGGGTACATTAAAAAATAGTTTCTATTAACTGTTATATTTCCTTAGTATGGGCCACACTTTTCTGTTTCTTTGCATGTCTCATGATTTTTGTTGAAAACTTAACATTTTGATAATATATGGTAGCAACTCTGGTTTCTGATATTTTCCCCCAATGGTTGTTGTTTCTATTTATTTGTTCTTTTCTTTGTTTAGTAGTTGCCTGAAGTAAATCTGTGAAATCTGTCTCGTCTCCAGTGTGTGGCCTCTGATGTCTTTCCTCTGTATATATTCTTTTAATTTAATTTTTTAATTTTTAAGCTTGGATCACTAGAGGTTGCCCCTCTGTCTGTGTAGCATAGTGGGCAAGTCACCTATGTTTTAGATCTTGGTTTCTTACTTAAAATGGGAATAACATAGTACTCAACTCATAAGGTTCTCGGGTGGTTTGAATTACCTAATCAGTGTAAAGTACTTAGCACAGTGACTAGTACATAGTAAGTGCTCAATGGATGTGAGCATAATTATTGCTGACTGTTATTGTGTGAGGACAGTAAGGCTCGGAGATGAAGTGACTCAAGATCACACATCTGGTGAGAGCTAGAGCAGAGCTTGAACTCAGGCCAGTCTGATGCTGTTCTTGCAGGCTGCACCTCCTGGCTCTGAGATGTCTCCATGAAGTTAAGTCACAAAATGTTTGAGTAAGCACTTGTGGAGTAAAAGGATTGGAAGAAATTCTGACCCTCCAACCCCAAGATTCTGTGGTTCTGAGATAGTGCACTATGGACAGAAATGGGAGCAAGCAGGTTTGGATGTTGAACCTTGAGCTGGATAGGCCACTATGATCACCCAATGCTGGCTGGTGATTGGGGCCTCAGACTCCTGAGGGTCTAAGGTTGGAAAGACCACGTGCACCCGGGAGGCATCTTTGGCCCTTAGTCTGGAAAGTGCCTGGCAGAGCTCACCTCACTGGGGCCTTTGCAGGAATCTGGATTTCTGGAGAGTTCCCTGGGGCCAGCATACCTTACCTCACTGCCTGCCCAGCTTGGGAAATGAGAGGAAACTGCAGAAGAAAGTTTGCAGATCAGATATAGCAGTTGCTGGAATGCACGTCCCTGTGGTCCTGCCGCCCCACAGTCTTCTCCAGCCAGCACAAAGGATTGTTTCAGTCTCGCTTCCTGGATTTCCTTCCCCAGAGAGTAAAGGGCAAGTCCTACATTTGTGGCTAGCTAGCTAGAGACTATTTCTATTAACTATACCTTTGGGAGGTATGCTAATTTCATTCTGTCCTTTAGACTTTTTTCCTGTCTAGAGGTGGTGTCTCTGGGATCGAACCTTTCCTAAGGACAGGGGTTTATTCTTACATCTAAATTTAGAGCCAAGGAAACTAGTTGAGGCGTTAGTTGAACTCGTGTCCTTTGGATGCATTTAATATCACAGTGAATTTCTTTAGTAGGGCCTTTGTCAGAGAGAAAGAATTTGCCCTTTCTTTTTTTAATTGGGGGGTAAAAGGTTGACAGTAAAAAAGGACGTATCTTTGAAGTGTTTAGTACGATAGGGAAGTTTTAAATATTTCCTGGCATTCATCGAATTTACAAGTACACAACTTTGTTAATCATGTCCAGGCATGTCCTTAGCCTCAAGTCTTCCCGTAATACTAAGAGTGTGTTCACTGGAATGCAGCCTGCATTATTCACTTCTGGCTACAAATGAAAAGTTCCAGGCAACTGGGATTCTACCTCAGTTTGCGCGCAATGCAATTACAATCTCAGAAGCTTAGTGGAATAGTTTCCAGAGGCGGAATCCCATTTCTTTCACCTTCTATATGCCGCAGCTCTTGAGTTAAGTCACACCAGTAAATATTAGGTCAAGATATTGGGGGAGATTTCCTCTCTGATTGATTGACTGTCTTCTTATGGTTCCTCACAGTGCTACATAGATAATTTGAAATTTCCTGAAAAAATAGGATGGGGTAATGCCTGTGGAGAAGATATCGAAAGAAGGAGCACAGTAGAGGAATTTGGGGGAATCAGAAGCAAATCTTCGGCCAATATTGCCAGTAAGCGGACTCAGGTAGATGGAGGAGCTATCACCAGACTTCATTCCCTCATTCATTCAGCAAAGATTTATTGAATTCCAGCTGTGAGCCAAATCCTGCCCTAAGTGCTTGGGATACAGGGTTTAGAAAAGCAGATGTGACCTCTGTCCTCATGGAGCGCACAGTGCAGATAGACATTAATCAGATAATTGAGCAGGTGGTTAATGAATTGCAGTTGTGAGAAGGGCAGTGAGGGGAGCTGCAGGTGCTGTGTTAGTGGGGATTCGGGGTTTGTGTGTGTGGGGTGCTAGAAAGGCTTCCTTGAGAGGGTGACATTTAAGGTGAGACTGACGGATGGGGGGGATTTAGCTGGGCCAGAAAGCAGAGCAGGAGGGGTACAGCCTGAGAGTATAGGGGAAATAGAGTCTTTGGGGATGGAAGGTGTTTGATGTGCCCTAAACACGGAGGCCTAACCAGTGTTGCTGGAGCCCAGGGCACTGCAGACCAGGGCTAGAGGGGTGGGTGGGGCCGGGCCATGCAGGATTGAGAGCTGGGGACTTTATCCTGGGGACAGTGGGATTTGTAACCATTGATGGAGTTTTCAGCAAGGCATGGTTTGCATTTTCAACTAGTGACTTAAGTGCTTTTTCATGCATTCTTCAGTGGGATGGACTGGAGAGTGGCCTGGATTTGAGGATCCCCATGGAGCACACCAAAGCCCAAAGAAGAGTTCTGTTTGTGGCATGTGGTCAAGGAGCCAGCTTTGGAAGGTTTTGAAGAGGAGGATGACATAGGCTGGGGAGCAGCTCTGCGGTGGCTTTCAAGTTCAGGGAAACATAGTGTGTACCAGAAGGCAGCTGAAGAAGCCAGCCCAGGCATTTAGGAGGGAAGTGGCTTGGAATTTTTAAGTAAGGGGGAAGTTTAGCCCTCAGGGCAGGTGTCAGAGGGATGGTGGAGCTGGAAAAGCTCTAGTCTGAAGTCTTCAGATGCTAAGGGAGGAGAAGGCCTTCACAGGAAAATAAAGAGGTTACAGATCTGAGTGAAAGCGACTGAGGAGAGGAGAGAAGAGGGGCTGGAGGGGCTTCTGGGCTTGTTGTGAAAGAGAGGTGGGTATCCAGGTGCAGAGTAGGGATATGAGCCCCCTGTGAGAGGAATAAGAGTCAGGGCTCATTTTCAACATTCAGGAGGGCCCTGAAAGAAGATAGTGAAGCCACTGTCCCCACTGTGTTCCTCAGCATCCAGCGGGTGGGTGGACCTGCCTCTCCGGCCAGGTCAGCCTATCCCGGTAACTCCACGACCTCAGAGCAGAGGGCTAGAGTCATTTGTGCCACAGCTCTAAAGTCAGAAAGCTGCTTTTTATAAATTAGCACAAATTGACCTCATTACCCATGGTCATTAAGGGACTTCAGAGATCAAAGTGAAAAAACAAAAACAGTTCAAAAACTCCTCCAGACCACAGCTTTCCGCAGGACCCAAACAAAGATACCAGCGGCTGGCTTTCTGCTCAGGTGTGTCTCTCCTCCCGGTGTGCTGGTTCTGGGGAAGGTCCCTTCCAGGCTGTTATTCCTCCCCGTTCCCTGTAGGTGTGCTTAGAGTTTCGTGTTCTACTAGTCACATTATCATGATGGAACATTCCCCACCCAAGCTGCTTTTTCCATTCTTTAGTCTTCTAAGTTCTGAGACCATGAGCCTTCCAAAACCCGGCTTATTCTGTATTTCTCAGAACAGTCTTTCTTCTCAATACTCCAGGACTCCCTGTCCTTTCATTCCTTCCCCCCTTTTTTCTTCCCTTTTCCCTTCTCTCTTCTTTTTCTTTAGCTGGAGTGAGGTCATTTGCGGAGCTGTTGCTGCTTTGTGGAAGGGTAGCCAGAAGGGACACCAAGCCTTCCTTGCTATGACTTCTGATGTGTACAGCCTGTAAAGTGAGCCAAATAAAATACCCAGCATTTGAGAAAATGAAACTGAAGGGATTGTTTAAGATACAGGAATATATAAAACTCTTCTTTTTAATGTAGTCCATTTTCTTGGTGAAGATAAGAGTGATTTGACATGAGGGGAGAACTTCAGATTTTTTCCTTAACTGAATTTACAGACACTTCCTTCAGGACTGGTAATTTCCCCAGAATATTTTCTCAGCCCACAACATCTGTGCTAATTTGAATATTTGAAATTTTACAAGCTGTGTGGGAGTTGGAGGGGTTGTGTTCATTGTCCAGTGAGACCTGAAGAGGGATGACATTGTTTCTGGGTAAAGAGACCTGAGTCAGATAGACTCATCAGGTGTCTTGGGGGGAGGGGTTCTTCTGAATCATACTGAGGATTTTCTTTTTTTTTCCCTAACATCTTTATTGGAGTATAATTGCTTTACAATGTTGTGCCAGTCTCCGCTGCACAACAAAGTGAACTAGCCTTATGCATACGTATATCCTCATATCCCCTCCCTCTTGCGTCTCCCTCCCACCTTCTCTATCCCACCCCTCTAACTGATCTCCCTGTGCTATGCAGCTGCTTCCCACTAGCTATCTGTTTCACATTTGGTAGTGTATATATGTCAGTGTTACTCTCTCACTTTCGTCCCAGTTTACCCTTCCCTTCCCCATGTCCTCAAGTCCATTCTCTACATCTGTGTCGTTATTCCTGTCCTGCCCCTAGGTTCATCAGAACCATTTTTTTTTTTTTAGATTCCATATATATGTGTTAGCATACGGTATTTGTTTTTCTCTTTCTGACTTACTTCACTCTGTATGACAGACTCTAGGTCTACCCACCTCACTACAAATAACTCAGTTTCGTTTCTTTTTATGGCTGAGTAATATTCCATTGTATATATGTGCCACATCTTCTTTATCCATTCATCTGTCGATGGACACTTAGGTTGCTTCCATGTCCTGGCTATTGTAAATAGTGCTGCAATGAACATTGTGGTATATGTCTCTTTTTGAATTATAGTTTTCTCAGGGTATATGCCCAGTAGTGGGATTGCTGGGTCATATGGTAATTCTATTTTTACTTCTTTAAGCAACCTCCATACTGTTCTCCATAGTGGCTGTATCAATTTACACACCCACCAACAGTGCAAGAGGGTTCCCTTTTCTCCACACCCTCTCCAGCATTTGTTGTTTCTAGATTTTTTGATGATGGTCATTCTGACTGGTGTGAGGTGATACCTCATTGTAGTTTTGATTTGCATTTCTCTAATGATTAGTGATGTTGAGCATCCTTTTATGTGTTTGTTGGCAATCTATATATCTTCTTTGGAGAAATGTCTATTTAGGTCTTCTGCCCATTTTTGGATTGGGTTGTTTGGTTTTTTCATATTGAGCTGCATGAGCTGCTTGTAAATTTTGGAGATTAGTCCTTTGTCAGTTGCTTAGTTGGCAAATATTTTCTCCCATTCTGAGGGTTGTCTTTTCGTCTGTTTATGGTTTCTCTTGCTGTGCAAAAGCTTTTAAATTTCATTAGGTCCAATTTGTTTATTTTTGTTTTTATTTCCATTTCTCTAGGAGTTGGGTCAAAAAGGATCTTGCTGTGATTTATGTCATAGAGTGTTCTGCCTATGTTTTCCTCTAAGAGTTTTATAGTGTCTGGCCTTACATTTAGGTCTTTAATCCATTTTGAGTTTATTTTTGTGTATGGTATTAGGAAGTGTTCTAATTTCATTCTTTTACATTTAGCTGTCCAGTTTTCCCAACACCACTTATTGAAGAGGCTGTCTCTCCTCCATTGTATACTCTTGCCTCCTTTATCAAAGGTAAGGTGACCATGTGTGCATGGGTTTATCTCTGGGCTTTCTATCCTGTTCCATTGATCTATCTTTCTGTTTTTGTGCCAGTACCATACTGTCTTGATTCCTGTAGCTTTGTAGTATAGTCTGAAGTCAGGGAGCCTGATTCCTCCAGCTCCATTTTTCTTTCTCAAGATTGCTTTGGCTTTTGGGGGTCTTTTGTGTTTCCATACAAATTGTGAAATTTTTTGTTCTAGTTCTGTGAAAAATGCCATTGGTATTTTGATAGGGATTGCACTGAATCTGTAGATTGCTTTGGGTAGTATAGTCATTTTCACAATGTTGATTCTTCCAATCCAAGAACATGATATATCTCTCCATCTGTTTGTATCTTCTTTAAATTCTTTCATCAGTGTCATATGGTTTTCTGCATACAGGTGTTCTGTCTCCCGAGGTAGGTTTATTCCTAGGTATTTTATTCTTTTTGTTCTAATGGTAAATGGGAGTGTTTCTTTCATTTCTTTTTCAGATTTTTCATCGTTAGTGTATAGGAATGCAAGTGATTTCTGTGCATTCATTTTGTATCCTTCTACTCTACCAAATTCATTGATTAGCTCTAGTAGTTTTCTGGTAGCATCTTTAGGATTCTCTATGTATAGTATCCTGTCATCTGCAAACAATGACAGTTTTACTTCTTCTTTTCCGATTTGGATTCCTTTTATTTCTTTTTCTTCTCTGATTGCTGTGGTTAAAACTTCCAAGCCTATGTTGAATAATAGTGGTGAGAGTGGGCAACCTTGTCTTGTTCCTGATCTAAGAGGAAATGGTTTCAGTTTTTCACCATTGAGAACGATGTTGGCTGTGGGTTTGTCATATATGGCCTTTATTATGTTAAGGAAAGTTCCCTCTATGCCTACTTTCTGGAGGGTTTTTATCATAAATGGGTGTTGAATTTTGTCAAAAGCATTTTCTGCATCTATTGAGATGATTATATGGTTTTTTTCCTTCAGTTTGTTAATATGGTATATCACATTGATTGATTTGCATATATTGAAGAATCCTTGCATTCCTGGGATAAACCCCACTTGATCATGGTGTATGATCCTTTTAATGTGCTGTTGGATTCTGTTTGCTAGTATTTTGTTGAGAAATTTTGCATCTGTGATCATCAGAGATATTGGCCTGTAGTTTTCTTTTTTTGTGACATCTCTGTCTGGTTTTGGTATCAGGGTGATGGTGGCCTCATAAAATGAGTTTGGGAGTGTTTCTCCCTCTGCTATATTTTGGAAGAGTTTCAGAAGGATATGTGTTAGCTCTTCTCTAAATGTTTGATAGAATTCACCTGTGAAGCTATCTGGTCCTGGGCTTTTGTTTGTTGGAAGATTTTTAATCACAGTTTCAATTTCAGTGCTTGTAATTGGTCTGTTTATATTTTCTATTTCTTCCTGGTTCAGTCTGGGAAGGTTGTGCTTTTCTAAGAATTTGTCCATTTCTTCCAGGTTGTCCATTTCATTGGCATAGTTGCTTGTAGTAATCTCTCATGATCCTTTGTATTTCTTCAGTGTCAGTTGTTACTTCTCCTTTTTAATTTCTAATTCTGTTGATTTGAGTCTTGTCCCTTTTTTTCTTCATGAGTCTGGCTAATAGTTTTTCAGTTTTGTTTATCTTCTCAAAGAAACAGCTTTTAGTTTTATTGATGTTTGCTATTGTTTCCTTCATTTCTTTTTCATTTATTTCTGATTTGATCTTTATGATTTCTTTCCTTCTGCTAACTTTGGGTTTTTTCTCTTCTTCTTTCTCTAATTACTTTAGGTGTAAGGTTAGGTTGTTTATTTGAGATTTTTCTTGTTTTTTGAGGTAGGATTGTATTGCTATAAACTTCCCTCTTAGAACTGCTTTTGCTGCATCCCATAGGTTTGGGGTCCTTGTGTTTTCATTGTCATTTGTTTCTAGGTATTTTTTAATTTCCTCTTTGATTTCTTCAGTGATCTCTTGGTTATTTAGTAGTGTATTGTTTAGCCCCCATGTGTTTGTATTTTTTACAGGTTTTTCCTGTAATTGATATCTAGTCTCATAGCATTGTGGTCAGAAAAGATACTTGATATGATTTCAGTTTTCTTAAATTTACCAAGGCTAGATTTGTGACACGAGATATGGTCTGTCCTGGAGAATGTTCCATGAACAGTTGAGAAGAAAGTGTATTCTGTTGTTTTTGGTTGGAATGTCCTATAAATATCAATTAAGTCTATCTTCTTTAATGTGTCATTTAAAGCTTGTGTTTCCTTATTTATTTTCATTTTGGATGATCTGTCCATTGGTGAAAGTGGGGTTTTAAAGTCCCCTACTATTAGCGTGTTACTGTTTATTTCCTCTTTTATGGCCGTTTGCATTTGTCTTATGTATTGAGGTGCTCCTATGTTGGGTGCATAAATATTTACAATTGTTATATCTTCTTCTTGGATCGATCCCTTGATCATTATGTAGTTTCCTTCTTTTTCTCTTGTAATAGTCTTTATTTTAAAGTCTGTTTTGTTTGATATGAGGATTGCTACTCCAGCTTTCTTTTGATTTCCATTTGTATGGAATATTTTTTTCCATCCCCTCACTTTCATTCTGTATGTGTCCCTAGGTCTGAAGTGGGTCTCTTGTAGACAGCATATATATGGGTCTTGTTTGTGTATGCATTCATCCAGTCTGTGTCTTTTGGTTGGATTATTTAATCCATTTACATTTAAGGTAATTATCAATATATATGTTCCTATTACCATTTTCTTAATTGTTTTGGGTTTGTTTTTGTAGGTCTTTTCCTTCTCTCGTGTTTCCTGCCTAGAGAAGTTCCTTTGGCAGTTGTTGTAAAGCTGGTTTGGTGGTGCTGAATTCTGTTAACTTTTGCTTGTCTGTAAAGGTTTTAATTTCTCCATCGAATCTGAATGAGATCCTTTCTGGGTAGAGTAATGTTGGTTGCATTTTCTTCCCTTTCATCACTTTAAATATGTCCTGCCACTCCCTTCTGGCCTGCAGAGTTTTTGCTGAAAGAGGAATCCCTTGTATGTTATTTGTTGCTTTTCCCTTGCTGCTTTTAATATTTTTTTCTTTGTATTTAATTTTTGATAATTTGATTATTATGTGTCTTGGCGTGTTTCTCTTTGGGTTTATCCTGTATGGTACTCTCTGCACTTCCTGGACTTATTTCCTTTCCCATGTTAGGGAAGTTTTCAATGATAATCTCTTCAAATATTTTCTCAGACCCTTTCTTTTTCTCTTTTTCTTCTGAGACCCCTGTAACTTGAATGTTCATGCATTTAATGTTGTCCCAGAGGTCTCTGAGACTGTCCTCAATGCTTTCCATTCTTTTTTCTTTATTCTGCTCCCTGGCAGTTATCTCCACCATTTTATCTTCCAGCTCACTTACTAGTTCTTCTGCCTCAGTTATTCTGCTATTGCTGCCTTCTGGAGTGTTTTCCATTTCAGTTATTGTGTTGTTCATCACTGTTTGTTTGCTCTTTAGTTCCTCTAGATCCTTGTTAAATGTTTTTTCTGTTTCCGAGATTTTGGATCATCTTTTCTATCATTACTGCGAATTCTTTTTTAGGTAGGTTGCCTATTTCATCTTCATTTATTTGGTCTTGTAGGTTTTTACCTTGCTCCTTCGTCTGTATCATATTTTTTGTTGTTTCTATTTTTTTTTTTTTTTGATGGGTGGTGCTGTATTCCTGTCTTACTGGTTGCTTGGCCTGAGACCTCCAGCACTGAAGTTTGCAGGCAGTTGGATAGAGCTGGGTCTTGGTGCTGAGAGGAGGACCTCCGGGAGGTCTCACTCTGATTAATATTATACCCTGGGTTCCATGGTTGTGTGTTAGTCCAGCAGTTTGGACTCGGAGCTCCTGCCACAGGAGCTTGGGCCTGACCTCTGGCCTGGGAACCAAGATCCCGCAAGCTGTGATTGCTTCCCTTGAACCAGTGGTTCCTCAGCTCTTCCCAGCTTGGAGCCTCCAGAGGGAAAAGACACATTCACTCAGGGTACCCACCAATGGAGGGGTGGGGATGGGTGGGTGGGGTGCACTGGGATGGTGGAGAGATTCTGTGGAAGTCCTCTTGAGAGAGACGTTTTCACCTTGAAAGACCTTATGCTAAATGGAAGAAGCTGCTCACAAAAGTCCACGTATCATACGATCCAACTCGTGAAAGTGCAGAGCAGGGAAATCTTTTTTCCCCTTCTCTTTTCCTTTGTGCTTAGTCTGGTGTCACTTGCTCAAAGGGTGCCTCAAGTAGAGGCCTCACACCCGGCACTTCAGACAGAGTCCCCAGAGCCAGTGGCTGCACCTGACACCTCAGCTCGGTGGGCCATGTGCAGATGCTGCACACGACACTCAATCCAAGATTGAGGATTTTGTTAAACTTCCAGAATTAGGAGGACATTTCTTTTTTTTTTTTATTTTGCGGTATGTGGGCCTCTCACTGTTGTGGCCTCTCCCGTTGTGGAGCACAGGCTCCGGACGCGCAGGCTCAGCGGCCATGGTCCACAGGCCCAGCCGCTCCGCGGCACGTGGGATCCTCCCAGGCCAGGGCACGAACTCATGTCCCCTGCATCGGCAGGCGGACTCTCAACCACTGCGCCACCAGGGAAGCCCTAGGAGGACATTTCTTTTAAGCTGGTATGGGGATATAGTGATAGCCACTGAGGGGAGGTGGGATTTCAGTCGTGTTTTCAGTTTAAAGGCAAAGACAGGGAAGATGGATGCTGTTCTGTTAGCCCCTTGTTATGATCAAATGGCATTTGACAGTTTGAAATACAAAAGGAAATCAGCTGAAGTGTGGAGGGCTCCACACGCTGTGTTAAGGACCAGTCTGCATCCTACACCTAGCATTTTTTGGAAGGTGTTATCTGAAAAATTCATGTAGTGTCATTGTAGGAGTGAAGCAATCACCAAGCTTGTCCTTTGTTCCTTTGCACTGAATTAACTCACTGTTAATAAAAGATGGGGTTCTCCATAGGTGGCCTCGGTGCAGGGCTCATCTGTGTATCTTGCTCCGACTGTCTCCGGTGGACCTCACAGGGCCATCATGAAGATTAAATGCATTTATATATGCCAGGAAGTGTTGCACAAAGTAGGCCATTAATTTTTATCTTTGTTTTTTTTCCTTCTCCCCCTCTGTAGATGTTAAACTCAGCCTGTCTTCTAACAGAGGATTTTTATTCCAGAATGTAGGATGGTGCTTCTCTCTTAAAATGAGATGCCTCACAGATGACCTAGGTCCACCAAGTGGGTCATGGAACTCTTTGACTCTGGGAAGTCTCAGGCCTTCAACCTTTTTCTGGCTATTCAACCCTCACACTAGTTCCCTTCAACTCTTGTGGTTTTGAGGGCTGGAATCTGAGTTGCTTCCAAATTACCCCTTTCCTGTGGACTGAGGTAACTATTGGGTTCTGGGCAATTTCACTTCCTTCTTGTTCACAAACACAGCAGAGTCCTGGTCCCCATGTGGAGAGGCTTGAGTCCTCTGGATTCCTGGAAATGACTTGACCTTCTTCTATGGCTACAACAGTTGAAACTGGTTTCTCAGAGAGCCCCAGAGCAGGCCAATCCCAGTCGGAATCCAAGAGTTCAGTGGGAGGCAGACGGTAGGGGGAACAGAGTGATGAGTTTAGAGTACCCAAACCTGAACCTCAGCCTCGCTTTGCTGCCCACTGGTTGTGTGAACGTCTTCATTTATTTATCATGTCTGAGCCTCGGTTTCTTTATTTGTAAATGAGGAGGATCATATGTACCTCACAGGGTTTTATAGAAAATAAAGGAGATGAAGTAAATGAAAACATGATTTAAGCTTTAGTAACATAGTTAATTTTTTCTACTTGATCTCTAGGTTGGGAAGTTCTTTTATCCTCAGTACACGCTTTAGCACCAAGCACACTAGAAATTCTCAGTAAAGCTTTTTGTGTTTATGGAGCTGTTTTGGCAGCCCCAACTTAATGGTTTAAATTCTGACCTTCTATAGGGAGGTAGTTATTATTGTTGGGAGAAAAAAAAATAGGTTTCACATAAAGGGATGAAAAATGTACGGTCTTTTGTTCTTTTTTTTAATTTCCTTCCTTCCACCAAGACTTTTCATATTATCTTTACCTCTTCATGGTGAAAGCCGTCCTTGGCTTATTGCTAGGTTTCCAGGAGGAGGAAGGAGAATGAAACACCAGCAGGATGTTTTTCTCCTCTGCAGAGCTGTTTACAAGTTTTGGCCTTCGGAGTGACACACTCTGCTCATCTAGTGGGTCTGGCTCTCTGGCCTGAGGCTTGACCACTTGCATACAGGGCTGGCTGATTTATTTGGAGAGTTATTTGAGACTTAGAACTTTTAGAATGAAGATGCTGCGTTCCAGTCCCTTGTCGAGTGAAAGCTACTATTATCGCTTTGATAGATAAACAGGTTGCTTTATGTAGGTGCTCATCATCAGGTAATAGCGGCAGCAGCAGCAGCAGCAAGTGCTGACATTAACTGAGCGATTACCAGATGCTAGCCACTGCTCTAAGTGCCTTATGGGTGCTAACCCCTAATCCACACAGCCACCGTGTGAGATCAGAAAGTAGGTACTGTAGTTTTCCCATCTTAAACATGAAAAAGTCCAGCACGGAGAGGTTAGGTGACTTGCCCATGAGCACATACCTGGTTTAGTGGCTGGCACAGTATTTGGGAACCTGATGACTAAGAATCAGGGGATTTGGATTAATTAATTAATGTGCTCTTCACAGTATCTGGCACAAGGCAGGACCTCAGCATATGGCAGTTTTTAGTCATACTGGTCTAGAATCGGCCTGGAGAAGTGGGGTGTCCCTTGAGATAGAAAGTGTAGTAGCTCATTTCACTGGAGATCTTGGGGGACCAGGGCCATGAAGAAAAATACTGCAGCTCATTTGGAACTAATTTCAGAATTTAGCCTGAGAGCTTAACCATTGTCTGTGAGTTAATTATTACAATTCATTCACCTCCCCCTCATATTTCCAATGTATAGCACATTGCATAGGGGTATGGCCCGTGGAGGAAAACTTCAATGGTTCAAACCCTAGCTTTGCCAGATACTGCATGTGGGCACATAACCACTCCAGGCCCAGATTTCCTCCTTTGCGAAGGGAGGATAATAATAATATACCTATCTCCAGGGTTGCTGTGACAACCAAACGAGTGTATATAACAGGAAGACTTTAAAACAGTATCTGGCACATGATAAGCATACAAACAATGATAATGTACTATTATCGTTAATATCTATTACCATCTTCTTACTTAATCCCTTATTCCTCAGAGCATTTGAGGTGCTCACTAAAATAACAAAGTTAAAAAGATAAAAGCAAATAGAGATCCAGGGCCAGCGAGCAAATATATAGAAAATGAAAGCTTAGGTCTCATAGAAAAAGATGTAAAGACATGCGTAGCTGCAGAAGCAGCTCTTCAGCCTGGTGGCCAGTGCGAAGAGGGAAATAGTTTTCATTCATATAGGTGTCCTCATCAGAGAGGAGGAAGCAAAGCTTTACCAAGCATTGACTTCTGAAATAAATGAACACTTCTATGTCTTTTGTTAGAGAAAATGGACTCTAAGTTCTAAACACCTGGCCCATTTCTGTTCACTGCCCATCGGACACATGGGAAACCTTCACCCCAAGTCTTTTGTCTAAACTTAATTCTTTGGAGTCAACTGGGCATTTTATATTTTGGTTTGTGGTCAACCCTCATTAGCCAAGCGGGGATGAACCATGTCACTTGCTTTTTTCATACAGCTAAAGGTCTTATACCACTTTGTCTTTGAAAACTTCTTATGAACAAAGTCCTGTGATAGCAGTAGAGTTCTTGTGGTTTCTCCTAAGGGGTGCCGGTACCGCTGTTGGTCTTAGACAGTAGATGTGCCATTGTGGGGTGGAGGAGCAGCAGATGCCTTTCTGATCTGTCTTTGGGGTGTGTGGAGCGGGGGTAGGGTGGGGTGCCATGAGCTTGGTCACGTTTGCAGTGGCGCTGGCTGCTCCGGCCACCACTGCCGCCTGGTCCTCTTGGCCAGATGGGGCCACATCATGCTCTGGGGGGCCACTGGGACTGTCCCCAGAGGCTGACCCTTATCTGTTTGTTTGCTTGTTTCCAAGGGCTACAGAGCCAGGAAGAGGAATACAGCCCCCATAGAGAGAAAAAGGAACAGGAAATTGTTCAGAAGGGAATGATGAAATGAGAAAAGCAACAGGAAATGGCTTGGGAATCAGGGGAGGCATCAGCCAAAGGAAATAAGTTTTGAGGACCAGGCGGGCCAGAGGAATAAATCATCCCCAAACCTTTGAGACTCCTTCCTTGTTGGCCCTGACCAGCCAGGTCTCCAGGATGGAAGTGACCTCTCTGATTACTGAGGGGCTGTCTGTGCCACCCCCTCCCCCAGCATCAGCACAGGTCTGGGGATCTGGAGTTACAGGAATGCATCTGCCCACCTGAGTCAAACCCTCCAGATGTGCTGCATGTCTACCTCCCCTCCGTGCTCCTCTTCTGCGCCCCTCCTTTCTCTGCAAGGTCAAGAGTGCTTTCCCAGGGACCCCAGAGCCCCATCTCTCCATGGTGCTGCTCACCAGCAGCTCCGTCTCTCCACTTCACCCCCGTCCTGTTCTGTCCTGGCCTGGGGCTGCCCACGTATGAGGGAGACAAAGTGGGAGGGAGGGGAAACAAGATGCCGCGTGGGGAGCACAGCGTTCTCAGAGGTGCCTGCCAGTCACACAGCACGCACAGGGCTTCCCGGGACAGAAGCCACACTTAGGAAATCATTTGGTAATCATGGCTTGCTTTAAAATTTGTGCCACATGTTTCTTACGTACTCTGAGTGAAATTTGGGAAATCACCTTTTAGTGTTTTGCTCCCAGGAAGGATGAAATTGAGTTCCCCTTTAGAAACTGCTTTCCTCCGGGTATATCAGGCTAGTTTGTTTCTGTTTCTTGGGATTGATTATCCATTTGTAACCTGAGAGTGTCCACTCTGGAGTTTGTATGTCATCACCATTTCTCCCTACCCCCCACCTGTTTCTATGAGCACGTGCACGTGGGCACGCACATACACAGACACACACACACATCTCTTTAGCTTACTGATTCTTTGGCTGAGATTCAGGTTCGGTTTAAATAGGACGTGACTACAAACCAGTCCTTGAACTTCCCTATCCTTTTTCTGGTCAGACGATTGAACCATTGCAGTTTTTAATGGGGATACGGGAGTAGCTACGTTGGGTCAGAGAATTTCAAGGGTGGAAAAAACTGGAAGGTTGGATTCTTTCGTCAGTTCTTGAATTACCCCCGTGGCATCCTGAAGCACGAGGTTGTGCAGCACAACCTGCTTGGACTCCTAATGACAGGGAACTGCCGCCGCCAGAAGCAGCCTCTTTCATCTTCAGACATGTTTTGGTTTTAGAAAGTTCTTTTTTACATTGTCCAAAACCTTTTATATGTTGACGCTTATAGCAACTCTTGACCTCGGTGAAGAAGCCTAGTTCCTTTCTTTTAGAAAATCAAAGGCAACTTTCAATCAGGGGAAACAGCCCCGGTTTCCTCGTGTGTTCCCCAAAGGAAGTATCTCTAGACTGCTCACAGTCCAGATGCCTGCTTCTGGGGATGCTTCAGTTGGTCTCTGCCCCCCTTCAAATATGGGGTCCATATTGGAACACAGTACTTCAGAGGTGGGCACTGTGAGAGGGACGGATGCAAACTGGAGGACAGAGCAAGGTGGTGTTCTCGAATGCCTCTGTTGACGGAGCTGCACGGGAGTTCTTAGTTGATGGCTGCATCCTGCTGGAGATGCAGTGCTTGCAGACACAGCAAATCCCTGTGTATCCCCTTTTTTGTGGCCACCCGCGTATACCAGAATAGAACCCCCCCCCCCCCAGATTTGAGAGCACATAATGAGACTTCCTGGGGAGAGCAGGACAGGCTTCCCAAACTGGTCTGAGACGACTTGCAAGAGTAGGGAAAGGAGACCGGCGTCGGGTTTTTTTTTTTTTTTTTTTTTTTTTTTTTTGCGGTAGGCGGGCCTCTCACTGTTGTGGCCTCTCCCCTTGCAGAGCACAGGCTCCGGATGCGCAGGCTCAGCAGCCATGGCTCACGGGCCTAGCCGCTCTGCGGCATGTGGGATCTTCCCAGACCGGGGCACGAACCCGTGTCCCCTGCATCGGCAGGCGGACTCTCAACCACTGCGCCACCAGGGAAGCCCCGGCGTCGGGTTTTTATGGTGGTTGTGGGGTGCGGTTGGGGTGAAGTTTCTGCACAGGCCAGGGCTGGTGTGGTTTGAACATCCCACCAGCATCAAAGGAGGGATCCCCCAGTCTTTCTTGTCAGCTTGCCCAGGTGTGGGGCAGAAGGGGAAGAGGAGGCATGAGGCTTGAAAGCTGTCAGCAGTGAAATCTCAAAAACTGGAGTCACACGACCATTCTGTGTCTCTGCTTCCTGACCTTGAGTCTGATGGGTCTGCTTCTCCACCTTCTAACAAGTCCTTGGTGGAAATATTTAACAGAGTAAGTCTGAAGAGAGTGTCCTGAATTCATGCACTTGAGGTCATCTTGCAGTCGAGGGCCTCCTTCAGATCCTGTTCCCTGGGCTGGGGATAAAAGGAGGGTGAGACACAGCACATACCATACAGACACACGAATGCCTAATTAATACCATGAGCAGACAGGAGAACTGTATAGACAAATACTGTCAGGGAACAGGTATTTCTGCACGGATACGAGGGTGAGGAGATTGGCAGGAGGACACCTGCGCCAGCCTGAGGAAAGGGCAGAGCTGCTGCAAGCAGGGTCTCCTGGCTGGTTGTGCTAGTGTGAAGGCCCAGAGAGAGGATGTAGTACGTGGTCACTGATGTGCTGGAGAGGGGACGTCAGCTGTGAGGGATTTGAGAGTTCCTTCCCTTTGGTTCTGAGTAATTGACCATGTCCTACGTCTAAAATCACATTTTCAGCAGACACTGTAGGCATGTGTTCTGTGAGGTCAGGAGTGTTGCTATGGGAACAGTGACTTGCATCTTCTTACTGAGCTATTCACATGGTCAGTTCCAGCCCCAGACTTCTGCCTTTTGCATGTTGAGTCCCTAGGTGGGCAAAAGGGAGGTAGCGCATGCAGGCTGTACTGGGAGATACAAACTAATGTCACTCTCCTCCACTTCTCCTGCCTCCTCCACGTCAGTGCTTCTCCAGATGTGAGGGGCTGGGGAAGCCGAGGGAGCTTAATAGACGTGATAAATTAATCAAGTTATACTGGCATGTCAGAGAGGTGGTGCACACTGATGGTTCACAAGCATGGATTGTTGTGTTGAGACTGAGGCCCAGAACTGGGGTTCATATTCCCAAGATCTGCTTCTCTCCTCATTATATCCAGTTATGCTCAGATTATGGGGGTGGAGGATGAATGCAAATATCAGAGTTGCCTGGAGGGGATTTAGACCGTCTGTATAGCCCCCTTCCACCCAAGATTATGATCTGTACCCCAGAGTGGGGCAGGGGTGCCTCTTCTCCCTTCAGGTGTGTGGGCACATGAAAGATTGTGCACGCTTACCTGGTCCATGGCTTGACCTCAGCTGCTGCCTGTACACTGAACACTGATGACTCTTGCAGTAGTAAGGCTAGGCTAGACTGGGCTGCAGTAACAAACACGCCCTGGAATCTCAGTACCTTAATATATATTTGTTTTTTTCCCAAGAAAATTTCACTCTGGGTGTAGCCACTCTCTAGGGCAACTTCCTTTCAAGCAACAATCCAGGGATTCAGACTACTTCCATCCTGTAGCCACGCCCCCCTGGAACACAGGCTTGCAAAGGGAGAGTGGATAGGGCGGTGCAGTGGCTTTCACTGTTACTGTTTAGAAGTAACACCCATCACCTCTGCTCATAGTCCATCAGCCAGGTACTAGTCATAGGGCCACCCAACTGCAAGGAGCCAGGAGAACAGTGTGTGGGTGAGCACTGGTAATGTTCTTACCACCATGTCCACTGGATATGTGTTTTAAAAAGTCTCAGTTAGCACTGGCCCTGGAAATCCCCATCTGAATACCCATAGGTACAGCAAAATCAACAGGTAACCCAGAACTGACTGTCTTCCTTTCCCCAGATTTGCCGTTTCGTATCCTGGCGAATGATAGGTTGCCTGAGCCAGAAGCAAGGGACTCATCTTAGATTCCCTTCCTTCCTCCTTCCCCCTTACATTGTCACAAAGTCTCACCAGTTCTCCCTTATACCCCGACCTCTACTTTTAGATATTAAATGATTTTATTTGTTTGGTAGTAGGCAAAATTATATGTACAATTTTCTTTTTTTCTCTTCCAGTTTTATTGAGATATAATTGATACACAACCCTGTATAAGTTTAACGTGTACAGCATGATGATTTAACTTACATGCATCATGAAGTGCCTCATACATATGCCTTGATGACTTCTGCCCCCTGTTCCTGTCCACAGGGCTGGGGCTTAGTGCGTACTACATGACCATCCGGCTGTAAAAAATCTGAAATACTTACATTCTGGTTGGTGAATTGTTATCCCCCCCAGTGCCCAGTGACACTGGCCTGCGGGCCTTCAGGATCCTACTCCAGTGCTCTAGGCGGCTTCCTTTCCCGTCGGTCAGCTTTGCCTTGTGCTCTGTCCACCTGAGGCCCCTCCTGTTCCCTGTGAGGTCTTGCCACTTGTCCTCTAAGAAGGTGGGTTGAGCCTTACCTCCTGGGTGTCTTTCTCTGACCTTCCTCCCCAGCAGAATTTGCTGTCCATCTCTGTGACCCTTAGGGCCCAGCCCTGCTGGCTCTGAGGAATGACTGTTTTATAGTCGCCTACACCAGACACTGAGCTTCTTAAGTGGGTAGCTCCCTCCCAAGTGAGTCTGGTTCTAGGAACATCTTGTATTTCCTCTTTTTCAAAACAGCAGTTGTTGAATGTGTCAAGTGCTGTGCTCGGTGCTAACATTATGAATCCTCATGGAGCATACAGTCTCCCTGGAGGGGCCGATACTAAATAAGTAAACAATTAAATGTATAATTGCAAATGGTACAGAAGTCCTAAGAGGGTGAAGAAGGGGGTGCCTAGAGCAAGAGAGTCCAGGCAAGTCCTTGGACTGGGTCCATGGGGTTCCTCGTCCAGGATCCTTCTTCTCAGCCCTTCATAGGTGAAAGGCTTATCCTTTTTTTTTTTTTTTTTGCGGTACGCGGGCCTCTCACTGTTGTGGCCTCTCCCGTTGTGGAGCACAGGCTCCGGACGCACAGGCTCAGCGGCCATGGCTCACGGGCCCAGCCGCTCTGCGGCATGTGGGATCTTCCCGGACCGGGGCATGAACCTGTGTCCCCTGCATCGGCAGGTGGACTCTCAACCACTGCGCCACCAGGGAAGCCCAAGGCTTATCCTTTTTTGAAGGGCTGGGGACTTGAGACAGAAATGGGGTAGGGAGAATGAGCTTTTCCTGACTGTCAGTGGCAAGGCTGTTTCCTGGCTACTCTGAATCTTGGTTTTTTAAAGTTTTTTTTTTTTAATTTATTTATTTTATTTTATTTTATTTATTTTTGGCTGTGTTGGGTCTTTGTTGCTGCGTGCGGGTTTTCTCTAGTTGCGGTGAGTGGGGGCTGCTCTTCGTTGCGGTGCGCAGGCTTCTCTTGTTGCGGAGCATGGGCTCTAGGCACGTGGGCTTCAGTAGTTGTGGCACGTGGGCTCAGTAGTTGTGGCTCGCAGACTTAGTTGCTCCGTGGCATGTGGGATCTCCCCAGACCAGGGATTGAACCCGTGTCCCCTGCATTGGCAGGCGGATTCTTAACCACTGGACTACCAGGGAGGCCCTGCAACTTGGTTTTTAAGAAGCTGATGGATGGGATCATCCTCAGTCTGCATTAAAAAAAAAAAGATCACCAGAGCAGCATCCATGTGACTTGGGTCCTCTTTGTGCCATGGGTTTCCTGTCTTTCTGCCAAGCTAGGTGACTCTGCCCCCTGCAAAGTGAGAAAGCCAAAGGCTGTGTCCACAGCATCCCTGCTGACACAGGTTCTGTGATCTACTCGCCACCTGTGGAAGACCCCCCCAGAGTGCCACGTGGTCCCTTTCCTTCAGGGAGGGGTGGTCGTGGCCTCTGATAGACAATAAGAATGGCTCTGTGGCGGGAGCTGGTGCCCCCCCCACCGGATGGCAAGCAGGTGCTGAGTGGGGAGGGGCAGTTCCTGCATCCTTTAAAATATGATTCCCTTTAGCCTGAGTTGTTTGACTGCTGTAGCAGGGATGGTGGGGGAAGGTAACTGGGAGAAATAGGAAACTCACTGGATATTTGAAAACCAGACAGGAAAATGAAAGAGCTTTGAAATGATGCTTTTAATCATTGAGAAAATAGGATCCAGTTAATGCAGTGCAGTTCCATGCCAGTTTTTAGGTGCATAGTGAGGGCGCCCTGGGAGATGTTCTTCTGCCAGGTCTCATGAAACTCAGAATGTTGTTTGGCGTCTGGAGCCGCCTAGGTCGGCTGCCTCCGTGGTGTGTGTGTGCTGTGATGGTGGTCGTAAGGTTAGAACCCGCAGGGGTCTGAGGGACCACCTAGGCCCAGCCCCTTGTTCTGCAGATGAGCAAGTGGACTCAGGGGCCACAGCGAGGCAGACCACGTGTGACTGGCACCTTGTGAGTGACGCCGGCTTCCTAGCCTCACCAGGAAACCACAGGTTCTTATCTGTGCTGTCAGGACTACCGCCCGTGGCTCACAGGGTATGTCTAGCTCCCTGGAACCTCTGGAGGCCCCTCTTCCTTCCTTCCACCAGTGGGCCCTGTGGAGGGCAGGCCAGTGGGTGGCTCGGGCAGCTCTGGTTCTGTTCTTGCAGTTTCCCTATCTCCAGAGTCAGCCCGGAAGGGCACAGGGAAGTTTGATCAGGTGAGAAGCAGCTGACTTCAGCCTAACTGGAGAGAGCCCCCACTTTTTACTTCCCTTTGGAATGCTCCCTTTGGAGCCCAGTCCTCTGTGGCCACAAGTAGCTGTGCGTGGCCCTGCCTCCTAGCTGGCCGTGCCATACTGTGCTGTGCCAGTGCTCCCCACTGGGCAGCTTGAGAGAAGAGACGTGTTTCTGTCAAGGGACTTGTGCGGTTTCTTGCTGCCCAGAGGGGAGTTTGGGGTACGCAGCCCCAGGTATAGGGACCTCAGCTTTGCTCCCCACCACCCTGGGTGGGCTCCAGTTGGCCAGTCCCAGAAGAGCTCGAGCTCACATGTCCGCAGCAGCATACCATTCTGAGCCTCTGCTTCAAAGCAGAGACCTCTCGTCTTGCCTACTGCAGCTGCCTTTTAACTGTCCCCCTCCCCAGCTTGGATTGGGAGAGCCATGCAGTCTGCAGGCCTGATCCTCTCAGTCTTATGATCAGTAACTTCCCTGGTTCCCTGCCAAGATGTGGCACTGGAATCCTCCATAGCACGCCCCCAGACTGTCTTTCCGGCCTCATCTCCCCCTGTGCCCCTCACATATCCTTTACTCCAGCCAAACTGGCTTGCTTTCTGCTCTCTCCAGAAGTCTTCCAGGCTCTCATGTCTCTGCTTTTGCTTTTCCGTAATGCCATTTCCCACATAGACAGACTCTGGTTCATATGTGTCTTTCAAAGCCTATTATGGACTGGATTGTATCCCCCCAAATTCCTATGTTGAAGCTTAGCTTCCAGGGTGCTGGTATTTGGAGATGGAGCCTTTGGGATTTATTAGGGTTGAATGAGGTCATAAGGGTGGGGCTCTGGCCCAGCGGGATTGCTGTCCTTAGCGAAGAGGGAGCAACAGCACAGTACTGTCTCTGAGTGAGCACAGATGGAAGGCCGTGTGAGGACACAGCAGGAAGGTGGCCTCTGCAAGTTAGGACGAGAGCTCTTGTCAGAAACCAAATTTGCCAGCACCTTGATCATGGACTCCAGCCTCCAGAACTGAGAGAAAATCAGTGCGGTTTAAGCCACCCAGATTGTGACCTTTTGTTAAGGCAGCTGGAGCAGGCTAAGACGAGGCCCCACTGAATCCCATCTCTTCTCCTCACTGTCCCCTCACTGTCCCTGCAGCACTGCCCCTCCCTTCCTGAGCACTTATCACAGGCTTCCTGAGATGATTATTTTTGTTAGTTAATTTCCATCACCAGCCTATCAGCAGTTTGAGGGCAGGGACCTTGTTTTGCTATCCTAATCAGAGTGCCAGGTATTATATGTTTATTCAACTAATAATTGAATGAATTAAGTACACAGATACTCACCCCCTACTCCTTGCCAGTTGGCTGTTAGGCTGCGGAGAGTCCTTTTATGGCTGCTTTTCAGTTATTTCTGCTCTTGGTCATCACTTAACCTGATCTCTCCCAGGTATTAATACGTGGAAGGGGTAAAGGACCCACGGTGTTATTTTTCCACCCTCATTATGCCTTGGTTTGCCTGAATGTGCAGCTTTCCCCAGCTCCGTTGGTGAGAGGAAAGGACTTGTTTTGGTAATAGCACAGAAGAGAGCCGAGGCCAGGACCAGACCCAGCCCATAGTGACAAGGAAAGAGAGAGCACACGTGCCCCTAAGTCTTCCTGGTATTGTCTGCTTCCAGGAATAGCCTCCAAGCCTCCGTCTTTGGACCCCAGCCTCCTAAAGGTTATGTGATGGAGAGAAGCAGCTCCCTAAGTGGGTGACGGTGGGGGGATTACATCTCTCAAGTTGAGCTGCTAGGAGCATAGCCCAGACAGCCAGGGTGCCAAGGGGCACGTCCAGTTAGGCACCAGGACAGCTGGGCGGGGACGGAGGCACAGAGAGGTGCCGAGTCTACGGAGCAGGGACGTTGCCAAATCAGGCTGCTTCCCTGCCCTGCAGGTCTGATGCCTGCCTTGCTCTCTAGCCACGACTTTCATACCTCTCTCTCCTTTTTTCACTCAAATGCACTAAAGATGTTCCCTGATTTTTCACTAGTGGCTCCCTTTGCCTTTGCTTCCCCCAGGTCTTTGCATTTCTGTTTCCCCATCTTGCAGGTCTCAGCTTAAGTGCTGCTTGTTCCAAAGACCCTGTCTGTTTCCCCAACTTTTGTAGCCCTTCACAGTGCCATGTTGCCCCCGTCACTGTTTCTCTTCTCCACAGCACCTGCTGCTGTCTGAAGTCCTCCTGTGCAGACAGAGAGTGACACAGAAGCAGAGCCCTTGCCTGTCGCTTCCCTGATATATCTGCAGCGGTGAGAACAGTGCCTGGCATACAGTTGGGGGGTAATAAATATTTTTTGAATGATCGAAAGAATGCAGAGTTGTTCGTCACGAACAGGGAGGCATCTGGTGTCTTAGAACTCTGTGCAGTGCACGCCGGCCGCGTGTGCTGCTGGTGGGATGGTCCCTCGGAGGGGCTGGCGTGGCGCTTCTCCTGGGCGGGAATGCAGGGCCGTGCTCATGCCAGGCAGTGCCTAGAGATCAGCTTCCTGGGGCAGCACTTTTCCTCCTGAGTGCTTGATTTATTTCTAGCAGTATCGAGTTTCCATTTTTATTACAGCATCTGAAGCCTCTCATTAGATGCAGAAGGAAAATTTGGTGCGGTTCCAGATTTTTCTTTCGAAAAGGAGAAAGCTCTATCCTTGAATAGAAACTCATAGCTTTGCCTGAGCTAGAAGTGTTTTTGTCAGTCCGGAAGACCCTGAAGTTGTAGAAACCTTGTTTATATTCAAGGAATTAAAGTTACCAAGCATCACGACTGTACTTCAGATATTAAGTGAAAGTGGAAGTATTTTAAAAAGAAAATAAGACTCGTCCTGGCTTCCACAGAAAAGAAACATTCTGGTTTTTTTGGAACGTGTTCGTTGTTTCTGTGACCACACAGTCACGCCTGGTTTTATAATTGAAATCGTTTGGGAATAGTTTTAAGATTGTTCAACTCTTCCATCCCTGGCAGTTACCAAGCTCTTGTACCTGGATGT
Organism: Mesoplodon bidens; assembly: GCF_964165515.1. Classification (NCBI taxonomy): domain Eukaryota; kingdom Metazoa; phylum Chordata; class Mammalia; order Artiodactyla; family Ziphiidae; genus Mesoplodon; species Mesoplodon bidens. The sequence continues at coordinate 110,054,879 of NC_138161.1, read as the reverse complement.
TTATCACCAAGGACTCTAATGATGTCACAATTAACTGTTATATGAATTGCACAGAGGCAACTTCATCTCCTAATGTTGGAGTGGAATATTCGTAAGGCAGATTTGCCCTGACCTAGCATTCCAGGAGCCAGACCATAAACACTAACCTGTGGGACTCCACCTGCCTGGGTAGAGGAGAGAAAGGGCAGGCCATGGCCTCCCTGCTTAATCAGAGCAGTGTAGGTTTAGAGAGCAGGCAAGACACCAATCACCCGACACCCTCCTGCCAAGAAAAGGTTAAAACATCATATGTTTCCATAGGAATGCTGAAGTTTTTCCTTCATGCAGGCATTCAGGAAATGAAACCACAAGAAAGGCCAAGTCGAATTTCTTAATCTACCCCAAACAATGAAATCTGAAGTGTGGGTTTATGATTGGAAAGTGACTGGGTAAAAATAGCACTGACTGACTCAACAAATCAGCGTCCTCAGGCTCCCAGAGCCGCTGATGCATGCGGACTCTGCTCACAGATGCCCGTGCTTGGCTGGTCAGAGCCTGCCCTCCTTTGGGAAGGCGGGCCGGCAGGAGAATTCAGTCCCACTTTTGTTATCTCCTGCCTGGGTTCCCTGCTCTCTCCATACTCAATTTCAGAAGTTTCCAGTCCAGGCTCAGCAGTGTCCTTTGGCAGACGTGATTCGGAGGGAGGCCCCCTGGCTGCTTGGGTGTTGGGTTTAGAGGGTCTCTACATCTGGGGCAGTGACAGCTTTATTGTCTTCAGCCATCATTGTCCACGTGAGGTTTACACAGTCACTCACCTGGCAGGAGGGGGATTGCCCTGCCTCAGGCTACCTTCCTTGCCACAGAGAGTTGACTGAACCTTCCCGTTGGTGATCTTGCGTCCTCATGTATCTCTAAGGCTGATCTTTCTTTTGGGGATTCCTTTAGGCCTGGAGCTCTGAGAATGCAACTTGGCCTCTGAGAGACTCATCCCAGTAGACTTGAGGGTCTTTCTAAGCTGCTCAGGTACCCAAAGCACCTGCCATTTGCCTTGAACTTCCAAGATTTACTTGGCAGGAGGAGATGGGGAAAACGTAGCACAAATACAATTAGATAAATTACAGGAAAAAGAAACCAGTTGAGAGTAACTCCCAGCTTACTGTTTGCTTTTTCTTTAAAAAATGCATTTGGAAACCCAGAAAACCACCTTGTGGTGAACTAGGAGGAAGGCAGAAGTTTCTAGATGGACTTGCCTTAGGAAAAAGATTATAAAAATGGGTAACTGGCCACCTTGAGAAGAATCTTTAAGAAACTTGAGGGCATGGCAAAATGCCTTAAATCTGATCGACTTTGCCAGAAAATGGGTATTTTCTGTGAGGTAGTTAATTAATCCCTTTAGAAATGTTTTTAATTTAAAAGCAATACATGTCCTTTTTGAAAAGATGGACAAGTATTTTAAAAATACACATTTTCTTCTAGTTGCATATGTGTGTGTATATACACACACATAAATATATAATACATTAGTGTATATTTTGACATACTGATAACATTATAATTACAATATTATATGTTTTAATATATTTATTTTTGTCATTACAAAAATACATACATATATGTGGTAGGATATTTGGAATAGCATAAAGAAGAAATTGAAAATAATCTGTAATTCCACTGTGGGGTGAGGGAATGTGGTGGCTGGTCCCCAAAGACAACCTCCTAAGGAACCACACCTCCCAGCATTCACACCTGTATGCAGTCGCCTCTCCTGGAATTTGGGTAGGCTCTGTAGCTTGTTTTTGGTGGATAAGACCCAGTGGAAGCGATGCAGCCTGACTTCTAAGCTCTGTGCAGTTTCAGCCTGGGTCTCTTGGAACACTTGTTCTTGGCAAGCTCCCTTTTGGAATCCAGCTGCCCTGCTGGGAGAAGCCAAGACCCCAGGGGGAGCCCACATGAAAGTGCTCTGGTTGACAGCCCCTGCTGGGCTCTTTGCCAACAGCCAGCATCAACCGCAAGCAAAATGTGTGATGTGGCCATCCAGCCTTGCTGAGTCTTTGGAAGACTGTAGCCTCGACCACCATCTCCCGGTGTCCATATGGGAGACCCCAGCTGAGGACAGCCCAGCTGAGCCTACGTGACCCACAGAACTGTAAGGGATAATCGTACACTGTTTTTGTTTGTTTGTTTGTTTTTGTTTTTTAATTAATTAATTAATTTATTTTGGGCTGTGTTGGGTCTTCGTTTCTGTGCGAGGGCTTTCTCTAGTTGTGGCAAGTGGGGGCCACTCCTCATCGTGGTGCACGGGCCTCTCACTATCGCGGCCTCTCTTGTTGGAGCACAGGCTCCAGACACGCAGGCTCAGTAGTTGTGGCTCATGGGCCTAGTTGCTCCGTGGCATGTGGGATCTTCCCAGACCAGGGCTCGAACCCGTGTTGCAGGCAGATTCTCAACCACTGCGCCACCAGGGAAGCCCCTCGTACACTGTTTTAAACCACTAAGTTTTGGGGTGGTTTTTTACGCAGCTACAGGTAACTGGCACAGGGTGTGGGACAGTTTCAAAGTAAACACATTTAAAGGGAGTATGATGTGGCCAAAGAGCTCAGACTGTAGGGCCAGAAAGGCCTGATGTGCATTCCTGCTCTGTCACTCTCTAGCTGTGTGACCTTAGGTAAGTTATTTCCATCTGTTAAATGGAAATTGGGAGATTTAAAAGTATTCCAGCGTCTGGCACTTAGTAGGTACTAAGTAAGTGTTAGTTTCCATATGGTTATGTTGAATAGTCATGGAGCATGGTGATAAGGAAACATTGGAAACAGCAGTGGCAGCAATAGAGAATATATAATGAAAATGCTATGTGGATATTTGGCGGCTATGAACAGTGTCATTCATTTCTGAACCTCCCCCACACTTAACATAGTACTGGGCACACAGTAGGGACTGTGGCTTGCTTGGCTTGGCATGGCTAAGGTCAACACAGTGAGGAGTATCTTCTGTGCCTAATATATCTGTGCTATTCTGAGGACAAGCAGCTGGGCTATGAGTGAGGGGAAAAGGCCACCTCTATTCAGAGTCACAAGGATGCAGGGCTGGGAGGGGTTGGGAGAGCATCTGCTCCAGTGCCCTTGTCTTTACAGTCTGGGAAAACTGATGTTCAGAGAAGTGGCTTGTCCAAGGCCAGACACAGTGGCAGAGTCAGGCCTGTGAGTCAGGGCTGTAACCTAGTACCCTGCCTACTCACACTTGCCCAGAGGTCCTAAGTCCACATTTCATTAAATAAGGCAGAGCACATTTCATTACTTGTTTTAAAAAAACAGGGGATCAAAACTAACATCACCAGTAATGGGACAAATTGACATGTTGTGCCTCCTGATAAGATGGAGTGAGAAGAACCCAGCATCACTTCTGTGCTGTTCCTGACAAAGATGCATAACCTGAATCTAATCAGAAGGAAACGTTAGCAAACCCAAATTTAGGGAGATTTTACTAAATCATTGGCCTGTGCTCCTCAAATTGTCCCAGGTCCCAGAAGACAAGGAAAGACTGAGGAACTATTTCATATTGAAGATACATGACAACCATATGCCATCCTGGACCATAAATTTTGTTTTTCTTTTTGGACAATCGACAAATTTTGAATGGGGCTGTAGATTAAGTGGTAGTGATGTATTAATGTTAATTTCCTGGGTTTGATGGTTGTGCTGTTATGATGAGAGTGTCCTTGTTTGGTAGGAAGTACCTACTAAAATATTTAGAGGTTAAATTTTTTTTCTTTTTTTTTCTTTCATCTGCAGTGATGTCAATTTGGCATTATATTTTATGTCTTTAATTTAAAAATTAAAACAAATAATTTTATTTAATTAAAAGCCAGAAACTAAATTAATTAAAAGAAATTAAAATTAAAACAAGTGAATGAATCAATCAGTGCATAAGTACAATTTGGTAGAATCTTTTCAATTGTTGCGTCTGTGATGGGAACAAGTTATAAAAAGGATTTTGAATGAAAATTGGAATCTGGACTCCCAGCATAGGGGCCAGTCTTTTGACTACTCCACATTCTTGGGTAATTCTTCTTAGATTCATAGTAGGAGGGGCTCGTCTTAACCTTGGTAAACAGGGATGAAAGCAATGAAACATAGACTGTATTTTGGATGGGAGAAAACTATAAAATGGGGACAATAAACCCTACTTGTAAGGATTAAATTAGGTAAAATATGTAAAAATGAGCTAGCCCAGTACCTTGTTCCCAGGCATATGGGAACCTCATCATTTTATAGATGATGATAGATAGTTCATTTTTTTTCTTATGGAAGTATGTATGGTTGATTTACGGTTTTATATTAGTTTCTGATGTATAGCAAAGTGATTGAGTTATATATATGTGTGTGTATATATATGTGTGTGTGTATTCTTTTTCATATTCTTTTCCATTATGGTTTATTACAGGATATTAAATATAGTTCCCTGTGCTATACAATAGGTCCTTGTTGGTTATCTGTTTTATATACAGTAGTGTGTATCTGTTAATCCCAAACATCTAATTTATCTCTCCCTTCCCCCTTACCATTTGGTAACCATAGGTGTGTTTTCTATGTCTGTGAGTTTTGGAAGTAAGTTCATTTGTATCATATTTTACATTGCACATATAAGTGATATCATATAATATTTGTCTTTCTCTTTCTGATTTACTTCACTTAGTATGATAATCTCTAGGTCTGTCCATGTTGCTGCAAATGGCATTATTTCATTCTTTTTTATGGCTGAGTAATATGCCATTGTATATATATACCACATCTTCTTTATCCATTCATCTGTTGATGGACATTTAGGTTGTTTCCATGTCTTGGCTATTGTAAATAGTGCTGCTATGAACATTGGGGTGCATGTATCTTTTCGAATTAGAGTTTTCTCCAGATATATGCTCAGGAGTGGGATTGCTGGATCATATGGCAACTCTATTTTAGTTTTTTAAGGCACCTCCATACTGTTCTCCATATTGGCTGCACAAATTTATATTCCCACCAACAGTGTAGGAGTGTAAATTTTTCCTTTGCTTTTCTCCCTCTGCAGCATTTATTATTTGTAGACTTTTTGATGATGGGCATTCTGACAGGTGTGAGGTGGTACCTCACTGTAGTTTTGATTTGCATTTCTCTGATAATTAGTAATGTTGAGCATCGTTTCATGTACCTTTTGGCCATCTGTATGTCTTCTTTGGAGAAATGTCTATTTAGGTCTTCTGCCCATTTTTTTTTATTGGGTTGTGTGGTTTTTTTGTTATTGAGTTGTATGAGCTGTTTGCATATTTTGGAAATTAAACCCTTGTCGGTAGCATCATTTGCAAATATTTTCTCCCAGTCTGTAGGTTGTCTATTCATTTTGCTATGGTTTCCATCTTTCTTTTTGTAATGTAGCATAAAAGTCAAAATAATGTAACATTTTCTCAGGAGGCCTGGCTCAGGAGGCAGGGAACCTGGAGAGCCATTTGCCCATAGCCAAGTCAGTTTGCAAACCATCACAAGTTTTCCTCCTGAAAAGACTAAAACCTTTTAATGTTTTAGAAAGAAAAACAGATTTTTTTCTCCTGCTTCAAAAGGTAAGGGAATGGGTGGATCTTCACCTGTCTCAGAGAGGTATTTTCTGGGTTCATAAAGTGGAGAAACTGGTTTTTCTCCTTGCAAGTTGCCATAATGTGGATTTCTGGGCACAAGGAATGATATGGGGCCTCTCTTTCCTCAACTCCTCCATGGTGCCAGGGAGAAGTCAGGCGTGTGCCCGAGGGCAGGCTTTCTCCCCTTGGGGAGAAGTTGGCTGTTCTCTGCCTGATCCACTTCCCTCCTGGTGTAAGCATCTCGGTGGTGCCCATCCCTCTCTTGCAGATCCTCCCGCTGTATCAGCTAGAGAGGATGCTGAAGGAGATCCGCAGCCTTGAGTCTGAGGGTGGTGGTGAGCTGTAAGCCCCATTGGAGAAGGATGAGTCTGCTGGGTGAAAGGGACTCAGGGAGTTCAGCCCCAGGAAAGAGGGACGGATCCATTGTTCATACCAGGAAGAACTGCTGCCAAAATCAGAAGCCTTTGTTTTTTGTGAAGTGAAAGAAGTGGCCAGGGTGCTAGGACCTTGAAAGCAAAACTGCCTGTGCTTGCTCAGGTGTTGTTGTCAGAGACCTGAAGGTCAGCATCCTGCTCTAGCGCACAGCCACGCAGCATGCAGGAAATGCGATTTCAGTGTCAGAATGGAACAAGGCGCCGGCCACGCAAGAGGTTCACCACCAGAAACAGTGTTAGGAGATGTCAGCGATCCTTGTGGGGCAGGGCCCAGGTGAGGCACCCTTCTCACAGAACTCCACGGGCATTACAGAGTTTTGGGGTGTGCTCCAGCTCGCTGGGGTCTGGGTTGGCGCTGGCTTGGCTCATCTTACTAGTGACCATGCCCAGATTTGAAGACACATGTTGGGGCACAGGGCAAGGAGCCAGGCAGGGAGGGAAGTGAGAGGCAGGCAGTGAAGGACAGGCATCCTTCACGATGGCATCCAGGACTGGCAGGCGCAGATCTCAGTAGGTAGGTAGGTAGGTGATGGTAGGCCGTCACGGAACAGGTGAGGGCTGAGCAACGGTCTGGAAGGTGAGCAGACAGGAGTCCAGGCAGGAACACGCTAGTGGCTCCACTGCGGCACAGGGACTTTGTGAACGAGGAAAGAGAGTCTGGACATGGGTCAGATGATGTGGACTTAGTTCCTGTGTTGCCGTTATTGACCATGTGACCTTAGCAAAACCTAATCTCTTTGGGCCCCTACTTCTTCATGTGCAGAGTGAGTGGAATGAATACTTGCTTGCTGTGGAACTGCTAGTTGCTGCTCTATTCTGTCCTTTTTCATTTTTAACTGAATCCCATTTATTTGGGAGCAGCATTGTGCCCAGTAAAAGAATATATTCCACAGCTTCCCTTGCAGCTAGGTGTGGCCATGTGACTAAATTTTGTCTGGTGTGATATAAGAAGAACTGTTAAGGACTTCCAGGAAGGTTGCCTAAAAGGTCTGCCTTATTGCAGGGGGCAAAGAAGAGGGAGGGCCTTTTCTCCTTCCTCCTTTCTGTTGCCTGGAATGCAGCCAGGTTGGCTGGAGCATCAGTAGCCATCTTGAACCATGAGGTGACCTTGAGGATGGAAACCAGACCTAGGATAGCAGAATGAAAAGGTAGAAGGAGCCTGGACCCTTGATAACTTCACAAAGCAGCCATCCCATCCCTGGATGGCTTAGCTATGGTCTTATGTGTGTTTAAACCATTGTTACTTTAGGTCTTCTGCTATGTGCAGTTGGACCCAACCCACAGAGATGCACCTGCCCCCTAGGGTTGTTGTAAAGATTAAATGAGCCAAAGCATGGGAAAGAGTTTTGTGATCTGGGAATGCACTTTGAACATCGCTATGTGCTGTACAATATAAGGAACCAGTCCTGTTATTGTCATTGTCATCTGAGTGAACTGAAGGGGGCGGGGGGTGCTGGCCAGGCCCAGGGACAGGAGCGTGTGTCAGGGCAGAGCTTGGGGATGAGGAACTGCAAGGCAATGGGACAAAACCTTTGTTAGTTTCCCTAATTCTGAATGGAATCTGTGTGTCTGGGGTAGGTTCAAATGCCATTGCAGAGGAAGCAAGTGGCTGGAAGATGGAAAGAGAGAGGGCAGATGGGATTAGAAGCAAGAACCATATACTTCCAGTAAAAAACCTCAGAATGAGGAATTGGCAAAGTCCTGCTTTGACCGTTTGGGCAGACCCATGGTAACTGCTGGCTGTATCGCTATTTCCAGAAAATACCTATTAATTCTGCCCGGAGAGGACTGCTTTCTACAGCTGCCATCCCTAGGGGTCCGTGAAAAAAGCCTGCTGATGAAGAGCAGAGACCAGGCATAGACTCAGTGTTGGTGAACAAAGTCGCAGTGTGGTCCTGCCCCCAACAGGAAGGAGAGTTTACACGTTTGGAGACAAGAAATAAAGTCTATAGCAGACATCAGAGAGCTGTAAGCTGTGGAGAGGCCAGCAGGAACCATGGACATCCATTCCATAGAAATGAAAGAAAGTGGGATATTCTGCTGTTCAAATCTAAAATTCAATTTCCCCTGCATATTGAACTTCACAGAGAAGTACATGAGCTGTAATTTCATATTGGCCTTATAAGTGAGAGGAAAATTGAGGCTGGGTGTTTTATGTGTTGTCTTCTTATATATGTTCCTAAAGTTTTTCAGCCAAGTTCAAAATAAATTCTGTCCTATCCTAAAGGATATGATTTATACCAAGTCACAGAAGGTGCTAAGGATGAGGGAGGAGACTCCCGTTGCACTGTTGCTGAAGCGAAAACCGTGTCTTTTCGTAATGCTTTGTTTTGTCCACAAAACAGGAGCCAATAGTTGTAAAAACTGTTAAGGCTGAGCCATAGCTAACACTCCACGCTTCATTTTGAGAGGGCTGAGTAGGGCTAGAAGAAAGAATTTGCTTTGTAGTTAATACATAAAACTGACTCTGGTCATTAATTTCAACCTCTTGGCCCCAAAGCCTTTCACCAGAGCTGCTAACAGGTTGTATTAATCACTCTTGTGAACTCAGTTTCCTTTCCCTTCCCCTCCTCCCTCAGGGGAGGGGGCCGGCTGCTGATGTGGAAAGCATAGATTAGCCTGGGGGACTTCCTGGCTGCGCTGAGCCTGCAGACCCGAGCACGGCTGTATCCTGGCCATCCAGGGACCTGCAAGGCAGGGAAACGCGGGGCTTCAGAGCAAGTGTGGGGCTTCAGAACTTCCTTTCTACTTAATTTTGTGGCATGAAACTTCTTTTTCCTGAAACTTCTCCATTGGCCCTTGTTCAATGAAAGAGTACCCCAATAGTCTTCAAGTTCCTTGAGGGTGGGGGCCTTGAGTGAAGTGGCTTGCTCTCAACTCTGACGCTTCCTTGCCAGGTTGTCCAAGGTGAGTCGCCAAAACTCTCTGAGCCTCAACTTCCTCATTTGAAGATGGGGGGTCCTGATACCCACCCAGCAGAGCAGAGTGGAGGTTCGTGCGCTGGGTCAGTAGTTGTAAAGCCCCAGCAATGGGCCTGGCACAGACACACTCTCCCTGCTCCGAGGGAGGGAGCGTTTAGCTGACCAGGCTGGAGGAGCCCCTTGGACGCTTGGCATGTTCCACTGTGTTCCTTCGTGCCAGCTATTCCCACAGTTAACCAGCTGTCCCGCAGCTGGGCCTTGCACGGGGAAGGGAATGGCGAAGCCCAGCTGGGAGGTGACCCAAGTTCCCTGTCGGATGTGAGAACCGCCCCGGCGCATTCCAGCCTCGGACCCCCTCGGGGACACAGCTTGGGTCTGTGGAGCGCAATGGCGGGCCCTCCGTCACACACAGCCTGAAACCCTCTAGCAGGAAATGCCGGGCTGGTGTGGCTGGTGTGGCACGTCGGGACTGTCTCCTCCCCGGTCAGGAGCCTCTTACCCTTAGAGGAAGTCTCCACCCCTTTCAGGTGCCCTTTGGGTCCTGCAGGCCAGAGGTGCTGCTGAGCAGCAATTAACAAGCTCCAGATGATGATAAAGCAGGTGGCAAATTGCTGCAATCTTGCCAAGCAGACAATGAGAAAGTGAGCTCCCTTTCTAAGCAGCTGCTTCCAGGTCCTCAGCCTCATGATGCCCCGCATTGCTTGGAGTTGTCATAATTTCCCTTCCTCCCCAAGCCCCCTCCGGGTTAGTGGAAAGCTTGGGCTGATGTTCAGAGGTGAGGGCCCTCTAATGTGTTATAAATATTTATCTCTGGGAAGCTCTGATGCTCTTTCAAAACACAGAGGGAGAGAAGGTGCTTACATGGTTCATCTGCCCCTGGAGAAGGCCCGTCTGCTGCCCAGGATGGGGGGCTCAGTGCTCCCCCAAGGGAGTCTTTACCTTCTCATCATTTCCTGACCTATTATGTTTTGTGTTGTTTTGTGTGTGTTAAGATGTGTCTGTTGTTTCTGGGGATAGGAGAAGGGAGGGGAGAGGAAAGGAGGTTTTTTAAAATCCTTTTGTTTGTTTGGGGGTATCCTTAATTACTCACTCCGGGTTGTAATTCCATCCATGGTCAGATGACATGCCTTGTGGCTGATTTAATTGGAGGCTGATGATGAGCTGTCTCAAGCCTGTTTCCATCGGGGAATGTTGACTTGGGAACCTCCCAGCTGGTTTTAAGGCCATAGACATTGCCTTCTGCAGTGTACTTGTGCAGAGGCATCAACCCTACAGCCCAGCCAGGCTGGTGCTCAGGGCCTCAGACACAGCAGTGGGGGTGGGCTTTCTGAACCCCAAGAACAATCACCTGGGCAGTTGGAACCTCCTCAGTGCCATCCAGGGTCAGGGTGGTGATGATGGTAATGGGGATTTGAAGGTCTTGAAAGCGCATTTTGAGCCAGCACTTGGGATCTTGTCTTTCCTTTTCCAACTTGTTAGAACCGAGTGGCACCATGTTGTTGGCCTAAAACTGGAGCATGAGAGGACGAGGCGAGCCGACCTCCTCTTGTGAAGACGGCACCACATTTTTTACTTTATCCCATGGAGTTGAAGCTCAAGAGGAACTATGTCTTAGACCAGAAAGCCCACCTAGGTCCTGAGCATCTTTTCCCAGTTTGAGTTGACATACTTCAGTGGATCCTATCTTGTAATCACACATTCACCACTCCTGTGTGACCCCTGAACCACCTTCTATATCTTGTAGGCAGCAATTCTTCCATTTCCTGAAATATCCCAGGTCAGCTTTTCTGAGCTCTTGCCGAACTATTGTCCTCCGTGGAAACCAGCGTTTAAAGCTCCAGCTGCTGAGCCATGAGGTGGGAATGCCAGAAGCTTTTCCAGGTTCCATCATTTACCAAGAGGCTTGGGCAACCAGCATCAGGGAGTTGAACTCACCTGAGGAGGATGACCAGCCACAAGTGTGTTCCTCAAACACCAGGTGCACACACAGGTCTCTTCCTAACACGTGAGCCAAGCTTCCTTCTACCTGAGAACATGACCTAGGCACACACTGATACTTCAGTTCTTGTTTTTGTGATTTAAACATGTATGTGAGAAGATTTTAAGTCTGAGGGGCTGGTCGGAATGCCCCTCACCCAACTGATTGAACGTAGCAGCAGACACATTCCCAGGAATGCACAGGTCTGCCTAGAACAGAGGATGGTGGGCGCGGGGCGGACAGTGCTTGACTGCTGGTTGCGTGGCTCTCACACGGAGTGCTGAGCTTGAGTCTCCATGGGTGGCTCTGAGATGCTAAGTCAGGTTCCTGCCTCCCTTTGAATTTAGCACAGCTCAAGGTATGTTCTTAGAGGAATGTAAAGATTTGTTTGTTTTTTTAACATCTGTGCCTGAGGTTAATGTGAGAATATGGAGAGCCATTTTCCCATTTCCAAAAGTTGACTACAAACTGTGTGGGTCACGAAAGTCTTTCTTTTCTTTGGCTACTACTTATTAATCTTCAGGTTTACATTTTCATGGGTCATTTGCAGATCCTCCATGAGCTAGTTGTGTTGGGTGCCTGGCAAGTCTTGTGCACAACCCTCTGGGCCATTACACAATATCTTCTGCTCCCTAGGAGTTCATGGTCCATGCTGGGAGTGGGTGGTGGCAGGGGGGCTAGTTAACATGAGACCATTGGCTAGGGAGTCAGAAGACCTGGGTTCTGGGATCAGCTTGGCCACTTAGCTGGACTGTGTAATCCCTGGCAAGTCCTTCTGCTTCTTTGGTCCTCGGTTTCCCAATCTTGTAAATGGGTATATTGGCCTCAGTTATTATCAGGTTCCCTTTTCAAATGCATTATCCTAGATTATTCTGTCCACTACCTTTTTTGCTTTCTTTTCATGGGATTCTGACATGGCAGACATTCAACCAGCCTGAGATGCAAGACATTTTTTTGCGTTTTGTAGACTACTATTCCTCCTTTTGCTCAAACATTCTCCCCAGTGCTTTATAGATTTCATCTCCTCTTTGCTTTGGGAGCAGTTATCTCATTCATTTATTCCTTACATTTCAGTGGTCTTACTGCTGGCATTACAGCTGTCCTGCAACCAGCATCTTCTCTGGGCCATCACTGTGGCTGCTACTTCCACATATCAACCTTGTTTCATCCTCAAAACAGTCTTTCAGCATTATGTATAAAACGCTCCGGATGTAGTTCCCACAGAGGTGACTATATCAAGGACCAGAGGAACAGGGCCCTTTGAAAAATCTCATCCTAGGGCTTCCCTGGTGGCGCAGTGGTTGAGAGTCCGCCTGCCGATGCAGGGAACGCGGGTTCTTGCCCCGGTCCGGGAAGATCCCACATGCCACTGAGCGGCTGGGCCCGTGAGCCATGGCCACTGAGCCTGCGCGTCCGGAGCCTGTGCTCCGCAACGGGAGAGGCCACAACAGTGAGAGGCCCGCGTACCGCAAAAAAAAAAAAAAAAAAAAAAAAAACTCATCCTAATGAATTCCAGCCTTCCTGGTAAGCATCTTCCTCTTTTCAGCAGCGACATTTACAACTTGGCATCTTCTTTCACAATTACATAAAAGGATAACTGTCTGGACAGATGCCTGCATGTTAGTGCAGGCTGTGCTGGGAGCTGTCGGCCTCCCTGAATAGAAGGGAGGGTCCTCCTGCCTCAGCCTGAAAGTTGACGGCTGGGTCAGTCCTTTCACATTGGTGTGAGGGGGTCACTTCATGCCGGAGCTCCTGCCTCTTTCCTTTCCGATCAGTTAACCTTGTGTGGTGAAGGCCCTCCTGAAAGAAGTCTTCCCAAGCTTAAGCAAATCCTTCCTGAAAGGTGCTTTACCAAGGAGGCGTTATAAAAAATATTAAAGCAGCTCAAATTCCTGTGTCTTAGGGTTGCACGTGACCTACCCAAGTTCACTCCCAGCCAGTCCCTAAAGGTCCGGGAAAGGGTTCAGATTTACTGAGGGGCGTATTAAGACAAGGCCAGGCTCTGCCCAAATGCAGGAACTGGGTCTCCTCAAGAGAATCTGATGTCCTTGAGCTCGGCCCTCTGCCCAGGTCCTGTCCAGGCAGGCCAGGGAAGGAGGTATTCGGGTTGCTTCAGGCAGATTAAGTAGGATTTAGATGATCTTGAAAGACCCGAGAGTACACATAGCACATGGTAAGCTTTCAAGGAAGAATGACTGATTGACAGACCAAATGGCCCCTCGATCAGGAATTTCTCTAATTATAGTGAAATTACCGCTATTATATAGAGGACTTCCTCATAATTCTCAGTTGCCCAGGCTGTCGCTCTGCTTTTTGTCTATCAAGGTCTTTGGCACTTCTCCGTGCTCCCAGGCCTCCTGTGTGGGTAGCAGTGGAGCTAAAACTTACCTCCCAGGAGCTCCTCTCCCGTCACAAGCAGAATCAGGGTCTACTAGGAAGAGCATGCTGGGCTTTCAAGTCAAGCAGACCTGGGTTCAGATCCCAGCTCCGAGACTTGTTGGTTGTGGGACCTTGGGCTATTGTTTTTAACCTTTCTAAGCCTCTGGTTCTTCATTTAAACATGGGAATAACTCCACTTAACATGTCGGGTGGTTATGAGAAATAAAACTGTTGCCTGTGTAATAATACCAGACACTTACAAACCACTCGGAGAAAGGGTGCTTCTTATGTAGCGTTCGCTGATATTATTGGAAGTACTCCCAGGGCCGTGAGGATGAGAGTTCTCTTTCTTTCATAGCCCTGATGGTGCCACAGAACTACCACCATACTTCCTTGAGGCCTCCCATCTCCAGGTCAAACACCCTATTGTCCTCTCACCATCCCCACCCCTGGCGATGATGGGATCTCTCTGTTTGGGATGATGGTGCCATCCTGTCCCTGTCTCATGAGGGCTCTGCTCTACCTTGTGTAAGAGCTGCCTGAAACCCTGGATTTGGGAGCTCGGGATGCAGGAGATGGACTGAAAGAAAGGAGAGAAATGGCTGAAGGGGTGTATGTGGTGGGGCCTCCCCATCATGACTTCTTGATGGCTGCAACTCATGCCTGGACATTCTCTCCTGGGACACAGTGTCCTTCCCTCAGGTCACCATCAGGTTCCTTACCTCTGTTCCCCAGGGCCACCTCTGAGAGCAGCAGGTGCCCAGAGACTCCACCTTGTGGCCTGTTTCTCTTCTCCTTCCCGGTTTACGGCAGCTTCTAGGAGGCAGCCACGTCACCACATGGGCTTGCTGACCTCCAGTCTCCTGGGTCATCACCCTTCCTAGTTTCTAGGTAGTTGTGATTATTGTCTTTAGTGCAGGAGGGAAAGTGGCAGTTTTGCTCACATTTACGTGTGGGGTGGGCAGTGTGAAGGCAGGCAGGCCGCCGGGTCCGAACTGGCCTGGGGCCCATTCTCATCTACCCCCTTCCCGCAGGGGCCCAAGAAGCAGCCTGCTCCCCTCTGGCCCGGGCAGCTGGATTCTCACCTACTGGCACTTATTTTTTTTCCAGAAAACTCATATGGGATATCAATTACTGATGTGTTTCTGCATCATAAAGGAAAGTAGAACAGAGACAAATGAATCAGTTTTCTTGAATCATGAGCTGTGATTTCTTCATAAACTAATCTAGAGAGTGACTGTTGAATTCCACAAACGTTCCTGAGTATTTACTGAATGCCAAGCCCCGCACTATGAGTGGACAGAGGCCAAGATGTCAAAGATGGGGTCCCTGCCTTCAGGGGGCCTCCATGGGCAGTGGGTCCTGACAGCGCCATGCTCTGGAGCTGGGCCACTGGGAGAGGGTGGTGGAGAGTTGAGGGGGAGCCCGGCACTCTGGGTAGGTGGTGCTGTTTCCTCACTGCTCCTCGCCTGCCCAAGTCTCCTTCTTCTGTTCAGTCTTCCTCAACTGCCTCAGGCTCTAGTGAGTTCCCTACTCTCCAGACCCTGGGTTCCTGTGGAGCCTACAGCCTGGATGATGTTTCTCACCTGTTATCTCGTCTTCTCGGCATCACAGCCTCCCGAGGCACACTGTATCATCTGCACTAACAAATGAAAAAGCTGAGGTTTAGAGAAGTGAAATAATTTCCCCAGGGTCACAGAATTAATCAACAGCAGGACTGGAATCTGCTCCCTTGTGGTCTGATTCCCAGGCCAGGCCTTCTCTTAGTACTACTCTTTCTCCTTCATCACTTAACCCCGAGTGGCCCCTCTTCCACCTCACATCACTAGGTCCCCCCTTACTGTTTTCAGTCACCTGAGTGTCCCTCCCTGAGGGCAGGGCCCAGTCAGCTTGGTGTCTGGTCCCCTGCTGGCAGCACCAGCCCAGGAGCTCAGACAGTCCTGTTGGATGAAGGATGGAGAATGAACTCAACGCCTCTCTCCTCCCTTCTCGCCCCTGAGTCATCTGGGGGCAACGGAAGCAAACAGCTCTTAAGAGCCAGGTGATTGTGAGAGTCAGTCTGTCTAATTATAGCTCAGTTAGTCTTTCAGACAGTGGATTAAAAACATAACAGTAGGCCTGGTGCAGCCCGAAGGCCCGCAGTTTGGCCTGCCATGTTCCTCTCTGCGGTGCTCTGGGCCCACGCGGCTGGCTTCGCTGCCCAGTGGGGAAGACATATAAGGAATTTGCATAAGACAGCTGTGCAGAATGGAGCTGGAGGAGCCTTACTTGTGCAGAGAGATACTCCTGAGAATAACCCAGATGCTCCATTTGATTTCACACCGGAAAACTATAAGAGGATAGAGGCAATTGTAAAAAACTACCCAGAAGGGCATAAAGCAGCAGCTGTGCTTCCAGTCCTGGATTTAGCCCAAAGACAGAATGGATGGCTGCCCATCTCTGCTATGAACAAGGTTGCAGAAGTTTTACAAGTACCTCCAATGAGAGTATATGAAGTAGCAACTTTTTATACAATGTATAACCAAAAGCCAGTTGGAAAACATGTTCAAGTCTGCACTACTACGCCTTGCGTGCTTCCCTTGTGTGCTTCGTAACTCCGACAGCATACTGGAGGCCATTCAGAAAAAGCTTGGAATAAAGGTTGGAGAGGCTACACCAGACAAACTTTTCACTCTTACAGAAGTGGAATGTTCAGGGGCCTGTGTAAACACACCAGTGGTTCAAATAAATGACAACTACTTTGAGGATCTGACACCTAAGGATACTGAAAAAATTATTGATGAACTCAAGGCTGGCAGAATCCCAAAACCTGGGCCAAGGAGTGGATGCTTCTCATGTGAGCCAGCCGGAGGTCTTACCTCTTTGACTGAACCACCTAAAGGACCTGGCTTTGGTGTGCAAGCAGGCCTTTAATTTATATTCAACGGTAAATATGTCACTGAAGAAATAAAATATGAATCTCCTATCTACATAGACTTTTTATATTATCTGTTCCTTTCCATCTATGTACACCTTGCTTGTAACCTAGCAACTTGCAGCTGTAAGTGCCATGTCAGAACTTCAGAGCACCATTTTAGTCGTCTGCTATCTTTGGCTGACTATGAACACATTATTCCATAAGCTAGCTAACAGTTATTTCAATATTACCCATTTTCAACTGCCCCTTCACTTTTATCAGTAATATTAGGTTATTGTGAAGTAAAAATTCTGTCAAATTTCAAATACATTTTGCTCTCCCATCTTTAGCCATAGCCAAGTCTTAAGTTAATATGATATTTCTATAAACCTTATTTGTCAGTGTTCTCTTTAAACATTTTTATATTTACAGCACACAGTTGTTACTGTAATTTCAACTGGTAAGTGACATATCAAGCAGACTGTAGGTGTAACGAGGATAGGGTAGTTGTCTCTAGAAGTACTATTTATCATTTTTAAAGAAGGAAGGTACAAAACAAAATGTGACCCTGCAAGTATACAAAAACTAATTGGGGGAGGAAACTGGAAGTGTAACTTGAGTTGGAAAGTTCAGTGGATATGGGAAATACACTCCTCAGCTGAATGCATATTACAAGTTAGAAGAAAGAATAAAACCCTTTGTGTACAATATCCAGTTCAAGAAACTAGATATGAGTTTTGCAAGCTGGAATAAAAAATTAATAGCCAGCTTTAATTCAGGGATAGATCTAAACTAATCCAGTTGTTCAGGATTTCTCAAAGTCACTGTTTGGCCTTGATCTTATACCAGACTATTAACTATGATGCATATAAATATGATTATTTTTAAGACTGTCTTTAAAAACTAGTTTTTGAGAAATGAAATTGAGTAATTTGTACTGAGGTGGATGGATCTAGAGTCTGTCATACAGAGTGAAGTAAGTCAGAAAGAGAAAAACAAATACCGTATGCTAACACATATATATGGAACCTAAAAAAAAAAATGGTTCTTATGATCCTAGGGGCAGGACAGGAATAAAGACACAGACGTAGAGAATGGACTTGAAGACATGGGGAGGGGGAAGGGTAAGCTGGGACGAAGTGAGAGAGTGGCATGGACATATATACACTACCAGATGTAAAATAGCTAGCTAGTGGAAAGCAGCTGCATGGCACAGGGAGATCAGCTCCCTGCTTTGTGACCACCTAGAGAGGTGTGATAGGGAGGGTGGGAGGGAGACGCAAGAGGGGAGGGGATATGGGGATATATGTATACATACAGCTGATTCACTTTGTTATAAAGCAGAAACTAACACAACACTGTAAAGCAATTATACTCCAATAAAGATGTTAAAAAAAAAAAAACCCCAAAAACAGTATCTGAGGTCTTTTAGCTGTTTCTCTCTGGGTCAGCATTCTAACTCCACCCATACCTAGGTTTGCAGAAATATATAGGAATAAGAACCTGAAGCAATAATGACTTCTGTGGGTCACTTACTACCTGTACCCCAAAGAGAAACACCTGTATGTTTTGAGTTTTCAGTAGGGTGTCCATGTACTGTATCATCTAAATCAGATACTTTTGAGAATGAAATGGTGCTCTGTTGCCAATTACACCAGGACAGTGGCCTAAACTGGAGGATCTGGTTGCCTAGTTTTACAGAAACTGTATGTCTGCAATTGGAAGGAAATCCACAGGGCCACTGTTTTTTATGAAGGCTTCTAGTGAGTGGGGGCTTGCTGGTAGATGAAGGGCCTTTGTTTCAAGCAGTGTCTTTGCATTATTCAGTGACAGCAAGAATAATCCAGTACCCTTTTCTGCACCTTCCACTTCATTTTCTGTCAGTGGCTGAGCCTCCCAGGATGTGTGTCTGTCTCATTATTGTATTGTTCTCTCCTCCAGAGATCCTGCGGATAATTCAGCTGGACCTAGACCTAAAGTACAAGACCAACATCCGGGAATTGTTTGAGGAGTTCGATAACTTCCTGCCCGGCGCCGTCATTGGCATAGCAAGGGAGATGCAGCCAGTGTACAGGTATGTGGCAGCAGCTGGTGGGCGGCCTCCAGGACCCCTCCTCACTCCCCCTCCACCCTCGGCAGATTGGGATTGATCGGTCTGCGGTCTTTCTGTGCTGAATATCTCAGGGACACGTTTGTACTTATTGCTTATATTTAGTAGTATGGGCAGGTGGGTCTGCACCGAATCCATAGATGTTACTTCATTCATTTGGCAGAGTTTGTGACATTTTTTCTTGTGGAAAGCCCAGCCATTTGGATTGCTGGTTCTGGCTCAGCTCAGAATTTTAAAATCTTGGGCTTTGTCTTACAGAGGAGGTATCAAGATGCAGCTTTAACTTGCCAGTCTGGTGATGAACTAGGTTTTCTTGGCCTCGAGCCGCCGTGACCCCTCCTCTGTGTAAGTGGAGTGGGTTTATCAGTGTCTTTCAGGGAGGGAGAGGCAGCATAATTTTGGAACACAGATTGGCATCTCCTAGTGAAACGCGCATTCTCGTGCTGCAGTGTTTCCCTGTCAGGTGTGCAGCATAAAGAAACTCCAGCACCTGAGGACCAGGAGACACATTCAAGAGTGTTCGTCGTGGCATTATTTGTAGTAGCCCCAACTGAAAGCAGCCTAAATGCTCATAGACAGCAGAATGGATAAATATAATATATTCATCTAACTGAGTATTATATAAAGATAAAACGAGCAGACGGGGAGCTAGCTATGTGCATTGATAGGCAAAATGGAAATGTAATCTTTAGGGATATATACGCAAGTGGTGAACATCATAAGGAAAACCAAGGAAATGATGGTTCCCAAAGCCAGCATGACCCTTGCCTCTGGAGGGAGCGGAGGAGTGGTGGGGACGCAGACACGGGTGGGGATTGCCGCTGGAGGGCTGCATTGCTTTTGTGCTCCACTTGAGGGAGTGTGCCTGTGTTTGCATGTACTCCTTTGTACGTAATATATGTCTCAAAATTTAAAAAAATTAGGGCTTCCCTGGTGGCGCAGTGGTTGAGAGTCCGCCTGCCGATGCAGGGGACACGGGTTTGTGCCCTGGTCTGGGAAGATCCCACATGCCACGGAGCAGCTGGGCCTGTGAGCCGTGGCCGCTGAGCCTGCGCGACCAGAGCCTGTGCTCCGCAACGGGAGAGGCCACGGCGTTGGGAGGCCCGCATACCGCAAAAAAAAAAGAAAAAAAAATTTTTTTTTAATTAAAAAAGGAAAGGAAAAGCAGAAACACATGTAGGTTTTTGTTTAAAAACTAGGCCCACGGCCCTGGATACAGAGAGCTCCATGTTGCTGACTCTTCCTCCTCTGGCCAGAGCCATAGCTCACCCAGAGCCTGCAGCTGGGATTTCACTGCCCCCTGGGCTGGCCGACCCTTCGTTCTCAGTGCACACCCTCCTGCTGGCTCCCTGTGGCCATTCTCAGAGCTAGGCCCAGTCTTTGGAGAGCTGCAGGGCACTGGCAACTGGTGACTCAAGGACACACATTTCCTCTAAGAGAGAGGAGAGTGACAGCCTTGGCTTGGTTGTAGTTATTTGCAAGACCCAGATCACACAACAGGAAATTCCTGCAAGGCCTCTGAATGAGTCGATAACTCCTGGGCCTGGTGGGCTGTTCTCCCTTACATAATCCTCTTGCAGGTTGCCCCAGAGTGACAAAGTGGAGCCATTTACTCTGCTGTGTGTGGGGGAGGGGGGAGGTTTGGGCAAACATCTGCCTTGGTACTCATAGCAGCCTCCCTACCTCATTCCCTCACCTCCATACAAGGTGTATATTATGTCTGGGGGTCTTGATTTAACAGAGAGAGGAGGGACTTCCTTGGCAGTCCAGTGGTTAAGACTCCACGCTTCCACTGCAAGGGGACACGGGTTAGATCTCTGGTCAGGGAACGAAGATCCTGGGAAGAGATGGAAGGAGCGCTCAGAGTCTGATATCCTATGTGCTGGTGCCTGCTCAGCCACCACGCTTGGGCTCCTCCATCTGGGAATGGGAGCAGGTGGGCTCTGAGACCTCCCTCTTTCAGCCCTGGCATTTGTGATCCCAGCCCTTCCAACCCTCACCATTTCCACATCGTCTTTCCTTGACCTGAGGTTGCTTGTCAGCTGGTGAGCTCCTCACTGCTCCATAGGGCCAGTGCCCCAGGGATCCTTAAACCAGGCTAACTATTAAGTGCAGTTAGAGCCCTGAGGCCTCCAAGCCTTGGTTTGGAATCTTCTCATGTAATATAAATGGAAAGCTGATCACACTTAATTCAAATGGTGTTGGCCAGAATTTATGTTTTCTGTACCTTGAGGATTTTAAAAACAGTGAAACTTAAATCAGTTTAATTGGCTTTTTCAAAAGAAATCTTGGAAAGATTTTAGATCCAAAATGAAGTTGAGTTTTTCTCACCTTCAGAATCTTTAATTATCATTCTGTACGATGAGACAGAAGAGACCTCTGCGTCAGGGCAGCTGGTAGAGTCCAAAAAAACGCCTTGTTTGTAGGGTTTGCGCCCTCAGAATCAATAGAAATTAAAAGTCCGTCAATGTTTTCCCCCCCTTCCACCCCCCTCCAGCTGAAATGTTTCTAAAGACCTCTGATAATTAAGTCTGCAAATGACTGCCCTGAGCTAATCTGCGCCAGCAGGTTCTGGGTAATTGCCTTTGGGTATTTGGCGTCTGTTTCAGGCTGAGAATGTTTGGTGCTGGCTGGGGCGGAAACGGAGTGTGGTTTTTTGCCATCTTCCACAAAAAAACGGGAGGCTCCAGTGGCCCCAAAGATCAAGTGTTAGTTGTCTGCCACTTTGGAGTCTGTGCCTGTGTGTGTTTGTAGGGAGGGGTGGGAGAAGCAAGAGTGGGGATGAAGGCAGGGGAGTAAACAGGGCCTGAGCAAGGGCAGGCAGAGCCGAGCCCTTGTGAACAGGCTCAGCCCCATGTCCATGGACTTGGCCATCGTAGCTGGTGGGGAAGCCCTGCGGCTGTCTGCCCACCTCTGTGGGCACCGCCCTCCCCCAGGAGCTGGCAGTGGGGCCTGACTGCCACGTGGTCTCCCTGAGTGTGGACTGTGAGCTGGGCACGATTTTATCATAAACAGAAGCTGCTAGCATCTGTGAAAAGAAAGGAAAATTTAGAAACCAAACAGCACAGAAGCAAAACAACTGATGAACAGAGCACATTCTGATCTGGAAATTCACTAAGCAGAAATAAATCTAGACCTTCTCAGCTGTGTTCTTTTTATAGTCACTTGTCCGACAGTTACTGTACTTCAAAAAAGGCGCATATTAAGTCATTTTTATGGCTGTTTCCCTTCGATTGTGTGCCACAAATGTTAGAGGCTTGGGGGGCTGGCGGAGAAAGTATTTCCCACTGTCCTTTAGACAGATAGCTTTTTAAAAAGCAATTTCCCCCCCAGAACATAACACCAAATCAGCTGTGTTGTCGGGAAAATGACGGCTCGTGGGATAGCATAGGGGTGGAGGAGCCTTTTCCTCTTGGGTCCCTGTAAGAGTTTGTCGAGTCAAATATCTCATGACCGTCCTCATCTGAAAGTGGGGAGCAGTGGTCCTCTTGGGTGGAACATTGTCCTTCCTGTCTTGACTCTTTCTCTGCCTCTTTGTCAGGGAACTATGGTTAGCTGGGCAGTGTGGTTAGTTGAGATAAGTGGCCCAAAGGAGAGAAGGGTCTAGTGCTTTCTCTGTAAATAGAATGATCTCTCTAAATAGACGACTGTATTTGGCAAATATGTGTTAGTCCAGGATGCCGTTTAGAATTTACTTCCTTATGAACATATTGGAAAAGTAAAGAAAACTGTTGGATCTGCTTTGTGTACAACCTATAAAAATTATAAGGGCACGGGGCTTCCCTGGTGGCACAGTGGTTGAGAGTCCGCCTGCCGATTCAGGGGACACGGGTTCATGCCCCAGTCCGGGAAGATCCCACATGCCGCGGAGCAGCTGGGCCCGTGAGCCATGGCCGCTGAGCCTGCGCGTCCGGAGCCTGTGCTCCGCAACGGGAGAGGCCATAACAGTGAGAGGCCCGCGTACCACACACGCACAAAAATAAATAAATAAAATTATAAGGATGTATCAGCAGGCAAAGCAGCCATATGTAGAAGAAATAGCGCTCAGATTATACTCAGAAGCCGTGGATTATAGTCCTGCCTTTCACGAATTACCCATGTGACACTTTGATTCTCTGAACTTCTGTGTTTTCATCTGTAAGTGGGGATAAATATGTCTAATACACAGAATTACTGGAACACTCAAGTGAAATAATGCGTATGCAAGTTTCTGGTGTGAAAGAGACTCTCAGTAAAGGCGTTGTCTCCCTCGCTCCTTAATCATTACAACTGCATTTGTGTTTTCCTTTCCAGCTGATGTGTTTTTCTGTATACCTCCTCTTCTACCCCACTCCCAACCATATAGGATTGCCAGTTAAAAGGCAGGATACCCAGTTAAATCAAATTTCAGATAAACAACGAATACTTGTTTTATGTAAGTATATCCCAAATATTGTATAGGGATATACTTACACAAGTATTTGTTGTTTACCTGAAATTTAAATTTAACTGGGTATCCTGTTGGGTTCCCTTCCTCCCTCTCTCCCTCTCTCCCTTCCCTTTCTTCCCTTCTTTCTTTGCTAAATCTGGCAGTTCTACCCCTACCAAAGTGTTAAACCCTCCCTTTTTAGCAGAGGACAGTGATCTGGCTTTTTTATAAGATAGATCCTTGAGTGTGCAGGAACAAAGGGTGTGGAACTGGAGCTTATGAGGGAAACGGGTGGGAGGGAGGGAGGGTGTGAGGGTGGGAGGCTGGGAATGAGGGAGGCTAGGAGGGTGGGAGGCTGGGAGGGAGGGAGGGTGGGAGGCTGGGAAGGAGGGAGCCTGGGAGGGTGCAAGGCTGGGAGGGAGGGAGGGAGGCTGGGAGGGAGGGAGGCTGGAGGCTGGGAGGGAGGGAGGCTGGGAGGGTGGGAGGCAGCCCTCAAAGTCTCCGTGAGGCACCAGGCCTGAGGTCCACCACCCACCTCCTGCAGGAGCCGGGGCCCAGACTGTGGCCTGGGTCATCAGGGGAGGCCCCTGGGGCTAGGAAGCCTGGCAGTGGCTTAGCCAGGTCACAGGGCTCCTGCTGAGCCTGGAATGAGTGAGTGTGCGAATGTGTGTGTGTGTCTGTCTGTGTTTTGAGGAGCTGGGGTCACAGCCATTGGTCATGGTCACTCTGTCTTGAAGCTGCTGCCTGAGGAGCTGCTGAATGGCAGCTTTGTTGGTGGGGGCCATGGGCTTCCGGCTCATTCTCTCTTGGCTCCACAGGCTGGCTGTGTGCTGGTTTGACCCAAACCCACCATGAGGTGGAAGCAGCAGGCTAATCCTGTCAGCTGCTGATAACCCCACCAGGCAGGAATTTGCTTTTGTGGTAAATATTTGAATAGTGTCCACTCTTTTACCTTTTTAGGTCATGTGGTTTTTATTGATAGCATTTGTGCCAGCCTAACCTCTTTCCAGATGCCTGGAATGAAAATGTCCAGCCAATTTGCAGGCTGCTTTATCCCACTTCTGGGACTGGAGAAGGGCTCTCAGGGACATTGGGAAGGAAGTGAGGACTAGCACAGAAGTAGGAGAGGAGGAAGTGGACTGATACCACCTCTGCCACTCAAGGCTCTGTGACCTTGGGGAAGTTTCTTGATCTCTTTGAGCTTCAGTTTCTTTAGCTGAGACCTGGAGATTATAACACTGTACAGTACTGTATATGGTGGAGTTGACTGGAGGCTAAATTAAACAGTGTGCCTGGCACAGAGTAGCACTTCGTACTGGTGGTAGCAATTTTATCCAGTCCCACTCAGCCACTTGGTTCTGTGACCTTAGGGAAGTCACTTAACCTCTGAGGTTCAGTTTCCTCATGGTATGTGAAACTGGAGCAGCTGATACTTTAGCATAATTAGTGCTGATATTTTGGCTTCTCAGCCTCTGAACCCCCTTCCCATGTTTGAGGAAATGTCCTGCCATAGAAGCCTGCCTCCCTTTATGGAAGACAAAAAGGCTGGAGACTCTCTTTCCTGGACTCCTTGCAGCTAGGGTGTTGTTGGTCTGTTCCCCTTCTTCCCTCCCTCCCCTGAGGAAAGCACCATCAGCAATTTAGCATCTATGCAGGCTTGTTTTATACTTTTACTATATACCCTAAGCAATGTAAGGTACTTGCAGAACAGAAACTGACAGTATTACAAGGAGAAAACAATGAGTCCACAATGATGGAGTGACATTTTAACATGCTCTATCAGAAACCAGGAGCTCAAAGAGGAGGAAGGTATGCATACAGAAGATCGCAGCAAAGGAGGAAGGAAAAGGGGGGGGGGTGGGGGGGGGTGGGGGGGCTGGGGACGTGAGGAGGACAGACTGTGCCTGAGGCAGGCACCGGTCCCCTGTTTCACACTGTGAGCCTGGCTGGGGGCCTGTGGTATTTCAGTGCCCTCCAGAGCGTGACCTTCCGGTCACTACCTGCTTCTGGACTCCAGCCCTTGGCTCTAGTGGTTTCTGGTTCATGGAGATGTTCATCTCATTTTTCACCCCTATTATTTCCCTTCCCCTGCTACATTCCTTGAATTTAAAAAATTATTATATAAGAGTAATACATTTTCATTAAAAAGTCAAACAGTATACGAGGATTATTATTTTTCCAGAAATTTTCTACAGATTTATCAGTTTGTGTGTGTGTGTGTGCATGGTGTGTATAAGTGGACTCATACTTTATATACCCTTGTGCATCTTTTTTTATTCGCTAAACAGTGTATCTTGGCCATCCTTATACCTAACTCAGTATTCCTTTATTAAACATTGCTGGTCTCCCAATATAATTTTCTTTTTTTACGTCTTATTTTGGAAAACTTCCAACATAGACAGAGGTAGGCAGAATCATGTATTCTGTCTAGAATCTAGTATTCTGGGTGCTTCCGTATTATAATACTCATGGAGCTTCAGTAATTATCAACTCTGAGCCAACCTTGTTTCATCTTTACCCCCATCCACTTTTCCTGTTCCCTCCTCCCCAGCCACCCCCATTATTTTGAAGCAAACCCAGACAGCATACCATTTCATCAGTAAATGTCATTTAAAATCCATTATTTTTAAAAAAAAACAATTCTATGTGCTTTTTTCTGGGTTTGGAGCTGAGAGGTTGTGTGAACTCATGGTGTCATTTTGTCTTCAAGTTTCTCGGTCTGAAATCAGTTTGTATGAGGGAGGAAAACAGACAGACACGGCTCTAACATCTAGCCAAGCAACATCTTCCATCCCTCTCCAGATTGTCTTATGTCAGGATGTTAATGTAGCAGTAGTGTCTTGAAGATTCTATGACCAATATAAATTCAGGTCCATTGCTCACTAGGCATGAAGCTCTGCTTTTAAGAGAACCTGTCCCCGCCGTTGTTTCAGGATGAGTCAGCATGGGGCTTGGAGGTGAAAGGTAGTAGATTTTCTTCTTCCCGCTGACATCTGAGGATCAACTTCTTGGCTCTTGTTTTTGTGTTTTTTAAAAAAATTAACCAAGATTGAACCTGTCAGTTTCTATTAGAGCTAAATCTGAGTAAAGAGAAAAAAGCTTGCCAGCTTTTAAACTAGTGACTGATAAAGAAGCCCCGTATTCCTTCTTCCCTGGGATTTAGAAGACAGGGCTGACTGCTTTTGCGGAGCCCGTGTAACCTGCAGGCAGTGGTGTAGCCCCTCCAGGAATCACTAGTAAAAGGGGAGAGAAATATCTGCCCTGCGGTGGAGATAAAAATATCTATTAGAAGATTATTATTTTTTAATGAGACCACTGGGAAAATGTATTTTAAAAGGAAAAAGCTGCATACAGAAAACCTGAGTGGAATTGTGTTACTGTTAATGTAATTATTTCCTCTCTGATGGCTGTGCCCCCCAGGGAAGCTGTGAACATCTGCTGTCATCTGAAGGCCATGGGAGTCAGGGAGGCTCCCAAAGGCCGAGTGCTCAGGCTGAGATGAGGTCCTGGTGGGGACCATGTGAGGGGCTTCCCTCCTCTGAAAACGCTACTCATTTCAGCTCTTCTGTCATCTGTGCATTATGAGTCCTCTGGCACTACTGAATCAGTAAGTAAGATCCATGGCATGGTACCTGACTGACACAGATGTCATTGGAAGAATGAGTGAGGAAATGAAGGAGCGGATGGGGTGAGGCCAGGTTGCATGCTAACTTTAGGGTGTGCAGACCGAGTGCCAGGCACGTAGTAGCTGTTGATTGAACACACGAAGGAACCATTGTTTAATCAGAGGATGCTTCCTCAACAGTGTGTCGGCCAGCCATTAAGTAAGGGTCCATAGTCCATCACTGGTGTGTTTATAGAAATTGCTTTCACATTTTTCCTTTTAAAGACAATCCATAGGAAACATTGTTATTCTTAATTTTTATTGGGTTCATCGCGTGTGAACCGTAAGATTAGGTGCTTTGAGGAATTACGAGGTAGAACACATGGTTCCTGCTTTTAAGGAGATTATAATGTGAGGGAGATAGGGCAGATGAAATTCAGTAAAGACACAGATGCCAGAGATGCAAACACCAAGTCACTGCTGCTGTTTAGAGGTTTCCCTTGGATGAGCCACAAATACGTGGGACCGAGAACTTCACTGTGTGGCCAACGTTATCCTCAGTTTAATATTCTGCCTTCAGAATTCTAAGGAAGGGGTGTGTGTGTGTGTGTGTGTGTGTGCGCGTGCGCGCGCGCACGCGTGCGTGCGTGTGTGTGTGTGTGTGATGCTTCTTTCTTCTGAAAGGTCTCTTGGAAGGGCGCTTGGATATGCTGTGTGGGTATAGCCTCCAAGAAGCGTGCTTAGGACGGACCTGGCCCTGTGCACAAATAGAAGACTCATCCAGTGGGCTTTTACTGTGAGCCTGGCTGAGCAGGAGAGAGAAACTATACCCTGTCCTCCGGGAGCTGGCAGCCTGGCTGGCGGGACTGCCGCCCTGGATGGCTCCAGTTGTGGGGTGGGCCTGGGCAGGTGCTCCAACGGAGGCCCAGCAAAGGATGACAGGCCCGGGAGGACTATCCTTTTTTTGCATTACAACTTGTTTCTTTTGCCAAATAAACACCTTGTTGAGAGAACCTCATTTGTAATCTAGGCAGCAAAAAAGACTTATCTGTAAGCATCTTCCTGGGGAAAAGAGGCAAAATAGCAGAGTTGAATCACAGTGACATAGGTACAAGAGGGACTTTCTGTGACAAACAGTGTATGAAAAGGGCTAAGTTAGGCATGACTGGCTCCACGTGAGGAGAATTTCAATATGGCTCCATGGCTACGTCGGGTACACATTTCAGCCACATGACTGCATTTCTGCAGGTGATTAAGTGTAATGGATATTCAGTCCCCAGGCCTCTGCCACTAGGTTAGCTGCAGAATTGATATTGCAGAAATACCAAGCTTTTAAACTGGACTTGAGTTTGAACTGAACGCCTTACCTCCGACTCCTGCGTTGAGTGACTTCTTTAAACAAGCCATTTGCTGTTGATCATAGGGCGTTCCCATGATCTTCTGTTTGGAGGGGGCAGAACTGACCCCCACATCAAGGAGCTGCCCGAAGGAGCACGTTGATCCAGGCACCTAGCCGTCCCTGGCGTGCTTATCTTCAAGACTTTTCTATCACTGTTTGTAAAAGGAGATGCATATTTAGGAACCAGAATTGCTTCCTATATAATAATCTGCCTGTCCCCGCCTCTGTAGATGAACACTCATTATGAGGCTTGCTGCTCCTGATGGGTTTTCAGAAATGTGAGGTCATGGAGATGGCTTGTGGGGCCTCATTACTGCCAGGCAGCGTGGAGTGCGTGCCAGTGCATTTGGATGCTTCTCTGGTTCTCCTTGACCGCTTGGCCCTGTAAGGAAACACTGTCTCCCTTAATAACATGAAGCCCAGTGTCTATACAGAGTATAAGCAAGGGCAACCCTTTCCCTAACTGCTAGGACCATCTTATCTTGTTGGACCCCAGGATCATGAGCTTGGAACTGTAAAGAAGACAGTATAATTCTAGTGCTCTAACTTGGCTCAGCAACGAACAAGATTTTCATGTTCCTAATAATGTAACTGTAGTTCATTGGTATTCAGCTCTCAGCCTGGAAGTTGGTGTGTAAGCGAGGTAAAAGCATAAAGGTGAATCATGTGTTTAGAAGGAATGACTAGAGGAGAGGAGAGGCATCTGCATTTCTTCTGCGTCCTCTCTCCTGCCAAGATGTCAGCAGGCTTTGGGAAGAATACGGCGTGACCTTGGTCCTTCAGGCCCCCTTTCCACTGACACCTCACATCCTTTCAGCTGCTGTCAAAGGTTAAATGCATCAGGTAGATGATCAAGCAATACATTGTGTATAAAAGGGGTAGAGAGAGCCTTTGAGGCCTTGTTGGTGCAGAGGGGGCTGAAACAGCCAGCTGGAACGTAGGAGAGATGTGTGGGTAAATGGAGTATCTGTGAGGATAGGTGCCCACCAGCCACCTGCACAGACCAGAGCACAGGAGCCCCGGGCTCCAGTCCACATGCCACGTCACATTCAGGATCAGATACTGCGTGGCTTTCTGTTTTAAAAAGTGTAAAATGAGAGAATGTCTGGTTAGGCTCTCAAAAGAAAAGAGGATCATCCAGTGAATATAACATCTTGTAACCGGCACAAGAATCATTTGTGGTTCAGGAACTCAGGATCCGGCCTGTAGCAGTTTAGTTTCAGGTAAATGCCTCCAGGAAGTAATACAAGTTTTTGAAGGTTTAAAAATGGATTGTGACACAGAAGGAAGGGGAGCCGTTGATTGAAAACCCATCTATGCCCTGGTTCTTAACTGGTGTTTTTGATTATCTTGTTTATTTTGCATGAATATGGGCCCAGTGTTGCCAGGTGTTGTGATTTTTTTTTCCCCAAGAGAAGCCAGAAATATGTGTTATTAATGTAAAAGCTCCTGATTTTAAAATAGTGGCAATTAAGCAAACAGTCTGCTGGCCAAACAAAACAAAATGGTGCACCAGATTCAGCCCAAGAACTGCCAGTTTGAGACTCTGGGTCTGAAAGTTCATTGAGGCAAAAAATTGACCAAATGCCTCCTCCA
Organism: Mesoplodon bidens; assembly: GCF_964165515.1. Taxonomy (NCBI): domain Eukaryota; kingdom Metazoa; phylum Chordata; class Mammalia; order Artiodactyla; family Ziphiidae; genus Mesoplodon; species Mesoplodon bidens. The sequence goes on along the minus strand of NC_138161.1, from coordinate 110,025,570 downwards.
GTTGGCCTGGACCTTCCGAAGGCTTTGGTTGCTCGTTGGCTGGTCCTTGGAGGCTGATGGCAAAAGTTTTTGGGTGCTCAAACTTTTTCTCAAATGTTTTCTCCCTGTACTTGAAATAGTTGATTTTTATTGGTAATTTAAAATTCCATCAAATGATTTTTCTAATTGACCTCACACTTACCTAATCATAAAATGCCAAGGCCAATCATAATTCTCGTCCAGAAGTGTAATTTGGGAAGAAAATAAAAAGATCCCCAGACTTACCATTTATCAGAGTGGGCAACTACTTTAATGTGTATGCGAACGTCTTTGAACTGCTCTCAGTGTCTGAAGGTGCTTTGAGGAGCTTGAAGGTCTAGACGGGGAGGAGAGGAGGAGAGAAACCCAAGGCAAGAGGGAAGGGGGAGAGGCCTGGAGTCATGCGGCCGTTGTACATTCACTGCTTCTCATCCACCCTCCTGTCTGTTCGGTGCTACCTCGTGAACAAGCCAGGGAAGTGATGGCCCACGGAGACTCCAGCCCCCGGGCCTTGCTGTCTGCACAGGCATGGAAGTGAGGATGTTGGGATGTTGTCAATACACACAGAGTGGCCTCCTTGACGGCCCAGCTGGAGACTCTTCTCCCTGGTCTTAGAGTCACGAATAGTCCTATTTCTCCTGGATAATGAATTGGTTTCCCCTTCTGTACAACTGTTTAGATGTCCTTTGCTTTCAGTTGACTAACAGAAATCTTAGAGCCAAACTTGGGTACACCTGTAGTAAGCTTGTGGCTCTCTATAGGATGCCTGCTGGCATCTTTGCTAGCTAAGATAAATCCTTTTGGAACAAAATGGGGGGGGGTAAAATTTAAAGGAAAGGAGAGAAGGAGGGAAGGAAGCTGGATGTAGTCTGGATTAGGCTCCACTTTCTAGATCTGGCTGACTGTTGTAATTAAAGATAAACATTGTGAGAAATAGTCCTGGAGGAAGTGCAGCATGGGTGGGGTGACCATTTAATTTCACCATTAATTTATTGTTTAAACTAGAATACTTTGAGAGTGAAAAGGGGATGCTATTAAAAATCACCCCAGGACTTCAAGGGCAAACCAAGTCTGTCCTGGGCCACCAGAGGATGTGTTATCACTCTAAGCTCGAGGCGGCAGAGCAGGGAAGGATGGAAGGAAAAAGACTGGGCCGGACGGGCTTCCCTGGTGGCGCAGTGGTTGAGAGTCCGCCTGCCGATGCAGGGGACACGGGTTCGTGCCCCGGTCTGGGAAGATCCCACGTGCCGCGGAGCGGCTGGGCCTGTGAGCCGTGGCCGCTGAGCCTGCGCGTCCAGAGCCTGTGATCCGCAACGGGAGAGGCCACAATAGTGAGAGGCCCGTGTACCGCAAAAAAAAAAAAAAAAGACTGGGCCGGGAATGAGGCAGGGGGAGGAAGCTGTGAGAGGCTGAGGTAGTTAGGGTCAGAAATACTGCTGAGGTTGGCAGTGTATCTGGATTCACCATCTGTTAGAACCAGGAAGGGGATGTTGGGCCATTCTTGGGCTGGAATTTGGCTATTGACTGGACTTCCGAGGTGAAGGGTAAAAGCAGCCCATCTCTATGAATGCGTCTTACCAGGCCTGCCCCCCACTTCTCCTGGTTTTCCGTGTCAGTGCGGGAGTTGTGATTGGCCCTGGCTTGAATGGGAAGATTGAGCTTCCCTTTTGGGTAGTGCTCAAACTATGTAGATACTAACTTGGGAACTAACCACTGGGATTTGGCCATAATTCCATGTGGAAGGAATCAGAGGAAAGAAGTGAAGGTGAGACGACTGCCTCTCAAAAGTGTAAATGCTTTGTTTTCGCTATTGATTCTTAGCTGGTCTCAAAAATTCCCAAGAGCTTTTAGTGTGCACTCGCCACATGTCAGAATTTCGCCAGGGCTGCACTCTTTCAGCCTGTGACTGGGAAAGGCTGACCCTGTGCTTCTGTGCACTCCCAGGTGCGGGAGGAGGGCTCAGGAAATGTCGCCTCTGCCTCCTGCTTGGGCTTGTATTACATCTGGAGCAGAATCTCCAGAAGCTGGGAGGGGTCCTCGTCTGGGAGCAACCAGCTGGGGCTGTAGGTGAGGGCAGCCCAGCCCAGCACAGCCCAACTCCAGGAGGGGAATGGAATGGAAACTCAGACTCTGCGGATTTCATGGGGCTGGCCCTGGATTCACCCAAGATGAAGACCTTAGGCAATTAACGAGAGCTGGACATTTCGGTCTTGGGTGCATTTTGGAGTGGTGGCCCTTGTCCTCTCATCCCAGGACATCTGAGCTTATCCATGCTCACTTGGTGACTAGTAGCTTAGCTGCTAAGGATTCCACAGGTATCTGTTGAGGGCCTTCTCTACACCAAGCTCAGTGAACAAGCCACAGGCCCCACCCTCAAGAGTATACAGTCTGGACAGCTGGCCCCGCCTGCAGCCGAGGGGCTGAGCACCCTGTAAAATTCTCAGTGGTCGCATTCCCGTAACTCAGAGGTACCTCCGGACCTTGCTTCCTTCCTGCTGCTCTTTCGGACGCTGAAGGCCCTGGTTCCCTCTGCATCACTTCACACCATTATCTGCTGCCTAGAAGCTCCTTAGCCAGAGTGTCCACTTGACTTTCAGTTTCATTTCATGCTGGACGCCGTGTCTTGGCTCACTGACAGCTGCGTGTTTTGCAGCCAAGGGGCAGCCTACCCCATCCCTGTCCTCCCTGGCCCCAAATTAACTGATGACTTAACTCTCACACACTCTCTTGACCACCTACTGTATGCTAGGCGTTGTGCTCATTCTAAAGTCCACACGCCTTAGCCCACCACTCGGGGACCTTTTCAGTCTGCTTTTCCCCACATCCCCACCTTCCCCCCTCCCACCAGCTCCCTGTACCTTTTGTACAGGAACCCTGAACCCCTGCTATCTCCCAAACAGGTGCTCACCCACATGTGTGCCCTTTGGGGATGACCTTCCCTCTGCCTAGGATGCTCTCCCTCCATCCTGCTCTTTGCCCCAGTCGTCCTCAAGGCCCACGTGGGAAGCCCCCACTTCCAGAGAGCCCACCGAGGGCCTCCTTGCTCCCAGCTGTAAGCCCCACTCCTCAGCGCTAACTGCCCTGAGATCGTTCAACAGGTCATAACTTGGAGGCCAGTTGCTTTGTGTGTGTGTGTATGTGTGTGTCTCCCCCGACAAAGGTATGAACTCTTTGCAGACGGGGCCCTTGGCTGATAAAACATTACCATTCTCTCTCCCAGTCTCACAAGTACAATTTGGAAGCCTTGAACTGAAACCATTCCTGTAGCCGTCGTCCAACTCTGGTCCTCTAAGAACATCTTGGAGTTTTAAGGCTTGGTTATTATTTTCAAATAATGGCATGAAGGATCAAGGAAGTAGAGGGGACTGAACTTTAGCCATAGGGATAAAACCAAATCACTTGGTTTTCTGGGATTATATTGTACATGCTCTCGTTGCATTGTGAAGATAGACTAGAATGTCGGGAAATTATCCGACCTTGAAGTCAGACAGAGCTGGGTAGACTCCTGGTTCCACCACTTGCTAGTCATATTACTTTGCATAATATATCGAAACCTTTTAAAGACTCAGTTTCCTCATCTGTGAAATGGGGATATGCCCAGCATATTGGTTATAAAGTGATTTCTGCTCCCTGCGCCATGGTATATTTGAGATATGTGACTCACGTGTTGCAATGCAGGTGAAAGGATGTGTTTGGAAAAGCCTTCTTGGTGATTCTGATGTTGGAGTTTCTGCCTTCACTTTCCCCTGTTTGAGCATCACTGGCTTAGTCCCGTGGGTGCTCAATGAACAGTTGAGAATGAAGTGATGTCATATATACATCACACAACATCAGGCACAGAGGTGCTCAGTGAGCAACGTGGCCCCCCGCCCCACTGCCGTACTACACAATCCACATCTTCCCTTGGTGCTGGTCAGTAGTGGACAATGTCCCCAGAGGGGATACTGCAGAGCAGGAGGTGGGGCCTCCTTTTGAAGCCAGGAGGACTTTGTCCGGGCTTGGAAAGGCAGCGTGCTGTGCAGGAAGAAGCTGCATCCTGCATTACACGAAGCTGCCGCTGGCCCTTTTCTTTTCACAGTCTTTGGGGTTCCAGGCCAGTTGCATGCCCTTGGCCATGATCAAAAATATGACTTTGCAGGGCCTCCCTGGTGGCGCAGTGGTTGAGAGTCCGCCTGCCGATGCAGGGGATACAGGTTCGTGCCCCGGTCTGGGAGGATCCCATATGCCGCGGAGCGGCTGGGCCCGTGAGCCATGGCCGCTGGGCCTGCGCATCCGGAGCCTGTGCTCCGCAACGGGAGAGGCCACAACAGTGAGAGGCCCGCATACCGCAAAAAAAAAAAAAAAAAAAAAAAAAAATATGACTTTGCTTTTCTGTTCCGTGGTCCAGAGACCAGTGTGGAAAGCCCAATGGCAAAGGTGCAGAAACTGGCCAAATTGGAGCTGACAGTGAGTAGCCATCTGTGTTTTGGAAATTACAGACTGAAAACAGCTCACAGCATACGGTGTCAAGGGTTTTCGAAGTACCAGTATTAAAGCATTTCAAGCTTCTCCTTATAATGTGACCATCCCTGCGTGCCACTCCACCCCCATACCCCAGAGGAGTGTCACACTCCACTCTCTCTCTCTCACTCCACTATCTCAGGGCCCCTTCTCTGCCCCGGCTTCTCCAAGCTGGCTGATACGAGCACGGTCTCTGAGGTGCATGGGCACCATGGCCTGGCATAACTGTGTGGGGTGACCAGGGCTGCCCACAGCTAAGCCTGAGCTTATGGACAGCCTCCTGGTACTTGACCAAGTTGAAGTCTGTCCACCTCCTTCTAGACACTTGTTCCCTGGGGTCATGTCTCAGTTTGAGAACCTGTCTTCTGCATCTAGACTCATGTGATGAAGGCTTTTGTTCAGAGGCAAAGAATAAGCTATTTGCTTCCTCAGACCTCTGTTTGATCCTTCCTTGTCCAGGTCCTTGGACAGCCATGTAGTCTCCTTGCTGGCAGCTCAGGTGCGTGCTGTGAGCTGTGAGCTTCCCGCTGCAGCTTCTTGGTTCCTGCCAGTGGTTGGAACAGCACTGCAGTCCCTTAGGCTTGAGCAGGGCTCAACTGTTTCCAGGTTGGTTTCACATCTGCTCCTCATACTAACTCAGCAAAGTGGGAAGGCAGATAGTTTTATCCCTGTTTTGTAGAAGAGACTGATTTGGGCGTGGGTTAGATTTGCCCAGGGTCACTCAGTCACATGGTCAGGACTAGAACTCGGGTCCCTGTCTTCTCTGTGCCTGAGGTCTCAGGGGGATCGTTCCTGGCCCCTGCCCTCTATTTCCTGAATTATGAGTCAGCAGATCTGGAGAGGTTTTGCAGCCTCACGCCCAGCCATCTCCCAGCCTGAGTCCCCTTTTTTGGGATTTACAGCATATACAGTTGCACCCCTCCAACTACTATTCCCAGGTTCCACATCCGTGATTCAATCAAACACAGGTCAAAAAAAAAAATCCAGAAAATTCCAAAAAGCAAAACTTGAATTTGCCACACACTGGCAACTATTAACATAGAATTTTATTGTATTTACAACCATTTACATTGTGTTAGGTATGATAAGTAATCTAGAGATGATTTAAAGTATATGGGAGGATGTATGTAGTTTATATGCAAGTACTACTCCATTTTATATAAAGAACTTGAGCATCCACGGATCTTGGTATTCCTGGGGGGGTCCTGGCACCAATGCCCCAGACATACCCAGGAAAGACTGTACTTACTTGCATGTTAAAGACACACAGTCTTTCCATTAAAAACTTTAAGAGCACTCAAGTTCCTCCTTAGTGTTTGAGCCCCGTGCAAACTGCTCTCCTACCTCTGTTCACAGTTATATTTGGTAAAGGCTGGATTTCTGCTCTGACCTGTACAGGTTCCTCTGGCAAAAATAGTTTTACCACTTTTCCTCACAGCACAGTGATGTCCCTGGTGGTGGATACTGTGATGAGTGTGTAATTAAAGAGACTTGTGGATGGCTATTCTCAGTCTGTTTCTTGGGATTTTGGGTTTTGGGGGAATCTCAGTGGTGTAGGTTTTAGTGTGAATTGTGCCAGTCAGGCCACTCATAGCTTTTATACCAAAGAGGGAATGTTTTTAGTTATTAGAGGGCATGGGCTTCATTTTTGTGTTGGTCTGCAGCTTGACTTGGATTAAATATCTCTTACTGTTAGGGAAGCATTAGAACATTTTCCTTTCTTCTTTCCTTCCCTCCATCCATCCATCCATGACCCATCTAAGATGATAGGAAAGATTTACTGTGGGTGTCTTTGAATCTGATGAGTTTCAGTACCTACCCCTTAATTTACAGAAATCCCATCCTGCTCTTTACTGCAAGAGCAGCCTGCTTCTACTGTAGTATCTTTCCTGTGGTCTCAGCCTCCTGGTGCTGAGGCCTGGGGACTGTGTGCAGAGCCAGCCTGGGGTCTCCAGGGTGGTGTGAAGGTGCTCAGAGTGTCACCAGCTCTTGGAAATTTAATCCACTTGTACTTTACCTCCTTCCTTCCCATCTCCTTGCTGCCTCTTTGCTCTCACGGACATGCTTAACAAGCCTGCCTCATCCTGCTGAATGACTGCGGGATGAGGGGATGGAGAGACAGCCTTGGGTGGCTCCAGTCAAGTCACTTCCTCTCTACCTACCCTGGGTTCCTCTTTTATAACCTGAGAACGATGAATTGAAATGTCTTTCCTAACTCAAACAGACAATTATAGATTCTGTTAAAATAATTACAGAATCCCAGGAATAGGAGAAACAGCTGAGGGCATCTCTTCTTGTGTTTAAATTCTCCCTAAAGCGTCCCTGACTTATTAGGTCTCAGCTTGATTACCTCCCGTGATGGGGAACTTGCCACTTCCAAAGCAGCCCATTATTTTATTGTTGGTCAAGTTCATTGGAATGTTTCTCTGTAGATAAAGTTAAATAAAAATTGCTTCTCTGTGGTTTCTACCCATTGTCCTCACTTCGGTACTCTGGGGCCACAGAAAGATGTGTGTGTGTGTGTGTGTGTGTGTGTGTGTGTGTACACACTCTTCCCCACAAAAGTTCTTTGGATATTCAGATGTGCAGAGAAGCTCTCATTTCCTCTGAGTGATCCTTTTTGTGGCTAATAGCCCTTCCCTCACACAAACCCCTCTCCCTTCCCCAAGGAAGGTCATTCCACTTCTGATCATCAGCAAGTTGAAAATACGGACGGAAAAACCTTCCATCTTGGCCCAGGCACCAAGCAGCAGGAAGGAGGCCGCTCTGGAGCAAGGCTCTGTGGGCACGCTTTTCTTACCTGGGAAACCAGGGCCCCCGCTTGTAGCTTTCCCTGAGTCCCACCCAGCCTCCAAGGGTTGACTGACTGCTGCAGGGATACAAATGTGTGTGCCGACTCCCTGCAGGACCCCATTCCCGGGCCTTGCACGCAGCCCAGGGGCATAATGATCAGCAGGGGTCATGCTCATGTTCTGAGCACAGGGACCAGCAAGGTTTTCAGGATGTCTGGAGCTATTCAAAGAAGAAAGGGACAAAGAAGAAAGCTTTGGGACAGCCAGGGTCTGGAAGAAGTGTTTCAGTTTGTTGGGAGTCGCCTGGAAGGACTTCAGGGCCTGCAGGGACTTCCCCACATGTGGCTGCGCAGACCACTTTCTCTTGCTTTCCCCTCTTCACTTATAGTCTCCCGTCTCCATTTTAAGGATAAAATAGATTCTCTGTGTTTGTGTCATTTCTCCTGACGGGTGGGCTGACTTGGCCGTCTCAGGCCAGAGAACCAGGGTGAGATGGATGTTAGCAGCTTCAAGCAGGGACGAGCACAGTCTGTCACTCTTTTCCAAGCCATGCTGTCCTAAAGACCTGCTTTTTCTTCCTGCCGTCTGGGTGGGGCCTGCACCTTCTGGTGTTCCCGCCAGGTGAGGACAGTACCTTCTGACAGCTGTTAGCTCCAAGGACCTCTGCTCCCTGGAGCTTCCTGACAGCTGGATTTCATGGCCATGGGGCGTTAGTCACAGCTTTGGGGGATTTCTCTAAGGCAGCTTTGAGACCGTACTGTTTCTATCATCACCTAAAAATCAGCTTAAATTTTATATGGGGATAAAAGTGCCCCGAACCCCTAGATGTCTCTGGTATACATCTGGGCTGATCTCTAGGGGTTTTGAAAAGCTTAAGCTTCGCACGCAGGGGATTCTGGTGTGCAGCTGTTGTTCTGCGCTGGCATTCAGGGCTCTGACTGTCTAGCCGGCCAGGAGGTTCTGGGCAGCAGGGGGTCCCAGCATTTGCAGAGAGGAAGGTTCGGGAAGCTGGGTCACTTCATTCCTCTCTCTCAGAACTGGGCTGAGGGTGATGCTCACGAGGCAGCATAGTGGAGAGGTTAAGGGCACAGGCCGGACTGGGTTTGAATTCTGGCTCTGCCACTCACTGCCTGAGTGACCTTGAACTGGCCCCTTGACCTCACTATGCCTGGGGGCATCATCTGTAAAACAGTACCTTCCTCGTGGGTAGGGATGGAACTGTGAGGATTGAACAAGTTAATGTTTGTCCAGTGCCTAGAACAACGCCTGGTACAAGTGCTGTGTGAGTATTTGTAAAATAAGTAAAGCAGTTGTGTTAAATATGCAATGCAGGGTTTCCCTGGTGGCGCAGTGGTTGAGAGTCCGCCTGCCGATGCAGGAGACACGGGTTCGTGCCCTGGTCCGGGAAGATCCCGCATGCCGCGGAGCGGCTGGGCCCGTGAACCATGGCCGCTGAGCCTGCGCGTCCGGAGCCTGTGCTCCGCAACGGGAGGGGCCACAACAGTGAGAGGCCCGCGTACAGCAAAAAAAAAAAAAAAAAAAAAATGCAATGCAGCACATGGTGACTGTTCGCAAAGAAAACGCATCCGAGAGGTTTAAACAGCAGATCCTCTCCTTGTGGTGGTTCTTCCGGCAGAGGTGATTAAAATATGGAACGTTATCATTTGAGAGGCTGAACATCTGGTTTTCTGGGTGTCGACACATTCTTTTAGGGCCCGGTAGATGGTGTCACTTATGGGACAGTTTCTCTGGGCGGTCTTTGGTCACGTGTTTGCCTGCAGTCCTTCTAGAACCGTTGGCCACCTATTGGACGTGCCAACATTCTTTCTTCTTCCTACTTTGGGAGAAAGGCCCCTCCCTTCTTCTCCCTCCACAGAGCTGGCAAAGCTGTCTACCTGCAGATGTAGCTGCTGTGACTCCGATGTCATTCAGGAAGCGTTAACTTTCCGCCGCTCGTCACAGCCTGGCAGCCACCTTCCCGTGTAGCAGGAGTTGCATTTCAAGCTTCAGCTGCCTCTCTCTCTCCCCATTTCATGCTCCTTGATCTGCCTGATTCCTTGTCTGCACTGTCCTCATTCCATGGCCCCTGAGACCATCACCACCTCCACCCCAAAAAAGGTCTTTCTGGATAAGATGCTGGAAGATTCTATTTCCCTGGAACTCCATTAACCGGAAGATTCAGTTTACAGAATGTAAACTTCTGCCTTTGTTAAACTAGACTAGAAAATCCAGTTTGTCAGAATATACAGTTTTGATAGAGGATTATGTGTGAAATTAAGCAAACTGAATTGTCTTCTACACTTTCTTCAGTGGTAAAATGAGAGTCATATTGTGTGTCTCACAGAGTTAGAAAATCTGCAGAAACCTTACAGTGCTACATACGTCTCTGAAAGATTAATTTATTGTTAGACTCTAAGCATCCAGCTTCATCGGGGTCTCCTCCATGTAAATGAAGAATAAAAATGTGGCATCACTCCTTGGCTCTTCAGCTCTGACTTGGTGCATCAAGAAGGCTATACATCCTCTCCCCAGCGAGGCCGATGTCATTGGCGCCTCCGAAGCTCTTTTTTCCTTTGTTGCAGTTTAAATTAAGGGGGAACAGAAGTAGACTGTGTAATAACAATAATAATTCATAATTAGTGAACGTGGGTCATGTGTCAAGCACCGTTCAAAGTGCTTGGATGTTTAATTATCCCAGCTCCATGAGGTCAATACTGTTTGTATCCCCATTTTACAGGTGACGGAATAGAGGCCCAGAAAGGCAAAACTCACGCCCAGGGTGTTACGGCCTGTAAATGTGGAGACTGGGTTCAGACCTTGACACCGCCCCTGATCCCTGTGCTGCTCTTGTTCCCTGGGTGTGCAGGTTGGCCCTGATGGGCCCCAGGGGTGCCCCTTTGTGGTTGTCCAGCCCCCAAAGAAGGAACGCTCTCCTGAGATGACTTGCTATGCTTAGCTGCCTGCGAGGATCTCAGTCTGTTTCCTGCTTGGGGGGCGGGGGGACGGTGGTGGTGGTCTGTGTTTCGGAGAGGACGCGAAGGCAGCACTGTGTCCCGTGCCGTTGGGTCTGTTTAGACAGGAGTTGAGGGCAGGCGCTGACAATGTGAGACTCTGCATCCGGGCTTTGCGGCTGCTCCCTCACTAACCTGTGGCGGAGGCCATCCCCTTCCCTGGGGCCCCAGTGTCGAGCCCTGGGCTCAGGCTGACGCTCTGACCGTGGAGTATGTGGTCACCTGGAGGTGCCAAGGACCCATGTGGTTCGTTTGGTACCTTTTGAAGCTTATCGCTGGTGTTTGGGGCCTGCTCTGTCGAGGCAGCCACGGGCGCTGGGGACACAGAAAGGAGTCAGACGTGGGCCAGCTGCCCTCGCGGTACTGGGGTTGAGGACCCTGAAGGTGGGGGAGAGCTCCTGAGGCTGAATGTGTACGGTGCAGACATGGCCCAGCGACAGCACCAGGCAGGCCCTGGGCCCGCAGCCTCCGGCTCAGCAGCCAGGCTCCAGCCTCAGGCCCCATCCTGAGTTCCTCCTGCCTCGGCCCTGTTGGGTTCCTTAGTTCTTTAGGAGGGAGGCCCTGCTTGGCTCTCTGCAGTCTTGCTGGCTGGCTGGCTTCTGGCATCTTCCTGTTGGCCCTCCCAGATGTGGACCACCTGCCCAGACTTCTTTATTGCCACATCTAGTTGCTGAGCCCCTTAGGGGAGAACCAGGAGAGTTAGTGTCCCCATTTTACAGAATTTACCCAAAGTCATAAAACTAGAAAATGGAGGCACCAGGCCTCACGCGTAATCCGGCATCCTTTTTACTGTATCGTAACATTGCATCCTGTGTGGTGAGATAGCCTGCTATGCCAGGCCACTGATAAACACTTACCGTAGCATTTTGTCACCTGCTGGCTCTGCCAGCCCAGCCCTACCCAGCTCATGCTCAGAGAACAGTCTTCTCAGAAGGAGATTCTCACCTCTCAGTTTGGAGCGTCACTGCGTCATTGACTTGTAACCACCGTGGAGGAAAGAGAGTAGAAAAAGTGTCTTACAAGTGGAGTGGGGCTTTCTGTAGATGCGTTTTCCTGCTGCAGCAGATTCCAAGCCATCCTTCATGACTGCTGACGTGTGCATTTTGCTGCAGTAGCAGAAATAGCCATGTGATAGCAAGCCAAATGCTATATATCTCGTTTGCTCCAGGACAGGTAGCTGCAAAGCCAGGGCCTGCCCTTGCTTGCATGGTGCACATGAGAATGTGGAGCTAGGACTGAAAAACCCACCTGCATTGTGGAAGACCAAGTCAGAGCACGTGTTGTGCTGGCAGTGGCCTGCATGGCCCTTTCATGGGTGATGACTGTATGTGTTTAGAAATGAGTGGGGATGGGGAAGGGGGTGAGAAAAGAGACCTTCTCCAGCTGGTTCGGGTTCTGATTCTAGGGTGACTGAGCCACATGGGGGTCAGAGCTTTGGCAGTTAGGATACTTGTGCCAGAGAGAGGCTGCTGCAGTGGTGGAGCAGTGGTGGAGGAACAGGTCAGCAAGAGGGAGAGCACTTTTGTGATTCATTTCTGAGGGCAGGCTGCAGGGGAGGGGGCTGCATGGCATCATGGAGGGAGGCCTGAATGTTGCCACTTGCAGGTCTTGGCTGTGGCGTTGCATTTGCAGGTCCTGAGCTGCGCAGACCCTTGGGGATCCTGCCACCATGGGACCCTGTCGGCCTCCCTTCCTTGTGGCTTGCAGGACAAAGCCACATACAGTACGGTGTGAAGGCCCTTTTGATCTGGCTTCAACCTGATCTTTCAGACCCACTTCCATCCATTCCCCTCCCCCTGCCCTGAAGCTGTATGCACAGTGAGCTGTGTGTGGGTCTGGGTGCATCTGTTTAGATTCTCAAAGGTGCTGGCCTGAGTCCAGCCCCTCAAGATCACCCGTTGCCTCTGTTCTCCTTTCCCTCCAAGGCTTTGCGCATGCCTGTCCTCGGCGTGGCATGCCCTTCCCCAACTCCAGCTGTTGAAATCCTTCTTGTTTTGTAAGCTGAGCTCAAGCATAGCTACTTGCACGAAGCCTTCCCTGATCTACACATCACCCGTAAGGTGGAAGCACATCTCCCTTTCCCTTTGCTTCTGAAGCTCCTTGCTTATGGCTATGGTGTCACCACAGCTCAACTGTAAAGTTTTTGAAAGCAAGCAAGTTCTATCCTCACTCATATCTGAACCTTTCACTCCCAGCCAAGCCCGTCCTAGTAGTTTCTAGAAGACATCAGGCTGCACGGTCCCCTGTCTATTGAGTTGAATCATTGTCACTTCAAAGTCAGCTCCAGAGTCATCTCTAAAGGGCTAGTGAGTGAGTCCTTTCCACTGGGGAGCTGCAGGAGCTGTACCCAGTGTTCCTCAGAGAGGGACCCAGAGATCTACCAGGAAGTCCTGGGAAAAGTGCATTAGACTGAGTATTTGCTGAGCCTGGAAAGAAAGCAGGAGAGATATACAAATGGCCAAAAAGCACAAGAGAAGATGCTTGGCATCAGTAGTCATCAGAGAAATGGAAATTAGAACCACAGTGAGATACCACTACACACCTACTGGGATGACTGTAATAAAAAAGACAGACAGTAACAAGTGTTGGTGAGGATATGGAGAAACTGGAACCCTCACGCACTGCTGATGGGAACATAAAATGGTGCAGTCACTTTGGAAAACAGCCTGGCTGTTCCTCAAAAAGTTAAACATAGTTAACCACGTAACTCAGCCATTCTCCTCCTATGTATATATGCCCAAGAAATTGAAAATATATGTCCACTCAAAAACTTGTACATGAGTGCTCACAGCAGCATTATTCATGAGAGGCACAAGGTGGAAACATCCCAAATGTCCACCAGCTGATGATGTATAAATAAAATGTGGTATATCCATATAAGGGAATATTATTTGGCCATAAAAAGGAATGAAGTGTTGACACATGCTGCAACATGGATGAAATGAAAACATTATGCTTAATGAAAGAAGCCAGTCACAAAAGACCATATATTCTATGCTTTCATTTGTATGAAATGTCCTGAGTAGGCCAAAATGGTTGCTTAGGGCTGGGGCAGTTGGGTTTGGATAGTTCGTGGGCGTGATAGCTTAAGGGTACTGGCTTTCTTTTTGAGGTGATGAAAATGGTCTAAAATTGATTGTGGTGATAGCTGCACAGCTCTGTAAATATACTAAAGACCATTGAATTTTATACTTTAAATGGATGATTTGTATGGTGTGTGAATTATGTGTCCATAAAAGTGTTATCAAAAAAAATAAGTGTGGGAGTAGATATACTGCTGCAATTTAAGTGTAGACGTCAATGTACGTGCTAAACTTTGTTTTTCACGGAAGGAGACATCTTTTAACACTCTCCCTGTCTATTTGTAGCCTATCACCTTTCCCCCACGCAATATTTTTTCCAGAATGGAACACACATAAGTAGCTGACAAATCTGTATAAAGTCACTTTTTTAAAGATGAAAAATTCTTTTCATTTTTATGATCAAGCTGCCCTTTTACTTTCCAAGAGAATTAAAATGACTCAGCTTGCATTTGGATTCCTTTCTTGGCCACTGGGACAAGACAGCTTGACTAATCTTTCGGTGTTGGTGGCTGCTTTCACTCATTCGTTCATTCATTCATTCTTTCACTGCAAACATTTGTTGTGTGCCAGTGTTTTAGTACCTGAAGAGACAGAAATAAAAGTTTCCCCCATCAAGAAGCTTACAGTACAGTGGGGGAGACATTCACGTAAGCAAATAATGAATGGATATCCGTATTGTGATGGGGGCTCTGTAAACACATCGAGAGGCTCCTGAACTCAACTAGGTAATCAGGGAAGGCATCAGAAAAAGGTGACTTACTGGAAGACAAGTAGGAATTGGCCAAGAAGAAAGGACAGTTTAGGTAAAGAGAGTTTTACTGCTGCACTGGCAGCGGCCAGGGGGCTTCAGGGAACTGTGAGAGTTCAGTCCCGGGTGCCAAGGTCGGCAGGGTAAAGGTCAGACATGGAGTGAGTGCCTCAGAAACCACACAAAGGCATTTGTTCTTTGTCCCGTGGGGGTATGGGGAGGCCTGATTTCATTTCATTTTAGGAAGGTCAGGTTGGCTGCATGATGGAGATTAGTCTGGAGAGGAGTGAGAGCATGAATGCCTGGGACGGGGGTGAGATTTAGGGGGGCAGAGTTGGGTAGGAGGGCAAGGGCACCATGGGGTCAAGGATGCTACTCAGAGTTCTGGCTTAGACATTCTGGTGGGTGATGGTGTCTGTTTGTGAGGTTGGAGGCACTGGGGGACATGCAGGCTTTGGTTGGTCATTTGCCTCTTGGGGGCTGGCACTGCGTCTAAACCATCCATGTTGGCATTAGCAGGCCTGGAACACATGTGTCCCTGAGTCAGCCAGCAGCCAGCGGTGTGCCCACGTGCAGTTACAGGTCATGATCCCCGTGGGGTCTGGGCTCCTGGCACGCCAGGCTCTTTCGCTTCTCTGGACTCTGCGTTCACTAGTGGTCTGTACAACGGGAGGTGGATTTACTGATCTTTACGCTCCCTTCCAGTTCTGACAGTGTATCATTCTATGTGATGGGAGATTATACGTTTGCACAACCACCTCTTTTGATGATTTACATAATCATTTCAGAGACACTTCAGATTCCTTTCTGATCATCTGTCCACTCGGAGAGAACTCCAAAAGCTTAGATTTCAGTTTTTCTGTTCCTGCCTTCCCAAGGCCTCTCTTTCAAGCACTAATCTCTGAACATTCGGATTTACTTGGGAGCTGAGTCTTTTCCCAAGGACTCTTCCAAAAGACGATTCCCCTCCCAGGTAGCCCAAGTTCTTCTCACCCTTACCCCTCAGACCCTCTTCTTTCAATTTCTTAGCCTAGTCCTGAAAATCCACAAGGAGAACATTCTGTAAAATGGACCAGGTGTTGGTTGCTGTCCTCGAGTTGCAGAAGGGTACAGACGAAGATGAAAGGACTCTTTCTTTCTGTTTCCCTCTGAGAGTGTTTTGGCCCCTCTGCTTTATAGCATTATAATTGCATCACAACCAGGCAAGAAAATCAAATCACCTCCCACCAGATTTCCAGTGTTTTTCCACTAGGCGACCAGGGCAGAACGAGGGCTTCTGAGAGGCGGAGACCCCGCCCCCCGCCCCCGCCCAGCTGACAGACACGTGGCCTTGTTGTTCACTGTCTGTTTTCTCTGGGTTGGGGCCTGGGGGGTGGGATCAGGTTGAGGGAAGGAGGAGGAGCCCTTCAGGACTGTCTGTTTTCCTGTATCACCTCTTTCTCAAGAATGGACGTTCTGTTCCTGCATGTTTCTTTCCCTGGAAGTCCCTTGTCCTGTGGGGTCTTTGTCAAGACTGAACAGGATTGAGGAATGTCAGAGTTGGAAGGTCCAGTCTAAATCCGTGAGCTCCTTCCTAGAGGACAGGACTTGTGTCTTCATCACCTCTGTGTCTCCAGTACTTGACACAGTGCTCGGCATGCAGGGTCTCTGAGAACATTCGCTAAGTGAATGAAGGAACTGCAGAATGACATCTCAGTTACCAATGAGGGGGCAACTCTGACCTTCCTCCACCAGGGGGCATGTGATTCTGTTAGCGCCTATTGGACTGTGCGTTCTCAAGCATAGGTGGTGTCTCGGCCTCATCTGCACCCATGGGCCAGCCCAGCACCGGGAGGGTGGGTGGATGAATAAATACCTCCCCCTGCCCCCCATTGCTATGGTGCTGGTGCAGCTTCTTCAGACGGGGTCTGCTGGCCTTTGGGCGGGGCCTTACCCTGCCTCAGGCTGACAGTGGGAGTGGGTTTCCACCTCCGTGAATTAGGAGTGGAACGCAACTCATTAAAAAATAAAAGGAAAGAAAAAGAAGACTGCATCAGCTTGCTCAAGGAAGGTCTACGACAAAAGAGAAATTTAAAAATAACCTTACAGAGTGTGTATGTGGTGTGGCCGTTTGTCAGTGTTGACATTTTTCATTTTCTGACTGCAGAGCAGTAATTCCTAGATGTGGTTTTATAGTCCTCCCTGCTATCTTGCTCTGTGATCTCAAGGGTTTTCATGAACTTGCCAAAAAGTTGCTTGAATCAAAATTTTAATTCACGTATTTTTATTGATTTATTTAGACCTCAGACCCCCATCTACTTGCAAAGATTTTTAAGGTGGCATCTAATAAAGGAGATATTATAGGTAATGTTAAAATAGAAAAATAAAAGATTTTTTTAAATCTAGGAAGAGGAAGTAAAAAGTAAGATATTTTAATTGCTTTGATTGAGGATTCAGTCAGCACTTAGCTTCTTGGAGACCAAGAAAAAAAATAGATATGGTGAAATATGTGATACATTTTGCAGCAGAAGCCTGTGGAGTCACATGCCCTCGGCCAGCTCAGATTTCAGCTCCAGTTGTAGTGAGTGGTCTCATGAGAGCTCAGACACGCCCTGGGGCATCTGTAGGGCATGGGAACTGGGGGCAAAGGCGCCAACCTCCTGGCCATTTGGAGAGCAGTTCTGAGAGGCCCCTGTACGTTCGTCTGGGTCCTGGCTAGACCGAGCATCAATGCCTCCAGCTGCAGTCTAGATAACGCACCCTCATGTTGGTTTCACAGTGTCCCTTGTCTGCCTGGCCCCTCTCAGGCCCCACTACCTTGATTCCTGGGCAGCACTGTTTTCCTCTGCGTCTCTCCCATTCAGGGAGGCTCAGTGGGCATATGCATATTAAGGCCACCCTTAGTTGAGCTCAGGGGCCCCCTCAAGGAACAGCAGCCCCCATATTTCCATTTCCATCTCCAGACATCCTCTCTCCTGTTTTCACCGTCACTTTTCAGAGGACACCGTTTCGTGACAAGGACGAAGGAAAGGACTCACGGACAGGCCTCTCCTTTGTCTGTCTTGCCCAGAACTGCCCTCTGCCCACTTTCCCTGATAGCGGACGCTGTCGTCTGATCGAGCTCCGCTGTTGTGGAAGATGGGTGTGTGTGGACTGAAAGCCCCTGACTCCTGGGGTTGTCCCCATGCAGGGCTCAGCCCCTGCTTCCAGACTGGCGCCATCAGGGCCTTGCAGTCTGACCCCACTCCTGGCGGCAGATCCTGATTGTGGACATTTCAACTTATTTCAGACAGGATTTCGGTTGAAAAACAATGTGGTTTCTTGATGTTGTTGGGATAATTTGTATTTGGAAGCCTGGGGGCCACCCAGTACTACCAGGAAATTCACTGAGCTTAGATTCTCACTGGGAACCACTCCCCGCCCCAAGAGGTTTGAAGCAGGTGGCCAGCCTGGAGGATGGCTGTCACAGCCCTCCCCTGCTCACCCTGGGCTCTGCTACTCCCCCCCTCCTGGAAGCTCCCTCCCACACCCCTCCTGGTTAGGACCCTGCTGGCTAGGACCCTGCTGTTTCATGGCACTTCCTAAGGAGGCCTGCCCTGGGCTACGTCCTAACTCCTGAGGCCTCCAGAGGAAGGGGATGGGAATGAAAGGAATCCGGGCCCCAGGCTTTCCCCACCTTCACCTCATCCCTTACATTTTTGGGACTCTTGTAGTCAAAGGGAGGAGTGGAGGCTACAAGCATTATTTTTCAGGCCCCAAATTTAATATCACTGCAGCTTTCTGTCAAAATCAGACTCTTTGTCCTATTCTTAGGGAAAGAGTTTCTCTGTGTATCTCTGGTAACTGTTGTCTTTGTTCTGTGGTTACTTCTACACACATCTTTTCTCTTGTTCTAGGCCATAAGCTTCTTGAGGGCGGAGACCAAGCCTTTCATTTCTTTCTTTTTCCTCATGAGTAACTGGTCAGTAAATATGTAATAAATGAATGGATCCTGGGTTGGCTTGAAAGAAGTTGGGATACCGTATATTCCTACTGCATCTGCTTTCTCCCACATATTTCAGATAACTCGTGGCTACCTTGCTCATCCTGCATCATTGTTAGGAAATACAGATGCCTCTTGCATCCGTGAAGATGGTTGCAATGCTGGCTCTGACTCCAGCCTTTCCGGAGTCAAGCCCTTTCCGTACTCTGGTCGGCTTTAGTGGGAGCTTGGCTGACCACGTCCCCAAGCAGCAGGGGCAGGCCCATGGTACTGAGGAACAGTCTGTATTCATTTCTCCATGGGTCTCTTGCATCTGGAAGCAAGAGGGCTCATCGTCAAGGTGTCTTGAGTCCTTGGAAGTAGATATTAAGGCACGTGTTCATTAGTCCATCGGTCAGCAAATATTTACCGAGTGCTGTCTGCTTGCCAGGCCCTGTGCCAGGGGTAGGGGCTGCATTCATGAATAAAATAGGCATGGTCCCTACCCCTTGGAGCTCACAGTCTAGCAGGGCAGACATAGAAACATTAAGCAAATTATTAACAGGGAAGGAAGTGTTCTTCTGTACCAAGCCAGACGGTCTCAGAGCTCTCTCACACTGTTGATACAAACCATTTCCCTCCAGGTTGGTCCTAGGGCTTAGATTCACACCCATTGTTTTTTCAGAAGCATTTCAGCCCCCAGCTCTCTTGTCAGCTCCTAGAGAAAGCCTTGACGTTTACCCTAAAGCAGCTGCCAAGCACCTGGAACATGACCATTTAGCATGAAGCGCTCTGCTTAGGCTCCGGCTCACTGTGACTACTCTGGTCCTCAGTCTTTTCTTCTGTAAAATGAGAGCTGTGTGGTCTAGGGTTACATTTCTCAAGGTGAGCTCCGTGGAAAACCAATCTCAGAACATGTCCTGGAGAAAAGGATTTCATGATGAGATAAGTTTGGGAAACTGAGTATTTTATGTAAATATATATACATATATATGTATATATATATATATATATTCCCCTTTTCTCAATTCACAGAGCACATTAAAGGCTCTGAGAAGCTCTAGAGTATGCAATCTGGCCTGGCTTTGTTGAGTACAACCTTTTTTAAACTTTTGGACCCAGATTCCTTTTTTCTTTTTGGACCCAGATTCCTTTTTTCCCATGGCATCTATTTTCCCGAGGCTTTGGTACTCCACAGAGCCTGCTTATCCAGAGACCTCTGAAGGCCCCTTCTGCTCTAGCACTCTGTAACTAGGGCTCTGGTGATGCTCTGTGCTGTAGGACAGGAGTTGGTGTGGGGCAGTGGTCCCAGAGCCCATAGCATCCGGCACCCCTTCCTCCTTTGCGATTATCGTGTCTGTGTTCAAGGAGACGGCTGACCAAATTTCCTGCAGCCGATTCTGGAGACATTTGAAGACACTCACTGTCGGGGGCACTGCCTCGGAATCCACAGTCGTTCTTAATTGGCCTCAGAACCATCAGCTTGCAAAACCATCTGTCATGGGAAACTTGAGCAGTCTTCAGGCTTTCATTAATAATTCAGTGGACGAGCTTCTTCAGAACCAGGCCTTCTAACCCTTGGGACTCACTTGTCTTCTGCCTCCAGAGATGTTTCAGGGAGAGTTCTCTGTTATGTTACAGATGTTAATGCCTCAGACAGTAGTACTTCGATGCCGTACCAGAGTCCCCAAAGCCTCATCAGTCGGAAGAGGGAAGATTGATACAGGTTAATCCCACTCTAATTATATCAGCCGGCCCAGAGGGTTGGGTGGGCTTGTGGACAGTGAGGCTCTAGGGAGTAGATGCCCACAGCAGGCTTCAGGCAAGCCTCTTGTGCTGGGGTGGTGGGGGGCTCATATCCACTGCGATAGATTCCTTCTTCTGCCTGTAGCATCCCCAGCCATTCAGAAAAAAATTATGTAGGATCTTTTTTTTTTTTGCAAGTTAGAGATACCTAAAAATATTGGTTGAATTCATTCTAGCTGATTAGATCTGATTCTCATTCCCATTTAGTAGACTTATAGAATGTCACAGCTGAATGGGAACATAGAAATCATCTCATCCAGCTCCTTCATTTTTCAGTGCAGGAAAATGAGACCAGAGGAAAGTGACTGTCAAGGTTACCCAGCTGGTTCGTGCAGAGCCTGCCTGGTACCCGGGCCTCCTGGCTTACAGCCCCGTGTCCTTTCCAGCGTGTCACACGCCCTGCTCTGAGCACAGTGAGCAGAGCGTTCTTCTTGGAGTGCTGCAAGCAGTCCCAGGCACAGTGATGTTGGGACACCAGATGCTCTTTGCCTTCTCAGGCGCTGTGATGCCAAGGGTAGCACATCCATCCTGGCTGTCACGCTGATGGGGCTGTGAGGCAGGTTTATGTGCCATCAATAAGGTTAAAAAAGAAGATGGGCTCTCCTCCCTCCTTCTCTCAGCTTCCCTGCTAATGTGTGGTCATTAGTGCTGGTTGTCACCTCTTCAAGTTCCTTCTCCCCTTGGAGAGACTTGCCTCCAGGGGAGTTGAGCCTGGCTGCTCAGGGGAAGCAGGACTTGGGGGCCAGCCCTTCTCATCCTCTTGTGGAGACTGCTGGGCCTGGCTGCCCGGTGCTCAGCCATGGGCTACTTCCTGGCTAGACACTGAGCTGGTTTTTCCACCTTCCCCTGGAGCCTGGAGAGGAGGGGCGGGAAGGGGGAGATCAGAGAGCCTACCTCCCCTGTCTGCATGGGGGGGAAGGATGACGAACAGGGGCCCTGGAGTCTTGAGTTTCTCATGGAGTCTCAGTGCCAGAAGTACCTTTGGAGATGACTGGGTCCTGTACCTGCTATCTATATTAAGGACCCCGAGGCCTGGAGAGGGGTCAGCCTCGTTTAAGGTTGTAGGGCCCGTTGATGGCAGAACTGGGGTGCACCTTAGATTTCTACCCTGTTTTTCCTGGAGTCTCAGCTACAGGCCTTCCGCCTTTCTAGTTTGGGGCGTCATTTTCCAGTGTACAACCAGCGTGTCTCAGCCCCAAACCCCAGTGGTTAGAAAGGACAGAGCAGGTTTAGGGGGGAGAGAACACTCTGCCGTGGTCCATGGGAGTCTGATAGTGAGGTGTAGAGACAGATAGAAGAGTTGGCTGGGCCGGGCAGCCAAGGGGCCTTCAGGGGCTGTTCAGTCGAGGAGCGAATGCCCAGGGAATCTGTGCTCTGAGGGCTCTCAGGAGGGCGTGGGGGCCAGTAGGAGGTAAAGGGGCAGAGCTGGGCCAAGCCAGGGGGTCCCGGGTGCCTCTCTGCACCAGTTCTGACACAGGGACCCAGACTTCCTTCACGTCCTCTCTGCACTAGAGGGACCCCCTTCTCTCCTAACCTGTCTGTTTTGAATTTTAAGCTGGGGCAGTACTTGGCTAAGCTTCTGCCTGGAAGTCGTGGTCAGCTGCAGCCAGACAGGGCCCAGGCTGGCCTGAGGGGAGGGTTGACCACGTCCTCAGGTGGAAAGACAGACAGCTGGCTGGCCCGGCAGCCTCAGACCTGCTGGTGACTCCAAGGCCTCCACGTAGCTCAGTGAGACTTTCAGTAAGTGTAGTGTCTCCAAGGGCAGCGTGTCAGCTGAACTGAGGATGCCATGGACGTAGGTATGTGGGTTCAGGTTTTGGGGCCGCAGGGGAGAGGCTCAAGAAGGAGGTGGCAGCGGACAGACATAGCTCATGGGCCCCCCCGTGCCCCCCGACTCCAACCTTGGCCACCCTCAACCCGTGACTTGCACAGCCCTGCCTGTGACTGTGGAGCAGGGAGCACTGCCCAGGCCCTGTGGCAGGTGAGGGTTCCGGGAAACAAGTCCTGGAGCCCTGGCTCTGCGGAAGCTCAGGTGCGGGGCAGGGCACGGGGTGCAGGAGCTGTACTGCCCAGGGCCTCACCCCCACGCCGTTCTTCCAGTAAGCACCCTAAGGGCCGGCATGGGGCTCACCTTGTCCTCCCCTCCAGTGACTGAGCCACAGAGAAGGGATATCTTGAGTGAAATCAGAAACAGGTGGAAACAGGTGCTGAGCTTTTGCTTTTTAGCAATTACTAAGCACTCTTCACGGACCCCAACTCCTCTGAGGAGAACACTGAAGAAGTAATACTAATGCTAGTGACGCTAATAGGAATACAGAGATGCTTGTACTTATTACTGTTACTGCTGATGGGAATGATAAAGTTAATGTTTATTGGTGCACACCCTGTGCCAGGCACTGTGCTAAGCACTTTATATAGAATGTTATTTAATCCTCC
Organism: Mesoplodon bidens; assembly: GCF_964165515.1. NCBI lineage: Eukaryota > Metazoa > Chordata > Mammalia > Artiodactyla > Ziphiidae > Mesoplodon > Mesoplodon bidens. The sequence goes on along the minus strand of NC_138161.1, from coordinate 110,003,236 downwards.
CAGCAGTTCTGTAAAATCATTATTACCCCCATTTTCCAGATGAGACCACTGAGGCACAGATCGTTGACTTGCACATTCAAGGTCAGCCTCAGAGCCAAGAAATAGTGGAGCCATGATTCCACGCACAGTCTGAGGCTCTTTACTAAGCTGTCCTTCTCCGTGGTCTGTGTGGGGGCATTTGGGCAGCGAGGGGCGACAGTGGTGTTTGAAGGGAGGACACCCCAAGAGGATGGGACAGCTACAGCAGCAGAGTGGCAGCGGGGAGGCCCTCCGCTGGACGTCTAGGCTCTTTACTTCTTTGAGCAGATCATCCCCTTCCTGGGTCCTTGATGGAGACCTTAGACAGAAAACAGGGTAGAAACCTAAGCTTTTCATTTTCAGAGAGCAGAGAGACCATGTGAGTTTTGACTGGAATCTGATCCTGGAGAAATGCAGCAAGTGCCCCAGTTATCCCACAGGAATCCTGCAGACCCAGTGAGAACTTCCCGTTCCAGGGGGAGCACAGGGACAGGGCTGCACCCCACTGGCCCAGCCTGGACCCTTCTGCCAGCCTTCCCTTCTTCAGCCAGAAACCCTCAGCTTTGTTGTTTCAACTGCACAGAGCAGGTTACTAGCTATTGTTCTTGGAAGCCTTTCTGTGATCTTAGGACCTTTGAGAAAAGAACAAACAGCTACAAAAACACAGGATAGTTAAAAAATATTTGTGATTTTTGTGCTGTGTGGAACAAAAGAGGCATTCAGGAGACTCAGCATTGTTCCGGGGGAGTGGGATGAAACTGTCCCCTCTCTCCCTTGGGAGCATCCATCCGATGGCTGTGGAATGTCCTTAGACCATCTCCCAGTGGCAGCCTCCTCCTCTGTGCGGGGCCTGAGCTAGGGACACATTTATGCTTGTAATCAGCTTTAATGCTCACTCAGTTTCTATCTAGTCCATTTTTTTCATCTTGTTAGGAAAAGCGGCTCAAAGATACCACCTGGTCACCATAGTTTCATACTAGTTACTAGCTACCCTCTCTCTTACTGGATACCTTTAACTGCCAGTCATATAGCGATCCAGTGTACATAGTTATTTTCCTTATTGGATCTTTATTTCTGTTTCATCGTCTGGAAGTGATATCTATTTTATCAAAGGCAGGACTGAGGTTCGAAGCAGGGAAGTGACCTGCCTGACGTTGCTCAGCTAATACCACAGATCCCTGATGAACACAGTGCTCTTAGAACCCTACTAAGATTCCTTCTTCAAGGAACTAAATTTTGAAAGCTTACTGCCTCCGCTTCTTGGGAAGTTCTAAAACACTGTGGACCCACTGTTGTCTTTATCCTTGAAAGCTCTTTCTAGGATTGAGGCTCTAAAATCCCAGGCCCAGGTCTCTCTAATTCTGAATTGGTTTATTTCTCCTGCGGTGGCCCAGGCGCCCACAGCCAGCCAATGAGCCTGGTGTGCCCAGTGCCCTCGCTGCAGCCCACAGCCCTTCAGCAGGCAGTTGTAAGGGAGCCAAGATGCTCATTGCCTTCTCGAGGACACACAGCTTAATTGCCTCTCCCCGTTCCTCCTGTCCATGCCTGGTTTAATCTGTGCAGCCTTCCCTGTGTAAGTCAAGGCCAGACAAGCTCAGCGGGATGCACTTGGGACTGAGCGTGGAAGCTGGGTTGCAGTGATTTGTGTTGGAACACCAGTGGTGGCTTCTTTCACGTTCTTCAGATGAGGGCTCTTGGGGAATTAGAAGGGCCTTTGGAACTGCCTTCCTCCCCAGCCTGCTCCGTATCTCCTTCACATTTCTTCTGCTAGAGATGGTGCCGGGTTGTTCCTTTGGAGGGCTTGGACACTTGGCGTCTTTGCTCGTATCCTATCAAAATCCCTGGGCTTCACTGGAGGAGTAACAACTTGACCTGCCATCAGGAAATTCCTGAGATGTATGCTCAGCACCAGTCTGAGGAACTGGGGATGTTTAGTCAAGATAAGAGAGAGCCCATGGGGATATGATCCCTGTCTTCATGTGAGAGAGGAAATACTTGTTCCTTATGTCTCCGGGGGTGGGGGGAGGGGCAGGACTTAGACCAGAGAGTGGAAGCTTGGACGGGGTGACATTCAGCGCAGTGTGAAAAGGAACTCACTAAAAAGCAGAGTTTTCAGAAAATAGAATATGTTGTCCAGAGCAGAGTGAATTTCCTCTCCCTGGAAATTTGTGTTCCTCTGATGAGGAGGCTGTGACATGGGGTTTAGGGAATGGCAACTCCAGCCCTGAGTGGAGAATGAGATGGCCATTTACCTCTACACCTATTGGCCTGTGATGGCGCCCTCCACGGTGGCCTTAGGGACAGCTGCCCACAAGGACTGAGCCAGTCCAGGCTCGGGCTCCGGGAGGCACCCCAAAGGATGAAGAGGATCAGGGAAAGAGGAGGCCACTGGCCTCTCTCCCCACGTGCGGCCCATGCTTTTGGTCTTAGCCTTCATTTCTCTGGGTGAGCAGGATGGTGATGGTGGTAGCGGTAGCAGCAAGAGCCTATCAGTGAAAAGGTGGGTCTTTTCTATAGAAAAAAGAGCTTAGTTTGCATGCAGCTGGGCTGTCGTGACTGCTGGCATGACACCTTCCAGATTCACACCTTGCAGGCGATGGAAGAAATCTGCTGGAAACAGCAGTGTGGCAGAGTGGCAGGTCTACCCTTCCAGCAGCCTTGTAAGTTGGCAGCGTGGATGGAGGAGAGCAAGGACTCCACAGGTTGTGACCTTTTCATACTTCGTCATTCTTCCATGCAGGAACATGTGTGTGTGTGTGTGTGTGTGTGAGAGAGAGAGAGAGGGAGAGAGAGAGAGAGAGGGAGAAACACACACACACACACACACACACACACACACAGCAGAATGACATAGGGAGAGATGCACTGGTTTTGTTTTCGTTGTTCCCCTTGTTTCCCTGTGCGAGCTCCACACTAAATAACTCATTTAAATAACTTGGCATCTTTCCATACTTTTAACTATGCTTATAAAAATTATACAGTTAAACACACATAAACATATACATATGTCTACAAGATTTTTAAAAGTAATTTCTTTACAAAATTAATCACATTCATTGCATACTGCTTTTCTTACTCATCAATAATTCATAGAAAAATCCCTCCAAGCCAGCTGGTATACCTCTTACTTCATTCTTTTTATTCCCTGGAAGGGATGGTCTTTATTTTATTCAACCATTCTTATATTGATGGGTATTCACTTTGTCTCCAGTTTTTGTTTTGTTTGTTTGTTTTTTTAACAAATAACTACCTCCATAGACATCCATAAACTGCTTCCATAAACATCCTTGTATATGTGTGTGTATCCTTATGAACTACTGCTTTTATTTCCCAGGGGTAGATTCCCAAGAGTAGGAGTGCTGAGCTGAAGGGTATAGTATTTTTATATTATTTATTTTTATAAATTTATTTTATTTATTTAGTTTTGGCTGTGTTGGGTCTTTGCTGCGCGCAGGCTTTCTCTAGTTGTGGCGAGTGGGGGCTACTCTTCGTTGTGGTGCACGGGCTTCTCATTGCAGTGGCTTCTCTTGTTGCGGAGCACGGGCTCTAGGCGCGCAGGCTTCAGTAGTTGTGGCGCACGGGCTCAGTTACCCCGCGGCATGTGGGATCTTCCTGGACCAGGGCTCGAACCTGTGTCCCCTGCATTGGCAGGCAGATTCTCAATCACTGCGCTACTAGGGAACCCAGTATTTTTATTTTTGATAGACGTTTCCAAACTGTGTTCCCCAAAACTACAACATTTCCATTAGCAGTTGGTGAGAGTACCTGTTTCCCCATCCCCACAGCATGGTTACTTCCTTGTTAGTGTTAGCCTTCTGATGGGTAAACAGTAATATCTCATTGTTACTTTGATTTTCATTTCTCTGACTCCTGTCGAGTCTGAGCATCCTTCATACGATTATTTGCCATTGGCATTGGTCTGCCATGAATTGCCTCCTAGGATCCCAGGGGAAGGGACCAACAAGACTCTGGGTCAACTGGCAAGAAACGGTGTGAACAGCCTTCACCTGGTCCTGGGTGACAGTCGGCTCTCAGTGCCCTTCACCCTCCCCTCCCCCTCCCTCCTCCATCTCTGTCTCCCTCCCCTCCCCCTCCCTTCTCTTCCCCACCTCTCTCCCCCTGGCACAGGTTTTAGAGTCCACAGAAATGAGAAATTAAATCACATTCTCCCAAGGGCCCAGGGTAGGGTAAGGGAAAGCAGAAAACAGAGCTGTAAGCAGGTGAGAGCTGGCAGGCTGGTGTGTGGGTTAGTTGCTCCTTATCCCTTGAGAGGTCCTGGGCTAGTTCCTTAACTTTTTGCTGATGTGAAATCTGCATCTGTGAAATAGGGAACAGACACTTGGCACTTGGTAATGCATCTGTAAGTAGTTCACATGTTGACTGATGCTTACCAAGCTTCAAGTCTGGCTATTCATAGTGTGGTCTGGACCAGAAATACAGAATCTTGGACTGCACCCAGACCCACTGAATCAGACCCTGCATTTTCAAAAGACACCCCCACCACCCCCCGCAAGTGATTCGGATGCACATTAAAGGTTGAGAAGCACTGGCTTAAAGCACATTGATTAAAGCTGTGAGAAAAAAAATAGTAGAACTTGCCCAGAAATGTTGCTGCAATTGCACACTTTTGAGATGCACCAGTAGATCCAGTATAGTATGGACTAGACGGCTCACAGTAGCACAAGTTCTTGCCTCTTGACCGTGAGGTCTCTTAGTAATGTCACCTAACAGAATGCAGCACCCCTCTCCCTTGGTGACAGGGATACCTCAGTTTAAGAAAACTCAACACACCCAAATGCAATTGGTTCTCCCTGTCGTTGAGCCTTATGGGAGCCCCGGGCTCACACTAATCAACAGCCTGCTCCAGCACCCCAGCTCCCTGCCGGGCAGACACTGGATGCTTCAGCTGCCTTGACTGTCAGTCCTGTGCAAACTTCTGTGTTCCCAGCTGCTTACCACTGGCTCTGTCACCCAGCTTCAGCCTTTCTCCTTTGAGCCTGGCTACTGGCTCCACTTCTCCAGTTTTCACACTGAGTTCAGACCTCGTCAGCCTCTAGGTAACGGAGCCCTGGTCCTGGCACTGACACACTTGGCCTGCACTTTCTGCCATCTACCTCCACACAGACATGCCCCCCATTCCCCCTTGCCCTCCATCTCAGCTCCAAGGTGAGAATACCTAGGCCCTGGGGACTGACTAGTCCACCCCTTGAGTCTTATGGTGCTCCTTTAAATAGCGGTGCTCCCAGGAGCATTTCTACTGTGGTTCCGTGGCATTCGAACTTGCTTGGTTTATCCAGGTGGTTTATCCACCAAGGGTCAGCGCTGGAAACAGAATCCACTCCAGCTATTATAAGCAGAAGGGGTTTAGTATTGGGAATTCGGTGCTTATAGCATTGGTGAAGGGGCTGGTTCTAGACTGGGCCTTTTGAATGACCCCTAGATTGTACAGCTGCCAGCCCCACAGCTGTTTCTGGACTCTCCAGGAAGCTGAAGGATCTCAACCCTAAGGTGAGGTCCAGAGATTAGAGTTTGGACAAGAAGCTGCCTCCACTGCCCTGCTTCTTGGATACCTGGAAGCGGCAGCAGGATACCTGGTTTCGGGGTGACCAGCAGTGACAGCCAGGAGCTCCATTCCCTCCCTCCACATCGCGTGGACTTTTGCTCAGCAGACCCTGACTTACATGCAGAGCTCCAGCTGCCTGGGAGTCTGCGAAACATAGTTTCCCTAGGTCTGATCTCCTGAGAGGAGAGTGAGAAGGAGGTCTGGGGAGAACCAACTGCATGTCTACCTCAGACAGGTAGGATTTTGACCGGTGGGGATGGGTGGGGGCATTCTGCACTCACACTCCAGAATTCAGCCTCCACCCAGCCCCAGGGAATGACGGCACAGAGGCCAGACCCCGGGTTCTTCCCAGACTGGGCTGCAGCGCCTTCTGCAGGTGGTGGCCCCCTCTGTGGGTAGGTTCTTCTCTCCCCAGGGACGTGGTTCCACTGCGCCGACAGGGAGAGTTCCTTCACGTCTCTCTGCCGTTCTATGCACATAAAGCATTGCTGCCTTCCTGAGTGCTCCAAAAGCTTTATATTTTTATTTTTACCTAGTTTTGCCTGATTCCAGAGTGACAAGCTTGATAGAGGTGCAGGAAATATGACTGAACTAAGTCATGCCAGCTTCAGCATGAGATGGTGTTTGTTGTGGGTCATTAGGATTTCATGTCCAATCCTGGTCCTCATTATTAAACATGTAAAGGGATGTTCTCCCAGCCCTGTAATTAGCAAGCACTTTTTCCTGCTCATGACATGGTTGTGGAACATGACTGCCTGTGGGCCTTGCGGGGGCGGGGGAGGGGGGATGTGTTTTAGGTGTCAGAGAAATGACAATGATTTGGGTCTCAAAGGGGCCTGTGGGAGAGTTCTGAGTTTGGGGGTGTGAAAGCTGAAAGCAACTTGTGGCTACAAAACTGGCAGGGTGTTTAGTGCCTGGAGGCAAGGGGTGATTGGAAATAGGGGCGAAATGGAATTCAGGAGCTATCTTGTGCCCTGGGCAGAAGCCTCTTGGCCTCCTCTCAGATCCTGACACAGCACCTTATGCAGAGGAGGTGCTCAAAACGGTTTATTTATTACATGCAAGAAAATAAAAAGAGATTCAATGTGGGTAGGAGTTAGGAGGCTCATGATTCTCGGCTTCTCCCAGCTCTGCAGGCAGTAATCATCCCTCAGGCCCCCTGTTTTGGGGGGACAAATCAGGGCAGCTGTATTCAGGGCTCCAGGTTGAGGAGAGAGAAGGTGGCCCCCTGTAGCTTTCCTGGAGAGTGTTTGGAATGAGGCACAGTTTCTGCAGGAGGATGGGTTACCAGCCTTATGGAGCAGAATCCAGAGGGAGTTCTACAGCAGATCCTCACCCTGCTTCCATAACTGAGTGCTGGGATGCACTGTGAATTTTAGTCCCTGGGGGGCCTAGCATCCAAGGCCTTTGTGACTGGCCCGGTGTGCTCCGGCCAGATTGGACGCTCATGCTCCCTTAACTGCTGTGCCAGGCGCTCACCTTCTTATCTTTGCTTGAGCCCCGCCCTGCCTCCTGGGGGGCTTCTCTTCACTTGTCTCCCCCTTGCGAAACCCTCTCTGTCTTTCACGGCCAGCTCGATTACACCTTCTCCATAGCATCCTGTGACCATCAGCCACAGGAGCCCACTCTCGCCCTATCTGAACACCCAGAGCGCTTTTCTCTCCTCCTCTCCTGGCCCTCGCCCCTTTCTGCCCATTCATTAGGCCTGTGGATGCCCTACACGCCTCCCTCCCAGCCCAGCTGTGTCTTCCCAGCTTCTGGCTCAGAGTCAGTGTCAACAATCGTTTGTGGAGTGAATGATTAAAAAGTGAAGGGAATGTGTAACTGATTCACTTTGTTACAAAGCAGAAACTAACACACCACTGTAAAGCAATTATACTCCAATAAAGATGTTAAAAAAAAAAGTGAAGGGAAAATTAATACAGCATTGTAAATCACCCTATACTTCAATAAAAAATTATATCTAGCTCCAACAACAACAACAGCAAAAAGTGGAGCAAAACATCCATTAAACTGAGGGGGATATCCCAAACCAGCTGCAGAGAAAGGATTCTGACAAGAAAGGGCAGCATAGTAGTGTGGTTAAGCTCATGGGTGCTAGGTCCACGCTGCCTGGGTTTGATCCTGACTCCACCACTTATTCTGTGACCTTAGGCAAGCCACTTAACCTCTCTGTGCCTCAGTTTCCTCATCTGTTAAGTAAGGATAAGGATAAAACCTACCTCACAGGGCTGTTGTGAGAATTCAGCTATTATAAAGTATATACAGTTCTTAGAATAGTGCCTGGCACGTAAGAAGTGTTCATGTATGTTAGCACACCCCTCTTCCCCAAATACACTTTCAACACTTTCTTACTTGCTTGTCAGAAGACAGTGCCAGATGTTGGGGGTCTTCGGAGCTCCCGCTGGATCTCCACCTCTGTTTAAATCTATACTTGCAGTCCAGTCAGATGGAGATTGTTCCCTGAGAGGGCTCCATCCTTCTCATGGAAGGGAGGAAGGGCAGAAAGTTCCACTGACCGAGGACTGGCTATGGCCAGGCTCTGTGCGACGGCTCCTGGTACAAAATGCTGTTTAATCTTTACAACAACCTCTAGACGTGTAATAATATTCCCATCTTACAGGAAGCTGAAGCTCAAAGAGCTCAGCTAGTGAGTGGCATGGCTTGCAGCTGAAAAGCAGATCAGGCTCCAAAACCTGCGTTCTCTTGGCTGCCTTGTGTGGTTCCCCCACCTCCTGGGGCTTGGCGATGAGTAGGTGTGTGGTCCCAGCGGGGGCAGGGTGGGCAGGGTGGGCGTATCGGCACTGCCCCGTGCTGCCCCACAGGGGAGCAGTACAGGTGCCGGGAGTGGGAAGAGTGGATGGTGTGTGCAGATCTTCCCGGGCCTGGAAAACCCACAGGCATCCATTAAACCGGTGTTTATCAGTTGCCCCGTGTTGAGCTGTAATAGTTCACAGAATCTGACCTGGATTCCTGTAGCCTTTTGCCAAAATGTCACTGAGGTGTCAGCAAGCCTTGTTTCGGTTTCCTAGTCTATGGATTCTCTTTGTTAGAAAAGGTCCTGGTGGTTCTAAGAATAATTACAACCATTTTTTCTCACTTCAGCTGAGGTGGTATACCAATTTGCTGATTGATACTAGCACCAGCATCATTTGCACAACATTTATGCAGCGACAGTAATGCCAAGTAAACCAGAAGAAATGAGTTCCTACGGCGTTTACAGCCCATCTTAATGTACACTTTGCATATTTAGCATGCATGCTCTATTTGAAGCAAGCTTTCACCATTGGGGTGAGCAAATGATGTCTTATATTTACGTATTTTTTTCCCTGCAGGAGGCATGGGATAAGGACACCTTACCTCTATTTTAAATCTTTAAGTTGAGTTTGTATTTTTGAAAATTTGATTCTGTTTTGACAAGTAAGTTCACCCCAAGGTTCTCTGAGGCAGCAAATATTCAGAGCCCATCTGTCAGCCTTACCAGCTTGAAGGCAGCAGAATTCTGTGGGACAATATATGATTCAAGAGTCACTACCAGTGGTGGACAGTGGGTGGGCCAGAGATGGCACAGTAGTATTCAAACTTGGTCACAATTATCATGTCCCTTACCTACTGCTTACAGCTGTTCACAATGACAGGGCCACCCCTTTCATAAGAAACACCAACACCATCCCACACCCGCCCTGGGGACGTGTCCTGGCCAGAGGGAGTGCACACAGCCCAGCCCCGGTCAGCCCAGCCCCCTCCTCTCGTTTCCCACTCTCCCTGCCTCTCCCTCCCCTCCTCCCTCTCTCACTCTCTCCCTTCATCCCTCCCTTCCATCCTCTGCCTCCCTGCCCCATATATTTCTCTCTTTCTCACTCACTGTTATGGGTTGAATTGTGTCCCCCGACAAATTCATATGTTGGAGTCCTAACCCCCAGTGCCTCAGAATGTGACCTTATTTAGAAATAGGGTCATTACAGAGATAATTAGTTAAGGTGGGCTCATGAGGGTGCGTCCTAATACAATATGATTGATGTCCTTATTAAAAGGGGAAATTGGGACACAGGCATACTTACACAGGGAGAGTACCATGTGGAAATGAAGGCAGAGATCGGGCTTTGCTTCTATAAGCGAAGGACACCAAAGATCAGTAACAAACCACCAGAAGCTAGGGGAGAGGCAGGCAGCAGATGGGTTCTCACAGCCCCCAGGAGGAACAACCCTGCTGACACCTTGGTCTGAGACTCCTAGCCTCTAAAACTGTGGGCCAATAAATTTCTGTTGTTTAGCTACCCAGTTTGTGGTACTTTGTTACAGCAGTCTCCCTCCCCTCCCCTCCCCTCCCCTCCCCTCCCCTCTCCTCTCCCCCCCACCCCACACACAGGAACTTCTTAGTTGTAATGAAGGTGGCTGTGGAGGTGTTGGCCTCTCATGTGGAAGCACCATGCATGTGCCTTCCTTTTTAAAACTGCTCTTGCTCAAGAGTGGAGGTCTGTAAAAACAAACAGAAAACATCTGGTGTGATGCAGAGAGCATGCGTTTTGAGGGTAGATGGACTGCGGTGATTTAAAATCCCAGCTGTGCCATTTTCTAGTTTATTTCACTTCCCTGAGACTTTGCTACCTTGTTGATATATTGGAAATAATACTACTACCTTTGGGGTTGTTTTGAGAACTAAAGAAAACGCAGGTAAAACTCTGAGCGTGATGCTTGATTTACAAGATGATAGCTGCCTTACTTATTATTGATAAACACTTTGTGGGAAATGACTGTAACAGTAGCATGTGGTAGAGGGCAATCCTGGGGTTTGCTTTGCTGAAACACCCTGCATTCTAGCTTCGGGTCTCTGTGCGTGTGTATGAGAGAGAGATTGTTGTGTGTGTTATTCTTTCTTTATGGTTTATAGAGTTTTCCAGCTTTTTTATTTTGAACATGTATTTTACAAACAAGAAATTGATTTTTTTTAAAGGAGAAAGATTTTACTAAGTCTCAAATGAGTAAAACAAGAGTTAAATTCAGCGATTCGATAACAGTTGAAGGTTTTTGAGAAAGGTTCCACTTATACCTAGTTCTTAGGCTTTTTTTATGTCTTGCTCAGATGGCATGTTTTTGTATGTAGTGACTTGCACTTCTAATTAATGTTTATGCCTGGTTGGTTGAATATGCAGTTATATTTAGTAAAGAAAAAACAAGAGTGGGGGGGAGGGGCGTTAGGCTGTGGTTGATGCGGCCCAGAACTGGAAGTCCGAGCCGGCGACCCAGGGCGCCCCCTGCAGGCCGGTGAGATGAGAGGCTCGGCTCCCCCGTGCGGGCGGTGAGGACAGAGGGCTGCTGAAGCCGGGTCAGTGGAGGAGGGATGTTGTCACCATACTTCAAATGGGACAGAGCTCGATTTTGTGATAGCTGAATGGCGTTAGAGCTGTGTCACCGCGACAGGACTGTTTTTGTTTGTTGTGTCGTGTCAGGCAGCCGGCGTGGAAGAAGGGTCCTGCTGCCCAGGAGGCCGTGGCTGGAGGGCGACGTGTCCCTTTAAGGTGTGAGGTGGCCTTCTCCACCGCGCCTGCCTCCTGAGGCCCGGAGGGTTAAAGCCCTGACCGAGCTTGATCATCAGATCCACTCCAAGTGGGAAACACTGGGAAGGGGTTAACGGTGGGGAGAGTACAGATTGCTGTTGTCAATTTTGCCCCCTGGCACCTTGTGGCCCCCTTGCTTCTTTTTGAAAGGGGTTTGGAGGCAGCTTTTAATCGTTGAAGGGAAGCTGTCATCGGAAGGTGGAAGGTCGTTCTAGGCAGAACAGAACAAATGTTCTCTCTCCACAAGGCAGAGGCGGCGTGCCTCTGTGTGTTTGGGATTTATTTTTATTTTCTAATCCTGTTAGCAACAGAAGAAGACTCCGAGGAGCCCCTGATTTTATTCCCATCGGGAGCAGGCAGTTTGTCTGTCATGTGTGGGCACCCTGGCCAGATATCCGGGGCTCCAAGTGTGTTCTCCCCTCCGCGCCCCCGTCCTTCTAGGGGGTGGTCTGGGAATTCAGCTGAGGCCCAGGAGGGGTAAGTGCTGATGGTCGGGTTCTGTCGCCTGTCTGGGGAGTGGGCTGTCCAGCGTCACGGTATAGGAGGGGGAGTGGATTATATCCTGAGTCAGAGGAGACAGTGGTGAAAGAAAGCTGGAAAGAGCATGCAGCACCCTCAGAGCTTCCTTGCTGGGAGGCCCCCCTCCCCTCCGTGTGGGTGCAGGGTCACGCCTCGCCAGCAGGGGTCTCACCTGTGCCACTCCCGGGGCTGCATGCAGGTGGGAGAACCTTCTCGAGGCTCCTCCTTCACAACAGCTTAGAAGCACTGAGCTCTGGAACGTTCCAGCTGAGGGGACTTAGACACCATTTTGAGGCTCCTAGAGAGGAAGTGGCTGATCCCTTGAGAGAAGGGGGGTTTGGGTCCCAGCTGGGGCAGAACTTTCTTGGGGGTGAGGTGAGGGTGAGAATAAAGCCAGAGCATCGTGAACATGAGTGACTGAGGGAGTGACAGTGTATATTTGGCTTCCACAAAGAGCTTTTATCACTTTCCTTAGTGTAATAATATGAAGTAACTTTATTGATTGTGTGATTATCACTTTATTCATGACAACAAGTTGGGGACTGTGACATAAAGAGCCCACATTTAATTTAAAGCATCTTTTCCATAGGAATCAACACCTGGGGCATTCAGATCAATAGTTAAGTGCTACACAGCAGTGAAATGCTGCCCGAAATTAATCAGGAATTCTCACACTTAGTAAAATGTAGTATCTCCAGGGAACCTAGCTTTAAGCTTACTAAGAAGTAATGATCTTAGGGTAAGAGAAAGTAGGAAAACAGGAGGTGTGACTTTAAATGCTGGTGGCAGTTGGCGATGTCACCAAGAAAGGAAAAGTTAAGCCCAGCAGGAATACCTTGGTTTCCTTGCAGCCTCACAATGCAGACAATGGCAGAATGCCTGAAGGGGCTCTGCTGCCTGTAGATAGCACTCAGGTCCCTCTGACCCCAGGGGGTGGCTGAAACAGGTCTGCAGGCCATTGCTCTGGGGCCTGTGTGTAGACAGGAGGTATATACACGTGGCTGGAGCTTCCAGGATGGATTGTTATTTCCGAAGGAGTCTGAGCTGCCCACACCACAAAGCCGCACAGTGAGCAAATCCTCCAAAAGTGCCCCTCGCTGCCCAGATGAGCAGGGCCTTTAGAGCAGTTTAAGCACTTAATTTCCTTTGACTGCTTCTTTTTATTAAAAAAAAAAAAGTAAATAAACCACTTTTAAGCCATTAACCTTTGAAAACTGTATGTTGTTGAAGGATGATTTCTTGTTATTATGTCATCATTTTCTCCCCCATCTAACACATTTCTAACACACACACATGCCTTTTTTTGGAGCAGAAATTTAAATAGAAGTCTTAATAGAAGCCAAATAATTTTGCATGTAGCCTCCCACCTGTGGACTTCATGTGGCATTTTGCCAGTGGGCCTAGATTAAATGAAATAGTATGGATCTAGATATGTGTGTGCTTCTCAAACTTTGGTAAATATCCTGGGACACTTGTGCTGGGGGAATTCTTGGGGGCCCTCCAAATCACAGGATAAATGTACTGCATCTTCCTCCAGAGTCAGTTTTTCTCAAAGATTTGGTAGGGGGAAAATTGGTATATTAAAATATATATGGGTATATTATAGAGTAGAATATTAAAGTTTTATAAAGCTTTTAGAGAAGACACAATTTTACACAGTCGGCAACAGCTATGTCCCAGGTCTCCCATACGCTGGCCTCTGTCCTTTCCCTGGAGAGAAGTTTTAGAAGCCTTGGTCAGTATTTTTTGTGGTGTTGTCATTTTATTATTCTTATAATATTTTCTCATTATGAACTAGAGGTATGAGACAAAAGTGAGGGTTTGGTTATACCTATGAAGCCAAGGAAAGTAACACGAACGTGTCAGGGGTTCCTCAGAGTCAGTGCGGCCACGTCATAATCACAACCTCAAGATACAGGTTCCTAGGTTTCTCCCAGAGGGATTCAGATTCAGTTGGTCTAGGGTGGGTCTCTAAATCTGCATTTTGGACCTACACCCTAAGTGATTCTGGTCTGTAACTAGCTTTGGGAACCGAAGAACCAAACAGTTTATTCTGACTATAGGCACTGGGAAAGGGGCTGCAAACTAGTATCCCACAAACCAGGCAGAAGAGTGTTGTTTTTTGTTTTTTTTTTTCCTGTGGCATTTTTTTCTTAATATGTATTAGTTGCCACCATTTAAAATCAGGATATTTTATACTTTTATTTAAAACTCAGAAGGCAGGACAGTCCTGTGTCTGCCTTCTCTCCAGGTCCCATGGCCAGGACTGAGGCGTGGCGGCTGTGTTGATGGCCCATACTCTCCAGCCCTCCCCAGCACCTCCGCCACACACGCTGCCCCAGCCTCACTCGCTCACGTCACCGTCTGGCCCTATGGGCGCTGGAGGTCTTGACCCTGCTCGGTGAACACGTGGTCCTGCATAATGTTCCTTAATCATAGCGAACAGCTGAGTTACGGGCATCCTGGTCCAGCAAACAGCGGGAGTCTATTGCTGCCCCCACTCCCCCCTCCTGGCCTCAGCGAAACAGCTCACCTTTGTTCCCACCTGGGAAGTGAGTCCTTTTAGAGAGAAAGACTTCAACCGAGGAGTTACTGGGACTCAGAATCCTCACCTCTGCTTGGTACTTCTCCTTGTCTTTCAGTTCCTTCCCTGAGCTTCTGTTTCTGTTTCTGGAGCCCCATGTTTCTCTCACAGACGTGCTCTCCCACAAAACACACACTTGCGCACACACACGTGGATCCCTCCTGGCCATCATTATGGGAATGTTGCCCCAGAGTGCCCCTGCTGACCAGTCAGTTTCATGGCCATGAACGCCCCTTTTCCCTTCACCATTGGTCCTCCCATTCTAAACTCTAGGTCATTCTGTGTTTTGTGTATAAGAAGGAGCCCAAACACCATGAGGAGATAGTTTTTATAGGAAGTCGTGTTCAGAATTCCAAACAACAGACTTGAAGCTATATGCCTTTAGAGTGTGGTATTTCTGTACCCTTGTTGGATGGCCGTGTCTGAACACACGGCTTGGCAGGAAAAGGGGTACCGTCGGCCTGTGCTGGCCCTGCTCAGCAGTCAGAGGCATGACCCCTGCTCCTGTTTTCTTCTGAGATAGTACAGGGGCTCTCTTTTATTCCATGAGGTCAAAGGATGCCATTCAGATTGGCTACTTGACAGGACTGCATCGTTTCTCTTAGTTTTTATTCTAGTGGCCCAAGCCCTGAATCACAGTCTTGCCTAGCAACTTACCCCTTGATGGATTCCAGAGGTGTCACAGAGCATCGCCTCTTCCCTCATTTATCTGAGTAGGTAAAAGCACAGAGATGGTGAATGTCAGTAACCCTTGAAAGGCTTTGAAAGGCAAAGAACATTTTCCTTTTAAAATCTAACCCCTCTCTCGCCTTACCTAGATTGATTCTCTTTGGGCCCTGACAGCGTGTATGCCTTACTATTCCAGAAATGATGAATATAGGCTGCTGGGTGGAATTGCCTTTCTTGCAACCAAACCACCGGATGGCTGGCATTGAGAAACGAGGTCCACCCTCATGGCCCCAAATCCCAGTCTCTTGTCCTGAGCAAATCGCCATTTCCGTGTAAGATTCTAAGCCTCACCTTCCATCTGCTGCCTGGAGCACTGATGGTCACTAGCTTTAGCCCCCGTTGTCCCCATCAGGTACTGGCTTTTCATTCCTTAGAGATGTAAAAAGTAGCCAAATCAGAAAACATTCAGTCTAACTTCACTGTTCGAAAAATGTAGCATCAGAACCAGACCTGCAGGCATGTTTTCTGACACATCCCAATTTCATATATTTCATCTTAATTAAGGGCCAGGTGCTCTCATTTTCATTCAAAACATATGCTAATCAGAGATACATGTATGACCACCATATTTTGCCCAAATCTCACTGAAATGTATAGTGTACAAAGGGAGTATCCCTGGGGCTAATTAACGTTTGCAAACATTTACTTAAAGCAGATGAAAGTTGTATACATTTCTAGAAAAATTAATAAGAGGGAAGGGAGAGGTTTTGCAAAAGGGGGTGTGTTTACCAGTTTCACCATGGCGATGCCCTGGGAGTGTTGGTGCTAACCTGCCAGGGAGACACTGTGGGTTTTTTCCAGTGTGATTTGAGCAGCTTGAATGAGGGCAGCACTGGGGGTACAGTGTTTATTCTGTGCTGTAAATTTAATAAGTAGATTACGTTCAGTCTGGTGGTGCATGTCCAGGCTCTAAAAGGGTAGCACGGCCCTGGTAAGTGGCCCAGCAGGCTCTGAAGCTAATGAGGTATTTATTGGTTGCGGCCTCATTGTCTTATGCTGTGAAGTGCTCTGTGGCTACCCCACTGAGGCTGGGTGTGGCTTCAGTTGCTCCCAAAGTCCTTCATAGACACTGGCCACGGCCTTGGCTGGGTGGTCACAATGTGGAGTCTAGCCATTGCGGAAAAGGCATGTTTTGTCCTTACTGTTTGGTGGTAAGAGTGTGCCTGTCTAGAAAAATTCACTTTAATAAATATAGACTGAGTCCCTACTTCCTGCCAGGCACTGGGCTAGGCAGCAGGGATTCAGATGTAAAGAGACACAGGCCCTGTCCTCCAAGAACTCACAGCTTGATAGGTCAGAGAGGCACACAGGATGATTACAGACACCGTAACCACAGACGTGTCCAAGGCCCGGAGGAAGGAACTACCCAGAGGCTGTGGCCTCTGAGCTGGGATTTAATGAAGAGGAGGGATAAGGACACTGCGGCCGAGAGGAGCAGCAGCACAGAGGCCTTGGCAGGTGGCACGTGCAGGGACTCCAGCTGCTCCGGACTGGATGAGCACAAGGGGAAGGGCTGGGGGGCAGCTGAGGATATGGTCAGACACAGGCAGGGGCTGGGTCGTGGGGGTCTCGTGTTTGTGCTAAGGAGTTGCAGTTAATTCCAAAGGCAGTGAGGAGCATGACGTCACCCCGGGTCAGCACAGAAGACTCTGTAGACATCTGCCTTCTGCCAGAGGGGTCGAACCCCGACGCCATCCTAGCTAAATCATGACATCTTGTTCTTTTGGCAGTCAAAATGCTGAGTTGTAACTCACTTCCATGTATGGGTATAGGCCACACTTTCTGAGCAAGATCCCAAGCTAGTTGCAGACCAGAGATTCAGAGATGAATAGGAAACTAGCCCTGTCCACCTGTCTGTCAGAGGTCCACAGGCCACGGGGGGAGAGGGGGACGGACATGGCTGGACCACTTGTTGTGAGCAGTCATATAGCAGTGATATGAAGCAGTGGCAAAGATTCATTTCAAAGGCAGGCTCTCGGAAGATTTTATATAGGAGTTAGAAATTCCAGATTCCACCAAACTTTTCTTCTGGAGAATTACTTATGGTACTTTATTTAATCTGGCTTCCTTTTTTTTTTTTTTTTTTTTTTTAAGTATAGATAAGTGAGACTTTTTTTTCTTCCCTCTCCTTTTTGTGCCCGGCAATAAACAGATCCCAATATCACCAAAGCTACACTTGAAAAACAGAAACTTTTCTCAAGAACCTCTATACTGAACAGGATTTCAAATACAGTTAGTGCATTTATTTCTCTATTCAATAGTTCCGTCTTTGCTCACTTTCACAGGAAAAGGGGCTTATGAACTCGTTTATTATATTTTAAAAAGTGGACTTTGCTTCTAGTGACTTGACTGCCTGCAGACTGACAGTGCAGGCCCCCTAGGGCCTTGCTGGGTTGATGGGAGCTTCGATGGTGTATGTTTGTAGGTGTGTCTCTGTGGTCAGGAGGCCCAGGTGGTGAGTGAGGCAGAACACCGTCTGTCCAACTGTCGCCCCGAATGCGGGTCCCCACACCTGCACCAGGGCCTGCTTTGTACGCGTGAAGCAGGACAGGTTTATTTCTTTGTCTCCCAGAGGTTTATTGTTTTGACATCCCGGGAAGGGAGAAGGAGAGGAGAAAACAGTCCTCTTGTAGCAGAAAACGTTGCTGTTTGAGAGCCTGACCTCTGTCCCACATGTCCTCGGCTCCCTCGGAACATTCCACGTTAATTACAGTCTGCCGCTGCCACGGCTTTGGAAAACAGATTGTGATTGCAGAACTTGAAGCAGTGAGAAAAGGAAAGGCACAGCCTGCGGGACCGAGGGCCCTGAGGCGGCTTGGAGACTGGCAGCCTGAGGGCAGAGAGGCCCCGGGTGGGGTCCAGTGAGCAGCTGGCCTTAGGGACGCAGGCAAAGAGCAAGGCTGTCAGGCCGTCGGATTCTATCGCCGGGCACCAGGGCTCCAGCTCTCAGATCCCGAAGGGAAGGAATGGTAGCCCTGGCACCTGGGCTCAGCAGCAGGGCAGCGCAGTGACGTGGTGGTTCCCGGGACCTTGACAGTCTGGGCCCACTGGCTGCTGCTCCTCAGCTTGTGTGTGTGTGTGTGTGTGTGTGTTAAAATATATATAACATAAAATTTGCCATTGTAACTGTTTTTAAGTGTTCCATCATTGGCATTAATTCCATTCACAGTGTTGTGCAACCATCATCACTATTTCCGAAATATTTTCATAACCCCCAAACAGAAGCTCTGTACCTGTTAAGCAACAGCTCCGTATCCCCCTGCCCTCCGCCTCTAGTACCCTCTAGTCTCCTTTCTGTGCCTGTGAACTTACCTATTCTAGGTGGTTCATACGCGTGGACTCACAATATTTGTCTCCTCCGCCACTCTGTCGCCTCCAGGCCCCTGGAGCACTCACCCCTCCACCCCCAACACCGGGCCTCTGTCAGTCCTTCCTCCTCATTCACTGCTGAGGCTGTACTCTCCATGGGCCTTTCTTTCTTTGTTTTTAAATTAATTATAGTTGATTTACAAGATTATATTATTTAGTTTCAGGTGTACAGCATAGTGATTTAGTATTTTTGCTGATTATACTCCATTATAGGTTATTAGAAGATAGTGGCTATAATTCTCTATATATATGTACATATGAATGTATAATTATTAATCACCTCTGTCTTTGAGAAAGTCTTGAATGAATAGAGAATTTACTCCACTGAAATATTTGATTGTATAGACGCACACTGTTTCATCAACAGAAGAAGTGGAAAGGCTGTGTATGAGTTTTTGGTACTATGTACCACCTCTGTTATTCTTCTCAAGCGAAGTATTCATGTACTTAAACCATATTCTATTTAATTGTGTTTGATTTTTAAAAATATATATGAATTAAAAACAAAACAAAACAAGGATATACAGTATATCCTTGTTGCTTATCTCATTTTCCATGGGACTTTCTTGATTCCCCTCCACTAGTCTGATCTTTCTCTGTCTGGAACATTTGGTTTGAAGAGGTCTTTCAGCCCAGCTGACTGCTCTGTGTGAAGCTCTATGTGTAAAGGTCTTTAATGCACCCGCACTCCCTTGCTGAACAAGGAGCCCCTGGAGGGAGCAGCAGGACTGCACAGCGTAGCTGCTCGGGGCTGTGCCTGTCTAGATGGAATGATCCCAGGGCGCTCCTGTCCACTGAGGGGCGGTGAGGATGGAATTGTTAGAGGGGCGTTGGGGCCTGGCTGCCTGTGTTTGAACCCAGGCTTCACCACTTATTAGGTGAGTGGCTTCGGCTAAATTTCTCAACCTCTGTAAGCCTCAGGTTCCTCATCTATGAAGTGAGGATAATAATAGCGCCTACCTTACAAGCTTGTGAAGAGTGAATGAACGTGTCAAGTATGTGAAGCACTTAGAATGTGCTTACCTGTGCTGACACGTGCTGCTTTATAAGTGTTTGCCATTATCATTGCCATTGTTGTAACCTGCGCCACAAAGTTGTGAGGATGAAATAAGTCATGTAAGTTGTTTTTAAAGTGGCTGGCATGTAATAAGCATTTAGTAAATGTCAGCTACCAGTATATATGCGTGTGTGTGTGTGCGTGCACGCGCGCATGCATGTGAGCGTATGTATGTATGTATTTTTACAACAAAACCAGGTCAGCTCTGAAACTAGTCCCAGGGGCTGCCTCTAACTTGAAGTTGCTACTGTTCTGATAAAAGGGACGGGAGCACCCCAGGGGCAGAGAAAAACAAACCTGCTGGCATTTCCTGTTCTTTTGAAGACAAGAACAGAGAAAGAGGAAGCCTCAGAAGCTGGATGCCAAGGGAAGGTCTTCCTTAGGAGTGTGGCCAGGTAAAAATCAGTACAGCCTGCACTTGGAGGTGTCATCTGAGTTCACAGCAGTCTTACTAGCATTTTTACCTTTTTTAAAAATTTGGAAACAAAGCATATGAATTTGCATTCCTTTTAACCTCAGGGAAAAGATCCTCACATTCTGTCTGCATTTGGAAGACTGAGTGGGCTTTACTGTTTATGTGGCTGCCTACAGTTTCAATCAAGATTCTCATTTTTTTAAACCCGCAGAAGAAAAGTTATCCTCTGTGGAAACCAAGCTTTACAAAACTTGTCTCTGTGCTCTGATTTTAATAGCCAGTTAAAAGAAACCTTAACCCTGCTTGTTAAGTAGCTGTGTGAAATGTTATCAGGGCATGGAGAAGGGCTGGGGCTGGAGAAGGAATGGCCTCCTGGCAAATTTGTACCTCTTTCTGAAGAAAGCAGAACTCAGACCTAGCTGGGAAGTTGAACCTCAGCTTCCCGAAGGCAGAGGAAATACATGTGTGTATGTGTGTGCATGTGCACGTGTGTGTATGTATATTAGGAATGCACTCTGGGAGCAGAGCATGGTTTCTGGGGCTCACATGTCATCTCTCCTACTCAGAGCCCTTGACCTCTGTGTTTGCACCACCATCACTTTCAGTGCTCCCTCTCTGGCCACATGTGTCCCTCTGCACTGGATGTGGGCTGGTACCATGCCAGAGGGATCCCCCAGTCTCAGCAGGTCCCCTCTACAAGTATGATGAAACAGCATTATTTTTTTTTAAATTATAGTTGATTTACAGTATCATGTTAGTTTCAGGTATACAGCAAAGTGATTCATTTATATTTATGTATTTTTCAGATTATTTTCCATTATAGGTTATTACAAGATATTGAATATAGCTCCCTGTGCTATACAGTATCCCTGTTGCCTATCCATTTTATGCATAGTAGTTTGTATCTGTTAATCCCATACTCCTAATTTATCCCTGTTTCCCGCCCTTTCCCTTTTGGTAAACGTAAGTTTGTTTTCTATGTCTGTGAGTCTCTTTCTGTTTTGTATATAGATTCATTGGTATTATTTTTTAGATTCCACATATACGTGATATCTACAAGATTTATCTTTTTCTGTCTGACTGACTTCACTTAATATGATATTGTCTAGGTCCATCCATGTTGTTGCAAATGGCAATATTTCATTCTTTTTATGGCTGAGTGGTATTCCATTGTGCATATGTACTACATCTTCTTAAGCCAATCATCTGTTGATGGGCATTTGGGTTGTTTCCATGTCTTGGCTATTGTAAATAATGCTGTTATGAACATTGGGGTGCATATATCTCTTCAAATTAGACTTTTCATCTTTTCCACATAAATACCCAGGAGTGGGATTGCAGGATTATATGGTAGCTTTATTTTTAGTTTTTTAAGGAACCTCCATACTATTCTCCATAGTGGTTGTATGAAATTACATTCCTACCAACAGTGTAGGAGGATTCCCTTTTCTCCACATCCTCTCCAGCATTTATTATTTGTAGACTTTTTGATGATAGCCATTCTGACCGGTGTGAGGTGATGTTTCTTTGTGGTTTTGATTTGCAGTTCTCTAATAATTAGCAATGTTGAGTATCTTTTCAAGTGCCTGTTGGCTATTTGCATGTCTTCTTTGGACAAATGTCTATTTAGGTCTTCTGCCCATTTTCGATTGGGTTGTTTGTTCTTTTGATATTGAGTTGTATGAGCTGAAACAGCATAATTTTCCGATTAAGATCAAAGGGGTTTGCTTTTGATCTTAATCAGAAAAGATTAAGTATATGTGTGGGGGGCAGGGGAGACTACGATGCAGACTGGCTGTCAGTAAATGCTTACTGAAGATGAATTGGCCATCAGTCTAATTTCTCCTCTTGCATTTGCCTTAAACCTTAGAAGCAACACTGCTATATATCACATATTCAGCTTGGTTCCCTGAGCCCCTAGCCTTTCCCTGGAAACAAGCAAGATCTCTGAAGCAGCTTGAGTACCCATAGGCCAGGAAAAAGGAGGGGTTCTGATGAATGGTCCTTTCCCCAGCCAGACTGGTTAATGCAGATTCTAAAAGCACCTACCTTTCTTCTATTGAGCTGCTGACCTGCAGCGAGAATCAGACTAAGTGGGGACGCACGGTCCTCCCCAGTGGTCTCTGCCCCGACCAAGAGACGGCAGGGCTTGGGGCCTTACCCAGGGCTCTCCAGGCTGGCTGCCATCTGTAGGTCCTTGCTCTGTATGACCCCTCCCACGTGTTAGCAGGAGTTCTTGCTCATGCACATGTATCCAAGTAACACAATCACTTGAGGAATCACCCTTCAGCATGACCTGAACAACCCACTTCTCCAGTACCACACGCACAGGCACTCAGAGCTGGATGTGGAGACCCTTAGTCTAAGAGACAGGCCTTCGGGCCCTCCCAGCCCCCTCCCTGATCATATGGGACACAGGTTATGTGCCAGACACAGGACTAACAGCAGAAGGAAAGGAGGGAGAACTCTCATCATCTGTCACCTGCTGTGCACCACGGTCTTCAGATGTTATTTCATTTAATTCTCTGGCAATACCTCTCGCGAGGTCTCTCGTTCCTACCATTACGGGGAGAAAACTGAAGCAAAAGGAAAAGAACTTGCATTTGTGGGCACCCGCACCTTCAGGGGCTCTCGGTTCTGCATTACCTCATGTAATGCAGGAACATTGCAGACATCCCAAGGCTCTTTCCTCTACTTTCTCACTCCCCAAAGTGTTGCCTGTGGGCCACAGCAGCATCACCTGGGAGCTTGTCAGAAATGGAGGATCCCACTCCTCTCACCTGCTGAACCCCAGCTACATTTAACTGGATCTCCAGACAGACATTTTGTGTGCACAGTAAGGTTTGCACAGCCGTGCCATTCACCACACAGCTCTTAGGGAAGAGAAGCCTGAGCTGGGAAGAGGAAGAGCGGACTTAGCTGAGAAAACCTTCCTAGGGGTAGACTTGAGCCGAGTCACACGGGAGTGCCACGGAGGAGAGGCGGCACTGCCTGCTCAGAATGGCATCAGCAAATACCTGCCCGGCCCATGCAAGAGGGGCCCCTGACTGTGCAGCCTCGCGGTTCCTGCCCATGTGGACGAGCAGACGGCGTGAAGAGGGAAGAATCGGCACCTTCACAGGCCTCGTGGCCCCATGCATCTGCATCCGGAGACGGGGGCTGCTGGGAGAGGCGGGCAACTCGGAGCTGGCTCCGTGAGACATCTGCACCTGGACGGCCTCTGAGGAGGAGGGCAGAAGCTAGAAGGGCTTCGTTTGGTAAAAGTTTCCTGAGATCCCACGAGGAGTCCGGCTCTGAGCGAGGAGGGGGAGCAGCCTGTGTCAGCAGCCCTGCGCACGTGTGTCTGGGCGGAATGAATGGCAGGAGACCTGGTTGGGCCCCTGTGGGCTCTGTGCGTGTGGGCAGGTGTCTAGGTCTTGGGCGAGGAGCCAGGCGGCTCTGGGGAGGGGAAGGAGGAGGGTCCGGCAGGGAAGGGGAGTGTTGAAGATGCAGGCCCACCCGTGGTATGGTGCAGGTGTGGGCAGGGTGCTGGCGCTGGGCGCCGTGGGGCTTGGCCCGGCTCTGCTGCGTGGGTTCATTCCTTGTCTTCTTTGCCTCCTTCCCAAGGTATGTCCGCAGCCCAGGTTTCTTCTTGCTTTTTCTCAGGCTGGGAACTAGTTGGGAACTTGGGGCCTCCCCAGCAAGACGGCCCTGCAGGTTCCACACAGGGCGGAAAGCAGAGCAGCTCAGCACCCCCCTGACCCTTGGCAGTACCAGAATTTTCAGGATGAAGGCCCCCGCGGGGTGCAGGGGTGGAAATAAGCACCTGATTCTTTTGGCTGTGGTTCTAGTCAGGACGCTGCTTCTTCAGTCAGCAACTGGGCAGCCTGAATGGCCATGGGGAGAAAGGCAGGGAGAGGGCGGCCAGGAGCCCTGGGGGAGGAAGAGCTGCCCCCTGAACAGCCAGAGAGTTCCAGAAGAACAGCTCCAGGAGTGGTGTCCGGCAGCCTGCTGTCGTTGCAGAGGATTCTAATCACTCTCCGCAGGTAGTGGCTTGGACTAGCGTCTAATTTTAAGGCCAATTTTGATCTTTTTTTAATTCCCCTCTTCATGTGCACTCAAATCCCAGTTGGCGGTTCTGGTTCAGGCTAGGCCCCGGCCCTCCACCGCAGAGAGAGCTGAGAAGTCCCAGGCCCTGGGTGCTGTGGGGCTGCAGTTCCTCTCCACAGCGCTCTTCCAGCCCCAGGAGCCCCAGGCGTGCCTGTGGGCACCCGAGTAGAGAGCTGGGTGGGGACAGAGGGCCAGGGTAGTTCCCATCCTTCTCTGCCTTTAGAGGGAGCCCGCCAGGCTCGGCAGAGATTCCGGTGATCCATCTAGAAGGCATGGAGAAGAGACTTGAGCAGATCAGATCCGAGGAGGCAGCTAAGGGGCATGCTTCCAGATTGGAGGGGAGAATATCTCCCTAGGAAATCGGCCCCATGTGGCAGGGAAGCAGGGGACGCTCACCAGCCCTGGACGAGGTGAGGGTGACTATGGTCCGAAAGGAGCAGGGGAAAAGCAGGTTTGCTCTACGTCATCTGCAAAGAAGTCGGCATTTAATGGGCCACACCAGCCAGCGTCTCACAGCGGTCCTTGTCCGCGTCCTCCTGGCCTGGTCCTGTGTTTGGAGAAGTGCACAAAGGTGGGAGGAGTGACCATGTGCCGGCACTCAGGCGGTTGTTGAGGGTGGCACAGAGACACACAGGTCTGAGCTGGGCGCGTCTCCTTGCTGTACAGGCGGGAGAACGAGCCTCAGACAGGGCAGTGACCTGGCCCGTGTCCCTGAGCCAGTCGGTGATCACGGTTACATAGCTGTTGCCATTTACGCCACGCCCAGAGTGCTCAGGACAGAAACCCGGGCTCAGAGCTCCTACCCTCCCTCAGTCCCTCTATCCACCCGTCAGTCCTCAGGTCCTGTCCCACATCTGCTGACCATCTCCTGAATCCTCCTCTTCCCTCCTGCCCCGACACCACCGCCATGCTCCCCTGGGTCACTGCAGCAGCCCCCAGCCGTGTGGCTGCTTTCAGCCCTGCCTTCTCCAGGCCATCCCTCGCCCAGCCGGTGACCTTCCTCATACATAGGCTGCCTTGCTTTAACCCTTTGTTATCCTCGGCATCAAGGTCAGCCTCCCTGACCTTCCTCACAGGACCCTTCCTAGTCTGGCCCCTGCCCGCCGCCCATCTCATGTCCACCTCCAGCGCGGGCTGGACTGTGCTCAGTTCCCCAGGCCAGGTGTGCTGTGGCCCACCTCTGCTCTTCACCTGCCTGAGTCTTCACATCGGGGCTCACATACCAGTTTCTCCAGGAAGGCTTCCTTGAACCCCTCAAGACTGGGTGAGGAGCCTCTCTTTGGGGGTCTTAAAACTCCCCATTGCTGTGCCATCCTGTCTCTTATCGCCCAGAATTGTGATTGCCTGTTGGCTGGTCTGCATCCTTCCCAGACACTAAGCTCCACGAGGGTAGGAATCATAGTTGTCTTTCCTGTTTATTGTTGTATCCCAGGGCCTAGAATGGTGTCTAGCACATAGTAGGTTTTCAGTAAGTATTTCTTCAATTAATAAATGTGCCAGGCTCTCCCCTGGCACTTCAACTTAAGCCTCAAAGAGATCTCATTCTCTCAGGTTTACAGATGCCCACACTCAGAGAGTTAAATAACTGGCTGGAGGCCCTACCTCTGGGAAAGGGCAGCCCTGAGACTGCAGCCCAGGCCTGACTCCACAGCCCCTGCTCTGTATCCCTGTGCTTGTTGAATGGAACTGCAGGTCTGCGGTCTCTGCTGGACGCCCTGGCATGTTTAGAGACCGGGAGGGGCCTCAGTCCCAGCAACCCATGCACAGGGAGCTGCCGAGATTCCAGGCCATCTTTGAGGAGTTGTTTATTTTCTGAGCCAGACAGTTCTGATAACCCCCTGGTAATGTTGCTCTTTGATTCAGCCTAGCTCAACTGCGATCTGAGCTGGCCTGTCAGGAGGACAGCTTGTTTTGTGGAATTTCTTCTTTCCTTCTTTGAAAGAAAGAAAACAGCGAAGACAGCGCAGTGGAGTGCCAAGCCGCGGGGCTTCGGGGCACAGAGGGCAGCCAGCTGTGAGGGGACGCTGGCAGGCCAGGAACAAGCTGGGTGTTTGGGTGGGCTGGAGGCCAGGCCTGTGTGGCTCAGGTGTGCTCTTTACAGATGACCTCTAATGCTGCCGCCCCGCCCCGCCCTGCATACGGCCCCCATGCTGCCCTTGTGTGAGGAGAGGCTTAAAGAGCCCCAGACTCTTTCTGCATCTGGGCCACCACGGAGTTGCAGGAGGCCCACACAGCACAGAAGGCAGAGGTGAAGGCATGGCTGCCTCCGGGCAGCCCTGGGGTAAAGGAGGAGGCTGGCCCAGCCCGCCATCCAGGGCCTCTTTCCTGTGCTGAGCACATTGGTTGTGCCATCACCACCCCCAAAGGGCGAGGCTCTGAGGGGCCCAAGAGCGTGAACTAAACCAGGTCAGCCGCGGGGGGAATAGTCAGAATGAGCCCAGGATGGGGGTGGTCTCCCTTCATCCGTCCTGGACTCTGTCAGCTTGTCACCATACACAGATGGTGGCTCATAAACGCCCACCACAGCCCACAGGCAGGGCAGGGCTCTTGGGATGTGAGGGGCACAGGGAGGTGAACGCCTGCTCCCTTTCTCTCTGACTTCACTGCAGGGCCAGGGTTGGGGATGGGACTCTCTGACACTGGTCCCAAGTCACTGTCCCTTGCAGAGAGGCTGGAAAGGGGTGGAGCCTTGGGGGCAAACCTAGATATTCTCTCTCCAGAGCACACACCCCTTCTCTGAACCATCCTGCAGGGACCCCATTGAGCCTCCTTCTGTTCTCAACCTGAACTTCCAAATGACAATAGTTTCTTTGCCTACTTGACCTCATGCAGGAGGATTTAGAATGCTTGAATAATTTAAGTCTCATGGGGATGGCCCTTTGTCCACATGAAGACATTGCGGCCACACAGATGAAGCATGGACTCTGGAGGGTTTCAGTGTTTTGAGAGAATTTGGGAGTGGCTGCCTTTGTGGCCTCCCTTTCTTACCCTGAGCTCCTTTGGCTGGCAGGATGCCCGTCTCCGGCATTGCCAGAGAGACTTCCCTGCCAAGAGCCAAGGTGAGCCGTCCCCAGTGTGGTGACTACTCGTCCCATCCTCAATGGTTCCTGCGGGACAGAGGTCTCTGTGTGATTCACCTTTGTGTCCTCAGTTTCCTGCACACTCTAGGCCGCTGGGATGGGTCCCTGCGGTTGGGTTCCAAAGACTGATGGGGTCCTGGGATTGTGTGCAGGGGTGGGGGGTTTGCAGAGAGCATCCTTGGGTGGTTAAACTTACTAGATGACAGCAAGTGAAGAACAGGCAGCAAGGGCTGACCTAAGTATTTTAGGGAAAGAACTGATGTACTATGACCCTAAAAAAGCGTGTGTTTTTCCTTGGTCCGAATCTGGAAAAGCATGAGACAAAAGCTGAGGCTGCCGTCTTGCTGGTGTGGGAGAGGGCCCTCAGGCAGCTTTGTGGTGCCCGGGCATGTGAACTGTTATGTCTCATCTGGGTGATCTTGTGCAAGTTGCTTCCACTCTCTATGTGCCTGGGTGATCTCTAGAGGTTTTTTCACCTACGGGATTTTGGTTCCAGGGCCAGAGCCACGACTGGAACCAGGCTTCCTGCCTCTAAGTGCACCTGGGGCAGGGAGCACGCCGGCTCACTCCTGCTTTCCTTCTACCCTCACAGAGCCTGCTCCACGGTTGGGACTGGCCTGATGAAATTCAGACCCCGCCCCCAGTCTTGGTGTGTGAAATCCCCTGTCCTGTCTTCTGCTCCACCAACCAGACCTCCCCTGAGAACCCATTCTCTGAGTTCTTTCTCACTCCAGCTCTGAACTTGGTGAGAGCACAGGAGATTGAGAGCCCACCCTGTAGGCTCCACACCTTCATGGGCCCCTCTGGGAGCGCAGCACTAAGCAGGGAGGGCACTTCCTCCTGCCCCCGCAGCCTCACCTCTGGGCTTAGCCTCGCAGGAGGGCTGTGTGACCATAAGCACATTGCTTAACCTCTCTGAGCCTTCACTTCCTCATCCGTACTGACTAGATGTTGTCGTGAGGGATTGAGAGAATGTATGTAAAGCTGAGTAAGGGCTGCTGAGTGGTGGCAGCTCCTCTTCCTCCTCCTCATTATTTCAGGTGCGGCGCTTGGTCTGTACCAGGCTTTGAACAGATATTTACTGAAGACTTAGGGATATGGGTGAGAAGGAGTTGATGAGGGCAGAGGCCTCTGGTGCTGGGGAAACTGGAGGAGAGACTCCAGGGGTCATCTCCATGGGGCAGGGGTGGGAACTGAGCCACAGAGAATCCACACTGCTTCCCACTGAAGGTGACGTGTGTCTTTGGCTTCCATCATCTCGTCTGATGGGATTGTTGTACCTGCGTTATCTCATAAAATCCTCACAACCCTGTTTCCATATGGGAAGACTGAAGCACAAAGCACTTTAGCACCTTGTGCAGGGTAGTGAGCAGCACACCAGGATGTGAACGCGGACTGTCTGCCTCAGAACCTCTTAACCCCGTCATGCACCGGCACTTTTTTTCAAGTCAGTGGACAGCTAATACATACCTGCCTCCCCCTCCACCCCAGACTGACTGCTAATCCCTGGGGATGGAAGGCGGCAGACCTGGGCCCTCCCTCCTGGCACCATAA
Source organism: Mesoplodon bidens (assembly GCF_964165515.1). NCBI lineage: Eukaryota > Metazoa > Chordata > Mammalia > Artiodactyla > Ziphiidae > Mesoplodon > Mesoplodon bidens. Next base: position 109,974,701 of record NC_138161.1, on the reverse strand, counting down.
GAGCCCTGCTTCCAGGAAGCATCTCCCCAGCAGGCCCCCAGGACTGTGCAACGTGAGAAGGCTCAGCACATACTAGCATAAAAATTTGCAAGTGGCCGTGCCACCTATTTCATGGCCATTTTCATGATAAAATATCACTGCTACTCATGTGGTTTTCATTTCTTTATAAAATTATTAAAAATACCTTTCTTTTCCCCTCTGAGTATGATCGTCAGGCCAGCAGCATCAGCATTACCTGGGAGCTTGTCAGAAATGCAGCATCTGAATGAGAATCTGCATTTTAACAAGATCCCAGGTGAGTCCCTGGCATGGTGACATCTGAGAAGTGCTGCTGCCCGTGATAGGCTCCTGTGGGGCAGGGCCTGTGTCTGGCTGGTTGCTGTCCCCCCACGGTGCTTTGCCGTGTGCCTGACAGGTGAGAGGAGATCCCCAGTGTTTGTGTCAACATGCCGATCACTTGTTTCACCCTTGACCGAGACCCATGCCACAATGTGTGGGACAGCGAGCAGGGGCAGGCAAAGGCAGGGGTCAGCTGAGATGAAGTGGGACAGCTCACAGACTGCTTCTGGGCTTGCGAAGTAACACATTTTCCTGGAGCTCGGTTGCCTTTGTGCCCGGCTCAGCCACACCAGGGTGAAGGACACCGGGCTGGACTGGTGTTGAGCTTAATTCGGGCACAAGGTTAAATTCCACCCGTGGTCCTCCCCATCACTCTTACTGCACACGCCTATGCTCTGCTCACTGCCCCGGAAAACACCCGGCATGTGTCCTGGGCACTTCTCTCCCGTGTCCGCTAGTGCCACGGGGCTGTTGGGAGCAGTGAGCCGGTTCTGAAGGTGACTCTCTCTGGCTTTGTCTTCACCCTGATGAAAGTCCCTCCCTCAGCCCGACTTCTGGGAAAGGGCAGGATTGTGGAGCTGAGCTGGGGCCCCCTGCACGTGGGTTGTGACCAGCCCAGCCTGCTGGCTGCAGGCCCTGCAGTCTCCTGGTTGGTCCCAGGGCTCACACCAGATCTGAGCTGCTCCCTAGCAGTGATGTACAAGCCCCGCTACTTGGAAGCTAGGGGCTCTTTCAGAGCCAGCGCTGGGAAGGGCATTGTCCACAGGGCTGTGGGCACCACTGGGTCAGGTTACATCTGCGGCTCTTCATGGCTCACCTTTGTCACACCCGCATCTCATCACAGGTGTGGATTCTAGAGCTCAAGGGACCACCTTTTCACCCTTGCCTTCTCTATCCTCACGCTGGAGGAGACCTGGCTCCCCCAGATGAAGACCCGCATGGCCCCAGCTCACAGGGTCCAGGGCGCACTGTCTCCCAACTGCCTTTCTGAACTGTTGTTCCACCACCTTCATCAATATTCTCCTCTTTTAAATTTCTGCTATCTGATCTTACAGTCCCTTATTCTTTTGTTCATTCTTTTTTTTTTTACATCTTTATTGGAGTACAATTGCTTCACAATAGTGTGTTAGTTTCTGCTTTATAACAAAGTGAATCAGTTATACATATGTTCCCGTATCTCCTCCCTCTTGTGTCTCCCTCCCTCCCACTCTCCCTATCCCACCCATCCAGGTGGTCACAAAGCACCGAGCTGACCTCTCTGTGCTGAGGCTGCTTCCCACTAGCTACCTGTTTTACGTTTGGTAGTGTATATATGTCCATGCCACTCTCTCACTTTGTCACAGCTTACCCTTCCCCCTCCCCATATCCTCAAGTCCATTCTCTAGTAGGTCTGTGTCTTTATTCCTGTCTTACCCCTAGGTTCTTCATGACATTTTTTTCTTATATTCCATATATATGTGTTAGCATACAGTATTTGTCTTTCTCTTTCTGACTTACTTCACTCTGTATGACAGACTCTAGGTCCATCCACCTCACTACAAATAACTCAATTTCGTTTCTTTTTATGGCTAATATTCCATTGTATATATGTGCCACATCTTCTTTATCCATTCATCCAATGATGGACACTTAGGTTGTTTCCATCTCCCGGCTATTGTAAATAGAGCTGCAATGAACATTTTGGTACATGACTCTTTTTGAATTATGGTTTTCTCAGGGTATATGCCCAGTAGTGGGGTTGCTGGGTCATATGGTAGTTCTATTTGTAGTTTTTTAAGGAACCTCCATATTGTTCTCTATAGTGGCTGTACGAATTCACATTCCCACCAGCAGTGCAAGAGTGTTCCCTTTGCTCCACACCCTCTCCAGCATTTATTGTTTCTAGATTTTTTGATGATGGCCATTCTGACTGGTGTGAGATGATATCTCATTGTAGTTTTGATTTGCATTTCTTTAATGATGTTGAGCATTCTTTCATGTGTTTGTTGGCAATCTGTGTATCTTCTTTGGAGAAATGTCTATTTAGGTCTTCTGGCCATTTTGGGATTGGATTGTTTGTTTTTTTGTTATTGAGCTGCATGAGCTGCTTATAAATTTTGGAGGTTAATCCTTTGTCAGTTGCTTCATTTGGAAATATTTTCTCCCACTCTGAGGTTTGTCTTTTGGTCTTGTTTCCTTTGCTGTGCAAAAGCTTTGTAGTTTCATTAGGTCCCATTTGTTTATTTTTGTTTTTATTTCCATTTCTCTAGGAGGTGGGTCCAAAAGGATCTTGCTGTGATTTAAGTCATAGAGTGTTCTGCCTATGTTTTCCTCTAAGAGTTTGGTGGTTTCTGGCCTTACATTTAGGTCTTTAATCCATTTTGAGCTTATTTTTGTGTATGGTGTTAGGGAGTGTTCTAATCTAATACTTTTATATGTACCTGTCCAGTTTTCCCAGCACCACTTATTGAAGAGGCTGTCCTTTCTCCACTGTACATTCCTGCCTCCTTTATCAAAGATAAGGTGACCATATGTGCATGGGTTTATCTCTGGGCTTTCTATCCTGTTCCATTGATCTATATTTCTGTTTTTGTGCCAGTACCATACTGTCTTGATTCCTGTAGCTTTGTAGTATAGTCTGAAGTCAGGGAGCCTGATTCCTCCAGCTCCGTTTTTCATTCTCAATATTGCATTGGCGGGCTTCCCTGGTGGCGCAGTGGTTGGGAGTCCGCCTGCCGATGTGGGGGGCGTGGGTTCGTGCCCCAGTCCGGGAGGATCCCACGTGCCATGGAGCGGCTGGGCCCGTGAGCCATGGCCGCTGAGCCTGCGTGGCTGGAGCCTGTGCTCTGCAGCGGGAGAGGCCGCAGCGGTGAGAGGCCCGCCTACAGCAAAAAAAAAAAAAAGATTGCATTGGCTATTCAGGGTCTTTTGTGTTTCCATACAAATTGTGAAATTTTTTGTTCTACTTCTGTGAAAAATGCCAGTGGTAGTTTGATAGGGATTGTATTGAATCTGTAGATTGATTTGGGTAGTAGAGTCATTTTCACAATGTTGATTCTTCCAAACCAAGAACATGGTATCTCTCTCCATCTCTTTGTATCATCTTTAATTTCTTTCATCAATGTCTTATAATTTTCTGCATACAGGTCTTTTGTCGGCTTAGGTAGGTTTATTCCTAGATATTTTATTCTTTTTGTTGCAATGGTAAATGGGAGTGTTTTCTTAATTTCACTTTCAGATTTTTCATAATTAGTGTGTAAGAATGCCAGAGATTTCTGTGCATTAATTTTGTATCCTGCTACTTTACCAGATTCACTGATAAGCTCTAGTAGTTTTCTGGTAGCATCTTTCGGATTCTGTATGTATAGTATCATGTCATCTGCAAACAGTGACAGCTTTACTTCTTTTCCAATCTGGATTCCTTTTATTTCCTTTTCTTCTCTCATTGCTGTGGCTAGAACTTTTAAAACTATGTTGAATAAGAGTGGTGAGAGTGGGCAACCTTGTCTTGTTCCTGATCTTAGTGGAAATGCTTTCAGTTTTTCACCATTGAGGACGATGTTGGCTGTGGTTTTGTCACATATGGCCTTAATTATGTTGAGGAAAGTTCCCTCTATGCCTACTTTCTGCAGGGTTTTTATCATAAATGGGTGTTGAATTTTGTCAAAAGCTTTCTCTGCATCTATTGAGATGATCATATGGTTTTTCTCCTTCAATTTGTTAATATGGTGTATCACATTGATTGATTTGTGTATATTGAAGAATCCTTGCATTCCTGTAATAAACCACACTTGATTATGGTGTATGATCCTTTTAATGTGCTGTTGGATTCTGTTTGCCAGTATTTTGTTGAGGATTTTTGCATCTACGTTCATCAGTGATATTGGCCTGTAGTTTTCTTTCTTTGTGACATCCTTGTCTGGTTTTGGTATCAGGGTGATGGTGGCCTTGTAGAATGAGTTTGGGAGTGTTCCTCCCTCTGATATATTTTGGAAGAGTTTCAGAAGGATAGGTGTTAGCTCTTCTGTAAATGTTTGATAGAATTCACCTGTGAAGCCATCTGGTCCTGGGCTTTTGTTTGTTGGAAGATTTTTAATCACATTCTTGATTTCAGTGCTTGTGATTGGTCTGTTCATATTTTCTATTTCTTCCTGATTCAGTCTCGGCAGGTTGTGCATTTCTAAGAATTTGTCCATTTCTTCCAGGTTGTCCATTTTATTGGCATAGAGTTTCTTGTAGTAATCTCTCATGGTCTTTTGTATTTCTGCAGTGTCAGTTGTTACTTCTCCTTTTTCATTTCTAATTCTATTGATTTGAGTCTTCTCCCTTTTTTTCTTGATGAGTCTGGCTAATGGTTTATCAATTTTGTTTATCTTCTCAAAGAACCAGCTTTTAGTTTTACTGATCTTTGCTATCGTTTCCTTCCTTTCTTTCTGATCACATCTTTATGATTTCTTTCCTTCTGCTAACTTTGGGGTTTTTAAATTCTTCTTTCTCTAATTGCTTTAGGTGCAAGGTTAGGTTGTTTATTCGAGATGTTTCCTGTTTCTTAAGGTAGGATTGTATTGCTATAAACTTCCCTCTTAGAACTGCTTTTGCTGCATCCCATAGGTTTTGGGTCGTCGTGTCTCCATTGTCATTTGTTTCTAGGTATTTCTTTATTTCCTGTTTGATTTCTTCAGTGATCACTTCGTTATTAAGTAGTGTATTGTTTAGCCTCCATGTGTGTGTATTTTTTACAGATATTTTCCTATAACTGATATCTAGTCTCATAGCGTTGTGGTCGGAAAAGATACTTGATACAATTTCAATTTTCTTAAATTTACAAGGCTTGATTTGTGACCCAAGATATGATCTATCCTGGAGAATGTTCCATGAGCACTTGAAAAAAATGTGTATTCTGTTGTTTTAGGATGAAATGTCCTACCAATTAAGTCCATCTTGTTTAATGTATCATTTAAAGCTTGTGTTTCCTTATTTATTTTCATTTTGGATGATCTGTCCATTGGTGAAATTGGGGTGTTAAAGTCCCCTGCTATGAATGTGTTACTGTCGATTTCCCCTTTTATGGCTGTTAGTATTTGCCTTATGTATTGAGGTGCTCCTCTGTTGGGTGCATAAATATTTACAATTGTTCTATGTTCTTCTTGAATTGATCCTTTGATCATTATGTAGTGTTCTTCTTTGTCTCTTCTAATAGTCTTTATTTTAAAGTCTATTTTGTCTGATATGAGAATTGCTACTCAGCTTTCTTTTGGTTTCCATTTGCATGGAATATCTTTTTCCATCCCCTTACTTTCAGTCTGTATGTGTCTCTAGGTCTGAAGTGGGTCTCTTGTAGACAGCATATATATGGGTCTTGTTTTTGTATCCATTCAGCCAATCTGTTTCTTTTGGTGGGAGCATTTAGTCCATTTACATTTAAGGTAATTATGGATATGTATGTTCCTATTCCCATTGTCTTAACTGTTTTGGGTTTGTTATTGTAGGTCTTTTCCTTCTCTTGTATTTCTTGCCTAGAGAAGTTCCTTTAGCATTTGTTGTAAAGCTGGTTTGGTGGTGCTGAACTCTCTCAGCTTTTGCTTGTCTGTAAAGGTTTTAATTTCTCCATCAAATCTGAATGAGATCCTTGCTGGGTAGAGTAATCTTGGTTGTAGGTTTTTCCTCCTTCATCACTTTAAATATATCCTGCCACTCCCTTCTGGCTTGCAGAGTTTCTGCTGAAATTTCAGCTGTTAACCTTTTGGGGACTCCCCTGTGTGTTATTTGTTGTTTTTCCCTTGCTGCTTTTAATATTTTTTCTTTGTATTTAATTTTTGATAGTTTGATTAATATGTGTCTTGGCATGTTTCTCCTTTGATTTATCCTGTATGGGACTCTCTGTGCTTCCTGGACTTGATTAACTATTTCCTTTCCCATATTAGGGAAGTTGTCAACTATAATCTCTTCAGATATTTTCTCAGTCCCTTTCTTCTTCTCTTCTTCTTCTGGAACCCCTATAATTCGAATGTTGGTGCATTTAATGTTGTCCCAGAGGTCTCTGAAACTGTCCTCTGTTCTTTTCATTCTTTTTTCTTTATTTTGCTCTGCATCACTTATTTCCACTATTTTATCTTCCACCTCACTTATCCGTTCTTCTGCCTCAGTTATTCTGCTATTGATCCCATCTAGAGTATTTTTCATTTCATTTATTGTGTTTTTAATCGATGCTTGATTCATCTTTAGTTCTTCTAGGTCCTTGTTAACTGTTTCTTGCATTTTGTCTATTCTATTTCCAAGATTTTGGATCTTGGAAATAGAATCTTGGATCATCTTTACCATCATTATTCTGAATTCTTTTTCAGGTAGACTGCCTATTACCTCTTCATTTGTTAGGTCTGGTAGGTTTTTATCTTGCTCCTTCACCTGCTGTGTGTTTTTCTGTCTTCTCATTTTGCTTATGTTACTGTGTTTGGGGTCTCCTTTTTTTCAGGCTGCAGGTTTGTAGTTCCCGTTGTTTTTGGTGTCTGTCCCCAGTGGCTAAAGTTGGTTCAGTGAGTTGTGTAGGTTTCCTGGTGGATGGGACCAGTGCCTGTGTTCTGGTGGATGAGGCTGGATCTTGTCTTTCTGGTGGGCAGGTCCACGTCTGGTGGTGTGTTTTGGGGTGTCTGTGGCCTTATTATGATTTTAGGCAGCCTCTCTGCTAATGGGTAGGGCTGTGTTCCTGTCTTGCTAGTTTTTTGGCATAAGGTGTCCAGCACTGTAGCTTGCTGGTCGTTGAGTGAAGCTGGGTGTTGGTGTTGAGATGGAGATCTCTGGGAGATTTTCACCGTTTTTTATTATTTGGAGCTGGGAGGTCTCTTGTGGACCAGTGTCCTGAAGTTGGCTCTCCCACCTCAGAGGCACAGCACTGACTCCTGGCTGCAGCACCAAGAGCCTTTCATCCACATGGCTCAGAATAAAAGGGAGAACAGAAAGAAAGAAAGAAAGAGAGAGAGAGAGAGAGAGAGAGAAAGAAAGGAAGGAAAGAAGGAAAGAGAAAGAGGATAAAATAAAGTATGATAAAATAAAGTTATTAAAATAAAAAATAATTACGAAAAAAAATTTTTTTAAGAAAAAAGAAAAGGACGGATAGAACCCTAGGACAAATGGTGGAAGCAAAGCTATACAGACACAGTCTCACACAGAAGCATACACATACACACTCACAAAAAGAGGAAAAGGGAAAAAAATAATAAATCTTGCTCTCAAATTCCACCTCCTCAATTTGGGATGATTCGTTGTCTATTCATGTATTCCAGAGATGCAGCATACATCCAGTTGATTGTGGACATTTAATCCACTGCTTCTGAGGCTGCTTGGAGAGATTTCCCTTTCTCTTCTTTGTTCGCACAGCTTCCGGGGCTCAGCTTTGGATTTGGCCCCGCCTCTGCGTGTAGGTCTCCAGAGGGCGTCTGTTCTTCACTCAGATAGGACGTGGTTATAGGAGCAGCTGCTTCGGGGGCTCTGGCTCACTCGGGCCGGGGGGAGGGAGGGGTGAGGATGTGGGGTGAGCGTGCAGCGGCAGAGGCCAGCGGGACGTTGCCCCAGCCTGAGGCGCGCTGTGCATTCTCCCGGGGAAGTTGTCCCTGGATCCCGGGACCCTGGCAGTGGCGGGCTGCACAGGCTCCCCGGAAGGGAGGTGTGGACAGTGACCTGTGCTCGCACACAGGCTTCTTGGTGGCGGCAGCAGCAGCAGCCTTAGCGTCTCATTCCCGTCTCTGGGGTCCACGCTGTTAGCCGTGGCTCACACCCGTCTCTGGAGCTCCTTTAAGCAGCGCTCTTAATCTCCTCTCCTCGCGCACCAGGAAACAAAGAGGGAAGGAAAAGTCTCTTGTCTCTTCGGTAGGTCCAGACTTTTCCCCGGACTCCCTCCCGGCTAGCTGTGGTGCACTAACCTCCTGCAGGCTGTGTTCACGCCGCCAACCCCAGTCCTCTCCCTGCGCTCCGACCGAAGCCCGAGCCTCAGCTCCCAGCCCCCGCGCACCCTGGCGGGTGAGCAGACAAGCCTCTCGGGCTGGTGAGTGCCGGTCGGCACCGATCCTCTGTGCGGGAATCTCTCCGCTTTGCCCTCCGCACCCGTTGCGGCGCTCTCCTCCGCGGCTCCGAAGCTCCCCCCCTCTGCCACCCGCAGTCTCCACCCGCGAAGGGGCTCCTAGTGTGTGGAAAATTTTCCTCCTTCACAGCTCCCTCCTGCTGGTGCAGATCCCGTCCCTACTCTTTTGTCTCTGTTTTTCTTTTGCCCTACCCAGGTACGTGGGGAGTTTCTTGCCTTTTGGGAAGTCTGAGGTCTTCTGCCAGCGTTCAGTAGGTGTTCTGTAGGAGTTGTTTCACGTGTAGATGTATTTCTGGTGTATCTGTGGGGAGGAAGGTGATCTCCGTGTCTTACTCTTCCGCCGTCTTCCCCCTCTCTCAAAATGTTTAACTTCTAAGCTTCAGTTTTCTACTGGTAGTGTTGGAGGGTCTTTTGCAGAGGTGGGGGGTGGCTGTGCCTCACCGTAAGGACAAGGACACTGGCAGCAGAAGTTCTGGGAAGTCCTCCTTGGCGTGAGCCTTCCCAGAGTCCGCCATTAGCTCCATCAAAGAGCCCAGCTAGACTCCAGTGTTGTTCATTCATTCTTTAATCCATTCATCCATTCATTCATTTGAAACTTAGCCGTTCTCACGGGTGTGCTGGGAATCAAATGCCCATGCTAGGCTCTCAAGACATAAAGGTGAATAAGGCATACCCTGCTTATCAATCCAGAGCTTCCTCACGCCCTCCCTACTCCAGCAAATTCTTTCATTCATCTTTTATTGATTCCTTATCGCATTTCCAAGGGGCCCTCACAGACGATTTCTCTTTCTCAGGTCCTTCTTGCACCCCAGCTCCTCTATCTCCAGAGATGACTTCACCTCTTATCTTCCCAAGATTTAGAGTTGACCAAAAATGAGCTTTTAAAATATCCCTTGCTCGAACCTCAGGGCCACTGCACCTTCTGACTTCTGTCCCTCCTTCAGGCTCAGATGCATCCCAGGATTTCCCTCTTCTTGGCAAACTCTTCTGCTTGGCTCCTCTGACCTTGGGCAAATGTTTTATGTCTTCCTATCACACTTATCTATAAAATGGAGATAATAGTTCTTACCTCATGGGTTTGTTACAAACATTAAATGAACTTAAAACGGCCTGGCACATAGTACTCACTAAATATTAGCCATTATCATGATTATCGTTCCTCAGAGTGCCACCCTGCCATTCATCCTGTTTCCTTTCTCTTCAGCCTGGCACACGCATCCCTTTCCCTTGGCATGTGGCTTCGCGTCCCTCTCTGTAAATACGCTTCCCTCTGCCCTCTCTTTGCTGCCGGTGTATCTGTCTGCCCTGCCTCTGCTCCCCCTGCTCTTGTGTCCCCAGGGCCAAGTGTCTGGCCTCTTAGGCTCCATCACTCACCTCCCAAAGGTCTCGGGCACCTCCTGCAGCATTTCTGGGTCTTCATTCTCTATGGCTTTCAACACTGTCACGTTCCAGGCATGTGGTGAGGTGCTGAGGGGCAGTTTAGATTGGGGGGGTGAACCAGGGGAGCTAGGAAAGACTGACAATCTAGAAAATGAGAGGTGGGCCCCAGAGACTCCCAAGGGGCCGACTGGCAGCTTCCATGGGGATGTGGTCAGAGGGGCTCTATCTCAGCTCCCTGTCCCTGGAGGAGAGTGCCTTTTTAAAAAAAATTTTATTAAGTATAGTTGATAAACAGTGATGTGTTAATTTCTGCTGCACAGCAAAATGATTCAGTTATACATATATATACATTCTTTTTCATATTCTTTTCCATTATGGTCTATCACAGGATATTGAACAGTTCCCTGTGCTATACAGTAGTTGAATATAGTTCCCTGTGCTATACAGTAGGACCTTATTGTTTTATCCATCCTATGTATAATAGTTTGCGTTTGCTAATCCCAAACTCCCAGTCCATCTCTCCCCATCTCCTCCTCCCCCTTGGCAACAAGAAGTCTGTTCTCTATGTCTGTGAGTCTATTTCTGTTTCATAGATAAATTTGTTTGTGTCATATTTTAGATTCCACACGTAAGTGATATATGGTATTTGTCTTTCTCTTTCTGACTTCACTTAGTATGATAATCTCTAGGTTCACCCATGTTTCTGCAAATGGCATTACTTCATTCTTTTTTATGGCTAAGTAGTAGTCCATTGTATATATGTACCACATCTTTATCCATTCATCTGTTGATGGACATTTAGGTTGTTTCCGTGTCTTGGCTGTTGTGAATAGTACTGCTGTGAACATAGAGGTGCATGTATCTTTTTGAATTATAGTTTTGTCTGGATGTATACCCAGGAGTGGAATTGCTGGATCATATGGCAACTCTATTTTTAATTTTTTGAGGAACCTCCATACTGTTTTCCATAGTGGCTGCACCTACTTACATTCCCACCAGCAGTGTGGGAGGGTTCCCTTTTCTCCATACCCTCTCTAGCATTTGTTATTTGTAGATTTTTTAATGATGGCCATTCTGACCGGTATGAGGTGATACATCATTGTTATTTTTATTTGCGTTTATCTAATAATTAGCTACGTTGAGCATCTTTTCATGTGCCTGTTGGCCCTCTGTATGTCTTCTTTGGAGAAATGTCTGTCTGGGTCTTTTGCCCATTTTTTGATTGGGTTGTTTTTCTGTTATTGAGCTGTATGAGCTGTTTGTATATTTTGGAAATTAAACCCTTGTTGGTTGCATCACTTGCAAATATTTTCTCCCAGTCCATAGGTTCTCTTTTCGTTTTGCTTATGGTTTCCTTTGCCGTACAAAAGCTTGTAAGTTTGATTAGGTCCCATTTGTTTGTTTTTGCTTTTATTTCTGTTGCCTTGGGAGACTGACCTAAGAAAACATTGGTATGATTATATCAGAGAATGTTTTGCCTGTGTTCTTTTCTAAGAGTTTTATGGTGTCATGTCTTATAATTCTTTATGCCATTTTGAGTTTATTTTTGTGTATGGTGTGAGGGTGTGTTCTAACTTCATTGATTTACATCCGGCTCTCCAACTATCCCAACACTACTTGTTGAAGAGACTGGTTTTGTTTCCATTGTATATTCTTGCCACCCTTGTCGAAGATTAATTGACCTTAGGTGTGTGAGTTTATTTCTGGGCCCTCTATTCTGTTCCATTGATCCATATGTCTGTTTTTGTGCCAGTACCATGCTGTTTTGATTACTGTAGCTTTGTAGTATTGTCTGAAGTCTGGGAGCCTTATGCCTCCTGCTTTGTTCTTTTTCCTCAGGATTGCTTTGGCAATTCTGGTCTTTTATGGTTTCATATAAATTTTAGGATTGCCTGTTCTAGTTCTGTGAAAAAAAAAAGTCATGGGTAATTTGATAAGAATCACATTAAATCTGGAGCAAAGTGCCTTCTGGTGGCAAGGTGCACAGAATGGGGAGCCAAGTGGCTAGCTCAAGTAGGGCTTGAAGAACCCTGAGGCCAAGGTGAAGCTCTTATTGTGGCTGTTGAAATTATTGAGGGTGCCCTAGGGATGGAGCAGAGAAGAAGAGGGTATGGGTGGTGGGCAGAGATGACGAGCAGGGAGGCGAGGAGGCAGCTAGACTGATGGTGGCTGCGGTGCATGGTGGGGGGACAGCTCTGGAAGGGTGTGTCGGGGCAGGCAGTGTGCATCCCTGCAGTCTGGGGGAGTGGCAGCAGGATTGGCTTCTACTTGGGGAGGGAAGGCTGGAGATACTTAGTGCTGTCTGGGGTGTCATTCTGTCCTGATCAGTGTTTGTTCAAATGGGAGGCAGAGAATGGGCAGTCGCTGTCAGTAAGAGGGTTTGGAGGGCAGCATCTGGGGAGAGAAGGCCTGGAGGCCCACTGGATTGGATGGGGGATGTGGGGTTAAAGTGCACACAGTGGGCCTGCAGGTCCAGCTGGAGGTCGGTGCAGCTCCTCAGGGGGCCCCACGGCCCGCGTCAGTGTGGGGGACAGGCGGCTCGGCTACTCAGAGGTCCTACCTGTGTCCAGCTCCCTGCTGGGCATCTGTTCGAGACTGAACAGGGTCACTCCCCTCTGCATCCTCACAGCCCCGCCGTGCTGTGGGCGGCTCCGCCACCCCTGTAGTAGCCTAGGCCTGAAGCCCCTCTGAGCTCCGTCTGCCTGGCTGAACCCTGCAATGCCTCTTCCCCCATCATCTCTGTCCCTTGTGCCTCCCCCAGTTCCTCGCCATGCAGCCCTCCAGGGCCCAGCCCAGTGCCGGCACCTCAGTGCTCTAGAGCCACTTGTCAGATGGAGTGGTGATGGGTTCCCCAGCCCCACCCACCTGTTCACAGCTCTAGGACAGCAGGTGTGGGGGGAAAGCCGAGACGTCCGGTGGGCCGGGGAATGGTGGGAGGGACAGGGACAGATGCTTTAGGGAGGGGCATCCCACCCCTCCTGAGGGCACGGGGGAGCAGCCGGCGCCCTGGTGTTGCTGTGCCAGGGGAGGCCTCAGGCCCACTGAAACCACCCATAGGGCTCCAGAGCAAAGGAGGACTGAGGGCGTTCAGAAGGCTGTCCTGGAGCAGGTCAGAGCCTTGCCGACAGGGGTGTTCACGCTCCATGATTCCAATGCTCTGCCAGGTTTTAGAGTTCCACAGAGGTGGACGGATCATAGCCGGTGCTGCTTTGGTAATGAGACAGTCATTCCAGACTCCCTGGAGCAGGAAGCCGTGTCAAAACAAAAACCTGCAGATGCCTGGCTGGTGGACGAGGGCTGACCCCTGAGATACTACCACACCCTGAGAAGAGCCTGGGCAGGGAGGGTGTCTGCCTTCAGTGTCTGAGCACCCATGGTGACGGCCAGGACCACTCCTAGGGGCCTGGCGCTGGGCAGGGTCTGGCATGTGTTTGCTCCTGGAGTCCAGGATGGCCCTAAGGGGTGTCTCATCCCCACATCCCTATGTGATCGCTGAGCAAACCAAGGCCCTGAGAGGCCCAGGGGCTCACCCCACTGGTCCCTAGCCCAGGCGCAGCCCCCCAGCCCCACCCCAGGACCACCACCGCTGGTGTGTTCACACCCAGGTCTCAGCTCCTTGCTGCACTGCCTGTTTCCTGAGGGCAGGGATGTTCCACTCACCTCGGTATGGGTTGGGTCTGTTAAATATCTGAGTGATCGGCGATTGATCTTCTCAGTTCAGTGTGCTCTCTGTTGTTCCTGTTCATCTCATGAAGTACTAGGAGACATGGAAGAGTGGACTTCTGGGCATCTCTCTGCTGACTGACCAGTGCCGATGAGGGGCCCCTGTCAGTCCTACCACCGATAACCTGTGTGACTTTGGGAACATTTCTTACCCTCTCTGACCAGCGGAGTCAGAGACCTCCCTGCTTCAGGCCTTGCCAGCAGGAGATCCTAACAAGGGTCAGCTGTGACTCTCGGTGGTAAGAAATGCCCTAGGGAAACAGGCAGTTTAAAGCTTCACAGGGCCCACAGCCCTGGTCCATGCCCTCTCCAGTTTGATACCAAAAGACAGTGGCTGGGCTTCCCTGGTGGCGCAGTGGTTGAGAGTCCGCCTGCCAGTGCGGGGGACACGGGTTCGTGCCCTGGTCTGGGAGGATCCCACGTGCCGCGGAGCGGCTGGGCCCGTGGTCCATGGCCGCTGGGCCTGCGCGTCCGGAGCCTGTGCTCCGTGACGGGAGAGGCCACAGCAGTGAGAGGCCCGCGTACCACCAAAAAAAAAAAAAAGCGGGAGAGAAAAGCCCTGTACCTAAGGTGACACATAACTTGTAGTCTGAACCCAAACATTTCAATGGATGACCAACCGTCCTGGTTTGCCTGAGACTAGGACAGTTTCTCAGGACATGGGACAGCTGGTCACCTGCTTTTGAAAATGAAAGGGTACATGACTTGCAATACTTTGATTTTCCTTATGATTTCTTCTTTGGCCAGTGGATTGTTTTAAAGGTATGTTGCTTAATTTCCAAATATTTAGAAATTTTCTCTATCTATCTAGTTTATTTCAAGTGCAGTTCCATTTTGGTTAGGGAGCATTCTTTATATGATTTTTAACTTTTTTCCATGTACTGAGACTTGTTTTGTCCTCCAGCATATGGTCTATCTTGGTGAATGTTCCATTTGCAGGAGAAAAGAATGTGTGTTCTGCTGTTGTTGAGTAGAGAGTTCCACAGATGTCGACTAGGTCAAGTTGGTTGATAGCTTTGTTCAGATCTTCCACATCCTTTGTCTAGTTGCTCTATCAGTTACTGAGAGTGGGGCAATAAAATTTCCAACTAGAATAGTAAAAACAAAAACAAAAACAAAAAAACCTCGCCTGGTTTGAGGGTCCCTCCTCCACCATGCCGTGGTAGCCCAGTTCTATTTGGTAGAATTTTAGCTGGTTTGCAACCTGTTCCTGAAATTAACCATTTGGAAGAAATACGGTAAAATGAACTAACAGTTGTCAAACTGCATTCTAACCCTGCTATGATCCCATCACTGCAGGCTTTAGTGGCTAGAAAGATCTAGCGTCTCTGTTTGCTTTGGAAGCTTATTTTTGCCAAGGTTGTTATCACCAAGTAGGCACCAGAGCTCTGTTCCACTCACAGTCCAATTATGGTGAAATTCAGACAATGAACCTGTGTATTCCACTTGTAAGAATGTCCAAATGGAATGCTTTACCCTGGCCAGGAGCAAACTCTCGGCCCCCTTGCGATATGTGAGACCTCAAGGAAGCTTTCTCTATTCCCAGACCCAGAGAAATGTGTTGAACTGGAAAATGCATCGGGGTGGCCCACCCCGGGTCAGGCCTCTTTCCCCTGCGCTGCCCACTTCACTGCACAGCTCCTCCCTGTCGTTGGTCAGGAAGCTGCTCTGTGGGAGGCCAGAGGGTGGCATTTCCAGGCCGGGGGCAGAGCTGGTTTTGGTATGCTGCACCCCCCATCCTACGGACTCTAGGGAAGAGGCGAAGCTGGTAAAACAGGCGGGATGGAGCCTGATGCAGGACACGCCCCAGCTCACTCCTGCCCTTGCCCACGACAAAGGGCCCTCCGTCTTTCCTCCTTCCTCCAAGTTGAAGGCCCCTCTGCTGTGACGGCATCTCTGCAGGAATGGAGCCTGGGTCTCTCTTTGCCCCTTCCTGTGCCCATTCTGTGCAGGAACTTGCTGTTAAAGAGGCTAGAGAACAGAGTGGCTCATGCTCTAACCTTGTCACCCAAGGGAGGTTTCTGGATCTGACTTCCTGTCTCCAGATGGAAACATTTGGATAAAGGACCTAGGAGGGGCCCCTTGGCTGTAACATCCAGTGGGCTTAGAGCAGATTTCTAAATCTGCCTAGAGAGAAACTAAAATTGAGTGGACCTGCTTTCTAAAATTGCTATAATTCTACTTGGCTGTCCCATAGCCACTTTCACTTGACCCATGGGTGGACCTGAGCTGTTTCAGAAATGCTAGGCATGGGGTTTTAATGAATGAGACTTATTCTGAAGCAAAAAATGATTTTGATTCAGCCTGTGTTTAGCTCCCTATGTCTTTACCTGATCACCATTCAGAACTGTTTCCCAACTTTTCTCTCTCCTCTCCTTTTCAAGATCACAGACAAAGACAAGGGTTGGAAAGCTCCACCTAGATTGTTACTAACCTCAGAAGTGGACGCGGGAGCCAGATGCCTGGGTTGAGTCCCTGCTTGTGCTATTTGCTGATTGTGTGACTTTGGGGAAGTCTCTGAACCTCTCTGTGCAGTTTCCTCAGGCGTGAGGTGACATATTGCCTCTGAGAACACCCGTCTCATAGGATGCAGTGCCTGGTGCTGACGAAGTCTGTACAGCTGTGACTGATGGAGATGATGGTGTCATCCTGAGGGTGGTGGGAAGAACGTGAGGCTTGGACTTGGGAGACTCAGACCGGCTCTGCCTGTTGCTGGCGGTGTGGTACAGATTCTGAACCTCAGAATGTCTCAGTTCTCGCAGCTGTAAAATGAGTGAAAATGGAACCTCCCTCCTGGGTGGTTGTGAGGACCCGGGGGAACAGGACTGGCAGACTATTCCCACACACACATCAGGCTAAATCTGTTCTCTTTCCCCTTCCCAGGCACACATTCTGGCAGTTCCGTCATGAGAACCCCAAGACCCGGGTCGGGGGCCCTCCCCCTGAGGGGCTCCCCGGCTTCAACAGCGGGGTGATGCTGCTCAACCTGGAGGCCATGCGCCAGTCCCCACTGTACGGCCGCCTGCTGGAGCCAGCACAGGTGCAGCAGCTGGCCGACAAGTACCACTTCCGGGGTCACCTCGGGGACCAGGACTTCTTCACCATGATCGGCATGGAGCACCCAGAGCTCTTCCATGTGCTGGACTGTACCTGGAACCGGCAGCTTTGCACCTGGTGGAGGGACCATGGCTACAGCGACGTCTTCGATGCCTACTTCCAGTGTGAGGGCCACGTCAGGATCTACCACGGGAACTGCAACACCCCTATCCCAGAGGCCTAGGCACCTCTCGGACAGGCCCGGGGCAGTGTCTGAACTCCTAGAGAGACACTGCAGGGACGTCCTTGTGACCAGGTGCTGCAGCTCTCCCAGCACGTGTCGCTGTCCTGAAGCCATCCAATGACGACTGGACCCTTTGCCCCCACTGGTGCTATGGACCCTCTGCCTCCAGGGGCCAGGCGTCATGAAGGACAAACACGTAGACCTCTTCCGGTGGGCTAGGAAGCAAGCATTTGAAAAGAAGGAAGAAAAACAAAACGGTGCCCCTTGCCTTCAGCCCCCAAAGAATGGAAATCCTTTTAAGAACTGGGCTTTCTTAGACCAAATATAAACTTATTTTAAATCGACAGGCGAGACAGCAAACAGTACTGCTGTGGCTCCCAGTGGGCGCTAAATGCGTGAGCCGGGGTTCTAACAACCAGCCCAGAGTTTAAGCATCCAAAGGAATGCTGGCCTTCCACACGCGCATCCTAGGAGGCTGCGTGGTTAGTCTCACGAGGCTCGTGGCGCCTGGTGGAGATGTAAAGATCCCACACCTCTTTGGGGAGGGCCCTCAGCAGCACCTGTGGCCCACATAAGAAAACTGGTCTCATTATTTTAACCTTCACAGCATTTACCTCCCAACTGCATCACAGAACCTCATTATCCCTTATTCATCTGATCCAGCTCCAGGTGACCAGACTCTGCTCTGAAATCAAATCTGCCATCAAAGAAGAGATTGGCCACCCGCAAGGACAGGTGATGGAATTGTCTGGATTGGGAAGACTCATTCCAAAGAGGAGCCCAGCAGTGCCCTAGTGTAACCGTGCAGCTTGGAAGGGGTGTCGCTCTTAGACTTATAAGCATTCTAGTCTCTTTATTTGGAAGAATCGTCCTTGTGACTTTATTGCACCAGGTCAGACCCTATACCTTACAAGAAATTAGGCTGTCATTACTTGATTTCTGCTTTAATGAGTTCTCCTGTAAGTGAGCTACAAACACGAAGCCTCTATTGGTCCATTTTGTATCATCCGCCTGAGGTCCTTGGGGAAGAAGTGTTGTTGGATTTTCATCTTATTTCAATTTCATTTATTTTTTTCCACCATGAGTGAGAATAGCTAATAAATAATCTTTGAGAACACAATGATTTATGCTGTTTGCTCTCTGATCACAGTTTCCCACTACCTGAAGGACCTGAATCAAGAGTGTGATCGATGTCATTCAGAGTTTCCCTCCCCACGTGATTAAGCTAATAAGTGTGCTCACAGTGGGTCTTTGGGGCCTAAGGGGGACCACGTCTGAGAAGGTTATATTGGGCTCAAAATGGAGAATCATTTCATTTCAGGTACTGACAGGCCAGTCTAATTCTGGGAGCAAAACCCACCACCGCATCCCTTCTCATCTGCTTACCCCAAGTGTCCGCCTACATCATCCCCTGATGAAACGGAACACATGTCTCTCCTCTCAGCTCTGACAGAACAGGTCTGTCCTCTTAGGGACCTGATTTCCTATTTATTGCTACCAATCATTTTTTTTTTTTTAGTGGTTTTTGAGAGATGGCAATCTTATTTATTTACTACTTTATTTATTTATTTATTGGCTGTGTTGGGTCTTTGTTGCTGCGTGCAGGCTTTCTCTGGTTGCAGCGAGTGAGGGGCTACTGTTTGTTGCAGTGCGTGGGCCTCTCACTGCGGTGGCTTCTCTTGTTGCGGAGCATGGGCTCTGGGTGCACGGGCTTCAGTAGTTGTGGCTCGCGGGATCTAGAGCACAGGCTCGGTAGTTGTGGCGCACGGGCTTAGTTGCTCCGTGGCATGTGGGACCTTCCCGGACCAGGGATTGAACCTGTGTCCCCTGCACTGGCAGGCGGATTCTTAACCACTGCACCACCAGGGAAGTCCAATTGCTACCAATTATTGAATGTCTGCTGTGTGCCAAGCATTGTATTATGTGTGACAGTGACACACTATCACTGATACTTGTGAAAACCTCATTAAGGTAATTCAGCTTCTAAAATTTATTGTAATAAAATAAGAGATGTGGGCAGAGTCACTGTTGATCACAGCCTTTTTATAATAGAAAAAAATTGGGAGCAACAAAATGTTGAATAGGGGAGTGGATAAATAATGTGTGTTACAGCCATATAATGGAATACTTTAGGCATTAAAAATCATACTTTTGAAAAATGCCTTGGAAAATGCTTATAATATGCTATTAAGTAACGAATGCAAAATACAATATTATATGCATAGTATGGTCCTAATTTTATTTTTTAAATTATGTATATGTGTATGTAAATATATAAAGAGACAGAGAGCCTGCCTGTTCCGCTGTATTTCATTAGTTCAACTCCTAAAAAAAACACGTGTTTCAAATACCACATTAAAAAACCCAATTATCGGGGCTTCCCTGGTGGCGCAGTGGTTGGGAGTCTGCCTGCCGATGCAGGGGACACGGGTTCGTGCCCCGGTCCGGGAAGATCCCACATGCGGCAGATCGGCTAGGCCCGTGAGCCATGGCCGCTGAGCCTGCGCGTCCGGAGCCTGTGCTCCGCAACGGGAGAGGCCACAACAGTGAGAGGCCCGCGTACCGCAAAAAAAAAAAAAAAAAAAAAAAAAAAACATTTTAATGGGGAAAAAAGTGAGTGAAACACTGGAGCATTTTAGAGTCACAATAGCAAAGGTATTTTTCCTGCACAAATTTCAATAGTTACAGTGTTTCTATAGCTATGAATGTATTTTGTCATTACAAGGAAAAAGCAATAAACTGACTGATCAAAATGGGCAAAAGCCAAACAGAATCTTGTTTACCTTTGAGATCACCTACTCAGGAGTTTCCCCCTTCTCTGTCACAGTAACCTTGACCTTACAACTCCATGGTGAACAGCAAAATAACTCAACAGGAAACCCAGCCAGACTAACAAAGCCATCATGTGCTCCTGTGCTTTTCCACAAGCAACTTTTTGACAAATCCTGGAAGGCTGGTTCCTGATTGGGATCCTGTTATAATCAATGCAATGCAAACATAATTAATTGTGCTGTGTGAGTGGAACATATGCCTGTAGTATGAATTGAACAGAAGTCCAAAAAGAGAACCTTTCTGGGTAGTAGGATTAAGTGCTTTTTAATTTTCATCTGTATTTACTTCTATATTTTCCATAGTGAAAACTACTTTTAAAGATAAACAATAGAGGCTATAAAATTCTAACCAACCCGCTTTCCCTCCGATTACAGGTAAGCATCATCCTAGCCACTTTACAGCTCACAGTTGGCCATGGTACCACCATCCATAAGAAAACATAATCTTGGTTAAATAGGCTCTGGGTTTTCAACATTCCCTATGGATGCCCTAGTTCTCCAAATAAAAAGGACCTAATAATAGCATCTCTAGACTGCTTTCATTTCTGATACCATCATCTTTTGTGTGTACACAAATGACAATGGCCTTTGGAAGGCTTGCGGCCTGAAGAGATTTATTCTTGTATATGTGTCAAAACCAAACTACAGCATCCCCCTTTCCATAACATCTCATCAAGCTAAGGAGTGACATGCTGGTTCCGTGGGCCCAACTTAGGATACCCCGGGGGCTCATGGGCTAAGGGGGCAAGTGCAGCCGTGACTTGGCACATTTTAACCAAAGGCCAAACCTCTACTTATCCTAAGACCTGATCTCAGCATGGAGCCCCGAGGTTGGGCTGAACATGGAGTTTGGCAGGGCGAGCAGAGATTTCTGAGCAAGCAAGGTGGTACCATAGAGAGGACCTCTCACCTGAGACAGGCCTGGCTTTGAGTCCACGTTCTGCCCTCACTACCTGGGCAATCCTGGACAAGCAAGATCACCTCTTTCGTCATTTCTAGATGCAAGAAATGAGAATTCCTTCAAAGCAGTGTTGTTGGAAGCAAAGAGTTGTGTAAGGGCTTGGTAGGCTGAGAAATAATACACAGATGCAAGGGAATTCTTAGAGGTACTACTGAAAACACTGTTTTAAAATAATAAATGAGCCATTTGGGGCACATTAAATGTCACCCCTAAACTCACTGGATGACCATACGCTCGCCTGTAGGCTGTCTGATTTTTGTTAGCTATGCCACTCTGCAGAGGCCTGGGTGTGCCCAGGAGGTTGGGGGTCTCTGGGCAAACCCTCTCCCCTCTCTAGGATCAGTTTCTTCATCTGTGAAAACAAGGGGATAAGTGGACTGGCCTAGATCTCCAAGCAGCCCCCCGCCCTGACTCTGTTGGAAGTAACATGTTTTTCTGCATCCATTGGGGTGCACATGGCAGGGAGTTGAAATCAAATGCAGAACCTTTAGACTTTCACTCACCGGTCACCAACTTGGAATTTATGACCATTCAAATGGAAACTCACTCAGAGTGTACTGTTAGCCCACTCCCTTCCCCTCAAACAGGATAGGCAAAGTGAGGAATACAGACAAACTGGGGGGCTGGGAGTGGTATTTAAAATCGAGAGAGAACCAAAAATCTTGTCTGAGCTTTCAGCTTATGTGACCAGCCCGAGTGCCTCCCAGGAAGAGCTGCTTGATAGATGGACCCACACCACCATGGGTCTCACCCTGGGGAGGCCTGAGCCTTGAGTCCCCCAGCCCATAGAGATGCCCTGCAGGATACATTGAGTGGACTGGCCAGTCACTCCCTAAGGTGCTTGTAAAGATCAAAGACACTTCCGGCGTGAAGGCTTCTTTAACTGGGGCTGGCTCAGCTCCCAGGGTGTCTCCAGGTGTACCCGCATTCTGAGGGAGACCTGTCTGCTCCATGCAGACCCTACAGCCTCGCGAGCACCCCACATTCTCAGCGCCTTAGAGGCCAGCTGCTATCTCCAGCCCCCCTTCCCTGATGGGAGGACTGGGGCAAATCCTCTGAACCCCGCTCCCTGTACACAGGCCTGAGCAGGACCATGCAACACAGAGCAGAGCCTGGGGTGTTTCTGGCCCTGGTGTGGAGTCCTTCTGGGTGCCAAAACTGAGTCAAGAAGAAAGATAACATGAACAGACTGATCACTAGAAGTGAAATCGAATCTGTAATTAAAAAAAAAAAAACAAAAAAAAAACCCGAACTCCCTGCAAACAGAAGTCCAAGACCAGATGGCTTCACTGGGGAATTACACGAAACATACAAAGAACTTATACTGATCCTTCTCAAACTCCTCCAAAAGACTGAGGAGGAGGGAACGTTCCCAAAGTTATTCTATGAATCTACTATTGCCCTGATACAAAACCAGACAGAGACACTACAAAAAAATGAAATTATAGGCCAATATCTTTGATGAATATAGATGCAAAAACCCTCAACAAAATATGAGCAAACTGAAGCCAACCATACGTGGAAAGGATCATACACCATGATCTAGTTGGATTCATTCCAGGGTTGCAAGGATGGTTCAATATGTTCAAATCAATCAATATGATAGACCCCACCAACAAGAGGAAAGACAAGAACCACAGCCAAGCTGCCCAGGTAGAACCCAGTGCTCCCCCATTATGTCATCCTGCCCTCTCTCAGGAAGGCCTCCTCTGTCACATCCCAGGCAGCCAGGAAGCTGTAACGCTCTAGCCCTCACCCAACCTGGGCCTGGCACTTCCCAAAGCACAGAATGCTTCTACCCGAAGCACGAAGCTGGGCTAAGACCTCCCGCTAGATGTGTGTAGAGTTTCTGTGCTTGAAGACGTGCTGTCAGAGATGTAAGTAATCCTCTTTTGTTAGCAGTAATCTGAGCCATAAAGTGGCAGGGATGTCGATAATCTTCCAAGGCTAAGTGAACACATGCTTTGAAAACTGTAAGTCCTCGTTCACAGTCACAGGCAGCTTCAGTGTAAACTTGGGTCCATCTCATCCTGTCCCACCTTTCAGGGAAACTAACCTTATCTCTAATCCAGGAAGCCATGACAACCCTCCTCCCCTGCAGCATCTTCCTGGGAGCCCTGTGGCCTCTCCTCTCCCGCCTGCCTTCCCTGGCCCAGCCTCCTTCCCCAGGAGTCCCCAGGATCCCCTACCACCACCCCACATGCTTTGAAACTTCCCAGCTGGGGCCCCCACCATCTCACCCTGTGTCCAAACCACTGTGTGCTATGATCTCACACCACTCCCCACCTCTCCTTACAGGGCTTATGCTGCCCCCACAGGAAGCAGGCTCTGAGGTGACTTATGTGCAAGAGGCTTCCTGGGGAGGGTTCTGTCTGAGAGGAGGGGAGCAGGACTGGGCAGGGAGAAGCTGAGCTGTGAGGCAGTCATGACGAAGGCCTCAGCCAGTCTCGTACAGAACTCCGGAGCTGGGGCAGCCTCGCACAGGAGCCCTGGATGGAGCCTGGCAGCAGGGCCTTCAACCCTGTCCTGTCCAGTCATGACACAGGCTGCTCCAGGGGGAGTCTGGGTAGCACACCAGTGTCCACTCCGGAAGCCCTGGCCCTGCAGCCCAGCTGCCCACAGCCCTCCTCCTGCATCTTCCTCCTTGGCTTTCCTCTGAACTACTCTTTGCTCTTTCAAAGTCCTTCCGCTGTGGGCATTTCCTGCTTCAGCTCTGCCCTCTTCTGGGTTTCCTGGCCCCTTCTTTGAGCAGGAGTCCAGCCCCAGGCTCCCTGGTGACCCTGTCCTGTTCTTACAGCCAGCATACCCCAGGGTGCCAGGCCAGTCCTACTGGCAACACAAGGGAAGGTCATCTGATGTTTCTAGAGAGCAAGGCCTTATCTGCTATCCCTTCCCTCCAGACTTGGATCCTACCTGCCTCTGCACTTTCCAAGATCTGTGTGTGGCCCAGGGCACACAGACAGGCTGTAGGGATTCCACTTGGCAGGAAGAGCAAGACCTTGGCCAACTTGACAGGTGGGGTTCTCTCCAAAGGTCAGGAACCCCACCAAACACAAGGGAGCATCTGCCGTTGCCAGGGCTGATGTTAAAGTTGTGAGCCTCTATTGGGGTTACCTCCTGTGTACTGTAGGGAAAAGGACAGAGGAATAACTCTGTGCAGAGAGCACAGGCTTTGGAGGAGGGGGACCCAAGCTGATAACCCAGCCGTGACACTGTCCATCTGTGTGTGTCATAGATATTTACCAAGACCCCGCTGTGGCTTAGATTCTGGGGTCACAGTGGTGAAGAGTGTGAGCCAATCCCTACTCCAGCAGAAGTTCTCACAGAGTGAGGTAGTCTCACTACCATGGGTGCTCTGAGAGGGGGCTATGGGTGCATATAGAGGGGGTACCCTAGGACCTGGACTAGGGGTGAGCGATGTGTCCTGGAGTATGCGACAAGAACCCCAACCCCTGGTGAGAGACAGCATGGCTGTGTGGCCTTAAGGAACATACTTGACCTCTCTTGAGTCTCCCAGTTATACCCACCTGCTGGCCATTGTGAGGACTAAGTGAAATAACGTAAGTATCATAGTCTCTGGTCCCAACTCATGGACCAGAGTTCCAACACATGGTGGCTATTACTATGAAAGATTAAAGGGAGCTACCATTTTCTGGGAATGAGGTAATTCCCTGAGCTCTGTGGATAAGTCTGAGCTAAGGACTTTGTTCTATCCAGGGTCTGGGTGGGACTTGGGCTGCTAGGGTTCTCAGTCTTGCTCTGCTACAGCCACCAACTTGCCATGTGACCCCGAGCACCTTACATCCCATCTCTAACCTTACCTGCATCCTTTGTAACAGAAAGGAGTTGGACCAGAGTCTGTACTTCAAGGCCTAGCTGGAAATAAACATTTAAAATCCACGTTGGGGAGGAGGGATCAAGATGGTAGAGGAGGATGAAGTGGAGCTCACTTCCCCCCACAAACACATCCAAAAAAATGTACGTGTGGAACAATTCTCAGAGAAAACAAACTGGAAACTGGCAGAAGAACTCTTATACAAACAAAGCTGCAAGAAAGATCTCCACATAACCAGGTAGGACCAAAAAAAAAAAGAAAAGAAAAGACAGGGCGGAGCCAGCACCCCTGGGAGGGATCTATAAAAGATAGAAGGTCCAGGGCTTCCCTGGTGGCACAGTGGTTGAGAATCTGCCTGCCAATGCAGGGGACACAGGTTTGAGCCCTGGTCTGGGAAGATCCCACATACCACGGAGCAACAGGGCCCGTGAGCCACAACTACTGAGCCTGCACGTCTGGAGCCCGTGCTCCGCAACAAGAGAGGCCGTGACAGTGAGAGGCCCACGCACCGTGATGAAGAGTGGCCCCCGCTCACCACAACTAGAGAAAGCCCTCGCACAGAAACAAAGACCCAACACAGCCAAAAAAAAAAAAACTAAAATAAATAAAAAAGATAGAAGGTCCACAGGGGCGGGCCCTTGACTGGGGGGGCCCCTTCATCTGCTGGGAGGTCCACTGGGACAGATCGAGGGGCTGGAGGGGCCTGGACTCTGCCCTCGAGGAGTGTGGTCCAGTCTGAACCTCAGAGCCCACTGTCAGCACGTGCACAGCAGGGCAGGTCCTCTGGGCAGACTTTGTTGGCATGCACGGTGGAGGCGGGTCAGGCCACATCCGACATTGTCAGAGCAAACACCAGGTGGTGCCACAGAAACTCACGTCTCGGGTGGACAGCCCTTGGGGAGGAGTACACAGTGGTTCAGAGCGCTCCAGCTCTGCCCACCCCACACCTCAGCTTGGAGCCAGATCTGGGGCTCACAAGTCCTGGGACAAGCCTGCCAAAGAGGCAACCCAGGTCCCAGGCAGTAGCACAACCACTTCAATTCCTGTAGCCACAGTGCCCTGGCCCCCAGCGCTGACCCACGCACACCACAGCCTAGCACTAGGTTTGGGACAAACACAACAGAGAAACGGACATGACCTTGGGCAGCTTCTGGGCAGAACCACATGTGCCACCTGTGCTAGCATCTAGGTTCTCTGTGACCACACAAGCCTCACTTGCTTCAGTGATCACCTCCTTTGGGACAGAGCATGCACTCAAGGGCAATGGAGGCTTATGAAACCTGACCCTCAAGGCTTCTACTCCAACAACTGGGGAGCAGACCCCACTCCTGACAGCGCTATGACAGCCCCAAAGCACAGAGGAGGCCCTGCCAAACATCCAGTACAGGCTCTGGTCACCACAACACTAATCACACCCCCTATTAAGGGGATAATGGCCAACACACTCTAAGGAAAGATCTAGATGGCATCCATACCGAAAACAGCCCTTGCACCAAAAATACTGGACTCACACCATCTACACAGGGATGCCCTCACATAAAGAGCCCTTCAAGACCACGGTAGATAACAGTTTCTCCTAAATTCATAGAGACAGAGAAAGCTAAGTAAAATGAAAAAGTACAGGAACTACTCCCAATTAAAAGAGCAAGAGAAATCCTTTGAAAGAACAATGAAACAGACCTCCCCAGTCTACTAGACCCCAAGTTGAAACAGGAGGCAGTAAAAATACTGATGGAATTAAGAAAGATGACTGATACAGATGCAGATCACTGCAACAAGGAACTAGAAACTATAAAGAACCAATCACAATTAGTTAATTGCCAAGATAAAAACCAATCTAGAAGCAATGAATAGCAGACTAAATGCAGAAGAACAAATAAGTTATCTGGAAGATAGAATATTAGAAATCATCCAATCAGAAGAGCAGACAGAAAGACAAATGGAAAAAAAAACAAAAGCAACATACGAGATCTATGGGATAATATAAACAGTGCCAACCTACATATAATAGGGGTTCCAGAAGGGGAAAAAAGAGAGAAAGAGGGATCAAAAATGTATTTGAAGAAATTATGGCTGAAAATTCCCCAAAGCTAAAGAAGGAAACAGATATCAAGGAAGCACAGAGGGTCCCAAACAAGATGAAACCAAACAGACCCACACCAGGACACTTAAAATGGCAAAAATTAAAGAGGGGATTCTAAAGCCAGCAAGAGAAAACCAAAGAGTCAGTTACAAGGGAACCTCCAAAAAACTACCAGATGACTTCTCTACAAAACTTTGCAGGCCAGAAGGGAGTGGCACCGTATATCCAAAATCTTGAAAGGGAAAAAGGCAACCTGGGATACTCTACCCAGCAAGATTATCATTTAGAATAGTCAGAGAGATAAAGAATTTCTCAGACAAGCAAAAACTAAAAGAATACAGTAATACTAAACCTACCCTAGAAGAAATATTGAAAGATATTTTCTAAATAGAAAAGAAATAAGAATCTATAGGAAAGGGAAAATCACAATAGGAAAGGCAAATAAATAAAAGGATTGAAGATCACTTAAATAAGCCAGTACATATGTTAAAGGAACAATCAAAAAACTGTAAAAGCTATGATAACTACTACATTAGTAGCAAAGGGATAAACGTGAAGATGTAAAATAGGACATCAAAAGCACAGAATGGGGGTGGGGCGGGGGAGTAACAAAATGTAGACCTCTTATAATGTGTTTGAGCCTATATAACTACCACTCTAAAGCAGGTAGATTTAGTTATGGGTTAACATACATGAAAACCTAATTATTGGGACCTAATTAAACTTAAAACTTTTTGCACAGCAAAGGAAACCATAAACACAACAAAAAGAACACCTATGGGAGAAAATCTTTGCAAATGGTGGAGCCAACAGGGGATTAATCTCCAAAATATACAAACAGCTCATGCAGCTCAATATCAAAAAGACAAACAACCCACTCAAAAAATGGGCAGATCTAGATAGACATTTCTACAAAGAAGACAAACAGATGGCCAAAAGGCCCTTGAAAAAAATGCTCAATATCACTAATTATTAGAGAAATAGATGGAAATCAAAACTACAATGAGGTATCACCTCACACCGGTCAGAATGGCCATCATAAAAAAGTTGACAAATAATAAATACTGGAGAGGGTGTAGAGAAAAAGGAACCCTCCTACAATGCTGGTGGGAATATAAATTGATACAGTCACTATGGAGAACAGTATGAAGGCTCCTTAGAAAACTAAAAATAGAATTACCATATGATCCAGCAGTCCCACTACTGGGCATATATCTGGAGAACACCATAATTCAAAAAGATACATGCACCCTAATGTTCATAGCAGCAATATTTACAATAGCCAAGACATGGAAGCAACACAGATGTCCAATAGCAGATGGATAAAGATGTAAAAATGTGGTATATGTATATACACATACATATATACACACACAACGGAATATTACTCAGCCATAAAAAAGAATGAAATACTGCCATTCGCAGCAACATGGATGAACCTAGAGATTATCATACTAAGTGAAGTAAGCCAGACAACGAGAAATATATGATATCACTTATACATGGAATCAAAAAAACAATGATAGAAAGGAACTTATATACAAAACAGAAATAGACACAACACAGAAAACAAACTTATGGTTACCAAAGGAGAAAGGAGGGGGGAGGAATAAATTGGGAGTTTGGGATTAACATATACACTATTATATATAAAGTAGATCACCAACAAGGACCTCCTGTATACCACAGGGAACTATGCTCAATATTTTGTAATAACCTAGAAGTGAAAAGAATCTGAAAAAAATGGATATATATGTGTGTGTATAACGGAATCACTTTGCCATACACCTGAAACTAACACAACTGAAACTAACATTGTAAATCAACTATAATTTTTTGAAAAATGGGAAAAAAGATGTGAAATAGGACACCAAAATCAGAAAATGTAGGGGAGGGGGGTAAAATAATGTAGACCTCTTAGAATGAGTTTGAAGCTATATGACTACCAGTCTAAAGCAAGTAGATACAGTTATCGGTTAATAGACTTGAAAACCAGGGTAACCACAAATCAAAAACATACAATAGATTCACAGAAACCGGAAAAACAAAAAGGTACACAAGCATAATACCAAAAAGACTCCCATTTAACCATAGAAGGAAAAACAAAAAGAAAGAGAAAGGAACAAAGAAGAACTACAAAGTCAACTAGAAAAAAAAGGTTTAAAATGACAATAAGTACATACTTATCAGTAATTACTTTAAATGTCAATGGCCTACATGCCCCAATCAAACGACATGGAGTGGCAGACTGCATAAAAAAAAAATGGACCTTCAATATACAACCTATAAGAGACCCACTTTATGGTGAAAGACACACATAGATTGAAAGGGAGGGGATGGAAAAAGGTATTTCATGCAAATGGAAATGAAAAGAAAGCAAGGGGAGGCAATACTCATATCAGACACAATAGACTCTAAAACAAAGTCCATAAACAAACACAAAAAGGACACTATATAATGATACAGGGATCAGTACAACGGGATATTACACTGGTTAACATATACGCACCCAATATAGGAACACTTGAATACATAGAACAAATACAAGCAGATATAAAGGGAGAAATTAACAGAAATACAATTATAACAGGAGACTTTAATATCCCTGTGACGTCAATGGACATATCTTCCAGACAGAAAAATCAATAAGACAACAGAGATCATAAATGACATAAGAGAACAGTTGGACTTACTTGTATCTACAGGACACTACATCCAAAAAAACCAAGAATACACATTCGGTCCAAGTGCACATGGAACATTCTCTAGGACCACATAGCAGGAAGAAAACACTCCTCAACAGATTGAAGAGGACTGCAATCATTTCAAACATCTTTTCTGAGCAGAAAGGTATAAGAGTAGACATCAACCACAAGGAGAAAAACAGGAATAAAATGATCACATGGAGACTAAACAGCATGCATCTAAAAAAACAAGGGGATCAACAATAAAATCAAACGGGAAATAAGAAAATACCTCGAGACAAACAACAATGAACCTCACAGCATTTATGGGATGCAGCAAAAGGGGTTCTAAGAGGGAAGTCCATAGAGATACATGCCTTCCTCAAAACACAAGAAAAATCTCAAACAACCCAACCTGCCACCTAAAATAATTATAAAAAGAAGAACAAATAAAACTCAAACTCAGCAGAGAGGAAGAAATAAGATCAGAGAGGAAATACATAGAAGAGAGATCAAAAAAAAGGAAACATCAATAAAACCAAGAGCTGTCATTTTTGAAAATTTAACAAAATTGATATAACTCTAGCTAGGCTCACAAGAAAAGAAAGAAAACACAAACAAAATAAAAAGTGAAACGAGAAATAACAATCAGTACCGCAGAAATACAAAAAACCATAAAAAAACACTACGAAAAGTTATGTACCAGCAAATCGGACAACCTAGAAGAAACAGACAAATTTCTCGAAATATAAAGTCTTGCAAAACTGAGTCAGGAAAAAACAGGTAATTTGAACAGACCAATCACTAGAAGTGAATAGAATCTAGAAAAAAAAAAATTCCTGCAAACAAATGACCGGGACCAGATGGCTTCACTGGGGAATTCTATGAAACATACAAAAAATTTATACTGATCCTTCTCAAACACTTCCAAAAGATTGAAGAGGAGGAAACACTCCCAAAGTCCTTCTATGAAGCCACCATCACCCTGATACAAAACCAGAGACACTACAAAAGAAACAAAATTACAGGCCAATATCTTTGATGAATATAGATGCAAAAATCCTCAACAAAATATGAGGAAACCAAATCCGACAATATATAAAAAGGATCATACACCATGATAAAGTTGGATTCATTCCAGTGTTGCAAGGATTATTCATCATATACAAATCAATCAATTTGATACACCACAGCAACAA
This sequence comes from Mesoplodon bidens, assembly GCF_964165515.1. Taxonomy (NCBI): domain Eukaryota; kingdom Metazoa; phylum Chordata; class Mammalia; order Artiodactyla; family Ziphiidae; genus Mesoplodon; species Mesoplodon bidens. The sequence goes on along the minus strand of NC_138161.1, from coordinate 109,944,333 downwards.
AAGGAAAGACAAAACAATATGATCAATGCAGAAAAAGCATTTGATGAAATGTATTCATGATAAAAATTCTCACCAAAGTGGGTATACATGGAACATATATCAACATAATAAAGGCCATTTATGATGAACCCATAGCCAACATAGTACTCAGTGGTGAAAAGCTAAAAGCCATTCTGCTAAATTCAGGATTCCAAGACAAGGATCCCACTCTCACCACTTCTATCCCACATAGTATTGGAAGTCCAAGCCACAGCAATCAGACAATAAAAAGAAATAAAAAGTTATTCAAATTGAAAGGGAAGAGGTAAAACAGTCACTATTTGCAGATGACATGATACTCCTCTATACATAGAAAACCCTAAAGGTGCCACACAAAAACTATTAGAAGAAATAAGTGAATTCAGCAAGGTGGCAGGATACAAGGTTAATATAGAGAAATCGGTTGCATTTCTTTATGCTAACAATGAAATATCAGAAAGAGAAATTTTTAAAAATCCCATTCAAAATCATGTCAGAAAAAACAATAAAATTTCTAGGAATAAATTTAACCAAGGAAGTGAAAGATCTGTCTGTTGAAAACTACAAAATATCGATAAAGGAAACTGAAGATGATGAAAAGTAATGGAGAGATATCCTTTGGTCTTGGATTAGAAGAATTCATATTGTTAAAATGTCCATACTACCCAAAGCAATCTATAGATTTAATGTGATCCCTATCAAAATACCCGTGACATTTTTCACAGAACTAGAACAAATAATCCTAAAGTTTATATGGAACCACAAAAAGACCTCGAATTGCTAAGGCAATCCTGAGGAAAGAGAAAAAAGCTGGAGGCATATTCCTCCCAGACTTCAGACAATACTACGAAGCTACAGTAATCGAAACAGCATGGTACTGGCACAAAAACAGACATACAGAACAATGACATAGAATAGACAGCCCAGATAAAACCCACACACCCTTGGTCAATTAATCTTTGACAAACAGGCAAGAATATACAATGGAGAAAAGAGTCCCTTTAGCAAGTGGTGTCGGGAAACCTGGACACTTACATGTAAATCAATGAAATTAGAACACGCCCTCACACCATATACAAAAATAAACTCAAAGTTTAGGTTTAAGGACCTAATATAAGACATGACACCAGAAAACTCCTAGAAGAGAACATAGGCAAAATATTCTCAGACAAAAATTGTAGCAATATTTTCATAGATCAGTGTCCCAAGACAAAAAGAGTTAAAAGCAAATATAAACAAATGGGACCGAATTAAACTTACAAGCTTTGGCACAGTAAAGAAAACCATCAACAAAACGAAAAGACCACTTATGGAATGGGAGAAAATATTTGTAAACGATATGACCAACAAGGGGTTAATACCCAAGCTATACAGGGACTTTTCGGGTGTTCCAGTGGTTAAGACTCCAGGCTTCCAATGCAGGGGGCTCAGGTTCTATCCCTAGTTGGGGAGCTAAGATCCCACATGCAGTGTGGCATGGCCAAAAAAAAAAAAAAGGTGTATACATACATATGCACACACACACACCTCATACAACTCAGTAACAACAACAAAAAACAGTCAAAAATGGGCAGAAGACTCAAATAGATATTTCTTCAAAGGCATACAGGTGGCCAACAGGCACATGAAGAGTTGTTTCACATCACTAAGTATTAGAGAAATGCAAATAAAAACCACAATGAAGCATCATCTCACACCAGTCAGAATGGCCATTGTCAAAAACTCTACAAATAATAAATGCTGGAGAGTGAGTGGAGAAAAGGAAACCCTCCTACAGTGTTGGTGGGAATGTACATTGGTGCAGCCACTATGGAAAACAGGCTAGAGGTTCCTTAAAAAGCTAAAAATTGAACGACCACATTATCCAGCAATCCCACTTCTAGACATATGTCTGGCAAAGACGAAAACTCTAATTTGAAAAGATACATACACCCCAATGTTCACAGCAGCACTATTTACAATAGTCAACACATGGAAGCAACTCAGATGTCCATCAGCAGATGAATAAAGAGGTGGTATGCACATATACACACTCACACACACACACACACTGAAACACAGACACAATGGAATATTAGTCAGCCATAAAAAGGAATGAAATACTGCCACTGGCAGCAACATGGATGAACCAAGAGCTTATCATACTAAGTGAAGTAAGCAAGACAACAACAAATATATGATATCACTTATACGTGGAATCCAAAAACAATGATAGAAATGAACTTATATACAGAACAGAAACAGACACACAGACACAGAAAAGAAACATGGTTACCAAAGGGGAAAGGAGGGGGGAGGAGTAAATTAGGAGTTTGGGATTAACATATACACTATTATATATAAAGTGGATCACCAACAAGGACCTCCTGTATAGCACAGGGAACTATACTCAATATTTTGTAAGAACCTAGAAGGGAAAAGTATCTGAAAAATATGTATGTGTGTGTATAACGGAATCACTTCGCTATACACCTGAACCTAACACAACTGAAACTAACACAACAGTTTAAATCAACTATAATCTTTTTTTAAATGGGAAAAAAAAGTAAAATAGGACACCAAAATCACAGAATGTGGGGCAGGGGGGTAAAATAACGTAGACCTCTTAGAATGAGTTTGAACCTATATGACTACCAGTCTAAAGCAAGTAGATACAGTTATCGGTTAATGGACATGAAAACCAGGGTAACCACAAATCAAAAACTTACAATAGATTCACAGGAATTGGGGGAAAAAAACAGGGACTCAAGCATAATACCAAAAAAACTCCCATCAAACCATAGAAGGAAAAACAAAAAGAAGGAGAAAGGAGCAAAGAAGAACTACAAAGTCAACTGGAAAAAAAAGGTTTAAAATGACAATAAATACATACTTATCAGTAATTACTTTAAATGTCAATGGCCAACATGCCCCAATCAAAAGACATTGAGTGGCAGATGGGAGAAAAAAAATGGACCTTCAATATGCAGCCTATAAGAGACCCACTTTATGGTGAAAGACACACATAGATTGAAAGGGAGGGGATGGAAAAAGGTATTTCATGCAAATGGAAATGAAAAGAAAGCGAGGGGAGGCAATACTCATATCAGACACAATAGACTCTAAACCAAAGTCCATAAAGAAAGACAAAGAAGGACACTATATAGTGATACAGGGATCAGTACAAGAGGATATTACACTGGTTAACATATATGCACCCAATATAGGAACACTTAAATACATAGAATAAATACAAGCAGATATAAAGGGAGAAATTAACAGGAACACGATTATACCAGGAGATTTTAATATCCCTTTGACATCAATGGACATATCTTCCAGACAGAAAAATCAGTAAGACAACAGAGATCATAAGTGACATAATAGAACAGTTGGACTTAAGTGTATCTACAGGACACTACATCCAAAAAAACCCAAAACACACATTCTGTTCAAGTGCCTATGGAACATTCTCTAGGACCACATACTCAGACACAAAACAGTCCTCAACAGGTTTAAGAGGACTGAAATTATTTCAAACATCTTTTGTGACCACAAATGTATGAGAGTAGACATCAACCACAGAGAGAAAAACAGGAATAAAGTGATCACATGGAGACTAAACAGCATGCTTCTAAAAAAACAAGTGGGTCAACAATAAAATCAAAGGGGAAATCAGAAAATACCTCGAGACAAATAACAATGAACCTCACAGCATCTATGGGATGCAGAAAAAGCGGTTCTAACAGGGAAGTTCATAGTGATACATGCCTTCCTCAAAACACAAGAAAAATCTCAAACAACCTAACTTACCACCTAAAATAATTATAAAAAGAAGAACTAATAGAACTCAAAGTCAGCAGAAAGAAAGAAATAAGATCAGAGAGGAAATATATAAAAGAGAGATAAAAAAAATAGGAAAGATCAAGAAAACCAAGAGCTGTCATTTTTGAAAATTTAAACAAAATTGATAAAACTCTAGCTAGGCTCACTAAGAAGAAAAGAAAGAGAACACAAATAAACAAAATGAGAGATGAAAGAGGAGAAATGACAATCAGTACCACAGAAATACAGAAAACCATAAGAAAATACTACAGTTATGTTCCAACATACTGGAAAACCTAGAAGAACTGGACAAGTTTCTAGAAATATACAGTCTTCCAAAACTGAGTCAGGAAGAAACAGGTTATTTGAACAGACCAATCACTAGAAGCGAATAGAATCTGTTAAAAAAAAAAAAACAAAAAACAATCCCTGCAAACAAAACTCCAGGACCAGATGGCTTCACTGGGGAATTCTATCAAACATACAAAAATTTATACTGATCCTTCTCAAACACTTCCAAAAGATTGAAGAGGAGGAAACCCTCTAAAAGTCTTTCTATGAAGCCACCATCACCCTGATACAAAACCAGAGACACTACAAAAGAAACAAAATTACAGGCCAATATCTTTGATGAATACAGATGAAAAAATCCTCAACAAAATATGAGCAAAGCAAATCTGACAATATATAAAAAGGATCATACACCATGATAAAGTTGGATTCATTCCAGTGTTGCAAGGATTGTTCATCATATACAAATCAATCAATTTGATACACCACAGCAACAAAAGGAAAGACAAAACAATATGATCAATGCAGAAAAAGCATTTGATGAAATGTATTCATGATAAAAACTCTCACCAAAGTGGATATACATGGAACATATATCAACATAATAAAGGCCATTTATGATGAACCCGTAGCCAACATAGTACTCAGTGGTGAAAAGCTAAAAGCCATTCTGCTAAATTCAGGATTCCAAGACAAGGATCCCACTCTCACCACTTCTATCCCACATAGTATTGGAAGTCCTAGCCACAGCAATCAGACAATAAAAAGAAATAAAAAGTTATTCAAATTGAAAGGGAAGAGGTAAAACAGTCACTATTTGCAGATGACATGATACTCCTCTATACATAGAAAACCCTAAAGGTGCCACACAAAAACTATTAGAAGAAATAAGTGAATTCAGCAAGGTGGCAGGATACAAGGTTAATATAGAGAAATCGGTTGCATTTCTTTATGCTAACAATGAAATATCAGAAAGAGAAATTTTTAAAAATCCCATTCAAAATCATGTCAGAAAAAACAATAAAATTTCTAGGAATAAATTTAACCAAGGAAGTGAAAGACCTGTCTGTTGAAAACTACAAAATATCGATAAAGGAAACTGAAGATGATGAAAAGAAATGGAGAGATATCCTTTGGTCTTGGATTAGAAGAATTCATATTGTTAAAATATCCATACTACCCAAAGCAATCTATAGATTTAATGTGATCCCTATCAAAATACCCGTGACATTTTTCACAGAACTAGAACAAATAATCCTAAAGTTTATATGGAACCACAAAAAGACCTCGAATTGCTAAGGCAATCCTGAGGAAAGAGAAAAAAGCTGGAGGCATATTCCTCCCAGACTTCAGACAATACTACGAAGCTACAGTAATCGAAACAGCATGGTACTGGCACAAAAACAGACATACAGAACAATGACATAGAATAGACAGCCCAGATAAAACCCACACACCCTTGGTCAATTAATCTTTGACAAACAGGCAAGAATATACAATGGAGAAAAGAGTCTCTTTAGCAAGTGGTGTCGGGAAACCTGGACACTTACATGTAAATCAATGAAATTAGAACACGCCCTCACACCATATACAAAAATAAACTCAAAGTTTAGGTTTAAGGACCTAATATAAGACATGACACCAGAAAACTCCTAGAAGAGAACATAGGCAAAATATTCTCAGACAAAAATTGTAGCAATATTTTCATAGATCAGTGTCCCAAGACAAAAAGAGTTAAAAGCAAATATAAACAAATGGGACTGAATTAAACTTACAAGCTTTGGCACAGTAAAGAAAACCATCAACAAAACGAAAAGACCACTTATGGAATGGGAGAAAATATTTGTAAACGATATGACCAACAAGGGGTTAATACCCAAGCTATACAGGGACTTTTCGGGTGTTCCAGTGGTTAAGACTCCAGGCTTCCAATGCAGGGGGCTCAGGTTCTATCCCTAGTTGGGGAGCTAAGATCCCACATGCAGTGTGGCATGGCCAAAAAAAAAAAAAAGGTGTATACATACATATGCACACACACACACCTCATACAACTCAGTAACAACAACAAAAAACAGTCAAAAATGGGCAGAAGACTCAAATAGATATTTCTTCAAAGGCATACAGGTGGCCAACAGGCACATGAAGAGTTGTTTCACATCACTAAGTATTAGAGAAATGCAAATAAAAACCACAATGAAGCATCATCTCACACCAGTCAGAATGGCCATTGTCAAAAACTCTACAAATAATAAATGCTGGAGAGTGAGTGGAGAAAAGGAAACCCTCCTACAGTGTTGGTGGGAATGTACATTGGTGCAGCCACTATGGAAAACAGGCTAGAGGTTCCTTAAAAAGCTAAAAATTGAACGACCACATTATCCAGCAATCCCACTTCTAGACATATGTCTGGCAAAGACGAAAACTCTAATTTGAAAAGATACATACACCCCAATGTTCACAGCAGCACTATTTACAATAGTCAACACATGGAAGCAACTCAGATGTCCATCAGCAGATGAATAAAGAGGTGGTATGCACATATACACACTCACACACACACACACACTGAAACACAGACACAATGGAATATTAGTCAGCCATAAAAAGGAATGAAATACTGCCACTGGCAGCAACATGGATGAACCAAGAGCTTATCATACTAAGTGAAGTAAGCAAGACAACAACAAATATATGATATCACTTATACGTGGAATCCAAAAACAATGATAGAAATGAACTTATATACAGAACAGAAACAGACACACAGACACAGAAAAGAAACATGGTTACCAAAGGGGAAAGGAGGGGGGAGGAGTAAATTAGGAGTTTGGGATTAACATATACACTATTATATATAAAGTGGATCACCAACAAGGACCTCCTGTATAGCACAGGGAACTATACTCAATATTTTGTAAGAACCTAGAAGGGAAAAGTATCTGAAAAATATGTATGTGTGTGTATAACGGAATCACTTCGCTATACACCTGAACCTAACACAACTGAAACTAACACAACAGTTTAAATCAACTATAATCTTTTTTTAAATGGGAAAAAAAAGTAAAATAGGACACCAAAATCACAGAATGTGGGGCAGGGGGGTAAAATAACGTAGACCTCTTAGAATGAGTTTGAACCTATATGACTACCAGTCTAAAGCAAGTAGATACAGTTATCGGTTAATGGACATGAAAACCAGGGTAACCACAAATCAAAAACTTACAATAGATTCACAGGAATTGGGGGAAAAAAACAGGGACTCAAGCATAATACCAAAAAAACTCCCATCAAACCATAGAAGGAAAAACAAAAAGAAGGAGAAAGGAGCAAAGAAGAACTACAAAGTCAACTGGAAAAAAAAGGTTTAAAATGACAATAAATACATACTTATCAGTAATTACTTTAAATGTCAATGGCCAACATGCCCCAATCAAAAGACATTGAGTGGCAGATGGGAGAAAAAAAATGGACCTTCAATATGCAGCCTATAAGAGACCCACTTTATGGTGAAAGACACACATAGATTGAAAGGGAGGGGATGGAAAAAGGTATTTCTTGCAAATGGAAATGAAAAGAAAGCGAGGGGAGGCAATACTCATATCAGACACAATAGACTCTAAACCAAAGTCCATAAAGAAAGACAAAGAAGGACACTATATAGTGATACAGGGATCAGTACAAGAGGATATTACACTGGTTAACATATATGCACCCAATATAGGAACACTTAAATACATAGAATAAATACAAGCAGATATAAAGGGAGAAATTAACAGGAACACGATTATACCAGGAGATTTTAATATCCCTTTGACATCAATGGACATATCTTCCAGACAGAAAAATCAGTAAGACAACAGAGATCATAAGTGACATAATAGAACAGTTGGACTTAAGTGTATCTACAGGACACTACATCCAAAAAAACCCAAAACACACATTCTGTTCAAGTGCCTATGGAACATTCTCTAGGACCACATACTCAGACACAAAACAGTCCTCAACAGGTTTAAGAGGACTGAAATTATTTCAAACATCTTTTGTGACCACAAATGTATAAGAGTAGACATCAACCACAGAGAGAAAAACAGGAATAAAGTGATCACATGGAGACTAAACAGCATGCTTCTAAAAAAACAAGTGGGTCAACAATAAAATCAAAGGGGAAATCAGAAAATACCTCGAGACAAATAACAATGAACCTCACAGCATCTATGGGATGCAGAAAAAGCGGTTCTAACAGGGAAGTTCATAGTGATACATGCCTTCCTCAAAACACAAGAAAAATCTCAAACAACCTAACTTACCACCTAAAATAATTATAAAAAGAAGAACTAATGGAACTCAAAGTCAGCAGAAAGAAAGAAATAAGATCAGAGAGGAAATATATAAAAGAGAGATAAAAAAAATAGGAAAGATCAAGAAAACCAAGAGCTGTCATTTTTGAAAATTTAAACAAAATTGATAAAACTCTAGCTAGGCTCACTAAGAAGAAAAGAAAGAGAACACAAATAAACAAAATGAGAGATGAAAGAGGAGAAATGACAATCAGTACCACAGAAATACAGAAAACCATAAGAAAATACTACAGTTATGTTCCAACATACTGGAAAACCTAGAAGAACTGGACAAGTTTCTAGAAATATACAGTCTTCCAAAACTGAGTCAGGAAGAAACAGGTTATTTGAACAGACCAATCACTAGAAGCGAATAGAATCTGTTAAAAAAAAAAAAACAAAAAACAATCCCTGCAAACAAAACTCCAGGACCAGATGGCTTCACTGGGGAATTCTATCAAACATACAAAAATTTATACTGATCCTTCTCAAACACTTCCAAAAGATTGAAGAGGAGGAAACCCTCTAAAAGTCTTTCTATGAAGCCACCATCACCCTGATACAAAACCAGAGACACTACAAAAGAAACAAAATTACAGGCCAATATCTTTGATGAATACAGATGAAAAAATCCTCAACAAAATATGAGCAAAGCAAATCTGACAATATATAAAAAGGATCATACACCATGATAAAGTTGGATTCATTCCAGTGTTGCAAGGATTGTTCATCATATACAAATCAATCAATTTGATACACCACAGCAACAAAAGGAAAGACAAAACAATATGATCAATGCAGAAAAAGCATTTGATGAAATGTATTCATGATAAAAACTCTCACCAAAGTGGGTATACATGGAACATATATCAACATAATAAAGGCCATTTATGATGAACCCGTAGCCAACATAGTACTCAGTGGTGAAAAGCTAAAAGCCATTCTGCTAAATTCAGGATTCCAAGACAAGGATCCCACTCTCACCACTTCTATCCCACATAGTATTGGAAGTCCTAGCCACAGCAATCAGACAATAAAAAGAAATAAAAAGTTATTCAAATTGAAAGGGAAGAGGTAAAACAGTCACTATTTGCAGATGACATGATACTCCTCTATACATAGAAAACCCTAAAGGTGCCACACAAAAACTATTAGAAGAAATAAGTGAATTCAGCAAGGTGGCAGGATACAAGGTTAATATAGAGAAATCGGTTGCATTTCTTTATGCTAACAATGAAATATCAGAAAGAGAAATTTTTAAAAATCCCATTCAAAATCATGTCAGAAAAAACAATAAAATTTCTAGGAATAAATTTAACCAAGGAAGTGAAAGACCTGTCTGTTGAAAACTACAAAATATCGATAAAGGAAACTGAAGATGATGAAAAGTAATGGAGAGATATCCTTTGGTCTTGGATTAGAAGAATTCATATTGTTAAAATGTCCATACTACCCAAAGCAATCTATAGATTTAATGTGATCCCTATCAAAATACCCGTGACATTTTTCACAGAACTAGAACAAATAATCCTAAAGTTTATATGGAACCACAAAAAGACCTCGAATTGCTAAGGCAATCCTGAGGAAAGAGAAAAAAGCTGGAGGCATATTCCTCCCAGACTTCAGACAATACTACGAAGCTACAGTAATCGAAACAGCATGGTACTGGCACAAAAACAGACATACAGAACAATGACATAGAATAGACAGCCCAGATAAAACCCACACACCCTTGGTCAATTAATCTTTGACAAACAGGCAAGAATATACAATGGAGAAAAGAGTCTCTTTAGCAAGTGGTGTCGGGAAACCTGGACACTTACATGTAAATCAATGAAATTAGAACACGCCCTCACACCATATACAAAAATAAACTCAAAGTTTAGGTTTAAGGACCTAATATAAGACATGACACCAGAAAACTCCTAGAAGAGAACATAGGCAAAATATTCTCAGACAAAAATTGTAGCAATATTTTCATAGATCAGTGTCCCAAGACAAAAAGAGTTAAAAGCAAATATAAACAAATGGGACCTAATTAAACTTACAAGCTTTGGCACAGTAAAGAAAACTATCAACAAAACGAAAAGACCACTTATGGAATGGGAGAAAATATTTGTAAACGATATGACCAACAAGGGGTTAATACCCAAGCTATACAGGGACTTTTCGGGTGTTCCAGTGGTTAAGACTCCAGGCTTCCAATGCAGGGGGCTCAGGTTCTATCCCTAGTTGGGGAGCTAAGATCCCACATGCAGTGTGGCATGGCCAAAAAAAAAAAAGGTGTATACATACATATGCACACACACACACCTCATACAACTCAGTAACAGCAACAGAAAACGGTCAAAAATGGGCAGAAGACTCAAATAGATATTTCTTCAAAGGCATACAGGTGGCCAACAGGCACATGAAGAGTTGTTTCACATCACTAAGTATTAGAGAAATGCAAATAAAAACCACAATGAAGCATCATCTCACACCAGTCAGAATGGCCATTGTCAAAAACTCTACAAATAATAAATGCTGGAGAGTGAGTGGAGAAAAGGAAACCCTCCTACAGTGTTGGTGGGAATGTACATTGGTGCAGCCACTATGGAAAACAGGCTAGAGGTTCCTTAAAAAGCTAAAAATTGAACGACCACATTATCCAGCAATCCCACTTCTAGACATATGTCTGGCAAAGACGAAAACTCTAATTTGAAAAGATACATACACCCCAATGTTCACAGCAGCACTATTTACAATAGTCAACACATGGAAGCAACTCAGATGTCCATCAGCAGATGAATAAAGAGGTGGTATGCACATATACACACTCACACACACACACACACTGAAACACAGACACAATGGAATATTAGTCAGCCATAAAAAGGAATGAAATACTGCCACTGGCAGCAACATGGATGAACCAAGAGCTTATCATACTAAGTGAAGTAAGCAAGACAACAACAAATATATGATATCACTTATACGTGGAATCCAAAAACAATGATAGAAATGAACTTATATACAGAACAGAAACAGACACACAGACACAGAAAAGAAACATGGTTACCAAAGGGGAAAGGAGGGGGGAGGAGTAAATTAGGAGTTTGGGATTAACATATACACTATTATATATAAAGTGGATCACCAACAAGGACCTCCTGTATAGCACAGGGAACTATACTCAATATTTTGTAAGAACCTAGAAGGGAAAAGTATCTGAAAAATATGTATGTGTGTGTATAACGGAATCACTTCGCTATACACCTGAACCTAACACAACTGAAACTAACACAACAGTTTAAATCAACTATAATCTTTTTTTAAATGGGAAAAAAAAGTAAAATAGGACACCAAAATCACAGAATGTGGGGCAGGGGGGTAAAATAACGTAGACCTCTTAGAATGAGTTTGAACCTATATGACTACCAGTCTAAAGCAAGTAGATACAGTTATCGGTTAATGGACATGAAAACCAGGGTAACCACAAATCAAAAACTTACAATAGATTCACAGGAATTGGGGGAAAAAAACAGGGACTCAAGCATAATACCAAAAAAACTCCCATCAAACCATAGAAGGAAAAACAAAAAGAAGGAGAAAGGAGCAAAGAAGAACTACAAAGTCAACTGGAAAAAAAAGGTTTAAAATGACAATAAATACATACTTATCAGTAATTACTTTAAATGTCAATGGCCAACATGCCCCAATCAAAAGACATTGAGTGGCAGATGGGAGAAAAAAAATGGACCTTCAATATGCAGCCTATAAGAGACCCACTTTATGGTGAAAGACACACATAGATTGAAAGGGAGGGGATGGAAAAAGGTATTTCTTGCAAATGGAAATGAAAAGAAAGCGAGGGGAGGCAATACTCATATCAGACACAATAGACTCTAAACCAAAGTCCATAAAGAAAGACAAAGAAGGACACTATATAGTGATACAGGGATCAGTACAAGAGGATATTACACTGGTTAACATATATGCACCCAATATAGGAACACTTAAATACATAGAATAAATACAAGCAGATATAAAGGGAGAAATTAACAGGAACACGATTATACCAGGAGATTTTAATATCCCTTTGACATCAATGGACATATCTTCCAGACAGAAAAATCAGTAAGACAACAGAGATCATAAGTGACATAATAGAACAGTTGGACTTAAGTGTATCTACAGGACACTACATCCAAAAAAACCCAAAACACACATTCTGTTCAAGTGCCTATGGAACATTCTCTAGGACCACATACTCAGACACAAAACAGTCCTCAACAGGTTTAAGAGGACTGAAATTATTTCAAACATCTTTTGTGACCACAAATGTATAAGAGTAGACATCAACCACAGAGAGAAAAACAGGAATAAAGTGATCACATGGAGACTAAACAGCATGCTTCTAAAAAAACAAGTGGGTCAACAATAAAATCAAAGGGGAAATCAGAAAATACCTCGAGACAAATAACAATGAACCTCACAGCATCTATGGGATGCAGAAAAAGCGGTTCTAACAGGGAAGTTCATAGTGATACATGCCTTCCTCAAAACACAAGAAAAATCTCAAACAACCTAACTTACCACCTAAAATAATTATAAAAAGAAGAACTAATAGAACTCAAAGTCAGCAGAAAGAAAGAAATAAGATCAGAGAGGAAATATATAAAAGAGAGATAAAAAAATAGGAAAGATCAAGAAAACCAAGAGCTGTCATTTTTGAAAATTTAAACAAAATTGATAAAACTCTAGCTAGGCTCACTAAGAAGAAAAGAAAGAGAACACAAATAAACAAAATGAGAGATGAAAGAGGAGAAATGACAATCAGTACCACAGAAATACAAAAAACCATAAGAAAATACTACAGTTATGTTCCAACATACTGGAAAACCTAGAAGAACTGGACAAGTTTCTAGAAATATACAGTCTTCCAAAACTGAGTCAGGAAGAAACAGGTTATTTGAACAGACCAATCACTAGAAGCGAATAGAATCTGTTTAAAAAAAAAAAAATACAATCCCTGCAAACAAAACTCCAGGACCAGATGGCTTCACTGGGGAATTCTATCAAACATACAAAAACTTATACTGATCCTTCTCAAACACTTCCAAAAGATTGAAGAGGAGGAAACCCTCTAAAAGGCTTTCTATGAAGCCACCATCACCCTGATACAAAACCAGAGACACTACAAAAGAAACAAAATTACAGGCCAATATCTTTGATGAATACAGATGCAAAAATCCTCAACAAAATATGAGCAAAGCAAATCTGACAATATATAAAAAGGATCATACACCATGATAAAGTTGGATTCATTCCAGTGTTGCAAGGATTGTTCATCATATACAAATCAATCAATTTGATACACCACAGCAACAAAAGGAAAGACAAAACAATATGATCAATGCAGAAAAAGCATTTGATGAAATGTATTCATGATAAAAACTCTCACCAAAGTGGGTATACATGGAACATATATCAACATAATAAAGGCCATTTATGATGAACCCGTAGCCAACATAGTACTCAGTGGTGAAAAGCTAAAAGCCATTCTGCTAAATTCAGGATTCCAAGACAAGGATCCCACTCTCACCACTTCTATCCCACATAGTATTGGAAGTCCTAGCCACAGCAATCAGACAATAAAAAGAAATAAAAAGTTATTCAAATTGAAAGGGAAGAGGTAAAACAGTCACTATTTGCAGATGACATGATACTCCTCTATACATAGAAAACCCTAAAGGTGCCACACAAAAACTATTAGAAGAAATAAGTGAATTCAGCAAGGTGGCAGGATACAAGGTTAATATAGAGAAATCGGTTGCATTTCTTTATGCTAACAATGAAATATCAGAAAGAGAAATTTTTAAAAATCCCATTCAAAATCATGTCAGAAAAAACAATAAAATTTCTAGGAATAAATTTAACCAAGGAAGTGAAAGACCTGTCTGTTGAAAACTACAAAATATCGATAAAGGAAACTGAAGATGATGAAAAGTAATGGAGAGATATCCTTTGGTCTTGGATTAGAAGAATTCATATTGTTAAAATGTCCATACTACCCAAAGCAATCTATAGATTTAATGTGATCCCTATCAAAATACCCGTGACATTTTTCACAGAACTAGAACAAATAATCCTAAAGTTCATATGGAACCACAAAAAGACCTCGAATTGCTAAGGCAATCCTGAGGAAAGAGAAAAAAGCTGGAGGCATATTCCTCCCAGACTTCAGACAATACTACGAAGCTACAGTAATCGAAACAGCATGGTACTGGCACAAAAACAGACATACAGAACAATGACATAGAATAGACAGCCCAGATAAAACCCACACACCCTTGGTCAATTAATCTTTGACAAACAGGCAAGAATATACAATGGAGAAAAGAGTCTCTTTAGCAAGTGGTGTCGGGAAACCTGGACACTTACATGTAAATCAATGAAATTAGAACACGCCCTCACACCATATACAAAAATAAACTCAAAGTTTAGGTTTAAGGACCTAATATAAGACATGACACCAGAAAACTCCTAGAAGAGAACATAGGCAAAATATTCTCAGACAAAAATTGTAGCAATATTTTCATAGATCAGTGTCCCAAGACAAAAAGAGTTAAAAGCAAATATAAACAAATGGGACCTAATTAAACTTACAAGCTTTGGCACAGTAAAGAAAACCATCAACAAAACGAAAAGACCACTTATGGAATGGGAGAAAATATTTGTAAACGATATGACCAACAAGGGGTTAATACCCAAGCTATACAGGGACTTTTCGGGTGTTCCAGTGGTTAAGACTCCAGGCTTCCAATGCAGGGGGCTCAGGTTCTATCCCTAGTTGGGGAGCTAAGATCCCACATGCAGTGTGGCATGGCCAAAAAAAAAAAAAAAGGTGTATACATACATATGCACACACACACACACCTCATACAACTCAGTAACAACAACAAAAAACAGTCAAAAATGGGCAGAAGACTCAAATAGATATTTCTTCAAAGGCATACAGGTGGCCAACAGGCACATGAAGAGTTGTTTCACATCACTAAGTATTAGAGAAATGCAAATAAAAACCACAATGAAGCATCATCTCACACCAGTCAGAATGGCCATTGTCAAAAACTCTACAAATAATAAATGCTGGAGAGTGAGTGGAGAAAAGGAAACCCTCCTACAGTGTTGGTGGGAATGTACATTGGTGCAGCCACTATGGAAAACAGGCTAGAGGTTCCTTAAAAAGCTAAAAATTGAACGACCACATTATCCAGCAATCCCACTTCTAGACATATGTCTGGCAAAGACGAAAACTCTAATTTGAAAAGATACATACACCCCAATGTTCACAGCAGCACTATTTACAATAGTCAACACATGGAAGCAACTCAGATGTCCATCAGCAGATGAATAAAGAGGTGGTATGCACATATACACACTCACACACACACACACACTGAAACACAGACACAATGGGATATTAGTCAGCCATAAAAAGGAATGAAATACTGCCACTGGCAGCAACATGGATGAACCAAGAGCTTATCATACTAAGTGAAGTAAGCAAGACAACAACAAATATATGATATCACTTATACGTGGAATCCAAAAACAATGATAGAAATGAACTTATATACAGAACAGAAACAGACACACAGACACAGAAAAGAAACATGGTTACCAAAGGGGAAAGGAGGGGGGAGGAGTAAATTAGGAGTTTGGGATTAACATATACACTATTATATATAAAGTGGATCACCAACAAGGACCTCCTGTATAGCACAGGGAACTATACTCAATATTTTGTAAGAACCTAGAAGGGAAAAGTATCTGAAAAATATGTATGTGTGTGTATAACGGAATCACTTCGCTATACACCTGAACCTAACACAACTGAAACTAACACAACAGTTTAAATCAACTATAATCTTTTTTTAAATGGGAAAAAAAAGTAAAATAGGACACCAAAATCACAGAATGTGGGGCAGGGGGGTAAAATAACGTAGACCTCTTAGAATGAGTTTGAACCTATATGACTACCAGTCTAAAGCAAGTAGATACAGTTATCGGTTAATGGACATGAAAACCAGGGTAACCACAAATCAAAAACTTACAATAGATTCACAGGAATTGGGGGAAAAAAACAGGGACTCAAGCATAATACCAAAAAAACTCCCATCAAACCATAGAAGGAAAAACAAAAAGAAGGAGAAAGGAGCAAAGAAGAACTACAAAGTCAACTGGAAAAAAAAGGTTTAAAATGACAATAAATACATACTTATCAGTAATTACTTTAAATGTCAATGGCCAACATGCCCCAATCAAAAGACATTGAGTGGCAGATGGGAGAAAAAAAATGGACCTTCAATATGCAGCCTATAAGAGACCCACTTTATGGTGAAAGACACACATAGATTGAAAGGGAGGGGATGGAAAAAGGTATTTCTTGCAAATGGAAATGAAAAGAAAGCGAGGGGAGGCAATACTCATATCAGACACAATAGACTCTAAACCAAAGTCCATAAAGAAAGACAAAGAAGGACACTATATAGTGATACAGGGATCAGTACAAGAGGATATTACACTGGTTAACATATATGCACCCAATATAGGAACACTTAAATACATAGAATAAATACAAGCAGATATAAAGGGAGAAATTAACAGGAACACGATTATACCAGGAGATTTTAATATCCCTTTGACATCAATGGACATATCTTCCAGACAGAAAAATCAGTAAGACAACAGAGATCATAAGTGACATAATAGAACAGTTGGACTTAAGTGTATCTACAGGACACTACATCCAAAAAAACCCAAAACACACATTCTGTTCAAGTGCCTATGGAACATTCTCTAGGACCACATACTCAGACACAAAACAGTCCTCAACAGGTTTAAGAGGACTGAAATTATTTCAAACATCTTTTGTGACCACAAATGTATAAGAGTAGACATCAACCACAGAGAGAAAAACAGGAATAAAGTGATCACATGGAGACTAAACAGCATGCTTCTAAAAAAACAAGTGGGTCAACAATAAAATCAAAGGGGAAATCAGAAAATACCTCGAGACAAATAACAATGAACCTCACAGCATCTATGGGATGCAGAAAAAGCGGTTCTAACAGGGAAGTTCATAGTGATACATGCCTTCCTCAAAACACAAGAAAAATCTCAAACAACCTAACTTACCACCTAAAATAATTATAAAAAGAAGAACTAATAGAACTCAAAGTCAGCAGAAAGAAAGAAATAAGATCAGAGAGGAAATATATAAAAGAGAGATAAAAAAATAGGAAAGATCAAGAAAACCAAGAGCTGTCATTTTTGAAAATTTAAACAAAATTGATAAAACTCTAGCTAGGCTCACTAAGAAGAAAAGAAAGAGAACACAAATAAACAAAATGAGAGATGAAAGAGGAGAAATGACAATCAGTACCACAGAAATACAAAAAACCATAAGAAAATACTACAGTTATGTTCCAACATACTGGAAAACCTAGAAGAACTGGACAAGTTTCTAGAAATATACAGTCTTCCAAAACTGAGTCAGGAAGAAACAGGTTATTTGAACAGACCAATCACTAGAAGCGAATAGAATCTGTTTAAAAAAAAAAAAATACAATCCCTGCAAACAAAACTCCAGGACCAGATGGCTTCACTGGGGAATTCTATCAAACATACAAAAACTTATACTGATCCTTCTCAAACACTTCCAAAAGATTGAAGAGGAGGAAACCCTCTAAAAGGCTTTCTATGAAGCCACCATCACCCTGATACAAAACCAGAGACACTACAAAAGAAACAAAATTACAGGCCAATATCTTTGATGAATACAGATGCAAAAATCCTCAACAAAATATGAGCAAAGCAAATCTGACAATATATAAAAAGGATCATACACCATGATAAAGTTGGATTCATTCCAGTGTTGCAAGGATTGTTCATCATATACAAATCAATCAATTTGATACACCACAGCAACAAAAGGAAAGACAAAACAATATGATCAATGCAGAAAAAGCATTTGATGAAATGTATTCATGATAAAAACTCTCACCAAAGTGGGTATACATGGAACATATATCAACATAATAAAGGCCATTTATGATGAACCCGTAGCCAACATAGTACTCAGTGGTGAAAAGCTAAAAGCCATTCTGCTAAATTCAGGATTCCAAGACAAGGATCCCACTCTCACCACTTCTATCCCACATAGTATTGGAAGTCCTAGCCACAGCAATCAGACAATAAAAAGAAATAAAAAGTTATTCAAATTGAAAGGGAAGAGGTAAAACAGTCACTATTTGCAGATGACATGATACTCCTCTATACATAGAAAACCCTAAAGGTGCCACACAAAAACTATTAGAAGAAATAAGTGAATTCAGCAAGGTGGCAGGATACAAGGTTAATATAGAGAAATCGGTTGCATTTCTTTATGCTAACAATGAAATATCAGAAAGAGAAATTTTTAAAAATCCCATTCAAAATCATGTCAGAAAAAACAATAAAATTTCTAGGAATAAATTTAACCAAGGAAGTGAAAGACCTGTCTGTTGAAAACTACAAAATATCGATAAAGGAAACTGAAGATGATGAAAAGTAATGGAGAGATATCCTTTGGTCTTGGATTAGAAGAATTCATATTGTTAAAATGTCCATACTACCCAAAGCAATCTATAGATTTAATGTGATCCCTATCAAAATACCCGTGACATTTTTCACAGAACTAGAACAAATAATCCTAAAGTTTATATGGAACCACAAAAAGACCTCGAATTGCTAAGGCAATCCTGAGGAAAGAGAAAAAAGCTGGAGGCATATTCCTCCCAGACTTCAGACAATACTACGAAGCTACAGTAATCGAAACAGCATGGTACTGGCACAAAAACAGACATACAGAACAATGACATAGAATAGACAGCCCAGATAAAACCCACACACCCTTGGTCAATTAATCTTTGACAAACAGGCAAGAATATACAATGGAGAAAAGAGTCTCTTTAGCAAGTGGTGTCGGGAAACCTGGACACTTACATGTAAATCAATGAAATTAGAACACGCCCTCACAGCATATACAAAAATAAACTCAAAGTTTAGGTTTAAGGACCTAATATAAGACATGACACCAGAAAACTCCTAGAAGAGAACATAGGCAAAATATTCTCAGACAAAAATTGTAGCAATATTTTCATAGATCAGTGTCCCAAGACAAAAAGAGTTAAAAGCAAATATAAACAAATGGGACCTAATTAAACTTACAAGCTTTGGCACAGTAAAGAAAACCATCAACAAAACGAAAAGACCACTTATGGAATGGGAGAAAATATTTGTAAACGATATGACCAACAAGGGGTTAATACCCAAGCTATACAGGGACTTTTCGGGTGTTCCAGTGGTTAAGACTCCAGGCTTCCAATGCAGGGGGCTCAGGTTCTATCCCTAGTTGGGGAGCTAAGATCTCACATGGAGTGTGGCATGGCCAAAAAAAAAAAAAAGGTGTATACATACATATGCACACACACACACCTCATACAACTCAGTAACAACAACAAAAAACAGTCAAAAATGGGCAGAAGACTCAAATAGATATTTCTTCAAAGGCATACAGGTGGCCAACAGGCACATGAAGAGTTGTTTCACATCACTAAGTATTAGAGAAATGCAAATAAAAACCACAATGAAGCATCATCTCACACCAGTCAGAATGGCCATTGTCAAAAACTCTACAAATAATAAATGCTGGAGAGTGAGTGGAGAAAAGGAAACCCTCCTACAGTGTTGGTGGGAATGTACATTGGTGCAGCCACTATGGAAAACAGGCTAGAGGTTCCTTAAAAAGCTAAAAATTGAACGACCACATTATCCAGCAATCCCACTTCTAGACATATGTCTGGCAAAGACGAAAACTCTAATTTGAAAAGATACATACACCCCAATGTTCACAGCAGCACTATTTACAATAGTCAACACATGGAAGCAACTCAGATGTCCATCAGCAGATGAATAAAGAGGTGGTATGCACATATACACACTCACACACACACACACACTGAAACACAGACACAATGGAATATTAGTCAGCCATAAAAAGGAATGAAATACTGCCACTGGCAGCAACATGGATGAACCAAGAGCTTATCATACTAAGTGAAGTAAGCAAGACAACAACAAATATATGATATCACTTATACGTGGAATCCAAAAACAATGATAGAAATGAACTTATATACAGAACAGAAACAGACACACAGACACAGAAAAGAAACATGGTTACCAAAGGGGAAAGGAGGGGGGAGGAGTAAATTAGGAGTTTGGGATTAACATATACACTATTATATATAAAGTGGATCACCAACAAGGACCTCCTGTATAGCACAGGGAACTATACTCAATATTTTGTAAGAACCTAGAAGGGAAAAGTATCTGAAAAATATGTATGTGTGTGTATAACGGAATCACTTCGCTATACACCTGAACCTAACACAACTGAAACTAACACAACAGTTTAAATCAACTATAATCTTTTTTTAAATGGGAAAAAAAAGTAAAATAGGACACCAAAATCACAGAATGTGGGGCAGGGGGGTAAAATAACGTAGACCTCTTAGAATGAGTTTGAACCTATATGACTACCAGTCTAAAGCAAGTAGATACAGTTATCGGTTAATGGACATGAAAACCAGGGTAACCACAAATCAAAAACTTACAATAGATTCACAGGAATTGGGGGAAAAAAACAGGGACTCAAGCATAATACCAAAAAAACTCCCATCAAACCATAGAAGGAAAAACAAAAAGAAGGAGAAAGGAGCAAAGAAGAACTACAAAGTCAACTGGAAAAAAAAGGTTTAAAATGACAATAAATACATACTTATCAGTAATTACTTTAAATGTCAATGGCCAACATGCCCCAATCAAAAGACATTGAGTGGCAGATGGGAGAAAAAAAATGGACCTTCAATATGCAGCCTATAAGAGACCCACTTTATGGTGAAAGACACACATAGATTGAAAGGGAGGGGATGGAAAAAGGTATTTCATGCAAATGGAAATGAAAAGAAAGCGAGGGGAGGCAATACTCATATCAGACACAATAGACTCTAAACCAAAGTCCATAAAGAAAGACAAAGAAGGACACTATATAGTGATACAGGGATCAGTACAAGAGGATATTACACTGGTTAACATATATGCACCCAATATAGGAACACTTAAATACATAGAATAAATACAAGCAGATATAAAGGGAGAAATTAACAGGAACACGATTATACCAGGAGATTTTAATATCCCTTTGACATCAATGGACATATCTTCCAGACAGAAAAATCAGTGAGACAACAGAGATCATAAGTGACATAATAGAACAGTTGGACTTAAGTGTATCTACAGGACACTACATCCAAAAAAACCCAAAACACACATTCTGTTCAAGTGCCTATGGAACATTCTCTAGGACCACATACTCAGACACAAAACAGTCCTCAACAGGTTTAAGAGGACTGAAATTATTTCAAACATCTTTTGTGACCACAAATGTATAAGAGTAGACATCAACCACAGAGAGAAAAACAGGAATAAAGTGATCACATGGAGACTAAACAGCATGCTTCTAAAAAAACAAGTGGGTCAACAATAAAATCAAAGGGGAAATCAGAAAATACCTCGAGACAAATAACAATGAACCTCACAGCATCTATGGGATGCAGAAAAAGCGGTTCTAACAGGGAAGTTCATAGTGATACATGCCTTCCTCAAAACACAAGAAAAATCTCAAACAACCTAACTTACCACCTAAAATAATTATAAAAAGAAGAACTAATAGAACTCAAAGTCAGCAGAAAGAAAGAAATAAGATCAGAGAGGAAATATATAAAAGAGAGATAAAAAAATAGGAAAGATCAAGAAAACCAAGAGCTGTCATTTTTGAAAATTTAAACAAAATTGATAAAACTCTAGCTAGGCTCACTAAGAAGAAAAGAAAGAGAACACAAATAAACAAAATGAGAGATGAAAGAGGAGAAATGACAATCAGTACCACAGAAATACAAAAAACCATAAGAAAATACTACAGTTATGTTCCAACATACTGGAAAACCTAGAAGAACTGGACAAGTTTCTAGAAATATACAGTCTTCCAAAACTGAGTCAGGAAGAAACAGGTTATTTGAACAGACCAATCACTAGAAGCGAATAGAATCTGTTTAAAAAAAAAAAATACAATCCCTGCAAACAAAACTCCAGGACCAGATGGCTTCACTGGGGAATTCTATCAAACATACAAAAACTTATACTGATCCTTCTCAAACACTTCCAAAAGATTGAAGAGGAGGAAACCCTCTAAAAGGCTTTCTATGAAGCCACCATCACCCTGATACAAAACCAGAGACACTACAAAAGAAACAAAATTACAGGCCAATATCTTTGATGAATACAGATGCAAAAATCCTCAACAAAATATGAGCAAAGCAAATCTGACAATATATAAAAAGGATCATACACCATGATAAAGTTGGATTCATTCCAGTGTTGCAAGGATTGTTCATCATATACAAATCAATCAATTTGATACACCACAGCAACAAAAGGAAAGACAAAACAATATGATCAATGCAGAAAAAGCATTTGATGAAATGTATTCATGATAAAAACTCTCACCAAAGTGGGTATACATGGAACATATATCAACATAATAAAGGCCATTTATGATGAACCCGTAGCCAACATAGTACTCAGTGGTGAAAAGCTAAAAGCCATTCTGCTAAATTCAGGATTCCAAGACAAGGATCCCACTCTCACCACTTCTATCCCACATAGTATTGGAAGTCCTAGCCACAGCAATCAGACAATAAAAAGAAATAAAAAGTTATTCAAATTGAAAGGGAAGAGGTAAAACAGTCACTATTTGCAGATGACATGATACTCCTCTATACATAGAAAACCCTAAAGGTGCCACACAAAAACTATTAGAAGAAATAAGTGAATTCAGCAAGGTGGCAGGATACAAGGTTAATATAGAGAAATCGGTTGCATTTCTTTATGCTAACAATGAAATATCAGAAAGAGAAATTTTTAAAAATCCCATTCAAAATCATGTCAGAAAAAACAATAAAATTTCTAGGAATAAATTTAACCAAGGAAGTGAAAGACCTGTCTGTTGAAAACTACAAAATATCGATAAAGGAAACTGAAGATGATGAAAAGTAATGGAGAGATATCCTTTGGTCTTGGATTAGAAGAATTCATATTGTTAAAATGTCCATACTACCCAAAGCAATCTATAGATTTAATGTGATCCCTATCAAAATACCCGTGACATTTTTCACAGAACTAGAACAAATAATCCTAAAGTTTATATGGAACCACAAAAAGACCTCGAATTGCTAAGGCAATCCTGAGGAAAGAGAAAAAAGCTGGAGGCATATTCCTCCCAGACTTCAGACAATACTACGAAGCTACAGTAATCGAAACAGCATGGTACTGGCACAAAAACAGACATACAGAACAATGACATAGAATAGACAGCCCAGATAAAACCCACACACCCTTGGTCAATTAATCTTTGACAAACAGGCAAGAATATACAATGGAGAAAAGAGTCTCTTTAGCAAGTGGTGTCGGGAAACCTGGACACTTACATGTAAATCAATGAAATTAGAACACGCCCTCACACCATATACAAAAATAAACTCAAAGTTTAGGTTTAAGGACCTAATATAAGACATGACACCAGAAAACTCCTAGAAGAGAACATAGGCAAAATATTCTCAGACAAAAATTGTAGCAATATTTTCATAGATCAGTGTCCCAAGACAAAAAGAGTTAAAAGCAAATATAAACAAATGGGACCTAATTAAACTTACAAGCTTTGGCACAGTAAAGAAAACTATCAACAAAACGAAAAGACCACTTATGGAATGGGAGAAAATATTTGTAAACGATATGACCAACAAGGGGTTAATACCCAAGCTATACAGGGACTTTTCGGGTGTTCCAGTGGTTAAGACTCCAGGCTTCCAATGCAGGGGGCTCAGGTTCTATCCCTAGTTGGGGAGCTAAGATCCCACATGCAGTGTGGCATGGCCAAAAAAAAAAAAGGTGTATACATACATATGCACACACACACACCTCATACAACTCAGTAACAACAACAGAAAACGGTCAAAAATGGGCAGAAGACTCAAATAGATATTTCTTCAAAGGCATACAGGTGGCCAACAGGCACATGAAGAGTTGTTTCACATCACTAAGTATTAGAGAAATGCAAATAAAAACCACAATGAAGCATCATCTCACACCAGTCAGAATGGCCATTGTCAAAAACTCTACAAATAATAAATGCTGGAGAGTGAGTGGAGAAAAGGAAACCCTCCTACAGTGTTGGTGGGAATGTACATTGGTGCAGCCACTATGGAAAACAGGCTAGAGGTTCCTTAAAAAGCTAAAAATTGAACGACCACATTATCCAGCAATCCCACTTCTAGACATATGTCTGGCAAAGACGAAAACTCTAATTTGAAAAGATACATACATCCCAATGTTCACAGCAGCACTATTTACAATAGTCAACACATGGAAGCAACTCAGATGTCCATCAGCAGATGAATAAAGAGGTGGTATGCACATATACACACTCACACACACACACACACTGAAACACAGACACAATGGAATATAAGTCAGCCATAAAAAGGAATGAAATACTGCCACTGGCAGCAACATGGATGAACCAAGAGCTTATCATACTAAGTGAAGTAAGCAAGACAACAACAAATATATGATATCACTTATACGTGGAATCCAAAAACAATGATAGAAATGAACTTATATACAGAACAGAAACAGACACACAGACACAGAAAAGAAACATGGTTACCAAAGGGGAAAGGAGGGGGGAGGAGTAAATTAGGAGTTTGGGATTAACATATACACTATTATATATAAAGTGGATCACCAACAAGGACCTCCTGTATAGCACAGGGAACTATACTCAATATTTTGTAAGAACCTAGAAGGGAAAAGTATCTGAAAAATATGTATGTGTGTGTATAACGGAATCACTTCGCTATACACCTGAACCTAACACAACTGAAACTAACACAACAGTTTAAATCAACTATAATCTTTTTTTTAAATGGGAAAAAAAAGTAAAATAGGACACCAAAATCACAGAATGTGGGGCAGGGGGGTAAAATAACGTAGACCTCTTAGAATGAGTTTGAACCTATATGACTACCAGTCTAAAGCAAGTAGATACAGTTATCGGTTAATGGACATGAAAACCAGGGTAACCACAAATCAAAAACTTACAATAGATTCACAGGAATTGGGGGAAAAAAACAGGGACTCAAGCATAATACCAAAAAAACTCCCATCAAACCATAGAAGGAAAAACAAAAAGAAGGAGAAAGGAGCAAAGAAGAACTACAAAGTCAACTGGAAAAAAAAGGTTTAAAATGACAATAAATACATACTTATCAGTAATTACTTTAAATGTCAATGGCCAACATGCCCCAATCAAAAGACATTGAGTGGCAGATGGGAGAAAAAAAATGGACCTTCAATATGCAGCCTATAAGAGACCCACTTTATGGTGAAAGACACACATAGATTGAAAGGGAGGGGATGGAAAAAGGTATTTCATGCAAATGGAAATGAAAAGAAAGCGAGGGGAGGCAATACTCATATCAGACACAATAGACTCTAAACCAAAGTCCATAAAGAAAGACAAAGAAGGACACTATATAGTGATACAGGGATCAGTACAAGAGGATATTACACTGGTTAACATATATGCACCCAATATAGGAACACTTAAATACATAGAATAAATACAAGCAGATATAAAGGGAGAAATTAACAGGAACACGATTATACCAGGAGATTTTAATATCCCTTTGACATCAATGGACATATCTTCCAGACAGAAAAATCAGTAAGACAACAGAGATCATAAGTGACATAATAGAACAGTTGGACTTAAGTGTATCTACAGGACACTACATCCAAAAAAACCCAAAACACACATTCTGTTCAAGTGCCTATGGAACATTCTCTAGGACCACATACTCAGACACAAAACAGTCCTCAACAGGTTTAAGAGGACTGAAATTATTTCAAACATCTTTTGTGACCACAAATGTATGAGAGTAGACATCAACCACAGAGAGAAAAACAGGAATAAAGTGATCACATGGAGACTAAACAGCATGCTTCTAAAAAAACAAGTGGGTCAACAATAAAATCAAAGGGGAAATCAGAAAATACCTCGAGACAAATAACAATGAACCTCACAGCATCTATGGGATGCAGAAAAAGCGGTTCTAACAGGGAAGTTCATAGTGATACATGCCTTCCTCAAAACACAAGAAAAATCTCAAACAACCTAACTTACCACCTAAAATAATTATAAAAAGAAGAACTAATAGAACTCAAAGTCAGCAGAAAGAAAGAAATAAGATCAGAGAGGAAATATATAAAAGAGAGATAAAAAAAATAGGAAAGATCAAGAAAACCAAGAGCTGTCATTTTTGAAAATTTAAACAAAATTGATAAAACTCTAGCTAGGCTCACTAAGAAGAAAAGAAAGAGAACACAAATAAACAAAATGAGAGATGAAAGAGGAGAAATGACAATCAGTACCACAGAAATACAAAAAACCATAAGAAAATACTACAGTTATGTTCCAACATACTGGAAAACCTAGAAGAACTGGACAAGTTTCTAGAAATATACAGTCTTCCAAAACTGAGTCAGGAAGAAACAGGTTATTTGAACAGACCAATCACTAGAAGCGAATAGAATCTGTTAAAAAAAAAAAAACAAAAAACAATCCCTGCAAACAAAACTCCAGGACCAGATGGCTTCACTGGGGAATTCTATCAAACATACAAAAATTTATACTGATCCTTCTCAAACACTTCCAAAAGATTGAAGAGGAGGAAACCCTCTAAAAGTCTTTCTATGAAGCCACCATCACCCTGATACAAAACCAGAGACACTACAAAAGAAACAAAATTACAGGCCAATATCTTTGATGAATACAGATGAAAAAATCCTCAACAAAATATGAGCAAAGCAAATCTGACAATATATAAAAAGGATCATACACCATGATAAAGTTGGATTCATTCCAGTGTTGCAAGGATTGTTCATCATATACAAATCAATCAATTTGATACACCACAGCAACAAAAGGAAAGACAAAACAATATGATCAATGCAGAAAAAGCATTTGATGAAATGTATTCATGATAAAAACTCTCACCAAAGTGGGTATACATGGAACATATATCAACATAATAAAGGCCATTTATGATGAACCCGTAGCCAACATAGTACTCAGTGGTGAAAAGCTAAAAGCCATTCTGCTAAATTCAGGATTCCAAGACAAGGATCCCACTCTCACCACTTCTATCCCACATAGTATTGGAAGTCCTAGCCACAGCAATCAGACAATAAAAAGAAATAAAAAGTTATTCAAATTGAAAGGGAAGAGGTAAAACAGTCACTATTTGCAGATGACATGATACTCCTCTATACATAGAAAACCCTAAAGGTGCCACACAAAAACTATTAGAAGAAATAAGTGAATTCAGCAAGGTGGCAGGATACAAGGTTAATATAGAGAAATCGGTTGCATTTCTTTATGCTAACAATGAAATATCAGAAAGAGAAATTTTTAAAAATCCCATTCAAAATCATGTCAGAAAAAACAATAAAATTTCTAGGAATAAATTTAACCAAGGAAGTGAAAGACCTGTCTGTTGAAAACTACAAAATATCGATAAAGGAAACTGAAGATGATGAAAAGAAATGGAGAGATATCCTTTGGTCTTGGATTAGAAGAATTCATATTGTTAAAATGTCCATACTACCCAAAGCAATCTATAGATTTAATGTGATCCCTATCAAAATACCCGTGACATTTTTCACAGAACTAGAACAAATAATCCTAAAGTTTATATGGAACCACAAAAAGACCTCGAATTGCTAAGGCAATCCTGAGGAAAGAGAAAAAAGCTGGAGGCATATTCCTCCCAGACTTCAGACAATACTACGAAGCTACAGTAATCGAAACAGCATGGTACTGGCACAAAAACAGACATACAGAACAATGACATAGAATAGACAGCCCAGATAAAACCCACACACCCTTGGTCAATTAATCTTTGACAAACAGGCAAGAATATACAATGGAGAAAAGAGTCTCTTTAGCAAGTGGTGTCGGGAAACCTGGACACTTACATGTAAATCAATGAAATTAGAACACGCCCTCACAGCATATACAAAAATAAACTCAAAGTTTAGGTTTAAGGACCTAATATAAGACATGACACCAGAAAACTCCTAGAAGAGAACATAGGCAAAATATTCTCAGACAAAAATTGTAGCAATATTTTCATAGATCAGTGTCCCAAGACAAAAAGAGTTAAAAGCAAATATAAACAAATGGGACTGAATTAAACTTACAAGCTTTGGCACAGTAAAGAAAACCATCAACAAAACGAAAAGACCACTTATGGAATGGGAGAAAATATTTGTAAACGATATGACCAACAAGGGGTTAATACCCAAGCTATACAGGGACTTTTCGGGTGTTCCAGTGGTTAAGACTCCAGGCTTCCAATGCAGGGGGCTCAGGTTCTATCCCTAGTTGGGGAGCTAAGATCCCACATGCAGTGTGGCATGGCCAAAAAAAAAAAAAAGGTGTATACATACATATGCACACACACACACCTCATACAACTCAGTAACAACAACAAAAAACAGTCAAAAATGGGCAGAAGACTCAAATAGATATTTCTTCAAAGGCATACAGGTGGCCAACAGGCACATGAAGAGTTGTTTCACATCACTAAGTATTAGAGAAATGCAAATAAAAACCACAATGAAGCATCATCTCACACCAGTCAGAATGGCCATTGTCAAAAACTCTACAAATAATAAATGCTGGAGAGTGAGTGGAGAAAAGGAAACCCTCCTACAGTGTTGGTGGGAATGTACATTGGTGCAGCCACTATGGAAAACAGGCTAGAGGTTCCTTAAAAAGCTAAAAATTGAACGACCACATTATCCAGCAATCCCACTTCTAGACATATGTCTGGCAAAGACGAAAACTCTAATTTGAAAAGATACATACACCCCAATGTTCACAGCAGCACTATTTACAATAGTCAACACATGGAAGCAACTCAGATGTCCATCAGCAGATGAATAAAGAGGTGGTATGCACATATACACACTCACACACACACACACACTGAAACACAGACACAATGGAATATTAGTCAGCCATAAAAAGGAATGAAATACTGCCACTGGCAGCAACATGGATGAACCAAGAGCTTATCATACTAAGTGAAGTAAGCAAGACAACAACAAATATATGATATCACTTATACGTGGAATCCAAAAACAATGATAGAAATGAACTTATATACAGAACAGAAACAGACACACAGACACAGAAAAGAAACATGGTTACCAAAGGGGAAAGGAGGGGGGAGGAGTAAATTAGGAGTTTGGGATTAACATATACACTATTATATATAAAGTGGATCACCAACAAGGACCTCCTGTATAGCACAGGGAACTATACTCAATATTTTGTAAGAACCTAGAAGGGAAAAGTATCTGAAAAATATGTATGTGTGTGTATAACGGAATCACTTCGCTATACACCTGAACCTAACACAACTGAAACTAACACAACAGTTTAAATCAACTATAATCTTTTTTTAAATGGGAAAAAAAAGTAAAATAGGACACCAAAATCACAGAATGTGGGGCAGGGGGGTAAAATAACGTAGACCTCTTAGAATGAGTTTGAACCTATATGACTACCAGTCTAAAGCAAGTAGATACAGTTATCGGTTAATGGACATGAAAACCAGGGTAACCACAAATCAAAAACTTACAATAGATTCACAGGAATTGGGGGAAAAAAACAGGGACTCAAGCATAATACCAAAAAAACTCCCATCAAACCATAGAAGGAAAAACAAAAAGAAGGAGAAAGGAGCAAAGAAGAACTACAAAGTCAACTGGAAAAAAAAGGTTTAAAATGACAATAAATACATACTTATCAGTAATTACTTTAAATGTCAATGGCCAACATGCCCCAATCAAAAGACATTGAGTGGCAGATGGGAGAAAAAAAATGGACCTTCAATATGCAGCCTATAAGAGACCCACTTTATGGTGAAAGACACACATAGATTGAAAGGGAGGGGATGGAAAAAGGTATTTCTTGCAAATGGAAATGAAAAGAAAGCGAGGGGAGGCAATACTCATATCAGACACAATAGACTCTAAACCAAAGTCCATAAAGAAAGACAAAGAAGGACACTATATAGTGATACAGGGATCAGTACAAGAGGATATTACACTGGTTAACATATATGCACCCAATATAGGAACACTTAAATACATAGAATAAATACAAGCAGATATAAAGGGAGAAATTAACAGGAACACGATTATACCAGGAGATTTTAATATCCCTTTGACATCAATGGACATATCTTCCAGACAGAAAAATCAGTAAGACAACAGAGATCATAAGTGACATAATAGAACAGTTGGACTTAAGTGTATCTACAGGACACTACATCCAAAAAAACCCAAAACACACATTCTGTTCAAGTGCCTATGGAACATTCTCTAGGACCACATACTCAGACACAAAACAGTCCTCAACAGGTTTAAGAGGACTGAAATTATTTCAAACATCTTTTGTGACCACAAATGTATAAGAGTAGACATCAACCACAGAGAGAAAAACAGGAATAAAGTGATCACATGGAGACTAAACAGCATGCTTCTAAAAAAACAAGTGGGTCAACAATAAAATCAAAGGGGAAATCAGAAAATACCTCGAGACAAATAACAATGAACCTCACAGCATCTATGGGATGCAGAAAAAGCGGTTCTAACAGGGAAGTTCATAGTGATACATGCCTTCCTCAAAACACAAGAAAAATCTCAAACAACCTAACTTACCACCTAAAATAATTATAAAAAGAAGAACTAATAGAACTCAAAGTCAGCAGAAAGAAAGAAATAAGATCAGAGAGGAAATATATAAAAGAGAGATAAAAAAATAGGAAAGATCAAGAAAACCAAGAGCTGTCATTTTTGAAAATTTAAACAAAATTGATAAAACTCTAGCTAGGCTCACTAAGAAGAAAAGAAAGAGAACACAAATAAACAAAATGAGAGATGAAAGAGGAGAAATGACAATCAGTACCACAGAAATACAAAAAACCATAAGAAAATACTACAGTTATGTTCCAACATACTGGAAAACCTAGAAGAACTGGACAAGTTTCTAGAAATATACAGTCTTCCAAAACTGAGTCAGGAAGAAACAGGTTATTTGAACAGACCAATCACTAGAAGCGAATAGAATCTGTTTAAAAAAAAAAAACAAAAAACAATCCCTGCAAACAAAACTCCAGGACCAGATGGCTTCACTG
Organism: Mesoplodon bidens; assembly: GCF_964165515.1. Taxonomy (NCBI): domain Eukaryota; kingdom Metazoa; phylum Chordata; class Mammalia; order Artiodactyla; family Ziphiidae; genus Mesoplodon; species Mesoplodon bidens. Next base: position 109,912,403 of record NC_138161.1, on the reverse strand, counting down.
GGGAATTCTATCAAACATACAAAAACTTATACTGATCCTTCTCAAACACTTCCAAAAGATTGAAGAGGAGGAAACCCTCTAAAAGGCTTTCTATGAAGCCACCATCACCCTGATACAAAACCAGAGACACTACAAAAGAAACAAAATTACAGGCCAATATCTTTGATGAATACAGATGCAAAAATCCTCAACAAAATATGAGCAAAGCAAATCTGACAATATATAAAAAGGATCATACACCATGATAAAGTTGGATTCATTCCAGTGTTGCAAGGATTGTTCATCATATACAAATCAATCAATTTGATACACCACAGCAACAAAAGGAAAGACAAAACAATATGATCAATGCAGAAAAAGCATTTGATGAAATGTATTCATGATAAAAACTCTCACCAAAGTGGGTATACATGGAACATATATCAACATAATAAAGGCCATTTATGATGAACCCGTAGCCAACATAGTACTCAGTGGTGAAAAGCTAAAAGCCATTCTGCTAAATTCAGGATTCCAAGACAAGGATCCCACTCTCACCACTTCTATCCCACATAGTATTGGAAGTCCTAGCCACAGCAATCAGACAATAAAAAGAAATAAAAAGTTATTCAAATTGAAAGGGAAGAGGTAAAACAGTCACTATTTGCAGATGACATGATACTCCTCTATACATAGAAAACCCTAAAGGTGCCACACAAAAACTATTAGAAGAAATAAGTGAATTCAGCAAGGTGGCAGGATACAAGGTTAATATAGAGAAATCGGTTGCATTTCTTTATGCTAACAATGAAATATCAGAAAGAGAAATTTTTAAAAATCCCATTCAAAATCATGTCAGAAAAAACAATAAAATTTCTAGGAATAAATTTAACCAAGGAAGTGAAAGACCTGTCTGTTGAAAACTACAAAATATCGATAAAGGAAACTGAAGATGATGAAAAGTAATGGAGAGATATCCTTTGGTCTTGGATTAGAAGAATTCATATTGTTAAAATGTCCATACTACCCAAAGCAATCTATAGATTTAATGTGATCCCTATCAAAATACCCGTGACATTTTTCACAGAACTAGAACAAATAATCCTAAAGTTCATATGGAACCACAAAAAGACCTCGAATTGCTAAGGCAATCCTGAGGAAAGAGAAAAAAGCTGGAGGCATATTCCTCCCAGACTTCAGACAATACTACGAAGCTACAGTAATCGAAACAGCATGGTACTGGCACAAAAACAGACATACAGAACAATGACATAGAATAGACAGCCCAGATAAAACCCACACACCCTTGGTCAATTAATCTTTGACAAACAGGCAAGAATATACAATGGAGAAAAGAGTCTCTTTAGCAAGTGGTGTCGGGAAACCTGGACACTTACATGTAAATCAATGAAATTAGAACACGCCCTCACACCATATACAAAAATAAACTCAAAGTTTAGGTTTAAGGACCTAATATAAGACATGACACCAGAAAACTCCTAGAAGAGAACATAGGCAAAATATTCTCAGACAAAAATTGTAGCAATATTTTCATAGATCAGTGTCCCAAGACAAAAAGAGTTAAAAGCAAATATAAACAAATGGGACCTAATTAAACTTACAAGCTTTGGCACAGTAAAGAAAACTATCAACAAAACGAAAAGACCACTTATGGAATGGGAGAAAATATTTGTAAACGATATGACCAACAAGGGGTTAATACCCAAGCTATACAGGGACTTTTCGGGTGTTCCAGTGGTTAAGACTCCAGGCTTCCAATGCAGGGGGCTCAGGTTCTATCCCTAGTTGGGGAGCTAAGATCCCACATGCAGTGTGGCATGGCCAAAAAAAAAAAAGGTGTATACATACATATGCACACACACACACCTCATACAACTCAGTAACAACAACAGAAAACGGTCAAAAATGGGCAGAAGACTCAAATAGATATTTCTTCAAAGGCATACAGGTGGCCAACAGGCCCATGAAGAGTTGTTTCACATCACTAAGTATTAGAGAAATGCAAATAAAAACCACAATGAAGCATCATCTCACACCAGTCAGAATGGCCATTGTCAAAAACTCTACAAATAATAAATGCTGGAGAGTGAGTGGAGAAAAGGAAACCCTCCTACAGTGTTGGTGGGAATGTACATTGGTGCAGCCACTATGGAAAACAGGCTAGAGGTTCCTTAAAAAGCTAAAAATTGAACGACCACATTATCCAGCAATCCCACTTCTAGACATATGTCTGGCAAAGACGAAAACTCTAATTTGAAAAGATACATACACCCCAATGTTCACAGCAGCACTATTTACAATAGTCAACACATGGAAGCAACTCAGATGTCCATCAGCAGATGAATAAAGAGGTGGTATGCATATACACACACACACACACACACACACACGCACACACAGACACAATGGAATATTAGTCAGCCATAAAAAGGAATGAAATACTGCCACTGGCAGCAACATGGATGAACCAAGAGCTTATCATACTAAGTGAAGTAAGCAAGACAACAACAAATATATGATATCACTTATACGTGGAATCCAAAAACAATGATAGAAATGAACGTATATACAGAACAGAAACAGACACACAGACACAGAAAAGAAACATGGTTACCAAAGGGGAAAGGAGGGGGGAGGAGTAAATTAGGAGTTTGGGATTAACATATACACTATTATATATAAAGTGGATCACCAACAAGGACCTCCTGTATAGCACAGGGAACTATACTCAATATTTTGTAAGAACCTAGAAGGGAAAAGTATCTGAAAAATATGTATGTGTGTGTATAACGGAATCACTTCGCTATACACCTGAACCTAACACAACTGAAACTAACACAACAGTTTAAATCAACTATAATCTTTTTTTAAATGGGAAAAAAAAGTAAAATAGGACACCAAAATCACAGAATGTGGGGCAGGGGGGTAAAATAATGTAGACCTCTTAGAATGAGTTTGAACCTATATGACTACCAGTCTAAAGCAAGTAGATACAGTTATCGGTTAATGGACATGAAAACCAGGGTAACCACAAATCAAAAACTTACAATAGATTCACAGGAATTGGGGGAAAAAAAAAGGGACTCAAGCATAATACCAAAAAAACTCCCATCAAACCATAGAAGGAAAAACAAAAAGAAGGAGAAAGGAGCAAAGAAGAACTACAAAGTCAACTGGAAAAAAAAGGTTTAAAATGACAATAAATACATACTTATCAGTAATTACTTTAAATGTCAATGGCCAACATGCCCCAATCAAAAGACACTGAGTGGCAGATGGGAGAAAAAAAATGGACCTTCAATATGCAGCCTATAAGAGACCCACTTTATGGTGAAAGACACACATAGATTGAAAGGGAGGGGATGGAAAAAGGTATTTCATGCAAATGGAAATGAAAAGAAAGCAAGGGGAGGCAATACTCATATCAGACACAATAGACTCTAAACCAAAGTCCATAAAGAAAGACAAAGAAGGACACTATATAGTGATACAGGGATCAGTACAAGAGGATATTACACTGGTTAACATATATGCACCCAATATAGGAACACTTAAATACATAGAATAAATACAAGCAGATATAAAGGGAGAAATTAACAGGAACACGATTATACCAGGAGATTTTAATATCCCTTTGACATCAATGGACATATCTTCCAGACAGAAAAATCAGTAAGACAACAGAGATCATAAGTGACATAATAGAACAGTTGGACTTAAGTGTATCTACAGGACACTACATCCAAAAAAACCCAAAACACACATTCTGTTCAAGTGCCTATGGAACATTCTCTAGGACCACATACTCAGACACAAAACAGTCCTCAACAGGTTTAAGAGGACTGAAATTATTTCAAACATCTTTTGTGACCACAAATGTATGAGAGTAGACATCAACCACAGAGAGAAAAACAGGAATAAAGTGATCACATGGAGACTAAACAGCATGCTTCTAAAAAAACAAGTGGGTCAACAATAAAATCAAAGGGGAAATCAGAAAATACCTCGAGACAAATAACAATGAACCTCACAGCATCTATGGGATGCAGAAAAAGCGGTTCTAACAGGGAAGTTCATAGTGATACATGCCTTCCTCAAAACACAAGAAAAATCTCAAACAACCTAACTTACCACCTAAAATAATTATAAAAAGAAGAACTAATAGAACTCAAAGTCAGCAGAAAGAAAGAAATAAGATCAGAGAGGAAATATATAAAAGAGAGATAAAAAAATAGGAAAGATCAAGAAAACCAAGAGCTGTCATTTTTGAAAATTTAAACAAAATTGATAAAACTCTAGCTAGGCTCACTAAGAAGAAAAGAAAGAGAACACAAATAAACAAAATGAGAGATGAAAGAGGAGAAATGACAATCAGTACCACAGAAATACAAAAAACCATAAGAAAATACTACAGTTATGTTCCAACATACTGGAAAACCTAGAAGAACTGGACAAGTTTCTAGAAATATACAGTCTTCCAAAACTGAGTCAGGAAGAAACAGGTTATTTGAACAGACCAATCACTAGAAGCGAATAGAATCTGTTAAAAAAAAAAAAACAAAAAACAATCCCTGCAAACAAAACTCCAGGACCAGATGGCTTCACTGGGGAATTCTATCAAACATACAAAAATTTATACTGATCCTTCTCAAACACTTCCAAAAGATTGAAGAGGAGGAAACCCTCTAAAAGTCTTTCTATGAAGCCACCATCACCCTGATACAAAACCAGAGACACTACAAAAGAAACAAAATTACAGGCCAATATCTTTGATGAATACAGATGCAAAAATCCTCAACAAAATATGAGCAAAGCAAATCTGACAATATATAAAAAGGATCATACACCATGATAAAGTTGGATTCATTCCAGTGTTGCAAGGATTGTTCATCATATACAAATCAATCAATTTGATACACCACAGCAACAAAAGGAAAGACAAAACAATATGATCAATGCAGAAAAAGCATTTGATGAAATGTATTCATGATAAAAACTCTCACCAAAGTGGGTATACATGGAACATATATCAACATAATAAAGGCCATTTATGATGAACCCGTAGCCAACATAGTACTCAGTGGTGAAAAGCTAAAAGCCATTCTGCTAAATTCAGGATTCCAAGACAAGGATCCCACTCTCACCACTTCTATCCCACATAGTATTGGAAGTCCTAGCCACAGCAATCAGACAATAAAAAGAAATAAAAAGTTATTCAAATTGAAAGGGAAGAGGTAAAACAGTCACTATTTGCAGATGACATGATACTCCTCTATACATAGAAAACCCTAAAGGTGCCACACAAAAACTATTAGAAGAAATAAGTGAATTCAGCAAGGTGGCAGGATACAAGGTTAATATAGAGAAATCGGTTGCATTTCTTTATGCTAACAATGAAATATCAGAAAGAGAAATTTTTAAAAATCCCATTCAAAATCATGTCAGAAAAAACAATAAAATTTCTAGGAATAAATTTAACCAAGGAAGTGAAAGACCTGTCTGTTGAAAACTACAAAATATCGATAAAGGAAACTGAAGATGATGAAAAGTAATGGAGAGATATCCTTTGGTCTTGGATTAGAAGAATTCATATTGTTAAAATGTCCATACTACCCAAAGCAATCTATAGATTTAATGTGATCCCTATCAAAATACCCGTGACATTTTTCACAGAACTAGAACAAATAATCCTAAAGTTCATATGGAACCACAAAAAGACCTCGAATTGCTAAGGCAATCCTGAGGAAAGAGAAAAAAGCTGGAGGCATATTCCTCCCAGACTTCAGACAATACTACGAAGCTACAGTAATCGAAACAGCATGGTACTGGCACAAAAACAGACATACAGAACAATGACATAGAATAGACAGCCCAGATAAAACCCACACACCCTTGGTCAATTAATCTTTGACAAACAGGCAAGAATATACAATGGAGAAAAGAGTCTCTTTAGCAAGTGGTGTCGGGAAACCTGGACACTTACATGTAAATCAATGAAATTAGAACACGCCCTCACACCATATACAAAAATAAACTCAAAGTTTAGGTTTAAGGACCTAATATAAGACATGACACCAGAAAACTCCTAGAAGAGAACATAGGCAAAATATTCTCAGACAAAAATTGTAGCAATATTTTCATAGATCAGTGTCCCAAGACAAAAAGAGTTAAAAGCAAATATAAACAAATGGGACCTAATTAAACTTACAAGCTTTGGCACAGTAAAGAAAACTATCAACAAAACGAAAAGACCACTTATGGAATGGGAGAAAATATTTGTAAACGATATGACCAACAAGGGGTTAATACCCAAGCTATACAGGGACTTTTCGGGTGTTCCAGTGGTTAAGACTCCAGGCTTCCAATGCAGGGGGCTCAGGTTCTATCCCTAGTTGGGGAGCTAAGATCCCACATGCAGTGTGGCATGGCCAAAAAAAAAAAAGGTGTATACATACATATGCACACACACACACCTCATACAACTCAGTAACAACAACAGAAAACGGTCAAAAATGGGCAGAAGACTCAAATAGATATTTCTTCAAAGGCATACAGGTGGCCAACAGGCACATGAAGAGTTGTTTCACATCACTAAGTATTAGAGAAATGCAAATAAAAACCACAATGAAGCATCATCTCACACCAGTCAGAATGGCCATTGTCAAAAACTCTACAAATAATAAATGCTGGAGAGTGAGTGGAGAAAAGGAAACCCTCCTACAGTGTTGGTGGGAATGTACATTGGTGCAGCCACTATGGAAAACAGGCTAGAGGTTCCTTAAAAAGCTAAAAATTGAACGACCACATTATCCAGCAATCCCACTTCTAGACATATGTCTGGCAAAGACGAAAACTCTAATTTGAAAAGATACATACACCCCAATGTTCACAGCAGCACTATTTACAATAGTCAACACATGGAAGCAACTCAGATGTCCATCAGCAGATGAATAAAGAGGTGGTATGCATATACACACACACACACACACACACACGCACACACAGACACAATGGAATATTAGTCAGCCATAAAAAGGAATGAAATACTGCCACTGGCAGCAACATGGATGAACCAAGAGCTTATCATACTAAGTGAAGTAAGCAAGACAACAACAAATATATGATATCACTTATACGTGGAATCCAAAAACAATGATAGAAATGAACGTATATACAGAACAGAAACAGACACACAGACACAGAAAAGAAACATGGTTACCAAAGGGGAAAGGAGGGGGGAGGAGTAAATTAGGAGTTTGGGATTAACATATACACTAGTATATATAAAGTGGATCACCAACAAGGACCTCCTGTATAGCACAGGGAACTATACTCAATATTTTGTAAGAACCTAGAAGGGAAAAGTATCTGAAAAATATGTATGTGTGTGTATAACGGAATCACTTCGCTATACACCTGAACCTAACACAACTGAAACTAACACAACAGTTTAAATCAACTATAATCTTTTTTTAAATGGGAAAAAAAAGTAAAATAGGACACCAAAATCACAGAATGTGGGGCAGGGGGGTAAAATAATGTAGACCTCTTAGAATGAGTTTGAACCTATATGACTACCAGTCTAAAGCAAGTAGATACAGTTATCGGTTAATGGACATGAAAACCAGGGTAACCACAAATCAAAAACTTACAATAGATTCACAGGAATTGGGGGAAAAAAAAAGGGACTCAAGCATAATACCAAAAAAACTCCCATCAAACCATAGAAGGAAAAACAAAAAGAAGGAGAAAGGAGCAAAGAAGAACTACAAAGTCAACTGGAAAAAAAAGGTTTAAAATGACAATAAATACATACTTATCAGTAATTACTTTAAATGTCAATGGCCAACATGCCCCAATCAAAAGACACTGAGTGGCAGATGGGAGAAAAAAAATGGACCTTCAATATGCAGCCTATAAGAGACCCACTTTATGGTGAAAGACACACATAGATTGAAAGGGAGGGGATGGAAAAAGGTATTTCATGCAAATGGAAATGAAAAGAAAGCAAGGGGAGGCAATACTCATATCAGACACAAAAGACTCTAAACCAAAGTCCATAAAGAAAGACAAAGAAGGACACTATATAGTGATACAGGGATCAGTACAAGAGGATATTACACTGGTTAACATATATGCACCCAATATAGGAACACTTAAATACATAGAATAAATACAAGCAGATATAAAGGGAGAAATTAACAGGAACACGATTATACCAGGAGATTTTAATATCCCTTTGACATCAATGGACATATCTTCCAGACAGAAAAATCAGTAAGACAACAGAGATCATAAGTGACATAATAGAACAGTTGGACTTAAGTGTATCTACAGGACACTACATCCAAAAAAACCCAAAACACACATTCTGTTCAAGTGCCTATGGAACATTCTCTAGGACCACATACTCAGACACAAAACAGTCCTCAACAGGTTTAAGAGGACTGAAATTATTTCAAACATCTTTTGTGACCACAAATGTATAAGAGTAGACATCAACCACAGAGAGAAAAACAGGAATAAAGTGATCACATGGAGACTAAACAGCATGCTTCTAAAAAAACAAGTGGGTCAACAATAAAATCAAAGGGGAAATCAGAAAATACCTCGAGACAAATAACAATGAACCTCACAGCATCTATGGGATGCAGAAAAAGCGGTTCTAACAGGGAAGTTCATAGTGATACATGCCTTCCTCAAAACACAAGAAAAATCTCAAACAACCTAACTTACCACCTAAAATAATTATAAAAAGAAGAACTAATAGAACTCAAAGTCAGCAGAAAGAAAGAAATAAGATCAGAGAGGAAATATATAAAAGAGAGATAAAAAAATAGGAAAGATCAAGAAAACCAAGAGCTGTCATTTTTGAAAATTTAAACAAAATTGATAAAACTCTAGCTAGGCTCACTAAGAAGAAAAGAAAGAGAACACAAATAAACAAAATGAGAGATGAAAGAGGAGAAATGACAATCAGTACCACAGAAATACAAAAAACCATAAGAAAATACTACAGTTATGTTCCAACATACTGGAAAACCTAGAAGAACTGGACAAGTTTCTAGAAATATACAGTCTTCCAAAACTGAGTCAGGAAGAAACAGGTTATTTGAACAGACCAATCACTAGAAGCGAATAGAATCTGTTTAAAAAAAAAAAAATACAATCCCTGCAAACAAAACTCCAGGACCAGATGGCTTCACTGGGGAATTCTATCAAACATACAAAAACTTATACTGATCCTTCTCAAACACTTCCAAAAGATTGAAGAGGAGGAAACCCTCTAAAAGGCTTTCTATGAAGCCACCATCACCCTGATACAAAACCAGAGACACTACAAAAGAAACAAAATTACAGGCCAATATCTTTGATGAATACAGATGCAAAAATCCTCAACAAAATATGAGCAAAGCAAATCTGACAATATATAAAAAGGATCATACACCATGATAAAGTTGGATTCATTCCAGTGTTGCAAGGATTGTTCATCATATACAAATCAATCAATTTGATACACCACAGCAACAAAAGGAAAGACAAAACAATATGATCAATGCAGAAAAAGCATTTGATGAAATGTATTCATGATAAAAACTCTCACCAAAGTGGGTATACATGGAACATATATCAACATAATAAAGGCCATTTATGATGAACCCGTAGCCAACATAGTACTCAGTGGTGAAAAGCTAAAAGCCATTCTGCTAAATTCAGGATTCCAAGACAAGGATCCCACTCTCACCACTTCTATCCCACATAGTATTGGAAGTCCTAGCCACAGCAATCAGACAATAAAAAGAAATAAAAAGTTATTCAAATTGAAAGGGAAGAGGTAAAACAGTCACTATTTGCAGATGACATGATACTCCTCTATACATAGAAAACCCTAAAGGTGCCACACAAAAACTATTAGAAGAAATAAGTGAATTCAGCAAGGTGGCAGGATACAAGGTTAATATAGAGAAATCGGTTGCATTTCTTTATGCTAACAATGAAATATCAGAAAGAGAAATTTTTAAAAATCCCATTCAAAATCATGTCAGAAAAAACAATAAAATTTCTAGGAATAAATTTAACCAAGGAAGTGAAAGACCTGTCTGTTGAAAACTACAAAATATCGATAAAGGAAACTGAAGATGATGAAAAGTAATGGAGAGATATCCTTTGGTCTTGGATTAGAAGAATTCATATTGTTAAAATGTCCATACTACCCAAAGCAATCTATAGATTTAATGTGATCCCTATCAAAATACCCGTGACATTTTTCACAGAACTAGAACAAATAATCCTAAAGTTTATATGGAACCACAAAAAGACCTCGAATTGCTAAGGCAATCCTGAGGAAAGAGAAAAAAGCTGGAGGCATATTCCTCCCAGACTTCAGACAATACTACGAAGCTACAGTAATCGAAACAGCATGGTACTGGCACAAAAACAGACATACAGAACAATGACATAGAATAGACAGCCCAGATAAAACCCACACACCCTTGGTCAATTAATCTTTGACAAACAGGCAAGAATATACAATGGAGAAAAGAGTCTCTTTAGCAAGTGGTGTCGGGAAACCTGGACACTTACATGTAAATCAATGAAATTAGAACACGCCCTCACACCATATACAAAAATAAACTCAAAGTTTAGGTTTAAGGACCTAATATAAGACATGACACCAGAAAACTCCTAGAAGAGAACATAGGCAAAATATTCTCAGACAAAAATTGTAGCAATATTTTCATAGATCAGTGTCCCAAGACAAAAAGAGTTAAAAGCAAATATAAACAAATGGGACCTAATTAAACTTACAAGCTTTGGCACAGTAAAGAAAACCATCAACAAAACGAAAAGACCACTTATGGAATGGGAGAAAATATTTGTAAACGATATGACCAACAAGGGGTTAATACCCAAGCTATACAGGGACTTTTCGGGTGTTCCAGTGGTTAAGACTCCAGGCTTCCAATGCAGGGGGCTCAGGTTCTATCCCTAGTTGGGGAGCTAAGATCTCACATGGAGTGTGGCATGGCCAAAAAAAAAAAAAAGGTGTATACATACATATGCACACACACACACCTCATACAACTCAGTAACAACAACAAAAAACAGTCAAAAATGGGCAGAAGACTCAAATAGATATTTCTTCAAAGGCATACAGGTGGCCAACAGGCACATGAAGAGTTGTTTCACATCACTAAGTATTAGAGAAATGCAAATAAAAACCACAATGAAGCATCATCTCACACCAGTCAGAATGGCCATTGTCAAAAACTCTACAAATAATAAATGCTGGAGAGTGAGTGGAGAAAAGGAAACCCTCCTACAGTGTTGGTGGGAATGTACATTGGTGCAGCCACTATGGAAAACAGGCTAGAGGTTCCTTAAAAAGCTAAAAATTGAACGACCACATTATCCAGCAATCCCACTTCTAGACATATGTCTGGCAAAGACGAAAACTCTAATTTGAAAAGATACATACACCCCAATGTTCACAGCAGCACTATTTACAATAGTCAACACATGGAAGCAACTCAGATGTCCATCAGCAGATGAATAAAGAGGTGGTATGCACATATACACACTCACACACACACACACACTGAAACACAGACACAATGGAATATTAGTCAGCCATAAAAAGGAATGAAATACTGCCACTGGCAGCAACATGGATGAACCAAGAGCTTATCATACTAAGTGAAGTAAGCAAGACAACAACAAATATATGATATCACTTATACGTGGAATCCAAAAACAATGATAGAAATGAACTTATATACAGAACAGAAACAGACACACAGACACAGAAAAGAAACATGGTTACCAAAGGGGAAAGGAGGGGGGAGGAGTAAATTAGGAGTTTGGGATTAACATATACACTATTATATATAAAGTGGATCACCAACAAGGACCTCCTGTATAGCACAGGGAACTATACTCAATATTTTGTAAGAACCTAGAAGGGAAAAGTATCTGAAAAATATGTATGTGTGTGTATAACGGAATCACTTCGCTATACACCTGAACCTAACACAACTGAAACTAACACAACAGTTTAAATCAACTATAATCTTTTTTTAAATGGGAAAAAAAAGTAAAATAGGACACCAAAATCACAGAATGTGGGGCAGGGGGGTAAAATAACGTAGACCTCTTAGAATGAGTTTGAACCTATATGACTACCAGTCTAAAGCAAGTAGATACAGTTATCGGTTAATGGACATGAAAACCAGGGTAACCACAAATCAAAAACTTACAATAGATTCACAGGAATTGGGGGGAAAAAAAGGGACTCAAGCATAATACCAAAAAAACTCCCATCAAACCATAGAAGGAAAAACAAAAAGAAGGAGAAAGGAGCAAAGAAGAACTACAAAGTCAACTGGAAAAAAAAGGTTTAAAATGACAATAAATACATACTTATCAGTAATTACTTTAAATGTCAATGGCCAACATGCCCCAATCAAAAGACATTGAGTGGCAGATGGGAGAAAAAAAATGGACCTTCAATATGCAGCCTATAAGAGACCCACTTTATGGTGAAAGACACACATAGATTGAAAGGGAGGGGATGGAAAAAGGTATTTCATGCAAATGGAAATGAAAAGAAAGCGAGGGGAGGAAATACTCATATCAGACACAATAGACTCTAAACCAAAGTCCATAAAGAAAGACAAAGAAGGACACTATATAGTGATACAGGGATCAGTACAAGAGGATATTACACTGGTTAACATATATGCACCCAATATAGGAACACTTAAATACATAGAATAAATACAAGCAGATATAAAGGGAGAAATTAACAGGAACACGATTATACCAGGAGATTTTAATATCCCTTTGACATCAATGGACATATCTTCCAGACAGAAAAATCAGTGAGACAAGAGATCATAAGTGACATAATAGAACAGTTGGACTTAAGTGTATCTACAGGACACTACATCCAAAAAAACCCAAAACACACATTCTGTTCAAGTGCCTATGGAACATTCTCTAGGACCACATACTCAGACACAAAACAGTCCTCAACAGGTTTAAGAGGACTGAAATTATTTCAAACATCTTTTGTGACCACAAATGTATAAGAGTAGACATCAACCACAGAGAGAAAAACAGGAATAAAGTGATCACATGGAGACTAAACAGCATGCTTCTAAAAAAACAAGTGGGTCAACAATAAAATCAAAGGGGAAATCAGAAAATACCTCGAGACAAATAACAATGAACCTCACAGCATCTATGGGATGCAGAAAAAGCGGTTCTAACAGGGAAGTTCATAGTGATACATGCCTTCCTCAAAACACAAGAAAAATCTCAAACAACCTAACTTACCACCTAAAATAATTATAAAAAGAAGAACTAATAGAACTCAAAGTCAGCAGAAAGAAAGAAATAAGATCAGAGAGGAAATATATAAAAGAGAGATAAAAAAATAGGAAAGATCAAGAAAACCAAGAGCTGTCATTTTTGAAAATTTAAACAAAATTGATAAAACTCTAGCTAGGCTCACTAAGAAGAAAAGAAAGAGAACACAAATAAACAAAATGAGAGATGAAAGAGGAGAAATGACAATCAGTACCACAGAAATACAAAAAACCATAAGAAAATACTACAGTTATGTTCCAACATACTGGAAAACCTAGAAGAACTGGACAAGTTTCTAGAAATATACAGTCTTCCAAAACTGAGTCAGGAAGAAACAGGTTATTTGAACAGACCAATCACTAGAAGCGAATAGAATCTGTTTAAAAAAAAAAAAAAACAATCCCTGCAAACAAAACTCCAGGACCAGATGGCTTCACTGGGGAATTCTATCAAACATACAAAAACTTATACTGATCCTTCTCAAACACTTCCAAAAGATTGAAGAGGAGGAAACCCTCTAAAAGGCTTTCTATGAAGCCACCATCACCCTGATACAAAACCAGAGACACTACAAAAGAAACAAAATTACAGGCCAATATCTTTGATGAATACAGATGCAAAAATCCTCAACAAAATATGAGCAAAGCAAATCTGACAATATATAAAAAGGATCATACACCATGATAAAGTTGGATTCATTCCAGTGTTGCAAGGATTGTTCATCATATACAAATCAATCAATTTGATACACCACAGCAACAAAAGGAAAGACAAAACAATATGATCAATGCAGAAAAAGCATTTGATGAAATGTATTCATGATAAAAACTCTCACCAAAGTGGGTATACATGGAACATATATCAACATAATAAAGGCCATTTATGATGAACCCGTAGCCAACATAGTACTCAGTGGTGAAAAGCTAAAAGCCATTCTGCTAAATTCAGGATTCCAAGACAAGGATCCCACTCTCACCACTTCTATCCCACATAGTATTGGAAGTCCTAGCCACAGCAATCAGACAATAAAAAGAAATAAAAAGTTATTCAAATTGAAAGGGAAGAGGTAAAACAGTCACTATTTGCAGATGACATGATACTCCTCTATACATAGAAAACCCTAAAGGTGCCACACAAAAACTATTAGAAGAAATAAGTGAATTCAGCAAGGTGGCAGGATACAAGGTTAATATAGAGAAATCGGTTGCATTTCTTTATGCTAACAATGAAATATCAGAAAGAGAAATTTTTAAAAATCCCATTCAAAATCATGTCAGAAAAAACAATAAAATTTCTAGGAATAAATTTAACCAAGGAAGTGAAAGACCTGTCTGTTGAAAACTACAAAATATCGATAAAGGAAACTGAAGATGATGAAAAGTAATGGAGAGATATCCTTTGGTCTTGGATTAGAAGAATTCATATTGTTAAAATGTCCATACTACCCAAAGCAATCTATAGATTTAATGTGATCCCTATCAAAATACCCGTGACATTTTTCACAGAACTAGAACAAATAATCCTAAAGTTCATATGGAACCACAAAAAGACCTCGAATTGCTAAGGCAATCCTGAGGAAAGAGAAAAAAGCTGGAGGCATATTCCTCCCAGACTTCAGACAATACTACGAAGCTACAGTAATTGAAACAGCATGGTACTGGCACAAAAACAGACATACAGAACAATGACATAGAATAGACAGCCCAGATAAAACCCACACACCCTTGGTCAATTAATCTTTGACAAACAGGCAAGAATATACAATGGAGAAAAGAGTCTCTTTAGCAAGTGGTGTCGGGAAACCTGGACACTTACATGTAAATCAATGAAATTAGAACACGCCCTCACACCATATACAAAAATAAACTCAAAGTTTAGGTTTAAGGACCTAATATAAGACATGACACCAGAAAACTCCTAGAAGAGAACATAGGCAAAATATTCTCAGACAAAAATTGTAGCAATATTTTCATAGATCAGTGTCCCAAGACAAAAAGAGTTAAAAGCAAATATAAACAAATGGGACCTAATTAAACTTACAAGCTTTGGCACAGTAAAGAAAACCATCAACAAAACGAAAAGACCACTTATGGAATGGGAGAAAATATTTGTAAACGATATGACCAACAAGGGGTTAATACCCAAGCTATACAGGGACTTTTCGGGTGTTCCAGTGGTTAAGACTCCAGGCTTCCAATGCAGGGGGCTCAGGTTCTATCCCTAGTTGGGGAGCTAAGATCCCACATGCAGTGTGGCATGGCCAAAAAAAAAAAAGGTGTATACATACATATGCACACACACACACCTCATACAACTCAGTAACAACAACAGAAAACGGTCAAAAATGGGCAGAAGACTCAAATAGATATTTCTTCAAAGGCATACAGGTGGCCAACAGGCACATGAAGAGTTGTTTCACATCACTAAGTATTAGAGAAATGCAAATAAAAACCACAATGAAGCATCATCTCACACCAGTCAGAATGGCCATTGTCAAAAACTCTACAAATAATAAATGCTGGAGAGTGAGTGGAGAAAAGGAAACCCTCCTACAGTGTTGGTGGGAATGTACATTGGTGCAGCCACTATGGAAAACAGGCTAGAGGTTCCTTAAAAAGCTAAAAATTGAACGACCACATTATCCAGCAATCCCACTTCTAGACATATGTCTGGCAAAGACGAAAACTCTAATTTGAAAAGATACATACACCCCAATGTTCACAGCAGCACTATTTACAATAGTCAACACATGGAAGCAACTCAGATGTCCATCAGCAGATGAATAAAGAGGTGGTATGCACATATACACACTCACACACACACACACACTGAAACACAGACACAATGGAATATTAGTCAGCCATAAAAAGGAATGAAATACTGCCACTGGCAGCAACATGGATGAACCAAGAGCTTATCATACTAAGTGAAGTAAGCAAGACAACAACAAATATATGATATCACTTATACGTGGAATCCAAAAACAATGATAGAAATGAACTTATATACAGAACAGAAACAGACACACAGACACAGAAAAGAAACATGGTTACCAAAGGGGAAAGGAGGGGGGAGGAGTAAATTAGGAGTTTGGGATTAAAATATACACTATTATATATAAAGTGGATCACCAACAAGGACCTCCTGTATAGCACAGGGAACTATACTCAATATTTTGTAAGAACCTAGAAGGGAAAAGTATCTGAAAAATATGTATGTGTGTGTATAACGGAATCACTTCGCTATACACCTGAACCTAACACAACTGAAACTAACACAACAGTTTAAATCAACTATAATCTTTTTTTAAATGGGAAAAAAAAGTAAAATAGGACACCAAAATCACAGAATGTGTGGCAGGGGGGTAAAATAATGTAGACCTCTTAGAATGAGTTTGAACCTATATGACTACCAGTCTAAAGCAAGTAGATACAGTTATCGGTTAATGGACATGAAAACCAGGGTAACCACAAATCAAAAACTTACAATAGATTCACAGGAATTGGGGGAAAAAAAAAGGGACTCAAGCATAATACCAAAAAAACTCCCATCAAACCATAGAAGGAAAAACAAAAAGAAGGAGAAAGGAGCAAAGAAGAACTACAAAGTCAACTGGAAAAAAAAGGTTTAAAATGACAATAAATACATACTTATCAGTAATTACTTTAAATGTCAATGGCCAACATGCCCCAATCAAAAGACATTGAGTGGCAGATGGGAGAAAAAAAATGGACCTTCAATATGCAGCCTATAAGAGACCCACTTTATGGTGAAAGACACACATAGATTGAAAGGGAGGGGATGGAAAAAGGTATTTCATGCAAATGGAAATGAAAAGAAAGCGAGGGGAGGCAATACTCATATCAGACACAATAGACTCTAAACCAAAGTCCATAAAGAAAGACAAAGAAGGACACTATATAGTGATACAGGGATCAGTACAAGAGGATATTACACTGGTTAACATATATGCACCCAATATAGGAACACTTAAATATATAGAATAAATACAAGCAGATATAAAGGGAGAAATTAACAGGAACACGATTATACCAGGAGATTTTAATATCCCTTTGACATCAATGGACATATCTTCCAGACAAAAAAATCAGTAAGACAACAGAGATCATAAGTGACATAATAGAACAGTTGGACTTAAGTGTATCTACAGGACACTACATCCAAAAAAACCCAAAACACACATTCTGTTCAAGTGCCTATGGAACATTCTCTAGGACCACATACTCAGACACAAAACAGTCCTCAACAGGTTTAAGAGGACTGAAATTATTTCAAACATCTTTTGTGACCACAAATGTATAAGAGTAGACATCAACCACAGAGAGAAAAACAGGAATAAAGTGATCACATGGAGACTAAACAGCATGCTTCTAAAAAAACAAGTGGGTCAACAATAAAATCAAAGGGGAAATCAGAAAATACCTCGAGACAAATAACAATGAACCTCACAGCATCTATGGGATGCAGAAAAAGCGGTTCTAACAGGGAAGTTCATAGTGATACATGCCTTCCTCAAAACACAAGAAAAATCTCAAACAACCTAACTTACCACCTAAAATAATTATAAAAAGAAGAACTAATAGAACTCAAAGTCAGCAGAAAGAAAGAAATAAGATCAGAGAGGAAATATATAAAAGAGAGATAAAAAAATAGGAAAGATCAAGAAAACCAAGAGCTGTCATTTTTGAAAATTTAAACAAAATTGATAAAACTCTAGCTAGGCTCACTAAGAAGAAAAGAAAGAGAACACAAATAAACAAAATGAGAGATGAAAGAGGAGAAATGACAATCAGTACCACAGAAATACAAAAAACCATAAGAAAATACTACAGTTATGTTCCAACATACTGGAAAACCTAGAAGAACTGGACAAGTTTCTAGAAATATACAGTCTTCCAAAACTGAGTCAGGAAGAAACAGGTTATTTGAACAGACCAATCACTAGAAGCGAATAGAATCTGTTTAAAAAAAAAAAAAAAAAAAAAACAATCCCTGCAAACAAAACTCCAGGACCAGATGGCTTCACTGGGGAATTCTATCAAACATACAAAAACTTATACTGATCCTTCTCAAACACTTCCAAAAGATTGAAGAGGAGGAAACCCTCTAAAAGGCTTTCTATGAAGCCACCATCACCCTGATACAAAACCAGAGACACTACAAAAGAAACAAAATTACAGGCCAATATCTTTGATGAATACAGATGCAAAAATCCTCAACAAAATATGAGCAAAGCAAATCTGACAATATATAAAAAGGATCATACACCATGATAAAGTTGGATTCATCCCAGTGTTGCAAGGATTGTTCATCATATACAAATCAATCAATTTGATACACCACAGCAACAAAAGGAAAGACAAAACAATATGATCAATGCAGAAAAAGCATTTGATGAAATGTATTCATGATAAAAACTCTCACCAAAGTGGGTATACATGGAACATATATCAACATAATAAAGGCCATTTATGATGAACCCGTAGCCAACATAGTACTCAGTGGTGAAAAGCTAAAAGCCATTCTGCTAAATTCAGGATTCCAAGACAAGGATCCCACTCTCACCACTTCTATCCCACATAGTATTGGAAGTCCTAGCCACAGCAATCAGACAATAAAAAGAAATAAAAAGTTATTCAAATTGAAAGGGAAGAGGTAAAACAGTCACTATTTGCAGATGACATGATACTCCTCTATACATAGAAAACCCTAAAGGTGCCACACAAAAACTATTAGAAGAAATAAGTGAATTCAGCAAGGTGGCAGGATACAAGGTTAATATAGAGAAATCGGTTGCATTTCTTTATGCTAACAATGAAATATCAGAAAGAGAAATTTTTAAAAATCCCATTCAAAATCATGTCAGAAAAAACAATAAAATTTCTAGGAATAAATTTAACCAAGGAAGTGAAAGACCTGTCTGTTGAAAACTACAAAATATCGATAAAGGAAACTGAAGATGATGAAAAGTAATGGAGAGATATCCTTTGGTCTTGGATTAGAAGAATTCATATTGTTAAAATGTCCATACTACCCAAAGCAATCTATAGATTTAATGTGATCCCTATCAAAATACCCGTGACATTTTTCACAGAACTAGAACAAATAATCCTAAAGTTTATATGGAACCACAAAAAGACCTCGAATTGCTAAGGCAATCCTGAGGAAAGAGAAAAAAGCTGGAGGCATATTCCTCCCAGACTTCAGACAATACTACGAAGCTACAGTAATCGAAACAGCATGGTACTGGCACAAAAACAGACATACAGAACAATGACATAGAATAGACAGCCCAGATAAAACCCACACACCCTTGGTCAATTAATCTTTGACAAACAGGCAAGAATATACAATGGAGAAAAGAGTCTCTTTAGCAAGTGGTGTCGGGAAACCTGGACACTTACATGTAAATCAATGAAATTAGAACACGCCCTCACACCATATACAAAAATAAACTCAAAGTTTAGGTTTAAGGACCTAATATAAGACATAACACCAGAAAACTCCTAGAAGAGAACATAGGCAAAATATTCTCAGACAAAAATTGTAGCAATATTTTCATAGATCAGTGTCCCAAGACAAAAAGAGTTAAAAGCAAATATAAACAAATGGGACCGAATTAAACTTACAAGCTTTGGCACAGTAAAGAAAACCATCAACAAAACGAAAAGACCACTTATGGAATGGGAGAAAATATTTGTAAACGATATGACCAACAAGGGGTTAATACCCAAGCTATACAGGGACTTTTCGGGTGTTCCAGTGGTTAAGACTCCAGGCTTCCAATGCAGGGGGCTCAGGTTCTATCCCTAGTTGGGGAGCTAAGATCCCACATGCAGTGTGGCATGGCCAAGAAAAAAAAAAAAGGTGTATACATACATATGCACACACACACACACCTCATACAACTCAGTAACAACAACAAAAAACAGTCAAAAATGGGCAGAAGACTCAAATAGATATTTCTTCAAAGGCATACAGGTGGCCAACAGGCACATGAAGAGTTGTTTCACATCACTAAGTATTAGAGAAATGCAAATAAAAACCACAATGAAGCATCATCTCACACCAGTCAGAATGGCCATTGTCAAAAACTCTACAAATAATAAATGCTGGAGAGTGAGTGGAGAAAAGGAAACCCTCCTACAGTGTCGGTGGGAATGTACATTGGTGCAGCCACTATGGAAAACAGGCTAGAGGTTCCTTAAAAAGCTAAAAATTGAACGACCACATTATCCAGCAATCCCACTTCTAGACATATGTCTGGCAAAGACGAAAACTCTAATTTGAAAAGATACATACACCCCAATGTTCACAGCAGCACTATTTACAATAGTCAACACATGGAAGCAACTCAGATGTCCATCAGCAGATGAATAAAGAGGTGGTATGCACATATACACACTCACACACACACACACACTGAAACACAGACACAATGGAATATTAGTCAGCCATAAAAAGGAATGAAATACTGCCACTGGCAGCAACATGGATGAACCAAGAGCTTATCATACTAAGTGAAGTAAGCAAGACAACAACAAATATATGATATCACTTATACGTGGAATCCAAAAACAATGATAGAAATGAACTTATATACAGAACAGAAACAGACACACAGACACAGAAAAGAAACATGGTTACCAAAGGGGAAAGGAGGGGGGAGGAGTAAATTAGGAGTTTGGGATTAACATATACACTATTATATATAAAGTGGATCACCAACAAGGACCTCCTGTATAGCACAGGGAACTATACTCAATATTTTGTAAGAACCTAGAAGGGAAAAGTATCTGAAAAATATGTATGTGTGTGTATAACGGAATCACTTCGCTATACACCTGAACCTAACACAACTGAAACTAACACAACAGTTTAAATCAACTATAATCTTTTTTTAAATGGGAAAAAAAAGTAAAATAGGACACCAAAATCACAGAATGTGGGGCAGGGGGGTAAAATAACGTAGACCTCTTAGAATGAGTTTGAACCTATATGACTACCAGTCTAAAGCAAGTAGATACAGTTATCGGTTAATGGACATGAAAACCAGGGTAACCACAAATCAAAAACTTACAATAGATTCACAGGAATTGGGGGAAAAAAAAAAGGGACTCAAGCATAATACCAAAAAAACTCCCATCAAACCATAGAAGGAAAAACAAAAAGAAGGAGAAAGGAGCAAAGAAGAACTACAAAGTCAACTGGAAAAAAAAGGTTTAAAATGACAATAAATACATACTTATCAGTAATTACTTTAAATGTCAATGGCCAACATGCCCCAATCAAAAGACATTGAGTGGCAGATGGGAGAAAAAAAATGGACCTTCAATATGCAGCCTATAAGAGACCTACTTTATGGTGAAAGACACACATAGATTGAAAGGGAGGGGATGGAAAAAGGTATTTCATGCAAATGGAAATGAAAAGAAAGCGAGGGGAGGCAATACTCATATCAGACACAATAGACTCTAAACCAAAGTCCATAAAGAAAGACAAAGAAGGACACTATATAGTGATACAGGGATCAGTACAAGAGGATATTACACTGGTTAACATATATGCACCCAATATAGGAACACTTAAATACATAGAATAAATACAAGCAGATATAAAGGGAGAAATTAACAGGAACACGATTATACCAGGAGATTTTAATATCCCTTTGACATCAATGGACATATCTTCCAGACAGAAAAATCAGTAAGACAACAGAGATCATAAGTGACATAATAGAACAGTTGGACTTAAGTGTATCTACAGGACACTACATCCAAAAAAACCCAAAACACACATTCTGTTCAAGTGCCTATGGAACATTCTCTAGGACCACATACTCAGACACAAAACAGTCCTCAACAGGTTTAAGAGGACTGAAATTATTTCAAACATATTTTGTGACCACAAATGTATGAGAGTAGACATCAACCACAGAGAGAAAAACAGGAATAAAGTGATCACATGGAGACTAAACAGCATGCTTCTAAAAAAACAAGTGGGTCAACAATAAAATCAAAGGGGAAATCAGAAAATACCTCGAGACAAATAACAATGAACCTCACAGCATCTATGGGATGCAGAAAAAGCGGTTCTAACAGGGAAGTTCATAGTGATACATGCCTTCCTCAAAACACAAGAAAAATCTCAAACAACCTAACTTACCACCTAAAATAATTATAAAAAGAAGAACTAATAGAACTCAAAGTCAGCAGAAAGAAAGAAATAAGATCAGAGAGGAAATATATAAAAGAGAGATAAAAAAATAGGAAAGATCAAGAAAACCAAGAGCTGTCATTTTTGAAAATTTAAACAAAATTGATAAAACTCTAGCTAGGCTCACTAAGAAGAAAAGAAAGAGAACACAAATAAACAAAATGAGAGATGAAAGAGGAGAAATGACAATCAGTACCACAGAAATACAAAAAACCATAAGAAAATACTACAGTTATGTTCCAACATACTGGAAAACCTAGAAGAACTGGACAAGTTTCTAGAAATATACAGTCTTCCAAAACTGAGTCAGGAAGAAACAGGTTATTTGAACAGACCAATCACTAGAAGCGAATAGAATCTGTTTAAAAAAAAAAAAAAAAAACAATCCCTGCAAACAAAACTCCAGGACCAGATGGCTTCACTGGGGAATTCTATCAAACATACAAAAACTTATACTGATCCTTCTCAAACACTTCCAAAAGATTGAAGAGGAGGAAACCCTCTAAAAGGCTTTCTATGAAGCCACCATCACCCTGATACAAAACCAGAGACACTACAAAAGAAACAAAATTACAGGCCAATATCTTTGATGAATACAGATGCAAAAATCCTCAACAAAATATGAGCAAAGCAAATCTGACAATATATAAAAAGGATCATACACCATGATAAAGTTGGATTCATTCCAGTGTTGCAAGGATTGTTCATCATATACAAATCAATCAATTTGATACACCACAGCAACAAAAGGAAAGACAAAACAATATGATCAATGCAGAAAAAGCATTTGATGAAATGTATTCATGATAAAAACTCTCACCAAAGTGGGTATACATGGAACATATATCAACATAATAAAGGCCATTTATGATGAACCCGTAGCCAACATAGTACTCAGTGGTGAAAAGCTAAAAGCCATTCTGCTAAATTCAGGATTCCAAGACAAGGATCCCACTCTCACCACTTCTATGCCACATAGTATTGGAAGTCCTAGCCACAGCAATCAGACAATAAAAAGAAATAAAAAGTTATTCAAATTGAAAGGGAAGAGGTAAAACAGTCACTATTTGCAGATGACATGATACTCCTCTATACATAGAAAACCCTAAAGGTGCCACACAAAAACTATTAGAAGAAATAAGTGAATTCAGCAAGGTGGCAGGATACAAGGTTAATATAGAGAAATCGGTTGCATTTCTTTATGCTAACAATGAAATATCAGAAAGAGAAATTTTTAAAAATCCCATTCAAAATCATGTCAGAAAAAACAATAAAATTTCTAGGAATAAATTTAACCAAGGAAGTGAAAGACCTGTCTGTTGAAAACTACAAAATATCGATAAAGGAAACTGAAGATGATGAAAAGTAATGGAGAGATATCCTTTGGTCTTGGATTAGAAGAATTCATATTGTTAAAATGTCCATACTACCCAAAGCAATCTATAGATTTAATGTGATCCCTATCAAAATACCCGTGACATTTTTCACAGAACTAGAACAAATAATCCTAAAGTTCATATGGAACCACAAAAAGACCTCGAATTGCTAAGGCAATCCTGAGGAAAGAGAAAAAAGCTGGAGGCATATTCCTCCCAGACTTCAGACAATACTACGAAGCTACAGTAATCGAAACAGCATGGTACTGGCACAAAAACAGACATACAGAACAATGACATAGAATAGACAGCCCAGATAAAACCCACACACCCTTGGTCAATTAATCTTTGACAAACAGGCAAGAATATACAATGGAGAAAAGAGTCTCTTTAGCAAGTGGTGTCGGGAAACCTGGACACTTACATGTAAATCAATGAAATTAGAACACGCCCTCACACCATATACAAAAATAAACTCAAAGTTTAGGTTTAAGGACCTAATATAAGACATGACACCAGAAAACTCCTAGAAGAGAACATAGGCAAAATATTCTCAGACAAAAATTGTAGCAATATTTTCATAGATCAGTGTCCCAAGACAAAAAGAGTTAAAAGCAAATATAAACAAATGGGACCTAATTAAACTTACAAGCTTTGGCACAGTAAAGAAAACCATCAACAAAACGAAAAGACCACTTATGGAATGGGAGAAAATATTTGTAAACGATATGACCAACAAGGGGTTAATACCCAAGCTATACAGGGACTTTTCGGGTGTTCCAGTGGTTAAGACTCCAGGCTTCCAATGCAGGGGGCTCAGGTTCTATCCCTAGTTGGGGAGCTAAGATCCCACATGCAGTGTGGCATGGCCAAAAAAAAAAAAAAGGTGTATACATACATATGCACACACACACACCTCATACAACTCAGTAACAACAACAAAAAACAGTCAAAAATGGGCAGAAGACTCAAATAGATATTTCTTCAAAGGCATACAGGTGGCCAACAGGCACATAAAGAGTTGTTTCACATCACTAAGTATTAGAGAAATGCAAATAAAAACCACAATGAAGCATCATCTCACACCAGTCAGAATGGCCATTGTCAAAAACTCTACAAATAATAAATGCTGGAGAGAGAGTGGAGAAAAGGAAACCCTCCTACAGTGTTGGTGGGAATGTACATTGGTGCAGCCACTATGGAAAACAGGCTAGAGGTTCCTTAAAAAGCTAAAAATTGAACGACCACATTATCCAGCAATCCCACTTCTAGACATATGTCTGGCAAAGACGAAAACTCTAATCTGAAAAGATACATACACCCCAATGTTCACAGCAGCACTATTTACAATAGTCAACACATGGAAGCAACTCAGATGTCCATCAGCAGATGAATAAAGAGGTGGTATGCACATATACACACTCACACACACACACACACTGAAACACAGACACAATGGAATATTAGTCAGCCATAAAAAGGAATGAAATACTGCCACTGGCAGCAACATGGATGAACCAAGAGCTTATCATACTAAGTGAAGTAAGCAAGACAACAACAAATATATGATATCACTTATACATGGAATCCAAAAACAATGATAGAAAGGAACTTATATACAGAACAGAAACAGACACACAGACACAGAAAAGAAACATGGTTACCAAAGGGGAAAGGAGGGGGGAGGAGTAAATTAGGAGTTTGGGATTAACATATACACTATTATATATAAAGTGGATCACCAACAAGGACCTCCTGTATAGCACAGGGAACTATACTCAATATTTTGTAAAAACCTAGAAGGGAAAAGTATCTGAAAAATATGTATGTGTGTGTATAACGGAATCACTTCGCTATACACCTGAACCTAACACAACTGAAACTAACACAACAGTTTAAATCAACTATAATCTTTTTTTAAATGGGAAAAAAACGTAAAATAGGACACCAAAATCACAGAATGTGGGGCAGGGGGGTAAAATAATGTAGACCTCTTAGAATGAGTTTGAACCTATATGACTACCAGTCTAAAGCAAGTAGATACAGTTATCGGTTAATGGACATGAAAACCAGGGTAACCACAAATCAAAAACTTACAATAGATTCACAGGAATTGGGGGGAAAAAAAGGGACTCAAGCATAATACCAAAAAACTCCCATCAAACCATAGAAGGAAAAACAAAAAGAAGGAGAAAGGAGCAAAGAAGAACTACAAAGTCAACTGGAAAAAAAAGGTTTAAAATGACAATAAATACATACTTATCAGTAATTACTTTAAATGTCAATGGCCAACATGCCCCAATCAAAAGACATTGAGTGGCAGATGGGAGAAAAAAAATGGACCTTCAATATGCAGCCTATAAGAGACCCACTTTATGGTGAAAGACACACATAGATTGAAAGGGAGGGGATGGAAAAAGGTATTTCATGCAAATGGAAATGAAAAGAAAGCGAGGGGAGGCAATACTCATATCAGACACAATAGACTCTAAACCAAAGTCCATAAAGAAAGACAAAGAAGGACACTATATAGTGATACAGGGATCAGTACAAGAGGATATTACACTGGTTAACATATATGCACCCAATATAGGAACACTTAAATACATAGAATAAATACAAGCAGATATAAAGGGAGAAATTAACAGGAACACGATTATACCAGGAGATTTTAATATCCCTTTGACATCAATGGACATATCTTCCAGACAGAAAAATCAGTAAGACAACAGAGATCATAAGTGACATAATAGAACAGTTGGACTTAAGTGTATCTACAGGACACTACATCCAAAAAAACCCAAAACACACATTCTGTTCAAGTGCCTATGGAACATTCTCTAGGACCACATACTCAGACACAAAACAGTCCTCAACAGGTTTAAGAGGACTGAAATTATTTCAAACATCTTTTGTGACCACAAATGTATGAGAGTAGACATCAACCACAGAGAGAAAAACAGGAATAAAGTGATCACATGGAGACTAAACAGCATGCTTCTAAAAAAACAAGTGGGTCAACAATAAAATCAAAGGGGAAATCAGAAAATACCTCGAGACAAATAACAATGAACCTCACAGCATCTATGGGATGCAGAAAAAGCGGTTCTAACAGGGAAGTTCATAGTGATACATGCCTTCCTCAAAACACAAGAAAAATCTCAAACAACCTAACTTACCACCTAAAATAATTATAAAAAGAAGAACTAATAGAACTCAAAGTCAGCAGAAAGAAAGAAATAAGATCAGAGAGGAAATATATAAAAGAGAGATAAAAAAATAGGAAAGATCAAGAAAACCAAGAGCTGTCACTTTTGAAAATTTAAACAAAATTGATAAAACTCTAGCTAGGCTCACTAAGAAGAAAAGAAAGAGAACACAAATAATCAAAATGAGAGATGAAAGAGGAGAAATGACAATCAGTACCACAGAAATACAAAAAACCATAAGAAAATACTACAGTTATGTTCCAACATACTGGAAAACCTAGAAGAACTGGACAAGTTTCTAGAAATATACAGTCTTCCAAAACTGAGTCAGGAAGAAACAGGTTATTTGAACAGACCAATCACTAGAAGCGAATAGAATCAGTTTAAAAAAAAAAAAAAAAACAATCCCTGCAAACAAAATTCCAGGACCAGATGGCTTCACTGGGGAATTCTATCAAACATACAAAAACTTATACTGATCCTTCTCAAACACTTCCAAAAGATTGAAGAGGAGGAAACCCTCTAAAAGGCTTTCTATGAAGCCACCATCACCCTGATACAAAACCAGAGACACTACAAAAGAAACAAAATTACAGGCCAATATCTTTGATGAATATAGATGCAAAAATCCTCAACAAAATATGAGCAAAGCAAATCTGACAATATATAAAAAGGATCATACACCATGATAAAGTTGGATTCATTCCAGTGTTGCAAGGATTGTTCATCATATACAAATCAATCAATTTGATACACCACAGCAACAAAAGGAAAGACAAAACAATATGATCAATGCAGAAAAAGCATTTGATGAAATGTATTCATGATAAAAACTCTCACCAAAGTGGGTATACATGGAACATATATCAACATAATAAAGGCCATTTATGATGAACCCGTAGCCAACATAGTACTCAGTGGTGAAAAGCTAAAAGCCATTCTGCTAAATTCAGGATTCCAAGACAAGGATCCCACTCTCACCACTTCTATGCCACATAGTATTGGAAGTCCTAGCCACAGCAATCAGACAATAAAAAGAAATAAAAAGTTATTCAAATTGAAAGGGAAGAGGTAAAACAGTCACTATTTGCAGATGACATGATACTCCTCTATACATAGAAAACCCTAAAGGTGCCACACAAAAACTATTAGAAGAAATAAGTGAATTCAGCAAGGTGGCAGGATACAAGGTTAATATAGAGAAATCGGTTGCATTTCTTTATGCTAACAATGAAATATCAGAAAGAGAAATTTTTAAAAATCCCATTCAAAATCATGTCAGAAAAAACAATAAAATTTCTAGGAATAAATTTAACCAAGGAAGTGAAAGACCTGTCTGTTGAAAACTACAAAATATCGATAAAGGAAACTGAAGATGATGAAAAGTAATGGAGAGATATCCTTTGGTCTTGGATTAGAAGAATTCATATTGTTAAAATGTCCATACTACCCAAAGCAATCTATAGATTTAATGTGATCCCTATCAAAATACCCGTGACATTTTTCACAGAACTAGAACAAATAATCCTAAAGTTCATATGGAACCACAAAAAGACCTCGAATTGCTAAGGCAATCCTGAGGAAAGAGAAAAAAGCTGGAGGCATATTCCTCCCAGACTTCAGACAATACTACGAAGCTACAGTAATCGAAACAGCATGGTACTGGCACAAAAACAGACATACAGAACAATGACATAGAATAGACAGCCCAGATAAAACCCACACACCCTTGGTCAATTAATCTTTGACAAACAGGCAAGAATATACAATGGAGAAAAGAGTCTCTTTAGCAAGTGGTGTCGGGAAACCTGGACACTTACATGTAAATCAATGAAATTAGAACACGCCCTCACACCATATACAAAAATAAACTCAAAGTTTAGGTTTAAGGACCTAATATAAGACATGACACCAGAAAACTCCTAGAAGAGAACATAGGCAAAATATTCTCAGACAAAAATTGTAGCAATATTTTCATAGATCAGTGTCCCAAGACAAAAAGAGTTAAAAGCAAATATAAACAAATGGGACCTAATTAAACTTACAAGCTTTGGCACAGTAAAGAAAACCATCAACAAAACGAAAAGACCACTTATGGAATGGGAGAAAATATTTGTAAACGATATGACCAACAAGGGGTTAATACCCAAGCTATACAGGGACTTTTCGGGTGTTCCAGTGGTTAAGACTCCAGGCTTCCAATGCAGGGGGCTCAGGTTCTATCCCTAGTTGGGGAGCTAAGATCCCACATGCAGTGTGGCATGGCCAAAAAAAAAAAAAAGGTGTATACATACATATGCACACACACACACCTCATACAACTCAGTAACAACAACAAAAAACAGTCAAAAATGGGCAGAAGACTCAAATAGATATTTCTTCAAAGGCATACAGGTGGCCAACAGGCACATAAAGAGTTGTTTCACATCACTAAGTATTAGAGAAATGCAAATAAAAACCACAATGAAGCATCATCTCACACCAGTCAGAATGGCCATTGTCAAAAACTCTACAAATAATAAATGCTGGAGAGAGAGTGGAGAAAAGGAAACCCTCCTACAGTGTTGGTGGGAATGTACATTGGTGCAGCCACTATGGAAAACAGGCTAGAGGTTCCTTAAAAAGCTAAAAATTGAACGACCACATTATCCAGCAATCCCACTTCTAGACATATGTCTGGCAAAGACGAAAACTCTAATTTGAAAAGATACATACACCCCAATGTTCACAGCAGCACTATTTACAATAGTCAACACATGGAAGCAACTCAGATGTCCATCAGCAGATGAATAAAGAGGTGGTATGCACATATACACACTCACACACACACACACACTGAAACACAGACACAATGGAATATTAGTCAGCCATAAAAAGGAATGAAATACTGCCACTGGCAGCAACATGGATGAACCAAGAGCTTATCATACTAAGTGAAGTAAGCAAGACAACAACAAATATATGATATCACTTATACGTGGAATCCTAAAACAATGATAGAAAGGAACTTATATACAGAACAGAAACAGACACACAGACACAGAAAAGAAACATGGTTACCAAAGGGGAAAGGAGGGGGGAGGAGTAAATTAGGAGTTTGGGATTAACATATACACTATTATATATAAAGTGGATCACCAACAAGGACCTCCTGTATAGCACAGGGAACTATACTCAATATTTTGTAAGAACCTAGAAGGGAAAAGTATCTGAAAAATATGTATGTGTGTGTATAACGGAATCACTTCGCTATACACCTGAACCTAACACAACTGAAACTAACACAACAGTTTAAATCAACTATAATCTTTTTTTAAATGGGAAAAAAAAGTAAAATAGGACACCAAAATCACAGAATGTGGGGCAGGGGGGTAAAATAACGTAGACCTCTTAGAATGAGTTTGAACCTATATGACTACCAGTCTAAAGCAAGTAGATACAGTTATCGGTTAATGGACATGAAAACCAGGGTAACCACAAATCAAAAACTTACAATAGATTCACAGGAATTGGGGGAAAAAAAAAGGGACTCAAGCATAATACCAAAAAAACTCCCATCAAACCATAGAAGGAAAAACAAAAAGAAGGAGAAAGGAGCAAAGAAGAACTACAAAGTCAACTGGAAAAAAAAGGTTTAAAATGACAATAAATACATACTTATCAGTAATTACTTTAAATGTCAATGGCCAACATGCCCCAATCAAAAGACATTGAGTGGCAGATGGGAGAAAAAAAATGGACCTTCAATATGCAGCCTATAAGAGACCCACTTTATGGTGAAAGACACACATAGATTGAAAGGGAGGGGATGGAAAAAGGTATTTCATGCAAATGGAAATGAAAAGAAAGCGAGGGGAGGCAATACTCATATCAGACACAATAGACTCTAAACCAAAGTCCATAAAGAAAGACAAAGAAGGACACTATATAGTGATACAGGGATCAGTACAAGAGGATATTACACTGGTTAACATATATGCACCCAATATAGGAACACTTAAATACATAGAATAAATACAAGCAGATATAAAGGGAGAAATTAACAGGAACACGATTATACCAGGAGATTTTAATATCCCTTTGACATCAATGGACATATCTTCCAGACAGAAAAATCAGTAAGACAACAGAGATCATAAGTGACATAATAGAACAGTTGGACTTAAGTGTATCTACAGGACACTACATCCAAAAAAACCCAAAACACACATTCTGTTCAAGTGCCTATGGAACATTCTCTAGGACCACATACTCAGACACAAAACAGTCCTCAACAGGTTTAAGAGGACTGAAATTATTTCAAACATCTTTTGTGACCACAAATGTATGAGAGTAGACATCAACCACAAGGGAAAAACAGGAATAAAGTGATCACATGGAGACTAAACAGCATGCTTCTAAAAAAACAAGTGGGTCAACAATAAAATCAAAGGGGAAATCAGAAAATACCTCGAGACAAATAACAATGAACCTCACAGCATCTATGGGATGCAGAAAAAGCGGTTCTAACAGGGAAGTTCATAGTGATACATGCCTTCCTCAAAACACAAGAAAAATCTCAAACAACCTAACTTACCACCTAAAATAATTATAAAAAGAAGAACTAATAGAACTCAAAGTCAGCAGAAAGAAAGAAATAAGATCAGAGAGGAAATATATAAAAGAGAGATAAAAAAATAGGAAAGATCAAGAAAACCAAGAGCTGTCATTTTTGAAAATTTAAACAAAATTGATAAAACTCTAGCTAGGCTCACTAAGAAGAAAAGAAAGAGAACACAAATAAACAAAATGAGAGATGAAAGAGGAGAAATGACAATCAGTACCACAGAAATACAAAAAACCATAAGAAAATACTACAGTTATGTTCCAACATACTGGAAAACCTAGAAGAACTGGACAAGTTTCTAGAAATATACAGTCTTCCAAAACTGAGTCAGGAAGAAACAGGTTATTTGAACAGACCAATCACTAGAAG
Source organism: Mesoplodon bidens (assembly GCF_964165515.1). Taxonomy (NCBI): domain Eukaryota; kingdom Metazoa; phylum Chordata; class Mammalia; order Artiodactyla; family Ziphiidae; genus Mesoplodon; species Mesoplodon bidens. Next base: position 109,880,235 of record NC_138161.1, on the reverse strand, counting down.
CGAATAGAATCTGTTTAAAAAAAAAAAACAAAAAACAATCCCTGCAAACAAAACTCCAGGACCAGATGGCTTCACTGGGGAATTCTATCAAACATACAAAAACTTATACTGATCCTTCTCAAACACTTCCAAAAGATTGAAGAGGAGGAAACCCTCTAAAAGGCTTTCTATGAAGCCACCATCACCCTGATACAAAACCAGAGACACTACAAAAGAAACAAAATTACAGGCCAATATCTTTGATGAATACAGATGCAAAAATCCTCAACAAAATATGAGCAAAGCAAATCTGACAATATATAAAAAGGATCATACACCATGATAAAGTTGGATTCATTCCAGTGTTGCAAGGATTGTTCATCATATACAAATCAATCAATTTGATACACCACAGCAACAAAAGGAAAGACAAAACAATATGATCAATGCAGAAAAAGCATTTGATGAAATGTATTCATGATAAAAACTCTCACCAAAGTGGGTATACATGGAACATATATCAACATAATAAAGGCCATTTATGATGAACCCGTAGCCAACATAGTACTCAGTGGTGAAAAGCTAAAAGCCATTCTGCTAAATTCAGGATTCCAAGACAAGGATCCCACTCTCACCACTTCTATGCCACATAGTATTGGAAGTCCTAGCCACAGCAATCAGACAATAAAAAGAAATAAAAAGTTATTCAAATTGAAAGGGAAGAGGTAAAACAGTCACTATTTGCAGATGACATGATACTCCTCTATACATAGAAAACCCTAAAGGTGCCACACAAAAACTATTAGAAGAAATAAGTGAATTCAGCAAGGTGGCAGGATACAAGGTTAATATAGAGAAATCGGTTGCATTTCTTTATGCTAACAATGAAATATCAGAAAGAGAAATTTTTAAAAATCCCATTCAAAATCATGTCAGAAAAAACAATAAAATTTCTAGGAATAAATTTAACCAAGGAAGTGAAAGACCTGTCTGTTGAAAACTACAAAATATCGATAAAGGAAACTGAAGATGATGAAAAGTAATGGAGAGATATCCTTTGGTCTTGGATTAGAAGAATTCATATTGTTAAAATGTCCATACTACCCAAAGCAATCTATAGATTTAATGTGATCCCTATCAAAATACCCGTGACATTTTTCACAGAACTAGAACAAATAATCCTAAAGTTCATATGGAACCACAAAAAGACCTCGAATTGCTAAGGCAATCCTGAGGAAAGAGAAAAAAGCTGGAGGCATATTCCTCCCAGACTTCAGACAATACTACGAAGCTACAGTAATCGAAACAGCATGGTACTGGCACAAAAACAGACATACAGAACAATGACATAGAATAGACAGCCCAGATAAAACCCACACACCCTTGGTCAATTAATCTTTGACAAACAGGCAAGAATATACAATGGAGAAAAGAGTCTCTTTAGCAAGTGGTGTCGGGAAACCTGGACACTTACATGTAAATCAATGAAATTAGAACACGCCCTCACACCATATACAAAAATAAACTCAAAGTTTAGGTTTAAGGACCTAATATAAGACATGACACCAGAAAACTCCTAGAAGAGAACATAGGCAAAATATTCTCAGACAAAAATTGTAGCAATATTTTCATAGATCAGTGTCCCAAGACAAAAAGAGTTAAAAGCAAATATAAACAAATGGGACCTAATTAAACTTACAAGCTTTGGCACAGTAAAGAAAACCATCAACAAAACGAAAAGACCACTTATGGAATGGGAGAAAATATTTGTAAACGATATGACCAACAAGGGGTTAATACCCAAGCTATACAGGGACTTTTCGGGTGTTCCAGTGGTTAAGACTCCAGGCTTCCAATGCAGGGGGCTCAGGTTCTATCCCTAGTTGGGGAGCTAAGATCCCACATGCAGTGTGGCATGGCCAAAAAAAAAAAAAAAGGTGTATACATACATATGCACACACACACACACCTCATACAACTCAGTAACAACAACAAAAAACAGTCAAAAATGGGCAGAAGACTCAAATAGATATTTCTTCAAAGGCATACAGGTGGCCAACAGGCACATGAAGAGTTGTTTCACATCACTAAGTATTAGAGAAATGCAAATAAAAACCACAATGAAGCATCATCTCACACCAGTCAGAATGGCCATTGTCAAAAACTCTACAAATAATAAATGCTGGAGAGTGAGTGGAGAAAAGGAAACCCTCCTACAGTGTTGGTGGGAATGTACATTGGTGCAGCCACTATGGAAAACAGGCTAGAGGTTCCTTAAAAAGCTAAAAATTGAACGACCACATTATCCAGCAATCCCACTTCTAGACATATGTCTGGCAAAGACGAAAACTCTAATTTGAAAAGATACATACACCCCAATGTTCACAGCAGCACTATTTACAATAGTCAACACATGGAAGCAACTCAGATGTCCATCAGCAGATGAATAAAGAGGTGGTATGCACATATACACACTCACACACACACACACACTGAAACACAGACACAATGGGATATTAGTCAGCCATAAAAAGGAATGAAATACTGCCACTGGCAGCAACATGGATGAACCAAGAGCTTATCATACTAAGTGAAGTAAGCAAGACAACAACAAATATATGATATCACTTATACGTGGAATCCAAAAACAATGATAGAAATGAACTTATATACAGAACAGAAACAGACACACAGACACAGAAAAGAAACATGGTTACCAAAGGGGAAAGGAGGGGGGAGGAGTAAATTAGGAGTTTGGGATTAACATATACACTATTATATATAAAGTGGATCACCAACAAGGACCTCCTGTATAGCACAGGGAACTATACTCAATATTTTGTAAGAACCTAGAAGGGAAAAGTATCTGAAAAATATGTATGTGTGTGTATAACGGAATCACTTCGCTATACACCTGAACCTAACACAACTGAAACTAACACAACAGTTTAAATCAACTATAATCTTTTTTTAAATGGGAAAAAAAAGTAAAATAGGACACCAAAATCACAGAATGTGGGGCAGGGGGGTAAAATAACGTAGACCTCTTAGAATGAGTTTGAACCTATATGACTACCAGTCTAAAGCAAGTAGATACAGTTATCGGTTAATGGACATGAAAACCAGGGTAACCACAAATCAAAAACTTACAATAGATTCACAGGAATTGGGGGAAAAAAACAGGGACTCAAGCATAATACCAAAAAAACTCCCATCAAACCATAGAAGGAAAAACAAAAAGAAGGAGAAAGGAGCAAAGAAGAACTACAAAGTCAACTGGAAAAAAAAGGTTTAAAATGACAATAAATACATACTTATCAGTAATTACTTTAAATGTCAATGGCCAACATGCCCCAATCAAAAGACATTGAGTGGCAGATGGGAGAAAAAAAATGGACCTTCAATATGCAGCCTATAAGAGACCCACTTTATGGTGAAAGACACACATAGATTGAAAGGGAGGGGATGGAAAAAGGTATTTCATGCAAATGGAAATGAAAAGAAAGCGAGGGGAGGCAATACTCATATCAGACACAATAGACTCTAAACCAAAGTCCATAAAGAAAGACAAAGAAGGACACTATATAGTGATACAGGGATCAGTACAAGAGGATATTACACTGGTTAACATATATGCACCCAATATAGGAACACTTAAATACATAGAATAAATACAAGCAGATATAAAGGGAGAAATTAACAGGAACACGATTATACCAGGAGATTTTAATATCCCTTTGACATCAATGGACATATCTTCCAGACAGAAAAATCAGTAAGACAACAGAGATCATAAGTGACATAATAGAACAGTTGGACTTAAGTGTATCTACAGGACACTACATCCAAAAAAACCCAAAACACACATTCTGTTCAAGTGCCTATGGAACATTCTCTAGGACCACATACTCAGACACAAAACAGTCCTCAACAGGTTTAAGAGGACTGAAATTATTTCAAACATCTTTTGTGACCACAAATGTATGAGAGTAGACATCAACCACAGAGAGAAAAACAGGAATAAAGTGATCACATGGAGACTAAACAGCATGCTTCTAAAAAAACAAGTGGGTCAACAATAAAATCAAAGGGGAAATCAGAAAATACCTCGAGACAAATAACAATGAACCTCACAGCATCTATGGGATGCAGAAAAAGCGGTTCTAACAGGGAAGTTCATAGTGATACATGCCTTCCTCAAAACACAAGAAAAATCTCAAACAACCTAACTTACCACCTAAAATAATTATAAAAAGAAGAACTAATAGAACTCAAAGTCAGCAGAAAGAAAGAAATAAGATCAGAGAGGAAATATATAAAAGAGAGATAAAAAAAATAGGAAAGATCAAGAAAACCAAGAGCTGTCATTTTTGAAAATTTAAACAAAATTGATAAAACTCTAGCTAGGCTCACTAAGAAGAAAAGAAAGAGAACACAAATAAACAAAATGAGAGATGAAAGAGGAGAAATGACAATCAGTACCACAGAAATACAAAAAACCATAAGAAAATACTACAGTTATGTTCCAACATACTGGAAAACCTAGAAGAACTGGACAAGTTTCTAGAAATATACAGTCTTCCAAAACTGAGTCAGGAAGAAACAGGTTATTTGAACAGACCAATCACTAGAAGCGAATAGAATCTGTTAAAAAAAAAAAAACAAAAAACAATCCCTGCAAACAAAACTCCAGGACCAGATGGCTTCACTGGGGAATTCTATCAAACATACAAAAATTTATACTGATCCTTCTCAAACACTTCCAAAAGATTGAAGAGGAGGAAACCCTCTAAAAGTCTTTCTATGAAGCCACCATCACCCTGATACAAAACCAGAGACACTACAAAAGAAACAAAATTACAGGCCAATATCTTTGATGAATACAGATGAAAAAATCCTCAACAAAATATGAGCAAAGCAAATCTGACAATATATAAAAAGGATCATACACCATGATAAAGTTGGATTCATTCCAGTGTTGCAAGGATTGTTCATCATATACAAATCAATCAATTTGATACACCACAGCAACAAAAGGAAAGACAAAACAATATGATCAATGCAGAAAAAGCATTTGATGAAATGTATTCATGATAAAAACTCTCACCAAAGTGGGTATACATGGAACATATATCAACATAATAAAGGCCATTTATGATGAACCCGTAGCCAACATAGTACTCAGTGGTGAAAAGCTAAAAGCCATTCTGCTAAATTCAGGATTCCAAGACAAGGATCCCACTCTCACCACTTCTATCCCACATAGTATTGGAAGTCCTAGCCACAGCAATCAGACAATAAAAAGAAATAAAAAGTTATTCAAATTGAAAGGGAAGAGGTAAAACAGTCACTATTTGCAGATGACATGATACTCCTCTATACATAGAAAACCCTAAAGGTGCCACACAAAAACTATTAGAAGAAATAAGTGAATTCAGCAAGGTGGCAGGATACAAGGTTAATATAGAGAAATCGGTTGCATTTCTTTATGCTAACAATGAAATATCAGAAAGAGAAATTTTTAAAAATCCCATTCAAAATCATGTCAGAAAAAACAATAAAATTTCTAGGAATAAATTTAACCAAGGAAGTGAAAGACCTGTCTGTTGAAAACTACAAAATATCGATAAAGGAAACTGAAGATGATGAAAAGAAATGGAGAGATATCCTTTGGTCTTGGATTAGAAGAATTCATATTGTTAAAATGTCCATACTACCCAAAGCAATCTATAGATTTAATGTGATCCCTATCAAAATACCCGTGACATTTTTCACAGAACTAGAACAAATAATCCTAAAGTTTATATGGAACCACAAAAAGACCTCGAATTGCTAAGGCAATCCTGAGGAAAGAGAAAAAAGCTGGAGGCATATTCCTCCCAGACTTCAGACAATACTACGAAGCTACAGTAATCGAAACAGCATGGTACTGGCACAAAAACAGACATACAGAACAATGACATAGAATAGACAGCCCAGATAAAACCCACACACCCTTGGTCAATTAATCTTTGACAAACAGGCAAGAATATACAATGGAGAAAAGAGTCTCTTTAGCAAGTGGTGTCGGGAAACCTGGACACTTACATGTAAATCAATGAAATTAGAACACGCCCTCACACCATATACAAAAATAAACTCAAAGTTTAGGTTTAAGGACCTAATATAAGACATGACACCAGAAAACTCCTAGAAGAGAACATAGGCAAAATATTCTCAGACAAAAATTGTAGCAATATTTTCATAGATCAGTGTCCCAAGACAAAAAGAGTTAAAAGCAAATATAAACAAATGGGACTGAATTAAACTTACAAGCTTTGGCACAGTAAAGAAAACCATCAACAAAACGAAAAGACCACTTATGGAATGGGAGAAAATATTTGTAAACGATATGACCAACAAGGGGTTAATACCCAAGCTATACAGGGACTTTTCGGGTGTTCCAGTGGTTAAGACTCCAGGCTTCCAATGCAGGGGGCTCAGGTTCTATCCCTAGTTGGGGAGCTAAGATCCCACATGCAGTGTGGCATGGCCAAAAAAAAAAAAAAGGTGTATACATACATATGCACACACACACACCTCATACAACTCAGTAACAACAACAAAAAACAGTCAAAAATGGGCAGAAGACTCAAATAGATATTTCTTCAAAGGCATACAGGTGGCCAACAGGCACATGAAGAGTTGTTTCACATCACTAAGTATTAGAGAAATGCAAATAAAAACCACAATGAAGCATCATCTCACACCAGTCAGAATGGCCATTGTCAAAAACTCTACAAATAATAAATGCTGGAGAGTGAGTGGAGAAAAGGAAACCCTCCTACAGTGTTGGTGGGAATGTACATTGGTGCAGCCACTATGGAAAACAGGCTAGAGGTTCCTTAAAAAGCTAAAAATTGAACGACCACATTATCCAGCAATCCCACTTCTAGACATATGTCTGGCAAAGACGAAAACTCTAATTTGAAAAGATACATACACCCCAATGTTCACAGCAGCACTATTTACAATAGTCAACACATGGAAGCAACTCAGATGTCCATCAGCAGATGAATAAAGAGGTGGTATGCACATATACACACTCACACACACACACACACTGAAACACAGACACAATGGAATATTAGTCAGCCATAAAAAGGAATGAAATACTGCCACTGGCAGCAACATGGATGAACCAAGAGCTTATCATACTAAGTGAAGTAAGCAAGACAACAACAAATATATGATATCACTTATACGTGGAATCCAAAAACAATGATAGAAATGAACTTATATACAGAACAGAAACAGACACACAGACACAGAAAAGAAACATGGTTACCAAAGGGGAAAGGAGGGGGGAGGAGTAAATTAGGAGTTTGGGATTAACATATACACTATTATATATAAAGTGGATCACCAACAAGGACCTCCTGTATAGCACAGGGAACTATACTCAATATTTTGTAAGAACCTAGAAGGGAAAAGTATCTGAAAAATATGTATGTGTGTGTATAACGGAATCACTTCGCTATACACCTGAACCTAACACAACTGAAACTAACACAACAGTTTAAATCAACTATAATCTTTTTTTAAATGGGAAAAAAAAGTAAAATAGGACACCAAAATCACAGAATGTGGGGCAGGGGGGTAAAATAACGTAGACCTCTTAGAATGAGTTTGAACCTATATGACTACCAGTCTAAAGCAAGTAGATACAGTTATCGGTTAATGGACATGAAAACCAGGGTAACCACAAATCAAAAACTTACAATAGATTCACAGGAATTGGGGGAAAAAAACAGGGACTCAAGCATAATACCAAAAAAACTCCCATCAAACCATAGAAGGAAAAACAAAAAGAAGGAGAAAGGAGCAAAGAAGAACTACAAAGTCAACTGGAAAAAAAAGGTTTAAAATGACAATAAATACATACTTATCAGTAATTACTTTAAATGTCAATGGCCAACATGCCCCAATCAAAAGACATTGAGTGGCAGATGGGAGAAAAAAAATGGACCTTCAATATGCAGCCTATAAGAGACCCACTTTATGGTGAAAGACACACATAGATTGAAAGGGAGGGGATGGAAAAAGGTATTTCTTGCAAATGGAAATGAAAAGAAAGCGAGGGGAGGCAATACTCATATCAGACACAATAGACTCTAAACCAAAGTCCATAAAGAAAGACAAAGAAGGACACTATATAGTGATACAGGGATCAGTACAAGAGGATATTACACTGGTTAACATATATGCACCCAATATAGGAACACTTAAATACATAGAATAAATACAAGCAGATATAAAGGGAGAAATTAACAGGAACACGATTATACCAGGAGATTTTAATATCCCTTTGACATCAATGGACATATCTTCCAGACAGAAAAATCAGTAAGACAACAGAGATCATAAGTGACATAATAGAACAGTTGGACTTAAGTGTATCTACAGGACACTACATCCAAAAAAACCCAAAACACACATTCTGTTCAAGTGCCTATGGAACATTCTCTAGGACCACATACTCAGACACAAAACAGTCCTCAACAGGTTTAAGAGGACTGAAATTATTTCAAACATCTTTTGTGACCACAAATGTATAAGAGTAGACATCAACCACAGAGAGAAAAACAGGAATAAAGTGATCACATGGAGACTAAACAGCATGCTTCTAAAAAAACAAGTGGGTCAACAATAAAATCAAAGGGGAAATCAGAAAATACCTCGAGACAAATAACAATGAACCTCACAGCATCTATGGGATGCAGAAAAAGCGGTTCTAACAGGGAAGTTCATAGTGATACATGCCTTCCTCAAAACACAAGAAAAATCTCAAACAACCTAACTTACCACCTAAAATAATTATAAAAAGAAGAACTAATAGAACTCAAAGTCAGCAGAAAGAAAGAAATAAGATCAGAGAGGAAATATATAAAAGAGAGATAAAAAAATAGGAAAGATCAAGAAAACCAAGAGCTGTCATTTTTGAAAATTTAAACAAAATTGATAAAACTCTAGCTAGGCTCACTAAGAAGAAAAGAAAGAGAACACAAATAAACAAAATGAGAGATGAAAGAGGAGAAATGACAATCAGTACCACAGAAATACAAAAAACCATAAGAAAATACTACAGTTATGTTCCAACATACTGGAAAACCTAGAAGAACTGGACAAGTTTCTAGAAATATACAGTCTTCCAAAACTGAGTCAGGAAGAAACAGGTTATTTGAACAGACCAATCACTAGAAGCGAATAGAATCTGTTTAAAAAAAAAAAACAAAAAACAATCCCTGCAAACAAAACTCCAGGACCAGATGGCTTCACTGGGGAATTCTATCAAACATACAAAAACTTATACTGATCCTTCTCAAACACTTCCAAAAGATTGAAGAGGAGGAAACCCTCTAAAAGGCTTTCTATGAAGCCACCATCACCCTGATACAAAACCAGAGACACTACAAAAGAAACAAAATTACAGGCCAATATCTTTGATGAATACAGATGCAAAAATCCTCAACAAAATATGAGCAAAGCAAATCTGACAATATATAAAAAGGATCATACACCATGATAAAGTTGGATTCATTCCAGTGTTGCAAGGATTGTTCATCATATACAAATCAATCAATTTGATACACCACAGCAACAAAAGGAAAGACAAAACAATATGATCAATGCAGAAAAAGCATTTGATGAAATGTATTCATGATAAAAACTCTCACCAAAGTGGGTATACATGGAACATATATCAACATAATAAAGGCCATTTATGATGAACCCGTAGCCAACATAGTACTCAGTGGTGAAAAGCTAAAAGCCATTCTGCTAAATTCAGGATTCCAAGACAAGGATCCCACTCTCACCACTTCTATGCCACATAGTATTGGAAGTCCTAGCCACAGCAATCAGACAATAAAAAGAAATAAAAAGTTATTCAAATTGAAAGGGAAGAGGTAAAACAGTCACTATTTGCAGATGACATGATACTCCTCTATACATAGAAAACCCTAAAGGTGCCACACAAAAACTATTAGAAGAAATAAGTGAATTCAGCAAGGTGGCAGGATACAAGGTTAATATAGAGAAATCGGTTGCATTTCTTTATGCTAACAATGAAATATCAGAAAGAGAAATTTTTAAAAATCCCATTCAAAATCATGTCAGAAAAAACAATAAAATTTCTAGGAATAAATTTAACCAAGGAAGTGAAAGACCTGTCTGTTGAAAACTACAAAATATCGATAAAGGAAACTGAAGATGATGAAAAGTAATGGAGAGATATCCTTTGGTCTTGGATTAGAAGAATTCATATTGTTAAAATGTCCATACTACCCAAAGCAATCTATAGATTTAATGTGATCCCTATCAAAATACCCGTGACATTTTTCACAGAACTAGAACAAATAATCCTAAAGTTCATATGGAACCACAAAAAGACCTCGAATTGCTAAGGCAATCCTGAGGAAAGAGAAAAAAGCTGGAGGCATATTCCTCCCAGACTTCAGACAATACTACGAAGCTACAGTAATCGAAACAGCATGGTACTGGCACAAAAACAGACATACAGAACAATGACATAGAATAGACAGCCCAGATAAAACCCACACACCCTTGGTCAATTAATCTTTGACAAACAGGCAAGAATATACAATGGAGAAAAGAGTCTCTTTAGCAAGTGGTGTCGGGAAACCTGGACACTTACATGTAAATCAATGAAATTAGAACACGCCCTCACACCATATACAAAAATAAACTCAAAGTTTAGGTTTAAGGACCTAATATAAGACATGACACCAGAAAACTCCTAGAAGAGAACATAGGCAAAATATTCTCAGACAAAAATTGTAGCAATATTTTCATAGATCAGTGTCCCAAGACAAAAAGAGTTAAAAGCAAATATAAACAAATGGGACCTAATTAAACTTACAAGCTTTGGCACAGTAAAGAAAACTATCAACAAAACGAAAAGACCACTTATGGAATGGGAGAAAATATTTGTAAACGATATGACCAACAAGGGGTTAATACCCAAGCTATACAGGGACTTTTCGGGTGTTCCAGTGGTTAAGACTCCAGGCTTCCAATGCAGGGGGCTCAGGTTCTATCCCTAGTTGGGGAGCTAAGATCCCACATGCAGTGTGGCATGGCCAAAAAAAAAAAAGGTGTATACATACATATGCACACACACACACCTCATACAACTCAGTAACAACAACAGAAAACGGTCAAAAATGGGCAGAAGACTCAAATAGATATTTCTTCAAAGGCATACAGGTGGCCAACAGGCACATGAAGAGTTGTTTCACATCACTAAGTATTAGAGAAATGCAAATAAAAACCACAATGAAGCATCATCTCACACCAGTCAGAATGGCCATTGTCAAAAACTCTACAAATAATAAATGCTGGAGAGTGAGTGGAGAAAAGGAAACCCTCCTACAGTGTTGGTGGGAATGTACATTGGTGCAGCCACTATGGAAAACAGGCTAGAGGTTCCTTAAAAAGCTAAAAATTGAACGACCACATTATCCAGCAATCCCACTTCTAGACATATGTCTGGCAAAGACGAAAACTCTAATTTGAAAAGATACATACACCCCAATGTTCACAGCAGCACTATTTACAATAGTCAACACATGGAAGCAACTCAGATGTCCATCAGCAGATGAATAAAGAGGTGGTATGCATATACACACACACACACACACACACACACACGCACACACAGACACAATGGAATATTAGTCAGCCATAAAAAGGAATGAAATACTGCCACTGGCAGCAACATGGATGAACCAAGAGCTTATCATACTAAGTGAAGTAAGCAAGACAACAACAAATATATGATATCACTTATACGTGGAATCCAAAAACAATGATAGAAATGAACGTATATACAGAACAGAAACAGACACACAGACACAGAAAAGAAACATGGTTACCAAAGGGGAAAGGAGGGGGGAGGAGTAAATTAGGAGTTTGGGATTAACATATACACTATTATATATAAAGTGGATCACCAACAAGGACCTCCTGTATAGCACAGGGAACTATACTCAATATTTTGTAAGAACCTAGAAGGGAAAAGTATCTGAAAAATATGTATGTGTGTGTATAACGGAATCACTTCGCTATACACCTGAACCTAACACAACTGAAACTAACACAACAGTTTAAATCAACTATAATCTTTTTTTAAATGGGAAAAAAAAGTAAAATAGGACACCAAAATCACAGAATGTGGGGCAGGGGGGTAAAATAATGTAGACCTCTTAGAATGAGTTTGAACCTATATGACTACCAGTCTAAAGCAAGTAGATACAGTTATCGGTTAATGGACATGAAAACCAGGGTAACCACAAATCAAAAACTTACAATAGATTCACAGGAATTGGGGGAAAAAAAAAGGGACTCAAGCATAATACCAAAAAAACTCCCATCAAACCATAGAAGGAAAAACAAAAAGAAGGAGAAAGGAGCAAAGAAGAACTACAAAGTCAACTGGAAAAAAAAGGTTTAAAATGACAATAAATACATACTTATCAGTAATTACTTTAAATGTCAATGGCCAACATGCCCCAATCAAAAGACACTGAGTGGCAGATGGGAGAAAAAAAATGGACCTTCAATATGCAGCCTATAAGAGACCCACTTTATGGTGAAAGACACACATAGATTGAAAGGGAGGGGATGGAAAAAGGTATTTCATGCAAATGGAAATGAAAAGAAAGCAAGGGGAGGCAATACTCATATCAGACACAATAGACTCTAAACCAAAGTCCATAAAGAAAGACAAAGAAGGACACTATATAGTGATACAGGGATCAGTACAAGAGGATATTACACTGGTTAACATATATGCACCCAATATAGGAACACTTAAATACATAGAATAAATACAAGCAGATATAAAGGGAGAAATTAACAGGAACACGATTATACCAGGAGATTTTAATATCCCTTTGACATCAATGGACATATCTTCCAGACAGAAAAATCAGTAAGACAACAGAGATCATAAGTGACATAATAGAACAGTTGGACTTAAGTGTATCAACAGGACACTACATCCAAAAAAACCCAAAACACACATTCTGTTCAAGTGCCTATGGAACATTCTCTAGGACCACATACTCAGACACAAAACAGTCCTCAACAGGTTTAAGAGGACTGAAATTATTTCAAACATCTTTTGTGACCACAAATGTATGAGAGTAGACATCAACCACAGAGAGAAAAACAGGAATAAAGTGATCACATGGAGACTAAACAGCATGCTTCTAAAAAAACAAGTGGGTCAACAATAAAATCAAAGGGGAAATCAGAAAATACCTCGAGACAAATAACAATGAACCTCACAGCATCTATGGGATGCAGAAAAAGCGGTTCTAACAGGGAAGTTCATAGTGATACATGCCTTCCTCAAAACACAAGAAAAATCTCAAACAACCTAACTTACCACCTAAAATAATTATAAAAAGAAGAACTAATAGAACTCAAAGTCAGCAGAAAGAAAGAAATAAGATCAGAGAGGAAATATATAAAAGAGAGATAAAAAAAATAGGAAAGATCAAGAAAACCAAGAGCTGTCATTTTTGAAAATTTAAACAAAATTGATAAAACTCTAGCTAGGCTCACTAAGAAGAAAAGAAAGAGAACACAAATAAACAAAATGAGAGATGAAAGAGGAGAAATGACAATCAGTACCACAGAAATACAGAAAACCATAAGAAAATACTACAGTTATGTTCCAACATACTGGAAAACCTAGAAGAACTGGACAAGTTTCTAGAAATATACAGTCTTCCAAAACTGAGTCAGGAAGAAACAGGTTATTTGAACAGACCAATCACTAGAAGCGAATAGAATCTGTTAAAAAAAAAAAAACAAAAAACAATCCCTGCAAACAAAACTCCAGGACCAGATGGCTTCACTGGGGAATTCTATCAAACATACAAAAATTTATACTGATCCTTCTCAAACACTTCCAAAAGATTGAAGAGGAGGAAACCCTCTAAAAGTCTTTCTATGAAGCCACCATCACCCTGATACAAAACCAGAGACACTACAAAAGAAACAAAATTACAGGCCAATATCTTTGATGAATACAGATGAAAAAATCCTCAACAAAATATGAGCAAAGCAAATCTGACAATATATAAAAAGGATCATACACCATGATAAAGTTGGATTCATTCCAGTGTTGCAAGGATTGTTCATCATATACAAATCAATCAATTTGATACACCACAGCAACAAAAGGAAAGACAAAACAATATGATCAATGCAGAAAAAGCATTTGATGAAATGTATTCATGATAAAAACTCTCACCAAAGTGGGTATACATGGAACATATATCAACATAATAAAGGCCATTTATGATGAACCCGTAGCCAACATAGTACTCAGTGGTGAAAAGCTAAAAGCCATTCTGCTAAATTCAGGATTCCAAGACAAGGATCCCACTCTCACCACTTCTATCCCACATAGTATTGGAAGTCCTAGCCACAGCAATCAGACAATAAAAAGAAATAAAAAGTTATTCAAATTGAAAGGGAAGAGGTAAAACAGTCACTATTTGCAGATGACATGATACTCCTCTATACATAGAAAACCCTAAAGGTGCCACACAAAAACTATTAGAAGAAATAAGTGAATTCAGCAAGGTGGCAGGATACAAGGTTAATATAGAGAAATCGGTTGCATTTCTTTATGCTAACAATGAAATATCAGAAAGAGAAATTTTTAAAAATCCCATTCAAAATCATGTCAGAAAAAACAATAAAATTTCTAGGAATAAATTTAACCAAGGAAGTGAAAGACCTGTCTGTTGAAAACTACAAAATATCGATAAAGGAAACTGAAGATGATGAAAAGTAATGGAGAGATATCCTTTGGTCTTGGATTAGAAGAATTCATATTGTTAAAATGTCCATACTACCCAAAGCAATCTATAGATTTAATGTGATCCCTATCAAAATACCCGTGACATTTTTCACAGAACTAGAACAAATAATCCTAAAGTTCATATGGAACCACAAAAAGACCTCGAATTGCTAAGGCAATCCTGAGGAAAGAGAAAAAAGCTGGAGGCATATTCCTCCCAGACTTCAGACAATACTACGAAGCTACAGTAATCGAAACAGCATGGTACTGGCACAAAAACAGACATACAGAACAATGACATAGAATAGACAGCCCAGATAAAACCCACACACCCTTGGTCAATTAATCTTTGACAAACAGGCAAGAATATACAATGGAGAAAAGAGTCTCTTTAGCAAGTGGTGTCGGGAAACCTGGACACTTACATGTAAATCAATGAAATTAGAACACGCCCTCACACCATATACAAAAATAAACTCAAAGTTTAGGTTTAAGGACCTAATATAAGACATGACACCAGAAAACTCCTAGAAGAGAACATAGGCAAAATATTCTCAGACAAAAATTGTAGCAATATTTTCATAGATCAGTGTCCCAAGACAAAAAGAGTTAAAAGCAAATATAAACAAATGGGACTGAATTAAACTTACAAGCTTTGGCACAGTAAAGAAAACCATCAACAAAACGAAAAGACCACTTATGGAATGGGAGAAAATATTTGTAAACGATATGACCAACAAGGGGTTAATACCCAAGCTATACAGGGACTTTTCGGGTGTTCCAGTGGTTAAGACTCCAGGCTTCCAATGCAGGGGGCTCAGGTTCTATCCCTAGTTGGGGAGCTAAGATCCCACATGCAGTGTGGCATGGCCAAAAAAAAAAAAAAGGTGTATACATACATATGCACACACACACACCTCATACAACTCAGTAACAACAACAAAAAACAGTCAAAAATGGGCAGAAGACTCAAATAGATATTTCTTCAAAGGCATACAGGTGGCCAACAGGCACATGAAGAGTTGTTTCACATCACTAAGTATTAGAGAAATGCAAATAAAAACCACAATGAAGCATCATCTCACACCAGTCAGAATGGCCATTGTCAAAAACTCTACAAATAATAAATGCTGGAGAGTGAGTGGAGAAAAGGAAACCCTCCTACAGTGTTGGTGGGAATGTACATTGGTGCAGCCACTATGGAAAACAGGCTAGAGGTTCCTTAAAAAGCTAAAAATTGAACGACCACATTATCCAGCAATCCCACTTCTAGACATATGTCTGGCAAAGACGAAAACTCTAATTTGAAAAGATACATACACCCCAATGTTCACAGCAGCACTATTTACAATAGTCAACACATGGAAGCAACTCAGATGTCCATCAGCAGATGAATAAAGAGGTGGTATGCACATATACACACTCACACACACACACACACTGAAACACAGACACAATGGAATATTAGTCAGCCATAAAAAGGAATGAAATACTGCCACTGGCAGCAACATGGATGAACCAAGAGCTTATCATACTAAGTGAAGTAAGCAAGACAACAACAAATATATGATATCACTTATACGTGGAATCCAAAAACAATGATAGAAATGAACTTATATACAGAACAGAAACAGACACACAGACACAGAAAAGAAACATGGTTACCAAAGGGGAAAGGAGGGGGGAGGAGTAAATTAGGAGTTTGGGATTAACATATACACTATTATATATAAAGTGGATCACCAACAAGGACCTCCTGTATAGCACAGGGAACTATACTCAATATTTTGTAAGAACCTAGAAGGGAAAAGTATCTGAAAAATATGTATGTGTGTGTATAACGGAATCACTTCGCTATACACCTGAACCTAACACAACTGAAACTAACACAACAGTTTAAATCAACTATAATCTTTTTTTAAATGGGAAAAAAAAGTAAAATAGGACACCAAAATCACAGAATGTGGGGCAGGGGGGTAAAATAACGTAGACCTCTTAGAATGAGTTTGAACCTATATGACTACCAGTCTAAAGCAAGTAGATACAGTTATCGGTTAATGGACATGAAAACCAGGGTAACCACAAATCAAAAACTTACAATAGATTCACAGGAATTGGGGGAAAAAAACAGGGACTCAAGCATAATACCAAAAAAACTCCCATCAAACCATAGAAGGAAAAACAAAAAGAAGGAGAAAGGAGCAAAGAAGAACTACAAAGTCAACTGGAAAAAAAAGGTTTAAAATGACAATAAATACATACTTATCAGTAATTACTTTAAATGTCAATGGCCAACATGCCCCAATCAAAAGACATTGAGTGGCAGATGGGAGAAAAAAAATGGACCTTCAATATGCAGCCTATAAGAGACCCACTTTATGGTGAAAGACACACATAGATTGAAAGGGAGGGGATGGAAAAAGGTATTTCTTGCAAATGGAAATGAAAAGAAAGCGAGGGGAGGCAATACTCATATCAGACACAATAGACTCTAAACCAAAGTCCATAAAGAAAGACAAAGAAGGACACTATATAGTGATACAGGGATCAGTACAAGAGGATATTACACTGGTTAACATATATGCACCCAATATAGGAACACTTAAATACATAGAATAAATACAAGCAGATATAAAGGGAGAAATTAACAGGAACACGATTATACCAGGAGATTTTAATATCCCTTTGACATCAATGGACATATCTTCCAGACAGAAAAATCAGTAAGACAACAGAGATCATAAGTGACATAATAGAACAGTTGGACTTAAGTGTATCTACAGGACACTACATCCAAAAAAACCCAAAACACACATTCTGTTCAAGTGCCTATGGAACATTCTCTAGGACCACATACTCAGACACAAAACAGTCCTCAACAGGTTTAAGAGGACTGAAATTATTTCAAACATCTTTTGTGACCACAAATGTATAAGAGTAGACATCAACCACAGAGAGAAAAACAGGAATAAAGTGATCACATGGAGACTAAACAGCATGCTTCTAAAAAAACAAGTGGGTCAACAATAAAATCAAAGGGGAAATCAGAAAATACCTCGAGACAAATAACAATGAACCTCACAGCATCTATGGGATGCAGAAAAAGCGGTTCTAACAGGGAAGTTCATAGTGATACATGCCTTCCTCAAAACACAAGAAAAATCTCAAACAACCTAACTTACCACCTAAAATAATTATAAAAAGAAGAACTAATGGAACTCAAAGTCAGCAGAAAGAAAGAAATAAGATCAGAGAGGAAATATATAAAAGAGAGATAAAAAAAATAGGAAAGATCAAGAAAACCAAGAGCTGTCATTTTTGAAAATTTAAACAAAATTGATAAAACTCTAGCTAGGCTCACTAAGAAGAAAAGAAAGAGAACACAAATAAACAAAATGAGAGATGAAAGAGGAGAAATGACAATCAGTACCACAGAAATACAGAAAACCATAAGAAAATACTACAGTTATGTTCCAACATACTGGAAAACCTAGAAGAACTGGACAAGTTTCTAGAAATATACAGTCTTCCAAAACTGAGTCAGGAAGAAACAGGTTATTTGAACAGACCAATCACTAGAAGCGAATAGAATCTGTTAAAAAAAAAAAAACAAAAAACAATCCCTGCAAACAAAACTCCAGGACCAGATGGCTTCACTGGGGAATTCTATCAAACATACAAAAATTTATACTGATCCTTCTCAAACACTTCCAAAAGATTGAAGAGGAGGAAACCCTCTAAAAGTCTTTCTATGAAGCCACCATCACCCTGATACAAAACCAGAGACACTACAAAAGAAACAAAATTACAGGCCAATATCTTTGATGAATACAGATGAAAAAATCCTCAACAAAATATGAGCAAAGCAAATCTGACAATATATAAAAAGGATCATACACCATGATAAAGTTGGATTCATTCCAGTGTTGCAAGGATTGTTCATCATATACAAATCAATCAATTTGATACACCACAGCAACAAAAGGAAAGACAAAACAATATGATCAATGCAGAAAAAGCATTTGATGAAATGTATTCATGATAAAAACTCTCACCAAAGTGGGTATACATGGAACATATATCAACATAATAAAGGCCATTTATGATGAACCCGTAGCCAACATAGTACTCAGTGGTGAAAAGCTAAAAGCCATTCTGCTAAATTCAGGATTCCAAGACAAGGATCCCACTCTCACCACTTCTATCCCACATAGTATTGGAAGTCCTAGCCACAGCAATCAGACAATAAAAAGAAATAAAAAGTTATTCAAATTGAAAGGGAAGAGGTAAAACAGTCACTATTTGCAGATGACATGATACTCCTCTATACATAGAAAACCCTAAAGGTGCCACACAAAAACTATTAGAAGAAATAAGTGAATTCAGCAAGGTGGCAGGATACAAGGTTAATATAGAGAAATCGGTTGCATTTCTTTATGCTAACAATGAAATATCAGAAAGAGAAATTTTTAAAAATCCCATTCAAAATCATGTCAGAAAAAACAATAAAATTTCTAGGAATAAATTTAACCAAGGAAGTGAAAGACCTGTCTGTTGAAAACTACAAAATATCGATAAAGGAAACTGAAGATGATGAAAAGTAATGGAGAGATATCCTTTGGTCTTGGATTAGAAGAATTCATATTGTTAAAATGTCCATACTACCCAAAGCAATCTATAGATTTAATGTGATCCCTATCAAAATACCCGTGACATTTTTCACAGAACTAGAACAAATAATCCTAAAGTTTATATGGAACCACAAAAAGACCTCGAATTGCTAAGGCAATCCTGAGGAAAGAGAAAAAAGCTGGAGGCATATTCCTCCCAGACTTCAGACAATACTACGAAGCTACAGTAATCGAAACAGCATGGTACTGGCACAAAAACAGACATACAGAACAATGACATAGAATAGACAGCCCAGATAAAACCCACACACCCTTGGTCAATTAATCTTTGACAAACAGGCAAGAATATACAATGGAGAAAAGAGTCTCTTTAGCAAGTGGTGTCGGGAAACCTGGACACTTACATGTAAATCAATGAAATTAGAACACGCCCTCACACCATATACAAAAATAAACTCAAAGTTTAGGTTTAAGGACCTAATATAAGACATGACACCAGAAAACTCCTAGAAGAGAACATAGGCAAAATATTCTCAGACAAAAATTGTAGCAATATTTTCATAGATCAGTGTCCCAAGACAAAAAGAGTTAAAAGCAAATATAAACAAATGGGACCTAATTAAACTTACAAGCTTTGGCACAGTAAAGAAAACTATCAACAAAACGAAAAGACCACTTATGGAATGGGAGAAAATATTTGTAAACGATATGACCAACAAGGGGTTAATACCCAAGCTATACAGGGACTTTTCGGGTGTTCCAGTGGTTAAGACTCCAGGCTTCCAATGCAGGGGGCTCAGGTTCTATCCCTAGTTGGGGAGCTAAGATCCCACATGCAGTGTGGCATGGCCAAAAAAAAAAAAGGTGTATACATACATATGCACACACACACACCTCATACAACTCAGTAACAGCAACAGAAAACGGTCAAAAATGGGCAGAAGACTCAAATAGATATTTCTTCAAAGGCATACAGGTGGCCAACAGGCACATGAAGAGTTGTTTCACATCACTAAGTATTAGAGAAATGCAAATAAAAACCACAATGAAGCATCATCTCACACCAGTCAGAATGGCCATTGTCAAAAACTCTACAAATAATAAATGCTGGAGAGTGAGTGGAGAAAAGGAAACCCTCCTACAGTGTTGGTGGGAATGTACATTGGTGCAGCCACTATGGAAAACAGGCTAGAGGTTCCTTAAAAAGCTAAAAATTGAACGACCACATTATCCAGCAATCCCACTTCTAGACATATGTCTGGCAAAGACGAAAACTCTAATTTGAAAAGATACATACACCCCAATGTTCACAGCAGCACTATTTACAATAGTCAACACATGGAAGCAACTCAGATGTCCATCAGCAGATGAATAAAGAGGTGGTATGCACATATACACACTCACACACACACACACACTGAAACACAGACACAATGGAATATTAGTCAGCCATAAAAAGGAATGAAATACTGCCACTGGCAGCAACATGGATGAACCAAGAGCTTATCATACTAAGTGAAGTAAGCAAGACAACAACAAATATATGATATCACTTATACGTGGAATCCAAAAACAATGATAGAAATGAACTTATATACAGAACAGAAACAGACACACAGACACAGAAAAGAAACATGGTTACCAAAGGGGAAAGGAGGGGGGAGGAGTAAATTAGGAGTTTGGGATTAACATATACACTATTATATATAAAGTGGATCACCAACAAGGACCTCCTGTATAGCACAGGGAACTATACTCAATATTTTGTAAGAACCTAGAAGGGAAAAGTATCTGAAAAATATGTATGTGTGTGTATAACGGAATCACTTCGCTATACACCTGAACCTAACACAACTGAAACTAACACAACAGTTTAAATCAACTATAATCTTTTTTTAAATGGGAAAAAAAAGTAAAATAGGACACCAAAATCACAGAATGTGGGGCAGGGGGGTAAAATAACGTAGACCTCTTAGAATGAGTTTGAACCTATATGACTACCAGTCTAAAGCAAGTAGATACAGTTATCGGTTAATGGACATGAAAACCAGGGTAACCACAAATCAAAAACTTACAATAGATTCACAGGAATTGGGGGAAAAAAACAGGGACTCAAGCATAATACCAAAAAAACTCCCATCAAACCATAGAAGGAAAAACAAAAAGAAGGAGAAAGGAGCAAAGAAGAACTACAAAGTCAACTGGAAAAAAAAGGTTTAAAATGACAATAAATACATACTTATCAGTAATTACTTTAAATGTCAATGGCCAACATGCCCCAATCAAAAGACATTGAGTGGCAGATGGGAGAAAAAAAATGGACCTTCAATATGCAGCCTATAAGAGACCCACTTTATGGTGAAAGACACACATAGATTGAAAGGGAGGGGATGGAAAAAGGTATTTCTTGCAAATGGAAATGAAAAGAAAGCGAGGGGAGGCAATACTCATATCAGACACAATAGACTCTAAACCAAAGTCCATAAAGAAAGACAAAGAAGGACACTATATAGTGATACAGGGATCAGTACAAGAGGATATTACACTGGTTAACATATATGCACCCAATATAGGAACACTTAAATACATAGAATAAATACAAGCAGATATAAAGGGAGAAATTAACAGGAACACGATTATACCAGGAGATTTTAATATCCCTTTGACATCAATGGACATATCTTCCAGACAGAAAAATCAGTAAGACAACAGAGATCATAAGTGACATAATAGAACAGTTGGACTTAAGTGTATCTACAGGACACTACATCCAAAAAAACCCAAAACACACATTCTGTTCAAGTGCCTATGGAACATTCTCTAGGACCACATACTCAGACACAAAACAGTCCTCAACAGGTTTAAGAGGACTGAAATTATTTCAAACATCTTTTGTGACCACAAATGTATAAGAGTAGACATCAACCACAGAGAGAAAAACAGGAATAAAGTGATCACATGGAGACTAAACAGCATGCTTCTAAAAAAACAAGTGGGTCAACAATAAAATCAAAGGGGAAATCAGAAAATACCTCGAGACAAATAACAATGAACCTCACAGCATCTATGGGATGCAGAAAAAGCGGTTCTAACAGGGAAGTTCATAGTGATACATGCCTTCCTCAAAACACAAGAAAAATCTCAAACAACCTAACTTACCACCTAAAATAATTATAAAAAGAAGAACTAATAGAACTCAAAGTCAGCAGAAAGAAAGAAATAAGATCAGAGAGGAAATATATAAAAGAGAGATAAAAAAATAGGAAAGATCAAGAAAACCAAGAGCTGTCATTTTTGAAAATTTAAACAAAATTGATAAAACTCTAGCTAGGCTCACTAAGAAGAAAAGAAAGAGAACACAAATAAACAAAATGAGAGATGAAAGAGGAGAAATGACAATCAGTACCACAGAAATACAAAAAACCATAAGAAAATACTACAGTTATGTTCCAACATACTGGAAAACCTAGAAGAACTGGACAAGTTTCTAGAAATATACAGTCTTCCAAAACTGAGTCAGGAAGAAACAGGTTATTTGAACAGACCAATCACTAGAAGCGAATAGAATCTGTTTAAAAAAAAAAAAAAAAACAATCCCTGCAAACAAAACTCCAGGACCAGATGGCTTCACTGGGGAATTCTATCAAACATACAAAAACTTATACTGATCCTTCTCAAACACTTCCAAAAGATTGAAGAGGAGGAAACCCTCTAAAAGGCTTTCTATGAAGCCACCATCACCCTGATACAAAACCAGAGACACTACAAAAGAAACAAAATTACAGGCCAATATCTTTGATGAATACAGATGCAAAAATCCTCAACAAAATATGAGCAAAGCAAATCTGACAATATATAAAAAGGATCATACACCATGATAAAGTTGGATTCATTCCAGTGTTGCAAGGATTGTTCATCATATACAAATCAATCAATTTGATACACCACAGCAACAAAAGGAAAGACAAAACAATATGATCAATGCAGAAAAAGCATTTGATGAAATGTATTCATGATAAAAACTCTCACCAAAGTGGGTATACATGGAACATATATCAACATAATAAAGGCCATTTATGATGAACCCGTAGCCAACATAGTACTCAGTGGTGAAAAGCTAAAAGCCATTCTGCTAAATTCAGGATTCCAAGACAAGGATCCCACTCTCACCACTTCTATGCCACATAGTATTGGAAGTCCTAGCCACAGCAATCAGACAATAAAAAGAAATAAAAAGTTATTCAAATTGAAAGGGAAGAGGTAAAACAGTCACTATTTGCAGATGACATGATACTCCTCTATACATAGAAAACCCTAAAGGTGCCACACAAAAACTATTAGAAGAAATAAGTGAATTCAGCAAGGTGGCAGGATACAAGGTTAATATAGAGAAATCGGTTGCATTTCTTTATGCTAACAATGAAATATCAGAAAGAGAAATTTTTAAAAATCCCATTCAAAATCATGTCAGAAAAAACAATAAAATTTCTAGGAATAAATTTAACCAAGGAAGTGAAAGACCTGTCTGTTGAAAACTACAAAATATCGATAAAGGAAACTGAAGATGATGAAAAGTAATGGAGAGATATCCTTTGGTCTTGGATTAGAAGAATTCATATTGTTAAAATGTCCATACTACCCAAAGCAATCTATAGATTTAATGTGATCCCTATCAAAATACCCGTGACATTTTTCACAGAACTAGAACAAATAATCCTAAAGTTCATATGGAACCACAAAAAGACCTCGAATTGCTAAGGCAATCCTGAGGAAAGAGAAAAAAGCTGGAGGCATATTCCTCCCAGACTTCAGACAATACTACGAAGCTACAGTAATCGAAACAGCATGGTACTGGCACAAAAACAGACATACAGAACAATGACATAGAATAGACAGCCCAGATAAAACCCACACACCCTTGGTCAATTAATCTTTGACAAACAGGCAAGAATATACAATGGAGAAAAGAGTCTCTTTAGCAAGTGGTGTCGGGAAACCTGGACACTTACATGTAAATCAATGAAATTAGAACACGCCCTCACACCATATACAAAAATAAACTCAAAGTTTAGGTTTAAGGACCTAATATAAGACATGACACCAGAAAACTCCTAGAAGAGAACATAGGCAAAATATTCTCAGACAAAAATTGTAGCAATATTTTCATAGATCAGTGTCCCAAGACAAAAAGAGTTAAAAGCAAATATAAACAAATGGGACCTAATTAAACTTACAAGCTTTGGCACAGTAAAGAAAACCATCAACAAAACGAAAAGACCACTTATGGAATGGGAGAAAATATTTGTAAACGATATGACCAACAAGGGGTTAATACCCAAGCTATACAGGGACTTTTCGGGTGTTCCAGTGGTTAAGACTCCAGGCTTCCAATGCAGGGGGCTCAGGTTCTATCCCTAGTTGGGGAGCTAAGATCCCACATGCAGTGTGGCATGGCCAAAAAAAAAAAAAAAGGTGTATACATACATATGCACACACACACACCTCATACAACTCAGTAACAACAACAAAAAACAGTCAAAAATGGGCAGAAGACTCAAATAGATATTTCTTCAAAGGCATACAGGTGGCCAACAGGCACATAAAGAGTTGTTTCACATCACTAAGTATTAGAGAAATGCAAATAAAAACCACAATGAAGCATCATCTCACACCAGTCAGAATGGCCATTGTCAAAAACTCTACAAATAATAAATGCTGGAGAGAGAGTGGAGAAAAGGAAACCCTCCTACAGTGTTGGTGGGAATGTACATTGGTGCAGCCACTATGGAAAACAGGCTAGAGGTTCCTTAAAAAGCTAAAAATTGAACGACCACATTATCCAGCAATCCCACTTCTAGACATATGTCTGGCAAAGACGAAAACTCTAATCTGAAAAGATACATACACCCCAATGTTCACAGCAGCACTATTTACAATAGTCAACACATGGAAGCAACTCAGATGTCCATCAGCAGATGAATAAAGAGGTGGTATGCACATATACACACTCACACACACACACACACTGAAACACAGACACAATGGAATATTAGTCAGCCATAAAAAGGAATGAAATACTGCCACTGGCAGCAACATGGATGAACCAAGAGCTTATCATACTAAGTGAAGTAAGCAAGACAACAACAAATATATGATATCACTTATACGTGGAATCCAAAAACAATGATAGAAATGAACTTATATACAGAACAGAAACAGACACACAGACACAGAAAAGAAACATGGTTACCAAAGGGGAAAGGAGGGGGGAGGAGTAAATTAGGAGTTTGGGATTAACATATACACTATTATATATAAAGTGGATCACCAACAAGGACCTCCTGTATAGCACAGGGAACTATACTCAATATTTTGTAAGAACCTAGAAGGGAAAAGTATCTGAAAAATATGTATGTGTGTGTATAACGGAATCACTTCGCTATACACCTGAACCTAACACAACTGAAACTAACACAACAGTTTAAATCAACTATAATCTTTTTTTAAATGGGAAAAAAAAGTAAAATAGGACACCAAAATCACAGAATGTGGGGCAGGGGGGTAAAATAACGTAGACCTCTTAGAATGAGTTTGAACCTATATGACTACCAGTCTAAAGCAAGTAGATACAGTTATCGGTTAATGGACATGAAAACCAGGGTAACCACAAATCAAAAACTTACAATAGATTCACAGGAATTGGGGGAAAAAAACAGGGACTCAAGCATAATACCAAAAAAACTCCCATCAAACCATAGAAGGAAAAACAAAAAGAAGGAGAAAGGAGCAAAGAAGAACTACAAAGTCAACTGGAAAAAAAAGGTTTAAAATGACAATAAATACATACTTATCAGTAATTACTTTAAATGTCAATGGCCAACATGCCCCAATCAAAAGACATTGAGTGGCAGATGGGAGAAAAAAAATGGACCTTCAATATGCAGCCTATAAGAGACCCACTTTATGGTGAAAGACACACATAGATTGAAAGGGAGGGGATGGAAAAAGGTATTTCTTGCAAATGGAAATGAAAAGAAAGCGAGGGGAGGCAATACTCATATCAGACACAATAGACTCTAAACCAAAGTCCATAAAGAAAGACAAAGAAGGACACTATATAGTGATACAGGGATCAGTACAAGAGGATATTACACTGGTTAACATATATGCACCCAATATAGGAACACTTAAATACATAGAATAAATACAAGCAGATATAAAGGGAGAAATTAACAGGAACACGATTATACCAGGAGATTTTAATATCCCTTTGACATCAATGGACATATCTTCCAGACAGAAAAATCAGTAAGACAACAGAGATCATAAGTGACATAATAGAACAGTTGGACTTAAGTGTATCTACAGGACACTACATCCAAAAAAACCCAAAACACACATTCTGTTCAAGTGCCTATGGAACATTCTCTAGGACCACATACTCAGACACAAAACAGTCCTCAACAGGTTTAAGAGGACTGAAATTATTTCAAACATCTTTTGTGACCACAAATGTATAAGAGTAGACATCAACCACAGAGAGAAAAACAGGAATAAAGTGATCACATGGAGACTAAACAGCATGCTTCTAAAAAAACAAGTGGGTCAACAATAAAATCAAAGGGGAAATCAGAAAATACCTCGAGACAAATAACAATGAACCTCACAGCATCTATGGGATGCAGAAAAAGCGGTTCTAACAGGGAAGTTCATAGTGATACATGCCTTCCTCAAAACACAAGAAAAATCTCAAACAACCTAACTTACCACCTAAAATAATTATAAAAAGAAGAACTAATGGAACTCAAAGTCAGCAGAAAGAAAGAAATAAGATCAGAGAGGAAATATATAAAAGAGAGATAAAAAAAATAGGAAAGATCAAGAAAACCAAGAGCTGTCATTTTTGAAAATTTAAACAAAATTGATAAAACTCTAGCTAGGCTCACTAAGAAGAAAAGAAAGAGAACACAAATAAACAAAATGAGAGATGAAAGAGGAGAAATGACAATCAGTACCACAGAAATACAGAAAACCATAAGAAAATACTACAGTTATGTTCCAACATACTGGAAAACCTAGAAGAACTGGACAAGTTTCTAGAAATATACAGTCTTCCAAAACTGAGTCAGGAAGAAACAGGTTATTTGAACAGACCAATCACTAGAAGCGAATAGAATCTGTTAAAAAAAAAAAAACAAAAAACAATCCCTGCAAACAAAACTCCAGGACCAGATGGCTTCACTGGGGAATTCTATCAAACATACAAAAATTTATACTGATCCTTCTCAAACACTTCCAAAAGATTGAAGAGGAGGAAACCCTCTAAAAGTCTTTCTATGAAGCCACCATCACCCTGATACAAAACCAGAGACACTACAAAAGAAACAAAATTACAGGCCAATATCTTTGATGAATACAGATGAAAAAATCCTCAACAAAATATGAGCAAAGCAAATCTGACAATATATAAAAAGGATCATACACCATGATAAAGTTGGATTCATTCCAGTGTTGCAAGGATTGTTCATCATATACAAATCAATCAATTTGATACACCACAGCAACAAAAGGAAAGACAAAACAATATGATCAATGCAGAAAAAGCATTTGATGAAATGTATTCATGATAAAAACTCTCACCAAAGTGGGTATACATGGAACATATATCAACATAATAAAGGCCATTTATGATGAACCCGTAGCCAACATAGTACTCAGTGGTGAAAAGCTAAAAGCCATTCTGCTAAATTCAGGATTCCAAGACAAGGATCCCACTCTCACCACTTCTATCCCACATAGTATTGGAAGTCCTAGCCACAGCAATCAGACAATAAAAAGAAATAAAAAGTTATTCAAATTGAAAGGGAAGAGGTAAAACAGTCACTATTTGCAGATGACATGATACTCCTCTATACATAGAAAACCCTAAAGGTGCCACACAAAAACTATTAGAAGAAATAAGTGAATTCAGCAAGGTGGCAGGATACAAGGTTAATATAGAGAAATCGGTTGCATTTCTTTATGCTAACAATGAAATATCAGAAAGAGAAATTTTTAAAAATCCCATTCAAAATCATGTCAGAAAAAACAATAAAATTTCTAGGAATAAATTTAACCAAGGAAGTGAAAGACCTGTCTGTTGAAAACTACAAAATATCGATAAAGGAAACTGAAGATGATGAAAAGTAATGGAGAGATATCCTTTGGTCTTGGATTAGAAGAATTCATATTGTTAAAATGTCCATACTACCCAAAGCAATCTATAGATTTAATGTGATCCCTATCAAAATACCCGTGACATTTTTCACAGAACTAGAACAAATAATCCTAAAGTTTATATGGAACCACAAAAAGACCTCGAATTGCTAAGGCAATCCTGAGGAAAGAGAAAAAAGCTGGAGGCATATTCCTCCCAGACTTCAGACAATACTACGAAGCTACAGTAATCGAAACAGCATGGTACTGGCACAAAAACAGACATACAGAACAATGACATAGAATAGACAGCCCAGATAAAACCCACACACCCTTGGTCAATTAATCTTTGACAAACAGGCAAGAATATACAATGGAGAAAAGAGTCTCTTTAGCAAGTGGTGTCGGGAAACCTGGACACTTACATGTAAATCAATGAAATTAGAACACGCCCTCACACCATATACAAAAATAAACTCAAAGTTTAGGTTTAAGGACCTAATATAAGACATGACACCAGAAAACTCCTAGAAGAGAACATAGGCAAAATATTCTCAGACAAAAATTGTAGCAATATTTTCATAGATCAGTGTCCCAAGACAAAAAGAGTTAAAAGCAAATATAAACAAATGGGACCTAATTAAACTTACAAGCTTTGGCACAGTAAAGAAAACTATCAACAAAACGAAAAGACCACTTATGGAATGGGAGAAAATATTTGTAAACGATATGACCAACAAGGGGTTAATACCCAAGCTATACAGGGACTTTTCGGGTGTTCCAGTGGTTAAGACTCCAGGCTTCCAATGCAGGGGGCTCAGGTTCTATCCCTAGTTGGGGAGCTAAGATCCCACATGCAGTGTGGCATGGCCAAAAAAAAAAAAGGTGTATACATACATATGCACACACACACACCTCATACAACTCAGTAACAGCAACAGAAAACGGTCAAAAATGGGCAGAAGACTCAAATAGATATTTCTTCAAAGGCATACAGGTGGCCAACAGGCACATGAAGAGTTGTTTCACATCACTAAGTATTAGAGAAATGCAAATAAAAACCACAATGAAGCATCATCTCACACCAGTCAGAATGGCCATTGTCAAAAACTCTACAAATAATAAATGCTGGAGAGTGAGTGGAGAAAAGGAAACCCTCCTACAGTGTTGGTGGGAATGTACATTGGTGCAGCCACTATGGAAAACAGGCTAGAGGTTCCTTAAAAAGCTAAAAATTGAACGACCACATTATCCAGCAATCCCACTTCTAGACATATGTCTGGCAAAGACGAAAACTCTAATTTGAAAAGATACATACACCCCAATGTTCACAGCAGCACTATTTACAATAGTCAACACATGGAAGCAACTCAGATGTCCATCAGCAGATGAATAAAGAGGTGGTATGCACATATACACACTCACACACACACACACACTGAAACACAGACACAATGGAATATTAGTCAGCCATAAAAAGGAATGAAATACTGCCACTGGCAGCAACATGGATGAACCAAGAGCTTATCATACTAAGTGAAGTAAGCAAGACAACAACAAATATATGATATCACTTATACGTGGAATCCAAAAACAATGATAGAAATGAACTTATATACAGAACAGAAACAGACACACAGACACAGAAAAGAAACATGGTTACCAAAGGGGAAAGGAGGGGGGAGGAGTAAATTAGGAGTTTGGGATTAACATATACACTATTATATATAAAGTGGATCACCAACAAGGACCTCCTGTATAGCACAGGGAACTATACTCAATATTTTGTAAGAACCTAGAAGGGAAAAGTATCTGAAAAATATGTATGTGTGTGTATAACGGAATCACTTCGCTATACACCTGAACCTAACACAACTGAAACTAACACAACAGTTTAAATCAACTATAATCTTTTTTTAAATGGGAAAAAAAAGTAAAATAGGACACCAAAATCACAGAATGTGGGGCAGGGGGGTAAAATAACGTAGACCTCTTAGAATGAGTTTGAACCTATATGACTACCAGTCTAAAGCAAGTAGATACAGTTATCGGTTAATGGACATGAAAACCAGGGTAACCACAAATCAAAAACTTACAATAGATTCACAGGAATTGGGGGAAAAAAACAGGGACTCAAGCATAATACCAAAAAAACTCCCATCAAACCATAGAAGGAAAAACAAAAAGAAGGAGAAAGGAGCAAAGAAGAACTACAAAGTCAACTGGAAAAAAAAGGTTTAAAATGACAATAAATACATACTTATCAGTAATTACTTTAAATGTCAATGGCCAACATGCCCCAATCAAAAGACATTGAGTGGCAGATGGGAGAAAAAAAATGGACCTTCAATATGCAGCCTATAAGAGACCCACTTTATGGTGAAAGACACACATAGATTGAAAGGGAGGGGATGGAAAAAGGTATTTCTTGCAAATGGAAATGAAAAGAAAGCGAGGGGAGGCAATACTCATATCAGACACAATAGACTCTAAACCAAAGTCCATAAAGAAAGACAAAGAAGGACACTATATAGTGATACAGGGATCAGTACAAGAGGATATTACACTGGTTAACATATATGCACCCAATATAGGAACACTTAAATACATAGAATAAATACAAGCAGATATAAAGGGAGAAATTAACAGGAACACGATTATACCAGGAGATTTTAATATCCCTTTGACATCAATGGACATATCTTCCAGACAGAAAAATCAGTAAGACAACAGAGATCATAAGTGACATAATAGAACAGTTGGACTTAAGTGTATCTACAGGACACTACATCCAAAAAAACCCAAAACACACATTCTGTTCAAGTGCCTATGGAACATTCTCTAGGACCACATACTCAGACACAAAACAGTCCTCAACAGGTTTAAGAGGACTGAAATTATTTCAAACATCTTTTGTGACCACAAATGTATAAGAGTAGACATCAACCACAGAGAGAAAAACAGGAATAAAGTGATCACATGGAGACTAAACAGCATGCTTCTAAAAAAACAAGTGGGTCAACAATAAAATCAAAGGGGAAATCAGAAAATACCTCGAGACAAATAACAATGAACCTCACAGCATCTATGGGATGCAGAAAAAGCGGTTCTAACAGGGAAGTTCATAGTGATACATGCCTTCCTCAAAACACAAGAAAAATCTCAAACAACCTAACTTACCACCTAAAATAATTATAAAAAGAAGAACTAATAGAACTCAAAGTCAGCAGAAAGAAAGAAATAAGATCAGAGAGGAAATATATAAAAGAGAGATAAAAAAATAGGAAAGATCAAGAAAACCAAGAGCTGTCATTTTTGAAAATTTAAACAAAATTGATAAAACTCTAGCTAGGCTCACTAAGAAGAAAAGAAAGAGAACACAAATAAACAAAATGAGAGATGAAAGAGGAGAAATGACAATCAGTACCACAGAAATACAAAAAACCATAAGAAAATACTACAGTTATGTTCCAACATACTGGAAAACCTAGAAGAACTGGACAAGTTTCTAGAAATATACAGTCTTCCAAAACTGAGTCAGGAAGAAACAGGTTATTTGAACAGACCAATCACTAGAAGCGAATAGAATCTGTTTAAAAAAAAAAAAAAAAACAATCCCTGCAAACAAAACTCCAGGACCAGATGGCTTCACTGGGGAATTCTATCAAACATACAAAAACTTATACTGATCCTTCTCAAACACTTCCAAAAGATTGAAGAGGAGGAAACCCTCTAAAAGGCTTTCTATGAAGCCACCATCACCCTGATACAAAACCAGAGACACTACAAAAGAAACAAAATTACAGGCCAATATCTTTGATGAATACAGATGCAAAAATCCTCAACAAAATATGAGCAAAGCAAATCTGACAATATATAAAAAGGATCATACACCATGATAAAGTTGGATTCATTCCAGTGTTGCAAGGATTGTTCATCATATACAAATCAATCAATTTGATACACCACAGCAACAAAAGGAAAGACAAAACAATATGATCAATGCAGAAAAAGCATTTGATGAAATGTATTCATGATAAAAACTCTCACCAAAGTGGGTATACATGGAACATATATCAACATAATAAAGGCCATTTATGATGAACCCGTAGCCAACATAGTACTCAGTGGTGAAAAGCTAAAAGCCATTCTGCTAAATTCAGGATTCCAAGACAAGGATCCCACTCTCACCACTTCTATGCCACATAGTATTGGAAGTCCTAGCCACAGCAATCAGACAATAAAAAGAAATAAAAAGTTATTCAAATTGAAAGGGAAGAGGTAAAACAGTCACTATTTGCAGATGACATGATACTCCTCTATACATAGAAAACCCTAAAGGTGCCACACAAAAACTATTAGAAGAAATAAGTGAATTCAGCAAGGTGGCAGGATACAAGGTTAATATAGAGAAATCGGTTGCATTTCTTTATGCTAACAATGAAATATCAGAAAGAGAAATTTTTAAAAATCCCATTCAAAATCATGTCAGAAAAAACAATAAAATTTCTAGGAATAAATTTAACCAAGGAAGTGAAAGACCTGTCTGTTGAAAACTACAAAATATCGATAAAGGAAACTGAAGATGATGAAAAGTAATGGAGAGATATCCTTTGGTCTTGGATTAGAAGAATTCATATTGTTAAAATGTCCATACTACCCAAAGCAATCTATAGATTTAATGTGATCCCTATCAAAATACCCGTGACATTTTTCACAGAACTAGAACAAATAATCCTAAAGTTCATATGGAACCACAAAAAGACCTCGAATTGCTAAGGCAATCCTGAGGAAAGAGAAAAAAGCTGGAGGCATATTCCTCCCAGACTTCAGACAATACTACGAAGCTACAGTAATCGAAACAGCATGGTACTGGCACAAAAACAGACATACAGAACAATGACATAGAATAGACAGCCCAGATAAAACCCACACACCCTTGGTCAATTAATCTTTGACAAACAGGCAAGAATATACAATGGAGAAAAGAGTCTCTTTAGCAAGTGGTGTCGGGAAACCTGGACACTTACATGTAAATCAATGAAATTAGAACACGCCCTCACACCATATACAAAAATAAACTCAAAGTTTAGGTTTAAGGACCTAATATAAGACATGACACCAGAAAACTCCTAGAAGAGAACATAGGCAAAATATTCTCAGACAAAAATTGTAGCAATATTTTCATAGATCAGTGTCCCAAGACAAAAAGAGTTAAAAGCAAATATAAACAAATGGGACCTAATTAAACTTACAAGCTTTGGCACAGTAAAGAAAACCATCAACAAAACGAAAAGACCACTTATGGAATGGGAGAAAATATTTGTAAACGATATGACCAACAAGGGGTTAATACCCAAGCTATACAGGGACTTTTCGGGTGTTCCAGTGGTTAAGACTCCAGGCTTCCAATGCAGGGGGCTCAGGTTCTATCCCTAGTTGGGGAGCTAAGATCCCACATGCAGTGTGGCATGGCCAAAAAAAAAAAAAAAGGTGTATACATACATATGCACACACACACACCTCATACAACTCAGTAACAACA
Source organism: Mesoplodon bidens (assembly GCF_964165515.1). Classification (NCBI taxonomy): domain Eukaryota; kingdom Metazoa; phylum Chordata; class Mammalia; order Artiodactyla; family Ziphiidae; genus Mesoplodon; species Mesoplodon bidens. The sequence goes on along the minus strand of NC_138161.1, from coordinate 109,846,004 downwards.
ACAAAAAACAGTCAAAAATGGGCAGAAGACTCAAATAGATATTTCTTCAAAGGCATACAGGTGGCCAACAGGCACATAAAGAGTTGTTTCACATCACTAAGTATTAGAGAAATGCAAATAAAAACCACAATGAAGCATCATCTCACACCAGTCAGAATGGCCATTGTCAAAAACTCTACAAATAATAAATGCTGGAGAGAGAGTGGAGAAAAGGAAACCCTCCTACAGTGTTGGTGGGAATGTACATTGGTGCAGCCACTATGGAAAACAGGCTAGAGGTTCCTTAAAAAGCTAAAAATTGAACGACCACATTATCCAGCAATCCCACTTCTAGACATATGTCTGGCAAAGACGAAAACTCTAATCTGAAAAGATACATACACCCCAATGTTCACAGCAGCACTATTTACAATAGTCAACACATGGAAGCAACTCAGATGTCCATCAGCAGATGAATAAAGAGGTGGTATGCACATATACACACTCACACACACACACACACTGAAACACAGACACAATGGAATATTAGTCAGCCATAAAAAGGAATGAAATACTGCCACTGGCAGCAACATGGATGAACCAAGAGCTTATCATACTAAGTGAAGTAAGCAAGACAACAACAAATATATGATATCACTTATACGTGGAATCCAAAAACAATGATAGAAATGAACTTATATACAGAACAGAAACAGACACACAGACACAGAAAAGAAACATGGTTACCAAAGGGGAAAGGAGGGGGGAGGAGTAAATTAGGAGTTTGGGATTAACATATACACTATTATATATAAAGTGGATCACCAACAAGGACCTCCTGTATAGCACAGGGAACTATACTCAATATTTTGTAAGAACCTAGAAGGGAAAAGTATCTGAAAAATATGTATGTGTGTGTATAACGGAATCACTTCGCTATACACCTGAACCTAACACAACTGAAACTAACACAACAGTTTAAATCAACTATAATCTTTTTTTAAATGGGAAAAAAAAGTAAAATAGGACACCAAAATCACAGAATGTGGGGCAGGGGGGTAAAATAACGTAGACCTCTTAGAATGAGTTTGAACCTATATGACTACCAGTCTAAAGCAAGTAGATACAGTTATCGGTTAATGGACATGAAAACCAGGGTAACCACAAATCAAAAACTTACAATAGATTCACAGGAATTGGGGGAAAAAAACAGGGACTCAAGCATAATACCAAAAAAACTCCCATCAAACCATAGAAGGAAAAACAAAAAGAAGGAGAAAGGAGCAAAGAAGAACTACAAAGTCAACTGGAAAAAAAAGGTTTAAAATGACAATAAATACATACTTATCAGTAATTACTTTAAATGTCAATGGCCAACATGCCCCAATCAAAAGACATTGAGTGGCAGATGGGAGAAAAAAAATGGACCTTCAATATGCAGCCTATAAGAGACCCACTTTATGGTGAAAGACACACATAGATTGAAAGGGAGGGGATGGAAAAAGGTATTTCTTGCAAATGGAAATGAAAAGAAAGCGAGGGGAGGCAATACTCATATCAGACACAATAGACTCTAAACCAAAGTCCATAAAGAAAGACAAAGAAGGACACTATATAGTGATACAGGGATCAGTACAAGAGGATATTACACTGGTTAACATATATGCACCCAATATAGGAACACTTAAATACATAGAATAAATACAAGCAGATATAAAGGGAGAAATTAACAGGAACACGATTATACCAGGAGATTTTAATATCCCTTTGACATCAATGGACATATCTTCCAGACAGAAAAATCAGTAAGACAACAGAGATCATAAGTGACATAATAGAACAGTTGGACTTAAGTGTATCTACAGGACACTACATCCAAAAAAACCCAAAACACACATTCTGTTCAAGTGCCTATGGAACATTCTCTAGGACCACATACTCAGACACAAAACAGTCCTCAACAGGTTTAAGAGGACTGAAATTATTTCAAACATCTTTTGTGACCACAAATGTATAAGAGTAGACATCAACCACAGAGAGAAAAACAGGAATAAAGTGATCACATGGAGACTAAACAGCATGCTTCTAAAAAAACAAGTGGGTCAACAATAAAATCAAAGGGGAAATCAGAAAATACCTCGAGACAAATAACAATGAACCTCACAGCATCTATGGGATGCAGAAAAAGCGGTTCTAACAGGGAAGTTCATAGTGATACATGCCTTCCTCAAAACACAAGAAAAATCTCAAACAACCTAACTTACCACCTAAAATAATTATAAAAAGAAGAACTAATAGAACTCAAAGTCAGCAGAAAGAAAGAAATAAGATCAGAGAGGAAATATATAAAAGAGAGATAAAAAAATAGGAAAGATCAAGAAAACCAAGAGCTGTCATTTTTGAAAATTTAAACAAAATTGATAAAACTCTAGCTAGGCTCACTAAGAAGAAAAGAAAGAGAACACAAATAAACAAAATGAGAGATGAAAGAGGAGAAATGACAATCAGTACCACAGAAATACAAAAAACCATAAGAAAATACTACAGTTATGTTCCAACATACTGGAAAACCTAGAAGAACTGGACAAGTTTCTAGAAATATACAGTCTTCCAAAACTGAGTCAGGAAGAAACAGGTTATTTGAACAGACCAATCACTAGAAGCGAATAGAATCTGTTTAAAAAAAAAAAAATACAATCCCTGCAAACAAAACTCCAGGACCAGATGGCTTCACTGGGGAATTCTATCAAACATACAAAAACTTATACTGATCCTTCTCAAACACTTCCAAAAGATTGAAGAGGAGGAAACCCTCTAAAAGGCTTTCTATGAAGCCACCATCACCCTGATACAAAACCAGAGACACTACAAAAGAAACAAAATTACAGGCCAATATCTTTGATGAATACAGATGCAAAAATCCTCAACAAAATATGAGCAAAGCAAATCTGACAATATATAAAAAGGATCATACACCATGATAAAGTTGGATTCATTCCAGTGTTGCAAGGATTGTTCATCATATACAAATCAATCAATTTGATACACCACAGCAACAAAAGGAAAGACAAAACAATATGATCAATGCAGAAAAAGCATTTGATGAAATGTATTCATGATAAAAACTCTCACCAAAGTGGGTATACATGGAACATATATCAACATAATAAAGGCCATTTATGATGAACCCGTAGCCAACATAGTACTCAGTGGTGAAAAGCTAAAAGCCATTCTGCTAAATTCAGGATTCCAAGACAAGGATCCCACTCTCACCACTTCTATCCCACATAGTATTGGAAGTCCTAGCCACAGCAATCAGACAATAAAAAGAAATAAAAAGTTATTCAAATTGAAAGGGAAGAGGTAAAACAGTCACTATTTGCAGATGACATGATACTCCTCTATACATAGAAAACCCTAAAGGTGCCACACAAAAACTATTAGAAGAAATAAGTGAATTCAGCAAGGTGGCAGGATACAAGGTTAATATAGAGAAATCGGTTGCATTTCTTTATGCTAACAATGAAATATCAGAAAGAGAAATTTTTAAAAATCCCATTCAAAATCATGTCAGAAAAAACAATAAAATTTCTAGGAATAAATTTAACCAAGGAAGTGAAAGACCTGTCTGTTGAAAACTACAAAATATCGATAAAGGAAACTGAAGATGATGAAAAGTAATGGAGAGATATCCTTTGGTCTTGGATTAGAAGAATTCATATTGTTAAAATGTCCATACTACCCAAAGCAATCTATAGATTTAATGTGATCCCTATCAAAATACCCGTGACATTTTTCACAGAACTAGAACAAATAATCCTAAAGTTCATATGGAACCACAAAAAGACCTCGAATTGCTAAGGCAATCCTGAGGAAAGAGAAAAAAGCTGGAGGCATATTCCTCCCAGACTTCAGACAATACTACGAAGCTACAGTAATCGAAACAGCATGGTACTGGCACAAAAACAGACATACAGAACAATGACATAGAATAGACAGCCCAGATAAAACCCACACACCCTTGGTCAATTAATCTTTGACAAACAGGCAAGAATATACAATGGAGAAAAGAGTCTCTTTAGCAAGTGGTGTCGGGAAACCTGGACACTTACATGTAAATCAATGAAATTAGAACACGCCCTCACACCATATACAAAAATAAACTCAAAGTTTAGGTTTAAGGACCTAATATAAGACATGACACCAGAAAACTCCTAGAAGAGAACATAGGCAAAATATTCTCAGACAAAAATTGTAGCAATATTTTCATAGATCAGTGTCCCAAGACAAAAAGAGTTAAAAGCAAATATAAACAAATGGGACCTAATTAAACTTACAAGCTTTGGCACAGTAAAGAAAACCATCAACAAAACGAAAAGACCACTTATGGAATGGGAGAAAATATTTGTAAACGATATGACCAACAAGGGGTTAATACCCAAGCTATACAGGGACTTTTCGGGTGTTCCAGTGGTTAAGACTCCAGGCTTCCAATGCAGGGGGCTCAGGTTCTATCCCTAGTTGGGGAGCTAAGATCTCACATGGAGTGTGGCATGGCCAAAAAAAAAAAAAAGGTGTATACATACATATGCACACACACACACCTCATACAACTCAGTAACAACAACAAAAAACAGTCAAAAATGGGCAGAAGACTCAAATAGATATTTCTTCAAAGGCATACAGGTGGCCAACAGGCACATGAAGAGTTGTTTCACATCACTAAGTATTAGAGAAATGCAAATAAAAACCACAATGAAGCATCATCTCACACCAGTCAGAATGGCCATTGTCAAAAACTCTACAAATAATAAATGCTGGAGAGTGAGTGGAGAAAAGGAAACCCTCCTACAGTGTTGGTGGGAATGTACATTGGTGCAGCCACTATGGAAAACAGGCTAGAGGTTCCTTAAAAAGCTAAAAATTGAACGACCACATTATCCAGCAATCCCACTTCTAGACATATGTCTGGCAAAGACGAAAACTCTAATTTGAAAAGATACATACACCCCAATGTTCACAGCAGCACTATTTACAATAGTCAACACATGGAAGCAACTCAGATGTCCATCAGCAGATGAATAAAGAGGTGGTATGCACATATACACACTCACACACACACACACACTGAAACACAGACACAATGGAATATTAGTCAGCCATAAAAAGGAATGAAATACTGCCACTGGCAGCAACATGGATGAACCAAGAGCTTATCATACTAAGTGAAGTAAGCAAGACAACAACAAATATATGATATCACTTATACGTGGAATCCAAAAACAATGATAGAAATGAACTTATATACAGAACAGAAACAGACACACAGACACAGAAAAGAAACATGGTTACCAAAGGGGAAAGGAGGGGGGAGGAGTAAATTAGGAGTTTGGGATTAACATATACACTATTATATATAAAGTGGATCACCAACAAGGACCTCCTGTATAGCACAGGGAACTATACTCAATATTTTGTAAGAACCTAGAAGGGAAAAGTATCTGAAAAATATGTATGTGTGTGTATAACGGAATCACTTCGCTATACACCTGAACCTAACACAACTGAAACTAACACAACAGTTTAAATCAACTATAATCTTTTTTTAAATGGGAAAAAAAAGTAAAATAGGACACCAAAATCACAGAATGTGGGGCAGGGGGGTAAAATAACGTAGACCTCTTAGAATGAGTTTGAACCTATATGACTACCAGTCTAAAGCAAGTAGATACAGTTATCGGTTAATGGACATGAAAACCAGGGTAACCACAAATCAAAAACTTACAATAGATTCACAGGAATTGGGGGAAAAAAACAGGGACTCAAGCATAATACCAAAAAAACTCCCATCAAACCATAGAAGGAAAAACAAAAAGAAGGAGAAAGGAGCAAAGAAGAACTACAAAGTCAACTGGAAAAAAAAGGTTTAAAATGACAATAAATACATACTTATCAGTAATTACTTTAAATGTCAATGGCCAACATGCCCCAATCAAAAGACATTGAGTGGCAGATGGGAGAAAAAAAATGGACCTTCAATATGCAGCCTATAAGAGACCCACTTTATGGTGAAAGACACACATAGATTGAAAGGGAGGGGATGGAAAAAGGTATTTCATGCAAATGGAAATGAAAAGAAAGCGAGGGGAGGCAATACTCATATCAGACACAATAGACTCTAAACCAAAGTCCATAAAGAAAGACAAAGAAGGACACTATATAGTGATACAGGGATCAGTACAAGAGGATATTACACTGGTTAACATATATGCACCCAATATAGGAACACTTAAATACATAGAATAAATACAAGCAGATATAAAGGGAGAAATTAACAGGAACACGATTATACCAGGAGATTTTAATATCCCTTTGACATCAATGGACATATCTTCCAGACAGAAAAATCAGTGAGACAACAGAGATCATAAGTGACATAATAGAACAGTTGGACTTAAGTGTATCTACAGGACACTACATCCAAAAAAACCCAAAACACACATTCTGTTCAAGTGCCTATGGAACATTCTCTAGGACCACATACTCAGACACAAAACAGTCCTCAACAGGTTTAAGAGGACTGAAATTATTTCAAACATCTTTTGTGACCACAAATGTATAAGAGTAGACATCAACCACAGAGAGAAAAACAGGAATAAAGTGATCACATGGAGACTAAACAGCATGCTTCTAAAAAAACAAGTGGGTCAACAATAAAATCAAAGGGGAAATCAGAAAATACCTCGAGACAAATAACAATGAACCTCACAGCATCTATGGGATGCAGAAAAAGCGGTTCTAACAGGGAAGTTCATAGTGATACATGCCTTCCTCAAAACACAAGAAAAATCTCAAACAACCTAACTTACCACCTAAAATAATTATAAAAAGAAGAACTAATAGAACTCAAAGTCAGCAGAAAGAAAGAAATAAGATCAGAGAGGAAATATATAAAAGAGAGATAAAAAAATAGGAAAGATCAAGAAAACCAAGAGCTGTCATTTTTGAAAATTTAAACAAAATTGATAAAACTCTAGCTAGGCTCACTAAGAAGAAAAGAAAGAGAACACAAATAAACAAAATGAGAGATGAAAGAGGAGAAATGACAATCAGTACCACAGAAATACAAAAAACCATAAGAAAATACTACAGTTATGTTCCAACATACTGGAAAACCTAGAAGAACTGGACAAGTTTCTAGAAATATACAGTCTTCCAAAACTGAGTCAGGAAGAAACAGGTTATTTGAACAGACCAATCACTAGAAGCGAATAGAATCTGTTTAAAAAAAAAAAATACAATCCCTGCAAACAAAACTCCAGGACCAGATGGCTTCACTGGGGAATTCTATCAAACATACAAAAACTTATACTGATCCTTCTCAAACACTTCCAAAAGATTGAAGAGGAGGAAACCCTCTAAAAGGCTTTCTATGAAGCCACCATCACCCTGATACAAAACCAGAGACACTACAAAAGAAACAAAATTACAGGCCAATATCTTTGATGAATACAGATGCAAAAATCCTCAACAAAATATGAGCAAAGCAAATCTGACAATATATAAAAAGGATCATACACCATGATAAAGTTGGATTCATTCCAGTGTTGCAAGGATTGTTCATCATATACAAATCAATCAATTTGATACACCACAGCAACAAAAGGAAAGACAAAACAATATGATCAATGCAGAAAAAGCATTTGATGAAATGTATTCATGATAAAAACTCTCACCAAAGTGGGTATACATGGAACATATATCAACATAATAAAGGCCATTTATGATGAACCCGTAGCCAACATAGTACTCAGTGGTGAAAAGCTAAAAGCCATTCTGCTAAATTCAGGATTCCAAGACAAGGATCCCACTCTCACCACTTCTATCCCACATAGTATTGGAAGTCCTAGCCACAGCAATCAGACAATAAAAAGAAATAAAAAGTTATTCAAATTGAAAGGGAAGAGGTAAAACAGTCACTATTTGCAGATGACATGATACTCCTCTATACATAGAAAACCCTAAAGGTGCCACACAAAAACTATTAGAAGAAATAAGTGAATTCAGCAAGGTGGCAGGATACAAGGTTAATATAGAGAAATCGGTTGCATTTCTTTATGCTAACAATGAAATATCAGAAAGAGAAATTTTTAAAAATCCCATTCAAAATCATGTCAGAAAAAACAATAAAATTTCTAGGAATAAATTTAACCAAGGAAGTGAAAGACCTGTCTGTTGAAAACTACAAAATATCGATAAAGGAAACTGAAGATGATGAAAAGTAATGGAGAGATATCCTTTGGTCTTGGATTAGAAGAATTCATATTGTTAAAATGTCCATACTACCCAAAGCAATCTATAGATTTAATGTGATCCCTATCAAAATACCCGTGACATTTTTCACAGAACTAGAACAAATAATCCTAAAGTTTATATGGAACCACAAAAAGACCTCGAATTGCTAAGGCAATCCTGAGGAAAGAGAAAAAAGCTGGAGGCATATTCCTCCCAGACTTCAGACAATACTACGAAGCTACAGTAATCGAAACAGCATGGTACTGGCACAAAAACAGACATACAGAACAATGACATAGAATAGACAGCCCAGATAAAACCCACACACCCTTGGTCAATTAATCTTTGACAAACAGGCAAGAATATACAATGGAGAAAAGAGTCTCTTTAGCAAGTGGTGTCGGGAAACCTGGACACTTACATGTAAATCAATGAAATTAGAACACGCCCTCACACCATATACAAAAATAAACTCAAAGTTTAGGTTTAAGGACCTAATATAAGACATGACACCAGAAAACTCCTAGAAGAGAACATAGGCAAAATATTCTCAGACAAAAATTGTAGCAATATTTTCATAGATCAGTGTCCCAAGACAAAAAGAGTTAAAAGCAAATATAAACAAATGGGACCTAATTAAACTTACAAGCTTTGGCACAGTAAAGAAAACTATCAACAAAACGAAAAGACCACTTATGGAATGGGAGAAAATATTTGTAAACGATATGACCAACAAGGGGTTAATACCCAAGCTATACAGGGACTTTTCGGGTGTTCCAGTGGTTAAGACTCCAGGCTTCCAATGCAGGGGGCTCAGGTTCTATCCCTAGTTGGGGAGCTAAGATCCCACATGCAGTGTGGCATGGCCAAAAAAAAAAAAGGTGTATACATACATATGCACACACACACACCTCATACAACTCAGTAACAACAACAGAAAACGGTCAAAAATGGGCAGAAGACTCAAATAGATATTTCTTCAAAGGCATACAGGTGGCCAACAGGCACATGAAGAGTTGTTTCACATCACTAAGTATTAGAGAAATGCAAATAAAAACCACAATGAAGCATCATCTCACACCAGTCAGAATGGCCATTGTCAAAAACTCTACAAATAATAAATGCTGGAGAGTGAGTGGAGAAAAGGAAACCCTCCTACAGTGTTGGTGGGAATGTACATTGGTGCAGCCACTATGGAAAACAGGCTAGAGGTTCCTTAAAAAGCTAAAAATTGAACGACCACATTATCCAGCAATCCCACTTCTAGACATATGTCTGGCAAAGACGAAAACTCTAATTTGAAAAGATACATACATCCCAATGTTCACAGCAGCACTATTTACAATAGTCAACACATGGAAGCAACTCAGATGTCCATCAGCAGATGAATAAAGAGGTGGTATGCACATATACACACTCACACACACACACACACTGAAACACAGACACAATGGAATATAAGTCAGCCATAAAAAGGAATGAAATACTGCCACTGGCAGCAACATGGATGAACCAAGAGCTTATCATACTAAGTGAAGTAAGCAAGACAACAACAAATATATGATATCACTTATACGTGGAATCCAAAAACAATGATAGAAATGAACTTATATACAGAACAGAAACAGACACACAGACACAGAAAAGAAACATGGTTACCAAAGGGGAAAGGAGGGGGGAGGAGTAAATTAGGAGTTTGGGATTAACATATACACTATTATATATAAAGTGGATCACCAACAAGGACCTCCTGTATAGCACAGGGAACTATACTCAATATTTTGTAAGAACCTAGAAGGGAAAAGTATCTGAAAAATATGTATGTGTGTGTATAACGGAATCACTTCGCTATACACCTGAACCTAACACAACTGAAACTAACACAACAGTTTAAATCAACTATAATCTTTTTTTTAAATGGGAAAAAAAAGTAAAATAGGACACCAAAATCACAGAATGTGGGGCAGGGGGGTAAAATAACGTAGACCTCTTAGAATGAGTTTGAACCTATATGACTACCAGTCTAAAGCAAGTAGATACAGTTATCGGTTAATGGACATGAAAACCAGGGTAACCACAAATCAAAAACTTACAATAGATTCACAGGAATTGGGGGGAAAAAAAAGGGACTCAAGCATAATACCAAAAAAACTCCCATCAAACCATAGAAGGAAAAACAAAAAGAAGGAGAAAGGAGCAAAGAAGAACTACAAAGTCAACTGGAAAAAAAAGGTTTAAAATGACAATAAATACATACTTATCAGTAATTACTTTAAATGTCAATGGCCAACATGCCCCAATCAAAAGACATTGAGTGGCAGATGGGAGAAAAAAAATGGACCTTCAATATGCAGCCTATAAGAGACCCACTTTATGGTGAAAGACACACATAGATTGAAAGGGAGGGGATGGAAAAAGGTATTTCTTGCAAATGGAAATGAAAAGAAAGCGAGGGGAGGCAATACTCATATCAGACACAATAGACTCTAAACCAAAGTCCATAAAGAAAGACAAAGAAGGACACTATATAGTGATACAGGGATCAGTACAAGAGGATATTACACTGGTTAACATATATGCACCCAATATAGGAACACTTAAATACATAGAATAAATACAAGCAGATATAAAGGGAGAAATTAACAGGAACACGATTATACCAGGAGATTTTAATATCCCTTTGACATCAATGGACATATCTTCCAGACAGAAAAATCAGTAAGACAACAGAGATCATAAGTGACATAATAGAACAGTTGGACTTAAGTGTATCTACAGGACACTACATCCAAAAAAACCCAAAACACACATTCTGTTCAAGTGCCTATGGAACATTCTCTAGGACCACATACTCAGACACAAAACAGTCCTCAACAGGTTTAAGAGGACTGAAATTATTTCAAACATCTTTTGTGACCACAAATGTATGAGAGTAGACATCAACCACAGAGAGAAAAACAGGAATAAAGTGATCACATGGAGACTAAACAGCATGCTTCTAAAAAAACAAGTGGGTCAACAATAAAATCAAAGGGGAAATCAGAAAATACCTCGAGACAAATAACAATGAACCTCACAGCATCTATGGGATGCAGAAAAAGCGGTTCTAACAGGGAAGTTCATAGTGATACATGCCTTCCTCAAAACACAAGAAAAATCTCAAACAACCTAACTTACCACCTAAAATAATTATAAAAAGAAGAACTAATAGAACTCAAAGTCAGCAGAAAGAAAGAAATAAGATCAGAGAGGAAATATATAAAAGAGAGATAAAAAAAATAGGAAAGATCAAGAAAACCAAGAGCTGTCATTTTTGAAAATTTAAACAAAATTGATAAAACTCTAGCTAGGCTCACTAAGAAGAAAAGAAAGAGAACACAAATAAACAAAATGAGAGATGAAAGAGGAGAAATGACAATCAGTACCACAGAAATACAAAAAACCATAAGAAAATACTACAGTTATGTTCCAACATACTGGAAAACCTAGAAGAACTGGACAAGTTTCTAGAAATATACAGTCTTCCAAAACTGAGTCAGGAAGAAACAGGTTATTTGAACAGACCAATCACTAGAAGCGAATAGAATCTGTTAAAAAAAAAAAAACAAAAAACAATCCCTGCAAACAAAACTCCAGGACCAGATGGCTTCACTGGGGAATTCTATCAAACATACAAAAATTTATACTGATCCTTCTCAAACACTTCCAAAAGATTGAAGAGGAGGAAACCCTCTAAAAGTCTTTCTATGAAGCCACCATCACCCTGATACAAAACCAGAGACACTACAAAAGAAACAAAATTACAGGCCAATATCTTTGATGAATACAGATGAAAAAATCCTCAACAAAATATGAGCAAAGCAAATCTGACAATATATAAAAAGGATCATACACCATGATAAAGTTGGATTCATTCCAGTGTTGCAAGGATTGTTCATCATATACAAATCAATCAATTTGATACACCACAGCAACAAAAGGAAAGACAAAACAATATGATCAATGCAGAAAAAGCATTTGATGAAATGTATTCATGATAAAAACTCTCACCAAAGTGGGTATACATGGAACATATATCAACATAATAAAGGCCATTTATGATGAACCCGTAGCCAACATAGTACTCAGTGGTGAAAAGCTAAAAGCCATTCTGCTAAATTCAGGATTCCAAGACAAGGATCCCACTCTCACCACTTCTATCCCACATAGTATTGGAAGTCCTAGCCACAGCAATCAGACAATAAAAAGAAATAAAAAGTTATTCAAATTGAAAGGGAAGAGGTAAAACAGTCACTATTTGCAGATGACATGATACTCCTCTATACATAGAAAACCCTAAAGGTGCCACACAAAAACTATTAGAAGAAATAAGTGAATTCAGCAAGGTGGCAGGATACAAGGTTAATATAGAGAAATCGGTTGCATTTCTTTATGCTAACAATGAAATATCAGAAAGAGAAATTTTTAAAAATCCCATTCAAAATCATGTCAGAAAAAACAATAAAATTTCTAGGAATAAATTTAACCAAGGAAGTGAAAGACCTGTCTGTTGAAAACTACAAAATATCGATAAAGGAAACTGAAGATGATGAAAAGAAATGGAGAGATATCCTTTGGTCTTGGATTAGAAGAATTCATATTGTTAAAATGTCCATACTACCCAAAGCAATCTATAGATTTAATGTGATCCCTATCAAAATACCCGTGACATTTTTCACAGAACTAGAACAAATAATCCTAAAGTTTATATGGAACCACAAAAAGACCTCGAATTGCTAAGGCAATCCTGAGGAAAGAGAAAAAAGCTGGAGGCATATTCCTCCCAGACTTCAGACAATACTACGAAGCTACAGTAATCGAAACAGCATGGTACTGGCACAAAAACAGACATACAGAACAATGACATAGAATAGACAGCCCAGATAAAACCCACACACCCTTGGTCAATTAATCTTTGACAAACAGGCAAGAATATACAATGGAGAAAAGAGTCTCTTTAGCAAGTGGTGTCGGGAAACCTGGACACTTACATGTAAATCAATGAAATTAGAACACGCCCTCACAGCATATACAAAAATAAACTCAAAGTTTAGGTTTAAGGACCTAATATAAGACATGACACCAGAAAACTCCTAGAAGAGAACATAGGCAAAATATTCTCAGACAAAAATTGTAGCAATATTTTCATAGATCAGTGTCCCAAGACAAAAAGAGTTAAAAGCAAATATAAACAAATGGGACTGAATTAAACTTACAAGCTTTGGCACAGTAAAGAAAACCATCAACAAAACGAAAAGACCACTTATGGAATGGGAGAAAATATTTGTAAACGATATGACCAACAAGGGGTTAATACCCAAGCTATACAGGGACTTTTCGGGTGTTCCAGTGGTTAAGACTCCAGGCTTCCAATGCAGGGGGCTCAGGTTCTATCCCTAGTTGGGGAGCTAAGATCCCACATGCAGTGTGGCATGGCCAAAAAAAAAAAAAAGGTGTATACATACATATGCACACACACACACCTCATACAACTCAGTAACAACAACAAAAAACAGTCAAAAATGGGCAGAAGACTCAAATAGATATTTCTTCAAAGGCATACAGGTGGCCAACAGGCACATGAAGAGTTGTTTCACATCACTAAGTATTAGAGAAATGCAAATAAAAACCACAATGAAGCATCATCTCACACCAGTCAGAATGGCCATTGTCAAAAACTCTACAAATAATAAATGCTGGAGAGTGAGTGGAGAAAAGGAAACCCTCCTACAGTGTTGGTGGGAATGTACATTGGTGCAGCCACTATGGAAAACAGGCTAGAGGTTCCTTAAAAAGCTAAAAATTGAACGACCACATTATCCAGCAATCCCACTTCTAGACATATGTCTGGCAAAGACGAAAACTCTAATTTGAAAAGATACATACACCCCAATGTTCACAGCAGCACTATTTACAATAGTCAACACATGGAAGCAACTCAGATGTCCATCAGCAGATGAATAAAGAGGTGGTATGCACATATACACACTCACACACACACACACACTGAAACACAGACACAATGGAATATTAGTCAGCCATAAAAAGGAATGAAATACTGCCACTGGCAGCAACATGGATGAACCAAGAGCTTATCATACTAAGTGAAGTAAGCAAGACAACAACAAATATATGATATCACTTATACGTGGAATCCAAAAACAATGATAGAAATGAACTTATATACAGAACAGAAACAGACACACAGACACAGAAAAGAAACATGGTTACCAAAGGGGAAAGGAGGGGGGAGGAGTAAATTAGGAGTTTGGGATTAACATATACACTATTATATATAAAGTGGATCACCAACAAGGACCTCCTGTATAGCACAGGGAACTATACTCAATATTTTGTAAGAACCTAGAAGGGAAAAGTATCTGAAAAATATGTATGTGTGTGTATAACGGAATCACTTCGCTATACACCTGAACCTAACACAACTGAAACTAACACAACAGTTTAAATCAACTATAATCTTTTTTTAAATGGGAAAAAAAAGTAAAATAGGACACCAAAATCACAGAATGTGGGGCAGGGGGGTAAAATAACGTAGACCTCTTAGAATGAGTTTGAACCTATATGACTACCAGTCTAAAGCAAGTAGATACAGTTATCGGTTAATGGACATGAAAACCAGGGTAACCACAAATCAAAAACTTACAATAGATTCACAGGAATTGGGGGAAAAAAACAGGGACTCAAGCATAATACCAAAAAAACTCCCATCAAACCATAGAAGGAAAAACAAAAAGAAGGAGAAAGGAGCAAAGAAGAACTACAAAGTCAACTGGAAAAAAAAGGTTTAAAATGACAATAAATACATACTTATCAGTAATTACTTTAAATGTCAATGGCCAACATGCCCCAATCAAAAGACATTGAGTGGCAGATGGGAGAAAAAAAATGGACCTTCAATATGCAGCCTATAAGAGACCCACTTTATGGTGAAAGACACACATAGATTGAAAGGGAGGGGATGGAAAAAGGTATTTCTTGCAAATGGAAATGAAAAGAAAGCGAGGGGAGGCAATACTCATATCAGACACAATAGACTCTAAACCAAAGTCCATAAAGAAAGACAAAGAAGGACACTATATAGTGATACAGGGATCAGTACAAGAGGATATTACACTGGTTAACATATATGCACCCAATATAGGAACACTTAAATACATAGAATAAATACAAGCAGATATAAAGGGAGAAATTAACAGGAACACGATTATACCAGGAGATTTTAATATCCCTTTGACATCAATGGACATATCTTCCAGACAGAAAAATCAGTAAGACAACAGAGATCATAAGTGACATAATAGAACAGTTGGACTTAAGTGTATCTACAGGACACTACATCCAAAAAAACCCAAAACACACATTCTGTTCAAGTGCCTATGGAACATTCTCTAGGACCACATACTCAGACACAAAACAGTCCTCAACAGGTTTAAGAGGACTGAAATTATTTCAAACATCTTTTGTGACCACAAATGTATAAGAGTAGACATCAACCACAGAGAGAAAAACAGGAATAAAGTGATCACATGGAGACTAAACAGCATGCTTCTAAAAAAACAAGTGGGTCAACAATAAAATCAAAGGGGAAATCAGAAAATACCTCGAGACAAATAACAATGAACCTCACAGCATCTATGGGATGCAGAAAAAGCGGTTCTAACAGGGAAGTTCATAGTGATACATGCCTTCCTCAAAACACAAGAAAAATCTCAAACAACCTAACTTACCACCTAAAATAATTATAAAAAGAAGAACTAATAGAACTCAAAGTCAGCAGAAAGAAAGAAATAAGATCAGAGAGGAAATATATAAAAGAGAGATAAAAAAATAGGAAAGATCAAGAAAACCAAGAGCTGTCATTTTTGAAAATTTAAACAAAATTGATAAAACTCTAGCTAGGCTCACTAAGAAGAAAAGAAAGAGAACACAAATAAACAAAATGAGAGATGAAAGAGGAGAAATGACAATCAGTACCACAGAAATACAAAAAACCATAAGAAAATACTACAGTTATGTTCCAACATACTGGAAAACCTAGAAGAACTGGACAAGTTTCTAGAAATATACAGTCTTCCAAAACTGAGTCAGGAAGAAACAGGTTATTTGAACAGACCAATCACTAGAAGCGAATAGAATCTGTTTAAAAAAAAAAAACAAAAAACAATCCCTGCAAACAAAACTCCAGGACCAGATGGCTTCACTGGGGAATTCTATCAAACATACAAAAACTTATACTGATCCTTCTCAAACACTTCCAAAAGATTGAAGAGGAGGAAACCCTCTAAAAGGCTTTCTATGAAGCCACCATCACCCTGATACAAAACCAGAGACACTACAAAAGAAACAAAATTACAGGCCAATATCTTTGATGAATACAGATGCAAAAATCCTCAACAAAATATGAGCAAAGCAAATCTGACAATATATAAAAAGGATCATACACCATGATAAAGTTGGATTCATTCCAGTGTTGCAAGGATTGTTCATCATATACAAATCAATCAATTTGATACACCACAGCAACAAAAGGAAAGACAAAACAATATGATCAATGCAGAAAAAGCATTTGATGAAATGTATTCATGATAAAAACTCTCACCAAAGTGGGTATACATGGAACATATATCAACATAATAAAGGCCATTTATGATGAACCCGTAGCCAACATAGTACTCAGTGGTGAAAAGCTAAAAGCCATTCTGCTAAATTCAGGATTCCAAGACAAGGATCCCACTCTCACCACTTCTATCCCACATAGTATTGGAAGTCCTAGCCACAGCAATCAGACAATAAAAAGAAATAAAAAGTTATTCAAATTGAAAGGGAAGAGGTAAAACAGTCACTATTTGCAGATGACATGATACTCCTCTATACATAGAAAACCCTAAAGGTGCCACACAAAAACTATTAGAAGAAATAAGTGAATTCAGCAAGGTGGCAGGATACAAGGTTAATATAGAGAAATCGGTTGCATTTCTTTATGCTAACAATGAAATATCAGAAAGAGAAATTTTTAAAAATCCCATTCAAAATCATGTCAGAAAAAACAATAAAATTTCTAGGAATAAATTTAACCAAGGAAGTGAAAGACCTGTCTGTTGAAAACTACAAAATATCGATAAAGGAAACTGAAGATGATGAAAAGTAATGGAGAGATATCCTTTGGTCTTGGATTAGAAGAATTCATATTGTTAAAATGTCCATACTACCCAAAGCAATCTATAGATTTAATGTGATCCCTATCAAAATACCCGTGACATTTTTCACAGAACTAGAACAAATAATCCTAAAGTTCATATGGAACCACAAAAAGACCTCGAATTGCTAAGGCAATCCTGAGGAAAGAGAAAAAAGCTGGAGGCATATTCCTCCCAGACTTCAGACAATACTACGAAGCTACAGTAATCGAAACAGCATGGTACTGGCACAAAAACAGACATACAGAACAATGACATAGAATAGACAGCCCAGATAAAACCCACACACCCTTGGTCAATTAATCTTTGACAAACAGGCAAGAATATACAATGGAGAAAAGAGTCTCTTTAGCAAGTGGTGTCGGGAAACCTGGACACTTACATGTAAATCAATGAAATTAGAACACGCCCTCACACCATATACAAAAATAAACTCAAAGTTTAGGTTTAAGGACCTAATATAAGACATGACACCAGAAAACTCCTAGAAGAGAACATAGGCAAAATATTCTCAGACAAAAATTGTAGCAATATTTTCATAGATCAGTGTCCCAAGACAAAAAGAGTTAAAAGCAAATATAAACAAATGGGACCTAATTAAACTTACAAGCTTTGGCACAGTAAAGAAAACTATCAACAAAACGAAAAGACCACTTATGGAATGGGAGAAAATATTTGTAAACGATATGACCAACAAGGGGTTAATACCCAAGCTATACAGGGACTTTTCGGGTGTTCCAGTGGTTAAGACTCCAGGCTTCCAATGCAGGGGGCTCAGGTTCTATCCCTAGTTGGGGAGCTAAGATCCCACATGCAGTGTGGCATGGCCAAAAAAAAAAAAGGTGTATACATACATATGCACACACACACACCTCATACAACTCAGTAACAACAACAGAAAACGGTCAAAAATGGGCAGAAGACTCAAATAGATATTTCTTCAAAGGCATACAGGTGGCCAACAGGCACATGAAGAGTTGTTTCACATCACTAAGTATTAGAGAAATGCAAATAAAAACCACAATGAAGCATCATCTCACACCAGTCAGAATGGCCATTGTCAAAAACTCTACAAATAATAAATGCTGGAGAGTGAGTGGAGAAAAGGAAACCCTCCTACAGTGTTGGTGGGAATGTACATTGGTGCAGCCACTATGGAAAACAGGCTAGAGGTTCCTTAAAAAGCTAAAAATTGAACGACCACATTATCCAGCAATCCCACTTCTAGACATATGTCTGGCAAAGACGAAAACTCTAATTTGAAAAGATACATACACCCCAATGTTCACAGCAGCACTATTTACAATAGTCAACACATGGAAGCAACTCAGATGTCCATCAGCAGATGAATAAAGAGGTGGTATGCATATACACACACACACACACACACACACACGCACACACAGACACAATGGAATATTAGTCAGCCATAAAAAGGAATGAAATACTGCCACTGGCAGCAACATGGATGAACCAAGAGCTTATCATACTAAGTGAAGTAAGCAAGACAACAACAAATATATGATATCACTTATACGTGGAATCCAAAAACAATGATAGAAATGAACGTATATACAGAACAGAAACAGACACACAGACACAGAAAAGAAACATGGTTACCAAAGGGGAAAGGAGGGGGGAGGAGTAAATTAGGAGTTTGGGATTAACATATACACTATTATATATAAAGTGGATCACCAACAAGGACCTCCTGTATAGCACAGGGAACTATACTCAATATTTTGTAAGAACCTAGAAGGGAAAAGTATCTGAAAAATATGTATGTGTGTGTATAACGGAATCACTTCGCTATACACCTGAACCTAACACAACTGAAACTAACACAACAGTTTAAATCAACTATAATCTTTTTTTAAATGGGAAAAAAAAGTAAAATAGGACACCAAAATCACAGAATGTGGGGCAGGGGGGTAAAATAATGTAGACCTCTTAGAATGAGTTTGAACCTATATGACTACCAGTCTAAAGCAAGTAGATACAGTTATCGGTTAATGGACATGAAAACCAGGGTAACCACAAATCAAAAACTTACAATAGATTCACAGGAATTGGGGGAAAAAAAAAGGGACTCAAGCATAATACCAAAAAAACTCCCATCAAACCATAGAAGGAAAAACAAAAAGAAGGAGAAAGGAGCAAAGAAGAACTACAAAGTCAACTGGAAAAAAAAGGTTTAAAATGACAATAAATACATACTTATCAGTAATTACTTTAAATGTCAATGGCCAACATGCCCCAATCAAAAGACACTGAGTGGCAGATGGGAGAAAAAAAATGGACCTTCAATATGCAGCCTATAAGAGACCCACTTTATGGTGAAAGACACACATAGATTGAAAGGGAGGGGATGGAAAAAGGTATTTCATGCAAATGGAAATGAAAAGAAAGCAAGGGGAGGCAATACTCATATCAGACACAATAGACTCTAAACCAAAGTCCATAAAGAAAGACAAAGAAGGACACTATATAGTGATACAGGGATCAGTACAAGAGGATATTACACTGGTTAACATATATGCACCCAATATAGGAACACTTAAATACATAGAATAAATACAAGCAGATATAAAGGGAGAAATTAACAGGAACACGATTATACCAGGAGATTTTAATATCCCTTTGACATCAATGGACATATCTTCCAGACAGAAAAATCAGTAAGACAACAGAGATCATAAGTGACATAATAGAACAGTTGGACTTAAGTGTATCTACAGGACACTACATCCAAAAAAACCCAAAACACACATTCTGTTCAAGTGCCTATGGAACATTCTCTAGGACCACATACTCAGACACAAAACAGTCCTCAACAGGTTTAAGAGGACTGAAATTATTTCAAACATCTTTTGTGACCACAAATGTATGAGAGTAGACATCAACCACAGAGAGAAAAACAGGAATAAAGTGATCACATGGAGACTAAACAGCATGCTTCTAAAAAAACAAGTGGGTCAACAATAAAATCAAAGGGGAAATCAGAAAATACCTCGAGACAAATAACAATGAACCTCACAGCATCTATGGGATGCAGAAAAAGCGGTTCTAACAGGGAAGTTCATAGTGATACATGCCTTCCTCAAAACACAAGAAAAATCTCAAACAACCTAACTTACCACCTAAAATAATTATAAAAAGAAGAACTAATAGAACTCAAAGTCAGCAGAAAGAAAGAAATAAGATCAGAGAGGAAATATATAAAAGAGAGATAAAAAAATAGGAAAGATCAAGAAAACCAAGAGCTGTCATTTTTGAAAATTTAAACAAAATTGATAAAACTCTAGCTAGGCTCACTAAGAAGAAAAGAAAGAGAACACAAATAAACAAAATGAGAGATGAAAGAGGAGAAATGACAATCAGTACCACAGAAATACAAAAAACCATAAGAAAATACTACAGTTATGTTCCAACATACTGGAAAACCTAGAAGAACTGGACAAGTTTCTAGAAATATACAGTCTTCCAAAACTGAGTCAGGAAGAAACAGGTTATTTGAACAGACCAATCACTAGAAGCGAATAGAATCTGTTAAAAAAAAAAAAACAAAAAACAATCCCTGCAAACAAAACTCCAGGACCAGATGGCTTCACTGGGGAATTCTATCAAACATACAAAAATTTATACTGATCCTTCTCAAACACTTCCAAAAGATTGAAGAGGAGGAAACCCTCTAAAAGTCTTTCTATGAAGCCACCATCACCCTGATACAAAACCAGAGACACTACAAAAGAAACAAAATTACAGGCCAATATCTTTGATGAATACAGATGCAAAAATCCTCAACAAAATATGAGCAAAGCAAATCTGACAATATATAAAAAGGATCATACACCATGATAAAGTTGGATTCATTCCAGTGTTGCAAGGATTGTTCATCATATACAAATCAATCAATTTGATACACCACAGCAACAAAAGGAAAGACAAAACAATATGATCAATGCAGAAAAAGCATTTGATGAAATGTATTCATGATAAAAACTCTCACCAAAGTGGGTATACATGGAACATATATCAACATAATAAAGGCCATTTATGATGAACCCGTAGCCAACATAGTACTCAGTGGTGAAAAGCTAAAAGCCATTCTGCTAAATTCAGGATTCCAAGACAAGGATCCCACTCTCACCACTTCTATCCCACATAGTATTGGAAGTCCTAGCCACAGCAATCAGACAATAAAAAGAAATAAAAAGTTATTCAAATTGAAAGGGAAGAGGTAAAACAGTCACTATTTGCAGATGACATGATACTCCTCTATACATAGAAAACCCTAAAGGTGCCACACAAAAACTATTAGAAGAAATAAGTGAATTCAGCAAGGTGGCAGGATACAAGGTTAATATAGAGAAATCGGTTGCATTTCTTTATGCTAACAATGAAATATCAGAAAGAGAAATTTTTAAAAATCCCATTCAAAATCATGTCAGAAAAAACAATAAAATTTCTAGGAATAAATTTAACCAAGGAAGTGAAAGACCTGTCTGTTGAAAACTACAAAATATCGATAAAGGAAACTGAAGATGATGAAAAGTAATGGAGAGATATCCTTTGGTCTTGGATTAGAAGAATTCATATTGTTAAAATGTCCATACTACCCAAAGCAATCTATAGATTTAATGTGATCCCTATCAAAATACCCGTGACATTTTTCACAGAACTAGAACAAATAATCCTAAAGTTCATATGGAACCACAAAAAGACCTCGAATTGCTAAGGCAATCCTGAGGAAAGAGAAAAAAGCTGGAGGCATATTCCTCCCAGACTTCAGACAATACTACGAAGCTACAGTAATCGAAACAGCATGGTACTGGCACAAAAACAGACATACAGAACAATGACATAGAATAGACAGCCCAGATAAAACCCACACACCCTTGGTCAATTAATCTTTGACAAACAGGCAAGAATATACAATGGAGAAAAGAGTCTCTTTAGCAAGTGGTGTCGGGAAACCTGGACACTTACATGTAAATCAATGAAATTAGAACACGCCCTCACACCATATACAAAAATAAACTCAAAGTTTAGGTTTAAGGACCTAATATAAGACATGACACCAGAAAACTCCTAGAAGAGAACATAGGCAAAATATTCTCAGACAAAAATTGTAGCAATATTTTCATAGATCAGTGTCCCAAGACAAAAAGAGTTAAAAGCAAATATAAACAAATGGGACCTAATTAAACTTACAAGCTTTGGCACAGTAAAGAAAACTATCAACAAAACGAAAAGACCACTTATGGAATGGGAGAAAATATTTGTAAACGATATGACCAACAAGGGGTTAATACCCAAGCTATACAGGGACTTTTCGGGTGTTCCAGTGGTTAAGACTCCAGGCTTCCAATGCAGGGGGCTCAGGTTCTATCCCTAGTTGGGGAGCTAAGATCCCACATGCAGTGTGGCATGGCCAAAAAAAAAAAAGGTGTATACATACATATGCACACACACACACCTCATACAACTCAGTAACAACAACAGAAAACGGTCAAAAATGGGCAGAAGACTCAAATAGATATTTCTTCAAAGGCATACAGGTGGCCAACAGGCACATGAAGAGTTGTTTCACATCACTAAGTATTAGAGAAATGCAAATAAAAACCACAATGAAGCATCATCTCACACCAGTCAGAATGGCCATTGTCAAAAACTCTACAAATAATAAATGCTGGAGAGTGAGTGGAGAAAAGGAAACCCTCCTACAGTGTTGGTGGGAATGTACATTGGTGCAGCCACTATGGAAAACAGGCTAGAGGTTCCTTAAAAAGCTAAAAATTGAACGACCACATTATCCAGCAATCCCACTTCTAGACATATGTCTGGCAAAGACGAAAACTCTAATTTGAAAAGATACATACACCCCAATGTTCACAGCAGCACTATTTACAATAGTCAACACATGGAAGCAACTCAGATGTCCATCAGCAGATGAATAAAGAGGTGGTATGCATATACACACACACACACACACACACACGCACACACAGACACAATGGAATATTAGTCAGCCATAAAAAGGAATGAAATACTGCCACTGGCAGCAACATGGATGAACCAAGAGCTTATCATACTAAGTGAAGTAAGCAAGACAACAACAAATATATGATATCACTTATACGTGGAATCCAAAAACAATGATAGAAATGAACGTATATACAGAACAGAAACAGACACACAGACACAGAAAAGAAACATGGTTACCAAAGGGGAAAGGAGGGGGGAGGAGTAAATTAGGAGTTTGGGATTAACATATACACTAGTATATATAAAGTGGATCACCAACAAGGACCTCCTGTATAGCACAGGGAACTATACTCAATATTTTGTAAGAACCTAGAAGGGAAAAGTATCTGAAAAATATGTATGTGTGTGTATAACGGAATCACTTCGCTATACACCTGAACCTAACACAACTGAAACTAACACAACAGTTTAAATCAACTATAATCTTTTTTTAAATGGGAAAAAAAAGTAAAATAGGACACCAAAATCACAGAATGTGGGGCAGGGGGGTAAAATAATGTAGACCTCTTAGAATGAGTTTGAACCTATATGACTACCAGTCTAAAGCAAGTAGATACAGTTATCGGTTAATGGACATGAAAACCAGGGTAACCACAAATCAAAAACTTACAATAGATTCACAGGAATTGGGGGAAAAAAAAAGGGACTCAAGCATAATACCAAAAAAACTCCCATCAAACCATAGAAGGAAAAACAAAAAGAAGGAGAAAGGAGCAAAGAAGAACTACAAAGTCAACTGGAAAAAAAAGGTTTAAAATGACAATAAATACATACTTATCAGTAATTACTTTAAATGTCAATGGCCAACATGCCCCAATCAAAAGACACTGAGTGGCAGATGGGAGAAAAAAAATGGACCTTCAATATGCAGCCTATAAGAGACCCACTTTATGGTGAAAGACACACATAGATTGAAAGGGAGGGGATGGAAAAAGGTATTTCATGCAAATGGAAATGAAAAGAAAGCAAGGGGAGGCAATACTCATATCAGACACAATAGACTCTAAACCAAAGTCCATAAAGAAAGACAAAGAAGGACACTATATAGTGATACAGGGATCAGTACAAGAGGATATTACACTGGTTAACATATATGCACCCAATATAGGAACACTTAAATACATAGAATAAATACAAGCAGATATAAAGGGAGAAATTAACAGGAACACGATTATACCAGGAGATTTTAATATCCCTTTGACATCAATGGACATATCTTCCAGACAGAAAAATCAGTAAGACAACAGAGATCATAAGTGACATAATAGAACAGTTGGACTTAAGTGTATCTACAGGACACTACATCCAAAAAAACCCAAAACACACATTCTGTTCAAGTGCCTATGGAACATTCTCTAGGACCACATACTCAGACACAAAACAGTCCTCAACAGGTTTAAGAGGACTGAAATTATTTCAAACATCTTTTGTGACCACAAATGTATAAGAGTAGACATCAACCACAGAGAGAAAAACAGGAATAAAGTGATCACATGGAGACTAAACAGCATGCTTCTAAAAAAACAAGTGGGTCAACAATAAAATCAAAGGGGAAATCAGAAAATACCTCGAGACAAATAACAATGAACCTCACAGCATCTATGGGATGCAGAAAAAGCGGTTCTAACAGGGAAGTTCATAGTGATACATGCCTTCCTCAAAACACAAGAAAAATCTCAAACAACCTAACTTACCACCTAAAATAATTATAAAAAGAAGAACTAATAGAACTCAAAGTCAGCAGAAAGAAAGAAATAAGATCAGAGAGGAAATATATAAAAGAGAGATAAAAAAATAGGAAAGATCAAGAAAACCAAGAGCTGTCATTTTTGAAAATTTAAACAAAATTGATAAAACTCTAGCTAGGCTCACTAAGAAGAAAAGAAAGAGAACACAAATAAACAAAATGAGAGATGAAAGAGGAGAAATGACAATCAGTACCACAGAAATACAAAAAACCATAAGAAAATACTACAGTTATGTTCCAACATACTGGAAAACCTAGAAGAACTGGACAAGTTTCTAGAAATATACAGTCTTCCAAAACTGAGTCAGGAAGAAACAGGTTATTTGAACAGACCAATCACTAGAAGCGAATAGAATCTGTTTAAAAAAAAAAAAATACAATCCCTGCAAACAAAACTCCAGGACCAGATGGCTTCACTGGGGAATTCTATCAAACATACAAAAACTTATACTGATCCTTCTCAAACACTTCCAAAAGATTGAAGAGGAGGAAACCCTCTAAAAGGCTTTCTATGAAGCCACCATCACCCTGATACAAAACCAGAGACACTACAAAAGAAACAAAATTACAGGCCAATATCTTTGATGAATACAGATGCAAAAATCCTCAACAAAATATGAGCAAAGCAAATCTGACAATATATAAAAAGGATCATACACCATGATAAAGTTGGATTCATTCCAGTGTTGCAAGGATTGTTCATCATATACAAATCAATCAATTTGATACACCACAGCAACAAAAGGAAAGACAAAACAATATGATCAATGCAGAAAAAGCATTTGATGAAATGTATTCATGATAAAAACTCTCACCAAAGTGGGTATACATGGAACATATATCAACATAATAAAGGCCATTTATGATGAACCCGTAGCCAACATAGTACTCAGTGGTGAAAAGCTAAAAGCCATTCTGCTAAATTCAGGATTCCAAGACAAGGATCCCACTCTCACCACTTCTATCCCACATAGTATTGGAAGTCCTAGCCACAGCAATCAGACAATAAAAAGAAATAAAAAGTTATTCAAATTGAAAGGGAAGAGGTAAAACAGTCACTATTTGCAGATGACATGATACTCCTCTATACATAGAAAACCCTAAAGGTGCCACACAAAAACTATTAGAAGAAATAAGTGAATTCAGCAAGGTGGCAGGATACAAGGTTAATATAGAGAAATCGGTTGCATTTCTTTATGCTAACAATGAAATATCAGAAAGAGAAATTTTTAAAAATCCCATTCAAAATCATGTCAGAAAAAACAATAAAATTTCTAGGAATAAATTTAACCAAGGAAGTGAAAGACCTGTCTGTTGAAAACTACAAAATATCGATAAAGGAAACTGAAGATGATGAAAAGTAATGGAGAGATATCCTTTGGTCTTGGATTAGAAGAATTCATATTGTTAAAATGTCCATACTACCCAAAGCAATCTATAGATTTAATGTGATCCCTATCAAAATACCCGTGACATTTTTCACAGAACTAGAACAAATAATCCTAAAGTTTATATGGAACCACAAAAAGACCTCGAATTGCTAAGGCAATCCTGAGGAAAGAGAAAAAAGCTGGAGGCATATTCCTCCCAGACTTCAGACAATACTACGAAGCTACAGTAATCGAAACAGCATGGTACTGGCACAAAAACAGACATACAGAACAATGACATAGAATAGACAGCCCAGATAAAACCCACACACCCTTGGTCAATTAATCTTTGACAAACAGGCAAGAATATACAATGGAGAAAAGAGTCTCTTTAGCAAGTGGTGTCGGGAAACCTGGACACTTACATGTAAATCAATGAAATTAGAACACGCCCTCACACCATATACAAAAATAAACTCAAAGTTTAGGTTTAAGGACCTAATATAAGACATGACACCAGAAAACTCCTAGAAGAGAACATAGGCAAAATATTCTCAGACAAAAATTGTAGCAATATTTTCATAGATCAGTGTCCCAAGACAAAAAGAGTTAAAAGCAAATATAAACAAATGGGACCTAATTAAACTTACAAGCTTTGGCACAGTAAAGAAAACCATCAACAAAACGAAAAGACCACTTATGGAATGGGAGAAAATATTTGTAAACGATATGACCAACAAGGGGTTAATACCCAAGCTATACAGGGACTTTTCGGGTGTTCCAGTGGTTAAGACTCCAGGCTTCCAATGCAGGGGGCTCAGGTTCTATCCCTAGTTGGGGAGCTAAGATCCCACATGCAGTGTGGCATGGCCAAAAAAAAAAAAAAGGTGTATACATACATATGCACACACACACACCTCATACAACTCAGTAACAACAACAAAAAACAGTCAAAAATGGGCAGAAGACTCAAATAGATATTTCTTCAAAGGCATACAGGTGGCCAACAGGCACATGAAGAGTTGTTTCACATCACTAAGTATTAGAGAAATGCAAATAAAAACCACAATGAAGCATCATCTCACACCAGTCAGAATGGCCATTGTCAAAAACTCTACAAATAATAAATGCTGGAGAGTGAGTGGAGAAAAGGAAACCCTCCTACAGTGTTGGTGGGAATGTACATTGGTGCAGCCACTATGGAAAACAGGCTAGAGGTTCCTTAAAAAGCTAAAAATTGAACGACCACATTATCCAGCAATCCCACTTCTAGACATATGTCTGGCAAAGACGAAAACTCTAATTTGAAAAGATACATACACCCCAATGTTCACAGCAGCACTATTTACAATAGTCAACACATGGAAGCAACTCAGATGTCCATCAGCAGATGAATAAAGAGGTGGTATGCACATATACACACTCACACACACACACACACTGAAACACAGACACAATGGAATATTAGTCAGCCATAAAAAGGAATGAAATACTGCCACTGGCAGCAACATGGATGAACCAAGAGCTTATCATACTAAGTGAAGTAAGCAAGACAACAACAAATATATGATATCACTTATACGTGGAATCCAAAAACAATGATAGAAATGAACTTATATACAGAACAGAAACAGACACACAGACACAGAAAAGAAACATGGTTACCAAAGGGGAAAGGAGGGGGGAGGAGTAAATTAGGAGTTTGGGATTAACATATACACTATTATATATAAAGTGGATCACCAACAAGGACCTCCTGTATAGCACAGGGAACTATACTCAATATTTTGTAAGAACCTAGAAGGGAAAAGTATCTGAAAAATATGTATGTGTGTGTATAACGGAATCACTTCGCTATACACCTGAACCTAACACAACTGAAACTAACACAACAGTTTAAATCAACTATAATCTTTTTTTAAATGGGAAAAAAAAGTAAAATAGGACACCAAAATCACAGAATGTGGGGCAGGGGGGTAAAATAACGTAGACCTCTTAGAATGAGTTTGAACCTATATGACTACCAGTCTAAAGCAAGTAGATACAGTTATCGGTTAATGGACATGAAAACCAGGGTAACCACAAATCAAAAACTTACAATAGATTCACAGGAATTGGGGGGAAAAAAAAGGGACTCAAGCATAATACCAAAAAAACTCCCATCAAACCATAGAAGGAAAAACAAAAAGAAGGAGAAAGGAGCAAAGAAGAACTACAAAGTCAACTGGAAAAAAAAGGTTTAAAATGACAATAAATACATACTTATCAGTAATTACTTTAAATGTCAATGGCCAACATGCCCCAATCAAAAGACATTGAGTGGCAGATGGGAGAAAAAAAATGGACCTTCAATATGCAGCCTATAAGAGACCCACTTTATGGTGAAAGACACACATAGATTGAAAGGGAGGGGATGGAAAAAGGTATTTCATGCAAATGGAAATGAAAAGAAAGCGAGGGGAGGAAATACTCATATCAGACACAATAGACTCTAAACCAAAGTCCATAAAGAAAGACAAAGAAGGACACTATATAGTGATACAGGGATCAGTACAAGAGGATATTACACTGGTTAACATATATGCACCCAATATAGGAACACTTAAATACATAGAATAAATACAAGCAGATATAAAGGGAGAAATTAACAGGAACACGATTATACCAGGAGATTTTAATATCCCTTTGACATCAATGGACATATCTTCCAGACAGAAAAATCAGTGAGACAAGAGATCATAAGTGACATAATAGAACAGTTGGACTTAAGTGTATCTACAGGACACTACATCCAAAAAAACCCAAAACACACATTCTGTTCAAGTGCCTATGGAACATTCTCTAGGACCACATACTCAGACACAAAACAGTCCTCAACAGGTTTAAGAGGACTGAAATTATTTCAAACATCTTTTGTGACCACAAATGTATAAGAGTAGACATCAACCACAGAGAGAAAAACAGGAATAAAGTGATCACATGGAGACTAAACAGCATGCTTCTAAAAAAACAAGTGGGTCAACAATAAAATCAAAGGGGAAATCAGAAAATACCTCGAGACAAATAACAATGAACCTCACAGCATCTATGGGATGCAGAAAAAGCGGTTCTAACAGGGAAGTTCATAGTGATACATGCCTTCCTCAAAACACAAGAAAAATCTCAAACAACCTAACTTACCACCTAAAATAATTATAAAAAGAAGAACTAATAGAACTCAAAGTCAGCAGAAAGAAAGAAATAAGATCAGAGAGGAAATATATAAAAGAGAGATAAAAAAATAGGAAAGATCAAGAAAACCAAGAGCTGTCATTTTTGAAAATTTAAACAAAATTGATAAAACTCTAGCTAGGCTCACTAAGAAGAAAAGAAAGAGAACACAAATAAACAAAATGAGAGATGAAAGAGGAGAAATGACAATCAGTACCACAGAAATACAAAAAACCATAAGAAAATACTACAGTTATGTTCCAACATACTGGAAAACCTAGAAGAACTGGACAAGTTTCTAGAAATATACAGTCTTCCAAAACTGAGTCAGGAAGAAACAGGTTATTTGAACAGACCAATCACTAGAAGCGAATAGAATCTGTTTAAAAAAAAAAAAAAACAATCCCTGCAAACAAAACTCCAGGACCAGATGGCTTCACTGGGGAATTCTATCAAACATACAAAAACTTATACTGATCCTTCTCAAACACTTCCAAAAGATTGAAGAGGAGGAAACCCTCTAAAAGGCTTTCTATGAAGCCACCATCACCCTGATACAAAACCAGAGACACTACAAAAGAAACAAAATTACAGGCCAATATCTTTGATGAATACAGATGCAAAAATCCTCAACAAAATATGAGCAAAGCAAATCTGACAATATATAAAAAGGATCATACACCATGATAAAGTTGGATTCATTCCAGTGTTGCAAGGATTGTTCATCATATACAAATCAATCAATTTGATACACCACAGCAACAAAAGGAAAGACAAAACAATATGATCAATGCAGAAAAAGCATTTGATGAAATGTATTCATGATAAAAACTCTCACCAAAGTGGGTATACATGGAACATATATCAACATAATAAAGGCCATTTATGATGAACCCGTAGCCAACATAGTACTCAGTGGTGAAAAGCTAAAAGCCATTCTGCTAAATTCAGGATTCCAAGACAAGGATCCCACTCTCACCACTTCTATCCCACATAGTATTGGAAGTCCTAGCCACAGCAATCAGACAATAAAAAGAAATAAAAAGTTATTCAAATTGAAAGGGAAGAGGTAAAACAGTCACTATTTGCAGATGACATGATACTCCTCTATACATAGAAAACCCTAAAGGTGCCACACAAAAACTATTAGAAGAAATAAGTGAATTCAGCAAGGTGGCAGGATACAAGGTTAATATAGAGAAATCGGTTGCATTTCTTTATGCTAACAATGAAATATCAGAAAGAGAAATTTTTAAAAATCCCATTCAAAATCATGTCAGAAAAAACAATAAAATTTCTAGGAATAAATTTAACCAAGGAAGTGAAAGACCTGTCTGTTGAAAACTACAAAATATCGATAAAGGAAACTGAAGATGATGAAAAGTAATGGAGAGATATCCTTTGGTCTTGGATTAGAAGAATTCATATTGTTAAAATGTCCATACTACCCAAAGCAATCTATAGATTTAATGTGATCCCTATCAAAATACCCGTGACATTTTTCACAGAACTAGAACAAATAATCCTAAAGTTCATATGGAACCACAAAAAGACCTCGAATTGCTAAGGCAATCCTGAGGAAAGAGAAAAAAGCTGGAGGCATATTCCTCCCAGACTTCAGACAATACTACGAAGCTACAGTAATTGAAACAGCATGGTACTGGCACAAAAACAGACATACAGAACAATGACATAGAATAGACAGCCCAGATAAAACCCACACACCCTTGGTCAATTAATCTTTGACAAACAGGCAAGAATATACAATGGAGAAAAGAGTCTCTTTAGCAAGTGGTGTCGGGAAACCTGGACACTTACATGTAAATCAATGAAATTAGAACACGCCCTCACACCATATACAAAAATAAACTCAAAGTTTAGGTTTAAGGACCTAATATAAGACATGACACCAGAAAACTCCTAGAAGAGAACATAGGCAAAATATTCTCAGACAAAAATTGTAGCAATATTTTCATAGATCAGTGTCCCAAGACAAAAAGAGTTAAAAGCAAATATAAACAAATGGGACCTAATTAAACTTACAAGCTTTGGCACAGTAAAGAAAACCATCAACAAAACGAAAAGACCACTTATGGAATGGGAGAAAATATTTGTAAACGATATGACCAACAAGGGGTTAATACCCAAGCTATACAGGGACTTTTCGGGTGTTCCAGTGGTTAAGACTCCAGGCTTCCAATGCAGGGGGCTCAGGTTCTATCCCTAGTTGGGGAGCTAAGATCCCACATGCAGTGTGGCATGGCCAAAAAAAAAAAAGGTGTATACATACATATGCACACACACACACCTCATACAACTCAGTAACAACAACAGAAAACGGTCAAAAATGGGCAGAAGACTCAAATAGATATTTCTTCAAAGGCATACAGGTGGCCAACAGGCACATGAAGAGTTGTTTCACATCACTAAGTATTAGAGAAATGCAAATAAAAACCACAATGAAGCATCATCTCACACCAGTCAGAATGGCCATTGTCAAAAACTCTACAAATAATAAATGCTGGAGAGTGAGTGGAGAAAAGGAAACCCTCCTACAGTGTTGGTGGGAATGTACATTGGTGCAGCCACTATGGAAAACAGGCTAGAGGTTCCTTAAAAAGCTAAAAATTGAACGACCACATTATCCAGCAATCCCACTTCTAGACATATGTCTGGCAAAGACGAAAACTCTAATTTGAAAAGATACATACACCCCAATGTTCACAGCAGCACTATTTACAATAGTCAACACATGGAAGCAACTCAGATGTCCATCAGCAGATGAATAAAGAGGTGGTATGCACATATACACACTCACACACACACACACACTGAAACACAGACACAATGGAATATTAGTCAGCCATAAAAAGGAATGAAATACTGCCACTGGCAGCAACATGGATGAACCAAGAGCTTATCATACTAAGTGAAGTAAGCAAGACAACAACAAATATATGATATCACTTATACGTGGAATCCAAAAACAATGATAGAAATGAACTTATATACAGAACAGAAACAGACACACAGACACAGAAAAGAAACATGGTTACCAAAGGGGAAAGGAGGGGGGAGGAGTAAATTAGGAGTTTGGGATTAACATATACACTATTATATATAAAGTGGATCACCAACAAGGACCTCCTGTATAGCACAGGGAACTATACTCAATATTTTGTAAGAACCTAGAAGGGAAAAGTATCTGAAAAATATGTATGTGTGTGTATAACGGAATCACTTCGCTATACACCTGAACCTAACACAACTGAAACTAACACAACAGTTTAAATCAACTATAATCTTTTTTTAAATGGGAAAAAAAAGTAAAATAGGACACCAAAATCACAGAATGTGGGGCAGGGGGGTAAAATAACGTAGACCTCTTAGAATGAGTTTGAACCTATATGACTACCAGTCTAAAGCAAGTAGATACAGTTATCGGTTAATGGACATGAAAACCAGGGTAACCACAAATCAAAAACTTACAATAGATTCACAGGAATTGGGGGGAAAAAAAAGGGACTCAAGCATAATACCAAAAAAACTCCCATCAAACCATAGAAGGAAAAACAAAAAGAAGGAGAAAGGAGCAAAGAAGAACTACAAAGTCAACTGGAAAAAAAAGGTTTAAAATGACAATAAATACATACTTATCAGTAATTACTTTAAATGTCAATGGCCAACATGCCCCAATCAAAAGACATTGAGTGGCAGATGGGAGAAAAAAAATGGACCTTCAATATGCAGCCTATAAGAGACCCACTTTATGGTGAAAGACACACATAGATTGAAAGGGAGGGGATGGAAAAAGGTATTTCATGCAAATGGAAATGAAAAGAAAGCGAGGGGAGGCAATACTCATATCAGACACAATAGACTCTAAACCAAAGTCCATAAAGAAAGACAAAGAAGGACACTATATAGTGATACAGGGATCAGTACAAGAGGATATTACACTGGTTAACATATATGCACCCAATATAGGAACACTTAAATATATAGAATAAATACAAGCAGATATAAAGGGAGAAATTAACAGGAACACGATTATACCAGGAGATTTTAATATCCCTTTGACATCAATGGACATATCTTCCAGACAAAAAAATCAGTAAGACAACAGAGATCATAAGTGACATAATAGAACAGTTGGACTTAAGTGTATCTACAGGACACTACATCCAAAAAAACCCAAAACACACATTCTGTTCAAGTGCCTATGGAACATTCTCTAGGACCACATACTCAGACACAAAACAGTCCTCAACAGGTTTAAGAGGACTGAAATTATTTCAAACATCTTTTGTGACCACAAATGTATAAGAGTAGACATCAACCACAGAGAGAAAAACAGGAATAAAGTGATCACATGGAGACTAAACAGCATGCTTCTAAAAAAACAAGTGGGTCAACAATAAAATCAAAGGGGAAATCAGAAAATACCTCGAGACAAATAACAATGAACCTCACAGCATCTATGGGATGCAGAAAAAGCGGTTCTAACAGGGAAGTTCATAGTGATACATGCCTTCCTCAAAACACAAGAAAAATCTCAAACAACCTAACTTACCACCTAAAATAATTATAAAAAGAAGAACTAATAGAACTCAAAGTCAGCAGAAAGAAAGAAATAAGATCAGAGAGGAAATATATAAAAGAGAGATAAAAAAATAGGAAAGATCAAGAAAACCAAGAGCTGTCATTTTTGAAAATTTAAACAAAATTGATAAAACTCTAGCTAGGCTCACTAAGAAGAAAAGAAAGAGAACACAAATAAACAAAATGAGAGATGAAAGAGGAGAAATGACAATCAGTACCACAGAAATACAAAAAACCATAAGAAAATACTACAGTTATGTTCCAACATACTGGAAAACCTAGAAGAACTGGACAAGTTTCTAGAAATATACAGTCTTCCAAAACTGAGTCAGGAAGAAACAGGTTATTTGAACAGACCAATCACTAGAAGCGAATAGAATCTGTTTAAAAAAAAAAAAATACAATCCCTGCAAACAAAACTCCAGGACCAGATGGCTTCACTGGGGAATTCTATCAAACATACAAAAACTTATACTGATCCTTCTCAAACACTTCCAAAAGATTGAAGAGGAGGAAACCCTCTAAAAGGCTTTCTATGAAGCCACCATCACCCTGATACAAAACCAGAGACACTACAAAAGAAACAAAATTACAGGCCAATATCTTTGATGAATACAGATGCAAAAATCCTCAACAAAATATGAGCAAAGCAAATCTGACAATATATAAAAAGGATCATACACCATGATAAAGTTGGATTCATTCCAGTGTTGCAAGGATTGTTCATCATATACAAATCAATCAATTTGATACACCACAGCAACAAAAGGAAAGACAAAACAATATGATCAATGCAGAAAAAGCATTTGATGAAATGTATTCATGATAAAAACTCTCACCAAAGTGGGTATACATGGAACATATATCAACATAATAAAGGCCATTTATGATGAACCCGTAGCCAACATAGTACTCAGTGGTGAAAAGCTAAAAGCCATTCTGCTAAATTCAGGATTCCAAGACAAGGATCCCACTCTCACCACTTCTATCCCACATAGTATTGGAAGTCCTAGCCACAGCAATCAGACAATAAAAAGAAATAAAAAGTTATTCAAATTGAAAGGGAAGAGGTAAAACAGTCACTATTTGCAGATGACATGATACTCCTCTATACATAGAAAACCCTAAAGGTGCCACACAAAAACTATTAGAAGAAATAAGTGAATTCAGCAAGGTGGCAGGATACAAGGTTAATATAGAGAAATCGGTTGCATTTCTTTATGCTAACAATGAAATATCAGAAAGAGAAATTTTTAAAAATCCCATTCAAAATCATGTCAGAAAAAACAATAAAATTTCTAGGAATAAATTTAACCAAGGAAGTGAAAGACCTGTCTGTTGAAAACTACAAAATATCGATAAAGGAAACTGAAGATGATGAAAAGTAATGGAGAGATATCCTTTGGTCTTGGATTAGAAGAATTCATATTGTTAAAATGTCCATACTACCCAAAGCAATCTATAGATTTAATGTGATCCCTATCAAAATACCCGTGACATTTTTCACAGAACTAGAACAAATAATCCTAAAGTTTATATGGAACCACAAAAAGACCTCGAATTGCTAAGGCAATCCTGAGGAAAGAGAAAAAAGCTGGAGGCATATTCCTCCCAGACTTCAGACAATACTACGAAGCTACAGTAATCGAAACAGCATGGTACTGGCACAAAAACAGACATACAGAACAATGACATAGAATAGACAGCCCAGATAAAACCCACACACCCTTGGTCAATTAATCTTTGACAAACAGGCAAGAATATACAATGGAGAAAAGAGTCTCTTTAGCAAGTGGTGTCGGGAAACCTGGACACTTACATGTAAATCAATGAAATTAGAACACGCCCTCACACCATATACAAAAATAAACTCAAAGTTTAGGTTTAAGGACCTAATATAAGACATAACACCAGAAAACTCCTAGAAGAGAACATAGGCAAAATATTCTCAGACAAAAATTGTAGCAATATTTTCATAGATCAGTGTCCCAAGACAAAAAGAGTTAAAAGCAAATATAAACAAATGGGACCGAATTAAACTTACAAGCTTTGGCACAGTAAAGAAAACCATCAACAAAACGAAAAGACCACTTATGGAATGGGAGAAAATATTTGTAAACGATATGACCAACAAGGGGTTAATACCCAAGCTATACAGGGACTTTTCGGGTGTTCCAGTGGTTAAGACTCCAGGCTTCCAATGCAGGGGGCTCAGGTTCTATCCCTAGTTGGGGAGCTAAGATCCCACATGCAGTGTGGCATGGCCAAGAAAAAAAAAAAAGGTGTATACATACATATGCACACACACACACACCTCATACAACTCAGTAACAACAACAAAAAACAGTCAAAAATGGGCAGAAGACTCAAATAGATATTTCTTCAAAGGCATACAGGTGGCCAACAGGCACATGAAGAGTTGTTTCACATCACTAAGTATTAGAGAAATGCAAATAAAAACCACAATGAAGCATCATCTCACACCAGTCAGAATGGCCATTGTCAAA
The DNA here is from genome assembly GCF_964165515.1 of Mesoplodon bidens. NCBI lineage: Eukaryota > Metazoa > Chordata > Mammalia > Artiodactyla > Ziphiidae > Mesoplodon > Mesoplodon bidens. The sequence goes on along the minus strand of NC_138161.1, from coordinate 109,808,989 downwards.
AACTCTACAAATAATAAATGCTGGAGAGTGAGTGGAGAAAAGGAAACCCTCCTACAGTGTCGGTGGGAATGTACATTGGTGCAGCCACTATGGAAAACAGGCTAGAGGTTCCTTAAAAAGCTAAAAATTGAACGACCACATTATCCAGCAATCCCACTTCTAGACATATGTCTGGCAAAGACGAAAACTCTAATTTGAAAAGATACATACACCCCAATGTTCACAGCAGCACTATTTACAATAGTCAACACATGGAAGCAACTCAGATGTCCATCAGCAGATGAATAAAGAGGTGGTATGCACATATACACACTCACACACACACACACACTGAAACACAGACACAATGGAATATTAGTCAGCCATAAAAAGGAATGAAATACTGCCACTGGCAGCAACATGGATGAACCAAGAGCTTATCATACTAAGTGAAGTAAGCAAGACAACAACAAATATATGATATCACTTATACGTGGAATCCAAAAACAATGATAGAAATGAACTTATATACAGAACAGAAACAGACACACAGACACAGAAAAGAAACATGGTTACCAAAGGGGAAAGGAGGGGGGAGGAGTAAATTAGGAGTTTGGGATTAACATATACACTATTATATATAAAGTGGATCACCAACAAGGACCTCCTGTATAGCACAGGGAACTATACTCAATATTTTGTAAGAACCTAGAAGGGAAAAGTATCTGAAAAATATGTATGTGTGTGTATAACGGAATCACTTCGCTATACACCTGAACCTAACACAACTGAAACTAACACAACAGTTTAAATCAACTATAATCTTTTTTTAAATGGGAAAAAAAAGTAAAATAGGACACCAAAATCACAGAATGTGGGGCAGGGGGGTAAAATAACGTAGACCTCTTAGAATGAGTTTGAACCTATATGACTACCAGTCTAAAGCAAGTAGATACAGTTATCGGTTAATGGACATGAAAACCAGGGTAACCACAAATCAAAAACTTACAATAGATTCACAGGAATTGGGGGAAAAAAAAAAGGGACTCAAGCATAATACCAAAAAAACTCCCATCAAACCATAGAAGGAAAAACAAAAAGAAGGAGAAAGGAGCAAAGAAGAACTACAAAGTCAACTGGAAAAAAAAGGTTTAAAATGACAATAAATACATACTTATCAGTAATTACTTTAAATGTCAATGGCCAACATGCCCCAATCAAAAGACATTGAGTGGCAGATGGGAGAAAAAAAATGGACCTTCAATATGCAGCCTATAAGAGACCTACTTTATGGTGAAAGACACACATAGATTGAAAGGGAGGGGATGGAAAAAGGTATTTCATGCAAATGGAAATGAAAAGAAAGCGAGGGGAGGCAATACTCATATCAGACACAATAGACTCTAAACCAAAGTCCATAAAGAAAGACAAAGAAGGACACTATATAGTGATACAGGGATCAGTACAAGAGGATATTACACTGGTTAACATATATGCACCCAATATAGGAACACTTAAATACATAGAATAAATACAAGCAGATATAAAGGGAGAAATTAACAGGAACACGATTATACCAGGAGATTTTAATATCCCTTTGACATCAATGGACATATCTTCCAGACAGAAAAATCAGTAAGACAACAGAGATCATAAGTGACATAATAGAACAGTTGGACTTAAGTGTATCTACAGGACACTACATCCAAAAAAACCCAAAACACACATTCTGTTCAAGTGCCTATGGAACATTCTCTAGGACCACATACTCAGACACAAAACAGTCCTCAACAGGTTTAAGAGGACTGAAATTATTTCAAACATATTTTGTGACCACAAATGTATGAGAGTAGACATCAACCACAGAGAGAAAAACAGGAATAAAGTGATCACATGGAGACTAAACAGCATGCTTCTAAAAAAACAAGTGGGTCAACAATAAAATCAAAGGGGAAATCAGAAAATACCTCGAGACAAATAACAATGAACCTCACAGCATCTATGGGATGCAGAAAAAGCGGTTCTAACAGGGAAGTTCATAGTGATACATGCCTTCCTCAAAACACAAGAAAAATCTCAAACAACCTAACTTACCACCTAAAATAATTATAAAAAGAAGAACTAATAGAACTCAAAGTCAGCAGAAAGAAAGAAATAAGATCAGAGAGGAAATATATAAAAGAGAGATAAAAAAATAGGAAAGATCAAGAAAACCAAGAGCTGTCATTTTTGAAAATTTAAACAAAATTGATAAAACTCTAGCTAGGCTCACTAAGAAGAAAAGAAAGAGAACACAAATAAACAAAATGAGAGATGAAAGAGGAGAAATGACAATCAGTACCACAGAAATACAAAAAACCATAAGAAAATACTACAGTTATGTTCCAACATACTGGAAAACCTAGAAGAACTGGACAAGTTTCTAGAAATATACAGTCTTCCAAAACTGAGTCAGGAAGAAACAGGTTATTTGAACAGACCAATCACTAGAAGCGAATAGAATCTGTTTAAAAAAAAAAAAAAAAAACAATCCCTGCAAACAAAACTCCAGGACCAGATGGCTTCACTGGGGAATTCTATCAAACATACAAAAACTTATACTGATCCTTCTCAAACACTTCCAAAAGATTGAAGAGGAGGAAACCCTCTAAAAGGCTTTCTATGAAGCCACCATCACCCTGATACAAAACCAGAGACACTACAAAAGAAACAAAATTACAGGCCAATATCTTTGATGAATACAGATGCAAAAATCCTCAACAAAATATGAGCAAAGCAAATCTGACAATATATAAAAAGGATCATACACCATGATAAAGTTGGATTCATTCCAGTGTTGCAAGGATTGTTCATCATATACAAATCAATCAATTTGATACACCACAGCAACAAAAGGAAAGACAAAACAATATGATCAATGCAGAAAAAGCATTTGATGAAATGTATTCATGATAAAAACTCTCACCAAAGTGGGTATACATGGAACATATATCAACATAATAAAGGCCATTTATGATGAACCCGTAGCCAACATAGTACTCAGTGGTGAAAAGCTAAAAGCCATTCTGCTAAATTCAGGATTCCAAGACAAGGATCCCACTCTCACCACTTCTATGCCACATAGTATTGGAAGTCCTAGCCACAGCAATCAGACAATAAAAAGAAATAAAAAGTTATTCAAATTGAAAGGGAAGAGGTAAAACAGTCACTATTTGCAGATGACATGATACTCCTCTATACATAGAAAACCCTAAAGGTGCCACACAAAAACTATTAGAAGAAATAAGTGAATTCAGCAAGGTGGCAGGATACAAGGTTAATATAGAGAAATCGGTTGCATTTCTTTATGCTAACAATGAAATATCAGAAAGAGAAATTTTTAAAAATCCCATTCAAAATCATGTCAGAAAAAACAATAAAATTTCTAGGAATAAATTTAACCAAGGAAGTGAAAGACCTGTCTGTTGAAAACTACAAAATATCGATAAAGGAAACTGAAGATGATGAAAAGTAATGGAGAGATATCCTTTGGTCTTGGATTAGAAGAATTCATATTGTTAAAATGTCCATACTACCCAAAGCAATCTATAGATTTAATGTGATCCCTATCAAAATACCCGTGACATTTTTCACAGAACTAGAACAAATAATCCTAAAGTTCATATGGAACCACAAAAAGACCTCGAATTGCTAAGGCAATCCTGAGGAAAGAGAAAAAAGCTGGAGGCATATTCCTCCCAGACTTCAGACAATACTACGAAGCTACAGTAATCGAAACAGCATGGTACTGGCACAAAAACAGACATACAGAACAATGACATAGAATAGACAGCCCAGATAAAACCCACACACCCTTGGTCAATTAATCTTTGACAAACAGGCAAGAATATACAATGGAGAAAAGAGTCTCTTTAGCAAGTGGTGTCGGGAAACCTGGACACTTACATGTAAATCAATGAAATTAGAACACGCCCTCACACCATATACAAAAATAAACTCAAAGTTTAGGTTTAAGGACCTAATATAAGACATGACACCAGAAAACTCCTAGAAGAGAACATAGGCAAAATATTCTCAGACAAAAATTGTAGCAATATTTTCATAGATCAGTGTCCCAAGACAAAAAGAGTTAAAAGCAAATATAAACAAATGGGACCTAATTAAACTTACAAGCTTTGGCACAGTAAAGAAAACCATCAACAAAACGAAAAGACCACTTATGGAATGGGAGAAAATATTTGTAAACGATATGACCAACAAGGGGTTAATACCCAAGCTATACAGGGACTTTTCGGGTGTTCCAGTGGTTAAGACTCCAGGCTTCCAATGCAGGGGGCTCAGGTTCTATCCCTAGTTGGGGAGCTAAGATCCCACATGCAGTGTGGCATGGCCAAAAAAAAAAAAAAGGTGTATACATACATATGCACACACACACACCTCATACAACTCAGTAACAACAACAAAAAACAGTCAAAAATGGGCAGAAGACTCAAATAGATATTTCTTCAAAGGCATACAGGTGGCCAACAGGCACATAAAGAGTTGTTTCACATCACTAAGTATTAGAGAAATGCAAATAAAAACCACAATGAAGCATCATCTCACACCAGTCAGAATGGCCATTGTCAAAAACTCTACAAATAATAAATGCTGGAGAGAGAGTGGAGAAAAGGAAACCCTCCTACAGTGTTGGTGGGAATGTACATTGGTGCAGCCACTATGGAAAACAGGCTAGAGGTTCCTTAAAAAGCTAAAAATTGAACGACCACATTATCCAGCAATCCCACTTCTAGACATATGTCTGGCAAAGACGAAAACTCTAATCTGAAAAGATACATACACCCCAATGTTCACAGCAGCACTATTTACAATAGTCAACACATGGAAGCAACTCAGATGTCCATCAGCAGATGAATAAAGAGGTGGTATGCACATATACACACTCACACACACACACACACTGAAACACAGACACAATGGAATATTAGTCAGCCATAAAAAGGAATGAAATACTGCCACTGGCAGCAACATGGATGAACCAAGAGCTTATCATACTAAGTGAAGTAAGCAAGACAACAACAAATATATGATATCACTTATACATGGAATCCAAAAACAATGATAGAAAGGAACTTATATACAGAACAGAAACAGACACACAGACACAGAAAAGAAACATGGTTACCAAAGGGGAAAGGAGGGGGGAGGAGTAAATTAGGAGTTTGGGATTAACATATACACTATTATATATAAAGTGGATCACCAACAAGGACCTCCTGTATAGCACAGGGAACTATACTCAATATTTTGTAAAAACCTAGAAGGGAAAAGTATCTGAAAAATATGTATGTGTGTGTATAACGGAATCACTTCGCTATACACCTGAACCTAACACAACTGAAACTAACACAACAGTTTAAATCAACTATAATCTTTTTTTAAATGGGAAAAAAACGTAAAATAGGACACCAAAATCACAGAATGTGGGGCAGGGGGGTAAAATAATGTAGACCTCTTAGAATGAGTTTGAACCTATATGACTACCAGTCTAAAGCAAGTAGATACAGTTATCGGTTAATGGACATGAAAACCAGGGTAACCACAAATCAAAAACTTACAATAGATTCACAGGAATTGGGGGGAAAAAAAGGGACTCAAGCATAATACCAAAAAACTCCCATCAAACCATAGAAGGAAAAACAAAAAGAAGGAGAAAGGAGCAAAGAAGAACTACAAAGTCAACTGGAAAAAAAAGGTTTAAAATGACAATAAATACATACTTATCAGTAATTACTTTAAATGTCAATGGCCAACATGCCCCAATCAAAAGACATTGAGTGGCAGATGGGAGAAAAAAAATGGACCTTCAATATGCAGCCTATAAGAGACCCACTTTATGGTGAAAGACACACATAGATTGAAAGGGAGGGGATGGAAAAAGGTATTTCATGCAAATGGAAATGAAAAGAAAGCGAGGGGAGGCAATACTCATATCAGACACAATAGACTCTAAACCAAAGTCCATAAAGAAAGACAAAGAAGGACACTATATAGTGATACAGGGATCAGTACAAGAGGATATTACACTGGTTAACATATATGCACCCAATATAGGAACACTTAAATACATAGAATAAATACAAGCAGATATAAAGGGAGAAATTAACAGGAACACGATTATACCAGGAGATTTTAATATCCCTTTGACATCAATGGACATATCTTCCAGACAGAAAAATCAGTAAGACAACAGAGATCATAAGTGACATAATAGAACAGTTGGACTTAAGTGTATCTACAGGACACTACATCCAAAAAAACCCAAAACACACATTCTGTTCAAGTGCCTATGGAACATTCTCTAGGACCACATACTCAGACACAAAACAGTCCTCAACAGGTTTAAGAGGACTGAAATTATTTCAAACATCTTTTGTGACCACAAATGTATGAGAGTAGACATCAACCACAGAGAGAAAAACAGGAATAAAGTGATCACATGGAGACTAAACAGCATGCTTCTAAAAAAACAAGTGGGTCAACAATAAAATCAAAGGGGAAATCAGAAAATACCTCGAGACAAATAACAATGAACCTCACAGCATCTATGGGATGCAGAAAAAGCGGTTCTAACAGGGAAGTTCATAGTGATACATGCCTTCCTCAAAACACAAGAAAAATCTCAAACAACCTAACTTACCACCTAAAATAATTATAAAAAGAAGAACTAATAGAACTCAAAGTCAGCAGAAAGAAAGAAATAAGATCAGAGAGGAAATATATAAAAGAGAGATAAAAAAATAGGAAAGATCAAGAAAACCAAGAGCTGTCACTTTTGAAAATTTAAACAAAATTGATAAAACTCTAGCTAGGCTCACTAAGAAGAAAAGAAAGAGAACACAAATAATCAAAATGAGAGATGAAAGAGGAGAAATGACAATCAGTACCACAGAAATACAAAAAACCATAAGAAAATACTACAGTTATGTTCCAACATACTGGAAAACCTAGAAGAACTGGACAAGTTTCTAGAAATATACAGTCTTCCAAAACTGAGTCAGGAAGAAACAGGTTATTTGAACAGACCAATCACTAGAAGCGAATAGAATCAGTTTAAAAAAAAAAAAAAAAACAATCCCTGCAAACAAAATTCCAGGACCAGATGGCTTCACTGGGGAATTCTATCAAACATACAAAAACTTATACTGATCCTTCTCAAACACTTCCAAAAGATTGAAGAGGAGGAAACCCTCTAAAAGGCTTTCTATGAAGCCACCATCACCCTGATACAAAACCAGAGACACTACAAAAGAAACAAAATTACAGGCCAATATCTTTGATGAATATAGATGCAAAAATCCTCAACAAAATATGAGCAAAGCAAATCTGACAATATATAAAAAGGATCATACACCATGATAAAGTTGGATTCATTCCAGTGTTGCAAGGATTGTTCATCATATACAAATCAATCAATTTGATACACCACAGCAACAAAAGGAAAGACAAAACAATATGATCAATGCAGAAAAAGCATTTGATGAAATGTATTCATGATAAAAACTCTCACCAAAGTGGGTATACATGGAACATATATCAACATAATAAAGGCCATTTATGATGAACCCGTAGCCAACATAGTACTCAGTGGTGAAAAGCTAAAAGCCATTCTGCTAAATTCAGGATTCCAAGACAAGGATCCCACTCTCACCACTTCTATGCCACATAGTATTGGAAGTCCTAGCCACAGCAATCAGACAATAAAAAGAAATAAAAAGTTATTCAAATTGAAAGGGAAGAGGTAAAACAGTCACTATTTGCAGATGACATGATACTCCTCTATACATAGAAAACCCTAAAGGTGCCACACAAAAACTATTAGAAGAAATAAGTGAATTCAGCAAGGTGGCAGGATACAAGGTTAATATAGAGAAATCGGTTGCATTTCTTTATGCTAACAATGAAATATCAGAAAGAGAAATTTTTAAAAATCCCATTCAAAATCATGTCAGAAAAAACAATAAAATTTCTAGGAATAAATTTAACCAAGGAAGTGAAAGACCTGTCTGTTGAAAACTACAAAATATCGATAAAGGAAACTGAAGATGATGAAAAGTAATGGAGAGATATCCTTTGGTCTTGGATTAGAAGAATTCATATTGTTAAAATGTCCATACTACCCAAAGCAATCTATAGATTTAATGTGATCCCTATCAAAATACCCGTGACATTTTTCACAGAACTAGAACAAATAATCCTAAAGTTCATATGGAACCACAAAAAGACCTCGAATTGCTAAGGCAATCCTGAGGAAAGAGAAAAAAGCTGGAGGCATATTCCTCCCAGACTTCAGACAATACTACGAAGCTACAGTAATCGAAACAGCATGGTACTGGCACAAAAACAGACATACAGAACAATGACATAGAATAGACAGCCCAGATAAAACCCACACACCCTTGGTCAATTAATCTTTGACAAACAGGCAAGAATATACAATGGAGAAAAGAGTCTCTTTAGCAAGTGGTGTCGGGAAACCTGGACACTTACATGTAAATCAATGAAATTAGAACACGCCCTCACACCATATACAAAAATAAACTCAAAGTTTAGGTTTAAGGACCTAATATAAGACATGACACCAGAAAACTCCTAGAAGAGAACATAGGCAAAATATTCTCAGACAAAAATTGTAGCAATATTTTCATAGATCAGTGTCCCAAGACAAAAAGAGTTAAAAGCAAATATAAACAAATGGGACCTAATTAAACTTACAAGCTTTGGCACAGTAAAGAAAACCATCAACAAAACGAAAAGACCACTTATGGAATGGGAGAAAATATTTGTAAACGATATGACCAACAAGGGGTTAATACCCAAGCTATACAGGGACTTTTCGGGTGTTCCAGTGGTTAAGACTCCAGGCTTCCAATGCAGGGGGCTCAGGTTCTATCCCTAGTTGGGGAGCTAAGATCCCACATGCAGTGTGGCATGGCCAAAAAAAAAAAAAAGGTGTATACATACATATGCACACACACACACCTCATACAACTCAGTAACAACAACAAAAAACAGTCAAAAATGGGCAGAAGACTCAAATAGATATTTCTTCAAAGGCATACAGGTGGCCAACAGGCACATAAAGAGTTGTTTCACATCACTAAGTATTAGAGAAATGCAAATAAAAACCACAATGAAGCATCATCTCACACCAGTCAGAATGGCCATTGTCAAAAACTCTACAAATAATAAATGCTGGAGAGAGAGTGGAGAAAAGGAAACCCTCCTACAGTGTTGGTGGGAATGTACATTGGTGCAGCCACTATGGAAAACAGGCTAGAGGTTCCTTAAAAAGCTAAAAATTGAACGACCACATTATCCAGCAATCCCACTTCTAGACATATGTCTGGCAAAGACGAAAACTCTAATTTGAAAAGATACATACACCCCAATGTTCACAGCAGCACTATTTACAATAGTCAACACATGGAAGCAACTCAGATGTCCATCAGCAGATGAATAAAGAGGTGGTATGCACATATACACACTCACACACACACACACACTGAAACACAGACACAATGGAATATTAGTCAGCCATAAAAAGGAATGAAATACTGCCACTGGCAGCAACATGGATGAACCAAGAGCTTATCATACTAAGTGAAGTAAGCAAGACAACAACAAATATATGATATCACTTATACGTGGAATCCTAAAACAATGATAGAAAGGAACTTATATACAGAACAGAAACAGACACACAGACACAGAAAAGAAACATGGTTACCAAAGGGGAAAGGAGGGGGGAGGAGTAAATTAGGAGTTTGGGATTAACATATACACTATTATATATAAAGTGGATCACCAACAAGGACCTCCTGTATAGCACAGGGAACTATACTCAATATTTTGTAAGAACCTAGAAGGGAAAAGTATCTGAAAAATATGTATGTGTGTGTATAACGGAATCACTTCGCTATACACCTGAACCTAACACAACTGAAACTAACACAACAGTTTAAATCAACTATAATCTTTTTTTAAATGGGAAAAAAAAGTAAAATAGGACACCAAAATCACAGAATGTGGGGCAGGGGGGTAAAATAACGTAGACCTCTTAGAATGAGTTTGAACCTATATGACTACCAGTCTAAAGCAAGTAGATACAGTTATCGGTTAATGGACATGAAAACCAGGGTAACCACAAATCAAAAACTTACAATAGATTCACAGGAATTGGGGGAAAAAAAAAGGGACTCAAGCATAATACCAAAAAAACTCCCATCAAACCATAGAAGGAAAAACAAAAAGAAGGAGAAAGGAGCAAAGAAGAACTACAAAGTCAACTGGAAAAAAAAGGTTTAAAATGACAATAAATACATACTTATCAGTAATTACTTTAAATGTCAATGGCCAACATGCCCCAATCAAAAGACATTGAGTGGCAGATGGGAGAAAAAAAATGGACCTTCAATATGCAGCCTATAAGAGACCCACTTTATGGTGAAAGACACACATAGATTGAAAGGGAGGGGATGGAAAAAGGTATTTCATGCAAATGGAAATGAAAAGAAAGCGAGGGGAGGCAATACTCATATCAGACACAATAGACTCTAAACCAAAGTCCATAAAGAAAGACAAAGAAGGACACTATATAGTGATACAGGGATCAGTACAAGAGGATATTACACTGGTTAACATATATGCACCCAATATAGGAACACTTAAATACATAGAATAAATACAAGCAGATATAAAGGGAGAAATTAACAGGAACACGATTATACCAGGAGATTTTAATATCCCTTTGACATCAATGGACATATCTTCCAGACAGAAAAATCAGTAAGACAACAGAGATCATAAGTGACATAATAGAACAGTTGGACTTAAGTGTATCTACAGGACACTACATCCAAAAAAACCCAAAACACACATTCTGTTCAAGTGCCTATGGAACATTCTCTAGGACCACATACTCAGACACAAAACAGTCCTCAACAGGTTTAAGAGGACTGAAATTATTTCAAACATCTTTTGTGACCACAAATGTATGAGAGTAGACATCAACCACAAGGGAAAAACAGGAATAAAGTGATCACATGGAGACTAAACAGCATGCTTCTAAAAAAACAAGTGGGTCAACAATAAAATCAAAGGGGAAATCAGAAAATACCTCGAGACAAATAACAATGAACCTCACAGCATCTATGGGATGCAGAAAAAGCGGTTCTAACAGGGAAGTTCATAGTGATACATGCCTTCCTCAAAACACAAGAAAAATCTCAAACAACCTAACTTACCACCTAAAATAATTATAAAAAGAAGAACTAATAGAACTCAAAGTCAGCAGAAAGAAAGAAATAAGATCAGAGAGGAAATATATAAAAGAGAGATAAAAAAATAGGAAAGATCAAGAAAACCAAGAGCTGTCATTTTTGAAAATTTAAACAAAATTGATAAAACTCTAGCTAGGCTCACTAAGAAGAAAAGAAAGAGAACACAAATAAACAAAATGAGAGATGAAAGAGGAGAAATGACAATCAGTACCACAGAAATACAAAAAACCATAAGAAAATACTACAGTTATGTTCCAACATACTGGAAAACCTAGAAGAACTGGACAAGTTTCTAGAAATATACAGTCTTCCAAAACTGAGTCAGGAAGAAACAGGTTATTTGAACAGACCAATCACTAGAAGCGAATAGAATCTGTTTAAAAAAAAAAAACAAAAAACAATCCCTGCAAACAAAACTCCAGGACCAGATGGCTTCACTGGGGAATTCTATCAAACATACAAAAACTTATACTGATCCTTCTCAAACACTTCCAAAAGATTGAAGAGGAGGAAACCCTCTAAAAGGCTTTCTATGAAGCCACCATCACCCTGATACAAAACCAGAGACACTACAAAAGAAACAAAATTACAGGCCAATATCTTTGATGAATACAGATGCAAAAATCCTCAACAAAATATGAGCAAAGCAAATCTGACAATATATAAAAAGGATCATACACCATGATAAAGTTGGATTCATTCCAGTGTTGCAAGGATTGTTCATCATATACAAATCAATCAATTTGATACACCACAGCAACAAAAGGAAAGACAAAACAATATGATCAATGCAGAAAAAGCATTTGATGAAATGTATTCATGATAAAAACTCTCACCAAAGTGGGTATACATGGAACATATATCAACATAATAAAGGCCATTTATGATGAACCCGTAGCCAACATAGTACTCAGTGGTGAAAAGCTAAAAGCCATTCTGCTAAATTCAGGATTCCAAGACAAGGATCCCACTCTCACCACTTCTATCCCACATAGTATTGGAAGTCCTAGCCACAGCAATCAGACAATAAAAAGAAATAAAAAGTTATTCAAATTGAAAGGGAAGAGGTAAAACAGTCACTATTTGCAGATGACATGATACTCCTCTATACATAGAAAACCCTAAAGGTGCCACACAAAAACTATTAGAAGAAATAAGTGAATTCAGCAAGGTGGCAGGATACAAGGTTAATATAGAGAAATCGGTTGCATTTCTTTATGCTAACAATGAAATATCAGAAAGAGAAATTTTTAAAAATCCCATTCAAAATCATGTCAGAAAAAACAATAAAATTTCTAGGAATAAATTTAACCAAGGAAGTGAAAGACCTGTCTGTTGAAAACTACAAAATATCGATAAAGGAAACTGAAGATGATGAAAAGTAATGGAGAGATATCCTTTGGTCTTGGATTAGAAGAATTCATATTGTTAAAATGTCCATACTACCCAAAGCAATCTATAGATTTAATGTGATCCCTATCAAAATACCCGTGACATTTTTCACAGAACTAGAACAAATAATCCTAAAGTTCATATGGAACCACAAAAAGACCTCGAATTGCTAAGGCAATCCTGAGGAAAGAGAAAAAAGCTGGAGGCATATTCCTCCCAGACTTCAGACAATACTACGAAGCTACAGTAATCGAAACAGCATGGTACTGGCACAAAAACAGACATACAGAACAATGACATAGAATAGACAGCCCAGATAAAACCCACACACCCTTGGTCAATTAATCTTTGACAAACAGGCAAGAATATACAATGGAGAAAAGAGTCTCTTTAGCAAGTGGTGTCGGGAAACCTGGACACTTACATGTAAATCAATGAAATTAGAACACGCCCTCACACCATATACAAAAATAAACTCAAAGTTTAGGTTTAAGGACCTAATATAAGACATGACACCAGAAAACTCCTAGAAGAGAACATAGGCAAAATATTCTCAGACAAAAATTGTAGCAATATTTTCATAGATCAGTGTCCCAAGACAAAAAGAGTTAAAAGCAAATATAAACAAATGGGACCTAATTAAACTTACAAGCTTTGGCACAGTAAAGAAAACCATCAACAAAACGAAAAGACCACTTATGGAATGGGAGAAAATATTTGTAAACGATATGACCAACAAGGGGTTAATACCCAAGCTATACAGGGACTTTTCGGGTGTTCCAGTGGTTAAGACTCCAGGCTTCCAATGCAGGGGGCTCAGGTTCTATCCCTAGTTGGGGAGCTAAGATCCCACATGCAGTGTGGCATGGCCAAAAAAAAAAAAAAAGGTGTATACATACATATGCACACACACACACACCTCATACAACTCAGTAACAACAACAAAAAACAGTCAAAAATGGGCAGAAGACTCAAATAGATATTTCTTCAAAGGCATACAGGTGGCCAACAGGCACATGAAGAGTTGTTTCACATCACTAAGTATTAGAGAAATGCAAATAAAAACCACAATGAAGCATCATCTCACACCAGTCAGAATGGCCATTGTCAAAAACTCTACAAATAATAAATGCTGGAGAGTGAGTGGAGAAAAGGAAACCCTCCTACAGTGTTGGTGGGAATGTACATTGGTGCAGCCACTATGGAAAACAGGCTAGAGGTTCCTTAAAAAGCTAAAAATTGAACGACCACATTATCCAGCAATCCCACTTCTAGACATATGTCTGGCAAAGACGAAAACTCTAATTTGAAAAGATACATACACCCCAATGTTCACAGCAGCACTATTTACAATAGTCAACACATGGAAGCAACTCAGATGTCCATCAGCAGATGAATAAAGAGGTGGTATGCACATATACACACTCACACACACACACACACTGAAACACAGACACAATGGGATATTAGTCAGCCATAAAAAGGAATGAAATACTGCCACTGGCAGCAACATGGATGAACCAAGAGCTTATCATACTAAGTGAAGTAAGCAAGACAACAACAAATATATGATATCACTTATACGTGGAATCCAAAAACAATGATAGAAATGAACTTATATACAGAACAGAAACAGACACACAGACACAGAAAAGAAACATGGTTACCAAAGGGGAAAGGAGGGGGGAGGAGTAAATTAGGAGTTTGGGATTAACATATACACTATTATATATAAAGTGGATCACCAACAAGGACCTCCTGTATAGCACAGGGAACTATACTCAATATTTTGTAAGAACCTAGAAGGGAAAAGTATCTGAAAAATATGTATGTGTGTGTATAACGGAATCACTTCGCTATACACCTGAACCTAACACAACTGAAACTAACACAACAGTTTAAATCAACTATAATCTTTTTTTAAATGGGAAAAAAAAGTAAAATAGGACACCAAAATCACAGAATGTGGGGCAGGGGGGTAAAATAACGTAGACCTCTTAGAATGAGTTTGAACCTATATGACTACCAGTCTAAAGCAAGTAGATACAGTTATCGGTTAATGGACATGAAAACCAGGGTAACCACAAATCAAAAACTTACAATAGATTCACAGGAATTGGGGGAAAAAAACAGGGACTCAAGCATAATACCAAAAAAACTCCCATCAAACCATAGAAGGAAAAACAAAAAGAAGGAGAAAGGAGCAAAGAAGAACTACAAAGTCAACTGGAAAAAAAAGGTTTAAAATGACAATAAATACATACTTATCAGTAATTACTTTAAATGTCAATGGCCAACATGCCCCAATCAAAAGACATTGAGTGGCAGATGGGAGAAAAAAAATGGACCTTCAATATGCAGCCTATAAGAGACCCACTTTATGGTGAAAGACACACATAGATTGAAAGGGAGGGGATGGAAAAAGGTATTTCATGCAAATGGAAATGAAAAGAAAGCGAGGGGAGGCAATACTCATATCAGACACAATAGACTCTAAACCAAAGTCCATAAAGAAAGACAAAGAAGGACACTATATAGTGATACAGGGATCAGTACAAGAGGATATTACACTGGTTAACATATATGCACCCAATATAGGAACACTTAAATACATAGAATAAATACAAGCAGATATAAAGGGAGAAATTAACAGGAACACGATTATACCAGGAGATTTTAATATCCCTCTGACATCAATGGACATATCTTCCAGACAGAAAAATCAGTAAGACAACAGAGATCATAAGTGACATAATAGAACAGTTGGACTTAAGTGTATCTACAGGACACTACATCCAAAAAAACCCAAAACACACATTCTGTTCAAGTGCCTATGGAACATTCTCTAGGACCACATACTCAGACACAAAACAGTCCTCAACAGGTTTAAGAGGACTGAAATTATTTCAAACATCTTTTGTGACCACAAATGTATGAGAGTAGACATCAACCACAGAGAGAAAAACAGGAATAAAGTGATCACATGGAGACTAAACAGCATGCTTCTAAAAAAACAAGTGGGTCAACAATAAAATCAAAGGGGAAATCAGAAAATACCTCGAGACAAATAACAATGAACCTCACAGCATCTATGGGATGCAGAAAAAGCGGTTCTAACAGGGAAGTTCATAGTGATACATGCCTTCCTCAAAACACAAGAAAAATCTCAAACAACCTAACTTACCACCTAAAATAATTATAAAAAGAAGAACTAATAGAACTCAAAGTCAGCAGAAAGAAAGAAATAAGATCAGAGAGGAAATATATAAAAGAGAGATAAAAAAATAGGAAAGATCAAGAAAACCAAGAGCTGTCATTTTTGAAAATTTAAACAAAATTGATAAAACTCTAGCTAGGCTCACTAAGAAGAAAAGAAAGAGAACACAAATAAACAAAATGAGAGATGAAAGAGGAGAAATGACAATCAGTACCACAGAAATACAAAAAACCATAAGAAAATACTACAGTTATGTTCCAACATACTGGAAAACCTAGAAGAACTGGACAAGTTTCTAGAAATATACAGTCTTCCAAAACTGAGTCAGGAAGAAACAGGTTATTTGGACAGACCAATCACTAGAAGCGAATAGAATCTGTTTAAAAAAAAAAAAAAAAAAACAATCCCTGCAAACAAAACTCCAGGACCAGATGGCTTCACTGGGGAATTCTATCAAACATACAAAAACTTATACTGATCCTTCTCAAACACTTCCAAAAGATTGAAGAGGAGGAAACCCTCTAAAAGGCTTTCTATGAAGCCACCATCACCCTGATACAAAACCAGAGACACTACAAAAGAAACAAAATTACAGGCCAATATCTTTGATGAATACAGATGCAAAAATCCTCAACAAAATATGAGCAAAGCAAATCTGACAATATATAAAAAGGATCATACACCATGATAAAGTTGGATTCATTCCAGTGTTGCAAGGATTGTTCATCATATACAAATCAATCAATTTGATACACCACAGCAACAAAAGGAAAGACAAAACAATATGATCAATGCAGAAAAAGCATTTGATGAAATGTATTCATGATAAAAACTCTCACCAAAGTGGGTATACATGGAACATATATCAACATAATAAAGGCCATTTATGATGAACCCGTAGCCAACATAGTACTCAGTGGTGAAAAGCTAAAAGCCATTCTGCTAAATTCAGGATTCCAAGACAAGGATCCCACTCTCACCACTTCTATCCCACATAGTATTGGAAGTCCTAGCCACAGCAATCAGACAATAAAAAGAAATAAAAAGTTATTCAAATTGAAAGGGAAGAGGTAAAACAGTCACTATTTGCAGATGACATGATACTCCTCTATACATAGAAAACCCTAAAGGTGCCACACAAAAACTATTAGAAGAAATAAGTGAATTCAGCAAGGTGGCAGGATACAAGGTTAATATAGAGAAATCGGTTGCATTTCTTTATGCTAACAATGAAATATCAGAAAGAGAAATTTTTAAAAATCCCATTCAAAATCATGTCAGAAAAAACAATAAAATTTCTAGGAATAAATTTAACCAAGGAAGTGAAAGACCTGTCTGTTGAAAACTACAAAATATCGATAAAGGAAACTGAAGATGATGAAAAGTAATGGAGAGATATCCTTTGGTCTTGGATTAGAAGAATTCATATTGTTAAAATGTCCATACTACCCAAAGCAATCTATAGATTTAATGTGATCCCTATCAAAATACCCGTGACATTTTTCACAGAACTAGAACAAATAATCCTAAAGTTTATATGGAACCACAAAAAGACCTCGAATTGCTAAGGCAATCCTGAGGAAAGAGAAAAAAGCTGGAGGCATATTCCTCCCAGACTTCAGACAATACTACGAAGCTACAGTAATCGAAACAGCATGGTACTGGCACAAAAACAGACATACAGAACAATGACATAGAATAGACAGCCCAGATAAAACCCACACACCCTTGGTCAATTAATCTTTGACAAACAGGCAAGAATATACAATGGAGAAAAGAGTCTCTTTAGCAAGTGGTGTCGGGAAACCTGGACACTTACATGTAAATCAATGAAATTAGAACACGCCCTCACACCATATACAAAAATAAACTCAAAGTTTAGGTTTAAGGACCTAATATAAGACATGACACCAGAAAACTCCTAGAAGAGAACATAGGCAAAATATTCTCAGACAAAAATTGTAGCAATATTTTCATAGATCAGTGTCCCAAGACAAAAAGAGTTAAAAGCAAATATAAACAAATGGGACCGAATTAAACTTACAAGCTTTGGCACAGTAAAGAAAACCATCAACAAAACGAAAAGACCACTTATGGAATGGGAGAAAATATTTGTAAACGATATGACCAACAAGGGGTTAATACCCAAGCTATACAGGGACTTTTCGGGTGTTCCAGTGGTTAAGACTCCAGGCTTCCAATGCAGGGGGCTCAGGTTCTATCCCTAGTTGGGGAGCTAAGATCCCACATGCAGTGTGGCATGGCCAAAAAAAAAAAAAAAGGTGTATACATACATATGCACACACACACACCTCATACAACTCAGTAACAACAACAAAAAACAGTCAAAAATGGGCAGAAGACTCAAATAGATATTTCTTCAAAGGCATACAGGTGGCCAACAGGCACATGAAGAGTTGTTTCACATCACTAAGTATTAGAGAAATGCAAATAAAAACCACAATGAAGCATCATCTCACACCAGTCAGAATGGCCATTGTCAAAAACTCTACAAATAATAAATGCTGGAGAGTGAGTGGAGAAAAGGAAACCCTCCTACAGTGTTGGTGGGAATGTACATTGGTGCAGCCACTATGGAAAACAGGCTAGAGGTTCCTTAAAAAGCTAAAAATTGAACGACCACATTATCCAGCAATCCCACTTCTAGACATATGTCTGGCAAAGACGAAAACTCTAATTTGAAAAGATACATACACCCCAATGTTCACAGCAGCACTATTTACAATAGTCAACACATGGAAGCAACTCAGATGTCCATCAGCAGATGAATAAAGAGGTGGTATGCACATATACACACTCACACACACACACACACTGAAACACAGACACAATGGAATATTAGTCAGCCATAAAAAGGAATGAAATACTGCCACTGGCAGCAACATGGATGAACCAAGAGCTTATCATACTAAGTGAAGTAAGCAAGACAACAACAAATATATGATATCACTTATACGTGGAATCCAAAAACAATGATAGAAAGGAACTTATATACAGAACAGAAACAGACACACAGACACAGAAAAGAAACATGGTTACCAAAGGGGAAAGGAGGGGGGAGGAGTAAATTAGGAGTTTGGGATTAACATATACACTATTATATATAAAGTGGATCACCAACAAGGACCTCCTGTATAGCACAGGGAACTATACTCAATATTTTGTAAGAACCTAGAAGGGAAAAGTATCTGAAAAATATGTATGTGTGTGTATAACGGAATCACTTCGCTATACACCTGAACCTAACACAACTGAAACTAACACAACAGTTTAAATCAACTATAATCTTTTTTTAAATGGGAAAAAAAAGTAAAATAGGACACCAAAATCACAGAATGTGGGGCAGGGGGGTAAAATAACGTAGACCTCTTAGAATGAGTTTGAACCTATATGACTACCAGTCTAAAGCAAGTAGATACAGTTATCGGTTAATGGACATGAAAACCAGGGTAACCACAAATCAAAAACTTACAATAGATTCACAGGAATTGGGGGAAAAAAACAGGGACTCAAGCATAATACCAAAAAAACTCCCATCAAACCATAGAAGGAAAAACAAAAAGAAGGAGAAAGGAGCAAAGAAGAACTACAAAGTCAACTGGAAAAAAAAGGTTTAAAATGACAATAAATACATACTTATCAGTAATTACTTTAAATGTCAATGGCCAACATGCCCCAATCAAAAGACATTGAGTGGCAGATGGGAGAAAAAAAATGGACCTTCAATATGCAGCCTATAAGAGACCCACTTTATGGTGAAAGACACACATAGATTGAAAGGGAGGGGATGGAAAAAGGTATTTCATGCAAATGGAAATGAAAAGAAAGCGAGGGGAGGCAATACTCATATCAGACACAATAGACTCTAAACCAAAGTCCATAAAGAAAGACAAAGAAGGACACTATATAGTGATACAGGGATCAGTACAAGAGGATATTACACTGGTTAACATATATGCACCCAATATAGGAACACTTAAATACATAGAATAAATACAAGCAGATATAAAGGGAGAAATTAACAGGAACACGATTATACCAGGAGATTTTAATATCCCTTTGACATCAATGGACATATCTTCCAGACAGAAAAATCAGTAAGACAACAGAGATCATAAGTGACATAATAGAACAGTTGGACTTAAGTGTATCTACAGGACACTACATCCAAAAAAACCCAAAACACACATTCTGTTCAAGTGCCTATGGAACATTCTCTAGGACCACATACTCAGACACAAAACAGTCCTCAACAGGTTTAAGAGGACTGAAATTATTTCAAACATCTTTTGTGACCACAAATGTATGAGAGTAGACATCAACCACAGAGAGAAAAACAGGAATAAAGTGATCACATGGAGACTAAACAGCATGCTTCTAAAAAAACAAGTGGGTCAACAATAAAATCAAAGGGGAAATCAGAAAATACCTCGAGACAAATAACAATGAACCTCACAGCATCTATGGGATGCAGAAAAAGCGGTTCTAACAGGGAAGTTCATAGTGATACATGCCTTCCTCAAAACACAAGAAAAATCTCAAACAACCTAACTTACCACCTAAAATAATTATAAAAAGAAGAACTAATAGAACTCAAAGTCAGCAGAAAGAAAGAAATAAGATCAGAGAGGAAATATATAAAAGAGAGATAAAAAAATAGGAAAGATCAAGAAAACCAAGAGCTGTCATTTTTGAAAATTTAAACAAAATTGATAAAACTCTAGCTAGGCTCACTAAGAAGAAAAGAAAGAGAACACAAATAAACAAAATGAGAGATGAAAGAGGAGAAATGACAATCAGTACCACAGAAATACAAAAAACCATAAGAAAATACTACAGTTATGTTCCAACATACTGGAAAACCTAGAAGAACTGGACAAGTTTCTAGAAATATACAGTCTTCCAAAACTGAGTCAGGAAGAAACAGGTTATTTGAACAGACCAATCACTAGAAGCGAATAGAATCTGTTTAAAAAAAAAAAACAAAAAACAATCCCTGCAAACAAAACTCCAGGACCAGATGGCTTCACTGGGGAATTCTATCAAACATACAAAAACTTATACTGATCCTTCTCAAACACTTCCAAAAGATTGAAGAGGAGGAAACCCTCTAAAAGGCTTTCTATGAAGCCACCATCACCCTGATACAAAACCAGAGACACTACAAAAGAAACAAAATTACAGGCCAATATCTTTGATGAATACAGATGCAAAAATCCTCAACAAAATATGAGCAAAGCAAATCTGACAATATATAAAAAGGATCATACACCATGATAAAGTTGGATTCATTCCAGTGTTGCAAGGATTGTTCATCATATACAAATCAATCAATTTGATACACCACAGCAACAAAAGGAAAGACAAAACAATATGATCAATGCAGAAAAAGCATTTGATGAAATGTATTCATGATAAAAACTCTCACCAAAGTGGGTATACATGGAACATATATCAACATAATAAAGGCCATTTATGATGAACCCGTAGCCAACATAGTACTCAGTGGTGAAAAGCTAAAAGCCATTCTGCTAAATTCAGGATTCCAAGACAAGGATCCCACTCTCACCACTTCTATGCCACATAGTATTGGAAGTCCTAGCCACAGCAATCAGACAATAAAAAGAAATAAAAAGTTATTCAAATTGAAAGGGAAGAGGTAAAACAGTCACTATTTGCAGATGACATGATACTCCTCTATACATAGAAAACCCTAAAGGTGCCACACAAAAACTATTAGAAGAAATAAGTGAATTCAGCAAGGTGGCAGGATACAAGGTTAATATAGAGAAATCGGTTGCATTTCTTTATGCTAACAATGAAATATCAGAAAGAGAAATTTTTAAAAATCCCATTCAAAATCATGTCAGAAAAAACAATAAAATTTCTAGGAATAAATTTAACCAAGGAAGTGAAAGACCTGTCTGTTGAAAACTACAAAATATCGATAAAGGAAACTGAAGATGATGAAAAGTAATGGAGAGATATCCTTTGGTCTTGGATTAGAAGAATTCATATTGTTAAAATGTCCATACTACCCAAAGCAATCTATAGATTTAATGTGATCCCTATCAAAATACCCGTGACATTTTTCACAGAACTAGAACAAATAATCCTAAAGTTCATATGGAACCACAAAAAGACCTCGAATTGCTAAGGCAATCCTGAGGAAAGAGAAAAAAGCTGGAGGCATATTCCTCCCAGACTTCAGACAATACTACGAAGCTACAGTAATCGAAACAGCATGGTACTGGCACAAAAACAGACATACAGAACAATGACATAGAATAGACAGCCCAGATAAAACCCACACACCCTTGGTCAATTAATCTTTGACAAACAGGCAAGAATATACAATGGAGAAAAGAGTCTCTTTAGCAAGTGGTGTCGGGAAACCTGGACACTTACATGTAAATCAATGAAATTAGAACACGCCCTCACACCATATACAAAAATAAACTCAAAGTTTAGGTTTAAGGACCTAATATAAGACATGACACCAGAAAACTCCTAGAAGAGAACATAGGCAAAATATTCTCAGACAAAAATTGTAGCAATATTTTCATAGATCAGTGTCCCAAGACAAAAAGAGTTAAAAGCAAATATAAACAAATGGGACCTAATTAAACTTACAAGCTTTGGCACAGTAAAGAAAACCATCAACAAAACGAAAAGACCACTTATGGAATGGGAGAAAATATTTGTAAACGATATGACCAACAAGGGGTTAATACCCAAGCTATACAGGGACTTTTCGGGTGTTCCAGTGGTTAAGACTCCAGGCTTCCAATGCAGGGGGCTCAGGTTCTATCCCTAGTTGGGGAGCTAAGATCCCACATGCAGTGTGGCATGGCCAAAAAAAAAAAAAAAGGTGTATACATACATATGCACACACACACACACCTCATACAACTCAGTAACAACAACAAAAAACAGTCAAAAATGGGCAGAAGACTCAAATAGATATTTCTTCAAAGGCATACAGGTGGCCAACAGGCACATGAAGAGTTGTTTCACATCACTAAGTATTAGAGAAATGCAAATAAAAACCACAATGAAGCATCATCTCACACCAGTCAGAATGGCCATTGTCAAAAACTCTACAAATAATAAATGCTGGAGAGTGAGTGGAGAAAAGGAAACCCTCCTACAGTGTTGGTGGGAATGTACATTGGTGCAGCCACTATGGAAAACAGGCTAGAGGTTCCTTAAAAAGCTAAAAATTGAACGACCACATTATCCAGCAATCCCACTTCTAGACATATGTCTGGCAAAGACGAAAACTCTAATTTGAAAAGATACATACACCCCAATGTTCACAGCAGCACTATTTACAATAGTCAACACATGGAAGCAACTCAGATGTCCATCAGCAGATGAATAAAGAGGTGGTATGCACATATACACACTCACACACACACACACACTGAAACACAGACACAATGGAATATTAGTCAGCCATAAAAAGGAATGAAATACTGCCACTGGCAGCAACATGGATGAACCAAGAGCTTATCATACTAAGTGAAGTAAGCAAGACAACAACAAATATATGATATCACTTATACGTGGAATCCAAAAACAATGATAGAAATGAACTTATATACAGAACAGAAACAGACACACAGACACAGAAAAGAAACATGGTTACCAAAGGGGAAAGGAGGGGGGAGGAGTAAATTAGGAGTTTGGGATTAACATATACACTATTATATATAAAGTGGATCACCAACAAGGACCTCCTGTATAGCACAGGGAACTATACTCAATATTTTGTAAGAACCTAGAAGGGAAAAGTATCTGAAAAATATGTATGTGTGTGTATAACGGAATCACTTCGCTATACACCTGAACCTAACACAACTGAAACTAACACAACAGTTTAAATCAACTATAATCTTTTTTTAAATGGGAAAAAAAAGTAAAATAGGACACCAAAATCACAGAATGTGGGGCAGGGGGGTAAAATAACGTAGACCTCTTAGAATGAGTTTGAACCTATATGACTACCAGTCTAAAGCAAGTAGATACAGTTATCGGTTAATGGACATGAAAACCAGGGTAACCACAAATCAAAAACTTACAATAGATTCACAGGAATTGGGGGGAAAAAAAAGGGACTCAAGCATAATACCAAAAAAACTCCCATCAAACCATAGAAGGAAAAACAAAAAGAAGGAGAAAGGAGCAAAGAAGAACTACAAAGTCAACTGGAAAAAAAAGGTTTAAAATGACAATAAATACATACTTATCAGTAATTACTTTAAATGTCAATGGCCAACATGCCCCAATCAAAAGACATTGAGTGGCAGATGGGAGAAAAAAAATGGACCTTCAATATGCAGCCTATAAGAGACCCACTTTATGGTGAAAGACACACATAGATTGAAAGGGAGGGGATGGAAAAAGGTATTTCATGCAAATGGAAATGAAAAGAAAGCGAGGGGAGGCAATACTCATATCAGACACAATAGACTCTAAACCAAAGTCCATAAAGAAAGACAAAGAAGGACACTATATAGTGATACAGGGATCAGTACAAGAGGATATTACACTGGTTAACATATATGCACCCAATATAGGAACACTTAAATACATAGAATAAATACAAGCAGATATAAAGGGAGAAATTAACAGGAACACGATTATACCAGGAGATTTTAATATCCCTTTGACATCAATGGACATATCTTCCAGACAGAAAAATCAGTAAGACAACAGAGATCATAAGTGACATAATAGAACAGTTGGACTTAAGTGTATCAACAGGACACTACATCCAAAAAAACCCAAAACACACATTCTGTTCAAGTGCCTATGGAACATTCTCTAGGACCACATACTCAGACACAAAACAGTCCTCAACAGGTTTAAGAGGACTGAAATTATTTCAAACATCTTTTGTGACCACAAATGTATGAGAGTAGACATCAACCACAGAGAGAAAAACAGGAATAAAGTGATCACATGGAGACTAAACAGCATGCTTCTAAAAAAACAAGTGGGTCAACAATAAAATCAAAGGGGAAATCAGAAAATACCTCGAGACAAATAACAATGAACCTCACAGCATCTATGGGATGCAGAAAAAGCGGTTCTAACAGGGAAGTTCATAGTGATACATGCCTTCCTCAAAACACAAGAAAAATCTCAAACAACCTAACTTACCACCTAAAATAATTATAAAAAGAAGAACTAATAGAACTCAAAGTCAGCAGAAAGAAAGAAATAAGATCAGAGAGGAAATATATAAAAGAGAGATAAAAAAATAGGAAAGATCAAGAAAACCAAGAGCTGTCATTTTTGAAAATTTAAACAAAATTGATAAAACTCTAGCTAGGCTCACTAAGAAGAAAAGAAAGAGAACACAAATAAACAAAATGAGAGATGAAAGAGGAGAAATGACAATCAGTACCACAGAAATACAAAAAACCATAAGAAAATACTACAGTTATGTTCCAACATACTGGAAAACCTAGAAGAACTGGACAAGTTTCTAGAAATATACAGTCTTCCAAAACTGAGTCAGGAAGAAACAGGTTATTTGAACAGACCAATCACTAGAAGCGAATAGAATCTGTTTAAAAAAAAAAAAAAAACAATCCCTGCAAACAAAACTCCAGGACCAGATGGCTTCACTGGGGAATTCTATCAAACATACAAAAACTTATACTGATCCTTCTCAAACACTTCCAAAAGATTGAAGAGGAGGAAACCCTCTAAAAGGCTTTCTATGAAGCCACCATCACCCTGATACAAAACCAGAGACACTACAAAAGAAACAAAATTACAGGCCAATATCTTTGATGAATACAGATGCAAAAATCCTCAACAAAATATGAGCAAAGCAAATCTGACAATATATAAAAAGGATCATACACCATGATAAAGTTGGATTCATTCCAGTGTTGCAAGGATTGTTCATCATATACAAATCAATCAATTTGATACACCACAGCAACAAAAGGAAAGACAAAACAATATGATCAATGCAGAAAAAGCATTTGATGAAATGTATTCATGATAAAAACTCTCACCAAAGTGGGTATACATGGAACATATATCAACATAATAAAGGCCATTTATGATGAACCCGTAGCCAACATAGTACTCAGTGGTGAAAAGCTAAAAGCCATTCTGCTAAATTCAGGATTCCAAGACAAGGATCCCACTCTCACCACTTCTATCCCACATAGTATTGGAAGTCCTAGCCACAGCAATCAGACAATAAAAAGAAATAAAAAGTTATTCAAATTGAAAGGGAAGAGGTAAAACAGTCACTATTTGCAGATGACATGATACTCCTCTATACATAGAAAACCCTAAAGGTGCCACACAAAAACTATTAGAAGAAATAAGTGAATTCAGCAAGGTGGCAGGATACAAGGTTAATATAGAGAAATCGGTTGCATTTCTTTATGCTAACAATGAAATATCAGAAAGAGAAATTTTTAAAAATCCCATTCAAAATCATGTCAGAAAAAACAATAAAATTTCTAGGAATAAATTTAACCAAGGAAGTGAAAGACCTGTCTGTTGAAAACTACAAAATATCGATAAAGGAAACTGAAGATGATGAAAAGTAATGGAGAGATATCCTTTGGTCTTGGATTAGAAGAATTCATATTGTTAAAATGTCCATACTACCCAAAGCAATCTATAGATTTAATGTGATCCCTATCAAAATACCCGTGACATTTTTCACAGAACTAGAACAAATAATCCTAAAGTTCATATGGAACCACAAAAAGACCTCGAATTGCTAAGGCAATCCTGAGGAAAGAGAAAAAAGCTGGAGGCATATTCCTCCCAGACTTCAGACAATACTACGAAGCTACAGTAATCGAAACAGCATGGTACTGGCACAAAAACAGACATACAGAACAATGACATAGAATAGACAGCCCAGATAAAACCCACACACCCTTGGTCAATTAATCTTTGACAAACAGGCAAGAATATACAATGGAGAAAAGAGTCTCTTTAGCAAGTGGTGTCGGGAAACCTGGACACTTACATGTAAATCAATGAAATTAGAACACGCCCTCACACCATATACAAAAATAAACTCAAAGTTTAGGTTTAAGGACCTAATATAAGACATGACACCAGAAAACTCCTAGAAGAGAACATAGGCAAAATATTCTCAGACAAAAATTGTAGCAATATTTTCATAGATCAGTGTCCCAAGACAAAAAGAGTTAAAAGCAAATATAAACAAATGGGACCGAATTAAACTTACAAGCTTTGGCACAGTAAAGAAAACCATCAACAAAACGAAAAGACCACTTATGGAATGGGAGAAAATATTTGTAAACGATATGACCAACAAGGGGTTAATACCCAAGCTATACAGGGACTTTTCGGGTGTTCCAGTGGTTAAGACTCCAGGCTTCCAATGCAGGGGGCTCAGGTTCTATCCCTAGTTGGGGAGCTAAGATCCCACATGCAGTGTGGCATGGCCAAAAAAAAAAAAAAAGGTGTATACATACATATGCACACACACACACCTCATACAACTCAGTAACAACAACAGAAAACGGTCAAAAATGGGCAGAAGACTCAAATAGATATTTCTTCAAAGGCATACAGGTGGCCAACAGGCACATGAAGAGTTGTTTCACATCACTAAGTATTAGAGAAATGCAAATAAAAACCACAATGAAGCATCATCTCACACCAGTCAGAATGGCCATTGTCAAAAACTCTACAAATAATAAATGCTGGAGAGTGAGTGGAGAAAAGGAAACCCTCCTACAGTGTTGGTGGGAATGTACATTGGTGCAGCCACTATGGAAAACAGGCTAGAGGTTCCTTAAAAAGCTAAAAATTGAACGACCACATTATCCAGCAATCCCACTTCTAGACATATGTCTGGCAAAGACGAAAACTCTAATCTGAAAAGATACATACACCCCAATGTTCACAGCAGCACTATTTACAATAGTCAACACATGGAAGCAACTCAGATGTCCATCAGCAGATGAATAAAGAGGTGGTATGCACATATACACACTCACACACACACACACACTGAAACACAGACACAATGGAATATTAGTCAGCCATAAAAAGGAATGAAATACTGCCACTGGCAGCAACATGGATAAACCAAGAGCTTATCATACTAAGTGAAGTAAGCAAGACAACAACAAATATATGATATCACTTATACGTGGAATCCAAAAACAATGATAGAAATGAACTTATATACAGAACAGAAACAGACACACAGACACAGAAAAGAAACATGGTTACCAAAGGGGAAAGGAGGGGGGAGGAGTAAATTAGGAGTTTGGGATTAACATATACACTATTATATATAAAGTGGATCACCAACAAGGACCTCCTGTATAGCACAGGGAACTATACTCAATATTTTGTAAGAACCTAGAAGGGAAAAGTATCTGAAAAATATGTATGTGTGTGTATAACGGAATCACTTCGCTATACACCTGAACCTAACACAACTGAAACTAACACAACAGTTTAAATCAACTATAATCTTTTTTTAAATGGGAAAAAAAAGTAAAATAGGACACCAAAATCACAGAATGTGGGGCAGGGGGGTAAAATAACGTAGACCTCTTAGAATGAGTTTGAACCTATATGACTACCAGTCTAAAGCAAGTAGATACAGTTATCGGTTAATGGACATGAAAACCAGGGTAACCACAAATCAAAAACTTACAATAGATTCACAGGAATTGGGGGGAAAAAAAAGGGACTCAAGCATAATACCAAAAAAACTCCCATCAAACCATAGAAGGAAAAACAAAAAGAAGGAGAAAGGAGCAAAGAAGAACTACAAAGTCAACTGGAAAAAAAAGGTTTAAAATGACAATAAATACATACTTATCAGTAATTACTTTAAATGTCAATGGCCAACATGCCCCAATCAAAAGACATTGAGTGGCAGATGGGAGAAAAAAAATGGACCTTCAATATGCAGCCTATAAGAGACCCACTTTATGGTGAAAGACACACATAGATTGAAAGGGAGGGGATGGAAAAAGGTATTTCATGCAAATGGAAATGAAAAGAAAGCGAGGGGAGGCAATACTCATATCAGACACAATAGACTCTAAACCAAAGTCCATAAAGAAAGACAAAGAAGGACACTATATAGTGATACAGGGATCAGTACAAGAGGATATTACACTGGTTAACATATATGCACCCAATATAGGAACACTTAAATACATAGAATAAATACAAGCAGATATAAAGGGAGAAATTAACAGGAACACGATTATACCAGGAGATTTTAATATCCCTTTGACATCAATGGACATATCTTCCAGACAGAAAAATCAGTAAGACAACAGAGATCATAAGTGACATAATAGAACAGTTGGACTTAAGTGTATCTACAGGACACTACATCCAAAAAAACCCAAAACACACATTCTGTTCAAGTGCCTATGGAACATTCTCTAGGACCACATACTCAGACACAAAACAGTCCTCAACAGGTTTAAGAGGACTGAAATTATTTCAAACATCTTTTGTGACCACAAATGTATGAGAGTAGACATCAACCACAGAGAGAAAAACAGGAATAAAGTGATCACATGGAGACTAAACAGCATGCTTCTAAAAAAACAAGTGGGTCAACAATAAAATCAAAGGGGAAATCAGAAAATACCTCGAGACAAATAACAATGAACCTCACAGCATCTATGGGATGCAGAAAAAGCGGTTCTAACAGGGAAGTTCATAGTGATACATGCCTTCCTCAAAACACAAGAAAAATCTCAAACAACCTAACTTACCACCTAAAATAATTATAAAAAGAAGAACTAATAGAACTCAAAGTCAGCAGAAAGAAAGAAATAAGATCAGAGAGGAAATATATAAAAGAGAGATAAAAAAATAGGAAAGATCAAGAAAACCAAGAGCTGTCACTTTTGAAAATTTAAACAAAATTGATAAAACTCTAGCTAGGCTCACTAAGAAGAAAAGAAAGAGAACACAAATAATCAAAATGAGAGATGAAAGAGGAGAAATGACAATCAGTACCACAGAAATACAAAAAACCATAAGAAAATACTACAGTTATGTTCCAACATACTGGAAAACCTAGAAGAACTGGACAAGTTTCTAGAAATATACAGTCTTCCAAAACTGAGTCAGGAAGAAACAGGTTATTTGAACAGACCAATCACTAGAAGCGAATAGAATCAGTTTAAAAAAAAAAAAAAACAATCCCTGCAAACAAAACTCCAGGACCAGATGGCTTCACTGGGGAATTCTATCAAACATACAAAAACTTATACTGATCCTTCTCAAACACTTCCAAAAGATTGAAGAGGAGGAAACCCTCTAAAAGGCTTTCTATGAAGCCACCATCACCCTGATACAAAACCAGAGACACTACAAAAGAAACAAAATTACAGGCCAATATCTTTGATGAATACAGATGCAAAAATCCTCAACAAAATATGAGCAAAGCAAATCTGACAATATATAAAAAGGATCATACACCATGATAAAGTTGGATTCATTCCAGTGTTGCAAGGATTGTTCATCATATACAAATCAATCAATTTGATACACCACAGCAACAAAAGGAAAGACAAAACAATATGATCAATGCAGAAAAAGCATTTGATGAAATGTATTCATGATAAAAACTCTCACCAAAGTGGGTATACATGGAACATATATCAACATAATAAAGGCCATTTATGATGAACCCGTAGCCAACATAGTACTCAGTGGTGAAAAGCTAAAAGCCATTCTGCTAAATTCAGGATTCCAAGACAAGGATCCCACTCTCACCACTTCTATCCCACATAGTATTGGAAGTCCTAGCCACAGCAATCAGACAATAAAAAGAAATAAAAAGTTATTCAAATTGAAAGGGAAGAGGTAAAACAGTCACTATTTGCAGATGACATGATACTCCTCTATACATAGAAAACCCTAAAGGTGCCACACAAAAACTATTAGAAGAAATAAGTGAATTCAGCAAGGTGGCAGGATACAAGGTTAATATAGAGAAATCGGTTGCATTTCTTTATGCTAACAATGAAATATCAGAAAGAGAAATTTTTAAAAATCCCATTCAAAATCATGTCAGAAAAAACAATAAAATTTCTAGGAATAAATTTAACCAAGGAAGTGAAAGACCTGTCTGTTGAAAACTACAAAATATCGATAAAGGAAACTGAAGATGATGAAAAGTAATGGAGAGATATCCTTTGGTCTTGGATTAGAAGAATTCATATTGTTAAAATGTCCATACTACCCAAAGCAATCTATAGATTTAATGTGATCCCTATCAAAATACCCGTGACATTTTTCACAGAACTAGAACAAATAATCCTAAAGTTTATATGGAACCACAAAAAGACCTCGAATTGCTAAGGCAATCCTGAGGAAAGAGAAAAAAGCTGGAGGCATATTCCTCCCAGACTTCAGACAATACTACGAAGCTACAGTAATCGAAACAGCATGGTACTGGCACAAAAACAGACATACAGAACAATGACATAGAATAGACAGCCCAGATAAAACCCACACACCCTTGGTCAATTAATCTTTGACAAACAGGCAAGAATATACAATGGAGAAAAGAGTCTCTTTAGCAAGTGGTGTCGGGAAACCTGGACACTTACATGTAAATCAATGAAATTAGAACACGCCCTCACACCATATACAAAAATAAACTCAAAGTTTAGGTTTAAGGACCTAATATAAGACATGACACCAGAAAACTCCTAGAAGAGAACATAGGCAAAATATTCTCAGACAAAAATTGTAGCAATATTTTCATAGATCAGTGTCCCAAGACAAAAAGAGTTAAAAGCAAATATAAACAAATGGGACCTAATTAAACTTACAAGCTTTGGCACAGTAAAGAAAACCATCAACAAAACGAAAAGACCACTTATGGAATGGGAGAAAATATTTGTAAACGATATGACCAACAAGGGGTTAATACCCAAGCTATACAGGGACTTTTCGGGTGTTCCAGTGGTTAAGACTCCAGGCTTCCAATGCAGGGGGCTCAGGTTCTATCCCTAGTTGGGGAGCTAAGATCCCACATGCAGTGTGGCATGGCCAAAAAAAAAAAAAAAGGTGTATACATACATATGCACACACACACACCTCATACAACTCAGTAACAACAACAAAAAACAGTCAAAAATGGGCAGAAGACTCAAATAGATATTTCTTCAAAGGCATACAGGTGGCCAACAGGCACATGAAGAGTTGTTTCACATCACTAAGTATTAGAGAAATGCAAATAAAAACCACAATGAAGCATCATCTCACACCAGTCAGAATGGCCATTGTCAAAAACTCTACAAATAATAAATGCTGGAGAGTGAGTGGAGAAAATGAAACCCTCCTACAGTGTTGGTGGGAATGTACATTGGTGCAGCCACTATGGAAAACAGGCTAGAGGTTCCTTAAAAAGCTAAAAATTGAACGACCACATTATCCAGCAATCCCACTTCTAGACATATGTCTGGCAAAGACGAAAACTCTAATTTGAAAAGATACATACACCCCAATGTTCACAGCAGCACTATTTACAATAGTCAACACATGGAAGCAACTCAGATGTCCATCAGCAGATGAATAAAGAGGTGGTATGCACATATACACACTCACACACACACACACACTGAAACACAGACACAATGGAATATTAGTCAGCCATAAAAAGGAATGAAATACTGCCACTGGCAGCAACATGGATAAACCAAGAGCTTATCATACTAAGTGAAGTAAGCAAGACAACAACAAATATATGATATCACTTATACGTGGAATCCAAAAACAATGATAGAAATGAACTTATATACAGAACAGAAACAGACACACAGACACAGAAAAGAAACATGGTTACCAAAGGGGAAAGGAGGGGGGAGGAGTAAATTAGGAGTTTGGGATTAACATATACACTATTATATATAAAGTGGATCACCAACAAGGACCTCCTGTATAGCACAGGGAACTATACTCAATATTTTGTAAGAACCTAGAAGGGAAAAGTATCTGAAAAATATGTATGTGTGTGTATAACGGAATCACTTCGCTATACACCTGAACCTAACACAACTGAAACTAACACAACAGTTTAAATCAACTATAATCTTTTTTTAAATGGGAAAAAAAAGTAAAATAGGACACCAAAATCACAGAATGTGGGGCAGGGGGGTAAAATAACGTAGACCTCTTAGAATGAGTTTGAACCTATATGACTACCAGTCTAAAGCAAGTAGATACAGTTATCGGTTAATGGACATGAAAACCAGGGTAACCACAAATCAAAAACTTACAATAGATTCACAGGAATTGGGGGAAAAAAACAGGGACTCAAGCATAATACCAAAAAAACTCCCATCAAACCATAGAAGGAAAAACAAAAAGAAGGAGAAAGGAGCAAAGAAGAACTACAAAGTCAACTGGAAAAAAAAGGTTTAAAATGACAATAAATACATACTTATCAGTAATTACTTTAAATGTCAATGGCCAACATGCCCCAATCAAAAGACATTGAGTGGCAGATGGGAGAAAAAAAATGGACCTTCAATATGCAGCCTATAAGAGACCCACTTTATGGTGAAAGACACACATAGATTGAAAGGGAGGGGATGGAAAAAGGTATTTCATGCAAATGGAAATGAAAAGAAAGCGAGGGGAGGCAATACTCATATCAGACACAATAGACTCTAAACCAAAGTCCATAAAGAAAGACAAAGAAGGACACTATATAGTGATACAGGGATCAGTACAAGAGGATATTACACTGGTTAACATATATGCACCCAATATAGGAACACTTAAATACATAGAATAAATACAAGCAGATATAAAGGGAGAAATTAACAGGAACACGATTATACCAGGAGATTTTAATATCCCTTTGACATCAATGGACATATCTTCCAGACAGAAAAATCAGTAAGACAACAGAGATCATAAGTGACATAATAGAACAGTTGGACTTAAGTGTATCTACAGGACACTACATCCAAAAAAACCCAAAACACACATTCTGTTCAAGTGCCTATGGAACATTCTCTAGGACCACATACTCAGACACAAAACAGTCCTCAACAGGTTTAAGAGGACTGAAATTATTTCAAACATCTTTTGTGACCACAAATGTATAAGAGTAGACATCAACCACAGAGAGAAAAACAGGAATAAAGTGATCACATGGAGACTAAACAGCATGCTTCTAAAAAAACAAGTGGGTCAACAATAAAATCAAAGGGGAAATCAGAAAATACCTCGAGACAAATAACAATGAACCTCACAGCATCTATGGGATGCAGAAAAAGCGGTTCTAACAGGGAAGTTCATAGTGATACATGCCTTCCTCAAAACACAAGAAAAATCTCAAACAACCTAACTTACCACCTAAAATAATTATAAAAAGAAGAACTAATAGAACTCAAAGTCAGCAGAAAGAAAGAAATAAGATCAGAGAGGAAATATATAAAAGAGAGATAAAAAAATAGGAAAGATCAAGAAAACCAAGAGCTGTCACTTTTGAAAATTTAAACAAAATTGATAAAACTCTAGCTAGGCTCACTAAGAAGAAAAGAAAGAGAACACAAATAATCAAAATGAGAGATGAAAGAGGAGAAATGACAATCAGTACCACAGAAATACAAAAAACCATAAGAAAATACTACAGTTATGTTCCAACATACTGGAAAACCTAGAAGAACTGGACAAGTTTCTAGAAATATACAGTCTTCCAAAACTGAGTCAGGAAGAAACAGGTTATTTGAACAGACCAATCACTAGAAGCGAATAGAATCAGTTTAAAAAAAAAAAAAAACAATCCCTGCAAACAAAACTCCAGGACCAGATGGCTTCACTGGGGAATTCTATCAAACATACAAAAACTTATACTGATCCTTCTCAAACACTTCCAAAAGATTGAAGAGGAGGAAACCCTCTAAAAGGCTTTCTATGAAGCCACCATCACCCTGATACAAAACCAGAGACACTACAAAAGAAACAAAATTACAGGCCAATATCTTTGATGAATACAGATGCAAAAATCCTCAACAAAATATGAGCAAAGCAAATCTGACAATATATAAAAAGGATCATACACCATGATAAAGTTGGATTCATTCCAGTGTTGCAAGGATTGTTCATCATATACAAATCAATCAATTTGATACACCACAGCAACAAAAGGAAAGACAAAACAATATGATCAATGCAGAAAAAGCATTTGATGAAATGTATTCATGATAAAAACTCTCACCAAAGTGGGTATACATGGAACATATATCAACATAATAAAGGCCATTTATGATGAACCCGTAGCCAACATAGTACTCAGTGGTGAAAAGCTAAAAGCCATTCTGCTAAATTCAGGATTCCAAGACAAGGATCCCACTCTCACCACTTCTATCCCACATAGTATTGGAAGTCCTAGCCACAGCAATCAGACAATAAAAAGAAATAAAAAGTTATTCAAATTGAAAGGGAAGAGGTAAAACAGTCACTATTTGCAGATGACATGATACTCCTCTATACATAGAAAACCCTAAAGGTGCCACACAAAAACTATTAGAAGAAATAAGTGAATTCAGCAAGGTGGCAGGATACAAGGTTAATATAGAGAAATCGGTTGCATTTCTTTATGCTAACAATGAAATATCAGAAAGAGAAATTTTTAAAAATCCCATTCAAAATCATGTCAGAAAAAACAATAAAATTTCTAGGAATAAATTTAACCAAGGAAGTGAAAGACCTGTCTGTTGAAAACTACAAAATATCGATAAAGGAAACTGAAGATGATGAAAAGTAATGGAGAGATATCCTTTGGTCTTGGATTAGAAGAATTCATATTGTTAAAATGTCCATACTACCCAAAGCAATCTATAGATTTAATGTGATCCCTATCAAAATACCCGTGACATTTTTCACAGAACTAGAACAAATAATCCTAAAGTTTATATGGAACCACAAAAAGACCTCGAATTGCTAAGGCAATCCTGAGGAAAGAGAAAAAAGCTGGAGGCATATTCCTCCCAGACTTCAGACAATACTACGAAGCTACAGTAATCGAAACAGCATGGTACTGGCACAAAAACAGACATACAGAACAATGACATAGAATAGACAGCCCAGATAAAACCCACACACCCTTGGTCAATTAATCTTTGACAAACAGGCAAGAATATACAATGGAGAAAAGAGTCTCTTTAGCAAGTGGTGTCGGGAAACCTGGACACTTACATGTAAATCAATGAAATTAGAACACGCCCTCACACCATATACAAAAATAAACTCAAAGTTTAGGTTTAAGGACCTAATATAAGACATGACACCAGAAAACTCCTAGAAGAGAACATAGGCAAAATATTCTCAGACAAAAATTGTAGCAATATTTTCATAGATCAGTGTCCCAAGACAAAAAGAGTTAAAAGCAAATATAAACAAATGGGACCTAATTAAACTTACAAGCTTTGGCACAGTAAAGAAAACCATCAACAAAACGAAAAGACCACTTATGGAATGGGAGAAAATATTTGTAAACGATATGACCAACAAGGGGTTAATACCCAAGCTATACAGGGACTTTTCGGGTGTTCCAGTGGTTAAGACTCCAGGCTTCCAATGCAGGGGGCTCAGGTTCTATCCCTAGTTGGGGAGCTAAGATCCCACATGCAGTGTGGCATGGCCAAAAAAAAAAAAAAAGGTGTATACATACATATGCACACACACACACCTCATACAACTCAGTAACAACAACAAAAAACAGTCAAAAATGGGCAGAAGACTCAAATAGATATTTCTTCAAAGGCATACAGGTGGCCAACAGGCACATGAAGAGTTGTTTCACATCACTAAGTATTAGAGAAATGCAAATAAAAACCACAATGAAGCATCATCTCACACCAGTCAGAATGGCCATTGTCAAAAACTCTACAAATAATAAATGCTGGAGAGTGAGTGGAGAAAATGAAACCCTCCTACAGTGTTGGTGGGAATGTACATTGGTGCAGCCACTATGGAAAACAGGCTAGAGGTTCCTTAAAAAGCTAAAAATTGAACGACCACATTATCCAGCAATCCCACTTCTAGACATATGTCTGGCAAAGACGAAAACTCTAATTTGAAAAGATACATACACCCCAATGTTCACAGCAGCACTATTTACAATAGTCAACACATGGAAGCAACTCAGATGTCCATCAGCAGATGAATAAAGAGGTGGTATGCACATATACACACTCACACACACACACACACTGAAACACAGACACAATGGAATATTAGTCAGCCATAAAAAGGAATGAAATACTGCCACTGGCAGCAACATGGATAAACCAAGAGCTTATCATACTAAGTGAAGTAAGCAAGACAACAACAAATATATGATATCACTTATACGTGGAATCCAAAAACAATGATAGAAATGAACTTATATACAGAACAGAAACAGACACACAGACACAGAAAAGAAACATGGTTACCAAAGGGGAAAGGAGGGGGGAGGAGTAAATTAGGAGTTTGGGATTAACATATACACTATTATATATAAAGTGGATCACCAACAAGGACCTCCTGTATAGCACAGGGAACTATACTCAATATTTTGTAAGAACCTAGAAGGGAAAAGTATCTGAAAAATATGTATGTGTGTGTATAACGGAATCACTTCGCTATACACCTGAACCTAACACAACTGAAACTAACACAACAGTTTAAATCAACTATAATCTTTTTTTAAATGGGAAAAAAAAGTAAAATAGGACACCAAAATCACAGAATGTGGGGCAGGGGGGTAAAATAACGTAGACCTCTTAGAATGAGTTTGAACCTATATGACTACCAGTCTAAAGCAAGTAGATACAGTTATCGGTTAATGGACATGAAAACCAGGGTAACCACAAATCAAAAACTTACAATAGATTCACAGGAATTGGGGGAAAAAAACAGGGACTCAAGCATAATACCAAAAAAACTCCCATCAAACCATAGAAGGAAAAACAAAAAGAAGGAGAAAGGAGCAAAGAAGAACTACAAAGTCAACTGGAAAAAAAAGGTTTAAAATGACAATAAATACATACTTATCAGTAATTACTTTAAATGTCAATGGCCAACATGCCCCAATCAAAAGACATTGAGTGGCAGATGGGAGAAAAAAAATGGACCTTCAATATGCAGCCTATAAGAGACCCACTTTATGGTGAAAGACACACATAGATTGAAAGGGAGGGGATGGAAAAAGGTATTTCATGCAAATGGAAATGAAAAGAAAGCGAGGGGAGGCAATACTCATATCAGACACAATAGACTCTAAACCAAAGTCCATAAAGAAAGACAAAGAAGGACACTATATAGTGATACAGGGATCAGTACAAGAGGATATTACACTGGTTAACATATATGCACCCAATATAGGAACACTTAAATACATAGAATAAATACAAGCAGATATAAAGGGAGAAATTAACAGGAACACGATTATACCAGGAGATTTTAATATCCCTTTGACATCAATGGACATATCTTCCAGACAGAAAAATCAGTAAGACAACAGAGATCATAAGTGACATAATAGAACAGTTGGACTTAAGTGTATCTACAGGACACTACATCCAAAAAAACCCAAAACACACATTCTGTTCAAGTGCCTATGGAACATTCTCTAGGACCACATACTCAGACACAAAACAGTCCTCAACAGGTTTAAGAGGACTGAAATTATTTCAAACATCTTTTGTGACCACAAATGTATAAGAGTAGACATCAACCACAGAGAGAAAAACAGGAATAAAGTGATCACATGGAGACTAAACAGCATGCTTCTAAAAAAACAAGTGGGTCAACAATAAAATCAAAGGGGAAATCAGAAAATACCTCGAGACAAATAACAATGAACCTCACAGCATCTATGGGATGCAGAAAAAGCGGTTCTAACAGGGAAGTTCATAGTGATACATGCCTTCCTCAAAACACAAGAAAAATCTCAAACAACCTAACTTACCACCTAAAATAATTATAAAAAGAAGAACTAATAGAACTCAAAGTCAGCAGAAAGAAAGAAATAAGATCAGAGAGGAAATATATAAAAGAGAGATAAAAAAATAGGAAAGATCAAGAAAACCAAGAGCTGTCATTTTTGAAAATTTAAACAAAATTGATAAAACTCTAGCTAGGCTCACTAAGAAGAAAAGAAAGAGAACACAAATAAACAAAATGAGAGATGAAAGAGGAGAAATGACAATCAGTACCACAGAAATACAAAAAACCATAAGAAAATACTACAGTTATGTTCCAACATACTGGAAAACCTAGAAGAACTGGACAAGTTTCTAGAAATATACAGTCTTCCAAAACTGAGTCAGGAAGAAACAGGTTATTTGAACAGACCAATCACTAGAAGCGAATAGAATCTGTTTAAAAAAAAAAAAAAAAACAATCCCTGCAAACAAAACTCCAGGACCAGATGGCTTCACTGGGGAATTCTATCAAACATACAAAAACTTATACTGATCCTTCTCAAACACTTCCAAAAGATTGAAGAGGAGGAAACCCTCTAAAAGGCTTTCTATGAAGCCACCATCACCCTGATACAAAACCAGAGACACTACAAAAGAAACAAAATTACAGGCCAATATCTTTGATGAATACAGATGCAAAAATCCTCAACAAAATATGAGCAAAGCAAATCTGACAATATATAAAAAGGATCATACACCATGATAAAGTTGGATTCATTCCAGTGTTGCAAGGATTGTTCATCATATACAAATCAATCAATTTGATACACCACAGCAACAAAAGGAAAGACAAAACAATATGATCAATGCAGAAAAAGCATTTGATGAAATGTATTCATGATAAAAACTCTCACCAAAGTGGGTATACATGGAACATATATCAACATAATAAAGGCCATTTATGATGAACCCGTAGCCAACATAGTACTCAGTGGTGAAAAGCTAAAAGCCATTCTGCTAAATTCAGGATTCCAAGACAAGGATCCCACTCTCACCACTTCTATGCCACATAGTATTGGAAGTCCTAGCCACAGCAATCAGACAATAAAAAGAAATAAAAAGTTATTCAAATTGAAAGGGAAGAGGTAAAACAGTCACTATTTGCAGATGACATGATACTCCTCTATACATAGAAAACCCTAAAGGTGCCACACAAAAACTATTAGAAGAAATAAGTGAATTCAGCAAGGTGGCAGGATACAAGGTTAATATAGAGAAATCGGTTGCATTTCTTTATGCTAACAATGAAATATCAGAAAGAGAAATTTTTAAAAATCCCATTCAAAATCATGTCAGAAAAAACAATAAAATTTCTAGGAATAAATTTAACCAAGGAAGTGAAAGACCTGTCTGTTGAAAACTACAAAATATCGATAAAGGAAACTGAAGATGATGAAAAGTAATGGAGAGATATCCTTTGGTCTTGGATTAGAAGAATTCATATTGTTAAAATGTCCATACTACCCAAAGCAATCTATAGATTTAATGTGATCCCTATCAAAATACCCGTGACATTTTTCACAGAACTAGAACAAATAATCCTAAAGTTCATATGGAACCACAAAAAGACCTCGAATTGCTAAGGCAATCCTGAGGAAAGAGAAAAAAGCTGGAGGCATATTCCTCCCAGACTTCAGACAATACTACGAAGCTACAGTAATCGAAACAGCATGGTACTGGCACAAAAACAGACATACAGAACAATGACATAGAATAGACAGCCCAGATAAAACCCACACACCCTTGGTCAATTAATCTTTGACAAACAGGCAAGAATATACAATGGAGAAAAGAGTCTCTTTAGCAAGTGGTGTCGGGAAACCTGGACACTTACATGTAAATCAATGAAATTAGAACACGCCCTCACACCATATACAAAAATAAACTCAAAGTTTAGGTTTAAGGACCTAATATAAGACATGACACCAGAAAACTCCTAGAAGAGAACATAGGCAAAATATTCTCAGACAAAAATTGTAGCAATATTTTCATAGATCAGTGTCCCAAGACAAAAAGAGTTAAAAGCAAATATAAACAAATGGGACCTAATTAAACTTACAAGCTTTGGCACAGTAAAGAAAACCATCAACAAAACGAAAAGACCACTTATGGAATGGGAGAAAATATTTGTAAACGATATGACCAACAAGGGGTTAATACCCAAGCTATACAGGGACTTTTCGGGTGTTCCAGTGGTTAAGACTCCAGGCTTCCAATGCAGGGGGCTCAGGTTCTATCCCTAGTTGGGGAGCTAAGATCCCACATGCAGTGTGGCATGGCCAAAAAAAAAAAAAAAGGTGTATACATACATATGCACACACACACACCTCATACAACTCAGTAACAACAACAAAAAACAGTCAAAAATGGGCAGAAGACTCAAATAGATATTTCTTCAAAGGCATACAGGTGGCCAACAGGCACATAAAGAGTTGTTTCACATCACTAAGTATTAGAGAAATGCAAATAAAAACCACAATGAAGCATCATCTCACACCAGTCAGAATGGCCATTGTCAAAAACTCTACAAATAATAAATGCTGGAGAGAGAGTGGAGAAAAGGAAACCCTCCTACAGTGTTGGTGGGAATGTACATTGGTGCAGCCACTATGGAAAACAGGCTAGAGGTTCCTTAAAAAGCTAAAAATTGAACGACCACATTATCCAGCAATCCCACTTCTAGACATATGTCTGGCAAAGACGAAAACTCTAATCTGAAAAGATACATACACCCCAATGTTCACAGCAGCACTATTTACAATAGTCAACACATGGAAGCAACTCAGATGTCCATCAGCAGATGAATAAAGAGGTGGTATGCACAT
This sequence comes from Mesoplodon bidens, assembly GCF_964165515.1. Lineage (NCBI taxonomy): Eukaryota > Metazoa > Chordata > Mammalia > Artiodactyla > Ziphiidae > Mesoplodon > Mesoplodon bidens. The sequence continues at coordinate 109,767,210 of NC_138161.1, read as the reverse complement.
ATACACACTCACACACACACACACACTGAAACACAGACACAATGGAATATTAGTCAGCCATAAAAAGGAATGAAATACTGCCACTGGCAGCAACATGGATGAACCAAGAGCTTATCATACTAAGTGAAGTAAGCAAGACAACAACAAATATATGATATCACTTATACGTGGAATCCAAAAACAATGATAGAAATGAACTTATATACAGAACAGAAACAGACACACAGACACAGAAAAGAAACATGGTTACCAAAGGGGAAAGGAGGGGGGAGGAGTAAATTAGGAGTTTGGGATTAACATATACACTATTATATATAAAGTGGATCACCAACAAGGACCTCCTGTATAGCACAGGGAACTATACTCAATATTTTGTAAGAACCTAGAAGGGAAAAGTATCTGAAAAATATGTATGTGTGTGTATAACGGAATCACTTCGCTATACACCTGAACCTAACACAACTGAAACTAACACAACAGTTTAAATCAACTATAATCTTTTTTTAAATGGGAAAAAAAAGTAAAATAGGACACCAAAATCACAGAATGTGGGGCAGGGGGGTAAAATAACGTAGACCTCTTAGAATGAGTTTGAACCTATATGACTACCAGTCTAAAGCAAGTAGATACAGTTATCGGTTAATGGACATGAAAACCAGGGTAACCACAAATCAAAAACTTACAATAGATTCACAGGAATTGGGGGAAAAAAACAGGGACTCAAGCATAATACCAAAAAAACTCCCATCAAACCATAGAAGGAAAAACAAAAAGAAGGAGAAAGGAGCAAAGAAGAACTACAAAGTCAACTGGAAAAAAAAGGTTTAAAATGACAATAAATACATACTTATCAGTAATTACTTTAAATGTCAATGGCCAACATGCCCCAATCAAAAGACATTGAGTGGCAGATGGGAGAAAAAAAATGGACCTTCAATATGCAGCCTATAAGAGACCCACTTTATGGTGAAAGACACACATAGATTGAAAGGGAGGGGATGGAAAAAGGTATTTCATGCAAATGGAAATGAAAAGAAAGCGAGGGGAGGCAATACTCATATCAGACACAATAGACTCTAAACCAAAGTCCATAAAGAAAGACAAAGAAGGACACTATATAGTGATACAGGGATCAGTACAAGAGGATATTACACTGGTTAACATATATGCACCCAATATAGGAACACTTAAATACACAGAATAAATACAAGCAGATATAAAGGGAGAAATTAACAGGAACACGATTATACCAGGAGATTTTAATATCCCTTTGACATCAATGGACATATCTTCCAGACAGAAAAATCAGTAAGACAACAGAGATCATAAGTGACATAATAGAACAGTTGGACTTAAGTGTATCTACAGGACACTACATCCAAAAAAACCCAAAACACACATTCTGTTCAAGTGCCTATGGAACATTCTCTAGGACCACATACTCAGACACAAAACAGTCCTCAACAGGTTTAAGAGGACTGAAATTATTTCAAACATCTTTTGTGACCACAAATGTATAAGAGTAGACATCAACCACAGAGAGAAAAACAGGAATAAAGTGATCACATGGAGACTAAACAGCATGCTTCTAAAAAAACAAGTGGGTCAACAATAAAATCAAAGGGGAAATCAGAAAATACCTCGAGACAAATAACAATGAACCTCACAGCATCTATGGGATGCAGAAAAAGCGGTTCTAACAGGGAAGTTCATAGTGATACATGCCTTCCTCAAAACACAAGAAAAATCTCAAACAACCTAACTTACCACCTAAAATAATTATAAAAAGAAGAACTAATAGAACTCAAAGTCAGCAGAAAGAAAGAAATAAGATCAGAGAGGAAATATATAAAAGAGAGATAAAAAAATAGGAAAGATCAAGAAAACCAAGAGCTGTCATTTTTGAAAATTTAAACAAAATTGATAAAACTCTAGCTAGGCTCACTAAGAAGAAAAGAAAGAGAACACAAATAAACAAAATGAGAGATGAAAGAGGAGAAATGACAATCAGTACCACAGAAATACAAAAAACCATAAGAAAATACTACAGTTATGTTCCAACATACTGGAAAACCTAGAAGAACTGGACAAGTTTCTAGAAATATACAGTCTTCCAAAACTGAGTCAGGAAGAAACAGGTTATTTGAACAGACCAATCACTAGAAGCGAATAGAATCTGTTTAAAAAAAAAAAAAAAAACAATCCCTGCAAACAAAACTCCAGGACCAGATGGCTTCACTGGGGAATTCTATCAAACATACAAAAACTTATACTGATCCTTCTCAAACACTTCCAAAAGATTGAAGAGGAGGAAACCCTCTAAAAGGCTTTCTATGAAGCCACCATCACCCTGATACAAAACCAGAGACACTACAAAAGAAACAAAATTACAGGCCAATATCTTTGATGAATACAGATGCAAAAATCCTCAACAAAATATGAGCAAAGCAAATCTGACAATATATAAAAAGGATCATACACCATGATAAAGTTGGATTCATTCCAGTGTTGCAAGGATTGTTCATCATATACAAATCAATCAATTTGATACACCACAGCAACAAAAGGAAAGACAAAACAATATGATCAATGCAGAAAAAGCATTTGATGAAATGTATTCATGATAAAAACTCTCACCAAAGTGGGTATACATGGAACATATATCAACATAATAAAGGCCATTTATGATGAACCCGTAGCCAACATAGTACTCAGTGGTGAAAAGCTAAAAGCCATTCTGCTAAATTCAGGATTCCAAGACAAGGATCCCACTCTCACCACTTCTATGCCACATAGTATTGGAAGTCCTAGCCACAGCAATCAGACAATAAAAAGAAATAAAAAGTTATTCAAATTGAAAGGGAAGAGGTAAAACAGTCACTATTTGCAGATGACATGATACTCCTCTATACATAGAAAACCCTAAAGGTGCCACACAAAAACTATTAGAAGAAATAAGTGAATTCAGCAAGGTGGCAGGATACAAGGTTAATATAGAGAAATCGGTTGCATTTCTTTATGCTAACAATGAAATATCAGAAAGAGAAATTTTTAAAAATCCCATTCAAAATCATGTCAGAAAAAACAATAAAATTTCTAGGAATAAATTTAACCAAGGAAGTGAAAGACCTGTCTGTTGAAAACTACAAAATATCGATAAAGGAAACTGAAGATGATGAAAAGTAATGGAGAGATATCCTTTGGTCTTGGATTAGAAGAATTCATATTGTTAAAATGTCCATACTACCCAAAGCAATCTATAGATTTAATGTGATCCCTATCAAAATACCCGTGACATTTTTCACAGAACTAGAACAAATAATCCTAAAGTTCATATGGAACCACAAAAAGACCTCGAATTGCTAAGGCAATCCTGAGGAAAGAGAAAAAAGCTGGAGGCATATTCCTCCCAGACTTCAGACAATACTACGAAGCTACAGTAATCGAAACAGCATGGTACTGGCACAAAAACAGACATACAGAACAATGACATAGAATAGACAGCCCAGATAAAACCCACACACCCTTGGTCAATTAATCTTTGACAAACAGGCAAGAATATACAATGGAGAAAAGAGTCTCTTTAGCAAGTGGTGTCGGGAAACCTGGACACTTACATGTAAATCAATGAAATTAGAACACGCCCTCACACCATATACAAAAATAAACTCAAAGTTTAGGTTTAAGGACCTAATATAAGACATGACACCAGAAAACTCCTAGAAGAGAACATAGGCAAAATATTCTCAGACAAAAATTGTAGCAATATTTTCATAGATCAGTGTCCCAAGACAAAAAGAGTTAAAAGCAAATATAAACAAATGGGACCTAATTAAACTTACAAGCTTTGGCACAGTAAAGAAAACCATCAACAAAACGAAAAGACCACTTATGGAATGGGAGAAAATATTTGTAAACGATATGACCAACAAGGGGTTAATACCCAAGCTATACAGGGACTTTTCGGGTGTTCCAGTGGTTAAGACTCCAGGCTTCCAATGCAGGGGGCTCAGGTTCTATCCCTAGTTGGGGAGCTAAGATCCCACATGCTATGTGGCATGGTCAAAAAAAATGCATATACATATATATGTATACACACACACACATACACACAAACACTCATACACACACAAACACACACCTCATACAACTAAGTATCAAAAATATAGTCAAAAAATAGGCAGAAGACTCAAAGAGATTTCTTCAAAGACATACAGGTGGCCAACAGGCCCATGAACAGATTTTTCACATCACTAATTATGAGAGAAATGCAAATAAAAGACGCAATGAAGCATCATCTCACACCAGTCAGAATGGCCATTGTCAAAAAGTCTACCAATATTAAATGCTGAAGAGGGTGTCGAGAAAAGGAAACCCTCCTACAGTTTTGGTAAATTGGTGCAGCCACTATGCAAAACAGTATGGAGGTTCCTTAAAAAGCTAAAAATTGAACTACCACATGAGCCAGCAATCCCACCTCTGGACATGTGCTGGCAAATACGAAAACTCTAATTTGAAAAGATACATACACCCGAATGTTCATAGCAACAGTATTTACCATAGCCAAGACATGGAAACAACTCAGATGTCCATCAGCAGATGAATGGATAAAGATGTGGTATATATATACAATGGAATATTACTCAGCCATAAAAAAGAATGAAATACTGCCATTTGCAGCAACATGGATGAACCTAGAGATTATCATACTAAGTGAAGTAAGCCAGACAAAGACAAATATATGATATTACTTATACATGGAATCTAAAAAACAACGATAGAAATGAACTTATATACAAAACAGAAATAGACACAGAGACACAGAAAACAAACTTATGGTTACCAAAGGGGATAGGATGGGGGAGGAATAAATTAGGAGTGTGGGATTAACAGATACAAAATACTATACATAAGATATATATGCAACAAGGATTTAGTGTATAGCACAGGGAACTATATTCAGTCTTGCAATAACCTATAATAGAAAATAATCTGAAATACATATATCTGAATGACTTTGCTGTACACCTGAAACTAACACAATATTTTAAATCAACAATACTTTAATAAATAGCTAAATAAAAATAAAATCCAACCTGGCATCTTCGTATTCTAGGGAGTCACCGAGGGGGTGGGGAAGCCCCTCAGGCATAGTCTGGGTGAGGCAACTGGAGTCTGGGTGACTGCCCTTGACCTCCCTACTCAGTGGGGGAGTCTGAAACCTGTGCTTGCTGTCACTTGGTACCAAATGGCAAGAAAGTGGAAAATGTATGAAGTGCAGAGAGTGGTTGCTGCCTCACGTCTGTGGATCTGCCTTCAGGGGAAGAGCTCCCTTTGATCTACATCCAGTCTTTCTAGTCAACAGCCTTTGAAGATGAAGGGACAAATGGCCTGGTCCTGTGCTTCCCGAAATGAGCCCAAAGTCAGGTGTGGCTCTGTCTAGAGCCCCCTTCCTGCTCCTTTGCTCTATTTCTTCTTTCCCACCTCCTGCTCCTCCATGACTGCTCAGCTCAGGGCCAGAGGAAGGCTTCTCTGAACTCCCACCTGAGGTTAGATATCCCTCCTCTGTCACCCACAACACTTGTGCATCCCTCTGTAACAGTGTGGAGAATTTCGTGTCAAGGGTTTCTTGTAAGAGAAAGCAGTCACACTGAGCAGAGGGCTCCATCTCCTGCACAGCAGGCATTTAGGAGGTCCGGGACCCTATGACTCGTAGCATCCTACAGTCCCCGGCCTGGCCTGCAGAGGGAAGCAGGAATCCAGGGGCCCCTCGACAGGCGGCTGTGGGGCCTGGACTATCGGGGGGAAAGGACAGAGAAGTTCTAGGGCCTGTTTTAAGAAAAGAGTCATGAGTGAGGGATCCAGAGTATGGGGGGCATGTGGAGACATGAGGAGTTTTCCAGAAAGTATAAGAGATGATGACACTGGTGGCAGGGCATTATGAATGGGATCACCTTTCCCCTTTTTCACAGAACATAAATAGAGATTGACCTTGCTGTTGCATTTAACTTTGGCTGCTGGACTACATGATGTTGGATGCCACAAAAGGCTGGGACTGGGTCACGTGGGGCCCACGGGTTTGTTGGCCAGACACCACTGTAACCTTGCTGCCTTGCCAATCTTCCAACTCTGCTGGTAATCTCTGCACAGCTCGAAGGCAGGAACCCCTGCATCCTTGTGCCCCTAGCACCCTGACACATGGTGGGCACTCATTCAATCTTTGTCATTTGATTGCATGAATAAGTGAAAACCATGCTCAAAACTTGAGTAGAGAAGAGAAATGGTACCAATGGGTTTTGGAACAAGAGGGAAGAGTGGAGAGAGGCCCAGAGTTGCCCACATCATAGAATCCCAGTAAGGGCCAAAGGAGGGGCAATGGAAGAGCACTGGGCAACTGGGAGGATGCAGCATTAGAGCCAAATTGGGGGAGATGGGTGGAGGCCCACAAGTCAACACTCATGCCAGGAAAGCTCCCTCTGTGTCCCCATTTAATGAATATTCTGCACTCACATTGGTCCTTTCTTCAAGCTAAATTAATTCCTGGGACTTGACAGTCCCTGTGGCAATTGTTTTGCCCATAAATTTCCAGTATCTCATTAGAGGATGCCCGCAAATGTTCCCTTAGCCCTGCTCAGTGGGACCGAGGAGGATAATCCTGAGGTGCAGGTAGAGTGGGAAAGAGAGGCTTGGAGAGGTAGTGAGCTCCACGTCACTGAAGGTATGCCAGCAGAGGCTGCACAGCCTCTTGTGAGAGAACGTGAGATGAATGTTGAGCAACAGATGGGAGCTCGAATGGCCTGAGCTTGGTGTTCCTGATGACCCTGAAATTCTCGATTTCCAAGCCTATTCCCTGCCCTTTTCTCCACAATTAACCTCATTAAGAAACATTTACCCTCTACACCTGAGCATTTTCAGGTTCCAGTTCTAGAGGCTCTGCCTACTTCTAGAAAGGAGACTCCTCTCTAAAAACTACAGGACCAGGATCCTATGAAAATCCCTTCCATACTCTCATCACTCTCCCTTCCCCGCTTTCCATGTGGTAATCTTAACTTCTTGTAAGAAGTACTACAGAAAGTCACACTAGGCATCCCACAGGCAAACAGAGATCCGGAAGGGAGGGAATGGTTTGGGGAAGGGGAATCAGGCTGGGTCTGGCTTGAAAGTTAGTGAAAAGGGGCTTGATGGAAACTCATGCTGCCGTAGGGATTTGATTTGTAGTTCTAGCCCATGTGCTGCTCAGCTCCCAGTTCAAGGCACACACGTGGGCTGAAACCCTGAGAAGGGAGGGGGATTAATAAAAGCCGCTTTAGAAAGCAAAAGAATCCTTTAAAACAATTACAGCCAACATTAAAAATAAGGTTAATGATCTTAGCAAAATGGAGAAAGAACCATCCTGACCCAACCAAGGTAACATTTACCAGTGCCAGACAGTGCTTGCTGTGATTTCCTTTTCTTAAAAAAAAGAAAAAGAAAAAAAAAAAAGATGTCATCAACAAACACTATAGATGCTCTGGACTACAGCTGAGTGAGTGTAATCCAGGAAGTCTTTGGTCACAGACTGACACCAGGTTGGCTTAAGCCCCCTCTGGGTTCAGCTTGCAGGGAAGCACAGGAGCCCCACTAGCCTCAGGTCTGGAGTGTGTAACAACTATAGACACACCATCCAGCTGTTTCCTGCTGTACAAATGGCAGTGGGGCCTTTCTCTCTGAAATAAGGGTATTAAACCCAGTTACCCTCTTCCCTTTCCAGCCCTCCTTTCACTTCCACTCCCTCTTGGGATAAATGGAGTGACAGGGGAAGTATGCAAATGGGAGCCTTCCTGTACATGTTCAGAGGACTTCACAGTTCATAAACAAGCTCTTACAGAGGGTCTTCACTTTCACAACCTCATTTAGCCTTACAACAGTGTACCAACCACCTCCCCCCGCCATCAAAGATGGAAAGGAAAGGACCATTATCCCCATGGTACATATAAGATAAACTGAAGCTCACAGAGGTCAAGTGCTTTGCTTAAGCTTGCCTAGCCTGAAAGTTGTAGAACTGGTATGATAGCAAAGGACTCCTGGCTTGCAACTTTTCTATCATTCAACAGTCTTTATTTGGTTCCTGCTGTGTATCAAACATTATTCAAGGCACTAGAGATATAGCACTGATCAGGAGAGACATGGTCCCTGCCCTCGTGGAGCTTATCTTCTAATGGAAAGAGACAGGTAACAAAGAAATAAACCAATAAACAAGCAAGATCATCTTACACAGCGATGAGTGGTATAAAGGTGATTTCATAGTGACTGGAGTGGGAGGTGATGCTTTAGAACTAATGGTCAGGGAAGTAGGTGACATTTGAACCAAGAACTGAACAAGGAGGAGACAGCCCTATGAAACCCTGGGGGAAGAGGATGCCCGGCAGAGGGAACAGCAATAGCAAAGGCACCAGGGAAGGAAAAAGACTGTCAGAGGGCCAGCGTAGCTGAGGACAGAGAGGAGGGCCAGGGAGGGAGGTGGGGTCAGAATGAGAGGTCATATCAGGAGGGCCGCATCTTCCACAGGAAGGAATGAGGTTTTATCCAAAGTGTGATGGGAAGACACTGGAGAATTTGAAGTAGGGAAGTGACATGATCTGGTCATTATATAGAAAGTAGAGTATAGGTGGGCAAGTGTGTCAGGAGGAAGACTAGTTAGGAGGTGATAAAACAGTTTAGGCAAAAGGTGATAGAAAGATGGAGGCTTGAACTAGTGACCAGTTAAGGTGGAATAAGAAATGAAAGAACAGGATATATTTTGAAGGGGCAGCAGCTAGGCCTTGCCAAGGAAAAGGGCTGAGGCAGGCTGGTATGAAAAAAAGAGGGGGATTACAGCTTTCTCCTGTGTTTTCAGCTCGAGCAATTTGATGCCTGCCTTTATTAAGATAGAGAAGGCTTAGAGAGAAGCAGCCCCTTTTTTTTTTTCCCCTTTAGGGGAGAAGAAATCATGTCTTGCTGAAAACAAATGTGAGATTTTTAAAAAAAAAACAACCAAGTAGAAGTTTCAAACATACTGTCAGAGTTCAGGGGAGAGACTGGTTATGGGCTATCCATCTGAGAGTCAGATTTGTGGTTTCAGGATGGTTAAGTGAGGCCTATTGTACCCACTTCCTTATTCTCTTGAAAATCACCTCCAAAACAAAATAAAACAAAAACCTGAAATAAAACTCCAAGTCTGATGAAGTGAGGAGAAGTCTGTAACTTCAAACCACAATATATGAAGATGGGAAGTAGACAGAGGGACGAGAAATGATTTAGCAGAGAGGAGAAAGCCCAAATCTAAACTCCTGAAGTCAGGGGGTACCAGCAGGAAGGAATCTGGTCCACCTTGCAGAACCCCTGTGAAGAACAGTAGGGGGCACTAGATAAGAAAGATGGGGGTGACGCCAGGGAAATGGGGGCTGAAAACAGGGAGAGGATTTTGAAAATCCATGTGAGGAAAAGTAGTCCTTGCCCAGATACTCACCAATGAGTACCCTTTCCCCAATCTGGCAGGACACTGGAACTTTGTTTTCTGAATAATGAACCAGGGAGGCCTGAGAGTGGGAGGGCAGTGACGAAGCCCTAAGTACAACAGACTAAACAAGAATTTGTAACCTGACAGATGAGCCTGCCCCAGCCTCTTCCCTAGAAGCTAGGCATCTATCCTTGGGCAGGCAGGAAGAGGAGGAGCTTTCTATTCTCTAGAGAAACTGAAGTGCCCAGTACCCACAGCTACTGACTTTGGGACCCCAAGTGAAAATACCATGGACCTCCTGCTCACCCCACAAGGCAGCTTGCCAGTCTCCTACATCCCACCTGTGCCTTAGTTTCCCATAACATTTGGATGCAAAGGCACAGTCAAGTTCCATCAAATATTTGAGGAAAACCTCCAACACAAAACAGATCAAGACAATCGAAAAAAGGCACCCAGAAGAAGTAGATATACCCAGAGATAAAGAAAATGTCAAAATAAATGATAATATCCTCAGAAAGAAGAGACAGTATTAAATTCATGAGACACAAATAGAAGCTATTAAAAAAAGGAACAGCCAGAGATCATAACATATTCTCGGAAATTAGAAATGATACTAAAATAAAAAAATTAATAATAGGGTTGAGTGATAAATCTGGGAAAGATCACCAGAAAACAGGGTGGGAGGACAAAGGTGGAAAGCAGTAAAGTTTTTTTAAATTAGAAGGTCTATGCAGATGACATGATACTATATATATAGAAAACCCTAAAGACTCCACACAAAAACTATTAGAAGTAATAAATGAATTCAGTAATGTAACAGGATACAAGATTAATATACAGAAAACTGTTGCATTTCTTTACACTAGCCATGAAATATCAGAAAGAGAAAGTAAGAAAACAATCTCATTTAAAATTGCATCAAAAAATAAAATACCTAGGAATAAACTTAACCAAGGCAGTGAAAGACCTATACAGTGAGAACTATAAAATATTTAGGAAATTGAAATTGAAGATGATTCACAGAAATGGAAAGATATCCCATGCTGTTGGATTGGAAGAATTAATATTGTTAAAATGGCCAAGCTACCCAGAGCAATCTACAGATTTAATGTGATTCCTATCAAATTACCTATGACAATTTTAACAGAACTAGAACCAATAATCCTAATAAAGAACCACAGAAGACCCAGAATTGCCAAAGTAATCCTGAGAAAAAAGAACTAAACTAGAGGCACAAGACTCCCAGACTTCAAACAACACTACAAGGCTACAGTTATCAAAGCAACATGATATTGGCAAAAAACAGACATATTGACCAATGCAAGAGAACAGAGAGCCCAGAAATAAACCCACACACCTACAGTCAATTAATCCTCAACAAAGGAGGCAGTATACAATGGAAAAAAGGAGTCTCTTCAACAAGTAGTGTTGGGATAGTTGGACAGCTGCATGTAAATCCATGAAGTTAGAACACACCCTCACATCATACACAAAAATAAATTCAAAATGGTTTAAAGACTTAAATATAAGACATGACACCATGAAACTCCTAGAAGAAAAACTCAGGCAAAACATTCTCTGACATAAATTGTACCAATGTTTTCTTAGGTCAGTCTCCCAAGGCAATAGAAACAAAAGCAAAAATAAACAAATGGGACCTAATCAAACTTACAAGCTTCTGTACAGCAAAGGAAACCATAAATAAAATCAAAAGACAATCTACAGACTGGGAGAAAATATTTGCAAATGTTGTGACTGACAAGGGCTTAGTTTCCAAAATATAAAAACAGCTCATACAGCTCAACAACAACAAAAAACAAACAACCTGATTAAAAAATGGGCAGAAGACCTAAATAGACATTTCTTCAAAGAAGACATACAGATGACCAACAGGCACAGGAAAAGATGCACAACATTGCTATTTATTCGAGAAATGCTGATGCTAAGTTAGCATCTCCCTACAACTAGGGCACCTACCAGATGCTGGGGGGGAACCTTGACACCCAAGGGGATGGGAGGAACCACTGAGTGACCAGGTAGGATGTGGTAGGAAGCAAGGGGGGAGGAGAAGTGGAGGTAAGATGGGACCAGTGCCCCTGAGGGTTGGCTGTGGGAGGGGAGGGGTTCCTGTGCCTGGAGGGACCCTCGGAGGTTTGGAGGATGGGGGAGGGGTGGGGGGTGGGAACATGGCTGGCCTTTCCCTTGCTCACTGAGGCCCTGGGAAGCCTGTTGGGGTCCTGGGCCAGGTCCTTCACCCTCCGGGACCCCCTCCTGCCACATGGGTCCTAGGGGTGTGGGAGGGAGGCAGGGTAAGAAGAGTAGAGATGAATGGGGAGGGAACCTTGGGGATCGGAGGATCAGGGAGGGAATGCAGCTTGCGTTTCCCCTGCCCACTTGGGCTCCGGGGAGCCTGCTGGTGTCCTGGACATGGTCCTCTGCCCTCTGCAGTCCCCTCTGCCATGTGGGTCCTAGGGGCGTGGCAGGGGGGTAAGAAGAGTAGAGGTGAACGGGGAGCCTGCTGAGGTCCTGGGCCTGATCATTCGCACCCCAAGGCCAGAGGCACTCTGGAAGCCCTCTGGCCACGCTGAGCCTAAGCCCAGCCACCCCCGCCATAGGCCTTTTCTGACACCTGGGTCCTAAGCCTAGGTCCCACCCCTGCCTAAGCCCCACCCCCACCTAAGCCCCACCTCCCACAGCCAAGGCCTTTTCTGGCTTTTTTTTTTTTTTTTTTCTGTTTTTTTGCTAAAGTGGTTCTGTTTTACCTTCTGGTTGTTGTTTATTTATACTTTATTTTTTCTAACATATCTGTTAGTTTTCTAATCTTATTTTATTTTTTACTCTTTGTTATCATTCTGCCCTTTTTTTTTTTGCCACCCTGCACAGCTTGCAGGATCTTGGTTCACAGGCTGGGGGTTGGACCTGAGCTCCTGTGGTGGGAGCACCGAGTCTGAACCACTGGACTTACAGAGAACCTCAAACCCCAGGAAATATTAATCAGAGTGAGGTCTCCCAGAGGTCCTCATCTTGGCACCAAGACCCAGCTCTACCCAATAGCCTACAAACTCCAGTGCTGAAAGTCTCAGGACAAACAACCAGTAAGACAGCAACACAGTCCCACCCATCAAAAAAAAAAAAAAAATGATGGCCGGCAAAAAAATATGTTACAGATGAAGGAGTAAAGTAAAAACCAATAAGACCAAATAAATGAAGAGGAAATAGGCAAGCTACCTGAAAAAGAATTCAGAGTAATGATAATAAAGATGATCCAAAATCTTGGAAATACAATGGAGGCATGGATCGAAAAAATACAAGAAATGTTTAACAAAGACCTAGAAGAACTAAAGAACAAACAAACAAAGATGAACAACACAATAACTGAAATGAAAAATACACTAGAAGGAATCAATAGGAGAATAACTGAGGCAGAAGAACGAATATGTGAGCTGGAAGACAGAATGGTGGAAATAACTGCCAGGGAGCAGAATAAAGTAAAGAGAATGAAAAGAATTGAAGACAGTCTCAGAGACCTCTGGGACAACACTAAACACACCAACATTCAAATTATAGAGATCCCAGAAGAAGAAGAGAAAAAGAAAGGGTCTGAGGAAATATTCAAAGAGATTATAGTCGTAAACTTCCCTAACACGGGAAAGGAAATGGCCACCCAAGTCCAGGAAGTGCAGAGAGTCCCATACAGGATAAACCCTAGGAGAAACACACCAAGAAACATACTAATCAAACTAACAAACATTAAATTCAAGGAAAAAATATTAAGGGCAGCAAGGGAAAAGCAGAAGAATAAAATACAAGGGAATCCCCATAAGGTTATCAGTTGATTTTTCAACAGAAACTCTGCAGGCCAGAAGGGAGTGGCAGGGTATATTTAAGCGATGAAAGAGAAGAACCTGCAACCAAGATTACTCAACCCAACAAAGATCTCATTCAGATTCGATGGAGAAATCAAATGCTTTACAGACAAGAAAAAGCTAAGAGAATTCAGCATCCCCACACCAGCTTTACAACAAATGCTAAAGGAACTTCTCTAGGTGGGAAACACAAGAGAAGAAAAAGACCCACAAAAACAAACCTAAAATAATTAAGAAAATGGTAATAGGAACATACATATCAATAATTACCTTAAATATAAATGGATTAAATGCCCCCACCAAAAGACACAGATTGGCTGAATGGATACAAAAACAAGACCCATATATATGCTGTCTACAAGAGACCCACTTCAGACCTAGAGACACATACAGATTGAAAGTAAGGGGATGGAAAAAGATATTCCATGCAAATGGAAATCAAACGAAAGCTGGAGTAGCAATACTCATATCAGATAAAATAGATGTCAAAATAAAGACTGTTGCGAGAGATAAGGAAGGACACTACATAATGATCAAGGGATCATTCTGAGAAGATATAACAATTATAATATTTATGCACCCAACATAGGAGCACCTCAATACATAAAGCAAATACCAACAACCATAAAACGGGAAATTAACAGTAACACAATAATAGTGGGCTACTTTAACACCCCACTTACACCAATGGACAGATCATCCCAACAAAATAAATAAGGAAACACAAGCTTTAAATGACACAATAGACCAGATAGATTTGATTGACATTTATAGGACATTCCACCCGCAAGTGGCAGAATACACTTTCTTCTCAAGTGCACACAGAACACTGTGCAGGAGAGATCACATCTTGGGTCACAAATCAAGCCTCAGAAAATTTAAGAAAATTGAAATCATATCAAGCACCTTTTCTGACCACAATGCTATGAGATTAGAAATCAATTACAGGAAAAAAAAATAGTAAAAAACACAAATACATGGAGGCTAAATAGTGTGTACTAAATAACCAAGAGATCACTGGAGAAATCCAAGAGGAAATTTTTTTTTTTTTTTTTTTTCTTTCTTTTTGCGGTATGCGGGCCTCTCACTGTCGTGGCCTCTCCCGTTGCGGAGCACAGGCTCCGGACGCGCAGGCCCAGCGGCCATGGCTCACGGGCCCAGCCGCTCCGCGGCATATGGGATCCTCCCAGACCGGGGCATGAACCCGTATCCCCTGCATCAGCAGGCGGACAAGAGGAAATTTTTAAAAATACATAGAAACAAATGACAGTGGAAACACAATGACCCAAAACCTGCAAAAGCAATCCTAAGAGGGAAATTTATAGCAATTCAATCTCACCTTAAGAAACAAGAAAAATCTCAAATAAACAATCTAATCTTACACCTAAAGCAACTAGAGAAAGAAGAACAAAGAAAACCCAAAGTCAGTAGTAGGAAAGAAAGCATAAAGATCAGAGCAGAAATAAATGAAATAGAAATGAACAAGATGATAGCAAAGCTCAATAAAACTAAAAGCTGGTTCTTTGAGACAATAAACAAATTTGATAAACCTTTAGCCAGACTCATCAAGAAAAAAAGGGAGGGGACTTAATAAAATTAGACATGAAAAAGGAGAAATTACAACTGACACTGCAGAAATACAAAGGATTATAAGAGACTACTACAAGGAACTATATGCCAATAAAATGAAGAGATGGACAAATTCTTGGAAAGGTACAATTTTCCAAGACTGAACCAAGAAGAACTGGAAAATATAAACAGACCTATCACAGGTAATGAAATTGAAACTGTAATTAAAAGTCTTCCAACAAACAAAAGTCCAGGACCAGATGGCTTCACAGGTGAATTCTGTCAAACATTTAGAGAAGAGCTAACACCCATCCTTCTCAAACTCTTCCAAAAAATTGCAGAGGGAGGAATACCCCCAAATTTGTTCTACGAGGCTACCATCACCATTATACCAAAACCAGACAAAGATATCACACAAAAAAGAAACTTACAGACCAATATCACTGATGAATATAGATGCAAAGATCCTCAACAAAATACTAGCAAACAGAATCCAACAACACATTAAAAGGATCATACACCGTGATCAAGTGGGATTTGTTCCAGGAATGCAAGGATTCTTCAATATATGCAAATCAATCAATGTGATACACCATATTAACAAATTAAGGAATAAAAACCGTATGATCATCTCAATAGATGCTGAAAAAGCTTTTTACAAAATTCAACACCCATTTGTGATAAAAACTCTCCAGAAAGTGGGCATAGAGGGAACCTACCTCAACATAATAAAGGGCATATATGACAAACCCACAGCAAACATCATTCTCAATGGTGAAGAATTGAAAGCATTTCCACTAAGATCAGGAACAAGAGAAGGATGTCCACTCTCACCACTCTTATTCAACCTAGTTATAGAAGTTTTAGCCACAACAATCAGAGAAGAAAAGGAAATAAAAGAAATACAAATTGGAAAAGAGGAAGTACAACTGTCACTGTTTGCAGATAACATGATTCTATACATAGAAAATCCTAAAGATGCCACCAGAAAGCTACTAGAGCTAATCAATGAATTTGGTAAACTTGCAGGATACAAAACTAATGCACAGAAATCTCTTGCATTCCTATACACTAACAACAAAAGATCAGAAAGGGAACTTAAGGAAACAATCCTGTTTACCATCACAACAAAAAGAATAAAATACCTAGGAATATACCTACATAAGGAGGCAAAAGACCTGTACTCAGAAAACTATCAGACACTGATGGAAAAAATCAAAGATGACAAACAGATGGAGAGACATACCACATTCTTGGATTGGAAGAATCAACATTTTGAAAATGAATATACTACCCAAAGCAGTTGGGTACTATACTACAGATTCAATGCAATCCCTATAAAATTACCAATGGCATTCTGCACAGAATTAGAAAAAAAAAGTTTACAATTTGTATGGAAACACAAAAGACCCTGAATAGCCAAAGCAATCTTGAGAAAGAAAATTGGAGCTGGAGGAATCAGGCTCCCTGACTTCAAATTATACTACAAGTCTACAATAATCAAGACAGTATGGTACTGGCACAAAAACAGAAATATAGGTCAATGGTACAGGACAGAAAGCCCAGAGATAAACCCACACACATATGGTCACCTAATTTATGACAAAGGAGGTAAGAACACACAATGGAGAAAAGACAGCCTCTTCAATGAGTGGTGCTGGGAAAACTGGACAGCTACATGTAAAAGAATGAAATTAGAACACTCCCTAACACCATGCACAAAAATAAACTCAAAATGGATTAAAGACCTAAATGTAAGACTGGACACTATAAAACTATTAGAGGAAAACATACGAAGAACACACTTTGACATAAATCACAGTAAGATCTTTTCTGATCCACCTCCTAGAGTAATGAAAATAAAAACAAAAATAAACAAATGGGACCTAATGAAACTTAAAAGCTTTTGCACAGCAAAGGAAAATATAAACAAGATGAAAAGACAACCCTCAGAATGGGAGAAAATATTTGCAAATGAAGCAACAAAGGATTAATCTCCAAAATATACAAACAGCTCATGGAGCTCGATATCAAAAAAACAAACAACCAAATCGAAAAATGGGCAGAAGACCTAAACAGACATCTCTCCAAGGAGGATATACAGATGGTCAAGGGGCACATGAAAGGATGCTCACCATCATTAATTATTAGGGAAATGCAAATCAAAAACCACAGTGAGGTACCACCTCACACCAGTCAGAATAGCCATCATTTAAAAATCTACAAATAACAAATGATGGAGAGGGTACAAAGAAAGGGGAACCCTCCTACACTGTTGGTGGGAATGTAAATTGGCGCAGCCACTATGGAAAGCAATATGGAGGTTCCTCAAAAAACTAAAAATAGAGTTGTCATATGATCCAGCAATCCTACTTCTGAGCATATGTCCAGACAAATCTATAACTCAAAAAGATACGTGTACCCCTATGTTCATAGCAGCACTATTCACAATAGCCAAGACATGGAAACAACCTGGATGTCCATCAACAGATGAATGGATAAACATGTGGTACATATATAATGGAATACTACTCAGCCATAAAGAAGAATGAAATAACGCCATTTGCAACAACATGGATAGACCTAGATATTATCATACTAAATGAAGTAAGTCAGACAGAGAAAGAGAAATACTGTATGATATCACTTATATGTGGAATGTAAAATATGACACAAATGAACTTATTTATAAAACAGAAACAGACTCACAGACATAGCAAACAGACCTGTGGTTGCCAAGGGGGAGGAGGGGTGGGAGAGGGATGGATTGGGAGTTTGGGGTTAGCAGATAAAAACTATTATATAGAGAATGGATAAACAACAAGGTCCTGCTGTATAGCACAGGGAACTATATTCAATATCCTGTGATAAACCATAATGGAAAAAATATAAAAAAGTGTGTACATATGTATAACTGAATTACTTTATTGTACAGCAGAAACTAACACAACATTGTAAATCAACTATACATCAATAAAAAATAATAAATTAGAATGTAATTTCAGAAGGTCCCATAGGAGTTCTAGAAACAGAAATCAGAGAAAGTAGTTGGGAGGACATTACCCAAGGAATAATATAAGACATGTAAGAAAATAGAAAAAATAACATAAGTTCCCAGAACTGGAGGACATAATGCCCAATCCAAAGAATGCCAGAAGGACTATATCAGTGCAATCAACATGAACTCAGACTCAGCTAAATCAGACTGGTCTTCTCCCTCCAGTACAGATTTCAAACTTGTGGCTGTCGTATCACTAGTGATCCCCTTTCAATGCCTGTCCCCAGTAGAGAACAACTTTCTCCCCTGTGCCCTAAATCTACTTTGTGCTGGGGCTGGCTCATACCAGCTTGCAAGAGCTGATAATTTGTCAGGAATTTTGCAATGTGGTTGTGTGATATTGTGACTTATAACAAGACTAGCACAGAGCTTCTAAATCCCTTAAGTGGCAGAGGGATCAAGGTGTCTTTTGTTATGTTAATGAGGTGACTTTTGGGATGTCCCTATGTCACCTAAGGATGGAGGCTGGTTGCCAGAGGAGGCAACCCTGTGACTGGGGTTGGAACTTTCAATGCCACCTGTCCCACCCTTCGACCCCTGGGGAGGGGAGAGGGGCTGAATGTTGGATTAGTCACCAATGGCCAATGATTTAATGAACCATGCCTATGTATGAAGCCTCCACAAAACCCCCAAGGGATGGGATTTGGAGAGTTTCCTGGTTGAACACATAGAGATTCAGGTAGAATGGCACACCTGGAGAGGACATGGGAGTCCCTCCCACATACCTCACCCTATGCATCTTGTCCATCTGTTGGTCCTGAGTTATATCTTTTTATATAACCTGGTAATCTAGTAAGTAAAATATTTCTCTGAATTCCCTGAACTGCTCTAGCAAATTAACTGAAACCAAGAAGGGGGTCATGGGAACCTTGATCTATGGCTGGTCAGTCTCAAGCACAGGTGACAGTCTAGACTTGTGACTGGTATCTGAAGTTGGGGAGGGGGCAGTTTTGTAGTGCTGAGCCCTTAACCTGGGGGATCTGACGCTTTCTCTGGGTAGATAGTGTCAGAATTGAGTTAAATTGTAGAATGCTCAGGTTGTGTCTTAAGAATTTCTGGTTGGTGTCAGGACACCTGTCCCCCACCCCCATGCACATACACCCATACATTGGAATTAGTGATCAGAACTACCTTTTAGGTTGTTAAATACAACCATCACTATATAAACTTCCAATTAAATTATCTTAATAGCAAAAATAACGGATACTCAAAACATCACTTCCTAATGATTTTACACCATTTTATAATGCTCTGGAGGTTATCTGTATCTGTATGGTGGAAATACCATCTAAAATCAGGCTACTGGGCATCTTTCTTGACTCTGCATTGATGACATCACATTGGTAGTTTGAATTCGACCACAGTGAGAATACTTACACTGCAGAAATTGGCAAACAGCACAAACCAGTGCTCTTTCCCCCAGATTGCCAGTGGTTAAACATATACCAGTATATCACTACTTATACAATTCTTTGCATATTCCTCTTGGATGTACAGTTGGATGAATGGGCAGATTGCTGGTTGGTTGGCTGGTTATGTGGCTGGTTGGCTAACTGGCAGTGCGATTGGAAGGCCCCTGCCTTCTGACAGTCCCTGGAGCCTAAAGACCACATTCCCAGTGCATGAACAGCAGAGCTGCCAAATGTCTGTTCTTAGATAAAAGTATCATCAGTCGGCTCAGTCTTGCCTAAGCATGGAGAAGGAGCAGCTTGCTTGGAGAAGTGGGATATCTCCACCCATACTGCTAGGAGAAGGAAAGCCTTCCATGCAGAGGGAAGAGGCTGCCTTTTAGTCTCTTCTAAGTGGCCTGTAAGTGGCCTTGGTGTCCAGCTGTCCCCTGCCCGTTTCGCTGCCCACCGCACACGCAGCACTGGAGGCTGACAGCACCATGCCTCACTGACATACTCCTTACTTTCACGGAGCCTTGCTGGCAGCTAGGCAAGTGAAGAGCTAGGTACACAGCTCAGATTTTACAGAAATTGCTGGTAAGAAACTCAGGCAGTCACTGGTGCAACAGAATATGAAGGGACCGGCGTAATCAGGAACTCCCTAATGACAGGTGTGAATGGCAGCGGGCTGTTGTGTGACCTGATTCCACTGGAGAAGCCAAGCACGGCACCCTTAACCCACCAGTACCTGCCCCCACCCCCACCCTATCTCGCTCAAGAATGTCAGGAAACACCTCCTACCGTTTTCCGGCCTCCTGGAAATGGTGGAGGGCTGGGTTCTCATCCCACCTCTGTTTCTCTGTGACCCTGAGTATGTTAATTCATCCCTCTGGGCCTCAATTTTCCATCTGTAAAGGAATGGAATGAGCTTAGATCAGCATCTCTCAGAACATGTTAATGGCTATTTAAAAGGAAAAAAAAAAAAAGATTTTGTGGTCAGAAGTCAGAAGGTTTCTTGGACAAATGTTCGGAAAACCCTAGCCCCATACTGGATCCCTTTCTCAGAGATTTGCAGTGTTCTTGTGTACATATTAAAGGCTCTGAGAAGTCCTGCAGGAGAGAACTATGTCTATTTTTATTCTAAGATGTGTCAAATTTATTTCATCACAGAATCCTTTTTAAAGAATTGCTGTTTTGGAGTATCTTCAAGGATGGGTAAGAACCTTTTGCAGGTAGGGACCATTCAGTATGACCTGGCTGATTCCAGGGATAACTGTGGTCATTTCATGTTTATTTCCAAGTCACTGGCCACAGGGTAAAGTGAAACAGGATGGAACAAACATTGTGGGCCTCCTCTGTTCCAGGTGCTTTTTACATCTCTCATGTTATTTAAACCTAATGAAAAACTCTGAGAGGAGGGCATATTGCACCAATTTAACAGATGAGGAATATGAGGCTTACTGATTACTGACTCAAAGCTTCACAGTCAGCAAGTGGCAGAGCTGAGACGTGGCCAGAGCATCTGATTCTGAGCCCCCTGCCCTTCCCTCCCCACCGTGCATCTCCCAGGAGGGTAGAGGCCTGGGATCGGCTGGTGTTCTTTCTCCCTTTCAGGGCATGAGCTGCAGCTGTTCCCATCACCTTCTGGGCCTGGGCAAGCCCTCCCCATGCATGGAGCTCCTCCACTCAGCCCCCCAGGGCAGCTGCCCCTGCAGAGCTGTTTGGGCTCTGGCCCCGTCTCTGTGCCACGGCTGCTCTGTGGCTTGGCTGCCACCCCACACCCCAGGCTCACCAAGTGTCCCGTCTTCCTGGGTTTCTGCCTGGTGTCCTGCACCTCACCCGCCGCAGGAAGTCTCCCCCAGTTCTCCCGTTGCCCTCTCTGTGCCCCCTCCCCGTTCTCATTCCTGGTGCCCGTCATAGTCGGCCTTATATTAGAGACATACATGTGCTTGCTTCCCCTCAGGACTGTTTGTTTGAGTGGCTCAGGAGCCCTGGCTGCTGGCTCAGGGGTTACCGTGGAAAGCCTGGGGTCAGCCCAGCACTTCCCCGAGTGTATCAAGTTTCTGGGACCCTGTTACCGGCCCCTCTACACCCCACCCTGACCCCACAGACCCTCATGAGTGTGGGCCCCCCTGGGAGACAAGAGAGTGAGTAGACGGAAGTTTGGTAGATAGAAGAGTGACACTGGCGTCAGAGAGACCAGCCCTGGCCCTCCATCTTCACCTCTCTGAGCCTCACCTGTGAGACGGAGACCCAGGGTGGGCCTGAGAACTGAACGGAAAAATGCACTTAGCGTTCGCCGCCGCCGGCTCTGCACACAGTGGGCGAGTGATAACGCGTGGTGAGGACGAAGCAGACGGCGCTGCCGAAGACGACTCGGGGCAGAGCCCTCCGGGGCTGCTGCAGGACGGCCTCTCTGGGAAATGGACGCCGAGATGAAGAGCAGCCTCGTGGGGGCGTAGAGCCGAGAGCTGTTAGGAGCCACACCTGTGCGGGGGCGGGGGAAGGGAGGACGCAGGATCGCATAAGGGAAGAAGTGGACGCTTCAGCTGACTCCAGGGGCTGGGAGCGGGGGCGGGGGTGCTTCGCTGTTGTCCTGTGTTGGGGGGAGGGGCCAGACATGTATACCCCTAAGTTGATCGCTCACCCACTGTGGGACGGCCCCGGAGGGAGGGGAGATCTTGCTCCAGGCAGGTTTCTTCAGCTCAGCCCGGCCTCACGGGCTGCGTGCAGGCTGCTGTCTGGCCATGCCCTTAGCAGCAGGGATGATGAATCCTTCTTTCCGAAGGGGGTCTGAGCAGCTCCTGGTGATGCCTGCCCCAGAGGCCCTTGCGCGAAGTGGTTCTCAAACTCACATCACCTGGAGGCTGTGTGAAACCATCACTGGAGCCCCAAGTGCTAGAGTTTCTGATTCCGCGGGTCCCAGGTGGGCCCGAGAATTTGCTCCCAGGGGTGATGCTGTTGCCACCCCAGGGGACCACATTCTGA
Source organism: Mesoplodon bidens (assembly GCF_964165515.1). Classification (NCBI taxonomy): domain Eukaryota; kingdom Metazoa; phylum Chordata; class Mammalia; order Artiodactyla; family Ziphiidae; genus Mesoplodon; species Mesoplodon bidens. The sequence goes on along the minus strand of NC_138161.1, from coordinate 109,744,863 downwards.
GCACACTGTTCTAGTCTCATCTTTTTATACCCGGCACATGGGATATTATTTGGGGACTGTGTGAATATCCTGCTCCTCAAAGACCTCTCACCCAATGGTTTTAGCATCCATTGACTTGCAGGTGTCCATTATTCTATCAGAGGTTGCAAATGGTGCTTTGCTAATTCTCTAATTCCTTCTGGATTAGAGGAGCTTTCTCTCTCTTTACTTTACCCTTTAGACCAGTGGCTCTGTATTTGAATTACCTGCAAGCTTTTAAAAATGATTAGTGCCTGCATATATACAATGGAATATTACTGAGCCATAAAAAGAAATGAAATTGAGTTATTTGTAGTGAGGTGGATGGACCTAGCGTCTGTCATACAGAGTGAAGTAAGTCAGAAAGAGAAAAACAAATTCCATATGCTAACACATATATATGGAATCTAAAAAAAATAAAAATGGTTCTGATGAACCTAGGGGCAGGACAGGAATAAAGATGCAGACGTAGAGAATGGACTTGAGGACACGGAGAGGGGGAAGGGGAAGCTGGGACAAAGTGAGAGAGTGGCATGGACATATATACACTACCACATGTAAAATCGATAGCTAGTGGGAAGCAGCCGCATAGCACAGGGGGATCAGCTCGGTGCTCTGTGACCACCTAGAGGTGTGGGATAGGGAGGGTGCGAGGGAGACGCAAGAGGGAGGAGATATGGGGATATATGTATATGTATAGCTGATTCACGTTGTTATACAGCAGAAACTAACACACCATTGTAGAGCAATTACACTCCAATAAAGATGTTAAAAAAAAAAAAAGAAATGATTAGTGCTTGCCCTCCAAATTCTGATTTAATTGGTCTGGTTGGGGCTTAAGCATCAATTTTTTTTTTAAATCTCCCAGGTGATTCTGCTGTGTAGTCAGGGCTGAGAGCCTGCTCTGGGTATTGGAGAGCCATGGAAGAATTTGATGCAGGGGAGCGAAGACCCCGTTGGCGTTTTAGAAGGGGCCCTCCAAGGAGGGCTGGGGGCAGGGAGCCGAGCAGAGTGAGAATGCTGTTGCAAAATCCTGCTGAAGCACCATGAAGGGGAAATCAAAGGAATAAAGTTCATGTGCAGAAGCATTTAGATGCTGCAGTCCTGGGAGATGTCTTTGAGGAAGTTGTGGGCTGAAGTTAATAAGAAATGAAGAGACAATCTCTTTCATATATGTCACTGGGCCTGCGTGTCTAGCGTTTTTGCATTCCTCAAAACTACCAAACGTAAAATAGATAGCTAGTGGGAAGCAGCTGCATGGCACAGGGAGATCAGCTCGGTGCTTTGTGACCACCTAGAGGGGTGGGATAGGGAGGGTGGGAGGGAGGGAGACACAAGGGGAAAGAGATATGGCGATATATGTATAAGTATAACTGACTTACTTTGTTATAAAGCAGAAACTAACACACCATTGTCAAGCAATTATACTGCAATAAAGATGTTAAAAAACAAACAAACAAAAAAAAATCACACTTAGAAACGTCTGGGAAGACAGAGAAGGACCAAGGGTGAGGGTGAGGCATGCGCCCTCACCACGTTTGCTCTCCAGCCCCTTGAGAGCTGAGCAGCCAGCCATCTGCCCCCACCCCGGAAAGCGGCTTTAAGACACAAGAGGGAAAACGATCCTTTTGGCTTAAGGTTCTCATTAGTTTTAAGATTACTCGTTGTGGTTGGCTTTATGCTGCTATTTATTTAAATTACACTTACAGCTATCAACCATGGTGTGGAGGTGAGAGCCAGTATTTGGGGGAGGGTGTTACACTGCTCAGCGCCCCGGCAGAGTGTGATGGGACTGTGGCTGCTGGGGCTGAGCCCATCGCCCCTGGACAGACAGACTCCAGGGCAGCTCAGGAAGGCCCATCTGGGTGACAGGGTCTGGCTTGGCGCCTCTCCTTTGCAGAAGGGACCCTTCCTGGGCATCTGAAACAGTCTCCACTAGCAGATTTCTTAAAGGACTGCAGCTACAATCACTGGAAGACGGACCCTGGGTTGTTTCATGGATCCTTCTCCTTAGCTCTGTAAACCCCTCAGAGAAAGCCCTGGCCTAGAGCACTGCTGAGAGGCTGCAATTCCTTCACATGCCCCCAGCCTTTGAGACTGCCCTCCCAGAGCCCAGTGTATACCACAGGCACTTAGCAGCGTCCTTCAGCCCAGCGTCTCACAGCCACAGCTGACTTCACTCCATCAGGAGGTCACTCCAACTTCTCTCTCATACCCAAGGAGCGTGAGGGGTACCCAGGCATGGCGGTCATGCCCTGGGAGCACCCAGTAGTCAGAGAGCCAAGACCTGGATCAAGGACTTTATGTGACACAAGTGACAGGGCACAGACAGTGCGTCACAAGTATTGGAGGACCGTGGGGGAAGGAAGATGAATGACAACTCCTTGAATAAAGTAGCACCCAAGGGGCTTCACTGGTGGCACAGTGGTTAAGAATCCGCCTGCCAGTGCAGGGGACATGGGTTTGAGCCCTGGTCTGGGAAGATCCCACGTGCCGCAGAGCAACTAAGCCCTTGCACCACAACTACTGAACCCGCGTGCCACAACTACTGAAGTCTGCACGCCTAGAGCCCGTGCTCCACAAGAGAAGCCACCGCAACGAGAAACCCGCACACCACAACGAAGAGCAGCCCCCGCTCGCTGCAACTAGAGAAAGCCCATGTGCAGCAACGAAGACCCAATGCAACCATAAATGAATGAATGAATGAGTGAATGAAGAAAGTAGCATCCAAGTAGGGTCTTGGGATGCTTAGGACTTTTTGGGGTGGGACAGGGCACACCAGTAGCCGAAAACAGTACTGTCTCTCCAGGGAAGCCAGTCTCCTATGTGAGCCCTTGTCAACAGAAGGTGCCAGAAGAAGGAGTCTGAAGTCCCAGGTTACATCTGTGTGTGGTTATGGGAGCCTGTGGCACACAAGGCCCCTTCTCCATTGCTAAGACCAAGAAATGACTGCAGTCCTGGTTTTGCCACTGCCCTTGCTCTGTGACCTTGGGCAAGTCCCCCCCGCCCCCCTATGGGCCTCAGTGTCCTCATTTTCTGCTCAGCCCTTCAGGCTGTAGCACTCTGTGGCCCTGGAGTTATTCTTGGGGCCCAGGCTCCCATTCAAAGGGGCAGAACTTGCTTGGGCCCAGTCCGTCACCACTCTCCCCTCCTGTGGCCTGCATTTTGGGTACAGCAGCAGGGAGCACCAGGGGTTTGCAGGCTGGTGAGCAGATGAGGCCAACCAATCTCTCCAGGTTTATCTACTACAAGCTGCAAGCAGTGGGGGGAGGGACATTGGGACTCTAGCTTTGGTGCTGTGTGACCTTGGGCGAGTCACTTTCCCTTGCTGGGTTTCAGGTTCCTCATCTGTTGAAAGGGCCAATGCCTGCCTCTGTCCTCCAAGAATTGTTGGGCAGATCAAAGTTGCTGGCCTTTGAACCCAGTAAAGAGCCGTTGGTTGAATGTGGGGGGAGAACAGTTATTTTCATCATGAGGTAGAATCCTCGGGTCCCTCCCTCCCTGCAGGAGATTTGCAAATCTGGGGCAGTGTTTTTTCCTCATAGCCAGGTCACCGGATTTCATTTTCTTTCTCCTCCTTCAGCTCTCCATCCCCTTCAAAAGATGAAATTGCCTGCCACCCAACTCCAGAGGAGTGCTGTAAGGTTCAGTGAAGTAATATTTGCAAAAACCATCTGGCTATGAAACCAGCTCCTTTCGTTGCTTTCCCTGGGCTCTGCATGCCCACCTCCCTGCCCCCAGAGAGGGAGCTGGGTAGGTCCCTTGCCAGGCCCCCAGCTTCAGAGGCTCCTCCTCCCCACACTTTCCTCTTGCAGCCCCAGCTCCGGGTCCCTGGTACTTGTCCTGGGTCCTCTGACACCCCAGAGCAGGTCCCTTCATACACTACCAAGCCTTGGCCACCTGGCCCTCTATAGGCCAAAGATTCACCCAAAAGGACCAAGCTCTTTTCTCTCCTTGGAGTTTTTCTCCCTTTCTTAGAGAATGTCAAAGAGAGAAATGGAGTTTAGAAGAAATCAATGTCTTTGGATGGAGGAGAACTTGCTGTATACACAGTAAATCAATTTGGCACAAATTTACAGAGTACCTGCTGTGGGTGGAGCCCTCAGCCCTGGAGGGAATCAGAGTTGAATCAGCCCCCTCTGGGCCATGGAGAAGATCACGGGCAGGAGGGGAGATCAACACAGGCATTAGTAATTCATATTTAAGCTGAAGAGTGTTGCCAAACCAGAAAACCGTTTAACCCTCTGAGCCGCCTCTTCCTTACCTGTGGTATGCTGGCAATAATACCTACCTAGAGGTGATTGTGCAGAAAACAGGAAATGAATTTTTTTTAATGCATGTGAAAGGACTTTGCAAGTAGCAGCACAGCATCTGGCAGCGTTTCTTGGAGGAGGCTGGATTTGCACCTTGAAAAATGGTGTAATATTAAGTTTGACTGTTAGTACCAGAGAAAGCCAAAATAGCAAATGACTTAAGCAAAATACAAGGCTCTTTCTTTTCACAGAACTAGCCAGAGGTAGGTGGCCTAGTGTTAGTACAGCAGCTCCATGGGGTCAAGAACCCACAGTATCCTTCTGCCTTGTTGCTTTTCTATATATTGCTTCAGTCCCAAGATTACCTCATGGTCCAAAATGGCTGCTCCAGTTCCAGCCATTAAATCCACATTCCAGACACCAAGGAGGAAAAGGAGAAAGGTCTATCTCTTCCCTTTAAATAAAAGTCCCTGAAGTGGCACTTACCTGTTAACTAGATGTTAGTCACATGGCCATATCTACTGTAAGAAATGCTGGGAAATGTAATCTTCCTTCTGAGTGGCCATATTCTCAGCTAAATATCCCGTGGAACAGTGGAGAACAGATTTTGGGACCAACAAGCCTCGGCTGCTACAGGTGGGCGGGCCTCTGGCTGCTTGCAGACTTTGTCTTCAGCTCTCATTTCCTTTTGCTTTAAGGAGCCCTCTTTCTGCCCCTCCCATCTAGTATTCAGATGAATGAACCCACAAGAGCCTGGCCGGCTGTCTCTGACTTCTGACTTCCCTGGGAAAGCACAGAAAGTTACCTACACCATTTCAGCTGCTCCAGAAAGAGCTCTGCCAGGAGCAGAGGGGTGTAGTGGGGGATTGTCTGCACAACCTCGCTGGCATGAATGCATTGATCTGAAGATTTGGCCCCGGACAGGAGGGATCCTGTCTCTGAGGCTTCTCTGAGGCCCCAGGCGGGAAGGCTGACCCAGGAGCTGAAGGAGACACACACCCCTCCTCTCCCTGTGGTGAGGAAGGAGATTCTGTCTCTTGGACCTACCTCCACTTTTTCCACGTGGACAGGGGTGGCCCCGCCAGGCCCTGGGCCCCTCCACCTGAAGAGGAGAAAGCCTGGAGAGGAACTGGATGAGTTGCAGAGAGAAGTTGTCCGGAGTATTCCATCTCTGCCTGCCTTGGGACATCCAGGCTTCAGGAACATGGGAGGTCCTGAGAAGCTCTTGGTGTTCTTCATTTCCCTTGCCCACTGCTGCCTGGCTTCTTACACAGACCTCCTCACATACCTCAGGGCCTTGTCCTGGCCCTGTGCCCGCCTTACCCCTGTCTTCCCACAGCCTTGTGAGAAAGCCTGTCCTACTTTGTTTATACTGATCCCTGGCCTGGAATGTACCGACCCCCTGGCTTTCAGACCAGCCCCTGCCTCCAAGTCCCCCTGTGCCCTCTTCCCATAGTTCCCTGCTTCGACACCACCTGGCTGTGACCACCCCCACCGCAATCTTGGAATCCCCTTTGCTCTCAACACACACCTCTCTGAATGGGACCATTTTGGTCTCCCGTGTAGGTATTTGGTGCCTGTCCTGAGTTCTGCCCTAGACTGAGACCCTTCATATAGAGGGGCCAGCTCTCTCTTTGTCCCCAGTAAGGACCTGGCCCAGAGTAGGTGCTCAGCGATGTATACTGAAGGAACACTGAGGGACACAGCCCATCTCCCCACTGCCCACTGGATGATAAGTGTTTGCTCACGGCAACAAGGTGGTGGGTCCCTAGTGCTATGAGGACTTCAAGGGTATATGGGTGGATTTAGTAGACTAAACTGCATGCAGCGCAGTTTAGGACACTGCATGGGACATGAACTCTGAGATCCAAACAGCCTGGTTTCAAATAAGCTCATGGGAACAAGTTGTCTTTAGTGAACTTGAGGACCCACTGCATTTCCCCGTACCAGGTCCGGAAGCCCTGTCTGAAGACCAGCCAAGATGGGAAGAACATAAATACTCCTGAAGCGGGAAGAAGCAGATGTGAAACAAAAAGTCCTCCAGCCCCTTGTCCTTGTTCTTTGAAACTATAAAGGCCTGAAACCATCTCCCCACCCCACCCTTCTTGCACAAATTAAACCCTAGAAATTCCACTGTGGCTGGGACTGCAGCTGTCTATTTCACTGTCTTAAACACACTTCTCTGAACCTTGAAGGTCAACATTGCAGCACTTCCTGGATCAGAAATGAAATGATCAATCGTTAGCTCCAATTAGCCAAGGCCCACCTCTTGGTATGTGGTGAGGACTGCATCATGCTCCCCTTCCCTTTTTTTTTTTTTTTTTTTTGAGGTACGCGGGCCTCTCACTGTTGTGGCCTCTCCTGTTGCAGAGCACAGGCTCCGGACGTGCAGGCTCAGCGGCCATGGCTCACGGGCCCAGCCGCTCCACGGCATGAGGGATCCTCCCGGACCAGGGCACGAACCCGTGTCCCCTGCATCGGCAGGCGGACCCCCAACCACTGCACCACCAGGGAAGCCCCCCTTCCCTTTTAACCTGCATCAATCTCTATGTGATTAACGCAGTCTAACTCGTCATTTACTCTGCCAGGTGTGTCTACTGAACAGCCCCCTGGCTCACCCGATCCTTGTCTCTGCTGATCCTCACTCAGACTTATTTATTCAGCTCTGCTGTTGCTAAAATGCACCAGTTAAACTCAGTTTCAGGGAGAAAAATGTATCCAGGATGGTTTTTATACCCTCCACTCCCTGTGCTGAAAGAGGTAATTCACGATTGAAAATGACTTATCTGAGGAATTTTCTCTAGGACTAAAATCCTAGATTTTTCTCAGCTATTTGTTTTAGCATCTCAACTTTTTTACTGATAATATTTTCGATGCCTGAGAACATGTTTGGTGTTTTAGCTTTTTACTGTATCTACTTTGCATACAGAAGGACATACATAAGTGTACAGCTTGATGCGTCTTTGCAAACAAGACATACCTGTGTAACCACTCTGTCATTTTTCAAGTCCTGATTTATCCAAATAAGATTCCATCTAGAGGAGAAGCCCCAACTGTGGGCCCAGATCAGAGCCTTTGTTAGACTCACCAGGCCTCACAACAAGCTAAAAGTAGGTTTAACTCTGTCCCTCGTGCAGAAGAGGAAATATAGGCTCCGAGAGTCTGGCCGCCATGCTGGTCAGAGGGCTGGGGCTCAGACCAGCGACCCCGACCCCGACCCCCAGCACCAAGTCTGACCTCTTCCTACGCCCCCTGCCCATCTGGCCCGGCTCACTGTACGGCATGACCTGCTCTCTGGTCTTCCTGGAGCTGATGTGCCCGAAGTGTGGGCCCCAAACAGTGGATGGGTGGACAAATGGATAGATGGATGGATGGATTGACAGGGATGGGAGTGGCAAGGACAGCAAGTCTATACTTTGCTTCCCCTGCGGGTGTCCTTGGAGGGCCTTATGTTGTCCAGCCAGGGACCCTGTAAACTTGTCTTCGGGCATCAGGCAGTACACTGCCCACTTCCTTGCTGAGAACTCCATTAGTCCACTGGGAGACCAGAGCCCACATATATCGATTCTCAGGTAACAAGTAGCACTTACCAGGCATCTGCTGCATCCCCATCATCTGCATCGGGCTGGTCCATCACTCGGACATTTAACAAGAGCACGACAATACACTGACCAGTGAGAAGGATGCAGCCATAGAGCTGGGGCAGAGTCCTGGAGGCCCTGCCGGGCCAGACATCACCCATTAGCAGCCAGACAGGGGGCTGGGGGCACTGGATGAGGTGCTGGGCATCTAGGGGTGGGGGGCTCTCTGGAGCTCAGGTAGCAACTGTACGGAAGTTTTTCAGTACTTTAACAACTGACCTGGACACACAAGTGCACCCCGAGTGACCATCAGCCCTGCTTGGAGACCTCGTGAAGAAAAGATCTATTCTTCACTCCCAGAGAGCTTGTGACTGAGCTGAGGAGACAGGTGAGAGGTTCACAGCTGGAGAGAATCAGTGCTTTGGTCTCAGCTGGTCAGTCCATTTGCTTGTCCACCTTTGTGTATCACAGCCCTGTTACCTGCCAGGCACTGGGGGATGACTATAAGATGGTCCCTGCCCATAGGAGTGCACCTTTTACAGGAGGATTGAGGCAGCTACACAGACAACCACAGTTTAATCTCATTTGGGTTGATACGCTGAGTTTGAGATCACTTTAGAGCATCTTCATGGGAATTACCAAGCTTAAAGCCTCACAGAATCACTTTTTCTAATTCCCTGTATTTCAGATGGGGAGCCTGGGGTCCATGGCAGAGAAGTTACACACTCCAGGGTGGAGGACGAGTGCAGAACCACACTTCCTCGCCCCCTCCCCTGCCCCCTCGGCCCCTCTGCATGTACCACATTTTGGCTCCAATCCTGGAAGCAGTAACTTCAAGGAGGTAGAGAAGCTGCTGAGGGTCACATGCTGACAGCTTGACAAAGGGGCAGGTCACAAACTTATAATAAGCCAACGACAGCAAGAACTCAAAAGCAGGACTCTCGGGGGCCACCTGTGTAGGGGCACTTGCTCCACCCTCCCCAGTGGGCCTGAGCTATCAAATTATGCTCAATTTAAAAAACTGAAGTAGAGTTGATTTATAATATTGTGTTAGTTTCGGGTGGACAGCAAAGTGTTTCAGTTATATATATATATATATATATATATATATATATATATATATTCCAGATTATTTTCCATTACAGGTTATTATAAGATATTGAATATAGTTCCCTGTGTTGCCATATTACAGCAAGTCCTTGTTGCTTATCTATTTTATGTTTAGTAGTGTGTATCTGTCAGTCCCATACTCCTAATTTATCCCTGCCCCTCCCTCTTTCCCCATTGGTAACCATAAGTTTGTTTTCTGTCCATGAGTCTGTTTTTGTTTTGTACATAGATTCATTTGTATTATTTTTTAGATTCCACACATAAGTGGTATCATACAATATTTGTCTTTGTCTAACTTCACTGTTTTGTTCAATTTATTTGCTTAAGGGTATAAGGTGAGTACAGTGTTCTTCGGACGTTTTATATCTAAATTATAAAAAATACGTTTACACTTTGGAATTGTCTTTACTTGTCCACCACAGTCACCTCTGTGGAACCCCTGTTTCCTGGCAGGGTCGATAGGGGATTTTCCAGGAACTCTGTAGCGCTCTCCTGTGAGAATCACATAAGGAAGCTCACTGTCTGTTCTAAAGGCACAGTTACAGTATAGACCAATCACTGATTTACCAAAGTGTACAGGATCACCTTTGCTTACTCTGACCTGGGCACTCTTTTGAAGGAAAATGGATTTTGGATGTAAATGCTCTGGGATGACTCCACAATCCTGGGACATAAGCCACTCAAGGCCCTTGGAAGCAGAGATTCAGGAACCAGTGGCCAGGTTCACCAAACAGGTAAGGGGCCCTTCCCACCCTGAGGGGTACCCCACTTGCCAAGTGATCGTGGGGTGCTGGCAACCCCTGGGCCTACCTCTTTCTGCCACGCTTTTGTCACAGGGAAATTCCAGATTTCTCTAGAGATCATCTCAGCTGCTTGGAATCCTGCCCTTTGACCTGTCTGGGCTGGCGCAGGCCTGGAAGGAAAGGAAAATAAATAAATATAAATCCATTTGGTCACGGGCAAAACATTTATCTTTCAACAGGAAGCTTCCTGAGGAAGAACAGTGGAGGGGTTTGGAGGGAGAGCACCGTGTGAGACTTGGCCTGTGCAGGCCTTTGCTTGTCAGGGTTAGTGCCTGGCATGCCCCACGGGGCCACGCCAGGAGTGGCATCATGGCCGCACTGAGTGCTAGTGCTACATGGATACCCTGGAGCCCCTGCCCCTCCCACCTAGGTCCCTCCAGGGGTGCACCTCCCTCTGAGCCAGCGAGGGCAGCTGATGGGCCCAGTCTGGCTCCCTGCAGCTTCCCAAGCAGAGGAGGAAATGAGTCTTTGCCACTGAAGCCAGTGAGCCAGCCTCCCTCCAGGAGCTAGGTCTTCCTCGGGTCTGTGGAGGAAATGCTGGGGCGAGGGGTAGGGTTGGGAAGCCAAACTCACATGTTTCCTGTGGAGGTGTCATTGGACCTTCCAGGATCCTAAAAGAGAGAGGATGCTTGTGTCCTTCTGGTAATGGCCTTGGGAATCACTTGCCTGTGACATTTGTCACTTCCCCTTTATATCTATACATGTCTGTCCTTGTCTGGCTCTGGCCAGAAACCTTGTGTGTCCTTTACATGCTAAAGAATAGTTGGGGTCCCAGAAATCCTTTCCTGAAGCTCAAGGAAATCCAGTGATCTATGCTTAAAAGTCCATTTGCTTATCAGCTGGTGAAAAGTCATGGTGTCTCTCTCAAGCTCCACCCAGTAGATGATGTCTATTCTGTAAGTCCCAAGGGCACCTTAAAATGACCACATAGAAACTAGCTCCCCACCTGCCCCTCTTCCATCTTCTTGTCCTACTCTACCCTCCTTCCTTCTGCTGGACATCTGAGAACTCACAGTTATTCCACATCCCCCAAACCTCTTAACATCTTAAATCAGAATCCAGGTGATTATCTGATGTCCCAAAGATGTCCATTATGACAACCCCTATTTCACTTGATTTGGTTAAATTGATCTCTTTTCATTCATTCAATTATTCATTCATTCATTCCAGACACTTCTAAGGTGCTGGGGCCCTCTGCTGGAGCTAGAGTCGCAGAGGTGTGGAGGATTCAGGTTAGGCCTGACGGGAGAGTAGCATAGACAACTACCACCCACACCTGGGCCAGCAAGAGCACTGTGTCCTGGGCTGGAGGGGCAGCCCTCTGTGGGCTCCACGCTTACTGCACACCCATTCACCAAGTATCTGGATCGCTTGCAACAGGAAACACAGGCCACAATATAGGGGTCAGTGTAAACAGCAGAGAATCAGAAGATGCGAAAAGGGTATAAACTAGGCTCTGTCTGCATCACTTATTGTTAGAAAATTGTAGTTCATTCATTCAGGAAGCTTGATGGCTAGCTAAAGCGGGTCCACCAGGAAGAGTACAGAGAATAGCAGCCCCATGGTGCTCCTCCATGGAGCAGGCCAGCCCCTGAGCTGGCGCATCGCATATATCAGCACGAGGAATCCTCAGCACGACCCTGTGCAGTGGGTTCTCTGCACATTCCCATTTTATAGGTGAAGAAACAGGATCCGAGGAATTATGTGGCTGGCTCACCGTCACAGAGCCAGAGCTGGAATTCAAATACAGGTCTGTCTGACTCCAGTGTTTCTGTTGATTATGGCACAGAAGGATTCCTTGTTTCCACCAGCTTCTTTTTAATCAAGGCAGACCAGGGATTCACGCACTGGCTAAGCCAGCCTTTGAGTGCAGTGACGTATATTTAGCACCTACAAAGCAACATTCACCGTTACGTGTTTGCTGGTATTCTGGGAACTGACTGTTGACAATTACCAGTGAGGTTTTATCTCAGGTTATGTTTTGAAATCTCAGCCCATATTTACCTTGCCCACAGAAAGGCTCTGGAAATGGAATGGACTGAAAGTCAGGTGATTGAAGTTGTAATCCTGGACTAGCAGAGGATTAGCAGTGTAACCCTGGAGAAGTCGCTTTTCTCTAGTTTCAATTTCCCTATTTGAAAATGAAAAAGAACACAACAATTCTACTGTAAGACTTGGAGAGAAGTACAGGTACATCAAGAAGCATGCCCAAGTATGTTCATGGCAGCGCTGCATGTGGTTGTGAAAACCTGAAAACCACCACAGTAACCTCATGTAGTAGCCAACCTCCAAGTTGGCCCTCAATGACCCCGCCTCCTGGTATTGCCCCAGGTGTAGTCCTCTCCCATTGAACCTGTGTTGTTATGCATGACCAATAGCCAGTAGCACATGGCAGAGTGATGGCATGCCATTCTTGAACTTAGGCTATAAAAAGACATCAGCTTCCATCTTAGGTTCTCTCCCTCTTTCTCATCACTGAAGAAGCTGCCTTGTTGTGAGCAGCCTTATAGAAAGCCCCATGCAGAGAAAGACTGAGTCTTCTTGCCAATACCCATGTAAGTGATGGCTTATACCTTATACGCCAATGTTTTACTCCCGGCCAAGTCTTCAGCTGACTGAAGCCCTGGCCCACAGCTCAACTGCAACCTCATGAGAGACCCTGATCCAGAACCACCAGGATAAGTTGTTCCCAGATTCCTGGCCTCAGAAACTGAGTAGATAATAAATGTGTGCTGTTTTAAAGTGCTAAATTGGGGGGTAATTTGTTACACAGCAATAAATAGTTAATACACGCCATACTATAGAATTTTATGCAACAGTTTAAAAATAGACTGAACTTTGTGTGCTGATATGGAAAGGTTTCTAAGATATGTTGTTTTGAGAAAATGATAACCACAGAAAAATACACAGAGCTATATTCCTTTCACATAACACACCATCACCACCTGCTATATTTTTTTGTGCATTTATATATGCATGTATTGATACATATGTAGTAAATGAGCCATCATAATATACCAACAAATCAACATTAATTTACTTCTCAGTAAGGGGGTCAGAGGAAGATGCAAAAGAGCACTTTCATTTTTATTCAATACATTGCAATTTCATTTTAGACTTTCATCATGATAATGTATTCATGTATAACTTACAAACAATTTAAAAAATTCTTCTTTAAACAGAGGGCTTGGACTATATGATCAATGAGGTCTCTTTCAACTCTGGTGTTTTACAGTTCTATTAAAATAGTCACTGAATGCAAATTAAAAGAATGAGATAACATTTATTACCTGTTTGTTGGCAAGCATTAAAAAGTTTGATAAATTAACTATTGGCAAAGATGTCAGGATAACTGGTACTCTCATATACTGCTTCTGGGAGAATAAAGTGACAATCAATTGGGAAAGCTGGTAAGGATGGGAATAAGATAATATCAACTAAAACAAAACATGCAGGGCTTCCCTGGTGGCGCAGTGGTTGGGAGTCCGCCTGCCGATGCAGGGGACATGGGTTCATGCCCGGTCTGGGAAGATCCCACATGCCTTGGACTGGCTAGGCCCGTGAGCCATGGCCGCCGAGCCTGCGCGTCCGGAGCCCGTGCTGCACAACGGGAGAGGCCACAACAGTGAGAGGCCCGCGTACCGCAAAAAAAAAAAAAAAAAAAAAAAAAGAAAAAAGAAAAAAAATATGCAGACTCCACACCCTTTCAGGTCTAACACTTCTATTTCTAGATATTCATTCTTTTACATAGAAACATGCCAGAAACCAGATGGTGTTGTATTTATTGACATAAATGCTATACTGTAAGGAGCATTCTGTAACATACCAAAGGATACACATGGCAGCAGGGCTTGCAAGAGCAAACACAAAGATATAAGTTAAATGTCCATAAATAGATAAGTTAGTGTATTTTCATACTATGAAAAACTATGAAAATGAATGAGCTAGACTTATACATCACAATGTGGATAAATCTCTAAGACATATCAAGTGAAAAAACATACTGTAGAATGTTACATATGATACCATTTAAAACCATAAACACATTTAAAACTATAAACACACAATACCATCTTGTTTCCTAATGTTTTGATGAAAAATCATAGAAAAAAGTCAGTAAAGATACAAACCAAAGTCATAAGGGTGAGTGTTTGTGTTTCTGGAGAAGGGAAGTCTCTTTTAATTATCCCTATAACTGAGGGGTAATTAAAAGAGACAACCTTTGTCTGCAATGTTCTGATGTGATTAAATAGTTATAAAGCACTAGTAAGCACTATGTAAGAAATGTATTTAAATATTCATGTGTCATTAAAAATTAAGTTATAAATAGTCATTTGCTCATGCTAAGAAGAACTTTGGCTGGATGAGTAGGAATTCTGATATGTTAAGATCAGTATATCTCAACTCTGGCTGGCTGCACATTAGAATCACCTGGAGCTATAGAAAAAATGATACTGGTCCCGGCCACACCCAGCAACTCTGGTGTAATTGGTGAGTGGCTCTGGCCTTGGTGCTCTTCAAAGGCTTCCTAAGTGATTCTAGTGGACAGTCAGGGCTGAGAACCCTTGATTTACAGCAGCAGGCTCTGAAAAATTCTCACAGACGGTAGGACACTGAGGAAACATAATGATGTGGTCTCCTGGATTGGATGCTGGAATAAAAAAGGGACATTAGTAAAATCCAAATAAAGCCTATAATTTAATTAACAGTGTATACCAACGTTAACCTCTCAGTTTTGATAAATGTATCTATTATGTAAGACATGAACATGAGTGAAGCTGGGTGAAGGGTGTAGGGAAACTTTCAGTACTATCTCTACAACTTTTCTGTGAATCTAAGACTATTGCAAAACAAAAAAGCACTATATACCTTGGATAATTGTCTTGGTGATATTTTAACTCTTGCCGACTTAAAAAAAAATCTTTCAGGGGCAGAGATCAAGATGGTGGAGTAGGATGTGGAGCTCACCTCCCCCCACAAACACATAATAATACATCTACATGTGGAAAAATTCTCACAGAAAACCAACTGAAAGCTGGCAGAAGATCTCTTATACAACCAAAGCTGCAAGAAATATCCCCACATAACCAGGTAGAATGAAAAAAGAAAAAAAAAAAAAAAAAGGAAGGAACTGGAATAGAACCTGTGCCCCTGGGAGGAAGATGTGAAAGAGGAAAAGTTCCCTTGCCCTGGGAATCCCCTTCACTGGCAGGGAGGTCCACCTGGGCATATACGGTGGTGGAGTCACCTGTACTTTGCTCGAGAGGAGTGTGCAGGTGCTGGCTTGCTAGCAATCAGGGCAAAGAGAGACTGGCAGTAATGGCTGCCATGGTCACCACACCTCCCAGCCCAAAACACATGCCTGCTAGTATGTGCAGTGGCTAGGTACTGAAACTCAGGCTTCAGAGTACACACCCTGGGAGAAGACTCAGTTTAGCTGTGCAGAGACAGCCTGAAGGGCCTAGAGTGTGGTCCAGGCCACCACTGTTAACATGTGCAAAATGGTACAGGTCTGCCATAGGAGCCCCATTATCAGCACATGCAGGATAGGACACGGGTCTGCCATAAGATACCCACTGTCACTGTTCTCATAGTGGCATGCAGCTCTGGCCATGGCAGGCTTTGTGAGGGCTCACTCATGGGAGGCAGGGTATTGGAGCCAAGACTGGAGGTGGGTCCATGAACAGTAGACTTTGTTGATCCACACAGAGGGTGGTGGGCAGTGTAACAGAATCTCATGTCCCTGGTAAACAGCCCTGTGGGAGGAATATGCAGTGATTCATTTCCCAGTGGGAGGGCTCCAGTCCCACCTACCTCACACCACAGCTTACAGCCAGATCTGGGGGCTTCTACTCCAACAAGTGGGGACCAGACCCTGCCCCTGACAGGGCTGTGACAGCCATAGAGCAAAGAGGAGGATTTGCCCAACAACCAGTGCAGGCTCTAATCACCACAACACAAAATACACCTCCTACCAATGGGACAATGACCAGCACACTCTGAGGAAAGACATAGCTGGCATCCATACCAAAAACAGTCCTCACACCAAAAATTTTGGATGCACACGGTCTACACAGGGATGCTCCCCCAGAAAAACAGCCTTCAAGGTCACAGTAGATAACTTTTTCTCCTAAATACATAGAGTCAGAGAAACTTAAGTAAAGTGAAGAAGCACAGGAACTACTGCCAATTAAAAGAGCGAGAGAAATCCCCTGAAAGAACAAACAATGAAACAAGAGTTCTCCATTCTACCAGACCCCAGGTCCGAAAAGGAAGTACTAAAAATACTAAAGGAATTAAGAAAGATTATCAAAAGAAATGCAGATCACTGTAACAAGGTACTAGAAACTATAAAGAGGAACCAATCAAAATTAGACAATACAATTGCTGAGATAGAAACCAATCTAGAAGCAATGAATAGCAGACTAAATAGTACAGAAGAATGAATAAGTGACCTGGAAGATAGAATAATGGAAATTATGGCTAAAAACTTCCCAAACCTAAAGAAGGAAACAGATATTTAGGTATGGAAGCACAGAGGGTCCCAAAGAAGATGAACCCAAACAGACCCACACCAAAACATATAATTAAATTGGAAAAATTTAAAGAAAAAGAGAGTATTCTAAAGGCAACGAGAGAAAAATCAGAGTCGTTTACAAGAGAGTCCCAATAAGGCTATCAGCTACTTTCTGTACAGAAACTTTGCCATCCAGAAGAGAGTGGCATGATACATTTGAAGCCCTGAAAGGGAAAAGCCTGCAACCTAGAACACTCTACCCAGCAAGATTATCATTTAGAATAGGAGGGGAAACAAAGAACAACAAAACAATGCAGCAATGTTAAACCTACCCTAAAAGAAATATTGTAAGGTCTTCTCTAAACAGAAAAGAGAAGGAATCCATAGGAAAGGAAAAAACATAATAGGAAAGGCAAAAATGTAAAAGGATTGAAGATAACTTAAGCCAGTACACAGATTAAAAAACAACTAAAAATTTTTTGTAAAAGCGATTGTAACTATAATAATAGCAAGTGGACAAACATAAAGATGTAAAATAGGATATAAAAATCACAAAGTGTGGGGAGGGGAGTAAAAAAAGTAGATCTTTTAGAATGTGTTTGAACTTGTATGACTATCACTTTACAAAAAGTAGATATAGTTATGGGTTAACATACATGAAAACCAGCATAACCACAAATCAAAAAAATAAAATAGAGTCACAAAAACCAAAAAGAAAGGAACACAACTAAATACAAAAGAAAACTATAAAACCACAAAAGTAAAAACAAAAAGAAGAAAGAAAAAAAGAACTACAAAATCAACTGGAAAACAAGGTTTAAAATGAAAATACATACATAATTATCAATACTTATTTTAAATGTCAATGGACTAAATGCCCCAATCAAAAGACATTGAGTGTCAGATTGGATAAAAAAATAAGAACCTACAGTATGCTGCCTACAAGAGTCTCACTTTAGGCTGAAAGAAACATATAGATTGAAAGTTAGGGGATGGAAAAAGATATTTCATGCAAATGGAAAGGACATGAAAGTGGGGGTAGGCAATACTCATATCAGACAAAAGAGACTTTTTAAAAAGTCCATAAAGAAGGACACTAAATAATGATAAAGGAGGCATTAAAAGAAGAGGATATTACACTTGTTAACATATATGCACCCAATATAGGAGTACCTAAATATATAAAACAAATACTAACAGACATAAAGGGAGAAGTTGACAAGAACACAATAGTAGGAGACTTTAACAGCCCCTGACATCAAAGGACAGATCTTCCAGACAGAAAATCAATAAGTAACAGAGATCCTAAATGACACAAAAAAACACTTGGACATAATTGATATCTATAGGACAATATATACCAAAAACAAACAAACAAACAAAAACAAAAACAAAAAACACAGAATGCACATTTTTTTCAAGCATGCATGGAACATTCTCTAGGATAGACCACATACTAGGACATAAAACAAGCCTCAACAAATTTAAGAGACTAGAAATTGTTTCAAGCATCTTTTCTGACCACAATGGTATGAAACTATAAATCAACCACAGAAAGAAAAATGGGGGAAAAAAGAACATATGAAGACTAAACAACATGCTTCTAAAAAGACAATGGGTCAATGATGAAATCAGAGAGGAAATCAGATATACCTTGAGACAAAATGATAATGAAAACACCACCTTACAACATCTATGGGTTACAGCAAAAGCAGTTCTAAGAGGAAAGTTCATAGTGATACAGGCCTTCCTTGAGAAATAAGAAAAATTTCAAATAAACAACCTAACCTAACACCTAAAAGAATTAGAAAATGAAGAACAAACAAAACCCAAAGTCAACTGTAGGAAGAAAATAATAAAATCAGAGAGGAAATAAATAAAAGAGAAATAAAAACATAGAAAAGATCAATAAATCCCAGAGCTGTTTTTTTGAAAGGATAAACAAAATCAACAAACCCCCTGGCCAGGCTCACCAAAAAGAAAAGAGAGGAGCCAAATAAACAAAACAAGAAATTAAAGATGAGAAATAACAACTGATACCACAGAAATACAAAAAAAAAAAAAAAGAAAATACTACGAATAGTTATATGCCAAAAAATTGGACAATATAGAAGAAATGGACAAGTTTCTAGAAAAATACAGCCAACCACAACTGAGCCAAGAAGAAACAGATAATTTGAACAGACTGATTGCTAGAAGTTAAATAGAATCTGTAATTAAAAAAAAAAAAAAATCCCTGCAAACAAAAGTCCAGGATGGGATGGCTTCACTGGGGAATTCTATCAAACATACAAAGAAGAACTTATACTAATCCTTCTCAAACTCTTCCAAAAGACCAAAGAGGAGGGAACACTCCCAACTTCATTCTATGAAGCCACCATTGACCTGATACAAAACCGGACAGAGACCCTACAAAAAAAAGAAAATGACAGGCCAATATCTTTGATGAATATAGATGCAAAAACACTCAACAAAATATGAGCAAACTGAAGCCAACAATACATAAAAAAGATTATACACCCATGATGAAGTTGGATTCAATCCAGGGTGATTCAACATACACAAATCAATTAATGTGATACACCACATTAACAAAAGGAAAAACAAAACCTCATGGTCATCTCAATAGGTGAAGAAAGAGCATCTGATAAAATTCAACATCCATTCATGATAAAAACTCTCACCAAAATGGGTATAGGTGGAACATATCTCAACATAATAAAAGCTATTTTATGACAAAATCATAGCCAACATAATACTAAATGGTGAAAAGCTGAAAGCTGTCCTACTAAATTCACGATTCCAAGACAAGGATGCTCATTCTCACCACTTCTATTAAATGCAGTATTGGAAGTCCTAGCCACAGCAATCATGTAAGAAAAAAGAAATAAAATGTATCCAAATTGGAAGGAAGAGGTAAAATTGTCATTATATGTAGATGACAAGACACTCTATATAGAAAACCCTAAAGATGCCACACAAAAACTATTAGAAGTAACAAATAAATTCAGTAATATAGCAGGATACAAGATTAATATACAGAAATCTGTTGCATTTACTTACATTAGCCATGAAATATCAGAAAGAGAAAGTAAAAAATAATCCCATTTAAAATTGCATCAAAAAATAAAATACCTAGGAATAAAACTAACCAAGGCAGTGAAAGACCTTTATAGTGAGAATTATAAAACACTGATAAAGGAAGTTGAAAATGATTCACAGAAATGGAAAGATATCCCATGTTCTTAGATTGGAAGAATTAATATTGCTAAAATGACCAAGCTACCCAGAGCAATCTACAGAAATACTGTCCCTATCAAATTACCCATGACATTTTCACAGAACTAGAACAACTAATCATAAAATTTATGTAGAATCACAAAAGACCCAGAATTGCCAAAGCAATCCTGAGAAAAAAGAACAAAACTAGGGGCATAAGACTCCCAGACTTCAGACAATACTACAAATCTACAGTTATCAAAACAACGCGATATTGGCAAAAAGCAGACATATAGATCTATGGAAGAAAATAGAGAGCCCAGAATCAACCCACACACCTATGGTCAATTAATCTTTGACAAAGGAGGCAAGAGTATACAACTGAGAACAAGTGGTATTGGGAAAGCTGGACAGCCACATGTAAATCAGTGAAATTAGAACACTCCCTCATACCATATACAAAAATAAACTCAAAATTTAGGTTTAAAAATCAAAGACATGACACCAGAAAACTCCTAGAAGAAAACTTAGGTAAAATATTTTCAGACTAAATTGTAGCAATATTTTCTTAGATCAGGCAAGGCAAAAGAAATAAAAGCAAAAAAACCCCAAATAGGATCTAATCAAACTTAAAAACTTTTGCACAGCAAAGGAAACAATAAACAAAACAGAAAGACAAACTACAAAAAGGGTAGAAACTATTTGCAAACTACGTGGCTGACAAAGGGTTAATTTCTAAAATATACAAAGAGCTCATGCAACTCAATATCAAAAAACCCCACAACCCAACCAAGAAATGGGCAGAAGTCCTAAATAGACATTTCTCCAAAGAAGATATACAGATGGCCAACAGGCACCTGAAAAGATGCTCAAAATTGCTAGTTATTAGAGAAATGCAAATCAAAACTACAATGAGGTATCACCTCACACTGATTAGAATAACTATCATTTAAAAGTCTACAAATAATAAATGCTGGAGAGGGTGTGGAGAAAAGGGAACCCTACTACACTGTTGGTGAGAATGTAAATTGGTGCAGCCACTATGGAAAACAGTATCAAGGTTCCTTAAAAAGAAACTAAAAATAGAACTACCATATGATCCAGCAATCCCACTCCTAGGCATATATCTGGAAAAAATGAAAACTTTAATTCAAAAAGATACATGCACCGCAATGTTCATAGCAGCAATATTTACAATAGCCAAGACATGGAAGCAATCTAAGTGTGCATCAACAGATGAATGGATAAAGAAGATGTGGTACATATATACAAAGGAATACTTCTCCGTTATAAAAATAATGAAATACTGCCATTTGCAACAACATGGATGGACCTAGAGATTATATTAAGTGAAATAAGTCATACAGAGAAAGACAAATATATGACATCACTTATATGTAGAATCTAAGAAATAATATACATGTACTTCTTTACAGAAACAGAAACAGACTCAGACATAGAAAACAAACTTATGGTTACTGAAAGGGAAAGTGGTGGGTGGGCAAGGGATAAATAGGAGTTTGGGATTATACACAATACTATATATAAAATAATCAACAATTTACTGTATAGCACAGGGTACTCTATTCTATATTTTGTAATAACCTATAATGAAAAAGAATCTGAAAATACATGTATAAATAAATCACTTTTCTGTACACCTGAAACTAATACAACATTGTAAATCAAATATACGTTAACAACCAAAAATATCTTTTGGTAATTGGCTAAGATGACCGAGTAGAAAGATCCTGAGCTCACCTCCTCTCACAAACATACCAAAATCACAATTATCTGCAGAACAACCATCAATGAAAAAGAACAGAACCTACCAGAAAAGATCTTCTATAACTAAAGACATAAAGAACAAACCACAATGAGACAGGTAGGAGGGGCAGACTTGCAATATAATCAAGTCCCATAACCCTGGGTGGGTGACCCACAACCTGGAGAATTATTATATTGCAGTGATCCTCCAGAGCAGTGAGAGTTCTGGGTCCCATGTTGGGCTCCCCAACCTGGGGGTCCTGAACCCAGAAGGTGATTCCCCAGAGTATTTGACCTTGATGACCAGTGGGGCTTAATTTCAGGAGCCCCAAAGGACTGGGGGAAATAGAGACTTACTCTTAAAGGGCACACAGAAAATCTCACACTCCAGAACCCAGGGTAAAAGTAGTAATTTGATAGGAGCCTAAGCCAGACATACCTCCTGGTCTTGGAGAGTCTCCCAGAGAAGTGGGGTGGGGCAGCTGTGGCTGACCCTGGGGACATAAACACTAGTGGCAACTACTTTTGGGAGATTCTTCTGCTGCATGGACACTGGTACTGGCAGATGCCATTGTGGTTCTCCCTGTAGCTCATTATCACCAAGGCCTGGCCACACCCAACAGCCTGTAGTCACCAATGCTGGACACCTCAGACTGGGCAAATAACTCAATGGGGACATAACCCCACCCATCAGAAGATAGGCTGCCTAATGTCTTCCTGAGCCCACAGCTACCTAGACTTGCCTCTTGACATGACTCTGCCCACCAGAGGGCCAGGACTGAACTTGACCCACTAGTGGGCAAGCAACAGATGCAAGAAAACCCAATCCAGCAGCATGTGGACTGAGCTTGCCCACAGTAGGACCAACCTTGCTCTATTACCAGCTGGGCCCTGGCCCTGCCCACTAGCAGGCCAACATAAGCATTAGGACACACCATACCCCTCACCCAACTGTGTCAGAGACCTCCCCCTGCCCCCAATCGATCTGACACCAGCTGTGGGATCCTTGGGCTCTCTAGCCATCCTCCAGGTTCTGGCTCTGTTTGCCAGTAGTCTGGTCCTAACTCCAGAACCCAGCTTCACTCACCAGTGGGCAGGCAACTGCCCTGGAGTTTTCTGGACCCTGACTGCACCAATCAGAGTGCCAGCACTAGCCCTGGGGTTCTGCAGTCAGCTGTCTCATGACCAGGCCCTGCCAACCAGCAGCTGGCAGTCTCTGCACAAGGCTGGGTCTGGCAACCAACTGAACTAGGGGCCAAACAAGCATACCAGATCACCCACATAGTCAGCCTGCCACAACATAAGGACACACGCAGCCCTCATAGGGGGAACCCCTAGGACATATAGCTTGGGTGATGAGAGGGGAGTGCTCTAATGGGGCACACGGGACATCTCCTATAAAAGGCCACTTCTCCAAGGTCAGGAACTGTAACTAACATACCAGATACATAAAAATGCAAACAGCAACTTTGGCAAAATGAGGGGTCAGAGGAACATGTTCCAGATGAAGGAAAAATATAAAACCCCAGAAGAAGAACTAAGTGAAGAGGAGATAAGCAATCTATCCAAAAAAGAGTTCAGAGTGATGATCATAAAGATGATCAAAGAACTCGGGATAAGAATGGATGTATAAAGGAAGAAGCTAGAAGTTTTTAACAAAGAGTCAGAAAATATAAAGAAAAAACAGAGATGAAAATACAATAACTGAAATGAAAAATACAGTAGAAGGAATCAATAGTAGACTTAGTGATACAGAAGAATGGATCAGGGAGCTGGAAGACAGAGTAGAGGAAATCGCCACTGAACAGAAAAAAGAAAAAAGAATGAAAAGAAATGAGGACGGTTTAAGAGACCTTTGGGACAACACCAAGCATGCTAATATTATAGGGGTCCCAGAGGAGAAGAGAGAGATAAAGGGCCTGAGAACATATTTGAAGACATAATAGCTGAAAACTTCCTTATCCCATGGAAGGAAACAGTCACCCAAGTCCAGGAAGTGCAGAATCCCATACAGGATTAACCCACCGAGGAATACACCATGACACATTGTAATCAAAATGACAAAAATGAAAGTTAAAGAGAGAATATTAAAAGCAACAAGGGAAAAGCAACAAATAACATACAAGGGAACTCCCATAAGGCTATCAGCAGAAACTCTGCAGGCCAGAGGGAGTGGAATGATATACTTAAAGTGATGGAAGAGAAAAACCCACAACCAAGAATACTCTACCCAGGAAGGCTCTTGTTCAGTTTTGATGGATTTATCAAAAGCTGTATAGTGTAGGGCATTCCCTAACTGCCCTCACAAATACTTGAAGCAGCAGAAACGGGGGTTCACAGGTCATGGAGAATCAGTGAAACTTAGATTACCACTGTCAAAGTGACCCTATTCATCCTCAAGACTAGTGAGACTGAGACTGTGGTAATTCCACTATGTTAATCCTTACAACCAATTTTTTTTTTTTTTTTTTTTTTTTTTTTGCAGTACGCGCAGGCTCAGTGGCCATGGCTCACGGGCCCAGCCACTCCACGGCATGTGGGATCTTCCCAGACCGGGGCACGAACCCATGTCCCCTGCATCGGCAGGCGGACTCTCAACCACTGTGCCACCAGGGAAGCCCCCTCACAACCAATTTTAAGGCACGTAAGATTATCCCCTTTCCAATAGCTGAGGAAACTGAGGCTCAGCCAAGTGAAGTAATATGGGTCCAATGTCATACACCCGGTAAATGCAGAACTGTGAGTAAACCCAGGTGTGTTGATTTCAAAAGCACTGTTGTTTCCACTCCACACCCTACCATGCCTTCTCTCTGCTAAGAAGAGTCTGGGGCTGGAAGAGAGAGAAGGAAATGAGACAACAAATGAAGCCTGGGAGACACTTGTGACTTTTTTCTGCCCAGAATCCCTTCTTTTGAAGAAGGATCCTGGCCCAGTCCTTATAATTGGTGGAGAGTCAACAACGGAGGTCCACTTCTCCAATCCCCCAGTGAGCAGCTAAGGCAAACTTAAATTTAGACTCTTTCTCCTGGGAATTTGAATCTTGAGTGGGCTCCCAGGGATTGAAGAAGCAGGGCAAAATTATCCCACAACAGCTCCCTAAAGAGACTTTCTGTGAATCCCTGAGATGTTCCTGACCTTCAGTTCCATGAACTACCCAAAATCCCAACAGAGCATAGATGCCAATAGCTATTTTCCCTTCTTCCTTAGAAATAAAACTTGCAGTTTACTGAGCAAAAAAAAAAAGCTATATAGGCAAGCAAAAGCTAAAAGAATTTGGCACTACCAAACCAGCTTTACACAAATGCTAAAGGAACTTCTCTAGATAGAAAAGTCCACAAAAAGAAACAAGAAAATTACAAAATGGAAAATCTCACTGGTAAAGGCAAACATACAATAAAGGTAGGAAATCATCCACCCACAAAGCTAGTAGGGAGGTTAAAAGACAAAAGTAGTAAAATCGTTTTTGTCCACAATAAGCAGGTAAGGGATACATAAAACAATTAGATGTAAAATATAATATTAAAAACAGCAGTTGTGAGGAGAGTACAAATGCAGGGTCACTAAAATGCATTTGAAATTAAGAGATCAGCAACTTAAAACAAGCATGTATAAATACGGACTCCTATACAAAAACCTCATGGAAAGCACAAAACAAAAATCTATAACAGCTATACACACAAAAAAGATAAAGGAATCCACACATAAAATTAAAGATATTCATCAAATCACAAGAGAAGAGAACAAAAGAAGAAAGGAGAAAAAAGACCTACAAAACCAAATCCAAAACAATGAACAAAATGGCAAGAGGAACATACATATTGATAATTACCTTAAATGTAAATGGACTAAATGCTCCAACCAAGAGACACAGACTGGCTTAATGGATACGAAAATAAAACCTGTATATTTGCTGTCTACAAGAGACTCACTTCGGACCTAGAGACACCTACACACTGAAAGTGAGGGGATGGAAAAAGGTATTCCATGCGAATGGAAATCAAATGAAAGCTGGAGTGTCAATACTTATAGCAGACAGAGTAGACTTTAAAGTAAAGACTGTCAGGGCTTCCCTGGTGGCGCAGTGGTTGAGAGTCCGCCTGCCGATGCAGGGGACACGGGTTCGTGCCCCGGTCCGGGAAGATCCCACATGCCGCGGAGCGGCTGGGCCCGTGAGCCATGGCCGCTGAGACTGCGCGTCCGTAGCCTGTGCTCCGCAACGGGAGAGGCCACAACAGTGAGAGGCCCGCGTACCGAAAAAAAAAAATAAATAAAGTAAAGACTGTCACAAGAGACAAAAAAGGACACTACATAATGATCAAGGAATCAATTCAAGAAGAAGATGTAACAATTGTAAATGTATATACACCCAACACATGAGCACCTCAATATATAAGACATAAATATAGAAGACATAAAAGGAGAAATTGACAGTAACAATAATTGTGGGGGACTTTAACATCCCACTTACATCAATGGACAGATCATCCAGACAGAAAATCAGTAAGGAAACACTGACCTTAAATGACACATTAGATCAGATGAACTTAAGTGATACTTAGAGAGCAGTCCATCTGAAAGCAGCAGAATACACAGTCTTTTCAAGTGCACATGGAATATTGTCCAAAATAGATCACATGCTGGACCACAAAGAAAGCCTGAGTCAATTTAAGAAAACTGAAATCATATCAGGCATCTTTCCTGACCACAAGGCTATGAGGCTAGAAATCAACTAAAAGAAAAAAACTGCAAAAAACACAAACACATGGAGGTTAAACAGTATGCTACTGAACAACCAATGGATCACTGAAGAAATCAAAGAGTAAATTAAAAATTACCTAGAGACAAGTGAAAACCAAAAGACAACAATCCAAAACCTATCGGCTGCAGGAAAAGCAGTTCTAAGAGGGAACTTTATAGTGGTATAAGCTTACCTCGGGAAACAAGAAAAATCTCAAATAACCAACCTAACCTTACACCTAAAGGAATTCCATAAAGAAGAACAAGCAAAACCCAAAGTTAGTAGAAGGAAAGCAATCATAAAGGTCAGAACTCCAGAACTCCTACTGGGAAGGGACCTCAGAGGAGTCATACCCCTTCCTTCAGGATCACAGGCTACTGGCAATTAAAAGATGTTAAACAAAGTTCATATTCTCCAGAGATCTTGTCCCTTGAAGTCCACAGGGTAAGTTTCTCAGGAGTAAGAACTATCCATGAAGCTCGCTGGCTATTCCAGAATAAGACAGTAGGAGAGGAAAAGTCCTTTCCACAGGAAGGGAGAAACCCCAGAGCCTTTGAGCTAGAGGAATCTGAGTGTTCTTGGGTCTGAAGTGCTCTTTGCAAAGATTGGGAGAACAAAGACCAGAGAAATGGGGAAGCCAGGTCACAGCTGCCGGGAGTGAGTGGAGGGTAGCATTAGCCTTCAAATCCAGTTTTTTTTTTTTTTGATCTGAAAATTTAGGGCCCATCCTGTTACTTCACCTTTGTCCCGGTACTAGAGAATTAGATGTCTGTGTAAGGGGAACTTGT
This sequence comes from Mesoplodon bidens, assembly GCF_964165515.1. Classification (NCBI taxonomy): domain Eukaryota; kingdom Metazoa; phylum Chordata; class Mammalia; order Artiodactyla; family Ziphiidae; genus Mesoplodon; species Mesoplodon bidens. Next base: position 109,718,069 of record NC_138161.1, on the reverse strand, counting down.
CTGTGGGCTGAAGAGAGCCCAGAATTTAAATCGTGGTTCCTTGTAACTCCCTCTGTTTCTGCTGAGGAAAATTTCTCATTTTCCATTACTTATAAGAGATAGGTTCTAACACTTCACAGAATGCAATTATCTTGTTTAATTTATAAATTCTGGACTTACTTCCATCCGAGTCCTGGACCCTGTCCCAGCTGGCATTCCTGGCTGATAAGGGCTTTGCTCCAGTTCTTCTGGAAAGCCTGGGTCTCTCTCAGATGAAGCAGGTGTTCAACTGAGTTTAATGGGCCATATTCCCATGCAATTTCCCCAGAACGTGTGCTACGCCTTCCCCCAGCCTGAGAGACCACTCAGGGGCCTGAGGATCACCCTGCCCAACCCGGAACATCTTATGTAGTGTTGGTCTGGGTAAAAATGGCCTTTGGAGAAGCAATTGCTTCTAAAATCATTCTCATATAGTGCCCCTGATTTATCTTGCTTGAGGAGAGAAAGAAATGATCCCGGCCTGTGGCTTTGATTGGGATGTTGTAAGGAGATGGGAGCAGTGATTCTCAGCCTGGCTCTGCAGTAGAATCACCTGGTGTCCCTCCATCCACATTGGGATCTAACTGATTTGAGAGCCCAGATATGGTTATTTCTAAAAGTGCCACAAATGGCTTTAAGAAACAGCTAGGATTGGGGACTCCTGAGCGGGAGGGAAAGGGAGAAAAAACACTGAGGTCAGTGGATGGGATTGGTTATGTTTGCCAAGTCAAGAAACTTTCTAGGGAGGAGCATGAGTTGTCCATGGTTTTGCATATTTTTGGCAAATTAATGTCAAGTTTCAGTTGAGCAAAGATCTGGGGGCCACTTGCCTGTGCTGGTGTGGAAGGAAATGGGGATAGAAAGGGTAATCTCTCCCAGCCACTCACCCAGCTGTCATGGAAAGCAGGACAGGAGAAGGGCCAACTCCCAACTCATGAATCCTGTGAGAGAAGATGGGGGAGGCCGCACCCAGCTCCCAATATGGTCTCCTCCCACCAAATCCTCCTACACATGACTGTAAACCAAGTGTTGAATGACTGTCTCCACTGAACAGCCTGTCCTTTGAAAAACAGGGTAGTATAGTAATTGATCACATAGTGTCTGGAAGCAAACTTCCTGGGTTAACTGAAGCTCCAGTGCTTCCCAGCTGCATGACCAAGGGCATATTATATGACCTCTCTGTGCTTCAATTTCCTCATCTGTAAAATGAGGTTAATGAGAGCACATATCCCACAGGATTGGGAGGGTTAAATGAGTCAGTGCATGCATACAAAGTGCTTAGCACTGTGCCTCGCCCCTCACATACACTCATTTAACATTAGCTCTTGTTGTTAGACCTACAGGATCAACACTCCTCCTGGTTGGAAGGGAGGGAAGTTTCTCTGCAAAACAACTGTGTTCTACTGGTGCATAAGCAGTCTTTTAATGCCAGGGTGGCACACCTACCACCTTTAGTCTTCTTCCTGTACCCCCAACCACCTGTTCTCAGATGCACTTGTGGAACTGAGCAGGACCCTATGCGGTCTCCCCAGTGCAGAGGTCCCCAGCTCCCTGCCCAATGTCCTCCACCTGCCTCTTGTTTGTAGGAAAACATTAGTCTCCTAGGCCTTCCTCGAGTTCCAAAAGACAAATTTAATCAGAGAAATGAAAAAATGAAGAAACAAAGGGAAAAGTCAAGCAAGAAAAAATAATAGAGAGAGAGCACCGGCTTCAACACCAGGATGGGTCGCAAGTAGGAAGCTTTCACCACTACATTGGAACCACTGGACTGTGCTGGTGCTGCACCTGAAGTGGTAGTGGGCTCTGCGCTTAGGTGCTCAGGTGATATGCAATTGAACTTGAGATGAATAGCATATTTGGGGGAATTGTTGACATATAGTAACTCCACAGAATTTGGCCCCAGGAACTGACCTAAATGCCATGTGGAGGACAGGCTCTTGGTGCTCCAGCCAGGTGTAAGGGCTGTGCCACTGAGGTGGGAGAGCCAACATCAGGACACTGGTCCACAAGAGACCTCCCAGCTCCATGTAATAATAAACAGCAAAAATCTCCAAGAGATCTCCATCTCAACACCAAGACCCAGCTTCACTCAATGACTAGCAAGATACAGTGCTGGACACCCTATGCCAAACAAGTAGCAAGACAGGAACACAGACCCATCCATTAGCAGAGAGGCTGCCTAAAATGGTAATAAGACCACAGACACCCCAAAACACACCACTAGATGTGGACCTGCCCACCAGAAAGACAAGATCCAGCCTCATCCACCAGAACACAGGCACTAACCCCCTCCACCAGGAAACCAACACAACCCACTGAACCAACCTTAGCCACTGGGGACAGACACCGAAAACAACAGGAACTACGAACCTGCAGCCTGCGCAAAGGAGACCCCAAACGCAGTAATATAAGCAAAATGAAAAGACAGAAAAACACACAGCAGATGAAGGAGCAAGATAAAAACCCACCAGACCTGTCAAATGAAGAGACAATAGGCAGTCTACCTGAAAAAGAATTCAGAATAATGATAGTAAAGATGATCTAAAATCTTGGAAATAGAATAGAGGAAATGCGAGAAACATTTAACAAGGACGTATAAGAACAAAAGAGGAAACAAGCAATGATGAACAACACAATAAATGAAATTAAAAACACTCTAGAAGGGATCAATAGCAGAATAACTGAGACAGAAGAACGGATAAGTGACCTGGAAGATAAAATAGTGGAAATAACTACTGCAGAGCAGAAAAAAGAATGAAAACAACTGAGGACAATCTCAGAGACCTCTGGGACAACATTAAATACACCAACATTTGAATTATAGAGGTCGCAGAAGAAGAAGAGAAAAACAAAGGGACAGAACATATTTGAAGAGATTATGGTTGAAAACTTCTCTAATATGGGAAAGGAAATAGTTAATCAAGTCCAGGAAGCACAGAGAGTCCCATACAGGATAAATCAAAGGAGGAACATGCCAAAACACATATTAATCAAACTATCAAAAATTAAATACAAAGAAAACATATTAAAAGCAGCAAGGGAAAAACAACAAATAACACACAAAGGAATCCCCATAAGGTTAACAGCTGATCTGTCAGCAGAAACTCTGCAAGCAAGAAGGGAGTGGCAGGACATATTTAAAGTGATGAAGGAGAAGAACCTACAACCAAGATTACTCTACCCAGTGAGCATCTCATTCAGATTTGATGGAGAAATTAAAACCTTTACAGACAAGTAAAAGCTGAGAGAGTTCAGCACCACCAAACCAGCTTTACAACAAATGCTAAAGGAACTTCTCTAGGCAAGAAACACAACAGAAGGAAAAGACCTACAATAACAAATGCAAAACAATTAAGACAATGGGAAAAGGAACATACATATCGATAATTACCTTAAATGTAAATGGATTAAATACTCCCACCAAAAGACACAGACTGGCTGAATGGATACAGAAACAAGACCATATATACGCTGTCTACAAGAGACCCACTTCACACCTCGGGACACATACAGACTGAAAGTGAGGGAATGGAAAAAGATATTCCATGCAAATGGAAATCAAAAGAAAGCTGGAGTAGCAATTCTCATATCAGACAAAATAGACTTTAAAATAAAGACTATTAGAAGAGACAAAGAAGGAAACTACATAATGATCAAGGGATCAATCCAAGAAGAAGATATAACAATTGTAGATATTTATGCACCCAACATAGGAGCACCACAATACATAAGGCAAATACTAATAGCCATAAAAGGGGTAATTGGCAGTAACACATTCATAGTAGGGGACTCTAACACCCCACTTTCACCAATGGACAGATCATCCAAAATGAAAATAAATAACGAAACACAAGCTTTAAATGATACATTAAACAAGATGGACTTAATTGATATTTATAGGACATTCCATCCAAAAACAACAGAATACACATTTTTCTCAAGTGCTCATGGAACATTCTCCAGGATAGATCATAACTTGGGTCACAAAACTAGTCTTGGTAAATTTAAGAAAATTGAAATTGTATCAAGTATCTTTTCTGACCACAACGCTATGAGACTAGATATCAATCACAGGAAAAGATCTGTAAAAAATACAAACACATGGAGGCTAAACAATACACTACTTAATAACAAAGTGGTCACTGAAGAAATCAAAGAGGAAATAAAAAAATACCTAGAAACAAATGACAATGGAGACACGAAGACCCAAAACCCATGGGATACAGCAAAAGCAGTTCTAAGAGGGAAGTTTATAGCAATACAATCCTACCTTAAGAAACAGGAAACATCTCAAATAAACAACCTAACCTTGCACCTAAAGCAATAAGAGAAAGAAAAACAAAAAACCCCCAAAATTAGCAGAAGGAAAGAAATCATAAAGATCAGATCAGAAATAAATGAAAAAGAAATGAAGGAAATGATAGCAAAGATCAATAAAACTAAAAGCTGGTTCTTTGAGAAGATAAACAAAATTGATAAACCATTAGCCAGACTCATCAAGAAAAAAGGGAGAAGACTCAAATCAATAGAATTAGAAAGGAAAAAGGAGAAGTAAAAACTGACACTGCAGAAATACAAAGGATCATGAGAGATTACTACAAGCAACTATATGCCAATAAAATGGACAACCTAGAAGAAATGGACAAATTCTTAGAAATGCACAACCTGCCGAGACTGAACCAGGAAAAAATAGAAAATGTAAACAGACCAATCACAAGCACTGAAATTGAAACTGTGATTAAAAATCTTCCAACAAACAAAAGCCCAGAAACAGATGGCTTCACAGGCGAATTCTATCAAACATTTAGAGAAGAGCTAACACCTATCCTTTTCAAACTCTTCCAAAATATATCAGAGGGAGGAACACTCCCAAACTCATTCTACAAGGCAACCATCACCCTGATACCAAAACCAAACAAAGATGCCACAAAGAAAGAAAACTACAGGCCAATATCACTGATGAACATAGATGCAAAAATCCTCAACAAAATACTAGCAAACAGTATCCAACAGCACATCAAAAGGATCATACACCATGATCAAGTGGGGTTTATTCCAGGAATGCAAGGATTCTTCAATATATGCAAACAAATCAATGTAATATACCATATTAACAAATTGAAGGAGAAAAATCATATGATCAACTCAATAGATGCAGAGAAAGCTTTCGACAAAATTCAACACCCATTTATGATAAAAACCCTCCAGAAAGTGGGCATAGAGGGAACTTTCCTCAACATGATAAAGGCCATATATGACAAACCCACAGCCAACATCGTCCTCAATGGTGAAAAACTGAAAGCATTTCCACTAAGATCAGGAACAAGATAAGGTTGCCCACTCTCACCACTCTTATTCAACATACTTTTGGAAGTTTTAGGCACAGCAATCAGAGAAGAAAAGGAAATAAGAGGAATCCAAATCAGAAAAGAAGAAGTAAAGCTGTCACTGTTTTCCGATGACATGATACTATACATAGAGAATCCTAAAGATGCTACCAGAAAACTACTAGAGCTAATCAATGAATTTGGTAAAGTATCAGGATACAAAATTAATGCACAGAAATCTCTGGCATTCTTATACATTAATGATGAAAAATCTGAAAGTGAAATCAAGAAAACGCTCCCATTTACCATTGCAACAAAAAGAATAAAGTATCTAGGAATAAACCTACCTAAGGAGACAAAAGACCTGTATGCAGAAAATTATAAGACACTGATGAAAGAAATTAAAGATGATACAAATAGATGGAGAGATATACCATGTTCTTGGATTGGAAGAATCAACATTGTGAAAATGACTCTACTACCCAAAGCAATCTACAGATTCAATGCAATCCCTATCAAACTACCACTGGCATTTTTCACAGAACTAGGACAAAAAATTTCACAATTTGTATGGAAACATAAAAGACCCCGAATAGCCAAAGCAATCTTGAGAACGAAAAACGGAGCTGGAGGAATGAGGCTCCCTGACTTCAGACTATACTACAAAGCTACAGTAATCAAGACAGTATGGTACTGGCACAAAAACAGAAATATAGATAAATGGAACAGGATAGAAAGCCCTGAGATAAACCCACGCACATATGGTCACCTTATCTTTGATCAAGGAGGCAGGAATGTACAGTGGAGAAAGGACAGCCTCTTCAATAAGTGGTGCTGGGAAAACTGGACAGGGACATGTAAAAGTATGAGATTAGATCATTCCCTAACACCCTACACAAAAATAAGCTCAAAATGGATTAAAGACCTAAATGTAAGGCCAGAAACCACCAAACTCTTAGAGGAAAACATAGGCAGAACAGTCTATGACATAAATCACAGCAAGATCCTTTTTGACCTACCTCCCAGAGAAATGGAAATAAAAACAAAAATAAACAAATGGGACCTAATGAAACGTAAAACCTTTTTCACAGCAAAGGCAACCATAAACAAGACCAAAAGACAACCTTCCGAATGGGAGAAAATATTTGCAAATGAAGCAACTGACAAAGGATTAATCTCCAAAATTTAAAAGCAGCTCATGCAGCTCAATAACAAAAAAACAAACAACCCAATCCAAAAGTGGGCAGATGATCTAAACAGACATTTCTTCAAAGAAGATATACAGATTGCCAATAAACACATGAAAGAATGCCCAACATCATTAATCATTAGAGAAATGCAAATCAAAACTACAATTAGATATCATCTCACACCGGTCAGAATGGCCATCATCAAAAAATCTAGAAACAATAAATGCTGCAGAGGGTGTGGAGAAAAGGGAACACTCTTGCACTGCTGCTGGGAATGTGAATTGATACAGCCAGTATGGAGGACAGTATGGAGGTTCCTTAGGAAACTAAAAATAGAACTACCATATGACCCAGCTATCCCACTACTGGTCATATGCCCTGGGAAAACCATAATTCAAAAAGAGTCATGTACCAAAATGTTCATTGCAGCTCTATTTACAATAGCCAGGAGATGGAAACAACCTAAGTGTCCATAATCGGATGAATGGATAAAGAAGATGTGGCACATATATACAATGGAATATTACTCCGCCATAAAAAGAAACGAAATTGAGCTAGTTATAATGAGGTGGATGGACCTAGAGTCTGTCATACAGAGTGAAGTAAGTCAGAAAGAGAAAGACAAATACCGTATGCTAACACATATATATGGAATTTAAGAAAAAAAATGTCATGAAGGACCTAGAGGTAAAACAGTAATAAAGACACAGACCTACTTGAGAATGGACTTGAGGATATGGGGAGGGGGAAGGGTAAGTTGTGGCAAAGCGAGAGAGAGGCATGGACATATATATACTACCAAACGTAAGGTAGATAGATAGTGGGAAGCAGCCACATAGCACAGGGAGATCAGCTCGGTGCTTTGTGACCGCCTGGAGGGGTGGGATAGGGAGGGTGGGAGGGAGGGAGACGCAAGGGGGAAGGGATATGGGAACAGAGGTATATGTATAATTGATTCACTTTGCTATAAAGCAGAAACGAATAAAAAAAAAGAAAAAAATGTCATGAAGAACCTAGGGGTAAGACAGGAATAAAGACAAAGACCTACTAGAGAATGGATTTGAGGATATGGGAGGGGGAAGGGTAAGCTGTGACAAAGCGAGAGAGTGGCATGGACCTGTATACACTACCAAATTTAAAATAGATAGCTAGTGGGAAGCAGCTGCATAACACAGGGAGATCAGCTCAGTGGTTTTTGACCCCTAGAGGAGTGGGATAGGGAGGGTGGGAGGGAGGGAGATGCAAGAGGGAAGAGGGGTGGGAACATATGTATATATATAACTGATTCACTTTGTTATAAAGCAGAAACTAACCCACCATTGTAAAGCCATTATACTCCAATAAAGATGTAAAAAAAAAAAACATATGCTAACACGTATATAAGGAATCTAAGAAAAAAAAAGGTCATGAAGAACCTAGGGGTAAGATGGGAATAAAGACACCGACCTAGTAGAGCATGGACTTGAGGATACGGGGAGGTGGAAGTGTAAGCTGTGACAAGGTGAGAGAGTGGCATGGACATATATACACTACCAAACGTAAAATAGATAGCTAGTGGGAAGTAGCCGCATAGCACAGGGAGATCAGCTCAGTGGTTTGTGACCACCTAGACGGGTGGGATAGGGAGGGTGGAGGGAGGGAGACGCAAGAGGGAAGAGATATGGGAACATATGTATATGTATAACTGATTCACTTTGTTATAAAGCAGAAACTAACACACCATTGTAAAGCAACTATAGTCCAATAAAGATGTTAAAAACAAAAAAAGAAAAATAATTTAGCTATTAAACAAAGTCAAGAAACTTTAGTTCCTCCCAAGGGCTGTAGAAATTATTCCTTTTTTTAATGTATAGCTTTTTTCTCTTGAATTTTATTTATTTATTTAATACAGCAGGTTCTTATTAGTTATCTATTTTATACGTATCAGTGCATATATGTCAATCCCAATCTCCCAATTCATAACACCCCCACCCCCACCCCACTTTACCCTCTTGGTGTCCATACATTTGTTCTCTACATCTGTGTCTCAATTTCTGCTTTGCAAACCAGTTCATCTGTACTATTTATCTAGATTCCACATATATGTGTTAATATACGATATGTGTTTTTCTCGTTCTTACTTCACTCTGTATGACAGTCTCTAGGTCCATCCACATCTATACAAATGACCCAATATCTTTCCTTTTTATGGCTCAGTAATATTCCATTGTATATATGTACTACATCTTCTTTATCCATTTGTCTGTCAATAGGCATTTAGGTTGCTTCCATGTCCTGACTATTGTAAATAGTGCTGCCATGAACATTGTGGTGCAAGTGTCTTTTTGAATTATGGTTTTTTCATGGTATATGCCCAGTAGTGGGATTGCTGGGTCATATGGTAATTCTATTTTTAGTTTTTTAAGGAACCTCCATAATGTTCTCCATAGTGGCTGTATCAATTTACATTCCCACCAACAGTGCAAGAGGGTTCCCTTTTCTCCATACCCTCTCCAGCATTTACTGTTTGTAGATTTTCTTATGATGCCCATTCTGATCAGTGTGAGGTGATACCTAATTGTAGTTTTGATTTGCGTTTCTCTAATAATTAGTGATGTTGAGCATTTGTTATGTGTGTCTTGTCCATCTGTATGTCTTCTTTGGAGAAATGTCTATTTATGTCTTCTGTTTATTTTTTTGATTGGGTTTTTTTCTTTTTTAATATTGAGCTGCATGAGCTGTTTATATATTTTGGAGATTACTCCTTTGTCTGTTGGTTCATTGGTAAATATTTTCTCCCATTCTGAAGACTGTCTTTTCATCTTGTTTATAGTTTCCTTTGCTGTGTAAAAGCTTTTAAGTTTCATTAGGTTCCATTTATTTATTTTTGTTTTTATTTCCATTACTCTAGGAGGTGGGTCAGAAAAGACCTTGCTCTGATTTATGTCAAAGGGTGTTCTTCCTATGTTTTCCTCTAAGAGTTTGATAGTGTCTGGCTTTACATTTAGGTCTTTAATCCATTTTGAGTTTATTTTTGTGTATGGTGTTAGGAAGTGTTCTAATTTCATTCTTTTACATGTAGCTGTCCAGTTTTCCCAGCACCACTTATTGAAGAGGCCGTCTTTTCTCCATTGCATACCCTTGCCTCCTTTGACATAGATTAGGTGACCACATGTTTGTGGGTTTATCTCTGGACTTTCTATCCTGTTCCATTGATTTATTTTCTGTTTTTATGCCAGTACCATATTGTCTTGATTACTGTAGCTTTGTAGTATAGTCTGAAGTTAGGGAGTCTGATTCCTCCAGCTCCGTTTTTTCCCTCAAGATTCCTGATGCTATTCAGGGTCTTTTGTGTCTCCATACAAATTTTAAGATTTTTTTGTTCTAGTTCTGTAAAAATTGTCATTTGTAATTTGATAGGGCTTCATTAAATCTGTAGATTGATTTGGGTAGTATATTCATTTTCACAATATTGATTTTTCCAATCCAAGAACATGGTATATCTCTCCATCTGTTTGTGTCATCTTTGATTTCTTTCATCAGTGTCTTATAGTTTTCTGAGTACAGGTCTTTTACCTCCTTAGGTAGGCTTATTCCTGGGTATTTTATTCTTTTTGTTGCAGTGGTGAATGGTATTATTTCCTTAATTTCTATTTCTGATCTTTCATTGTTAGTGTATAGGAATACAAGAGATTTCTGTGCATTAATTTCGTGTCCTGCAACTTTACCAAATTCATCCATTACCTCTGGTGGTTTTCTGGTGGCATCTTTAGGATTATCTATGTATAGTATCATGTCCCCTGCAAACAGTGAGAGTTTTACTTCTTCTTTTCCAATTTGGATTCCTTTTATTTCTTTTTCTTCTCTGATTGCAATGGCTAGGACTTCCAAAACTGTGTTGGATAATAGTGGCAAGAATGGACATCTTTGTCTTGCTCCTGATCTTAGAGGAAATGCTTTCAGTTTTTCACCATTGAGAATGATGTTTGCTGTTGGTTTGTTGTATATGGCCTTTATTATGTTGAGGTAGGTTCCCTCTATGTCCACTTTCCAGAAAGTTTTTATCATAAATGGGTGTTGAATTTTGTCAAAAGCTTGTTCTGCACCTGTTTAGATGATCATATGGTTTTTATTCTTCAATTTGTTAATATGGTGTATCACATTGATCGATTTGCATATATTGAAGAATCCTTGCATCCCTGGGATAAGTCCCACTTGATCATGGTGTATAATCCTTTTAATGTGTTGCTGGATTCTGTTTTGTAGTGTTTTGTTGAGGATTTTTGTATCTATATTCATCAATGATATTGGTCTGTAATTTTCTTTTCTTGTAGTATATTGTCTGGTTTTTGTATAACCGTGATGGTGGCCTCATAGAATGAGTTTGGGAGTGTTCCTTCCTCTGCAGTTTTTTGAAAGAGTTTGACAAGGATGGGTGTTAGCTCTTCTCTAAATGTTTGATAGAATTCATCTCTGAAACCATCTGGTCCTGGACTTCTGTTTGCTGGAAGATTTTTTAATCACAGTTTCAATTTCATCACTTGTGTTTGGTCTGTTCCTATTTTCTATTTCTTCCTGGTTCAATCTTGGAAGGTTATACCTTTCTATAATTTGTCCATTTCTTCTAGGTTGTCCATTTTATTGGCATAGAGTTGCTTGTAGTAGTCTTTTAGGATGCTTTGTATTTCTGCCGTGTCTGTTGTAACTTCTCCTTTTTCATTTCTAATTTTATTGATTTGAGTCCTCTCCTTTTTCTTGATGAGTCTGGCTAAATGTTTATCAATTTTATCTTCTCATAGAACTAGCTTTTAGTTTTATTGATCTTTGCTATTGTTTTCTTTGTTTCCATTTCATTTATCTCTGCTCTGATCTTTATGATTTCTTTCCTTCCACTAACTTTGGGTTTTGTTTGTTCTTCTTTCTCTAGTTCTTTCAGGTGTAACATTAGATTGTTTATTTGAGATTTTTCTTGTTTCTTGAGGTATGATTGTATTGCTATAAACTTCCCTCTTAGAACTGCTTTTCTTGCATCCCAAAAGTTTTGGATCATCTTGTTTTTGTTGTCATTTGTCTCTAGGTATTTTCATTTCCTCTTTGATTTCTTCAGTGATCTGTTGGTTATTTAGTAATGTATTGTTTAGCCTCCATGTATTTGTTTTTTATGTTTTTTCCTGTAATTTATTTCTAATCTCATAGCATTGTGGTCAGAAACAATGCTTGAAATGATTTCAATTTTCTTAAATTTACCGAGACTTAATTTGTGACCCAAGATGTGATCTATCCTGGAGAATGTTCTTTGTGCTCTTGAGAAGAAAGTGTAATCTGCTGTCTTTGGATGGTATGTTCTATAAATATCAATTAAATCTATCTGGTCTATTGTGTTTCTTTATTAAGTTTCTGTCTGCATGATCTGTCCATTGGTTTAAGTGAGGTGTTAAAGTCCCCCACTATTATTGTGTTACTGTTGGTTTCCTCTTTTATAGCTGTTAGCATTTGCTTTATAATTGAGGTGCTCCTACATTGGGTGTGTATATATTTATAATTGTTATATCTTCTTCTCAGACTGATCCCTTGATCATTATATAGTGTCCTTCTTTGTCTCTTGTAACATTATTTTAAAGTCTATTTTATCTGATATGAGTATTGTTACTCCAGGTTTCTTTTGATTTCCATTTGTGTGGAAAATCCTTTTCCAGCCCCTCACTTTCAGTCTGTATGTGTTCCTCGGTCTGAAGTGGGTCTCTGGTAGACTGCATGCATATGGGTCTTGTTTTTGTATCCATTCAGTGAGCCTGTCTTTTGGTTGGAGCATTTAATCCATTCCCATTTAAGGTAATTATCAATACGTATGTTCCTATTACCATTTTCTTAACTGTTTTAGGTTTGTTTTTGCAGGTCCTTTTCTTCTCTTGTTTTTCCCACTTAAAGAAGTTCCTTTAGCATTTGTTGTAGAGCTGGTTTGGTGCTTCTGAATTATCTTAGCTTTTGCTTGTTTGTAAAGCTTTTGATTTCTCTGTCGAATCTGAATGAGATCCTTGCTGGGTAGAGTAATCTTGGCTGTAGGTTCTTCCCTTTCATCACTTTAAATATATCGTGCCACTCCCTTCTGGCTTGTAGAGTCTCTTCTGAGAAATCAGCTGTTTAACCTTATGGGAGTTCCCTTGTATGTTATTTATCATTTTTCCCTTGTTTCTTTTAATACTTTTTCTTTGTCTTTAATTTTTGTCAGTTTGATTACTATGTGTCTTGGTGTGTTTCTCCTTGGGTTTATCCTGCCTGGGACTCTCTGCACTTCCTGGACTTGGGTGGCTGTTTCCCTTTCCATGTTAGGGAAGTTTTTGACTATAATCTCTTCAAATATTTTCTTGAGTCCTTTCTCTCTCTCTTCGCCTTCTGGGACCCTTATAATGTGAATGTTTGTGCATTTAATGTTGTCCCAGAAGTCTCTTAGGCTGTCTTCATTTCTTTTCATTCTTTTATCTTTATTCTGTTCTTTATGACAGTTGTGAATTCCACCATTCTGTCTTCCATGTCACTTATCCGTTCTTCTGCCTCAGTTATTCTGCTATTGTTTCCTTCTAGTGTATTTTTCATTTCAGTTATTGTATTGTTGATCTCTATTTGTTTGTTCTTTAATTCTTCTAGGTCTTTGTTAAACATTTCTTGCATCTTCTCAATCTTTACCTCCATTCTTTTTCCGAGGACCTGGATCATCTTCACTATCATTATTCTGAATTATTTTTCTGGAAGGTTGCCTATATCCACTTTATTTAATTGTTTTTCTGGGGTTTTATCTTATTCCTTCATTCCTTCATCATAGTCCTCTGCCTTTTCATTTTCTCTGTCTTTCTGTGAATGTGGTTTTCATTCCACAGGCTGCAGGATTGTTGTTCTTCTTGCTTCTGCTGTCTGACGTCTGGTTGATGAGGCTACATTTTAAAAAAATTTTATTTATTTTATGTTATTTAAAATTTTTGGCTGTGTTGGGTCTTTGTTGCTGCATGTGGTCTTTCTCTAGCTGTGGTGAGCAGGGGCTACTCTTTGCTGTGGTTCATGGGCTTCTCATTGTGGTGGCTTCTCTTGTGGAGCATGGGTTCTAGGTGCGTGGGCTTCAGTAGTTGTGGCACATGGGCTCAGTAGTTATGGCTCACGGGCTCTAGAGTGCAGGCTCAGTAGTTGTGGTGCACAGGCTTAGTTGCTCAGTGCCATGTGGGATCTTCCTGGACCAGGGTTCAAACCCATATCCCTGTATTGGCAAGTGGATTCTTAAACACTGTGCCACCAGGGAAGTCCATGGGCTCCCACTTTTTTTTTTTTTTTTTTTTTTTTTTTTTTTTCTTTTTGCGGTATGCGGGCCTCTCACTGTTGTGGCCTCTCCCGTTGCGGAGCACAGGCTCCGGACGCGCAGGCCCAGCGGCCATGGCTCACGGGCCCAGCCGCTCCACGGCATATGGGATCCTCCCAGACCGGGGCACGAACCCGTATCCCCTGCATCGGCAGGCGGACTCTCAACCACTGCGCCACCAGGGAGGCCCAGGGCTCCCACTTTTAAGGAAGGGTTCTATTAGCAGAAGAAAAGAGAAAGAGAAATGGCTCAGGGCAAACAAAAATTATAGCTGGCACTGTCTGCTCCACAGCTAAATAGAACAGAATTGTTACTATACCCAGACCTCTCCTTACACTTCCCCACCACCTTGACTCAGGCCTTCCTCCAGACTGTGCTGAAACAAAAATCAACATAAAATATGATGGCTACGATCAAACCTTATTGCTACCCACAAGGGCAAGCTCTAAGTTCCAGGAAGTATAACTACTATAGACTTTCTTTGATCTCAATGTAATACAAATAAAAATGGATAAAACTAGAAGCAAAGATCCCTATTATTTAAATTTTAAAAAATAAAACCAAATTTTGTTCTTTTGGATCCTGGTCTAGCATGTAAAAGCTTGGAACTTGCCAATCGATCCTAATAACAAGGAAAAATCTGAACAAACTGAAAAATCAACAACTCTTCTTAGATCAGTCAGAGAAGGGAGATCACAGGGCAAACCACTGCCTCCAAAACTGAAGAGACAGAGAATCACAACTTACTAGATCAGAACCCTCCATGGGAACCAGTACCAAGTTAGGAAAACCTGAACTATAATCAACGATTGCTGAAGGCTTAAGTGTGGACAGCTCTGTGAGTTAGAAATTTCTACTCTGTGAAAGGTACAAGAGAATGAGAAGACAAGACATAGACTGGGAAAAAAATATTTGCAAAAATTATATCTCATAAAGGACTGCTATCCAAAGTATGCAAAGAACTCTTAAAACTCAATGATAAAGAAACAAACAACTTTATTAAAAAGTGGACAAAAGACCTAAACAGACACCTCACCAAAAAATAAAGATATACAGGGCTTCCCTGGTTGCGCAGTGGTTGAGAGTCCGCCTGCTGATGCAGGGGACACGGGTTCATGCCCTGGTCCGGGAAGATCCCATATACCGTGGAGCAGCTGGGCCCATGAACCATGGCCGCTAAGCCTGCACGTCCAGAGCCTGTGCTCCACAACAGTAGAGGCCACAACAGTGAGAGGCCCGTGTAACGCAAAAAAAAAAAAAAAAAGTTATTCAGATTGTAAATAAGCATATGAAAAAATGTTCCACACCATATGCCATTAGGGAAAGGCAAACTGAAACAACAATGAGATACCACTACATACCAGTTAGAATGGCCAAACTCCAGAACACTGACAACACCATATGCTGGTGAGGATGTGGTGTAACAGGAGCTCTTATTCATTACTGGTGGGAATGGAAAATGGTACAGCCACCTTGGAAGACAGTTTAGGGGTTTCTTACCAGGCTAATACACTCTTACCAGCATGACACTACTTGCTACTTACCCTCATAAGTTGAAAGCAGATGTCTACTGTTAAGGACTGAATATTTGTGTCCTTTCAAAATTCATGTATTGAAGCCCTAAACCCCAATGTGACAGTATTTTGAGATGGGACTTTTGGGAGGTAATTAGTTTTAGAGGTGGTCATGATGGTGGGGTCCTCATGATGGGATTAGTGCCCTTTTAAGAAGAGACCAGATCTCCACTGGTGAGGATTCAGGAAGAAGGCAGCTGTCTACAAGCCAGGAAGGGGGCTTTCACCAGAACCTGACCATGCTAGCACCCTGATCATGGAATTCCAACCTCCAGAACTGTGAGAAATCAATGTCTGTTTTTTAAACCACCCAGTCTATGGTATCTTGTTACAGCAGCCCTAGCTGACTAAGACGTGCACATGAAGATCTGCAAACAAGAGTTTATAGAAGTTTTATTCATAATTGCTAAAACATGGAAACAACAAAGATGTCCTCCAGTAGGTGAATGGATAAATAAACTGTGGTACATCCACACAATAGAATATTATTCAGTGCTAAAAGGAAATGAGATATCAAGTCACTAAAAGACATAAATCTTAAATGCATCTCACTAAGTGAAAGAAGTCAACCTGTAAAGGCTACATAACCAACCAAATGATTCTAACTATATGACATTCTGGAAAGAGCAAAACTATGGAGATAGTAAAAAGATTAGTGGTTAATCAGGTTGGCTAATAGTTCATCTTTTTTTTACCTTAAAGAAGCAGTTCTCAGATTTATTAATTTTTATTTTTCTAATCTAAAGATTAGAAAATCTTTAATGTATTTATTTATTAACTTATTTCTTGATAAGAGGGTAATATTCTCAGATACAGAGCAAACTAAGAGGGTTGTATGATGTTACTTTGTTCCACTCTATGCAAATCATTTTGAAAATCTGGATGAAATAGATTATTTTATAAGAGAGTATATATTGCCCAAACTTACCCCCAAAGAGAACATGTAAACAGAAAAATTAATAAAGAACAGAGAAAAAATATTGTCAAACAGCTACTAAAAATATCAGGAGACTCAGATGGTTTCACAGGAGAATTCCATGAAAATCTAAAAGGATAGATAGCAATAATGCTAGTTGTTATTCCAGAGCACAGGGAAATTCTTTTTATGACACATAACATTGATACCAAAACCCAAAAAAGCACACACAAAAAAGAAAACAGCAAACCCGTTTCACTTTTGGTTATCAATGCATAGAAATCCAAAATGAAGTATTAGCCAAAAGAATACACCAGCAAATTAAAGGTATTTCAAATAAGTGATACAAATATGGATTATTTAATAAATAGAACTGGTACAATCATTAGTTGTCTGGAAAAAATTAACTTGGATCTATACTTCATGTTTTGCATCCAAATAAATTTCCAAATGGATCAAATGTTTAAATATAAAAATATTGTAGGAGACCATGAGAGATTTTTTGTTTTTCATTTTTCAGAGTAGGGAAGTTTTTTCTCACTATAACTGCAAACCCAGAATCCATAAGAAACACATAAATTCAGGTACATACTTTTTTTAAAAAGCTCAGTATGGAAAGAAACATCATAAACAAAGTCTGGATATAAATTAGGAAAATTACAAATTATATCATAAATCAAAGCCTCTTAATATTTAAGAATCCCTACAAAGCCATAAGAAAAAGACCCACAGCCCAATAGAAAAAGGGGCAATTGATGTGAATAGAAAATGCACAGAAGAGAAAACACAAATAATTTTTAAATAAATGAAAAGATATTCAACTTCATTTATAAAAATGAAATGCAAATTAAACTACAATGAGCTACAACCACTGCCTGTCAGGCTGGCAAAGATAATAAAGCTGGAAAATATGGTGAAGTAGTGAGGGTGGGAAGAAACAGGCTCCGTCACACTCTTATTAATGGGGGTGTAAGTGGGTACATCTTTTCTGAAGAACACTAGCAACATCCTGCAAAAAGTTACACAACCCTTTGATCCAGCAAATCTACCTTTATGAACTTATCTTACAGATATACCTGCATATGTACGAGATGACTCATGTTTAAGAGCATTAATTGCAACATTTTGTCATTGTAAATTATTGTAAGTAACCTAAATAACTATCAGCAGGGATTGGTTTAATAAACTGTGGAACATCCACATGAGGAGTATTATCAGCAGCCGCATAGCACAGGGAGATCAGCTCGGTGCTTTGTGACCACCTAGAGGAGTGGGATAGGGAGGGTGGGAGGGAGGGAGACACAAGAGGGAAGAGGGATGGGAACATATGTATATGTATAACTGATTCACTTTGTTATAAAGCAGAAACTAACACAACATTGTAAAGCAATTATACTCCAATAAAGATGTAAAAAAAAAAAAGGCACAAAGAAGAGTATATGGGAACTCTGTACCCTTTTCAACCTTTCTGTAAATCTAAAAATCTTCTAAAAGAAAAACAGTAACAAAGAAAACCCCACAACTTGTGGACCTGCCATGCCAGGGGCTATGTTATAAAGGAATTAAAAGAACTATTACTATCCTCAAGGAATTTGAAATGCATATGAATAAAGCCCAATTCAATTCAAAAGGCTGATGGATAGATAGTACAGTTCTTTATAAAAAAGAGAGACTGACCGACAGACAGACAGACATGAGGCAGCTTAGCATATCTGATATGAAGCAGTCTCCAATAAATGAAGTGAAAAAAGCAGCATTCAGAACAATGTCTGTGGTATGCTACGTTGCTACATTATTTGTAAAAAAAAAAAAGGAAAAACCATATATTAGCTTATAAATGCACAGAATATCTCTAAAATGGTATTTAAGAGACTGTTAGGACTGATTGCCTCTGGGGAGGGAAACTAGTTAACAGGATGCAAAGACTATTTTGGTTTACTCCAAATCATTCTAAGTGTATGTTTTGTATTTTATACCTTGTCATGAGTTAATTACCCAGAATTAAAAAAAAAGCAAATTAAATAATACATTTCATGGAGGGAAGAGCTTACTTTTAACTGGGATTTTCAGGGAATGCTTCCTGGGAGAAGAGACATCAGCTAGGTCTTGAAGGATGGTGATAATGGGCCAGAACGTCCTGGGCAAGGGGACTGCACAAGTAAAACATAAAGGTGGGAAGCTGGAGGACGGAACTGGAGAGGGTCACACAATAGCTTTACTGAAATGTAATCTTTAGTAAAGTGACAGCTAAGGAGATATTTCTATAAGGGTATGTTATGCAGTATAATAGGGTACAGTGAGTAAAAATCAGGTCAAACACTATACCATTTACAAGCTCTGAGACCTCTGGAGTTACTTACCTTCTGTAAAATGGACATAATGATAGAGACTATTAGGGTTTTATGAAGACTCAATAAGTAAGGTAGGTAGAGGGCTCAGGCCAGACATGGCAGCAGGAAGTGTTAAGTGTCAGCTCCCATATGATCAGAGGGCTCCTAATGCCAGATTTATTCTGTGGGCAATGAGAAGCCAGTGCAGGTTTTGGTAAGTGGAGTGATGTTATCAGAGCTGAAATTTAGGAAAAGTCACCTGGTCACCTGTGCAGGATGAGTTGCAAGGGCATGAGATGGGAGTCAAAGAGACCAGGGAGGAGGCTGCTGACATAGTCTAGGTGAGAGAAGAGGAAGATTTGAACCAGGTAGTTTCCATGATTAGGGAAGGATAGACGACTTGATAACAACAGAATATGAAGAGAGAAGAAGGTATATTGAAGAAAATTTGGGGTTTTAAATTTAAGTAACTCAGAGGTTGGTGGCACCTCTAAAGAAACAGAGATCCTGAAGAAATGAGAAGGACTGATAGAAAAGATGACTATTTGGATGTGTTTAGTGTGTGAAGGAATCCAAGTAGATTTAATCAGTATGAAGTTGGAGATGTGGGAAACTCCAGGAAAATGCTGAGATAAGAGATAATACTGGGAGTGATATTAAATAGGATGTTTAGTTGCAAGAGGGAGAAGTCCAGCTTGAATTAGTTTAGGCAAAAAGTCTATGTGTGGATCTGGGAAGTCTAAGGAATGCAAGCATGGCTGGATCTAGGGGCTCAAACAGTGTCCTCAGGCCTCAGGCCCTTATCTCTCTGACCTCATATGCTTGGCTTTATTTTCTTACAACCTCTCTGCATGAAGCAGCAAGATAACCACTGGAAACTCTATCAACTCCAATAGAAAGTTCTTTTTTTCCCCTTTAATTGTAAATTTTGCAGAAAAGTTCTGGAGAAGGTTATATTTGGCTTGAATTAGATCACTCCTACTAGAGAAAAGTCAGAAGAATCAGCAAAGAGTGGTGTCAAGGGAACTCCCAAGGAGGAGTAATCATTGATGTCAAATGCTGAGAGAAAAACTTGTAAAAAATGAATAAACTTTATTTTATATATATATAATATATAAAACATATATATATATTGAACAGAGAAAACGTTTCTCCAAAGAAGATTATGAAATATACACACATTGATCAATGTGAATATATTAGCTAGCTACCTATTGAAGTGTAAGAAATTACCACAAGACTTAGGGGGTTAAAATAACAATACTTATGGAGGTCAGCCAAGATGGTGGAGTAGGGAAACATTGAGCTAACCTCCTCTCATGAGCACACCAAAGTCACAACTATCTACAGGACAACCATTGATGTAAAAGAGCAGAACCTACCAGATAAGGTCTTCCACAACTAAAGACATAAAGAAGAAACCACAATGAGGCAGTTAGGAGGGGCAGACTCGCAATATAATCAAGTCCCATACATGCAGGTGGGCAACTGACAAACCAGAAAATAAATATATTGCAGAGGTTCTCCCACAGAAGTGAGAGTTCTGAGCCCCACATTGGGCTCCCCAGCCTCCAGACGAGCCTCCAAAGCATTTGGATTTGAGGGCCAGCAAGGTTTAATTTCAGGAACCCCACACAACTGAGGGAAATAGAGACTTCACTCTTAAAGTGTACACACAAAATCTCACATGCTCCAACACCCAGGACAAAAATGGTAATTTGATAGAAGCCTGGGCTAGACCTACCTGCTGGTCTTGGAGAATCTCCTGGAGAGTTTGGGGGTGGCTGTGGCTCACCCTGGGGACATAGATACTGGCCCAGCCGTACATGGGAGTTCCTTCTACCATGTGGACACTGCTACTAGTGGCCGCCATCTTGGGATCCTCCCTCTACTTCATTAGTGCCAAGACTTGGCCCCACCCAATAGCCTGTAGGCACCAGTGCTGGGATACGACAGGCCAAACAACTAACTGAGGGGGACACAGCCCCACCCATCATCAGAGAGGCTGCCTAAAAACTTTCTGAGTCCACAGCTACCTATAGACATGCCTCTAGACACAACCTTGTCAACCAGAGGGCCAAGACTCAGCTCCATCTTCCAGTGCACAGGCTTTGGCCTTGCCCTCCAGGAAGCCTGCACTGGCCTCTAGGCCAGCCTCACCCACCAGGGGACAGACACCAGATGCAAGAAAACCATAATCTCACAACCTGTGGACACAGACTGCACAGCAGGCCAGATCCTACCCTGGGACCAGCTGGGCCAAAGCCCTGTCCACTAGCAGACCAACAAAAGCTTCAGGACGCTCTGTACCCCGTACCCAACTGTGTAGGGAACTGGTATCCCTACCCCTCACCAGTGATCTGACACTAGCTCTGGGATCCCTGGGCCCTGAAGCAAGAATTTGGGGCTCAGCTCTGCCTGCCAGTAGTCTGGCAATAATCCCAGGACCTGGCTTCACCCACCAGTGGGTGAGCAACAGCCCCAGTCTTCTGGCCCCTCACTCTGCCCACCAGTGAGGCAGCACTAGCCCAGGTCCCCCTAGGGCTTTGAAGCCAACTGCTTCATGGCCAGCTCCCACTTACCAGAGACCAGTACCATCTTCACAAGGCAAAGCCTGGCAACCAACTGGGTTAGAGGCCAAACAAGCCTACTAGACCACCCACATAGTCAGTCCACCACAAAAGAAGGACATATGCAGCCTTCATGTGGGAACCCCTAGAGCATATAGCTTGGATGACAAGAGGGGAGTGCACTACTGGGGCACATAGGCTATCTCCTATAGCAGGCCATTTCTGCAGGGTTAAGAAAGGTAAATAAATAATCACATATATAAAAATACAAATAGCAACATAGACAAAATGAGGCGGCAGAGGAACATGTTCCAGATGAAGGAAAAAGATAAAACCCCAGAAGAAAAACTAAGTGAAGTGGAGATAGGCATTCTACTGAGAAAGAGTTTAGAGTAATGATCATAAAGGTGATCAAAGAAAGCTGGAGAAGAAGGTACGCACAGAGTGAGAGGCTAGAAGTTTTTAATAAAGAGTTAGAAAATATACAGAACTACCAAACAGAGATGAGGAATACAATAACTGAAATGAAAAGTACACTAGAAGGAATCAATAATAGACTAAATGATACAGAGGAATGGATCAGTGAGCTGGAAGACAGAATAGTAGAAATCACTGATGCTGAACACAAAAAAGAAAAAAGAAAGAAAAGAAATGAAGATGGTTTAAGAAACTTCTGGGACAAGATCAAGTGCACTAATATTCATATTATAGGGGTCCCAGAAGGAGAAGAGATAAAGGGTCTGAGAACATATTTGAAGACATAATAGCTGAAAACTTCCCTAACCTGGGAAAGGAAATAGTCACTCAAGTCCAGGAAACTCAGAGAGTCCCATACAGGATTAACCCAGAGAGGAACACACCAAGACACATTGTAATCAAAATGACAAATATTAAAGATAAAGAGAGAATATTAAAAGCAACATGGGAAAAGCAAAAAATAACATACAAGGGAATTCCCATAAGGCTATCAGATGATTTTTTCAGCAGAAACTCTGGAGGCCAAAGGGGAGTGGCACAATGTATTTAAAGTAATAAAAGGGGAAAAACCTGTAACCAGGAATACTCTACCTAGCAAGGCTCTCCTTCAGATTTGATGGAGAAATCAATAGGTTTACAGATGAGCAAAAGCTAAAAGAGTTCAGCACCACCAAACCAGCTTTTCAACAAATGTTAAATGAAATTCTCCAGGCAAAAAAGAAAAGGCCACACTAGAAATAAGAAAATTATGAAATAAAAAAGCTCACCAATAAAAACAAGCATATATGAAAGGTAGGAAATCATCCACCCACACACACACAAAAAAGACAAAAGTAGTAAAAATAATCTATATTTACAATAAGCAGTCAAGGGATATACAAAACAATTCGATGTAAAATATGATAACAAAAACAGTCATTGTGAGGGGAGGAGAGTAAATTCAGGTTTTAAAAATGCATTTGATATTAAGAGATCAACAACTTAAAACAATTATGTATATATATAGACTGCTATACAAAAACCTCATGGTAACCACAAACCAAAAATCTATAATAGATATACACACAAAAAAGGAAAAGGAATCCAAACATAACTATAAAGATAGTCATCAAATCACAAGTGAAGAGAACAAAAGAAGAAAAAAGGAAAAAAACCTACAAAAAACAAACCCCAGGGGCTTCCCAGGTGGTACAGTGGTTAAGAATCTGCCTGCCAATGCAGGGGAGGTGAGTTTGAGCCCTGGTCCAGTAACATCCCACATGCTGCGGAGCAACTAAGCCCATGCGCCACAACTACTGAGCCTGCGCTCTAGAGCCCAGGAGCCACAACTATTGAGCCTGCATGCCACAACTATTGAAGCCCATGTGCCTAGAGCCCCTGCTCTGCAAAAAGAGAAGCCACTGCAATGAGAAGCCTGTGCACTGCAGCAAAGAGTAGCCCCTGCTCGCCACAACTAGAGAAAGCCCACATGCAGCCATGAAGAGACAATGCAGCCAAAAATAAATGAATAAATAAATAAATACCCAAACAATTAACAAAATGGCAATAAAAACATACATGTTCAATTATTACTTTAAATGTAAATGAACTAAATGCTCCAACCAAAAGACATAGAATGGCTGAATGGATATATAAACAAGGCCCATATATATGCTGCCTACAAGAGACTCACTTCAGATCTAGAGACACACACAGACTAAAAGTGAAAGGATGGAAAAAAGTATTCCACACAAACTGAAATCAGAAGAAGCCTGGAGTAGCAATACTTATATCAGACACAATAGACTTTAAAATAAAGACTGTTATAAGAGACAAAGAAGGACACTACATAGTGATCAAGGGATCAATCCTAGAAGCAGATACAACAATTGTAAATATATATGCAACAAACATTGGAGCACCTAAATATATAAGGCAAAGATTAATAAACAAAAGGAGAAATTGACAGTAGCACTATAATAGTGGGGGATTTTAACACCTCACTTACATCAATGGACAGATCATCCAGACAGAAAATGAGTAAGGAAACACTTGCCTTAAATAATACATTAGATCAGATGAACTTAACTGATAGATAAAGAGTATCCCATCCAAAAGCAGCAGAATACACATTCTTTTCAAATGCACATGGACCATTCTCCATCTTAGATCACATACTAGGTCACAAAACAGGCTTCAATAAATGTAAGAAAATTGAAATCATATCAAGCGTCTTTTCTGACAATAATGCCAATGAGACTAGAAATCAACTACAAGCAAAAAACCCCTGCAAAAACCGCAAACACGTGGAGGGTAAACAATATGCTAGTGAACAACCAATGGATCACTGAAGAAATCAAATAGTAAGTTAAAAAATGCCTAGAGAGAAATGAAAAATGAAAACATTATGGTCCAAAGCCTATGGGACACAGCAAAAGCAGTTCTAAGAGGGAGTTTATAGCAATACAGGCTTACCTTAGGAAACAAGAAAAATCTCAGGTAACCAACCTAACATTACAACTAAAGGAACTAGAGAAAGAAGAACAAGTAAAACCCAAAGCGAGTAGAAGGAAAGAAATCATAAAGATCAGAGCAGAAATAAATGAAATAGAGACTAATATAACAATAGAAAAGATCAATGAAATTAAAAGCTGGTTCTTTGAAAAGAGAAACAAAATTGATAAACATTTAGCTGGATTCATCAAGGAACAAAGGAAGAGGACCAAACCAATCAAATCAGAAATTTAAAAGGAGAAGTTACAACTGACACCACAGAAATACAAAGGATCATAAGAGACTACTATGAACACCTATATGCCAATAAAATGGACAATCTAGAAGAAATGGACAAATTCTTAGAAATGTACAATTTCCCAAGACTGAACCAGGAAGAAATAGAAAATCTGAACAGTCCAATTACCAGTACAGAAATTAAATCAGTAATTTAAAAACTCCCAAAACACAACAACCCAGGACCAGATGGCTTCACAGATGAATTCTACCAAACATTTAGAGAAGAGTTAACACCTATCCTTCTCAAACTATTCCAAAAAATTGCAGAGGAAGGAACACTTTCAGACTCATTTTATGAGGCCAACATCATTCTGATACAAAACCAGACAAAGATATCACAAAAAAAGAAAAATACAGGCCAATGTCACTGATGAACATGGAGGCAAAAGTCCTCTACAAAGTACTAGCAAACAAAATCCAACAACACATTAAAAGAATCATACACTAGGATCAAGTGAGATTTATCCCGGGGATGCAAGGATTTTTCAAAATCAGTGGGATACACTGCATTAACAAACTGAAGAATAAAAACCATATGATCATCTCAACAGATGCAGAAAAAGCTTTTGATAAAATTCAACATCAATTTATAATAAAAACTCTCCAAAATGCAGGCATAGAGGGAAAGTCATAAAGGCTATATATGACAAACCCACTGTTAACATATTCAGTGGTGAAATGCTGAAAGCATTTCCTTTAATATCAGGAAAAAGACAAGGATGCCTACTCTTGCCACTTTTATTCAACATTGATTTGGAAGTCATAGCCACAGCAATCTGACAAGAAAAATAAATAAAAGGAATCCAAATTGGAAAGGAAAAAGTAAAACTGTCACTGATTACAGGTGACATACTATACGTAGAAAATCCTAAAGACACTACCAGAAAACTATTAGCCCTCATCAATGAATTCAGTAGAGTTGCAGGATACAAAATTAATATACAGAAATCTCTTGCATTTCTTTACACTAACCACATAGTAGCAGAAAAAGAAATTAAGGAAATAATCCTATTTACCATTGCATCAAAAAGCATAAAATACCTGCTACAGTGCAGAGTATGCAGTCTTTGATACGGGTGCCTGGCATCCATTTGCTCAGGCAGTGGGCAGGAATATAGCCAACCCCACAGCCATGCTGTTGTCAGCTTCCAACATGCTGCGGCATCTCAGTCTCGAGCATCACTCCAACACGATTGCAGATGCAGTGAAGGAGGTGATCAAAGTCAGCAAGGTTCGAACTTCTCACATGGGTGGTTATGCCACCTGCCAAGACTTCACTGAGGTGGTCATTGGTGCCCTGTCCAACCCATAGGTCCCACCATGTAAGCTGTCCAATAAAACATGATATGACATGAAAAAAATATTTCCTTCCACAAGGCTCAGTGAGTCAGTGAGTAGGAATAAACCTACCTAAGGAGACAAAATACCTGTACTCAGACAACAATAAGACACTGGTGAAAGAAATTAAAGATGACACAGATAGATGGAATGGTATACCATGTTCTTGTATTGAAAGAATTAATATTGTGAAAATGACCATACTACCCAAGGCAATCTACAGATTCCATGCAATTCCTAAAAACATACCAATGGCATTTTTCACAGAATTATTGATAGAACAAATAATTTTAAATTTTGTATGGAAACACAAAGGACCCCGAATAGCCAAAACAATCTTGAGAAAGAAGAATAAAGTTTGGGGAATCATGCTCCTGGACTTCAGACTATACTACAAAGCTACAGTAATCAGAACAGCATGGTATAGGCACAAAACCAGACACAGAGATCAATGAAACAGGATAGAGAGCCCAGAAATAAACCCATACACTTATGGTCAATTAATCTATGACAAAGGAGGCAAGAATACACAATGGAGAAAAGACAGTCTTTTCAATAAGTGTTGCTGGGAAAACTGGACAACTACATGCAAAAGAATGAATTAGAACATTCTCTAACACCATATACAAAACAAAAACAAAAACAAAAACAAAACCATCTTACATTTAAAGATTTATATGTAAGACTGGATAGTATACAGTATATATAGGCAGAGCACTCTTTAAAATAAGTCATGGCAATACTTTTTTGGCTCTGTCTCCTAAAGCAAATGAAATAAAAGCAAAAATAAGCAATTACGATCTAATTAAACTTAAAAGCTTTTGCCCAACAAAGGAAACCACTACCAAACAAAACGACAACCTACTGAATGGGAACAGATATTTGCAAATAATAGGACCAATAACAGATTGATATAAAACATGTATAAACAGCTTGTACAACTCAACATCAAAAAACCAACAACCTGATTTTAAAATGGGCAGAAGAACTGAATAGGTGTTTTTCCAAAGAGGAAATTCAGATGGCCAATAAGCACATGAAAAGATGCTCAACATCACTAACCATCAGGGAGATGCAAATCAAAACCACAAGCAGATATCACCTCACACTTGTCAAAATGGTTAACCTCAAGATGAACACATATAACAAATGTTGGAAAGGATGTGGAGAAAAGAGAACACTTGTACACTGTTGGTGGGAATGTAAATTGGTGCAGCCACTGTGGAAAACAGTGTAGAGATTTCTCAAAAAACTAAAAATAGAACCACCACATATTCCAGCAATTCTACTCCTGGGTATATATCTGAAACAACCAAAAACATTAATTTGGAAAGATGCTTGCACCCCAATTTTCATAGCAGCATTATTTACAATTGCCAAGATATGGAAGCAACCTGTGTCCATCAACAGATGAATGGATAAAGAAGTGGTATATATATACAATGGAATACTACACAGCCATAAAAAGAATGAAGTTTTGCCATTTGTAACAACATGGATGGATTTGGAGGGTATTATGCTAAGTACAACAAGTCAGAGATATAAAGACAAATACTGCATGATATCACTTGTATATGCAATCTAAAAAATACAACAAACTAGTAAATATAACAAAAAATAAGCAGACTCACAGATATAGAGAACAAACTAAGGGTTACCAGTGGGGAGAGGGAAGTAGGGAGGGGCAATATAGGGGTAGGGAAGTAAGAGTTACAAACTATTATGTATAAAATAAGTTACAAGAATATATTATATAACATGGGAAATATAGCCAATCTTTTATAATAACTATAATGGAGTATAACCTTTAAAAATTGTGATTCACTATATCGTACACCTGTAACTTACATAATATTGTACAGCAACTATACTTCAATAAAAATATCAAATACATTAAAAAAACCTCCAATATTTCTTATCACAGTTTCTGTGGACCAGTAATCTGGGTGCAGCTTAGCTGAGCCCTTTGTCTCAGAGTCACTAACAAGGCTGCTGGCTGAAGTTGTGGTCTCATATGAAGGCTCAGCTTGGGAAGGATCCACTTCTAAGCTTGTTCACGTAACAATTGGCAGTATTCAGTTGCTCACTGGGTGTTGGTTAGAGTCTGCCCTCAGTTTTTTGCCATGTGGGTCTTACAACATGACATTTGACTTTCATAAGAGTGAGCAAATGAGAGAGAGAGAACAAAATTCACAGTCTTTTACAATCTTAACTTGAAAGTGACATCACAACACTTTTTCTACTCATTAGAAGCAAGTCGCTAGGTACAGTCTACTCTATAGAAGAGGGGATTATACAAGGGCATGAATACCAGGAGATGGAGATCATTGGGAGTCTTGTCAGAAGTTCCCTACCACACTGAATCATTAGGAAATACACAATACATTTGAAAAGGTAGAAACCTTGGAGGCCACATTTTCTAGTAACAAAGCAATATGGCTAGAAAATAAATCATTTGTAAAGTAAAACTACAATAACAAGAAACTATATATCAAACCTAAGAGATACAACAAAAACTATACTTGGAGGAAATTTTATAGCATTAATTGGTAATGATATTTAACAAAAAATAATAAAAATAAATGGACCCCACCTTCAAGTTAGGAGGCTAATCTTCCTATACTTCCCAACAAACAGACTTAAGGAACGACAGAAGAACAAATGCAGAAATCAACAAACTGGAAAATAATAAAATTAATAAACAATTTATGTGCTCATTAAAAAGAAATAGGCACATCTCTAATAGAGTTAACTAAGAAAATAAGGGAAGACATATCTAACATTAGATTTGAGAAAGGGAATATAACTACATGAACAAAGGATATTGCTTTCAAATGAAAGAGAACATTGTGCACTATGTTTGCTGAGAGATTCAAAAATCTTTGGAAAATAAAAAATGAGTTATTATAGAAAAAGAATCAGAAGAGTCAAAGAGATTTCAAAGAACAGATCCATGGGTGAATTCTGTCGAAACTTTAAAGAACAAGTTACATGTCATTTATCCCAGAGTTTAGAACAGGGGCCCCCAGCCCCCGGGCCATAGACTGGTACTGGTCCGTGGCCTGTTAGGAACCAGGCCACAAAGCAGGAGGCGAGTGGCAGGCCAGTGAGCAAAGTTTATTCTGTATTTACAGCCACTTCCCATTGCTTGCATCACCGCCTGAGCTCCACCTCCTGTCAGATCAGCGGCAGCATTAGATACTCATAGGAGCGTGAACCCTACTGTGAACTGCGCATGTGCGGGATCTAGGTTGCACACTCCTTATGAGAATTTAATGCCTGATGATCTGAGGTGGAGCTGAGGCAGTGATGCTAGCGCTGGGGAGCGGCTGCAAATACAGATAATCATTAGCAGAGAGGTTTGACTGCACAGAGGCCATAATAAAATCAATTGCTTGCAGACTCATATCAAAACCCTATCGGTGAGTGGCAAGTGAAAACAAGCTCAGGGCTCCCACTGAGTCTGCATTATGGTGAGCTGTATAATTATTTCATTATGTATTACAGTGTAATAATAATAAGAATAAAGTGCACAATAAATGTAATGCACTTGAATAATCCCAAAACCATGCCCTTATCCCCCTGGTCCATGGAAAAATTGTCTTCCACAAAGTCGGTCCCTGGTGCCAAAAAGGTTGGGGACCTCTGGTTTAGAAAAATATCCCATTTAATTCTACAAAGATAGCATCACCCTGATACCCAAATCTTGATCATCATGCCTTCTTCTTAGACAAAGCTCTCTCCTCACACCTTTGGTTTCCTGTCCCACTTGTTCTCTGAATACAGTGACTTACTCCTGTCCTGTGCTGCTAGGGGGAAGGATGCTGCAGACTCAGCAGCTACAGAATCTGTTCTCTCTTCAGAATCTCCTGTGTTTGTCCTGGGGCTCAGGCAGGAGAATCTGGAAGGTTCAGACAAGAGCTGAGGATTTCTGCTGCCTGGAGTACCTTCTCCCATCTTCTCTAACAGAACTGTGATTGATTGTAGCTTAGCTGCATCATGTGAGACTCTCTAGCTCTGCTGTAGGGTTAGGAACACCACAGGTAAGAGTCTCCAGTCTGGTCAGAAAAGGCCTTTTAAAGTTTTTATACCCTCAATGCTTTAAAAAATAAATTTGAGATCTCAGAGGAAAAGGTATCTTTCAAATAGGCTGGACGGATAAGTAGAGAAAACTGAGACTGAGGAAAAGAGGATGCAAGTAAGCTAAAATAGTTAGTATTAGTAGTTTTCTCCAGGTTTATTGAGATTTAACTGACATATAACATTGTATAAATTTAAGGTATACAACATGTTGATTTGATACACATATATTGCAAAATGGTTACTACCATAGTTTTAGCTGACACCCCAATTATGTCACATAATTACCATCGCTTTTTTTGTGGTGAGGACGTTTAAAATCTACTCTCTTAGCAGCTTTCAAGTGTAGAATACAGTACTGTTAACTATAATCACTGTGCTGTACATTAGATCCCCAGAACTTATTTATCTTATAACTGGAAATTTGTACTCTTTGACCAACATCTCCCCATTTCCCCTCCACCCACCCCCAATCCCTCATAACTCTACTCTCTGTCTCTGAGTTTGGCTTTTTTAGATTCCACATATATGTGATATTATACACATATTATCTATTTGGCTTATTTCACTTAGCATAATTGCCTCATTTCGTCCATGTTGTCACAAATGGCAGGATTTCTTTCTTTCTCATAGTTGACTAATATTCCACTGTGTATGTATACACCACATCTCTTTTAGCCAGTCAGCTGCTGATGGATACTTAGGCTTTCCCATATCTTGGCTATTGTGAATAACGCTGCAATGAACATGGGAATGCAGATATCTCTTTGAGATCCTATTTTCATTTCCTTTGGATATATATGCAGAAGTGGGATTGCTGGATCAAATGTTAGTCCTATTTTTAATTTTTTGAGGAACCTCCATACTGTTTTCCACAGTGGCCATCCCAATTTACATTCCTACCAACAGAGCACAAGTGTTTTCTTTTCTCCACATTCTTGCCAACACTTGTTGCCTCTTGTCTTTTTGATGACAGTAATTTTAACAGGCGTGAGGTGATATCTCGTGGTTTTGATTTGCATTTCTCTGATGATTAGCAACACTGAGCATCTTTTCATGCACCTATTGGTCATTTATCTTCTTCAGAAAAATTTATATTCAGCTCCTCTGCCCATTTTAATTGGATTATTTCCTATTAAGTTGTATGAGCTCTTTATATACTTAGGATATTAGATAGATGATTTAAAAATATTTTCTCCCACTTCATAGGTTGCCTTTCATTTTGTTGATTGTTTCTTTTGCCGTGCATAGGTTCTTTAGCTTGATATAGTCCTGCTTATTTATTTTTGCTCTTTGTGCTTGTGCTTTTGGTGTCATATCCAAAAAAAATCATTGCCAAGACCAATGCCAAGGAAAATTCCCCCTATGTTTTCTTCTAGGAGTTTTATGGGTCAGCTTTTATGTTTAAGTCTTTAATCCATTTCAAGTTAATTTTTGTGAATGGTGTTAGATAGAGGTTCAATTTCATTCTTCTGTATATGGTTATCCAGTTTCCCCAAAACCATTTATTGAAGAGACTATCCTTTCCCCATTGAGTATTCTTGGCTACTTTGTCAAATAATAGTTGACTGTATTTTTTAGGGTTTATTTCTGGGCTTTCTATTCTGTTCCATTAGTCCATGCGTCTATTTTTATGTCAGTACCATATTGTTTTGATCAGTATAGCTTTCTAGTATAGTTTGAAATCAGGACTATGTGTTGCCAACAGCTTTGTTCCTCTTTCTCAGAATTTCTTTGGTTATTTAAGGTCTTTTGTGATCCCATACATATTTTAGAATTGATATTTCTATTTCTGTAAAAAAAAAGCCACTGGAATTTTGATAGGTATTGCATTGAACCTATAGATGACTTTGGCTACTATTGATATTTTAGCAATATTAATTTTTCTGGTCCATGAACATGGGATATCTTTCCTTTTGTTTGTGTCTTCAATTTCTTTCATCAGAGTCGTGTACAGATCTTTCACCTCCTTGGTTAAATTTATTCCTAACCATTTTATTGTTTTTGATGCTATTGTGAATGGGGTTGTTTTTTTAAATTTCTTTTCCTTTTTCAGATGTTTCATTGTTAGTGTTAGAAGTGCAGCTGATTTCTGTATGTTGATTTTGTATCCTGAAACTTTACTGAATTCATTGATTCACTCTAACTGTTTTTTTATGGAGTCTTTAGAATTTTCTCTATATAAGATTATATCATCTGCAAACAAAGACAATTTTACTTCTTCCTCTCTGATTTGGATGTCTGTATAAATATTACCATTAAAATGGATCATATGGTTTGGTTCTAAGCTTCTTGGTAGCCAGTATAAAAAACAAAACATGGAATGTTATGTAAAAGATGTGAACATATTTTCTTAGGAGAGAAGACACTCTTGCTGGCACTAAATTCTAAAATTATTTTTCACCTAGTGTTTATATAAGGAAAAAGGGGGCAGTTATTAGACTAATTCTTCCAAAAAACTCCACAGTAAATGTAGAAAATTAATTCTGGCTGTTTCTTATAATGACTGTCAAGAAAAACCCAGAGCAAGACATTAAAATACAGTCCAGTAAAGGGGATTCTGCAGGAGGCTGAATTCCTGCGATCCTAGTAGAAAAAGCCAGGACAATAATTGGTCATTGGGAGAGCGAGTATTTTCTGTAGAGTGTGGGGCAGGAGCCATTTTCAGGAGTTAAGGTACAACTCAGAAGCAAGGAAGTGGAGACAGCAGACATTGAATCTGTAGTCGAGGAAGTTGGTGAAGGTGTGGTGAAAATATCTTCTAGTGAATTTTCAGTTCTTTTTTAAATGAAACTTTTCTTTCCCCCTTAGAGTTAGAAGGAGGTTATCACTTCTCCTGCTGCAGCAAGTGGAGGACACCTCGTGCTGAGAAGAGGGAGACACAAGATTAAAGCAGCCTGCTTTGCTGTGTTCCCACATGGAAGACAGTTGCTCTGGAAAGTCACTTTGACCTGTAGTGGACATTGCCTGAGTGAGGAAAAATAAACCAAACCTTTGTTATGTTAGATTTGAGGCTGTTTATTACAGCAGCATAACCTAGCTTGTCCTAACTAATACAAGAAGGATGAGACAAGAGAAATGAGAAGGGCAGCAGGGTGAAGAGAGGCTATTTTTAAATAAAAGAAAGGCCTGAACATACTTATAAGTTGAGGAGAATGACCCAGAAGAAGTGGAGAAGTTAGAGCTACAGGAAAGAGAGGACCTGCCTGGCCATTCAAGTTTAACACATGACAGAAGGTGTGTGATTTCCAGCAAGAGAGGAAGATTTATGGTGTCCAAGATGGCAATATAGGAGGCTCCTGAACTTATCTCTTACCATGTACACACTGAATCTACAGCTACACATGAAAGAACTCCTTCTGAAACAATCCAGAAGCTACGTGAGCAACTCCTATACATTTTGGCAAATTAGAAAATACCCTCATCAAAGTAGGTAGGAAAGGCTGAGATGCACTCTTACCATAAACCCCACCCTGGCACAGAAAGGGGAAGGTTTACCTTGGGTCAAGAAGAGAGATACTTCTTCCTTGAGCACAAAGGGAAGGAAATGATGAGCAATGAGAGAGAGTCAGAAGGAAGGAGGCTAACAGCTTTTGTCTGGTAGTCTTGGTTTCCTCAGTAAGTGTAGGAATGAGGATGCCTGGTGAGAGGTGGGAATGAGTGGTGGGACAGGATCTGAGACAAAGGGGAAAGATTTGGGGGAACTCCTGAGAGGTGAATCATTGGGTGGTGAGGAAATGGAGATGCCTGCTACAATGGCTCAACATGAATTTGTAGAAAACCTGGTTTTTGAAAAGCTGCGACATTTCCTGGGAAATCTCTGTCTCCTCATAGTGGGGAAAAGATAGTCCCATTAGCCTTCCCTGGGGAAAGGCAAGTTGCCCATCACTGAAGGTATTGAAACAGAGCTTGTATAAGCCTATTCCTGAATTGGATGGGCTAAATAACCTTTACATTCTCTGTCAACCTTGGGATTTTATGATTCTGTAATTCTAGGTATTGTAAGTAAGTTAACAAAATCAAATTACTTCCAGCCTATGCAAATTATAGTGACCTGCCTTTCAGCTACCCCAAGGGAATGGATTAAAAATGCTGTGTGCTTAGAATAGATTATGTGATTCTTGCACTCTCATTCCGGGTCAATTCTCCTAAGTATCAGATAATTATGATGGAGCAGATGTACCATCGTGCTGACTGATAAATTACCACAGTATTCATCTCTCTTGAGCAGGCATGATGGAACGGCTGGAAATGGAGTATCATTTTGATACATATACTTTTGGTTTGCTGGTGACTTTTGGAATTTTCTATTCCTAAACTCAGCATTTCCCCTGCTGACTCTGGGTTATCAAAGTTTTGTTCTCTTTAGAGAATTTGAGTTAGTGCTTATATCTTGGAAGCAGCTTTGCAAAGGAAGCAGCAGGTGAGAGAGGAATGTCCTGTGTGGTTCTAGCTCTAAAAGAACCACAAATTTCAGACTGATGGCAGGACACCCCCATATAAGTACTAGGTCCCCCATATGTCCTGGAATAATAGAGAGAAAACAAGGACTGTTCCAACATTACAATTCTTGCTTCATATTGGGACAGAGTTATATATTCCCAGCCTAGATCAAAGGAAAGAGTAACATTTTGAACAAGGCTCATATAAAATCACAAAACCATTGAACACTTTGCAATAGTAATCTAGTTTTACTGAGTTCCCCCCAACCACTTCCATCACCGTCACATCAATTCAATGACCAGCAAAAGATGCATTTTCAGGAGAAATGGGAGGCATTAGATTGTCATCGTGACCTCTAGCCCCAATCTGGAGATCTTTGTCCCGGGAAGTCTCCTTCTATCTTCTGGTCAGTTCATAACATCTTGTGATGCAAATCACCTGCCCAGTGCACTGAAATATCTCCATATGGAATGGGGCTTTATGCCACTGTTTGGCATAAGAAATATTGCCCGAGTCCCTCTCAAGCCCAGCATCAGTAGATTAGAGGAATATCAACATTACATAAGTCGAACATGTCAGAAAAGAGGTAGAGGGAAAATGTTCTAAGAACAAAAGGAGTGCAGATTATCATCCTGTTTATAGATAATAAACTGACATTGATAAATAGCTTCATAGTGCCTAATGGTAAAGAACAAAAGGGCAGAAATATTAAACAAAACACCAATCATCACTGCTTATGTGGGGAGTCAGAAAGAGCTCTTCACTTCTGGTTAATGTCACCCCACCAAAGTAGTGACAAGTATGTCAGTTAAACTCTCCTGACCTCATGTTCCATCTGAAAATACTGGGATTAAAATGAGAATCTGTTTATTGACATCATCTCTGGCTGTTTACAAAATAGATATTAAAGGTTTTGATTAAAAATCCATAACTTAGATGATTCTTTAATACAAATAAAAGGAAAATCATGGAGCAAAATGCAAAGAGAAAATGACTGTACCAGAATCCTAGCCTGAATACAAGTACTGTAACAGCAACTGAAATTTAGCTCTTGAAGTCTTAGACTATCTGTATGATCCTTCACCAACGCAAAATACCATGATCTTATATGGAGTAATTACTTGCATTTACCAAACAGGTCCTGGGGTAGAAGGATGGTAAACAGTGTTGATGTGAATTACTGTAAAGCCCAGGAAGGAAATGGATTGTAGGAAAATAATTGGATAAGCATAAATTCTTCTGCCACAGGCACCTAGATAAAATACAACAAAAATGATCGTAAGTGAATATCCAAGTGAGCAAGCAAGAAAGGAAACTCACCAGGCACCAGAAATGAAGAGGGGAATAAAAGCTTTAGTGGAAAATGAATGAACTGCTGCTACTGACTCCTGGGTGGAGGTGGGGTAGCTGTGGGTGTGGCTGGTGTGGAGGTAGACGTGGCAGTCACACTGCTGCCAGTTTCAGGAACATGGAGGCTTGGGCTTTCATGCCCACATAGAGACAGGAAATGAGATATTGGGCCACATAAGGCAAGGAGTTAGAATGAAACCCCTGCTTATAGCTGGCATGCTCAGAGGACCACACCCTCAGGGGAAGTATAGATTAGAAAGAAACCTGTTCACTGGCTCAGCAAGATAAGAAGAAAGCATATGTGTTTCTGCTTGGGCTCAGCGTAAAAAATTTCTCCCTTGAGAAATCAAAACCCAGGGCTTGTGTCTCACATAGATTTAAGTTTAAATTTATACCATCCAGAAGTCTAAGAAACTCTCAAGCCAAAATACTTCAATAAAAAGTCCATCCCAGGCTGCTGATACTTTGGATTTACCTGGAGGAGTAAATATAGCAACACTCTGGAGGGACTATTCAATAATCTGGGATGAGAGGAGTTTCATGGGACACACAACCCACACCAAAGATGAGGAAAATGCCCACCATGCACACGAGTCTGACAACATGATGGACTGAATGACTAGAGTTCCGGGAAACTGGGATAATAGACAGTCAAATAAAGAATGCAAGTGTGTCTAAAATTAGTACAGAGCTTGCACACATACAAAATGACATGTGGACAGGGTTATTTGTGGCAGTATTATTTGTAAAAGCAAAAAAAAAAAAAAACTGGAAACAACCTACGTCCTTATTTAGAGGACAGGTTAAATAAACTGTGGTACACCTACCCAAAGACGGCTATGCAGCTACAAAAAATGATGAAGCTCTTTATGTACTGATGTAAAAAAATTTCTAGGTCAGAACTTCCCTGTTGATACAGTGGTTAAGACTCCATGCTCTCAATGCAGGCTGCACAGGTTTGATCCCTGGTTGGGGAACTAAGATCCCGCATGCTGCAGGGCACGGCCAAAAGAAAAAAATTTTTTTTCTAGGACATATTGTTAGCTGAAAACAGCCAGTAAAAGTCTATATAATTAGCTACCTTTTATTCAAGAAAGAGAGTAAAAATAAGAATTTATGTCCTTATCTTTGTTTATTTGTGTTGACATGGAAAGAATATGCAAAAATATTAGTAACTATTGTTGACCATAGGGATTGGAGTATGGATGCGTAGATGGGACATGGGTGGGAGTGAAGATTTTCACTGTGTATGTTTTTATACTATTTTGTTGTTTAAGCCATATGAATGTGTTAATTATTAAAATGACTAGCAATAGAGAAGATTTGGATAATATAATTAATGTTTGACCAAATGGGATATACGTGGACCATGCACCAATATTTTAGAGACTACATTCAAAACACTCTCTGACATAAATCATAGCAATGTTTTCTTAGGTCAGTCTCCCAAGGCAAAAGAAATAAAAGCAAAAATAAACAAATGGGACATAATCAAACTTACAATTTTGCACAGCAAAAGAAACCATAAACAAAATGAAAAGACAGCTTATGGACTGGGAGAAAATATTTGCAAATGATGCGACCAATAAGGGCTTAATTTCCAAAATATACAAACAGCTCATACAACTCAATAACAAAAAAACAAGCAACCCAATTAAAAAATGGGCAGAAGAGCTAAATAGACATTTCTCCAAAGAAGACATACAGATAGCCAACAGACACATGAACAGATGCTCAACATCACTAATTATTACAGGAATGCAAATTAAAACTACAATGAGATACCACCTCACATCAGTCAGAATGGCCATCATCAAAAAATCTACAAATAATAAATGCTGGAGAGGGTGTGGAGAAAAGGGAACCCTCCTGCACTGTTGGTGGGAATGTAAATTGGTGCAGCCACTATGAAAAACAGTATGGACGTTTCCTAGAAAACTAAAAATAGAGTTGCCATATGATCCAGCAATGCCACTCCTAGGCACATATTCAGAGGAAACTCTAATTTGAAAAGATCATGCATCCCAGTGTTCATTGCAGCAGTATTTACAATAGCCAAGACATGGAAGCAACGTAAATGTTCATTGACAGATGAATAATAAAGAAGATGTAATATATCTATATTACATGTATGTGTGTGTGTATATATATATATATACACACATATATATATGTATACACAATGGAATATTAATCAGCCATAAAAAAGAATGAAATAATGTTATTTGTAGCAGTATGAATGGACCTAGAGTTTATCATACTAAATGAAGTAAGTCAGACAGAGAAAGACAAATACCATATGATATTACTTATATGTAGAATCTAAAAAATGATACAAATGAACTTATTTACAAAACAGAAACAGACTCACAGACACAGAAAACAACTTATGGTTCCCAAAGAGGGAAGGGGGTGGAGAAGGGATAAATTAGGAGTTTGGGATTAGCAGATATATTCAACATCTTATAATGTTTGTAAAAATTGAACTCTCTTTAGGTCATAAATAAACCTTCAAAACAATCATCTAAGATTTAATATCTATAGTCCCCAATGCCTGATTATAATATAATAAAACTAAAAATTAATATGTAATCAATACACCAATTTAAATTGGTTATTTAAAAATTGATCTATAAATAATCCATGGGGGCTTCCCTGGTGGCGCAGTGGTTGGGAGTCCGCCTGCCGATGCAGGGGACACGGGTTCGTGCCCCGGTCTGGGAAGATCCCACATGCCGCAGAGCGGCTGGGCCCGTGAGCCATGGCCGCTGAGCCTGTGCGTCCGGAGCCTGCGCTCCGCAAGGGGAGAGGCCACAACAGTGAGAGGCCCGCATAACGCAAAAAAAAAAAAAAAAAAAAAAAAAAAAAAATAATCCATGGATCAAGGAAGAAATAATATTAAAATTATGAAAATATTTAAAATTGAATAATAGTTAATATTAAGTATGTGAGATACACCTAAAGTAATCCTTAGGGGAAATGGATTATCTACATACATATATTTAAAAAGTAGCTTGTATGGATCAGTGGAATAGAACTGGGAATCCAGAAGTAGACCCTCACATTTACTGTCAATTGATTTTCAACAAAGGTACCACCAAGATAATTCCATGGAGAAAGTATAGTCTTTAATGAATGGTGCTGGGATAAGTGAATATCCACATGCAGAAGAACAAAGTTGTATCTCTACCTCACACCACATACAAAAATTAACTCAAAATGGATCAAAGACCTAAATGTGAGATCTAAAAATATTAATCTCTTAGAGGAAAACATAAGTGTAATTATTCATGACCTTGAATTAGACAATGGCTTTTCAGATATGACACTAAAAGCACAAGCAACAAAAGAAAAATATTGGACATCAACAAAATTAAAAACTTTTGTGCTTCAGAGGATACCATTTTAAGAAACTGAAAAGACAACCCACAGGATGGGAGAAAAATTTTTGCAAATCATATGTCTGATAAGGGACTTTTTATGTTACAGAGCATAGAAAGAACTTTTAACATTCAATAATAAAGAGACAACCCAAATTAAAAAATGGGCAAAGGACTTGGATAATTATTTTTCCAAAGAAAATATACAAAAAGCATATAATCACATGAAATGATGCATGATGATGGCTCAGCATCATTGACCATCAGAGAAATACAAATCAAAATCACAGTTGGACACCATCTCATACCCACTAGGATGGCTATAATAGAAAACAGATAATAACAATGTTGATGTCAATGTGGAGAAATTGAAACCCTATACATTGCTGGTGGGAATGTATAATTGTGCAGCCACTTTGGAAAACAGTGTGACAGCTCATCAAGATGTTTAACATAGAGTTACCGTATATGACCCAAATATTCCACTCCTAAGTATAAACCCAAAAACAATGAGAACATATGCCCATATAGAAATTGTACACAAATGTTCATAGCAGCATTATTTATACTAGTCAGAAAGTGGGGACCACCTAAATGTCCATAAATTGATGAATGGATAAACAAAATGTGATGTGTCCATACAATGGAATATTATTTGGCAATGAAAAAAAACAGTACTGATATATGCCACAACAGGGATAAACCTCAAAACCATTATACTAAATGAAAGAAGCCAGTCACCAAAGACCACATATTGTATAATTCCATTTATGTGAGATGTACAAACTAGATTAATCCATGGAGACTGAAAGTAG
Organism: Mesoplodon bidens; assembly: GCF_964165515.1. NCBI lineage: Eukaryota > Metazoa > Chordata > Mammalia > Artiodactyla > Ziphiidae > Mesoplodon > Mesoplodon bidens. The sequence goes on along the minus strand of NC_138161.1, from coordinate 109,678,165 downwards.
ATTGGTGGCTGACTAGGGCTGAGGGTGGGAAAGGGAGGCATGTTAAGAGAATAGGTATAGGATTTCCTTTTAGGGTGATAAAATGCCCTAAAACTGGCTATGGTAATAGCTGAACAACCCTGTGAAGGTAGGAAAATCCATGAAATTTTACACTTTAAATGGGTGAATTAATATGGTATGTAAATTGTATCTTAATAAAAAGCTTTATTTTCAAAAAACTAGCTTGAAAATGAATGAGCTAAGCCTACAACTCGTGAGACCAGAAAAAGTACAAAAGAGTAAACTTAAAGAAAGTAAAAGGAAGAAAAGAAAATAATGGTGAAAGCATAAATTAATGAAATAGAAGTTGAAAATTCCCTAACATGGAAAAGGAAGTAGTCACCCAAGTTCAGGAAGCACAGAGAGTCCCATACAGGATAAACCCAAGGAGGAACATGCTGAGACACATATTAATCAAACTAACAAAAATTAAATACAAAGAAAAAATATTAAAAGCAACAAGGGAAAAGCAACAAATAACATACAAGGGAATCCTCATAAGGTTATCAGCTGATTTTTTAGCAGAAACTCTGCAGGCCAGAAGGGAGTGGCATGATATATTTAAAGTAATGAAAGGGGAAAACCTACAACCAAAAATACTCTACCCAGCAAGGCTCTCATTCAGATTTGACAGAGAAATCAAAAGCTTTACAGACAAGCAAAAGCTAAGAGAATTCAGCACCACCAAACCAGCTTTGAATCAAATGCTAAAGGAACTTCTCTAGGCAGAAAAGAAAAGGCCACAACTAGAATCAAGAAAATTATGAATGGTAAAGCTCACCATTAGAGGCAAACATAAAGAAAAGGTAGGAAATCATCCACACACAAATATATTAAAACCAGCAGTTGTGTGAAGATAGTACAAACGCAGGATATTGGAAACACATTGGAAATTAAGAGACCAGCAACTTAAAACAATCTTGTACATATATAGACTGCTAAATTGAAACCTCATGGGAACCACAAACCAAAAATCTGCAATAGATACACACAAAAGAAAAAGCAATCCAAATACAACAGTAAAGATAGACATCAAATCACAAGAGAACAAAAGAGGAAGAGAAGAAAAAAGACCTTTAAAAACAAATCCAAAACAATTAACAAAATAGCAGTAAGAACGTACATATCAATAATTACCTTAAAGGTAAATGGATTAAATGCTCCAACCAAAAGACACAGACTGGCTGAATGGATACAAAAACAAGACCATATATATGCTGTCTACAAGAAACCCACTTCAGATCTAGGGACACTTACAGACTTGAAAGCCATTCCATGCAAATGGAAATTGAAAGAAAGCTGGAGTAGCAATACTCATATCAGACAAAATAGACTTTAAAATAAAGACTGTTACAAGAGACAAGGAAGGACACTACATAATGATCAAGGGATCAATCCAAGATGAAGATATAACAATTGTAAATATATATGCACCCCACATAGGAGAACCTCAATATATAAGGCAAACGTTAACAGCCTTAAAAGGGGAAATTGACAGTAACACAATAATAGTGGGGGACTTTAATACCCCACTTACACCAATGGAAAGATCATCCAGACAGCAAATCAATTAGGAAACACAAGCCTTAAATGACACATTAGATAGACTTAATTGATATTTATAGGACATTTCATCCAGAACAGCAGAATACACTTTCTTCGAGTGCACCTGGAACATTCTTCAGGGTAGATCACATCTTGGACCACAAATCAAGTCTTGCTAAATTCAAGAAAACTGAAATCATATCAAGCATCTTTTCTGATCACAACGTTATGAGATTAGAAATGAATTACAGGAAAAAAATGTAAAAAACCAAAACACATGGGGACTAAACAATGTGTTGCTAAACAGCCAATGGATCACTGAAGAAATCAAAGAGGAAATAAAAAAATATCTAGAGACAAATGACAATGAAAACACAATGATCCAAAACCTATGGGATGCAGCAAAAGCAGTTCTAAAAGGGAAGTTTATGGCAATACAATCTTATCTCAGGAAACAAGAAAAATCTCAAACTACATAACCTTACACCTAAAGCAAATGAAATGAAAAAGGAGGAGTTGAAACTGACAGCACAGAAACACAAAGGATCATAAAAGACTAGTACAAGCAACTATATGTCAATAAAATGGACAACCTAGAAGAAGTGGACAAGTTCTTAGAAATGTACAACCTTCCAATATTAAATCAGGAAGAAATAGAAAATAAGAACAGACCAATCACAAATACTGAAATTGAAACTGTGATTTAAAAATTCCAACAAACAAAAGTCCAGGACAGATGGCTTCACAGGCAAATTCCATCAAACATTTAGAGAAGAGTTAACACCGATCCTTCTGAAACTCTCCCAAAAAATCACAGAGGAAGGAACACTCCCAAACTCATTCTATGAGACCACCATCACCCTGATACCAAAACTAGACAAAGATATTACAAGAAAAGAAAATTAAAGACCAATTTCACTGATGAACATAGACAGAAAAATCTTCAACAAAATACTAGCAAACCAAATCCAACAACACATTAAAAAGATCATACACCATGATCAAGTGGGATTTATCCCAGGGATGCAAGGATTCTTTAATATATGCAAATCAATCAATGTGATACACCATGTTAACAAACTGAAAAACCATATGATCATCTCAACAGATGCAGAAAAGCTTCTGACAAAATTCAACATCCATTTTTGATAAAAACTCTCCAGAGGGCTTCCCTGGTGGCACAGTGGTTGAGAGTCCGCCTGCCAATGCAGGGGACACGGGTTCATGCCCCGGTCTGGGAAGATCCCACATGCCACGGAGTGGCTGGGCCCGTGAGCCATGGCCGCTGAGCCTGCACGTCCGGAGCCTGTGCTCCACAACAGTGAGAGGCCCACGTACAGCAAAAAAAAAAAAAAAAAAAAAAAAAAAAAAAAACCCTCTCCAGAAAGTGGGCATAGAGGGAACTTACCTCAACATAGTAAAGGCCATATACAACAAATGCATAGCAAACATCATTCTCAATGGTAAAAAACTGAAAGCATTTCCTCTAAGATCAGGAACAAGACAAGGATGTCCACTCTTGCCACTTTTTTTCAACATAGTTTTAGAAGTCATATCCACGGCAATCACAGGAGGAAAAGAAATGAAAGGAATACAAACTGGAAAAGAAGAAGTAAAACTGTCACTGTTTGCCGATGACATGATACTATACATAGAAAACCCTAATGATGCTACCAGAAAACTATTAGAGCTCATCAATGAATTTGGTAAAGATGCAGGATACAAAATTAATACACAGAAATCTCTGGCATTCCTATGCACTAAAAATGAAAGATCAGAAAGAGAAATTGAGGAAACAATCCCATTTACCATCACATCAAAAAGAGTAAAATACCTAGGAATAAACCTACTTAAGGAGGCAAAAGACCTGTACTCAGAAAACTATAAGATACTGATGAAAGGAAGCAAAGATGACACAAACAGATGGAGAGATATACCATGTTCTTGGATTGGAAGAATCAATATTGTCAAAATGACTATACTACCTAAAGCAATCTACAGATTCAGTGCAATTCCTATCAAATTACCAATGGCATTTTTCATAGAACTAGAACAAAAAATTGCACAATTTGTATGGAAACACAAAAGACCCCAGATAGCCAAAACAATCTTGAGAAAGAAAAATGGAGCTGGAAGAATCAGGCTCCCTGACTTCAAACTCTACTACAAAGCTACAGTAATAAAAACAGTATGCTACTGGCACACAAACAGAAGCATAGATCATTGGAACAGCACAGAGAGCCCAGAGATAAACTCATGCGCCTATGGTCACCTAATCTATGACAAAGGTGGCAAGAATATACAATGGAGAAAAGACAGCCTCTTCAATAAGTGGTGTTGGGAAACTGGACAGCTACATGTAAAAGAATGAAATTAGAACACTCCCTAACACCATATACAAAAATAAACTCAAAATGGATTAAAGACCTAAATGTAAGGCAGATAGTATAAAACTGTTAGAGGAAAACTTAGGTGGAACACGCTCTGACTTAAATTACAGCAAGATCTTTTTTGACCCACCTCCTACAGTAATGAAAATAAACACAAAAATGGGACCTAATGTAACTTAAAAGCTTTTGCACAGCAAAGGATACCATAAACAAAATGAAAAGACAACTCTCAGAATGGGAGAAAATATTTACAAACAAATCAATGGACAAAGGATTAATATCCAAAATATACAAACAGTTCATGCAGCCCAATACCAAAAACAAACAAACAACACAATAAAAAAATGGGCATAAGACATTTCTCCAAGGAAAACATACAGATGGCCAAAAACACATGAAAAAATGCTCAACATCACTAATTATTAGAGAAATGCAAATCAAAACTACATATCACCTCACACTGGTCAGAATGCCATCATCAAAATATCTGCAAATAATAAATGCTGGAGAGGGTGTGGAGAAAAGGGAACCTCTTACAATGTTGGTGGGAATGTAAATTGGTGCAGCCACTATGGAAAACAGCATGGAGCTTCCCTAAAAAACTAAAAATGATCCATTTTTATCATATGATCCAGCAATCCCACTCCTGGGCATATACCTGGAGAAAACCATAATTTGAAAAGATACATGCACTCCAATGTTCATTGGAGCACTATTTACAATAGCCAGGACATGGAAGTGACCTAAATGTCCATCGACAGAGGAATGGATAAAGAAGATGTGGTACATATATACAATGGAATATTACTCAGCCATAAAAAAGAACAAAATAATGCCATCTGCAGCAACATGGATGGGCCTAGAGACTGTCATACTGAGTGGAGTAAGTCAGACAGAGAAAGACAAATATAATATGGTATTGCTTATATGTGGAATCTAAAATAATGGTACAAATGAACTTACTCCCAAAACAGAAATAGAGTCACAGATGTTGAAAACAAACTTATGGTCAGCATGGGGGGAAGGGGGGTAGGAATAAACTGGGAGGCTTGGATTGACATTTACACACACTATATATAAAATAGATAACTAATAAAGACCTACTGTATAGCACAGGGAACTCTACTCAATACTCTGTAACGGCCCATATGGGAAAAGAATCTAAAAAAGAGTAGATATATGTGTATGTATAACTGATTCACTTTGCTGTACACCTGAAACACAACATTGTAAATCAACTATACTAAAATAAAATTGTAAAAAATTAATTAATGAAGTCTGGCCTGAGGCAACCCAACACTGGAGCCTACCTGGGTCTTTGGTGGGGCTAATGGCGGACTCTGGGAATGCTCACACCAAAGAGTACTTCCCAGAACTTCTGCTGCCAGTGTCGTTGTCCCCACAGTGAGACACAGCCACCCTGCGCCTCTGCAGGAGACCCTCTAACACTAGCAGGTAAACAAAATCAACAAACCTCTAGTCAGGTTTACCAAGAAGAAAAGAGAGAGGACCCAAGTAAACAAAGTAAGAAAAGACAGAAGAGAAGTAACAAGAGAGAATACTATGAACAATTATATGCCAACAAATTTGACAACCTAGAAGAAATGGACAAGTTTCTAGAAACATACAGCCCACCAAAACTTAATCAAGAAGAAATAGATCATTTGAACAGACCTAGAAGTGAAGTACAACCTGTAAAAAAACAAAAAACTTCTTGCAAACAAAAGTCCAGGACTAGCTGTCTTCACTGGGGAATTTTACCAAGCATGCAAAGAACTTTTATTGATCCTTCTCAAACTCTTCCAAAAGATTGAAGAGGAGGGAATACTCCCAAAGACATTCTATGAAGTCACCGTCACCCTGATACCCAAACCAGACAAAGATACCACCAAAAAAGAAAATTACAGGCCAATATCTTTGATAAATATAGATGCAAAAATTCTCAACAAAGTATTAGCAAACTGAATACAACGCATTAAAAATATCATACACCATGACCAACTGGGATTCATCTCAATTTCACAAGGATGGTTCAACATACACAAATCAATCAGTGTGATACAACACATCAACAAAAGAAAAGACAAAAACCACATGATCATCTCAATAGATGCTGAAAAAGCATTTGACAAAATTCAACATCCATGCATGATAAAAACTTTTACCAAAGTGGATATAGAGGGAACATGACTCAACATAATAAAAGCTACTTATGACAAACTCACAGACAATATAATACTCAATGGTGAAAAGCAGAAAGCCATCCTGCTAAAATCTGGAACAAGACAAGGATGCCCACTCTCACCATTTCTGTTCAACATAGTATTAAAAGTCCTAGCCACAGCAATCAGACAAGAAAAAGAAATAAGTGTATATAAATTGGAAGAGAAGAGGTAAAATTGTCATTATATGCAGATGACATGATATATATAGAAAACCCTAAGGACTCCACACAAAAACTACTGGAGCTGATAAACAAATTCAGCAAGGTAGCAGGATATAAGATTAACATATAGAAATTGGTTCTATTTCTTTACACTAACAATGAAATATCAGAAAGGGAAAGTTAAAAATAATTCCTTTTAAAATCACATCATATGGTAGCTCTATTTTTAGTTTTTTTTAAGGAACCTCAATACTGTTCTCCATAGTGGCCATACTGATTTAGATTCCCACCAACAGTGTAGGAGGGTTCCTTTTCTCCACAAGCTTTCCAGCACTTATTGTTTGTAGACTTTTTGATGATGGCCATTTTGACTGGTGTGAGGTGATATCTCATTGTAGTTTTGATTTGTATTTCTCTAATAACTAGTGATGCTGAGCATTTTTTCATGTGCCTCTTGGCCATCTGTATATCTTCTTTGAAGAAATGTCTATTTGGGTCTTCTGCCCATTTTTTGATTGGGTGTTGTTTTTTTTTTTTTTTTTTTTTTTGATGTTGAGCTGCATGAGCTGTTTGTAAGTTTTGGAGGTTAATTCCTTGTCATCACATTGTTTGCAAATATTTTCTGTCATTCTGTGGGTTGTATTTTCATTTTGTTTATGGTTTCCTTTGCTATGCAAAAGCTTTTGATCCAGCAATACTACTCCTGGGCGTATATACAGAGAAAACCATGGTTTGAAAGGATACATGCATTCCAGTGTTCATAGCAGCACTATATACGATAGCCAAGACATGGAAGCAAGCTAAATGTCCATATTATCCCTCTTCTGGTTATATACCCAAAGGAAATGAAATCAGTACCTCTGAGATATTCACACTCCCATGCTCATTGCAGTATTATTGCTAAGATATAGAAACAACTTAAGTACCTGTCAACAGATGGACAAAGAAAATGTCATTATATAGAGATAAAATTCAGCCTTAAAAAAGAAGGGTATCCTGCCATTTGCCTCAATGTGAGTGAACTTTGGAGTCTTTATGCTAAATGAAATAAGTCTAGATACAGAAAGAAAAAAAAACACTCTTAAGTAGAAACTAGAAAAGTTGGATACATAGAAGCAGAGAGTTGAATGGCGATTACCAGGAGCTGGGAGGCAGGGGAAAAGAGAGAGATGTTGGTCAAAGGGTACAAAGTTGAAGTTATGTAGGGTGAATAAGTCTGGAGATCTAACAGTATGATGACTGTAGTTAGTAATACTCTACTGAATACTGGAAATTTACTAGGAGAGTAGATTTTCAGGTATTCTCATCACACACATAAATGGTAACTGTGAGGAGAGGATATGTTGACTAGCTTTACTGCAGTAATAATTTCACTATGTATGTATATAAATCATCGTGTTGTGCACTTTGAATATATACAATTTTTGTTTTTAAAAGTTATGCAACCTCACTAATAATAAGAGAAAATTTAAAACTATATTGAAATGCCATTTTAAAAAACCTACTGAAACTGTGCCCCACTTCCACCGGGTTGAAGTAGGAGGTGACTGGCTGGGACTTCTGAGCTATCTTGAAAAATAACAGCTTGTTGACCATCAAACCATGCTCCACGTCCACTAGCAAGAAATGATTAACTGAGATTTCTGAGCTTGCTTTGCAGAATACCAAGGAAACTGAAAATAAGGAAACAACTTCCTGATAGTTTCCTTTGAGCATTGCATAGGAGCATTGAAGGACAGGAAAGACTGACCAATGAACTTTGGATGTCACAGGCTGAAAATCCACCACATGCAATACATGGAACTGCCCCCCCACCCCCGAATTTGCACACGCAACCAATGAAAAGACACAAAAGACATTTGCACCTGCCCAGGGGACTCTTGAAATTTCTCCCTTACCTTTCTACCAACCATTTCTTAGCCCCAACACCCTCCTATTCCTTATCCCCATTCAAAAGCTGATTGGGGTGACAGATTTGAGCTTTGCCTCATGTCTCCTTGCTTGGCTGCCCTGCAATAAATTATTTTCTCTGTAATAGACCATTGCTTATGTGTTTGGTCTTTCTGTTTGGCAGAGGGTAATGAGCCTGCTTGCTCAGTTAGACTATCAGACTGGCTAAAGCCAAAAAGACTGATCATATGCTCTGTTGTGATCAGTGTAGGGAAATAGCCACTCTCAAACATTGCTGGTGTAGTGTAAATTTATATATCCACATATGGAAAGCAATTTGTCAAGGTCCAAAACATTGTGTATAGCATACTACATTTTGTGTAATAAAATGGAAAATAGATCTTTATTATTGAAAAAAATTAATTAATGAAATAGAAATCATGACCTTTGCAGAAAATAATAAAATAGACAAACATATGGCAGGACTACTAAAGAAAACATGAGAAAAAACTCAAATAACCCACATCAGGAATGAAAAAGGGGCCATGATTGTGGATGCTGCAGATACAAAGATAATAAGAGGGTTTTATGAACAAATTTATACCATTGAATTAGATAATTCAAAGAAAAGACAAATTTGCCCCCAAATTGTGTCTGTTATTTGAGAGATAACAGGCCTCTCAGGCTTTTTAACATGGATCAGTTTAATTTATGGAGAGGAGGATGCCAAAGGGATGGAAACAGAGTAAACTCGGATGACAGGACGAGGCAGGGAAGACCAGTGGTCCATAGGGCAGGCCTGGGCAGAGCACCGTGGAGGGAGGTGATTGGCACTGAGGGGCACCATGGGGCCCTGGAACCTGAGAGAGAGCACAGAAGGGACATTGCAGGTCTCTGGTGGTCACTTTCCCAGGGCCAAAACGCTGCTTCAGGGCTTTCCCATCTCTCATTCAGTGAGGGCACCTCTTCCTTCTCCATCCTGGGCTGTTGTCCTGCTCTGCTACCACTTACTCTGCATCTTACATGGGATCTTTCTCCAGTTGGGGTTTTTGATTTCCTTCCCTGTCAATTTGAGTTTGTCCAGAAGATGTCTTTGGTTCTCTCCAACCCCAGAGGTCTCTGAGTCTGAGTTGTCCTATCTTCTAATAGGTGCAAGAGATGTGAGACATGAATGGTGGTTTCGCAGGGCCTCCACAAATTCCAAGTTACAGAGCAAGATCTGGAGTGTCGGTTCTCACACTGTGTTCTGTGGAACCCCAGGGTTCCAATAATGATTCTCAGGGACATCTGAGGGGTGAAAGGAAGATCAGCTGTGGAGCTTAGGCCTCCTGCAGGAGTGTCATGCTGTGAAGCTTTGCTGGAGTTGTTTTATATTCTTGTGAACGTTCATTTGTAAAAAACCTCAATTCTAAGCAATTCTGAAGATCCCTCACCATCTAAGCTGCAGCAAGAAAACAGGCCTCACTCAGGTCATTGACTGTTGATGTCTGGGGGTCCCTGCTGAGGCTCAGATCCAAGGAGACATCTGCTATGGGCTAGCACGAGGGTCTCATTTATCCACCATGAATTTTGGAGCTTAGTATTGGCCTGGCTTTGTGTTTGCTATGAGGCCTTCAGAGCACTTGATATAGTCTCACCCTACTTCTCAATTGGCCCTGCATCATTCAAAGGGCCTCAGAAGAATGTGAGCCAGCGTTCAATGTGGCTTTCTCCAGAGGGTGCTGAGTTTGCTAAGGATCTGCATGGTGGGCGTTTACTGTGTGCTTGACCCTGTATGGGGTTTACAGTGAGAAAGACATGGGAGTCGGAGGCCAGGCAGAACATGATGGAAGAAAAGAAAAGGCCAGAGCCTGAGTCCACTTGATAAGAAAAGGTAGCTAAATAACTAGAGGAGAATCAGTGGCATTTGGCGGAGGGTTGGATTATAGAAAGAAAAGGAGCTGTTTAGCCAGGGCCCCGGAGAAGTTGTCAGATGGAAGAAGGGTTAGAATCGTGTGGCTGCCAGAGGTGGAACCATGAGCCGTGAGTGGAAATTAAAGGGGATCACGTCTTGGCCTAACACTGTGCAGCCACTCCGCACAGTTAGACCTGCCTGAGGACCAACCTCCCTCCCTCATGAGGTCACGAGTACCCACTGATGCAGGCGCTCAGAGTCTGGACAATTCTTCTTGGGGCTATCGAACAGAGAATGGGCGATGGAGGAGTGGAGTGGGAATGGGGAGTTGTTTGATCCCCGTAGCCCGTTCTAGCCCTTCCAGCCTCTGGTTAGGAGCTGCATCTTTAGGTGCAGACTCAGGTGCAGTAAAGCTTCAGAGAAAGAAGTCAGCACAATCTGGACTGGTCAAAAGGGGCTTTATTAGGCCCTTGAAGTCAACCTTAAAAATACCAAGTATGGCAGCTCCATAGAGGCAGCCTCTCCTGAGCACTGGGCAGCATGGTGGGGAAATTACAGTACATAAAACTGCACTGTGATCACAGTGCTGGGTGTGAGATACCATCAGGAGACGAGGCTGGGCACTGAGGCCTGATGTCATCCATAATTGGAGCCATAGCACAGTCCTGGTTAGATTGGCTCTGTACCGTCTGAGCAGTGCCGAGTGAAAAAATACATTTATGAAATGCCCCATTCATTTCCTGCCAGAGATCCTATCTGAAGCCAGGGCTCTCACCTCCTGGAGAAGTAACGGGTTCTCACAAAGCCTTCCCTGCCCCGAAAGATGCTGAGGGAACCTTGGGGGAGGAACAGTTTCCATCTGGCAAAGCAAACTGTGTGTTCTCCATATATTTTCTTAAGTATATTTCTTTTCTTGTTGAAACATCTGGTGTGAGATATTGAGCCAATTTAACACTGCGTCGTTTCCTATCACATAGTTTGGGTGATCTGGGAGAAAATATTTAAAAGCTGTGAAAATGATCTGAGTCACTGTAGATGCTGCAGCCCCCAGTAGCAGAAAGCTCGATTCCCATATTGCAAATGTAAAGCTGTCTGAGATGCTTTAGCCTGCTACAGGCAGGTGCTCCAGATGAGAGAGACTGAAACATCCAAGGAGGACAGTACAGGGGGTCAAGTAATAACTTGGCTTCTGTAAGGCAGCCTTGCATGTAACCACCCATGTTTACCAGCCCGTAAGACTAGTTAGTGGTATTTAACAATGCTTCCACCTATCTATCCTATAAAGATAGAGAGATCAAATAATCCCACAGTCATTATAATAGGGTCATCTGCATTGTCCCTGGCCTGGACCTGTGGCAATTCTTCACTGTGTAAATCTGGCTGAAATTGTGAGTATTCTGAGAAAAGAACCAAGGCTCAGAAGTAGGGGCTTTGATCTGTGATCCTGCCTGACCCCTGAGTTTTAGAGAGCTGGGTAGTTTGTGGCATGCCCATGTGCTTACCAGCCTTAGAGTGGGTTAAGCCCCAGCTGGGGGGACACACATGCTGCCCCTTCTGCTTCTTCAAGGCTGTGCAAACGGGGGAGGGGCCTAGATGGCAGAGCCAGGGCCACCCGCCCTGGGGACTGCCTTGGGTATTGACATGGCGTGGGCTTGCCGGGAGGATGAGCATCTCTGAAACGACAACACAGTTCATGGGAAGAGAGCAGCCCTTCTCCAGAACAGTCGCTCTGAGAGCAGGGGGTCAGCTTTACTTCTTTGGCTGCTGATTCAGCTCAGCTCTCCTTTCAGCCTGAGCTCTTCCTCTGCTCCTGTCTCTCCCTCCTCAGAACCCCTCAGACATCTCCTGACCCTCCTGTATTAAAGGCAAGTGCCTGGATCTGCCAGGCTGTCTGAGCACAGGGACGATGTGCCTGCTTCCCCTCTGTGTTGCCCGTGGTAAACACAGGGCCCGAGGCGGGTGCCAGGTACCTGAGCTCTTGTGTTGAGCAATTACCTCCCAACACAGGAGGGCCTGTGTTTTCTCCATCCTTGGCATACAGCAGGGGCTCCACGAACATTTGCTAAATAGCAGGACCTGACCCGCAGTAGGTGCTCAGGGTGGCTGACTCTGCTGTCTAGATTTCCCAGGGTCCCTTATCTCAGGGGCAGGCGGGCTCTGGGAATGCTATGGAATGGTGTAGAGAGGAGGCTTGCACGTAGAGAGGAGGCTGTCTTGTACGGCCTGTGAAATGGGGCGCTTTACGCTCCTAAACTGTGCAGGGGGGAGATTGGCTCTGCAGCTGCCTGGCTTGCTCTGGTGTCAGGCTCCATGCCAAGCTCTTGCCTCTCTCCTCAGCTGACAGGCGAGGCTCACAGTGCACAGCCCAGATGGCTGGGCCCCAGCTCTCCCTGCCCCCATGCTTTCCTCCCTCTGAAGGGAAATGGAGCTCCGGATCAGGCCAGGGTCAGGGGAGGAGGATTGGAGCTGCAATGCCAAGAGTGAGTGCAGTGAACCAGGGCCAGGGGCAGCCACCCCGCTGTGCCCCAGGGTGAAGGGCACCCACCCAGACGGGCTGCTGTTGGGAACTGGCGGCTGGCACAGCAGCTCTAGGCAGCCCAGCCCTGTCCTGGGAAGGGGAGGTGAGAGGGGGGGAATTTGGGGAGGAGGGGTGTCAGACCCTCAGTGGGGCGTCCTTGAGCAATTACCTGTTGGAAGAGTCCCTCATCACAAGGAATAAGTCATGCTGATCCTTCCGTTGGCTTCGTCATTGGCTGGGGGCAGCCCACTTCCCTGTCTGTTGCCACGTGTCTCCTGAAGGTCAAGGGCTCTCTCCTTCCCAGGTCAGGCCTGCATTGTGGTCTAAAGGGTCTTCCCCCATCCCTGGCTCTCTCCCTTTTATCCTTCACAGCCATTCTCCCATAAATCTCTTGTATGTCTAAACTCAAGCTGGTATCTGGTTTTAGAGGATCTGAGCCATCACACGTACGGTGTGTGTTCCTCTGTGTCTGGTTCCCTTCTGTGTCATGTGTCAGTGCGCGCCACCCAGGTCCTGGAGCAGGAAGGCAGTGCTTCGGATATAGCTCATGTCCTCTTCCACATGATAAGGGGCCTTATGGCTGCTGGACCTTAGGGTGTCCTCTAGTGCCACATCTGGGAGGGCCAGGGCCCCTGACAGTATCCCCTGACAGGTGGTCATCTGGACACTGCTTGAACATCTCCAGGGAGAGGTCACTGTGAGTCCATTGGAGGGCAATGCAAATTGCTAGAAAATTCTTCCTTGTGCGGTCACTCCTCCAGTGGTATGGCTGCCACAGACCGTTCACTCATTTCTTCTTTCTTTGGAGGAGCGTTACCAGAGGCCTGCCGTCAGAGGCCTGTGTGAGACCTCACTTCCGACAGGGCAGTGGGGAGCAGATGGGAGTGGCATAGGCCCAGCCCAGGGCCTTTCCTCCGTGCAGGGCTGTTGGCAGAGGTGAACCCCAATGGGGGTTGGCAGGAGGTAGTGAGAAAGGACGAGAAGTACCGCCCCCAAGGTTTCTGTAGCAGCAGGCTGAGTGCCCCAGCTTTCTCCTTGAACATATAAAACCTTCCTTTTGCTAAAAGGGGATAAAAACCTCTGGTCTTCTGCCTCACTGGCCTGGTTTTAAGTCCCAGCTCTAATTCCTAGGGGTTGCATGTTCTTGAGACCTCACTCAGACTTTCTGCATCTCAAGCTCCACTTACATAAAATAGGATAATAATACTTACTCCCAGATCTCGTTGAGGATTAAATAATTTGATGTTTGTGAAGCATGTCTGGTGGAAGACAAGTGTTAGCTAACTGACACCTAGGCAGCAGCCTGGCTCACAGTGATGAGCTGCTGGTCCCGGATGTGAGTGTGGTGCTGCATGTGTACAGTGGGTTGAATGGTGACCTCTAAAGAGGTATGTCCACATCCTAATCCCTAGAACCTGTCAATGTGACCTGAAGTGGAAAAAGAGTCTTTATAGATGTAATTAAATTGAGGCTCTTGAAATGAGATCATCCTAAATTATCTGGGTAAACTGTAAATCAATAACAAATGTCCTTACAAAAGACAGACGACGTCCTCACTCAGACCACAGTAAGCTGATAGAAGGAGTTGCAAGGGGCTCCTTGGGGCTGATTAAATTGTGGAGCTGAAGTGAAGGTTTGCCATCTTAACAATCCACTCCTTCCTGCCAGAGCAGATGGTACAAAGGCTTGCTTGCTTTTGGTATTCATGTCTTTGTAACTGGAAAAAAACTCATTTTTGAAGTAAAGAGAGCTGTAAAATGAATGAAACATTATGCAATATCTTGTAAATGTGAAGAAAAAAGAATAGCTACATGAGTGTTGACAGAAGTCTGAGTTTGAAGAAAGATCCCATTCATGCCCAAAGTATCAAGCCTGCTCTCCTGCCGGCCTTCTCCCGTCTTTCCTTCAGAACATATTTGCTATGCTTCGAGTTTGTGCCACACATTGTGTTAAGTGTTGAGGCCATAGCTGTGAACAAGCAAGACAGTCTTTCTCCTGACTGGGCATGCAGCCTAGGAGGGGAGAAGGGCATTAACTAAAACGCAGACACATCATTTTGAACCATGATAGTGGTTAAGTGTTATGAATTGCCTTGGTGCCCTTGTCAAAATTCAATGACGGTACACGTGTGGGTCTATTTCTGGGTTCTCTATTCTGCCCATTGATCTGAGTCTCTCTCTTTTCATTAATACCACACTGTCATCTGCTACAGGAAGTCTTGAAGGCAGGGGGTGTACATCCTCCGACTTTGCTCTTTTCCAAAATTGCTTTGGCTCCTTTGATTCCTCTCTTTTCCTATCTAATTTTTTTTTTTTTTTTTTTTTTTTTTTTTTGTGGTACGCGGGCCTCTCACTGTTGTGGCCTCTCCCGTTGTGGAGCACAGGGTCCGGACGCGCAGGCTCAGCGGCCATGGCGCACGGGCCCAGCCGCTCTGCGGCATGTGTGATCTTCCTGGACCGGGGCACGAACCCGTGTCCCCTGCATCGGCAGGCGGACTCTCAACCACTGCGCCACCAGGGAAGCCCCCTCCTATCTAATTTTTAGCATCTGATTTTTAGATTCAATTAGCCAGGTATGTCAAGTGTTATGAAGGAAAGGTCCGTGGAGCAAAAGATTTTTCATAAGCGAAGTTTTAGCAGTCGAAATTTTAGACCTGAATGTTAGATCATAGGCAAATGATAGATGAGGGGAAAGTTAACTTCTTTGTTATTTTTTTAGGTTTTTCACAAGGGACTCTGAGATTCTATGATCCTTTCACAAATGCTTTGAGGGAACTGATGGTTGGATGTGGGTCAGAACTATTTAGAGCTGCCCAAAGCATCCTTTGTGTATTTTTGCTTCTTTTACTCGTCCTTAATAACAAGAGGCTAATAACAAAAGGGTAAGTGAAGATGGAGACATGATGATGACCTCGAAAACAGAATGTCAGGGAGAGGTGGGGAGAAAGAGGCCATCTGGGTGGCCGTGGCCTTAGACCAGACCACAGGATGGTCTGTAGGCTGATGTGTTCGCAGTCCCCAAGCCCCTCCTACGTGGGCCGATAGCGCAGAGCTGGAGTGCTCCATCCAGTGATTTAGGGACCAGTCCTGTCTGGCTGATTCAAACATGAGAGAAGGTGATGGCCCCCAAATCTGGCCAGGTAGGGGGGCCTGCTTCTTGCTTGGGGAGTCCTAATGGTCCTTGCCATGCTGGGAGCCGGCAGAAGCCTCCTTGCTCTGTGTTGTCCTTGGCAGCATCGCGCTTCAGACTGTGCACTGCTCCCCGCTGGGAGGTGGGCAGGCAGAGCCTGCAGGCTGCACATCACCCTCCCGGGCCTTTGGCCCTCAGGAGACATGCAACAAGAGACAGGGAGGTGGAAGCTCAGGATGTCTGGGGTCTCCCAGGCAGAGACAAATGAGAGAGCTGGGGCCAGCACGAAGCTACCAAATGGTCCCATAGACTGACCTGGCGGCCCAATCCTCTGTCCCCAGAGGAGGCAGGGAGGTCCTGAGACATGGAGGACAAGATTCCTGCACTCCAGGAGAAGGAGAAGGGGCCTTCCCAGACGAGGGGATCTAAAAACGCCCCAACACTCACAAGGGGGCAGCGAGGGGCAAGGGCAAAGGCACTGGTCTCAGGGTCGAGACCAGCCTCTTATCCGACCTCAGCCAGTGTCTGGGTCCATGACCTTGGACTGTCATACAATTTCTCTAAGCCTATTTTTCTTCACTGCAAAATGGGATAGTCCTTCTGCCAGTCTTTCAGGACAGTTGAAAATCAAAACAAATAGTAGACAGAGGAATGGGCAGATGAACAATCCTAACTGCAGACACGAATATGGTGTTTACTGTGCACCCAGTATTGGTCCAAGCCCCTTAGATACATGAAATCATTGAATCCCCACACGGCTCTCACGATGGAGGTACGGTTATTATGTCCATGACACAGATGACGGAAACAAGGTTCTGAACGGTAATGGAACTTGCTGAAGGTCAAGTGGTGGGGCTGGGATTTAACACAGATCTGTCTGGCTCCAGAACCTTTGCTCTGAAACATGGCACTCTTGTTTCTTTAATGAAAATACTCTGGGAACTGCACAGTACTGTACAAACCTATAAGTTATTCATATAGTTTTTCTCCCACTGTCCTCATCTGGAAGCTGAAGCTGTTTTGGCGAGGGTTGGGTTGGATTAGGTGCTCCTCGGAGAATGAGCAGCAGGTAAAGCTTCAGGAGAGGATGCCCCCCACCCCACTGGCAACGCATTTGTCAGTGCACCCAGGAGGCCTGGGCAAAGCCCCCTCAGGGCAGGGAGAGGACACTGACCCATGAAGGACCTTAGTGTGGAGTCCAGTGACCAGCCGTGGCTCCTCTGGTGACTTGGGCAGTGTTGTTTGCCTCCCAAAGCTCACTTGAGCCTCATGTCACACAAGACCAGTGCTACCAGATGATAGAGGCTTGGAGGAGCCTTGGCCTGGGAATGCACAGGAGCAAAGGGGGCTGGAAGAGGACGTGGCATGGGAGTAACTGGCGACAAGATGCAGAGTGTCTTGGGGGCAGAGGGGTTCTTAGAAGAGGTCTTTTAGTCTGACCCCCTTGAGCCTGAGTCTGGGGTGACAGGAGGGGGCTTGGAATGACCCATTTCCCTAAATTATCGCCTTCAACAAATGGTCTCACAGCCCTGAGATTCCACACTCAGAGCTTTCTGCCTTTGAGTTAAACATCGCCCTATCTAGCAACTTCTTTGAAAATGTGAGCTTACCTGGGGCCATGGAGTCACCAAGACCTGAGTGTGAGGGAGTCCGGACCCAGTGAGGAGCAGGTAGAGGGCACCAGGCTGGGAGAAATTGAAGAAAGAGGTATCACAAGTGGGAAATTAGGAAGAGGGTTTTTGGCAACTCGCTGGTTTCAGCTACAGCTGGACCTCAGAGAGGCAGCCTCCATGGGGAACTGGACTTACCAGGGGCCTCAGATCTCTGCTTTGATCAGTTAGGAGAGCCTCGCTGCTGTAACAAGTGACCTCCCCCCCCCCCGACAAATTCAGGGGCTTTAACACAATACAAATTTATTTCTTACGGAACAAAATTGTAACTTATGGCACAGTCTAAGGCGGGGTGGGGCCCTCGGTTCCACACACTCATTCAGGGTCCCAATGTCCTCCTCTCCTCACTGCTCAGAGGCCTCTGAGTGGGGAGGGGACGAGAGCAAATACCGCACACGGGACATCAGTATGTGCCAGGCTTGGTGGTGGCGCTCACCTCTTCCTCCCTCATTCCACTGGCCAGGACTCAGTTACCTGGCCACACCTGATTATTACAAGAGGGAGTACTCTAGCTGTCTGCCCAGGAGGAAGAGGCAAACAGCAGTTCCTGACACACTGGGATCCCTCTGCTTCCTTTTAGAAACGAATCAGAGCACAGTTTGGGCCATCAGGAAAGCTCCATAGAGGAGGTAGCATTGGCTCTGGCCTGGGAGGATGGGAGGCTTCTCCCCAAGATGGGTGTGTGTGTGTGCAGAGGTACAGAGGTGACCCTTATACCTAGACTCTTCCCTGCCCCCGCCTCTCATCCCCAGGTGCAACTCTCCAGGCATAAGGGGATGGGGCTCATCCTACCAGCTGACTCAGGCTGGAGCAGTGTAATTTGGGAGGAATAAGGAGGGTAGTTTACCCCAAATATCTCAGGCTACCTGGCCTGCACAAATGAGCACACATCTCATCTCTTTTCACAAGGACAAAAGGGGGTCATTTTGTGAGTCGGGAAGGTACTTCTATAGCCAGTAATTACATATTCACTGGGGAAATGTAATAAAAATCATTCCTCTCTTCATTTACTTAAATGTGATTTTTCTGTAGTCACTGTATAATTACTGGTATTTTTCAGTAACATTAAGAATAAATGGGCCACCATTTTTCCATCGCCATACAGATTCAAATGTGAGAAGGGTCTCATTAGACAAGGAGAGTGGGGAGGTCATTATTTTGGAGAAGACTCTGGGAAGGCGCGGGGCACATTTGTCAGGTTATTTGGGACAAACAGTACCAAAGCCATTGGCTGGTGCTGATGGAATGGTTTGCAGCTGTCTTCAGCATTGGGCTTTCTTCTCAGCCCTCACGCTCACACCTCCGAACAAAGCATCTCAGAGAATGTATCCCCTGTGCTCAGCTGATGGCAGACCCACCTGCAATCTGAAGCCCAGGGGCAGGGCCCCAGAAAGGAACAAACTGAGTGCATATTTTGGAACATCTCGTGCTGTGTCCTTTACCCCAGCTCTCCTCTCTCCTAGGTGCCTGGGATGGAGATCGATATTCTTTTTCCCAGAATATCACTTAAAATGGCAGGGACTGTTTCAAAAGAACAGATCTGGGACCACGTTGAACTGCCCATGCCCAACACTTGCACAGCTGTTCCTAAGGCTCTTAAATTATTCACAAGGAACACGATATGAATTGCTGTGGGGCTTGGGGAGCGGAACACTGTGTACAGCTGCTCAAGCTGTGCATTGCTCAACTCTGGTTGGGAGGGTGCCACTCACACAGACTCCAGTGTGTACCAGCTGCAGGACTGTAGGTGGGTGGCCCTGCTTCAGAATCTTGGACATAATGGGAGGCAGCTAGGAAAACCCCTCTTTGGTGCTGCCAGGCTTTCCCTACTCCAGTGAATCAAACGTGTTCCAGACTTCTTGTCAGTTGCCAATATAAAGGCAATGCACTTGGGTGGCAGGGTCTGGGAGCCATCGACTGGGCTTTGTGGCCTGGGCAAAGCCATGCCATGAACTGCCTCTCAGTCAAAAATCACTCCTGCCCCACAATCAAAAGAGGTGAGTGGATGGTACAGTCTTCTCCTCTGGTAAGTGAGGACTCCTGGAGCCTAGAGGAAAAACCCTCCTGAGAAACACAAATCTGAGGCTCTCAGGGAAAGGAGAGTGTTTGAATGGGCCTAGAGGGCCAGCGGGAGGGAAGATGGTAACCTTTGTTGCAAGAGCAAGGTTTAGAGCCTGCAGACTGAGCTTGGTACCAAACTCTCAAGCTGGACAAGCAAGCTGGCGCTTAGAGTTTATTCTTTTACTTAGAATCATCTCATCTCCATCAAGCCCTTTCTTCATGCCAGGCACTGTGCCAATGCATTGTATCATCTCATTCGATCTTCACGGGGACACTCTGAGGAAGGTACTTCTGTGATCCTCATTTTATTTTGTTAAAAAAAATTTTTTTTTGAACTTCTGTTTTTTAATTGAATGTGACCCCCATTTGACAGATGAGAAAACTGATGCATAGAGAGGTTCAGTGATTTGCCTAAGATTACACAGCATTCTTTTTGTGGTGAGTCTGGGCTTAGAACCCAGTCTCTCTGGCCCACGGCCTCATTTCTAACCATTATGCTCATCTGGGTTCAAAGTTAATTGAACGATAGGAAATGAGATTGGAAGAGGTAGATGTGAGATGGGTAGATAGATCTGTCCCAAACATCCTGATCTAGCTGTCTGTCTTTCAACTCCTCGACATCCTTGCCCCACACCTTCCACCTCCTCTCATGCTTTTTCATGCTGTACCCTCCCTTCCAACCAGGCCAATCCTTAAACCCCGGTCTCTGGGTAAGGGGGCTAGTTCCCAGATCCCCACTTTTTTATGTCCATCCAGGTCTTCCCTTTCAGATTTGGTGCCAAGTTCACTGCCTTCACAAAGCCTGCACAGGCTCACTTGAGTCATTTATTTCTTCAATACTGTTGAACACCTATTTTGCATCAGGGAGCGTTCTTAGCCCCAGGATGCAAAAATGAAGGAGCCACGGACCCTACCCTTAAATTATTCACTGTCTATTTGGGGAGACAGACCAATGAATAGAATAGACACAGAACAGATTAGGCATCCCTAAGACTGCAGCTCTCAAGCTTAATGTGCCAGTGAATCACCTGGGGATCTAGTTAAAAGGTCCAAATTGGGCCTGATGGTCTGCCTTTCCATCGGGCTCCCAGGTGATCCTGCTACTGCTGAGGACCACGCTAGGTGAAACAAGACCCCCCAGGATTTCAGATGCTACGATAAGAAAGTACACCTGGGGCTGGGGGGAGGGGACTCAAAGAGGGAATGGGAGTCTGGGAAAGGGCTGAGGCCTTAGCCGAGACCTGACCAAAGCTGAGGGGGTGTGAGTTGTCACCTCTAGGAAAAGAAATGCATTCAAGAGAGCATCAAGGGGCCAGGATGGTCCTAGTCTATCCCAAAGTAGGTAATTCTGTCTACTCTGCCTTGACGTGCTCCGACAAGTTGCTGACTTCCAGGAATTGTGGGGTTGGGCTAGGAGTTCAGCTAAGGTCCCTCCCAGCTCTAACAGTTTTAGGAGTCTGTGATTCCCACCCAAACCAGCAGACTACTTCCATTTTGTGGACCAGCCCTAGAGCCTGGTAGGTAGAGGGACCTTAGAAAGGGCACAAGTCAAACCCTTCATCTTGCAAATGAGAAAACATGTCCCAAGACAGGTTAGGGGTAGGAGTGGGAGGGGTGGAGGTGGGGTTAAGTTTTCAATCACATGGCAGGTCAGGGCCCAGACTCTAGAGTTCACAGTGACCAGGCCTGGGCTCCTGCCTTTAGGGCCCCGGTGTCCTTGTACAGTTCCGGGGTGAGGGCGGCTCCATTTCATCACGTTTCATGTAAAATCCTCCTCCAGGGAGTCGCCCCGCCTTCCATGATCCTGAGCTGCGGTTCAGAACGAGACAAATAACGAAATAACTCACCGGGGAAGAGTGACCTGAGCCCTTCGGGGAGGAGCTGGCGACAATCACACCGAAGTATTCCTAGCCTCCGGATTAGGTTCTCACGAGGCAAATCACAGAGTCCTAGTATTAATCACCACAGGGACGTCAGCGCAAATACCAAGCCTTTCTCTCTTGCAGTCAAGTGATCCATGCGAACAGTGCAGCTTCTCTGGTGATTTAAGTGCAACAAAGAGCAGCTGGAACCTGTTTGGCCGCCAAGTGCATCGGCTGAGGGCGTGCCTGCTCTGGTGCTGGGACCTGACGCAGACGTGCAAATGCACCGCACGCACGAGCACACAAGCACTCATGCACGTGCAGGTCCCATGTACGCGATCACACATACCTGCACACACACCTTAGTGTTCAGCAGTGCTCAGGAAGCCAGCAGAAGGCACTGGGCACAGTGGTGCACCGTAAATGCCCATTTGGAACTCTGAAAAGCAAACTAGCTGAACCTGCAAGCTGCAACCCTATCCCTTTGAAAATAATAAGCCCCACCCCTCCCCCAGAGGATTAAACAGTCTCTCCTCACCCACTGTTTTAATTAATACCCGGCACAGATGGTGGATGGAAGGCCGAAGCCTGAGTTGCATGAATGCAGAATTCCAATATGTCAACAAGCTTGTATGGCCATTGTGATTAGGACGTTTTGGTTAAATGAACAGATGCAACAAGAGATGCCCATAAGCACCAAGCCAGTCTGGTGCTCATCTACAGGGAAGCAACCGCTTTCCCACTCCTGCCTTTGGTCTCTCCTGCCTTTGGTCCCTGTCCAAGCCAGTCGTGCTGTGACAGAGATTAGAAGGCCCTGCCCCTTCCCAGCTCATCCAGCCAGTAGGCCTGCCACCCGCTGACTCCCTCCCCACCCATCCAGCGTCAAGGCACCCCACCCCCCAGGCATCCTCTTCAGCCATCCTGCGGCTCTGGCTTCCCCCTAGGGATTCTCTTGGCTTCACCAGTCAGGTTAACACACCCCAAACACTCTCTATCTAGAGACAAAGGAAGGTGTAATCTTCTGCATCACAAGGGGCAGAATGTGGACATTTAAAAAATAAGTTGTTTTAAATAAGATCATTCTGAAGTAAGTGAGCTGGCTCTCTGTGCTGTTTAGGAATCAAAGCAGTAGATGCTCCATTTCACTATTTCACAGGGGGAGGGGGAGGAAAAGATGTTATATAACAATCCTTGAGAAACTGAGAGAGAGATGGGGATGACAACTTCTCTCCTCTGCTGACCCCTAGGCAGCAGTGAATCAGCCTGTCAGCATCACTCGTAAACTGTGAAGAGCGGCATTACAATAAATTCATGGGGGAGGAGATCTCTAGCCTGCAAAGTGGGAGGGTCAGTGTTAGTGGAAAAATAATTCCTCCCTCCTTTCTTCACAGCACAAATTAGACTGTGTCTGCCTAAAAACCCAGCTAACAGCCAATCTTCCACCTGGGTTCTCTGGGCTGTCTCTGGGTTCTCCAGTCTCTGGGCAGTAGTATCTTTCTGGGCTTCACCGATTTTTGATGGTGGCTGATGAAATACAGTTTTTGTCCTTTTGCTGAGGCAGACACAAGACCCCATGGGACTCTTGGGTTAGGAGGCCAGGGTGTGGATGTCCAGCCAAGATACTCGAGTGGGCCTGGGCTCACGTCTGGGGTCCCAGTTCCAGGCAGCCCCATTCTTTCAGCTTTCGCCGGATCAGAGCTGTGCATGAAAGGCTGGGGTGGGCTTTGAGGATTTGGGGATTCTGGGTGGTCCTAGAAAGAATTCCTCTAATTCTTCCCGTTCTCAGCTGAGTCATTGTATCCTTGGGAAGCCTTCTCTGATCTCCGGACCAATTCTCATCGTACCATCAACCTCTCCTTCTTGGCACTTGTGACAGTTTCAGTTGACATTAATTTGTGCAACTGTTCATTTAATGTCTCTCTTCCAAGGAACTGTCTGCTCCCTGAGGGCAGCTCAACTGATGGTTCTCACTCACCCTTGTGCCAAGCCCAGTGTCTGGCACATGGCTGACGCAATACATATTTTTTCGGCTGATGAATACATGATTGAACTAGGGAAATTTTGGACTTGTTAAGTGTCCTTTGCCCTTGATCTCTTGAATTAGGACTGCCACACGGGGGTGGGCTGGGCTGGGGAGAGGAGCTTTCCCTGTCATTAACTCTTGGGCAAGGATTGTTCCCAGGCATATGGGCTCAGGATGTGACAACTGTGGTTATAGCAGAAGAGTGTGAGCCTTAACCCAGAAGCTGGTCCTGGGAGAGGCCTGGGGACTGAGATCTAAGCCAAAGATGCAGGGCACTGACCAGGGAGAGGTCTGAACAGCTGGACACACTGACACTCTGGTCTAGGTTTCCACTTCATAAACATACTGATGAAGCAAGCAGGTTCAGCTGGAAGTTTGTATATGTGTGTTTAAATCTGTGATTTTCATATTATAAAAGTAACGGAAGAAGAAGAAATCTGAGCAGACAGTAAGTAGATAAAAACCTCTTTAATAATCATGAAAATGCAAATTTAATTGAAAATGAGATACCATTTCCATTCATCAGCTCAGCAAAAAGGAAATGGTCTTACAGTGTCAGTATAGGTGAAGAGGTGGGGAGGCCCTAAGAGGCCACTGCTGGGAGATAAATCGGTAAACTGCTTTGAGAGCTCTTTGGGGTTGTAGGGTGGACCTTAAAATGTGCAGACCCCGGCACCAAGTGATCCATTTCTAGAGACATGTTCTAGTCTAGAGCAGTGTTTCTCAAACTGTAGCTTGCATCAAACCACCTGGAAGATTTGCTAAAACAGATCACCCAGCCCCATGCCAGGGTTTCTGGTTCCGTCTGGGGTGGCACCTGAGAATTTGCATTTCTACTAAGTTCTTAGGCAATGCTGATGGTGCCGGTCCTGGAACCACACTTTGAGAACAACTGTTCTAGTTAAATTCTTGCTTATGTATACAGGAAAGCATGCCCAGTGATGCTCATTGTATCATTTCTTATCGTAAAAATTAGAAAAAAATCCCAAGGTCCATCAGTGAAGGACTGGAGAAAGATATTGTGACATATTACATGGATTATTGTAGAGCAGTTAAGTGAATGAAACGACTATGTTTATTTCAACACAGATAGCTCTAGAAGGATAGAAGTTGCAGGGTGTTATATATAGTATAATATCACTTTATTGGTAGTTTAAAAACAATGTAAAAAATCCAATTCTATGTCATCAGTATAATACAGGTACCAAAATGTGGGCTGAATACACATGTAATCTATAAAATCTGTGGTCTTTGGAGAGGGAGGGAGAGGACTAGGACTGGGGAAAGAGGACACAGGGGCTTCTATCTAGTCTGTTCTTCCATTCTCTAAAAAAATAAGATCCAAATAAAATATGGTCTTTATTTAATGGGGCAGATATATGGTTTTTATTATATTTTTTGTTTTTGTTATATTTTTCTATATTCTTTAAGTGAATTTTAAAACAGAGTAATACAGGCTCATTGTAGAAAATTAGAAAATGTAGAAAAGTATGAAGACAGAAATTAAAATTATCCACAAATCCACTGTAAATATTTTGAATTTTTCCCAATTTGATTTACTTACAAAAAAGAAAATGGGGGCCATACACACTAGTTACATGTTTGCATCCTACTTTTGTGGCTTAATATGATATTGTAAATAGTTTCCCGTTCATTAAATTGTTTTGAGTAATGTCCTTTTAATTAGCTAATAATAATCCATCCTATGGTGTTACTTTATTTAAGCAACCCCCTACTGGTTGTTCAGGTTTCTAGGTTTTCACTGTTATAAATAGCAAGGTGATGAATGTCTTAATACATCCAGCTTTGTCCAGGTTACTTCCTTCTCTGCCTGGAGCATCAGTGTCCCTGAATTTGGGGTCACAAGGAAGAAGAACCTGTCTGTCCCACAGGGCCTGGGATGGGGTGGCTTGGGATATGATGACACAGGTCTGTGTGGGAATGGCCTTAGGCACCAGTTAAGTTCCTGGAGCCCTGGAAGTACTGAGCCTGCAGGGTCCCCTCTCCTCCTCTATTTATTCACTGCAGATGTGCTTACTGTGTCTCTGACATGCAGGACCTGTGTGGCCTTGGGGCAGGGACGTGAGGTAGTCAGAGATGATTGAGGCCTGGTCTAGATGGGAGAAGCAGGCACAGCCACAAATATCACAGCTCAAGGTACAACGTGGGAGTGAACCTACGGAGGGGCTGCAGGAGTCCTGAGCAGGGCGTGGTTGGTTCTGTTCAGTGAAGGCAGCTGGTTATATCAACACTAGGTGTTTGTTTTTTAGTTTATTTATTTATTTTTTTTATTTTTGGCTGTGTTGGGTCTTAATTGCTGCGCGTGGGCTTTCTCTAGTTGTGGCAAGCAGGGGCTACTCTTGGTTGTGGTGCGTGGGCTTCTCACTGCGGTGGCTTCTCTTATTGTGGAGCATGGGCTCCAGGCGCATGGGCTCAGTAGTTGTGGCTCACAGGCTTAGTTGCTCCGCGGCATGTGGGATCTTCCTGGACCAGGGCTCGAAACCGTGTCCCCTGCATTGGCAGGCGGATTTGTGTGTGTGTGTGCGGTACGTGGGCCTCTCACTGTTGTGGCCTCTCCCCTTGTGGAGCACAGGCTCCGGATGCGCAGGCTCAGCGGCCATGGCTCACGGGCCCAGCCACTCTGCGGCATGTGGGATCTTCCCAGACTGGGGCACGAACCCGTGTCCCCTACATCGGCAGGTGGGCTCTCAACCACTGCGCCACCAGGGAAGCCCTCCATTAATCATTTATTAATGGCTCTCCCAACTGAGCCAATTAAGTAGACCTAGGATTAAGAAGAGCCCATATTCATTTCACATCTGTCTAATTACCCTGCAGTTCATGGATCCTGGAAGAATGTGAAAAATGGACTCCAGTCTTTTCCTTTGTACTTTGCATTTCTCTCTGGGTTTGGTTTCAGCCCCAAAAGGAGGCAGCCTCGGGGGTGTGTGTGTGCATGCGTGCATATGTGTATGCGTGACACCCGGTGGTCCAGGCTCAGAGGGGAAGGGCACTGACTTTGAAATCTGAGGAAGGCTTTGGGGGTGGGGGCAGGATCCAGGGCAGGGCTGCTTGAGGAATGGGGAGCCCAGAGAAACTGAGCCTGTCTTCTGGGATTTGAGGGTTAGAGGTAGGGAAATAGAGTAGCAGCCTCCTGGACTTGTCCCAGAAAAGGCAGCAGGGAGCATGCTGACCCTGAGCTGAAGAGCAGGGGACAGAGGATGGACTGGAGGTCACAGGGCACCTCCTGTCTGCAGGCAGTGTTAGGTACTTTAGCTGTGTACTCCCATTAATCCTCCACAAACTCTATGCGTTAGATATCAACATCCATATTTTAGACAAAAGGAAATTAGGGCTCAGAGAGGCTATGTGACTTGCTCCAAGTCACACAACTGATGAGCATCAGAGCCAAGGCTGGAGTCCAGCTGTGCTGACCTCAGTGTCTTGGCACTTCCCCTGAGCCACACAGCCGTTGTCATGCAGCATAGCCTGGCACACTCCAAGATTCTGCCACGGAAGCTGAAAAGCCAAACAATGTGGATTTTCCACTGCCCTGGGAATAAAGCACTCCTTTTTTTTCTTCCAAGGAATAGAGATTGTCGAGATTCCCGTTGCAATCTCTGTCCTGGCTCCAAAAGCCTTGATTATAAAGGCGGGAGCATCACTGTTCTGGACTTGGTTTCCTTTGAGATAGTCTTGGACCAGGACCTGGGTCGAGGGGAGCTTGGGGGAAAATGATGATCCATCTGGATACTTTGCCCGCAGTAGTTTGCTGACTGGCTCCTTCCTGTCATTCCTCAGTGACCTCAGAGAGATCCCCTCCCTGCCACCCAAGAGCATTCCATGTCCTCTGCCCACCTGCTTTATTTTCTTTACAACACCATCACTGGCTGTCTACCTTTACTTGTGTACCTGATATTTTCTACCCTCACTAAAGAATTTCCAGGGAATCCAGTGGAGCTGAGAAAGGGGAATTCTTACCCAAAGTCCTTCCCTAGGGCAGGTCCTGAAGATGGGAACTGATTGCTGCTCTCCAGCAGCCCTTCCCACCAAAACACTTGAGTCCAGGGAGGTTATTTCCAGCCTGTGTGACCTTGGACACCTGTCAGCTTCCTCCAGCCTGGAGCAAAGGTTGGAGGCAGAAAGGTGGAAACCAGGGTGTGAGCAAGTGACGAGCAGCTGGACCTAGAGCATGGGTAGGGCTGCTCCGTGGGAACCTTAGATGGTATCTTGGATGCCCATGCCCTAGCGCAGTGGCGTTCAAAGGGGATGCAAACCCCTACAGGTAGGAGAAGCAGCCACAGAGTCTAGACCTGCCATTGTAGGTTTGAAAGGACTCGATGTCCAGATGCTCAGCTTCCTGCGATACTCTTTCCTAAAGCTAATCTCCCTGGGAGGCACCTGGCTTCATGCTAACCCTTCCCCTACCACAAGAAAGCCCTCATCCTCTGAGGGATGTGAAACTTCCCAGGCTATAAACAAAATGGAAGCCTCTTTTAGGGATTAATCAAGCCACCCCAAACCCTCAGGGCACAAAGCCTTTCAAGGTCCTACACACATTTCTGTTAAAGGGTAAAGCCTGGCATTAAAAACGGGAATTGGGGCTCTGTCTGGGATATTCTGAATCCAGATGCACAGAAGAGTGCAGTGGTGGAAGTAATAACAATTTTTGTTTAAGAACTTTAACTCTTCTATCCTCCAAATGTAAGTCTAATGTTTCCAGGACGGTCACATTTTTCAAGATACACTGAAAAAAAATACAAATAAAATTGTATGTGATGTCTTTCATATTTGTGTGCATTATTCAATAAAGTAGTTTAAAGTTATTTTTATCAAATCACATCATAAATTATTTATTCCAGGTGCAAACAATCTTTATCTTATTTCATCTTGTAAAATGTTCATATTTTCTACCTCTCATTTAAAGTATGCTGGCTGTGGGCCAATTATTTTTTAGTGGAGTTCATCTTTTCTCTTTCATTAAATACATAGAACAATTTGATCACAATGTCCAATGAAATGAATGGAATTATTTCTTTAACTTATTCCCAAAACCAACACCAGAGTTTAAAGAAAAAGGATGCTTTTTATCAAACTCCTAACTTACTAAAAAACTTACAATTTTGTCTTCACATTACAACATTATTTATAAACTTTACAAATTAAGTAACCAGTAACCACATATTAAGCTATGATTTTGTTGTCATACCTTGTAAAATAGATTAAATAATTATATTGGGTCTAAATCATGTAAATCTTGACCTATTTTTAGAACACTATCTTATGAGATTTATTCCAAAATTTATTTTCCAGTAGATTGTATGGTATTCCTTGAAACGCCCATTACTTTTCTGGTAGAAAGTAAGTCTGACTGGGTTGATAGATTTAACAGTGAGGACCGGTATGACAAGTTGTGTGAGAAATATTTTTCATAGATTGATGAACTAAATTCGCAGTTCCTAGGTACATATTGCGAAAAGCGCCCTCTCCCCTCTGGCTTCCTGCTCCTCACCTATGAGATGAACTGGAAGCAAGGAGACTAAAATCTGTGAGCTCTCCTCCTGGCTCTGACCTGTTGGGTTTCTGCGATTCTCAGGTTTGAAACTGAGACACAGGCAAAGGGGAGTCAAGCCATGGAGGGAATTCACAGCAGAGCAGGAATGAAAGTCTCTGCTTCTCAAGCCCCTGGAGATCCACCCTGGTCTCCTGACTCCTATGCACAGTCAGCAGGTGATTGCAGATGCTGGGCTGACAGGGCAAACCCAAGAGCTGCAGTTTCTGTGATTCAGAAGACAGGAGTGAAGGTGTGTGATCGCTGCCCACAGGTCTCGCAAGTGAATCTCAGGCCCGGCAAACCCGCTCCTCAGCATTTCTGGAAACTCTGTACCCTGCGATGGGCACTGTTCCACTACTGCCTGGGGGAAGGGGGCACTGACTGGGGGGCTGCAGGGTCAGGGCAGTGCCTGAGGATGAGGCAGTTGGAAACAGTGGCCCATGGAAGCAGGAAGGGCAGGAGGTATGCAGTTTCCCTCCGTGTTTCAAATGGGGAAGCAAAAGCCCAGAGAAGCTACGTGACTTACCCCAAATTGTCCACCTGGAGCCCTAGCTTTGGCTGCTGGCCCAGGGTGCTTTTTCATCATCACACAGCCTGCTGGGTTTGGGCTGGGGTTGGGAAACTGGTGCCATTTAACTGTGTTTTTGTTCGAGTTACTAGTGCAGAGAAGAAACTTGCAAATATAGCTGGAGGAAGCTCCTACTCTTGGGAAATCCCATACAAATGACCACAGCTGGAGAGGATGGCCCTGCAGGCCTATTGACCCCAGGGCCCTCAGCTGCCTTGTCCCTCCTGTAAGGGCCTTGCAGGAAACCCTGTCAGAGAGTGGCTGTAAGGCCTCTGAGTTCTGTGAGGTTTCTGTGCAGTCAGACCCCTGACATTCAGAAAGGAGACCTGGGAGCTGTTCCTGACCTAGAGGGTCACCAGCTACGTGATTCAGCCAGAAGCCCCCGTTTCTTTATCTGGGGGTAGGAGTGTGTGTGTGTGTGTGTGTGTGTGTGTGTGTGGACTAAATGGTCTCTAAGGTTCCTGTGACCCTGGTCCTGCAGGAAGGGGAAAGGTAGTCTGGATTAGAATTGTTTTTATCTCAGCGAGCTTTGAAGACTGCCATTTCCAAAAGGAGCCTGGCGAGGGAAAGAATGAATACTAATAGGATCCTATAATTATATCACGCCTATTGTCTACATATTTTTCCACACAAACGGGAGGGAGAAAAATTTTATAGGGCAGAATTACGCTCAGGACTCTTGGATGGAATTTGGGCCATACTCTTGACTCTTTTGTTACTTGGTTCCCACTTAGATTTTGCTTCTTCAACTTGGTCCTGGCCCAGCCCTGGCTGATTGAACGTCTAGGCACTTTCATAAACAGGATCTCCATTAGCTCCTTTTGTGCTCTGGTTAGTTTTATCCTCCAGAGCTTCTCTGCTTCCATCCAGAGGGACACACAAGCTATCTTCTGGTGTCTCCAGGACTGTTGTGTGGTGGAGACGTTGCATACGGGTGCTGCACCTGGTGAGGAATCTGACTAGACAAGGTCCTGACTCACCTTGATTCTAGACAACTCATTTCTGAGGAGATTTGCCTCAGCCATATTAGTCAGGGCTCTTTTGGTGGAACGTGACAGAAACCCAACTCACACTTGCTTAAACACAAAGGGGAACTTTGGGTTCAGGAAACTGGGAAAGACAGGGGTGGAGTGGACATGGGGTGTCTGGATTGAGGGTTCAGTGGTGTCAGCTGTCTTTCACCATGCTAATCACTTTTCTCTCTTTGTGAGTTGCCTTCATTTTTATTACTACAAAGAGAAATATTTGGCATGGGGGTGGGGGAAGAGGAGAGGCATGGCTGCAGACAATCCAGCTAAAACCATCCCAGTTAGTGGCCCTAGAATAAAGAGACCTCAGTGTATACAAGTCCCAGGGGAGGCTCTAATTGGCTGGCTTAGGTCACATGCCCACCTCTGGGACCAACACCATATCCAGGCCAGGTTAGGGCAGCAGTCACATAGGATCCTATGGAGCAGTCATGTGGGAGGAGCAGTTCTGTAAACAAGGGTTATTGCTATCAGAGGCGGGTCAGAGGGATACTGTGAGAGATCAAAACAACAGGAATCCACTAAAGATATTGTAGCAGTGTCCAGTAAGAAGAGAGAGAACTTAATAGAAAGAACTGTTGGGTATAAAGTCATTAACTAGATAAACTGAAGGGTAAAAGGAGGCCCCTAAGCTGGGACAGCTTCAGGAAGCAGCCACCACCGTTCCCCTGGCTGAGGGAGCAAAGGAAACATTTAGAAGTACAGAGGAGGAGCCCTTCAGAGCTGGTACTCAGACTTGGGAGGAGGGAGGGCCATGCGCCTGGGACCAGACCTCCCAGCAGGGGCGCCAGCCGGCTGTTGACAGTGTCTCTTGGGGGGCAGGGTGGGGTAAAATGGGTTCTGCAGGAGCTGGAAAAGCTGCAAACTGGAGTCAGCTGCTGCTCCAGTCTGGCCTTGCCTGGGGCCTAGGGAAGAATAGTGGTGGGATGGTGCTCACGGAAACAGGAAGCCCGCAGGAAGCAGACGGGGAACAAACAGGAAAGAGCCAGCCGGCTCTCCCGCCTCCAGCCCGTAGGCGCCCTCTTGCGCCCCCTATGGGCAGAGCTAACACAGCGCCAGCCGGCAAAGCCAAGCGTGAGGGCGGAGTGCCAGCTCCGGCCCAGCGGAGACACAGTGACTTGGTAATTGACGCCACTGTCTTACTGCAGGCGTTCTGGGTGGTGTGGCTTCCAGAGCCGCAGTAAGTCTCCCTCAGGAGGCTGTGAACTCCTAGAGGTCAGGGACATGCCCGATCTGTCTGTCCTCAGGGCCCGGTTCCCAGCCTGCCCGCGCAGAACCGGCAAGTGTGCGTTATGCCGAAATGCATGGCAGAAGCCGAGGGCGAGCGGGTCCTGAGGCAGCTCCGCAGCCCTCCCTGCCCAGCCTTTAGAGTTCCTGCCTGACTTCCCTGGAGGTGTGATTCTAGGCTCTCCCTGGAGTCCTGCATGGGGCAGGGAGGGTGGGGACTGTGAACAGCTTGGAGCAGGCTCTACCCAGCCTGATTGATGTGCCCACACCCCACTTCTCATCCTCACCCACTTTATGATAAAGTCAACAGTGGGGTCCCACCTCCACCACTAAGAAGGTATGTGGCTTTGGGCAGGTTATCAGACCATTCTGAGCCCCAGTTTCCCCAGAATGCCCCCTTCAGTTGCTTAACCTCTGCAGCAAGGGACAAGAAGAGACTCTTGGTCCTCTCCATCCCATGTGCATCCCCTTTCCTTCAATTCCCCTTCCCCCATCTTGCTTCTTAAAAAGAGTGATAATTTAGCATCATAATTCGGCTTTGAAAGGCAGTCAATATTAGCAAGACAGAGATCTGTTTAGCTCAGAGGAAAGTAAAGATCCAAGACAGCTGGGACTTGCTGGGCAGGGCTCATGGGACAGCTGCAGGACAAAGCAGGTCCCCATGGTGTGGAGAGGAGGGAAAGCGAGGAGGAACACAGGTTCTGCATCAACCCTAAGGAAGCAGAACAGGTGGGCACCATCCTCTGGCTCCCAGTGAATTCCAGATCTGCTGAGCGTTTGAGCTGGACTTCTCAGGTGAAGACCTGAGCCTCCCAGCCTCCACCTGCTTCAGGGCAGGACAGCAGGGGGACAGGCCCCTTGGGGGTAAAGGACCCACAAAGAGTTGATGCAGCCATGTGGGAAATGGGATTAGGCCAGTGCCCAATAGAGAAAACGCTCCAATGATAAATGTTAGCTTTAGCTTCATTATAGCCCTTATCACATTCTGGCCTCTATTAAAGGTTTCTGTGTGCAAGTTTATCTCCCTCACTAATCTCGAGTTCTTTCAAGGTGAAGACTATGTCTGAGTTTTCTCTGGTTATGTTGTGCCCAGTGAATACGGGGGTTGTATCTGGAGACCACGGTCAAGGCTAGGTGAGTGTTAGGAGGACCCGCCATGGCAGCGTGGCCTAGGTCATGGCTGAGCAGCGGGCCTGTGAGCTGAGGCAGGGACGTAAGTGGTGGCAGACATAACAGTTCCCAGAGAGGGGCCCTGGCAGGCAGGCAGGCGGAGGGGGTCAAAGCACAGGGTGCTCTTTCCCAGCCAGAGGAGAGATCACCAATGAGCCAGGTGCCCCAAAGGGAGGCTAATTGGGTCCTGAAGACTGACAGGGGTTGTGGGACCCACTTGGCATCCTTCCAGCCAAACAGCACCTGTTTCCTTAAGAACTTAATTTTCCTTGTTGAATGCAGCCCTCAGATGAGGAATGGTATGGGCTGTTTCTTTTCTTTTCTTTTCTTTATTGGAATGAGCCACTCTTGCGAGAAGATTCCTGTGCCTGGTGACTTTGAAACACTGGGGCTGGTATGGGGACTTTCGTTTTCCAGAGCAGGCCCTCAGCACAGTCAGCACCTGTCTCCCTCATCTGCTCGGCTGTCCATCTATCTGCCCTGCTCAGTGCTGGCGGAAAGTTTTGCCTACCGGCCACTCCCTGGGCAGCCTTTCCTTGTAATAGGGGGCGGGGGCTGGTGGGTGGAAAGATGTCTGAATCCAGGCTGCTGACACTTTTTACTGTGGCCCAGACACAGAGCAGGGGGTGGAAATGCCTCCTTTTCCTTCCCTGATTAATACCATCCCTGCTGGGCCACCTCAACTTGAAAGGCGGGACCCAGTACCTATAGTGAATGATGACTCAGGAGTCACCTCTTGCAGTTCACCTCTTCAAGCCTCAGTTTTCTCATCTGTAAATTAACTACCCCAGAGAGTTATTGTGAGGCTTAAATTAGATAATTAGGGTGAGAAATTTAGCACAGGGCCTGGCACGTGGTGAGCATGGTGGAAGTATAGTTTTGATTAGTAGGAGGGTGTATTCGTCTCCTGTGGCTTCTGTAACAAATAACCATAAACTGTGTGGCTTAAAACACCCAATCACAGTTCTGGAGTACAAGGCCAAAATCAAGGTGTCAGCAGGGCCACGCTCCCCGCCGAAGGCTGTAGGGGAGAATCTGTTCCTTGCCTCTTCCTTGGCTGCCAGCATTCCTTGGTTTGTGGCTCTATCGCTCCAGTCTTCAAGGCTGGCATCTTCAAATCTCTCTCCCTGATCTGGCTTTACCTGGCCTTTTCCTCTGTATGTGTGTGGTCAAAATTCCCTCTGCCTCCCTCTTATAAGGAGAGATGTGATGCATTTAGGACCCATCCAGATAATCCTGGATAGTTTCCCCTTCTCATGACCCTTAATTTAGTCACAACTGCAAAGAATCTTTTCTTTTTGTTTTTGCCACATAAGGTAACATTCACAGGTTCCAAGGATTAGGATCTTTGGGGGGCGGCTATTTTTCAGTTTACCAAGGAGGGACAGGCTGAAGTGTTGGGGAGAGACTATTTGTCACTGTCCTACGACAGGCTCCCTAGAAGCAGACCCCTGATGAGGATTCCTGTGCATGAGGTTTATTAGGGAAGTTCTCCCAGGAGAAATTGGGAAGAGTGGGAGAAGCAGGTCAGAGAAGCAGAAGAAGCCAAGCAGTGTCAAATGTGAAGCCCCAGTCTCAGGCTACTCCCACAGGGAGGTTTAAAAGAAAAATCCCTGATGAAATGGACTCTCACTTTTTTCATCATCTAATCCTATTTCCTTCCTTACCCTTCCCAAGGAAATTATTGTCATAAATTTGATATGCTCCTTCTTGTCCACCTCAGAAATGTTTATAACATATGTATGTGCCCATAAGTGATATAAAGTAGTATCTTCTGTATTTAAAAAATATTATATAATAATATAAAGAAATTATATCAACTTTATACATCTTTCTGCCCCTTTGCTTTCTGCACACAGTGTAGGGTCTGGGGGATCTGTTCATGTTGAGACATACAGATTTAGTTCATTCATTTTAACTGCTGCTAATTCATATATACCACTTTTAATTTAGTCATTATTTTCTTGATGGAAATTTAGGATGTTTACTTTTTTTTCATTATTACAGCAGTGCTGAGCTGTCTCTTTGCCCACATAGAAGAGATTCACTAGGATCGATACCTTGGGAATTTGCTAGATCATATAATAAGTGTATTTTTCAATTTCAATTAAAACTGCAAAGCTGTCCTCCAAATGGCCATGCTTATTTATCCCTTGACATGCAGTGTATATGTTCCTATTTCCTCACATCCTCAAAAAGGTTAGTATGAGACCTTTGAATTTTTTCCAAAGCACAGGGAGTGAAATGGTATCATAATGGTTTAATTTGTTTTCCATGAGTGCTTGGGAAGTTGAGCATCTTTTCAGATGTTCATTGGCTCTTTGAGTTTCCTCTTCTGTGATTACATATCTCTTACCCTGCTTCCTATTGGGCTGAATGTCTTTTTCTCATTGAGTTGTAGAAGGTCTTTCTATGCTCTGGAAACTACGTTTTTTTGCTATATTTCAAATAATTTCTAATCTGTCACTTTTTTGTGATATTTTAAGTATTTAGATCTTAATTTATCCAGAATTTATTTTGGTACATATTATGAGATAGAAACCTAATTTCATTCTTTTACATGGAAAGCCATTGTCCCAACACCATATAGATGTAGTTTCTAGGCTCTCCTGTCAGTTAATTTGATCTATTTTTCATTGCTGTACAAATACCACCCTATTTTCATTATTACAGCTTTATAATAAGTCTTTATAGCCTATTGGTTAAATCATGTCCCTTACCCTTTTGTTTTTCTTCTTTATAATTGTGTTGGCTTTTCTTGGTGGGTTATGTGAGATGAAGGCTTGAAATCTTGCAGCCATTTTGCTCCCAGAGGGAAGCCAGCCTTAGAATGAAGCTGATACTATGGAAGAGAGCAGAGATGGGAAGACACTGGATCCTTGATGACATTGTTGCTGAATCACCTACTCTGATCCTGCCTCTGGAGTTTCTATTTATCTGAGCTAGTAAATCTACTTCATTGTTAACTAATTTAAGTTGATTTTTCAATTACTTGTAACCAAAGTTTTCTATTTCACCTGGTATATCTTTTTCTGTCGAATTATTTTCCAACTTTGTCATTATGTTTGGTGCACTTCTCATAAACTGCATTTATTTGGATGTTTAAAATGTAGTCTGAGTGTCTATCTTTTAATAGACAAGATTAACTCTTTTCTGATTTGTGTGATTACTGTGATTATTTGGACTTATATATATAATGTTGTTTTGCATTTTCCATATATCATTTCTTTGCCTTAATTTTTTCCTGCTTTCTGTGAGATTGATTGGATTTTCTTCACTCATTTGCCCTCTAATGATTTGGTAGTTATGCATTCTGTTTCTGGTCTTTTAGTGTTTTCCTAGTTTTTAATATGCACACTTCATTTTATATTTTTCTAACAAAGCCTGAGGTTAATCAATATATTTGTCCTCCTCCTGAATAAAATTAGGGATTTTATTCACTATAATTTTATCTTCCCCCGCTCATCTTCCTGTTACTGTTTCTAGTATTTTAATTCTCCCATGTTTTTAAACCTCCTCAAACTGGTGATGATGATTCAGTACTTATTTATTGGGTTGGCCAAAATGTTTGTTCTGTTTTAAGTAAAAATAAGACGTATTTTTCATTTTCATGAAGAACTTTATTGAACAACATATTCACTAACCAAACAAACTTTTTGGCCAACCCAATAGATCTTAATGATTTCTTGCTTACCTTTTAAATTAATTTTTTGGCCATTTTTTTCCTGAGCTCATTTTCTTTTTCTTTTTTTCTGAATTAAATTGTTTACTAGTTCTAGCTCCTTCAGGGAGGAATCTCTGGGTTTAAACTGTTTCAGTATATCTTTTTAAAGTCTTTATTTTGCCTCATTCTTAAATGATAGTTTAATTGGACATAGAATTCTAGGGGCGATTCACAGCCCCAAGGTATCTGGACTTAGTAAGCCCCATTTCACCAAATTCTACTCCTCACAGGAATGATTGTCTTTGGTCATTTCCTCAAAGGGACATGCTTAAATACATGAGAATTTGTTTACACTGTAAAGTGACACCCTAAAGTACATTGATACCCTTAAATCTAAATATACTGAGGGGGGAAAGGGAAATTTTCCGCACTAGAATCCCCTTAGAAGATATGTTTTCTTAGCACTTTGTCTATGATGATGGAAACTCTGCTGCTTATCCAATAGCCATTCTTTTGTAGGTATCTATATTTTCACTAAACTAGCTTTTATGATTTTTTTCTTTGTAGATGTGCATTTATGTTTATTTATCCTGCTTGGGGTTTAGTGTTCTTATTCAATGTAAGGGCACATGTCTCTCCTAAATTCTGGAGAAATCTCAGCTATTATTTCTTTAAATATCATCTCTTTTCCATTCTGTGTATTCTTTACTTTTGGAACTCCTATTAGATATATACTGTGGCTTCTCAATCTCTACTCTACATCTCTTAATTCCTCTCTCATATTTTATAGCTCTGTGATTTCCTTAGCTCTGTTGTCCTATTCACTAATTCCTCCTTCAGTTGTATCTAGTAATTGTTTAACCTGATTATTGATTCTTTAAAAATCATTTGTTGTATTGTTCAATTCTGTAATTTTCTATTTGGTACCTTTCCCAATCCTTCCATTTATCTTTTATAATAATCTGCTTTTTGCCTTATAAATCAAATCATTTTTAATTTCTTTGCATTATACAAACAAACCTATTTTGAAGACCCTTTCAGACTTCTATATAATTTTTAGTTTCTCACTTTTGTTTGTTTAATGTACTTGCTGATTATTGCTCATGGACTTTCTTGCAAACTTTGTAATTTTGTCAGTGAGGAATTGTTTTCTGTGGGGTTCCTATATATGCTTCAATTTTGGAAATGTTCCTGTGGTGTGATATTGGGATTACCTCTGCTGTGTCTAAAGGATAAACAGTTTCTGGACCAGCTTTTATGTGAGTTGCTAGGCTCAGGACATTCATATCACGCTGATTGTATGAGAATACCTGTCCATATATTTATGCCACACAGACTAGAAGTTTAGATATCTCATGGTTACTATTTTCATCACAGGTCAAGTTACATGGTCCACTTTTGTGCCTAATATTTGGGTCAGCAAGCAGAATTTTTCTAATCCCAGTTCC
The DNA here is from genome assembly GCF_964165515.1 of Mesoplodon bidens. Classification (NCBI taxonomy): domain Eukaryota; kingdom Metazoa; phylum Chordata; class Mammalia; order Artiodactyla; family Ziphiidae; genus Mesoplodon; species Mesoplodon bidens. The sequence goes on along the minus strand of NC_138161.1, from coordinate 109,640,099 downwards.
CAAATAGAGAAACCCTTTCTTGACTCCTGGTTTCATTTAAGGAGCTTAGTTCCAATATCTCTGCTATCTGCAAGACTGCAGCTTTTATATCTTTCCATAGGTGAGAATTAAAATTACAGCCTCTCTAAAGACTGTATGATTCCATTTATATGGAATTCTGGAAAATGTAAAAGTATTGGAAAAGAGACATATCAGTGGTTGCCAGAGACAGGAGGAGGTGGAAGGGGTTGATTACAAAAGGAAGAGGGGAGTTTAGTGGGTGATGGAACTGTCCTATGCCTTAATTGGCTTAGTAGTTATATGACTGAATGCATTTGTCAAAACCCATAGTACTATATATTTAAAAGGATGAATTTTACTGCATGTAAATTATACCTTAATTTAATTTTAAAAAGACACAAGATTGCATATTCAATTCAATATAATTTTTGATAAGTTAAACACACACACATACACACAACAACAACTCAGCCTCTAAGGCATATGCAAGATGGATTCAACCCCTGGTCATCACTGAGTCTCCTATTCATTCAAGCATCCACAAATTTATTTAGCTTCTGATCTTGGTTTCAGGTTAAGAAATTTAATTTTCAGTGTTTTACCTAGCATTTCTATGTGTTTGGAGCAGGAAGGGGACTTGCCATGTCAATTCAGATCACTACCTTGACTGGAAGTCAAATGCCCCCTCATGCCCCCTTCAGGCCACTGCACTGCTGTATATGAAGTCCCCTGATGGGCTTTAGTACCTGGAAAAGATAATGCATTTTCCAAATAAGCAGCGTACACCATTCTGGGCAGCTGGGACTGTCCTGCTCTCTCAATCTAGGTGCTGGGTCTTTATCTTCCCCCCTTTTTCCTCAGGGTTCTGCCTCTGATGTCCTTGAAGTGCACTCTGCCCCCGTGGGTGGGGTCCTTCCTGCAGCTGGTGAGGATCAGATTGCCCTGGAGTGATGCTGCTATAGTCAGTACAGTGTCCATCTGTGCTCAGTGTCTGAACAAGCCTCTAGGGCTTGACTCAGCATCCATGAGGCATCAGCACTGGCATCTGCTTCAGGTGCATGCTAAGCTGCCCAACAATTTGGGCAAGTAATGGCATTTCTTTTGGCAAAATAAGAAGCTGTGTCACTGAAAATAACTCCAGGAGGTAGCACGACTTCTGCCTTAATTATCCACATTGGCTCATGAAATGAACTAAAGCTACTAAGATCCAAAATGGATTAAGAATGAAGTGGTTAGGAAGTTACAAATCCTTCTCCATGTCACTGAAGATGAGCTTTCCAAGCCTCATGTAAAGAGAAATGGAATCATTAAAAAAAAATCATTAGAAAATATATAACTAATATATCATTTCTTCGAAATTTTAATGCATGTTTAAAAATTTAGAACAATACAATGTTATGGTTTTTGTAAAACACACAGAGAAAGATATATGAGAGAGAGGAAAAGAGTGGGGAGGGATGCAGGGAGAACATCAGAGTGAAAAGAACTTCCAAGAGATGATCCAGTATGGCCCTCTGGTTTTACTGCCAGGGACATGAGGCTCAGAAAGGGAGAGCAACTTATCCAAGGTTGCACAGCTGACCAGTAGACCAGTATAGTAGGTCAGTAGAGCCCAGGTCTCCCAAGTCCTAGTTTAGGCCTTGTCCCACTGGGCCTCCCTGCCTCAAGGTGTCAGATCAGTTGTGCAGCTGGGGATTGCTGAGGGAACCTAGGGACAGTGGTCCTGGAAGCTTTCTTGGTCCCGAGCCTAGGGGAAGGGAGAGCACCAGGGTAATAGGTGAGGATGAAGGCATGGCAGGCACCAGTGAGCATCTGACCTGAAGCAGAGGATCCTTCTCTTAGCTCCTTCATTAGCACAGCCAGGAGGAGGGGACGTGAGTTCCCCCCAATGTCTGAAGCACTGATGCTCTCAGGAAATGGCAATAGGACTCGGGCCACTGCAGTCACTAATGAGGTTGATTTAATAAAGACGTGGGGCTGACTGAAGGGGAAATGGACACTCTCCCTGAACGTGATTTGCATAGCTTGACGTGTACTTCCATCTTAGCCTCTAGAACAGACTCTGCCCTTAATGTGTGTATGGATTCATCTCGTCTACTAGTTCAGGAGCCCTTCCAGGTTGGAGGGGGAAGTGGGGGTAACAAGGGTGGCGACCTGCCTCAGCTGTGAGAGTATCGTATCACTGACGTTGTTCAGAATCTCCAGGTGAGAGGAAAAGGCAGATTGACTTTTAGTCAGTTCTATCAGTGTTTTGAATTCTCTGCAGACAACGCACCTCCGCTTCTTTCTGCATCCAGGGAGGATTGCTCTCACTGCCACCATCCCCCGCATACCACTATTCACAACCTCCTTAACAGATCTTTGTGTGGTTATCTACTGACAGCAGGGCTGGGTCGCATGGCCACCCCTGGATGAAAGGGCAGCTGGGAAAACAAGTATTTACCACTTCCAGCCTCTCCAGTGGAAGGTGGCAAGGGAGGGGACTTGTAGGCTGCCATACCCTTCAATGCCGCTTCCCTAAAAGGGTGAGGCATTAGCCCTCGCAGCTGGCAGGCAGGGCCCAGCTATGGCCCAGCATCTTGGGAGTATTCTCACCTGTCAACGGGGAACAATGGGCCCCCCCAGCCAGAGCCAGCTGTATTGGACAGCTATTGCCAGGACCCCCCCATGACAGAGCCAGGGGACACAGGTGCTGAAGAGGCAGACCCCACAGAGATGAGGCGTGAGGACATGTGTTCTGGGTGCCTTGAGGCTCTGAACAGTTCTGGAGATGGATCCATCCAACGGATGGGAATGCAAATTTAAATTCAAGAGTGTTTGAAGGAAATTGACATTAACCTGAACAATCTCATCCAAACTATCAGTAACAACTAAACAATTCGAGTAGAAAAGCTGATATTTGGTTGTTGCCGTTGGAGTATAATTTTCTATGTCTTCATCATCAGCTACCAAAATCTAACATTCCCATGAGTGACGCTAAATATTCCCGTTGAACATTCCAATAAATAAATTAGATAAATTTGGTGAAAGGTTTGCTCGGCAAGTTGAGTTCTGCGAATTGGTTCCCAGTGAATTGGCTTCTCAGCCTTCTGTGAACTGGCATCTGCTGGGGTGACCTAGACTCACCTTCTGGATGGAGATGGGAGGACTGGAGTTACTGAGTCAGAGTCCTGGGGATGAGAGCAGACCCTGTGTTTAGGGAGTGGAGCTGTGACACAGGCCCTGAATGGTCCTTGTATTCTTGCAGCTGCCAGGGTGAGTGTGCACGGTGTCGGCTTGGCTGAAGTGAACTTGCTGTTTAACTTCCAAAGGAGCTCATTGGACGAATTTACTGTAGAAGACATTTTGGTGATGTTTGTTGAAACATTAGCAGCTTTGGAGAATTCAGAAGCTTGAGGGTCGTTTCCTTCTTAGGAAGAAAATGGCTGATGCTTAAGATCCCCAGCTGATGCTTAGAAAATTATTTGCAAAGGTGTTGAGGACCTGAGTCTGGGCAAGATGACCAGTTGCCAGAAAGGGCCAGAGTGAGAAGGAGGTGAGACAGCTGCACCCATTCACAGCGTCTGGTGTTGGAAGGAAAGGTGTGGAGCTGTGCCACCGGCTGGCCTGCTAAGAGGGACCTTGAGAGCACCTGTGAGTGGGGTGGGACAGGCGGGGGTCCTGGAGCAGGCAAAATCTGACATTATGGTTGCATATCCAAAGGGTACTGTCATACCCAGTCCTTGTTAGAATCTCCATACTGGATGCAAAAAAATTGTGTCCTGTTTATTTTGCAAACGATCACAAAGTGTTAGGTGTGTGTATGGGGTGGCTGGGGTGCAGTTGTTGGGTAAAAGAGGATGCTTTGCCAGTTCTAGAGCATTGCTAAACTGGTCCATTTCTGAAAACAAAGCACATATTTGTTGATTGATTTGATTGTTAATTGCAGTTTTGCCTGCCGATTTGCATGACTACTTGAGTACAGAATAAGACATGCTTAATCACTGTTGACATTTTTCTAAGCATAGTGTTGGCAGAGGTTAGAAGTTTTATAAATATTTTTTCTGGGTAAAGAGGCTTCTTCAGTCTGGGGATGGGGAATTGTTTCAGTGTAAAGAATCTAAGAGCTTGGACAACACAGGCTTATGGTGTGCAGTAAAGGGCTAAGCAAGGGTTTTATTAGTGCTGTGTCTTAGGAATTGGAGCAGATCCAGGGCCCTTGAGAGAGATATTCATGATGTTGTCTGGATGTCTGGGGCCACCTGTGTCCTGGGCAGGCCTGAGATCCTGACCCGTTAATCTGTGGCCTTCACACTTGGCATTTACTCTGTCGCCCTGTAGCTATCTATTTTTATAGCATCCCTCGGCTCCAGCAATAACCAGGAAGCAGTCTGCATACCCCAGCCCTTTCAAAATGAGAGAAACCCCCCAGAACATCTCCAGCAACACATATATGGGAAAAGGTCAGATTTTATCTTAAAAATTTCACATTGGGCAGGAAGATGCCAGTTCTGTGGAGGGATACCCCACAGAACACTGGAAAAACAGTTCTTAAATATGCAAATTGCTCCAAGAGTGGTTATTGGAGTGTCCCTATTGCCCACACGATAGAATTTATTGGGTTCTCAAAATAGAGAGGAAGTGTATGCATTGTTAGTAGATGTATTACTTATATGTTGCTGCATAGCAAATCACCCAAACCTTAGAAGTTAAAATAGCAATAATCATCTAGTATCTCTTGTGGTTTCTCTGGATCAGGAAGTGAAGTGTAGGTTGACTGGGCAGGTCTGGCTCAGGGGCTCTCCTGAGGCTGCAGTCACATATCAGCCAGGGCCACAGTCGTCTGAAGGCTTGTCTGATGCTGGAGGATCCACTTGCAAGGTGACTCACTCTCATGCCTGGGAAGCAGGTACCAGCTGTTTGTGGGAGCCTCAGTTCCTCTCCACATAGGTCTCTCCACAAGGCTGCTTGAGTGTCCTCCTGACATGGCAGCTGTCTTCTCAGAGTGAATGATCCAAAAGGCCAAGGAGGAAGCTGCCGTGCCTTTTATGTCCTAGTCTTGGATGTCACACATTGTCACTTCTGCAGTGTTTTATTCCTCACTCAGACCAGCTGATTCAATTGAGAAGAGACTACAGAAGAGCTTGGCTATCGAGAGGTTAGGGTCTTTAGGGACCGTCTTGGAGGCTGGCTACCAGAATCAGTATAAAAAGCAGACTCCCACTGAGAGTCACGGAAATGAGTGTTACCTCTAATGCACCCAGGCGATACCAGAAGTTGGTTAACTGGGCCATGGTGTTGGTTATTTCCTGGTACTGTAAAGGTCGTGTTTTAAATTTATAAATCAGGACTTTGTACCACCTTAGCCAGACTTTCTTTTGCTTCTCTGTGTTCATTCTGTAAAACAGTAAATCTCTCTCACCCTGGTTTTGTCTGTGTTGAATGCTTTGTTGCCTGCAGGGGTTGCTTTGACAACTAGAGTATTTTGCTGGGGATCAGTCAAGGCACATCATCTGTTTAAGCTTCTCACTCTTCATCCAGTCCCAGGTTGTTGTCAGCTCATTATAGACTAAATGTCCTATTGCCCGTCAGTGAATTATAAAAAAAGGCATTTCTCAGGAAGAAGAACATCATCTTTGGCTAGTCAAGCTTCTTAGTTGCCACAGTGGAAAGCCATTTTTCTAATTTAAACCAAAAATAGGCTTATGAGCTTAGAATATAGGCCAGAACAGAGAAGACTAGCAGTGCTCAGTTTCACAGCCAAACTGCAGCCCAGAACCAGGCTGCGGAAGATGCTGTTGTCACACCTGAATGGAAACACAACTCTTCAACTGGCATCCCTGGTACCCCACCACCATCACCACCCCAGGATGCTGAGCACTCGAGCACTCGTTACTGTTGCCTTTGCTTCTCCTGCTGCCCTCCCCCTCCCCCAACGGTGGCTATCATGGCCACAGATTGTGCCATCACTGGAATGCTTTTTCTGTTGACCCTACTCTTTTTCATCATCAGATCCTGGCTCATATCTGGGGCAGTTGAATCTGACTGGCTGAGTCCAAACCATGTGCTCCTGTCCTTGTTACAAGGGAGGCTGGAAAAACACAAATCTAACCCACTTGGCTCCACAGTGGGAGAGGGCTCTGCCTCTTATCATGATTCATAAGGTGGTAAGTTCACAAGCATGGGGGAAGGGTTCCAGAATCTGGGTGTCAAAACAATGGCAAGTACCAAACAATATCCTCTATAATTAGTTCCTGCCTGGAGAATTATATATATATAATATTTATTTATTTATTTATTTATTTTTTGGAGGTACGCGGGCCTCTCACTGTTGTGGCCTCTCCCGTTGCGGAGCACAAGCTCTGGACATGCAGGCTCAGCGGCCATGGCTCATGGGCCTAGCTGCTCCGCGGCATGTGGGATCTTCCTGGACCGGGGCACAAACCCGTATCACCTGCATCAGCAGGCGGATTCTCAACCACTGTGCCACCAGGGAAGCCTGAGAATGATATTTTTAAAGAAAAATATCTGGAAAGCATGTGAAAAGTTGACCTGGGATGACTGATTTTTCAAAATATCAAAGGAATGTCTACAAAATTTGGGTGGAAAATAACAACATCAAAGCAAGAAGAAATACAACTCAATAATAAAAAGAAAATCCAAATCAAAAGTAGGCAAAGGACTTGAATAGACATTTCCCCAGAAAAGATATACAAATGGCCAATAAGCACATGAGAAGATGGTCAATGTAATTAACCATCGGGAAAATGAAAATCTAAACCACAATGAGTTTGAGCCCACTAGGATGGCTGTAATCAAGAAGACAGATAATAACGAGTGTTGGGGAGAATGTGGAGAAATTGGAACTCTCATACATTACTAGTGGGAATGTAACATTGTGGAGTCACTTTGGAAAACAGTCTGACATTTCCTCAAGTGGTTAAGCATAGAGTTACCATATAACCAAGCAATTCTATTCCTAGGTGTATACTCAAGAGAAATGAAAACATATGTCCATGTGAAAACTTGTATATGAATGTTTATAGCATCATTATTCGTAATAGCCAAAAAAGTAGAAACAACCCAGATGTCTTTTAATTGATGAGTGGATAAGCAAAATAAGATGCATCTATACAATGGAATATTATTCAGCCATAAAAAGAAATGAAGTGCTGATTCATACTACAACATGGATGTACCTTAAAAACATTATGCTAAATGAAAGAAGCCAGTCACAAAAGACCACACACTATATGATTCCGGAATAGGCAGTCCAGAGCAAGCAAATCTATAGAGAGGTAGTAGATTTGTGGCTGCTTAGGATGGAAAGTGGGGATTGGAGAGTGACAGCTTAAGTGTACAACATTCTTTTTTTTGGTATGATGAAAATGTGCTAAAATTGACTGTGGTGTTGGCTGCACATATCTGTGAATATACTAAAAACCATTGTGTTGTACTCTTTTAGTGAGTGAATTGTCTGGTATGTGAGTTATATCTCAAAAAAGCTGTTATTAGAGAAAAACAGTTGCTTGTTATAGAAAAGTAGAAAGAAATGGAAAAATGGAACTTTACCCTGTGTTAACATTTTGTGATATTTCTTTTCACTCCTTTTCTGGGCAAAGTTTAAAAAATTTTTATTTTATATATTTTTGAGGCTAATACATATTTAACTTTATCTTGATTTTTTTGTTTAATGTAAAAATTTTCCATTATTTTATTACTTTAATGGTTGTATCATATATTTCACCAAGTGGATGTTTTGTGGGCTCCTAAACATTCCCCTACTGTGGGACATTTAAATTATCTCCATTTTTTTTATGATCATAAGTATGGTTTGATGAACATCTTTGTTCATGAAGTTTAGTCAAGATTTTATTTTTTATTATCATTTTTTTTTATTGAAGTATAGCTGTTGTACAATATTATATAAGTTACAGGTGTACAATATAGTGATTCACAAGTTTTAAAAGTTATACTCCATTTATAGTTTTTATAAAAATATTGGCTCTATTCCCCATGTGGTACAATATATCCTTGTAGCTTATTTTATACCGAATCGTTTGTACCTCTTAAGATTTTAAATTGTTCATTAGGATAGATTCACATGGAGGGTTTATTGGGTTAAAGAGTTCGAATACTTCCAAGACTTGGGATACTTAGCACTAATTTGCTACACAAAGCAGATAGACGAACCTACCTCTAAAGAAGATGTTTTAAGAGAAAGAAGTCCCATGCCCCACTCCGCTATGCCCTCAGTTTGGTACTCTTCTCCTCTGATCCCCTGCTTTTTTCTTGGAAATGGATTTGCACTGTAACATATGCAGTCAATACTAGGGTTTTTTTTTTTTCCATCTGGGCTCTTGAATTGATTGCTATCTGGTAACATTAGAAACGACATATTGGATTTGTTAAAGCACAAATAGCACAGGAGAGGAGGCAACAGCAACAAAATTTGGAAGCTGAGAAGCAGCTAGACAAGTGGTAACTGACTTGATGTATCTAAGTCAGGAACAGAGCACCTGGTCTGCAAGTGAGAGCAAAGCAGCATCAGAAGAGGAGGACAGGTTGCAAGTCGACTTAGAAAGTAGATAGATCCCCAAACCATCTCCCCCCACTCCACGCAGAGACACATTCTGTGCCCCTCCTGAGGACTGCTGTTTTATCTCCAGAAAGGGTAACACAGAGGGTGCTGGACTGGGGCACCCCAGGCCCTGCTGACCGCAAGGGGGCTGAATTGAAAACAGGAGGAGTATGTGAAAGTGTAAATGGTGACTGCTGAGAGACGTAGCTCCCAGAACATGGGCAGCCAGGTGAATACACTCCAGGCTGGAGGTTGACAAATCTTCTCTAGGGCCCGGTCAACAGAAAAGCCCTAACTATAACATTATCAGGAACTTTCCATGAAATGGCCTAACCAGATTACCTTACAGTGACGCCCTCAGCTGATAAGCCACACGTACACTCAGCACTTTGTGTCAGCATTTTTCTGCTTCACCCTTAGATATGATCAAAAGTCAAGGACTATTTAATCTTCCCATTGAGAAGCATGGTATGTCTCACTGTGTATCAAGTCATTTTCAGCTTTTTGTGAGGTTTTGTGTTTTATTGATGGCTTGCACATTCATTATTAAGTTAATTTCTACATATTTCTCTTATGTTTCTTGTCATATGTGAAAGGAACTTTCCTCCAAGTAGTTCCTAACTGATTGTTGGCTATGTATGTATGAAAGTTATTACTTTTTGTGTTTCCTTTGTATCCCACTACTTTATTGAGCTTTCTTATTAATGTTGAAGATTTTCAGCTGAATCTTGGATTTTCTGGGTCGACCATTACACCATCTGCAAATTGTCCTAACTGTGTCTCCTCTTCATTTTCCCATAGCTACATTTATTATTTCTGGTTCATATGCCTTGGCCCCCAATTTTAAAAGTGTTAATTAATAGTGGCTATAGTTGACGTTCTCGTCTGGCCTTGATTTAATAAGATTGCTTCTAAGGGTCTTGTCATTAGGTATTATGCTTGAAGTTGGTTTAAGAAAGATATTATTTAGCATAAAAAGGGAATACTTTTTTCTTTTTCAGGAGTTGATGTGAATTTTATCTAATGTCTTAAGAGTACTCATTGATATGTGCGTGTAATTTTTCCTTTGACTTACTGATATGCTCTGCTGAAGAAATCAAACTAATGTCATTCCTTGAGTAACCATCTTCTGAGTTGATCAGACATAGCAGCAGAAGCATGAGGACACAGGCCTGTGGGGCCTCCATCCTTAGCAGGCAGCGCCCCTGCAGGCCCTCCCATTCTGGCTACTTCTGCTTCCTCCAGTACATCCCCAAAGGCTCCCACAGGATGGGGCAGTCATTTTAATCTCTTGCCATTCAAAGTGTGGCCCATGGACCAGCAGCTTCAGCATCACCAGGCAGCTTATCCAAAATGCAGAATCTCAGACCCCCCTGCTCCAGACCTACTGAATCAGAATCTGACATTTATTTAACAAGACCACCCAGGAGTGGGTGTGTGACCATGAAAGTCTTAGGAGCACAGCTCCAACACAGTGGTGCAATGGCTTTTCCTAGTTTCACTTCTGCCAACAGGGAAGCCCTCTTGTCCCACCTAAGAGTGGTTGAGAGAAGTTCTGGGGTATTCCTCTGTGTGTATATGAGAGAGAGACAAACAGAGACAGAGGTAGACAGAGAGCGGGCCTGGGATGAGCACACATGTGCATGATCCTTTTCAGCATCGTTGAGAAATTATCACAAGTGATCTGGCCCTCCTCTGTGAGCCAAGCTCTCAGGTACATGGGTTGGGGAAGGGCGTGCCCCCTGAGATAGTGCAGGGAGGAGAGGAGAGCAGGGGGCATGTGGAGAGAGAGCAGTAGCTTTTTCTAGGAAGGGCCGCCTGATGGTTTGCTTTAAACAGCTGCATATGGTGATTCCTAAAGTGCCTGAATCTTTGGGGAGGGGATGCTGGCTGGTTAATTACCTCCAGACTTGATGGTTAGCAGCAACTAGAGGAAACTAGGATTTCCTCTAGTTTTCTTGGGACACTGAATCTCGTTAAGAAGACATAGGATCAAGACTGTGTGCGTGTGTGTGTGTGTGTGTTCGTTCTTTGGAAAGTGTCCCACCCTCTCTGCATTTGTTTCCTCATTTGTGGCGCAGAGACAGACATCTCTGCCTCTAACCTAGGCTTTGGGTGGTGATGGTGGGAGCTGGGTAGGGAGGACAAATTAGAAAGTCCTATGGAGCATTTTGAGCTCCATAAAGCTGGTGGTGAATCAAGGGTGGCCTCAACATGAATCACAGCCACAGGATGGTGTCTTCATCTCCTGACACAGAATAGATTTCCCATGCTTCTCCAGAAAACTCCAAATGGAACCAGGGAAAATGGAACTAGCAGAGTAGAGAGCACAGCTCTCTTTTCACCTGACACTCCAGGTTCATATAAGAAAGAGTCACAATGCAGAACATCTTTTTAACTTTGGAATATAGATTGGGTCGACTTCAAAGAAGCTTGCATATCAAAGGCATTTTGCTATTAAATTTTACAAGGGAGACCAGAAGCCATCATTTAAGACAGTGCTCGAAAGAGTGACTTGATGGTACAGCTCTGAGAGTACGAGAGAAGGGAAAGATCAAAGAGTGTGATTAATCAGATGCTTTACAGACAGGAGAGAAATGGAGGCGTAGGAGAAACATTCCTGCCGAAGAATCTCAAACCTGGGAAAGAATATTCAAAGAAGTAGATGAGGAAGGGAATAACATTTATTGAGCCTCTGCCAACAGCCAGGCACTGTGCTAAGTGCTCTTCAGTCACATTGGTCCCACTTTAATGTACTCATGAATTAGTTAAGTGACAGAGTTGTACTTCAAGTTCAGATCTGTTAGATTCTGGAAGTCACACCCAAATACACCACTCTACCTTATGATCTCCCATAAAGTAGTGCTCCTCAAACTTTAATTATCAATCACTACCAATCTTGTTTAAATGCAGATTCTGATTCAGAACACCTGGAGTGAGTCCCATATTCGGAAGTTCTAACAGTTCCCAGGTGTTGCTGATACTGCTGGTTCATGGACCACAGTTACAAAAGTAAGACCTTAGAAATAGTCTGTTCTAATTATTCACAACCTTACATGCATGCCAGCTTTACCTGGGGGTTCCCAGGTGTGGGTAGGTTTTAGAAGTTCTCTAGTTCATTCTAAGGTTCCACCAGGATTGAGAATTGCTGATCTGGTTCACCAGTTCTCAGTCCAAGTGTGGGGATGGAAAGGGCATGTAGGTGGGGGTAGGATATGACTTGAAACAGAACCACCTATGGAGTTTTTTAAACTGTGGTGTATGTTTATCTCTTTGTGGATATGTATAGTTTCCAAACTATACATGCCCCTCTGTTCTGAGATTCAAATGTGTTTCCTGAATGCACATCCTTCTGCCTACCTCCTCTTGACGTTTGAGGGATGCTAAAGTCATAAATAAGCACCAGCTAGTCTGGAAGAATCAGACATAATTCAATGAACCACTAAGAATGTTTTTTAAAAATTGTAATGGCATTCAGAAAGATCAAGAGGATATTGCATCCATAAAACCGAAGTAGGTTTGTTTCTCAGATGCGAAAAGTCATCTGAGAACAAGAACAAAGACCTTGTAGAAATTAAAAGCATGATTGATGAAATTAAAAATTCAATGGGGGACTTCCCTGGTGGTGCAATGATTAAGAATCCGCCTGCCGATGCAGGGGACATGGGTTCGAGCCCTTGTCCGGGAAGATCCCAAGTGCCGCAGAGCAACAAAGCCCATGTGCCACAACTACTGAGCCTACACTCCAGAGCCCGAGAGCCACAACTACTGAAACCTGCGCGCCTAGAGCCTGTGCTCTGCAACAAGAGAAGCCAACGCAATAAGCCTGTGCACCACAACGAAGAATATCCCTCGCTCCCCGCAACTGGAGAAAGCCCATGCACAGCAACGAAGACCAAACACAGCCAAAAATAAACAAACAAACAAATAAATAAAAATTCAATGGGATAAGCTGAATCATGTAATGGACAAGACTGAAAACCAAATTCGTAATTTGGAAAGAAATCTCCAGAATATAGAGCAAAAGTACAAAGAGAGAAAATAGAGAAAAGCCAAGAGACATGGAAGATACATCAGAAGGTTCATAATCTGCCCAGTAGGAGTTTTAATAGAAAATAAACATCTAAAAAATAGAAGAAACATTTCATGAACTGAAGAAATCAGGAGTCTTCAGATTGAAACAGTTCACACAATGCCAAGAAGGATCTATATATCAAAGACCAACATCAAGACGCACTCTGAAGGAATGACAGAACTCAAAGGATAAAAACAAAATGTATAAAAGCTTACAGAGCAAGGAAAGATTGGTACCCTGAAAAGCAAGATTCAGACTGACATGAGATTTCTTCTCATTAGCTCTACTGGATGCTAGAAGCCCATGGTTCAAAGTTCTGAGGAAAAATCATTTTTAGTATAGAATATAAAATTTTACGCCTAGCCAAACTGTCAACAAGAGAGTGTCACCCCAAACAGTCATTTTTATGCATAGAAATTATAATGTTGTTGTATTAGTTTCCCATGGCTGCTGTAACAAATAATTACAAGTCTAGTTGCCTAAACAAGAAAGAAAGAAATTTATTTTCTCACCATTCTGGAGGACAGAAATCTGAAATCAGTATCATTGAGCTGAAATCAAGATATTGACAGGGCTGCATTCTCTCTGGTTGTAGGAGAAAACCCTTCCTTGCCTCTTCCAGCTTCTGATGGTAGCTGGCACACCTTGGTTTGTGGCTGCATCACTCTAGGCTTTAAGACTAGCATCTTCAAATCTCTCTGTTTCATCTTCATACCTCCTTCTGCTCTATGTCTGTGTGAGAAATCTCCATCTGCCTCTCTCTTATAAGGACACCTATGATTGCATTTAGGGCTCATTTGGATAATTTCAACATCTTTAACTTAATTACATCTGCAGAGACCCCTATTTTGCCATGTAAGGACGTTTATAGGTTACAAGAATTAGGATATGGCTATCTTTTTTTTATTATTTTTTTTAATTTTTTAAAATTTATTTTTATTTATTTTTTATTTTTTGCTTTATAACAAATTAAATCAGTTATACATATACATATGTTCCCATATCCCCTCCCTTTTGCGTCTCCCTCCCACCCTCCCTATCCCACCCCTCCAGGCGGTCACAAAGCACCGAGCTGATCTCCCTGTGCTATGCGGCTGCTTCCCACTAGCTATCTACCTTACGTTTGGTAGTGTATATATGTCCATGCTGCTCTTTCACTTTGTCACAGCTTACCCTTCCCCCTCCCCATGATATGGCTATCTTTTAAGAGGCCATCTCTCAGCCTACCATTGGTTGCCAATCATACACCCTAAGTGAAAACAAATTTCGAGGAAATACTCTAGTAAAACTGAAAAAGAATTTTAAAAGAAGATAACATGAGAGCCAAGAAAAGGTGCAGCTGAAACTGATCCAGAAGAAGCTAACCAAGCTGAAAGGGAGTGATGCGTCTCCACTCGACTCTTTGCTTCATAGAAAAGCCTCCTTAGAGTGTCCAAGGTATCATGACAGTGAATACACTTTCTTCTCTGTAGATCCAGGCTTCGGTGAGTAGTGTTCATAGAAGAACAATACTATTTATTGGTTTTCAACCTTGGGAATTATCTTATAGACAAAATGTGGAACACTTACTTATAGCTAAAGCACAGAGTACAAATGTTATAAACCCTGAAATTGTTAAAAAATATATATATCTATATGGTAAATATATATATAATAAAATTGAAAATTAGACAGACGTAGGAAAAAGAGGCTCACTGCTTTCCTCATCTTTCATAGTGGAAAATTAATGAATGTTGCATAAAGTGGATAAATCAATGCAGGTTTTTAAGTAGATTAGTGATAGTAATAAGGATAACCACTGGAAGAAATAAAAAGAGTTATATTACTAACCAAATTAGGTGGTAAAGTGGTGTGGAGGTGGGAAGTATTGTAAATGTGCTGAATTCCTAGTCCTGCACAAAGGGCAATCAACAGATGCCATCTAGAGATAAGCCAGAGATCAAGGTACAGTTGTGTTTTTAAAAATTATAATAGAAATTATCACAAGAAATAAAAATAGAAAATGTTAAAAGAAGCTTCCTCTGGGGAGTGGCACTGGGCTTGGAAGAGAATGGGGGGAGAATTTTACTTTTTGCTTTAGATTCCCTTTTGCTATTTTGAACATTTTAAACAATGTCCATGGATTACATTTATAGTTTTTAAAAATCAAGTTTAATAATATGGATAAACGTAACACTTTAAAACATGAAGCAAGTTCCTTGAGAGGTCGCCAAGCCTCCTGCTACAGGACATGTTCCAGGACCCTTTCTGAAGGGCACAGGATAGTGATGTCCAGAGGCAAGAGATGAGGGCAGTGGAGAGGGGTGAGGATTTATGTCCTCTGGGGAATGGGAGGCATGTCAGCCTAGAGAAGAGGAGGCCTGTGGGGACTGAGAGCCTTCATCGAATGTTTGGAGGCTGCCATGAGGCCAGAGGGCACAGATTTGTTTCCTGAGGCCCCAAGGGTTAGAATTAAGACCAGGCAGGGGGAACTCTAGAAAAACTTCAGCTCATGGTAAGGAACAGAGAGATGGAATGGGTGTCCTCGGGATGTAGTGAGATCCCCTTCACTGGAGATGTTCTAGATCAATATTTGGGGGAACTGCATAGAGAGACAGCACAAAAGGAGAGAAAGAACATGAAATTTGGAATCCGACGGCTATGGAGTCTAACACTTGTCAATGCTTTTTAGTGACAGTGTGACATTAAGCAAGGCAAATACCTTAACCTCTCTGAGTCCCAGTTTCCCTCATCTGAAAACAGGATTAATAATTGCTAGCTTATCATGTTGTTACAAGTGAAACTCCATGGAAAAATCAGCCAGTACAGTGCCTGTCATTTAGTAAGTATTGAATAAATGGCAGATGTCATTACAGAGGGCATTGAATGGCATGTGAGAGAATAAGCCAGATCACCTATGAGGTCCCTCCATCCTGAGATTCCTGGGCCTTTGGAAGCAGAGATTGGACCTGGGTACTGAGCTCTGAGTCCTGTCCTAAAGCCGGAGGATTCTGAGTCCTGAACCCTCCATTCCATTTCTACTGTGGGGACTACAAGGTCAGGTCTAGGGCGGCCTCTTTCCCACTTTGCCAACTGCAGGCTGAGAAATATCTGGATCACACTGTGAGTCAGGGATCAAACAGGAGAGGGGCCAGCTGCCTGGAGGGCAGGGTGACCACATGATCTGGGGTACCCCTTCAAAGGAGCATTAGGGGGCTTGGAAAATTACTGTGAATTTAAGACCTTTGAACACTTGGGCAATAGCAGCCCCCCAAGGGGCAAGCCAGCATATAGCAGCTATCCCTGGGTATCCCTATCCCATATATTCAGCACCCCTGGGACATGCAGGTTTCCAGCTCAGCCTGTGCCCTTCCTAGCATCCTTTCGGCCAGCAGCATGGAGGGTACCCAGGGCCGTGATGTGATGCGCATTTCCAGCCACTGGTGTCATGGCACAGCCCTGATGGATTCTCCAGCCCAGACATTCAGGTGGACACCGTGCTCTACCAGGGCCACGACCACGAGCCATTTATAACGGCAGCTCCCACATAATCACACCACTGTCCCTGCAACGACGCCACCTGCCACAGAGCCAGAAACCTACACCCTACAACCTTGGTCCCACAGCAAACATCCCAGATGAGGAGATGACATGATGTTTTGTTTTCCTTCTAAAGCATTTAACTGTGGGTAGTCACGTTCCAACAGAGCCCTTTTTTTCACACTGGAAAGCAATGGCATCCTTGTCACCGCAAGGCCTTTGGTACCAGGACCAGGTTCTCAGCCGGGGCCTAGCCCACTCTCATTAGCCTTGGGTTTGGTCATGCCTGGCAAGGGTGGGCCCAGGGCACATCATCACAAGAAGTTTCAGGGACCCAAGGAGCATGGGTGTCCTCATCTAACCCAATCAACTCGTAAACAAAGATTTTTCAGAAAATATCAACAGAACCCTTGGAACAGAGCATGTCCCCTGATTTGCTTTCCCTCCTGGGAGCCAGAGGTGGTTCAGCAGATGCTGGATGACCCTGACAACTGTGAGAGAAGGGGGAAGAGGTGGGTTCAAGATTGAAGAAAGCTAGGAGGCTTTCCTGTTGTCCCTTTTTTGTTACTTTTCTTGAAATGCTGTATATTTCCTGAAGGTCAGACACACCCCTCATTCATTGTGCATGATTGAGCTAAGTGAACCTTGGGGACTTACACTCCAGCACAGCTCCTCTCATCAAGGGCAGTGTGGACAGGCAGCTGGCTTTCTGCATCCCACTGCTTGCCCTCCCTGAGGTCATGCCCCATGGCCTTCCTTAAGTGGTAGTGTTAGGTGTGTGTCTTATGGCCCCTACCAGATTGGGGGCAGGCAATGTTCCTGGAGGGCAGAAATCTTGTCTCATCAAAGGGTGCCCTCCCTCCATGCCCAGAAAGAACTAACCCAGCAGCTGACAGTTTACTGAATTTGTTTAGGAATGAACAATTGCATGGGCATCCCCTTTTCATTGCCTTGTGGAGCACAGGGACGGGGGATCCCAGAGGCTACTGGGGGCCAGGCAAATGCCTGGTGGTCTGAGTCGAGGCATAGAGTGGTGGTGAACAGCATGGAGTCAGGCAAGCCTGGCTTTAAATCCTGGCTCTGCACACAATGACCGTGTGACCTTGGCCATGATACTGAACAACCTTGAGCCTTGGTTTCCTCATCTGTAAGGTGGGTCTAGTAACAGCTGAGAGGTGAAGCAGGAAGTGCAGGTGAAGCCCTGGAGCATGGTGCCAGGCACCCAGTGAATGGTGACCTGTGCCACTGGGTGTGTGGTGGGATTTGGTGACACACACACACACAGACACACACAGACACACACACACACACACACGGTGTTCAAAATGCTTCAGTAAAGGAGTTAGGAAAAATAATTATTACTAAAGGATATATTTAACTAATTATCTTTTCTAGTGTTACCCAGGTCCGCGGCCCCTCAAAAATGGTGGTGAGGTGCAAAGCCACCCTGGACTGACTTTGCCTGTTCCCAAGGCCTTGTCAGCCTGAGCAAGGCCATAGGGCAGCTCCTGGGCAAGTGTCCCAAATCTGGGAGCCAGAAACGACATCTTCAGTTCATTTCTCCTTAACAAGCAGCGTCCCCTCAGGCATCACACCCCTTTGAAACCCTCCTTGTTTTGAAATATTTTTCACATTCAATTTCCTTTCCCATCTCAAAAACTGAAGAAAGCAAAAGTTTATTCATTGTCCATCCCAACATTTTTCTTCCTTACCAGTTTTCAGCTGGAATGTTCCATACCAGCCCCGATTCTGCCTTACAGTGCCCTGGGAATTAGCACACCTCTCTTTTATTGATTTAGTAACTGGCATTTTCTGATAAAGTGGAGGCTTGAATGGAAAGATGGGAATCAATGTCCTCAAGTCCCAAAAAAGCAATGAACATGGAAAGCAGAGTAAGGAAGTAAGGGAACCCGTGTTACCCATTCCAGGATTCTGGGTCACTTGCGTCTAGGCTTCTGAGGCAGGTTTAACAAACGTCCTGATGGGATGATGGGCACAGTAGGATATGCACCTGCAATTCTCGCATTATTAGCAACAAACTGCCACAGGAGGCCCCCAGATTGTTGCTGCTAAACGAACAGGGACCACAGCAAGAGGCTTAGGAGTGATCAGGGGAGTAGCAGTCAATAACTAAAGGGTGTGAGTCCTCAGACGAAGGGGCTGTGTGCCAGCCATGGGCAGAGCCCCAGAACCAGTTGGGGGGGCAGGTGGGAAGGAGAAGGAGAGTTGAGGGAGCTATCTGATTCTAGCACTGGGGCCGAAAACCATGGGATTTGGCTACTTTGACCCATGGTGCCTCCCCAACCCCACTGACAGCTCTGCTGTCCCCTTATTTTAGGCCCTCACCTTTTCTCCCCTGGATTGAGAACCCCCTCCTGACTGGTCTCACCCCTCCGGCTCCCTTTCCACTATCCACACTGATCTGAGCTGATCGCTCCCAGGCCTCCAGGCCTCCGATGTGCCCCATCTCCTTCAAGGAGACTCAGGACACGTTGACTGAATGAATGGATGAACTAGCTACTGAATAAGGAGGGGGTGCCATGTCCATTGAAACACACAACGTGTGCTTTGGGGGACTGTGACCTCAGTCATTAGGAAGCCAGGAGACCCCATAAGGCAGGGAAGGACACGTTCAAAGCTGTCTGAAGGCAGGGGTTGGAGAGAGTCTGGAGACCTGGATTCTGACCCTTCTCCCTGTGATGAGGGTCCGAGGCCTGCCTCTGCTCACTTCCCCGTCTGGCATGGCGTAGCTCGGGTTAGTTCCTGTGCGGCTCTCTGGGCTGCCCTGAGAATCAGGGGGGACAGTTGTGAGTGTTGTGAGAATCCAAGCCAAACAGTCTGAGAGAGAGAAAGAGAGAGGCTAAAGAAAACCCACATCCACTGCAGGCTGCACACACCCACACAGGGGCACCGCAAACCCACCCTCGTGGGGCTTCTCTTCTGGTATAGAGCAGAAAGCCTGTTCTCATGCACCTGAGGTCAGATCAGCTGGGGTTGCTAATAACGGGGTCAAGAGAGGGAGGAGCTGCTTCCTCCTTGTGGGCAGATACTCCAGGAAAACTTCTGAGAGCCCTCCTCTGTGCAGGCGCCGGCCTGGGGCTCTGCAACTAGACTTGCTCGAGCCCAGGTCAGGCCATTTTGTCAGGAGACATCAAGTAAGATCAGGACGAGAGGAGAGACTAGGCATCTCACCCATCAGGGGTCTTTCTGGTGCCCCCCTAAATCTTCCTGGATTGAGGCCTGCTAGACTAATGAGGTTTATTCTAGCATCTCCAAAGGACAGGACCGGGTGACAGCCTGCTGGACCAAGACAGGGGGGAAAGGCTTTTCATCCAGCCTCTCCTTATATTTGCGGGGTACTTATTTCCATAGCATCATCATATTATATAAGCATGAGGGTTTGTTCTTCAAGATGTCTAAGGACTAACAAACGTAGAGCAAATTAAAATCTCATGATCCAAAGTGCATTGGTTAATTATATATACAGTTTATATAAAATCAACAAGCATTACATATTGAAGTTAGGCAATGATCTAGAATAATAATTAGGCTAGAAATGCAAAATCGCATCACACACATACTCAATGTGTGTTAAATAAAATAACTCACAAATGTTTTCTTTTTTTTTAACATCTTTATTGGAGTATAATTGCTTTACAATGGTGTGTTAGTTTCTGCTGTATCACAAAGTGAATCAGCTATACATATACATATATCCCCATATCCCCTCCCTCTTGCGTCTCCCTCCCACCCTCCCTATCCCACCCCTCTAGGTGGACACAAAGCACTGAGTTGATCTCCCTGTGCTATGCGGCTGCTTCCCACTAGCTATCCATTTTACGTTTGGTAGTGTATATATGTCCATGCCACTCTCTCACTTTGTCCCAGCTTACCCTTCCCCCTCCCCTTGTCCTCAAGTCCATTCACTACATCTGCGTCTTTATTCCTGTCCTGCCCCTACGTTCTTCAGAACCACTTTTTTTTTTACATTCCATATATATCTGTTAGCATACAGTATTTGTTTTTCTCTTTCTGACTTCACTCTGTATGACAGTCTCTAGGTCCATCCACTTCACGACAAATAACTCAGTTTCATTTCTAATATCCCACTGTATATATGTGCCACATCTTCTTTATCCATTCATTTGTCGATGGACACTTAGGTTGCTTCCATGTCCTGGCTATTGTAAATAAAGCTGCAATGAACATTGTGGTACATGACTCTTTTTGAATTATGGTTTTCTCGGGGTATATGCCCAGTAGTGGGATTCCTGGGTTGTATGGTAGCTCTATTTTTAGTTTTTTGAGGAACCTCCATACTGTTCTCCATAGTGGCTGTATCAATTTACATACCCACCAACAGTGCAAGAGGGTTCCCTTTTCTCCACACACACCCTCTCCAGCATTTATTGCTTGTAGATTTTTTGATGATGGCCATACTGACCGGTGTAAGGTGATACCTCATTGTAGTTTTGATTTGCATTTCTCTAATTATTAGTGATGTTGAGCATCCTTTCATGTGTTTGTTGGCAATCTGTATATCTTCTTTGGAGAAATGTCTATTTAGGTCTTCTGCCCATTTTTGGACTGGGTTGTTTGTTTTTTTGATATTGAGCTGCTTGAGCTGCTTGTATATTTTGGAGATTAATCCTTTGTCTGTTGCTTCATTTACAAATATTTTCTCCCATTCTGAGGGTTGTCTTTTCATCTTGTTTATGGTTTCCTTTGCTGTGCAAAAGGTTTTAAGTTTCATTAGGTCCCATTTGTTTATTTTTGTTTTTATTTCCATTTCTCTAGGAGGTGGGTCAAAAAGCATCTTGCTGTGATTTATGTCTTAAAGTGTTCTGCCTATGTTTTCCTCAAATAATTTTATAGTGTCTGGCCTTACGTTTAGGTCATTAATCCATTTTTAGTCTATTTTTGTGTTTGGTGTTAGGGAGTGTTCTAATTTCATTCTTTTACATGTAGCTATCCAGTTTTCCCAGCACCACTTATTGAAGAGGCTGTCTTTTCTCCACTGTATAGTCTTGCCTCCTTTATCAAAAATAAGGTGACCTTATGTGTGTGGGTTTATCTCTGGGCTTTCTATCCTGTTCCATTGATCTATGTTTCTGTTTTTGTGCCAGTACCATACTGTCTTGATTACTGTGGCTTTGTAGTATAGTCTGAAGTCCAGGAGCCTGATTCCTCCAGCTCCGTTTTTCTTTCTCAAGATTGCTTTGTCTATTCAGGTCTTTTGTATTTCCATGCAAATTGTGAAATTTTTTGTTCTAGTTCTGTGAAAAATGCCATTGGTAGTTTGATAGGGATTGTGTTCAATCTGTAGATTGTTTTGGGTAGTATAGTCATTTTCACAATGTTGATTCTTCCAATCCAAGAACATGTTATATCTCTCCATCTCTTTGTATCATCTTTAATTTCTTTCATCAGTGTCTTATAGTTTTCTGCATACAGGTCTTTTGTCTCCTTAGGTAGGTTTATTCCTAGGTATTTTATCCTTTTTATTGCAATGATAAATTGGAGTGTTTCCTTAATTTCTCTTTCAGATTTTTCATCATTAGTGTATAGGAATGCAAGAGATTTCTGTGCATTAATTTTGTATCCTGCTACTTTACCAAATTCATTGATTAGCTCTATTAGTTTTCTGGTAGCATCTTTAGGATTCTCTATGTATAGTATCATGTCATCTGCAAACAGTGACAGTTTTACTTCTTTTCCGATTTGGATTCCTTTTATTTCTTTTTCTTCTCTGACTGCTGTGGCTAAAACTTCCAAAACTATGTTGAATAATAGTGGTGAGTGCAGGCAACCTTGTCTTGTTCCTGATCTTAGAAGAAATGGTTTCAGTTTTTCACCATTGAGAACCATGTTGGCTGTGGGTTTGTCATATATGACCTTTATTATGTTGAGGTAAGTTCCCTCTATGCCTACTTTCTGGAGGGTTTTTATCATAAATGGCTGTTTTTTAAATAAATTTATTTATTTGATTTTGGCTGTGTTGGATCTTCATTACTGCACACGGGCTTTTCTCTAGTTTTGGCGAGCAGGGGCTACTCTTCATTGCAGTGCACAGGCTTCTCATTGCGGTGGCTTCTCTTGTTGCGGAGCATGGGCTCTAAGTGCGTGAGCTTCAGTAATTGTGGCTCGCGGACTCTAGAGTGCAGGCCCAGTAGTTGTGGTGCATGGGTTTAGTTGCTCCGTGGCATGTGGGATCTTCCTGAGTCAAGGCTCGAACCCATGTCCACTGCATTGGCAGGCGGATTCTTAACCACTCTGCCACCAGGGAAGCCCATACATGAGTGTTGAATTTTGTCAAAAGCTTTTTCTGCATCTATTGAGATGATCATATGGTTTTTCTCCTTCAATTTGTTAATATGGTTTATCACATTGATTGATTTGCATATATTGAAGAATCCTTGCATTCCTGGGATAAACCCACTTGATCATGGTGTATGAACCTTTTAATGTGCTGTTGGATTCTGTTTGCTAGAATTTTGTTGAGGATTTTTGCGTATATGTTCATCAGTGATATTGGCCTGTAGTTTTCTGTTTTCTCACAAATGTTTTCAATGGGCAGAAAGGAAAGCTTCCCCTGCTCCCTCTGGGCATCAATGGGTGTACATGATAAGTACTTCTATTAGTGTTCTTTTCTATTAATGTACTATTCTGTTGTTTCCTGCTGTGGTCCCAACACATGTCACAATCCCAGACACACAGTGTGTGCTCACTAAAATATATGTTTAAATGAATGTCTATCGAAATGTTTCTGTACACTTGTCATTCTGCTTTGCTAGGCCATCTCCTCCTCGAGGACAAGGCCTATATGGTCATCTTCCCTGTGTCACCTGTTCTTAGCTAAGTGCCTGACACTTAATCATAACTTGAAAAAATTTTTGTAGTGAGTACATAGTGTGACTAAGTAAAGAATGGAGGGAAAGTTCTTCCTAGACCAGGGGCCTGTCCAGAATTTTTATGTAGGAAAGACTCAGGGTGGAAAACCAGGGTCAATGTCCAGTGATTTGTCTCGAGCTGATATTTGCCAAATGGGTGTCCTTTTTACTTAGTGTATATTTATATATTTGAGGTAAACAATGGAGATTGTTAGAAGGTAAGGCCTGCTCAAGTCTCCTTGGGTTGTGCCATCACCCAAGCTGAAGGGATTCCTCTGGGTGCTACAGGTTGGAAGCTTGTGGGAGTGGGGGTATGGGGGGAAGGAGGAGAGAGCAGCCTCTCCACACCCATTTCCTGAGCACCTACAGGCCTGGCAGCAGGGGCTGTGAGGAGACTGGGCTCCAGGGGCTGTGGGCCTGTTCCTTAGAATGCTTGCAAGAAAACTGAGGAAACAAGACAAATTCATCCTGAAAAATTAAACACCATTGGGATGGTGAAATGAGGAGATACAAAGAGTTGGCATATGGTCCCTGTTATAGGTCACCTCAGTGGCCAAGAAGAAACTCGGCAGAAGGCCTGTGCTCTGAATTGAGGACATTTGTTTTCTGTTCCGTTTTCAGCACCATAGGCCCATAAATAGAGATGGATATCAAGAGAGAAAAGGGGATAAATAAGAGTTCTAGATGGAGTTGAAATACATAGAAGAGGTGATTGATGAGAGAGAGATTAGAAAATCAAAAGGCATGTGAGAAAACAGATGAATGAGAACTTATGGAAAGTGAGGGAGGGAGGCAAGAAGAGGCCAGAGTGAAAGAGACTTTTCAGCCAAATCTCAGGCTGGGTCCCCTCCATCCTTTCAGACCAGCGCTTTTCCTCATATATCTTCTCCAGAAGATACATGTTGGGGCTCCAGAGGATGAAAGCATGGACTCTGTGCCAGTCCTCTGGCCCCCATCCTCTGGCCTCCTCCTCACAGCCCAGGCCCCCCGTCAGGGCTCAGGCCTCCTGAGAACCTGGCAGCAGCCGGCTTGCTGGTGTGAGAGCCTGGAATTGTGGAGCTGCTCTGATGCCCACCCTTCTCTGTTCTGCTTGACTCTTCCTCTTCCACCCCCCTTCCTCTAGCTCTTCTCCTACACCCACCTGCAATCCCGAAATGCCCACTGGGGAATCAAGGAGCCAGGTCGTTCTTTGCCCCTTCTGCAAATGGTGAAAATGGCACGTCCAAGATTGAAAGCAGAACCTGATGGGCCCAGGTCCTCTTCCAGGGGGGAAAGTTACATGGTGGGATGATGGGGAAAGTGTACAGGAAAGTGAGAAGGCTCTATAAATGTAAAGACAAAACAAGACATTAGTAGGGTCAGAATTTTCTTCCCCAGTTGCTCTCAGCACAGTAACATACTCAAATGAGAAATAGGTATTTATTTCTTCAGATGGAAACTAGCACAAAGTCCTAAAATAAATTGACCAGAGACCTTGAGTACTATGGATACTTAAATTCAGTGAGGGCTTGATAAGTGTCTTTTCTGGTAGCATGAGGAGAGGCCTGGAATGGAGTCAGGAGACCCTATTCTCTGGACTTGGAGTAACCCAACAGCCCAAACCCCTCGCTGGCTACAATTGTTCTGCCTTTCAAAGGAAGGGATTGATCAACAAATCATCTCCAGAATCCTCCCTGTTTTACTGTTCTAGCACAGTACAAAGTAAGGGGGTAAAAAAGTGATTCCAAATCTACAAGGATGATTGGCCTCAAGTGGGAATCAAATTGACAGTTCATACCAATGTTGCCCATTTAGTAGCAGAATGTCGATAACCCATTGAGTGCAGTTCTGGTTGTCCCCAAACCCAAACTGGGGGAAAGAGAGGGCTGGGCAAATAGAAGTGAGGTGGAGAGATGGAAATACAGATAGACCAGAGGAAAAGTGTAGTCAGGCAGAAAAAAGTCAATTTTTCCCTAAACTCTTTCTTCTGGAGAGGACCACAGGCACATGGGTGGCATGTCCCAGTGCTAGGGTCTCCCACCATCTCCAGTTTGAGGAACTCTCCCTTGTGACTGTAGTTCTATTTTTAGTATCAATTTATTAGAATATACATATTTATAAAAAAGCTACACAAAGCTCTAACACTTTCAAATGAACTTGTATTACAACAGCATTTACATTAATTTGAAAAAATGGTAGTGCCTTTATATCTAAGAAATATTTATTTAGATTTCAGGTGGAGTGACTGGCACTCAACATAAAATGATGAAGGAAATGGACCCCCCAGCCTAGCTGGGAGACACACGTTAATAAAATAACCACAGAGATAACTAAGGTTTAGACAGTGTCTAGTGCCACCGAGGAGCAGAACGTGGGCAATGTGAGTATAGGACTGGGGGATTTGCCTGAGTCATGGAAGGCAAGGAAAACTTCCCCAAGGAAATCCCAAAGAGTTGAAAGCTGAAGGAAGAGCAGGAAGAGATAATTAGGTGAAGAGCTGAGGGAATTCCAGAGAGAGGGGACAGCATGTGCAAAAGCCTCAGTCATCGTCTTCTATGCCCCTGTCTTCCCCTGAACTGTTATCTGTGACCTTGTGGATGCAAGATCTGCTTCTGGTTAACTCTAAGCTCTGCCCAGGATCCAGTTCTTGCAGGTGCTCAGTAAATCCTGAAATCGAATTGAATTGAATTAAACTGATTATCACACCCCAGTTAGACACACCCACTCATTCAGGCCACTGCTGACCCCAGAGCAGCCTGGCCCACCCTCCTGAGCTTGCGCACAGGGAGCTCTCAATGACTGCACTGTCACGAGCCACATTTCAAGTGGTTTGTGCAGCCTCAGCCCTTCTGGCCTGTAGTGGATCCTGCCTGTGGGCTGGCATCAATATTTGCCAGGCGTGCTGCAGGCAGAGCTGGAGCAGTGACCAGAGCAGCCAACACTATGCAGATACTGCTCTTGAAAATGGTGACCAAATGATGCCATCTGGGAAAAGGCTTTGTTGAATTAATCCTGGAGCATCTTCTGCTGTGAGCAGATCCTCTGACCCCCGACAGGCGCATGCCTCCCCCAGGGTCAGAGACAGAGCCCGGAGAGCGACCAGAGTTGGTCTGGTCCTGCTGCAAATGAGAACCCTCCTGTTGCTAAGCATTTGCATTCCCTGGCTGAGGACACAAGGCCGCTGTCTGCCACAGAGACGTGCACAAGCCAATCAGTTCAGTGGGGCCGTGTGAAAAAACACAGCTTACATTTCCCTTGACCTTGGAAGGAGGGGAGTAGGTTGGAGCTGGTTCTTCCTGCTCTGGGCCCTCTAGGGATGCCACCAGGTTCAGCTTTCCCTAACCATGTGGAGCCTGGGCCAGGCATGGTTTAGGCAGGGCCTCCCTCACCCTAGAGGGGTGGGGAAGGTATCATGATGGGATGGGGGAAGGAGTACATACCCTGGGGCTCCGCAAGAATTCCAGGGTCCTGCAGGCCCTGTTGTCTCCCACTGGTATCAGTGTGTTCGGCCCATGTCACCTGAGAGCGCCCAGTAACCCAGGACTGTGATCAAGACAAGGGGACAGTACTTGAATTCACCAGGATCCAACAGATGGCCTGCGCTCCTCCAACCCAGGGCAGCCCAACCTTCCAGCCTCTCCCTATGAGCTACTGTAGAGCTCCATGCTTTAGCCTGGTATTCAGCTTCTGCGGTTGATTGAACACCATCTCTCCCAAACTCCCTTCAGGTATTACACCCCAGCCAAGCTAGACCATGCCCTCCTTCATGGCATATTTCTGCCTCTTGGCTTCTGCAACCTGGGAACCATTCCACTCCATCCCATCACAGGCCGGTTCTACCAGCTCAAATTCCACTTTCTCCACAAGACTTTCTGGGATCTCTAGAGTTAGAAGGGATGCATCCCCTTTCTCAGTTCTTAAATGGCACTTATTACTCCTTGGCCTGTCTCATGGCTACCTGTGCACTTGTCTGTTCAGCCCCTCTGGGTTGATCTCTGAGAACAGGAAGCCTGTGTCATCACCCATCTCTCCTCTCCCCTCCACCTCCCCTGCACCCGGTACCAGCACAGTGTCTGGGCCATGCCGACCACCAGCTATCATTGGGGTGAGCACTGGGGCTCAGCACTGGGGACCAGGCTGGCCCAGAGAGCCCGCTGGCATTCAGGAGGTTTGCTTAGGCTGGTTACAGAAGTGCTGCCCTGCACACTTGAAGTTCCGCTCCTCTCCTGGAGAAGACAGAGACCTTCTAGTCTGCAGGAGAGCAGACCCGGGGGTGATGCACAGCTCTGGACGAGCTGTCAGTCCTCCACAGAGCTCATTATTAATCCCTGCAAAGGCTGTGCTTGGGTCATTTTTCAGGGAAAATGTATCACCCAGACCAAGGCTGGCTATTGGCAGAGGCAGCAGCTACAGAAGCCGAGGGCATTGGTCAGGAGGGGAGGCATCACAGAAAGTCATTTTACTGCCGCTTCTCCAGGGGACTAGCAGCTCTAAGCTCCCACCTTCAGCTCCCTTTGCTTTCCTGTTTGCCTTGAAACATCCCCATTGTGGGCACAGATGCCGGACCTCAAACCACCCTCTTGAGGTCTGATAGGGGAGCAGGGAGCAGCCAGCCTAGAGGATGAGGCAGAAAGCTCGGGGGGGGGGGGCGGTGGGAAGAGCTCTTCATCCTTCCCACTTGTAAAAGTCACTCTTTTCCCTGCCAGTTCCCAGGG
Organism: Mesoplodon bidens; assembly: GCF_964165515.1. Classification (NCBI taxonomy): domain Eukaryota; kingdom Metazoa; phylum Chordata; class Mammalia; order Artiodactyla; family Ziphiidae; genus Mesoplodon; species Mesoplodon bidens. The sequence continues at coordinate 109,612,361 of NC_138161.1, read as the reverse complement.
CATCTGAGTGATGTGGGCACTCAAGATACTAATAGCCTTCCATGTCCGGGCAGTGTTCTAAGCTCTGTACACCATCAACTCATTTTAATCCTCCCAACAATACTGTGAATTACTTTCTCTTTTCATCCCCATTTAATAATCAGGAAATCAGAGACACAGAGAGGCTAAGTAATTTGTCTAAGACCACACAATTAATAAGTAGGATTTGAACCCGGGACCATAAATAAAGTCAGTATTTATTCTGCTGTTTCTGCCTAGGATTCAGAACTCCACCAACATCAGCTGGAAAAATGCATGTGCAACCCTGAACAAGTCACCTCATCCTCCTGGGCTTGCTCCTTCATCAGTAGAAAGGAGGTGATACTGGTAAGTAATTGCAGTGAGAATTCATTAAGGAAATTTAGCAAAGTGCTTGCAGGAGGAGAGGGAGACAGAAAACATTTGTATAAAGGCATTGTGGGCAGGGGCAGGTACTGGACCCCATAGGTGCTGAGATTTTCCCAGGGGCCACAATGATAAAGTGAGATTTGATGGCAGGGCCGTTGCCAGAGTCAGGGCCACACTGATAAATGAGGCCTTGGCTTGTTTGACTGATTATGTCAGTGGATCTTCCTCCTTGTCTTCCAAGACTTGGTGTTCAATTACTTATAAGAAACCAAAGTAGGCAATAAAATAAGGAAGTCCAAATTTCATTAGCATTTCTGAGGAGAGAGAATCACTCTTGTGGATGAAGCTCCCATCCCCCTATAGCTTTCACCCAGCATCTCACTGCTTTACTTAGCTTCTCACTCTCAAACCCAGCTGTTGGCTCTTTTTTCCAATGTCCCTGTCCCAGGCTTGGAATTCCATTTTGGATTCCTGGGTGAGGCAGCTGGGTGCACCAGCAACAGACAGTGGCTCGTTCTGAAAAACATCTGATCTGGTCTGGCACAATCCTCCTGCCCGTGAGGCTCAGATTTGGTTTCGGTTGGTAGAAATGTTTCCTTAGCCTGAGTGGACAAATAGACACAGGCTGACTGACTTGCAGCTTTTCTAGGTGACCACTTGGTTCTAATCGCAAAGACTAATGCCTGGAGAGTTTAGAGCATGTGACTGCCTGCTGTTTTTTTTTTAGAATATGGTGAGTCAGAGGTGAGTGAAGTTTCATGGAGTTTGACTCCTGTTCCCTTTTCTGTCCTCTTCCCAGCAAGCGGTTGTCAAGCTTCTTCTTGGATGCCTTCACTGATGGAAAACTCACTACATCTCCAGGCCAGCTCTTCAGTGTTTTCACAGCCAGACCCTAAGTGCTCCAGCAGAAACCCCCTACCATGGAAATCGGAACTCAGGAACTAGGATCACCTGCTCAGCAAATCCCGAGCCAGGGGCTCAGCAATAAGGCCATAACATGTCAGCTCTGAGGGGCCCTTGGAGAAGAGCTGCTCTGACTGCCTGATTGTATAGAGATGGAAGCAACTCCATTACGAGGAATCATCGGTGGCAAGTCCTCTCTCCTTACAATGACAGCTGACAGTGGTTGAGGTCTTATTGCTTTCCAGGAACGTTGATGAATGCTTGCAGCTGCATGATTTCATTTAGCTGCTATTAGGCACTTGTAAGATGGGAATTATTCATTTAACAGATGAAGTGACTAAAATTCAAAAGGGTGAAATACTTTGTCCAAAATCACAGCAGCTGATTAATGGCTGAGCTGGGACGTGAACTCAGACTTGTCTGAATTCAAAGCCCATGTTCTCAGCTGCCTCTGCTAGTCTTTCAATGGTATAAAACACCAGCTTCATGGAAGTTAAGAGTATTGGGTTTTCTGTGGAAGAAATTGATTGGGACTTATTATTAGGAGTTTAAAAATTCACTGTAGGCTCTGAGTTCATGTAAAATGCTGAGACTGGATCCATGCAAATAACAAAATTAGGGGAAAATATATCATCAAATGATAGAAATCTGGTTTAATCAACAATTTGCTGCCTGTCTACACATCTAGCCAGTTCCTCCCTAAATGGTTTGCATGTGTAGTTACAGTCGGAAGGCCCGGAGGGTACCTGTTATTCTCATCAGGAGAGTAATTTGTTTTATTTCCTGAATCGTATCTCCAAGTGAGGTCATAAGCAGTTGGAGATGCCTAATATTTCGTTTATAAGCACAGAGATTCCAAAACGTTTTTAAAAAATTGGAGCAAGAAATTACTGTTTAGCTGGAAGTTAACATGATCTTACTTAAAACAATGGAAAGAACTTTTTAGCCATTATTTATCTCTTTTTTTTTTTTTTTTTTTTTTTTTGTGGTACATGGGCCTCTCACTGTTGTGGCCTCTCCCGTTGCAGAGCACAGGCTCCGGACGTGCAGGCTCAACGGCCATGGCTCACAGGCCCAGCCACTCCGCAGCATGTAGGATCTTCCCGGACCGGGGCATGAACCCATGTCCCCTGCATCGGCAGGCAGACTCTCAACCACTGCGCCACCAGGGAAGCCCTTTAGCCACTATTTAAAATTAATTTTCCCTAAGGTTAAACCTTCTGTTAAATCAAAGCTAAAACTTGAGATTTAGCTGTGAGAATTGCTCTATTGTGGAGAGACAGCCTTTGGGTACTTGAGTTTTTCAGTGCTGACTAAGTTTTAGAGCATCCCAAGGCACTTGTCAAATCTCTCCTGTCCCCTCCCAGAAAAGGCAGAGGGGAAGCTGGCAAAGCTTCTGCATTTCCATTTGCTTTCTCAAACACAATCTGCCAAGTTGGAAGGTGGGATGTCTTATTAGCCTGGAAGCCATTTGGCTAAACAATTCTTCACGTTGCCCGGAAGCCACATTGCGCTTTGCTGCCGACTTCTCTACTGCGTTCTGATGGGGCTGCCTTTCCGGAGGGAGGAGCTCCAGAACGCAGGAAGCAGAATTTCCCTTTTGTCTCCTCCGCCATCTTGGAGAGAGCCTTTCACCAAAGCTTGCACGTGGGGCTGGGTGCTGCTGGGCTGCAGGCAGTGTAGCTCTGCCCAAGTGCTCGGCCTCCTTTTAATGCCATTCTGGCAATTTGGAAACAGATTCAACAGGTTGGTGCACACCACATTTTATGCTGTTCTTGAGCTAAAGAGATCCCCCCCCACCCTCCCGCCTCCACCCCGGGGGGCAGAAGACCTCTAATACTTTGGACCCAGCGTGGTTTCCTGCCCCTCCTCAGAGGTAGAGGTTTTCATCTTGTACCCTCCCTCCACTTACAATGGGTTCCCTGGGGTGACAAGATTTGCCTTTCTCTGCCGTTGGCTTAATGCCACAGGGCAGAAGGTTCTGGACAGGGCTTTATGTTTTTTCCTATAGCATCAGCTCACCTACCTCCATGACTGCACCACTGAGGGGGCTTTCTCCTATTATGCCACCTGCCGCATCTTTCTTGAGAGCACCAGGTGCAGGTTCTTAGAGAAGAGTCTAGATGAGAACTCCTCATGTCTGCAGTTTCTTTGGGGGCCCGCAATACCCAGGCTAGCCCACACTCAATCTCCAGAGAGTTATTTGAAATTTTAGCTGAACTCTTACACCTGGTATGTCTTCCTCCCATCTCTTCCCTGAAAGCTCCGTCTTTTCTTAGATTTCAGGCTACATGGTTGCTCTGAAACCTCAGCTCTTTTAATGGGTTCAAGCAAAGTTATAATCTTGGAGTTAGGCTGGATTTTTGTTGTCCTTAGGGTAGGAGTAATATTCTCTCCAGCTTCTCAGCACAACTCAGCAGTCTCAGCCCCTCTAGAGCTTTATGCTCTGACCCCCTCTCATTTGCATGTTCCTTGGGGCAGGGACCATGTCTAGTTATTGATGTACCCTCAGTGCTTGGAATGAAGTGGGTATCACTATGTGTTTGTGGAAGGAAATGGGCTCTGCAGCTGGCAGCTGGGTGACCAGTGAGGCACCTGGAGTTGTTGGCAAAGGGAGGGTCCCCCAGGAAGGACCAAGACCATTGAAAAATTGTACTTGGAAACTTTTGTGCCTCAGATTTCTGTATCTCTGCCCATTTACACTCACCCTCCCTCATCATGCCCTTCTCCAGAGTTAGGGTGTAATTTAAGGTCCTATCCCTCAGAGGGGAATGCATGCCTCTTACTCAGAGCCTCTTCCAAAGTGTTGAGAACCCAGGGAATTTTGATTTATTCATCTACCAAGTGTTTATCGAGATCCTTCTTTGTGCCAGGCACTTTCAGGTACTTCTTGATCCTGAGTCCATTCTTGGGGCACTAAGTGATTCCAACTGGGTCTCTATGTGTGTTGGGATAATATAACTACTGTGATAAGCAACCTTGACATTTCAGTGCCTTAACACATAGACATTCATAGTCCAATACAGGCATTCATGGGCAGGCTTCCATGATCCCAGCTTTTTCTTCCTTGAACTCCTCTCTCTACTAGAGCCTCTTCACTCAGCTGGCAGATGATTAAAGAGACCATGGAGAAGACACACCTACTTCTTAAACATAACAACACAGAAGTCAAATATGTTGGTTCTGTTATTACCTTATTGATGACAAATAGTCACATCACCCCTCCTAGATGCAAGAAATGTAGTCTCTAACAGAGAAACTGCTTTGTAGCAGCCATTCTACACTCTAGAAGGGGAACTTCAATTTTGGGTGATGTTCGCTGTCTCTGCCAGTGTCTTAGAGAGATTGGATGGACAATTGGTCAATTGATTCCAGCAAGGATTAAGTCTTGAAAAGACTCTGTGGAAATACTTCTCCACCATCCTAAGCTAGAAGATATTTGGAGTGTGGCCTTGGGAGATTTAGAGTGTGAGATGCAGAGACTTGGGGTGTGAACAGGAAGACACATGAGGTGTAAGCTGGGGAGATTGGGGAGTAGCAGCTGACCATTTCCTAGGTTTTGGCTGTGACATGTTCTAGTTTGCCATACGAAGTGCAAACTCTTCTATCTGGAACTTAAGATCCTTCATAATCTTGCCCTAACGTACTTACTTAAGATTCTTCCACTACTCCTCTTCTTGTCCCCTATGCCTGGGTTACATCATGCCCTGCCATCTTCCTTACAGATCAGATCAATATTCATTCATTCATCCTTTATTAAACATTGTGCCACTCTCTAGAAAGGAGCATAAGAGCAAATAAGTCTTTCAGGAAGTTACCCTGCTTATGTGCTCTGACCTTTTCAAAATGAACCTTTGCTGGGAACTTGAAATGCTGATACCAGATAACTTCCTTCCTTGGGGAAATATCCTTTTATTGCCCTGCCTTTGTCTGAGTCAATACTCTCTGTAGACTCTCTGGTCTGGTTCTGGCATCTACACAATGCAAGAGCCCCTTCCATAGCTTTCCCACAATAGCCATCTAGCGTTGGTTAGAGATATGCCGAGGTCAGGGGCTTCACTACCTCTTGAGACACCTGGTATTAAGAACAAAACCTTGTCTCCCTTTGACCCTACCTTGATCCTTGCGGGTCACACAGTACAAATTGCCCCTTTGTCCACAAGGGAGATCTTCAAAGACTGATTGGCTTGTCCCTTCAGAAAGACCTCTCACCAGTCAACATCTTCTTGCTCTGAGACCTCACCCATGTCCAGTTTTGTCAAGTACACCATGAGGGTCCTCCAGCTCCCCGGCCCCCCGGATCACTTGCCCGCTGGTGTCCTCACATGAGTCTCTTCATAGATCCCTGACCACATGCCAGGTGGTGACAGAACACTGCATTAAAACACAACCTGACTTGATCAGGTGAATCCAACCCTGGGTAGGAGAAGACTGTGAAAGATGCCTTGCAGAGACTTTGTCCTCTGTCTCTTGATAACTTTCAGAAAGATCTTGCAGACATTTGTTTATATGCAGAGATGGGCTTGCAAAAGGTTAAATTAAGTGTTCTAGAAGTTATACATTTTCTTTCTTCCCTTGGCTTTATCATTGTGAGTATTCTTCAAATGACATTCTTTTGGGGGAAAAATAGTCTGAAATTTCATGAAATATACATTTAAGTTGTAGTAGGCAATAAAAATATGGCATTTGTTTAATTGATTATAATTTCCATGAGAAGATGTGTGTGAGCAGCATTCTAGGAGCCTTTTGCTTTGCCTTTGGTTTCTCTTTGTGTCCCAGTTGAGTAACTTCCTCTCACATCCTTCTGTCCCTGGGCCTAGAAACCTGGTAAATAAGCAAGCCCCAGAGAGATCCAGAGAGCCAGCAACATCCTGGAAATCTGAGGCCATGAGGTTAAGCACAAAAACGCTCTCTTTCCAGGAAGGAATGACTGAATCAGAGCAACGACCTTGGCTTCCAATGAGTCCTCGTCCAGCTTTTCCCACTCTTTTCCTCTCTGCCCTCCACCCCTCATGCCCCAAGCTGTGCGTGGGGGGCGGCTGGGACTGCCCCCAACCAGCTCTCTTGCACAAGCCCACCTTGCCTTTGGCATGTGCCTCAGGACTTTCTGTGTCCACAGAACTGGGCTGAGTCAAGTTTCCTCTCCAGCTCTGAGAAGAATGCCCATCAGGAAGCTCAATTATTTTGAGAATGTGAAATACAGTGTTTTAAGGAAGCCATTTTCCAGTCCCTCTAGAAGGAGGATGTGGAGTCTGTTGTTAGTCTATCTGCAGATGAGTCTTGTTCACACCGGAGCGCTTTCCTGATTTCAACACAACAAACTCTGGGTACTTTTCTCTGCCACAAAGAGATTTTGGCTGTGGTTCTCTCTCCACAGGTGCAGTCCAGTGAGACAGGCTGTTGAAATGTAGGCGGCGTTCTTAGGAAAGGGGCCTGCCCTTGGAATTAATCCTGCAATTACGGTGCCAAGCCAAGCTACGGCGAAACATCAAGCAGGGTGTTGACATTGATTTCTAGATACCATGACTGGTCCTAAAACGAAACCATGGTGCTAGCAGCAGGGCGGGAGAAACTAGTGCCTCTTGTGCTATTTGGCTGCAAAACAAGTGGATAAACTTTTCGACATTGTACTTTTGGTTAACGTTCTGCCCATGATAAACACCAAACCAGTCAGTAGCAACAGAGAGTTCTTGGCAATCGAGACTGCTGCTATGAGTCAAATTCCTAAATTTTCTTTGTCTAGGATGGACTTTCGGATCCTCTTCTTTGATGGGATAGATTTATATTTATCACAATAAAAAGATAAATAAAATAAACAATTAAAATAGCAAAGTTGAGAGCATAATTCCTATCCCCGGGCTACTGAGCTCCAAACACCTTACTACTTTGGAATTAAAAAAAAAAAAAAATCTTTGTGTAAAAGTCATTGGCTTTTCCAGATGAAACTGGGCTACACAAACATACTTTGAGTATGTGTGATTTCACTTAAAACACGTGTCCTGGCTCAGAGACCTATTGCAAAACACAATCAATTCAGGGAAATGAATAATCCTTACTCTTGGATCACTTTGTGAAAGAGAGTTCAGCCTTATTTGAAGCCAGAAAAGAAATGTTTTTTAGAACCAAAGCTTCCTGTGCAGTACTGAGCCCTAGTGTTATTTCACCGAGGGGAAGTAAAGGCAGGGGAAGGGAATATCATGGAGAGAAGCCACGTCACTGGACCAAGGTTTAGGATTCTCTGAGATGTGCCTTCCTGTATCTTGCACTGGTTCACCATCAGCACTTCCTGCCCGCCCCTCCACCTGGGGGTCGGGAAGGGGAGTGGGGGGGAACCGGGTGGACAGGGAGAAGGGGACGGGAGTCCTTGAGTCAGGCAGGCGCAGGCACGTTTGGGTGCAGGTTTTGCAGATGAGGAAGAGGTTGTTAACATTTCTGTGGCTTTGAAAATGCCTTTGACCCCTGCTGCACAGAAACTTTCTTTACTAGCTTGGAAGACAAATAGGACTACATCTGTTTGTAATGTTCCAACTAATCATTTTAGCTACCTCCACAGCCAAGTTCACAGGAAGTCCCATCCCTCTCAGGACTTCCTACCTGGTAACGACTAGGAATTCTCAGCCTGAAGGGCCCTGGTATGGGCTGAAGAGCGGAAAGGACAAACCAACAGGGTTCTGCCTGACAAGACCCTGCTGTTCCTCCCCAGTGTTATGCTCCAACCACCAACCAAAAAGTGAGGGGAGGGTGATGGGGACTCCAAACTTGTGGGGGGGGGCGCCTAAGGGTCCTTGTTTTCCTGACTCCACACCCAATTTTCCCTGCCAGGAGGAGTTTGCGGGGAGGGGAATGGATCTACACAGAGTTCTTCCCTGCCGGCTAGCCCCAGACCCAATCACCTGAGGCCAAGCTTCTAATCATGTGGATCCTCAAAAGGATGCAGTCAGGGTTGCTTTGGGACTTTTCTTCCCAGGAGCTTCCTTGACCTCTGCAGGTTTACCAGCCCCTTCCCACAGAAGGGCAGTGGGGTGGCAGAGGGACAGGCTTGCCCCTGGTTTGGAAAATCTCCAAGTATGTGAGTAATTCTATGTTTAACACCTCCCCACCACCAAGTAAAATTCTATGAACATAGTAGGAAGGTCTCACAAGACACAAGGAGACTGGGTCACTTACTAGAGAGTTTGAGGCTTGTGGCAAGTGCTAGTAAGTCTCAAAATTTATTCCTAAGGAATCTTCTTCCACCTGGGAAATCCGCCACAAGTCGAGGACACACCTGGTAGCAGTACTATTAGTTTTAGGGTCTGTCCACTTAGGCACGTGCAACTAACTCAGAGTATATATAACCTACTTTTTATTTATTTTATTTTATTTTTTAAATAAATTTATTTATTTTTGGCTGTGTTGGGTCTTTGTTGCTGCACGTGGGCTTTCTTTAGTTGTGGCGAGCGGGGGGGCTACTCTTCGTTTCGGAACGCGGGCTCTAGGCGGCGCGGCTTCAGTAATTGTGGCATGTGGGCTCAGTAGTTGTGCTACACGGGCTTAGTTGCTCTGTGGCATGTGGGATCTTCCTGGGCCAGGGCTTGAACCCGTGTCCCCTGCATTGGCAGGCGGATTCTTAACCACTGCACCACCAGGGAAGCCCCTACTTTTTAAATAGTATATATAACTACTCTTTTTTAGTGTAGATAACCTACTGTGACTGCTACTTTTTCCCCAAAAAATCTTTTTTTAATATTTTCAATCCTACTGAAAAGCTTCAAGAACAGTACAATGCCATACACTTATGATCTGTGTACTTTTCTGTAATACTTCAATAAAAGATAATTCAGACTAGCGCAATGAACACCCATATATCCGTCAGCTAGATTCACCAGCTTTAATGTTGTGCCATATTAGCTTTATCTCTGTTTCTCTGCACACACACATCCATTTGTATATTAAAATATGTACATATGTGCGTATGTATATTCCTTTAAGGTAGTTTAACCATGTGAGAGTATGTTGCAGACACCATGATTCTTCACTCTTTAATACCATGTGTCTATAAATAGGGCATTCTCCTACATAACCACAATCATGAGGAAACTTAACAAGACTACAAAACAATGATCAGATATAGAGTCCCTATTCAAGTTTTCCCAATGGCCATGATAACTGGATTTTAAAATATCTAGGATACAATCAAGAATCATACATTGCATTTAGTTGCCATGTCTCTTTATCCTCTCTTCAATTACAATAGTCCCCACAATATTAGAAAAATCTTTTATGACACTGACATTTTTGAGGAGTCTAAGTAAGCTGTTTTGCAGACTTGAATGCTTTGAATGTTTCTGATTGTTTCCACGTGATTTATGTTAAACATTTTCGACAGAACAGTACATAGATGATGTTGTTTACTTCCACTGCATCTCAAGAGGGGGCAGCACAAGGTGCCTGTCTCGTTATAGGGGATATTAAAGTTTGATTGTTCAGTTAAGGTCATGTCAGCCAGATTTCTCCTCTGTGACTACTATATATTTCAGTTGGAAAGAGTATGTTGAGAGAACATTCTGAATAATAATAATGAAAAAAATACTTTTAGCTACTGGCTAATATAACGGTCCACTTTATCTCTTCTGTTCCCTTTAGTTTCCTGACAGGATTTCACAGTCATCCAAAGCACCACTCTGGCAGAAATGCACCAGTCCAGTTATACAGCTGTCCATCCTTGATAACCGGCTGGTTGCTTGTCCACAATGACTCTCGTTGAATGAAAGGTCTTCATTCCCCTCATTGGTTCAAAGATGTTCTCTGATTAAACTGGGCCAGTCTGCCAGCCTAGAAGGAGCCTCTGCTGACTTTTCCCATCTCTCTCTGGGCAGGAACTGCTAGAGAGAATCTCTTTTTAAGGGTCATGCACATATTTGTTTTCCCCTCTTAGACAATACAAATGATTGGATCAAAATACAGCTCATCTTCCCAACTAATCTCATAAACATGACACAACATTCAACATAACTAAAAACACACTAACAGGACAGAGGAGTTTCAAAGTGAGGAAGATTATAATGTAGAAAAAGACTGGACTGGGAGTTAGAAGAGCTACATTTAAGTCCCAGCTCTTTGATTTACAAGCTGTGTGATTTTAGGCAACTCCTTCACCTCTCTGAATTTCAGGATTATTAGCTCCAGAAATAAAATCATATTTATGTCTATCTGTTAATATATCAAATAAAAGAAAGCAGATGAAATTTTCACAGAATTTGGATGGCTCTTTAAGGTACATAATAATATTTGCTTTGGGTGGCCCTGAAGTGTATCAGTCAGGATAGTCTCAGTTATGCTTTGGTAATAAGTTAGTCTCCAATCTCAGAGACTTAACACAACCAAAATTTCTTTCTTTCATATGTTATTGATATATGTCCATCACCCACTTGTTATAGCTCCAGGTTAGTAGCAGCAGTGAAGCACTGATTTAATGACAGTTAAAGGCCCTCTAAACAACCCTGGGGAGGGGGGGGCACCAAGTCTGTTATTCAGGGACTGCAATACCTGTCACATGAATTTCACAGGCTTCTTGTGGGGATTGAGCACGATGTCACGTGCGACAAGACTTTGGGTTAGAAAAATGTGAGCTTTGATTGTGTCACTGCCACTAGACTTGGAGCTCCTTAGGAGGAAGGAATAGAGTTTATTCATCTTTGAATTCCCAGTGCTTAGCCCATGGTAGCATATAGTAGAATCTGAATAAATACTGATGGAATGAATGATGGAATGAGGACACATACAAGGAAATTTAGTTAAGGTAAGAAAAAAGGTCCAAATCTATATTTGAAAATTATGGATAAACTCTTATACCTCATATAAAAATTACAAACCAATACCTCATATAAAAATGAATGTAATAGCCCCAAAGAAGGAGCTCCTCTTACAGTAATGGAGTAGCATGTATTAAACCAACCCTCCTGAAGGCAACAATTATAAACTCTGAAAAAAATATAAAAAACAACTAGCTGAAGGCACTTAAAAGCAGACAGAAATGGGAGGGGAATTGACATTTAGAAAAAGGGATGTCACAGGGTGAGCTGCCTTTTTAAAAATGGTTTTTCACTACACAAAGAAAGGAAGAGTATTGGAGAAGAAGTATATAAAGATAAAATAAAATGCTTAATTCTTCTTACACTTAATTGCTATAAAAGATAACTATTTGCTTATGTAGTAATAGTAACAGCGTATTGGGTGAACATAGCTTATTGATAAGTAAAATGAATGACAGCAATGTCATAGGGATGGAAGAGAAGAATTGGGAATGTTGTTACACGGTACCTACATTACATGTAATGTGGCATAGTGTTATTTAAAAATACACTTGGACTAGTTTTAACACATATGTTGCAAATTCTAGGGCAACCACTAAAAAATTTAAAAAGTATATTTGTTATGCTAAGAGAGGAGATAAAATGAAATCATATTAAATGTTCATTTACACCCAGAAAAGGCAAAAGAGGGGAGGGAAATATAAAACAAAGAATAAATGTAATGAACAGAAAAGTGTTACAATTATGGTAAGTATTTATCCAGCTATATCAATAATTGCTTTAAATGTGAATGGTCTAAAAATACCAATTAAAAGACATATTGTCTGACTGAAAAAAAGAACAAGACTCAACTATATGCTACTACAAGAAACTCACTTTAAATATAAAGACTCGGATACATGAGGGGATGGAGGAAGTATGAGGGGGCTGGAAGAAGATAGACCATGCTAAGACAAATCAAGACAAAACTGGAATGACTATATTAATTTCAAACAAAACTCACTTCAGAATACAGAAAATTATCAAAGATAAAGAAGGGCATTACAGAATGATAAAGGGACCAATTTTCCAAGAAGGCATAACAATTCTAAACGGATACGCGTCTAACACCAAAACATGAAATATGTGAGTCAAAACCGGATATAACTCAAGGACAGGTAGACAAAATTTACTAGTATAGTTGGAGACTTCAACACACCTCTTTCAGGGATTGATAAATCAAGCAGACAGAAAGTCAGTGAGAATATAGTTGAACTGAATGGCATTATCAATCAACTTAATCTTATTGGCATTTCTAAAATACTCCATCGAAAAACAGCAGAATACATATTCTTCTCAAGCTTACAGGAAAATTCATGAAGATAGATCATATCCTGGGCCATAAAACACACCTTAATAAATTGAAGGGAATATAAATCATAAAAAGTATTCTCAGACCACAATGGAATTAAACTAAAAATCAATAATAGAAAGATAGCTGGAAAATCTCCAAATATTTGGAGATTAAACAAAACACTTCTGAATAACATATGCATCAAAAAAGAACTCAAGAGAAATATGTTTAACTAAATGAAAATAAAAATACAATTGATCAGAATTTGTGGGATGCAGTGAAAGCAGTGTTTACAGGAAAATTTATAGCATTGATTGCATATATTAGAAAAGAAGAAAGATTTAACATCAATAATCTACACTTCTACTTTAGGAAACTAGAGGAAGAAGAATAATTTAAACCTAAAGCAAGAATAGGAAATAAAAATTAGAGCAGAAATCAATAAAATTGAAGACAGGAAAAAAATAGAGAAAAATCAATAAAATCAAAAGCTGTTTTTTTGAAAAGATCAATAAAACTCTAGGCAGATTAATCAGGAAAAGAGAAAAAAGACATAAATTACGAATATCAGAAATAAAAGAAGGCTCATCTACTGATCCTATGGACATTAAAGGATAATAAAGGAATACTATGAACAGCTCTGTGACCACCAATTTAATAACTTAGATGAAATGAACTGATTCCTTGAAAGACACAGACTACTAAAACTCATACAAGGAGAAATAGATAGCCTGAATAGGCCTATATCTATTAAGGAAATGGAATCAAAAACTAATAACCTTCCAAAAAAGAAAGCATCAGGGCCATAAGATTTTACTAGTGAATTCAACCAAGCATTTAAGGAGGAAATTATACCAATTCTCCACCATCTCTTCCAGAAAATATGAATTCATTAATTTAACAAGTATACAATACTATGGAAGATGTCAATAATAAGAGAAACTGGGTGTGGGGTATATGAGAACTCTCTGTACTATCTTTATAATATTTCTGTAAATAAAAAGACTATTCTAAAAAAAACTGTTCTAAAATTAAAGAAAAATAAAATGCTGAAAGGAAAAATTGTCAACCCAGCATTCTATATCCAGTAAAAAATATCCTTCAAGCATAGGGAAGGAATAAAGTCATTTTCAGGTAAAGGAAAACTAGGATAATTCATTACCAGCAAACATGCACTCCAAGCAATACTAAAGAAAAGACTAAAGGAATAGAGTACCAGATGGAAGATCAGATCTTCAGGAAGATATAAAGATGATCAGAAATGGCAACTTTGGGGAATTCCCTGGTGGTCCAGGGGTGAGGACTCAGTGCTTTCACCTCAGTGTCCTGGGTTCAGTCCCTGACTGGGGAACGAAGACCCCTCAAACGGCGTGGTAAGGTCAAAAATTAAAAAAAATAAAGAAATGGTAACTTTGTGGGCATATATTTTTCAAACGATCTTTTTAAAAAAATTTCTTTAAAATACATCTTACAGTTTAGAACAAAAGTTATAACATTGCATGGTGGGGTTTATAGAGTATGTAAATATAATACGTATCAGAACTGTAGCATAAAAGATGGAGGTTAAAATGAGTATAGAGTTAAAAGGTTCTTCCAGTTTTAAGTGAAATGGCATAATATTAACTCTGAGGAGACTGTGAAAACGAAGGATTCTCACTGAAATATCTAGAGTACCACTTAAAAGCAATGCAAAGAGGTGTAACTAAAAATCCAATAGAAAAATTAAAATGCAATTCTAGAGAATATTCAATTAGCCCAGAAGGAGGCAGAAAGGGAAGAACAGAAGAGCAAAGACCACATGATACAAACAAGAAATAAAGAGCAGAATGGTGACCTAAATTCAAACATATCAATAATGACATTGATAACTGATATCATTCTGTCACTGATAATGCCAGAAATGAACTGAACATCCCAATTAAGAGGCAGAGATTATCGGAATGGATTTTTTAAAAAGACCCAATTATATAATCTCTAAAAGAGATGTGCTTTAAATATAATAACACGGATAGATTGAATAAAAAAGGATAGAAAAATCATGCAAATAGAAAGCACAAAATGTTGTAGTGGTTATATTAATATCAGAAAAAATAAAGTTTAAGATAAAGAGTATAAAGAACCCATAAAGAAACACTTCATTATGATAAAAGGGGCAGTTCCACAGGAAGATATAACCATCATAAATGTGCATGCATCCAATAACAAGGCTTCAAAATGTATGAAGCAAAAATGGACAGAATTACAGGGAGAAATAGAAAATTCTAATGAAAGATGTTAGTAATAAGGGAAACTGGGAAATTTTGATAGTACCCCCCAAAACATAAATCACTTAGGTGTTTATTTAACCATATATGTCCAACACCTTACAAGGAAAATTAAAAATTGATGAGAGAAATTAAAGACTAAATAAATGGAGAGATGAGAGGTATACCGTGTTCCAAAATTAGAAGACTCAATGTTGTTAAGATGACTATTCTCCTGAAAATGACCTACAGATTTATCACAATCTCAATCAAAATTCAAGTGAACTTTCTAAAAACACAAATTGGCAAGCTAATTCTAGAATTTATTTGGAAATACAAAGGACCTAGAAAAACCAAAGCACTTTTTTTTAAGTTATAGGGCTTTTCACACCATCCAACTTAATAACAAACTGTAAATCATCATAATGAAGACTGTGTCAAACTGGTGAAAAGTTATACATGGAAATCAATGGAAAAAAAATAGAGAATTCATAAATAGAACCACATGTCTATGGCCACTTGATAGTCTACAAAGGAGTCAAGGCAGTTTAATGGGGGAAAGAAAAGTCTTTTCAACAAATATTGTTCGATCAAATGGATAGCTCTGTGGAAAAAAGTGGACATTAGCCCTTTTAACACGCAATGTGGAATAATTAACAAGACATGGATCAAAGACCTAAATATAAAACTTAAAAATGTAAGAGTTTTGGAAGAAAATATAGAATAAAATACTTGCAACCTTTGGAGTAGCAAAGATTTCTTAGAACCAAGGAAGCACATTTCATAAGAGGAAAAAAAAAGGTTTAGAAGAAGTAGATTTCCTCAGAACTGCAAACTTTTTGCTCTTTGAAAGACTCATTAAGAAAATAATAAGGTAAGCACAGATTGGGTGAACTTCCTTTGTGCAAGTATTCTCTATATCCTTAGGAAGATCTGGAAGGCTGGAGAAGATCTAAGAAGGTAGGGTAGACTAAAAACCCAGGAATGTGACAAAAAGACCTCTCTAAAACATATAGAGACAAAAAGGATTGGGTTGGCCAAAAAATTCGTTTGGAGTTTTCATAAGAGCTTATGGAAAAATCTGAACGAACTTTTTGGCCAACGCAGTATATGAAAAGCACAAATGCAGGTGTGTTGACCAAATCCCAGAAGAGCAGAATGAGGAATGCCTGTTAATGAAGACAGCTGAGGACAAATAAAATGAACTATTGCTTTACCTAGGGAGGAGGACATTTTTGAGTTTGTTACTCTGAGAGGTCAAGAAGGAGTTTTATGTCTACAACACGTTAAGGAAATCTGTGAATGCTTGCAGCATGCCCCTCACCGTTCTAAGATGGACAGCAATTGTGTCTGGTCATCCACACTTCCTCCAATCTCAGCCGTTCACCCTTCCCACACTCTGCCCAGGGGTCTAAGCTCTGCTTGGCAGAGATGCTGGAGATAGAGTATTTTGCTGGCAGAGTCCCAGTTTGATCTCTGTGTCCATTCTTCTTCCATGTGACTAGCTCCAAAGCACGTTCTTTTTGCCAGTGATTGGCCAGTGGGTGGGCATAGGATCCTGTCCTGACCATTGAGTCCTGGGGGAAGGTTCCTGGATATAATCTCACATTTCTTCCTGTGGGGAATGGCCTTCCTATCACTTCCTTGAAGTTGAGACCTCAAACTGACTCCAATGCTGACCTTGGCTTGAAAGGTCCAGCTAACAGCCATGGTCCACCCTCGAGTTGCTGCCACCAGGTAAGAGAAGCAGCAGAGTGTTAACGATGATTTTGATTGGACAGCCCAGAAACCTGTGTGCAGTCTTCCAAACACGTCAAAAGGTAACAAATCAAACTCTGGACATTTCAGTGAATCCCGTCTCAAGTGACATTTATCTCCCCTGACTACTTTACATGCCTTTTATTAAACAAGCAGAATTCTATTACTATCTTGTTTTGTACACAACTGGAGGAGGTCCTACTAACCTAAGTTTTCAATCACAGTTATTTCATTCCCCACCACCTTCAATTATTCTGCCCTTGTTTCGTTATTGTTTCTTTTATTCTGGTATCCGAGCCTGCAACAATCCTGTAAGTGGGATAGTTAAATGGAGAGCAGTGGGAAGAGCTGTTAGGGATACAGCTCTATGGATTTTTCCCTTGAGTAGGTAGGGTCATTGCAACTCACCGAGTGGTATATAGAAAGGGCAGTGGGACAGCCTGAGGGTGACCACATCCACAGTCTAGAATCTGTGTGTCATGTGGGAAGAAACACTTTCCCTGGATCCTGTCTCAAAAAAATGCTCTGTTCCCCTGACCCAGGAGATGAAGGAGGTGGTAATGAGTGTCTTTAGGGATGAGGGATTGAATTAGAATAAGACCAAAGACCAGGGGAACATCCTCTGAAATAATGAGTATTCAGCTCTGAATGGAAATGGTCTCAGCTGGCACAGTTGACGGCGCCAACTCACACTTGAACAGAGATAACAGTCTCCTTTGGTTTAGGGAGTCGATATAAAGTGTCTGGTTTGGGGATTTGTCAACCTTTTAAACTGATGCTAAATATCCAATAAATACGGAAGTGTCCCTCCTACTCCCCCTTCCCTCCCCCAACCCAACAAGCATCGGTGCAGTTCTCTGGCAGCTCTGGGAGAGTGTGATGGGGGCTTCGGCGAGCCCTCCAGTCCTCTTCTCACCCCAGGGAAGCAGCTGGGCTCCCCACAGCCTACGGAGAAAGGACCTTTGTGGCCTCCAGGCAGGAGGGGGGACTGCTCCTTTGCGTTGCCAGTTCAGGCACAGGTGGAGAAGGGAAGCACAAGAGTGTGAAGTTCACACGCTGCCATTACATCCAAGCAGCAGATGAGGCAGCTGGGCAGCTGTTCTAGGAGCGAAAGTCCCAGTGGTTCCCGTTTGGAGAGAGAAGAAGAAATCGTCACCCTTTCTCCTGAGGTCAGGGTTTCTTAGGTCTCAAATTCCTGTGGCCTGCGGGACCTCATCTGACCCTCACATATGGACAGAGCACAGATCTGGAGGTCGGCAGATGCTACCCTACCAAGAGCAGGCTGTGGGACCTAAACTGGGCTCCTATCTGTAGAGTGTGGATCACGAGAGCTGCTTCATAATGGTTATGAGATAACAGGTGACCCTCCAGCCAGCAAACACTTCTCCAAGGTCCACCGGTTTCCACCAGGGCCTATGAAGAAAACCGGGACAGGATTCCTGCTCCCAAGGAATGCCAGTCTCATGGTGAAGCCCCCTCCCTACTCTTAGCCATCAACACCTTTCCTCTCTCCACTCTCCCCTTTAGGTATCTGCTTTAGCTTGAGAGTTGCTATCTCTAGGAAGTCTTCCCTAGCCCCGCCCACCCCCCAGCAATAAGCTGGATTAGATCCCCTATTAAAGACCTCTGTTGCACCCTCTATTTCTTCATCATGATCATTAGCAGACCTGTTATTACCCGTTCAATGAATTCCCTACTGGACCATAAGCATCAAGAAGGCAAGGAGTGTCTCAAGCACTGCTGTGTCCTTTTCACTAAATAGTACCTGCATGGAAGAGGCACTTGGTCTGTTGAACCGAATTAATTAATTCAAAAGTAAAATGGTATAATCCTTACCTTTATAGAACAAGGACTATGTGCCCAAAGAAGAGATGAGGCTTACCGAGGGCCACATGGCATCCTGATCAAAAAGAAGGGACCAGGACACAGCATCCCACCCTCGTCCAATGCTCTTGTAGGAACGGGAGCTACTGCTGTGTGTCTCCCTCAGTCTCTGATCAGGGAAACCTGACTTGGAGGGCCAGGAGAAGCAAGAGAAGTGTGCTTGGTTTGTCCAGCTCCTCTAATGGTCTCCACGGTGCTCTCTGCCACCATCTTATTAGGCTGTCCTTCCCTGATACTAGCAGTCTCTTAGAAAAAAACAGAAGCATTCAGTGGTTTACACTGTCCCATGCCACAACCCCAGGCCCCAGCCAAAGAGCCATCCTGGTGTCTGTGAGGCCTGGGTGTTTGCCAAAGGGCTACAGGAACCATACACAGTTCAACATCTTGGGCGAAAGCACGAAACTCAGTGCATATTTGTAGCACACTTGGTAATGACTCCTGGTTTTATGTACAATGAATACATATTACAAAATTATCATGGGGTAGATTTATTGGAGGTGGGAAGTAACCAAGTTTTATGAAAAATAATTACCACCATCAAGTTGATATAATTACTAGTACTGGTTTGCCAGGGTTCTTATCCAATTTTATTTACAGGCAATTTTCCTGATATGGTTTAAACTACACCCTGAGAATAATTGGTCTATTTTAATTTATTTCCAGGCTACTCCTTTGCTGGCCCAGCTGGCCTGGGGAGGATGAGCTGGGTGCACGTGTGGTATGGTCGCCGCTGTGGCCTCTCTTGATGCTGGGCCAGGCTTTCCTGGAAGGGAAGGCCGGCCAGAGAGCCCCTTGCCCTTCTGCGTGGGGAAGGGAGTAGATATGGATGGTTCCTGTCAGAATCATGCCCTGGCTGCTCTTCTCTTGAATGAATGACTATATTCTTTGAGATGTAGGGTCTAAGGGAGAAATTGACTATAAAGATTGCAAATGAAAATAAGGACAACAGAAGAGAAAGAAAATAGGTCTTAGAATTATGTAAGACTCTGTTCTAATTCTCGTTCTATCGCCCATATCCAGGTGATCTTTACTAACAGGGTCTCAGTTTCTGTCTCTGTAGAGAGAGGTTTCTAACTTGGGGACTTGTTGAGAGAGTTGCGTGAGGTGATGTGAACCAGGCCACTCTGAGCCTGGCATCAGCAGGTACACAATTATGTGTAACCAGGAGGTGGAGGATGGGGCTCAGGGAGGTTGACCTCTTTAAGTGGCAGAGCCAGAGGGAACCCTGGGGAACAGGTGCCTGCCACCTCACAGACACTGTGAGGGAGCAGCCTTAGCTCAGGGGGGCCACATTCTGTCATAGCTGAGAGGGTTAGGGTGGGCACCTGGCCTGAGGGCAGCAGATCGGTCGGCTGAGCAGCTGTTCTATGAGGTAGCTTAGCCCAAAAGGTTAGTCCAAACAAGGTAGATGGGTGATTAGCTGAGCCAAATGGATTTTCTCTGAATGGTCCATGAAGGGCAGAAGGAAGCAGGCATCCAAGAAGCAGAGAGAGGGAGGGAGAGAGAGAGAGACAGAGAGACAGAGAGAGACAGAGAGACAGAGAGAGACAGAGAGACAGAGAGACAGAGAGACAGAGAGAGAGGCAGAGAGACAGAGAGACAGAGAGACAGAGAGGCAGAGAGAGAGACAGAGAGAGAGAGACAGAGAGAGAGAAAGAAAGCCAGAAAAGGTAAGGGTGGAACACAGAGCTGCTGCAGGTGGACAGTAAACCCACAAAGGGCTTCCTGGACTCTGAATGTGCCTCTGTTAGGTGCAGAGCTACGTGCCAGGCTCCACAGGGTCTGGCTGTATGGCTAAGCCTGCGTTCCTCTGTGATTCGTGCCTTCCTCGTTGCTACTGCACTCCCACGACTACCCTCATCAATTGAGATAACCTGTGTGGGTCTCTGTACATTGCAACAAAAAGCCAACGTAGCACCAGAGACAAGTGAAAAATGCCCTGCCCCCAATCCCCACTCACCAGCACAAAATATACCTGGGACACTGGACCCCAGAGAACCCAGCATCACTCAATGAACTAATGGCCCAGCTGAGGCTCGGAACTAGGTTCACTAAGAAGGGGCCACATTTGGGTTCCTCCAAAAGCTGATAGGCATGGTTTTAGGGTAAAATGCAGGGTGAGGAGAAGCGTCACAAAAGCAGTCATTTCTGACACTAGATCCAGTTGCTCCAAAATGCCCTCTTTGCTAGAGGGCACCCCACCCCTGCTCATATACTGTTTGCCGTGACTTCTTTCCTGGTGTTCTTGGTAACGCTGGCCTCCCGCTCTGTGACAACTTGCACCACAGGCAGGGGGATAGTGCCTAGCAGTCTGGTAGTTCTGAGTGTGTGTCTGAGACTGTGCATGTGTATGTGGGTGTGTGTGTACTTGTGGGCACTTCTGTGTCTACAGAGAAAATCTATGGGGTCCTGGAGCACTGGGAGCCTGCCATATGCTTCCTTTCTTTAGTGAATGCTGCGGGCTTCAGCTGAGAGCTCAGAGGCGTCCACGAAACGCTTGCTAGGTATCCCCAGGGCAACGCTCATCCCCTTCAAGGGCAATTTAAACCTTTACAAATCTCTTAAGAACCCTCTGGGGCTTCCCTGGTGGCGCAGTGGTTGAGAATCTGCCTGCTAATGCAGGGGACACGGGTTCGAGTCCCGGTCTGGGAAGATCCCACATGCCGCGGAGCAACTAGGCCCGTGAGCCACAACTACTGAGCCTGCACGTCTGGAGCCTGTGCTCCGCAACGAGAGAGGCCGCGATAGTGAGAGGTCCGCGCACCGCGATGAAGAGTGGCCCCCGCTTGCCACAACTAGAGAAAGCCCTCGCACAGAAACGAAGACCCAACACAGCCAAAATAAATGAATAAACTCCTACCCCCAACATCTTAAAAAAAAAAAAAAGAACCCTCTGTTGCTACTTCCTGCCTCACCCTCAACTAAAGACCTCTACCTTCACTTCATCGGAGAACAGAGAACGTTCCATGGAGACCTCAAAACTTCCTAACCACAGCTACAGGTTTTTTTTCAGAAGAGAAAGGAAACAGTTCTATTATTGAATACGCATTTTTCAGCTTTACTGAGGTATAATTGACTAAAAAATTGTAAGGCATTTAAAGTGTACATTGTGATGGTCTGATACACGTATACATTGTAAAAGGATTCCCCCCATCTAGTGAATTAACACATTCGTCACTTCACATATTTATCTTTGTGTGTGTGTGTGAGAGAGAACACTTACATTCTACTGTCTTTGCAAATTTCAATTATGCAACGCAGAGTTATCAACGATAATCCCCATGTTGGACATTAGAACTTATTCATCTTATAGCTGGAAGTCCGTACCCTTTGACAAATCTCTTCCTATTTCCCCTACCCCACAGCCCGTGGCAACCACTTTTCTAAGCTCTGTTTCTATGAATTTGACTTTTCTTTAGATTCCACATATACGTGATACTACAAAGCATTTGTCTTTCTATGTCTGGCTTATTCCACAGCTAAATATTTATTTGTCTTTGTAACCAGTTCTTTCCATGAGAGAAAGATCCCAGTGTTCTGGATCCTAAACATCACTTTCTTTTTTTGTTTCTTTCAACAAACATTCTTAAAGGCCTCAGATACCAGTACTATTGCTATTTCCAAATTCCTGAAAGGCATTAATCTTTGGGAATTGGGAAAGAAAAAATTGGAATTTCTGGGACTCCTCAGGAATTACCAAAATCATAAGTTATTGTAAAAACTACTTTGCAACATTCTTCATACTCTTTACTCATTATTCTGGATATCTAAAAAAAGTTTACTTAATAAATAGGAAATATTAAGTTTGGTGCCCTTTGTAAAATACTTGTACTTGATAATATGTATGAAGCCTTTATACTTTGGTAGTATTTGTACAGACGTTTTGCTTATAGCAAATATTCAAACACTGAAAAACACCAGTGAATATCACTGGGTAGTATTTGAATAATGCTGGATCTCCTAGCAAGGATAATGGCACCTCACAGAATCTATGTGGAAATTGCCAATTTAAGGACTTAGTTTGCTTTCAAAACTCATTCCTCCTTGGAATACCATTCATAGAGTTTGTATTAATGCTTACTATACATAGATACATTAATATTTATTGTGTTTGGAGCAGTGACTCACCACTAGCATCAGAAAAGTCCAGAAACACACATTTATAATAAGGCAATAGCCACAAACAAGACTCAACAGTGGGACTGTGATCATGTCTCTCCTGCAGGTTCCTGTCCCAGTCCCCAGAAATGCCAATCTTAGCCTTCAGTTCCACGGGTCAGTGTTTCCTGCTCTTGCCTTTGACTTGATGTCAGTGGAGACCTTTGACTAGTAATGTCTCTGTGTTAATTGTTAATCTTTAATTCTCACAGAAGAATTATAATCCCTTTCCCCAGTTTCCTGACTGATTTTTCTTGGTATTCAGGATTTGGAAACATAAGTTTCCTAGAAATGCAGAGAAGGGATTCCTGCATGGAAACACTGATATTGGGCATGTGGTAGGTGCCACAGTCATGATTAAGGGCTCAGGATGTAACAGACCCTGAGTATGAAGTCTGGTAATACTACTTACTAGCTGTGTGACCTTGGGAAAATTACTTAACATCTCTGAGCCTCTATTTCCTAATTAGTAAACTTAACTCATAGAGTTGTTTTGAGGTTATGTGTTTGTAAAGCCTTTAGTAATCTCTGGCATACAACATGTGGTAATATATACTATAGGTATTAAGACACAAATCCTGATGAAGGAATGCATGATCTAGATCAGTGTTTTCCAAGAGAAATAGAACATAAAACACAGATGTGAGTTTAAATTCTGGTAGAGAGGGTGTGGTGAAAAGGGAACCCTCCAGCACTGTTGGTGGGAATGTAAATTGATACAGCCATTATGGAGAGTCCTTAAAAAAGTAAAAATAGAATTACCACATGACCCAGCAATCCCACTACTGGGCATATACCCTGAGAAAACCATAATTCAAAAAGAGACATGTACCACAGTGTTCATTGCAACACCATTTACCATAGCCAGGACATGGAAGCAACCTAAATGTCCATTGACAGATTAATGGATAAAGAAGATGTGGCACATATATACAATGGAATATTACTCAGCCATAAAAAGAAACAAAATTGAGTTATTTGTAGTGAGGCAGATGGACCTAGAGTCTGTCATACAGAATGAAGTAATATGGCTGATTCACTATGTTGTACAACAGAAATTACCACAGCATTTTGAAGCAATTATACTGCAATAAAGATGTATAAAAAAATAAATTCTGATAGACACATTAAGGAAAGCTAAGAAAAAAGATGAAATTAATTTTAATAATATATTTGACCCAATATATCCAAAATATTATCATTTCAGCATATACTCAATATAAAAAATTATTAATGGGATATTTTACATACTTTTTTTAAAACCAGTTCATCAAAATTCAGTGTGTTTTTTACAGTACATCTTAATTTGGGCACTAAATTCTCACTGGAAATATTTGCTCTGTAATTAGATTTCATAAATTTACAGTTGAAAAAGTAAATTCACAGGCTCAAGTTCCTCCAAACATACTTAAAAGTTTTCCAGTAACTGAATAGAGTATCAAAAAATAATTTTTCCTTAATATTTATATCCACATCACCAAAACTGCTTCATCTTTTTCAGAAGAATCAATTTAACTTTGAAGCAAAAAACATATTAGTTTTAATACAATTTCTGTTCAATCAGTAAACTGACTAACTCTTGAGTCAACTAAGTATCATTAGCATAGCGTTCAAAGATATTGCATAAACTGAAAAGCAATTCTATACTTGCTGATATCAACAAAGGATTCTTCAAATTTTCTTGTATTTTTGCAGCAAATTTAAAAGATGCTATTACAATGAAAATCTTCATATTAATTCATGTTAGAAAATGTACAAAAGCATTATGGTTGATTTTTATTATAAGTAGTTTCAATTTCAGCATAAATTCTCATGCCTAACGAGCGAGGTCACAGAAAAAGCTTTTTCTTTCATGCGAACTTCAAATTTTGCTCATTCATATGCAATATGATATGGCCATATTTTGTCTGTGATTATTTAGTATTTGGCAAGTATTATTCTTATTTCAAGAAAATCTTGAATTGGAGCAAATCTTTGTTAAAAAAAAAAGTCTACCATTGAACCCACAAGCATTGGCAAAGAACCCAAGATCATTAAATTTATTGCCTTGTTTTCAATATTTCCATAAACTGGAAATAATTTATACATTTGTATGTGTACACTGAAAGATTAAAACAATTATATCCATGACACTTTGCATAATTCTTCAAAAACTGAGAAAAAAATACTTTCATAGAGAACAACATCAGTCTCTCATTTTAGAATTCCTATAAAATCTGGATTTTTAATTCTAATGTAGTTGAAGCACTATCCAGCATGATAGAAACTAAGTTTGCATATCTAGTGGAAATTCTTATTTGACAGATATAAATGATTCAAAAATGTCTAAGCCATGAGTTTGGTTTTGTTGGCCATAAAAGGACATATTTCTTCATAAATTTGGACATCTTTTGAGACAAAATATACACAAATATTAATTGGGTAGAATATTTTATATTTTATGACTCATCTAAAGCCGAGGAAACGTACTTGCAATTTTAAAATGTTTGCAAAAAAATCCAAACCATTTTATAGTTGACCAAAGTTACTAGCTCAGATACTGTTAAAAATAGTTTAAATGTTTTGTTGAATATTTAATTTAGTGACTAATTTCATTGATTCTTTTTTGATTGCTGACAGGAAACTTCTTATCAAATTCAGTATGTGTTTGCTGAAAATGTCTCTTAGTCATGTCTACTTTGTTATCTTTAAAAACGTTTACACAACAAACAGCCTTTTTGTTTTGCCCTGCTGCAGTGAATGGCAAATGTTCTTCTGTTTCTATCCACATCTCTTATTTCTGCTTCTCTTTGGATGTTGATTTCCTTCTTTCAAACAACATTACTCCACTTCTGTGGGAACCTGGCCACCCAAAACAAACTTTAAGGGAAATAAAGGACTATCCTCACCAGTTCCAGTTAGAAAAATTCTAGGGAAGGTTTCTGATTGACTTGCTTGGGGGAAGATGGGATGCTTTGATTGGTCCCATATGTATCATTTGCCTATTCTCAAGGCCAAACAGGTGGGGTTGTCACCAGAAGAAGGAGTGGAAGCCCAGAGACGTGGCCCTTAATCCACCCAGGGTGGAAGGATAGTCAGTGAAGGATTCCTGGAGGAGAGGTTACTTAGCTGAGTCTTAAGTAATGAATTAGAGGTAACCAGTCCAAATGGAGAAAAGGGGAAGGGAATGGAAGAAAGGCATTCCAGGGAGGGGGAAATAGGAGGAAAAGCCCAGGGGTAAAAAAAGAGCATGATGTATAAGCCTCTGTACTAGACTTCAAGGTGCTAGACTGTAAGCATTTTGAAGGCAGTGATTGTGTCTTATTCATCCTTGTCTCCTTCCATCCTCTTGACCTGTATGACGTGCTCCCTACATGTCCGCTGACTAAATGAATGGATGATAAATGGTCAGCAACATCATAATTTGACAGTACCAAGCAAGGGTTGAAGTGACTCCTCCCCAACCTCTGAGGGCACAATCTAGGGCACCATGTGAGCTCAACTGAGTATCAGAAAATAACTTGCTTTTCATTTTTTCTAGAGAAATAAAAATAATTATAAAAACTCCCACAGGAGGTTTAGCTACCAAGGCTCTTATTTGCTGTCATAAAGTCTTGCTATTCAATTGCACTGCAGGGGATCACCTCAGACTTTCACTATGAGAATAAGTCACCCTTCATGACTCTCCAAAATGCAAAGTCACTTTCACAAGTGTGACCATTTCAATAAATTCCAGTTACAAAAAATCTGAATTAAAATACATAGTGGAGGTATATTTTTAAAATTTACATTTTTTATCAAAGTTTCACAAATACACACTTGGAAGAGTCTAATAGTTCTGAGTGCCATGAAAAAGAGCAGTTCCCCACCCGACCCCATTTCTCACTACCCTGAGGCAACCATTTTCAACTCTTTCAACTGATTCTTTCGGTATTTCCTTCCACAGATGCTGATACTTTTACTCATGGATTTTGCAGTTTGGGCATCATCTTTTGACTTCCAACTGTGGAAGATGAGGCTCTGACACTTTTTTTCTACCCTTTTACCACCACTACCTAGACACACATCCACACAGGTACACTTCCTGCTCTCCCACGCCCCTCATATGGTTATACCGTCCTTTAGCTTAGATTCATATGCATTGTTTACCTTCTTCTGACTCTGTAAATGCTATTTATAGCTGAACCATGTTCTGTACTAGGTTCTTTTTCCTTTCTTGTGCAACTTTTTGCTTACTCTCGAGTTAATATCGCCTTTGTTTTTCACTTGCTGAGTTTTCTATGTACTCAATACCAATTTAATCTCTTTCCTGAATGTGTACATTTTCTCTCAACAAGTACAATAAGTTTAAGCACAATAAGTATTCTGTCAATTTTATTTTCTTGACAAAGCTGCTTGTGCACCTGATCCAGTCTGGGATCTTTCTTCACCACCACCCCCAAGGAGTTCCTTCACTTCTCTCTAGAATTAGATCCCCTCTGTTTTAAATCCTGCATTTTCTTCTTTCTCAGTTTACTCAATCGTTTTGGTGGAGCGCGTCCTCTAGTTTTCCAAGAAAGAGTACATAGAAATAATTTCTTGTTTTTGTCTTTGTACATTTGAACAGATTTCTAGTTTATTCTCATACATAATTGATGTAGAATTCTTTTTGTGTGTGTGGTACGCGGGCCTCTCACTGTTGCGGCCTCTCCCGTTGCGGAGCACAGGCTCTGGACGCGCAGGCTCAGCGGTCATGGCTCACGGGCCCAGCCACTCCACGGCATGTGGGATCCTCCCGGACCGGGGCACGAACCCGTGTCCCCTGCATCGGCAGGCGGATTCTCAACCACTGCGCCACCAGGGAAGCCCTGATGTAGAATTTTAGGTGGGAAAATATTTTTGCCCAATTTTGAAGGTACTGTTTCATTGTCATGTCATTTCCAGTTTAGCTGTTGTGAAGTTCATGCATTTTGATTCTGATTATTGTTTCTTTGAATGAAATCAATCCCTCCCTTACCTCCCAAAGCTTGCAGGTTCTTCTGGGATTTCACAATGATGTGCCTGCCATGAGTGTAGTTTTATCCATTTTATTGGGCATTTAGTGGGCATTTTTCACTTAGAAATGTATGTCTTTCAATTCTAGGAAAATTTCTTAAACTGTTTATTTGATGGTTCCTTTTTCTCCATTTTCTTTCTGGAACTTCTATTATTTAGATATTGGATCTCTACAATTTGTCCTCTATTTTTTTGTTTAAGATTTTCTTCCTTATTTTGCATGCTTTGCTTTTTTGCTCTACTTTCTGGGATATTTCTTCACCTTAATTTTCTAATCTTTCTACTGAGTTTTTCATTTCTGCTTTCATATTTTTAATTTGCAATGGCTTGTTTGCAATGTTCTCACAATATCCTGTTTCTGTTTCACAGAATGCAATATCTTATCTCTGCAAGGCTATTATGATAGATTTTTTTAAAGTTTTATTCTCTTTGCATAGTTTCTTCCATCCAAATTTCTTTTTTTCTTTCTGTTTGTTCTGGCCTCTTTTATATTAGAGACTGCACCAGTGTCTGGTGAACACTGTGTTTTTATGTATACTTAAAAGTGGGGCCTTAACAACAGAATGGAAGCTTCAGCGGGCAGGGGCCTTGTCCACTGTGTTTTCAGCACACAGTGATCTGGATAAGGACCCCTAATGTCAATACCTTCTTATCTTTTCTCTTGAGCTGTCCAGCTGCCCCAGAGAATAATACTCTTCCATCTTCTGCCTGAACCATATAATCTGATATTTGTGTTCAGGGTGCTAGATAAGAGAAGAAAGTAGGTGATCTCCATGGACAGCATATAAGTTTCCATTTAATGGCTCTGTTTTTTGTATGATACCTCTGCCCTCAGTATGGTCCTTTAATGCAGACCCTCTCTTTTATCATTTATTGAGAATCAGCCTCCAGTCTTCTGCAGAGAGAAGTCCCTACTATGTGAAGTAGAGGAAGGAAACCAGAAGTCTAACCACCTCTTATAGAGTTTTAAACCAATCCTCGCATTTTAGCCCTCTGTTACCCCCACTTCCATAGGTACTTGGAGCCACTAACTCGAGCTTTTTGAGAGTTCTTCAATATATGATCAGAATATTTCTTGGCTTTCCATAGGCTGCCTTAGAATTCAGCTTCCTCTGGTCTGCTACATCCGATATCACTCATCCATCTGCTTCCTAGCTTCTGAAATATTGTTGCTAATGACTCCTTTCCCACTCTGTTTATCCTTATGAGATTATTCCTTTCGTTTAACTTATGATTTTTCAAGTGATGTTTAGAGATGGAGGGGAGATCAATCTGTACATTCAACCCATCATTTATCCTGGAGTTCTGGTCATTTTTTCATTAAAAAAAATTCACCAAATAGTTCTAAATAACAAGCTGCCCTGTTGCATTTAAAATAATATTAGGTTAGCAAATCCATATTCCAGAGTTTTCAGAAAGCTTTATTTTTCTGGAAGGCAAGGCTACTCCCTGGGTGAGAGAGAAAATTCATCATTAGTCAGGAGAAAATGCAAACCCCCTTTTATGAAATTCAGGTTTCTATCATTTTAAAGATTTTTATTTCCATAAGCTAGTAAAAGTTTGATATCTGGATGAAGAAATGGCATTTGTTTCAGGAAAGGAGCTTGGAAAATGACTGGTGTCTCTTTGTGGTGATCGGGGTGGTGGCTCCCCAGCAGGACTGGCTTAAGCCAGCCGTTGCTTTAGGAATAGGCGTGTGACTAAAGTGAAGCAAAGACATTGGCTGGAAGTCTGCCGGGAGTCTGCTGGGAGAGGTTTTCTTGCTTCTAAAAAAAGAAGCACAAGGAAGGGACAGCTTCTGTCATTCCTCTGGATGTCGTTGTTTCTGGGTGTTACACCGGGGACTGCCACAACCATCTAGCCAGGCAGTCTTGGATCCGACTGAAATTGAGGACTGCAGAGTGGAAGAATGAAACAAATTGAATCTTTGCTGCTTTGTTGAGCTGCTGATTGATCCAAGCTTGGGCTTCCCCTTCCTCTGAACTTCCAGTTACAGAAAATGATAACTATCCTTATTCCTTAAGCCAATTTGAGCTGGAGTCTTCTGTGTTTTGCAGCTGAAAACATCCTAACTCCATATACTGCCAATATACAAGCCACATTCTTTGGCACGAAAGCATTTATTTTTCAAAAATTATGTAGAAATGTTGATTTATAGTCTCTGTTTAGATGATGAAAATAGATTTAGGAAGAATGAGTTTAATATCTGTACAGATAAGAATAAACATATTACTTAGCATTCAGGTGCCTGAAGGTTACTTTTTAAACAGTGTTGTTTTTTTTTTTTTTCACTGTTCTGAGTGTCTGTTTCTATCAAACAAAATTTGGATTTTGTCCCCATTTACTTGGGTCCTAGTAAATATAAAATAAAGTAGAAAATGAAATGCAGTGAAATGAACCTTCAGAAGTCAGTGGAATATATGATTCCTTCATTGTTAATTGCTTTTATCAGTCCTTTTGAGGTTCTCCTTTGAAGAGGATTTTTTTCTGAAGATTACTCTGAAAGTTATTTGAGTCTCAATGCTATGAATTAGCCCCTAAGAGAGAAATTTTATTGTTTCTTATAATAAGCAGATTTAGTAGAGAATATCTTGAGAGGGGGTGGTGTAGGGGGAGGCCAAAACTGGGTGAGCAAATGTTTTACTATTAATACCATGCCCTATTGCATAATGGCTTAGAGTATAAGCTTTGAGGGTCAAGAAAGTGGGTTCAAATCCTGGCTTTACCGTTCGCTGGCTGTGTGGCTGTAGATAAGTTACTCAGCCTCTCTGTGCCTCCAATTCATCACCTGTAAAATGAGGATAATAATAGTACCTACCTCACAGGGTTGATGAGAAAAGATTAAAGGAAGAAATACATGTTTAAAAAAAAAAGACCTAGAGTCTTCCCTGGTGGCGCAGTGGTTGAGAGTCCGCCTGCCGATGCAGGGGACACGGGTTCGTGCCCTGGTCCGGGAAGATCCCACGTGCTGTGGAGCGGCTGGGCCCGTGAGCCATGGCTGCTGAGCCTGCGCGTCCGGAGCCTGTGCTCTGCAACGGGAGAGGCCACAACAGTGAGAGGCCTGCGCACCGCAAAAAAAATAAATAAATAAAAGACCTAGAACAGTGCCTGACACATAGGAAGTACTCAATAAAAATTAGCTGTTATTATTATTATTATCATTACCATCATTATTCAGGATTATTCTATTCAACATTTATTGAGCACCCAGGTGAGCTCTCCCCTCAGTGTTAGAGTCATGGCACCCAGCTGGTTAGGTCAAGGAGAGAGATACAGAGAGCTGGTTTCAGAGCCCTGCCTTACGCTGACCACACCACCCTCCCCTACACCTCAAGTCTTCCTCATCCCTCTCTTTCTCATCTTCCCCTCACACAGCCATGGTCATCTCCTCCTGGCCCCTCAGACTTATCCTGGGCCCTGAGACAGGTGTTTCACTCACTTCACTTGGGATCCGTTTCGTCCCTCCTCTGCCAGAGGACACAGCTCCCATCCTGACTCCTTCCCACTCTGAGACCCTCCCTGCTCTTTCTGAGGCATGCGTCTCCACTCCATTTCTATTCAAAGCTCTTTTGTTACGAAAAGTCAGTCGAACAACCCTGGACAAAGGGGTAGGGGGCTTGGCAGTCCTTGGAGGGTCAAGAAATCCTTAACACCCTGTGCCAGGGGCTGCTTTAGGTCCTGGGCACTGGAAGCACACAGAGGTAAGACACACACAACAATGACCATCACCTGACCTGGAAATAAGGGCCATATGAGAGTGGAGGTGAGGTCTTTGGAAGGACAGAGGAAAAAAAGAATGTCTGAGTTGTTGAAACAAGAAGGGCTTCCTACCAGAGGATGTGGCATTTGAGCCACATCAAAGGTTGGAGGGCTTGGACATGCAGCAGTAGAGAGGGGGGAGGAGAGAGCATGAGCAACGCCACAGCGTCCTTTCTCTTCCAGAAGATGGCACAACCAGTGACTACTGTGGCCAGACCAGGTTATGGTCATTCATTGATCCATTCATTCACTTCTGGATTCTCTCTCCATGGCATAGAGACATTTACCTTCTTAGTTCAACCTGGATTGCTCTCGTTCATGCCTCTTCCTTTCACTTTGGGTGAATGTCCCTCCTGTACAGCTGGCTACCCACAGTCTGTAGGTTAATCATTAAAAATGTAAGGCTTGACTCTGAAATTCTGGAATCTGTGAACATCCCTTCCCCTAGGGTTGTTCCCTGTCTCTTTACTGCCTATTTGGAGTGAGGAGGGGATTTGGTCATCTTTAAGGTCCAACTCAAAGACCATCTCCTGGGACTTCCCTTCTGGTCCAGTGGTTAAGAATCTGCCTTCCAATGCAGGGGACACAGGTTTGATCCCTGGTCAGGGAATTAAGATCCCGCGTGCTGTGGGGCCCCTAAGCCCGAGTGCCACAACTAGAGAGCCCATGTGCCGGAACTACTGAGTCCACGGGCTCTGGAGCCCCTGCAGCACAACTAGAGAGAAGCCTGCACACTGCAGTGAAGAGCCTGCACACCACAATGAAAGATCCTGCGTGCCGCAAGTAAGAACTGACACAGCCATGAATAAATAAATTTTTTTTTAAAAAGGACCACCTCCTATAAGAGGAAGAAAAGTAAATGGCTTTTACTGAATCAATTCTCCCTGAAGGCACCTGCTGGGCTTTCCCCCCACACTTCCTTATTTAGTCCTTACCATTGTCACAGTGGGGACTTCACTCAGCCGGTTGTGTTCTATTGACTGAGCACTCTGATGCCAGCACCAAAAGTGGGTCTCTCCCAGATGTCCAGCCCCTTGCTCCTGATGGGAGCAGCCACAAGAGCCTCCAGTTCACAGCCCAGGTTCACTAGGTCCCAAGTTCACTGCAGGATCTGGCCATTTCGGGAGTCCAGCCAGCTTCTTCCTGAGGATGTGCTCTGGTGACTCATGACCAGACCCATGGGAGAATAATCCATAATCTACTGGCCAAAATTTAACAATAGCAGCGTTTTAATCATCTCCTAGGAGTGACAGACGTCACTGCCTCCAGGGGAAGAGGGGGGTTCTTCCACCCAGCTGCATCCTACACGAGGCCTCCCTTCCTCTCAGATGGGTGACAGGGTTGGCAGGATGGGGTGGAGGTGTGGGTGAAAGGTGGTGTCACTTTTTCACAATCAGAGAACTTGAAAGGATGCTGTAGTTTATGGGATCCTCTAAGCCATGGGCCCTAGTGTATAAAATAAGGTGTTGGACTATATGATCCCTAAGTCTCCTTGCAGTTTACAGGTTCCAGGGCTCTGAACATTCTAGAGCTCCTGTGCTACATTTGAGGTTTGCTGCTTGAGATAAACCTGGAAATTAAGGCTACAGAGTCCTAAAAAGGGGAACGATTCTTCCAGCTTATTTCCCATCAGCTGTTGTCAAAGCCACCCTTATGTCCTGGTCCCAACCAGCTTAACTTCTTTTATTTGCTATTCATTTTTCATGATCAGACACTGAAGACAGGAACTGGGACTCCTGAGAAAAGAGTACCCAGCCAAACCTTCACCTCCTGTAGGGCCCTTGCCTTCATGTCCTGGGCTTCTCGGAAGACCTCAGTTACTAAAGGTGTGGAATGCAAGGATGGCTGGAGAAGCTGCAGTGATCCAGGGCAAGATGCTATACCAGTAGCCTGTCACCTCTTTGAAGACAGCTCCCAGATCAGCATGTCCAATGTTAACCTCTCTCCACAGCTCCACCTGGATACCTGTGGGCATCTCACATTCAGTATGTTCACTGAACTCATTGTCCTGCCCTGCAAACCTGCTGTCCCTCCTGCTCTCTCCACTTTGATGCCACCAGAGGGATCATTTGTACCCTCTTTCTCTCTCCGCTTTCCTATCATCTGACCCCTTATCTTGTTTGGAAGAAATTCCAATAAGTATGAGTCTGAAAGGGGCTAGACATTCCCACACTTGCCCCCTAGTGACTGGGGCATGCTCACATGACTTAGACATGGTCATTCACACCATCCAAAGGGACTTTGGCTCCTGAGAGTGAGACAAGGCTAGAGATTACTCACAGCAGGAGTGAGGAGGGCAGTGCTGCAAGTGGCCAATCACAGGGATGCTTTGGCTTTGACCTGACCATGCTGCTCTTGTGGTGTGACTCAGGTCCCAGCCTCCTTCGGTCCCACCTATTTTCTAAGATTAGTTTTCCAGCCTTTCCGTTGATTCAGTGAGCTCTAACAAATATATATTTAATAAACTTCATTTCTTCTTAGAGAACCAGAATCAGTTTCTGTTGTTTGCAGTCCTGGCTGGTACCCTCTCCATCCCCCCAGCCTCCAAATCAGGAAGCCGGAAATCCTTCCTGACTGCCCCTTTATGGTTCACACACCACTGGTCACAGGTCCATGCCTCCTGCCCAGTAATGTCACCCCTATGGCCCCACTGCCACCCCAAACCAGGCTCTCATTACATCTGCCTATTTCTGCTGTCCCTGGGTTGATAGCTCCTCTGGCCTCTGGGCTCTTCTTAACCACAAGCACCTACTTTTGATCACACCTCAGAATCCAGGATCAGGCTGCATCGTCCATCAGGGTTTTTGGCAAAGGAGGAAAAAGAGAAAACTGGAGAAAGAAAAGATGTTCAGCAACTTTGAGTGGAGAGGGAAGAGAGAAGGCAGGCACCATAAAACAAGTGTAACTCAGTGTCCCTGTAATAACTCAGTCTGCCTGAGGTCCTGAGATTGGATGGGCTTTGCCTCTTCATTGGTACTTTTCCCTGTTTTCTGAACTCACATCAATGAGAAGTATTAATTACCCTTTAAATGGAAATAAATTAACTTAAGAAGATGCAGTTTCATCTTGCTTTTCTAGTAGCTGAGTTCCTTGAGGATGCACTAATTGATTTTAAATACAAATCAGCCTAATGCACTTGGATAGTTTGCTGGGTAATGGACATTAGTGATGACTTCCATAAAGGAAGGGCTTGGTTCCAATTCCTTTTTTCCACATATTTATCACTGTGGATCAGGTAAGCCTAATCATGGGTGGAGAAGGCCCAGCAGCACCAAACTCTTTATTTATTCATTAAATATTTATTGAGCACCTACTTTATGCCAAGGACTGTCCAAAGCACTGGGCATCCAATGATGAAAGAGACAGACTTGGTCCCTGAATGAAGCTTACAGCTGAACACATTAAAAAGCCTTTGGGAAGCTTCCTGAAGTTTCTATTCACAGTTCCCCCCCCTCCCCACCTTGCCTGGGTCTCACTGAAGCTGGCAGTTGCAGGAAGCCAGGCCCAGGAAGGACGGACCTGGGGGTAGAACATCAGAGAGTCTCATCTGGAAACACCAGGAGACTTGGAAGTTGTGAACAACCACAAAAGGAGTAATACACAGTCACGACCTTAAGGAACCCAGAGATTAGCAAGGGAAGGGGAGTAAGCTATTCATATAACTGTGATACAAGGTGGAAAATGAAAAATGACTTGGGTGCCAAGGGAAGGCAGGGAGGAAGAGATCACATTTACTTTGGAGGATGGGAGTCTTGAGGGCATCATGGAGGAGGTGGCATTTACAACAAATTAGACCAATGACAAATCCACCAAATCACTTCACAGCTTGGATGTGGTCATTCCAAAACTGGTATCCCAGATAAAGTCTTTTTACCGTCCTTGACCTAGAAGTGTGCCTAAAGCTGCCAAGAGGGACCTTCTGGAAAGGGCATGCCAGGTGGAGTAATCAGTATAGACCCAAGTCATGAGAAAGGACCTGTGTGTTCGGAGAACTCTGAGAAGTCTCATGTAGCCAGAGTCTAGGGCTCTGTGTGGGGTGTGTAGCTGGAGAGTCTCTCTCCAAGGTATGTCAAGGATAGGGGGATGAAAGGTCTAAGATTGCAAGGAGCGGACACTTGCACTGGAAAGCTGGGGTTGGGACGGAGTACCTGCTCTCCCTGGAGGAGGGTCTCCCCAGCCAAGGGCCTGCATGGGCACCATTCCTATTTCCAACACCCAGTGGACACTGGTTGTGCCGAGGGAGGGAATGTCCATCACACTCTTGGTAAATATTTAGACACCTGAAGTTTTGAACAGATAACATTTCAGAGCTTGCTTTATGCTTGTATAGCATCTAATATGGGAGCAGAAAGGCTTCTCATTCATTGCTTCCTGGTTAATATGAGGGAGCTTTCTCCAGCCAGGCAAACATTTACAGCCGCAGGGGCTAAGCCCAGCCCTGATAATGGCCTGAAGGTGGCCAGAGAGGAAAGCCAAATGCTCCGATTGCCTGTTTGCAGAGGAAGCAGCAAAGAAAATATCCCACAGGGGCTGTGGGCCCTCAGCACTGGAGGGATTCTGTGGTCTGTGATAGTTCCACAGGGATTACTGTACACACACAACACATCGTATACAGACCGTCGCAGTGCTAAGGTCTCAGGAGACAGAAGAGCTGATGGCTGGTTAATGAATTCTCCCCCAGCAAGTCAATCAGACAGGCGCCAGCTGCCCCCCAGCTGGCCTATTAAGTGGGCTCAGCACGGGTCTGCCAGCGAGTGTTTGAGAAATTAAAGTGACATTGCTAAGTGGGTGCACATAACTACCTCCCACCTCTCTTTGTGCCTGAGAGTCCCTGCACTGCAGGAATAATGCATGAGCGCGTGTTCGTGTTCCTCCAGAAACTTACTTCAAACTGCCTGCCACATGGAGTCAGCCTGCGCCCAGGTTCAAGGGCAGTGGGGCAGGCTCCTGAGCCCCTCCTGTGTCCACTGCCCTGGCGAACCCCTGCCCCTCAGACTCCTCTGGACCCTGGAAGGAAAGCAGATGGTACCCCGCTGGGGGCGCTGAGGCCAGAGTTGCAGCGCCCCATCCCTGCCCCTCCGGCTTGTGCCCATTTCCTCCCGACGGGGTCATCCAGACTTCACTTGCCCCTTTGTGAGCCTGCTCACATCCTGACCTCCGTGTGTGTTTTCACTTTCCCCAGACCTCCATCTCTAGGTTTTGGAGGCCCTGTTTTCACCCAGCATGGGGGACCCTGCTGGAAAGGCCCAGGCCTGGCTTACCCTGGATGGGGCCCAACACCGGCATCCTCCCCTCTCTTTTCCCCTTCCCATCCCTCCTCCCTCTTAATCCCTCCCCCTCCTCCTCTCCTTTCCCCCTCCCCCCACCAGGCGGCTGCGCTGCGCTGGAAACCACAGGAAGGGGCTGGGTTGGCTTTGGCAGCAGAGGCTGAAAGCTGGAGGTGGGGAAATCAGGAAACCCAGGCTTGATTCCAACGTGAATTGGAAATATCCCCAACAGCCAGGGCATTAGATAAATAAGGCTCCAAAAACCTGTGACTGGCAAAGTATTTTTTTAATTTCCGTTAAATTTTAAACTGTTGGTTTTGAAGCACAGTCCTACCAATGAGCAGCAATAAATCTTTTTCTTAATTCTTATAAATATAGTATGTGGTCATGGGGAGGAATCAAAATAATATAAAACAGTATAAAATGAAGCAAATTGTTAGCAATTTCCTAGGGCAATTAGGTTTCAAAGAAACAAAATTCAGGATTGAAATTGCAGAACTCGAGTAGAATCTGGGGGGTGTGTTTGGAATGCAGAGGAGGAGTGTGTGTGCGCATGTGTGTGTATGGGTGTGAGCACAGGCCGTGAGTCACTAACACAGGCTCTGCTGTCAACCAGATTCCAGCTCCTCTTCCTAACTACGTGGCAAGTTGGGTGATTTGCTTCACTTTTTGGTGCCTGGTTTTATCATTTGTAACTTGCGAATAATTACAATGGTAATTATTCTCCTACACGGTTGTGGAGATTCGGCTATTTTTCAGCTCACAAAACATCTGTGAACCTGCAACAGGTGCTGTGAATCCTGCTTACCTGTGCCTCAGTCCCACCCCCTTCCAGAACCAACGGTAATTCCATTAACTCCTTGTGCGCATGTACTGCCATTTGGTTTATAACCCACGGCACAGACGTCCCAGGAAGCAGACATATGACCCCCAAAGAGGTGAAGAAACCCGGGAGCAACCCCTTGTCTAAGATCCTGGAACTATACGTGCCAGAGCTGGGCCCAGACCCCAAATGGCGTGAGTTTTCCGGTGCTCCCGTGGGGACACCTGTGGCTGCCTGAGCGGTGAGCACGTGACGCTGAGCAGAGGAAGGGCCCCTGCAGATCCCCTTGTGGCCCCCCACCCCCATCCGCACCCCAGGAGTCTGGCCTTGTGATTTTGACATGACCACTGGGACAGCAATCAGGCCTCTTGCCTTGGGCTCAAGCCACACGTCTCAGGGGCAGAAGCATCTTGGTCAAGTGTCTCAAGTTTCCTCCCCTTCTCCTCATTGAGCTCTTATAGTTTTCATCAATCTAATCACTTGTTATTTTGTATTTTTAAAATGTATTGCTTTTCCTTTTTACAAAAGTGATACCTGTGGAGTATGGAAAGTATAAACAAGCAAACAGAAAGTGAAAATAAATATCACAGTAGAATTGTTTTCTGCTTTCCTGGAGTGTCCCTTCCGGCCCCCAACTTGACCAGCAGTGCCACCGATATCACAGAATCTTCAGCCAAGTATGACTGTCAGCCCATCCCAGCTTCAGCAGCAAGCTGATATCATGTGAAGCTTTTCAAGATTCACAGGATTTTTTTTTTTTTCGGTACGCGGGCCTCTCACTGTTGTGGCCTCTCCCGTCGCGGAGCCCAGGCTCCGGATGCGCAGGCTCAGCGGCCATGGCTCACGGGCCCAGCCGCTCTGCGGCATGTGGGATCTTCCCGGACCGGGGCACGAACCCGTGTCCTCTGCATTGGTAGGCGGACTCCCAACCACTGCGCCACCAGGGAAGCCCCTCACAGGATTATTGATTACAATGATTTCGAGCTGCAGATGACTAACAAGACAACAGCATGACTTATTGTTTTTAAAGCTGCTGCTCCTTAATTTAAAATGAAGTTAAGAACTCCACCCCCCATGTGGAATTTGACAAAAATTCTCAGAAAAGTCGATATGGTCTGTGGATCTGAAAGTGTCTCACAGCATCAGCTCTAAGTTTCTTTGATATGCTATCAAGAATGGAAACCTGTAGAGTTTAACAAACTGTTACCGTGCGTCAGAGAACTCAAAGACCAGTAGGGAGAGAGAGGCACATAACATGGGGTTACAATGGGGGACATTGAGTGTCATGATAAAGATGTTTACCAAGGGCTGTGGGAGCACCAGGACGGGGCACTGCACTTCCTGCAGAGGAAAGAAGATCTGGTGCAGCTTTACTGAGGAGCTGGACATTGAGAGGGAACTTGAAGGAACTTCAGGAGTTGGTTGGGCAAAGAAAGGATGGCAGGAAAAGAGGTGTGGCAGGTATGGCCAGGGCATAAAGGGCGGGGAAGGTGGAAGGGGTGGGGTGTGAGACAGAGTGGGGAGGGGTCCGCAGGATCAAGAGATGAGGCTGAAGGAGGGATTGGGATTCTGTTATGAAGTACCTCGTGTGCCATGCTGGAGATTGGGGTCTTCATGGGTCCGGGTCCCAGGACCCCGACCCTCGTCTGTTTGTGAATTCCTGGATCTGTTGCAGGTAGGATGGAGATAGAAGCGCTCAGCCTCACAAACCCCCAGGGGAAGCGTGCTGGGCAGGTTGGCTTGGGCAGGAAAGGGAGGCTGGGTCCTCCTCACTTGCACTTTTACCAATCCCATTCAGAGTTTCTTCTGGAAAGTTCCTGTGTTTCTGTTACCAAGTGTCTGTCTTCAGCCAAGTTGCTTATGAATATTGAAACACACACACAGAGCAAAGGGAAACAATTAGTTCACTTTTTATTCTAAGAGTTTTAATATGAGAACTTGGGACTGTAGGAAAATACTACTTAGGAGACAAGGAAAGATAGATAGAAGGTGAGCAGGTAGTAAATAGGCACAAGCAAGGAAGTAAAACCGAATCACCTCAGAGACGTGTGTTGACTTTTGGCCTTTTAGAAGATTTTCTGCTCCTCTCTGACTTGGGGATGATGGAAGCAGAGAGGAGAAAGCTGGCTCTATCACTACACTAGGTACTTGCATTTTTCCTGGATGAATTTTGGCCCTCTGGGTTCTGTTTTTTTTTTTTTTTTTTCAGATTTAAGACTTTTATTTTTTCACACCCAAGCAAGCCTGGGCCGTTGACCCTTCCTGCACCCAAGCCCCCTACCCTTCACTCCGCGCCTCAGGAATACCTAAGCTTTGGCAGTGGCCTTGTAATGGGTCAGAGTGCGGGCGGATGGGTCAGTGGTGCTAGTCCACCTGGGCATCTAGTAATGAGTAATGAGGCAGCCAGTCAGCGGGGCCCGGGTAGTGGCATTCTAAGATCTGACAGTAGGTTGGGGAGTATTGACGGCGACTTTTTGGTCTGCGCTTGCTATCACCGCGCGACGGTGAGAAATGTTTCAGCAGTTGTAAAAGCCCTGGGCCAGTAGGTAAGCAGAAGGGATAGCAGAGCTAGGCCTCCTTCTACTCAGCCCCTTTCCCTGCCTGGCGCCTCTCACCCTCCGACCACTCACAACCCAGCCAGTCAGGAAGGAGCCAGAAGCCACGGAAACAGCTGGGCCTGCTCAGCTGCAGTGATCCCAGACCAGCTGATCCTCGCCCTCTGAGCTGTTGCACCTGTCTGGGCTGCAGGGGGTGGAGGTGAGCTGGAGAAGGCTTCACACCGGCACAGGGCTTGCTGGGTACAGGAGGAGTCAGGGTCCTGGCCACTCCAGCTCCCTGGCCCTGGCCTCTAGTATCTGTGGCTGCAAACAGGACTCTGCAGGTGACTCTCCCGCCCTCACTCCTGGCTTCCCTGGGGCATGGTGTGTGGTGATGGGCTGTGGGAGGAGGACAACGGAATGGCATCAGGATGTCACCTCTCTGGCCAGCGGGGGTAAGAAGCCAATGACCAGGACTCGCTTCTGGTTACTGCCGAGTTTTCCTCTGAAATCAACTTTATTCCTAGAATGTTTAGAAGGAGATACAGATAGGAGGAAGAAAACAGGTCCTGACTGGTGTGACCAGATGCCCCCCATGTCCCAGGCTCCGGGAATGCAAAGACGAGTAGGACCCGTCTCTCTAAGAGCGCTGTGTGCTTTATGAGCACTTTATCCCTCCCCCTCCCCAGGACCCCTGGAAGCCAAGGGGAGGTACCTCTCTCACCCAGCACCAGAGGCTGAGTCTGCTCAAATCCCAGCATCCTGACATTCGGCGTATCTACCTGTGCTCCTCCCTGGACAGCCAGAGCCTGAGGATTTTCCATTTCACTAGAGCCCAGGAATAAGATTGAAGTGGGAGGTCCCATCTCCGCGATGTGCCCTCGTTTATCCATGCCTGATGAACCAAAGAGCACATCCTAAACTACAGCTCTACATACATAGGTATTTTACAATGTGGAATATGTTTCTCAAGAAATAACAAACTGGATGCAGAGTTTTTGAAGTCTAAATTTGCTTCTTAAACCTATGATTTTCAATTTCCCTGGCCACTGTCCAAAAAATAACCTTCCTTATTCTCCTCTTCTCTTCCTGCTTCTCCCTCCCTCCCCATTAGCAGATGATATCACTTCAAGGTCATTTTGTCACCCTCCAATGATCCAATATTTGGCATAAGTTAGTCTTATGCATAGGCAAGAACATATCATAAAAAAGTATCTTGGGGCCACCACTTATTATCGGATGACCTTGGACAAGGTAATTAATGTCATCAGTTTCATCATCTGTAAACTAGAGGTAATAATAGTCCCTGCCTCTTAGGTGAGTAAGGAGTAAATGTGACAGTATAAGTAGAGAGATAGTGCCTGGCACATAGTAAATGCTCAATAAAACATTGCCTGAGCTGAGGCGGCCGAGATTTCTCTGACCTCAGTTGCAGGTGGATGCTGTTTCCCTTCTTCTGGGAGGGCGAGTGTCTACCTTCTCATCTCTCCCAGCTTCCCCTTCACTCCACCCACAGGGCTCCAGCAGAAAAGGTAGGGAAATCTGACACTCAGAGCCCATATCGAGGGTTTGCAGGGACAAGATCTGGGGGCAAGACATTCCTGGTTACTTTTTCTTCCGAGTCACCACCAACAACAGCCAGGCCCAGGACAGGCCAGGACCTTGACTTGGGAAAGTGGACCCCCCACTCTGAAGTCCCCATCCTCTCATATTTGCCCCATCTTTTCCCTCTTCCTGAAACATCTGCTCACACTGTTTTGCCTTGTTCTTGGCCTCCCGGTTCGTCATATATCCTCTATCCCCGTGCTCTCCCTGCTGGTTTTTGTCAAGCTCGGAATGGTGATACAGATCCCTAAGCGATGGCCTGCATAGCAAGAGGCCTGTGCTCTTGCCCTGATGCTCGCCCCTCCCTGCCTCTCTCATCCTACTCACCTCATGGATACCCACTCTCTGCCAGGCACCTTGGTGGATGCCAGGGGCAAGATGGTGTCATGGACAGACATGGTTCCTGCTCCCATATAGTTCAGTCACCCCATATGAGCTGTGGGAGAGTCCACAGCTCTCGAGCTGTTTCCTTCCTTTCATGCCTTGCTCTGACACCCAGGTGTTCTCCATCCTGTGATTTCTTGTGGCTGAGCTGCTGTCCGAGGCCTGAACGCCACAGAGGCGAGACTGTGTAATTTTAGTTGCAGCCCAAGAATGATCAGACTCAGTGCCCATCCCTCCTGCAACTATAAAATACCACTCCCCCAAGACTAATTGATTCATGTTCTCTGTTTAAATCATAACCAAAAGCAAGCCCCAACTGGCCGAATCCCAAACCTCCTCCCTCTATGGAAACCAGCCCTGCAGTGGAGTCTAATCGATCCCTGCCCCACCCAAGACAGGGTCTCCCCCAGGGCAGTGTCCTCAGCAGGACCCCTCGCTTAGGCTCATCTTGGAGCAGTGAGGCTGTTTTCTGAAGTCCGTGTTCTCCCACAGGCAGCCTCCCTCAGCAGAAAGAATCAGCACCTGCCTTCCACGGTGTGTCTCCTGTGTGTCAGGACAACCCACTAGGCTTTCCAGGAGGTCATCAGGAGTGGCTTAGCCCCTGGAAGGGGGTCTTCCGGGCTTATCTTGAACCAGTATTTGCATAATAAGCGTTCTGCCTTTATTTAAATTCTATGTTATAAATCATTAAAAATAGCAACACGCTATAATGATGTATGTACTCACACTTACGAGAATGAGGATACAAGTTGTCTATATGAAAAACTATCACCCTCACATTTTGATGGGTGACTCTGGGGGCTGGAGGCTGTGGAGAATTGGCTGGTGATTCTCAAGACCACCGTCCACGATAAGCTTCCCTGGAAGGGACACTGGGGAAGAGCTCAGATGTGGTGGACACAAACCAACAGCTAGAAGGGCCTGAGGCGTGAGTGCTGTTTTGGGCAAGTCCGTCACCCCTCTGGGCTTCGATGGCCTCATATGTAAGCTGAGATACAAGTTCCCGCCCACTCACGACTCTTGAGAATCAAATCAAATCAAACCAAGTAACAGACATAAAAGCCTTTTGTGAGGAGCCAAGTTCTGTGTAAATGGAGGCTCGTGGTGTTGTTGTTTTAACTGCAACCCGGTTACCCACACGAAACGCGGCTGAACCCCCGGAGACACCACGGAGCAGGTTCTCCCCAGATTCCCATCCACAGCTCCTCCCCTTGCGCTCCCAGCCCCGCCCACCCAGCAGCTCCCGCAACTGGACTCACAGCGCACATCAGCTTAGGTCAAGACCGCAGATATCCCTTGGAATTCACCGTGCCAAACCCAGTTTGTTCCGACTCCTCTTTTCAGTGTGAATGTGAGTGCGCATGTGTCCAGGCATTAGGTGGCAAAGGCGGTGGGCAGGACTGGGTTTGCTTATTGTAATCCCTATAGCTGTGACTCAGCCAGAGTTCAAGCCTCACTAAAGCCCAAGTTTGCAGCCAGATCCCCAAGCCCTCCACAGCCAGCAGCCTGGGAGCCCATCACTTCAGAAATCTTCACCAATGGCTTGGTGTCCTGAGGGCATCTGCAGGGACAGCTACAGACACCCCCTCACCTGACACAACAGGCCCTCAGTCCTGTTCTTGCTGTTCTTACTCAAGAGGGTTCCGGGGCTGGAGGGGGTTTCAGGATGCCGCCGCGCTCCCTTTGATTTTACAGATGGGAATCAGACACTGCCCGGGGAGAGGGGTGACTGGACCCGGGGCAGAGATAAGTTTGTGGTTGTGAGAATCTGACCTGCCAGACTATGCTGGGTTGAATAGCACCCCGACTCCCCCGCCAACAATAATTCATATCCACACAGTACCTGTGAACGTGACCTTATTTGAAAATTGGCTCTTTGCAGATATCCTTTTT
Source organism: Mesoplodon bidens (assembly GCF_964165515.1). NCBI lineage: Eukaryota > Metazoa > Chordata > Mammalia > Artiodactyla > Ziphiidae > Mesoplodon > Mesoplodon bidens. Next base: position 109,568,620 of record NC_138161.1, on the reverse strand, counting down.
TTTTTTTTTTTTTTTTGCGGTACGCGGGCCTCTCACTGTTGTGGCCTCTCCCGTTGCGGAGCACAGGCTCCGGACGCGCAGGCTTAGCGGCCATGGCTCACGGGCCCAGCCGCTCTGCGGCATGTGGGATCTTCCCGGACCGGGGCACGAACCCGCGTCCCCTGCATCGGCAGGCGGACTCTCAACTACTGCGCCACCTGGGAAGCCCTGCAGACATCCTTAATTAAGGTGAGATCATACTGAATTAGACTGGGGCCTAAATCCCATGATGTCCTTATAAGAAGGCCACGTGGAGAAAGACATGCAGGGAAGACGGCCAGTGATGGTGGAGCAGTGGAGTGGTGCAGCTGCAAGCCGAGTATGCCGGAGAGGGACGCCACCACCTAAGCTGGATGAGGCAGGAAGGAGTCTTCCCTAGAGCACTTCAGCGGGAAAACAGCCCTGCTGACACCTCAATTTCAGACTGCTGGCCTCCAGAACTGGGGGAGAATATATTCTTGTCGTTTTAAGCAACCCAGTTTGTGATGCTTTGTTACGGTGGTCCTGGGGACCAAACACAGAAGCCGAGGCTCTTTCTGTCGTTTCCTGTGGAAGCAGAATCAGTCCTCAATGCACCCAGGGCTGAGGGCTGAGCTGAGCAGTTCCCATGCATTGTCTCATTCAGTCCTCATCCCAGGCACATCAGGAATGTATTACTAATCTCACAGCAGCTCTATGAAGGAGGGTACTTTTCATTCTTTTTCATTGTAGTTTTGAGTAGTAATACAGTCACATAACACAAAAACATAAAAGCAACTAAAACGTATGATCCACAGTGAAAAGTCTCCTTCTAGCTCACCCCATGCCAATTCTCTGTTCTGGGGGTAGCCATTGTTACCACGTTCTTCCAGAGCTATTCTACAGGTAAACCTGCAGATCAGCTAAAACCTTCTCCCTCCCACACACACCTTTCTAAAAAACAAAGTATAATAAACTATACAGAGGGTTCTGTGTCTCGCTCTTCACTTATCAATGCATCTTGGTGCTTCCGTCTTCATCTCGGCAACACTGGATCCCACCTTCTTGAAACGTCCCCTTTCTGTGACCCCTTTCTCTCCTGGTCTTCCTTTCACCTTATTGGTCATCCTTGGCAGGGTCTTTTGCTGGCCCCTCTTGTCTTCCCTACTCTAAATGTTGGTGAGCTTCTAGCCACTGCTAAAGACCACCCCCCTCCCTCTCTCCCTAAGCCACCTCTCTACTAAAGCACTATAAGCATAAATGTTATACATTGAATGTTTGTGACTACCCCTCCCCCAATTCATATACTGAAATCCTAACCCCCAGTGTGACAGGGCCTTTGGGGGTGCTTAGATCATGAGAGTGGAGCCTTCATGAATGGAATTAGTGCCTTTGTGAAGGGACCCCAGAGAGCGTTCTTGCCCCTTCCACCATGTGAAGACACAATGAGAAGACAGCCATCTATGATCCGGGAAGTGGGTCCTCACTAGTTACCGAACCTGCTGGTGCTTTGATCTTGGACTTCTCAGACTCCAGAAGGGTGAAAAATAAGTGTTTGTTGTTTAAGCCACCCAGTCTAAGGTATTCTTATTATAGCATCCCAATGGTCTAAGATGGTAAGTAAGCTTATACTTACTTATAAGTTGCTGGCTCCCACGTTTGAACTCCAGATCGGACCTCTGCAGAGCTCAATCTGCCACAGTCATTACCTCCTCATTTGGCTGTCTTACCAATATCTCAAAACGTACACAATCAGTTAGAAATCTTGACCCCCAAATTGTTCTCTCCATCAGTCCTCCCCCATATCAGTAAGTGGCACCCACTTTCACTCACTGGCTCAGGCAACCAGTGGGTGACCCTACCAACCCACACACATGTACACACACCCCATTCCCACTCCACCCACAAATCCTGGGGATTCCACCCCCTGAGGATACTCAACTCTGTCTACTTCTCCCCATCTCCACTGCCATCACCACGTCTCCTGGGACTCCTGTAGCAGCCTCCTGCCTGGTCTCTTCACTTCCATTCTTAAGTGCCACACGACTCCCACTCCATCTCCACAGTGGCCAGCGTGATCATCTTGACACTTCAGTGAGTGTCCTCAGTCTTAGAATACAATCCAAATTCCTTCCTGACTACCAAGCCCTGCAAGATAGGACTCCTGCTATCGGTCTAGCCTCACCGGATGCCATCCTCCCCTCGCCCAGCCCCAGTGGTCTTCCTTGAGTTTCTTGGTAGAACCGAGCTCTTTCTGGCCCCCGAGGCTTTGCGTGTATGCTCTTTACCTGGCAAGCCCTGCTTGCTCTTGTTGACTCCTCTTCCTCTGAGGTTCAGCTTAAGTGTCGCCTCTCGGTGAGACCCTCCTTGAATCCCCTGTTATTCTCCATCTCAGCTTGTGATTTCTTTCCTTCCTAACACTTATGGGTGTGATGGTGATTATGTTGATATAAATTTGATTTTTTATTCTACCTCCCCGACATGTAAACTCCATGATGGCAGGGGCCATGTCTATCTCATTTACCACTGTATCCCTAGAGCCTAGCACCCTGCCTGACACATAGTAGGTCTATCAATGAAGGTCCATTAAACAAATCCCCCCCTTTTTTTTAACAGATGGAGTAACTGAGGGTTAGAGTGACTGAATTACTTGCCCAAGGCCACACGGCAAGTATGTAGTAGAGCCAGGATTGGACACCAAAGCAGCCTGAGTCGAGAGTTGGAATTAATATGCGAGAAGCTGTGTCGATGTGGACATTCAGATGTTACCTACCTTCAGAGAAGGAATAGAATCCCACACACTTTTTCTTCTCTTGGGGGCAACGTGAAAAGCTCTAGTTTTTAGTACTGGGTGAGGGTAAGGGCATGGGGTGGGGGAGATGGTGAGGCTTACGGGCCATAGGTTTTGTCAGGCCGGCAGATGGGGCAGGGGAGACAGCTGTCCTCAAACTTCCCACACTCTCATTGCAGTGGGAACCAGACCTCACCAAAGGCTATGTCTCCCCATCACTGTGTCAGTTACACCAATCAGGAAGATCAGGGAACTGGGGAGGTTGCCCTGATGGTAATTTATTGCTTGCTTTTAGAGCCTGCTGCTTCTGCTAGGAATAAGAGAGACTATTTCAGAACTGTGGGTTAATAGAGAAAGAGGTTTCATCACTCTCACAGAAAGCTTGAGCCATTTAAATATTCAGCTCCTTATCACCAGAGATCTCTGCAAAGAGTATGGGCTAGGTATGGTGAGGGAAGCTCAGCGGGGCCTAGACATCAGAGTCCACTCTGGGTACCATTGTCTCTGCAGTGCCCCCCACAAACATTTGTTTACCAAACAGTTACTTTTCCATCTCTACATGAATTGCCTTCCTCCCCTTTGAGGTCCTAAGCCACTACCCCCAACAGCTTTTTTTTTTTTAATTGGCATATAGTTGCTGTACAGTGTTGTATAATTGCAGGTATACAATGTGGTAATTCACATTTTTAAAAGGTTACACTCCATTTATGGTTATTATAGAATGTTGACTATATTCCCTCTATTGTACAATGTATCCTTGTAGGTCATTTTGTACCTAGTGGTACCTCTAGGTACAAACCCCCTACCCCTATATTGCTCCTCCCCCCTTCCCTCCCCCCACTAGTGGCCACTGGTTTGTTCTCTGTGTCTGAGAGTCTGCTTCTTTGTTGTTATACTCACTAGTTTCCCAATATCCTCTTTTATCTTTAGCTGAAGATGATATTTAAGGTGAGAGATTCAGCCATTTTGGTGAGCTACTCAGTTCTCCTGGGTCTCTCCCATGTATACATGTTATTAAACTTTTGTTTGATTTTCTCCTGTTAAAAATAATAAATATATAAATATTCACCTCTTTCCTTCTTGTTGAAAAAGGTCTGCCTTTGTTAAGCAATTTGACTATAAGAGGGGCCATTGCAGGTGGGGAGCAGGGAATGGGGAAGCTGGGTGGTCCTTGAGAGCCATCCCTTGAGCTGCATCCACAGGAAGGATTGAACTGGCAGGGGGGGGCTGTGCACAGAGATGTTTTCCTCTGGGCCAGCAGACAGGAAGTGCATTGTGTGCTAGGGAAGTGCATGTCCTTCCTTTCTTTCTTCCCTGTGCTCATATGGAGAATTTTCATAAGCACATCCCTTCCCCATTAAGGGCCTAGAGGAGTGAGGGGTGAGGACAGGGGAGCATAGCTGTTCCTACAACTTTTTTCGTTTCCGTAAAAGAATTTTTTTTTTGGAAATATGAAATTCCCACAGAAAACAGCACCTATGATAAATCTCCTGAATGAGATTGTTATTCACTAAATATTCACTCCTCACCTTGACTTTCCTGAGATGAGCCAATTTCCCCACTGCCGTTGGGTTTGGCCACGTGACATGCTTTGGCCAATGAAACGTGGGCAGCAAAGGACAGCTAGTTCCCAGCCTAGACCTTAAGAGACCTGTGTATTTTCTTTCACCCCCCTTCATCCTGGCTTCCACCTTAAAAGAACATGCCTCGGAGAGCTGCCAGTTAATGGAGGAAGAGAGACATGTGGAGTGGCCCTGCCCTCATCCTGCAGCTTAGAGCCAAGGCCAGCCCAGCCCAACCCAGATCTCTACCCACAACAAGCCAGCAGGAAATAAATACGTACTGCCTGCCACTGGGTATGGGGGTGGTTTGTTATGGCAATAGCCAGCTGATACGTTAAGTGCACAGCCTAGTAAATTTTCACCGAGTGAATACACATTTGCAGCTAGCACACAGATCAATAGAATATCACCACACCTGAGAACTGAGAAGTCCAGCCCCCTTGGTACCCAATCCAGTTCCTACACCCTTCTCCAGGTAACCACTAACCTGACGTATGGCATAGAAGAATTTTGTCTGTTTTCTTACTTTTAATAACGGAAACATTGTAAATCAACTACACCCCAATAAAAATTCTAAAAATAAAAAAAATAAAAATAAATAAAGGAAACAGGCAGAATAAACTCATTTGTGTCTGGCTGCTGTCATTCAAAACCACATTTGTAGGATTGATCCCTATATTGTTGCCTGTGGCAGTGGTTCGTATATTCCCATTGTTATGTTGCGAATATACTATCATTTATTCCCCCATTCTATTGTTATGGGCATTTGGGTGGTTATCTGTTTTCACCTGTTATGAATAGCATTGCTACGAATACTCTTGTGCATGTCTTTTGGTGAACATGTATACACATTTCTGTTAGATCTATAGTAGGAGTGAAGTTATATATAAAATATGTATATATTCAGCTATAGTAGATACTACCAAACTGTTTTCCAAAGTTCTTGTGCCAATTTAATTTATTGGCAGCTTATGAGAGTTCTGGTTGCTCCACATCCTTGCCAATACTAGGTATTTCCCATCTTTTAAAATTTGGTCATTCTGATGGGTGTGTTCTCAGATTTCATACTGATTTTAATCTGCATTTTCCTGATGACTAATAACTTAAGTCATTTTTTTCGTAAGCTTACTGGCCATTTGGATATTCTCTTTTGTAAAGTGTCAAGTCTTTTGCCTATTTTCTTCTGGGCTTTCTGTCTTTTTCTTATTGAGTTACAGAAGTTCTTTATATATTTTGGACACTAGTTCTACATGTATTACAAGTATCTTCTTCCACTCTGTGGGTTGCATTTTTACTTTCTCAGTAGTGTCTTTTCATGAGCAGAGTTTCTTAATTTTAATAAGCAATTGACCCTAGAACAACTCAGGTTTGAACTACATGGGTCCACTTATATGCAGATTTTTTTTTCAATACATATACAGGTAGTACTATGTTTACAATCCATGGATGATTGAATCCTGGGAAGCAGAATCCAAGGATATGGAGGGCTGCCTGTGGGACTTCAGCTTATGCAGATTTTGGCATCTATGGTGAGTTCGGGAACCACGCCCCCATGGATACTGAGGGACGACAGTGATCCAATTTATCAATTTTATTATTTATGATTAGTGATTTTTTGCCCTGTGGAAGGGATTGTTACCTACTCCAAGGGCATGAAGATATTCTCCTGCGTTTTATTCTAAAGTTTACTGATCTATAACTCAATTGGGATTGATTTCTGTGTGTGGTGAGAGGTAGGGGTTAAAATACTTCTTTTTCCTAGATGAATATCCAGTTGACCCAGAAACATTTAATTGTAAAGGCCATCCTTTCCCTTCTGCACTGCAGTGTTGCTGGTTTTTTTTCCTGTTTTTTGTTTGTTTGTTTGTTTTAATTTGGGAATTGAAAAAAGCCATGGTTTAGAAAACATGCTTTCAAACTAATGAACTAGATTCACATGCTAACTTTCATGCCCTCACTATGGATTTGGGGTGAGTTACTTCCTACCTCTGATTCTGAGTTTCCTCACCTATATTTGAGAGTTATGAAGCTTTTCATCTCAGACATCAAATGGAAAAGGCACGAAAAGCACTTAGTACAGCGCCTGGGAGTGAAGGCTCAATAAATATCTGCTGTTACTATTACCACGACAAGTACCATATTCCTGATGTTTGTTAGCACAACTAAGTCAAATGGGATTTTTCAGATCTGGGAAACAAATTTGTTGTCTGTGCTCAGTTGTTTCCGCATCTCTGTGAGACCCGTTAAAGACCAGTCTCCACTCCGGGCTGACTTTGTATTCCTCTGTCTCCCTAACCAGAGTCAGGTACTCACCCCCTCTAGGACCCTTACTATTTCCAGCCTTTGCTTTCCTGGGCTTTCTATGAAATCAACAACCTCCCCGCATTATTTACTACCACTGCAATTCACTGCTGCTCTGCCTTTGAACCCGTAGACCCAGCTTCCCCAGTGAGCTGGCATCTCTGAACATACTTTTCTGGTTTGTTTGTGACACCCAGCCAGCTGCTGGCCTGTCCAGCAGAGAACCAAAAGACGCTTTTTTAGGACAACATCCTGTCTTTGTGAAATTGCCTTGTAGAGAAACAGCTGTGAAAGAAGGCTGCTTGGCCCAGGTCTCTGGCAGCAAAGTTTTAACTCAATGCAAATCACGGATAAAATAAACATCAGACATTTCACACATTAACCCGGTTCGAGTTATGTGATCCTGCTGATTAAAAATGTCTTCTTGGCACTTCCCGTCAGCAAGTGGAATTAATGCTCTTGCTGAAGCTGGAGAGACTAAATTGGAAATAAGTTCCCTGTGGTTTGGCTTCTGTCTACGGAAATGTCAATGGTTTATTTGAGCTTTAGGAAGCTGCAAATGTCACCATTTTTGATTTTCGAGATCAGGTTAAATGTTTGTCAGGATAGATGTAACTAAAATGGTCTGATCTTCCACAATCTGCACGGAAGACATTGCTCAAGCTGGGGTGTGTACCTTCCTGGCATATCGTTCATGTATTTGGTTCATCCACAGATAGGAAGTTGCATCGCACCAGGTCCTCTGCTAGGGGCAGGTGGTAAAAAGATAAATGTTCTACCTTTCAAAATCCTTTCACTTAGACTGTAACACTTAATTCACAATATTTTGTACGATAGATATTTCTAGGACGAAAGCTGTGTTGTCTTTAAAGATTTTAACGTCATGCCTGTGTTTGTACTCTGAATTACCAAGACATTTGCCTCGGCCTGCTGCCTTGGGGCAACTTTCCCTGGGTGACAACTGCATAGCACATCCTTGCTGAGAAGGGCTTCTCAGTTGGCTTTATCGTTAATGTTTTCTACTTTGGTTCCCACCAGGGAGCATCTATTTAGTCCCGATATTTATAAGCTAAATCAAGTATACATAAGTTGGTGTCCAAAATCTGCTTGGTCTAGTTACCTGAAATCTGAAGCAAGATGAGAATGCCTTTTACATTAACCTTGGAGATATTTAGTAATCCTATCACTTTCAATGGAGTGAGCATTTATTGGGAACTATTCATCAGATGTCAAAGCCAGTCCCTTTTGCTTTCTTCATTATATATATATATATATATATATATATATATATACATACACACACACATGCACATATATATGTGCATGTGTATGTATTTCTTTTTTAAATTAAATTTAATTAATTAATTTTTTATACAGCAGGTTCTTATTGGTTATCCATTTTATACATATGAGTGTATATATGTCAATCCCAATCTCCCAATTCATCACACCACCACCACCACCCCACCCCCGCCACTTTCCCCCGTATTTCTAATTGTAAAGATTCTCGTGCCATGGTTACAAGTCTGTGGCATTAAATCATCAGTTAATTCATGAAACAGAATTTTATGTTTTCAAAAATATTTTTTGCCAAATCTGGTTCTTTGTGTCACAGATTATCTTTTTGCAGCATCTCTTGAGACCAGCAGTTTCCCCAAGCTTTTTTTGAAAGAGCATCTATCAGTAAAAAAAGTTTAAGTATCCCTTCTCATCACGTTTTGTTTGTTTGTTTGTTTACCAATTATACACACAAAGAGAATGTGGAGTAAAGACCCCTCCATTCTAGGATAAAGAAGATGTGAGATATATATATATATATATATATATATAAAGGAATACTACTCAGCCATAAAGAAAGAATGAAATAATGCCATTTGCAGCTACATGGATGGATCTAGAGATTATCACACTAAGCAAAGTAAGTCAGAGGGAGAGACAAATACCATGTGATATCGCTTATACGTGGAATCTAAAATATGACACAAATGGACTTATCTATGAAACAGAAACAGACTCACAGACATAGAGAACAGACTTGTGGTTGTCAAGTTGAGGCGGGGAGAGAAGGATTGGGAGTTTGGGATGGGCAGAGGCAAACTATTATATATAGAAATGGACAGACAACAAGGTCCTACTGTCTAGCACAGGGAACCATATTCAATATTCTGTGATAAGCCATCACAAAAGACAACAGTAGCCAGATTAAAACAGCATAAACCATCACGCAGGACCTTGCCCCTTTTCCTCTGATGCTCCCTCCCCTGCCCCCTGGAGGAGTGAAAGAGCAACCCCCTTCCGCATTTCCTTTTACAGGTCCTCAAGCCATGAGTTAGGCCTGAGACAGGGGAGAGAACAATTCTTTAATTGGATGTGAGTTTGAAGTTTTAATGTAGACTGGCCTGAACTTTTTAATACCTGATCACAAGATCGTTCATAGAACTGAAAGTAACCAAAAAGTTAAGGTTTCTGTCTGAGCTGTTATCAAGGATGGGAAAGGAGATTGAAAAAGGCATGTTTGAAGGCAGCTGTGGAAGAAAAATGAAGCTGTTTCTCCTTGTCCCTGTTGAGATTAGTCCACTCAATAAACTGGCTACATCAGAAAACCTAGAATTTCTTTCCTTCTTTCTTTTCATTCAGGTAAAAATAAATGCAGAAAGAAGTCCTAATATTTTCCTCTCATACCCTAGTACATCATCTCCCGCACCCCCTGGGCTGAGCAGCCACATTGGAGGCCAGTGCCTCACACCTGGTCCATGGTCAGCTGGAAGCTAGCCTGGCCCTCTGGAGACCAGGCCATCTACATAGCTCAGAGCAAAGCTCAGGAAATGCACCGTCCACTTCTAAACCCACTGAGGCTGATCACCCACTCATCCTTTCACCCATCCATTCCATTCACCCATTCACCCATCTCTTGCCTGCTTCCAAGCGTCAGGCTCTGCGGACAGCCTGGAGATTCATTGGTGAATAAAGCAGACAAGACCTCTGCCCTTGAGAAGTTCACAATCTAATAGTAGAAAACACACTATAAACACATAAATATGTATTTACAAATTGTGGTTAGTGTTATAGTAGTGGCAATAAACAAACAAATAATAACAACAACAAAACCAAAGTACAGTAATAAAGAATTGTGTGTGTGTGTGTGTTGGTGGGGGGCAGTCCACTGGCAAATACCCTCTTAACCACTCTAGCAGCTGAAAATTACCCAAAGGAAACCCAGCAATTATTATGCATTAAACTGGGCATTTTCATTTTAGAGGCATGTGTTCTTGGAAGGGAAATGAGGATGAAGAGAGTGTGTCTGTGTATTTACTTAAAAGATAATTTCGTCTAACAAACATTTGCTGAGAATCTGCTTTGAGCGAAGAAATATGCAAGGGAGTGCTTTGGAGAGATTTACTAGCTAAGTCTGGGCCAGGAGTCTCTGGGTATGTAGGAATATCTGAGCACCTCTGAGCCATTTCTAACAGCAGAGCAGTGAACTTGCCTTTGGCTGTCCAGCTCTGGCATGTCTGGCCTAGGAGCAGACTTGGCAAAGCAGGAAGAAATGTTGCAAAGGATGTCACCAGGAATGATTTAGATTTCTCCTTGAAATCTTTGGCTTTAGACCCCTGTCTTCTTGGCAATTTTGCTTTCCAACTCTTGGTCTAAGGCATGAATAATAATATTACTCCTTACTATGTGCTGGGAGACTTCCTAGATGACTTTATACATGACGTCATTTAAATCTCAGCACCACCACATGGTGAGGGCCTTAATACCTTCAATTTTCAGGTGAGGAAGCTGAGGCTCACGCTTGTCAAATTCTTTGCCCACATTCCATGCAGATCCAGGTTTCTGATGCATGTTTGTTCTTGTGCAATGGCACGCTTTCTCCTCCACCCTGCCGTACCTTCAACTAGACCCTAGACTCTGAGCATCTTGAGGCTGAGACCACGTCTCATTCATTCCTGTAGCCCCCAGAGCCCAGAATTGTGAGGAATGCAGCCATTCACTCATCTATCCATCCAAAACCGGTATATACTGAGCACCAGTTCAATGTCACGACCTATGCCCTGTGGTCATTAAATATTTGAGAAATGAAAGAGGGAAGGGAGAGAGAAAGGAGGGAAAGGTAGTGTACAGTGGGGTGGGGCTCAGGAGGGATGGCTGCAGCACCTTGGGCTGTGTGGGAGGAGGGGCATCAGGAGGGATGGGCGGAGCCCTCACTGGGAATCATCCCTTAGCTCTGGCACTAATCTGCTATGTGTCACTACCTCTCTGGGCTTCTGTTTTCACAGAACTTTCCAGGGCTCCTCAGGTACCTTTTTGACAGGTAATTCTGAAAGCTTTATAAACTGAACAAACCATGTGGCCTAGCCATTCCTTTCACTGGTGTGGCCTTTCCATAATTTGAGCGAGTTCTTCTCAGGAGGAAGAATTTTTTCCTGGTGGCAAAAAGGTGGAGTGATTCAGATGTGCAGCCAGGATTGAGAACCACCTGTTCATATGTTTTTCTTCCCATTAACAGTAGAGGCTAGAAGCCAGATATCCAAAGATCCAAGGCTCCTAGCCAAGTGTCTGACCCATAGGAAATCTGAGAAATGGGTTGTTATTGTTGTTGTTATTTCTAATGAAATAATTATGGATGAAAACTAAAAAAAGTAAATGGGAGATTTAGAAGAAGAAAGGGGAAAAGCAGCAACCTATGAGGAACATTTCAACATCAAAGGATTATTATATTATCTTCATCTAATCTCTCTGGACCTCTATTTCCCAGCTGTAAAAGATGGTAAACTGGTTCAATTAATAAATAAACAAAAAGTCCTAGTTTGTAACACTTGCCAATTTCTCTGGTGTAAATGCTCTCACCATGGTCGGTTTTAACTTATGAATGGTTTAACAATGGCTCAGAAAATTCCTGGATATTTAACAATCACCCTCCCAAGCCTGTACCAGCCAGGTCCAGCAGATCACAATAGGGGAACGCACAAGTTAAACATCTATGACATGCTTGGGATGATGCCTGCTCCATAGAAAGCACTCAAAATATCAGCTATTATCAGGATCGTTATGCTTATTAATTTTGTTATTTTCTTTACTCTTATTTTGCTAATAGACAGATTTTGTTTGCTCTTCCAGGACTCACAGTTGCTGAGGGATAGGACTTTTTTCCAGTGTTTTAGGTAGAAACCTGGTAGCTCCCAGCACCTATGCAGTGTTCTCAGGCAGTCTGCTTACAATCCAGAGATCATTTAACAGAAATGAATAACATTTTATAAGAGTTTGTAGTTTTTGAAGCACTTTTGTGGCTTTTTCTCCTCTTCTGATACCCAGAACAACATGATGAGGTAAGGAGGGCTTCCCATTTTGCAGATGAAGAATTGAGGTTCGGAGAGAGTGTGACTTACCTGAGTCACACAGCTGTCAGTGGCAGAGTCGGCTCTCAGAAAAGCCCAGTGCTCTTTTCTCCTATCATAGCTGCCTCTTCATTTCCAGGAGGCACTTGTGTGGGATACACGGTTTCCCTGGCCAGGGACCCAACTTGAACTGAGAGGGAAGGAAGGGAGGAGGAAGGTGGATGATCTCATCTACTCTAAACAGAAGCCCACAACACTCCCGGCAGGCAGGCAGGAACCTAAGACGAAGACAGTTAATTCAGCGCAGATACCTTCGGTGAGCATTTTCGGGGAAGGCATCTCCAGAGGGAAAGATTACTAATTCATGATGAGGATAAAGTGGACCCATCTCTTGCTTTTAATGTGAGCTTGAGTTACTGAGATAATTAAGTTTGGCAGTAAGAGTATTAGCTGTGTAGCGCAAGAAGCCCTGTTATCTGAAAGACACCAAACACAGTTTAATGGGATGGGTATGCGTGAGTGTGTATTAAGGACAGGCAGGGGAGGACTCATGTGACATTATGGAGATTGGTGTCTGCTAAGTTGGGCAGCTAACAGGACTCCCCAGATGCAGCTCTTGGGCTGAAAGCCTCTCCTTACTGAAGAGGCAATGGTTGTATCTCTTGAGGATGGAATGTATTCCATTCTGTATTCTGGGGATTAGCAAGAAGTGGTGGTGTCAGCAGAAGGAGAGTACATATGATGTTCTGCATACATCATTTGTCTTGCAATGTGATGTATGCTCAGAGTGGGCTCACCAAGATGGAGGAGGGGCTGGGGGGTGATTCTCCTGCATTTTCTCCCCCAGTTCTCAGGTGACCTGGTGTTTGCAAGAGGACTTGGTGAGAAATGGGGCTCCCGGTGGCTCCGAATAAAGCACAGGGTCCACATGGAGAACGGGTGCAGGGCCTCTCAGTCCTGCCAGTGTGAGCCCTGGAGAGCTAGGCCCAGATTTTTATGTCTCAAGGTAAAACCTTTCAAACATGTAAACATACATGAAGTGTGTATAAACAACAGTAGGAGAGAGCCTGCCCCATTGGATGCCAATTTTTAACTTACAGAGTTTTATTAATATTATTAAATCAATAATCACAAATGATTTGCTTCCAAACCTTTGTTGTTTTTCCTTGCATTGCGCAGAAAAAAACCATGCCAGTGCCCAGGAGAAAAGTGGGTTCCAGGAAGCCTTCAGATCCCAGGAGGCTTTGGAAGGAGCTGCTGGATTCCGGGGAGGTGGAGGACCCTGTTTCACAGCTCTGGTGCTGTGGGCTCCAAACACTCTCCAGACCCAACATGTCTGGGTGATGCTCCTCAAGTACCAGTGTCCTGAGATGCTCCTCTCTCAGTGTGAACATCTTCCACTTTGGCAAGTTTCCCTTATGTCTGGAGCCCAGAGGCGAGGAAACCAGCATTTTTTGAGCAGATCGTAAGTGACAGACTCTGTGCTAATTGCTTCCTCTACTTTACCTCATTGTATCGCTGGAACCACCAATATGAGGTACCCACCATTACCCACTCAAGGCAGCAGAAGATGGTGGACGGGACTCTTACTCTGCCTGCCTGGCTCCTCTGAGCCCAATGTTCCAGGCATGGGCAGCTCAGCTTGGACCAACACAGGACTGGTCCTTCCTTGATCCGGGAAGAATGCTTCCACTAATGCAGTCCATGGGTAAATTAACTTTGGCATATCACATTTTTGACCCAGAATGAGGAGAACTAAAGTTAAATACTCACCGTGTGCCAAGTCCTCTGCTAGGTCCATGTCAAAGGCAGCATGAGGTAATGAAAGGAGCACCAGCTTTGGAAAGAGAAGGTCCTGGATTCAAATCCTACTTGTCAGTTGCACAGTTTGGGGCAAATTACATAACCTTTCTGAATCTCAGTTTTCTCCTCTACAAAATGAGTATAATAATAATGCAAACTCTTCTTCATAGAGTCGTGAAGAGTAAATGAGGTAACTGACGTGACAATGTAAGTGTTAGCATGATTGCAAATTCTTCATAAACCTGCGCTGAATGCCCATGACCCAGCCCTGTTACAATACAGTCTGCCACTTTGTCCAAATGGACTTCAAACGTTCATATCAATAGATTGCAGAGTATATCTTCACCCTTCGTTTGAAAATAGGACTGCATTTGCCATTTCGGTATGCCAGCTCCTTTCATAATTCCCCCAGAATCGTCTGCAGCGCTTTAGTGAGCTTATTCAGTCATCGAGTAATCTAGGAATGTATTCCATCCTCACTCATGGGAAGCAATAAAGGCTCTGAGATTGGCAGGCAGGGAAATCTTTCACTTATCTTTTTGTCCTGTGTTATGCCGCGTATCACTTAGCACCTACTCTGCGAGGTACCAGAAGATGTAGATGTGAGAGCCACCATCTCTGTCCCCATGGAGCACACAGTTTAGGAAATAACTGGACAGTGAGGCAGAGAGCATTACACACCTGAGAAGCACCTGGGGGAAGGAGAGACATCTTCAGCCTTGGGGATCACAGAAGAAGACAAATTTGGACAACTCACTTAACCTTTCTGGAATGTGGACAATTTTGTGAACCTTTGGACCAGGCTTTGAAGGGTAGGTATGGTTTAGGAGGTCATCTGGGAAGAGGAAGGGCAATTAGGGGTTCATGGAGGAATATACATGACGTGACAAGGAGTCCTATCTTGTTGGAGCTTATAATTTACAGCAGAGGAAAACAAGAGATTACTTTGTTGGGTGACAGAGTGTAGAAATCGTAAGCATCAAGCTCTGTTTAACTTCAGTGAGGAGCCACTGACCCAGGATTTTCAAAAGAGGAATGACATGATCCCCACCTAGAGAGGTTCCCTCAGTCAGACAGAGGAAATGGAGACCAGAGAGAGGAATGCTGATGCAAAAGTCATTGACCAGGTGAGAGATGAAAAGGTGAGCATTAGACTAGAGGCAGTGGGCAGGAAGGCAGGAAAGGCTACGGGAGCTGTCCAGGACAAGTAGCCTATGGATGGAGCCCTGAGTTCCCATCCAAGGTCTACCAGTCCCTACATGTGGGGTCTTGCTTATCCTCTCTGGGCCTCTGTTCCCATGGCTGGGAAGGAAAACCCTTGCACCAGAAGATGATTTCTAAATGTCCTTCCAGCCCTGGCCTCCTCTGACCCTTTGTCGAACATTTTTGTCATTGCTCTTCAAGCTTGCTGGCCAACTGTCAACGGACAGGGGAGGACACCCAAGCCGTGCCCCAGTCACAATGGTGAGAGCTGGTGAATTTTCTTTTGTCAAGCCTTGCAAAGACTCCCAATGAATCACATTAGTTGTGTTGGCTTTGACTTCACAAATCTTCCCAAACCAAATGATCCTAAAAGCAAAAACAAATCAATGGAGTAAAATAATAATGTCAAGAATACATAAGAATGCTCTTTTTGTTACAAAGGTGACATTTCAAGTGACTGAAGAAAGGATAAGTTCACCCAGCAGCCCTGGAGCCAATGGCTGTTTAGGGAAAAGATAACATTCCGTCCCTACCTCACTCTTTGGACAAATATTACTTCCAAATGGTTGCAAGAGAGAAATGAAACATTACTGGAAGATAACATTGAAGCTGTTAAATAATCTTAAGGCAGGGAAAGCTTCTCTTAGCCTGACACCAGGGCAGTTACAGTAAAAGAAGAGATTAATAGATTGGACTGTGTAAATATTGAAAATTTCTGCATCCCAAAGATACCAAAGCCATTCCATAGCATTGCATCAGCCCTTCTGGGAAGGATAGGGAAGCCATTTCTGATTATCTCAATGTGACATGGCAGAACCCATTACTGAAGGAAGGGAAGAAAACTAGCTTCAGGGGAAACTTCGGAAGGGAAGGAAGCCTGCACCACAGGCCGGAATGGGGGTTCTCAGGGAGAGGATGCCAGGAGCAGGTGTCAAGAGGATCCTAGGCTTCCAATCCTAGGGCAGGGCCCCCCTACCCGTCTGCACTGCTGGTCTCCCCTGCACTCTCCACCTCCCACAGTATGTAAACTAAGCCCCTGCCAACTTTGCTTTGCCCTTTCTGGCCTTAGACTTCATGGCTGTCTGTGTGACAGAAATAAAGAGATTCACCTCCCTCTAGACAGTATCCTTGGGCCCCTCCTGAGTCACAGGAGCCTGTCTTTCCTGTTCTGTCTTCACCACCTGGGTATCACAAGGGAAGGATTTGGTGTCACACTGCCTCCACAGCCCGTGGCTGCATGCCAGGCCTCCGTGCCCACAAGAAACATGATACCACCTGCTCTAGAGAACAAATGGACCACGTGCCTCACAGGCTCACTGATAGGTGGCTGGAAGGCTCCAAGGATTGATCACTGCTTCTCAGAGCCATCAGATTCCTTCTTTGCTGACTCTCCTGGGTGTGGGGTGCTGAAAAGGAGCCCTAGCACTCCCGCAGAGAACCCTTTCTGGTCCCCTCTCCATCCGCAGGCTGCTGGCCTCTAGTGAGCAGTGGCCTGGGATGGGTTGCCTGGATTGCATGCCCTCAGCAGCAAATTCATATGTCATAATGGGTCCCAGCCCAAGATGGAGAAGTTTAGAAATAATAGGTGATATGGGGGCTAAAATGGTTTCTGGGAAAAATGTTCAAGTTGTATCCACAAGTGCAATTTACACATGCCTGGGTCTCCTGGCCAACTGGGGAGCAGTGGCCGAAGGTAAGGCTAAGAGCAGTGGGAGTTAAGGAGCCCCAGGGGGAGCACTCAACCTAAGGGAAGAAGGAGCCAGACAAGCCACCTTGAGTGAGTGGCAAAGCCTGGATCTTGGAGGAGATGAGCCATTCTGAGCAGCATCTGAGATTCTGATTTGGCTCCCTGTGCAGGTCCCATTAGATTCATGTTCGAGCGCTATGGAGAGCTGAGCGCTAAGTAAAAACAAACTTGGACCAGCTCAAGGTCATTACACAGAGTGTATCAGTCAGGATTCTTCACTGTAGGCAAAAAAACTGATTCTGGCTGATTGAAGCCAAGAAGGAATGTTGTGAAAGAGTATCACATAGCACACAGGATGCCCAGAACAATGGGAAAACAAATGGAAACACAAGGTTACTATACAGCCAGATCCATTGCTGGAACCATAGGCACCAAACCAGCCTGGAGAGAAGCTGGTGCCTTCTCCACTGCCTGACACAGGCAGCTCAGCAGACACCCATAATATCAGTGGCCTTGGACACTAAATTCCATCTCCACCACCACACCAGCACCACCAGCACCACCAGCACCACCTCCACCACCATCACCACCAGCACCATAACCACCTCCACCACCATCACCACCAGTACCACCTCCACCACTATCATCACAACCACCATCACCACCTCAACCACCACCACCATCACCACCACCACCACTACCACCTCCACCACCACCACCAGCACCACCTCCACCACCATCACCACCATCACCACCTCTACCACCTCCACCATCACCACCACCACAACCATCACCACCACCACCACCTCCACCACCACCACCACTACCACCTCTACCGCCACTACCATTACCACCTCCACCACCACCACCACCACCACCTCTACCACCACTACCATCACCACCACCACCACCATTACCACCTCCACCACCAGAAGGGTTCTTCCTCAACCTCAATTCTACTAACATTTGGACCAGATAACACTTTGTTCTCTGGACTGTCCTGTGCATTGTAGGAGGTTTAGCAGAATCCTTGACCTCTATGGACTAGATTCCATTAGCACTTCGTTCCCAGTTGTGATAACCAAAAGTATCTCTAGACATTACCAAACATCCCCTTCGGGACAGAATTGCCCCTAGTTGGTGTAAGGGAGCAAAATTTGCCACCCCAAATGTCTCTTTGGCATGCAGATAGTTTCAGCTGAAAAAAATCAAGGTGCAAAAGACTCAGGAAAAAACTTTGACCTTCCTCCTAACTACCTAAAGAATGTAGATAGTGGACCTGTTCCAGAAAGGGAGCTGTCACCATAGATACCTATAATATGACTAGGTGTGTAGACAAGGAGAAGCCTAAGAAAGTCTGTTTGCTAAAATTCCTCTTTGTGTCCCACTGTCTCTGTATGCCCCAGCAAACATTAGTTTACACAAATTTGCTTTTCCATCTCAATGTCAGTTGCCTCCCCAACCCCTTTGAAGTCCCAAACCACTACCCCCAACATCTTCTTTTGTCTTTAAGGTGAGAGTTTCAGCCATTTTGGTGAGTTACTCAGTTTTCCTGGGTCTCTCCCATGGATACATGTTATTAAACTTTGGTCTGATTTTCTCCTGTTAATATGCCTTATGTCAAATTAACTCTCAGACCAGCCAGAAGAACCTAGGAGGGTAGAGGAAAATTTCTTCCTAACAGTTGATGATGAGGATGGGATGCAATTACTCACGCCAAGGCTGCTGCAGTTAGGAGATCCTGGGAAGCCAATAAAAGCCAGCAGAAGATGAGAATTCTCACCAAGTCAGTCTCCCAGATCTCTGCCTGCAGGGTCTGTTGGAAAGGAGAGTAGTAAGAGTTTGTCTCTTTTCTAAAATTAGATTAACAGGAGAAAATATTTGTGGGGCTAGCTTCTTGGACTCAGCAGCTCTTGGGAAATTTGAAAGACTACTCTTGGTTTATTGATCCTTTTCCTCCCAGAGATGGTCACTGGCTTTTTGTTTTTGTTTTTTTTAATCTTTGTCTTTGTGTGTCATTTGCCACAAGGAGGAAGACCACTGGTCTGATGAGGTTTTCATTTTATCTTGTTCAATGTCTTGAGTGCTTCGTTTGGTGACCTGTGAGAAAACTCTCTCTGGTCTCTGCCGTCAGGAAGGGGCACACACCAGTGTGCATTTGGCAGCCAGTTGCACAGTTCCTTTTTGTAAAGCACTTGTACATTTATAAAGGAAATCTTCATTTGTAAGAGTGTCTCCTTGTCCGTACCAGGAAGAGGTGTTTGACTGAATCGCAAGAAACCCTCATCAATAGAGAATGCATTGATTTAAATCTGCAAATTATACCTCACCCTTGTTTACCCTGCTTTTTCTGGTAGTCTCCCATAACTGGCCTCCTCCCCCACCATCTTTCTTTTGTCTTTAGCTGAACATGGTATATAAACAAGTGGCTTAGGCCCCCTCCATGAGTTACTCAGTTTTGCTTGGTATCTCCCATGTATACATGAGGTATACATGTTCGTAAACTTCTGTTTGTTTTTCTCTTTTTAATGTCTTTCATTATGGGGTGTCTCAACAAAGAACTGAGAAGAGTAGAGGGCAAATTATTTTTCCTCCCCTACAGGTAGAGGAAGAGATTTTTGACTGCCTCACAGAGTCCTTCTTTTCTTCTGCCATTAGAGACACTTGGTGGGAAAAGCTGAGAAGCCCCAGGCTCACTGAGGCAGGGTGAGCGTGCAGCAGTGGTGAGGGCTGCAGGTGTCCTGGGATTGCCTCCAGATTAGGATGGAAGGGAATCTACCTGAGATAGATTGTTTCAATGCATACAGGCAAGCTTGGGGCAGAGGAATGAACCGTGGGACCTTCAAATCTCTTCTCACCTTGCTTTCAGGTAACTCAGTTTACGTTTCTACCCTCTTGTCCCTTAGGAAATTTTTCATAAAATAACACTTTCATGTAGTCAGAGAACTAAGATGCACCTTTCCTGGCCTCAGTGCACCTCTCCCAAGAGATGGAGGAAGTAGATTCCACGTAGTTACTGGGTCAGTTAGCACAGTTCCTCTCCTTCAGTGGTTCTCAACCTTGCCTGCACCCTGGACTCACCTGGGGAGTTTTAACAGATGCTGATGCCCAGGTTCCAACCCCAGAGGCCCTGATGTGCTGGGGTGGAGATGTGCCTTGGCCATTGAACGTGTTAAAACCCCCCAGATCAGATCCAGTATGCAGGAGGGGTGAAAAGCATTGTCAACAACAGGAGCCCGGGCACCTTTAAGGAGCAATTTGGAATAGACTTGAGCTGCAGAATTGCCATTCCTTTATCCCCGCGGATTAAGAAAATTCAGAGAAAAATCTTCCTGCTGAAAGCTTGAGGTGAAAGGGTTCACTTTTGATGGACGAACGTAAAAGGAAAAGAGTTCGATTTGCTTATAAAGCTTTCCTCTTGCCAATATGAGAGTGTTCCAAAGTCGTCTGAAATGAATTGGATTCCAGCGGCAGAGGTTGATGAAATGCAGGTCGATGAGAGCAATTTACATTGAAAACCAGAAGGCCCAGTGTTGGCTTCTCTCTTGAGCGGTTTCTGGTTTTCACAGATATGTCTGCAATGGCGTGGAATCTGTCTATCCTCACTGTTCTCCCTGTCCCTGCCTTAATCCGGGCTGCAGAATCACAGCCTCCTAACTGACCTCCCTGCCACCAGCCTTTTCCTTCTCCATCCTCTCTGCCTCATGTTCAAGATTTTTCGAGAATGATCATATCACCCTCCTGCTTCAAAATCCTGCGGTGTCTGCTGCCTTACTGCATTGAAATAAAACCTGAACTCCTTAGCACAACTCATCACCCCATTCATGATCTAGCACGTGCCTCCTTCTCTGGCTTCACCTTGGAATGTCTCTGTAAACCCCTCACCCTGCCATGCCTTCCATGCCGCCGCGAAACAGAATGACTCATAGTTTCCCAAACATATTGTGCCCTTTTATGTCCCTGCATCATTGTTCAGAGGGGTCTGTCTCTCTGGAACATCCTTTTCACCTCCTTCTTCTCTTGGCTAAGTCCCACTGGTTTTTGGAGAAGCTTCCTTGAAGCCCCTGGCCCACGTTAAGCAGCCCTCCGCTTTGTTCCCAAAACACCATAGATGGAGACCTCAGTCACTACTCGTTATACTGTATTATGATCCCCTGTTTACTTGTCTGCACTGGGCTGACATCTCTTTAACATCATCCAGCACCCAGTCCACAGCCTAACAAATGGATTGGTGTGTATTATGGTCTACAATAAAAGGAGTCCAAAGAATTCCCAAAGTCTGTTCATTTCTGCACACTGCCTTCCAGCGAAATGGGCAACTGAAGTAGCTGGTTTGCATGGACACTAAGAAAATAAATCCTTGTGTCAAGTGGCACCTAATTTCTCTATATGTCAATAAAATCTCTATGAAAAGTATCGAGCAACTGCCGAATGACCAGCACTGCGGGGGATAGACAAAGAACAGGACGTGATTGGTTCTGTTCAGGCAAATGCTCTTGCTTCACCTTTGCTTCCACCACATTAGTGTCCCTTGGATAAATCCCTTCATTCTCCCAGAACTGTTATCACCCGGGCATGTACCTCTTATGCCACTACACTCAAAGCATCTGGAGGGCAATAATCATGCTTTGTGATCCCTCTATAGGACCCATCTTGCCTGGGGCAGGTGTTCAGAAAATGTTATCCAAATCTGAATTATGATGAACTAAGGATATGGGGACACATTCTGAAATGTTAACTTTGGGGCCCAAAATTAAAACTTTCACCTCCGATGAAGATGCCCTAAATCCTTTCTAGAATGAGGCAAGCTATAAATAAATGAATGCAGGAAAGTGAAAATATACATAAAAATAAATAGGTAAGGAAATGACAAAAATATCTGGTGAAACCCACTCTCTCTCACTTGCTCATTTATTTGCCAACCCATCCTTCCATCCAACCAACCATCCTCCATTGAACACATACAGATGTGCCTGGGGCTGAGCCAGGAGCAGGGCTCAGAGGGATAAATAAGACAGAAACAATCTTTGCAGTCGTGCATGGGTTTACAGTCTAACAGGGAAGCAGACATTTAATAATTGCAAGTGTCACTAGGAGAATGAGAAAGGTAGGATGGAAGTGGTCCCTAGACGGGGGGCTGGGGGGTGGGGGGGGGTGGCACGTGTTCATTCATCTGTTCGCTCACTCACTCCCTGGCTCATCCCTAGATCCTAGCCCAGAGCCTGGACATCTAGCGGCACCACTAAATGAGAACTGATTGAAAGAATGAGGACTGCTGCCTGTACACTGTGCAATTAACAAAGGAAGTTTTATTGGGAAGTTTTGCTTGGGAGCCCCGAATTTAAATTTGCGTGTCTTTTCAAAGCTTCTGCTTTCCTCGGATTTTTGCCATAGAAGAAACACAAGCTTCTGTAAAGTCAGAGTTAGGACCTAACGACTGACAGTCTTGTGAGCACACTGGGGCCAAAGTATATGTGTTCCATAACACAGTCCCCAGTGCTTTAGCCAAAGGAAGTTTAACTTTCAATGACAAAGAAATGACATTTCCATCACCTGCCCCACCCCCCCCAGGGAGGAAAAAAGAAAAAGACAAACAAATCATGGCGCCATAATTTCAACAGTAAATAGGATCCAGCCTGAACTGAAAATGCATCACCTCCCTCTCTTCACTGCCGGAGACCCTTCAGTTAGAAGCCCTGTCCTGTGTAGCTTCTCCTTCCCAGTATTCCCAGTGAATCCTGCCAGAGCCAGGGGGCCCCTAGTGATATCTACCTGTCTCATTTCACAAAAGGACTGGGCTTTGCATTTTCTAGCTAAACATGAGATGGGGAAAAACAGCACAGGCAGGCTTGGGGATGTCACTGTGACCTTGGCTGGGGCCCATTCTACTGCCAAGATGAGTCACCTGGAGGGCAGAGCCTTGGTCACTTGTCAGCTGAATTTTACATTACTTGACATACTTGAATTCTATAGCAGGTGTGATGAGCGGTCACCCCCATTCTATTTTAGTCTGGATCTGTAGAAGCATCAATGGGTCTAGAAAGCTGAGGCTGGTTCTATGTACTTCTGCTTTCCAGCTTAAGAACTGGCAGGGGGTCCAAGTATTGAAGAAAGGATCCAGGACCTGGGTTGGGAGACCTGTTTCTAGTCCCAGATCTGCCACCAACTCCCTGTGTGACCTTGGACAAGTCACTTGCTCCCTCTGGCTTCATTTTCCCCATCTGTAAAATGGGAGTTGGTATAGTCCAGGAGCTCTAACTTTTTGGTTCCTAGTCTACCAGAAGTTCTCTAAGATAGACTGTCTGTGATTTCCAAAGGCCTGATGGAAATTTACTTTTCCCAACAAAGGGCTGATTTGACTAAAGAACCAAATTCCATTGCTTTTGAATAACATTGTATGGATTACATGTATTCAGATTCCTGTGATGATTAGAGACCCCTAACAGCAGTCACATAGTCCTTTAATAAATATTAGGGAAATGCGTTTATGTTAATATATTTAGTTTGTTTAGTATATAAAGTCTTTTTATTTTTATTTTTTACTTCGCTTTTTATTTAACTATAGTTGATTTACAATGTTCTGTTGGTTTTAGGTGTAGAGCTTCAGATTCTTTTCCATTATAGATTGTTACAAGATATTGAATATAGTTCCCTATGCTATACAGTAAATCCTTATTGTTTACTCTCTATATAGTAGTGTATATCTATTAATGCCATACTCCTAATTTATTCCTCCCCCTCCTTTTTCCCTTTGGTAACTAAGTTTGTTTTCTATGTCTGTGAGTCTGTCTCTGTTTTGTAAATAAGTTGCTTTGTATTATATTTTCAGATTCTACATAGAAGTGATATCATATAATATTTGTTTTTCTCTGCCTGACTTACTTCACTTAGTATGATAATCTCTAAATCCATGCATGCTGCTGCAAATGGCAACATTTCGTTCTTTTTCATGGCTGAGTAATATTCCATTGTCTATATATACCACATCTTCTTTATCCATTCATCTGTCAATGGACATTTAGGTTGCTTCCATATCTTGGCTATGGTAAGCAGTACTGTTATGAACATAGAGGTGCATGTATCTTTTAGAATTAGAGTTTTCATCTTTTCCAGATACAACCTCAGGAGTGGGATTGGTGGATCATATGGTAGTTCAATTTTTAGTTTTTTAGGGAACTGCCATACTGTTTTCCAGAGTGGCTGTAACAATTTACATTCCCACCAAGAGTGTAGGAAAGTTCCCTTTTCTCCACACCCTCTCCAGCACTTATTATTTATAGACTTTTTGATGATGGCCATTCTGTCTTTCTAAATGTGAGGCAAGGATGAAGAATATGTTTTGAACGTGTTTTTGGTAGTAAAAACATTGGAGCCCTGTGAAACCCGGAACCCCTCAGCTCTGAGATTCTAAGATGGGCTAAGGAGCCCAGCACCCCCTTCCTCCACTATCTTATCCACAATAAACAAGGCCATCTTCCCCTAGGATCAGGCTGCTTGTTCACTGCACTCACTTCAGACAAGAGCAGGGGTCCACCTGTGTGCTCAGAAAAATTTGGAGAACTTGTGACTTGGGATTCTGATCCTTGCTTGCCCAGAGAATCTCTCAAAAACCACAGGCAATTCACTTTTGTCATCATTGCCTCTGTTTCCTTTCCTACAAAATAGTGTCCATTTCTATCTATCCTAGAGAAAACTTTTAAACATTGGATATGTTATGAGGAGAGGCAGGTAGTGAAACCAGAATTACAATTCACTAAAGTGGGCTCACCACGCACACACACACATGTGCACACACATGCACACATACATACACACACAATCGTAATCTCCTACATATATCCCTGACCGTCCCTAGCCCTCTCTTTGTGTCCTTCCTTCCTGGCTTTAGTACGAGTGGGTATTTGAGTTTTCAGGAGAAAAGTTTGCTAGGTTTAGAACCTGAGACCTGGGAAAGTCTTGGAGCATCATCCGACCCACCCCACCTTCTTCCAGGTGACACCAGAGAGAGCCCAGCCTCAGTGTGGGTACTGAAGCTCCAATTCCCTGCTGCTTGAGGGGGAACATCTAGGAGGCGCCCTGGTCTTGGCAGAGGGAGAAGAATGCTCTGAGACATTCTGTGCAAACTCCCTCTCACAAAGCTAAAAATGACCCTTCAGAGCCAGGGTGAGAACCCAGGGATGAATGAGACGGATAAAGTTTGGCCATTAAGGTCAGGAATTCATCTCTTGGGTGATATTTATAGGAGCAGCACATAAAAAGTAGCTCAGCTACCATTACCATCATCGCCATCATCACCATTACACTGAAAGAGGAGTATCTGCTCAGCGCCCTGTAATGTACAAAAACAGCCTTCACATCCGTTATCTTATTTGAGCTCATAATCACCCTGTAAAGTGGGCACGGCAGGGATTATTTCCTGCTCCTCATCCCTTTAAGGGTGAGAAAACTGCAACTCCCAGAAGAAGAATGACTTGTTCCGGACCTCCCAAGACTTAGTATCAGAGACAGGACTAGAACTCAGGTATCCTGACTCCGGTCCAGAGTTCTTTCCCCCGCAAGCTGCTGCCTTCCCAAAAGCACCTTGGGAAATGGTGGGAGCTGGGAGGGAGCCCTCTGGGGTGGGCCAGGCCCTAGTTCATGCTGAGGACAGAGGCGCAGAGCCTTTGATGGAGGCCTGCAAACCTTCTGGCTCCTTTGGGGTCGCTGGTGGTCCTCATTGCTCCAAGGGAAGCACATGACTTTCCGGTTGGCTTACTTTTTTGATTGCAGTTGAGCTGAATCTTCAGATTGAGTTTGTCAGAAAGTGGTGCAAATTAAAGATGAGCCTTGTGCTCTCCATGGCTGGTTGGAGTTGAGAGGCCTGGGGGAGGTGGTCAGGAGGGGTCTCTCCCTGTGAGGTCCAGCGCTCGTCCTCTGGTTCCCAAGTCTCCTGCTCTGTAATCTGAGGAGCATGCCTTACAATGAGCAACCCTTGCTTTCCTCAGCAAATCCTCTCTGTGTACTTTCTCCTCCTGAAGCCTCTCTTGTCCTCCTTTCTACCGCCTTTGAATCAGCCCAGCCTAATCTCAGAAATGTGCTAAAAGCCCCTAAAAGTCTAACTGCAAACATGGAGGCCCCAGCTCCAGAAGGCCAGGCCTTCAGCTGACCTCTCTGACATGTGTCTCCTGCATCCGCTCCCTACTTCTCCAGCCCTCCACCCACAGCCTGCACAGGCTCCCATTCTGCAGATGCCGCAGTCCATGCCCCCCCTCCCGAGCAGGGCAGGGTCCCCCTCTTCAGTTTGTATCCGGAAGCAGTTCCTTCTCATTGCTGCACCTCCCACCTAGGAAAGCATTGCGTCCCCTTGGCTTTTATCCACGTCAGCCACATACATCACGTATCCTTGATTGCAAGTGACCTCTTTTTTGCTAATCAAAGTTTTGAACAAGACTGCCCCAGCTCATCCATGTCAGCTTTTGAGCAGGGATTATATTAACTACTGCATTAATACTTTTATTACTGATTTCTGAATTCCTCGGGGCCTAGAACAGGGATTAGCCCAAACATTCATGTCGGGTGAGTCAAGGGGAATCACTCAGTGAAGGATGGGGTCAGGCTTTTCAGGGGCTGCCTTCTAAGCAGGCTTCTCCTTAGGAAGGTGGGGCTGGGGGCAGCTCCACCATCATGAGGCCACCCAGGATATGTGCACTTGAAAGGAAGCTTCACCATCGGCATCCTCAGAGGCCTCTTGGGATATCAGTCATGACAGATATTTCATATTGGACTTCACAGGGTTCAGAAAAGAGGAGGGGGTTGGAGTGCCCCACATCCCACCACCCCTCCAAGTACAGGGCCCAGGGCTGCTGCCCACCTGAGAGACAGATCTGTCTCTAAGCCACACTTTCAGGTGGAGGGGAGGCTCTTCCATTCTGGGTGGTCAGGCCAGAGCACCCTGGCTTCTCAGGAAAGAACTTGGGAGGGAGTGAACATGTTGCCATAAGTCTTCCGTGACTTCCCTCCCCCATCTTTTCCTCAGACCCTAAGAGTCTGAGGAAATTTGTGCTTTTGACATGTAGTTAGTTGTTAGGATGAATCATGCTTATTTCAAGCCTTAAGCAGGTAGCAAAACAGACTTCCTCTTTCAGGTGACGTAAAAGAGTGTAGGATGAGGCTGGGGAAGATTCTGTGCTATGATGTTTTAGGAAGGAGAGAAGATAATCTCTCTTCTACACTAGAAAGTCTTCCAGGTTGGTCTGATCGAAGCATATGTTCTCATCTCCTGCATGTCCCCAGGCTTACAAGCAAGCAAAAATGAGCAGATATCATCTGATAGTTATTGCCCTTTCAAAAGTTATCACTGAGTGGATTTAAGATTATGTAATGAGGACTTATAGACATTAATTTTTTTTTTGCCTAGTGTTTTCATTAAAAAGATGATTAAGGGTCTTTACGTGGACATATCTACATGGTATGTCCACATAAAATTCACTCTGAGGAAGGATTTTGTACCAATTTAAAAAGTCAATAGAACGGAATAGCAGTGGATGTATGGGGTGAAATTAATTGAATGCTGTGATATTTCATTTGATTACAGGCTAGACCTCATTACTGCAGATTCAGCTTTGGCTCCATCTCTTTATCACAAGAAGATTTTGGACTCCAAACACTAGCCCACTCATGTGAAGCAATGAGTGATTCAACACTATTAAAAAATAGGACCACAAAAGGCCCTTGTTACCTCATTTGAGGCCCTTGTTACCTCAAATGCGTTCTGTAATGAGGGGAGGGAAGAAGAAAGAAAGGTGGAAAGGAGGGGAACAGAAGGAGGAAAGGATTCCAGTGAATTTCTTACAATTCATTTGTAAGAGATCCGGCCTATTAACGCTTTCTAGTGTCCTCTGAAGGGAGGATTCTGGAAAACAAGATTAAGAAGTGCTTCACTAAAATAAAGCCTCTTCAAGAATCCTTCAGGAATTTCCCCCTCAATAACAATCCACCATCAATTTCCCCTTTTTTGCTATTGAGACAGTCTATTACCTAGTCAGCCCACATTCTTGTCCTACAGGCCCTGCCCCAAAGTTCTCAAAGGAGAGTTTTCAATTGAGATATTGGGTCTCAGTCTCCTTGCTTTGAACTCATCTATATTTAAAGAAAAAAAAAATTAGGGGCTGACCTTCTGTTTTTCTACCAAACCAGAAACCACACACTCTCTTCAAACTCTCGCGATCTCCTTGCATTGGCGTGACTTGAGCAAGTGTGTGTACGTACAAATGCAACTCTTGCCAATGATTTCTGTGCCACTGGAGAGACATGAAAGTATTTATTCTTGCTGAGATGCAGCCAGGGCTCGAGTCAGTACCAACAGTACCAACATGACTACTCATTTCTAGTTCAGCTTGAAGAGAATGTTCTTTCAAGAGCACTTAAAAAAATAGCCTTTTTGGGACAAGTAAAAACAGTGTAAGAGCTGAGGATGTTTAGTCTGAAGAAGGAAGACCCAAGAGGACAAGAGAGCTGTCCTCAAACACCAGAAGGGCTGCTCTGGGGGAGAGGGAGAAGATTTGCTCTGAGCGGCCCCAGGGGTAGAACTGGGGTCAGAGGGTGGATGTGGATCTAGAGAAAGTGTCCCCCAGGCTCAGCTGTCCCAGGACAGGGGTCCCATCAGTGGAGTTGTTCCACCTGCAGTCTCCCTGGAAGGCGTGCTGTGGAAGGGATGGCAGCCTTGGCCGAGAGCCCTTTTTCAGCTCCACGCTTCTGTGATTTTACGACCATCTTGCCCAGCTCTGTCTTCCTAAGTACAAGAAGAAGCCTCCTCAAGAGCTGTATGCTGAGCCAGGGGATGCTGTGGCAGGGCTACAAGACGACAGAAGAGTCAGAGTGGTTCTTGCCATCCAGGAAGGGAAGTTCCAGGTCAGGTAGACACCAGCTTCCCGGGCTCAGAGTTCAGAGAGTGGCTTCTTGGAAAGTTAAACCAAAATCCATCCGAGCCAAGTTATGCTGCTGGCTGTACCTCCTTTTTTCCTATGCAACTCAATTTACCCAGCTGACCTCATGTCTTGGCCAGGCCCTGGTCGGGGGGAGTGGGGCTGGGTAGAGGTGAGATAGAGGTGAATCTGATCCACTCCTTGCCACCAGGACCTGCAGCCTGGTCATGAGCAATGCAGTGGAAGGCAGTAAATTGTGAGTGCCAGAGCAAAGGCACAGGGAGGGGGACTGGCCGGACAGAGCGTTATGACTGGCTGGGCATCACACATGCTTAATGGGGAGGTGGTGTTTGAAATGTGTGTTGAGTGATGGATAGGATTTTTGAGTGGAGAAAAGGGGGTAGATGTGAGTCTATTCTAATCCTCTAGTAAAAATATTTTCTCTCGGGCTTCCCTGATGGCGCAGTGGTTGAGAATCTGCCTGCTAATGCAGGAGACACGGGTTTGAGCCCTGGTCTGGGAAGATCCCACATGCCACGGAGCAACTAGGCCCATGAGCCACAACTACTGAGCCTGCACGTCTGGAGCCTGTGCTCCGCAACGAGAGAGGCCACGACAGTGAGAGGCCCGCGCACCGCGATGAAGAGTGGCCCCCGCTTACCACCACTAGAGAAAGCCTTTGCACAAAAACGAAGACCCAACACAGTCAAAAATAAAAAAATAAATTAAAAGAAGGCTCAACATTAAAAAAAAAAAAAATTTCTCCCTTGAGTGGGTAGATAAATAAGAATATAAGATAGGTTTTAGTAAGTTTTGTTTCTTCTAGGTATCCAAATACCCACTCTTCACTCTGAAAGATATGTGTCTGAAACTGTCCCCTTTAAGTCCAGAACTAAACTCATCTCTCAGTGAACTCTGTGGACAGGGACCAGCAGAGGAAGCAATGGAGAGGAGGTGGGTAGTTAGGGCTTCAGGAGGGGCAGCCAAGGGGCATTAAGAAGAAGGAGACTGCAGGGGACTTAAATGTGACTCATTTACATGACAAATACTGACATCACTGATACAATATTACTTGCAACAGGCGCTGTGTTGGGAACTGGGTATCCTAAAATGAAGACAGCAGGGTGTCTACCCCTGGGAGCCCTCATGCTGATCACACAGTCTCCAACTTCTTTTAGTAGAAATTCCAGCTTCTTAATCTATTAACCATGGCTATTGGCTCTGCTATAGACTGAATGTGGCCTGCCCTCTCTGACAAATTCATATGTTAAAACCTAAACCCCAGTGTGATGATGTGAGGAGGTCTTTCAGAGGTGATTAGGTCATGAGGGTGGAGCCCTCATGACTGGGATTAGCAACCTCATAAATGAGGTCCAGAGAGCTCCCTTGCCCCTTCCTCCATGTGAGGACACAGCGAGAAGACAGCTGTCTATGAACCAAGAAGAGGGATCTCACCAGATACCAAACCTGCTGGTCCCTTTATCTTGGACTTCCAGACTCCAGAAGTGTGAAAAATAGATTTTGTGTTGTTTATAAGCCACTCAGCCTACTGCATTCTGTTAAAGCAGCCTGAACAGACTAAGGTAGCTCCTCTTTCCTCTTTCTCTCCGTAGTACTGTAGGTGGGACCGCTCTTTTCCAGAGGTCACTGCAACACTCAGTAAAGTTGTTTTTAGGAAACAGAATAGGATTGCCTTGTACCAGTCTATCCTTTCCTAATGAGTGTCATGTCAGGGTTCATAGAAATGACTTTATTACTCATGTGCAGCCATTTTTAACCCCCTGTGGGTTTGGGGCTTCCTCTTTCCTTCCTTGTTTTCTTTAACTTGCGTTCTCTCCTTTTTCTTCAGAGCAAGAGTAGATGATTTCAGGGTAGGCACACATCAAAGTTCCAGGTATCTTGAAGAGAGCAATTTGGATTTAGGTATTTATTCTTATTTTTATGTGACCATAAATAAAATCTCTTCATGCAAATAAAACTGCTAATATTGTATAATAACACAGAAATTACCATGCGCTGCTTCAAATAACATCATTTAAATTTTCATTTTTTGCAATAAGAACTGATTCAGGCAATAGTATCAAATGATACTTTAAAGAGGTGTTTTCTCACTTCTAATGTTCATGGGATGAAAGGCCTGTTATGAGTGAACAAACCACCCACCTCTGCATGTCAAGCAGAAAGGAGTGAAATGAAGGCAGAAGAACCAGTGTCACCAGACTGCCCGGTTGTCAGGTCAGCCTTTAAATGTCAAGCTAAATGAAGGGTGTTTAAGGCCAGAACATGAGGATTTTGTAACAGCTGTACTACAATTGTCTGGAGACCAGAGGAAAGAGTCATAGGTTCTACCTGAAGATCAGAAAGGACTTTTGGAGAAGGTGTGATTGTACTTTGATGAGAAGGCCATTTGGAGAAACTAAAAATGTGGGGGTGGGGAGGGAAGAGAGACATGAAGGGGAGGGCAACACCCCTGGTGGGCTGCCCACACCCCCTTGGCAGGCACTGTTCCCGTGCAAGCTGGACTTGTGTGTTGCAGAGACAAGGTCTCCCCCTCCCCCCACAGAAACCCACCACCAGGGATTGATGGGAATTGGTGAAAAAACACCCTAATTCCCTCTACTCTCGGGTGGGGACAACTGTGAAGTGGGTTCTACGCAGTTTCCCAGAGTTCCCCAGTAGAAATGAAACTTAGTTGCCCACCATGGGGATCTGCTCAATAATGTTCCCTTTACTGATTTCCTTCCTCCCCCACTATCCTACTGGCGTTTTTTTTTTGATCATCTCCCCCACCCCCTTTTCTCCAAAATACCTGCACTTGAATCCATGTCTCCGGGTCTAAGAATCCATCCTAAGACAAAGGATGCTTCAGTAGCTGGAATGAAGACCTTGGTGGTGGGGGGCAGGGGGGAATGAGTTGGGCATATTTGGGGAGCACAAATGCTCCACGACGGCTAGTGATTTAAAGGTCTGGTGGAAGATGAGACTAAAATGATTGGGGTCACGACATGAAGTACCTGAATTCTGGACAAAATAATCCAATTTTTCTGTAGACAGTGGAATCTATGCAGTGATGAAGGTAGTGAACACTTTCTTTCTAGGTCTTCAAGCATCTCCTTCTCTGGCTCAGTCTCTAGTGACCATATGATTTTCTTCCAGTCCATCCATTCTGAATCGCCTGCTTGCTAGGGATTCTGCAGGATGCACTTCAGACCCACTCTACTCTTGTCTACTTTTGAAGAGAACACTGACTTTGAGCTTCTGTGTGAAAAGGGCTGGCATTTGGAGGAAGGGCCAGGTTCTTGGAAGAGTCTAGGCTATTCTGGCATGAACTAGATTCTTCCTCATAGGCAGAAGAGGGTGAGTGGTTTCAGCTGGTAACCCCAGTTCTTTTAACCTCAGAGGGAATATTTGATGTGAGAGAGGCCCTCTGTAGCCTCAGACAACCCTAAGAGAAGCCCAGCTCACAGGATTTGGCACACCTGGTGGCAAATAGGAAGACACTTCCAGCCAGTCCCAGGGAGTCAGGTGGCAGTTACTGGGGACACTGTGGTGTCAGAACTGTTCACAGGGCTTTGCAGGTGGAAGAGCGTCCATCAAATACCACCCTGTCCACTGAGGGCCTCCTGGGCTTCTGAAAATAGCCCCCAGCCTAGGGAGTGTCTGAGACAGCAGTGAGCAGCCAGGAAGTTCCCCAACAAGGAGGCCCAGGGCCTGTTCCTCTTCATCCAAAAGCAGTGGGAAGGAGAGAGGGAAAGGAATGTCTGCTTTACTGGGAAAGCACAGGTGCTGTCCAGAAAGGAAGCAGGATGCTTTTGTCACGCTGGTGGGGAAAGGCTGGTGGAATATCATTCATCCAACCTGCATTTATTGAATGCTGCCTTTGAACCGGGTCCTGGGCTGGGCGCTGAGGGGAGGAGAGGGCAGAAGAAATAATATGAGCCTCAGGAGTTCAGAGTCCAGGGCACCAAGAAGGTACATACACGTCTAACCAAATTCCAGAAGCAGTTTGACCAGGACCTTGAAGCCGTGCAAAGTTCCTGAGAGGGCACGAATTCCCGTCTGGCTTAGAGGCGGCGACTGACGGGACAGTGGGAGATGAAGGTAGCTTATGAGATGGCCTTGCAGGATGTACAGGGCTTGACATATCGATAAGGTGCTTGGTCGCTGGGGGCGTTTTATTCCCAGGGACGTTACTGGGAGGGGTCAGAAGAGCCACTCTCGGCCTGGCTCCTGGGGAGGGGTCCTCGGCTCACTGTTGGCCTGTAGGCAGTGGTGCCACCTGGGAGCCCCCTTCCAGCAATGTGAGCATGGCGTCCCTTCCATCAGTCCTGACACTCGGGCTGGGAGCAGGAGACCTGGTTCTCATCCTGGCACATTGTGGCACTGAGGGAGGCTGTGTCCCCTCTCAGAGGCACAGTTCCCCACTTAGACCCCAGGGGAGTTGGGGTGGTCAAGGGCATTGGGCTAACAGGGCTGTCTCCATCCCTCCACCCACCCTAGGGAAGAAGCCTTAAGGGGCTGAGCTAGTGGATTCTGCCAGGAGGAAGGATGCCCCATCCCTCAGGTGTGTTCAGGTATGTGTATGTGTTAGGAAATTCACTGGAATGGCCCTCCCTGACATTTTAGAATTCCTTCAGACTGACACTCGCCCCAGTCATCTCCCTCCCCCTCCACACCTTCACCCCCAATCTAACCACACACACCAGTTTGCCCACGGTACATGATGTGCCGGTGCCCAGCTAGCTCTCAGGGAACTGGCCGGCCGCCAGGCTCAGCTGGGCTCGCCCCACGAGCAGAGCTGCCGGCTCTCCTCCTTCATTTGTGAGCTCTTGCGTGCCAAGGGGCAGCATGAGTCTCGTGGAGGGATGATTAACGTGCAGTCCTGAAATGCAAATAGACTAAAGCCCCTGCAAACCTCTCTCTCTGAAACTAACCAGAAGGCTGATGCACTGCCGGTTGCGGGGACCCACCCCTTCTCTCACGGTTGTCTTAAAGGAAGTTCTTCCTTGGATGGATGGGGACAGTCTCCTCATGACTTTGACCTCTAGTCCCAGGTGTGTCTTCTGTCACGACCAAAGCCCTGGCCCTTGTTCAGTGTCCCAACTCCTGCTCTTCTGTGTTCTTCTTTGCTGATTCCTATAAGCTGCTTCCTGGAGGCACAGGCTTCCTGACTGGGTGCTCTCTGAAGGGTGTTTCTTGGCTCTGTGGTACTGTCTGCTTCTGTAACCTTTGAATTTTCCAGCACTGACCTCCCCAGGTCAAGAGGACATCCAGTCTATGCTGAGCACTGTAGAGGGAGACAAAGAATGGGTCACACAAGGACCCAGTGCTCTGATGGCTCACAGTCCAAGAAAGGAGGTATCTTCCACATTTTCAGGCGAATAAGTGCCTGAAAAGAGGCACAAAGAGAGCATTAGAGATTTTAGGCAGGAATTCAGAGTCACATCCAGCCTGGTGATGGTGGGGGAGGGGAGGGTGGTGCGGGGGAAATGGGGATGGGGATCAGGAAAGATATCTGAGAGAAGGTGCCTTTTTTTTTTTTTTCCGGTACGCGGGCCTCTCACTGTTGTGGCCTCTCCCGTTGCGGAGCACAGGCTCCGGACGCGCATGCTCAGCGGCCATGGCTCACGGACCCAGCCGCTCCGCGGCATGTGGGATCTTCCCGGACTGGGGCAGAACCCGTGTCCCCTGCATCGGCAGGCGGACTCTCAACCACTGCTCCACCAGGGAAGCCCTAGAAGGTGGCTTTGAATTGGGTTAAGAGGGATGCAGAGGATTTGGTCAGGTAAAGATGGGGGGTGATCCAGAGGACAGCAAGCAAGAAGATGAAAAAGCCAGGGCAGGTACCTGAAACTGTGAAGATGCCATTTTGGCAGATGTGCCGGGTATAATGGAGAATAAACAGGGTTGATGTTGGGACCCACTCTCAAGAGGCTTGAACACTGGGTTATTAAAATTTAGACCTGGGAGCTGCATATTCTTTCTTTGTCTCTCCAGATCTAGTCTCCACTCCACTGTGGTAGATTAATTACAAAAACAGTCATCAGTCTTTGCCCTCCCTGTATCTGTGCTGCCTTGCTATGTACCTTTCACTGTTCTCCTGCTGTGATTCTGAGCTCAGCCATGTGACTCGCTTGCCCAATGGGATGTTAGCAGTGGTGCATAAGCAGAGGCTTGAAAAGTGATTGCCCCTTGGGGTTTGTCCTCTTTTGCTGCTCTTGGACTCCTGCCACCACGTGGATGAGCATGCAGGAGGACAAGAGGTAATATGGCGGAGCACTGAACACAGACGCATGGGTGAGCCCCAGCAGGGATCAGCAGAACTCCCCAGCTGAGCACAGGCCAAACTGCCAACCTGTGGAATTTTGAGCCAAATAAACAGTGGTTGTTTTCAGCTTCTAAGTGTTGGGGTGGTTTGTTATACAGCAAAAGGCAACTGCCACAGGAATAAATCCAGATTTGAGGGCTCCAGATTGGGAGGTCCTAGGATATGGGAGAGTATATTTTGCACATGGGAGGAACGTGAGTCATTGTGCCTGGAGCACAGACCACGGCAGGTTGAAAAAAATAGCCACCCCTTCTTCCCCTCCCCTCAAGAGGTGGAATCTATTTTTCTACCCCTTGAATCAGGAGGACCATGTGACTTTTGGGGCCAAAAGTGCAGAAGCAAATGCAATGTGAGCAGAGGGCTGCAAAGAGCTTGCACTCCTGGATTTTCCCACTAGCTGATCTTGGGATCTTTGTCTCTTTATACATGAGCCCCAGGTTAGTAACTTGGAGGGTGAGAGGTCCAGGTCGACAAAGGATCTCTGAATCTTCCTAACCATCTCAGACAAGACCATCCTAAACTAGCCAGTCATTAAAAGCAGACACACGAGTGAGTCTGGCTGAGATCAGCCAAACCAGGCACAGACCAGGCCAGAATAACCAACCAGCTGAGCCCAGCTTAAATTGTAAGTTACTAATCTATAAACTCAAGGACTAAATTAGTGGTTATTGTCTTAAGACACTAATTTTGGAGTGGTTTGTAGAAGTTCCCTGAACTGTCCCTCCTGCTCTGGGCCAGGAGGCTGACATATCTGGGCTGCATCAGTAAGTCCCCAGGCTCCTTACCTTCCGCCAGCAAGAGAAGGTTGAGGTGGAAGCCTTTATCCCCCTGGTTCTCACCCTGCTGGGCTATCTGGTGTGGGCACAGCCTCTGTCCATGGCCGTGTCCTACAGCCACAGCTCACTTTCAGGATTCTGGCAATCGTTTCTTCCCATGTACCTTCAGACCGGGGTGGTAACTGCTTTCCGATGCTGCCAGCCCTGGGTTTCAACCTTCCTTAGCCCTGCCCACACCTTCGCCTCTGCCCTGTTTCCCATTTGAGTGGCCACCTGTTCCCTGAAAAGACCCTGATGGGCAAAACTATTCTGTGCAAAAATAGGATCTACTGACTGTTTTACTAAGCAGACACTTCCAGTTTGGGTAGAGTGGAATGGAACTCTCGCTGTAAGGGGTTCTGCTCTGAACGTCCCACAGATGCTGCTTTGGGCTTGGGCGTTTGGAAAGTCATGCTGGCAAAGGAGAGTGCCAAGCAGCAACATTCCCAGGCTGGCTCTCGGGAGCCATCTGGAGCACTGCCTTCTGAAGGGAATAGTCATTGCCCCTTTTCCTGCCAATTCCCCAAGTTAGAGAATAAAAAATTAGCCCTTCCAGTGCCCCCTGGCACTTTTCCTCCCCTAGAGAGAATTTTTCTCTCGTATTTTAATCAAGCATTAAGCCACTCATTAAGCAAATCAGAAAGTCGGCTTCCCAAGGGCCTTGGTTAGTGAGAGCACGGCCTTGCCCCATCTTTTCCTAACAATCACCCACGCATTCAAGACCCTCCAGTGATGTCACTCCCAACTCTGTGCAAGGCCTTGTACTGTTAGTAGTTATAATGTTGATGATGATGATAAATGGCAGAGCAAACTGAGAATCTACATCTGCCACCACCGTTGCCATTGCCACCAGTGGAGAAGCATTTGGACCTAAGCTGTCAAGTTCATATAGGAAGCTCTGTAATGTAAGTCAGAGCAGGATGGCAGTGGTGTTAGTAGCGGTAATATGTATTTCCCATCTAGAAGGGTGGGGTTTGGAAGGGCATTTATCCTCTCAGTGGTGAGATGTGTTTCATTTTAGAGACTTCTTGGGGAAAAATGAACCACAGCAAAGCCAGCATGCAAATCTTACCACCATTTTTCTCTACCAGCCCAGGCAATGGACCAAAACTTCCCGTTTCCTCTGGGGGAGCTGCCCCTCCTCTCTCAGGGAAGCAGCAGTCACTGCTCAGAAGCAGAAGGCACTGGCATTCCACACCTGAGGTTGTCCCATTTGCAAGAAACACAGTGGGGACTCTGGGAGACTGAGGTTTGATTCTTTCTGAAGAGACACAGTGACAGAATCCAGATAAGGAAGAAAGGGATTTGGTGACATTTGAGAGGATAGTGAGGGATTCATACCTGCACTCACCGCTTAGGCAGGACACTTCTTTATTATGTGGGATTGTCCTGTGCATCCTAGGATGATTAGCATCCCTGACCCCAGCCCTTTAAATGCCAAGAGCACCTCCCACTCACTGTGACAATCAAAAATGGCCCTTTCCCATTCCAACCATTCCTAGGGTGGCGGTGGAGGGGCAATACGGCCTCTGGTTGAGAAACACTGCAACAGACAGAAAGAGGCAGAGAGTTAGAGAGAGGGGATATCTTTGTGGGTAACTTCCAAAAGCCCAAGGCATGTCCACATGGTATAACCTCCCCACCCACCGGAACTCTCACTCTTCTCTTTGACTCTGTGTGCACATGACACAGTAACAATCACCCTTAAGTAAAGAACCACACCTTCCCTGGAAACCAGAGAAGGCGAGGTGTTGAAGCAGGTGAGGAAGGATTTGGAACAGGTAGTGGAGTCTTCAGTCTTTCCTGATCAGTGACGCTCAGGGGCTTCCATGGTTATGGCTTCCTGGATGGTGAGGACCAGCTCTCTGAAGGTTGAAGGCCTGGCTGGAGTGAAAATCAGGTCCAGCTCCTCAAGTTCTCCTATCTCAGAAGACATGGTCTGTGGGGCAGAGGAAAGGAACTGACCATTGGGTTAAGCGTAATTAGCTCAGACTTATCCCCACTGTTCTCTGCCAAGGATGAACTTCCCCCAGGTCTCACATGGCTGGCTCCTTCTTTTTTTTTTTTTTTTTTTTTTTTGCGGTATGCGGGCCTCTCACTGTTGTGGCCTCTCCTGTTGCAGAGCACGGGCTCCGGACGCGCAGGCTCAGCGGCCATGGCTCACAGGCCCAGCCGCTCTGTGGCATGTGGGATCTTCCCAGACCGGGGCACGAACCCATGTCCCCTGCATCGGCAGGCAGACTCTCAACCACTGAGCCACCAGGGAAGCTTGGCCCCTTCTTTTAATTCAGGTCTTTGCTAAACTAGATCTCTTCTCCCTACCCAGCACTCTCTATTCTTTACCCTAGTTATTTTCTTCAAAGCACTCATCGGCATCTTAGATTATTTATTCACTGACTTACATGAGCTTTCATGAATGTAGTTTCTTTGAAGCAGTAACTTAATCTGTCTTGCTCACTGCTGTATCTCCAGTGTCTGGCACATAAGAGGTGCTCAATAAATATTTGTTGACTAAACTGATTGCTTAGATATTGTGCTAAGTAATTTGCATGCATGGTCTCATGTAAACCTCAAAGATTCTTTAAGGTAAGTACTATACCATCCCCATGATTTGTAGAAACCAAGACTTGGCGAGATTGAATAACCTGCTTGGAGAAAAATGGTGGTCAAGTCTTGCAAGCTGAGCTGTGTTGTGGTTAATTCTCCCCTGGAGGACCTGAAATCAAACACCTCTCATCACCAAGAGGATAAATGTCCTTCCAAGCTCCACCTGTCTAGATGAGAAGTACATAGTAACCCTACTACAAGGTCACATAGCTATTTATTAAGCGCTGCAATAAGGATTTGATTGATTCCAGTGTCCACAGTCTTACAGGACAATAAACAGATACGAATTTGCTCCAAACTCTAGGGGAGCAAATGCTAAGAGGTGTGGCTACATGCAGGACCATGGGATTTTAGAAGAGCGGGCAATCCTTCCCAGTTGGAAGTGGGAATGGATCAGAGGAGAGGGCTGCATTAGCCTGAAGGATGGGGAGAATTTAGGTGTGTGGAATTGGAGCGGAGGAGGAGGATGTGTGCCTCAATGGAAGGGGCATGTTCAGTTCTCCAGGGAGTTAGTGGCTCTGGAGTGAAGGGCCATATGGAGGGTGGTGGGAGATGGCCCCGGACAGGAAGCTCACGGCCAGTGCATGACAGGTGGTGAACACCAGAGTGAGTGTTTTAGACCTCGTCTTGGGCAATGGGAGGTCCTTGAGCGACAGTGACGGTGTAAGACAACAGGATCCACTCCCGACCAAAGACCGCCATTGCTTCCTTTTCAACAGGAAATCTCCAAAGTGAGACGCAGTGAGAAAGACACACCGCCAGAACTTGCTGGAGGGAGTCTCTGAAAGGCAAGGCGTGCCAAGGAAAGTCAGGGGCTATTTGTTGGACATCTGTGCCCCTATTTCACACCATTTCCCTCAGAGTAGACAGCAGCTTCAGGCAGGAACTGGAGAGCTTTCCTGGGCTGATTTGCTCAAAACTATGAATTGGGATTCAGTCTGGCCCCGAACCATGCTTCCAGCCTCACCTCCTCAGTGCCCTCCCCAGAGCTGGCAGGCTTGCACCCACCACGGCCTCCCACCCTTGTCTTCTTGGTGATCCGGTGACTGCCTGCCGCTCTAGGGCTCCTCTTCCAGCAGCCTCCCCTCCCCATCTGTGCTCCAGCCAGCAGGCAGATCCCTGTGAGAGCCCAGCCCTGTTTGCCTACTGCCCCCCTCCCAGCCCCCAGGCCCTGGCATTCCTGGAGGACATCTTACCCCCACAGCGTGGCCCGTGCCCAGCTCAGCATCTGGTCCTAAGAGGGTCTGGAGGTGTCAGCTGAATGAATGAAATTCTTCTCTCTGGGATGCCTTTAAAGTTGTTTTTCTTTCTGTAACCAGGGGCAGTGGCTGGAATGGTTGGAATGCGGCCTTGGTTTTCCTTTGGTTTTATTTCTCTGAGCATTGGCCAGACTCCCTTGTCATTTCTGGTCCTGGGGGACTTCACATTTTAAATTCCCTCTGGGGTATGACGCTTCCAGGGCTACTGCACTCCCAACTTTTTTCTCCATCCTGACCTCACCAGAGGTCTTCTCTCCCTTCATTGCCAGAACATTCCAGGACCATCAGGCACCAGTGAGCCAAACCTCTGATCACTCTCCCAGTAGTCATTTGGCCGAATATGAGAGACATGACCGCTCTGTTTTCCCTGAAGCCCAACTAAACAAGAAAGATTTTCACCTCAGCACCTTTGTCCTCACAGAAGCTAAAGATCTCACATCACAACGCCAGCTGGGTTTCCTTGGCCTGCTGCTTCCCAGGCCCCTCACTGAGATGGGGGCTTCTGAATCATTCAACTAACGTATTACCAGGGGAGGGAGTCAGCTCTAAGGGGTCTTCATTGAATAGCCTTTTCAAATAAATGATGAGATCAATTTTAGGGGCTTAACCCATCAACAAACTCTTGGATTTAAAGCCCATTGTTTAGCATGCTCTTGCAAGCACCAGAGTCACTTTCAAATCCCCATGGCAGTCCCTCCACTAGCTGGGAGTGAGGTGACGTCACTGCAGGGTGAGGCTGAGCCGCCTTAGTTGTGGCCCTGAGGGTCCCAAGCATCCCCTTGGGACCCTGGCTGAGGGTTTCATCCCGGGCTGGATGCTGGGAGGATAGGGGGAAGCTGAGGGAGCTGCACAACTCAGATGTGTCCTTGTCCCCTGAGGGTGCTGGCCCCTGACCTCCTCTCTGTCACAAGCTGACTTGGGTCCCCTAGAGAGTGAGACTTGGAGTTACCTGCCCCAGATTCTTAGCCAGCGCCCCGTTTGGAAGCCCAGCACATATGGACTAGACCTACTTGTGGACGTCCACCAGCGTACTATGATTTAAACCTATTTGATCCCCATAGAGATCCTTCCCAGGATCTACCAGCCCTGGAAACTCCTTTCCTACAGAACAGTCCAGACAACTCATTCTGTCTTCAAAAGCCCAACTCATAGATTTGCTCCTGCCATATAGAACAAGCAGAAATGTCCTAATATTCCCCAGGCCTTTCCACCCCCAGGCCTTTGCTTCTGCTCTTTTCTCTGCCAGTGATGCTATACTAGTTATTTACTAACACAACAATAGTACAGCAAACTTGGTGGCTTAACACATTCATTATCTCATCATTTCTTGGTCTCATCTCAAGGTTCAGTGGGAGAAGGATCGACTTCCCAGCTTTTGTGGTGGTTGGTAGGATTCAGGTCCTTGTGGGTGGCTGGAGCAAGGGCCTCAGTTCCCTGTTGGCTGTCGGCCAAAGGCTGCCCTCATTCCTAGCTGGTCATTGGCCAGAACCTGCCCTCAGTTCCTTGCCACATGGGCTTCCCCCCAAGGACTGCTTGCTTCTTCAGAGCCAGCAAGGGAGAAGGTTTTCTAGTAAGATGGGCATTACAGTCTTACAATCCTATAGTCATGGAAATGGCCTCAGTCACGTTTGCATAGTCTATTGGTTAGAAGCAAGTCACGAGTCCTGCCCACGCTCAAGGGGAGGGGATTGCACGGGCATGAACATCAGGAGGAGGGCCTCATGGGGCCACCTCCGCCTCTGTCCACCACAAATGCCCTTCTACCAGTCTCCCTATCCACTCTATGGACCTGAGCCTAAAGAGGACTTCATGAACGCTTCTTTCTATCCCAACCAGAACTCTCTATCTTTTCTGAGCTCCCTCGTGGCTTTGCTTAAATTATTCTTTGGTATTTCATTCATTCATTCAGATATTTAACAAATCCATTTTGAGTATCAACTACACGCCTGACGCTGGGGTAGTGTGGTATAATAGTTAAAGCTGCAAGTTCTGGAATCAGAGTCTCTTAGTCCAAATCCTGTGTCTTCTGCTTCCTGCTGGGCCTCAGCTTACTCACCTGTAAATAACATTAGCAGATAGTTACGTTGTGAGTAAGGTTTAAATGAAATCACCATGTCAGAAGCTTAACATGGAGCTGGGCTCATAGTAGGAAACCAGTAATGATTTAATCTTATTTTAGGTGCTGTAGTGATTCCGTAGGATGTCGTCCTGCCTTAACAGAGCCCACGTAGCCTGCCTTTGTCATGAGTGTTTCTGCACGTGCCTTACCTCCCAGCAGGCTGTCTGTGACTTCCCCGAGGACAGATCCCGGTCTTAGTGCTCTCTGTCACCTCAGTGGCACTTAGCACAGGGTCTGGAGCACGTGAGGCTTCCGTGACTGGCTATGGGTGTAGATGGTCTGTAACCAGTGCCGATCGGCAGCGTATCATCATCAACACAGCCAATCTGCACCAGCCCTCACTTCCCCATAGCGCCCCTGCAACTCCGGTCTGCCGACTTCCACATTTGTCACGTACGGTGGGTTCAGATGCACAATTATGCAACTGATGAGAAATTATGGCAGAATGTTCGGCCTCCCTCCTCCCCTGCTTGTCGTTTGGCAAATGCTGGTGGCTATAGCGTGTCCTGCGGATGAAGTCTCAGCAGGAGAACCAGGAGCCAGGGCTGGGCGTGGGCGGGCCGAGAGTGAAGGTCAGTGGCTGAGAGCCGAGAAGCGCCAAACCTCCGAAGCCAAGCGGTGGACATCGGCCTTTCATTTTTTGCTTGCCCAGAATCTAACCTCTCCTTTC
Organism: Mesoplodon bidens; assembly: GCF_964165515.1. NCBI lineage: Eukaryota > Metazoa > Chordata > Mammalia > Artiodactyla > Ziphiidae > Mesoplodon > Mesoplodon bidens. The sequence continues at coordinate 109,526,236 of NC_138161.1, read as the reverse complement.
CCGTTTTGCAAGAATCCTCGCTCTGTGGGTCTTCAGGGGAGGCAGGGCTCCGTCTCACACAGAGAAAGGCAAAGGCCCAGGCATCCCCTTTCCACGTCCTGGCCGTCAGGGCCTGGACACTAAGGCAGACTTTGGCTTCGGGCTGCCGGTTTGGCTTAGTTGAGGATAACCCTGGTTATATGAGGTCATCTCAGGAGTCCTAGACAGATAAGGAGCGCAGCCCACCACACGTATTTCCACCCCATTTCAGCCTCTGAAATGTCTGCCCATCTTGGGGCCATGAAGGACCTGGTTCAGAGCAGAATTTCAAGAGGCTGTGTCCTCTGCAGCCAGCATTTCCTCAGCTCATGCTTTGCTTCTCAGTCACCTCTTAAGTCTTCCTTTTTTTTCTTTTGCAGGGAAGTTTAGGGAGAGAATAAGACTGCCTGCATTTACTGTCTGAGCCCACACCCAGCTCATCAGGACCGTGTTCATAGTATTCCCATGCCAAATGTGTCACCAGGGCTAATTGCAGCCTCCAAGACAGGGAGTGGGGGAGGGAAACTGGGCCGTAAGAAAGTCAGAAAAGCAATTTTTAAAAAAGAAGTGGCTACTTATAAAAATTAGGATTCTCAAGCTGGAAAGAACCCTGGAAATAGAATTAAAGAGTTGGCATCAGCCTCAGGAGTTGTCTGGTCAGAAATTCCTGCTACTTCAGACTGTGTCCTTTGCCTCACCAATGGCTCACTCTTCTTCCTTGCTGACCGTACCCTGATTTTGTCCCGCTACTGAGTGCCCATGTGTTTAATGGACATTCCACATGCACATTGACCCATTTAAGCTAATTCAGCTAATTCCTTTCTTTTTGCCAGTAACTGGTGGAGGTGAACTGATGCGACCCTCCCCCCCCGGCCAATGAGGTATAAGGGGAAGTCTGTGAGGGCTTCTGGGAATACTTTCTCCATTTGTAAAAAGAAACTCAGTACTGGCTCCTTCCTGTGTTTGGATGTATTTGTATGAGGAAGTGTTACTCACAACTGTGCTGCCATCTTGGACCATTAGGGGAAACCCAAGAGAAGCCCAGAGACGCTGTCCCAGGACCTTGACTTTGTGCTGTTTCATCTTATCCTGTTGTGTCAGATAACAGGACTTCTTATGATAGGTAATCAATTCATTATTGTTTAAGCAATTCTTAATCTGTGATTCTGTTAGTTGCAGCCTCAAGCCTCCTAGCTGACAGGCTTGCCCACATTCCCTTCACAGGCCTCTGCTAGAACACTTCCAGGAATGGAGCACTCACTACCTTCCTACCTCAAGCAGAGATTGTTATTAGGATGTCCTCTCTGGTACCAAATTGAAATCGGATCCTGGTAACTAACCCCATGATAGAGACTGATTTCTGCCCTCTGGAATCAGAAACAATGTCATCAACGTCTTTCCCGAGACTTCTCTGTAGGCCTCAGAGGACAGCTTCCATGTCTATCTGTGTCTTGGTTTTTGTAACTTTTTCAGGTCACTGAGGGCCACTATATCCAAGGCTGGCTCAAACTCCTAAACCCATCATCCTATAGATGAGAAAACCAAGGCTGAGAGAGGGGAGAGGCCCTGCTCAAAGTAACCCAGCCAGAGGCATAGCCTATCAATAATGGCGGGCAGATGGTGATGATGCCATGGAAACAGTATAGGCAATAAGAGTTATCAATCATTTTTAACTGGGGAGGGGTCAAGCAGCTTCATGAAGGGAGAGAACATTTGAGCTTGATCTTAAACTATAAGTAGTACTTTTTTAAAAAAGAAAAGAAAGAGAGAGAAGAATCCATAAGGAAATCCAAGAACGGCCTCCGCACACATGCCCTACCTCAGTGGTTTTCCAGCAGAGCCGGCAGAGAGCTGGGCACCTTGTGAGATGGCCCATCCCTCCCTAACTCTTAGAAGGTCCTTTCTTAAGCTAAACTGAGGCCTGCTTCTGTATCTCTCATCCGTTTCTCCTAATTCTGCCTTCCAGGCCCCTAGAGAAACAGGGCAACTGCCTCATCCCCACAGCAGACCTTTGTTGAGGGGCAGGTCCCACACTTTCCATTTCCCCGGGCTGAATACCCCAGTTCTTCTGGTCATTTCCCACAGGATGTTGCTTCATAGTCCCGGTCATTAACATCAGGACAGGTCCTAATCTGTTAACGTTCTTTCAAGTTAGTTGCCCAGAACCCAGAGCATAACCCTCCAGGGTGGTCTTCCCAGTGAGAATGGAAACCATCAATGCCCACACAGCTTACAATCTGTGTTATTCATTCTTCTATCTTCATCAACACAACTTTATGAGCCATTTTAGAAAATCCTTCATCAACCATTCTAGAAAACTCTTTCCCAGCGAGATAAAAGTTGCAAATAACTTTATTGTTCATTGCAAGAACTTCCTGAAAGACTTATCTACTCATTAATAGAAAGCATCAAATGACGGTTTACACATTTTTGAACCCCTTGCCTCAAAGTCTTTGCCTTGTTGTGTCCATCAGTCTTAAACTATTATGTCATGAGCCTTGCCCAGTCCTAATCAATCACTGCCTTCCCCCACACCCAGTTGAAAGACTCATCTTAAACCAGATTTCAAAATCCCAGTAGGTATCTTGACTTTGACTTCCTCCCAGACACTCCTAAGACTCTGCGGAAGTAGAACTCTCCCCTACTGAAGTAAGAATAAATTCAGTGTTTCCTTATCAGCAGGTTGCTTTGGTGCTATCTTAGAGAGCCAGAATTCTACCCCAGCAAGCCATAGGAAAAGAAGGACCTTCGTCTCCCTGACTGACCCTAGCTCATTGGGGATCATCACCTTCCAGTCCTCGGACCTCCCATGTCCCCTGGGAAGCTTCTCTTCCCAGGATTTCCAAAGGGTTCCCGGGGCCGTCTCTTTCCAGGCTCTCCCATCTTCTTGCAACTTGGGTTCTTTCCCTAGAGCTTGAGAAAGGAACCATTAAATTTCCAGACATGCTTCACCAGTCACTCATCATCCCACTCTCATTTCACTCAGTTGCTTTCACTCTCTCTCCCAATATACAAATAAAGGACTATAGAAGTATCAGTAGATATATAGACAGGGAGAGAGTGCTTTTCAGTCTCAGGGGCTTCTTTTACCATGTTCTCTTAGTATTTTCTCACTCAATTCTGAGCTTTAACAAGCCCAGAATTGTCATGCTGGGTTTTTTAGCACACCCTTAATTGCCTTTTCTTTTTTCTTGAAGCAATTTCAGGCCACACTTTCTGCAGCAGTCCATGTTCCATTGGATTAGCTGTGGAATAATTAGTTTTCTAAGTGAATGTATCTGGGAAATGGACTTTAAAGGCCTCCTGCCTGATGTATGACCTTGAGCTGGGTGACCTTGGGCAAGTCCACCCCCTTTGCCACCCCAGTTCCCTCCTCTGTCAAGGAGGGGGTTGGGCTAGATGATTTCCAAGAGCCCTATAGCCCCTTGAGATCCTGCCGTTCTGATTCCATGACTGAAGAGAAGGCATTTGGAAGAAAATATGCTTTCTGTTTTTAATTATAAAAACAAAATATGCTTGTAAAACAAAAGTATGCAAAACCTAAAATGTCGGTGTTCCTTCCTTCTCCATCAATCCCCCTGGAGACAGTCTTTTGGGAGCAGTATTTGCCAAGTGTACTCAGTGCATGCTTTATGATGATATTTGCCCCACTGACCTCCAATTCACCGGGACAACTGAGGACTGTTCTGAGAAGAAACTGTGTCTGTTCTTATACTTTCTCTTTTCCCCGGAGGAAAATTGCAGAATTTTTTGTGCTGTTTAAGAGGCTCTGCTGCCAGGACTTCCCTGGTGGCACAGTGGTTAGGAATCCCCCTGCCAATGCAGGGGACAGGGATTTGAGTCCTGGTCTGGGAAGATGCCACATGTCACGGAGCAACTAAGCTGGGGCACAACAATTACTGAGCCTGTGCTCTGCAGCCCGCGAGCCACAACTACTGAGCCCGCGTGCAACAACTACTGAAGCCCACGTGCCTAGAGCCCGTGCTCCACAACAAGAGAAGCCACCGCAGTGAGAAGCCCACGCACCGCAACAAAGAGTAGCCCTGCTCACCACAACTAGAGAAAGCCTGTGCACAGCAACAAAGACCCAACACAGCCAAAAATAAATAAATAAATAAATAAATTAATTAATTAACATTAAAAAAAAAAAAGAGGCTCTGCTGCCTAGGACCTGACCTATGTCTTTGTCAGAAAATTGGACACAGCCATTTGCAGCAACGTGGATGGACCTAGAGATTATCACATTAAGTGAAGTCAGACAAAGACAGACAAATACCATATGATATCACTTATATGTGGAATCTAGAAAAATGATATAAAGGAACTTACAAACTTATGGTTACCTATTTACAAAATGGAAATAGACTCACAGACATAGAAAACAAACTTATGGTTACCAGAGGAGATAGTGGGGGGGGAGGGGTGGAGATAATTAGGAGTTTGGGGTTAACATATACACACTACTATGTATAAAATAGATAAACAACAAGGACCTGCAGTATAGCACAGGGAACTGTATTCAATGCCTTGTAATAACCTATAATAGAAAAGAATCTGAAAAAGAATATATGTATGTACATATATGTATATACATATATATGTATATATGTGTGTGTGTATGTATATATATATATGTATATATAACTGAATCTCTTTGCTGTACACCTGAAGCTAACACAACATTGTAAATTAACTATACTTCAATTTTTAAAAATGGTTATTTGGAAAAAAAACAGGACACAGAATCCTGGCCTTAACCCAAGACTTGGATTTGCAGGGACCAAGACCCCAGGAGAGTCAGTGACCAGGGTGCTGACTGTCACTTGGCAACCATGGCTGGATAGTCAGGCCCAGTGACTAGAGCCTAGGACAGTAATATTGACCTCAGTACTTTGCTCTTCCCACAAAACATGAACCTTACCCTCTTATGTGTCTAAAGTTTTAATCACTGGTGTTGGACTCTGTACCAGAGACCTGAGACAATACAAATTGCTGGAGAATAACATAGAGATGCATTTTTGTTATCCTCCATTCTGCGGAAGCAGCCCATTAGGGAGAGACGGATCGAGGGCGCAGACTACGAAAGCTCTTAGCCACAAGCTTAACTCCTTAGCTCACTCCTGGCCTCAAGGAAGGTCAGATCTGAGAGAGGAGGAGTAAACAGAACCCAGTGTGGCTCCAGGAGGGGGATCTGGACAAGGCCATGCAGATGTGCGTGTGAGGTGTGACTCAGAGGTGAGGAAGGGGCAGGGGCTGGGAGAGGCGTGCAAACAAGGGGGACAAACTGGACCATTCATAAGACAGAGGGGACAGGGAGGAGGGCTGGGCTACAGGACACTTTGGGGGCTTAAATAGGGAAACAAATTGCGGGTCAGTTGGCTGAACTTGGCCCATGACAGAGAGCAAGCCACGCCACACCACCAGTCCTGGGCCTCAGTCCCCGAGGGAACTGGAGAAGCTCACTGAAACAGAGGGCATAAAAAGCACAGGACATTAAGATACTTGCCATGATACCATTCACTCATTCATTCATCCGTTCTCTCAACAAATGTTTACTGAACCTTTTGTATGTACCAGGCACTGTGCTAGGCCCTGAGGATATCATGGTAAATAAGAGAGACGTGGTCCCTGCTCTCATGAAGGTGGCTTCTCAGTTTAGTGAAGGAGGCATACATTGAATTAATTTCAAGGTGAATGGTTAGGCAGAAGGGTAGGAGCAGAGGGGGTGGGGTTTGGGTGTGGACAGGGTCAGAGAGTGACCAGCCTTGCAGGCCAGAGGACAGAGGGGGCAGGTGCTTACAAAGAGCTAAACTTTGTGGGGTGGGGTCGAGTAAGGTTATTGGCATGATTCTGGGGAGTGAAGATGGGATGGGAGCTGTAGCTTCTAGGAGAGTCTGGCAGGTGTGTCTAGCCGGGTCAGTACTGGATCGGACGTGTGGGGAATGGAGAGTGGGGAGTAGTGGATGACCCCTGGGTTTACAGCTTGGGGCACTGAGTGAGGTTGGGGTAGGAAGGTAGGAGTGAGGAACAGCGGCAGGGGATATGCCTCACACAGTCTCTTCAGCTCCAGATCACACAGTCACGTGGGCTCTGATTCTGAGATGGAGATCAGAGACTCTCTGGGATGAAAGCACGTCCTCTCTACAAAGCTACTAGGAAGGAGCTAGCAATCTTCTCGAGCAATCTGCTCTTCTTGAGGATTAATTGCTTCTCAGTGTTTCCTTCTAAACAATGAGTTGAGATAACCCAAATTAGGAATTGGACTTTGGAAGGAGAGACTCAGGAGCACTTCCTTAAAATGGGGGGATGGGTAAAGTCGATGGGAAGCTAGGACCCCAGGAGTGACAGGGAGTGGGACAGTGCAAAGCATCTCAACAACCCTGTGGGAAAATCCATTTCTCCTATGATCTCACCTGGCAGTGGATATTCCACATGCTTGGTCTCCCCATCTATCAAAGGGCAGCAGTCATCTCACAGGATTGTGGAGAGAAATAAATTAGGCAAAGGATGTTAGAGCCCCAAGCACCACCCTGAAATGCAGCAGGCTCTTGGTAAATGTTAGCTTCCATCCTACCTCCTTGGCTTCAACCAGCCCCTGCAGAATGGAGGATATTATAGACTGCCCTAGCTTATGATGCAGAGTGAGGCAAGTATGTTGAAGTCCTTGAAGACCTGCACAGTATTATACAAACAGAGGTATAATTACCATCAAGATGATGGTAACTCATGGTAATAATTACAATGAAATGTGAGCTGGGGGTGGGGGGCGGTCAGTAGGCTTGTAAACAGCAGGGATAGCTGAGAGTCCCTTTGCAACAACTATGGATAGGAACAGGGTGGCTGGCTAGAAGAGCTTGGGACATGGTCAGAAGGGCTTGGGATTAAATCTTGACTCTGCCACTACTAGCTATGTGATCTTATGAAACTACGTGACCTCTCTGGGTCTTATCTTCTCATCTGAACAATATGGATAATGCCATCCAGCTCATAGAGTTGGCCCCAGCAAGCGAGTTAACATGTAGAGCCCCTGGTACCCACCAGGCAGAAGAACACAGTGTCAAATCCAGGTAAAGGAATAATTTAACTTCATAGTGCTTTAGGTTTCTCTTCTGTGAAATAAGGATATTAATAGTATCTGCTTCCTAGGTTTGATAACTAAATCATATAATGCGAGGAAAATACATACAATACCTGACGTAGTCAATGGTAATTATTACCAAAATAGGTGCTCTAGAGAGCTGGCTCCGCCCCCACTCCAGGCCTCCTCTGACTTTACCCGTGGTGTGGAAAGAAGGCTCCTTTAGAGCAAGAGTGTCCTGGATTCCAGAGAGTTTTGTACCATCTCATAGTCCCCATAGGGAGCAGCCTAGAAGTCATTTGGGAAAGATGGCTCAGTAGAGCTTGTGATGCTTTTACAATTCTAAGGCCTACCCTTCTCCTCTAGGGAGTAGAGATAGTGCCTGTATTAGTCAGAGTTCTCCAGAGAATCATAACCAACAGGATATGTATGCATATTTATTTATTTTGAGGAATTGCCTTCCTCTCCCAATCTGGAGGCTTAGTAAATCCAAAATCTGTGGAGTAGGCCAGCAGGCTGGAGACCCAGGGAAGAGATGCAGTTTGAGTCCAAAGGCAGTCCACTGGTAGAATTCCTATTGCTCAGGGGAGGTCAGTTTTTGTTCTAGTCAGGCCTTCAGCAGATTGGATGAGGCCCACCCACATTATGAAGGACAATCTGCTTCACTCAAAATCCACCAATTTAAATGTTCATCTCATCCAAAAAACACCTTTATAGGAAACATCCAGAAAAATGTTTGACTGAAGATCTGGGCGCCATGGCCCAGCCAAGTTAACAGACATAAAATCAACCATTGCAGCTCTTTTCTTCTACTTTTTTTCTTTGGCAAAGCTTCTGGGTTCAAATTAAAGCTTTGGAAGAAGGAGGAACATCCTTAACTTCCCATGGGCCCAGAACAGACTCTAGGACCCTGTAAGCCTCACTCACTTCCCTTGAGATGACTTAGTATCAGCCTAGAGATCAGTGACTGCATCTAGAGATGGAGAAGCAGACCAGAGACAGGGAGTAACTTACCCCATGTCACAGAGCAGAGCCAGCCCTACAGTCTGGGGCTCCCAACCAGCTCCATGTTCTCAGAGTGGATGTTGACTGTACTCTCCTAACCCCCAAAATGTTGATGTCTACAGAGGCCTCTGGCTGTTCTCTGCCCTGTCTCTGAAAGATCAGCCGTTCCTGTAGGGAATCCTTCCAGCCTTTTATTTCCAGAGCACACTTTTTTCCCAAATGTATTGCCTTCTGCTGAGCTGGACTGGACTGAGATCAATGACATTAATTTGCACTGAGGAGAAGTTAATGATTTTCCCCCTTCAGATATCAGGAGGCTTCCTGAAGCCTGTGGTCAGATAAGCTGTTTTATTTCCTCTGCAAAAAGGTCCTCAGGAGGATCACAGAATCCTGGAGTAGGAAGGAGTTTCTAGAAGAGTTTATTTTCTCCAATTCCTTTACTTTGCAGATGGAGGGGCAAAGGACCCAGGATAGGGAAGTAACATGCCCCAGATACCAAGACACACAGCTAATCAGTTGCTCTTGTACTGTTCTCTTCCTTCATCAGGATTTGGTCCTGGGAAGAAGGAGCCTGGGGCTGGCTGAGGCAGACAAGTGGAGAGGAAGGGTTCCCCAGAAGCCCTCCTATAGTCCAGGTGAGATGCAATGGGGCGCTGGGCTCTCCGCTTGCAGGGTGGTAGGAAGGATGAAGGCTAAACGTTATATCCAAAGACAGTTCTGAGAGAGAACTGAGGAGCTTAGTGACTGGTTAGATGTGAGTTGGGGAAAGGATGGAGCTTAGGGTTCCTGTCTTGGTTTCTGAGTGGATAGAGATTACTACCCAGGACCAGGAAGTGGGTAGGAGGCAGGAGTTTTAGAGGTTGGGCAATGAGCTTTGAATGTTAGGGGAAGTATTCGTGGGATGTCCAGAGGAGACATTCGTAGGCAGTGGGATGTGTGAGCCTGAAGCTCAGAGAACAAGACTGAGCGTGAGATGTGGGATTCCACCAGCATGTTCTGGAAGTTGAATCCATAAGAGGGAGGACCTGCCAGGAGAGCTCACGGCCAGGTAAAAGCAGAACCAGAGCAACTCTCAGGTTAAAGCTCATTCCATGAAGTTGTATTCCCAAGGGAGGATGACCAGGGCTCACAGATACCTCCTTAAAGAGGGTTTCGGTCTCACGTTCTCAGGGAGATCCTCCTTTGACCAACATCCTGTATGTCTGTAGCTAGGACACTGTCCCTCCCTGCCCAAGAAGCAAACACCCCCATGTTCTCAGAAACAGCAAGTATGTTTGCTGCTCTCTGTCTTGCTAAAGAGTTTCCTTAGAATGGGGACAGCTTGGCTGAGGAGGGTACAGGTGTGACTGACACCTCAGTCTCCCCACCACCCAAGGTGCTCCAGGCTGGGCAGAGCATCTGCTGAGTTCTCTGACCCCTCCCCCAGACCCAGGCAGGCCCAGAGCCTCACAGAAGGGATGGAGCAGCCACTGAGAGGTTAAGTGGCTTTCTCTGGTGCCCGGAGTGCAGCATTAAGAACCAGTGTCAGTAATTTGTCACCTTGAGTTCTTTCCAGCTGCTTGGTAATTCATGTTAAGTCCCCAGTGAGTATGTGGGCTGCTTCCTGGCAGGTTTCAAAAATAGAGGTCAAGAGAAAATGAAAGCATTTCTGAGATTTCTTAGATCAGGCGGCTTAACCATTTTTTTTTTAATTTTAAAATAACTCATTCTAGAGTTAGCAGAAATTCCATTCAGAAGGTCTCTGGCATAGCAGCATGAGTTGACAACTCTTCTTCTGAATTACACATTATTTATTCAGTGCCAACCATGAACCTGGCAGGTAACAAGCTAAACTTAACTTCCTGGTGCGTGCGTTCATGCGTGCATACACACACACACACCCCCTCAGAAACAAGGGAACAAGGGAGAAACAAGGGAGTGATAGCAACCTCATCTCAGGGTGGACCCTCCAAGGAGGAGGACTAAGAATGTTGGTGGTGAGGATCTCCCTGCTCTAAATGGGGAAGGGAACTTGGCTGCAGCCCTGTGTGCCAAGCGCAGTGCTAGGAGCTGACCATGTGTGATGACATTTGTTCTCCACTACAACCCATGAGATGTGTATCATTATATCCCTTTTACAGATGAGCAAATGGGGATTTTGAGGGTGGTAGTAACCCACCTAAAGCCTTGAACTCAAGTCTCCAATTAAAAATCCAGAGCTCTTTTCAATACTGCTTTAGAAGAAGCTGATGGCTATCGTGGAAGCTAGTCTCCAAGATGGCCCCAGTGAACTACTCTCCGTGGTGACACCCTTGAGTATGTGCCTCGTATGCTGAATCAAGGCTGGCCCCGTGTAACCAAATGAATGAGGCAGAAGCGATGCTGTGTGACTACTGAAGCTAGGTCATAAGAAGCCTTCCAGCTTCTTCACCTCTTAGAATGTTTGCTCTGGAAGAAGCCAGCTGTCGCGTAAGAAGTCTGACTTCTCTGAGACTGCCATGCTGTGAGGAAGTCCAAGCTAACCACATGAAGAGCCTACATGGAGAGACGGAGATGCCCAGCCAGTCCCTAGCTGTTCAAGCCATCTCAGCTGAGGACAAAACATGAAAGCAAACAAGCCATTTTAAATGTCCCTACTCAGTCAAGTCTTCAGATGACTTCAGTCTCTCAGTTGCCACCTGACTGCAACCGCATGAGGAATCTCAGGTAAGAAGAGCCAGGTGAGGCCAGGCAACCCTTAGAATAATGGGAAATAATACATTTTGTTTTAAATGACTGTTTCTGAGTGGTTTGTTGCACAGCGATAATTGAAACAATTGGGCTTCAGGATTATTTCATCTAATATAGTGACTATGACCAATTTTTATTAACCAGTTACTATATGTCAGGCATTGCACTAAGCATTCTACATTTGTCATTCCAATTGATTTTCACAAGAACTCTATGAGACAGTGTTTATTATTATTCACTTTACTTGTTTTACATATGAGAAAGGTTCAAAGATGTTAAGTAATAAACCCAAGGTCACACAGCTAGTAAGTAAAAAGGCCAGGATTCAAGCCCCAACAATCCAACTCTAAATGTCATGCTATTTCACACTGCTCTGTTCTGTGACTAGATGCAGGTGACTCAGGGGACTGACCCCTAATGGATGGACTCAGATCCGGGGGATTTGCCTTGGAAAGTCTCACTTTGCCTAGAGAGCTTGTTCTGGAAGGCTTGGAGCAGCCACCTGGGTTCGTGCTGAGTCTTCCAGGGACAAGCAGCCAGGGGGTTGTGAATTCATTCATGTGGAGAAACAAATGGTTCTGACCTTTTCTTTTTAAAATGTTTTTCAAGGGAAGTCAGTGCTGCCAGCAGGGTCTAGATTGATGGCTTTGGATGCTGAGAAGTAGAGCCTCCACCCTGCATCGCTTCACTTGGTACCTTGGGTCAGATCAGCCAGAGACATAGCGGGGCCCGGAAATGTCATGTCGATTACCTATTCAGAACAGTCTCCCTCCCTTTTCTCCCCACCTTTATTGCTTTTCTCATCTGTGGGACATTGGGGGCCGCTTTAGATTTCCTGTCCTCAGAGCAAAGGAGATGGAAAGACCAGGAATCCAGCCACAAGAAATGAGAGGGCAGAGATGAGGACAGGAAATCGGGTAGGTGTGGAGGACCACGGCTCTGAGTGAAGATGGGTGAACCAACACTGCTGGTTCCCCCGGCTAGGCCCGGGGCAGGCACCAGGCTAGAGAGACACAGCCCATGCTCTGCGATGACATGGCCCTCCGTGGGTAGCTGGGAGACAGAACACTGGGCACCAGGGACTGTGGCCCTCATTTGCGGTGGCAGCTTTCGTTCAGGGCCGAAGTATTGAAAAGTGCTGATCTTCTGCGAGTGCTGCTGGTTTTTTCTCTTTCCTCCAGCTGGGCCTCTGCATGGTGCCTGCCCCTGCACCACACACACACACGCGCGCACACACACACACACACACACACACACGCAAGGCTGTCCTCAGAGTGCATCCTGATGCAGGCAGAGGGGTGAGGGACGTGGGTCAGGAATCGCATTGAGACACGATGAGAGGCACAAGATCGCCTCTACTCTCAGGAAGAAGTGTTAGCCTGGTGGGAAAGTCCTCCACATTCCAGCCTCCGGAGAGCAAGCATCCAGCCTGCTCTGCTGACTCTCCATCCCTACCTGGGTTCTGCCCTGCTCACTGGGAGCCCTCTGACTGTACAGCTTTCATCACGGTGGGGAAAGTCTCACTTCTCCACTCCCAATGTCATGATGTTTCCCAAATTTCAGTCCTTTAAGTACATTTTTACCATTTTTTCCATAGCCACATACTGCCAGTACTAATATTTACCTACTAGTTTTCTTTAAAGTGACTCCTCCTTTATACTTAAATTAGATGACTTTAAAAGTAAAAGTATATGATGGAAAACCATTAACACTTGTCATATATGGAAGATGCCTGTACAAACAAATACAAAAACCTCAAAACAATGTCATTAAATTTTAGCTACATATTGTTGTCTACCAAGATCTAGGCTTGAGACTTGTCCTGTGTTTATTATAATGAATGTTACTATCTGTTAAAAATGCCCCAGTGGAAACCTTCCTTAATGTAGACTAAAAATGTCAAAGAGAATGAAAAAGAGCAAAATCTTCTTGCTATGCAATTTAATGCTATTCAGCATGGTGTCTGTATCTCTCTGAAATCATTTCTTGTCCCACCCATGGCCTGTATTTCATGCTTTGATAGTTACTGCCCTGCTCAATCCTGCTGTGTCTTTAAAGACCGGCTCAGAGGATTTTCTTACCACTCTTGTCCATATCTTTCTCTTCTTTCTCTAAATATTTATAGTAACAGATATCATTTGATAGTGAACAGGTATGATTTATTATGACATTTATTGTAACCTAACTGTCACCTAGTTGTTCTGGGGCTCCATGTTCTAGTTTTACAGGGTCTCACCCTCCTAGAATGCAATAACTATGAACTCTGTTTGTGGTGTGAGAGTGTGTGTGTATGTGAAGAGAGAGTTATGAGGATTTCACACAGTATCTTTTATGTTGCTGAGCACAAAGGTGATGTTTGATTTACCCTGCTGAGTTAAACGAAACTCCTTTACTGCTAATTATAATTGTGTTCCTCTTAAGTTGATCTTTTTACCATCATATCAAAAAATATGTATAAAAAATAAAAAAATAATTTCCCAGCTCAGCATATTTATTACATACAATGTTCCACACAACACAGTTCTGCCATAACAAAAAACTTGCAAAATCACCTCCGTTCTATATAAAGGCTGAGTTGTCTGGAGTGGGAATTATATACGTTAGAGAGGGAAAGCATTGGAGATTTCCTAACTAACTTTATCCTTAAGTCTCTTACTTATCCATTCAGCAGAAGTTGACAGAGCACCGACCACAGAACAAACACTAGGGAAAAAAAATGAAGAATATGTTGTGTTTCTGATTTGGAGAAGCTCATTATTTAGAAAGCGAGATGACATGAAAACCAATCATTACAACTTGACTCAAACGCAGTAATGCAGATATTCACCATGGGTTATGGGAACCGGGAGAGAGGTTTTGATTCTGACTAGGAGAGCTGGAAAACGTAGCACAAAAGAGATGACCTTGGAGTTAAGCTTTGAAAATGAGCCAGGCCTGTCAGAGAAAGGGCAACCCAAGCCAAAGAATGAGCAGGAGCTAGGACCCGGCAGCTTGCATCTTGGTGTTTTAGATGTGGCCATGACTAGAGGTGGTTAGAGAATGGAGCATCTGGAGAGAGGGACAGAAGATAGAATGAGAGATAGGGGCCAAACTGTGAAGGTCTTCACATGCCTGGCAGTGGGGAGTTGTAGAAGGTCCTTAAATAGGAATGCATAACTGAGATGGCTAGTTACTACCACCATGTTTATACTCCCCTTCTTTCTTTTTTTACAGAACTCTGCTGTTTAGCTGGGGCCTATTAATTTCCAAACCGAAACACGATATTCCTCAGTTTCCCACACAGTGGGAGGCAGTCATAGGAATAGGTTTTGACAAAAAGATATAAGCAGAATGTTATGTGGAACTTCTAGGAAGGCTGCTGAAAGGGAGATGAGTTAGCCAGGTGAGACCCTGTTTCCCCTTCTGCATTTTTTCTTCTTTTGGTTTGAAACTTGGACGTGATGGTTGGCGTTCCAGCAATCCTTTTGGACTACAAAGTCACCTTGATGATGAAAAACAAAACTGAAACTGATGGAGTAGAATGAAGAGCCACCAACCCTGTGTGTCGCCTTGTCTTTTAGGTGAGAAAGAAAGACGTTTTCATGCTATTAAAATTATTGTTATTTCGGGGTTTTATAATATTCAGCCAAACCTAATCTTAACAAATACAGGGAGTCATGGTCTCTCTGACTTAAAGACCATGTCTGATGACTCCAATCAATATCTGGGTATGCTTTAGATCTGCTTATGTATATATTTTTCTCTTGGTTTTCATCATTTGATCTTGCCTCTTGGTATCCCTGGCAATTTTGGATTGAAAACCAAACATTGTAGAGAACCATACTGTTTTAAAAAGCAGCTTCTAGCCCCATGTAGCTATCTGAATTAAAATTAAATTAAATTATGAGTTCAATTCTTCAGCTACACTAATCACATTCCAAGTGCTCAATAGCCACATATGGCTAGCATTGGGCAGTGCAGGTTATAGAACATTTCCATCTTTGCAGGAAATAGACATTGCTGGTATAGAGATTATTTGATGCTCTAGAGGATATTACTTTCCTCCAGAGAGGAAACTCTCATTTCTGACCAGCAGTTAGGCTAGGAAGTCCTTTGTTTGATAGACCCTCCACTCCAACTTTGGTCTCTTTGGCCCTATGAGATTGTTGAATGGCCTGCTCAGCTTCTCAAACTCCAGACTGCTGCTTACGAAAGGGCAAATGCCTCCAGAAGGCCTTATGTCAGCTTACCTCCGTGTACTTCTCTTCTTTCCAGAATCTTGGCCCTTCATGTTTTTGGTCTTAGTAGCTATTCAGTGACTTCAAACGGATTTTTAAAATATAGATACATTGTATCTAATTTTCAAGTTATTATTGGCAGGAAGTTGGTCTTAAACAAGCTAGTCTGCATAGCTGGAAGGAGAATTCACCTCTGTTTTAGGCTTATGGCTCTGGGGGGCAGTGCAGAGAAAGTCTGGTAGGATATTCTAGGGAAAAGGCAATGAGGACTTGAACTAAGCACAGGCAGGGAGGGAGGGGAAATTTGAGAAATCTGGGCAATTTAGGAAAGTAGAGTTAGCTGGAATCAGTCTCAGATTAGAAGTGGGCATGAGAGAGAGAAAGAAGAATTCAAGGATGGCTTTCAGGTCATGGCCCTCAGATGTCTTGGGCAACAGCGTGGATGCATCCTTCTAAGGTGATCTCAAGGAGTGGGACCTGGAGAGAATTCTTTCTGGTGGCTTTGGAGGCAGCCACATCAAGTGTGCTGTGTACGATGCCCTGTGCCACAGGGAGATCAGCTCGGAGCTTTGCGACCACCTAGAGGGGTGGGATAGGGAGGGTGGGAGGGAGACGCAAGAGGGAGGAGATATGGGGATATATGTATATGTATAGCTGATTCACTTTGTTATACAGCAGAAACTAACACACCATTGTAAAGCAATTACACTCCAATAAAGATGTTAGAGGAAAAAAGAAAAAAAAATGCCCTGTGCCAGTGGTACTGGAGGTGCCATCTGTTATGTCTGGTGGTTAGTGGCAGGGCAGCAGTGCCTTCTCCAGGCTAGTTCAGTAGCATAATTTTAGTGTGATTCTGGCTGTTTTGCTTCTTCCTCTTCCCCTTTTTCTCCTCTTCCTCCTCTCTTCCCCTCCTTCTTCTCCTTCTCCTTCTCCATACTCCTTTATTTCTTGCTTCTCCAGCCTTTGGGACAATGCTGATACCCTTAGAATGAACTTATTTCTGTTTCTGGAGTCCATTTCTATGCCTTGCAACCCAGAACTCTGATGGATAAAGATGTGTACACTCATGATATTCAATTTGTGTATGACAAAGGATTTTCTCCCCATGGGTTAAATTTCTTAATATAACTCATAAGCACACTTGTGCTGTTTTTCATATATTCTCAAAAGTGATGGGGAAAGGCCAGAATGTAGAGGTGAAGGGTAGAACAGAATGGCTTTTTCAAGCAATGGGAGTATAATAAATATCTATTGCTCAGTTGAAACCATGAGAATGGCTACTATTTCCCAGACATTGTGTAGCCTGAGAAAGATAACTGATGAGTTTTTATTTAGTCTATCCCCTTCATCAGTCAAGGTGAGATGCTCCCTTCTGGGGATGCCAAGCTAATTCCAGGGATTTGGGATATATGACTTCCTCCTAGCATGCTGCCCTGCTGGTCAAGCAGAGACCAGCCCAGCATCGACCCTTCAGCTGGGGAGCAGCAGGGTCTCTGCTGGGCCTGGGCAGGACTGGTCTGTCCTGAGTGCCAGTACTCTGCTTCCTGCAGGGCCTGGAGGCTGCCTGGGGAGCAAACCACTCAGTTTCCCTGGGGCTGGTGGTCTATACTGGGACCCCAGGGTCTAGAGGCCAGATTTAGGGTGATTTGTGCCAGTCTCAGCCTATCCATAGTGGTGCTATCAGCTAGAAATGCTGGGGGGCACACGCACCTGGGCCTGGGTTCTGCTTTTGGAACCAGTGCTGCGGCTGGACTGACCCTTGTGGTTCTTATTATGATTGCAAGATGCCATCAGACATAACCATCAGGAAACTTTGAAGCAGACAAGGTTTATTACTCACAGGCCTGGAGGGTACATGGCATGCCCTGGGCCACACAGTGCGGTCGCAGGGGTAGGAGGGGATGGGATGGGGAGAAAGAGACAGAGAGATAGAGAGAACATGCTGGCCCAGGGTTCTTCTTCCACTGGGGCAGAGGTGAGGGGCCTAGGGTTTCATGCGGTTACTCTTTATTGGTGAATTTAAAACATAAGAGCAGGAATTAAAGCACAGGGAGAAAAGAAAAAAAAAGTGGTCCAATGGTCAGTTACCTAAATCAACCAAAGATTTTTTTTTATTTTTTTAAATAATTAATTTATTTTTGGCTGGTATCTTCGTTGCTGCGCAGGCTTTCTCTAGTTGCGGCAAGTGGGGGCTATTCTTCATTGTGGTGCGTGGGCTTCTCATTGCAGTGGCTTCTCTTGTTGCGGAGCATGGGCTCTAGGCGCGCAGGCTTCAGTAGTTGTGGCATGTGGGCTCAGTTGCTGTGGCTCACAGGCTTAGTTGCTCCACGGCATGTGGGATCTTCCCAGACCAGGGATCAAACCCATGTCCCCTGTATTGGCAAGCGGATTCTCATCCACTGTACCACCAGGGAAATCCCAACCAAAGATTTTTAAACAGAGGAACTCCAAGGGAGGCGGCCTGGCTCTTAATGCAGTGAGGGTGACATCTCTGCTGTGGATGCCTTGGCAATCAAAGCTTAAGTCAGGCACTTGCCTTAGAAAAAAGAAAACCATCTGTCAGGGCTCACACCACACAGGGCATCACTAAGTCAGCGTGACCCTCGGAGCCAACAGACCACAGGGGAGGTGGGGAGGATGCCTGACACCTGTGCTTCTGCTGCTCCGAGCTGAGCGCAAGTCAAATCCTGCGGCACGCTGCTGGACACATCCAGGCATTTGGGCTTTACTCTGGGAGCACTGAAGGTCAGTAAGTTTAGTGATATAATTTGCACTTTCAAAAACTAACTCCAACTGGAAGTAGATGGGAGGGAAGAGACTGTATGTTATGAAATCAGTTAGGATCTGCTGGCTAGTTTCCACGTGAGAGAGGATGCAGATTCGCACAGGAGAGAGTGGAAGGGGCGCAGGGGAGTGCGGGGAGCTGACGGACATTTCAGAGGCAGAAATGACGGAATGTGGGCAAGATCTAGGGTGACTGTTAGATGTTCCTCCTTAAGGCAGGCCCCCAAGAAGAACCACAAGATATGGTGGGAAAATGATGAGTGCTGTTTGGACACGGTGGTTTGAGGTGTCTGTGGGACCTTCAAGGCAGTGGGAGAGATTTGGATTTTGGAGTCCTTGGTCAGAGCTGGCCTCTGTCTGGATCACCCCTCCCCCAGACTCCCTGGGGAAGGCCTGGGTGTCTATATGTGGGCCGCCCCCTGAGGTTGGACTTACTCGCCACCTTCTGCTAGGACCTCCCCAGATGACCCACCATGCCCTGTGGGCTGGCCGTGTCTGTGGGCCCCAGTCCTCACAATCCATCTCAGCCTGCCTTTCAGGAGCTGGCGTTCTGCCAGGGACTGGCCCAAGCAGCTCAGTCCTCTAGCTTGGAGAGGGCAAGGGCTCACAGTCTCATGGGACTTCTACATTCTCAGAGCTAACTTTGCAGGCAAACTCACAGCCCTCGTGAGAAACACCCAGGACAGCTACAAAAGCATATGCAAGGGAGGAGCAATTGTCAGAGGAAGTGTGAATGTGCTGGAAGACTCTTCAGGAAAGTTACATCAACTTAGGCTGCAGTGCAGTCTTTTAATTACATAAAAGAACTAGGGGCTTCCCTGGTGGCGCAGTGGTTGAGAATCTGCCTGCCAATGCAGGGGACACGGGTTCGAGCCCTGGTCTGGGAAGATCCCACGTGCCGCGGCGCATCTAGGCCCGTGAGCCACAACTACTGAGCCTGCGCGTCTGGAGCCTGTGCTCTGCAACAAGAGAGGCCGCGATAGTGAGAGGCCCGCGTGCTGTGATGAAGAGTGGCCCCCGCTTGCCTCAACTAGAGAAAGCCCTCGCACAGAAACGAAGACCCAACACAGCCAAAAATAAATAAATAAATATTAAAAAAAAAAAAAAAAAGAACTAGAAAGAGCCTCGGCCTTGTCAACAGCAGACCTGAGTCCAGTCTCTCGCTCCCTAAATCACCTTGGGTGGGTCACTCTCTCCTCAGCAGCCTCCTCATCTGTAAAATGAAGGAAGTGGAACTGGTTGTTAGGGGTTGTTAGTTCTGTAACCTGTGAACTGACCGCACCCAACTGCTTGCAATCTGCAAATAAGGGTTCCCTAAGACACAAAGCTCTAATTAGAACTCAAAGGCTTGAAGACCTTAAAGTCTTGCCAAACCAACACCCACTGGAGTCAGGGGAAGCTTCAGGGAAGAAGAGTTGGGAGTAGCAGAGGGCGAGAGAAGCTTTGCAGGTGCCGGAAAAAAGGTACAGAAGGGAAACACTCACGGTATGTATCGAGGTGCAGTGAGGGACTGGCTTTGGGGGGGCCAGGCAGGCCCCTTATCCTCCCATCATGCACGGGAATCATTGTCATGTGTAGCCTCTCAGAAGGCAGGAGGGGGATCTGTACAGATGAATGACCAAGTCCCCTCAACTCTCAGCTGGAGAAACGGAGGATCATGGTGCTGGCCCAGGGCCTCGTGGAAGGTCTCCTGACTCTGAGTCTGGGACTTGTTCTATCTCCCGGGTTTATCTGTGAGTCTTAAGAGGATTGACACACCTGTCTTCCTTATCTCCCAGGTGCCTCGTGCAGGCTTCTGTACCCAGACGTGTTTCACGAATGCTCAGCAGGAACAAACAACCAGCCAAAGAACTTTGAAGGATTCTGTGCAGGGTGCTGAGCAATAGCAACCATTTTGGGGGAGACTTGGGGAATTTTCCAGAGCTTTGGAGACCTGGCACGGCTCATGGTGGACCTACAGGAATAAATTGCTTGCATCTGTGAAATGAATTAACTATCCCCAGGCATCAAGTGGTGAGAGAAAGAAGTCATTCACTCAATGGCCACACAAGAACACATGTGCTTCACGTGGGCACGGAAATCACTTCTTGCAGGAACATTTATGAAGAGAATCATTTCAACAGGGCTGCTGGAGTCGTGATGAGAGCCAGCCCTGTGATGCCACAGCCAGCCAGCCCTAAAGAGAGGTACCTCCCATTTCTTTTTATTAGAGGGACCTCAGGCCAGGGTGGAGAGAGACTATGCTTGTGACAATTAAATATTGTCTTCTCCCACGCAGCCATTCTCAAGGCTGAGGCCCAGAGAAGAGAGGGAACCCCTAGAGCCATTTAGGGATGCAGCTGGGACAAAAGGACCCCTGACCCCAGTGCAGGCTCTGCCCTCGACTGACCTCTCAGGGTCCTGGCACGTCCTCCCTCCGGGTCGCTGGGTTAGTCACTGGACCAACCCCCCATGCCCCTTTATTGCCCCTCATTTTTTTTCTCTCAGTACTTTTTTATTTGTTTGTTTTTGTTTCTTTATTGAAGTATAGTTGTTTTACGGTGTTGTGTCAGTTTCTGCTGTACAGCAAAGTGATTCAGTTTTATACATAAACATATATATGTATGTATGTATGTATATATTCTTTTCCATATTCTTTTCCCTTGTAGGTAATTACAATATATTGAGTATAGTTCTCTGTGCTATATAGTAGGTCCTCACTTTTATCTATTTTATACACAGTACTCTGAATATGTTAATCCCAAACTCCTAAGTTATTCCTCTCCCACCCCCTTTCCCCTTTGGTAACCATAAGTTTGTTTTCTATATCTGTGAGTCTATTTCTGCCTTGTAAATGAGTTCCATTATATCATTTTTTAAGATTCCACATGTAAGTTATAGCATATGATATTTGTCTTTATTGCCCCTCACATTTCTTTTTTTCTTTTTTTAAATAAATTTATTTATTAGTTTGTTTGTTTGTTTATTTATATTTGGCTGCATTGGGTCTCCGTTGCTGTGCGCAGGCTTTCTCCAGTTGCGGCGAGTGGGGGCCACTCTTCGCTGCAGTGCCCAGGCCTTTCACTGCGGTGTCCTCTCCCGTTCCAGAGCATGGGCTTTAGGCACTCGGGCTCAGCAGTTGTGGCTCGTGCGTTCTAGAGAGCAGGCTCAACAGTTGTGGCGCACAGGCCCAGTTGCTCCGAGACATGTGGAGTCCTCCCCCACCAGGGCTTGAACCCGTGACCCCTGCATTGGCAGGCAGACTCCCAACCACTGTGCCACCAGGGAAGTCCTACTGCCCCTCACTTTTCACTGCAGGTGCTTTTCTTGTGCCCACAGGGCCCCAGCAGGGAACCTGGGAACATAAGGAACCCTCCCTGCCCCTCCACAGGTGAATCAGGTCTGCTCCTCTTTGCTTCCAAGCCACCAGAGCTCATCTTTTGTTGAAAAGACTTAGAACTTATCATTCTTTGAGAATGAGAATTTTGAACATAGAACCAGGAACATGAGGCAGTGGAAAAGAGACTGGTGAGTATCCTGAATGGGACCCCTTTGCTCAGGCTACCTCATTTTGTACATATAGTATATATGTTACAATAACCCTGTTGAGGTGGGCATTGAAAATATCAATTTACAGATGAGTAATATGAGACTTAGAAAAGAAACATTTTTTACATTGCCCGTGTTCACCATCTACCAAGTAAGACCTCATATCAGGAAATCCTAGAACCCCATAGTTGAAACTCTCCTTAAAGTCAGTCCACCTGGTCAATTGCTCTCCATCCTCTCAGTGTTTAATTTGTGTTTCCATTTCAATCTTTTGGTTGGTTTTCTCCTATCAGCAATAATTATGCTTTGCTCAAACCTCTTGGGCTACAAATCACCACCCTAGGGAAGCTGAGTTCTGACTATCTCAAGACTCCTGCTTGTCCCCCAGCAGAAGCCTCTTCAGGTTTTATATGTGGAAGCATACTTGCTCACATCACATTCGCTAACAAAAGACTTATCCATAATACAGCTGATATTTTGGTCTCCAATGGCCTTATTCCCTTGTCTTATTCTGTATCGGTTCAGAGCTCAGGTGGAGAAGATGCGTGGTATTTTTTGGATGCTCAACCTGAGCTGGGTCAATAGGATTCTATCTCCTGTGGGTCAATAGGATTCTATCATCTCCTGGGATTCTGAGTCTTGAGACACATAGGGACCAAATTTGGTTGGAATAGGGTTATCCATAGATGGTGAACTTAGCCACCAAGCTGACTAGACCTACCATGGTTCCATCCTTCCTGGGCACTCAGCTCTTTGTTTCTGAGAGGTACTACAACTGCGCCAGCCTTTTAGTTGGATCTCGAAGAATAGATGAGATTTTTAGGCAGTGATGGAAAGAAAGCGGGGCTGGGGTAGAGGCTTTATGTAGAGCAGGTGAGCAAAGGCAAGGGGTAGGAAAGCACAAGGAATGTTTAGAGAAGAGTCCAGTATAATTGGCTGAAACATACTGCATACGTAAGTGAGTAGGAGACGTGGTAGGCCAGGGCTGGCTCTTGATGGATGTTGAAAGCAGGAGGGGAATTTTGACTTTATAATGCAGGAATTCAAAGACACTGAACAATGTGAAACGCAGGGGTGACATGTGCAGGGTAGACTGAGGCCAGACCAGACACTACAGAAAGGACCAGAATTCCAGTCCCAGCTGTGCCACCTTCTCAGCCTGTCTCCCCCACTCCAGTCCCACTCTCATAAGGCAATCAATACTGACAGCCAATGTGTATCTTTCACACTTTTCCTTCTGCTCACACAAATACAAGCAATCATAGCACCCATCCTTCCCTTTAGAAAAACGAACATGTTATCATATATGTTACTCTATAGCTTGCTTTGTTCACTTAAATTCCACAAACATTTTCCAAGTCATTGCACACATATCTAACTCAGTTTTGTTTTTATTGGTTGCATTTTAATCCATGTATAGATTTCCCATAATCAAGTCAACCAATTACCTACTGATGGAGGTTGAGATTGTTTCAAGCTTTTGTTAACACAAAAGATAGTGTAAATTTACTCTTTTTTTTAAAAAAAAGATTTATTTATTTATTTTATATTTATTTTTGGCTGCCTTGGGTCTTTGTTGCTACGTGCAGGCTTTCTCTAGTTGTGGCGAGAGGAGGCTACTCTTCGTTGCACTGCGCGTGCTTCTCATTACAGTGGCTTCTCTTGCGGAGCACGGGCTCTAGGCACGCGGGCTTCAGTAGTTATAGTTTGTGGGCTCAGCAGTTGTGGCTCGTGGGCTCTAGAGTGCAGGCTCAGCAGTTGTGGCGCACGGGCTTAGTTGCTCCGCGGCACGTGGGACCTTCCCAGACCAGGGCTCGAACCCGTGTCCCCTGCGTTGGCAGGCGGATTCTTAACCACTGCGCCACTAGGGAAGTCCCTGTAAATTTACTCTTATGTACTTATTTTAATAACTTTTTTTAAGAAAACATGCTCAAAAGTAGTACTCCTGGGTTAAAAAGCAAGTCCATGTAAAATTTCAATAAGTATTTCCAGATTATTTTTTTCCAAATGTTGTAGCAATTAATTTGCACTACTATGTGCACTCATTTGACCGCAAAAATTAAGAAGTTGATGATACCAAGTGTGGGTGAATATGTCCATTAACTCTTTTACTTTCCTGGTAGAAGTAGAAATTGGTACAATGTTTTAACAAGTAGTTTACCATTATCTTTAGCATGATCTTGCACATCATATACCCTGTAAACCAAACAATTTCACTACTAGGTATATACAGACGTGTATATACATACACTTTCACACCTATACCAAGAAACTCATACAACAATTATGATACAATAACCAGAAACAACAAATGCCCTTTGGTAGGATATTGGATGTATAAATTGTGGCATTGCCATACAATGGTAGTAAAAATGAATGAACTATTACTACATGCTATAATATAGTATATACATATTATATACTATATATACATGTGTGAAATACTGAGTGAAAAATTAAGACCCAGAAGAATATTGTTTACTGTTGTTAGAAACAACTATACATTTAATAAAAATAAACAAAATTGTATATATAATAAAACATTTTTTTTTTTTTTTTTTGCGGTACGCGGGCCTCTCACTGTTGTGGCCTCTCCCGTAGTGGAGCACAGGCTCCGGACGCACAGGCTCAGCAGCCATGGCTCACGGGCCTGGCTGCTCCACGGCATGTGGGACCTTCCCAGACCGGGGCACGAACCCGTATCCCCAGCATTGGCAGGCGGACTCTCAACCACTGCGCCACCAGGGAAGCCCTAAAACTTTTTTAATCAAGAAAATAATAGACAAATGGTTGCCTTAGGTGGGGGGAGGAAAAGGGAGTGGATGGAGAAGAAATACATAGGCAGATATATGTTACTGTTGATGCTTTAATTCTTTGAAGTAGTTCATCAGTGTTAACTATATCATAAATAGATGACAATTAATTAATTAACTGACAAATTAAAAAGGGGCCATTCATGAGAGTGTCAGGAACCAAGGCTCTAAAAAGAAAAAGAAGACAGAGAAAAATAAAACCAACATCAAGGAATAAGAGATGCAACTTCAGTCCTAGGGACCAGGTTTCTGTCCGATGAGAACTCGGTTTCTCAGCCTCCTGGGCTTGGATCAGGGCATTTGTGGGGGACATTGACACATTCAGTACAGAGTCCCCACAGGAAACCTGAATTGCTTTGGAAAAACAAACTCCATGGATTCCTCCCCTTCATGCAGTGATGTTGTCAGGGTCTGTCATCCTGAAGGTCTGGGGATGACTGGTTTCTTCCTATCTCATGTGTTTCACCCTTTGGAGAAAAATATTGTCTGGACATTTTTATCTTGCATTGTATTGATACACCCATTGGTTGAGGTGATTCAGCACCAAGCAGTCACACACTTTTGTTTGGGATACAGCATGAGACTGCCCAGAGCAAGGTGAACTGCCCCGGAGAGAAGCCCTGTTCTCTTGCCATACAAAAGGCATACTCACCTCCACATCACCTCTCTGCTGTCCCAGCCAGCTCGCAACACCTCCAGGCCCAGGAAGGGCATGGATGAGAGGGCAGAGCAGATTGGAATGGG
This sequence comes from Mesoplodon bidens, assembly GCF_964165515.1. Lineage (NCBI taxonomy): Eukaryota > Metazoa > Chordata > Mammalia > Artiodactyla > Ziphiidae > Mesoplodon > Mesoplodon bidens. The sequence continues at coordinate 109,501,340 of NC_138161.1, read as the reverse complement.
GAAGACTGCCATCCGGATGTGTTATCAGGGACCTCTCCCAGGTGGGGCCATCTTGGCCTCGTGAAGTTTTCCTGCACTAAAATAACCACCTTCCCTCCTGAGCTAGCTTGGTTGCCAACCCTCTTCAATAAGAAAGGGACGAGGTTGCTACTTGTGGTCAGGTCCAGGCTAGATGGGTCAGGATGGGAGCACAAATTTTCCATCCACCTCTGTATCCTAGGGCTTGGAACGGAGTTGTCCGGGGAGCAGCTATAATTGTGTAATGACAGATGAAACGCTCACTCTCTCCAGCAGGATGAGAAGATGGTGAGCTGTTATTGTTATTATTTTTGATTTACAAAAAGAGCAGGTCATAAAGCCCCAGGGCCACTTAGCTAATAGACACATAATTCACCAGGAGCTCTCAAAAGCATCGTGTTATGGGCATGATAGCCAGCTCTCTGCTCTCCTCCTAGCTTTGGTGTGGCTCAACAGTTGGAAACAAAACCAGCACAATCTGGACTGCCCCAAAAAGTCCAGACGTTTAAAGGCCTGTGTTACACCCCTGGGCCCTCAGAACTTCTAGCACCAGTGAGTCTGAATTTGTCAACATTTGTCAACTCAAGAAGATGGAACTCTGTTGCTGGTGATTTCCCTGACCTGTAGTCATGGCAGGGACTGCAAATATAGGGACCAATCCTTCCCACCCCGATTCCTCTCCCTCTCAATAAATAAGACCCAGCTACATGGGTTTACTTGGTCTCTAAATAATCCTTAAAATTTGGCAAAAATTTGGCAAATCCTTAAAATTTGGCAAAAAACTCTGTCCACAATGGCCAGATTCTCCTTCCCAACTTCCTGTCTTGGAATTCTGCTCCTTCTTCAAGCCTCAAGTCAAATGCTGCCTCCTGGTTGGAATTGTCTTCTTTCTCCTGGTTGGAATTACATTCTTCTCCTTCTGCATTTGCCCTTCTCATGGCATCTAAACTGTATACCGTGTGTGGTGGTCTAGTGAAGTTTCACCTCTTCTGTTTGCTGATAAGTCCCCTGCAGGCAGGGAATGAGGTGCTGAGAGGTAAGACAGGTGAAGAATTGAGCAGAGTGAGAGCACGGCAGGTGCTAACGGACGGTATAGCTCCTCTTTCTCTGCACAGCACCTTGGAACAAAGCAGACCTTCAGAGTTTAGCTGAATGTACGTAGTTCTGAGAGGACAGAATGGCAAATAAGCCAAAGTAATGAGAACTAGGATAAAAGTTTTGGGGGACTTCTGAATTATTTGTTTTGCATGGGAAAAGATAGCGAATAAGTCCAATTTTGTTACAATACAATTTGAAAGGGGCTGTTCCAGATTTAATTGCACCAAGTACAGGAAACGAATCAGATGGTGTGATTTGAGTTTCTCGGTTTTGAATATTTGAGATGGTTTTGCCTGTTGTCCTCATCCAGCCTGTGTGGTATCCGACCTACATGAACTGTCATGAGGATGAAAGAAGGTAGCCGCATCTCTAATGGTTGCAACGTATCCCACAACTGTGGTTTTCCTATCTGGCTTAAAGTGAGGGAGGGAATCATCATTTAGACTTGAAATATTTTGTTGTACTGAATTTTAATTGTCATATTTGTAATAAAGAGATGTGGCCTCCAAATCTAGCTGAGCCATTAGAAGATCTTACTGCAAAGGACGATCTGTTGCAGTTATTTTGGTTTAGTTCTTCAAATAGTCTCGATCTTATTGTTTATCTTCAGATGGAACAATGTAAGAGGAAATGAGGTTGGACCAGCTGGGGGAAGATTAATAACAGATGCTGCCAACCCCACTACCAGCCCCCCATCAGCACACTGTCTCTCCACCATACACGAACCCTGCAAAAATAAGTAATGTTTTCTTTGTTTTAAGGTAAGGAAACTGAAGCCCCAAAAGGATAAGTGATTTCAGGTCAAGGCTGAAGCTGGGATTCAATATCAGGCCATCAGCCTTTGACGATTGTCTCATTCCCACAACCTCCCAGCCCAGACCTCCTCCTTCCATGAAGCCAGGCTGAATTTTGTGGGGAAGCACGCAACAGTGGGGTGAGGGCACCACTTGCATTAAATGCATCTGGAGATTTTTCTGGAGAGTTTATGGAGGGTTGGGGCTCCTCTTATTTGAAACTCTTCTGATCTTTTGATATCATGAAAAGAGTTCCCTCTACCCACCCCACCCCCAAGTTCAGGACTAAAAGGCAAATCAGGACAACACCCCTTATAGTTTGAGCCCTGGTTTCTTTCCGAGCCTAGGCATTGCTCTGAGATGTAGGGGAAAGCTCAAACAGGCTGTGGACACAAAGCTGTTTACCTTGAGCAAGTTTCTTAGTGTCTCTGAGCTTCAGTTTCCTTAAAATGAGGCTAATAAAGTCCCCTTGGGGGAGGGAATATAATGATAAAAATGATTTGTTGTGTGGTAGTGCCTAGAATAATACAGGGAACATACTAAGCACTCCCTAAATGAGGATATTAATTAATTGAGTAAATAAGCATAACTATAGTCCCCTCCGAGGGTTGGTGTGAATATTGAGAAACACGAGGAAAGCCAAAGGGCTCTGTCAATGCAACACCCTGGACACACATATGGGATGATTACAGGTGATCTCATGGATATGGACGTCAAGCCCCTGAGCAGGCAAGTGATTTGTCTTGGTTTCCTTTTGCTCAGTGAGGAGTGGATGTGTTGCCCCTCCCTGGTACCACGCAGCCCGCTCCTCAGTGCCCTGCAGGGGCAGGAAGTGCTAGATGGCTGGGAGGTGGGGAGGCTGTCCTGAGCCCAGCACCTACGAGGACAGAGGAGATGAGAAAAGGAAAGCCCACTCACCCTCAGGCGGTGAAATTCTCCGAGATTTCACTTGAGTGGTAGATGCCAAGCACTTTCCTTACTTTAAAGGACTGAAAAAGCAAGAGGCTCTAGCTTATTTAAATAACCTAAATCTTGTATCAGGAGAGACAAAAAAAAGTAGTTAAAACTCAGCTAACATTTGTCAGTCCCAGGAGCACCTCCAGTGTTCACTCGGGCGACTTGGAAGGTGGCTGTGCCGTGGGAGCGGGTGATTGATGGGTGTAATATGCTCCAGCAGCTCCAGGCTGAGCCTTTATCGCATTAGCTCCCACGCCCTGAAGCGTGATGCATTGATTCAATCCACTGCACATGACAGATGGCCTGCTCAGACATGAGGGAACCTCTCTGCAGACACATCTGAGGGCCAGGGAGGAGATCACGAGGAAGGACTCAGGGTGGTGGGAAGAGGGCAGGGGTCGTGGGCTAAACGGCTGCCACCTATGCTGACCCAGTGTACCTGGGGCTGGAAGACCACAAGGCAAATGGACTTTCCTTTAAAAACAGAACATCCCTACATGAAAAGAGTGAAGTGGTTATTGTGATAATGATGTAAGATTATAGGTATTTTTACTATATTTTTCAGACAATGCTCATATTGTTTCTATAATTTAAACAATGAAAAGCATGAAAATGGATCATTCGTTTTAGGATATAATCTCCCAATGGATGAAAACCTCTCTGAACTCTGCAATGGTGATATTGGTGGAGAGAAGTCAGCCTTTGGATGGTTAAGAGGACTCTTGGCAATTGTGAACATGCTCATAATCTTCAGAGATATAAGATTTTTTCAAGTTCATAAAATAAATGTTAAGCCAGAACCATTTTTTTAAAAAATAGAGGATCCCTTCACTTGGTTGGCCCCATTTGTTCCGTTTAAGATGCAATGAGTGAGGCAGTCAGTGTACAAATAGCACCATAAATTTCTGGAACCTGCTCATTTTTGTTTAAAACTTGTTTTCTTTCATGCTTCTGGCTTGTTTTTCTTGGGAATTTTGAAGTTACTAAAATCTGCTCATTTATTATTTTCAAAACGTTTGGCTCACTCAGGCAAAGGGAGCTTGGACTAGTAGAGAGAACATTTGATTAGGAACTCAGAGACCAAACTAGCTCTGTGATCTTGGGCAATTTCACTCTTTCAACAAAAATTTAGGGTCCTCATTATATGCAGGGGATCCTGCCAGATGCTATGGAAAATGCCAAGGTGTATGGAACGGTCTCTGCCCAAGGTGCCTACAAACCCCTTGTATGTCTCCCTTTCTTTATCTGAAAATTAAGAATCACAGGATATGTCCAATTTCCCCCATCAGGTTGTGATCAGGACCAAGCATGAAAGCAACTGAGCTCAGTGCCCGGCTCACAGAAGGTGTTCAGCACATCAGGCAATGACGTTGAAAGTGACTTCGCTTTTCTCCTCTCCTTATGTATGGAATGTCTCATTAACCAAAGTGTCATCAAGATGTGACTGTTAACTTTCCACTAAAAAAAAAAAAGACATTAAGTATAACGCTGTTTGCTTACGCAAGGGTACGGACTTTAAGAACCAATCTTTATGTCTGAGGAAGTTGGCAACGAGGGCAGAAAGGGGCAGGCTGCTCCCACATTCTGCAGGTGCAGAGGCCTGCCTGCCAGTATTACTCTGCTTTCATGCCATTGAAAACATACAATGCCCAACAAATGAAGAAGAAATGTAGTCTTAAATTATCGTAAGGAAAGGGGGCTTCCCTAGTGGCGCAGTGGTTGAGAGTCCGCCTACCGATGCAGGGGACACTGGTTCGTGCCCTGGTCTGGGAAGATCCCATATGCCACGGAGCCACTGGGCCCGTGAGCCATGGCCGCTGAGCCTGCGGGCTCGGAGCCTGTGCTCCGCAACGGGAGAGGCCACAGCATTGAGAGGCCCGCGTACCACAAAAAAAAAAAAAAAAAAAAAAAAAACAATTATCCTAAGGAAAAAAATCTAGGTCAGAGAAAGACCCCTGAGAAAAATCACTACTCCCTGCCAACCTCTTTTCATCATCTGGGAAGGAAGGGAGAGGTCCGTGGAGGCCAGTCGGTGACTATAGCGGGTGGGTCGTGGTTCTCTGAGTTTCCCCCATGACTCATCAGTGTGGAGGAGCAGATGGCAAGTCCTCAGAGCCCAGGATCAAGGCACTGAGGAGTCTGAGGCACAGCCAGAAAGCTGGGGCCACACTCAGGGATCAGGGTGAAAATGGCTCACAGAAATGGTTTCTTGACCAGTATTGATTGCCCACTGTGTGTGAGTGAGAATCTCAGCAGGATCCTCTGATAAAGAAGGGGAACGCCCTGGATTCAGAGGCTTGTTCATCATCACATTAAAGGGCAAAGCCCAGGAAATGGCTACTTCCCCTATAAGTGGCTGTAACTCTTTCATGTGCTGGGTCTGTCAGGGTAATTCTGCTTGACCCCTCCTGCTCAAACACCACAGGTCAGTTCAGGGGGAGGCTGAGGGCCACCCAGGCACAGCCACCAAGGAGGGAAGCATCAGTCTGTCCTCAAAGGATGGACAGCCCGAGTGGGGGGCAGGGGTCAGTGCTGTAAGAAGCCAGGAGAAGGAAGCTGTGTTTGCTGATATCTGGACACTTCTCTGCCTCTTCAGCTTCACAGACAGAGTCCTGAAGACCCCTGCACAGTCAGCAGAGGGTGGAGACTGAGCAATGAGTTCTTGATAACATAGGGCCAGGGGTAAGTTGGGGCAGTGTGTCTATCAGACACAAACCGTTGCTTGGCTTACACTCAGGACTGCAGGAACAATGGCTTCAGAACCTACGTCTTCTTCTTTCTTCTGCCTTCACCAAAGTGATGATGTATCCTGGGATGCAGCCTGCCTGGGCCAGCAGCACCTATGACCGTGGGGACGCTTTAATGATGGTCCCCATGGGAAAGTGGAGGGGCTAATTGCACGAAGGGGACAGGGTGGGAGGCAGGGTCTACTTGTGCAGTGTCCTTCACACCCAGAGCAGTGGGAGGTATGGTTGTGGCATGAGTAGAATGACAGCAAAATTTATCATCCGAACTGCCTCTCACTGTTGTGGCCTCTCCCATTGCGGAGCACAGGTTCTGGACGCGCAGGCTCAGTGGCCATGGCTCATGGGCCCAGCCGCTCCGCAGCATGTGGGATCTTCCCGGACTGGGGCATGAACCTGTGTCCCCTGCATTGGCAGGCATACCCTCAACCTCTGTGCCAGCGAAGCCCGGGAAAGGCACATTACTAATAATTATTCCAGGATCTCAGGTATGAACTGAGCCGTAGTGGATGCTGTGGGATGCCACACAAATTCCTCCCATCCAGACCAAGACACTCATCTCCCCATTGCTGATGACTCCAGCATTGCCCACAGCTGAGAGGTTATGCCACCTTCTCAAGGATACCACCCACTAAAGGCTGGTTGACGTAGGGATACAAAGGTCTGGCCCTTTTGCTTCAATTTGGAACAAATCTGAATGGCCCCGGCAGCCCCAGAGCTCATCATGGGATTGGCTGAGGCCTTTGTTGTGACGGTGTCGCCCTTCAGTTTCTCCCTCTGCCCAATCAGCTTCCTTCGTCCCTCATAGCGTTTTTGTTGTGAGAACTCTCCATTAACCTGCTCACAACTCTCCATCTCAGAGTGTGTTTCCTGGAGAACCCAGCCTAAGACAAGTTGCCTGAGGAAGTTGGCTCTGAAATGAGAATGTGGGGCTGGATCACCGGCCTGGTGGCTGGCATGTGGAGTCTGGGGAGCCCCGGGCATGCTGTGGCAGTTCAGTTGCTAAGACTTTCACCGGTGGTGAAATGGGATGCAGGTCTGTTGGAAGGGATGCACTAGCAGGTATGATATCTCTGGTGTTTAAGGGGCTGAGGAAGTCATAACTATGAGGCCCAGGGAGTCAAAGGGCTGTCCCAAAGGGCCGTGCATGCACTGGAGAAAGAGAAGGAAAGACTGAGAATGACTAATTACCAATTAAGGCAAAGTATGAAAGTTAGAGGGCCTCCTTGGCAGCGTGTAAAGAATTTTCATCTCCTGCATCTGGAGGGCAGAAAGAGCTTAAGATCAGGCTCGGGGCTTAATCTTGAGCATAGCCGAGCTCCAGAGAAGGTGAAATTCTTGACCTCAACAATGCTATACAATGTCACAGTTGTCATGGCTGGGAAGGAATGAGACCTTGACACAGGACAGAGACATCTGGGCTAACACACCTGAGAATCATGAACTTGAACTTTTTGCACCTGCAGAAGTGACCACTCCTCCCTACTACAGGCTACTGCCCTCCCTTGCTTAAAGAGCTTCTGCTTTGCAAGGTAACAAGTCCCTGCTCCTCCTCCTTCCCACCCCTGGACCTGGTCCTACTTCCTCTCCAGGTCACCAGATCAATAACGAGGGTCAACTCACACCAAAAAAACAAACTTTGGGGGAAAGTGCAGGGCCTACTGAGGGGAGAATAGGACTGTATGACAAAGGAAGCACACAGCCTTGCCAACATGTCCCAACAGAAGCCTAGAGAACCTGCCATGGGACTGGATTACAAGGCTGCCAGGATAACAGGGACAGAACGTACAGCTGGTGAAGGAAGAATTTATTGCCATGGGAGCGCTCTGCAGTGACGCCAGACTTAACACACTGGCAAGGGCCCCAGGAGATGGTGCTAATATGTTGTGTGCTCTGTCTTAGAAATCTAGAAAAAAAGTGAAGTGGAAATTCTAAAACTGCACGGAGAAAGGGATCCAAGGGCTCAGGGCATGCTAGAGAGGCCATACTATATGAGGCCAGAAAGCCCACTGGTTGACTGTTCTGTGAGAGGGTCTGGCAGACCCTCCATTTGCCAAGGCAATAGGAATGGTGACGGGCACCAGCAACATTGAGAAGCTCGGTGGTCCTCTCAGGCCAGGGCTGATGGTAGGAGATGCTGGTACAGAAATGGGCTCCCTGGTAGCAATGGGAACAATAGAATCCTGACATAATAGAGACCAGCTGACAGCAGTTAAGACCATCAGCAGCAGGGGAAGTGCAATTTTCTTAATGACAACAGGGATGGAGTGGCAGTCAAGAGGCTTAACCCACAGAGCTATGGAGATATAATTAATTGAACAGGGCTGTTCTGAGGGCAGGATATGGGTGGCAAACAAGGTATTAATCAATCTGCACAATAAAAAGAAATCAAAGATGGATGATCAGGAGGCTGAGAGCAGCTGCCCTAGTAATAAAGCCATGATCCTAGCTTGGAGCCACATTAGACTGTGTATGGAAAAAGTATTCACGGCTACAGGCCAGAATGCTACTGTGATCAACCTTGAGAATTCAAAAACAAAAGGGCAGCTGATATGGGATTACTGATGGAAGGCATGGAAAGAGGAGGGAAGTTCTAGTATCCTTACCAGCCACAGTAAGAGGAGAAGTGATATTCATTAAAATTACCAGTAGAGGACTAATCGAGTGCTGTGGATTTTTGAGGCGGGGCGGGGGGAGGGCAGTGGGGTGGCAGAGGAAGTAAGTGAGCAAATCTCCATCTGTCAAGGCAATAAACAGTGTCTAAAGTTAATGATTGAAGAATTAATCATATAAGCTGTTTAGTTAGAGGCATGGAGGTAACTACCAAGCAACTAATTAAAAACAATACCCAACTTCCTCCACCCAAATGGGTATAAATGGTTGTCTTTGGGTTGTGGAACCGGGTGGAGAGAGGTGGAGAAGAGGCTTGGCCTTTTGTTTTTCTTTTATAAGCTCATATATACTCTTATTTTTAATCAGGTGCATGTATCACTTGGGGGCATTTTTAAATAATAGTGAAAAAGAGAAAAATGGAGAATCCTCACATTGTCAAGCCCTGAATGCTCAGTCCTGCAACAAAAAAATGATCACATGGAATTTGTTACATGTTAAATTGTCCTCTATAAGAGGGAATTAGTTAATAAGGGCTGGAGAGAGAACTATGAAGAATTTGGCTTCAAATTCAAAAAGAAAGGGTGGTTTAGAATTGAAGTATCACTGCCACCAGAATGACCGTGTGTCGGATAAGCACTGCTGCAAGTCCATTCTCGGGATGTGAAGATCAGGCAGCAGTTGTTGGGTTGGAACTGGCCCTTGAGCGAATGGCCCAGTCCATGGCGGGTTCAAGGTGAATACCTTGGCATCCAGAGAGGACACCGTTTACATGAAAGTGGACTGGGAACTGTTAAAATTGTAGGATCTCTTTCCTCCGTCTTCAGGGAGTACTTTAGTGATGGAACAGGAGGCACGGACTCAAGTCAGGCAGCCTTGGCTGGCTGGGAACCCTTCTTTCTGCCCCTTGCAGGTTGTGTGACTCCCAGCCAGTTACTTAGCTTCAACGAGCCTCAGTTTCTCCATCTGTAAAACAAGGTTAATAAAACCTCCTCCCAGAGTAGCCAGGAGGATAAGAAGAAATGCACAATGCACAGCATCACGCCGGCTACAATGTGAAGAGTGGGAGGCAAGGTAGAGAGGGCAGGGGTCTCCCATCATCCAGCTTCAGGAGGGCCCACGGGCTGATTTGCAGGCCTCTGGGATGGAGAACACCACCAAGCCCATGAGGAAAAGAGGCTCTGAGCAGCTGGGAGAGTGCAGAGGGACTAAAAGGGCAAAGCAAGAAAGAGGCCATCTGACGGTATCTCTGTATTCACACAGCATCCTGTCAGTTACCTGGCTGGGATGCCTCACAACTTCATAAATAATCAAAGGGCACTGAATCATAGACAATCATAGAGAATGGCTGCTTTGGGCTAATTTTATTTCCCAGGACAGTCCAGCTTGGCTCTCCATCTGTTTTCAGCATGACCCTGATTTCTACTTAATTTCTCACTTGGATGCAAGAGGCAGAGAGAGGTTAAGTGATTTGCCCACAAGACCTCGGTGTGGTTACTTTTTACAAGGGTGATGTCTCGGTGGCTGCATCCGGGCCTCCTCCACAGTAATCCTTTAGCGAGGTTCAGGGGAAACTGTGAAGTTTGGGGACAGACCAACTTGGTATTGCAGTCCCTTCGGAATAAAAAGCCCAGCTGTTCATGCTCTCCATGTCTCAGTATCTCCATCTGTTAAACGGCACCTAGCATGCCAGACCACTGAAAGGCGCACAGCAAATGTGTATTCGTCCTCAGCAAAGCCTGGCACACTAAAGGGACTCCACATGGGGTGTGTTATTTTTGTTATCTCCATACGGACCCTTACAATCGGCAAACTCTTTCAAATGCCTTATCTTGGTGGTTTCTTTATACACTTGATTTCACAGACCAGTAAGATTTCAAAAAACAAGTTGTCAACGATACAGAGTTGACAACTCTTATTTTGCAGAGTAAGGTCATTAAAGACAAACTACTCTCCATGAGCAACGTGCTTTCATAAGAGAAGGGCTAGCTTAACACACACACAACAGAAGTGATATAGTATTAGAATACAGTCTTTTAAAACGGGGGGTAATTTGATCTTAAAACATTTGCTATGTTATTATTTTTCTCACTTCCTCACAGGTTGGTGAAAACTTTGTCGTCCACTGACTCCGTACATCTGCACTTGGGAACCACTGCCTCAGCTCCTTAGAACTCAAAGCAACAACTGAGGAGGACGAGGAAAGGACTGCAGCATTTGACAGGTGAGCAAACTGAGTCAAGGAGAGGGGAAGTAACTTGTGATGTCTCTTGGAACTCTAAGTATCTGTTCTATTATCACCATCATTTTCTTCATCAGAACCCTTAATGGAGTGTTTCCTAAGTGTCAGACACTGTCCTAAGCCCCTTACAAGTATCATCTCATCCTATCCTCACAGTAGCCCTGTGACTGATGGTGCTGTTAGCCCCACTGGGATAATGAGTAACATGTAGATTAGAAAGGTAAAGTAGCTTGTCCAAGGTCACACAGCTGGGACGTGGCAGAGTCAGGATTCAAACCCAAGTTTAGACACCTCCAAAGCTGCTGCATTTTACAGCTTATCTCTTCCCAAGATCATCAGCTGGGAAGAGGGAAAGTTGGCTCCCAATCCCAAGCTTTCTGACTCCTGGCCCACTGCTCTTCCCCAACACGAAAGGTCTAAGGAACCTGCAGAAAGCAGAGGTCTCTACCTCTCACTGCGGTTCTCATCTGTCCCCATACACTGTCACTTGGCTCCATTGCCTTTGATAGTGAGAACCCGGGATTGGGAGTCAGAAGCCGAGTGAAGAGTCCAGAGTAATTGCCCCTGACATTGGCTGTCAGGTTTCGTTATCAGCAGTGAAGCAAGGGCTCTTGCCTCTTCTTCCCAGGGAGCATTCACCCAGGCAAGGCAAAGAAGCTCTTAGCTTACTGCTACTCTTCCCCGATTAAGACTCTAGCAGATTCTGGGGGAGGTGGGGCTCTCCAGTGCTACTCGATGGGATCTGTTTTGTGACCCAGATGAGGAGTCAAAACTGCATCCATGTGCTCTGGATGGATGGGAAGCTCCTAACTGGTAAGTAAAGAATGACATATGGAGAATAAGGTATTCGTAATCTTCTAGTGAACTGAATACTAGTTAGACGCAGCATCTCCCTGAGAGCCAAGCAGTGCAAGTCTCTGCCCCTCGCCCTGCACCAGGTACCCGCATGCGGGCCTCCCGCGGCCCCAGGGTGAGGGGCCACAGGCCGAGGGGTGCCCAGCAGGAGCTCACTCGCCCCCTTCCAGACCATGCTCTGGGCACTTGGGACCAGAGAATCCATGTTCAAACAGGCTGGAGCCACCTCCAGGGCCAGAAATGACCTCTTACCCGAACTGCAGAGGGCAGGGTGTGGCTCAGACATGAGAAGAGGAGCCTTGTCTTAACGTCTGTCTGCGGCTTGAACATTATACTCCTTACCTCCCGCCTCACCACCCAGAGTCAGGGGCTCACACCATCCTACTCCCAGCCCTTCCCTACCAGTGCCAGCAGGAGAATGGAGATTTAGCCTCTAACTAGATTTAACAGAATGGAGTTTGACCTTAGGGTCCCTAGGCTCAGTGGAGGGTAGTGGCGGTGACACATGGGCTGAAAACAAGAGGATTCAGTGAAATGTATGCAATGACCTTTGAGATCCTACCCCTTTCTGCAGCCAGGCATATGCCGTCCAGAAAGGAGCCAGGCTCTGCTTGTCTGGAGAAATTGACCAGAGGCCAAGAACAGACCTCGAGAAACTAGCATCTGGAAGTCCTTCAACGAAGGGGCTGGCTTGTCCTCTGATCATCCACGCTACAGCCACATTCCCCAGGCAATCAGCTAGTGTTATAATTGCTCACCTGAAAACGCCCTCGACTCTTTCACCCTCCTCCCTTCGTTGCACTCACAACCACACACCTCTATGTCGCATTTGAGGTCCTCCAAAGTTCTTCTGGAAAGCTTGCTACCCTCCTCAGCAAGAGGACAACTGTGTGCTTTGTCCTTTTCCTCAAACACCATCCCTTTCACCCAACGACCTTGTCTCATTTGTTTTCAATAGAAGCCACAAGAGAGAAACACCTTCATCTCACCACAACCCTCCAAAGCCGGAGCCGTGCCTGCATCTGTGCCAGCTTCTTCCCTCCACTGTGATGGACAAGGCACCCTTCTTCCTGCCCGAGGCCCTCTTCTTCTCACCGCCTCTCACCCACTCTCAGACTTTGCTCCTACAATGGTCTCCTCTCTCAGTTCATCCTTAACTCTCCCTGTCTGCTCAGTCATCCCTTCAACAAGCAGTCTTCCACCTTTAAATGCCATTCATTTCCTTTTCCATCCCTGCCCAGCTACTGCCCCGTTTCTGTTCCTCTTTATAGCAAGTCTTACTGAAAACGCTGGCCCCTCTCACCAAACCCCTTTTCTACCCGTCCACTCACTCTTTGAAACTTACTCATTTAAAGTCTCTTTCGGGTTACTCTCTCATCGGTTATGGCCGCTGATTTTCCAAAATTGAGGTCCATTTTGTTATGTTGTTGTCTTGATTGTTTTAACTACAACCCTATCTTCAGCAGGGGTTGTAGTCTGGGAATGTTCCACGTGCCTTGGTTTATGAAGAGGTTTCTCCAGGGTGGTTCTGTACTCGCCTCTGCTAGGGCCATTGGGTGTCACTGGCTCTGAACTGGTTTTGATATTAATTTCTTGGTCTTGGGTTTCTGCAAGTCATGGACACGGGTGTGCTATGGCTTCTCCAGCCCATTTCAGGGACAGAGAACTCTTCATTTACTTCGTCCTCCATTCACATACCAGTAAATAGAGTCCGGGAGAGAAGGTTGTTCCTTTAAGGTTTGACAGTAACAGGAGTGACACTTAGAGCATGGGATTTGTGCTGAAAAATTTTGAGTTGCACTGTTCCATTCTTCCAGGAAAATATAGTGGAAGAGTGGAAAGAATAAAACCAAATATATCAGATGTTACACTAAATATAGTTTTAATTAAGCTAATTTTATGATTAAAAAGAAATAATGATTTAATTTCTGACTACCGTCTTTCTTCCTCTCTCCCCCTCCCTTCCTGCCCTGCTTTGTTCCTTCCTTCTATTATCCCTTTTCTTCTCTTTTCTTCTTTCTCTGTCTTTTCCCTTCCTCGGGTGTAGTGGTAAACTATCCTGATTGATATTATTTTTCTCTGACAAACCCTCTGCTTTTCTAGAAGCTTGAGGGCATATTTATAATTCATGTAAATCAGTTTCTTTAATCATTTGACTTTTTCCTACATTTCCTTCCTCCCTTCCCTCCCTTCTTTTATTTTTTAATGCAGAATAACCCCAAAAGAAAGGAACAACAAGCCAAGTAATCAACTTATTTATTTATTTTAAGATGGGGAAAAAAAAGCACTGATTATGACACCCTCCTGTGTCCCTCTTCACACACCCCATTAGCACGGGGGTTGCTGGGGGGCTTTATCTCCTTGGTTTCCAGCACAGTACACACTTTGGCTACATTTTAAGGGGTTCAGGGTGGGAATGCCCTGAGTTTGCTTAAAGGTGAATTTCCCATAATCCGTTTGGGAATGAAACATCTCTGCCCCTCAGCGCCTACGTTTAGACCTCCCTAAGCTGTACTCCTCTGCTTAGGGTCAGAGCACATTAAATTGCTGGGGATCCGGCTACATTCCCCATCTCCACATGCTGCTTGAACAAGGCTCCATTGCCTCCAGCCACACTGCCCCGCCCCCATTTAATTTATTAATTTATTTCTCTTCAGGAAATAACCCCTGACTCCCTCTTCATCAGTGTGTCGTGGCCTTTTCCCCAGGGATGAAGTAGAAGGAGTCCTGATAAAAGGAGGAAAGGAACAGAGGATTCTTGACTCCTTTAAAGCCTTTCCTGAAAGGTTACGAGAAGGCAGGGTCTTCCTTGAAGAGCTGCATTATGGAAACTGCAGTGGGAATTTCCCTCCCAGCAGGTGCAAGGCTCCCAAAGACACATCCCTAAGTGTGTGGATGTCGCCACCTCCCAAGTCACAGGCAGAGTACTACCTTTTTTAAACCAAAGGTTATGGATATGACCTGTACGCCTAACGATCCCACCTTCTGGTTTTATCCTTGGGAGCTCTGACGCCCGAGAGGGAACCTGACTGCAGAATTAGGCAGTGACTCAGAGGCACAGCTTCTCCAGACACCTCTCCCCTGTCTAATTTGCATTACTCCCAGATTCCTAACCTGAGACCACCCAGAACATCTTGTTGTCCCCCCATATCTCACAGAATGTGTGGAAACAAAATGTGTTTCAAATGCTTGGTTTGCACGTGCACCTGCATGCCTCCATCCACTACAGAAAGTCTTTTTAGGATGGGATAGGAGGATGGATTACAAAATCAAACAAGCAATTAGCAGGTATTACAGCTCCCCAGAGTTTGGTAATCCTTAATTGATGTGTCCTGTGATGAAAGAGAAGAATGTAGGAAACCAAAACTTCTGTGGGTGGGGACTAGGGATGAAATCATGTTTCACTAGATACCATTTTAAGGAATGTATTTCAAAAACTTGGTTTACAAACAGATTAAATTAAGAGTAGTTATTTACATTACCCATTTTACCTAAGAATGCCTTTAAAAATCGCCATGGCCTAGTGCTGGGAGCCTGGGCCAGGCTTCCACTTACCAGCTAGTTACATAACCTCTGTAAGCCCTGCTTTCCTCATTAACAAAATAAAGCTCCCTCATACGGTCAAAGCCAGGACATTGGATTGTAACTCAGCAATGGTGAGGGTCCTGGTCACTTTTGGTGAGCTAAGGTCATAGGCCAGACAGAGACAGGCTCCCTCACAAGGAAGACAGCTCAGACTGTGCAGTCCTGAAAGGTTCGGGCAGTCTTGGGTGATCCCTGTCCAGGCAACACAAAGGGGACCCACAGAGGAGATAGGAGGCTGGACCAAGCTTCCACTCTCCCCCTGCAGGATCGATCACAAAGGGCAGATTAACAGCCATCACTGTGGGGTATCCCTGACAAATGTTGCGCCTGCTTGAATCTCCCTGCATGGGGAACTCACCACCTCCCAAAGCAGCCTGCACCATGATTCTTGCTTTCAGTGACTTGAAACATGCTACCTTCTCCCCCCACCCCCCGGGGCTCTGAAGGAGTAAGCCTGGCCCTCATTCACACTTAGGATGGCCATTCAGATATTTGAAGGCAGTTCCCATGCTTCCCCTTTGTCTTCTCTGTTCCAGGATCCCTCTTCCTCCAGCTGCTTCTGATGTAACCTCATTTCAAGCATGCACGAAACAGGAGCTGGGTGTTCCCCACCTGGCACATTTAGGAATCTGGTGAAACTGCCGTTATTAATAACCATCCATCTCGAGTGAGTGATAATGACGTCATTGTCAGGAAGAAGGGGTCTCTGCTGAGGTGTTCCTGTCTACAGGTCCTGCATCCCCAGTCAAGGGTCGCAGCTGTAGGATGCAGTGAGTGTCAGGAGGGCCTGTGTTCTGACAGATTATCCCCACACATTCCAGACAGGAAGTGAAGTAGGAACTAGAAAGATCTTGCGTTTCTATCCCTTCCTTCTTTCTTTTCTTCCTCCCTCCTTCCCTCCGTCCACTATAGTCTCTCTGAACTCCCCCAGCTCCTTTCTGAGGCCCGGCCAGGCTCCCTGTCCTTGCTTCCTCAGACAAGCCCTGGGCCTTCATCTTGTTTTCCTCTCCTCTCGACAGCTGCCTTGCCACTGTATCCCTGGGATTCCCTCCTCCTCCAGCCTGGCTCCTGCCACCACCATTTTTACCCACCCATATCCATGCAAACACACAGACTCTGAGACCTAAAGGACGTAACTGCTCAGCATGTCAGAAAACCATCGACATGGGAAGAATATACTCAATAATTCGGTACCATCTTTGTATGTGACAGATCATAACTAGACTTATCATGGTGATCATTTTGAGATGTATAGAAATATCGGGTCATTATGTTGTTAAAAAAAAAAAAAATGCCAGGAAGATCCCACAGTCCTAGGAACCTCTGTTCCCAGAAGCCCTTCTGAGACAGAAAACGGTAACTGCATTGGGCTTCCATCCTCTTATTCCGGCGGTGGGAGCGGGGGTAGAATCCTCCCTGATTACTCAAGCAGTCAGGGTTAGAGGCAGGAAAATGGCAACCTGGGGCCTGGGAACAACTGTATTGCAGTGTGGCTAGCCAGTGTCAGGGCTTGTATCTGTGGCCATGAGAAGCAGGGGGTAGGATGGAAGGAGGGACTCAAATGACCTCAGTAGCACCAATGTACCTTGAGCCAGTGGCCCTAACTCGCTAAGAAATTCAGCCTCACACAGACCTGGCTCAAGTTTACGTATTTTCTATGCCATTGTACAGTGTGTGTGTGGTGTGTGTGAGATGGGTGGGAGGTGGGAGGAGGGTGGGGGGGGAGTGGAGGGCGGTCTGGGGGGAGGGGAGAGGGTGGTGTGTTGGGAAGGGCAGGGGGTTATCAAGACATAGACATGGCTCCTTCCCACTGTTCCTCACAGACAGGAGGGACAGTGTCTCCATGAAAATCCGCACACAAGTTAAAAAAAAAAAATCCATTAGCCCACGATCGCATATCATCCATGTGCTTACTATTTTTGCCTGGAGTTAAGAAGCTTTTTGGCTTAAAGAGAGCAGTTTGTGTATTTAAAAAAAAAACAAAAAAATAAAACGCTTTGAATAAATTTTTAAAAATATACTGAATTTGGATTAAAAATTTTTTTTGCAATATGCCTTAACATGTGTTAGCAGAAACAAGAATTGGTGTTGGAAGGTTGAAAATATTAGAGTGCCTGCTTGGCTGGGCATTCTTTTACAGCTCTTATAAGCTAGGAAATAAAACTGCAAGTTGAAATTTAGTCACTGCTTCTGCCATATGCTTCTTGAGCAAATTGGGAATGTGGGTGAGCGCTGGAAAAACACCTCTTCCTGTTATCTTCCTAGAAGCCATTTACTGTTGAAAGAAAAAGTGAGCCTCCTGGAGCATAAACTCCATAATGCAATGACGAACTTCCTTCCCTTTAACCATATGTCAGAAGTACTCGCATTCCAGAATTCGAAAATGACCTGTGATATGTCCTAAACAACAGCAGATGCATCCGCGAAACATGCATGAGCCAGGCCCTGGGTCCACGGAGGGCTTCTTTCCAGCACATGGGAGCGCGTCACAGAGAGCGGCCAGACAGTCCCACAGGGAGATCTTAGCGAACACGCCTGCCCAGGGTGGGCATATATGTGCCTGCACTGCGCTGAGCAGGGCACGATTAGGCACATGTATGTAACATACATGTATATGTATTGATGTCAATGCTTTATGCTTTTGCATGTGTGCATGAATGAATTTATACAACCCATGTGCATTAAGAACCTACCATATGTTATTACCAAGCACTTCAGGCAAACTTTGAGTCCCTGCTTTCAAGGCATTCCCAGTCTACTTAACAGTTGATAAAAATCGTTCTGGGGTCAAGGAGTGGGCAAAAGAGCGTGGGAGTCATCTGACTCAAGGCAGTGCCTGGCAGTTCCTGCTGGAGTGGTGGGGGGAAGACACGCAGGGGAGCACGAGAAAGCAGGGCTGGAGGTGGGCCCCGGGGGAAGAGGGAAGCAGCAGTGTCTGCCCACCTGTCAGTACACCTTGTGGGGCACACACAGGTGCTGGGTTCCGTGGAGGCAGGTGATGCCCCAGGTGGGGGAGCACCCCTCTTCCTAGGGCTCATGTCTCCCCTGGGCCCTCAGCTTCCTCGGAACCGCCCTCTGTGAACTTAACTCTCCCCTCTCATGCAGGGAGTTGTCAACTTGCCCTCCTGGTCTCCTTAGCACAGGACAGACTACCTCAAATCTGTCTGATCGTGCCCTCTGCTTCCATTCAGAGCCATGTTTCTTAACCGAGTCGCCACTTCTGGTGGTCTTCACTCCCCCTCCCCACCCTCCCTGAGTCTGGTCCGATCTGGCCCTGCAATCCCCCTCCCTAAGTCTGCCCTGGCCTAGGTCAGCCCGTGCACACACTCCAGCCCTCACACTGCCCGGCCCTGTGGAGCACCTGATGGCTGCTCCCGGGGCCTCTTTCCTAGGACCCACACTCCTTGGGCTGGTGAGATAATGCTGCTCTCCCCTGAGGCCTCCTCCTTGGAGGCCAGGCCGACTCTGGGCCCGCCGTCCTCCCTGGGCCCCGTGTATACCACGGGCCTGTCCACTTACCGTCTGTCCAGGCCATCTCTGCTCCATCGTCACACCTCCACAGCCGCGTTCCCCAACCCTGGCTACTCAGCTCAAGGGGCACCTGGGAACTTTTTTTTTTTTTTTTTTTTTTTTTTGCGGTACGCGGGCCTCTCACTGTTGTGGCCTCTCCCGTTGCGGAGCACAGGCTCTGGACGCGCAGGCTCAGCGGCCATGGCTCATGGGCCCAGCCGCTCTGCGGCACGTGGGATCTTCCCAGACCGGGACACGAACCCACGTCCCCTGCATCGGCAGGCGGACTCTCAACCACTGCGCCACCAGGGAAGCCCGGGAACTTTTAAAATATACTGAGGCCAGGGCCCATTCTGCAGTAATTGAATCATAATTTCTGGAAATGGGGCCCAGATACCAGTAGCTTTTCTTTTAAGCTTCCCAGTTGGTTTCGGTGAGAGTGAGGGTTGAGACACCCTGCTCTACAGGCTTTATCAACTCCCTACCTCCTTCCAAACTTGTACGCCCAAGCCTGGATTTCTCCCCTGAGCTCCCAGTTATATATCTGATTTCCTGCTTATTGTGGCTACTTGGGCTCCTTACCACGGGGGATTCAAAACAAGTCTGCCCTTTTCCTCTACCTGCTCCCTCCTCCATGGCTCCCACTCCCTGAAAGGCATCAACCTGCCCCCAGTCACCCAAGGCTGACCCTGGGCTGACCTCAGATTCTTCTTTTCTCCTGTCCCCACACATCCAATGAGTCACTAAGCCCTGTAACTAATCTGTAGTCTATCTTTTCATTACCTTTAAGTACTTCTAAAATTGGATCCTGCTTTTCATCTTTTCTGACCCCGCCTACCTCTGTCCGGGCCCCTATCCTGTCTCACCGGCTCTATTTTAACAACCTCCATCCAGCCTCCTTCTCCCCAGCCTCGCCCCCTCCTGTCCTCCAAGCACAGCCAGCACAGGGATGCTTCTGAAACCCACACGTGATCACGCTGCCCTCTGCTAAAAGCCTCCAGTGACGGCCGCCGCCCTCCTGGCAGCCCCTGTGCCTCCTGTCTGACCCTGCTGGCGGTCCAGCCTCGTGGCCCCTGCCTTCCACCTGCACCCACTCTGACCTGCCTTCCCTTCCCACACGCTCCCTGCTCCCCCGCACCGCCTGCCTGGCCCAGGCTGCTCCCTCTGTCTGGACCACTCTTCTTCTATTTCCTCCTCAGCCTTCGGACACCCACAGGGATGACCTCCTTCCTGAAGCCTCTCATGACGTCTCCCACCACCCTGGGCCCACCATGCACTGTGGATTGTGTCCTGTCACTGTCACCTCCCCGGGGCAAGGATGACATCATTTATCTCTGAGCCTAGCACAGGGAGGGCCCGGCCTGGGTGCTCAGGAAATGTTTGTCGAATGAGTGAATGGTGAGGAGTCTGACTCCAGGGGAGGTGGGTGTGGCCACAGTGTAGGAGACAGAGGGACTTGTGGGGATACTCACCACTACGAGAAGGAAGAGGGAGACAGAAGGAAATGCTGAGCCCATGTCATACTATCCAAGCTCATCCCACCTTCAGACACCCAAGGATTTGTTTTGCATTCCACGGCCTAACAAGGATGTCACAAAAGCACACATATTCCTTTATTTTCCTAATCCATGAAATGGGAATGATAATACCCATTTAGCAGGAGTGTCATGAGGATCAGAGAAGGTAATGGGTGTGAATATGCTTTGAAAATTATAAATGACTGTTCAAACTTGAAGGACCGGCACCCAGTGTCCTCATTTGGCAGAAGCCTCTGTGCCAGTGGTTCAGAGAATGTCCAGCGTGGAAAGGTTGCACACAGCTGACGTAATGATGGCCCTGTCTGTTTGGCAGGGTCCCGGGAGAGGGGCAAGGCTGTACTTGCACTGTGTCCTTGCACAGTGAGCCATCCCTGTGGTCAGAGAGGAGGATGTGGGGTTTTAAGTCCAGCTCTTTAACAGACCCAAGGGCCCACCTGGCCATAAACTTGGCGCCCTTTCCCAGCACGCAGTGAGGAGCTCTCTCTCCACCTGTGGTTAGCAGCCTGCAGGGCCTTAAAAATAACACTGGGAAGATATTTTTAGTACATCATCCTGAGGCGTGGCTGGAGCCCGTGGCCTCCTGTGACGCATGAAAACTGTTTTGGCTCTGTTTGCAAGTGATTCAGACAGCTGGTTTTGGACTTCGGGGGTGTAAAAATAAAAACAAGTTGAGGGAAGCTGGGTTCCAGCCCAGGGATGTCCCACCCCACAACATCTGAATAATTGCTCGTTGAGAAAATTTAATCTGAGCCGTGGTTCTCTGGAGATTACACAAATCACAGTTCTGCCTGGAGGGCTTCAGGCTGACGGGTAGGACAAAGAGCAGAATGACCCCATTTTACAGGTCAGAAACTGAGGCTGTGGGAAGTTGCTTTACTTACTCAAAGTCTCCCAATCAATGTGTGGCAGGACCACATTCGGATCCACGTCACATTGTGCTTTGTATCTTGACCATCTTTCATGATCCTTAAATCTTGCACTTCAGTCAAAACGCACAAAAATACACACTTTTAATTACTCCACAAAGACTAACCTTCTTTTTGCATTCCCCTCCCCCCCCATTATATTTCTATTTAATGGCAGAAAAAAAGGGAAACAGTAGAGAT
Organism: Mesoplodon bidens; assembly: GCF_964165515.1. Classification (NCBI taxonomy): domain Eukaryota; kingdom Metazoa; phylum Chordata; class Mammalia; order Artiodactyla; family Ziphiidae; genus Mesoplodon; species Mesoplodon bidens. Next base: position 109,480,283 of record NC_138161.1, on the reverse strand, counting down.
GCAGCAGGAGCGCCTCTAGCCTATGATTTCTCAGGCAACTTCCCCACCTCCTTCATCTTTTTAAATGCAAGAGCTCTGGACCATCATTGTAATTCTTACACGGTAACTAAATCGACTTGACAAAACGCCAGTCTTATTTTAGGGCCTTATCTCACCTAGATGTCACGCATCTGAGCCACTCCAGTGACCAGAGGGACAGAGGACAGTCTTCTCTGCAAATTGCTGTAATCCCCTAGCACACAGCTGAAGACCGGGTTCCCTTAGTGTTGGCAGCGCACTGCAGGCAGCCTCTTGGACCCTGAGTTCACTTTCCTCGCAAGGTCTTTTTTTAGGGCCAAATGCAGTGATGTATGTGAAAGCAATTCTTTTTTTAAGTTGCAAAAGCCTTTACGAAACACAAAAATATTATTTTATTCGTTATTCTGATTAGCCAGTGGTTCCTAACCTTTTCAAATATAGGTCTGTTTTTTTAAATTAAAAAAAAAATTCCCTGACTCCTGACTATTAAGCGCCTAGTATGCTTGGCCTTGAGCAAGGTGCTAGGAGTACAGTCATAAAACAGACTGGGATTCACCTTTCCTGGAGCTGGCATTCCTGCAACTGGGAGTCTTGCATATCTCTTGTAGCATGCATTGAGTGAGAAAAGCACAAGACACCTGGTATGAATTTAGAGATACCTTTTAAAGGAAAGTTTATTTCACTAGTCATGATGGCAACTCCATTGTACGTTTGAAAAACTATGTATACTTGCAAGACATAGTACTCACTTAGTCAGAAAATGCTGATTCATAAAGAGATTGTGGACCCCTTGCAGTAATTTTGAGCCTTCCACCCACTGCCCTCCCCTCTAGCCCAGGATTCTGTGGCCCTGGGCCCTGAGCTCTGGAGGGTTATACCAACCTCCTAGACACTTTATGCTCATTCATGGAATCTGACGCCTTTCCAGCACTTCTCAGGCCCTGATTGTGAGCCATATGTTCACCCCCAATCTTTGCAATTCAGCAAATATTCCAGCTCTGCAGGGAAAAGATGGTGGAGTTGTCATAGAGAAGCTTCAGGATGCCAGTTAGGAGGAAATAAGGGCCGGGGCTCCTCAATCCCAGGGAGAAGTCAGCAAGAGGCACTGACAATTGGGCTTTGAGGACTAAGTCCCGTTGCGACCAAAGCAGCCCTTGTTTCTAATTTTGTCCTTAATGCTATTTATGGATTTTTAAGAGGGTCCTTCTGGACATGATGGTCTTCTGACATTCCTTATAGACAACACAGTAATTATAAGAGTAATTCTTTAAAAAAGCAGGTATGAATCAGCACCATGGGCCACAAAAGGTTGACAAGGACCTCTGAGATTTGGATTCCAGGGTTTCATATGGAGGAGAACTGAAGTTCTGTGCGGCGAGAAGTGACTTGCCCGAGTTTACAAGGAACTCAGAACACATGACTTCCTGCCTAGAGTTTTTCTTACTGTGTCACCTGCTTTATCAAGATCATCCCTGGCATCAAGGCTTAGGATTTATCTATCCTAGAAAATCTATTTACGAATGAATTAATTCAACAAACACTTACTGAGTTCATCCACTATATTCTGGGAACTGTGCTGGCTACAGTGATACAGTATCGAATAGGAGAGAATCCACATCTCAAGGGTCTTACATTCTGGTAAGGGGAACAGACAACTAAGCCGGCAATTAACATACACTCTGGTAATGGCCCGCCAGAGGGGTACTAGGAGGCTCCGGGAACAATAGCAGGGCCTCCTAGTCCAGCTGCTGGGAAAGCGGTGGTGGTGGTAGAGGGCGTTGAGTGTTCTGCCCTGGTACCTTCAGGTGGTGTCTGAACAGGGTCTTTAAGATTGACTAAGAATTGAGGAGTGGAGGGCTAGGAGCTCCAGGCAGTAGTGCAGCATGTTCTAAGACCGGAAGCAAGCACAAGCATGGGATACGAGTAGTTGGATCATTAGTACAAGGGAACAAGTGTTAAGGAATAAGGACGTAGCTAGAGGTCAACAGGAGTCAAGATGGGAGGATTCTGTAGGCCAGGTTAAAGAGGCTTGGATTTAATATTGAGGTCTAGGGAAGCCGTGGAGGGGCAACAGTGACCCAGCGTGATCTGTGGTTTAAAAATTGTTCTGCGCATAGATAATGGACTTGAGGACACAGGGAGGGGGAAGTGGTAAGCCGGGATGAAGTGAGAGAGTGGCATGGACATATATACACTACCACATGTAAAATAGATAGCTAGTGAGAAGCAGCTGCATAGCACAGGGAGATCAGCTCAGGACTTTGTGACCACCTAGGAGGTGGGGTAGGGAGGGTGGGAGGGAGACGCAAGAGGCAGGAGATATGGGGATATATGTATATGTATAGCTGATTCACTTTATTATAAAACAGAAACTGGGCTTCCCTGGTGACGCAGTGGTTGGGAGTCTGCCTGCCGATGCAGGGGACACGGGTTCGTGCCCCGGTCTGGGAAGATCCCACATGCCGCAGAGCGGCTGGGCCCATGAGCCATGGCCACTGGGCCTGCGCGTCCGGAGCCTGTGCTCCGCAACGGGAGAGGCCACAACCGTGAGAGGCCCGTGTACTGGAAAAAAAAAAAACCAAACAAACAGAAACTAACACACCATTGTAAAGCAATTATACTCCAATAAAGATGTTAAAAAAAAAAAAAAGAAGTCTAACACAGAAAAATGGGTGGGTTCTGGCCACAGACCTGGTCTCACTCCCTCCAGGCCTTGGACCCTTGGGGCTTTGCATGCCTGAACATCTACATAATTAATTTCACTCCCAGACTATTCATCAGGAGGTCTTTTTATGGAGATACCTAGTAATGAGATTGCAACAGACTGGGGAGCACTCCCAGATAGACATATAGAGAGAAAGCCATACATATACATAAATTTTATATAAATATAGAAGTATGTATGTGTACATATACATAATATATATATAACATATTTATACATGTAAATTTTCCCCTCAGGAGTTTATATGCAAGACCCCTTTCACAGGACAGCTCCTAAGAAGGGGTTTTAACAGTGTCTGTTTCCCATCCTGAAAAACTCCTGTGGTGGCCTGTAGGACAAGGCTGAGGCTAAATCCACATTTCAACCCTCCATCAGCAGGGAGGTGGAGACGGAGAAGGAGGGGCCTGGCAGGCAGTTCCAGTTGAGCCAGAAAAAACAAATAATGTAGCAAGATATCTATAAATCAGGGCAGGGTGTTTTTGAGATAGGTGAACATATTGTAAACAGATGATAAGAACTTGACAGAGCTGAGGTTAAGAATCCCTAGGGGCACCCACCTCATAGGCTATTGAAGAAAGAAAGGGCTGTTCTTAGAAACAGGAAATTCCTGGGCATCACAGTACATGTGCAGTATTTTGAGGGCCAAGACTGGCAGAGACCATTCCCCTGATGTCTGTGCTCCCATCATATTGCCTGCCTAGCACACAGGTCACACCAAATGTGAATGAATGAATAATGAATAATTACTTAGTAGAGTAAATACTCTATATGTACAAGTTTGATAAGGTCAAATACTGACTTTGACCTAATGGAACCTGTGGAAGAAGGGTCCTTTCAGGGGCAGTTGCAGGTGTGAATTCTCTTGACAAGGCAGGGTATGCTGGAAAGTCCTTTGATGCTGAAGGTATTCATCCATGAGCTACTGGGGTGTCTCCTAAGCTTCTGGAGGGCCTGGATTCTGGACAAGTAACCCAAGAAGAGCTGAAGGAATACCAGGCTCCCTGCATTCCTGGATCCCGTAATGAAGACCTCTTGAAATGGACCCCTTTGGGCATCCCAGTCTCCTAGCAGGGCACCAAGGAAACTGCACTTCATGCCCCTCCCTGGAGGGAGACACATTGTGTCTGATGGTGGCTGTGGGTGAGTGAGCTAGAGGAAGTGTGTGTGTGTGTGTGTGTGTGTGTGCGCGTGCGCGCGCACGCGTGCGCACACGTGCAAGAACACACAGAGTTGAGACTGTGATTTATGAATGCCTTAAAATAAGAATTATATTTCTATTTGAGGGCTTCCCTGGTGGCACAGTGGTTGAGAGTCCGCCTGCCGATGCAGGGGACACGGGTTCGTGCCCCGGTCCAGAAAGATCCCACATGCTGCAGAGCAGCTGGGCCCGTGAGCCGTGGCCGTTGAGCCTGTGCTCCGCAACGGGAGAGGCCACAACAGTGAGAGGCCCGCGTACTGCAAAAAAAAAAAAAAAAGAATTCTATGTCTATTTGAGTTTTGATTTAAATTTCCTTTCTTGAGATCTTCTGTTGGAAAATGTAGCCATTACTTAATGGCATTCCACAACACCCTTTCCCACCAACAAAAGAGATACATCTGATTAGCCCTAGGTTTGAAGAGCAGATCTTTGTGCCTATTAGAAGTGTGGGAAAATATTGAAATTTATCTGAATCGGGACCCCAAAACCTGGACTATCACAGTTTGAGTTTTATTGCAGAAGATTTTTTGCTTCTTTCTGACTTATTAGTTGAGTTGGAAATAGAAAAGGGTGTGAGATGATATTCATTAGATAAATAAGATGTTACTGTGATGGGAAATTAGTGCAGACACATAGAAAGTATTCAACAAATGAGTATAAATGGAGAGTATGAAATTTGGGAAGGGAGAGCACCATATATTATTTAAAAGGCATATCATCTTACTCAGGAGGGTACAAGTGGAAAGGATTCAAGGAAGCCTCATTCATTTGTGCATTCATTCATCCTTTTTTTTAAAAAAACTTCATTTAATGGACTTAATGTCTGCCATGTGTCAGGTACTGAGCTGGGAGCTGGTTGTACAGTAATGGACAAAGCATGTATGGTCCTTGCTCTCATAGAGCTTAAGTCTAGTGGAGAGGAGGGACAACAGATGAAGAAAAAAGCAAGTGCTATGAAGAAAAAGGACAGTAAACATGAAAGAATAACAGGGAAGGCCCACTTTGGATGGGACGTCCTCTTAGGAAAGGTGCCATTTAAGCTGACACCTAAAAGATGAGACAGATTCAGTTACATGAAATGCTTGGGAAGGGCATGCTGGGCAGAAGGGACAGCATCTGCAATGACCTAAGGAGAGAAGGACTTGGCATTGGAAGAAATTGAAAAGGGAGGGCAGTGTGCCTAAGGGCTGGAGTGAACAGAGACAAGAGATGAATAGGGAGAGAGAAGAGGGGGTCAGATCCCATAGGGTCTGGGAGACCACAGGCAGGAGCTTGGATTACATTCTGAGGGCAATGGAAAGTCACTGATGGGTTTGATTCAGGGTAGAGGCATCATTGGTTTAGGTTTTTAAGCAGTCTGACTGCTCTGTGAGGAATGGATTGGAAGAGGTAGCAGTGGAGGAGGCGAGAACAGAGTGACCATTGCAGTGGCCCAGAGAGGAGCAGAGGGAGGAGGCGGCGCAGGATGCAAGGAGAATAGACAGGTATTTTGTTGGCATTTTAAATTTTTTTAATTTTATTTTTTAATTTAATTTAATTTTATTTATTAAACTATAGTTGATTTACAATATTGTTTTAATTTCAGGTGTACAACTTCAGATTCTTTTCCTTTATAGATTATTACAAGATATTGAATATAGTTCCCTGTGCTATACAGTAAATCCTTGTTGCTTATCTATTTTATATATAGTGGCGTGTATCTATTAATCCCAAACTCCTAATTTGTCCCTCCCTCCTCTTTCCCCTTTGGTAACCATCAGTTTGTTTTCTATGCCTGTGACTCTATTTCTATTTTGCAAATAAGTCGCTTTGCATTATTTTTTTAGATTCCATATAGAAGTGATATCATATAATATTTGTATTTCTTTGCCTGATTTACTTGACTTCATATGATAATCTCTCTAGGTCCATCCGTGTTGCTACAAATGGCATTATTTCATTCTTTTTTAAGGTTAAGTAATATTCCATTGTATATGTATACATATATATATATATATATATACACACACATATATACCACATCTTTTTTATTTTGTAATAACGTTATTTTTTAACTGACAATCTCTGCCTTTTTTTACATTTTTATTTTATATTAGACTATAGTTGATTTACCATGTTGTGTTAGTTTCAGGTGTACAGCAATGTGATTCAATTACACATATACATGTATCTATTCTTTTTCAAATTCTTTCCCCATTTAGGTTATTACAGAATATTGAACAGAGTTCCCAGTGCTATACAATAGGTCTGTGTTGGTTATCTATTTTAAATATAACAGTCTGTATATGTCAATCCCAAACTCCCAATTTATTCTTCTCTGCCACCTTTCCCCTTTGATAACCATAAATTTGTTTTCTATCTGTGAGTCTGTTTCTGTTTTGTAAATAAGTTCATTTGTATCATTTTTTTTTACTGCTTATCATTTTTTTATAAGCAGTATCATATGATATTTGTCTTTCTCTGTCTGACTTACTTCACTTAGTATGATAATCTCCAGGTCCACCCATGTTGCTGCAAGTGGCATTATTTCATTCTTTTTAAAGGCTGAGTAATATTCCATTGTATATATGTACCAAATCCTCTTTATCCATTCATCTGTTGATGGACATTTAGGTCGCTTCCATGTCTTGGCTACTGTTAACAGCGTTGCTGTGAACATTGAGGTGCCTGTATACTTTTGAACCATGGTTTTCTCTGGATATATGTCCAGGAGTGGGATTGCTGGGTCATATGGTAGTTCCATTTTTAGTTTTTTAAAGAACCTCCATACGGTTCTCCATAGTGGCTGCACCAATTGATAATCCCACCAACAGTGTAGGAGGGTTCCTTTTTCTCCACATTGTCTCCAGCATTTATTATTTGCAGACTTTTTGATGATGGCCATTCTGACTGGTATGAGGTGACACCTCATTGTAGTTTTAGACAAGTATTTTCGGGTTTTTTAAAATTAATTTTTATTGGAGTATAGTTGCTTTACAATGTTGTGTTAGTTTCTATTGTACAGCAAAGTGAATCAGCAATACATATACATATATCCCCTCTTTTTTGGATTTCCTTCCCATTTAAGTCACCACAGTGCATTAAGTAGAGTTCCCTGTGCTATACAGTATGTTCTCATTCGTTGTTTATTTTATATATAGTATCAATAGTGTGTATGTGTCAATCCCAATCTCCCAATTCCTCCCACCCCGCCCCCTTTCCCCCTTGTCCATACATTTGTTCTCTACGTCTGTGTCTCTATTTCTGCTTTGTAAATAAGATCGTCTATACCATTTTTCTAGATTCCTAGACAGGTATTTTGAAGACAGACTGGACAGGACTGGGGTTGTTTGGACATGGGGGTTAGGAAGAGGGCAAGATCAAAAGTGATTCCGGTACTTCAAGTCTGGGCAAATGTTCTTTATTTGTTTAAATCAGGAAGAAAAGTGACATGACATAAAATTGGGGGGGGGTGAGGAATAGGATAATTTCAACAAGTATTAATTGAGTAAAGCTAACCTTGTACCAAACACCTCAGCAGATAAGAAAAAGTTTCACAAGGACTGAGTTTTTCCCATCCGTTCCAGGTTGCTGGGATTATCGTCCTGCCTTTCTGGTTACTGGACTGATAAAGTAAATAAAATTGAGCAATTGCTCATACCTCAGGAAAATAAGTCATGTCCTGAACAGATAATGATTAAATTAAAAATAAGATGGGTTGTTTCTTAAACTAGGATTTTTCTGCCTATCAGAAATCTTGGGGGAAAGACTGTCACATGATGAAGTTTAAAAGCCCAAGTAATGGAAGAAGATACAATTAACCAAGTAAAGAACATAAATTTCCACAACGGGAGTCTCAGGCAAACTGGGAAGAAAACACAACAGGAGAGAAAAATGGAAAGATGATCTCAGAGACAAAAAACATTCTCAGGATTTGAGTGTATAAGAGGAAGAGATCCATCATCAGAAGAACCCGAACTAAGGAAAAAAGCCTCATCAGCTCAATCCAGAAGGAAAGGAGAAATCAGGTGACGGACTGTTCATTATCTTAGGTTAAAAGGGAGGGAATGAAAGGACAGTGGGCACACTGGCAGAAGGCATCTAGGGTGACCATGAATCCATAAGTGGCCCTGCTGCCTTGCTCTGCCCCAAGGGAGGGAGAGAGAGCCCCTTAGAGCCCAAAAGGAGCCAAAGGACTCCTGTGCTGCCTGCATCGCTCACCCCACCCTGCCCCTTTCTCCCCTTCTGCCCTACAGAGCCAGCCCCCAGCCAGGGCCCTCTCCTTACAGGCTGAGCTTCTCTCCTGTTCCTTGGTTGAGAGGGCTTCCTCTCTGCATTCTCATAGTCATGGTCAACAACATTGACTAACATGGGAGTGCACAGTTGTATGAGCAGCAGTATGACCCCAGCAACTCACAGCTCTTCAGAGTTACCATGTAAAAAAGAAGCTCGCACAGCAATTAATCAAGAAAGCCTTGCATCAGAGAATAAAAAATGGAACTACTTGACTGTCTAATGGTAAGAGATAGCTTAGGCTAAGGACAGAAGCTGTGGGCACCTGGGGAGGCTGAGTGAACAAGAAGTCAGGAACCTCAGCTCTCCAAACCACCAGGAAATTAACTCCACCAACCAAAGTGAGCTCAGAAGTAGATTCTCCCCAACTCGAGCCTCCAGACCAGCATACAGCCTGGCTGACACCTTGAATGCAGCTTTGTGAAACCTGACACCTGTGATAGGTCTCGAGAAATGGGTAGTGTTTCTTCAGGCCTGGAAGAGAGAGGAGGACATTCTAAGCCAAGAAAGCAGTCTAAGCAAACACAGTGCATTAAGGAAGGTCAAGGTATGTGCAGGGAACAGTGAGAAGCTGGCTGGCTGGGGGATATGAGGTGTCTAAAGAAGCGAGTTATGGAATAACTCAGAGCTAGAAAGATGTTCACAGCCATGCAGAGCTATGATGCCAGTTGAAGATCGGTAGGTTATGGGATCCACTGAAGATTTTAGAGAAGGGGAACATGCTCAGAACTGAGTTTTTGGAAGACGGATCAGGCAATTATATGGGGTGAGAGCAAATAACCAGAGAAAAGATATTGAGGGCCAGAGCTGATGGGACAGCAGGGCAGTTGGAGTGTCATAGGACAGAAGTGAAATTCGCACAAACATTTGTTTGAAATTGCGAATTGAGGTTGGCAGAAAACAAAGCCATGATTACATAGCAAAGAAGAAGTCCTCAGTCTGCTTTGTGGTAAGACATCTGCTTTCATTTGCCAATGTCTTGGGTATCAGTGGCATTGGCACCAGACCTGGATTAATGGTTTATGGGATTGACTCAAAGAGTGGAAAGACCAGGAAAAGGGAATTATAGAGAAGCACTCAGAGCTGAAATCAGAAGACTGAGGTTGTAGCCCAGGCTTGTAGATGTGTGACTACAGGCAAATTACTCTTCCTCTCAGGACCTCAATGTCTCCAGTTGTAAGATGGGACTATCCAAGACCCTTCCAACTCTTACATATGCTGCTTCTGTGAATGGGAAGGATTATGCAGAGGCCCATGTCTACATAAGTGTCAGGCACTATCCTGACTGCTTTTTACACACATTTAAATTCATTTATTTATCATGACAATGCTATGAGGTACTTGCTCTAGTCCAGTTTGAATCCCCCCCAAAATTCATATATTGAAATCCTAACCCCCAAGGTAATGGTATTAGGAGGTGAGGCCTCTGGGAGGTGATTAGGTCATGAGGGAGGGAGACTTCATGATTGGGATTAGTGCCCTTATAAAACAGACACCAGAGAGCTCTCGCTCCTCTACCATCTGAAGACACAGCAAGAAGACAGCTATCTATGGACCAGGGAGTGGGTTTTCACCAGACACTGACTCTTCCAATACCATGATCTTGGACTTCCCAGCCTCCAACAACTTTTGTTGTTTACAAGTCACCCAGTTTATGGAATTCTGTTATGGTGGCCCAAGCTGACTAAGACAGTACCATTATCACCCCATTAAGAGGATAAGAAAAAGAGGCACAGAGAGGTAAGTAGAAGGTCAGGATTTCAATTCAAGCAATCTGGTTTAGCAGCTCATGCCATACATGTGGGCTCTCCGTACGACACAGTGCTGCCCAGGGGAAGTCAGTACCTAGCAGCCACTAGAAGACTGCTTCACAAGTGTTTGAGAACTGTACTTGAATGCCAGCACCTCAGTGTTTTTCCTCACAGGGCCTGGACCACTCTGACAGGCAGGATAGTGCATGTAGCACTGCTTGAACAGCTGTTAGGGTATCACAGCGTGGGGTGGTGAGAGCCTACAGACAAGGAATTGTAGGGTCTCGCACCTGGTCACATTGGAAATGTCATGCCCATCCCACCAGAGCTGCCAGAAAATGAGCTGATCTGGTATGAATCAGTGTCCACTCCCCATCCATTACCAGGCCCTGCTTTCGGCCACTGGAGTCTCTTGGTTCCAAACACTGGGATTCCTAGAACTTTAGTTAAAGAAAGCAATGCCTGTCCAGAGGGTCCATACCACCCTGATGGGTAAAAGAATGGTCCTGCTTGATATGGGAGCATGTTCATTTTCTGGGTGTATGACCACCCCCCCAACCTTTTTATAGAGATTCACAGCATACAGGGCATTTTTATGAAAATCATGTCATTTGATTCTCAAAAACAACTCTGTGAGCTATATGATACATATCATGCTCACTTCCTAGATGAGGAAACTGAAGCTGAGAGAGATCAAATAGCTGGACTAAAAGACCAGCTATCAAATATCAAAGGAACCAAAACCCTGCTCTTCTATCTTCAAAGTCAGGACTCTTCCCTTTACACCATGCATCCCAGTGGAAAATGAAAAGTTAATAGCAACTATGGTTTTTAATCACATGCAATGAGCAGCCAGACAAGAATGTTCTGTCACTGCCATTGGCTCCCAGTCCTGGAGCATCTCCTAATGTATCAGTATGCTTTGTTGTGTTTGTGGGGAAGCTACGGCAGATTGGCCAAGGAAGCTGAGAAAGGTATGGTGTGTGCGTTGCTAAGATACAATGCATTTCCTCTGGGATTGCCAAGACTGCCTGTGCTTCCATGAGTGCCACAATCTGACAAGCAGCACTGAGGGGAAGGAGCACAGGCTCTTGGATAGAGCCTGGGACTGTGACCTTGGAGCCCTGAGTTCAATCTTGCTCTCCACTTACTAATGTGATCTAGGAAAGTCATGTACCTACTCTGGAACTCATCTTCCTCATCTGTGAAATGGGGATAAAACTCTATGTCCTGCCTTTCTCATAGGGTTGTCATGGGAATAAGAAGAGATAACGGCCATTGAAGGAGTATATTGTCTACTGAGAAAGGTGGATGTGTGTGAGAGGTCACATCCCAGCCACTTGGAATCTTTCCCAAAACAAGGTCACTTGCTAATCCTAGAAAAATGACTGACAATTCTTGGAGCCCCTCCAGCAGCTAAGACTACCCACCAGGTCACCTGAATAATATCCTATGACTTGGAGTCTTCATGCCAACCTCATTGAAAACATTGTCAATAGACCAAAGATCCACTGAGTAACTGGCTTCCTTTTGGGGGAGGCTGTCCCACTAAGAGATGTGGAAAGGGATATGGACCCACTCTTATGAGGCTGCAGGCTGCCTGTGGACTCATGTGCAGGAGTAGCTCTGCTGGAACCTGAGTAATCAATCGTTCCACTACTTCCAACTCAACTTACCTAGTTGACTTCTAACTTCACTTCTAGCCCTAAAAGTCTCTGAATCTATGAAACTGATTCACTCCGTTACTGTTGCCAATTCACCTTACCTCTCTAAATGCCATTTCCCCATCTGCAGGGTGCTGCTGTGCCATTTATTTAGGCAGCCACTCTAAACCTGATGATCTCCTTGGAAGATGCTTGCCTCACTCAGTCACTCAGTTGTAATGAGATCATTGCTGGAATTAGCAGCTCACACTCCCTTGGAATTCAAGCAAGGCACACTAGACTTGACACAACATCTTCTTAAGCCTCAGGTGCCCAGGGGGGACCTGCTGCCCAGTTGTCAACCTTCCCACTAGTAGCCTCCCCAAGATGCATCAATCACAGCTAGGTTTGCCAGCATCTCATAAAGTTCTCCACACAGAGAGTTCTCTTGGGCTCACTGCTACTCTTCCTTAGAAGTCAAATCTTTATGGACAGAGCCTGGAGAAGAAGAGAAGGGAGATTGGAGCTCATGACATGCCACTCCTGGTCTAGCCAGTCTTTAGCCTATAGGAAGGGGGAACCATTGAGAGTTGATGAGTTACTACTACAATTTCAAAGTGTGTGCTAGGGGTCTCTGTTATTCCCAAGACCCTTTCAGGGGTTCCATGAGGTCAAAACTATTTTCATCATGGTACGAAGAAGTTATTTGCCTTTCCTTCCCCTGTTGATATTTGCAGAGATGGTGCAGAAGCATCAGTGAGTAAAACTACTGGTCCCTTAGCACAAATCATGATAGAAACACTACACCAGGTGGATAATCATTGTATGCTTCACTATCATACACTCATGGTAAAAAAAAAATAAATGTTTTAAATGCCAGTTTCATTTAAGATGGTCCTTGGGACTTCCCTGGTGGTGCAGTGGTTAAGAATCTGCCTGCTAATGCAGGGGACATGGGTTCGAGCCCTGGTCCGAGAAGATCCCACATGCCGTAGAGCAACTAAGCCCATGTGCCATAACTACTGAGCCTGCGCTCTAGAGCCCATGACCCACAACTGCTGAGACCGTGTGCCATAACTACTGAAGGCCGTGTGCCTAGAGCCCATGCTCCACAACAAGAGAAGCCACCGTAATGAGAAGCCTGTGCACCACAACGAAGAGTAGCCCCCGCTCGCCACAGCTAGAGAAAGCCCATGCGCAGCAGAGAAAACCCAACTCAGCCAAAAATAAATTAATTAATTAATAAAAACAAAAAGATGGAGCTTGATGAAGCAGTAAAGTTATTAACTTTATTAAATCTCAACCCTTGAGTAACACGTTGTTTTAATGTTCCATGTGATGAACTGGTAAGTGCATGTAAACACTTCTGCCTTACATGGAAGTACGACAGTTGTCTCAAGGAAAATCACTTAGTGACTGAGTAGTGAGCTGTACTAGTTACTTTTTCAGAAAACATGTTTTAATTTGAAAGCAGCAACTGACAGACAAACCATGGTTATTTAGACTTGGGTTTTGGCAGATAATTTCTCAAAAATGAATCTGGTGAGTCTGTTACTGCAAGGAAAATGACTGACAGTATTTGTTGCCACTGACAAAATCTGAGCTTTCAAGTGAGAATTCAAATTTTGAAAACGTTGTGTCTTTCTACCACTGTAAGTTTGACAACTTCCCAGTACGTCCGGACTTTTCCAATGATATTCCAATAGTAATATTAATGCATGTGATTTTTAAACAGCAGATATTGAAATGTGTCAATATTTAGAAAACGTATGTAACTCAGTGAACCAGTATGTTTCAAATGACCAATGCCTGGTGTTAGAAAAAGATACATTCAAAGTGCAAAACAAAAGAATGGACTTTAATGTAAGCGAGTACAAAAGTTTCATTGATATGGTTTCAGATTTCACATTGTAACTGACCTTTAAGAAACTACCACTTCTTGATGTGGTACATATATACAATGGAATGTTACTCAGCCATGAAAAAGAACAGGAGTCGCTTGTTCTTACTCTGTGCATCCACTCTCCACCTGTTTATTCAGAAAGTATTAGGCTAGCCAAGGTGATGACTTACACTAAAAGAGAGGGCTGAAGAGACCTTTGATGGCAGAGGAGTAAGATGTGGACATCACCTTCCTCCCCACAAATACATCAGAAATACATCTACATGTGGAACAACTCCTACAGAACACCTACTGAATGCTGGCAGAAGACCTCAGACTTCCCAAAAGATATATATATTTTTTTCCTTTTTCTCTTTTGGTGAGTGTGTATGTGTATGCTTCTTTGTGTGATTTTTTCTGCAAAGCTTTGCTTTTACCATTTGTCCTAGGGTTCTGTCTGTCCGGGGTTTTTTGTTGTTGTTGTTGTTTACTTTTTAATTCATTTTTTAAATTTTTAATAATTTTTTTATTTTATTTTATTTTATTTATTTATTTTTGCGGTACGCAGTCCTCTCACTGTTGTGGCCTCTCCCATTGCGGAGCACAGGCTCCGGACGTGCAGGCCCAGTGCCCATGGCTCACGCATCTAGCCACTCCACAGCATGTAGGATCTTCCCAGACCGGGGCACGAACCCATGTCCCCTGCATCGGCAGGCGGACTCTCAACCACTGTGCCACCAGGGAAGCCCTCTTTTATTTTTGATGTTTGATGACTTAACGATTTTTTTTCCTACTTATAAAAGTCATATATATATATATATTGCAAAATTTTTGGAAAGTGCAGAAAAGGATAAGGAAAAAATTATACATAAGCTAACCACCCCCAACCCCGAGCAACTCAGAAGTCACTTTTGGTTTATTTCTTTCTTCCTTTTTTTAAACAATTTTTAACTCAGTGTAACATAAGTATTTTCCCACATTATCAAAAAGTCTTCTTAGACATAATATGTAATGGCAATGGACATTTTTGAGCATGAAGCTTTTTATGTGTTTTGGGTTACTTTTACAGGACAACTGCCCAGACTCAGATCACTGGGTTAAAGGGTATGAATATTTTAAGGCTCTTGATGCATATGTTGTAGCTATTGTTATCCCTTTCTCCTGGGGTTAGAAACTGAAGCTCAGAAATTGAAATCGTGAGTCCTAATTCATACAGCTCATCCGAGGCAGGGCCGAGACAAAAACACTGGGCAGAACAGTACACATTCCGTGATCTGTGCTCAACAACTCAGCACAGGAGAGAAGGCTGTCTGTCCTACAGGACATCTGATCTGATACACTGAAGAGGACACACACACTGGGGGTGATCAAATACAGAACAAAGGCTGGTGCACGGAAAAATCAGCCCGGAGGTTGGGACACCTGGGTTCTACTGGGGGCTCTTCTGCTAACTCTATCACCCTGTGCAAGTCCCTTTGGCCTCGGCTTCCTCCTTGCAAGAGGAGGGGTTTGGACTGGGTCTAACACATTGCCCCTATGCCCACAGACATCACTCCCAAAACAAAATCAGAAACATTTTGGTTTTGTTTTTGCATAAAAAGACCAAAGATAATCCATTTGCTCCAGCTCAGTGTAACTGTTTGCTCTGTTGGCCATAAAACTCATCCAGCTGGATGCCAAAGCAGGCAGCTTGGGGTTAATGAGACAGCCAGCTCCAGAGAACATGCCCCAAGCTGGAATCTGCCAGCAAGTGGCAAGAGAATGCAATCCTTTCAAGATCAAGTGAGATGGTCAGAAACACAGCTCAGCACTGGGTCTCAGCACCAGGCTCTGCTGTAAAGAGATCCCATCAGTTCTGGCCCTTGGGATGGAGGGCATCAGCACTGGTGGTCCAGGGTGCCAGGCTATTGGCTGTCACTGTGTGTGCACAAGTGTGCTGATGGGCAGCCACCCAGTGTGCTCAGGGCATAGGCAATGGTGCTCTGGGTTGTCTTCCCAAGTGACCAGGAACTTGGGATGCAACATCAGCAGTTGTGAAACCAGGGCCAACAGAAAAAGGTGGGTGGGGCAGCTGTTTATCAGATGCTAACATGAAGACTGTAATTTCCCAGGACCCATAGACGAGTGCCTCTGTCCTGGGTGTAGGTCAAGTCCCATGATCTGTGGGAAACAGGGCGCTCCTCCACCCACATCTCTGTCTGACTCCCAGTACAGGGCTAATGGATGGGAGGATACATACATACTCCACAACATTTCTGACCCTGGAGGGAGATCTGTCTCATCTCTCTCAGAAAGGAGAACGGTGAATTCAGGTAAGAAACCCAGGAAGAGGCTGGATGGTCTGTGTGAAAATGCACACGCAGAGTGTCAGGAAGACAAGTCGCTGACACAGAACAAACTGTATAATGTGTGACTTACATAAGTGAAAGCACATATACACAAAAGAAAACACCTTTTGCAAGAGCATATTCAAGTAAAAAGATAAAATGGTGGTCTCTGGGTAAAGAAAGGGAATAGACATGGGGCCAGGGATAATCTCCTATCATCCAATTAGGAACATGCCATGAACTGAGGAATAACATTAACTCAGCCCTGTGGACTTCAGGTCCAAATTTTTTAAAACAGAAACGGAAGAAAAAGAGACCAAAGTAAGCCAAACCCAGGAGATGTTGGTAAGAGTGGCTTTGGAAGGGCTATGAGTTTGTTTTTAGGAAAGGAGATGGTCATTTGAATCCACATGGGACAGAGAAGTTCAGGCCGCCACCTTTAGTTCTCAACCCTGGACACACCTTTGAGCTATCAGGGGAGCTTTTAGAAGACACTGGACACCTGCCTTAGTTGGCTTGGGGTGAGCTCAGGTGTGATATGGAAGAAGATCTGGGTGGAGCAGCCAGTGCAGACAGCGCTGAAGTATCCCTAATGTGCCTTTGGGCTCTGGCGTTCAGGATACACAGGAAGGAAGGGTTTCCTGAGAGCCAGAGGAAGAAGCATTTTTGGAGAGGAAGGGTCAGCTGTGGCCCGAGAAGAGGGGTGACTCACAGTGAGGCTCTGTTTTTGGAAGAGGGAGTAGAGAAGACACCAGAGCGGGGAGAGGTATCCAGTGGAAGCCTGGGGTCGGGGAGGGGAGATGGCAGGGTCAGAGGCAGGGGTAGGGAACAGGGTGAGGGTGACCCCTGTGGCTGACCCCTTCATGTTACAGAGAACAAAGACTGTGAAAAGAAAGCAACTTCTCCAGAGATGGGGTTCCCACACAGGTATCCCCCTCCACTGCTCTTTCTGGGGCTCTTTCCACTGTCCCTGGAGCCCCCGGCTGCTGCAGCCAAGTCTTCCCCACCCTCCAATGCCCATAACAGAAGCTGGGGAGAAGCCACCTCAGAGCAAGCTGGCAAGTGATTTGAGCTTCTTGAGGAAAAAACTAAAGAAGAGTTTAGAAAGGAATCTGACTAGTTATTATTGTTTATTCCTTTCCCTTTCTCAAGTAACTGTTTTCCTTCATCGCCCTCTGAATTCAGGTCTTTTCTTAATCCCTTCATTCTGGAAGTTCACTTGTTTTTAGTGCTTTCAATGTTGCCAGCCAGGCTTCGCGACTGTCCTAACAATTCTTGCTTTCCTGAAGCTCTGATGGTCTGTTTGGTAGCCCTACTGAGAAAGGGAAATCTGTGGAGTGAGGGTCTGAGGGGGAAGGCTGAGAACATATGGTTTCAACCAGAATACATAGAGTGTCTCGTGCCCACCAGGCAAAATGGTTTCACCTTTTCTCAATGATTACAGACAGGAAAAGTAAGCCAAAGAGAAGTTACATACATTCTCAAGTTATTTGTAAGCTCCTATAGGGAGATTGGGTCTTACTCCTTTGTGCCCTACTGGGGCCCGGCCCAGTGGCAGCACATGGTTGGTGGATGCTCATCAAGTCCTCACTGAAGCGAGTGGTCCAGTTGACAGCTGCCCCAGGCCTTTTGACTTACAGCTCAGCACTGGAACCACGGGCATAGACCCACCCAGCCTCTGCAGGCCATCCTGGCTACACTTGGCCCTGGCCAGGTCTGCTGCATGCAGCCCTGATCTGGCACCGTGCTGGGCATACAACTTTCCGACAGGATGTGTTGGCAGAGCGCCTGCTACTGCGGTGGATGCTGTGAAGCATCTCAGTAGAATTCAGGGCTGAGAGGGGAATTAAAAGTCATCTAGTTTGAATGTCCACTTCCCTCCCTCCCTCTTCACCTCCAAACCCACTCACGTGCCCTGCTTCTCTCTACTCAGACACACATACATTTTCCCACTGGCAGTTGGACCTGCAGATTCATTTCTAGTTCATAAATATTTACTTATTTGTTATTGCTAATGAGGAGAGATTACATGGAGAGGCCATGTGTAGGTTTCTAGCAAGAAGCCAGCTAAGACCCAGTTGACAGTCAACACTAATGTGACTAGACAAGTAAGTAGAGATACCTCCATATAATGTACTCCAACAGAGTTAGGAACAAAGTGCTACTAGAGCTCAAAGAGAGAGTGATGAATGATTAATGCTGGGGACATCAGGGAAGGCTTTATTGAGGAGGTAGCAAGTGGGACAGGCCTTCAAGAATGGCTAGGCTCTGGGCTTGCCCATGGGTATAATGAGGAGTTAGTCTAGACAAGCTATGACATGACCACAGTCACGGTGAACCTGAGACACCACGTTAACTGTAGTGAACCAGAGAAGTTCATGGCCCTGGAAGCCCTCAGGGTGCTCAGCAGGGTGGTGGAGCAGGATGAATTCCCAGTCATCGCATGTTGTTCTCGAGCTCCAGGGACTTCGAACAAGGCATCAATACTCTGGCCAGCTTCCTCGTCTCTCAGGGAAGGGCAGCAGACAGGGAGGGGCTTCGGCAAGTACGGTAGGAGGGATTAGATGCTGCTTTGCTGGACGTGGGGGGGATTGGCTTGATGTGCTGCCACTTACTCACTGTAGGGCCTTGAGGTAGCGAGTCTCACTGAGTCTTGGTTTCCTCACCTGTAAAGAGAGATGGCAATCTCTGTACCACCTTACCTGTGTTTATCCATGAAAACAGAGATGACCGCTGTGACGATCACTGCGACCAGCTGCTCAGGGTGCCTGGCACTGCCCTGAGCATGTCTCTCTGCCCCATCCTTTAACAGCTTCTCACTGAAGTACGTGTCTGTTCCAGGGACTCAGCTGCGTGAGAAACCATCGCTGAGACCATGTTGGGGATGACATAAAATTAGCATTATCTTGCAGATGGTGAGAGTTAGGGACTTAAACAAGGCTTGGCCAGGGTGGCTTATCTCCACTCCAGAATATCTGGGGCCTTATCTGAGAAGACATGAAGATGAGGGAGTGGGAGGAGTTACTCAACAGCTGGGGCTGGAGGTATCTGGAGTTCTCTTCACTAATATATCTAGTAATTGATACTGGCCATCAGTGGGGTCTTCAGCTGGGTGGTTGCCAGAACACCTACGCATGGCCTCTCTGTGTGAGTTTGGGCCTCTTCAGAGTATGGTGACTGGGTTCTAAGAGAAAGTAGCCCGAGAGAGAAAAATGGAGGTGCATGGAATTTTATGACCTAGCCTTGGAATTTACATGACGCCCCTTCTGCCATACTCTAGGGGTTGAGGCAGTCTTGTCCAGGCTCAAGAGGAATGGGTGCCACTCAGTGGGAGGGCTGCCAAAGTCACATTTGAAGAAGAACATGCAGGCTGGACATGTGGCAGCAATCCTTGAAAAATACAATGTACCCCAACATTGCTCGAGGGGCACTCAAAGCCTCTGCCATATCCTCCCAATGGCATCTCCTGTTACCTCTCAGCACGAACCCCACTCCAGGCAGGCCAGCCTCCTCACAGTACCCAAAAATGCCATACTCATCCCAGCCTGCGAGGCTCGAGCCTTGCGTGCTCACACCTCACTCTGCTCTTTCTGATTCTTCAAGTCCTATCGCCCCAAGGATTCAGGATCCTGGTGTATTTGAACAACACTTAAGATGAAAAAGGAAGACTCTTAGCAAACAGAGTTCGTGGAGTCTTCTTTATTGCTCTAGAGTGAAGGCTGCTTGTTTCTTAGAATAAATACAAATTCTACCACACTGAGAATGATTGGTTCTGAAAACATCCACCAAGCACAGGCATGGGTCCTCTTCAGCTGTAATCATTGCACACATACGAATTGCAGGTTCTTTGTCTCTCCCAGACAGAAATAATGACTCTAATAAAGTCAGCTTGTTTTAAACCAACAAATGGTTTGGCTGACAATAGAAGTGTAAATATGGTTGTAGTTAATGGATTTTATTCAGCCTTGCTCCATTTCAGCTCTTTAGACTGATGACTAATAAAGAGCTGGCCAGCATCACTCACTAATTGCCTCCAATTAAATCAGGGCCCAGGCCCCGCCTCCTGTGCAGACCCCAGTCCCTGGGAGTTCCTGGCATCTAATAGTGCCTGGGAAACTCTCCCTGGCTGCTTGATAGAAAAACAGAAACACACAAGGCAGCCAGACCATGCAGTTCCTCTGCATCCCAGCTGGAGAGGTGTGCCCTCACTGAGCATGACCACAGCGACTACCAGTGGGCGGAGCTTTACACCATACTAGAAGCTTTCGCATCCTTTCCTCACTCACAGTCTGGTGAGGCACAGAGTGAAGGTATTGTTGTCTCCATTTTTCTGATGAGCAAGCTGCAACTTACAGAGGGAAAGGGGCTTTTTTTGCAGAATCAACGGCTCCCATGAAAGGAACAAGCAATTCATGCTAAGTGTTTTCCTTCCCCAGTCCAGATTCTTTTCTACTGCACTGCTTCCAGTTCAGCTGGCTCATTTACTCATTCACTTATTCATTCACTGACTGATTTGCCAAATGCTTATTAAGCACATACTTTACACACCGGGTGGCATAGGCCCTAAGGAAACAGTGGTGAGCAAAGCAACGTCCCTGCTTTTATCGAGCCTGTGGTCAGGAGGGAGAGAGAGCAGTAAGTACCTAAGCAATTATATAAATAAAAGAATTTGACAGAATGGCAAATGCTGTAAAGAAATAGAACAGAGTAATGGGATAGAGAATGGTCAGGGAGGTAAAGATGGGGCCCTTTAGCGGGATTGTCAGGGAAGCCTTCCCTAGGAAGATGATGCTAGAGCTGGAACCATAATGATGACAAGGGGTCAGGCATTTAGAGATCTGAGAGGTAAAGTGTCCCAGGAGGCAGTCACAGCAGGTGCAAAGGTCCTGAGGCAGGACTGCAATAGGCTGGTTATGTTAGAGTGACAGAAAGCCCAGGTGGGCTGGAGCATCTTGAGCAATGGGAAAAATGGAAGTGACCAGAAGGTGTAGGGCCTTATAAGCCAAAGTATAGCCTGTGTCAGGCACTATACTAGATGTTGTGGTATGGTGGTGAAGAAATGGGCAACCAGGAACAGCCAGCCCAAGCCTCCATGAATCTCTAATGCTTGATGTCAGTATTACACCCCTGCCCTCTGCATCAAGGCAACTGTGGAACCACTCTAATCCTTTCACTGACAGGGTTGTCCCAGGGATATGGCTTTCATGGAAAGAATTAGTCATTCGAGGTAAACTGGGGATTCCAATGGGTTCAATCTGCAACCTGCCCAGTCCCTTCTAGACTTTGCCTGTAGATCCTGGAATTGGAGGAGGAAATGCCTGGAATTCCATGACTGCTTCCCATGGTTCCCCCACCTTCTCCTACCATGTCCAGCCTGAAGTCAGAGCCACCCTGGTCAGCCTGAAAGGAGGATGTCAAGAAGCAAAAAAGCATCTCCAGCTGCCCAAATCTCTTTGCAACATCAGATGGACAGACACACTTATGCGGGGTAAACCCTCTGGACTCTGCGTGAATGTAGTTGTTTCCTCAAATGGAAAAAAAATTCTCCTGAAATACAGGAAGCATGGACAGGAGCCAACCCTGTTAAAGTAAGAATAACAGCTCACTCTGTGTGCTCTTCCCTTAGGAGCTATAACTGGGACCCAGCAACAGGTTATCTCCAAGTCATGACAAGGATGGGTAGGTAAGAGGGAAGGAAGACAGTCTTTCCTGACGATGCCCTTTCCCTCTTCCACCTTCCACTCTGGCCTAGTCACCCTTTCACACACACACACACTCTTCCCCAGTTTCATTCCAACCCCTTTTCCTTGCTGTGAGTATGTGCTGCCCCTCCCCCAACCCTGTCCCCGCATCAAATGACAGACCATGTTTACTCACAAGCCGACCTTCAGGAAAACACATCCTGGATTTGCTTCCTAAGCTTTCTCTTATGCATAAAGAACACATTGTCCTTGCAAAGCCAGGACTGAGACCTAATATCCCATGCATCACCACATTACATGGTTACCATGAATGTGGACAGCCTGTAAGCAGCCTTTCAGGTGCCTCAGGATCTGAAGTCATAGTCACGTCTGCTCTGGCTGGACACATCCAGCTGACCTCACAAGTTTCTTGTTGACTGAGGAGCATGTGACAGCTCTGTGAGGCCACCAGCCTGCCCAAAGGCAGCTCTCGACATGGCACTCCTTTACAAAGGAGCCAGTTGTGGGCAACACGGATGTCCACCCCTGGGGGACAGATAGGCAAAATGTAGTGGGTAGACTTCATGCAGTACTATGCAGCGGTGAGTCATTGTCCAGAGGCACACGTGGCGAAATGGATGGATCTTAAAACCATAGCGCCAAATAAAACATCGGAAGTGGAATGAGACAGAGAAAACCCAAAGTCATTTACATAAGTGAGAATAACATGCCTTCTAAGCAACTCAACAACAATGCACCTTATATGAGAAAATGTACAACCAGAACAAAAGAGGTCAAGCATATTAAAATGTGTGGCTTATGGATGAGGAAATGGGACTAAATAAGTAAAACAGAGAGGGAATTTGTAGGGACCAATGATGACAACGTGTCATGAAGTGAAGAGCACCATTAACTCAATCCTCTCCTCTCGAAGTTAAAAAACATCAAAAGGAAGGACACAGAAATCTCTGAGCTGGCCCAGGCTGAGATTCCCAACCTCAGCTGCCACTTCCCACTCAGGTCAAACAGGAAGACCAGCTCCACACAGAGCACTGCTGCTTCCTCGCCTTTGATGATGATGCCCACCCCCTACAGCCAGGTCCACCCCACCCTTTGAAGTCCAGCCCCTGCCACCTCCTCCAGAGATTCCCACCTCTGAGCAGCCACGCCCTTCCTCTGCACCACACTGCAGGTATGACCAGTGTGCCTGGGAGCTTGTCCTTATTAGTAGGCAGATGTGGTCCCAATGGAGTCCCAAATGTTGCTCTTTTCAGGGGGGGCAGTGCAACAGTGGCATGCTGTGCCTGTGGCATCTGCACACCTGGATTGCAAGTCATGCCTTCAAAGGACTTCCTGGAAAGAACTGACCCAGGAGGAGCCCTTTCTCTCCACAGAGGTGCAATACTTTTCCATGAAATTCATCACAAAGAGCAGGCACGCATGTTTGGTGAATGGCTAAATGACAAGATTGCTTACACCAGCCCTTCTACAATTAAGCCCTAGGCAATGGGTTCAAGACAGCTCTCTGAGGTCTCCTTTCCTATCTTCCTGCAAGACCAAGGCATAGCCAGCTTACCTCTCCCCTTCGAAACTGCGTCCATCCCTTTATCCTCTGGACCTCCTCTACAATTGAGCCTGACTGTGGAAGCCATTACCCAGTTATTCCTGATGATCCACCCCTACCCTAGACACCAGGCTCTTAACCAGAACCCACCGAGAGTCCTATAAACATAAAGATGCTGGAGTTGGAAATGTCAAGAAGTAGTGAAATCTCCTTCCCTGGCTTCAGCATGTATGCAGCAATAAACAAATAATTTTAAGTACCTGTTATATGCTTGGTACTAGTTTTAGCCCTGAGGATTGATGAAGATTCTCTCCTTGACTTCCTTGTCTCTTCATTGTCCAATTTTAGCAAGAATCCTACTAAGTCAGTTTAGCTAGAATCCCTCATCCTCTTGGTGTCTAGTCAGGGTCCTCACTGTGATATTTTGAGTTATAATAAGAAATATGTATTTGGTCTTGCTCACCATTTCTGGCACAGAGCACCTAAAACCCTTGGAATTTCCTAAGTGATAAGAGATATAAATATGCCTTAATATTAAAAAAAAAAAACCTTTCAACCACACCTGAGTTGTTGCTAATGAGGTGACTGTTTGAATCACCTAAGGATAGGGGCTGGTTGCCAGGGGAACTGACCTTGTGATTGAAGGGTGGGAACCACTGGGGAGGGGAGAGGGGCTGGAGGTTGAATCAGTCACCAATGGCCATTGGTTTAATCAATCATGCTTATGAAGCCTCCATAAAAACCCAAAAGGATGGGGTTCAGGGAGCTTCCGGGTGGGTAAACACATGGGCATCCTGAGAGGGTTGGAGCCAGAGAGGCATGGAAGATCTGCTCCTTTTCCCCATGCCCTGCCCTATGCACCTCTTACATCTGGCTGTCCCTGAGTTATATCCTTTTATAATAAACCGGTAATGTAGTAAGTAAAATGTTTCTCTGAGTTCTTTGAGCTACTCTAGCAAAGGAGTGGGTATAGGAACCTCTGATTTATAGCCAGCCTGTCAGAAGCACAGTTGATACCCTGGACTTGTGATTGGCATCTGAAGTCAAGGGCAGTTTTGTGGGACTGAGCCCTTAACCTGTGGAATCCGATGCTCTCTCCAGGTAGATGGTGTCAGAACTGAGTTGAATTGTAGGACACCCAGATAGTGTAGAAGAATTGCTTGGGGTAGGGGGGTGGGGGAGCTCCACACACTGGAACTGGTGAGCAGAACTGTACTCATCCTCCACCAGCTCCCAGCTGATATCTGATCACCATGGTCTGCCTTGAGCAATAATCCTGTTAAGGTAGTTTAGCCAGAACCCCACTTATAAGCCCCCATGTTTCCTCTTAGTAATTTTCCATCCATTGATCTACACACTGCTCATCAGCTATAAATTCCCCCTCGCCATGCTGTATTTAGAGTTGAGCCCAGTCTCTCTCCCCGACTGCAAAATCCCACCTTCACCTATCGTGTTGGTCTCCCTGAATAAAGTCTGCCTTATCGTTCTTCAGTGGTGTCACTGAATCATTTTTTCTTAACAGGATATGATGATTAGTAAAAGCAGGCTATGCCTGCCCTCATGGGGCTGATGGATAATGTATTACTTCCCAAAGGAGGGGGCCACTCCCACCCATTCTCAAAAGAAGAGGTATGAATTTTGCCAAATTCCATTTCCATTCTCCTGGGGCCCGTGCAGTGTTGGCAGTAGAGGGGAGCTACTGGCTGGAGACCAGCTGCCTTGCGAGGCCCTGCCAGGACCGGTACAGAAGGGCTGACGTTTCTGTTCCCAGAGTCTGGCTCCCAAGCAGGATGGCATCTGCTCAGAGTCTGAAGCCTAGCATACTCTAATTGTCCTGTGGTCTTGTGGCACTTTCAACCTATCAACTGAATCTTTCTTAAAAAGCTAATCCTGTGTTTATTGGTTTTCTGCTCTGAACTGGCATCACTAGAATTTTCCTTAAGGATGGAAGAGCTCAGAGAACCAGAAAAACTAAAAATAGAACTACCATATGACCCAGCAATCCCACCACTGGGCATATACCCTGAGAAAACTATAATTCAAAAAGAGTCATGTGGGCTTCCCTGGTGGCGCAGTGGTTGAGAGTCCGCCTGCTGATGCCGGGGACACAGGTTCGTGCCCCGGTCCGGGAAGATCCCACATGCCGCAGAGCGGCTGGGCCCGTGAGACATGGCCGCTGAGCCTGCGCGTCCGGAGCCTGTGCTCCGCAACGGGAGAGGCCACAACAGTGAGAGGCCCGCGTACCACAAAAAAAAAAAAAAAAAAAAAAAAAAGAGTCATGTACCACAATGTTCATTGCAGCTCTGTTTACAATAGCCAGGACATGGAAACAACCTAAGTGTCCATTGACAGATGAATGGATAAAAAAGCTGTGGCCCATATATACAATGGAATATTACTCAATCATAAAAAGAAATGAAATTGAGTTATTTGTAGTGAGGTGGATGGACCTAGAGTCTGTCATACAGAGTGAAGTAAGTCAGAAAGAGAAAAACAAATACTATATGCTAACACACATATATAGAATCTAAAAAAAAAAAAAGTTCTGAAGAACCTAGGGGCAGGACAGGAATAAAGATGCAGATGTAGAGAATGGACTTGAGGACATGGGGAGGGGGAAGGGTAAGCTGGGACGAAGGAAGAGAGTGGCATGGACATATATACACTACCAAACATAAGGTAGATAGCTAGTGGGAAGCAGCTGCATAGCACAGGGAGATCAGCTCCGTGCTTTGTGACCACCTAGAGGGGAGGGATAGGGAGGGTGGGAAGGAGATGCAAGAGGGAGGGGATGTGGGGATATATGTATATCTATAGCTGATTCACTTTGTTATAAGGCAGAAACTAACACACCATTGTAAAGCAATTATACTCCAATAAAGATGTTAAAAAAAATAAAAACTGAACAGGAGGAAGAGAAGGAGGAGATGGAGAAAGAAAAGGATAAAAAGGGGGAGGAGAAACAGGAGGAGGAGGAGCAGAAAAAAACAAGAGAAGCAGAAAAAGCAGAAGCAGCAGAAGAGGAAGAGGATGAGAAGGAGAAGTAGTAGAACAAGAAGCAGCAGCAATAGCAGAAAAAGAAAAAGAAAAAGCAGAAGCAGCAGCAGCTGCCAACGCAGAAAGAGAAGAAACAGAGGAGATGCTGAAGAAACAGAAGAAGAAGTGAAAGAAGCAGAAGAAGAGACAGAAGACGAGGAAGGTGGAGGAGGAAAGAAGGAGGAAGGAAGAGGCATGGAAGTTGTCAGAGAAGAAGGAGGAGGAGTGGAAAAAGCCGAAGTCACGAAAGTAGAAGCTGAAGCCAAAGCCACAGCCGCTGAAAAAGCTGGCGGGGGAGAAAGAAGGAAAAGCAGAAGTGGAAGGAAAGCATAAGAGGCAGGAACAGCCCAAGCAGAAAAGGAGCAGAAGCGGAAGTGAAAGAAACAGAGGAAGAGGAAGAAAAGAAAGGAGGAGGAAGCAGAGAGGGAGAGAAGGAGGAGAGAGAAGTAGTAGAAGGAGCCATCGAGGAAGAAGCAGCAGCAGAAGAAGAAGCAGAAGCAGGAAAAGCAGCAGTCAAAGCACAGAAAGCAGAAACTGAAGCCAGAGCAGCAGAAGCAGAAACCAGAGCAGAAAGAGCAGCAGCGGCAGCAGCAGGGCCCGGGGCAGAGGTGCAGCATCCACCCAGGGTCAAGGATGAGAGGACGCAGGGCTGGCTGGGCACCGGCTGCTCCTCGAAGCCCAGTTTCCTTCTACAGCCAAAGAAGCAGGTAAACCAGTGAGAGGCTCTTGCAGTTCTATTTCTTTGGGCCCTCAAGACAAGACCAGGGACCGAGAAGAATTCCTTCATTCTCGTTTTTGTTCCCCAGACAAAAACGAGAATGAAGGAATGAACTTTGATCAAGCGCCTTCTGAGAACCAAGCAGAGACAAAGGAGACACAGTCCCTGCTTCCCATGAGCTCAGAGTCCGGGGCAGGGCAGTACTAGTGGTCAGAGGAGGGGTAGAGATCTTTCTGGTCCAGAATTTGGGAAATGAGGAAACGTCAGAGAGGCTTTAGAAAGAGGTGGGATTTGAGTTCTGAGTCAACAAGTGGAGATAGAATTTAATACATGGAATTGGTGTGGGGAAGAAAGGCTCCTCTCCCAGGAAAGGGATGCACCCAAGGCTCTAACGTTCAGCCAGGCTGGTGGCCTGAATCAAATACCAGCCTTTCGCACCCAGGGCTGAGCACAGCAAGCCGCTGCCTGGGAAACAATTCCTCTCCCAGTCAAGAGGTCTGTGATACGGAGATCAGGCCTGTCATGGGACAATGTTCGTGCTGGGGGAGAGACGGTCATTGGACTTGTCCCACCTCACTGACTAGAAGTGCCTGGGAGGTGACCAGAGGGACCTCGGTGCTGAAGAGCAGATGCCTCCAGACCCTGGAGGATGAGCTCGAGGGGAGAGAGAGCAGGGATTGTCAGTAACCCTCCAGGGTCCCCCGTCCTCTGCAGGGTTGCTCCTTCCAGGGAGACTGCAGGCTTCAGTGTTGCCTCCAAATCTAGTGAAGAGATCCAGCCTGTCCCCAGAGCAGACCCTTCCCTGATTCCGCTCAGGAGCCAGATTCTCCATAGCTGCCCCAGCCTTTGAGCAAGGAGTGACCCAGAGTAAGTGAGAGTCAGGCCCTGAGCAGAGAATCTCAGGCTCTGTGAAGGTCCAGCAGAAGGTGGGGCCCCCTCAGGCCTCCCTCATTCACCCCAAGGACTCCAGCCCTCATTTCTTGAGTCCTGCTCCAGCCAGAGTCTATGAAGAACCCATGGCAGTGTGACAATGAAGCCAACATGATGGGGCCATCACCTGGTGAGGCAGCGTCTCTGTGGATGGTACAGACCCTTCTCCCCTCCCCTCAGGCCACCACAACCCCACCACGAGGGCGAGATAGAGGAAGTGTCTCTCATGTGTGTGTGTGTGTGTGTGTGTGAGAGAGA
This sequence comes from Mesoplodon bidens, assembly GCF_964165515.1. NCBI lineage: Eukaryota > Metazoa > Chordata > Mammalia > Artiodactyla > Ziphiidae > Mesoplodon > Mesoplodon bidens. Next base: position 109,452,280 of record NC_138161.1, on the reverse strand, counting down.
GAGAGAGAGAGAGAGAGAGAAAGAGTTGAGATGGGGAAAATTGGGGAGTTCCAGGCAGTGATGGCATCTGTCACAAGGGGAAATTCCAAGTGATAGCAAGAGCTGGGGTAAAACGGGAAAATCAGAGGGGATAAGGAAAGGACAGAAAGGAAATTCTTCAGCCTTGTCAATACAAGGAAGCTTCCTAGGTCTGGTGAATATTAATTGAAAAATGCCCAGTGATGCATTTCTCTTCACAGCATCCAACAAAGTGCTGGGCGCTGTGGTGCTTGGAGCCCTGACTTAGAAACCAGTTTGCCTCTCACAGCATTTGTAAGATGGTCCCTCTCTCCCCACATAGTTACTATATGTAAATGGCTTAGAGCAGTACCTGGCAGACAGTAAATACTCAATAACTCTTAGTTATTATATTATTAAAGGAAGCCTATTAAAAATGCCTATTAATTGATTAGAAAAATTATCTTAATACCTGAATGGGCAGCAAAAATTCTTGTTCTGAGCATGTCAAAGTTGAAAGTATTTCAGGACTGAGGAGGCTAATGTTCTTCAACATGAGGGCAGTAAGAGGGATTAGGACCATTTTCTCAAACCAGTGTTGTCTTTGAATCCTATTTACTTTGGGTGAAACTAACACCACCAATAACCTTGTATCCACCTGGGTTGCCTCCAAGTTTGCAATTACAGTAAAGTAAAATCGGTGACTTTTCAAGTCAATTAATGGCAGGCCTAGCTGTCCATCTCACCCCTCCCATGCTGGAGCATCTTTGCAAAATGCTTTAAGAGCTACAGATAAAAGAAATTGTTATGGTGTAGCAGGACCAAGGCTCCGGGGCTTCTCTGAGTGAGAAATGAAGGAGGCCCGACTTCTGTGCCTTATGCACCCATGATTCATGAAATCTCTCAACTCACCTTTCCAGGCCAGGTTTCCAATCCACCGTTTTCTTCGTATGTTGAAACATCAATTGGCCTTGATGGTCAGCAAAGGGGACATCTCCTCTCAAACCTATTCTTCTCCATGTCCACCCCTACCACTCTGGCCAAAGCCACTCTTATGGCTCTTCTAGAGCCCAATGACCTTGATGGTCTCAGATCTGCAGCTGCCAGCAAGATCTTCTCATTTTTAAAATTTTTTTATTTGAGTACAGTTAATTTATAATATTATATTAGTTTCAGGTGTACAACATAATGATTCAATATTTTTATAAATTATACTCCATTTAAAGTTATCGTAAAATATTGGCTATAGTCGCTTGCTGTACAATATATCCTTGTAGCTTATTTTTCTATACATGGTAGTTTTTCTTAATCCTTGACCCCTCCCCCTTCCCTCTCCCTACTGGTAACTACTAGCTTGATCTCTATCTCTGTGAGTTTGGTTCTGTTTTATTATATATGGTCGTTTGTTGTATTTTTTAGATTCCACATATAAGTGATAACATACAGCATTTATCTTTCTCTGTCTGACTTCACCAAGCTTAATACTCACCAGGTCCACCCATGCTGTTTCAAATGGCAGCATTTCATTCTTTTTTTGGCTGAGTAGTGTTCCACTGTGTATGTGTGCATCACATCTTCTTTATCCATTCACCTGTTGATAAATGCTTAAATTGCTTCCATATCTTGACTACTGTAAATAATGCTGCTCTGAACATTGGGGTGCATGTATCTTTTCAAATTAGTGTTTTTGTTTTCTTTGGATATATGGTGCAGCCACTATGGAAAGCAGTATAAGTTTCCTCAAAAAAACTAAAAATAGAACTACCATATGATTCAGCAATTCCACTCCTGGGTATATATCCAGAGAGATCTTTTTAAAATGCAAATATGATGGTATTTTAACCCCTCTCCCTTCCAATCAATCCTATGACCTTAGGCAAATCCCTTCTCACCTTGGGACTGGGAATCCTTAGAATGATACTGAGGAATTCGGGCTACTTGGTTTCCCAGGGTCCTCCCCACTCGGTCTATGGTTTTCTGTTGCTGAGGGTATTGATTTCAGACTCCTCAGGCCCAAACAGACTTTGGAACTAGCAGTGACATGGCAGAAGTGGAGGTGCGAATAAACCTCCCTAAAGAAACAGATTCTCCTGCTCCCTCTATTGTCAGAATATTTGTGCTTGAAAGTGGCCTTCACAACCAGAGCTAAGGGAATTCTTTGTCATCTGCAGTTTAATTATTGGTTCAGTTACTTAAATGAGTGACTTAAACTTTCCCTTTCCTCTCCAGACAGCCAGAAGGTGGGCATGAAGCACCACAGCATGTCCCAAAGGTACGATGTGTAGTCTATAGGTTAAAAATTTAACACAGGCAAGTCTTTAAAATAAATCATTTACTACTGTTCATGTTCTATTAAAGAATAAATTAGGACCTCTTGGGCACATTAGTTTGGGGGATTCCCTTTCTGCCCTAGGATATATTTCTTCTCTATTTAATTTTCATTCCTTCTAACTTCCATTGTTAGATCTCTAGAGTTAGAATACCTAAACTTCTTTTGCTTGCAACACAAAGTAATAATTATTCCCACTTTGTTTCCACGGTAACAGCCTGTGTCTCATATTTGCACACTTTATTCCCAAACATCATTTAAATGCAGCAGAGAAAAAATAGAGTAATTCAAGAGGATCAGATAAGAACCTGATTCTAGTCGCTCCCTGAACAAGACATTTTCTCTCAACAATTCAGAGGCTCTTGAAATTTGCACTTTCCCATACAACACTTTTCATGTGCCAGTGGTACAGGCTCTTTGTTGGAAACTCATTGCATGGGCACTTGCTCTTGTCAAATCTACCCTCCAAGAAGCCTGGAAGGCTGCCAGGGACCCCAGCCTCCACGGTTGACACTCTGGGTCAAGGACTTCTTTAGTGACTCAGAATCTGAGAACCTGAAGTTTGCAGCTGTGTCCCATCTTGGAAATTCTCTTTGCTGTGAGCATTACATGAGAAGCCATTGAAGTGCAAAGCAAGGTCTATGTGGATGATAGCTCTTCTAGTGAAGTCACCCCCCTGTCACTTCAAGGGCACCTGCTTTGCATTAGTGCTCGTCAAATAAGATTGAGAGAGTAAGCTCGTAGCCCCCTGGCCTGGTCCTAGATTGTGAGCATCCTTAAGGGCACGAATTGAACACAGCACCTGCCATGTAATAATCTGTATTTCAAAGGAGCAACGTCCTATCTAGATAATCCCCAGGCATTTTAAGTTGAGTCCCATCTTATTAGGCTCATAAAAGCTCTTCTACCTTAATTAATTTTGTTCCAGGTAACTTGTAGAGAAAGCCTGAACACAAAGGAAAATTAAAAGAGCCCCAAAGTGGTGGTGTTCTCCATATTATCTTGAAAGTGATAGCCATTTCGATTTTAATCAGAGGAGTAACTGAAATTCTTAACATCTCCACTGCACACTAGGGAAAACTGAGAATAGTTTCTTGTCCAAACAGGTTGGAACTCTCCGTTGCAAAATGTCTATAGGACCACTGTGGGAATGGCAATAAATCTATGATATTGCCACACCTGGCCTCCTCCCAACACACACCAAACACTGACAAATTTCGTCTCTCAAGTCTGAATCATTCCTGACAGTGTACAATAGCTTTGCCATGTGTGGACCCTAAGATACAGACAGGTGAAGTCACTTACGCTGGTCATGCAGTTAATTCGTGTGCTGGCTCTTAGCTGCCATCTGAGATTACTCCATTACCAACTTGATTGATATTCGTGTCCCCAGTGGTAAAATGAGAGTTTTAGAGGGAAAAGAAGCACAAAGCAATTTTTTTTAAAAGAAAGAAAGAAGTTCAAGTGTTTGTTCCCAGGGTTCTCTTTTGGAACGTGGCTTTGGAAAATGGTTTAGTCAGCATTTTTCCTCCCAAAGGATTTTTTTTTCCTTACCTCTACCTTTTCAGGTATTGGCAAAAATGGGAGGGAGTCTTAAAAGACTGGAAGTTCTTGGGCTTCCCTGGTGGCGCAGTGGTTGAGAGTCCGCCTGCCGATGCAGGGGACAGGGGTTCGTGCCCCGGTCCGGGAAGATCCCACATGCCGCGGAGCGGCTGGGCCCGTGAGCCATGGCCGCTGAGCCTGCGCGTCCGGAGCCTGTGCTCCGCAACGGGAGAGGCCACGGCAGTGAGAAGCCTGCGTGTACCGCAAAAAAAAAAAAAAAAAAAAAAAAAAAAAGACTGGAATTTCTTGGCTGTGTGTTATAGCCAGCCTCGGAACAGAAAGCCCCAGTACCGTCTCAGTCTCTCCCGCCCCTTTCCTCCTCCGCCTCTTCCTCCTCCCCCTTCTTCGCTTTCTCTTTCTCTTTCTCCCTTTCCTCCCTACACCCATACAGAAGATCATTCAGTCAGTGGAGGGACTTCGGGAGAAGAGAGAGGGAGAAGAGAGATAAGCCAGCAGACTTTTAGGTGCCTTTTACATTCCCCTTTCAGTGAACTGAAGTAAAACAGCTGTCTTCCTCGGCATGTGGCCCAGAGAGTCACCTGCTGATTCTGCGGATCTAGCCGCGGCTCTTTAGTTAATGCCAATTGCGGAGAGGCTAGAATGAGCAGGAAATCTGTATTCCCACAGAGATGGATCACTTGGTAATAAACTGAGTTTCCATCTGTCAAACAGAGGAGATGAACACTTAAAACCTGAAGTGTTCTTTTCATAAAATTTGTTCTCTTTATAAAATAATAACAAAACAAAAAATTAAGAGCTATGCCCTAAAAGCATCAGTGAATTTCAAAACAGCACAAATCCTTTCAACGTTTTTCAAAAATCCTAAAAGTAATAGTCCACAGATACATTTACCCCGCCCGCCAGCTACCTGGAAATCTTATCAACAGAGAAGAAGCTGAAGTAGGGTCAGTCAAAGAAGATACAGGGGGCCAGTCAGAGGCTAAACCAAACCCCACGGCTACATGGTACTATCCACGCTGTCATCTCCAATCCCCTCAACGCCCACATTCTCCCTGAACCGCTCTCCCTCCCCCACCCATCTCTTTCTTAACTCAGTCGATTATTTAAGCCGATTTCAGTAAGCAAAAAAAAAAAAAAAAAAACCTCTCTCTTTCCAAGGTGGAGGGTAGGGGAGACTTGTCCTCACAAATACAGGATTCACTTTGTTAGCTTGTGGTGGTTGTGCTAAGACTATGAACATTCCCAGATGAATGATTTAAACCAACAGGAAAACAACAACAAAAACCTTAAGCAAAGGGAGGTATCAATCGGGAAACAAGCACTGCATTTCTTCTGTGCATCTGTGCATCAACTCAGCCAACAAGAACGGAGCACCACTGCTGTGCAGGCCCACAATGAAGCCCCAGCTCATTCATTTAATGGTTGCCCTTAGGTAAGTAACTTCATCTTTCTAAACATCTGTCTCCTCATCTGTAAAATGGGGATATTAACAGTTCTTACCTCAAAATGTCACGGGGAAGACTAAATGCAATCATTCATATAAGAGTAATCAGTCAGTACATGGCACAATGTAAGTACCTAATACAGGTTGATGATTATCATTTATCTTTTCCTTATCTTTGAGATATCATACAGGATATGGGACAGGAACAGGAAGTGGATATCTATAAAGATTCTTGCAATAATGAAGACCACGTTCTAGCTCCTTTGAAATGGGTTCAATTCGTTTCTGAACATCAAGCTTCACTGTCCTACAGACTTCTGGGGAGAGCTAAGGGAGCAAGAGTTCACCCCCGAGACGCAAAAGGGAGGGGATATGGAAACATATGTATATGTATAACTGATTAAATTTGTTATAAAGCAAAAAATTTAAAAATAAATAAAAAACTTAAAAAAAAAAAAAAGAGTTCACCCCCTCTGTAGCTTTCGAAGAGAGATGTTTATCCTCACAATGACTATCAGCAGTCCCTTACAGGGAAAGCTGGAGCTACATTAAGCGCATGCCTGTTGAGTTGCCTTCTTTTAGTCACATGGTCTGTGCTAGAAAACTGGACTATCTATACTTGGGTGGAGCCCTAGGGCCTGAGGGAAAGAAAATGTTTCCCTGCACCCAAGCAGCAATAGCTTCATAAGAACGTGTTCACTCCTCTGTCTCCCAAGGAATTACAAGCAGAGCTCCAATCCCACCTCTGCCATGTCCTGTGGAAACCTGAGCGAGTTATTCATCTCCTCTGAGCACATTTGCCCACCTGAAAAGCAGAGTTGATACTACCCGTCTTGAAGGGTTGTTGTCAGGACTAGAGATAATATATAATTTAAACATATGACACACAGTAAACATATGACACCATGTGCCCAGCACTTTACAGATACTTAATAAACAAGAGTGTTTGTTAGGCAAATTGCAATGGCATGTGATCATTACTGGGTCAGAGAGGAGAGTTCCCCCATGTGAATACTAAGAGGTATTTGACTAACACAAGTCTTGATTCATACTGGCCCAGAAATGAGGACACCTGGGGCAAGTCACACAGCCTGAGTCTCAGGCTTCTCATATGAAAAAGAAGGGGCTGGACAAATCATCTCAGAGGCCATAGACTGCAGAGACTCAGACTGTGTGGTTCCAGGGTCTAGAACTCTGCTCCTGGGCTTGCTGAGTAACGAGAATATGACCAAAAGCATATATAGCACTTGGATATATGACCCAGCCATCCCACTCTCAGGTAAATATCCAGCAGAAAAGTGTACATGTGTTCAATAATGTGTGCAAGAACATTTATTGCAGGCCTACTTGTAAAAGCTGGAAATGGTCCAAATGTCCAGTGACAGTAGAATGGATCAATAATTGTGGTATATTCAAACAATGGAATACTATACAGCCATGTGAACGAACAATGACTGCTACACACACACAGTGGATGGGTCACAGAAATAAACTGTTGAGTAAAAGAAGTCTGACATAGAAGAGTACATACTATTTGATTCCATTTATATGAAGTTCAAAAACAGGCAAAACGAAGCCATGATGTTACAAGTCAAGACAGTGGTTACCTTTGAGTAACGAGAAAGTATGAGGGAAGTTTCTGGAGTGCTGGTAAGGCTCTGTTTATCGATGAAGGTATGTCTGCTTTGAAAACACATTTGTGTGTGTGTATGCACACATGTGTATGTGTGCATACACACACACATATATAATAGTTCAAGAAAAAATATACATTAAAAATATGCATAGGGCTTCCCTGGTGGCGCAGTGGTTGAGAGTCGGCCTGCCGATGCAGGGGACACAGGTTCGTGCCCCGGTCCGGGAAGATCCCACACGCCGCAGAGTGGCTGGGCCCGTGAGCCATGGCCGCTGAGCCTGTGCGTCCGGAGCCTGTGCTCCGCAGCGGGAGAGGCCACAACAGTGAGAGGCCCACGTACCGCAAAAAAATAAAAAATTTAAAAAAAGCAATGACCTCCACACTGCTATACCCAAGGGTCAGTTCTCCAGTCTTCACCTTACTTGGCTCATCAGCAGCATGTGACTTAGTTAATGATGACTCTTCCTCCTTGAAACCCTTTCTTTACTTGGCTACCAGGGCACTCTGCTGGCTTTTGTCCTACTTTACACCCTGCTCTTTCTCAATCTTTGCAGGTTCCTCATCTCTGGACCTCTTTACCTTGAAGTTACCCCAAAGCTCAGTCTTTCTGAACTTATTAGGTTCTGAACTATCTGAACTTCACTATCTGATCTCATTCAGCTCCATGTTTTTAAATTCCATCGATAAGCTGATGACTCCCAGATATATATCTGTGGCCCATATTTCCCCCTCTGGATTTTCAGACACATCTGTCCAACTGCCCACTTGGATATTCAATAGGCATCCCAAATTTCACATATCCAGAACTGATCTCATGATCTGTCCCTAAAACCTGCTCCTCCCACAATCATCCTCATCTCCAGAATGGCAACTCCAGTTCCTCAGGTCAGAATGGTCATCCTGACTCTTCTCTCATACAGTGAAGTCAAACTGTGAGCATCATGGTGCTGAAAGGGGGGAAATAAGAGGGGATGGGGTAGTAATGTCACGTGCAGCTTTTTAAAGGACTGCTGAGTACAAGCCTGAACATCAAGGTTGGACATTGACCATTGTTCTTTGAAGCAGAGTGTGGCCTCTTGCACTATATTCTTAAACACCTCACAAACAGCAAAGTTCTTTTTTATGAATGAATAAAAATAGAATAATTGGTAGCAATTGTTCAGCCTTAAATGGAAAGCACTGTGCAGACCTTAGTTGGTCTCAAATGAAATGCTTCACCTTATTAGGGAACTTCTCAACTGGGACTCTTAGCCAAAGTTCACCCAGCTTTACACCACACACTGAATTTCCAACGTGGGCATATAGTTGCTTAGAAAATAAGGAGGACTTCCTGTGACTGGTGTAAGGCCTATTTGCTTTTGTCTTTCCAAAAAAGGGTCTAAGATGATCATAGCAAATGCTTGGCATTCATGCTTCCTTTCCCTCCGCTTGCATGCTCTAAGACTTTGCTACTCAGTCTTGGTACTCTTTCCCTCTGAACGTGGATTTGGCTTCAGAACAATTTTTAACCCAGTAGCCCAGGCAGTCACTACCAATGGGTCTATCACTTTTGGCAAACAAGTTTAAGCCCAATTGGCGTCTCTTGGCTGGTCCTTGCTAAGTGTTTGTATAGTCACATATACATGCTCAAAACCAAAAACAGATGATAGCACTGGTGCTATGCCATGAAAGCTAGATTCAAAGCCATCCACCTCCAGGGAGCTGAGTATTTCCACCCCACAATCATCCCTCCCTTAAATGTCCACATAGCACCTACTAGTTCATGTGAGGATGGGCAATTCCCACAGTTTACCAAGGTATACTCCTGAAAATCATATTATAAGTGGATTATGTTTTCTTATAACAATAGAATAAATGGAGGTTGTGTTTCTAATTAAGAACTTGGCAGCAAATAAATCACAAAGATGATCAACAATGTCATACAAAATTATCAAACAATAGCCTCCTATGATTCATTCAAGGGTGAAACTTTAAAGTCCCTTAAAATGGGCCTAAGTCTGTATGTTGATTAGTCAGTGTTTATAAAGTGCTCAAATACCACGTAAGAACACCTAACTCTCCTGAATCATCAGTTTAACCCATCTACAATGAATAGAGGAACTTCAGTAAATGGTAATTAACTTTTTAACTGAAAGAATTGGGTTTGCCTTCTTAATAATTAAGAAGCATTTGAGGGATAATTTGGATGATCTAGATTTCTTTGGAGAAGAAGAGAAGCTGCCAAGGGAAATCTGAACCATGGCTTTCTATTTTTCTTAAAGAGACGACATTGGCCAATGTTTCTTGAAGCCCCCTCTGTGCTAGGTATTGTGCTGAAGGCGCCAATAAACAAAATGATTCAAACTCATTTCATTGACCTCAGAGCTGCACTTGTGGGAGGGACCATTCTTTACAAAATAGCTCTTGCATTTGTTTAAATATTTGAGGACCTTACTATAGAGTTTGCATCCTGGATGTTGACTTTTTGTTTATCTTATTCTCTCTCCTCAATATATATTTTAATGTTTTTACTAATTTTTCTTAATCTACTGTAACCATTGGAAAATGTCACCCAATGGCTGGAATCTACAGGTACTTATGCCACTACTTCTCAACCCTAACTGCACTTCAGAATCACCCAGGGGAACTTTTAGAAATGTTGATGCCCAGTGGCACCCCAGACTAGTTAAATCAGAATCTCTGGGATGAGACCCAGTCATCAGTATTTTTTAAAGTTTCTGGGCTCTTCCAATGTGCCCAGTCAAACACCATGTCAGGCTTTCTTCCCTAAATAGAAGTAGGCAGGTATCCTTCATTGCCACTAAACAAATATGTGCCCATGCCTGAAGCAGGACTCTCAGTGCTATTGGATTTAGTCAGGTCAGTTCTCTGGGAAGAGCATTCATTTCTCTAAAATAAAAGTGGATTCTGGTCTCTAGTTATCAGTTGATATGGTAATCAGGTAGCTAGAGAAAAGCTTTCATAAATGTTGCCTATTCTTGACTTCCAGAAACCGTCATATACCGTTTGGGTTCCTTTTTCTCACCACTTGATGAAATGGGAGGGAGACCATCTGGAGAACACTTAACCCACATCAAGGCCTCAATCTAAGGGTCTCTGAGAAAGAAAGTTTGGAATGAATGTCAGTCCAAATTCCATCTCAAATTCCATTATTTATTACTTTTAAAGGGCTGCTGTAACTAAGTACCATAAACTAGGTAGCTTAAACCAACAGAAATTTATTCTCTCACAGTTGTGGAGATTAGAAGTCCAAAATCAAGGGATCAGCAGGAACATGCTTTCCCTGAAGGCTCTAGGGAAGAATTCTTCCTTGCCTCTTCCTAGCTTATGGTTGTTGGCAATCCTTGGCATTCCTTGGCTTACATCTGCACCACCCCAGTCTCTGCCTCTGCTATCACATGGCCTTCTCCCCGTGTCTCTGTGTGTCTCTCTCCTTCTAAGGACACCAGCCTTTGAATGTATAACCTACCTTCATCCAGTATGACCTCAACTTAACTTGATTACATCTGCAAAGACCCTATTTCCAAATAAGATCACATTCACAGGTTCCAGGAGGACACAAATTGGGGGGGGGGACACTACAGAGCCTAGAACAGCTCATATACTACTTGTGGGTATTCTTGTTCTTCATTCTTAGGATGCAGGTGGTAGAAACATTTATCGCAGTCTACCCGTAAGTCTAGTTAGATACTTAATCCTTCTCTAGAGTTTTAGAAAGAAAGCCATCTGCCCATAGTTGAAGGAAAACAATTTGGCTAATTAGGTGGGCCTCTTAAGTGTTATCAATACAGAGGGATGAAAAAGGCAGGTATTATGCTTTTGTTTTTTTAGATTTTATTCCACATTTTTAGCCATTTTGCTGGTTCTATACGTGTTCAGAAATAGGAAATATGTAATATTTAAAGTGTAATGAATTCATTTTTTTTCCTAATGAAGCTTGACAGACTATATAACAAACACACACAAAGGAACTGAACTGAGAACTCCTTTTATTGTTCAAGTTTAATGTTGTAACTATTCATTTAGATGGCCCCAGGAAGCTCAAAGGGGAGCCCAGGCTGATAGTGAGACTGTAGGAATTCCTATGAGATAATCATTTAACACCAGTTGCTTCTACTTCATCAGCAACTTTCTTTTACAAAACCTGAGGCAGGTTTTAGCCAGATCTATTGCTTATATTGCTCTTCAGCCTCACACTCCAGGTGTGTTTGCAAAATTAAACTGTGTTAGGCTTTGAGTATGAGAAGAGGAATTTAGAAAACCCCCAAAGTCCCCAAGGTTCCTGGGCTGACGTAGAGGTCTGGGTTTGGGAATTCACTATTTCCTCTCCCATTTCTTCCTGTCATTTGAGCTGTCACCTTGGAGATGTCACAGCCCATACATGCTTCCTTCTGTGAAATGAGGCTCATGATCATTGGCTATGAAACATCAGGGGAGCTGGCAGAGCAGCCAGGAGATGTTAACTTATTTTCACCTGCAAGTTGCGCCAGCTCTGTGCTCAGAAAGGCAGACACAACAGCAGCTCAGGGTTGGAAACTAGATAGCGGTAAAGAGTAAACAAACAAGGATGCAGGAGTTGGACTGGCTGGGTTCAAATCTTAGAACAATTGTAGGGGTGGGGGTAAGATACTTAACTTCTCTAAGACTGTTTGCTCATCTGTAAAAAGAGGATAATGACAGCGCCTGCTGCCTGGAGTTATGCAGAAGTAATGTGATATGAATGAAGCATGGTGCCCAGCACATAGTAAGTGCTTACCAAATTCTAGCTCTTATTAACTTGAGTACAAATTCCACTGAATGTTCATGGTTGCCTAGATCAGAATCTTGAGAGATCATGTTCAGGCTTAATGGGAAGGAATGGCTGATAGATTTGTGATGTCTACCCGGGATGTAGAAAGGAGAGTGGGTCTACTGGAGCCACACATCTGCCATTCCTGTAGGGACATATCGAATTCATCTCTGTCTTTCCATGAGCCCTTTCCAGGACCCTCCACATGAAAGGTACTCAGCAAATATGCAGAGAAATAATTAATTGGCTAGTGCTTCTTGCCATAGTGGTATAAGGCAGGAGGGGAGGGCATGGGAACTAAAGGGGGTTCAGAACATGAGACAAAACCTCTCTCCCCAACATAGTTTTTGATGTCGCCCTTTTGTGAGTCAGATGATCACCTGGACTACATAGAGTCTTATCAGCAGGTAAATCCTTGCTTTGAAATGGACTGGGCTGGTGTGCAATGGTGAAGTAGAAACCTGGAAAACTGATGGGCTAATGTTGAAAAACTGAAGGAAGAATGCTGTAGAGAAAGGAGCCATGGCCTTTCCCAGCCCCTCTGACAACCCAGCCCACACCTCTCTGGTCCTCAGTTCCCTTATCTGTAAAACAATGATAATCTCAACCAGTGGTGTTGTGGGGCTGAAATGGCATAAGCCATCAAATGGCATAAGCATGCAAGTTGTTTTACAGGAGTAGGGGAGTAAAGTATGAAATTCCACCTACCCATCAAGAGCCTAACCAAATATCAAAAAATATATAGTCAGGTATATTCAACCCGTTGGTGTTTTCCCCAAATTTCAGCCAACCTTCCTTTGTACTCCTGTCTCTCTGGGTCTAACCACATCCTGATATGACTGTTAAAGTATAAGTGAGCCTCGCCCTCACCTTTCACAGCAAGTTCTAAGCCAAGGCCTGTGGAACCTCCCAGGGGGTCTCCACCTCATTTAGCCAGAAGACAGACTTTAGCCATGCTGCTCATTCAAAGCTAAATGCTGCTGATCTAAGTATGCAGCTCCAGATGCAACATCCCAACCCTAGGCTCCGGACATGAAGGAAGCAAACCCAAGAATTCCAAGCACTGGCCCACCAACCACACCATTTTTAATTGCTGTGGGTAAGCCACTTCTACTCTCCAGGCTTCAGATCCTCCATGAGCCTGGGGTCTGTGCTTGGAGTTGGAGAAGCAGCCTCAGAGAGAACCAGAACCTCCCAGTCTTGCTGTGTCATACACATCTGGGAAGTCTAAGAGCTAGGAGGATCCATAGATGGAAGGACATGTGCTAATGTAGAAGATTTCAGAAGGATCCTCAAGCCCACAATGGCTGCAAGGGCCAAGAGCACCAGGGCTGCTCAGAGGTGTCAGCCATGGTGGAACATCTGTGTCTCAGAAGTAGCTGAGCCAAAAATAAGCAGGAAACCTTACCTGAATACAGAGTCTTCACAGTGGGCTTGGTTTAGCTGGGTTCCATGTTGGCTGTTTATTCCAGATCTGTGGCAAAGGAAAAGTGAGCCCTATGTGCAGACTGGTAGCTGTGTCCCAGGGCAAGCCAAACAGAAGTACATATCGGCTCTGGAAGGAAAACCCAATTCACCCTTCAGGGCAGCCTGGGGGTTATTTCTGTTCTGTCTACCATACAAGTTCTCCAGGGTCAAAGTTAAGGGAAAACTTCAGGAAGAACCTGTAAATTATTAAATGTTTCTCAAAAAAGAGTTTGGGAAATGGAAAAATGAAGGTATGGTGGGTTTCCCCATTGTTATGATAATAGGGGAGTGTGCCAAGGAGGGAAGGAGCCCAAGAGGAAGTTGTAGTGCTTTCAGGGATAAGAGTCTTCAAATAGACATGAGGATCACCTGCCCCGGTAGGGGTGGGGAGTAAAGGAAAATACAATGCCTGCCCCCTACCCCCGCTTCAGACCAAGTGAATCATATTCTCCAGGGGGTGGGGCTGGGGGTTGGATGGGAGACTGTTGTTGTTGTGCTGTTTTGGCGTTTGTAGCTCCTTAGGGGATTCTAAGGTTCTGCAAGGTTGAGAATCACTGTTGGAAAGTCTTATCCAGAGCTGGAGGCTGGGGTTCAGGCTGTTCTATAGGAGCCTGAGCACTCAGAGGTAACCTAGGGAAAGGGAGTTGGGACAAGAGAGGGGCAGAGGAAGGAAGAGGGGGAAGTAGCTTGGTGGGAAGAAAGAAACGATCAGAACCTGAAAGGCCTGCCAACATTAATTGCTAAATTTGTCCTTAGAAAAAGTTAAATTAATGTGTTGTGTCTTGTGCAGGCACTGCGCTTGGAGCCTTGACAAGTGAGACATTATGCAATCATGACATCATGCCAACCTGGGAGGTCCATGACCCACTTACCAGGGGAAGAAAGGGAGGTCCAGAGAGGAGACACGGTTTGCTGGCTGAGTTGGGATTCCAGAGCAGGTAGGTCTCCAGATTCCAAGACCAGGTAGATGAGGAGGCCCAGACTGGATTTTCTTGGAATGTTGGCACTGACCTGGACTCAATCCATTCTTATGAAGAATAAAGAAGATGAGGTAGACAGATTAATAAGTGCCTGAAACCAGGACATCGGAGACCCATGCACTATGTGAGCACCTGGGAAAGCCTGAGGGAGATAAAACAATCAGGGCCTCCAAGATTCCCCTGTCCTTTGGCAGGAGGTGGGTGTGAACTTGTGCTCTTCTTACACAGCCCCAGGAGTACAAAGGCTGGAGCCACCCAAGGAGGCGCACACGGGCAGGCAGTTCACCAGTGCAACAGTAGCCAGGGGTTTAACCTTGGTGCTGAGATGTGGGATTCCCAGCAGACAGCAGATCAGAGAGGAGCCACCAGACCGGACATGAAAACAGGAAGGGGAAAGAGGCAGCACACGTGTTGGCGAGCAGAGTCGAGACTGCACCATGCAGGGAGGCACCCAGGGCCCTCGAGCCTGGTGTTGCCACATCCAGACTTGCATCCCGAGTACAGGCCAGCCCATCTCTCCCCAGGTCATCTCCACCTGTCTCATGCTCAGAACATCCTGGTTGGTGCCCTACTTTATTTTTGTTACTATATATTTTTTTATTACGAAATACTTCCAAAAGGAAAGAGTATAGAAAATGATATAATTTGTGCACATCACCAGGCTTTGTCAAATCCTAACATTCTTCTCCATATTTGTTTCAGATATATATTTTTAGAGACAAAACTTCACAGATACCTTTGAAGCCTCCATAGGCCAATTTCTTTTTCTTTTTCTATTCCCAGGGGAAACCACTCTCTGGAATTTGATGTTTACTATTCCCATGCATGACTTTACTTTCGCTACGAGTGGACATCCATAAATAATGTTGTTTTCACATATTTTAACTTAATCTTAATGGAACCATAAATGTAAACAATATAAATTAATATAGTATTAATAAATTATATTTATATAATATAATAAATAATATGTGAAATATAATAAACAAATAAATATGATATTAGTATAGATGGAATCAAACTGCTACTTGCTCTGTTTTTTGCTGATATTCTTGATCAGGGATTCATCTATGTTAATGCTAATTCATTTAATTTGATGCTGAGTAGTATTTCATTGTACGAAAATTTATGATTTATATATTCATTATCCTTTTGATGGAAGGCAATGTGTCCACTTTTTTCCCAGTGTTCCAATTCTTTACTATTGCAAACAATGGCATAATGAGTTTTCGTGAATATGCATGGATTTGTCCAGGCTGTGTACCCAGGAGTGGAGCTGCTGGGCTGGGGGAATACATGTCCTTCATCTATGCCTCAGTCTCTTTTAAGCCTCTTTGTCCATACCTTGCTATCATGGGTATTTCAGAGGCACTTCTGGCACCAAGAGTAAGATCAGGAAATGTTAACCATGGAAACAGAAACCGCTGGACATATGCTGTCAGTACATGCATGAGTGCCCACTCTGAGCTGGGCTGAGTGTGCTCATCAGTGAATTGGGGCCTCTGGTCCAGATGTTCTCCAGGAGCTAAGAAAATCAACCTGCTCGACTGAGACCTGAAGCCTGCAGTGACCTCACCAACTATGTTTTGGGGCCCAACCTCAAAAACACAGCTGCCCTGTCTTTATTTTTTCTTTTTAAATACTTAACTTGATGACTAATAAGAACCTGCAGTATAAAAAAACAAACAAACAACCAAACAAACAAGACAACTATTGCTAAACTTTCTTTGGGTTATTTGTATGGAAATATGTTAATATAAATGTTTCAGACATTACATGAAACTTCTAAAAATCTTATATGTTCTGGTATAATGTTATAAGTCATAATTCTAGTTATTACTTTAAAATGTATATCTCAGAAATAACTAAATTTCCATGTCAATTGCATTATTATGAACTTTCATCAAATCTTTAACCATGGTCATTTTTAAGTCTTTTGTCATTTACAGACAGTTCTGGGTTTACTCTGATGCTTTTGCAAATATGTTCCTATAAAAGGGTTTCATCTTCAAGGAATTCATGGAAAAGACTCTGACAAGTACAGGTTTCTGGTAACTGACTATACTGCTGAATCAATAAGCATTTTCAGAACTCTAATGGAAAACTGATGAACTCATAAAAGTGCTAACAAAATATCAAGATAAAAAAAATTAATTACATGGGACTGAGTGAACTGATGAGGATGATTTTAATTTTTGTGACTTTCTGTTTGAATAAAAAAAATTAACTTTATTTCCCCTGACTATCAAAGTAATATGTACTCTTTTTTTAAATTTTATTGAAGTATAGTTGATTTACAATCCGTAATATGTATTCTTAACAGAAATTTTAGACAAATATGTTTTATGTTAATCATTTAAAATATCACTCCTGGGGCTTCCCTGGTGGCGCAATGGTTAGAAATCCGCCTGCCAATGCAGCGGACATGGGTTTGAGCCCTGGTCCGGGAAGATCCCACACGCCACGGAGCAACTAAGCCCGTGCGCCACATCTACTGAGCCTGCGCTCTAGAGCCTGTGAGCCACAACTACTGAAGCCCACGCGCCTAGAGCCCGTGCTCCACAACAAGAGAAGCCACCACAATGAGAAGCCTGCACACCGCAGTGAGGAGTAGCCCGTGTCCCCTGCATCGGCAGGCCGGCTCTCAACCACTGCGCCACCAGGGAAGCCCTAAGTAAAATTTTTTTAAAAAATAAAATAAAATATCACTCCTCAGAAACAGTCACTATTAGCATTTTAACCTAAGTATATTCAGTCTTTTTTCTTAGCATTTTCCCCTTACATACATATTCTATTGTATTCTGATTTTTAACCTAACATTATATAATTTTCCATATTGTTAGAAACTCTGTAAACATAATTTTAATGGATTCAGATTATTCTTTTACTCATTTTCTATTATTTACTTAATTAGATACTCAGTTATCTACTTAATCCCCCTCAGTAACCATGAGGGATTGGTTCCAGGAGCCTCTTCATATACCAAAATCCTGGGATGCTCAAGTCCCTTATGAAAGTCCACCTTATAAAATGGTAGAGCACAATGAATACAGCTGGCCCTCCTTATCTGCAGATGCAAAGCCCACGAATAAGGAGATCCAAATGTATATCTATTGAAAAAAAATCCAATCCACAGGTTTGGACCCTGTGCTCAAACCTGTGTTGTTCAAGGGTCAACTGTATATTGGATATTTATGTTATTCCTAATTTCTATTTTTACAATTAAAATGCAGTGGCCATCTTTGGGGATAAATCTTTGATGATCCAGATCCTTAAGAGAGGATCTTAGAAGTATAATTCTCAGAAGGGGAAAGAGCATTTTTAAAACTTTAGATATTATAAAACTGTTCTAGAAAGACACCCATATTACGAGCCCATCAACAAAGTGTTCAGGATGCCCAGCGGGCCTACCGTCACTGAAGCTAACTGTGAGACCTTGTTACACTGCGGCTCAGATGTGAAAGAAAATGGAACCTTTAAATGCCGTCTTGCCCAGCCACAGACTGTCTGGTTTGGTGGAGTAGAATGTTTGGTGTCCTCCCAAGCAGTATGTACTAACCTGCTTTCCCTCCGTGAGAACTAACAAGACAGCAAAATGGATGAATCATACTGTATGAAAGTCAGACTCCAGAACCAGGTCTCTTATATATAGTAGACACTTGAAATAGGCCACTGGGACAGTAGAAGATGTATTATTTAAATTTCCTTAGGTTGAAATTAACAACAGCAAAAAGACTCTGGCTAATTTAAGCAAAACAAAAAGGAATTTGTTGGAAGGATACTGGGATCAAAGGACTGTGTCAACTGTTGGGCCAGTTGTACACTGTACAACTCAGGCAGGGTGGAATCATTCACGTTGCCACCTATATGATCTGCACTTCCTAGAGTTGTGCAGTGCACTACCTACACAACCGTATATAGCAGCCCTGCTAGAATATCTCATAGGCCAGTGTTTCTCAAACTATCTGTGCTGAAGGCCCGGGGTTTTTTTTCTTTCTTTCTTTATTTTTTTCTTTATTTTCTTTCTTTATTTTTGGCTGCATTGGGTCTTCATTGTTGCATGCAGGCTTTCTCTAGTTGCGGCAAGTGGGGGCTACTCTTTGTTGCCGTGCATGGGCTTCTCATTGTGGCGGCTTCTCTTGTTGCGGAGCACAGGCTCTAGGCGCGCGGGTTTCAGTAGTTGTGGCATGCGGGCTAAGTAGTTGTGGCGCATGGGCTTATTTGCTCCGCAGCATGTGGAATCTTCCTGGACCAGGGCTTGAACCCACATCCCCTGCCTTGGCAGGCAGGTTCCTAACCACTGCGCCACGAGGGAAGCCCCAAGGCCCAGGTTTTATTATTATTATTATCCATTGTAGATCAATACTTTGGTAAATTACATCAATATGAATTACTAGAAAAATAAAATGCCTCTTAATTTACTAAACACTCACTTTCTGAATTTACCTCACTACAGACAAATAATGCACAGTTTGGGAAACAGCACTGGTCCACAAACACACCTGAGTACACTTTGAGTAGTACCGACATAGATTATCCAAACTGCACAAAAGTGGAAATGGAATGAGAAGTCCAGAGCCAGAACCAAGGAGTCAAATACATCTGGTATCTCTGTCTCCCATGGTTTTTCCCTGTGCCTGTTAGTACTATTAAACACCATCACAGAACAGCTTTCTCCGGATACGAGAAAACATAACAACTAACAGTTCTTCACATTTTATGTCTTACAGTCTCAGCCGCCAGGAAAAGAATCATTGGTCCCAAATCCAAAGATTTCAGAAAAGGGACTGAGTGGCCCAGCCCAGGTCTGGTGCTCACTCCTATGGCTAGGAGGTGTGTTGTTTGTAGTCAAGAAAATGCCAGCTCCCTTGGGGACCACATGAATGTGTCTGGGAGCAGTTCTCAAGAGAGGGGTATGGTGTTACCAGAAATAATCGAATGTGGATGTGGCACGCAGATGAACCGGTAGGTTTGCAATTATTAGATCTATGTTTTCCTATATCTATTTTCCGCTGAATACTTTTTCTGAAATATATCCCCCCTCCCAAAATGGTTTATGATCAAATAAATATGGGAAAAATTTAGATTGTATCACCCTCATAGAGATTCATAAGGAATATTAGTATATAAAAGGCTCTGAGAAGTCCTGTAAAAAGGAAGCTTGTTTAACTATGCTTAATCCAGTGTTTCCTGACCTCATTTGATCACTGAAACTTTTTTAATGTAACATCCAGTAACACCCCATGGGATTAGTGTTCCAAGAACACGTTTTGGGAAAACCTAGGTGATAGATGTTTTCCAGAAAGATGTGCCTCAAATCCTTTAAAAAAGAAAATAAAAAATGTTTAAACAAACCAGAGAGCTGGGTATTTACAGAAACTGGTAAATTATTTGCAAAGAGTCATTTTATAACATAAGTTATAAGAACTACCAGTTTCTAGGCTCAGAGTTTTGTATGTTCAATATTATTAACATGAGATACATCTCTGCAACTCCAAACCTTCCTGCTCTGGAACATTCCTTTCCTAGGGCAATTTTACAGGTTGTTCAGAACCTTTTTCATGTGATGTCTGGTACCCTGCCCCCTTCGAGGTGAGGTGTATCTTTATGCCATTATGTAGTTGGCCACTGCGGTTTGCAAAACCAACTTAATAGCACAGGGTATCTTCTCTGCCCTGTTTGCTCATATAATAAAGAGGCCCGCTGGGGTGAGCAACACCCTGGAGAGTAGTGTTAGCAGCACCCACATCTGGGGAAGCTTGGAAGTGGGGTCAACATTGATAAGTATAATGAGGGCCTTCTCTCTAATGAGAGATTAGGATCTTATACCAGATCAGCCAACTGGATTACAGGTACAACTAAAGGACAGAGTAAACTGCCTGGACAATCAGGATCAGAGGGCAAAATAGAGGTTGGCCACTAAGTCTGGCAACACAGGCCAATATATAATAAATGGTTTATGGATATCACATTATAACACGTGATAAAATAATATCTATGTTTCCAGACTTTGTGGCCACTCTGGAGCCAAAGTTAGGATTTATATCAAGCAGTCACTGAATGTCAGGAGGCACTGTTCTTAATGTTTCATCTGAATTAGCTAATTTAATTTTCATAACATCCCTATGAAGCAGGCACTGTCATCATTTCCACGGAAGTAGGTGCGGAGACTGTGGCACAAAGGAATTGAGTATCTGGCCCTGGGTCACACTGTTGGTGAGTGGTGGAGCTGAGCTGTGAGCCCAGGAAGCCTCACGCTAGAGCCCATCCTTGTACCCACCGCACTGCAGCTGCCTCCCCTGGAGGCCTGAATCCTTATGCTTTGCTGAATAGCCATCAATAAGCAAGGATGTAGGGTTCTCTCTCTTGCATTTTTTTTAAACGAAGGTGGCTTAGGAATAATCACTGGAACTAACATCTGTACTGTTCTTTGCAGTTTGGTCCTCATCACAGCTCATTATGGCAGACCAGGCAGGACCAATTGTCTCATTTTAGAGGTAAAGGAAGTTGAGTCTTTAACCGGATCCCTACCTACCAAATAGCAGACCATGTCCTCTGATGTCAAGAGTCTCCCGGTTTTAACTCACTTCCTGTATTGGGTTCTGTGGTAACCAACATCCAGGCTGGTCCCCAGTGATCCCTGACTCTTGTATTATCCCCTCCCACACTGAGTAAGACGTACTCGTGTGACTACTAGGATACTGTGGAAATGATGATGATGACTTCTGAAGCTAAGTTCTAAAAGACTTTGGAACTTCTGCCTTGATCTCTCTGGATTACTCACTCAGGAGGAACAAGTTGCCCTGCTGTGAGGATGCCAGCAGCCCTACAGGGGCCCCCAGTGAGGACCTGCAGCGTCCTGCCCACACCAGCACGAATATGCCAGCCACGTGAGCGAGCCCCCGTGAAAGCTGATCCTCTAACCCGTCAGATGATCGCGGCCCCAGCCGACGTCTCTACCGCAGTTTCACGAGAGACCCCATGATGGTTAATTTCCTGTGTCAAAATTTGGCCATGGGATGTCCAGATTAAACATGATTTCTGGGTGTGTCTGTGTGGGTGTTTCTGGATGAGAAACAGTAAAGTTGATGGCCCTCCTCAGTGTGGATGGGCATCATACAATCCTAAGGGTCTGAATAGGACAAATGGTGGAGGAAGGAGGAATTCATCCCTCTTCGTCCTGCTTCACTGCTTCAGCTGGGACATCTCATCTCATATTCTCCTGCCCTCAGACTTGGATTTACACCATTGGCTCCCCCGATTCTCAGGCCTTCAGACTCAGACTGAATTACAACACCAGTTTTCCTGGGCATCAGGTTGTAGACAACAGATAATGGGGCTTCGTAACATCCACATTGTGTGAGCCAATTTCTCATAATAAATTATATATACATAATATATATAGGTTATATATAGTTATAGCTATATAGTTTATATATAACATATAAATTTTATATAATATACAATAGTTTAGATATTATATATATATATATATATATATATATATATATATATATATATGTAAAACTATTGGTTCTCTTTCTCTGGAAAACCCTGGATAATACAGACCTCAAGCCAAATCCACCCAACTAAGTCACTCTTGAATTCCTGACTCACAAAAACTCTGAGATAATAAAAGTTTATTGTTGTTTTAAGCCAGTTTTTTAACTGTTCTTTAAAAGTTGGGAGGAATTGTCGGGCTTCCCTGGTGGCGCAGTGGTTGAGAATCCACCTGCCGATGCAGGGGACACGGGTTCGTGCCCCGGTCTGGGAAGATCCCACATGCTGCGGAGCAGCTAAGCCCGTGAGCCATGGCCGCTGAGCCTGCGCGTCCGGAGCCTGTGCTCCGCAACGGGAGAGGCCACAACAGTGAGAGGCCTGCGTACTGCAAAAAAAAAAAAAAAAAAAAAAAATGTTGGGAGGAATTGTGCTTTGCAGTTATAGGTAACTATTACAATTTCCACCTCCAAAGTGTTGATCCTGGGGAAGGTCACTAACTAGCTGTGATCCTGAGAAAGTCTTTGGAGCCCTCTCTTGTGCTCCCCTGCTAAAAATAACCTAGGAAAATTTCTGAGTCATTCTTAAGGTAATTAATTAACCATTACAGCTGGATTCAGGGAATGCTCTGTGTAAAGATGAACTCCTGGCACAAATGGACTAGTTCATGGTAAACGTGCATCACGTACTGGTAAGTATTTAAAGAACATTTCATTGGTGCATCTGATCTATCAATTCATAAAGATCTACTTGAAGATTCTGCTAGCAGTAGCCAACAAACGGTCACCAAGAGTCTCTTAAGTTCCCTTCTCTGTGCCGAGATACCCCAGAGGAAGGTAGGCCTTTGCTCACACTGAGCGTTCACTAAAAATGTCTCCTCTTACCCCCTACCGGACCACAAACATCTCTTGCCCAAGGCTCATCTCAAATGCCTCTGAAATCTCCCGAGGCCACTGCCTCTGATGCCTCCCTCTGCACCACCCACAGCAGGAGAAGCTCAGCAAAGGTGTGTTGGTAAATATTTAACAACCGGCTCTCTGAGGAGAAAAGGTCCTGATTTGTAGAGTATTTTTAATTTCTGTGGTGTTAATGCTACTCCCACAGCTGCTTTAAAGCTGCCAACATGATGTTCCTGAGTGCAGAGTTAGGAAAAGATATACACAGTCCGTCTCCTGAGCCAGTGCCAGCCGGCTCCAGCACACCCCTGCATTTTGGACACCTCACTCTCCCTTATTCTTGTCCTCCTGATGATTTTGAAACGTCCCTGGGACCTGTCCCCCTTCCCCATGCCCAGCATCTCTCCCTCAGCCCAGGTCTTCATCATCTCCTGCCTGGACTATTGCAAGAGCCTCTTCCCTGTTCTCCCTGCCTCCGGGCCCTCCCTCCTCACTCCCCCCCTCCTCCCCACCATCAGGAGTGAGCGCTCCTACACCGGCCGTCTCACGGCACCATGCTGCCCATCCTTCAAATCCTTCAAACCCACGGTTTTCAATGGAAAGGTCAGAGTTGTCGGGTGTGCAGGCTCTTTATGATCTGACCCCCATCCACCAATCCATCTTCACACACACATGCGCACACACACACTGAACCCCAAGGCATTTCTCTGATGAACAATGATACTCTTCCTGTCCCCCCTTGACACTCCTACAGCCTAAAATGCCCTGTCTGCGGTCACAGTCCCACTCCTCCCTCTGGGCTTATCAGCATTGTCCGCTTCCTCCAGCCCCTCTTGTCCCACATTCCCACGCGTTTTATGGAGAACTCAGTGGGGGAACTTGCTACGGGGAACCACATGGCTGCTTCTGTGTGCCTCTGCCTTTCTCTCCCCCAACCAAAGCCACAAGGTCCTTGAGGGCAGGAGCCTAGAGGGAGTCTCCTACTCTTCAGTGCCCGGCACCATGTCCTGCGTGATGGGAGAGCCTGTCTGGCTCTGGAGAGGGAGGGTGGTGCTACGAGGTCAGTGGGGTGAGGCAGTGGGAATGTGCCCAGCCAAGCACCTCTCCCACCCCAAAGCCTCGGAGCTCCTGGCAGACAGGGGTACAGGTTGCTGAGGGAAGTGGGGGAGTGTGAGGGAGGGGAGTGAGGACCAGGAGCCCTTCCAGAATGCTCTACGGTGGCTGAGACTCCCAGGATTCCTCCCCCATCTCTTTCCTTCTTCTGGGACTGAATGCCCCACTCTGCATAGTTAAAACCCGTCTCTTAGGTTCTATGTCTGTTACGTTGCATTAAATTGGTAATTACGGGCTCAAAACAACCACTGGGCCACATGTTAAAGGCTCTGGTCCAGGCTCTGATCCCAAGGCTGGAGGGCAGCCACCCCCCTTTCCCCAAACACATTCAAACTTAAGTCCTAGATCAAATGGACTGTGTCTTGGATTTCAGGTACTTTCCTTAAAATAATTGTGAGAAAACACCCTTGGCAAGTTATCTCTGCTCCAATTACTAAGAGACTCGGCAAGTCTCTTCCCTCCAGCTGGTTTTTCCATCTGAAAAAGAAAGTCAGTGACCAGCTGATCACTAATATCTCTGGTGCTACGATTCTAAGCCAGTTCCTGCTTGCTGTGCCTTAATCTCCTCATCTATAAAATGGTCATAATATCTACCCATCTCAGAGGGCTAGTAAAGATCAAAAGAGATAATGGACATAAAAATACTCTTGTATGCTATAACTATATTAGTTATTATTATTTGTGAAATTTAATGAGGGCACTAAAAGTCTTCTATAAACATTCCTGGGTGATTTAAATAGATTTTAGCATGATGGTAGTCATCATGGTGACTGTGAATTTAGGAGAAAAGCGAGAGTACATTAAAGGCAAGACTTCCTAATTGGGGACTCTTCACATAATTGGGCAAACGCATAGGTCAGACATCTCCTAGGTGAACTATGGACAGTTACAGGCCAGGCCTGTATCAGTAGTTTTCATTATGGCTTTTTTTTTATTCCACAGGATCTACACAAAAGACTGGCCATTACAGTCTGTGCATGCCGGGTTATTCTAAGGCTTGTCCTGAATGTTCAGTCAGCCTTTTAACAGATGAGCTGAAGAGAATTAAAGTAACTCACGCCTGTTCGCCTTTCCCAGGTGGAGTGTAGCTAGGTCACTATAGTATTTCAAAACGTCTTCATTCCATCTTTTTTATTATCATTATTATGATTCAGCCCTTCAAAACCAAGGTCAAGATTCAGAAGTAAGCCATGTCTTAATTTGATCTTCAAGATCATGGGCACACTCTGCTCAGCAGCCTACATACCCGTGTCTCCAAGCACAGTAAAAGTCTAATTAGGAAATCTTTATAGTGTCCTTGAGAATTGGGACTCCAGAGGTGATTGAGGCCAGGGACAACAAGAGGAGTCCATGTCACTCCACAGCTTTTGCTTGAAAATGATGGCTGACCACTCTTCCAAGCCCCCAACCAAAGAATGACACTCTTCTTTTGCTCGGTAGATTAGTAGAGAAGTACTTGTTGGTAAACACCTGTGAGTGAATAGCCATTGACCCAGGCCTCCCTGCGGTCCTCCTGCTTGTGTCCCCCTGGCCACCCTGGCCACCCAGGCTCTCCCTCTGTACCCCGCACCACACACATGATACTGGGAGTGTAGTTTCTGTTCAGTGGTTCCAACTGATGCTTAGAATAAAAGGTTGACTCCTAAGCAACCCACTTTTTCATCAATATACAGTTACCTGATCTATAAAGGTGGACAGACACAGGTGGGCTACCCACTGGTGACCATCTATCTTGCAACAATGTAAATGTATCTTACTGATGGAAGACACTGAGGAAGAAAGAAAAACTTACTCTCCCCACCACCGCAAAAGCAAGAGTTAACCAAGGCTCCTAGTCCACTGACCAGCCAATCAGACACATTCTCCTGGGACTTCCCTGGTGGCGCAGTGGATAAGAATCTGCCTGCCAATGCAGGGGACACGGGTTTGAACCCTGGTCCGGGAAGATCCCATGTGCCGCGGAGCAACTAAGCCCATGCGCCATAACTACTGAGCCTGCGCTCTAGAGCCCATGAGCCACAACTACTGAGTCCACATGCCACAACTACTGAAGCCCCCATGCCTAGAACCCGTGCTCCACCACAAGTGAAGCCACCACAATGAGAAACCCGCGCACCACAATGAAAAGTAGACCTCGCTTATCACAACTAGAGGAAGCCTGCACACAGCAACAAAGACCCAACACAGCCAAAAATAAATAAACTAAGTTAATTAAAAAAAAAAGAAAGTGAAATTCAAACATAATTATTGTTCTTTATAAAAAAAAAAAAGAAAAGAAAAGAAACAACTTCTTGGTATCTGAAAGGCAGCCCATTTGAAAATAGGCATGAAAGCAAAGTCCAATAGTGCTGTTATGAAGGGACTAAATGTCATCATTTTATTATTAATAAAATATTATTATTATTATAAAATATTTGATACTCATAAATTACTTTACAGATAAAAAGTACTTTTCTCATGATTGATATTCTGCTCGTACAGTCATATTGATTGGTAAAACACTGAATTATTTCCATATCTATTGGTAAATAGCCACTGACCCAAGCCTCCCTGCAGTAGTGCTTCTTGGGTCACCCTGACCAACGGGCCCTTCCTCTGGACCCCCTCCCCCCCCCGCAACACACACGTATACACGCACACACACACCTGTCCAAGATCCAGCAGTCAAAGAGTTAGCACCTGGCCAAACAGAGGTCCCTAAGACCCGCGCTAGGCCAGTGCTACAGCCAGTGTCCATTCAGATGGGTAGGTGAACATGCCGCGCTGGTTGTTGCCTATTTTAATACCTCCCTGCCTAGCTGCACTGAGGACTTTAGGATGGAACAGCCTGCAGGGTTCCTGTACTCTGCACCCCACACTCCGCTCTCTGGCTCTGTGGCAGCCCCATTGTGGGAACACAAGTCAGGTGGCTTCAGAAAGCCACAGGGCAAACGCTGAGTGCCTAGGCAGGCCCTTCCTTAAGTGTGAGGGAGGAGTGGGAAATGTCCTCAGTGACTAGCACTCAAATGTGGCCTCCTTCCCTTCAGCTGTACCCCAGAGCCCCAGGTTAGGTGCCTCTTAAAAACCAGAAATAATAATACATAACAGCCACATGGGCAAGTCCCCAACCTGCCATCTGCATCAGTTTCCCTCTGTTCAATCCAATGGAGAGAGATAATAACCTATCTTAGGCTTAATTAACATCTGGGCTCTGCTGCTGGGAGAGTCCCAAACCCATGTCTCCTTGTAATTGCAAACCTTTATTTATTTGGGCACTTAGATGACAACCACATAATGGGAACTATGGCCCAGACCCCATCCATACCCTCATACTTGCCAACAGCTGCCAACCTCCCCTCCGCACCCCGACCTGCCCGTCTCTATTACTCTCCTGCCTGTCTACCCAGCCATCTCCCGGTATCCCTTGCTCATAATCCCCCTGCCTCATGCCATTCAGTGCTTGTAGAGCACTTAGAATCTGGAGGCCTGGACCGCAGTCCCAGATCTGCCCATTACTTACTCCACCACCATGAGATGCATGCACTTGAAATGCCCAGCACTTTGCCTTGCATACAGTAGGTGCTAAACACTTGCGGTGGCCTTCCCTTCTACTCCATTCCATTCTTTAACCCTTAGGTCTCTCACCTGAAAGCTGAGTTATTTATGCTGCCCAGCCTGCCTCCCTTGAGTGGTTATGAGCATCAGAAGAGAAAATGGCTAAGAGCATCCTTTGTAAGGTATGCTACACAGAAGGGTGGTCACCTCAGAAGGAGGGAGGGTTGGAGTGCCGGAGGGATCACTGACCAGAAGAGCCTCCCAGGGGGGAGAGTCCCTTGGACACACCCCAATCTAGGGTCTAGCCTTTAGTAATGCAGGTCTCTAGGAAATAGGTCTCCATCCTCAAGAAGTTTTGGGGGAAGTGGAACTCCCAGGAAGCAACTAGAGAAGGATAGAGCAGGCTTGGCCACCACATGGCCAGAATCTCTCCGGGGCATGCTTCCCGATCCACCTGAGACCCAACTGTCGGCAAGGAAAATTCCTCACATTTGTGTCATGCTTTTCCATAAGAGGCGGCTTATATACGTGATTTCCTTTGAATTGCACAATGCCATAAGGAAGCATAATTACCCTGTTTACAAATTTATCAGACCTAGGAGAAATGCACCTCTCTGTGCAACGTCACACAGGGAGGCTTGTAGAATGGGGTGCAAACCCAGGTCTCTGAGTTGGAATCCTGTGCTTCTCCCCGTGTTGTGGTTACCTCTGGAAGAGACACAGCTTGTTGCCTTTGTTTTCTTTTTTTTCCCCTGCCTTCCTTCCTTTCTTCTTTTTTTTTTCTCGATAATGATGCATTTATTTAAACTATTTGCTAGTTTATCTCTAAACTTATCAAAGAATAATAATGAATAAAGTAATGCCATATTCCATTAACACCCACACCAGTAAATTTCCCAGTTAATCCTGTTAGGTACCCTAAGCCTTTTTAAAAATACTATTTTGAATTAAAATATTTCTAAAATGCACTATACAATGCTTTTTTAAAATTAGATTAGTTTATTATAAATGTAGCATGCTAGTAAAATAAAAATTCAGCCAGTCTAGTATCATATAAAGTATAAAGTCTCCCTCTCCTGCCCTCCCCCGGGTCAGTATGCAGATTGAGCTGTTTAGTAGAGGCATTTCTTTTTTTATATATATAAATTTATTTATTTTATTTATTTATATTTGGATGCTTTGGGTCTTCGTTGCTGTGCATGGGCTTTCTCTAGTTGCAGTGAGTGGGGGCTACTCTTCGTTGTGGTGCGTTGGCTTCTCATTGAGATGGCTTCTCTTGTTGTGGAGCACGGGCTCTAGGCGCGCAGGCTTCAGTAGTTGTGGCACGAGGTCTCAGTAGTTGTGGCTCATGGGCTTAGTTACTCCATGGCATGTAGGATCTTCCTGGACCAGTGCTCGAGCCCGTGTCCGCTGCATTGGCAGGTGGATTCTTAATGACTGCACCACCAGGGAAACCCAGTAGAGGCATTTCTGACATGGGACAGTGGGACCTCTCTCAGACCTCTGGGGGACAGTGCAATTCACTTAGGTCCTTCCCAGAACTTGCAGTGACCACTCATGCACCTATCCAGGTCTCCCTCTCACTGGAAAAGCAGAGCCGTCCTCTCCCCAGGTGTCTGGGTCTCTGGTGGGAGGAGCTGAGGCCTTTGTAGGAGAGAAGAACCCAGGCATCTCCCTGCAGGTGGCTGGGTCTGACCAAGGAAGGATTCGCTGACTTGTTCTCTGCAGCCTCACAGGGCAGTGTGACAAATCTTAGAAGAACTTTTCAAGAATCAGAACTGTCATCCAGGGGCTGGGTTGTCTCAGGAGAAAGAGAGATCTGCTCCCAAAGGCCGTAGGAATTCACAGAGCTCCCAGAGAGGGGACAGTTTCCCTCAAAAATCCTTCTAGTGTTGGGCTAATGTTTGCAGCAACTGTTTCTGAAAAGTTACTTGAACTCTGGGTCCTGAGCTCTTCAAAGCAGCCCTTAGGACCAAGTGCAGACTGAATGATGACTGTCTTCACAAACTCTTTTTTTTTTTTTTTTTTTTTGCGGTACGCGGGACTCTCACTGTTGTGGCCTCTCCCGTTGCAGAGCACAGGCTCTGGACACGCAGGCTCAGTGGCCATGGCTCACGGGCCCAGCTGCTCCACGGCATGTGGGATCTTCCCGCACCGGGGCACAAACCGGTGTCCCCAGCATTGGCAGGTGGACTCTCAACCACTGCGCCACCAGGGAAGCCCCCACAAACTTTTATAAATAACAGTTTTTCTCTGATCCTCCTAAAGTCTCAGCTCATCTAAACCTGGGCCTGTGGTCATAAGATGAAGAGTCTCTGTTGCAGAGACTGTGTATCTGTTCCCCAAGTCCATTTCCCTTTCCTTATGAACACACTGGTGGACTACATTTCCCAGCTGGCTTTGCAGTTACATGTAACCACGAACTGAATTCTGGTCAATGGAACATGGTGAGAAGTTGTGTGTGTCACTTCTAGGCCTGCCCATTAAGACCTCCAAATGATCATGCACACTTTTTCTCTGTCCACTGGAAGACATTCTCTGGCCGGAAGCAGGTGACCCAGAGAGAATTTTGAGGTACTAGGATAGAGGTCAGCAAATTTTTTCTCTAAAGGACCAGATGGCAAATATTTTAGGCTTGTGGGCTATACAGACTGTTGCAACTACTCAAGTCTGCTGCCATAGTGCAAAGCAGTCATAGATAATGTGTGAATGGATGAGCATGACTGTGTTCCAATTAAACTTCATATACAAAAACAGCCAGCAAGTCCAACTTGGCCCAAGTCCCCTGCTCTAGAAGGTGGTGGAACCACAATGTAGAAGGAACCTGGGTCCCTAAATGACTGCTTGACAACCACAAGTATTCACGCTGAATATTGCATAGTTGAGAAATAAGCTCTCCTTATGTTATGCCAGTAAGATTATGGGATTTGTTAAAGCAGTTAACATTCTTTACCCTATTTAATTATACCCAACATATTCTATTCCTTCTGGTTGCCAAGTTCACGGATCAGGAAATGGACCAATGAGGAAGAAAACCCAAATATTCTTCTAAAATGGCCTTTAGAAGTACAGGGCTGAAGAGACGTTGCAGGTAGGAACTTTTCAAAAGCATCCTCCAATCTCGCCCTTTAAAAAAAAAAAGTTCTGGAGGATTATACTTCCCCCAGAACCTAGATGAGGCAAAGTTTTAGCTCAGTCAGGGTCTTTGAGAAGACCATCTTGATGGTTGAAAAGGATAACTATCTCTTTTGTGAAGCCCTCTATGACCATCCCTCCCTCACTTGGCTGGGTAGCAGTGGGTTGGCTGCTTGTCCTGTGTTCCCTGAATACTTTACACACTGACTGCCCATACTTCTTTTTAGGTTGTACAGGTATTACATGTTTTGGTCTCTTCCACTGGATTACAAGCTCCATTAGAGCAGGGATGCCTTCTTGTTTCCCTAGGTGCACCCCATCCCCCACCTCAGACTCACCCACCTCACCCCACAGCCAGCACAGTGCTTGGCACACAGTAGGTGCATTATAAATGTTTCTCCAGTGAAGGAGAGAACTGGAATGCATAGATAAAGACATGCACAGGTTAAGGTCAAAATTATCTAGGTAATAGGTAGGGAAACATATAATTTATCATCCAAACTAGGACACTTTTGAGAGTGACATGTGGCTCTACTATAATTATGTGAGGACATCAGGCATAAATGGGGACTGTCCTGAGCAAACCAGAATCTGTGGTCATCCTAGCAGAGGCCCCTGTGGATTGTGGTCTCCCACGATATAGAGCATTCCTCAAGGAAATTGGTGATTTCTATTAGTTTAAGGATCCTTTAAGATTAAAAACAAGCCAAAAAGAAGACTCAGAGTACAATGGAAAGGAAAGGGTGACGTGATTTGAAGTTTTTCTTGGCCGAAATCTGGGAGGATCAGCATAGCTCTCTCATTGCGCTGTGAGTTTTCACTGATCATTTCACACTAATGCCAAGCACAACATC
This sequence comes from Mesoplodon bidens, assembly GCF_964165515.1. Taxonomy (NCBI): domain Eukaryota; kingdom Metazoa; phylum Chordata; class Mammalia; order Artiodactyla; family Ziphiidae; genus Mesoplodon; species Mesoplodon bidens. The sequence continues at coordinate 109,421,046 of NC_138161.1, read as the reverse complement.
TTGAGTTTACAGTACAGCTCAGCTGCACCCTAAAGCACAGTCCCAGGCATACCCACAGGAACTTGCACATGCGTGCACACACACACACACACACACACCAGTTCCATCAGAACAAGAGGATCCTAATTATTCCTGTGTGTACTCTATCTACATAGCGTGTCTCCAAGGAACCCCTCAGAACTTCCACATTTCTAGAAAATAGTCTAAAGAGTCACTCTAAGAGAACCGTGTCCATTTCAGGGACATCCATTTGAGAAGTAAATGAAATCATGATTGTGAATATTTGTGGAAAGTTTCGGGAAGTAGTGCGTGTGTATGTGTGTGTGTGTATGTGTGTGTGTGTCAGTCTGAGTGTAGAACAGTAATCACACTAGAAATACTGATCTGGCTGATCATCACATGCTGACAAAATGAATCTAATTACAGAGAACAAATAAAAATCTAGCCAGAGAACACAGGCAGTTGCCACACTCTCCCACCACAGCCGATGGAAGAGATTGGGCTGAAGGTGGAGCCACATAGTTCAGGTGGCTATCTAGAGCTTCAGACGGAAAATTGGCCCATAATCTTTCCACATAAAGCATGCCATTTGAACGCCCACCTACTGTTTCCTATTCTTAATAGATTACTTCCTTGTGTTTGCCTGTTTTCCCTCCTTGGGTCCCTGGAATATGTTTCATGGAAAATGTCCCTGCCCAGCTATACATTCCCTCCATGGAGGAGCCCCACTGAGGCTCACTCATCCCGACTGTGTTTTTCAATCTGAATATTCCAGCAGCCACCACTCCTTTCCTGGACTGCTCTTTACCACGAGTACTGATTTATCCAACATTTAGATTTTGAGCCTCAAAGCAACCTGAGAGATCATTTGGTTAGCTATTATTACCTCCATTTCACAAAAAGAAACTTGCCCAAGGTCAAAGAGCTGATATACGGGAAAACCAAGGCTAGAACCAGGTCTCAAGTCCAATTCTCTTTTGGCTCTACCCACAGTCTCATCCACAAGAATACTGCCCCCCACCCCACCCTAGCCCCCCAGTTATTTCATTTGTCAGTTAATATAGGACATTTGCTAAGACCTGGGTCAAAGAAATGAAGTGGCAGAGATATTACATAACTAAAACCTCTTTGGACTTCATCAGCGTGAACACCTCCCAAAGGGTCTGACCAGCCATGGGCTCTGTGAGCTTCCTTTATCAGCAACAACTGCTACAGATATGAGAGGAAGGGTCCCACACACCTTGGTGTGGCTCCACATCTCCTTCGGGTAAGTAGTGTGGCTTGGTGCGGGCACAAACAGGATCACCTGATCTCATGGTGTTCCTTTAAAACGATGAGCTCCTCTACTGGAAATCAGGTAGTGTGAGCGTTTTCCCTGGGAATCGAGAACATGGAGGATGAGTTAGCCTACAAAGGCTAAGACAGGTTTACCTGCAGAGGAAGACTTGGTGGAGGACAGACAGCAGTTGTGGACAAGGAACTGCTGATGGTTTTGTAGATCTTTAGATGGTGCCTGGGAATCATTTGCAAGCCCTGATCTGGCACACACAACTGATAGTAGGACCCAGGGGCCCTACCCACCCTCCCTCCTTGAACTCATGAGACCTTGGGAACATCACTTTCTCTGTGTATGAGTTCATCTGCAAGAGTGTGACCTTTAGGAACGTGGCTTATGACGCTAGAACATCTGTAATGTTAGGAGAGGTATTCCCTGCACTAAAACATTTTTTCCTGCCTACTCTGGCCGCCTACATCACAGCACCTGAAATTCTCTTATTATAGGGTTTTATATCTCAAAGGCTTTTAATATCCAAGAATACCCTATTAAAACGTCAGTTCCCTGAAAAGGCCACTTAGGTAAGAGTTTGGGACACACTGTAGGCTTTAGGAACAATAGCTTGAGGATGCAAAAGTGTGAACATTACCACTTAGGGAAGGGAGGGAGGCAGGCCCTGTGCTTCACACACACACCATGTCACCAAGGCAGTGAGGGGAGAAATTAGAAGCCTGAGTTCTAATCGTGGCTCCACTGTAAGCTCCCTGCAACACCTGAATGAGTCCTTTCACTTCTCTGAGCTCAGTGTCCTCATCTATAAAAGGAAGGGACTGGTCTGGAAGTGCACTGAGGTTCTGTCTGGCTCTCAGGCTCTCAGGGAGAGTCGATGATCTTGGAGTGAGCTGGTGACCTCCTAAGCCATTCATTGTTGGCTAATCCTGGAACAGAGGGGAGAGTCCCCGACAGGCAGCAAAGAATAAATTCCCCTAGGAGAGGGATCCAGGATTGGGATGGGTCCTGGAGTAGGGAGGAGCGAGAGGGTAGGGAAGATGCCCCAGGATGCCTACTCCCTCTTTTTTTTGTGGTATGTGGGCCTCTCACTGTTGTGGCCTCTCGTGTTGTGGAGCACAGTCTCCGGACCCGCAGGCCCAGCGGCCATGGCTCACGGGCCCAGCCACTCCACGGCATGTGGGATCTTCCTGGACCGGGGCATGAACCTGTGTCCCCTGCATTGGCAGGCGGACTCTCAACCACTGTGCCACCAGGGAAGCCCCCTACTCCCTCTTACTCCCAGACTTGTTGCCGGTGGATCCTGGTCTCCCTTGTTAGAAAAACAAAACACCGTGTTACCAGGTGCCCTTATGGTCTTTGATCAGATGCCTGGGCTCTGCCAAATTTCCTTGGAGAGTGGCTGGGTTGCTTTCAAACTAACTTATCCCAACCATAAAACTACAGAGAAAAAGAGGTTAGGACTTGGAGTTAGGAGACCTGACTTCTGGCCCCAACTTGCTGAGTGATCTTAGGGCAAGTTATTTTATGTTTCCTAACCTGGCCCTTAGATACAGTATCAGTCTGCATTTTAGGACACAGCATGGCCTCCAAGTTTTGAGGCAGTGAAAGGGATGTCTAGCAGGCAACTCCTGCTCTGGCTTGGCCAAGAGAACATCACCTCCAAATTAGAATCTGGTGAGGGTCCAGGCCACAATGAGTCCTAAAGATGTCCTCAGAGCCCCAGACAGTTTCTAGCCCACAGTCAGATGTTTCTTCTATTCTCACCCACTAGGGGATGGAGGAAGGCAGAAACACACTTGACCTTAACCTTTGCTCCTTCTTTGATTCAGAACATTAGTTTTGCTATTATCTAATACAACCCACCCATTTTACCTATGAGGATCCCAAGGCTAGAGAGGGGAAGTGACTTGACTGGGTCAGTGCAGACAGAGTCCGGATCACTTCAAGGTCTGGATTCAAGGCTCTTCCTTCAGGCTTCTGCCATGCCGCATTTTGCAAGCCTTCATTTGGCTCAGATTACAGGGAGGGATATGGGCAATAACTTTGGTGACTACAATTCCATTAAAGCTAATTCCAAGTAAACCATCCTTCTCCAAACCAGAACCATCCCTTCCCTAAGAGGGTTGGGGAAGTTCGAAGGAAAATCTTGAGAACAGAATCTACCTGATGTGGAGTGGAAGAGTCAATTGAATCCCAGTCTTCCCTCCCTTCCAAACATAATATCCTTAAAACCTTGGCTCCTCCATCTGGGTGATGACCTTGAACTTTATCAGCCCTATTCTCATAGCATGAAGTGGAATTGCCCCCTTTACTCCCTCCTTAGCATTTCCTGAGCACCTACTAGGTGTTGGGCTCTATGCTAAGTTTGGTGAGTCAGCGATGCCTAAAGTCACATGCCTGTCCTGGGAGAACTCAGCCAACCAGAAGGGATACAGACGATTAATAAATATGGCGCAAGGGAAAGAGCACCGCCACCCTCAAACTACACCTGCTCTTCTAGGGCAAGGCCTTGCCAGACCAGACCTCAGGGGTGGAAATAAGAGGAGACCAAGTTCCTCTGGGGGTGGCCACCCCACCCACCAGCAGCATTCTTGCCAGGAAGACAGACACCTGGCCCCTCTACCTTCAGCATCGTGCAGCTAGTAGACACTCACGTGCACTTGTTGGTGGGAGTGGCACGTTGAAGAATGGCACACAAGTTTATCATCCAGCATCTACCACGTGTAAAATGTAGGGGTACATAAGAAAGGGGGAAACAAAGAACAATTCACCTGCCAGTTTCTGCCATCCCAAAGCTAAAAATCTAGTTATAAGCCATAAAAACTGGATGAATGTGAAAAGAGCATGGGTTTAGGAGTTTGAACCCCTGGGTCTTGGTGTCTCCTTGTATAACTTTGGGCAGGACATCACCCCTCTGTACCTCATTTGTTCATTTCTAAGTGGGGGCTGGGCAGGGCCGAAGCATGCCCTGGAGCTGCAGGATTGGTGCTGATGGATGACTGTGTGCTTGGTTTGTTTTTCCTTTAAAGTTTGGGCTTTCTTTTCTTCCATGTGATTAAAGTCTGAACTAGGTTTGTGGGAAGAAGGAAAAATGAAGCCAGGATCAGGTGGGAAGCTGGGTAATAGGAGAAGCCCAAGGGGAATGATGTGTTACAGGAGGAAGTGGGGTGGGAGACAGATGAAGAAGAGAAACAGGAAAGGAGGTGGTCAGAAGGGCTGCTCTCCCTGGGGGTTAGAAACAAGGGCCTTTGCTGTTGCCACTGAGCAGCCCTAGAGCTGTGAAGGAATTAGTGCCAAGCTGCAGGGCCACCTAGCCATTCAAACCACCAAAATGATGGTTAGTCAAGGCTGTTCAGATTGGGTCACTCCAGAGCTGGCGGGGGTGGGGGGAGGACAGGAAGTGGGGTTGGTCCCAGGCACATTATGAACATGGATGAGCCAGCAGGAGCAGGAAAGGCCCCAGCTAACCATAAAGCCAGATCCAGGTGGGGCCGAGCACATGGAACATTCTCCAGGGTAGATCACATGCTGGGTCACAAAGCAAGCCTCGGTAGATTTCAGAAAACTGAAATCATAACAAGCATCTTTTGCAACCACAACACTATGAGGCTAGAAATCAACTATAAGAAAAAAACTGAAAGAAACACAAACATGTGGAGGCTAAACAATATGCTACTAAAGAACCAATGGATCACTGAAGAAATCAGAGAGGAAATCAAAAAATACCTAGAGACAGATGTGGCCAAGTACAGAAAAACCTGGTGCCAAGAGTATAGAGCACCCTGGCCCTAGGGGCCTCCTGCCCGCCTGGAGCCCAGAGTAGTTTCCCACGTTGTCAGGCAAGGCTCCTAGCACCAACAGACCACGCACATTGCTAGCTCTGTCACGCATCACTTACCAGCAGATGCTAAGGCTACAGTTGCATATCACACAGAGGAAAGAGTTCTCCTTATTACATTACTAAACCCTTTAGAAATGAGGGCAACGAGCTCCTAATAGAATTGTTACGTTTCTCATGGTTCTTGGTGACTCCCAGGAGGTTTTCTAATCTCCAGTGTGGTGCCAGGGGTGGATTCTACCAGCCATTTCCTTCTCCTTTCACAAGTAGAACCCTTAAAAGCAACTCCGTCCCTGGGAGGGCATTGTGCTTTCTCAGTATAACAGAGCCTTTCTAATTTGTTTAAAATCTACTCGTCTGCTGACTGAGGGGCAGTGAGGGGGAAGGTTTTCTTTAGCGGGGAGCATGCGTGTGTGTAGAGTGGGTGTTGCCTGACACTGTGATAGTTGAGAGGCTGTGTAATACCATTGTTTATTTTACTCTGTCCTACTCCTCTCTCCTTCTGCCTCAACACACACAGAAATTGTACAAACAGGGGATGTTTGTGCCGAGGGAGGTGGAGAAACACCTCCTCCGTGGACGCATGCGGCCACCCCTGCAACTATCTCTCTTTGAGCCAGAAGTCACTCCGTGTTTCGTGCACTCAAGGCTGCAGTGTTGGACACCGAGGATTACTTAGGCTGGGGAAGACTGCGGCAAGAGTCTCACTGCATTTAAAGTACCATCAGGTAGTAAAGGAGAAACGTGAGCCTCACCTTGCGAGACGGAAAAGCTAAATTTGATGAATAAACCAGACCTCAGGTGCTTTCTGGAACGTGTATTTCCTCTACTTTGCTGTGCTTTTGTCACACCACTCTTTTCCCTCTGAGTGTCAAGAGTAAATTGGTTTTCCGGTTTTGTTTTGTTTTTTCATTTAAAACATCTCTCCTTACGCTAGTGATGTCATCATCCCTGGAAGACTGAGATGTAAGAAGAGGTGAATCATGTATCACCTTCGCATCTCTTCTAGAATTACATCAGCCAGAGCCCTGGGGTGCAGTGGGGATAAAAGCCAAAAAGTAGAGGGGAGGAAAGAGGGAAAGGGAGGGCGCCGGTCGGGGGAGGGAAAGAGAAAGCTGGTTTTTTTGCAGTCTGCTTATTTTCTTCTTTCTCCTTCCTCACCCCCTAAACACCCCTTCCCTATTTATAAATCAGATAACAGGAAAAATCAGACTTTAAAGAGACAGTTACCTTATATTTATTGATGGTGTTGGTGTAAATGTCATTTGTCTGAACTTTCTGACCAACCACCATACCCCCATCAGTCACAGACGAAAGCCACCTTGGCATTCTCACTGGACACATCAATTGGATTAAGAAGGAAGACATGAAGACCCTGCCCCACCCCCAAGTATTCATCAAATGATCTTCACCATGATTAATGTTCTCATCAGTTTCAAACAGCAAAGGAGCTGGCAGTGCATGGAAATAATTTGAAATATGAAATTACTGAAATGTGAAATCTAACCATGCAAACTAGCAATGACCCACAGCTGACTTTCCTGCCCTCTCTCTACCTGGGGGTTTGAAAACATCATCCAATAATGTGTAGCTGAGGTATTCAGCGAAAGGGATAGGGACTCTCAACTAAACCAAAATATAATAGAAGAGAAATATAAGATAGGTCTTGTTCTAATGCCCTCAGAAAGTGACTCTGAATATTTTTCAATTTCCCACACACCCACCCACCCTTTGCTTTTCTAAAGATCATCTTATGCCTGAACCACTCCTGTTAATTAGGAAGAAAATCTAACACCCCCCTTCCTCTATGGCTCCAGTGAATTCCAGACTCCTTAGGATCACTGGGTCTAGTGGCTCAGAACATATTTATGATGAAAACAAAACCAAGGGCCTCGGGACACTACACTAGGGAAGGTCAGGAGAGCGATCAATTTCTGCAACATAGGAAAAGGGGCCCATAAGGGCAAAGGGAAAAAAGTTTGCAGAAGGCACAGTTTTGGCAGAATCTTGTTACAGCTTCCAGCTGATCGGGTGTAGCCAAACTAGAGACATCTGTTTGGAGTTTACAACAGAAACAAACACACGGAAAGCATGAAAACGCTAAGACACACACACAGACCAAGCTCTAGCAGTCCTTCTCCGCCTTGACCTCCAAACCATTCTCCCACTGGGTCATGCTGGGTTGTAGAAGGAAAGGAAATAGGCTCTTCCACCTGCCCCTGCCCCGACCCCACCCCACGTGCACCATGACTCATTCAAGCCATGACTGGAACCTCCCCACTTTCCTCTCTCCTTGACTTTCCTCCCAGGAAAAACAGAGATGCTCCCACTCCTCAGAGAGCATCATGGGGACTTTCCTTAGCTCTCTAATTCACACCTTTAAAGCTCCTTGAGCTGTCTGGAAAGGAAAAGGTGAACCACAGAAGGAGGTGGTAAAACCTCAGAAGACCTTGAAAGTCACCCCTCCCTAAATAACCTCACAGGTTTGGCAATGAGGAACAGAACTCACGCGGCATCTCCAAGAATGTCCTCAAAGAAGCCAGAAAAAGCCCATGCTCACACAACTAATAGTAAGTGAAGAACATGGCCCCAGCTGCAGCACACAGAGTTGCAGAGGACCAGAAAGGCCACAGGCTACACATAGAGTGGGTTCCCCTTCCCTAATTACCTCCAAGCCCCGAAAGGGACAAAGACTGTCCTCCCTCATCCCAGCCATGGTCACACCCTCTGCCGCCCAGCCCCACGGCCAAGCATTTTCTCAAGCAGGTCTAGACGCTCACCTGTTCTGTTAAATTTTCCTCTTTATTCTCTCCCCACTGGCAGGCAAACAGAACCAGAGCAGTCCTACTCTTTAAAAATAACAAAATGTTTTATACACATTTCTGTATATACAACTGAACAACATTTTACATGTCCCTTTTGCACAGCAAAAGATATAAACATTGGACTCTGAGAACACAGTTATGTACAAAAAAAATGTCAAAAATACTTCACAACAGTGCAAAAATATTTTACACAGTATCATGGAGCGAGATCTTTTGAGCGGGAGCAAGGTGTTTGTGTTTCTAAAGGAAAACTCCTTTTTTAGATATTAGATGTCTTGTAAACAAAATGCAACTTTCTTTTTTTCCCCCTCCCTTCCCCACCAGTTATTTGAGGAATTTGGCAGAATTTCAAGGGTCTGAGTCTGAGGTAAACAACCCAAGCTCTCGCACCAAAAAGACTGGGGGCAAGGAGGTGGCACTAAAGCCTCAAACCTTGAGAGCAAATCCTTTTTTTTTTTTTAATGACATGTCAATGACAGTGCCAGGCCGCTCCCAGTTGGGGGCTGGTGGAGGAAGTTAACCCCTCCTCCTCAGGCCCCAGCTGCCCACAAACAGGAAACTGGCCAGCAGGCACCTCACGCCTGCGGGGCTTTGCTAACACCAGCTGCCCTTCCCCTCCCCAGACCCCAGAGGGCTGCCTCTCTCCCCTTCCTTGTAGGGTTTCCCTCCCCCATATCTCCACGTGCAATCTGAGCCCTGCTTCAAACAGAGCCAAACGTATGGGGGTGGGGGAGGGTCTGGGCCTCAAGTGTCCCCTTTCCCCTTTCTTGGGGGGGTCGGGAAGGTAAGGAAGTGGTGGAGAGACGCGGGGGTCACGATGGGGCAACAGGGGCGCGCACAGGACATTGCTGGGAGCTCAGCCCGAGTGGGGTTCGTCTGGGCTGGTGCAGTCGGCGGGGTCAGACTGGTCCCCGGCGGTGGTAGTGGTGGCTTCCGGGCCCCCTCCTTCGATGGAGCTCTCGCTACCCGTGCTCTCACCCGACAGCAGGCGCGTCACCCGCAAGTCGGCCTGCAGGCTGCGCACGTCGTTACCGAAGCTGAGCTCTCCCAGATCATTAATAAGCTGGGACAGCTCGGCCTTCATGTCGGAGGTGCTGCCCAGCAGCAGAGACGGCGACCCAGGCTCAGGGCCCGGCGAGACCCCGCCGCCCCCCAGCACCTCTTCGCGGCCACTCTCCAGCGTGTCCAGCAAGTCCCCGCATTCGAAGTGCATGGCCACCACCAGCGCCCGCTGCGCCTCGGCCTCTTGCTCTGCCGGGTCTCCCTCCCCGGCTCGGTCCTCCTCCTCATCCCCCTCCTCCTCCTCCGGGCAGCCCTCCGTGTGCACCCCTCTCTCTTCCTCCTGCAGCTCCTGCTCCTGCTGTTCGCCGAGCAGATCCTCGGTGATGGAGCCAAGCTTGGGCGCGCTGCGGCTGCGCTCCACCGGCGGCTTGTAGCAGCAGGGTCCGTGCAGGAGCAGCTTGCGCAGGGGCACTAGCGGGATGGTGTGCGCGCCCACCAGCTCCTGCTGTTGGTGACGCGCGTCGTCTCGTCGCTTGAGCCGTTTAAATTCCGCCAGAGCGTTGGCTGACGTCTGGTAGAGCAGCAGGGCCATGGCCTGCGCCTTCTCGGGCTTGGACACCAGCACCGCGTGGCAGCGCAGCATTACCGCCTTGTGCTTGAGCTCGTGCCGGTACACCCAGGCGAAGACCTTGGGCAGTCGCGCGTCCGCCACGCAGTAGGTAACGCGGTGCAGCAGGTAGAGGTGGCCCGGGCGGCGCAGCGCACGCTCCTCGGCGTGCACCATGCGGATACCCTGCGCACTCACAGTCAGCTTCATCTTGGTGCCCTGACGGCCCGCCTCGCTCTTGCTCCAGATCTTGCCCACCGCTAGGTCGGTGCAGCCGTCGCCGCGGGCCTGGATGGTGGTGGCATTGCCCAGGTAGAGCACGGTGTAAGTTGGGTCCTCGCTGGTGATGTGCAGCTTCTTGCGCTTGGAGCGGAACATGCTGCCCACCCGGCTGAGCGCGCCTTCGGGGCACGCCCGTGCCAGAGAGCTGAGTGCCGAGTAGTGCAGGCTCACCGCGTAGCCCTTGGGTTTGGACGCCTGCCGTGGCGGCGCCTCGGCCAGCAGCTCGAACTTGTGCTTCTTCCACGGCAGCATCTCTGGAGGGCGCCCCAGCGCAGCTGGGCGGCGGCGGCGGAGCGCCGACTGAGAGCCCGGCTGAGCCACCCGCCCCGGCCGGGCCCGGCCGGGGCAAGACCGAAAAATAAAACTCTGCTGGGAGTGGCTCAGTCGGAGGGAGTGGGGGCGGGGGAGATGTTCGAGAACCCCGCCGAAAGAGGTAGGGGTAGAAATTTTTTAAAGAGGATTTAACTGCAAGGAGTTGGGGGGGGGGGAGCACACAGATTTACCCCAGCCTGGGCAGGACCAGGGCAAAAAGTCTTGGGCAAGCAAAATGAGAGAAAGCACGAGAGTGGAGCAGAAAATGTCTTTAGAAAAAAGGGATGCGCGCGTGCAGCAAAAGCAGCCGGGATGGTGCGAGAATACGCAGGAACTCCTCGGCGAAGGTGAAAAGGGGCCCCCTCTCACACTCACATACACAATCCCCAGGGCTAGGGCCAGAAACCGCGGAAACTCAAATGCGAGTGTGCCCAGGGGTCGGTGCTCCCCACCCCCAAGGGGTGCTGGAGGCAGAGAGCCCCTCGGCTGAGCGGGTCCCAGAATCAGCTGCTTGCCCCAAGTGCGCTCAGATGGTGGGTCCGGCTGGCCGCGGCGGGCCCAGCGCAGCAGTCCCGCCGTGGCTCACTGCATCTTGTCTCCCGCAGGACGCCGGGGACTCCGGCTTCGCCGGCTCACTGTCCGGGCTGGCTCCGCCAGGGCAGCGCCGGGCTCCGAGGGCGGGGCGTGCGCATGGTCGGCTCCGGGGATGGTCGCTACCTCATTTCTTCCCTCCGGAGGGTGTCCGACTGCGCTCCCGGGATCCCCTGGCTCGGCTGCCCGCCTTTACAACGCGCCCCCTCCGGTGTCGCGAGCGGTAGCTGCCTCGCCAGCCTCACATCTTTGCCGTCTGGGAGGAAGATCTCGGGTAAATATAGGCCGGCGCGAACCATTCGCCGCTCGGGGACAGGGGAGGAGCAGAGAAGAGGATCTGTTTCGGGCTTGGAAGCCCGGCGGGTTCCTGGTCTCTTAAAGGGACCTGGTTGCAGCCATTGGTTGAGGGAAAGGGGAGAACGGTCCAGCCTGGCAATTAAATCCGAAGTTTACCAGCAGAAATTCTGTAGAATTTATCTACAAAAATCGCCAAGACCTTTGGTTACCCCGCAAGAAAAGCAACTTGAATTCTGACACTCCACCCCCAGCCTGAATTGCAACTCACTGATGTGTGTCTCCATCGGAACTTCTGGGGGAGGTGGTGGAAGGTGGGATTTACACTATGCAATACAAAAAGGTTGGGGAAATAGTGATTCTTTCCGTGTGTAATAGCTTTCTGAAACTGACTGGGTGCTGTTTAATTTTTTTTCCCAGAATTTTATTCTATTAAAGAAAATAAAGAGGGGCAAAGAAAACGCTGAGACTTATCTTTCACTATCTTGGAGCCCTTTCTCCACAGGCAAAGAGCAGATAGTGAAAAGAGAGATGAGTGGTAATAGGATGATTAGAGTGAACACTATAGTATGTGTTTGGTGAATAAGGTGCTTCCAGCTCCTAATCCCCAGCAGTGCCCCCTCCTTCTGTCAGGCCTCAGAGTAGAGCAGTTTTCTGAGATATATTCAATTTCTAAGTCATGCTTGTGTGTGGTTAGAACTCAGCTTATAATTTGGCAGGCCAGTCATTCAGTTTTATTACATCATTGTCACATTATGGATGAGAATTCCTAGTAAAAATTCAAATGGTGTTTTTTATTTGTGTCAAATAAGGCCCAGCCACCCTCCACAGAGAATGATTAACATTAATCATGCTTTTCTCTTGTGCCAGCTAGATAATGCCGCTTTAATCATCTGGCCGGCTTGACCCTTGGCTAGTAACTCATTTCTGGGTCCTCAAAACAACCGGCTTGCCTCTACGTTCTGCTCAATCAAAGCAAAACCACTTCTAGCTGGAATGTGTGATAAATGTCCAGGTGACCCTGCATCAAACTCCCAAGCTCATCCCAGAGGAGGAGAGTAGGCTCTCCCGCTCCCCAGGCCCAGTCTACTGGGGATCTGGATGGCTCTGGCTTCCATGCCAGGTTCTGATTTCAGAGCAACTGTAACTCCTCATGGAAATTCTCTGGCCCTCTCCCTTTACTAACTTTTAACCTTTCTTTGAACACTAACCCAATTTTCTAGAGTCACTGGTGCTGCGTTTCAATTTAACTAACTTTCCTGAGTACCTTTTGGTACCAGGCCCTGAGCTGGGAACAGACCTAATTCCTGTCTCCAAGAAGCTCCCAGTCCAATGAAGGATGTAAACTTCACCCACCTCTGGGCTTCTTCTGAAATGTAAGTTCTGTGAGAGCACCCTATCTCCCCCAGTGCCTGACACTACTTAATTGTTGAATGAATGGATGAAACATGCATGTAAACAAGAAGACAGAGTAAACTAAATGCCTTGAGACAAGACCCAAAGTACTCTGAGAAGCTGGAAGAAAAGGTTCTTTGTGACTAGGAAAATCAGAAAAGGTTCCATGGAGGTGGTGAAGTTTGAAATATGGACAGGATTTTGTCACGGAGGGAAGAATTAAAGGGCTTTCCAGATATAGAGAACAGCAAAATTATAGAACATAAAAATGGATGCACATGTGTAGTTGAGGATGGCATTTGACAATTGTGACAATGAAAAAAGAAAATTTCCTGATCAAACAAGGAAGTCTCCTGATCATGCCCTCCTAGTCTCTGAGGGAAGGAATGGCCTTTTCATGGCTGGCTGGTCCCAGAATGTCATTAGACCAAAATTCTAATGCCTTACTCCTCAGCTACACTGACAGGTTAATGGAGGTACCGTGTTGGAATGAGCTGGTTAGGACTATAATAAGCCATTTAAACCAAGGTTAATTCCTCTTCTGCTCACATTTCTGGAATATCTTGCAGTGGCAAAGAAGTAGATGGTATGTGCTCCACACAAAAAATTCCGATAAAAAACCCACCAAATTAACCTGTGCTAAGTGACCTTTAGCTGGTCCATAATCTCAAAGTCTAGACTCTACAAAAGCAGGCATCATGTTCAAGCAGTTAACATTTCCAAATTACTCAGAGGTCCAGGGACCAGAAGTGTTTGAGCAGGAAGAGGAAGGGACCAGTGGTGGGAGCTAAGCCTGGTCTCAGCCTCCGCGAGAGGCACCTCTTTGGGCTTCATGCGGTGGCAGGGAAACCAGTGGACCACAGCAGCAGGGAGGACTCCACTGGCGGGCCAGGCTTTCCAGTGGAGCCAGAGTGTCAGACCCAGATGCACAGGCCCACAGAGCTGCTCCTGGGCTATCTTCTTAATAAGCCTGTTTTCAACGTGGGGAGGACAGAGAAATTCTAGGCAAATGTCAACACTGACATGTGAGTCCCGCTCTGTGCAGATTTGAGACACAGAGCAGTTCCAGAAGAGACCTCAGCAATGTCAGCCGGAAACGGCTTAGAAACTGCATGGGACTGCAGATGGCACTTGTTTTTTATGACACTGCCCCATCTACTGGTGCCAGGCAGAAGTGACACTTGATGAGATGGTTTCTCATAGAACTGGATAAGCCAGTGGTTGAATCAATACACAGCCAAGTCACAGCTGGAAAGAAACCCAACCTCTAACGTAACACGTAAGAGTCAGCCTTCTAGCGCGCAGGAAGCTTTCAGGCTGGTTTTCTCCCACCTGATTTCTTGGATAACGCTCCTGCCTCTTGGTCCCCCTCCCCCTACACCCCACTGAATGAACATGGGCTTCAGAGACGACAAATGACGTATCTGGGATCTTCAGAGTCATTCAACAAATATTTGTGGATGTGATTTGTGGCTATACTGTGGATGTGATGTTGTTGCTGGGGATACTGCCCCAAAGCAGACAGATGGGTCTCTGCCCTCATGGGATTTATATCCTATGGGGAGGCAGATAATCAGCAAACAAATAACAAATAAAATATCAGTTAGTGATAAGTCTCTGAGGAAAAGAAAACAGTGTTAGGAGTAGAAAGTAGCTGGCTTAGACAGCAGAGCCAGGGAAGGTATCTCTGGGCAGAGACCTGGATGAGATGGAGCCAGGCAGGCAAAAATATGGAGGGAGAACATTCCAACCCGTGTTGGCCAAAATGGTAGTCACTGGCCACGTGTGGCTAATGAGCACTTGACATGTACTTGGTCCAAATTGAGATGTGATGCAAACATGAAATACACTCTGGATTTTAAAGACTTAGTAAGATAAGAAGGATGTAAAATATCTCAATAATTTTATAGTAATGATATATTGAATGATAATATTTTGGCTCTTTTGAGTTAATAGAATATACTATTAAAATTAATGTTGCCTGTTTCCTTTTACTTCTTTCATGTGGCTGCTAGAACCTTTAAAACTATACACATGGACAGCTTTGTGCTAGGCAAAGGGCACACCCAATACGAAGTCCCCAAGGTGGGAATGATTCCAGTGGGTTCAAGGACTCTCTGGCTTCAAAATCCCACTGTGATCGCAGCCTCTTACCCTTCCAGCCCCCTTCATTCCTACTGTATCACATCAGTTATTGAACCTTCTCAAGACCTCCAGGATCTACATCAGCATTCCTCACAAGTAGACTCACCCACTGGCTGCATCAGAATTCCCTGGGACAAGCCCTGGATCCCACCCTTAAATGGGGATTTCTGGAGTTAGGGGCTGGGCGTATGTATACATGCTTAAACTCCTCCATGATAGAACAGTTACTAAAGTTTAATGAGCCCTGTCCTAGCCCACTTCATTTTTCCCACTATCAAGTCCTTCCTAGCCTCTTATCCTTGCCTTCCTCCCCATCCAAGACCCTCTGGATGAGCATTGGGTCCACAATTTCTGTGCACTGCATCCACCCCATCCCTGGACCACTACCACAATCTCTACACTCTGCTTCTGGAGCTATAATGCTGAGTAGAATCTGTCAGCTGTTCGGGCAGTGCCTCAACGCATTCTGACCCCTGCTATGGTAGGCAGAATAATGACCCCCCCCCAAGATGTCTATGTCCTAATCTCCAGAACTTGTGAATATGTTACAGTACATGGCAAAGGGGAAGGAAGATTCTACAATAGATAGAATTAAGGTTGCTAACCAGCTGACCTTAAAAAGGGAGAATAGGGCTTCCCTGGTGGCGCAGTGGTTGAGAGTCCGCCTGCCGATGCACGGGACATGGGTTCGTGCCCCGGTCTGGGAAGATCCCATATGCCGCGGAGCGGCTGGGCCCGTGAGCCATGGCCGCTGAGCCTGCGCGTCCGGAGCCTGTGCTCCACAGTGGGAGAGGCCACAACAGTGAGAGGCCCACGTACAGCAAAAAAAAGAGAATAATCTGAATTATCCGGAGGGGCTCAATGTAATCACCATGGTCCTTAAAAGTGAAAGTGGAGACCTCAAAAACATTATGCTAAAGTGAAAGAAGACACGCAAGGTCACATACTGTATGAGTCCATTTATATGAGCCATCCAGAATGGGTGAATCCATAATGACAGAATGCAGACTGGTGGTTGCCAAGGGCTGGAGGGATGGAGGAAGAGGGAGCAAATGCTAAATGGATACAGGGTTTCCTTTTGGGGTGATGAAAATATTTTGGAACTAGATAGGAGTGGTAGTTGCACAACGTTGTGAATATGCTAAATACCACTTAATTCTTCCCTTTTACAGGGTTAATTTTATATTATATGAATCTCACCTCAATTTTTTTTTTAGATAAAGGAGGCAGAAGAGAGGGTCAGAGTAGTGCGATATGAGAAAGACCCAACTCTCCCTTGCTGGTTTTGAAGATGGAGAAAGGGGCCACAGGCCAAAGGATGCAGGCAGCCTCTAGAAGCTGGAAAAGGCAAGGATGAATTCTCCCCTAGAGTTTCCAGAAGAGAGGCCCTACCGACACCTTGACTTTAGCTCAGTGAGACCTGTATTGGACTTCTAACCTGCAGCATTGTAAATTTATGTTGATTTAAGCCCAGCTTGTGGTAACTTGTTACAGCAGCAGTACACCTCCCATCTAGCTGTCCATTCCTGTCACTCCCCTCACTATGTACCCTGAATCCTTGCACTTTCTAGAAGCCACCCACTCCCCCATCAGAACCAAGCAGAGGACCTGGTGCTTCCTTAAAAAAACTAAGGCGGTTAGAGCAACATTAACTGTGTGCCGACATCTATACCCATTCCCATCTCTGTGCCTGCCCCCCTCAAAGCCACCCTTCATGCTATCACCAAACCACACATCTGACCTCGTACTTCCTCTCATTATAACCCTGCAGTGGCTTCCCACCAGCCGCAGGTTACAGCCCCAGCTCCTCAGTATAACACGTGAGAATGTTCGGATCTGGCACCTGCCCACCTCTGCAGCCTCATTCGTCACCTCTCCTGGCCTCGTAATTTATGCTGCAGCGATGGAGAAGAGCCTATGCTTCTCCAGGGCTCGTGAGACTGTTTTTCTTGTCTTCCTGCCATTGCTTATGTGGTTCTAACTGGAACGGCCTCCTCCTACCATGTCCCCTGGCTGACCCAGACTGGGGTCCCACCCTCTCCAGGAAAATGTCCCGAGATCCCTAACTCCTTCTCCACACCCCCTTGTGTGTATCTCGACCTCTGTGATCACCTGCTTGTCATAGTAGTTCCTTTCATTCTCTGCCTCCTTCACTAGGCTGTGAGCGCCTCAACAGGAGTGACTGTACTTAATTCATCTTTCTGTCCCCAGTTCCTAGCACAAGGCCTGCCACCAAGTCAGTATACGATAAACATTTGTGGACTGGACGTCAACCACGTGCTTATTTTCATAGCAATTGAATTGTCATAAGTACAGGCTGGCAGGACTGGAAGGGCCCCTCAAGATAATCTAGCCTGCTCCTCGGTTTTATAGACAGGAAAATCAGGTCCTGAGAGTACATGCACTGGCCATACAGTTATTTTCTGACCAGGCCAAGATTAGGATGCATGTGGCCTGAATTTCAATCCAGGCAATTTGTTCAGCTAAACATAAAGCCAGAGGCTTTTTAAAATTATTATTATTTTTATTTTTTTGCGGTACGCGGGCCCCTCACTGCCGCGGCCCCTCCTGCCGCAGAGCACAGGCTCCGGACACGCAAACCCAGCAGCCACGGCCCGTGGGCCTAGCCGCCCCGTGACCCGCAGGACCCTCCTGGACCGGGGCACGAACCTGCGTCCCCTGCATCGGCAGGAGGACCCCCAACCACTGCGCCACCAGGGAAGCCCCCAAAGCCAGAGGCACACATGTGTGGCACACACGTTCTGCACTCTCTCCCTTCTATGAAGGGCTGTGTCTGGGGACTCATGGGTGGACTGGGCAGAAGCCGCCCTCATCAATCAAACATACATCTCCCTGTGACACGATTGAGCTTCCACTCACTAGGCCCCTTGAAATGTCCCCTTGTCACTGGCCTTCATGCCACCAAAGAGGTTCAAGGCAAACACGACTGTCATGGGATCTACATGGTCGGACTTTGGTCTCCCTAGTGGTCGAGATCTCACCCAGGTCCACGACAGTCTGGTGGCCCATTGGGTTCCTCTGCTCTGCCCAGTAACCCTCAACCTCGCTGGGGTTTTCACCTCCAAAACAATGAGCGTTGTAGCAGTTCTTACTTCTCTGGAAATAGTAAAAGACATACAATAGAATGAAATGAGTGTGGTAAATACTTGGAGATTTTCAAACTGAGGGTAGAGAGGATATTATGCAATCTGTGCTTTAGTTTGTCTCTCAGTTTTGAACTTCTCTCTGGGCATGTGGGCCTGACGGATCTTTAACTAGGCCACACAAATGAGCTGGCAAAGTCACAGCTCTTCAATCACAAATATTAACTGCACTGGCCTCTCCACACTGGGTGCTGGGGAGATGCACAGGGTCTCACCCTTAAGGAGGCTATAATCCAATGTTCATTGATTCAGAGAGGACTTGAGGAGGTACTTTGGGTATGTGGTAGGACAGGGGTCCCCAAACGCCAGGCAACGGACCACTAACGATCTGTGGCCCGTTAGGAACTGGGCTGTACAGCAGGAGGTGAGCGGTGGGCAAGTGAGGGAAGCTTCCTCTGCCGCTCCCCCTCGCTCCCCCTCGCTCCCCCTCGCTCCCCATTGCTTGCATTATCACCTGAACCATCCCCCCCACCCCCACCCCCGGTCCGTGGAAAAATTGTCTTCTGCGAAACCAGTCCCTGGTGCCAAAAAGTTTGGGGACCTCTGTCATAGGGGATGAAACATAGGTGCAAATAGGTTTAGTCTGAGATAGTGGAGGCTGAGCTAAAGTGCTCTGAGGGCTCAAAGGGAAAAAGAAGTTCTAGTCAATCAGTGAGAGACCAGGGCCCTCTTCATGGAGGGGGTGGGTTACAGGCTTCACTGAAGGATGGGCAGGTTGGTGTGGACAGAGATGGCAGAGGGAAGTCTAGAGGGAGGAAAGGGCTTGTGCGATGGCGTTAGTGTTGAACCCTAAATGACAGGGCAAAAGCAGGAAACTCAAGCGTATTGAGCACCTACTACACATAGTCAGTGCATTGATGCTTCACATCCATCTGAGCGTTTCATCCTCTTAAGACTGTTGTGAGGTTCATGATATTCCCTTCATTTTACAGAAGGAAAGGACTAAGGCTAAGAGAAGTTAAAAAACCTGTATGATATCAGGTATATGTGGAATCTAAAACAATACAATTGAGTGAATATGCAAAACAGAAACAGACTCAGACACAGAAGACAAACAAGTGGTTACCAAAGGGGAAAGGTTGGGGTTGGGGGGAAGGGACAAATTAGGGGTATGGGATTAACATACGATCTACTGTGTAAAAAATAGATAAGCAACAAGGACATACTGTATAGCACAGGGAATTACAACCATTATCTTGTAATAACCTAAAATGGAGTATAATCTACAAAAACACTGAATCACTAGGCTGTACACCTGAAACTAATATAATATTGTAAATCAACTATACTTCAATTTAAAAAAAAGAAAATAAACCTGCCAAAGATTTCCAAAGCCTATGCTCTTTTTATTTTAAAATTTACTTTATTCTAGTAGTTGATTTACAATGTTGTGTTAGTTTCTGCTGTACAGCAAAGTGATTCAGTTATACACATATATATACATTTGTTTTCATATTTTTTTCATTATGGTTTATCACAGGATATTGAACATAGTTCCCTGTGCCATATAGTAGGACCTTGTTGTTTATCCATTCTATATGTACTAGTTTGCATCTGCTAATCCCAAACTCCCAAGCCATCCCTCCCCCATCCCTCCTCCCCCTTGGCAACCACGTCTGTTCTCTATGTCTTTGAGTCTGTTTCTGTTTCATAGATAAGTTTATTTGTGTCATATTTTAGATTCCACATATAAGGGATGTCATATGATATTTGTCTCTCTTTCTGACTTACTTCACTTAGTATGATAATCTCTAGGTCCATCCATGTTGCTGCAAATGGCATTATTTCATTCTTTTTCATGGCTGAGTAGTATTCCATTGTATATATGTACCACATCCTCTTTATCCATTCATCTGTTGATTGTTTCCATATCTCGGCTATTGTGAATAGTGATGCTATGAACATAAGAGTACATGTATCTTTCTGAATTATAGTTTTGTCTGGATATACGCACAGGAGTAGGATTGCTGGATCATATGGTAATTCTATTTTTAGTTTTTTGAGGCTCCTCCATACTGTTTTCCAGAGTGGCTGCACCAATTTACATTCCCTCCAACAGTGTAGGAGGGTTCCCTTTTCTCCACACCCTCTCCAACATTTGTTATTTGTAGACTTTTTAATGACGGGCATTCTGACCAGTGTGAGGTGATACCTCATGATAGTTTTGACTTGCATTTCTCTAATAATTAGCGATGTTGTGCATCTTCTCATGTGCCTGTTGGCCATCTGTATGTCTTCTTTGGTGAAATGTCTATTTAGGTCTTCTGTCCATTTTTCAATTGGGTTGTTTGGTTTTTTGTTATTGAGTTTTATGAGCTGCTTGTATATTTTGGAAATTAAGCCCTTGTCAGTTACATCATTTGCAAGTCTTTTTTTCCAGTCCATACAAAGCCTATGCTCTTTGTGTTGAGTCAAGTCAGGCCTGACTCTGGAGGACCTTGAATAGCAGGTGGAGGCATCTCACAAACTGGGTGAGTCATTGGAGGCATTTGAGTAAGGACGTGCCTTGATCAGAGCCGGAGCTCAGACACCCACATCCCAGCTCTCACCCAGTGAGGGTCCCAGAGCAAGATGTTGCCCCTTTCTGACCCTCACCTTCCTGCTTGTGAGCTGAGCAAATTCCCCTCTGGTTCTAAGGTCATAGGAGGCTGTGTTGGTTTTCTAGGGCTGCCATAACAAATTACCATAAACAGGGTGGCTTAAAACAATAGACATTTTGGACAGTGGCCATGGATGTCGGAATCTGCTAAGGAGTGTGTAACAACTCACCTGCCGAATCAACTAGCCCTGAAAATGGATGGCGCTGGAAGTTTTTTTTTTAACAAACAAACAAACAAACAAAAACAATAGACATTTTTTCTCTCACAGGTCCTGAGGCTGGAAGAAGAAAGCATCCTTCCTTGCCTCTTCCTAGTTTCCACAATCCTTGGCGTTCCTTGGCTTGTAGACATATCGTTCCAATCTCTATCTCCATCCTCTGATGGTGTTCACCCCCTGTGTCTTCTCTGTGTGTGCCCAAATTTGTGTCTTCTTATAAGGACATCTGTCATTACAGTAGGGCCCACTCTAATCACATATGACCTCATCTTCACTTGATTACACTACCAAGATCTTATTTCCAAATAACATCACATCTAGATTAAGACTGGAAGCTCTCTCTTTTTTTTTTTTTTTTTGGAACCTCTGTTTTTGAGAGACACCATTCAACTCAAAGCAGAGGCCATGATAGGAAATTGCAGGGGTAGGAGAAGAAAATAGACAGGTTAGATGTCTATAAACTCTGAAGGTCACCCTGTGTCTGAAGCCCCCAGAGATGTTCTCACCATGACCTTGTTTGCCCTGAAGCCCCTCCTTTCATGCGCTGCTTGCTTGGAATATTTACCACCTGGACAAGGGCCGGGCAGAAAGGCAAAGGCATAAGAAGGCAGTCAAGAGAAGAACGATGAGCCTTGCAAGTGAGCCTTTCTCATCAGTGCCACCAGAGGCAAAGAATGCCAAGTTTGTCCCCTCCAAAAGCAGAGGGCAGAGAAATTGCTATGCCTGCATGGTTCCTTTTAAAACTGAAACCTTGTATCTTCACTTTTCCATTTGTGCTAACAGTACTGTAACTAATGATGACCACATTTGCTAGATGGTTGGTTCATGGTGCCCTCAACCCTCACATGACAAAGAGGGCGCAATGTTGTCTTCTCCCTGGGTTATATGGTGAAGGAACTGCCCTGCTATTGACAGCCTGGGCACCTTTTCTTAGACCGTCATTGTGCCCCTGTTATTTCAGAGACTGGGGTGAAACAAAGGGTAGCATGAAGCAGAAGGGAGCCCACTGAGGTAAGGAGTCTGTTAAGCACCTTAGTGATTATGTATTCCAACACCCACTTTGAAGTATGAACCTACTTGAGAACATCCTGATGCCTGGTTATTTAGCCTTTGCTTAAACAGCTCCAGTGGCAGAGAGCTCACTCCCTTTCAAAGCTATCCATTCCATCTTTGAACCACTCCAATTGTAAGTAGGTTGAAACAGATGGCAGTGGCAACTCTGTAGCTTCTCCCTATTTGTTCTAGTTCTGCTTGCCTCATGTCTACTCAGAACACTCTTCTCTCCTGTCCTAGGGTAGTCCTTCACATAAATAGAAATGGCCCATCATACCTTCTCCTGAGACTAGCCATACTTCCTCCACATTTTCCTCATTCCCTCACCATGCAAGTGTACCTGCTAACATTATCAATGTATCTATTAAAGTGACTTAGGGGAGGGCCCACAGTTAGATACAAAAAGTAAAATCCCAGTAGTCAGAAGACTTTCCCAGTGGATTAGGGTCTACCTGGTGGCATATTTCGTGGCTCCACCAGTGACTTGAGCTATTTAACCTTGGATGAGTCCTTCTGTCAGGCTGGTCACCACTAAACTACAAGCTCATAGGGGCAAGGAGTTTGTCCAATGCTGAATCCCCAGAGCCTAGAGATAAATGAATGAATGAATGAATGAATGAATGAACAAACAAGAGAAACCTGGCACTTTCCATCTGCAGATTTTAGACTTGGTGATTTTTTTTTTTTTTTTTTTTTTTTTTTTGCGGTACGCGGGCCTCTCACTATTGTGACCTCTCCCGCTGCGGAGCACAGGCTCCAGACGCGCAGGCTCAGCGGCCATGGTTCACGGGCCCAGCCACTCCGCAGCATGTGGGATCTTCCTGGACCGGGGCACGAACCCGTGTCCCCTGCATCGGCAGGCAGACTCTCAACCACTGCGCCACCAGGGAAGCCCTAGAGTTGGTGATTATTCATTCTACTTGGAGCCTTCTTTACTTTGTATTACTTCACTGAACTTTACGGGGTCTCAATTTCTACAACTAAAAGTTCAGAAAAACAACAGTGCCCTTTCTCACTTGACTGTTGTGAGGGGAAAAAAGAATGGCAAAGTCATCTGTGAATAAAAGACCCCAGAAATTCCACATATAACTACAAGAGTTGGGAAAAAAATCCACAGGTTCAAATACAGTACACGTAGGATCTTGTAGCCTACACACCAAAACGAGAGGTCATTTACACGTTTCGTTGCACACACAATGACTTGCACAAGCAGGAAATCGATGTTTGAAGTGACTCAAATTAATCATCTATGATAACCACAGAGGGTTGCTGAGCTACTGAAACTTGATTATGTGTAAGACTCCACTCATTTTCAACAGGGATAAATTGAGAATCGCAGATAACCGAAGGGAGTTTCCCTACTGATTCAGTGTCTCTGCAGAGACTGTCAGACTTCTATTTTCACAACTCTTAGCCTTATGCAAACTGCTTTAATGTCCTTGTGGAAGTAGTTGGTGTAGAGAATGGGAGAGAGGGAGGGGCAGGGTTGCAAGCTTGCCTGGGAACAATTTTTCTACCAGTGACACATCGTTGGCCAAGGGGTGAAAAGAAAACCAAAACAGAAACCCACCTACTCACCCCTCTCCATTCCTAGAGAGAGGTGGAGCCCAGAGGCAGAACAGTGTGGAGCTGGAGAGCAGAAAGCTACTCCAAGGTTTGTTCCTGGCTGTGGATTTGCGGGGCTTGGAACTACATTTGTTGAATCACAGTAAATCAAGTAGTATGCAACATCATGAATGAGCAACACTCCGTATTGCTATTTGGAAACTGGATGCGAGGCTTCCAATCTCAAAATCAATGCAACTTTCTCCAAGGGTCAGCTATTCAGAAAGTCTTGGCTTCAACAGAAGGTCTAAGCTCTATGGGCATTCAGGGGGATCTGACCAGTCTTCCAGACAGATACATTTCCACTGTCGTGACAAAGTGATGAGGACAGTTTGGCTGGGTTGTGTTGTTCCCTGAAGTGTGTGCGTGGGATGGCTTTTGTAGTTAGAGGGCAGGGACCGGGCTGATTCATCTTTGCAACCCCCTCACTCGGGAGCAACAGCCAACACCTTCCTCACCCTTCACCACCGCCATCATCACTCCCTCCTCATCTCACTTGGTTTCTCTGAATCTGGATCCCATGATCGTGTCTCATCAGCATCCTCAAGTCCCCTTCCTCCTTGCCCTTCTCACTGAACTAGCCTCATGATCCCTCAACATGGACCAATTATACATCTGGATTCTCACCTGCATTGTCCACTTCTGGGGAAAAAATTGTTCAGTTGTGAAAATGGGTACCCCACAAAATACCAGGCAATGAACTTGCAGCATTATCTCATTTGCTACCTCTGCCGGACAGGAATTATTATTATCCCCATGAACCACATAAGAAAACTGAGCCTCGGTTAGTTCTTTTTCAATGGCAGATTTGAGGAGCATCTTGGGGGGATAGAATTATTTATGACTTGCTTGTCAGCCAGGAATAGTTGCTGCTATTTTAATTTTATAATGTCAGTGTCTTTTTGACGCCCCACCCATCTCGATTAAATTATCACTTTATTTGGTCAAGATTTTTTGGAGCCCATAAGAGGAATGACAATAGAAACCAAAAGTGTTTGTTTTGCTTAAATCTCTGAAGGTGACAAAATCTGGGAGAGGAAATGAGGGTGAGGTCCCAAGTTTCTGATTGAGCTCTAGGAATGATGTGGCAGGTTTCTTTATATCATCTATTTTTTTAACATCTTTATTAGAGTATAATTGCTTTACAATGGTGTGTCAGTTTCTGCTTTATAACAAAGTGAATCAGTTATACATATACCTATGTCCCCATATCTCTTCCCTCATGCATCTCCCTCCCTCCCACCCTCCCTATCCCACCCCTCTAGGTGGTCACAAAGCACCAAGTTGATCTCCCTGAGCTATGCGGCTGCTTCCCACTAGCTATCTATTTTACATTTGGTAGTGTATATATGTCATATATTATTGTCACTAGAATATAAAGTTCATTGAATCTTACTGTGAGTTACTTTTATCTTTAACCACTCAGCTCCAAGAGGATGCCAGAAACTGTCTGCTAGTTCTCTTCCATGGGTCTTCTCCATATCTTACTTCTGGAAATGATGTTCAGGTTTTTTAAAGATACACTCTTTCTAAGTTGAGAAATGGGAGAAACCATGTTCTAATGTATTCCTTCACTGATCTGTGAGCACTGCCTTCCCAAAGCCTTGCCAGCTACTACATGGCTTGTCAGCAGCCCTTTGGGTATTTCCCAAAGTTCACTCCAATTCAGTAAGAGTCAGCAGTGAGGTGTAGCACACAACGGTCAGGGTCCCAGCTCTTCCTGACCCAAACTTGCTGTGACTGACTTTTAGCCAGTCCACTCCAGTATCTTCACTAGCAGGGAGTGGACTTCTCTTGCTACTCAGAGTGGCCTGTGGCCCAGACCAGCATCATCAGCATCTCCTGGAAGTACACAGTGCCGCGCGCCCCCCCCAAGACCTTATCAATCAGAATCTGCACGTTAACAAGATTCCCAGGGGGTTCACATGCACATCAAAGTTTGAGAACTGGATTCTGAAATACACACATTCTCCCCTTGCCCCAGGAACGAATAAAATAGTAAGGAGATCTGGGTTTGATGCCTGACTCCGAATATATTTCATCTCTGACTTGGGCAAGCTGCTTCCTCTCCGGAGCATCACAACATTGAGGTGTTTCTCCTGATTAAGGAGAATGGAGCTTAAACGCCCAACACCCACACAGCTCTAACCCGACTTTTCTAACGATAAAGTGAGAAACAAAATCCAGGCCGAAAAGAGTGGAGCGGGGTCACTGTTTTTCACTTCATTTTAATTTATAGGAAAATTTAAATACAATTCCAGGTGGAACTTTTAAACGCTTTTAAAAAAATTATTTGAAAAAAAAAGCATTTAAGTCAGATCCATTTGGCTTTCCTTGCAACCTTGCCAAGCTCTTTCCATTCCGAACTGCCATCCAGGATGGGACTCTTCTCACCAATTCACAGCTCCGGAAGACCAAGTATACAAAAAGCTGTTTAGTTGCCGGGCGTGACAGCAGCGAGGCCACACCTTAGAACACCGGCCGAAAACTAGCGCCGGGAAGCAACGCCACCTAGCGCTGCAGGAACACCCTTCACCCGGGTCTCCGCCTCCTTCTGACGAAAGTAGCCGGGAGGCGGGGCTCGTATCCCTAATATGAACGGCCACGTTTTCCACGTCTCCTAGTTCTACACCGGACGCTAAAGACCGACGCACAAGTTTGGAAGGTACCATTCTTTTAACTTAATCAACTTATCAAAATTTGAGATATTCCTAAGAAAGATATTGAAAATTAAGTCCTCAGACCACTTTACATTTATTTTCCATCATAGTGGCAAATATGACATATATAAGTGGCGATTTGAAACAATTATTGTGTTTCCCTTCAACTTCGGGCCTTAACTACTTGGGCTAGCTCATACGTCACTTCCGGAGATCTATCGCCTAACTATCCAAAAAACAGGAGCGGGTACGGCGAGTAAGATTCGTGGGCCGACGGGGCAGCTATGGGTCGGAGGAGAGCGCCGGAGGCTGGGACCCTCGGTCGGGCTCTTATCCGCCAGCAAGTTCAGCGGAGCCGTAGCCATCGTCACACCGACTCCTGGGTAAGAGCTTGTCATCTTTCCCAGTCTGTCTAGTTATGAGAGTCTGAAAGCTGCGAAGCTTGGGGTCAGAGGTCACAGGGAAATTTTCCAGAGGAAATGATGCCAAAATAGGGTTTCTAAGGATGAGTACAGTCGTCCCCCGTTAACCGCGGGGATCGGTTTGGGACCCCCCCAGCCCCCCGCGAATACCACAATGCGCAGATGTTCAAGTCCCTTAGAGCCTACCAGGCAGATTAACAGGCCCTCCTTCTAGCAAGGCACAGAGCCCAGAGGTGGAGGCCAGTGTGGTGATGAGGGTGCAGTGAGATCTTGAATGCCAGGATAAAAGTTTGGTCTTTGCCCTGTAAGCCATGAAAGCGTTTGTAAGTTTCTGTACAGGAAAGACATAAAAACTACTTTTTGTATTCATCTGTTCAAAGAATTGACCCTCCAAGAGCCGCTGGTTGGTACCAGAAGTACAAAATAACTCAGATTCCTGCTTCACCCTTTTTATTCCCTAGTGGTTTCACTCAAAGCCGAACAACTTATCTCCAAAGTTTGGCGGGCCTAATAGTTCCCTGGGCCTGGGAACGATCATAATTCTTAGTATCCTTGTAAAGCGGATGAAGTAGTTTTACTTGTGTTTGTCATTTTGACATTCATTCCCTCATGTATTTGAGAACTCGCGAAGTTCTCTGTAAGAATCTGTGCAAAGTCAAAGGTGTCTCTAAATTATCCATGTGCACTAAACACCATCTAACTTCCATCTGTATATAATCTGCAGAGTAAACAGCATACAGAGCTCATCAATATTCATCAGGTGAGAGTTACTCTGGACATTAGATTGCCAGTAGTTTTAATTGATTTTGAAGCAACCTGTTGTTAATGTACCCATTAGGAAGTAGTGGGAAGATTCGATTATGAATTCTAAAGAACTGGATTCTAATCCTTATGCTGATTTTTGCTGATTCTGTGGCCTTGGGCAAACCACCTAGCCTTTTAACCTTTAATTTTTTCATTTACTTGCACCTGTACAGAATGTAGAGCTTAGGATGGTGTTTATCTTATCAAACTATGGGTTGTGTCTGGAAATCAGTTCAGTAACTCTCAACTAGCCAGGTTTTTCACCCTACAGAATAGAATTCAAGAAAATACCAGTCTGTGTGGCATGTAATAAAGTAACTTTGTTTCAGGATTCCTTTGTTTCCATTTTACTATACTGAATGGTACACAGTTGTATCACTAAGTTTCTCACAGCATTTGGGTCACTATGTGAAATGTATTTCTTACTGTGGGTCTCCGTCAAAAAAAGTTGACTAACAGTGGCTGCCAGGACCAGAGTATATGGTATATGGGTTCAGGTTCTTATCTCTACCACATATTAGCTTGCCACTATAGGCAAGTTGTTTTATCTAATTTAATCCTGTTTCCTCATCAGTAAAATAGAGACACAATAAAATTTATCTTAAAAGATTTTGAAAATAAAATGAGAAAATAAATGGAGAGTAACTATCCATCTGTAAGATGGATAAGAAAGTGAGGTAAGAAAGTGCTCATTTAAATGTTAACTTATTAATATTGACTCTAAAGGGGCTGATACCACCCTCAAGACCATAGAATAGTTACTTGGGAGTTAGTTTGGATGTTAAGAGCAGATGAGAGCAGCTGTATTACCACCTTGTGTTTTATTCATAGTTGCACACAAGTGAACTCAATGATGGCTATGATTGGGGTCGTCTTAATCTTCAGTCCGTGACTGAACAGAGCTCCCTGGATGACTTCCTTGCCACTGCAGAACTTGCAGGAACAGAGTTTGTAGCTGGTAAGTTGTTGCTGAGTGCCTACAGCACATTTGTGTCTTTGCTGACTATATACAAATAAGTCTGCTTGGAAGTGTTTTGCCAATCCTACCAAACTCATAAAGGAGCTGTCTTTAAACCAAAGGCACATATCCCAGAAGCAGTGTGGGAAGGTCGAGATGAACTCAACTGGGAGGTACAGAATGTGCCACAGTTTTCAAATTCAGCTCTAAAAAACACTTCAGGTTATCCATCATCATATCAAATTCAAGAACCTCAGTCTCTCATAAGGAAAGAGACCAGTCAACATTACAGTGGACAATACCAGCATTTTCCAGAAAATGTTTTCTGATACCACTGTTAGAAGCAAAATCCTGGGCCTGCAGCTGTAACTTAGGCAATTTGAATTGTATTTTAAAGCACTTGTTAACACATCATAGTGAATTTTTCCATGCATGTAATTTGTTTTAGTCACTGCTTTCCCTTTTTTGTTGTTTTTGTTTTTGTTTTTTCTAAGCACTTAGAAAACTACCTGGCACAGAGACAGCATTATAAACTACCATTTCTATTGCTCTTCTCTTATTATAAGTGTTATTATGTTGTTTAGCAGATTCATTCATTTGTTCAAAATGCTTTTATTGAGCCCCAGCTACTCTCAGGTGTTGTACTGACTCCCGAAAGTATGGTGTTGACTAAGACAAATTTTGTTTCTGCAGAATTTTGTCTAAGGTGCTATAAAAGAAGTCTGTAGCAGAGAATAGGGTCATAAAAGATGGAGTTGGTGTTCATTTCTATCTGAAGGAACACTAGGGCCAGTCCGGGCAAGCTTTCCCCTGGGGCTGAGTCTTAAAAGATGAGTAGATGTTAGCAGGACAGGTGAGATGACACAGGACATTATACACAGGCAGGCAGAGCACTTCAAGCTACGATCTGAGCAGCCGTCCACTGTGTTCAGAAAACGGACTGAGGGAACTGATGAGGGTGATTATAATTTTTGTGACTTTCTGTTTGAATAAAAAAAAATCCCCTCCCCCCAAAAAAATTAAAAAAATAAAACAAAACAAAAATAATAATGTGCAAATAAAATAAAATAATGTGCAAAAAAAAAAAACAGGAGCTTCGCCCTGTTGGTGCTTAAAGTACATGGGGACAGGATGTGATGCACAAACACTAGGGAGGAGGGCCAGGGCCAGGAGAGAATAAGGCCTTTAAAGGAGTCTTTAGAGGGATGTAAGCAAGTAGGAAACATTTTTTGAAAGAACACTGATGGATTTTGAGGAAGAAAGAGTAGTTAGGAAACTATTGCTTGAGTACAGCAAGAGAATCAGGCCAGAACTGAAATAGTAGTAGTAGAAGAATGGAGAAAAGATTAGGAACAAGATTTTTAGTGAGCTAGAATAAACCAGACTTTATGGAGGGGATGGAGTAAGTGAAGAGTGAGGAGTGTCTTTTTGCATTTTAATGAGGACCCCTGAATAGCTTCAGGATGGGGCTTGGTCTTGTGAGCAATGTAAGGATAATTAGAAGGTTGGAATTTCTAGCCCCACTGGGGAGAGGAGAGGAGCTGGAGGTGAAGTTAATCACGAATGACCAGTGACTTGAGCAGTCATACCTACATAATGAAGTTTCCATAAGCCTTTCAAAAATCGGTAAGAATTCCTCATTGAAATTAATTTCATGCCTTTTCCCCTTTTCCTTAATAATGTAGAAGTGATAGAATTTTGTCTCAACTCTCTATGGCCTTCAGACAGCACTTGTCTCCTGGACACAGAGGGACAGGGATTTAACCTGGAGGCTACAAGTTTCAGATGTGAACCCCTCAGATTGCAGGCAAAATTGTACGTGTGTGTGTGTGTGTGTGTGTGTACATAGTGCGTTTTGAATCAGATTAGGTCCATGGTTTTTAAGCCGGTTCTCACATGGATCCCTGACCTTGCACAGGAGAGCAAAACAATGAGATATGCTAAGTATTCACTGGGAACTCTTTACCTTTAAAAGATGGCACAGGCCGTACTCACTTCTTATGTTCAGCAAGTAAGAGGAAGATGTGATATTGTGATATAATAAGAAATATATTTATATTTGGTCTTCATCTTTGGTTCCTTGATACAAGAGCTTCTAAAACCCTTGTAATTTCTTGAGTGGTAGGGGTGAGAGGAGTGTCTTTTGTTGTTCATAATAAGCCCCTTGCAATCTTACTAGAGTTTATGCTAATGAGGTGACCGGTGGGCCCCTAGGTAACTTCTTTGTGGAGGTTGATTGCCACAGAAACCAACCCTGGGATTTGAGGGTTGGGACTTTCAGAAACTCCTCCCTCAACCACTGGGGAGCAGAGACGTCCTGGAGATTGAGTTAATCACCAGTGGCCAATGATTTAATCTATGGGGCCTCCATAAAAATACATTCAGAGATTTGGCATCTGAAGTGGGGAAGTCACTTGATAGTTAGTGTCAGAATAGAATTGAATTGTAGGACACCCAGTTGGTGTCTGGAGAGTTGGAGAACTGGTTGTTGGTGTGGGAAAACCCACACATTCGGTGTCAGAAGTGTTGGTAGTAAAAACAGTTCAGAGACAGGTGGCTGCATTATTGTGTGATTACCTCCAGCAGAACTCAGCATCATTACTGAAATGAAAACGAGAGTGGATAGTGGGCTAAGGAATTTGATGTTTGGTCGGAGAGTGGTGGAATGGATGGACCATGTGGTTTTAGCCAAATAGGGAAAGAAATGAAGCTACAAGCTGGGTGGTACACTGGGAGAAGAGGAAAGAATCAAGGGGCTGGAGACGTTTACAGAGGTTGGCCCAAGCAAAGTGGGAACACTGGGTGGGAGATCACCATTGGAAGGAGGAATTGATGTGAAATAATTATCCAGTATGAGGCTAAAGGGATGTGTATTCTGACTGTTGGTTGAGGATGACATGAATGAGAATGGGGACTGAATTGGCTGTACTCTAGGTCAGGGGTCCCCAACCTAGGTACCAGTCCACGGCCTGTTAGGAACCGGGCCGCACAGCAGGAGGTGAGTGGTGGGCGAGCGAGCTAAGCTTCATCTGCCGCTCCCCATGGCTCGCATTACCGCCTGAAGCATCCCACCCCACCCCCACCCCCCGCCAGTCCGTGGAAAAATTGTCTTCCATGAAACTGGTCCCTGGTGCCAGAAAGGCTGGGGACTGCTGCTCTAGGTGACTGGACCATGCAGTATTGGTGGTCCAATGAGGGTAGCAGATTGCAGTCTTTGCTTCAAGGTTAAGAGGAACATTGCTGAAGATGTCCTGTTATCCTTGGATAGGACCTCCCCTTGGCATTTTGGTAAGGAGCTTAGCTGGCTTCTCAGGTGCTTATCTCAGTGGAGTCACCTGCCCGGGAGACTAGGTGGCCATGTGTGGTACAGTAGAGGGGCCTGAAGCAACTTGAGGGGGATAGAGCCCTAGAGCAGAGGTCTCTGGTTCATACATAGACTGGACGTTTTTTTATTCCTTTGAATTCTTATATAGCTTAATTGTGGCTGTTCATAAATATTTCATATAAATTATAGCTGTGAAGTAGTTTACCAGTTCTAACTGGAGTAAGTCTCCTTGCTGAATCGTTGCTTCCCCCCTCACTCCCATTGGCTTACAATTATTCTCCACATGTAAAATGAAGAGATTGGTTGTAATGATTGTTTACAATCCCTTCCCACTCTTACTGCTTCTGTTTCCATGAAATGCATTTAGCATGTGGAGTTTTATAAAATCAGTACTTGAAAAAGTGGTTGACCTTTTGAAAGTTTTAATAAAGATCTGTTCTTGTATTCTTTTTGGGGGGGTGGCTAGAAAACTTCCTTTAGAAATTATAATTAATTCAAGACTAGGGGAATCTATCTAAATCAAGAAAGCTTAAATTCTGTTTTAGGTGCTCATATTTTTAGTTTTCTAAGTAATGACCAACATTCACTCTCTATACTTCCTCTTAAATAACAGTACTTTTTTTTCCCCTACAAACAGAGAAGCTTAATATTAAATTTGTACCTCCTGAGGCTAGAACTGGACTACTGTCTTTTGAGGAGAACCAGAGAATTAAGAAACTCCATGAAGAAAACAAACAGTTCTTGTGTATCCCAAGGAGGTGAGTTGAATAAAAATATAGGACATTAAAAGGCATAACAAGGCCACTAAATATAAAATTTTTTATTTGGTGTTCATGTTTTTCTGCTTTCTTTTCTCAGCTGCTATTATTAAATCCCAATCTCCTATATTATTTTGGTAACTCATTTGGAATTTTTTTTCCTTTGTGATTGTTGCAGACCAAAGTGGGACCAAAAAACTAGTGCAGAAGAACTCAGACAGGCAGAGAAAGATAGCTTTCTAGAATGGAGACGTCAGCTTGTCCGGTGAGTGTTAGTCTACAGGAAGATTGCCTTGAAATTCTGAGTTAGGCATTTTAGTGTGCTTGCATTGCTATTTGCATTTTGAAGGCTTTGTTCTTTTAAAAGGGAAATGGTAGATTTCATCTTATAAGTGCAAATTGGTGTGTCTGCAAACCGCATTGCTTTGTGCACATGTGTCCTTGCACAAAGATGGTGAGTTGATTGCTCCATTCCTGGCCTTTTCTCCTTTTCATACCCTTCTCTAGCCATTAGTCACCCTGGAGTTGATCTCTGCTCTCTGGAGCATTCTTCCAGGAAGAGATGTCTGGGAGAAATGTCACTTTGTGCGTTAAATAAACTTTCAGGGCTTAAAAAGCTTAAGTATAAAATTTGCATTTGATTTGCATATTGACTCAGCAGAAAGTATATAAAAATCATTTGACAGTTAATACTTGTGTACTTATTTTTTTAATGCAGTGAATTTGGGTGTTTATACTACTTGAACCCTACTATTATAAGCTGGCAGAGGTATAAACTTCTCATTCTAAAATCAGGTTGGAAGAGGAACAAAACCTGATATTGACTCCATTTGAAAGAAATTTGGATTTTTGGCGCCAGCTCTGGAGGGTGATTGAAAGAAGGTAGGTTACTGTTTTCTTTTTGTGTAAGGAGTATGTGGTGGCGGCAGTCTATTAGATTGGGAAGTTATATATGTTTGTGAGCCCAGGGAGGGGCTGAGGGGACAGGATCAAGTTATGCACAGGGCTACTGAGAATTATTATAAAACCTGAAAGTAAGATACTATATTTCTTTTTAAATATAAGGGGTGTTTGTTATTAGATAAACACATTGATAAACTTGCAAGAGTGGTGACTATTTTCTGTAAGATGAGTTCTGAAGCGCCTGTAGTTATTTCAGCAAATGTGTGTGAGTTCCTACCGGTAATATGGAAAATATGGCTGGGAAAGGGGTAGGTGTCTGCTTGCAAAGAGCAAATATGTTATGGGGGAGGCCAAGCAAAGGACCAAGCACCAGGGGCACACAGATGGATGAAACGTGATCGTTGCACTAAGGTATTAGTAAAATACAAACTGGAGTGTGATTCCTATTGTATTAGAGAGAGGGTAGTGGGCTGAGTCAGAGCAGAGGAAGGAGCAGTTTTAGTAGTATTGGGGGAAATTAGGAATGATTTGTTTTAATTGGGCTTTGAAAAGAAGAGAATGCCTTTGATAAGTTGAGACTGGGAGATTTTTTAAGTCTTTTCCATATCCTGATAGCTAAAAGGTTTTTATTTTTGTCAAAGAGTATATGAATTATTTATAAGGATTCCATAAATGAACTTTTTTTTAACATCTTTATTGGAGTAAATTGCTGTACAATGGTGTGTTAGTTTCTGCCTTATAACAAAGTGAATCAGCTATACATATACATATGTCCCCATATCTCTTCCCTCTTGCGTCTCCCTCCCACCCTCCCTATCCCACCCCTCTAGGTGGTCACAAAGCACTGAGCTGATCTCCCTGTGCTATGCGGCTGCTTCCCCCATCTATCTATTTTACGTTTGGTAGTGTATATATGTCCATGCCACTCTCTCACTTTGTCACAGCTTACCCTTCCCCCTCCCCATATCCTCAAGTCCATTCTCTAGTAGGTCTGCGTCTTTATTCCCGTCCTGCCCCTAGGTTCTTCATGACCTTTTTTTTTTTTTTTTTTTTAGATTCCACGTATATGTATTAGCATACAGTATTTGTTTTTCTCTAACTTGCTTCACTCTGTATGACAGAGTCTAGGTCATCCACCTCACTACAAATAACTCAATTTTGTTTCTTTTTATGGCAGAGTAATATTCCATTGTATATATGTGCCACATCTTCTTTATCCATTCGTCTGTTGATGGACACTTAGGTGGCTTCCATGTCTTGGCTATTGTAAATAGTGCTGCAATGAACATTTTAGTACATGACTCTTTTTGAATTATGGTTTTTCTCAGGGTATATGCCCAGTAGTGGGATTGCTGGGTCATATGGTAGTTCTATTTTTAGTTTTTTAAGGAACCTCCATACTGTTCTCCATAGTATCTATATCAATTTACATTCCCACCAACAGTGCAAGAGGGTTCCCTTTTCTCCGCACCCTCTCCAGCATTTATTGTTTGTAGATGTTTTGGTGATGGCCATTCTGACCGGTGTGAGATGATATCTCATTGTAGTTTTGATTTGCATTTCTCTAATGATTAATGATGTTGAGCATTCTTTCATGTGTTTGTTGGCAATCTGTATATCTTCTTTGGAGAAATGTCTTTTTAGGTCTTCTGCCCATTTTTGGATTGGGTTGTTTGTTTTTTTGATATTGAGCTGCATGAGCAGCTTGTAAATTTTGGAGATCATAAATGAACCTTATATTTGAAATGATGCTTTTAACAAGGAGCCCTTAGGATGTGGGTTTGTTTGTTTGTTTGTTTAGTCCATAGAATATACCCAATAAGAACATTAGGAAACAGGGTGCTTTAACTGGGAAAGAATATTAGCACATTTAGCACCGTTACTAAGAAAAAGGACTTGGATTAAATTTGTAGAAGTTATTTACATTTCTTTTTAGAGTGATGAAGATGATCTGGAATTAGATAGTGGTGATGGTTGCACCACTTTGTGAATATACGAAAAACCACTGAACTGTACACTTTTTAAAAGATGGATCTTATGATATGTGAATTATATCTCTCTCTCTCTCTCTTTTTTAAGTCACTTATATACCTCCCCCACCCCGTATCTTGCTCCCTCAGGGGCAGACAGGGCTGTTGGCCTGGGATGTGAGGAGGTCAGAGTAGCAAGGCAAATCTCTAAGCCTGAAGAAAGGGGAAGCTTGCTCCTGATCGCGGGCTCCATGCAGGCTTGAATGGGGCTTGGGAAGACCCAGTGTGGTTCTCCCAGGGAACAGAGTGAGCTAATCTCTCCTTCAGGGCCTCATTAGCATTTGGGATGTGTACTGCTGAAAACGTCTGTTTTCTTATTTCCAAAGTTAAATGGTAACAATATGGAATATTGAAACCTCATGCTTGTGGGAGTGCCCCCATTTGCACACTTATAGTTTACTATTTAATTCTAGATTTTCTCCTACTTCCTTTATCGTCTGTCTTCCCTCTGCATTCTTTTTTTTTCCTACTTATTCTGGTTTCTGACTTTTATGTAAGAGGCCTTCCTCCGATGTCAAATGATGTTTGTTGTCCGTTCATATTTAAGAACAAAGCATTACAAAGATGATTGACAGGACTTTTGTTTGGGTGGAGTTTGCCCACTGGTGAACTTCACTGTACAGTAACTGAGCAGGGATCAATTTTATTTTTTTGGAATATGCTAAGATGTCAGTATCTACGGGTGTTTTCCCTAGGATCAGTCAGTTTCTTAAAGAGGAGGACTATCTCCTGCCAGGAACAGGGCTAAAGGTGGCGGTGTAATACAAGGGAGCTGGGCATTTCCATAATTTGGGGTGTAGAGTTATGCTTAATCCTCCTCTCTTCAGTATAGCACCTCTTTCCCACCTTCTCCTTTGCTTGAGGTCCCAGTTCAGGAGCCTCTCAGGTTCATTTTCTCCAGGGTTCATTTTCTCCACAGGGGCTGTGGGGTGACGTGTGGCTGCCTGGCTGAATGGAACAGGGGCGTGGACCTAATTGCTCCCTGCTGAGAATGATTTCAGTCCTCTACCTCACTCTTGCCATGAAAGCTAGACGTGATGCTTCTAATCCTGAGCTTTCTCGGAGCTCTGGGGCATGAACAGGCTCACTTCTCATTGGGCTGACATTTCTTAGCTGCTGTTCTTTCTTTCTCTTTGTCCTGATGAGTTCCAGTCTTTGCTTTCATGTTTTGCAGGCTTTGAGAGGGAACAGAGGTAGCCATATGTGTTCTTCCAGGTTTAACAACAGCAAGGCCCTTCCCTTGCTTTTCATGCCCCTAAATAAGCAATTTGTTTCCCCAGAGTGAGCCTGTACTATTGAAACTAGTAGCTTCTATTGGATTACAGCATTACTTGCTCTTTTACTCTTTTGTGATATTTCTCTGTGGTTTTATAAGAGAGAACATGTTTCTGACTCAGGGAATATAGTTTATATCACACAGAAGTAGATCTGAGTCACATAGAAACATCAGTAAAGTGACTACTGCTGTGTCTTTTAATAGGAAATATTTATTGATATGTTCTGTAAAGCAGATGTCTCCTGTTTGGTAACAGGCTAGCTACGCCATCTGCCTCTTTAATTTCAAGAGTAGTTATCAGAAAAGATTTGATGTATAATATGTCATTGAAATGGCGGAAACTGCCGAGGCACGGAGGGCAGAACGCTGTATTCCAGTAAGACAAGGCGCTTCCATTGTGTTGCATCAACCCTTCCCAGTACATAGCTGGCACTTATCTAGGCATCGTAATTCAGCACACGAAGCAAGCTGCCTTAAACTTTCCTTCTTTTCTTACTGGTGTGTCTAAGCTGGTTGTTCTTTCTACCTGTTTGGTAGGTAGACATAATGTGTGTGGACCTTGTAATTTTAGTTCATTAGGCTTTGTCCATTTTTTGCAGTCATTTTTGCATTTACTGTTAAATCCTCACAGTTGGAAAGTGGTAGATATTACCTTAAAGAAGGAAATACTAGGACCCACTTAACTAGAGAACTTAAAAGCAATTTGTCATAAATTAGCAGGTCTGTGAGTTTCTTTGACTCACAAGATCATGCTGGAAATTTAACTGTTCTGAAGGAAAATGCACTTTGTCAAAAGCTCTGCCCTAAATGGTAACCTTGATTTAATACATTTCCTTCAGTTGCATAGGAGTTACCTGAGGAAAAGCTGACCAGAAACGGATTTGCGGGAGACTGGTGGTAGCACATCCACAGCTTGTTTCCTTCCAGTGGCAGTCACAGCTGGCCCTTAAAGTAGCTTTCCTAGCCACAGGGTCCGAAGGGAGGGAGGATTCTGCCGGAGAAGTGCAGTATTTATTCTTACAGTGCTCAGCTGCTGTCGTCCTCACTACATTTGTGAGGGATTCGAGGGGCTTGCTGTCAGCCGCAGAAACTTTTCATATTGCTACATCATCTTACATGTGATGGAAGATGTTGGACTCATCATTCCTGCTTCATTATGGCAACTTAAGTTGATATTTTGCTCTTTTGTATTTTTACCATTTAAACACATTCTTGGAACTGGCAGATGATGATTTGCTACATGTACACATGTCAGCCCTAGGTTTAAATAAGATATAGGCTTTGATGGTGGCAGCTGTGAGCAAGTGATATATTAGGGGTTTTTGAGGCCTTACTTAACACAAGTGTAAACTAGGCACTGAGTATACAGTAGACCTCACCTTGGATTGAAGTCTTTGGAATACTCTTTGATCTCTCCAGGAGAGTTTACTAGAAGATACAGATAAAAGTTTTAACAATGAAACATCATCAGAGACTACAAGCTCTGGTCCAGAGTGCTTGCGTTCTCATTCCAGCTCCCTCACTTAGTAGCTGGTGACCTTGAACAAGCCACTTAGCTGTTCTAAACTTCAGCCTCTTCGTATATAAACTGGGGATAATTGTACCTTAAAAAGTTAAATATATCAGTGCTTAATATGTGGAAAGTGTTTGCTACTATTTCCTTTCACTTCACAGTGATTGGTGTATCTCACATTTGTTTTTCAGTGATATCGTGGTCCAGATAGTAGATGCTCGAAATCCACTCCTATTTAGGTGTGAGGATTTGGTAAGTAAAATGTGACATGATTCAAACTTTAAGTCCTTGGGCAGCTGTGGGAGGACAGCATCCCCGATAGCAGTGACCCTAGGCAGGCCTTTGCACCCTCCTCCAGCTTTGTTTAATCTGGCCTCCTGCTCCTCCCAAGGTCAGGAGCTTGCATTTTGGGACTGTTTAGATAGATGTTTTCTTCAAACGGTTGTTTCCATCTGCAGGAAGGCACAAACACTTGAACTTTCTACTTTTAGTTTCGAAGCCACTTTGTTAATAGGCATTTGCCAGTGTTTCTCATTTTTTAAGAGACTCTAGTTGAAATAGCATTTTGCTTACTTTAGCATATGCCTAGTCCCTTCACTTACCCATCCCACTAAGCTTTCTTTTCTCACACCGTAGTTATTACCGACTGTAGTATTTTACAAATGAACTAAGCTTGTAAAACACCACAGGGGGTAATCATTAAGGTGTGAGGATCACAAGAAATAATGTGATACAGGCTTTCAATTAATAAGACACTGAACACACATGAAGTATTCCTATTTTTGTTTGAGGACCAGAGTAGGAATAGTACTGATTATTTTAAAATCCACTGGTGAATAACAGTCTTAATGGAGAAACTCTTAATAATTCAGCTTCATACTTCTGGTCTATTTCCTAATGGAGAGCTGTGCTTGGGAATTAATCACTGGGTCTTGTTTTCCTTTTAGCCTTCAAAAAATTTTTTTTATATTAATAGGTAAGATTATTATTAGCTATCGTCACTTGGCTTGAAGATAGTCCCGCTGGCCGACAAATCTAGTTATACAGTTCTTTAACTTTGCTTAAAAAAAAAAATTCAAGATTATTAAAGAGAGGAACTATATAATTTAAAGAAATAAGAACCTGTTTTACTTAAACTGGGTGGGAAAGCATTTCTTTTTACCCTTTCCAGTTTCTTATGTGAAGAGTATTTTTTCTAAGTATAGATGACCTAATTTCTTTTCAGAGCTTGCTGAAAGGATCCATAGAATGTATCATGATTAAAAATCTTTAAATTGGGAATGATTTAAAACTGGGGACAGTAAAAACTTTTAGTCATAGCTGGGGATCTTCAGTATAATTAGCCTGATTTTCCCCCTTTTGGAGAAATATGTAAATATCTTTATCTTGCATAGGAATGTTATGTGAAAACAATTGATGACAACAAGGAGAATGTTATTCTGATAAATAAGGCTGACTTGATGACTACCGAGCAGCGGAGTGCCTGGGCCGAGTTCTTCGAAAAGGAAAATGTGAAGGTCATTTTCTGGTCGGCTTTGTCTGAAGCCATTCAACTGATTGATGACTCTAAGGTAACCTGGGGGACTTTTTCAGGTTGGGTTTCAAGGAGGAGGATTTTGGCTTCTGTTAAGTGTGCTCTGGTTTTTTTTTAATTTTTTTATTGTTGATGTTTGGGTTTTATTTGTTTCTTTTGCTGTGATAGTCAGGTGATCTATAGAAAAGTAAGCCACAAGGTTGCTTTCTCTGGTTTGTAAATAGGCTGCTATCCCAGGGGTCTATGATGCACACTGATAGTAGCTATAATTTTTAATTTTTTTTTTAATTTTAGGCAGAAAATTGTATAGGAAGTTTCATACTGACCTTGT
Organism: Mesoplodon bidens; assembly: GCF_964165515.1. Classification (NCBI taxonomy): domain Eukaryota; kingdom Metazoa; phylum Chordata; class Mammalia; order Artiodactyla; family Ziphiidae; genus Mesoplodon; species Mesoplodon bidens. The sequence goes on along the minus strand of NC_138161.1, from coordinate 109,381,314 downwards.
ATGTAATTGCTTTTTTTTTTTTTTTTTTTTTTGGCTGTACGTGGGCCTCTCACTGTTGTGGCCTCTCCCGTTGCTGAGCACAGGCCCTGGACGCGCAGGCTCAGCGGCCATGGCTCACGGGCCCAGCCGCTTCGCGGCATGTGGGATCCTCCCGGACCGGGGCACGAACCCGTGTCCCCTGCATCGGCAGGCGGACTCTCAACCACTGCGCCACCAGGGAAGCCCTGTAATTGCTTTTAAGAGAAGTCAGAACAAAAAGTCAGATAAAACTGAATGTAGTAACTTCTCTGGACTTAATTAGACTCTCTTTTGACTTTGTTTTGAAAACAAAGAAATGAAGTAGTCCTAAATTAAGATATACCATGTTATTTTCTGTATCTTTTAATCCACTTTTTACAGAAACAGTTTAGGAGTTATTTTCTAGTAAAAATTAATGGTAACCAACTATGAAAAGAAATTAGTAATAGAATCTTAGAGCAGGAAGAGACTTAAAGTCGTATCTTTTCCTCTCCACCTCCTTTCCTCTCACCTCTATTTATCAACTGTTTACTGACTGGTTAGTGTGCTGAGCTGGGTGCTATGAATACAACACCCTCCCCTTGGTGAGCTCACAAGTAAGTGAGCTCTAACTCTGTGAAGCAGTTCTTCCCTCCACCTCCCTGGCAGTCACATGCTGTCTCTGTGACTGCTTTAAATGGCAGACACCAGGTGTCTCATTCCTTTTTATCTCCAAGGTTAGAAAGTTCTTTAGTCCAGTGAAGCTAAGTCAGCTTCCCTACCTTTGATCTGAGGCCTCTTCCTCTCTCCCCGTGTTCTCTCTTCTGCAGAAGAGACATTGTCTGCTTTCCTGCTCCTTATAGACATGACCTCCAGAGCAGTCCTCACCCTGAGCGCCTGTCTGCCTGTGTCACACACCTAAAATGGGTGGCAGGTGGTTGAGTACAGTATTCCAGGTGTGGTTTGCCCAGGAAATGCACTCTTATTTCTTGTGATCAGGATTCTCCCAGCAATTCAGAGTTTTTGTTAATTCACCCCCTTTCAAAGAAGCTTATGCTCTTGGCTCATTGAACCTGTGAACAACCACATCCCTCAAATATTTAAAAGATAAGACTTACTAAGCAGATCTCATCCTGTCTTTACATGTGGGAAAAGGTTTTCATTTTGGTTTTAGCTCAGCTTAGGATCATGCTGTTCCTCTTAAATATTAGTGATTTGGGAACAAGGTAGAATTCATTTTGCATGTGTCATTTGCTTTTCTCTTCTTCCAGCTTTGAATTATCTGCAGGTTTTGTATTGGCCCTTCTATATATTCTTTCTGGTCATTGATAACGCTGTTGAGTAGACCAGAGCCAAGGATAGAGCTCTGTGAACTTTTGTGGACTTAATAAGCGCTCAGTACCAAGCATTTTAGTGTGATGCATACAGATGTATTTGAAAGGCTATAACAATAGTTATTCTGTTATTACTGTTAATAAAAACTAACCCATAGAAAACTTATTCTTAGCCAGGCACTACTATTCTGAGTACTTTATGTGTTTCATTTCATCTTTTACATCTGTGGTATTCCCCGACCTATCAGCCAAGGAGTAGATTGCAAAGGGAAGTGGGATTTGTTTGCACCATCTGTTCTCAGGGAACCCTTGTTGCCTCCCATTGCTGTCAGGGGAGGAGTTGTTTGGAGGAATTTCCTAACTTGAGGAATTGCTTCCCTGTCAGACTCTGGATTAACAGGGCATGATTTATGGAAGATATTCTTTCTTCCTTTTTAAAAGTTGAACCCTATTTATTCCTCCCAGGTCTTCTGAAATCTGTTATTCATGATTTTCCAAGTCAAGTAGCCAGCTACCATTGTGATATATCTAATCACATCTGTCATTTGAGTGTCAAGCACGAACTTACTAAAAATAGATATTTGCTGTTTTCTCACCTATCTGAAGTTTGGTTCTTTCTCTATGGTTGCTTAACCTTTCTTATTTTAAAAAAATAGGACATTTTTTTGAATTGAGTACTTTGATTTTCTCTTGGCCATCTCTTAAATTGCACTGTGTTCCCCCAAAAGACTGACTTTTCCCTTCTTTCTTTCTATTTTTGATGTAACTACTGCGAAGTCCTTTTGTTGCCTTTATCATTTTTCCTGCACCAAAACTGCTTCTAGCCTTAGTTTTCCTAATACACATTCATGTTCAGCTTACATTCTTGTGTTCTGCAGAAGAGCACACAGTGACTTCTTTACATTTATTGCTCATTTATCATAGAAATTGCTTCCAATTCCATATTTCTTTTTGAGTTCCCAGGAATGACAATGAAATCATACCTTTTTTCCCTGACATTTTTTAAAATATCTCTTTCCTAAAATGTAGGATGCCTATTTAACTGAGTTCATCATGCCCTCTCCTGTGGTGGCTACTCATTGTAATGCTAGATTATTTGGAAATGATAGGTTTCCATCACTTCTAAATCTGAATCAATTCTCCCTTGTTGATACTGCTTGTTAATACTATAAATTGCCATATTTCTGCTTTGTTATCCATAGGAATTCAGAAGGATTAACACACCCATGAATCGTAAATGATTTTTACCTTTCTCTTTCCAAAGGAAATCGTTGGTTGGTGAATAATTTCCATGTGTAGAGTCGAGTTTTATTGCTCTCATACTTCACACGCAGGGACCTATGCTCCATGGTGCTATGATTTATTAAAGGCAGTTACAAAAGAATAGCAGTTTCCTTAACTATGCAAACCACTGTCTTTGAAATGCAAATATACGATGAAGCTCAAATTACAAATTATACCCTTCTTGCTTTGTGCAGAGAAGAGATTGTCAAATGTTTTATCGTTCATGAGAAATGCTTTGTTTTATTCTACAGCCCATTGCAAAAAAAGTGTAGTGCCAAGGAGTTCAGCTTGATACAGGTTTTTCTAAACCCTTGCTCACCTATTTTTAATAGGTGAAAAGAGTTATCTATTAGAAAAGTAATACATGTTATTTGTACAGAGTTCAAATAATACACAGCCGTGTAAAGTGAAGGTCCACCGCTCCAGAGGACACCACTGTTGACAGTTTGCTTATATCCTCATGCTATCTTCTCCCTCTATTCCCCTTTTTCTTTCTCCTTCGTAACTTTCCTTGTCCTCTGTTCATCTTAGATAACCAACTCTGAATGTTGTTCACCAGAGTGAAGAGTGCATTTGTTACACACTTCTGAACTTTTGTGGTTTCTGTTATTTCATCAGGAAGAAGTAAACGGAGACAGTGGAGAAGCCGTCACAGCTGAGTTTGAAAACTCCAGTTGTGACGAAGCTGAAACTCTACGCAAAGGGACTGAACATCTTTCACTTAATGAAGTTGCCAGGAGTGATGAAGATGACAGCGAGTATGAGGACTGTCGGCAGGAGGAGGAGGAGGACTGGCAGACGTGCTCAGAAGATGGCAGCAGCCCCGACGAGCAGGCCCGCGGCCAGGATGGGAAGGAACGCTGTGCTGTGCGTTCTGAGGCGCGAGGAAGGAAAACCCCACAGAAGAGGCAGATCCACAATCTTAGCCACCTGGTATCGAAGCAGGAATTACTGGAGATCTTTAAGCAGCTACACTCTGGAAAGAAGGTGAAGAATGGACAACTTACTGTTGGACTGGTAAGATGAAATATGTCATAAAATTGTTCCGTGACGGTCTGTATTCCCCATCCTTTGGTAGCTACACTGGAACTCCAGAGATCAGTCAGGCCCTGGCGTCACAGGGAACATTGATGCCCTCTTGTTGCCCACGGGCATCCTGGGAGCAGACTGGGTGACAGGCAAAGCCCAACTCAAAGAACGAACTTTCTCAAGGCTTATATTGGTTACACCACTGTTCATATTAATTATCTTCTACAGTCTCCCAGTTCATCCCTACCTGTCAACGTCACTTACAAGAGATACTAGAATGAGAGCTTTCAGGGTTGTCTTCAGACTTCCAGTCCAATGTTCTTACCTTCAGATAGGCTTGTTAGATAGGGTAGGCTTTCGGCATCCTGTGATCCTTGCCAACTTATACTGTAAACATTCCTTCTGACACCCTTCTAGGTGGGCTACCCAAACGTTGGTAAGAGTTCGACAATCAACACCATCATGGGCAACAAGAAGGTGTCTGTGTCTGCCACGCCCGGTCACACCAAGCATTTTCAGGTATTTCTACAGCATCGGCCTCTGTATTTCCTTCTCCGCCAGTTCCTCCCTCTGGGTGTTTTCTGAAGTTCTTTGCCACTCTTGTGCTGCTCTTCTTTCCCTTCCTGTGCTGTATGCCCAGCATAAACCTCTTACTTGTCTTTCAGACTCTCTATGTGGAACCTGGCCTCTGCTTATGTGACTGCCCAGGCTTGGTGATGCCATCCTTTGTCTCTACCAAAGCCGAGATGATTTGCAGCGGAATCCTCCCGATTGACCAGATGAGAGATCACCTCCCACCTATATCACTAATATCCTCTGTGCTGTGCCAAAATTTTGGTTGTTATGTGTATATTAGGGCTTAAGAAAAATCTGGGTAATAGATAGGGGAGGAAAAAATAATCACTCTTTACATAGTTGTAAGGATTAGAAACAAAGACTCGGTGCTTTATGTCTGAATTAGGGTCATCTCACAAATCTATAGTGTATTTACATAAAAATGTGTCATCTTTAAGGTCTGTTTCAGAGATAATATTTTAACATTTTGAAAGGATACATTTGGAAGTGATCATTGTGCATAAGGTTGTGTTTAAAAGAGGGGAGAAAAGTCTTTTAAGGAATAGTCATACTTCTTTGGAGAGGTGAAAAGTTTTTTTGTCACAGGTGCTGAAATACCATGTTCTTAGAAGACACCAAGGGGAGGAGGAGGGGGTCAGTTCAAAGAAACGGATTCCTTGACAATCTTACATTTGCCAGAATATTCCAAGACGTGTTTTAGAAGCTACGTACGGCATTGACATCATAAAGCCTAGAGAAGATGAAGATCCCCAGCGACCTCCAACGTCAGAAGAACTGTTGACGGCTTATGGATGTGAGTTGTGATTTATTTTAAAACATGAACAAAAGATAATAGTATAGCTACTAAGAGAAATACTCTGCAAAGGTACAAGTTCAGAATTTTTCCTTAGCATTTGTCATGTCATCTTTCAGCCTTGATATTTTTGTTGTCCTGTTGGTCTTGCCCACCAAGTGGCCTCCAGGTAGCTGACTTGGTCCAGCAGTAAAGGAGGGAGAGCCGGCCACTGCCTGAGTGGTATTTTACGTCAGTGTTAAAGTGTTTTTTAGAGTTAGAGAAGGAGCTGCTCTGTATCCTTTGCCTCTTCCCCAGGTCTTCATCATAGAAATCAAGTGCCTGGGAGACACATCTTCCCAGGCTCTCTCAGGCCCTTTCCTATGGGAGGCCTAGGACTCAAGTGTAGACACAGGGCTTCTGATCTAAGGCTATGTCGGCTTTTTCTTTTTCTGCATGGGAATTATCTTTGTCTGTCATTTCTCCAATTCATTGTGATTTATTTACCTTAAACACAAGCTTTAAAGGTAATCTGGAAAGACGCATATCTACCTAAAGAAAAAGCGGTGTTAAAAAAATTTCCATGCATGTGTGGCTTGCCTTTGTAAGGAATTGCCCCCAGCAGGGAAAGAGTTCAGGTTGTTTGAGTATTTACTGGCAGAGAAAGGTGATTTGATATAAACCACACTTATATGGTTAAAATCAGACGTTGAATTTACTTTAGTTGAGCGACTTTAAAGAGGACGAATACTAAGCACTTGTTGCAAGACTGCTATAGTCACAAAATCACAGGCAAGAAGGGGCCTTAAAGATTCCCCCACCTCTCATCCCCCTTTTCTTAAGACAAGTAATCTGAAATCAGAGCATGAAATGACTTGCCCAAGGTGGTGTCTGGTCAGTGGCATAGCCTCAGTGAGAACCCAGATTTCCTAATCTAGACCTCTCTAGTGTGCTAGCCTGGAAGATGGGGAAAGGTAGACTTGCACTAAACTTTGCATCTGGTTTGATTTCCAGATAAAACTGAAAGAAATGTGAGTCTTTTAAGATTTTTCATCTGATTCTCTCTGATGAAATCAAAGAGAGTGAGGACAAAACCAGTTTGTAAAAACAGATGACTAAACATTCTTAAAATATTAGTGAAATTCAACATCTGTCCATATATTTGTTAGCCATTTGGTCTTCTGAGAATCACTTTTTTCTATGCATCATTTGTTTTTGTCATAATCATTTATAGGAGTTCTTTGTTACCTGTGCTGCAAATGTTTTTCCCACTGTTTATTTATGGTTTCTTTAGCCCTGTAGAAGTTAACGACTTTAATAAACAATGGTTTTTTTTTTGTTTTTTGGGGGGTGTTTTTTGGCTGCATTGTGTCTTTGCTGCTGCGCGCAGGCTTTTCCCTGGTTGAGGCGAGCGGGGGCTACTCTTCTTTGCGGTGCGCGGGCTTCTCGTTGCGGTGGCTTCTCTTGTGGAGCGTGGGCTCTAGGTGCACGGTCTTCAGTAGTTGCAGCGCACGGGCTCAGTAGTTGTGGCTCGTGGGCTCTAGAGCGCAGGCTCAGTAGTTGTGGCGCACGGGCTTAGTTGCTCCGTGGCATGTGGGATCTTCTGGGACCAGGGCTCAAACCCATGTACCCTGCATTGGTAGGCAGATTCTTAACCACTGTGCCACCAGCGAAGCCCAACAATGTTTTTCCTTCTTAGTTTTGTTGGGTTTGGTGTTTTACTTGGGAAAAACTATTTTACTGTAATCCTTTTTTTTTTTTTAATCTTTAGATTTTTTTTTCCTTTTCCTAAATGTATTTTTGTGTACGGTTATAACTATTGATACTTTCTTCTAAACTGAAGGAGCCAACATACAGCTAGTATGGGAGGGAACTGAGTTTTGATCCTGTCGGCCAAAGCTTGTGTTCTTACCCGCTGTGCTCTGCTACTCCCTTCTAATTGAGTTAGTAGTATTTTTATTTATTTATTTATTTTTGTGGTACGCGGGCCTCTCACTGTTGTGGCCTCTCCCGTTGCGGAGCACGGGCTCCGGACGCGCAGGCTCAGCGGCCATGGCTCACGGGCCCAGCCGCTCCACAGCATGTGGGATCTTCCCGGACCGGGGCACGAACCTGTGTCCCCTGCATCGGCAGGCGGACTCTCAACCACTGTGCCACCAGGGAAGCCCTTGAGTTAGTATTAAAAGGATCTTCGTTGTATGTTTGGGAAACTGAAAAAGGTGTAGACATATCATTAAATAAGAAAACTTGCTCTGTTGCTTTGGGTTTTGCTAATAATATTGACAACATAGCATTGTACAAGTAGCCTCCTGGAATCAATAATTAAAATCAGAGAGATAGAAGAAATGACTGGAGTAGAGAGAGGTTGAATGTGTCACAGCATGTTGCTAGGTGGTTGTCAGAAGATCAGATGTAACAATATAGTCTGTTCTCCTGGATTATCAGATGTTTTTGTAATGCTAACCAAAATATTTTCTACATTATTAGTTGATTTGTTTTTTTTTTAAGGTTAAGTAAGAATGCACAGTGTAATAACAGAAAAGGCTAGATTTCCATCACCTCAGTTGTCTTTGTTGTGATATTTTCTAACTTAGGTTTTGCAAAATTCATTTCTCCTCACAGGTATGCGAGGATTCATGACAGCACATGGACAGCCAGACCAACCTCGATCTGCACGCTACATCCTGAAGGATTATGTCAATGTAAGTGAACCCTGCTTCTTGTTCCTCTGGAATAAGTAGGTCTTCTTTCTCCACAGCGTATGTTTAGGGTAATGGCAACCAGCTGGGTTATAAAGGAGATATCTTCTCATTGATATTGTGCCGTAACTGGAATTATATTCTTGATCCAGGAGAGCTAGCGTCATATAACTCATAGAAGTGACTGACATAATATGAAAGAGATGAAGGTCTCTGAATACCTATTCGCAGTGAAGGTGATAAATTTATGTCTCCAGTTTTTCCATCTCCTCCAGCCCTTGGGTGTTCCTACTGCAGCTATATCACAGTATTCCTTGCAGTGTAGCTGTTTATATACCTGTCTTCCAACACTTGTCCAGTAACAATAATAATCATAGCTAACATTTATTCAAAGCTAGCCCTGCTAGGAATAGTTCTAAATGTTTTACATTTGTCATCTCATTAAAAATATGTAAGTCTTGGCTTCCCTGGTGGCACAGTGGTTGAGAGTCCGCCTGCTGATGCAGGGGACACGGGTTCGTGCCCCGGTCTGGGAAGATCCCACATGCCGCAAAGCAGCTAGGCCCATGAGCCATGGCCGCTGAGCCTGTGCGTCCGGAGCCTGTGCTCCGCAACGGGAGAGGCCACAACAGTGAGAGGCCCATGTACCGCAAAAAAAAAAAAAAAAAAAAATGTAAGTCTGTGAGGTATTATTCTCTTATTACAAGTGAGGACATGCTAAGTTTTGGGTTTCCTTCATCAGTAAAATAGGAATTAATAGTACCTATCCCATGAGATTATTATGGGAAATAAATGAGAACAGTGTATGGAGACACACGCACACACACACACACACACACGCACGCACGCACGCACGCACATCACTGAGCTCAGTGCCTGGCACTTAATTAGCCCCAATAGTTTTTATTTATTAAGCTACTTCTTTCCACAAAAAAGCTTTCCAGGGGCTTAATTGGTTGTGAGGATTTCACTTTATTCCGTCCTCTTCTCAATACACCATCAGCAGAGCTTGGAGCATAGAAAAAAGGGCAGCCATATTCTCTTTTTTTTAAATTCGGTAGGAAAACAGTTAATAGAATATTTGTATAGATGAATTATTTATTCATTTACCATTTGTAAAACTATGGAGGGTGGGGGAGATGCGTTAAAAACAACCACAGTTTTTAGAGTGTTTATGGTGGAAAGAGGAAACTTGGCACCCAGTGGACAACAGCAGCAGGCCCAGTGTCCCCATTAGTACAGCTACACTGTCCAACTACGTCCTGGATTTTGTTTTGGAAAATATTCTCTTAAGTATAATCATATACATGTACTGAAGAGTACGGTAAACAAGGTAAAAGGGGGCACAGGGAAGATTTCGTTCTTGTGTGGGAGCTGTGGGAAGAGGTAGGCCTCGAGAACACTAAGGATCATCAGCAGGGTGTAAGTAGGGACTCTCCAGTTGCAGTGACCAAAACTCAGCTCAGCTGTCAAAAGGCCGAAAGTTCCATCAGAGGGTGCACCGTGGAGAGGCCTCCTCTGTGGACTCTCACACAGATGGCCCTGAGGATGTGCTGTTACCATGCATGTTGTCTTTGCAGGGTAAACTCCTGTACTGTCATCCTCCTCCTGGAAGAGATCCTCTGACCTTTCAGTATCAACACCAGCGACTCCTAGAGAAAAAAGCAAATGGTGGGGAAATAAAAATGCAGCTGCGCAGAAATAAAAAAGCAAATCAGATTGAAAATGTAGTGGACAAAACTTTTTTCCATCAGGTAAGTTTTAAAGTTTTTTTTTTAACTTCTGATCCAGTACATTTTGTTTAAGAGCTTTATTGAAATAACATTCGCATACCATAAAATTCACACTTTTAAAATATACGTTTCAGTAGGTTATAGGATATTTGCAGAGTTATGTAACCATCACCACTCAATCCAGAAAGAAACCCTGTACCCATTAGCATTCACTCTCCACTCCCCTCTGTCCCCAACCCCTGCCAACCACTAAGCTACTTTCTCTATATAAAGATTTGTCTATTCTGGACGTTTCATGTAAATGGAATCATACTCTCTGTGATCCTTTGTGACTGGCTTCTTTAGCCTAATGGCTTCAAGGTTCACCCATGTATCAGTACTGTATTCCTTTTTATTGCCAAATAATATTCCATTGAATGGATAGACCACATTTTGTTTATCCATTTATCAGTTGTTGGACATTTGGGGTGTTTCCACTTTTTGTCTATTATGAATAATGCTGCTATGAACATTCATGTGCAAGTGTTTGTGTGGACATATATTTCATTTCTCTTGGATACATACATTAGGAGTGGGATTGCTGGGTCACGTGGGAACTCTAAGTTTAACAGTTGAGGTACTGCCAAACTTTCCAAAAGTGGCTGCACCATTTTACATCCCCATCAGCAATGTATGAGGGTTCTAATTTCTCCACATCCTTGCTAAACTACAGCAAAGCAGTGCTATTTAAGCTGGACTTTGAGGAACGAATAAAAATGTGTCAGTTGGAAGAAGCGGTGAGGGCCAGATTTCCAGGCAGAAGGAGTAGCATGAACGAAGGCAAAAAGAGGTGAGAGTGGACTTCTTCAGTAAAGAGCCCATGTTGTAGGTGGCCTTGTGTGCCACGTGAGGGAATATGAACTTGATTCCCCAGGCCACAGGCGGCCATCAGAGATCTGTGAGGACAGGACTAGAGAGATACAGACTAGAGAACTCTGATAGAAATGTGCACACTGGATTTGAGGAGTCTTGCAGTGAAAGTGAAAGTCCAGTGAAAGCTGAGGAACACCTGGGTTAGAGCAGTGGGGATGGAGAAGAGGGGGGAAGATGTACAAAGTTCTTGAGAATGGAATCCACAGAACTTAGTGCCTGGCTGTATGTGATAGATAAGGAAGACAGAGTGTGTGCCATCTTCAGGGCTGGGCAGATTCTTATACCACTGGCCGAAATAAAGAATGGAGAGTCAGCTTCTAACTAACTTTGGGTTGTGGCCGGTTGAAGTTTGATATCAAGATAGAGATTTCCAGAAAATAGCTGGTATTGAGCCTAGTTATAGATGTTGTTTGAAGCCATGGACTAAACAAAGTTGAGGACAAAGAGAATGGAGTGAAGACAAAACACTGAGAAACTTATTAAGGAATGGGGAGAGAAAGAGGATCAGTGAGAGATGGAAGTCCACTCTCTTGGAGTTCTCCATAAGCAATCCTGTGCATATCCTGTAACGGAGACTGCTGACATTGCCAATAATATTTTCTCTTATTTCCTAGGAAAATGTGAGAGCTTTGACCAAAGGAGTCCAGGCTGTGATGGGCTACAAGCCTGGGAGTGGCCTGGTGACGGCAGCTACCGTGAGCTCTGAGACGGGGGCTGGGAAGCCCTGGAAAAAACATGGCAACAGAAATAAAAAAGAGAAAAGTCGTAGACTCTATAAGCACCTGGATACGTGAATTTGGCCTGCAACAGAAGTAGCATCTGCACTGTGCATCTGTGGTGCGATAGGGTGGACCCTGCCCTTGTGATTCACACCCAACAGCTGATATGAAGACCGGGGGGCTCCTCAGAGCACCAACTCCAATTAACAGGGTCGTCTTGGAGCCCCAGAAACCTGTTCCTGTAGGAGGCTGAATCTGAGATGAGGCAATAAATGATGTATGTTTATTTGTGTAAACATACATACAAATGCATAGTAATTTGTAAACTGGGGATTTTTTGAAGAAATATTAAAATTAAATTGCCACATGGATTTTTTATTTGTTTGTGTAGCTACACTGCAATTTGGACATTTCACATTATTTAAACAATTTTAATTTACTAAAACATGCTGGGATTTTAGATGGATTTTTGAGTACATTATGAGATTTGTGATTCTCCATCTCACACACATACCCAACACACCCCTAATATGGCGGAAGGCATATCAGATCTTGGAATAGGGGCTAGCACAGGTGATTTTTAAAAGCCCTTGAAGAGCATAATCCTCTGTTGAAAGTCACCGTGAGTCTCTTCCCCAGAGGGGAGCGTGGGTTTTTCTATAGCCAAACCCACAGCGAGTGAGAAAAGTAGCAGTTAAGCAGCTGGTTCTTGTTTTAGGTGTAGGGATCCTTGATGTCCTTAGCACTTAGGACCATCAGGAGTAGTTGACCAACAAGGGCAGTTGACCTTTTACAATCACCTTTATAATACACTATGGCTGCTTCAGCCTCTCACTTCTTTACTTTTGTCTCTCTTTCTCTCTGAGCCTCATTATTCCCTTAATTCAGATCCTTACCTTGTTCTGTGTCATAGATATTTTTGGAAATCTAATGGAAGTTATAAATGCTTTCTCCAGAAAAATGCACATTCCCACCTACACAATTTTGCAAAATGTATCAGAACATTCACAGGTCCCCAAAGTTCATGAATTCACTGTTAAGAAGCCTTGCCTTGGGAATTCCCTGGTGGTCCAGTGGTTAGGACTCTGCTTTCACTGCCAAGGGCCTGGGTTCTATCCCTGGTGGGGGAACTAAGATCCTGCAAGCCATGAGGTGTGGCCAAAAAAAAAAAGTTAAAAAAAAATTTTTTTAAAGAAGCCTTGCCTTTAACTGACCTTAATGTATTTGGTATATTTGAAAATTGTTATATGTGGGAAACTAAAAATTTTTGTTCATTAATAAGTATTCATTCACCAAATTTTAATTTTGATGAAGTCCAAATTTATCTTTTTTTGCTGTGGTTGCTTGTGCTTTGGGTATTATAATTAAGAAAGTATTGGCGAATAAAAGGTTACTAAGATTTACTCCTGTGTTTTTTCCCAAGAGTTTTAGGGTTTTAGCTCTTAAATTTAGGTCTTTGGGCCAGAGTTGATTTTTGTATATGGTGTGAGGTAGGGGACAAACCAACTTCATTCTTTTGCATGTGGACATCCAGTAGTCCCAACACCATTTGTTGAAAAGACTAGCCCTTCCCCATTGAATTATTTTGATAACCCTGTCAAAAGTCAAACATAAATGTGAGGACTTATTCCTTGATGTATGCCTTTGATATTTAACATTCATGGGTGTGTAACAGTTGTGAAGAGTATCTGACTCAATTTCCTAGCACGTATTGCTGGTAAGAGATGATGTCTGTGCAGATGCCCCACCCACTCCACATCCCTTAGCCTAATTGGAGTTCGCCTGCAGCCCAATACACGGTTCCTGTGCAGGCTCACAGCTTTCCACAAGCCCTGTGTTTTCTGCTTTCCCACCTGAGGACTTTTTCTGCACCCCAGGAGCTTGCTCAGCCTGCACACAGGGCAGTCTAGAAGGGCTGGGGGCTTAACACTCCCTGGGGTAACCCCCAACCAGTAAGGAATGGGGGCCAGTTGGTAAGCACCCCAGCTTCCCTTTCACCCAATGTGTACATTCTACATGTTCATCCTCAGTGGAACTGAGCCACGCTCGCCCACGGCTAAAACTGTCTCATTAACTCTCCTTTTCTCCCTTCCCGGTCTCACTTTCTCTTTCTCATTTCTGCTTCACGGAAGTGCCACCCAAATAAACTAACTGAACCTAAGTCTTTGTTTACAGTCTGAGGAACCCAAACTAGGACACCACGAAAAGGGAATTTCTATTTTCACCTTTGCTTCTGCCCAGAATATGTCTCGTTAAGCATCCTCGCAATTTTTATTTTTAAGTATTCTCACCCTTGTTTTACAGGTTAGTACTTAAATTTACGAAGTGCAGTCATTATCATTATCACATTATCAAATTCTTTGTTTCAAATCTTTTTTCCAATATTTAATTACACGGACTATGCCACCCTTTTCAAGTAGAACCTGCTATACACCTGTCATCTGTTTACTTTTCAGGAAATTAGAAAGAAGTGTGGTTTCTCTCAAGAAACCAATAGCAGCGCATGTTTTCTTGGTGGGGAACCAGGAAAAATTCGGCAGCAAGCCAGAAATCTACTTACTGCCACCTTGTTTTACCAGCCTTTTCCCATCTTCGGTCTTTGTGGAGAAGTGAGGAAAATCGTTTTAAATTTCCACCCTTAACAACCATTTGTTGTCTGTTGTGTTCAACGTACTGTGTACCAGGTGAGGGTGAGAGGCCCTACAGAAAGGAAAAATGGTGCTTTCAAAAGTTTCCACTTCCCTGGTGGTCCAGTGGTTAAGAATCCGCCTTCCAATGCAGGGGACGAAGGTTCGATCCCTGTTTGGGGAATGAAGATCCTACATGGATGCCGCAGATAAGCTTGCGTGCTCTAGAGCCCATGCGCCGCAACGATGCCGCCAAATAAATAGTTTTTTTAAAAAGTCTCCAGTATAAAGAGGAAACAACAGCCATTTTGAGCAATTTAAAAACAAAAGGCAGGGACTTCCCTGGTGGCGCAGTGGTTGGGAGTCCGCCTGCCGATGCAGGGGACACGGGTTAGTGCCCCGGTCCGGGAAGATCCCACGTGCCGCAGAGCGGCTGGGCCCATGAGCCATGGCCGCTGGGCCTGCGCGTCCGGAGCCTGTGCTCCGCGGTGGGAGAGGCCACGGTAGTGGGAGGCCTGCGTACAGCAAAAAAAAAAAAAAAAGGCATTATGTTAGCAAAAAGTAGACCCTCAATAAAATTTTTAAATGTTTTATTGAAGTGCAATATGTATACAGAAAGTGCACAATCATAAGTGTACAGATAGCTGAATTTTCACAAGCAACACATTGATGCAGCCAGCACCCTGATGCAGGCACAGAGCGTGACCAGCACCCACCTAACCGCTGTTCTAACCTTTTCGCCTCACTTTATATTACATAGAAACAGAATCAATGGTATATACCCTTACGTATCTCACTTTTTTAATCAGGGCTTGTGAGATTCGTCCATATTCTCACCTGTAATCGTAAATCGTTCATTCTCATTGCCAAATAGTATTCTATGGTGTGAATATATCACAATTTATCTGTTTTATTATTGGTGGACTTGTAGAGGTTTCTCAGGTTTGGGATTTTTTAAATTTTTCAATTAATAAACTTTATTATTTAGACAAGTTGTAGGCTCACAGCAAAATTATGCAGAAAGTACAGAGAGTTCCCATTTACCCCCAGTCCCCCCCACACACAGAGCCTCCCCTACTGTCAACATCCCATACCACAGTGCCTCATTTGTTACAATGGATGAACCTACAGTAACACACCCTTATCACCCAATGGGTTTTGGTTTTTTAAAATAGTGCTGCCATGGATGTTGTAATACAGTGCCGTTCAACAGAACTTTCTGCTATAATGGAAATGTTCTATAATTGGTGCTGTCCAGTACGTAACTCCAGCCATATGTGACTATTAAGCACTTAAAGTGTGGCTAGTGACATCTTCAGAAGTTAACTGCTAAAGGTAATGACTGTTAACTCCTGCCTGACCCAACAATCAAAGGTCAGTATGATGAGATTTTTTTCAGAGTTGGGGGAGAATAAGGGTAAATTTCACATTTATAATTTATACATCTTGTCCACTTCTAAAGTAGGCAACACACAGTATTAAAACACTTATAATCTTTTGGATTATAAACCATTGAGTTTTTTAAAAAAGGATTTTTGAACCCATAGTAATATTCAAAAAAGGGAGAGGAAGGGAATCTTTTTTACAAAAGAACCCCAGGGAGAAAATGTAGACGGAATGATAGGATCATCATTTTGTAACCATCAACGAAATCAAGGATTCAGACAAGATCACCAACGGATGCTGAAAGCACTGAGTGAAAGGTCGTTGTGGAACTGGATAGTCACACCCCTCTAAGTATCACCCACCCTTACTTATTAAATTCAAAGGGAAAGTGCTTTCTACAACCTGGCAGCCACTACGTTAAACAAGTGATCAAACTCAGCATCACCCGTGGAACTCCAGCCTGGCATTCTGCACCCCCAATGCAGTGTATTAGGGAGTACACGACATCACCTTGTACTGCTTTTGCAAAAGCATTTAACCTCAATATAATCACGAGGAAACAACTAGATGAATTCCACATTTGGGACAATCTATAAAACAAGGGACCGGGGCTAAAGAGACACACAGATAAATGAGTGAATCCTAAACTGAAAAAAAAAAAAAGATCGGGCTTCCCTGGTGGCGCAGTGGTTGAGAGTCCGCCTGCCAATGCAGGGGACATGGGTTTGTGCCCCGGTCCGGGAAAATCCCACATGCCGCGGAGCAGCTGGGCCCGTGAGCCATGGCCGCTGAGCCTGAGCGTCCGGAGCCTGTGCTCCGCAACGGGAGAGGCCACAATAGTGAGAGGCCCGCGTACCGCAAAAAAAAAAAATCAACTACATTACTGGACATTATTGGAACAACTGAGCAAATTTTAATATGGATTGCATTTTTTTCTTCCAGTTTTATTGAGATATAATTGACATACAGCACTATGTAAGTTTAAGGTGTACAGCGTAATGATTTGATTTACATGCATCATGAAGTGGTTCTCACAGTAAGTTTAGTGAACGTCCATCACCTCATATAGGTATAAAATTAAAGAAATAGAAAAAATTGTTTTCCTTGTGATGAGAATTCTTATGATTTACTCTCTTAACAATTTTCATATATAACATACAGCAGTGTTCATGATATTCATCATGTTGTACATCACACCCCTGGTACTTATGTATCTTATAACAGGAAGTTGGTACTTTTCGACCACCTTCATCCACTTCCCCTCCCCCACCCCATCCCCGGATTACATATTAGATAAGATTATTGTATCAGTGCAATAGAAGTGTGGTTCTGAGGAGACTATCCTTGGAGAAACATGCTGATGCATATTAAGGGTAAAATGTCATGATACCTGCAATTTCAAATGGCTCCAAGTGGAGACAGAGAGACAAAACAGATGTGGCAAAATGTTAACAGTTGGTGAATCTAGGTAGGTATTCTTTCACCTTTCTGTAGTTTTGAAATTTTTCAAAATAAAAAATTGGGGAGTGAGGGGTTGTAAGAGTTGACAGTTAAATACCATAAGGGCTCAGGAGCCATTCAGAAGCACAGACGAAATTGTACCAGAAGACTACAGAATCTAACAGTTACCACGATTAACAGAAACATGCAGAGCTTCTGTCTTTACTCTTTGCCTTTGCTGGCTTTTAGGCAGGGTGGTTATCCAGCTCCCATACTGGCATGTAGGAACTTAGCAGGATGCTGGGTGCTTTCTGAATGGCAAACGGCAGTGAGAACTTACATTTCTTTTAAATAATTATCTCAATGCAAATATTCAAGTACTGAATTCGCTTTAAGAGGTGAGTTGCCGGACTTCCCTCGTGGCACAGTGGTTAAGAAGCCACCTGCCAGTGCAGGGGACATGGGTTCGAGCCCTGGCCCGGGAAGATCCCACATGCCGCTGAGAAGCTAAGCCCGTGAGCCCCAACTATTGAGCCCGCGCCCTTAGAGCGCATGTTCCGCAAAAAGAGAAGCCACTGCAGTAAGAAGCCCGTGCACCGCAACAAAGTGTAGGCCCTGCTCACTGCAACTAGAGAAAGCCCTCGCAGCAACGAAGACCCAACGCAGCCAAAAATAAATACATTAATTAATTAATTTTTTTAAAGGTGAGTTGCCTTGCTTTAAAGCCCCTTTAAAAAAGGACTTTCCTTGATGTAACATCTCAATATCTGTCCGTTCCATTAGCCCTTGCCTAGCTTCTGAGTGACACGCAGGAAGTGACTTTCAGCAATCAGATGTTACGAGGAACTTGAGGGGAAAAAGGTGAAGAAACCCTCACAAGATCCTACAGTGTGTTGATGACAGAGTTTTAAATAGAACCCAGGACCCCAACAGTCCTACCACCTGCTTCAATCACAACACTCCAACTTGTCCACAACGGGACTGATTAAGATTTGGAAAGGCCAGGATAAACAACAAAGTCCTACTGTCTAGCACAAGGAACTATATTCAGTATCCTGTGATAAACCACAATGGAAAAGAATATGAAAAAGAATATATATGTATAACTGAGTCACTTTGCTGTACAGCAGAAATTAACACAACGTTGTAAATCAACTCTATTTCAATAAATTTTTTTAAAAGATTTGGAAGAGTCAGTATTGCATTCTCTTAGAATTAACTTCTCTGTATTTATAGCAGGTAAAACAAACTGATGCAGAACTTTTTTTTTTTTAAACATGAGGGTTGAACATTGAGTGATAAGTTAACTCAGGGAGAAATACATAGGAACTAAGAGAGGAATTCTCATCCTCATTGTACTCTTATTCTAGGACAACTCTTTTTTTTTTAATTAGTTTCTGCTTTATAACAAAGTGAATCAGTTATACATATACATCTGTTCCCATATCCCTTCCCTCTTTTTTTAAAATGTTGTTTGAGGAGTAGCCCCAAGCCCTTCCTCTCAATAATGCGTTTTAAAGAACACTGGCAGGAGGCAATGTGTCCTCAGAAGAGAAAAGCTGTTGAGCTGCTAGCCTGTCCCAGCCACCACCACAAGTGGCTGGGATTTGCGGCCTGATTGGCCACCCATTCCTCAGAAATGCCCAGCCCACTGCAGCCCTTCCTTCATCAGGATAATGCCGACGGGCGCGGTGCCTCTACCAACAGGACAAGTTTACGAGCTGTGAGGGAGGACGTGTGTTATGATCCTCTTGTTAGTTTTTCTTTCTGGCAAACTCTGGACCATGGCCAAAAAAACATTCTCTTCTGGGCCTTGGAGGAGCCTGGTAAAGGAACTGAGACACTTCCTGAGGGCGGATCAGGTGGAGAGCCCTATGGAAGGTACTGGAAGAATTTGGGAGGGGTCCTAATGGTAGGGAGGGAGTTGGTTAGAATGCATCATCCTAAGTGTTCCCTTCAGGATGAAGTCCTGGCTCCTTCAGGACCGGACCATCTGCCCCTCTCACCCATCTCCCCTCGCGGCAGAACCACTGCTGTTTCCTGTGCCCATAGGCCAGCTCTTCCCACCTCCAGGAGCACCTTTGAAGGACTGGTGCCATGGCCTTGCCACCAAAAGCAAACATTCTCCAAAGCCCAGCTCATGCGCTTCTGGAAAGCCTTCCCCAATGTACCCACACATGCAATGTTAGGTATCACCTAAGCATTTTCTTTCTTTTTTTTTTTTTTTAACATCTTTATTGGAGTATAATTGTTTTACAATGGTGTGTTAGTTTCTGCTGTATAACAAAGTGAATCAGCTGTATGTATACTTATATCCCATATCCCCTCCCTCTTGCGTCTCCCTCCCACCCTCCCTATCCCACCCCTCTAGGTGGTCACAAAGCACAGAGCTGATCTCCCTGTGCCATGCAGCTGCTTCCCACTAGCCATCTATTTTACATCTGGTAGTGTATATAAGTCAATGCCACTCTCTCACTTCAGCCCAGCTTACCCTTCCCTCTCCCCGTGTCCTCAAGTCCATTCTCTACATCTGCGTCTTTATTCCTGTCCTGTCCCTAGGTTCTTCAGAACCATTTTGGATTGGAAGAATCAACATTGTGAAAGTGACTATACTACCCAAAGCATTTTCAATATGTTCTTAAGTACATATCACATTTCTTTGGCCTGTTTAAAAATCAATATTTTCACTCTGTAAATATTTTTCTAACTATGTGCCAGGCACTGAGCTGGGGAGACAGGTAGGAACTAACCAACCCCGGCTGCAAGGTGCTCACAGCCTGGTAGAAAGACAACACTCATGGCACTTGAGAGGCACCCTAACAGAGGAGGAGAGCAGGCACCTACCCCCTCAGGACCAGGGCGCCCAATCACCTTCCTAGGGAAGACCACCGGTGGAGCAGCTTTGGGAAGGAAAATCACCCAGTTTGAGGTTAGACGTGCTCAATTAAGACATGCAAGACATGTCACGCATAGGCAGTTGCATATGTGAGTCTAAAGTTTGGGAGCTCTGAGCTGCAGATAACTCACTCGGGAGGCACAAGCACAGAAGACAGATGCTCCTGGAATGTAGTGGGGAAGGGAAGAGAGCTAAGAACTGAGCTCTGTGTCTCCCTCCATTGTTGATCTTCCTTTTCACATTGTCTTTATACCTCTTTTTTTTAGTGGATCTGAGGTTCTTCCTAGGAAGGACAATAACAATAATAATTGCCACTGTTGACATGTGCCAGATGCTTTATCTGCAGGATGTCTAATAATCACAGTAACTCTGTGATAGGTACTCCTATTCTCAGTTTACAGGTAAAAATACTCCCGTGCAGAGAGAATCAGTGCTTCGCCCCAATCACACCTGCAAGGACGCAGAGTGAGAATTCCAGTCAAGATTCTCCAAAGCCCACGTCTTCCCACTGCATCGTCCAATGAGCCAAGATACACAGACTGGGAACAGCTCCCCGCAGCTTCTCCAGCCCCACTGAGGGCCATCTCATAACCTAGTGTGTCTCATAAGAATCTCCTAAGAAGGGACTTCCCTGGTGGCGCAGTGGTTAAGAATCTGCCTGCTAATGCAGGGGACATGGGTTCGAGCCCTGGTCCGGGAAGATCCCACATGCTGTGGAGCAACTAAAACCATGCACCACAACTACTGAGCCTACGTCCTAGAGCCCGCGAGCCACAACTCCTGAGCCCGCATGCCACAACTACTGAAGCCTGCGTGCCTAGAACCTGTGCTCTGCAACAAGAGAAGCCACCGCAATAAGAAGCCTGCATGCTGCAACGAAGAGTAGCCCCCGCTCACCACAACTAGAGAAAGCCCGCATGCAGCAATGAAGACCCAATGCAGCCAAAAATAAATAAATAAAATAAATAAATTTTAAAAAAAAGAATCTCCTAAGAAGCTTGGGCAAAGCAGTGTAGTTGGCAAAGCAGTGTAGTTGACTAAATAATGGCCCCCAAAGATTTCAAGTCCTAATCCTCGGAACCTGTAAATGTTACCTTATGTGGAAAAGGGGTCTTTGCAGACGTGATTAAGTTAAAGAACTTGAGACAGGAAGATTATCTGAGTAGGCCACAAATGCAATCTTTATAAGAAAGGCAGAGGGAGATTTAACACACAGAAGGGGAGAAGGCAATATAGCCACGGAGGCAGGAGGCAGAGAATGATCAGAGAGATGCAGCCATAAGGCAAGGAACGCTGGCAGCCACCAGAAGCTGGAAGAGGCAGGGTAAGAAACTTCTCCCCCAGAGCTGCCATGGAGAGGCAGCCCAGCCAAGACCTTGATTTTGGTCCAGTGAAAACTGATTTCAGACTTTTGGCCTCCAGAACTGAGGAAATACATTTTTGTTTCTTTAAACCACTGCATTTGTGGTGATTTGTTTCAGCAACTGCAGGAAACGAATCCACATAGATTCCAAGGACACATGCCCAGGGAGTTGGATTTAGTAGGTCTGCTTTTTGACAGGCAGCCAGGGTGATTCTGATACCAACAATCTGTGGGCCACACTGCCTCAACTGCTCAGGCAGGGTACCTGTAGGACTTAAACCCTTAAACTAGGGATTTTTAGTCTGGGTCTATTCTGCTATGGAATCCATAGTTGAATTTCAGGGGTTCCATAAATTCCTTAAGATTATATGAGAAACTGTGTGTGGGTGTGCACACAAGTTCATAGTTTCATATTTTTCAGGGATGAGGTTTTCTTCGGATTCTCAGAGGAGTCACAGAAAAGGTGGAGAATTAACTACTAATTTAAGAAAAAGACGTTAATGTGTGTAAACCTGGTCCAAGGTGGGCGAGGAGGATTGGCCAAGCAGGGTTCTTAGTTCCCCGACCAGGGATCGAACTGGGGCCATGGCAGTGAAAGCACCGAGTTCTAACCACTGGACCACCAGGGAATTCCCTGAAGCAACTTTTATTTATTTATTTATTTTTTCGGCTGCACGGTGCAGCTTGTGGGATCTCAGTTCCCCGACCAGGGATTGAACCCGTGTGCCCAGCATTGGAAGCATGGGGCCTTAACCACTGGACAGCCAGGGAAGTCCCCGCAACTTTTAAATTAGGCCCACCTCCCCAGGGTCTATGCTGAGCCTGAGAGAGAAGGAAACCGTAACAAAGATTGAATCAAATTAAATAGTGGTATCTTCAAGTCAAAACAAAACTGAGAGCATAAGGCAAACTTAGGGCCTGGTGAGAGAGTGACACAAGATTGTGGGCTGTGTCCTCACTTCAGCGAGATAATTAGTGGAATAGATTATCTTTGGATAGGACTGCCTTTGGGAGCAGTACGTAGACAGCATCACTAGAGGAACCCAGGATCTAGGCAGTCACCGGTCAGCACCCAGAGGAGAGCAAGGCAGAGATGACCATTTGTAAGCACAGAGGACAAACAACGGAAGAGGGAAGAGCCTGAAAAGAACCAGAAGGCAAAAACAAAGAAGAAAAAAAAAAAAAAAGAATCAGAAGGCAGAGGTTTCAGACTAGGAACATCTTTTGTTTATACACTATGAGAAACTTGGGTTACATATATTTTTCCTTTTAATTTAACCCTTTAATCTTGTCTTAGTTGGCATGAATTTTATATCAATTTATCTTAATCATTTTACTAGTTGAATTTTGGCCCTTTTTGTTTAATAACATATTTTAATTTTATCTTTATTTGCTCGATTGCCTGTTTAATATCTCTCTCTTTTCTACTGGACTGTAAATTCCACTGAGGTAGAAAACATCTGTTTTTCTGAACAATGTGTCCCCCGCTCCTAGCACAATGCCTGACAGATAGTGTTTTATTTCTCCCACGTGTGGTCATAACTTTTAAAAATGAATGAACCAATAAAGTAGTGTAGCCCCTTTGGAAAAGAGTCCAGTAGTTCCTCGAAACTTGAAACACAGAGTTACCATGGGACCCAGCAATTCCACTTCTAGGTATGTGACCAAGAGGACTGAAAACCTATGTCCACACAAAAACTTGTAGACAAATGTTCACAGCAGCATTATTCATAACAGCCAAAAAGTGGAAACAACCCAAATGTCCATCAACTGATGAGAAGATAAATAAATGTGGTACAACCATACAATGGATTATTTTTCAGCCATAAAAATAACATATGGATACATGCTACAACATGGATGATGCTTAAAAACATTATGCTAAGTGAAAGAAGTCAGTCACAGAAAGGTCACTATTGGATGATTCCATTTATAAGGAATATCCAGCATAGGCAGCTCCATAGAGACAGAGGTAGATGTGTGGTTGCCTAGGGCTGGGAGTGCTTGAGAGGGGTGGAGAGTAACTGCTAGTAGCTACTAGGTTTTTTGGCAGGTAATGAAAATGTTCTAAAATTAGATAATGGTGGTGGCTGCACAACTCTGTGGATATATTAAAAACCACTGAATTGTACACTTTAAATGGGTGAATTTTATGATATATGAATGGGATCTCGGTAAAGCTATTTTTAAAAATAAAAAAAAGAAATGATATAGTCATGTCCTTTAAGAAAAGTTATTAAAATCAACAAGGAAAAATTTAAATCATAATAATAGTTTGTTTTCAAGAACAATAGCCCTGTGTACTTGAACTGATGGCAGTGTGGCTGGATGGGAGGGGACAGATTGCAAAAATCACGGGGCTCCCTGGCTGCGGGGGTCGCGGGGTAAGTGGACTTCGCCTCTAGAGCCTGGCTTGGGCAACGGAGCAGGGACACAGGGTGCAGCTCCAGCCTCAGAAAAGAGCGAGGGAGGATGCAGAGGGGCGCGTTTGATTCCTCCTTCTTGGCCTCCCACAGCACCCTTTGTGCTGTGCCATTTTAACGATCTGGACCAAGCCCCACTCATCGCGGGATCCCCAGCGCCAAGTATGTATTGTTTGACTCAGGAAATATGGCGGGTTAACGAACGGACGAGGTGCCTCACAGTGCGCCGGCAGGTCACTGTATTCCGCTCTGGCCGCCGGGTTTGGGGGTGCGTGACAGCGAAGGGGTCCGCGGGAGCCATGCTGCCGCTGTCTGGGGGGCGTGGGGCGCCGCCTTTGTGCAGAGGCTGCTCCCGGCTTCCGCCACTGGGGGGCGGCCTCCCGCCCGCCGACCCCCGACAATAGCGCGAGGGGTGGGGAGCCGCGCGTTCCCGGAAACTTTTCCCTCGAGTCTTGACCGCCGCCGCCCGCCCCCGGGAGCGCGGAGCTGGGCGCGCCCATCTCCGGCCTGCGGTCGGCGCGCTCGGCTGGGACCGCCGCGAAGGAACAGAATCGGAGAAGGGGACGCGCGGGGAGGCAGCGCCCGGGGCGGCGGGCAGCGGGGGGAGGCTGCGTGCGGGTCCCCGGCCAGGCGGAGGCGCGGGCACCGGGCCAGGCGGAGCCGAGACAGCCATGGGGGAGGCGCCCAGCCCCGCGCCCGCGCTCTGGGACTGGGACTACCTGGACCACTGCTTCGCCCGCCACCGTGTCTGCATCTCCTTCGGCCTGTGGATCTGCGCCTTTTCCTGCTGGATCGCCGTCCACGCGCTGTAATGGGGACTGGGGCCGGGCGGCGTCAGGGCGGGGACCGGGGCGGCCGCGGGGGGAAATGGGGCGCTGCCCCCTGCTAACTCGCGCTTGGAAACCTAGAGGGAAGGGGGCAGAAAGGGAGGATGCAGGAGGCAGCACAATTGCAGGGTCAAGAGGAATATTTTGCTGTAGACTGAAATCAGATACTTCTTTCCGGATTCCACGCACAAGGAGGCTGGGCTGGGAGCCAGCAGGAGGATGCTGGGTGGTGCAGTGGACGGGGCCGTGGACTGGAAGCAGCCAGTCCTGGGTTCTAGTGTCAACCTTTCCCCGTTTACTGGCCGTGTGAGCTGGGCGAGCTATAAGATCCCTGGGGCTCGTTTTACTCAGGTAAATTGGGATGATAGCACATAGGACGGCTGGGAGGATCAAACAGTACTGGTGAAGCTCTTACTAAGTGCTCATTAAACAGCATTCTTATTGCTCCAACACTGCCATCAACCCTTGGCGGAGGACAAGGGCCTTGGACGAGTCTCTCAATGTTTCTGGCCTCAATTTACTGGCCCTCTTAGCTGAGAAGAGGGGAGGCTACTATCCGACTCTGGCCACAGACTTTGCCCTGGTCTGTCCGACACCTGGAGTGTTTTGGCCAAGTGGTCCCCATAACCTGGGTTCTAAGGGTGAAGTCTGGCTAAAGATGGTCTCCAGATCTTCTGCCACCCTGTCCCAAGCTCTGGAGGATGGTGCCACCCACGTATTCCCTGGTAGGGGAGAAGGACCACCCCTGAGGGAGGCTGACACCGGCTCACCTTTGACAGGCAATCATGTTCCCCTCAGGCATTTGACGCTGGGGGAGAGATTCTGCAGCCCCACTGCCCAGTCCCTGGAATATGAATAAGAAGACACTTAGAACAGTTACTGAGGGCCTAGTGCTGCGTTAACTCACTGATCCCTGCCACAGCCCCATGGGGTAGGGACTGTCATTGACCCCGCTTAGATGAGAAGCCTGAGCTGCTGAGAGGTTAACTAACTTGCCTGAGTAAATGGGGAGAACCGAAATCCCAGAACCTACTAGAAAGGGGCAGGCTTGTGAGGTAAACTACCCAGATCAGAGGATGGGAACTAACAAGGCACTTTATGTGCATTATCTCACTTGTCCCTCACCGCCACCCTCTAAAGCCAGTATTATTAGACGTCTTACCCTCCAGGAACGAAGGCTTGGAGAGGTTAAGGAGCTCCCTCGAGAATGCCCAGTGGCCAGGCTGAGAGCACAGCCTCTGCCTTTTCGCCTTGCCTCAGCTGTGTGGGGACTGGGTCAGAGTCAGCCCGAGATCCCTGACCCCTGAGAGCTGGGGAAGTGGCCGAAGAGCCGCAGGGCACACGCAGAGCCGCCGCACGTGAAGCAGAAGGCCTGCCGTTAACTCACCTTTCACCATAGACCTCAGTTTTCTCCTTTCTCAAATGGGAGGGTTGAAATGAATTATTTCTTTTTTAAAATAAATTTATTTATTTATATATTTATTTTTCTGGCTGTGTTGGGTCTTGGTTGCTGCGCGCGGGCTTTCTCTAGTTGCGGTGAGTGGGGGCTACTCTTCGTTGTGGTGCGCGGGCTTCTCATGGTGGTGGCTTCTCTTGTTGCAGAGCACGGGCTCCAGGCACGCAAGCCTCAGCAGTTGTGGCACGCGGGCTCAGTAGTTGTGGCTCGCGGGTTCTAGAGCACTGGCTCAGTAGTTGTGGTGCACGGGCTTAGTTGCTCCGTGGCATGTGGGATCTTCCCGGACCAGGGCTCGAACCCGTGTCCCCTGCATTGGCAGGCGGCTTCTTAACCACTGCGCCACCAGGGAAGCCCTAAATGAATTATTTCTAATTTGGGTCCAACTCAGAGAGTCTCTAATGTAAGAGTCTTCACTCCTGGGCCTTGAAACAGTTTCAGGACCCAAATTAACAGCTGGTGTTCCCACTGTGAGCTTTGGGCTTCGGCCGGCCGGTCGGGGAATGTTTGGGAGCCCAATGGCCTTCTGTCCTCACTCATTAGTCCCAAGGGCTGATGCTCAGAACCAGCCAAATGGTCCTAATGATGTAGAGTGAGTACCACCCTGTGGTTAAAGGAAGTGAGACCAGAGCTGCAATCATGCCTCAGTTTCTCCATAGAAATGGAGCAAGGAAACATCTAGAACAAAGTATTTCCAAGATCCGATCAATGATGCTGACAGAGAGACATCTGGCCCCTTCCAGTCTGTCCTGCCTACCTGCACTTGTTCCTGGGGGTGGAGAGCGGGCAGTAAGGGAGAGAAGCCAGCAGTGGGGCCCCTAGGGGGAGGTCAGCCCAAAGCGCCGTCGCAGCTTAGAGGAGTCTCCCCCGGTGTGTGAAGAACATGCATCCAAAATGAAATCAGTTTGGATGCAGCTGGCAGAAGCCAGCCCATTTCACTGCACAGATGGATTAGAAGGATTTCATTTTAATTTCAAAGAAGCAAGTTGCCTTTTTAATCCAGGCAATTAACTCTGCTCTGCAGTTAAACTGCAATGATTGGGTTACTTTTATAACCCTCCTGTTTCCTTTCAAAACATAAAAGCTGACAGCTCACTTGTCAGCACTGAGTGGTGGGTCATGAACTTGAGGCAGCCAGATTTGTAGGAGGAATTTCTTTCCTCCTTTCTTGAGGTCTGCCTCCTGCCATGGGCTTGTTGGTCAGAGGCTCGGAGGCTTTCCATCCTTTCTTTAACCATCTGTAAACTAAGGTCAAAACCACCTGCTGAATATCGGGAAGAAAGTGATTCTGAAGGACATAAAGTCACAATTGCCCTTTTCAGACACCTGCTTTGGGAACCCAAACTCACATGTCTGTGTTCTGCCCACACGCCCGTCTGTCCCCGCAGGCTTCTCTATCTGAGATGTGGGAAGAAATCCGGACGGGACCAGTCGGCGCTGTGTGCTGCCTGCTGCCTTCTGACCAGCCTGTGTGACACCATCGGGGCGATTCTGGCCAAACAGCTCACCATCCAGGTGCGTTGAGCCCACAGGTGACAGTGGTTTCTGTCTTGTTCCTTCCCCATGCGAGGCAGTTTCACCTCAGGGCTTGTGCCCCTGCTGGTCTTCCTGCTCCTCCGGTACCCACGTGGCTCACTGCTCAACTCCTTTAAGTCTTTGCTCAAATATCTCCTTCCCAATAAGGCCTCCCTGATCACCTGTTTAAGAGTGTGCCCTGCCTCTACCACAGGTGCTCCAGACAACCTCATCTTGCTCCATTTTTCCCTAATATACCATCGACTTTACTTATTCATTATGTTTATGGCTTATTGTATGTTAGCCCCTACTAGAATGTCAGCTCCATAAGGGCAAAAATTTTCATTCGCTACCATATCCCCATCACTTAAAACACCAGCTGACGCATAGTAGATATCCAGTAAAAAGGGATTGTTGCTGTTACTGTTTTTAGAGCCCAGGTCCCAGCCGCAGCGCAGGCAGGGGTGTCTGAATCCTTTCCCAGGTGGTGATGTGGGCTTTGGAGCAAGTGAGAAGCAGTTTCAAGTTTTTCCAAAGTCTAGACCCTCAAACAAATCTGTGTAGAAGGGGCTTATCCCAAAATACATATCCCAAGGAGGATCTATGGGTCCCACTTCAGGGGGCTGGTCCTGGCCTTTTGCCATCCAGGTAGATGTGAAGGAGGGGAGCCTAGTGGTTGGACACAGATTTGGAGAGTTCTAGACCCTGCTGTGAGCAGCCTTCTATCAGAAACAAATCACCTTTCATTCTAGGAGCCCATTCTCATTAGCTGATAGACTATAATGAGGCCTAGCTCAAGTCCAGTAATAATAGCTGATATTTATTCAATACTTAACTATGTACTTGACATTAAGGGCTTTTCATGTATTAACTCATTTAATCCTCAAATCGACCTATGACATGGGTGCTCTCATTATCCCTGTTTTATACATGTGGAAACTGAGGCATAGAGAGGTTCAATAACCTTGCTAAAGTCACCCTCTAGTAAGTACAGAGTCAGGATTCAAACCCCTGAATGCATGCTCTTAAGCACTAAGTACAGTGGGCACTTGAACAACATGGGTTTGAACTGTGTGTGTCCACTTATACGTGGATTTTTTTCAATAAATACACACTACGGCACTACAGGATCCACAGTTGGTTGAATCCATGGATGCAGAACCTCGGATACAGAGGGCTGACTGTAAAGTTATACTTGGAATTTCCACTGCAGAGGAGTCGGTGCCCCAACCCCTGAGTTGTTCAAGTGTCAACTATACTGTCAGTAGCTAGTGCATGTATGGGTGGGTGCATTTTACTTTCCTCTAGTCGCTGGCCTAAGCAACTTCCCGTGTTATCGGCCCATACAATCTACTTAACAATGAGGGAGGCACTGTTATTATCCCTGCTTTATAGATGAGGAAACCAAGGCCCAGGGAAGTTCAGTGGCTGGGCCAAAGTTGCACAGCAGAGACTATGCTGTCCCCTGGAAAGTGGGGCAGGCTGAGTTCTTGTCCCATCTCTCTGATGGGCGTCTGCATAATGGGATTGGTTACTTAAGCACCCCATCTCCTCGTTAGTCAAGTGGAGGTGATAACCAACCTTTCCTGGGTTTGGAGGTATCCCTGGAAGCCCTACATCAGTGGAACACACGTGGTAGAGGAAAGCCAGAATGAGAGGTGCTACAGTTGCTGAAAGGTGTTTGAACACCAAGACCCTCTTTCCTTTGCTCCCAGGTCTTCACTGGTGCCTACCTAGCAGCTGTTGACCTGGTGAACTTTGTGTCCATTCTCTTCCCAGTCTGCAGCTCCAAAGTCAAGTCCAATTCAGGTAAGTGTGCTGCCATCTGTTCCCGTCTTCATCCATCCACTCATTTCATCCATCAGTGTGCTGAGTGCCTCTCCCTGTCACGCCCGAGCCTGGACCCTGCCAGGCACAGACGAATGGGCGAGCTCCCTGGCTTCACCCAGAGAGGGGAGTCAGGGGCCTAAAAGGTAGTTAGTGCTGCTAGTAAGGGGGTGTGGGCACACAATGGGCAACCAGAGGAGGGGAGGGGCTGTAGGTGTCAGAGAAGGATGTGACGTCGGAACTGGGACCGCAAGGAAGGGCATTCCAGGTGAAAGAGCAGCATGGGCAGGGGTCAGGAAAGGGAGGAGGCAGGGCTTTGGGGATGGACAGTGATACTCAGTGTGCAAGTCCAGGTGCTCCAAGCAAAGCCCCTGGGCTGCCTCAGGCCGAGCAGGGGCTGGAAGTGACTGAGATGGGATGAGTAGCCTTAAGTATGTGGGACTGGGACGTTCCTGAGAAGGGGCAGCAATGTGCTCGGACCCTTGTCCCAAAAGGAAATGCTTGCATCAGGGGTAATGTAAGATGCTCTCAGCTGCTCGAGGCTGCCCAGAGGAGGAATGTTCTTTTTGGAATTGTTCAGAGGCGGATCTGTCTTCTATTTCAAGGAGACTTTCCAAGACGATGCTTATCCTACTCACAGCTTTGGTGCCTTGGCACCAGTGTGCCCACTCATAATACATTCACCAAGCTTGTGCCGGTTCCACTCTGTGCCGGGCTCCGTGCAGATTATAGAACTGGCCGGGCACAGTGCCTGCCTTCAGCGGTCTCCAGTCTAGGACGGGCGGCTCTGTGTGCATGCAGATGCATGTGATAAAGGATCGCGTTGCCCTGCCTTGAAACATAAAACACTATGAGAGGCTGAGGACGGGGAAGAGTGCCAGTCATGGCGGGGGGGGGGGGGTAAGGGGAAGGGGGGAAACCCAACCGCAGGCCCTTGAAGGGGGGTGAGGGGCTGGCCTGTGGAACAGCGTGGGAGCCCATCCTGGCCTCGGGTCTGGGGTCGACACCAGTTCTTCCCACGCAGCTGTCTGTCGAGTTCCAGATCCCGGGAGCCCTGTGGGATCTTGGTGTCTGTTGCAGGTCGGGGTTCCCGGGAGAGAAAGAGGAGGCGGCAGCTCAGGGCCAGCATATTTGCCCTGGTCCTGCCTCTGAGCCTGGGCCCAGGCTGGGCTCTGTGGGCCGCTGTCCCGAAGGCTTCAGGCCCCATCGGAGGGCCACAGCGGAGGCTGCTGGGAAGCCTGGTACAGGTGAGGTCGAGCCTGCTCAGGGGGACCTGACGGGGTGGGGGGGCGGGGAATGCGGGCCCCTCCCCTTCTCCTACTTCCAACAAATGCCCTGGGGGTGGGCGTCAGGGTTAGGCCTTGTTGGGAAGAACCTCCTAAAAGCAGAAAAGGACGGGCCTGGGGTGCATGGGCATCTCCTCAGGGTGCTGAGTGTATCACTGTTCCCGCAGGACAATACTGAAATCCTTGGCTACCTGCTGGGCAGCATCGCAGCTTTGGGCTCCTGGGCTTCCCGGATCCCCCAACTCTCCAGAATCGTGAGTCTGGGGCCAGGACTGTGGTTCACCCTGGCAGGTCTTAGGGCATCTGGGAGCATCCTCCCAGCTCCAGGTCACCGGGGTGGAGAGGTGGTGTCTCCGTTCACATGTGCACGTGTGGGTGTGTGCGTGTATACACGTGTGTGCAGGCAGCGAACAGCTGCCCCCAGGCCTCGGGGGGTCCTGAGGCTCACAGGGAGAGGGCACTGTGTTCTCTCCATTTCTCGTAGCAAATGAAAATCAGGCTCTCCGGAAGGAGCCCCTGAGTTTGGATGGACAGGCACCCCATTAAGGAATGAGAAGATCTGAGGTTTTAGAGAACAGGATCATGCAGCTCCTGGGGTCTGTGTATTCAAGAGTGTCTTGTTGGCAGATATTTTCCAGGCATCTGGGGTGAGGGAAGTTATGTGATGGCCAGTCCCTTGGGGGAACAGACGTGCCTTGAGATGCCTTGCTTGCCCTTGGGGAGCTCACAGTCTCCCCAAGGAAGACACAGAAAGGGAAAGCAGGATGTTTGAATGCTCTAAGAAGGAATCAAATGTTTGGGGTTTTGGAAGAAAGAGAGAAGCCTCCTACAGTATTCAAATGAGCGAGGGTGAAAACTGTTCACACTGCCAGGCACTGGGTGCTGGCGCGGCCCCAGGTTGGCAGCGAAGGCCAGGTGGGGTCTGAGGAGGCAGAGGCGAAGGGAAGGCACTCAGGGCAGAGGAGAGTGTGCGGGAAAGGCCACCGAGGCCGGAGAGCGCCTGCCGAAGAGCCACGTATTATGGATGCGTGAAAATGGCGGGGCCTGACACCAGAAATGTGACGGCCCATCATTTAGTCTTGCCCAAGAGCACTGTGGTTTAATAGCAATCCCAGGAGAACAGGATTTGAGGAGGTGGGTGCTTAGTTGACCACTCGTGGGAGCTGCAGCCTGAAACCTCCCTGGCACAGGGCCTCATCAGCAAAGATTCTGTCTCCAGGGCAGGGGAGGGGAGCGTGGGAAACACTGTGCTCAGTTCAGCCACCGCTGGGATGGGCCTCCAGGGTGTGTGGCCAGGGCTGGGAAGCCGTGTCCCGTGAGGACCTTTGAAGGAACAGCTGCAGTGCCCTGCCCACCTGTATTAGTTTCCTGCTGCTGCCATAACAAAGTATCCCAGACTCTGAACAACAGAAACATACTGTCTTTAAGTCCTGGAGGCCAGAGGTCCAATACCAAAGTGTCAGCAGGGCCACACTCTTTCTGAAGGCCCTAGAGAGGGATCTGTTCCAGGCCTTTCTCTAAGCTTCTGGTAGTTCCTTGGCTGGTGGCAGCACAACCCCAGGATTTGTGTGGAGTTCTCCGTGTGTGTGTGTGTGTGTGTGTGTGTGTGTGTGTGTGTGGTCACATGGCTTCCCTCCGTACGTTTCTGGGTCTGACTTTCCCCTTTTCACAAGGACACGGTCATCTTGGATTAGAGCCCACCGTAATACCCTCAGCTTACCTTGATCATCTGCAAAAACCCTATTTCCAGATAAGGCCACATTCACTACCTCTGGCGGCTGGGACTCCAACATCTTTTTGGGGGGACACAATTCAACTCATAACACCATCCCACCTAAAATAGCCCCAGGCCAGCCCCACCTCTGTGTCCCTCCCTCTGCTTCATTTTCCTCATCGCATTTATCACAGCCTGAATTAGCTCCTTTAGTTATTTACCAGGCTGCTGCCTGGTCCCCTAGCAGAGCATCAGCACCGTGAGAGCAGTGCCCTTGTCTGTTTTATTTCTCACTGTGTTCCAGGTGCTTGGGGTCTGCCCAGGGTAGGTTCCAGCAGACACTTGTTAATGAGTCGCTGCATTTGGCCTAGAAAAAAGGAAGCTCATGGATACAGGAAACAGAGGGCTACCTTGGGGCAGAAAGAGCAGCCTTGTTCTTTGCAGTCTCGGAGAACAGGACCAAGACCAGAATCAATAACCAAGAGGTTACTGGGAGGCCGCTTCCCATTCGGTGAAAGGAAGAATTCCATGAATTAGACACTTTTCCCAGTGCCTGGCATATTGAGAACAATTGGTATTGTTATTCCTGCTTTAGGAGGTAGTGGGCTTCTCATCACTAGAGGCATTCAAACCTGATGGCCCCTTGGCAAGAAGATAGAGGGAGATTGCAAGGGGACTGAGCTGGGCAATCTCGGAGGGGCTGCCAGCCCTAAGTGTCTCTGGTCCCATGAATAACCCGGAGCTAGGGTTCCCTCATTAGGGAGAAAGCCAGCAGGGTTGCAGTGCTATGGGAAGCCAAGCCAGCCTGGACTTGGACCCTGGATCCCCCAGAAGCCGCTTCTAATTTACCCCTGGAGGGGGCGCTGAGGAGCAGCCTGGCTGGGTGGCTTTGGTGGGAAGAGTTCCCATTTTTCCAGGAGCAAGTCTTTGAACAGGACAAAGGGTGTGAAACACGCACTGATCAGTAAAGCATTGTGCTGACAACACTGGGAGTCACTGCTGCTGTAAGAGTGTCTGAGGCAGAACCCGCTTCCAGTCCCCAGCGCGGATTTGCCAGGAAGCCACCAGGCAGGTCGTCCCCCCAGCCGTCTGTCCTGACCTGCTAGACAGGCCTGTGTGTGCTGGAGAAATTCATACCACATCTCGGGTCACCAAGCCAGTTCCAGTCTTCAAGCAGTGGTGCTTGGAAGCGCAGCTGTGTGTTCAGCGCCGCGGGCGGAGCCCTCTAGACCCTAGTACCGACCCTGAGAAGAGCTTGAGTTCTGAGTCAGGGGGTGCTGGGCGTGGGTTGGCACGGGAGTGAGAGATGAGGGCTCCCCCAGCTTGGCCTCATCCAGCTCAGGGCCTAGCCCGGCTCTGCAAGTCACCTTCCCCTCTGGCCATCAGTGTCCTCTGTAAAATGGGGGTGGGTGGGCTGGAGGACCCCAAAGTCTTCCCGCCATAGCAGTGCTGCTGGGCCGTGTGAGGTGGGACAGGCTGATGGGAAGGGGTGACACTCCACCCGCAGCCTCTGGGGCCAGTGGGCCAGGGGCCACCGTCCGCAGCTGCGTGCCATCTGCTCAGGGGGTGACAGGCCAGAAACAGGGAGGCCCAGGAACAAAACAGGAAGAGATGCAGAGGGACATGTAACACTCCTGAGGAATATTTTTTTTTTCTTCCCCTTTCCTTGGCCGCGCTGCGCGGCTTGTGGGATCCTAGTTCCCCAACCAGGGATTGAACCCAGGCCGTTGGCAGTGAAAGCATGGAGACCCAACCACTGGACCGCCGGGGAATTCCCAGGAATCTTTTTTTTTTTTTTTTTAATTTATTTTTGGCTGTGTTGGGTCTTCGTTGCTGCACGCGGACTTTCTCTAGTTGCGGCGAGCAGGGGCTACTCTTTGTTGCAGTGCGTGGACTTCTCATTGTGGTGGCGGAGCACGGGCTCTAGGCACGTGGGCTTCAGTAGTTGTGGCACGTGGGCTCAGTAGTTGTGGCTCGTGGGCTCTAGAGTGCAGGCTCAGTAGCTGTGGCACATGGGCTTAGTTGCTCTGTGGCATGTGGGATCTTCCCAGACCAGGGCTCAAACCCGTGTCCCCTGCATTGGCAGGCAGATTCTTATCCACTGCGCCACCAGGGAAGTCCCAGGAATCTTTTTGAGGGTTAAAATTAAAATGGAGAAAATCGGCTAAAACATGCTTTTTCTCTTGAATTTTTTCCATTCCTTAACCAAGGCCTGTATGTCTCTAAGTACAGTCATCTAATGAGCAAACTAAGTTTTATATATATATATAATATAATTTATATTTATGTATTAATTTAAATACCTATGTAATTGTATATAATTGGAAATACATAATATTTGTATATATACTTAATGTGTATATAAAGTGACTTTATACCCGTAAAGGATACTTACATATAAATATTGCATGTTTCCTTTTTTAAAAACCAATATTTCCATTGCTCATTCTCCAGAAATATCCCCTTGGCTTCAAAATTTCCAGAATGTTATCTCTAATTTTCCTGACTTTCCCATCCCGCCTGGTTCAGAGCTGGTAGCCCCGAGATGAGAAGGGTGGGCCCTTGGCTCTCCATAATTCAGTCTCCGTCCTGCTCTCCCCACTGACATTCACAAGCCCCTGCCCAGTGCTGGGTTCCAGGGCACCAAGATGGTGAGGACCTCAGCCCTGCTCTCAGGAGCCCTCTGTCTGTTGGACAGACAGATGTGTAAGGAGCTAAGTCATGATCAGGGTGAAAGGCACTCCAATAGAGGGATATGTCAGAGGTGTGAGGGACCCTGAAGAGGGAATAACTTGCTCCCCTTAGGGTGGAGGTTTTAAGGGATGGTTTCCCAGAGTTGGGTTTAAGCCAGGTTCTGAGGGATGAATAGGAGTTCACCAGACAAAGGAGACAGCTTTCTTTTTTTTGGCCACGCCACGCGGCTTGCGGGATCTTAGTTCGCCAACCAGGGATCGAACCCATGCCCTCTGCAGTGGACGCGAGGAGCCCTAACCACTGGACTGCCAGGGGATTCCTGGAAGCAGCCTGAAGCCCAACAGAAGTGGCACCTCTGGGGACTGGCCATGGGCAGAGGGCTTGCCCTCCAACCTCTTACATCACCAGGGGCCTGGGTCTTAGAATCAGCTTTAAGGGAGCTCAGGGAAGTGGCAGTGTTCCTCCCAGCCCAGCCCCCTTCTCTCTCTGCCCAGTGCTGGGGTAGGACATTTCCCTGCATCTACCTGTGGACCCGGCTCCTGTCAGCCCTGGCTGGCCTCCTCTACGCCTCGGCCATCGTGGCCCATGACCGGCGGCCTGAATACCTGCTACGGGCCACACCCTGGTTCCTGACCTCCCTCGGCCGTGCAGCGCTGGACCTCGCCGTATCCACCCCTGGCCCGGGGGCTTGGCTGCTGTGTCTCATCTGCCCTCCTACCCTCTTGCTAGAAAGAATTATTTCCCAGTAGCCAGGGTGGTGGTTTGAATCCTGGGGGAGGCAGACACAATTGCAATGTGCAGTTTTGTGCTTTGTGTCCTTTTTAAATTTTATTTATTTATTCATTTATTTGGTTGCACTGGGTCTTAGTTGCGGCAGGCTGGCTCCTTAGTTGCAGCTCGCTGGCTTCTTAGTTGCGGCATGCGTGTGGGATCTAGTTCCCTGACAAGGGATCGAACCTGGGTGCCCTGCATTGGGAGTGCAGAGTCTTACCCACTGTGCCACCAGGGAAGTCCCTCCTCCTTTTTTTATTTTTAAATAAGAAGAAATATCTCTTGACTGGAGCTTTGTGAAACAGCAGAGGGAAGTATGAAGCTTCCTGGCTTTGGGATCACAGAAGAGCCAGGCTCCTGGCTCGGTGCTGCTCCCCACCTGGATTGGTCCCCGCCCTCTGTGAACCTGTTTTCCTCACCTTTGCCTTGTCTTCTCACAGGCTGGGAAGGGCTTTGCAAGCTGACCCGCCCTACACGGGTGATCATCTGCCTTCTGTCCTCTTCGGTGCTGGAGCCTGGGGTGGGAAAGCAGAGAGAAAAGCTGTCAGTGATCGTTGAGCCCCTTTCTGATCCCCAAGGGGGTGTTGCCTGATGTGCCCACACCCCAGTGACCTTGGTGTGAGGGCCTCAAGGGCAAGCTAAGCTCAGACAGTGACGAGTGGAGATGCTGGGTGGGGTTGGGGGAGGGGTGGAAAACCTGTGGATTTAGCATAGTTTAGAAATGGATTTTCTCACATACTATTTGAGTCTGCGAGGGCTGCCGTAACACATAACCGCAAACGTGATGGCTTAAACCACAGGAATTTATTTTCTCAGCTTTGGAAGCCAGAAGTCCGAAATCCAGGTGGAGCCATACTCTCTCCAGAGGTTCTAGGGGAGAATCTTTCCCTGACTCTTCCAACTTCTGGTGGCTCCTGGGGTTCCTTGGCTTCTGGCAGCATATTTTTTTTTTAACATCTTTATTAGAGTATAATTGCTTTACAATGGTGTGTTAGTTTCTGCCTTATAACAAAGTGAATCAGCTATACATATACATATATCCCCATACCCACTCCCTCTTGCGTCTCCCTCCCACCCTCCCTGTCCCACCCCTCTAGGTGGTCACAAAGCACCAAGCTGATCTCCCTGTGCTATGTGGCTGCTTCCCACTAGCTGTCTATTTTACATGTGGTAGTGTATATATGTCCATGCCACTCCCTCACTTCGTCCCAGCTTACCCTTCCCCCTCCCTGTGTACTCAAGTCCATTCTCTACGTCTGCGTCTTTATTCCTGTCCTGCCCCTAGGTTCGTCAGAACAATTTTTTTTTTTTAGATTCCATATATATGTGTTAGCATATGGTATTTGCTTTTCTCTTTCTGACTTACTTCACTCTGTATGACAGTCTCTAGGTCCATCCACCTCACTACAAATAACTCAATTTCGTTACTTTTTATGGCTCAGTAATATTCCATTGTATATATGTGCCACATCTTCTTTATCCGTTCATCTGTCGATGGACGTTTAGGTTGCTTCCATGTCCTGGCTATTGTAAATAGAGCTGCAATGAACACTGTGGTACATGACTCTTTTTGAATTATGGTTTTCTCAGGGTATATGCCCAGGAGTGGGATTGCTGGGTGGTACGGTAGTTCTATTTTTAGTATTTTAAGGACCCTCCATACTGTTCTCCATAGGGGCTGTATCAACTTACATTCCCACCAGCAGTGCAAGAGGGTTCCCTTTTCTCCACACCCTCTGCAGCATTTGTTGTTGGTAGACTTTTTGATGAGGGCCATTCTGACTGGTGCGAGGTGATACCTCCCTGTGGTTTTGACTTGCATTTCTCTAGTGATTAGTGATGTTGAGCATCCTTTCATGCGTTTGTCGTCCATCTGTATGTCTTCTTTGGAGAACTGTCTGTTGAGGGCTTCTGTCCATTTCGGGATTGGGTTGTCTGTCTTCTGATGTTGAGCTGGCAGTATAATTTTAATTTCTGCCCCCATCGTCACCTGGCCTTTCCCCTTGCGTATCTCTGCATTACTTCTCTTCTTCCTGTGAGGTTCCTGCCACAGGACTTACCTTATATCCACCCTAATCTGCTACCACGTCATCTTAACTAATTATATCAGCAAAGACCCTGTTTCCAAATAAGATCACATTCTGAGGTTCCGAGTGGGTATGAATTTTGGGAGGACACTATTCAACCCACTACGTGTACTTTCCCTGTAAGCCAGGGAAAATGGTTTTCAAAATCCTTTTGTGTAACAGGTATCTACTAAGTGCTTGTTAGAGGCAGCGTCTGGTTGGGTACAGGGCCCTCAGGGGGACAGGAACTAGGAAGTGTCAGACCTGGCTCTGTCCTCGGATGAGCTGTGTCTGTTCTGGGGCCGACCGGCAGGATGATCCCGGGGAGGTAAGGGACCAGCCCAGGATGGAGCCCTCAGGGTACAGAGGTGAAGGCAGGACCGGTGGCTGAAGTTCTCCACCTCCGTGGACCTTAACTTCACTTCTCAGATCATTTTCCTTTCCTGGGTGATGAAGAGCAAGATGAGGCACGCCTTGGGATTTGCCTCTGAAGCCACAGAGAATGCCGACACCCAAGCCCTTTTGACCTGTGCAGAGAAGGAGGAAGAAAACCAGGAGGCAAGGACCGAGGCAAGGTCTCACAGCTGGACGGGACCCCTGGTGTTTGTGCACAGCATGGGCAGAGGCAGCGAGCCTCACCGGGGCTGGGCCTGGGAATCCTGGGGGTCCCCACGAGCTTGGCCAGTTGGTCACTTTAAAAAACTACTGTTACGCGCAATGCTGAGTGCCCTGAATAAGTAGGATCCTCTGTTTTCCCAAGTACAAAATATATTTTTTTCAAGTTTGCTATTATGCTCTTTGGTAATTTACATATATATATTTAAGTTCACATACTATATAAATTAATACGTTAGTTTAGAAGTAATGTGCTTTTTGCCCTCATTTCGTAAAAACTTAAGTTCCCACTTTTGCATGCATCTGACATCCACAGCATCGCCACCACTAACACAGCTTTTTTTTTTAAGTTGGTATTACTAAAAAGCTGATTTTTAAAACTGCTGTTTACAAATAACATCCACCCTTTACAATTATGTCATACCAGTAAATGTGTCTGTCTCTGTCTTTTGCTGATTTAATCAGGTGACCCCTTTAAGTAAGCAGAACTATGCTGAGGCAATTTTTCTTTGTCAAAAGTCCTTGGTTGCAAATAATTGAGAAAGTGCCTCATAATAATAAGAGAGCTTGTAAAGAGTTGAACATAAAGCAGCTCCCCCTTTTCTAAGATCATTTTTTGAGGAAAAAATATCTCGCATACTACCTGGACTCCTCACTACCTTCATTTCTTTCAGAGTAGAAATGAGGCTCCGTGTGAGTGACCCGGGTCCGCTCCTCCGAATTTTCTAGGTTTAACGGTGTAATCTGACTGAGTTAATGAAGTAGAAGATAGTGTGGGTATGACCAAGGTAAAAGGGGAGATACAGGTGATTAGACCAAAGATCCAAGTTCCCAAGAAGGCTCTAGTGGGAAGTTATTTTCATTCCATTCTAGAAACTGTTAGGAAATTATATCCCAATGGGGAGCTAAGGTATTTAAAGAGAGCCCCGTGTGTTTAGTATTTTGAAGAGAGGAAGTGGAGCCTTTGTAATCTCTTCAGCAGTCTTTCCATCAGTGGTTCTCAAAGTGTGGTCCCCGGACCAGCACTGCCTGGAAACTTGTTAGAAATGCAAATTCTAGGGCTCCACCCAGCTCTACCGAATCCAAAACTCGGGTGTTTTTATAAGTCCTCTGGGTGCTTCTGGTATGCAGTAAAGTTCAAGAACCACTGCTTTACAAAAGCATTATTTAGCACCCACTCCAGTGATTCCCAAACTTTGCCATACTTTAGAATTATCTGGGGGGCTTTTAAACTCTGCAAGTCACATCCATACCAATTAAATCAGAATGTCTGGTGTGGGGCGGGGTGGGGGGTGAGAGCTAAACTTCAGTTGTTTGGTTTTTTAAGAAGCCCAGGTGATTCCACGGTGCAGCAAAGTTTGGGACCCACCCACCTACTGTGACCTCAAAGAGACAGATAAGATACATCTTATAGGAAGCAGAAAGGGAGATGTGCCATAAAAGAACAGAAAAAAATACTGTAGGGGTTCTTTTGAAGAAACTGGGATCCTGTTTTTAGAAAAGGTCTCCTGACTTTAAGAATCCCCCTTTCTGTCTCCCCATCCCCGCTTGAAAGAATTCGGACTGGGTGCCTCTCACCACGCTACCGTACTGCAAGCCCCTCAAGAGGATGGCGGCTGTCAGCCGCTACCTGGAGCTGACCATCGAGCCTGTGCAGCAGGTAAGTGGCTGTGGGCCACAGCTGGGTGTCCAGAAGGGTGGGAGGTAGTCCTGGAAGGCTTCCTGGAGGAAGTGACATTTTAGCTGCAGGAGGGGCAGAATGAGGCAGGAAAGCCTGTAAAAAGAGGAAGGAACTCTCGGAGGCCTTGGTGGGGGGCGGGCGGTGGCGGTCAGATGAAGGGGTGCTCGGAGATGAAAGGGTGGAGGCGAGGTAAGTGTGAGATCGTCACACTGCGGAAGCTGACTATCGTCGGAGGGTGACGGGCGTCCAGGAGGCTTCAGGACTAGAGACTCGGGGTCAGACGTGCATTTTAGAGCCGTCACTCAGGCAGTGTTGGGGGGCAGACTAGGGAGTGGAGACTAGAAGCAAGGGGGTCAGTGAGGGACAGTTGTAAGTCCAGGAAAGACATGGTGTGGCCTGAACCAAGGCTGCAGCCGATGGAGAAGCAGAGCTGCAGTGGAGTCGGCAGGTAGAGCAGTGGGGGCAGTGAGCATGTGGTGGTGAGGAGGCCCGCGTGCTCCAGATGACTGCCAGGGTTCTGCACGGGGGGGCCTTCAGGAGGAAGAGGGTTGGAGGGAAAAAGGCGACAAGAAGCCCACTCCATGTCCCACACCCCATTAAGTCGTTCCTGTCGAGGCTACAGCGACCTCCCAGTTGCTAAATCCCGGGGTCATTTCTGTCCAGTTGAGGTTCAACTCGTTTGGCCGCCTGCTTCTTCTGATTTCTGGGCCCCTCCCTGTCCTGGTTTTTCCGCCACCCTCACCTCTGCAGGCTCCTCCTCGTGAGCGGACTTCAAGGTTGCAGTACCCCAGCTCCGCCTCAGGAGGGCTCCCTTCTCTGGGTACACTCTTCCAGTCCCATAGCCCTACCTGCCAGCTCTGGCTGATTTCCCTGGCCTGTGTCTCCATCCTTTTCCTCTCCTTCAGTTCCAGTCTTGGCTGCCCCACTACCTCTTCGTCCTCCCTCTTCATCGTCACCATGTGGCATCTCACACGTGCCGTGTCCAATACAGAATTCTGGATTTCCATGTCCAGACCGGCTCCTCTCCCCATCTTCCTCATGTCAGTAAGCGACACCACTGTCCGTGCAGTGGGTCAAACTCAGATTCCTCTTTTTCCCTCACTATACGCCCGTGCCCATATCACCCATTTGTGAGTCTTGCAAATACTTCTTTTAAAGTAGGTCCAACCTAGAGATGATCATACTGAGGGAAGTAAGACAGAGAAAGACAAATATCATATGATACCACTTATATGTGGAATCTAAAAAATATTACCCCCAAAATTACAAATGAACTTATTTACAAAACAGAAACAGACTCACAGACGTAGAAGACAAACTTACGGTTACCAAAGTGGAAGGGTAGGGGGAGGGATAAATTGGAAGTATGGGATTAACAGATGCACACAACCATATATAAAATAGGTAAACGACAAGGTTTTACTGTATAGCACAGGGAACTATATTCAATATCTTGTAATAGAAAAGAATTGGAAAAAACAGAATTTAGGTATATTCATATAAATATGTAGAAATGAATCACTTTGCTGTACACCTGAAACTAACACAATATTGTAAATCAACTATACTTCAATAAAGAAAGAAAAAAACAAGTAGATCCAGGAGCCTCCTAACTGGTTTTCCACTCACTGCTATTCTTGTCCCACCCCCTCCATTGACAACCAGTAACCAGAAGGGTCTCTTACAAATGTAAATGACATCTTGTTCCTCTTTGGTTTAAAACACTCCTCTGGCTTCCCATTTCATGCAGAATAAAATCTAATCTCCTGACACAGCCCCGCGCTTCCCCCCCCCACTGCCTCCTATTCTCCCCTCTTCACTTAGCTCTGCACAGAATTTCTCTCCGTTCCTCTGCCTACATGCTCTTCCTCCTGATTTTTTGCATGGATGCTTCTTTCTTGTCTTTCCAATTTCAGTAAAAATGTCACCTTCTCCTTCCCCCACCACTCATTCTGTGGAAAACTCGCTT
This sequence comes from Mesoplodon bidens, assembly GCF_964165515.1. Lineage (NCBI taxonomy): Eukaryota > Metazoa > Chordata > Mammalia > Artiodactyla > Ziphiidae > Mesoplodon > Mesoplodon bidens. The sequence continues at coordinate 109,339,706 of NC_138161.1, read as the reverse complement.
CCACCCCTCTGCTGTTTATTTTATTACCTTTTAAAATGCTCTGCAAAGCACTTACCGTGATCTTTTACTTTTGTTTGTTTTCTGTTTCCTGCTGGGATATAAACTTTGTCTCCTTCTGTCTTGTTTGCCAAAACCCTGGTGTGTCAGGTCACGGGCTCTCGTACAGGTGTGTTTGGAATGCAGAGTGCAGTGATAGCCGCCCCACTGGGCTGCCCCTGGGACGTGCTGACGCTCAGACTTTGGGCCTGAGAGAGAGGTTTTACTCTTTGCTGTTGTTCCTTGGAAAGTGGGTGTAAATAGCCTGTATGTGACGTAAGTGAAGTTCTGGGAGGTTTGGAGCACGCTTTCACGATTAAGAGTCCACTTCGGCCATTAAACTCTTCTTCTGTCCAGAGGGTGGGTGGGTGGGTGGGTGATGGGAAGCCCTGGGGAAAGCACAGGGAGCCCTGGCAGCATCGGGCCAACGCTTTGCACTAGAAATTTTTAAATCGTGGAACTTGTGAAAAATAATAGTGCAAAAGTTGCATTCACTTGAACCCTTCCAGTACCTGAATCTTGAGTGGATGCCCGCTGGAGAGCAGACTCCTTGAGAGAAGCCTGTGTTCCTCTTCCGTTCTCCTCCACTGAGGCCGGCCAGCACATTTTTGAGCAAATACTTCCATTCGGCCTCTTCCTTCTGTGTCCACCAGAGGGCGAGAGTTGCCTCCAAGACAGCTCCCAGCAGGGAGCCAGGAGCCCCGCCCTCTAGCCTGGGCAGAAGCCACCTCCCTGGGCTCTAGGGTCATCATTCGCATGGTGGTCTGTTTACTGAGGGCTAACGACTTGCCAGGCTCTGAGTAAATAATAACAGCCAACACTTCCATGATGCTTATTGTACTTACTGGTCACAGTGCTTGGAGTACTGGTCTAAGTGCTTTACATAGATCAACTCATTTAATCCAACAGCCAACCCTTGAGGTATTATGCTCACTTTACAGAGAAGGAAAATGGGGCCCAGAGAGGTTAAGCAACTTGCTCAAGGTCACATGGTTTGTTGGTGGTAGAACCAGGATTCAGACCTGTCTCTGCCGAGTCTGTGCCTTTGACCAAAATGCTATGCTGCTTCTTACTCGGCATGATGGCTGACACCAAGTAAGCGCTTGATAAATGGTTTTTACAATTATTAGCAACGCAGATTCTTATAACAACCTGAGGTAGATACTATTATTATTTCTATTGTCATTTATTAATAGTTAATTTTTTTTTTTTTTTTTTGCGGTACGCGGGCCTCTCACTGTTGTGGCCTCTCCCGTTGTGGACCACAGGCTCCAGACGCACAGGCTCAGCAGCCATGGCTCACGGGCCTAGCCGCTCCGCGGCATGTGGGATCTTCCCAGACCGGGGCACGAACCCGCGTCCCCTGCATCGGCAGGCGGACTCAACCACTGCGCCACCAGGGAAGCCCTTATTATTCTTTTAAAATGAGGCACAGGGAAGATTAACTCACTTGCCCAAGATCCCATAGTTAGAAAATCACAGAAATAGGTTTCAGACTAATCCTGTCTGACTCTGGCACCTGAGCTTTTATAGAGAGGACATGCTTTTTATGCCTCCGTTTCATGCCACCATTTCATGCCTGCTGCATTAGCAAATTATTCTCTTTTTTTCATGAGAATGTCCCGGTGGGCATGTTGTGGTGATATTGGTACCCTGTTGCCATGTGCCTTGATACACGTCCTGTTTGATCTACCATCGGGAAGTGGGCAAAAGAGCCAGAGTGGTGCTCACTCTTGCCAGCATCACCTCCCGAGCACTGGTCAAGGAGAGATTTTCCAAGAGATACAGCTGGGGTCAGGCTGAGCCTAGGAGGCCGAGGGTGTGGGGTCCTAGGAGTCAACAGCTTGCAGCATTTGAAAACTCCATTTTATCTGTTGACTCAGGTGTGGTCAGACCTGAGGAATTTAGAGATTCTTTCCTTTGTTGTGGCCTGGGAGGCCTCTGCTGCCCCGCCTTCCCCCCCTCTCCCACCCAGAAAGCTGTCTTTGTCTCCTTTGTGGACTTTCCTCCCTTACAGCTGACTCTCACAGGGAACTGTGCCCTTGACCCTTCCGGGGCTGGAGCCCTGCGTGATTTGGGGACCAGTACGAGCAGGTGTTCTTCTCATGTGTCCAGGACGTTTACTAAACCTGAACCCCATGACACCAGTTCAAAGGAAGCAAGGCAGGGATTACCAGCCCCTTCTATAGATTAGGAAACTGAGACTCAGGAGGATAAGTTTTTTGCCGAGGTCATATGGTTAGTTGGTGGAAGGTACGGTCCAGAAGGTGGGTTATTCCCCCTGTGCTGTGTCAGTGGGGTGACTGCCCGGCTCTGAGCCCAGCCCAGAGCCTTGAGGATCTCTGGGGAAACCCCTGTGAGGCCTGTGGGAGGGAGCTCTCTTCTGAGATAGATGGACAGACAGACAGACAGGTAATCTCACAAGTTTCTTCCTCCCTTAACCCTTCCCAACTCACTCTCATAGGCTGCTGGCGGGTGCGTTGGTTGAGCCTCTATGGAGCACACTTTGGGCAAGAGCTATCCAAATTACAAGCGCTCGTGCCCTCGGATCCAGCAAGTCCACTTCTAAGAATTTATCCTTTATATCCTGACATTTTTAATGTACAGTATAATTTACTGCAGCCAGGATTGATTGTAAAAGCAAGAGACTGGGAATGTCCTAAACGTCCATCAGCAGGGGACTGGTTTAAATAGATTGTGAACATCTGTACAATGCTACCAAAAAAAAAACTGGTACAAAACTATTTCTAAGGCATGTTGTTAAGTGAGATAAAGCAAGATGCATAAGAGAGGATAGAGTGTACTACTGTTAGTGGAAATGGGGGAAATATGTACATGCGTTTGCTCGTGTGTGCACAGACTCTTGGGAAGGACACACACAGGAGGGCCGGCTGCCTCTGAGGAGGAGCTGGGTGGCCGCAGGAGGAGGGTGGAGGCGGCTGCGTCCTCTCGTGCCTTTTGAATGCTGAAGCACGTGGGTACTCTGACAGTGCAAAAAAACAAAGATGCCAGCCAAGCCTCCTGCCTGCTCTTCCCCGCACACCTTGCAGGCGAGCTGCAGTGCCACCAGGCTGCCTGGAGATGGACAGACAAGCACGGGAGCCACGTCCCTGCAGGAGCCCCCCTCGTACCCTCCGGTTCAGGTCATCCGGGCGCATGTGTCCTCCAGTAGCTCCTCCCAGGTCTCCTCCATCAACTCTGACCTCGAGGTAGGTGCTGTGTCCGCCGGCAGGTGCGCGGGTCCTCCTTCACGCCTGCTTGCCGGTGCCTCCGTGGTGCCTGCACTGCTCTGTTCTCCTTGGCCCACGCCAGCCTCATGCCCGCTCAGTAGTGAATAAGCATCTGCCCGAGAACTTTCCCACGCTGTCTGCGCTGAGGAGAACTTTCCACAGTCAAGTGAGTCATGGAAGCACTGCACGCTGAATCACGGGGCCCATTCAAGTCTTACAGAAATAAATGCTGACTAACACACTTTTTAAACAGTCTTGGTGTTTCCCACACCCATTTGACCGTGGAAGCCTTTCTTACCCCCCAGGGAGCACCAGGCTGTTCCCTGTGGTGTTGTCAGGTTCATGCACAGGGGCCCTCAGTGGGCATTGTGCCTGGCACTTTCATAAGCTTTGCCTCATTTTGAATTTTTGGATCTTTGAACAAAACACATCACAGTTTGGATACCGGAAATGGGTCTGACTCTCAGGTCTACGGTCCTGTCACTCTCGGCCCCACAGCTGTGGCTCCCAGCCCTGGTCAGGAGGAAGTTTCCCTTTGTCTGTGGCAAGTGAGAACAAGGACAGCATAGTGGACAGGGGGTACCAGCGGGGGGAGGGACCGTCCTTCTTTCTGGGTTTGTTGGGATCTCCCACTCTTTTGATATGTAAATGCCCTTTTTTGAATTGACGATAACAGGAAGTGCTAAGTTGCTGTTGAGGGTTTGGTGTTGGTCTTAATGGCCTTATTTGGCAAAGTAATCAATCATCTGTCCTGAGTCAGTCCCCCAGATTCGTTCAACTCGTAGGGAACCCTGAAATCCGAAAGACTTAGAGCCCCTGATCTGCGGGGTAGAGTTCAGATCCCTTAGTGTGGGGTTCAGGCCTTGCACACCTGCCCCAGCCTCGTGCCCCTCCCCTGCCCTCACCTACATGTCCTCCTTGGCTGTGGACTCTTCCCTCATCCCCAGGGCTCTGGACCTTTCTTCCTGGGATTTCCTCTGGCCCAACTGCCATGTGTCAGAATCCTACCCAGATGCCACCTGCTGTGTGAACTCCCCTCCCCTCCACGTACACACCAGAGATTAAAGCCTCCTTCCCTTGGGTGCCCAGAGCATACACCTCTCTTCCACCCCTGCTGTTGTTTGCCGTGTAGCCTGAGGGCTGCAGGGACCTGTCTCCCCGGCCAGGCTGTGCACAGGCTTTTAGGTCTAGGGGCCTGGGCTGCCCTCATCTTTATCTCTTGATCCTGGAACACACACAGCTGGTCATTGAGAGGTGGGTTTTGAGGGAGAAATTCTGCTCCAGACCAAGGACCATTTGGGGTCCGTGTATCCCCGAGTCCTTCATTTGGTGCTGTTTACTTCTTGGATCTGGTCTCAGAATGTGTCGGACAACCCAAGGCGCATGGCTTGGCAGCCCGGAGCCAGCTGTCCGGGCAGAGTCTAAGGCTAAGGGGGGAGAGGGGGAGTGTGTTCAGTGAGGGGAAGGGACAGTTGAGTTGGTGAGATGGGGGAGGGGGCTTGGGGAGGGCGGGAAGTAATCTCGCTCTGTGGGAACCCTCAACTGAGCTGAGGATTGGACAGTGACCTTGAAAAATTCAGAAATTTGTCTCTGTGGCTGTTCTGGGCCGTTTCTGTGTTTTGCAGTCCTTTTTCTCCCTCTCCTCTATTCGCTCGTTCCTTTTAAATTCCAAGGGCACAGGGTCGCGCTCATACACGAGGCAAATGGAGATGAATGCTTTTGCCCTTGTTAAACAAGGGGTATATTTTTAGAAGCCCAGGTGCCCCCATCTACCCCACCCACCCCCTCCAGAACCCCCAGCACAGCCTCCTACTTCATTCCCCAAAACACCCATACGCTGCACATGACAAAGCGCTGAGTCCCGATTGGAAGTTACTTAGAATCTCACTAAACACAGACACTGAGGAAATGTGAGCAGGGGACAGTGTAGCTTGTCAGGCCTGTGGCCCATCCGGCCTTCTGGTAATCTATATATTCTCTCTCTATATTCTCTCTCTAATCTATATAGTCTCTCTTAAAAGTAATACACGTTTATTGTAGAAATTTTGGGAGATGTAAAGAAGAAGATTAAAGTTAAGCCACAAGCCTATCAACCATCAGCTGCCTCAGGGTGGTGGGATTGGGTGGGCTCCCCAGTTTTTCAGAGCAATATTCCTTAAAAAGTTCTGGCTCCTTGATGGCTGAAGGGGAGCAAGAGGGTGTCTCTTAGCCGACGAGTGTGACACTGCATGTCACCCACCTGTTTGGGTCACTCATTCAGCAAACATGTTCTAAGGGGGGGATTTGAAAGAAAAATGCATGAGGGCAGGGGGGCTGGCCTGACCCACCACACACGGTGGGAGGTACTTGGTAGATTGGTCACAGTCTGATCATGACCTTGCTCCTCCAGACCACACCCCCAAGGGACTGAAGCCGGGCCCCAGGTCATCACCTCTTCTGGTTTGTGACTTCTCTTACTCCCAAGATGGACTGCACAGTTCAGATATTTCCTAACACTGTGCTGAGACACCCAGGGCATCTGTCTGTACTCTCTGGCTACAGTCCGTCTGTGTCTTTCGCCAGCCAGCTGGGCTTCTGCTTGACCCGCGGGTCCATAAGTGAATGCTTGCGCCTCCCACTCTGGAGGCCTGGGAGGCACTCTTTGTCGCTAAGGTGTTGTGTTTGTCACCTCTGTGGTCCTTTGTGACTTAACTCTCAGAGGGTGCTTTTGGGTCCATGTCCTTGGGGCACATACCCACAGGTTTGAAGACCTACTTCCTGCTGTGCTGGGAGAGGTGGAGAGAAGAGAGGTCCCTCAACACCACGACATACACTGTATCCACAGCACTCAGCTCACTACGCGTTTTTTAATTCATTGCTCACAGTGACTGCGTGTGTGTCATGAGGCAGGCGTGGTATGTTCTATACTTTACAAGCACTGTTTGGTATAGTCCTCCTAACAGCCCTGAGGCAAGTACCTTTAAATATTCTTGTTTCCCAGAAGAGGAGACTGGGATTCATTGAGTTTAAGTAACCTGCCCAAGAAATCATCATCATCATCATCATCATCATCATCATCATCATCATGATCGTCATCGTTATAATTGGCAGACCTGGGGATTTGAACCCAGCTCTGTCTGGCTCTGAAACCCTGTTGTTACCCACCACACCCCACTGCCTCGGCAGGAACTACCCAGGGCCGAGTTTCTTATCTATCATTCCCATTTTACAGATGAGAAAACTCTCTCCACAGGACTCTCTCCACTCACCTATGCGCTACCTGTGTTCTCAGGCAGGGTCCTGTCTAATAGACAGGATAAAACATTGGGATTTACAAGGAATTCCAGTGATGCAGAACACCCACGAAAAGAGGGGAAGCAGAGACAGATAAGGCATGGGAGCTTGCGTGGAGGGAGAACTGGGTCATTTTCACCTTTTCTCAAGTGTCCACTGGATGGGCTGGTCAGGGCACCAGACTAATGGCAGTGGAGCCTGAATGTGACCCATGACTCTGTAGACAGGCCATTAGCGTGGGCTGTGCGGATTTCTGGATGTCCCCACAAGACAGGGCACACTCCACGGAGGCTGTGCACCTACTCACTCAGCCACTCGACACCAGGCAGCCTGTCTCCTGACACAGCCGTCCGAGAGCGTTCTGAACACATGTAGAGGAAGGGTCACTGGCTCATGGTCTGTGGGTGGGGGACCAGGGCCCAGAGGGAGCAGGGCTTTCCGGAGCGGCCCGCTCACTTGCCAGGGCAGCCAGCACCTGTTTTATGAGCGCAGGGTTGCCATTCCCTCAGTGTTGAGACTGCTCCTGTGCCTTTTAAAGGTTTTTTTTTCCTCCTAGCCTCTGGGATGCAAGAAAAGATTGAGTCCAGCTTTGTGTTTAGTCATTTTTTTCCTTCTGTGCTTCCTAGCAATGCCATTGAAGTTTTGTAGGAATTCTGCAAGGAGACTGTTTCTGTCAACAGAAGAAAGTCTGCATGTTGAGAATGACTGTACCTGGAGCTGGCTCAGTGTGTGTGTGTGTGTGTGTGTGTTCAGAGCCAAACACCAGACACCAGATTGCTGTCTGAAGAGGCTCGCGTCCCAGGCCCCCGTGTCCTGCTAATTCTGTGCCTAAGGCTCTTGACAACCAGGACTGCTTGTTCCCTCACCAGACTTTGCTTCCAGCACCAACAGACCAGGACACAGTCCCTTGGATGTTTGTCATTCTTAAAGACAAATCATTCTTTCAAGGAAAAAACAATTAATTAGTTAATAAAAAGAATACACACCCACACACTGACTCTAAAAGTGCTAATTTTAGAAGTAAATACATATAAGTATGAAGAAAGAGGCCAGAAATTTCTAATAGGTCCCAAAGACGAGAAATTAAGTTCAGGGCATGGTATCTGCCCTGCACAGATCTGTGTGCCCCTATGTGCTCTGCAGCAGTGAGAGATGGTGCGTCCGGAAATGGGTGGACAGTCAGCTAGTTCCCCTGGGGGTAAGGAAAGACTGTACTGGGCCCCCCAGGGCAACGGGGCTGAGCAGGAGAGAGAGGGCTGACCAGGGGTCGGGTGGACACTGGCTTGTCCAGGCTCTCGCTGACCTGCCCGGCGGCCTTGGTTCTGCCCTGGACTTCTTGAGTTTTAGTTTCTCCCTCTGTAAATGGGAATCAGGAGACCTGCCCTACTTACATTACGGAGTGATTCTGAGGATCCAGTGGGGGTGCTGCTGGGGCCCTGCAAGCCTGCCGATGGTGCTAGATGCAGTGCAGTGGACAGCGGGCTGCAAGTGGGCTCGGACACCTACGCTGGCCCTGAGAGCCTTTGAACCAGGCGACGCCGTTCATTTCTCTGGACTTGCTCTGTAAGTGGAGATAATGAGCTAAGGGAGCTGGTGAGGCTCTGACAGAGCACTGTTCCCGCAGATGCTGAGCTTTGAACTGGGCCATCTTTCAGGTCCCATTTAGCAAGTGACCTTAAGTGAGCAAGTGTACTGGGAGAGTTAGGCAGAGGTTAATTACACTGAATCAGTTCTTAGAAGCGGAAAGGCTTCCATCGGGAAAACAGCAGGGTCAACCACCAGCAAAAGGGGCTGCTGTGTCTGCCTGGGTGCCACTCAGAAAACCTCTTCTGGCTTCCGCAGTCTCTAGAAACATTTCCATCACGCTGCGTGAAATCCAGGGAGGAGCTCCTGACTGAGCTCCTGCCTCCGTCTCCTCTCCTTTCAGTGCTGTCCTACCCAAGATCTTCCCAACACTCGATCAGCCCCATGGCCTTCCTGCTCTAAGGCCCTCTGTGGCTCCTTACTGCTTACAGTGTATGTCCAGACCCCTTAGCCTGACCTCTAGGACATTTCATTGTCTGGTTCTGGGCTAACTCTCCAGGTTTTCTTCTGCACCTCCAGCCAGCTTTCCCTTCTCTGGGTTCCTTTGCTCATCTGTCTTCTCCTGCTCTTCAAGGCCCTGGCTAAATCCTGCTTCCTCCGGGAAGCCTTCCCTGTGTTCCTGAGTAGGGTTGCTAGATTTAACAGGCAAAAAATACAAGAGGCCAGTGAATTTGAATTTCAGATAAACACACCTATACTAAAACATTATTTGTTATCTGAAATTCAGATTTCACAGTGTATCCTGTGTTTTATCTGCAGCAGCCCTGCTCCTGAATTCAACTTGATCATGGCCATTTCCCGCCCTTCCCTGGGCCACTTCTTCAGTTCTGAGCAGCATGTGAATAACACAATTTCTTCCAAAAAAATCAGGAACATACAATGTTTTATGTCAATTATATCTCCTGTTTTAATGGGAAAAAGTAATTTAAAAAAAAATCAGGAACAGGAGCCAAGGTTGCCAAGGCATTTCCCACTGGTGGTCTTGGAGTTTGGCCTAAATACAGTATTTGCATCTCCTTGTGAGTGGAGTTCAGAGGTGTTCGCTCCCAACCCTTGCTGCCCACCGTTGTAATACATAGGGCTTCATCTCGGCTTCCCCTTCATCCCAACCTTGGGATGTCCCTGCAGTGAAACTGTCATCCTTATAAGGGAAACCGGCCCAGTGTGGGTCAGAACTTCTGTCTCACTGATCCAGTTCACCATGGGCCTTGCATACAGCACTCCACGGCCTGTGATCCATTTTTCCTCACATCCCATTTTCCTCACGACAGCCCAGGAAGGAAGAGCTGAGTGGGGAGTTCGGGCTGGTAGAGAGGAGGAAAGAAAGTATGGGAGGTGAAACCGTGCTTGATCCAGAGTAAGTGCTATAGAACTGCTTAATTAACTAGCTAAAGAAATTGAAAAGAATGAGATTTTTGAAGCGTATGGTGTTAAGGTTTAAAAACCTGTAAGGTACTAGGAAAATCAAAAAGGAAATCTACTTGATGAAATCTAAGATGGAACTGTAGCTGGCGTGTATCTGGCCAGTCTCAAAACTTTATGATCAGAAAAAACAAAAAACCTTTATAATGGGTCCTGAGTCCAACACCATTTCACCTCCCCCATCTTGGGGAAGTCACTTCTCCCCAGATGTAAGGAGGGAGTTGAACTAATGGTCTATGAGGGCCCATCCAGTTCCCAGTCCTAGAAAGTGACCCTGTTTCCTCAGTGGCTGAGACACACCTCAGAGTCTTCAGAAACAGGAGAACTTACCACATGCCCTGTGGACAGGGCCTATAGGTTGCTTCTTGGTTCCAGAAGCACAAAAAAGTGTGCTTTTAGAAATGAGGTGAATTGAAACCCTACATGCTGTGGTTCACAGAGATGATGGAATTGTGGTCCTAAAGACAATTCAAGGATATGTGGAAATGCTCACTATATTTTAAGAGAGAAAAGCCATTTGCATAATTTGGGTGTGTGTGTGTGTGTGTGTGTGTATTTCAGAGGGCTATTCAATAACTGTTCATAGAGGCCCTCTTTTAGGGATAGAATTCTGGGCAATCTTTATTTTGGGTTTTGAAAAAAATTTCTATACAAAAATGAACAAATTTTTCTCTTGAAACAGGGAAAAGACTACACAAATGTTTATTTATTTTTACTTCTTTGTCGGGGGTAGAGAGAGACCTCAGTTACAAAGATTTGGGTTAATTGTATTCCTTAGGCACATTATCATTAGTTTAGAAAGTAACTTTAGAAAGAAATCCTGGCTACTACTTCCACTAGAGGGTACTCTTCTGAAATTTTAGAGTGCTTGTGATGCTGAAGATTTTGGAAAGGTTTCAAGGTTTCATTTCAAATTCATTTGGAGGACTCTTAAACTTCTTTGTTTGTTTGCTTGTCTTTAAATACACTTTTTCTTGTGGAATAATTTTAGATTTACAGAAAAGTTGCAAAGGTAGGACAGAGAGTTCCTGTATACCTTCACCCAATTCCCTCTAATGTTAACATCTTGCACCACCATGCTGCGTTTGTCAACACAGAGAAATTAAGATTAGTACATTACTATTAACTAAAGTACAGACTTTATTTGGGTTTCACCAGTTTTTCCATTAATGTTCTTATTCTTAGCATATTTTCTTTCATCTCTCTTTTTATTTCTATTACATTTGCAGAAGTTATGTAACTTTTTCCACCGTGTTGTCATCAACATTTCTGTCTTTTGCAGTGTGTGTGGAAACATCATTTTTAGTAATTTTGTGTGTTCTCCATTTAATCTTTTTTTTAGTTTATGTTCTCCCCAGCAGGATGTCATTAAAAGATGAATGCTATGGAATTCTCACAGTTTTGTTAGGTATTAATGGCATTGTGCTTAGGAGTTTTTAAGTCCTTATCTATGAGATACATACTGAAGTATTTACAGATGAAATTTTTACTTTAAAATACTTCAGCAAATAAAAAATTGGGGGAGCTAGAGCAAATGAAAGAGGATATGTCCACAGGTGTTCATTAGATTATTCTTTTGCTTTTGCGTATGACTGAAAATCTTATAATTAAAAAGTTGTTCAAAAGAAAAAGGCATGGTACAGCTGAAGTCAGTGGTGACTCAAGTTTTCTAGGTCCATTCTGTCCTCCCGTGGAATGGGGGAAGGAGTTCATAGGTACCAGGCTGGAAGCATGTGACCTGGAAGGGGTGGGTGGGAGAGGGAGGGAAGAGGCAGAAACTGGGGAGACGACTGTCAAGCTTCATTTCTGCCACCCACATCCTCATATCCTGCCCTCCCTCCTGCAGTGGCCACCACATCCTACCCAGCAGGGGGCAGGGAATTCTTGTAGGGGGCACTGACCAAGGACCCAGCTTTGGTGCCCCTTCCCTGCCCTCCTCAGTTTCAAGGTGGGACCTCTGCCCTTCGCCTCCAGTCTTCCAGGTGCCCTGCCACTGAGCTTGGGGCCCAGCTCTGCCAGCACAGCCTGGGTCAGACCTCTGTGCCTGACTCCACCCCTACCTCCAGCTCTGACCCAGCATGGGACTTGTGCAGGCCCCAGAACAGAGCCCCATCTCTGGGCTAGCACAGTTATCAGCAGACAAATAGAGGTGTTCAACAAAGTTTTTATAATCTTAACAGATACACAGCTGCACACACGCATGCACATACAGATTCACGTAACAGACTTGCTGAGTGCATTCCGCCAGCCCTGGCAGTCCTGAAGACTCAGAGTTGAGTCAAACTGCAGCCCTCAAGGAACTCAGAAAAACCAAACAAAAGCAAACAAACAGAAGTTGTTCAAAATGGAAATTTTAAAAGAATTGAACAGTAGGGGCTTTGTTTCAATGTGACAATAAAGCCAAATCCTGTGTACTGGCAGCAGTTCAGTGTAACAGACATACACAGATCAGTATAACAGACATTTGCAGATTCATAGCTTATGAATACACACACACACACCACACACACACACGTGTCCTGGGCACTACAGGAGGTGCTGGACGAATGAGAGCAGACAGTGACACTACCCTTCAAGAACCTGAGCCAGACATATCTGAGGCTTGGGGTGGAACCAACCGTGCAGTAAAGGCTGATTAAATATGAATCTTGGCTGGTAGCAAATACCCCATAGTTTCAAGATGAGGATTTTATTTGCATCTCTCCTTCTTAGTTTCATGGGTTTGAGTTGACTCATCTCAGCCATGTGGTTAATAAATGGAATCTTTATTATTATGATTATGCCTAATAATAATTTCTAATAATAGTAATTTAAAAATCTGCATAGATGATAATTTTTTCAAGGACCTGTAGCCCTTCATAATTATCACAATTATCCTACTGACCATTTAACTAAGTTGTAGCCACTAGTAGCTGCTGCCTTTTTGCTTGCTGAAGTCAGTTGTTCCTTTGCCTCCGGACCAGCGGAGGGCCTGCCTCCTGGCTCACTGAGCAGACAGAGGCTGGCGCTGATCTCTGCTCTGTGATGGTGGCAAAATCTAGTCAACACTTTTTTTTTAATCTCTCTTTTTATTCTGCAGCAGAAGTATTGGGAAGCCCTAAACTCGGAGCAGGTATGGACAATCGTGCTCTCTTTATTCCACAAGGGACTTCCTGTGGCTTGATTTCAGTTCCTGTTTTTGTGAGCCCCCCTTGGATGGCTGGGCCCATGCCAAATTCCTCTAGGAAAAAAAAGAATTTGAAAATGAGAGGAGAGCCTGAAAGTCGAGGGTTTTTTCCAGGCTCTCCATTTCAGAGTTCTTTCTGCTTTGTCCAAACCGTCTAGTAGGGCTCAGAGAAGATGCATAACCCAAGGAAGAAACTTGCTTGGAACAAAAGTTTTTGAACAAGAGGAAGCCCAGCAGGTCACTAATGGTAGTGGTGCTGGGAGTGGCTGCAGGAGTTGAGGTCAACATTCCCCTATGTTGTCATTGTGAGACCCTGGGCAGCTGGCCGCTGTCTCTATGCCCTCCTCGCCTCCAAGTGACAAATAAGCACATGATTCATGACAGCCACCTGTGCCTGTCACCTCCCAGGATTTTTTTTTCTGATAAGAGAGTAGATTATCTTTTGCTTAAATTCTCTGAATGCCTGGATTCCAGTGATGTTTTTATTACTTAAAATGACATTTTAAAACACAATATTCTGGGAATTCAGAAGGAAGAGATTTAAATTGTTTTCGAAGGCTTAATCCACTTTAAAGAGTGCACCTGACCAGAGTGGTGGGCTGTTTCTGTTTGCCGGCAGCGGAATTGGTCAGGAGTAGCAAGGATAACTCTTAAGAAGACATTTTAGGAGCTGGAGCTGTGGTTCTGACACATCAGGGCGGCTAAGAACCACCCTAGGAGCTTGTTCAAATGCCAAGCCTTAGGTCCCAACCCACAGATAGGGTCTAGGGTGGGTCCCCAGCATCAGTCTTTTTTTTTTTTTTTTTTGCGGTATGCGGGCCTCTCACCGTTGTGGCCTCTCCTGTCGCGGAGCACAGGCTCCGGACGCGCAGGCTCAGCGGCCATGGCTCACGGACCCAGCCGCTCCGCGGCATGTGGGATCTTCCCGGACCGGGGCACGAACCCGTGTCCCCTGCATCGGCAGGCGGACTCTCAACCACTGTGCCACCAGGGAAGCCCAGCATCAGTCTTTTTAATGAGCACCCTGGGCCCCCCTGGTGAGACTGGTCCAGAACTCAGATCTAGAACGTGGGTCTCCACTTGAAAACAGAATTCATCAAAAAGCACACTGTCCATTCTCAGAGAATGGAACAGGCCCCCACTTCCACTACTAGGCAACTGGGTCTCGAAGCCTGAGGGGCCAGGGAGCTCTTTTACTTGGGATCTCTGATACGTCTGGAAGGAATTTGCTTAGAGGTGTCCGCCCAAGTCCGCATCCACAGGTAGATGAGAAATTAGCACACGTGTGCCTGACACAGCCCCAGACACATACAAGGGGCTGAGCTGCACCAACAAAATCAGCTCAGTCCCTGGCCTGCAAGGTTACTGGGGATGAGGTGGTCTTTTTAACGTGATGCTGTTTTTCATGACCAAGTAGTAGAACTCAGTTCAGTTATGAGCAGTAAATCAGTAATTGAACGGGACTCTCTTTCTGTTGGAAACAAAGCTACAGTTTGTGTTTTGTGACTAGTGGGGTGTGGGCATTATCTTTCAGTGGCTCAGGGAGCCTTGAGGACCTTGTCCTGACCCTCTAAGGACTGGACTGTTTGATTCTGCTCAGGTTTGAGTAGCTGGTGGAACACTTTTCTTGGAGTGCATGTCCATGCCTGGCTCTATTTTCTTGCCCAAATAGATTGTCTGGCCCGGGCTGACACATCCTATGTGGCCTTTGCTTGTTGTTTCCTGGGTCTTGTTGTTTCCTGGGTCAAATGCAACCTTATGACTCAGAATCACCATTCATAGAAACTCAGAAATGAGAGATCGTATTATCTAGTTGCTGATTCAGCCTCCCAATTTACACATGGAGAAATCAAGATCCAGAGAAGAGAAAGCAAGTTAGTGGCAGAAAGAGGACCTGAGCCCGACCCCTACTTGCCTCTGTGGCTGGAATCACTAAAGATGATGCCCTTGCTCTTGGCCCACGTGAAAAGCTCTCTCTTTTATCTGTCGTTTTAGAGCAATAGGAGGATTTTGCAAACAGCTTCATCAGTGCTTGTGTGCTCACCTATTTTTTTTCTTTTAACCTTTTTTTTTTTAACCCCTGCGCATTTCAATTTCCCATACTTGTCTGAGTGGGAGTGATGAAATATTCAGTGGCAGTGACCACCACTCTGGATTAGGTTTTAAATGCTTGTTTTTGACAAGTCTGCTGACCTCAAGTTTAGAGGAAACACCATGTGGGGGTCAAGGGCAGACCAGTGCCCTGCTCCTGAGAAGCTCTGTCATCTCTCTGAGAGGACAAGGTGGACACCCAGGGCAGGGCTGCCCATGCTCAGCTGCAAACCAGTGGTACCGGCAGTATAGAGAAGTGGGGGAGAGCTCAATGGGTGTCAGCATAGGCTTCTTGGAAGAGGAGGAACTTACCTGGGCCATAAAGAATGGGTTGAGTTTGCTGGTCTTTTCCAGGAATTAGTTAGGCAGGGAGGTGGGTATTCTCAGGATAAAGGGAACATGACTGAGTCTCACTAGAGAAGGACTTGGTGAAGAGGGGGGAACAGAGAGTAGGAGGGGAAGTAGGGCTGGTCTGTTCAGGGTGGCTGTCCATTAATTCCTTGATTTAAAGTTATACTTGCCCTGTTAGGTCCTAGAAACACAGACCTGGTTAACTTGTCCTTACCTGTTTGTTCTTGTCTGTGTCTGGGCCATGAGAACCAGGATTGGAGCTGTTGTTGGGGAAATTGTAAGAGATGGGAAGGGCCTATTCCACCAAGGTACCTCTTGTGTCTTTTCTCCACAGTGGGATCCTGAAGACGTAAACCTTGGAGGGAACAAAGACAACATGGAGATATTCAGACCCCGGGTGCACAGGTGGTCTATGAAGCCAGTGGACTTGACCTCTGTTAAGTAACACTTTCTGGAGCCAGCTCAGCAGCTCAGAGCCCAAGGTCAAGGTTTTGTCAGGAACTAAGCAGGGATCAACCTGCAGAGACAGCCATGGCAGGAATTTAAGCTTCTGCCAAGGCCACCCATGAAAGTGAGGAACCAGGAGCTGTCACGGAGCTTGGCTGGTCTGCACCATGGCTCAGAATGGAGCTAAGACCTTGGGCCCTGTGGACATACCTGGACACAGCCAGAGTTTGTTCTGAAAATTCGAAGTTCACAAACCAATCTTGCTTTGAAATATAATCTAAAATAGTTTAGCCTCTCTTTTCCCTTTCCCTTTGGATTCAACCCTACTCTGAATATCTGCTACAAATGAGTTGATCTAACAAACAGCTAAATGTTTGGATCTTAGTAAAGCCCCACTCCGTAAGACCTGGCTAAGCCTAGAGAGGGGTGGGCCCACGTTTGGGGGGTTTGGGACACAGTCACAGGTTCTGATGGGACCTGGCTCCTGCCCTCCAGTCACCCACTTGAGTTTTCTGCTGGAAGTTGAGAGAGGACTGTTTGATCAACTAAGTGTTTGCAAGGTCACTGGTATTGCAAGGGTGAGCAAAGCAAAGTGCTCTAGGTACCAGGACTTGCTCCAGCCTGGCCCAGTGTGTGCTGGGCTAGGGTCTGCAGGTGAAGGGAACTGTCTGCTTCAGGAGGTAACTGAAAGCATGCAAAGGCTAAGAGGCATGGTGGGAGGGGCTCAATTCAGACACCGAAATCCCCTCTCAGGATTATTTTGGAGCTATGGTGGGAGGAACGCTGGAATGAATAAATCCTGATTGAGTGCACTGAAGCATCTCACCATGGAGCACAGAGATACGTCTGAATCCCAGCACAGCCACAGAAGTTGGCCACCAGGGGACCTGGGAGAAATGCCAAGAAACAAGAGCTCTGCTTCTGGCTGGCCCCTGGCAGCCTGTGTGACTCAGCTGCAGCTGCCCAGTTGCTCCTGAGGGGTCATGCAAGTCCCAGCAGCATGAAAGAGGGGGTGCCTCAGGGAAGCAGGTTGTTCCACAGGTCTCTGCATAGATTCCAATCCCCTGCATGATCTCTGAACTAGAAGTGAACCTAAAGCCACCCTATTTATCCAACTGCTTTGGACCCTGGTTGTCTTTTTTTTTTTTTTTTTTTTGCAGTACGCGGGCCTCTCACTGTTGTGGCCTCTCCCATTGCGGAGCACAGGCTCCGGACGCGCAGGCTCAGTGGCCATGGCCCACGGACCCAGCCGCTCCGCGGCATGTGGGATCCTCCCGGACCGGGGCACGAACCCGCGTCCCCTGCATCAGCAGGTGGACTCCCAACCACTGCGCCACCAGGGAAGCCCCCTGGCTGTCTTTTAATGGAGTTTGCTAAAGTCAATTTTGCTTTGTGATCTTAATCACTGAAGCTGTACTTTGAGGGAAGATGAAACTTTTAACTGGGGACAGGGTGGGGGTTGGGAGAACATTCCAGCAGATGAAACCACACAGAGGATTGGAAGTAGGGAAGGGGGGAATCTAGCTAAGGAAAGAGGACTCTGATGTGGCCAGAATGGGTGTAGGGGGTGGGTGAAGAGGCTGGAAAGGAACCTGGGAGTTGGTGCTTAATTCTGTGGCTGACTGGTAGCTATTGCAAGATACAGAGTAGGAAGCTGACTGACATGCCTCAGGTGGGCCACAGCTGATTGGGGAGTTTTACATCCCTGCAGCCACAACTTTT
Organism: Mesoplodon bidens; assembly: GCF_964165515.1. NCBI lineage: Eukaryota > Metazoa > Chordata > Mammalia > Artiodactyla > Ziphiidae > Mesoplodon > Mesoplodon bidens. The sequence goes on along the minus strand of NC_138161.1, from coordinate 109,322,384 downwards.
CAAGAAGCAGAAATGTACACAGTCATGGATACAGTACCAACTTGGGGAACATGTTTAATTTGATTAGTAACAGCAGGGCAGGAGGAGGGCTCATCTTTGGAAACGCAGAAGGCCTGGGGATAGGATGACATCCCTGGAGTTTGTCTTTAGCACATCCCCCTCCCAATGGGAGGCCGGCTCATGTCCCTGGGGCACCAGAAATTGGTTGGATCCTAATGGAAATGGCTATTCACTCAAGAATATCAAATGATCTCGCTGACTTTGCACAGCACAAACTACTTGAGCTCCAGATGTTAACCATCTCTCTAGCTCCCATCGTCCCTGCCTCTTCCTTCACAAACCAGTTGTTACCAGTTGTTACTCCATGGCATGTGGGATCTTCCCAGACCGGGGCACGAACCCGTGTCCCCTGCATTGGCAGGCGGACTCTCAACCACTGCGCCACCAGGGAAGCCCCCAGAATGAACCTTTAAACTGACAATTTTGGCAGCAAAGTTTGGCCTCATTGTTCAATGAGAATCTGCCTGTTATGCAAAGCTCTGGAACTCTGGAGCCTTTGGGAAGAGATGCCAACCCAAATGCCTTACTCCTAGCAGGAGTGTTCCCACCCTGGGCCTCCGCTGCAGCTTCATGCCTATCCGTTAGTCATACCAGGAGGATAACGGGAGTTACTTGCCCTGAAGACCCACTGAGCAGTGCAAGGGGGTTACCTACACTAGGGAGAAGCTGGGGAACCAACTGTGTAATCATTCTCTCCTGCCCACTCATCTGGAGATGAGAGAGGGTATAATAGTTGTAGTTGTGCTGCCTATTGTCTGCATGGCTTGGAGCTTGTTACCTAATCTTTGTGAACTCCTGGGGTAGACTGAGAATAATACCTATCTAGAAAGCTTGTTGTGAAGATTAAATAACGTATATGAAATGCATAACACTACGTGACTCAAAGTAGACATTGAAGAGGGATTAGTTTCCTTCCTCCCTATAATTCCTGGCCACATATGACCTGCAAGCCAGTTGGTAACCAAGGAATCAGACCCACAGATGGAAGGGACTTCAGAGGATTGAATTGCTTTGACAACAACCCCAATAAGTGATTACAGTGATTACCCACCCCCTTCATAAGCTACTCAAAAAAGAAAAAAAAAAGGATTTCACCCATTTTAATCTCCCAAGGAAAGAAGTCTGTGTGATTTAGGGAGAGCTCCTCTATCCCTAAGATTTTCTTAAAACCCTGTCTAGATCCTGAAGAACCAATCCCCTTATCTCCCCCAGTACTTCAGTATGATGAAGAGATTTATGAGCAGTCATCTGATGCCACACTCACATCTGATTGTTACAATTGGGCATGAGCTCCTCCAGAGCAAGGAGAAGCACTGGGCCAAGGAGCCTGGCTGGGCTCCAGTTCCTATGTCTGATTCAGCGTGATCCTTGTTAAGTCATTTCCCTTTCTGATCACAGTTTTCTCATCTGTAAAATGAAAGGACAGATTTCTTTCCTTTTTTTTTTAACCTTTTATGAATATGCCAGTGAATTTTTTTTCCTACAGAAGACTGACATCTTCATAAACTCTCAAGAAAGAGACAATATCAAGAGAAATTTCAGATATATTAAAAAAAATAGGTTTCATTATATAATATACACTTCTCTCTGTTTGGATTTTACTATCCATTTAAGATAAAATTCCCCTTTTATGAAGAACTGAGGCTTTGCTGTAACAAGAAGAGATCACAGCATCTGACGTTTAAAATTTTTGCAGTTTCCTTCCAGTACTGAAAATTTTTAAATATGATATATGAATATTTTCCAGTGACAGAAAAAGAATTCTTTATCGATCATTAAGAAAAAGAAGAGGGCTTCCCTGGTGGCGCAGTGGTTGAGAGTCCGCCTGCCGATGCAGGGGACACGGGTTTGTGCCCCGGTCCGGGAAGATCCCACATGCCGCGGAGTGGCTAGGCCTGTGAGCCATGGCCGCTGAGCCTGCGCGTCCGGAACCTGTGCTCCGCAACGGGAGAGGCCACAACAGTGAGAGGCCCGCGTACCGCAAAAAAAAAAAAAAAAGAAAAAAAGAAGAGCAGTGTCTTCGTGTTTCAAGACTAATTTTGCAACATTTCCAAGATTCTCTCCACTTCTTTTGCTGTCCCTTCTTGATCATCCCCCTCCACAGTTTCCAACTATGAGGGCATTGCTCTATTCTCTTCCACTTTTCATTGGTTTTTTCTGACATTCAAGTCGATGTTTGACAGAGGAGCCTCTACCTTGAATGAACCCAAGATTTGGTGTAATGGTGACTAACATCTCTTCAAGAAGTTTACACGTCTCTGTCTAGTATTATTCTAAAGGTCATCATCGTGTGAGAGAGACAGTCTTAGATCAGGGAATGGTGCTAAATCAAGTGACTTAGAGCACATCTGATTTGCTGTTTCCTTACCCAACTCTGAAAGCCAAACAAGGTACCAGGCATCCAGCACCGCTGCTTCTGGACTGGACACTTCATTGACAGAGTGTTAACTTCCAGTGTCTCAGTTAATCTGTCGCCTAGAGAACTCAGCATACCCTCCCAATTCCATTGGAAATTTTCCACGGGCAGTCGGTATTGGCGGCAGAGGGCCAAGCTCTTCTCTTCCTGGTCCTCGGGGTCCTGCAGCTGTGGTTGCAAGAGGACTTAGTCCCTGTCGTAGGTCAGGGGCGCTCGCCCCCTCTTCACCGTCCACTGGGCTCCACCACAACCGTCCTGGCGGGGCAGTAAGTGGTCTCCTCAAGCTGCCACAGCGAAGGAGGCCACTGTTGGCACCGTCAGAAGTGAATCCCGACCTCCTACTGGTTACTTCTCCCTCAGAGAAGCGGCCTAACCTCGACAGCCTGCTTCCCATTCAAACCACTGTCCTGGGACTGCCGGGAAGGGAAGAAATGCCCGGCCCCGCGAGTGAGTGCGCACTAAGCAGCCGCCGCCTCACGCGAGTCCGGCGCATCCCACGCTGCCTCCGGGGCCCCAGACCGGCACGGGGTCCTGTTTCGCCGCCTCCGGGGAGCTGCTGAGGGCGGCTCCTGGGGTGCATTTCACATCGCTGGTTTTGGAAGGGGATGATAACAAGATTACGGTTCCGAAATTATTGACAGCATTCAGCATCCTTTATGGTGTACTGGAAAACATCCTATTTGTTTTTAAGTACATTTTAAATGTTTTTTGAAATATACTGCAGGTACACAGTTTTTAAAAAGAGAATCAGATTGTAACAAAAGGCTTATGAAGGAAAACAGCAATGCCCTGCTCCTTCGACCCCAAAGATCCTCCTTCTCGCGCGTCCATTTTTTTTTTAAGATCTTTATTGGAGTATAATTGGTTTACAGTGGTGTGTTACTTTCTGCTGTATAACAAAGTGAATCAGCTATACGTATACTTATATCCCCATATCTCCTCCTTCTTGTGTCTCCCTCCCACCCTCCCTATCCCACCCCTCTAGGTGGTCACAAAGAACCGAGCTGATCTCCCTGTGCTATGTGGCTGCTTCCCACTAGCTATCTATTTTACGTTTGGTGGTGTATGTATGTCCATGCCACTCTCTCACTTCGTCCCAGCTTACCCTTCCCCGTCCCCGTGTCCTCAAGTCCATTCTCTACGTCAGCGTCTTTATTCCTGTCCTGCCCCTAGGTTCGTCAGAACAATTTTTTTTTAATTCCATATATATGTGTTAGCATACGGTATTTATTTTTCTCTTTCTGACTTAGTTCACTCTGTGTGACACTCTCTAGGTCCATCCACCTCACTACAAATAACTCAATTTTGTTTCTTTTTATGGCTGAGTGATATTCCATTGTATATATGTGCCACATCTTCTTTATCCATTCATCTGTCGATGGACACTTAGGTTGCTTCCATGTCCTGGGTGTTGTAAATAAGGCTGCAATGGACATTGTGGTACATGACTCTTTTTGAATTATGGTTTTCTCAGGGTATATGCCCCGTAGTGGGATTGCTGGGTGGTATGGTAGTTCTACTTTGAGATTTTTAAGGAACCTCCATACTGTTCTCCATAGTGGCTGTATCAATTTACATTCCCACCAACAGGCAAGAGGGTTCCCTTTTCTCCACACCGTCTTCAGCATTTATTGTTGGTAGATTTTTTGAGGATGACCATTCTGACCAGTGTGAGGTGATACCTCATTGTAGTTTTGATTTGCATTTCTCTAATGATTAGTGATTTTGAGCATCCTTTCATGTGTTTGTTCGCAATCTGTATATCTTCTTTGGAGAAATGTCTATTTGTGTCTTCTGCCCATTTTTGGATTGGGTTGTTTGTTTTTTTGGTATTGAGCTGCATGAGCTGCTTGTAACTTTGGGAGATTAATCCTTTGTCAGTTGCTTTGTTGGCAAATATTTTCTCCCATTCTGAGGGTTGTCCTTTCGTCTTGTTTATGGCTTCCTTTGCTGTGCAAAAGCTTTGAAGTTTCACTAGGTCCCATTTGTTTATTTTTGTTTTTATTTCCATTTCTCTAGGAGGTGGTTCAAAAAGGATCTTGCTGTGATTTATGTCATAGAGTGTTCTGCCTGTTTTCTTCTAAGAGTTTGATAGTGTCTGGCCTTATATTTAGGCCTTTAATTCATTTTGAGTTTATTTTTGTGTGTGGTGTTAGGGAGTTTTCTAATTTCATACCTTTACATGTAGCTGTCCAGTTTTCCAAGCACCACTTATTGAAGAGGCTGTCTTTTCTCCATGGTGTATTCTTGCCTCCTTTATCAAAGATAAGTTGACCATATGTGCATGGGCTTATCTCTGGGCTCTCTATCCTGTTCCATTGATCTATATTTCTGTTTTTGTGCCAGTACCATACTGTCTTGATTACTGTAGCTTTGTAGTATAGTTTGAAGTCAGGGAGCCTGATTCCTCCAGCTCCATTTTTCTTTCTCAAGATTGCTTTGGCTATTCAGGGTCTTTTGTGTTTCCATACAAATTGTGAAATTTTTTGTTCTAGTTCTGTGAAAAATGCCATTGGTAGTTTGGTAGGGATTGTATTGAATCTGTAGATTGCTTTGGGTAGTATAGTCATTTTCACAATGTTGATTCTTCCAATCCAAGAACATGGTATATCTCCCCATCTGTTTGTATCATCTTTAATTTCTTTCATCAGTGTCTTATAGTTTTCTGCATACAGGTCTTTTGTCTCCTAAGGTAGGTTTATTCCTAGGTATTGTTTTCTTTTTGTTGCAATGGTAAATGGGAGTGTTTCCTTAATTTCTCTTTCAGATTTTTCATCATTAGCATATAGGAATGCAAGAGATTTCTGTGCATTAATTATGTATCCTGCTACTTTACCAAATTCATTGATTAGCTCTAGTAATTTTGTGGTAGCATCTTTAGGATTCTCTATGTATAATACCATGTCATTTGCAAACAGTGACAGCTTTACTTCTTCTTTTCTGATTTGGATTCCTTTTATTTCTTTTTCTTCTCTGATTGCTGTGGCTAAAACTTCCAAAACTATGTTGAATAACAGTGGTGAGAGTGGACAACCTTGTCTTGTTCCTGATCTTAGAGGAAATTGTTTCAGTTTTTCACCATTGAGAGCGATGTTGACTGTGGGTTTGTCATATATGGCATGTATTGTGTTGAGGCAAGTTCTCTCTGTGCCTACTTTCTGGAGGGTTTTTTATCATAAACGGGTGCTGAATTTTGTCGAAAACTTTTTGTGCATCTATTGAGATGATCATATAGTTTTTATCCTTCAGTTTGTTAATATGGTTTATCACATTGATTGATTTGCATATATTGAAGAATCCTTTCATTCCTGGGATAAACCCCACTTGATCATGGTGTATGATCCTTTTAATATGCTGTTGGATTCTGTTTGCTAGTATTTTGTTGAGGATTTTTGCATCTATGTTCATCAGTGATATTGGGCTGTAGTTTTCTTTCTTTGTGATATCTTTGTCTGGCTTTGGTATCAGGGTGATGGTGGCCTCGTAGAATGAGTTTGGGAGTGTTCCTCCCTCTGCTATATTTTGGAAGAGTTTGAGAAGGATAGATGTTAATTCTTCTCTAAATGTTTGATAGAATTTGCCTGTGAGCTGTCTGGTCCTGGACTTTTGTTTGTTGGAACATTTTTAGTCACAGTTTCAATTTCAGTGCTTGTGATTGGTCTGTTTATATTTTCTATTTCTTCCTGGTTCAGTCTTGGAAAGTTGTGCTTTTCTAAGAATTTGTCCATTTCTTCCAGGTTGTCCATTTTATTGACATATAGTTGCATGTAGTAATCTCTCATGATCCTTTATATTTCTGCAGTGTCTGTTGTAACTTCTCCTTTTTCATTTCTAATTTTATTGATTTGAGTCCTCTCCCTCTTTTTCTTGATGAGTCTGGCTAATGATTTATCAATTTTGTTTATCTTCTCAAAGAACCAGGATTTAGTTTTATTGATCTTTGCTATTGTTTTCTGTGTTTCTATTTAATTTATTTCTGCTCTGATCTTTATGATTTCTTTCTTTCTACTAACTTTGGGTTTTGTTTGTTCTTCTTTCTCTAGTTCCTTTAGGTGTAATGTTAGATTGTTTATTTGAGATTTTTCTTGTTTCTTGAGGTAGGCTTGTATAGCTATAAACTTCGCTCTTAGAACTGCTTTTCCTGCATCCTATTTGTTTCGAATCATTGTGTTTTCATTGTCATTTGTCTCTAGGTATTTTTTGATTTCCTCTTTGACTTCTTTAGTGATCTCTAGGTTATTTAGTAATGTTTTGTTTAGCCTCCATGTGTTTGTGTGTTTTATGTTTTTTTTCCCTGTAATTGATTTGTAATCTCATAGCATTGTGGTCAGAAAAGATGCTTGATACGATTTCAATTTTCTTAAATTTACTGAGGCTTTATTTGTGACCCAAGACGTGACATATCCTGGAGAATGTTCTATATGCACTTGAGAAAAAAATGTATTCTGCCACTTTTGGGTGGAATGTTCTATAAATACCAATTAAATCTATCTGGTCTATTGTGTCATTTAAAGCTTGTGTTTCCTTGTTTATTTTGTTTGGATGATCTGTCCATTGATGCAAGTGGGGTGTTAAAGTCGCCTACTATGATTGTGTTACTGTGGATTTCCCCTTTTATGGCTGTTAGCATTTGCCTTATATATTGAGGTGCTCCTATATTGGGTGCATAAATGTTTACAATTGTTATATCTTCTTCTTGGATTGATCCCTTGATTCTTTTTTTTTTAATGCCTCTCCCCTTACCAGACTTCTTTTATTTATTTGTTTGTTTGTTTATTTATTATTTTTGGCTGTGTTGGGTCTTCGTTTCTCTGCAAGGGCTTTCTCTAGTTGTAGCAAGCAGGGGCCACTCTTCATCACGGTGCGTGGGCCTTTCACTGTTGCGGCCTCTCTTGTTGCGGGGCAGAGGCTCCAGACGCGCAGGCTCAGTAGTTTTGGCTCGTGGGCCCAGTTGCTGCATGACATGTGGGATCTTCCCAGACCAGGGCTCGAACCCGTGTCCCCTGCATTGGCAGGCAGATTCTCAACCACTGCTCCACCAGAGAAGCCCGATTCCTTGATTTGTATGTAGTGTCCTTCTTTGTCTCTTGTAATAGTCTTTGTTTTGAAGTCTATTTTTTCTGATATGAGAATTTCTACTCCACCTTTCTTTTGATTTCCAGTTACATGGAATATCTTTTTCCATCCCCTCACTTTCAGTCTGTATGTGTACCTAGGTCTGAAGTGGGTCTGTTGTAGACAGCATATATACGGGTCTTGTTTTTGTATCCATTCAGCGAGTCTATGTCTTTTGGTGGGAGCATTTAATCCATTTACATTTAAGGTAATTATCAATATGTATGTTCCAATTACCATTTTCTTAATTGTTTTGGGCTTGTTATTGTAGGTCTTTTCCTCCTCTTGTGTTTCCTGCCTAGAGAAGTTCCTTTAACATTTGTTGTAAAGCTGGTTTGGTGGTGTGAATTCTCTTAGCTTTTGCTGGTCTGTAAAGGTTTTAATTTCTCCATTGAATCTGAATGAGATCCTTGCTGGATAGAGTAATCTCGGTTGCAGGTTTTTCCCTTTCATCCCTTTAAATATGTCCTGCCACTCTCTTCTGGCTTGCAGAGTTTCTGCTGAAAGATCAGCTGTTAACCTTATGGGGATTCCCTTGTATGTTATTTGTTGCTTTTGCCTTGCTGCTTTTAATATTTTTTCTTTGTACTTAATTTTTGATCATTTGATTAACATGTGTCTTGCTGTGTTTCTTCTTGGATTTATCCTGTATGGGACTCTCTGTGCTTCCTGGACTTGATTGACTATTTCCTTTCCTATATTAGGGAAGTTTTCAACTATAATCTTTTCAAGAATTTTCTCAGTCCCTTTTTTGTCTCTTCTTCTTCTCGGACCCCTATAATTCAAATGTTGGTGTGTTCAATGTTGTTCCAGAGGTCTCTGAGACTGTCCTCAATTCTTTTCTTTCTTTTTTCTTTATTCTGCTCTGCAGTAATTATTTCCACTATTTTATCCTGCAGGTCACTTATCTGTTCTTCTGCCTCAGTTATTCTGCTATCGATTACTTCTAGAGAATTTAGAATTTCATTTATTGTGTTATTCATCATTTTTTGTTTGCTCTTTAGCTTTTCTAGGTCCTTGTTAAACGCTGCCTGTATTTTCTCCATTCTATTCCCAAGATTTTGAATCATCTTTACTTTCATTACTTTGAATTCTTTTTCAGGTAGACTGCCTACTTCCTCTTCATTTGCTTGGTCTGGTGGGTTTTATCTTGCTCCTTCATGTGCTGCGTATTTCTCTGTCTTCTCATTTTGCTTAACTTACTGTGTTTGGAGTCTCCTTTTCACAGGCTGCAGGTTTGAAGTTCCCGTTGTTTTTGGTGTCTGCCCCCAGCAGCTAAGGCTGGTTCAGTGGGTTGGGTAGACTTCCTGGTGGAGGGGACTGGTGCCTGTGTTCTGGTGGATGAGGCTGGATCTTGTCTTTCTGGTGGGCAGGACTGCCTCTGGTGGTGTGTTTTGGGGTGTCTGTGACGTTATTATGATTTTAGGCAACCTCTCTGCTAATGGGTGTGGCTGTGTTCCTGTCTTGCTAGTTGTTTGGCACAGGGTTTCCAGCACTGTAGCTTGCTGGTTGTTGAGTGGAGCTGGGCCTTCGTGTTGAGATGGAGATCTCTGGGGGAGCTTTCGCCATTTGATATTACATGGAGCCAGGAGGTCTCTAGTGGACCAGTGTCCTGAACTCGGCTCTCTGACCTCAGAGGCTCAGGCCTGACACCCAGCCAGAGCACCAAGACCCTGTCAGCCACACAGCTCAGAAGAAAAGGGAGACAAAGAAAGAAAGAAAGATAAATAAAGTTATTAAAATAAAAAAATTATTAAAAATAAAAAAATTTTAAAGTAATGTAAAGAAATTTAAAAAGAAAGAAAGAAGAGAACAACCAAACCAAAAAACAAATACACCAATGATAACAAGTGCTAAAAACTATACTAAAAAAATAAACAAAAATACAAACAAAAAACAAAGGCAGAACCCTAGGACAAATGGTAAAAGCAAAGCTATACAAACAAAATCACACAAAGAAGTATACACATACACACTCACAAAAAGAGAAAAAGGAAAAAAAAAAAAAATATATATATATATATATATATACGTATATAAAAAAACGAAGAGAGCAACCAAATCTATAAACAAATCTACCAGTGATAATAAGCTCTAAATACTAAATTAAGATAAACATAAAATCAGAAACAAATTAGATGCAGAAAGCAAACCCCAAGTCTACAGCTGCTCCCAAAGTCCAGTGCCTCAATTTTGGGATGATTCGTTGTCTATTCAGGTATTCCACAGATGCAAGGTACATCAAGTTGACTGTGGAGATTTAATCCGCTGCTCCTGAGGCTGCTGGGAGAGATTTCCCTTTCTCTTCTTTGTTCGCACAGCTCCCGGGGTTCAGCTTTGGATTTGGCCGTGCCTCTGCGTGTAGGTCGCCTGAGGGCGTCTGTTCCTGCCCAGACAGGCGGGGGTTAAAGGAGCAGCTGATGCGGGGGCTCTGGCTCACTCAGGCTCGGGGGGGAGGGAGGGGTATGGAATGCAGGGCAAGCCTGCAGCGGCAGAGGCCGGCGTGACGTTGCAACAACCTGAGGTGCGCCGTGTGTTCTCCCGGGGAATTTGTCCCTGGATCACAGGACCCTGGCAGTGGCAGGCTGCACAGCCTCCCGGGATGGGAGGTGTGGATAGTGACCTGTGCTCGCACACAGGCTTCCTGGTGGCTGCAGCAGCAGCCTTAGCATCTCATGCATATTTCTGGGGTCTGCTCATAGACGCGGCTTGCGCCTGTCTCTGGAGCTTGTCTAGGCAGTGTTCTGAATCCCCTCCCCTCACTCACCCTTTTGGGGAGTCTGAGGTCTTCTGCCAGCGTTCAGTAGGTGTTCTGTAGGAGTTGTTCCACGTGTAGATGTCTTTCTGATGTATTTGTGGGGAGGAAGGTGATTTCCACGTCTTATTCCTCCACCATCTTGAAGGTCCCTCTCTGGAGTTAATTCTTGAGAGGAATTTATTTCATATATCTGCCTTCTGCCTCTGGCCTCTCGTTGCTGCTTGTCTTGTCGTTGGCTGAACCCAAGTGAAAACCAGAGGGCAAAGCAATCCATTGATTTTGTTTATAGAGGCACCTCCTGTAAGCTGGGGTTTTTATGAATCTGAAGTGGCTTCTCCACTGTCTCTTTCCCTTTCTGCCAACTGAAGCAGAAGACAGAAGACTCTGAGGCTTTAGAACAGGGCAGTACTCCTCAACATTGTCGAGGTCATCAAAAATGAGGAAAGTAGGAGAAATTGTCACAGCTAAGAGGAGCCTATGGAGACATGAAGACTAAATGTAATGCTGTATCAAGTCAGCAATGTTGAGGAAATTTTCTGAACTTTCCCAGATTGCTAGTCCATATCGCAGAGAGTTATTTAATAAGGCTAATTATTGGCAATGTTCTGAAAAGGTAACAACACCAATAAACTTTTCTGGGCTTGCAAAGAAAAAAGAAAAAACAGCTGGTTCTGCTGGCAGTCCAGTTTCCAGGGCTAATTGATGTGCCATCTGCTTGCAGCATAGAGTGGGAACCATGGTTCACGTGTCACACCCTAGGCCACCAGTGTTTTAATTGTTTTGTTTGTTCTAGCAGTTTTCTCTTTTAGGTTTGATATCAAACATGCTTTCCAGCTGTAAGGTTCTAAGATTATACTGTATTTTTTTGTTTGTTTTCAGGAGATTACCTCTAACTTCCATTAAGTACAGGCTAATGAGACACTGCAGCTAGGACAGGACCACCAGTGTATTGAGAACGTTTGTCAAAGCTGTCTTCACATCCTGCAGGTTCCTGTGGAATCCTTCGTGCGAGGGCCCCTTCCCCACGCCGTTATTCCTGAGCTAGTTTCCAGCTTCTGAGTCCAGACTGCACCAACTCAAATGTGCTTTCAGATCAACCTGTCAAGTCCCATGCCTCTGCTCTGAACTTGACCCTGACCTTCATCCTTTTGTCTTTCCTGCAGGTGTCCTAGTATTGGGGGCGTCTCCAGTGCAAGTCTGAGAAAGTTTCTAAACCCACAGCTGGAACAAGGGCTCTTGTACTCTGCAGCCGCAACAATCTTTCCCAAGGGCAGCCTGACCACGTGTGAGAAGAGCTATCCCATAGGCCTTTCCTCTGACCAGCAATTGCACTTTGGAATATGTAGGTCCTAAAGCTCTGATGTGTGTGATATCTGTTCAAATATAGGCTCTTAGTCTCCACCCCAGGGATTTCCTAGATCTGGGCAGGGTCTGGGAATCTTTAACAAGCTCCTCAGGTGATTCTTTGAGAACACTGCCCTCAGGAAGTTACTTTTTTTTTTTTTTTTTTGCGGTACGCGGGCCTCTCACTGTCGCGGCCTCTCCCGTTGCGGGGCACAGGCTCCGGACGCGCAGGCTCAGCGGCCATGGCTCACGGGCCTCGCCGCCCCGCGGCATGTGGGATTCTCCCGGCCCGGAGCACGAACCCGCGTCCGCTGCATCGGCAGGCGGACTCTCAACCACTGCGCCACCAGGGAAACCCAGGAAGTTACTTTTAAAGTGATCTATTTGGGGGCTTCCCTGGTGGCACAGTGGTTGAGAGTCCGCCAGCCGATGCAGGGGACACGGGTTCGTGCCCTCGTCCAGGAAGATCCCACATGCCGTGGGGCAGCAGGGCCCGTGAGCCATGGCCGCTGAGCCTATGCGTCCGGAGCCTGTGCTCTGCAACGGGAGAGGCCACAGCAGCGAGAGGTCCGCGTACCGCAAAAAAAAAAAAGATCTATTTGTATGAGATGTTCTCATAAAACTATTTAGAATAGGGGGGAAAAACTGATAAGGCCCCCAAACTCCACTTGTTCAGAAAGATTAAACATTATAGTTTCATGAAGAAATGCTATTTTGGCATTAAACCTAAAAGATTACAGACCCGTAGACTGAGGAACAGATTTGAATTACCTTGAAATCATCTAGTTCAGTGCCTGAGCAGCCTGCTCATTTTCACAACGTGAATTCCCAGTTCTAACATGGTAAGAAAAATCTGCAGAAGACAATGTCAGGTAATAAAGTAGAATCCGAGAGAGTGTGTGCCACTATCAGCAATTATTTTCAAAACACTGTGTACTGACAATATCAGATGAGTCTTATTATGAGACTTTCCATAGTCAGGGGATTATGTGGATTCTTGTACTAGTGGTTTCTGACTGTGGAAGCAGTTGAATACATCCTCCAATTAAAAAATAGTTCCCCCTAAATTCCCTTTCCTTTCAAGTTTGCAGCATAAAACTTTGTTTCCAAAGGAAACCACTTGGCTCAAGAAGCTGTTGTAGTTCCAGTTAATTGCCAATCACATCCCCCAAGACCAAAGAATGGTAAAGGGAGACCAGATAGCATCGACTCCCAAACTAGGGAAAACAGGCAGCAGAGAGCCCCTGAGAAAATATTACAACCTAGTTACTATTTAAAAGCAAGACAGGACTTCCCTGGTGGTGCAGTGGTTAAGAGTCCGCCTGCCAATGTGGGGGACACGGGTTCGATCCCTGGTCCGGGAAGATCCCACATGCCGCGGAGCAGCTAGGCCCGTGCATCACCACTGCTGAGCCTGCACTCGAGCTTGCGAGCCACAACTACTGAGCATGAGTGCCACAACTACTGACGCTGGTGTGCCTAGAACCCGTGCTCTGCAACAAGAGAAGCCACAAATCACTGCAACTAGAGGAAGCCCACATGCAACAATGAAGACCCGATGTAGCCAAAAAAATAAATAAAATTAAATCAAAAACAAAATACAGTACTTATACTATTTCATTTAAAAAATAATAAATAAAAATAAAAGCAAGGCAGGAAAATTAAAAGGACAGAATTTTTTTGAGTTCTTAGTATGAATAAGAAAAGAGGCGGGACTTCCCTGGTGGCGCAGTGGTTAGGAATCCGCCTGCCAGTGCAGGGGACATGGGTTTGTGCCCCGGTCCGGGAGGATCCCACATACCGCGGAGCGGCTGGGCCCGTGAGCCATGCCCGCTGAGCCTGCGTGTCTGGAGCCTGTGCTCCGCAGCGGGAGAGGCCACAACAGTGAGAGGCCCGCATACCGCAAAAAAAGAAAAAAAAAAAAAAAAAAAAGAGGCATATGAAAAAGTATGTATTATATAAGTAACTTTGTCATGGATACATTTATGAATGTTATGCTTTTTAATAATTTTGGGTGCTTCATAAACTTTATAAAAATTTTTTATTGGAGTATTTGGAGTATAGTTGATTTACAATGTGTTCATTTCAGATGTACAACACAGTGAATCAGATATATATATGAATATTTATATATATATATATATATATATATCCATCCATTCCTTTTCAGATTCTTTTCCCATGTAGGTTGTTACAGAATATTATAAACTTTTTCAGTTAGTATATTTCTATTATATAATCAGATAAAATAAACTGAAGAAAGTTATAAATACATATATGGTCCCCCAAATAACGATCACAGAAACATTAGAAGAGGGGAAGTTTATAAGTAACTATACTGTGTATCGTGCATGTATTTTTATCTTGCTCTCTGTGTGTATGTAGAAATTATATTTCCATTATACTTTTCATTATTCTATACCTTTTCCATAATGAGTATTTCTTTTCTAGGTTAAAAACAATGTGATCCACCATAATAATAGTTGACAAACAAGGACCTCAATAATTGCTAAAAACACGTGAAAGGTTATTGGGAGTAGGATACTCACAGGGTCTCAACGTACCACCTGTTGATGAAAATTCAATTAACAATCAAGCTAAGAAGAAAAAAAAAGGAATTTTGTTTGAGCCATACTGAGGATTATAACCCAGGAAACAGACTCTGAGAAAGCTCTGAGAACTGTTCCACCTGTTAGAAGTCAAAGGCACAGTCATATCATTCTCAAAACAAAGGATCATACATCAAATGATATTTTACATAAGGTTCACCAAGGTTACTTAGTCCAGGTAAGCACGTACAAAGTGGGCTGCAAGTCAGCACAGCCCCCTACAGAGTTTGGAAAGAATGCTGTTCTTCAAAGAAGTTACATTACTAGTGTCAGAAGAAAGGGGGGAAAAAGTTATCTTTTTTTATTTTAAACAGGATTTATGTATTTATTTGTTAAATCGTATTATTTATTTATTTATATTTTGGCTGCATTGGGTCTTTGTTGCTGTGCGCGGGCTTTCTCTAGTTGTGGCGAGCGGGGGCTACTCTTCTTTGCGGTGCGCGGGCTTCTCATTGCGGTGGCTTCTCTTGTTGCAAAGCACGGGCTCTAGGCACACCGGCGTCAGTAGTTATGGCACATGGGCTCAGTAGTTGTCGCTCGCGGGCTCTAGAGCACAGGCTCAGTAGTTGTGGCGCACGGGCTTAGTTGCTCTGTGGCATGTGGGATCTTCCCGGACCAGGGCTCGAACCCGTGTCCCCCGCATTGGCAGGCGGCTTCTTAACCACTGCGCCACCAGGGAAGTCCCAAAAAACGTTATCTTTATGGTGAAGGCACTGCCGTCTTTGAGAAGTTCTGGTTAATGTGTAATGCAGATGCACACTGCACATTCGGGAGAGAAGGAGGAGGCACAAACGGATGCAGAGAGAGGATTTTATGTTTAAATTTTCTTGATCTGCCTTAAAAGATAAATTTTGTTTCATCACACCCTGCAGAGTAGTTTATGAATTACAAATGGAAGTGGGTTTGCTTATAATGGGGAAATCTGGATATCACCATGGGGGTGATATGAGGATATCACCTTAACCAAGTTATCAAGTTCACATTAACAAGATGGGACAAATTGACATTGTGTGCCTCCTGTTGTAATATCCTGATCAGGATACAACATCACCTGTGAAATATTCTTGTCAAATATTTTCATAGGAAATCCATTTTTGAGGAAATAATCAGGCAAATCCAAATTGTGGGCCATTCTGTAAAGCAACTACCTTGAATGTTTTTTAATGTCAATGTCATAAAAAACAAAGAAAAAGACTAGAGAACTGCACTAGTTTAAAGGAGCCTAAAGGCGGGGGATGGGAAGTTACATGGGATTATTGGGACAGTTGAGGACCTTGGAATATGTACAGTATATTAGCTAACATTATTATTTCATTTTCTTGAGAATGATAATAGTATTTATGTTTGTATAGGAGAACGCCCTATTCTTAGGATAGACAATGCCAACTATTTAGGAGAGAAGCATCATGATTTGGCATGTTTTAAATGTTCAGACCAAAAAAGTATACATGTTTCAGGTATTTATGTATATGGAGAGAAAGAGGTAAACGTGACAAAATGGGATCAACTGATGAATCCAGGTGAATAGTATAAGCACGTTCATTGTATTATTGTTGCGACTTTTCTGTAGGTTTGAGGTTTTTCAGAGTAAAATTTGAGGGGGGAATTACAGGAGTGAAGACTCTCATGGTCAGCTTCACCACGAGGTCACTCGCCATCACCCTTGCCGGTAGAGGACCCTGAAATCCTAGGGCTTTGCGAAGGAAGCAGCTGGATTACTGGTGACTGCAGCTTCCCCACGCAGCTGGCTTCTGAGCCCGCTAATTGTGGGATGATGTCAGGCCACAAAGGGTAGACAGATTCCAGTTAGTCTGGTACTGGGAAAAAAATAGTCCCTGTATCTTAGACAGCCCTGATAAGGCGCCTCCGTGGATATGAGTAATGATCAGACACAGGGGATGAACCGGGGCTGAGAAAGCTGGACAATGGAAAGCCGGGAGCACCATGACAAGGAAATTCTTCCCTTGAATTGCCTTTTCCTATTGAGATAAGATAGTGCGCAATAAAGCACCAGACTCAGAAGTGCGGTAGCAGCTGGCGTGGGGCCTCAGTTGCAGCACATGAGTGCCTAGTGTTGTCAAGCATCTAGGGGGTCTCTCGAGGGCTCGCTCTGGCCTGCCGCACAAGGGGCAAAGTCAATGACCTCAGACCCAGAAGGCCTGGGGGCAAGTCCTGATCCCACGACTCACCAGCTCAGAGACTGATTCTTTTTTCTTGTTCACAAAATAAATGTCTACTTCTCTCCTACCTGCCTTACTGATGGGTTGCAAAAACTGAAAACAAACCATGAAAGTGTTTTTCAACCCAAAGGCCGTTCAGATATCAGTATTATCATAACTTCCTAGGCATAAAGCAATTCATTTTGTAGCTTTCCCCCTCCTCAGGCCCAACTCACTTGAATGTCTTTTAGGCCCTGAATACATTTTTAATATGAGGTTGTATGAGTAAACCCTTTCAAACTTCTGAGGAAGCAGGATGGAGATGCTTTGAGATGCTCTAGTTTCTCCTGAACAGGCAGAGTGTGGCAGCGAATGTTACCCCTTTGTTATACCTTAACTGGGAAATATATCCCCATAGGCAAGCAGTGACTCACCCACACTGTCCCGAGTGAGTCAGTGTCCCAGCTGAGCGAGCATGGGTGGCCCTGGGCCAGAGTGCCACAAGGGAGGGGAATCAGGGACTCAACTCAGTCCAGGATGTGGGCCTTGGCATCTCAGGGGCAGTAGAGCAGAACCGACCGAGTGAAAAGGGAGCAAGCCTTAGGCTGGTCTTCAGGAGAGGACTGAGCTAGTGGGCATATGCTACAGAGAAGGAGTTTAACTCAGTGCAAGGGAGAACTTTCCTTTGGCCCTGTCCCAGCTGCGGTGTTGGCCAGGAGCTCCCTGGTACTAGAGCGATCCCACGCAGCTCCATCACCCCTCCTCTAAGATGTTTTGGGAAGATACACCACTGACCAGAGATGGATCAGATGGTATTCCGGGGCTCTTCCAACCCTAAGAATCTGAGCTGCTTTTGTCCAGCAGTAAATTTGCATTAACCCATCCTCTGCTTACTAGTCATGTGACCTTGGACAGGTTTATTAGTTTTCTGATCCTTAGTTTTCTCAGATGTAAAATGAGATTATTAACATCTACCCTACTTATTGGGTTGCTAGAAACATCAACACAGATGAGAAGGGATTCCTGGTGAAATCATAAACGTTCTCCCCACTCCCTCAGGCCTCTGCCCACAGTTCCTGGGTGACCAGGAGAGTGCCTGGACTGGCATGTCCCATGGGTCAGAGCAGAGGTCACAAATGCTCAAGGGGTCAGCACTAAATCCAATTTCACTAGCCATCCTCCATCCCTGCTTAGCACTTTGCCCTGTCTGGCTTCCCCATCCCTCTATCTTTACCCTTCCCTTCTTCCTTTCCCTTATGCTCAGTCAGCTAGCACTTTCTGAGGGGGTACTATGTCTCAGACACGCTGCTGGGCTGGGGAGCATGTAAAAAATACCCAGTCCTGCGAGTGCGTCTTGCCTGGTTGTGGGGAGAACATAGAGAACAGATGAGGTGGGCAGTGGTCTGAGGGAGGGTTGTGCTGGGGCTCACAGGGGCAAGCCTTTGTAGGGGCGAGGCCGGGAGGGCAGGCTGGACGGGAGAAGTATCCACCAAGAATAAGACATTTGAGCCTGTCTTTCAACAGATCACTTTCCAAGTAGGGAAGGCAAGCGGAGGGCATGAACAAAGAGCATGTGGATGTGAGGCTTGGGCCCCATGGGCTTGGCTTCTCTGCTGGTCCTTAGCCAGCTCCTTCCCTCTGCTCAGCTTCCACAGGGAGCTTCCTTCTGTGCAGGAGGATTTGGAAACTCGAAACAGTTTCTGGAAACACTGCTGCCTGGTTACTGGGGGCTGTGAAATGTTACTATGAAATAAAGGCAGTAATTCTCAACCTTGGCTGCAACCTTGGCTGCACACCAGCATCACCTGTGGTTTGTTTTCGGTTTGTTTTAAATTCACATTTACTGGCCCCACCCTTCATGTACTCTCATTCAGTAAATCTGGGGTGGGACCTCTGAGACTGGTGTGATCTGCTTTCACAAAATTGGAGGTAGAAATATTGTCCCACTTTTGTTTTTCCAGTTCCTCACTAAGGACTGCACATGTTTTATTGCGGGAAGTTCAGTATCGCCTAGTCAAGATTCCCAACTAGCTTCAGTTTTCTGTGAATCCTAAAGGCTTAGAAGTTCCAAAAAAGCGGTGGAACTGTGGTGGGATTAGATGGGATTAGTCCGGCCTCCATTCCTGGAGGGGAGAGAACGATAGTGAGCAGTCCACTACTTATATCTTCTCTGGGCCTCACTTTCCTCATCTGTGAAATGGGAATATGAACAGTTCCCACCTCATAAGATAGTGGTGAAGACTAAAAGAGCACAGAGAACACAATATATAGCACGTAGTAAGCGCTCAGTCAACAATGGTTAATGTTATGGAGGCAACAAGACCTGCCTGGCAGTTAGAGGGGTGGGCTCTGGAGCCAGACTGCCTGGTTCACAGTCTGCCAGCTACTCACCATATAACCTCCATGCCTCGATTTCCTTTTCTGTACAAAATGGGTGATAATAACCCCCTCACAGAACTGTTACTAAATGAATGAATAAGTGCCAAGCACTTAAATCAGTGCTGGCAAACCACACCAAAGAAACCTCAGCAGGGAATCATGATTTCTGCTGTGACCTCTAGCTGCCTCGTGGTGTCACTGTTGGACACTGGTCCTACCCCCTCCTCAGCTGGTATCCGCTGATGCTCCCAGCAGCCTTTCAGGCCCAGCTGTGGCCCTGCGAGAAGGAACCACTGCCTCCCCCTTTACTAACCGTGGCCAGGGGAGACATGATCTCCTAATATAGCAGTTCACCTACACAGCCTCCTCCCAGGACATCAGCCAGCCTCCCAATGCTGAGTCAGGCCCAGTTTCAGCCCCACCAGCTGGCAGAGCCAGAATCTCCTCTCCCACCTTCTTCCCCGCAAAGATCTACCCCAGGGTCCAAGGTGTCTTCGACCATCTTGGAGCCTAAAGCATCTGAGTACGTCCCTTTCCCCAGGGAGGCTACTCTTTTAAAGGAAGTTATTAGGGTAAGTCTTGGGTCCCCAAAGCCCCTCTTTGTTCAGAAGGCTGTCTGTTCTCCTTGGCGCCAAGCAATTGGCCCTCGTTAGGGAGATTGCCCAAGAGATTAGCAGGTGCCAACACATACCCTTCTGTTGGAACCACTGTCAGGGATTCTAAAGTGCTTTTTTGGCATGTTAGAGAAGAGAGGAGAAACCCCACCCCTGCTTGGAAATCATATTATATGTAATTAAAAAAAAAAAACACCATGCATGATTCTATTGAGAACATTCCACCAGGGTAAGAATCACTAAAGTAAGAAGACGAGACCTAATGGTTATTAAAACTCACCTGTACCAATGGGAGGCTGTGGGCTTATACCCTGGAGGCTGCCGTCCTCAGAACATTTTGATCCGAGAATGCAGGAGCTAAATTTGTCCCTAGAGGGCGGCTGGCTCAATGATTCCCAAATTCAGTGCAGCAGAATCACGGGGTCTGCCTATCGCACAGATTCTCAAGTCTTGCTGATTCAGGAGGTCTGGGGGTGGAGGAGTGGGGAGGAATCCCAAATCCCAGTGAGATGCCACGGAAGAGCCTCGTGGGGAGGGGGGGAGGCAAAGTGGGTGGAAGGCTGCCCACAGAGTGCCGCCTAAGCAGGGGCTTATGAGAGGCAAGGGGGCTTCTGAGGGAGGCTCAGATGGGAGGGAGTTGTCATCCGTGCAGTTCTCAAAGTTAAAGCTCAAATCTCTTGCTAAGTAATATATCTCCTCTCTGGCTATCGGGACATATTTTCAGATGGAAGAAAGTATATGTCCAAAGCAGGAATCCCAGTATCAGAACCCTCCGTGGGAGCGGAGGTGAACCCCTGGGAATGCAAGCCAGGAAGACAATTGCTGCCACTGGTCAGTGAGGAAAGCCTTGGGCTCCGATGACCTCATGGCTCTTTTCTGTCGCCGGTGACGGGACACACCCTTCCCCTCTGCCCACCTCCACCCACAGGCATATCAGACAGATGACCGCATGAGCACAGGGGAAAAGTGTTCCCCATCGATAACACACATTCTCACGTGCTGCTGCAGCCACTGGCCTCATCTTCCAAATGTCCCATGATGTCAGGCTTAGCAAGCCTGGCTGAGGTCAGTGGGAGCTCTCTCTCCCTGGAGACGCAGGAATTTTTGAAAAGTTGTGTAAGGGCAAACGTCTGATTGTGCCTTGAATTTTTTGTGTGAAAACTTTAGCTCTGACAACTCAAGTCACATTTGCCTCCTGGCTCACTGGGCCTGATTCAGTTTTTCTGAGCAGTGCTCATTGTGAGAAGTAAAAGAATATTTCCCTATCTCTCCAGAGGAGTCGGCAAGGCAGCCTGTCCAGCCATGAGGTAGGTGATTGCTGAATCAAACTAGGCTCAAATGCTTAGAGCCTCCAGAATCCATCCCTCAGAAGGAGTCTCTCCCCTTCTCCCTGCATTCCTGCAGAGACCCAAAGGTGTCCCCTTACCCCCAAAGAGCTCAATTAGTGATAAAGAAGTCATGGGGCCAGAGCATCCTGGGTATAGCAATTTCCATCAAAATGCCAGAGGATCACCAAAAAAAGTCCTTTCTCCACATTATCAAGCTCTCAAACCTCTGACAGCTCCCCAACCATCCCCGGCCTCCTGCTTGGCTAAATATTTGGGAACTGAAACAATAGCCTTACTGAAGCAGTGATGGGCAATTACTGGAAAGTCATGTGATTGTCCGAATTCAACCAATTTGTCAGACCATTTTCCTTTCACTCATCACCTCCCCCACGATAAGATAGGGTCACCAGAGCACAATAATCCTTTCCTGAGATACAATGTAGAGGCTCCTGAGAAAAGAAACAAAAGTGGGGCTAATTTTGGCTTTTCTGGGACTAAAGAAAAGCAGGCAGGCAGGCAGGCTCCATCCAACTCAAGGAAGCCAGGGTGGGCCTTGTTGCATTGCTCCAGGGTGTCTGCTTAGATCACCAGGGGATTTGGAGAACAATGAAAGGGGGGAGGGGGATGGGAACAGAGTTCTGGCTCTGGCCACGGTGACCAAGCTTTGTCCAGGCTCTCAAGAGGTCTCTGAAACGGCAGCCCATGGCTTCAGACTTGAATTTTTTTTTCAACTATAAATGCCTTGCCACTCCTCCCCAACGTAATGAATTAAGATTTGGGAATTCTTTCCAGAGCCAGCAGTGGTCTTTGTGCTCTTCAGGGCTCTGTGAAGGCCCTAAAGTTGTAGGTGAATGTTGGTAATCATGGGCACTTTTTTCTGGCGCAAGGGTCCGTGGCTTTCCTCTGATTCTCAGAGGGATCTGCCATCCAAAAAAGACGTGCCCCTCGAGGCAAAGTGTCCCCCCACCTATCACCCCAGCCCCAGGGAGAACTCCTGTTCTTTGTGGCAATGCTGGTCAAATTTCCATGTGCATTAGAATCAGCTGGGTATCAAGTTAAAATGTAAATTCTAATTCCTTTGGTCTTGAAGGCAAGCAGTGATTCTCCCTCCCCAGGCCTGGATCATGGTCACAGCCTCCTACCTGATTTCTAGTCCACCCTCCCTCTGGGCACAGGAGTGACCTTGATGCACATTTTTTTTAAAAAAATTTTATTGGAGTATAGTTGATTTACAATGTTGTGTTAGTTTCAGGGGTACAGCAAAGTGAATCAGTTATACATATACATATATCCGCTCTTTCAATGTACGTTTCTTTTTTTTTTCTATTTTTTTTTTAAATTAAATTAAATTTTTTTTGGCTGTGTTGGGTCTTTGTTGCTGCACGTGGGCTTTTCTCTAGTTGTGGTGAGTGGGGGCTAGTCTTCATTGCAGTGCGCAGGCTTCTCATTGCAGTGGCTTCTCTTGTTGCGGACCACGGGCTCTAGGCGTGCGGGCTTCAGTAGTTGTGGCACGTGGCCTCAGGAGTTGTGGCACGCGGGCTCAGGAGTTGTGGCTCATGGGCTCTAGATCACAGGCTCAGTAGTTGTGGTGCATGGGCTTAGCTGCTCCACGGCGTGTGGGATCTTCCTGGACCAGGGCTCGAACCCGTGTCCCCTGCGTTGGCAGGCGGATTCTTAACAACTGTGCCACCAGGGAAGTCCCTCGAAGCATGTTTCTAGTTGTGTTCCTCCCCTTCCTTAAAACCTGTGTGCCCTTCCATCTCTATGTTAAATAAAGCACCTCAGAATCCATAAACAAGATGTTCCATGATTTGTCTTCATCTTATCTTTTCTCCCATTGTATCTCTCCATGAGCAGCTAATTCCATCCATGCTGGACTACATAAGAGCAAGGACTTGGGAGGTGAGGGGGTCAGACCAATATCTGAATACTATTCCTGCCATTGACTATCTGGACTTCAGTTTCTTCATGTGTACAATGGGAATAAAAATACCTACCCTGGGCTTCCCTGGTGGTACGGTGGTTAAAAATCTGCCTGCCAATGCAACGGACATGGGTTCGAGCCCTGGTCCAGGAAGATCCCACACGCCGCGGAGCAGCTAAGCCCATGCACCACAACTACTGAGCCTGCACTCTAGAGCCCGTGAGCCACAACTCCTGAGCCCACGTGCCACAACCCCTGAGCCCGCGTGCCTAGAGCCTGTGCTCCACAACAAGAGGAGCCACCGCAGTGAGAAGCCCATGCACCGCTACAAAGAGTAGCCCCTGCTCGCTGCAACTAGAGAAAGCCCGGGTGCAGAAAAAAGACCCAACGCAGCCAAAAATAAATAAATAAATAAATAAATAAATAATAATTTTAAAAATACCTACCTCGTAGAGTTATCATGAGGAACAAATAAGATAGTCTATATAAAACACTTAGGGCTTCCCTGGTGGCGCAGTGGTTGGGGGTCCGCCTGCCGATGCAGGGGACACGGGTTCGTGGCCTGGTCCGGGGGGATCCCACATGCCGCGGAGCGGCTGGATCCGTGAGCCGTGGCCGCTGAGCCTGCGTGTCCGGAGCCTGTGCTCCGCAGCGGGAGAGGCCACAGCGGTGAGAGGCCCGCGTACCGCAAAAAAAAAAACCAACACTTAGCACAGTGCCCACACAGCAAATGCAGTAGCTTTTGTGACTTAATCATAATATGCCCAGAGTTTCATTTGTCACATGATGCCCTGCTTGGATTATTCTCCCAGTCCCCCTTCTTTGCCCACATCAAAAGCCACCTCTTCCTTAAATCCCTCCTGACACCCCTCAATCACCGTTCAATCCTTCACCTCAGTTATAACACTATGGGTGATTTCTTTCTGCCTATAGCAATGCCCAGCCCAGTTTGGGGCCCATATTAATAACAGTCACTAGTAAAGTTTTATGAAACTGAACTGTGTTCTTATTTCTTTTTGTTGTTATGTATAATACATACCTGTAATACTTACTCCTTAGCTATGATAAATATATACAGTATGTATTATCCTATAATTGGAGAGTTTGTTTGGTTATTTCTTTTTTTCCCCCAATTAATTTGATCCTCAGTAATATCTGTTACTTTTGCCCTGACAAGTTGCAGATCTCAAAAGAGTATGGGATTAACATGGGCATTACCTTATATTGGAATCAATTCACTCAACCAATATTTACTGACATCTGCCATGTACCAGCACAGTAAATGATTGTAGTGACGATCATTGCAACAACACAGGTGCATGTAGCCTTCCTTATAGAGGTGTTGGCTCTGGGACAGCTTCTGCCACCCAGGAGAGGACAGGATCTACGTTGAGACTTCCCTCTGTAAGTCCTATCATATGCCCTCAGGGAGCCCATAAATGCCAGGGACACTCCTCTGTAGACACCTTAGCAAGGATCCCTCAAAAAAAGAAAAAAAAAAGAATCCCTTGAAGCTATTTCCCAACTCCAAAGTGATTTGGGCTAATTCTCTGAAAAATCAATCCTTTTGAGTACTGGTATGCCCATCCAAGCCTCAATTCTCTAATTATAAAGGTCCTCATTCAAACAGTCTTTACAATTTACAAAGGTCTTTCACATAACACTAATGAGACTGAATTTTTGTCACAACTCTGAGAGGTAAGCAGGGCGGGTTTTTAGATTTTCATTCTGAAGTTGAGGTGCCAAAAGCTCAGAGGAATTAAGGGATTGACCCAAGGTCTTGTAACAAGTAAATGAAACACTCAATACCTATATCCATACCTGCTGACTAAAGGTCCGGAAATTCCTTCTATTGTGACAGGATCCTGGGTCTCATAGCTAGGAAAAGATGAAGCAGGATAGCAAAACAACCCCTCAGCTACTTACTCTCAGTGCATTTCCTGAAAGGGAGGAGGGGACCAGGTGAGGTCTTACGGCTGTGGGAGTATGGGAGACGTGGGGCTAGAGGGAGGGTAGCCCTTCCAAGTGTCAGGGAAGTGGTATTTTTTTACAAGTTCCCCCAGGTGACCTATTACATAGTGACAGTGAAGAAACACGATGGGTTAATTTCTGACCTGCTGGGAAGAGCTGGGCAAGAACCCGAGATCTTGTGTCCATCTGGTCGACATTCCACAGTGTACCATGTGGCCACTCCAGCCTTTAGACTCAAGGCTATGAAAGACCAGAGCAGACAGTATATACAGAGACCCCCTGGGGGACCATGTGTTCCAGGTACACAGCAAGGCAGAGCCATCAGGTGTTCAGGCATCCAGCCCTCAAGCCAGTGGCCTTGTCTTACTGCCACACAGTGCTGGAAGAATCCAGGGGAATTAATGGAGAGAAAATAACACTTTTGCCCAAAGTGCCCCCCAGAAGCCTTTCCCCTAATGGTGTTTTGGAGTTCTGTGAATATTTCCTCATTCCTCCTGCACTTGATAACTAAGTGGTCCAAGCCCCAGAGAAGCAGGTTGTTATTATCCACAGATGACAAAATTACAGGTGGAAAGGTTGAGACTTGCCCTGGTCACACAGCACACTAACAGCAGAGGCCGCGTATTGGAAACAGAAGCCCCTGTTGTCCTGGAGGAAACACCATGACTTAGCTGTTCAGAAGCAGCAGGTCTTGGCTGGGTAGCTCCATGGAGAACAGGGACGTACCTGCTGGAGGTGCTCCCGCCCTCTCGAGTCCCAGCAGGAAGGGAGAGCACACCCCAGGCAACACTTCTCTAGCAGGACAGCTCTGCGGCTGTGTTTTGGCACCTCAATATCTCTCACATGTTTATCAAGCCCTTTCACATCTTGTCCACCGGTTTTCCCCGCCTTTGTGTTCAGGCACGAGCTCTCTCGCCTTTGTGTTCAGGCACGAGCTCTCTCGGCTGTCCCCAGAGGTCTCCTCTGCATCATTCCATCCGGAAAGGCAAAATGACAGGAAAGCTCCCACCAGGGGGTGGAGAGGTGATAAGAAGGAAAAACCTTAGGCTTTCAATTGTCCTGTGGTCAGTAGAACAGCCGCTGAGGTGCTCTTGTGTGAAACCACACTGTGCCAAAGTGGAAACTCCACCGGCTCCTACAGAGAGCCGCCCATCACCACACATACAGATTTTTTGGTATTCTATTGACCAAGAGTGAGAAGTCTATTGTCATCAAAATCCAGTATGCCATGTAGATTTCTTTTTAGCTTTGCTCAGTGGAGGATCATTTTTGAAGCCCTGCTGTTGTTTCCCTACCCCTTCCCACTCGGCTCTAAATTCGTTAGCAGTCATAGACAATATGCATCAGGAAACTGGGCAACCCAGACACATAGCCATCAAAGAGTTTATGCAGCCAAGCAAAGTGCCTTTGTATGCCTTGGCTTTGATGGTCCCAGCTGATGCTTCCCTTTCGGGAAACTATAAACTCTTCACCTTTGGGAAGTTATTCAGGCTGATGGAAAATCTGATAGACCAAAAACACCATCCACAGACCCCTGGGCTAGAATAGCCAAGACAGTGAAGCACCTCTCTCAGTCACCTGCCCTTTAGCTTTCTGTCAGCACTGCTCCCATCTGGCTTTACCTGACCACTGCCATGCCAGGTGTGGCAGCCAGCCACCCATGTGACTCCTCATCTCTTGGTATTCACAACTGTGTAGTCCCCTCACACGATGAAGAGGGCTGATCCATGTGACCAATAGAATATTGCAGGCCTGATGGTGTGGGGCTTCCTGAGCAAGACCATTAACAAAAATTTCAGCTTCCACCGTGGGCCCTTGACTTGCTCACTTGGGCAAGCCAACCACCATGTTGTGAGGATATTCAAGCACCGGTGGAGAGACCATGTTGGAAGCAACCAGCCTCCAGCATAAACTTGCCAGGCACTTGAATGAGCTACATCTGGAAGCAGATTCTCTAGTCCCAGTTAAGCCTTCAGATGATTCTAGCTCCTCAGCATCTGAATCTTCAGCAAAGACCCAAGACCTCAGGGAGCAGAGATAAGCTGTCCCTGCTGTGTCTTGTCTGAATTCCTGACTCACAAAAATAATGGGATAATAAGTCATTATTGTTGTTTTTTGCCAGTAAGGTGTGCGAGTGATTTGTAATGCAGCAATGGATGCCTCCAGCCTAGTTGTGTATGGATAGGAGCCATCATAAAATTCTCTCTGCAAAGCTCCTCCTACTTTATAAAGCAATCATTAAAAGCTGAATTCTTCTACCTCTGCCTTCTAAATTGCATTCATGTGGTCTTGAGTATTCATAATTGAGGTGGGTCCTCCACCTACCAGTACCAAGGAAGGTGCAAATGCACCTTGTGGATGGAGGGGACCATAAAAAGTCCACTAAAGGAGCCATGGCTTGAATAAGCAGTTAACTTTCTACTCCTCCCACCAAACCTCTCTTAAGAGAGGGAATCTGACTTTGGTCTCTACCACTCCTTGGGAATCATCTTCTCCTCAATCATCAGGGGCCGCCCCATCTCTAACTCCAGGAGCCTAAATTCTAATTCCCCTGTACCTTCTTGGTCTTCCCCTCCTTTGATTTCCTTGATACCTACCTCCCTTTGTTCCTCTTTGGTCCACCTACTGCTTCCTCTATTTTAATGGCAAATCTTCTTCCCAACCCTTTTTCACCCTGGACTTCTGATGAACTCCTAATGACCCGGACTAAAGGGAAATGGGCCGCCTTAGGAGGCAGTGAGCTTCCTGGTGCTGGTAGATGCAGGGTGACCTTCTAGAAGGGGTGGCATAACAGGGGTTCCAGCAGTGGTCTCTGAGACACTACTCAACAACATAAGTCTGTAAGTATTGAGAGACTTGAATATCAAGATAACATAAAGAATACTCAGAACTGGGACTGTTGTTATTCCAGAATTCAGACTCATCATAGAGAGTCAAAGCTGGACACGATCTTTGAAATCATCTATATGGTCTTATCCACTCTAAAATTTTAACTCTCCCTGTAGAGATGACTTCCACTGTTTTCTCATGACTAGCCCTATTTTTCAAGAGCCGGTCCCAAGTTTCCTCCAGGAACCTATACATCTGCCCTGGATGTATCATGTGCCACGCAGACTCAGGCCAGCTAAATCAGGTGCACCTTCTTCTTCTCCAAACCTACTCATCCTCCTGACTTCCTTATCTCAGTTAAGCACACTCTCCTCTGGTTGGGTCTCCAAGGTAAAATCTTGGAATCATTCTTGTGTTTTTCCCTGTCCTTCACATCTCTGTTTTATCGGTTGCCAAGACACCCATCTTTCTCCTTCATGTCTCTTTCGTCCTTCTCTGTATTAGTCAGGGCTCTCCAGAGAAACAGAACCAATAAGAGATAGATGGATAGGGGCTTCCCTGGTGGCGCAGTGGTTAAGGACCCGCCTGCCAATGCAGGGGACATGGGTTCGAGCCCTGGTCTGGGAAGATCCCACATGCCACTGAGCAGCTAAGCCTGTGCACCACAACTACTGAGCCTGCGCTCTAGAGCCCACGAGCCACAACTACTGAAGCCCGCATGCCTAGAGCCTGTGCTCCACAACAAGAGAAGCTACTGCAATGAGAAGCCTGCACACCTCAACGAAGAGTAGCCCCTGCTCGCCACAACTAGAGAAAGCCCATGTCCAGCAACAAAGACCCAACACAGCCAAAAATAAAATTAATTAACTAAAAAAAATTTTAATAAAAAATAAATTAATTTAAAAAAGGGATCGATAGATAGATTTATATAAGCCAAATCTTCATTATATATAACACTATTACTGAGCTGAGGCTGGCAGTTCCTACAGTCTGTGAGCTGGAGACCCAATGGTTTAGTTTCTGTCAGAACCAGGAGAGCCAGTGGTAAAGTTTTCTTTCAAAGGCTGGCAGCCTCAGTGCCCAGGAAGAGCCAGTGTTTCAGTGTGAGTCTAAGGGCAGGAAAAAAGCTAATGCCTCAGTCTGAAGGCAGTCAGGTAGGTAGAATTATTTCTTACTTGGGGGAGGGTCAGCATCTTTTTCTATTCAGGTCTTCAACTGATTGGATGAGACCCTCCCACATTAGAGAGGACAATCTGCTTAGCTCAGTCTATGGGTTTAAATGTTAATCTCAGCCAAAACTGTCCTCACGGAAACACCCAGAATAATGTGCACCCCATGGCTCAGTCAAGTTGACACATAAAAATTTTTTTTTTGTCTGCGTTGGGTCTTGATTGCTCTGCGCCAGCTTTCTCTAGTTGTGGTGAGCAGGGGTTACTCTTCACTGTGGTGCGTGGGCTTCTCACTGTGGTGGCTTGTCTTGTTGTGGAGCATGGGCTCTAGGCGTATGGGCTTCAGTAGTTGCAGCGCGTGGGTTCAGTAGTTGTGGCTCGCGGGCTCTAGAGCACAGACTCGGGTGTTGTGGTGCACAGGCTTAGTTGCCCCGCAGCATGTGGGATCTTCCCGGACCAGGGATCGAACTCATGTCCCCCGCATTAACCACTGCACCACCAGGGAAGTCCTGACACATAACATTAACCATCATATCTTCCTACCCATCCCCACCACCTCTGCCTTAGTTTGGGCCTGTATTAATTTCCTTTCCCTGCCAACACTCTAAACTACTCTGCCTGTAACTAGACTCAAGTCCCAGCAGGCCCCAAGTGAGGTACCAAGTGTGACCCATGAGGAGATCTACTACACTCAAAAACAAAACCAAAACAAAAACTGCATGGGGAATTCCCTGGCGGTCCAGTGGTTAGGACTTGGTGCTTTCACTGCCGGGGCCCAGCTTTGATCCCCTGTTTGAGGAACTTAGATCCTGTAAGCCACGCGGTACAGAAAAAAAAAAAAAAAACTGCATGAGTTTTCCAATTTATACATATAGAAATCTGGGGAGCACAGTGTAGAATAGATCTTAAAAGTATAGGGTTATGATGGAAAGACTATAAAGTTGGATCAGACAGAATTTATTGACATGAGCCCACTCAGCAGAGATTCTGAATTCAGTGCTTTAGATTGAGGGGAACCTCAGCATCCTTGAAGAGTTCTGTGGCCACTCTTCTCTGTAGGTCAAACATTACAGTAGGAACTACAACCACCACACCGGGATTCCTAATGCAATGAGGATGAGATCCCCAGGGAGGGCCCATACCAAGTGACGGCACTTAATCACAAAAGATGGGTGTGGTTACCATAATGGACAACAGAGCCAAAGCAGTCCTCACAATAGACTGACTCACAGAGACCTATGGCATTTGGCTAGCAGATCGTGGTCCCTTTGGGGAAGATTTAGAGAAAGATTAACAGTACTATATAAAATTTTGGCAGTGTTAGCAGAGCCTTTCCTCAAGGGACCTGGTCTCTACTTCATTCAAGAGCTCCTTGGCCTATAAACTGACTCAAGTCTGGGAATTGACTGAAGGGCCATCATGACTCTGTTTTGGTGATCTAAGATATACTACTGTTCACTCAACCTAGAATTCTTACCCTTATACAGATGCAAGAGTCTATGCTGATTCATGGGCTGTGGGCAATGGTTTGGCTGAATGGGCAGGGACTTGAAAGGAACATTATTGGAAAGGTAGTGACACGGAGGCCCCAGGAAGAGGTCAGTGTATAGACCATCTCTGAATGGGTGAAAGCTGTGAAGATATTTGTATTCTATGTGAACGCTCACCAAAGGTAACCTCAGCAGAGGGGGCAGTTTAATAATCAAGTGGATGGGATGACCCATTCTTAGGATATCAGTCAACTTCTTTCTTGAGTCAGACCTGTCATTGCCCATTGGGTTCATGAACAAAGTGGGAATGGTAGCAGGGATGGAGGTTATGCATGGGCTCAACTTCTACTCACCAGTGCTAACCTGGCTATGACCACTGCTGAGTGCCCTAATTGCCACAGCAGAGACCAACACTGAGATCCCTTTATGACTCTGGGGTGATCAGCAAGCTACTTGCTGGCAAATTGATTACATTGGACCGTTTCCATCATGGATGGGCCAGGACTTTGTTCTTATTGAAATATCCACTTAGTCTAGATATGGATTTGCCTTCCCTGCACACAATGATTCTGTCAAAACTACCATATGAGGATGTACAGAATACTTTATCCACCACCACACTATTCCACATAGCACTGCTTCTGATCAGGAAGCTTGCTTTACAGCCGTGAAGTACAGCAATGGGCCTATGCTCATGGAATTCACTAGCCTTACCATGCTCCTCATCATCCTGCATCAGTTGGCTTGATAGAACGTGGAATGGCCTTTTGAAGACTAATTCATAGCACCAGCTATGTGGCAATATCTCATGAGGCTGGGACAATGTCCTCTAGGATGCTTTGTATCCTCTAAATCGATATCTAATATATGGTGCTATTTCTCCCATAGCCAAGATTCCTGGGTTCAGGAATCAAGGGGTGGAAATGGGAGTGGCTCCAGTCAATGTGACTTCTAATGATCCACTAGCAAAGTTTCTGTTGTCTTTCCTTGTGACCTTAGGTTCTGCTGGTCTAGGGGTTCTAGTTCCAAAGGAAGGAATGCTTCAACCAGGAAACACAACAATGATTCCATTGAACTGGAAGTTAAGGCTGCCACCCAGCCTTAACTCTGTATACCTCTTTATTAACAGGCAAAAGAGGGGTTACTCTCCTGAGCAAAGGATTTGAGCATTTCTAAGGAAACGTTACCTAAAGGCATGTTTTCTATCAGTTCTTCTTATAAGAAATAGAAAAAAGAAATAAGCATATTTCGGGCTTCCCTGGTGGTGCAGTGGTTGAGAGTCTGCCTGCCGATGCAGGGGACATGGGTTCGTGCCCTGGTCCGGGAAGATCCCACATGCCGCGGAGCGGCTGGGCCCATGAGCCATGGCCGCTGAGCCTGCGTGTCCAGAGCCTGTGCTCTGCAACGGGAGAGGCCACAACAGTGAGAGGTCCGCGTACCGAAAAAAAAAAACAAAAAACCAGAAATAAGCATATTTCATTGTTCTTGGAACTTCCAAAGTTCCAAATAGGTATTTGAGGGACATGATGGTCTTCTTTATGTGTCAACTTGGCTAGACCACAGTCCTCAATTAGTCAGTCAAACATTGATCTAGGTGTTGCTGTGAAGGTATTTTGTAGATATGATTAAAGTCCTTAATCAGTTGACTTTAAGTAAGGGAGATTAACCTAGATAATCAATTGGTTCAATCAGTTGAGAGGTCATAAGAAGTTCTTCCTTGGAGAATCCACCTGAGAGTTCTAGCCTACCTTTCTGGATGGTCTGCCATATGGAGTTCAGGCTTGCCTAGCCAGCCCCTACAATTACATAAGCCAATTCCTTGCAATGAATCTCTTAATATATTAATATGTATTTCCTTCTTGTCCTTCTCTAGTTGAATCCTGATAGAGACATTAAAAACCCTCTCTCCAAAGCCCCTCTCATTTCCCACCTTCCCATTCAATGGAGAACCTAAGAATTAGGCAGCTTCATGTGGGCTCATTTTCTCAAGTTAAAGGAAAAGCACATTATAATGAAAACATAAAATTATGTTAACAAAAGGAATGTGAATTACTTATGTAGACCCACTGAAGCTTAACTAATCCTTTTGTTTCTGTTTTTTTTAATTGAGATATAATTGACATATAACATTGTATAAGTTTAAGTTGTACAGGTGTTGATTTCATGCATTTATATATTGCAGTATTATGACTACCACCATAGTGTTAGCTAACACCTCTATAAGGTCACGTAATTATTATTTCTTTTTTGTAGTGAGAACAATGAAGATCTAATCTCTCAGAAACTTTGAAGTTTATAATACAGTATTGTTGACTATAATCACTATGCTGTGCATTAGATCTCCAGGACATATTTATCTACTAGTTGCAAGTTCGTAATCCTTGAGGTGCAAGGTGCATCTGATTTTTCTTGTTTTCTAACATATTTGGAGGAAAGCAAACTTCACTCTGAAATGGGAGTCACCTCTGTTCTGGACGTCCTTTGTTTCCATTGTTGGGTCTCAGAACCACCTCTTCTCCATACCTGGCAGCAGAAAGTGGAGAGAAGAGAGAGAGATGCTAGAGGCTGTACCATTTTTTTGTTTGTTTTTTTCTGCACAAAGCGTGGCATGTTGGATCTTAGTTCCCTAACAAGGGACTGAACCCGTGCCCTCTGCAGTGGAAGCTCAGAGTCTTAACCACTGGACTGCCAGGGAAGTCCTGGAGGCTGTACAACTTAGACACAAGAGGGGACATGGAGGCGGAGATTTCTGATTAAGAGTGTTGGTAATTCAAGAAAATGGGGTAGGAGATGAAGGAACTCCAAGGGGTTTTAAAAAGAAAGAGGGAATATGAGAAGGGAGAGAAGGGCTGATGTTAGGAAAGGAAGGTCATCCATGTGACTATAGGTCAGGGCAGTGAGGCTCCAGACTTTTGTTCAGGGCAAAAGGACAAAGTTTGAGGAAAGAACCTCAGCGCCTGACTTTCCACACTCCCGACTCTATATGGTTCACATCCATCACTGGAGCTTTTAGTAAAGAACTGCTTACCCTTGTTCGGACCTTGAGGACTAAAATAAGAAGGGAGAGAGCCCCTTCTCCAAGATCAGTGTCCGGAATTAGAAACACCTTCATTGAAGCTGACAACGGGGCGGTGGAGGGGACAAAAGTGTAGTGCCTTTTGCATTGCCTTTTACAAAGTAACCCAGAGCACAGAACATTGGGTGGAACATACCGGGTGACAGATTTCAGTTCTGCCAAGAAATATCTTTGAAGTGCTCTTTCTGACTAAAGGGAAATGAGCTGCCTTGAGAGGCAGTGGGCTTCTTGCCCCATAGGTGTGAGGAGATACAGCGGACCACCTAACAGGGGTGGTGTGGGAGAGGACTCTGTTGAGGTGTATTCAACAACATAATTCTACAGTTATTGAAAGATGTAGATACTGAGATAAATTTCAGAATATTTGGGACCAGGACCATGAGATATTCTTTTATAATCTCAGAGTTAAACTTCATCACATAGTGTCAGAGGCAGACAGGATCTTTAAAATCATCTTGTCTGGGCTTCCCTGGTGGCGCAGTGGCTGGGAGTCCACCTGCCGATGCAGGGGACACGGCTTCGTGTCCCGGTCCGGGAGGATCCCATGTGCCGCGGAGCGGCTGGGCCTGTGAGCCATGGCCGCTGAGCCTGTGCATCCGGAGCCTGTGCTCCGCAGCAGGAGAGGCCACAGTAGTGAGAGGCCCGCATACTGAAAAAAAAAAAAAAAAAATCATCTTGTCTAACCTCCCTCCTCTCCCCCTTTTATATAAATGAAAAAACATAAGGCCCAGAGAGAAGTGACTAACTCAAGGTCACACAGCTAAAAAGTAGAAGATCTGGGCTAGAACCTGTAGGCATGTTTCATCTCTCAACATCTTTGCTGGTCTCATTATCAAATCTGCCCAGCAATATCTGGAAACTTACCAGGAAAGAAAATAATGGAAACAATTAAACCTAGACAAATGACAGCTTCTTCAGATATCATTTAAACACAAAGAAATATAAGGAACTCAACTGCTGAAACTCCTTGATAACATCAAGGAAAAGGAGTCATTTCACATAAATCTCAGAGATGATGTCATCTAAACACACAAGCCGTTAGTGGAAGTTCCAACTCATTATGAAGGAAATGATTCTTATAAATAGTTTTGATCTGGAGATACTGGTTGGCGTCTTCAAGTCATAGATTCTTGAAATAGGAAGACCTATCATAGAGGTCATCTGATCCAGGGCACGCTGACCCTGCAAATATTGGGCCACACCACTCTCAACTTGTGTCTCATGCTACATTGTACCAGCCATTACTCCAGCATTTTGCTTGTTAAAGTACACCAAACTGAATGGAAATTTTTTCTTCCAATCTGAAAATAGATTTTTCCCCTAATAAAATAAACATGCTCATTGCAAAATGTCAAATAATACAGAGAAGTATAAAAAAAAAGACTTACCAGAAATCTCACCACTCAGAGCTAACCATTGTTAGCATTTTGATATCATTTAAGTACTTCTCCATGCACATGTGTTTCCACCTGCACATCCATATTTTTGTAAAATTGGGACCAAGTTTAAGTGCAGTCTTGTCACATTCTGCTTTTCACTCATCTGTCTGTATAGATATACATCTTCATTTGAATGGCTGCATGATAAACCTTAACATGGTGAGCCAGACCCTGACTGACGGATTAGTTGTTCCCAGTTTTTTTTTTTTTTTTTTTATACTAACATGGGGTGTTATTTCCTGCTTCAGGGAGAGAGGTCACCTTGGTCACCCTCGGGAGGGTGTATCATCTCTGGAAACTAAAAGTAGCTTACTCCTTCAAAGGGGTGATGGGGTGATTGTAGGGCTAAGGCTCCCTGGAAAGTGAGTGGGTGGGTAGGAGGCAGTATTGTCTCCCCTGGGAGTTTAAAGGAGCCTTTGGTTTGCTGGGGAAGCTGCCATAATCTATGGGGAGACCTCAAGGTATGGTCAGTGACCGGAACCCATCTGACCTTGGCTGACTTCCAGATCAGCTTGGAAACCTGCCCCTGCAGTGCTCACAGCAACAGCCAGAACTGAGGACTGAACAAACTTCTGGTCCAGAGCTCAGCTCACACAGGCCAGCTGCTGCTCTGTGACCAGGACTGCACTCCTGGAGCAAGAGACATGGTTGCCTAATTCCTTGGTCGCTAGGTGAGGCCAAAGCTTCATTCACTTCCGGGCTTTGGGTGTAGATCACTTAACCAGCTGCTGCTCCTCGGTCACCAACCCTTCCCCTTACAATTACAATAAGGGACACCACTGTCAGTTAATTCCCATGGGTGCTATATGAAGTGGGGAATGGTGGGGGGTCTAGGACCCACCCACACTCTGAGGACAGCATGGGGTACAAAAGTACCACCATCACCACCTCCAGCTGAGCGAGAGAGAAGATGACGATGCAATAATAAGCATTTTTCTACATACATTTCTCATATTTATCCAATTAGCTCCTTAATATAAACTCCTCTAAGTGGAGGTACTGGGTTTGTGGGGAAATGCTAAACAAATCTTGCAGTGATGCTGGGAGGTACCTGGGAAGGACCAGCTGGCCAGCTGCTGAGAACCTTCACAGGGTAGCAATATATTATAGAAAGAGCCACTGTCCAGGGTCTGGCCTTGGAGGTTCAGAAACTTGATCCCATCAGGGTCCCAAAGTTAATTGGTCGGAGGAGACTGGAGGGGATAAAGCAGAATCCCAAGTGATTAATTTATAATGAGATATCTAAATGTCAGATGAAGTGGCCTTTTGGGTCAACTCGACCGGCCTGTTCTTTCTCACTGTGGGCAGCCAATGTGGGAAGCCAAATCACAATCAAAGGCTAGTGGTGGCCCTAGAATAGAGGAAGGAGAGTTAGTTTGGTGTAATCTGAATGGTGGCCTGATGCAGCCACTTCTCCGCCAGAGCGAGGATAATATACACCCCTGCGGTGACAGTGGCTACAAAGGTAAGTCAGGTGAGTTATAGGTACTGAAACTGCTCTGTGGCTAAGGTGGATCCCAAGCCACTCTCCTTACAGACCCCCTTCTTCTGTCCAGCAGTCTCTAGGGGCCTGGAGACTCACAGCTTTTCTTGTAGACAGAGAGGGTGCAGGTGGTCAACTGATGCCATAAGGCCTGCTTTTTTTTTTTTTTGCGGTACGCGGGCCTCTCACTGTTGTGGCCTCTCCCCTTGCGGAGCACAGGCTCCGGATGCGCAGGCTCAGCGGCCATGGCTCACGGGCCCAGCCGCTCCGCGGCATATGGGATCCTCCCGGACCGGGGCACGAACCCGTATCCCCTGCATCGGCAGGCGGACTCTCAACCACTGCGCCACCAGGGAGGCCCAGGCCTGCTTTTTTTAATAGCCTAGACATATCTCACTTTTCTATTTATCTCTTCCTTTGTTCTCACATTCAACAAATGATGGTTGGGTACCAGTCAGGTCCTGCAGAGACAGCAGAGGGTAAAATAGACCAAATTCCTGCTCTTGTGGAGCTCACATGCTAGGGGAGGAGAAAGACAATAGACAGATAATCAAATCAATAGACAATAATTTTTTTAAAAAATCACCAAATAAATAAGAAAGTTGCTAACTGCAAAAACCTATATGCAAGATATTAGATGGCAATATTTGCTATGAACAAAAATTAAGCAGGGGGCTTCCCTGGTGGCGCAGTGGTTGAGAGTCTGCCTGCCGATGCAGGGGACATGGGTTCGTGCCCCGGTCTGGGAAGATCCCACATGCCGCGGAGCGGCTGGGCCCATGAGCCATGGCCGTTGAGCCTGCGCATCCAGAGCCTGTGCTCCGCAACGGGAGAGGCCACAACAGTGAGAGGCCCGCGTACTGCAAAAAAAAAAAAAAAAAAAAAAATTAAACAGGGTAAGGGGTTAAAGAGTAACAGAGGAAAGTGGGGAACATTTTTAGAGGGTGATCAGGGAAGGTCTTTCTGATAAGGTGACATCTGAACAAAAACCAAACTGTACAGATATCTGGAGGGCGAGTATTCCAGGTGGAGGGAACAGCACATGCAAAGGCTTTGAGGCTAGAGGATGGCTGGAATAGCAAAGAGATCCATGTGGCTGGAATATATATAAGCAAGGGGAAGAAGGGGTAGGGGAGGGGGCCAGGGAAGTGATGGAGCCGGGGAATCAGGTCACGTAGGGCTTTGTAGTGCCACATTGTAAAAACTGGATTTTATTTTGAATGATATGGGAAGCCACCAAAAAGTCAAACTCACCTTTTATAAGGAGTCTGGCTGTTGTGTAATGAATAAACTGATTATTCTAATGTGTCAAAAATGGAGCCGTTGAATATTAAGAAAGGGACTTTTGGAGATCAAGACCCCTGCTACACAAAGTGTGGCCTATGGACCAGAAGAATTGGCATCACCTGGGGTTTGTTAGACATGAAGAAATCTTAGACCCCTACCCCAGACCTCCTGAATCAGAATCTGAATTTAACAAGATCCCCTGATGATCTATGTTTACATAGAGGTGTGGGAGGCCCTGGTCTAGTCTAAGCCCCTCATTTTACAGGTGATGAAACCAAGTGTCAGTCTGCAGAAGTGACTTGCTTACAATCACATGGTTAGGTTCACAAGCGGGCCAGGGCTAGGGCCCAGGTCTCCTGACTCTGGTGAGCCCACTTTCCATGGCCTTACGTGGTCATGAGATTATAAAATCCACTCATTCAGTCAATAATTAACTCACTCAATCATCACTAAGGCATCATCCCATAATCATACACAATCATCTCACTAAAGATTTTTACCTTTTAAGAACTCACAAGCAAGTCAAGAGAAACTGATAACAGACTAGGCTAATCTAACTCAATTGACCACCTACACTGATTTTAAAACAGAACAAAACCTAACGGTGAGTGCTAACAGCCTTAGCTGCAATACTTTTCCCAACCCATCTCATCAACTGCTGAGATTTGCTGGAAATGCCCAGGATGTTTAGGAGTGGTGTGCTCTGAAATGTTTCTTCCTCCAGGAGGGTGGGAAAAAGCAGAGATTTCATTGTCTTCTCAGCAGAAAAATCCCCTATGGCCTGAAGCAATTTTTTTTAAAAAAGCTCAATGTGGGGACCACCCCAGGATCTTGGAGATTAGACATAGAAACCCAGGTCATGTCCCAAAAGGGAAGAGTCAAGATAGGAAGGACTCTATTTTAAGGGATTGATAGGGTGAATGGCTGGAAGTTTCTACAATGGGAAAAAAAGGCGAGTTATCATCCCTGTCATTGCTATTATTGTTGTTATTATCAAAAACTTGTAAATAGTGCTCTTAAATTATTGTCCCTTTAAAACAATAAAGGAGATAATGGAGATTTCTATGGGCATTTGCTATTCACCAGCAGCTTTGCTTTCAGAAAAGTGGCCCAGTAATGACTGCTGGGATCTAGACAGTTCCAGGGGCAGGCCTGGGTGTGTTGTATGGAGACTGAAGAGGGTCAGAGCCCTTAGAGAAATGGTTCTGGCAAACTGCAAAGGGCATTTCCAAGGGGAGAAGACCCACTCTCTAGGAGGCTTTTGAAGCCAATCAGGGGATAGATGGCAGGAGAGAGGGTGAGGGAAGGAGGGGAAGGGTAGATGGGAGATGCTGTGGAATTAGATGCCTGGGACAGGGCAGAAAGGAGGGCTCCAAGATGTCTCTGAAAGGTCTAGCCTGAAGGACTGGAGGGATTGGTGGTTTATCCGGAAAGTTCCTCAGGTTCTATATTAACCAGGGTGGTTAGCACCAGCTGCTGCCCACCCTCCTCCACCCCTCATCCCTGTGACGACAAAGGCTTATTTATGTCTAACTCCTACAGTCTGTCGCGAGGGGCTGGGAGGGCGGCACTCCCACACAGCTGTCTTCCAGGGACTGAAGCATCCTGGCTGGGCCCATCTGGAAACTGCACCATCTTGGAACCCTTTGCTTTCAGCCAGATGGGCAGAAGAGAAAGTAAAGCTTTTTCTTCACCACCGTGAATGGGAGGTGACCCATAACTTTCACTTGCTTCTGTTGGTAAAGATTAGTCATGGGACCCCACCTTACTTCCAGGGGCCGGGAAACCTATTTTAGCCATGGGCCCAGGAAGTGAGCCTGGCTGGGGAGCACAGCCAACTCTCTGCCGTGGGCCTGACACGCCCACACCCCGTGTGGCTCTCAGGAGGCTGGCCCACGGGCAGGGGGCTGCCCTGTCAGGAGGGATGAGCTGTTGGTGACCGTAGCAGAAGGGAGCTTCCTTTGGCGTCTCCTCACTCCAAATCTCACCCTGCTGCCCTGTCTGGACTGTTCCTGGTTCGGGTAAGGTTTGGAGGCCACCAAGGCAATCCCACCTTGTAAATGGCAAGGCCCTTTATTTTGTTTCTTATTGTGGCTGTACAACCTTTAATGCTCCTCCCAACACTGGGATCTGATGAATATTCAGAAGCTTTGGAGTCTCACCCTGCCTCTCCAGTACCTTATCCTCTGATCTCAGGGGAGTCCCTTTTTCCTGCAGTTAGAGCCTTAGTTTCCCTAACTGCAGAGGGAGTGGGTCGGGCCAGATGACCGTTCATTTTCTTTCTAGGCCTCAGAGTCTTACTTCCCTTGAGGACTAGCTTGAACTAGCTCACTTCCACCTCTCCTGAGTCCTTGGAAAGGAATGAGGCCTGAAAAACCTGGAGTTACTGCTGTGAACTTTGGCCCTATTTGTCCTGCCCAAAATTGCATAACAAACTCAGTGACTACTTCAGCTGAGCAGCTGCTGGCATTCAGCAGCTGGCAACTATCCCAAAAAAGCAGGACCTGAATGGTTAGAGGAGAGACCCAAGGGCATGTGCCAGGGCCAGAGGCCAGATTTCAAGGCAGCAAAGAGCTCTGCCTGCCGGGACCTCTATGAGATCCAGGGCATGAGCAAAGCCTAGAGCATCCATAGATGTGAGACCAAGTACAGGAGTCAGGGTCCCAGCAGGCAACAGGTGCATGCTCAAAAGTCCTTAGTGGCCGAAGGGAAGAGAAGAAGACCTTAATGAAGGGACTGTTTACAAACATGTGGCCAGAGTTAAGGAACCA
This sequence comes from Mesoplodon bidens, assembly GCF_964165515.1. Taxonomy (NCBI): domain Eukaryota; kingdom Metazoa; phylum Chordata; class Mammalia; order Artiodactyla; family Ziphiidae; genus Mesoplodon; species Mesoplodon bidens. Next base: position 109,282,163 of record NC_138161.1, on the reverse strand, counting down.
CACAGAACGGTGAAGCATCCTGGGACTAAGCATCCTGGGACTAGGACCAGGCCTGAAGGGCAAGGGGAGGAGATGTTTGCGGCTGGAGGCCACAAGAGCTAGAGTCCTGGGTGAGGGACCTCCCCACAGGAGCCAGAGCTGCAGACATATGTGACCGCTGCCAGAAGTGCAGTAAAGCAGGGAGGAGGGCGGTGGCGTGGAGTGGGGAATAAATATGTCAACCTGGAATCTCCTGCTAGTGCTTCCCGTTGGCCCAACGTAACAAGAAGCCAAAGGAATAGGGAGCCTGGTGATGCAGTTACAGAGAATCCAGAGGGGCCAGAGCAGGGCCAGCCAGGAATGGATGGCGGGGGCACGAGGAAAACAACCAGGACATGAGTCTCGGGTCTTCTCTGGTCTTCCTCCCATCCTCTGTGAGATTTTGAATATTCTGGACCCGGTGGTACACTCTCAACGAAGTCCCCAGCCACGTGCATGACAACAGCAATAATAATGAAGATGGTGACATTATCTTGTTTATATTATATACTCTCCTGCAATAATATCTGGTTACCTGGAGCAAGTTTCACCACATCTGAAGGAGCCAGGTTGAATTTTTGGCATCTTACCTTGAGATTGCTTTTAGATACAGATTTGGACCCTGTTCCACCTTTCATCAGCAGTGGTAACGCTAGCTGCTCTGTCAGTCCTGTGAGAGTTGGAAGACTGGGGTAAATTTAGACCAGAGAGTTATTGTGCCAGAGCCAATATTTTAAATACTTGATTTTTAACATGACCTTGACCTCTGTGCCTTGCATAACCACATATTTCTTGTCCTGGGTTTGGCCAGCTTTTCAGTCTCTCGCCCCCGTGCTCACATGTATCTCCCCGCCCCCGGCAGCTCTGAAAGGTCGGTGTGTACAATGAACCGGGGTGCTGGGCTGTACTCAGTTCCCCCTCCATCAGATACCATCACTGTCAAAACAAAGTCAGCGATGTGAAAACCGTCACCATTCCCCCTGCCTCCTTTTGGAATGCACTGTTCCAACTGCAAGTACAAAGCAGCAATTTATAAGCATGAATTGGTACAGAAAACAAGACACAAAACCAAGAAAATGAATATGACATGGCATTGCATGAAACCCAGAGCTGTAAACAGGGAGATAGGGATGAAAACAGGAACAAGATGACATTTGGACATCAATATACATGATGTAAGAGAGCCAAGAAACCAGACCTCAGGTATTTCTTTTGTTACCTTGTGTAGCCACACTCACTATGGAATGACTATTAATGGATGATTTTCTTCTGGTACTTTTAAAACTCTTTAAACAATTGTGGCCATACTTTTTAGTACTATTTAAAAAGGAAAAAGATAAAGATATATATGTATTTTTTACCCTATAGTATAGTGTACTATTTTCAAACTGTGGGTCACAACCTTTTAATAGGTCATGAAATTAATTTAACAGGTATGGCCAGCATTTTTCAAAAAAACGAAATAGGGTGAGAATCATCATAAGCATCAGAGTGTATTACACAGAGCAAAGTTAAGTGTTGGATGATACACAGAGACACGTGTGCTGGGTGTGAACGTAGGCTGCACTCTTTGCCATGGACTGCGGTGTGTACAGTTGGCTGGGCATCGGGGCACTTGGGCACTTGTTCCAGCGCAGCTTTTAGTCTTCCAACTGGCCTCCTCTAGACAGTTGTCCTCTCTGGTGTTGGTATCCTTATGTGTAAAGTGATACATTTGGACAGAATGAACCCTAAGGGCCTTTCCATCCCCCAATTTAACACGTATCTATTGAATACCTACTAAGTGCCAAGCACTGAGTATTTAGCAGCAAAAACCTTGCACTCACTGAGTTTATATTTTGGTGGGGGGTTGCCCAGTAATAAACAAACAAATGAATAGATAAAACATTGAGTGGTGATAAGTGCAATAAAGAAAAACAAAGCAAGATAAGGGAGCTCATAGAACAATGAAGGGAGGGGATGACACGTGGGCAGGTGAGGCCTCTCTGATAAGGTGATATTCAGTTGAGACATTAAGAAAGAAAGTGAAAGAATCAAGTCGCACAGATACCTGAGGGAAGACTAGTTCCTGCCAAGACTGAAAAGTGCTTTTGCCTTGTTGGAGGAAGAGGCCCGAGTGGCTGGAGCAGAACGAGCCAGGGGTCGGGGCAGCGGAGCATCACAGGGAGGGGGACCGGACCAGTGGAAACGAAGCCTGGAGAGGGTTGACCTGATCGGACTCATATTGTAAAAGGTTCCCTGTAAATTGTAAGAGGCTTCTAGAATACTCCAGAAGCAAGATAATAATGTCTTGCTCTAGGGTGATAGAGAGAAGAGGTGAGAGGGATTCTGAATATATTTTGGAGGTAAACTGAGTAAGATTTGCTGATGGTTTACATATGATGTGAGGGATAAAGAGGAATATAGGATGAATTCAAGGTTTGAGGCCTGAGCAGCTGAAGTTTTGATTTACAGAGATAAGGAGGAGGATGAGAGAAGAGGCTTTGGGGAAGGGAGGGTGAGGCAGGAGATGCTTATGGGATGTTGGAAATCTAAATCTGGAGAGAGGTATTCATCAGCACATGATGATACAGAACGCCATAGGGCTGGATCAGTGACCCCTTGGGAGGACGGACACAGAGATTAGAAGAGACCCCCGGGCCAATCCCTGGCCCCTCTCACATAGAGACCCAGTGGATGAGAAAGAACCAGCAAACATGATTTGACTCTGTGACTCTTTCCAGAAGAGGCTGCTGAATGAGAAAAGGAAAACTTGGAAAATGTAGGTTTTGTTTTGAAATAATGAGCATGACTTTCCTATCAATCATTGCTAAACCCATCATTCCTGACCCCAACGATCACATCTTGCACCAAACTAAGTAGAGGTTTGCTGGCAGGGTAAATGGAAAAACATATATTGATTGACTCAGGGTTTCCTCCGGCTTGTTGGTGTTGTGAAAAAATGGGGTGAATTAGAGCTTATTTGCTTTCAGCAGATGATTCCAACAGAAAGAAATTGATTTCCAGGGTTTCCCCAGCAGCTCCCGAGCTCCAGAGGGAGGCTGCAGAGTGGATTTCCCCAAATTTGCCCCCATCAATGCCATCTCCATGTCAAAATATAATTGCAGTGTCAAGTCCTGAGCTCTCCGGGGAATTTCTCTCTCTCAGCAAAGGCAAGAGAGACCAGCCTTGTGAGGAAGTCCTCAGCACATGCCTTTCTGGTGCTTTCTCAGGCTTCAGGACTCACTCTCCCACAGGAGCAGAAAAAATTTGAAGTTGCAGAGAAGTCAATGCACACTTCACCTCATTAAAATGTGTTCTCTTGAAAGAGGATTCCAAACTGCCGTGTTCATCAAACCGTGTGGAGCTGCCGGGTGTGTCTTTCTGTTAGTGCTGGATTTCGACCGCAATTTCTATGGGCCATTTGGATGCAGCCGTAGTTGGAAGGTCGTGGTGGCCACACCGAGATTAGAGGGGAGAGCAGAGAACTGCTATATTAGGAGCAGCCGCAAAAGGAACTAGCAATTTTTGCCCCCCAGGAAAACTTCCGAATCTGCCCCTCCTACCCACCCCACCATTGTCCTCTGCCTCTTGGGCCTCCTGCCCTCCCCTAGCAACAAATTCTCTGATTCTATTGTGACTTCTCTGGACACCCAAGCCAGGACTCCATGCATCCCAGAAACTGTACCCCCCTGGGCCTTCACCCTCCCTCTCTTCACCCTCTTTGCCCTTAGAGCACTGAACTCCTAAAATAACTATGTCTGGCCTGTGAGACAGGTTGACAGATTTGGAGGCTCAGTACGGTTAAATACTGCTTGAATCAAAAGTGAAGACTTGCTGAATGTTCTCCAGCCTTCTGGGAGTGTACTTGGCAGGTTGAGGGAATAGACTGGCAGCTTTGCTCCCTGATCAGCAGTGGGGACAGAGAACAATGTTGGGACCAATCTATAGCCCAATAGAGAGTCTGTTTTTGGTCTTGGCTGTACTTCTCTGCCCAGGCTGCGCATTATTTTTTAAAGCCCTTCCCTAGTTTCCTGTTGCCTGCTGTACAGAGGCTAACCTTAGTGGACTCTCATTCAAAACCTCACACCATTTAGGCTTCCCACAATAGTAAACCATATCCGCTTAAATATTCTCCCCAAGCACACACGTGCACACACACACTCACACACACTCTCTAACATTCTATTCATGACAGACACAAGGTCTTTACCCACAATGTCTTTCCACTTTTCTAGGCCTTGGTCCAAGTCTTTTCCTTGTGCCTTGGCTCTCAAATCCACCTTCTCAGACCCTAAATTACCCTGTTCGTGGTTAGGGCACTTTATACTATGGCTTGTGGCAGTCTGCATGGCACTCAAGCTAGCTGTGTGGGCTCCCACCCACACTTGCCCCCTCCCCAGTGTCCAAGCACACAGGAGACTCTGAGCTCTTTGAGGGCAAATTAGCAGTGGCGACAGTCACATGTCGGGGGCTATGGCACTTTCACAGAATCAGAGTGAAGAAGACTTTGCTAATTCAAAATGGTACCAGGCGAACAGCTCCCATTTTAGTTTCTGTTAATTTCCTGTTTAAAGACTCCAAAGAAAATGAAACTTGACATCTTCAAAAACAAAGAAAACCTGGCACATGACTTGGGACTTGGGCACATTAAACGCCCTCCAACTGTGGTTCCAAGTAGACTGCGGTCAGACACTTGATCAAGGCAGCTACCTGAGCACAGGCTTAGAAAGGTAACCGCTCCTCCTCGCTTTGACTCAGCAGTTCTCTTGCTAGGAATTTATCCTAAGGAATAATTATGTATGTTGATAAAGATTTAACCACAAGGGAAAATTGAAACAAATTACATGCCTAACAGAAAGAATAGGCTCAAAAATCGGGGTATATCTGTGTGAAAGTGTACTGTACACCCAGTAAAAATTATGTTCTAAAGATATGTTTACTGACATGGAAAATTGTCCATGATTTATTGTTGGTGAAAAAAATTCAGGTTACAAAACAGAATATATCATTCAATTTTTATAATAAAAACCTACCATAGGTATATGCAGAGGATAAATCCTGGAAGAAAATACTTCAGAATGTGGACAGTTGTAATCTCTGGGTAATGGAATTATGGCTAATGTTTACTTGCTTCTTTTATATAGCCTGTTTATTTTGGCAACGGATAAGTGTTTCTCCATTAATATATAGAGAGTATTCAGAGAAAACCATAATTCAAAAAGACACATGCACCCCAATGTTCACTGCAGCACTATGTACAATAGCCAGGTCATGGAAGCAACCTAAATGCCCATCGACAGATGAATGGATAAAGAAAATGTGGTACATATGCACAATGGAATATTACTCAGCCATAAAAAGGAACGAAATTGGGTCACTTATAGAGATGTGGATGGACCTACAGACTGTCACACAGAGTAAAGTAAGTCAGAAAGGGAAAAACAAACATCATATATTAATGCATATATGTGGAATCTAGAAAAATGGTACAGATGAACCAGTTTGCAGGGCAGAAATAGAGACACAGACGTAGAGAACAAACGTATGGACACCAAGGGGGGAAAGTGGGTGGGATGAATTGGGAGACTGGGATTGACATACATACACTACGATGTATAAAATAGATAACTAATGAGAACCTGCTGTATAGCACAGGGAGCTCCACTTCACTTTGCTGTACAGTAGAATCTAAAACAACATTGTAAAACAAGTATACCCCGATTAAAAAATATATATATTTAGAGAGAGGGTATTAATAATAAACAGAGAAGCAACGGAGAGCCATGGATCAGAGCATAAGTTCATCAGCAGACAACCTGAGTTGGATTTCATCTGCCAATAACTTGCTGTTGGATCCTGGAGAAAGTTCCTTAACTTTTCTTCTTCTGTAAAGTGTGCATAAAAATAATGTGTAAAGCGATTCTATGGAGGAAAGAGAGTCTTTTAAACACAGGGCGCTGGAACCACTGGACACCCACAAACAAAAATATGAACCTAGACAGAGACCTTACGACCTTCACAAAAATTAACTCAAAATGGATCACAGACCTAAATGTAAAATACAAAACTATAAAATTCCTAGAAGATAACATAAGAGAAAATCTAGATAAGCTTGGGTGTGGCCATAACTTTTCAGATACAACACCAAAGGCCCAATCCATGAAAGAAAGAATGGATAAACTATATTTCATTAAAATTAAAAACTTCTGGGGCTTCCCTGGTGGCGCAGTGGTTGAGAGTCCGCCTGCCGATGCAGGGGACACCGGTTCGTGCCCTGGTCTGGGAAGATCCCACATGCCGTGGAGCGGCTGGGCCCGTGAGCCATGGCCGCTGAGACTGCGTGTCCGGAGCCTGTGCTCCGCAACGGGAGAGGCCACAACAGTGAGAGGCCCGCGTACCGCAAAAAAATAAATAAACAAATAAACCCCACTATAAAAAAAAAAAAAAAAAAAAAAATTAAAAACTTCTGATCTGTGAAAGACACTGTCAACAGAATAAGACAAGCCACAGAGTAGAAGAAAATATTTGCAAAAGACACATCTGATAAAGGACTATTATCCAAAATAAATAAAGAACTCCCAAAACTCAATAAGAAAACAACCTGATTAAGAAATAAACACCTCACTGAGTAAGATGTGCAGATGGCAAATAGGCACATATGGAGGAGGCTGTGAGCGTGTGGGGCAAGGAGGTTATGGGTACTCTCTGCACTTTCCTGTCATCGTTGTTGTGAACCCCAAACTGCTCTAAAAAAATAAAGTCTATTAAAAAAAAAGTTTCTATCTCATTGGGTTGCCGTGAGAGTTAAATACGTCACTCCTGCAGAGCTGTTAGAATAGCTCTTTGGCAAAGAGTAAGCACTCAATACATTTTAGCTAAAATTAAGTAAAATCAACACACACACATACAGAAGAAGAGATTTTTTTAATGCAAATGAGAAAAAGATTTCCTATCTGACTGGAAAAGTCCAGGGACTTCATACCCCAAACTCACAGAACCTGGCATATTCTAGATGCTCAATAAATGCTTGTGAAGAGGTAAGTAAGGGACTAATCTCTGATTTAAACCTGAGAATAAATGAGATTGCTTAGGGTGAGATGAGCATGGGCCCAGGATTAGGTCTTATGGCCTCTAAACTTAATGATCAGCTAGGGTGGAAGAAACAGGTAAAGGAAACTAAGAAATGGCCAGATAGGAATCAGGAGTGTTTGATGTCTGAAAACCAAGAAAACTGAGTGTTTCAGGAAAGAGGAAGTGCCCGGCTGGGCTGGGTGCTCTGCTGAGAGGCCAACACCAAGGAAGTATGAGCGTGTCGCTCAGGTAACAAAGGTCCTGGTGATGGTGGTAAATGCAGCTGCACTGGAAGGGGGTGGGGGGGAGCTAGACAGGAGGGGGGCTGAAGAATGACTGACAAGTAAGGAAACAAGACAGGGAGTGGAGACACCTTTCAGGAACCTTGAGAAGGGAGCAAAGAAAGACATTGGCAACCAGAGGGGAATTTGGGACAGAATAGCGTTTATATTTGTTTGTTCTGCTTTTAGGCTGGAATGACTGGAGCAGGTTTAATAAAATACTGATGAGAAAGGATGCTTCCTCCATGTCCATGAGGGATGATGGGAAAAGCAAGATGCAGATGTAGTGGTGGGAAGGTGAAACAGTCCCCATCAGAGATTTCTCTTTTCTTTGTGCAGTAGGGAGCCAGGTCATTTGCAAAGAGTGAGGAGAATCAGAAGAGATGGGTGGATCTGAGCAAAGAGGAAGGTCTGACATGGTCTCCGTGGGGAGCAGCGCAGCCATAGATGGCAAACTCTGGAGGGATTGTGGGGTCCTTATCCATGCCCTATTCCTTCTGCAAGTTCTTCCCACCTCTAATTCCACAGCCACAGATACCAAGACCCAGAGGGAGGAAGCCATGCGCTCAAAGTCACGTAGCACATTAGGGGCAAAGCTTTGATTGGAGTCAGGTGTTTGGGCCTCCAGTTGAGGGCACGTCCATCCCATGGCAGCAGTCACCTTCTCACGGGTCTGCTCTTCACCATGTGCTGTTGTGTCAGGCTCTGCAGAGGATAGGCTCCTGGGTCTTACGAGATGTTGTGTCGCCCCTTCCCCCTTGTGCAAAGCCTTGCACGTAGAGGGGACGGAAGCAATATTTTCTCAGCTAATGAATGATTAGAAATCAGGTTACCCTTCGGTCTCACTCCTCTTTTTTAAAAAATTAAATTAAATTTTATTTATTTCTTTTTTCAGCCGCGTCTCTCGGCTTGCGGGATCTTAGTTCCCCAACCAGAGATCCACCCGGGCCCCTGGCAGTGAGAGCGCGGAGTCCTAACCACTGGACTACCAGGGACTTCCCTGTTTCACTTTTCTTAAAGGGAAGCCCTCCCTTATGTATAATAATTCCCTTCTTGCTCCCTCACCCCCATTTCAGAAAAAGCCAAGGGGAGAGCAGAACGAGCATCTCTTTGTCATTTACGGTAACAGACACCAAAACAGACACCAATATCTGCTTTTCTACACTGGGACATGGATAATGTATTTACTTATGTACACTTCACCTTGTTCTGGAAAAGATTTAATGCTCCTAGGGTGTATCAGTTGCTAAAAAAATAATAAGTCCTTCTTTTTATTGTGGATGTCCCAATGCTCCACATAACTGGATTTGGCTATTAACAGATTCTACTAATTAATTCATGGTATTTCCTTGGGGGCTTAGGAACTCATTTATGTAAATGAATGCAAAAGAGACGACACATTAGAATTCCCGCCCCAAAATACTTGTCATATTATAAAGATAGAATCAGGAAGGAGTAATTACTATTTACCCACTCAACAGGCTAGTTGAGCTTTTTTTTTTTTTTTTTTCAGTTACATAGAGGTAACCCTATACAAATGCCAATAGAAGACTCATACCCTGGCTCTGGTGGGTGGCAGGCCCCTGACCGTGGAACACTCAGATGATGGAATCAGAGGTTCAGAGAGTGTAATAGAGAGAACAGTAAGCACGCAGCCGTTAGGAGACCTCTGCTCTAGGCTTGGTTCCATCACTTATTCTGGGCCTCTGTTTCTTGATGGACCAGATAAAATGAAGCATTATTGCTGCCCTGACACAGTGAGAACTTTTGGAATGTAAACTATTTCTGGCTGTGGTCCAGGCCTCACAGGGCTTTGATATCCCCTCAGGCACAGCAACCAGCCGCTTGTCTCCATGCGAGGCAGTCCGTATTAGTGAATAGGAGCTTGGTCCCAGTGGTTAAATAGCTCCCCTGCAACTTGCAGGGGCTCTGGGTCTGGTCCTGGCTACGTGTTCCGGGGCCTGAAGCTCTGGAGCATTGTAATGCAGGGTAAACTGATAAGTGTATTTAGCTCAGTGGCGGTAAATATTCCCTATCACTTTTTAACAGCTGAGCAGGAATGACTGAACGATGTTTCTAAGAAACTTCACGTTTGAATCTCTTAATAGGTTCGGCTAGGGGATTATATATGTGAAGATATGGCAAATATCAAAAAGTAACCTGACTGGGAAAAAAAGTCTGTCTGTGCATCTGTTTGCATTTCCTGAGCCCCTGAGCCTTTACCATGAACAAGGGACTATACCAGGGCTGGGAAGGCAGGCCCAGGCCAGGGTGGATGAGAGCACGAGGAGCTTGCAGAAAGGTGGGTGATTTCTATCCTCAGCTGAGGGGCCCCCAGCCTCCAGGCTAACCCACAGGGTCAGGCTACCAGATCTAGGGAAGGGAGGTATTCTTCCAGAGTAGGAATGAGTATTCTGTCTGGAACACACGAGTATCTAGGTTGCTAGTGCTGACTGAAGAAAAAAAAAAAGCACAACCTAAAAGTTGAGAGTTATGTTTTATTAGGCGCACATTCTTAGGACTTCAAGCCAGGAGACAGCCTCTCAGATAAACGCTGAGAAAACTGTTCCATAGAGGAAGGGGGGAAGCCAGGAGATATAGGAGTTTTTGCAACACCACCAGGTAGTCAGAACAAAAGGCTACCGTTAATAAAAGAAAACCAAATATCTCAAGTTAAGGAATTTAGCGCTTTCCTCTATATGGGAAGATGCAAGAGTCTGGGCTAACTGAAATCATTCTTTTGATATGCACCTCAGCTATCTGGGGCCAGCATCCTGTGTTTTCTCATCCTGAGTTTCCTCAGGCTGCACCGTTGCAGGTAGCTGCAGTCTGACGGCTGCTAGATGGTGGGCATTCCTTGTTTCCATCCTGAACTCCCTTAGGGCTCACCGTTGGGGTAGCTGTAATTGCTGATGACTGCAACATCCTTTGTTTACTGATATGGCAGGCGATTTTTTATTTCTCACCAGGAAAGTCTATCAATTCTGTTGTTGAAGGCAGGACTTTGCCAGGCACTGGGAATTTAGAGGTGGATAAAACATGATCCATGTGCACACGGAGTTCACAGGTGTCTGGTCCTTAAGAGAAGCTCTCTCTAAGCCTGGGAAGCCCCAAGGGGGCATCCAAAATCACGTTCCTGGATATGCAAAACTGAGGACCAGATCCTTAATACACTTGGCCCCAGCTAGATGCTGTTGTGCCGGAAAGGCCTGGAAAGCCAGCTGGATTTTGCCCCTTCTCTGAGCAGTCAGTGGATTTTACTGCAAGAACCACTTTCCTCTCTAACCAGGCACAGATACATTAGAATGTTAGAAATTTATTGTTTCCTTTTGTATTTAACTTGCTATTGACGATGACTCTGTATGTATTCACTCATTGTCTCTGGTTTCCAATGAAGGAAGGAAACAATGTCCTTTAGGCACCTCCCCTGCCCTTTAAAATTATGAAATGTTCCACATTCACAGACGACTATATGTACAGTTTAAAGATAAATAATAAAAGAAACACCTGTTACCCAGCTGGGCCTGAATCCCAGCTGTGTGGCTCGGTCCAGTCCCTGCTTCCCCTGACTACTCCCACCACCCTACATAACCAATGTACTGACTTTTATGTTAATCATTCCAGTTTTCTTTACAGTTTTACTCCCCATATTACATGTCCCTAAGAAATCTACTGCTTGGATTTGAATAACACAAATTAAAAAAAAAAAAAAAGCTGTGCAAAGAAAGAGCACTATTGCCATTATCAGATGGGATTTCCCAGAAAAACAAGCTGACTTGTTTTCAAGGGGTACAGTATGGTTTCAGCTTTCCCGAGTTTTCAAAAGCCTCTTCTGTGGAAGTCAGAGGGCAAAATCATAAGTAGAGGCACATCTAGGATTTGTGGGGCCTGAAGATTATATAATTTGGGGGACTCTTTAAGAAGAGTGTGAGTTCAAAATTACAAATGTTAAGTTAGCTGCAGGGCTTTGCGAGGGACAAATATGAGTAAGGGGCTAAAGTTTCATTGGCTTCAGGTAAATAAGTCTTTAGCCATGAGGGCTCACCTGCATCCAGGCATCTGGTAGACCTGCAGTATGGGTGAGGCAATGAACACCCTTTAAAAATAGGGTCAGAGGGGGCTTCCCTGGTGGTGCAGTGGTTGGGAGTCCGCCTGTCGATGCAGGGGTTGCGGGTTCGTGCCCCGGCCTGGGAGGATCCTTCATGCCACAGAGCGGCTGGGCCCGTGAGCCATGGCCACTGGGCCTGCGCGTCTGGAGCCTGTGCTTTGCAGTGGGAGAGGCCAAAACAGTGAGAGGCCCACGTACCACAAAAAAAAAAAAAAAAAAAAAAATAGGGTCAGAGGGAAAGGGCTGCTTTGTATTTTCTGCTTCTAAGCTCATCATAGCCTATTGCCGTTTCTCAAGAACAGGTCAAAGAAGAACATTTCAGAAATGGAGATGTTTTGTGAAATGAGGGTTCTCAGCTGATTCTAGAAGCGGAGCATAGACAGATGAGCAGGAATTTCCTTAATATATGAGGAAGCCATGACAGACACAGATAAACCTGTCCTCAAGATTAAATGAGGGTATAATGTCAGTGGGGATTTTGGTGATGACAGTTTTCATCATATCTGTTTCTCTTTTTTTTTTGCCTCACCATGTGGCTTATGGGATCTTAGTGCCCAGAACAGGGATTGAACCTGTGCCCTCAGCAGTGAAAGTGCGGAGTCCTAACCACTGGACTGCCAAGGAATTCCCTCATATCTGTTTCTTGAGTCCCACTTTTCCAAGTGGAGCTGGTTAATCTCTACGTCTGGTACATGGCTATTATTATGGGATTTCCCTTCACCATCCTTCTAGGGAATCTTTGTCTCTCTCCTGTTTTAGATCCTCCTCCTTGATTTACTCTATCTTTTTTTTTTTTTTTTTTTTTTTTTTTTGTGGTACGCGGGCCTCTAACCGTTGTGGCCTCTCCCGTTGCAGAGCACAGGCTCTGGACGCGCAGGCTCAGCGGCCATGGCTTACGGGCCCAGCCGCTCCTCGGCATGTGGGATCTTCCCAGACCGGGGCATGAACCCATGTCCCCTGAATCGGCAGGCGGACTCTCAACCACTGCGCCACCAGGGAAGCCCAATTTACTCTATCTTTGAGTGGGGTACATTCTTCAGTAGCTTTCTAAAGATGCATGATACTTGCATACTTGAAAAAAAATTTTATTCCACTTTCATACTCAGTGGGTAGTATGGCTGGGTATAGAGTTCTAGATTGGAAATGACAATCTTCAGAATTTTAAAGGCTTCATGGTATTTTAGCTTCTAGTGTTGCTGATGGGAAGTCAGAATCCATTCTGATCCCTAAACTTTGTATTTGACCCACTTTTTTTTCCTTCCTGGAAGTAGTAAAATCTCTTGGTCCCTCAAATCATACCAGCCACTTATTGGCTCTTCAATCTGGCAGTTCATTCTGTTCTTGAATTACACCGTTGATTGTTCCTCCCCTTTTTTTCTCTTGCTCTCTTTCTGGAAACACTGCTATTCAGATGTAAGGCCTCCTGAACTTGTACTCTACTTTCTTACTTTTTCTCTCTTATTTTCTATCTCTTTGCCTTTTTGCTCTATTTGCTGGGGAATTGCCCCAATGTTATATTCCAACTATTATGTTGAATTTTTTATTTTTACGTAGGCAGATAATTTTCCTTTCATATATTCTTATCATATTTCCTAACTACAAAGTATTATATGTACATTATTTAACAATTATTACAAAAATACTTTACATAGAAAATAAAAGGTTTCTGTAGTTCAGTTTAGTAGATCATGAAACAGAATAGAGTCCAGAAGTAGACTCATGCATAATAGCCTAAACCTTTGTAGATGAAGCACATTTTATATTTATTTTCGAAAAAGATGGTGTATAGTAAGAAATGTGGCCGCCAAAGAGAGGTCTGGGTTTGTCCCAGTACCTGGGAAGCAACCTCTAAATCCTAGGAATTTCCTGAGCAATAAGAACGTCTTTCTTTTTTATGGTGGGCCCCTGAGACTACAACTGGTATTATATGCTAATGAGATGACTTAGGCTGGAGGGTGGTCATGTAAGAAAGACCAAGCACAAGATTAGAGGTTTGGGGCTTTGGGTCAGATGGTATCAGTCCAACTTCCAGGGAGGAGAGGGCTAGAGATTGAATTCAACCATGTGGGTAGTGTTTCAATCAATCATGCCTATGTAATGAAACCTCAATAAAATCTCTGGACACTAAAGCTCGGGTGAGTTTCCCTGGTTGACAACACTCTGTGCATATTACCACACATCAATGTCAGTAGGGTAACACATCCCTGATGATGAGAGAAGCATTGTATTTAAACACTCCCAGACTTTGCCCATACATTTTTTTTCCTTTGGCTGGTTTTAATTTGTATGCTTTTGTCATAATAAAACTGTAATTGTTAAGTATAGGGCTTTCCTGAGTTCTGTGAGTCATTCTAGCAAAGTATCGAATCTGAAGGTGGTTTTGGGAAAACCCCAAACTTGCAGCTCTTGTCTGAAGTAAGGGCAGTCTTATAGGGACTGTTCCCTCTGAGTGTGCAGTTTGGAAAAACCCTTAGAGATGCCAAGGTAATTCAATGAGAAAATGACACTTTTTCCACAAGTGGTAGTGTAATCATTGATATCCATATGTAAACAAGTGAACCTCAATACTTACCTCAGGGAATTCCTTGGCAGTCCAGTGGTTAGGACTCTGCACTCTCACTACTGAGTGCCCAGGTTCAATCCCTGGTTGGAGAACGAATATCCCGCAAGCCGTGCAGCGTGGCCAAAAAAAAAAAAAAAAAAGGTAAAAAGGAAGAGGTTGAAATAAATTTAAAAAATTTTTACCTCATACTATATACAAAAACTAACTTGGAATGGATCATAGGTATAAATGTAAGAAGTAGAAATATAACATTTTTAAAATAAAAAATAAGTGAAAATCTTTGTGACTTTGGGTTGGGATATATTAATACATTAAATAGACCATAAAAAGCAGGAAAAAATGATGAATTGGACTTCATCAAAATTAAAACCTTTTGCTCTTCAAAAGACACTGTTAAGAAGATGAAAATGCAAACCACAGGCTGGGATAAAATACAGCTGACCCTTGAGCAATGTGGAGGTTAGGGACACCAATCCTTGTGCAGTTGAATATCCACATAAAACTTAGTATTTGTATCCAAACTTAACTGCTAATAGCCTACTGTTGACTGGAAACCTCACTAATAATATAAACAATTGATTAACACCTATTTTGTATGTATTGTATTCACATTAAAGTAAGTTCGAGAAAAGAAAATGTTAAGAAAATCATAAAGAAGAGAAAGTACATTTACAGTATTGTACTGTATTTATTGATACCATAAGTTTACATTGTCTGTTTACAAGATGAATCGTCTGTCAGTACCTACATCAGTATTGTCTTATGTGATGCAAAGCACTGTAGATGTTACACATATTACTAACACTAGACATAAAAAATGAAAGACAATGTGAAAAAGAATTTCATATTTATTTACAGGTGTAACAACTTATGCATTGATAAAGAAGAAGCAGCAATATAATTGCTTCATGGTAGCCTAGCCTACACACTAATGAATGAATCGTTATAAAATTTTTAAATTTATTTATTTATTTATTTTTTGGCTGCATTGTGTCTCCATTGCTGTGGCTTTCTCTAGTTGCGGCCAGTGGGGGCTACTCTTCATTGCAGTGAGCGGGGGCTACTCTTTGTTGCGGTGTGTGCACTTCTCATTGTGGTGGCTTCTCCTGTTGCAGAGCATGAGCTCTAGAGTGCAGGCTCAGTAGTTATGGCTCATGGGCTTAGTTGCTCTGAGGCATGTGGGATCTTCCTGGACCAGGATTCAAACCCATGTCCTCTGCATTGGCAGGTGGATTCTTAACCACTGTGACACAAGGGAAGTCCCTTGTTATAAAATTTTTATGGCATACAGTATTACTGTCATATTCATAATACAGTATTGGAACTTTGTTACATTTTGTGAAAAAAAAAACTTTCCTGTGATGATAGGCGGAAGCACAGTTTCTCCAAGTAGGGGAGAGAGAGAGAGGCATACTTTACAGTAATGTAATTCATTGAAAGCAAAGCTATAAAATAGTGAGAAACAAACACATTCTTAATTTCATATTAAGTATCACTCACCTTATGCCAATGTAAGGATAGGCTTCCACTTCAATACAAGTCTTGTACATGGTGTTCTACATGATGAATACTTAGGCAATGGTGATGATGATGACACAAAAATGTCTCATACAGTTTTTGCCATGCACTTATTAGATTTTCAATATTTACTATTCATTAGGTAAAGTAGATCATCATAAAGGTCTTCATCCTCATCGTCTTCTCATCGAGTTGGCTGAGGAGGAGGAAGAGGAGGGGGGTGTCTTGCTCCCTCAGGGGTGGCAGAGGCAGAAGAGGCGGAGGTGGAAAAAGAGACAGGCACACTCAGTCTAATTTTACAGAAATACCTTGTAAATTCTGACTTTTTTGTGTCTTCATTTCTCTAAAAAGGCTTCTATGTGGTATCAATCCTTCTGCCTTTTGCTTTAGTTTCAGTGCCTGAATGATAGAAGTGTCTATGTTGTGGAAGTCAACAGCAGTCTTGAATAAGCAGAACCCGTCTGCCAGATTGTCTAATGTCAGCTTGTTTCCTAGCAGTGCTTCTTCTACATCATCTTCCACATCATCTGGCACTGGTTTAGAAGCACTCCTCTCTGTCAAGTCCTCTTCAGTTAATTCCTCTGGTGTGGTGTCTATTAGCTCTTGAATTTCTCCAAGATCCATATCTTTTATGTGTGTGTGTGTGTGTGTGTGTGTGTATTTGGTTGTCCAGCTCCTTAGTTGTGGCACATGGACTCCTTAGTTGTCACATGTGAACTGTTAGTGGCAGCATGCATGTGGGATCTAGTTCCCTGACCAGGATTGAACCTGGGCCCCCTGCATTGGAGTGTGGAGTCTTATCCATTGAGTCACCAGGGAAGTCCCAAGATCCATATCTTGAAACCCTTCACCACCAACCCCCCACCTTTTTTTCATATCCACAATCTCTTTCATGATTTCCTTGATTGGCTCTGTCATAAATCCTGTGAAGTCATGCACAACATCTGGATAGTTTTCTCCAGCAGGAATTTATTGTTTTGGGCTTGATGGCTTTCACAGCTTTTTCTATAACAATGATGACATCTTCAATGGTGTAATCTTTCCAGACTTTCATGATGTTCTCTCTGTCGGGGTTCTCTTCCATCATACTGACAGTCTTTTCCAGAGAGTACCACGTGTAATAAGCCCTAAAGATCCTTATGACCCCCTGGTGTAGAGGGTAAATTAGAGATGTTGTGTATGGGGGCAAGTAGACCACTTTGCCAGCTTCAGTGTTGAACTCATGGGGTTCTGGGGGGGGCCACAGGCATTGTCCAATATTAAAAGAACTTTAAAAGGCAGTCCCTTACTGGCAGGGTACTTCCTGACTTCAGGGACAAAGCATTGATGGAACCAATCCAAAAAGAGGGTTTTATTGTCCGGGTCTTCTCATTTTACAACCAAAAGACTGGCAGCTGGTGTTTATCTTTTCCCTTCAAAGCTCAGGTGTTAGCAGCTTTGTAGATAAGGGCAATCTGGATCATAAACCTGACTGCATTTACACAAAACAGAAGAGTTAGACTATCCTCTCTTGCCTTAAATCCTAGTACTCACTTCTCTTCCATACTAATAAATGTCCTTCGTGGCATTTTCCCCCCCCAGAATAAGACACTTTCATCTGCATTAAAAACCTGTTCAGGCAGGTATCCTTTCCCCTCAGTGATTTTCTTTTTTTTGACGATACGTGGGCCTCTCACTGCTGTGGCCTCTCCCACTGCAGAGCACAGGCTCCAGATGCGCAGGCTCAGCGGTCATGGCTTACAGGCCCAGCCGCTCTGTGGCATGTGGGATCCTCCCGGACCAGGGCACGAACCCGCGTCCCCTGCATCGGCAGGCGGACTCCCAACCACTGCGCCACCAGGGAAGCCCCCCTCAGTGATTTTCTTAATGGCATCTAGGAACTCATCTGCTGCCTCTGGTTCAGCAGAAGCTGCTTCTCCTATTATCTTGATATTTTTTAAGTCAAATCTTTTTCTAAAATGATCAAACCACCCTTTGCTGACATTGTTTTCTCCAGCTTCTCCAGATCCTTCACCTTCTTTTTGCTTTAAGCTGTCATATAATGACTTTGCTTTCTCTTGAATCGTATTGAAGTCTATAGAAATGACTTCCCTATAGCAATTCTGTACCCACATAAAGGCTGCATTTTCAATACAAGATAAAAAGTTATTTCACAAAAAGTGCAATGTTTTCACACCTGTTGGTGTAGTTGCAGTGAAGCTTTCATGAAATTCTTTTTCTTTTTTCATAGTGGTCCTTACATTGGGACAACACAATAAATGAAATTAAAATGCTCTAGAAGGAATCAATAGCAGAATAACTGAAGCAGAAAAACAGATAAGTGACCTGGAAGATAAAATAGTGGAAATAACTACCGCAGAGCAAAATAAAGAAAAAAGAATGAAAAGAATTGAGGACAGTCTCAGAGACCTCTGGGACAACATAAAACACACCAACATTCGGATTAAAGGGGTCCCAGAAGAAGAAGAGAAAAAGAAAGGGACTGAGAAAATATTTGAAGAGATTATAGTTGAAAACTTCCCTAACATGGGAAAGGAAATAGTCAATCAAGTCCAGGAAGCACAGAGAGTCCCATACAGGATAAATCCAAGGAGAAACAGGCCAAGACACATATTAATCAAACTATCAAAAATTAAATACAAAGAAAAAATACTAAAAGCAGCAAGGCAAAAGCAACAAATAACATACAAGGGAATCCCCATAAGGTTAACAGCTGATCTTTCAGCATGTAAGCCAGAAGCGAGTGGCAAGACATATTTAAAGGGATAAAAGGGAAAAACCTGCAACTGAGATTACTCTACCCAGCAAGGATCTCATTCAGATTCGACAGAGAAACTAAAACCTTTACAAACAAGCAAAAGCTAAGAGAATTCACACCACCAAACCAGCTTTACAACAAATGTTAAAGGAACTTCTCTAGGCAGGAAACACAAGAGAAGGAAAAGACCTACACAAGCAAACCCAAAACAATTAAGAAAATGGTAATAGGAGCATATGTATCGAGAATTACCTTAAATGTAAATGGATTAAATGTTCCAACCAAAAGACATAGCCTGGCTGAATGGATACAAAAACAAGACCAATATATTGCTGTCTACAAGAGACCCACTTCAGACCTAGCGACACATACAGAAAAAGTGAGGGGAATGGAAAATGATATTCAATGCAAATGGAAATCAAAAGAAAGCTGGAGTAGCAATTCTCATATCAGACAAAATATACTTTAAAATAAAGACTATCACAAGAGACAAAGAAGGACACTACATAAGAATCAAGGGATCAATCCAAGAAGAAGATATAACAATTGTAAATATTTATGCACCCAACATAGGAGCACCTCAGTACATAAGGTAAATGCTAACAGCCATAAAAGGGGAAATCGACAGTAACACAATCATACTAGAGGACTTTAACACCCCACTTTCACCAATGGATAGATCATCCAAAATGAAAGTAAGTAAGGAAACACAAGCTTTAAATGACATACTAAACAAGATGGACTTAATTGTTATTTATAGGATAACCCAGCCAAAAAGAACAGAATACACTTTCTTCTCAAGTGCTCATGGAACATTCTCCAGGATAGGTCATATCTTGGGTCACAAACCAAGCCTTGGTAATTTAAGAAAATTGAAATTGCATCAAGTATATTTTCTGACCACAACACTATGAGCCAAATACCAA
Source organism: Mesoplodon bidens (assembly GCF_964165515.1). NCBI lineage: Eukaryota > Metazoa > Chordata > Mammalia > Artiodactyla > Ziphiidae > Mesoplodon > Mesoplodon bidens. Next base: position 109,262,938 of record NC_138161.1, on the reverse strand, counting down.
TTACAGGAACAATACTGTAAAAAATACAAATACATGGAGGCTACACAATACACTACTAAGTAACCAAGAAATCACTGAAGAAATCAAAGAGGAAATTAAAAAATACCTAGAAACAAATGACAATGAAAACACAATGATCCAAAGCCTATGGGATGCAGCAAAAGCAGTTCTAAGCAGGAAGTTTATAGCAATACAGGCCTACCTCAAGAAACAAGAAAAATCTCAAATAAACAACCTAAACTTACACCTAAGTTTAGGTGTAAGGAGAAATGAAAAAGGAGAAGTAACAACTGACACTGCAGAAATACAAAAGATCATGAGAGATTACTACAAGCAGCAATATGCCAATAAAATGGACAACCTGGAAGAAATGGACAAATTCTTAGAAAAGCACAACCTTCCGAGACTAAACCAGAAAGAAACAGGAAATATAAACACACCGATCACAAGTGCTGAAATTGGAACTGTGATTAAAAATCTTCCAACAAACAAAAGCCCAGAACCTGATGCCTTCACAGGAGAATTCTATCAAACATTTAGAGAAGAGTTAACACCTATCCTTCTCAAACTCTTCCAAAATATAGTGGAGGGAGGAACACTCCCAAACTCATTCTATGAGGCCACCATCACCCTGATACCAAAATCAGACAAAGATGTCACAAAAAAAGAAAACTACAGGCCAATATCACTGATGAACATAGATGCAAAAATCCTCAACAAAATACTAGCAAACAGAATCCAACAGCACATTAAAAGAATCATACACTATGATCAAGTGAGCTTTATCCCAGGAATGCAAGGATTCTTCAATATACGCAAATCAATCAATGTGATAAGCCATATTAACAAACTGAAGGATAAAAACCATATGATAGTCTCAATAGATGCAGAAAAAGCTTTCAACAAAATTCAACACCTATTAATGATAAAAACTCTCCAGAAAGTAGGCATAGAGGAAACTTACCTCAACATAATAAAGGGCATATATGACAAACCCACAGCCAGCATCGTTCTCAATGGTGAAAAACTGAAACCATTTCCACTAAGATCAGGAACAAGACAAGGTTGCCCACTCTCACCACTATTATTCAACATAGTTTTGGAAGTTTTAGCCACAGCAATCAGAGAAGAAAAAGAAATAAAAGGAATCCAAATCAGAAAAGAAGAAGTAAAACTGTCATTGTTTGCAGATGACATGATACTATACATAGAGAATCCTAAAGATGCTACCAGAAAACTGCTAGGGCTAATCAATGAATTTGGTAAAGGAGCAGGATACAAAATTAATGCACAGAAATCACTTGCATTCCTATACACTAATGATGAAAAATCTGAAAGAGAAATTAAGGAAACACTCTCATTTACCATTGTAACAAAAAGAATAAAATATCTAGGAATAAACCTACCTAAGGAGAAAAAAGACCTGTATGCAGAAAACTATAAGACACTGATGAAAGAAATTGAAGATGATACAAATAGATGGAGAGATATACCATGTTCTTGGATTGGAAGAATCAATACTGTGAAAATGAATATACCCCAAGTAATCTACAGGTTCAATGCAATCCTTACCAAACTACCAATGGCATTTTTCACAGAACTAGAACAATAAATTTCACAACTTGTATGTAAACACAAAAGACCCCAAATAGCCAAAGCAATCTTGAGAAAGAAATGCGGAGCTGGAGGAATCAGGCTCCCTGACTTCAGTCTATACTACAAAGCTACAGCAATCAGGACAGTATGGTACTGGCACAAAAACAGAAATATAGATCAATGGTACAGTATAGAACGCCCAGAGATAAACTCACACACATATGGGCACCTAATTTACGACAAAGGAGGCAATACAATGGAGAAAAGACAGCCTCTTCAATAAGTGGTGCTCGGAAACCTGGACAGCTACATGTAAAAGAATGAAATCAGAACACTCCCTAACACCATACACAGAAATAAACTCAAAATGGATTAAAGACCTAAATGTAAGGCCAGACACTATAAAACTCTTAGAGGAAAACATAGGCAGAACACTCTATGACATAAATCACAGCAAGATCCTTTTTGACTCACCTCCTAGAGAAATGGAGATAAAAACAAAAATAAACAAATGGGACCTAATGAAACTTCAAAGCTTTTGCACAGCAAAGGAAACCATAAAGAAGACGAAAAGACAACCCTCAGAATGGGAGAAAATATTTGCAAACGAAGCAGCTGACAAAGGATTAATCTCCCAAATTTACAAGCAGCTCATGCAGCTCAATATCTGAAAAACAAAAAACCCAATCCAAAAATGGGCAGAAGACATAAATAGACATTTCTCCAAAAAAGGCATACAGATTGCCAACAAACACATGAAGGATGCTCAACATCATTAATCATTAGAGAAATGCAAATCAGAACTACAATGAGGTATCATCTCACACCGGTCAGAATGGCCATCATCAAAAAATCTACAAACAATAAATGCCAGTGAGGGTGTGGAGAAAAGGGAACCCTCTTGCACTGTTGGTGGGAATGTAAATTGATACAGCCACTATGGAGAACAGTATGGAGGTTCCTTAAAAAGATAAATATAGAACTACCATATGACCCAACAATCCCACTACTGGGCATATATCCTGAGAAAACCATATTTTAAAAAGAGTCATGTACCACAATGTTCATTGCAGCACTATTTATGATAGCCAGGACATGGAAGCAACCTAAGTGTCCATCGACAGATGAATGGATAAAGAAGATGTGGCACATATATACAATGGAATATCACTCAGCCATAAAAAGAAACAAAACTGAGTTATTTGTAGTGAGGTGGATGGACCTAGAGACTGTCACACAGAGTGAAGTAAGTCAGAAAGAGAAAAACAAATACTGTATGCTAACAGATATATATGGAATCTAAAAAAAAAAAAGGTTCTGATGAACCTAGGGGCAGGACAGGAATAAAGACACAGGCATAGAGAATGGACTTGAGGACACAGGGAGGGAGAAGGGTAAGCTGGGACGAGGTGAGAGAGTAGCATTGACATATATACACTACCAAATGCAAAATAGATAGCTAGTGGGAAGCAGCTGCTTAGCACAGGGAGATCAGCTCGGTGCTTTGTGACCACCTAGAGGGGTGGGATAGGGAGGGTGGGAGGGAGGCGCAAGTGGGAGGGGATATGGGGATACATGTATACTTATAGCTGATTCACTTTGTTATACAGAAGAAACTAACACAACACTGTAAAACATTTATACTCCAATAAAGACGTTAAAAAAAAAGGAGCAATACCAAGACTCCGCTGGCAAATGAACAGAAGCTGAATTTAAAAAAAGAAAAATCCAATTAGAAAATGGGCAAAAGACATGAACAGACATCCTGAAGAGGATATGCAAATGGTAAATAAGCACATGAAAAAAGAAGTTCACTATCTGTGGCCATGAGGGAAATATAAATTAAAGCATGTAAGCTATCTCTACACACCTAGCAGAATGGCTAGAATAAAAAATTGGCAACACCTAATGCTGGCTAGAGTGCAGAGAAACTGGATCAGTTACAAACTGCTGGTGAGAATGTAAAGTGGAACAGCCACTGTGGAAACCAATTTGTCTGTTTCTTATAAAACTAAACATGTAGCTACCATACAACTCAGCACTTGCTCTGCTGGGCATTTATCCCAGAGAAAAGAAAACTCATGCTCCCGCTAAAAAACTGTGCACAAATGTTCAAAGAAACTTTATTCAAAATAGCCAAAAACTAAAGACAAAACAGATGTCTTTCCACCAGTGAATGGTTAAGCAAACTGTGTACATCCACACCGTGGAACACTACTCAGCAATAAAAAGGAACAAATTATTGATATATTCAATGACTTAGATGAATCTCCATGGAAGTATGTTGCATGAAAAAGTCAATTCCCCCCAAATTACATATTGTATGATTCCATTATATTATATCCTTTTAATGGCAAAACTATGGATACAGAGAAGAGATTAGTGGTTGCCAGGGTCTGGGGAGGGAAAAAGAGAGGTGAATGGGGCTATAAGAGGGCAGCATAAGAGGCCCCTTTGATGATAGGACTCTTCTGTATCTTGACCATATCATTGTCAATACCCTGGTTGTGATATTGTATTATACTTTTATAAAATGTAACCATTGGGGGAAATTGGATAGAAGGATCTCTGTGTTATTTCTAACAACTGCATGTCAATCTACAATTATCTCAAAATAAAGAGTTTAATTAAATGAAACTGCACATGAATGTTTATAGTGTATTTATTCATAATCATCAAAAACTGGAAACAAACCAAATGTCCATCAATTCTTAAATAGTAAATAAATTGTGGTACAACCTTACAATGGAATACTAATCAGCATAAGAAAGAATGTACTATTGATAGGCAGCAATATGAATGAATGTCAAAAGCATTATGCTAAGTGGAAGGAGCCAGACTTAGGAGTATATACTTTATGATTCCATTTATATGAAATTCTAGAAAAGTAAGAAACCATAATGATAAAGAGCAGATCAGTGGTTGCCAGGGCCCAGAGGGTGAAGATACAGAATGACTGAATATGGTTTCCAACTAACTTTTGGGGGTGATGGAAATGTTCTATCAATATAATGATTGCAGGGCTTCCCTGGTGGCGCAGTGGTCGAGAGTCCACCTGCTGATGCAGGGGACATGGGTTCGTGCCCCGGTCCAGGAGGATCCCACATGCCACGGAGTGGCTGGGCCCGTGAGCCATGGCCGCTGAGCCTGCGCGTCCGGAGCCTGTGTTCCGCAACGGGAGAGGCCACAACAGTGAGAGGTCTGCGTACCGCAAAAAAAAAAAATAATGATAATGATTGCAGTAGTGGTTATATGACATTATATATTTGTTAAAACTCATCTAATTGTGCACTTAATATTGATAATTTTGTTGTATTTAAATTATACCTTCATAAAACAGACCCCCAAAATGGGGCTAATACATTTAGATGAATTTACAAATTTTTCACTTAACTGTGTATTATGGACTCTAGCTTCAGGGCATATAGCCTTACCTTCTTTCCACAACAGTTGCATAGTATGCCAGTGTATGGAGCCCCATAATCCCAGAGTTAATTTAGTTAATTTAATTGTCCCCTTTTGATGAGCATTTGGGATGTTTCCAATATTTTACTTTACAAATAAAGTTGTAATAGTCAACCTTATCATATATCTTTGCATATTTGAGTGTTTTTATTGAATGGATTCCTAAAAGTGATTTCTTGGTCAAAAGTTATATACAATTAAAAGTTTAGTAGTAAGTATCAAATTGCCCTATAAAATAGGGTGGGGTCAACTTACATTCTTGTCAGTGGTGAGTAAGAGTCCTGTGGTTGTTTCTAAGGGATTTTTTTTTTAAACTCAGGCTTTCAGAGTTTATTTCATCTATTTATTTTCCATCTAAGGGATTCTTTTTAAGCTCATTTACTTGTTCCTTTCCCACAGCTTTCTCGTGCAGTTAATATTTTCCTTTTCACAGGTCCCATAGGATTTCTGTAGCTCTGAGTTTTGACTGGTTTTTTTTGGGGGGGGGTATAAATTTTTTTATTTATTTATTTTTGGCCGCGTTGGTTCTTCGTTGCTGTGCACAGGCTTTCTCTAGTTGCAGTGAGTAGGGGCTACTCTCTGTTGTGGTGTGAGGGCTCCTCATTGCGGTGGCAATGTGTTGTGGAGCACAGGCTCTAGGCGTGCAGGCTTCAGTAGTTGTGGCACGGGGGCTCAGTAGTTGTGGCACATGGGCTTAGTTGTTCTGCAGCATGTGGGATCTTCCTGGACCAGGGCTCGAAACTGTGTCCCCTGCATTGGTAGGTAGATTCTTAACCACTGCACCACCAGGGAAGTCCTCTGAGTTTTGATTGTTGATGCTTTGCTAGGGCTTGTAGAATGTCTTAGTTATTTGCTGACCAATCCACAAGGAGCTCAAATGATAGTGGGGAGATAGACATGAAAAGCAATACTATATAGCATGTTAAATAGCATAATACTTGTGTATGTGTCATACACTGATAGTAATGATGAGAGAGAAGATGATGATAATGGTAATAATAATAGCCAAAAATTATTGAGCCCTTACTATGTACCAGGAAGTAATCTAAGAGCTATATATATACTTATTAAATCCTCCCCAAAATGCTCTGAGGTAGAAACTATTTCTACTGTGCCCATTTTATAGACTCCTTTGCTGGGCGTTGAATGACGAATAGGAGTTATCTAGGTGAAGAAAGGTTGTGGATTAAATGGAATCAGTCAGAATGAAGTGTGTATAAAGGTACCGGGGAAGAAAGAAAAGTCAATTCAGCAGTCCTGTGAGTAATTTCAGGTGGCTGGCACCCAAAGGGCACAGGAAAAGAAGAAGCTGGAGAGAGTTCATGAGAGGGTGGATGGAAATGTTTCTCATTTCCTCTTGCTAAACACACACACACACCCTACATTTGGCTGCCCCCACCTTGTTAAGCTATGGTTTCTAGTGGAGGCTGGGGGAAGACTTCTCATTAGCAAGTAATGCCTGGGGACTTCTCTGGTGGTCCAGTGGTTGAGAATCCGCCTTCCAATGCAGGGGATGCAGGTTCAATCCCTGGTCGGGAAACTGAGATCCCACATGCCGCGAGGCAACTAAGCCCATGCACCGCAACTAGAGAGAAGCCTTTGTGCTGTAGCAAAGAGCCTGCACGCTGCAAAGAAAGATCTGTGTGATACAAGGAAAGACCCGACACAGCCAAAAATTATTAATTAATTAATTAATTAAAAAGGAAGCAATGCCTGGAATTAGACCCAAAGGTTGAGTAAGAGTCGACCAAACAAAGAAGAGGAACTGAGTGTTCAGGCAGAGAATGTGACACAAGGTATCATGACTGGAGTGCTTAAGGAACTGACTGGAACTGGAGATGGCTAGTTATGAAGTGTTAAGGGAGAAGAGCCATTAGCGAGGCCAAAGAGGGTGGCAGAGCCCAACTCATGTAGAGGCTGTGGGTTGCATTAAGGAGTTCTCAAAACCCATGGTGACTCCAAAATCAATCAATGAAAAAGAAATGATCCAATATCTACTCTAGGCAGGCCCTGTCCTGGGGGCCAAGGGAGATGCAATGATGTGGACTGCCTTTAAGAAGCTCATAGACTAGCTAAGAAGGTAAGACATGAGCAAATATAAGGGAGCCAATCAAAGATAAAGAGCTGCATATAACAAGGAATAAATGTGAAATGTTGGGATTTATGGGAGGGAAAGACAATTGGCTGGGGAGGTGGGATAGTGAGGCATCAGGGGACGGAATGGAGTCTTGAAGGGAGGGTGCCATTTGGAAGGTGATAGGGAGTTAGCCTTCTGTATAGGACATTCCAAGAATAAACAAATGGAATATATCCTATATATATATATATATATAGGATATATATATATATATATATATATATTTGGAAGAGACTGAGTAAGTCTGCTGGCCCAAAGGGTGTGTGTGTGCAGGAAATATGAGAGAACCTTAGAAAAGGTGCATAAGGTCAAATTAGGAAGGGTTCTACATGCAAGGCTAAAGAATTTGAATTTAAATCTTTGTGGACAAAGAAGGGCTATTCTGTCTTTTTCAGTGTTGAGCAACTTGAATAAGGTGATCTTGTTTGATGATTAATCTGGAACAAAAGAGATAACCAAGTCAGGGAGACAACTTAGGAGGTTAGCGCTTATGTCACAGTTTTGTACAAGGTTGGCCAAAATAAAGAAGAAACGAGAAACCAGAGGGAAGAATGTGCCTCGTCATTTATGCCTTTTTGCAGGAAAGTTATTTTCTTCCTTACCATGACATACATTCTCTTTTCATGGTAATCTGCCTTCAGAACCTTGACGATGGATGTATTTAAAGTTCTAGAAGCCAAGTCGATGGCATAGTATGATGTCTTTTAGGAATATGTACTCAAGTTTCTTCATTGGTGTCTATCACTGTGTTTCATGCTCACTCTCCTGTCTGCTGGGTCTCCTTTTTCCACAGGAGGTTCATTATTGAAGCATTCTTGATACAATAATAAAATATATTAAAATTATTTAAAAGGATGTTTCCTTCTCTTGGGGTGTTTTTACTCACAACACTTCTGTGGGTTTTCCCATGCCAACAACCGGTTCTCCAACTCTCCAGACACCAACTGGGTGTCCTACAATTCAATTCTATTCTGACACTAACTACCCCGAGTTAGCACAGACTCCACAGTTTTAAGGGTTCAGTCCCACAAGACTGTCCCACTTCAGATGCCAGCTGAAAGTATTGGGTCCCCCAGGTACCCACGCTTTTGGCTGCAGAGTCAGAGTTCCCAAACTCCCCACCAACTTCATGTTCCATCATTTGCTAGAATGGCTCACAGAATTAAGGAAAACACTTTACTTTCTACCATTGGTTTATTATAGAGGATACAAATGAACAGCCAGATGAAGAGTTATGTAGGGTGAGGTCCAGAAGGGTCCTGAGCACAGGAGCTTCCGTCCCTGTCGAGTTAAGCTGTGCCACCTTCCCAGAACAGAGCTGTGTTTGCCAACATGGAAGCTCTTCCAGCCCTAGGTTTTTATGGAAGTTTCACTACACATGTGTGATTGAGTAAATCACTGGCCAGAAGTGATTAACTCAGTCTTCAGCACCTCTCCCCTCTCCAGACTTGGGAGTTCTGAAAATTCCAAACCTCAAATCACAGGGTTGGTTCCCATTGCAACCAGCCCCCACAAAGTTACCTAGGGGCCCACCAGCCACCTCATTAGCATAAACTCAGGTAAGGTTGAAAGGGGCTTATTATGAATAACAAAAGACACTTCTATCACTCAAGAAATTTCAAGGGTTTTAGAAGTTCTTGTACCAAGGAACCAGAGATGAAGACCAAATATAAATGTATTTATTATATCATAATATCACACCTTCCTCTTATTTGCTGAACAGAAGTGAATACGGCCTGTGTCATCTTTTAAAAATAGAGAGTTTTCAGTGAACACTTAGCATTTTTCATTATTTTGCTCTCCATTGTAAGGTCAGGGACCCGTATGAGAACCCGCTTAAAAACCACGGAGCATCACCCCACCCCAAAATGCACTATGTACACACACACACACACACACACACATGCACACATGTGTAAAATTTTGCCTGCAATCTGAGGGGTTCACTGACAGCTGAAACTTGTAGCCTCCAGGTTAAGAATCCCTGTCCCTCTGTATCCAGGAGACAAGTGCTGTCTGAAGGCCACAGAAAATTGAGACAAAATTCTATTACCTCTACAGTATTAAGGAAAAGGGAGAGAAGGTATGGAATGCATTCCAGTGAGGAACTTTACTGGATTCTTGAAAGGTTTAAATGGTAAGATTAATAATAACAACTAAAATGCTTTGTATATATACACCGTAAAATGCTAGACCTGTATAAATTTAAGGGATTCAGTCTCCATTTGTGTATACAATATGGTAGAGAGCTTAAAGTGGAGGAGAAACATCAGCCCTCCTCATTACCCCCTCCACCCCCCCCATATAATTGGCCCTTGCTGGACTTGTTTTCAAAGCAGTAAGCAGTTTTTGAGGGCCCTGCAATGTGCCAGAGGCTATGCTCAGCACCTAAGAGGGAAAAGAAAGACTGTGAAGACTCTTGCCTTCTAGGGAAGTTTATAGCCCAGCAGGAAGAAACAGATGTATATTAAAAAAAACACACTAATAAAAGGAATCAATGATGTGTTAAAATAGACTTGTGAAAATGCTGTGGAGAAAGGAGGTGGTACTAATTTTGCCTGGAGGTGAATTTGAAAGCTCTGCAAAATGGGAAGGATGTTCAGGTGAAGTTTTGTTTTGTTTTTTTCCCTTTTAGCACAGGAAGAGAGAATTCCAGGGTCCCTCTACCCTGGACTTATCACCTGGACTCTGTGTACCAGCTACTCCAGAAAGAGAAATGGCCAAGTGCATTCACCCTGCTCTTCAGTAATGAATGAAGTAGCTAATGTGTGCCAGGAATGCTGCCTGGCATTCTCCAGCTGTTATCTCTAATTCTGATAACAACAAAATGGTGGAGTGTTAGCCCCATTTTCCTGAGGAAACTGGGTTCTGAGCTAGGACTCATCATGGTCACACCACTAGAAAGTGGCTGAGCCAGGACTGGAGCTGACTCTAACTTCAAAATCACTATCTTTCTTCTATGCTACATGGTTGCTTTGGGCCTGTGTTTTAAGGCCTTGTGATGTTGTGGTGTACTCAAGCACACACATAGCAGACATTTGATACTTGTGGGGTAAATACATGGATAAATGAAGAAAAGAACGAAAGATTAAACTTCCCAGTAGGGGCAGCTCCTAGGAAGCCTGTTCCTGCATCCTGCAGAATGAATTTATCTTCCTTGCTATTGCCATATCATCAGTCAGACCCTGTTGTCCAGAGGGACTCCCCTCAGCAGGGTGTGCTGACCTCTGCTGCAGGCACTGTCTGGGGAAGTATAGATTTGCCCAGCCAGAAGCCATGCTTGTGACTGAAAAGTCATGGCACCACTTCTCATCCACTCTGCCAGATTTTGCCACCATCTGCCCTGGACTGTAACCACATGTGGAGAGACCTTGCTTTGCCTGTGAGGCTGAGAGTCCCATCTACCTCACTGTTAGCAAAATGAACTCGGGTTTGCTGGTCTGATATGCAGCAAAGCCAGCCTCCTGACACCAGGTGGTGGTGAAGGAAAGTGCAGATTTTATTGCAAGGCACCAAGCAAGGAGAATGGACAGCTCATGCTCGTAATCCCCAATGGCTTTCAGGGAAGTGTCTTTAAAGGTAACCTTTAGGGGTGAGGGTCACAGGGTGTGTGATCAGCTCGTGGACATTCTTCTGATTGTTTGGTGGTGAGGTAACAAGGTGGTATTTCGGGATTTTAATGATCAACCTTCTGGTTCAAATCAGTCTGGGGTCTATATGCTTGCAGTCAGCATGTAGTCACCATCCTAGTGGTGGTGACCCTGGCGGGTGGGGTGGTCAGTTTCTGCAGAACAATACAAAATTATGCATCAGATTGTAATCTGTATCCCTTCAGGAAGAGCTAGGAGTTTTGTGACTCTATCATTCTAATCATAAACTGCTTGAGTTTGTTCTTTGGAAACTTGGGGAAGGCCAAACAAGAAGTAGGGGACACGGAGGAGCTTTTGTACCCCAGAGGCTCTCTTTTTCTTTAAGACTCCTCAATCCTGAGGGGGAACAGGGGCAGGACAAGATAGGGAATACAGTTTTGGATGGAGAGGTTAATTATCAACTTAGCAGGGGAACTCAGTTTTAGGGGGACTTGGTTTCATCGCTACCCTGCTCCCCGTGGTCCCTGGGACTGACACACAACAGCTGGGGAAACCAGAGCAGCTCTAAAATGGGAACCACTTTCCACCAATTTTGTAAAGATTACAGAGGCATAGTTGTCACTTGAAGCCCTTTAAAGTATACTGTTGAATACAATTATTGTTATTATTAGAGTTAGCACTTGACAAATGTTTAGCAAATGATTAGACAAATGATGATGCGAAAAAAAGTATGATGGGGAAAATGTGTTCTAGGAATTCAGATTACTGTAGGGTGGGGGGCCACTGAGGAAGGGAGACTGGAGGAAGGGAGGATTTGGCTAGTTTGGAATATGGAAATGACAGTGGCCGTGGGGAAAATAACTAGAAGGGAAAAACTGCACCAGCATTCAGTTCAGCAACACTATTTATTTGCAGCAACATTCTGGTCTGAGGAGTCCTATAAGGAAGTTTTATGTAAAGGTAACTCAGCAATAACTAACATTGATCAAGAGTCACTTTGGTCTGGGCACTCAGCTAAGTGCTTTACATGGGTGACCTCCTTTAATTCTCACAACAGCCCAATGAGGTGATTACTGTTATAATCATCCTCAACTAATAGATCAGGAAATTGAGATGCAGAGAAGTTAGTTAACTTACCTGAAGTCTAGTGAAAGCCAAATCATGCAGTGATTTGAATGCCAAACTAAGACTTTGAACTCCCACAGTGACAGAGGAGAGCTGCTGAAGCAGTAATATGGGTAGTAACATGGGTGCTTCAGGAAGAAAGCAGTATGGTGCAATACTTAGGAGTTGGGACTTTGGCACCAAACTACCTGTTTTTCTAAAATCCCAGTTCTGCCACTTGCTAGCTGTGCCATCTTAGGTGTATTATTTAACTGCTCTGTGCCTCAGTTTCCTCATCTATAAAATGGGGGTAATAAAAGCATCCTGCTTTTAGGGTCTTATGAGGAGTAAATGAGATAATAAATGTAGAGTACTTAGAAACAGTGATGGCACATACATGTATGACAACTGTTAGCTACTATCAATATGTTAGCTATTTGCTAGATGGACTGGAGAGAGGTCAGAGGCAGGGGGCCAGCAGGAGGCAAGGACTGAAGCAGCGCTGCCTAGGGTGATGGCAACTGGAATAAAGAGTAAGATATTTTAAAGTAAGATTCAATAAGGTTCATTAACTGGAAATGTGGGATAAAGAAGAATAGTTAATAATGATTCCTGGTGTCATTAACTGGGAGGAAAAGGGTTTCTAATAGCAACAGGAACACTAGGAGAGGAGGTAGTTCTTGGGGGCCAAGACCACACTTCGGGAAGGCATGGGGGGCATGTCAAGAGGACTCTGGGTTCTATTGCTAGCTCTCACCAGCTTGGCAAAAGCCTCCTTCCTCCTCTGGGTTTTCCCATCAGCAAAATGAAGCTTTTACACTTGAGATCTCAAACTTCTCTCCCAACTCAGATATTTTCCTATTTTACTTGGGAGTGCCCTAAAGGGAGACTGATGCTGATGGCCTGGCTCAGGCTTTTTGAAGTTCAAGGGTAGGTGACAGGAGGCAGGCAATAACAGAAGAGGGGGACTCCCCCCTTCTTCTTTTTTTCAAATTGAATTATAATTGACATATAACACTATATTAGTTTCAGGTGTACGACATAACGATTTGATATTTCTATATATTACGAAATGATCACTGCGATAAGTCTAGTGATCATCTGTCACCATACAAACTTATGACAATATTATTGACTATAGTCTCTATGCTGTACATTTCATCCCCGTGACTCATGTATTTTGTAACTGGAAGTGTATAGCTCTTAATCCCCATCACTTATTTTACTTCTCCCCTCTGGCAGCCACATTTTTGTTCTCTGTGTCTATGAGTCTGCTTCTGTTTTGTTTTGTTTTTTCATTTGTTTTGTTTTTTAAATTCCACATATAAGTGAAATCAAACAGTATTTGTCTGTCTAGTTACTTTACTGAGCATAATACCTCTACATCCATCTATGTCATTGCAGATGGCAAGATTTCATTCTTTTTATGACTGAGTAATATTCCATATATATATATATATATATATATATATATATATATATATATATATATCACCTCTTCTTTATCCATTCATCTATCAGTGGGCACTTAAGTTGCTTCCATATCTTGGCAATTGTAAATAATGCTGCAGTGAATATAGGGGTGCATATATCTTTTCAAATCAGTGTTTTTGGTTTCTTTGGAAAAATACCCAGAAGTGGAATTGTTGGATCATATAGTAGTTCTATTTCAAATTTTTTTTGAAAAACCTTCAAGCCATTTTCCATAGTGGCTGCACCAATTTACAACCTTACCAGCAGTGTATGAGGGTTCCCTTTTCTCCACATATTTGTTGTCTTTCTGATAATAGCCATCCATTCTGACAGGTGTGAGGTGGTGCCCCCTTATTTTTCTTCATGCCCCCTTAAATATTGAACCTCAGGTCCTGCAAAGGCCCCCTCTCTTGAGATCCCAGGGATCTCTGGGACAGGCTCTCCAAAACAGCCTGTCCCAGAGATCCCTGCACCTCTCAAGAGATTCTGGGGAGCAGTGTTGGAGAAAGTCAAGGTCAGTGTTTGATTTAGATGCACCGCCTTCCACTTGACTGGTTCCTGACTGAGGCTTTGTTTTTCTACCAGATTAGAGAAGAAAGGAGAGGTTGTCTTTAAAAGTTCACTGTCCTTAGCACTGGCATCAGAAACACAGCAACAGTGAAACTGGAACCCTTGGTGGTGGCAGCAGCCCAGGAGAGCTTGTGTTTACCCTGATGGGCACACCTGAGGGGGTGGAGCATCACCTGCCCAGGTGCACCTGGAACTGGCCCTAGGCTGGTGCGTGCAGCCGGCCTTCCATTCAGAAGGGCTGTGGGAGAATGGGCAGGTGCTTTTCCGAGAAGAGCTGCATTTTGAAATGGAGTTTCACATAAAGTAAAATAGAATGACAAAACCTAGGCTGAATAATGAACATGTTGAATGCATGCCAATCAACTTAGACAGAAACAAACACGGGGAGAAAAATGTTTTTTCAAATAAAGTACTACTTCCACAACATAGTGGCATAGTACTACACAGAGGAGGTGCCTTCTCCTTTTTTAAAGCTGGCAACTGTGCTTAGACCATTTTCCTCAGATTCCTCACAATATTTAGGAATTAAATTTAGGAATTAAAATTAATTCTTACATATAGTGATTGGGAGTCATTTAAAAAACCTTAATTGGCTCTCAGACTTAATGATTAGAGGGAACTTTGACATTAAGTAGGCTCTTTTCAGTTCACACAGTCATCACTTTTACTCATGTCAGCAAATATTTATTGGACATTTTTGTATTAAATAAAATCCTACTTGGCAAGAGTATTTTAAACACTTTAAAGCACTGTGCAAAAATGTTCGTGTGCTTGGCGGATTCATAGATTTCAAAAACCTTATGCCCCACGTTTTACAGATAGAGAAACTGAGGTCCTGGGAAGCAAAAAGTCTTACCGATGATCATTCCCTATTTTAAATATAGTGCCAGGCTGTGAGGATTTAAGGAGATGAGACATGCAAGTAATGGATAATCTAGCTCAAGAGAGATAGCACTAAGAAATGGAACCCATGGTGTTTAATTCCTTGTTTGTGTCCAATAGAATGCCCAATGCTTCTGAGGGTAAACTGGGAACCTAGGAGACTGCATCTTCCGTGCAAATTTGGAGAGACCATAGTGAAACCTAAAAGAGAAGAGGACACAGAAGTGACTAGAAGTATATCCATGGCCCCCTGGAGAGATGGCAGGCTGCTGAAGACTGCTGGTGACCACCCTGAAACAAGTGCCTGATCTCTAGGGACAGGCCTGGCGGGGGGTGGGGGTGGGGTGGGGGGGCTCTGTTTTTAAGCAGCACCCACAGGAGACTTCAATTATTGGTTAAGTATCAAGAGAGAAACCATGGGGAAAGTAGGGCATGGTGTGGCGAGAACCCATCCTTTGGCTAAGTCATTCCACTGGAGTCAATCTCAGTGAAATAATCACTGTTAAAATAGTCTCAGTGAAATATGGACAAAGCTTTATACACTCCAGAATGATTTATAATTGCCTCTGTTCTCCTTATTTTTCTCTTCACTCCTTGCGCCAGTCATACTGAAATACTTGTAGTTCCTCTGAACTTGCTGCATCTTTTTTCACATCCCTATTTTATATATATAAAATATTTCTATCTCCTTTCACTTTTTATTCTTTACCATCCTTCTAGAATGAGCTCAGTGTCACCTCCTTCCAGCATTTTCTTGTCGCTAAATTTTGGCGGCTAAATCGTGTCTCCTTAAAATTCCTGTGTTAAGGCCCTGACCCCACCCAAAGCCTCAGACTGTGGCTGTGTTTGGAGATAGAGCCTTTAAAGAGGTGATTCAGTTAAAACGAGACCTTTAGGGTGTGATGACCCAATCTGACCGGTGTTCTTATAAGAAGAGGAAATTTGGACGTACAGACACCAGGGGTGCACACACACAGAGTACAGGTCACATGAGGACACAGTGAGAAGGCCACCAAATGCAAGGTAAGGAGAGGCCGCAGAAGGAACCAAACCTACTGACACCATCATCTTGGATTTTTAGCCTCCAGAACTGTGAGAAAATACATTTCTGTTTTTTTTGTTGTTGTTGTTTGTTTGTTTGTTTGTTTTTTGCGGTAAGCAGGCCTCTCACTGTTGTGACCTCTCCCGTTGTGGAGCACAGGCTCCGGACGCGCAGGCTCAGCGGCCATGGCTCACGGGCCTAGCCGTTCCACAGCGTGTGGGATCTTCCCGGACTGGGGCATGAACCCATGTCCCCTGCATAGGCAGGTGGACTCTCAACCACTGTGCCACCAGGGAAGCCCCATTTCTGTTGTTTAAGCCACCCAGTCTGTGGTACTTGTAGGTCCTTTCCTCTCTGGGTTAATGGCACTCCTCGTGCCTCCTCTTGTCACCTTATTTTAATTGTATATGTCTGCTTCCCCGTCATTTTTCTTCCACATTTTGAGTTCCTGGAAGTCTAGACTTACTCACTTTTATATCTTCAAACCAAGCCCAGTGCTTGACTCCTGAATGCCAGGGGTTCAGTAAATGCAGAATGAATTAATTACTCTGAATGAAAACAATATGCAATGTAAATGAGGAACAATGAGTAACAGGATATGCAAATTATAGCATATTCCTATGACTAAAACAATGCTTACAACCAATTTTTGATAATGTGGGAGAGGGCTTCCCTGGTGGCACGGTGGTTGAGAGTCCATCTGCCGATGCAGGGGACACGGGTTCGTGCCCCGGTCCGGGAAGATCCCACATGCCGCGGAGCGGCTGGGCCCGTAAGCCACGGCCGCTGAGCCTGCACGTCCGGAGCCTGTGCTCCACAACGGGAGAGGCCACAACAGTGAGAGGGCCGCGTACTGCAAAAAAAAAAAAAAAAAATAATAATAATAATAATAATGTGGGAGAAATGCTTATGTTCTTATATTAAGTGAAAAAAAAGGTAGGATAACAGATTCTACCTTCAGGATGGGCACAACTATATTAAAATGAATCAAAGGCAACTCAAAGGAATTATGCAAAATGTTCCTAGTGCCTCACCCGGGTAGTGGCATTAATGGATGTTTATCTTAGTTCTTGCTTCCTACTTTGGAAATTTGTACCCCTGGTATTTCCTATTGAAAGTCAATCTGTACTTACCTCCTTTGTTGCATCTCTCCTTCTGCATTTCAATTTTCTGGTTTCTTATTCCACTCTTTTACTAGTCAAGACTATATACTCCTTGGAACCGGAGCAGTGTTTTTGTACTATGGTTTCTCTGGTGCTTGGCATATCGTATTAAACACTAAACATCTAGTCATTCACTAAATAATTCTTCAATGAATGATGGCAATAACAACCACAAAAATGAAAGTTTTTGTTGTTGTTGTTAAGGAAACTCTCATTAAACCTCTTTTTCTTATGCCTGGCAATCCGGAAATATGTGAGCAGAGATGACAGTTTTCACTATGAATGGAGGCCAGTAATGATTCAAGTAACCTTGCATCAAAAAAAGGGATAGGGCTTACCCGGTGGCGCAGTGGTTGAGAGTCCGCCTGCCGATGCAGGGGACACGGGTTCGTGCCCTGGTCCGGGAAGATCCCACATGCCGCGGAGCGGCTGGGCCCGTGAGCCATGGCCGCTGAGCCTGCGCGTCCGGAGCCTGCGCTCCGCAACGGGGAGAGGCCACAACAGTGAGAGGCCCGCGTACCACAAAAAAAAAAAAAAAGGGATAAAATGGGTCCACAGAGCAGAGAAGGGTTTTGTGATTTGGGAAGACTCTTTGAAAGGCCTAGGTGTGTGACATGCTGAGGGTGGAGAAAGAAAACCTGACTATATTTTGTCAGATTTCTTCAAAATCCCTTACCAGTTAGTCAATTTGTTCATCTAAAACTTGACGTCATGGTAAGATAACACAGGAGTGTTTACAATGAAAAGTTACTAGCAAAACACATGGAGTGGGGAGGGTGGGAGGGAGGGTGATGCATGAGGGAAGGGATGTGGGAACAGATGTATATGTATGACTGATTCACTTTGTTATAAAGCAGAAACTAATTAAAAAAATAAATAAATAAACTTTAAAAAAAAAAAACAAAACACACATGGAGTGTCTAGTTGGCACAGCTAACACTTCTTGCTCTCTGAAGTTTAGCCTCAGTTTCTGGTGAAATTTAGTAATGAATATCCACATCCACACTTGCAGATGGGAGTGGACCTGTCTCATAAATACTAGGTCAAGGTTTCCTTCCGAAGCTTAAAAACAGCAGAGTGACTATTTGTGGCACTCACCATAGAGCCCCACTGTGAGCTCAGCACTCTGGGTTCATCTTAGCTTCACTCACACACTCAAAACAGGAGAAAACTCAGTGGGCCCGAAGCAAAGGTGGGATCTTAGAAAAACACAGCTGCCAGGGTTAGCATGTGTGTAAATGTTTCTCTCTGTCGTGCCCGTGTTGCTTTCTTATCTGCTTGGCTCTGAAAGCTAAGCTTTCGGGCTTTAAACATAATCCCGTCAGACCTGAATCGATGCTTCTTAATTATGCCTGTGATGTAGTAAATCAACACCCTATTAGGAAGTCATTCAAGCATTAAATATTTAGGAACTTATTACAAGAGAATTGCAACATGTAAGCCCTCAGGCAGGAAAAGATGTTGCTAATCTGTTCCATGTATGGAGCAGTGCTAACTGACATTGTGCAAACCAGGACAGGGCTGCTGGTCATATGTCCATTCATATATTTCATCAAATCCCACCTTTCAAATAAAAAAAACATCCAGTATAACCTCCCACCTTCACCTTTCCTTTTTATTTGCTTCTTTGTGGTTCCCTTTAAGCTGAAATTAAGTCCTAGTTGTGGCTCATGAGCTTAGTTGCTCTGCGGCGTGTGGGATCTTCCCCAATCAGGGCTCAAACCCGTGTCCCCTGCATTGGCAGGCAGATTCTTAACTGCTGAGCCACCAGGGAAGCACATGTTGGAAGATTTTTTAATCACAGTTCTATTTCAGTGCTTGTGATTGGTCTGTTTATGTTTTCTACTTCTTCCTGGTTCAGTCTTGGAAGGTTGTGCTTTTCTAAGAATTTGTCCGTTTCTTCCAGGTTGTCCATTTTATTGGCATATAGTTTCTTGTAGTAATCTCTCATGATCCTTTGTATTTCTGCAGTGTCAGTTGTTACTTCTCCTTTTTCATTTCTAATTCTGTTGATTTGAGTCTTCTCCGTTTTTTTCTTGATGAGTCTGGCTAAGGGTTTATCAATTTTGTTTATCTTCTCAAAGAACCAGCTTTTAGTTTTGTTGATCTTTGCTACTGTTTTCTTTGTTTCTATTTCATTCATTTCTGCTTGATCTTTATGATTTCTTTCCTTCTACTGACTTTGGGTTTTCTTTGTTCTTCTTTCTCTAGCTGCTTTAGGTGTAGGGTTAGATTGTTTATTTGAGATTTTTCTTGTTTCTTGAGGTGAGATTGAATTCCTGTAAACTTCCCTCTTAGAACTGCTTTTGCTGTGTCCCATAGGTTTGGGGTCATGTTTTCACTGTCATTTGTTTCTATGTATTTTTTTTATTTCTTCTCTGATTTCTTCAGTGATCTCTTGGTTATTTAGTAGCGCACTGTTTAGCCTCCATGTATTTGTGTTTTTTACAGTTTTTTTTCGGTAATTGATTTCCAATCTCATAGCATTGTGGTCAGAAAAGATGCTTGATATGATTTCAATTTTGTTAAATTTTCTGAGGCTTGATTTGTGACCCATGATGTGATCTATCCTGGAGAATGTTCTGTGTGCACTTGAGAAGAAAGTGTATTCTGCCACTTTTGGGTGGAATGTTCTATAAATACCAGTTAAATCTATCTGGTCTATTGTGTCACTTAAATCTTGTGTTTCCTTATTTATTTTCTGTTTGGATGATCTGTCCATTGGTGTAAGTGGGGTATTAAAATCTCCTACTATTATTGTGTTACTGTCAATTTCCCCTTTCATGGTTGTTAGCATTTGCCTTATTGCCTTATTGAGGTGCTCCTATGGTGGGTGCATGAACATTTATAATTGTTATATCTTCTTCTTGGATTGATCCCTTGATCATTATGTAGTGTCCTTCCTTAGCTCTTGTAACAGTCTTTATTTTAAAGTTTATTTTATCTGATATGAGTATTGCTACTCCAGCTTTCTTTTGATTTCCATTTGCATGGAATATCTTTTTCCACCTCTTCACTTTTAGTCTGTATGTGTCTGTAGTCTGAAGTGGGTCTCTTGTAGACAGCATATATATGGATCCTGTTTTTGTATCCATTCAGCCAGTCTGTGTCTTTTGGTTGGGGCATTTATTGATACATATTATCGATATGTATGTTCCTATTACCATTTTCTTAATTGTTTTGGGCTTGTTTTTTCTTGCCTTTTTTTTTTTTTTTTGCTGTACGCGGGCCTCTCACTGCTGTGGCCTCTCCCGTTGCGGAGCACAGGCTCCGGATGCACAGGCTCAGCGGCCATGGCTCACGGGCCCAGCCACTCCACAGCATGTGGATCTTCCCGGACCGGGGCACAAACCCATGTCCCCTGCATCAGCAGGCAGACTCTCAACCACTGCACCACCAGGGAAGCCCAGGGAAGCCCCTGGGCTTGTTTTTGTGAGTCTTTTTCTTCTCTTGTGTTTCCCTCCTGGAAAAGTTTCTTTAGCATTTGTTGTAAAGCTGGTTTGGTAGTGCTGAATTCTCTTAGCTTTTGCTTGTCTGAAAAGCTTTTGATTTCTCCGTTGAATCTGAATGAGATCCTTGCTGGGTAGAGTAATCTTGGTTGTAGGTTTTTCTCTTTCATCACTTTAAGTATATCCTGCTACTCCTTTCTGGCCTACAGAGTTTCTGCTGAAAAATCAGCTGATAACCTTATGGGGATTCCTTTGTATTTTATTTTTTGTTTTTCCCTTGCTTCTTTTAATATTTTTTCTTTGAATTTAATTTTTGTTAGTTTGATTAATATGTGTCTTGGTGTGTTTCTCCTAGGGTTTATCCTATATAGGACTCTCTGTGCTTCCTTGACTTGACTGACTATTTCCTTTCCCATGTTAGGGGAGTTTTCTACTATAATCTCTTCAAATATTTTCTCAGCCCCTTTCTTTTTCTCTTCTCCTTCTGGGACCCCTATAATTCAAATGTTGGTACATTTAGTGTTGTCCCAGAGGTCTCTGAGACTGTCTTCAATTCTTTTCATTCTCTTTACTTTATTCTGCTCCTCAGCAGTTATTTCCACCACTTTGTCTTCCAGCTCACTTATTCGTCCTTCTGCCTCAGTTATTCTGCTATTGATTCCTTCTAGTGTAGTTTTCATTTCAGTTATTGTGTTGTTCATCTCTGTTTGTTTGTTCTTTAGTTCTTCTAGATCTTTGTTAAACATTTCTTGTATTTTCTCAATCCATGCCTCCATTCTATTTCTGAGATTCTGGGTCATCTTTACTATCATTACTCTGAAATCTTTTTCAGGTAGCTTGCCTATTCCCTCTTCATTTGTTTGGTCTTGTAGGGTTTTACCTTGCTCCTTCTTCTGTGACATATTTTTTTGCTGTCTCATTATTGTTATTTATTTATTGGTGAGTGGGATTGTGTTCCTGTCTTACTGGTTGTTTGGCCTGAGGCTTCCAATGCTGGAGTTTGTAGGCAGTTTGCTTGGGAGTTCCTTCCGTCTCCTTGGGCATCAAGGGCCCCCACCAGCATCTGGCAGGTGCCCTAGTTGTGGGGAGACATGAAGGCTGTGTCTTCCCACACTGCCATCTTGACTCCGCCCTCTAAAGTTTTAAAAATGTTAATATTTTACTATATTATTTTATCTATCTATCTATCTATCTATATATTTATCTTTGTTGTTTTGTTGTTGTCAACCCATTTGAAAGTTGCAGACATCATGGCTCTTTATCCTCAAAAACAATCTCCTATTATATCACATCTCAGAAAACTAAAACTGGTGAAATCTAAATTCAAAATTCCCTTCTTTCTAAGAATCCTTTTACGTACTACCAGGATTCCAAACAAGGTTCATACATTGCATTTGATTGTTATGATGTGCTGGTCTGTTTTATTCTAAAATAGTTTATCCATGGTTTTGTTTTCTGATTGTTTATTTTCAAGACATTGACATTTTGGAAGAGTTCAGACCAGTTGTCTTACAGAATGCTCCCACTTTTGGATTTGATTGATTGTTTCCTACTAGTGTCTAACTCATTCCTCTAACTCCTGCATTCCCTGTAAACTGGAAGTTAGATCTAATGGAAATTTGTGGGTTTTAATTAGATTAAAGTACAGTGTAATCTGGGAAGTGGTGATCCATTTTCTAGGTATTGACTGGATTAAACACCATTTGGGGGACTTCCCTCATAGTCCAGTGGTAAAGAGTCGCTTTCCAATGAAGGGGATGTGGGTTCAGTCCCTGGTGGGGGAACTAAGAGCCCACATGCTGCAGGTCAACTAAGCCCTCGAGCCACAATTAAGACCCAATGCAGCCAAAAATAATAAATATTAAACACCATTTTAAGTTGTTGGTACTTTAGAAGATCATCTTTAGCCTTATAGGACTCCATTCCTATCCTTTACCCACCTAGGGAGGGATGCATGGTTATATATGGACAGAGAGGGAGAGAGAGAGGAAGATTTCCCTGGCATTAAGAGGAAGAGCACTGAATTTGGAGTTTAGCCCTGAAGTTGATCATATCCCTTTCTCAGTTTCCTCATCTAAAATTTAGAATAAGTTTCTTTTTAATGGATTGTTGGTTTCAAATGAAAGATCAGAAAAGTCTTTTTTTTTAGTGAAATAAGAAGATCTATGTGGAAGTAGCTCTGCTTCAGGGGCTGACATCCAGTTCACAGACATCCTTGATTCATCTCAAGTAAGTGAGCAAAGTATGAATCAATCAATCTATCATCTATTATCTATCTATCTATCTATATCTATCTATCTATCTCTCTCTATCTATCTATCTATCTATCTATCATCATCTACCTACCTACCTACCTACCTACCCACCTATCCATCTAGAGTAATGAATTTTTGATATTTCTCAAGAGTGACTAGAAAGTGTGGTGGGGGTCAGTTTTTCAATGATGATTTAAGACAGTGGTTCTTAATCAGCGGAAATTTTGCCTTCCAGGGGATATTTGGCAATGTCTGAATACACTTTTGGTTGTTTAACTGGGGAGCAGTTACTGGTGTTTAGTGGGTGGAGGCCAAGATGCTGCTAAATATCCTGCAATAAACAGGACTGTCCCCCTCACCCCCCCAGCCAAAGAATTATCCTGCTCAAAATGTCAATAGTGCCAACATAGAGAAAACTTGATTTCATATAAGGCACAATTAAATATTGAACCTTAGTCCAAAATCCTAGGCCAATCCTTCAAATAAGTATTGGGAATTTGAAATTCCATGCCATAAAACAGTGAATTATGAATAGAAGAAGAAAAATAGAAAGAAAAAATGGAGATACAAATATGTTAATCATTTCAGTTAACATAATTGCTACAGTTCAACTGAGCTTCCTCCAAGACTAAAAAGAAATCACAATCAGTTGTATAATTTTGATTATTAAAAAGGGTAACTCCTAAAGGACATTGATTTTCCTAAAATAAATTATAAAATGTAATTTTCAAAAAGTGTTTTATAATACAGGGAGCAATGAGTGACCTAATGATGGGATGGGCAATAGTCTCAGTATTCATGAAAAAAATGCAGAAGTAAGTTCCATATGGCTATTTATTATAGCAACTTAGATAAAAGCTACAGGGAAAATATTCAGATGAAATGCCTTTAGGGTGATTCTGTGCGGCACTGGATTAATATGATTCCATTTGGAGCCTTCTGATGGTCTAATTTGATTAAAGAATTGAATTATGGTACCTGGAGGAATATAAGGTTTAAGTAAAGGCACCACTGAACCATGGCCTGGAGCCCTTATTATGGTTTTAAAAACACTTTGTAAATATACTATTTAAAAAAATAACTTTATTGAGATATTATTCATGTACCATAAAAATCACCCTTTTAAAGCATAGAAATCAGTGTCTTATGGCATTTTCACAGAGTTGTACAACCATCACCACTGTCTAATTTCAGAATATTTTCATTACCCCAAAAGGAAACACTGCGCTCATTAGCAGTTACTCCCTCTTCATCCCCCCGAACCTCCTTCCTCCATCCCTGGAAAACACTAGTCTACTTTCTGTCTCTGTGGATTTGCTTATTCTGGACATTTCATATAAATGGAATCATACAAGATGTGGCCTTTCGTGACTGCCTTCTTTTACTTAGCATAATGTTGTCAAGGTTCATCCATGTTGTCACATGTGTTGATATTTCATTCTTTGTATTGCCAATTAATATTCCATTATATGGATATACTTATTCACTTCTCGGTTATTATGAATAATGCTGCTATGAACTTTGGCATGAATGTTTTTTTATCCTGAAAAGATATTGAATTTTGTCAAATACTTCTGCATCTATTGAGAAGATCATGTGGTTTTTGTTCTTTATTCTTTTAACATAGTGTATTGCATTTATTGATTTTCATATGTGAGATCAACATTTACATTCCTGGGATAAATCCCACTTGGTTGTGGTATAAAACACTTTTTACATGTTACTGGACTTTGTTTTCTAGTTTGTTAAGGATACTTGTGTCTATAGTTATAAGGGATATTGGTCTGTAGTTTTTTTGCATTGTCTTTGTCTAGTTTTGATTATCAGGTTCATACTGGCCTCATAGACTGAGTTGGGAAATATTCCCTCCTATTTTATTTTTTGGAAGAATTTGTGAAGAATTGGTACTCTTCTTTAAATGTTTGTAGAGTTCATCGGTGAAGTCATCTATCTGGTCCTAGGCTTTTCTTTGTGGGAACTTTTAAAAATTACTAACTCAATCTCTTTACTTGTTATAGGTCTATTTAGATTTCTATTTCTGCTTGAGTCAGTGTTTTTTTTTTTTTTTTGCAGTACACGGGCCTCTCACTGTTGTGGCCTCTCCCGTTGCGGAGCACAGGCTCCAGACGCACAGGCTCAGTGGCCATGGCTCACGGGCCCAGCCGCTCCGTGGCATGTGGGATCCTCCCAGACCAGGGCACGAACCCGTGTCCCCTGCATCGGCAGGTAGACTCTCAACCACTGCGCCACCAGGGAAGCCCTTGAGTCAGTTTTGATACTTTGTATCTTTCTGGAAATGTATCCATTTTGTCTAGGTATCTAATGTGTTGGCATACAATTATTCATAGTATTCCTTTATAAATCTTTTAATTTCTGTAATGTAGGTAATGGTGTCCTCTCTTTTATTCTTGATTTTGGTAATTTGAGTCTTCCCTCTTTTATTCTTGATTATCTGGATAAAGATTTGTCAATGCTGTCAAAATTTTCCAAGAATCAAGTTTTGGGACATCAGTTTTCTGTAATGCTTTCTTATTCTCTTTTCAATTTATTGTCACCCTAATCTTTTTTATTTTCTCCTTGGTAAATATACTATTAAATGTTTGCATAATGTGTTCTAAACTACATTCTCATTTTGCTGACCATCTTTGGGCTTTAGGTTTTCTCTTCCTTCCTTTTCCTCCATTATAAATGATATCTGAGTGACCATCTCTGTGTAAGCATTTTCTCTGTTTCAAATACTTATATATGTTAATAGAGGAGAAATGGCTTTGGAGGGACACACTGGTCCTTTAATTTACCCAGCTATTTGACATTGAACAAGTTACTCAAGTTTAGGTTTCTTTAGACATTAACGTCCCTTTAGGATGTTAATCCTTTCTTGGCACCCAGGTAATGTTATTAGTTTTCTATGATTGAGATATCTTGGGCAGAGGATGTAAACATTTCTTTAAAAACTTGATATGTAAAGGAATACTTTTTATTGTTCCTTCTTATATGAAATAAGAAAAGGAAATAAATATAGATATGGAAGGAGCCACTTCAAAAGTTCCAAGACAGGTATCTGAGTGATGTAACGGTCTTTTCTATGTGTCAACTTGGCTAGACCAGTTATTCAGTCAAACACTGATCTAGATGTTGCTGTGAAGGTATTTTGTAGATATGATTAAAGTCCTTAATCAGTTAACTTTAAGTAAGGGAGGTTATCCTAGACAATCAATTGGTTCAATAAGTTGACAGGTCTTAAGAGCAGGGCTGACTCTTTCCTGGAGAAGAAGAAATCCACCTGAGTGCTCCAGCTGACCTTTCCCGATGGTCTGCCGTATAGATTTCAGCCTTGCCTCGTCAGCCTCCACAATCGTGTAGGCCAGTTCTTTGAACTAAACCTCTTTTTTTTTTTTTTTTTTTTTTTTTGCGGTACGCGGGCCTCTCACTGTTGTGGCCTCTCCTGCCCAGCCACTCCGTGGCATGTGGGATCCTCCTGGACCGGGGCATGAACCCGTGTCCCCTGCATCGGCAGGCGGACTCTCAACCACTGCGCCACCAGGGAAGCCCTGAACCAAACCTCTTAATAGATATCTCCTGCTGTTCCTGCTTCTCTGATTGATCACTGACTCTTACAAGGAGGACCAAATTTAATGAAAAAAAGTTAAAAATTCTAAACCTCCTTATCCTACATTTATTGAGGCTGTAGGCTAATTTATTCAAAATTTATTGAGTGGTTACTACCTAATGTTTATTGTTGTAGTTGCTGGGACTATAGGAATGAATAAAATAGAGAAAATTCCTGTCTTCGTGGAGGTTACATAGCAACCATAACAATATTGACCACCTGCTACAGCATCCACATGTGGAGGATAAAAAGGTGAACTATACCCTCTCTCTTGGACCTTGTAATTAGTCCATGAATATTTGAATTGGTATGAAGGAGGGTGGAACTGAGCAGGAATTTTAATTGTAGGAACACATAGTTTCTAATGAAGAGATAAAATCAGGTATTTCAGAGAAACTATGAGGTACCTCTTGAAGGGATATTTGAGATCTTTAGGGTCCTGAGACTTCTTCAACAAATAAAATAATATTTAAAAAATGAAACTAAGTTCATAAATGTATTTAGATGTACCCTAAAAAAATCATAAGCTTAAAAAAATTATAAAGGGAATTTTTAGTAAAGCCCCAAGAGGTTTCACTTTGGCTTTCTTTGTGAGCAATATGAACTATTTAAGTATATTTAAAGAGTCCAGTGACAAAGAGCAATGTGCAAATAGTGAGATGTTTCTGTTGTTCTCCACTTTAACACCTGGTTCTATTTCATTTTGTGCCTGCAGCTGTTGTGGAATTTGCAGAACCTTGAGCTGTTTGGACTCTGCTTTCTAGACTGGATTAGATTACAGGTAACCTCATGGTGGAGGTGTATTTTGGATCAACTTACTTTTGAAATGTTTCTGAAAGAAATTCTTTGGTAATGGGACTTCCATACAGTAGCTCAGTCAATATTGCCTTCATTTGCCAATTTTGGTGAGGCATTTTTTCCTTTGACAAAAACAAAACGAGAAGAACAAATGGGTTCTTTTTCTTTATTACTATAAAGAAGCAACAGCCTTCAGCAAACAGATGATAACAAACAACCTTCTGGTGATCTTGAGATATGGACCTGTCATAGTGGGATGAACATCTGTCGACTTGAATGAGACAATCATACCCACCTACTGACCTGCAATCCTTTCACCATTACTGAGCAATTCTTTTTTGTTGCCAGGAGCCTAAAGGAAACAATCACCTATAGCTGGGCGTGTTCCTTGTTTGCTCCAGAAGCCAGAACTGCCAGCACGGAAAATAGGTCACAAGTGGCTAGCAGTCCCTGAGAGGCTCACAGGAAGTAGCTGCAGAGGTCAGGGGAGGTTTTTAACGATTATCTAAGAGGCCAGTGAATGACAGGCCTACAGGAGTTTCTCTGCTTGGCATCTGAAACAGCCACGTGGAGGAGCTGCCTCGGAGACAGACTGACAGGTGTGGAGATGTGAGCCTGGTGCCTGAGCCCCATGGTGCCTTTGTTCTGCTGTACAAAAAGCCTATGACTATATACAGTATAAGAAAATCATCTTTCAGGACTCAAAGGATGATCATGAAGGATTTACGGCAGTAACTGCAGAAACCCAACACAACAGCCCCAAGTGGAGAGTCAAGGTTGCGATGAACAATCTCTGAATTAATTCCAACCCTGAGATATTGGGATCCCGTGACATCAGGTATATGTTTCTACTAATATTTGCTTTCATGGATCATTTGTTACTGAAGTTTATACCTTAATGCTGTTTCACTGAGAAAATTGTTATAGTACAAATGTCAGGGTAGAGTTACAATCTTGACATTACTTTTCACTTGTCTTATTGGCCAAGAACACAATTTCAGAACCAGCTTGACCCTGGGAATTACTAGGCTCAATAATAACCATTGCCTCTCCCCGAATAAAGAGGCAGGATACCATAGAGCAGGGATCATCCAACTTTTTCTGTAAAGGGCCAGATATTATAAATATCTGGGGCTTTGTGGGTCATACGGTCTCTGTCACAACTACTCAACTCTGCTGTTGTAACACAAAAGCAGCCATAGACAATACGTAAATGAATGAGTATGGCTGTGTTCCAATAAAACTCTATTTTTAAAATCAGGCAGCTGGCTTTGACTTGGGGCCCTAAAGGGTAAAAGCACAGACTTTGGAGTCAGGTTCAAATCCTGGCACTATTACTTGCTAGCTGTGTGACCTTAAAGAACTTAATTAACCTCTCTGTGCTTTGCTCTTTTCATATCTCTAAATCGATAACAGTACTTACCCCACAGTGTTGTTATAAAGATTAAATAAGTAAATATGTAAAGTACTTAAACAGTGCCTAGCAGATAGAAAGTGTTATACAAGTGTTTGTTAGATAATTAACCATCCTGTGAAGTAGGTAATACTATTCCTATTAAAACTGAAATTTGAAGAAATAATATGTTACTTCTAAGAAGGCTAAGACTGGAACCTAGTTTTCCCATCTCCAGTACAATTGTTCTTTTCTCATCAGAGGTGAAATCATTACCTCTAAACACAGAGAAATCCTGGGAACAGCCTAAGGGGGCAGGCCTTGCCCCTAAAACCATCATTTAAAGAGCTGCTTGTATTTCTCCTCTCCCTGTCCACACGAGGAGGCCCTATAAGCAGTAGTGTGCTGGAGCTGATTTGTGTTGGCTCATTCGAGCAGATTGCTAAATTTTCAGGAATTCTGTGAGCTGCATAAACTGTTGGTAGCTTGAAAATGGCCATGGTGGGAGTATTTACACCATGAAACTAGCAGGTGCTCCAAACCAGGGCTTTTTTCCTTTAGGAGGCCTGGATCACTAGCACATGACTGGCTACATGCCAGCAGTGAGCACTCCTCCAAGCAGGGGTCCTATGATCTAAGCGAGTTGGTAAACAATATTCAGCAGCATGTGACCTACCATATCCTAGTGTACCATGGCCTGAGAAGAATGCGCATCCCTGGCTTTCTGTCTCGTGGCAGAGACAGAAAAGATTACATGCTTTGTTTAGCAACAGAAATGAGTGAGTGGTGGCCCCTGGACTCTGATTTCTATACATCTGATTCACAGCTCTCTTCCTATTCCTGTTCCAACACACTCGTGTGCATGCACACACACACACACACACACAGAGGCCTGTGTGGTTCAAGCTAAATAGGGACAAAATGACTTAGGAGGGGCTGAAGGAAAGAGAGAGCTTGTTAGGCAAACATCATCAAGTACTTTTTTTTTTTTTTTTTTTCTTTTTGCGGTATGCGGGCCTCTCACTGTTGTGGCCTCTCCCGTTGCGGAGCACAGGCTCCGGATGCGCAGGCCCAGCGGCCATGGCTCACGGGCCCAGCCGCTCCGCGGCATATGGGATCCTCCCAGACCGGGGCACGAACCCGTATCCCCTGCATCGGCAGGCGGACTCTCAACCACTGCGCCACCAGGGAGGCCCCATCAAGTACTTTTTTTTTTTTTTCTGCGGTATGTGGGCCTCTCACTGTTGTGGCCTCTCCCGTTGCGGAGCACAGGCTCCGGATGCGCAGGCTCAGCGGCCATGGCTCACGGGCCCAGCCGCTCCGCGGCATATGGGATCCTCCCGGACCGGGGCACGAACCCGTATCCCCTGCATCGGCAGGCGGACTCTCAACCACTGCGCCACCAGGGAGGCCCAAGTACTTTTAATGGTCACTTTTTATAGGAAAGGCAGTGAGTGCTGTGGCATTTTGTTTTTAGTCTTCTAAATTTTTTTTTTTTTACTTTTTTTTTTTTTTTTTTTTTTGGCTGTGTTGGGTCTTTGTTGCTGTGCATGGGCTTTCTTCTAGTTGCGGTGAGCGGGAGCTGCTCTTCATTGCGGTGTGCAGTCTTCTCATTGTGGTGGCTTCTCTTGCTGCGGAGCACAGGCTCTAGGCGCGCAGGCTTCAGTAGTTGCAGTGCATGGGCTTGGTAGTTATGGTTTGTGGGCTCTAGAGCCCAGGCTCAGTAGCTCCGCGGCATGTGGGATCTTCCCAGACCAGGGCTCGAACCCGTGTCCCCTGCATTGGCAGGCAGATTCTTAACCACTGCACCACCAGGGAAGCCCCTTTTTTAGTCTTTTCTAAGGTGAAGTCTTCCTGAACACTGTCCTCTAACCTGTGGGAGCAGCGGAAGAAATACAAAAGAGGGCTGGAGTCAGTCAGAAGGACAGTAAGACAAATCACTTCCTCTTATGAAGTTGTGAACCTCATTTTTCTTCTCTATAAAATGAGAAGCTTAATCATGCCATTGTTAGTCTGACATGGTGGTTGTGAAAATCAATGACAGTTTGTTATTCATTTAGTCGACATACTTATTACTGAGTACCATCATTAGCCAGGTCCTCCACTAAGTGGTAAGGATCCAGAGATGGGTGAGTTGGGTCCCTACTCATGAGAAAGTCAGAATCTGGGTGTTTAAACAGATAATCCAAAGAGTTTGGATCCCAGAGGCTGGATCCCTGTGACTTCATTTGGTTGTACTGATGAAGAGTTTGACCCTGGAGCCAAGTTGCCTGTGTTGAATCCTGGCTGTGTGTTGTTTATTAGCTCTGTGACTTTGAGTGAGTTATTTAGTATCTTTTCCTATTTTGTAAAAGGGAATTTTAAGTTCTCCTCAGTTTCATCTTTAAACATTGAGATGATAATAGTACCTACTTCCTGGATTATTCCAAAGATTAAATGAGATAATGCATGTAAAGCTTTCTCATTTAAAAAAAAATACAGATAATAAAATCTATTAAAAAATACAGATAATACAGATAAAAATCTCTTTAAAAATACAGATAATAGTAACTAATGCTGCTTTTAGTATTGGCATTGTTGTAATGATCAAATAACATACAAAAGTACTTAGAACTATAGAAACAAAAACACAAATACAACATAGACTAATGGAAGACACAGACGGTAAACAGGTACTTGTTCAAGGTTGCAAATGCAGTAAAAAGATGCACAGAATAGGGATGCTTAGCCTGAGAGTCAGGAAAGGCATTTAACAGAGATGATGTTTGGGAATGTAAATTCATTCATTCACTCATTCATTTGACAACAAACATTTGAGAGTCTACCATATGCCAGGCTTCATCTAGTGCTTGATATATAGTGATAAACTAAACCGATTCAGTCTTTGCCAGTAGCTGCACCAAAAGATGGCTTCTGGGGAGGGCAGGGGAAGTGCTTCCTGTGTCCCTTCCCGTTAATTCCAAAAATCCTTTCCCCATTTACAAACATGGACAACTGATCCTTTTTCAGTCTTACATAAAGTGCCATGGAAGCATAGCCTCAAGACAAACCCTCATTTCTTCATCCAAAAAGACTACCACTTTTAAGCCCCGAAAAATTCTTGAGTTGTAATCAGTCCTCATCTTCACAGAATTGAAATCTGGTGGGAGAGACAGGTGTTAAATATGTACATAAACTCACAGGTAATTAAAATTGTGGTAATGCTTATAAAGAAAATAAATGGAGGTCATCAGAAAATAAAGGAAAGAATAAATAGCCAGGGAAGGCCTTTTTCAAGAACTGACGTACACGTATTTAAGGCATGAGCTGAACTTGTATGAATTAGCCAGGCAAGGAAACAAGGGAAAGAGAGAAAGAAAAGGTTGTGCAAAGGCCCTGGGGTAGGAAAGAGTGTGGCATGTTTGAAGAACTGAAAGAAGGCTTACTGTGGTTGGAATGAGGTGAGGTAGGAAGGGAGGAAGGTGAGGGTGCAGGAATGTCAGTGAAGGGGGAGTGATGGGCAGGCCATGTCTAACCCTGGACTTTGTAGGTCAAAGCAGTTCACATTTTATTCTCAGTGAAATGGGAAGCAGTTGAAAACTTTTATCAGAAGCTATGCTCGGAGTCACACACAATAATACACTTTGGCTGCTGTGTAAGAATGGATTGGAGGATGGTAAGTGTGAAAGTGGGGAAATCAGTTGGGGGCTAAGGTGGTAGTTCCAGGTGAGAGAGAAACTTGAGAGGTGGCTTGGATTATTCTAGTGGAAGTAGAGATGGAGAGAGGTGGAAGGATTTGAAGTGGATTTGATATTGGAATGGAAAGAATGACACCCAGGTTTCTGGCTTGAGCAGCTGGGTGGGTGACAGTGTCTTTTGCTGATGAGAAATTCTGAGAATGTAGCTGGTTTGGAGAAGAAGGGCAAGAGCTGAGTTTTGGATAAGTGAATTTATGAGGTACCAGTGAGACATCATGTGAAGATGATATGGACGTATGGCCCAGAGACTCTGAAGTGAGACCTGGGCTGCAGGTATATATATATGGTTGTGAGTTATTAATGTACATGCAGACAATAACTACAGCTATGGTATTTGAGGTCATCAGGGGGAGTGAATGTGGATCAGGGCTCTCATCCTTTTTTGAGGTTCCAGATGTCTTTGAAAAGCTGATAGATGCTATACTTCTTCCTTTAAAGTATTTTCATTCAAGTTTAAGGAATTTATAGACCCTCTGAAGCCCATCCACAACTCCTGTAAGGTCCATAGATGACCAATTAAAAAAAAAAAAAAGACCCAAGCAATAAGACTTGTATATAAAGAAAAACAGGCCCTGGATTGAGCCCTGGGGAGCAGCACCATTTAGAGGTGAGACAGAGGAAGTATCCCCAAGAGTCTGAGGTGGTGTAGACAAAGAGGGAAGAGAAATTCCAAAAGACTTATTGAAACTGAGAGAAAAGTCTTTCAAGAATGGGAGATAGGGCTTCCTTGGTGGTGCAGTGGTTGAGAGTCCGCCTGCCGATGCAGGGGACACGGGTTCGTGCCCCGGTCTGGGAAGATCCCACATGCCGTGGAGCGGCTGGGCCCGTGAACCATGGCCACTGAGCCTGCGCGTCCAGAGCCTGTGCTCCGCAACGGGAGAGGTCACAACAGTGAGAGGCCCGAGTACGGCAAAAAAAAAAAAAAAAAAAAGAATGGGAGGTAAGTATTGCTGAGAGGCCTGAGAGATAAAGACTGAGAAGTGTCCACTGAGGTTGGCAACAGCAGTGACCTTTGGGAGGCCCAGGACTGTACTTATGAAGGGTTAGAGCT
Source organism: Mesoplodon bidens (assembly GCF_964165515.1). Taxonomy (NCBI): domain Eukaryota; kingdom Metazoa; phylum Chordata; class Mammalia; order Artiodactyla; family Ziphiidae; genus Mesoplodon; species Mesoplodon bidens. The sequence continues at coordinate 109,229,623 of NC_138161.1, read as the reverse complement.
CTCGGAAGGAGGCATTGTCTGCTCCTCTGCAAAAACTGGAGTGAGGGGGAGATACTGGATGCAGAGGTGGGTTGATGTGTAGATTTGCAGGTGTTCCCTCTTGATGGCCTGCGTTTTTTTCAGTGAACTAGAAGGTAAGGTGACAGTGAGAGAGGAAGACAATTGAGAACAAGGATGGAAAGTGAAGTTAGAGCTTACTAAGACGTCTGTTACCTATTTGGGGTTGTGATCAGGGGCTGGGTCTTAAAGAGTGAGTAGGATCAGATGAGGGAAGGGCTGGGCTCAGTACGAACAGAAGTCTGGGCACAGAATCATCGTGGGCCAAGAGCCAGCCAGGCTTCCAGAACTTCTCAAGGCTTTCTCCACTCCCTTTCTCTTCATCCTGGGCTTCTCTTTTTCTGGCTTGTCTTTCCCCTCAGCCTATAAACATGCTCAAGCTTTACCCAGTGACTCAGCAACTCCTCTCATCAGTGTCCAAATTCTCTTCTTTCCATACCCAAAACATCTGTAACAGGAAACTTTTTGAAATCTTCAATTGCTCTTGTTCTTCCTATAGTTTTCCCTTGCTTGGTTGCGTGTTGCCTTATTTTGGGGATGTTGGCTGCTTTTTGAAGTCTGGAGCTCTACATGGTCTTTTAAAAGCCTGAGTGCATTGATAAGTTCATGCTGGGTTCCTTGGAGATACAAGCAACAGTCAGAAGCTGGGGGAACCCCTGCATGATTTTAGATAGGTATGTGTTTTAGACAGTTCACTCTGGAGGCTGTGTGGAGGATGAATTTGTCTGAGGGAGACTGTTAGGAGGCTGCTGTAATAGTTCAGGCTGGAGAGGATGGCTGGAACTTTTGCCAGTGGGAATGGAGGTAGAGATTTGAGTGTTACTGAGGGGAAATAGAAATGACTGGATGATTGGATAACACAAGAGGCTGAATCTAGAATGACTCACACTCATTCCCAACTTTCTAATTCTGATGGCTGTGGATGGTGGTGCCAACAGCTGAGGGAGGAGCTGCTATGAAGGCAGAGGATGAGTTCGGTTTTGGGCAAGCTGAGTTCGGGGCACCCCTGTGATATCTAGATAGAGCTGCCTGGTAGGCAGTTGGATATTTGGGTCTAACTTTTGTGGAAGAGGTCTGGGCTGGTGATCATTGATTTGGTAATTGAAACTGTGAGGGTGGAGGTGATTTCCTAAGACTGGAATGAGACGAGCTGTGGCCTTGCAGTGGAGTCTCCCATATAAGGTGCAGACTCACAGTTGGTTGTAAAACAGGATGTTACGGGGCAGGGCACAACTTTAAAAAAAAATGACATAGCCATAGTACGTGACAAAAACTACTGAGAACCAACTAGGTCCAAGATGGCAGAAGATTCGACTTCCAGTAGACCTTGAGCCTCATTATACGCTCATTGTAATACATTAGCATGCTAAATGACACACCCACAGGCCCATGACAGTTTTGAGGCCAACCATAAAAGGTCAAAAAGTGCAATTCTTGGAAATCCCCACCCCTTCCCCAAAACAGTTGGAATAATCCTCCCACTCATTAGCTTATGAAATTATCCATGCCATATTTCAAGGCCTCTTGCTTCTTGCCTTCCGAGATGGCCCACACTCTGTCTGTGGAGTGCGTTTCTCTCTAAATAAATCTGATTTTTACCTATCACATCGTCTCCGAATTCTTTCACAATGAAGAAAGAACCTTAAATTCACGGGCAACAATGGCACTTAAGGCGCCACCCAAGGAGGCACAGGCTTTATTTACTGAGATGTGAGAACTGGAAGAGTTCTCACATCTTCTGGAAACCAAGAGAGTATTGAGATTCCAGAGGTGGGAGTCGTCTGAGCTGTCAAAAGTAGCAGAGAGATTCAGAAAGATAAGGGTCTGCAGGATGCCTGCTAGATTTGGGAAAATGAAGGTCACGGTTTACTCTGCCCTAACAGGGTTAGGAAAGGTGCTGGGGGGGGCGGGGGGAGAAGAGGGGAAGCTTGAGTGCCTAGTGCTGAGAAGTGAGGAAGTGGAGTCAGCAGGACAGACCACCGTTTAAGAGGTCTGCATGAGAGGAAGAGAAGCGCTTGGAAGCTAACTGGAGAGGGCCCTTGGAGAGGAGGGTGGGCACGATAGTTTTGTTTTTAGAACCTAAGCTTGTTTAAAGGCTGAGGGAAAACAGCGACGAGCCAAGGAGCCCAGAGAGGTGAGGAAGGAGGCTTTAAGGGCTCCACGCCGCCAAGACAGCTTCTTAGAGTTTGCCCAACGCTTCCACGCTCCTTATCTCATTTAATCATTTGAGGGGGGAAACAAACGGTGAGACTGAGCCCAGGAATCGGGGAGAGAGCTGTAGATCCATCTCGGTCCAGGGCTTAGTCCATGCCACGTGGTACCAGGAAGTGTGCGGAAACCGTCCAGCTCCACGCAACCTACGGGCCAGGAGCAGCGTGTTCCTGGCTCCCGGTGAGGTGACATCGGTGCCGCGGACTTGGGGATGTGTGCTGCCCCCAGATGAGGTGTCAATACGTGTCGCGGACCAAGGGTAGCAGCCCCCCGCCTAGTGTTTTTATGTGCTATGAACCGGAGGATGAACGCTCCCTGCCCTCGGCAAAGTATGCCCAAGTGCGGTGCACCAGAGGTCGTTGAGCCTCCTCCTTTCTTATGCTCCAGCAGCTGGGAGTTCTGTTAGCGGTAAGGTGAATGACAGTAACAGTGATAGCCGGGCCTCAAGGGCGCGGGCAAGGTAGTCTCACGGCCGACAGATGGCGGGAGCCCGAGGAGGCAGGTGGCTGAGCGCGCTCCTCGCGCGAGTCACCGAAGGGACGTCGCGAAAACCAAACTCGCGATTTGTTCATCCGGCCGGGGCCCTTCTCCGAGATAAATCTTCTGCGAGGGAAGTATTTAGTTTGCATCCAGTGCTGTCGGAAGAAACTCCTTACCGCTGGAGGCGGTGTAGTGGGTGCGTGGGAGCTTTCTCCTGGGTACGTCTTCCAGTCCTCAGCCCAAGGCCGGGCAAGCCAAGCAGGTTGTTAAATGCAATTTATAGTTTTTGGTTTGTTTTTGGAGGGGGGAGTCTGCTGTTAAGGAATGAAAGTTACCTGGATTGCGAGCCAGGATCTGACCTCCTCTCCATCATTCTAGTACAAGCTACCTCTGTGACCTTGACTCTGCGCAAGTTAAGCTAGGCCCTTCACTGCGACTCAGTTTCCCTGTTCATAAAATGGGGATTTGGACTATGATCTGGTCTGCACGGCCAGGATAGCAAATTCCACCTCCTCCCGCCAAAAAAATGCATTCCTCCGTTAGAAACACCCCCTCCCGAACAGCCGGCTCCTCTGTAGTGCCCTCCCTCACCCTTTCTTTTCTCCTCCCTGCCTGGGGGGACGGGACCAAACGGGAGGAGGTGGGCGGGGCCGCCCATCGCCCCGCCCACCAGGCCCCGCCCCCTCCCCTCCCGACTTCCCCTCTGTGCCCCTCCGCTTCGGCGCTGGATGAGGCAATCACGTGACCTCACATCCGGCTCGGGAGTCCCGAGCTCGCCGCGCGCGCTCCCCTGCAGCCACCCGGCTCTCCCCGCAGCGTGATCCAGGCGCCACCGCGGAGGGGAGGGGGGGTTCGCTACGTCGCTGGCGGCGGGAGGCCGTTTCGGAGTGCAGAACGCCCCCCTCCCCTGCCTATCTCCCCCTGCTGCCCGCCCTTGTTCTCGCCCAGCTCCGGCTACACGCCGCCGCCGCGGGCGCCGAGGAGGAGAGAGCGGACGCCCCTGCGCCCGGCTCGGCCCGGGCCCCGCCGCGGCGCCTCCCTCCCCTCACCCCGAGCCGCAGCGTGCGGCGGCGGCGGCGCCTCGAGCTCGAGCGACCCGCGGCCGCCAGCGCCGGCCGAGGGCGATGGGGCTGGGCTGAGGCGAGGCGGCGACGGCGGCGACAGCGGTGGGCCCCGGCCCTGCGCGGCCCCTCGGCTGCTTCGGCCGGGAGGCCGCCGAGGAGACGGCGCGGCGGTGCCGGGTGAGTGGCCCCAGCTTCCCCGAGGCGTCGGAGGGCTGGGTGAGCAGGGCGTGGAGCCGGTGGGAGGTTGGAGGAGGTGAATGGTATTGTCGGGGGTGGCGGGTACCAGGTGAGCTCGTGGTCGGCCTCCTCGAGCCGGAATTGGGCATCACTTCTCGGGGAAGGTGTGTGTGGGCTGGGGAGAGGAGCGTTAAGACTGCGGAATGTCTGTCTGGGACAGGTGAGGCGCGGAGGAGGGCACCACGTTGTGGGTGTGAAGACCTGGTTGGGACACGCCGCTTGGGGGGAAGGCGAGTGTGTTGGGTTTGGGAGTGAGATGGTGGTCCAGCCCTTTCAGAAAGTCCGGGAGATGGTGAGATCGAAGGTAGGGGTATTGGCAGGGCGCTTGATGGGTTTGTGCGGGTGCTGACTGAGGAATCTTCATTTCGACCTTAGCCACGGAGTAGTGGAGCTCCTGGCCAGTCACCGCATAAAGCTAAGTGAGGCCCAGAGAGGAAAAGTGACTTATGACTTGCTTAAGGCCTCTCACTTTGACTCTAGAAAAACCCAGGGCCCTTTCTCCAATACCTCCATGGGCTCTCTCTTTAGAGCCTTTCCTTCTCCCCACATCATTCGCAAAGTTAGGTTCTGGTGGATATGTGACCTCTTTTTTTTTTTTTTGCGGGGGGAGGGGGAGCAGAGGGCATCTGACTGGGGATTGACAGTAGTAATGCAGAGCTTCCCAGTTTGGAAAGCTTTTGTGACAGGTGTTTATCATTTCCTCTTCCCACAGATCTGACAGAAACATCCTTGGATCTTGGTGTCTGGACATAGGAGGTATGAATCACTCAGATAATTAACTACTTTTTCATCAGTGTTTTAGAGCTATATTTAGTGGTTACATTAGTGCAAAATGAATGGGTATGGAGTTGTAAACCTAGAAACAGAAACCTATGTTTCCTACACGATTCCAAACGAAATGAGTAGAACGTTTATGTATGTAATGACTATTTTAGATCTATGAATCAGGAAGTTAGAATTTTTTAAAAAACTAAGAAATGCAGGGACGTTTAAGATTATTGCAGAATGAACACTTTTCTAAAGACTTTGTGGCTAAAGTGAAGGTGTTCTGATTTGATTGTCTTTTGAAGGGCAATTACTTAGTTAAAAATGCTCTACCGGGCTTCCCTGGTGGCACAGTGGTTGAGAGTCCGCCTGCCGAAGCAGGGGACACGGGTTCGTGCCCCGGTCCGGGAGGATCCCACATGCCGCGAAGCGGCTGGGCCCGTGAGCCATGGCCGCTGAGCCTGGGCGTCCGGAGCCTGTGCTCCGCAACGGGAGAGGCCACAACAGTGAGAGGTCCACGTACCGCAAAAAAAAATTAAAAAATGCTCTACCTTTGCTTAGAATTCAGCCTTTTAGTACCAGGGCACATTTATTAATTTTGTTTCACTGGAATATATGTGGTATTCTTTTCTTAGGAGGATTGTTGCTTTGCTGAATAGGCTACAGTTGCCAAAATAAATGGATGCAGGCGTCCCATTCTGGTTTAGCGACCCTTTTTAAAGGCAAGTCAGTTCCTGGAAGTTGCTTGAAATAGTAAGCCTATTATTAATAATTGTTATGAAAGTTTATTTTTGCTGCTATCCTTGTTTTTGTATTATCCACCATTAGAGCAGATGAGGGTGAGACGCCTAAGTGAGATTTTTGAACATTATTAGAACAGCAAAGCCTATTTTTGGTCAGGGGATTGGATAGGAAGAATGTTGACATTGGTTGGTTGCATTACTTCCTAAGTAGTACAATTATAAAAAAATAAAAATATTAACTAGCAATTTACTTTGAAAATAAAGTTGACAGGCTTCACTTTGACTCTGTGTTCAAATTATGTAGTAAGAGGGCAGAGTTCTTCATCCAGGCTGACCAGAAAGCTTTATTTGGGGTAGCTTTGGTTGTTAAAGTTTTAATTTACAACTGATTTGAGATAAATAGGATAAATTCCTATATAGATAGGAAAATAGTTTCACAGTAGTTAAAACAAAACTCTATAACCTGAATGTCTAAACAGTATTTTCTGATGAGTTTTCTACTTTGTTCTGCTTATTAGTTATTAGAGCTAAAATCCTTCTGTTGGTTTAGTTAGCCCTAAATAGTTATTTCATTTAGGTAACATCAGTTTCCCATCTGTTATGTTTCAAGTATGCATTCTTATGTGGATAATACTGTGTGTTTGCAGCTACAGAATATTGTAGTAGAAGAAGCATGGGGCCTCCCTGGTGGCGCAGTGGTTGGGAGTCCGCCTGCCGATGCAGGGGATACGGGTTCGTGCCCCGGTCTGGGAGGATCCCATATGCCGCGGAGCGGCTGGGCCCGTGAGCCATGGTCGCTGGGCCTGCGCGTCCGGAGCCTGTGCTCCGTAGCGGGGGAGGCCACAGCAGTGAGAGGCCCGCATACCGCAAAAAGAAAAAAAAAAAAAAAGAAGCATGAACTTGGGAATCAGACCTGAGTTTGATCTGACTTTCTTAACTAGCTATTGACTTTGACCAATGCTGATAGTTATTGAGTAAGCTTACTGGATACTGTGCTTTGAATTAAACATGATGTGAATTGTCTCATTTAAACCCCATTTTACAGATGGGGAAACTGAGGTTCAGAGATGTTAAGTTGCTCAAAGTCACATGCAGCTAATCCGGTAAACCTAGAAATAGAAACCTCTATGTCACATACAGTAACAGAACTAGGATTCTGGCTGTGTTGAAAGTCCCTTATACTGTTGCTTAACTTCCCTGTTCTGCTTTTTCTTTCTTCTTCTTCTTTTTTTTTTTTTAATTAACAAAGGAGAATACTAGTACTTACATCAGAGAGTTTTGAGGATTAGCTGAGAGCATATGTAAAGAAAGGAGCCCTCTTCCTGGCACATAGTAAATATTCCTTTCCCCCTTCCACTCCATATACTGAATCAGGGCTGTGCTTGTTTAGCATGGTGGTTTTGTAACCACTGTGAATATAAGGTTTTAAATGTGAATATACTTTATTGCTAAAATGGATAGCAGTCCTAAGAAATGGTCAGTGATGAATGATAATGGGGCATGCTGTGGAGGTTTGTCTTTAGTTTTTGTGTTTTTTCCCACTGGTCTAGGTGATGGTGGAAATCGGAACTTCATGCTTGTGAATGACAATGAGGTGGTGGTTGTAGTTTCTAAAATCTTAGAAGACAGAAGTAGAATTTCAAAATGATATTGATTACTTGGTTCATCTAAAGCTGGCTTTTGTTCACTGGTATACTGGGTAACCTAAGCAGGGGACCTTGTGAACGGACCCTAAGTTGAATAGGAGTTAGCAGCTTAGCACTAACTGGACAACATTCTTCAAACAACTCACAGTGGTATGCTAAAGGAAGATAATCTAGTGTCTGACATCTACCTGATACATAACCAGAAGGTTTGTTCCAGTGATGGAATGTGTTCTGAATGTGCTCTGTAGCTCATCTGGTTAAATCTGGATCTAAGAGTTAGCTGATGGGATTTAGTCTTTGGTTTTAGAACATAGTTTTTCTGTGTGAAATGAAGCAAACTGGCCTGTTGGAGAGAGTAAATCTGTAGTCATCAAAACCGTATTCTAATTAACCCACTTAACTAGTCCAGGTAACAAGCAAGAAGCAAGGAAATGATCATTACAGTCTTACTTTAATGTTGTTGATCTTCATATTTTGAGAGTAGAGAAATGAGAGAGGATCAGGATTGGGCTACATATTTTAAGATTTAGGTTAGGGCTTCCCTGGTGGCGCAGTGGTTGAGAGTCCGCCTGCTGATGCAGGGGACACGGGTTCGTGCCCCGGTCCAGGAAGATCCCACATGCCACGGAGCGGCTGGGCCCGTGAGCCATGGCCGCTGAGCCTGCGCGTCGGGAGCCTGTGCTCCGCAACGGGAGAGGCCACAACAGTGAGAGGCCTGCGTACCGCAAAAAAAAAAAAAAAAAAAAAAGATTTAGGTGAAAGAGTAAAAGGTTCTAGGCTTATTTAATCTGGAGAAAAGTATGTATCAATTACAAGGTAGAATGTCCTGAAGTTAATGGTAACTAGTAATTATAAAAATTGAGTTAAAAACATTAAAAACATATTAGTAAGATTAAAAACAGAGGTAATGTGAAATGTTATGAATAAATGGTAACTGGAAAAAATGATCACTGTTATCATGGTGAGTTGAAAATGATTTTTTGGTCCTCAGTAAGAAGGGAGAAAAGTGGAATGAAGGAAAGGGAGAGCTGTTCAAATAATCAAATATCTGAGACAGAGGAAAGTTGAGGATGAGGATTGCTGAAGAGTTTCCATAGACCACCTCTCCAGAGAGGTATCCCAACACCAGACCTCGTAATATCTTAAACCCGCAGGCTTGTATTGGGGCCTTTGCTAGGTCTGAGATGGTAAAATATTAACTCAAGTAGCAAACTTTGAGACTGTCCAAATTAAAAAAGGACTTATGTACCTTATGTATGTGTCTCCCCAAGGGAAGGGTCCACATAGATTTATGAAAATGGAGCTTCCCAGAGGCATGTGTCTTTGAAGTTACAGGTGAAAATGAATCTTTTACCTTATCTATCACCAAAGGCCACTAACGCTAGTATGAGCTGAGAATGCAGGAAGAAAGTAGTACCCTGTGTTTGAAGTCTGTTTTTTTGTATGTAAGATGGGATGAATGAAGTGAGTTGTAATTAATCTCTATTTTTTTGTAATTAATCTCTTAATCAAAATTTCTCTCTTGTTGACTCTTTCACTTACTTGCTGTGGATCTTGCTTTATTTATTTATTTATTTATTTATTTATTTTTTTGCGGTACGCGGGCCTCTCACTGTTGTGGCCTCTCCCATTGCGGAGCACAGGCTCAGGACGTGCAGGCTCAGCGGCCATGGCTCACGGGCCCAGCCTCTCCGCGGCATGTGGGATCTTCCCGGACCGGGGCACGAACCCATGTCCCCTGCATCAGCAGGTGGACTCTCAACCACTGCGCCACCAGGGAAGCCCTGGATCTTGTTTTTAAATAACCCGTTGAGGGTATTCCCTGGAGGTCCAGTGGTTAGGACTCTGAGCTTCCACTGCCCGGGGCGTGGGTTTAATCCCTGCTTGGGGAACTAAGATCCCACAAGCAGCACAGCGTGGCCAAAAATATATATATATATATATATCCAATGGCACTCAGATACTAGTTAGATTAGAAGCATAATTTCCAGGAAAAGTGAGTGAACTGTAATGTAGAATTTCTTGATTACATGATGTGGAACACGCTGATATCTATATAATCTTTCTCAGAAATTATTAATAAAAGTTATTTATATCTGTTGTTGGGTGATGAGGTGAAAGACAGGTCTCCCTCAGTGATAGCAAGCTAGATTAATTGACTCCTATTTTTTTGTTTTTTTATTTTTTTCACAAAGGAATTTATGAGTTGGACATTGAAATAAGGAGGTATGAGATTGGAAAATAATAATGCTGAGTGGTTGTAGGTTATTTAGACTAGCCCCTTCTTTTTATAGAAAAGGAAACTGAGGTCTGGAGAGGTAAGTGACAGCATGTTGGTAAAGGAGAAGCTTTCTATTAGTTGGGTGTTCTTTCCACCCTTGTCTTTAGTTTGTACTCTGTAGTAATGGCACCTCTCAAAACTCAGTGTATGTTTTGTGGGTTTTTTTTTTTTTTTTTTTTTACTTATTGAGAACCAACTTTAAAGGATTGATTTTGATGACTTGACAGACTTCTGGTACATTTTTAGTTTATTTTAAAATAAGTCATGGAACAGCTCCCACATATGTGTCTAGCATGGCTTATTTACAGCATCCCTATTGCTCTATTTTTTCTATTTGTAAAGTAGGATGAAAAATATGTTAGTAACTTACTTTGATATATAAAAGACAGGTATTTTGGTTCCTAATTCTTGCTGATCTAAACAGCTGAGTAAAATGAACTCCCCTTTTATGTAGGGGCTTTGGGCCTACATTCTCATTTAAGGTAAAAATCCTGTGTAGTCAAAATTACCCATGAAAAAGTCATTTAGGAAGGCACCAGTTTGAAAACTGGTTAACTGACATATGGTGTTTCAATTCTCACAGCTAGTTTTTTCTTCAGCTGTTAGTATAGGTTACTTTTTTCTGGAATCATAATCGGTTATGTACTTTGGATTGACCAAGGAACACCAGATTTAGTCTCCGTTGCATGCTCACTCTGGGACAAGAATGTGAGGGCAAGCGTCCTGCCGCCATTATTTAGAGTATTTTTCTCTCTTGTTTTTCTTTTTTCTTGCAGCACAGATAGTTGAATTGTAATTAAATCCATATGTGATGTGATTCCACAGGGTGAATAATGGAGAAAGAAATTAGGTGTTGAGGAAAATCTGCTATTTCCCTAGGGTTATACTGGGTGTTTTATATCACACAAAACTAGCATAATTAAAGGGCTAAGTAATAAAGTTGGGATTATTGGGGCACTGTTGGTACTTTTTATAATTCTAGGTGGATATTCAGCTACTATCAGTGTTTCTTGTTTCTGTTTGTTTTGTTTTTGTTGTTTTGGCTGTGTTGTGTCTTTGTTGCTGCTCGCCGGCTTTCTCTAGTTGTGGCGAGTGGGGGCTACTCTTTGTTGTGGTGCGTGGGCTTCTCATTGCGGTGGCTTCTCTTGTTGTGGAGCACGGGCTCTAGGCGCACGGGCTTCAGTAGTTGTGGCACACGGGCTTAGTTGCTTCGTGACATGTGAGATCTTCCTGGACCAGGGCTCAAACCCGTGTCCCCTGCATTGGCAGGTGGATTCTTAACCACTGCGCCACCAGGGAAGCCCTTATATCAGTGTTTTTAAGAGTTAATGTCTCCTTACTGCTAGCAAGATTTGCTTTATTTAAAAACAACTCTGTAAGTTGTTAATGTTTTCCATGAAATTTAAAGTATTTGAACTTAAATATCACTCTGGGGATAGCACAGTAAGAAAACACCAGTCGTTAAAGAAATGTTATGGTGACTAAAGATTTAACAGTCATATGCCCTGGGAGAGGGCGTGTGTATTGGTTAAAATATGGCCTCAGAGCCATATACAAGTGATTTTGAATTCCAGCCTCATCACTTACTAGCTCTGTAGTCCCTTAACCCTATTTAGCTTCTTCATTGGCTGAATGGAGGTGATAAAACATAGAGAATTGTGAGGATAAGAGGCTCAGTAATTGGTAAATTACTATTATTTGTTAGTTTAATAACATTTAACATATTCAAAACAAGTCACATTCCTGTGTGTATCTGTGTGTCGTGAGAGAGTGTGTGTGTGGGTTGTGATTGAGGATTGCTTTTTCTCAACTGGAGCAGCAGGCAATAATGACATACTGTTTAATTCAGGCTTTTATAGCAAAAATACCATGATTTTGCATCTTTGGTAGTGACATCCTATAAACCTCAAGATGTTAATTTCATGGGTCTCTCATGTACATTTGATGTATGTTTTTTATTTTTATCTTGATGTCTCTGGGTGTGTTTGCAGTCTCTTTTTCCCCCATCCTCTGTGTTAATGTTACCTGTTGTCTCTCTCCCTGGCTGCATTACAAAATTTAAAAATATGTTTAGTTATGTTTATTTAATAGGATTTTATGTTCCCTTATTTTCATTTAGAAATTCTGGTTAGTGAAATGTGTCTACATCTTTTCTTTAAAAAGAAGTCTTGAGGGCTTCCCTGGTGGTGCAGTGGTTGAGAATCTGCCTGCTAATGCAGGGGACATGGGTTCGATCCCTGGTCTGGGAGGATTCCACATGCTGCGGAGGAACTAGGCCCGTGAGCCACAACTACTGAGCCTGCGCGTCTGGAGCCTCTGCTCTGCAACAAGAGAGGCCGCGATAGTGAGAGGCCCACGCACCGCGATGAAGAGTGGCCCCTGCTTGCCACAACTAGAGAAAGCCCTCGCACAGAAACGAAAACCCAACACAGCAAAAATAAATTAATAAACTCCTACCCCCAACATCTTTTAAAAAAAAAAAGAAATCTTGAAATTTTGTTTTACTTCTCTGGCCTTTGGATTGATTAAATGTAGTCACTGGTTCTTCGTAGACCAAATATTTTTTCCTTATTGTTTTCCCAAGCACCTGAGATGGAGTTCTTACTTACATGCTAATTATCATAATGTAATTCAGTTTACTAAGTGAAATGTAAAGTACTGCAGGCAAATAGCCTGAGTAGCACTTAATTACTTGAAAGACTAGTCTAGCAAATTGTTAGTTAAAATAGATTTTTATTCCATGGGTCCTATATAAAAATATACTTTTTATAGTTATCACCACTGTCTTAGAGTTAGTTGGTGAATAATTTTGAGCTAATCTACAGTTGTTTTCTGTTCAGTTTTTGGTGAGAAGAGTAGAAAAACTGCTTAATTTTGTCAGGCTCAAAAGCATCTTAATGTGTGTTTTCCCAAAATCCTTTCTAATCTCTGGTGCAGCCCATACATTTCCCCATGTTACTTTAAAAGTTGTGGCAATTACCAATTGTTGTAATGCATAAGAGTTGTGAGTTTTATAGGCAGTAAGGAAGGAGGCTGGGTCAGGGCCTCTTCGTTGAGCCCTAAGATTGTGTTGGCATATCTAACTATTGGATACTTTTTTAGTTCCTGTCTGTGCCCAGCACAGGGCTAGATGCTGGGTATATGTTGATGAGTGAGTTCTGCCTTCTTGGAGGTAAACAGTCTAGCAAGCGAACACAGAACTACTGCTTTGCACACCATTCACATTGTATTCTTCGGGAATGTGGCCCCTTGGCACGTCCTTGGGTCTCTTTCAGTTGAGAAAAGTTCAGAATCTCCATCACGTACAAGTTAATCCATATCTTTATCAAACAGGGTCTTTCATCATAATTTGATTCTGTTCCATCTTTTTTAGCTCCATTTCCAGCCATTCCCCAGAGGCCATCCTGTGCTCCAGCTAGTTCAAGTAACTTGTATTCCTGACATTTTCTGGGATTTCTCACCTTAGCACTTGTGCATATGGTAATTCCTCTACTTGGATTCCATCTCTCTCTTATTTCCCCTCTTTTTACTGCTTGTTTGCTTGATGAACTTCACACCCATCAGGTCTTAGATCAAGGGAGAGTTCTTCTCTGAAGACTGTTCTGTCCCTTGCCTGCCTCTGCCTCCCTCCCTGTGCCTCTCCGTGCTCCCAGTGCTCGCATGATACTTAATTTACTGCAGTGTGCAACTGCTTTGATATGTTTGCTTACTTGTCTAGCCTAGGTTTGGCTTCTTGAGGTTAGAAATTTAATCTTTGTAATCTCCAACATTTAGCACGTACTTGGCACGTGTAGACAATGACATTCTAACAAATGATTTTTTTATGAAATAGGAAGTAGTGATAGACCATACTGATTCTTTCTAGAATGCTAATTTAATATTTACAGATTTATTTTGAAATATTAAGGGTACTTGGGCAACATCTTGGTTTTCTCAATTAATTTGCCTTTTCCTAAATCAAACAATGCTCTAGGGTTGGATTTTAAGATATTACTTGGTTAGGATAGAGGCACTGTTTTAAGTTCATTGGTGAGACTTTCTGTCCATAATAATGAAAAACTGACCATCACTGGTCTCTAAAACAAATAAAACTTTTCAACCCCAAAATAATGGGTGATCCGTAGGATTGCCATAGCACCAGCTCCATCTGTCTCTGCCAGTAGTGCCTACTGCTGCTCCTGGGCAGCAGGGAGACTCAGTCAGGAGGACTCCCAGATTTTTATGGGCCAGCCTCTCTGAGTGGTAGAACTGTAATGCCCACTCCCTGTATCTCCTTCATGCTTAAAGAAAAAATATTTTGGGGACTTCCCTGGCTGTCCAGTGGTTAGGACTCCACGCTTCCACTGCAGGGGGTGCAGAGGTTCAACCCCTGGTCAGGGAGCTAAGATCCTGCATGCCTCATGGTGCAGCCCCCCAAAAATAAATAAATAAATAAATAAATTGTTGCCTAGAGATTCATCTTAGATTTGCCAGCTTTGAGAGGCTGTAACCCATTTATGTATTAACTTCTGAACAGAATAACTCTTGATGAACTGGACGAGGAAGTAGTTGATACTGGTGAGCATAGTCTTGTGGCGGTGGTTGTATAGGGTTAGGTGAGGTCACTAAGGGCCTGGGGAGAGGGTATTGGGAGAGTCAGGAAAGGGAAAGGGGCATAGGGATGAGACGTGGGAGCAGGGCAAAAACAAAATTTACTTTGTTGTGAAATTTTGCCCAGAAAAAGGAAAGATTTTACCCCTTCTTCACACTCACCTCCTGTCTTGCCCTGTCTGATTCAGTCAGCTGTGTTGCTGGTTGCTGGCCTGCTTCCCAACTTTAAGTCTGTTTTTAGTCTGTAAGCCCAATATTGTGAGACAAGTGCTGACTGCTCTGACACGTGTAGAGGAGGGACAGAGGTGGGCCAAGTCTGCTGCGGGGCGGAAGGGACAAGCAAAGCTTAGCAGAGAAGATAACTGACCAGGGGCTGGAAGGACCAGCAGGAGCTCTTCAGCCAGCCTAAGTTAGGGAGTGGCATTCTTAGCAGAAGGAATGATGTATATAAAAGAATGGAATCAGGAATCAGTAGGGCTCTTTGAGGAACTGCAAGTTGTGTTCTGTATAGCTGGGAAGTAAGGTTTGTAGGAGGTGAATAATAACCAGTGATGAATGGAAGGTGGTGTTGACAACTAGGCAGGGCCAGGTTCTGAAGGATTTTATGTGTCTCCCAATTAGTTGTGACTTTGTCCTTGGAGCCCAATTGGGTCTCTCTTTTGCCCCAGTTTCCCATGGTAGGCAAACACATAATAGTATTGTGTGTTGTAAGACTTTCCAAAGTCTTGCTGGTAAGAGGGCTACTTAACTTTGTTTAATGCAGTACTTTTCTTCAATTTATATGAGCAGTCAGTGCCTTTAAATTTTTTTTATTTTGGAGGGGCTTGTACCAGTTGGGAAATGCTGCTGCAGACAATAGGAAGCTCTTGAAATTTTAAGCAGAGAGAAACGATCACATCAGGTTCATATACTGACTAGAATGAGGGAGACTGGAGAGGGGATCGGGACCCAAGGTGAGGCATGCCAGTGCAGATAGGGTGGGGTGAGGTGGGCTTGAGAAAGGTAGGAATGATAAGACTTAGTGCCCAGATGGATGTAGAAGGTGTGGGATAGGAAGGAGTCTAGGATGACTTCCAATTTCCTGGCATGGCTTTTTAGGCAAGTCCTATTCGTTAAAGGAGTAGAGGGAATTGGTAGTGGCAGCAGCAGGTGGGAGGGCAGGTTTTTGGAAGAAAGTTGAAACAAGCCATTTGAATTTAGCTGTCTGCAAACATGGACCGTAGATGTTTGAATCCGTGCGTCTGGATCTCCTGAGAGAGCAGTGCTGACAATACTGATTGGTTGTTGCCACTGTAGATGGGCCAGTGGTGCCACCCTTTGCCCATGATATTGTTACAGAGAGAGAAGCATGGAGGAATTAATAGTTAAGAAGTAGTCAGAGGGGGGCTTCCCTGGTGGCGCAGCGGTTGAGAGTCCGCCTGCCGATGCAGGGGACACGGGGTCGTGCCCGGGTCCGGGAGGATCCCACATGCCGCGGAGCGGCTGGGCCCGTGAGCCATGGCCGCTGAGCCTGCGCGTCCGGAGCCTGTGCTCCGCAGCGGGAGAGGCCACAGCAGTGAGAGGCCCGCGTACCACAAAAAAAAAAAAAAAAAAAAAGAAGTAGTCAGAGGAAGTAGAGGCTTGGTAACCTGGCTACCTGCCTCAACACCCAGGCTAGTGTAATATGAAGTAGAATTCAGCAACATTGTGAGAGGTAAAAAGGTCATTCGTGGGCTGTCTTAGGAACCTACGCTGTTTACCGTATGAAAGCGTGTATTTCAAGTACATGCTGCTCTCAAATGAATTTTTGGAAAATGAATGGTGCTGTCTACATTAATTTGTTGGTAAGGCTTTTCGATATAAAGTCACCCCGTGCTTGGCTTTCTAGGGAAAGTGAAAAATGCTAATCTTAGTTAAGTGAAGATTATTATTTTTTCCTGTTTTTAAGACAGTATTGATTGAAAACTGGTAAATCGATAATATTTTGTAAACTAAAAATCACTTTACAAATATCAGTCACTATTATTACGGTTGACATAGTACCCAAATACATTGATTTTTTTTTTAATCCTGAATAGTGGATTATAGAATGACCATAGGAAATGAGGAAGTTTAGATTTCTGTGATGGTTGTACCATGAGTAAGGCCGTTATCCTCTTCAATAGCAATTTAAAGTTCTGTATTATTGAAATATTTGCTGAATGAAGATTTTAGGGCCTTTTATACTTCCTTTCTATGCTGGATCAGCATGAGTAGGTTTAAAATTGGGGGAAAAGGAGTCAAGTGGAAAAAAATTCACGTAATTGAAAAAAGCTGATCCAAGTGCCTATCAGTTGTAGTTGGAAATTTGCAGGATTGTACTTTTTGTACAGAATGGTTGCCTGGTGATTTTGTGCTTCTTTGAGGTTGAGCCTTTATAATGTGTGGAAAAATGAAATGTGAACCGTACTGTAGTATAGATCATGAGTAAAACTAATTTTGTTTTCTTGTAAGCATAATACAATAATCCTGAAGTGACATATGCTGAGTTAGTGAAGAAAAATTATTTTGGAGTTTGTTGTTATAAGAAAAATGAACATATCTGTAGTCTATGTGTGACTCCTTAACATACTGAAGATTTAGAAGTATAATTCTCCGGAAAGTTCTTCTGTTCTTCCCTCTTTTTTTTTTTTCCTTCTCTACCTTTCCCTATCCCCCCACCCCTTCTGATCCTAGTTCTTCCTTTCCACTCTGCTGCTCTATTTTGATACTTTTCTGTGAAAATGATTACTTTTTGTTTCAATATGCAACTACAGTGTAATCTTTTTGAATATTTTTAATAATCAATTTAAACTCAGCATTGTACTGCCAATAATGCACTTTACTCAACTGAAATGGCAGTGCCATAAACAGTTGACACCAGCTTTGAGTGTGTGCATGCATTGATCACTGCATCACCATGGTTACCTGTCAACTGCAGCAGTAAGGTTTCATCTATAAGTTACATCCCAATTTTAACTACGCTAAAATGTGGAAAATACGAGTCTTAGAATTAATGAATGTTTAGATTTCAAAGACTATCTTTTAAATGGCTGATTGAAATGTCAAACAAGTTATTAGGGATTGGATTAATAGCATTACATTTTAGAAGAAATAGTCACTAATTTGCATTAAAATGGAAGAAACATTCATGTATATATTGCTTAACAAAAACCCTTACCTTACCTCTGAAAAGTGTAACTTTTTTTTAGTTGAAGTATAGTTGATGTACAATATTATATGTTACAGATGTACAATATGGTGATTCAATATAGTGATTATACTTCATTTATAGTTATTTTAAAATATTGGCTATATTCCCCATGTTATACAATATACCCTTGCAACTTACTTTATACGTAATAATTTGTACCTCTTAATCCCTTACCCCTAAAAGTGTAACTTTTAGTTTGGGGACTTAGGCACAAACAATTTGGTTTATTTATACAGTTGTTATTAGACCTGTTTTAATAAATGAATGAATGAATGAATGAATGAATGAATAAATAAATAAATAAATAAGGCTGCGTTGGGTCTTAGTTGCAGCACGCGGGATCTTTGTTGCGGTGCACGGGCTTTTCGTTGTGGCACGTGGGCTCCAGAGCACACGGGCTCAGTAGTTGTGGCACATGGGCTCTCTAGTTGTGGCTCGTGGGCTTAGTTGCCCTGCGGCATGTGGGATCTTAGTTCCTTGACCAGGGATCGAAACCCGTGTCCCCTGCATTGGAAGGTGGATTCTTAACCACTGGGCCCTGTTATTAGAACTCTTGATTTGTCAATTGCTATTGTATTAAATGCCCATGGCACACAATTTCTTTTGTGCGTGTTTTAAAATACTCTCATTTGTTTCATCTAGGCTTGTTTGTTTGTAGGTACCCACTTTCACCCCTAAAGAGAAAGAAAAAGCACAAAACTTTTATAGTCTATTTCGTAAGTCTAACAATGCAGAGAGGAATTTGAAGAAACTGTTAGTGGTAACATACATGTATAGGGACATGTGACATGGATTTCTAATTGGGATTGTTGGATCAAAGTATGTAGGAGGTTTAAATTTTTGTATACTGTCAGTTGGTTTTCCAAAAAGCTAGTACAGGTGCACTCTTAACAGCAGTGTATAAAGGTGCTCTTTTTTTGTGTGTGTGCCAATTTAATAGGCAAATAATGCTTTATCACGTAATTTCATACTTTACCTCATCTTGTTTTCTAATAGGATCATGTGCTCTTTAATTGTTACTGTTTTCCCCCTCCCTGGTTCTACAGCATTGTAAGATCCCTAAATTCTAGTTTCAGACGATTGTGAATTTGGCAGTAATCTTTATAAAGGGAATAATATACCTGCCTTTCCCTCCCATTATCATATGTTTTATGTTTATTGTCATGTCTTATTTTTCCATTGAGACACATGAAATAGAAGTTCTATTATAGGCAACTCCTACTTTTATTAGTATTTCCATTGGTACTAAAAAAACTATATAAAATTTCTTACCTTTAATCATTCTTGATCAGTGATTGCCTTGCTAAGGCTTGTGAAAACTGTCAGCCTCTTTTCTTACCAATGTTGGAACGTCACCTAGTGGTGAAAGAGTGCAAGAGAAGGCTGTATACACAGGCGATACTTGTGTAGCTCAGAAACTTTCATGGTTGGAATAAATCATGAGTTATTGGGTTGGCCAAAAAGTTCGTACGGGTTTTCCGTAAAATGTTGCAGAAAAACCCAAACAAACTTCGGCCGACCCAATATTACAACCGTCTCATTTTAGTGGAGAAGTTGAAACCAAGATGGGTGAAGGAACTTGCAAAATAGTTCATGTTGAATTAATTGACATTTAAGAACAAGTTGAAGCTGATTCTTGAGTTGTGTACTCTTTTCATTTGTTTTTGTTTCTTTTTGTATTTTGGGATAAAGTTTTATATCTCCTACTGTTCCTAATATAGTAGTGAACATGTCATATATGCTCACTTAATACTTATAGTTGAATTAGTTTGATAAAATAATTTAGAATTTGCCGTTGCTTTTGCTGTATCACTGGCTAGTACTTTTCCTCAGTGGAGCCAAAATATGGAGGAGACAGAAAAATAAAAATAGCTAACTGTAGCTTTCTTGAAATATGCTTGTTAAAGGAGCCTTCAAAATGGCTACTTTACCTTGTCTGGGGTAAAATAACAATAAGAGTACATCCAGGCAAAGAGAGTAGAATGGTCTGATAGAGACCATCTGGAGGGTCCTACAAGTTCAGGCCCACAGTTGGCCATGTGTGGTAGAATTAGAATTCTGTACATAGGCTCAGTCTTCTTTCTTTCCTTTCTTTCTTTAACTATTTAAAAATATTATTGCACATAGATGGTGAAAGCATTCAAAGAGCACGGAAGTCTCCCTCATTCCCATCCTGACACACTGTTACCCCTGATAGTTACATCACCAATTTACAGATATATTCATTCTTTGGTTGTCTTAGGGGTGGGTGCCAGTTTTCTTTTGAGGCCTTTTTGGTTCTGCCAGTTTTGAATATTCACTCTTTCGGACTGGTCTTATCATAGTGAGCCTTTCTACTGCTTTCAGTTGTCTGCTGTAGCATTTTCCATAATAGATGGTAAGATTTTGAAATCAATCTAGCAGTTATAATACTTTCATAACTTTCAGCCCTTGAGTATGGAGTTTTAGAAAGTCACATACATGAGGAAGGTTTAAGGGGAAGTATAAAAGTTTTAAGATCAAAGTAACTTGAATAAATGAAAAAAAATCTCTCATTCATATTAAGTAGACAAACTTAATTATGCAAACTTAATTATGCTGTATATAAATTATATATTTTACTCATTTCCTTTTTTTAATAATGAGAATAAAGCATAGATACCATTTGTCAGTCCAAAGGTACCTTCTCCCAGTTTTTACTGATTAAATACTATACAATTGACTGTAATACTCAAAGCCATTATTTTGTCTAATGATAGTCTTACCACGTGGGGTTTCTCTGAATAAATGGGTTGATTTCTTTCTTTAAATAGTGTATATAATAAAAGTGATAAAAATGTATGCACGTATGTTATAGTGCAGGTTAAGTTATGACTCGTAATGTTCTTGAATTGACCCTAAGACAGAAAATTGCATTATCTTTCCTAATTATAACTTATTTTGTTACAGCTATCACATTGTTTTATAACTTACAAAAAAAATAATTATACAAAGACTGCCTTTTACAAATGTAAATACAGTTTTAGTTTGGTGTATATTGGATACAATGGTCTTCCTTAAGCCTAAACACAGAAACAAAAGCATGTATTATAAGAGAAAGTTCAAGATGGGAAGTGATAAAATGGGTATTGAGTAGAGCTTTGTTAAGATTTAGCTGGTATCCTCGTAAAATTTCCATGTATTCATTAAATTATATTATGTCATTCTTATTGTTAGGAGCTGACTTGAAGTGTTAAGTTTTGCCCTCATAAAGTTGTCACAATTTGGTTACTGTTGTTGGGAGATTGAGATTTTGTCATTCTTTTTACACAAATATTTGTGTAGATACTAAAATTAAGCTTGGACAGTGAGTAGAGTTAGGATTTTATATTAATAGGGCATGTTTCAGTTGTAAAGGTAGAACTGCTTTTGAATTGCAGAAGGTCATCTTAATTGCTGTAGATGCTACAAATTTGACAATGAAATAATATTGATTGAAATATTGATGAACTAATACAGAATGCTGGCTTTGCTGTTTATACTTCAGAATCTTTAAAACACCCTTTGCTTTGTGGTTCTGAAAGGTGTGTTTATCAAATCTTTATTTAACATGTATAGGTATGTTTAATTCTCAGGAAAAAAACCTAGAACTACAAAATAAAGTGGGATGATTCATTTTGTTTTTCAACAATACAAGGTGGCCCAAAATTTTTAGTGTAGTTTTAATTTTTAAAACTTAAGAAGTACATGTTCCAAACTTATAAAAAATATCATTTGAGAATTTTTAATACTTATTTAGTTTTGCAAATATTGAATAGTACATTTTAAATTTTATTTATTTGTTTGTTTTTGTGGTACACGGGCTTCTCACTTTTGTGGCCTCTGCCGTTGCGGAGCACAGGCTCTGGACACGCAGGCCCAGCGGCCATGGCTCACGGGCCTAGCCGCTCCACGTCATGTGGGATCTTCCCGGACCGGGGCACGAACTCGTGTCCCCTGCATCGGCAGGCGGACTCTCAACCACTGCACCACCAGGGAAGCCCTAATTTTATTTTTTTAACTTCAGTTTCCCTGAAGTTGGCAAATACCAACAGAAGTAAAAAATTAAATTAAAAATATTTATTCAGAATTTACTTTGCTTGAGGTTTTACTTGAGTGGCAGATCATTCATTCCCTAATTCACCTCGTAAAATTACCTACTTTGGAAATCTAAGCACATACATTGAGTATCCTCAAAGAAAACCCTCCACATATAATACTATAATATTGTTACAGCTAATGCGAAACTCAGGTTTGAAGCAAAGATGCCTTAGGTGTGGGGATTCTATGCTTGTTAAGTCTAGCTCATCTTGTTTTAGGAAATGAGATCTGACTCTTAACCCTAGATTTAAGACTATACCTTAAATGGTTCTTAGTAATTACATAATGTGAAAAAATGAGTTAACTTTCACAAAAATTAGCATTAGATTTTGTGTGATTTACTCCTGATAGCTTCACTTTGTCCTGTGCTGCTGTTATTACTTACACAAAAAAATCAGGTTCATTGTAAATGCAAGGAAGGGTTTGGTTAAGCACAATAGCCTATAAGCTGCTTGCTACTTAGATAACATCAAGGCTCAGTCATGCACCGTGGAATTGGGACTTCAGTATGCTAGCTAGATATGATTTATTCAAGTAATAGGAGCTCTGCAGTGGCAGTCAGATGGCAGAAGGTATGTCTTCTGAAAACCCATTTAAAATCGGAGCATTAAAAAATCCTAAATTTTAATGTCTTAGTCATTTTGAAAACAGTTCAAAAAGAACCCAAACAAGTATGTGGCAGAAAATTGTCTTTTGAATGGATTTTTATGCTTAGTTTCATTTTATTTTTGTTATTAAGAGCCGGCTTTTGAAAGCTCTGCTAATATCAACAGTTGGAAGGAATGATGATACAGTGCTATTGGTAAGAAAAATTTCTTTGTTTTTTATGATCTAGAAATTGACTTGATTAAAAAGCACACGCCCTCAAGCAAACCACCGGAAGTTATACTTCTGTAAGTTAAATGGATTTTAGAAGTTTGATATTAATGTTTTAAATATCTAATTGAGTAAATGGTAGAATAGTATTTAATATGTATTTTCATCTTGATAAGTAATATATTTTGAAATATGTTATATAGATTTTTATCTTCATGATGTCATAAAAATGTTAAGGGGTTTCTATATGTACATGTTTTTAAAATTTATACATTTATGGTATGTATATGTTTTAAATGTAAGCTGTTGCACTTGTCTCACTGGGCTTTACTAAAAGTTTATGTGAAGAGTGAATTCTTAGTAATTTCCTATGAAGTATAATATGTTTATAGAGAATAATAATTGGTGACTTTTAGAGCAACTTTTAATTTGAATTACTTAAATTATTTTTAATATTTCATCTTTGGTAAAATTTGGTAAGACTTAAGAACTTTGCCTTAAAAAGTAGAACTTTGCCTTAAAAAGTAAGTTAAATTTCAGAGAAATAACACTTATAAAAAGAGTAATGAGATAATATGGTCAAGAATTGTATTTAGAAAAGTATGAACATAGATTGTTGTAGGCAGTGCACCATGTGTAATGGCTCATTTAAAAATAATTTGAGTATTTTTTTTGCTGTGGTCAGTTTTTACCTGTAGAAGATGAGATAAAAATATAGTTATCTTGGACTAATTTGAACTCTGTCAAGAGATATTTGGGGAAAATATTTAAAATAGTTATGAGCATATGGAATTAAGGAAAACATTGTATTTTAATGGTAGTTCTTTTTCTAAAATTATGAAAAGCATGCTTATTTATCTGCAAATATATTCTACATTGAAAACTTAGAATTTACAGAAGTGGGGAAGTACATCTATATTTCTAGGCAATGGATGAAAGACAAGAGTGAAGAAGAGTTAGATTCAAAACCCAGGGGTAAGAGTTTATGGATAATACCTGAACATAATAGGTTGAATCAGTAGATTTGGGACTCAAGAGTCCTCAAGATTCATATCCCTTCGTGCCAGGAATGACTATCCTCTGAAATTTTTCTTTTATTTTCACTTCAGATGGGTGAATTTTTTTTTTTAATTCAAGTATAGTTGATTTACAGTGTTGGGTTAATTTCTGCTGTATAACAAAGTGATTCAATTGTACATATATATATATATACACATTCTTTTTCATATTTTTTCCATTTTGGTTTATCACAGGATATTGAATATAGTTCCCTGTGCTATGCAGTAGGACCTTGTTTATCCATTCTATATATGATAGTTTGCATCTGCTAATCCCAAACTCCCAATCCATCCCTCCCGCACACCCCCTGCCCCTTGGCAACCACAAGTCCATTCACTATGTCTCTGAATCTGTTTCATAGATGAGTTCATTTGTGCCATATTTTAGCAAATGGATGGCTTTTATTTAAGAAAACTTCCATTATGGACAATTTATACATATTAAAGAGTAGAAAGATGAGTATAATGAACTCTCATGGACCATCACTCAGCTTTTTTTTTCTTTTTTTAATTTTAATTTTTTTTCATCACTCAGCTTTTAAGTCAGCTTTATCAGTTATCAACTCACAGCCATCCCCTGACTAATAAAGATTTTTTTTTTACGTTTTAAGTTTTTTTATTGGGAAGTAAGTTCAAACCTGCAGAAAAGTTGGTTTGTTTGTGTAAAGTTGTTTGTTGGTTCCTTGATTATTCTTCTCATATCTGCATAATCTATAGTGATGTCTCCTGTTCTATTCCTGATATTGATAA
Organism: Mesoplodon bidens; assembly: GCF_964165515.1. NCBI lineage: Eukaryota > Metazoa > Chordata > Mammalia > Artiodactyla > Ziphiidae > Mesoplodon > Mesoplodon bidens. Next base: position 109,205,616 of record NC_138161.1, on the reverse strand, counting down.
TTTTTGCCCCCCCCCTTTGAGTTTAACTAGAAATGATCAATGTTATTAATGTCAAAGAACCAGATTTTGGTTTCATTGATGTTTTTCATCATTTTTCTGTTTTTTAAAATTTCATTTATTTCTTCTCTGAATTTTAGTCTTTCCCTTAAGTGCCTACACTCGGTATAACTTGCTGTTCTTTTCCTACTTTCTTAAGAGCATTATAAGAGTGTACTTTCATTTCTCCATGTTCTTTGTGCTGTTGCTGTGTATAGTTACCCACTTAGTTACCATTTCTGGTGCTCATCAATCCTTTGCGGAGATCCTTATTACCATCAGTTATCTTTTTTCCCCCATCTGAGGAATTCCCTTAACAATTTTTTTTTTTTTTGGTTCACTGCTGGTGAATTTTCCCCAGCTTTTGTATCTGAAAAAGACTTTTATTTCACCTTTGATTTGGGAAGATATTTTTGCTGGGTATAGAATTCTCAGAATCGTTTCTTTTTCTCAGTACTTCAGAGATGTTGCCCTGCTGTCTTTTCGTCTGCATTGTTTTTAGCAAGAAATTTGATGTCATTTTTATTTATTTTCCTTTGTATGTGACATGTCTTTTTTCTCTGGCTTCTTTCAAGATATATATATATATATATATATACACACACACATATATATATATACACACACATATATATACATAATATACATATATATATATACACACGTGTGTGTGTGTATATATATATATAAAACCCATTTTTCATCATGGGTTTTGATGATGGTATGCCTTGGTTTAATTTCTTATGTTCTTTGGTTAGTGTTAGTTGGACTTCTTGGGTCAGTGGGTTTATAGTTTTTCATCTAATCTGGAAATTTGGGGGCCATTATAGAATTACATATTTTTTGTTCCCTCCTGCCTTACATGTATATCAGAGTGCTTGAGATGTCACACAGCTTACTGATGCTGTTATGTTAGCTTTTTTTCCCCTCTAGTCTTTTTTCTCTCCATTTTTCATTTTGGATATTTCTATTACTATGTCTTCAAGTTCATTGATTTTTTTTTTTTGGTAATATCGAATCTACTGTTAATCCCATCTAGTGTGTTTTTCATGTCAGACATTGTACTTTTTATTTTATGTTCGATTTGGTTCTTTTTTATATTTTTCATGTCTCTGCTTCACATGATCAGTCTTTCCTCTTGCTTTTTGAACATATGAACTATAGTTGCTTTTTGAACATAAGAACTATAGTGGGGACAGTGTCAGGGCAGAGTTCCTTTGCAGTTATTTTAATTTCCTTGTCTACCAGTTCTATTATCTCTGTCAATTCTAGGTCCTCTTCTGTCCATTGATTTTTCTCATTGTGGGTCATATTTCCTTGCTTCTTTGCAAGCCTGTTAAGTTTTAATTGGATACCAGACATTGTAACTAGATATTTTGTATTCCTATAGATCTCCTTGGACTGTGTTCTGTGAAGCAGTTAAGTTACTTGGAAACAATTTTATTCTTTTAAGTCTTAAAAGTTTTGTTAGGCAGGATCAGAGTAGCTTTTAGTTTCAGGTTAATTTGAACCCACTACTGAAGCAGAATCCTCTGAGTACTCCGCCTGATTTCATGCAGCTAATGAGGTTTTCCCACTGATTGGTGGGAACAGGTGCTCTTCCCAGCCCTGTGTGAGCCCTGATGCATTTTTCTCCTTAAACCTTTTGGGTAGATTTTCCCCTGGTCTTGGTAGTTTCCTCACACACAAGTGCTGATCGGTATTCAGCTGAAGACTTGAGAAGGGACCACTTTGCAGATTTTCAGTGTTCCTTCTCTGTACATATCTCTTCTCTGGTAATCTGCCCTGCAAACCCAGTCACTTTGGTGCCTCCCCAGACTGCCAGCTTCATCTCTTCAACTCAGGAAGATTGCTGGGCTCCCCCTGGGATTCCTGTCCTACATTTTTTTTTTGCATCCTGTAAATTATTCAGTTTGTAAACTGGGACAATTGTAGAGCTCACCCATTTTTGTATCAGTTTCCTTCATTGACGTCCAGTTCCTTGAAGACTATATAGTTTTATATATTTTATTCATTTTGTTGTTTTAGTTAGGAGAGCTAGTCTTGGTTGGAAGCAGAAGTCTCTCCATTTAAGAATTTGAAGAGGTTCCTCCCCTCGAGAAACATATTTTAGGTGGTGTTGGGAAATGGGGATCAGAATTATATGTTTTGGTTGTTAAGAATGACTGGTAAATCCTGAGTGATGATCCTGAGACACAGTCCATAACTTAAGGAAGAACCACGGGTTAAAGGTTAAGAACCCCAGACTGGATTCTTTAGTGGGGACAGTGTCAGGGCAGAGTTCCTTTGCCTTATTACCCTTTGAAGGTAGGCACGTGCACATTTGAAACCTTGCAGGATTGGACTAAACCTTACAGGTTCAGGCAACAACAGCTGATCTCTTCTACAGGGAAAGAGGTTGGACTTGCTCATTCTCCCCAAAGTCTATAGCAGCAGGTGTATAGCCCTTGAGCATAACTGCGGCCTCAAGTTGTATTGGTTTGATGGAACAGCCTTACAATGGTGGGATGACTCTAGTCCTATACTTTTCAGGGCTGTAACAGTACCCTAGACTGAGAAGAAATTGTTACTAAATTGCCTAAAAGGTTTTGTATGATAATGTGTCTTGTTTTCCTCTGAGAAACAAGATACCTCTGAGGCTTCTTTTCCAAGATGGCACTGAGTCCAATAGAGAGAGAGAGAGAGAGAGAGAGAGAGAGCGAGCGCGCACGCGCGCGTGTGCGTGCGTGCGCGCGCGCGTGTGTGTGTGTGTTTTTTCAAACTTTTGCATTTTATTTCTGTGGAAAGCCCTGACTCTACCTAGCCCTAACCCCGTCTTCAGGGCTACCAGAAGGTAGAGAAACTTTGAGTGCCCATTCAGGAGGCATCAGTATTGTTTATTGGTCATTTTGTTGATGGCATAAATCAGGAGAGTTCAGTAGCCTTATGGGGGGGGGATTAACTTGAAATCCTCCAGTTGGTTTTAGTTTGCTATTAATTCATATCATGTAAACCTTACATGTGGCTATTGCTGTCTTAGCACAAATTCTTTATCAGGTCATTCATTCAGGAGGTATTTTTTGATTGCCTACCATGTGTCAGACTTGTGCTTGCTATACACCGTATAGATGAGTGGAGGTATGGCATCCGTAATGAGGCAGGTAATATTCCCACTGTGTTCTGCAGAGATCAGCCTAGTCTAAAGCAGTGGCTCTCAAACTCTTTGGGCTCAGGGCTCAGACCCTTTTACATTCTTGAAAACTGTTGTGAACCCTAAGGAGCTTTTGTTTATGTGTGTTATACCTGTTATCGCCACATTAGTTTTTATAGATCTTTAAGAATATTAATTTAATAGAACAGTTATAGATACTACATGTTAAGTACATATTTTCCAAAAATATATATATTTTCCAGAAGCAAAAAAAAAACCAAAACGAGAAAACCGGCATTGTTTTACATTTTGCAACTCTCTTTAATGTGTGGCTGAATGTCTAATATTTGAATTTAATCTGTTTTTTAATACAGGAAAAAGATTTTTGTCAGTGGGCTCAATGAATTTTTTCCTACACAAGCATTATGGGTGGTCAGGAACAATAAGATTGCTCAGTGGACTTGGCATCAGAATGAGTTAGTCAGTTGAGTGGTCTCCGGTAGAGGTACACTTGCCTTAGAGATTAACCCAGCAATTGCCATACATGTGATAGGTGCTCAGTAGATGAGTCTGGGGAATGAAAAAGGAAGAGTCTGTAGTAATAGTTTCTCTCAGAATTTAAACGGCTTTGTAGCAAGGCTAGTGCTAGTATAAATTAATTAATGAAATATGCCAAGTTTTGTGATAGCAGTAAGCCAGGCAGTTTCAAGAACTGGCACACCATTGAAAATGTCATGAGAATTAGCACTTTAGTGACTACTTAAATATCAGTTAAACTTGTATCAAAACAAGAAATCTAGTAGTATGAAGTTAGTATCAGATATAGTCTACCAAGATACAAGATAATGTTCTAATATTTGTTCCTCTTTCCCTCAGTTATCTTCAATTGTTCTGAAGCACAAGACCTTTCCAACCACTGTAGATATGGACAAAGAAGAAAGAAAGACTATCAACCAGGGTCAAGAAGATGAAATGGTAACCAGCTTTTATAATATACTTATAAAGTATGAAGAATTTATATTTCTAGGGAAGTAGAAAAGTATATTTAAAAAACTGCTAAATTGGGCTTCCCTGGTGGCGCAGTGGTTGAGAGTCCGCCTGCCGATGCAGGGGATACGGGTTCGTGCCCCGGTCTGGGAGGATCCCATATGCCGCGGAGCGGCTGGGCCCGTGAGCCATGGCCGCTGAGCCTGCGCGTCCGGAGCCTGTGCTCCGCAAGGGGAGAGGCCACAACAGTGAGAGGCCCGCCTACCGCAAAAAAAAAAAAAAAAAAAAAACCTGCTAAACTAAAATACAATAAAACAACAGCTAAACCAGTGTGCTGTCGTCTGACTGTGTTTTTGAGTTGGGATTATGTAACACCTCTGGTTCCAGTATAGTTCCTGATTCACTTGTGAACTGTTAAAACTTAGAGGAAAGAGATATGTGTTTTCATTTGATAATTTAAGAAGTTACATTAGCTAATGTTTAAATATATCCCAAATGCAAAATTTCTAATTTTCCATTTATAAAAAATGTTTAAAGTCAGCTTAATAAAACTCAAGTCTTTGTTGGTGGTATGTGGGGGGAAAGATAGGGTTGTCACTTTGAAATTTACCTCTCATGTCACTTGATGTGTAATCACTATGTCCATGCAGGAGATTTATGGCTATAATTTGTGTCGCTGGAAGCTTGCCATAGTTTCTCTCGGAGTGGTGTGTACTGGCGGCTTTCTTCTCCTGCTCCTCTATTGGATGCCCGAGTGGCGGGTAAAGGCAACCTGTATTAGAGCTGCAGTTAAAGACTGTGAAGTGGTGCTGCTGAGGACTACTGTAAGTCCACGTGTGTACTTGTAGCTGATTATTTGAGAAGTAAAATAATGTCTTTGTGTGTATTCAAAATAAAATACGAAGAGAACATCACTGCTAGGATACAATGAGGAATACTAATCCTAGTATTTCTAAAGCATCTGTGTTTGAAGTGACTATTATCCCAGTGATTAGACTTTAAAGGAATCTTAAAAATGATCACATCTACGCTTGTTTATAGTTCTTGATGCACTGAGAGATTGGATCAGTGGTTGGTCTATCAAACTCACTTGACAGGACTGTATCCCAGATCTTATCTACTGTGCAGTGCTGTTGCACCCTAGGATTTGTTTTAAAATCCTAATTGGAAGCATTTTATGAGGCTTTAATATCTAGTCTCAGTATATAGTTGGATAAATTAAGAAATTATGATCTTTTATGAGATCCTCTCAGTGAAGTATGACATATAAAATGGTGAGCAGTTGAAAGCACTTCCTTTTTGAATGTATGCATCTTCGTATTTCGAAATGGTTTAACATTTAGTGAGTGGAAAGTGAGACTTTCTCAATTAGAGATAAGTAAATAATATATCGTGTAAAGAATGGGAACCAAATATATATGGTTATGTAATATGCATAATTGACTCTTTATCCTTATTCCTTTCTCTTCTAAGGATGAATTCAGAATGTGGTTTTGTGCAAAAATTCGCTTTCTTTCTCTGGAAACTCCCCCATTTTCAAGCCCAAAATCTATGGCTAATAAGGTTTCAAATGGCCATGCAGTTCACCTAACTGAAAATCTGGCTGAAGAGAATAGGCTTGAGATGAATAAATATTCACAGCCTCAATCACAACAGGTATTGTGATCTTAGTCTCAAAGTTCCTTTAAGAACTAGAATTGTTACATTTTATACTATTACGGATAGTCTATAATTTTGTACTTGCAGTTTTTTTGTTTGAGATAAAATTATATGCATATAAAGTGCCTATTTATCATTGTATATAACACAATTTAGTTATTTACTAGAAGAAATAGATTACATGTCACGTGATTGCTTTAATTTTAATAGTTGTTACACTATATGCTAAATTTGTGTTAGTAAACTTAATTGTTAACAAGTGATAATAATGCTTTTTGATATAACCTTTATGTATGTTCTACAGATTCGTTATTTCACCCACCATAGTGTAAAATACTTCTGGAATGATACCCTTCACAATTTTGTTTTCTTAAAGTACGTACTTTTCTTTTGTTTGGATTATGAGTATCTTGATAATGTTTTAGCTAGAAAAGAATTCATTTTAGTGTTACATAAAATTGAAGAGGTTTTTGTTACATAACTTTCATTCACTTGTTCATTAATAACTCCTTGGTGTTATTTGAATACTTAATAACCATTTTAGAATAAATCCTATCTGCAACTTGTACCTTGGCAAAATTTACATAAAAGTTAGAAGCAGTATGCTCCCAAAATCCAGTCTGAGTCCTTTTCTTTTTGAGGATTCATCTCAAAGTGAATTTTGAGTATACCTTTTTTTTTTTTTTTTTTGCGGTACGTGGGCCGCTTACTGTTGTGGCCTCTCCCGTTGCGGAGCACAGGCTCCGGACGTTCAGGCTCAGCGGCCATGGCTCACGGACCTAGCCGCTCCGCGGCATGTGGGATCTTCCCGGACCGGGGCACGAACCCGTGTCCCCTGCATTGGCAGGCGGACTCTCAACCACTGCACCACGAGGGAAGCCCTGAGTATACCTGTTAGTCTGTTGGTTCTTTTTCTTTTTGAGGGTTCACCTCAAAGTGAATTTCGAGTGTACCTTTTAGCCTGTCAGAGTATCTGAATTATCACCTCTCAATTTCCTGACAGTTCCATCCACTTGTACTTGAGGGATGGAGTGATTGACAAACATAAATTTCACCTTAATATGTGGATAAAGATGGGACATCATCAAACAAGTTCAGCCTTGGGTAGAACATATTGGAATAATCCTTTAAAATTTATTTTTTGTGGAGGCTTCAAATGATATAAGTACTAAATTAACTAGGATTCTATTTTTATTGCTGTTAAAGTGATTATTGTAAACACTCGTTAAGTATCATTGCTTGAGAGTGGCAAAGAAATTCTTAATATTAGCAATAAAAAAAGAATCACCTTGTGAACATTTAAAATGTTCATGCCTGGATTTTGTTCCTCAGATGCTAAAGAATTGGTATATTCTGGAATGGAGCAAGGCAATTCCACATGCCTACTTCTGAAGACCATTCCTAGTTAAGAACCATTGCTTTCTTTATAGAACACTGCCTATAAACTGTCATTTTGTTTTTTAAAAAAATTTTGACTTGGAGCTGATCCCTGCTACCTTTGGAGAAGTAATCAATCTCAGTGGGAAAAAAGAGTCAAACATATTTGCTGTGTAGCCTTTGCCAACCATACCAACTTGTAGAATTTAAACTTACCCCAGTGATAGCAGCTAATCATGGAGCTTGGTTTTTCTATCCGAAAAAAGCAGAAAAGGATTGGAGTTAAATGATATGTTAGATTCTCTTTAGAGTTTTTCTGAATAGCATCTCAGTTAAAATAAGCATAATTAAGACATTTGTGGTGGAAAGTAAATATGCTAGTTGAATCCCAGTTTTAATTGTTACAGATTTTAGACATTGCCTGTGACTCATACAGATTCAGCACTTCTCTTCTCAGTATGTATTAGATGAGGGAAGGATTTAGATTGATGCTTTTGTAGAAAGAAAAATGAGTAGGACTTCTTAAAGTGAAGCTTAAAAATTGAAGAGGGAAAACTAGATAAAAAGTAAAAACTTCTTCATCTTTAGTTTGGAATTCTTGAGTTAGTCAAACTTTAATTTTCTTAATTATTAGCTCTTACAACTTTGGCACAGACTTAAAGGATAATAATATTGTTACATAAGCTTGAGTATTCAGAGCCATCTTATTATATGATATGTTGGATAATTTAGAAGTTGCCACATTTGAGACTTAGACCTTTCATTATTGTTTTATCTTAGGAATTAGAGATTTAAAAATTCTCATCCATATCTCAGTTTTTGTTAGGGGTTTCTATTTGTAAGGAAGTCACACTTTAAAACCAGGAATATAGAAAAATGAGGCATTGAGAAATTTGGATATTTTAAACTTTGTTTAAAGTAAAAACTTTGGATTTATTTAGGGGACTGGATGAAGGTGTTTCTTGTACGTCAATTTATGAAAAGCATAGTGCAGGACTGACAAAGGGGATGCATGCCTACAGGTAATTTTTATCCAACTAAAGTTAGACCTATTATCAAAATTCCTAAATAAAGTAGTATATATAGTCTACCCTTTTACCATATAGTTGTAATATTAACAGGTATTTAAGTATTATAGTAGTTGACAACTTATTGATATTTTATTTGGGTAGCATTGTCTCTCAGTTTAAGAATTATCAAAATGTTGAAGCTGATTTTGAAGTGAATATCCCTGATAATATACTGTATTTCATCAGTTCTAAGGTGCCCACTTCCCTGCATTTTAACATCTCTATAAGGAGGGTGTGTCATACAGTGGGTGGAGTGTCATCCTTTACTTGACACCATTTTTATCTTTCTTGATAGTACATAAAATCATAGAATGTCTTACAATTCAAATCTTAGATTTACTGAAATGTTGGGAATGGTAAGCATGAGCTCAAATTTACCACAATGAAAATTTGTAAATTGGGAGACATAATCCTTTTTATAGTGTTGTTCTTTGCTAAAGTATAAAAGTATACCAGTGTATTACATATCGTGGAGATAAATGCCTTTTTCAAACTACATTAGAAATTTTCTTGTACTCCTATAGCATGTTCTTTCAAAGGGTTGGAATATAAATTCATTCATTCAGGCTTCTACTTCATAAAAGGCAAGAATTAATGTGTCATATAGGAAGTACTATTATAAGGAATTTAAGTGGAAGGCTTTAAGCAACTTAAGCATTAAAAAAAAGCCAAATGTATCATGTTTTGAAATAAACATTTTTAGTACAGTATTCTTATTAGAAAAATAGTACAGGACCCCTCAAATTTACTTACGTAGTCTCTTGCAAAAATTAATTGCAGTTCAAAATTGTTGAGATGTATTGTGTTCATGGATGGAAAAGAAAGTCTTTTGCTGATATGGTTATTGTAGACTAGTGGGAAAGGTACTTGTCACACAAAAAGATAAAGTGATAACAGTATAGTTATCCAGTATGGACTACATTGATGTAAATACTGTAGATAGAGAATTTAAATTGTAGAAGACAACTGTTTTTAGAAACATGAACATTTAAGTTCTGGATTTAAGGAGCAGTCAGTGGTTTGAGCCTTATCTAATGCAATGCCTTCCCTAAATTGTACTATTATGATATAATATAGTGTAATATTATTATTATTGTATTTTCCTGTTATAGAAAATTGCTTTATGGAGTAAATGAAATTGCTGTGAAAGTGCCTTCAGTTTTTAAGCTTCTAATTAAGGAGGTAAGACAATTGTACTTGTCTCAGCATTTGTGATCAATAGGTTTGTCCATTGAAAAGAGCCAGGATTTAAGTAATAAGATATCCTTGGTTTTTTGTTTCCTAACTTCTCTTTGCTTATTTTTTTATTTGGAAGGGCAGAAAGATATTCCTCTGATAGATCAGTAATTTGGGAGCATGATTACTTTTTTATTTTGTCTAATTTTTTTCTTTTCTTGTCTGTAGTTTTTTTTTTTTTCTTTTTTTACACTCAGGAAGTTGCACATCTAAAGTTGCCCTATTTTACAGATGTATACACCTGTCTTTTCTTTTTTCCCTCTAATTTTTTTGGCCACACTGCGTGGCATGTGGTATCTTAGTTCCCTGACCAGGGATCAAACCCTTGCCCTCTGCAGTGGAAGCGTGGAGTCTTAACCACTGGATGACCAGGGAAGTCCCTCCTCCTAATTTTAAAAACAATTAATCATGTTTTCTTCATGTGGTACACTCTTAGGAACTAGGCATTGTGCCAGAAGTTTGGAATTAAAAACATGACATGATGAGTAACAATGAGGAGCTTGCACTTTAGCCCAGGAGGAATACATGTCAGTAGTTACTGTAGTGACCCTTCAGTTGTAAGAGCCATAGAAGCGGTGGGAATGAGGGATTGCAGGCATGTAAAGGAAGGAGTAAGTGGTTTTGCCGAGGAGAGTTGGGCTCTCCAGGCTTCCTGGTTTTGGGCTAAGGTATAGAATTAGCTGTATTGGGTGAATACTTTTAGTAGAAGGTACGGATTGTTTTCCGTCAGTTCCTGAGAGTGGCCATATAATGCTGCTTTAGAGCATAGCAAAGGGTAATGATTAGGAATTAGAACACTGGTTTAAAATATGACTTCATCAGTAACTAGCTTTGGTCATTAGAAGACCTTTCTCCCTGCTGCTCCTTTATTGGTAAAATTGTAGGAAGTCCTTTAATGATCTCATTTAATTTTTTTTTAAGGGAACTTTTATTTATTTATTTATTTATGGCTGCTTTGGGTCTTCATTGCTCCACAGGCTTTCTTTAGTTGCAGTGAGCGGGGGCTACTCTTCATTGCGGTGTGTGGGTTTCTCATTGCAATAGATTCTCTTGTTGCGGAGCACGGGCTCTAGGCACGTGGGCTTCAGTAGTTGTGGCTCATGGGCTCTAGAGCGCAGGCTGAGTAGTTGTGGCGCACGGGCTTAGGTGCTCCGCAGCATGTGGGGTCTTCCCGGACCAGGGCTCGAACCCGTGTCCCCCTGCATTGGCAGGTGGATTCTTAGCCACTGGGCCACCAGGGAAGCCCATCTCATTTGATTTTGAAGTAAAATGGGACTATATATGTGAAAGTGCTTTAAAAAGTACAGAAGCATCAATTTTAAAACATTGGGGGGTTATTAATGAAATTGGTAAAATACTATAAAATTAGGGTAAACAAAGTCCATTGCCAGGACTCCTTATCTTTTTTTTTAATTCAGGTTTTAATATTTAATTATTTCCTTAGAGAAAGCAAAACAGTGTAACTTATTTCATGTTTGTCTTCTCTTTGGACTCCAGTGAACCTTTGACTTATAAGTAAATTAGTGCTTCGAGTTCATAATAAGTAAACATTTGTTCCAGTTGGTTAAAAGTTTTTGTATCCTTTAGCAGCACAGTAATATTGAAAGTAAATGTATTTTATTGCTAAAGCAGAATGAAGAACAGATAAATTCACACACGTTAGCTGTTTCTAGCTGAATCTGTATTTGGGTTTGGTATGAATCTAAATGGATGCAAATAAATTAAGCTTATTTAGTCAAACTCTAGTAGCTTGATGGTAAAAAAAAAAAAAAAAGTAACATCTTGCCCTGCTCTTTGGGTAGTTACTTGTTAACCTAGGATACTACAGAGCTTATCCTGTAAGTATCCTGTTGGTTATTCCTTAAATTTGTATGGTTGTAAATATCTCATTCAATTTGACTTAAAAATCTTGTTTTTTAGGTTCTCAACCCATTTTACATTTTCCAGCTGTTCAGTGTTATACTGTGGAGCACAGATGAATACTATTACTATGCTATAGCCATTGTGATTATGTCTGTAGTATCAATTATAAGCTCCCTATATGCCATTAGAAAGGTAAGTCCAATTTATTATGGGTTTCACAACTGTGTTTGTAATAACACGTAAGGTGTGTAGAATGATACTTGGTATAAAGTAAGTACTCCATACAGTTGTTCTTTTAGTTATGTGAATATGTACTCCCTTTCCCTCTTTTTTGAGGTGGGGGAAGGCAGCTCCTTTTTAAGAGTCAAAGTATCGCTTGACTGCTTTGAGGCTGAAGGATCTATAGTTGCTTATCTAAGACTGGAATACTGGAGGGCTGATTCTGCTGTTTTCAGGGCTGTCTCATTAAAGTGCTTCTTATTTTGTCTAATGTTTTGAGCAAAAATATTGAATGATCTTTGAATCTTTTGGTCTTGACCTTTTCAAAGACAGAGTAATATGAGTTTATTATTTTAGCTTACCTTATTTTATATTACCCTTGCTTTCTAATAGCTTGAAGAGTTAGTTTATATTAACAAGTTAAAATTTTTTTCCCTGATTCAGCAATATATTATGTTGCATGACATGGTGGCAGCTCACAGTACTGTGAGAGTTTCAGTTTGCAGAGTAAATGAAGGTAAGTAAGTACTTCAGTTTACTCTTGGAAAAGTAAATTTAAAAAGATTTCCACTAAGCACTAATGTGTGAAGCAAGCCCAATATATTATACATATACACTTATTTCCATAAGAAATAAAAACGTGTGTTTGGATTTATACTCATGTTTCTGTATCAAATTCTTTCATTTATGTGAAATTGTATTTTTCTTTTTCTATAATGTGACAGATACTATACTAGGCTCTTGGGATACAGTGGATGGACATAGTCCTTGCCACCATTGAACTTCAGTCTAGTTAGAAAGACAAATGATAAACAGAAACAGTAAAGTGTGATAAATACTATGATAGGGAGAAATCAGGGTTAGATATTAGAGCTCATTTACTGTAGGTGTCAGGGATGCCTTCTTTGAAAAAGTATTCTTACGTGATTGAATTAGACAGATAAAAAGTAGGTGAGAAAGTGGTAAGGTGGGGGCGAGAGAGGGATAGAGGAGGGTTCTAAGTGCCCAGAGGCCTGATTATTAGAGAGAGTTTGGTCATTGTAATAACTGAAAGAAATTCAGTGTGGCAGATGCAGCAACTAGATAGTGGACAGCCTTTTAAGGCTTGTTAAGGGATTTGGACTCTCCCAAAAGGCAGTGGAAAGCCATTGAAGGGTTTTAAGTAGGAGAGTGATATGATCATATTTACCTATTTGAAAAAATCATTCTGGCTGCCATGTTCGAACTTATTTAGGGGGGATTAATATTGAAGGCATGAAATGAATCAGGGTGAGGGTAGTGGAGATGGAGAGTGGTGAGATGGGTCTGAAAGATACTTAAATGTGGGCTTTGAAGAAGATTTGATGATTCATTGGATGCAAGGTGATACAGTGGTGTCAGGCTGGGGGCATGGATGTTGGTGTCATTTAATTAAGTAGGGAACACTGGAGGAGAAGCAGGATTGTAGGGAAGGATAATGTTTTGGACATGTTAGTTTGGTGAGATATTGAAGAGGTAAAGGAGGTAAAGGGGTGGCAGCACAGCATCATGGACCTTGGAGACAGTAGCCGCTTTGATTGATCAGGAAAACCAAATCAGTCTGCACTCTCTTGGCTCAGTATACACATCCGGGTGTAAACCCAAGTCGGCCTGGCAGGTTGCTTTCTTCCTTGCGCCTCCTGGTCACTTGCTGGAGCACTAGCTGATCGTTCCTGCCTCCCCTAGCTGCAGTCTTAGATGTGGAGCTTGTTGGTGCTCCTCCTCTCCCCACTCTGCCGCTGCCGAAGATCCTGGGGAGGCTAGGACAGGGACAGTGCTCAGCGTTTAGCTTCCTTATCCCCTTTGTATAGTCCAACAGATCATTGATACTTCGTTTCTCAGTGCACCTAAGAGGGTTAGAATTTCAAGTGGCATTAAGGCATTGAGTCACGTTTTTAAAATAAGGGATCTTATTAAGAAATAAAGATTATTATACTTACTACATTGCAAAATAGCATTAGAATTCTTTAAAAGTTGTTTCCTCATAGCTTAGTAAACTACTTCTGCCTTTTTTTAGAAAGGGAAGAGTATCTGTCCTGCAGGCTAACATCACAAACAGTAGTTTTCTCCTCACCCATCTTTGCTTAGAAACTAGTGTAAGTCTCTTCTAAGCATAGTTTAATAAAATCTAGGGGTAGGAGAAGAGAGAGAGAATGCCCAAATATAAGGCCACCTTTTACTTGGGAAGATCATTAAAGAAATATTTAACTAACTTGAATATAATACATAAATTTCTAAGGAAATAATGAACTAGGTATGACAGAATTTAATTTATTTTATAAATTGATTTAAAATAATATCTAAGATATTTTGGGACTATTTTAGGAATATTGAGAAAACAATGAGACATTATGGATTATAAATAGTAGCAACAAGAAAAAGAATGCTGTTAAAAAAGGAAGTGCTAAAATTTCAGTGCTTTTATCTGTTTCCAAGGGATTACAGAAATCTGAGTTTATTTACCTGTTGCAGGGGGTCTCCTGTGTGGATTCATCGTCTGTTTACTCATAGGGCTGATAACTAAGATTGAGCATCCACCGTTGTAATGAGTGTTGAAGCCCACCTACCTGTTAGCTTAGAGGGGACTTGGCATCAACTCTGTGCAGTTGGCGTCCTATCCAGGGACAAACTAGCTGACACATTTAGACACCATGCTTTGTTAGCTTAAGGAATAATCTTATTTGTCAAAACTCTTCATCTCTTGGGATTTTTCTATTTAACTCCATTATATTTTTAATGTCTTGATGAGATCAGGTGGCCTTTGGATAGATCTTTTGTTTGCTGTATTCTTATTCCAAGTTAAAGAATATTCTTTTCAGACTTTTCTTTCTTTAAATTCAGAAATCGAAGAGATCTTTTCTACAGATCTTGTGCCAGGAGATGTCATGGTCATTCCGTTAAATGGGACAGTCATGCCTTGTGATGCAGTACTTATTAACGGTACTTGTATTGTAAATGAAAGCATGTTAACAGGTAAACTAAATTAAATGAGTAAAACCCAAATGAGTTGTTTATAATGATATTAGGATTAAGTAGTTGTTGATTAAGCTATGTCACAATTAACTGTGCTGTTTGTATCCTTTACTCATGAATGTCATGAATGTGATAGATATTTGTGAAAAGATTTTCTTTTTTTTTTATTTTGAGGGAACCAAATTCTGCATTACACTCATCTGTGATACTAAAGCACAATGCTGTTGTTCACGATATCTCTTGTCCTGCTTCTGTCCAGTCTTTTGACATGAGGAAATGCTTTATAGTAAGGGAAGAGGAAAGAAATCCTTTGCTCACAGCATATTTATTTCTCACTTTGATGTGCAAAAAGTGGGACTAGAAGAGTCGATATTTTTATTAAATTGGGGAGAAGTAGACTTTAAAATAACTTCCCTTTGGAAATTCACAATCTGGAGGTAGAGCTTTATATCTTTATTTTTTTTAATTTAATTAAAAAAATTTTTTTCTTTGAGCATTTTTTTAACATCTTTATTGGAGTATAATTGCTTTACATTGTTGTGTTAGTTGCTGCATAACAAAGTGAATCAGCTATGTGTATATATCTTTTTATCATGACTATTTTTTAATTGTCATAGTCAACCTGGCAAGAAAGTGATTCCTATATAATACATTTTTGAACTGTTAAGAGTCTTAAAACACACTCATACACATAAATATCCCCACACACCTGTCGCCTTTGACATAAGAAGTGTGAATGCTACAGAGCACTACATTTTAATGTTAAAAGAATTTGTCTCTTTCTTACTGTTAGAGAATTACCATACTCTCTGCCCTGCTCGGATGCTTGTTCTCTTACTCGTGTGTGTGTGTGGGGGGGGCGGGTCGGGGAGTGGGGTGGGATTAGGAGTGGATCTTCACGTGTTGTGTGTGCTTGGGGTTGCAGAGTGCTTCCCAGGTTAGCTCTCAGGGATACCAGAACAGGTGCTGAGGCGACGGTAGCAACCTCATCTTCTTATTTGAAACTTGGCACAGTTATTTCCAACTGATTTCCTTTGAGTCACAGATCACTTTCGGGAATTACTGTGGAAGACAAAATTTGATATTTCTGGGTAAGGAAATTGATAGACCAAAAGCTAATTGATTAAGCTATGTTATTCACATGTGAGAACTGTTAGTAACCGTTGCCAACAGTATGATAACATTTAGGATATTTAACAACTCAAGATTTGTGTGTTTGATACTGATTTCTGTGCTTTAACTTACGGATTTTTTTTTTTTTTAAAGGAGAGAGTGTTCCAGTGACAAAGACTAATTTGCCAAATCCTTCAGTAGACATAAAAGGAATGGGAGATGAATTATATAGTCCAGAAACACATAGACGACACACTTTGTTTTGTGGGACAACTGTTATTCAAACTCGTTTCTACACTGGAGAACTTGTTAAAGCCATAGTAGTTAGAACAGGTAGAAAATATTTAATCTTGTCTTGCATGGTTTAGCATACTTGGAGCCTATCAAATGCTTAAAAAGAGATTCTGTTTTGAGAGATAACTCTCATTTTCTTATAAAAATACTATATAATCATTTTCTTCTTTAATTTTTTTGAAAGGATTTAGTACTTCCAAAGGACAGCTTGTCCGCTCCATATTGTATCCCAAACCAACTGATTTTAAACTCTACAGAGATGCCTACTTATTTCTACTGTGTCTTGTGGCGGTGGCTGGCATTGGGTTTATCTACACTATTATCAATAGTATTTTAAATGAGGTATGTATATGGGACCCTTAATAGAGTTTGATTCTTAGTCTGATTCACATGTGGCTCTTGAAGATTTGAAATGTAGCTAGTGAGACTGAAAAATTAAAATTTTAATTTAATTTAAATTAATTTAACTTAAAAAAAAAGCCATATGAGACTTGTAGCTATTATGTTAGAAGGTACAGATCTAGAACATCACCATCAAAGCAGAAAGTTTTGATCAGCTCTGGTTTAGATGATCTTTTATTTGCTCTCTAGTTACTTTAAAAAAAAGGAGGAGTGATCCTATACTCACCAAAAGCTTTATTTTTTTCTTTTTTAACCTCTGGTATATACAGCATTAAAATTATTTGTGATTACTGAATTGAAGGTATTTCTAAGGGACCTTGTCAAATTTCTTTTTTCTATCCCCTATAGAGACTAGCATAGTAGTAAGAGTCAATATCTGATAATATTTGACTTTGAAGTATGTAGTGTATGAAGTATATGGGGCTATTAAAGTAAGAATTAGCTTTAAAAATAGCTCATTCTGCAGTCCACTGACAATTCATTGAGCTTTCCATTTTGCAGAATCTCTAAAGGGAAAAAATTATAGATAGTTAATACATGAATATACATACACACTTATTATATATAAGATTAAAAATGGTTTATAGACTTTTCACTAAAGAAATACCCCCATTGGGTTAATAAATATTTAATATTGGGGGTCTGACATTTATTTTTATGTTAACTGTAGGTAGAAGTTGGGGATATAATTATCGAGTCTCTTGATATCATTACAATTACTGTGCCACCTGCACTTCCTGCCGCAATGACTGCTGGCATTGTGTATGCCCAAAGAAGACTGAAAAAAGTGGGTATTTTCTGTATCAGTCCCCAAAGGATAAACATCTGTGGACAACTGAATCTTGTTTGCTTTGACAAGGTTGGTTCAATGTCATATCATTGTCAAAGGTCACTTTGTAGCTTTGTAAGTCTAAAGTATTAGATTAATGGTTTCTGTATTCTTTATCAACTAATTTGCACACGTTTTAAAAGAAATGTTCTTCTCATTTTTCTCTTTTAACTTATTTGGCACATGCATCATTTTTGTATTATTTCTTCTCATTTTTTCAATTTTTAATACTTTGGATATTGCTTATTTGTCCAAATCTGCAATTGACTGACCATTCATATCCAGAATTATGCCTTATAGTAGTAGTAGTAAAATTTATCCGCTCTTTCATCTTTTTAACAGAATAGGCTCTATACAGATATAGTTAACTGGAATGTTATTGCTGTAAAGTATATACACTTAGTGTTTGCTCTGTGATTTCATTGAATGTGTTACAAAATTATGAAAGACGCTGATTGTATGATTTTATGTGAAAATGAGAAATTTTGTACCTGTGTAAAATATACCTTGCCTCTTACAAAGGGTTCTTTTTTCCTCACCTGAAATTAGTTTTCCTAAAACTTTAGAGAATTAAACCTTGGTCAGAAAACTTTCCATCTGTCTCTTCTGGGTAACTGACATGATAAGAATTTGATTTTTGTGCATCTTCATTATTAAAGAAAAAAATATGAGATGTACTTTATTAAGAGAAAAAAAAGTCCTATCCCATGACTGTGTTTTATAAGAGTCTGTTCAGAAAATTTTACTTAAAATTTTGCTTAATCTTTTTTTGGAAATGTTTTAAAAATTTTTAAGCAGACACAAAAGTGGAGAAAAAGATGCAAGTATAATAAACCCTCATTTGCCCATTATCCAGCTTACACAGTGACCAACAGTTTGTCAGTCGTACTTCACTGTCCCCTCATTTTGAAGGTGGCAGCCTCAGACATTCTGTTATGTCATCCACATGCTTCAGTCTGTAGCTCCAGAAGATACTGTTTTAACAGAACTCACCACAGCACCGTTATCACTGCTTACTACACTGAACAAAATTAACAGTTCCTTACTATTACCTAATGTCCAATTCATATTCAGGTTTCCCTGCCTTTCTCAAAAATAACTCAAATTTTTACAATTTGTGTTTTCAGTCAGAATCCAAATAAGGATTGCATTGGTTCTAATTAATCTGTGACCATTGCTTTTCTTGCCTCTCTTTCCCAGTCGTCTTATTGAGGAAACCAGGTTATTTATATCCTGAATTTGGCTGATTGCACTTCTTGATGTCATTTCACTTGTTCCTCTTCCCTTTTTTGGCTCCCTCCATTATGTAGATGCAGCATAGCTTTTCATGATTTTGTAAATGTGTGCTTTTTTTTGTTTTAAGACTGGAACTCTTACCGAAGATGGTTTAGATCTTTGGGGGATTCAACGAGTGGAAAATACACGGTAATTATTAGCTAGACTTGATCATTTATTTTAGTTAATTTTAATAAATATTTTAATATATGAAACATTCAAACATATAGAAAGTAATATTACAGCTATGTACCCACCACTAAGATTATACAGTTGACATTTTGCCAGATTTGCTTCAGATCTCCTAAAAGATTTAAAACATTACAGATATTGCTTAAGTCTTAACCTATCTCTTTTTCTATCCCTACCACCATTTTGAAGTTGTCTTGTTATCTTTGCATGTTTTTATATTTTTACTTCATATATATCTACCCATAAACAAGATCTGTCTATAAATAAATATACACAACTGTTATGTACTGTATGTGTTTTGCTGCTTTTTTGCCTCATAACATTGTTTTCAAGATTCATCCATGTTGATATGTATAGATCCAATTTATTAATCTTAACTGTTGTTTAGTATGCCGTTATATGATTAAACCATAATATTTGTTCTTCAGCTAAGGGACAGTTTCATTTTTTCTCCCTTTTTCCTTCCACTTTCACAAACAGTTTTGCAATTAAAATTCTTAGGCACACAACTTCTGTGAGCAAGTGGTTGAGTTTCAGTAAGCCAGCTTCTTAAAAGTTTCATTGCTGTGTCATACCGCACATGCATGGCCACAGCTCTAGTAGGTACCGTCTACTTGCTCTCTAAGTGATGGTGCTAACCTACTCTCTCTCCCTCCATGGGTAAGAGACCCTGGTGCTCCATATCCTTGCCAAACTTGCCATTGTCAGACTTCTGATTTTCCCAAATGGATAGATATGAAATGGTATTTCATTGTGGCTTTGTTCAGAGTTTCTTTGTTTGGAGTTTGAGCGTATTTTCACATTTTTGGAAGGAGGGTAATTTAGCATTCTCTGTATTGTCAATTTATATCTTAATTTTTTTAATGGTGTTGTTTGTCTTTATCTTATTCACTTGGTAGAAGTCCTTTGTATTTTCTGGGTGATCATCTTTTTCAGTACTATACATTAAAAATATTTCACCAGTCTCTGTTTCATCTTCTTACTTTGTTTTTGCTGTCTTTGATACTTAAAAGTTTTACTACTATAGCTGTGTTTATGCCACTTTTTATTTTTTCTCTCTCAAAAGTCTGTGGGATTTTGGTTTTATACAGTCTGAGAGACTATTGTTTGGTTCATGTCATGTCAGAACTGTCACATTGTGCCCTTATCCCTAACGATGCATCTTGCCTTAAATTCTGTTTCATCTAATATTTGTATAGTTATACACCAGCTTGCTCTTGCCTAATGTTTGCCTCGTATATCTTTTTTTCTATCTCTTTACTTTTCAATCTTTACATTCACATTTATTGCCATCGTGTTCACATTTATTGTGATTTCAGATATATTTGAAATTATTTCTACCATCCCTCACCCCAATTCCCACATTTTCTCATATTTCTCTCATTTTCTCAGAATTTACACATCCTAATCTTTTACTACTTGTCCTTAAGTTATTAATATTCATATTTAGAGTCTAAAGTCCATGGGTGTCTTTATTAGTTTCTAACCCCCCCAAAACCCATGCACTGTACACTACTTTTACTTTTACCTCCCTTTTTATATGTATTTGTTGCATAACATTTTATGATTATGATTTTGGCTTTATACAGTCTGCATGCTAGGATTTACCTAGGTTTACAGATATCTTTGCTAACCATTGCTTCTTGTATCCCATTCCTCTGGATTAAATTGCCATCTTCCATAACTACATTCATTAGTAGTTCTTTGTTTCGTTTTCTCTCTTGAATGATGGTGTAACTGTATGGATTCCTAGGTTGACAGCTGTGTTCCCTCAGCACCTTGGAGATGTTATTCCATTTCTCCTAACTTTTTTTGTTATTGCTATTGAGAAGTCTTAGTCTTCTTCAGTAATTTTTTTTTCTACTTTACTTAAAAAAATACTTCTTTATGCTTGATTTCTGCAATTTTACCATGATCTTTTTCTTTGTGTGGTTCTCATTTTGCTTCTTGAATCCAAAGATTCATGCTGTTCCTAAATTCTGGAAAATTTGCAGCCTCTTTCTGTTCCATTATGGCTTTTCCCCCATTCTTTGTTTTCTCTCCATCTGGGAATCCTAACCATACCCTGGACAAGAAATTTCATTTGGTTATTTCCAAATCTGCCTCTCCCCTTTTCCCCGCCATGGTGTCTTGTTCTTTTTCTAAGTCTGTAATTTTAAAATGCCTTCTTTGCATTCTTTCAGATTGCCATTCTATTATCTCAAGTTTATGGGATTCTAATTCTGTCTTTGTTTTGTCTGTTGAGTCGTGAGAATTGTTTCCTGGTTCATTTTTAAATTATGGACTCATCCTTAGCAGGATTTTTCTGTCAGTCTCCTTTGTGGCTGTGTTGTGGGAGCTCCTCTCTAGAGAGTTTAAACTTTGGCCAAAAGTAGTGTCAGTGGTGCCAGACAAGCTGTAATGTTACTTTCATAACTTGGGGATTTCTAGGCCAGGCAGTAACATATATTCAAGCCCAAATGCCATCCTGAGTAGCGTAATGGTTTAGAGTTTAGGTACTGACACCAGACCTCTTGTGTTTGAATCCTTGCTTTGCCACTTATATGCTGTGACTTGGCAAGTCACTTAACCACTCTGCTTCAGTTTCCTCATCTATAAAATGGGGATAATAAAACACCTTCCTGTGGTATAAGGATGAGAGGAGTCAAATAAATTTAAAGTTCTCAGAACAGTGCTTAATGCATAGTAAATATGTTATATAGATATTAACTATTTTCTTGAACTTTGGGTGGGGGAAAAGAGGTAAGCTTATTCTTAGTTATGCCTTTGTGTGGGGGTAAATTTTTTCTAGTATACTCTTTTTCCAAGGGTGTAGTTCTTCAAGAGCACTGGCTGTCTTAGGTAAGAGGGATTCTCTCAGTTCCAACTCCCCACTTTGTATGTGGCCACAACTTTGTCTCCTGTTCTCCATGTGGTTATTAAAACTCAAGGCCTTAAGGGTACTGAGATGGCTCTCCTCCCTCTTCCTTCTCCCCTAGACAGTCACAGCATCTTTTTAAGGTCACACCCCTCTGGTTTTCCTTTCCCTGTTCTGGCACTTGAAATTTTCCTTTTCTTTCTTATGAGCCCAGTTTTGCATTTGAAAGGTAATGCGTTACACATTCATTTTATGTTTTTACAAGAGAGTTTTTATGTGTTCTAATTTGCCATGTGTCCATAGGCAGGAGTTTTAATTATTGTTTAGTATGTAGTATTTTCTATACTGTTAATGTCTGGTCTAGTTATTCAGAATCTAAGGTAATACTGTATTTTAGTCATGTATAATAATTTTCATGGAAGAAAATGTTTTTGAATGTCAAAATCTATAGTGAAAATTAATACATGCATAAATGCAAACATTTTATTTCTACTTTTTAAAATAATAAAACCTGAAAAGGCCTGTTAGACTATTGTCTTCAGCCTTGGGATTTATGCATCTAATTCAGTGCATTTTCTATATAGTTTTCTTTTGCCAGAAGAAAAGGTTTGCAATGAGATGTTGGTAAAGTCTCAGTTTGTCGCTTGTATGGCTACTTGTCATTCACTTACAAAAATTGAAGGAGTGCTTTCTGGCGATCCACTTGATTTGAAGATGTTTGAAGCCATCGGATGGGTAAGTTCAGTGTTTTAAAGTACAATTAATTAACTTTAGAAAATAGTAAAAACTAACTTGCAGAAGAATTGTTTCTTCACGTTGTTTTGACAATGGTCTATCTTG
This sequence comes from Mesoplodon bidens, assembly GCF_964165515.1. Taxonomy (NCBI): domain Eukaryota; kingdom Metazoa; phylum Chordata; class Mammalia; order Artiodactyla; family Ziphiidae; genus Mesoplodon; species Mesoplodon bidens. The sequence goes on along the minus strand of NC_138161.1, from coordinate 109,183,246 downwards.
TACCATAAAAGGAACTATGTAATTTCTTTCTTTTTTTAAAATTTTTTTTTAAAATTTATTTATTTTGGCTGCATTGCGTCTTTGTTGCTGCACACGGGCTTTCTCCAGTTGCGGCGAGCGGGGGCCACTCTTCATTGCGGTGTGCGGGTTTCTCATTGTGGTGGCTTCTGTTGTTGCAGAGCTCAGGCTCTAGGTACGTGGGCTTCAGTAGTTGTGGCTCGCGGGCTCCAGAGCGCAGGCTCTGTAGTTGTGGCTCACGGGCTTAGTTGCTCCATGGCATGTGGGATCTTCCCGGACCAGGGCTCGAACCCGTGTCACCTGCATTGGCAGGCAGATTCCCATCCACTGCGCCACCAGGGAAGCCCTGTAATTTCTAAAGATACATCACTGGAGAGATATTTATAATTGTCTAAAAAGTCTGTTTTAGTTAAATTGACTCATTCAAACGACCTTTAATAGAGGATGACCTGCTCAGGGCCCTGCTTCGTGTTTACAAGAGAAAGCAGGTATCAGTATCTTGAGGCAGTAAGTCTAAGTCAGTAAGAAGATCTCAGTGACACAGTTCGTTGGCCATAGGGCAGAAGTATAGAGTGGGCATGTGTCTTCAGTGTTCTTTTGTCCCCATCCATGTACTACTTCCTGTGTCCTTACTCTCACACGCGCACACACACGCATGCGCAGAGGTTTCTGTCTGTTCACTTCTTTCTGTTTGTTTTGTCCTTGATTATTTTAATTTCTCAGTGCTCGCTTGTGTTCTCTGGTTTGTTTTCTCTGTTCTTCTTTTACAGATGTAATAATAGTTTGTTTTTAAAGTTCCTTTCTTGCTTCTGAATTTTTAATTTTCTCTGGGTCAGGTTATCTTCCCCCGCTTCCTGTATTAATCTTCTCCTTTATGCTTTTAGAAAAAATTGAGGTGTCATTGACATCTCCTTCATGCTTTTGGTTTTCATTATGCATCTTTTTTTTTTATTTTTTAATTTTTTTTATTTTTTGCTTTATAACAAATTAAATCAGTTATACATATACATATGTTCCCATATCCCCTCCCTTTTGCGTCTCCCTCCCACCCTCCCTATCCCACCCCTCCAGGCGGTCACAAAGCACCGAGCTGATCTCCCTGTGCTATGCGGCTGCTTCCCACTAGCTATCTACCTTACGTTTGGTAGTGTATATATGTCCATGCCTCTCTCTTGCTTTGTCACAGCTTACCCTTCCCCCTCCCCATATCCTCAAGTCCATTCTCTAGTAGGTCTGTGTCTTTATTCCTGTCTTACCCCTATGTTCTTCATGACATTTTTTTTCTTAAATTCCATATATATGTGTCAGCATACAGTATTTGTCTTTCTCTTTCTGACTTACTTCACTCTGTATAACAGACTCTAGGTCCATCCACCTCATTACAAATAGCTCAATTTCATTTCTTTTTATGGCTGAGTAATATTCCATTGTATATATGTGCCACATCTTCTTTACCCATTCATCCGATGATGGACACTTAGGTTGTTTCCATCTCTGGGCTATTGTAAATAGGGCTGCTATGAACATTTTGGTACATGTCTCTTTTTGAATTATGGCTTTTGGTTTTCATTATGCATCTTGATGGTACTTTTATATTTAAGAATGAAGGTCTGATTTGATAGTTCTGGGTAGCTGCAACAAGGTTTTCATCCTTGTTCATATGTATGTTAGTCTGTTTGCCTGAGAAGTGTCTTCCCTGAATGGGAAGGCTGACTGGGGGAGCCTGTTGTGTGCTGAGGGTGGGGCCCCTTCAGCAGGCATTCTTCAGTTTCAGGGGAGCAGAAGGAGTCTTTAGGTTGCTTTCCCCGCCCACTCCCCCAGTGCTTGCACACGCAGTACTCTGGAATGCTGCCCCTCATATTAGCAGCCCTTCCTCCTCTCAGGTAGGTAGTTCGTATCTGTAGAGCATGACTCCTGGGTTTTTGGGTGGGGGGGGCGGTTTGTTTCTTTTTGCTTTGCTCAGCTATTCTGGCTGATAAGAAATGTTCCCACCTCTCCTGTATGTCCTTTTGTGTTTATTCTGGGCTACTATTTCCTTCATTGCTATATCCATCAATATGTTTCAGTTCTCCTTGCTTTGCTTTCTGTTTACTTTTACAGGGTTGTTTCTTTTTTTGTGTTTTGTTAGTATTTTGAAAGGGAGGGAGATGAATGAAGAAGTACTCTGCCATTTTCTGAAAGCCCACAATAAATACTCATTAAATTTAATTCCTTAAAGGAGACCCACTTCATTTATAAGGAGTAAAACAAAGTACAGCTGATTCATCTCTGATATTCTCTAAAGCTGTTCTCCAACTGAACAGATTTTCAGTAGATTTTTTGTTCTGTATGTGAATCTTTTAAAAAGTGGGCTAAATAAGTAAGTTTGTATAATAGCATGCTTTTTTGACTCTGAGATGCTTTGATGCTCAATCTTACCACAGAGTATCTATGGAATGTTTTTACATAACTGGGCACTACTATTATTTTATGTGATTAATACCATGTAAGATGCACCCCGATTTCAGAGGTGTTAAAACGTTTCCTAAGAACTGTGTAAAATTGGCTAATTGGACACAGCTCTCTTCCCCTTCATTTTCCCATTGATGATTCCTTCACTTATAGATCCAAATTAGTTTATTGTTTGTCATGGGCGTGTATTTAATACAAGTTTTTGATTGAATTTTTCACCAGAAATATTTTAAAATTAAATTTCAAGGAGTTAGGATAGTAGTACTTTAATTAGACATATTCAAGCTGGGACACTAAATTCACATCTTTGTTCCTCAGAGTGCTCTTGACCCAGTGGTTCTGCTAACCGTATCTGAGTTCCACGTATTTTTGAATCCTCTTCTGTTAGCAGAAAGGAATCCCTGGATGATAGACAGACAATTCTTGGAACTGCAAGGACCTTCTGTGTCTTGCAGAAGTAGTCTTTAAACCCAACTGGTTGTAGGCTCAAAATTAGAGAAATTTTTCTCTATTTCTTTACTAACCTCTGTCTCCCCTCTCCCATGGGTTGCTAGGACTTTAACTAACCAGCTTTGTTTATATTTTGTTTTACTTTTTTTTTTTTAACTTAACTGAAGATAGCCGTAATGTTTCATTTTAAAATGGAACCAGTGAATTGAATTTATGAATTTCATGAATCAATACTTTGAATATTTTCCTTTCAGATTCTGGAAGAAGCAACTGAAGAGGAAACAGCACTTCATAATCGAATTATGCCCACTGTGGTTCGTCCTCCAAAACAGCTGCTTCCTGAATCTACACCTGCAGGAAACCAAGAAATGGTGCAGAATTGTTTTAAACTAGATAATACTGTTGGTGCTCACATTTTGTCCTCATTTTAAAATATTGCTGGAAGATGAAGTCACATGTCCTTTTTCTAACTCTAATAGAGATATGAATATGTTTACTGCATTTATCGGAAACTACACCTGGTGTGTTGCAGGCCTTCTGTGTAAAACATTGAGATTCAATTCTCAGTACTATTACTTTTTTTCCTATTTACTGAGTGGCTTAGTGCCTTGTGATTTAGATGCATGGTGGTTAAGACTTTTAAAGTGCATCTGTATTCCTGGGACTTAATAAAAAGAATATGTGAAAGGCTTTATTTTTAGGTTAATTTTTAAATATGTTCCTATTAGTTTATGTTAGAACTTAATATTTTAATATTTCTAGGCTAGCAGAATGTTTTAAAATACTCAAGAATATACTTTTTTAATAAATGGGAGGTGGTAAAGAAGCAATCTTAAAACCTGACTTTGAAATATTCAGAATTCCTTACTGTTTTCCAAATGTTTTGTGGATGTGTAGTTAAAATTTTTTTAGCTTGAGTGTGTTAATGGACTTAATTTATACTATTACTTTATTCTTTTTGTCTTGTTTTATTTTTAGGAGCTGTTTGAACTTCCAGTAAGTGAAGATTGTTTACTTGTTACCTAAGTATATCTTAAAAAAAAATTTTTTTAATTGAGGTATAGTAGATTTACTTGTATATGTTTTAATTCTTAAAAAATAATAAATGGTTTTTGCATCTTTTGAAATTACATAGGCTATTTATGAGATAGGAATTGTTCGCCAGTTCCCATTTTCTTCTGCTTTGCAACGTATGAGTGTGGTTGCGAGGGTGCTAGGGGACAGGAAGATGGACGCCTACGTGAAAGGGGCGCCGGAGGTCATTGCCGGTCTTTGTAAACCTGAAACAGGTAAGGCAGCAGCTAGGCTTTGAGTGAGATTCTGGTATTTGTGTAAGCTTGTAGTCACAATTCTAATAATGACCTTTATTTTCTCCTTCTTAAAAGTTCCTGTTGATTTTGAAAAAGTTCTAGAAAATTACACCAAACAGGGCTTCCGTGTGATTGCTCTTGCACACAGAAAATTGGAGTCAAAACTGACATGGCATAAAGTGCAGAATATTAGCAGGTAAGGTTGATGAATGGTTTTTCTACAGTTTTTCCAATAAGGCATCATTTATGTTTATAAAAGTCTTGTACAATAATTTATATTCAATTACTATTTACTTATTAAATAGTTATTGGATATATGCAAATATGTAAGAGTTCAATGTTTGTTTTAGGCAGTTGACATAAAAGTACAACTCTGGAGTTACTTTTTTTTTTTTTTTTAAAGCTACCTTACCTTTAAAAATATTTATTTATTTATTTATTCATTCATTCATTCATTCATTCATTCATTCATTCATTCATTTATTGGCTGTGTTGGGTCTTCGTTGCTGCGCACGGGCTTTCTCCAGTCGTGACGAACGGGGGCTACTCTTCTTTGTGGTGTGCACGCTTCTCATCATGGTGGCTTCTCTTGTTGGGGAGCGCAGGCTCTACGCACACGGGCTCAGTAGTTGTGGCTTGCGGCGGGCTGTAGAGCACAGGCTCAGTAGTTGTGCGAACGGGCTTTGTTACTCCACAGCATGTGGGATCTTCCCAGACCAGGGCTCGAACCTGTGTCTCTTGCATTGGCAGGCGTGTTCTTAACCACTGCGCTACCAGGGAAGTCCCTCTGGAACTACTTTTAGTTTATTTGTTAGATATTTATTGAGTGCCTGCTATGTGTCAGGCATGTTTTAGGAACAAAATTAATGTTTTTGGTAAACATAATTCTACAGAAGTTTATTTTTCCCCAGTGATCTACAGTTATTCCTCGGTATTTGTAGGGGATTGGCTCCAGGACCTGCCTCACGGATTCAACTGTGGATCTTGTAGTACTGTAGTATTTATTGAAAAAAATCTGTGTGTAAGTGGACCCACACAGTTCAAACTTGTGTTGTTCAAGGGTCACCTGTACTTGCTTTTGCCCAGTAGTTGAAACCAAGTATCATGAGTCACAATAACCACACACCCCCACCCTCACCCGCAAAGGTCAGATGGCCATTACCAGCGTCACGTTTACTTGCAGTTATAGCTATGGGTTTCACATTCAAGGATTGTCACTTTTACTATAACTGATACAGACCGACCTTTTGAAGATAACACTTTTGTTTAGGAATATTTCATGAGGTACCTGGCATTTTGTAAGCAGAAAGAAATATTTATTGGCTATCCTGCTAATTCTGCCTATCAAATAGACTTTTCTTCTCACATCCCTGCCCCGCTGCCATTGTCTCTAATTCAGGGACTCAGCTCTTTAGTCCAGTCTTTCCTATATCTAATCTGTGTACCACACTATATCTACAGAGAGCTCTTTAACATTCAAATCTAATACTAGTCTTCTACCTGGAATTCTTATAAATAGCTCCCCATCATCTACTGGCGGAGTTTACAAGCAAGAATATGAATCAGGAAATAAACAACAGAATACATACTTAGTTAAAAAAAAAGTAAATGATTCAAACAGATAATTATCAGAAAAAGACATGCAAATGGCCACTGAACACATGAAAGTGATAAGATACTTCAGTCTTGGGGAACTACAGAATTAAACCACAGCAAGACATGACTTCTTTCTTAAGGTTTACAGAATTGAAAAGATTGATGATATCAAGTGTTAGAGAAGGCTTGAGAAGATTTTAACAACATACTGCTACTGCACTATTGTACATTTGTAAAGAACATGCATAGTACCTATCAAAATCTCAACTTGCTTATACAATTTGATCCAGCAAGTGCAGTTCTAAGAATCCAGCCGAAAGAAATATTTCTATGTGAGCATAAGGTTCAAATTTAAATAGTATAAATAACATGGTATGATAGTGGTTAAATCCTGAAGTATTAATACTTCTGTTAATTATTCTAAGCGCATTATGTGAAAAGGGTAGGACAGTGTTTATAGTACAATCCTGTTTTTCTGGATGAGAACTAAAGGAGTGGAGTGGATAGCCAAATAATAACTAAAAGGAAAAAGAACTTTAGGAATTCTACCTGTTGAAACAGAATACTGGGGGAATTTGGTCTAATCAGGGACGTTTAAAAAAAAAAAAAAAAAGACAGCAGCAACCAAATGATCTGATGCATATGCATATGTGTGATTGGGAGCCACACATGTAAAATATTATACCCTAATTCCTACGAAGGGAACATTAAGGTTGTCTTTCTCTGTGGCTTTGCCTTTTACCACCTCCTCCCCCACCTTAAAGACTGAGAACTGAGTTGCCTGTGGTTCTTGAGCCTGTCTTTCAGGCATCCTTCTGTGCCTTGGACAGGCTGTTCCATCTGCCCAGCATACCCTACCCTCCCTATCAACCCTTCTCTCTCTCTACTCCCCTTCCTCATCTTTCAACCAGGATCTTCCCTGTGTTTCCATTCTACCTGGAGGAACAGGTTTTGGCATTTCTCTTACAGCTTGAACCTGTATATCTTGAATATTGTACTATTCGTTAACGAGAAGGCAAGATTTCCATGACCTGTATCATTCCTAGGAGAGTTAGGAAACCAGCTGCAGCCAGAAACTAGAACCTCACAGGAAAATGGTTACAGAGCTTTGACCCAGTAGTTTCACATTGGTACAGCTTTGTGCTTTGAAATGCATTTTCAGGTTTCAAGGCTTATTTCTCCTGTTACCACCAGCAGTATAATTCGTATTAAGTTTTCTAACTATTCTTTAATATCTTTACCACCCATTGTATAATTATATAATTTCAAAGATGTTTAGATTTTGTCGCTGTTTACTTAGGCACCTTTATTTTGAATTTTGTGTAGAAAAACCACTTGGTTATTGCAAGTCTGAAATTTTGGTTCCTATCTTCAAACCCCATTTTCACCATTGAAAAGAATATTTCTCTGATATAATTTTGATAGCTTTAGATTTTTTAAGAATGCAGCTGTCACTGAACAGACTTCATCTCCATTGTAGTGCTGAAGCACGTATTATTTTTGCATGATCCCTTTGCTTGCATGTCTGTTTCCCCACAAAAGGGTCTTGAGAGTAGAGATCATGCCTTTTCATCTTTGACCTCCCAGTGACGAGTGTACTACTTGGTGCACAGTAGATAATCAACTATTTGAAGAAATAGCATCTTGATAACTATTGAATATTAATATTCTAAAAGACCCATCTCTGGATCCTGGTAGATCTCATTGTTGGACTGCTAATAGTTTTTGTATCACGCTTCCAGCATCAAGAATTTGATCAAGAGTTTTATAAAATTCCTCAAAGACTTGATAATGAATCCAGTATAACTATTGAATGTGCCTGTGTACAGTTTTTCCTTTTCTCTTAACATTTAAATTAGAGTATGTTCGATGGGGAATGGTAAAAAATAGATATATTTTATGGTCATTCATTTTGTAGGTAGGATACAAGATGAATATTCCTTAGTACTAGAAGTATTTAGTGTCTTAGACAAAGATATCCATTTCCTAAGGATCTTTATATGCCCATGTTTCAAGGGTAAAATTTAATTTTAAAATGTATTTCTTGGGAATTGTCTTTTCAGATTTAAGTTCATTGAGATCGAACTCATAAACTTATACATTTATGGTTTATTCAGCATATAAAATGTTTTAATTTATAATTTATGGCTATTTTAAATTGCCTTATCAACATAAAATGAACAAATACCTGTTCTCTTGACTAAATCATGTTAAAATTTCTTTTTCTGCAGAGATGCCATTGAGAACAACATGGATTTTATGGGTTTAATTATAATGCAGAACAAATTAAAGCGAGAAACCCCTGCAGTACTTGAAGATTTGCATAAAGCCAACATTCGCACTGTCATGGTCACAGGTTAGACTTTATAAAAGGACACAGAAAAAAATCGAGTGTGACTCTTAGAGTTCAGGTTATCTAATACTGAGGAAGGATCAGTTAGTTGTAAAAGCGTACTTATTACTATTGACATAGCTCTATCTAATACCACACTATTATCCTATAACGTAGGTAATTAAATTTATTATATGGTTGCTCCATCTTACATTGCCCTATTTCAGCTCTGAATACTTTTCCAAGATAGAGGACAACTTTACAATACGCTTTGGAGGTCTAGCAAATCTGTTTATAATAGGTATAATACAGTAGTGAAAGGCACACTGTAAATATTTAACTGTGCTCTTTTTTGTTCTCTCTCTTTAATCATATATTTCTTATAGCAGTTGTTTTACTCTGCTTGTGTTAGTTATTTGTAGATTTGTTTTCTCTATTAGAATATAAGATTCTTGAGGGTTAAGAATATGATTTACTTATTTTGAGATTGTCTATAATTTTTAGAACTGTGCCACATACATGGAAAATGGTTAATAGATATTTGTTATAATTATATTTTTATGTATAAGATAGTACATGTATCATTGTGTGTAACAGTGAAAAGAGCCATTTTTCGGTTTCTTTCTTGACTGCTACATCTAAATGATTCTCCTGGTGTTTTTTTTGTTTTGTTTTTTGTTTGTTTGTTTGTTTGTTTTGTTTTTTGGGTTTTTTTTTTTTGCGGTACACGGGCCTCTCACTGTTGTGGCCTCTCCCGTCGCGGAGCACAGGCTCCGGACGCACAGGCTCAGCGGCCATGGCTCATGGGCCCAGCCGCTCCGCGGCATGTGGGATCCTCCCAGACCGGGCCATGAACCCGTGTCCCCTGCATCGGCAGGCGCACTCTCAACCACTGCGCCACCAGGGAAGCCCTCTCCTGGTGTTTATCATACTGTTATGATCAACAGTTTATCATACTGCGGATAATATTAGATAATTCCTTTCTTAGTCGTATGACATTGTGGCAGCTCTTAAAGTGTTTTTTTCTTAGCAAATAATCAAATTTAAGATATTCACTTTATGGCATTTGCGTGTTCAGTAAGACATATGGAAAAGGCTTGTGTACATTTTTATGTTTCAGACTCTGAGATCCATCTAATACCATACTTGTTACCAGATAGCTCAAGTAACCAAATTTATTAGCATCCCAGCAGTTCTTGGTTCTCATGATCCTGATTCAGAGCACTTTGTCTGTATCACTGGCCCTTGTTTTCCTGCCATGAAAGAATATGGCGTTGTGTCTCAAGAGGATCTGTCAGGTCATAGGAAGACACGCTTGGAAATAGTGTGTGGGAGTTGAAGGAAGAGACAATAGTGCCCTTCCGTTCTGGTAGCAGTGGGCTCCCCAGACCTTTGCCTGCTTCTCCTGTACATCTGCATTTTCTTCTCTTGATCTTGTCTTTACAGTGTCTTTAGTTCTTTCCTTTCGTGACTGAGAAGTTGTCTGTCTTGCTTCTCTTTATATCTTGTAAATTGTATTGTTGTTACTTTGCTTATCTTTTTGTTTTGTGTACTCTTGCTTTTGTACCTCACTTTTTTCTGTGATGCAACTCTCATATTCTTGTACAGATCACCAGTCACTCCCAGGTTATTTCAACAATATTTATTGAGCACTGTGCCAGGCATTGAATGGGTACCACTAGTCCATGACTCAAAAAGATTGAGGCTGTATTTGTCTTTAAAAATTGTGGGTGAGAGTGTTCTGACTATTTAGTAACTATGTGCTTTTGAATTATTTGAGGCTTCTTTTGATGTATATATATCCTGATTTTATTATTTTTAAACTCCAAGAGTAAGGACCATACATTAACTTCATTTTGCCCAGCCCCGTAATGGGGACTGTAGTAGATTCTCAGTAAGCACTTGTTGTTTAATGCATTCATGTTTCTGTTGTAATGTTAATGTATTTTCAATATTTTGAAAATTAGGTGACAACATGTTGACTGCTGTCTCTGTGGCCAGAGACTGTGGAATGATACTACCTCAGGATAAAGTGATTATTGCTGAAGCATTACCTCCAAAGGATGGGAAAGTTGCCAAGATAAATTGGCATTATGCAGACACCCTAACACAGAGTAGTGATTCATCAGCAGTTGACTCAGAGGTAACGTCAAGTAGAATTTTCTTTTACAAAACTTGCTTGTTTTAATTTATTCTGAAAAAATGTGCATTAAAAACACAACAAAAGCTCAACAAAAACAGAAACCTGGGCCATCTCCTCAGAGACTCTGATTCATTAGGACTGGGGCAGATGCAGGTCTCTCAGTGTTTAAATTTTGATATTTAGCCAAAGTTGAGAAGCACAGTTTTAAAGTATAAGAATCCCAAATACTTATCCTATTTTAAAAGTAGTGGTAAATGATGCAACTGATCCATAATGTTTAGCTCATGGATCATTTCAAACCGAAGCTGATATTTAGCCTTCCTTAAGTTTTATTTTTTAAATAAACAATATAGACAGATTACCTTAAAACTGAATTTTCTTTTGCTTTCAATAAATGTTAAACATTCACTTGTCTTGTGTAAAACATCAAATGAAAGAATTTAGTTTTGGATCAAATATATTTAAAATAGGATTGTGTTACTTGGTTTGGCTAAATATTGTTCTGAATGTCTTATACACAGGCTATTCCAATTAAATTGGTCCATGATAACTTAGAGGATCTTCAGGTGACTCGTTATCACTTTGCAATGAATGGAAAATCATTTTCGGTGATACTGGAACATTTTCAAGACCTTGTTCCTAAGGTTAGTGATTTGGGTTATTGTTCATACGAATACACTGTGAACAGTATTTTAAAGAAATTTATATTTTTTCCAGTTGATGCTACGTGGCACTGTGTTTGCTCGTATGGCACCCGATCAGAAGACACAGTTAGTAGAAGCATTGCAAAATGTAGAGTAAGTATTGGTGGATTTTGTTTTGGTTTTGGTTTTTTGGGGGGCCCTGCTGCAATGCATGTGGGATCTTAGTTCCCTGACCAGGGATCGAACCCGTGCCCCCTGCAGTGGAAGCACAGTGTCCTAACCACTGGATTGCCAGGGAATTCCCGGTTTTTGTTTTTTTAATTTTTTATGAATTGTAGTTTTGTTTTCAAAACCAGAAAAGTAACTAATATTTCGTGTATATAAACTTGTCACCTGACAAGATAGGTAGGTGCCTCTTTAAAAGAGGCTCATCTGCTTATTTATTTAGGTAAAGTACAATATCCACCATTCCTTTTCTAGGTGATATCCATGAGGATATCATTCACTCTTGAATGATACCATTCACTCTTGAATGATAGAAGTGATGTTATACTTTCAGTAACTAATGTTTCAAGTTTTTAAGGGAGAAATCTTTACTGATAGCCTTAAAAGTAAGTGTACTAAAGACTAGGCAGGCCCAATCTTTGCTCTAAAGATTAGGAAACTGAGATGCCAAAATGATAAACTGATGGTTGCCCATCCTGTGACAGTACTGGAGCAGTGACCCAGGTCATTTGACTTGCAGGCTGGTGCTGTTCGCAAAGCAGCATGCCTGTGGTCATTGTAATTAAAAGATTCATTAGTCCCACTGGGGGAAGCTGGGTCTGTCAGTTCTTCAAAATACTGTGCTGGAGGAAATCTTAAGTTAAAGTTGTATATTTTTAGAAATTAATCAAAATCTTAACATAATTTTTGTTTCTTAGTTACTTTGTTGGGATGTGCGGTGATGGGGCAAATGATTGTGGTGTAAGTATAGATTTTGTGATTTGTAGTTCTTTCTGTGGCCTAAATCACATGCACAAAACGCAAGTAATTTTATTCTTCAAACCATTAGGCTCTGAAGAGGGCACATGGAGGCATTTCCTTATCAGAGCTCGAGGCTTCGGTGGCATCTCCCTTTACCTCCAAAACTCCTAGTATTTCCTGTGTGCCAAACCTTATCAGGTAGTATACATTGAAAAACTTCCCATTATCTTTTTGTAGCTCTAAGAATATAGAAAAAAAAAAACGTTATAGAAAGTAATTTGAATTTGTTTTAATGGTATGTTAGTGTATTTGATCTATAACTCTTTAGCAACAGATTGATTGCTACTCCTCATTTCTTCCAGTTCTGCTTTGGCTAAGTTCTTTTGGTAGAAAAGTGCTTTGTTGTAAGGGTTGAATGTTGATGTTCACCTGTCAAGATATAATTGTGGTTTGGAGGAGGCATTTAGAATACTTCTGTTCACATGCCAACATTTGTTTTCACAGGGAAGGCCGTGCTGCTTTAATGACTTCCTTCTGTGTGTTTAAATTTATGGCTTTGTACAGCATTATACAGTACTTCAGTGTTACTCTACTGTATTCTGTGAGTACTGACATTGCTAACAGAGATGGTATTTTGTGTTAAGACATTTAAATTCAGATACTGAGCATATATGTTTCAGTTTGAATGCATCCATTAATTGTGGAACTTAAATAACTAGCATCTGTAAATATTCCTTATATTTCGAGTAGCAAATTGAAAATCTCATTAATCTGGAATAGCATTTTCCTTAAGGCCAACAACTGTGGATTCAGCCTTGTGAATGAAAGATGATTGTATTCTTTTTTTGCCTTTAGTGCAGATTGGACATCTTTTTAAGAACTCTTCAAAATGTCAAGCTGTGACGTACTTTAGAATTGCAGTTAACTTTGCTATACATTTATAAGGAAAGGCCAGAATGAGAAAAGATGTTTCAGCTGTAGTTTTAGGACTTTTAGGACTTGTATAAACAAGTGATATCCCTAGGTACTCCATAGGTTTTGTAGTTGAAGTGATCTCACTTTAGATTTTTCTCTAAATGAACACTGGTGAGATCCCAAGAAGTCTTTGTGAAACTATCCCCTTTTACCATTTGTGGAAAGTATCAGGCGGGGTGGTGGTAGATATTAAGGAAGCTTCAGGATACTAATTTTCAAGAATGTTCAAATTTTGTGAGTAGAAGTTTGTGTTTTCTTTTTGCCAAAAAACTTTTAAAGTTTTTATTGAATGAATTTTTTGGAGCTACTTTTTATACTAATATATTAAATTGAATTTTGCAAATATGTTACATTTCACTAATTTCAAGGCAAATCTGTTCAGTTTTTAAGCATGTCCAAGTGTCATTTTGAAGTTGTCATTTAAAACCAGGGAGGAAAAATCTAATAAAACCAGGTAGAAATGATATAAAAGTGGTGCTATAAAAATAGTTCCTGAACACTAACTATTTTTAAAAAATCCCTTCTCTAGATCTTAAGTAACCTAGGAGACTTCCAGTTTCTCTTCATTGATCTGGCAATCATTTTGGTAGTGGTATTTACAAGTGAGTATTTTGCTTTGTTATTGTTTTTAAAGCATATGAAATTCTGATGTGGCTTATTAAACTTTGGTAAATTTACATGAACGGTTGTAACACAGTGCATATCTCTCCATTTTCCCTGTAAGTATGTTCTTTTATTAGTGGTTGTTTATATTTTGCCCCATTTGTTTTATTCTTTCTCCACTTTTTTCTGAAATATTTGAGAACATGTTTATGTTATCATGACCCTTTGCCTCTGAATGTTTTAGTATATATTGCCCTAAACAAAGTCATTTTCTTATACAGCTAAACACAGTTATAATGATCAAGAAATTTAACACTGATACAATTTTACCTAATCCATACCCATATTCAGGTTTTGTTATGTGTTCCAGTAAGGTCCCTTATACCTATTTCCCCCCACTAGTCCCCCATCCCAGGATCTAGTCTAGGCTCATAAATTTCATTCAGTTATCATATCTCTTTTGTCATCTTTAATCCAGAATAGTATGTCAGCCTTTTGGGGGGGGCTTCTTGACGTTGACATTTATGAAAGAAGATAATCCAGTTATCCGAGTTTGTCTGATGTATTCTCATTAGACTCAGGCTATGCATTCTTGGCAGGAATACCAAAGAAGTGATGCTGTGTCCTCCTGAGTACATCATATAAGGAGACAACATGTTGATTTGTTTCAGTATTGGTGATGTTAACATCAAAATAAATAATAATGTTAATGAGATATGATCTCTTTAATCAAATGAAAATTCATAAGTCCATACTGGAAATAAATAAGTGATTGGGAGAGAAGGGAAAGCTCTTCCTTACAGTAAAATGCTAACTAATAATACAGAAGGAATGATTGGCTTATACTATGGAAAGACCCTTGTCTTACTGACATCTTAGGCCGGCTACGTCTTCGCTGTGGGGGACTATTGTGTGTGTCATAGGATGCTTACCAGTATCTCTGGCCTCTACCCACTGGATGCCAGTAACACTCCCCCATTTGTGACACCCAGAAATATCTCCAGACATTGCCATATGTTCTCTGGGGGCCAAAATCACTTTGGTTGAGAACCACTGAGTTTGACAGTCTTTAGTGGATGCTACAACTAGTAAATGAAAGTTGATAAGGAACAGGATTTTTACACAGTCTTAGTATCTTTCTACAAATTACTTATTAATTACAAAGAGAAAAATAGAAACGCTACAGTGGAGAAACTTGGTGGACCACCTTAATAAGCAATCAGAGCCTTTTTTTTATGTTACTGTTATGTTTATATAGCTTCAAACCTTTGTTAATATCTTAAGAGGAGGAAATATGTATTATTTTAACTGTAGCTTTGCAGTTAAAGATTCAGAAATAAACATACAAGGGTGGTGATGATATATGCTAATATTTACTATTCTTTTTACTTGTACTAGTGTTTCCTTTGAATTTCAATAGACTAATGTAAAAAGTACTCCTGAGCCATTTTTGAAAAAGCCAAAATTGTTTACTTTTACAGATTATTTAGGTATGTATAGCGTCTGGCTTGTTTTTTGGACATTTTTCATGCTAAATATTTGTTAGAGAAAAACAGTTGTTTTTTTTTTTCCCTAAATGTTCCTAAATGAATCTGACAGATGAATTTAGATATAAACCTTTCCTCTCTTTCTTCTCAATGTAGTGAGTTTAAATCCTGCCTGGAAGGAACTTGTGGCACAAAGACCACCTTCAGGTCTTATATCCGGGGCCCTTCTCTTCTCCGTCTTGTCTCAGATTATCATCTGCATTGGATTTCAATCTTTGGGATTTTTTTGGGTCAAGCAGCAGACGTGGTATAAGGAATCACATCCACATTCAGAGTAAGTTGGTCAATCCATTAAAAAGTATGTGTAAAATGTATGTAATATATATGCATGCAAAAGTAAGTTTAAATTTTATGTAAAAATTGCATGCAGCTTGACTAAGCACTTAAATAATTTGACCTGTATTTGACTTTATCTGTAAGAAGGTGGTCAGGCCAGGTCCTAATAGTCACTACCAAGATGGGGACATTGGATCAGTTTCTTAATTTGCTGCTGAGCCTTGCTTTCCTTATCTGTAAAATAAGAAAGATGAAATTAATCACTAGGGTCTCTTCTAAACCCAGAATGTTTGTGTTCCTAACTTCTCTATCCCCAGTTTGGGAAATGACATTTAAAACCTAAAAAAAATTAAGTAAAGGTATTAAGTGGGTCTTTTATTTGTTTATGGGCAGAGTGTTTTCCAGTTCACAAATTATGATAACATTATTTTAATTAATTACACATAGGTAAACACAAGGTCTGTTTACCTTTACTATGCTAATACTACTCCCCAAATTTAAAGAATGGGGAAAGGGTTAAGTAAGAGAGGCTTATTAATTAATGAAGTTTCTTACTTTCTTGTAATTTTTTAATTGATCGGAATGTGACTAGAAAGAAAAACTGGTTTCCTTTGGGAAACATATTGTGTTTGCTAATATAAAATCTTTTGTGTGTGTTTTAGTACACAGGAAGCTTTTAATACAACAGGAAGCCTATATGGGAATTCTTCACATTTGTACAATGAAACCAATCCTGATAGACATAATATAGAAAATTATGAAAATACCACAGTGTTTTTTATCTCCAGTTTTCAGTACCTCATAGTGGCAATTGCCTTTTCAAAAGGAAAACCCTTCAGGCAACCTTGCTACAAGAATTGTAAGTTTGGCATTTATTGTTATTCCCATCCTGCTTCCCTTCTTTAAAAGTAATGCAAGAGTAGAGTTAAAACTGTCCTTTCAAAGTAAAATAGATCTTCACAAATAGAATGAACCTAGTGATTTAGATGTTTACTGTCTTGTTTTATTCTCTTGGTAGCTGCCACCCTAAGTTTAAAATTAAAGCCAGCAGTTCTAAACATTCCTGGTTTTCACATCCTATTACTTCTGGCTCCAACTTTTATTTTTACAGCCCATTGCAAGGAGAGTTAGAATTAGAAGCAGGAACAGAGGTTCCTCAGTTGGAACAGTGGGTATTATACTTTGCTTCTGGGTGGTCTGCATAGCACCAGCTGTCTTTTCTCATTTTTGACACTGTTCCAGCCAGTATTCACCTGGAATTCTTCATTTCTGTCACCTTTGCATCCACCACAGAAGGGGCCAGTAGAATGGAGGCTTGTGCCTATGTAAGCTTGTCTGCCTGTGGCAACAGGAGATAGCATATTTTGATTGATCACAATTAGGGTTTGGGAGGAAAAAAATTATTCACTATTTGTAAATTGCTGGTTTTAAAAATTTGAGACTGTACTAATTAATATATGGAATACTTAAATTTTTTTTCACGTAAAACTGGACTTTTGCAGTATCTTGGGATGAGTAGTAGTTATTCTTTTGCTGTAAAGAAATGCCAGTGTTCTAGTTGGCAGAATGTCAGGCCACAGGTTTTGGTGTGATGCAGGGGTGATAACTACTCACATCTCTATATCATGTTAGAGTTAACAAAGCATATTCACATGTTTTCTTATTTAGTCTTCTATCCTCTGGTTTGTAGGGAAGGTTTTATTACTTTATATTTTAGACAGGTAAGACTTTAAAAATATAAGTGCTGATAATAATTGAAATCTGTTTTTTCTCTTTTTTAAAAAGAACTGATATTTCTTATCTAATAAATGGAGGCTGTATTACTGAGAGTCATATTAAAACCATGGGGGACAAAAGGCCTTGCATAGAAGGTTTATCACTGTACTTTTAAGAGAACTTCATAACTTAAGTTACCTTATTATAAGGTGAACTTAAAACATGTATATCAACCTTAATTATTATTTTTAGTTCAGTATTTTTAAATTCTAAGGAAATATTGAGCATGCCCAGGGGTAGCTAAAACATCTATCAAAGAACAAAACTTTCTTTACATCAAGAAAACTGGTGTTCAGACTGGTTGATAATAAGTAAGCCAAGCCGCACCAGGAAAGTTAATTTAGAGGTCTAAGTAAATCCACCCTATCCATACTTCTCCAATTAAGAAAAAGAAAGAGGGCTTCCCTGGTGGCGCAGTGGTTGGGAGTCCGCCTGCCGATGCAGGGGACACGGGTTCGTGCCCCGGTCTGGGAGGATCCCACATGCCGCTGAGTGGCTGGCCCTGTGAGCCATGGCCACTGGGCCTGCACGTCCGGAGCGTGTGGTCCGCGACGGGAGAATCCGCAGCAGTGAAAGGCCCGCGTACCGGAAAAAAAAAAAAAAAAGAAAAGAAAGAGACTATTAGTTGCCTATTTTTTAAACACATCTTTTATATTATTTTGGGAAACTTCCAAAAAAATGAAAGGCTCAAATATTTTGATTTCCTATTAAATTTCAAATTGATTTAAATAAACTCAATTGTTGATGGCTGGACTGTTTTTTTTTTTAAACATGTTAAAAATTATATTTTAGTAGAAATATAGCCACAAAACCTTTGTCCTTACTATAAGCAGCTTGTGCATGTCTGTCAGTGCATGCTGTCATTAAAACATGCCTCCCGGAAAATACAACAGGAACAGGAAAGTCAACATATACATACTTGGCTGATTTTCACATCCTGTCTGTCTGTCTGTCTTTCTGCCATTGAAGTCCCCTGATCTTGGAATGTAGTCAAGAAGGCAAAGTAGAGAAGAAAGTAAGAAATGACAGAAGTAAAGTATTACTGTATAAAGTGATATACAATGTAAAGTATAAATATAGAAGGAAAAGAGTGGGGAAAAGGTTAAGACTTTCCTAGAGCTGACATTCATTAGCCTTTTCCTTTTGTCCTGCACAATAGACAGTTAACAGGTCTTCACTGGGACCTGCTAGGTGCTCTTCTCAATATCTAAACAGTGTAATGTTTTCAGTCTGTCTTGAGGTGATTATTTTTAAGAATTAACCTCCATCTTAGGCATTTAAGGCATTATAGGGTTTTTTGCTGGCCTCTAGTGGTTCCGTTTGAACCTACGTAAAACCTTACTTCAGCCTGTGGTTACCCACTTTTAACTTTGCCTTTAGCCCAGTTATGTTTTCTTGTGTGACTGTGCTATCGTTTCAGGGGCCATGATCATGTGGACTTAGTGCTATAACACTCTCTCTTAACTAGATGTGATTTCTTGAGATCTGGCTTCCATGTTTGCTACAGTTTTTTTTTTACTTGATCCCTATAATTTACTGCTTGTGAAATCCAGGCTCTTTCTCAGTTTATGAAGGCATTATTACTGACATGCCAGTATCCTTCCTGTTCAGGCCTATGTATCTTTTTTTTTTTTTTTTTTTTTTTGCTGTACGCGGGCCTCTCACTGCTGTGGCCTCTCCCGTTGCGGAGCACAGGCTCCGGACGCGCAGGCTCAGCGGCCAGGGCTCACGGGCCCAGCCGCTCCGCGGCATGTGGGATCTTCCTGGACCGGGGCACGAACCCCTGTCCCCTGCATCAGCAGGCGGACTCCCAACCACTGCGCCACCAGGGAAGCCCAGGCCTGTGTATCTTTTGCCTGTTCATCTGCCATGCCTGAATTGGTTGGAGCAGATATCTAGAGGCCCTGCAGAATAAGGCGGCCTTTGAAAGACAAGTAACTGAGTAAGGAAGGAGGGAATAGGAGAACGAAAGACTTGAAATCTGTGTTATAGATCAGGCAGTCCTGGTTAGTATTTTTGAGGAAGGAATAAGAGAGGTATATATCAGAGCCATGGATAAGTATTACGGATTTATTTACTCTATGTAAGTTTTTATTTTTGAGTCACTTAACTAAGGGGAATATGAACGAAATCCTTTATGGTGCCTTATTTTGATGCCATATTCCATCAGAAGGAACTGGTATCATTAGAAGAACAATTCTGTGATGCCATAGCTGGGATGTATGTAATAATAACTTAAATCTACTGTTTCCTCCAGGATCCTCACCATATCCTCATTTTATGGTTAAAATAATTTGACTCTGAATGACTCGTTGATGTTCACATAGCTTTGTGGCAGCATCTGAAATAGAAGCTAATTCTTGAACTTGTGGAACATTCTCCCTTAGCCGCCAGTCACCACCAACACAGAGTTTGTTTTGATAGCTGTCTTCTGGTGAAGAGTATTCCTTGCACTTCAGTACGATCACTAAGGAATCACTGACCATGCCAGGAGAATCCCGGAGTTGAGAGCATAGTCTGCTAGAAACTCATACCTCTCCAAAATGAATCCCTGACTTTTCCATTCTTGGTTGAAATCCTTATTGATTTTTTTCATTTTGGTGGTTATCTAAATCTGCCAGCCATCCACCTGCCCTGTCAGATTCCTTTGAATAGTGCCTCTTTTTCTCCCCTGGCTAAACAAAGGAAAGATTCAGTTATTTATTTTTTCCTTCAAATGGAAATCTTGGCAGATTTTTAGAGGTGTGATCAAAGGGGGTGGTTATAGGAGAAGGACAGATGAAGAGTTGAGAAATACTGTTGAGGTAGATGTAAGAAGTTTTTGAGTTCGAGTAAAAAAAAATTTTTTTTTGTTAACATGTCAGGACTAGATTGCAAGTCTGTTTTTGCTTATCGTTATAAAAATGCAGTAGGATTTGAAAAACATTCAATATGGGCTATTACTTTATTGAAACAAAACCTTTTCTGTCTCTCTGTCTCTCTTTGGAATTTATATTCTGACTTTTTTTTTTTTTTTTGGTCCTTTTTCTGATTTAGTCTTTGTGTGTGTGTGCTTGTGTGTGTGTGTGTTCATGTACTTCCAACTAGCACTTTCCGAACACTTTTTCTTTAACTGACTATATAGATATTTGAATGGCTATATAACGTATTACTTTCATTGCTGCATTTATTGAATAGAATGTTGTATCCCCTGTTTGAAATTTATTTTTTATTTTTTGGTGAAATTTTAATTTTAATTTTTATTTTTTGGCCACCCCGCACAGCATGCGGGATATTAGTTCCCTGACCAGGGATCAAACACGCGCCCCCTGCTGTGGAAGCGCAGTCTTAACCACTGGACCGCCAGGGAAGTCCCATCCTGTTTGCAGTTTAGTAGAATGTTGGAAAAGATAAAAATCTAGAAAAAAATTCCTTTTTTATATAAGTGGGTTCCATATTTTTCATCCTGTTGGTCAGTGGCTCATAGTAAAAGAGTTTCCCCACTTTTGGCATGAATGTTAGTATAACTTTCAGTCTAAGCTTCTAGAACAATAAATATATATATAAAACAATAAACATATATATATATAAAACACAGTATTGTTTCTATAGAATAATAACTGTTGGCCTATAGTTTTCAACTGACAGATTAACAAATTTCATATTTACAAATGACTCCCACATTTAAAAATATTGAGACCCCTTCCTTCATTTACAGTCTGTAAATAGTATATTAAACTTCTTTACTCAGTCTGAAGGCTTCATGATAAAGTTTTGGTTATATGTGGTCATAGTAAAGTTTGAGTTTTGAAGCCGACCTCAAATAGGAACTTAGAAATAAATATCAAGACCAA
The DNA here is from genome assembly GCF_964165515.1 of Mesoplodon bidens. Lineage (NCBI taxonomy): Eukaryota > Metazoa > Chordata > Mammalia > Artiodactyla > Ziphiidae > Mesoplodon > Mesoplodon bidens. Next base: position 109,162,326 of record NC_138161.1, on the reverse strand, counting down.
AGAAAAAAGGGGGGGAAAGTTGGGGTCTGTCAATACAATTGAGACTATTTCTGAGCCCCCTCCACCCCCGTGGCTTGTTACATAAGGGTGTGCTTGTATACGTGCATGTGAATGCATGTATTACACAGTTAACGAAATGGTCGTGAGCAGGGAGTTTTATTTTTGAGTTAGGAAAGTGACACAAGTACTGATGGATGGAATTTACCATCCCTACCTACCACAGCAAGCCACAGGGTTAGCCCACATTTAAAGTAGCAGATCAACTCAGTTTCTGGGTTTTAGCTAGCGTTTTCTGTGGAAATATTTTCACGGAGGAAATGAATGAAAAAGTGGGATTCACTGAACAGAAATATACTTACGTTCAACTTAGAGTGCCTCTGTTTAGGATTATAACATAACTAATACTGAGAATAAATGTTATTAGCATTTTTACAATCAGTTGTCTTTGCATGTATGTTTTAAATGATAATCTAATTTTGCCGTACGTAGTCTAGTCTCCTGTTTGTGATTATAGATTGGCTTGGTTGTCTTATAAAGTAGCTATCTATCTGTGAGATACACAAATAAATATCCATAAAGGTCTGTCTCTTATTTTTTATAAATGCTGATTATTTTCCCATTACATAAATAAATCCTTTAGGCCTGCATGATGTATCATACTCTAGGAAATATCATAGAGCACACATTTTATATACTTCATCAACCGGAATAGAAGTATTCAAAACCAAATTTAAGATCGACAGTATACCAGTTGTTATTATATGCCTTTTTATTGAAAGGAACTCCCTAATTTAATTGTTTTACTTTCTGTTTCAGATTTTTTTGTTGTGTCTCTGATTATTTTGTATGTTTTCATATTATTCATCATGTTGCATCCAGTCGCCTCTATTGACCAGATTCTTCAGGTAAGGCTTAAGCACATCAATTATTACTGATTGTCTGAGGAGTAATAGGATCTGGGATAGCAGTGGTAAATAAGACAGTAGTGGAAAATGACACATTAGTATCACATAGCCAAATGAGACTTCTGGATGATTGCTAGGGCTTAAGATCTATCCGCCTCCTCTGCTCTTATGTTACTGGGGAAAGAAACTAAACTGTCTTTGTTTCTTTTTTCCAGGATCTCTTCTTTCCTAATTTTCGAAGATCCTGTTATATTAACCCAAAGGGAACATAATTAAAACAGCAGCAGCCTTTATTGACTCTACCTGATATTTTTCTTTCCTGTTTCTTCAGTCTTTGCTTCTAGTTCCATTTCCCTTTGTCCACAAGCAAATTAAATGTCCCTTGGTCTTTAAAAATAAAAGAACATTGATTCCATTATTTGACCCGACCCTCACCAACCTCCTTCTTGAGTAGTCTGCAGGCGCTGCCTCATCACCTGCTCTCCATTGAGTTCTTTATTCTCGTTCTCATTAAAAACCTTATGAAAGATGGAATACTTGTTTTATACAAACGAATATGCATACACGTGTAAGTTGTTAATCATAATAGCAATAAAATAATACCTAGGAGTCCAACATGTTACCTAAAAAAAAGGTAGCATTACCAACACCAGTAAGGCTCTGTTGTGCACCTTTCTCCAAACACCCAGAAGGAACCACTACCTCATTGTCTTACTTTTCACTATACCATATATGTATGAAGTCTTAAAAGATAGTTTTGCTTACTTTGGAACTTTATGAAAATGGTATCTGGTAATTGCTGTTTTACTGTGACTTGCTTTTTCCCAAAAGCCTTACTATGATGCTGCATGCATTTCATTTTCATTCTGTATAGTATTCCGTTATAGGAATATACCATAATTCAATTCTCAGTTCTCCACTGGTAAATAACTGCATTGTTTATAAACTTTTCCTGAATTAATGGTCCTGATGTAAACATTCTTATACACGTCTCAGTGTAAGGGATTGAGTAACATCAAAGAGTTCATCCCAAGTACAAGCAGCAAGGGGTGGTACAATGCTGTTGAGAATTTAAAACCAGCAATAAAGCCCACTAAACGTCCATATCCTAGAAATATCACCTTGTCATGGGAATTCTAAACAATGTCAGTGGTAAAATACTCCTTCCATTACCACCCGCCCTACCTTGGCATACCACTAGGGCAAACGGTCTTCTGGTGTGTTCTAGTATAAGTTTGAGCATGTCCTCTTTAGCTTTCTGAGGTTCCAGTTGTTTTCCAAAGCGATTACACCAATTTATACTTCCATCAGTGTATGAGATCTTTTGTTCCACATCTTTGCCAATGTTTGTCTAGTGGGTATAAAGTGTGATACGACTTTGTAAGTGATTTTGGATAGGACCCCTAATCCCCACCTCACATTGTTCATCATGATCTTTTTGGCTGTTCCTGAGCTTTTCTTCCTCCGTATACATTTTAAGTTTAAGTTTATACCAGGGTAAGCCCTCTTGGAATTTTTATTAGAATTACACTGGGTTTATCAAAAATTTGAGGGGGAGAATATCTCTATTTCTTCAGAATATCTTTCTCCCTAAAGGTTTTTTTTTTTTTTTAAAGAAAATGTTGGGTGGTAGGAGTGTATTTATTTATTTATTTATTTTTGCTGTGTTGGGTCTTCATTTCTGTGCGAGGGCTTTCTCTAGTGACTTAAGGGGGCCACTCTTGGGCTTCCCTGGTGGCGCAGTGGTTGGGAGTCCGCCTGCCGATGCAGGGGGCACGGGTTCGTGTCCCGGTTTGGGAAGATCCCGCATTCCGTGGAGTGGCTGGGCCCGTGAGCCATGGCCGCTGAGCCTGCGCGTCTGGAGCCTGTGCTCCGCAACGGGAGAGGCCACAACACTGAGAGGCCTGCGTACCGCAAAAAAAAAAAGGGGGGGGGCACTCTTAATTGCGGTGCGCGGGCCTCTCACTATCGCGGCCTCTCTTGTTGCGGAGCACAGGCTCCAGGCGCGCACGTTCAGTAGTTGTGGCTCACGGGCCTAGTTGCTCCGCGGCATGAGGGATCCTCCCAGACCAGGGCTCGAACCCGTGTCCCCTGCATTAGCAGGCAGATTCTCAACCACTGTGCCACCAGGGAAGCCCTCCCTAAAGGTTTTTACACAAGTTTTTGTTAGATTTATTCCCGTAGTATTATGGTTTTTGTTCCTCTGATAAGTATCTGTTTAAAATTGCATTTTATAGTCCTTTTATGCTGGTGGAAACAGTGCAGTTATTTTGGATATTCATCTTGTATCCATCAGCCTTGTCAAACTTTATTCTTAAAATTTTTAGATTCTCTAGGATTTTGTTTTAGACACTTATCTATAAATAGTGACTTTTTTTGTTTCTCACATTTCAGTCCTTACGCCTTCTATGTGTTTTTCATGTCTGTTAACCACACGAATGTTGGTGTGATAGTGATGTACTTGTCCTGTTCCTGACTCTACAGGGAGTGTTCCTAGTATTTCACCACTGGATATATTGTGGGCTGTAGGTTTCTGGTATATACTCTTTATTGGGTTGAGGAAGCTTATTTCTGTGGTGTTGTTAACATAAATAGACGTTTAATTTTATCTAATGCTTCTTCTACAGCTGTTGAAATGATCACATAGTGTTTCTTCCAGGAGAATGTGGTGAATTACAGTTGACTGATATTCAAATGTTGAACCAGCACCACATTCCTAGAATAAATCCAACTTGGTCATGATGCATTCTTTTTTATATCTGCTGGATTTGGTTGACTATGATTTTGTTTAGGATTTTTGCTTGTGGTTGCATGAGTGAGATCAAACTTAGTTTTCTTTTCTTGATGTTATTGACAGGTTTGGGTTTCAAGCTTATAAGCACTTTATGGATGAGCATTCCATTTCATGGACTTTTCCATATTTTAACTAATCCCTTTGATGGATATTTAGGTTGTTTCCACTGTTTTGCTATTATAAACAATGCTGTATTTGCAGATTCTTGCACACTTTGTTAAGAAGGACAAATGCATATTTAGAGGTTAATGTCAGAAGTAGAATTGCTTGGCCAAAGGGTATCTAGAATTTGAATTTTTATAAATACTATGTTATTGAACTTTGAAAAGGTTGACAGTTTATAGTCTTACCAACAGTGTATGAGCATCTCTTTCCCCACACGCTTCATTCAGGGATTTAGATAAGCACTTTAGGCAAAAGAAGAAATATAACACATTTATATAATATTTCTCTCTCACCACATGCCTTCTGCTTCACAGCGAAATTATTTTTTGAAAGAATGCTACATGCAACTCACCTCTCACACGCTCATCAACTAATCTAATCTGGCTACTACCCCTGCCAGTCTACTGAAACTGCCCTTGCCAGGGCAATTAACAACCTTCTTGTTAAGTCCAGTGGATTTGTACCCCTGATGTGTGTGTGGGGTTTTTTTCCCCTCAGTCTTACTTGTCTCCTCAGCAGTATTTGACAGGTTAGCCATGCCATCATTCTTGAGACATTCTCCCTGGAAGTTTATCATGCTTTGCTTTCTTCTGACCTTTTCCTACTTCTTCTGTGACTCCTCATTCTCCATTGTGGTTCCAAACCCTGTGCCTGTGTCTTAAATGTTAGTGCTCCACACATTTGTGTTCTTATCCCTTGTCTTACTCTATCCATTCAGGTGACCTCATCCTTAATTGTGGCTTCCCCTGTAGTTGCCATCTATGTGTTGAAAACTCCTGACTTTATACCCTTAGCCTCGTCTCACAACTGAGCTTTAACCTGAATGTCTACTAACATACTGAACATTATATGCGTGGTTCACCCATCAGTTTTCTCAGTCAACATTTAAACAACTAAGCTCATCATGTTCTCCCTCAACCCTGCTTCGACTCTGTTTCTTGATACGACCATTTATCCAAGGCTTCTGTGTGTGTGTATACTTGTCTTTTCCTTCTCTTTTCATGGCCAGTCTGGTCCTAGATTTTCTCAGGTTTCTTATTCTGTATCCCTGTCTCTCTCCAATCCCATCTGCCACCTAAAAGGAAACTATTGTTTCCTACTCAAAACACTTCTGACCCCAGATGTGTGGGGTTGTTTCACACCAGCCAGTTCTCTGGACACCAACTGGGTGTCTTGCAGTTCAGTTTTAACACTACCTGGAGCGAGCACAGACCCTGCGAGTTAAGGGCGTGGTCCCACAAGATTGCCCCCGCTCCAGGCACCAGAAGCAAGTCACAGAATGTCACCTGTACTTCTTCTGACCAACCAACTATAAGTCAGGGTTCCCACAACCCTCATCTCAGCTTTGGTAATTTGCTGTAACAGCTCACAGAGCTCAGTGAAACCCTTAACGTTTATTGGTTTATTATAAAGAATATAATAAAGGTACAGGATAACAGCCAGATGAAGAGGTACATAAGCCAAGGTCTGGAAGGGTCCCAAGCGCAGGAGCTTCTGTCATATTCCATTGGGATGCTTCACCCTCCCAGCTCACGGATGTGTTGACCAACCCAGAGGCTTTCCAAACTCTGTAGTTTAGGGATTTTTTTTTAAATGGAGATTTCATCATACAGGCATGATCAATTATTCACTTGATCTTTAGCCCCTCCCCTCTCCCTGGTCTTTCTGATGACCAGCCCACATCCTGAAGCCCATGAAGAGTAGCCTTATTAGAACGAAAACATTCCTGATACCCAGGAAATTCCAGGGGATTTAGAAGCTCTGTTTAAGATGTTCCTATCTCTCCCACCACTCAGGAAATTGAGTTTAAAGAGCCCTGTGTCAGGAGCCAGGGACAGAGACCAGATATATTTATTTCTCATTATGTCTGCCACCACTGTAGTTCAGGCTACCATTGTCTCTTGCCTGGATCAGTATAGCAGTCTCCACCCCTCAAATCCTTGCTGAGTCGTAAGTGTCTTTCTAAAACATTTCGTGCCACTCCTCAGCGCTTGACACAGGTACTAGTGTGTACCTAAGTACTCAGTAAATATTTGCTGACTAAAGAGATGAATGCATGGATGAGATTTTTTTTTCCCTCTTCTTCTCCTCTTTTTTTTTTAGGCCTTAGAAATTAATCACAGGTTTTAAAGTGAAAACTTCCTTCTTAAATTGATCTGCACAGTTCTTTTTATGAATTTGTCTTTAAACAGTGTAGAGTTTTGAGTAGTACTTCATTATTGGATCAGTATCTACTTCATTGTTTAAAGATAGGACTTTATTTTTTAAATAGAGACTTGTTAGAAATTCATGATCTAGTAGAGCATGGGCTTTTGAGTTTGAATTGGATTTGTCTCTAAGTTCGATCACTTTAATGTATCTTCTAAACCTTGAGTTACTTCACTTTGGGTTTTATCATCTGAAAAGTGGTTATAGTATCTACCTTGTGGCATTGTTGAGGATTGAGTAGATAATGTATGTGAAAGTGTTTGGTATATAATAGGAATTAAATAAATTTGGAAATTACGATATAATGCTATAATATCAACTACATACTATATTAACATAATTTTTGTCTTACAGATAGTGTGTGTACCATATCAGTGGCGTGTAACTATGCTCATCATTGTTCTTGTCAATGCCTTTGTTTCAATCGTGGTAGAGGTAAGCACTTTACATAATTAAGTGGCTGCCTTGCTGCTTTGCAATTCTTGGTGATTTAATGGTAATGGGGGAAATGGATAGGTAACATTATGGAAGCCCACAAAAACTTTCAGTGTCATTGCAGTTAAATTCATTTAGCCTTCTCTTCTCAACTTTTCCATGAGCTAATAATAGTCATATTAAGAGATAGGATGGACTTCCCTGATGGTCCAGTGGTTAGGACTCCTTGCCTTCACTTCCGAGGGCGTGGGTTCGATCCCTGATTGGGGAACTAAGATCCCTCATGCCATGCGACGTGGCCAAAAAAAAGAGAGAGAGATGATTTAGCTGCAGTCATAGATGGGAGAAAATAAGCAGTTATAAATCAAAAATTAGTGACTGAGAGAAAGGAGAGAAGATTGGTGCTCAGGTGGCCCATAAACTGGTAAACCAGTGGCCATGAAATCAGAGCACCACCCAAGTCCTGTGATGTACAGTAAAATCTCCCATTTAAGGGAGGAAAGGGAGGGGGCTCTCTCCATGAAGTATAGTAAATATTAATAATTAGAGAGTTTATTGAAATTGTAAAATAGTGACTATGATGAACTTACCCAATCTCAGCACTGATTGCTGGAACTTCTTCCTTGGTATTTACTTCTAAGTTTTCCTTAGAGGGAAGAGGTCTTAGGTACTCTTTGATCCATTTTATACTGTATAGTTATTCTCCTACTAGGATTCCTTTAGGTCAGCTGCTCTAAAAGGAGATAGTAAGTTCTCACTTGCTGCTTATTAATAAAATTTGGTCTGTTCTCAGAGCTACTATTATTCACTCTTACAGTAGCAGTATGTCAAATGAAGAAGGAGATACAGTTGTGATTTTTAAGGGTTTCATAGAGTAGGCTTTTGAATTAAAATTAGGTAATTTGTGGGAAACATGTATACTTTAGAGATAATGTCTGTAGACTTGTTAATTATGTTTAATTTGATATTTTTCTAAAAGATGATTTGGTATTTAAATTGGGGCCATAGTGGACAGCATGGTTATTATGGTACTGATCTTTTTAGGTTGCCCATTTTAATGTATTTTTGCTGTTTTATGCATGTCCAAGATACTGTACTTTAAAAGCTTTCCTTTTGCTATAGTATAAGTTCATCTTTTCACTCAAATGTTATTTAAGATAAAATCTTTTTATAAAACAATTTCTAGGGAATCCTTTCTTAATCTCCCTTAATTTATTCTTGCTTACTATCAAAAGAATTATTTTTCATCATATGCATATAGATACAGTTGTATATAGATATAAATAACTCAATTCACTGTTAAGAAAAATACTTCAGATTATAAGCATTATTTTAATATGGGAAAGACCTGAGGATTCCTATAAAAGCCATACTTTGTAGAAAATTTATCAAGAATTTTATGATGATTTATATTTGTTACAAAAGTCCTGTTGTTATTCTTTATCCTTTTGCAATATAAACTGAAATTCTCTATATGAAAACCAAGTCATGTTTTTCACAAATGTCTCAGCATTGTGTGAGCCTTTTTAAATGTATGCATTAATAAAGAATGACATAGTCATTTTTAATTCTTAACTCGCTGGACTATCTCTCAGAACTTCTTCCTTGACATGGTCCTTTGGAAAGTTGTGTTCAATCGAGACAAACAAGGAGAATATCGCTTCACCACCACACAGCCACCACAGGTTGGAAATCAGCCCTTACTCTCAATTCTTCACGTCAGTTGTGTACTCTGCATTGTGTAGGGTGGTATTCTGTTGTGTGTTGCTCAACCTTTTCCTCTTTGCCTGGCATTTCATTTTTTTGTAAGGAGTCCTAGAAGATTCATGGCAAACATTTGTTACAGTCTTTTTAGGACTTCAGAAATTTCATAAGTCTCTTTTCCATTCCAATCCTTATCTTCTCTGTGTGTGAAGGTCTTATTCTCAGTGGTAAATTTTTCCATTTCTGTCTGGCTTAAATTTTATGTTTCCAGTTTTTATGAGTCCCATTAGAGGCTAAATGAGATTCATGTAAATAAAGTTATGGAATCGGAATTATTTCTTCATGGATCAGAGTCCAAAGGTCAAAATTCTGAGGAATTATTCCTGATTTCTTTTCAGTTACTGTGCCTTAATTTTGGGTGGCTTTTTGGTTTTCCCCAGCATATGTCTCTCATCATTTAGAAACATTTTCAGAGAGATAGTGTTCATTTTTATACAAACCGTGGTTTAAGGATTTTTGACTTTCTTTGTGGTGAAAAGAAAAGAGAAGCAGATGAATAAAACCTATTTTTTGGTGTTAGGATGTTGAAATTCTAGATAGAAAGTATAGGTTAGTCTTGTTTTTTAAACCAGTACCATTGAATCACAGCTCTGAGCAGCTTTTTTGAGTACAGAGAACTTGACAGCATAAAGTTTCACTCCCTCATTATTGTGCCCATTGCTGTTTGTAGGTGGGCGATATACTTTATACACATGAGTTCTAAACCTTTCACTCACCCCAAGCCAGAAAGCAGCTTTCCGAATTCAAGAGGATTCCCTGGTGTGGGTCACTCACTTATTTTTAGCCTTCTTTTACCTGAGTAGCTATGTCCTGAGCTTTGCTTTGGTAATTCATCAGGCATGATGCCTGGTGTAGTAGTATCGCAGGATCACTTTATAAGTTCTATAGAGCACCATTTCCTTTTCTAATGCTTGATGATGAGTAAGGATAGTTTTGTAATAATGTGATAAATCTGGAATCTGCTTTAGTTTCTTTTTCTCAAAGCAGTGTAAGGCACAGTTGTCCCTAGTAAGTATGACCAGAGCTGTATTAGAGAGAGGCTCAAGTCCCTGAGCTACATCTCCTCTGTGTCTTGGTTACCTCACTACATTGCTTCAAAGGGTTAACTTTGGGTCCTATCATCAGTCCTCATATAAAATATTTGTACTGGCAAGGCCTTGGCCAAGGAAAACATTTCCATCGAGTTTTTAGCTTTTCCAAAGAGATCTCCGACTATTGATCTAAACAGGAAACGCAGGTTCTGAAGAGGAGCTGTACGCTAAGTCAAAAGTGGGTATCATAAAGCTCCTTTAAAACATTTGAATTGGAAAGCCTTCCTCACTTTTCAACCAAAATTAAATGGCAGAAAATTCTATCATTTGCTACATCTTTTTTCTAAAAATGTGTAAATAAGTATGTGTCCTCATTATTTTTAAGAGTTTGTGCCTCTCATGTGAAGTTGTACCTCTGAAGTGTTCTGGGGAGAGAGTGGTCTGAGCAGGGAGGCTCCCGCTGGCCCCATGTGTTTACCAGTTCTGAGCACCACTGAGTAGACAAGAAGTTTGGCCTTCAGTTTCTGGGGTCATGTTTTAAGAAAGCATTTTTTAAATCATTGGCTTCAGAAAAGAGAGTTCTTATAACCTCTTAGCACGGAATGCTGTGCTTTCATCTTCCAACATTTCCGTTTGTAGTTTGCTCTCACTGTTCATATTTGTGACCCTTGGAGAGCCCATCAGTTAGTCAGATTACTGTAAGGCTGTAGATCTCAATTAGGGGTAATCCCCCCATCCTCCCGGGGACACGTGGCAGTATCTGGAGACATTTTTGTTTGTCACAATTGGCGGGGGTGGTGGGGGTGAGGTTGCTACTAGCATGTGGTGGGTGGAGCCTGAAGATGCTGCTGAGTAAACATCCTACGGCAGCGCCCAAGACAAAGACTGTCTGGGCTAACATGTCAGCCGTGCCGAGGCTGGAAAACCCTGCCATACGGTGAAAAAGCAAGTAAAGATGAGAGTGACCTGCTACACCTAGGAGCCCATTCTGTGCTCTTTCCTACCAAGAGTCCCGTGAGGTCTTCTAAGATCGCAGCTCTCAACCTTCTCTGTTAATGTCGGGGGAAGAACGGCCATGTTTCTTCATTCCTTCCTTACCATATAAACCCAGAGACCATTGAGTAAGGTTCGAAGTTTCACAGCTAAAGACCCTGGACTAGGCTCCAGGTCTTAATGCAGTTGAGTTGTGAAGTCGAGAACCTCACCTAGAAATCTCTAGTAGCCATGTCCAAAATATCTGGTGATCTGCAAGGCAGCTATGTAATGCCTCCAGAATCCTTCCAATCTTAAGGTGTTTCTAACTTCGTTTTATACATAAAGAAACAGCATTCAGTCAACTTGCCATGGTTATGCAGCTTATGAGTGGCAGAGCTGGGAGTTGAAGCCAAGGTTTCTGATTTCAAGAGGAGTGTTTTTTCCACTGTGCCACACTGTCTCACATTATGAGGCCACAGAGATGCAAACTAATATAACAATCAAGTGACAAAATGGAGACAAAGAACAGCTACTGTTTTCAAAACCTACTTTTTATGGTAGACACTGTGAGGCATTTTGTATAAATTCTCTCTAGTTATTACAGCCACCTAAGAGGTTAGGGTAGAGAGACTGAAGATATCCCTGTCTTCACAGATGAGGAAACAGTGTTAGAACTGGAATTCAGGTTCAGTTTAATCTGGGCCCAGGACCATAATATTCCTATAACAGAAAGCCTCCATCTGTTCTTTAAAAACGAAATAAACCTTTAGGTGTCATTTTATTTAATAGTAGACATTTTAGATATTATGTTTATTTGGCCCACTGAACATACATACATACAGCTAACCTAATTTAGATACAGAAAGATTTTTATATAATAGTCATTTATTTCCCACAGTGGTTCTTTTTCTTATTAATGCACAGTGGCATCAGTAAATGTCCATTGAATCAAATTGAAAACAGGTTAAGTAAACCATTTGTAAATAATCAAAGTTAAAACTTTTATGTAACTAAGTATTTTTTTTTCTGTAATCTTTAGCAGCTCCAGATGTTAATACTTATTCTCTGACCAAAAAAAAAAAAAAGATTCTTGAGATGCAGTGATTTTCAAGTAAGGATATTCATCACAAATGCCTTGAGCTCCACCTTTGATCTACTGAATGAGAAGTCTTCAGTGGAGGGGCCTATCACCTGTGTTTTTCTGTACAGCTTTACCCGTGTTTGAGATCTGTGCTTCATATTCTCTTTCGAAGAAGCGTTTGTGCCTACCCTGTGTCTGGTAAACTGAGGCTGCTTAGTGGTAGATATGGAACTGGAGTCATACCGTCATGTATTTTGATAATGCCTGAGAATGTGTCCTGATTATGTTTCCCTTTTGGGGGAAAAATCCAGATGTTAGCTGTAGTCTTTATGCCACTTAGGATATTATTCGAGTTTATTTACATAGAATGCTCATTCTGATTGTGTTTGTCTTATATTCAGGATTGGTATGGAAGAAGACTTTTATGAAAACCACAGTACCATTACAACATTTTCCCCATAAGCATGTGTTTATATCTTACATACTGCCTATGAAAACATTTCCTAAAAGACACTGCTAGGAGTTAGCTGGCATTGGGGTTCTGGAATGAACAGCTTGGACTGGTCTAAGAAGCAGGAGAATTTTAGCTGTAGATCTTTTTGAAAGTTCTTTGTGTTTTTTCTGCTGGGCTGTGGTAGCCACTTTGCCTTCTCTGAGGGATACACTTGGTTATTTAACCAGTCCTTTCAGGAGCAAATCACAAGATCCAGTTGCTGGGGCTCCTGTGTTCTGCTTCAGAGACTTACCCTAGATGTTTGGCGAGGCCTTGGTGCTCATTCTAAGCCCCGTCATGCTTCATCTCTTCCCTCTCCTTGCACAGTGCTTGCCTTTGTCCTGTTGCCACTGTCTTTTCTCCCTTGAGTTAGTTCTATTCTAGCATGCCTGTAGCACCGTTTATTTTCTCTACCAGTGAATTATATTGTTTGAGGATGTCTGTGGTATGCTTGTGTTTGTAAATTAACAAGCCCGTGCTTGCTTATAGTGTATTTTTTGTGTATGCTGTTTGGGGAAGGTGAGGGTACAAGAACAAAATATGAGTCTAATTATAGTGGAGGGGGGAAGTATGAGGAACACTCATACTGTGTTCCTTGTGACTGAATTTATTTTTTAAATTATAACAAGTGTATGTTGCTTTTAATAGGGACATGAGGATTTTTTTTTAAAAGCATGCACATTAATGTGAAAAGAATACTATTCAATTGTGATTCTGTTTGCAGTAGATTTCATTTTAATTTTATTGCTTGCCTCATTTTCCACAGGTGGGGAAATGATGGATTTTATTATTTTTTGTTTGTTTGTGTGTGTGTGTATGTCTTACATTTGAATACACTTGGCTGTGACTTTCCTTAACTCAGCCTGTTTTGCATTGCTTTCAGCCCAACTGGCTCATCTGGACAGACAAGGCCTATATGTTTCTGCCTTTTTTTTTTTTTTAAGTCAGCATTCACCATTCGCCCTTTTCTGTGATCCTTTAACAGTGCTACTTGCTGTAAAATAAAAAGTGACGGCTTTCACATTGATTTAGGAACAATGAATTTTTTTCCCCTGCAATTAGATGGAAGAATTTAAACACCTCGGGGAAAAGATAGGTCCAGGTAGTGAACTGTTGCCTCAGATCAAACATTCAGGTTTGTCATGTGTACACCTATCCCGGAAAGGAATTATTTGTTATTTGGATCACCTGAAGGGTCCTATAACTAACCTCTTCTATATTCTAATGCTAAATGTTTTCTATGGGCTCCCTTTGAGGTGATGGTAATAACTCTCTTTTTAGCTATGACAGTAAAGAGGCTACTCGATGAATAATCCTCAAATCTGTATCCCCACTAACCCACCCCACCCCTAACTTAATACAGCTTACTTGTGACAAACCACAGTTTTTGCCTTTAAGTTCTTGGTAGTGGTGCAGCTTATACTGTTTTGTCGACAGAGTGAACTAGAAGGCCTTTAAAAGCACGTAGTTATTGTGTATCATGCTCTCTGCCGCATGCCCACCCCTAGTTTTGAAGAAGGAGAGAGTAATGGGTTCCTGTTCTGGTGGTTGTCTCAGTACGATGAGACCTACCAAGTCAAAGTATGAAGAAGTTTTGAAGAGGTTTCATTTTAAAGTATTTTTGCTATTCTCCATTGGCCAATTTAGAAACCTGTGTTTTAGGATCTGTGTTAGAGCAAATTTGCCTTTCTTGATCATGAAGATATTTTGAGAGTTAACATTAGAATACTTCCGGAATTTTGTGAGCTTACAGCTGACCCTTGAATAATGCCAGGGTTAGGGTTGCTGACCCTCCCCACAGCCAAGAATCTGCTATGATTTATATAATTTATAGGCCTTCTGTATACAGGGTTCCTCCATATCTGCAGATTCAACCAATTGTGGATCATGTAGCACTGTAGTATTTGCTAAAAAAATCCACATGTAAGTGAACCTGCACAGTTCAAACCCGGTGTTGCTCAAGGGTCATCTTTACTTCAGTTGAGCTTAGACCTGGTTGTAGCCTAGGTTATATGTTGATGGCAAAACAAAACCTGGGATTTAAATGTTGCTTTGTAGAAGAAACAGCCAAAATAGTTAAGAATTGACTGTTCTTCAGAGGTGAATATAACTACAGGTCTCAGTAGAGTCATTTAGTTTTATTTCACTTATTTCCGGTTCCAATTAAGACAAACTCTGAGGGCCTTTATTGGATTTACATTTTTGTACAATAACCAGGGACTCTGCTTTCTTGTTCTTCAAGAACTATTTATGTAAGATCACATCCAGTAAAAACACTGGGATTGATCCGAAGGAAGCCTGTGACACCAGAGCTTTTTATAATGAAATAATACTAAGAATTAGTACTTGCTGTATAGTCTTCTGTGTACCTCTTTCCAGTTGTGGGCCACCAAGGGGAAACCATCATTATAAAATAAAATTGTTTTTTATGTTAATGAGAATGTGGTTTTAAAAGAAGTGATTGACATTAAACATGATCTAAGTTCTGATTTTGACATAACAATATTTACATAATGCTTTGAAAGGTGATATTAACAGCAGCAGTGGTCTCTTTACACCGTTTTCTTTCAAAAATGATCAGGTGGTTAAGTTGCTAGAAGCAGTAGTACCAAAAGATAGTTCAGGATAGGATGATGGGTTTCATATTAAATATTAAAAACGTTTTCTCTGAATAGTTTGAAGTTATTCTTAATACATCAGATGTTTTATGTTATGGAATCACAGACTCCAGATTTACACGTTATTTTTAAAATGTATCTGCATACAGGAGGAAGTAGGAACATAGAACTAAATAAAATGAAGTATAAATTATATGGATACTTTAGAAATATAATCTTAAAAAAATAATGTTCCTAAATAATGGAAAGCTGACTTTTTTTTAAGCGTGGACTTTTTTTTTCTTTCCTTCATGTATTTGTTGTGCTCAGAAGTCATTTCCTCTTATTTTTCTGTGCTGATGAACTATGCTTTAACAAACTTGTTAAAAACAACAGCTCTTAATCTACTGGGTGTTCCTCTTTTTCCTTATTTTCTTAGGAGTCAGTGGATTGGTGGGGAAAATGCTGCTTGTCCTGGGCCCTGAACTGTAGGAAGAAGATGCCAAAGGCCAAGTACATGTATCTGGCCCAGGAGCTCTTGGTTGACCCGGAATGGCCACCAAAACCTCAAACAACAACAGAAGCGAAAGCTTTAGTAAAGGAGAATGGATCATGTCAGATCATCACCATAACATAGCAGTGAATCGGTCTCAGTGGTATTCTAGTAGCAGTATTGAGGAGAATGTAAATGTAGGACTTAATCTGATCCTGTGCGTCAGAATGGCACCCTTTCAATTTATGTCCCTTCCAATATAGTAGCTGACTTGAGTTTTTTTTTTTTTTTAAACAAAACAAACAAAAAGAGATTGGCCTGTCAGTTAAATTAATAATCAATCTTCAAAGTCCTATACCTTCATTCAGTAACTCTAAATATTATATATATTTCCAGAACTTGCTTGATTGTTATCCTCAGTGATACTCTTTATAGGGTACAGAAGAAAGTTGGTATCTGGGAGGTGTTTAGATACTAGCTTCTAAGACTTTAGTTTATGCCTTTAAATTTATTTTCACAGCCCCCTTATTAGAAAAAGTCATCATTTATATACAGGCCCTAAATTTGTGGTTGATAAATAAAATGGGTGTTAATTAGCCTCCGATGAAAATAGGTACAAAGCCTGTTTTTATTTGATTTCAGTATTTCTCCCAAAGAAAACTTAGTATACATAACACCAGTTCCCTTTAATAGCCTAGAGTTAGGAGTGAATTTTATGGTGTTGCAACTCAGGTAATTTCCACTTATGGTTTTATATTTTCTGTACAAACTGCCTGGGTTTTATTTTTTCTAATCAGCAAGGTGCTTCACTGCCTTCTTGAGATGTCCCTCAAAGCTATTAAATGGATCTTGTGCTATGTCTGGTGTCAGTAGTATAATTTGCTTTAGTTAAATGTTGTTGAAGCCTTTTCAGTAGGAAAAAAGCTGATTTCTTTTGGCAGTAGATGTATATCTACCTTTCTAATATCTCCTCATACCTGTTTTTTTCCTCTCAGGCTTTATATTATTTTAAATGTCTTTTTATTTTCTTCTACGTCTTTAATTACCTAAAGACATAGGATAATAGTTTTTTGTTTTTTAGTTTTTTGAGTTAGAATTTTACCTCCTAAAATTTTAAAGGTTTGATGTATGTCTCTCCTGTCAATAATGAGGGTTAAAAAAATGAGTGGTTTTGAATAACTGCTGTTTTTTTTCAAAGCAGTATGAACCTGGCGAGTTTGTTTTATGCCATTAGGTGGCGCCAGAGGTCAGAGTTTACCTATTTTGGATTGGGTGTTTACGAATGAGCATATTTGGTTGTGGAAATTTCTGGGAGGAAAAAAAAAATGAAATAAAGTTAAAAAGAAAAGTCATTCATTGAGCCAAAAGAAATGGAAGATATTTTTCATCTTTCTGTTTTTCCTGGTTAATGTTTAAATTCTAAACAAAATTAAAGTAATTTAAAAATGCCTTTATAGGTAAGATCCAGCAGTTTGGCAAAGCCCAAAGTTCTGATAAACAAGAAAACTGATACTGCTCTAAAGTAGACACTAAACTACTAAGATTGTGTGATCTTATCCTGTGCTCTTCCTTGACCGGTAGCATGCTTGTGCTTTCTACTTCTAGCTGATCATTATTTTCCTGATACATATTTACCAATTTGATCAAATGTTACCCAGAACCATAAAACCAAATGGTTCTCATTTTTTATGCTGCAGAGACCTGATGATTTTTGGTTAACTGTAGAAAAATGTATGTTACACTCAGGATCACTGTTAACTGCTGTGGCCACTGATGATTCTTAGAAAAATGTAATCAAAGTTTTCCATCAAAAAAGTATGATACTATATTAATACACATTAGATGATAAGAACAATTGTTCCATGAATGATTCTATGAAGCTATGCATCTTAGACCTCTTGAGCTGTGAATTAGCACTTTTTATAGTTAATTACTCTCTTTATCATTTTATAATTTCCACATTCAGTTCACTTCCAATACATACGAGTGATAGTCTTCAGTGATCTCCCACAATTGTAAATTTTATTCTTTGATTTAAATACTGAAGCATATAATTAAAGTAATTGCTAAGTAGCAGCTTAAAAATCCAACTATCAGATTGTATTTAACATCTTTAAGAGCATGATCATAAAGAGCTATATTTTTGACAACCTCCCCCCTTTTTTAACATTTAGATTTTATAAGGGTTTTATATCACATCTGTCCATATTGTTTTCAAAGGAATGAGGTTTTTAGGTAGGTGGACAAAGCATTTGTAGGAGGTTAGATTTGAACATAGACAAGGTGGGTTGTTCAGGTTGTAATGGATGGCTTCCAGAATGTGATTTGAAGAATGTCTGTGAGTCCAGGTGTGGGTCCTACTTAGTGCCATAGATAGACGAGTCCTCCCTCTGTAGGTCACCATTACATAGTAATTTTGATTCTGAATTTCACATTAAATTATTTGCGTGTATACAGATCTAAATTTTAAAATCTGTACATATATTATTTTGATGTATTAAGATGAATAAATATTGCTGATTTAAATTTTATTTATGCACATACCTAAAGGACAGAAATGTCCAGGAAAGTAATTGTTAAATAATATGTAACTTTTTAACTTTTTAAATAAATAACAAGATTTTTAACGTGTGTCTCCCTCAGGGTTGTTTAAAGTTTTTTTTCCTCCCTCAAATATAAATAGTGGTAACTATATGTTTTGTATCTTCTAGCACCAACTGCTGTAAAGCAATGCTGCAAATAATGCTTGAATAAAAGTGGCTAAGCCAACAACAAAATAAAAACTTTTTATATTAGTTTTATAATCCCTACATTCAAAAGCTTTCCAAACTGTACTTGCATTTAAATAAAACTGTTGCCGTTTTTACTATTTATTTTGTTTCCCATGTTTATGAAACTACTGCACAGTTTCAAAAGCATGGAAACTTACATCACTGTTTATGTACTCTGTTCCCCCAAATGGCTATGGATCCAATGTCCAGAGAAGAGCAAAATTCCAGCTTTAGAAAACATTCTAAGATTTCATGCATGCAGTTTTGACATATCTGATAATAGGCTTTTTGTATATTTATGGTGGGAGGTGGTTGGGAACTTTTAACAAAATGTTAATTTTTGTACAGTCTGTAGGCATTTACACATATTTTTAATGTATTAAGATTTGGTAATTATGTGCACATTAAATTAATAAAATAATTACTTCCTGTTATGATTTGTGAATTCCCTAAGACTTTGGATTTTTTTAAGTAACTTTATATCAGAAATGATACTGCATCTTTATATTTTTTAAATTGTATTGCTGCTCAAGAATGGTACCCTGATGTCAAAAAGGCATACATTCAGAATTGTACATTCAGTACTGTAAATAACCTTATGAAAAATTTTTGATTGAATCTGTTCAAAATAAAGATTTGAATGATATATATAACATTTCTTTTTTTCTGTGTCTTTATATACGTTTGTTTGCTCTTTAGTTGCATGAATACTGCCCGCTCTGGATTTATTTTCCTGCTTAATACTTCCCCCATTTCTCTTTTTTTTTTTTTTTTCTTTTTGCGGTATGCGGGCCTCTCACTGTTGTGGCCTCTCCCGCTGCGGAGCACAGGCTCCGGACGCGCAGGCCCAGCGGCCATGGCTCACGGGCCCAGCCGCTCCGCGGCATATGGGATCCTCCCAGACCGGGGCACGAACCCGTATCCCCTGCATCGGCAGGCGGACTCTCAACCACTGCGCCACCAGGGAGGCCCTCTCTTTTTTTTTAACTTTGAATTTTTCGAGAAAATAATGCAACTTTCCACACATCGCGTCATGCCTGTGACCGGCCCGTGGAAACCTATCAGTCAGATACAGTGTAGAGCCAAATGTGAAGTATCAGGAGGTCTGAGGGAAATGGTGAAATAGAAGACTAGGGACTTAGAATTTATTAATAGTTGGGAAGGTCAGACGGAAAGCTAATGCCATGTAAGCCATGGTAAGTTTGAGGGGAAGCAGCATCCATGGATGCAAAAAGAGTGCTCCATGGAACAGGAGACCTTGGAGCTAACTACTGGCCATAGGAATCCCAGAGAGGGCAGGATGTGCTGGGCCTTGTGCTTGGGTGGGAGGGCTTTCCTTGTATCGCAGGTTCTGCAGGAGCCATGTGTCCCTCTGCCGTGGGCCGTGTGGATGGTTGGCTGGTGTGAGACCTAGTTTGAGCCCAAGTTCCTTCCATTCTCTGTGGGTTGTGTAGCAAATGATCGTGTCCCTTGCACCACAGCCTGCAGGTGGCAGTACAGTTCTGCATGTCTGTCCTTCCTTTTCCCCCTCCATCACTGCCAGTTGCTTTACTCTGGGTATACACTGCAGGGAAGGACAGGGAGTTCTAGGAGTTTGAGTGAGATTGTCCCTGTACCAAGTTGGGGTTGTGATTACTCCACAAGTACAGAGAGATCGCTGCTGTGCCCTGGCCTTGGAGTCTCTCCCACGGAGGAAGAAAAGCATATCTCATTCGTTAGGTACCTGGTTTTGAATGGCCAAACCCTGTAAGCCAGGGTTCTGTGACTGATACAGAAGCTGCCACTTAGGACAGCAGATTCCTGACTTGTTTCATGGATCCAAAATCCAAAGGACTTGAAACACTGGTGCCGTCATTACTTCAGTGCTCAAAGTACTTCTCAGTACCTCATCAATTTGCTCATTGGATCAACTCTGTTCCTCCACTGACTAACTTCTGTGCCCAGTGTTCCCTTCTTGGCCCATCATAACGTCCTGTCTTCAAAATAAAACTTGGAGGTAATTCTCACTGGAGATCTTCCTGGGGAGATAGGCTAAAGAAGTTTCACCCGAATTTGACTCCAAGTCGTACTCTGATTATCCCACAGTACCTCTTCCCAGGTCTCTGTCATGCTGGCTCCTGGCATTTGATGGGTAAGGGGCCTTTCACTTGGTCTGCCTGTGTGACTGACTCACTGGTCACCAGGGGAGCTGTTCCAGGCTCTGGAGCTGCTTCCCTTGATTTGAGTGGAAAGACGGCTCAGTGGCTTTCCCTGTGTTTTAGGACTGCACGCTTAGAAGATAATTTCAGTCCCTTCGGCATTTAACGGGCTTTGACTGCATTTGGCTACACTAAAGGCTGAATAGATTTCAGTTCCTTTTCTATAACGCCTGACAATGTCGATTTGGGGGACTTTTATCCCAACGAGGATGAAATAATTTAAGAACCACTTCTGCTGTACCACTGCACTCAAAGATTCCAGAGGTTAATGTTTATTCTTTTGCAATTCAAGCACTGACTTTTCCCAGTATTTTAAAATACCTATATTCCTACCTTTTTTCTTTAATAATGCCATTTTCCCTCCCAAATCACTTTATATTTGCATTAAAATATTTTAATAGTGACATTAAGCACATTTGATAAAATTTCAAAGCTCACAGAAAGGTACTTAAGGAAGTCAACTTTTTTTCTGGTTTCTCCCCCGAAGGGGGAATACTAAAGTTTCTTGGGTGTATTGTTCTAGAAAAAATATATATGCTCATATGTTTTTTAAAATCCTACACACATAGAACCCCATGTTATATGCTATGCTACCCTTGTTTTATGTCATTCAGTGTATTTTAGAAAGTTATGTCAGGGACTTCCCTGGTGGCACAGTGGTTAAGAATCCACCTGCCAATACAGGGGGCCCGGGTTCGAGCCCTGGTCCGGGAAGATCCCACATGCCACGGAGCAACTAAGCCCGTGCACCACAACCACTGAGACTGCGCTCTAGAGCCCATGAGCCACAACTACTGAAACCCACGTGCCTAGAGCCCGTGCTCCACAACAAGAGAAGCCACTGCAATGAGAAGCCCGCGCACCGCAACAGAGTAGACCCTGCTCGCCGCAACTAAAGCCCACGCACACCAACAAAGACCTAACGCAGCCAAAAATAAATTTAAAAAAAAGAAAGTTATGTCAGTACTTGCAGCTCAAATCCATTCTTTTCAAAGTCTGCAAGGCATCCTATTGCATGGCTATACTATAATTTAAACGACTACTTCCCTATTGATGGTCATTTAGATTTTCTTTCTTTTTTTTCTATTAAAATCCTGCAAATAAGTTTTTGTGTACATGTCTTAATGAGCATTTCCATAGGATGTAGTTTTAGCAGTGGAACTGCTGGACAAAGAATACGTATGTTTAAAATTTGGTTGATACTACTAAATTTTCCTCCCCAAAGTTTGCTACCATTTATATTCCCACCAATGTAGTATGAGAATATCTACTTCTTCACACTTCATAAAACACTGGATATTTTCAGGCTTTATATTTCAGTGTGGTGTTGGTATAGAGATTATCAAATAGCCCAGAAACAGACCCACACAACATTCATCAGATGTTGATTTATGACAGTGCTGACATTGTAGCTCTGAGGGAAGAAGGGATATACATATATAGGACAGCTGGTTATCCTAATGGGAAAAAATAAAATTGTACTTACATCATACACAAAAATCAATTCTAGACGGATTAAAGACCTAAATGCGAAGGACAAAATTCTAAAATGTAATAATAAGTTGTTATAGGAGAATATTTTTTTGGCTTGCGAGGAGAGGAGGAATTATTTTAATAGACATAAGAAACAAATCTTAAAGATTAATAACTGCCTATATTAAGACTTCTGTCCATCAAAAGACGGAAAGCAGATGAAAAGGCAAAGCACAAACTAGATGAAGATATCTGTAACACATACAATTGACAAATGATTAGTGTCCAGAATACATAAATAATGCCTACAATTCAGTTTTTTAAAGACACAATCATACATACTTTGCATGTAGAAAAATGGTCAAAAGAACCCAGATTTCTCAGAAGATGAGGCACAACTGGCCCTTAAAAATATGAAAAGATGCTCAAGTTCATAATTCAATAGGGAAATGAAAAATTAAAACCATACCGAGGGCTTCCCTGGTGGCACAGTGGTTGAGAGTCCGCCTGCCGATTCAGGGGACACGGGTTCGTGCCCCGGTCCGGGAAGGTCCCACATGCCGCGGAGCAGCTAGGCCCGTGAGCCATGGCCACTGAGCCTGCATGTCCGGAGCCTGTGCTCTGCAACGGGAGAGGCCACAGCAGCGAGAGGCCCGCGTACCGCAAAAAAAAAAAAAAAAAAAAAAACCATACCGAGACAATTATTTCATAAGAATGGCAAAAATTAAATTAAAAAAATCAATTCCAAGGCATGGGTGGAGGTGTACAGGAACTGTCATACACAGTAGGTGGCAGCATATATTGGCACAACTACTTTGCAAAGCAGTTTGACATCCCTGTGTTCAATTGAACATGTGGACACCCTTCCTTCAACCCAGTAAGGCCATTATGGAACATATTTGAGAATGTTTTTAGCTTTACTACTCCTAAAACGAAAAAAAAAAATGAGTGGAGCACTTGAGAATGTCCTTAGCCTTATTCCTTAAAGGGGGAAAGGGGAACTGGAAATGGCAGAAAAAGGAACACCCAAAGGAAGTGTAGCCCAACCAGGGGTGTGGTTGCTGCAGTGGCCCAGCTGTGTCACTACTGGACACACATCACAAAGTCATATTGTGCCTCTGGGGAGAAACTGCTCTCCCTCCTGCTCTTATCATTCAACTTTGGCCATAGGACTTGGGTGATATATGGTCTCTTTTTCAAAGTTTGAATATATTTGTCATTAAAAACCAGAATATGTCCTCTGAGATAGGGTCCTTAACATGACTTTTATTCTGGGATAGCCTTTATCCTCAGGATGCAAGGATACTTCCCTCTTCCTTTGGAAAGTGCCAGATCACATGCAAAGCTCTAAGCCTTTCAGTTGCTTTGGGCTGCAGCACCATTTCAGGTAAGGCCAAATATTTTAAAAATTAGTATGGGCAACTGGAGGGCTCGGTTAGTCTGTACGAACAAGAAATAAAATTTAGTACAAGAAGCAATTCGTTTAAAATTACATGTAGGGAACATTGTTTTGGCAGATGAGTATTACTGTATTTCACAGATAATTCAGTGCCACGAGTACTAATTTTTATTTAAGCATCTTAGCAGTGATAGCTCCTTGTTTATGGCTCAATCAGAAATACTACTCTCAAATTCTAGCTCTGTGACCCTGGTTAAGTTACTTAAACTTTCTGTGCCTTAGCTGCATCATCCTTTAATTGGGGATAATATTAGTACCTAACTCATAGGGTTGTTGTAAGGATTAAGTGAAATAATTTAAATAAAGTTCTGAGAACAATGCGTGGCATAAAGGGACAGGTACTATTACCCACTATTACCTACTTTTCTCAGTGTGGTTCACTATTATGGGGTGGTCCTGTTTTAGAGTAAGTTGGCACTGAAGATACAGCATGATTGTGATAAAAGGAATCAGGTGATGGTTGCTGCTGTTTTAACAGACTTTGCTGTTCCCTTCAGGGCTGTAGGTCATAGCCACCCCAGGCTGTCATGAAGTCAAGAGCAGGGCTATGTTCACAATGCACACTGCTCTGTGATGTCTGTGAGAAAGATTATTTTAATTAGTTCTCTCTATGTAAAGATTTAAAGGTATTGACTTTTCCATTGCTTGAAAATGCTTTCATTTCAACGATTTGAACTAAGAGTGGAAAATCTGTAAAACGAACGAGGCCTCGTAGTGTAGAATGAACGTCTTTTCACCACCCAGGAAAATCAGCACTCCTAAGAGGGAGACTTAACTTGTACCTGGGTAACATTCAAAGTCGGTGATAATCCTGGCGAAAGGATCATGCAGGGTTAGGTTACAAGATTGAAATTAGAGCGTTTGTCCTTTGGGTGTTGCCCACAGATCTGCCGCGGTCGCCTTTCCAGACATGCTGAGGAGCGCTCTGCTGTGCGCTGCGCTCGGGCTCCTGCGCGCCCAGCCCTTCCCCTGCCCACCCACCTGCAGGTGCATTTTCCGCGACGCCGCGCAGTGCTCGCAGGGCAGCGTGGCGCGCATCGCGGCGCTCGGCTTGCCCACCAACCTTACGCACATCCTGCTCTTCCAAATGGGCCGCGGCATCTTGCAGAACAGCAGCTTCAGTGGCATGACCGTCCTGCAGCGCCTAATGCTGTCCGACAGCCAAGTTTCGGCCATTGCTCCCGGCACTTTCAACGACCTGATAAAACTTAAAACCCTGAGGTTATCGCACAACAAGATCACTCATCTTCCAGGCGCCCTGTTGGATAAGCTGGTGCTCTTGGAACAGTTGTTTCTGGACGGCAATGAACTAAAGAGCCTTGACCAAAACATGTTTCAGAAACTGGTTAACCTGCAGGAGCTCTTTTTGAACCAAAACCAACTCGCTTTCCTCCCTGCTAGCCTCTTCGCCCACCTGGGGAACCTGAAATTGTTGGATTTATCGGGAAATAATTTGACCCACCTGCCCGAGGGATTGTTTGGGGTCCAGGTTAAGCTTGAGAAGCTTCTGCTCCACTCGAACCAGCTCGTGTCTCTGGATTCGGGGCTGTTGGATAGCCTGCGCGCCCTGACGGAGCTGCAGCTCGACAGAAATCACATCCGTTCCGTCGCACCCGGCGCCTTCGACCGTCTGCGAAGCCTGAGCTCTTTGACTCTTTCCAGAAACCGCCTCGAGTTTCTGCCCTCTGCCCTCTTTCTTCATTCGCACAATTTGACCTTCCTGACCCTGTTCGAGAACCCGCTGGAGGAACTCCCCGAGGTGCTTTTCGGGGTGATGGGCGGCCTGCGGGAGCTGTGGCTGAACGCCACCCAGCTGCGCACCCTGCCTGCCGCCGCCTTCCGCAACCTGAGCGGCCTGCGGGTCCTGGGGGTGACGCTGAGCCCGCGGCTGAGCGCGCTCCCGGAGGACGCCTTTCGGGGCCTCGGCGAGCTGCGGGTGCTCGCCCTGCGCTCCACCGGCCTGGCTTCCCTCCCCGCCGGCTTGCTCCGCGGCCTCGGCGGGCTGCGGCACTTGTCGCTGCGCCGCAACCGGCTGCGGACCCTGCCCCGCGAGCTCTTCCGCAACCTCAGCAGCCTGGAGGAGGCCCAGCTTGACCACAACCAGCTGGAGACACTGCCCGGAGACGTATTTGAGGCTCTGCCCCGGCTGGCGAAGGTTCTGCTGGGGCACAATCCCTGGCGCTGCGACTGTGGCCTGGGGCCGTTCCTGGCGTGGCTGCGGCGGCACGCGGGCCTCGTGGGTCGAGCCGAGCCCCCGCTGTGTCACGGCCCCGGGCCGCACGCCGGCCTGCCGCTCTGGGCCCTGCCCCCCGGCGACCCCGGCTGCCCGCGCCCCGGGAGCCCGCCTTCCCGCCGCCTTGCCCTCGGCTCTTCCGAAGGCACCCAGCAGCCCGCCCTGCCCGCCGCCCCTGCCCGCGCTTCCTTGGGACCCAAGCGCTCCGAGTCCTGGGCGTGGGCCCGGCCAGTGGCCGAGGGCAAAAGTCAGGACCAGAGCCTGTTCTGGGCTCTCTATTTTCTGCTTTTAGCTGCTCAGGCCATAATAACCGGGATCATAGTGTTTGCGATGATTCGACTCTGCAGGCTCTTTCGGAAATTAATCAGAGAGAGAGCTCTGGTTTGAGGCAATGGTAAAACCTTGCAATTAATTAAAACGTGACCAGGGTATTGTCAGACGTGGCTCTGGGGAGAGTCCAGACGGGCTGCCGCTGTCTTCCTCTCCTTGCTTCCTCTTCCTCTTCTCCCATCTCCCTCCCTCCCTCCCTCTCTTCCTCCCTCCCTCTCTCTTCCCCTTTCTGTCTCACCTCCCATTCCCGCCCCCGCCCCGTACCATTTACTGTCAGAAATTGTGGCTGCCTGCTGTGCCTTTGTCGCCTCCTCCATCGTGTGCACCAAGGGGCGCGGGCAGTGAAGGCCCGTCCCAGTGCCCGCCGTGCCGGCTGGAGGGAGGGTTCTCTCCACTGTTTTCGGAGGGAAGGTGCAAAGGAGGCAGCCAGCCTCAGTCCAGGGCCCGCCTCCCGCACCTGGCAGGTGTCTGGTAAATGTTTGTGAAATGAATGAATAACATGAATACAGGGGAATCCAGTGATAATGGCTTTTCCTAACGGAGAAGATGGAGTGCTCGTTTTATCTACTTTTATTTGAAAAGCAGAATTCTTCCAGTTCTTGGACTTCCCTGGTGGCGCGGTGGTTAAGAATCCGCCTGCCAATGCAGGGGGCACGGGTTCAAGCCCTGGTCTGGGAAGATCCCACATGCCGCGGAGCAGCTAAGCCCGTGAGCCACAACTACTGACTGAGCCTGTGTTCTAGAGCCCGTGAGCCACAACTACTGAAGCCCGCGCGCCTAGAGCCTGTGCTCCACAACAAGAGGAGCCACCACAATGAGAAGCCCGTGCACGGCAAGGACGAGTAGCCCCCACTCGCCACAACTAGAGAAAACCCGCACGCAGCAACAAAGGCCAAACACAGCCAAAAATAAATAAATAAAATAAATAAATTTATTTAAAAAACAAAAGAACTTTTCAAAAAAAAAGAATTTTCCAGTTATTTTTCTGTCCTGTTTCTTCTCACTTTATGTATGTCTGACCTGTGCGGTTTTGGGGAGAGCGCTGAACTGCATCCACACAAAAGCATATTTTCAGAGCAGGTCCGCTGAGAGAGAGAAAACCCAGCCTTCCCTCTGGGAGGTCGGTGCCCAGCGCAGAGCCCTTACAGCAGGGTCTGGGCTGAGCGCCGAGGAGCGGGGGAGGGGCGGGCACGAGAGCAGGTGGGACGGGGGTTAGGGAAGGAGCGGGGGCGTTCGGGGGTCTAAGTGTGGGGCTGGGAGCGCCCACTGCGTGCCCGTGAAGCGCTGCTCTGCTTGTTCACGGGGCCTGTGAGTTGCTACTTGCTTCCTACAGGGGTGAAGACTGTCATTTTGACACTGGGTTGGTTTTCATTTCCTGAAACTAAACGCTACCTCATTTCACAAACATTTACGGAACACCTGACAGTGACAGGTGTTCATGAATATAATGATAAGCTTGGGTTCTAGTTTATTATGCTCGGATCATGTTCTCATTTATTCCAATTGAAGGCAGTAAAACTCTTCTTGCTTTCATTGGGTGTCTGCTTGTGAGAAGCAGTGGTTAAAACATAGGCTTCGAGTCGGAAGGGTTCAGATCCCAGCTCCACCTACTAACTCCATAGGACTGTGGGCAAGGCACCTGAATTCTCGAAGCCTTGGTTTCCTCATCCCTGGAAAGGTATAAATAGTATGTGCCTCTTAGAGTTGTTGTGAGAACTAAAGGCAATAAAACATCTGATGAGAGCCCAGTGCCCTGCATACAGTAAATACTCAATAAATGGTAGCTCTTATTATTAAAGGGCAAGCAATTATTACTGCAGTCATCATTTCAAAAGAAGAGCTTTGAGCTGTTTTTTTTTTCCTCTGTGTATATAAAGATGAGAGCAAACATCCTCAAACTGGAGATAACATTCAAGTTAGTCTTCACTTGTGGGTGGTCTCAGCCCTGTGTGGTCAGGCTCTGTGCTCAGGGTCCAGAGAAATAGGTCCTCCAACAACCACTGGATGTGGAGCAGAAAGAGCTGGGTTCCTGGCATTGTAGGTGCACTTCTCTTTCAAGGCCAAGTTCACATGTCTCCTCCTGGTGAAGTCTTCCCTGACTGTCCTAGCAGATTAAAGTGTTCCCTTCTGTGTGCCCCCCTCTCAGGCTATCTGGCACCAGGCACCCTCCCACTCCAACTGGTTCTGCTCACCCTTCACTCTAAGGGGTGTGTGTGTGTTTATGTGCCTCCTTGGCTTATTTATTTACATTGCTCCAAATTTTGAAACTACCTACAGCATAAAACTCATACTCTGCATATAGTATTCTTCAACTGTTTTTTTCTGGGCTAACACATTTTCGAGATTTATCCACATGAAGCATTTGGCTCTAGTTCATTCATTTTAGTAGCTACATGATATTCTATTGAATGAATATACCACAATTTATCTGTTCTCTTGTTGATGGACATTTACTCCCAGTGTTTTTTCTTTTCTTTATATGGCCCATTACTCTACATCCTTACCACCTCTTGATAATGTCAGAATTTTTAATTTTTGTCAATCTGATAGGTAGGAAATGGTATTTCATTGTTGTTTTATCTTATATTTCCCTGATAACTAGTGAAGTTGAACTTTTTTTTTTTTTTTTTTTGCGGTACGCGGGCCTCTCACTATTGTGGCCTCTCCCGTTGCAGAGCACAGGCTCCAGACATGCAAGCTCAGCAGCCATGGCTCACGGGCCCAGCCACTCCGCGGCATGTGGGATCTTCCCGGACCGGGGCACGAACCCATGTACCCTGAATCGTCAGGCAGACTCTCAACCACTGCGCCACCAGGGAAGCCCTGAACTTATTTTTAAATGTCTATTGAACGTTCAGATTTCTTCTTAGAATTATCTGTGCATATCTGTCAACCAATTTATAATGGGGCTTTTTGTCTTTTTGGTATTGATTTCTAGGAACTCTTTACATATCCTGGACACTAATCTTCTGTAAATTATATGCTTTGCAGGTATGTTTTTTCTGTTCTTATTTCACTTTATTCATACTATGTTTTTTTGTGGAGCAGAAGCTTTAATTTTAATTTAGTCAAATTTAGCAATAAAACTTTATAGTTTGGGCTTTTGAAAAAAAAAACCTTGTCTTAAGAAAATCTTCCTGGGGCTTCCCTGGTGGCACAGTGGTTAAGAATCCTGCTGCCAGTGCAGGGGACCAGGGTTTGAGCCCTTGTCCGGGAAGATCCCACGTGCCAAGGAACAACTAAGCCCGGGTGCCACAGCTACTGAGCCTGCGCTCTAGAGTCTGCGAGCCACAACTACTGAAGCCCGCAAGACTAGAGCCCATGCTCCACAACAAGAGAAGCCACCGCAATGAGAAATGAGAAGTCCGCACACCTCAAGGAAGAGTAGCCCCTGCTCGCTGCAGCTAGAGAAAGCCTGCACGCAGCAATGAAGACCCAACACAGCCAAAAATAAATAAATAAAATAGATCAATTTATATATAAAAAAAGAAAATCTTCCTACTCTCAAGCCATGAAATTACTCTCCTTTATTTTCTTCTAAAAGTTGTAAAGTTTTTCACATTTAGATCTTTAGTCCATATGGAATTTATTTTAGTATACGGTGAGATGTAAGGAAACGACTGTATTTTTTGCAAATGTACATCCTATTGTCCCAGACCATTTATTACACAGTCCATTCTCTCCCTGCTGGTATGCAAAGCTGTCATTTATCAAGTTTCCTTATATGCATAGGTTGGTTTCTGGGTCCTGTAGCTTAAACCATTGGCCTATTTATCTAGTCTTATACTCACTGTCTTCATTATTGTAGCTTTGATAATTCTTGGTAGAGTCACCACTCCACCTTGTTTTTCTTCAGAAAAGTTTCATCTATTCTGGGCCCTTGGCAGTTCTATGCATATTTTAAGGTCAGCATGTCAAGCTCCACTGAGAAACCCTGCTGGAATTCTGATAGGCAACTGGCATCCCCCAGATCGAGTGTTCAAGAGAGAGATATCAAGACAGAAGTCAGTGTCTTTTATAGCTTAGCCTTGCTAGTCACATTTCATCAGTTCCTCAGTATCCTACTGGTATATGCAGGTCAGCCTCTTCAATGTGCGAGGGCACCAGCTGGAGTGAGAACACCTGGAGGCAGGGATCACTGGGGCCATTTTGGAGCCTGGCTACCATGGATGTGTAAGTTTGTGTGGTTTACTCTTAACTACCGATTTAATTTCAATGGTCATAAATCTGTTCAATTTTCTATTTCCTCACTTTTGTTACATTATATATTTTTAAGGAGATTGTTCATTTTGTCCCCACGTTTTCAAATTTGTTAGCCTAACATTTTCCATAATATTTAATTTCTCTGTTGTATCTGTTGTTGTCGTCCCCCTTTTATTCATCCTTAATAT
The DNA here is from genome assembly GCF_964165515.1 of Mesoplodon bidens. NCBI lineage: Eukaryota > Metazoa > Chordata > Mammalia > Artiodactyla > Ziphiidae > Mesoplodon > Mesoplodon bidens. The sequence goes on along the minus strand of NC_138161.1, from coordinate 109,132,530 downwards.
TGTTTATATCCATCTTCTTTTTTTTCTAGATAAACCTCACGAGTGTTTTTTCTGTTTTCCTACTTTTACTGAGAACAAACTTGGGGCTTTGCTGCCGCTCTCTATTGTATCATTGTTTTCTATTTCATTCATTGTTGGCTTTATTATTTCCTTCCTCCATTTCCTTTGAGTCTATTTAGTTGTTTTTCTCTTCATGACTTCTTAGGTCAGATACTTAGCCCATTAATTTTTCACTCTTTCTTCTTTTTCAGGGTGTAAATTTCCCTTAAGGACTGTGTTGAGGTTGATGACTTTTATGTTCTCTTACTGTAATTAACATTTTGGTGGTTGTTGAAATGAATAAAAAGGAGTTGATGTTATTGCTTCTTTGGAAATATTGTTTACTATAGTGTCAAGTAGTACATTGTAACTACATTTCCTTTCTAACACTTCCTTAATCTTTCTAGAATTTGTGGAAATCACTCTGGACCTCTACCCAGCTGCCTCTGGGAACTCCTCTCCATGGCTTTCATTGGTTGCATCCACTATCTCCTAAATTCCATGTCTTCCTCTTTCTAGTGTGGTCTCCCATCTTATAACTTCCTAGGAGAAGGGATACAGAGGATATCCTTTTTTCTGAGTCCTTACCTGAAATTTTCTTTATTCTCCCCTCATACTTGGTTGCTAGTTTAGCTGGGAATAGAATTCTAAATTCAAAGTGTCTTTTGCACCAAGATTACTGGTAAGAATTCATTGTCATTATTTACAGCTGCCTCATTTTTTTCTTTTTGGGAGCCTTTAAGATCTTCTCTATGTCTTTTGTGTTCTGCTGTCAATATGATGTGCTATGTATTCCTCTTTATTTCATTCACACAGCTGGAAACATCCAGGCTCCTCTGGAGACTTACGTCCTTAAGTTTTGTGAAATTATCATACACTACTTCCTTGATAATTTTTTGCCTCTCTTTTAATCCTTTATTTATTTATTTATTTATTTATTTATTTATTTTTATCTTCTCTTGTGTCTCATCTTTGAAATCTCTCTCTTCTACTTTCTGGAGACTTCTCAACTCTGTCTGCCAACACTTTAATTAAAATTTTAATTTCTGCAGTTGTATTTTTAATTTCTGTGGTGCCTGTTCTTTAATTGTTCCTTTTTATAGATTCTTACTCTTGTTTAATGGATGCAGTCTCTTTTGGTAGGATGCTAGGGTTTAAATTTTTGTAGTTTTTAAAGTTACCTTTTCCTTTCTGAGCTATATCTATTTTCTCTGGGATTTGTTGTTGATTGTTGTTTGCTTCCCTTAAATCCATGGTTGTTGGCTCACATTTTAAAAGGGAGGCAATAAAAGTCACCATCAGAGAGCTCTGTACACATGGCAAGTTTCATGTTTGGGTTCTGGGGTAGCAGGCTGAGTATTATTACACTGGGAACCTCTACAAGCCAGAATGTTCATGGAGGGTTGTTTTCTCTAGAACATTGTAATTTAAAAAAATAACTTGTTTGTTTTCCTAGGTGTGGGAGCAAAGGCAAATGTTCCATATAGTAGCTTTCACATAACGCCTTGGTTTTTACTCCCCCGTCTCACACACACCTATCCTGCATTGTACCTGGTGTAATCAATTTTCAAACCTCTCTGGGGCTCTGTAAAGAAAATGAGATCTCCCTGCTCAGCTATCTTCAACTGTTCTGTTCCATAAATGTGTTGAAATCTCTAGTCCATTGATAATCCTCTTCCATTCCCTGTGATGTAGTGGGTTTATCATTTCAATTCCTTTGTTACTATCTAAGTGGGGTCCTTGGAGGGAGAGGAGATAATTGGGGACAAGCAATTTGCGTGTTTAACTGCAAGTCTTTCCATTTCTATTCTCCAAGTTTCCAGTCTCTCTGCCCCCATCCCACCCCAGCATGTTGTAATTGACTTCTCTTTCTGGAACAACGGCAGGTTGGGCTCTGAATCTCTGCTGACATGGGTACTGACCAAGTCTGCTTTGGGAGAAGTCACTCTGGGCTTCCCAGCTTTAAAAAATCACCATTACTACCAGGGCGTGCCGAAGGCAGGGAGATTCCAGGACTCACTGCTCAGTAGCTGTGCCCACCCTCATTAGGCATCTGGAATGTTACAAGATGATTTCATCGCATCATGAAGAGACAAGCATTAATTGAATTCAGTGGCTGGATCCAGGGTACCGGGGAGCCTGAGATGCCCGGGGGAAAAACAATGAACAGCTTCTTCCCAGTGACACTCTTCCTCCATTCCTTTCCACCTCTCTGTTGATGCTTCCAGGTGCTTCTTGGCTTTTATCACCCCAACACAGATATTGATATTTTCAAGTCCACTGCTTGGGATGGTTCTGTGTTTCAGCTGCTGCAGCATTCAACCAAGCTTTATTAGATATATAATACATGCCTGGTACCATGAACTCAATTTTCCTAACCTTTACAACTGCCCTGGGAGGTAGGTATTATTATCCCATTTTATCAATGAGAAAACTGAGGTCCAGAGTGGAGCAGTAATGTACCTAAGGTTATGATCGGCAGAGCTGTCTGTGGGCTCAAGCCAGAGCTGTCTCCTGGCTTCTGGCCTAGACTATTCCAAGCCCCCGCCCCCACTGCTTCTCCTGGTGTGGACGGGTGACCTGCTCAACCCAGAACCTACTGATCGGGGGAGGCAAGCACCAGGAGGACACTCATTCGTGGTTGTCGACATCCTGACCTCAGCCTTCTAGTCCCTTAAGCCTATTAGGGGCTCCCGAGAGCTGAGAGTTATTTGTAGGGGCTTTGGTTGCTAAGAAGGAGAAAAGAAGAGAGAATAAAGGGAGAGAAAGAGGGAAGAAAAAAGGCTGGGAGAGAGGTAGTTGAGAGGGGAAGGGAATGAGAGGAAGGAGGTAGAAATCCAAGTGCAGGTCATTCTGAGAGTGGATGCAAGCATGACCCTGACCCAGCAGGAGCTGTCCAGAGCCCACGGGAGGCACCGTTGTGTGGTGGGAAAGACAGAGAGTTGGTCTCAGATATGGGTCTGAGCAATGCCACTGACTGAGTTTCCACATCCTCCTGGGGTGGTATAGGAGTCCAATGGATGTAAAAGTGCACTGTAAGCTGGAGCTCTGTCCCTAAGGGTCCCCTGTTTTTGGCACACCTTTGGGGCAGGGTGGTTCTCGATCTACCACCTCCGCATCCCGGAGCCAAACCCAGAACAGTCACACTTGGCCCAAAGAAGACCCACAAATGCAAAACATCAACAGAAGTTGCAAAGAGATAAAGGGATGCAGGATGTGTCTTCTGCACAAGCCTTTCCCATGGTCCTGTCCTCCTTCCACAGGCCCTGCAGCCCAGAGCTCCCACGTTCTCCCCTTAACCGCTGCAGCAGGAGCTGCCAGATTGAGGCCCGCCAGAACCCCAGCTTGACAGAAGGCAGAGAGCTGGGCCTCTTCCCTGGCTGCAATCCCCTAGCAATTCATGTCCACAGTGACATCAAAAGAGAAACAGAAAATGTCGCTATTTCTGAGTTTTTGCCCCCTTCAAGCTCAAGGTCCAAGTCAGCCTCAGTTTAAACTCTTTTCAGTTGATTTGTAGCACATGAGTAGAGGAGATGGCATCAGTGAAACTCTGCAGCCCACCCAGCTTTGGGAGTGCTATCATTCTAATAAGGTATTGGCCCGGCGACCTGCCCAGGAGCATTTAGGTGGAACACAGTCTACCTGAAGATGAACCTCAGAGAACCTCCTGACTGCATCAGACCCCTGTGTGCCATGACCCTCCCACTGCCCAGCACCCTTTCTGGTTCAATTAAAGTAACTCCTGGGCAACGTAAGATCTGTTAATATTTCCAATGATGATGAAAACATCAGGGTTCTCTGTTCAGATCTGTCAATAGGAAGAAACAAGCTGCCTTGATAGGTAACGTATCACACAACCCTAGAGGCAATCAGGCTCTTTCTGGAAAAGGAAATAAAGAAAAGCAATCTAAAAAAAGTTGGGGAAGGGCACAAAAAGTAGCCAGGCTATCCTGTCCCCATGTCTTGTACAAGCACATTCTTGTAAATCTCTTTTCCCTTTTATGCCAGGGTGCTCCTGCAAAACTACAAAGCCTTAAAGGATCCATTCCCACAGGCAGAGTTAGTTGTTCTCTGTGGAACATAATGGCCAAAATAGTGGCCACCAAAGATGTCCATGTTTTAATCCTCTATGAATGTGTGAATAGGTTAACTTCCACGGCAAAAGGGACTTTGCAGGTGTGATTAGGTTTAGGACCTTGAGATGGGAAGATTATCCAGGTGAGCCCAATGTAATCACAAGGGTTCTTATAAGTGAAAGGATGCAGGAGGCTGGAGAGAGATTTGAAGATGTGACAATGATGCTATTGGCTTTGAAGATGGAGAAAGTGGACCATGAGCCAAGGAATGCAGGCAGCCTTTAGAAGTTGGAAAAGACAAGGAAGTGGATCCTCTCCTAGTTCCTCCTGAAGGAACCCAGCCCTGCTGACACCTTGATTTTAGTCCAGTGAGACCCATTTGGGGTTGGTGGTCATTTGGTATAAGAGCAACAGGAAACTAACTTTTCCCACTTCCATGCCTCAATTACAGCATCTAGCATATTTTACTATAATTCTACGTGTATGGATCTGCTTAAATGGGCTCCTCGGGGTCAAAGCTATGTGGTTAAGTAGCCTCTCTGTCATGTTGCTACTGGGTCTAGTAGGTGCTCAGAGTTAGCTCTCCTGAATGAATATGTCACATCTACGCTGGCCTGCAGAATCAGACCTGACAGAGGTCAGCTGCGACCCATGCTGTGCTGTTAAGGGAGTTCACCTTTGACCCCACTGCCTTTAGAGAGTTAAATGTTCTTCCTTTTTAAGGTTTTGGAAAGTCAGGATTTGCCACACACTTAATTATGAGCACAGGTTCCCATAACTGTTCTCTGAGCAAGTGTGGCCTTCGTGTGTGTGTCTCTGAAGCTTGGAACAGAGGGTCTAAACCCGAGGTAACAGGAAGGAGAAAGGGCATGTGGATTAGGTCTCTAGGAAGGTGCTTTGAGATGTTGGCCCTCACCTTGAATGTTATGCTCAATCCTGGGGAGCCAGGCTTAATAATTAACCTAGTAGAGAGAGTGTAGAAGAAAATGACTAGGACGAAGGGTGGGAGGGAGAGCTGATGAAGGGCTGGGACCCAGTCATGGGGAAACTGGTTGAGAGAGCCGGGGTGTTCAGCCTGGAAAGGAGAGGATTTGGGGGGCTGATCACTGTGTTTAGGCAGTTCAAGGGTTGGGATGGGGAAGAGGAAGGGATTTGTTCCATGGGGTCTCAAGAGACAGAACGAGGACCACTTGGCAGGAAACATGGGGTGGGCGGTGGAGGAGACGGTTGCTCCCAGGGTTGGCGTGACCATCACGTGGGACCGTGAGCCGTCTCTGTGAGCTGCTCAAGCTGTGGCCGCACAGCCCCAAGATGGAAGGAATTCCAGTGTTTGATGGAGACAGATGTGAGGCTGCTACGTGTCCTTTAAGGTCCCTTCTCCCTCACACGGCCTGGGATTACTCGACCTTGCCCTGGGTTGAACTGGGTGGATATGGGTGGACCCTGCTGCCCAGACTCTGGCCGCTGGAGACACTGGCCGTGGCCTTGTTGAGCTGATCTGCACAGAGAGGAAGAGCAATTTGCAGGCTCTGTGTCAGCATGGGTCCTTAATGCCCTGGGGTCAATCCACATCCTCAAACATAAAACCAGCCGTCCCAACAGCAGGCTTTTTGCAGTTTGCTCTTTCCGGGGAGGAGGGCTCTCACTGGCCAGCAGGGCCTCCCAGGGGTTTATATTCCCAGATTGCTTTGGAAAAGCTCAATCCTAGGTTCCCACACAGTCCTTAGAGGGCTGGTCCGCGGCCAAAGTGTGCGTCTGCTTTTCTCCCCTCTTCTTGTGCCTCTTCTTCTAGATACCCAGCCCCCCCGCCTAGGGCTCAGGTCCTCACTCTGCTACTGACCAGCTATGTGACTGTGAGTTCTTTTCCCTCCTTGGGCTGTAGTGTCCGCATCTGTAAAATGGGGGTCTGGACCAGGAGGTCACTCCCTCTCTGATGCTACAGAAACCCAGAGTCTAGGACCTGAAAAAATCACTTCCCTTCCTTGTCCATTTACCTCTGTCCTTTCAAAGACACATCCCTGTCCCCTCCTCCCTGCCCACCCCAGGCTGCCCTTGAATGACTGACCCTGCTCATCTCCCTCCTAACACTTAAGCAGCTACAGAAAGGGCCTTTTCCCAGAACGAGTGGAGAATCAGTCTAAGTGCCTGTCCAGGTGTCCCCGAGCCCATGTTTGTTCCTACTGCCTGCACCACACTTTGTAGAAGCGCATTTTGGCTGGTTGTGCTCGTGACTCGTGGTTGGAGGGCCCCCTGGCGAGGTCGCGTCTGAGCCCCAGGTTCAGTCCGTGCTGTGGCGGAGTCCAAGGCTCCCCTCTAACTAGGAACACAGCCCGCGTGTTCTGCAGCAGCTACCTGCTGCCCAGTCCCTGACCACGAAGAGAAAGCTCATCCTCTGGCACCAAGCCTGGAATCTCGCTCATCCTAGTGCAATGGCCAGATGTCCCCTGGGTTATCGTGGCCCTGCTCTTACCACCCCCACCCCTCTGCTGATGGCTGGGAATAGACGGTCTTGGAACAATCATGGTGAGACATGAGTGAGGAAGTGCTTTGTGATTTGAAGAGCTCCATGTGAGGAATGACTGCATCTGGGAGGCCCACTGGGCCCCCATGGGACAGCGAGGCAGGGCCTCCCCAGGACTTGGGTTCTCCCTGGTAGCATCTGGGGAGGCATGTTAGGTCAGCAGATGCTACTGTACGTGGGCTTAGATGTGTCGAGTCAGGTGCTTCCTGGAAAAAGAGTGCGACCCAGAGCAAGAGCAAGATAGAGAGAGAGAGAGAGAGAGAGAGACGGAGAAAGTGAGGGTATGCGTGGACCCCATCTTGGCTGGGTCCCTCACTGTGTGGCCCTCGGCAAGTTCTCCTTCTCCCTAAAATCAGTTCCTTCACCTGTAAAGCGAGAAGGTTGCTTTCAATGCCAGACATCCACACGCCCCTATCGGTGAGGCTCTGTGAACTCAAGCCTCTTCTCCGCCTCCTTGGGACTCCTGGACCACACAGCTCCTGAGCTGTCACCAAGGCTGAGGCAGAAAGGAGACCAGAGCGGTCTGGGTAGCTCAGTGGTTGGAGGAGGGAGCCAGTGGGGCCGTGGAGATCCCTGCTTGGGCTGCATCCTCCACAGGCCTCCCTCACCCAGCAGGAGCCAGGGGGAGAAGTGAGGCTGATTCCCAGGGGCCCGCCCGCATGGTGGATGGTACAGGTTCCCAGGCACGTCATCCTCCTGACAGGCCTGCAGTGCCAGCCTCTTAAACAGAGCCCAGCCCTTTGGACTTGGTTTATAGATTGAGTTATGGGACATCACATAAACGCCCAGTGGAAAACCAGTTCCTGCATCTTCCTTTCTTCCTGAGGAATTCCTGCTTCTGCTCAGATTAACCAGATGGTCCCTTTGCTGGGCATTTAAAGACTCTCCCTTTTCAAAACGCTTGATTTTATAAGAAGTCAACTCGAAGATGGGCAGGTCTGCATTTTCTGGAGGGAAGCCCTGCACTTCAACACGTGGCCGAGAGAGCAGGGTCAGCCTCACGGCCACTTGATGTTGTTTCGAAGCTCAGGTGAGAGAAGCAATATTTAGGGCGAGTTGCTGGAAAGAGAAGACATGGGAAGTGGCTCATACACTCCCCCAGGTACCCTAAAAGATGTCTCTCAGACAAGCCAGAAGTGTAGAGAGCTGTAAATGTATTTTATTTTATTATTTATTTATTTATTTTGCTTTACGCGGGCCTCTCACTGTTGTGGCCTCTCCCGTTGCGGAGCACAGGCTCCGGACGCGCGGGCTCAGCGGCCACGGCTCGCGGGCCCAGCCGCTCCGCGGAATGTGGGATCTGCCCGGACCGGGGCGGACTGTCAGCCACTGCGCCACCAGGGAAGCCACCCTGTAAATGTATTTTAAAAATTCCCATCCATAGGGGATTCCCTGGCGCAGTGGTTGAGAGTCCGCCTGCCGATGCAGGGGACACGGGTTCGTGCCCCGGTCCGGGCAGATCCCACATTCCGCGGAGCGGCTGGGCCCGTGAGCCGTGGCCGCTGAGCCTGCGCGTCCGGAGCCTGTGCTCCGCAACGGGAGAGGCCACAACAGTGAGAGGCCCGCGTAAAGCAAAAAAAAAAAAATTCCCATCCATAAATCCATACAGAAAAGTACATAACTCGCATGTGTGCCGCTGGATGAATGATCACAAAATGAATTTTGAAGTATTCACTTTTAGTCGCATTCCTGAATACCTTTGAGTCCTTCCCTTCTATTTTTCCTCCTTCTTTCCTTCTTGCTTTTTTTAAATTAAAAATTTATTTTTCTTTTTGGCCGCCCCGAGCGGCATGTGGGAATCTTAGCTCCCAATCAAACCCATGCCTCCTGCAGTGGAAGTGCAGAGTCCTAACCACTGGACTGCCAGGGAAGTCCCCCTTCTTGGTTTTAACTTTGGTTATTTTGTTACATTTTATTTGAGCTACCTCAAATCCTTTCTGGAACCAGGAGGGATGAGAGTAAATACACAGAAAGATGAATGGGTTGATGGATGAAAACACAGTTCTCTGAGATGACTGGGAAGCTGATCCACCCAGAGTCACCAGTCCTGAGGGCCATGACTCCAGCCTAGACATGAGGAAATGCCTCTCAGCAGGGATGGGGCGGTGATCTTAGCAGGGGAGAGCCCGGGGTCATCCTTGCTCTGCCTTGACGCCAGCTCTCTCCTCCGCCTCGCTTGTCACCTGGGTCTCCATCCATCCTGTTAACCACTTCCTGCCTTCCTTCCAGGTTCCCAGTTGTAATAAACACTATCACTGCATTCCTGTCTTCAAAATCCTCTGCTGTCAGCAGCAAAGCTTAGTCATTTCCCTTAATTTGCCAGCAGGGAAATGGCCGATGCTAGAGAAGACAGTCTGTCATTCCAAGGACTCGGGTGACGGCTCTGACAGTGGAACCCAGGCACCAGGGTCATTTAGCCTTGTTTTCCCCTCAGAGCAATAACCAAGGGCTTCATTTATGAGAAGCAGCAGCTCTTTCAGCTGTCTCATTTCTTATGCAAAGGCTGACCAGAAGGCAGTCTTCAGGAATTATATGTTGCTCCTCTGAAGAACAGAAACTAATAGTCAAAGGTGTGGTGTAACGCAGAGAATGCTGGATTCTAATCCCAACCTTTGACTGAGACTTCTCTAGAATTCAGTTTCCTTTTCTAGAAGAGCATAGATTTAAACTAAATGAAGTCGAGGCTCCTTTCCGGGCCCCGCCCTCCTCCAACCCCTCCCCCAAAGCACATGGTTTGGGTGGGTAGTGGTGTGAGAACCCTGACCACTTTTAGGTGCCCAAAAATGGTTCTGGATAATAACACATGTATAAGCAACTGTTTGAACAAGAGAAGAAACCCCAATTCCTTCTGATACCGATTTTATTTAGAAAACTTTGCTAGACATTTCTTTTTGGACAAGTCCTTAAAAAAGGGAATAGGGGACAAAGGCCTGAGATAAACCTTGCTATGAGAATGTCTCCTTTCTGAACTGCAGATGCTGCAACCCCTCAAGGTACTGGATTGAATAAATGGCCTAAAAGCACAGGTTGGAGTTTTTCAAAGCAAATGAGGAGGCAGAATTACAGAGGCCTCAGCTCAGGCAAACCGTCTGAAGGGGCTCCAATCTGAAATGCTCTTGTCAGGCCTTACGACGGAACTGACTCGCTGAAGGCTCCAAGTGCAAGGAAACCTCTGAAGGAGTTGCTCACAACTTATCCAGACCCAGCCCAGCCGACTCCCACCCTGCAAGAGCCGCTGCCCCCCAGCCCAGCCTGGGGAGGAGCCTGGGTCACTCTATGCACCTGCGCGGTGAGAGAACATCAGAAAAACATTTACCATTTATACGTAATAAGTGACAATAATAACAATACTAATAAATAAAGGTGGAAGCTGTTGGGTCTGGGCACTGATGTGTGAGGTGGGCAGTGCAGAGTCAAGAGGGTCTGAAATTAGTCAAGGCGAATGCAAACATAAACTGTGAACAAAATTGGCCCACCTCCCTCCATCACTTCCTTCCTCCCTCCCTCCTTCCTTTCTTCTCCTTTATCAGATGAGATCAGGTGAAAAGTTATGGTTTATTTCATAGAATAACAGACTGTCATAAATAGTTAGCTCGTGTAATGTCCCCACTTTATGGATGGGAAAACTGATACCCAGAGGGGGAAGTGACTTGCTAAGGTCCATGTTCTGGGCTCCTAGCTGTCGTCCATGCCTTTCTTGAACCTGTTTGTCTAGCTAACTGCGTTTTCTTGCTCCTATTTGGGTTGTATACTGAGAGGAATTTGTAGAGAGTGTGCTGCGCAAGGCAGGTTATTCAGAGTGGGGAGCAGGGGAATAATGAGGCTCCTGGGATTGAGCCCAGGTGCCCCTGTGTTTTTGTGCAAACCTCAATCATCTAGGGCATTCAAAACAGACTTGTTCATTCACGTAATAATTAAGGAAAACACAGCAGCTCTTAAAGTGCTTGTCTCTGACCTTTAATTAGGTGTGGTGACGCGTTGGAAGCTGCTCTAGCCGTGAGGACCACGAAGTTGCTAGTTTAATCATCTCAAAGGCTGCTCTGTTTTATTGTGGCATAAAATTTGGAAGTCTCATATTAAAAGGTACAATTAAATATAACTCAAATAAATGGCTTTAGGCCAAAGAAAACTTTTCCCTTCTTCCTGTGACCAGCCCTGTCCCCTTCCCACCCCCATCTGTTAACTGTTTATTTTCAAACTCCCTGAATCCCTTTGAGGTAACTAGTTGATTGGGCTCTTTGAAAAACAGTGTTTAAAAAGACATTTGGCAAGCTTACCGGAGTCAGTCTGTAGATTCAGAGATAGCTACTGGTTAGGCTCAAACTGTCCTACCTGCGTGACTTGAGGCTGCTGGGACAAGAAAGCAGACTCTGAGGCCTCTTGATCTACATGGGCTGGTCTCTTGATAAAGTAAATGAAACCATAACAACCACTACCCTTCCTGGTTTGTAGTCAGCTATGGAAAAAAGTCCAAAAAAGTCTCTCAGCCTGGCATACAAGGGCTTCACAATCCAGTTACCTATAAAAGCTCACACCCGCAAACAAGTACCCTTTCTTGCCTTGGGCCTTTGCTCACCCCGTGGCCCTTGTCTGAAACGTCCACCCACCCCCTTCAAACCCTTTCAAAATCCCATTCCTCCTCGAAAGCCCTGCGTCCACCCTGCCATGCCTGCCTTGATCTATCTCGGCTGGAGAACGTTCCCCTCCTCTGTCCCTCCTGGACACAATGCTTGCAGGAGGTCAGGATCTGTTTGTAGTTTGGGATGCTTTATGTTGGTTGTTTATGTGTCTCAGGTCCCTGAGACTGAGCTCTGAGGATGGGGGCTGAAGGTCATTCCAGTTGGTCTCTGCAGACAGTTTGTCCCTAGCAGAGCACCTACCTGGAGCCCAGCTGATGGCCACAAAGGTTTGCTGGGACATTTGTTCATCTGGACTGTAAGCCTAGCCCATCCCTATGATCCTACCTGCATGACTCACTTAGGAAAACAGCATTTCACTTGGGGGCTGGTCCTGGGCAGTGGAGGTCCCTCCTGAGAAACACTGAGCCCTCGCTCACAGGGGTTGGCATGGAGGATGGGGTCTTTAAAATATGGGGAATTTCAGGAATGTTTTCTTCATTATAAAAATCGTCAAATCATTTTAGAAAATGTGGAAAAAATATAAAAGACAAAATTATAGGGGAGGGAAAGCTGGTTCTTATTCCCGTCACCTAGAGGCAGGCCAGTCTTCCTCCAAGGCTCAGACATGTCTGCTGGGCGAGGGGAGCTGAGTTCAGGCCAGAGCAGAGGGGTGGGTTCTGTGACCTGTCCGCATCTGGGTGAACCAGGAACCAGCTCACTTAGACTGGGTTTCTGTGTTCTTTATTTCGGATAATGTTTTCAGAAAGGCCTAATTTTTACGTTCATAGAAAAAAACATTTCACCAGTTAAATAATCATCTTCAACTCTGTCTAGCATACCATTTTTAAGGGTACAGTTCAGTGGCATTAAACATATTCATATGTAACCGTCATCACCATTCATCTCTAGAACTTTCTAATTGTCCCAAACTGAAACTCTGTACCCATCAAGCATTAGCTCCACATTTCTCCCTCCTTCAGCCCCTGACGGCCACCATTCTACTTTCTGTCTCTGTGAATATGAATACTTTAGGCACTTCATATAAGTTGTATCATACAGTATTTGTCCTTTTGGACACTTGGGTTTCTTCTCCCTTTTGGCTATTATGAATAATGCTGCTATTAACTTGGGTGTACACTTATCTATCTATATCTATCTATATCTACCTATCTATCTGTCTATACGTACATATACGTACATACACCTGGAAGTGATATTGTTGGGTCATATGGTAATGCTATGTTAATTTTTTTTAATTTTTATTTTATATTGGAGTATAGCTGATTTACAATGTTGTGTTAGTTTCAGGTGTACAGCAAAGTGACTCAGTTATACATATACATATATCTATTCTTTTTCAGATTCTTTTCCCATATAGGTTATTACAGACCATTGAATAGAGTTCCCTGGCTATGTTTAATTTTTGAGGAACCAACATACTGTTCTCCATAACAGTTGCACCATTTTACATTCTCACCAGCAACACACCAGTGTTCCAATTTCTCCACATCCTCTTCAACATTTACTAGGTTCTATTTTGGGCATAGAAACCATCCTAATGGGTGTGAAGTAATATCTTATTATGGTTTTGGTTTGCAGTTCTCTGATGACTAGTGATGTTGAGCATCTATTCATGTGCTTATTGGCCATTTGTATATCTTCCTGGAGAAATGTATACTCAAGTCCTTTGCCTGTGTTTTAATTGGGTTGTTTGTTTGAAGATTGCTTTTTCACATGTGAAATCCTCTCTGCTCCCAGGCTTGACAACCTCTGACCAAACAGCCTCCTTGGGACACTCATGACTCAAAACACATCACCATCATCATCAGGAACAGAATGCCAGGATGAAGAACCATCTCATGACACCTGCCTTTGGAGAAACACCATTAATAACCTGGTATAGATGGAGATGAGTCTGGGAGCTGTCACTGGGGATTTTAAGAAGGTGACTTTCAGAACCCTCCTGCACTGTTGGTGGGAATGTAAATTGGTGCAGCCACTATGGAGAACAGTATGGAGGTTCCTTAAACAACTAAAAATAGAGCTACCATATGATCTAGCAATCCCACGGGCATATATCCAGACAAAACTCTAGTTTGAAAAGATACATACACCCCTATGTTCATAGCAGCACTATTTACAATAGTCAAGACATGGGAGCAACCTAAATGTCCATCAACAGATGAATGGATAAAGAAGATGTGGTGTATATATATGCAGTGGAATATTACTCAGCCATTAAAAAAGAATGAAATAATGCCATTTGCAGCAACATGCATGGACCTAGAGATTATCATACTAAGTGAAGTAAGTCAGACAGAGAAAGACAAATATCATTTGATATCACTTATATGTGGAATCTTAAAAAATGATACAAATGGGCTTATTTACTAAACAGAAACAGAATCACAGACATAGAAAACAAAGTTACAGTTACCAAAGGGGAAAGGGTGGGGAGGGATAAGTTAGGAGTTTGGGATTCACAGATATGCACTATTATATATAAAATAGATAAACAGTAAGGACCTACTGTATAGCACAGGGAACTATATTCAATATCTTGTAAAAAATTATGATGGAAAAGAAAAAAAAAGAAGGTGAGTTTCTGCTTGTTTGTTCCATTAATATTATTCTGCATATTTTAAGTGTTTCATTCTTCCCTCATGAGGCTGGTGTGTGATACTTTACATGGCCCAAATCGTGCCACTTTGGGACAAGTAGGAAGATTAGAAAGTCATTTTTACAAAGACTGCCCTTTTCCTGAGAAGTAAAAAGCAGCCATCCTATAAGAAGAGGAGGGTGGGGAAGAGAGAAGGGCCCACCCACCTACTGAGCATCTACTGTGATCAGGACTGAGCTGGGCCCTTCACACATGATTTTTCTTCTCATCCTTTCATCAGTCATGTCAGGCAGGTTGTTACTGAGTTCACACACGGGGACAGGGAGGCTTGGAGAGGTGACGAACTCACCAAGGACCCAGCCAGAGACAGGTAAAGGTGGCAAGCTCCCCAGAAGCCTAAGCCCTTTCTGTGACAACAGGCACTTCTGCTCCTGGTGCTGGGACCACACCTGAATCTGGTGTCAGGAACCTGTTTCAAGAAAATATCATTCCCTCTATCTCTTCACAATTCCTCCCTCTCTGCTGGACATTTCCACTCAACCTATGACATGTTGAATCTTGTCACCCCAAAAGCCCGGTGTCCCCTCCAGGATGAGCCTTCTCTCCCATCCCTCGCTCCGGGACCCTGCCTCTTTCGCCTGCTCATTCTACTGCCCCCACAGCACCGCCACGCCCACGGACTCCCCACCACCGCCACGCCCACGGGCTCCCCACCACCGCCACGCCCACGGACTCCCCACCACCGCCACGCCCACGGGCTCCCCACCACCGCCACGCCCACGGACTCCCCACCACCGCCACGCCCACGGGCTCCCCACCACCGCCACGCCCACGGACTCCCCACCACCGCCACGCCCACGGGCTCCTCCGTCAGCCGCCTCATTATCGTAAACTCTGCCCCACCTCTCAAACGCTGCATCATACTGCTCCTGCCACCTCCCTCACTGCTCTTTTTGGTCCCTGCAGTTGGCTACTCTGCCTTTGTCTGCCTCAGTAATATTGGGAAGCCCCAGGCTGCCTTTCTGAACCCTCTTCTTAGCTCACTCTGCACCCAGACCCCTTGAGAATCTGACGAAAGTCATGAGATTTTTTTTTTCTCTAGAAAATCGCCCATGCACAGCACATGCACTGACATGCTATCTCACGGAGTCGGCCGCTGCCTCTCCCTCTCATCCTTTAGGTGTAGAGCCTGCTTTAATCAGTGAGGTTCTTGGACTCCAGATTAACACCATTTCTGGACAATGTCCTCATCTATGGCTCCTTAGACCTCCATCAGCATCCAGACCCTTTCCTGAGCTCAGACCCTTATTTCAGACTCCACTGGACAGCCTACATTGTGGTCCCATGGGGCTCAAATGCAACCTATTCAGGTAAGTCTGCCATCTTGCTCCCAACACCCTCCCCTGTGTCTTCTCCCCCTCTTAATGGTACGCACCGTGCTAAAAACCTGGTTGCTTTCCTTCATGAGTTTTTTCTCTTTCATCACCTGTGGCATGGACTGCTAAGAGACCCACAGTGACTGTGCACACCTACTTTCATAGTTATAAGTGTTTTACTTTTGTACATGGCGTTCAGCTCAAAACTACATTTCCCTTGCAGGAAGGGGCAGCCATACGACTAAGTTCTGACCGATAGAAAGTGAACAGAAGTGATATGTATAGGGCTTCCCTGGTGGCGTAGTGGTTGAGAGTCCGCCTGCCGATGCAGGGGACACGGGTTCGTGCCCCGGTCTGGGAAGATCCCACATGCCGCGGAGCGGCTGGGCCCGTGAGCCATGGCCGCTGAGCCTGCGCGTTCGGAGCCTGTGCTCCGCAACGGGAGAGG
This sequence comes from Mesoplodon bidens, assembly GCF_964165515.1. NCBI lineage: Eukaryota > Metazoa > Chordata > Mammalia > Artiodactyla > Ziphiidae > Mesoplodon > Mesoplodon bidens. The sequence continues at coordinate 109,116,831 of NC_138161.1, read as the reverse complement.
CCACAACAGTGAGAGGCCCGCGTACCACAAAAAAAAAAAAAAAAAAAAAGAAGTGATATGTATAGCTCCTAGGCCAGGCCTTGAAAAAGAAGGACTGAGCCCTTCCTCCTTTCCTTTGACTGGAATATGAATGTGAGGGCAGGAGATGGAGCGGCCATTTCAGCCGTGAGATGGCAACCATGGATTGAGATGGCAGAGCGATTAGATAGATGGGATCTCAGTCCCTGATATACCACCCTTCCAGCTCTAGATGGAAAATAAACCTTCATCTTATTTAAGCTCTTGCTTTTTGGGGCTCACTTTGTTGTGACCTAACCCATATAGTGACAGCCCCATTGTGTTACCCCACTTACCAACATAATCAATCCATCACCATGTTTTACCAGTTTTACTCCTTACATAACTTTTGATGTCGTCTCCTCTTTCAGTCCTCACTGTCTGGTCTTAGCTCAGGCTTTCATCATCTCCCATCTGAGCTATTGTTATACACTTTTTATTAGGTCTCTGTACCCACACCCCCTCCTCCCAAGCAATCCATCTTCCGTACGGCTGCCAGAAACTTCCATCCTCTACACCAGTGTTTCTCAACCTCAGCACTCTTGACATCTCAGCCCAGATTACTCTTTGTTGTGGAGGGCTGTCCTGGGCACTGGAAGCTATGTAGCAACATCTCTGACCTGTACTCACTTAACGCTGCTTGCATTCTCTAAGTTGTGACAACCAAAAATGTCTTCAGTCATTACCAAATGTCCCCTGAGAGGGTGGCAAAATCACCCTTGGTTGAAAACCACTGCCCTACACCAACCTGACCACATCTCTCCTTGGCTGAACCCTCCCATGGCCCTCCATTGCCTACAGAAGGAGTCCAGTTGGTGGGACCCTTCATACAGTACATCCTGCGTTCCCCCCAGATGGTGTTCCTGCAGAGCCCTCACACACACCCTGCCCCCTGGTTATCTGGAACTATTTGACACGTGCTCCATGTGCCATGGTCCTTGGTGCCTTTTAGCTTTTGCAAATGCTATTTGTTCTTCCCAGTGTGCCCAAATGCCTGCTCATCCTACCAGGCTTAGACCAAGGGTCACCTCCTTGGGGAAGCCTTCCTCCCATGGCTCAGGCAGGCTGGGCGGCTCCTTTGTGTGGCCCCATCTCATACATACCTTCCACTTGAATATGACTGTTCACGTGTTTGAGTCCCCTTCAGACAAATTCACTTCTGTATACGGGCCCTTGGCTGGGCCTGACCTTTAATGAATGCTTGGTTTGCTGAGCTGGGGCTCCAAGCTGAGCAGCCAGGATGGTGGAGGGAAGGAACTATATGATGTGTCCAAAGGTGCAGGAGAGGAAGGGGCTTGGAATGAGGTGAGCCTGTTCACGGATCCCAAATGACTGAGGGGCTGGCCTATGGGCGAGGGCAGGGAGATGGGGCCTGAAGTGGGGAAGAGAACCATCTGTAGAGGATCCAGGGAGCCAGGATTCAATGTAATAAAAAGAAACATTAAAAAAAATAGGATTTTGTTTTTTGTCTTAAAATAGTTGTCCTAATGATCAATTAGATGAAATTCAGGAATGTATGTTTATTTATTTAAAATTTTTTAAAATTATAGTTGGATTTACAATATTGTGTAAGTTTCAGGTATACAGCACAGTGATTCAGTTATATATATATATTATTTTTCAGATTCTTTTCCCTTACAGGTTATTACAAAATACTGAGAATAGTTCCCTGTGCTGTACAGTAGATCCTTGTTGGTTATCTATTTTATACATAGTAGTGTGTATATGTTAATCCCAGCCTCTTAATTTATTCCTCCCCCAACCCCCCTTTCCCCTTTGGTAACCGTAAGTTTGTTTTCTGTGTTTGTGAGTCTTTCTGTTTTGGAAATAAGTTCATTTTTGTCTTTTTTTTTTTTTAATGAAACATAAAGCAACAAATAGTTCTAAAAAATCCTCATTCATCACTACTCCCTACCCCCACTACTGGAGCAGTTTTGTGTGTATCCTTCTAGATCTTTTTCTGTGCATTTATATAATAGATATAGACAAAGATATACTTGTGTGTACATGTAAACACACACACACACACACACACACACAGATGTATAGCTGTTTGAAATTTTCTCTCACCTGCACTCTTCTCTCTTGTTCCTCCTTATCTGTGTTGGGAAAGGTTTTTTATAAAATGGAGTAAATGGACAGAGACTTAGGTGGCGGCCACATCCCAGTCCTGTTATGAGAGGCTGTCTACGTGAGCACAAGGGATGCCTGTTTGTCTTTGAGATTCACTGCTCTGAGGAACAACCTAAAATTCCTCCTTCAGAGAACAGCTGGGGCTATGGGAATGAGCTGGGAACCACAGCCATGCATCTGGAGCTCAGGGGCATGGCCTTCTCTGCCTCCAAGATAGCTGGGCCCCTGGGAGGGGAGCAGCAGGTGAGGGCAGAACAGGGCCACCTGGGGAAGGTGAGAAGTTGGGGGACAGGCAGAGACAAGAGCCCTGGGTGCCCATCTCAGGCTGACTCCGTGGGCACTGAAAGGGCCATGCAATAGGAAAACTGAAGTTTTGTACCATCTGGCTTTTTGTGTGATCATGAAAGAGTGCTTTCCTACAACCAAGAAGTGCAATCATATTATATATATTAGCCTGCTTAAAACATCGTATACATTTTTCTTTCTCAGCAAATAGAGGTGAACCCTCCCTTTTAAATTAGCTACTTGGTATGGGTTTTCAGATGCAGGGAATCATTGTCTTATGGACGGACATCTGCATTGTTTACAAAGATCTGTTATTGCCAACAATGCTTGAACATACAGCTTCGTGCCCACATGATCCTGTCAGTGAGTGTGGCACTGATGCTGCTTTACATGTTTTGAATTTTGATATCTACTGCTCCACCAATTTATATTCCCATTAACAGTGCACAAGACCACCAGCATCCTTGCCAAGCCTGGGTGTCTCCATCTTTTTTATTCTGCCAATCTACCAGAGGACCTCATTGTGCAGTACTGACAACCCCATCCTGGAAGTAGACCAAGTGGGTCATAACTTCACCTCTTGAGGGTGAGGTGGAGGGGCTTCTTCCTCAGTGGGGAGGCTGGATGGGATGGTTTGCAGTTCCCTGGATTCTATGCTTATTCACCAAACTAGAGAAACATGTGTGGGTGGGAGTGCTGAGTTCTCTGAACCCCGAGGCAACCTGGTCCTTCTGGTACTCCCAGAGGGTCTGGAAAGTGAACCTTGAGGTTTACAGGACCTGCGGGTAGTGAATCAGCCTTTTACTTTCACCAATAATAGATTTCACTTCTGGGGACTGAGTGGGGTCATTTTGCTTTCTCTGTAGCAGAGAGTATGCTTCTCCATGAAAGAGAAGGGCTCAGTGAGTGGAAGCTCTGAGGTCCTATAGCTGGATCCCGACAGACACTCTTATTTTTTTAATTGAAGTATAGTTGATTTACAATATTGTGTTACTTTCAATTGTATATAGAAAAGTGATTCGGTTATACACATATATATGTATATATCTATATTCTCTTTTTTTTCAATTCTTTTCCATTATCGGTTAGTACAAGATATTGAACTTAGTTCCCTGTGCTATACAATAAATCTTTACACGCTTAATCTGGGGAATGGACCTTCCTGCACGACCTTGTTACTGTATTGAAACCCGTGTCTTTTCATGAGGACCAAAGAAAATGATAGAAGTGCTTTGAAAACTGCAAGCACCCAAGGGTCCTCCATGAAACCTGGAAACCCTGTGGTACTGCACCTCCTGCAGCGTGGCTCTGACTGTGCCTCTCGCCTCCTCCAAAACCTTCAGTGGCTCCCTACTGCCTGCAGAGAGACATCCCACTCCTCAGGGAGGCATCCCAGCCCTCCCAGCTGGGTCTGTCACACACCCTGGGCTCTAGCCACACACAGTGTTTGATTGTGAGCTCTCTTGCCTTCTTGCTCTGACTCCGTGATTTCCCTTAACTACCCCCTCATTTCCAGATCCTGTTCATCTTTTTTTTTTTTTAATTTTAAAAATTTCTTTCTTTCTTTCTTTTGGCTGTGCCACGTGGCTTGCAGGATCTTAGTTCCCCAACCAGGGATTGAACCTGGGCCACGGCAGTGCAAGTGCCCAGTCCTAACCACTGGACCACTGGACCGCCAGGGAATTCCCCCTGCTCATCTTTTCAAGCCACCTTTTACATGAAACTCAAGCCCTATCCCTTCATATGCACCCACAGGTATCAACCTTATCCCAAGGAAGCTTCTGTCAGTGACTTCACTCCCCTCGTCCCTGCCTAATCCTTCCTCTCCACCAATCCCAACACAACTGCACTTCTATCTATAGTATTATGTGTGTCTGAGCACACAATGTGGTGGAAATAGCATACAATCCACAGTCTAGGATTTGAATCCCAGTTCTGCCACTTAGTGTGTGATCTTGGGGAAATTAGTTAACTGCCCAGGGCCTCAGTTTTTCTATCTGTAAAGTGGGGGCAATTACTCCCACTCGCAGGATTATTTGGTAATCAGTGGTTCTCAGTTGTGTGTGTGTGTGTGTGTGTGTGTGTGCATGTGTTGACTCCCCAGGGGACATTTGGCCCTGTGTTGAGACATTTTTGGTTGTCACAACTTGGGAGGGATGCTACTGGCATCTAGTGGGTAGAGGCCAGGGATGCTCTAAGTATCCTATGATAGATAGGACAGCTCCCTACGACAAAGAATCCTCTGGCCCCAAATGTCAATAGTGGTGAGGCTGAGAAAGCCGGTGTAGATGAAGTAAAGTAATAAGGTGCTGTGGGCTTTCTGGCTCACAGTAGGTGCTTCATGAACAGCCTTTCTTTCTTCCTGCCCGCTGAGTGTCAGCTCTTTATGTGTAGGAAATGTATCTGATTCATCCCTGTGTTGTCTGGAGCTCCCAGCATAAGGCCTAGCACAGGGAGGCTGAATGTCAGGATTGGGAAGGAAGGAAAGAAGATAAAGAGGGAATATTCTTATTCTTGCAGGTTCTGTGGAAAGGCAGTTGAAGACCTGAATGTGGGGATATGGAGGCTCCAGGGCAGTAAGAGGGAGGGAGTTTTCCACGTGGACTATTATTTGGAAGGAAGGCTGGTGGCTGAAGAGATGGGCTGGGTGCTGTGTGGAGACCCCCTCCAAGTACCCTGCCCCTTTTGGGCCAGCATCACTTAATGGACAGGGTACTTTTTGTTTCTGCCTCTGAATCACGGGGCCACAGTGAGGAGGAATGTGGCATGATTCAGGCTGAAGGGCTTGACCATGGCAAGCTTCCCAAATGACTATTTCAGTAATAACACTACGCACTTTTATGTTTTCCTTTCATCACAGCTCTCAAAGCACAGTGCAAACATTAATTAAGGCTTTCAGCATGCCATGAGGCACTATGTGTAAATATTACTCTTCCCACTTGGCTGAGAAGGTAAACTGAGCCAGGGGAGGGCAGGTGGCTTAATCCAGTGTGGCTCATTCCCTGTTGAGGCTCCACCTTGGAGAAATTGGGGTTTAACAGCCTCCCTGACCCTCCAACTATGACTTCTTTCTCTCCTTCCCAGGCCCTCTTGGTGATACCATGAGTAGAAATGCTTTCTTATTTCCCACTGGGGCAGCGACGACAGCTCCGATGCAGAGGCGCAGGGCATAGGGAGCTCCTCATTCAGATATATCCCTTCACTGCCATGTGTCACCACTTCTGGGAGGCGGCAGTGAGGGGACAGAGGATGATGTCAGAAGGCAATCGAAACATTGTTTTTACGGACTTCCCTGGCAGTCCAGTGGTTAAGACTCCAGGCTTCCTCTGGAGGGGGCACAGTTTCGATCCCTGGTGGTGGAGCTAAGAGCCCACATGCCCCGTGGCACGGCCAAAAAATTTAAAAAATAAATAAATAAAATAAAAGAAACATTGTTTTTAGGAGGGACACTGGGGGCAACTTTATCTTTCCTCGGAAGTTTTTCCAAAACCTTAACAACAGGTAAATCGGCTTAAGCAAATAAGAGGGTTCCTTGTATTGTTCCTGCAAATGTTCTGTAAATTTCAAATTACTTCCGAATAGAAAGTTTAAAAGGAAAAGAACGGATGTCTTTTCTAGAACCTCAGCGGCCAATGCAGCAGAGAGAGTCCAAAAGAAACACTGGAGGAAAAGAGACAAGAGGAAAATGTGTTCTTAAAAAAGAAAAAAAAAATCCAAAAAACTGGCAGCAGGAAACCCCTTCCGCTGAGCGCACAGGCTTGCCTCCTTGGGTGACGCCGCACCTCTGTCCTCACACGTCGGGGCGCTGCAGTGGCGCGCGTGCCCCTCCCCGCCACCGCGCCGACACTGCCCCTGGCGGTGACTCACGCCGGGCATCCTTTAAATACGGGGAGGGCCCGGCGAGCCGCACTCATGCAGCAGCCGTGAGCCGTCCCACGTCCTCCTCTCTGGCTCCCTCTGGTTGACGGCTGCCGGGCGGGCGCTGACTTGCTGGTAAGTAGGAGGGCTGGCCTCCTGCCTCCTCCCTCCCTCCCACCGGCCTGGAAGGACCCGGCTAGCCTCCCCCTCCTTTTTTGCTGACCCCGCTCCCCCGGGAAGAGTGTCCAGAAGGGGCAGGGCTGGCGCGGTGCCTAGGGATGCTCTCAGAACGCGGCCGGTGGAGCCTGCGCGGGAGGGGCACGTGGCCGAACTCACGCTGCCCAGGTGCCTGGGGCCACAGCCCCTCTCTGCGGATCCCTGACCAGCCTCTTCCTCTTTTTGTCCTGACCCGTCCTGGATGTCGACCTGGGACGCTGAGAAGATGTTTTAGACCGGCAAAAAGTTGACTTTGAAAGTTGACTTTCAAATGCTCACACCAGTTACACATCGAGTTTACTTCTTTTGGGATACTAGCTCCACTGGGAGAAGAGTTTCTCTTTTTAAGATCCAGGTTATTTGAACCCAAGTCCTCTTCCCCAGCACTTACTATGGTGGCCACCAGCGGCCTGTCCTGTATTTGGGTCTGTTGCGGACCAATGCAGGTATCCCAAGTGACAGCTGTCCTCTTTTCATAGACTGACTTCCAGTTGCTACAAAAGTGGCTTCAGCAGATGTGCTGGCGCCTGGTTTGGATTTCCAATTTGGAATTCAGCTGTGGGCTCAGGGTTGTTCCAGATTCTAAGTTTGTGTGGCTTAGGCGACTTCATTCTGGCAGCTTTCCCCTCTTGCCTTGGCCACTAATGGCTTTGGGTAGGGAGAGTCAGGGCTGGAGATGGATTTGTGATGAGGCTGGTTTGCATTTAAAATTGTGACTGTTGTACCTTTACCAGATTCTCTGCTCAAATGTAGAGGCAAGAGCGGGGCCAAGGAACCACCTGTGGAAAACCAGAACTTTTCTAGAGCTTCCCACCGTGCCAAGTGTGAGAGAGCCAGTCTACCTCCAGGGCCAAATGTGTGACCTCAGGGCAGGTTGCGACTCTCTCTTGGATGACACGTCACTCAGACTGAAGGTGCTAGATGCCTGTCTGTCACGCTCTGGCTTCTCCTTTAGGATTATATCACCATATCAACCAGTGTTGGTGCCACTGGCTCTGTAATTTAGAAATTCTCTAATGGCTGTCACTTCTTATACTCTGAATCGATTGAACATCTGGGGTATATTCAGGGCCAGACAGTCCTATTTGCCTGTGGTCTTGAGTCAGCTGGGCGGGCTCTGCAGGGATGAGACAAGAATGTGAGAGAGGTCGGGGTGAGGGGAAGGGTTCTGAACAGACCCTGCAGAAAGTCAGGGCACGGAAGGCTCTCCCAGGGCTGGGGACACTACCTGGGCTTGCTCAGTAAATGGGGGGGGGGGGGCTGCCAGTGGAAATAGAACCAGATGTGGAGAAATAAGGAGAGCTGGGAGAGAAGCTGTTCCAGCTCGGTCCTGCCAGCAAACACTCCCAGGGCTGTGACTACACGTGGCAGTTTGCCTCCCTAAATCCTGACCGCGAAAGACTGCCTGCAGCTTCTGGTTTCACTGCCTCCCTGGGCTTTGGGGACACAGGATTTAGAAACTTCTGTCAAGATGCTTTGATGAGGGGCTGATCCATTTTATCTAAGTTGGGCCCCCCAGGTGTTACCCTGAGAAGGGGGCTGTAGCCCATGGCTTTTAAAATAAAAGCCCCAAGTGGAAGCGTCTCCCTGCTCGACTGGCAAGTTTGTCAGTATGTCCTGCCACTTCTGCCAAGCTAATTACAGCCCTGCTCTGGCCTCTGCCAGAAGCCCTACCTCCCCTAACCCCAGGGCTGGAAAGGACTAATTTCCTCGTACTCATTTCCTTTTCTAAACAAATGGACTGAACTTTGACCTCGATGGGCCATGAGAGATGGGGTCAGTGATTGAGCCAGGTGGAGGATGAGGGTGTGGCTGCTCTTCCCTTGGGGCTCCAGGATGTGTTTGGGGTGGAGGCCTGAACCGGGCTGTGTGTTGAGACGATGGGATCACCCCCTTCTGGCTGAACAACGTCTTCTGTTCTTCCATCCACTCCTCCAAGCCACTCAGGTGAAACTGAGCAAACACGAGCATCAGAACAGCCTTGAGGAAGAACATCCCTCAAACCATGCAGCCTGGGAGTTGGGAGAGGCACTTGACCTTGACTAATCATGCTGGGTGGCTGGAGGGTGGATTGTAGATGAGCCTGAGATCATTTTCGAATGGGGGGAGAGAAGCCACCTCTTCCCCGCATCCAGGCACAGCTGGACACGTGGTTGATGAGGTCCTAAAGCCTCATAAGGTTCAGGGGGGTCACCAAGCTCTATGGTTAGGTAGAGCCCTGATCTGGGTGTCTGGAATCTTCCACTGACTGTGTGAGCCCAGGCAAGGCCCCTCCTCCCTCTGGGCCCCTTAGTTTTCCCATCTACAAAATGACCAGATGGTTTGACCAGATGGGCTCAAAAGGCCTTGGCATCTCTGATGCCCTGGGCTCTAAGTGCTGCTTCTGGGAGCAGCCTCTACTGCTGGGTTCAACTTAGCACAGACCCCAGATTTCTGACAGGGACGGAGAAAGGGCCACTGAAGGAAATATGGACAGAGGGGGCTGGACCCTGTCTATGGCCCGACCTTCAGCCTCCCCAGTCCAGGGTTCAATCTCTCTGTCTTGGTAGTAAATGACATAGGTCAGGAGCATGGAGTCCCAGCTGGTCTAGGCCTCAAGTGGTGCTTCCGAGTGTGGGCTGTGGACCCCTGCATCAGAGTCACTTGGGGAGTCTGTTAAATGTGCAGGGTCCTGGGCTGTTCCCCCTACCCCCCAGACCTAGGGATCAGGAGCTCTGTGGGTGGAGCCTGCAGAGATTCTGATTTTACTCAGCTTTGGGCCAAGAACAAGCCTAAGTGCTTCACATGCATTAACTCGTGTAATCCTCAGTACTCCAGTGCTGTGAGTTCAGTTCTATTAAGCGAGTTTCCCAGGCACTTCCAGGCGACATTTATGTACTGATCTGGGGAACACAGTGGTTACCCCCTTCAAGCAAGACGGGGAGGTCAAGATACAGTGAGCCTCTCATTCAGACAGTGGCTTCAGACCCACTGGACCGTGCAGAGAGGAGCGGCTTGATTGGCGCTGATGCCGGCTGTGTACAGGGGAGACAACACAGCCCCATGCCTGGCATCTCCCTCGATGGACGGGGCAACATCTCAATGCTGATGAGGCCATGTTTTGGGAGATCTCTGTACGGGGAGGGCACAGGCCAGGGAGGGAGATTTCCTGTCTGGGCCTCAGTTTCCCCAGGTGCGCTGGGAGGGGGCCTCCCTGAGGCCCCCCTCTCAGCTCCCTGATCCACGAAATAGCTCTTGGCCATGTGAAGATGCGCCAGTTAACAAGTGGGATTGCCCTGCCTGGAAAACTTTGGAAGCAAGGTGGGCCTGAAAAGATGGATACAATGTCCTCAAGCCTCCATGTGAAGGTGGCCCTGCTGGTGGTTCCACGTGACCTATAGGGGATGGTGGGAATGACGGGGCTTCAGACCAAATCTCCTTTCTGTCTCTGGTAAGATATCAGAGCTGCCAAAGGCCCCTGGGAGTCTTTACAGTAGGGGAAACTGAGGTCTGGAGAATTTACCTAAACTCACACTCCAACTTAGAGTTAAGACAGAGTATCACATCCGTCTCCGAGGTTCTTTCCAAAAGCTTTGCTCCACGGCATTGAAATAAGAAGGCGTCTCCTCCCAGGCAACCTCGAGTTTCGGGAATGTGATGATGGTATTAAACCCCAAAGTCCCAACCCACCAACCAACAAAGCTCAGGGCTTCGAGGCTAATTATGTGTTTGCCCATGAGTCATAGAGGCTGTTTTTGCTAAAAAGACCAGAGCCAGAGCGCCTGGTCCAAGCACTTCCACTCCTGGGGAGGGACCACGTCAGAGTGCCCAGGTGAGCTGTCTGTCTGTCTTTCTGTGCGTCTGCGGGCTCAGTGAATTCCCTGGGCCAGCGACAGACGCCAGGCTGCTCCCCCTCCCAAGACAGGGGCTGGACCAAGTCGCTGCAGTGACTAAGGACGCGTTTGGCTGCCTGGAGGAGGAGGGTGTAATTAGGGCAGCTTTGTGGGTCTTTAACTGTCATGGCTGCCAAGCAGCACAGGGCAGCGTGGACTATTAGTCCACTGTGTGCTGGGCTCCTGAGGGCCTCAGGCTTCCGTGGACGCCGGCCACACTTGCTGGAAATCCAAGGGCCCGGCTGGTTGTCCAGCCTGCTCCTGCGGCCCCTCCCTCCCCTGAGGGCTCTGCAGCTGGGTTTGGGTTAGGCTCCCTGGAGGTCCTTTGCAGCAGTCAGTGCCAGCCGTGGTGGTGGTAACAAGTGCTGGAAAGTAGGAAAGCAGTGCATGTGGTGCTGGAGTGGGCTCTGCAGACACGAGGATTTATAAAAGGGAAAATCTGGAAATTCTTGCAATATTCGTTAAGCTGAGTGTGGTTCGTTTTAAACAACAGTGGCTCTGTTCCCATGAGGGTGTTGTTCCCATAAGGGAGTTATCTTTTTCCTCCTCTTCCCAAGCCATGAGGCACCACCCCTGGCCGTGGACCCTTCCTGGGGCTGGCTTGATGCCCCCTCCCCAGCTGGGGAGTGCAAACTCACAGAGGTCTGAGATGGGTCTTCAGAGGGTTCCTTGGCCCACACCCTCATTTATAGATGGGGAAACTAGACAGAGACTGCCCTGGGCTTTCCAGGTTATGGGCACTTTAATTTAGTCCCTAATACTTGGGCTACAATACCATTTTGAAGCATCCTGGGCATAGGAGTATGCATAGAAATTAAGTGCTAGATGGTTCATCACCAGGAGTGATGCTTCACCTTTTGTAAGTCAGTCCAGGGGGTAGATCTCTCTCACACGTATATCGAGGGGATGGGCAAACACCCACAGCTGTCTGCGTGGACCCCCTGGGAGCACAGGCACAATTGTCCTGGTTGATGGATCTCATCTCCTTGCCCTGGGACTCAGCCTTCGAATCCTAAAGTCTTGGTGATGGACAGCTGTCATCTAGTCCAACACTCTACGAGGTGTAGAATCTTCTCTCCAGCTTCCTTACCATGTTTCTGCTTAGTTTCCGCTTGAACACTTTCAGGGATGGGGAGCTTACTGCCTTATGAGGTTGTCCATTCTGATTCGGGCAAGCTGTCTTCAGTGAAGAACTAAAATGCACGACCCCATAGCTCCTGTGTACTAGTTTCGACCTCGAGAGCCACACTAAGGCTGATTTCTGTATCCCAGGGCAGCCCTTCACGTACACTAAGAAAGTGCTTGCAGGCTCATCACATCTTCTCTTCTTTCCGCTATTCATCCACAGTTCCTTCAATGGATGCTCAGATGTTCTGGTTTCTGCATCCCCTCACCATCCTTTTACCCTTCTCTAGAAGGCCTTCAATAGACCAGTTTGAAAAAAAAAAAAAAAAAAAAATAGACCCGTTTGTCTTTGGCCTTCTTGAAGTTCAGGGTGAAACTGAGAACAGCATTACAGATGTGGACTGATGGGGGCAGTGTAGAGCAACACTATCACCTCCTTTGTTCCACACTTAATACTTCTATTGATGCAGTCTGAGATCACATTAGCCTTTGTGAGCAGTCTTCTTTCTCTGCTACCATCAATAAAAAGCCCTGGGGCTTCCCTGGTGGCGCTGTGGTTGAGGGTCCGCCTGCCGATGCAGGGGACACGGGGTCGTGCCCCGGTCCGGGAGGATCCCGCGTGCCGCGGAGCGGCTGGGCCCGTGGGCCATGGCCGCTGGGCCTGCGCGTCCGGAGCCTGTGCTCCGCAACGGGAGAGGCCGCGGCAGTGAGAGGCCCGCGTACCGCAAAAAATAAAATAAAATAAAATAAAATAAAATAAAAAATAAAAAGCCCTCACATCTAAGGGTGGATGTTAAGTCACTTTTTCAGTGCCTCCTTTCTAAGCTATTCATGTTCTGCTCTCAAGTTCTGGAACCAACATTTATCTATACAAGTTCATTCTTTTAGATGTGTCCATAGCTTAATCTGGCCCCCTTCCTTTGAATCTAGACTCCATTGCCAAGTTGTTATTTTTCTTTCATTTCTCCACAGTTCTACATACTTATTTGAGTCTTTGATGGAAAGTACAGCAGGTCAGGGCTTGGATGGGCTGTAACTAGGGCAACAATCAAGGCCTGGGTGGGTGGGGGATGAACTTGGGTTCTGTCCTCAGAGTAAGCTTGTTGGGGGCAGGGGAGGGGTGCATTGAGTTGAGGCCAGGTTGGGAAGCCTGGATTATTCTAAGTTGTGGGCCAGACTCAGGACTCCATGAGTTCAGGGGAACAAAGAAAGGCCAGAGAAATACCTTCTCCACCCAGCCAGTTTATGCCTTATAGGCCATCATTTGAAATTCCTTCTTCTGACTCAGGACTTTTGCTCATTAAAAGGAGAGGCGCACAGTAACACTCACAGTTCTCATCCAGGAATCTGGAGATGCTGGCTTTAAGCTCTGAGCCTCAGTTTCCCTGCTTCCTGCATTCCCCCCAAATGATGGGCATGCATGATCAGTAGTTCTTAACCCTTTGGGAGTTAGAGACCCCTTTGAATCTCGGATGGAAGTTACAGATGTTCTACACATACACAGAAATCCATAGTCCCTTGACTAAGAATGCCAAGATTAAAAGCACCTTGAGGCCTTCCTGCCTCCAAGAGTCTACAAGGGTCATGTTGTAGGGGAGCTTGGCACTTGCTCACACGTTTGCACAGAACACCCTCACAGCCTTTCTTCAATTTGCTCCTTACGTTGGCCTCAGGAGGGGGCAGAGGTTATCACTCTCACCTAACAGATGAGGAAGCTGAGCCTGGAGGCCTCAAGCTTCATTCAAGTCAAACAGCTAATGTGCGGTCCTTAAATATTCATGTAGGGCCCAGTTCCCCTGCCCCCCATCTCCACTTTCTATTTGTATGGACCTGATCTCAAACACCAAACCTTCCATGACTTTGACTCCATTCCCAGATCAGCACCATGTCTGCGGGAGCGTCTGGGCCTACCAACTTTCAGCTCAAAGGACATCCTAAGTTTTCCGGGACTTACTCAAGGCCACCCAATGTTTCTTCTGGAAACTGGGACTGGTACCCAGAAGGCAGACTCCAGACGTCGGCCGACCCACAGCAGCCCCTTCCAGAGAGACAGGAAGTGGTGTGGATAGTTTCCTTTTATTGGGAAGGTGGTTTGGATTAAACCTAGACGAAGCCCCTGTGAAAGGGTTAACACAGGGGCAGGTTGGTGGTGGCGGTGATGGGGCAGTGCTGGCCGGTGTGCGGCGGGGCCCAGGGAGACGGAAGGTTGAGCTTCCCTGCAGTCTTTTCCAACGGATCGCAGTGTGGTGCTGCTCTGCTGGCTGCTGCTGCCCCTCCCCGCAGGTGTTCATATCTGTGGCCTCAGCATCTTCCCCCAGGTTCAGGCCCTGTTTATTTGCTGTCGTTTCCTATCTGTTCCTCCTGAGGAAGCCACGTTCAACTAGCAAGTCCAGGTGCTCTGAGAGACACAGAGATGGATAAGATACTGCTCCTGACTTAAGGAACTCATAGGGACGGGACACGAACATCCCTGCTCTTGCAAAGCCTATTGACTAGGGAAGGAGACAGGCGGGGACACAGTGAATGCCATGTGTGGCTGCAATGCTATGGCCTGCTTCCGTTAGGCCATAATGGAAGTTGGGAAAATCACCTGCACGGGAGGGCAACTAAAGCTGACTCGTGGAATCCTGGAAAGCTTCCTAGGGGTGACTGCCTGTGAGCTAGACTTAGAAGTGTGGGGAAGATTTGGATGAGGATGAAGAGTCCTCCAAGTGGGGAGAATTGCTTGGGCAAAGGCATGGAAATAGGAAGGCCTGGGGGAACACGAAGAGGCTGCAGACCAGACCACAGGTAGCATGAGATGGGTACGTGGTGATGGGTTTCAAAGGCAAGCCAGTGTTTGGCACCCAAGGTTGACGTCGGCTTAAAAACAGCTGAAGCATCAGTGAGGCAGTCCTGACTTGTGCCCTTTCTCTCCTTGCAGAGGCCATGCCACCGAAACATTTTCTCCTTTTGCTGGTGGGCTGCCAAGCCTGGGCTGTGGGCTGGGCCTACCATGGCTGCCCTAGAGAGTGCACCTGCTCCAGGGCCTCCCAGGTGGAGTGCACGGGGGCGCGCATCATGGTGGTACCCACCCCGCTGCCCTGGAATGCCATGAGCCTGCAGATCCTCAACACGCACATCACCGAACTCAACGAATCCCCGTTCCTCAACATATCGGCCCTGATCGCCCTGCGGATTGAGAAGAATGAGCTGTCCCGCATCGCGCCCAGTGCCTTCCGTAATCTGGGCTCTCTGCGCTACCTCAGCCTCGCCAACAACAAGCTTCAGGTTCTGCCCGTCAGCCTCTTCCAGGGCCTGGACAACCTAGAGTCGCTCCTCTTGTCCAGCAACCAGCTGGTGCAGATCCAGCCGACTCACTTCACCCACTTCAGCAACCTCAAGGAACTGCAGTTGCATGGCAACCACCTGGAATTTATCCCTGACGGCGTCTTCGACCACCTGGTGGGCCTCATCAAGCTCAATCTGGGCAAGAATAGCCTCACCCACCTCTCACCCAGGGTCTTCCAGCACCTGAGCAACCTCCAGGTCCTCCGGCTGTATGAGAACAGGATTTCAGAAATCCCCGTGGGCTGTTTCGACGGGCTTGGCAACCTCCAGGAGCTGGCCCTGCAGCAGAACCAGATTAGTATGCTGTCTCCTGGCCTCTTCCACAACAACCGTAACCTCCAGAAGCTCTATCTGTCCAACAACCACATCTCCCAGCTGCCCTCCGGCATCTTCATGCAGCTGCCCCAGCTCAACCGGCTCACGCTCTTCGGGAATTCCCTGAAGGAGCTCTCTCCGGGCATCTTTGGACCCATGCACAACCTGCGTGAGCTTTGGCTCTATGACAACCACATCACCTCCCTCCCGGACAATGTCTTCAGCAGCCTCCGCCAGTTGCAGGTCCTGGTCCTCAGCCACAACCAGATCAGCTACATCTCTCCGGATGCCTTCAATGGGCTGGTGGAGATGCGGGAGCTGTCCCTCCACACCAATGTGCTGCAGGAGCTGGACGGGAGTGTCTTCCGAACGCTGGCCAATCTGCAGAACATCTCCCTGCAGAACAACCGCCTCAGACAGCTCCCGGGCAACATCTTCACCAACGCCAATGAACTTATGACCATCCAGCTGCAGAACAACCAGCTGGAGAACCTGCCCTTGGGCATCTTTGATCACCTGGGGAAGCTGTGTGAGCTGCGGCTCTACGACAACCCCTGGAGGTGTGACTCAGACATCCTTCCACTCCACAATTGGCTCCTACTCAACAAGGCCAGGCTGGGGACAAACATCCCCCCGGTGTGTTTCAGCCCAGCCAATGTCCGAGGCCAGTCCCTCATCATCATCGATGTCAATGATGTTGTCTCCAGTGTCCAGGGTCCAGTGGTCCCCGAGGTGCCCACGCACCCACAGACACCCAGCTACTCCGACACCACCTACATCTCCTCTACCACTGACTTCACCAGCACCATGCAGGACTACACCAGTCTGACCACCATCGAGACCACCGAAAGCCATGACACGGGGGGCATGACCCAGGCCCAGAGCAGGCTGGCCATTGCTGCCATTGTGATTGGCATCCTTGCCCTGGCCTGCTCCCTGGCTGCCTGCATCTGCTGTTGCTGCTGCAAGAAGAGGAGCCAGGCAGTCCTGATGCAGATGAAGGCACCCAATGAGTGTTAAGAGAGGCAGGCTGGAGACAGGGCTGGGGAACGGTGGGACCCCCAGAGGATCCAGGATTTCATCGTTCCACCTCCACCCCTGGGTCCAAAGAGCCATCCCCTGCTCCCCCTCTCTCTGGTCCCCGAGAGAAAGGTGCCCCCACCTTTTCCTGACCTGCCTGGTTCTCCTATAGAAGAGGTTCTTGCAGAGCCTTCTTACCAACAGGGAGACCTAACCCACTGTGGCAAAAACCCTGCGGTGTTCCCAATTCACATCCCTGGGCTTCTCTCAAGATAGCCCCTCCTCTAAAGCCTCATCAGCTCTCCTCCAAAAACCACCTTCCCTGCGTCTGCACCCCTGCCAACCTCTATAGATGCAATTATTACACACCTGCCACGTTGTGGCAATAGTTCTCCACTGGGACAGCCCCTTTCCCAAGTATTATGTAAGTTGATTCCCCTTCTTTGCTCCTCTTGTTTGTGACATGGCTCTACCCTGTCCCCTCAATGAAAGGTCTCCCTTCACTTCCTACTCCTGAAGGCAGGGTGACTTCTCTCCTCAAAGAAGGCTTCAAACCATTTAGCTGATCTCTTAAGAAGTGCCAAGTGCCTTGGCTTTCAGGATGCTATGAAAGCGAGAAGGGAAAAATGAGGCCGTTCAGGTCCTGGAGGCCGGACTACCATCAGCATCTCTTGTGATTTTTATCTGGAAAAGGAAGAAAGGCACCGGTGCAACAAGTTTAACCGCTTAGAGAATGATATTTCTGAACTGCAAACTTTGCTTTGAAAATTTCAGTCCTTTAAGGAATAAAATCATGTAGAATTTCTCACCCCACCCCCAGAAAAACTTGAAAATCAGCTTATTGGTACTGGATGGAGAAAGCAATTTGGTGCCTGGGGGTGCTTGTGTTCACCCCCAGAATTTTTCTCTTTTAACTTTTTATGGAAGTGTAATATACATACAGAAAAGCAGGAGCGTGATAGTGTGTAGTTTGATGGATTTTCACAAACTTTACACACCTGTGTAATCAGCACCCAAATCAAGAAACGAGACATCGCCAGTATCCTCCATCCTGAGCTTTTACTGGAGAAGACTGGGGCCTATGGAGGTGGCATGAACTTACCTGGGAACTGGCTTCCCACGGGTCAGGATGAGCCCCTCACTGCCCTCCCCCTGCAGCCAGCCCTTGCAAAGGCCCAGCTGCCAGGGTTGGAGGAGAAGATGTAGGTACACTCTGGCCTGGATGGGAAATTGTATTAAATCCCAGACCTTGAAGTACCAGGCTTGGCCAGGTCAGAGGCATCTCAACTAGAGAGGCTCATGCAACCACACACCCTACCCTGCCAACAAGCTGTCTGTTGCTCATTGGAGGCTCCTCTGCCTGGGCCTTTTATGGGCATGATATGCCTATATCTGTTTTTAATTTTCACTCTCCGTTTGGGAAAGTGAAATAGCTCAGAGATGAGATCCTTTAATTGGACAGCCAAGTGTAATGGAACCCAGCAATCTCTCTGGTCATGGTAAAATTCTCCATCGACATTACAGTCAGCTAGACACTGAACTTCAGCATTCTCATACACAGCAGGCAACATGGGTACACCGATAGGTCACCCTGGGTCAGGGCCCTCTGTGGAGCCTCTCCCTGCCCGTGGTCTGGTTACAAGAGTTGAGTTGTTTGGTCCAGAGTTGCCGTCACATGAATACCTGCCCTCGCCATCCTTCCTGCTACATATATATTCACACTGGTAAAGAAAGTACACTCAAGACAATGCATGTCTTTCTCTGGACAACTGGTATACCAGTTTAGAAGTAGAAACAGTGAAATGGAGAAATTCACGTATCTGTGTCTGCCCAGGAAAGAGCTGCATCCAACACTACAGGGATTTGGAAATCTGCTATCAATCCTGACGGGCCTTTACTAGTTCCCTCTGCCCCACGAGACAAATAAGAAATCCCCTTGGGCCTTAACAGCGTGATGCTGAAAGGTCCCAACAAAACGAGTGTGTAAGAACTTGTGCATTTTGTAGCTTTTCACTCTCTGTCACAGGGAATCTGGGAGAGATGGGGCCTGTTAAGGCAAAAGACATAGTATCCCCAAGGTGAATCTGGGTCTCCAAAATGTTTTCAAATTATTTATAGCACCTGGCGGACATGTATCAAGGCTTGCCATGGTCCAAAAAGACATGAGTCCAGAACTTGGGGCATGGGCATCATTCCACTGATGGTGGCCTGCCATATTGATCCTGGGGCCCAAAGGGGAAGCTTGGCTTGCTCTTCTCCGGACAGGAAGCATGGTTTGGCACTGCATTCCTCAAGCTGCTCCTTGTAACTAGGCTCCAATGTCTCCTTGTGCAAGGGTGCAAGTGGGCCAGAGATGGCAGAGAGGTGAGGAAGAAGTCCTCTTCATCCAGTGTGCCCTGCCAAGCTGAACCCAGAACCCCTGGGTATTGATGGCATTGGCCATGACTTTGGAATATCTTCCTCTCTGGCCCAGGATATCACACGTGGCCTGAGGGCAGCTGTCCTCAGATGACTCCCCACAGGAGCACCCTGGGTGGGGGTGGTGGACCCTTCGCCTGACCTTCTGAGCTTGCCTGTTCCTTTCTCCCATCAGAGTGGACTGGAAGGAGCCACTGGGCCTCCTCTTCCTTGGCAGGCGTTTTGGTCCTTCTGAACCACGGTGTCTGGTCAGGGAGCTGCCAGAAAATGTGGGTGGAGTTTCCTTTCCAACAGGATGATGCATTTGCTCACTTCTTGGGGCTGGAGTGAGCTGCTTGGTCCCCCAAAAGTTGAGTTCACTTTCCCCCTTTGCTCATTGGCTTCTAGTTCCCCTTGCCAGTACTCCATTTGGAGTGGAGGAAAGATAATAAAAGCCCATTAGAACCACTGTTTTTCAAAAATTCTTACTGTGCATGGATACCCTTCAAAGCACTTAACAGCCATTTTCTTTTTAACCCTCACAGCACCCCTGTGCATGAGTAGTAGTCCATGTGAGAGGGTCTAAAACCACTTGTCTTCCGCAACATTATTCAATAGGCTGTGGGTTTACCTTCTCTCTTTAAGCTTTGCACAAGACCTCATGGCCTGTCCTGGGCTTTCATTGTTAAACCAAAGAAAATGGGAGTCACTGTCCTGTTGCTCCCCATACCATAGTCTTAGCCATTGGAACCTCACCTGGTACTGTGTGGATCCAATGCTTTGTGAATACAGGAAAAAATTAAACTCATCCACCCGTTAAAGAAAAAATGGCTTCTCTCAAGGGAACTGTTGGGCTGAGTGTATATTGTTCCTCCTTGTTAGAATTTAAAGGTACAACACCCTTGTCAGAACTCTTCCTGGGAACCAATACAATTGTCACAGATGTCTGTGTAGTGCAGTGATGGGAATCATTTCCAAACTCAGGAAGCTTGTGGCGAGCAGACAGCTAGAGATAACTAGATAACTAGAGTTGCTAAAGAGACACTGGAGGTAGCCCGGCCTTTAGCTATGAATCACTCGAATTCAGCCTACAGATCCCACAGTCGGAACTGAATCGGGGCTGCTGGGGAGCCAGTGGTGGTCTTGGGGAGCAGGTCTTCGCTGTGGTTCAGAGAGGCATGGGGCAGACACTCCTCCAGGCCAAACTCCTCCCAGTGTGAGCTCTCTCCTTGACCTAAGGGGAGATTGTTCTCACAAACCTGTTGCCTTCGTGCTACCTTCAAAAGTAGATCAATTTTGCCTCGCTTAAAGAATCATTGCAAATAGTCCCAGGTGCTTGGTGATGCATTTAGAGCTTTCTAGGCCCCCAAGGTTTTATAGAGTGTGAGCCCTGGTGGGCAAGGTTGGGGGTCTGTCTTTGCTGGATGCTGCTTGTAACAGATTTGGTGTGCACAATCAGCAATAAACGGTATACACAAGACACGTGTGATACTGTGGGCGCCTTGGCTAGGGGATCTCACTGTTGATTCTACACTTGTCACACGAATGCAAGGCTGACCTGGACAGCCCCCCACAGAGACCAGTTCCAGGCTGGGAAAGGTCTTTGGAAAGTGAGCGGAGACCAAAATGATGTCTATAGGTCACTGTGGCCAGAAGGGGCCTTAAGAATAGGTTCAACCCATTTTATAGATGAGGAAAGTAAGATTGAGACAGGAAATGTCCCAATCTTATTTCCCCTAGTCACCTAGTGAACTAGTGGCTGAGTTTGCAAGACAACCAGGCTTCCAGACTCCCAGGCTGGAGTTTCTTCTATGTCTCAGAGAGGCAGAGAAGTTCAGTCAGCATTCATTAAAGTGCCTGCATGCATGCATGCGCGCGCGCGCGCACACACACACACACACACTCTTCACTTTGTTCTGAAGCCCCTGGATGAACACCTTCAGGGCTGTTCACTCCCTCCTCAAGCAAATGCTTTCATCCTTGGATAATCCCAGTGGTTAAAGCTTCTCTCTCCATATTGGGCCAAAATTCACCTCCCTATATCATTTCCCCCTTTTAACTCAGAAAGGGTTTACAAACTTAAATAAGCATTAAATAAAGAAACAAACACAAAAGGACAGCAAACCCACAACCCTCTTAGAATTTCTCTGGGCACTGAGAGCCCACTGGTGCATGTGGCCGGCTGCCCAGCTGCGGTCAGTCTGGCCTTGCACTGGAGGGGATGTGAGTGTGGAGCCCTGATCCCAGTCCTCAGCCCAGAGCAACTTACTGGAAACTTTCTAGGGCCTAGTGGCTGCCCTTAGGGTCCTAAAGTTGCCAAGACCATAACCTTAGCTGGATTTTGGCCCCAATGTGGATCTGTCCATGGGAACAGTTCAGGGTCATTTTGTAATCTTCAGAGGCCTTGCCTAGATTCTCTTCTGCTGTCCTGTGACCCTGGTGACATTCCGGGAACGCTCAGGCCACGTGAGGGGAGGAACCACTGCCTGGAACTTTGATCGGCACCAGGACTGCTGGGTTCATGCTGACCACTGACCACACCAGAAGCCCTTCTGCTCCTGAGGAAGAGCCAGGGCTGGTCCCCAACCGTGAGCCCCTCGCGGTAGGTTTCCTGGGGTCACTACAGGGCTCTGGGGTCTGTGGGGACGTGGGAGGAATCTGGCCTGGGATCCCAGCTTGGGGGCAGGAGATGGGCTGGCCACTTGTCCCAGGTTTCAGAGCATGTCCCCAACTCCATGTAGGCTGCACCTTCCGTGTCCCCTTGCCTGGGCAGGAGACGCCCCTGAGGTACTCAGCCAGGGTGGTGCTGGGCTGGGGCTGGAGGCAGGTCACGGTACGGGATTCTGAGATGAAGGTGACCCAGTCCCTGGGCACAGACAACTCCTAGTGGATGGTGGGGATAAAGCAGTGTGACCACATGCCTAGGTTTTCCTGGCCCCACCCTTGTTTATGCCTGTCATCCTGGCATAATTATCAAGAGCTCTCCTTTTATTCTCAGAAGTGTCCTGGTTTCAATGATAAAGTAGGAATAAAACATGTATGTGGCTACATTTTAGCAAACATTTATTATTTGCCAGGCACTGCATTAAGTGCTTTATTATTTACTATCTAATTTAGCATATTTATCATCCAACTGAGTGCTAATTTTAACACTAAGCGATGGGGTAATAACCAGGTGTTGGGAAACTGAGGCTTAGAGAGGGAGTGACCTGCCCAATCCCACACAGCTAGTAGATAGCGGTGTCAGAATTTAAACCCAGGGTACAGCAGTGACAGAGCCCTAATCCATGAAGCAGGATGAATAAGACCCCGGATACAGGCTCATGAGAGCCACAAATACATCCTGTTCAATTCGGCACCCAGGGCCTGAGCACCTCTCTGGCTCAGCCCTGGGCCAGGTGCTGGGGTGCACGGCCAGGTAAGAGATGCTGCGGTCACGGGATCGCCACCTCCCAGGGGCTCCTAGTCAGGTGGTGCAACTGACTAGAAGGCAGAGCAGAAGGACCCACACGTTCAACAGAAGACAAGTACCTGCAGGATCCAAAAGAGGCGCAGTCCAGAAAGGCTTCCCAGGGGACGTGTGACTTGTGCTGGCCTGGAGGGTAGGGAGAATGGGGACAGGTAGCAACAGGGAAAGGTCAGCAAGGACATTCTAGTGGAGGGGGCTGCCTAAGAGAGGGCTAGAGGTGGGGCCCATGGGGAGGATTTGGAGAAAGGACAGTGCCCGGTTCACAACCTCCTCTTATTTCAGAATGTTAGTTCCCTTCAGGAAGCTATGACAGTGGATAAAGTTTCCTTGAGCCTCTGCAATGTAATTGCAAGGAAGGAAAGGAATCAAGGAAGCCCCTATTAGGTACTTGGAACTGTGCTGTGTGTTTTACATGATCTAAAAAATTGTTTTAATTTTTAAATTTTTTTTGGCTGCTCTGTGCAGCATGCGGGATCTTAGTTCCCTGACCAGGGATCGAACCTGTGCCCCCTTGCAGTGGAAGAACAGATTCCTAACCACTGGACTGCCTGGGAATTCCCTACATTATTTTTATAATAGCTTTCAACCTTATTACAACAGTGACACCTATTTATTATTTTTAAAAGTTGAAAATACATTATTAAGCCAAAGGAAAAAATTAAAATCACCTGCAATTAATTCTATTCTTCAGAGATAACCACTGCAAACATTTTGTGTACCGTCTGAAGCTCTCTAGGGGACCATCAAAGTCACTTCAGTGACATAAACTCAGGTGTGGGTTGAAAGGAGCTTATTACGAATAACAAAAGCCGTTCCTCTCATCACTCAGGATATTCCAAGGGTTTTTGGAGCTCTGTGCCAGGAACCAGGAAGACCAAATATAAATTTATTATATCAGAGTATCATAAACGCACAGCCAGTTATTTCATTTAATTGCCACGATGACCCTAATGCGTGGTAATGCGGGTGTTATTATTCTATTATCATGATCATTGTGATTGTTCTCAATCTACAAATGCGGAAACTGGGACTCAGAGGGATTACTTCACTGCTTGGGACGTCTTGGGCAGCAGGGTGGGGAGGGCAGGCTGGCTGGGAAGGGGGACAGGCTGGCTGGGAAGGGGGACAGGCTGGCTGGGAAGGGAGCCAGCCCAGGTCCCACTGCCTCAGCCACTTGGCTTATATCCCTGATTGAGAGGAAAGGAGACTGGGGTCCTGGAGACTTGGATGAGGTAGTCAGGGGCTCCAGATAAGCCTTGGAAGCCCCTCTTCCTGCTTGCAGGAGCCCGAGGGGCAAAATCCAACCACGTTGGTGAGACAGATCCTGATGTGGATACCCCAGGTCCAGGGACAAGTCCCCTGGGGGTGTCGGGCCGGGCTCTGGGCTCCCGTCACCCTCTGGAAGGAGTGAGGGTTGGCTCTGTGGTGGATGACAGATGGGCTTGTGGTACACACACAAATGTGCCAATCCTAAAGTAATCTGAGAAGAGGAAAGAGTCCATTCGCAACCAGTCACCCCTCCCACCCTCCTCCACAAAAAGCCAGGCTTCCTTGGCTTGCTGGAGGCATGGAACATTTTTGTGGGCATTTGCTGGTCTCTGCGCAAATGCAGAGGTGGTTTCTCAGATGGCAAGCTGGAATCTTCTGGCTGCCGCCCCACTGTCCCCTCTGCTGAAATCCTCCACAGTACCTAGGCGGGGATGCTCCCGGTCCCCAGAGCCTGTGGTGACCTGCTCTTGAGGGTGGCTCGGGGAAGAGGCTCAAGTCCAGGGCATCCTGGCCACATCAGAATCTGAGCTCCACTAAACCAAGGACAAAACAATGACCCGTTTCCCTTGGCCAAAGAGCCAGAAAGTGCTGTAGCGAGACATCCTGCTGGCCCGTAAATGAGGTGCTTGAATGAGCTCACCAGTCTTTCCTTAGCTGACTCCTGTGGCTGCATTACAACAGAGCTGGGGCTGGCCTGGGCTGATGTAGCTGAGTGCTCTCTGTGTACACGGCTCTGGGTTTGGAGCCTTCAACGCATTTTCTCATTCACCCCTAGGAACCACGCCTTGAGGAAGGTAGTATTGAACCTTGCTGTTTTGAAGGTGAGGAAATGGAAGCACAGAGAGGTTAAGTAATTCAGCCAAAGCCACACAGCTAGTAAGGGATGGAGACAAGATCTGAACCCAGACTGTCTGACACCACAGTGCAAACTCTTAGCCATTCTAGAGTAATGTGACAGTGAGTTGGGAGCGGGACATTTGGAAATTATCAGTGTTCCACACCCTCACTGTGACTACCATCTATCAATTCCTTTGCCCCAGTGGAGTGGGACAACAGGGTCTTGCCCTGAACTTTAGAGGCCCTGTTCTGGCTCCCCTCCCACCATGACACCCCCAAGGGGTGAGAAGTTTGCATGATCAAAGGGACATGCCCATCTGGAGGCTGTGGCCCCATCTCAAATCCTGATTCAGGTACCCAGGACCCAGGGCTTGTGTGGCATGCCTCCCGAGGTCCATCTTCTCTAGGCTGACCCTGTCACAGAAGTGCATTCCCTTAGGCTTATGAGGTGCGGGGACACAGCTGTGCGTGGGATCTCTACTCACAGTACTGGAGAGAGTCCAGTGAGAAGAAAAGGGGACAGGCGGTAGGCAAGGTCCCTTGTGTATGTTCACCTTGGGTTCTGAAAATGTGAGGATGGGTCTTCCTGTTCCAGAAGCCTTGTGGTGTCGCTGCGAGCACCTTGCTGACAGCTCAGGTCATCAGGACGCATCCTAGCCCCACACTTCTTAGTCGTGTGCCCTTAGACCCGTTGCTGTAGCTCTGGGTCCCCCAGTTTCCCTGTCCTGGAAATTTCTCGATGTGCTCTGAGGATCAAGGTGTAGGTGTGAGAGCTCTGGGAGCTGGCAGGTGGGTCTCGCCCCCTTGCTCAGCCCCCCACATCAGAGAAGCTCCTCCCACCTCTCCCACCAACCACTGCCTGAGCCTAAGCTGATTTCTCTACACTTGATTTTCTGTGCCACAGATGCCATAGTTTTGACTCAAGTCCTGAATTCTCCAGTTACATCCCTTTGTTGGAAAATTCTAAAGTATATTATTTCTTCTTTTTTTTCTGTATAACTACAATTTTTTTATTAGTTATCTATTTTATACATATTAGTGTATATATGTAAGTCCCAATCTCCCAATTCATCCCACCACCACCCCCTGCCCCCACTTTCCCCCCTTGGTGTCCATACATTTGTTCTCTACATCTGTGTCTCTATTTCTGCCTTGCAAACCAGTTCATCTGTACCATTTTTCTAGATTCCACATATATGCATTAATATACGATATTTGTTTTTCTCTTTCTGACTTACTTCACTCTGTATGACAGTCTCTAGGTCCACCCACGTCTCTACAAATGACCCAATTTCATTCCTTTTTATGGCTGAGTAATATTCCATTGTATATATGTACCACATCTTCTTTATCCATTCGTCTGTTGATGGGCATTTAGGTTGCTTCCATGACCTGGCTATTGTAAATAGTGCTGCAATGAACATTGGGGTGCATGTGTCTTTTTGAATTATGTTTTTCTCTGTGTATATGCTGGATCATATGGTAGTTCTACTTTTAGTTTTTTAAGGACCCTCCATACTGTTCTCCATAGTGGCTGTATCAATTTACATTCCCACCAACAGTGCAAGAGGGTTCCCTTTTCTCTACGCCCTCTCCAGCATTTGTTGTTTGTAGATTTTCTGATGATGCCCATTCTAACTGGTGTGAGGTGATACCTCATGGTAGTTTTGATTAACATTTCTCTAATAATTAGTGATGTTGAGCAGCTTTTCATGTGCTGCTTGGCCATCTGTATGTCTTCTTTGGATAAATGTTTATTTAGGTCTTCTGCCCATTTTTTGATTAGGTTGTTTTTTTTAATATTGAGCTCCATGAGCTGTTTATATATTTTGGAGATTAATCCTTTGTCCATTGATTCATTTGCAAATATTTTCTCCCATTCTGAGGGTTGTCTTTTTGTCTTGTTTATAGTTTCCTTTGCTGTGCAAAAGCTTTGAAGTTTCATTAGGTCCCATTTGTTTATTTTTGTTTTTATTTCCGTTACTCTAGGAGGTGGGTCAAAGAAGATCTTGCTGTGATTTATGTCAGAGTGTTCTTCCTATGTTTTCCTCCAAGAGTTTTATAGTGTCTGGTCTTACATTTAGGTCTTTAATCCATTTTGAGTTTATTTTTGTGTGTGGTGTTAGGGAATGTTCTAATTTCATTCTTTTACATGTAGCTGCCCAGTTTTCCCAGCACCACTTATTGAAGAGACTGCCTTTTCTCCATTGTATATCCTTGCTTCCTGTGTCATAGATTAGTTAACCATAGGTGTGTGGGTTTATCTCTGGGCTTTCTATCCTGTTCCATTGATCTATATTTCTGTCTTTGTGCCAGTACCATATTGTCTTGATTACTGTAGCTTTGTAGTATAGTCTGCAGTCAGGGAGTCTGATTCCTCCAGCTCCATTTTTTTCCCTAAGATTGCTTTGGCTATTTGGGGTCCTTTGTGTCTCCATGCAAATTTTAAGATGTTTGTTCTAGTTCTGTAAAAAATGCCATTGGTAATATGATAGGGATTGCATTGAATCTGTAGATTGCTTCTAAAGCATATTATTTCCAAGTGACAGTGGGTTAGAAGTTAGAGGTACAGCAGGGGCGGGTGAGGCACAGTGTCCCCATGAGGCTTTTCCTTTCACCTGCACCTCTTGCTTTGGTCCCAGCTCTCCCAGCAGGAGTGATCAAGGAAACCAGGAGATCTGGGTTCTAACCCAGTCCCCACTGCAGACACCTGGGGGCCTGGCCTCACCTTCTCAATGAGGCTGGCCAGATGGTCCCTAGGGTCCTCATGTCCCTTCTAGTGGGATTTCTTCTGGAAACTGCCTTTGAGAACCAAGAACCAAAGGGGTTAGCAGGAAGGGGACTGGCATGTTGATAATATTATGGCACTTTACAAATAGGAATTGCTCCTCTCTTACTCTCGGTGGGGGAAGGAGGAGGAAGGGCTCAAGGCCGTGCCCACGCCTGGCTACGGTCATTCACTCCGGGCTGGAATCATTCCAGGGAAGGGCGGCTCTGCCTCTCAAGCTGCTCATCTCAGCCATGGACGGTTCAGTTCAACAGACCCTATCACGAATCAACACGAGCGTAGAGAGGACCACACCCATCTTCTTTCAGAAAGGACAGCTGTGAGAACCCATCATCTGGAGGACGATGTCAGGTGCTAAGACAGAGAAACATATCAGGAGTCAGAGAAGGCTTCTGTCAGGATGCCCAGGGGTTTCGTGTAGGAGCCTAGGGACAGCCCAGGTAGCAGGTATGGGTGGGACCATGGCTACGTCATCCTTCTTCAGCCAGGCCCTCTTCTTCTTATCTGTATTCTGTGCGTGCAATCTCAAGAGAATATAGTCTCACGCTAAAGCTGAACTCTGTAAAGCTGGTCTATGGGGTGGCAGGACCAGGAGGCTTGTCCTTTTCCCTAGTGTGTCCTGAGTGGCAGCAAGCGCCATCACTGTTAGAGACCTTCCCAACCATGGTATTTAATCCACCTCCTGTGGCTTACCTATGTGGCCATCAGAGGAGCCTCAAGGGAGCGGCAGCGCTTTTTCAGGGAGAAATTGTTCCTTCTCTATTGATTAGGCGGAAAAATTCCTGGAAAAACTGAGTTACTGAGTGTCTAAATGGGAAGAGGGTACAGGGGGCTTTTTGTAAGCACTGTGCTTGCACGTGGAGCCTTTTGGCTGAAGCTGAATCTTGTGATGGAGGAAGCAGCCAGCAGAGAGCAGCAGAGAGGCAGGCAGCAAAGGGTGCTTGGGGCCAAGATTCCCCAACAGGGAGCCAGCTGAGTTCTTGCTGAGGACAGGTAAATTGAGAAAAATTACGATTATATTGCATGAGGATTTTCCCTTTCTTTCTGCCTTTCCTTCTTTCTGTCTGTCTTCTTTCTTTAAAGCTAAATATATTCTAGCTAAAGGGCATTTTGTTCTTCCTACTTTTTTGATGTTCAACTAATCTTTTCTGTAATGATGGTGGTTTGCAACCTTTAACAATGGTTAACATAGCTTATTAATTGCTCACACTATGTCAGACACTGTTCTAAGAACTTTACCTATATTTACTCATTTAATCCTCCAATTACCCCAACAAGGTTAGCACTAATATTATCGTCATTTTACAGATAAGAAAATTGAAGCACATGCCCAAGGTCACATAGCAAGAACGTGATGGAGCTGGTATTCCAACTCGTGGAACTTGAACCACTAGAAGCCATGTAAATGATGATGTGGGTGGGAGCAGTAGAGATGGGGGGGTACAGACCCCCTAATGGGACAATTAAGGCCCCGTTGATCTCGTTATGTGGGAATGTGAACCCAATGCCCCTAAATCATCCTGAAATCTGGAAACATTTAATGTGCTATTTCTCAGTTTCTACATGCTGGCTAGTGGTTCAGACATAAAAAAGACTGAGTGGTAAGTAAAATGTGCTTGTAAGCTGTGTCACCAATTCGTGACCTGTGGTAGATGCTGGCATTAAAAAAAATTTAATATGTAGTGAACTAAAAACTTGGTCCCCTTCCCTTATTTAAAACAAAAACCTACAGATCTGTGGAATCCCCTCATCTGGGACCTGCCTGTCCACACAGCGTTGGAAAGTTCCATGGGCTCCAGGCTGGTGATAGGGGTGGCAGGCAGGATGGGGAGCATTTTGGTAGCAGCACTGAAGAGAAGGCGGACACATTTCAAGATAAGAGCCCGTCTTGTCCCTGTGTCTGCTCTCAGCCTCAGCGGTGCAAAGAGCTGAGGGTAAGACCTCCCAATAATTAGGCTCTGCAATGTGCTGAGATGTGAAAACTCAGGAAGAGTTACGGTTAAAAAAATTTCCAACTCAGGAATAATCTGCCCATATTTTACGTATTATCTTAAAAATTCCACAGTACCCATGGTCTCCTGTTATACCCCTGTTCCATGCCTTTTGGTCTTGGTCCCATCTCTTTCTGCAATCTGGAAAGAACACGTCAAGTCCATGAGACCAGGGTCTTGGTCCTGCCCCTAACGTGCAGGGTGGGACTGTGGACTGGCCACGAGACACCCTTGCTGTCAGAAGGTTAGAACTCTGGTCCTATTGAGCTTGCAAGGCTGCTGTGAGGTGGTATGAAAACAACGATTAAAAACATAAACTAGCTTCCCATCTCCTGGCTCTCTGACCAGTGTGCTGGTCACCGGGCTGCCTGCCCTTGATGAAGGTGCCACTTCTGTTTTCGCTTCCCACTCA
Organism: Mesoplodon bidens; assembly: GCF_964165515.1. Taxonomy (NCBI): domain Eukaryota; kingdom Metazoa; phylum Chordata; class Mammalia; order Artiodactyla; family Ziphiidae; genus Mesoplodon; species Mesoplodon bidens. The sequence goes on along the minus strand of NC_138161.1, from coordinate 109,087,457 downwards.
GATCTAGGAGATGCTGCCCAGAGCCTGGCTGCGCTGGGCCTGCCTCTTGCTCCTGGCCACGCCTACCCAGCCCTGTCCCAAGGGGTGTGACTGCTTCAGCCGGGAGGTGTTTTGTTCCGATGAGGAGCTGGCCACCATCCCGCTGGACATCCCGCCACACGCCACAGACATCATCTTCGTGGAGACCTCGTTCACCATGGTGGGAGCCAGGACCTTCAGTGGCAGTCCCAACCTGACCAAGGTGGTCTTCCTCAACACCCAGGTGTGCCACTTCGGGCCGGATGCCTTCGGGGGGCTGCCGGGGCTCCAGGACCTGGAGATCACTGGCGGTGCCTTCTCCAACCTCAGCACTGACATCTTCTTCAACCTGACCTCGCTGGGCAAGTTCACCCTCAACTTCAACATGCTGGAGGCTCTGCCCGAGGGCCTCTTCCAGCACATGGATGCCCTGGAGTCCCTCCAGCTGCAGGGCAATCGGCTCCAGACGCTGCCCGGGAGGCTCTTCCAGCCTCTGAGACGTCTGAAGACCCTCAACCTCGCTCAGAACCTCCTGGCCCAGCTGCCCGAGGAACTGTTCGCCCCCCTCTGCAGCCTGCAGACCCTGAGGCTGAGCAACAACGCACTGGCCGGCCTGCCCCAAGGGCTGCTCAGCCACCTGGGCGGCCTGCAGGAACTCTTCCTGGATGGCAACTCCATCTCCGAGCTGCCCTCGCAAGCATTCGCGGGGCTCTCCCGCCTGGAGAAGCTATGGCTGCAGCGCAACACCATCAGCCACCTGCCCCCGTCCATCTTCTCCTCCCTGGGCAATCTGACCTTCCTGAGCTTGCAAGGCAATGCACTGCGGACGCTGCCCGCCAGCCTCTTCGCCCATTCCCCGGGCCTGGTCAGCCTGTCCCTGTCCTACAACCAGCTGGAGACCATCCCCGAGGGAGCCTTTGCCAATCTGTCCAGCCTCGGGTCCCTCACGCTCTCACACAACGCCCTCACCCATCTGCCGGCTGGCGTCTTCAGGGGCCTCGAGGGGCTGGTCAAGCTCTATCTGGGCAGCAACAACCTGACGGCCCTGCACCCAGCCCTCTTCCAGAACCTGTCCATGCTTGAGCTGCTCAGCCTCTCCAGGAACCTCCTGACCATGCTCCCCCAGGGCATCTTTGACACCAATTACAACCTGTTCAACCTGGCCCTGCACGGCAACCCCTGGCAGTGCGACTGCCGCCTGGCCTACCTCTTCGGGTGGCTGCACCAGTATAGCGACTGGCTCTTCAACAGCCAGACCTACTGTGCTGGCCCCGCCTACCTGAAGGGTCAGGTGATGCCCACCCTGAGGGAGGAGCAGCTGGTGTGCCCAGTCACCCAGGACCACCTGGGCTTCCAGGCCCCGGGGCCGGAGGACAGGGAGCCAGGGGGCGGCTGGGATCTGGCCATGGAGGAGAAGGCGACCTGGGGCCGGTGCATCTACAGCACCCCCGAGGGCACCGTGGTGCTGGCTTGTGATGAGGCCCGGTGTCGCTGGCTGAACGTCCAGCTGTCTCCCAGGCAGGGCTCAGCCTCCCCGGGACTGACGTTCAATGCCAGTCAGGAGTGGGACTTGAAGTCCAGCTGTGGCTCTGTGAGGGTCACTGTGTCGATCGAGGCTCTGGCAGGGGAGCCCTAGATGCAGAGCAGATGGGCTGGGAGCCTGGGCAGACAGCCTCCGGGCCCAGCCAGGCAAGAGCTGGAGAGGGGAGCTGAAGCTTTGGTTCTTCAGATGCAAGGGATGGAGCTGCATCTCCCGGGTGGTGGAGGGGGGGCTCGACCCCTAAGTCTCCACTGCCCCCTCCTCCTTCATCCCCCCAGTCTCTGAGTCTGAGACCTAACAGGGCCTTCCTCAAGCTTTGCAAAGCATCCGTTAAAGCTGCATCGTGGTCCGGAGAATAAACTGATGCCGTTCCCCTGGTGTTTTTCTATTATTGAATACCCACCCTAATCTCATCCCCACCCTGAGATACCCTCTTACCAGTGCTCCATTTCCACAAAATGGAGGCCACCCTCTCTTGACATCCAGTTTAAGATCCAATGTCTGTTTCTATTTCTCTGCCTGGAACTGTGTTTTTTTTTTTTTGTTTTTTTTTGCAGTACGCGGGCCTCTCACTGTTGTGGCCTCTCCCGTTGCGGGCACAGGCTCCGGACGCGCAGGCTCAGCGGCCACGGCTCACGGGCCCAGCCGCTCCACGGCATGTGGGATCCTCCTGGACCGGGGCACGAACCCGTGTCCCCTGCATCGGCAGGCGGACTCTCAACCACTGCGCCACCAGGGAAGCCCCTGTGGTTTTAATTGATAAAGACAAATAGGGGAGAGGATAAAAGCAGAGGTGACCAGAAAGTCGAGGGGCGGGGGTCTGACTCCGCGTTCAGGGGACTCATGCTGTTCGTGCCCCCCTCCAGCACTTCCAGGAGAAGTCAGGTGACAGGGGCTCTGGAGGGGAAACGCTTTGCCTGTTCAGCCGATGGGATGGCTGCTCCCTGAGGAGAGTGGGGAGAAGGGAGCTGGGTGGCTGGGACCGACGTCCTTCAGTTCTAAGTGTCGGCCTCTGCGGACTGCTCACTCACTGAAATGGTCCTCTCTTGGTTCTGGGGACACCACCCTCTTACCCAAGCCCAGCTGCTCTCCCAGTTTTACCCAGTCACCTCTTGCGTGCTGGTCTCCTTGGGGCTGGCTGTCATTCAGGCTCCCTGGGTAATCCCTATGCAGGCCCGTGGGGTCAGATGCCGCCTCTACGCTGATGACCTCAAATCTCCAAAAACCTGAGCCAAATCTCGGACTCAGGTTTCTGGCTCCATGATGAGATATCTGCCTGCTCTGCCTGCAACCCCGTGTTTTATCATGACAGCCACAAACACGTCTAAACCAGACTCCGACCCCAGCTCCCCCTGGATCCCAGCAAATCGCCAAGCCCAGGAGCTGGGAGTGGTCTTCAATCTCTCCTCCCCTTACTCCTCTTGGCCAACCAGTCACTGAGTGCTTCTGAGTGTCCTCTGTCCATTTCCCCTTTCCCGTTTCCAGCCCAGGGAAGTTCTTTTGTCTCCCTGGATTGAACCATGACCCATCCCCCTTCCTGGTTTCCCAGCCTGCAGTGTGGACTGGCTTGGGTGAAGTGCTGGGGCAGGGGAGGGAGAAATAAATCAGACGCACAGGAGGCCCTCCTGGAGCTCATAGTCTGGTGGAGAGATCAGAAAAGGATGCATGGGATGAAAACATAAGCAAGACGGGGTGGGCACCAAGAAGGTGCTGGGGAGTTCAGGGGAGGTGGAGGTCTGGGTGAGCACAGACCTTGGGAAACTGCATTTGATCCCTGGGCCTTGAGATTGTGCAAGAAGCGTGTGAGTCAAGGGATGGAGACAGGCAAGTGGGTGAGGACAGGGCCATGGCCTCTGGAACAGGCTACAGGTGGGAGAGGAGATGGGGAGCTAAGTAAGGCTGGAAAACTAGCTGGAGCCTCGACAGGCCCAGGGAGGAGTTCACGTGTTCATTAAGGATGCCCAGCTGTTACTGAAGGACCTTATGCAGAGGAGGGTCATGCTCCTGCCTGTGAAGTTTGAGGAGAGCAAGAGGCAGGGAAAACAGTAAGGATTCTTGCTTGGCTTGAGCTAAGAGGTCAAGGATGACAAGGAAATAGAATGAAAAGTTTTCAGCATCTGAACAGCACATACACAGATGGATTAAAAGACTGCAATAATTACAGAAATGCAAATTCAAACAATATAGGTATCACTTCATACCTATTAGTCCCATGGAAATTAGAAAGCTGGATTATGGGCACAGGGGAGCCTCCAGGTACCGCTGGCTGGTGCAGCCACTTCTTCAAGGACACGAGCAAGCCTGAGGCAAAGAAAGGGTTTGGTGAGGGAGTCAGGGATCCAGTGGGTGGGGCTGGAAGATGGGGGGAGGGAGAAACCTGGGGTGACTCTCAATTTGCTCTCCTGGGAGGCAGGGAGGACAGTGAAGCCATCAACCAAGGGCAGGGGCAGTTTTGGGGAAAGGGAGGAGCAAGATGCCAGCTTTAGACAAGGAAGTACAACTTCACCCTCGTGTCTAGTGACGCCCTTTTAAAAAGACATGCTTCCTGAGCGCCAAACCAGTTAAATTCTAAGGTGATGGAAGGTAGTTTGGCAGCTGTGCCAAAGGAACAGACTCTCCCAGATTCATTTGGTTCAGTTCCCAAAAGCATCTGGTTTAAGAATAATCCTGGGCTTCCCTGGTGGCGCAGTGGTTGAGAGTCCGCCTGCCGATGCAGGGGACGTGGGTTCGTGCCCCGGTCCGGGAGGGTCCCGCGTGCTGTGGAGCGGCTGGGCCCGTGAGCCATGGCCGCTGAGCCTGCGCGTCCGGAGCCTGTGCTCCGCGGCGGGAGAGGCCACGGCGGTGGGAGGCCCGCGTACTGCTAAAAAAATAATAATAATAAATAAAAATAAAATAAAATAAGAATAATCCTGACCAGGTCCTCCAAGGTTGGGGAGCGTTGCTTCCCCAGAAAGGAGGAGGGCTTGAACGACTGAGGGTCCCGTGATGCCAGCCCCCAAGGCTTGTGCTTTCACTGCTCAGGCCCAAGGCTGGGCTGCAGTGGCTGCTAGCTTCCAGCAGATTGTGATATCCACTGTCTGGGGAAAGGATCACCACACCAGCACACAGGAGGCGCTTCCCAAATCTCCATCAGATGGGTGCCCGTCTGAACTACAGCTCCTGGTCCTAATAGTCCTTGGGTCTAACCGCCAGGGATAAAGGAACAAGATAATCCAGCAGACATTTTTCTTAATTATATTCCCTCCCAATATAACTCTTTGTTAGGTTAAGATATAATAATTTTTCTCTGTGCTGAATGGTGCTGGGGAAAAGCACTGGCTGACAGGGCAAGCTGCTTGCTGGCCCTTTCAAGTTGGTTGGATGAGATCAGAGTCACTGTGCTCTTTGGGTAGGGTTGCCAGATTCACAAATAAGCACATACATGCTGCTAGGGACATATTTATACTAAAAAAGCGATTCGTAGTTTATTTAATTGGGTATATTATTTGGTGACCCAACCATCTGATGAAAGTGGGGAAACAATGGGGGCAGAGGTGAGGGTTCGGGGGTTCTCTTCAGGGTCAGGGAGGCCAGGCCTGAGCCTGCAGTGGTGCAGGTCCTGACTAATGAGGGCTGCTAGAGTCTTCAGGTTGGAGCTGACAGGAAGCAGGGGGCGCTGAGCATCCCCCCAGACCGAGGTAAGCAGACAAAGAGGCAGCTCTGAGTGTGCTGTGCACCCAGGGCCCTCGGTCCTGCTGCCTGTTTCCTTGTGAGGTGGTCCCAGTCTGGGGCAGCAGTAGAGCTTTTGATGGGTTCTGGAAAGAAATCAGGACACTTGGCTACCCCTTCCTTAACATTGGGCTTTTAGCAAATCATGGCTCCTCTCTGGGCCAAAGGAGGTTGGTTCTCAATGCGGACTAAATCCTAGAATCACCTGGGGGAAATTAAAAAAGACAACAGGGCCCCACTTCCAGAGATGATGATTCAACTGGCCTAGGGAGACCCAGATATCAGTTTAAACACACACACACACACACACACACACACAACACCCCCCAGTGATTCTAATGCTCAGCCAGGCTTGGAAACTCAGGGCTCGATTTTGTCCAGTTCTAGGTCTTCCCACTATCTGTAGCTGCCCCAGGGTTGTGGAGCAAATGCTCACCTTATCACACCCACCTGGTGTAATGCTTGGGATGAATTCATGAACAAAATAAGCCACAACACTGTGTCCCAAAATATCTCATAGGTTTTTTTGTTTTTTTTTTTGCTTGTTGGTTTTATTTTATCATCCTCAGTGTTCTCAGATTTTGGAGAAACAATAAGCTGAGTGCACGCTGGCTTGTTTTCTTGCAGCACGAGGGTGGCTAAGTTCCTCCAAAGCACCTCCTTACAGCAGATGGGAGTCCTTGCCCTGATGCCTGAAATGTTCCACAGTTCTTCAGTGATTTCCCCGCCACTTGCTAGCAAGGCAACCTTGGGCAAGTTACTGAAACCCTTTGCACCTCAGTTTTCTCATCCATGCTGTTTATCATGGGGATAATAGTACCCACCTCACAGCGCTACTGGTGAAGATAAAATATTCATTCATGGAAAGAACCGAAAACAATGAGACGTGGTAAGTTCTCAAAAATGTTATCTCTTATTATTATTATTCCTAGAGAAGTGTGGGTGTGTGTGTGTGTGTGTGTGCGGGGGGAGGCAAGAACTGGCCAATCTCTTGGCCATTGCACTTGTTTCACCCGTATTCATTGGTGTTTCTGGGAAGATGTTGACACTGCTGCTTATATATCAGGATTATATTATTGGGAGGATTGGAAACGCCATTTACAAAATTATTCAGTGCTAACAGTGGATACTGGAAAAGTGGATGGTGCTGCCATAGGTAGACAATTTCGCACAATACTAGTGCAGTAAGGAATTCTTTCTCACACTGTTTTCGGCCTGCCTCCATGTCTTGCATCCGTAGACAGTTCAACATCTCACAAACCTGCAAAGGTTCCGATTCTGGGTCTTAGGGCGCCCCCGCGTGGCCAACTGGGAGAATGGCTTTCCGGGAAGTCACAACCAGGGAGCTCCAGAAGGTACAACACGACCACATGGATGCTTCCCGGCTGGCAGCTCCTGCCGAGCTTCTGTTTCCTGCGATTCTGGAACGTGCCCGGGCCCAGGGAGCTGTTGGAGCGGAGGCTGAGGTCCCGAGTGCACTTCCACCTCGTGGCGTTTAGACATGCCGGGCGTTCAGATTTGTCCCAGTGATGTTCTGCATGGGGGGAGGGGGGACAATCCTGGACGACGGTGGGTTGTCTTGCGTCTCCCATGGCTTCCAAACAGACCTCCAGACACTGCTGTGGGTGAAATCCTGCCGGTGATGATCTCTGTTCATATACACTCACAGTTGTGGTCTCTGCCTTGTTGTCTGCACACTTTTTCCAGGACTGCCCCTTAGTATATATATATTCTGGAAAGACTGTGCTTTATTTTCTTTGGAATTTTATTCAGAGTTGTTCAGGATTTTGGAAAAAAATCCCCCTTGGCAATGCTTAACTCTTATTTCAAGAAGTCGCGTATAGAGGAAAAGCAACTTCTCTTAAATTCATCCTTGACTCAGTATCTAGTAGGTGAAGGCCTCTAACTACTTCAAGTCTCTGGTGAGGTCTTATCCAAGCATTTACACACAAAAATGAATATTATTTTATTATAAACTGCCTTTTGTTTCTAGCTTATGTCAGAACATTTAATTTTTAAATTCTCTTTGAGATCTGATGATATCTGTGAAATTTGTTTCAGGAGACTGAAGGGGATGTTAAGATTTATTTGCTTTAAAAGCGGTGTTGGGTCTGCTGGTGATGAGCTCCACTGTTCCAAAGTAACAGAAGGAGCAAAAGCTAGATGTCAAGGTCTCCAGAGAAACAGAACCAGGAGGAAATATATATACAGAGAGAGAGAGAGAGAAGGGAGATTTATTACAGGACTTGGCTCACACAATTATGGAGGCTGAGAGATCCCATGATTTGCTGTCTATAAGCTTCAGAGTCCAAAGGCCGGAGAACCAGGAGCTCTGATGTCCAAAGGCAGGAGAAGACAGATGTCCCAACTCAAGCAAAAGGGCAAATTGGCCCTCCCTCCACCTTTATGTTCCGCTCAGGCCCTCAGTGGATTGGATGGTGCCCACCTGCATTGGTGAGGGCCATCTTTACCCAGTCTATGGATTCAAATGTTAATCTCTTCTGGAAACATCCTCATAGACACACCCAGAAACAGTGTTTTACCAGCTATCTGGGCATCCCTTAATCCAGTCAAGTTGACACGTAAAATGAACCACCACAGTCTCTGTCAGTGGAGGTCTTGAAGTTATTTCCTGGCACATTTTCCCCACAGGCAGAGACTGTGGCCCCCATTCCCACACCGTGTGATAGTACCTCTCACTTCCCTGTTGCAGAGAAGCTTTGTCAAAGGGAGTAGAGAGTCAAGTTGCCTTTGGAGAGACAGAAAAGATTAGGAAGCCTCATTTGTGGCATCCGCACTGTCTCAACCTTGCTCTGCGACTGTGAGCAAGTTACTTGCCCTCCCTGGGCCTCTGAATCTTCATCTGGTAACCAGGAGCTGAAAGTTTTGAGCACTGATGTCCTCTTCAAGTGGGTGTGTGGAAGGTCTCACCTCCTGCCCCGGCCCTCCAAGGTAGGCTCACCTGGCCTTGGGGGTACTGGGCACCTGCAGGACGGTCCAGCCAGAGTCTAAGCTCTCAGAGCTCTGGGTCCTTGGGCCCTTGACATGCAGAGTGCCATCGGGGCCTTCCAGGCTGGCCCCTCAGGAACTGCCTACTGGTCGTGACCAGTGATGGTCAGCTCACTCTCTCCTGACACAGCCCACCTTCCCTGGGCAGCTCCAACCGTCCAAAAGGGCCTCCCCGCTGGCCTGGCCAAGTGGACACTCCTGTCCCTACAGTGACCTTCAGAAGTGGAAGCAGCTTTCCCATCTCCTCAATCATCCCAGCCCTTTAGTCATCCCAGCTCCAGTGTAACCCTCCCCAGTCACAACTTCTCATAAGCAGCTGCTTCTCGCAGGGTGTGGTCTTCATAGAAACCATGGTTGGGAGCCCTCATGAAGGATGTGTCCTCCTCCTGCTGTGGATGGACCACAAGTGTGGAGTGTAGACCTGACTGCCTTCCCGCAGGGCTGGGCTCTGGGCCAGAGGCCCCCCTGGTAGATAGAGAAGCCATTTTCCTGATGCCGTCATCTGATAGGTTCCCTCCATGGCTGACACCAGGGGTCGTTTCATTTCTTCCTCAAACTATGTGGCTGGCCTGCCTGTGTGCTTTGGTTCTACTCCTGTAGGATGGATTATCCCAACAACAGCCTTGCTAGGCTTTCCTCGTCAAGCTGGATTTCATAGGAATTCCAGAGACTCTGGGGTCAGCCTTCATAGAGAGATCCTTCATGGTCAAAGACATTCCTTTTGTTGAGTGGGGAGCACTAATGACCCTGCGAGGCTGAAAAAGGTGGCATTTGCCTATAAGGCCTTTGAAGCAGGTGTGCTGATGGTCTGGAAGGCTGGTGTACTCAGGCTGCTAGAGCTTCATGGGGCCTCATCTTGTCAGCTGCAGAAGCAGAAACTCAGTCCTGAGAATGACAAAGGAATGAGGAGAAGAGACAGTTTGATGACCTTGCTAATTAGAAAAACTGTTCTGGAATAATACTGACATTTTCTTCCTGCTCAAGGGACCAGGTTCCAGCTGACTTTTGTGTCCATGGTTGAGAGAGATCTTTGCCCTTCCCAGGAAAGCTTTTCGGAGACTGTCCCACTGAAGCCCTTCTGCTAGCAGAGACCAGGATTGGATACCACCCCTCAGGATTCGGGACAATCTAGTGTCCCATGTTGAACTGAACATTCAGCACAACGGGACTGAACTGTTTTTCTGGAAACTCCTTGAGCTGGAAGTGATGAATTTGGAGAGCGACCTTCCTGGGTGGCTCCCATGTTCTGTCTTCTTTGGGCCAGTCCAGCACACAGGAGGAAACCCAGCTTTGTTTTTCATGGTCTGTATAATTTATACAAGCAACAGGGACCCAGCCTGCATCCCCTACTAATATAGAGTTCTCTCTACAAAATATAATTTTGTCCCCTATGGCATTCGGAGGAGGAGGGGAGGGAGGGTACGAGGAGGAAGGTTAAGATGCATCCTCTGGGGCAGCAGAGGGCAGGGGCAGGGGCAGGGCCAGGCCAGGGCAGGAAGGCACCATCAGCATTGACAGGGAGGGGCCTGGGGAGGGGCTACAGGAAAGCAGCCAGGGGCTGGGGGCCCAGGAGATGGGGGTGCCAGAGTGGGGGTCAGTATTTGTGGTGGGTGGGGGTTCACTAGTGTCTTTGGTAGGGGCTGAAGGTACCACCAGTGGGGGACAAGGGTTGCACAGGAGTCTCATCAATAGAAATAGGGTAAAGGTGAGAGGGTCGGGGTTGGGGTGACCTCAGGTCCTAGGAACCCAGGAGCCGAGTGGCTGCCGGGACACTCCCCGTCCAATTATGCAGTGCCCCTCCCCCAGAAGCAGGGGTCCAGGTCTGAACTCCTGCCAGTTCCGTGGTTCAGCCAAATCGCTCTTAACCAAGAAGTTGATCGTTTCTCATAATCAGATTTCACCTCTGCCTTGGGGGATCATGGATTTGGGAAATTCACAGATTTCAGCGTGGGAGCCAATTCAATCACCTCTTTAGAGGTGGCGTGTTTTCTTCTCTTGCCAAACTTGAGGAGTCTCTCCTTGCACACATTGCAGTGGTGAGCTTGCCTCCAGGGACTTCTGTATCCCCATCGAAGCTCTAATCCATGAGGTTCCTTCCCAGATGGCCCCAGAGGATTCCCAGGTGGATGCAGCTGTCAGCATCTCAGAGGGACAGCGGGTCTCGCTGAGGCTTCACCATCCTCAGGCACATCAAGTGCCAGCCCTGCTGACCACCCGACAACCACCTGGCCTCCCGCCTGCCCGCAGTCACATCCTTGTCAGCCTCCCCTGTGCGAACTCCGGACCTCAACCCACACATAGTGACCACCCCTGTGATGGCACTTCATCAACCCTGATGTCCTCTGAGCAACCGTGACCCTCAAACTTTAGCCCTCCTGTCACTGCCACCTTGGCCAGAACACCAATCTTTGCGGTCTTCAAAACCATGGCTTGATCGGGGACGGAGGCCCCATGGGATATGCTTCCCTCTGCCTAGATTTAGTCCCTCTCCAGCAGGGAGCACACTGTCACGCTGTGGGGCTGAGCCCATCCAAGAAGGAATCTCCCATTCACCATTCACTGCATGTCCCGGGAGGTTCTAGAGCCAAGGCCTCCCTCTCTCCCGATCAACCTTTCCGCTAACAACACCCACATGTTTTTGCCACCCCCGTTCTCAGCAGCACAGAATACACTCAGCTCACTGACCCCTTGTTTCTCCCCTTTGCCCCTCCCAGGGCTGCAGTGGGTTACCATCGACACACCTGCTGCAGTGTGTTCTCAGCCTGTCCCTGAAGTGTGGCTCTTTTGTGGCTTTTACCCAGCTGTGCCATCAGCCTTGGTACCCACAGGCTGTCCCTGGTGCCTTTGAGGCTGAGAAAGTTGCCGGGGAGAGAGGCGAGCCCAGAACAGAACTCTTCCCATGGGAGGAATCCCATGGAGTTACCTGAAGCCAGTGTGGGCACACACCTTCTCCTGCCCACAGGAGGGGACATACGACTTCTTGGGAGAGGAAAGGGGTTAGACTGAACCCTAGGAGGCTGAACAAGGAGATTTTTATTCAATCCCTGGTTGGATTCTATTTTTGCTCCAAAATCTGTGTGTCAGACATCATACTTTTGGCATCTGTGAAGCTGGCAAACTTGTGAACACCCTCAGAGTCTTAAAACTTGCATTTGTGGAGTTAGCACATCCTAATAAACAGCAGGCCGAAGACTTAGGGCAGGGGTCCCGGCCTGGGCCGCAGCCTGTTAGGAACCAGGCCACACAGCAGGAAGCGAGCGTGAGGCGGGAGCAAAGCTTCATCTGCCGCTCCCCATGGCTCCCCATCGCTCACATTACCGCCTGAGCCACCTCCCACCCACCCCCAACCCCTTCCTAACGCCCCGCGCTCCCCCCCCACCCCGGTAAAAATTGTCTTCCCACGAAACTGGTCCGTGGTGCCAAAAAGGTTGGGGACCGCTGCCTTAGGGCGTTTGCAATAAGTATTATTAGATCCACTGCCTTTGCCCACAAACACGTCGTCTATTTAAATTGAAATAGAAGAACTCGTTCATACAAAATTTCACTATCCAACCTCTACACTCTCCAAATTAGAGCTCTAACCAGGAAAAAGAAAAATGTCTCACGAGCAGCCAAAATAAGTTTCCAGTGCCTTGGATGAAAGCACGTGCATTTGCTCAAGGAAACATTCCTGCGCTCAGAGTCTGTTCACTTTTACGTTAGACACAAGTCCATCACGTTTGGTCATATGGTTTCCAGACTGTAGTAGATTAAAGGCAAAAATCGTAAACTGGGAGGAGGGTGGCGGTCCTGCTGGAGACTTGCTAGCTACAAACAAAGAGACACAAAAATGGCAGAATCAAACACGAATTCCCGAAGAGGAGCAGCTGGGCCATTTAGTGGCGGGCACTTGGGTAGCTCCCAAGGCAACACGTATTCCAGCGCAGAGCTGGAGGTAAATAATAAGCCCTGGTGGATAATAATGACCCAAGCTGCCTGGAAAAGTCCACGTGACGTACAACACTGGCTTGATTTGCGGTCCCCTGAAAGCAGAGCTTGGGGCAAGGGCTTGGCTGCAGTCTAATTGGGAGGTGATCCCAGGAGGCAGGCGCATGCGACAGGGAAGGAGGAAAAACCAACATACGGATGACTGTGGAAACTGCTCTGGGTAACGGGGCTGACTCCAGAAGGACTGCCTGAGAAGCATCCAGAACGACTCTAGGAGGCGGAGCATTTACCCAGCATCTCCCACCCCCACCTCCCATCCACCCCCACTTCCGGAAGTGGGCACGAGGATGGCGGAGGATGGAAAGCCCACCGAACACGGAAGCTGCCGCTCATAAAGGGCCCGGATGAAGGCGACTGCTGTGAGCCCCCTGTTTACAGCAGCGGCTGCGAACTCTAAGGTGTGTAAATGTTAAACGTTTTATCAATTAACAGGGCGTGTGCTCAGTTATCCAGAAGATGAGTCAGTCCAGAATGGTCCTTCATGAGGGCTCTGAGCTCACAGTGTCCCTGGGAATGTTGAAAGAGCGCCTGTGCTGGTGGATGTGCTCCTGTCGGGGCCAGAGCCTACGGGAGCTGTTTTCAGCGGAGGCTCCTGGTGACTTTTGGTTAATCCCGGCGTCAGCCCACCGGACACTTCAGTGCCACTCCTACTGCCGCCTCCTTCAGCCGCTTCTCTGGAGGCTCGATGCCTTCACTCGTCCCCAGATGTTGCCTGGTGTCTTTGGTCAGGCTCCCCAGAAGCAGACCTTGAGGTGAGGGTCCAGATGCGGGTGATTTCTCATCAGGAAGTGATCCTGGGAGAGGCTGGTAAGAGAGTGGGAGAAGATGACAGGGACGTGGTGGGAAGTCTAGCAGTATGCGACCTCAGACAGAGAACCAGCCCCAGCCCCGGCCCCGGCCCGCAAGAGAGCTCTGGAGTGTAAATTATTTCCCAGTTCACCCTAGCTGGCCCCAGTGGTGGGAGGACAGCTCTGCAAAGAGTCACAGGTGCCTTGGTCAGGGGTGAAAGCACGCAGAGGCTGGGGAAGGGTGCACGGGACCAGTGAAGGTGGCCCTGTGGATCTGGGAGCATTGCCATTGTCCACTACAGTTGGGTCCTACTGTGAGCCTGGCGCTGGGCTAAGGTGTGGTTTTGCTGTGTTTATTCTCTATCCACTGGGGGAAGGAGCTGGTTCTGGTTACCCCTGCCCTCAAGTGCACAAGACCCTAGGAGACCTGAGTCCTCCACTGGGTCCTGTGACCACAGGGCCTCAGTTCCCCATGTATTAATGAGGGGGGTTGACTTGTAAGACAGCATCCCGCAGTGGTCACCGAAGCCTGATGTGGTGGCGTTTGCATACGGAGAGAATGCACTTTTTAGTTGTCATTTGTCATTTCTTATCTAGAGATATATGATTAAAATTCTATTATAAGGGCTTCCCTGGTGGCGCAGTGGTTGGGAGTCCGCCTGCCGATGCAGGGGACACGGGTTCGTGCCCCGGTCCGGGAAGATCCCACATGCCGTGGAGCGGCTGGGCCCGTGAGCCATGGCCACTGAGCCTGCGCGTCCGGAGCCTGGGCCCCGCAACGGGAGAGGCCACAACAGTGAGAGGCCCGCGTACCGCAAAAAAAAAAAAAAATTCTATTATAAGGTTGCTGATGAGACACACAGGCTGTTTAATGAGATGGTAGGGTGGAATCCTAGGAGCATTTTACTTCTGTAAATTCAATCCTAAAATCTTAAGGAGAAAGGTTGAGGGTCGTGCCAGCGAGAAAGAGAGAGGAGGTGGGGCAGGTAGGTAATTTTAGGTGGATTTTTTTTTTAACTGAAGTATAGTTGATTTACAATGTTTCCGGTGTACAGCAAAGTGATTCAGTTATACATGCATACATATATAGGTATATATATATTCTTTTTCAGATTCTTTTCCATTATAGATTATTACAAGATATTGAATATAGTTCTCTATGCTATACCGTAGGACATTGTTGTTTATCTATATTATATATAGTAGTGTGTATCTGTTAATCTCAAACTCTTCATTTATCCCTCCCCCACCCTCTTTCTCTTTTGGTTACCATAAGTTTGTTTTCTGCCTGTGCATCTGTTTCTGTTTTGTAAATAAGTTCATTTGTATCACTTTTTTAGAAGTGATACATATAAATGATATCATATGTATTTGTCTTTCTCTGACTTACTTCACTTAGTATGATAATCTCTAGGTCCATCCATGTTGCTGCAAATGGCATTATTTCATTCTTTTTTATGGCTGAGTAAAATTCCATTGTATATACGCACATCTTCTTTATACGTTCATCTGTCGATGGACATTTAGGTTGCTTCCATGTCTTGGCTATTGTAAATAGTGCTGCTGTGAACATAGGGGTACATGTATCTTTTTGAATTCAAGTTTTTGTCTCTTCTGGATATATGCCCTAGGTTGATGTTTTTAGGGTGGTGAGATAGTTGAGGCAAATCAGGCTTAAGAACAAAAGGCAAGAATAAAAGATAATTGCCACCTGAGGACAGGACAAAAGAAGTGTAAACAGCTGAGCAGCAGTATCCTCTGGCTGTTGCCCACCCACATTGCGAAGAGCACAAAGGCCAGCTTTTCCCGTAGAGTTACAGTTCCATGGTGAGGGAAGCTGTAGCTGTGTGGGCTCACTTGCACTTTAGAATCTACCATGACCAGATCGACCACGTGGATGGTGGCTGTAGCTCTGTTCTCCGGAGCCCATCTCGGAAGGAGGGGCTTTATTGAGTGATGAGAGTTTTCCTGCCTGTCTCTAGCATCCATAAAGTATATTGGCAGGATGCGGGGACCTCTCAAAGCTGTGTGCTCCCGGCTGACCTATTCTATGCCTGGGAAGGACGCTGCACCCCAAAGAATGCTTGGGGCCGGGGTCGGGTCACGGGCGGAAGCCTGAATGCCAAGCAGTCATTAGGGGAGATTGATGGAGGGGAGCGCCTTGCGGGGGCCCCAGAGGCCTGCCGCAGTTTCATTGCGGTTATTTATGGCCTAGCTGGGGCGTCAGAAACGGGCTGACAGCTCGCCGTAAGCTGACCTGGCTGGCGCACAGCCTGCGGCCTTCTGCCTGCCCATTCCTCAACTTGAGGAATGTCAGCCTCAAAGACAGTGACCAGACGTGGGAGGTGTGGAAGGAGAGATTCCAGAATGCATCCTAACCCTGAGACCTCTTTATCCAGAGAGAGGTGTGTGTGTGCGTGCACGGGACACATGCTTGTACCCCCTAAATATTTATATAAGCAGACATTTGTGAAATAGACATAGCACAGCTATCTGGATTCATTCTTTTTTTTTTGCGGGTGGTGGGGTACAGGGCAAGGGAACACAAATAATCCCAAACAGCAAGTAATCCAAAAATGGTTCTTTGTAATTGGCTTGGGGAATATATACTAAAGGTTTTTTGTTTGTCTTCTTGGTTTGTTTGTGTTGTGTGTGTGTCTTTCGGCAACAGGAGTACCAGTCTAATCCTATTTAATTTATCTGAGCTTTGTTTTCTTAACGGACACTGTGGGTCAAGGAGGTCCAGAAATGTCCTGGGTGCTAGGGGCTAACTGACATGGTTACTGAGAAGCTCGGACGTCTGTGGATGGTTCAGTCCATGCCAGGGACAGACAGCAGGACCCACCACGGTGGTTAGCAGCGGCCTGGCTGACAGTGGCCCAAGCAGGGTGAGGGGCCCGTGGTGTGCAGCCAGAAGCCCAGGTCAGAGTCCTGGTGAGGCCACTTCCTTGTATCCCATGGGCCTTGTCACCCCTGCCGGGTCTGCCTCAATGACCCTGTGGAGATCGAGGACACGAGGCAGGAGGAAATGCTCTGAAAACTGGAAAGCACTCCTGGTGAGGTCTGTATCATGGCATCTCTGCCTGGAGGGCCCTCCGGGGAAGGAAGTGCTCACCCAGAGGCAGAGGCCAGATGTCTGGTCTGGGCAACAGAGGGGCAATTCTGTGTTTGGGGCCCTGGGGAGGTGGCTCCAGGGATTCAGCCTGGGGTGGGGGGCCTGGGCTGGGCGGCTGCCTGGGGCCCTGCAGAGCCCCAGGAGGGAGTGGGGAGGGAGGACGTGATGCTCCCTGAGAAGGCGGCTGCCTTTTGTTGGAGGACAAGCTGAAGTCACAGTGTGAGAAGTAGAAATGAGTATCCCTTGGTAGTTGCATGAGGCCACTGAGCTGAAAAGCTGAAGGGGGATCATTGCCGTTGGGTCCCTTTATGTCTTTTCATTTGTTTACTCCACAGCAAGTGCCGTAATAAGAGACCATGGTCTAAGGTGACCAATTCATAAAACCTTAGAGCTTTAAATGGACACATTCTCACCAATACTTCATTTATTTTAAAAACATATTTTACATCTTTAGAGCTGTAGCTCAAATATTTCTCTCACTTGGGAATTCATTTCTGATGCCCCCAAACATCTCTCTTACTTGCTGGGTTTCGTTGGATGCACATTTGCGGGGTGCTCCATGAGTAGCAAGCAGTGTGCCCGGTGCCCACCCCGGGTACTCAGCCTCCGGAGGGAAGGCAGGGCTGTCAGCCCACAGTTCCAACTCTGGCGGAAAGTGCCTGACAGAGAGAAGCACAGGGGTCACAGGACTCCAGACAAGTATTTTTGTCAGTTGCTGCACAGCAAATTACCCTAAAACATAGTGGCTTAAAGCAGCAGTCATCATTTATGATCTCTGAGGGGGTCTGCGGGCCAGCACGCAGACAGAGCGTGGTGGGGACACTTTGCATTTACACCATCAAGTGGGGCCTGCTGGGGATGACCTGAAGGCCCACACTTGCTGCGGGCACTGGCTGCGGGCACATGGCTCTCCCTGTGGCCCCACTGCTTCAGAGCGTGGCGGCTGGGGTCCAAGGACAGGTGTTGAGGGGGAGAGAGAGAATATGAATGAGAACCAGGCAGAGGGCAGTCACAAGGCCCCCCCCACCCAGATCCAAGGGAGCGGACACAGACTCACTGCTCTGTGGGAAGCGTGTCTGTCCATCATACTGCCAGGAGATCCTGCAGGATGGCATAAGTACATGCGAGTGGCTGTCTTTGGAGAATACGAATGCCATGTCCATCTAGGACGGGACGGGGGCTGGGTAGGTCAGGGGAGGCTTTCTGGAGGGAGTGATGCTTGAACTGAGTCTTAAAGACTGGAGAAAATAAGATGTGTGAGAGGAGAGGGAAGGAGAGAGATTCCAGGTAGAGAGGCAGCGTCCACCCAGGGCTGAGGACTTGAAGAAGCGTGGAGAGTCGGTGGCAACTGCAAGAAGCTCTGTGATGCTGGGGCCGCTGGTGAGGGGCCGGGCAGGTGGGAGGTGGGGCTGCAGCGTGGAGGGGCTTAACCTGCAGTTCACAAGCCCCTGGAGTTGTCAGTTCCTCCAAGAATCAGACCCTCTCCCAGGAAAAAGTACTTACAGGGACCATTTCAGGGACCCACGTCAAGGGCCCTAACCACAGGGGACCTCAAAGGATCCCTTCCTGTCCTGTGTTCTGTGGAGCCAGCTTGGGTCCTGCACTTGCCCGTGATCTCACAGGTGTGTGTGATCTCAGGGGTCCCCAGGAGCACATCAGACTCAACCCAAATGCCTTGCCCAGCCACTGGCATCACTGAGCCCCAGCTATTGCTGGCATCTTCTGGGCATCCTGGCCTTCCTGGCATAGATAGAGCCTCACTGTTCACTAAGTGCTTCTGTATGGTTTCTATTCTCCCAATGGGGGAGGCATGCTCTCCACTCTACAGATGGGAAACCAAGGCTCAGAGACCATTGTTCACTCACCCAAAGTCACACAGCTAGTCGCCATCAGAATGGGCATGATGATGTGGGTCTAACAGCCTCTCCAGGCCAGCCCATTTCCACCTTGGCATCCTTTCTCCTGATGCGGGGCCTGGCATATCACTGAGCCACCT
This sequence comes from Mesoplodon bidens, assembly GCF_964165515.1. Taxonomy (NCBI): domain Eukaryota; kingdom Metazoa; phylum Chordata; class Mammalia; order Artiodactyla; family Ziphiidae; genus Mesoplodon; species Mesoplodon bidens. The sequence continues at coordinate 109,069,296 of NC_138161.1, read as the reverse complement.
GATACCACCTTGCCCTGCCCCACCCACAAGGCTCAGCTCCGGGACAGTGTGACTCAGGCATGAGTTTGCCCCCGCTGGAAAACCTCCAGCAGAGCCATGCTGATCCTTCCACACCTGCCTCTCCAGCACTCCAAGTCTGTGTTTCCAGTGCATGCCAGATACCCTTCCAGGGAGGCCCCTTACTCTTCCCATGTTAAAACCTGCACTCGTCATCTTTGCTCACCCTGGATGCCTCTAGTGGTCCTGCACTAGGCATTTCCTGTATCTGGGCTTTCAAGTAGGCTTGGCCAATAGCAGGTGGGTGGAGAGACACCAGGGTATTTCTTCCCCTCTCTCTGCTCTAGGAAGCGTCTCCATCAGGGCCTGGGTCTCCTCTGTGCCCCAGCTCCCACTGCACAGGGCTGCTCTGGTTTCTGCTGGGCTGGGTTGCTCCTGGACTTCCGGTCCTAGTTATACTGCCTCCTCTTTTCATCCCTCCTTCTCTAGACGGTTCCAGTGTTTTTTTCCCATTGCTAACCTCTACGCTGCCTCAACATCTTATGCAGCTTCTCAGCTTTTACATCACTATACAACCAATCCCCTGTATTAAATTCCCTCTGTTTGAGATACCAGTGTGCTTCCTGCTGCCCAGCTGGACCCCTGACTGAGACCATTCCTTTACCCGAGGATGGCACCAAGTCAGAGCGTTCAGTCACCAACCTCACCTACCCCTCACCCAACTAGTCACCAAGCCAGAAGACTATGCCTCTAGAATCCTCTCGAGCCCAGCCCCACCCCCACCCCCCGGAAAAAAAACCTCCGCCCATCTGCTGCAGCCCCGGGCAAGTCCTTATCATCTCTGGCTAGGATAACCCCAGCAGCCTTCCACCAGGGCATAGAGCGCCCTGCCAGCCCACCTTCCCCACAGTGACCTGGGGGCTTTAGACAAGTCCCCAGAACGTTCCCAGTCAAGCCTGACTTTAGAGCTAGCCTTTCCAATCTGGTCCAACGCTACCTTCCAGCCCTGGCCATTCTCCACACCCCCTCCTCCCACCATGCACCCTATGGCCCTCCACCTGTGTTCACCTGTTCCTTCTGCCTGGACTGCCCTGTCTTTTCTCCTGGTGAATGTCTATTGATTTTTTAAGACCTACAGCAGATACTGCCTCCTCTAGGGTGAAACACATCACTCCCCTTTCTGCCTTCCATGGTACTGAGTCTGCCTCCCTGAGTCCTTCTCGCATGAGACGTGAGTTTCTCAGGGCTGGGACCCTGTCTGAGCCCTCCTTCTACCCAGGCACCTAGCCCTTACTCGGGAGGTCAGTCAGTCTTCTATTGGCTGGAAAGGAAAGTGCTATTGGAATCAGCTGGCCTCCCAAGCCCTTGGCGTTGGGGCCTGCCCAGGTCCCTTTCCTGTTTGAACAATCGGCCAGACTCAGGGGCCTCTCCTCCCTTGACACCAGGGCTGTTCATTTCAGTGACCTTCTCAATGATCCTGGTTAATGTTTAATTTCAGTTTTTTTGTTTTCTGTAAAGCAGATAATAGGGTGGTGTAGCTGGGAATGTAATAGACCACAAGAGGAAAACAAATACCCACCCATTTTTACTTAACTACAAATTGTTTATTCCCCCCCAGATTTGGGGGGATGAATGGAAATGAAGGCAGAAGGTTAAAATGTAGCCCTTCAAAGTTGTTATAACCTTATACAGAACGTTGGTGATTCTCTCACCACAGGCCCTAAAGCTGGACTTTGCACATCAGCAATTTGCTGGACTCTAGAAAGACTCAGTCTTCCAGAAACTTCCATCAGTGTCTGTTTCCTGCATCACAACTCAAATGGCTTCCGTGGGATCCTGGATAGAGCCCAAACTCATCAACTTTAAATTCAAGTCCCCCTTCCCCCTCTCTGTTCAGCCTCAGCTGCCGCTTTTCCAGCCAGACATCCTGTTTACAGATCCCAGACAGGACATGGGGTGGGGTCTCACCTCTGTACCTTCTGAGGACAGGGTAGAGGAGTGGTTAGGCGTGTGAGGTCCAAATTTGGACATGTTCAAGCTCCATCCTACCCTGGCTGTGATGGCCGCGCAGCCTCCAGGAAGCCCGCTCTGATGCCCCTGACCCACACTGTGCAGTGTCCACCTGCTCCAAATGCCATCCCTCCTCAATTCTCGTGGACATCAAAACCTCCAATCCTGTGATACCGATTTCACAGTCATTTATTTGCGTTTCTCTAGTCTCTCCACCCGGACTCTGTGTACCCCTGAGTGCCTGCATGAAAAATGACAAAAAAAGGATAGAAATTCACCATGAGCTGTGGACAGAGCTGGCCATCCATCCTGCTTTGGGGACAGGATGCTCAGTGTATCACATCGATAAGATAGGTGCCTGTAAGATAGGCCTCTGATCTGTCTCTCTTCCCTGAGAAGTCAGAAAAATAATCATGAACAAAAAATGGGTATGAGTCTCAGTGGGTGGGGTCAGCGGCTGACACTCAACTCTCAAACCTGGCCCCTCCTGAGTCATCTTGGGCAGGCCCCCTCCCACTGTGTTCTCTGTTGCAGTTTCCCTGTGTTTCCACTCCCTGCCTCAGTGCACTCCCAAGCAGACAGGACAGGAAGGACCTGGGCCTCCACAGGCCCCTCCTTGAGTTCATGAGGTGCCTGACCCGTGGATGAATAAGATCATAAGTCACAAGGGCTGCCCCCTGGGGAGGAGAGGGAATGTTTATGAATATATGAAATTTGAGGTGCCCAGAGTGATTGACCCTAGGCAAGTTCCTTCCCGTCTCTGGGCCTCACTTTCCCCCATCTGTATGCAAGAGAATCGGATCAGGTAATCTGGAACGTTCCATCCAGCTCTCTGATCCAGAGATTATGGGGAGGATGTAGAGAGGTTTTCCCAGCACTCAACACAGCCTGATCCTATGAGGCCTGACCAAATGGCGTTTAGAGCAGCACTTTACCCTAATGTCAAACGAATCGCCCACATCTAGGTAAACTGTAGATTCTGATTCACTGGATCCGAGGTGGGGCCTCAAATCTTCATTTCTAACAAGTTCCCAGGTGCTATCAGTGCTGTTCCTGGTCCACCCATTGAGTCATGGCTGTTTAGCCCTGGTTCTCAAGGTGGATCCTGGGAACAGGAGCATCAGCATCAGCTGGGGACTTGCTAGAGCTAAGAAGTCAGACCTACTGGGGCAGAAACTCTGGGGTGGCGCCCGGCAATCCGTGTTTCAAAGCCTTCTAGGTGATTCTGATGCACGCTCAAAGCAGTAGAACCACTGTTTTAAGGGAACCGGTTCCGTACTTGGCTGTACATAGGAAACACCTCGAGAGTTTTAAAAAATACTGGCGCCCGGGTCCCGCTCCCAGGGGTTCTAATTTAATTAAGATGGGGTACCTCCTGGGCACTGGGATTTTTTTAAAGCGCCGCAAATGATTGTGATGTGATCCCCATGAGAGAATGTATCCAAGATGTCAGGCCCCACACCTAGGCCTGCGGGGCTCCTGGACGCGCTCTCCTGGCTATGGCCACTAGGGTGCGCTGTTGCGGCGCCTGGGAGGCCGGCCGGAGGGCGGCTCAGACTCCTGCCAGCCCGCGGCTGGAGCGGCTCCGGGGCGGGGGGAGGAGCGGGGGCGCCTGCGGGAGCGGCTCCTGGCCGAGGCGGCCAGCCCCCGTGCATCTGTACCTAGTTAGTGCTGGCCGCGGCCCCACCGCGCTTGACGTCAGTGCTGTGCTCCGTGCTGGGGAGAGGCGGCCGTTGCAGCCGCTGCGTACAAATTGCTTCACCCGGCCAGCCCTGCTGCCCCCCTCCTCCAGGCAGGACGCCAGGCTCACCCTGGGTACCGAGCCTTTGTTCACGCTCCTCGGATGACGAGGAAGCCCCTCCCGGATTCCACCCTACTGGGGCACCAATGTCCTTTCCCATCTTCCCCGGCAGCTCCCTGCCCCTCCCCTGCCTTGTCAGGACCCTGAGGGTCCCAGGAAATCCCCCCCGGACCCGGGTCCCCCAGGCCAGATCCTCGGATCTGCCAGGTCAGCTGCAGGAACCAAGTCTTAGCTTTCTCTCTCCTCCTGAGTTTCTCTTCTCCCTGGCTCTCCTCTGCTCCTGCCCTGCTGCCTGCTCCTTTTCTCTCTTATCTGACGTGTGTGGATCAGATATTTCAAGCTGATATGTTCTCATAGCAGGAGTGGAAGAGATGAGGCCCGAGATTGCCTTGGTTTAATATGACAGATAAGGCAGTGCTCTTTGTAAGGAACGTTGTTTGCGTTGGTGGGGAGGAGTAAGGTGAGTTCTGGTTGTTGATGAAACTTTAGTTTCCAAAAAAAAAATTCTTTCCTTTAAGCAGGGGTGGGAGTTTATTCTGGAGGAGAGAGTGCCCTCGGGTACAGCAATGCTCTCCTGTCTAGCTTCCCCTGCTGGCTGAGGACATCCCTGGAGTTGCTTTTCCCAGTGAGGATGCCAGAACTGCCTTTATCATAAATGCTCCATTACAGTTGTCTTTATTATGAATGCTCCATTTCACCCCTGCTATTGCTCCCCTCCCCCGTGTTTGATCTTCTGGGCCTCTGTGTGAGATTTCATCTGGAGAAAGGCTTTGTGGGTAAAAGCAGCTTGAACACCTCTGGTCTGGATGATGCCTGATGACCCTCTGGGTTTCAACAGCTCATAATTCTAAGAGGAGGAGAGGGAATTCTGGGAAGCAGGAGGCAGGCTTGATTCCTGCTCGAGCCTTGACCTCAAGTGCCTATTCCTGGTTCCTTCCATTTGACACCCCTGCCCGCTCCCAACCATGACAGGGCAGTGAGGTGGGCATTCCCTGCAGCCCCAGAAGGGGGAGAGGCTGCTGGGGTGTTGGAGAGGGACACAGACCGGCAGCACTGGGCAGCTAGCACGGAGCCAGGCCAAGTCAGATGGGGAAACCGAGGCCCAGAGAGGGAAAGGATTTGCTCAGGGTCACACAGCTGGTCTGCAGCCGATCCCTTCACAAGCTAATTCCTCAGAAGCCCCTGGCAGGGCCCCTCAGAGCTCCTACTAGGTGTCGGGTTGAACACTATCTGGAAACATTGAAGGACTGACCGCTGGGTGCCAGAGGGAGCCCGTTTGGTTTAATCTGAGGAATACTAATCTCTCCTTGAATCCAGATGAGCGACCCCTTGCCAGAGGCAGAGGTCCTTCCAGGGCTCAGCCTGACCCTGGGACAGCAGACCCAGCTGGGGCTCTGGCTGGAGACAACTTCCCCAGGGCTCAGAGGGGATTTCACCTGCCAGGCACCACCGGGGACAGAAAGCCAGGGAAGCGGTGTGGGAGGTCAGCATGGATCCTGCACCTTCCAGCATAGCCTCTGAAAATAAAGGTCTGAGCCTGGACTTGGATCTCAAAAGGGCCTGGGGCAGCCAGTTTCCCTGCTGCCAGCCTCAGCAGCGCATCTGCCCAGAGCCCAGCGGGAAGCCAGGGACTCCTGAAATAGCAGCTGGAGGAGGACCAAGGAGCTTCATGCTCTTGTCTTGTGGGTAAGGAACGAGGGCGGGGCAGGAGAGGGACGGGCCCAAGGTCACCGGATAATCAGCAGCAGAGTGGAGCTAGGACGTAGGCTCTGGACTCTGAGTGGCGTGTCCCCGCCACTGTCCAGTTTTCCATGTGGACAGAGGTTCTGCTTTCTCTCTCTTTGGGTTGTGTAATGTGTGTAGACGTTTCCTGTTTTCCGTGTCTCTGCCTCCAATTCCTATCGGCTTCATAAAACCCAGAGCAAACAATTCTATAACCTCGTTCACCTATTCCAGGGTCACTATCGGGACATCCTCTTTCCACCTCGCTCAAAGCTCCCATGCTCTAGTTTAAGTCCCTCCAGGTGGAGCTAGCTGGCAGGGTCCCTGAGACTTACTCCAAGGGCCCCAGGGAAACTGGCTGGGCCGTTTTGCGAGGAATGCTTACTTACACTTCGCAGTCTCCAAGCACGCGCTCCTTCTGCCTGAGGTCTTGAATGTTGCTGCTTTTGGTGGGGGAAGGGGGGGCGGTGTGATCCCAGCTAGTGATTTATGGTCTGTTTACTCAGAAAGCGCTTGCTCATTCCTGCTGGTGGGAAGGGATGACGGAGACGGAGGGAGGTGAACGCGTGTCCTCTGAGCCGCAGAGGGAGCCGGCAGGGATGACTTACCCACTCCCCCTGACGGTTGGCCTCCATTTACTCATCCTCCGTGCCTCTCTCCACGTGATGAGAAGCCGAATGCTCTTCTCCCCTACCTGGGAGGCTTCAGGCATATTTTCTGCTCAGAGGCCACTGAATGCAAAATTCCACCCAGAAGATGAGGAAGGAGGAAAGCATTTAGCTGGTGGAGCAGTACTGCATGCAGGATCCGTACTGGATCCTTGTGTGGCAGCCCTAGGACGGAGGTATTGCCTCCATTTCACAGATGAGAAAACTGATGCTCAGGGGGCCTAAAGCGCCTGAAGTCACACAGAAGTGAATAGAGTTGGGATCCAGACTCTCGTCTGGCTAGTACCCGCGCTCATGCTCTTCCTCCACCAGGGTTTCTCGAGCGTACCCTGGGCCACCTCCATTAGAACCACTTCCTCATTCAGTCCATCCTTTTAAACAGGTGTTACCAACCCAGGCTGTTCCAGGCTCATGGGAGCCATCAGGAAGCTTCACAGAGCTTCCATGACTGGGGAGACCAAGACACGTATAAGAACCAAGTCAGTTATATAGTTGTCTAAGTCAGCTTGACCATAACAAAATACCATAGTCCGGGTGGCTTAAACAAACATACATTTCCCACTGTTATGGAGGCTGAGAAGTCCAAGAGCAAAGTGCCAGCACATTTGGTGTCTGGTGAGGACCCTCTTCATGGTTTGCAGATGGCTACCTTCTTGCTGTGTCCTTACAAGGTGGAGAGAGAGTGCTGGTCTCTTCCTCTTCTTATAAGGGCACTAAGCTCATCATGAGGGCTCCACCCTCATGACCTCATTGAAACCTAATTACCTCGCAAAGGCCCTGCCTCTGACTTCTATCACACAAGGGGTTAGGGCTTCAAGGTATGAATCTGAGGGTGAGAAGACACAAACATTCAGTCTGTAGCAATGGTATAATAGAAGGTGATAATGGTATAATAGAAGGTGATAATGCTGTGACAAAAAGGAGAGCCCGGGATAGGAGGTGAGAAGTGGGGAGGTGGTATGTGAGTTATCATTTTAAATATAATGGTCAGGACAGGCGTTACCAAGAAAGTGACATTTGAACCAAGACTTCAAAGAGATAAATGTTTTGCTATTGACCCTGCACCTCCTGTGCCCACTTCATACCTGCTCATTCAGAGCCTCTGGGAATATGTATCTTAACAAGTCTTTTATACATAGGTAAATTTGGAAATCTCTGTCTGCACCCTGGTGCTTCTTCTCCATGCAAAAGACTTTTACTTAAGCGGTCAGGAAATATTTGCCCAAATCTAGGTGTGACTTCAGGTGTTCAAGAATGAAGTTGGAATCCAGGGTCCTGATGACGATTCCCTTTGCAACTTGTTAACTGGCTTATACTTAGTAACTAAAATAGGCAAAATGCACTCATGACCGTGACTGGGCCTGGAAGGATCTGTCAGTGCAGGGCAGGATGCTCATGTTGTCCAGTCAAGGTGCAGCCCAGGTTATGTATTGGAGCAACAGGCTGGTGTCACGTGAAGAGCATGGCTCAGAAAACTTGGGTTCTAGATCACACTCAGCTGTGGTGAGCTTGGCCAAGTCATTTGCTTCGACTTCCAGGTTTATGAAATGGAGCTGCTAAAACTCCTCCTACTTATTTCAATGCTGCCTCCACCTCTACCACCAGCCAACCTGTGTATCCATCCATCCGCCTACCCATCCCATGCATTCACCCATTCTATCTATCCATCCATCAATCCTATCCATCCACCCGTCCCTCCATCCCATCCATCCATCCTGTCTATCCAACCCTCCACCCACTCATCCCATCCACGCCGTCCATCCATCCATCCATTCACCCATCCATCCACTATCACCACAACCATTAGTATCCTCATTTCATTATTATCAACATTTCTGGTTTGACCCATATTCAGATCAACAAAATTCCATGCTAGAACTTATTGTAAAGGAATTAGGCCTGAAAAAAACAATGAAGAAAAATTGTATGGGTAATGAACTGGGATAGTGAAATCTTTCATCTGGGAAGATTTGTTTAATGAGATCCAAAGGTGGAGTTCGTGCTGCTTGTCTTGGGGAGCCAGACAAGTGCCTTGTAACTTCAGTTGCAGTGGAAGCCGCATGAAAGGCAGCTTCAGATTTCCCCTGGTGGCTGGGAGTTCTGCCTCAGTGCCCAGCCCTATTAACTGTTGGCTTCCCAGTTGCTGAATCCAGCCAAAAACATCCTCCACTGTTTGAAGTGCTTATTGGAAAAGCAGATTTCATCTTGGCTGGAGCTCTGAGCAGTTCCTTGTGTGGGGTACTCCCCAGGGCTGTAATTGAACACAAGAAAGCATCAGCCTCCTTTTGGCATTCTTGCTTTCATCTCGAAGTCACATTTTAAAATTTATATTTAAAAAAGTTAGGGCAAGGGGCCAGCACGGCTCACGCGGCCACTGGTGCCAGAACCCCCAACACGGCAGCCCCAGGAACGAAGGCTGTGGAGTATTAGAAGGGGGAATTAGGACCATACAGTGGAGTGATGCTTCACGCCAGCTTCTGGGGGCTCTCAAAATGCTTTTGAGGCTGGGCCTTGGTGTGATGTGGGCTTTGCAGAGCAGGAGGCCTGAGGGTGCAGACCGGGGCCCCACTTACAATAGTCCATTCGGAGGAAAATTTTCTAAGCCTCAGAGAACAGGAGAATCTGAAGCCTGCTTGGACACCCATTCAGGGGCTGATCGGCCTGCTCAGCAGGAAATGTTCTTTCCTCCCAATCCAAATCCATTGTGCTGCTGGAGAACTTGCTTCCAAAGGCTTCTGTGGACACTGGTGACCATGAGTGGGGGAAAACCCCTGAGGGAAATGGCTTGTGCTCTGTTCTGTTTCCTCCGGATGCTCCCTTTCCCAGGAGCTGGGGCAGGATTCTGAAAACAGCAGGTGTCTAATGGATGTTTATCAGACAAGCTGTCTCATGCAAAAAGATTATAGTTAAGTATGGCACACCGTTTTTCCTACAAGCCATAGTAAGACCATTATCTTCTCCAGGGGCCAATGTGAGACAGAAACACCAAGCTTCATGGAGGATTGAAATACAGTAGCGTCCTGGAGAAGGCAATGCCCTCACAGTTCAAACATACACCCAAGTACCCAATCTGTGAGGCCCAGCTGCCCCCTTGCACAGGGCTATTTGTTGCATCATTAGCTTGTGCCCCACTATGACCCCTTAACCGTTTTCAGGAGGTTTTTTGTTTATGGGAAATCATTACTGTTTATGCAGCTGGAACTTATGTTTATCCCTGTTTGACACTAAGATCATTGATACCTTGTGTTTTGCCAAAAATTAAAAATTAAAAATTTGAGGGCTTACAACAAGGAACGTACATTCAGTAAGATGATAAAAATCATCATCCTACTTTCAGGACCACAAGAAGGAGGAGGGAAGTAAACATATAAAACCTAAACCTCTTATTAAACTTAACTCTGAGGGTCCTAGTGGCCAAGAAAAGGAGGGGAGAAGGAGGTGTATTTGCTCCTTAGGGGAGATAAAATTTCTCATTTTTGAGTTCTAAAAGAAATTTTTGAGGGACTCCTGTAGAGTGAGACAATGGGCCAGTGTGTTGACAACAGTTTTATGCTAAATGCAGAAGTAGTTTTCACAGGGATATTTTCTATTATGGCCTTAACCAGTATTTAGGGTGACGTCTGGGATGTGGAAGGCGACCTTGAGGGTACAGTAGCGTGTAGGAAACCGTAAGAGGACTGATAAGATCATTATGCGTTCCCTACTTAAGGGCACTGGGTTGGATCTGGGGCAAAAAAAAAGAAGAGAGGCAAGATGACAATGGTATAGGTCAGAATAGATCTCAGGGGAATCATTCACTCTGCACATGGCCAACCCCCTTCCCCCCACCCCCAAGAAGTGAGCAGAAAATGAGTCATCTGGTTAAATCAGCTAATGCCTAAGTTTGGTGTTGGCGCCCATGTGCACGTAGGTGTGTGAATACCAGCCCTTCCCCCGTCTTACTGCCCTCCCACCCCGCAGCGTACACCCCACCCTAGAGAAGCCTCCGCACCCTTCAGTCAGCTCCTCTGTCAGTAGTTGATTTTGATAAAACAGCCAAAATATAGGATTTCTTTCAAGGTTTGAAGATCATTAACTCTTTGGAAGAACAAGAGGGCGGTTTCTGAAGGCTCGGGGTGGGGGTGGGGGACAGCATATAGGTGACAGCCTTAATTACCCCAAGTAAATATTCAGGGGCAGAGCGAGGCAAGGCAGCAGACTCAGGGGAGTCTTTGCTCCATGGCTGCAGGGTTCCTTGTTACACTGAATCGAGCTCCTCTGAGCTGAGCATGATTCCTGGGCCCCTACAGCCCTGCCCTTTGATGATATTTTCCCCCCTTTGGGAGGCATTGGCTTTAGAAAATTTAGCATATTTATTCACATAGCCTTAACAGAGGACCTGGCGTGTTCCCGGCACTGTGCTAGGCCCTGGAAGTGATGACAAACAGACTCCCTGACCTGGAGAAGGTGGAGAAATCCCCACCCCCACATATAATTATGAGACATGTGATGAGAACATAATAGGAAATAAAAGTAAATTCTAAAATTCTTCTTTACTCAGACTGACTTTCCTTCTCAGGAATCACAGGCCAGTTTCCTTCCTGTATCATGATCGTGACCGTGACTGACACTTGGGGTGATGGCATGACTTTGGTTTACAAGCTGCATGTTTGGTTGTCATGAAGTCCCTTCTGACTTCTGAGGACAGGGCCATCACTACCGTCTGGACAGCTTGGGGTGGGCCCCTTACGCTCTGCTCTCTCCAGGTGCCTCTGCGGCCTGAGGCTCCATCCCCAACAGGCCAAGCTTCCCTGCGGCCCACACGGGGATGGAGCCCACGCCTATTCTCCTTGTATCCATGCTCCAGCTAAAAGAGCAGCTGGGGGTTCCTGGGCTTACTTTGGCCCGACTGAGATGGGGGGAGCCACCGGCACTGGTGGAGTCTTGGTATTTTAGTGTGTGGTCACAGTCAGCATCAAGAAAAGCAGCAGGGAAGTGTGAGCTTGTTCCTTTGCAATAAACAGCACGTGGTTTCTTTTCAAAACCAGTTGTTCTTAACCATTGTCTCCCTTGAAACACATGGAGAGTGTTGAGCGTGGCCCCAGGCTGGCAACAGCAGCATCACCTCTGAACTTGTTAGAAATGCACATTCTTGACTCCCCCTTCGGAGTGACTGAATCAGAAACTCTAGGGTGGGCCCAGTGGTTTGGGCTTACCAAGCCCTCCAGGTGATTCTGAGGCCACTCGTGTTTGAGGGCCAGTGAGTAACGATAACTCACCGTGACAGTGATTCTTGGTCAGGGAGGCTCCCCTGGGGCGTGTGCCATAATCTCTGGAACTGGGCTTGAGGGTGACACATGTAGTTTGAAAAAGCCCCTAAAGAGATTATGATCTCTCCCTCCTCCCCTCCCCTATTTGAAAATCATTGATCTAGAAACTAATTTTGCATGGGAAGAATCATCTCATGCAAATGTCTCCGTATTTTGATGATTTTTTTTTAAGCTTCAGAAATTTCATGATACCACGGAGCACCTTGTGCCTGGCCTGGAAAAGCTCCCTCCACAGTTATACACAAAGACTTAATTTTTACACTCTGAGACTTAAAGAAGGAGAAGAGTTTCCTCATAGGGATTTTGGCAAGTCTGTCCTGTGGAGCTTGCTGATTAGAAGTTGGCTGCGGCGACAGCCCACCGCGTGGGTGGGGGAGACCCACCCTTGAACCTGTACCTCCCTCACCAGCACAGGGTGGTTAGCCTCAAATGAACATGCACGGCTGCATGACGTTTTACACAAGCTCCTTAAAGGAAACGGAGGGCGGGAGCCTCTTTTTATCGCCCATGACAGGGAGAAGATAAAGCTGAAGTTGTCCAGTGTTCGCAAACAGTGGTAGGCCTGAGGTTTTTTGTTTTTTTTTTTCCCCCTGAAAATGTTGTATTTGGGAAGCCTTCCTGGATTTAAAGAGAGGGTGGGTGTTTAAAAAATAAGGAGCGTTTGCTTTAATCCACCCCAGCTCACTGCTATCTGCAGGTGTTCAAGCTGCTTCTACCTGCCAGGAAGACACAGAGAGAAGGGAGACTGCTTCTTAGAAAGTGGGTTTTCCTGTTGAAGTGGGCAGCCCGACAAGGCCTGCTTATCTGGGTGACAGGCTCCACCTCCGCAGGAGGTAGTATTTCCCCTGCGGCTATTGAGGCAGGAAGCAGGTGGCTGGGAGCTGACCCCGCAGGGTCCCCCAGAGCAGGCGGGGCTTTGCCATCAACCGTGGCTAGTGCTGATCTCCCTGATTGCTGAGTGGTTCTGAGTCTCTCTGAGGAGATGGGATCGGCTGACGTCCTCAGCAGATCCGGTGGTGCAGGCCTGGGTGGAGACATCCGGGCCTCAGTCAGGGAACAGAGGTGTGAAAGGACCCAAAGGTGCCGCTCGCTCTTTGTGCAGAGCGGGGAGGAAGCCCACCCCCCAGCGTGGACCTGGCTGGAAGGGAAGCTGGTTTTCTCATGTGATGGCCCCACCTGAGCCCTGGACCTTCCCCTCTCTAGGATGCAAGCTCCACAGGAGTCAGATTTGGTTGGTCTTGCTCCTCACATACCCTTAGCATCTAGAACAATGCCCGGCACATAGTAGGTTCTTAATAAATATTTGTTGACTAAGTACGTGAATTTCTCCCCCTCCCCACTCCTGCCTGCTCTCAAGCCTGACAGGGAAGGACTGAAAGGTCTTGTCCCTAGGCTGTCAGGTGCCCTGGGGACAAAGAAGGGCTCTTCTGGGAAGACGGTCACCCTTCTGCAGATGTTTCCAAGGGCAGCTCCGAATGAGGGAGAGGAAGTGAGATCCCAGGACCGGATACCAGGCCAGTGTGTCACATGTTTATAAGAGTTGATGGGGCCAACAGCACCCCCCTCCTGCCGCCCCTCCCTAACACTCTGGGCTGGAATTCGGCATGCAAAGTAAGGATAGGCAAGGTGACTAGACACAGGGGCCTTTGCAGACATTTGGGGCAAGGCTTCTCTGGCAGTTTGCTTTTAAACCCACAGGTCACCCAGAAGCAGGAGACTACCTGACAGGATGTGTAAGAGGCTCTGTTTTGGCGAGCGCTGGGCTGGATTGTGCGGAGCCCTGGAACTGCCGTGGGTTTGTGGTTCTGGCTGAGGGCAGTGTGGCAGGGAACTCCCTGCCCACGGGCTCCAGGCCGTGTGGTCCTTGGATGAGGACCCAGACCCTCAGACTCGAAGGACCCTGCAGGATGCCTCTCCTACCCCGTCCCAGGCAGGACCCCCTCCTCCACAGCCCCACAGCTCTGTCTTGGACCAGGAGATTACAAACAGTTTAAACTATTAGTAATGTTAATAGAATATTAGTAATGTTTATAGAAAAATATTCCCTGGGGCTTGACTAAGCAATTGCATTTTAATGATGCCTATAAAAGGCAGTGGGTCATTGCTGTGGTTTTTGAGCTTTCCCTTGTAACTATAGGTGGTGTCACTGGTCCGGAGGTGTTCCTCTCGGGGGGCTCCGCAACAAATATGATGACAACAGGAGAGTGGTTAGGAAAGAGCAGAAGAACAAGGAATGGATACAAATGAGATACACGTCTCTAACCTCAAATTACATAAAAATTTTTTAATGTAACTTACATTTCACAGGGAGGCCTAAGCCCAGCCCCTTCTAAGCTTGGCAGCAAGAGAAGAAAGAACAGGGAAGAGATTTGCCTGAAGTCACATCAGGTGGCCAAAGCAGCCTTGGGATTTGACAGCTGTGGATACAAGTGTGTTAGAATGGCATGGGGCATCTGGCTGGAGACTTTAGGAAAAGACGAACGAGTTTCAGGTCCTTTGATAATTTGCCTGTTCTGAACATTCCATCAATTATTCAGTCATTCATCTTGCAATAAGTGCCTTTTGAAGACCTGGTCTGTGCCCAGCACTGTGCTAGCACCAGGGGGACAATGGTAACAAGGGACCAGGTTACTGCCCTCATGACCTTATGGTCCCACTTTCTAACCTCCTTCTCTCTTTTACTGTAGAGAAGATTAAAGCAGTCAGAAGCAATCTGCACGCCCCTTGTCTCCACATCAACTCTGCCCCGCCCCGAGCCTGTGTCTGTTCCCTTGTCTCTGCCTCTGTCCTGTTACGATGGCTGGACTTTCTCTATCTGGCCGAGGCCAGCCCCTCCAGCTGCCCGAGCCGCCGCACACCAGCCTGGATTCTCAGGAACGCTGCTCCGGTGTCTCCCTCCTCTCTCTTGCCCTCCTTTCCCTCTCTACAGGGTCTCTCCTGTAGAGCCGCGCTGCCAGTTCCCCCGTCTAAGTATACTTTCTCTTGACCCTGCTTCCTCCCCCAGAAAAATGGCCCCCGAGCTCTCTCTTTACAGCTAAACTCTTCCAACAGTTGTGCGTACTTGTCATCTCCACATCCTCTTCTCCCACTCTCCCTTGAATCCACTCCAGTCAGACTGTCACTCTCGAAACTGTCTTGACAGGATCTTTAATGTCCTCATTCTGCTAAATCCAATGACCATTTCCTGGTCCTTCCTTGTCTTGCTCGACCCATCAGCAGCACTGGACAACGGCAAGTTCTCTTTGATTCTTCTTCTAGGCTCGCACCTCACACTGATGGTGTCATCAGATCCTGTGAGCCTACCTTCTCATCACCTTTATTGCTATCATGTTGGTCCAACCTACCATTATCTCTTGGCCAGAGCATTACAAAAGGCTCCTAACTGGTTCTTTCTGCTCCCACCCTTCCCATCAGTGCCCCTCCCTGCCTTCGTTCTATTCTGTACACAGCTTCCAGAGGAATCCTTTCAAAAAATAGGTTAGATCATGTCTCTCCCTTCTCATCTCACTTGGAGCCTCAGCCACATTCATCCCAAAGGCCCGTAGAACCCTATGTGGTCAGTCCTTCCATTACCTCTCTATCTCCTTGCTCACTCTCTCCAGCCTCAGGACCTTTGCACGTACTGTGTCTTCTGCTGGGAACTCTTTGCCTCCAAGATCTTTACTCAGATGTCACTTTAGTAAGGTCTTCCCTGATCACCCTATTTAAAGTTGCAACCTATCCCACTCACACTCCCTATCCCCCACCCCTGCTCTATTTTCTCCAGTGTACTTATCACTCTTCAAATATGTATGTTTTTAAGTTGAAGTATAGTTGATTAACAATATTGTGTTAGTTCCAGGGGTACAGCAAAGTGATTCAGTTATACATATGTATACTTTCTCAGATTATTTTCCATTATAGGTTATTATAAGATATTGAATATAGTTCCCTGTGCTATACAGTAAATACTTGTTTAGGTATTTTATGTATAGTAGTATGTATCTGTTAATCCCAAACTCCTAAATTATCCCTCCCCCCTCCCTTCCTGTTTGGTAACCATAAGTTTGTTTTCTATGTCTGTGAGCACTTATCACTCTTTAATTCGGTGACCTACTAATTCAGTGGTGGAGGTGGGGAACCTGCACTGGTTCCAGGTAATAAGGAGGTGCATCATCTGTAGAAAATTTAAAAACAATCACAAAATGTACTAAGTTGGTCTTTTTTTTAGCTCTAGAGAGTCACACAGGTTTTGTTTTGTTTTTTTAAGCGTTATTTATTTATTTATTTATCGGCTGCATTGGCTGTTAGTTGGAACACGTGGGATCTTTCGTTGCAGCGCACGGGCTCTTTGTTGCGGTGCGCAGGCTTTTCTCTAGTTGTGGCACGTGGGCTTCCAGCTGGTTGTGACATGTGGGCTCCAGAGTGTGCGGGCTCCGTAATTGCAGCTCGTGGGCTCTCTAGTTGTGGTGCTCAGGTTCAGTAGTTGTGGTGCGTGGGCTTAGTTGCCCTGCAGCATGTGGGATCTTAGTTCCCCAACCAGGGATTGAACCGGTGTCCCCTGCATTGCAAGATGGATTCTCAACCACTGGGCCACCAGGGAAGTCCCTAAGTTGGCCTGTTTTTTATTAGCACCATGCATTGGCAATTCTAAACATTGTGATACGATACTTCTCCCCACCAGGATGACAGCTCCTGGTAACTCTCCACTATTTAACATACTCTATATTTCCCTTATTTATTTTCCTGTCCTTTTCCCTCCCTTAGAATGAAAGTTCTTTGGGGGCAGGATGTTTTGTCTGTTCACTGCTGCGTCCCTAATGTTTGCTGGGGTGGTAAATGCTCAGTGAACTTCAGTCAAATAAATGAAGGAAGCAGAGGGCACTCTGTGTGCCCACAGCTGAGGGTCATCAGGAGGTTTCCTGGGTGAATCCATGTCGAAGTGGTCGAGGCAGAAGGAACAGCAGGTGCAAAAGCTGGGAGCATCTTCACTCTCAGCGTTACCAGCTAAGGGTAGGAGTCAGAAGCCACGAGCGTCATTCAGCAGAAGTCCTTCCTTCATAATGTCGATGTTTGGTGAATGAATGTGTTCCTTTACTGGTAATTGGTTGAGGGTCCTTGTTGAACGTCTTACAGAGGGCCGGCTGTCACTTTCAATCAGAATGGCTATTCCCCACTCCTTCTGAAGAATTCCAGGCCTGGGAGGGGAGCATACTCTCCCACACTCCGTCAGAAGCTTCTCTTATCCCTGTGTTAAGTGTGGGAGCTGGGAGACCATGTGGGAGGCTGTGGTAACCATCCCGGAGAGTGATGGATGAGAGATGGGAGCCTTCCTTTGGGAAGATGTCCCTACTTTCTCTTCCCTTTTCTGGGCAGAGCTTGTACCTTCTTCCTTTTGGCTCCTTGTTCATTTCTTTAACACTTATAACATGTTACCATCTTTATTTGCTTCCATGTTTTTATCTTCTACTGAATGTCACTCCAGTAACAGAAATAATGCTGACTCACTTCTGGTCCCTAGCACAGAACCTGGCACATTGGAGGAAATCAATAAGCGCATAAATAACAAGGCAGATGTTGTATAAAGTGCTATACCAATATCAAAAGAATATAATGGTTATTATGATGATGCTTTTGAATGCCCACCATAATGAGAGTGACTAGTCCATGGTGATTATATATAATATAGAATATATATATAATATACTTTTTTTTTCTGTAAAGGTGACATTTCACATAACTCTGTTCTTTTAAGTTCCAGAAGCTCAATATCATCCACAATTATTCAAGCATTATCAATGCAGAGTGCCTATTAAAGTGTCAGATATGTTATAGCTTCCAAAAAGTGTGAATTAGACCAAAGATCAACTTAAAAAAAAGATGTTAACCTAAAATACTAATTTTATATATGTACCAAATCTGAGATGGGGAGACCAGCCCATATGCCAGTGCACTGATTTATCCACGATTGGCAGGTGGGCCCTAGCCCACTGGAAATAAATCTTATAGGCTTCAGAAATCAGTCTAATGACATAAGATTTTTAACTAGCTCAAAATCAGAGTTCAAAAACAGTTCAGTTAATATTTAAATATCAAGTTAAGACAGGAAGTTGAACAAAATTAACTTGGAAGCTTTCACAGAGTTTTAAAAAAGCAACACTTGAGACGTAAAATTGACCATTTCATTATATTCAATGGATTTGAGTATGAAATATATGTTAAAATGTTCATTTAGCAGATTCCTCCCCGGACTTTTAAAACCACCACCAATAAACATTTACATATTTACCCCTCCTCAAAGCACTTCCCCAGGTATACACAAATACCAATCATTCTGAGGTCCTGTTGCTCCAGATTAAACAGGTTCTCCTTCTACGAGGGCCCACAGGATTCTGCTCCAGCCAGAGCTAGGTCTCTGGCCCTTGGATAATTTCACCACCTCTGGTTGACTGAGCAGGGCTGGGAATCTCATTATGGAAGCCATCCACCTCCTTCCCAGGCCAGCCTGAGAGGGGCTCAGCGTTGCATCATCTGCCCTGGGCCTCAGCCCACCTTGCTTGAAGCCAGCTCACCAAAAGTATTTTAAGAGCATTCCAACAGCCCAACTGCCATTCCTCCACCATCCCAGATGGGGAAAAGCTTGTGAGGTGGATCTTCCTCAGGGTGACCACAATCGGTCTCCTTGTGCTTCCAGGAGAGTGCCCTTCACGTCAGACAGACTGGCTGCCAGTCGTCAGGTCTGGGAGTCTCAGGGACAAGGGTCGCTCTCAGAAGTGAAGTTATCTCATCTGAGAGGACACAAGTAGAGATACTGCGTAAAACCTGGGGTCTAGGGCTGGACGTGCAACCCTTCCTCACCCACGGCCCACACCCACTCCTACACAAGTGCCCAAACACCGCAACATATTGGGGCAGTTTTTAAGTCTATTTTTGTCTCAACTGGGACTTTCATTCACTGGATATCTAAATTCTCAAACTAGCCAGTGGGTTCCTGTTTCTTTTTTAATAATTAAAAGAAATTTCACACTTCATGATCACTGTAGGAAAAATAAGGAGGAAATGTAAATAAAAGGAAAATATAAAAAATCAATACTGAAAGGTTACTATATATATGTGCGTCAGAGAAGGCAGTACATCCAGACTAGTTATTAGGCAGGTCTGCCAGAAATCAATCCAGCAAGAAAAAGATGGTGTGCTCCAGAAACTCCCACCTATTGCTTCTTCCCTGTTTCCTTTGGGGACCTCGGGACAACAGCTGGGATTGCCACGATAGACGGGCTTCACTGGTGCCCTGTATGCACAGCACAGAGGAGTAGGAGTGTACTAACCCGTCTGAAGGGCCACAGATGGCCACTGTCCTACATTTCCCCTCAATGCTCCCAGAGGGTAGCCCTGATCAGGCTGTGGGCTGGGATCTGGGTGAGGTTTTCCTGTCGCCAGCTTGAACTTCTGTCTGCTCCACTCTGCAGCAACTCGCCTTCCTCATCACCAACTCCAAGTGAGCAGCAACAGTCTTCTGCTGGGATGGTGGACAGGATGTGTAGCTGTTCCCAGATGCCTGTGGGTTTGTGCTTCCCACCTGTCCTGCCCAGGCTGATTGTCCAATGTTACCACCAGCCCTCTGGGTAGGCACTAATAGAGGTGCAGCCTTCTAACTAGCCCCAGGACAGCACTGAGGAACTGGAGTGGCTCTTTGGTCCTTTGGGAAGTTCCCCTGGGAGGCTGTGC
Organism: Mesoplodon bidens; assembly: GCF_964165515.1. Classification (NCBI taxonomy): domain Eukaryota; kingdom Metazoa; phylum Chordata; class Mammalia; order Artiodactyla; family Ziphiidae; genus Mesoplodon; species Mesoplodon bidens. Next base: position 109,050,082 of record NC_138161.1, on the reverse strand, counting down.
TCTTATTCTAATGGTGGATGTTCTTTCACCCATGTCCTGCGGGTGCTGGCCAGATCCCCTGTGAGCGTGGCAATGGTTCAATCTGGAATTGCCCTCCCTGCCACCCATGAAGATCTGTCTATTCCCATTACCCCCTGGCTTCCCACGAAATGGTCCATGTGGCTTGTCTGCACGCCTTATGCATCACGGTGTCTTGGAACGCCTCTGGGCCATTCTCCAAAGACTCTGGATTTGACTGTGGAGTGCCTGCCCAGAGGACTTGTCACAGGCTCTCTGGGTCCCTCTGAAGAGCGGGGTTTGGTGGGGGAGAGGGGAGCAGCAGCGAAGGAGTCTGGAGCAAGCATTGTCTCAGGCGAAGGCCTGGCCTGCCGTTTGTCCCCCGCACTCCCCAGACCTCATCACTTCGGAGGCACTTTCCATAGCAGCTGCCCTTGGGTGCAGTTGGTTGCACGCTCTAATGACATTGTAATTAGGATTTCAGCACCACCTACTAGAAGGAGGGTCACATACGTTATTGCTCACCCTCAAAACTTCCTCTCTCCATTTTTGCTTAACAAGTGGCCCAGAGAGTATGTTTGAGGTCACACTAATGTGTACTTTGCATCAAAATCCCGGCCCTCGGATGGATGCCCCCCTCCTGGTTGTGGTCAGCCAAGTCTATTCGGCCGATGGCAGAGGAGGGGTGGAGAGCAGTCAGGCAAGAGTCAGGGCCCAGATCTTAAACGTGGCCCCTCAAGCCGGTTTAAGCCGAATCCTTCCCTTGCCCTCAGGCCGAAAGAGCTTCCCCACTGGGAAAGGGACGCGCTGGGGGTGGGAGCATCTCCTGGGGCGGGAGGGTGCGGCGGGCCAGGAGCGCGGGATTGGGGGGCGCGGCGGGGCGGGTAGGGGAGGAGAGCCCGGGAAGTGAAGAGAGATGGGGCAGGCTGGGGCCGGGGGTGGGTGCAGAAAGTGAGGGCTGGAGGAGGGGGGGCCCCCCCAATTGGCCGATGGGCCGGGGCGGCGGCCGAGAGCAGGGCGGGGCCGGTGGTGGCTACGGCGGGGAGGGCGAGGGGCGGGCCGGCTGGTGTGGCCGATGAGACCGTTATGAAGCCGGGCTCCTGGGCTCCCTTTGTTCCCGGGAAGCCATTTAAAAAGCCCCTTCCTCGAGCGGGGACAAAGGCCGGCGGCGCGGAAGGCTGAGCGGAACGCCCCCTTTAGAGAGGCCTTTCCAGTCGCGGGGCCGGACCGGAGGCTCAGGGCGCAGCGAGGGCCGGGGCACCGCACGCGGGGCGCGCGCTTCCCTAAGGGGCTAGGAGGGCCACTTTAAAACAACAAAGGTGAAAACACACAGCTCTCCCTCGCTGGAAGGCGCAAATGCTCGGGCTTCTGGGTCCTCCGCAGATGGCCGAAGCGGCTTCCCATCCCCCGCCTGGCACCAGGGGGATGAGGCGCGTGCGCCGCAGTAGGGCGCCTCGCCGCGTGCTCCTCAGTGCCGCTGTGGCACATTCCTGGCCTTTGCAATTATTGGGAAATAAGAGGATCTTTTTTTTATCTCCCCTGCTCCCCCTTCGCCCTCCCTTGTTTTTCTTCCAAGCATGGAATTATCTACTTTAGCAGTTCAAAAGACATTCCATTCCCATGACAAAAACAGCAACGGTGATGTTGGCATACCGTAGCCCTCTTTCTTACAGGGAGATTCAGGCAGTAAATCAGAATGAATGAAAATTTAAAATAGCATTTCTTTAACTTTTAATGGTGTACTTTGCTTATTTTCAAGTGCCGCTAACAGCTCTGTTTCTTGACGTCCCTCAAGAAGAACCCACCTGAGATGCTAACGATAGTGAATTTTATTCCTTTACGATATTCCTAAAGAAAGTGGATTGAGGAGATTCGTTTTGAACTCCCTCTCAACTCTAAAATTCCTGAAGTCTATCAGTGAAAAAAGGCTGATGGAAGATTTTAAAACGGAGTGAAAAAAAAAACTGTCACCATGGCGAACGACCCATCTGTCTATCCCATCCATCCAACCTATTCTGTTTAGTGCTCTCTTTCCCTCCTTTGGCAGACCTGAACCTTACATCTGTTCCAGAAACAATGACATATACACATTGGCTCACCCAAGGCAGACTCACATCAGTGTATGCCAGAGTATCTGGAAATGGTTGATCAAAAACACTCTCAGTAATGGGTAGTCCAACAGGAGACACTAAACTGGATAAAAATGAAAGATGGGGGATTATTTCCTCAAGAGAACCAAATATTCTAAAAGTTTGAACTCACTTTTAAACAAAACCATCTCAGACTTTCATCCCTAAATGTGTTGCAATTTACACTCAGGCTGGAGGATGGAAGGGTGCCTCACCAAGTAATTGTTTCCAGTAAAGGTCATTTTCGGCCTCTCAAATCACGACTCTCGTATGTCACATTGCACAGGTATTTTTCACAGCTCACTGAGTCTGATGGTTCTGAGGGTATTTAAGACTGCTGCAGAGAGGAGCCCAGGGCCATGGCGATTAGTGGGCTTCTGTAGGAAGCACAGTGGAAGGGACAATGGGCCAATTACCAGCAAAGCCTGTGGTCTCCCTTGGAGAGGTTAAGGAGAGCACATGGCCTTTGAGCCAGCGTGTCATCTGTCCTGGGGCTTAATCAAGTTATCATATCACCCCAGTGTCTCCAGGCCTCCATCCTTCGATTTGAATGAGGACAAAAATTTGCAGACAAATTTCTAGCAGCAGGAAGTTGGTGCTCTCCTGCATGGCTGGATGAAAAGCACCTGTAACCTTGTCGGCCTTGTCCAGCTCCTGCTGGGAGCCGCTTCAGGCTACAGCCTGTTGGCTTCTGAGCCTGCCTGTCAGCAGGAGCTGAGGCTGGGGCTGGGGGAGGGGGCGCGGGGAGTGGATGCCATTATGTGTTTCAAAAGAATGCCCTGGAGCTGGCCGGCTGTGGCCAGTACAGCACAATGTGGCTAGCTACCGTGAATGTGTAGGTGGACACTCTCTCCTTCCTTTTGATATAGGCCTGGAGTCATACTTAGGTTAAGATGGGGGCTGACATGCAACAACCCTCATGATGGCATAAAGGGAATACTCGTGTTTCTCCCTCTCTCTAGCGAGAGTGAGAAGCAGGGAGCTCTCCAGAATGCCATCAAGGCCAGCCAGATTTCTGCTCCTCTCTGAGCTGCCGTTTCCCCCTTTGTGAAATTCAGGGATGTTGTAAATCTCATCTAATCTGCAGGGTGGAAGGGAGAGGGGGTTTGGTGTGGTAGGTGGAACATTGGTGGGGGTTATGAGACCTGTGTTCCAGGCCTAGCTCTACCACGTGTGGGGAGGTGGCTCAGCCTCTTTTTGTTGTCGTTATTTCATTTGTAAGAGGGGGATAATGATCCAGGCCGTTAGCTACTTCACAGCTTATGAGTCAATGCGATGATAGATCAGTGAATGAGAAAACTTTAAAACCACTTTACTGGTGCCTTTACAGCCCTTCCAGCATCGGTGCTCTATGACTCGGTGTCACAAAGAGGGATTGGAAGAGAGGAGTTATTAATTAGCATTAATATAAGAGCAGTCCATCCTGAGAATAAGTTGATCACTGACTGTGAATGTCATAGTCCTTAGCACGAAAAGCCAGAAGATGCGACTTTTTACACTCTGTGGGACTGGTTGTTCTGATCAAAATCAACTTCTCTGAAGTCTACAGGAAATTGAACTTCTTGACATTTTGATGAAAGGCTTGTACCCTAAAAAAGTGGATGGAGACCTGGCCAATAAATCACTTCTTCCCCTGCTCTTTAGACAGTGTTCATATTCTGTAGCCACTTTGTGACAGGGGACATCAACCTTAACCCGTGGCAGCTCCAGCCTGTTTCCTCACCTATAAAGTGGGGTGCGTTTTCTCTGCCCCTCTAACTTATGGGAGCGTTGGGAGACTCCACTGGTTAACAGGTGAGGAAGGTGCTAGGTAGGTTTGCACTGTACGTGCGTGTGCACACACACGGAAAGGACTATTATTGCCCATTTAACTGGAGCTTAAATGAACACGTTGCAGAAATATCGTGGCCTTGTGGACTTCAGCACGTGGATCCAGGATCATGGATGAGCTGGCTCGAAAGAGGATTCTTCATTCAGAGCCAACACCCGGCGGCTCTCTCTGAATGAACAGCACTGGGGTGCCCTGCTTGATCTCACCTCCTGAGGGGGTGGCCCTGTGGACATAGGCAGGTCTGGGGTACTGTTGCCCGAGCACAGCGATGACCAGACAGCCAAAAGGTAAAATACAGACCAAGTGCTCTTCATTCTTTACTTTCTCGCTTGCCTCCCCCTAAGCCCCTGGTCCACCAAAATACCCATGACTCCCTCAAACAGCGCAGTGAGGTCCTGCCCCACAATTTTGCATCTGCCACTCCCCCTGCCACCGTCTCTCACCGTCTCTCCACCTTCTCTGCTTATTAAGTCTGTCTCATCCTTCAAGGTCCTATGCAGTGTCCTCCTTTGAGGACTTTGAGGACACTTTGAGGACACAGTCCTCAAGCTCCTAACCCAGTCAGAACTGACTGCCCGCCCCCATCCCCACCTTGGAACTTTGTCCTGCCCTTTGCCCCACAATGTGGGTTTTGTATTAGCGTTCATTGTGCACACACCTCTCTCCCTGCTTACTCTGTGAGCTTCTCAGGGGCAGAAACCAAGTCTGATTCCTCTTGGTGGCCCAGTCCCTAGTACTGCTGCTGGTGCATAGCAGTAATTTATGCATTAAATGTTGCATTGCATTTACCCTGCCCCTCAAAGTGTCAGAGAGTGATGTGAAGGGATTGTGGGAGGGGAGGAAAAGATGAAACTTTTCCTTTTCATGTTTATTTAAACCAAATCCAGTTTTGATTTTGCCTTGCATTGCAGCCAATTTGAAAATCTAAAAATCTGCTCCACTGTGATTGGTAATTTGAATGTAAATTTAATTAGCACTCCTTTCTAAGTGTTTCAGTCCTGCCCAAATAAGGCATTCCTTTGCTGCCTCCTAAGTGACTCTAGGAACTCTTTACAGAAATGGTTCCTGACCAAGTGGACAGGAAAACAGCTCTGCTCAGGGGCCTAGCCTCATAAAATACCCTTGTGCATTAATCTCCACTGGTTTACTTCCATGGGAAGGTATGAACTTCACACTCTGGCAAGGACCCAGTGGCAAGGGCCCTGTTTCTAAGGTCCCTATTTACGTGTTCACTCAGAGAACATCGTGACCAGGGGGAGAATCTCTTCCTGTAGTTCTTAGTGAGGGGTCCCAGGACCACCAGGGATTCACAAAAGTAGCAAACAAGGCTCTTTGATGCTTTTCAGTATTTCAGAAAGCCTGAGATAAGGGTGCAGGACGTACTATAATGTGAAGCTTCTATGTGTTTTGTTCTCTTTTTTTGGCTCCATTCAATATGGTAGCAGTGGATAGTTCATGCTAGTAAAAAGTTACCCAGAGGGGCTTCCCTGGTGGTGTAGTGGTTGAGAGTCCGCCTGCCGATGCAAGGGACACGGGTTTGTGCCCCGGTCCGGGAGGATCCCACATGCCGCGGAGCGGCTGGGCCGATGAGCCATGGCCGCTGAGCCTGCGTGTCCGGAGCCTGTGCTCCGCAACGGGAGAGGCCACAACGGTGAGAGGCCCGTGTACCGCAGAAAACAAACAAACAAACAAAAAAAGTTACCCAGAACTATATTTAACTTTGGCAACCACTAATCTGTTTTCTATCACAATAATTTTATTATTTCAAGAATGTTGTAAACCTGGAATCATACAGTATGTGGCATTTTGAGCTTGGCTTTTTTCACTCAGAGTATGCCCTTGAGATCAATCCAAATGGTTGCATGTATCAACATATCATTCATTTTTTTTAAGAACATTGTTTATTTTTATTTATTATTTATTTATTGGCCGCGTTGGGTCTTTGTTGCTGTGCGTGGGCTTTCTCTAGTTGCAGCCAGTGGGGCCTACTCCTTGTTGCGGTGCGCGGGCTTCTCGTTGTGGTGGCTTCTCTCGTTGCAGAGCACAGGATCTAGGCGTGTAGGCTTCAATAGTTGCAGCATGCGAGCTCAGTAGTAGCGGCACTCGGGCCCTAGAGCGTGCGGGATTCAGTAGTTGTGGTGTGCCAGTTGTGGCCCACAGGCTTAGCTGCTCCGCGGCATGTGGAATCTTCCAGCATGTGGGATCTTCCAGGACCAGGGATCGAACCCATGTCCCCTGCATTGGCAGGCAGATTCTTAAGCACTGCGCCACCAGGGAAGCCCATATCATTCATTTTTATTGCTGAGCAGTGTTCTATATTATGTATACACCACTGTTTGTTTGAACATTCACCTACTGAGAGAGATTTTGGTTGTTTTCAATTTTGGGATGTTACAAATAAAGTGGCTAAGAAAAATCATGTATAGGCTTTTGTGTTGACATAGGTTTTCATTTCCCTGGGATGTATGCCTACAAGTACAATTGCTATGAGGTATGGTAAGTGTGTGTTTAGGTTTTAAAGAAACTGCCAAGCTGTTTTCTAGAGTGGCTGTAACATTTTACATTCCCACCAGACATGTATGAAAGATCCAGTTTCTCTGCATCCTTGCCAGTACTATGACTATTTTTAAAATTTTAGGTCTAATAGGTACATAGTGATAGTTCATCGTTATCTTATTTTGCATCTCTCTAATGGCTAGTGATGTTTAACATTTTTTCATATGCTTATTTGCATCCCTAAGTCTTCTTTAGTACAATGTCTCTTCATGTCTTTTGCCCATTCCCTAACTGGATTGTTTGGTTTTCTTACTGTGGAGTTTTGAGAGTTTTAAAATATATTCTAGATATAAGTTCTTTTTCCAGATATGTGGTTTGCAAATGTTTTCTCCCAGTCTATGCTTATCTTTTCATACTTTTAAGAGGATCTTTTGCAGAGCAAAAGCTTTTAATCTTGATTAAGTCCAATTTATCAATTTTTTATTTTATGGGTGATACTTTTGGTCTGAGAACTTTTTACCAAGCCCTAGGTCTTGAAATTTTTCTTCTATGTTATTATCTAAAAGTTTTATGGTTTTATGTTTTACATTTAAATCTATGGTCCATTTAAACTTAATTGTAAAAGGTGTGAAGTTTAGGTTCTTTATTTTTTTTACCCTCAAATATCCATTTGCTGTAGCACCATTTGTTAGAAAGACTATTCTTCTCCCATTGAATTGCTTTTGCAACTTTGTTAAAAATCAGTTGGCCCTACTTGTGTGGGCCTATTTCTGGGTTCTGTATTCTGTTCCACTGATCTATGGATCTATCCCTCTTGATTACTGTAGCCATATAATGAGCCTTAAAGATCAGGTAGAATAATTTCTCTCACTTTTTCAAAATTGTTTTAGTTATTCCACTTCCTTTGCTTTTCTATGTAAATTTTAGAATAAGCTTGTCCATGTCTTCAAAAAGTCTTGCTGAAATTTTTTCTTTTTTTAAACAACAAGTAAGTTTTTATTAAATATTTTAAAAATGCAGATTTTGGGCTTCCCTGGTGGCGCAGTGGTTGAGAATCCGCCTGCCGATGCAGGGGATACGGGTTCGTGCCCCGGTCCGGGAAGATCCCACATGCAGTGGAGCGGCTAGGCCCATGAGCCATGGCCACTGAGCCTGCGCGTCCAGAGCCTGTGCTCCGCAATGGGAGAGGCCACAACAGTGAGAGGCCTGCTTACCGCAAAAAAAAAAAAAAAAAAAAAAAAAAATTGTGGCAATTTTAAATTAATTTCTAATATAATAATAAATTGATACTTTGAACCAAGAAAACAATATAACCAAAAATTCATTTCCTAATGCAAAGCAGGTACCCTATGTTTAGGGATAGTTCATATTAATGCATAATTTTGTTTTTAGAGAAAGATGATTGTTACAGTCAGGTATATAACCACTTAGTTACACCTAAGCTCTATTGGTTAAAAATATATTCTTTTAGAAAATCCATTTTAAACATATTATACTTTTTTTCAGTGATTTTCTCCAAACAATGGTAGAAGTGTGCCTTGATGGACAGAACTCAGGAACTGGTTTGACCACACCTAGGTTATACTGATCTCTACAATACAGGACTCCAAGGGAGAGTCCAGCTCCAACTTATGAAGTAGGCCCAGTTCCGAATGTTTAACAATGAGGTGCCAACAAACGATAGTACTAATCATCAAAAATTAACAACTTTAGGTATCTTTGTTTTGGGTTTCTGTGGTTTAGGCACATCCAAAATTTCTTCACAGTCCGCACTCATTCCCTTTGCCCAGCGACCAACTGTGACGATTCGATCTGAATTCTGACCATCTTTCTTAACATGTTCCACAGAGCCACAAAGTCTGCAGCAACCACCATCAGCATAGAGTCCTTTTGGATTATCAGGACAAGATCCGCACAAACAAAACATTTTGCAAAAGGAAATTCACCAAAAGCTGGGTCTACTTTAGCCTTGCACTTGGTTATTTCATGCTCTGTGGATCCACACCGGTAACATATTCCAGTGCCCATTTCTTGATTCTCAAGGGCAGCTGGGCAATCTGCAATCCCATGGCCAGGTTTTCTACAATGGAAACATACCATTGCATTTTTCTTTGCTGCTTGTCTTTTTAATCGTCTTCCTTCCCGGCGACTGTCTTTCTTTAAGACAGTCTGCAGGGGCTTCCCTGGTGGCGCAGTGGCTGAGAGTCCGCCTGCCGATGAGGGGGACACGGGTTCGTGCCCCGGTCCGGGAGGATCCCACATGCCGCGGAGCGGCTGGGCCCGTGAGCCATGGCCGCTGAGCCTGCGCGTCAGGAGCCTGTGCTCCACAACGGGAGAGGCCACAGCAGTGAGAGGCCCGCGTACCACAAAAAAAAAAAAAAAAAAAAAAGACAGTCTGCAATTTCTTCCCTGACTTCCTGACTGTCTGTTGCTATCATTTCCCAGTCGTGAACCATCTGTGAGTTTTGTCTTAGATATTCCATGAATCCATTCACATCTTCATTTAAATACTCCTTTTTCTTTTTATTCTTTTTGTGTTTTGCTTGGGGTGCATCATTTTTAAGGGACAGACTATTGGCTTCAAGTTGTTTACTCTTTGGTAGATTTTGGCTTTTCCCCTCAAAGGACCCCTTCTTCATGTCCTCCCATGATGTTGCAGGGAAGGGTCTTCTGTTCTGTGTGGTAGTAACTCGTGCCCACCTGGTCATGGCTTCATCAGATGTTTATCAGTCTGCTAGTGTTGGAGGGTCTCCTGCAGAGGTGGGGGGTGACTGTGGCTCATCGTGGGGACAAGGACGCTGGCAGAAGAAGTTCTGGGAAGTACTCCTTGGCATGAGCCCTCCCAGAGTCCACCATTAACTCCACCAAAGAGCCGGGTAGGCTCCAGTGTTGGGTCGCCTCAGGCCAAACAACCAACTGTCTTGCTGGGATTTTGAAAGAACATTTATTTTACCTGTGTATCGATTTGGGGAGAATTAACATATTTTATGTTGAGTCTTCCTATCCATGAGTGTAGTACGTCTCTCCATTTACTTAGATTTTCTTTGATTCTTTTCATCAGCATTTTGAAATTTTCAGCATGTAAGTGTTGCACATGTTTTGTTAGACGTACACCTAAGGTTTTTTTAGTGATTATAAATGGTTTTATATTTTAAATTTCAGTGTCTGTGTCTTCATTGCTAGTATACAGAAATACAATTGATTTTTGAATGTTTATCTTGCATCCTACAATCTTGCTGAACTCACTTATTACTTCTAAGAATTTTTTTATAGATTTATTAGACTTTGTAATAATATACAATCATGTCATTTGCAGATAAGGAGACTTCTATTTTTTCCTTTTCAATCTGTATGTCTTTTATTTCCTTTTCTTGCCTCATTGCCCTGACTAGACCTTCCAGTACTATGCTGAATAGCAGTGGTGAGAGTGGCCATTTTTGCATTGTTCCGGGTCTTAGAAGAAACGTATTGTCTCTCAACATTAAGTATCATGTTAGCTGTAGGTTAAAAAAAAAAAAAATCTTTCTTATCAAGTTGAGGAGGTTCACCTCTATTCCTATTTTTTGGAGAGTTTTTTAAATCATGAATTTTGTCAAATACTTTTCCTACATTTATTGACATGATCAAATGTTTTTCTCATTTATTTTAGTAATATGGTACATTACATTGATTGAATTTTTAATTTAAACCAATATTGCACTCCTGTGTTAAATCTACATGGTTGTGAAGTATTATCCTTTAAAATATGTTGTTAGATTTTGTATCTAAAATTTTGGGTTTTGTGCCTATGTTCATGAGGGATATTGGTCTTCAGTTTTCTTTCTTTCTCTTTCTTCGAAGAGATCACATCTCCTTGTCTGGTTTTGGTGTCAGGAGAATACTGGTCTCCTAAAATAGATTGAAATGTTTTCTCTCTTCCTCCATTTTTTGAAGTTTATGTAGGATTGATATTTTTTCTTTTTTAAATACTTGGAAAATATACCAGTGAAGCTGTCTGGGTCTGAAATTTTCTAAGGGAAAAGTTTTTATTTACAAGTTCAATTTCTTTCAGTGATATGAGGCTATTCAAATTTTTTACTTTCTTTTGAGTCAGTTTTGGTAATTTCTGTCTTACAATGAATTTATGCAGTTTATCTAACTTGTCAAATACATTGGCATAAAATTATTGGTAATAAACCCTGTTAGCCTTTTGATGCCTGTACTAATGTTACCTCTTTTTTTTCTGATACTGACCATTTATATCTTCTCTTTGTTTCTTTTTTATTATTATTATTTATTTTGGCTGCACGGGGTCTCAATTCCGGCAGACAGGATCTTTGCTGCGGCATGCTGACTCCTAGTTGCGGCATGCAAACTCTCAGCTCTGGCATACATGCAGGATCTAGTTCCCCGACCAGGGATCAAACCTGGCCCCCCACCCCCGCCCCACCGCGTTGGAGTCCTACCCACTGGACCACCAGGGACGTCCCTCTCTTTGTTTCTTTATCAACTTAGCTAGGAGTTAATTTTATTGATCTGTTTAGAAAACCAGTTTTCATTTCATTGATTTTTCTCAATTGTTTGTTCATTTTGTATTTTATTGATTTTTGCTCTTATCTTTATTATTTCCTTCCTTATACAGCTGACCTGTGAACAGCACAGGTTTGTACTGTGTGGGTCCATTTATATGTGGGTATTTTTCACTAGTGAATACTGCAGTGCTGCATGATCCTGGATTGGTTGATTCTGTGGTTGTAGAACCACAGATATGGAGGAACTGAATATATATTGGGGGGGCTACTAAAAGGTATGTGTGGATTGTCTACTGCAGGGGGATTGGTACCCCTAGCCCCCACATTGTTCAGGGGTCAACTGTACTTGATCTGGGTTTCACTGCTCTTCTTTTATAATTTATAAGAAACCTAGGTTACTGATTTTAGGTATTTATTCTTTTCTAATATAAGCATTTAAAACTATTCATTTTCTGTAAGCACTAATTTAGTGCATGCCACTTATTTTAATATAGTCTATTTTAATTTTCATTTCTTTAAAACTTTTATATTTCCCTTGTGATTTATTTTTTGACCTATGGATTCTTTTAAAATGTGTCATTTAATTTTCAAATATTTGGCATTTTCCTAGATACCTTGTTGTTATTGATTTCTGATTAAACCCACTGTGGTCAGAGAACACAGTTTGTATAATTTCAGTCTTTTAAAATTTGCAGAGACTTGTTTCTGTCTCAGCATATCATGATTCCTAATGATCCCCATGTAGATTTGAATATTATTCTTGCAGTTGTTGGATATAGCATTTTACAGATATCAATTAGGTCAGAGTGGTTGAAATTGTTCAGATTTTCTATGTCTTTGTTGATTATATTTATCTAATTGTTCTATCTCTTGCTGAGAGTGGATGTTAAAACCTCCAACTATGATCATGGAATTATCTATTTCTCCCTTTGATTCTGTTAATTTTTACCACGCATATTTTGAAGTTTTATTATGAGGTACATGTATACTTAAGATTTTCAAATCTTCTCGTTGAATTCATGCTTCATCATCATGAAATGTCTCTTTTTACTTCTTTAATTTCTTTGTCTCAATATCTATTTTTTAATTAATTTTTTATTGGACTATAGTTGCTTTGATATCTGTTTAATCTGATATTAATAGAGCTCCTCACACTTTCTTATGGTTATTGCTTGCATGGCATATATATTCTTTTTAACCATCCATTTACTTTCAGCCTGTCTTCGTCTTTATATTTAAAGTATGTGTATATTTTTATAAACAGCATATAGTTGGATCTTGCTTTTATTTTCATCCAATGTGACCAACTATGCCTTTTACTTAGATTGTTTTGTCCATTAATTCTTTTTTTTTTTTTTTTTTTTTCTTTTTGCGGTATGCGGGCCTCTCACTCTTGTGGCCTCTCCCGTCGCGGAGCACAGGCTCCGGATGCGCAGGCCCAGCGGCCATGGCTCACGGGCCCAGCCGCTCCGCGGCATATGGGATCCTCCCAGACCAGGGCACGAACCCGTATCCCCTGCATCGGCAGGCGGACTCCCAACCACTGCGCCACCAGGGAGGCCCTGTCCATTAATTCTTAATGTAATTATTAATATGGTTAGGATTGGGCCTATGACTTTGTTTTCTCCTTGCCCCTACTGGGTTGTTTTCCTCCTTGCCTGCCTTTTTTGGATTATTTGGATAACTTTAGAATTCCATTTTAATTTATATATTGACTTTTAGCTATAATTCTTAAAATTTTTTTCCCATGGTCTCTCTAAGAACTTTATGTAATGTATCCTTTTTTTTAAAGAGATTTCCCTTTTCTAAAAATTAATTAATTAATTAATTAATTAATTGCTGCATTGGGTCTTCGTTGCTATGCGCGGGCTTCTCATTTAGGTGGCTTCTCCCGTTGCAGAGCATGGGCTCCAGGCATGCGGGCCTCAGCAGCCATGGCTCGAAGGCTCTAGAGCGCAGACTCAGTAGTTGTGGCACATGGGCCCAGCTGCTCCGAGGCACATGGGACCCTCCTGGACCAGGGCTCGAACCCATGTCCCTTGCATTTGCAGGCGGATTCTTAACCACTGCACCACCAGGGAAGCCCTGTAATGTATCCTTAACTTTTCACAGTCTATTATAGTTAGTGCTTCACACAAAGTGGAGAAAATGTTCAACCTTATAATTTCATACCCCTCTATTCCTTATGCCTTAGTTATTATGTGTATTACCTCTACATATGTTATAAACCAACAAGGCAGTGATACAGTTTTGTTTTAAACAGTCACATATATTGTAAAGAAATTAAGAGGAAAAAAAGTAGAGTTTTGTATTTATCCAGATATTTTCTATTTCTAATGTTCTTTCCTTTCTGAGGATTTGAGTTCCTATTTGGTATCATTTTTTTTCAGTCTGGAAAACTTCCTTAGCATTTCCTGTAGTGCAACTCTGTTGGTAACAAATGTGCTTAGTTTTCTTTTACCTGAAAATTATTTCTCTTTGATTCTTGAAGATTTTTACTGGATCATGCATACTGGGTTGACAGGATTTCTTTGTTTTTTCAATTTTAGCACTTAAAATGTTGTTCTGCTCTCTTCTGGACTTTATAACTTCTGATGAGATATCAGTTCTTAATTGGATTGCTGTTCTCCTGCATATAATATGACATTTTCTCTTGCTTCTTTCAAGATTTTCTCTTTCAACATTTGACTATGGTGTGACTTAATGAGATTTCTTTATATACATAATGAAACATACTGTTTGTCATTCATTGAACATCTTGAGCCTATAAATTTATGTGTTTCACAATATTTGAGAAAACTTTGGCTGTTAATTTCTTCCATTTTTTTTTTCTGGCCCATTCTCCCTGTCTTCTTCTTTTATGGCTACATGTATTGAGGCTCTGCTAGGTTATATTTATATTCTCACTCTTTTTTCTTTTTGTTCTTTAAATTGGATAATTTCTATGTTTCATCTTCAAGTTTACTTCTCTTTTCTCTGCCACCTCCATCCTGTTGTTAAATTCACCTAGTGATTTAAAAATTTTTTAGATATTGTATTTTTCAATTCTAGAATTTCCATTTCTTTGTTGAGGTTTCTTATGTATTCTTTCATTGTGAGCATGTTTTCTTTTTTTCATTGAAGATAGTTATAATACATGCTAAAAATTTCTTGTCTGCTAATTACAACATCCGTGTCATCTTACGTTTGTCTCAGTTGATGTTCTTTGAGCTGATGATGTGTTCTATTTTCCTGGTTCTATGTGTGTTAAATAATTTTGGATAATATTCTGGACATTATGTGTGTTAAGTTGTATAGATTCTGGAGTTTAGTAATTTTCTCTGATGGATGTTAATTCTTTTGTTTTATCAGGCAGTTATCTTGGTTGAATTCAAACTGTAAACTCTGTTTCTTAAGCAGCAATGACAATATCAGTTCAGATCTTTCTCCAATAGCTCAGCTGCTTTTCATCTTCTCTGTGTATGTATAGTTCAAGGTTTAGACAGAGATGTGGACAGATGACTTTTGGGATCTTCTTTCTGCTTCTTTCCCTTTAAAGCTTTACCCCATTCTCTTCACTATCACAGTTTCATTGGCTTCAAGGCCAGAAAAAAATTTTTTTTCCACCAGCACCTACCCTCCTCTCTCCCTACACTACCCTGAACGCTGTACCAACTGCATGTGGTCTCAACTAAAAGCTGCAAATATGGGAATTTGCTCTGCAGAGTATAGACTCTGCATCGTATTCTATCTGCTTTTTTTCACTTTTGTTCGCTGGGTATGATATTACTCAAGCATTATGGGAAGTGCAAATTGACTGTATTTAACTTAATCACCAGAAAAGGAATGATACATTTCTTAACAAATGCGAAGAATGGAAACATTTCAGGGATTTCAGGATTGGAAAGAGCTTGCCAGGCCTGACACAGTGAGCCCTAAATAATGCTCCAGGGATGAATCTTCTCCCCACATCCCACTCTGCTGGATTACCCTCAGTGACAGAATGCTCACTACCTCATAAAGTAGCCCACTCCATTTTAGACAGTTCTGATGACCGTTTGAAATATTTTCCTTTGATATGCTCAAAACCTCTTCATTTCAGCTTTCACTCCCAGTTCCAGTCCCAACCCTCATGGCCACACAGAACGAGCCCAATCCCCCTTTCCTACACATGTCACTGAACTATCAGTAGGGGAAGCAGCCTCAGCTCCTCCAACCAGTCTTTTTTTTTTTTTTTTTTTAGGTGTTGGGGGTAGGAATTTATTTATTTATTTATTTTTGCTGTGTTGGGTCTTCGTTTCTGTGCGAGGGCTTTCTCTAGTTGTGGCAAGCGGGGGCCACTCTTCATCGCGGTGCGCGGGCCTCTCACTGTCGCGGCCTCTCTTGTTGCGGACCACAGGCTCCAGACGCGTAGGCTCAGTAGTTGTGACTCACGGGCCCAGCTGCTCCGCGGCATGTGGGATCCTCCCAGACCAGGGCTCGAACCCGTGTCCCCTGCATTAGCAGGCAGATTCTCAACCACTGCGCCACCAGGGAAGCCCTCCAACCAGTCTTTGAAGTGTGGGATTTCTAGTCCTCTCATGGTTCTGACCTCCTTTCCTTGAGCAGGGTCCTGGGCCTACATAGCTTCCTTAAAATGTGATGTCCAGAAAAGACCCAACACTTGGGGCAAGGCTTGGGCAGCCTAGAGTCCCCCTTCTTCCCACAAGGCAGCTGAGGTTCCTGTTGGTGTATTCCAGTCATGTCGTACGTAATTGGCTCATATTAAGCTGGTGCTCAGTGAGCAACCCTGGGCCCGTTTCCATCTTTCCCTACATAGAAGCACACATCAAATTTCCCCAGCCAGCCTCCCAAAGCTGCCTTCTAAGGAGTACAACATCAAGCCTCAGAGGATTTGCCACCGTCAGAGACCTGTCCTGCCCTGAGATGTCCCCTCACCCTCAGGGCATCAAGCCTGGAAAGTGCTTGGAATCAGATGCCTCAAGGCCCTTAAATCTGTCTGCATTTCTGGTCTATAATTTTCAGAAAAATTAGTCTGCATCTTATGATGGCTTATAGTCAAGTCAGGGTCCACACAGCCACTGCAGAGCAAGATACTGTATACAATCCTATAATCTGGAAAAACAATTTCTATATGACCTCATTAGATCCATGGAATAGCCAGAGTAACTGTATGAAATGGGCAGAGGAAAATGTATTATTCTCATTTGACAGATGAGAAAACTGAGGTTGCAGGTTGGCTCCAGGCTTCCAGGACTAGGGACAAAGGATAGTCAAAACCAATGGAACACGGGCTTCCCTGGTGGCGCAGTGGTTGAGAGTCTACCTGCTGATGCAGGGGCACAGGTTCGTGCCCCGGTCTGGGAAGATCCCACATGATGCAGAGCACCTAGGCCTGTGAGCCATGGCCGTTGAGCCTGCACGTCCGGAGCCTGTGCTCCGCAACGGGAGAGGCCACAGCAGTGAGAGGCTCGCGTACTGCAAAAACAAACAAACGAACAAAAAAAAACCAATGGAACACTCTATCGCAAAACATTTTTCTCAGCATCTCAGAGGCTTCAGGCTTCCGGTCAAATTCATGTCTGAGCCATTCTCTGGGTAGAAAGTTTTTTTCTCAGGGCATTTTGGGAACAGATGACCTAAGCAAATCCCCCCTCTCTGTGCCTTCACCCCCAACCCCAAGGGGTGTGTTACAGGGTGCACAGTAACAGGGAGAAGAGAGTCTCTAGGCTGCTTTCCAAGAAATTGCTTCTGGAGTCATTTGCCTCCAGCCCCCAACAAAAAGCTCAGGTATGGAAGCTTGGCGTGCCTCTGACCTTTCACATCCCAGAGCCAAGCTGCGGGGAGGAGGGGCTGCCGCACAAAAGGGTCTGAGGAGTGGCCGGCCTGCCTCAGCTCCCTGCTGTCCCCCCACAATGGGGCCCGAGGCCCTGGCCGCCTCTAGAGGCCAGAGAAAAGGGCCGAGATAATGACAGGCCCAGCTACCGCTGCTCTCTTCAGAGCAATGAGAAGAGGGAGGAGGCCAAACCTCCCAGATAATAAAGAAGTAACAAATGGGGAATAAAAGCTTATGGAAGACATCTTAACCCAGGGATGAAAAAAATGTCAACATCTGTGAGGCTTTCTGCACCAGCAGACCCAGCCCTAATGGAAACCCTCGAAGAGCCATTCACTGGAGCAGAGGCGAAGAGGCTACATTTTTCTATGGGGGCGTCGAGGGGGCGTCAGGGCTTGGACGAGGCTGCCCTTTCCCTTTCGGCTGCTGTGGAACCAAGCGCTAATGTTCATCTTCAGCTTTATTAAGGAACCAGGGGCGGGAGGAGAATGCAGGGGCCGGACCACCTTTATCCTGGAGTCTGTGAGGTGGGTGGATTTAGGAGCAGGCGAGATGTCTGCACGCTGAGGCCAGGAAGAAAGCCAGAGGAATTAGAGAGAATGCTGTTTAACAAGAGTCTCCTTTGACCGGGGCCTTTAGGAAGGATGCGGCTCCAGGAAAGTAATCCTCTTAGCACAGACTTCTGTGTGTGTACAAAACAGGGAAATCGAATCTGAATGTCCTCATTGCATTTGCTAAAATACCTAATGAAAACACAAAGATGCCTTATCCCGATCTTCACCCTTCCTTCAGAAGATGGGGAGTGGCAGATGTTTGCTTATAAAGCTGATTTTAAAAATTCAGACTGGGAATTTGGGGTGGGGGAGAAGCTAAGCCTCCTCTCTTCCCAAAGGCTGTGGGTTTGCAGAATTTCGAGCCTTTGTCCTTGGGGTTTTCAACACCCTCCTCCCTTGTGCCTTTGAGGCACTAGGTGTGATTTTATTTCTCTGGTTTGTGTTCTATGTTCACCATTGGAATGTGTCTCCAGAGACTTCAGTGAGAAAAATCTCAAATCCTGGCCAACCTTTGCAGCTTCCTGAGGAGAGTGGGAAAACTGGGAGAAAGAGAAATGTGCCCCCAAATTTGTGATTGTTCTGCAGTCGGAAAATGTTGTATCCTGGCCAGAGAGCACCAAGGTGGTCCTCACCACACCCACACCCACACCCAAAAGTAAGCATTCCCCTCCCCACACACATACACATATACACACATGCACATAACAACCCATGCCACTCACTGCCATGTACTCATACACACATACACCCTTTCAGCTCTAACTACACACACAACGCAACCCCTCCCAAATGCCCACTCACACACTTCCAGTGTGAACTGTTTTAGCTAGCCTTACGGATAAACATCTTCCTTACCCATCACCTTAGCACACAGGTTTTTAGACTAAATGCTTCAATTATGATTTACCTCCAAAAGGAAACAAGACGTAAGTAAGGCTAAGTAAAATGTTTGCAGGATTGCCCATGTGGGCTTTGCACTAAGTTAAATTGGGCTGTATACTTTTATTTTTTCTTTGACAGGGGGCTGTTTGTTAGGGGGCTATTTGAAATTCAAAACTACTGTTTGCTGTTGGGAGGCAAAAGGGATGGAGGTGCAGGGGGCAGCCACAGAGGGGCTGATTATGGCCCCAGGTCTGGTCCAAGCTGTCCACCTGTGGGTCGACACTGTGCTCTACGGCTGGCTCTAGGTCTGGTGCGAGCTCTTAGTCTGCGGGTCAGCAGATGTCCAGGGCAGGTAGTCAGCTCCCAGGCTCTCAACATATTCAAGTAGTGCCCCAAGAACCCTCTGTCATCTGTCATAGTGAATTGGGGGCAATTCACGTGCCTGGTGTGCCGTTGAACTGGGTGAACTCTGATGTCTTTTGTAATCCTAATATTAATAATCATATGTTATTTATGAGGACTAATTATGTCCTAGTAACTGTTCTAAGGGCCTTAATGGATGATCTCATTTAATTTTCACAGCGCTATGGTATAGACTATCTTATGCCAATTTTGTAGATAAGGAAACCAGCCTGGAGAGGTTAGTAATGATAGAACCAATATTCAAACCCACTAAACTTAGGCTATTGACCTCACACTACAACAAGGCCCTTTAAGAGAATTTGACTCTGGGGCTTCCCTGGTGGCACAGTGGTTGAGAGTCCGCCTGCCAATGCAGGGGACATGGGTTCGTGCCCCGGTCCGGGAGGATCCCACATGCTGCGGAGAGGCTGGGCCCGTGAGCCATGGCCTCTGAGCCTGCGCGTCCGGAGCCTGTGCTCCGCAATAGGAGAGGCCACAACAGTGAGAGGCCCGCGTACCGCAAAAAAAAAAAAAAGAAAGTTTGACTCTGAATGAGTTTCTACTCCCTTCTCTTCCTGGTCTCTAGGAGGGCATTGACTATTCCTCCTGGTTCATCCCCATGCTGCAGCATCTCTCCTTCCCATCCCTTTGGAGGAATGAGGGAAACATGGGGAGTCCCTGCCAGCCTGTCCCTGCTGTGGGCTGGGGAGGATTCCACGCCCAGCTACCGGGTTCCAGACCATCAAGGTGGTCAGACATCCTGCATTACCCGCACCTGGCCGCGGCGGTATGGGGGCACCCACATCAGGTGCTATGTCCACTGGCCAACAGAACTCTTTCAGCAGCTGTGCTAAGGCACCGGGTTCATTGACAAGGCTCATAGCCCTCCTGACCTGTGCATCCCTCTGAGGAGCACACCTTCTCGTTCTCCAGGTCCTCTCTCCTGAGAACACAGCCCGCCAGGAGAAAGGTCAGCAGAGATCTCTGATCCTTTTATGTCCAACATGCCTGATGCTCTGGGGTGGGGAGTGGGGAACGGGGTGGTGGGGAGCCAGAGTCACCGCCCCAGAAACTGTAGGGATCATTGGATCTAACTCCCTATGGTGGTTCTAAAGCTATGTCCACAGTTCTCTGGTATGACTCCCCTCAAGGGGCAGAGCTCGGTTACCTCTTCCTGAGTGTGCACTGGACTTAGTGACCAGCCCACTAGAGAGGAGAATATGGCAGAACTGATGGCTGTCACTCCCAAGTTTAGGTTATAAAAAGATGGTCACTTCTGTCTTGGGTTCTCCATCTCTCTCTGTCTCCATCCCTGTCTCTTGAATCACTTGCTCTGGGGAAAGCCAGCTGCTAGGGTGTGAGGCAGCCAGGGGAGAGGCCCACAGGCTGAGAAACCGAGGCCTGCCAGCAGTTGCGTAGGTGAGCTTGGAAACGGTCTTCTGAGGCCCCCAGCAGCCTGGAAGCAGCTCTTCCCTCAGCTGAGCCTCGGCTGACTGCTGCCCTGGTGGGCGTCTTGACTGCAGCCTCGGGAGGGACCTTGAGGCCCGATTCCTGACCCACCGTGAAACCGTGGAGAAACCAGGAGATTGCGTCTGGTGTGTGAAACCCCTACCCTGGGGTCACTGTGTCACGTTGCTTTCTCTCACTGTGCAGCTGGGAGAACTGAGGCCCTGCTGGGGAAGTCACCGACCGGTTTTCACAAATGACGAGTTGGTTCTTGAAACGAACTTAAATATTTCGACTTCTTGTCTAGTGCTCTTTCCACTACATCAGGCTTCCTTTGGCTCCCGTGTTCCCACTAACGGACGAGAAGAATTGAATCTGGCAAAGCCCTGCCAGCCTGTGAGCTCAGGTCTTTATGTTCTGAGTGGTGTGGCCACAGCAGGGGATGCCCCGGTGGCATAGGGTTTGGTGGGGACAGAGGGTCACTTCTGGGGCCGTTTGAGAGCATAACAGCCCCTACATCTGCCCCCCTTCCTGGGGCTCATGTTTGGCTGATGTGGGAAGCTCAGCCCATGCCTATGAATTTTGAATTTAATACAGAACTTACCACCCAGAAATGACTGTGTGAAGTAAGTGTAATTTGCCTGTGTTTATTTTTTTTATTATGAACTTAAGCAAAGTTTATGGAAAGGAAAGGAACCTGATGATCATGAGACCGTAGCTGTTTTACATCTCTCTATATTCTCTTTGTTAGCGTTCTTTGCACAGCTGTAATGGCCCGTGCACACTATTTAGAGTTTTGTCTTCCTCACTCAGCAAGTGTCCTTTGTGCCCCAGGCCCTGTGTGGTTGGGAACTCAGAGCCCGCTGTGCCTGGCGCTCTCCCAGACCACCCTCCCGTTTGCCCGCCTTGCCCCCTTGCCTTCCGCTCCTCCGCGCTCCTTGCAGGGTAGCCCAGCTTCTGACCCCCGGCCCCGCCCCAGCCCCTCTTCCAGCCAGGCCCGCTCCGCCTGGCTCACTCACTGGACCACACTGGGTGGCGGGCTTGGAGTCTTGGCACTGTCCCCACCTCCACCGAGGACTGGTCGGTGCTCCCAGAGGCCACGTGGCCGACAGTCCTCCTGCATCTGGAGGAGGGGCTGAGGAATCTGCATTTTTACAAGCTCCCGAGACAGTCTGGTACCCAGTACAATCTGTGAACTACTGCTCTCCTCCCGCCTGCTGTTGACGGTGTGCAGCTCTTCATAACCACCTGATTGGTCTGGCTTTTAGCAAACTTCACAGAGACAGTCAGAAGCAACCTTCGATTCCCTGAGCCTGAGCCCTCTCACCTGGCCTGGCTCTTCCTGCCACCCCAGTGTTCTCCTCGCCATACACCCTTATCTCTTCTGGTGACCTGCTTTCACCTATAGGAGCAGGAGGTCAGAAGACGCCAGGATGCCATTCTCCAATGTTGGTCCATTGGCTTCCTGATGGAAGCCTAGAGATTGGTTTCTAAGGGAGGAGCTGGCAATTATCGACCACAGTAAGGGCTGAGAGTTCACTGTTGGCCTCTGTGTGTTGGCTTTGTGAGCACTTTACATTAGGGACAGGTGACACAGTGGGAGATCTGCAGCAGGGACCACTGTGGACTTTGAGGCCGATGCTGCCATAGAGTCCTCTCATTGCATCCTCCCACCCTGTCTAAGGGGCCAGTTCTCCAGTGCTTCCGATTCACTGCTTCCTCCAAGTAGAGGAAACCATCCCCAGCCTTCCTGGGGTCCACACAATGTCCCTTGCTTCCCTCAGAGGGCAAGAAGGTCCCTGCCCTGGGCCTCAGTGGCCCCAGCCATAACATGGGGGGTTCCAAGGAAGTCCTTTTCAGCTCTGAGATTCTGTAATATTTGCTGCAGGTAGGGGTCTCTCCGTACCGCCTAGATCCTGTCCCAAACGTGAGCACCGTCCCTCCCAGTGTGGGCCTGGACCCACAGCCTTGCAGGCTTGGTTCCTTCCCCTGTAAGTAGGGGCTCCTGCCCCTGAGTCCCATCAAACTCAGCCAGGCTGAAGTGTCAATCAGAGAGGAGGCGCAAGCTGGAGGGGGCTTAGAAAGTGCCATGGGCTGCAAGCATGTCTGCAGATGTCTGTTTATTTTCACACCCTGAGTGCCCTCTGAGGGAGGCCGGGGCCACGAAGCAGCAGCCAGCTCCTGGCTTTGTAGCTCTGCTTTGAGGCCTGGGATGTCTGAATTCTCCCCAGGCAGTTCTCCTAACCGCCTGCCCCCTGAGGAAGAGCCTCACCGGCTTTGCCGGCTCTGTGCACCAGCAGAGGCACAGGGGGAGATATGATCGGAATCTAAACAAAGCCTGCAGAGAGGACCGGAAGTTTGACACGGGGCCCAGGCAGGAACCCCCAGCCCTAACAGCTGTTCTCCCCCACGTGACAGATAGACTCAGCCACAGCCTGGAAATAACACCCGGAGTGTGATCTGTGTCGCCTGCCACCCTCCTGCCACCCTTGTTTTCCCTGCTGCCGCGGGCATGATGGCTTCTACCGCTGACATTTGGGGTCTTGTGAGATGTCAGTCAAGGGAGTAATCATTGTTCACACAGGCCCTATCCCTGGTGTCCTCTATCACATGCACACTTCCCCCTCGACAGCAGCCCAGACTCCTTGGCTCCCTTAACAAGCCCTCGCCCGTCCAGTCCTCCACACAGGCCTCCAGGAAGGAAGCCCTCAGGCCCCCAGTGAGGACAGACAGGGCCCCATGAGTGAGACAGGCCTCAGGGCCTCTGGTCTGGATCTGGAACTGTTCCATTAATTTGATACTGACTTCCACAGCTGGGGACCAACCCCATAAATCCTGACTTGGACACATGGCAGCAATAGACACCAGGACAGGGTGGATGCATGAAGCTGCTATGAGTGGGAGAGGACAGCGAGGGCCCGATCTGACCCCAAGGGCCAGGGAGGGGATGGGGTGGGAAACGTTGACCCTCTCTCCCCAAAAAGAAGATGATCTAAAGATGTCCCAAGTGTGTGACCAGGGCCGTGATGGACATGGACCTTCTCATCCTGGCTCTGCCACCCTGGGCAAGTCATGCAACATGGCTGGGCCTCAGACACATTTGCAGAATGTCAGGATACACTGACTGATGACCAAGGGCCATCCCAGCATTTATGTTCTATGTGTTATTTCTGTTCTGTGAGTGTCCAGTTTCCGAGAGGGTATGTTTGAGGGAGGAGTGGCTGGGGAGAAAGAAAGAGGGGTCTGGATGGCGAGTGTGTGAGGGGTGTGTGCACGGGTGGTATTTCCCAGGATCCGAGAATTGCTTCCTCCGACCCACGGATGAGGGAATAGCCTTGGAGAAGCTAGGTGAGCCCCCAGCTGGGGTGGGGCCGGGCCAGGGCTGGGTCTGTGCTTCGCTTCGCTCTTATACAACCAGCTCTTCTCTCTCCCTTCCAGCTCCACCCATCAAGACCCTTCGCAGTGTCATCTCCTCTGTGTGGCCTTCCCCGAGGCTTCTTCTGCCAGAACCCGTACCGCGCCTAGCCCCCTTGACTTCTCCTTAGACCAAAGCGGGTCTGGCTGCCCCAGTGGCCCGAGAGCCCCTTGAAGGCTGGGCTTCAACATGCTAAGTCCTTCCCAACCCCGCACAGTGAATGGCAGTGGTAGGTTCCATTGAGTGTGGAATCGAAATTACTGAGAGGAGCCCCAACAGGCGGGTCCCCAAACTCTGCCCCCAGCCCGCCCAGGCCTCAAAGGTGAGACTGCATAATGCCCAACCCAGCCCCTGGAGTATATGTCCCTATGTGGTGAGGCCCATGCCTCTGTGCCCAGGAGGCTGCGAGGGAACCACACTGTCAGTTGTGCTTTATAGAGGCCTCTCCTCCAGGGGCTTCTCGACCAGGCAGGAAGATGGGTTACGGGATACTCTGCGCTTGTCCGTGGAGAAGAGTTTGCTGAGGACCCCGCGGACTCCAACTCTCTGAGTTGTAGTGACTGTAGCCCCTCCATCTTTCCATATCCTATTTTCACCTACAGCAACAGGAGGTCAGAAGAAGCGACTGTGTCATGCTCATGGTCCATTCCCTTCCTGTTAGAAGCCCAGTGAGGACAAGGACAAGTATGGCATAAGCCCGCCCTGGTCCCTTGCTCTGTGTGAGGCATGTGGAAGGGACTCAGTGAAGGAGTTTTAGAGTTGAGTCTATTTTTCCTATTTGTCCCAGAGCTGTTAGACTTGGAGAAGGACCTCAGAGCTCACGCGGTGAGTCCAGCCCCCATGGCGGGCATGGGCTCTGCCTGAGGGCCCCAGAAGGGATTTGTTCAGAACCGCCTTGAGCCATCTACCCACGCTCACTGCGTGCACTGTGGCTGCCCCCTCTGCAAGGGAAGCTCTGCACAGAGGCCACGTGCATTCAGGAGGTGGCAACACAGGGGTAGTAAGAAAGCGTGGGCCTCAGAGGCAAGAGAGACCTGAGTTTGAATCCTGGCTCCATATTTCCTTGTGTGGTGCCTTGCCAGTCTTCACTTTTCTTACTTATAAAAGGGTAACATTAATATCCACTCTGCAAGGTTGCTGTTGTGTTGAAAATGAGATCACGTTGGAAGATGCTGGAGCACGAGAAATGTAGAGGCGCTCACTACCCTTCCTTTTCGGTCCGGGAGGGAGAGAAGATTTGTCCCCGTGGGGACCGGTGCGGCAGTTCCTCAGCTCTGATTGTATCCGCGTGCCACCCAGTTGTCGTTAAGTGAGGTTACCCAGGGCAGAAAGTTAGAGGGAAGTTTGACTTGTGGGCGGCTGGGCTTCCTTCCTGTAGGGTGCTGTTGTGGCCTGGAGGCGCCGCAGGGGAATGTGCCCCAGGGTCTTCTCTGGCAGAATCCGGGTCCCTGGGTCCTTACCTGACCTGTCTGTGACCTGGGCAGCCCCTTCTCCCCCCTGGGCCTGGGGAGGGTAACACCTGCCTTGTTTGCAGCTCGGGACTGTAGCAAATATCCACGTGAGGATTTTATACACACAAAAGTGCTGTGCAAACACTGGGGTCACTGCCGTTTTATTGTGAGCACCACTGTTTTCTTAAAGAAATTTTCAGAAGTAAAAGCATTCGCACTATGTCTTGGTTCAAACTTTTTTTTTTTTTTTTTTTTTTTTAAGCAGCAGAGAAAAAGAGGGAGCAAGGTTAAAAAGAAAAAAAAGGATTCAAGCCAACAGCTCTGACTCCATTGTTAGCCAAGTAGAAGACGTGAGGAACGAGATTTGTTTCCAAGGGAGTTTGAGCCAAGAAGAGCTGCAGCCAACCCAGCCGGGCCTGGGGCCAGTGCTTCCTCAGGAGGTCAGCGCCCTGCCCGCCCTCCCAGGCCCCGCTTCTCCCACTATGTGGAGGCAGGAGGTCGTCCTTCTCTTGCCTTCTGTCCTGCTGCAGCGCTGGCTCGACTTCCTTCACCTTAACCCTCCTTATTTCTCTGACCAGGTGACTTGTTTCCCCACCACTGTTTCCTGCCTTGCTCAGCTCCCTTCCAGCCCAGGTTCCACAGTTGCCTCTGGAAACACAGGCACAGCCCTGGCACCCTCCTCCTCCGCTCTTTCCCCTCCCTAGTGGCCTATCCAGGCCCAGGCTGTGCTCCCCGGCCTGCCTGTGGTCGGCGGTGCTGGCCCCCCTGGCACAGGCCTCTGGCACCTTCCTCAGGTTACAGGCTGGGTGGAGGCCTTGGCAGTGAGCATGCCTGAAACCTGAAAGCCATCCAAGGCCCAGTTAGAAAGGCGTGAGGGGGTAGAATAGACCAGAGTGCTTTTGGGTGGGCGGCTGCCCACCAGCAGCCACTGAAACCTTGCCTAGGCCCAGCTGGGGGAGGCCGGCTGGGAAGGGGCTTTTGCCCATCAGATGCACACGCCACCCTGTGAGTGAGCTATGTGCTGGCTAGCAGCTGTGCCTGGCGTTCGCTCCTTTTCAGCACAGTGTTAAGAGACAGATGGAGTTAATGGGAAGACCTGGCTCCTGGGCAGGAGGTGGAAGGCGTTCCCCAGTCCTGGTGGGGTAGCCAGTGACTGGCACACCCACACCTAGGGAGGAGAGATCAGAGGCCATAGGTGTCTCAGTGTCGGCCGCTCAACCCCCTGTGTTCCAGATTGGGAAACTGAGGCCCAGAGAAGGAAGGAACCCACGCAGTAGTAGAGCCTGGAAGGGAGCCCAGGCCCCGTGGTGGCTGCTCAGCCCTGAACCCCTCCTCCGTCACCCCCTGCTGCCTCGCACCACACCAAGCAAATCCAGGTGCCCCCATGCATCACTGCACCAAAGGGTTGTAAACCAGCTGATTGGAGCAGGGGATGCACTTTCTCACAGAGAAAAAGTGTTCCACAATCGACTGTGTCTCCCAGTGCCCGAGGGTCCCCACTTTCCCAGGTGTAAATCAGGATGGACTTTCTTGAAGAGGATGTTGTTCTCCCGGTTGATTTCCCATTGCTGGTAATTTAGAATAAGCGGTCATCCATGCGCATGCGTGAACACAGGAGTGGCTGGGAATCTTTTGGGTCGGGGAGGTACCTCATGGACATCTGCTTTCAGGATGAGCTGTTCCGACTTCTCAGACCCATTTGTCTCCCCATATCTGAATGTAGATCTTCTCTAGAAGCTCTTATTTTCTGACACTATCTCCAGCGGGGCGCAGTGAAGCAGTGGGGGTGGAGTGGAGAAGATCGGGGGATGGGGTCTGAGAGGGCGTTTGAAGTGCGGGCTTCATGGGTGAGGGGAGTGGAAAGACCCTGCTACTGTCATGGTAGCTGTCAATCCCCCACTCCCTCCCCCTTGTCATCTGTTTCTCACCCTGGCAACAGCCTCCAGACTGATCTCCCCACTGCCCTCTCCCCACTTCCACCTGGCCTCCCCGCTGCTCACACGATAAAGTCTAAGCTCTATTCACTGCCGCCCCTCACGCTTGCCCTATCGTTTTGTTGCAACAGACTACTCACCATTCTGCCAAACCTGCCCTCCGTGCTTTCCCTGCCTGTCTGCAAGGCCACCTCCCTCCCTCCTCCAGCCATGCGGGCCTCCTTTCAGTCCTTGGACCCAGCAAGCACTGGCCACCTCTGCCCCTGCTGTCCCTCTGCCTGAAGCCCATTCTGGCTAACTAGCCCCCTTCCCCAACCCTACCTTGACCTGGTGCACTCCCACCTTCCCCTGATGCTTAGCTTAACTTCCAGGTCTGCTCCCTAGGCACCTGCCGCCCTTTCCTCTCACCTGCTTTTCTCCTCCACAGGACCTCAAACAGAGCATAGAAATTATCAGGACTCTCTCCTCCACGCGATGATGAACTGCTTGAGGGCAGGCCCATTCCTCATTCACTGTGGGCCGCTCGTGTCTAACATTTAGTAAGTGATTAAGAAAACATTTGTTGAGTCGAAATCATCTTTCTTACTGGCCTGAGAGCTTCTCCAAGGCAGGACCTGTCTCTGCATCACCAGGATGACTGGTGAAGTACTGGCCTCACAGGCTGCCCACAAATGCTTAGTCAATTGAATTTCAATGACGCTGTTATTGGGGGAAGTGATCAATAGTGTTTCTATCTCTAAACATCCCCCGCTTGTAAAAAAAAAGAAAACTCCCAGGCTGTCTTGGTTACCAACCATTCTTGCGTTTCAAAGATGAAAAGCAATTTGCCACAAGCAGAGAATGACAAATACTCAGGATGAGAGAGGAAGAAGGGAGGGAAACAATTATGGGAGGGAGAGGGAGGGGTGGGTGCCATCGACCCCATCTCCTGAGCTTTCCTTCTGTGAGTGAAGAAAGCAGAAGGTTATTCTCAGGAAATCCCATTTTCTTTTTAAGGGACCAGGAAAGTGTTGTATCCTTCTTTCACTGTTAGGCATCAGAGAGTCTGTGAGCATGAAGCACCTCGTTTACATTGGAGGTGCTGGCTCAGGGTGCAGGGACCTTGGGAGCCACCTGAGGGAAACTCCTGCATTATTCAGAATATACGGTTTAACAATATTTCCACAAGTATTCAATATCTCCCCCAACTCTGGGCTTTCAGCAATTAAAAATGAAATTATGTCGGTCACTGAACCATATTTGTTAAGCACTGCCCAGTTCCTACTCTCCTTATATTTAAATTTTATTGGGAGGAGACATTAAACACACACACATGTAATGTAAACAAGAAAATACCAGAGTGTTCTCTGCAGAGAATTAACTCTCGGCAGGTCAGGGAAGGCTTCCTGGAGGAGGCAACTTTTGAGCTGAGGCCAGCCACATAAGCTGGGGAGGGGCACTCCAGGCCTAGGGCACAGCAAGTCTGTGATCAGAGCAAGCTTGCTGGCTCCAAGGTCCGAAGAGAGAGGGAAGGAGGGAGAGGACCACCTGAGGTGAGTGGGTCCCAGAGGCGGCGGGTGGCAGATATTTTCTCCTCAGTTCTGTGACTCATAGAAAATGGGGCTTGGCAAAAAGAGAATGGACTCGGGATATGGGTTCTAGGTTGGCTCTACCGCCAAATTCCCATGGTACAGGCCTGGGGCAGGCGGTCTCGGTCTCTCTTTGGTTCTTGGCTCCACTTTGCAGGGGCACCTCTGACCATCCCAGCCCTGAAAAGGCAGGCCGTTGGCATGCATGTTTTCTGTGGTACAGATGGAAACAAGAGAAACGTCACCTGCTCCGTCCATACGAATTTGCCTGAAGGAACCCTGCATACTTCCGTGACGAGTTGCACTTTCCTGGGCATCTGGGCGGGGCCCCCTTTTAAGATGAAAACTGTTCCTCCACCGTGATGACTCTTGCTTGCTGGCTTTCCTCACGCCAACAGCTGGTCTACAGCTGGCCAGCTGCTGGCCTGGATTCGGGGCTGATGTGGTGGCTGGATTGACAGGCAGTTCCGTGGCAGCCATGGGGGTTCCAGCCTCCTGAGCAACGGGCCATGGCCTAGCACCTTCCTCCCTCCTGACTCAGCATGACCGGAGTGTGGATTTTGGCGGGTGAAGGCCACGCACCAAACTCGTGTGTGGGAACCAGGGACCACCCGGCCCTGAGCCATTGGCTTGCCACGTTTCAGGGTGGGTTATTTTCCTGTGCGGGCTTGTTTTTCCTGGCACTGAGAAGGCCACGTGCTTCAGGGCAGTGAGTTGAGGAACGTCTGTGGGCTCTATTTACACAGTGAGGGGAGAGAGAGACACTTTTTTTTGTGTCAACAGAAGGATGCTTGGGAACAGGACCGTTTATAACCCGTTAAACTGCCTGTCCCCACAGATGCCGGGGCCCCTCCTGTGTGTGGATAATGTTTACAATATGTGGAGCGCTACGGGCGGGACTGGCAGCGCGCGCTGGCCAAGCACTTCTGTTCTGAATAAACCTCTACGGCAGTGCCGGCTAATTCATACCAGGGAGAGGCTTGCACCCCTCGGTGACCAGAAAATCCTGGGACCCCCAGGAAGTGGGGAGGGTCCCGAAGGTCCTTAGCTCGTGATCCCCTTTAAAGAGTCACCTCCTACCACCACGTGTGTCCAGTCTGAGCACAGAACACCTCCAGGGACCAGGAAGTCACTGCCCACAAACTCGGCTATTCTTTGTGGGATTGCTCAGCTTATCGAAAGTTCTTAGAGCAAAGTCTGCCCTCTAGATACACGTTCAGCCTAGGGCCCTTTGGGGCCAGATAAGGTGCAATCCCCTCTCCCATGAGCGTGCTGAGAGGAGATAGTTCTCTCCATCGGGGGATCTGGGTTGAACTGCCTGAGTCCCTTCTGCTCCTATGACCTGGTTCTGACCCTCCTCACCGTGTGTCCAAGCCCCATTTCCTTCCCTGGAAATGTGGCTCCCAGGTGCTCACTGAGCAGCCCAGAGAGGGGCCGGGAGAGGCCTCGCATCCTCTGAGAGGCAGGTAGGCCCCTCTACCAAGTGAGGAAGGTGGTGGGCTCCAGGGCCGCTGCGGCCACATGCTGGGGCTCCACTGGGGTCACTCCCCCCCTCCTGCCCTCAGGCTGCTGAGCATCCACTCTGGCAGCCACATGGGGCCCCGGAACGGGCGCTCCGTGGGCCTCAGGGTAGATGGTCGAGGAAGGCCCGTCTGCCGGCCAGCAGCTCACCCTCCCCCTGTTCTTCATCTCCCCTTCATCCCCCCTTGTGTGGGAAATGCAAGTTCTAAACCAGGTCAGTAAGATGTTCATAACAGCGAGAAGCTCTCATCCGAGTATGCGCCTCAGGCTTACGCTCTAAGGCTCCGTCCGGCAGCCGGGGAAGCGGGGCACAGCAGGGCTTACTTCCCCCAGCGCAGCTGAGGAGACTGAGGCTCAGGGGGGTGACCTGACGTGGCCACCCCGCAGGGCGATGGCCACACTACCCGGGAAGAGAACCCATGGTTTTGGAGGCCAAATCAAATAAATGCCTTTCTCTGCCCTCAAACAGCTCGGCCTAGCAGGGGAGCTAGGATGTGCTCACGAGGAGACACCCGAAGACTTGGGCATGGGCTGGGGGACTGAGGCCTCGGGTCATGCCGCTTCCTCTCTCCATGCAGTACCCTCTAGTTCACCGAGCAGTGGTCTAGGGAAAGGGCTGGCTGTTGTGGTCCCTCCTGCTGCAGTGTTCTGGCTCAGAGACCGGGGCTGAGCTGAGCGAGGATAACGGCAGGGGCCTGCTCTGCCACTCTCCTCAGTGCCCGGAAGCCTGAGGGCATGAAGACTGGATGCCTTCCCAGAAAACACAGCTCACTGTCTGCCTGGCCTGTGCTTGAGCCCGGGCCAGCTCTGTGCCATGGCAGGATCCGCAGCGAGCTGCCCCGCTCCCGGAGCTCAGGGAGGAGAACAGGCTCCCAGGCCTGGGAGAGCCCCGCTGTGGGATGGGGACCCCAGGCCCACCTCTCCAGCCCTGCTCTGTAGGAGAAGCACCAGTGGCAGCTGGGTCTCCAAGCCAGACCTCTTGGGCCGTCCCCAGGAACCGGGGATCCCGAAGGCTGCATGTGGCCGCATTCAGAGCCGGAGGCCAGCCTCTGGAGAGCTCAAAGGAAGGACTTTGTTTTCAGGGAAGAAGACAGGGCAGGGGTCGCCTCCATCTCCTCTCCAGCCCGTCTCTGCCAGGGCAGGGGGCACACGGTTGACAGGGCTGCAGTCACTCCCTGCCACCCCCGCCCCTCAGACTTTGAGCTCACGGGCTCAGCGCAACTTGTGTGCGGTTGACCCAGAGGAGACTTTCTGTGCCCTAGATCTGACCGCAGTGAGCAGAAAGCCTTTTTCTCCTGGGAGCAGTGGGACGGGCCTGCTGATGGAAGGGGAGGCTGACTCCGAGATGTGCCGGTTTGCAAACACAGGATGATCCTGCAGGAAAGGGGTGGGTTTAATCAGGCTACCCCTGGGCACAAAGGTTCTTGTGACTAAGGGGCAAAGAAAAGAACCAGTTCTGTTTTCAAGATGGTGTGATATTTGCGTGAGGGGTCAGGGTGGAGGGGGCTGGGCAGTGGGCGAGGAGGTGGCCACGTCTCCCTCTTTGAGGTTGGTGCACTGACAAAAGCCAATGAAAGGGAGAATGAAAAGACCCGGTTTCTAGTTCCGGCTCTGCCAAAGACTGCCAGAGCCTGGCTCAATGTTCTCATCTGTGAAATGGGGTGTTAAAAATGTGCCCCCTGAAAAAGCACCAAGTTGTGGGAATCGGATGTGAAGAGGCTTTTTCAACCACGAGGGGCTGTAGAATGGGACTGACATTGCCGTCATCTGACAGGCCTGGTGAAGGCACCCCACCTTTTGGGGGGGAGGGGCAGACGAATGGGATCTCACATCTTTCCTTCCCCACTAGGAGGAGCACTTGGCACTTCCAGAGACTGGATTGTCTGTGTGTCTGGAAGAGGGGGTGGAGGGGCAGAGTCTGCCCAGCTCCCGCCGCCTCCCGCCCGCACCCTCCCTGCAAGGCTTCCCTTAGGGCAAACGTCCCAGCCGAGCCGGACTTTCCATCTCTCAGAGACCTGGGAGGAGGCCTGGCTGCCAGGAAGCCTGGGGCTGCCAGGCACCGCCCAGCTGCAGTGTGACCCCCCAGGCCCAGAAAAACTCTCCAAACCTTGGACCTCAGCGGACATCCCGCAACTCAGAGGGGTGGCGGCAGGACCTGCCAAGGGGGGCTGAGGGTGTGTGGGGTGCCTCTGAGGTTGAGACAGGAAGAGCCATGTTGTATCCTACTCTGGAGTCAGAAGGCTTTGTGATGTACTGCCAGTGTTAACAGAAGTAGCTGGGCAGCCTTCAGAAATGCTTTTCACCCCCAGATGCTGCCATAGGGCCGTGCAGTTATCCTAGATTTATTAATTAATAAAAAAATGGCCACTTGGTGAAGAGTGTTTACCATGTGCTGGGCACTTGCTAAGCTTATGACCTACTTGAATCCTTCACCAACTCAATGAGACAAGATTATCATTGTGTGCTTTTCATAGGTGAGGAAACTGAGGCTCAGGGGCAAGGGTCACTTGCTCAGGGTCACATAAATACTAATTGCTGGAGGCTGGATTCAAACCCAGGTGGGTCTGACTGATTCCAGACCCTTGCAGATCACCTGGTACCTGGCAGGTACCCAGTAAAGATATGTTGAATGGAGCCTGATGCATTTTGGGGGGTCTGATTCTCTCCCATTATAGTCTGATGAAATGACATAGAATATGTAAAAGTACTTATCTCAGCGACAAGCATACAGTAGGTCCACATAAATCTAAAGGCGAGGCCCAGCTTTCCTCCTTTCTACATGCGGTATCTGCCCTCATGAATAATATTTTCAGAGAACACAGCCTCCCCTTTGGGTCCCTGCCCAGGCAAAGCTGTTAAAAGTCCCCATCAGACCTCGCCTAAGGGAGTGAGGGGCCTTGGGGGTGGGGTGGGGGGAGGAAAAGGAAGAGGCTGTGATCGTCTTCTCTTTGAGCCCCAGATGCCGGGAGTCTGGGAGTGAGGAGGAAAGACACCTGCTTTCTTTGCTGACGCTACTGAGGGAACACTTCTCTCCACCTCAGTGGAGGTTGATGTAGAGGCTTCTGGACCTAGAAGCTTGGCCTTCTCGGAGCTCTGTGAGGCTGAGTCATGCTGTCTGGCCCAGGTGTGTGAGAAGCGCTGATTGTGTCCTGCAGTGAAAGATGCTGGGCAGGGGGCGCCTTGTGAGAGGGGAAGGGGCCTGCGGCGGGACAGGTAGGCAGACTCCAGGTCCTCCGGTCCCCATGCGGAGCCAAGGTGCACTCGGCTGCCTCCTCATTCCTCCTGCCTCTGACTCTCCTGGAGGTGGTCAAGATAGAACTGTCCCATATTTCCATCCATTTAACCCTCTCTGGCTGGGTCTCCTCCGACCCACACTGACACGGTATCAGAGTCCAGGCAGAAAACATAACCCATTCCAGAAATAAAGCCATTGGAAGAGATGAAAGGGCAGATTTGGGTGAAAAACAGCCTTGAGGGTAGCAGCCACGGGAAAATGGCACCGTTCCTGCTGAAAGGTCGGAGAAGAGGTAGTGTTTCCAGAACTCAGAGAGAACTGGAACCCTGGCAGAGGTTCCCTGGCAGGAATTGGGACCCAGAGGTGATCAGCCAGATAAAGGGAGAGGGGGAGAAAGACTCTGGTTTCTACCCTCCTCCTCCCCGCCCCCAGTCTCGTGGCTGGTTGGGACTTGGGTAAAGGTAGCCTGCAGGGGCCAGTCCCCTGTGAGAGAGAGCGGGGGAGCATGGAGGGGAGGGCAGACAAGCAAATGACCTGCCTAATCTCCTGCTAGTCAGGCCTTTGGAAAAGAACGCATCTTTACAACGGGTGATCAGGAGGGTTGGCCCTGGAAAGTAAACGTGGAAACTCTGGAAATAGTCCCAGATCCTCTGTTGGTTACCAGGATTAGTGGTGATGCCCAAGCATTATCCCTGCTGGGAGTGTGTGTGAGAAAGATGTTTCCTTACATTTTTCAAAGGATAGGGGAACCCCCCAGAAGCTTTTAATGAAGCACCAGGTTTCATGTTAGACTATAATACCAGTCTTCAGGGGCAGAAAGCTCTATGGCAGGCAGTAAGACAGACCAACATGCCTATTAGGAGAGGGTACTAGACTCAGGATGAGGAGAGCTGAGGGTAAGACCCAGCTCAGCCGAGTCACTTACCATCTTTGAACCTCAGTACTGGTCTTTCAGATGGGGACTGCATTTTTCAGAGTTCTGTAGAAGTGAGGGACAACATGTGCGTGCGCGGGTTTGTAGACTATAGAGCGCTTGGGTGGAAAGGCCTGTGCCTGGAACACACACCATCACAGGAGAGTTGCTCAGCCTGCTTTTGGAGTTGATGTGTCCCCTTGGAGTGGGCACCTGATCCCCTTGTCTTATAGTCATAGAGTCAAAAAGACAATTGCAGTCAGCTTGTCCAAACTCTCTCCTAGAGGAGGAATCTATTCTCCAAAGTTTTTGAAGATGATCCTTTCCATTTTTTCTCCTCTCTGTCTTTCTCCTTCCCCCTTTCCATCTCTCTTTCCTTCCCTGCTTTTTTTCCCTCCCTCCTCCTTCCTCTCTTCCACAAATATTTGGAGCATTTACTCTTTGGCAGGCACTGCGCTGGTTTCTGGTCCTGCAGCAGGAATGGAGACACATAGGGACCCTCACAGAGCTTACAGTCTAGCACTTGAAAAGTCTCTGCAAACAATTTTGTTGAAGACATCCAGTAACAGGGGGCTCATTACCTTGGAGGACAGCCTATTTTGTGGGTTCATTTTCCCTATTTAAACAGAATTCTGCCTCTGTAGAATGCTTGTTCTGACCTCTGGAGCTACACAGAGCAAGTCTAACCCCATTTCCTGTGTCACTGCCCGTGAAATGTGGGAAAATAAACAAGAAATGCTCAGAAAATATTCTCACTCTCCAGTTTCCACTTGTGAAGGGGAAGCTGATGCTCCGTGAAGTTAAATTCCTCAAGGGAGTGAGGTCAGAACCAGGGTGGGCTATCATCTGGGTGCTTGGGCCCTGTTCCCAGGCCACCTGGGGCAGAGGGAAGCTGTGCGGTGGAGACTCACAGAGAAACGCAGGCAAAAGCGTGCAGGTGGCGAGGGAGGTGGGCCCGAGTGAAGCAAGGGGGTCAGTCAGTGTGGAGTGTGGGGTGTATGTGAGGCATGCTCTGGCCATCTGCCCAGGACAAGCCTGAGCTCCCGGGTTTCTGGGCTGATTCACAGCTTCCTCCCTCCCCAAAGGAATCCCCTTTATAGCTCTCCAGGCCTGACCCCAGCGTCCCTGTGAATGTTGTCTGACAGCTGCACGGAGTGAGCCGTGGCTCCTGCGCCGGGTGCCAGCTGGACGTGCTCGGCGGCCAGGGCCCTGGGAGCCACCGCTTGGGATGTCAGAGGAGCGCTGAAGCCGCCCTTCCGTCAGCAGGAAGCCCAGCCGCAAACACTTGGACAGGAAGCCCGGGCGCTGGCCAGCTGAGCGAGCTCTGGTTTCTCCTGCGTCCCAGGCTTTGGCCCAGCGCGGAGGGAGGCCAGCCAGGTGCCTCGGGCAGGCAGCACTGACAGAGCTGCAGACTCCGCCTCAGGCCCAGGGATGTGGGTTCAAGGGTGTGAGCGGAAGAGCATCATCGAAGCCGGGCCAGAAGAGGTGCTTCCTAGAGGAAGGGTGAGGGAGCGGGGAACATAGTGTCTAGCAGAGCTGGGCCAGCTGGCTGAGGATCTGCAAAGACCTTTTTGTGATAGTTCCAGACAAAACATGTTCCCTTGGGTTCAGACCTCCAGCATAAACTCAGACCAGCTCCAACCTCCAGGCTGCCTCCACCTCCGGGAAACACAGGACCGTGTCTTGGGGTGGGATGTCCACACATTCCCAGCTTGAAAGTGACTCCTTGCAGGGAAGGACTCTTTCATAACCTACCAAGCTGCATTCTGAGTGAATTAATAAAAAATTGAGTGTGCTCAGCCGGGGACAAAGGCAATTGTGCATTCAGGGCTGACAGTTTTGCTTCTAAGTGCTACGTGTGATGATCTCCAAGGTAGTCTGTTGGTGCATACAACCACCCGAAGGACCCCCAGGATTTGTCGAGTGCTTAAATTTTTCACAAGTCACTCAGGGATTTTTTTCCCTCTACATTTGCCTCTCCTCACCTGATAATCCAGTAAGAGATGTCTGGTATCTGGGGACCAGGAGGTAAGTAGATGAGCTTAAAGTCCCTCAGCTCAGCAGTGGCGGAGCCAGAAGCACTGCCGTGACTTCTGATGCTCCAGAAAGAGAATTTGGATGATTACTTTCCAAGTGCCCTAGCATCTCCTACCCTATCCTGGACTGTGTGCATTCAAGCACAGGCACACGGAGAGGGATGTGCTCTGGGCTGGAGTCTGCTGCTAATATCCCTTTGTCAGAGACCATTTTGAAAACCTCCTCCTGGGTGAATCCTGACTGTGGCTTTAGTCACTCTCCTCGGCATCCCCACAGCTCTTTATTTGTGCCATTTTAATAATCTAGATTTTATCATAGTCAGTGGCCTCTGTGATTCTGATTCTAGACCACGGGTTGGCAACTTTTTATGTAAAGGGCTAGAGAGTAAACACTTTAAGTCTGTGGGTCATTTGGTCTCCATTATAACTGCTCAGCTTTGCAGTTGCAGGTGCAGAAGCAGCCATAGACATGTCAACAAATAGGGTGGCTGTGTTCCAATAAAACTTTATTCACAAAAACAGGCAGTGGGCCGTGGTGCCCAGGCTGTAGTTGGCTGACCTCTGCTTTAGAACTCCTTGAAGACAAAGATTCCTTTGTTCATATACAACCACAAACACTCTTCCCACCCCCAGTACCCACATTGCGTTGACTCTATTTATACTTTGTGCTTAATAGGAATTCAATGTTAATTCAATGAATGAATACATGAATGAGTGAGTTTGCAAGTGAAACCATTACAGAACTGGTTAGATTTCAGTTCAGATCTTCATCTGGAAACAATATGATATCATTGAG
Source organism: Mesoplodon bidens (assembly GCF_964165515.1). Lineage (NCBI taxonomy): Eukaryota > Metazoa > Chordata > Mammalia > Artiodactyla > Ziphiidae > Mesoplodon > Mesoplodon bidens. Next base: position 109,013,150 of record NC_138161.1, on the reverse strand, counting down.
TCTAAGCTCATTGGGGGGAGTTTGAAGGCCTGGTTTAAACACCAATTCTGCTACTTTCTAGCTTTGAAAACTTAGGCATGTAAATTATTCTTTCTCAGTCTTAGTTCTCAGCTTGCCTATATGAGATATAGGGTGATAACTACCTCAAAGTGTTGTTGTGGGATAAATAGAGAATGAATGGAAAGCTGGGGGCCCAGCTTTGTGTGGGGGGCACACAATAAGCACAGAAACATGGTGGCGATTGCTCCTGGAAGGAAGTAGTTTTACTGCTGGAAGCCACTTTGTGCTCAGGGTCAGCTTCCAGATTGGGCCTCAGCATCCTCCTCTGACACATGGAGAGGATATTGTGAGAATAAGTGGAAAGATACCCCTCAGTAGGTCATGTAGACCCAGGCAGTTTTTTTTTTTTCTTTTTCTGGTGTTCTTTATTTCTTCTTGTGGATTTAAGTTACTGCCCATTGGCCTTTCATTTCAGGACCCAGGCAGTTTTGCAGAAGTCTCCCATGTGGCTCTCCATAAGCATCCCAAACTCACTGTCCAAAACAGACCTCATCTCTACCTGCCACCTTCCAAGCCACTGTTCCTTCTCCACCTCTCCTGATGCCAAGTGAGAAATCTGAAGGTCATCTGCAGGTGAGGCTTGCTTCCTCCTAGCCCAAGACCAGCAACCACCAAAGCAGCCACCATCCCCTCCTCCCCATGCCCCTGCCTCGTCACGGTCTTACATCTTGCAGTTGCAGTAGCTGCTTTCAGTGGCTCCCAACTCCATCCATTCAACCACTATGCTATTAGGTCTATGCTTCAAAATACACATCTGGCCTTGTCCTGCCCAGCTTCTAAAATCTTCAGTGTCTCCCCATTCATAGTAGGCCAAAGTCCAGTTCCTTAGCCAGAACTGTTCTCCACTGGTCTCTGTCGGTCTCTGCAGCCTCATCCCTTAGCATCCTTTGCTTGCCACCTGTGCATTCTCCTCTCTTGCATTTTTTATGTAGTTACCTTCTCCTTCCTCCTGACACCCCAGAATTCCCATCCTCTCCAAGATGTCACAAATCAGTCATTAAATAGCATCTTGTGGCCCTGGAGTTTTTTTTTTTTTTTTTTTTTTTTTTTGCGGTAGGCGGGCCTCTCACTGTTGTGGCCTCTCCCCTTGCAGAGCACAGGCTCCGGATGCGCAGGCTCAGCAGCCATGGCTCACGGGCCCAGCCGCTCCGCGGCACGTGGGATCTTCCCAGACCGGGGCACGAACCCGTGTCCCCTGCATCGGCAGGCGGACTCTCAACCACTGCGCCACCAGGGAAGCCCGGCCCTGGAGTTTTTAAACACAGTTTTTAAAGGTATTTCACTCAGTTCTAGTTTGGAACTTAGCTCTGGGAAAATCTGTGCCAATGGTATATTAAAAATATATATATATATATTTTTCAACTATAAGGGAACTTATATATCAGGTGCTTTCTGTCTAGAAGCTTCCCTGTAACATCCAGAAAAGAAATGTGCTGGCATTGGGCTTATGGATCAACTCTCTAACAGTAAACATGAGGCTTCCAGTCCAGTAGAATAATGGTGTGGCCAGTGTGGATTCCATTTGACTAAATTGCTCCTCCAGAGTTCCTCTGGAGTCACAGAGCAGAGGTCTCCTCCTGGCAGCAGAACCTTCAGTAGAACCTGTCACTGTGACCACTCATTAATCCAACATGACCAGCAGCTGGTACTTGGCTTCCTACAGCTTCAAAGCCTGGCAAGTTTGGAATGAAGGATGAGGCCTCCAGGCTACAGGAATTGGAAGGGTGAAAAATCACATGGGCGTTCTCCTTGCCCTCTGCTGATGGGTGATAGCAAGTCTCCTTGTCCTTGGAAAGAGCTCCAAGTGCAGACACCTAGGGCCAGTTCAAATTGGCCCTCTCTGGGGGCTCCCCTGGTGGCGCAGTGGTTGAGAGTCCGCCTGCCGGTGCAGGGGACATGGGTTTGTGCCCCAGTCTGGTAAGATCCCACAGGCCGTGGAGCGGCTGGGCCCGTGAGCCATGGCTGCTGAGCCTGCGCGTCTGGAGCCTGTGCTCCTCAACGGGAGAGGCCACAGCAGTGAGAGGCCCGAGTACCACAGAAAAAAAAAGTAAACAAAAAAACCCAAATTGGTCCTCTCTAGCCCTCTAACCTCAACCCCATCTCTGGTCTCACCTGTTGTCCACTCAGGGCTTATTGAAATCCTCCTGCCTCTCTTGCTCCCTTGAGAACAGGGAACCAGGGCACAGTACCCCACACAGTGTTGATGGGACTTTCATCCCCACCTGTTTGCACACCAGAGTTAAGTAGCCTGGTGGTCTTTCCAGAGCCACAAATAATTTTTCTTTTAAGGAGCAGTGTATAAAGGTGTAATTCTTCTCAGATATTAGCCGGGCTGAAAACTTGGGTGAATGCAATGAGATGTTTTTCTTAAAACTAAGAAAAAGACATTTGCTTTTGCTTAAAATCTGCTCTTACTAACCTCTTTGATGTAAAATTCCCTTTTGGTTTAGAAGTAGTGAAGTGTAATGGACAGAGAATGACATGGAAGAATTTCCCTTAATCAGCTCATCTCTATCGTATAAAATGCTACTTTTTGATTCTAACTCACCTATACCCTACAGCTGTTAGGAAAAACATTGCTGGGTTGAATTTCTACAGTGCTTTGAATTGTTAGTAAGAAAGAACTGTGAGAGGCATATCTTGGTTTTAGAAACTTGAAATATTAAAACCTCAACTTATTAAACAAACAAACGGATGGATTTAGGCATGGTAAAATAATCTACAACATTGAAAAGATGAATATCATGATGCATTTAAAATGTGATTAGATTTATGAGGTTTAGCTTAACATTTTAAGTAAACCTTCTATGGCATACAGCAGTTATAGGACTTTTCAATATTGTGCTGATTAGAATTAGGTTTGGGTTTAAGGAAGGTAGAAGTTTGTTTTTCTCTCATGTAAAAGTTTAGGTGGGTGGTCTGGGGTTGATGTCACCTCCCTAGTATAAGAGATCCAGACTTATTCATTTATTCATTCATTTAATCAGTCAGTCAGTCAGCAAATATTTGTTTAGCACCAGTTAGGCACTGGCATTATAGAAGTAGGGGAAGGAAAAAAGAAGACAAACCAAAATCTCTGCCATCATGGACTTTACATTTTGTTGTTCTACTGGGCATGGCCTTGACCTCATGGTCCGAGATGGCAACTTCTCTGCATTCTGGGCAGCAGGCTGGAGGAAGGAATGAAGAAGGCAGAGTGCACCTATATAATCTCTTTGGAAAGGTTCTTAGAAGCCACAGGACTCTTTTCCCTACATTCCATGCATCGATTAGTCAGGTAGTCCCACCTAGCTGCAAGGGAAGTGGAAATGTAGTCTTAATTCCAGGTGACCACCATGTGCCCAGGTGAAAGTCTATTATTCAGGAAGATGGCGAGATGAATAATGGTGGGGGGCAGGGGACTATAGGTATCTCCCACAAACAAAACTTGTAATTAAAAAAATACATTTTATTTAATTTGATATATTCAAAATATTATTTTTCCAACATGCAACAAATGTAAAAATTATCATTTCCCATTCTTTTGTTTTGTCGCTAAGTCTTTGAAATCCAGTGTCTATTTTATACTTACATCACTTACATTCTCTCATTCACTCACCTCACATTTCAATTCAGATCAATACATTACAAGTGCTCAGCAGCCACACTGGACAATGCGGCCCTGGAGCCTGGCAACTTGAAGCGTGGTCCACGGCCAGCAGCAGATGGGCAACACTGGGAAACTTGTTAGAAATGCAGACTCTCAGGCCCCACCCCAGACCTACTAAATTAGAATCTAAGACCCCCAGGTGATTGGTGTGCATATCAAAGTATGACAGGCACTGTTCTATAATGCTTCCTCAGAGGACAGTTTCCATTAGAACCTAATAAAAAGTCTAGGGAAAAGAGAAGCTACCCCCAGTGAACTCTCTGGAATCAAGTGTGGAAACTTGTCAGATACCATCTTTCCTTTTCTTGATCCCATTAGACTGTTAATTAGACCTTCCAAGAAGGGGCAATTTTAAAGATGTTACATTTAAATAAATCAATTAATTTTGGTTAATTGACCAAGGGAGAGACTTTAAACACCAAACAACATAGAATTGTTGGGTTGTGAGTGGATTTAATTTTCAAGGCTGTCCTCCAATGCCAGGAGCACAGCTTTAAAATATATCAGATTTCTCTTAAACTTGTTGCCTGATTTTTTTTTTACAGCTTTATTGAGATACAATTCACATACCATACAATTCACTGATTTCAATTGCACAATTCAAGGTTTTTTGTATATTCACAGAGTTGTGCAACCATCACCAAAGTCAACTTCAGAACATTTTCATCACCCTTAAAAGAAATCCTATACCTCTTGGCAGTTACTCCCCATCTCCTGCTAGCTCTGGGCAACAAGTAGTTCAGTTTATATCACGATAGATCTGGCTAGTCTGAACATTTCATATAAAGGAAGGATACCATCTATGGTCTTTGGTGACTAGCTTCTCTCACTTAGCCTAGTGTTTTCAAGGTTCATCTGTATTGTAGATGTATGGGTACTTTATTCCTTTTTATGGCTGAATAATATTCCATGGTATGGATATATCACCTTTTGTTTATCCATTCACAAACTTGTAAAGCGTTAATACAAAAGCCAGCAAGAAGGGGGAAAACAGTAAGTAGGAACTCAAGGAAATAACAGCTCCTGCGAGCTTCAGAGTCACAAAGAATCAGAATGAAAAAGAACCTTAAAAATCACTCAGTCCTTTTTTTTTTCCATGTGGAAAACCCAAGACCCAGGGTAGGAAAGCCATCTGCCCAGGGTCCCTCAGCATCAGGGTTTGAGCTGGGATGAGGCCCAGCTTGTCCTGACTCCAAGTCCTGTGCTGTTCCCTGCTGCTACCCACATCCAGGGCCTCAGGGCTCCTCTCCAAGGTGGAAGCAGGGAGAGGCACAAGTTTTTTTTTTATCTCAGTCTTGGTCTCAATTTTAGAGAATCATTCTGAGTTCAGAGCCTCAAGGTGGGTTTAGAGCTACTTCTGGGGAGCTGTTTAGAAGCGTGGTAGTAGGGAGTTTGATATTCTGGACCTCTCTCCCCTGCACCTTCAGCCACGTCTCTTAATCATCAAAAAGAATGTATGAAAAACTCAGGAATTGAGTACATCACAGCTGGGATGGACCTCACGCCTTTTGCTCAGGCATGAGCCTGTGGTGCGGGGGGTGGAAGTCTGTTCCCTTTCAGCCTCCATCAGGGGGGGCAGGGCCCTGGCTTTCACCTATTTTGGGATTCTTCTAAATTGGGAAGACAGTTTGCATACTGGGTAGTCAAAAACAACAGGTGTCCACGACAGTTATAAATCTAGTGTTCTCAAGCGAGGAATAAACGGGAAGCCCTGTCCCAGCAAACAATGCCAGTCTTGGGCACTGACTCAGGGGGCAGCAGGTAGGTATTTGCAAAAAGACTGAGAAACATTCCGAGAGCCTGTGTCCCCTTCTGACTGCCTCTCAGAGAAACAGAGGCAAGTTGAGTGGAGGACCAGGGTCCAGTGGAGGATGAGTCCATGGCGGGCCGAGGCTCTAGTTCGTGTGAGAAACAGCGGAAGTAACAGGGGCCGTTTAACCCTGAGAAGAGCCAGGCTGTGGAGAGCTAGGAGAGTGTATTCTCCTGTCTTAGAATATTGGAGCTGTCAAGGGGGTGAGGTAGTCCAGGGGGCATGGCTAGAATTGAGAAGCAGGAAATTATAAGGAGGCAGATTTCAGTTTGATATGAAGATGTTTCTAGCAACCAGAGGTGCCCACCAAGTAACTAGAGTGATTCCAAAGGTGGGGACCTGTCCTCCCCTGGAAGTCTTCAAGCCAGGACATAGGAGGTCAGTTGGTTAGCCTCTAAGACTGTACTGTCCAACACAGGAGCCACTAGCCACATGTGGCTTTTGAGCACATATAGAAATGATGATCTTTTGGATATATTGGCCCAGCCCAGAAAGCTGCCCCCTGCAGGCACAGGTTCTTCTCCCAAAGTTACCCATTAGATGAAATGGGGAGAAGGGAGGTGAGGGTGTGTTTCTCCCGTTGCTAGCAATGCCCAGTCAGGGGGTGTGTGGGGATAGAGGTTAGGTTCACCTGGGCTTACACCTCCAGTGTAAGCCAGTGTCCAGCGTGCTGAGATGGAGAGAGACAGGGGGTTACGGATTAGACACCTGGTGGACCAGCCTGTGTAAGCTGCGTCTCCCCACCGGTGCTAGCAATGCCCACATAGGCATGAACCATGACCGTGCACAGAAAGGCACATCGCCTTGCTGAGGGCATGCTCCGTGCTCAGTGCAGAGCAGCTATTGTCTGAGTCCTTGATCCCACACTCGGTGTATCTCCTATGACATCAAGCACTGGTTTTCGGGGCTGGGATTTTGCCTGTCTCTTTACCAACTGGTGGTGTGTCTGAATTCTAGAATTGTGGGATTTCAGAGCCGTTAGAGCTCCCAGATACCATCTGGGCGTGTTGCAGATGAGGTAAGTGGTCTGTAAGAGGGGAAATGAGGCGGCAGTGAGGAAGAGGGCTGTGTGGGTGTTGTCCGGGACACGTGTAGCTTCTCCACCCCACCCCCACCCTGTCACCACCGCTTCCTAGACCTAGTAATTCAGGAAGGCAGTCTGTCTGACCAAACGGCAGGAAGTCCACGGCCCACTCCCATCCCGCTGGGGGCTGGTTCTATTCTTGGGCCATCAGGGACCACACGCCCTTCGGGCATGTGATACGAGCCCAGACTGCTCACTTTAGCTCTAGAATCTGCCACATTCAGTCTCTTTCTTAGTTGTTTATGTTTTCCTTGCATTTTATATCTCCATGACAACCACAGGTCCTCTCAGGTTCTAACAGAGATCTTCCTGACCCAGCATCTGGGTAGAGATAAGGAGATGTTTTTGCGATTTGTTTTTTTCATACTTTTTCCCATTTACTTTATTGCTCATTAAGTGCAACATTTTAAGTTTAATATATTAATGCAAATCTATTTCAAACTCCAAGTATGTGATAAGAAAAGAACTTATTTTTCTGAAAATACCTTTAAAAACAAATCATCCGGGACTTCCCTGGTGGTGCAGTGGTTAAGAATCCGCCTGCCAATGCAGGGGACGTGGGTTTGAGCCCTGGCCCGGGAAGATCCCACATCCCGCGGAGCAACTAAGCCCGTGCGCCACAACTACTGGGGCTGTGCTCTAGAGCCTGCTCGCCACAACTACTGAGCCCACGTGCCGCAACTACTGAAGCCCACAGGCCTAAAAGCCCGAGCTCCACAATAAGAGAAACCACTGCAATGAGAAGCCCATGCACCGCAAGGAAGAGTAGCCCCCGCTCGATGCAACTAGAGAAAGCCCATGTGCAGCAACAAAGACCCAATGCGACCCAACAAATAAATAAATAAATACAAATAAAAAATCAATCAATCAATCAAACCAAGTCAAATCCAATCCGTTCCTCCTAAAATAAAAAAAAAAAGCAAATCATCGTGATGTAGTCAATGGAGTATATGTTACAAAATCAATTTTTATCATAACATAAATTTATTTGAGCCCAGGTTTCACTAGCTGTGAACCAGAGGTGTGATACACTTACTTGATTGGATCCATGTCTCTGTATACTGGCATTTCTCTCATATCTTTTTTGTATATGCAAAATGCATTATAATCGCTGATTCTAGATAAATCTGTTTCTTGGAGAGTAATAGACCTGACAAGAAGATGGTTTTCATATGAAGAGAAGTACAGGCAGATGAGGCTGAGTTTGCTCCGAGTTCATGTTCACAGCACAGCTTCAGAGCAGCTTCAGAGCTGGAGCCAGATTCCTGAGTTCTTGCCTCAGCTGTGCTGCCGTTGAGCTGGAGATCTCAGGCAAGGCCCTCCCTCTCAGCTACCCTTCTCCACCCCTAGGGATGAGCTGAGCTGAGGGAGCCACGCCACTAATGATGGCCCTGAGATTACAGGAGGGGCTCCTGCCCAGGTGCCCGGTGCTGTGGTGAGTTGCCTGGGAGGCTCAGACCGCAGCATCGGCGCAGGTCACCCCCATCATGTGCGGGGAGTGTGCTATTAAACAGGCCTCCCGCTGCTGACCGTCCCAACCTCTGTCCTGTAGTGCAGTTGGGTGAGATCTCTCCCAGATGGTGAGCTTCCGACACTTTTTAGCAGGAAAAAAATTCGAATCGAATCACTCCAGGCTGGCCTTGCACATTGTCTTATTTGCTGATGAAACAGCCTTTCTTGGGCATAACCTTTTGAAACTTACCTCTTCAGAGGAGGCTCATCTTAAGGGGATAAGCTTTAGCACTGAAAATTCTCTTACCATCTTTGGTTGGCTGTTTATTCTTCATTCCAGGCCCTAAACTTCAGCCCTATTTGTGCTGTCTGAGTATTTTTTTTTTTTTTTTTTTTTTTTTTTTTTTTTTTTTTTTTTTTGCTGTACGCGGGCCTCTCACTACTGTGGCCTCTCCCGTTGCGGAGCACAGGCTCCGGACACACAGGCTCCGTGGCCATGGCTCGCGGGCCCAGCCGCCGCGCGGCATGTGGGATCTTCCGGGATAGGGGCACGAACCCGTGTCCCCTGCATCGGCAGGCGGACTCCCAACCACTGCGCCACCAGGGAAGCCCCTGTCTGAGTATTTGTGTTAAACAGTCAGCCTGGACTTCATCAGGATGACGGCATTTTAGGGAACCCAGTTGTAGGGCTAGTGTCTGGAATTTCAAAGAGTGGACGCTTTAAGCCTCTGACCTGTGCTCCAGAAGGGTGAAGGTTGGCCCTAAAAGCTGCCATCTTTACGGGGGTATTAAGCAAATGGGACTTTCTCCTAATGCAGCCAAAGGGGCCGGCAGCTCCAATTCAATTCAGAGAGAACTCAGGGCCCACCGGTGGCCCAGAGCTGCCTTCACCATCGCGAGTCTCCTGCTTTCTGCTGAGCGTCCGTGTGCTCCTAGGAGAGTATTTCTTGAGCACTGACTGTCGGCCCAGCTCTGTGCTGAGTGCTGTGGAGGGGCAGACCTAACACGAGTGTTACCACCTGAGTGCTGCTGGCTCCCTCCCAGCTTCCTCCAGAGGGTTCGGGCAGCCGGCTCTGACCTGTCCACCAGCAGAAGGGGGCCGGCCTTTGTGTTGCTACCACAATCCCGGTATCTGAAGCACCTGGACGAAGCTGACGTTTTACCTTTAGTCCGCCAGTTCCCCTCTAGGACCAGAACTTTATCCAAAACTCCACTCTTCTGAGCTGGGGCTCAGGCAGCTGGCTAATCTCTTGTCACCTTCTCGGATGCTCCCTGTGTCTTCAGCTGGGGTTCTACTCCAGTCTGGATCGTCACCAGCTCTCACCGCACGGCCCAGCTTAGATGCTGGGTATTGCCACTGTCCCATTGGCCCTGCAAACAGGCAAGACGGAAGCAGGCTCCTCAACCCGCTTCCATTTGTGTGACCCTGTCCGACAGGGAAGGGCTCCTCCTCTACTCAGCACCCAGCTAGAAACCTGACAATCAGCTTAGATCATTCCCTCCCCATCCCATCATCCAATTAAAGTTGATTCTCGCTCTCTCAAAGCTATTGATTTCTCTCCGTTCCCACCGTTACCAACCTTGGTTCAACCACCTGTGTCTGTCTTGCTCACCATTGCAGCTTCAGCTCCCGGCATAGGACCTGTCAAGTGGTTGCTCACAATATTTGTTGAATCAATGAGTGAAAGTGAGTGAGCCAGTGTAGACCAACCATGGTGATCTGTCTAGTCTCATCTCTCCCCTCACCCCTGGCACCCGTCCTGAACTCCTTTTGGCTCCCTGTCCATCCACCTCTTCCGGAAGCCTTCTCTTATCCTCCCGTGTGAATGAGTTGACTTCTCTGTGCTTCAGAGCACCGCACACCCAGCCCATTCCTATAGAGCACGTATCCCACGGCACTGGCATCGCCTGTTTCTGTATCAGTTGTTCTCACTTGACACTTAGTTCCGTGAAGCAGCATCTGTGTTTTACTAGTCATTGTATTCCCAGCACTCAGCACACGGGAGGTGCTCCTCACATATTTGTTGACTAAATGAAGATCTAGAAATTCCTGCTTCTCCACCTAACCCCTTGCCACTCTCGTGTCTCCCCCTCACCCCGTCCATCCGGGTTTTGGCACTGGTCACTCTGATGTGCGTCCAAGAACCTCGGGACCAGCTCCACTGGAAGTTTGTATCTGGGCACTGGCATCACCCATCCTGGTTCTTGCCCTGTATTGGGGTGCTTTGTTCAGTGTCCTGACCTGCACAGTCAGACGTGCTTTGCTCGTTCTGACCTCCCAGAGTCTATCCAGAGCTCGTGCCCTGTTCTGGCATTTTCTGACCGGGTCTCCTATAGTGTTTTGTGCTAGGCTGATCCCCTCACTGGGCTGTGGTGACATCTAGGCAGGGGTGACATCTAAGTCCAATCTGGGTGGGACCAGAAAGGTGGGACCACCCTCCCCCATCCCCACAGCGCCCAGAACAAGGGCTTGTTGGTGCATAGTAGGTTCCCAGGGAAGGGCAGATGGTTCCCTTGGATTGATCAGAAGCTGGAGGGACTCGAGGAGGAGCAGGGCTCTGGGAGTTAGGGTGACTGGAGGGAAGCCCCTAAGGTGAGGGAGGGCGAGGGGAAAAGGGGAGAGATTTGTCACCAAGAGTGTGGGTGGAGGAGGACATGTCCTGGCAGGAACAGCAGGGAAGCAGGAGATGGAGGGAGGGAGGGAGGGATGGAGGTGCAGAGCAGAGTTGCCGGCCTCAATGCCCTGTTAGACATGCCCCAGGCACCCGGGGGACAGCCAGCTGGCTGGGCCCCGTGCCCACACAGCTGTGACCATGGGAGCTGTCTGCACGTGCCTGTCCTCAGCCACAGGGGCCCTTGCTCTCCCCATGTGATGGAAAGGGCCTCACACCCTTTTTATTGACATAGGAATCAAGTCAGCAAAGTGCTTTATGTCTCCTCTAGAAAGGATGCGAAGCGAAGGTTAGTTATCTTCACTGCTACCAGCACCGCCATCCCCTCACTATTTCTCACATCTCTTTCCCTGGGTGTTCGCCTTTATTATCTCATTTTGATCATCACAACTGCCATTACTTACACTTCGTAGTTGAAGACACAGGGGTTCAGAGAGGTTGACGGACTCACCCCAGGTCACACAGCTAGCCTTGCGGGGTGGTGATGTGGACTAAGATACCTGCTCTGGAAACCCTCTTAGAGAGTGGTGGCTGGGGCACAGCCCAAGTCTGTGTGCGTGTGCACGTGTAAGTGTGCCTGTCCCGATTTTCTCCGTGTGCACCTGTGTCTCTCCATGCCTCTGCATGTCGAGGGGTGCGTGCATGGTTCAGGGTGTACCTTGGCAAGTGTTTATGTGTGGAACCGCGCAGGGGGCAGCCTCAGGGTCGCGGGCGCGTGTGAACGTGGCCTGGGCTCATACACGCGCATGCACGCAGGCACTCACCCCCTTCTCAGATGTCTTGGCTGAGGGTTTGACAACTGAAACCCAGCTGCGTTCTGGCCGGGAAACATCCGCTGTGGAAACCTAGGAGGAGCTGACAATCCCTAAAGAGGGGCTCCACATGCTGCCAGCAAGCGCTCCTGGCCCGCTGCCTAAGTCCCTGCAAATGCTCTTTAAATCTGTTTCTAATTTGGACTCTGCCTTCCCCTGTCCCCACCCAGCCCTCCCCACTCTCCCAACTTGCCTCAAACCAGTCGAATTATGCTGAATAATGGCTGTGGAGGGGGGAGAGTGCTAAAGGTCGCCAGTGGGCTGTTGGAGGGTGTAATAATGTCACATTTTAATTTACGCAGGGAATGGTGAGGGGATCAAAACCAATAAATTTGGGCTGTACTCGCAACTCCAGCCAACGGTAACTCCTGCAGGTCATGCCACTTCCAGGGAAGAAATCACTAACTGTCACACCCCACAGCCCACTGTGCTGGAGAAAACCCGTGTGTGTACGTACAGAGGCAAAACACAACATTTTCTGTTTGCAAGGGGACTTGGATTGGGGGATTTGCAGCATCAGCAAGAATCCCTCCAGTTGTCGGAGTATCACCCAGATGGTCTGGGTATTAAGATTCTAAAAATATGTCTTCCGTGTATTTTGCAGTCCTGTGAAATATTCAACACCAGGATGACCCAGATCCATGGGAAAGTGTATACAAAGTACAGCGAGAAGAGTCAGGAGCAGGGTTGTATGTATACACTGATGGCAGCTCTGAAAGCTTATGTACATGCGAGAAAGGTGGGGAGGGGGCTGCTGGGAGACATCTGTTGGAACTGTGTTTGTGTTGAGAGGTTGGGGATATCATTTGAGGTGCAGTTGTCTGAATCATTAATATGGACTTAAAGCATGAATTCTTTTGGAAGGCAGAGGGTTTGCTCTACTGACCCCTTATGCCCCCTTGCGGAACAATGGAGTCCAGAGATCTGGAAGTCTAGAGATGATTCTCACCTGTGCTGTGTGGCCAGGTAGCTGGGGAAGCCAGGAGCGAGAGGAAGCCATGCGTTGTCGGGTGTCTGGAGGCCTTTGCTGGGGAGGCTGTGGTCACGGTGATCTGGTGAGAGCCCCGCCTCTTCCCTCCAGCATCCTGAGAGTCTGCAACTGGCGTGTGCTCCAGGGGCTGCTGAGGGGGCCTGGCGTGCTGCCCATCCCTCAGCTGGCTCTGCAACTGCGGGAAGGTGGAATTTGCAGTCCTGGGGGCCACCACCGGGAAGCCGTGAGGCTGTCAAGACTCGGAGCACACGCTGCTCCATCTGGCTGGGAAGGAAGTGGGAGGGGGAGAAGCTGCTCTGGGCTGAACGACACCCTGAGGACTTGTGCTCCCCTTTCCCCGCCACACACCAGACAGAGGCCACCAGGATGCCTTGGGAAGAAAGAGGAGGATGGGGCCCACACGTCTGCCGTGCCCAGGGCCTGTCTCTGATTTCACCCCTCAAGGCACTTCCCTTTCATATCTTTTTCCTTTTTAAATGGTTGCCGCTTATTTAGCTGTCTGTGATGCTTAAGACTTCGCATGTGTCAAAAGCCTCATTTAATCCTCAGAACACACCTGCAAGGTAAGTGTGGCAGAGATGGCTAACCTTCAACCAGAAGCCCCTACTTCCCTTTCTTTAGGGTTGAGTTCTTGCTGGGAAGTAGCTGCTCATTCATGGACCACACTTTCCAGCCCCCTTTACAGCTAGTTGCAGCCAGAGGACTGGGTTCTGACCAATGGTTTGTGAGCAGAAGTGAGTTGCTCCACTACAGAGCCTTGCCCATAAAAACCTCCCAGGAAGCCCTCTCTAAACTTTACCCCCTTCTGCCTGGATGGAATAGGGGCAACCGCCAGGATGACCTTGGAAGCCACAGATTTAGAATGACAGATCATCTATCAGCCTGGGGGTCTGAGTGCCTGTGTGAAGAAAGACTGCTGAGCCAGTACGTTCCCTGCCCAGTCCTGAGCAAGATGTAAACTTGTGTCCTATTGTTTCCAAGCCATTACACTATTGGGGGTCTGTTTGTTATAGCAGGAACCCACCCTAAGTAATTAATTAGGAATTCTCACTTCCATTTTACAGATGAAACTGAGACTCAGAGAGGAAAATAAATTGCCCAAGGTCACATATTCAGTACTAGCAGGGTCACGATGCAAGTCTAGGCCTCTCTGGTTTCATGCTCTAACCTTATGAGTTTCCCCAAGTATGTTCCATGGAACACTATTAACACACCAATGACGCCCCAACACTTCTGTGCTTGGGTAAGTTTGGGAAATGCCAACTTAAGCAAAGTCAACAGGCTTCTTTCTGCAGCTCTTTTAAGGATGTTTGTACACTGATGACCTCTGAGATTCACCACCAGGGCATCTAGCAGGCAGGGAGCAGAGTTTTCCCAATGTTTGAGACCACAGGAGCCTTTTCTCTACAGAGCTGCTTTGAGAAGAGCACACCGGGAGCACACTTTGGGAAAGGTTGAACTTCAGTATGCTGCCCATTATGGGTTGAATTGTGTCTCCCCACCAACCCCCCAAAAAGAAACACTGAAGTCTTAACACTCAGTACCTCAGAATGCGACCTCATTTGGAAATGGGGTCTTTGCAGATTTAACAAAGTTAAGGTGAGGTCTTTTGGTGGGCCCTAATTCAATATAACTGGTGTCCTTGTAAAAAGGGAAATTTGGACGCAGACAGACAGGCACAGGGGGAAGAGGATATGAAGACACAGAGACATGCAAGGAGAATGCCATGTAAGGGCAGAGATGGGAAAGATGCATCTCTAAGACAAGGAGCACGAAGGATTGCCAGCAAACACCAGGAGCTAGCAGAGACAGGAAGGATTCTCCCCTAGAGGTGTCAGAGGGAGCGTGGCCCTGCCCACACCTTCACCTCAGACGTCTAGACTCCAAAACTGAGAGAGAATAAATTTCCACTGTTTTTAGGTGCCCCGTTTGTGGCACTTAGTCCTGGGAAATGAATACACTGCCTCAAGCTCCTTTCAAGACTGAAGTTTCTTGGCATTGGTACCTTACAGATAACCATCCGCATGACTAACCAAGGTGGCTTCAGTTTACCAAATCACAGATGGAGGAAAAGAGAGGCATCAGCTTCGGTGCCGGGCTCTGCATCCCCTTTTGACTTCCTGACTGCATCCCCTTTTGACTCTCTGTGCAGTTTGATCTTTTGTAAGGTGCGGATAGCAGGGCTCAGGCTCACTTCAGAGGCTAAGGGGAGGGTTAAATGAATTAACGTAGCTAAAATATCTAGACTAGTACCTGACAGAAAGCTAGTACCCATTCCTTTAAAATTATCCAGGCAGGATGGCATGGTAACTGGGGTGGGGAGTAGGGGGGTCAGGCCGACCTGCGTTTGAATCCAAACTCTGCTCTTCAATGGTGTTTCCTGGAGCAGTTTGCTAACCTTTCCAAGTCTCAATCTCCCCATCTCTACAATAGAGAAAAGTCATGCCTGTTGCTACCAGAGGGTCTTCAAAGAAAGTAAAATCAGGGCTTCCCTGATGGCGCAGTGGTTGAGAGTCTGCCTGCTGATGCAGGGGACACGGGTTCGTGCCCCGGTCTGGGAAGATCCCACATGCCACGGAGCGGCTGGGCCCGTGAGCCATGGCCGCTGAGCCTGCGTGTCCAGAGCCTGTGCCCTGCAACGGAAGGGGCCACAACGGTGAGAGGCCCGCGTACCACAAAAAAAAAAAAAAAAAAAAAAAAGAAAGTAAAATCACAACCCTCAGATAACAAATGAACACGTGTGAATGATTTTATTTAATCTATTGTTCATGAGTGAACTAGAGAGATGTTACAGTTGTTTCAAGGGAGAATCCTAAAAACAGACACGTGTAGATCAGAAATCTTGAAATGCATTTTCAAATGGACACAGTGGACTGGCTTTTGCACAGGGAGTAGGGCCTGCCCAGCTCATCTGTGTGTCCACAGTCAAGAATCCCTGTGCGTCCTCAGTTCCCTACAACTTCTAGAGCTGCGGAAAGAGCTCAGAGGCTGGAATCAGATAGCTAGGAAGGGTGTGTTCTAAACAATATGTACTTTTCTCTTAGAGATACCCAGTTATAATTTTTGCTTATTCCAGATTTCCTTATGGTCTTGTCACCGAATTGGTCAACTGGACCCGCGTTGGGGTCCTAGCCCGGGCCGAGACCCCCCTGTCCTGGCCAGGGAGGTTCTTTTTCCTATCGTATTCACGTAGTCAGGAACAACGAGACCAATGCTGAGACTGGAACAGCACGGGCTTTATTCAACGGGCAAAGAATGGAGAATCCGGAATGTAAGTTCACAAAGCAACTTCTCAACCCAATTCTGGCGGAGACACCAAATATATAGGACGGTCGAGGTAAAAGGGAGGGAATTAAAAAGAGTGGGAGGAATATTCATGAATTATCCGAGAACAGGGGTGTGGTTTGGACCCAGAACTGTTGCAGCTCTCCTTTTCAATCCTTCTATGGGCTTCTCCTGTTGCTGTCATGGCAACTGTCAACTGTCATGGTGCTGGTGGGTGTGACATTTGGTTGCTAATGTATTACAGTGAGTGTGTACTGAGGCTCAAGGTCTACTGGAAGTCAAATCCTCCACCATCTTGGGCCTAGTTGGTTCTGACCTGTTCTTGTTTTTTACTTCTTGCAACTTCCTCCCGAAACTTAGATAAGAATAACTGGTTTCTGTTTGAGGGAGGGTCAGGGGTATGATTCTGGGGCAACAGCCTCTCAACATATTCATATGTACGGGATTAGAAAAAGATAGGTGAATATATGAAACAAGCAAGTTGCTGAATGAGGTACAATCCTATTTTCATAAAAACAAACAAGCTGTGTGTGTGTGCGTGCGTGTACGCACACAAGTGGGTGTGTATATATAACACTGATTAAATTCATACTAGGAGAATACACAGATTGCACACAATGCCCGCCTCTGGAGGGCAGGATCTGGACTGGGATGTGGATGGAGACTTCCATGGCTCACTTCCTAAACTTCTGTGTCGTTTGAATACAAACCAATACCTGCTTCACAGTGTACTGTGACTGAGGATTGTCTGAATGAGAAATATGTCTGTCATGCTTGACGCAGTGCCTAGCTTTCAAAAAATGGTAGGTTTTGTGATTATTATTAATGTACATCCGAAGAGCCCAGAGCCCCCAGGCCTGTTCTCAGGAAGAAATGACCAAGAGGAACAACCACACTGCTGCCCAAGGGCCTCTCCCTCTGAGAGAAGCTAGTTTTGAAATCCTGGGCTTGTATTTGGGGACCCACCTGTGTGCCCCTCACCCCCCTGAGGGTTGGAGGTCACCTCCTTCCTGAGTTATGGCCTGGGCGTGGCTTCTGTCTGCTGTGTCTCCTCAGCCCTGCTGGCAGCCACACGCTCAGGCCCACCCCATGTTTAGCTGTGACAAGCTCCTGGGCCACAGTAGGAAGGCCTGCCTGGGCCAAACTCTAGACAGAAGGGCTGCCTGTACCCAGTGCCCACCTCCTGCCTAGGCTGGGGCCTTGGTTCCATATGAGTACAGTTAGTGTCCCTCAGCCAGGGGAAGGGGGTGCTGGTCACAAAATGCAAAGAGACAGAATCGAGTTTTTGAGGATCTAAGTTTAGCTTCTGACTCATCCCTAAAGGACAGCCTTGGCACCTGGGAGAGGACTTGGGAAGGGGTCAGAACACCTGACCCTGGTGCAGGTTTGGCCACTAACTGGCCTCATCACGACGGACTGAGCCTTAGTTTTCCCATCTGTCCAATGGGAATAAGACTAGTATTTATCTCCAAGGGCTATTGTGAAGCTCAAATGAGGTGGTGTCTGTGAAGGTGCTTTGTGAGCTGTGAAGTTCTGTAGAGATTTAGTTTTGGTTGATGCAGTGAGGTACTGCAAGAAGCTAAATATGCTGTAATAATAGCAAATGTTGTATGGCACTTACCCCATGATAGGCCCTGTTGTAATTGCTTTACGTCTATCTAGTCATTCAATATCCACAGCAGCCCCACGAGGAGTGTGCAATCATCCGATCCCCATTTGACAGATGAGCAAACCGAGACAAAGAGAGATAAGTAGCTCCTCAAAGCTTCCCATGATGACAGGCCACCTGAACAGAATCCTTCCTCAGGGAAGCATCTCATCACCAAACCCACACATGCAACTGGGTTTTCTTTTCCTTTCTTTTGTAGAATATTTCAACATATATAAAGTAAAAAGAATATCAGAATAAAATCGCATGAATTCTCATTACCCAGCTTTATTACTTACCAGTTCACGGCCAATTTGCTTCATCTTCATCCCCTCCTCTCCCTGATTTATTCTGAAACAAATCCCAGATATGTTGTGTATGTGTATTTCATTTTGTGTTTCCACAAGATAGAGATTCTTCCAAAAACCTTAACCTTAAAACCATGGTCACCTAAAAATTTTTAATAGTCGTATCATCAACTACTCAGAAAATTTATTTGAATTAGGATACAAATAAGGTTCATATATTGTAATTGGGTGATAGATCCCTCGAGATTTTAAAAAATCTATACGTTTCCATCTCCATTTTTTTTTCTTACATTTTGTTTGTTCATTATCGTTGTCTGAAGAAACCAGGTCCCTTGCCCTACAGAGTTCACCAGAGTATGGATTTTGCTGAATGCACCCCTGTGGTTTGTTTATGGTTAAGGTCCTTCTATCCCCTAGATTTTCTGTAAATTGGTTGTTTTGTCTAGAGGGCTGCCCAGATTCAGTTTCATGGGTTTTTGTTTTTTGTTTGTTGGTTGGTTTTTCCAGCCAGGGCACTTCATGCGTAATATCTTTTTCCTCCTTCCAGCCCCCCAACTATTGGTCTCTCTTCTTCCCAGTATCTGGGATGCCATCTTGAAAGAATGTGTCCTAGGAGTAGGGACACTGGGATCTAATGGGGGCAAAACTGAGAAGGAAATGGCTCAAGACAACATCTAGAAAACTCCAGGTCTTTACCTGTATCCACTGTTTAGTTAGAAGGTTCCCCTTCATCGTAATAATAACTATCACTTCTTGAGTGTTTACAGTATTTCAGGCACTCTTTTGATTGCTTTTAATGTAAAACCTACTTTATTCTTCTCAACAATGCTGTGCAGTCAGTACTAAAAGTATTATCACTTAGAAAAGGGGAACCAGGCCCAGAGAGATTAAATCACCTGCCCCAAATCTCACCATGGTGTTTGCCAGAGAGAACAGTCCTGTCTCCAGGAGTGCTTGACTTAGGGACTTTCCAGGCCTGTATCATCAACACATGGTGAAATGCTGCATTCTCACTCGGATTAACCCTTTGTGATCTCAAAATAGTGTGTCAACTACAAATTCTTCTTTTATCTTTTAGAGAGTTTGCCTCTGGGACAGCTGCTCACATCCAGATTCCTCGTCTCAAGGTCCCCTTATAGACATAAGAATTATGCTCTCTTGTTAGGCAGTACTTTGCAGGCTAGATTAGGGGACATGGCCCATCTGCCGGGAGCCCTTGCCTTTCTCTTGATGCTAAAGGACTACAGTGATGCTTTCCTATAAAGACAATCTGTTCGGCACTGGTATTTTTTTGAACCACTTTACAAAGTACCCACCCCTCACCCCACCTGATAAAACCAATGCGGTCCTAGAGTTGGAGCTCTTCCTACCTAGCCCTGGGGCTGTGCCTAAACTGCGAGTCTTTCTGTTTCACCTGCAGAACCGGGGTAATGATCTTTGTATCTTTCGGGGAGGCCTCTTGTTTAAGGCTCCTCACCAGAAAAGGGAACCAATAATATATCATGTGACAGCTTCAAGAACCAGACCTCAAAGTTCTGCTGGGTACTGTTAAACAGTACCTAGAGCCAACATTTGTGAAACAGAAAGACTCGCAGTTTAAGCACAGCCCCAAACCTCTCTGTTCTAGAGACATGGATCGTGGGCCTTCGGCTGGGGTGGTCAGGGGGCCGTGGAGAGTGGCAGCAGGGGCAGGGGCAGCTACATGATTTGCAGAGTTCATTGAGAAATCCAAAATGTGGGGTCACTTGTTCAAAAATTTTCAAGAATTTCAAGACCGTGACAACGGAGCATTAAACTAAACATGGGGCCCTTCCAAGTCTTCCCTCACTGGTACTTCGGGACCCATCCAAAACACTTTTATAAATGGCGTGATGTTTGTAAAATGAGACCACCTAGGCTGGCTTGTATGTGCTACTACTTTTCATTGTGCCTCAACTAACTCTGAACTGTGGAATGTTCCGGACAGAGGTATGGTGGGAGCAGACAGAGAGTATCCAGGGGGAAAATCTTGGGTGTCTGAAGATCACACCATGGCAAAAATGGCCTAGTAGTGATTTCTGCCTCAGAGTGAGTGGGTGAGGGCAAGTAGAGTGTGAAAAAGTACATGTGTTGATTTAGTTATACATACAAACCATAGAAAGTAAAGCCCCACCTGAGGGGGCTTGGTCTATTCAAGATGCAGAGAAGGTTAGGTGAGAAAGCCTGGCACAGGGTTGGGTTAGAGAAGGTTGGGAAACCATGCCTTTGATTTTTTTGAAAAACAGCAATGCAAGGAGAAACATTTGTAGATGTTTATGAATATGAAAGAAATCTGGAAATGTGAAATGACAGATACCGATGAGGTCTCTTTGAGAAGAACCCACAGCGGAGTGGAAGCAGGACACCAGCCTGCCACTTCCCTTGCAGAGGAGAAGTTGGCTACTCTATGGATGGGGCCATACCCAGAAGCTGGGGGGCAGGAATGTCTGGAGTTTGTGCATCAGGCAGTTTTCCCCCAGCCACCTCTACAGGATGACAAGACACTTCTTCCAGAAAACCTAGAGATAAGAATCCACACTGCACAACCCAGGGGCACCCTTCACCTTCTAGCCCAGCAGGGGGCTATCCTCCAGGGTGTCTTTCCAACGCCCTGCGATGGGACCAGTACCCCACTGGCTGTCTGGTGCGGCTCAGTGTCTCTCTCCTCCAAGGTGGAGGCGTTCTAGCAAACAGTGGCTTTCCCACTGGTGGTCAGTGCGGTGCCCCATCGGACACCATCTTGTCTTCCCTGCATGGCTAACCGACGAGGGATGACTTGTGCCCTTGTCTCTTTTCTGCTTCACCCTACAGCATGCCACTGAGTTCCTACTAGGGGATGAAACCAAGTTGGAGTAAGATCACCCTGACTCCAGCAAAACTTGGTCTTCCTGAGAAAGTACTTAATTTAGTTCTAATGCTCACTTAATCCTTTAGTCTGGCTACCCTTTTTCCTGGCCGAGTGGTAAGTTACTATGACTCTCATTGAAAGGCTGAGAATTGCAGCGATGAAGAGCATAGAACCTACACCCAGACTGCTGGAGGTCCAATCCCACCTCCACCAATAACAGCTGTGGAAACTTCAGCAAGTCAGTGAAACTCTCTGTGCCTCAATTTCCTCATCTACAGAATGGGGATACTGTGGATTGTAAGGAGAGTTATATGAGTTAATACAAGAGAAGTCCTGTCGTGGAATAAATGTTACTATTATTATTAAATGAGAAATATGATTAATTAAATAAATATGTACAATTACTATTAAATAAAAAGATGACTTTACCTGTTTCTCGATGGCACCAGTAATTACATGGGGTAATTGTTTGGCCTGTGACTGAAATACTGAGTATTACTACCTAAAAGCAGCTTCCTAAATTGGCTCAAAAGTCAGTATCCCTGTGTCCAGATGAGCAGATTCTTTCTTGCTTCGAAAGAAAAATGAAAAGGAAAGAAGGGATTTCTTCTGTGGGGTTGGATGCTGTCCAGAACCGTATGGCCATACTTTAAATTGATGAATGGCTGAATTGCCGGCGGAGACCTTGACAGGCAGGGACTGCTGGGATGTTAAAATAAAATGATAGAAAATGAAGACAATTCAGCTGAGTTTCCACAGGGGCATTTGATCCGACCAGACTTCTTGCCAGAGCAAATGAGACCAGAGTGAGCTAACACCTGTAACAACATCGTTGTTGTCGCTGCCTGAAGGGCAGCCACCGCGAGATGGAAAAGGAAATAAGTAGTGGGGGGAGGGCAGACAAAGGAAAGATGCAGGCCTGGGGACCTGAGCGTTCATGCCGCTTTCGAAATGACAATGGGGTTCTAAAAACTGAACACCACTTAAAACAGGAAAAGAAGAAGGCTTCCAGCCTGTAAAGATGCTGCCCGGCCCCGGCCCTGGCCCCGGGTCAGCCAGGTCTGGACTCATCCATGTCAGCGCTGTGTGTCACCCACTGGGTCCTCTGGGCTTGTCTCCCTGGGACAGGCTGCACTCCCCTCTCTTCCTGGAAGCTGAAACTCTGACACTGTAACTAACTACTACAGTTATGGGATCTTTAAAACATATTTTTATATTTTTATAAAAATTACATGTTATTTAAAGAAAGCTTAGGAAATACAGAAAAGTAGAAACAAGAAGAATAAATTTTTCAGGGTTTCCATGGTGGCGCAGTGGTTGAGAGTCCGCCTGCCAATGCAGGGGACACGGGTTCGTGCCCCGGTCCGGGAAGATCCCACATGCCTCGGAGCAGCTAGGCCCGTGAGCCATGGCCGCGGAGCTTGCGCGTCTGGAGCCTGTGCTCCACAACGGGAGAGGACACAACAGTGAGAGGCCCGCGAACCGCAAAAAAAAAAAAAAAGAAGAAGAAGAATAAATTTTTCAAATCTCAGTACCTAGAGCCAACATTTGTTAAAAGTTCAGGGTTTTCATCCAGACTTTAAAAGAAAGTCAGAGAGATATGATTAAAAATATATATAATAGTTTGATTATAGCCTACTTAATATTATTTCATAATCATTCTATATAGTATTATAAAATTTTATAGATATAATTGAATGAGTATACAATATTCTGTCAAGTAGATTCATTATAACAACTTTTTTTATAAAACGACATTTTGAATATTTCCTTTTTACTAGTATAAACAATAATATAATGAACACTTTTTAAATAACTGCTCTATTGAGATAAACTTCACCTACCATCAAATTCACTTTCTAAAGTATACAATTCAGAAGTTTTTAGTATATTCACAGTTATACAACTATCACTGCTATTTAATTCTAGAGCATTTTTATTAACCCCCAAATAAATCCTGTACCCAATCCTCCTACCCTCTAGCCCCTGGCAACCACTAATCTACTTTCTATTTCTATGGATTTACCTATTCTGAACACTTCATGTAAATGGAATCATACAATATATGGTCTTTTGTGTCTGGCTTCACTTAGCATATTTTCAAGGTTTATCCATATTGTAGCATGGAGCAGTACTTCATTCCTTTTTATGGCCAAGTCATATTCTACTGTATAGATGTACCACATTTCGTTTATCCATTCATCCGTTGATGGACATTTTGGCTCTTTCCACTATCTTTTGCTATTATGAATAATGTTGCTATGAACACTCATGTACAAGTTTTTGTGTGAACATATATTTTCAGTAATCTTGGAGATATACCTAGGAGTGGAATTGCTGGGTTGTATGGTAACTCTGCTTAACTTTTTGAGCAACTGCCATTTTACATTCCCACCATCAATGTATGAGGTTCCCAGTTTCTTTATATCTTTGCAATCTCTTATTAATTTCTGTTTGTTTGCATTTCACTAGCCATCCTAGTAAGTGTTAAGCATCTTTTCATGTGCTAATTGGTCCTCTGTATATTTTCTTTGAAGGAATGTCTATTCAAATTCTTTGCCTCTTTTAAAATTGTGTAATTTTTATTATTAAACTTAAAAGTTGTGTTTATATTCTGGATGAAATTTCTTATCAGATATATGCAGAAAATTCAAATATTTTCTTCTGTTCTGTGAGTTGTCGTTTCACTTTCTTGATAGTGTCCTTTGATGCACCAAAGTTTTAAATTTTGATGGAGTCCAATTTATCTGTTTTTTCCTTTG
The DNA here is from genome assembly GCF_964165515.1 of Mesoplodon bidens. Lineage (NCBI taxonomy): Eukaryota > Metazoa > Chordata > Mammalia > Artiodactyla > Ziphiidae > Mesoplodon > Mesoplodon bidens. Next base: position 108,989,751 of record NC_138161.1, on the reverse strand, counting down.
GTTATTTATTCTTTTGGTATCATAACTAAGACTCCATTGCCTAGGCCAAGGTTGCAAAGATCTACACCCATTTTTTTCTTCTAAAACTTTTATAATTTATTTATTATAGGGAATTTGCTCATTAGATTATGGAGGCTAGAAAGTCCCAAGGCCTGCACTCAGCAAGCTGGAAACCCACAGAACTGATGGGGTAGTTCCAGTCTGAGTCTGAAGGCCTAAGGACCAGGAGAGCTGGTGATGTGAGTTCCTTCCTGAAAGCTGGCAGTTTCCAAATCCAAGAAGAGCCAATGCTTCAGTTAGAGTCCAAAGGTGAAAAAAGACAGATATTCTAGCTTAAGCAGTCAGGTGGGAGGAAATTCCCTCTTACACAGTGGAGGTCAGCCTTTTCATTCTATTCAGACCTTCAAGCAATTGGATGAGGACCACCCACATTGGGGAGGGCATTCTGTTTCACTTGTCCCACCCATTCAAGTGTGAATCTCATCCAAAAATACCCTCACAGAAACATCCAGGATAATGTTCGACCAACTATCTGGGCACCCTGTAGCATAGTCAAGTTCACAAGTAAAATGAACCATCACACCTAGGGTTGGTGAAGGCCTAGTGGTAACGTTTGAGCTAAGAGTGGGAATATTGGGGGAAGAGATTTTGAGGCAGAGGGAATAAGTTCTGAAGTAAGAATAATCCATAATATTCCAGGAATTGTAGAAGGACCAGGGTGGTTGGAAGGAGATGAGCAAGGAGGAAAGGAATCTGGAGACGGGGGCAGGGCTACATTGTGTGTGGTTTGTAGACTGCGATTAGAAGTTTAGATTTTATTCTAATTAAAGTGGGAAGGTATTGGAGTGATACAAAAAAGATCAAGGTGATGAAATGAAAAGGGTGTGTGTGTGTGTATGTGTTTATGTGCGTGTGTGTTGGGGCAGGGAGACCGATTGCAAGGTCAAGATGATGGCAGCTTGAATTAGGGTGGTGGCTGTAAAGGTGATGGTCAGAGGTTGGATATATTTTGGAAGTAGAGCTTGAAGGACTTGTTAGTGGATTGCATGTGAGATGTGAAAATAATAGATGAATCAAATATTACTTCTAGATTTTGGCCTGAGTAACTGGATGGTTTGGTACCATTTATCAAGATGGGGGAATGTTTGCTGGGAGTTGGGGTGAGGAGTTGAGTTTTGGAGAAAATCAGAAGTTCTCTTTTGGCCTCATTAAGTTTGAGTTTGTTGGCTCTGACTAGAACTCAGGCCTTCTAACCAGGACAGGTGTTTTTCCTACAATGCCACACTATTCATCTGTTGACTGAAAAAAGATGCACAACATGAGAGCTGTGGGTTAAGTTTTATTTGGGGCAAAGTGAGGGCCATAGCCCAGGAGACAGCCTCTCAGATAGCTCTGAGGAACTGCTCCAAAGGGGTGGGGGTGGGATCAGTATATATGTGATTTTGGTTAAGGGGGAGACGTGCAATCAAGCACACATGTTGGCACAGGGTCACTGCTAATTTTGAGAAGCAGATGTTAATGATTTTAGTGCTTTTCTAGATATGAGAAAATGCAAGAAATTGGGCTCATAAAATCTTCCCCTGAAAATATCTAACTATCTGAAGGACTGCTTTGCCAGTTTTTCTCAGAGCACAGAGTGCCTCATTCCTGATCTCTGCCCTGAGCTCCTTTCAGGGTGTGTTGAAGGTTAACAACTGCAGCGACTAGTGACTTCATTCTTATAGAACCAGATGGCGAGCGACAATTTTTAGTCTGCATATCCATTCAAAATATATGTATTGAGCACCTGTGTGCAAATTTCTGTTCTAGATGTTGAGGAAAGAGCCCTGAGCAAGTCAGACACAGCAGAACTAGCTGCTGTTTCTTGAGTCTCTGCTGTGTGCTGGGCATTGTGCAGAATACAAAATGGATCAGACACATCTCCATCTCACCAAATGCTTTCAACTTAATTGGGTAGTTTAGGCAGAGAGACAAATAAATAACAGTTGAAAGTCTTAAATACATTTATCGAGTACCTGTTATATTCCAGGCACTCTGCTAGCCATGCCACATACTAGGAGTATAAAGATGAATTAAGATGCAGGCCTGTTCCCCCAAAACTTACACTCCAGTGGAAGAGACAGACACCTTCAAGTGGAGGAATGACTAAATAATTCTAATCCAATGTGGTCAATGACAGGGCACTGTGAACGCACAAATATGCTGAGCAGAGGCCATCATCCTGCATGAGGGTGGCCACCTAGAGGAGATAATAATTCAGGTGAGTCTTAAAGGATGAGTCAGACCAAGAAAGGATGAAGGCATTCCCCGCTAAGGGACAGCGCAAGAACAGAACAGCGAGCTGCCAGAGAGTTTTCAGCAGAGAAGTGAATGGCTGGGCTTGCATTTTGTAGCTTCATATATGTGGGTCAGTGGTGGCTGAAATGGGGCCGGGGGGAAGGGGAGGCAGGGAAGGACTGGAGGAAGCAGTGCCAGCCCGGAGGATGTGGCTAAGGATAACTTCTAAGAGAGGAAAGATGGGAGCCAGAATGAGTGACAGGTGGTGCTCAGCAGGGCGAGGACTCTGCCCTCCTGCAGACCTGGAGAGTCAGCGCGGCTTTCACCAGTGAGGGGCCCTGAGAAGGGCTGAAAGGAGGACTTGGGGGACTCAGCCCTAAAGTAGATCAAGCGGCTGGCAGAGAAGTTTCAAGTGGAGGTGATAACAACCAACAGGGACTTCCCTTCCCTGATTAGCATTTCACGACGTCATGTAATCCTCAGGGTGCTGTTAGGCACACACCCCATTTCAAACGCAAGGAAATGAAGGGTCAGAGAGGTTGAGTGACGGGCCTGAGGTCAGACACTGCACAGTGGTGGGGTTTTTATTTTGTCTCCCCTGCTGTAATGGGTCAGAACCAAGACAACACCACACTGAGAGATCCTTGGCTTTATACCCCAAGACCCCAAGGAGCAAGAACAGAGCATGAGGCTGGGCAGAGCCTGCCGAGTTCCTGCCGGGCACTCGCGCTTCTTCCAGCCCAGCGGTCCCGCCCTCACTCTCCAGAGACGTGTCTCTCGCCTTCTCTGACCCCGTCAGCCCTGACAGCCGTCAGGCTCATCACCTCTGAGATCAGAAAGACTGGGAAGTAGACATTAGTGGCTGTGAGCTGAGGAAACACACAGAAGAGCAATTAAAGTGGCGCATGGGGGTAAGCTTGCCTTTAATGGTTTGCAGCTGCAGAAAACATTCGCCTCCCCCTTCGGGCTCTGCCCTGCTGCTGCGGCTGCCTGTCTGTATTTCGCATCCTGACCAATTAGATCCCCATGTGTGCTGCAGGCGTGAAAAAATAGAAAGTGAATAATCCTTCATTCTCTGCATAGCAAGCAGCTTTGATCCTCTGGCGTGGGGGCCCTGTTCCATCAGAAAGTGCACCTCTTCTCAGTTTTCTTTTTTTTTTTAACTCAGTTTCCTTGTTTCAAAATGACATTAACCTCCACCCAGAGACCTGTGAAATGACCACAATTCATCTTCAGACCCCTGTGATCAAAGCTGGGTTGGGGTTTTTCTTCATCTCGTTTTTAAACTCTTGCTACACAGCCCTTCTTTCCTCACATTGGTTTGCTGCCAACGTTTCCCGGCTGAAATCAAAAGGAATAGTCTATTAATATCAGGCTCCTGCAACAAGGCCACCATTGTCTGCTTCATTTCAGAGTACCTATGGTCCTCTGGTGAGAGAGAGAGAGAGATGGTGAGTGTGTGTGTGTGTGTGTGTGTGTGTGTGTGTTCAGATAAGCAGTTTCAAAATAAGCAGGAAGAGAGGGAGTTAATCCTGGTTTATTTCAAATGTGAGATGAATCTCAGTGACTCTGGCTATAGATTCAAATACTGATTGCCTGTTCGACTTTGAAAGCATGAAGATCGCAGAAGCATATTTGGTAGGAGACCTATTTTAATGCTATAAATAAGGTTGGGGTGAAGCTGCTTGTGGTGGTGTAGGGGTACAGGCACTAAAGGAGGTGGTGGTGAGGAGGAAGGGGAGCTGGAGGTGGTAGGGATGGTACTGGTGTTGGTGTGAAGAGATGCAGGTAGAGCAGGCGGAGGGGATGCAGGAGCTGGGTGGTCATAGTGATGATGGTGTCGAAGAAATGGAGGATGAAGTGGCTATAGAGGTAGCGAAGGAGAAAGTAGAGGAGGTGGTTTGGTGGTGAAGGTGAGAGAGGTAATGGAGGGAGTGGAAGAGGAGGTGAAGGATATGGTCATGGTGGGAGTAGAGGCAGTGGTGGTGAAGGACGTGGAGGAGGGGGTGCAGGGTATGGTGATGGTGCTTGTGGTGGTGGAGGTGGTGGTGGTAGAGGAGGTGGTGGTGGTGGTGGGGGTGGTGATGGAGGTGGTGATGGAGGTGGTGGTGGTGGAGGTGGTGATGGAGGTGGTGATGGAGGTGGTGGTGGTGGAGGTGGTGATGGTTATGATGGTGGTGGTGGTGGTGATGGTTATGATGGTGGTGGTGGTGGTGGTGGAGGTGATGGTGGTGGTGGTGGAGGTGATGGTGGTGGTGGTGGAGGTGATTGTGGTGGTGGTGGCAGTGGTGGTGATGGTGGGGTGGAGGTGGTGATGGTGGTGGTGGTGGAGGTGATTGTGGTGGTGGTGGAGGTGGTGGTGGCGGTGGTGGTGATGGTGGTGGTGGAGGTGGTGATGGTGGTGGTGGAGGTAATGGTGGTGGTGGTGGTAGTGATGGTTATGATGGTGGTGGATGGTGGTGGTGGTGATGGTTATGTTGGAAGTGGTGGTGATGGTTATGATGGTGGTGGATGGTGGTGGTGGTGATGGTTATGATGGTGGTGGTGGTGGTGGTGGAGGTGGTGGTGGTGGTGGTGGTGGTGGAGGTGGTGGTGGTGGTGGAGGTGGTGATGGTGGTGGTGGAGTTGGTGGTGATGGTGTATATAAAGGAAGTGGAAAAGGAAGTAAAGAGGTGGTGTGGGAGGTGATGGTGGTGGAGGAGGCAGTGAAGGGTGAGCAGAGTTACTGAAAACAAGAACCAGCTGCTGTCTGTGCTTCCATCATCCTGTCTCAGCAGATCCCACAAGCTGGGAAGACTCAAAAGTTTATCCCATGAATCCTCGGTTTCACCCAGGTGTATGTGAATCTTTTCCCCCTGCTTCACTGGGCAGGTTTTGTGTGGTGGTCATTCCCAGCTGAGGGCTGCTTGGATAGCCCTTGTTGGAAACAGCTCTCCCTGGATCAGTATCTCATAGACGTAGGTCCACATCATCCAAGACCATGACATGCATCCACTGCAGTGTAAACCTTCTGGGAGTGGCAGGTAAAGGCAGGGAAGTGGTGGGGTAGAGATCCACTAGATCACCCAGATCGAATATGCTTAGGGCTCTTGAGTGAACTGCATGATTCAGTAAGAAAAAAGAACTGGGAGGCCTGGGGCCTGGGGCCTAGCCCTGCCTCTGATAGCTGTATGGCCTCCAATGGGCCACTTTCTGCTCCATTCCCCAGTCTCCCACTGTGTGAAATGAGATCATTGAATCAGAAGAGTTCTGCCAGCTCTGACCCTTGTCTTCTATTTTGGAGAAATTAAGGCAAATATTAGAGCTTTGCTTGAGTTCCATCCTGACTTTCTGAGGATGGAGTTTTATTTCCCATTTCTTCAGTTTGGGTCCTTTTCTGAAGGGAGAACAGAGTGGCCCTTAACTTACCTGTGTCAGCCTTGGGTAAGTGGGTGGGTTACATGACCCAGTGCCCATTACCCTCAAGCCATCACCAGAACCAGGGTCAGATCAAAGTCAGACTGATTCTTCCCATACCTGCCTTAGAGGAAAGGTCACAAGTTCTGGTGAGAGGGTTCCACAGTGGCCTGTTGTCACCTGTCATTGCACATTGCCAGAGATGAGAAATGCAAGTCAGAGCCTAGAATAAAGCCGGACTCTTCCAGACCAGAGAGTAAGCAGTTGACCTAGGTCTAAGAAAGTTGGCAGAACCGGAGCAAGGGAGGGCATGGAGCAGGAAGGGCAATCTAGGGGGCAGATTCTTTGCTGCTGATCAAGAGTCAGGACAGTCGCTGGTAGTGAACTTTTCCACCAAAGGACAAAATTGCCCTTGTCAGGATGCGCCGGTGTGGCAGGAGCACTGGATTTTTAGTCAAAGACTTGGCATTGCAGCTTCTGAGACTTTGAGTACATCGCTTCCCTTTTCTAGACCTCAATTTCCTCCTTCCTGTTGTAATGGGACAATAATAATGCCAGCACCAATGTTGCCCTGAGGGTAAGATCACTTTGCAAATTGCTCAATATTTGATAAGTGTTAAAGGATTTTTATTCCTATAGCTCCCCTTGACTTTGGACTTGACTTGATGGGGTAGCTAGGAGGAAAGGTGAGCTGGATGGGAGCTGTTCTGACACACCTGAGCAGCCTGCGGCCATTGCTGATTTAATTACAAATTTCCAGCTGAGAGGGCACCACTTAGGCACCTGTAATTGAAATGTTCTCAGAGGGGCCCTGGCTGTAACCCCATTTGAATGCCTCAAAAGATGTAATTAGCCAACTGAAGAGCCAGGCCTTGAAAGGAAGGGACACAACATTTCCTGAGTATCGACTACATGTCAGGCTGGGTGCCTTTCACGGATAATCGAGGTTAATTCTTATAAGGTAGAAATTATGATCTTTACTTTATAGATGAGGCAACTGAGGCTTGGAGAGATTAAGTGACGTACCCAAAGTCATAGTGCTGAATCTAAATTCAAACCCAGGTCTGTCTGTCTACATCGCCATCATGCCACGGTGACGTCTTACCAAAACAAGTTGAAATCTTTCTCTGATTGATTGATTTTTTTTTTTTTTTTTTTTTGCGGTACACGACCCTCTCACTGTTGTGGCCTCTCCCGTTGCAGAGCACAGGCTCCAGACGCGCGGGCTCACCGGCCATGGCTCACGGGCCCAGCCACTCTGCAGCATGTGGGATCCTCCCGGACCAGGGCACGAACCCGTGTCCCCTGCATCGGCAGGTGGACTCTCAACCACTGCGCCACCAGGGAAGGGAAGCCCCTCTGATTGATTTTTAAATAAGTCTATCATGGCTTGCCTGACTCTGGATCCCCAGAGTTGACACTGGTTTCTGAAGGCCAGCTCCCCTGACCAGGATCAGCCACCAGGGTAGGAGAAACAGTACGAGGGAAACCTTGAGTACTATTTCCCAGCATTAATCTCATTCCCCTCAGAAGGGGAATCTAAAGGTGCCTCCAAAGAAAGCAAAGAAAAAAAAAAAAAAAGCCTTCCTGGACAAACTCCAAGGGGAAGGAACTTTATTGTTCTTGGTTTTATTTGCTCGAGGGCAAGAACAGGATTGCTTAAAAGCTTTGTAAATGGCACACAGGTGATGGGGTCTGGCTTGCTGGTGCTGGTGGCACTCAGGATATGGCAACCACGGGATGCTTAGTGAAGGGGCTCAAACATCTCTTCCGTCTCCTGGGTCCTAAGATCATTCAGGTTCAGAGCGGCGACACTAAGTCATAAGGAAGAGGATATGTGATGTGCAGGAGCTTCTGTTTAGATGGAGATGGAGGAGATGGAAGCACGTAGCACTTTGCTTGTTTGCCCCCCGTTGAAAGGCTCCACTGCCCTCTTTTCCACATCTGGATCCTTCTCATCCTTTGGGTCTCAGTTTAAATGTCACCTCCTCAGAGACGCCTTCTCAGATGATCAGATCCGAAGGCTGTCTTCTCCTAGCTCACCTTCCTTTCCCAGCGGAGGTGCACTGGTCACAATTTGTAATGATACGTTTAGTCATTTACCTGAGTAAAGTCTGTCTCCACACCAGACTCTTAGACCCACGAAGATGGGCACCACCAGGACGGTCTGTTTTTTCACCATGTTTTACTGAGTGCCCAGTACATGGCAGGATGAATGGATAAGTGGAGTGGTTAGAACAAAGGAGTTCTTATGTGTGAAGGGGTGAGCTGCGTGGGAAACCTAAGTATATGGAAGGAAGGGAAGGGAAGACCCAATTCTAAGCAGTTTTAAGAATAAGAACATTTATTGCAGCACGAGGAGCCTCGCAACAGGTGCTTCCAGAACTGGCCCCACAGTTGCAGGCTGTCCTTGTAGACAGTGGGATTAAGAAAGAACATACATTTTCACTAATTAAAGAAAAGTTTTGAATTGCAATTGTTCCCCAGTTCATTGACGTAATGGTAAACCTTCATAGTTCAGAAATGCTAAGCCATTCATTAGACATCTGCTGTGAAATTAACCCCCAATCCCTGCAGCTGAGACATTAGACCTGGGCCCTTTTCCTGGAAGAGTAAGTTAAAGAGGTTCGTGTATGGAAACCACTGGGGAGTGTCACCTATAAGTGGCTGGGTGGCGAGACTTGAGAACTAGGAGCCTCTCCTTTGCCATTCCCTACCCCCAGCCTTGGCCCAAGTCTTCTTGTTAAATTTCAGAAATTCCTTGATTATTGTATATTCCTTGGATTGTACACCTGGTTGCTTAATTGGCATCTCCATGGGCTGTCTAATAGACCTCTTGAACTTAAAGCATTTAAAATCAACTCTTGGTTACCTCCACCCCTATGAATATGCTTCTTACCCGATCTTCTCCATATTGGGAAATGTACCACCATTCACCTCTTCTCAAGCCAAAATTTACGAGTCATGTTTATTTCATCTCTTTCCTTCACAGCCCACATCCAATCCAGCAGTAACTCATGTCAGCTCTGTCTCCAAATTACATCCCAAGTCCAGGCACTTCTCACAGTTTCCACTGCTATCGGCCTAGTCCTTGAACCCGCCTCTCTTAGTTGGACCACTGCAGTAGCCTGTAAGTTTGTCTCCCTGCTGCTGTTCTACTTGGCAGCCAAGTCTTTTTGGTCATCTGAAATGTGAAAAGATCATAACACTCCCCAACTTAAAAACCTCTAATGGCTTCCTGATGCCAAAGAATGAAATTCAGTCTTCCTCTGTGGCCTATGAGCTCTATGGGATCTGCCCTTTGCCCGCCTCACGGACTTCTTTTTTCAGTACGCGGGCCTCTCACTGTTGCGAAGCACAGGTTCTGGACGCGCAGGCTCAGCGGCCATGGCTCACGGGCCTAGACGCTCCGCGGCATGTGGGATCTTCCCGGACCGGGGCACGAACCATGTCCCCTGCATCGGCAGGCGGTCTCTCAACCACTGCACCACCAGGGAAGCCCTCACGGACTTCTTGCAAGCTTTGTTCACTCTGCTCGGCAACTGACTGGGTCCTCAGGACCATCGCAGTAGTCAAGTCTGAAATACCTTCCCCAAGAACTCTGCAGGCTGACTTTTTCTTATTATTCAGGTTTAACTTAAATATGTCCTTCTCACAGAAGTCTTCTCTAACTCTTGATCAAAAATACCCCAACCCTCCAGTCTCTAAGTCCTTACCATGTTTATTTTCTTCCTAGCACTTTTCACTATTGGAAATTATTTTATTCATTAGTTTACCTTTATTATCTGTCTTTACAGCAGAATGTATGCGTCATGAAGGCTTATATTGCTTATTGCTGCAACCCCTACTCTAGAACAGGGTCCATATTTATAGGTATTCAGTGAATATCTGTTGAATAAGGACAAGTCTTAAGCCTTTAATCTCATTTTAAAAAGCAAAACTCTTTGCAAGAAGAAAGGTCAACTTTTTTTTCAGGTCTTGGGAAGACCGAGACACTGTCGGGACAGAGGGCATCCAAAATATAGGTAGGTGAAGCCTAAGGTAATGTTGTAATGGGTGAGCTTAAGAGCATAAAGGAAGGACGAGGATGGGTGACTGGACAGGTGGTCCAGGATTTGGTCTTGGTTCAACCATGATAAATTTAGAGACTGAAGATCCTAGAGTCAAAAAAGAAGAAAGTCACTCAAAGGTCTGCCCGGAGTCCTTGGACTTTTTCAACCAAGTTTGAAATCTCAGGCAAGTGCTTCAACCCCTCTGGGCCTTAGCCTCTCAGAGCATTGGGCTAGATGATCACTAAGGTTTTGGCCACCTGTGATTGCTCCATGTTCATTCAGGAAGTAATAGCCGAGCACCTACTGAGCTCCCAAAACTGTATGACATGCTAGGAATACAGCAAAGGACAAGGCACAGTCCTTCTCCTCATGGAACTTCTAACATAGAAGACAGAGATTAGACAAGTAGTTACACAAATAAGCATGTCATACAAATTGTGTTGGGAAGGGGAAGTAAAAGGTGCAATGAGAGGTGATAAATGAGCACCTTGTGGGGATTGTAAGGTCAGATGGACCTACTCCCCCCAAAGAGATATTTTCTTAATATTAAAAATATTCAAGCTCTGGGGGAGGGGACAAGGTGGCTTGGGGGAGAGTTTCTGGCTGAGTCCCTGATCGTGGGCTGTGCATCTGGGCAGCTGCTTTCTCCATTGCAGTGATGAATCCCACAGTTCCTGGTACATGGCATGTGGGGTCCTCCTGGAGCCAGGAGGGTGTGCTCAGTGGGTCGTCTCTGGGCCGAGGGTGGCTAGGGAGAAGTTCTCTGCAGTGTGAAGACTGGTTTTCCTCTATGCCACAGATGAAAGTGAAACTTGGCGTTTTCAACTTTTTGTGGCAGTCCCCTGACCCCACCTGGCCAAATCCCCACAGGCAGCAAATAGAAGTTGGAGGTGGAAGGACTGCCCATTCCTCCCCTCCTCAGTGTGTGATTTTGTGGTGGGTGTGGATCTTGGTATGTAAGTTTATTTGTGCAAGAAATATCACTTTATTTTGTTTAAAATGATCTTGAATCTTTCTCTATGCCCCCATCCTTTCAGGTGGAGGAACTCAATCCCAGTCATTACTCTCCTCCACTCTCCCCAACGGGTCCTAGGGGAGGCTGAGATTCCCCAGCCCTCCCAGGCTTGGCCTTTCTGGGGCACCATGGACCCATCCTGAGGAGCCTCGGCCACCTCCCCGAATGGCTGAGACCACACAGGACTCCAGGGACCTCTCTCCAAGGCTGGAGAAAGTTCTCATCTCTCTTCTCTCCTAGGCTGCTTTCAAAGGTCCCTCCAGGACACCTGGCATCTCTCTGTGCTTTGACTTCTACAAAAGACAGCAAGAGACTCAATTTTCAGGCTTTGTTGCTTACTGCCTGCAGACATCTCTGAAGCAGGACTGTCTCTCTGCTTGGAGAGCTTGTGGAAATTCAGGAAAAATGCATACAAATTTATACTTTAAAAATTGTCCTGCCATAAGACTGAGGCTCTGCAATCAGGGAAAATCTGCATCTGTCTGAGTCTTGACTTTACCTGGGCAAATCGCCACCGCTTTAAGCCTCATTCCTCATCTGTAAATTAGGGAAAATTGTAGTAGAGACCCCTTCATGGATATATGTGCAATATGTTTAATATATGCAAATATATTTGCATGCGAAATACTTAGCACAGTGTCTGACACATGGCAGATGCTCAATAAATATTAGCTATGATTTTAACAATATATGATGTTAGTTATAGTTATAAAATATACTGTTAATTATGATCCCCTAGCTTAGTGATCATATAGGTTTTATGGAAGGTGGTCTTTCCAGTGCTGCTAAGCCTTTTCCACCTACCCTGGACTATGAACGGGGCTTGGTGAGGCCGGCAGTGTTTTCATGCCCCCCAAAGAGCAGGTGCAAGTCCAGTCACGACTTCTCCCGTCAACCTTGTCAAATCATAAAGAATGATCATCTGTCCTTGGAGGTTCCTACTTTCCTTGTGGAAGCTTCTGGATTATACCTCTCTTGTTCAGACAGACCTTTTTTTTCTTCCCTGTACCCTCTCTTCCCCTCCAAAATACTGCACGTAAATATCATTTATATTGATTTTTTTTCACCCTACCCTCTGGGGAGCCCATTTCCACCCCCTGAAAGTCTGGGAGGCCAGCCTCTGATTATAATTTTTCCAATGCTAAGTCAAATTTTTGTTTGTTGTGGCAATCTTAAATCTTTTTGAAAAACAGGCTCAAGTCTTTGGGACAGACTGTGACACGGGCTGTGTGCACACGCTGATGACAGAAGGATGGAGCCAGGAGGAGAGCAAGGCTTCCATTTGTGAGCTTGGGCAAAGGATGAACCTCAGAGAGAAGGAAAGGAGGGGAGAAGGGGAGGATCCCCGGGCCTGAGCAGAGAGACAGAGAGAGACAGACCTACCGGGTGAGGACCTGGGGAAAATGACACAAGGCCAGACTGCCTGTGTACTTTTCCGACTAAACTAAGAACGTATTTGACATGAGAAAAAAAAGTGTGTGTAAGGAAAATGGCCTTAATGGATGAGTTAGTTGCATTTTTCCAAATTGAAAGCCAGGCCCAGGAAATTTCATTCAGGAATTAAATGCATAGTAAGGCTGATTTCTTTCTGATTTTAAGTCGTTCTGTAGATTGGAATAGATCATCTCTGCATGTATTTTCTATACTTTAAAGAAACAAGAAAAAACATTGACTTTAAGGGTTCTGCTGATAATGTGTTTGAGGACTAGCTTTTATTTAGTGCCTGATACGTGTTAAATATTTAGTAGAGGTTTTATAAATGTGTCTGAATCAACCCTAAAAATAATACTGTGTGGGGGACGTTATCTTTGTTTCTTCCTTCCTTCCTTCCTTTCTTTTTCTTTCTTTCCTTCCTTCTTTCTTTCTTTCTTACTTTTTCTCACTCTCTCTTTCCTTCCTTCCTTCCTTCCTTCCTTTCTTTCTCCTTTTTCTTTCTTTCTCTTTCTTTCTTTCTTTTCTTCCTTTCTTTCTTTCTTTCTCTTTCTCTTTCTTTCTTTCTTTTCTTTCTTTCTTTCTTTGTGCTTGAACTGAAGTAGTAGAAAGGCAAGCGTGCTTACTTGGTTTGTAGTTAACACTAAGTTGAAAAGGGTTGCTAATATTTGAAACGAGGAAAATTCAAAGTGACTGATAAATAGATGGTCAAAGGATGTTTAATAAGAATAATTTAAAAACTGTATAGCTAGGGAAAACAAAAGCAACTCTAGCAATATAGTGTATTAGCTGGAACATAGGCAGTATTTAAAAGAATGCTTCTAGAATGAACATGAATATGACACTTCCGTTCCTATTGTTTAACTGGAAACCTAAAACCTACTGGGGGTTCTTAGACCAACAACAAGTTTTTTGGGAGGAAGGGGGACTATTGTTCTCTGTTCTAGATGTAGAAACTGAGGATCAGAGAGGTTAAGTAGATTGTTCAAAGTCATGTGACCTGTAAGTACAGAAGCTGGGATTTAAACTGGGCCTGGCTCAGGCCAACTGTCCTGTCCAGTCCCCCTCACCAGACAGGGCCTGAGGATTCTCTCTACAATGTTCTACGTCTTTCTTCTGCTTCCAAACTTCCACCGTTCATGGAACCCATCCCTCAGGACGCCTCTCCTTTCTCAGCTGCAGCTGCCAAGGCATTGGCTGTAAACTTCCTGCTCCTTTCCCTCATCTCTCAGCAGCCCAGCAGGGCCAGAGCATCCCAGGTATACAACAAATATTTCTTTACCTGACAGTCTCCCAAGGATGTTGTTAACCCCTAGACAACAATGCAAAGTCTATTTTTCAAATTACATCAGTCAATGACTTTTTAGTTTTTGTATTTATCAAAGTTTTACATGCACATAATGTGGAGAGTCAAATCATTCTATGAAGGTTGCCTTTAATATGCTTGTGTTTCTCTTCTGATTTTCCAGTTTTAAGCACTGACTCTGGAATTCCCACTAGGAAAGATGAGTTGTACTCTTTCATTCTCTGCCCTAGCCAGGACACTACCCCGCCTTACATGTACACTCCTCTTACATTCCACATCCTCCCAAGATTGTTAAATAATAATGTAGTTTATTCAGAATTCTGTGTGTACATTGTTAAAAACAAAATTCAACCCAGTAAATGTTAAAGAGCTTGCTGGATCTATTCAATGATTCATGAATCAGGCAGCATCCAGTCTAGCAGATAGAAAGGAGCTCTGAGAGGTTGTATAAAATCAAAGACTTTTACAGGCAGAAAGGAGCAGAAACAGGAAGTTATACTAGGTAAGTTCCTTTTAGGGATGGCAGGGGCTATCAGGTAAATGACCTGTCTAGTACTACTCAGGCGATTCCTGATGGACTGGTTTAAGATTCCATTTCTGGGAGAACCGAAACTGTAATTAAGTCTTGGTTTGGTGACATGGAACTTAGCATACGTGACTCCATTTTGGGCCTGTTGTTTTAACAACATTATGAAAATTTATATTTATAATGGAGCCCTTTGGTAAACTGTGATTATTTTTCCTTTCCTGGAGTTAGTAACTATCTTCTTTTTTCATCTGCTTTGTTTCCTTTGTATTAAGCAATAATTAAAGTTCAAACTCTGCCAAAGATCTAAATCCCCTCCATGGTTATTTGAAGGATCAGGTCGTCTATCAAACTCATCTCTGTGTGAAGCCCCTCCCAGTGTTCTGCCCTGCAGTGCTGGGGGTGGGGCCTCCATGCATGGTGTTCCTCCTGGTACCCCTGCAGCACCCTGGGGTTCCTTTCTTTCCTGGTTGGAGCTCCTGCTTCCTGCATCCATGTCTCCCTCTTTCTTGGTTTACTCTTGTGAGGAGCTCATTTCTCAGTAACTTCATGAGAAAGAGGGCCTGCCGCCATGCGTTTTTAATCTCAGCATTCCCAGCACTTGGCATCATAGGTGCTCAATAAATGTTTGTTAAGTTGATGAACGGATAAAGGAAGAAAGGAAGACAGGAAAACATCAGCAGAGAAAAAGTTATCACACATCTAAAAGATGAAAGGGAAGCAATAAGTGCTGATAACCTGATGTTAAATGACTGACCTGAACTTTTAATTTATGATTTACATAAGTAATAATGAAAGTTCACAAGAACCCCTGGATTTAGGAAACTCTTCTCATCTTTTCCAAAGGCAGTCTGGCACAGGGGAAAGAATATAGGCTGTGAATGAATTATCTAACCTTTCCATGTCCCTGTTTTTCCATCCATAAAAAATAGGGATGATCATACTTACCTAGGAAAACTGTGGTGTTGAGTGACAACTAATAGTTGCTGAGCACTTTCACCTGTCATCCCATCAAAATGACATTTAAATTAAATTCAATTAAATTAAACCATTCGCATGCAAAATACCTAGCTCAGTGCCTAGCCTGTTGTAGCACTTGGTGAATGAAAATGACTTCCCTTCTTTCTCGAGGGCTCAGGGCTCTCTGAATTGCCAAACACAGCAGTATCAACTGTGTTGAAAATGGTTTAAAAGCTTAGATTTGGATTCTGAAGCATGGTGAGATGCCCATTCTAACCTTGGCTTTCCATGTGACTCGCTGTGTGCCCTTCACAAGTCCCTCCCCCTCTCTGAGCCTCAGTGCTTTCTTCAGTAAAACGTGGGGTTACATGGATGGTGACTCAGGTCCCTCCCCCACCCCAACTCTGTCATGCTAGAATCTGGTTCTGTGAAATGTCCTTCCCAGAACTGACTGCACCCAGCTGCTGTGAGCATAGTTTGCCTACAGATAGATGCTATCTCTGGCCCTGGCACCGGCTCCTACAAGACTGGGGCTGTGGTAGGTGTCTGGAGGTTGACTGGGGAGAAACGGGTACATTCTTCTGCAGTGTAATGCAAAACAGATCTGGCCTTGGCTCCAGCCAGCACCAAGGAAGTGGACTTCATTGTAAAAGCCACCTTGTCAGCGTCAGGTCGGAGTGATTAATGACTCTTTAATCCCACAGCAGAATACCTGACAAAGTACGCTTGGGCCAAAAAGGCAGAACAAACCTAATTAGCCTGGTCGATCCACTCACAAGGTGTGGGTTGCTAAGGATCCCAACAGCTTGGAAAGGAAGCCTCTCCCTTTAGGTCTGTGAAAGCATCAAGTGGCCACAATGGGGAAGGGACTCCATTAAAAGGAGGGGGCCGGCCAATGAATAAACATGCAGGTTACCGTGTTGATATTTCACTGAATGCCGTTCTGAAGTGGGGTGCTTGGGGCCTCCGAGGCCGGCGCCCCTGGTATTGTGCTGGGGGAGGGACTGGCCATTTGAAGTCAAGGTGAGGACATACTGGGGGCAGATGGAACCTGCTTTGTTTGTGAAAGAGTTTTTCTGCTATTTATGCTAATGAGTGGGAAACACTTCTCAAGCATTTCAGATGATTCTGTAATGAGGCCGGGCAGAATGTGCCAACATTGTTGGCCCAGGACGATTTTAAACTCCCACTCGCCACATTAGCAGCCCCTTTCTTTACACGAAGGCCCTTGGAGGGTAAAAGGGGACAATGAAGGGAGAGGGAAAACATCACAAAGAGAGGCTTTTGTTTCGCGTTCCTTTGAACCCTCTCAAAAGCCGGGTTTCAAGGGGTGTGTTGGGCCTGCCTTTCAACGTTACTGAACCCAGAATCCCCTGTTGTTTAGCAACATAGAAAGCTGACCTTAATTGACTCCACTTCTGAGAAGGCTTTGTAAATCACTCTGCCCCAGAGTGAAATTTCCTGATGGGGTCTGTATGTGATATATACCATTATGCACTGGATACCAACGCGCCTTCCCACGTACACAGTGATTTCCAGCTTACACCCCACTTTATGGCCATTGTCTAGTTTAATGCTCACAGGCACCTACCGCTGGATGAGGAATCGTTGCTCTCAGTTTACAACGAAGAGAACTGAGCTGCAGAGAAGTTAGGTGGCCTGCCCAGAATCATACGGCAAGAAAGAATCAGAGCTGTGACCCAGAACTTGGATCTCTCTGGCTTTTTTCACTCTATCACAGATGTTCCTGGGATTGGAGATCATGTAGATGTGTGTGCCAGAGAGATATCTTCACTGATGAGTTGCTTAAACACATTATTTTTTGGAGAAAGAAGGGCACCACAAGATTATGGTGACATTTTGGATTTCCCCCTTAATTTCTGGGCATGATAGCATTTCTTGGACAAGACTTCTCCTTTCACTGTACCTTAGCTGTGCCCAGCTGATTTGCACCCCCCCTTCCTCCCTCACCCCCAAGTCACCCCGCTACAGGCACATGACTGTTCAGTGGAGCAGTACTGGGTGTCTCATCTTCCCTACGGGATGGCACTTCTCTGAGCCTCACCAGTGGGGTGTGTTGTGAGGAAGAGGTTCCACCCTGGAACTCGTCCAGAAGTTGGGCTACAGTTCAGGCCTGAGAGACATATCTATACCCTCAAAGCCTCTAGACTAGTAATAATCGAAGATGCCTTTGACTTCTGACCAGCTTCACGGGCATTTGACCTGTGCAGTTGTGCAGGACTCCGTGCTCAGAAGGGCCCTGTGCTTGGTTTCATGCCCTGCTGTCATTGTGTTGACATGCTTAATGATTTCATCTCTGAACTTTCATTTTGTAAAATGAAGTCCAATGAAACGATGGAGCAAGGGAGAGGCATGCGATGTGCCTGTCCATTGCAATTCCTTGCTTGCTGTTCATGGCCCAGGAGAACAGAGTCCCCGTGGGCCCACAGTCAAGGGAGTTTAGTGGCACTCAAAGCAAGGTAGGTGCGCTATGTCTACAACTGAGTCGCTGGTGGCTCCAAGAGGCCATGCTTTCTGTTCAAACCAGAATGGAAGAATGCAGAAAGAAGACAGTGGTTTTCTAAGAAACATGACTGACCAAAGAACCCCATCATATCCTTTTTTACTTGTGGGACTTCCCCATATTGACCAATCTTTTACACTGAAAATGATGACGGAAGGAAAAGGAGAGAGAGGAGGATGCAGAGTTGCTTGTCCTTTTCAGCACCCTCCTCAGTAAACGAAAGGCAGAGTGCACTCGGGGACAGGTGTGCACTCGGGGAACAGGTATTATGAAGTGAAATAAAAACAGTTGAGTTAGTTTTGAGTGGCACTTCTGCTGTTCTGGTAAGAACAAAAAAATATGTACATATAGGATACGAAATCAAAATTCTGTAATTTTGGTGATTCTGCATAGGAGTTAAATGCTCTTCTATTTGCATTCAAAACTGGCATTGTACAATCTAAAGATGAACAGTAAAGCTCATGCTAATCATTTAAAAATTTCGTTTCGCTTTACTTAGAATGACAGTAAATAGCAAATCAAAACCACCATGAGCCTATTTGACCCACCTCCTAGAGAAATGGAAATAAAAACAAAAATAAACAAATGGGACCTAATTAAACTTAAAAGCTTTTGCACAGCAAAGGAAACCATAAACAAGACCAAAAGACAACCCTCAGAATGGGAGAAAATATTTGAAAAGGAAGCAACTGACAAAGGATTAATCTCCAAAATATACAAGCAGCTCATGCAGCTCAATATCAAAAAAACAACCCAATCCAAAAAATGGGCAGAAGTCTAAATAGACATTTCTCCAAAGAAGATATACAGACTGCCAACAAACACATGAAAGGATGCTCAACATCATTAATTATTAGAGAAATGCAAATCAAAACTACAATGAGGTATCACCTCACACCAGTCAGAATGGCCATCATCAAAAAATCTAGAACAATAAATGCTGGAGAGGGTGTGGAGAAAAGGGAACTCTCTTGCACTGTTGATGGGAATGTAAACTGATACAACTGCTATGGAGAACAGTATGGAGGTTCCTTAAAAAACTAAAAATAGAACTACCATATGACCCAGCAATCCCACTACTGGGCATATACCCTGAAAAAAACATAATTCAAAAAGAGACACGTACCACAATGTTCATTGCAGCTCTATTTACAATAGCCAGGACATAGAAGCAACCTAAGTGTCCATCGACAGATGAATGGATAAAGAAGATGTGACACATATATACAATGGAATATTACTCAGCCACAAAAAGAAACGAAACTGAGTTATTTGTAGTGAGGTGGATGGACCTAGAGTCTGTCATACAGAGTGAAGTAAGTCAGAAAGAGAAAAACAAATACCGTATGCTAAGACATATATATGGAATCTAAAAAAAAAAGGTTCTGAAGAACCTAGGGGCAGGACAGGAATAAAGACGCAGACGTAGAGAACGGACTTGAGGACACGGGGAGTGGGAAGGGTAAGCTGGGACGAAGTGAGAGAGTGGTATGGACATATATACACTACCAAATGTAAAATACATAGCTAGTGGCAAGCAACCACATAACACAGGGAGATCAGCTCGGTGCTTTGTGACCACCTAGTGGGGTGGGATAGGGAGGGTGGGAGGGAGATGCAAGAGGGTGGGGATATGGGGATGTATGTATACATGTAGCTGATTCACTTTGTTATATAGCAGAAACTAACACAACATGGTAATGCAATTAGACTCCAATAAAGATGTTAAAAAACAAAACAAAACAAAAAAACACCCTGACAAGTTGAGAACGAGACTACAGAAGAAAGGAAAACACTTTATATTTTAGGACTTTTAATGGCACCTTCTTCCTTTTGAACAAGGGGCTCTCTACTTTCATTTTGCACTGGGTCCTCCAGATTACCTAGGCAGTTCTGTTTCTGACAGAAGACACATAGAAAGTGAATACTAGGTGTTTTAAAAAAAATGTTCTATGATCACAGATCTCACGATTCACTCAAGAAGAACTGCTCTGTGAATGCTGCAGAGCCTCGTGTTTTATTTGGGTGCTGTGTGGGGCTGGGCATGTGCTGTGATGCTCTGTGGGTGGAGGGTGGTGTCATGGAGGCCACGTGGATGTATTTCCTACATGAACGTGGATAAGTGGCTTATCCCAGGATGTCTTCTTTTCTATTTTATTTATTTACTTATTTATTTATTTGAGGTATAGTTGATTTACCATGTTGTGTTAGTTTCAAGTGGACAGCAAAGTGATTCAGTTATACACACACACACACACACATACACACACACACATTCTTTTTCAGATCCTTTTCCATTATAGGTTATTATGAGATACTGAGGCTGTTTTCTTAATCTGCAAAATGGCAATAACACATGCTTTGCTCATTGGTCAGGGGTTCCAGTAAAAGAATGGATATAAAGATACTTTGAAAACTGTAAAGTGTAGTGCATGGATAAAGTACTTTATAATTTTTGGTATTATTTAAAAACCACAAAGCAGGAATCATGAACACTGCTGTCTTTGTCCCCTCCAATTTGCAAATTAATTTTGAATGAATTCCTGCCAAGTTTGCATAAATCCAAATTCATTTCTTTTTTTCTTTGACACAAATCTGTTAATAACTGGAAGAGAGTATGGAACTTCAATATATTCACAACCTTTTGTCCCCCTTTGTAGACATGCAATACACATCGATGTTTTTAAAGGCAAGAGTGGTTTGGCAGAAGTTAGAAAAGTTTTACCCTATAGAAAAAAAGCAAAATATAAAGTAGTTTATACAGTATTCTGTGATTACACAGCTGTCAAACCTGTGTATAGACAAATGACAAGGAAATAAACCAAATAAACCAAAAGCCCAACAATTAGATAAACAACTTGGTACAGAGGACAAATGAACCCTAATCACATAGGATTCTATCATAACAGGGTCCACTTTTTTTATCACACAGTTTGGATAACTTCTGGATTCAAACATGTTTCTCTAAATGTAACACAGGCCAAGTCTGATTGATCAACCCGCCGAGACCACAGCAAATGTACTAATCATATCCCTCCAATACCAGCATTATAAGTAGTTCTCTGTCATATAGTGAGGACTTTGTCATAAATGGTAGACTGATACTGTAGAATAATGGCTGTACTGGGAGGGAAAACATTTCTGCCCATGACCTTGGGAAAGGAACTTCTCTTAGCATGGACCTCAGTTTCTCCATTTGTCCTTGGAATGGAGTGGACCATGAACTCTAAAGGGCCATCCAGCACCAACATTCTGTGTTTTGATGGCTTTGATGTGACTTTCAAAGCCTCATTGCCAATGTCACCTTCAGGACCATCTGAAAGAGGAGATGCAAAGACATGAGGACACTCAGCATGGACAGGTTCCATGTGCCAAGGTGACACAGCAGATCCAGGCTCTCAATACCTGTTCCAGGTTCACACCAGCACAGCAGCTGACCTGTGAATGTCTGTTGAACACCGAATTATGGTTTCATAGTTTACACCTCATTTAATCCTCCTTTTAGACTGCAAGCACTTTAAAGAGAGGCTCATCAAATTCCTCTCTCCCTTCCCATAGCCCCTGGCACACCCACAGGGCCTGGCACATGGTAGGAGCTCAGTAGATGAGAATTCCAACATTTTGAGAAGACTTAAATGATGGCCAACACCAACTTTGTTGAGATAGATATTCTCACTCATGAAGGACCCCAGCTTGCCCAGATCAGTCCTGGTGGATGTCTGCTGCCCACCAGTGGGGGGAATAGGGGTGCAACTTGTGCTTTCCGGGGAAGATGTGCAAACCGGAAACTGTCAAGTCCCAGAAACTCTTCTCTGTCTTGACTAAGACCATACCTTACGGTTTCAGGCTTTTCCTTGCTTTGCAGTCCTATCTGAAATGGCATTTGGAATATACCCTTTGAGCCAGCAATGAAAAATTGTGAGAGGCCGTTAGTAGCAGCTGCATTAAGAATAGCCTCGGGCTTCCCTGGTGGCGCAGTGGTTGAGAGTCCGCCTGCCGATGCAGGGGACACGGGTTCATGCCCCGGTCCGGGAAGATCCCACATGCCACGGAGCGGCTGGACCCGTGAGCCATGGCCGCTGAGCCTGCGCGTCCGGAGTCTGTGCTCCGCAACGGGAGAGGCCGCAGCAGTGAGAGGCCCGTGTACCGCAAAAAAAAAAAAAAAAAAAAAAAGAATAGCCTCAAACTGGAAACACCCCAATGTCCATCAGCAGGAGAATGGGCAAAGAAAATATGCTGTATCCTTATTGGAAAAACTACTAGGCAATAAAAAGGAGCAAACTATATGGATGGATCTTAAAAGCACATAAAGTAAAAGAAGCCAGACACAAAAGAGTCCATACTGAATGATTCCATTTAAATGCGGTTCCAAAACAGACAAAATGGATCTAGAGTGAGAGAAATCAGAACAGTGATTGCCAGGGTAGGGGTGGGGTGGGGCAGTTTGACTGGAAGTGGTACAAAGGGAACCTCTCTCTGGTGTGATGGTTATGTTTTCTATCTTGCCTGGGCTGGTAGTTACTTAGGTTCCATTTGTCAAAACTCATTGAACTGTACACTTAAAAAATCTGTCCATTGTATTGTTTGCTAAATTAACCCTCAGTTCACCTCCTCTCCCCCCAGTACTTGGAGCTGAAGTTTTCTTAGCCTTTCAATGGTTGGCTGTCTCCCGGCTCAGATACTGGGAGGGGAAGCTGTGATTTCCACAGCTGTGACCACACTGCAGATTTCCTCACATCCGCCTGGGGTGGTTCCAGCACGTGGCCCATTTCTCATCCAGGCACTTTGCTGGCTCTCTGGGAACACCTGTCTCTCCCTGGGCTCTCCTGGGGCCCATATAAGACGCTCATCCTTCTTCCATCCAGCACTTCTTCAGGTCTCAAGTTCTCTCTGCGTTTTCTCTTCTGCAGGCTAATCCTCAGTTTTTTCCATTCGTGCTTCACTGAACATGGTTTCCAAATCCTTCCTCCTCGGAGTGTTCCTCCCCTGGATCCAATCCAGCTGCCCGGGGCCCATTTAAATGATTCTCTGAACGCTTGGGCTGACAACTCGACTTCTACTTCCCAAGTGATTGCAGCAGGAGGAGACAGGCTACGAGCCTTTGTCTGCACAACCCAACAGGTTAAACTTTTTTTGTTTTTTAAGAGAGAAGACAAATGAAAGCATGGTGGGTATTCCACAAAGGCTCCTGTGAATGATTGACATACGTTTAAGCGGACGGCATATTTGTGCGATGCCAGGGGGCTGATACATTAATAGATATAATTTGTAGGCTCCCAAGGAGAGGTTAAAGAGGGGAACACAGATTCCTTTGAGCTGACTTGGTGCTCCCACGTCATCTGTCCCAGCCTTAATCAAGTTATCATATCAACCCAGTGTGTCCAGGACCCCAGCTCTCTGTCTGAATGAGGAAAAAATTTGCAGACAAATTTCTAACAGCAGGAAGTTGGTGCTCTCCTGCGAGGCTAGATAAAAAGTACCTGTAACCTCTCCAGGCCTCCCTTCTGCTCCTGCTGGGAGCTCAGTTCAAGTGTCTCCCTTATTTGATTACGCCTCTCAGGCCTTCTCTGGTGTAGGTATCCAATTCACTGCTGTGCCCACCGCCTCCCTACGAAGCAGAAAACATTAGGGTCACTCTTTTACGAAATTATGGGGAAGCTGAGGGGGCCAAGCGCTTGTGGTGCACATGTGTGTGTGTGGGTGTGTGCGTGTGGAGACACACAGATGTGGATAAAGAGAGGAATGCTGTTTGTTAGCAAATGTGGCATTGATTTATACTCCTTTCCTTTAGTCACAGAGTAACTGAGTGGCATCTCCAAATTCTCACGATAAAAAAAAAAAAAGGTAGCAGAAAAAAAAAAAAAGACTCCTGCTAAATGCTATATATCATTACCATTTTTTTAGTGTTTGCAAAAGATTTAGAGCATGCCTAATTTACAATCAATGCACCAAATTCTCCTACTGGATTTAATTCTCCTATGGATTTATTTGCTTCATGACTATATAATTCAAATTAGGGCACTGTATATTATTTTATAATGAATGTATGAATGATGATGGTGTTTGAAACTGTTTTCATTTGAGGGTATTATTGGAATGATGCTGATGGGTTGGTGGATTTGTGCATCCATCTCTCCTACACATTAATTTATGAGTGGACAAAAAAAGTGGAGGTGATATATGTTGTAGGGATGGGCCTACTCTACATTACCTTTTTTCTTTTTTTTTAAATTGATGGCAGATTATTATTTTTTTTAATTTATTTATTTTATTTATTTTTGGCTTCATCGGGTCTTCCGTTGCTGCGCGGGGGGCTTTCTCTAGTTGCGGCGAGTGGGGTCTTCTCTTCGCTGTGGTGCGTGGGCTTCTCATTGCGGTGGCTTCTCTTGTTGCGGAGCACGGGCCCCAGGTGCGTGGGCTTCTGTAGTTGTAGGTAGCTCGCTGGCTCAATAGTTGTGGCTCGTGGGCTCTAGAGTCAGTAGTTGTGGCACACGGGCTTAGTTGCTCCATAGCATGTGGGATTTTCCCGGACCAGGGCTCGAACCTGTGTCCCCTGCATTGGCAGGCGGATTCTTAACCACTACACCACCAGGGAAGCCCTACGTACCTTTAAAAAACTGGTTTTCTTTCCAAGAAAAACATGTATTTCCCCACACAATCACCAAAAAACAACCAAAAACCACACTCCTCAAACCCACTGCTGCCAAAACTTGGCAAGGCAAGGCAGTATTTTGTATTCATTTCTGGAAATCTCAACATAATCAAGGAAAATAATGGTACCATTTTTCATCTTCAGGTGCCCAAGACACCTGAGAATCCGGCCGAAGAGAAGCATTTTAAGATCGGCCTGTGGCTTCGGGCAGACGGGCACTGGCCAGGAGCTGGTAAGAGGGAACGCTCAGAGCGTGAAACTGGACTTGCCCGCGGACCGAGGACGGTGCTGGGCTGGTAAGACATGGAGTTAACGTCTATCCATGCATTCCTAAGCGGGGGGAAAAGGAAACACACCATCCGAACTCAAGATGCCTATTGATTTATCCCCGTTAGCAGGCAGGACCCTTGAGAAGCCCAGGCCTTGGGGCTCGTTAGCATCTTTACTGAGAGAAGACTGCGCAGCGGCGAGTTCCCACGGGGGCCAGAAGTCAGCGGGGCGCTGGGCGCGGGCCGGAGGCGGAGGCTTTTCTTAAAGGCCTCCACAGACTCGACTGGAATCGCAGAGGTTAAAGAGACCTCGCCGCACAAAGGGGCGCCCCGGCGGTAATCGGAAAATAAATTTGATTTTGTGAATTCTTTGGCAGCTGGTGACAAAGGGCCAGGTACGGCGCGCGGTGGGGTTGATCCGTGCAGAGGCGGCCGCCCGGCGGGGCGCCCGGCCCTGGGGCGCACAAAAGCGGCCGCCGGCGCACAAAGGCCGGCCCGGGGCTCCGGGCTGTCTGCCCGCCCCGCTGCTGGGCCGGCTGCAGAGGGCCTGAGTCCCAGGACACCAACTATCTTCATCCTGGAACTCCAAGGGCCTTCTGCTGGGGCCACAAGCCAGCAGGGGACTTCTAAAGTTTCAATCAGTTCATCAAGAAATGTCCACAACCCTTCGCCTAATTCAGCCTTTTGCTATGGTTTGGGAGGAATCACCAGAAATTCCCTGAAATTTCCCCAGATTCCTCCAGACTCGATGGGCTGGGCCCTCCCTTGTCTTTATTTATCGGATTCTCTTCGGTCATTTCCGAGTCTTGTCCTGTCTGTAAGTTTCTTGAAGGGAAGTGGTGGACCTTATTCTATCCTTGGTGACAAAGCTGAAGTGCTAGGGGAAACCCTGGGGAAATGTAGCTGCTGGGCCTCTAAGGGCAGGAATTAATGCTTTGTTCATTCATTCACTCATTGAAAAATATTTCCCGAGCGCTGCTCACTGAACCCCCAGCCCTGTGCTGATCTCAGGATGTTTTCACCTCCTCTGGCTCCTGTCACATCTTGCTCCTAAGTCAGCTATAGTAGCAGCACCTCCCAAACGCTAGTGTCTGGTTCCCCCACCAGCCTAGAAAGCCCTGCTGGTAAAAGCACAGATTTCCTTCTCTTCAAACTTGAAGATGTGTGTGGGTGGGCCAGATTTCCTCAGCACCACTCTGGAATGTTCCGACAGCCAGTACCTCAGACACTAGCCAAACTTCGGTCTCGTTTCGTTCATGTCCAAAATGAGTCCGTCCATAATGTTGATTTTAGAATATTTGTAGAGGATGTCAGGATTCCAGAAAAGCAAACTCTCGGAAAGGAACAAAATGTGTTAACTAACGCACAGCTCACTAAGGCTCTTTCCACACTCTCTTTGAGCAAATCTGTACCTAAAAAGAAGTCCGATGTCTTTAGCTGCTATTAAAATACAGGTGGCCATTTTTTAAAGAAATTATAGATATGGGGCTCCCCTGCTAGATTAATTCTTCTTCTGGCTTAATTCTTTGGGGCAGATTCTTTTTTTTTTAATTTTTATTTTATATTGGAGTATAGTTGATTTACAGTGTTGAGTTCGTTTCAGGTGTACAACAAAGTGATTTAATTATACATGTATCTATTCTTTTTCAGATTATTTTCCCATATAGGTTATTACAGAGTATTGAGTAGAGTTCCCTGTGCTACACTGTAGGCCCTTGTTGACTATCTATTTTATATATGGCGAGTGTTACAGTCTTGTATGGTGTCATCATGGAGTGACATCCCATCATCTTTGCTGTATTCTGTTGGTCAGGAACAAGCCACAGCCCCGTCCACACTTGAAGGGAGGGGATTACACAAGAGTGTGGATACCAGAAGGTGTGAACCATGGGGGTCTCCTTAGAGTCTGCCTACCACATTCATTTCACCCACAAATAAACTGAGGCCCTAAGATGGGGATGTGCCCTGGTCACAATCTCAGTGAGTTAGTCTAGTGGCTAGATGCTCATCTTGCTAGGATCTCTGTTCTGTCTTGTGCTGTTTCCTAAATGGCATGCCTCCAAGATACAGGTTTAACACCTGTGGTGCCCCTGGTTCTGGAAAGCAGGCATGGTCTCTACACAGCAGTCTTTGACTGCTGCCAGCTTAACACTCACTGCCCAATAATCACTGTGGTCCCCCACTAAGGAACTCAAGGAACCACAATTTCCCTGCCTCCACAAAATATCCCTAAACCAAAATGGTAGAAAGAATCCCATTTCCATATCAATTAAATGGGAAAATTTTGAGAATATCAGGATTTTCCTAGTCCCCTACTTCCACCCTGCCCCAACTCCTTTTAACAGATGAGAAAACTGAAGCCTAGGAAGGAGAAGTAATTTATTCAAGCCCCATGGACACAGCCCAGTTCTCTTTCTTTTTGACACATATAAAGTACCAGAGAGAAGGTATTGACTTGAGCAAGCAACCATAGGAGGGGGTGGCCCACAGGACAACTGGAACCAGGACTCAAAGGCCTCAGGGTCAATCCTGTCCCATCCCTCCACTGCAGCCAGCGCTCCAGGACCCCAGCCCCACCCAGGCCCTGAGACCAAAAGGAAAACCATCAAATAAACAACAGTCCTCATCCCATCAGGCTGTGTTGCCTTTTTTTTTTTTTTGCAGTACGCGGCCCTCTCACTGTTGTGGCCTCTCCCATTGCGGAGCACAGGCTCCGGACGCGCAGGCTCAGCAGCCATGGCTCACGGGCCTGGGACACGAACCTGTGTCCCCTGCATCGGCAGGCGAACTTTCAACCGCTGTGCCACCAGGGAAGCCCTGTGTTGACTTTTGAGGGGAAAAAAAAAAGAAACAAAACTGCTCAGATCATAAATTCTGGACATGCAAAGGCTGCTTAAACAGCTAGTTCCCCAGGAACCACGTATCACTGACAGATAGAGCACAGTGTAATAGGACCCTAGCTTTGTCTCTCTAATTTCAGTAGGACTACAATTCCCACCACAAGAAGTGGAAGTTATGTCTAATTTGACATGAAGAGAGAGAGAGAGATTGAGATTCTTTCTTCTGGGTCGAAGTCTTTGTCTCACCTCCTCTCTGCACTGGAGAGAAAAAGTAGTATTTTCTGATCTCCAGTCACTGCGTTTGGCCAAACAGCCTCCCAGGAAGCCATTAACAAAATCTCCTCCTCTACCTGTGCTCTTATCAAAGCGGCCTCTGGCTGCATGCTTCTTCCATGGTCCTCAGAGGGTAACTGGAGGAACAAGTGAAACAGGGTCTAATGAGTTCTGTACCTGTCCATCTTGAGTTTAGAAGCCCTAAGTTGACTCCTTGCTGGCTTTGCAGAGCTGAAATCACTCCATTTGTTGGAATAGTTCAGGGAATACGAAGAGTTTGTGCCTTGGACCAGCTCACTAAGTAGTGCTGATCCTGGGCTGCCTTTGAGTTTTATTTCCTGGGTCCAAACGGACTTGCTTTTTTTTTTAATTTTAAAATTATTTTAAAAAATTGAAGTATAGTTGATGTACAATGATTCAGGTGTACAGCAGTTTATATATATATATATATATATATATATATATATATATATATGTATATGTATATGTATATATATATTCTTTTCCATTATAGGTTATTACAAGACATTGAATATAGTTCCCTGTGCTATACAGTAGGTCCTTATTGTTTATCTATTTTATATACAGAAGTATATCTGTTAATCCTGAATTCCCAATTTATCCCTCCCCCCCTTTCCCCTTTGGTAACCATAAGTTTGTTTTCCATGTCTGTGAGTCTATTTCTGTTTTGTAAATAAGTTCAACCAAATAGACTTCCTGAAGGCACCTGTTGTCCGACAGAAATCAGAAATAGAATTCAGAAAAATAACCATCAAATCATTTGGGAAGAAATAGAGACGGTACACTTATTTTAGCAATAAGATGGTCTCTCCTGGGATGCATAACTGATTTGGTGGAAATGTTTCTGTTTTAAATAAAGTCCTCTTGAGTATTAGAATAACAGGGACTGATTTTCAGGGCCTTTTAGACTTTGGGACCTCACTGTTTTCTGAATGTGGACTGTCAGGACTCCATCCCTTTGCACATGCTGTTCTTTATACCTGGAGTAGCTTCCACCTTCCTCTTTCCAACAAACTTCCTACCCACCTGGAAGGGTGCAGCTCCCTCCTCGGCGAAGCCTGTGGACGTTCCTGACGCCCCCACTCCCCTCGCTATGCACAGAGATGGTTGCCTTCCATTCTGGGTGCTCACAGCCCTTCTTTGTAGCCCTATCTGGATATTGACAACTTCTTCCCTGGGGAGACTGATACAGCAGGAGAGCAGGGATTTTGTCTTGTTCATTTCATTTTCCTTTTTGTAGGCCTTGCACAGCTCATAGTGGCACAAGTTTGATGGGTGGATGAATTGGTAAATTGCTTTAAGGAATATGTCTTTGACTTGGTTATTTTGAATTTTTGTTAACAAATTGCCTACTAGCATTCCTGGGCATACGTAGTCAGCATTGAAATGATATAGAGCTGCTATGTGCAGATATGAACTTTGAAGAAGACAAAGACTTTCAGGTGGAAATATAGCGCAAATGAGTCAGAGCCCCCTCAGAGATCAAAAGGAGATCGCAGCCCTATTATCCCATATTCTTAGTCATTCCCTGTATTTACTGAGCACTCAATGTGTCTACACAGCATGCTAGGGGCTTTACAGAGACTACCACAAAATCCCTTTAAGGTCCTATTATACTCATTTTACAAAATGGAAAACTGAGGCACAGAGATCAAGTAAGTTGTCCCAGGTCACCTACCTGGTGATGGAGGCGTGTTAGCCTGAGCTGGCTGACTCCAGAGCCCAGCTCGCCACCTCTAAAGGGTCACAGAAGCTTTGTCCCAGGTGTGCATCGGCTGTAACTGAGGGTCTATTGCACACTAGTTCCTGCCCCCAGTGCTTCCAGTGCATGAAGGAAAGTGATCGGGTCTCCATCCTCGAAGTTCTATAGGGAGAGGTGGAGGTGGGAGCTCAGACAAGCACACAAGTTACTATAATGCAGGATGAAACAACAGTGTCATCAAGAAGCAGGACAGGGCTTCCCTGGTGGCGCAGTGGTTGAGAGTCCACCTGCCGATGCAGGGGACGTGGGTTCGTGCCGCAGTCTGGGAGGATCCCACATGCCGCGGAGCGGCTGGGCCCGTGAGCCATGGCCGCTGAGCCTGCGCATCTGGAGCCTGTGCTCCGCAACGGGAGAGGCCACAACAGTGAGAGGCCCGCACACCGCAGAAAAAAAAAAAGAAGCAGGACATGCCATGGAGGATGGTTCAGGAAGGCATCTTATAGAAGATGAGTCTTGAAGGATGGGGAGGATATCAACAGATCATTGGGGAGGGGTCCAGATAGAGGCTAGAACCAGCGGGGAGAAGGGGGGCAGGTACCAGCCAAGGGAAAGGAGGCTGGGAGGTGAGGCGGGGCCAGCTCATGGAGGGTCCAGCTATCTGCCTGGAGGATGCAGCCAATCTGGTAAGCACTGACAGGGGCTAGTTTAAATGATCAAGAAGAACCTGCAGTCCAGGTGGTTGAAGCTGAGCCTAGTGAGGGCTGAAGCTTCATGTCTCTGTTAATTGAGTTCCAAACTTGTCCCTCCTTTCTGAGGTTTCTGTCTTCACTGTCGGTTTATAACAATCCTCTGCTCTGGCTCCCACATCCCCTACTCACCGCCCTCCCCCCATTATCTCCTAATTTTGATTTGAGAGTTCTCAGTACTCTTCATAGATTTGCAGATGGTTACTCACTTGCTGAGAACCTCCCTGTCCCAGCTCTGTGATCACCCTCTCATTCGCCCTAGCTGCTCCTCTATGCCCCCAGTAGCACTCAGCCATGGAGCTCCACGTTTTAAATATCACACAAATGGTCCTTCTGGCCTCTCAGCCTATGTAAACATTATTAAAATCCCATTGTCTACAAACTGAGTAGACTCACTCATGAGAATCCACTTAATGTCTTTAGAATGAAGCACTGTTCAAAAGTTCAACCTACAAGGTGTTCGTGGGAAGAGGTTCAAGTCTACCATTCCTGTGGCAGGTCACCCTCCACCTCTGCCCAAATGTGTCCAGTGGTCATGTTCACCGTCTTTGGCACCTTTCTTCCTTCCCAGTGTCACTAGCTGGGACGGGTTCAAACCCACTGGAGAAGCTGAGGCCACACCTCAGGAATTCGGTACCCCTACTTCTCCTCTCGGTCCTGTGGCTTCTGCTCACTCATGCCTTCCGCTCCCTGTGGTTTAAGGAGATTGTACAACAATCCAAACATTCTTTGAAGGGGGTGACTTGCTTATTCATCTTTGAATCCACTCAGCGTGGTGCCCGACACACAGGAGTTATTCAGTAAGTGTTTATTGACTTGCGTCTTTCCAGTCCACCAGACTTCATGGCCTTGACTCCATTCCTCTGAACTCCTCTGCTTGTCTGACCCACAGGAGTGGACTCGGGCATCCTGGCTCCCATCACTTGGCTTTGTAGGACTTGTTTCTCAACGTAATCATTAGCTTAGCTCCATTCTGAACCTCCTCCCACTTTTCATGTCCCTCTAAAGCTTAAAGCCTACAACTTGATTCTCAAAATAGAGACAGTGGGCTTTAAAATACTTTTTGAACTCCAAAGTGCTGTGCAAATGTAGAGAATACAATCAAAAAGATGAGCTTTCTATGAAGGACCATAATGGTTAAGAGTAGAGGTAGGATGCTGGGATAAAGGAACAACTTGAAAACAAACGGACAAGGTAAATGACCATGAATTGAATTTAGTAATCTTGGGAGAGTAATTCTCATCTGGCTTAACAAATATTGATGAGATATATCTTGTATATTTTTAGTTGGAAAGCAAAATGAATTTCTTTCAGCAGTATATTTATGATTTCATTTCATCTACTTTCAAAAACTATTTGAGAAACATACAATAAGTTAACAGACAGGAAAGGAGAAAGAATTTATCTAGTGGCTCCAGCTTTAAAACTCTGTGACCACTATTCCTCTCTGTCTCTCCATTTATAAAATGGGCGGGGAGGGGAGTGTTGGAACAGATAACCTGTAAAGTCCTTCCTGGCACTGGTAGTCTATGGCTTATTGAGAAAACCAAGCCATTCTCTTTGATTCCTTACAGGGCTGAGTTCACTTTCCATGCGAACTCTCTTCCTGGCACACATCTCATTATTTGCCATTCTTTGTTAAGTGTAGTTTTCTCTGACTAGACCATGAGCCCTCCCAGGTCAGCACTGTGTCTTGTCCAGTTTCGTGCCATCCTGACTCAGGGCCTGGCACATAACAGACGCTCAGTGAATGCTGTCAAATGAAGAGGTCCGAGGTGCTGACGACATCTCTGTCCTCAGGTGACTGAAAGGCTGGGCTGATGAATGAAACTGAACACTCATATACTTAGAAAGGACTTCTACCAGGAGAAAAAGATTTCAAACAGTGTGTCTGAAAACGTTCTTCAGGGCTCCTTTCCCATGTCATCTGAGGCTGGTGAATAAGGTAAAGCTAAAAGGGTAGCACATCTCCATTGGACACAGTATTTTCAGTTTGTATTAGTTTTCTTACTTCTTCTCAATTTAGCTGGTGTCTGGCCATCTCTGATCTCTGATAGAATTTTAACATCATAAGCATCTTCACAGGCTGATGGAGAAGAACCTACCATGTACTCCTAGCCACTTGTTCAGGAGTACTTGGGGTGTTGTTGTTGGGTGCTTCATTATCTCATCTGAGCTAAGGTGATGTCAAGACATCATTTCTTTTCTTTTTTTTGGCAGTACACGGGCCTCTCACTGTTGTGGCCACTCCCGTTGCGGAGCACAGGCTCCCAGACGTGCAGGCTCAGCGGCCAATGGCTCACAGGCCCAGCCGCCCCACGACATGTGTGATCTTCCCGGACCGGGGCACGAACCCGCATCCCCTGCATCGGCAGGCAGACTCTCAACCACTGCGCCAGCAGGGAAGCCCAAGCCATCATTTCTTAAGTGGAAAACTCAGTCATTCATCCAGATGTTTTGTCTTTGAGGAGTAGAAACCCTGACCTTTGGTAACATAAAGTCCTTATCATGGAGTCAATTGATTTGAAGGTGTCAAAGAATATATAAAATGACGAGACTGTACAAAGACTGCTGAGCTAGGGGACTGGATTGAATAATTTCCTTCCCATCCGAATGACTGCCATGGTCTTAGCCTGGTCACTGTTTTTTTTGTTTGTTGGTTTGTTTTAGGACAGCTTACATTACTGTTAGATTTACTTTCCCTTGTGAAAAACTTATTTTCCTTAATAGGATCATTCAAATGGGAAACGTTGAGCGAGGGTGCTGCAGTTGGGCAACAGTTAGCATGACAGCTCATGCATCGGAGTACTGGGTCTCATGTCCTTCAGGCCTGGAAAGGACCCTCGACAGCACAGGGTCCAAGATCTGCTGGCTGCTGGAGTCCTCGCCAAGGAATTTCAATTCCTGAACACATTCAGTGGGCAGAGCATTCTCTGTAAACCTAAGTCAAGAGTCTGGAAAATGGCTGGACAAGTACTATGTCTTGCTTGACTGAGCAGATAGAATGAGAAGAAAAAATAAAGAGAAGATGAGGATTAAAGCAATTTGAAAAGTAAAATTCAGAGGTAGAGAAATAGAAAGAGGGGAAATATTTTACTGGTCTAAAATTGAAGAAATGTAGACTTGAGTATATAGGGACTTGTGCCAATGAGTTCAGTCCTCTGGTTATATCAACAGGGGAGCTGAGGCTCAGAGAAGGGTCAGGACTGCCTGAGATCACACAGCTAGTTAAAGACGTACCTGAAATTGGAACCCAAGTCTCCTGGCTCCAGGGCTGGTAACAGGACACTGTAAAGTTAGCCAAAACTTATTTTATTAAGATCATCTATGTTTATTTAATAAAGACAGAGAGTCACGGAAGACAAAACAATTTAATGAGTTATGATTCACCAATTGGCCTTCAATTCCTTCTCCCCTTTTTTTTCTCTGAAGAGTGTTTATTAAGGTTGAACTGGCCTCCGATTCTCTCTGAAACTTTGAGTCTTGCAAGAGGAAGAAACTCTACTCTTCTACTTTGTCTCAAGAGGAACCTATAAAAACACCTACTTGAGGTCTCACCACAGCAGCTCCTCAGAGAGTAAGATCTTATCCAAATCTCCTTTTCTTTTGAAGCCTTTTTTTCCCAGTCTTTAAACATAAGACAATTCAAACATTCCTTGGGTAGCATATGCCTCTTTAATTGACTGGGTGGCGGATAATATTTTTTTTTTTTTTTTTTTCTTTTTGCGGTATGCGGGCCTCTCACTGTTGTGGCCTCTCCCGTTGCGGAGCACAGGCTCCGGACGCACAGGCTCAGCGGCCATGGCTCACGGGCCCAGCCGCTCCGCGGCATATGGGATCCTCCCAGACCGGGGCACGAACCCGTATCCCCTGCATCGGCAGGCGGACTCTCAACCACTGCGCCACCAGGGAGGCCCAACGGATAATATTTTTGAAGAATTGACTGCTATATTCTTTTTTTTTTTTTTTTTTTTTTTCGGTATGCGGGCCTCTCACTGCTGTGGCCTCTCCCGTTGCGGAGCACAGGCTCCGGACGCGCAGGCCCAGAGGCCATGGCTCACGGGCCCAGCCGCCCCGCGGCACATGGGATCCCCCCAGACCGGGGCACGAACCCGTATCCCCCGCATCGGCAGGCGGACTCTCAACCACTGCGCCACCAGGGAGGCCCACTGCTATATTCTTATTCCCCTCCCGTCTCCATCTCCAGCCGACGTATGAACAGCTGAGATTGCCTTCTGCCCCAGGCCCTTCCTCTCTGGTCCAAACAGCTGGGGCCTAATCCCATCACTCACTGCTTTCAGGAAGGGTGTCTCAGGCAAATGCAGAGAGCCACGCATCAATTCCTGCATGTCACTAGGGAAAAGCAAGGGACAAAGATGCAAGAGTAACCAGGATCAGCTTATGAGGACTTTAAATGCTGAATGAAAGAGTGTTTTCTTGATCCTATAGGACTGGGATGGCCAGAGGAAGTCTATAAACTGGGAACACCATGATCAGATTTAGTGTTTAGAATAGACTGTGGTTGCACAGTAGATAGGGGTAGCAGACAGAGTTAGCAGTAGGGAGGCCAATACCAATCTGCTGTAGAGGTAGTTGCAGAGGGAGAGGTGCTGATGGTTTGACCTGGGGCAGTTCCAATGAGGATAAACGGGAGATGGATTCAACAGGAAGAAAAATAGAAGGGAGGATTGGAAGGACCTGGCTATGCTGAGTGTGGAGAGTGCAGGCATCTGTGAGGCCGGGGAGAGGAAATGAGCGAGGGAAGTTGAGGAAAATGAGAATTCTGGCCTGGGGGCTACAGCATATCCAGGGGAATATGGGGGGCAGAGGCATGCGGCAGGATGTGGTGCAGGGGTTGGGGGTAGGGTGAGAAGGAATGGCAAGTTCAGCTGTGGCACATTTAAGGAGTTTGTGGGACATGCAGGTGGACAAGCCCTGTGGGGAGTTGGAAACCCAGGTCTGGGGTCAGGAGGGCCCACAGCCAAACATGCGGACTCGCAAACCAGATGGTGATGGAAGCTGAAGGCAGGAGGTGCCGATGAGTTTATGCCTAAATGAACATCCAACGCCTTAACCATAGGGTCTCTATCCTATGTGCGTCACTGTATTAATCTTTCTAAAGCGCCACTCAGACCCAATTACCCTACCTCTACTTGCAAATACTCCTACATTTCTTATAAATTCAACTGTCCTTTCTTGACTGTTTTAATTCTCGTGCTCATTCTCTTCTGTCTTCTTGGAATGCTTCTTCCATCTCTTCCGGCTGAGATGTTATCTATTCTTTCAAGAATCAAATGAAATCTTTCCTGGCCATCCCCATAAGTGATCTGTTGGATTCTTAGACCTTTTAGTTTAAATCGTGATAGTACTTTTGCTCTGTGACGCCCCTTCACACTCCACCATCATCACACACCTTGTGACACCGTCTCCAGAACCCCAAATTTTCACACTTTGTGCCTCACGGAAGGGACACGTGTGCAGAATGCAGAGAGCAAGTAGGTCAGGTCTTATATTTGAGTTTCAAAAGTCGAGGTTGTGGAGTTACGAGAAGCTGGATTTTGAGTGTGTTTTATATATGTAATTGATTTGGAAGACGAGATTAAAAACCAGGTTTCCTTACCCCTAGTTTAGATGAAGAGTCTTCAGATTGGGGGAGGGGAGAGTTGGAGGAAACTTGATGAGGGAGGGAGGTTTATGGTGAAACTGCACAACTCAGATTGGGACTTGAACCCATTGTCTTTTTTTTTTTTTTTTTTTTTTTTTTTTTTGTGGTACGCGGGCCTCTCACTGCTGTGGCCTCTCCCGTTGCGGAGAACAGGTTCCGGACGCGCAGGCTCAGCGGCCATGGCTCACAGGCCCAGCCGCTCCGCGGCATGTGGGATCTTCCCGGACCGGGGCACGAACCCGTGTCCCCTGCATCAGCAGGCAGACTCTCAACCACTGCGCCACCAGGGAAGCCCCCGAACCCATTGTCTTTTAACTGAGATCACACACCTGGCCTCAGGACTTAATGAAGCTCAGGTTCTTTATGTCTCATCTCAGCAAGAATTCAGTGAGAGACAAAATGATAGGTAAGAAGTGGATTTATTTAGAGAGATAACACATTCCATAGACAGAATGTTGTCCATCTCAAAAGGCGAGAACGGCTCTGGGAGAAACACACTCCACAGACAGAGTGTGGGCCATCTCAGAAGGCGAGAGGCCCAGAATATGGGGTGGTTAGTTTTTATGGGCTGGGTAATTTCATAGGCTAATAAGTCTGAGGATTATTCCAACTATTTTGGAGAAGGAGTGGAGATTTCCAGGAATTGGGCCACCACCCACTTTTTGTCCTTTTATGGTTGGCCTCAGGTGGTCATAACACCTGTGGGTGTGTCACTTAGCATATGCTAATATATTACAATCTGTGTATAATGAGGCTCCAGGTCTACTGGAAGTTGAATCTTCCACAGTCTTGGACCTAGTTGGTTCTAACCAGTTTCTGTCACGTTCCCAAGGGCTATGTCATTCTTTAAAGGTCATGCCCTGCCCCCTTCCCTCCTGTTTCAAAGGGATTTGGGGTGAGAGAACCAGGCCTGGAGGGACCACTGAGACAGAAGAGGAATCAGTCTCCAGGGATCAGGCAGTCTCTGCTCTGGTGGGCATGGGTGCTGGCAGCCAGAGCGGTTCTGCAGACCACCCCGTCTCCATCCCAGCCAGTCTCCATCCCACCACACTGTGGGTGTCGAGGAGCCCCAGCTGCTGTCCTTCCTGTTGGACCACTGCCATGGACGATCAGGAACCACTCCTGTCAATGCCCAGAGAGTTTGCATAGTCCCTATCTGGCTTGCCTATGTGGACAACTCCCTTTCTAACTGCCCCAGGATGAAGGGTGGCATCTCAGGTATCCAGAGGACTGCTGGTGAACTTCTCTTCACCACATCTACACTTCTGTGAGATTACATGGAAATAGCTCAAAATTTCCCTCTTGCAGAAAGAGATATCCTCCTGTTACCCATACTTTTCTACTGGCATCAGATGATGATCGCCCTTGTGTTGTAGGTATTTCTTACTGCTGGATGTCTTCTGTTTGCCTCTCCAGATACACTCTCTGTGCTTCTCCACTCTGCTCTCTTCCCCAGAGGCTGGTCAGTGTGGGCTGTAGGGCTTTGGACTTCCTGTTGGGTTCAGCCAATGGGGAGCCTGGCAGGAGATTAGAAGGATGGGAAGAGTGAGGTCAGGGCATGTATTCCCCCAGCTGTGCTTTCAAGGGAGCCCTCCCTGAACTCTTCTCTCCTGAGTTCCTACAACCTCTCCTTCTTCTTGTTCCTTCCACTGGTATGGGTAGCAATTTCTCTGTCACCAGGCACCTCAGGATATCACACTCATTTCTTGTTTCCCTATGCCCTGCCTATGTCTTCATAACTAGTGCCTTTGTTATGCTTCCTTGAATTATCCTAATTTGGTTGTGACATCTGTTTTCTGCTGGAACACTCCTGCAGATTATGTTTTCCAAAGATGGTTAAAACACCATCTCCCATTCCGCATGTTCTTCTTATCTTATCATAGGACTTGGACACCTCTCCCTTGAGAGGAAATGACACTGTGACTTCTGAACTACTCATAAAAGATGATACAGCTTCTGCCTGAGTCTCTTGGGAAACTTACCTTTGGGGCCGAGAGCTGTCATGTAAACAGTTTATCCTAAGGCTGCCATGCTGTGAGGAAGCCCAAGCTGGCCCACTCAGAGAGAGAACATAGAGAGGCCTTGACACCATATGAACAGAGATGCCTGGCCAGCCCCCAGCTGCTTCAGCAAACCCTATCTGGCTGCAACTACAGGAGACCCCCCTTCCAGAATTGCCCAGCTGAGCCCTTCCTGAATTCCTGTCCCACACATACTATGAAAGATACTAAAATGATTGTTGTTTTAAGCTGCTAAAATTGGAGTGAATTGTTAATGCAACAATTGATTACTAGAGCGGACCCTGACGGGTATGCTATACAAACAGCTCTCCCTTCTGAGCTGGGAGTTTCCTGTGGTGAAGGGATCATGCCTTATTATCTTCCCTAGAGCTGCTATCACACAACAGTCCATTCATGAATATTTGTGAATGGGTCCAAAAGCTGTGACCGATTTGAGTTTTGGTCCTCAAGGAAGATTTGTGCATTCTGCTCACTTGGGAAATAAGAAATGGAGACCATTACATTGTTGACCTCATAAAGGCAGACTGTGGGTTCTGCTTCTTTTGTTTACAAATAGGCCTCTTTGAACCCCAGTGACCAGGAGCAGATATACCTCAGATTTAAGATGCACTTTGAAAATAATATTTGCCTTAAGAAGTAGAACACTAATTGTGCCAAAATGAGATCATGGACTTTCCCAAAGACTTATCTAAAGCCCCACACTAAGGGTGGCCTCCCTGTTTTCTCTCCTTTGTGTGTATATGTGTATTTTGTCAGTTCAAGGCCAGAAAGCGAACGGTCCTAAACTGGAAAATGGAGTTAAATGTGGGGAAAGAGGCCACTGCTTGGATAACATTCCTGAGATGATGGGTTTGAAAAGTGGGAGTGCCAGAAATTTCCTGGAAAGTTTATTTTTGCTGAGTTTTAAGCCTGACTTCAGACCATTAGAGCTCTTGGATAATGCCAGTTTGTTGAAACATGCAGAAAGCCAACCGTCCCTAGAAATGAGGTTCTCTCCTGCCAGCTAGAGTTTTGTGGTCTGGCTCGCCTCTATGCTTGAGTTAAGCCAGACCTTAACTTTTAAAGCAAATTGTCAGGAAAGGTCAGAGGAATGCTGTGCTGCCAGTAGGGCTGATAGGAGTGCATCTAGACCACTGCTTCTCCCAGGGAGCTTGTGAAAACACAGATTCAGACTCAGGTGGTCTGGAGGAGGGCTGGGACTCCACCGACTAGGTTTTGAGAAGCAGCTTTATAGAGAGCGTGGCTGACTATAGGAGGGCCCCATCTGACCCACCTCCATCGGGCAGTCCTTCCACTGGGGTTCAAAGGTTTTTTTTATTTCAAGAATCTTCTAGTAAAACGAAAATGCCCTTGGGTTGGGATGAGGTGCAGAAAGGCTCTCCACCTGAATTTGGGCAGGATTACGTCATTGCTATTTAAAATAAAATTCATCATAACAACAACTCAATTTATTGAAATTTACCCTTTGCTGGGCTCTGTGCTGAGGGCTTTGTGTGTTGTATTGACTCACCTAATCCTTATGACCTCCTGGTGAGGGGGGGTCCTAGTGTGCCCTTCTTACACATGAGGAAACTGAGACACAGAAAAATTAAGTTCCTTGTCCAATTATCAAACAGCCGGTGTGGAGAACACTGAGATGGGCTGTCAGACCTCAGAGTCCCAGGTCCTGAGCAGGAGGACATGGGAGGCTCCTGTACATAGCACAAGGGTCAGATCCTGGAGGAGGATAGGGGAGAGGGGGATGGGTCAGCCTTGCTAACCTCTTAGTATTTCCAGGGACAGCATGGCTACATATTTGCCTGAAAGTGGTATTGTTTTGTCCACATTAAACCATTCATCCATATCTTTATTTAGCATCTGCTGAACGTGCAATGATGTGTCAGACCTTGCACTAGGCGTTAGGGTAACACGCTGAATAAGCCACATCCCTGCCTTCAAGGAGTGCAGAGTTTCCTCGAGGAGGGTGACCTGCAGCAGTGCCAGGATGACAGAAACAGAAACACGCAACCACAGGCTGCTAATCTCACTGCCATTTTCATGACCCTGGAGCAAATTCTTTCAAATGCCGAAGTTACAAAGTCTCTGCCCCCAAACACTTAACCCCCTCAAGGATTTAGCTGGTGCACTGGTGGCATCTCAGTTGACACCGTTTGCGTATTCCCACCTCTCTGTCTTTGTTTATGCTGCATCCTCCTTTTAAGAACGTTTTGACCCCTTCCCCCTTGTCCAAATCCTACCCAAGGGACAGGCCACTTCCTCCATGAAAACTGGACAGATCCCCCCAGCAATACACATCATGAGGGCCTACACTCATCTAGGGTGACCAGTTATCCCAGTTTGCCTGGGGGGGTGGGGCATGGCGGGAATGGGGAACTAAAGCATTTCCTGGTGGATTGCATTTCTATTGCCACATAACAAATCACCACAAACTTAGCTGCTTAGAACAACACCCATATTGGCTTACAGCTCCATGGGTAGAAGCCCAGGCATGGCATGGCATGGCTGGGTCCTCTGCTCAGTCTCAAAGGCTGAAATTCAGGTGTCCACCAGGCTGAGTTCTCATCTGGAGGCTCTGGGTAAAAATCCATTTTCAAAGCTCATGCAGATTGCTGGCAGAACTCAGTTTCTTGAAGTGCAGGGCTGAGATCACCATTTCCTTGCCAGTCGTCAGCTGGAGGCCACTCAGCTCCTAGAGGTTATCCATATTCCCTGCCATGTGATCCCCTCCATCTTCAAAGCCTCATTGGATCCTCTTGTAATTCAAATCTTTCTGACTTCATCTCTGACCTCCAGACCTGGATTTAAAGGGCTCCTTTGATAAGGTCAGGCCCACCCAGCTAATCTCTCTATCTTAAAGTCAATTTATTTACACCTGCAAAATCCCCTCATAGCAATACCTAAATTTAATGTTTGATTGAATAACTGGGTGAGGCTGTGTATATAGCAGGGGCTTGGAATTTGGGGAGTCCTCCTAGAATTCTGCTTATTACATCTGGGATGAAAGCCTGGGACTGCTGGTCACTCTGTTAGCAAATTTAGCAAGGGCCAGGCATTAGTTATTAATCTCTCTACCTCACTTCTGACCCTACTCCACAGCTCTGTACATGGCAGGTTCTTTCTTGGTAAGATGCACTGCTCTGGGTGACAAGGCAGCTGACCTCAGTGACATGTAGCATTAGGACAACAGGGCCTAATGGCTGAGACTGTGAGCACCGAGCCAGACAAACCTGGATTCAAACTCTACCTTACCAGCTTTTGTGATCTTTCACTAGCCACCCAAACTCTCAGAGTCTCATATATTTTTTTCTTCTATAAAACAGATATTGCTACTATACAGTCCTAATAATGTTGCTCTGAGGATTAAATGAAATCATGTACATTAAGCATTGGACTCAAGGCCTGGTGTATAGTAAGCGCCCAATGAAACCATTTATTATTGGTATTACCATACCAGAGCCAGTTAAATGCTAGCAACCAGATATTGCTTGTGGTGTCTCTGGGCAAGATGCAGAGGGAAGGGCTGACCATTCACAGTCCTCCAGTGCTTAGAAAATTATTAGAAGGAAAACCCAATAGAAAGGTTTTCCTGCAGTGATGTCCTGGCCAGCCTAGGTAACGGAGCTCTACTCTGAAAATTCCTTTGGTAACTTAGTGCAAGAAACACATCTTCCTTCAATTTAAAACTTTTGGGTGGTACAGCAGTACAGATGTTAAATATTTGGTGTGTA
The DNA here is from genome assembly GCF_964165515.1 of Mesoplodon bidens. NCBI lineage: Eukaryota > Metazoa > Chordata > Mammalia > Artiodactyla > Ziphiidae > Mesoplodon > Mesoplodon bidens. The sequence continues at coordinate 108,948,347 of NC_138161.1, read as the reverse complement.
TGGCTCCAGAGGGTAGGGGGGTGGGTCGGTAATTCTGAATCCTTTGAACATCTTAGCGGCCTCTCTGGATGAAAGGTGCATATGTTGAATGTGGCAGTATATGAAATTAAAAGAAAATAATTTTCTGCTCAAACAGCTGTGGGGTCTCTGCAGACCAGAGGGATGTCTCAAAGCAGTTAGTGGACCCTAGGGCACAGGGGCCCTTTGGAAAACATCTGGAAACGACACATCTAACTCCAACACGGCCTATCAAGGATAAAGTTGTTTATGGAGGAATTCCTCAGTTTCAGGGCAATTCCTTGCAAAAAAGAAGGCCTTCTAGTGCAAACTTCTGCCACGAAGAAGAGTGCGCTAAAGGGGATTTATTGTTTTAATTAAACTAATTTCAGCTTTGAAGGATTCTTTACAACACACAGACACAAACAAAAGACACGCAGAAGTTCCCTTCCCCTCTCCCTACTCCTAAAGCACACAGCTTGGGCTTTAAAGGGGGACTTACTGCCTTTGTCCTGGAGCCAGCAAACCAGGTGGTCACACAATCAGCAAACCAATAACAATGACAGACATTACAATTTTCTACTTCGCTGCCATAAACAAACACTGAGCAACGGGGCAGAGAAGGCCTGGGCCATCAGCAATGCGGATAGAAAAGGAAGACAAACAGTGTTGGGTCCCAAGATTTAGATGAGGCCTCAGGCATCTCCAGAGCTAAAAAAAAAAAAAAAAAGAAAGAAAAAAGCCTCCTCCCTTCTTCCTACACAAATGTTCCAAGGAAGGATCCCTTAATACCTAAGCTTAGTGGAGCTTAGCGAACTGTAACAGGCCCAAACAGGGGCCGCTGTGACCTCCGCAATAAATCACTTTCAAGATAGAGATTTGCCTCCCTCTTTGACCCTCCTACACAGCACATAGATTAGATTTAAGGAGTTGAAGTTGAGGGGAAATGTTTTTTAAAAATTGCCTTTTCCACTCTGTTTGTTTATGTGGATTGGATTTCCCATCATGAGCATTATTTTTTTTAATCTTCTTAAATCTGTGAGCTGTCCTGTCCGCTTTTTCCAGACCCTTTGAAAGGAAGTTCCATCCCCAATGACTTTGATGTAATTTACAGTAGCCTTTTTCAGTGGTTGTCTCTGGACCGGAAGGGACGCAGAGATCATTTAAGTCCAGCGATTACCTAACATGGCTAGTTATCAGCACCAGCCTGGTGGCTCCGGAACGTGTTCAATCAGACTTAGGGGGTTGGCCCCGAAGGTGTGTTTAAGTGCCCCCACCCCTCATCCCACCTTTGGTGAATCTGATGTGGCTGCTTGGTGGATATATATCTGAGAACCACAGGACGTGGAAATCTACTCCCACATCATCACCCTCAATGTGTAAATGTAAAACTGAATTCCCGAAAGAGGTCATGGTCTGTTCAAGGTCATCTGGTAAGTGAGGCGGGGGTCTCCTGAGTCCAAGACAAAGCCTGGGACCTTTCGCCCCGCAGCCGTACGTGTGCGATTCTGACCGCAGGGCTGAGGAATGGCCCTGCAGTGACAGGGAGTGGCAGCACACTGGTATTACAGGGAAGCTGCCCCTTAGGGCAGCCGCATTCACGTCACCAAAACCTCACTTGGAAGAAACTCAGTTCCTTGCCCAACTCACTCCATCTGGCTCAGCGTCCTCCAGCTCATTTCTCTTGTCTGGTGTGTTTGTCCAAGATTGGTCGTTAGAGCTGAATTTGAGATTCACAGTAGCAAAGATGTCATTGCTGGTGAACTCGTTCTTTCCCCTTCCTCCTTCCCTCCCTTGCCTTCCTTTCCTTTCCTTCCCTTCCCCTCCTCCCTTCCTTCCTTCCTCCCTTCCTCTCTCTCTTTTTCAAAGAAGAGAAAGCAGTTATTTCTTTTAGTCACTAATCCTTAGAATATTTGTCCCCACTGGAACTTCATGAGCATCTATGGAATTTAGCTGAGGGGTTGCGAAGCTGAGTGCAAGCACCACTTCTGTGCCCAGGAGCCGTCTCCCTCCCTGTCCCTCTAGTCAAGGTGCTTGTTGGGAGCATCGGTTGAGGGCAGCTCTGTGCCCTGGATTTTTTTTTAAAAGTTTAATCTGGTTCACTCCTCTGTTTGTCACTGTAGTCTGTGGGGCCGGAGGATGCAGTTTTCAGCTCTAACATTCACAGGAAGTCGTTTATGTATAATTTAGAAAACCAGTGACCTTCGTATCGTGGCTTCTTTCTCACTTTCTTTTTTTCCCTTCTTTTTCTTTTCTCTCCTTTCTTCCCCGTCAGCCTGCCTCTTCCCTTCATCCTCCAGTGTTGTCACTTTTCCTCCCTCCGCCTCCTCTTTCCCATCTCCTACCCTAGAGCTGGCAGCAGCAGAAGGAGGGGGGAGGGGAGCGAGAGAGGAGGCGGGGAGGGAAGAGGAAAAGAGAAGCAGAAACTGGTGAATGAACGAATACAAGAGTGTCATTGTGATGATCACAGCCCTGGTTAGGACGCTGGAGTGAAGGTCTGGGATGGTGTGTTGCACAATTTGAACTTTTGAAGCAATGGGCTCTGCCAGGGAACTTCCTCCTGACGCATTCCGTTTGATGTGGGAAGCAAAGTAAAGGTTACAGTTCATTTTGAGAAGAGAGTGAATTTGATGGTCTCCATGCTGAATCGAAACTCTCTTCTCCGTCTTCCACCGCGCAGTCTCAGAGATGGCTTTTCCTTCCTACACTGGATGGACCTCAGCTGCAGCTTGAGGGGTCCGAACATACCAGTAACAGCCAAAATGACACCCACTAACTTCTACTCCAAACCAATTTCTTCTCCACTAACTTTTTTAAAGCACCACAATTTTGTAAACTGGGAGCCCTCCCACCTTCAGTGTGACTGCTCGGCCATATTGCAGATGGAAACAGAAGGAAAAACTCTGTAAGATATCTTGTCTTCATTGAAACTTTTCATATTTTATACATCATGAATGTTTTGCATTAATTTTTATTTTAAAACTATGGCATAAAAATGGTATTTATCTTGATTACTGAGGTTTTTTGACTCTTCCTTCAATTTTGCGCACTGGTCTCAACTTCGCCTAAACCCCTCCCAACTCTCTGAGGCAATTTAGTTGGTGACCAAGTCCTAAATCCTGCTAATTCCACCTTACAACTTTTTCTGAGGGTCTCTCTGTCTCTGTCTCTCTGTCCCTCTCTCAATTCCGCTGCCACTACTCCACATGAGGCCACCACTGCTTCTCACCAGGATACATCAACAGCCTCCTAACTTGTCTTCCTGCTTCATCCACCCCCGTTCCCTAACAACCCTTTTTCCCCAGTGACTCCAGGGTGACTTTCTAAAACACAAAGCCTCAACTTGCCATTTTCCAGGGTCTCCCTCCTACCAACCAACAAGAACCCATCCTTAGTTCGACATTGCAAGTCCTCCAATGTTTGGCCCCAACCTTCCCTCTGTCTTTACTTTTACTAATGTATGAAACCACTGGTTCGCTTTTGCTCGGTTAGGGAGTATGGAAACTAGGTATACAGAAAGTATTGGGTTGGCCCAAAAGTTCTTTTGGCTTTTTCCATAACATCTTACAGAAAAACCTGAATGAACTTTTGGGCCAACCCAATATAACAATAGATCTCTTGAGAGAATAGGTATTTGTGAAAAAGTAGGTCAGTGATCAAGGAATTTTGGAACTGGTTTCCTATTTCCCCTCCTTGGTGATTCAAAATAATTATTAGCATATTAAAACCTCTGAGTAGGTAAAGAATCGCTTACCATAATGCAACATTCTTCTAATATTTGTCCATTGAATCTCATCTTAAAATTCAGATTAACCTTTTAAGGGATATGTTTTGCAGATCAGTTTGAGAAGCATCAGTCGAATAGTGAAAGCCTTTTGGACAATAAAGATAAAAACCAAGGTTCTAGTAAGCTGTGACAAAGCGAGAGAGAGGCATGGACATATATACACTACCAAATGTAAGGTAGATAGATAGTGGGAAGCAGCCTCATAGCACAGGGAGATCAGCTCGGTGCTTTGTGACCGCCTGGAGGGGGTGGGATAGGGAGGGTGGGAGGGAGGGAGACGCAAGAGGGAAGGGATATGGGAACAGATGTATATGTATAACTGATTCACTTTGTTATAAAGCAGAAACTAATTTAAAAAAAAGAATTATGTCGGCATTAAAATAGCACAATTTTTTGCCATATGAAAAAAAAAAACCACCAAGGTTCTAGGGTTGCTACTGGTGTTCGTTCACTGATCCCCTTGTTCATGTTACACACAATGCACTCTGAGGAAACCAAATGAACATAATATTAAGTTTTTGTCCCCAGGAGTTCACTGGGAAAATTACAAACCAATATGGTAGGAGAAGTCATAGTGGTAGGGACAAAATAAAGAAATTGTGCTGGGGGACCTTTGAAGAAGAGTGATATTTGAACTGGGTCTTTTTTTTTTTTTTTTTAACTTGTGGACATATTTAATTTTATTTTTAAAATCTTTTGGCCATGCCACACAGCATGTGGGATCGTAGTACCCTGACCAGGGATGGAACCCATGCCCCCTGCAGTGGAATCACTGAGTCTTAACCACTGGACCGCCGGGGAAGTCCCCTTGAACTGGGTCTTGAAAGAGTAAGAGTTTATGGCTGGAGAAAGTGAAGAGATACTTTCCTAAGAGAGGTACAGTGTGTGTAAAGGGGAACAAAAGGACATTGCATATCTCAGAAATGGTGAACAAGACTTCCCTGGTAGCGCAGTGGTTAAGAATCCGCCTGCCAATGCAGGGGACACGGGTTTGAGCCTTGGTCTGGGAAGATCCCACATGCCGCGGAGCAACTAAGCCCATGAGCCACAACTACTGAGCCTGTGTGCCACAACTACTGAAACCAGCGTGCCTAGAGCCCGTGCTCCACCACAATAGAAGCCACCGCAATGAGAAGCCCACGCACCGCAGCGAAGAGTAGCCCCTGCTCACTGCAACTAGAGAAAGCCTGCACACAGCAGCGAAGACCCGACGCAGCCAAAAATAAATTAAAAAAAAAAAAAAAAGAAATGGTGAACAGAGAACATGTGATGGCATGAGGTCAGTGGTGGAGAAGAGTTTCTGGAGAGGACGAGTCCCAACTTTCACAATCAAGAGGGCACTGTGTGATGGTTCCCCCTTGAGCTGTGCAGTGCACAGCCTGCCTGCCTGAACGTGGAGGTCCTGGAGCAGACGTTAGAGAGTCAGACGAGGTCACATCCTAGGGGGATGCTAGAGTGGAAACTTTAGTGAAAAGACAGCCATGGCCTAGCCAAGTAATACTGCTTTTTGTTTAACTTTAAATCTGTACAATATACGATTATTTAATTTTAAAAATTTGAACAAAATATAAATTTAGAGTTAGAACAAAAGCCCCGCCCTTCCCTTTCCCCTACCCTAACCACAATCTTACCCTGCTCACTCCACTCCCAGATGACACCTCTATCAATGGTTTGGCTATATCCTTCCAGAATTTACATACATCTATTGGTACATTTATGAATATGTTAGTTAGTAACGTTTTTACTTTAAGTGGTATCATTCCCTGCCTGTTGTTCTGCACCTTGATCTTCTCACCTAATGATGTATTATGAAGAGCTTCCAATGTCATTACAAGTAGAGATGCACCTTCTTCTTTTTCATGGCTGCCATGCTAGGTACTGTGGTTGCCCCTGCCCATCCACTCAGCCCCTTCCCCCTTGGGGAGGATCCTTGGCATTTGGGTGGGGTTGACCTCGTCCCTAGTTCTAGGGATGAGCCTGGTTGGTATCAGCCTCAGCAGTGAGCTCAGGATCACTCCAATCTCGGGGAGGGGCAAGATGTTCCTGGGTGACCGCAGGAAGAGCAGACCCCTCTGTCCCTCTGTCTGAGCTGCTCTGTGTGCAGATGTCAGGCCCGGGAGGGCTACTGAAGTTTGTCGGCTCTGAGAGAAGCCAGCAGAGGATGAAGGTAATGCATGGAGGAGGGTAAGCTAAGAGAATAATAGAAACACGGAATCCGAAACCCTCCCTCCGTGTGGACTTCTCCACTAAATAAGCCAATGAACTGCTGCAGAGTTTAGGGCTGTTTGTTGGGGTCTTCATTGAAATAGCTGCACGGTATTCCCTGGATGAACTACTACTTAACCAGGCTTCCGTTGTTGGCCTTTAAGATGATTTCTGTGGTGTTTTTATTTGTTGTTTGTTTGTTATTATAAACCAGACTGCAAGAAACATCTCTGCAGTGTTTCGTATATGTAAAATATGTTGTAGAAAAAAAATAACTGAAGTGGAATTGCTGGGCCGAAAGGTATGCATACTTTTACTTTGCTAGAAACTGCCAAATTATATTACACTTTCAAAAGGACAAACCACCACCAACCAGAGTTTGGGAGTGCTGGGTGTGGCGGGGGTGATGAGATATTAAACATATTAAATGACATCTACCAATCAGCACAGGTGCTGGCCATCAGCCTGCAGTGTTGAAGCAGGGTCTTGGGGGTCCCAAGGGAGAGGATGGGGGGCTGGGTGGGCAGGGCACACAGGGGGTTCGGGTCAGTAGCCATTTCCCAGCTGTTATGGAGGTACTTGAGTTCATGGGTGTCTACCTCTTCCTGCACCATTACAGGAAGATGGTTGAAAATGTCCTAGCTACGTTGTGATGTTGTGGTGTTTGGCGAGATGATAAACTTTTCGTCATTGTTCTTTTTCAAAATTCTCTTGCCTACTTTCTTACATTGTCCCTCCTGGAGTCTGTGCAAAAAGCTCTGATTTCCAGATGGCCGATTTCATCCCCTGCTGCAGAAGGAATGTCCCATCCTTTCCCGAGGCAGATCTTTGACCAGGCCTACCGACCATTCATTGAGTCATTTTCGGATTTAACTAGTTACAATCAAAAATAAAATGACAGGGCTTCCCTGGTGGCGCAGTGATTGAGAGTCCGCCTGCCGATGCAGGGGACGCGGGTTCGTGCCCCGGTCCGGGAGGATCCCACATGCCGTGGAGCGGCTAGGCCCATGAGCCATGTGCGTCCGGAGCCTGCGCTCTGCAACGGGAGAGGCCACAACAGTGAGAGGCCCGCGTACCGCAATAAATAAATAAATAAATAAATAAATAAATAAATAAATTAAAAATGACAGAAAGTGGAATAAAAGTCTCAGAGAATGCAGTCCTAGGGGAAGATGATGAATGGAAGAGAGAACTTTCAGCCTGCTGTGTCCCATTTTATAAACAAGGACCCTTGGATCTGGGGAGGTGAAGTGAAGTAGGGAAGGCCACGCTGAGAGTGGGTGGGGGATGGTGAAATGGCTGTGACCTTCAACCTGGAGATGCACCCCCCCGCCCACCTGCCCCAGGCTGGATGGCCTCTGGGTCCTGGCAGTTTTTTGGATGGGCACAGCCCTCTAGAGTTGCCAGGGCACATCTGTGCTAATACTGCATGCTCCCTGCCTGCTCACACACCTAGCAGAGATGAGGTCTGAATCCTTGCTAAATGTACCCAGGCCCTTCTGGAGACATTATTCTCTAGAAGAAGATCGCCCCCTTACCCTGCTGTATTTTCTTCATGCCTCTATCATCGCCTGGGGTATTATTTGTTTATTTCTATTCACCATCTGTCATGCCCTCCCTCCCCCAGAACAGGAGCTCCACGAGGGCAGGGACTTGGTTTTGGTTGTGACCATATCCACATGCCTAGAACAATGCCTGGCACATCGCACTGCTTGGTAAATATTTGCTGAGTGACTGGACGCTATGAATGACTCTCTTAGTTTCGTCTGGCCACTAAAACAGAACACCACCGACTGGGAGGCTAACAAACAAGTTTATTTCTCACAGTTTTGGAGGCTGGAAGTTTGAGATCAAGGCACCAGCAGATTTGGCGTCTGGTGAGGGCTTGCTTCCTGGTTCATAGATGGTCGGCTTCTTACTGTGTCCTCACATGGAGGAAGAGGCAAGGGCACACTCCCAGGTCCCTTTTATCAAGGCACCAATCCCATTCATGAGGGCTCCACCCCCATGACCTAATCACCTCCCAAAGACCCCACCTCCTCATACCAACACATTGGGCGTTAGGAATTCAACATGTGCATTTTGGTGGGACACAAACATTCAGAACATATCAGTGACTGAGGAAGCTCTCGTAGGTTTGCAGCCTGTTTCTCCAGGGAGACGAGGGAGCTGACACCAGTCAGTGCCACAGCCCTGTTGGAGGTGTGAATCAGGCTGGGCATGTGGAGACAGACAGAGATTGAGGACACAGTCTCAGGTGTCTTGGTACCAGGGCACAAAGACCTCAACCAAATAGCCTTAGGGAAGTTAACAATTCTTTTTATCATTCACTGTATTTCTTTTCAAAACCTTCAAATGCTGAGGAGGAACTAAAATAGGGAGATTGTTTATGATCTTTGGTCTTTTGTTTTTTTTAACCTTGAAGCTGAATGAACAAAAACAATGGAGCTCACCCCAGAAGAATGTTGAAAGCCTTGGTGCTTCACCCAAGTTCATTCGGCTGTTTAGAGCGGAAGGAGGAAATATATCATGGAGTGGTATTGACAGGTGTGGGTTTACTGAGAGTTCGGCCAAGTTCAGAGGATATTTGACATGCATGGCTTGCCACCCTCTTCTCAGGACCAGGAAAAAAAGAACCACAAATATCTCATCACTTCACTGAGCCTTGGTCTCCTCACCTGTAAAATGGGGTAACAAAGACCCACCTTACAGTGTTTGAGGATGCAAGAAGCTAGTGAGTATGAAGTGCCCTGTAGACCATCAGATGTTGTACAAGTGCGTTATTGTTTTCATTGCGAAAGGATTGGAATTCTGCACGGTAAAGTTGGCATGTACAAGTGGCAGGAAAATTTACTGAGATATCCACTTGGACTTTGTTCTTACTGTATTTTTCCCCCTCTCATTCTAGGTAGATAATTAAGCCTTTGGGTTTCCTTGTTTAGGACTCTTTGGGCTGTAGGATTGAAACCAGGAGTTCTTCAAGATCATTCTCTCCTCATTTCTGGCCTGACTTTAGAGAGGATTGTGCTAACAGGAGAAGGAGGCAACAGGGGAGGCTGGGGAGCAGAAGGGGAGACAAGGGGATGGGAGGGGAGAGTGGGCTGGAGAGGTTCTCCCAGACCTAGAAGAGAAGCGGTTTGGGGTTCTGGGCCCTTATTCTCTTCTCTCCCAGGGCCCCAGGGTAGAGGCAGAGCCTCAGTGAGCCCAGGGTCCCCCATCTTCTGCAGAGGCCACAGCCCAGGAGCAGGTGAGTTGACAGCCTGTAGGACCTTGGACTGTGAAGACATCAATCACCAGAGGCCCTTACAGCTGCTCCACTTCCAAACCTTGGGCCCCTTCCATGGCCCCCAGGTGGATGGTCCCAATGCCACTTCCAGGATGAGCCCCATTCACTCATGACCGAATGGGTAATGAACTGGGTAATGAACCTAATGAACTGGATACTCCTAATCAGAATTAATTTGTTTTTAGAAAAATCATGTGGCATTTCTTTCATGCCCGTGTTTGTGGAATAAAACCTATTACCTGCTCCATATAGAGCACAATATCTAATAAATGCCCTTGGACAAAAATGTTACATAAATAGCAACACCTGAAAGAGACATATCCTGAAAGAACCAGTAGAAATCAGGAAATCACTGTCTTATTTTTGCCTCTGGCACTAAAAATCTCTGTAACCTTAAATAAGTCACTTTCTCCATCTGTGTCTCTATTTATTGGTTAAATGAAGGAACTGGACTAAATTCCTGGTCCATATTACTGCAAATTTAGAATGGATTTGGGAAACATGAAATAGTCATGAAACCATATTCTTTTTTTTTTTTTTTTTGGCTGTCTTGGGTGTTTGTTGCTGCACATGGGCTTTCTCTAGTTGTGGTGAGCGGGGGCTACTTTTCGTTGCGGTGCGAAGGCTCTAAGCGCGTGGGCTTCAGTAGTGGCAGCACGCGGGCTTCAGTAGTGTGGCTCATGGGCTTAGTGGTTGTGGGTTGCGGCCTCTAGAGTTCAGGCTCAGTAGTTGTGGCGCACGGGTTTAGTTGCTCTGCGGCATGTGGGATCTTCCTGGATCAGGGCTCGAACCCGTGTTCCCTGCATTGGCAGGCAGATTCTTAACCACTGCGCCACCAGGGAAGTCCCCCATGAAACCATATTCTTAACTAAAGATATAGTTTAGAAACTGCACCAGTACTGTACTGTAAATTTCCACTTCAAAAATAATTGATTTTTGGAAAAGGAGAGTTTCTGCAATTGCAGAAGACATTACCTGCTTAAGCAACACTTGTTCACGCACTTATGGTGTCTCTGTTAGGACTTTGGTCTTCATAGTAATGTGTACTTGGGATTTTCATTTTAAAAAGAAAAGTGCCTTTGAAAAAAACCAATCCTTCCATAACGGGCTCATCTTTCACCAGGGCTGGAACAGTGTAAACATGACCACATGAGGCTCCATGTTTATGTTTTCTCAATGATTTCCAGATCAAATTTGCTGTGTTTACAAGATGGAGACACTTTTTCTAACCGCTGGCATTGCAAATTCAAACAGGGGCTGGGTGGGGGTGGGGGGGATGGCCCAGCTGGGCCCTCTCTGCTTCCAGTTATCCTGCGTCTCTGACAATGTGTTCATGGATGCCCCGGGAGGATGTGCCTAGCTCAGCAGCTGCCTATGGACACTGGCTTTCATACTTAAATTGAATCAGGATGCCAGGTTATTATTACTATTACTACTATGACTATTATTATTATTATTATAAACTTTATGGCTCAGGTCCAGAAGTAGGACCCTGACTACAGAATTATTCTTTTCTTTTCTTTCCATGCTTGACAATTGCTTTACTTTTCTCTACGCCTCCCTTGGTTCTTACCTCCTCAAGACCTGGTGAATCTCATTTTGAAGTTTCTCTTAATTCCCTTGAATCATGAACAGTGTTAACCTGATGCCCAGAAGCCCCTGGGTGATCATGAGGTTTACCAGTCATCTGTTGAGGTACCCTTGGTGTTCTGTAAAACTTCAAGCACGAAGTCTTTGAATGCTCTACCTCGAAAAAATACCATATCCCTTTTAAACAACCATTTCACTTAAATCCCCTTGTACTAGATGTTTAATGCTTATAAGACATGGTACTTGGACCATGGAGCTGGTGCCCTAACTAGCTATCCCAGTGTCCTAATCGGGGCTCTGTTGGTGGGCAGTGAGGTGCCCTGGTTCCTCTGTCACTGTCTGCTGTTTGTTTTTTCACCGAGGCCACAGGGTGGAGAGCAAAGAGTGGACTTGCCTTCAGGAGCCTGATTCACAGCCCAGAGCTGATCCACCAGCAGCTTGACTTGGGTGGAATCTGACTCTTTGAGGCCCAATTTCCTCTTCTGTCCTCTCGCCTCACAGAGATCAGCTCTGGTTCCATGGAACACACTGAGCATGAAAGAATGTTGTAACTAAAACACCATGGGAGTAAAGTGTTCGGTGACCGTCAGGCTCAAGGTTCTTGGGGAGGTGGCTAGGGATCAGGGATGCTGTCTATTGCTCTGCACCTGGGGATATTTGTAAAAACAAGTCTAAAAAAATTTAAAAAATCATTAACATCCCTGAAACTCAGACATAAGTTTTCTTGGACTCCACCATCACTATAGCAAACCCCCTCCCTCCCTGGGCTTCCAGTTGTCCCTCTGTCAGCTGGAGGGATGGCTTTAGTGGTGTCTAAGGAGCCTTTAGCTCCAAAGTGCTGCAGCTCTGTTCCATGGCTCTCAGGCCGGTGTGTAGGGAGATGTGATGGGATTGGAGGGGAGAGAGGGAGAATCTCTAGTCATACCTCTATTGAAGATTTCTTGGGAAATAAATAAACAAATGAAAAATTTATTACCAGGGAACTCAGATCTAAATCAATTTTAGTGACCATCTTATTAGATGTGTATTCCTTGACCACTCAAAATATGTATTCCTTGACCACTGCCCAAGACCATACACACACCATACATAAGTATGTGCATGATATACACGTTCTTATTTCTGCTTTCTTTCTGTTCTTTCTTCCTTTTCCCTTCCTCCCTCCCTCCCTCTTTCCCCTCCCCCTTCCTTCTTTGTTTAATTGCACGTGCCTTATTGCATACCATTTTTAAATTTTTTGAAAATTGAATAAGTAAAAATATTACATTTTTAAAAGTGAAAAAAATGACATAAAGGAAGTAGACTGTGCGCCTTTGTGTTTTCAGTTCTAGAATCTTGTTCCTGCAACTCACAGCACAGGAAGCTCTGCTGGCTATTAATCAAATAATGCCTTGACCTGGATCTGGAGGTGTTTTTGTAGTGCTGGCTCTGATGTTGATTGCTGTGTGACCTTGGGACAGTCCCTTCCCCTCTCTGGACCACAGCTGCCTCATTCAGAAAATGAAGGAGTTGGACTAGATAGTCTGTAAGGTATCTTCCAGACTTAAAGCTCTCCATATAGGTGTTTCTCACTTTATAAAACCCGACATCTGAAACAATTAATAAATAAAGTCTACCCTCCCCAAGCACCTTTTTACTTATTACACAGGCCAATAAAGGTAAAATGGCTTGCATTATAAAAAAGAATCTTAAAAAATAGCTGCTTCATTTTAGAAATAATTTGATTTATGTGTAGCATTTCAAATTCTCTTATACCTGTAATTGATAAAAATTTATCTAGTTGGACATTTCAGAGATGGTTCTTTATCCCTAGCAGCTGACCCTGCCACATCCATCAGACAAATTCCCAAGAAACATGCCTATAATGTTCAGCTGAAATCTCTAATGGGTGTGATCAAATCAGGTTTAATGTTAGCTTTGGTGAACAGTTACTTTGAAAGCCTATGTTGCTTTCTCATTACCATTTTATTTCTACCATTAGCCACATTTAAAAGTATAAATCACTACTAACATCTTTCAGAATGAAGGTTAACCCTCTCACCTCAGAGCTGATGCCCATCGGAAGTGAAGACATGGGGCATCGTGGAAAGAGGAGGGAGCACCGTGGTGTGACCTGTGTCCTCACAGGTAAATGCTGGCTTGGTCTAGGTCACTCTGCAGGGCCCTTTGCCACTGATGTGCAAAGATGCTGTCATAATCTCGGCAGTTCCTGGGCTGTTGTGTGTAAGAAATTCATCCGTTAAAGCATTTCTGATGGCTGTCCCCCTCGGTTTATGCTGGGGTATGGTGGACCAACCGACAACATCCTTCAACTTTAGAAGAGAAAAATGGAAAACCACCGTAAAGGAGAGAAGTGGGGAGTCAGCAAAGGACTTCATGAACCATCCCCCTCTCCCTCGGCTCCCTCCCCACTTCAAGTGCCTCCTGGTTGAATTGCCTTGAGACCCGGTTTTCCTGTTCAGTCCTCCAAAGCACAGGGGCAAGTCTGTGAGTAGGTACTCTCAGGGCCCCTGGGAGCAGGCGAAAAGGCTCAGCCTCCTTTAAATGCTTAAGGGAGAGTCGCTCAAACTTTTTAAGACACAGCAGTCTTTTTAAAAAATAAAATCTGAGGTGGAGCCCAATATATAAAACAAATAAAAGTGGTGTTTCATTGGTATAAACCTATTTTCTATGTTCAAATGTATGACATTAATTATCAACTCAACAAGAGGCTGTTTGTCTTGACTAACATAAAATCTTGAAATTGGAGAATGGGGTGCCAGTTGCTGTCTTATGAGCCTCTGCATTGGATAAATTTCCGTAATTTATTTTGTTACATCGTGTCCGGGTTGCAAATGGGAAAATTTTCTGAGGGTGGCTTTGCCGTCAACTGATACTCCTCAAGTATGTAGAGGTAGCAACTTTTATTCTAAAGTCAGCCCTAAAATGAGTTATAGATTTCCGTTAGTGGTCTCCCATGTGTTAATACAGTATAATTCCACGTACTAATATAGTCTAATTCTTTCTTTCATTAAAAATATTTCTAACTATATTATAAAAAGTATACATTTGACTGTAATGCTTGTAAAACTTCTGAATTACTTAAGTGCAATGTCTTCGGGCAGCCAACATGGAGAATTCTGGAGGCTTAAGGCACCCCTGCTGGGAGATGTGGGTGAGATATGTTCTCTGCCACACAGAGGCAGGGAAAAGGGTCCACAGTGACCCACAAGGTGTTGATATGTAAAGCCATGTTTTAAAGCCAGATTCTCAAGACTCGCTGGATCTAGTTACCTCCCTCTTGTGGATTTTCTGTTCCCTTGGTGGAGTCTTTTATAATGCTCCTGCCTCCCTCAGCAGGCTCCAGACCTCGCCTAGAAAGATGGTTGAGGCTACAGGTTAGAGGAAGTCCAGCCCTTCCCTGAGACCATCATGGAGGTAAGAGGGGTACCCCTTCAAGGGGAAGGCGAGTCCTATGTGGAATGAGGTTCCCTGGAGCTGCCTTCCCCAGACCCCCATCTTGCTCCCTAGCTAGTCTTCTTCCAGTGCCAACTCTGGAGGTTCTGGACTTTGTTTTTAGTAATAAAGCCCATATTTCCTTGCCAAGTTGTATATGAGGCACTGGGGGACACAGAGATGAATAGGCTCAGGCCAGGCCCCCAGCAGCTAATAGTCAACAGAAATGTGAGCTCCTGGGCCGTTTCACCTGAAAGAGAAGCTGGGTTCGTGGTGTTCTTCAAATATTATTATTATTAAATTTTATTTATTTATTTATTTATTTATGGCTGTGTTGGGTCTTCGTTTCTGTGCGAGGGCTTTCTCCAGTTGCGGCAAGTGGGGGCCACTCTTCATCGCGGTGCACGGGGCCTCTCACTGTTGCGGCCTCTCTTGTTGCGGAGTACAGGCTCCAGACGTGCAGGCTCAGTAATTGTGGCTCACGAGCCTAGTTGCTCTGCGGCATGTGGGATCTTCCCAGACCAGGGCTCGAACCCGTGTCCCCTGCATTGGCAGGCAGATTCTCAACCACTGCGCCACCAGGGAAGCCCTTCAAATATTATTTTCAACATCGACTCAGCTTGTCTCAAAGATCTAATGGTACTAATTCATTTTTTAAGTCCCAGTAAGATCTATTTAAATGTTCCCGTCCTTCTGCCCGACCCCATTCCCACCTCTGCAGTGTGAGAAAGCAGCTTCAGGACATCTGCTAATGATTGATGGCCCGGCTCTCTCTTTGTCTTTCTTGGCCTGTAGGTTTAGGTCCCAGATTGTTTCAAAATGGCCAGCACCAGTCAGCATGTGGTATCTCCGAAATCTCAGAGACAGCAAGCAGATCACACGCTCGTAACATCATACAACTGAAGGAATTATTTTAAAAAATAACAGTAGAATTCTCCGATATTTGTTAGTCAAGGCTGAAGACTTTACTTCTTGGGCAGTGAGGAATAGCATCCCAGGGAAAGCAATTTTGCAGAGGAAAAAAATAATAATAATAAGGAAAATAAAGAGTCATGTCATGCCTAAACCTGTATACCATTTCTCCTCTTCTGGGGGTCTCCAACAGTGGAAGGGGCTGGGAGGCACACTTTCCGTGTCCTGGCACAGATATCCACCACACAGTCCCACTGAAAATCAAACTGTCTCTTAGGTGAGGGGATGGAACTTAGCAAGTGATTCTCTATCTCTGAGCCCACAGACTTCTGGGATGAAGGTGTTAATGGCGGGGAAGATGAGAAGAGGTCTGTGAACAATTTTCAGCATCTCCAAGAGCTTGCCGGGAATGCCGCATTTGCCTGGATAGGGGTTGTAGTGTCCACAGGATGCCCCCTTCCTTTGCTCTTGGCCATGTGGGTGCACCGGGGACTGCTTCCTGCAACCGGAGGCTCTGCTGGGCCAAACAGAATTGTGATGAATCACCTGGGCTTTGACGGGAAGACAGGTCTGGGGTCACGCCATGCTCATCCACTTCCTGAGCGGATGACTTTGATGGAGCGCCTTGATCTCTCTGAACCTCAGTGTCCTCGCCTGTGAAATGAGGCCGATAATCACATCCACCTCACAGAGTTGTTAGGGGTGGTCCATAGTGTGCCCTTGATTAAAGGCAGCTGTTATTGTTAGTAGTTTAATTAATGAAAAATGAGAAATCCAATTATGATTTAATGAAAGTAACACATTGACAAGCAAAAATCTTTCCAAACTTGTAGCTCAGAGGGGTTTGACGCAAGTTTGAGATCCTTTACACTAGGCGATGGTAAGGTTCTTGACTTTCAGTGGGGCAGTGGCATTGACAGGTGTATGTTTAAAATTTAATTGAGAGACTTTGATTTCTTTCCTTTGGGCTGACTATGCATATCTTCTGGTGTCATAAAACAAGCCCAGGACCATAGTGCAGGCCACATGCCCCGTGGTGACCTCTTTCTAAGCCACCCCTCTGTCCTCTGGATGGAAAACCATTGATTGAAAAGGGCAGAACAATACCCTCTGTCACGATGGCTGCAGATCACATTCAATCAGGACAGCATTCTGTTGATTCAAAAGAAACACACACACACACACACACACACACACAAACACACGTCCCAGCTGGTGACATCAGTGACCCGAGGAGAGTGAGGGAGATTTGAGGACAGTTTACCTGGGAATGAAGGTTTCAATCATACTACCACCCAGTGGTGGGTAGAAGTAACTTAGATCGATGAAGCCTGTTCTAGGATTTTGCTTAATTCTCAATAATCTTACTGCTACTCTTTGTTCTTAGAGGTCTTTCTTGGCAATATGTAGAGACCCATGGTTTTTCTTCTTTAAAAAAAATATTCTGAACTTAAAGTGCTTTAAGAAATAAAGACTAATTAAAACAAAGTGTGTGAATTCCCTGGCAGTCCAGTGGTTAGGACTCTGCACTTTCACTACCAAGGGCCGGGATCAGTCCCTGGTCAGGTAACTAACCACTTGCAAGCCCACGGCGCAGCCAGAAAGAAAGTGTGTGTGTGTGTGTGTGTGTGCATGCGCGTGCACATGCTGTGTTGAAAACAGTATCATGAAACATAAAATTTGGTTCCCAACTTTTCATGTAATGTTACATGACTTGAAGGCTGGAGCTTTGTACCTAATATTATGATTTCCCTGTCTATTGGGCCCACGTGGAAATTTCCTGCTGAATGCCAACCCTCCTCCCCTCTCTCCCAACACACAGCCCTCCCACCCACTCACTTTGCAGTGGATACTCTTTGGAGGATCTTTTAGGTTTTCTTTTTCATCACACAAGGACGTTGCCATGCGTAACAAGGTCTTTCTTCCTACAGTTGAAGACCTCAGCTTTATGACGAATGGCATAAGTCCATTTTCTTTTCCTAAGACATTTGAAATGTAATAGTTCATTGAAGAGGGAGGGGGGAAACCCATTTAGGTTTTGTCTTGACTAAAATGAAAGGAATGGAGATTAACAATTCAAAAACAGAGCTTGTTAATTAAAATTAACTACAATTACCCAACTTGCCCTGCAGCTCACTGGGAATCATTTCTCTTCTGCTTGATTATGATGATGAAAACTTATCTTTTACTGGATAAAATGATCAGAGAGAAAAACTGTTTCTTAAGATTGGCTGTAGAAGTGTTTGTTTTTATAGAATTTTTTTAAAAACACCTAAGTAATACATTAAAAGAAGTTATTCTCCAGACCTAACTTTGTATTAACATATGTTTAAATATGGGGAGAAATTTCTCACATAATGAATCCAAACTTAATAAACCAAATGCATTTAGATTTCTACAGTTGGGGACCTTCAGGGTTGCAAATACCTGAATAGGTACACAATTTCTAAATAATTCTGCTATTACTGAAGCCATACTCCAAATGCACTGTGCCTGAATCACATGATTTATTGGATATGGTGATTACCGTGTTCTAGAACTCTCCTCTCCCCAGTGGAGAAGAATTTATTCTTACACGATTACTGCTACACAGTCATGTCGATCTGATTCTGTTACTAAGCATGACATCGCCTTTTAAGAAGATCCCCCAGAGAAATAAAGTGATTCTACAAGAAGCAGAGGGCTGAGGGGAAATAGAACCATGAGCTTTCATCTCTGGAATAATTCCAACTCTGCAACAGCAGAGAGCAAGTCTACCCTAAGAAGCAAATTCCACTGGCTCAAGTGATGATGAGGACCCTCTCCAACAGGGAAGACATCTGCCCCTGTCGCACACTGATTTGCCCACCACTGGCCTTAGGACAACCTGTTAGTAAGAGAATGAAAGGTCCTTTTATGTTTTAACCTCACCGCCTCTGAAACTGCCCTTTGGAAACCCTACCTTTCTCGTTCTCTCTTTTCTTGGCAACACTCAGAGTCCTTTGTAAACATCCTCCCGGGAAGTCTCTGTAGATCTGTCTGATAAACTTTGAAAGGGAGAGAGTTTAAACTCCTGTCTGAGAACAGATTGGATGGAGAGCTTAAAAGATTATTCCCTTCAGAGAAGTAGCCAAAATCACCAAGCTTGAAAAGGTGTCAAGGAGAAATAGAAATGACACAGCCCTGGTCTTTCTGTACAAAGCTTTTTTCTCTCCCCAGACCCAGCGTTCTTATGAGCCTTGCTGAGCAGCAGAAAGGCAAGCCCAGGCTCTTGATTCTAAATGCGCAAAATTGGGAAAGCCAAGATAATGAAACATTAAGAGATGTACTCAAAATTCTTTGGAGCTAACTAACGTATAAACTGCTCCAACCAAACAGAAATAGCCCATTGGGTCAGAAATGCAAACTGTTTTCCTTTTTAAAAGAATTTGTTGGCAACTCAAGTCTCATTTTTCAAATTGATCTATCTCCCTTTCTCCCCATCCCTCTTCCATCACAGGGCAACGGAAATGTATTTGTCTATGGAAAAGATGTTGATGTCCTCCCAAATTTAAGATTCCTAAGGAACCACATTGAAAGAAAAGATAGGAATCCTGATGGGTTTCAGGATCAAGAGGACAGCTCTCTCACTTCCTCTTGTCCTCCTCTGGTTTCTTCCTGATGGAACGTAGCTACTTGCATCCTATGCATACTTGCATCCTATCCATGAATAGTGGAGTTTTCCATCCTGGAAGATATTGTCAGAGGGGAGATGATGGTTATTCCAAAGTGGAGGGGATTCCCACATGGGATGGAGGTGGGACCAGAAGACCCCAAAATCCCCTTTCAGTTCTAAGGCCCTGGGGACCAGTCTTTCAATCCTATCCCAGGGGACCACTTGTGGTTCAGAAGCATTTGGTGCAAGTCTCAAGAAATCAGACTTAGATATTTACCCCTCCTCCCACCCAGATGATCCAGTAGCCGGTATGGAAGCTTTGTGGGAACAGCAGTCCACTGTAAGTTTGTTGGGCCAGATTGTGGAGGATGCTGGACTCGATGCAGTTAAAACAAAGTAGACAAACAAACGAAAACTCTTCTCTTCTTCTAGTGGTGTCTCTTCAGGGAGACCATGACTCTGAGCTCCTAGGTTTTAGAAATAAGTCTATTTTTGAAAATTAAGCTTTATTGAGGGATTCTCGACATAAAATAAACTCATATTAAAAGTGTACAATTTGGTTCATATCAGTACTATTTACAATAGCCAAGACATGGAAACAACTTAAATGTCCATCAACAGATGAATGGATAAAGAAGATGTGGTACATAAAAAAGAGTGAGATAATGCCATTTGCAGCAACATGAATGGACCTAGAGATTATCATACTAAGTGAAGTAAGTCAGAGAAAGACAAATATCACATGATATCACTTATATGTGGCATCTAAAATGTGACACAAATGAACTTATCTATGAAACAGAAACAGACTCACAGACATAGAAAACAAACTTATGGTTACCAAAGGGGAAGGTGGGGGAGGGATGTTAGGAGTTTGGGATTCACAGATACACACTACTATATATAAAATAGATAACCAACAAGGACCTACTGTATAGCACAGGGAACTATACTTAATATCTTATAATAACCTATAATGGAAAAGAATATGAAAAAGAACATATATATATGTTTCCTATCATATAATCACTTTGCTATACACTTGAAACTAACACGAAGTTGTAAATTAACTAAACTTCAATTTAAAAAGTGTATGTAAAAAAGTGTACAATTTGGTAAGCTCTGACACACGTGTACACTCAGGAAACCATCACCACAATCAAGATAGTGAATATATCCATCACCCTCAAAGGTTTCCCCTTGTCCCTTTGTGATCCCTCTCTGTCCTCTCCAGCACCCTCTCTGCCTCTCTCTCCCAGTCTCTAGGCAGCTATTGATTTGCCTGTGTCACTATAGATTAGTTTGCAGTTTGTAGATTTTATATAAGTGGAATCATAGAGGATGTACTCTTCTTTTTCTGACTTCTCTCACTCAGCATAACTATTCTGAGATTCATCCATGTTGTTGCATAGGTCAACAAGTTTTCCCATTTTCTTGCTGAGCGTAGTCCATTGTATGGATATACTACAATTTGTTTATCCATTCACCTATTGATAGACATTTGTATTGTTTTCAGTTTTTAGTTGTTACAAATAAAGCTGCCTTGAATATTTATGGATAAGTCTTTGTGAGGACATATGCTTTCCTATCTCTTGGTAAATACCTAGAAGTGGAATGGCTGGATCATATGTTAGGCATAGGTTTAAGTTTTTAAAATCCAAAGTGGTTGTACCATTTTACATTCTCTCCAGTGGTGTGTGAGAGTTCTGGTTACTCCACATCCTTTCCAACACCTAATATAGCCAGCCTTTTTAGTTTTTGACTGGTTTTAGTGGGTGTGTCATGGGGGCATATCTCATTGTGATTTTTTTTTTTTTTTTTTTTTTGCGGTACGCGGGCCTCTCACTGTTGTGGCCTCTCGCATTGCAGAGCACAGGCTCCGGACACGCAGGCTCAGTGGCCATGGCTCACGGGCCCAGCCGCTCCGCGGCATGTGGGATCTTCCCAGACCGGGGCACGAACCTGCGTCCCCTGCATCGGCAGGCACTCTCAACCACTGCGCCACCAGGGAAGCCCTCTCACTGTGATTTTAATTGGCATTTCCCTGATGACTAAGAATGTACATATTATCTTGTGCTTGTTTGCCGTCCATATTCTTTTTGGATGAAGAGTCTAACTCTTTTGCCCATTTTGTAATTGGTTTGTTTGTTCTTATTATTGAGTTTTGAAAGTTCTTTATATAATCTGGATACAGTTCTCTTATCAAATCTGTGATTTGCAAATATTTTCTCCAAATTCTTTTTTATCTTTTTCACCAGTGTTTTTCTTTTTTAATTTCTCAAAACAGTGTCTTTTGAAGAGATATTCTTAATTTTGGTGAAGTCTAATTTATTAATTTTTTGCAATGTACTATGCTTTTTTGTGTTGTATCTAAGAAATCTTTGCCTAACCCTGGGCCACAAGGATTTTCTCCTATATTTCTTCTAGAAATTTTATAGTTTCAGGTTTTATATTTAGCTAAGATCTGTTTTGGGTTCTTTCTTCAATGTAACGTGAAGTATAGATCAAAGGTCTTTTTTTGTTTATTTTTTGCATTGTTCATCCAACTGTTCCAGAACAATTTGTTGAATAGGTCAACATTTCCTCATTAAATTGTTTTCGCCTGTCTGTCAAAAATCAGTTGACTATATATGTGAGGTCTACTTCTGGATTCTCTGTTCCATTGACCTATTTGCTCATTGCTACACAAATATCATATTGTCTTGATTACTGTAGCATTCAAATAAGTCTCAAAATCAGATACTGTAATCCTCCAACTATGTTCTTTTTCAAAAGCCTTTGGCTAATTCTAGTTCCTTTGCATCTCCAAACTGGACATAAATAGCCTACTGTGGGACACATAGAAGCGAATCTAAACATCTTTAAACCACACTTGTTGTAAGTTCCTTAGGAAAGAGAATTCAGAGATAGATACCAGCACTCATAAATTATACCTTTATTTAAAAGTATAGTATATACGTATCTTGAAAGATACGTGTTTCAGTAACTTGAAAGAAAAGAAGAGAGGGAGGAGGAAAGACAAGCTTCATGGAAGAGATGAAATTTATGATATAATTTTGATAAGTAGGGTGTAGAAAACTTGAGTTAGCACCTAGGGAGAATAATATAAAGTGTGCTCATCACAAAGCCCAATTAGATTGTAAGAAAAAGTGCATGAAGAAAGTGGCTTGTCTTCATATTGTAGAGGATCTTGAAATGGAAGTTGAAGAGTTTGTGCTTAATTCTCTGGGCAATGAAGAGCCATGAAGATTTTTTCTCTGAGAGAGGGTTTTTTAGAGGGAGAGGGTTGTTACGGCAGTTGAGCCCACCGCACTAACTGAAGCATTTCATGCTCACATCCTTATACAGATTCACTCACATCTCACCTGCTTGCTACCAGAGTCAGAAGAAGGAGGGAGGGAGGGCTAGGACTTGTGGGAGAGGTTGATTGGCAGCAGGGCTTTAATTTCAATGGAATGTTTTCATGGGCATCGCCTTTCCCTTCCTGGATCGGGGGATGAGTGGAGTTTCCTTGGGAGTGTTTTTCTTGGGTACATTCATTGGGTTTCAACTAAAAACACAGGATATTGGTATGGATCTTCACAGTTTAGGTTGAATTGCAGTCCACCCCCAAAACTTCCTTGAGGTAAAGTTTTATCCAACCCTTCTCACTGTTCAAATGCCTACCAAACAGATTTATAGAATGCCAAAGCTGGAAAGGGCCGCCGAGAACATCTGAACCGTCCTTATCCTCTTACTCCCTCTGTTCTGTGAAGAAATGAAAGTGAGACAGTAACTCAATTCCAATAACACGAATCTGATCACCCTGTTTGCCTCTATAAAACCTTTCAATGCAGCCTAAGACCTTTAGCTAGGGTGACCTGACATCCTGATTTGCCCAGAATGGTCCTAGTTCTTGCTTGTTGCCCTGGTGCAGTTTTTCATAGAGACCCTTTTCACTCCCCAGAGTGAACCAGTTTGAATGATAAATTAAACGGTCCTCCTAAGTAATGCTTTCCAACATACAGACGCTGATGTGGAGACAGGCACGGGGGTCGGGGGAGTCTCAGAGTTACTGTGGAGGTTTTGTACACCCGTCATGTTTATACAGTCTCTCCATCAGCAGAGAGATGAGTAAGACTATTATATTTTAAGGGTCCAAGAAGAATGCTGAAGTTTAGTATAGGAATCACTTGAAAGTATTGAGACACAATGACCTACAGGATCCAGCCCTCCTTATCCAGCCCCCAGCCTCCCCTGCTCATCTCCTAGCGCTCTGCTTCCCTCCTGTGGTCCAGCTCCGGGGAGGGACGATTCGTGGGTGTCATGACTCTTCCATGCTGGTTCAGGGCTCTGTGCTTTTGAACTTGTTTTCCCTCTGCTGGAAGATATCTGCCACCAGCCCCTGCCCCTCTTGTCCGACTGATGAAATCCCACCTTTCCTGCAATGCTCAGAACCTCCGCACCCCTGTCTCCCCAGCTCCTCCCAGGGCAGAGCCAAACTCTCTCTTCTGAGCCTTCCCGTGCCCTGCATTCTCTTCTGTCCTGGTGGCCCTTATCACTCTGTGTTGGCTGTATTTGTTTACATGCTTGTCTCTCTCCTGGACCGTGAGCAACTTGAGGGCATGGTGACTGGCACAGGGAAAGGACACAGGCAGTATTTGTCAAGCTCATTCATTCAATACATATTTATTGAGCATTAACTTTATTCCAAGCACTACTTTGCACGGGATCCAGTAGTGCACAAATGACGTCCCCGTCCCCGGCACTCCAGCCCCATCTGGGAATGGGTGTGGTGCGAAGGGAGCACGGGGGCTGACCTGTGCATCGTGCGTGTGTCTGCGTGCATGCGTCTATGTGGCTCAAGGAGGTTTCCTGGAACCATGGGCTCTTCTCAGGAAGCCAAAACACTTCAGGACAGGCCAGTCCTTTTCCATGCAGCTTCTTTATGAATTAAGCAGCATTAAGTCTCTGATCTATTTTAAAACAGAGAAAGGGAAGTCTGTAGAGACAAAGATAAGTTTCTCAAGGTCACTGAGTTGTGTGGTTGGTCCCCAGGGAGAGAAGCCTTGTGCCTTGGACCTGGCTTAGCCCAGGGTGAGGGGTGGCGGTGGGCATGGCCTGCCAGTTCCCCTGGGAGGTAGAGGCTCCCTAGGCCGGCCGGGCCAGCGTCTGTGAGGCAGGCTGTGTGGGTGCCTGTCTCCAGACAGGAGCCCATCCCAAGAGCTGGTCCAAGGCCACAGAGGCTGAGCAGAAGGTCGTGTGCTGTTTCTGGTGAGGAGGGCTCCGTTCTCAGTGGTTTATGTGTACCATTCCTGGGGTTGGGGGAAGACTTAGAGCTGGGGCTGAAGTACACACCAGGTCCCAAGGAGCTTGGCAAGTGATAACACAAACCACTGAAGCAAAAGAAGACAGAGAGGGAGAGGGGTGTGGGGCAGGAGAAGCGAGGAAAGTGAGAGAGATTGAGATGCGGAGATTCTCAGGCTGTGGCAAGGGACCAGAGGCTAACTTTTTGCTCTCAGAATACCGTAAATCACTCTCATTCTCACTCCCCCTCCCTCTCTCCACACCCACCACCCCACTCTCATCCCAAGTCATTTCTTTCTGAAACAGCCCTCCTCACCCCAACTCAGAGATTTTTTTTTCTTCTTTCATTCGGAAGTTGCAGCAACTTTGGGCAGCCCTGGGTCCCTGGTTCAACACTCCCCTGCCTTCCTGCCTTCACCACCTCCTTACTTACTTACATTCAGGAGCACTCTTCAGGAGCAAGAAAAATGCGATGGGAACTCCCACAGGACAGAAGGAAAGGTGATGGCTCCCCTCACGGAGATGTCAGTCTCCGGGTGAGGTGGGACCCAGGCCCGCCACTTGGTCCATGGAGCGGGGAGAGGGGCTCGCCCTGGCTCCCTTGAGGTAGGTGTCCTCCAGCTCTGAGTCTCAACTAGATTCCACAACAGCCCCTCCCAGCTCAAAGAAATAGAAGCCACAGGGAGGGGAGAGCAGGTGACTTGGAGGTGGCAGAGAAATGCCAGCTGCTGTCAGGTAACCTGAACCCCGAAACCTAGTTACTCAGCTACGGTCAGGCCTCACCAGGGCCCTCACTCCATCAAATGTCCCTCCCCCAGCACAGCTTCCTAACTCAGCTTTAACCTTCTGCTGGGGGGCCAGTGCCCTCTCCTTGAGGCTTGTCACGCCCACACTCGCCCTTCCACTTCTTGGGGTCACTTGCCTCCTCTCTGGGCCCATCAACAAACCCAAATATCCTCAAGCAGTAAGGAGGCCAAAAGGCCTGAAACGGTTGTAACAGGAGAGGGAGAACTGGGGAGGGAGGAGTGGGGAGGAGGAGGGAGCGGCCCTTTCATTTTGAAAGGCTGAGCCTGAAGTGTAGTAGGACCCCGTTAACAGGAACTCCCCTCCCCGTCCAGGGAATCTGGCGAGAATCCAGGAAACGGATGGCTGCTGCAGCGTGGCCCACGCACAGGGTGGCAGGGCCCTCCCTGGAGCTCAGGAGCCCAACGTCAGGTTCCTGGGACCAGCCTGACTGCACAGGACAGCCCAGTCTCCCTGCCTTCTCTTCTTCCCTTTCCACTTGGAAGTTCACCCCAGAGTGGGGCTGGGAGAGAGAGGGGGACCTGATGTAGTGTCCACACATAGTAAGGTGCTAAACGTAGCTGTTGAATGAATGAATGAAACATGAACCAAACAGAGGCGGGTAGAGGGAAACAAACGAGGCAGAAATAGGAGTGGGCAGAGATTCGGGACGAGGGTGGAGAAAAGAGCCATTGAAAGGGGCTCTGTGTCTGGGGGCAGATGATGTAGACTTGCAACTCATGGAACACAGCCATCTAACTGCAACGTCGGGCATAAATACTTCCACGGTTCACACTGTCCACATGTATTGACCCTCATTCAGGGGGGCAGGCCTACTGGGAGGACTCCTGGGACCATATGATCCAATGTTCCCATTTTACAGATAAAGAAACTGCAGTTCAATGAGGGCAAGTGACATTGCCGAGGTCTCCAGGTCAGGCTCTGGCTCCAGCTGGCCCCCTCCAGGGGATTTAAAGAGGCAGCTTTCATGAACAAGGATTGATTGATGGCTGTGACTCATTAGCACATGAAACCGGTCAGACCTGGCCTTTCTCTGCCCTCCCTCTGGAAACCACACCCAGCCCTGGGACTTCTGACCTCTTCACTTCTCCCTCTGCTCTCAACTGCCAAACTGGCTGGCATGCCAGCCTTTCAAAAAAGAAGCCCTCCTTTTGTTTGAATCACCTTAGGGCCCCCCCTTTTGAAAATATTTTATTTATACCTAAATTCTCCAGAGATGGAGAGACTCGTGTCACATTCATCTGTCTCTCCACAGTGACACAGTGCACACATATAGTAGGTGCTCAGTAAGAGTTTAATGTTGGGAGGAAATACGAAAATTGGAGACCAGAACTCGAGGCAGCCTGGGGAGCCACAAGTTTTATGAGCTTTGTTGGTGGATTTTCTTAGAAAAGCCCTGGACCCCATGGTCTGGCAAGGAGAAGTGCCTTTATGTGCCTGTTAGACAAGCAAAAAGTACTATTAGACCTTCATTTATACTCAAATACATGCAAAGAACAGAAGTAGGCTCTCAAACCAAATTAGAATCAAGCCAAATCAAGTGGATAGACAAGATTTAGGGGACTCCAGCTGCAGCAGGCTTGTGAACCCCTGGCCTTTTAATATTACTTTCCAGGGATATAAGCGCAAACTTCCTTCAATAGCAATTTATGACTCAATTCACATCCAGTCTATTTCTGGAGTTAATATCTCACATCCATAGTCAAGAGCAGTTGTGTGGACATGTGGGCATCATGTGAATTTTGGTTTTGATGGCTCTTTTGGAGTGGGGTCTGCAAAAATTACATATTCAGCTACTTAAATGTTTCAACCAAGGGGAAAAAGAAAAACATGAGGAATGGCCTTCAACCCTACTTCAAAGATGGCAGCTCAGTTGTTCTTATAAGGTCAAAACCAAAGTCAAGGAAGATTTTAGAGATTCCCAGCCTGGACTTGTTATAGCTCATAGAGTTTCTTGTAATTTCAAGTGATGTCATAGGTGGCTCAAAATACAATTAAATTTACTTCCGCTTAAATGTTTATATACACACACATCCCATGTGATTATGTACATTATCCTGATGATGTATATTTGTCATGTATCACCTTTGCTAGCAGTTGGCTTGTGGGATGAGAACTACCAAGAAATCAAGCAATAAGTAGGCAACTCATATCCAAATGTTGCAGGTCACTGGAATTGCCTTTAAAAGAAAAAAAATCTTCACAAAATAAAAACTATCAAATAAGAAAAAAATAGAGAACACTTCTGTACAGAGAGAAAAATTACTATTAAAGGGAAATAATAAATGGAAACAAAAGCCTGAAAGCTTTCAATGTTTTTACAACTGTTCATAGAGTTTAAGGATATTCTGGGCAACAAAATTACATGACTTTCATTACTTGCATAAGTCACTGGTGCAAGTGAGATGAAGTGGACCAAGTAGGACCTGGGTTTTAACTGTGTCATATGAGGGCAGTGGGAACTATGGAAGATTTGGGGGGGGGGAAAGGGAGAAGAGGGAGCTGTGTTTTAGCAGAAACATCAGTAGTCCGGCGGCAAGAGATTGGTGGAGATAGAGCAAAGGCAAAAAGCCCAATTCCGAGGATGTAGCAATAACTGATGTGCAAAATATTGAAGACAGTTGAGCTGGGGTAGATGTTGGGATAGATGTGTGGTTTGAGAGGGAACTATCTAAGTTCCTGGTGGATGATGATGGCAGGTAGGTGTGAGGGGAAGGGAGAAATGAAAGATAGCCCTGAGCCTGGCTATCTGGGAAGACGATTATCATTAGACCCTCCAATGCTGCTCTAGCCAGGATGGCAGCCACTGGCCACAGGTGTCTACTGAGCACTTGAAATGTGGCTGGTCTGAATTGAGAATTGCTGTCAGTATAACACAGACACCTATGTCAAAGACTTAGTTCCCCAAAATAGAATGTAAAATATCCCATTAATAATTTTGCACATGGATTACATGTTGAAGTAATATTTTGGATATATCGGGTTAAATAAAAAATTAATATTAATGTTTCTTTGTCCTTTAAAAAAATGTGGCTACTAGAACATTTTAAATCGCACACGTGGCTCACATTTGATCTCTATAGGGCATCGCGGCTCCAGTGGTTTCCCATTGCTCTTAGGGTCGGACCCAAATTCCTCACTGAGACCATCAAAGCCCCATGTGACCTGCCAGCCTTTCTGAGGCTGAGTGAGGGCCCCACTCCCCTCGGTCAGCATGTTTCAGGCACGCTGGCCTTGCTGTTCCCCCGGCACGCCGTTGCTCTTTCCTGCTGCTGGACTTTCCCCCACCGTGGGGCTTTCCCCCACCGTGGCCCTGCCTGTCATGTTCTCTCCTGAGATCTTGACTTGCTGGATCCTCCCACCCTTCACAGTCTTCTCCAGAGGACTCCTCCCTCCCCCACCAACATGCTAGCTCATGCCCTATTTTCTGTTCCTCAGAAGACTTCATCAGTTTAGAAATTACCTTGTTAATTTCTTTGTTTAATGTTTTATTGTCTCTCTCCTCCTGGCTACGACTTAAGTCCTGAGAAATCAGGGACCCCCATCTGCCTTATTCTCCTTTGTATCTCCAGGCTTGGCACATAATGGGTATACAATAAATGTTCGATAAATAAATGAATGGAGAAGTACAGAACCATGGAGAAGGGCTCCTGGCTAGACCGGGGTGGGGTGTTGGGATGACGGCTTTCCGCACTTTTCCTCCAATATGGTCCATACACCATGGCTCTCTCTAGACTGTGACCTCCTGAAGGCCTTCACGTCTGTTCATCACTGCATCCCCAGGGTTCCCAGTCCACCACCGTGTGCAAGGTGAAGGCCCAGAGGATTATCTATGGAATGAACACATGGATACAAAACCAAAGCTCCCGCCATACACCCCACTTCTTCCTGCAGGAAGCAAAGGAATTGCATCCGTTTTCTCTGAATTAGCTTCTACCTCGAATATTTCAAGTGCTTTGCAAACTGGGAGAAGTTTTTAGTAATTGTATTCATGAAACAGCAGCAAATGACACTGGTCCTCTTTGTGGTCCCGGGCACCACGGTCAGCCATTTACAAACCTTGCCCTGGCTGGCCAGAGGTGACATTTTCGGACCTGTAAAATCAGGTTGGGCTTTTTGTTTTACTGGCCTTCCTGGCTTCAGGAGTCACCTCCTCAGTGAGGCCTTCCCTGATCATCCATCCCAAATTAGACCCCCAGCCACACTTCTGCCCCTTTTATCACAGCACTGGATTTTAGTTTCTTCATAGTATTTATCATGAGCTGACGTTCTCTCCTTTCTTTCTTTCTTTTCTTTTTTTTAACTGTCTTCTCCACAGTGGGATATGTGCTCACTGAGAGCTGTGGCCTGCCTGTCTTGTTCACTGCAGAAACTCTGGTGCCTGGAAGAGTGCCTGGCACAAAGTAGGTGCTACACGAATCCCTGGTGAATGACTAGCCAGCTGCAATGAAGAGCTATTCTGTGGGCCGGTGACCCACTGGTGCCGTATGCCCCTGGCTTCCGGTATCGCATCCTGAGCTGCAGGTGACCTCAACAAACTGTCTCTCCTAAAGAAACCCCTCAGGTAATACATGCTCATTTTGATCTACCACAAAACTGGGATGCAAACACCAGCAGTCACAGACAGGAAAGAAAAGCCCAAACAAACTATATCTGGAAATTCAGAAACTGCTTCGTGGCTCTGGGACATTTTGCTTACAGAGACTGTATTGATCTTGTTGCAAATAGCCGCCCTGTATTAGTAGCTGTTCTGGTGTGGCCAACCCCATGGCTGGTGCTTTGGAACCCCTTGTTACACCCTTAGGTGCTTTTACCCACTGATTTCTCTGGGTCATGGTGTGACTCATTCACCTATTAAAGA
This sequence comes from Mesoplodon bidens, assembly GCF_964165515.1. Classification (NCBI taxonomy): domain Eukaryota; kingdom Metazoa; phylum Chordata; class Mammalia; order Artiodactyla; family Ziphiidae; genus Mesoplodon; species Mesoplodon bidens. The sequence continues at coordinate 108,918,550 of NC_138161.1, read as the reverse complement.
ATGACTCTCAAACCAGCCACACAAATATGATCTTCAAAATTGGATACTTTTTTTACTTCTTAAAGTTTAGGATTTATTTTCCCATTCTCTCTCTATAATTTTTGGTTTTGAAAAGTTCCTGGCAATTCATTTGTGCTGAGAATCATTAAGTTTTTTTTTTTTTTTTTGTTCCACCCAGTTTATTTTTTTACTGCAGTATAGTTGATTTACATTATTGTGTTAGTTTCAAGTGTACAGCAAAGTGATTCGGTTATACATATATATTTACATATATATCTATATTCTTTTTTTTTATTATTTTCCATTGAGAATCATTAAGCTTTCCATGTAAAAAAGACCTTGGCTTCGATTGCATTAGTTCTTCTGCCACTCTGTAGACAGGAGGATGGAAGGGACCTGCGTTTCTTGTGCCCTAAGAGATTCAGTTACACATCCAAGGCAGCAAAGCAAGAGTGAGGAGAACAGGTTTCTGTCACTCTCTAGCTGCCACCTTGGCCAAACCATTTCCTCTCTTTGAGACAAATTATCCACATTTGCTACGAGAATAACATTTTCAGTCCTACTTACCTACATGGATTGCTTTTGGTATCAAATGAGAGAGTGTTTGAGAAAGCATTTTGTGAGACTTAAAGTATTATTCAAATGTGAGTTGTTATTTTTATTAATATCCTCCTTCTTCTTATACTAGTAATGTGTAGCTTCCTGAAGGATTTCTGTATGGCAGGCATTGTGCCACATGCGGTGAGTAGAGAAAAAATATGTTGTTTTTGACTCCAAAATTTGCACAGTCTGGGTTGGGCAGAGAGATAAAGAGACACTATAATCCAGTATCATCAGTGCTGTGTTGAATGCTCCAGGAGGGGGCAAGAGGGACGGGGAGGGGTCAGGATGGGTTTCTGGAAGCAGGTGACTTGAGCAAAGTCTTGAAGGATGCATATGTAGGAGGTCTCTGGATGGAGAGGTGGAAGAGTGATGCTTCCGGCGCAGGGACGGTGTGTGTAAAGGGATGGAGGGCTCATGGCACTGGTGCAGCTTTGCGTGCAGGGGAATCATGGATGGGATGCTGACTTCTTGTAGGATATAAGGCAAGATGGTAGGTCAGGAGCAAATCATACGAGTTTCTCCGGAGGTGGAGGCAATAGGAAGCCTTTGGGAGTTTTCTCTCGGTGACGTGGTTTTTTGGCTGTGTGACTGGAGTGTGCTTGATGGGTTGGAGGGAGGCAAGACTGAAGGAGGTGAAAGCAAAAACCGCAAAGCTCCTGCACAAAGGCAATGACAAAGGGGGCTGAGATTCGAACAACAGGGAAGCCTGATGGTTCCTGGTGTCTTGTGGGATGCAGGGAGGAGATTGGTGGTGGGGTTGAGGAAGACGCATTAAGCCTGGGAAGACAGGGGTAGGACACCTTGCAGAGATGGGGACCTACTGACTTTCATGTGGAGATGGCCCGTGGGTGGCTAGGTCCACGGTCTGGAGCTCAGGACAGAATTTGGGATTGAAGATACCAGACTTGGTGGTGGTCTTCATGCAGATGCCAGTCACTGTGGTGGGTGACGAGTGACAAAAGGAAAAGGGCACGGATAGACTTTTCAGGGACAGCAACCTTAATGCGTAGGTCGTGGGGAAAAAATCCCATGATAGATACTGAGAAGTCACCAGAGAGGTTGGAGGAAGTCAGGAAAAAGAGGCGTCAGGGGGGCTAAGGAAGGAGAGAATGTCCAGGATAGAGTCTGCACATGGTCAGAACCTCACAAATGTTGACAGAGGAAAGAACAAAAGAGGGACCATCTGATTTGTTCACAGAGGGAGGGGCATTCAGAAGTCTGGCTGCAGGGATAACAGTGAGAGAGAAGTGAGGCAGGGGAGGCTACGAGCTAGAACTAGAGTCTAGGGTCCTTGGTGAGAAGGGAGGAGGGCAGTCAAGGGTGGAGAGAGGCGTGCAGGGTGGCAGAAGCTGGCTCTGAAAGACAGTAGAAAATTAATGTATTTATATGCTGAGGAAAAAGTAAAAAATGTAAAGGAGGTTGAAAATTCAGGAATAAGAGCTGATGTTTTGTGGGCCACGTCCCTGATGAAGGGGAAAGGCATCCAGAGTGCAGTCCCTGAGAAAGAAGGGAAGGATGGAGCCAGGTGGAGATAAGCTTAAGGGGAGAAGGCAGGACCAGTCAGAAGGAGAGCTGACCAGGACCTGACAACCAAGGAGTGGGAGAGCTGGATGACACCAGACTTTTCCCGTGGAAGGAAAAGCCCTGTCTGGGCAAGGCTGTTGGGGGGGGGGGATGGCACTGGGAATAGGTCCTCACTCTGCAGCCCTGGGACCGCACCCCTCATTCCCCTACCCTGCTTCCTACCCTACTCACACGTGGAGTGGGCAAAATGATGTGTCACCCACCCAGTAGGCTCAAAAGAAAAGCAGAACCAGGCAGTGCAGGGGGGCGGGGGGTGTTCATACCGAGGCTGCAGGTAGAGGGGCATTAAGAGAACAAGTTTCCAGAGAGAACAGTGGAAAGGCTGAGGAGGGACTCCCTCAGATGAGGGGCAGCACAGAGCAAGATCTGAACCCGTGGCTGGAGGCTGTACGCTGAACGTGAAAACTTGCCTTTTAAAAAGTTAAGTTGAGGAGCTTCCCTGGTGGCGAAGTGGTTAAGAACCCCCCTGCCAATGCAGGGGACACGGGTTCAAGCCCTGGTCAGGGAAGATCCCACATGCCCCGGAGCAACTAAGACGGTGAGCCACAGCTACCGAGCCTGCGCTCTAGAGCCCGTGAGCCACAACTACTGAGCCCACGTGCCACAACTACTGAAGCCTAAAGCCGTGCTCCACAACAAGAGAAGCCCGCGCACCGCTCGCAGCAACTAAAGCCCACACGCAGCAATGAAGACCCAACACAGCCAAAAATAAATAAATAAATTTATTTAAAAAATAATAATAAGTTGAATTCAACCCCACATAGGTTAGAAACCAGTTGCTATGTCTCAAGATGATCAATTGTTTGAAATCCAACTTCTATTTTTAAACTAGCATATGCGTGTAAATATGACTATAGCCTCAGGTCTTTGTATAGGAGCTGTGCGAAAATTGGAAGCAAGAATTACATTTTAAGTTACCCTTTATGAACTGCTCCCAGCATTAAACTGTTTCAAAATGTCTCTTCTTTGGATGGATACTCCCTGGTTTGAACTTAAAATGAAATCTCAGTGAGATCACAGTGGTTTCCAAGTTCTCTAGATGATCATACATTATGCTCCCTTCCCATCGTGCCCTTCCCCCAACTCCAAAATAAGAAAACAAAAATAATCCAAACGAGTCTTTGGTTTCAGAGTTTTTTAGAGGCTTACTCTCCTCTGGTAAGGTATTATTGGGCAATTCCACAATTACTTTGTTATATAGAGTTTTAAGGGAAATATCTGTTTGATCCTTCAAGATTCTATTTGTATAAAAATAATCTTATGGGTCCTAATTACGGAACAGACACAGGAAAGAATGACTTCTGTTCAAGAGTATTTGTTCTTGGGCTTCCCTGGTGGCGCACTGGTTGAGAGTTCGCCTGCCGATGAAAGGGACACAGGTTCGTGCCCCGGTCCGGGAAGATCCCACATGCCGCAGAGCGGCTGGGCCCGTGAGCCATGGCCGCTGAGCCTGCGCCTCTGGAGCCTGTGCTCCGTAATGGGAGAGGCCACGACACTGAGAGAGTATTTGTTCTTCACAAATCTGGGGTACGGGAAGCCTTCCTTTATGGTTTGTATCTCATCCCTGAACCCAGATATCTACTGGGTATTCACTAAAATGACGAAATGCCTCGAGTACTTTTACTCTTAAATGTCATATATGGTACTTGCTTCTGAAACTGATTTGACATGGCATTTACCCTCTCCTGGCCCCCTTAAGGAATAATATTCCTGTTTTACATTTTGATGCCTTAGGGACAAATTTATGGCTTAGGGTAAAAGCTGATAGAAGAGACTACGTCACAGAAAACATCAAGGTTAGAGTGGTGGTGTTTGTCAATTGAAGTAGTTTTTCTCTAGGCTGGAGATTTTGTCAACTGATTTATAAATTTCATGTCTCACAGACCTACTAGAGAATGGACTTGAGGATATGGGGAGGGGGAAGGGTAAGCTGTGACAAAGTGAAAGAGCGGCATGGACATATATACACTACCAAACGTAAGGTAGATAGCTAGTGGGAAGCAGCCGCAGAGCACAGGGAGATCAGCTCGGTGCTTTGTGACCGCCTAGAGGGGTGGGATAGGGAGGGTGGGAGGGAGACGCAAAAGGGAGGGGATATGGGAACATATGTATATGTATAACTGATTAAATTTGTTATAAAGCAAAAAAATAAAAAAGAAAAAGAAAAAAAAAATAAATTTCATGTCTCATATTGATGACTAAACTAGCAGAATTAGTTTAACATGAAAACAGATCACATTTGTGAATAACAAAATAGTAAACTACAAAGAATGTTCCTTAAATAACATCACTATCATTGATACTTGCAATTCTAAAAAAAAAAAAAAAAAGATTCATTGATCCCTGCTTCACTAAAGGCAAATTACAATTGGAAACATATCCAGACATAGAAAGAATAGCTGCAGTAAAGCCTTATTATTAATTTAGACTTCAATTATTTACTTGAGCTGCAAATCATGGCCCTTCTTATTCTTACTATAAAGATTTATAGTATAAATAATACTGAAGAGCTATGTTTAACCTGCTTAAGAGAAAACAGTCTTTAACTGACTTTAGTGCATTAGTTTTATGAAAGCAAGCGCTTCTGTAAACTATGAATTCAGACTCACTACAAGTATTTGCCAAGTTTACTGTTCTTCCTCCTATTGGATATTTAAAATTCAGATTTTTCACTAATTCAGACTGACTTCACTAATTTCTTCTTGTTTAACCAGACTAATTCAGTAAGTTTAGTTACTTCAGTAAGTGTACTAGTAGAAAAACTCTAACCAGCTGGGGAAATATGTTTCCTAAATGGAGAGAGTCTGGTAATCAACAGACCACATTCTCTTTTCAGAAAAGAAGTGTGCAAGTGAAGGGGGGGTGGGGAGAAAGTGCTTAGGGTGAAGAGGGAAAGTGATGGCATTTTTAACTCTTGCTATTCTGTTTTCCAAGTAAGATAACAAGATATCACAGCGAAGGATAGGGTCTTAGTGGCAGATATTAGATACATCTAATCCTGTCAGATGTAGTCTTCCTTTGATGGGTCATATAGTGAACACGATTCTCACTAACACAGCAGGTCTCCAAGAAAACATGTGGCCTATTTCCTTGCAACAATGGAAGTACAGGGTCCATGCTTCAGGTCTGTTTCAAAATCCTTAACTGCAGATGAAAATACTTGGATGTAAAATCATCCCAGGACCTTGGTTGAAAGTTTTGAAATGTGCCAGATATAGGTTCTTGTAGATACAGGTTCTTGTAGCCACATCACAAGTGTCAAGACGTAGAGGCACACGGAAGCATGCTGAGGAGATAATCACAGACTGTGGACTTGAGAAGGACTTCAGAGACTTCTGGTCTAAGCTTCTCACCTTGTCAGTGAGGAAACTGAAGACCAGAGACTTAAGAGGACTTGCTTAGCACCTCACAGGCAGTGGCCAGTTTGGAAACAGGATTCCCTGACTCCCATTCCATTCCTTGACCATATCAAGGTGACTCTGCTCATTCAAATTAATCATTTGACACTATTTTTTCTTAGGTAGAATTTGACTAGTTATTTACTATACCAGCACCTTCTATGGTCACAAAAATTTATACAAAAATTAATCATGATTTGGAGGCCGCAAAAGTTACCTGTTACAACGTGTCACCATCTTTTTGTACCACCAGTGTACACTACTCCTCTTTTATGGCACTTAACATAGAGTAATTAATTTTTTTTAAAAAACTAGTCTGTCGGGCCTACTAGACTGTGAGCTTTATAGCTACAGAGATCATGCCTTTCTTCTCCCTTTATTTCCATGGTATCTGGTTCAATAATTATTGAATGCATACATGAAATTCAGAACCTAGAGAAGAGGCAGTGGTGCTTTCACATGGGGCCCGGTGCAATTACAAGCAGCTCCTGAAATCACTGGGCAAAGGCCAGTGCTGGCTTTCCCGTTTGGTGAACATCCCTCGCTGTGGCTTAGGAATCATTAATAGCTGACGTGCCCTGGGGGCTTACCTGCTAAGCACCACTCTAAATGCTTTGCCTGCATTTATGCATTTCATCTTCACAACCCTATGCCATACCACCCTGTGAGGTACAAATGACACGTACGGTACAAAGGAAGCACAGAGAAGATAAGTAATTTGCCTGGACTTACAACCTAAACAACCTGAAGCCAGATCATGTGCTTTTAACCTCTGGGCTATTCTGCAGTCCAAGGACAGAAGCAGACAACCTTGGCTCTATGTTTTTGACCTCTGAGCCAATTCATATATTTGAAAATTTCAGTACAACCATGGCAAGCTTCCTGAAATTCCCCCAAACTGGACTTACATCTTTCCCTCTCTCTGCGTTTTCCCTCACGGTTCCATTCCCATCTCTTCCTGTGGAACGCATCTGTCACCTCTCCGCTTCAGGTGCCAACTCTCTTAAGACCTTACCTGGTTTCCTCTCAAATCAGAAATCAATCTCTCTGTTCTTAGGTGCCCTTTGTTGAAACTTCTTTTTTGGCACGTCCCACATCAGGTCGGGGGTGAGTCACTTGGATGTTTGTCTGTCTCCCCAGCTAAACTGAGAGCTCTGGGAGGGCAGGGGCTGGGTGGGACTTAGTGTTATCTTTTTAGCGCTTGCAGGGGTCTTACTGGGCACTTAGTAGGTACCGGGTTTTCGAAGATGAAATTCCTTTTTTACGGAGTCGCGAGTTGCCGTCTGTCGGCTCTCTTTTGGGACGACGGTGTGCGCTGAGCCGCCTTTGCCCGACCGCTCCCCACGCCGCCTCCATCCCCCACCCCGCCTCCATTCCCCCCACCGCCCCCGTCCAAGGCCTGGCCTGCCGCTTGGCAGGGCTCCGGCGGCCGCGAGGGCCTGTGCTGCCCTGACACTGGCCTCGGCCCAGTTTCCCGGCTTCTAAATGCGGCCCGGAGCTACCGGGGGAACTGGAAAAACACTGGCAGGCGGCCCCACCCCCGGGCCCGGCGGGCCGGGCGGCCGCGTTTCTGCGGCTAAGGGCCTGCTGCTTGGGAGGCGCTGGGGCCCCGGGCAGGGAAGCGGGGGAGGCGGCCGGGCGCGGGCGGCTGCCTGCCTGTCAGCGGGAGCGGGCGCGGGCTCGTGTGTCAGCGGCTCCCTCCTCCCTCTCCCCCCGCCGCCGCCCGCCCGCCGGGCCTCCCGGCCTCCCGCCGCCGCCGCCGCCGCCCGCTCCCCCCGCGGCCTGGCAGGCTGCCGGCTGCACAGGCGGGGGTTCGCGCCGTTCTCACGACCTCTCAGGTTGCCTGAGCTCATCTGGGAGCTATTCATTTCCTGCCAGAAAGCAGCCGGGCCTGCTAAGCAAACCACCTTGGCTGCAGGGCCGCCGGGGCTGGCCCGGCGTGGCCGCCCCGGCCTGCTCCCCGCCCGGGCCGCGGGCCCTGGCGGCCTCCCTGGAACCCCCGGCGGCCCCGGCGGGCGCGCGGCGGGGGCAGCTCGGCCGCCCATCTGGTTGCACTTAGGAGCCGGGGAGGAAGCTAGCAGCGGGTTGTTACCGGCCAAGGGGTGTGGGAAAAGTTAATTGACTTTAATGACAGGTTTCCCGGGACGGCGGTGACGATGAGGGGGTCCAGCTTAACCCCTGGGTCCCCACTCCAGCAACACGTGGGGTGCAATGGGGCGCGCCTCCCAGTCGCGGCAATTCACCGCTTAGAGAAGGCGCCCGTCTAGACCCAGGAGAGCCCCCTTCCAGTTCAGCGCCTTTTCCGCTCCGGATGCTGCCGGGGACGGCGGGGGGCCGGAGCCCCGAAGGTCTCCATTGAGAGGCTAATGCACGCGGCAGCGAGGCCGGCGGCCAGCATCCGGACGTGGAGCTGGGAGCCGCGCCTGATCTCCAGGAGACATCGTCAGCGCCCGGGGGCGGGGGAGAGGGGCTGCTGGGTGCGACCCGAGGCTGTGTAATTAGTTCAGGCCCTAAGGAGAGGGTGGGGGCCAGATTGAAGCTTCTCCTCTCCCCCAACTAATTACTCCAGAAAGAGCCCGGGTGAAGGAGGGCACAAGGCCTTAGACAGAAACCCACTCACTTTACGGACTTGGAAATGTTCCAGAGAAGGGAAATGACTCATCCAAAGTGACACAGTGAGTTTGGTGGCAGAGCTGACACAAGAGCCTGAAAATCCCCATTGGGGCCTAGGGTCTCCCCTTTCTTTCTATATTGTACAGAAATGCCTCATCTACTAGTTTAAACCCAAATTCAGGGGGAAAAAAAGACCATTTTGAAACTACTAATTATTTGCAAACGAACAAACGTTTCTCTCTTTTCCTTAATCACTCCTCCCATATCTGTGTGCTTTTGATATTAATAAAAATCCACTTTTTCCAGTTGTTCCCCTTCAGCACAGGGAAAGACAAAGAGATTTAGTTTTGAGTTGATTTAGTGATCTCACTGTGTGTGTGTGTCAGTTTTTAAGAACATAAATGTACTTCTATAAAAATGAGACCCTGTTGTCTCCATTATTTCTGCTGGGACACTTCCAGCGGAGCCAGAGGACAGATTTACCAAGTGAAGCATTTGAGCTTGGAATGGGTGTCTTAAAAGAGCAATTGTTATTATGTTTGTGCTTAAACAAGACAGAAACGGCAAAAAAAATGATATGATAAAGAAGGCTGTGTGTGTATTTCTCTGGGGGGAAGGTGTGTTGGACACCTTTCACAGACTCAAAATGAGGCAAGTAGGAGCCAACATTTTTAAAGTATCTTTTAAACCTCTCACTCTAGGTCTGAAACTGGGTGGAAGGTATTTGAGAAAACTGACTGCTGTCTGCTAGATCATTCCTGTGATAGAGCGGCTCTCCACACTGGCCTGTGGAAAAGGCCAGCTAGGCGGGGGAGAGGTAAAGCTTTTGAAACAAGACAGAAAATCGTTGGCTTTATCTTTGTTAGGAAGGCTTCAAAGATTGATCTCTCCCGCCTCATCCTTCTCCTCCCAGAAGCCCTTCCAAAAGAAGGGGGTGGTGAGAGGAGGCTGGCGGGAGGGGCCGGGCAGGGAGGACGACTGGCCGTCGGTGGGGGAGGAAGGCGCGTCTGCCAGACCCACAGCGCCGCTGATGTGTCTGGTCTCGCAGGGCTCGTGGTTTTCATTTCCCCAACACCTGGATGCAGTCAAACACCTGGCCAAATCTGACAAAATCTGACAAGCCTTTGTGATGGGATTTGGAAGAAATTCCCTGCAGATCCTGGCACAGTTTAAAGCTGTCCGCTTTGAGTTAGGACTTGTTAAGGAGGGTTATGTGAGCTGAAACCGGAGACAACCCTTTTGCTTCTATCTGGAGCCCACATCTTGCCTGGAAATGGGGCATGACCAAGCAAAGGGGTCGCTTGCTGTTTGTATTAAAAGGGGAAGATGGCCTGTGTGCTTGCCAGCAAGGCCCCCACATGCTTTCTCTATTAGAGCCAAGCACAGAAACTTATCAAAAACATATGTCTGGTGTTAATCATCTGGACTCGGGCTCCACTTGGGAGTCTAACTAGCTGTTCCTTGGCAGAAGGAATCTGTTGACCTTCTCAGCTTGCTTGAAGAGGGTGCAGAGAGGCATTTCAAACTTTTCGATGCTGGTACAGAAAATGTCTAGCTGCACCTAAAGACTAATTAAAGGAAGACTCCGACACTTGAAGGCTGGAGGCTGCAGCTATGAGGACTATTTTTACTTGGATGTTGGTGAGCTACCCCAGGGCAGTAGTGGTGCAGGAGCCACCCGTAAATGTGCAGTGGGCAATAGTACTGGATTGATAAACTTCATGACTTCAGCCCTGTTCCACCCTCAGAAGGAGCCAGTATGAGCGCCAGGACTGAATGAACTACCCAACTGCAACTAGAAAAGTTTTTGAAATCCTTTAAGAGATTGACCACAAATTGATCAGAGAAGCCATATCAGATGGGTTCCCACAAATTAAATGGAATTTAGTTCAAGGAGGGTTGGTAGAAGGTTGGACAGATATTTTAAAATGTTCTTTTAATAACAAAAGAGCCAATTCCTGAATTCTCAGATTACATGTAATTCAAATTCTGCCGAGACCTTCTTTTTTACATATTCTGAAATAATCAGTTCTAAGACATAAGAGCATTCACTCTTTTTTCTTTTATTATATTTTCTCAAATAAACTTCCCAAAAGGAAGATATTTTAAGAGCATTTTCAAACATCTTTGGCATCACATAAAAAAGAAATCTCGTGTAAAAAACGAAATGTCATCTGAACATTTATAATACAAAGGAGCAATCCAATATGAACATATAAAATATATACAAATATAGTGCATGGTCAGTCACTTAATACAGCTCTCTACAAAAAAGTAACTTTAGAAATTAAAAAAAAACAAAGTAACCACTTAATCACAAAAGTCCTCCCTTCTTTCCCAGCCTCCAAGTTCCTGTTTAGTGTCCCGAGGGAAGAGAGATGGGTTGGGGAATTTAGGGGGAGGGGTGGCCTGAGCCCCTCAGTTCCGCCACGGCCTCCACATGGAGTCCGCCGTGAGCGAGGGGCCGCTGGAAGGCGACACCGCGTTGGGGCCCACGGAGGTCCCGCTGTTGCTGGTGTAGACTGGGATGACTGGGCCGCTGTGAGCGAAGGCCCCGTTGGGGATGAGGAAGGCAAACTGGCCGTCGGGAGCCGGCACCACCTGGAAGCCGCCGAACACCTTAGCCGCCTCTCCAGCCGGGCTGCCCAGCTTGCAGGGCGCGCCGCCGGGAGGGGGCGCCGCACCCCCGGGGATGGGCACGAGCGGCGGAGGCGGCGCGAACGGCGCGTGCTGCGGACCTCCGGGTCCCGGAGGGGGTGGCGGCGGCGCCTGTAAGGCGGGGTGCGGCTGCCCAGGGTAGGTCATGGCGTTGATCTGGGTCATGCAGTTGGCCAGGTGGCCGAGGAGCCGGGTGCGCACCTCGGTGTTAACGCCCTCACACGTGGACAGGAAGCGGGTCACCTCGTTCATGCACTCGCTGAAGCCGGCGCGGTACTTCCCCAGCACGCTCGGGTCTGTGCTTAGCGCGGCTGCGGGCCAGAAGGAGACAGACGGGTCACCGAACAGCCCTGGCCCCGAAGCCGACGCCTCCGCCCTGGGAGGTCCCCGCCGCGCGCCTTCCTGACCACCCGCCCGCGGAACTGCCTCTTGGCTACCGGGCTGGGTTTAGAAAAACCATCCGCCTCTCCACACTAGCTTGGCGACCGAACCCGAGACGCTCCCTCTCCGTTCCCTGTCGCTCCATTTAAACCGATCTCGAGCCTCAGATTTGCCTCCTCCCCACCCTCGCGCGATGTGACCTTGGATAATGCCCTTCCCCCCTTCTCTACCATCCGAGCCGTATTTCCCGTTCTGTAGTGGGGGAGGAGGGAGTGTTAAACCAGATGACCCCAGGCTCCACGCAGCTTAAAAACCGCCACGGTTCTAAGTCCTTTCGCCCCCACCCGCTTCCCCCACTGCCAAGCCGCCCGCAGCCCTCGCTGCTACAACCTCTCTCCCTCCCTTTCCGGAACAGTAACAACTTGGAGTTGTGGCTATAAATAAGCCCCAGACCGTGGGAACGCAAGAGTGAGCCAAGGCAGTAAAATGTAGCTGAATGCCTCTCACAACCACGGGCGGAAGTCTGGAAGAAATCACCGCGGGGAGAGAGGGACGCCCGCAGAGGGGGACGCGGCGAGCCGCCCTCACCCGTCATCTGCGCCCGCTGCAGGTTCCGGAGGTGCTTCACTGTCATTTCCAGAATGTCTGCCTTCTCCAGCTTAGAATGACGTGAGCTCTGCACCGAAGAGGCAAGGGAGGAAAGTGAGAGCCCCGCCAGCGGCCTCGGAGTGCTGGGGGTCCCTCCCCGCCCCCGGCCGTGGTGGCGACATCCCTAGACCCCGGCTAGAGGGGCTCAGCCCTCCCGCCTCAGAGAATGCAGTGCAGGCGGAGAAGATCCCGCTGGCAAGGGGGTTTCACTCTTAATACCTGAGAAATAGTATTTTGTTATTTTATTTAAAAAAAAGCAGAATTACCCACTTACATCTTTCTTAAGAGCATCCAAAATCAGTGTTTTCAGCTGGCTCAGACTTTCATTTATTCTTGCTCTTCGTCTTTTCTCCATGATAGGCTTTGATGACTGTAAAGAAAAAAAAAAAAAAAAAAAAAAAACGGCGCTGAGTTCCCATGGGACCTGCCATTTCACCCCTCGATTTTAAGGGAGAAAGGAGCCCACAACCCCGTCTTAATCTCTTGGGGCTGCAAGAGATGCAGGTACTGCCCTTACCTTTCTGTGCTCAGATGCTGTCTTTGGTTTATCCGGTGTCGTGTTGACACTGGCTGGGGTAGCAGCCACCGGGGACGAGGAATTTTTCTCCATTATATCAGCTGGCATTTTCTTTCTTTTTTTTTAATCCCTAGAGAATTTTATTTTTGGAGTCCTTCACACAAAAAATTTGTTTTGTTTATGTCCCTTCTACTTGAGACTTTCGCAAAACTACTGAGCAAGTGCTGAGGGTTTATTACAATATCTTATGGCTACTTGGTGATCGGTAGCGCAATTCCAGGACCAAGGAGAGAGGTAGACGGGGGGGTTCCGCTGTTATCAGCACCAGCTCCGGATCCTGTGTGATCCCCAGGCCCTGGCGGCCTCTATATATATCTGGGACTGCACGCGAACGGCTCGTGTGAAACTTCCCAAACTTTCTTTCCCACAGTAACTTTCAGCCAATGGGAGGAGGAGACACGCGGCACCGCTCGTGGACCGCGCCCCCCCATTGGCCGCCAGGCACAAGGCCTGGCGGCCAATGGCGCGCGCCTGAGCCCGGGGCACCAGAGGCTACAACGTCAATCAAAAGGATTTTAACCCTTTGCTACTCTCCCTGCTGGGCTTTGCTTTAGAGAGGATTTTTTCGCATTGGGTTTGCTCTAGTCTAGTTTATTTCTTTTGGGGCTAGGGTCTTTGCTCCTTATTTCCGTTCATGTGTAACAGAACTGCTTTGACGCTAATAAGAAGTTCATTTGAAATATACTTTTAAAAAGGTTTAGAAGGGCACGGATAAAAGGTTATAATTGCAGTGGTTAAAAGGGGGGAATTGTGTAAGGGTGTGAGTTACGGAAACATCCAAGTGATTTCCCGCTTAGACTCCGCACATTCGGGGGAGGAGAGGGGTGAAAGTCGACCATGCAGAAAATGGACCCAAAAAATTCCTTCTTGCATGCAGAAAAAGTGCCTCCATCTTACATTTGCAGGTTTTTCAGAGCAAGGTGGTTTTTGATCCCCGCCCTCCCCCCCACACACGCCCACCCCGTCCCGGCCCTCATTTCTCTTCTGGAGTTGGGGCCTTGGACCCCGCGCTTCCCCAGGAAACAATCAGAATAATTTCCAACTGAGCAGAAAGGAAATGGAATTTCAAATGAAAGATGAACAAGGGGGGCTTTGATGGAAATGCCTCAGGGACGCGCGCGCGTCCTCGCCACCCTTTCCCTTTCCACCCGCCGGCTCTCGATTCTGCCGCATGTTGAGGTGCCGAGCGGAGCGGCAGCCTCTCCCTCCTTCTCGCCCCGCGGGCGGCCGGGGCAGCCTCGGCACCCGGCGCGCGCGGGCCCTTTAAGAGCTACACCAGCCGAGCTGCAGTTTGACATCAGCCGGCCGGCAAGGGCGCGCCAGGAGCCGAAGCACGTGCCAGGATGTTTTATTGCCGCCGCGGCTGCGGCCCGACCGGGAGGATGTGTGTGTGCGTGCGTGTGTGAGTGTGTGTGCGCGCGCCCCGGGGGCAGGGAGGCGGGGGGCGGCGGCGGGCGGCGGAGCGCGGGGGCTGGTTCCTGGTCCCCGGGAGAAGCCAAGAAGGTAAATAGCAGCTGCTGTGCTCGAGCCTGGGAAAACCCCGCCCCCTGCGCCTTGGCCGGGGCTCATTGGCGCGCGCTGCGTGTGGGGTGTGTGTGTGTGTGTGTTTGTGTGTGTGTGTGTGTCCGGGCCCCCCTCCTCTGGCCCCCGCCGGGCCAGGAATCCGAGGGGGCGGCGGGAGCCGAGCCCCGGAGCTTACCACCCACCCACCCACCCCCAACTCCGCCGGGCCAAGGTCAGCCCTTCCGGGCGGGGAGCGCACGCCCTGGGGTGGAGAGTGGGGAATTATTCCAACCCCCCACTCCACCCTGATTTCGGGCTTGAGGTTTTAACTCTGCCGAAAGCCTCACTAGCCCGGGGGAGGGGTGGGGGCCTTCTTGTTTGCTCCCAGCCCCGGCCCTCCCTCCCACCGCGGGGCCTCCGGCGCCCGCCGCGGTCACGAGATGCCTGACCGCACTTAGGAAGCGGCCGGGTCAGCCTCCTGCCTCCGCTCGGCGGCTACGGTTAAAGCGGCTTCGCGCCGCCCGCCCCTTCCCCGGGTCCAGGGCGGCCGGGCAGCTCCCCCTCGCTGCGCCCGGGAGGCCGCCGGCGGGCGGCCGGGAGGAGGCGGGCGGCGCGGGCGGCTGCGTGCTGCCGGTTGGCCGGGCCGCGCGCCGGGAGGAGCCGCCGCTGCCGCCGCCGGGTGCCACGTGGCGGGCGCCGGGCCGGGAGCGCCAGGGCTCTGGCGGCGGCCTCCCTGGGGGATTTGCCGCGCAGGGCGGGCGACGCACACTGCCCCGGCCGGCCGGCCGCCACCGCCGCCGCCACCGCCACCGCCTCCCTCCCGCCCGCTTGCCCGGGTCGCCGGGCCCCGCGCCCCCACCCCTTCCGCCCTTCCCGCCGCCCGGGAGCTCGGGGCGCTGCTCAGGGCAGCCCGGGAGCTGAGCGCGTCTTGTTTGATGTCGCCCCCCGCCCTCCCAGCCCTTCCCTAGGCTTAGAGGCCGCCGGAGGAGTGGCACACATTTCTCAGTCACTTCATTCCTTCCTTCCTCTGAGCTCCCCACTGAGATAATGTTGTAAATGATTTCACCAGATCTCGTCCCGGATGAGATTCAGCGGTTCCCGACTCTGGGTGACCTTGGGCAAGCCCCTGTCTTCTCATTACGGAACGCATGCTCTGTGCCAGACACTGTTAAAAACCCTGGGATTACCACGACGAGCGATAGAATGGCAGCCTGTAAGGAGTTGCAACTCTGGAGGCAGACAGACTCTGATTTTCTGATTGATGACCGAGCATTCCTCTATTATTCCTTTCTTTTAGGGCTTGGATGATGGCCCAAGCCATCAGATCAGGAGAACCTAAAAGAAACACTGAACCACACCTGTATGGGCAACACTATTTCTGGTCTATATGGGGGGGGGTACAGGGATAAATACAATAGTTATTGCCCTCAGGAAGCCTAGGGCAGAGAGACACTGAACTCTTAAGCACAGCTGATATCTGCCTATTTCCACGTATATTCCTTTGGTAGGTCCTAGGTTCAAGAGAGACAGTTATATGTCTAGATAGAAGTGAAATGCTATGAAGTTTTAGGATAATTGAATTACTCATCAACTGGGGTATCCTGGAAAAATTCCTGGAGGAGGTGTCCTGTGCTTTGTATCTTGAAAAATAGGTAGGATTGGGGTGTTGGAAATGTGGTGAGTCATGGGGCTGGGGAGGATGGCAGTACCCATGGCACTGAAAGCCTAGACTTTGGAACTTGAGGTCTTTATTCAGGGAACATGGTCTGGAGCCTAGGGTGTGTGACAGCCAGGAGTGTAAGAAGGCACTGGAGGAGGAGGAGACATAAGGCCCTTAAACATCTTGCTAAATGACTTTGGATTTATCTTTAGACAGTGGAGAGCTATGAAATGCTCTCGAGCAGAGAAGGGACATCAAAGTTCTCCTTTAGGAAGATGGCTCTGGGAAAACGTGGAGAGTGGTTTGCAAGGTTCAGAGGCAGAGGGCCCAGTTAGGAGGTTCAAACCAGTAAAGGAGGTTCCTACCAGTAAAGGAGGTTCCTAGGTGACAGGTGTAGACTGACACTCACCCGGAAGCACCTACCTAGAACTAGCTCGCCTGGGCGTTGACTGCACATTGTCCAATGATCCAAGTTATTCAGAAACCTGCCTACCCTTTACTGCAATGTTCCCCCACAGCCTGGAGTCCAACCAAGGAATCCTTGTGACTGGGACCGAATTTACCTTCCAAGCCTCATTTCCGTCTTCCAGGACAGCCCTCAAGTCTGCAGCCAAACCTGTACCTCATTGCAGGCTGAGTTTACTCACTCTTGCCCCTCAGGCTACTCTCTGGGATTTTTTTGTGTGTTTTCTTTACACACTGCAGAGTGGGCTGTGCCCTATCATGTTCTGAAGAAATGATGAACAATGACTCCTTTGTTGACCTGCAACCTGGGCCAGTGGGGAAGGACTTTTCCTTCTTATTTTAAACAGATGGAAAAGTGGTGATGACAGAAAATTGTCTGTTGCTTTTGAAAAAAGTGGAGTTTCCCTGTGTGTTTGACATCCTCTTGGTGAAAGGTGATGAGACTATGAAGTTACCCTGCTTTCTGCTGTGCAGACTTTGCAAGCTTCTTAAAAGGCTTCTGCTCAGCATCTGACTTTTTAAAAACTGCATAAATACTCTGACCCAGATTCTTCCAAGGAATGAAAATCTTCCCAGGGAAGATTGTTAGTTAACCCTTTCCAGGTTACCCCCAAATCTATGAGAGCCAGTGACTTCCTCTATTAAACTCTGCTATGACATTGACTTCTCTTGGGCCCTAATTAACTAGCAGGGCATGCCACCCCCTGTCACTTCTAGCCTAAGAGCCTTTCCCCCCCCCCCCCGATTCTGTCATCTCCTGAGGATTTGGCACCCTGAAGGTGCGTGGAGAATGTTGAACATAGTCAAGTTATGGTCTCACTGCAGTGCCTATAACAGCCTCATTGGCCAAATAGTTAATCAACAACTCGTTTACTGCCACTTTAGGAGTGCTTAGACTGGTAGAATGAGCAAATAATTTAAACACACACACACACACACACACACATTTTCAGATAGAGCCAGTCAAAATTTTGCCATGAATTTGTTTCTGGACCAAATAAACAAACAAACAAAAAAACAAGCCATGAAATTGTCAGCCCTCCATCCCAACCATTCAAGTAGAAACTTTCTTTGCAAATGTGCTCAGATGCTATTTTTCAGCATCCTTATCCTGGGCAGTGAAAATAGTACCAACCAACGGGACACTCTCTGCACCTTCTCAAATGGGTAACTAAGCTCCTAAACTCAAGAAAAGCCTTTTGGATTTGGAAAGCTCTTCTTAGAGAGAAACAGCCTTTATTTTTCCGTCTTCCTCATTCCCTCCGCCCCTCCCCCCAAAGCACAGAGAAAACTGAACCCTGTTCATCAGTGGAGGTCATTTCTTTGATCCCCATGTGAGACCAGCAAAACACCAGGAATCTTTCCCACTGTATCATGCCCAATAAATACAATCAGGGGCTGCTGTGTTTGTCTCCTTCCCCCTTTCTGCCTCATGAAGGGTGATTTTTCTCCATCTTATTGCATCACCTGTTTGCTTTAAACCATAAAACAAATAACCGCATCTCTAGTGAGACTCTCCTTTGTCCCTGGGTATCAGAATGGTTTGTGGGTTTGGTTTAAAGCTAAAGAAAGGAGAAAGAGTGAGAGAAGAAGAAAAAAGGTATTTTGCCTGAGGACTTGAAGCTTCCCCCCCCCACCCTTTTCCTCCGCTTGACTGACTTTCTCACACTCAGATTCCCTGCAGCCTGCCAGGGACGTGGTAGCTGCCCTGCCAAGAGCTATCCTGGGAGGGCTATTGAAAGAGCTTTGAGTAAGTACACACTGGGCGGATTTTCCCCTCCCCTCCATACCTGCTCCGCACCTGTACAGGGAGCAGTCCCACACCTATCACCTGATCGCAGCCCTTTCAGAGACCGTGAGAAAAATAAAGCCAAGGATAGAAGAGATGTTTGTCTCTGTAGGGCTGCAGCCAGCTCCCCACAGTACAAGTGCCCAGAAACAGCACATTCCTGCCCCAGTGTGCACGCGTGTTTGCCCTCGTGCGTGCTGGCTGGGGGCACCGAGAAGGCGAGGGAAGCCAGGCATCACCTGCATGATGTAATGACTGCCTTGCTGCCTTCGTCTTCTGGCATCTGCCTGACTGGTAGTTTTGTGATCCTTTACTAAAATCATTATTGTGGTCCCTCTAGATAAGTCCATATATGCTCATCACAGCAGAATTCACGACAGGGATTTCTGACCTTAAGGTTCACGGATGAACCCCCAGGGAACCCCCTGAAATGGAATTCAAAATTATGTCTCTCCATGCATATTTAGCAGGAGCTAAATACTTTTTGAATGAATGAACAAATGCATCATTTCCTGCCCCCCCCCCCAAGGAGAGGGTCCACAGCTTTTAGCAGAATCTCAAAGCTTTTTTGACCCAGAAAGGTTGAGGAAGCTGGTCCAGGCAATCTCCGATTACAAGTGGGTACTCTAAGGCCCAGAGAGGGCCAAGGACTGGCTCAAGCAACATAGGGCCAGAATGGGGGCCAGAAGCCAGCTCGAAGCCCTTTCCATCACGCCACAGTGCTGTGGGCTTTGGGAAACTGAGGATGAGTTTACAGAGTTGTGATCACTGCCAGAACGTGGATTTAAAATAGGCACTTTAAATAAATAAATAAATACATAAATACATAAATAAATAAATAAAATAAAAGAGATACTTTAATAAAGATACTTTGAATTTCCAGAACTTTTTTTTTCTTAATTTTGAGGCACTTGAGTGGCTCTGCACCCAGCATTTGGATGGAGAAAGGGATAGGCAAGAAAGCCAAGTGTCTACCCTCAGAAGAGGATTCAGGAATGCTTGCAGCAAGAGTCCTGGTTGCCATGCAGTGGCATTTGAAACGACCGCAACTCTTCATTCCATCTTTGATAAAAATAAGTTGCTACTTCTAAACAAAACTGCCTAGTTGGTTTCTGGCCAAGCTGGGACCTCAAACTGCAAATCGTGGGTGACGGTGGAAAAACAGAAACTTTTCAGCATTGGCTCATAGCAGGCTGTAATGCTTTCTGCTTCCCCCCAGCCCTTTGGAAAACTTGACCACAGCCAGTGGGACCAAGGGAATGTGCACTTTTCTAATGGGCCCAAAAAGAGGATGGTTGCCAGGAAAGCCTTTCCCATGGGATGGGGGCAGGGCACCGGGGACAGCTTAACTCCCACATTTGGCCACAGCAGCCATGGCGGGCAGGCTCTAAATGTGCTCTCAGCTAACCTTTTACTCTCTGAGCAGGGCTGCAGTGAGGCAAGCCTGCAAGCCCAGGGATGAAGGCGGGCATTTCTGAGGGATTGCACGGTTGCTGACTTGCACCCTTGCGTGTAAAAGGCTCAGAACTGCACGGGGGCTGGTGCCTGTAGGGACCTCTGGCAGACTCAGGAAGGTGGGGGGAAGTCTTAGCCCCTTTAAACCCAGGACATGGGTTTGCTGGGCTTGCTGATAGCTGCTCAAATTGTGACATCAGATCAAGTTTCTCAAAAAATCAAAAACAAAAACAATGTAGCTAACCAAGAGAATTATTTGGATAAAACTTAGGGCCAGAAAGTGATATGGGATGAATGTATAAGGCATATTTTAAATAAAAGTCGCTGTCATTGTTACCCTTGCTTATTTTCCTCGGCTTATAGGAAAGGGATAGGGGAGGCAAAGTAAGAGACCTAACAGGTGGCTTAATGGGTCCGTTCATTGAGTGCATAGGAAAATTGAGCCTAGGAAGAAGTGACTAGACTAAGGTTTAACAGCTTCCCCAGAGAGGGAGGAGAAGGCCAGAATTAGGCTCGAGTTTCCTACCCACCAGTCCAGAAACCCGCCCCTCTGTATCTGTATGAGAAGAACGTTTGGAAATATCATCTACAGCAAGTGACTAACATTACCACCAAAGATGGATTTTCCGGTTGAGAACCAGAGCTACCTGCTGGTAGGCGAGTGTGGTGGTGTGACAGAATATGCCCAGCACACAGCGTGGTTAAATGCCAGGCTTGCTGCACCGTGATTCCCTCTAGAATTTGCTCACCACCCTGTGACCTCTGGAAAAGAAGAGATCTTGATTTCTGAGTTCCAGGAGGCAGGAAGCTGCTCGCAGGGGCCACACAGAAAAGCAGAGGGAGAGGTGAGAAAAAGAATGAATTTTTCCAAGTGGTAGAGAGATGGTATTTGCATGTGAGATATGCATTTTCCTTTTATGTATCAGGTTTAGGGAACAAGAAAAGACAGTCCGGGCAGCTGCCACAACTGCCACTTAAGACTCTGGTGGGTTCTAGCATTTCGGGAGCTGGTCTCTTCCACAGAGTTGGAGGGTACCTGTCTTCTTGCCTTGTAGTATTTGACAGTGGACAAGGCACTTTATAGTTCATTACAGCATTTTGTCCTCATATATAGCCTTATAACCTAGCCTAGAAAGACATGGTGGAAGGCCCAGGGAGGGGGAGAGAGAGGATTCCAGTGGTTAGTTCAGGAGACCATGGGCTGTTGAGGGCACAGGATATAGGATAGACAAGCTTCCTGGAAAGTTGTACCTCTAGAGAAACAGGGCAGGGAGCTTAGAGGCCAGGAGAGAACAAACTTTCCTTTCTCAGCCACCGGCAAGAGTAAGATGTCAAGAAACTGGAACAGAGGGAAGAAGGGAGAAGACTATCAATTTTTAGAGAGTATCAGTAATCCGGAAGACACATCTTGGGCGGGGAGCAAGGAGGAAGGGTACTTTCTTGTGGCAGGAAGCCAGGGTGGAGAAGGTGAAGGGAAGGAATCCCACTTAGCAAGAAAATGACTGAGCAGGTTCCGGAAAGGACATGGAAAGGTGATGACCATAGTTTTCACTGGGCTGAGGTTGAGCTGCTTAGTTCAGCATCTGGGACCTTCTGAGAGGCTTCCTGGAAAATCTCAGGAAGGGACGCTGGGTCTGTGACTGAGGGCCCTTGTAGAACTCTGGAACTGGTATCACTTTTCCTCACTAGTTATTTGTTCTATGCTTTTGTATTGCTATAGGCATAACACAAGAGCCCACAGACTGGAAAAAGCGGTGGGATTGTTTGGGGTGATGGCAGGGAATGGGGGCAGTATGGAGACTGCATCCTGCTCTGTAGCCAGTCTGAGGGTGGTCGTCCTGGAGAGAAGGCGGCAGGGTGACTCAGCAGAGGGGGAGGCAAGCACATCAAATTCTTCTAGTGCCGGGGGAAGGACCGAGGACCCAGGGTTCATCTCCAGCTCCCTGACCGTGTGGGCAACTGTCCACATACTGCAGTGCATTCTGGGTCCCGGCAGCCCAACTCTGCCTGTACTCTGGAAAGTAGGGGAGAGGAAGCTCCTTTTGCAGGGCTGGGCTTCTACAGGCCCCTTGACTGAAATCGTAGAGGAGCCTGGAGGCTGTGAGTGGCAGCACCTCCTGCCTGACCGATGGAGCTCTCTTGATAAAGTCCCTGAGCATTGGCTGTCTCCTGGAGCAGGTTGCCAAGCTATGCGGGTCTCATCCACGGATCCAGCTGTGGCCTTTATCTCACCAGACTCCCACAGTCACAGAGGGACCTGGTACTCACGTTCAGGTATTTGAGCTCCCTGTCCTGGGGGGCTATTCAACCCCCTACACCCTCCTCACTTACCCTCAAAGTCCCGGCCCCTGGGACAGACCTGGACTTGGTCTAGAACTCCAAGTCATCTGGACAGAGGGTGGAGTCGCAGCTTGTCTTCTTTGTATGGAGTGAACCTGTGTGGATGGTAGCCAGACAATCCTGTCAGGGGTGGAAGCCGTCCAATCTCTAATTTCCTGTTAAACTTAATTCAGGTCAATGACTATTTGCGAGCACCTACTATGTGGAGGGCAAAACTACATGTCTATTTTGACAGTTACTTCCATCCTTTCCTGCTATTCAAATGCTATCCATCTGTGCAGAGGGGCGACATCCCAGGTTTATATTATAAAAATTGCCCCTTTACTCTCCACATTCTTCATCTCTATTGCTTCTCTGATAAAGAAGCAAAGAAACGTCTTACAGTGTCTGTTATAATATCTTTCACAGAGTCAGCACCCCCAAATATTAGACAATAAATGCACGAGTGAACTTCGACTTAAAAAAATGTTTTACTGGTGATTCAATGGACCCCTGAGAGGGTCAGCGTACTTTTCTAAATTTTCCTTGGTTGCTGAGTCCAAGGAGTGGGTTTACTTTGACGGGTAAGCACCTCTGGGCAGCAGGGACACCCCTGCGGACAGCTCTCTTCTGTTGCAATCAGGAGAACTGAGAGGAATCTACGGCTGGCTGTGTTTTCCCAGGCCTATCTTTATTGATGGTTATTAAAGACACACCAGCACACGGCAATACGAAAGTACAAAGCAATTCTCAGGGTAAGGTACGTGGGAAGGAGCGAGATACTGAGCTCCCAAACAATTCTACTGTAATCGCAGTCTGCCGTATCTACGTATAGTTAATAAGTAAGATGTAAGCAGGCAGGTTCCACCACTGGGCAGCAGATGGAAAGGAAAAAGGCCACGGGAGAGATCACTGGTCCTGCTGGAAAACTGGGAAAGAAAGCAAGGAGGATACCTGGGAAAGGTGAGTCTGGTGGGCAGTCACCGGGAGGTGCGGAAGCCTACACCTGGTCCCCAGGAAGGGCCACTGCTCACCTCTTCTCCTGCCCTCACTCTCCCTATGCATGCCAACCCCTCGTGGAAGATTGCGTGTAACCAAGAATATGTAGGAATCACGCCCAGACACACTGGGTTTAAAAACTGTCAATACAGCACACAAAAACACCTGTTTTTATAGAGTACCCCAACACACCTGTTGTTTTACGATGCTCAGTATTATTGATAAAGGGGGCTGTAAAGTCGAGGTGAAATGGCCTCTTATATTTAAATAGCACCTTCCTCAATGTTTTACAGCTGAGATTTGACTGACCTGTTGATTATTTGTTAGGAATGTTGAGTGCATATCTCTATATATGTTAAGGGTGGCTACAAAGCAAAGGCTCTGGAGCCTGACTGCCTGGGTTCACATTCCAGCTTATTCACATTCTAGCTATGTGACGTGACTATTCTGTACCTCAATTTACTTGCCTGTTAAATGGGGAGAAATTCATAGTACTTACCTTATAGGATTGTTAGGAGGACTAATATATGGAATATGTTTAGAACAGTACCTGGCATATTGTAAATACAATATAAGTTCTCAGATGCTTTTATCATATTGCTATATATATGCCATATATATGTTTATATTTATATCTGGCATACAAGATAGACATTCATTTTAAAAATATTCAGATGTTAATATTCTCAAAGAAATGGATGGACAACCACTGTGATAAATTGGTCTACAGGTATTTGACAAATCAAAAGCTTCAGCAGTCTTTTATGAATCAAAGGCTGTGGGACCAGGAGGAACCTAAAAAATTAGCTGGCTTTTTCTTTTCCAGGGAGGAGGGTCTCTACCATCTAAGCACTCTGGTGGCTTTGTTTGTGGGCAGGTGCACACCTTGGTGTAGCCCTACCTGGAATAATTAAAATGAGCCTCAGGCCCATGGAAAGTAGAGCTCTAGATGGAGGCAAGGGCATCGGCAGGGGCCAGGCACACAGGATGTGGACTGGAGGTGGATTCATTCCCCCTGGCCGACAACACGAGGGACCGGAAGGGCTGTAGAGGGACACTTCATCCAAAAGAGTAAACATGGGCAGGCCCTCCCTGGATGCCAGTCACACTTCCATGAGGTAAGATGGGTGGGAAAGATGAATGTTTGAGACCTTTCCTGCTTGTAGGTGCCCATATAATTTATGTTCTAAACTGGAACACTTTTGAGAGTGAAAACTAATGCTATTAACAATTATGTCAGGACAATTCGCATAAAAACTGGGACACATGACCATCGTAGTTCTGTGGGCCTACAATGGCAGGTCCTAGTTTGTTCATCTGCCTATTTAGATATCTTTTATCAGAGATGCTTCCTAAGAAGAAGAAAAAACTTTTTGGCCGTGCCATGCGGCTTGCGGGATCTTAGTTTCCCAACCAGGGATTGAATCCATGCCCCCTGCAGTGGAAGCCTAGAGTCCTAACCAATAAACCGCCAGGGAATTCCTAAGAAATATTATTTTTAAGTCACTAATGTTTTAGCATTTCTTCATCTTTGGAAGGTGATGCCATTGATTTACCTTCCATACAGGGAGGAGCCCCAGTTTTGAACCTAGGGGACCTTAGTGTGTATAGGAGAAGGGACGGTCAGAGGGAGGCCCTGTGATGGTTGGATGGTTGTGCTTAAGGCATGTTTGACATGACTCGGTTTCTTCTTCGATAGAGCAGGTGTGGTCCAAGCTTCCCCACCTGCGAGTTTGCACCCAGGTTATGGCTACAGCATAGCAATGCTTCCAGGGACTCTGGCACTGACCAACCATGGCTGAGTACATCCATTTTTCTTGGGCATGTGAACATGGAAAAAGTGAGTGCTGCAATTTGACACTCAGGCCATTGTTTAATGGCTGAAGGAAGACTCCAAAGGAAAGAACATTTTCCCACCTGAAATATTTGCTCTTTTTGCCTTGAATTTGACTAAGTCTTCAGTGGTAAACAAAAACCAAAACCCACCCCAAAACCAAAAGCCGAACAAACAAACAAAAATCACATTTTTTTTTCTAAATAGTTCAAACTCAAGGTTTGGGCTTTGTTAATTTCCTTAAAAAAAAAAAAAAGACAAGAAAGAAAAGAAAAATGGCTCCTTCACCTGAGTGTTCTTATATGTGCCCATTTAATGATTAATAATACATCGTGGGCTATTGTTGGATATGGCCTCTGCTGGTTTGAACAGGAGAATACTGATTCACTCTTCAGGCATTTATGAATCACAAGTGTTTACTCTGAGACAATAAGTGAAAGGGGGGAGATTAAAAAAAGAAAAACACCCAAATATGCTGGGTTCTTTGAGGTAAAACTGGAGATAATGTGGGCTCTCGGTCTTTGATACCCTGTGCGGGGCCCACCGCTTTCTCTCACTGAATAAAGATTGTGTGGAGTGACCACGACTGGGCCTTTTGAGTTTTATAGATTTTCCCTTTCATTTGCTGGGAGGTCAGGCAACTTTTCCCCTTTGGTTTCCATGTCATGTGCCTTCATTTTCTTCCTACCTGTCTGGTCAGTCTGTGTCACTGGTTTGCAAGGGATTCTCTTTATGGGCTTTTAGGGGCACCCTTTCTCCAGAGCCCCACTTGTTACCCTCTTCCGTTTTCACCTGGTGCAAGGGAGGCCCTGGCAGAGGAGAGGGTGGAGACCTGCCTTCATTAAAGGGGGGCTGGAGGGCTGGGGGGAATGAATTAAAGATGTTCAGGTCTTGGCGACTGACTGGGTCACGGTGGGGAAAGAGGACTCAAAAGATGCCACGCAGGGCTGTCGCTGGAACAACTAATTGTGGAGACCCTTCTTCCACAATTCCGCTTTTTAAAAAATTATTATCCTTTAAATTAATTAATTAATTAGGCCGCATTGGGTCTTCATTGCTGCGCATGGGCTTTCTCTAGTTGCAGCAAGCAGGGGCTTCCCTTGTTGTGGAGCACGGGCTCTAGGCACACGGGCTTCAGTAGTTGTGGTGCGTGGACTCAGTAGTTGTGGCTCACGGGCTCTAGAGCACAGGCTCAGTAGTTGTGGTTCACGGTGGGCTTAGTTGCTCCACGGCATGTGGGATCTTCCCGGACCAGGGCTCGAACCCGTGTCCCCTGCATTGACAGGGGGGTTCTTAACCACTGTGCAACCAGGGAAGCCCCACAATTCCACTTTTAATAGTAACTCCTAGACTTATTTGCCCTACTTTCAGCCCCAAAGCCTAGAGTTCAGTGAAAAATAACTGCCAAATTTGACTCCAACGACCCTTAAACTTTTTTTGAGACAATTTTAGACTTACAGAAAAGTTGCAAAAATAGTACAGCTCTCTTATACCCTTCAACCAGCTTTGCCTCTGTTACACACCCCACCCTGGTGACATGGTTATCTTATATAACCATGAACAGATCGTTGAAAACTAATCTTGGTACAAACTATAGATTTGTTTTGGATTTCATCATTTTTTCTACTGTATTTCATCCTGTTCCAGGATCCCATCCAGGGTCCACAGTGCATTTAGTTATCTTGTCGCTTTAGTCCCCCTTCAACTTGTGACAATTCCACAGTCTTTTCTTGTCTGTCATGATACGACAAGAGTACTAGTCAGTTGCTTCAGGGAGTGTCCTCCACTGGGGTCTGTCTGATGTTTTCTCACAGTTATATAGAGGAGCTTTGTCGCTAAGGAGAATAGCACAGGGCTGGTGAGCCCTTTCCAGGGCAGCATGTCAGGGGCTGTACAATGCTGCTTATATTTCACTGCTGTTGTTGACCATGATCACGAGGTGAAGGTGGTTTCCACCAGTACTGGCCACTGTACAGTTAGGATTTTCCCCTTTGTATTTCCTAAATGTTTGGGGGGGGTGTTACTTCAAGACTACTCAAATATCCTATTTCTGCTTACACTTCTGCCCACTAATTTTAGAGTCCATCAGAGGATCTTGCCTATGGCAATCATTCCTGGGGTAGTCTAATCATTTCCCTCATTCCTTCTATACTTACTAATGGAACTTTTCTTAAGGAGGAGTTGCATGACTTTACATGGTAGAAAAGCAGAGATTAAAAAAATAATAATAATATAAACAAATAAATAAAAATCTAAAAAATCCTTACTCTTTTGGAGCCTACATTCTAGATGGAGAGGTAGACAAGCAAAATAAATAAATGGGTAAGATAGTATATTAAAAGATGACAAGTACTAAAGAGAGAAATCAAGCAGGGATGGGGAGAAGGAAGTCCCAGGAGGTGCAGGTTTAAATGGCACAGTCAGCAAAGGCCTTAGAGAAAAGACTTGAAACAGAGGAGGGAGCCAGCACATGAACGTCTGGGGGGTAGCTTCCTAAAGAGAGGAAACAGCAAGTGCAAAGGCTCTGAGGCAGGACCATGTCTGGCCGATGTGCTCTCGGAAAACAAGGAGGCCAGAGTGATTGGCTCCAAGTAACCAAGGGGGAATGGGAGGGAGAGGGAGGGGATGCAGAGAGTGGCAGGGCTGGATGGGGCAGGCTCTGGGCCATTCTAATGGCCTGGCTGTGCTCTGAGGGAGGCAGGAGCCACTGCAAGGGTTTGTGCAAAGAGGTCACATGATCTCCTTCATATTATTAAAGGATGGCTTTGGCTGCTCTGGGGTAGGCAAGCATGGAGGCAAGGAGATCATGCTTAGGAAGCTATGACATTCATTCAGGTAAGAGATGAAGGTGGCTTGGCCCAGAATGGTAGCAAAGAGTTGATTGGAGTTTGGGTGTATTTTTGAAGGTCAAACTAACACTGCTAGGAAAGATCTCCCATGTGGTGGGCAGCTTCTGGCCACCTCCTGAACCCCCCAGGGAGTGTACGCTCCTCCCTCCACCTTGAAGTGGGGCTTCAGGAACAAGTTTGAGAAGCACTGGCTGGCTGCCTTGAGTCTAAGCTCCACAGCCCCTCAGCAGAGTCTTCTACTATCCGGGTTCACCTTCCTTCTCCCTGCAGGGCATCACACATTTCCCTCTGCCACATTCTGCTCAGGCCACCAACACATGCCCATAAACTCCCCTGTTCAGTGCTCTCTGCCAATCAAGATCCTTCCTATCCTCCAAAGCTCAGCTCCACCCCTGCCCCCAGCCCCGACTTTCTGACCTCCTCCCCTCTTGGTCCCTGGACACTAACTAGACTCAGCTTCACAGAGCAGCCCCTGGATACAGACACACCTCAAGCACCCCTGCAGCCTCAGGGCCCCTGAAGCACAAGAACTGGCACCGAATACTTCATTAGCCTGTGGGTTGGCTTGTTAGTATATGGTATATCGTACAAATGAAAATATTATGTTTCCTCTTAATCATCCAAGTACATTTTGCATTATACTCTGCATATATTCCTATTTCTTTTAATATAAAAATAATATATCTGCTCCCTCTGCCTAACCTTTCAAGGAAAATTGAAGTTCCAGATTTCCTCTTGTTGGAACACTCTGTACCTCTGTGGGTCCTGTGTACCCCAGTTTGAGAAGTCAGGAGAGGCAGGCATCACTGAGGGTTCATTTGCTGCTAATGGATTTCTCTTTATCTGTTCATTGATTTAACTAAAAAGTGCATATGGTTAAAATTTTCAAGCAGTACAAAGGGTAGATACTGAAAAGTAACCCTTCCATCTGTGGCCCTCATCCCCCAAACCCTGCCCCAGAGGCAGTCACTCTTACCTGTCCCATGCGCACACATCCGGGGATCGCTAATGAACAGCCAATGGCTGGTAGCAGCCAGGAACTACCAACTGAAGGTAAACTGAGTTGCTGTGAGAACCAGCTCCCAGCACTGCCCTCCCCAGGGCTGACGCAGCTCCTGTGCAGAAGGGCCAGTGGTAGCTATTGCCACTGCAGCTAACCTGCCATTTTTATTGTTGTATTTGGCTCAGATCACATAGGGCTGAGTTTGCACAGGCTCCACACTGGGGTGGAATTGGGGCATTTGCTGCCACCCTCTTTGGCTCTTGGTCTGGGCCATTGAGATGTCCAAGGCTGGCTGTTGTCTCTCCCTCCAAGTCAGCCAGCCAGAGGGAGGTGCACAGCCAAGAGCTACATAGAGAAGGAAGGCAGGTGGGAAAAGGGACGGAGGAAGCCAGGCCCTGAGCCGTGATAACAGCAATGCAGAGAGTGAAGGGAGATTTCAGGGGGGGCTATGTCATCCTCCTACTCTTCCTGGGGCCTCCAAGGCTCACCTGAAAGGCAGTACTCTCCCTCTACCTTTCCCGTGGGAATTCAGCGCAGCCAACAGAACCCCTGAACTCTGCTGGGCCGCTGCCAGCAACTTTCAAGCCTTTCCCCCTCCTGCCGGTTACAGTGACATGATGTCGTTTTTATTGAGGCAAGATTAGATTTTTTTTTAACTTTTTAAAAGTGTGGTTCACATGATCTCTAGTACTTTGCCTGTCGCTGGAAGACCACAGAGCTGCCAATTTCAATTTGCTTCAGCTTTTATCACTAGAAGAAGCTTAAGAGAAAAAAGAAAGGGGGGAAAGGCCGGATGAAAATATTCCACTCGGCCCTGGCAGTTAGCTTGAGGGTGGCAGGGGACACACGCATCGTCCCCTCCTGTGTGTGTAACCGGTGTGATCAGGGGACTGAAGTCAGGCCTGGCAGCTGGACAGCACACTGTGTCCCAAGGGTTTTCATGCCATAGCCAGAGAGGAAGCACACAACTGGAGTCATTCATGGAGTCAGGAATATTTAGAAAAGATGCTAAGCTATTGGGAGATGGGTAAAATAAACCCATAGAAAAGTGGTCCTTCCCCTGAATTCTAATTTGACTAATTCCCTTCTTTGGAGGCAACATTTCCCATTCACTCATTCATTCAACGCATTTATTGAGCATCTTCTGTATGTCTGGCTCTGCTGAGGATACAGGGTGATAAGGCTAAGTTCGTGTCATTCACCATTTTTATAGGAAAATTGAAGAATGCCAATTTGCATGGTTGATGGTTTTTCAGGTGCCAACTCAGCCCTCAAAATGGGTGATGTGATGGAAAATCATGAAAAACATGAGATCCAATCACACTGTTTAGGCATCAGATCAGAGAATGAGGTCTGGAGGGGTAAAAGACATGCTGAGGAAATAAATGTCTCCCACTCCATGGGAATCTTAGAGTAGAAACAGCATCCCTGTATCCCCACCACTGACAGCCATTCAGATCCCTGCTGGTCTGGTCCTCACAATAGCCTGGGAAGTAGGGAGGGGAAAAATTTACCACAGCTCTACCTGGCACTGGTAGGTGCTCAGTGTGTGTT
This sequence comes from Mesoplodon bidens, assembly GCF_964165515.1. Taxonomy (NCBI): domain Eukaryota; kingdom Metazoa; phylum Chordata; class Mammalia; order Artiodactyla; family Ziphiidae; genus Mesoplodon; species Mesoplodon bidens. The sequence continues at coordinate 108,888,658 of NC_138161.1, read as the reverse complement.
GAATGAATGTTTAATAAACCCCCAATGTGCAGGGTGGGTAGGGTAGGTTCAAGAGAAATCAAGAGATTGGTCCCAAGTCACCAGTAGTAAGTGGCAAACCCTGGACTTGAACCCAGAGGTCTTGAATATACATGGCAAGGCCCATCATTACTCCTAGAGGCAACACTCCCTGGAGATTTCTCCAAATGACTGCCCTTCCTTTGACTGGCAGGAAAGTGACTCTGGACTCACCTTCCTCAGAGGTTGCAGTGAGTGTTTGGGGAGTTATTTCAATGGATGGAGGCCAAACTGATCTCAGAGGTGGACAGGACACTTCATGAGGAGAGCCTGCATCCCTGGAAGCTTCTCTCAGTGTTGAATTGGTTAGGCTAAGAAAACTGAGTATTGGGTGTTGTTCCTTGAGTATGGACTTCTAAACTGTCCCAAATGAAGTTGGACATATTTTGGGGCTCATTTCCTTTTAGAAATCTAGGTATCTCCCCAACTCACACTCTCTCTGTCAATTATGTGGGTGAGAAAAAACTGAATTCAGAGCAAACTTGTGAAGAAACAACTCCCCATTTGTGTCTCATGAGCCTTGATTTTCCTCTTCCATAAAGGGATGGAGTGGAGTAAGTCCCGGGTAGCTTAGAAGGTGACATCGGGGTTATAAGGAAAGGCAGCCTAATTGGAGCCTCAGTATCACTGGACTGGAAGAGACCCAGAAAGTCACTGAGTCCCTTCCCCTGCCTCCGGGAGAAGAAGGTTAGAACACACGCCCAGGGGCTGGTGCTGGATATGTCCCTGCCAGGAAATGCAATGTGGGGGCCAGGCAGAGGCCGTAGGAAAGTAGAGTCTGTATGTATGAAAAGAAAGATCAGAGGGTGTGAAAATCCCTCTTCTTGTCTCCTTCACCCTGAGAGCATGAGGTAGTGCAGGAAGCTTCACCTTGGAAGTCAGAGAAAGATCTGAGTTCTGATCCTGCTTCTGCATGGACGCATGTCGCTGAACATGGTATTCGTTCCCACCTCTCTGGGCCTCAGTTTGCCCATTGGTAGTCTAATGGTTTTCAGAAAATGCCTAGGGAGGAGTTTCCTCCCAGGAAGCTCAGGGACAGAACTTGGAGATGCGCTGAGTGGGAGGGGCTCTCCCTAGCCCTCTTTTCCTTCCACCAGAAGGATCTGGCTTTTGCCTGTACACACATTGTATGTCCTAACATGATTTTTTGCAAAGAAAATGTTCTATTGGCTTTTTGTGTTCAAGTTTGAAGCCATCAACTAAGATGGTCTCAAAAATCCTCTGCAGCTGGAAAAATCTTATGAGTCTTCCCTTGTGCCTCCCGGGATTTTGGACTTTGCCTCCTCTGACCTGTAGCACACTGTCCTTTAACCACTTGTATGCTGGTTTTTCTCTGCCCAAAAGCTCCTTGCTACCTGATTCCACAAAGGATTTTGGGTATGGGGGAGCTGCTGCACAGGCAGGGAAAGCACCTGCCCCTTAAACTGTTCACAGTTCAGTGGGGTAGGCTGGAGACAGTGGAACGAAGAATTACAATACTACCAAGTATCTTCTAATATTCACCATCAATAACTGGGACCTTATCTTATCTCTCTCACCCACAGACAGCATATGTAGGACACTTAGTAGTTGCTTAGTGAATATTTGCTAAAAGGATTGATCAAAGAATGGCTTGTTCCCCTCTTTGGGAGGAATCACAGATGTATCTGTAGCTAAGGGCCTTCCCAGGACTGACTGGAGCTGTATCAATTCTGTGGCCTCTGTGTTTTCCTTTTATGAGCTGGGCTTATAGCTGTTGGTAGTCATCACCCGTTATGGGTTGAATTGTATCCCCTAAAAAATATGTGTTGCAGTCCTAACCCCCAGTACCTCAGAATGTGACCTTATTTGAAAATTAGCATTGTTAGAGTTTTGTTACTATGTCATTAAGATAAAGTGAAGTCATACTGGAGTAGGGTAGGCCTTTAATCCAAAATGACTGGCAGAGCTTCCCTGGTGGTGCAGTGGTTAAGACTCCATGCTCCTAATACAGGGGACCCAGCTTTGATCCCTGATCAGGGAACTAGATCCCACATGTGTGCCGCAACTAAGAGTTCACATGCCACAACTAAGGAGCTGCCAAGCCACAACTGTGAAGCCCATGAGCTGCAACTAAGGAGCCCACCTGTCACAACTAAGACCAGTGCAACCAAATAAATAAATAAATAAATATTTTTTTAAAAAAACAACAAAAAACCAAAATGACTGGCGTCCTCGTAAGAAGAGAAGAAGAGACACAGAGACAGAGACACAGAGAGAGAAGATGGCCATGTGATGATGGAGGTAGAGACTGCTGTGATGCCTCTACAGGCCTAGAATACTAAGGAATACTGGCAAACACCAGAATCTTGGACAGGCAAGCGAAGATTCTCCTCTGTAGGTTTCAGAGGGAGCATGGCCCTGCTGACACCTTGATCCAGACTTCCAGCCTCCAAAACTCTCACAAGACAATACATTTCTGTTGTTTCAAGTCACCCAAAGTTTGTGGTACTTTGTTTTTGGCAGCCCTGGGACACTAATACATCACCCCACCTGTAATATTATGCCTGGAAAAAAAACTACAACCTCTTTTTCCTTTAACCTCTAGGAAATGGTCACAGGAAAATATGTTTGGTTGAACTTACTTTTTGAAGCATTAATTACAGTATCTCATAAAATATTTCATGTATTTAAAGCTCTAGAACCTTTGTATGTTGGGTCATATGTATGGAATATATTGCATAGTAACATACAAATACAGAAGCAAAAAACCTCCCTGCAAACAAATAATATAGTAACTTCCCCCCTCATTTTTTCAAAAACAAATTTGCTGAGGATTGGCTACTTCTTTTTTTTTTTTTTTTTGCGGTACGCGGGCCTCTCATTGTTGTGACCTCTCCCGTTGCGGAGCACAGGCTCCGGACGCGCAGGCTCAGCAGCCACGGCTCACAGGCCCAGCCGCTCTGCGGCATGTGGGATCTTCCCGAACCGGGGCATGAATCCGTGTCCCCTGCATCGGCAGGCGGACTCTCGACCACTGCGCTACCAGGGAAGCCCTGGCTACTTCTTTTGACCTGAGAGTTTGTACATTTGTTCAGTCTGGGGGGGGTGAGTTTCACTTTCCCATCTAGGAGCAGGGCATAACTTTCTGGGTTAAATATGATGTAGAATAATGATTCATCTCGCCACAGAAATGATGCCACTTGCTTCTGAATATCCTTCTTGCATTTTGTTTCATCCACCCATCCTCCTGGGGGCAGGTTTCCAGCTCTGGCTTCTCCTCGGGTGCCCTTGATCAAGAAAGCACAGCTCCTCCCCCTCCATCCCCAAGGAGATGCAGGAATTTGTGGGACCCACCTCATTTCTGGTTATTGAATAACTGGTGGGGCATCGAATGTCAGGGCTGAGAAAACAGACAGCCTACCTGTTGGACTAAATGACCTCATAGCTCCTGCTGTTCTCATGGTGTCACCTTGCACTGTCTGTCAGCGACTTTTTCATCGCAAGCGGCGCTTACATCAGACTATTCTAATCACGGTCACTGTGCTTCCAACATGGGTGAAGGAAAGAGGCTTAAGGTTCTGATTAAGCCTGGGCAGTCTTGCCAAGGGGGAAGGGGTCTTCTTTTTTATCGAAGTATAGTTGATTTACAGTGTTGTGTTAGTTTCAGGTATACAACAAAGTGATTCAGTTATACATATATATATATACACACACGCATATGTTCTTTGTCAGATTCTTTTCCATTATAGGTTATTACAAGATATTGAATATATTTCCCTGTGCTATACAGTAGGACCTTGTTGTTTATTTTATATACAGTGGTATGTATCTGTTAACTCCAAACTCCTAATTTAGCCCTCCTCCCTCCTCTTTTCTTCAGCCTCAAGAAAGGAAGGTGTGAATGGGGAATGAATGGGGAGTTTATTGTGTTTTAATTCAAAATTCACCATTAACCTCGCCACTGGGATTTCCAGTCCAAGGCTTCTCTCAGCAGTAGATCGGAGAAGAGCAAACCATCGGCCTCCCATTCTCCCCCAAATCTGACCTGGCTGACTAGGGCTTCCCTGCAGGGAAGAGAAGCTTCTGGCGCCATTCCTCCAGCATGGGTACCACAGCAGCAATACCGTGGATGTCTTTGATCCACAAATCTTTGATGTGGAAAATGATATTTTCTGGGCTTTAGCAGATGACCAGAGGGTCTCTTTTAGGTTGTATTTGTGGACCTGCTTTTCTCCACTGGTGCTGACTTCCCAGTCAGTGTCTCTGAGAGACACCGCCGAGACAAGGAGAATGGAAAACGATCTTTTTACTATTATTATTTTTAATTTAAAATTAACTTGTAAATAGGTGTGGCCTTAATTTTTTTTGAATTTTCTCCTATTGTTCTTTATTATTTTTATTTTTTAAATTGACATATAGCTGATGTATAATATTATTGATATGTAAGTTACAGGTGTACAATATGGTGACTCACAATTTTTAAAGGTTATACTCCATTTATAGTTATTATAATATATTGGCTGCATTCCCTGTGTTGTGCAATCTATCCTTATAGCTTTTTTGTTGTTGTTGTTTGTTTTTTTTGCGGTAGGCGGGCCTCTCACTGTTGGGGCCTCTTCTGTTACTGAGCACAAGCTCCGGACGTGCAGGCTCAGCGGCCATGGCTCACGGGCCCAGCCACCCCGCGGCATGTGGGATCTTCCCAGACCGGGGCACGAACCCGTGTCCCCTGCATCGGCAGGCGGACTCTCAACCACTGCACCACCAGGGAAACCCTCCTTAGAGCTTGTTTTATACCTAGTAGTTTGTACCTCTTACAGCTCTACTCCTATTGCCCTTCCCCCCCTCCCTTTCCCCGCTGGTAACCACTAGTTTGTTCTCTATGTCTGTAAGCAAAAAATGATCTTGAATAGCAAGTCATGTTTTCCTTAAGTTAGAGCTGGAAAAACTGGGGAGAAACTGAAAGGGGGTAATTATTCTGTGGTGATGTTAAATTTATTCATTTGCTCACTCATTCGTTCACTTATTCATTCCTTAATTCAACAGACATTTTCTGAATATCTGCTCTAGACCACGTACTGTGTGATGTGCTGGGGAAATAAAGACGGTGTCACAGTTCAGTGATACTAGTGTGACTCGTGCCTAAGGAGAAGTCTGCCGCCGGGGTTTGAGAGAGTCACGGGGAAGAAGAGAGCTCAACCAGTGGCCTGGAGAAGCAAGGAGGAGAGTTTTATACTAGGACTAGAAGAGCCACTTTCAAAGCAGAGACCTTAAGGCACTCGACCTCAGAATTACCTGGGGGAATTAAAATGCAGATTCCGGGCTCTCATCCCCAGCCTGCTGATCCAGAGTCTCAGGACTGGGTCCTGGGGATCTGCATGTGGATTCTTAGGTACTAAGTTGGAGAATGCCTGCTTTAGTCTGCTGCATCAAAAAGGATGTTTCGGGCGCTTCCCTGGTGGCGCAGTGGTTGAGAGTCCGCCTGCCGATGCAGGGGACGCGGGTTCGTGCCCCGGTCCGGGAGGATCCCACGTGCCGCTGAGCGGCTGGGCCCGTGAGCCATGGCCGCTGAGCCTGCGCGTCCGGAGCCTGTGCTCCGCAACGGGAGAGGCCACAGCGGTGAGAGACCTCCGTACCGAAAAAAAAAAAAAAAAAAAAAAGGATGTTTCTAATGAGAGCTGGAGCCAGTGAATGCACAAGCGAGTTAGGAGGTCTGGCCTGGCCCAGAGTTCCGTGTATTTATAACCGAGACCAGGGCTGATGTAGAGCGGAGCAAGGGACAGCTTAGGACATCTTTTGGCGAGATGCAAGGAGAGAGCCCTTTGTCCCCTAACCGATTTTGTCTCAAAACTGTAGGGAATCTCCTTTCTTTTGCTATTTCCCCGTCTTTTCTAAGGAAGTTGTTTGTATTAGGAAGTTTGAAGACGTAGGTACAATTCCAAGGACATCGGGGGCAGTGGGGAGGGGCGAATTGTTTCTGTTGCTCATACCTGCTTGGGGAAGATCCGCATTCTCCGCCGAGGCTCCTTTGGTGGAGGTCCTGCTATGGCTCTTGCTTAAGTTGCCAGGTAATCTTCAGCTGAGGAGACAAAGGCCCACCAGCTCCGCACAGTTTTCCTTAGGTCTTAGTAACAACCAAGAGAAAGGGCGGGGAAAGGCAGGCTGCATAGCACTATTTGTGATCTGCCCTTGTGTTCAGTGAGTAATCACAGTTGGTGGAAATCAAAACCGAAAATTGGAGTCCCTTGTCATCCATTCATTCCTTCAACAGAAATCTATCGAGTTGGTGGTGTTGTGTGATTGCTGGAGTTTGAGGTGAGTAAGGCAGACACAGCCCCTGCCCTCATGGCATTTGCGACCTAGAAGGGAAGAGAAACAAGTAAAGGATGCATCACAGTGAAGTGTGGTGAGAGTTGAGCCAATTCTTCCGTGGTTCCTTTGAGCCCTCAGAGAGCGCACCTGGCCCGGGGCTGGATGGCTCGTTGGTATTTGAGATATCCTGTCCTGTGTTCACTTGTTCCTTCGATCGCAAGCATTTGCTGAACCCCTATTATGTGCCATGTGGAATGAATTTTGTCCCATCCTCTGCTAATAACCTTAGAGGCAGATTTAATAAAAAATGAACAAAATGTAAAACCTTGTCCCAAGAAGCTCAGAGTCAAGTGAAGGGGGTCAGAAAAGTAAACCAATTGCATTGAGGCTGGGGTCATGGCTCAGGTGTACAGTCATGGTCTGTGCAAGGTCACAGGGGGATGTGGGGCTGGGGTGGGGGACAGCGAGGGCAGAGTGGTCTGCGGGGACCACTGAGCTGGACCTGGAAGCATACATAAGAGTTTTGTCTTCTTTTAGTACTTCCCAGAAAGGTTCACTGATGTCTATTTCATCATTCAGTCCCTCTGTAAGGATGGACTGAGTACCTGAGATGAGCTTAGAGAACCAGCAAGACAAATCATTAGATTAACCAATCAAACCAACAACTTGTTGGTCCCCTGGCAGGTGACAAGCTACAGTCAAGCCCTGGGGACTAAATCAAAGAAGTGGAAGACTCTGTCTCTTGCTCAGGAAGTCCACAGCTGAAGTGAGATAGCCAAATGTGCCCAGTCACCTCCAAAACTCCTAGTTTAGGAAAAGCTAGGTCCTGCCTACCAGCAACAGCGAGTTTCCTTCTGGGTGGAAGTGAGATGATGCCCCATCACCTGGGTGAGGCAGTAAGTATAGCTCTTAATTTTTGTAACAGAATGCCAGCTCTGTTGTCTACCAGGCTGGTATCAAAAAGTAGTAGGATCTGTAGACAGCTAACTATATACATTAATAATAAAGTTTATTTCCAGTTATAATATAAGCACTTTAAAAAATAGAAAAATACAGAAAAGGTGAGAGAAAATCACTCATCTTATTCGATATTTTTCTTCCTTTTCTTTCATGATTTTACATGATTATGATCATTGTAATAATCCACTTTGTTTTTTAACGTGATGGCAACATAAATTTCATTTCAAACGACTGCACAATCTTTCACCATTGATGTACCATGATCTACTTAATACATTTAAGCATATAACTTTTAAAACATTTGTTTTTCTTAAGACAAGTTCCCAGAAGTGGAATTGCTAAAAAGAGGAGCATTATTAAGCATTATTAATATCTCAATACACGTTGCCAAATTGTTTTCCAAAGGGTCATATTGATTTCTTTCTTTGTTTTTTACTTAATTAATTAATTTATTTTAAATTTAAATTTTATCTTATATTGGAGTAGGGTTGATTTACAATGTTGTGTTAGTTTCGGGTCTCCAGGGTCATATCAATTTTTATTTCTGCATTATGTGGGAATGCATGAGTTTAATTCTCAATCGTGTGCTATTCATCTCTCGTCAAAAACATGATTGAAATAATGAATTAAGCCCCGTCCTTCTGATTGGGTCAACACAAAGAAATAGGTTTGAATTGCATTAGTGTAGTTCCTTTACACTGAATTATAAGTTAATACATTCCCTTAACTTTGATTATGGGCTATTACCAAACAACAGAAAAGATACTTTTGGCATCTTCTGCTAAACCATCACTGACAACCCCTCCATTGTGTTACTCAATGTCCCTTATATCAGGACACATCCCTCTTTAACTTCAGCTATATTTCCATTTTTTATCAAAGAATGATACCCAGGCTATCAAGAAGCTCATAGTCCACATTTGTGTTCGCTGGCAGAAAGGGCTGTAAAACCGTCTCTCCTCCTCTTTTGGAGTGATTGGGAACAGGTTCCAGGACCAGCAGCTGAATGCACATCAGTGTATCGGTTTCACTGATTGCAAAGAAGTTTCCAAAACTGCAGGTTCTTTTTTAACCTCGGTATTGGGGAATGGGATGGGACTCCCTGCTCCCTCCCTGAACCTGACTTTGGGAACTTCGTGTTCCGCCAAGTAGATACTGAGTCTACTTACTTAAGCTACTGCAAGAAAAGATTATGGCCTGCTTCTAGGAGGCCGGTGGAGTAGAAGCAACAGAAGACGAGGTGGTAGAGGGGGAGAGGGGGCGGGCAGCGAGGAGTGATTCCCTGTGCAGATGGCTTTTTACAGAAATCCAGGGGGGGACAGAGAGCAGGAACCTGTTCTGCTCTGATGAGACCAGGGAGCACAAGGCAGTGACTGCATCACAGTGCCCCAACCCAGTGACCCTCTCCTGGTAGATGTGGCCTTCACGCATCTCATTAGCTGTTATAAATGTCTTTATTTTGAAATAGTAAGGAACTTGATTTTTTGTATTATATTATATCCAAGTAAATTACTATAGGCTTGGAGTTCTAAGGCTAACAGGTGCAAGACACAGTGAACAAAACAACACATTTTATGGGTGAGACCTTAAAAGCTAGACAGTGAGAACTCGAGTGATCAGGCATGATTTTTCGATGGGCAGCAGGGCTTGAGTTGAGTTTGACCACGTGTAAGAAGCATGAGGTCAAAGGTAGTGCTGGAGGTGAGAGTAATCATGACTAGATACGAATAATTGTCATTCCGTTAGCTCTTTACAATTTATAAAGTACTTTAACCCTTATTATACACTTAATCCTCATGCCAACCCTATGGAGTGGATTTTATTATCATCCCCATTTTACCCATGTGGAACTGGGCTCAGAGAGGTCAAATGGTGGAGCTGGGACTCATATCTGGGTCTTCTGGCTCCAATTTTCACCTTCACATCCATGCCCTGTCCTACACTGTCTGAGCTGGGTGAGGAGAACAACTTGATTAAAGAGGTAGAAGTGGTCTAAAGCACAGTAGGAAACTACGGTGTTGAGGCCGAGCCAGACCAAGGAGGTCCCTGAGAGCCAGACAGAAGAGATTTCATGCAGAGGAAATAGGGAGCCAATGAAGGCTTTTGAGCAGGAGTGTCACACAATACAAGCAGTGAGATCCATCAGTCTGATAGCTAGTGTGCACAGAGGACTGGGAGGTGGGAAGAGGGAGTATGGGAGTAGAGACGCTAGTGAGGGGGCCTCTGGAAGAACCCCGGGTCTCCAGGTTATATTGTTAGTACCCAGGATCTCATTGGCTTCTTTCTGGGAATTTATCACTGTGCCATGGAACAACTAAAATATTCTGTCATTCACTGTCTTTATAAATGAGCCCGTATCTCTGAGTTTTGGTCCATGTTATTGGACCAAGCCTTTCTGCTTCACCTCACCTCAGGGTCCTCTCTGTACGCAAGGTTGTGATCAGAACAATGCACCGAGAGTGAGCTGGAGCAAACGTGGACTTGACTTTTACCATATTTAAGGAAGATTTACTGAGAACCAGCTATGAGCTTGGCACCGTGCAGCATTCCTCTGTTGGAGAGACAGAAAGAATGGGTGGCAGGGCGGCTGGTTCGGGTGCTCTGGGCTGAGGCAGAGAGAAAGCTGGTGGGGTGAGGGGAGGGGGGAGGCCGTTAGACAGGGACACAAAGAACGCAGGAGAGGGCGACGGAGGCTGCCTCCTGTTCATGCCAGGAGGCCAAGGATTAGGTATGAATCCATCTGCAGCAGTGAATGTCCCACTCAGAGGATGGCTCTGTCCTGTGATCAAAGGGTGTCTCAGAGAAGCTAGCAGCCCCGGCCCCGGGGGAACCGCTCCCTTCTGCTCTGTGGTGACCACGATGGCCCTCTGAAACTGGCTGCTCCAGAAGGAGCAGTTGGGAGCTGGTCCCCTCCCCCCCTCCACCCCCCATCTTCTCCCTCGGGGCCTCAGTGGGGAGCCCCACCCTCCAGGGGAAGTCTGTGCTGTGAGGTGCGACAGGACACCTGAGGCCAGCCCCACTGACTCACTGTGTGCCCCTGGGCAAGCTATTTCTTCTCTTTGGTTCCTTCCTCTTTCAGAATTGGAGCAGCTTCTTGTAGCTCTGAAGATGTGAGGGTGGTTATAGCCGAATTGCACCGTGGGCATGTGTGTGTGTGACTTGCTGTTTAATAGGGTGCTAAGACAGCGGGTGGGCCATCCTTCCCACCCCCCAGCCCCACAAGTGTGGTTCTCATTACTGTCAGGAAGCCTTAAGTCGGCCCCATGGAGATGAGAACAGACCCCTTAATTAGGCACCGTTCCCAGAGCCAGAGAGGGACCATCCTGGGCCTGGCTGCCCTGGCATCGCGGGGAGCCAGCCTGCAGGGCTGGAAGGGGGGAGGGGAGGCTGTGGCTGGGGCATCTGAAGGACTCAGCAGGTTTACACTTCACTGACCTGATGGCTGAATGGGGCCCTGTCTACCCCCATGGGGGCCTGGAATCTTCAATTATGGCAATTACATCAATGGGTCGGGAGGGCAGCACTTTCCACTGAAGAGCCTCAGGGCTTAAAAGAGAAATCCTAAAGCCACCGTTTTTGGGTTTGTTTTTTTTTTCTTCTTTCTTTTAAAGGGATTGGGTTGATGGAAGAAGACCCCCATCTGCAGTCTAATTGGGCTGTGGCTAGAAAACAAGGAAGTGGCACTTTTGGGGGGTAAAATCTGGCCCACACGTGCTCCCCCACCTCTGGACCTCTGGCTCTTCTCCCAGACCACTTTGTGTTACAGGTCCTGGTGCACGTGCATCTCCCTTGTCATCTTCCTAAGCTCGAATGTAATGACTTCATCTCCGAATCCTCCTGGCACAGAGTGTAGTGGGTGGCAGTCGAGGCAGCTCTGAACTGGTGGCAGAAGGACTGGACTAGTCCTCGGAGGAGGCACTTAGTCTCTCTGATCATCAGTTTCCATATCTGTAGAATGGGCACAATGCTGTCTCTCCTTCACCAGGTTTCAAGGAAGACTCTACTTCCTGCTACATACTCAAGCTAATCAGGCATATTCTCTCTCTCAGTGACCCTGTTAGGTTGGTAGCACTCCAGTGTGGCCCTTGTACCAGCAGTGTGGGTGTCACCTGGGAGCTTGTTAGACATGTACAATCTCAGGCCCCACCCCAGCCTTGCTAAATCAGAACCTGCATTTTACCAATCTCTCCAGGAAATCCTTGTGCACATTCAAGTCTGAGAAGTGCTCCTCTAAACTGAAACTTGTACACAATAAACATGTGTTAAGTGAATGAGTGAGAGTGAGCCTTGTTCTCATCTGTAAAATGGGGATAATCAAATCTTTGTCCTTCTCATATGAGGGACGCTGTGAGGACCAGATAAAGAAGCCATTTATAATTGTAAAGGCGTGTTATCCAGTCACTCATGAATCCATTCAATAAACATTCGCTGAGCAGCTTCAAGGCAGGTTTGGGGTTTAGAAAATACGTTCTCTGCTTAAGAATAATTTGAAGTTCTCCAAAAACCTGATTTTTAAAAGAGATAAGTACAATAAAATGTGCTAAGTGTTGTCAAATAGCTGTGCTCAAAGTAGGGAATGACAAGGGGGGAGCGATCAATTCTGATTGAAGTTCAGGGCTGGGCAGGTCAGGAGAGTCCTCACCAAGGCAGTGGCATTGAGCTTATGTCACATGGTGTGAGCCAAGTGGAGGAGGGAGAGAAGATCTTTCTAGACGGAAGCTTGGAGGTAAGAGGGTAGGGGTCAGGGTGGCTGTTAGTTCCCAGGTCTAATAAGAGCAACTAGAGTGACAGTGTATTTGCAGATGGCCCCATGACTTGATTGGTAAGGGTGGACAGGAGAGGTCTTGCTGCCTGTTTCATTTCTTTGGGGGCCCATCGTCTGGCTTATTTCAGTTTCCAGTTCCAGGTGGGGCCATCAGCCTGAGTTATTGTCCTGTCTACTCTGTCAGTTGCCGAAGAGGAAGACACTGGTTTGGGGGCTTTGTTTTGTTTGTTTGTTTTATTTTTATTTTTATTCCTCATCTGCTCTAATGAGTGAGGTTTATTGCCAACGCCCAGGTCCTACTTCCTAAGATTTTAACATAACACTGAGTAGCAGGGTCTAGTTAAGGAAGGAAAGTAGGTCTCTAGATTTGTCATTTATTTTTATGACAGTTAGAAAGGAAGTTGGCACCTATGATAACTGAGAATGGAGATGTCAGCATGTTTAGGAAATGGCCAAAGCCCTCCTCCAGCACCACTGACATCCGTCACTGCCCTGCTCTCCCACTGCCACCCGCTGTGTCCACAGCAACAGAGGACACAGGCTCAGGGCGACATGGCTCTTGGCCAGCGGGCAGACAGAGGTACAGATATCACCGAGGTCCATTGAGCAGAAACCCTGATACACCTGGGAGAGGTGGTTCCCACGTGATGCAGCCGAGGGCATGGGGGCCGAGTCTCTGGGCTCTGCCTGGTCATAGCCCGTGAGACCAGGGGTAATTGTGGAGGACACCGGGTGTCGTGTACAGAAACAGGCATGGGGTGGAGTCTGAGTTCTCCCAGAGGCCAAGAGACTTTCAGTTTGACATGAGGGTTGAGTTCTCACTACTTGTCCAGGCTGTCAGTGTACGTACACCGGGCCTGACTGCAACCAGGCAATGGGGAGGAGGGCCCCTCGGTGTGGGAGGAAAGCGGCCTGCTGGATGCTCAGGCTCCATTTACTGATCTCTGAAGCTAAAGGCAAGGACTTTGTCTCGCTTGTGTGGGACAGCGCCCTTGGGTCCTGAGTTACTATTTAACCAAACTTGCAAATAAGGGTTATCTGTCTCTGGCAAGGACATTGGGGCAAATGGTTTTCTCTACCACTGCCCTCGGTGTTACTGTTTATTCTCTTCGGCAAAGGAAAGAGATAGAATCTTCCCTTTTCACTTGTCCCTCTTAGTTCTCTGATGATGTAGGTGGCCAACTTTTTAAAAATATGACTCCGATGGGTGTGTTGCTCTGGGTGGATCTTGGGAGAGCACAACGCAGCAGTAGCCTGAGATTAGCAGCCAGATATAGGGCTGGATTCAAATCTGGGCCCCTCCGCTGATGAGCTTCATGCCTCAGTTTCTCCACCAGTACCGCACGAGTGACCTGCCCTCCTTGCTGGGTCGTGAGGACTAAAGGACACAGCACAGTGACAGCTGCTGTGCTAACTGGTTTGCTTGGAATCTAGGTCCAGTCCCCAGTGGTCTAGAAATGGAATCTCAGGAGGCTTTCAGTTCAAAACCATTTCAATGTCAGAGCCAGGGCAAGCAAAGGAACTCGTGTCAACGCTTCATCAGCCAGAAAAGGAAACTGCAGCCAGGAACACTCCACCCTGTAGGGCCCCTGTGGCAGAAACGCCTGTCCTCAGACCCACACAAACACCACAGAAGAGGGAGCCCCAGTGCTCTCAGGTTTCCTGGACCTATTCTCGACACCCACCCTCCCTTCACCTGACCTGGCATTTGCTCTCCCAGCTCTAGTGCCTTGCGTATTTTTTTTTTTTTGCGGTACGCGGGCCTCTCACTGCTGTGGTCTCTCCCTTTGCGGAGCACAGGCTCCAGAGGTGCAGGCTCAGCGGCCATGGCTCACGGGCCCAGCCGCTCTGCGGCATGTGGGATCTTCCCGGACCGGGGCACGAACCCGTGTCCCCTGCATCGGTAGGCGGACTCTCAACCACTGCGCCACCAGGGAAGCCCTGCCTTGCCTTTTGGACTTGATCTTGCCAGTTCCTTGCTATGGCCTTGAATCCACTCAGAAGTGACTCTGACCTCACACCCGGTACATTAGTTCTGCTGCCTCTGGGGCACACGCCTCCCTTTTCTGTGGGTCCAGGAGTGCAGTGCTTCAGAAGAACGGTCTCCTCTTCTCCTGGGTGCTGTGTTGGTTTCTGGGTTTGCATTCTTTCTCTCTCTCTCCCTCCCTCTCTCTCTCTCTCTATCTCCCTTTTATTTTTTATAGCTATGGGGAGCAGTCCTTAAGGATTTTTTTTTGGTGAACAGGCCATATGCCTGCTTCATCAAGCAGTAAGAATCAGCAGGAGGAAAAAGGATGCTCTTAACATGACATGAAAAAATCAAAAGCGCTCTCAGCCTCCCCTTCAGAGGGCAGAGGGAAAATCCTGAGCAAGCCCCCGACATCGATGACTAAATCCACCTCTTCTAGATGCTATGGGGTGTCTTGAAACATTCATCTCCTTGCTCTGAGCCTTAGTTTCCTTTTCTGTGAAATGAGGACCATAATGACTCCATTCTCAGCAGCTTCATCAGGTTGCTCTCTGGACCAGATGTGAAAATACTTGGTAAGCCCTGTGAGCTTGACAGGGGGCTGCCATGTTAGTTCTCAGCCCCATTCTAGGTTGAGGACTGTATGTCCTCCACTGGGTCAGTCAGTCCTGGTTGTGCTTAGGAGCCTCCTGCAGAGGCCCCTCCGTTTCCAGGCTGGCAGAACGGCCACCATGATTCCACCTGCTCGCTCTCCTCGGGCTCTTCTCCCAGATGAGTGTGCCTTGTGGGTGGTGAGGAAGCTCAAGGGATCCTTAAGGGTCACTTTGCTGGGAGTCTCCAGATGGGATCTCCCATGGCAAAGATGCCTCAACTGAGGACCCCGATTCTCATCACCCCCAGAGGTAGCAGAGTAGCGTCCAGGGACACGTGTGGGACAGCATGGGTGATATTACATCCCCAGATAGGCAGGAAAAATCATCGTAAAGGGCAGCCTTTTGCCTATTGCCTAGGCAGTGACCCAGCCACCAGTGGCATCTGCATAAGGTGTTTACATTCACCATAAAGGAGCCAGAAGAATTGTCACAAACTTCCTTTAGAGATAGCAGCATCAATCTGGAAATATTTACTAGTTTCCATTTGGTCATTTGCTCAGACATTTGTCTGTGTATTTATTCAACCACACATATTTATCAAGCACTTACTATGTGCAGAGTCCTACATATGTTATGTCTTGTATTAGTCAGGATAAGTTAGGTCATGCTGTGGTAGCAAACAATCCGAAAATCTCAGTGGTTGGAAGCAACACCAGTTTATTTCTTACTCATGTTACATTCTCAGTACAACTCTTTGGGAAAGGGGCTGCTCATGGTTGCCAACCTGATGGGTGCTGTACCATCTTCTGTTGCCACGATTTCAGCATGAGCCCTTAGGGTTCACTGCAGCAGGGGAAGAGAGCGTGGAGAACTGTGCATCAGCTTCTAACGCAATTCTGTCTGGAAGAGACAGGCACCACTTCTGCGCATGTTTCATTAGCCAGAAGATGTCACGTTGCCACACCTAATTTCAAGCACACGGGAGAGAAGTGTAATCCTTCCCTGGGCCTTAAAGAAAGGAAATATGGAAATAATATGACCGCTGTTTGTTTCTACCACATTGCTAACCCCACCACAACCCTGGACGTAGTTATTATTCTGATTTTACATATGATAAAACTGAGGATAAGAAGGGCTAAGGACCTCCTCCACATTTGCATATCAACTAAAAAGGAGATGCGGGATTTTTGAACTTGGGACTATCTGGCTTGCAAAGCCTCGGCTGGTTCCCTTCTATCACCCAGTCATGTACACGAATTAGCTGTATCACCAGGTGGGAAGCCAGATGGTCGGCCAAAGAAGGATGGATCACGTGCTGTGTAGTTTTAGAGGAGGGAGGGGTCACTGTCAGTTGGGGAAATCCAGGAAAGCTTCATTGAGGAGGTGGCTCTTGCCTCCAGGTCTGAAGGAATAGGCTACATTTGGACCTTCAGAGATGTTTGTTCTTTCAATTGGTTATTCATTCTGTGTGTTATGCTCACATCTGGGGCATCTTTATAAAATCCATTTAGTTCACACTCTTAGTTTAGTCCACACTCTTCTCTCACAGGAGAAGTCCTAGAGTGATGGGGACGGGAGGGGAAGTCCTTCTGAACTGGGTTTGACTGAGGAATCTTCCTGGAACAGGCCTTGGGGAGAGAGCTGATGCAGTGGGTCAGTTAAGACTGAATTTTATTGCAGATTTACAGCAGCTTTCCTTCCTCCTTCCCTCCCTCCTTCCCGCCCTTCCTCCCTCTCTGCCTCTGCCTTCGTCCTTAGTGTCTGCTCTCTGCCTCGGGCAGGGCTCAGGGCTGGGTCAGGGGAGGAGGGAGCCGACTCTGACACAGTTTTTGGACCCCTGGGAGTCTCCGTGTTTAATGATGAGAGGGATAAGGTTGCAGGGCCCCAGGGTCCCAGTGTTTGCCTAGAAACTCAAGAAGAAGCCCCCAGTGTGGAGCAGAGTGACTGCCTTGAGGGGTGTGGGTAACTGGAGTAAAAGAAAATAAGCCAGACTTACAGAGCAGGGGGACAAGCTGCAGGGCAGCCGGAGGGGGAGGTCCCAGCCTGCTGCTCAGAGGCGCTGGATGAGTCAGGACCCAGCGCTGCTCCCTGACTGGGGCGGGCAGCTGGGCCCTCGGGCTCACCCGGAGGCTGCCACCGCACCTGGCCTTGCCCACAGCTGTGCTCCAGCCAGTGGCCCAGGGCGGCAGCCAGCTTTTATCAGTGCAGCCAGAGCAGAACTCAAACCGCTTCACTGAGTTTTTTCTGCCTGTCACACACCCACTCAGGGAGAGCTGGTTTCGAGGACAAAACTCTGCCTACAGCAGGGCTGTCCTGGGTCAACCACGGAGGAGAGATACTGGAGGACGTCTCTGCACACACACTGAGGCTTGGCTGTACTGGGTTCCCTTCCAAGATTCACGGGCCGCCAGCAAAGCCCCTGAGTTTTCTACTTGAGAAAATTAAGTTCATTCCTGGGTGCCCCTTACCTGCGTCTGCATTGCTTCTACCTCTAGGTCTCTTCTCCCAACATCGAAAGACCTCAGGCCTGGAAGAATGTCAGAGGGTAGCCAGGCCAGTGGTTACTCAACTGCTGATCTTCACCTGGGAAGCTTTGAAAAATACACTTTGCCAGGCTCTGAGCCCTGATGTTCTGACTCAGTAGGTCTGGGCTTGGTCCCTGTTCAGCTGTTGATTCTGTGTGTCCCACGCTCAGGGTCCCGGAGAGCACTTCCCTTGCCTGTGCTTTTGGCAACCAGCCTTTCCTCGTGAATTAATCATTCTCATTAAGGGAATGGCTCTCTAAACCCACTGAGAGGACAAACACTGCTGTGCTTCTGAACGCTGGGCTGCCCGGCCAGGAGAGGGTTGGCTTCTGCCCTGGCCCAGCTCCCTGTCATCAAGAAGGAGCCCTTGGGCTTCCCTGGTGGCACAGTGGTTGAGAGTCCGCCTGCCGATGCAGGGGACACGGGTTCGTGCCCCAGTCCGGGAAGATCCCACATGCCGCGGAGCAGCTGGGCCCGTGAGCCACGGCCGCTGGGCCTGCGCGTCCGGAGCCTGTGCTCCGCAAAGGGAGAGGCCACAACAGTGAGAGGCCCATGTACCGCAAAAAAAAAAAAAAAAAAAGAAGGAGCCCTTCCCTAAGGAGGGGGAGCGGCATCTGTGTCAGCCCCAGCTGCCTTGAGAAGCTTCCCATGAGCGGTGCAGAAGGCCGGTCAGCCAGAAATGCCCTCACCAGGGCCCAGGTCCGCCAGGCTGAGGCGAGGGGCTGTGGAGAAGCACAGCTGACTGCCCCCCTCCCCTCCCACACACCCCAGGCCGCTGAAGAGCAGGCTGTCTTCTGGAGGGACTGAGACCGTGGCCATGTCTCTGGGAAGACACTTGAATCCTCATTTCTAACTCTCAAGAAGCACTTTGCAAAAGGATAACAGTGATTTTGCTCCATGCGCCCCAGACGTGCTCGTGGAGGCTTTCGTGTGCTGTCTGTGACTGTCCTGGGAAGAGAGGGGACGGGATTACCTTCCCACCCTGGAGCCGAGCAAGCTGAGCTCAGAAAGGACGTGGGGGTTCCCTCAGGGGCCATGATGGATGTAAGGTGCCCTCAAATTGTTCAAAAAGAAATTGTGTGTGTGTGTATCTATATCTAAACACATATAGATACATACGCACACACACACAAAGAGAGAGAGAACAACTGATAAAGTAAATGGGGTAAAATGTAACAATGGTGAAACATCTGGGTAAAAACCATACAGGTGTTACTGTACTCATTTTATTTTTATACTGTTTGAAATTTTAAATGTATTTTCAAATTTAAAAATTGCTTCAAAAAGGGGGTGTGGTTTATTCAAGGACGCAGAGCAAGTTAATAGTGGGACCCCTGTCCACGGAAGGCCCACAGGTCACATCTTATCATCTCTATATTTATATATTTTTCTTAGACTCAACTTATATGTCAGTTCTTGAGTGGACCTTCCCGACCTCCTAGACAAGATCATGTGTCCCGATTTCGTGTACTTTTCCTTCCACTATGACAGCACATAGGAGTGAATTATTTTTAACTTAATTCCTGTTTCTCCTGCTGGACTGGAAGCTCCATGAGGGGAGGATCCCATTTGTCTTGTTCGTGCTTTATCCCAAGGGTCTAGCACAGTCACTGGAACAGAGCAGATGCCCAACTAATGTTCATTGATGGGATGAGTGAATGAGTGAATGGACGCCGGAGCGTGGGCCGCAGATGTGCACAGGTGGACACACACGTGCACACACGGGCTCGTGCTCTCTGTTCTTAGTTCCATCGCTCTGTGTCATATGCAGGCTGGAGATGCCAGGATTTAGAGGGCAGCTGGCAGTGTGGCATCTTGCCTCTGGAAACGACATCTGGGAATGAATGACATCCTTTGGGAAGAGAGGATGCTGCCCCTTCCCAGACTCTGCCTCCCTCCCCTCCCCACCTCGAGGCCAGAGGCTCTTCCGGGGGGAGGAACGATGCTCTTGCAGCAGGTGGTGAAGGGATCCCAGAGACCGCGGGCTGGGAGAGGGGGCAGGGATGCGGCCTGGAAACCGCTGCCTTTCCGGAAACAAAAGAGCTCTTTAAAGTCACTTGATAACATGTTCTCCTGCGCTGGGCGTCCGCCAAGGCCCCCTCTTCCCACTGTGGAGCAGCAGGAACACCAGAGACCTGTACTTGCGCGTCCTGAGGCACAGCACGGGGAAAGGGGACCCAGCCTGTGCTGGGCAGGCCTCGTGGGCCCCAGGCGTGCCCATTAACTGAAGAGTTTTGATTTTCATTTTTGAGTAAGTGATATGTCCACATATTTCAGAATTCATAAACTGTAAGCACACATGAGGTGAAAATCCCCTCCCACCCCTGCCTTCCATCCATCCAGTTCTCCCTACTGATAGTTTTAGTTCTTATGAATCCTTCTACAGGTAGTCTATGCATATCCAACCTACTTCATCTATGCCCTGTGGTGGCTGGCAGAATTCCATACCCACTGTTTGCATCTTGCCTTTTTCACTTAATGAAATATCTTGGCATTCTTTCCATACGAATCCATAAAAGAGTATCTTTGGGCTTTTTCTTGGCTACATAGTATTCCACAGTATCAGTGTCCTGGGTGAAGACGCCCCCTTCCCCCACCCCCGTATCTAAGGAGCCACGCTCCGGCCTTCCCCTGCCACGCTGTGTGCCTGAATCGCTCACTTCTGTTCCTGAATTGTACTGAGCAATGATATTTAGACATGGGAGGGACCTTATAGCTGTGCTGTCCAGTACGGTGACCACTGGCCTCACATGGCTGTTGAGCCCTTGACATATGGAGAGCTGAATCGTGATGTGCTGTAAATGTCAAATACTCACTGGATGTTGAAGGTTTAATTTTAAAAATATAAAATATCTTATGAATTATTTTTTACATTTATTACAAATTGAAATTATACTTTTTGAATATATTGGTTAAATAAAATCTATCTTTAAAATAAATTTCACCTGTAAAAAAATTTTTTTAAGTGTGGCTTAATGAATTTTAAAATTATATATGTGACTTGCATTCATGACCAGCATATTTCTCTTGGACTAGACTTCCTTGGAGGCTTGGAGGCCCAGAAGAGAGCTGGGGACGGGAAGGAACTAAATAGAACAGGAGAAAGCAAAGGAGTAGAAACAGATGGGGTAGCAGCAGCCTGCTGAAAGAAAGCTCCCCGGCTGGGAGTCAGGAGCACTGGGTCCCTGCCCGTCTCAGTGATTTTCTGGGAGACCCCAGGACCAGCCTCCTCCCCGCTGGGTCTAGGTTTCCTCCTGTGTGCAAGATGATGACTAGGATTCCAGAGTGCTGCTTCCAGGTGAGCAGGAATTCCCCTCTGCTTTGTTCTCTGCTCTGTCCCCGGAGCTAGAACGGTGCCTAGCACAGTCTGGGTGTTTGCTGAATGAATGAATGAAAGTAGGAAGTGAAATAGAAAATTTGATTTTTTCTTTCTAGGTAAGTGTTAGACTCATCCAAGCATCAGGAGTTAGAGGCCTCTAGAGATCGTAGGAAGCCTCGGACTATGAAGCCAAGACTCAGAAGGCAGGATTGACAGAACTAGGACCACCTCCAGTTTCTTCACTCCTCCAGCCAAAGAACCATCCAGAAAAAGAGGCTGTTACAAATTAGCATCTGCTCTTGGTAACGTCTGCTGTTGATGCAGCCTGGCCATGGCACCCGTCCTCCTTGCCCACCAGCCGCGTTCAGGGTGTGGGATGACATTTCCTGCTCCCGTTAGGCAGGAGTCCTGAGGGAGATCAAGAGGAACCCACTCAGAACCAAGGGCTCAGTGTTTCCCAAGGCCTTTCAGTCAGGAGGGCCCGAGTCCCCAGGCAGAGGGACTGTCATCTCCCCACGCCTCCCGGCCCCAGGCCACTGGCCCAGAGGAGTTGGAGGCCAGTCCAGGGCGGCCAGAGGGCTGTCTCTAAATGAATCGTGCTTGGGTGCTTGGGTGGGAGGGCCTGGCGAGGGGCAGAGGGGATTTCTAGATTATACTGAGAGAATGACAGTGGGGAGGGAAAGGAGCCGAGTTCCCACAGAGAGTCCGGTCACTCCTTCGGGGGCTGTGGGAGCCGGGGTGGCTGCCTTTTTCTCTCTGGACAGCAGCACACGCAGTTTCTAATAATTAAGTAACTTTAATTGTCCTGGGAAAGCTGCGCTCGCCTTGAGGCACGCTGCACAAACTCATAATTAATGTTACCAAGAGAGATTAGCAAAGGAGAACTGAGAAATGATTCACTTTAAAAAGAGCCTCACAGTTAAGTCTTATTATCCTAAGTTTAGAACCTCATTTATCTGCTTGGAGGAAAACAAAACAAAACAAAAGACCCAAGACCCAGAAATGAATGCATGTGAAATTAAAACTCCATGCCTTTGTAATCTGGTTTAAAAACATCAGATGGGAAAATGCTGCCGTTTCTTGATTCCATTCTGGTGACCAAAGGAAAATTTAAGACAGAGGACTATAATTAGTACGTAATAATGCATTAAGAAGAACTCGAGCTTTCTACTGGTGCCCTTGTTGCTTAGAAATTATTTCATTTTAGGATTTTTGGGAAAGGCTTTTTCCTCTCTGACTTTCTATGAGAGACATACCAAAACCCGTGGAGTTTTCAACGACCGTTCGTATGAAATGATACTAGTGGAGTGCGTGTGATGTCAGTGTTCGGTACACATCGGGTGAATTAATGAATGAGCGAGCACACTAATGTGAGATGGGAGGACCCCGAAGAGGAAATGGGGAAAGATGGCAGCTGTGACACAGCTGGGGTGGGAGGGAGGGGAGAGAGAAGCTTGAATGTCACGACTGAGTGTGGGAGTGAGAACAAGGGTGAAGAGAAGCTCAGAACTCAGGGCCCCGTGTGGCCCTTATGCATAATTAGTAATCCATAAATAGTACGTGATCGATAGCCCTAAACTAGTGAGGACGTTTCCTCACTAAGTCCTTGTGTCTCCACAGCACTGCCCTGCTTTCTTCTTCTACTCAGTATCTTCTTCTACTCATTAGATGATGGGGATCCCACCCTTTGCAAGTATCATCGTGGGGTTTTCTTCCATTTAGTCAATGAATACTGACTGAATGCCTACTAGGTTCCAGGCACCATGTTACGTGGACACACACAGGTGGAAACAGCTGATGTGCAGGCAGGGACTTTGGCTCTAAACCTACACATATGGTTCCCTTCTTCTCTCTGAGCCTCCATGTCCTCAGCCACAAGGTGGGAACGACAGTGCGGGCCTCCCTGAGGCCCTCTGGAGAGTGGATGGGAGCTGGAGGGATGACAGTAGGGGTTCCTGGAGCCCCTTTTTCGGGTAACTGCAGAGGAGTTTGCTTCTGGCTTCTCCCCAGCCTCCATCCTACCCCGGGTACTGTTCTCGTCACATGCCCACTAGACAGGGCTCAGACAGCTGGCCCCCTCATCCCTCCCCCTAGAGTAGGAGCTGGATTTGTCCCAGGCAGCCACCTGCTAGGGCACTCAGGCCTTTCCTGAGACTCTGCCGTCCCCCTGGACATCAGTTATTCCCCATCAAGAGGCCGGGAGGTACATAACGAGGTGGTGGCTGATTCAGCTCAAGGTATGATTCGTTTCATGGTCTTGCCACGTGACCAGACAACTTACCAAGAATGAAAACTTTCAAGACATGAAGGAATGAAGCCAATCTCTTCCTGGTGCAGTCCCTTTGTGACCACAGGCAAATTGTGTCTGGGCCTTTGTTGCCTAAGGGGCACTAAGGGGGCTCCCCCGGAGCTGTTCCTGAGCAGGTAGAAACTGGGGCACTGAGCGCTGAGGTGGCAGAGGCTGGGAAAAGCTCTCAGACCTGAGGGCAGAAAGGAGGGTGTAGTGGAAACAGGGCTTGCCAGTCTCAGTGGCAATGAAGACGGGCCCCTCTTGGAAATTTGACTAATGAAGGCACTGGTTAGAGAAAGCACACTCTGGTGTTACTACTAATAACCACAATCCTTCAACCTGTTCCGAACATTAGAAATTATGAAGTGCTTTCCCCTACATTATCTCATTTGATCCACAGAAAAATTCCAGGAAGGAGATATTACTATTCCCATTTTGCAGGTGAGGAAACAGGTTTCTGAGATTTCAGTTGACCAAGGCCTTGAGCTCAAGTTCTCAGACTCCTACCACTCTGCCCGATGAGAAGCTACCCACAATAATCCTAATATTTCTTTTTGGATCTTAAATACTGTGATCTATATTCCTGGTCTTCTCCAAAATGTGATACTATATATTAAATTATTACCTTGGAGCTCAGGAAAAAGCAGACACATTTTTGTTCATTCATTCGTCTTCTAATCATCAATCTATCAAGCTTGTATTTCCTGAGAACCTATCATGTGTTATAGCTAATCAGGATCCCTGACTCCAAGTCTTGGGCGAAGTGTGATTCTTAGATTTTAAGTAGGTTGCACAGGCCCATGTTAAACAATCCAAGTTGTATAGAAAAAAGTAAAAAGTAAGCCACTTCCCTCTTATTCTTGATACACTGTCCCCCTGACCCTCTCCCAGACACAACCACTGTTGCGAGTTTCTTGTGCATCGTTCAGAGATAGTCCATGCATATGCATACACACACACACGTTTGTGTGTGTGTGTGTGTGTGTTTCCCTTCTTCCAAAATGGTAGAGTACCATGTACTGTTTCTATATCTTGTTTCTTTCCTTATAAAACTGTATCAGGGAGATAACTCCATATCAGGACATAGGGAGCTGTGCCCATCTTTCTAAATGGCTGATTAGCATTTTATGTTACGTAACCTACGTTTCATTTTTTAAACTACTTGCCTACTGATGGATATTTGGGTGGTTTTCATTATTTTGCCATTCACGTGTTTTCTTAACATCCAAACCTTAACGTTTATCTTGGAGTGATTAATCTTGGAGTGAGCGTGGAGTACAGTGGAAATTGCTGGGGACAGAGAACTGAGAGATGAGAGTTCTCTCGTAAGTCTGTGTTAATTAGTTATTGGACTCTGGGCACGTGCCACTGCCTCCCTGGGCCTCAGTTTCACCATCTATCAAATGGGAATACTGGGCTCTAGCTGGCGTCTAGCATCCCTCCCAGCCTGTCTCCTCAAACCCCAGAAGAAGCAGAGTGCCCCACAGAGTGTCGGCCCGGCTGGGTCTGTGGGTGGGGTCCGCGGGGCTCAGTCATCTGGTGAGCCTCTCCCGTCGTTGATCTCAGTGATGCAATATTGAACTCAGACAAGTTTGGCCTTGCTCTCCCCGGGACCCAGCGTGATTGTGATTCAGGGCCCGCGGCGTGGCTTCCCCACCAGCAAATGAGCTGCAAGACACCTTTCTTGGCAATGGGCTTAACGAGGGCTCCGGGAATGTCTGATTACTCATCTTTTTGCAACGGCAGCAAACTCCCGGCGAGAAGAGGAGGCAGCTAGCGTGGCTTCCTTCCTGAATTAATGACTTCAGCGTTATGAATGACTAATCAGTTCAGCGCGGAGCAGAACTGGGTGGTCGATTCGGGGCTGCGGGTGGCAGCCAGGCAGATGGCGCAGATGGTGCTGGGTGTTGAGTGGGCTTTAACCTCCCCCGCCCTCTGCTTGGCTGCCTCGGGGTCTCCGTGCTGTTCTTTTAGGGGGGCAGAATTGGGGTCAGAGGTCCTACCCAGACACCAGTCTCCACTGTCTCCTAGAGTCTGTCCACCTGAGACATCATTGCTGTCAGCCGATTGCAAACTCCCCCTCCAGCCTCAGCTTAGGTCCTTCCGAGGGAAATCTAAATGCTTACAGAGAAATCCAGGAGTGAAACCCGAAATATGCCATTTTGTATGATATGCCTGCTGTGTACCTAAGAAGGAACTTTGAAATTAATCTGTTACTGGGAGAAGACGTAAAGGTGGTGGGATTCTTCTTTGGGCCACACTTTTGAGACAAGAACCACGAAAGGAGGACTTCTTTCCTGGCTAGTTTTCTTACCCCTTTATCTCAAGCAGCTTATTGTAGATTCGAGGGTTAATGGGGACTGGAGGGAACATTTCTCCTTTAAAGCAAGGTCTCCGGCTTCACAGTGCTCCCCATCTCTCCCCCTTTCTCTCTTCAGGCTTCCCCTGTCAGGCCAGTCCCGACCCAGCCCTCCGCTTTCCAGCAGTGACTAGGTAACTACTGCCTTTTGCGGTGGCCGGAGGGCCTGCCTGGACTATCGCTGTGCAGCACAAGTTCCAGGTGGGGCTTACGCTTTTGGCTTCACCTGGTTCTGGTCCCAGAAGTCCTGCACAAGCTCCTTCCATGCAGGGCACAGGCCCTGGGAGGTCTCTCCCCTCTTTTCCCAGTCCAGATGGAGCTCTCCCTATCAGCCCCCTGACCCCTTGGACAAAGGGGGTCCTTTTCTTTTGGCTCTTTCCCTTTGGCTTCAATTTGAAAGTGCTCTCCTGATTGACCACACAAAATGTGTGGCCTCAGCCTGTGCCCTTCTTTTTCTTTTTTTAAAAAATATATCAGGGGCTTCCCTGGTGGCGCAGTGGTTGAGAGTCAGCCTGCCGATGCAGGGGACACGGGTTCGTGCCCCAATCTGGGAGGATCCCACATGCCGCGGAGTGGCTGGGCCCGTGAGCCATGGCCGCTGGGCCTGCGCGTCCGGAGCCTGTGCTCCGCAACGGGAGAGGCCACAACAGTGAGAGGCCCACATACCGAAAAAAAAATATATATATATATATCAGACGTTTTTATAAATTTATTTATTTATTTATTTATGGCTGTGTTGGGTCTTCGTTTCTGTGCGAGGGCTTTCTCTAGTTGAGGTGAGCGGGGGCCCCTCTTCATCGTGGTGCGCGGGCCTCTCACTGTCGCGGCCTCTCTTGTTGTGGAGCACAGGCTCAGTAGTTGTGGCGCACGGGCTTTGTTACTCCGCAGCATGTGGGATCTTCCCAGACCAGGGCTCGAACCCGTGTCCCCTGAATTGGCAGGCGGATTCTCAACCACTGCGCCACCAGGGAAGCCCCAGCCTGTGCCCTTTTGAGCTCAGGCCACAGGAAATCTCTGAGCATCCTGTGCAGGGGGTGGGTCACCTGTCTCCAGCAGCACGTGCTGGGCCGTGGCTCTGGGGTTTGTCTTGGGACGCTTCCCCCAGCCTTTCTACGATCAACCAACTCATGGTAGGGGGGTTCTCTAAATTTCCCATCCTTCCCACCATATGTCCTTTGTGGTCCAGCATGCTCCCTTGAGGTTGAAGGGAATCACCATTTAACACAGGGTTCTGCCCAACATAGATGCTCAGTTGTTGGGTGGATGGTTCTTATCCTGGGCAATGCCACATTTCCTTTGCCCTCAAAACTTTAAAATTGGTTTGTGTTACATCTCCCTGGACCAGCCGCTCTGTCACCAACCACTTTTTTTTTCTTTTTTAAAAAATTTTTATTGGAGTATAGTTGATGTACAATGTTGTGTTAGCTTCAGGTGTATAGGAAAGTGAATCAGTCGTGTGTATATATATGTATATATATATATATATATATATATATATATATATTTCAAGTTCTTTTCTCATCTAGGTTATTACAGAATATTGAGTAGAATTCCCTGTGCTGTACAGCAGGTCCTTCCCACTCCCTCTCTGAGGCACAACTCCATCTTCCTTGGCACAATGGCAGCAAAGTCCATCACATCAGAGGGACCCTGTTGCTTACAATGTCATCAGCTTCCTAAGCTGGCAGAGAGGAGGTGGCCTTTGTGGAAATCATCTTCAGCTAACATCTTTAATAATTTTAGGATGAGTCACCCTACTTGGCCTTTTTCTAGGAGTCCCCCCACAAATTCACTTTATGTGCTCAGAGTAGGCCAGAGACGACCTCCCCAAGAGGGAGACACATCTCTGAGGACGTCCCAAATACGAGGTGAGATTTATCTTTTCTCTCTCCAATTCAGAGCCTTTTGACATCTGGGAAGCCTAAGTCCCAGTGTAAAATGCTCCAGGGAGTGCTCCCTGTACCGTCCTCTTCTGCCAGCACCTCTGGGTCTGGGCCTTGGGTTTCATCCTTTCTCTCAGTGTGGCCCCCCCTCCTGGCCCCTTGGCCTAGGGGATTGCAGCCCCTGCTTTTCAGCAAAGAGATGATGCCTAAGGATGAAATATACACCAACACGTGTATTTCCTGAGACTAGACACTACCACTGCCCACTTTAAGATTAACAAGCTATTTGACTAAGGAGATTATTTTTTCCTTTTCTCCTCTCCACCCCATCCCCTTCCTTTCGGTTGCTTTTCACACCAAGACACTGAAATCACAGGGTATGGGCAGTATTTTTCTCTTTAGAAATCCTTTTTCAGGCAACTATGTCAAGAATGTTTTCATACTTTGGGTTGGATAGGGAGGGAGGGAAAAAAAAAAAGGCTTAATCCCCCCCAGATGGGTATTTCTCTGAAAACGGACATGCAAATGTTGGGCTTGTCAAACACTAAAATGTTTTCTTTCTTCTTGAGAATTATGGCACACTGCCTGCTGAGCCTGGGAGATCTGACGAGTGAAGGAGGGAGTCTGGGTAGCGGAGGAAGCAGAGTGTGGGAAAGGGCAGGCGGCAGAGGCACGCGCCAGATAAGCGGGGGCGCTGAGGACAGCCGCCCTGCGCCATGTGCCTCAGGGCTTCCCTCCCCAGCCCCGCAGGCTGGCGAGGTTGGAGGTTGCCTTCCAGGAACTGGAGGCGGGGATACGGGAAAAGCCAGATGCCCCACGCTCTTACGCATGCGCACTGACATCTCATCCGCGCTCCCCTGCTGGGGGCGGGGCTAGCCCGAGTCACCTGGGAGCTCCGGCCAGTGAGCTGAAGCTCGCACCTGCCAACCTGAGTGTAACAGTTGAGATTTAGCGAGGTATTGTCATGCCTGGGGTAGCCGCTTGAGGCTTCTGTCAGGGAACCTCTCTAGATTCTCCTCCACCAAGAGACCTGGAGCTGGGAGGGGGACAGGTTTAGCAAATGCTTCCTGCGGGCTACTAAATAACTGCAGAGCACCGCGTGAGGGCTTGCTGCCCCTAGGTGATGAGTTCACAGCTCTGTGGGAGAGAGAGACAAGAAAACACGCATGCTAAAGCAGGGCAGCCTGGGCTGAATGCAAAAAGAGAGGTACAAGTCTCCCCCACCACACGCCTAAATATGGTTAAAAAATTTATATCAGGTGGTAAAATGACTTAAAAATATTTTACTGCATCTGTAGCTCTGAAGACGAGCTGGTCTAATTTTTTAGGTTTTGGTTTCTCACTCCCCAGGCCTTTGCCTCATGAAAGTATGGAAACGGGGCAGGAGGTGGCCTCCTCTTCATGCCGGGGGTGGGGGGACGACGCTTCGGTTGGGCACAGGGAGGTCTGGCTGAGACCGCAGGAAGAACTGTGGACTTGGCTGCTCTCTGACTACTTCTCCGGGTTATTGTTTTGAGGATCAAATGAGGTCATGGTTATGATTATATTTTGTATATTATAAATCAGTAAATAACTAAAGAGTAGTATTATTTCCTTGAGAGTTACAGCCCTGAAAGTCCTAATGACGTCTTCAATTTATTCAGCATCTACTATGCTCCAGGCACTGTCTAGGGACTTAACACACGTTACAGCCAACTAGAATGTAAGCTTGATGAGGGGCAGGATTTGGCCTTGTTCCCCTGTAGTCCCAGGGCCTAGAAGAGTGGTGGTCACATAGCAATTCTTCAACAGATATTTTTTAAAGGTTGAGAGAGGAATTTCAAATCCTGACAGCCCCCTAGGACATTGGCCCTGCTCTACACACAAGGATATGGAGGCTTGGAGTGGCCTGTTCTAGGTCCCACTGCTAGCTAATCGCTAACTTGGGACTGGAGCTCAGTTCATCTGTCTGTGAGTTCAGGCGCTCTCCACAAAGCCCAGGCCTGCCTGGGGCCCTCGGATCATCTGTCTCCTGACTTTATTGGGCTTAGCTGTCCTTGTCAAAGCAGGTTGCTGCGTCAGGAAGAAGTGGGATTTCGAGGGACACTTCAGGGACAGGCAGGCTCTCCCCTCCTGGTTCTGATGACCGGGCCGAAAGCCTCCCCAGTTAACTTCATAAATGCCTCGAGCTCTTTTGAGAAAGAGGTGGAACGGTATCCATGTTAGGCAGAAAAATGGTCCCCCAAAGATGTCTATGACCTAATCTTTGGAGCCTGTGAATATGTTATGCTACATGTCAAAGAGGAATTAAGGTTACAGATGGAAGTAAGGTTGCTAACCAGCTGACCTTGAGATGGGCAACTTGTCCTGACTCATCCAGGCACGGTGCGGGCACTGTGTAATCACCGGGGGTCCTTTAAATGTGGAAGAGGGCGGCAGGAGAGTCAGTGTCAGATGTGATGTGAGAAAGGCTTTCCTTGCTGTTGCTGGCTTTGAAGGTGGAGGAGGGGGCCACAAGCCAAAGAATGCAGGCACCTTCTAGAAGCTGGAATAAAACAAGAAAAGAGATTCTCTCCTAGGGTTTCTAGAAAGGAAACAGCCTGGCCACCTTCCTGACTTTTAGCTTAGTGGCGCCCATTTTGGACTTCCGAGCTCTAGTGCTGTCAGATAATACATTTGTGGTATCTGTGGTGATTCGTTACAGCAGCAACAGGGAACTAATACAGCATCTTAGCAAGGAGCAGGCCTCAATCGGGTTTAGCTTGTGCCTTGGACTCCAGGGACAGACATGATAGAAGCAGACACAGCCCTCTAAAGCTTTCCAGAGAACCCATCCGGCCCCTCTTACCACAGCCATGGGCAGCACCCAGGCACACAGGCTTTGAGCAGCTTCACAGAGGTTCTCCAGCTGTACCTCACCCTGGGCTGCCCCACATACGTCTCACTTCCTGTCCTGGGACTTCTGCTGCATGGCTGGGACACTAACCAATGTGCATCCTGGAATTGCATGGGGCCACCCTTGACCGGTAAGGGACAAGAACCCACGGGTAAACGTGTCCACATTTTGACTCTCAGGTGGGCAGTTCTAGGATGCTTTACACAAAGCTCTTTAGGAGTTTCCAAGGAATTGAGCACTCGGTTCCCAGATGGAAGCCATCTCAGTCTCGCATCCTTGCATCAGCTCTCCCCTCTTCCCTGTTTCCCGTGAAACTGGACCTCTCTCCTGCCTCTCAACCCTGCCCTGGGATCATTACCCATATGAATACCTGTATGGGAACCTTTGTTTCCAGCCCTGCCTTTAGAAGAAATAAGACAATATGCCTGAACAGATGCCCTGCCCGGTCTCCCAGAGCTGTGGGGAGCTCGTGCAGGTGTGTGGGGTAGCCAGCGGGCGGCAGCGAGCCCTGGGACTTGCACAGAGCCTCACAGCTGCAGACGAGCCTGTCTTGGGGTCTCAGCTGAGGATGCTTCCCAGTCTAGTTAGAGACGGGTGAAGTCTGGAGGGGCAGTTTCCGGGCTCTCTGGGGACATCAAGGGCCCTGCTCATTTAGTCACCCAAGTCCCCTGATTCTGGTGGGCTTCTCTTAGAGCGTACCCACTGTGCCTATCACTCAGAACAGATGGTTTACTGGTGAACTTAATTACATCATTAGCAACTGGGCTACAAAAATGAGTGATTTGAGAGGGGCTGGGCAGCTGGGAGTACCCTGGCCCCATGGCTGGGCAGCTGTTCCTGGGGCTGGCTGAGTATGCCTTTGCAGTGGCCTCCTTCCCATCCCCCATCCCAGGCTGCCCCTGTCATGCCGATGGGCTGAGCTGCCCTCTCTGATCCCGAGGCTTTCCCACCAGCTATGCCCAGAACAGATGGAAATGAATCTCTTGTGTGTCTCCAGCTGATGCGGATTTCACAGCGGGCGGAAGAAAGTGAGGGGGAGTAGATAAGCCACCCCTTCCCACGGCCACTTGGGAGGCCACACTGGTTGTTCAGCTGTCCACCCTCACTTCTTGTGAAAGGGGTGGGGCTTGTCACTGGGGGGATTCATTTCAGTGGAGGTGAGCCTAGAAGCTAGGAATACAAAATACCCCTGTTCCTTATGGTTTTAAACCTGAGCTCCAAGGAGCCATGGGGGCTGGGGACCCCTTACCACCACTGCTTCAGCCAGAGCAGAGTTTCTTTCCAGCCTCATCGGATAGCACAGCTGCATAAAAGGCTAGACTAGTCCCTAGTCTCCAAAGGTTCCCTCTCCCTCCCCCCATTTCCTGTCTTGTAGCCTCTGCTTTCTGCTGTCATCCCAATATTCTTTCTGCACAAACCCATCCACCTCATCTTCCAGACCTGGCTCAGATGCCACTTTCCCGAAGCAGCTATCCTCTTCTGTCTCCCCTCCCCCCAGTTTTAGCAGTAATTCAGCCCTCTTTCCTCTGAAGTCTCCAAGGGCTCCATCTGCATAGCTCAAATTACACCAATCACTTTCCGCCTGCGACGTAATTACTTCTGTACTTGGTTCATTTCTCCCACCGGACCGGGTTCTCTTCAGAGCAGGGAATGGGTCTGTCTTGGCTCCATAGTCTTCATGGGAGATGCCGGGTAAAATGTCTTTTGTACTTTGGTTGGTTTTGTTTTTATTTTTAATGAGTGCACGTGAAAAATGCATATCAAAAACTGCTTTTCCCAAAGACCCTGTCTTAGTCTGATCTGGCTGCTATAACAAAATACCATAGCCCGGTTGGCTTAAATGATAAATGTTTATTTCTCACAGTTCTGAAGGCTGAGAAGTCCAAGGTCAAAGTGCCAGCTGACTCGTGTCTGGTGAGAACCCCCTTCCTGGTTTACAGGCTGCCGCGTTCTTGCTCTATGTTCACATGGTGGAGAGAGAGAGGGCTCTGGTCTCTTCCTCGAATAAGGACACAAATCCTCTCATGGGTGCCCTATTCTCATGACCTCATCTAAACCTAATCACCTCCAAAGGCCCCACTTCCAAATAACATCGTATTGGAGATTACAGCATCAACATATGAGCGCTGGGGGACACGAACAGTTCGTCCGTAGCCTATCTGGCAATAACAACCTCTAAATTCAATAATGGGAATTGTGTTCAAAACGATCCTCTTTTGAGTACCTGCTGGGACAGGCACTGGGCTGTGAGTTGGAGGGAGGTATCCAATGTTGGGCGAGACCCAGTCGCTGCTCTCTGGGAGCTCACAGTCCGGTGGAGTTGCCTCTGCACCGTCCGACAGCTACCCATTGTCATCAGTGCTAGGACAGCTGGGGCAGGGAGGTGGAGATGGGGCTCAGTGCATGCATGCCAGGGGCCACGGGAGGGAGAAGAGGCATCCTGGTGGGGGCGTGCTACTGATGGCTGTCTCTGGGTGGGCTCTATCACCAACTCTGGCCAGGCCCTTATGGACTTTGAAAATACAGTCCCGGGTCCACGCCAAGTGAGAGTTAAGAAGCCTCTTCCTTACTCACGTTTTTCAAGGCTTTACCAGTCCCCACATAATTGACGTTTTGTAATACTTTTGGATGATGGAGATGCATATAGAGTTGTGCTGTCCAACATGGTAGCTACCAGACACAGATGGCTATTTCAATGTGCTTAATTAAATGCAATTAAATGTAAAACAGTTTTTCAGTTGCATTATCCACATTTCAAGTGCTCGGTAGCCACATGTGGCTAGCACAGAATAGAACTGTTGTGTCATCAGCGTTATTGGATGTTTTATTGAATAGCCCTGGTACAGAAAGTTGCTTTTCAGCCACTAGCTCTTAGTGTTTTATTTTTTCAACAGGAGAAAATCAAATTTAATTTTGTTTGTAAGGGGCCTGGGGGCATAAGAAAAGTGAGACCCAAGGACAAGTTAGGCAGTTGAGGCTTGTATGCCATCTGAGAGAAGGAAAAGGGGGTAGGGCTTTGGGACTTCAAAGGGTTAATGTTTTATTTTTAAAGGTTAGCTACTTTTTGTCTTCTCCTTCTACCTTTCTTCTTAAATGACCTCTCTGTTTGGTCTCTTCCCATAATTTTTTGAGGACTCAAGTTGCTAGTACTGATATTGACCCTGTAGGTCTAGTCTCACTTCCACTGTTATTCATCCCACTGGAGCAAAGAGCTTTGCTGTTCTGTGCTTAGTTTTACATGGGCTGCTAATCCTGTCTCTCTTGATCCTCAATCTACTGTAAGAACCAATGGAAAGGGCTTTAAGCCAGCCAGAAGAAAAAGTAGCCAAGAGGCCAAAGTAATAAGGATCTTTTGGTACATGGGGAGAAGTTGCCCTTCCTCAGGATGGGTCTCACTGACCTGGGACCTACCCTCACAGGGGGCAGAGGGATTTGCAAAGGGAGCCAGGTTGTCTGGGAGGCAGCTTTCCATAAGTTCAGCTAGAATGCCTTAAAACACAGCACTTGTCCGAAAGGTAGAGAGAACATCAAGACAAGCTTCATCTGAGCTATAAATTATGATAATATGTAATTTAAATCGTACTGTTCCTTCAGACAAGTAAATTCCCGTTTACAGTTACTATGACGTTTATACTTTTGATATCCCAAGAGTGAAAGGGGGCATCATTGGTGGGACAGCCAATGCAACCTCCAGAGTGTTTTGCAGTCTGCTCGGAACCCATGCATAGGTAACATATCTACGGCAGCATGCAGAGATTGTCACTCATTTCGGGATATCACTGACAAGATCTCCAGGGCAGTCACTACATACACAAGCCCTTATGCCAAGGGAAGAGTTGGCCAGCCAAAGAGGAAGACCTCAGTGGGTGACATCATATACTCATTCCTTTTCTTGAACTTTACTGGTTTATGTACCCTGTAATTGTGTCAGTAGTGGGCAGAGAGAGAGAGATGATAGAACCAGAGTCTTGTGCTCCAGGCGTAAAACCAGTTACCTAGAACTTTGTAAAGTGACTCTTTCTGCTGAAATAAAAACCTGTTTTATGTGGATGTGATACCGGTACCAACAAGCTTCCTTTCTTCTCTTCCCACTGTACTTTAAATTCAGATATTAGCTTAATAAGCATCCAGTGAATACCTCCTGCGCGCTGGGTCCTGGGCTTAGAGCTGAGATGGATGCGGAGCTCATCAGCGGGGGTGAGTCAGGGAGCTCACGGTCCACGATGGAGGTGCCGCTTGGGTCAGTATACAAAGCAGACTGTGATCAGCCCTCTAAACGGGGCCCCACATTCAAGAGCCACTGGGCAAGGACACAGACTCACTGAAGAGCCATCAGAGATGGCAAAGTGCTTTAGAGCTTCGCTCTCCAGTGGGTTGGTACGATTTTCTCCCAGTGTCCTTACTAGGGGCTCCCTATGGCTTTGAGTGGCCTCAGTAGCTGGTGTTTGACAGGCAAGGGTGGGGAGGCCCACTCCCACTCTCCTAGTATCCCGAGATGCTCTATTCCTTTGGCGGGGTCAGGAGATAGAAACCATTTCTAATGGCCTCAGTGCATGTGAGCCCTGGAGAAGGTTCCAAAGAGGGTTTAGTCCAATTCCCCCCATTTGGAGAAGCTGAGACCCAAAGAAGGGAAGGAGCTCCCTTTGGGGCCCTGTGAAGTAAAGCAGTGACTCAACCCATCTTGGAGCCCTCAGGGTTTGCATTATTGCTCTGAAGGTATCTGAAGAAGAACATGAAGCGAGAGGAGTGCCCTGCTGCCTACAACACACAGAGATATCTGTCAAGAGAAAGAAGGAGAAGACCGACAGTGAACAAGCCGTACATTATTGCCTGAGCCATTTTCCCACGTCAGGACAGACTGCTGAAAAATTTAGGTTTCTCCTTTCATGTTGCCTTTCCCTGCACTCTGGACAGAATGCCTTTCTTTTCCTCCTTTTCTTTGGCTGGATCCTGACCAAGCCTGTAGAAAAATAATCTTTTAAGAACATATATATCTATCTATCGATATACATTCAGGCCCTGACAGTGACACGAAATTCTAGTGCCTCTTAATTACCCAGGAAGTGACAAGGTCAAGAGGTGTCTGAAAGCTGCCTTGTGGTTCTGGCATTGATTTCTAACCACTGTCACCACTTCACAAGCTAAAGTGGGGGCCACAGAGCCTGGGTTTCTCCACTGTTTGGATTTCTTCCTTCTCCCTCCCTCCCTCCCTCCTTTTTTTAAAATTTGAAAAGAAACTTCTGGCATTTGGGGTATTGATTGGAAACTTATAAAAGCAGGATGTGTTTCAGGTTGGCTGACCAGTCATAATTGCTGCTTGGGCACCAGGGGAGGAGGTCAATTTCTTGTAAAGACACCCTCCCCCCACTCCATGACCCCGCTCTCTGGCTACTCTCTCCCACTTTCTTCCTATTACTTTTGGACTTTCCAGGAGAAAATGACAAAAAAGATTTTTCATGCCCTTGAGTAGTCACTGGCTCTATTTATAATGCATACATAAGTTGTGTCCTTAGTTCCTGACACAGAGTTTTGAGGCAGACCTGTGTGTGTTTTTTTTTCTTTTTTAAAAATAAACTTATTTATTTATTTATTTTTGGCTGCGTTGGGTGGGTCTTCGTTGCTGCACGCGGGCTTTCTCTAGTTGCAGCGAGCGGTGGCTACTCTGTTGCGGTGCGCGGGCTTCAGTAGTTGTGGCACATGGGCTCAGTAGTTGTGGCTCGCGGGGTCTAGAGCGCAGGCTCAGTAGTTGTGGCTCACGGGCTTAGTTGCTCTGTGGCATGTGGGATCTTCCCGGACCACGGCTTAAACCCGTGTCCCCTGCATTGGCAGGCAGATTCTTAACCACTGCACCACCAGGGAAGCCCCAGATGTGGTATTTTTATAAAGGAGAGGAGCCAACCATTGAACCGTGGTCACTGAGAAATTATATTAGAATAGGAAAACAGAACTAAAGGTGTTCCTGGAAACATCAGCCTAAAGTTTTAGAAATTCCTGTGAAGTGTCGTTGAGTTGTATTTTGAGACAGGGGAGCCACAGCCTTCTTTAGAGAAATGAGTACACAGAGGCTTACCTGAGTTTTTTGTTCTTCAGTAAAAACTGTGGAATGTGATTACACTGCCAGAGTAGAGAAAAGGTTAATTCTTAGTCTGATAATAGAGTTCTTCAAAATTTTACCAAGTCCTAGCGGATGTTAGAAATTCCATGGAGAAGAAAAGTCAGAGCCTGCGACGTGCAGGTTGCCAATCTTCATCTTCCATGTCAGAGAGGACCTGTCTGTGCAAATACAACTCTGAAACTTCTAGCTCTCAGGAAGGAGTCAGAGGCACAGTATTTTCCTCTTGATTGTACAAATGACACCCTGGAAAGTTAGGGCCTTAAATCTAATGGTGTTAAACATGGAAAGATTCTATAATAAGAGAAACTTTACCTCTCTTCAGAGAAATCTTGCGTTTTCTTCCCAAACCTTCCTGCTTTTCATCAAGGATTGAAACATACCTAAAGGGACTTCCCTGGTGGCACAGTGGTTAAGAATCCGCCTGCCTATCCCAGGGATACGGGTTTGAGCCCTGGTCTGGGAAGATCCCACATGCCGCAGAGCAACCAAGCCTGTGCACCACAACTACTGAGCCCACGTGCTGCAACTACTGAAGCCCGGGCACCTAGAGCCCGTGCTGTGCAACAAGAGAAGCCACCGCAATGAGAAACCTGTGCATCGCAATGAAGAATAGCCCCTGCTCGCCACAACTAGAGAAAGCCCGTGCGCAGCAACGAAGACCCAACGCAGCCAAAAAAAAAAAAAAAAAAAGGAAAGAAACATACCTAAAACATTTCAAGGGATAAAGGACAGAGTTAGAAGTTGGGGGTTTGGTGTCAAGGCAGAGTTTTAGTCTCACTCTACCCCAGATCTTGAGCAAGCCACTCTTCCTCTCTAGACCTTGGTTTCCTCATCTGAAAAAATGAGCAATTGGCCTCGTTGACCTCCCATTCAGCTGGGACCCAAAGAACAGAAACAAGAAATACATTGACATCTACTTCTGAATGCTAGTAAAATCTCATCGGGCTTCAGGTTAGGGACAAATTAAAATATATCTGGCCTTTTGTCATCTGTAAATATTGACTGCACAGGACTTAAAATCCAGCCTGAATTAAATGTTCCCAATGCCTCTCCCCGAGATCAGAAATAGATTGTGGCTAGACAGACAAGACATAGAAGCTGTTGAATAAACGTGAAACAAGTAAATATATGAGCCTGATGCAGACACCCAGGTGTGAGGATGTCTCATAAGTCTAAGAAATGTTGCTATCTGTCCACTCAACAATTCATATACCTTCCACCCATGCCCCCATCCGTGCATCCCCCCACCCATCCACCCATCAGTTCACCAATATGCCATCTTGTTCCTCCATACACTACATGACAGGTGGGTGTCATAACAAGGAGGTTTAGAAATGTGCAGGGTTGGGGGGCTCAGTTGAAGGGGGAGATCCTTTCTAGCTGGAGTCTTTAGAGAAGCCTTCAGGGAGGAGCTGGCATTTGAGCTGAGGCTTGAAGGATGGGTAGCGTGTGAAGAAGAAAGGATGATGTGGGGAAGACAGAATGCGCAAGGACACAGAGATAGGAGAGTCCTGTATTTGTGGGGCACGTTGAATAGTCAAGAAAGAAGGTCAAATAAGAAGACTGAAGAAACATTAACTCTGGGGGTCAAAGCGACTAAGGAGAGCAGCCAGCAGTGTTTTGGAGGACCTTGGAACCAGCTATTTTTACAGTAGAGAGAGCGCTGATGAAAGGGAAGTGGACGAGGCGGGGGTGCTGGGGAGCCAGGAGACAATGGCTAGCACATTGTGTTATGGGAGAGGGTGTGCAAATAAAATATGAAAAAGCAAGAGGAAACCCTGAATACCGTATGAAATTTTACAAGTGCCTTACATTCAGTCTCCAAGAGTTCTCCAAGGAACTCTTCAGAAAACGTTGAAAGGTCAAAGAGACTGGGTTGGTAAGAGACTCATTAAGAAGTGAGAGGTAGGAGGGTGTGAAAGGAATTTCACTGTTTTTGTGTGTGTGTGAGACAAGAGCCTTTCCACCTTCTTGCACCTGGCCCTCTTATGCTATTTTTTCTGGAATTGCAGACATGGAAGCTTGGGTGGGTGGAGTCCACTGCTGTGCCCTGAGCCAGATGGTTTTCCAGCCTGGGAAGCACCGTCTGGACTGACAGCACGAAGAGGAGCAGAGACCGGGGCTGGAATCCTGTCTTTGCCCCTCACGAGTGCGTGACACAGGAGAGCCGCACAAACGCTTTAAAAATGGTGTCATTAAAATGTTTCCAGTAAGGATCAGTTCCAATGACATATGAAAAAAGAAACTAGCCCCAAACATTAAGTCCTCCAGACATGCTGGCTCTTTCACAGGTCATCTCATTTTATCCCTGAGGTAGCCCACTGAGGTAGGAATTATTTCCCTTCTTGCAAATAGGATCCTTGAGGCCAGAGAGTTTGAATAACGGTCCCACGATCACACACAGAACTGGGCTGCAAACTCAACACACTAGAAGACCAGTTAGTCATTTAATGATTTTTGTGCTTCAGTTACTGTAGAACTCTTGGCATTAGGGATTCCTGATGGCTTTGGGCTATTAAAGAATTAGCATATATCTCTGTAATAGCAATATATTATAATTATATTAAGTAGAAGAGGAATGGAAAGTTGTGGATGAAGGGAGCATTGGAGGAAAATATGAGAGAGTGGAGAAAACTGGGAGGCAATGTAACTTTGCAAGCTCCTTAAATGAATTCTTCAAAAATGAAGAAGTGGGGGAAGATGAGCCAAGCTGCGGGGATGAGTAAGCCAGGCAGCCTCATTCCTTACCCGCCCCCCCCCCCCGCCCCGCTACCCCAGCTGCCCAGACCATGCTCCGGCCTCCGGCGGGGGCACCTAGTAACCACAGTGCACAGCAAAGCAAATACTGCCTTGTTGATTTTGCTAAAAGAAAATAAGAGAAACAGAGTTTACTCCCCGAGACCCCTGTGCTGAGCCAGCTGTTTTGTAGCCCCCCATGCTGGGCTGCGGTCCTCCGCTTCTAAGGTATCTTGAGTGTTCAAGTGAAGGGAAATCCAGGCTTTTTAGCTTCAGCGCCTTTTTCTTTTCTTATAAACAGTGAAATGCTCACATCTGAAGTCTTCTGTTTTGACCAATACATATCAAGGCCTAGAACATTCCTATCACCCTGGAAAGTTTGCTTGGGGCTCTTCTCAGTCAGTCCCTGCTTCCCCTCAGCAACCGCGATCTGATTTCTATTACCATTGGTTAGTTTTGACTCTTCTAGAATTTCATAGAAATGCAGTCGTACTGGGTGTTCTGCTCACGTTTTCTTCTTTCACACCGCATATTTTTGAGATTCATCCGTGTTGTTGCCTCTCTCGGTAGCTCATTCATTTTTATCAATAAGTAGTATTCCATTGTATGGACACAGTGCAGCTTAGTTATCTAGTCTCTTGTGACCGGCATCTGGGTGGTTTCCAATTTTGGCCTATAATGAAAAAGCTGCTACAAGCATTCTTTTGAGACTGTAGATGTATGTTTCCATTTCTCTTAGGTGAATACTTTTCAGTGGAATTGCTGGGTCAGGGTGTAGTTACAATGGTGTGCTGGGGTGGGTTGGTACTGGCTGGCAAGAGGCAATTATGCTCATCTCTTCCCAATTCAGCTCACAGTGATGTCACTGGCAGCTTGAAACCAGCCATGGCGAGGGAATTGATACCAGGGAAATCAGCAAATACAACCAAGCAGGCTTGTTTTTCTTCTGGGGAGCCTGTTGTTAAACATTTACCAGTATACCACTGGGTAGATGTGTGTTTAACTTTTTAAGAAACGGTTAGTTTTTCAAAGTGGCTGTACCATTTAACATTCCGACCAGTGATGTATGAGAATTCCAATGGCTTCATGTCCTGTCCAACATCTGGTGCTGTCAGTTTTTAATTTCAGCCATTCTGGTAGGTGTGTGGAGGTATCTCATTGTGGTTTTAATTTGCTCTTTTCTGGTGACTGATGATACTGAGGACTTCCCCATGTGCCTATTGTGGTCCTTTGTATATCTTCTTTGGTAAAGTGTCTGTTTAGTCTTTGGCCTTTTAAAAACATTGGATTGTTTGTATTTTTTATTATTGAGTGGCAAGAATTCTTCTTATATTCTCCATAGAAGCTGTCAGATATATGTTTTGTGAATCTTTTCTCCTTGTTTATGGTTTACCTGTTTATTTTCTCCATGGTATATATTTTTTGTGAGCTGATATTTAAAATTTTGATGACATACAATTTATTCATTTTTAATGTATGGTTCATATTTTCTGTATCAGCTCTAAGATATTCTGTCATGCTCTCTCTGCCTGGAGTGGCCTTCCCCATTGCCTACCTGGAGAGCCATTCATTCTTCAAGGCTCAACATAAAGGTCACCCTTTAGGGAACCCTTTCTGGACTTCAGCTAGTGGTATCCTCACCCTTGGATCCCCACCTCTCTGATCATGCTATGATGTAACTGTCTCTTTATGGGTCTTTCCCACTTACCTGACTGAGAGCCCCAAGTCGGGTCTGGAGGGTTCCTAGATTTTATTTTCCATTGCATCTCCTCTTCCTCCTAGTCTCTTTTCTCATCTCCATCAGCAGCACCCTGCTAAGTGTCTGGCCTACAGTAGGTTCACAGTGAATGCTAGCTGCTTGAGTGAATTAACTTGAACAAACCCAGGACCTCATAAATCTCCATGGTTGACCTCTTTGTCCCTTGATTATGTTGTAAGGTTTGAGACTATACTGCTTATAGATCAGAGGATGGGGTAGTTTATTTCACGGAGCAAAAGTGAGTTTGAAAAATTGTACCAGGTTCTACCAAAGTCAGAGTTATTGAGAATCCTCAGTGAGGATCCATTGAGGATCCAGTGTGATTCTGCTCAGAGAACGTTAAAGTTAGGCAGCTCTGTGTGCCTGTGTGGATGACAGGGAGGGAGAGGGAGAGGGTGTGTGCGGGATGTAATCTGAACTGCATCTAAACTTTGAGCCTGAGTTGACAAAAGCACTGGGCTGGTGGTTAGACAAACCTGGGGTCAAGCGCATTTAGAGCTATGTGACATTAGGCAAGCGCTTTCACCGCTTTTAGTCTCAATTTCTTAGGTATAAACCAGGGGCAGTCATACTATGCACTGTCGTTGGGATTAAAGGCAATGTACATAAGACAGATGTGCAAATAGTAAATTTTCCAGGATACCTGAACCTAGGGTCTGGGCAGCTCTTGTGGGGGACGCTTGGTGGTTTCCTTGCTCTGCGAGGTTTTCCATGAGTGAAGGCTCCATGACTTACAGTTTCAGTGTGGTACCTGCCTGGGGAAGTTTGATAGAGTTCTGGAGGTAGCAGAGTTGGAGGGGTCCCTGGGAGTCCACACAGAAGCCCAAGTGAGGTAGAATACTAGGAGTGCTTGGCACGCCATACACACAGATGTCCGCCCCTGAATCAGAGGGCCCCCTTTCTGAGGAATACTCTAATTGTCTGTTCTTGCAGCACTCAAATTGTGCCAGAGTGGGCTGTGATCGAGGCTTCCCTAGCCCAACAGTAAATAGGGAATTGTGGGAGTGGGTCTTGCGTAGAGATTGGCAGACCTCCTCATTACAGACTCAGACGTGGAGGATGGAGGGTGTCCCCCGCCCTGCCAACTTTCCACCTGAATCCAGAGGCAAGAGGGGCCCTACCCCAGCAAGTCACATTCCCTGAGGCCAGTTTTCCCCGTGGCAAACTAGCGGGTGCCAATACCCCTCTCCTCCCATCCTTCAGGGTCTTTTCAAGAATGTACGGAGACAGTGGGGGGTCAGGCCTTTGGAAATGGTTCATAACTACATAGGCACGTGGTGCGTGCCTGCCAGGAGCGGCTCCCTTTCTTTTGTTCCTTCGTTCACTCATTCATGTATTCATTCCACATCTATTGAGCATCTAGGTGAGCCACGCATTGGGATTAGAAACAGAACGAGAACAAAACCAAAGCCCTCTGCAGTTGTGTCCAGCCATCCAAGGGTTAAGCGGGCAGCTCTGGAGGCGGGAGGGCGCGCGGCGGGTGCCAAAGTCGGAACCTGTTCGGCTGCAGCTCTGGCGCTGCCTTGACTCGAGGCCAGGCCTGGCGCAGCCGCCGGCTGTGGAATGTGTGAGCGCCATGTGTCACCGCCCCAGACTGTGGGAAAACGCTGCTCCGCTCACCTCCCAGCAGCTGCCCCGCGCCCGCCGGCCGGCCCAGCCGGTAAACGGGAACCGCCTGCCGCGCGGGCCCCGGGGGCACTTCCGAGAGCGCCTGCGGCACCCACGCTCCGCCCGCCTCCGCGGCTGCCTGGCAGGGTCCTCTCCCCGCCCTTTGGATCCCGAACGATCTAACTGCTTTCTGTTTAGTTCGGTTGGCCCTGTTCGACCCAGCAGCCTTCTAAGCACGGGGCCTGGGGATGAGGGCCCGGAGGGCTGTGGTTTGAGATACCACTGG
The DNA here is from genome assembly GCF_964165515.1 of Mesoplodon bidens. NCBI lineage: Eukaryota > Metazoa > Chordata > Mammalia > Artiodactyla > Ziphiidae > Mesoplodon > Mesoplodon bidens. Next base: position 108,846,286 of record NC_138161.1, on the reverse strand, counting down.
TCCCTCTGAGCACCTTCCTGGTTCCCCGCTAGGGCCCTGGAGGTCATGCTCAGTGATCACAGCTCCGAGTAGGAGGCTCCGCTGTACCTGCTTCCCCCAAATCAGAAACAGATTCCTCCAGGGCCAGGCAGGGGATGTTCACCTCCCTGCAGGGTCACACCCCCAGTCTCCGGTGCACCCACGATGACAGCCCAGCGCCTGGTGTGAGTGGGGGCCACGCAGTGCTCAGAAATCCCCCAGGCCAAGGCCTTCTAAGTGCAGCCGTGCTGGGGGACTTATCCAAGGTCACCCTGCTGAGTGGCAGCAAAACCACTTCTAGAGTCCAAGTCCAGTGCCCCTTCTGCCACAACCCCAGCACTCCCTCCTGGGCATCGTGCCCTTCTCAGCAACTTAGTGCCCTGATTTGAGTCCCTGCCTTAATTAGAGAAGTTGAGAGTGGGGCACAAGGGGATGGGGGTAAACCATGTGTGCTGAGGCTTTGCAGCTTTGCCCAAAGTCAGCCTTATGCTGCCAGAGGTCCTACTCCTGTCACTTGACCCTGTCTTCCTGGGGGGGGGGGCGGGGGGACCACCCACAAGCCTTGGGCCCTGGTTAGTGAAACCTCCACTGCATCCCAGTGCTCCAGCAGCATCTTTCCGTTTTTGCACCTGGCTCCTGCTTGTCCTTCGATGTCTGGGCCTGAGGTCAGGGTGCAGCTCGGCCCTCTCCTGAACTCCTGAAACACTTGATTCCTGTCCTTTCTTACGGCCACCTACAGTTCATGATCTACATGCCCTCTCTTTCCTTCCACAATTTCTTAAGGACCGGGTCTATGTTGCCTTCCTTTCTGTATGCCCAACAAGCAACAGTTTGGAAGTTCTGCTTAGTGGTATCTGCTCTGTTTGCTGGCTGGATGAACTAGAGCATGAATGCTTTTCCAATGCATTCTGTCACTGGCTCACCATTTCACTTACCAGTTGTGTGACCTGGGCAAGTTACTTAACTCACCCCTTTAAGTCTCAGTTTTCTCATCTGTAAAATGGAGATAAGTTCAACTGGTCTTGGGTCTGAAGTGACTTGTGTAGTGGCTGGCACACAGCAGGTGCTCAATTAAATATATATATATGTATATGTATATATATATATATACATACATATATGAAACTGCTAAAATATTCAGTACATGAATGCTTATCAGCGTATGCATAGAATATGCAAATACTAAATGACAAGTATTTTCAGTAACTGTTTCAATACGGCACATCTATCTCTTTGTTAGCTAGCCTGGTGGTTGGGGAAGCTCCTTGTTATATCAGTGTGGGTCATCTTTTGTGTGTTTTCCCCTTCCCAGTGTCCTTCTTGGGGCTGTGGTGACAGAGCCAAGACTGGACATAGAGAAGCAGATGTCTGGGTGTGGGTAAGTGTGTGCTTCTAAGGGTGCCCCACAACCATACCAGACAGACTCCTGTTTTCCCAGGACCACTTTTCCTCCTCTATCGGGGCATGACTTTTAACCAGCTAAGCAAGTCTGGAGCATCTGCTCTGTGCAATGCTCTGTGCTGGGCTTATGGATGATACAGATCCTCATGTACCTACCTGCAAAGAGCTTCCCTCTTTATTGGAGGAGTAAGACGGGGACGCATGGGGGAAATCATTGAGTCAGCAAGATAGTGTCACTAATTTAGTGTTATCATGTGAGGGGCTGGTGACAAGTGACACAGGTTTCTAAAGAAGGAGAAAGCAGTGATGACGGTGGGTGTATTCATCTACTTGGGCTGCCATAACAGAATACCATACACTAGGGAGCTTAAACAAGAAACATTTATTTTCTCATAGTTCTGGAGGCTGGGAAGTCCAAGATCAAGAAGCTGGCCAATTTGGTTTTTGGTGAGGCTCTCTTCCTGGCTTACGGATGGCTACCTTCTCCCATGTCCTCACATGGCCTGGGTGGGGCAGGGCTGGCGGTGGTGGGGAGTCTTGTCTTATAAGGATACTTATGCTATTGGATTAGGGCCCTACCTTTATGGCTGCATTTAACCTTAACTACTTCCTTAAAGGCCCTGTCTCCAAATACAGTTCACATGAGGGGAGTTAGGGTGTCAACATATGAATCTGGTAGGGGGGCACGATTCAGTCCATAGCAGGGAGGAAAGGGTGTGACTCAGTCTAGAAAGAAACCTCCTTGGCTAGGTGGGTGGAGGGCCTGCCTGGTGAAGGGAACAGCTTGGGAAGAAGTGCAGAGACAGGTGCAAGCAGGCTGTGAGGAACCTGGCAGGCCTGGTACCAAAAGTGTGTGCTGGGTGGGAAATAGGTTTGAGAAGCTGGGGGTATGGCCAGATTATGGAAGGTTTTGAATGCTGGGTGTTTGGAGGGTTTTTTAATGCTGAGTTTGTGCTTATTGTGTCTGGAAATAGGAGCTGAAGAAGGTTTGGGAGTGGAGGAGGGAACACTGGTTATATGACAGGGCAACAATAAGGCTTTGAAAATGCTTCTCATAGGCACCAGATCTAGGAAACCTAATCCTAGTCTTCAGATGAGGGCGCTGAGGCTAAGAAAGGTCAAGTGACCAGATTAAGGCCAACAGCGGGTTAGTGGGACGCCAGGATCAGCTATGGCACTTGGCTGGCTCCACAGTGGACCCATCTTCCATTGTGTGCCTTGGCCCCTGGGTACCAGGTGGGGAGAGGGGCTCCAGGAAGGTCCAGTGGGAATTCCCTGGCGGTCCAGTGGTTAGGACTCCGAGCTTCCTCTGCTGTGGGCCCGGGTTTGATCCCTGGTCGGTAACTAAGATCCCGCGGCCAAAAAAAAAAAGGAAGGTCCACTTACTTACTGGGCTTGTGACAAGTGGATTAGAGGGAGTTGAGAGCCAAAAGCAGCTGGAACCCCCAGCAATGATCTAGATGAGATTCCCTCCACCTCCTATCCCCCCCGACCTGGCTGGGGCAAGATCAGCCTACGTGACACTGCTAGGGAGCAGTGGAGAATGGATTTGAATGGAGTTCTGAGGGCTGAGGAGGATTTGGAATGGATGCGCAGGTGGAAAAGAGGGCATTTTATATCTGTTGGATATGTTGGTTGCTATTATCGTTGCTATTTGAGATGGTACTCTGAACCATACATTTAAGTTAATGCTTTAAACAGTAACATACCAGATTTAACCAAAATCCAAACAATATGACAGTACAGACAGAAAGGCAGAAACATCTGGGAGATGTTAAGTGCCTGTGAGCAGTGGTTTTTCTAAGTCAAAATCCATGGAGCTGACTTACAGGAAAACTAACCATTCGGTAGATGAAGAAACTGAGGCTCAGAAAGAATAAAAGCTGCCTACAGCCACACAGACAGTAAGTGGCAGAGCTGGTTGACCCCAGATCCATCTGGATTCAATGTGTGTCCTCTTTCCACCCCCATGATGCTGACACTGGGCCTGTTTGACATTTGGATATCAGGTATCCATCTGGTAACTTTATTTTCCAAACCCCAAATAGGGACACATGGTCAGACAAGTGTGAAGTCGCTTAGGGGGACAAGAGGCTAGAATGTTTTAAATTAGGACCATCCGGGCAAATCCAGGACATCTGGTCATCATAGATATCTAGGGGCTGCCCACACCCTTGGCACGAGGCTGGCTGTTGCCATTTAATACTCTTACCCATCCTGAACGCCCAAGGTCTATTTTTCAGTTGGAGCATATGCCACAGACAAGTGAGAGACTTTTAAAAAGATCAAACAGCTGGAGAGAGATTGCAGTGGACATTCTTTTTAGGGCAGCCTGAGAAGGGGAAAGAGCAGGGGAGGGCAGGGAAGTGGCAGAGGGTCAGAAGAATAACCCACAGCTTCCAGATCCTAGGAGGTGCCAGGCTCTGTGAGCGGAGGGCAGCCTGAGCTTGGAGGGCTCTTCACCTGTCTCAGGAATGTGGCTCCCCTCCTCTCCTCTCCCTTCCTCTTTCCCCGTCTCTTCCACTTGCTCTTTCCTCCTTTGAACGTCAACCGCTCCCTTCCTGCCTTCCTCCCACTCCTGCTGGGAGAAGAAGGATATGCAGCTGTGCCTGGCACCCCTCTGGGAGGGGGCATCGGCTTCTGGGGAGGGGAGATGGCTTTCTAGCTGACTTACTAGCAAGGGGTGTGATGGCATCAAAACCTCTTCTGCGAGGGCTTCCCTGGTGGCGCAGTGGTTGAGAGTCCGCCTGCCGATGCAGGGGACACGGGTTCATGCCCCGGTCCGGGAAGATCCCACATGCTGCAGAGCGGCTGGGCCCGTGAGCCATGGCCTCTGAGCCTGCGCGTCCAGAGCCTGTACTCCGCAACGGGAGAGGCCACGGCAGTGAGAGGCCTGCATACCGCAAACAAACAAACAAACAAACAAAACCTCTTCTGCGAAATGGGCCCAAAGGAACAGGTTATTGTAGAATTCTGTGGGGTCCTATGTGAAACTGTTCTGGAAACTGTAAAGAATTGGATACATGTGGTGCTCAGTTTTGTATTCTGTGGGTGTTGGGGTCAATGTCATGTTGATATTGTTAGGATCAAATACCAATCTTAGAAGCATTCATCTGGAGAGGCGTGTGTTTGATGTTGTGTGTCTGACTCATTAAGAAAGAAGAAGTGAGGTGGGAGGGGTGTGTGTGTTTCTGTGTGTGTGTGTGTGTGTGTGTGTGTGTGTGTTATGGCGAGAGAGAGAGAGAGAGAGAGAGAGAGAGATTTGGCATTCGCTAGAAATCACATAATCATAGAGTATTAGAGACAGGCCTCAAAGAATATATAACCTATCCTCTTCACTTTATACATGGGGACACTACAGTCCAGACAAAAAAGTTAATTTTCCAAGATCAATAGCTAGTCAGTGGTCACAGTGGACATCATCCAGGTTTCCTGGTCCAAGTATAAGTCTTCCCCTGTGAGGCCGTGTTCAGCCATATCATGCAAACGGCCCTCTTTAGGAGAACGGGGAGGCGGACAGGAGAGGAGATGTGATCTCTAGTGTCCGGCCTCACAGACTAACTGGAAAGGCCATGCCCCAAGCAGAGAACAGCTCCAAACTGTGCTGGCTAGGGTGGGAGATTCAGGGATACAGCCCAGGGGCCTATGAGAATTTAGATACAGTCACATCCATCCAGGCCAGATGGTTGGGCAGGACTTGGGGGACAGTTGGAATGATGTAGCATTGCCTTCAGTGATACTTTGGGCTCCAACTCTTGTCTAGAGGTGGTTAGTTAGGTTTTTAACCAGCACCTCTATTTTGATTCACATGTGCCTGTACTTTGCTTTCCCTGCAAAGCCCATTAAGTTACAAACTGATGGCTCCTAAAACCTCTCTGCAGAGGGTTAAATGTCTGTGACAGAGACAGAGAAGCTCACCAGTTAGTATCTACTTTGCAATCAGCCCAGTGTCTAAAGGAAGGCCACTGACTAAGTGGTTGGCAAAGCTAATTTGTCATTCCGGTGTTTTAACCTATTGTGCTTTTAAAAGCATTATTCTTCCAAAGCATTTCAAAAGTCTATCTAGCTCCTCTTGGGGAGAACCAATTAGCAAGCAGTCTTTACTTGCCAGTGCAACAAGTTCTCATTAAAGTTACTCACCTTGTTTTCTTTTTTATCTGGAAACATCATTGGGAACCTCTGGAAGACAGTGATCTCTGCCCCCTCCATTGCACCTCCCATGAATTCTTGCCCAGGGTGGGCTCTAAGGGAACTTTTGTTGGCTTGACCTGAAGATCAAAGTAGGTGGCATGTCCAAGTTTCTCCCAACCCTCTTGAACCCCAAGCCTCGAGTTGCTCACAACTCGAGTTATCACCTGTGAAGCTGTGGTTATCCTAATACCTCACGTGAATTTCCACCATAAGCAATGTCACCTGATGGCGGGCATCTTGAAGAAGATTGGGTCTTATTTGTCTTGGTATCTTTATGCTTAGCCCTGTGCCTGGTACATAGTAAGTGCTCAGTAAATGTTTATTGGGTTAAACAGAAACAAAACACACTTTTACTAGGCTACTTCTGTCCCCAAACTCAGACTATATATCATTACAGGTAAAAGAGATTTTAAAAATCATTTCCTGCTTTGGAAACTGTACTATTGGCTTCTTTTCTCAAGGTCAGCGTTTCTGATCTGATTCCTGTAGTTCCCACAAGAAATGATAACTTCCCTGTTACTTCAAAGTCCCTTTCTCTTACCTAGGCTGATTTTTTAATTTTAATTTTTTAAAGCACAGACTCATCTTTGATCTATGCAGGACAGTGTATCTGTGTTGACAAGATGTTTTTCCCCAGTTTCCTCATTTAAGCAAGCTTTAATCAGTTTTCTCCTTCCTTGTTCTAGTCCTGAAATGATTTTTTTTTTTTTTTTTTTGGACCCAGAGTTTACCACGGAAATTCACATTAGAGATTATTTCTGAGTTTTTCTGGGCTTTTCATCTTCAGATTATTAGGATAAGACCCTCCCCCTACCCCCAGCCTCTGTCCATTCTTTGGATTATAACTTTATTTAAAAACATGATCTTGGGCTGCATATTCATTCATGTGAAGATTAACTGATCCAGATGAACGTTACTGGGATGTAAATACTGGAGCTGGAAGGCAAGATCAAAACCATTCCCTGTACAGAAATGTTAATCTTTCTTTTGCAAAGGGGAAGCACAGCACTTTAACATATGAGGTGATTTCAAGCATTTTTACATTAAGTAGAATCTTGTGTCCTTTTTGCATGGTTGAGATTATTTCCAAGTAACAGGTAAAGGCCAGAGGTCCACAGAACCACCCAATCGTCCTGTTTTAATGTCAGTCCCAACAAAGATGTTTCAAGAAATCACTGTTGTGACCACAGTATCAATTAGTATTACCTACTAGTATTTCATCCACTTGAACTATGTCACCAGAGCTTGAATGAAAAAACTATGTTTCTATTTGTGTGTGTGTTTGTGTGTGTGTGTGTGTGTGATGTGGTGGTGGAGTGCTGGGTTAATGCAGAATAACAAGAGAAGAGCCTAAGCTTAATGAACAGTCAAACTATAACAGACTTTTCTTATGAAACAAACTCTCTAGATTTCTTCTTGTATATCAAGAAATCAGTAAATCCTTCCATAAAGCAAAAGTAAATATTTTTTGACTTATAAGAATGTTTGGACTTTCCCTGGGTACTTGCCACTGAGTCACTCCTATATGGAGAGCTTTGGAAAGTTTGCCTCCCGCTAACAGACACCAAATTGAGAGACTAATAGCACATAAAATAGCCTGGGGCATTCTGGGATAAAAATGGCTCCAAGCTGACCTCTTATCCAGACTTCTATACTTCTACGCCCTCCAGCTCAGCCCAATCTCTTAGACCAGGTCTCAAATAGGCTACTTCCAAAGAAGGGTATTACCAATACCAAAGGGTATTACCCTTGGGTTAAATAAATATTTTGTGTGATTCCTTTCACCTGGCCAATCAATTATTGGCTCCGATTGACTTAGAACCTTCTGGTTATTGTAACACTCTTCTGTCTCTACCCCTGAAGAAAGAATCATCTATTATCTCAACAGTACGTACACACACACACACACACAGATACTTTTACAGCATTTTGAAGCTTGGATGAGATGCCTTAACTTACATAAGCAAATTACACAAATAAAGTAAAAAAGCTCACATCTGTTTTGAGATTGACTCTGGTAGCACTCGTGTTATTGGATATTATAAAAAGGAATTCCAGTTACAGCAACTACATTTATAAAAGCACAACTGGGGTGGGTGAAATTGGACTAGTTCACTAGGTTAGATCAATATTCAATCCTGGCTACACATTCACCTGGGAAGCTTTTGGAACATACCCATGCCAGGTCCACATGTCCGACCAATTAAATCAGAATCTCTGGGGGGGTGTGGCCTGAGCATCTGTATTTTTAAAAGCTCCTCCAGAAGATTCTAATGTTCGGCTAGTGTCGAGAACCACAGTCAGGTAGAAGGAACCTGGGAATCAGGAATGCAGTGATTAATATTATGCCATGTCCAATAATAGAGTCCAAACTTTTAATTTAGGATAAATCTTCAGGTGTCAGATGCTAGATAGGACTTTAGAGAGAATGTCGCATTGTAGAGATGGGGAACTGAGGCAGGGAGTCTTGTTGGATGGCAAGATAACATAGGCAGCACTCGTTCTAGAAATCAGTACCTTCCACTGAATACCTCTGCCCCTAAAAATTATATTGGAAATTAAAAGATCAGATACACCTTTTTGTTCCTAGCCATCCATTTACTTCGAAATACTTAAAACACCGGAAATGGCTTATGGTGGTGAAAAGAGCACAGCTTTGCCACTCTCAGACCTCTGAGTGGCATGGATATAAAGGCCGCATCATTTATTAGCTATTGCTTAACCTCTCTGAAGCTGTTTTCTCACCTGTAAAATAGGCATTAAGAATAACACAAATGAGGGAATTCTCTGGTGGCACCACGGTTAAGACTCTGCACTCCCATTGCAAGGGGCCTGGGTTCAATCCCTGGTCAGGGAACTAGATCCCACATGCATGCTGCAACTAAGAGTTTGCATACCACAACTAAGGAGTCCACCAGCCACAACTAAGGAACCCACCAGCCACAACTAAGACCTGGCGCAATGAAATAAAAAAAGATAAATATTAAAAAAAGAAGATTTTTTTAAAAAAAAGAATAACACAAATGAGATAAGTCAAACATGTAGGATGTGCCATAACATACGCTCAGTAAATTAAATAGTAATTATAATTATTAACTGCATTCAAAAAAAAACTTGGGTTTTATGTAGAAATAGCTGCAGAGGGGATAAAAAGATGTCATGGTGTTTCTTTGCATGAAATATCTTAATCTTGCGAAGGTTGTTTTTGGTTTCCATTGATTGAAAACACAAATAAACCTCAACTGAAGCACTTCCTAGGAAGGAATGAATGGATTTCCAATCTGTGTTTTCTTGTTTACGGTGGAAAATATGGCATCCAAGGAAAACACAGGTGGTTAACTGTTCAGTGCCTTCTATTTTTATCATATGCAGAGAGGGCTCTAAGCATACAAATGCAAATATTTTAAGTAACAGAAAATGAAGACTAACTTCTGAAGGTTAAAAGGCTTCAGGCTTCCTGTGGCAAATTTAGGTTTCTCTCTCAGCCATTTCTTGAAAAAGAGCTCCAGATCCCATACAGACTGAATTCCAAACCAATTATCAACAACAACAAAATCTCACAATTGGCATTTTCAAAGAACCGTTTCTTTTCCTTTAGGGTCTTTTTGTTTCGTTTTGCATCCTTTTTGTTTTGCAAAAAGAATATCTACGTCGGGAGAGGCAAGCCACCTAGCAGGTTGTGTGTCTGTGAAACGAAGATGGGAACCGAGACTCGGCAGGTCCCCGGAGAAGCTGGCCGCCCCCGCGTCCCCAGCCCCCGGCCGGGCTTGTGCGGACGTGTCTCGGGCGTGACCTCTGAGCAGCTGCGCCACCGGCTCGGCCTCGCGGCGGGAGAAACCCGAGCTCCTAACAAAACAGTTCCATCTTTGGCAAGTCCTCTGGTATTTAAGGCGCTGCCGGTGGGGAGAGAGGCCGCGTGCCTGTGAGGCTCTGGGAACTCGCAGGCTTTCGCCTCCCTGGTGTTACGTTTCTGAAGGCTCTGAGCATCTGCGGTGGAGCCTGCGGTGGAGGGCCGGGCGGGGGCGGGGGCGAACCCAGCCACGGGATCTTCCTGTGGCCCGAGGGAGTCTGGTTCACCGTCTTCCCTGGGGTGGGTCTCAGGACTTGATTTTTCTTTTTCTTCTTTTCTGCAGATACTATGTGGTCAACGGGGGCTGAGAAGATTTAAACCCTTACAAGAGGAAATCTCCTTTCTAATATCATCCTCCCTCCCCCCAAGCTGATTCAAGTTGTCACTTTAGGAGCTGCCTCTACCTGCCTGAAGTACTGGAATGCAGAGTTGAAATTGACAAAAAATTAATGCATTCTTTCGGGGGAAGACGTTTTGTGGCCCCATAATAGTAGTTAACAGTTATTGAGTGCTTACTCTGCGCTAAGCACTTTAATGCAATAATTCATTCAATCCTCACAACAATCCTATGAATCCTATGAAGTAGGAATTCTTATTATACCTGTTTTATAGGCAACGAAATGGGCACAGAGAGGTTCAGTAACTTGCTCAGGGTCACAGAGCTAGTAAATGGTAGGGCTGGGATTGAAACTTAAGCTGTCTTGCTCCAGAGCCTGTGCTTGTAACTACTGTGCTCACCAGATGAAAGATGCTGTGTTCTAGCATTCCTCTTCTAGCACGCCGGATCTCAACAAGGTGGAGAAACAAGCTCTGGGAAGTTTGGAAATCAGATGTGACAAAGTCAGCCTTTCTGAAATGTCCTGACTTAGTCAGAAAGAGCTGGGGCCTGTGGGGGAGGTGTATACATCCCTCACCAGGAATTGTGTACGTTCTGTTAGTTTTGGACATGGTGGCAGTGTGTTAACACTCACCCTGCCATTCTTGGGAAGGTTTCCCTGGCGTTTCCACTTATGGGAAAGGGATAGGACAGGCAGTGACAAGAGGTGAGGATTGTAATCAGTCGGCTACAAGTATTGGTGTGAAAAAAGGAGGGGTATAAGAGCGACATGCTGCCTGGCAGCCCAGCCAGGACCTTACCTGAGAGGCAGGGGAAGGGGCTGATCTCACCTTCACTGCTCCAGGAAGTGTTCCGGGCCCTTGGAGACCCCCTCCTCTGAAGCCCGGGTCTGGCAGGCCACTTTACTGATGGACAGAAGTTGTCAAGGAGTCAGAATTTGTTTCCCCATCGAGGACATCCCCTTCCTGGTATGCACGTATAAGGAGTGGAATGAGACATTAGAGGATACTTTTGAGGAGAGGGCAGTGAAAAAGCCAAGGTTCTAGGATGGGTTGGGGGCTCATTTCTCTGCAGTGTGGAAGAGCTTAGAAGCATTGTTTCCCTCACACACACACACACACACACACACACACACAAAATACAGGAAGTTCACTTCCCACTGGTCTGAATGTCTCTCTAGATTAATCCTTACTCACAGATTCCACTATTTTTGTGGTAATGGTCTCTACGGTGCCATTTTGTACCAGTGAAAGTACGCACACATATACCTTCAGTTAGGCAGGAAAAGTCTTTCCCTATGGCCCCCTCTCTGGGTACCAGAGTGTGAGGGTCCTGGCACACAGCAGGAGTACAGAAAGTGCCACCCCCTACCCACCTTTATAGGACAGTGATTAGGGCACAGAGCAGCCATGGGTCTGTACCTGAGTCACCTGGACTGTATCTGGGTGACACCAGGCCAACCCTCATAGTAAGTATTCCTTTAGATGGGTAAACGGTGTGGTGGGACATGCATACCTTTTGTGGATTCCTTTATGGCTGTGCCACTTACTTGCTCTGTGATCTTGGGCAAGTTACTTAACTTGTCTGTGCTTTGGTTTTGTTGTCAGCAAAATGGTGCTAATACTAATAATCATCTCAGAGGGTTGTTGTGAGGATTAAAATGGGCTAATAAATGTAAGATGCCTGGTACATGGTAAGTTGCTTAATAAATATTAGCTTCTGCTTTTGCTCCTATTAAGCTATTATTATTAGGCAACTCTAGGCAGCTTACTTTACACCTCTGAATCTCATTGTTCTCATATGTAAGATGGGTGTAATACTATCTGTTTTATAGGATTGTTGTGAGAATTAGTGTTAATTATTGTTGTGAAGTGTGCAGTTTATGTGTTTGCTTTAGCCTAGTTTATGTCCCAGGCGAGGACTTTATTTTCAGATATGAGGAGGTTTCCTCTAAGAGCTTCAAAATACTGACCGTAGCCAGTGAGGGTGCTTGCACACTGCATAACCTCAGCCACATCCCCTTCCCCAGCTGTAAAATGGTATAATAACCATCCCTAGGAATCTCAAGGACCTTAGGAGGAAAAAAGTAGACAATAATATACAAAGAAGCAGTTTGAGCTCCTCTGAAGAGAAACGCACATAAATGGAAGGTGGGATTATAAGGTGGAGTAATCACTGGTTTCTCTCCCCCTCTTTTTTATTTACTTAGAAGAAAACTAGTAATTAGGAAGCATGGCCTTGTTAAAGCCATGGCCTGGGAAATTGTTCTCTTGGCACCTAATCAGGACTTGTGACACGGCAAGTTTTTGCAAAATGTGGGCAGCAGGGACCTCCCCCCAGGCCCAGTGATAGGGCTGCAGATCAAGAGGAATGTGCTGTCTGAGGGCCGTGGCCTGGGGAGGCTGACACAGAGCAGGCCAGGGGAGCCTCCCTGGTCTCCTGTTCCCTGAGGAAGTTTCCCCCCAGGTCAGCAAGGAGGCTCCACCCAGCTCAGGAGCCTTAATCCCTGGAGCCTGAAGTCACCCTTCTGTGCCTGTTTCAGCTTGCTGCTGTCCTGGATCCAAGCTTTTCCACCCTTGCGCCCTCTTGGCACCACTGGGGTGACCGCAGGGCTCTGAAAGCTCCTCCCATCTGGGCTTTTTGCTCTAATTCGATACCGAGAGGAAGAAATCTGCCTGCTCTCCTTCAGATGGGCCAGAGCAGAGTAGGTGCTTGAGGCCTCTGCTTGCCCCCTCACTGTGCCTGGCTTCCTGAAGCTGCCTCCAGCTGGGAAGACTCCCTCCTCTCCGTGAGTCCCAGTCTGCCCGTTGTTCTTCTGCATCCTGCTAAGGGACTGCCTCTGCCAGGAGGCCTCCCCCAGGCTTCCCGGGTGCCATTACCGTCTTCTTCCTCTTCTAGACTCTATTCGATATAGGGTGCTTTTTGCGTTAGTCCTGGACTTATCTCACCTTTGACTCTGAGCTGCTGGAAGGAAGGGAAAGGACCGAAATTGGAGAGGTAAAGTATACCCAGCCAGGTGCCACGGCCAGAATTATGTGCAGAATTGACTGAGTTGATTTCCCCTCACTGCACTGGCAAAGCAAGCGGACAGCTTTCTGCGAAACACTGGGATGAGCAAGTCTTTTAAAAATTATGATTGATTTTAAATATACAGAAAATATTACAGTAGGCACACATGTGTTCACCATGCAGGTTACCAGATAATAGTATTTTACCTTAAATAAATATCTTCTTTTCTTATTTTTTTTAAATAAAACTTTTAGACATGGAAGCAACCTAAGTGTCATCGACACATGAATGGATAAAGGAAATGTGGTATGTATACATACAATGGACTATTACTCAGCCATAAAAAAGAATGAAATATTGCCATTTGCAGTAACATGGATGGACCTAGAGACTGTCATACTAAGTGAAGTAAGTCAGACACAGAGAGACAAATATGATATCACTTTTATGTGGAATCTGAAAAATAGTACAAATGAACTTACAGAACAGAAACAGACTCACGGACAAAGAAAACAAACTTATAGTTACCAAATGGGAAGGGGTGGGGGAGGGATAAATTGGGAGCATAGGATTAACAGGTGCACACTACTATATATAAAATAAACAACAAGGATTTACTGTATAGCACAGGGAACTATATTCAGAATCTTGTAGTCAACTATGATGGAAAAGAATTTTAAGAAGGAATATAGATACATGCATATATATGTATAACCAAATCACTTTGCTGTACACAGAAACTAACACAATATTGTAAATCAATTATCCTTCAATTAAAAAACAAAGTCAAGGGCTTCCCTGGTGGCGCAGTGGTTGAGAGTCCGCCTGCCAGTGCAGGGGACACGGGTTTGAGCCCTGGTCTGGGAGGATCCCACATGCCGCGGAGCAGCTGAGCCCGTGCGCCACAACTACTGAGCCCGTGTTCCACAGCTGCTGAAGCCCACGCACCTGGAGCCTGTGCTCCACAGTGGGAGAGGCCACTGCAGTGAGAAGCCTGTGCAGCACAGCGAGGAGTGGCCCCCGCTCGTTGCAACTAGAGAGGGCCTGTGCACAGCAACTAAGACCCAATGCAGCCAAAAATAAATAAATAAATAAATAAATAAAACCAACAAAACAAAACAAAGTCAAAAAAGAAATGAAATTTTAGGTACAGCTAAGGCTCTCCATCTCCACTGGGGTCCCATTTTCCGCTCCCTCCTTGGGGTCGCCACTTCCCTTTCTCCTTCTATCAGGGGCCCTTTACCTGCATCCATGGATGGGATTTAGGAGATTGGTAAATTGCTGAATTGTATGTGAAATTGTATATGCACATCTTTTTCACACACATCACAGCTATTCAGGAAATCCTCTGGACTCAGTCTTGTGGTCTCCACTGCTACCACTGGTGCACAAGCACCATTATCTGTACTGGGACCAAGTGGTCCCTACGACAGTCACTGACATTGTAGAGTCTCAGCCGAATCCTGTTACCCCTTTGCTCAAATCACACTAATGGCTCCTGATTTAACTCAGAGTGAAAACCACAGTACTTGCAGCCCACAAGGCCCTATGTGATATACGTCCCCCCAGCCCCCTGCCTTTCTGACCTTGTCTCCCACCAAGGCTGCCTCCCTCTCCCTCTCTCCAGTCCAGCCACACTGCTCTTCTCACTTTTCCTCAGGCACACCAGCGTGGCCGTGCCCGGGGGCTGATCCCTCTGGCTACTACACTCTTTCTCCAGGTACCCACATGGTGAAACCTCTCACGTTCTCCCGTTCTTTGCTAACATTTCACTTCTCAATGAGGACAGCCTGGCATAAGCTTTTTAAAAATATAACAACAGTGGTTAAGAATCCACCTGCCAATGCAGAGGACACGGGTTCGAGCCCCAGTCCGGGAAGATCCCACGTGCCGTGGAGCAACTAAGCCCGTGCACCACAATTACTGAGCCTGCGGTCTAGAGCCCGCAAGCCACAACTACTGAGCCCGCGCGCCAGAACTACTGAAGCCCGTGCGCCACAACTACTGAAGCCCGCGAGCCTAGAGCCAGTGCTCCGCAACAAGAGAAGCCACCGCGATGAGAAGCCCACGCACTGCAATGAAGAGTAGCCCCTGCTCACCGCAACTAGAGAAAGCCCACACAGCAACGAAGACCCAATGCAGCCAAAATTTTTTTAAACAATTAAAAAAAAACTGCATTCCCACCAATCTCTCTCTTACTCTGCTTGAATTTTTCTTTTTCCATAGCACCTAATTTCTAGCAAATTGCATGTTTGCTTATTTATTACATGTATTATTTCTTGCCTGTCTCTTCTTGCTAGAATGTAAGCTCCATGAGAGTAGGAATTTTTGTCTATTTTTTTTTTCACTTATGTTTCTTTGGTCCCTGCAATAGTAAGTACCCGGCACATAGGTGCTCCATAAATATTTGTTGAATGATTAAATAAATAACTGAAAATGAGCATTTCTTGCTGGAAAGTCCAGAATTTTTCAACAGATTTTCAAAAGTGTCTGTGACACAAAAAAGGATAGGAACCATTGACAGAGTAAATCATCAAAAAGTTTGCTGGAAATCTTTTGCTTGCCAGGTAGCCTAATGAAGCAGAAGGTCATGAGAGGTTTTTCTCTTTCTCCAGCTTGTGTTTCCCTGGAGAGCTACTGCTAGCAGCTGCTGGGAACTCCTTCCCCAGGACTGGCAGTGAGGCTCCCTGGATCCAGCCCTGGCCTGACTGAGGTAGGGAGCCAGTGGGGCACTAATGGAGAGTGTGGGCAGGAAATCTGGCAGTGGGCCAGCTCCAGAAAAGCTGTAATTTTCTTTACTCCTGTGTCTGGGGGCAGAGGCCAAATGTAGCCACAGCCTCCTGAGCTTCCTTTGGGGAACTAGGCAAGATGCCCAGACCAACAGGAGTTGCTTCCTGCCTTCCAGGCTCCAAGCCTAGGCAAGCAACTAGACCAGGAAATCTCATAGGAGCCCCAACCAGGGAGATGAGACATTGGCATGTGATGCAGAGAAAGATAATAGGGGAGTGGGGGGAACCTGGAAAGCAAAAAGGTACCAAAGGCCATCTGGAGGTGATAGTGGGAGTGAATTGGAGGTGAGTCAGCCAGCTCTCAGGCAAGTTAAAAGACAAGTGGGTAATTGTGGGTGCAGTCGGCAGGTCACACACAGAAAATGAGGAACAAGTGGTTAATTGGGCCCACAAGCCCAGGATCCCGCCTGTAATTAGCAAATTGCAGGGCTTTGATATTTGCTTTGGTAACAACTTGTATAGTCAACTGCAGGGAGGAAAACTGTTCCCCCAGCCTGGGTAGGTGACCCCCTGTCTGTGCTCTCTGAACTGTTTTCTCACAAACACTTGCAGGCAGCGTAGACATGAATATACCCCCAGCATTGCGAGGGAGGGGGTTTACACCATTCTGCAGGCTGACAGCAGCCTGTGACACTTTCTTTTTTCCCCTTTACCTACCTCTTGCTTAAATTTTTGTCAGCTTAGGGCTGAGGCTGAGGTCTGGCTCCCTGGTATGTGTTCCCACCGTTCACACACTGATTCCTAAGTTCCCTGAAGCCACAGCCTCTAATGCGGAGCTCCTTTAACCAGAGATATGACCTAGGAATGGCCTTGGGGAATCCCCATGCAAGTGCCATAGTAGGGGAGGGGAAAGACAAGGAATTCTCTTGCACTGTTGTTGAAATTTTGTCCATGAGGGTGGCCTATGCTGTCCCTGATCAGAGATGGCCCTCCTAGACTTCAGATCTGTGTTTACCTCTGCAAGTTTCTGTGAAGTTCTAACTAAAGTGAAGAACAGAAGTATAGGAAAATTGCATTGGGACCGTTGTGGCAAAACTTTATCAGTTGCCGCAGAGGCAGAGAGACTGGTGAGCACAGGTGATGGAGCACTATGAGAAAGTATCAGGAGACCTGGGTTTGAATTTGGACTCTCTACTGACTCTTTGTTGGATCTTGTCCAGTTACTTAAATACTTATATATCATCTCTGTCATTTATTGGCCAGTTTTTATCGACTGATTCTCCCCTTGGTTATGGGTGAACACTTTCCTGCTTCTTTATATGTCCAGTGATTTTTTATTAGATGGTAGACATTGCAAAGCTACATGGTTAAGTATTTGGACTTCGCTGCCTTCTTTTAAAGAGTGTTAGACTTTGTTTTGGCTGGAAGTTAATTTACTCATGAAATAGTTTGATCCCTTTGAGTCCTGTCCTTGAGCTTTGCTATGCAGGGTCCAGAGTGACCTTCACTCCAGGAATAGTTCAGCCACTTTACTCACGTGTGCCTCCTCTGACCTCTCCATCGATTGCCCCAGGGGATCACCAAGGACTCTCCACTTAGGTGGGTGCACAACCATTTCCGCATTTGTGAGAACTCTGGGTGGTTCAACTTAGTACTCTCTGGTCATTTCTTTTGCCTGGTCTTGTGGAGTTTCATTTTATACACATATGTACTAATTCTCAACAGACTCAAGAGGATATCTCAGCAGACTTATGGTGTTCTTTTTCTGTGTATCTCCCCTCTGTTCTGGAACTGTGATCCTCAACTGCTAGCCACCTCAGCTTCCCCAGTCTCTGGTCTCTGTCTCCTCTGCTTAGCAAAGCTTCCAGACTGTGCTTGTGATTTCCAGATGGGAATTGCCTCCAAGCATAAGCAGGGTTATTTTAAGGTTCACCTAATTGATCCCTTCTCTCAGGGATCACAGTTTTGCACTGCCCATTTCTCAATGTCTTAAAGCAGTTGTAATTCTATCAAGCCTAGAGGTTGATGTCTTCTTGAGTTAATAAAACATCAGTTTCCCCAAGTGTAATAACATAGCATAATAATATTTTCTTCAAAATTTAGTTATAATAACTGAAATACATAATGATCGGAAATAATACAAAATGATGTAATAAGCAACAAAACATAAAATAAGAACAGTTAATAAACACTAGTTCTAGTTTTACTTTCCGTTGACACCAGTAGTATGAACGGATTTAGCATTTTCATGAAACTGTAGAATTTTAGAGCTGCAAGAGATTTACTTCTGAGACAATGAGTTGGTCCAAATGCCTCATTTTACAGATGAACAGACTGAGGCTTTGTGAGTGGGAAGTGATTTTCCCAAGACCTCATGGCCAGTGAGCAGAAGAATGAGACTGGCACTCAGGTGTCTTGGCTTCCAGTCTGTGAGGTATCCATTCATCCAGCTCACATTTAGTGAATATTTACTAAGTTCAGAACACTAAACTAACTGCCATATTGCCTCTGTATCATGTTCTGGTTTGCAGAAATGTTTAAAAATTGATTTTGGAATATTATAGTAGGTTCAATACGTCAGCATATACTTTGGGGCTTCTCAGGAGTGAATCTGACTGGTATTAATTGGAGCAGTCTCTGTTGTCTAAAGTGCAGAAATGCGAAATGCTTCTCTTATTCAGCTCCCATGGGATATTCCATTATAGTGCTTCAGACATGTGAACACAACAGGTAAGTACTGTGGTTTTATGGCTCTTTCAGTCACGGTTATAGGGAAACTAAGTATTTACTCTGCATGCCGCCGTGCCAGGGAGTCAATGCAAAGATGGATAATAAAACTTTAAGGAAGGTGATCAGGAAGTTGCAAAATGTAAAAAGAGCTGTGTATAAGGTGTCACGAGGCCTGGGTTCTAGGCCTAGTTTGTTACTTCTCTTCTCTGGGCCTAGATTTTCCTGACAGTAAAATGAGTGCAATAGACTGGATGACCTACCACATCCCCTCCAGCTTGGAGATCTTTACATCTGGAACTCTACATCGAGCTATCCCTACTGCGATGCATGGTGCAGCTGGGGAGTGGCGGTGGGTGGGAGCTGTGTGTGGAAGATGCGGGAAGGCATTCTAAACCCAAGGGGCAACACAAACCAAGGAGACAAAGCAGGGATATGGCTAACTTGGAATTTGTGATCTGATGCACGCTGGAACGTAGAGAAGAACGTGAAGACCCTTGAGGAAGCTTCCCTGCACCTGCATCCCCAGAGGTTTTGTGACCCCCTATTAAGAAGCTCTGCATTAAAAGTTAAAAACTGTCACTTGAGTTGTCCATTTAGCATGAGAAATTACAAACACAAGTGCAAATAATACAAAGATTAAAATAGTGAGGCAGGATTGAGCAGAAGATATATATATATATATATACTTCCCCCTTTAGATTACCACTGAAACAAAGACAGAAAATTTCGAAATATTATATAGAACTCCACTCTCCTCCCAGAACAATGCTCAGAGTTTTATAGACTCTGGTGTGCAAAACAGTGGTGAAAGGGGATAATGGTAGATGAGATGGGAAATGTTGATCAGGAGGAGACCATAGAAAGCCTTGAACATCAGGCTTAAGACTTAGTAATTTGTTCTGTAAGTTGTGGGGAATGATTGAAATTTTATGGGCAAAGGCTTATATGATCAGGTCTGTGTTTCAGCTTTCTGATTATAGTGTGGAGGATGGACTGGAGGGGGTTGAGACAGAAGGACTGGCCAGGAGGCGGGCACAATAGCCCAGGTGACAAAGGATGAAGGACAAAAGAATGAGGACCCTGACACAGAGTAAGAACAGTGTTCATGGAGGAACACTGAGGATGAAGCACACCTGGAGCCTGTCTGCTGACCGAGGTGGAGGTGAGGGAGGAGCCCACATTGCTTTCAAGTATTCCAGCCCGTGGGATGGAGTGAGTGAGTGGTGATGTAGAGTCACCTCAGAGCCTGAGCAACAGTAGAAAGGGGCTTGGGAAAAAGACAAATCTGGGTGTTTAGTTGATTCATTCTGAGTTTCTCCCATGGTAAAATAAGGATGAGTGCACCTATTCCTTGGAGTTTTTGTAAGGACTGATGGATTAATATATATGAAAGTACCTGGGATATGTAAGTCCATCCATCCATCTATTGATTAAATCTGTGTAAATATGGAGGGAAATAATTAGTTCAATTAGGACCATATCAAACATTTCAAATTCACTTTGAGTAAAGAGATCATGGCTGAGAAGGTCTCTGTAGGTTTGGACCATTCTACTCCCAGACACTAGGCTGGGCCACAGTTCAATGCCAGGAAGTTGTTTTTGGTAACAACAGGTTTCTTTCTTTCCCTTCCTTTCATAACCAACCTCCTACTGCAGTCTATTTCTAGGTCTCTAATTCTAATGTAGTAAACGACAAAAGAAAGAAAAGAAAAAAGAAGAACACAAACATCAAATTGATCAGTGTATTTTCTTGGTGGCCTCCTCTGGGGACACACCTGTGCCAGGCACCCATCCACAGGTGTGTAAGAAACTGTTACTTGGACTCTTCGTGATTAGACAGTAACATCAGGATTGAAGAGCACAGGGTGGCTTCACCTTGGGAGATGCAGACACCTTGGAAGGTGACAGTGCCCCGTGGAGCCTAAGGTCAGCTGCAGATCTTCTATGTGATGAGCAACACCAGGCACTATTTCTTAGGCTCCTGATACTTGCTCAATTTGCACACTGCTCAGATCAGCCAAACCCTCCTACAGTGGCCTCCTCCCTTTTTCTCAGTTCCCAGGGACCAGGGTCCTGAGCAGGTGAGAGCCTTTACTCTGCCCTTTAGTTGTGACTGCAGTGCTGTGTTCCAGCCACGCAAAGCAGAAGCAGGGAGCTCTGTCAGGAGAGCAGGGATTTTAGCCCTGCCAGATCCCTCCTTTCCCAGTTCCTTCCCGGCCCTAGGTCACAAATCCCCTGGCAAAGCAGCTACAGCTACAGTCTCAGATTTAGAGAAAGCCTGCAGGTTCTGACTCCCCTTTTTGGCTTCCAACCCAAACTGGATGTTGTACTTTTTTTTTTTTTTTTTGCGGTACGCAGGCCTCTCGCTGTTGTGGCCTCTCCCGTTGCGGAGCACAGGCTCCGAACGCTCAGGCTCAGCGGCCATGGCTCACGGGCCCAGCCGTTCCGCGGCATGTGAGATCTTCCTGGACCAGGGCACGAACCTGTGTCCCCTGCATCGGCAGGCGGACTCCCAACCACTGCGCCACCAGGGAAGCCCTGGATGTTGTACTTTTACACACCCAACCATTGAGGGATTGGGTCCAAGTCCTTTTCCTTTGAATCCGGGTATACTTGTGATTGCTTAGACAAGTAGTATGGCAGAAGTGACCCTTTGTGACTTCAAAGCTAGGTCATCAAAAGCCACATAGCTTCCACCTAGTTCACTGGAGACTTAGCTCTCTGATCAACGGTCCCTGCTGAGCCCAGCCTTGCAGCCATGTCCACCCATGAGCCTGACATGTACGTGAAGCCATCACAGACCCTTCAGACCAGCCCATCTGCCAGCTGAGTACCTCTGAGAACCATAGTTGGTGCCACGTGGAACAGAATTGCTCAGCCAAGCCTGGCCTGAATTCCTGACTCACAAAAACTATGAGATATAATAAAATGGTTGTTTTAATCTACCAGATTTGGGGATGGTTTGATATGCAGCAATAGATGACTAAAACACTAGACATAAATAGAAGAAACTTTGCTGATGGCTTTTGATAAATTTAGGCTGATTTCATGTGATTTGCCCCGTCCATCTGCTCCTGACCATGATAATTCCATTTTGCTTAAAACTTGGATCAAATTACCTCTTAATGGAGCCAAAACTTCACCTGGGTTCACGGACAGCTCCCTGAGCCACAGCAAAGGTTTCAAGCTCTCCAACTCTGGTGTGGTTGTCAGTAAACATCCACTCCGCTCATTCAAACACAGCCCTGCATGATGCCTTCATCCAAAAGCTTTGCAGAAATTGCCACATATTGGAAGTGTGGCGGCACAAGCCATTTTCTGTGGAACCAGAGGAACAACGTGGGGACAACTTTTTCTCAGTATCTTCACAACTTTTTCGCAGCATCTTCACATACAGAAAGGGTATCTTCCCATTTCTTGGCTTTTACCTGCCTTCAGATACAGAGTACAGGATTCCCACAGGGCGATTTTTCTCCCCAGTTACCATCATTCCTGTCCTTACAGCCCAGAGACCTCTTTTTCAGCCTTGATTTGAGGAAAGTTCCCAGTTTCCTGAGTGAGGTGAGTGTGAGTAGGGGTGGGCTGTGTCCCTGTGGTCAAGTGACATGCTTATGTGTGCCCTTCTTGAAGTATGCCAACAGGACAGGTGTGGACTTTGAGTCAGCAGGATGTGGGTTCAGACCTGAGCTCTACCACATGCAAGCTATGTGACCTTAGACAAGTTACTTAATCTCTTTCACTCTTAGTTTTCTCATTAGTCGAAAGGATAGTTTTCACCAGTTTCACGGGAAATACGAGACTGTCTTAGTTTGGGTTTGGCCAGAAGCAGATCCTGAGACAAGGACGTGAGTGCAAATGGTGTATTTAAAAGGTGGAGGGAGCACAGGCAGAGGTGTGGGCAGTGGTGTAGGGAAAGGAAGGAAACCAGTTAGGGGTTCATAAGCAAGCCAGTTACCACTGTGGGCAGCTGCAGCTTGATCCCAACAGAGGCATTCTTGAAAAAGGGTAAAACACATGCCCTGAAAATTATTCTCCCCATGGGGTGAGGGAGCTGGGGTATTTAAACACTGACCCCTCCCAGTCTATTGGCTGAAGGCTCTTCCCCAGAGGGGGTTAATTTCCCAGAGAGAGAGCTAATGTCGTAGCTCAGCTGGACTGCTCCCTTCTGGAAAAAGCCCTCAGACCCAGAGACACCGATCCTGGAAGCTGGATGTTTTCTGGAGCATACTGAAAGGATGAGGTTGGAGGGTCACAGGTGGTGCTGTAATAGCATTGGTTTAGAGAGGGCATCTCCCATAGTACCCAGCTTAGCAAGAAATATACGGTAGATGCTAAGTAGTAAACACTAGTCAGACATCAGGGGTAAACCACCTTGGTTGATAATGGGAAGGGCTTGTACAGGTCTGGTGGGGTAACATGTACAAGTGAGTTAATGTATATAAAGCACTGTACTAATGCCAGGGACAATTCATTATCCAGTTGATTGTTCCTTTTTTATTTGTGGTAGCCTCGATCATGAGGTTAAAGACAGCAATAATACTTGGAGGAGACAATGACTCTCAAAGTAAAGAAGAAAGAATATATTCTGGGAAAACAGTTTTCTAGTTCCCTTTTACTTTCCCCAATTATTGGGAAACAAACAAATGCCCTGTTACCCTCCTCTTGTTTTGTGTGACACAATATTTAGACATTGGCGTTGGCTGTGCAGTGTGTAGGTTATGGGAACAATGGATAATTTACTGCAGGCACTCTGTAATGATTTTTATGATTAGTTCTCATGATAAGTCTATGAAGGAGATTTTATATCCATTTTATAGATGAGGAAATTAAAATACAGAGAGATTTAGGCAACCTGCCCCAGGGCACACAGTTATTACGTGGCAGAGCCAGGATTTAACCAGCTTGTCAGGACCTCCCTGGTGGCGCATTGGATAAGACTCCATGCTCCCAACGCAGGGGGCCTGGGTTCTATCCCTGGTCAGGGAATTAGATTCCACATGCATGCCACAGCTAGGAGTTTGTGTGCCGCAACTAAGGAGCCCTGGAGCCACAGCTAAGGAGCCCTGGAGCTGCAACTAAGGAGCCCACGTGCTGCAGCTAAGACCCAGCACAACCAAATAAATAAATAAATATTTGAAAAAACCCCCCAAAACCCAGCATGTCTGCTCCAGTGGCCATAATAACAAATGCACATACCACTTTGTTCTAAATTAACTGTGGAGAAGCAGAGTGTTTGTGTCCTGAATCATTTTCCCTCCAGAACCAGGGTTCAGTAACGCAAATTCTTGTATATGGTCATTTGGAAATTGGTACTGATGAATCTAATATTCCTTTCTGCATGCTTTCTCCTCTATTGTTAATACACCCATTGTGATCAGAAGTTCACCAACGAGCTTAGCGGGACAGAGCGTGATTGCCCGGTGTCATATTTGCTCTGAAGAGCCTGATTCTTGGGGAACAGAGGATGTAGGTGAGTGAGTCAGAAGGCGTGGGTTCCTCCACAGCTGGAGACACCCTGAGGGGGTGATGAGATGGCCTGAGCTCATGGTGAGGTGACCAGCTGTCCCAGTGTGCCTGGGCCTGAGGGACTCCATGGGCACTTTAGTGCTAAAACCTGGGAAAATCGAGATGATGGGTCATCCTAACTCACGTGCCAAAGTATTAAATAAGGAATTTGTTTTTAACCAGAAAACAAGAAAGAAGAGCTCTATAGATTTTCAAGGTGCTAAGAGGAAAGCTTCTAGATGTATCTCAAAAGTCAAGTTTCTGAGACTTAATAAGAAAGTTGCAGTGGAAGGGAATTTGAGCCAGAAGACCTGGAGTTCCATTAAGGAACTTTATACTGTGTGACTTAGTTTTAGTCACAGGGGCTGTGGCTGCCATCAAAAGACATAATGGAATTGAAAAGTTACTTATTTGCAGACGCTCACCACAGTCCTATAGGATGACTAAGGGCTGCCACGAACAATCATTGTGGAATACAGTAAGGTCAGGTCATCTTGATGAATAAGTGGGAGGTCAGCCCCGTGGGGAAATACGACATCTCCACACACAACTCTGAGACTGTGTAGACAGAGTCATAGGATCTTTTCAACTGATAGACCAACCACAGTTCAGCTGGTACCTGAGAATGTATCAATCCCTTCCAAGGTCTCTAAGATTCAAGATGCCTGGAAAGTGTATATTGATGAGAATGAAACATGCAAGTCATTAGAACTCTTAGATCCCAAGAATCTGTAACAATCTGCTCATCTCTCTTCTGCCCTCCTCTAACATTGTTCCTGTAACCTGGATCAGTGGCCAGGAAACCTGGACTCTGATGTCACCTGCAGCCCCTGTCTGTCCTCGCAAGGCACAGTGGTCCTATTTATTACTTAAGTATCGTGCATCAGCTGTGCTTCCTTACTTGTGCTAACCCCTGCTGTGGTCTCGGCTGTAGTCAAGACTTGGCTCTTTTTTGATCCACCTCCTAGAGTAATGGAAATAAAGACAAAAATAAACAAATGGGACCTAATGAAACTTAAAAGCTTTTGCAAAGCAAAGGAAACTACAAACAAGACAAAAAGACAACCCTCAGAATGGGAAAAAATATTTGCCAACGAATCAAAGGACAAAGGATTAATCTCCAAAACATATAAACAGCTCATGCAACTCAATATTAAAAAAACAAACAACCCAATCAAAAAATGGGCAGAAGACCTAAATAGACATTTCTCCAAAGAAGCTATACAGATGGCCAAGAAACACATGAAAAGCTGCTCCACATCACTAATTATTAGAGAAATGCAAATCAAAACTACAATGAGGTATCACCTCACACCAGTTAGAATGGGCACTATCAGAAAATCTACAAACAACAAATCCTGGAGAAGGTGTGGAGAAAAGGGAAGCCTCTTGCATGCACTGTTGGTGGGAATGTAAATTGATACAGCCACTATGGAGAACAGTATGGAGGTGCCTTAAAAAACTAAAAAAAGAACTATCATATGACCCAGCAATCCCACTACTGGGCATATACTCAGAGAAAACCATAATTCAAAAAGACACATGCACCCCAATGTTCATTGCAGCACTGTTTACAATAGCCAGGTCATGGAAGCAACCTAAATGCCCATCAACAGACGAATGGATAAAGAAGTGTGGCACATATATACAATGGAATATTACTCAGCCATAAAAAGGAATGAAATTGGGTCATTTGTAGAGACGTGGATGGAACTAGAGACTGTCATACAGAGTGAAGTAAGTCAGAAAGAGAAAAACTAATATCGTATACTAACGCATATATGTGGAACCTAGAAAAATGGTACCGATGAACCGGTTTGCAGGGCAGAAATAGAGACACAAATGTAGAGAACAAACGTATGGACACCAAGGGGGGAAAGCCGCGGGGGCTGGTGGTGGGATGAATTGGGAGATTGGGATTGACATGTATACACTGATGTGTATAAAATTGATGACTAATAAGAACCTGCTGTATAAAAAAATAAATAAAATAAAATTCAAAAATTCAAAAAAAAAAAAAAAAGACTTGGCTCTGGACCCAGCCCCTCTCATCTGCCTTTTCCATGGATGTGGAGCCGTGGAAGGTGGGATCACATGACTTGGGCTTTACTGGATGTGTGTGTACCTGCGTCTCCTCTGTTGGGGATCCAGGGATTGGCTGCTGAAGGACATAGAGAAGGTTTGATGACTCTTTGGCAGCAAATAGTGGGGCCCCCAGGGTAGTGACTCTTAAACGTCAGCATGCAGGATGTTTAAACCTGATGTGCATGCTGAAATCTGATTTCCCGGCCCTATCCACCCAGAGTTCTGATCCAGTATGTCACAAGAATGTGGGTTTTGAAATAAGCTGCTGGTTTGCTTCTGATACGTGTGCTCTGCGAGTTATACTTTAGAGAACGATTGCTGAGAATTGGGGTGCTTCAGTTAAAGAGATATTCAAGCTAAGTTAGATATGTTACCATGAACTTTTAGAGACCAAGAATGTGATAGTTAAAAAATAATTTAGTCTTTGGTGCTTTGCCTCCGGTGCTATTGCAGCCTGAGATAGTCATTATTTAGGAGTGAAAAAAGTTTTGGAGTGTATTTCATTTTCTGATGGTTTGGATGCTGGTGAAATGGAAAATTGACCCAAGGTCTTGGACACCTTCGTGACTATTATCTCTTCTGTCCTCCCGACGTTCAGGAAAGTGAAATGCAGAGATTACTGTATCCATTTTATAGATGAACTCGGCCAAGTTCCTTGGCTTAAACCGCCCCCCCCATAACTGTGCATTATTTTACTGTTTCAAAGCATTTGTACATGTATTCCCTTACTTGAGCCTCACAGGAAAGTGTGTGCAGATAACACCATTGTCTCTGTCCTGAAGGGGAGGGAATTTAGGCTCCAAGAAGTTACCGGACCTGCTCAAGGTCACAGGGTGAATAAGTGATGACACCGGGACTGACTGGCTGCTGTGGCTCCTGACATCACACTCTTTTCAAAGCGTCCACTCGCCTCTCTAGCGAAGACAGCAGCACACCTGAGACTGGAACCTAGACACCCTGATTGTTGGGGAAGCAAGCTGTTTTTCCAGGCCCGTGGACACTTCTCCTGAGATTTTAGATCCACTGTGACAGTTTGCTAGGTCCACCCTCACATCACTTCCCAAGCAGGGAAAAATGAAAAGGAACCAGCTCCTGATGGCTCCCCTCAGACTTCCTGGATAAAACCAGGATAGACGGCAACTTAATTTAAAAGCAATGGAGGAAAAAATAGGAGATAAAAGTGACAAATGCACATGGATGTGTTGCTACAGTCGTGACCGCCCTGGCTGCGTACTTGCCTCCTGTCACAGATCTTTCTGTGTCTGGCACCTTCGTCTCCCCCACTCTGGGGCCCCCAGGGAGGCGGGGTGGTGAGCAGGGACAGTTGTTGGGATTTATGGGGCCGCTGCAGCCCCTCTTCCCCTCCCCCGCATGGTCGGGAGGGGAAGAAGGATCCATTTCCTCCTGGGTAAACATTTTCACAGGAAGCATTTATCAGATGTCAGCAGGGGCAGCGCGGGGGTCTGGGATCAGTCAGGCAGGGTCTGCTTCTCTCCTGCTCTCCCGGGTGAAGGCTGCAGGGTTTCTCCTGCCCATTCACACCCTCTCTGTCTTGCGTCCCACCTTCTCTGAACCAGCTGAGCTGCAGGGGAGGAGAACAGATCCTAGGACACCCCAAGTCCACTCCACCCTTTTTAATAAACAGGGTTTTTGTCAGCCTGAGCCCTGTAATGAAGCTGATTGCCTAGATCCTTCCAGAAGAAATGCTGATAAGGAAATGTCTGGAAAAAGACTCAAGCAAATAAAGCTCCATTACTCCTCAGGTGCTGGCCTTGGACTCTGAAACCGTCTCCCTTCCTCCGAGGCAGGGACCAGTGACTTGTACTTGACTCTTCTGGTTGGGGAAGGTTGGCCAAGAAGGACCTCTGATTCAGGGCTCTCTCCTGGATTTTTAGATTCCGGCCCCTCTACCAATGCAGAGGGAAGAAGCCTTCCCTCACCATGCCTGCTTTTCCCTCACGGTGCATACAACCTGTCCTCTTCTCTTTTATGAGAAGCAGTATGTAGTAAAGAGTTGAATCTCAACTCTGCTGCCTATTAACTGTATGACCTTAGGCAAGTGACTGTACCTTCCACGGCCCGGTTTCCTCATCAATCATTTCTTTTTGTAAATTAACTGAGCACCGTCTCTGTCCTAGGCACTGGGCGAGGTGTTGGATAAAAGTTACCCCCTTACAGGTTTTTGTGAGGATTAAATGAGACAGTTCAGTGAAACACTTAGCAAATCATAGACTAAGTACTCAATAACGGTGAGCAAATACAGTTATTCTCACTGTTATTATTTCCACGTCTGTCTTTGGGGAATTTGAAAGGTCACTGGTAGCTTTCCAGGCCTCTGACCCTCATGCCATCATGTAGAATCCTCTTGCCCTTTTCACTGGATCAAGGCTGCTGTCTTCCCAGATTTCTCTGTGGAACCACAACCCAGTCATTCACTCACTCTGTATTTTTTTATTTTTCTTTTTTGCGGTACGCGGGCCTCTCACTGTTGTGGCCTCTCCCATTGCGGAGCACAGGCTCCGGACGCACAGGCTCAGTGGCCATGGCTCACGGGCCCAGCCGCTCCACGGCATGCGGGATCCCCCGGGACCGGGGCAGGAACCTGTGTCCCCTGCATCGGCAGGTGGACTCCCAACCACCGCGTCACCAGGGAAGCCCTCACTCGGTATTTTAATCATTCAACGAAAATGCACAGAGTGTGTCCTTTGTGTGGCAAAGAGGAATAAGAAAGGCACCGGCCAACAGGCACGGGGCTGGGGGCAGCAGAATACATCACCAACTGTAGCTAAGTCAAAGACACAGGTGAGACTCTAGAAGAGCCAGTAAGTAGTGCTCCTTCTGGGGAAGAAGTGGTTATTTCCACCTGGGGATCTGAAGGAAGGCTTCATGGAGGAGGTGCCATCTGGGCCGTGCTTTGAAGGAGGAGGACGGTTGGTGGGTCCTGTGGAGGTGGGAACATGCATGAGCTGTGAGACCTGTTGCCAGGCAAAGGAAACCACTTCAGCCGGAGGAGATGAAGCGTTTGGTCTCTGGGCTGTCACTTAATTGTGCAGACATTTTAAAGCTTGCATTAGATTACCAATAATACTTGTGGGTCATTTTCCACATACATAATGTTGTTTGAATTTCACAAAAAATTGAGTCAGAGAGGGAATTATTATGCCCACTTTCCAGATGAGGAAACTGTGACTCAGAGAGGTCAAGGGATTTGACCGTATCCGTGAAGGTGGCCAGTGGGAATGTGGTCATTGAACTCGTGTCTCTTGGCTCCAAGTCCAGAGCACTTTCTGTGGCATAAAGCTGCTCCTCCCTCCTCCCACCCCCTCCCACCTCACTCAGGCTGGTAAAGCTGGTCTTTGGAGCCAGAGGAGCTTTGAGCTGGTCCCTTGGCCTCCTTTGTGCTGCATCAGCACTTGCCAGGACTCTGCCATAGCATCCTTAGAGGTCTTCCTTCCATCAGATGGCCTCCAATCCATCTTCTATAATCATCTTTTATGCAGAGTAACCTTTCTAAAGCCGAGATCTGACCATGCTATGCCCTTGCTTGAAGGACCAACCCAAACTCCTTCACCTGTTCTTCCAGGCCCTTCAGGATCCATCCTGCCCTTTTGGCCTCCCCAGCCCCCTTCCTTGCTGGCCTCCCTTGAGCTTCCTGTGTGTGACATGCTGAATTTCTTTCAGTTTCCCAAATACTCCAAGCTGTCCCCTCATAGTTTTGTGCCTACGTGGGCCCTGGAGCCAAACTTCCTGGTTTTCATATTCAGGCCCACCACTTAAATAGCTGTGAGATTGAGAACAAGTGCTTCAGTGGCACTGTGCCTCAGTTTCCTTATCTGTAAAATAAGGATAATAATAGGACCCATCTTGTGAGGATGTTGTGCAGACTCATTTTCATAGACATATAAGGATTAGCCCAAGGCTCGGTACATAGTGGGTGCTTAATAGATATTGTTGTGGCTGTTCGCAGTGCAGGAAAACTTTCCTTGGCTGGTGAGTTTCCTCTGCTGGGCTGGTTCTCTCAGGCTCCTTCTCCTGTTGCCCCCTCCGGGAAGTCTTCCCGAACTGCCCAAGGTGAGTGCCTCTCACCCGCTCTCCTGTGCTCACAGGCCCCTGCACGCGTCTTTCCTGTGCTCCTCTGGCTGTAACTGCCAGCCTGAGTTAGCCTCCTCACCACACTTAGAGCTCCTTGAGGGCAGGGTCTCATCTTTGAGAGCTGGGGTCACGTCTGAGTTACTGTGGTGCTTGTCATGCCCAGCATGGCCGTGACACAAGGGAAGTTCTCATACCGTCTGCGGAGGGAGTGATTGGCGTGCAGGGCTGGCACTGGGGGCTTTGTTGGTGGCATAGTCACTGATGTGTTGAGTGACTGACCACAGACACCTCTCTACAGCTTTGTTTCCCCAGAAATGGAATGGATGACTGGCCTTCCTGGTCTGACAGGTGTCCCAAAGACCACAGTGCCTTCAGGACCACACCAGTACCACCCTGGAGAGTATGACAAGCTTTGGAAAGGAAACAGTTAATGTCCCATCACAAAACGTTAGCCTGGGGCTTCCCTGGTGGCGCAGTGGTTGAGAGTCCGCCTGCCTGATGCAGGGGACACGGGTTCGTGCCCCAGTCCGGGAAGATCCCACATGCCGCGGAGCGGCTGGGCCCGTGAGCCATGGCCGCTGAGCCTGCGCGTCCAGAGCCTGTGCTCCGCAATGGGAGAGGCCACAGCGGTGAGAGGCCCACGTACCGCAAAAAAAAAAAAAAAAAAAAAAAAAAAAGCTAGCCTGTTAGAGCGGATTTACTGGGAGGTCATAAAGCTCATGACAGGGCCCCGCATTGCCCAGCCGCCTTCCAAGGCCCTGTGCTCCACGTTATTCTTGGCACTTCAGATTCTTTTTCTTAAAGATGACCCCCCCCCAAACTGTACCAGTTTCAGGACCCCCAAATCCCAGTGGCCCTAAAGCTCATCCTTCCCCGGAGAGTCTCCTCATCTTCTGTGCATCTGGGACTCTGAGTCAGGGAGGAGGACCAGGACCCAGGCCCCTGTCATACTCTGCCCTCTCCTGGCTTCCCCACACTCACCTGGACCTGAAGAGCAGCTCTGGCCAACATCCATGCAGAACCCCTCCCGTCGCCCACACCCACGGCTCCCTCCTCCCACAAGGTTTCTCAGGTCCTCAGAACCTCCCTGTGGGTTTGGCTCTGAACCCCACCCCCCCCACCCGTCCACCTGTCTTCGGGGCGGCGTCCTGGGCTACAGGCCTCCTTGGACTTTGGGCGGTCCAGCCCCTCCCTCCCAGGGCCCAGCCTCCAGCTCCACTCACCACAGCCGTGGTCCCCAGCCCCAGCCCCAAACTGCGGGGCAGGCCTGTGGGTCAGAAAGCTGACCTCCCTTGACCCTACCCATGGGTGGGAAGAGGGAGTGGGGGGATGGCGGGGTGATGCTAGACACATTCAAACCATTTCCTTAGGGAGGAAGTGGCATTTTCATAAATACGCTATTTGAAGGCTACCTACACACACCCTGCAGGGCACAGTTCTCAATCCTGGTTGCACTTTTGAATGACTCAGGGAGCTTGAAAATATACTGGTGCCTGGGTCTCACTCCAGACTTTCTGTTCTGATTGGCGTGGGATGCAGACCAGGTACACGGCATTTTAAAATTTCCCCAGATGATTCTAACATGTGGCCAAGACTGAGAATCACTGCTTTAGGGAACAAGCACATTCTGTAAACATGTAGGCAGATGAACAGTAAGGGTTTAGAGCAAAATGAGTTTTAGCATGAGTAACACGCCCACGCTTGCTAAAGTTGCCTCCCTGATTTGACCTGAAAGAGACACACACCCTTGTCTCCCCCTCCCTCCAGGCCCGAAGCTCTGTGGTGTGGGTGAGGATCACACTGGCTCAGCCCACCTCCGCCCTCCAAGAGGGTAGGAGTTTTAAGGTAGAAGCAGTGACGTTTAGGGGAGCAGGGCCAAGCCTTCTTCACTTTGGCGCGCCCCGGGCCTAAGTCAGAGGTCATGGGCTCTCCGGGAGCTTGAGGCAAGGGTTCAGTGTTTGTATTCCAGCCGAGCCCCGGGTGCTGCCCCATGCCTGCTCCTCCTCCTGCCTCCTCAGCTCAGAGAATTGTCCCGTCATCGTCGTGGCTGTTTGGTCTCCCCAGTTCACTCACCCTGGACTCTGCCTCGATTTCCCTCCAAATGCAGTTGGCCATCACATTCTGTACCTTCCCCCACTAACATCCTCTAGATGCCCTTCCTCCCCAGCTGCCCGCCCAGGCCCTCCTCAGGTCCCCCCTTGCTACTTCTACCAGAAGCCCCTGCTCTGGACTTCCTGTTTTCTCTTTCTGCATCAGATCATGTTCCTATCTTAGTAAGTCTCTTCCTTTCTTTTTTAAAATTTACTTTATTCAAGTAGAGTTGATTTACAATGTTGTGTTCCTTTCTGCTGAACAACAAAGTAATTCAGTTATCCATATATATACATTCTTTTTCATATTCTCTTCCATTATGGCTTATCACAGGATATTGAATATAGTTCCCTGTGCTACACAGTAGGACCTTGTTGTTTATCCATCCTATGTATAATGGTTCGTATCTGCTAATCCCAAACTCCCAAGCCATCCCTCCCTTACCCCCCTCCCCCTTGGCAACCACAGTTCTGTTCTCTATGTCAGTGAGTCTGTTTCTGTTTCGTAGATAGGTTCATTTGTGTCATGTTTTAAGTGATATCATATGGTATTTGTCTTTCTCTTTCTGACAGTAAGTCTCTTCCTTTCTCTCTCTCCCTCTCTCAAATGCAGTCTCCAGGAGCCAAAACCTCCTGTGATTTCCCTTGACCCAGCCAAGTGGTCCTTAAAGTGTCTTCCAAGGGCCAGCAGCATCAGCATCACTTGGGAACTTGTTAGGGATGCAAGTTGTCAGGCCCCAGCCCAGACCCACTGAATCTGAGCTCTGGGGCTGGGGCCGGGTACTCTGCTTTAACAAGCCCTCCAGGCACTTCTGCTGTGTGGCCTGGACAATTTAGTCCACATTCCCGAGTGTGGCATTCATGGTCTCTCACACTCCAGTCCCAATTGACCTGTTTGTCCACTTTTCAGCTCTCGCATCTCCCATATCCCTTCCTGTGGGACTCTGCTCATACTGTCCCCTGCCTTGGAAAGCCCTTGACCACTTCCACATACCTAAATCCATTTCTCCTTCCAGATCCAGCTCAAACATCATGCATTTTGGCAGATCCCAAAGACGCCACCTCCAGGAACATTCTTCCCTTCCCTGACCTCCGTAGCATTATTTTTTTCCCTTCTCTCTCTCCCTCCCCTTCTGTCTGAGATTTCTGAGTTTTACCTTTAAAGCAGGGCTTCTTCCAGTCATGATTATCTATTAGAATCACTCAAAAAAAAAAAGTATACCTAGGCCATACTCCAGAGTAATTAAATGAGAATTCCAGGATGAAGCCTGTCATTGTATATTTCAAAAGTTCCCCAGATCATTTTAACACATACCCGAAATTAAGTCCTTCTCTCCTAAAGCAACCAGAGGGGAAACCGTGACAGGAAGAGAGATGAATTTACAGTTAAGAGACCCAGGTTCTGTTCAGGGGCCTGTCCCAACTGGCTGTTTAACTCTGGGCAGGTCACTTGCCCTGTCTGAGCTGCTGTTTCCCAAACTGCCATTTGGGGCATTGCTTTAGATCAGTGGCTCTCAAAGTTGGCCAATGCCTGATCCCACCTGTAGAGATTTCCTTTTTTTTTTTTTTTTTTTGTGGTACGCGGGCCTCTCACTGTTGTGGCCTCTCCCATTGCAGAGCACAGGCTCCGGACGTGCAGGCTCAGTGGCCATGGCTCACGGGCCTAGCCACTCCGCGGCACGTGGGATCTTCCCAGACCAGGGCACGAACCCGTGTCCCCTGCATCGGCAGGCGGACTCTCAACCACTGCGCCACCAGGGAAGCCCGAGATTTCCTTTTAATGGATCTGGGAGGCGGCCTGGATTCTAACCTGTAGACAGAGTTGAGAACCACTCTTGTAGATCTTATCTAAGGGCCATGAAACAGTGTCTAGTGGTTTACTTTTGGGAGCAAGGAGGCCTGCCTCTTCAAATTCGTGGACTTCTCTGCCCCGGCACCTGCTAACTTTTCCTCCCCAAGAAAATGCACACCTCATGTCAGTGATGAAGGGCACACAAAATTTCCTTGTTTGGTAGCAGGATGGCCAGGGATTTTGAGCGGCAGGTAGCCGGGTTGGGTGTGTTTGTCCACTGTGGCAGACGGAGGATTAAGGATCAGATGAAAATCCTCACCAGAGGCCTGGCAGAGGGTCACTGAAGGGATCCATTCTTCAGCAACCTTGAGGCCTCACCTTATGTGTCTCAGCTCCTAAAAACCTTGTCCCACCAGCACAGACAGGGACATGAGCTTTCCTTCACAGCCAGGTCAGGGGCTCATTTAAAGGCAGGTGAAAAAAGAGAACTCATGAGGAGCAGAACATGGAAGACACGGAAGCAACCAAAATGTCCATCGACAGATGAATGGATAAAAAAGATGTGGTATATATATACACAATGGAATATTACTGAGCCATAAAGAGAATGCAATAATGCCATTTGCAGCAACCTAGAGATTATCAGACTAAGTGAAGTAAGTCAGACAGAGAAGGACACATATTAGATGATATCACTTATATGTGGAGTCTCAAATATGATACAAATGAATTTATTTACAGAACAGAAACAGACTCACAGACATAGAAAACAAATGTATGGTTACCAAAGGGGGAAGGGCGTGAGGGAGGGATAAATTAGGAGTTTGGGATTAGCAGATACAAACTACTGTATATCAAACAGATAAACAACAGGTCTTACTGTACAGCACAGGGACTATATTTAATATGCTGTAATAAACCATAATGGAAAAGAATATGAAAAAGAATATATGTATAACTGAATCACTTTGCTGTACACCTGAAAATAACACAACATTGTTAATCAACCATACTTCAATTGAAAAAAAATAAGGAGCAGGACACAGCATGTACCAAGGGCAGCTGAGGTCTGAAACGATGAGAAGTCGGGCTCAAGCCTGAGGAAGGCAAAATGACCCAGCTGCAAGGGGAGGGGTGGAGGGGAGGAAGTAGCCTGCTTATTTAAGGGGTGGGCGCGGGGAAGGGAAGCGAATGCTTACATAAGCACCTCTCTGATGAAGGTGTTACTGATCCCCAGAGACGCCCAACAGCCGTCTACAATGGGCCCTACAAAGGAAATCGGCCCAAGTGCAGGGGAGCCCAGAGCAGGGACCCTCGACCTCAGGGCCGGGAGAGTGGAAAAGTGAAGACAGTGAAGATGGGAGAGACGGTCCCTGAGGTCTTCATCCCCTCCCCCACCGCCCCCAGTACAATGAAGCCTTTCTTACTCTGCTCTGTTCTTCCACAGCCTTCCCCAGTGATTCCCTCTCCCAAGAGGTAGGCTGGTCCTAAGTCCGGCTGCTGCCGGAGGAGGGAGGGGCTGTGTTTTGCACTGAGAGGTGATGCCGCCTTCAGAGGCCCAAGTTGCTTTGCAGAAGAGACAGTCCTGGGGGGTGCGTTGTCTGGCTCAGGCCAGTCCTGGGAGCCAGGACAGAGGTCAGGCCGTCTGTCTGGAGCTTGGGGCACTAGACCATGCTTCCTGATGACTTTACAGTCTAAGCCATAGAGGAAGAAAATGCACATGCAAAAGGAGCTTTGTTTTAACCCTTTGACACTGGCTGGGACCAGCTCTCCCTGCCAGGGGGCGGGGGGGGGGGATGGGGGAGGGGATGAGGATGTCACAGGGCAGCGGGTGTGATGTGTCCACCCCCCCTCACCTTCCAAGTGTCTGGCGGAGGCTGAGCAGGTTGTTTCCTAAGGTTAAGATGCCTGGGGCTGCTCCAGGCAAACTGCAAGTTTTGAGGCTTGAGTGTTGGTCAAATGCAGCTTTCTGGTCCCAAGGAGGCAGAGAAGTCATAAAAGTCACCCACCCAGAAGGCTCACATGGCTTTGGAGGCAGCTATCCTCTTCACAAGGCCATCGTTTGGTTGCCTTTAAGGTAAGTGGATGGGAACGGTCTGAATCCCATTTCCTTGGCAAGGGCTGGCGGGAGCGAGAGCAGAGGGAGAGCTGCAGGGCTGCACCTGAGGTTTGGTGTGGCCCCGGCACTCCAAGCAAATGGGCAAAAGCAGAGAGGGCATTTCTGGACCCCTAGATTGTAAAATAGTGGGAGAATCCCAAAGTTGGAAGGGAGCTCAGACCAATTTAGTAACTGTCTGCCTCAGATGGCCTGACCTGCTGGTTTTCCAGATGAAGAGACTGAGGCCCTGGGATGCAGGGTGACGTGTTCTCCAGGGAGCTGTCAGCGGTCGGGCCCAGAGCAAGCTTGCCATCCCCAGCCCCAGGCACCCTCCGTGGCTCCCCAGAAACTTCCTCCTTGGGACTTGACTCTGGGCCCTTTGGCCTGCTCTTAATATCCCTGCCCTCTGGGAGGGCCTTCCCCAGCTCTGTGATTTTTGGCAACTCTCTTAACCACACTGTTACTCAGTCCAATGCATCTGGGAAGCCAGGCACGACCCAGACTCCTGGGAACACAGCTGTGGCACCCTATTGGCCTTTCTCCACCAACTCCTCTACAGCCTTGGAAAGAAGATCTGGTTGGGGAGAAAGGTTGGGGAGAATTTGACATGGCTTAGCAATACCCCAATAAAGCCTTGGCCTGTGCAATGCCCCGGCCCCTCTCCCAAACCCTAGGAAGAATGTAAAGAAGAAACATCCTAAATGATGATCCATCACAAAATCTTCTTTGGTTTCATCCCACACTAATCCACGGGATCTATTTTAAAAGAAAAGGAGGAAAAAAGATTGAAAGGAGGCCAGAGGTGGTGACTGCCTCCAGAGAGAATGGGCCAAGAAACCGCCGCCAACTGCATCAGTTCAGGCCGCCCATGGAAATCCACAGAAGGAACCCCAGTTTATCATGTTCGGAAAAGGAGGCGTGTTGTCCAAAGTCAAGCAGCAGGGTGATAGTGGCAGGGTCCAGAGAATCCCCAGCGCTTTCCTGCCTGTGGAGGGCTCAGCTCCATCCTGTGTGCTGTTTGCACAGGTGGAGATCAAGGCTGCATCTCTGTGTTGCTCAAGCAGCCACTGCTGGCAGCCAGCCAGGGGAAAGCGTGGGCCAGATCCTTGCCCTATACTGGCCTAATATCGAACTTCTTTGACTAATGGATCACGCTATATTTTGAACTCCTGTGGGGAGGCTAGGGGAAGTCATAGGTCTTGAGATGTGGGTACAGTGCCAAGTCTCTTCAAGAGCCAACTGAAGGGAGGTGACCAAGGCGGAGAGAACATTCCTATGGTTAGCGCTGCCATCTGAGGCTCCCTGCCGCATCCCAGAGACACCCCCTTTCAACCGTGGAGCTCAGGCAGCTGGTGAGCAAATGCCAGCAGAGCACCTGGGAGGTGACAGATGCACCAGAATGGCATTCATGCCAGGGAGAGGCCTGGAAGCCCATCAGGGAGAAAGGGCTGAGTCCAGTGAATGCATGGCGGTGACGGGGCTGTTCTGTTAGGTGGTCAGCGTGAGGATGGTTCTAGGTGGGGAGACAGGCCTCAGCTGGGGAGGAGGGGGAGGTGCAGGTGCAGGAGGGTTGCAGGTAAGGCTTCCCCTGCCTCCACACTGCAAGTGACCAACGGCGTCAGAGCCTCAGGGCTCAGAGGTGAAGAAGACCGGCTTAGCAGTCAGACAGAACGGCCTGACTCCACCTCTTTCTGGCTGTGTGAATGCAGGCAAGTGTCTTCACTCCTTTGAGCCCTAGTTTCCTCATTAGGAGGACAGGGGTTGGAATACCTACCTCACAGGTCATCGTGAGAATTCAGTACAACAACACATGTCAAATGCGTATCACAGGGCCTGCCAGTCAATATAAAATTATTATGACTTTTTTCTTTCAGGGGGATTGTTTTTTTCAGGGATTTAAAAAAAAAATTTCTTTCAGGGGTTGTTTCCAGACCCCGTGATTCTGCTGGTTTATAGAACGGGAGTCTTTCTTTTGACACCCAGGAGAGCTACCAAAGAGGGAGGGCAGAGGCTAGCGTGCCTTTTTGTAGGCATTACCTGTCTGCGTTGCTTTTGACTTTAGCTAGAGCAGGTGGTCTGCAGCTTCCTGGTCGCTTACAAATGCTTCCAAAACACAAAAGGGCCTTCCTCCTCCCTAGGACATGGGCTAAAGGGTGGTATGACTCACGCTTCTCCCAAAGTCCCTCTCACACTATCACATTCCTATCAGGTTCCTGACAGTTGGCCTCAGAGTGTGGGAAGGGGCTCAGTCGGCTAAAGTCGGCTCTGGCTCAGGCCTTGCCTGGCTGGGTGTGACCTCCCACTTGCCCCTGGGAGTGGCCAGAACTCGGCCTCCCTACCTGGTGCCAGTATCCTCTGTGGCCGCCCCCTCTCTGAGGCCGGGGGCTTGCTGGGCCTGTGTGGTTCCTCTGGGGGATTTCTGGCCCTGGAAGTGCCTCCTCATTAAGGGCTTCAGGACCCTCCCTCAGCCTTTGGGCCGCTTTACACCCAAGGGCTCCGATTCCAACGAGGGTTAAGAAGAGGCTACACTTTCAGGCAGCCCTAGAGAGGGGCTGGGAATCTTCATCAGCCCTGGAGTTGGCTCAGGAACCAAAGCAAGGATTTGGGCAGGATTTCCTCAGGTCAAGGTGCAGCTCTCTTCCTCCCCGTCTCTACACACATCTTGGTTTCACCTCAAAATAAACTTTGAGCAAATATTTAAAGAAGAACTGAAGGGGAAGGAGCAAATTATTAATCTTCCTGGGGCAGTCACAGGTCTTGGTATGAACCCAACTTCATATGAGTCCTTAAAACAAACAAACCGTGTCAGGGACTGCAAGCAGTCAAGGAAATCTTGTTCTCTTCTTCCTGGTCATCAGCCAGACTACATTTCCCAGACTCCCTTGTGGCTAAGTATGGCCATGTGACTGAGTTCTAGCCAATGGAAAGTGAGCAGCAGTGATGAGCGCCACTTCCTGGTCTGGCCCATCAAAATATTTCAGATGCACTCCCACATGTTCCTTTGGGCCAAATGAGGATAATGCCCCGGTACCTTGAAAACCACATATTATAATGTCTGTGTCCATCTAGCCCTGCAGATTCTGAGATTCCTACAGAGCCAAGTGGAGGAGGGTCACACACTGGGTTGACTCACTCACCCACTCAAAACTGATGTGTGAATAAGAACTGAACATCTGTTGCATTTGAACTGTTCTGAACTTGGGTATCCATATGCTAGAGCAGTGCACCTACACTAAGTCATATAGGAACAAACATTTGAGCCAGAGAGACAGCCTCTAGTCCTTGCAATCTATAAGCTGACACAGTCTATTCTAGTAATTCATGGTAAGTGTATTCTATAGAGTTGCTGTGATTACTGAATTAGGAAATACCGAACCATCGCTCCTAGGAGGAACTCAGGGTTAGTTTCCTGTGAGCCTCTGGTCACAACATTTTTGATGACTGATCAATACAAATCTTGTTTTTTGCGTGTTTCTGTTTAAAGACACCTGATTTAAATATATATATTATATATATATTGATTAACAATATATATTACATTATATATATATTAACTATATATATATATATATATATATATATATATATATATATATATAAACAATGAACTGGCAGCCAGCAGCACTACAACTCACAGCTGAATGAAACTTACCTAACATGCATATTATTTGCTCCATAAGGCACATCACAGCCTTCCTGCACTAAGGAACGCGAGACAGAACTTCAGTGCTATCCTTGGGGATTGTTTTAAACAGTGAAATCACTAAAAAACAAAACAAAACAAAACAAAAACCACACAAAAATGCAAAAAAAGTGGCACTAAATACCACCCCATTACAGTATGAGAGCTGAAACAAGAAGGCACAGGGTGCGTATCAGCTGGGAATGTGGGCATCAAAAATGCAAAATTTTCATCCCTCTACAAATATCCATGAATGCCCACCAAAGTGCCCCGAGTATTGACTTTGGGATTATAAATAGGTGAATTTGCAAATGATGAGAACAGACCATAGCTGGATACCACCAGAGTCCCCTGACCTGGTATTCTGATACGCGTAGCCTGGCTGATAAGGAGGACTGGGGTCAGATGAACTGAGGAAGGTGTAGGGCTAGTACTGGGAGTACGTGTGGGGGTGGGGGTGGGGGAGGGGGAGGGGGTGGGGGGGGTGGGATGTGCAGAGGGGTGGTGTGAGTGGCTCCCAAAGACGTGGTGGGTCAGTACCTGTTGCCTCTACTTGCACTGCTCGTTCAAGGACGCCTTTGGGCTGAAGAAGGCACCAAGGTCATCGGGCTACAATTAATTTAAAAGGGATGGCAGGATCCCTGGTAGAAACTAAAGTAACCCCGCTCTCAGTGACTGTTTTTTAAGACAGGACTATATCTTGGGACCATTTTCGGTTTCACGAAAGCACCGTGTTCTTTCTCACTCTAAGCCTTTTCTTGTCTCTGTGTGGAACTCTATACCCTCCCTCTTCTTTTCCTTCTTGCCCTCACCTTGCCTGCCTAATTTTATCCACCCATCTAATCTTGGTCGATTTTTCCAAGTTTGGACTCCAAGCTTGAAGTAGGTGACCCCGCTCTATGCCTCTCAGTACCCTGTTCTTCCTCCAGTGTTAATATTCATTATGTTGTGCATTTTCTCTCTTCTTGACTAGACTGTGAACTCTCCCAAGGCAAGAAACTTATTTATTGTAATCTCCAATCACACTGCCTTAAATAATGAAGATGTGTATTGGCTCTTGAAATAAACATTCTAGGGGGTAGGCCTCAACATTGTTTTAATTCAGTGGCTCAGGGATGTAACCAAAGATCTAGTTTCTTTTGCTCCCTCTTCTTTTTTTTTTTTTTTAATTGTAATAAGTCTCTGTATTTAGTGTTCTCTCTTTTTTTTTTTTTTTTACATCTTTATTGGAGTATAATTGCTTTACAATGGTATGTTAGTTTCTGCTCAACAACACAGTGAATCAGTTATACATATACATATGTTCCCATATCTCTTCCCTCTTGCGTCTCCCTCCCTCCGACCCTCCCTATCCCACCCCTCTAGGTGGTCACAAACCACTGAGCTGATCTCCCTGTGCTATGCAGCTACTTCCCACTAGCTATCTATTTTACGTTTGGTAGTGTATATATGTCCATGCCACTCTCTCACCTTGTCACAGCTTACACTTCCACCTCCCCGTATCCTCAAGTCCATGCTCTACTAGGTCGGTGTCTTTATTCCCATCTTACCCCTAGGTTCTTCATGACCTTTTTTTTTTCTTAGATTCCTTATATACGTGTTAGCATATGGTATTTTTTTTTACATCTTTATTGGAGTATAATTGCTTTACAATGGTGGGTTAGTTTCTGCTTTATAACAAAGTGAATCAGTTATACATATACATATGTTCCCACCTCTCTTCCCTCTTGCGTCTCCCTCCCTCCCACCCTCCCTATCCCACCCTCTAGGTGGTCACAAAGCACTGAGCAGATCTCCCTGGGCTATGCGGCTGCTTCCCACTATCTATCTACCTTACATTTGTTAGTGTATAATATGTCCATGCCTCTCTCTCGCTTTGTCACAGCTTACCCTTCCCCCTCCGCATATCCTCAAGTCCATTCTCTAGTAGGTCTGTGTCTTTATTCCTGTTTTGACCCTACGTTCTTCACGACTGCTCCCTCTTCTTTGCCTTCTGTGTGTCAGCTTCAGCCTAAAACAAGCTCTTATTCTGCTTATACAGTATCTACTAAGAGCCCCCAGGATACCTTCTTTCTTTCCACGTGCAGAGAAAGAAAGATAGTAAAGATTGTTTCCCCTTGAACCATCAAACAAAGGTCCTCAGCTTTCGTCATGGAATGATGTGAAGTCATGTGCCCACTCCTGAACTGTGGAAAGAGGAAGAGGGTTACCGTGCCTGATTTAGATCTTGGAGCTAGGTTGGGACCAGGTGTACAGGACTGACTGTTGTAGAGGAAATGTGGAATGGGTGTTGAGGGGGCCAGGTAGAGTGTCCAGGAGATTAAGGACTGGTGGCAGGAAGATCCCAGAGAGAACAAGTCCTAGATGAGCTGCGGACCTGGACAGGCTATTGGAGAAGAGCCTTGGACCAAGGGTGGGACCATTTCCTTCCTTCTGAAGTAAAGGAATTTGCAGCAAGGCAGGCGCTACTTTTAGAATGAAGGCCCAGTGGGATCAAAGCTAGAAGGCAGTGATGGAGGGTAAGACAGCACTGTGAGCTGAGGTTGGAGAGATGGGGTGGGGAGGCAGTTCATGCAGAGCCTTGCAGGCCGTTTTAAGATTTGAGAGATTAAGCATGAACAGATCAGGTTTCCACAGGTTCCCCAGAGACGGCTTTGAGGAAAGAGAGGCAGGCACACCACCACTAGAGAAGCGTCCCCCTTGGCATCCGGTTATAAGAATGCTGCTCACCTATAAAAAGCTTTTCTTGGTGACAACCGAAAGTGAAATGGGGCAGCCGCCCAAACGTGTGTCCAGAGTGACTGGCCAGATTTTGCTTCTCCAAGAGAAGTGATTGTTTAAGATCATGCTCCTCAAACGGGGGTGCCAGGTTTCCTGTTGGGGTGGTGACTCAGCAAAATCCATTAATTGACAGGATAAAATTGGCATATCCTCATGGGATATAAGTTCACTTTGCTGTAAT
Organism: Mesoplodon bidens; assembly: GCF_964165515.1. Classification (NCBI taxonomy): domain Eukaryota; kingdom Metazoa; phylum Chordata; class Mammalia; order Artiodactyla; family Ziphiidae; genus Mesoplodon; species Mesoplodon bidens. Next base: position 108,803,715 of record NC_138161.1, on the reverse strand, counting down.
TTGAAATATTTTTATAGTAAAACAAGATATATTATGGAGTAGTGGGATACAAATTCTGCAGGAATTTTTAAGCTTAACCACAGGCTTTAGGGAGCCCTTGGGCTTGAGTGTAGGTGGGAGGGGTTTGGAGGGGATTGTATAGAATACGCAGGACCCTTGCTGGCCAGCCTTTGGGGATATGATTTCATTTTCCTCTCTTATTTGGGATACTTTAGGGAGAAATGAGAAGCACAGGCTTCAAATGGCAGGGCCACTAATGCTTGTGCTTCAGGGCTAGGTGCTAACACCACTCTTTTATGACCCCATAATACCATAGAGCCAGGTTAGGGGGCAAGGCTCTTCCTCCCCTCACCACATATAATGAGATACTTCAGGGACTTGGCAGGTAATGCCCCTTGGATTTATCCAAAACAGAAGAATATGCATTAGAGTGAATCTGTGCTTGAACGAGTTATCTCAAAGTGAGGTAGGGGCTAGAGTCTGCTGAATCTCATATGTGATGCCATTTGAACGCCTGGCTGTGACCCAAGGAAAAAGAGGGGGTGGGGATGGGGCGTGGACACCTCATAAACACCCTGCCTCTCATTTGCCTCTGTAAAGGTTATGTTTGTTCAAGGTCATTGCCTTTTGTCTTTTCTCTTTTCATAAATCTCAGTTCTTGGTATCCTATTTCCCCTCTCCCAGTCCACTTACTGCCCCCTGCATTTCTTCTGGACAATGGGTGTTATGCTTTTCATCTTTGTGATTTTTCTCTGAGTGCCCGCTCAGATCAGGAGGGAAGTGTCTCTTTGGTTACTCAATTAGTTTTTGTCCCCGAGGGCTATTAGGAGGGGAAAGCATTTGGAATTCTTTCTCTTTTTTTTATGAAGAACTTTCTCTGTTCTTCCATGGTTAGTTCTTGAATGATCAGTTACCCGGGGGAGCGATGAACCTCTTGATATCTGAAACTGTTTGAAATTTCCTGTGTGTGCCTCAGCGACAGCCTTCCCGGGAATGTGTTCTTGAAATTCTGCAGGGTGGTCTCCTTCCCACAAAGTGGGACCTGTTCTCCATGGGCCCCGGAGAGGAAGGAAATGTCAGACAGGTGGAGTTCTGAGACTTACAAGGAGGAAACAGTCAAAATGTCACCCTATAACTAATTCACGTGTAATCGAAATTTAATAAAGTACAGCGACCCATTTTGCATTTACATACCATCTTTCATCTGAATGTGGAAAATATTACTCTTTTCAGTCCTTTGGTCTGGTTTTTGCAAAGAGTCCCGTCTGTGTTTTGTTTTGTTTTTTTCCTCCTCCCCAAGGCAAAGAAAGAGTAACTGACTTATTCAAGTTTGCACAATAGCTCCTCAGATTTGAGAGAAGTTGGTGTTGGTGTTATTTTCAGGCCCCGGGGACAGGATGGGGGCTGGAAAACAAAGATGGCTTTTCTCTAGCCAAATGGTCACCCAGTGAAATCCCTTCCGGATGGGCCAGCCCTGTCAGGTGAGCACACCAATTCAGTTAAAAAATATGAAAACAGAACAAAACAAGGCCAGTGTGACCTGTCCTCTTCACAAGTTTCTGGTGAGAGGTCCCCTTTCCCCCTGGGACCTCTGACTGGTGGTTTCAGAATTTGCTTTATTTCATGATGCTGCTGAACACTTGGCAGAATGTATTTCAGGATCTAAGGCAGGCCTTCGAAGGTAATGGTGCCTGAGTTTGGGGATAACATGAAAACGTCAGTAACATCCAGGGAGACAGGGTGGGGCATGTTTTATTTTGTGATGCAACCTGTCTTCTTCCCAATTAAACTATGTTTGGGGAAGAAATGCTACACTTCTGGAAGCTAAATTTAGATCACTTATGAATCTCGCTTGATAAGATTCATGGAGATTTTTATCTTCCTGTGTGTCCATTTATTTATGATTTATATCTCACCTATTTCCATTTGAGATTGGAGAGTTTTATAATAAATATTTGAAACGAACATCAAAGATCAAAAACAACAGAAAAGAGGAGGGAAAAATGTACTTCAAGTTGCAAACTAATACAGTCATTAAGATCGGCAGTAGCTTTAACTCTGCAAGCACTGTATTGATTTCCGAAATAAATTTATGTCAAAGATCTGTATACGAGGCTCTTTGAAAAACATGATGACTATATTTTTAGCTGTACTTTGGCAACAGATGCAGTTGTGTGTGTATGTGTGGGGGGCAATTGTGACATTTCATCAGACCCTCCCAGGAATCCTTTCTGTCCTCACTCTCCCTGAGAGGACCAGGGTGTTTAGGAGTTAGGTACAGGCAGGTGTCTCCATACAGTTGTGGGTTGCAGGCAATAAAAACTGCTTCTGGCGGTAGTAGAACCAGTCTTGATTACCTCCTGGTGTCCAGGCTGGTTGACAGTCCCTTGGGGCTCAGCAGCTGGATGGACAAGGGAGTGCAGCTCTTCTTTCTGGCGTCACTGTACTCGGCTCAAAAATCCCAGAAGTGGGTTCAAGAAGTAATGCATGGGTGAGACGGCAGCTCCTTGTAAGGGGATGTCAAGGCATTTTGACAGATCGCATGCAGACTACACACAAGGAGGGCAGAGGACAGACTCTAAAGGAAACTGGAATGCTGTTATCAAAGGACTTGAGTCCAGCAGGGAACTCTAACTCCACCCCACACTGGCTTTGCTTAAGGAAATTTCCTGATTCAAAAATAAAGCTGCTTTGGGACTTCTGTGGTGGTGCAGTGGTTAAGAATCCACCTGCCAATGCAGGGGACAGGGGTTCGCGTCCCGGTCCAGGAAGGTCCCATATGCCACAGGGCAACTAAGCCCGTGGGCCACAGCAACTGAGGCCCACGCGCTTAGAGCCCATGCTCTGCCACAAGAGAAGCCACCACAATGAGAAGCCCGCACACCCCAACGAACAGTAGCCCCGGCTCACCGCAATTAGAGGAAGCCCATGTGCAGCAACGAAGACCCAATGCAGCCAAAAAATAAGTAAATAAATTTATTTATTTTAAAAAATAAAAAAATAAATTTATTTATTTTAAAAAATAAAAAAGCTGCTTTTTACTGTTTTCTGTGATCTGAGCTTAGTCTAGTGATGTTTTCATGCTCAACTGACCTGATGATTGTCCAATGATCAATCTGAAAGCCAGCAGAGTATGAATTTTCTATCATCAAGAATGGGACCTGTTGGGCAGAGTCCCAAGGCTGCCATAACTCTACACCATAAACTGGGTGGCTTAACACAACAGAAATTTATTCTCTTACAGTTCTGGAGGTCAGAAGTCTGAACTCAAGGTGTCAGCAGGGCCATGTTCCTCCAAAGGCTCTAGGGGAGAATCCTTCTTTGCTTCTTCCAGCTTCTGGTGGTAGCCAGCAATCCTTGCCATTCCTTGGCCTGTTCCAACATCACTCCAATCTCTGCCTCTTTTGTCACATGGTTTTCTTCCCTGTGTGTCTGCCTGCACATGGTGTTTTCTTCTTCGTGTGTCTTCTCTTCTTAAAGGACATCAGTGACTGGATTTAGTTCCCTTTCTAATCCACTATGACCTCATCTGCTATGTTCTGAATGTTTGTGTTCCCTCAAATTCACATGTTGAAATCCTACCCCCCAATGTGATGGTATTAGTAGCTAGGAGCCTTTGGGAGGTGCTTAGGTCATGAGGGTGGAGCCCTCATGAACGAGATTAGTGCCCTTATACAAGAGGCTGCAGAGAGCATCCTAGCCCCTTCTACCACACGAGGACACAGTGAGAAGTTGGCAGTCTGAAACTGGGAAGAGGGCCTTCATCAGAGCCCAACCATGCTGGCACCCAATCTTGGACTTCCAGCCTCCAGACCTGTGAGAAACAAATTTTTATTGCTTATAAGCCACCCAGCCTGTGGTATTTTTGTTATAGCAACCCAAGTGGAGGAAGACAGAAAACCAATATGACCTCATCTTCACTTCCATTTTAATTAGATCTGCAAAGACCCTATTTCCAAATAAGATCACTTCACAGATTTCACATAGACATGCATTTTGGGGCACACTATTCAACCCAGTCCAGGCAGAGCAGGGAGTTTGCTTTTCTGATGGTTGATGAAGTCAACTTTAAATACAAAAAAACTAATGGGTTTGACCTGTAATTCATTAAGAAGGAAGCTCAGGGACTTTTGTTTTCCGTCTAAACACCTTTTAAAAGTGCTTGGATTATATAACTGGGCAAAACAGATATTATCAAGTTCTTGGACTAGTCTGTCAAGACTTAGTTTTTAGGGAGTTGAACATCAAGTCAGTTAAGCAGCTTTGCTATGAAGGAAAAAAATAGTTTTTTCTTTGGATGAGTTCCCAGTCTGGAGCAGGGCATTCCTAGACCTCAACATGCCATTTATCTCCACGAGTTGTCCCTTGGCTTCAGGCCTGCTTTTGTCTCCATTCTGCCCCTTCTCACCTTCCTTTTCCCAAATTTAGAACTGACAATCCCTTGAGTTACTTTAAGAGAAGAAAACAAGGGGCCTGGTCTCTAAGGGAGGTTGAGAAAGAGAACAGGAACTCAGAAACACCATATGTTTTGTCCCTCTCAGCTTTTATGCTCACTCTGGACTAAGTCACAGAGACATGGTTCCCATGGTGACCCATCGGCATGGCTCACAGAGACTTTGCTGGGTGTCAACTCAGCTATTTTTTTCCTAATCTCATATAACACAGCAGTCATATGGAGAAATGCAACTGGGCTTGACTTTAACATGGCTTTTCATTTTTCCTGACACAGGTCTGTCTGGCAGGATTAGGGGCAGTGTTTTGAGCAGTGAGGCTGGAATGGTGGACAAGGGCCAGATGACCAGGGTCACTGAGAGCCCTGCTAAACGTGGACTGTATTGGGGAGGTTTTCCCTCTCCAAGTGTGCTGTCAGACTACCTACACCAGAATCCCTTGTGGGTATGTGGTGAAAATGAAGATTCCTGAGCTCCACCCAGACTTTCTAAACTAGAATCCTGGGAGTGGCTCAGAAGTTTGCCTTTTCCTGCAAGCACCCCAGGGGATTCTTGTGCAAACTCTTGAGAGCTACTAGATAACGTGGAGCCCGGAGGATGGTAAGCAGACTTGGGTTTTAGCAAGAGTATTTTGATATTGTAGGAAAAAAATGAAGCTAGAAGGCTGTTTAATAATCTAGCATTTTATGAAACACATACTATGCTTACTACATGCCATGAACTATGTTCGTTGCTTTAGAAAATTAACTCATTTAATTCTCATAACAACCCTAGGAATAAGTTCTGTTATTTCCTCCACATTCTGGAGAGGGGAACTGAGGCACAGAAACTTGCCCAAGGTCATACAGTGGTCTGACTTCAGAGCACATGTCTGCAACTACTATGCTCTGTTGAGATGTAAGAATGTGGAGACCTATTGGTGACTTGGGGACCTGAGGAAAAAGAAATCATATACAACCAGAAGATGATGGAACGATTAACCAGAACCTGAATGTGAAGATGTGCTGGTTTTTACATACTTATGTGACCCGTACCTCCGCTATTAGTCGTGAGCTCTTTAAAGGGAGGGATACTGAAGTCACTCACAGCTTCCAAAATGGAGTACATGTCGGATTGCACAGGCACCAGCTTCAAAACCAGTGAGTCAAGATTATGGAATCAGCTCTGTCAATTACCTGCTATGTGGTGAGTTACTGAATATTAGTTTCTCCATCAGTAAAATGCAAGTGCTGGATATGTGATGTCTCTTCCACTGTAACACGGGCAAGGCTGCAGGGTTGCAGAACTTCAGTGGGTGCCATTCTCTTGGAATTCTCAAAGACAATGTCAACAGTGGTACCCAGGATTATACACTATGGGATTACTGCAGAGGATTAAATGAGTTAATACAGGTAAAGCGTTTGGATCACACCTGCGATATGCAGATGTTAGTTATTATTGTTACTATTATCTCTCAATTTATTCCAGCTGGAATATCTGGAGTCTGAGATCCTTTGAGATAAAGAAATATCATTTCCCCCCAGAAATAGAGAAAGTGAATTTGAATTTGAAGGACAAAATAGTCTATAGGCAGACAATTTTCTCTCTTAACTGGTTTGTTCCTTCTACCCAGTATGTCTGTTGAGTTCCTTTGGCCCCCTTTCTAGCATCTTCTTCCCTGGAAACTTCCACCTCCAGGTAAGCGAGGGAAGTACAGGCATTGGCAGAGGCTGACTTGACCAGCACCTTCTCCACCCAGCTGGCTCTGTCTCTGCAGCTGATCAAGGTCATCTGTGGACAACACATTTCCCAGTGAAGGCTACTTTGCCTAATGTTCAGCTCACTGCTGAGACGTCTGCACAAGGCATGGAGCAACAGAGATCAGTGTTCTCAAACTACTTCTATATAATGATTTGATATGAAAATCTAGACTAAATCTAGACTAAAAGATTTTTTTTGCTGGTCCTAAAAAATATTAATCAAGCAAAACACTTTCCTGAGGACATTTCCTGAGGATGTGTGAGCTCATACTTAAATTTGGAAATGGTGTCTTCTGAGGAATTTCAAGAGACTCAGTTTCTTATTTTTCATTCATTCTTTCATTCATCTATTCATTCAATCAACCAACTTTTATTAAGTGTTTATTGACTACATGCCAAGCACACATTACATGTCAGTGACCCTGTGTACTAGTTATGTAGATTTGAAGTCAGAAGATTGGTTTTAAAATCCACTACAACCCACTAACTTTGCCAACTCTGGGAACCTCAGTGTTCTGTCCCACCTCACAGGGACGTTGTTAGGGTCCAATGACTTCAGATACATTACGGAGGTCATATGTAAACAGATGTCACTATTAGGAACATAAGGAATGTGCTGGTAGGGCAAGCCTTAGCTTTGTAGATAACCATGGAATTCTTTCTAACAACACACTCAAATGACATCTCTCACAGGAGAGAGCCTGTGTTATTACAGTGGGAAAGCAGCCTTTAGGCCACTTGCTTTATCCCTGGGCATGATTAAACCTTTAAAACCCTTTGGGGAAGTTGGAATGCTTCACTTCCCATACAGTTTTCTAAGTCAGTAATCCTCCAAGGCCATTTGACTTCCAGAATTTTTCACCAAACATTCATTGCTTCCCCATTTTTCTGTCTCAACCAATATTTCCTTATATTACATTATCATAATATCCCTGCTAGTCTGAAGGAAAAATCCTCCAAGGGCAGGTAACATAACATTTCTTATTAAGCCTATTTGATTCCTGTTGGGCATGGGCTTAGATGATCTGGCCACAATTCTAGCTAGTTGCTGGCAGAATAGAAGGCTGAGCTGAGTTCCCATCTTTGCCCTATTTACCAAGTCAGAGCTGAGTGGCATGAGGAAGGCCAGTGTCCCTCTTGGGCTGCTCTGCATTTCAGTCATGCCCTTGGTTAACCCATAAACTCTTGAGTTTGGAAAAGCACCGTCTGACAGGACCTTGCTCACAGGTCCTTAAGGCAACTCTAGGAATTCCAGAAGACACTGACTACTCCTGAAGGCCTCATGAAAATCTCCTTATTTTGCGGCCCATTATGCTCATTCATTAAACCCTCAGACTTCTGTTTGGAGCATAAGACAGGTCAGTTTCCTGCACCACTATGGACCTGACCACTGTATGATCTGTACTGTCTAGTATGGCATCCACTAGCCACGGGTGTGTATTGAGCGCTAGAAATGTGATTGGTCCATATGGACATGCACTGTAAGTGCAAAACAGTTAACAGAGCTTGAAGACTTAACACAAAATAGGAACGTAAAATATCTCATGAACAATTTAAAAATATTGATTACATATTAAAGTGATGATTTATTGAATATACTGGGTTCAATAAAGTATATTTTTATATTAACTCTTTTTTATTGAAATATAGTTGACATACAATATTTTGTTAGTTTCAGGTATAGTACATAGCGATTTGACATTTGCATCCATCATGAAATGATCACCACGGTAAGTCTAGCAACCATCTGTCCCCATGCAAAGTTGTTACAATGTTACTGACCATATTCCTCAGGCTGTACATGACATCCCCGTGGCTTATTTATTTTATAACTGGAGATTTTTCCCTCTTTATCCCCTTTACCTATTTGGCCCAAGCCCCACCCCTCTCCCCTCCGGTAACCACTCATTTGTTCTCTGATCTATGAGTCTGTTTTCATTTTGTTTTGCTTGTTTTTTAGATTCCACATTTAAGTAGATCACAGGGTCTTTGTCTTTCTCTGACTTAATTCACCAAGTATAATACCCTCTAGATCCATCCACGTTGCCCCAAATGGCAAGATTTCATTTTTTAAAATTAAGTAATTAATTAATTTATTTTTGGCTGCATTGGGTATTTGTTGCTGCACGCGGGCTTTCTCTAGTTGCAGCGAGTGGGGGCTACTCTTTGTTGCAGTGCGCGGGCTTCTCATTGCGGTGGCTTCTCTTGTTGCAAAGCACGGGCTCTAGGCGCATGGGCTTCAGTAGTTGTGGCACACGGGCTCAGTAGTTGTGGTGCACAGGCTCAGTAGTTGGGGCACACGGGCTTAGTTGCTCCACAGCATGTGGGATCTTCCCGGACCAGGGCTCGAACCCGTGTCCCCTGCATTGGCAGGCGGATTCTGAACCACTGCGCCACCAGGGAAGTCCCTCATTTTTTTTTAAAAGTGACTTCCTGCAACGATCTGTCAGGACCTCAAAGAGAGTGGTGAACGTTCCTCCCTCGTGTTGCCTCTGCCTGAGTTCAGCATGTTTCTCAGTCCCCTGTCCATACTGTACGCCCCTGTTTCCTCTTCTAATAATTGTCCTTTTTCTTGTCTGACAGATGATGATGATTTAAGAAGCAGCAGCATCAGAGAACACTGGCATTTTGAAGATTTGAGAGAAGGGCTGACCTCAAGTTTTCATATCTAGGTCTATGTAAACACACAAAATCCTTTCCTCCCCTGTCTAAAATTCTTTCCATAAACTCATTTGACTGAAAGATGAAGTCATGCATATGAAAATATCCATGAGATTCTGAACATGTTTATCAGTAAAAAGAATTTCATTTTCCACAGGGAACTCTATTCAATATTCTGTAATGGCCTATATGGGAAAAGAATCTAAAAAAGAATGGAGATATGTACATGTAAGACTGAATCACTTTGCTATACACCTGAAATTAACACAACATGGTGAATCAACTATACTCCAATATAAAATAAAAATTAAATAAAAAATTTTTTTTAATTTCCTTTTCTAGAAAACTTACTTCTATTAGACAGTGGGGGTAACCAACAGTTCAGAAAGGAGAATGCTGGGCCAAGTGACCTTTAGAATTTCCTTCCAGCTCTACGATCGAGTCTGTAATTCCCTGTCCCAGGGTTTTATCCGTGCTGGAGGGGAGCTGTCTCAGGGATGGACAGAGAGCATGTAGACCAGATACATCTTCAGTGGAAGCTTCATCTTCATAGACATTTGCCCTCTAGAAACAGAGTTAAGGTCAATCCCTTTGCCAAGAGGTCAACAAACTACCTTCTCTACTAGGTCAGTAGACTAGGCGTAAAAGACCTCAAGGACCACCAAGTCTCCTTAGAGGGACTTTTTGAACATTCAGAACATGTGTCAATAAACTGGCCTGGACCCAGAATTCACTGAAGGGAGAAAAAACACAAAAGACTATGATAAACCCAAGGATTATCTTCTTGGCATTCCCTAGAACAGCTGTCTGGCAAATGTTACACGGTGTCTGAGATTATTTTAGAAAGCTTGTCTTGAGGAAGAACACGTAGAGAGAATACCAGACAGATTTGCCCTCATTTTTTGTCACAGAATAAGAATTTCAGGGCCATTGGTACTTTCAGTGAAATCATCCTGATGATCGTCTTATCATTTTTTGAAACTTAAATCATGTCACATCTAATAAATTTATAGCCAAGTGCGGTCACAAAATAAGGTGATACCAATAGTTATTTGGGTCTTCCTTCTCCTCTTCCTGTTCCTTTTCCTCATTATCATGGTAAATAGAATATTCGAAAGATGTGTTAAACAAGAGAATTCTGCCAAGTATCCATAGATGCCCATCTTAAATGAAATACATATTCAGTGATAAAATGATAAATGATATGTGCTTTCCTAAATTTCCTTTCAGACCTCATTTTCTCCCCAAATATCATATTTTCAGGGCTTAGCAAAATAGATTATGCCAGATAGGGGGAGGGAGGGAGAGAGAAAGAGAGAGAAAGAAAGAGAGAGAAGAAGGAACGTTACCCGTCAGGAGTGGAATAAAAATTACAGCAAGACTGTGATCAGCGTATAAAACTCAATGTAGCTCTTGGGGTCTATACCTGTGGGGGTGAGTGAGAGGGTGGCCTAGCATGAACCCCCCACTATGTTCTTGTTCACATCAGAATTCTAAGTGAAAGAGCAGTTTGTCAACATGGATCACTTACATCAAGGTAGTGTCTGAACTTTGAACACGTGACTCACAACCATTACCTGAAGATGTCATCTTAGCAGTTCGAATGATGAAGTTTGGGGTTGTGTGTGTGTGTGCAGGTGTTGGTTACTTTATACACTAATTATGGGGAGCTTTGTGGCTAATCTAGAAATCAAACTATCATTTGTAACATGATTTCCACATTCTAAATAATAATTTAAAAAAAATTTTGGAACAGAGCAGAATTGTGACTTGGGGGCATCCTGTTCCACTTGGAGAGAATGGAGAGTCAGTGCAGCTTCCTATGGAATGCTGTAGAAATACTCCAAACATTCCCCAGGCATGTCACTTCTTTGAAAAAGAAGAGTAGAAACAGCTAAGATGGAGTTTGCCCCAGCACACATACAGAACTCTGGATGTCGGCAGACTTCATTCTCTCTTCACAAAGGAAATGGTTATGTGCTGACTGCATGTCTCCTCTCATTTCCAGCCTTAATTTTCTTTCTCTTCTGCCTTCCCCAGGTTATATTAAGCTAAATGATAGGTTCGCTAGGTGTTGTAGATTTCCTAAAGTCTGCAAGGAAAATAGACTTACTGATCAACCCAGACAATGCTGAAGTGCATTAAGACAATGAAGGAAGGAAGGAAGGAAGGAAGGGAGGAAGGGAGGAAGGGAGGAGAGGAGGGAGGGAGGGCAAGCCAGTCATCATTAGACAAGAAGAGACATACACTGTATGATATTTCATTGGAAATTCATCATTTAGTGGGAAGGCAGTAGAGAGCACAGAAGAATCCAACACAGGAAGGTATTGTTCTGTGTGGTGGTGAGCTGGTGTGGATTTTAATCATCTTACACTCTGATGAGAGCACATTCATTTCTGGTGGTCTTCCTTTTGAAGAAAACCAGTATTCACATTACAAAATTAGACTTAAAAAACCCCCAAAACCTTAAACTGTTCTTTTAGATGGGAACCATCTCAATACCCTTAAGTGTTTTGTTTTTCAGAACATTTTTTTTTTATTGAATGGGTCCAATTTAAAGGTAAAATGAAAGAATGCTTTCTAACTAAAAGTTGACTGTAAATGACTACCAGGCATCATGAATTTAAGCTAGCGAGGGGAGGGAAGGTTTGGGAGTTTGGGATTAGCAGATGCAAACTAGTATATATAGGATGGATAAACAACAAGGTCCTACAGTGTAGCACAGGCAACTATATTCAATATCCTGTGATAAGCCACAATGGAAAAGAATATGAAAAAGGATATATATATATATATATATATATATATATATATATATATATATATGTATAACTGAATCGCTTTGCCGTAGAACACAAATTAACACAACATTGTAAATCAACTATACTTCAATAAAATATTTTTTAAAAGAGTGAGGAGATAGGACTGGTTTATAGACATTGCACGTAAGCCTTTCTAGCCCTGCACCAGGCTGCCTGGTGAAGAAAGGACAGGTTACTACCCTGTCCTTGAGGGAGGGAGCTTATTTCCTGAAAGAAGTGACAAAAAATATGTTTAATATTCTCTACTTTGACTTGTTTGTGCCTGAATTTCTTCTTTAAATTTTTAATTTTAGAATAATTTCATACTTACACAAAAATTGCAAAAAAAACCCACCTTTTTTTCTGAGCTTGAATACTTTAGTGTGTAATTTTTACAAATTCCCTTACATAATTATAATGCAATCATTAAAATAAGGAAGTTAACATTGACACATTACTACCATCTAATCCTCAGATGCCATTCAAGTTTTGACAATCAAAGAATGTTTGTTATAGCAGACGGATCCAGTTCAAGCTTACCTGCTGCATTTAGTTGTCATATCTCTTCAGTTCCTTCACTTAGAATACTTCCTCAATCTCTCCTTGATTTTATAACTTTGATACTATTGAATATCACATTCTGATTATTTTGTGGAATGTCCCTCAATTTGCGTTTGCCATCTGATATTTCCTCCTGAGGTCATTGTAAAATTGCTCTTTTTCTCATTGTAATTAATAAGAATTTTGTGTGGAAATACTCTGAAACTATGCAAATCTCCCATTTCTTAAACTGTCACCTACTAGTTTTAAAAACTACTAATGTTTCTTAGATGATTTAATTATTACCATGATGGTTGTTAAATGACAAATTTTCTAATTCCATCATTTCTCCATTTATTAGCTGGTGTTTTACTGTAAGAAAAAGTTTTTTTCTCCTCTCTTTCTGTAGTTCTATCAGTATGGATTTACAGATTTTTATCTTAATGATTATAATATATTACTATCATTATTTATTTTGATACATAAATTGCCCCAGATTTGACCAGTGAGAGTGCTTTCAGGCTGACTTCTGCGTCTTTTTATATATCCTCATTCTTTGAAAGGCTGTGAGTCTTTTGAATGGTAGCTCTGCTGGGCTCAACAGAAAGGGGGCTGTTCTTAGAGTCTGAAGACCTGGCTTGAAGTCTTCTTGACTTCTTTCATTCCCAGTTGGGTATCCTTGGGAAAGTGGCCCTTCTGTATTCTGTAAATGGGGGTAATCAATACTTGTATTATCTTTAATATCTATATTGATTGAATTAAATCTGTATAAGAGGAAACATGATATTGATCTTACTAATCATGAAATTTAGTATTCATAAAAATTTCATTGCACTTGAAAACTATCTAGGGTTAGATTTTCCTGGGTCTGTATGAGGATTGTTGAGAACATTGCAGAAAATCAAACAAGTTACTTATAGGTAATTACTTTCAAAAGCAAAAATTATAAAAGAACCATGAAAAACTTTTTAAATAAAAATGATATTTGATGTGAGATGAATGTACATTTTAAGATGTTTAAAATGATGTGGAGTGGGACCCTCGAACTAGGAGAGTTGAGGGCTTATGAAGGACCTAAGCCAGGCAGAACAGTTGGGGAGTGAGTCTCCTGTTCCTGTTCCAACCACAGAGGCTGGACCGCTAGAGTTTTGGGAGAAGTAAGTGCCTTCCTGTGCTGGATGGTGGAGTGGGAATCAATCCCTAATTAGTCTGTGACCCTGAGCAGACTTCGCCCCTCTCTGGGGCTCAGGGTCCTCAATAAAACCAAAATACAAGCAAATATGCAAAAATCCTTTAAGCTCTCTTACACCTCTAAAAACTGTCTGTGACAGACATAGAAAACAAACTTATGGTTACCAAAGGCGATAGCTGTGGTGGGGGGGGAGGGCGGGGGGGGAGATAAATTAGGAGTTTGGGATTAACATATACACACTACTATATATAAAATAGGTAAACAACAAGGACCTACTGTATAGCACAGGGAACTATACTCAGTATCTTGTAATAACCTATAATGGAAAATAGTCTGAAAAAGAATATATATATATATATGTATAACTATATATATATATGTATAACTGAGTCACTTTGCAGTACACTTGAAACTAACACAACACTGTAAATTAACTATAGCTCAATAAAAACAAACAAACAAGCGGAAAAAAAAAAAACCCTCTGTCTGAAGATGCTGGACTCTCCATCCTCGAGACTCTAAAATTCTAGGTACTATCCTCTGAGCTTTGATTCCAGGAGCTATTTATTTTGAGCATCAGTTTCTGCATAGCCCATAATCAAGGATGCAACTTCTCTCGCTGCTGGTGTCTCCTTCAGAGAGGAAGTAGACCCGTCAGGCTTTGTGAGCTGGCGTTCTCCCCTCTTTAAACATAATTGCGTCCCCGCCCTAGGGACTGGGCTGAGAGAAGGAGAGGCTTTCTTCCTAATCCATACGTATACGGGTTTGTAGTCCTTGCCCTTGACAATTATATCAAAAGGAGGATATTTTGCTAAGGTGGAGTATTAGTTTTCCATGGTTGCTGTAACAAATTACCACAAACTGGGTGGCTTAAAACAACTGTGATTTATTTTCTCACAGTTCTGGAGGCCAGAAGTCTGAACTCAAGATGTGAGCAGGCTTTTAGCTTCTGGTGACCCCCGATGTTCTTTGGTTTGTGGCTACATCACTCCAATTTCTGCCTCTGTTTCCTCCTCTTCATCTTTATAAGGGCACTTGTCATTGGATTTAGAGAGCACTTGGGTGATCCAGGATGACCTCATCTAGAGATCCTTACTTAATTACATCTGCAAGTTTCCTTTTTCCAAATGAGGTCACACTCACAAGTTCTGGGAGATTGGATATTGACATATCTTTTGGGGGCTACGATTCAACCCACTACAGGGGGCATGAATGTTGGGCTACTGGCTCTTAGATGAGCTCTAGAGTGTCAGTGATGGTGGATAGAGAGGGTGCTGTGAACAGTGTCAGGGAGAGGGAAGGATGGAAGGAGTGAGGAGTGTGCATATGACCCCTGTTGACCTTGGCTGGTGCTGTCATCAGCAGTCCTGCAGTTTAGCGAGGGCCATTCTGAGCACCCATCTCTCCTCCTTTCCAAAGGAGGGTGCTGTATCAGTAAGTTAGGCTTGGCTCTGCTGCAGTCACAAACAACTCCAAAATCTCAATGGCTCATACAACAAGCATTTTTCATTCACTTGCCTTACGTCTCTGATAGGTTGACAGCAGGACTGCTCCAGGTCACCTTCACTCTGGGACCAGGATGATGGAGTGGTAGACTGGGAATATGGCCAGTCTTGTGGCAGACGGAGAAGAGTGCATGATAAACCTCAAGCTGGCTCTAGAATCTTCTGCCTGGAAGTGATGGGAGCCTTTCCTGCTCATTTCACTGGCCAGGGCAAATCACATGGCCAAGGTCAATGGCAATGAGGAAGAGAAAGATCAGCTTTTCCCAGGGAAGGGCAGTGAATGTTTATGAACCACAATAAGGCAAGCCACAGGTGCTGTAGGAACAGACCCTCTGTCTGCTGAAAAGATGCATAGCTTCCTCTACCACTTCTCACCCAGGGAAGATTGCTGCTCATCCAGGTTTTCTTGAAACCCTTAGCATTCAATTCTCCAAGGATTGTGCTATCTGCAATTTTTTTTTTTTTTTGGTACACGGGCCTCTCACTGTTGTGGCCTCTCCCGCTGCAGAGCACAGGCTCCGGACGCGCAGGCTCAGCGGCCATGGCTCATGGGCCCAGCCGCTCCGCGGCATGTGGGATCTTCCCAGACCAGGGAACAAACCCGTGTCCCCTGCATCGGCAGGTGGACTCTCAACCACTGTGCCACCAGGGAAGCCCTATCTGCATTTTTTGAGTATACCTTACTCATTATCCTGTACTATGCAGGCCTCCCATCCCTACTCATTCTCCATCTCCCAGAAAAAAACCATCGGGTTATAGTTTCATGCCATTTTCTGGAAGAGCTGCTGTTGGGACTATGTTTTCCAAACACAACCTACATTGAGTGTCTCCAGCCTAGGTATTTTCACAGCAGCTATGGGAAGAACACTTTGCTCCTTCCTCTGTTTGCAGAGGCTCTGAGAAAATGGTCAAAGGCTTGGCCCTGAAGTCACAGATGGAATCATCTATGGATCCCAAAAGTCTTCAACAATTAAGGCGGAAGAGGTCGTAAAGAGGTGGAGTGCAGCTTCTGTGAATCTAATGGTCCATAGATGAAGTGCAAGGTTCTGTAAGTTTCTTAAATTGTAAGTATAACTGTGTGAGAGTATATGTCCAGTGGCTGTGTATTTTCTGGGGCCAGGAATCATAGCTTACATCTGATTCTCAAAGAATCTGTGAATCCAGGAAGATTAAGAACCATGGAATCTCAACCGTGTACCAAATGGATTGATTCTAATGTATTAGCTAACTTCCTCGAAAACCTTTTCCCTATACCTTGGTTTTGTTTCAATGAGTTAATTTCTCTAGTATCACAACCTACTCTGGGAGAAAGAAATAGTCTTTGGAAAGTTACACTGACTTTCAAAGCCAGGAAGGTATCCTTTGGTGCATTCCTACCCCAGCAATTATTACCCTTCCAGTGCCTGCAGAGCTCCCTCCAGCCTTCCCTTTAGTCTCCATGGGGACTCATTAGGTTTCTAATAGGCAAGTGGGAAGACTTACAGTGCTGGCTTACCAGAAGGCCTTGTTTTGGGAATTTCACAGACAGGGCAGCTTCTGTCTTGTAAGGAAATGTACACCCCACGAAGCAGAATAGGGAATGACTATGGCAGATGACGATAATAGGATTGCATCAATATTACATGCCTGCCAGCCAAAGAACCAATATGTTTTAACAGCATAGGTTATTTATTCTCCTTTATGAAGCTAGTTGGAGGTGAATAGTATTTTCTTTTTACAGATAAGGAAACATAGGGTCAATATTTTACTAGCCTCTTGGAGCAGAGATTCTTAACAGGGTCCTTGGATGGGACTTCAGGGGTCTGTGAACCCCTGAAATGATCTGCAAAGACAAGAGTAAATTTGTATGCCCATTTGGGAGGGGAGGAGAGGGGGAGGAGCATGAGATTTTCATCAAATTCTACAAAGTTCTGTGACTGTAAAAGGTTCAAAACCACTCCCCTAGGGCTTCTATTCTTGTAAAATAACTGGCAGATTAGCCTAATCTTAACGTTCAGCCCTATCTTTGTGAGTATTTTCCCCCCTTGGTTGCTGACCTCCACAAGAGTGAAAAAACTAGAAAGCAAGAAAAATCGTGGGGGAGTCATATTTAGATAAGTTTCCCTTACCTATCTCTCTTCTGGAAAGTTTAAAATCTTACTTCTACCCATGGTCATCCCACGTATGTTAGAGTCCCAAAGACAGAGTGGAAAGAAACCTTAAAAATCATCAGGATTCATGGATGGGAAAACTGAAGCTTAGAACTGAGGCTTGATCACACTCACATAATAAATCAGTGATCAAGTGAATGTTCATTCCTTTCTGCGAAATCAACTCCCATCTCAGTTGGAAACCCCTTGCCAATATTTTTAAACAAATGCCAATTCAAGAAGATTCATTCTTCTGGACATGATGCAAATGAGGCAAAGGAGACTGAGTGGCCTTCTGTCCAGGGAGTAGGAAGTGAAGCCTGTCTGGGGCTACACGCTCCCTTGGGACACGTTGTGGTGTCAGAAAGGAGTTCTGGAAGAAGCAGGCCCTTGTCCGTTTCTGTTTCATGAGTGAGTCCCTTCTCTTGGCCACAGCTGGAGGCGTGGCTCCCCACCCACTTCCCCAGGGAGAGGGAGCGGAGCGTTAAACCAAAGTGCATCTCCTCGGGACGCCTGGCAGGTTCTGCTCTCCCAGAGCTGCCATCAGAACCTCCTTTCCTCCCCAGCCTTGCTTCCCACTGAGGGAAACGTTGACTTTTCCAGGTTAAATGTTCCGAGTCAAAGAGTCTCTCCCGTGAGAAGCAGAACCATGGTCAGGTCACAAGGCAGGTGAGACTTGGGGACCAGAGAGGCCGTGAGCTGATGCTGTTAAAGTGTGCCGGGTTTGATCTTTAAAGACATTTAAATGTCTTTCTGCCCCAGAGGCAGACTTTGTTCTGGCTGGAGGGACCCTGGACCTCTCTAACCTCCATGAGGGGTAAAGTCTGGTGTTAATTCACTAGCGAGCCGTCAGTCACAGAAACTGGCCACACCCCGGTGTCTTCCAAGGGGACCTAACAGTGTTTCTTCAGAGAGACCTTTGATAAGACACTTCAGAAACGTAGTGATTCATAAGAAAGATGTTATTTCCTACAGACTAGGAAAGTTGGAGGATGCTTTAAGATATTATTCACTCATTAGACAGACAGATGAGGAAACCAGAAAGGGGCAGCTGCCTGAGGGTCCAGAGCCAGGAGGTAGCAACGCTGGGCGGGAGACTTGGGTCTTGTGACTGAGCTGTGTGCTTCAGGCTGCTCTCCACATCACAACCTTCTGCCTTCCTTCCTACTCAGACAGTCTTCCTTAAACTTCAATCTCCAAATTGTACCGAGGGTTCATTTGTGGGACCCCAAGTCAAATTTCAAGAGCTAAAGAATGCAGATCAAAAGATTTTCCGAATAGCATCTAAGGGACTTTTTTTTTTGCGGTATGCGGGCCTCTCACTGCTGTGGCCTCTCCCGTTGCGGAGCACAGGCTCTGGATGCGCAGGCTCAGCGGCCATGGCTCACGGGCCCAGCCGCTACACGGCATGTGGGATCTTCCCGGACCGGGGCACGAACCTGTATCCCCTGCATCGGCGCCACCAGGGAGGCCCCATCTAAGGAACTTTTGAACACACTCTCATTGAAGTGGAGAGGGCTGCATCCCGTCCTTGCAATGAGGATAGTGCACACACCCTAGTCCTTCTACTTCTACATTCGCTACAAGCCCAGAGCCCAGGGATCCTACTAGGACATGGCCGCAGCCAGCTATCCATCCACACACGTGTCCAAGGCCACTTGTGTGGGAACCCGTTCTCATCACCTCTGCCTCCGGAGACTTCAGATGACACCTCCCCACTCTCCCTTCCCCTGCTCCGGCCCCTCTCCGGTCGTGCAGGAGCCAAAGGGGATTTGTGCAAACAGGCACAGGACCAAGCCCAACCCAGGCCTGAGGAGCTTGACCTGAAGCAAGAGGATAACCCAGGACAACACACTCAGCTCCCCGGACGAGGAGGGGTGGCCCGGCAGCCGGAAAGAAAACTCCTGGACTTTTTATTGAATCCATAAAACAAAAGGTGAAGGGGTTCTGGGGAGGGGAGGAACGTCCGATGATTTATGGCGCTGGTGTGCAGAGGAGGAGAGCAGGGAACTCTGTCCAGCTCGGCGGGCGGCGTGTGATTCATTTCCCCCGGGGCCGCGGGGCCGGCCGGGCGGGCGCAGGCAGCCTGGGGCCGCCGCACACCCTGCGCTCGTTTATTTACGGTGGTTTATCAGCGGCTGCGCGCGGCGATAAAGTTTATGAAAAGAGGCGGCGGCTCCGGCCGGCGGCCCGGCCAGCGCTCCTTTCCCACACTGATTAGGATCGAGCAGGGCTTTGGAAGCTGTAGTTAAGGATCTCGGGTGCCCGGAGCCGCGTCTCCCCCTTCCTGCCCCGCCCGCCCGCCCGCCGGCTGCCCGGCTGCTGCCCCGCGTGGGAGCCGAGGTCAGGGTTGCGGCCGCGGCCCGGCCCGGGCGGGGGAGGGAAAACCGCCCCGCGCGAGAGGGCGAAAAGGAGCGCCCTGGCCAGGGATGCTGGCAAGGAAGAGAAAAATACCATTCAAATAAAAATGCGCAATCCCCGTGTTAAGAGGTGGAAGAGGGGTGATGGGGATTTTTCTCCTCTGGAAGTGTGGCGTATTCTCATCTCCTGCGTTTACTTTTTTAGGTCCTTCTCCATCATTTCACCTACATTGTTTTGTCTTTGCATTTGGACTTCAACTTTTTTTTCCTTTTCATGAGCATATTTTGTTCGTCCCTTCAAGATAGTTATTGAACACCTACTTTGCAGGACACCCCCAAGCATGGGGGTTTTGGCGGGGGGGGGAGATTCAAATATGAAGAGGGCGGTCCTGTCCCTCAAAGTTCTCATGTCCACAGGGACAGACAGTCCAGTAAAGTGTAACAGGAACCGTGGGACTGTAAGTAGCAGACACTGAGGCCGGCAGGAAGGCAGGTGCTGCTCTAATGCCTTGGCGGCATTAACTTGTTTACCGGGTCAGAGCGACTTTAGGAGGGAGGTGCCATTATTATGCTATTTTACAAATGGTGAAGCTATGGCCCAGAGAGGGCCAGTGGCTTGCTTGAGATGACTCAGAAGTCAGTGGCTGAGCCGGGATTTGAACCCAGGCAGAAAGGCCCCAGAGCCTGGACACCTAACCTCTAAATCTCCCTGACGCTCTAGAATAGACAGGGAGCAATGAGAGTGCAGCAGCCTGATGGCCCATCCTTCCTGGGAAAGACGGTGGACAGTGGACTCTCTGCAGGCGGTGGTGGGCATCATGAGGGTTGGGCTCGAAGAGTAGGTTTTCACAAGACAGACATGATGGCCAGAGGAAGGCAGGTTGTTTTTTGTTTTTTTGCGGTATGCGGGCCTCTCACTGTTGTGGCCTCTCCCGTTGCGGAGCACAGGCTTCGGATGCGCAGGCTCAGAGGCCATGGCTCACGGGCCCAGCCGCTCCGCGGCATGTGGGATTTTCCCGGACCGGGGCACGAACCCGTGTCCCCTGCATCGGCAGGTGGACTCTCAACCACTGCGCCACCAGGGAAGCCCCCATGGAAGGCAGTTTTAAACAGAAAGAACTTCTTCTGCCGTCCTGAGTTCTCCAGGCCCAGCTCCTTTCACCTTCCATTTTGTATTCTTTCTCCAAGGAATGGGAGAGCAGTAGTGCAGAACCTTCATACTGTGTGAAAAGAAGGTCACCTTCCCAGGCCATTTCCTTGACCTAGAAGGCTCTATCTGCAACTGCTGTAATCCTAACAGTTTTCAAGTCTGAACAGTGTCATCCCCTCCTGAAAGCTCTCCTGGCGGCTCCTTATTTTCCTGCCAATGACTGAAAGCGATCCTTCCTCCTCCTCTCTCTCACGCTTGCCTGTATGCAGTAAAGCTCGTGGGTTTGGGCTCCATCTGTCCTTCTTACTAGACTGTGAACTCCTGGAGGGCACTGGGATATTCCTTCCCTTCTCACTTGCTTCTGTCCCAGGCCTGGTTTAATATCCTGCATATAGGAGGTTCTTACTAACTGCATTTGGTGAATAAATGAGGGAGAGAGAGAAAACGTCTGATCTCATAGGTGTCTCATTTACCCCTCGATGGATTTCATAATCAAGCAAGCTAAAAATGGAGATGATATGTGTCCCCACCAGAGAAGGTCTGGACCAACTCTGCCAAGAGAACACAAAGACAGAGTCGCCCAAGCCCCGAGTCCCTTAAAATCCCTCCAGACTGGGTATAGGATTAGTCCTGGAGCCTGGGCATAGCAGGAAGCCTTGTTGCCCCAGTTATGGGGAAAGGGCTGTGAGGGACCAGAGCCAGGCACTTCATTGCGTAATCCATCTTGATTTCAGTGAGGTTTTCCATGGGGCCAATGGCATGGTGGTGGACATTTGACTCCAAAGGGTAAGGCATAACTATGGGTGCCTGTCAGCACCACTGCTAAGGGGGTCAGGGCTGCCTCTTGTTCTCTGTTGTATTTTTGTTTGTTTAGAACCAGCTTTCTAAAACTTTAATTGGAAAAGTAGCACATGCACATGATTTAAAATGGAAGTGATTCAAAAGGGTATACAATGAAAATTCTGCCTCCAGCATAGACTCCTCAACTCATCACTTCCCTCCCCAGGGCCAGCCATCGTTAAGAGTTTCTTTTCCCGAGATGCTGTGTGCACATATATACAATATTTTTGTATTTTTTCATGATGACTTAATGAGGTTATTGTGGACATACTCAATGCACTTGCAGGTGTTGGTGATGTTGTTACGGTTGTTGATACCCTGGAAAAGAAGTTTAATGTTCACTGAGCTTGAGAACTAGTCTTGTACATTCTGAGTGATGTTGAGTAATAAAAACTGTGTAGTAGCAAAACGTAGATATCTCAAAGACTATATGGAAGAAGACTGATCTGGTCCATGGGTAGTGGAGAAAGGATCCAAAGAGACATGGTTGGCCCCAGGGCAGGAAATGTTAGGCCATCTCTAGCAAGTACCAGTATGCTGTCAATCAGGGTGGATCGTAAGGTGTATAACTGATGGACACCAGCAAATTATTTACTAGGTAGGTTCTCATTAAAGTATTTACAAATCTCCTGTTATTTGTACTCTGTTATAGACTGGTAGGAGGGAGAGTCACAGAAGTGAATAAGGTAACTTCTAGTTAAATAACCAGGACCAGAATGCACTCATATGACATTAAAATAAAGATGCCCTCCATAGACTGGCTGACAGAACTGGCATCCTTTAATCTAGAGAAGAAAAGGACAAAAGGTGACAATTATTTAAGTACCTGGTAAAGGAAGCTGAGCACCCCAGGCTTCACTGCCTGAGTGTGACTTCTTAGTGGCACTATACCCTAAGGTACCTAGGGCAAGGGATCTCCAGCTCTCTGCACAGCCTAAGAGCCCCAGGGCCTGCTCCTGATGGCTGTCCCTAGGCACTCTGCAGCCAGAGTTCTGGGGAATGAGGAAGAAGTTTCTTTGCTCATCTCCCCTCCGTGTGACATTCCAGTAGCATGGCCCCAAAGCTCTACTGTCTGCACTCTGATCCCATAAAACTCCAACAAAATTGTCTTTTCCATTTTTCCTTCTGGTCCTGATGCTCTTGATAAAACTCAGATATGAGTTGAAAACGTGTCTAACCAAGGCATACTTGGGATGAATTGCCTCCAATGAACAAGACTGTCCTCCAGGGTCAACCCGGGGCCCCTCAGGTCTCCTTTGCCCCAGAACGCCCTCCCTCCCAGGAGCCCCTTGGTCCCTCATGCAGTTGTCAGATGTGCTTGGACACGTCAGACTCCAGCTCAGGTGCAAACTAGGACCTAGATTCCCCTAATAATAACTAGCAAGTGCTTGGCTGTTTTTTTTGTTTTTTGTTTTTTGTTTTTGCAGTACGCGGGCCTCTCACTGCTGTGGCGTCTCCCGTTGCGGAACACAGGCTCCGGACGTGCAGGCTCAGCAGCCATGGCTCACAGGCCTAGCCGCTCCGTGGCATGTGGGATCTTCCCGGACCGGGGCACGAACCCGCGTTCCCTGCATCGGCAGGCAGACTCTCAACCACTGCGCCACCAGGGAAGCCCAGGGCTTGGTTGTTTTGATGAAATATTCTGCTAATTGTTCTGTAAGAAAGGTCAAATAAGAGGCTGTGGATATAAACGATGGCAGGAAAGATTTTAGAGAGTGAAAAGGGAGGATTTCTTATAGCAGGATGATAGGAAGGAAAGTTATTTCAATCTCTCTAGGGAAAAGTCTGCAGTCTTCCTTAAATTGTTCAGGAATAGGAGTCCTAGTTCTTTCCAAGCCAAACCCTTGGTATTCCTGAGTTGGACTGAGATGTCCTAACTTTAAAATCGAATAATAGTGGCTTTTCCCCTAATTCAGGTAATGTAATTTCTCCATGCAAATTTTTTTCCATGCATTTTTCTTACGTCCTAAACCTTTAGCACCTGCAGGCAACAAAACTAATGAACAAGTAGTAAACAGATATGAATGGGAAAACTTGAAAACCACCGATCCTGCTGAGTTTGTTGCTTTTTCTAAAGAACACGAGTGCTTGTGGTTTGATACTGCCTGCCCATAATGTAGCCATATTTTCTGCTATTAAAATGGTTTCTGGTTCATGGACGGAATGAAACAGACCATTAATCCAGGGTGTTCCTGGAAGAGCCTCATATTTCAGGAGGCATACCACGACTTTTCACCTTTTCATCCTCCACCACTTGAGTACACTTGAGCTTCTCTATTGTCCACTCTTGATATTAGTTTCCGTTCCTTCCCCCTGCCCATCCACCTCTCTCCACCTCTGCTGTTTCACATCATGGCCCAGACTGACTCCCCTCCTCTGCCAGGCTAAAGATAACCTCTCCATCTGGGATATCACCCACAGGCTAAATTTATTCTCAGAGGTGAGTTGGGGCTATCCTGTCCAGTGACTCCAGGCAAACATCTAAGCCCTCAAGGCTGTATGTCATCGAAAGAGATGAAAGGAGCTTGGGAAGGGGAAGGGACCCCTGGGGAGAAAGGGGGAGGGGTAGGAAGGAAAGATGAAGAGGGAGATTCATAGGAAGCTGGCAAAGGGACTTCAGAGAAAGGGTGACACACCGTGACACTGTGACTACAGCATAAGCTCAGTTAGTCTGAAGGATTTGACTGCCCCCAGCAAAGATTCCATTTCTGTCAGTTATAATATTACTGTAATACAACCCTCAGAGGGAAAAGCCCAGTGCTAATTAGGGCTCAAGAAGTCAGTGGACTTGATGTACAGAATGGGGTGTTTAGTTTTATGATGTGGCTATGGGTTACATGAGAGACTAATAAAAGAACTCCATAAAATGTGGCTTGGAGCAATGGGGTTGCAGCCTCTACCAGAGGGTCAGCCCTGTTCAGAAGTTGTTTAGCTCAGGGCTGATGTCTAGCTGGTATGGCCATTCTGGTTCGTGTTACTGAGTGGTCAGTAAGTGCCAGGCAGTGTTCCTGGAACTGGAGATGCAACAGTTATCTGGAAGTGGTTCTGCTCTGAGAGACTGTCCAGTCCATTGGGGCCAGAACTAGGCAATCAGGGAGACCAGGGGAATCAGGGGTGGCTGAGCTTTGCTCCTGAAGCCCATTCCTGGCCTGAGTGTGTCTTAGGTGGGGACCATCCTGGGTGACTCTTGGTGAGAAGCTTCTGTCTCTGGTTCTGCTTTGCCCCCACAGGTTACTAATAGCCTTGTGGGTCCACTGAGAGCATGGAGTTCCCAAGAGGGGCTCTCACTGTACAGACATAGAGGTGGAGAGAGGCCAAGGACTGCTTGCCATCTCCCTCCTTACGCTCTAAAAATGCTTGTAAGCATCAAACAACATTTTATGATGTATTTCGCTGAATTAACAATTGATCAGAATAATTCTTTTACCTTTCATAAGCGAGAAATATTAGACAATCTGGATAGGAAAAAAGAAGATAATAAAAATTATAAATTCACCACCTAGAGACAACAATTTAGCGTTTGTTCATGCCAACTTTTTTTCTGGATGTATTTCCTATTTCTACAGATGAAGGAGATACATACACACGTA
This sequence comes from Mesoplodon bidens, assembly GCF_964165515.1. NCBI lineage: Eukaryota > Metazoa > Chordata > Mammalia > Artiodactyla > Ziphiidae > Mesoplodon > Mesoplodon bidens. The sequence goes on along the minus strand of NC_138161.1, from coordinate 108,778,757 downwards.
CATACACATATGTATGTACTTTGGAATCTGCCTTTTTCACTCTCTTTCCCAATGAGTGCAATTTTAAAGTAAATCCAATTATTCAAAAATATTTAATTAATGCACACAACTTTGAAGGACTTCCCCCCCAATATCCAGCAAGAATAAAGAGTTTAATCGTCTTAGAAGTAAATGAGGCACTTGCCAGGGATAGCAGATCAAATTTTTCCTGTTTTTACATTAAGACATGGGATGGAAATTTTCATATGATGGTGCCCTGGCTGCCCTTGACTCTCAGTTCCAACCTGGTGCTCTCCTGATGAGGCAACCAATGGGAATGATGGGGGCGGAGCCTGGAGGAGCAAGGGCAGGTGAGGCTCTGTTAGAGACTTGGGGAAGGGAGTCAGGGCAAGGCTTTCTCCCCTTTGAGCCAGTGGATGGAGAGATTGGGGATGAAGTTCTAATTGAGGTGGGTCCTGAGCGACACCAGCACTCATGACTGGCCCCCCTCCCGCCAGGTTGCTGAGGATAAGCTGAACCTGGAGACACAGCGGAACTGAGAGGTTTGCTCCCTCCTGGTGCCATGATTGAGACCGAGTCCCTATATGCAACTACTCACAGGACTAATGTCACCTAAGGAATTCACAGAGCTGGCCCTGAGTTTCAAAGAACAGATAGAAAAAAATAAGTGTGCATCTAAGAGGGATCAGGGGGCACAGAGGGAGAGGAACCCACCAAACAGCTAGAATATCAGCCTGAGCAGAAGTAACAAGGACCTTCAAACACAGTAGAAAAGGAAAACAAAGACTTCCTGGAACTAAACATGTTTTTAATGAAACTCCTAACTGGATGAATTAAATCTGAAGATGGACTTGACAGATCAAATGCAAGAGCATCCTATATCCAGAACAAAAATACAAAGAGATGGAAATCATGAGGGCAAAATCAGAAACCTGAAGGCTGGACCCAGGAGACCTAAGATGTCAGTACTAGGAATTCTGGGAGGAGGAGAAAAATAAACAGATGAAGGAGAGGGAATAATTAGACAAATGACAGATCATAACTTCCCCGAGTGATTTCACTCGGGTCTGAGTCTTTGGTTTAAAAAGAACTCATGGGGTCACTAGGACTGAAAGCCACATACCTAAGCCCATCCAGATAAAATTCTTGAACAGCAGGTGTAAAGAGAACCTCTTGCCCCCTTCACTACAAAGAGGAAAACATTAATTACAAAAGAAAAAAAGAAAAGAGGTGGGTGTCATGTTTCTCACTTACCATAATGGGAACTTGAAGACATCTAAAAAACACTGGAGCAAGCCAAAATACTTCTTGCTGGTCAGGGTAAAAAATATATATATATATATATCACCCAGATATCCAGGCAATGGTCTGAGAAAAATACTCTAGAAAGAACCTTAAACAAATGAAAAAATGAACTGAAGCAGATAACTCAAGACAAGAGAAGATGAAGAAGAGAGGATTTGGTGGTGGGCAATTGGGCCTCACAATCTCTCTGTCTCTGTCTCTCTGTCTGTTTGTCTCTGTCTTTTCCTCTCTTTCTGGGGCAGTTGCAACAGAGGCCTCTGCTCAACCCAAGGGGAACTCTGGGGCTGGGACTGGTCTGAGCTGAGATGCATCTGGCTTTTTCACCCTAGTAGTTGCATAGAGGGTGCCCCCGGGAAGGGAGCAGACCTGGGGTTTGGCAGTTTCTTTCAGCTTCAGGCAATTCCTGGAGAGAGAGAGACTTAGCTGTGAGTTGTCAGCAGCCACCACTCCTTCAGCTGGGGGCTGGGATGGGCGTAGCCCCCAGCATCCCTCACAATGCATGCATGGTGCCATTTATGTAAAACGATATGTATCAATACATACTTATGCTGGGGAATGTTTAATAATCAGCTCTTGGGGAGATGGGAGCTGGTGGTGTGTGTGTGTAGGGGTTTTCCGATTTGTAGCCTCTGTTGATTCTTGTGGTATAAATACTCCTATCATGGCTGATCTCAAACTACCAATGTGATGTCACTGCAGAGGGGCCTGGGACCAGACCCGGCAGTTGCCCAGGAGGTTCAGGGAAGGGGAGGGGAGGACAGGTGGAACAGCAGTCACAGCATCTTATATGGTGGGAGTGCTCTGATACTGGGAGATTTTCTCTGTTTGCCTCATTTTTTCTTTTTGGTCACCTTTCTAACCCTTGTCCCTACAGTCCACTTCGGTAAGTTGGTATTCTTTGCAGGCAGTATTCCAGAAGAAATCTCAGGCCCTTGTTCATACCGAGGCCCACGTGACCATCAAAACTCAAGGCTGCTTCTTGGTGGGCGGTGCTGGGGATGGGGTTGAGAGGGTGTGGAGGGGTTGGCAAACCTCCTCTGAAAGGGGCCCGTGGTACATATTTTTGGCTTTGTGGGACCTATGGTCTCTGTTGCAACAATGAATCCCCCGCAGGACATAGTTTGCTGACTCCTGCTGTACATGATACCATTGTGTCATAAACCTCACTGAAGTGTTAATTATGGCTATTTCAAAGGCCCCAGAGGAAAGAGCCCCTTCACTCTAAACCAACCAACGAGTTCAGACCAACCAACGCAGAGGAGGGCTTTAGGCCTTGGGGGAGGTTTTGTGGTTTAGCCGCCTTCTCCAGGAATGTGTTTTAACTTCTTTTCTCCAGGGTTAAATAAAATGAGGAAAAGAGAATGCCTGGGTTAAAAAACAAAAAACAAAAAATAAACTGACAAACAAAAAGAGCCCAAACCCCTCAAAAACCAAAAACCCAATTCTACTAACAAACTCTTTATTTATTAGGATCCTGTTAATATTGGATTTGGAAAAATAGACCTGGGAAGGAGGCAGGTCCCCCCACAGCACTAGCTCTGAAGGAAGGTACCATAGACAGATCAACAGAGTAAACCAAGCCCGGCTGCCAGAGCCTTCATAGGACTAAAACATTAAACTCTTCCTCAGCTTTCTAGCATTATTTGAATGTTAAAATGAAATCTATGTCTATTTATAAAAGTGAATCATGTAGGACCTTTTTTGGGGCAACACTTGATGAATACCTCTAGCATGTTGGTGTAGATACTAAGCTACAGTTTTCCAAATATATTTGGGGCAAGTCTCTTTTCCCCCGGCTTCAAGTTTTCCACCTTTGAGTATTCACAATGCCTTGTGAATTTTTGTGACTTTGTATTAATGTGGATTCTTAAATTTCACCCAAACAATTAAGCCCCTCTACTCAAAAGAACTGCCTTTAACTCCTGACCAGTCCTTGCCTTGTAACTCCATGAGGTGGACAGCATGACAGGCGAGTTCTATTTTGGCTTTTGGTATGTCTTAGAATGTGTGTGTGTATGTGTGTGCATGTGTGTGTTGATAGTTTGGTGGTGAAAACGTTATTTTGTAGTAGAAAGTCCTTGCCTTATCATTACTTTGCTGATTTTCCCCTGGTGACCAGGAAGCTCAGAGCGAATTTAGGGTCCATACAATCCCACCCTGGTTCTGTTGCAATGATCTTTCGGTAATTCTCAGGCTTTTTGGGTTCACAGATCTCTATGGGAATTTGATGGAAGCAAAGAGGAATCCCTCAGGAAGCGTTCCTATCTGCCCACAAAACATAGGCAGAGAGTGGATTCTGATCATTCCCTTTGGAACTCTTCACCTACCATATTTTACATTTTATTTGTGTTACTTTCTGGTGCCCCCGGTGCTGACGCACCCAGGACTTCAAGAAACAGAGAAGGTGCTGACAAGTGTTAGAAGGGTTTCTTTGTTCTCATGCAAAGGGGGGAGAGATAGTCAACGCTTTCTACCTCAAGAGTATTTCTCCAGGAACGTTATCACAACTTAGTCCTGTAGTACAGGGGGAAAGCACCGGACTAAATTAAAGCCCTGGTTTTTACCACTAGCTAGTTCTGAACTTAAACAGATCCTTTCCTTTCAGTAAGCCTCCATTTCCTTAACTGTAAACTGAGAGCCCTACAGAGGCCGGTGGGAGATTAAGGGAAAGACTCTGTTGGAAGAGCTGGCTACTCTGTAAAGTGTGGTGCAGATGACTGGTTCCTTGGGATCCTCCCTAACCAGCACTCAGTTAAACCAAGACCAAGGGGTGGGACATGCAGAGGCCATCACCTTGCCTTGTACAGCGATGGCCACTGACTGATGACCCAGAAGTCCTGGGCCTCCATTTGTTCCTTCCCGATCCAGGAAAAAGATGAACATTTAAGGAAGCTCTAACATGACTGAAATGAGCAGGCAGAAACTGATAGACCAGTGAGGGCCTGGGCCCTGTCTCTGGGATGCCCAGGAGAAATGCCAGTCTCTCCCACAGATCACCCCTCCCCCTCCTCCACACTTGCACAGTTACGCCTCCTTGCAGCTCCAATGCAAGAACCAGCCCTACCACAGCCCCTTCCATGACTGTGTTCTTTTTTCTTCTGCAGGCCACAGGATCCTTGTCCATCGGATTCCAGTAGTATTTACTGCTTGTTCTGTTTATCTGTTACTAAAGCTAAATTCAATAGTCTACGGAGTACTTACCATGTAGAATGCTTTGCTCTGATCAGAATCCTATATTGCTTGATTCATCATTTTCAGATTGTTCATCTCTATATGTGTTGTACCCCTTACGGAATGGGATCACTTGTGATACATGCATCCTCCAACCATCCAGCACACTGGAGTTGACAGCTAAATGTCCATGCTTAAGTCAACTCCCCCTGGCTAGAGCTCTGGTATAACATAGTGGTGAGTCAAACACATAATTATAAAAGTTATACATACCCAGTTTAAAGAGTTTGGGAATATATAAAATATAAATTTACTTATAATCCTACCATCCGGTGATAACTTCTATTAATATTTTAGTACATTTTATTTTAACCTTCTTTTATCTATGTCTCTATTTATCAAATTAGGAGCCATCTATGTGCAAAATTTTACACTTCACATTTTCCCATGCCATTACAAATTTTGAAAACATAATGCTGTATAAGATTCCATTATATTGATGAACCATCTAATTTATCAATTTCCTTATTAGACACGTAGGCTGCTGTCAAGTTTTCCACTATTACAACAATTATTGTAATGAGAACTTTTTGTACGTATGTCTACATGTCTGCATGCCTACATCTCTGATTCTTTCCCTTCAATGTGTTCATGGAATTTCAATTACTATTCAAAGGGTCCAGAACTTCTAGTTATTGGTTTGTATTACCAGATTGTTGTCAGAAAGGATTATCCTTTCTATCCCATCAGCAGAGAAGAATGCCTGGTTTATTATTCCTACACTAACATTAATTATCTTTTTCAACATTTACAAATTTGATTAGCGCAGATGAGTTTCAGTTTTGCCTTTCCATATTTCTTTGATCATTAGTGAGCTTAAACATTTTTATATATTTATGGGAAACATTATTTCTTCTCTGAATTATCTGTTGATGTTTTTAACCATTTAAAAAAATGGAGTGTTAGTATTTTTCCTATTGGTGTGCTACAGATGCATTATTGAAGGTTTTAAAAACCATTTTAGGGCTTCCCTGGTGGCGCAGTGGTTGAGAGTCTGCCTGCCAACGCAGGGGACACGGGTTCGAGCCCTGTTCTGGGAAGATCCCACATGCCGCGGAGCAACTAGGCCTGTGTGCCACAACTACTGAGCCTGCGCGTCTGGAGCTTGTGCTCCACAACAAGAGAGGCCACAACAGTGAGAGGCCCGCGCACCGCGATGAAGAGTGGTCCCCGCTTGCCACAACTAGAGAAAGCTCTCGCACAGAAACAAAGATCCAACACAGCCATAAATAAATAAATAAATAAATAATTAAAAAAAAAAAAAAAACATTTTAAAATCAACTGAATATTTTTTTATTTTTTTACGCCACATCATCCACGGCCACCTTAGAAGAAAGACCAATTTCAGATGCAAAGAGCAGTTCCTTCGGTTATTTTGGGTTATTGAATCATTTCTTCTTTGCATAAAGAATGCACAAGAAAACCTGAGTGCAGTTTTTTCCTCAACACACTTGCTTTCCATTAAGTGGATCTTTTGTGCTGAAACAGATTTACAGACCCACTAAACCAGAGGATGCTGCTGGCAGGAAGATGAGCCTGGTCTGGTGTTAATGCAAGAAGATCCCTGTGGTACAGACGCAGGAAGTTGGACCATACGGAGAATTTTCTACCTCTGCCTTCTTTCCTTCCTTGTTCCTTTCTTTTTACTTTTTTGTAATTGTAAGGTGTCAGGAATGGCTTGACTCGTTAGACAATACATATTTTTCAGAAAGTCTCCGTTTTTTACATTTCCCTCAGGTAATATAGACTCCTGAACGCATTGAGAGAATAAAGACATTTTTTGAAATCCATTCATAAGATGCGCAAGAGGAATTCATCACAGAAACTTCAATCAATCTTAAAAAAAAAAACAAACAGGCTTCAACAACTCCCTTGAGATAGGTGTTAGTATTATCTTGATTTTACTTACAGAAGAGGCTTAGAGAAATTAAGCAATTTGCTCAAGGTCAACAGCCAGGAAAGCAACGACACCAAAACTTGGACCCAGTTCTGCTGATGCCAAAGTGCCAGTTCCAGTCTATACTACTCCGCTAAGCTAGTTAGTTATAGTTCTCAATTACATGTGATCAGAAAGCTCTAGTTACAGTCTTTATATGTGATCAGAAAGCTTGTATCAGATCTATGAGGCAGGTGCTGTAGGAAACTGGGCACAGTGTTGGGACATCTGACAAAGTATTGGACCATGGGGCCAGGAGGGTCAGCAAATTCATGAATGAGAGAGAATCTTTAATGGGGGTCAGAGTGACCATCTTTCTGGCAAAAGGGAAAATTGGACACACTGGTATGGAAAGACAAGGGATGGTTAGAGAAGGAATCAAGGTGGTTTCTCTTCTTCCTCAAAGACTCTAGGGACTCCACGTTTGAGTCTGTTTCAGAATAATTGTGAAAAGCTGTGGAGTTTCTAGGACGATGGGGGGAGAAGAGTTGGCCCCAGGAAGATGGAATTGAGCCAGGTGAGGCTCTATCAAGGTGTAGAAATAAGGACCCAGGAGCAGGGAGCTGGGCTTCAGGAATGGTGGGGCTTGAAGGAGGAAGGCCCAGCAATAGGGGAATGGATGCTCCTCTCTCATGAGCTGTGTGATGAATTGTTCTCTTAATCAAGTTCCCATCATAACTGCAAACAGTGCTCTCAAGAACTGGGATGTAGAAGAGGGGAAAGAGTGCTTTCTGGTTTGGTGCAGCGGGTCCTCTAAGACAGTGGCTTTCATACATTTTTGGATTATGACTCACAACAAGGAGTACCTTTTCTCTCATAAGCCAGTGACATACACATATCTATGGAACTGAAGCAAAATTTCATGGGACAATACTTACCCTTACTATGCAATATACATGCTGATATTTTCTATTCTCTTCTGTTTCATTTGAGCAAAATTCATTTGGCACCTCTCGCGAAACTGATTTCTCAATCCTTGAAAGGGTCATGACTTACTGAGTGAAAAATCAGTTCTGAGTTGCAACATGTGTCAACAAACAGAATGTCCACAGAAGCCATCATTCGGTTCTTACAAACCACAATCAACAGCATAGAAGAAGTTGCATGCAGAATTTTTTCCAAGACAAAGAGATAAAAAAGCAAGGTTTTAATTCTAGTTAGCCTGTGTCCTAAAAGCCTGCAACTCACTTCCACTGCAGTGGATTTTCAGATTGTCCAGAATGTGATTCTTAAGGGGGGATTGGAAACATGCTCTGAATATGTGCAGAAGTTTCCTGAGTATCATTTAAGTTCAGTCGTGCTAAGCCTGAGATAGGGCGTCATCCCTTGCAAGCTTCCCAGGACCCCTTGGCTGTGCACACAAAGAGAACCCGGCTTTTCTTGTTTGGGCCTTTGCTCCTTCCTATTTGATTGAATCTGAAGAGGAACTGTTTGCCTTAGGCCGTACATCCTGAATCACAATCAGGATGCTGCTGGCACAGAAAAGCTGCTCCCACCCTTGCCTGAAATAACTGAACAGGGAAATAGAGTTCCTCCCATCCCCAGCCTTAAAGAAAGAGGCTCATAATTTATGGTGTGCTGGCAATACCTCAGAAGTCAGGTCAGTCACTTACAGTAAAATCAAGGAGGGCAGAACAATGAATATAAAGTGAGATTAAAACACCTCATTAAGGTACAAATTGTTCAGTGGACCCCAGAATAAAGATGCTTTGGTCTTTGTTAGCCGGACTCCAGTGGCCTTCAGAGATGCTTCCTTGTCTGTAGGATACGAAAAAAGGTATAAAACCACACCCTCAGCTTTTTCAATTCTTCAACAAATACGCTTTATTCAAACTATCTATCAGGGATAGTGCTACTAGGATATATGGGTTCCCTAGGGCTGCTGCAACAAATTACTATAAACTTGGGGGCTTTTCTTTTTCTTAAATTTAATTTTATTTTTGGCTGTGTTGGGTCTTCATTGCTGCATGCAGGCTTTCTCTAGTTGCGGCGAGCGGGGGCTACTCTTTGTTGCGGTGCACGGGCTTCTCACTGAGGTGGCTTCTCTTGTTGCGGGGAATGGGCTCTAGGCACGTGGGCTTCAGTAATTGTGGCACGCAGGCTCTAGGTGCGCGGGCTTCAGTAGTTGTGGCGCACGGGCTTAGTTGCTCTGCGGCATGTGGGATCTTCCCGGACCAGGGATCAAACCCGTGTCACCTGCACTGGCAGGAGGATTCTTAACCACTGCGCCACCAGGGTAGTCCTAAACTCGGGGGCTTTAAACAACAGGAATTTATTCCCTCATAGTTGTGGAGGCCAAAAACCTGAAATCAAGGCACTGTCAGAGCTGCTCTCCCTTCAAAGGCTCTAGAGGAGAATCTTTCCTTGTGTCGTCCAGCTTGGTGGTCCTTGCATTCCGTGGCTTGTGGCTGCATCACTCTAAGCTCTGCCTCCAGCTTCATGTGGCTTTCTCCTCCTTCTTTGTGTCTCTCCTTTACGTGTTTCTTATAAGGACACTCACTTGTCATTGGACTTAGGATCCACCGACCTGGGTAATTCAGGCTGATCTCATCTGGAGATCTTTAATTACATTTGCAAAGACCCTTTTTTTCCCAAGTAAGGTCTCATTCATAGGTACTGATGGGGTTGGGACATGGCCATATCTTTTGGAGGGCCACATTCAACCCACTATACAGAGGATACAAAGCTGAAAAGGACAGGGTTGTTCTTCTCAAGGAGCTCAGTCTAGTGGGGGAGGCACTAGTTATATAACCATGTCAAAAGAATAACCACAGACAGAGCTGTGTTCCATGGGTTGAGGGGATCTTACGAGTTTGTATTGGGAGTTGATGTGGAGGTTATAGTGGGGCAGGGAGGGAGTGTTTTTGTTTTTTTTTTTAATTTTTGAACTCTACAATTTTCTGGCATCTAGAAATCTCTATAAAATAAGTCCAGTCTGAATGGAGAGGATTAATACCAGCAGAGCCAGGTCTTTTGGGTCTGGCTGAGTTCAGCCAACCCTGCTGGTTGTCTGGAGGTTTGGGAGAGTGGGCAGGAGAACGAGGGAAAGACGAAGCCCAGGAATTGGTTGGGATTGTTGATGGCTACGTTGCTGGCAGGTGAGGAGTAAGACACCATGAAATGGGTTATTGGCTTTCTCTGTGGTGGAGAAGGAAAAGAGGGGCATTTGTGTCTGCCGCCCAGCCCAAGTCAGAGCATGTGGGCCCTGGTGGGGGGATGCCACAGGCCAAGGCAGCTGCTCCACTGAGGTCTTCTCCTTCGCTCCAAGGCCTTGGGCCAAGTGATCTGCCTGGGCCTGACGTGGTGGAGGAGGGCAGCTACTGCCTCTAGACGTGCTGGGGACCAAAATAGAGATGGTTTGCACATTTCTCTTTTGGGGACAGCGTTTTTACAATCTTTGCAGATTATCACCTTTAGGTCTTTATGCTCTCCTGGGACTTCACCTTCTTTGTGGTTATTAAAAAAATTCTTGGTAATAGATATTATGGAATTATTGTTAATATGCTTGGGTGTAATACACTTGTTATGAAGAAGAACATCTTTATTCTTAAAGAGCACATACTGAAGTATTTATGGGGGTGTTACTAATGTTGACAGTTTCCAATATTTCGGTGAAAATGTAGATAGATAAACTTAATATCACAAAAATGTTAAGAACTGCTAAGTCTACGTGGGAGGTATGTGGATGTTCATTGCTCTATTCTTTCAACTTTTTTCTGTACTTGAAATTATTCTTAATAAAAATCTTGGGGGAGATTGGGAAAGGAAAATTCTTGGAGCAGAGTTTCTTGACCTATGTTTCATGGGCTCTGGGGGAAGAGGGAGATGAACTTCAGGGACCAGGAAGATTCGAAATGTATATGTCAACCTTTGCGGGGTGTGTGTCTTTGTGTGTGTGTGTGTGTTTCTATCCTCATTATGGGGAAAGGTTTATTGTTTGCAGCTCTTCTTAGATTCTCAAAAGGATCTATGACTCCCCTTCCTCAAGATTAAACACCATTGCTTCAAACTAGAGATAAATTTGCAAGCATTATACCTTTTGTAAATGGATACAAATGGCCAGAGTCTGTTAGCGATTAGTACTTTGTTGCAAAATTTGAGTTAGTTTATAAATATAAATTGTATACTACTCTGTCTTTATATTCATTAACTCATTTCTTGGTTTTTCTTAATTATTTCTTTTCCTATTACAGCTGATTTCTTAGACTTCCTCATAGTTTAAAATACTAATTGCTAATATGAACATATCTGTTTTCCTTTGCACAAATTTAAAACTGAAATAATCATTTTGGTATCTTTCTACATTATAAAAATAACATAGCCTCACTATATACAGTAAGTCGCCTGCATATGAACGAGTTCTGTTCTGAGAGCACGTTCTTAAGTCCAATTTGTTTGTAAGTCCAACAAAGTTAGCCTAGGTACCCAACTAACACAACTGGCTATATAGTACTATACTGTAATAGGTTTATAATACTTTTCACACAAATAGTACATACAAACAAACACAAAAAATAAAGAAAACGTTTTTGATCTTACAGTACAGTACTTTGAAAAGTACATTAGTACAGTACAACAGCTGGCATACAGGGGCTGGCATCAGTAAACAGGCAAGAAGAGTTACTGATGGGAGGAGGCAAAGGAGGTAGGAGGTGGTGGGGCTGAAGGATCGTCAGCAATAGGGGATGGAGGGCAAGCTGCAATTTCACTCATGCCTGACGTTGATGGAATGCACGTTCTCATCTTTGAAAGTTCGCAACTAGAAGGTTCCTATGTGTGGGACTTACTGTCCAACTTGTAAAATACAGAAATGTAGAAAGAAGGAAATAAAGTGACCATTAACCCATGCTCTGGAGGTAACCGTTCTTAACATCTTGTTGGATTTCTTGCTTTTGGTGTGTAGGCTCCTGTGTGTATGCATAGATATATATGAAACAAAATTGAAGAAGGCTGAACATGCAGGTTTATATTATGCAAAAAAGAACATTTCAAACTCCTTTACACTTTGTTGTCTCCCCAATTTTTATATAGAAGCATTCAAATGGATTTCTTCAGTCTTCATATTAAGTATGTTTTTTCAAATCCACGTGTTTAGGTTTTAGTGAAGGCAACTTTTCCTTGAAATCTCTTATCTCTTCTGAGTACTTAACACTCTGAGTAATATTATTTATGTTCAGTGCCTAGAGTTATAGTTTGTTTTGCCCATTGTGTTGCCCCCGTGAGATGGGCAAGAAAAAAACAATTTTTCAGTCCATACTGGTTGTTAGGATAGAACCAAAATACAGCTGACCCCAAACAGTTGGAAATCTGGGGGGCTGGGGTTGGGGGGTGGAAATCTGAATAAACTCTGATTTGTGTGTAGCTTGTTCTTACAGGTCTGATATTTGGTGAAGTCAGAAGAGTGCAAAGGAAAAAAGCTATGGCTGCCTGCAGGAGCCACTTCTGGGAGCCAGAAGGTTGCCATAGAGACGTCATGGGGCAGAGGAGAGACGAGGGGCCTGGAGAGACTGGCCGTGTGACACTTGCCATCCCCTGACTTTCAGTGGCACTTGGTGAGGCCCTAAACACATTTTGATTTGAACCAGGGTTATTTGTTTACTTAGTTTAATGTACGTAAAGCGCCAACAAACTGTCTGGTACTTAAATAGCACAAAACAAATACTAGTCCCCTCATGTCTTATTAGACCATGAGTTCTTGGGAGGCATTTGTGTTGTTCAGTGCAGTGTATAAGAACATGGGACTTGGATCCAGATAAACCTGTTTAGGGTGTTGAGTTTGCCTCTTATTAGCAGTATGACCTTGGAAAACTTGCCTCATAAGGATAGTAATAGTTCCCATCTCTTTGGGTTACTGAAAGGATTAAGTAAAACCACCCCTATAATAAAGGCTAATATTTATCAAGGGCTTACTACATTCAGAGCACTGTTTTAAGTGCTTTAGGTGTGACCATCTTATTTAATTCACATAAATCTGTGTGCTGGGTGCTAGCATCCCCATTTTGCAGATAAGAAAACTGAGGCACAAAGAAGTTGAGTAATGTGTCCAGGGTCACAAAGCTATTACATAGGTGAACTGGGATTTGAACTGAGGAAGTTAGTACGCTGGTATTTTTACATCCCACTTTGCACGGCACCTTGCCATGGCCATCCCTCATCGCGTGTTTGTGCGACTGCACGCCTGGGAAATACTCTCTGAATAACATCTACAGGAGTGTCTTTCCAGGTTGCTAGTAAGAAGAGCACTAAATATATTCCTGTTGTGAATAAGAAAATGTGCTCATTTAGAAAAGAGACACATCATATGAACCTGATGTTCAATCCTTTAAAATAGTAGCTTTAAAACTCATGTTTGAATAACCTCATGGAAGAAAGCTTGGTCTGGTGAACATTTCTGCTGTTGCCTGTTCCAATCAGCTGCTGAGTTGGGCTTCTGCCAGATTAATGACTCTTCTCCCATATGCAAGAGGGCGAAGCATGAGAGTGTTACCAGGAACTGAGGCCTGAACGGGCTTGCAGGGCCGGGCTCCCAGCCGAGTCACACCCAAGTGGTGGGCGCTTGCCAGCTTTGGGGCTAAGCTATTGCCCCAGAGAGGCTGGGTAGGGCGGGCAGCTCTTTGCTTGCTGATTCTCTGGTCTCCCAGGGCAACAGCCTAGAGCCGACTGTGGTCACCCGTGAGAATGCTCCTCCTGACTCAGCGGGGCCTGCAGTGCCCCAGGGTGTGGCTGTGTGTTCCTTTGGGCCCCTCACAGATAGCATTTATTTCAAAGGATATCACTGCGCCATTGTGGGTTGAGGGCTAGAGCTGCAGGACGGAAGCTGCTTGATTTGAGCCCTATTAGGTCCCCAGAAAGTGTCAACTTTTAGAACTTTTCACTGGGCTGCTGCTGTATGCATAAAGTGCTTAAGGTGGGGACATCTGAAGCCTGTTAGTGTATCAGTACATCCATGACCATCAGAAAGAGACTAGAGACCTCAGGAGACTAGAGACCTCAGTTCTAGAATCAACTCTTTCTCTTATTTGTTGTATATTTGGAAAGATCACTTTCTCTCCTCTAGGCCTCAGTTTCCTCATCTGGAAAATTAAAATAACTCCTGCCCTACCTATATCCCTGGATTCGGCTGAGAACCAGACGGGATGATGAATATAAAAATGGTCACTAAGCAGCCAGTGCTGCCCGAAAGCAAAGAGCCATTTCTTCTCCTGCAGGTGAATCTTCCTGCCCTGGCTCCTAGTGATCCTCCAGTTTTTTGTTTGTTTGTTTGTTTGTTTGTTTGCGGTACGTGGGCCTCTCACTGTTGTGGCCTCTCCCGTTGTGGAGCACAGGCCCCGGACGTGCAGGCTCAGTGGCCATGGCTCACGGGCCCAGCCGCTCTGCCGCATGTGGGATCTTCCCGGACCGGGGCACGAACCTGCGTCCCCTGCATTGGCAGGTGGGCTCTCAACCACTGCGCCACCAGGGAAGCCCCCTCCTGTTCTTCTGAGTCTCTGACCATGGCCAGCTTGGAGGGCTGGGGTTTGGTTTTATTAAGAGAAGTGGCTGGATTCCTGACCTGAGAGCCCAGCAAGGAGCTCCAAGAGGAAGGACAGTCTCAGGAAGCCGGTGTTGGAGGCTATGGGATTAGCCATGCCTGTTCTGTCTGGAAGCCTCCCTCCATTTCCAGCTTCAGTGGGTTGGGCTCTCATTTTACTAAAGGGAGAAATGCAGGTTTCCTTAGTGCCTCTCAGTCGTCCGTGGTACTTTTGGGAACTCTTTTATGTTAGGGGTACATCTTGGGGTGCAGGGCACCTTCAGAATGAAGGTTACTTTGGGAGGGGGAAGTGGAGGCCCTGACAAGGCTAAATCTCAGCTCATAAGGACCAAAAAGGAGAGGAAGAGAGGGAGGAGGAAAGGGGGGGTGATGTTAGCCCAATGGCAGCTACGCTGGCTCTGATACGCTCACCATAGATTTTTTGGCGGGAACAACAGAAACTTTTCAGCCAATTCTTTTTTTGGGGGGGTGGCACCCTTGTTCTTTGTGCATTAAGATATAGCTATTGTTGCACCAGAATAGTCTACTAATGGCTGCACAATGGTAGACAGGAGTGAGGTCTGGCCCCCAGGGGTTCTGCACTCGGTTCCAGCTAGAGCGTGTCCTCAGGGGAGTGACATAAAACTCGTGTCACAGAAAGTGAAGGGATGCTTAGTGAGGAACATGAGACTTGCCTTCATATACCTGAGGACCCATCCTGGGGAAGGGTAGCCGACTCTGCCAGCTCCCAACCTTTCCTCCTCCTCCCCTACTCTCCAAGCTTTGGCTCATTATAAGCCAGAACTTTCTAGAAGTCAAGATACCTAAATGTGGTGAGGCGGAAACTGGCTCAACTCATGAAGCAGCCCACGTGGAAGGGTCTCAGAGACACAATGGAGTTGACCTAGCTGATGTCCCTCCAAGTCCTAGAGGCTGTGATCTCAAGGACTGAGTTTGCAAAGTTATGATCCAACCTACATGAAGTTCACTCAGCAGTGCTCCAGAGCTTTCTCCATGATGAGAATATCCTTTAGGACTTTTTTTTTTTTTTTTTGCGGTACGCGGGCCTCTCACTGTTGTGGCCTCTCCCGTTGCAGAGCACAGGCTCCGGACGCACTGGCTCAGCGGCCATGGCTCACGGGCCCAGCCGCTCCGCGGCATGTGGGATCTTCCCGGACCGGGGCACGAACCCGCGTTCCCTGCATCGGCAGGCGGACTCTCAACCACTGCGCCACCAGGGAAGCCCCCTTTAGGACGATTTTGCTGGACCTTTCTCCATCACAGTAAGCCTTTGAGGTGCTGTAAAGTTCCACTGCCCTCTGGTTTTGCTGGGAGGGGAGGATGGCCCGCATTTGTCATTCTGCGTTCTGATTAGCCCCCTTTTTCATGGTTCTTGTTCCTTCTTTATTCTCATTTTGTTGCTCTTGGCGCTAGAATTTGTGTGGATTTGTTCATAACAATTACCCTCCGCCTTGAGAAGCATGTGGAATGTTTTAGGAATATTTTTACAGAGTCTAGGACCATATTTTTATGGCTGGAAATTAACCAGAGAACTGCAAAAATGCAGGCTTGCTTATTCAGCTTTACGTCCTGATGATGAGCCCGTCTCGCCTCCCACTTCTGTTTTCTAGGTCCTTGGGCCATAGTTCCTCCTTAGACGGGATCCCTTCTCCTCTGACAGGACTATGGGTTACATGAAGCTCTGTGTTTTTATTGTCAAGCCTTCTGGTACTCTTCTCACCTCCCAGGTACCGTCTTTCCACTTGATTTCCTTTTTTCTCTCTTCAGTCCTTGCTGCCTCCCCATGCCCCATATTTCTTCCATCTTAGAAGCTCCTCTGAGCTGAAGGTATTTGTCTGCACCAGTGTTTACACCTGCTTCCTGAAGGACTCACGGAGATCATGCATTTGGGGTGGGGGTTAAGATGAGTGGGCTTTAGTTCCCTTTAAAAGGGCTTTAGCCATTCAGACTACTGTTTCTCTTGGGAACTGAACTGACAGGATGCTAATCTCCAGCAGACATCCTTTTGCTCAGCCATGCTTGTGAAGTCCTGGTCCATTTCCACATTTTCTTCATTTTGATCATTCTTTTCAGATTCCGACATAAAGGCAGGTGTCTGGTGCCTTTTATTTTCAAATTTAAAACGTTAAAGGCTGAGGAAAACTGTCTGAGTCTTGAATGTGAGTCCACAGAGTTCTGTTTGTTGGCCCATGACCCCACATCCACTGCGCATTATTGACTCTGCAGCAGGTGTTGGGGGTCGGCAGGGGGACAAAGGAACTGGTGTGACAGCTTCCTGCCCTCGGGCACTCAGAGTCCAGCCAAGGAGGCTCCCCTAGGGCATAGTGAGGGCCAGACCAGGTGCTGTGGGTGCACCAAGGGGGAAGGCTTGAATTCCGCTTGAGGGGAGATGGTGTAGGGTCAGAGGGGAAGGCTGTTCAGCTAAAAAGGTGAAGTCTCAGGTGGGTCTTAAAGTACCTGAGGAAAACCTTGCTGGGAAGACAAGGATTCTGTGGGCAAGGAACAGCATTAGGAAAAGCAAGGGATTTTGAGAAGAGCCGTATGTTTAGGGATCAGAGGGCAGTTGGGTGTAAGTAGAGGTAGTGGACGCGGGTGGAAGCCGGGGTGGGAGATTGGGGAGGTGTCTTAGAGGGGGCTCATGAAGGGCCTTGGGCGCCACGTGAAGAAGTTGGGATATTGGTGATGGGAGTCATATTGATCTCTGCCCCCCACCCCAATCACCACAACCTTTCTGGAGGGTTTTCCTGCCCACCAACTCACTGCGAGATGCTCGGAGAGGCCTCTGTGAATGTGTGTATTTCCGGCTGCAGAATGAAAGACAAACAGGAGTAGTGGGAGACTGGCCACAAGGAGATGGCCTCGGAGGATTCTGTGATAATCCAGGTGAGAACCGTGGAGCATCCACAAGACAGGCAGCCTCTGCCTCATGGACCACACATCAATACTGCCCTCCACGTCCAGTGACAGTGCCTCCCCTGGTGCTCAGGCCACCTCTGGCTTGCTTCCCAACCTCTGTGGTCACCCATCACCTCCCTTCCCAGAACTCATCCTCTTGTTTACGGTGGCCCCTGACTGGGGCTGCATCCCCAAAGCTCCCTCAGGCACTCCCCCCAGTACACACAGGGCAGAGACATGGTGGGATGGATGAGGTGTAGCCTGGGGGGCCCCCCGCGGAGGAACACTTACAGGAAAACAAAAGTTCTCTGTGTCTCAGCTGAGTTTGGGTTGGACTCACCATTTCCTTAACATCCAATGCGGTCCCTGTGGCTGTTTGAGGAAAAGGACTGTGTGGGCTGGGGAGGCCTGCCTACATTAATGTGAACTCAAAGGCTTCCTGCTCACGGCGTGGGATGGCTTCAGACCTGTTTTTGCAGGCCTTTTGGCTGCACCAGGGGAAGTTCTTACATGACCTCACCCAGCTGAACATGTGCTTGTGTCATCCTCAGGAGCACTGGCAGCTCCCAGGGACTCTGCCAGCTTCCATCTCCCGGAGAAGAAGGCCTGTCCTCCCAGCCCTTCCCTCTATACTTTGCCTCCCAAGGTTTACAGCAGTGTTTGCCTGAATGTTCTAGCTGTTCAGCAGACAAAAGATCTCATGGTGGTCCAAAACCTTTGGGAAGACTCCGGGTTGAAGAATGCTAAGTAGTTTAGTTTACTTCAGGCCTTCTCGAGATCTCTAATGTGCTAATACAGTTGGCCCTCTGTAGCCAGTGGAGGGTGGATTGTACTACGCTTTTTTTTTTTTTGGCTGCGTTGGGTCTTCATTGCTGCGCACGGGCTTTCTCTAGTTGCAGCGAGTGGGGGCTACTCTTCGTTGCGCTGAGCGAGCTTCTCATTGTGGTGGCTTCTCTCGTTGCAGAGCATGGGCTCTAGGCGCAGGCTCAGTAGTTGTGGCTCGTGGGCTCTAGGTGCGCAGGCTCAGTAGTTGTGGCGCACAGGCTTAGTTGCTCCATGGCATGTGGGATCTTCCCGGACCAGGACTCGAACCCGTGTCCCCTGCATTGGCAGGCGGATTCTTAACCACTGTACCACCAGGGAAGCCCTACTATGCCATTTTATATGGAGGAGTTGAGCATCCCTGGATTTGGGTATCCACAGGGGTCCTAGAACCAATCCCACACCAATCATGCAGGATGACTGTATGTACACTGTGAGTTTCCCAGAGGGGGTAAGAGTATGAACAGTCCATTTTCCACACTTATCTGGCCAAGGCGCTTCCTCATGCCCCTTTCTTTGTTACCGTAGAGGCTTTCCCTCTGGGGAAAAGGAGCTCAGCTGGGGGCTGAACTTTGTGAAGAAGATTCTGAGAGCAGCTAAACTTTATCTTCTAGATTTCGGAGGGATTCTAATTAGGTTCAGCAACATCCCAGTTTGCCTGGAGCAGTCTGTTTTATATGTGTTGCCCCAGCATAATTCAGATAGACTCCCGACTTTTACTCTCCTAAGTGCCCTGTTTGAGGGCTGAATTATATGGTCACCCTGGCCATAAGTCCACTACAGAGCCCAGAGCCCAGCCACTGGCCTTCTGGATTCCAAAGGGCAGCTATTGTTAGGCTTACTTCTGCTTCTGCCCATAACACAGTCTGATGTCACCCTTTGACTCACCACTTGCTCTCTGACAACCTTTGATATTTGCCAGTGGGTCCCGAATTCTTTCCCCTTTATTCAGCCACCATATTCAGCCTGGCAAAATGCCTCACCTTCTCAAAAGTGGTTCTGCAAGGGAGAGTGACAGAAAATCAGGGCCCCTAAGAAACGCAGACCTTTTGTGTTAGGTGTCCCTTCACAATGCAGGCCTTCAGTCGTGGCATTTCTGGACTGCCTCAGCCCATGAACTTTTGGACTCTGCGTCTGCTGGTCTGTCTCTGGACTGTTGGTCTGTGTCGTTCTTTCTCCTCCTTCCCTTGTCTCCTCTTTATTCTTGCTACTGAAACAGCCACCTTCCTGCTGTCAGATGCTCTGAAGGAATTCGTGTTAGAAAATATCAAGAAACCATTCTCATTTAGGGGATGAGAGGAATAAAAGGAAAAAGGCCAAGCACACAGGGCAGGAACCAAGTAGCTGATGAATTAGGGCGATCACAGAACTTATGGAGAAAAATGAAAGAATTAGACATTTTCTTGATTCTTTTGGAGGGGCAAGTAATGGCCTATAAGATTTGATCTCAACTTTTGTTCGCTTTTTGAAAAATATTTTTGTTGACAAATTCATTTTCAAAGTGTTAGAGTCTGGCTTTCCAAAATTCTTTATGTGGAGACTCAAAGTGGAAAGATGAGGATTTACTGAAGAAATGCTTTCTTTTTATTTGATAAAGTAGAAAGTGAGAAACATCTTTAATATTTGCAAAAGCCTCCAAAAAATCTCACCAGTTAGAAATACAAAAGGAAACTAGTGATCTAGTATTTGGGATTTCTTTTTTATTAGGGGATGTTTTTGGATTTAAATCCTACATACCCGAGTTTCATCTGGTTGTAAATGTCCCAAGCAATAGGGTTTCTTCATGGATTTTTGCTTCATGTTCTTAGTTGTCCGGGACAGACTCTTAAACCCTTGTCTCTTTCTCAAAAGAAAGAAAAAAAAAAGTAACTATTGTGATTTTAAATTTAATCCTTTAAAAAATTGCTCAAGTTATGGATCTTAAAAATAAGAGCCACTCTTTTTTGGTGACAATTTTGGCCTTTTTTTTCCTTTCCCCCCACCCCCTTTCTCCCACCAACTGCATAGTTTTGCTTTGCCTTTTTTTGAGCACGTGGAGGAAGTATTGTTTTCTCCTTAATTCTTTTGAAAGAATGAGGTTATTTGGCTTTAATACTGTCATCTAGGCTTTTCTAGTATGTGTCTGTTTATAGCAGTTTTTAATTAGCCTAAATACCATAGTTTTCAGCTTATTCGTCTGTTGTAGAGTCTTCATGACTTTCCTTGACCAAACCAAACCAAACTAAACAAAAATCAAATCAGAGCCCACTCTCAAAAACACAGCAAAACTGGCCCTCTGGTTCTCAGGAGATAACTAAGGTTACTTTCTTATTTTTTTTAATATATTTATGCACATAAATATATGCGTATATATCGGTATTACATTTCAAATTTTTTTCTAAAGATGCTTCAATCCTATTATGTAAATCCTGACTGAAAAACTTTAAAGAAATATTTGTACCTAGACATTAAAATCAAACCTTGATTACACAAGCTCCACCTTATTTTGTTGACTTTATTTTTAAGAGAGAAGGCCATTTAATTAAAAAAATTCTCCGTTTCTTTCTTTTCTTCCCCTCTCCCCTCCCCCACCCTTGCTATTGTCTCTTAGGACCAGGAAGTTTATATGTAAACAGAAGCTGTAATCAGACCCCTGACCTCCTCTGGGCTTTCAACCCAGTGTTTCCACAGAGGGATTAACCCCAAATACCAACTTGCTCTCAGAGGCAAAATTGTTCCTGAGGCGGGCATCACCAAAGGGTTTTCTTCTCTCTAGGCTTTCACATTCACCCTGCAAATAAGGTCTTCTCAAAGGGAGGCTTAAAGGCGGCCACGGGAAAGCAAATTGCCGGGCAGCCTGGAGCCGGGAGGGACGCTGAGAATTCTCTGGGCTCTCCAGCCCCTTAGTCTGTCCTCTGCCCACCAAGTGGTCATAACCTTCCCGATCCATGAGTGTGGCGGGAAAGGGCCAGTTTGCTTGGTCTAATCATGCATCTGTGCATGCGTGTGCATACTTGTGTGAGTCAGTGTGGGTGCACATGTTCCCATCTTTGGATTTACACACAGGGTGTCTTGTGGATGGCCGGCTTGGGGGCAACTCAGGGATGCTGGCAAGAAGCAGAGCGTGGAGATGGTGGGGATCAGGATTTCCTTCTGGGGGGGGGGGGACACAAGCAATAGTCCTGGCCTCTTGTCCAGAACCACAGCTGTGTGCCTACAAGGGGAAAGTTTTCAAGTCGTTCTGTTTTATTCTTCCCTGCAGGTCTTAGAATGTCCACTCATTCTAAGACTTAAGGGAACGCTTTGAACCAGGCATCAAGCTCTGGGCTGGACGCCAAGTCAGCTCTGAAAACAGTCAGAGCTCCCCTCTGGTTCCCTACTCGCTGGGCAGAAAGGCTGAGAGAGTGGGTTCTCACTTCTGCACCCACCTCACACCGCCAACCCCCAGCCCCGCCCAAGTCGGTTCCCCACATCGCCTGAACAGCCCTGCTCTAAGCCGGGATGCGGATGAGACAAGACAAGGAGCTTTTCTTAGGCCAGCGCATCCTCTCCCCACCCAGACCCCCAACAATTTCTCATCCCAGGGACAAAGTATCTTTCTTTAAAAGGCTCCATGTGGCATGTCCAGAAATATCTCATGTTATTAAGAAGGGGGATGGGGGTGGGGAAAGGGCCCGATGAGGCTACTTAATAGCTCCTAACAGCTGTGGAAAGTTTGATGCCGCAGGAGCACCCAGACAGAAAATTAAAAAACTAATAAAGTCCTCAGTGAGGGGGCGCTGGCATCAGGACAGCTTTACTTCTCCAGACACCTAATAAAGAGACATTCCGGGACACTCACTCATAAGGGGAGTCTGCAGGGGTCATGGAGAACAGTGGAAGGCGAGCCATGGAAACACAGCAGTCACTCACATCCCTGCAGGGAAGGGGCCTTGGCTTCTTCTCTTCCCCCCCACCCCCTTGGCTCCATGTTAGGAAAATGGCAGGGTGCTCAGGACCAAAAGAAAAAAATAGAAAGACCAAAAAGAAAAAAACCCACAAAAGAAGAGGGGATCGATTACAGGAGCCCCGGATTTAGAAATGTCACTTTCACGGACAGAATAAGCAGGAGGCTGACGTTTGACAGTTTAGGTATTAGAGGGACAGGAGGTGAGGTGGAGAGTGGGATAGGGTTTGGCTTCTGGAGGTGGCGGAAGAAGAGGGCTTGGAGGACTGAGACTGGTTCAGCTGGAGTTTTGGAAGCAGTCTCTTCACCATAGGTTTTCTCACGTGGATTTTTCCACTGCGGTTACTTGGTCCTTTTGGATCTGAGTTCCTTGGGGTCTGCGAGGTTATGGGGTTGCCGGTTGAGACTTTGGTTTTAAAGGACATTTATGTTAATATGTCTTGGTTCTCAAGTCGGTTTTGTGTGCATTTGAAGATTTTTTTCACCATTTTTTTTTAATGGTGACTTTGAACAACCAAGCCATCGGTCAGTTGTGGAGATATTCCCATGGGCTGGTGGTACCAGTCTTTTCACACAGATAACTGTGAAAGTGCCAAAGGTGGAACGGAACAGCCTGTTAGGAACAAGAGAATGAAATGAAGTAAGTCAGACAGAGAAAGGCAAATACTGTACGATCTCGCTTATGCGTGGAATCTTAAAAAACCAAATGCGTAGGAACAGAGAGAACAGATTGGTGGTTGCCAGAGGGGGGTCGGGGTGTGGGCTTCGGGGTGGGGGGAGAATGAATGAAAAAAAAAAGTCAAAAGAAAGTTGGTTCCATTTCCTAATCTGTTGAATTCAGTTCAAGTTTTTGAGAATGGCTTGACTTAGTTCTCACTTTCTGCCTAATATTCTGAGACCAGCAGCCAGACTGGTTCCTCTGGATTACCTCTCCACAGCAGTGGTTACAACCGAGTAATGATACACTTGCTTTAGAAGAATACAGTTTCATGTTGTGCAAATGGCTTTTGCAAGCTGGCCTGGAGATAGTCCTTGCACAGATTTCCCAAGGGCTCCTGGTACCATGGAAAGAGAACCTGAGACAAGAAACCTGGGCCCCATCCCGGCCAGCTCTGCCACTAACAGGCCTGGGTTGCTTGTACAAATCGCTTGTCCGCCGTGGGCCTCAGTTTCTTGTTCTACAGGGTGAAAGGGTGGGAAACGACTTCTAAGGCCCCTTCCCGCTCCCAGCCGCTGTCGTTTTGTGAGGTGAGAAGGTTTGCCTCTGTATTGGCGTTCCTGGCTCTTCTGTGTCAGAGAGAATGTTTTCCTTCTGGCCTTTCGTTCAGCTGTGGCTTAGCAGAGTGGAGCTGTAGCCCTTGGGTATGATGCTGGACAGATCAGTGGTTATGGGATGAAATATGGGCTTTTCAACTTTTCAAGTCCAGAAACTCTTTCATGGTCCCTTTGGTTTCTTTGTTTTGTTTTTTCTCAAAAAACAAACAAACAAACAAACAAACAAAAAAACCCGTTTTTCTCCCATGAGTAGCGTCCCACATCTAAGAAAAGAGCAATGCTGCCACTCGGGTGGGCGTGGGCTTGTTTCTATTGGGTGGATCTCTCTGAGGGAGGCCTGGGAAGTTCTTGTTTATACTGGAAAGATCTAGACCAGTGCTTCTCAAATTTCAAAGTGCATAAGGATCATTTGAGGGTCTTGTTGAATCCAGATTCTGGTTCAGTAGCTTTGGGGTGGGACATGGAAGTCTGCATTTCCAAAGAGCTCTCAGGCGATGGTGCTGATGCTGGTCCATGGACGACACTGTTCGTAACACGGCTAGACGATCCCAACTAAGGTGTCCCCTCGGCTCCTCCAGAGAACAGCAGAACTCACAGAATGGGGACACTGCAACCAGACCCTCCGGACCAGGGCTTCCAGAGGGATAGAACTCCCTATGTTAAGAGATGACTTTTCAGTTTCATTCTGGATGCCCGTCTGTCACAATCTGGCTGAGAATCAGTCTTTATGTATGTTCTCCCTTTTGCCATCTGACACCTGAGTGGTTTCCTCTCTCCGTTTCTCTGTCTCTCTCTCTGTTTCCGGCATTGGGAAAAGAAAAATTGGACAATAGGGTAGGGAAGAACAATGCGTCAATTACTTAGAAAGCTACAGTATAGAATCAAATGAGCCCCATTCTCTGGCTCATTAACAACATTTTATTACTTAGCAAGTCTAGAACTAGTGCTGCAGCTAAAGAAAGAAACGTAAATCATTTAATACACCTTTCTTAATTGAGTCACACACTCAGGGCCACCTTCCCAGTGGTATTATGGCACCAATTACCTCATTAGGAGAGAAGAGCTGCTTATATGACAGGTTTTGGAAATTAAAATGGCAGAGGGACATCCTTCAGGAGGACTCATTCTGGGCTGGGCTGAGTTGAACAGTGAACAGTGGCCCAAAGGGCCTGTGAGGACCTGGGACTGAAGGTAAGACAATGATCCCTGTTCAGTCTGACCCCAGGCTTGGGGACAAGATCTGGTTTCACTCTTCCAGTGTTCTTTGGTCAAGAATGTAAACCCCAGTGGCTCTTGTTCTTCGGTTTGTATAAGATCCACTGGGGAGGCTTGTTAGGAATTCACGTTCCAGGGCCCTACCTTGAGATTCTGGTCCAGGAAATCCGGGCTGGGCTCCAGCCAAACCAGCCTGTAGTAAGGCCCCTGGGTAGCTCCCCTGCAGGAAGCCCACAGATGCTCATTTTTTTGGTAGCAATTGTAAAGAGGGTCCCAGTGACTTCACCCCAAACACAGTTGGGTGTATGCAGGTTCCTCCATCACCACTGGTTTTCATCTTTCCAAAATACAGACCAAATGAGCTTTGCATGGGTTTGTTTCTTTAGACACAACACAGATAATTTTCTCTCTTTCTCTCTGTCTGGCTGAGTAGCAGGACAGACTGAGTTTGACTATTAGCTTGGATGTTTACTTGCTGTGTGACATTGGGCAGGTCATGGTGCCCTTGAGGCTACGGTTTCCTCAACTCAAAATGGGCACAGTCATTGGGAAGAGTGAAGTACATAGACATGTTATTGGTCAAGCCACATTGTCTTTTGGCAACCATTTCCTTCTCTGTAAAACGAGAATGTTGCCCTTGAGGATGCATTTGGGGAGTCCAGGTTGCAAGTGGGTTCTCTTTCTGGCAGCTTTTCCTGTTTTCCTTCCCTGTAGTAACAAGAACTTCAACCTCCAGATTTTGTGTAAATATTGAATTTACAGCAATGGTTTTGTAGAGTGTTCCAGTTTCCTGGGTTGATGATTAATGTGGTTTTCTCAGAGTGCGTTGTGCCTTCTCCAAAGGCTTTTCCTGCTAGTCCTGTGAACCGCACAAAAGCTAAATGTTATTTCTGCTTTTCTCTCTATTGTCATGTGTCATCTGCTGTCACGGCAGCAGATGCATTCTGTGTTATCCCATAGGGCAGAAGAAGCATCAGCTGAGAGACACGTAGGGAGGTGAAATTAGGCTTAGAAACTAGAATTTCCTATTACAGCAACTTCCCTGATTCAAAACCTTGGCTGGCTTTACATTGCCTACCATGTCATGCACAGACTTCTCTGTCTGGATTTAAGTGTCTCATTGCCTGGCTTTAGCAGGCTTTGCTAATCCTATATCCTCTTCCTAAGTAACTTGCATTGTGTGGCTTTAATTCACTTTTGTGATGGTCACTCTCCAATCCAGATCCCGTTCTGAATTTTCATCAGTCAGCAAAGCATCTCCAGTGGGCTATCTTGTCATTATAACAAATTCAAAATGTCCTCATGGACACCCATCAACTTTCCCTTAACTTCACTGCTCTTCCCACCTTTCTCATTTCTGTTTGTGGAAGGATGATCTGGCCTTAGGGAATGAAAGCTGACTTGGGAGATTTGAAACCTCCTTATTCTGTCATCTGATCTTGTACTAGGATATGTTGCTTTGAAATATCTCAATATTAATAGTTACAAGAAATCTTTTCCAGTTCTTATAGCTCATGCTGTTTCTTCTTCCTCTAAATCAATAATGAAACCTCTCTCGATTTTATAGTTCATGGGCCTGGTTGGATCTCACATGTGGTGGAGAATGGTTTGTGAGCAGCACATGTGCAAATGGGGTTTGTTGATAACATAAGCCAATTACATGTATAAATCCACAGCGTGTGATGCCAAATAAGTTCACGTACGTATGCTTTCATTAGGAAAAATTCACCCTCTAGAACAAGCAAAGTTATTGTCCTGATCTACTTTGCACTGATTGAAACACACCTGGGGTGCTTCTTGACTATTATATTGTTGTATGTGTATTGCATACACATGTATGAACTGTCAAAGACATTATCTGAAAGTGTCCCATTACTATTACATTTCTATCGATTTCCCCCTGAATTTCTGAGAATTCTTGCTTTTTTTTTTATTGTATATTATGTGGCATATAATGGTTCATAGCAGTTATGTTTTCTTCATGTTCACTTTGTCAATATTTACCTAAATTTCACTTAAGCTTTTCACTTTTAATTCTACTTGGATAAAAAACATTGTGATCCTGATTTTTTTATAGATTGTACATTTGTGAGTGTGATGTACTTGCTAGTTTATCTTTCTTTAATTTGATACTTTTCTTTCTTTGTTTTAGGTATACATCTTGGGAAAGCTTATGGATAGGTTTAGTTTTTCAAATATTGGAATTTAAGTCATTTACATGTATTATCATAGTTACTCTGTTAGTTTTTATTTGACGTAAGTCAAGTTGCTTATGCTTTCTGTTTTATTGGGGTTTTTCTTTTCTTTTCTTTTCTTTGTTTTCCTTTTTTTGCTAGTGAGATGGAATATATGGGCCCTATTGCAAAATTCCATTTGGATTGCATTGAAAAATTTAAAAACATATGGACTTTATTTTCCTAATTAATAATTTAAAAAAAATTCTACCTATCAACTGTTTCCTATGTAAAGTTATGAAATAAACACACTTTTATTTCCCCCTTCCCTGCTTATTCAGTTTCCTGTTCTATTTATTTAATCTGGGATTTTAGACTCAGATAGTACTTTTCTCCCCCAGTGTTTTGTTTTATGAAAATATGCAAACATACAAAAAAGTTGAAAGGATTTTACAGTGAACGCCTGTGTGCCCAGCCTCTAGTTTCCACTATTGCCATTTTACTTTCCTTGCTTTGTCATGTATCTATCCATCCTTCTGTCCATTCACCAACTCATCTTTTTTAAAAATGCATTTCAAAGTAAATTGAAGAAATCAATATACTTCACTCTAATTATTTCAGCATGAATATTATTAACTAGAATTTAATATTTGCTTGTAGTTTTTTACCCCTTTGAGGTAAAATTTACAAACAATGAAATACACAAATCTTAAGTGCATTTTCATTGAATTTTGACAAATATATACCAGATGTTATTTTTTAACATTATTTTCTCTTTCAATAATTATTGTTTTGTATTTTAAAAACTCCTTTACAGTCATGCTTTAAAATTATTTAGATGATATATTTAAATGGTTTTAGTAATCAACATGAGTTCCATTTCATCAGAACTTCTCCATTCTTTATTTTGCCTCATCTCTCAGTTGGCTGGAGTGTACCTTAAGTACTTTTTTCAAAAAGGATATGAGTGATATACTTAGGAGTCTCTGTGTAGCTAGAAATTTTCTTATAGTTTTTTCAGACATGAATGACAAGTTGGACAAGCTTAGAAGTCTTAACTGGCAATCTTTCGTACCCAAAACTATAGATATTTCTGTATTGTCATCTGATCTTTAATGTTATACGGCTATCTGAGGCTATCTGCTTGGATAATTGTAAATTCTTCTATCACTTCTGAAATTGAGTATATCTAGTAGTTGAAATCTTTGAGGGAATTTGCCAGGTACTCAGTGGGATCTTCTGATCTGCAAGTATATAGTTTTATTCAATTATGGCAGAGGTTGGTAGCGGTTCCCCCAAATGCACATTTTCCTTCTTAGTAAACTAATTCTTGATTTTCATATGGGCACATAGCTGCTTGGAATAAAACCCATATTTTCCAGACTCCCTTGAAGTTTAATGTTGCTAAACTTCATTTCTGTCACAGGCAGCTGACTCTGATACTTATGGTTATATCAGCTCAGGAAAGTTTTCTTCTCTTATATTTTTGGTTATTTTGTTTTGTTTATTCTGTTCTCTTTTGTTTTCCCCAGGAACACCTATCTAAATTTTCTGTATTATCTGTTCTTTAAATCCAACAATTTTTTCTCTTTGTTCTCTTATTATTTCAATCAGTATGACTTTTTCCTCCTCATTCCATGGCAGAGTTTCTCTTCTGCACCTCCAATTTTGACTTTTTGCTGTGCCCATTCTACTCTTTATTGTTTTTAATGAAAAATTTAATTAGCTATTGCTTTTTAAGTTTCCTTAACTCACTCATAAATTTCTGCCTCCTCTGAGCATCACCCTTTTCATCATTGCCTCTGGCCCTCAAAGCTTCACAACTGTAGTGGGGAGGGCAGTCAGGTGGGGTCTCAGTCTCTCTGCCACTTACTTCCTGGAGCCCCTGCTGTTTCTCAGGAAGCAGAAGTGTGAGATGGCTTTCAGTGCCTTCCTTCCTCCAGGCCCACCTGCACCATATCGAACAGGATGGCCCCAGGCTTTCCACCTTGCGGAAGGCATGCTTTCCTGTGCTGTTCCTCCCTCCCCGCAAAGCTTCTTCTTTTTTAATTCTTCTCTGGGTCCTTTCAGAGGAGATCTGGTGTGCAAGAAGTTAAACAATTAGTTCCAATGCCTTTTTACCCAGGAGTCTGTAAAAGACATTCTTTAACATTTTTCATATTGTGAGAGCATATACCGTATGCTATAAATTTATTAAAAACAACCTTAGTCTTTGTAGACAGAGGAAAAGAGATGTAAGAGAACTTGAGCCCCCAACTTTGTCACTTGTAAACCATGTGATCCTGGTCATATGCTCTTCAGTTTACTTATCTGCAAAACAAGAGTAATACCTTTGATTGAATGAGATCAAGGACAATATTTGAAAGCATTTTTAAGTTCTTAAAAGCTAAAAAAAATGTAAGAAATGGCAACCATTCTCTTGATGTTCTTTCTCTTTTTGCTTCTCATAGGCTGGGTCCACGGTATGGAAGATATTCCATAAATCTTTGTTGGTTAGTTATTTGGAATGAATGTCCAGAAAATGCTGAAGAATAACTGAGGAGACAAAAGAGAGTGATAGAGTGATTAAATATGTCATTACTGCCTTCTTTGCTATTTATAAGATTTCTTTTAACCTGTGGTATTATCTGCTTAGAAAGTGCCAGATTGTGTTAACCATGTTCACATTTTCTCTCTGATCCCTCCTTCTAACCCTTGCTCTCCATTCCCCCAACATTTATTGTAAAAGGGTGTTCTTTTAAAGACTTTTTAAAAGAAATGTAATTATCCATGGCTCAGTGTCACTTTTAAAGTTGTCCCTTGGTACTTTTTGGAGGCTTCAAAATATGTTTAATTTCCAAACCTTCTTGGAAGTCACCCAATAAATTCAGGCATGGAAGGCATGGTCAGAGTACAGGGTGAATGAAAAGATCGTGCTGTGAGTTGGCCAGTATCGTTTATTATAGGCAATCCAGCAGGTGCGTAAATAACTCCTACTGAGAGGTTTTCCCCTCAGCTCACCAAAATGGCTCCATTTCAACATCCAGCAGTGACGCCGTATTCTCAGAATTGGATTAGCTAAGCACTGGGCAAAGTAAAATCCACTAGAAGGATCCAAAGGAAAGCTTTGCTCCCAAATCGACAGCATTAGTATGAAGTAGGCTTTTGTTTATTACAAATGGTAGGTTTCATCAACTAATTGAAAAGTCTAGTTCTTGGAAGTGCACATATACATTTCATGTTATATAGTTCAAGTCTATGTATGTCATTTTTGAGTCCTTACTAAGTATCAGACCCTGTACTGGGTGCTGTGGAGGATAGTCAGATGAGTGCAACCTCGTCTTGTCTTTGGGAGTTCACACGTTTGTTGGGAGACAGGGGCAGATATATCATCTCATCATGAAACAGATTGGGAAATTATAAATGCAAGCAAAATGTCGTGGTGTTAGAAAGGAAAACTTGGAGATGCCTCTTGGTAGAGGAAGAATTAAAACTAGGCATTCTTGCATTCATTTTTTACACAGACAGTGATTGAATGCTTTATATCTTGAACACTCCAAGAGGGCCAATTTTAGTTGTTAATTATTTACAGAAGAATAAAGTTCAACAGGCAGAAAAGGGAAGGGAGGGCACTCCAGGGAGTAGGAGTTTAGTTGAGGCCTTGAGGCTACAGGGCCTGCCCAAGAGATGGGGAGGAGTCCGGTGTGGCTCTGACCTAGGATGTGCATATGGAAGCGGGGGAGGGGTGCTGTAGTGAAGGTAAGGATGGAAGATAGATGAGGGTAAAACTGCACAGGGGGGGCTTCCCTGGTGGCGCAGTGGTTGAGAGTCTGCCTGCCAATGCAGGGGACACGGG
The DNA here is from genome assembly GCF_964165515.1 of Mesoplodon bidens. Classification (NCBI taxonomy): domain Eukaryota; kingdom Metazoa; phylum Chordata; class Mammalia; order Artiodactyla; family Ziphiidae; genus Mesoplodon; species Mesoplodon bidens. Next base: position 108,748,613 of record NC_138161.1, on the reverse strand, counting down.
TTCGTGCCCCAGTCCGGGAAGATCCCACATGCCGCGGAGCGGCTGGGCCCGTGAGCCATGGCCGCTGAGCCTGTGCTCCGCAACGGGAGAGGCCCGCGTACCCGGGGGGGAAAAAAAAAACTGCAGAGGGTTCTGAACGCCCAGCAAAGGAACAATAAGTTTACATTTAAATCACATTTTTACAAATTGAGTCATTCTAAGTTTACCGGGATTGATCCCTTTTTGGTGTAACAATTGGAAGTGTGCTGTCTGGGAATCAGACCACACTTTGAATTTGAGCTGTGTCAGATGAATAACTGTGGACAAGTTACTTAACCTTTCTGACACTCAGTTTTCTCATCTGGGAAAATGGGGTTTGTGCAGATTAAGTGAAAAGACATAGGTGAATTGTTCACCAAGGACCTTTGTCCATCTTTAGTAGGTACTCAATAAGGGTTAGCCTCTTCTCTTTCCCTCCCTTCCCTTCCTCTTTCTCCCCTCTCCTTCCCAGAGGGAGGCTCTGATGAACAACACATTTCAGTAAGATCACTGAGTCCTCAAGCTTGGTTGCTAAGTTTTTTTCTCAATTTTTATCCCAGTGGTTCTCAAACCAGAGCAGTCATCAGAATCACCTACAGGTTGTGTTAAATCACGGATTGCTGGGTCCCACCCCAGAGTTTCTGATTCAGTAGGTTTGGGGGGGGGCCTGAGAATTTGCATTTCTAACACATTCCCAGATGTTGCTGATGTGGGGAGTGCACTTTGAGAACCCTGACCTTATCTTGTTTGCCCTGGCATAGACCCTGTTAGTTGCTTACCCAAGAGCTATCCGCTCATCCCTGCTGACAGAGCCCTGAGTTATTCTGGTAGTATAGAAAGATTCTTTGATTTCAGTGTTAGGTTTCTACCTCAGTGCCAGAAGATGATGATGATGATGGGTCTAAACCAGTCATGGTAATCTCAGTTCCCTTGACCATTGATTGATCTGAATGTACCATGTAGTGTCTCAAGAGATGTAAGGGTGAATCAAGTGACAACAACTCACAAAGAGAAGGGCTTCTGCCCCTTGCACCTTCTTCCTGAATGTGTATATACTGCTGCAGTTACACTAGCCATCTTGGGACCAAGAGACGACAAGCACGAGGAAGAGAACCAACATGGCAAGGACGTTAGGGCAGAGATATAGGAAGAACCTGGATCCCAAAGGCATCATGGAGCTGCATGCCCTGGATTCCTACCTCAACTTGTTCTCAGTGAGAAAAATACATTTTCATTTGTTGAAGTCACCATAATCTATTCTTTTGTTACTTGCAGCCAAACACTCTCCTGACTGATACAATCTGTTCTAGTTCTCTGATGGCATAGTTAATATTGACTTCCTTTATAGATGAAGACACTGAGGTTCAGAGAAATGAAGATGACATAATATATAGTGGTAGAGCTTAGATTCCAACTCAAGCTTCCTAATTAAAAGTTCTTGGCACTTTCTCACTGACCTATAGCTCAGCCATTCTAATTATTTCTTCCTACTAATATAAATACATAAAAATAAATAAATGTCTGTTTTTCCTTCTATTAAGGAAGAAAAAATTGATAACTTCTCATCTGTTCTGAGCTTTACTTGTGCCTCTGCTCTCAGCCATCTGACTTCTGATTGTTATTTATTAATTATCTAAATAATTAATTCCTTCCACATTTACATATAGATGTACTATATATAACATTTGAACTTGATATTTTTTGTAATGGACAATCTTACTTTTGTTCAAATTTTGTTCCTTACAGAAAGAAGCAGTTCAAATTAGCTTTGTGTCCTAACTTTTATTTATATTTTTTCTATCCTAAGTTTGTTTTTACTTTTATTTATCTTTATTTTTTTGAATTTCATTTTATTTTTTTATACAGCAGGTTCTTATTAGTTATCTATTTTATACATATTAGTGTATATATGTCAATGTGTCCTAACTTTGAGACATAGGCTTCAGTTATACTTCTAAATTTTTGAAGACCTTGAAGTTCTAATCAAACAAAAATTATAGAGCAATACTAGTAATCTTCCAGAAACACAATTGGATGCAGACTACTATGTAAACCAGTCTGCATCTCTGACTTTGACATATCTTCTTAGCCCACCCACCGATTCATCATACTTAGGCCCTCCCAGCTCTACTACCTCAAGCTGTCAAGCTTAGTGCAAATGTATTGAAGAGACCAGCCCCCGAGTCACACTAACACATATGTTTATTCCCCCATTGCCTGGTTAATGGGCCCATAGCCCTCTGAACCCCTAGGGAAGACTGAAATCCCATTCATTACTAGCTCTTAGATTAGAGCTCGGTATATATGATGGAACTTAAATTAACTACAATTGCCAACAATATTTTCTTTAGTATATGAAGAAATATTGTTATTTAGCTCAGTTAAATTACCTTAAGTAGTTTACTCATGCATTTGGCAAATTTTTATTGAATGTTATGTGTGCTACAGTGATAACGATGCCATCCATTTATACAGTCACTTATCCACAGTTTATAAAAGCACTTTCATAATATTAGGGGCTGGGGATTGATTTACAGTGGAGAGCAAAGCCAGTGCATATTGATGAAATACACCTATTGTTCATAGAAATATTTGTTAATATAGTTATGAGAACATGTACACGTGTGGTTTAGTTTTTTATCACTATTATACGTTAACATGGTTATGTGCATATGTACATACCTGCTATTCCTTGCATCTTATTACTATTTTCTGGTTGGAGATTTTGACCTCACATCTTATCATTTCTTTATCAATAACACTGTAAAGCATCAATTGGACGTGCTGTCCTCTCATCTATTAAGGAAGAAGGGATTGATAAGTCCCTATCCATTCTGAGCTTTACTTGTACATCTGCTGTCAGCCACATGGCTTCTGATTGTCCTTATTAAGTATTTAAGTAACTATTCCACCCCGATTTACTGAGCAGAGTCCACTTAAGTTTGGCACTTTGGAGCAGGGAGAGATGAAAAAGCTCAGGACTCTGTGAGAAGAGGCTCATCAGACAGTAAAAGAGAGAAAATGTGCAAAAATAACTGAAATATAACACAACAATCAAATAGAAGACCAAAGGTGAGAGAGAGGACTTCTGGCAGGAGAATCAAAGAAGGCTTCCTGGTAGTGGTGGTGGTGGTGGTGGTGGTGTTTATGCACTAGAATGTTAAGGATCCAGCAGGATTTGAGTACTTTGACTGAACTGGAGACCATGGGCTAAAATGTGGAGAAAGCTCTCTTCACTCTGTGCCTGAGAGGGCAAAAAGCCTATCTATGAGATGGGAGTAATACTTATCCACCAGGTCAGGTCTTGTTCCACAATAGGAAAGGACTACCCCAAATACTGAGATTTGTCTGGAAAAGCTCTGGTACCAGACAGCTCCCTTGCAGAGGCTCAACCATCTTCTGTGTAGAGGTTTGGGTGAAATGGTTTGCACGTTTTCTGGAAGAGGTGGACCCTCCTGCTTCTTAGGAATGGAGCAAAGCCAGATTAGCTGACACTTGGAGAGGGGCAGGTAGATTCTTGGCTCAGGAAGCTTTTCGGGGTACATTTCCATAAGGTTGTTCCTTTTGAGATAGCACAAAGGAATGACAGGAGGAGGAGGGGGTGATCACAGAGCAAAACAGTACGGTACTCAATACTTTCAACCAGCGCCCTTGAGTTATGTACAGTGTGCTCTCCCACCCCACGTTACGAGCAGCTGAGTTGAATTAAAAAACAGTCCCTCCTTTGCTGCGACCTGGCCTGCCAAATTCTCAGCTGGCGTGAGCTTTTATAGCTGTGTTATAAACCCCCCCCAAAAGTGAGGCATATAATGGAAACATAGACATAACTTGAACTCCAACGAGCGGCTTGTGCCTCTCTAATTATCCTTACGTTTCATTGGCCATTTCTCTCCCTCCTCGGGCAGGACCTGTTGCAGAGGCTCTGCCTAATGGTCCAGGGGGCTGGAGGGTTGAAGCTGGGCTTTGCTGGGGATAATGAGACACTGTCTGCTGGTGGGAAGCCCCTTGTTCCATACATACTAACCCCTCCCTTTTCCTTTCCTTCCTTGTTCTCCCTCTGCGCCGCCTCTCACAATGCCCTCGCACCGCCCACCCCCACCCCAAAAAAAGGCAGAACAGTTCAGTTGGTTGTAAAAATTAATGAGTTCAGATACAGACTTGCCTTATTCCGGTCCAGCTGCGTAACCAGGGCGATTCCGACCAGCATTCTAGACGCTGACATCAGCTCCACACCCCGGTACAATGCTGCTCTGTTTGATCTCAGAAACAGATCAGGCTCCTGGGCTTTATACATCCTGCTTCCTCCCTTCGTAGACTCATTTTATCACCCACCAGGAGAGCTCATCTCACTGCTCTCCCCCTGGGTAGCTAATACCAGAGGATCAGACCCTACAGCTGACTCTTCTTTCACCAGCTGGACACTTTGATCCAGTCTTCCTGGTCCGCTTGGAGGATCCCTGCCCCCATAGGCGTTGACAACTGGTGGAGGACGAGAGTGATAATGATTTCACCGCCTTGTCTTTGCACAGGACTTCACGATTTTCCATGCACTTCCACGATATCGTCAATGTGGCCCAGGACCACCCTGGGCGGTGGAGGTGGGACACCCATTTTACAGATGAAGAAAGTCTGGGAGGGCTGGTGAGTGGTGAGAGCAGGAACCGATCCCAGAGTCCTGGACTCCTGTTCCCAGCTCATTCCATGGACTCAAGGTGCTCACCGCTTAGTGCAGGGACCGGGCAAGGTAGATTGAGTTTCTGTTGGGGAACGGAGCTGGAAGAGAGCTCTGTGGACACACTCTCTGCCAGGCTAAAGGAGAGGGGCAGTGACAAATCACTTTAGGCCCCTCAAAAGTGTGTCATTAATCGGTCACAGCTCACCCCTTCTGCAGAATGCTGCTTCCTCTTCCTCTGGTTCAAGAATATTTATTTCCCAGGAGGACCAGACAGATGTCTTGCTTACAGTGGTTCCGGAAGCATCAACACCAAAGATGGATTGTAAGCAGTTTAGGAGGATTTCAGGAGAAGCTGTTAAAACGATAACAAACCTTTTTAGAAATAAAACACAGAAGCATAAACCTTATTACAGGGGGTGTTTCATTCCGGAGTTTGGGGTAAATGTTTTAGCGAGTATAAATTTAGCAGACAAGAGGAGCACCGAGGTCAGTATCAGTTTCCTGTGGCTGCTGTGCAGCGGTCCACACACTGATGGCTTAAACAACAGACATTATTCTCTCCCAGTTCTAGAGGCTAAGAGGTTGAAACCAAGGGCCACGTGCCCTCCAAGACTCTGGGTTGATGCCTTCCTTGGCTCTTCTGAACTTCTGGTGGTGGCCGGCAATCCTTGGCTTGCCCTGTGACACCGCGGTCTCTGTCTCTGTCACACCTGGCATTCTCCCTGTCTTCCCATGCCCTTTTCCTCTTCTTATAAGGACACCAGTCATATTGGATTAGGGTCCACCTTAAGTTAAGATGAGGTTGGAAAAGATTGGGGGGATCCTAATCCAATGACTAGTGAGGGTCTTTCTTAGAAGAGAAATGTAAGTTGATAACATCTGCAAAGACCCTGCTTCTCAGTAGGTCACATTCACAGGGACCAGGAGTTAAGAAATGAGGAGAGAGGTGGCAGTCTTGAAGAAATGCTCTGGGAGCATCACTTGGAGCTCCTGATTCCCCTCAGTGGCTCTTCTCACTTGACTACAAGAATGAATCTCAGAGAGGTTATCCAACCTGACGAGGACCCCATCTGGGAAACTGAGCTGGTTTGCAGTTTCCAAAACCTACATTCATTCCATTGCATCCTGTCTTTGGTGGACTTTGAATGTGACTGAGCCCTACCCTTGACTTTTGGTGAAGGTGCTGGGAACCAAGGCCAGCGAAGCCGCTTCTCAGAAGCCTTCGGGGGCTCATCAGCTGACCTGGAAGCACAGCTTCGAGGTCCTCACTCTGGGTCATGTGCTCTGCCCGCCCCCCTACCCCCAGTCATGCCTTCACATTATCAGACAGCCCGGCTCCCTTTAAAGTTGCTTCAACTCATGTTAACCATCATCTTGCAACATTTCTAGCTGTTTTCCTGTGTCCCTTTCTTTTGTAGAGTATATAAACTCAGCATGTTTAATTAATTTATTTTATTTTATTTTATTTTTTTGCGGTACGCGGGCCTCTCACTCTTGTGGCCTCTCCCATTGTGGAGCACAGGCTCCGGACACGCAGGCTCAGCGGCCATGGCTCACGGGCCAAGCCGCTCCGCGGCACATGGGATCCTCCCGGACCGGGGAACGAACACGTGTCCCCTGCATCGGCAGGTGGACTCTCAACCACTGCGCCACCAGGGAAGCCCAGCATGTTTAATTTTTTGAAATAGATTTGCTGTGAAGCCTCATGGTTTTTAAGTGGCTTAAAATGTATTGTCTTGTGAGTTTTTCCGTGCCAGTCACAGTGTTCACTGTGGGAAGCAGCAGGACACCAGGGAGGTTGATGTTTATTCAGTTTTAGGGGGTTTTAAGGCATTCCTGAGACCATCCAGATTTTTAATATTCTGTCTCATTGTTCCTGAAGCTATTAACATATGCCAGAAATGATGGTGTCTCAGCCTCTAAGCTACACATTTCAGATTGCCTCCTGTCCCCAGAAATGACTTCTATCAACAGCCTTCAGTAGGCCACTGTAATGGTTCTGAAATGAGAACAACATGGTCATTCCATCATTAAAGCCCCTCCCACTCTGGGACTGGACACACATTGCTGTTTTCTGCCAGGGTTCTGATTTACGAGATGCTCTATGAGTTCTGGGTTTAATATATATGGCTGGCTGCCCTCAATGTACACGACTTGCTGGAATTCTTTCTCACATGATTAGATGGATCACATTTATGTTTTATAGTTACTGTTTGGGTATGCAGGCAATCCTAGCTTTGTACAGTATCAGTTAACTCAAACATGTGTCTATTGGAATGTGTCCCCACTTTGCATGGCTCCCTGGTAACTGCTAGTGAAGACACAAGAGTTTCTGTATGAGTTTCAGTGAATGTGGTTCCAGCGCTGAGCAGGACTACCTGTAGCTGCTTTCTAAATAAAATTTGGATGAAGAATGTGACTATGGAGGCTTCCCTGATGGCACAGTGGTCGAGAATCCACCTGCCAATATAGGGGACGTGGGTCTGAGCCCTGGTCCGGGAAGATCCCACATGCCGCGGAGCACCTAAGCCCGTGAGCCACAGCTACTGAAGCCTGCACACAGCAATGAAGACCCAACACAGCCAAAAATAAACAAACAAACAAGCAAACAAACAAACAAACAAATCAATCAATTTATATATGTAAAAAAAAGAATGTGACTATGGCAGTTCTCATTTCTTAAACAAATAGCTTGTCTCTGTCCTGAAATACAACTGCCACAGCTTCCACACTCGAGCTAAATGGTGGAGGAGGTCTGATGACGTATGGAAATGACTGAATGAAAACAAAGACAGCTGACAGTTATCAGAGATGGAGTGTGGCAGGGACTCAGAGGGGGCGTGGTCTTTTTTCTGGGGGCGGGAGGAGCAGAGAACTTGTATGGAGGAGTCAACATTTGAATTGAGCCTTGAGAGAGGAGGGCATCTGGGGAACGCAGAAGAGGGAAATGGGAGGTGGGCACTCCAGGCTGACCTGACAACGTGAGCCAAAGCACAGGGGTGAGAAATCTTGACTCCCAGAGCTGGGAATTTATAAATGATGACCTATGGGTGACACTTTGCAAGGAAGGAGTCTCTGCTTCTAAAGCTCACACACCAAGGGTAGATGGTGAGAACCAGTCAAGTACTAGGGATCTCACAGTGCTGTCACCTTCACGGCCTTTTCTGATGCCCAGAACAAATCTGCGAGGGACAGAACTTGGGTGTCCCTATTTCATAGACGAGGAAGCAGAGTCAAAAGGCAGAGACCTGCCCAAGCCTTCAAAACTAGCAAGTGACTAAGCAAGGAGAAGAAGGCAGGTTTCCAGAGGTCCAATCCCCTCCTTTTTCTACTGCCCACCCTGAGAAGTTGGTGCCCATGACAGTTGCATTTGGTTTCTGCTAAATTGTCCAGCTTTGCATGACTGTGTTCACAAAAATACTAATTATTATAGCTAACCTCTCCCTAAGGAAACACTCATTGAGGGGAAAATGAGAAATCAACCTGGGCACATCTAACAGCTTTGAGTTTCGTTGCTTTCTTATTTCTTCTGTTATTTTACTTTGAAAATTAATGTCGATTGGATTTTAGAAAACTGTTCCCCACAGAATATTTTCAATTGTTAAAAATAAGAATAATAATAACATCCCCACTAAAGGAGGCTGTGGCGTCAAGCTGTCTTCCATTTTGGGCGGATTTTCCTTTTGTTTAGCCAGTAATTACCGTAGGACTGCTGTCCTGGACTCCTCCCGGCAAGGGCTGATGTGTCTCTGAAAGCACGTTGCTTCCACGTCTGAACTATTCCGTCCTCTCAAGTTTACCTCAAGCATCACGACGAAGCCTCTCCATCAGTCACTTCCTGACAGATCAGCACGGCTTTAATCCCAATCAGAGTATCTGAGAGCCAGCAAGATGGGGCTGTCAGGAGGCCCTCGCTGGCTGGTCTGAAGCCTTTGACCAAGTAAACACAATCTCAAAGGGCTGGGGAGCTTGAAAGTAAAACTGTAAATGATCCCATCTGTGATTCTTGGCTGATGATTCCTCTGGGGTGGACCAAAGAGGGGGAAAGCAGAAGAGAGGGTCTCTCTTTGCTTTAAACAAAATATCGTTACCCTTCTAGCATCTTCCTTGTTTGGGGTATTTTCCAAGTGAAAGTTCATTAGGGAGACACGAAAGCACGTCTTACTAATGTCCATCAAAGAGACGGGCTCAGTTTCAAAGCACAGAAGAAATATGATAGTGTTGAAGCAAACTACATGAAAAAGATCTTATGGCCCCAAGAAGCAAGAAAGAAACAGGGACCGGTGACTTGGATTTTTTTTTTTAATCCAATCTTTATTTGGGACAAAATAAGTGAGTCCCAGGAAAATGAGTATCTCCTGGGCTTTCTCTTATTTACATCGGGCAGGCTGAACTAAACATTCTGGAATGTTTGTAAATGTTTGGGTTTCCTATTCCATATTTTCTCCTGTTGGCACCAAAGCTGAAGGGTTCAGAATTTCTCAAACAAGGTTCTTACCCACAGTGATGACTATTATTAACATGTATTGATCTAGAGGATATACAGAAACAGGATTAAGTGCAGATCCGGAGCCCAGGGATTAGGTCTGGCTGGAGAGCAGAATGTAAACAGGGGATGTCTGAGTGGTGGGGAGCAGGGGGGCTCATTAGAGGTCTGGGCCAAGGCACAGGGTGGCTTTGTGCCTGTCCTCAAGCCAGGGAGGGGGCCTGGATGCTGGCGAGCATAAGCCGGGCTCCCTGGCTTGCTCACTGGTCTGAGGGCCAGAACGTCCCTTCCTGGAGCTCCACAGGGGTATTGGGCAGGTTCCCAGGGTGACATGCCCCTCTGCAAGGAGCACTCGGGCCAGGTAGAGGGAGACACTCTCTTCTGTTAGCGTTTTGCTGAGGAAATCCCAGCTGGTCTCACGCATGCTCCTTGGGGGAGCAGTTCGCCTCCATTTCAGAAGGGTCCGTCTCCCTTGGCTGCCCGTGGAAAGAGTGGCTGTTTCCCACACTTCATTTCTCGTGCACTTTGAACCCCCCAAAATACCTCTTTCAAAACAAGGCCCTGGGTGAACATCAAGTTCCCCAGGAGAAAATCCACCATAAGAATTCAGGCTGCCATAAAAGAGAATGAAATTTTGCCATGTACAGCAACACTAGGCTAAGTGAAATAAGTCAGACAGAGAAAGACAAATACTACATGATATCACTTATATGTGGAATCTAAAAAATACAACAACTAGTGAATATGACAGAAAAGAAGCAGACTCACAGATATGGAGAACAAACTAGTGATTACCAGTGGAGAGAGGGAAGCGGGGAGGGGTAATATAAGGGTGGGGAATGGGAGGCATAAACTACTGGGTGTAAGCTAGACTCAAGGACGTATTGTACAATGTGGGGAACATAGCCAATATTTTATAATAACTCTAAATGGAGTGTAACCTTTAAAACTTGAATCATTCACTATATTGTACACCTATAACTTATGTAACATTGTGCATCACCTATACTTAAATTTTAAAAATTAAAAAAAAATTCAGGCTGCAACCCTGCACCACAAGAATCCACTGAACCTGGGTTCCCAGCAGTGAGATGGAGACTGCTTACTGGAGTAAGCCATCAGGATGGACCCTCTCACTCTGCTCACAAGGCCCACCTGGAGACGAATCTAGTCCATCTGGTGTTCTCAGGTTCATAGGTTCATGTGGGGACATCTTCTAGATCAGAGGTTCTCAATCTGGGCACTATAGCTGTTCTCATCAGTAGTGGGGACACAGGGAAAGCAGAGCTAGCCCTGGCACTAAGCATAGTGGTTATCTTCACAGGCTTTGGAATCTAAGATATGGGATCAAACCCAGCTTTAGTTGCTCAGTTTTCTTATCTGTAAAATGGGGATAATATCACCCACGTGAGAGAATACCTGTGAAGAATAAATGTGGTGATACATATGTAAGTGGTTGCTTAGCCCAGTGCCTGGCACATAGTAAGTGCTAAGTAAATGGTAGGTTTCCTGTTTCCTGTTGTGGGCTTCACAGACAAGTGTGTGGATGGGGACATTAGCATTTAGGAAGCATCACTCTATGTTACACATCCTACGATCGCTTTCACGGGTGTAGGTAGAATAGACCCTTCCCTCCTCAATCGTGGTAGCAGCTGTTGACTTAAGGTGACAGTGATGCCTGGCGCTAGAAGCTGAGGGTGGAAGAAATGAATGTAACTTGTCCTTCTTCTTAGATCTAAAGCAAAAAGTCTGATATGAGTTTTCTTCATTTGTTCTTAACTGATGGTAAGCTTTCGTAGCTGCAATTATAGTGTAGTCTTTGAAGAGAAAAGACTTATTTTCTCTTATGCCCAGGCCTTGGATCTTACTGAGTTGCATATCCAGTTTTGGTTCTTGGCATCCAAGCTGACCCCATCCCTCCACTCCCAGCCACCAACACTTCCTCACAAACCTCATCACTCAGAATTCAGGCTCCCAAAGCCTGGGCAAGAAATCCTGAATTATCCGTTGAGCAACTCAGGTTAAGGGGGAATTGGTAGAAAAGATGAGTCAAACAGAGATGAAGAGACAGGGAGAGAACCATTCTTTGATCCATTCAAGCACTATTTGTGAAATACCTGCCTGCCAGCCACTGTGCTTGGTGCTGAGATTACAAAGATGGTCAAAACTCAGCCTCTGACCTCAAAAACGTAATGGCCACTTCTTGTCCTTGGAGCAGGTTAAAATGTGTAAACATTCAGCAGGTTGAAAACTTCGGACAGTTCTTGGTGAATGTTATTCCTCAATAGAAATTTGCTGTTGTCGTTTTTAAGAATAGTGCAGACAAAGACACAAAACCAGATCATTTTAAGTGTGAGATGCGGATGTGCCCAGGGCATTGTGGGAGAACAAAAAAGAAGGTAGGATGTGTTCTATAGTCCCGGAGGGGCAAGTGTCATTCCTGACAGAGGTTCCAGTGTAAGTGAAGCTGTGGAGGAGAGAAACCACGTGGTGTGGGCAGGAAACTCTGAAGAGCCCCATGTTCGTGGCGCATAAATTGTGAGCCAGGAAACAATGAGCCTTGAGATGGGAGAGGGAGGTGAGGACTTTGCCTATGAGGTGGACTTTTCCTTGTGGGCCATGGGGAGTCCTGGGGCAGGTTCCTGTCAAAGAGGGAAGTGGTCAGATCTGCAACTTAGACAGCAGTGTGGAGGTGGACTCAAGACCAGGGGCAGGGAGGACAGTTTTGAGGCCATTGCCATTTTCCAGATGAGAGATGGGTAAGAGTTCGAACTAAAATACAAGCTTTTACACATAGTGTAGTCACACACGCACACACACACACACACACACAATTTTCCAACTGAAGATTTTCGTGTATTCTGCAGAAAAGCCCACTTGAGCTTGGTAGACACAAAGGTGGAATTGTTCAACAGGAACTCATGTCTCTCTTAAACACTGTTTTTTAGTACCGGGAGATTTTGAGTGTGAGTTCAATGCTCTAAGCAGCACGTATTTCATGTCCTTTGCATTTTTTGTTTTTGGAGACATTTGTGAGGAAGTAATTCTTCCTTATCCTTTTGGGTGTTTATTTGCTGCTTGTCTCTTCTCTGAAATATTTTCTGTTATCTACTTTACTGGCGAGGCTCTAGTCTGGGGAGTGAACACCCTGTATTAGCTCATATTTTCCACATTTAGTTCTTCACTTCTTTCCTCATATTGTCCAGAAGAAACTCTCAAGCAGCAAAATTGATGAAAAGGTTTTATCTCCTCTCCATAGCCGCTCCCCACCCCCTGCATTGACTGATGTGTTTCCTCATGTCCTGTTCCTTTAAAATAGTAGACTGAAAGGTCTGCTCATTCATTCCAGAACAGCGGCTCAGAGGGGCGCTGCTGGTGACCTGGACTCTGATGGGAATGGTAAGCTTGGGGCTGTGGACTCAGAATAGTCTCTGACGGCTGCATACCAGCTGGAGGAGGGGAGGGGAGGTGGCGACCAATACACCCTGTCTATCCAAACTCTCAGGCTTCAAAGGAACATTGATTTCATTGTTCCCTAAAGAGGATGAGTAAATAACGAGATATTGTCAGGAGCCAGGGTGTTTCCTGCTGGAGGCTAGGGTGCTGCCAAGTGTCAGAAGACTCGGGACCTAGGTCTGTATGAGCCACTCCTGAGAAGTGTGAGTTTGGACGAGTTACTTCACCTCTGGAAGACCCATTTCCACTTTATAGATAATACAAGAGATAATAGAACCTGTCGTTTTGCCCTTACAGGTTGTGTGATGTTGGGTGTAGAAACATTTTGGATACTGAGAAATGCATTTTGGAAATAATGGTCTAGTATGAGAATTTTCTCTTGAACATTAAACAAAGCACCACTGAAACAGCTTTGATTGTAATAAAAGGGTTTGAAGAAATGCAGAGAAAGTACGCAAAATGCGCCCTCAGTTGGGCAGGAGTATATAATAATGTCTTGATAATCCATTACAGGAAGACCTATGACAAATGCTTGCTGGCTTCCTTTTGCCTTGCAGCCTACTTCTCTCTGTCTCTCTCTTTTTCTTTTCAGGGTTTTACAAAACTGATTTCCACGCCAGCCAAGGCAGGCACCCACTGGAAAGTGGAAGCTGGGATTTAACACTATGAGAAGGAGGGCACTGGCCTCAGACCCACCACCTAGGTTTGGATCTCAACTCTTCCCTTCACTCCCTAAGGGTACCTGGGTAGGTTTCTTCGTCTCTCTTGACCTGAGTCTCTTATGCATAGATTGGTTAGGATTTTATTAAGGTCCTTTCCAGCACATGGATTCTGTATTGTCCCAGCCTTGACTCAATAATACCTTCCAGGGGCTGAAAAGCCTGGTGTTGCTGAGTGACTGAGTCATCACTGGTGCAGGATCTCCTGTCCACTCACGGCAATTATCAGGAGTTGACACTGCTGTGCTAAGTCCCTGGTTTTGTCTCCTCGCAGTGGCGTGGAGATTGGACACACCACAGCGGTCGCTGGCTGGCTCAGCTTGCCCAGGATGCAGGAATGTGCGTGGTGCAGACAGATACCGTATTTTCCTTCGGTCCTGATTCTGGGAAAGCAGCAAGAGAAGAGGTTGGGGAAGGGAGGGGTCACTCTACACAGGCACCCAAGGCGAGGGGAGTGGGAAGAGGGTGACTTGTAAAGTAGCAGGCCACCGCTGAGACCTGCCAAGGGATGAGTATTACTCAGAGGGTGGGTCCAGTTCCCATTTTACAGCAGAAGTAAACTCTCCAGACCCTGTTGTAGTTGGCTAATGGTGATCCCCAAACCACAGGCTCCAGAGATATGAGCCAGCGTTCCAGGAAAAGCCACCCACGGGAGAAGGGAGGACGGAGGGACAGAGCCTGGAGCAAGGGCCTGAGTGTTTGGGGCTGATTGCTTTAAATGGAGGGTGATTGTGCCTTCCAGCTCAGGGTTCATTGGTCAGACCTCCAGCACAATCCAGTCCACATCCACGGATCCCTACATGGCAGGGAGTTAAGTTTGCCCTCCCCAAAGTCAACATCCAGAGAACCGAGAGAGTCATGGGGTCACTGGGAAGTTCTTCATTTTGGTTCTTTCTTTCATTTTTTTTTTTTGAGCTTAGAAAGACCAGCTCACCACTTAGGAGGCTTTGTTTGGATGGTTCTCCAAACCCCTGGTCAGATGGCTGTCTTTCAACTAAAACACAGGGTTAGTTGAATTTTCTTCCAAATTTCATTTCAAACAATTATCTTGGCATGTTATCTGTAATATCTCCTTCGGAAGGTTATTCCACATTAAAAAAAATTCATCATATCCTGTGAATGAGTGGATTAAGAAGTAAAACCTCAAGTCAGTGAAGAGGTATGAAGACTTGAGTGACTCCTGAACTACCTTTGACTGCGGCTCTCAGCAGCAGCAAAGGAAGACCCTAGAAAGATGCAAGTCTGGACCCCTGCAAAATCGAGCGGTCTTCCTTGAAAAGTCAGCTGTTCAGTCCCTTGCCTTCAGGTCAGGTCACACTTGAATCATCAGACCCTGTGGTCCTTCAACACACACACACACACACACACACAGAAAATACACATTTGTATGCAATATTGCACACCCCTCCCCCAAACTCTCAGCAATTAGGAGTTGAATTCCCCAGTCTGCTGATCTGGACTTAGAGACCTAGGAAAAGGGACTCTTGAGAAGAAAAAAGGAATTCCACACTGATGAGGTTAGGGCTGCTGTCCTTAAAAGCGAGGGGGTTTCACGGAGCCTGACTGCTTTAGAAAGGGACAGGTCCTGATGCTCCCAGAGGGCAATTGGGTGAAATGCTGGGGAAGGGGTCCAGGAGCCTTGAAGATCAGAGCCGGCGCTGGGACTGGGTGGCCTGGTGGGGTTCACCTTCTGAGCATCCCCACCTGCCCTCTCACTCCCACCGCCCAGGGCCCTACAGTTGCTCTATTCTTCACCCATCTCTGAAAACCTTCCATCTCCGATGCTACTTCAAAGCCCCCTGGGAAAGCCAAGTTGCCAATTAAGCCTCTTTGAGGCAGGTTCTCATTCCTTCCCCCACTAATTGAAATGTTACTCCTTTTACTAAACTCCTAAACCACCCAAACACAACGGGTCCTCCTCATTTGCATTGTAACAACGTCCCTAATGTGCTTCCAAGAGCTTTCCGTAAAGGGGACCTTCTCTCCTCTCCTGAACGGTCAAAAGCAATTCGAGGCAAAGGCCTTCATTTCCATCCCTATACAGCTGCTCATTAGCTAAGGTGGAAGAAATTCCTTTTATTCTGGATTCATTTCCCAGGATGATAATGTCTTTTTTGTCTCAGGCCACTGTTCCCAAACTAGCCCTTAATTGCTGATAGTAATTGAGTTAATACATATTTACAGCCTGGTAAGGTTAAAGAAGGTCTCCTGTAGTTTTATTTGAGGCATTTTATTTAACCTGCAATAAAATCATTAACAAGTTGTTTGGTGTTAATTCTCTGTCCTTTACCTTGTCTCTGCCCCTTGGGAAAGTTGGGTGAGGCAGATGGCTTTGGTGTGGGGATCGATTCTCAGGCTGGGTGGACCAGGGAGCCCCAAACCTCACCTCAAAAGTCACCTCCAGGTCCTCCTCTATTCAGAGAGGAGGGCCTCTCCGCGGTGGAAGCAGATAGCCTGGGGCAACACTGTGTAGCTCTCCCAGGCACCCAGCCAAGCAGTGCAGGCAGGGTGATGAAATCCCATCAAAGCCACAGGGCTGGGCCAGGCTCCTGAATTAGCTCCCACCGGTAACTCGAGCCCCAAGTGGCCCACAGGCTGGGCACCGAACCAAGGTGTCAGGCCATGCGACCGTCTGGCCGCTGGAGCCCGCCCAGAAAGAGGGGCTGAAAACAGAGCAGGAGGAGGGGCCAAGGGCCAAGGGCAATGCCAGGGGAAGCCAGGGGTTTTCCAAACTTTACCCTGGGAGGCCCGGATGGCTGCCTGTGAAAAGTTGCTCTTGTCACATCCCTTCTCTCTCCTTCCTAAAAGCAGCGGGAGAGACGTGGAGGCCCCCTTCCCTGTGGGATTCCAGGCCTCTTCATCCCATCAGAGGGAAATTGGCTTACCAAAAATGAAGCTGGCTTGAGTCAACAGCATGTCTGACTAGCCCCAGAGTACTGCTCCCGGTTGCCTGACACTTCCTTTCTCTCCCCCTTGCTTTGCTTGGGATTCTGGCTTCTTTTCCTCCTGACCCATCCCTGAGGAGTGGACCAGGCTGTGTGGCAGCGTCTGGCATCCCCCAGAATCCATGTTGCTGTATACTTCCTAGCCACACATCTACATTTTCCAGCTCCCCTTGCAGTAGACACGGTGTGGGGAAGCGGGGAGTGACAAGCGCCAGCTCTGGGCTCTTTGCCCTGTCTGGCTGCCTGGAGTGAAGATGACCCTCTGGGCAACTTCTGAAGCCAAATGTTAAAAATGGCAGAGCCTCAGTCAGCTCAAAAACTTAAATGATAGGTGGAGGGTAGCTGTTCCATCCATCCTATGTATGAGCTTGAAATCAGTGTCTGTGGGGTGTAAACCACTGTATGCTTTGGGGACTCTTTGTTATAGCAGGAAATTTGCTATAGAGTCTGAGACTGTTCACATAACACCAGGAACTGTGGGAGTTGTTGCCTTTGCCTAGAATGTTCATCCACCCGTGCCTCTCCCATGCATCCCTTAAGACTCAGCTCAAATTCCAGCCCCTCTGTGGAGCCTTTCTGTGGGCAGAGGACACACAAATGTAGCTTTATCTGGTGATTCATCCATGGGCTGCAGCAGAAGCCACCTTTGCCTACCTACACGGCCCACTGAGTGAGATTTAGAAACTCAGCCCAAAGGCCAAAAGCCTCCAAACCAAAGGTAGCTCCCTCTGAGACTCTGATTTCATAATTCTTTGTTTCTGAAATCAGGCTCAAGAGCCTTGGAGGAGGGGAATAAGTACTAAGCTGATTTCTCAGGTGATTCAGCAAGCTGGCAATAAATGGGCCCTTAGAAATCATCTGTTCCTGTCTTTTTCCTTACAGATGAAGAGGTTGGGGCCCAAAGTGGAAAGGCAGAATCAGCACCCGGGCCTCCTGACTCTCAGCCTGGTGCTCCTTAATTGTCCTATTTCATCAAGGCAGGTGACATGCTGTTATCAAGTCTCCCATTGCATCCCCTGGTCCAGGCTCAGAATTATTTGTTCTTTTCAGTTCCCCAAGTTGTGCTTCAGCCCACTCTGTTTCAGTGTTCTCAAATACTGCCCCATGCCGCCTTCCTTCAGTCTGAGCATTTCATGTCAAAGTTCCTGGTGCTGATTTCCAGCCGAGGCATGTTGGGAAGCTCCAACATTTCCAAGGTTAACTGTTCAATAGCCTATGGACACATATAGCCCACTCATGGAACATAGACCTATTCCTTTGCTCTATAGCGAGGGGTTGGGCCAGGCAGGAAACGTGGCATCACTAAACTATTCCCCGTTTCTCTGTCTTGTCCTTCTCTTCGTGGGAGGAAGAGTCCTTGAGGAGGAATTCCATCCCCATTTTACAGAGCAAGGAACGAGAACTGAGGCTTAGAGAGGTTTGGTGATTAGCTCAAGGCTCTACAAGTTGTGATGCCTTTCTTCTGATTCCCCCTGCAGAGTCCTCTGTCAGAGTGAGAAGTTTATCTTTTTTCGCTTTCTAAGCCACAAAAGAAACACTACGGTATGGTTTGGGGGTATATTTTGGAATCTTAAACTCAATCAACCACAATTTCTCTTATGATTTCGCAAAAGCAGAGACTTATTTTGCAGTATTCATTTTTAGAGCCTAAGAGACCTATTGGTCAAAACTTGACATCTAACCTAAAATAGGGGTTCATGTAGTTTTCCACAAGGCAGTCCCATCCTGTCAGCATTTTGTCTGATTGTTGGAGCTGGTTCAAAACCCACACTTCTGCCCTCACATCCTTCCTTTCAGGAAGCTGCAGGAGGATCAGAGTCCTGGATGCTTGGCTCAGGAAGGGTCCTTAAGGTTATATAGGTCAATCTTCTCGTTGTATTTTTGGGGGGACCATAGGCCCATAGCGAGCTGGTGGCAGGGCTGGCCTGGTGTCTTGACTCTTCAGCACAAAGTGCTTTATGGAGAACATGTGATAGTGAACCCAGATTGCGTAGTGTCTCCATAAAGTAAAGAAGGAACATCATTTTCTTTCAATTCTATAGTCTGGAGCAAGGAGGAGTCCATTTTCCTTTGGGAAATATGTTACGTACCATCCTGTCTATAATTCATTGATGAAATGGTCACCTTTTGGGACTGCTGATGCCTATTTTCCTCTGGGATGGCTCCCTGCATCTTTCTGATTCATGGCTCTGCTTTGTCAGCAGTTCTTTTTTAGCTTAGCGAGTGTGCATGTGGGGAGCGGGGAGGTAGTGGTATGGGTAGGGTGACAGTCGCTCAGACACCGCAGCTGGAGGAGGGAAAGGGAGTGTTTGACAAGGTTAGAGCTGGGGGTGCCCACCAATGGCCATTCCTAAGCATATTTATTGTACGCTTAGTATAATGAAAGAAGATTTCTTCATATATGCATACTTGATCATTCCCTTGGTGCTTTTTCCATTTGGTATATTTTTTAATTCCTTAAAAAAAAACCTTTGGAAAGCAGAGACCGGGAGAGGAAGAGCTAACGTGTTGCAGAGTCTACAATACTCTAGGAAAAGTGCTTCTTTTTTTTTATAATTTTATTTATTTATTTCTTATCAGTTATCTATTTTATACATATTATACATATTAATGTATATATGTCAATCCCAATCTCCCAATTCATCCCACCACCACCCCCCTTTCCCCCCTTGGTGTCCATACATTTGTTCTCTATGTCTGTGTCTCTATTTCTGCCTTGCAAACCAGTTCATTTGTATCATTTTTCTAGATTCCACATATATGCGTTAATATACGATATTTGTTTTTCTCTTTCTGACTTACTTCACTCTGTATGACAGTCTCTAGGTCCATCCATGTCTCTACAGATGACCCAATTTTGTTCCTTTTTATGGCTGAGTAATAGTCCATTGTATGTATGTACCACATCTTCTTTATCCATTCGTCTATCGATGGGCATTTAGGTTGCTTCCATGACCTGGCTATTGTAAATAGTGCTGCAATGAACGTTGGGGTGCATGTGTCTTTTTGAATTATGTTTAGGAAAACTGCTTCTTATGTTCACATATATATGAGGAAACTCTTTCCATCCCCAACAATATCATGAGACAAGTAACCATATTTTAATTGTCATGGTGAGGACATCTGTGCTCAGAGCAGTGACTTTCCTAGGAGCTCACAGCTAGTAAGTGGCAGAGGTAGGATTTGAATTCAGATCCCTATGAGTCAAAGCCACATTTCTTTCCACAACATCAATCTGCCTCCCTCAGTACCTAGAACTGTTAGCAAAGAGGAACAAACAACCCAATTTGTAGCTTGAGAAAAATGAGTTTGTAAGTCTCCGAGAGGCAAGAAATACAATAGTTTCTAATCTCAAAATTGGGACTAAAGTTCCAAGGTGTGCTAACTGAAATGGTATTCTCCAAGATATGGTCCCGCCTCAAGAGACCAGCCATCAGTTGGGAGCCATGCCTGATACCTGTGTCCCAATAGGTAATGGTTCAGAATGAGCCTGTGGGTGAGGGATAAGATTGGCTGGTCTAAAGGAGAGGACTGAAAGATCTGAGATGCTAGATCTGAGTCCAGATTGCGGTCCTGTCTGCCAGTCTGTTAAAATTGTCTTTGCCACGGGCCATGGATGTGCTTATACCATTTATCAGAACCTCTTGTGATCTGGCAATAAGGAAACCCAACTCAGTTGTAGACAAATATTTTGCAGTAATTTCATTTACTTAACAAGGGCGGGCTCTCTCTCCTTGGAGAATGAAGCTGGAGCCGGTGTAATCACTGGTCAGATCTTCTCCTCACAATGGTCTGAGTGGGAGCCTCTCCCCTCCGTGTTACCTCCCAAAGGAACAGGGGATAAACGCCCTTGTAAGACAGTTGGTCTCATTTTGTGGATGTGAATTCAATGTCTCACAGCTCCATTCTACTCATCCTAGCTCCGGCTTAAGTTTTAAAAACGAATTCTCTCTGCATTAATCTGAAAAGATCCTTCAAACAAAAGCTCAACATCTGAGTCTATTTACTGAGTGTGCAGCTGTGTCAATTGGCCAAGACAAAGCAAGGCTTCCTGGTCAGCCCACAATGGGCTGCAGGTAGTCCTGCAAACAGAGAAACACAAGGCACGGTCTTTTCAGGAGCCAGCAACCCTCCTTCCAATAACGGAAGAGCTGGAGCTCAGGGATCAAGAGAAAAGCAATGCCACCCTTCCCCCACGTCACCACACACACAAGTGGGGACTGAAGGATACGATCTGTAAGCCCGTCAATTAGGGCTATTAAAAAGGTAATTAGCCTTCTTCCATGGAAACCAAGGACAGAGATGTGAAAAGGGGAAATTCATTTCCATATGGTTACATTTTTATGTGACCAGTACACTTTCTCAAGGAAGCGAGATAATATTGTTGAGAATATCACTTGGCCATTCATGATGGGAAGGTGATATCAAGTAAATTTAAGAGCTATCTAAGAATAAAAATAATAATTTTTTATTCCTGAAAAAAATTTTTTTTCTGCTATTAGTCAAACACTAGATTCAAATCCAGTGGCCAGAGTTAGGAGGCCAGGGAGGAGTTGAGAGTTATTTCCTTTCTAGTTTCCTCTCCCGAAGAGAATCGTGGCAGGAAATGAAATCTGAAAATGTCAACAATGAACAATTTGTCTTGGATTCTGATAAGTGTGAAATTCAGAATTAGTGTTTCTGTTCCCTCTCTTTTCAAACATATGTGGGTATTTTGGTAATAAAGCCCAAGAGAGAAGAAAACGAATTGAGGAAAGCCCTTTCTCATAATGAGATTTGAAGAAATCTATTGAAATGGATCTAAAGTATACAGTACTCTTTGCAACACTGCCCCAGTTCACAATGGACATAGTGCTTACACATATTTACTTTGTCTCTGTGTGTGTGCATGCTTTCAGGTAAAAGATAATTTAATTTTGTTTTGTTTTTCTCCACCATCTCTTTCTCTCCTCTTTCACTTTCCCTTCCCACTTTATTGAGGTCAAATGTACATGCAGGGAGATGCACAGAGCTTAAGCATCCAGTTGGATGTATCACATCTTGTTAATCCACACAACAATCAAGATATACAATATTTCCATCATCTCAGAAGTTTCCTGCTCCCATATAGTCAATAACCACCCCCAGGTAATCACTGTTTTAATTTTTATTACTACATATTCGTTTTGCCTGTTCTTGAATTCCATATAGATGACATCATATGGTATGAATTTTGTGTGTGTGACGTCTTTTGTTCAAAATAGTATTTTTGAGATTCACCTGTGATGTTGATGGAGTGTATCAGTTTATTCTCTTTCACGTATAAGTAGTATTCCATGGTATGATGACACCACAGGAGACCCATTCTTGTATTAATCGACGTTTGGGTTGTTTCCAGTTTTAGGCTGTTATGAAATAAGCTACTGTAAACATTCTTGCGCAAGATGTTTTGTGGGTATATGTTTTTTTTTCTCTTGGGCCATTACCTAGGAGTGGAGTTGCTGAATCATAGGTTAGGTGTATGTTTAACTTTATAGGAAACTAAGAAACTGACAGTTTTCTAAAGTGGTTGTACCATCTTATGCTTCCAGAAGCAACGTATTAAAGTTTCAGTAGTTCCATCTCCTTACAAACATTTGGTGTTTTTAGTCTTCTTAACAGTAACTGTTCTAATGGGTATAAAGTGGTAATCTCATTGTGGTTTTAATTTGCTTTTCTCTAAGGACTAGTGATGTCAAAAACCTTTTCGTGAGATTATTATCATTTGCATATCTTCTTTCTTGATGTTTCTATTTAATTATTTTGCCCATTATTTATTGGCTTTTCTCCTTATTCATTTGTAGGTATTCTTTATATATTCTGGATAAAAGTCTCTTCTAATATATGGGTACAGCAAGTATTTTCTCTTGGTCTATGACTTTCATTTTCCTTTTCTTAATGGCATCTTTTTGATGAGCAAAATTTTATTATTTTGAAGATATCCAATTTTTAAATTTTTTTCTTTATGATTAGTGCTTTTGCTAGCCCATCTAAGAAATATTTGCCTAACTCAAAGCTGTGAAGACATTTCTCTATGCTTTCTTATAGCAGCTCTACAATTTTAGCTTTTGTGATTAACTCTACAATTCATCTCAAATTAGTTTTTTGTGTATGTTGTGAGGTAAGGGTTGAGGTTTATATTTTCCAAGCATTTATCCAGTAGTTCCAGAACCATTTGATGAAGACTTTCCTTTCTCCATTCAATTGTTCTGATGCCTTTT
The DNA here is from genome assembly GCF_964165515.1 of Mesoplodon bidens. Taxonomy (NCBI): domain Eukaryota; kingdom Metazoa; phylum Chordata; class Mammalia; order Artiodactyla; family Ziphiidae; genus Mesoplodon; species Mesoplodon bidens. Next base: position 108,726,075 of record NC_138161.1, on the reverse strand, counting down.
CATAGATCAATTGACTGTATACGTGTGGCTCTATTTCTGAACTCTCTGGTTTTTTGTCTTTCTTTATGCCAATACTACTTTGCCTTGATTGTTATAGATTTTTAATACATCTTGAAATCAGATATTGTGGATTTTCTAATCTTCCTCTTCTTTTTAAAGATGATTTTGGCCACTCTAGTCCTTTGTATTTTTATATAAATTTTAGAATCAACTTGTCAATTTATTCAAAAAAGTTCATTGAGATTTTGACTGGGATTATGTAAAATCTGTAGATCAAATTGGGAGGAGGGAGAAAGGCTTAACATTGATCCTTTCAATTAATGAACATGGTATCTCTTTCTACTTATTTGTGTTTTTTTCAGTAATATTGTATACTTTTTAATATAGAGGTCTTGCATGTATTTATTTAAACCTATTCGTAAATGTTTCAAGTATTTTGATGCTATTGTAAATGGTAGTTTGAAAATTTTATCCTCTAATTGTTGTTAGTATGTAAAAATAGAATTGATATTTGTATATTTGACCTTGTATCTTGTTATGCTGCTAAATTCCCTAATTAGTTCTACTAGTTGTTTTATACGTCCTTTAGGATTTTTTACATACATATTCATGTCATCTACAAATAAAAATAATTTTACTTCTTTCTTTCCAGTGTTTATACTTTTTATTCCACGTTATTGCACTGGCCAGAAGAGAAGAGGTGAGAGCTGACATCCTTGCCTTGTTCCTGATCTTAGAAAGTGTTCAGTAATCTACCATTAAGTAGGATGTTAATGTGGATTTCTAAGAGCTGTCCTTTATCAGACATTTTATTCCTAGCTTGCTGAGAGATTTTTTAAATCATAAATGGGTACTTAACTTTGTCAAATGCCTTTTCTTCATTTTTGAGATGATCATGTGGTATTTTTCTATGATTCTGTTAATGTGGTGAATTAAATTGATTGCTCTTTGAAGCTTAAATCAACCTTGCATTCCTGGGATAAGCCTCACTTAGTCATAATGTGTTATCCTTTTTAATATAATGCTGGATTTGATTTGACAATATCTGTTAAGCATTTTTGCATCTATATTTATGAAAGATATTGATCTGTAGTTTTTACTTTCTTGTAATATTTTTGTCAGTGTTGTGATGGTGTGATGGTTAGTTTTATGTGTTAACTCGGCTAGACTATAGTACCCAGTTATTTTATCTAAAACTAATCCAGGCATTGCTATGAAGGTATTTTGTGGATGTGGCTAACATCTGCAATCAGTTGACTTTAAGTAAAGGAGATTGCCCTTGATAATATGAGTGGGCCTTATCCAATCAGTTGAAGGCTTTAGGGGTAAAAATAGGTTTCCCAGAGAAGATATTCCACATCAGGACTGCAGCATCCATTCCTACCAGAGTTTCCAGCCTGCTGGCCTGCCCTACCATTTTGGACTTGCCTAACCCCACAACTGCATGAGCCAAGAGCCAATTCCTTAAAATAAATCTCTATCTATTCAAGACATATGAATATATAAAATCTCAATCTTGTGGAAGCTGGTGTTAAGGATTTGTTAGGGTGGGCCTGTTTCAGTTTTGTGTTTTGGGTATGATCCTTATTCTATGACATGGTCCTTTCTCTGAAGGTGTGGAATTTCTGGAGTTTCACATGAATGGTGAGGCACTCACCAAGATATCTCTTCACTCTGCTTGGCTGGAACTCCAGAGTTTTTCAGCATTAAGAACCTCTGGTGTCTCTATTTAGATTTTATCCCCAGAGAGTAGGTTCTCTGATAGGCCTAGTGGGGTTTTGTCCTGTGCATTTGCAGCCCTACTCTCCACCAAGAAGCCAGAGGGAATTCCCAATATAAACTTCTGGCACCCTTCCTGCACAGCTACCTCTTCACTGGTACCCTGCCCTGCTAATTCCAGCTGCTTCAGCATCCCCAAACTCCATCCTCTGCTTCCTCAACCAAGCATGCCTGCCTTCCTCTGCTTGTGCCCCATCTCCGTGCAGTATGATCTGGTAACTGTCCCCACGTAGAAAGCCAGGTTACATGTAGGGGTCACTTCATGTGTTTCTGTTCTCTCAAGGATTACAGTCCTGCTGTCTATTGCTCAATGCCTGAAAAGAGTTGCTTTATTTATTTTGTCCTGTTGAACCGTTGCTTCTGGTAGGAAGGCATGTCCAATACCCGTTTACTCCGTCATGGCCAAAAATGGAATTTCAGCCATCCATACATTTGTCAGACCATCCTCCAAAGCAAGACCATCCCTATGCCATCTGCTTCATTTCTCATGTGCTCAGCAAAGGGCAGAAATCACCAATGAGTTCAGAAAAATCACTGGGTGATTCTTACAACACTTGTCTTCCATGGTTCTCAAAAAACAAACAAACATATCATAGTTTCTAAAAATTCAAATTGTCCTTAGTCGTACTTTGTAGGCCAGCATTTTTCAAACTGTGTTCTGAGGAATGTTGGCTCCATAAGGAATTAAGTGGTAATCTGTGAATGAAGGATTCTCTGATCAAATACTTTGGGGGAAATGTTATGTCTGATTTTTGTTCCAGGAGAGTCACATATATATTAACATATTAAAGACTCTGACACATCCTGCTGAAAATTTTCATTAACTCAGTGTTTCCCAAACTTAATTGATTAGCAAACTTCTTCATGGAATATTCATTGGCATTGGAAACATGTGCTTTTTAGGGTCATGGATTATCTGACCTCTTATCTATTTTCCCTAAAGTTTTGGAGAAATACTATTCAGAAGGGAAAATGAGAGCTTTTAAGTTTGACAAATCAGTTAAAGTCAAGGCTGCTGATATTGTAATCAAGCTGTACATTTTTGGTAGAGCCAGCGATTAAACAGATAATTTAAACCTCTCCAGGAAACTGTGTGTTTGAATTACACTTCCTAAATATGCAAATAACGAGGTGTTATAGGAAAAGGGATTTTTTCCTTTAAAGCTGAATGACTTAGATCAGCATATTTATTTTTTAAAGCCCTAGAAATCTGGAAGTATAATGCTAGCCCCTAAAGTCTTACCTTCAATAGTATTTCATATTTTACTGTATTTTTAGATAATAACCCACGTATATAAATTTTATTAGTCATTTACTAACGCCCACTAAAATACTTTTGGAAACGTTTTCCAGCTCAGACACCTTTTAAAAACCAAATGACATCATGTCTGTTGGTATACATTGTTCTATACTGGAGACTGGGAATACTTCCCCACCCCTCCATAAAGCGATGGCTGAAAAGTTTATCATCATCCTCCCTAAAAGTAAGCACCTGGAAAATGTGAGTGCAATGAAACCCCAAAGCACAGCACTGAGGAAGTCAGCTGGATTTAAAAACCTCTCCCTGGGGGAATTGCCTGTCCCACTGTCCTGGGAACTTCCGGGGCCCAGGAAGCGCGAGGCCCTGAGTTGCCGAATTTCCCTGGTTGCTGAGAGTCTAACCACCTTCTCCGCCCTGCCGTCCTTTGCCAGCTCCATGTTCTGACTTGCAGGCAGAGGTAACGGTGATGCACAGTTATTTATTCATTCAGCGCATTTATTTATTTATTTATTCAAAACAGATTTACTGAGTGCCAGTTATGTACTAGGCACTATTCCAGAAGTGCTGGGATGTAGTGGAGGACAAACCCAGTCCCTCCCCTCATGGAGCTTACATTCCAGTGAGGAAGAGGAACAACCAGTCAAGTCACAGAGTGAGAAGTGCCACGGGGGAAAGAATCATGTTAAGGGGTCAGACAGTGGTTGGAAGAAAACTGTGCTACATAGGGTGAGTGGGAAGATTTTCTCTGAGAGGTAACATATATGCAGTGACATGAACGAGAGGACAAGACAAAGACACACATAGGGAAAGAGTTTTCAAGGCAGAGGGAAGAGTAAGTGCAAAGGCCCTGAGGCTGAGGCTTTTGGTTGAGTCCAGTGGCTCCCAAACATGAACTGGATGCATCAGACTCACCTAGAAAGCTTGAAAGCAAATCACATTTCTGGGCTCCACAATCTCAGAGCCCGATTCAGTAAACCAAAAGTGGGGCCTGGGAACTGAAATTTTTTAAAAAGTTTCCCCCAAAGTTTTTGGTGCTTAGCCCAGTTTAGGAAACTCTGATCTAATACAATGACCTCATTTTACAGATGAAGACACTGAAGTCCAGAGAGGAAAAATGATTTAGCCCCTGGTCACGGAATTAAATTGTGATGGAGCCAGGCCAAGAAACCATATTCCCACACCCCCCATAGGGCTCTTCCTCTTCTACCCTCTCTCTTATTAACCCCACCCCTCCTTCACATCTGCCCCAACACAAGAGGCCAATAGAAATGTGTTTCCTCTAATAATAGTTGTTGCTATTATTATTACTCTAAATAATAGCGACCATTCATTGAATATTTACTTTTTTCCAGGCATCGTTCTAAGCACTTTACATGTATTAACTCATTTAATCCTCACAATAACCTTATGGGATTGGTGTGCTTGTTATTCTCGCTTTACGATGAGGAAACCGAAGCTGGTGAGATTAGGTCACTTCCCAAGGTCACACAGCTGGCAGATGTTGGAGAACTGATGATTCTGGCCTCACGGGATTGCTGCCTCATGCTGACCTGGGCAAGAGCCCTGGGCTGATCATTACTGCTGTTATTTTTTTATTTTTTATTTTTTTGCGGTATTTGGGCCTCTCACTGTTGTGACCTCTCCCGTTGCAGAGCACAGGCTCCGGACGCGCAGGCTCAGCGGCCATGGCTCACAGGCCTAGCCGCTCCGTGGCATGTGGGATCTTCCCGGACCAGGGCACGAACCCGCGTTCCCTGCATCGGCAGGCAGACTCTCAACCACTGTGCCACTAGGGAAGCCCTACTGCTGTTATTGATCTGCATCAGCCGGAAACTTCAGTTCCTCCTCCTGCGCCCATCCCAGTGACATCGGCCGTGACATTATGCAGGCAGCTGGGAGGGCACCTGAAGCCAGTGGTTCACAGTTCAGGCTGTGGAGTCTGTCCCTTTGGACAGCAACTGTGGTCTGAACAGGATTATTTCCCATCTAGAAACTCCAGGGCATGCGGGTTTCCTTTTAGTGATTTTTCAAACCAGGCTCTGCTGAGAATGCATGAGGGATAAACTGGCGTACTTGCTGAAGGCAAAGCTTAACACAGCCTCTGAGTCCTTGCCGCCTTGAAGTTACACACCCTTGGGACTCCATTGCTGAGGCCGGCAAGGCTGGTTGTGTCATTTGTCTTACTGCGGGTCACTCTGAGAGCGAGGTGCAAAGGTGAAGACGGTATGATCTTTGTCTTCTAGCGGCTCACAAATAATTGAAATTCATAGCAGAAAGTAGCATTAGTCCATCAGAATGCTGGACACATAGAGGACCATGGTGGTTCATGGTGTTCCGGGTACCATGGCAACTGGTACCTCGGAGAAGAACAGGAAGGATCTAGTTGGATGTGGGCCTTGATTTCACAGGTACAAATAGGGGAAGGGAACGGCAGGAGGCAGGAGCGCTCTCAGCAATATCACAGAGGTGTGCCATGGTGTGGCAGTTTGGGGGACAGGAGATGAACACGGGGATTGGGAAAAAATGTGTAAAGATCTCATTATAGGTGTAGCTAATATATTTCTACAAGCTAGGAGCTCAGAGTGAGACAGACTCAATGATACATTTCTATCCTCCAAATACCCAGACCAATAGCCCAGAAGACACTGCATTAGGATGCTTGTCAAATAAATAGAGAGCACAGGGTTCACTAATATTTCCCTTGAAAATACCAAGGCGGTATTTTATTTTTAATTCTTGGTAGAGTTAGTAACACATTGTATAACAGGGTACAGAAGGAGGGCACTGGATGCGAGGCTGGACTCAAGCGACCCCCTCAAACCTGTCCCAGCCCTGCTGTGCTATGGTAACACATCCAGTATCTAAAGGTCAGAACCTAAGTATCCATGGGTTCTAGCTACATTGCATGCTCTGCGAAGCTCTAGTATCTACCTAGTACCTAGGTACTGTGGGCCTTCAGAAGTTAAATTAAGGCCTTTAGAAGATGATTGTCTATTTCACATCAGTTCCTGTAGAAAGGATAAAAGAAAGGCAAAAACCTTGAAACTTAAAGTTTATGATAAATTATATCTATCTCTCCCTCTCTTTCTCTCTCCCTCTTTTCCTTGGAGATTCAGTTGTTAAATCTTCACCACTGCTGAGACATTCAGTCCTTGCAAATTGACAAGGAGAAAAAATAATTCTCTCCTATAACACAAATCAGATGGTCTCTGGAGAACAGTACTGTCTTAGTTTGGGTGCAGAAGGTCTCCAGGGAGCTGGTGAAGAGCAGGCCACTAAATACATAGTTGAATGAATGGTACTTTGCTCCTTTATAAAACAAAATGCACTCTATTCAAGGAGCTCCAAGATTTTAGCAACAATCTTGAGATGATAATATTGGATGCTTTGCTCCCACCTCTGCATAGTGGCAGCTCCAGAATCAGAAGGTCTGGGGTTGACATCTTCTAAATTCTCCTTTCCTCACCCTAGCCAGCCACAGCAGACTTCATGCTGGTCCTCGAGTACACTCCTGCCTCAGAGCTTTGTACCTGCTGTTCCCACCACCCGGGACCGTCTATCCTGGCTACTCCCATGACTCACAACCTTACTTTATTCAAATGTCACCTTCCGGACATACCCCCTCTCCCCCTCTTTCTTCTCTCTCTTTTACCTTGTTTTATTTCCCTTTCAGAGCAGCACTTATCACTACCTGATAGTATACGGTTATTTATTGTCTAATTCAGGGGTCCCCAGCCCCGCAGTCTGTGGCCTGTTAGGAACCGGGCCGCACAGCAGGAGGTGAGCAGAGGGTGAGTGAACGAAGCTTCATCTGCCGCTCCCCATTGGCCCCCACCGCCGCCCACCGCTCCCCACCGCCCCCCACCGCCCCCCATCGCCCCCCACCGCCCCACATCTCTTCCCACCGCTCCCCATCGCTCCCCACCACTCCCCATTGCTCGCATTACCAACTGAACCACCCAGCCCCGCCGTCTGTGGAAAAATTGTCTTCCACGAAACCGGTCCCTGGTGCCAGAAAGGTTGGGGACTGCTGGGCAAATTATCTACTAATATATAAGTTCCATTAGGGCAGAGATTTCTGCCTGCTTTTTTTACCTGGGAACCTCAAACAGTACTGGGCACTCCAAACATTTTGCTGAAAGAATGAAAATGTGAGCGTGGCTCAGAGTTTTCTTTTGCCCCAGGGATTCTGTATCACCTCCAGGCTTTGCTCTATAGCCATGGGCATGTGTGAACCTAACGGAGCTGTGTGAGGCTGACCTAATGAAAACACCTCCTCCTGAAGACCAGCTGTGCCCTACCTGGCCTGCTGGCCCAGGGCTACCCCCAGGTCACGCCGCAGCAGCTGCCCCTCCCAGGGCTGACACTCAATGCTCTCTGCCATCTCCACCCCCTGGTCCTTACTTAACTTCCGGAGGATGGATGCCTCATGGCCTTGCTTTGAATTCCACTTCTTTGACTTAGAGGGGCCAAAGGAGCAGAAATGACAAAGGCTGTTTAGAAGTTAGTCTTCCCGATTGTTTGACCTGGTAAATAGATAAACAGAAAAGGGAAGAAGAAAAGAAAGAAAAAGAGAGAGGCTGGCCTGGGCCCTCCAGCTGCGGGTCCCCGTGGGCCTGGCCGGCAGGAGCCCAATTACTGCGGGGCCAGTGCACCTGTGAGGAGTTAATGAGAGGCGTGCAGGGGGGTGGGAGGCCCTCGGCGGCTCCGATTAGGACCCCATGGAGGCTTCCCCGCCTCTGCCCCCTACAGGGGTAATTACCTATTAATCTCAGCAGGTTGCATCTGGGGACACACCATCTCTATCGCAGAACAGAGAGGAGGAGTTCTAGGTGGGTTTCTTGCTCGGCTCAGTTTCCTTAGGATTTTTATTGACACATGCTGAAGCTGTTTGTGAATTTAACACTAAAGGGCATAAATTAAAATATAGGCGGGGGTGGGAGTATTTCCAGTGGGCTGTATGCCAAAGGAACTCAGCAGGAACCTGCTGGAGCATCAGAGCACGGAGTGTAAAAATCCTCTCACTTCTCAGAAGGGGAGGCTGAGACCCACGGAGGGCTTCAAGGGACACTCACGGGAAAGTGGCTTCTTGCGGCAGAAAGAAATCACTCGTAGGGCTGCCGGTGGGGGGTGGTGAGCGTGGGGTGGCTGCACAGTTGTGTGACGGTGAGAGGGCCCTGGAATGGGATTCCGGCTCCACTGCTTACTGACCAGGGCCTTTGGCAAACTGCTCAGCTTCCTGTCCTCCCCATTCCTTATCTGTGAAATGGGCATGGGGGTAGTGCCTACTCCCAGAGATGCTGTAAGGTCTAAATGAATCAATACACCCAATGCACCTAGGGAAATGTCTGGGCCATGGCAGCCTGAAGCAAGTGTTAGATTTTATGATTATTATGGTCCGTTTTCCAAGGTCCCACTCCTAGGTTAGGATCAGACTCAGACTCCGGGTGTGGGTGGATGGTGGTCTGATGTCATTTGGTTTAGTCCCAAAGAGTCTTTTCAAACATTTTGCTGAAAGAATGAAAATGTGAGCGTGGCTCAGAGTTTTCTTTTGCCCCAAGGATTCTGTATCACCTCGAGGCTTTGCTCTATAGCCATGGGCATGTGTGAACCTAACGGAGCTGTGTGAGGCTGACCTAATGAAAACACCTCCTCCTGAAGACCAGCTGTGCCCTACCTGGCCTGCTGGCCCAGGGCTACCCCCAGGTCACGCCGCAGCAGCTGCCCCTCCCAGGGCTGCCACACAGTGCTCTCTGCCATCTCCACCCCCTGGTCCTTGCTTAACTTCCCAGAGGATGGATGCCTCAGGGCCTTGCTTTGAATTCCACTTCTTTGACTTAGAGGGGCCAAGCCTCTCTTTTTCTTTCTTTTCTTCTCCCCATTTTTGTTTATTCTGAGCACTTGCTACACGCCAGTCTGTCCCTGGCATTTATGCATACATAAATGAGAAAAAGGCCCGGCTCTCCTGAAGAGCCATCAGAAAGGGCCCCCGGCTGAGAGTTAGAAGACATGACCTCTAGAGGCGGGTCTGTCTCGAGCTAGCTGTGCCACCACAGTAAACTGCTTCATCTCCCTCAGTCCCTGTGGTTTCCTCTGTCCAATGGAGAGAGTGATCCCTACCCTGCCTCCCTCAGGATGCTGGCAAGGATCAAATGACCTAAGTGCACGCAGAGGGTCTTTGACTGCAGGACAATGCTTGTGCTAATGTGAGGTGACCATGGGGCTGAAGTGGCCGCTCCCCTCAAGGACTCAATATAGGCTGCATGTTCATAGTGCTGAGAGTGGCAGCAGAGAAGATTCCCAGGGAGGTTGGCTAGAGACCTAAACAGCGGAGCCAGGAGTCAGTGGAACCTAAGCTTGAGTCACAGCTTTTCCACTTCCTAGCGGTTGACCTTGGAGAGGCTACTTAACATCCGCCATATCTCAGAACCGTGAGAGCTACCTCATTACATTACAACCTCATAGGACAGTTGTAAGGAGAAAAGGAAATAAGGCATGTGAAGTGCTCACAGCATTGTCTGGTATATAATGACACCTAGAAGGGTTGGCTGTGCTTTGGTGAAGTCACTGCATTCTGGGGTCCTGCCCTTGACAGGCCGCCAAGAGGATCCTGTTCACAGAGCCTGTTGTATCGGCAACTGATGTGTAGATGAGATTTCCAGTTCACCCATTTACTGAGTGGAATTGACCTCTCCTGGGGACTGGAAACACTTGTCCAGCTCATCATTTTCTTGTAGGCAAACTCTCCAAGGAAGCTGAGTGGAACCAGCATCTTGCCTGGTAAGCAGAGTCTCATGGCAAGAGAGGCCAGGGGGGTGATTGCTTATGTTTGAGGCACCGTGTCCAGATGGCCCGATGCCTCTGTCTCCATGTGATACCGCTCCTGAGTCTGGGCAGAGCTATCTATAGCCAGAGCTTTTCTCCTGCCATACAAACAATGCCAAATTCCAATACTCTGTCCTTCCTCTTCTATGCTGCTTCCTCCTGAGTTATCACTCATTTCTTTATAAAAGTTGAGGCCCTTGATATCTCTTGTTCCTAGCCTGCTTCTGGCCTATGACATCTTCTGGCTTTTGGGTACCCCTAATCTACCTGCTGTTGCCCCTTGTGCACTGACCCTGCTGGTTTAGCTGTGTACAGCCTGCACATAGATGGCTTATCTCCTATAGGGAACCTACTTTCATGGGGACATGTCATGGTCTTGGTATTTCTAATCTATGCAATGCTTAGCAGCTCTAAGCTCCTAGAGGACACAGCTGCCCATGGGGAAGCTCTTCTTTAGAAACTAGTCCTTCATCTCTGCTTTTATAAGGGGAACCCTGAGGGCCGTGGAAGTTAATTACTTCCTTCACGAGGCAGGGATCGGTGCCTTACATTCACTGATGTCTCATGCCAGGACAGAGCCCAGCACAAAGAAGGTGCTCAATCATATCTCTCAAAGGAATACAATCCCCTTCTCAATAAGGTGTCTTGTTTATCTCAGAATCCATTTTTTGGTTGGCTGTAGAAGACAGCATGCCTTGGTTTCCTACCGGAGACATTCCTTTTACCCATTCTAGGCTCATCTCATCTAAGTTTTGTCTTTGGGTCTGGGATTTCATTCTCACTTACACCCTCACTGCCTCTTCCCACACAGCCCACTGATCTCAGGGTCTCCCTGGTGAAAGCACTGTTCTTTTTTTTTTTAAACACCTTTATTGGAGTATAGTTGCTTTACAATGGTGTGTTAGTTTCTGCTTTCTAACAAAGTGAATCAGCTATACATACACATATATCCCCATATCTCCTCCCTCTTGCGTCTCCCTCCCACCCTACCTATCCCATCCCTCTAGGTGGTCACAAAGCACTGAGCTGATCTCCCTGTGCTATGTGGCTGCTTCCCACTAGCTATCTATTTTATATTTGGTAGTGTATATATGTCCATGCCACTCTCTCACTTCGTCCCAGCTTACCTTTCCCCCTCCCCATGTCCTCAAGTCCATTCTCTATGTCTGCATCTTTATTCCTGTCCTACCCTAGGTTTTTCAGAACCTTTTTTTTTTTTAGATTCTATATATATGTGTTAGCATATGGTATTTGTTTTTCTCTTTCTGACTTACTTCATGCTGTATGACAGACTCTAGGTCCATCCACCTCACTACAAATAACTTAATTTCGTTTCTTTTTATGGAAAGCACTGTTCTGATCCCACCATTTCTCAGGTCCGATCCTTAGATGGCTCCCATTGCTTTTGAAATCAAGGACAAATTTCTCACCTTGGTAGTCAGGGCCTTGGATCTGCCCCTGACCTTGCCCTCCAAACCCAAGCTCCATTTGCTCCCCACAAGGACTCTTGGGTGCATTTCAATTGCATTGCCCAATGTTTTCCAGACCTTCCCCTCGAAATTTTCTGTCTTCACCCTTTTCTTCATGCTGTTCTCTCTCTTTGGGACAACCTCCCCCAACAAAAGAATGTTCAAGAGAATCCTGGAAAGCTATAAGTGATTCATTCCTCTGCCTGCTGGAATCACTTAGACCTTTTAAGAACAACCTTGAGCTTTCAAGAACGATCTTGACCATCATTTTGTTTATAACATCTCTAATTAGATGAAATCCCTTCCTCCTTTTATCCTCTAGATGTGCATCCATACACCTCCTCTGTTTTTCTCAACTTTATAAGTGTTTCTGTAACTCCCTCATTCTTTCCCACCCCTGTGCCTGAACGGTTTTTGAGGATGAGGACTTGGTCTCAATTCCATTTCCTCTCCAGGACTGTGCACGTGGTGCTGCCTTGAGATATAACCGAACCGGACAACTTACCACACTGAGTAGTGATTCTGTAAACATAGGCGCTGCCTCTATACATTACAATTCTTGTTTCTAATTTCTTTCTGGATCGCATGGACCTTATAAAAGGAATGATTTTCGTTGTCATCAACAAAAACCCATTTCAGCATCATTGGCTTAAGCTGTTGGAATTAAAAGCCAACATATCTCAGATCACTTTATGCCTGAAAACTCAAACTGCTACTGCTTGCAAGTGAGTGTCACCATGGCCATGCCTTGCATGTTGATCATTCAAAAGGAAGTCACATGTGGTTTTGTTCAGCTCTAGGAAGGGCAAACATGAATTCCTCAAATTTGTCCAACCAATCTCTATGTAGGGACGAAAGATAGAGTTTCATCCATTTGTTCAAACAGTTTGATTCGCTAACACACGTTTTATAGGACCTGAAGAGTTGTTGAAAGGAGTTCCTGTCTCATCACTACAGGTTGCATTCTTGAACTTGTAAAATAAACTAGTTAATTAGAATGTCTTTATATTCTCCCATGCCTTAAGGTATACCTATTTCCAGACGTTTTCAGGATGCATGTGGGGAGCCTGTGATTAAAGGGTATTTTTTTGGTGTGGTATGGACAGAGGCTGAGTCTCTTGACAACGACTTGAAAAAAAGAATAAAATCTATTTTACATCAGTTGAATGTCTCTAATTGGGTCTTGAAGACCAAACAATTCCCTTCAAGACAGCTGGGGCTTTGGGTAGCCCCAAACCAATTAACTCAAATTATATAATTTTCCTCCCACTCCTACCCCCAAAGCTTGACTTGCTTATTTAGTAAAGAGGAGGATTAGTGCAAGCACTAAGGAGTCTATTCTCTGACGGCCTGGCACAATATGCTGAACTGAGTTCTGGGCCAGCCCGGAGCACCCTGTCTGGGAAGAAAGGAAAAAGGGGAGCTAAAGTCAAGCCGTCCCCTTGGTATGAGCCTCTCTTTCTTGGGATACAATGCAATTCAGCATAAATGTATTACTGGATTACCAGGCAGCAGAAAGCATCCTAGCCTTAAATGGAAACAAGCAATTTTTACCCCTCCTAAACCTCTGAAAATGTTCAGGAACTAATTAAGGCAACAAAACTCATGAGGTGCTCAGAGTAGACCAGAGAAATGTGAATGGTTATGGGGGAATTTGAATAGGGTGTGTGTTTGTGTGTGTGTGTGTTCACGTGCGCACACATGCGCGCACTTGCTTAAGGGAGCAAAGAGCTATACTATAAATAGATTTCACGTTTCTTCTCTTTCCAAATGGCTGGTTAAGACTGGGAGAAGCACTGGGCAAATGACAAGATTATGTAACAATTCCAAATGCATATTTTCCAAATTTTTAAACATCAATAATAAGAAAGTGAAATAAGACTCTACATTTACAACGGTATCACAAATACGCATTTTGTGATCCTTGTAACAAGATACGAAATTTCTGATTTGATCACTGTAAATGTAAATATAAATGAATTTAAAATAGTTTTGTTCGAATAAGAAACGATAATTAATAGTATGTCGAGGCTGGCAGAATTCTTCAGGGAAGCCCTTTTGGGTATTTTTTGGACTAAGGAATCCCAACTTGTAAGTGCTGGCCTTTTTTTTATGTGCCAAAAAGAGAAGGCAAACAGTAACTCCCCACCCCCCCACACACACCCCAAAGTGTTCTGAGTATTTAAAATATGGCACTGAAATCACCCTAGTATTTTCTCTCATCTTCCTTTCTGAGAGGACCCTGCCCTGGATACCATTGGTTCCTTCAACTAGAGTTGAAGAGTTTCATGGAACAGGCTTTCCTGTTTTTGCGGGTCCTAGGAGTTATTGTCCACGTTTGACTTTCTGTTCATATGTCTGTTGGAAAGGACAATGGAGTGAAATTAAAATTCTCCAGGAAGCTATACCTTTATCTCCTAAAGCTCTGGTAGAAGTAGCATTTTGTCTTCTGTTGATGCCCCCATCTCTCTAGGATTTTCTAAGATATATGAAAGAGATCCTAGAGATGTTTATTGGTTTCCTTTAGAAGCTACCGACCATCAGTATAAGACTCGGAGCCAGAAAACCACATCCCTTGGTTGTTTGGTCCACAGTATCTCTGACCAAGGCTTAGGTCTTCCCTGTTGATGTTCTCTGTTTTGGAGAGATAGATTCTCAAATTCAGGGGCCATAGTCCCAGGAAACATATTCAGTTAAGACCCAGAATATGGATACCCGTTAAAATAAAGATAACTGAGTGTCAAGTTCAAATTCTGAAAAGAATGTTCAAAATTATTTAGTCCACTCCATCATTTTAAAGATGGAGCCATGGCATCCCAAGAAGAAAGGCGATCTGTTCGAAGTCACATGGGACTTGGTAGTACAGCCTGACCAGAACTCAGTTCTCCTGACTCAGTTAAAGAGTGGCCCCTGGCTATTAATGCTGGTCACATTTTAATCACAGAAGCACATCATTTGTTCTGACTGTATAGATTGCTAATGGACCCTGTGATTTATAGGCTGAGGTTTCACCCTGCTACCCTTGGCTGGATGGATTTGGCATCTGTGGTCCAAGTTCTAAGGTGAAAAGCAGAGAAGGCCCTTTCAGTGCCACTCCTCTTCACTGGACGTAAAAGCAGAAGGTGTATTATTAACATAATGTTGCTGCCTCCATCTCTAAGCCTTAGCTGGTCCTTCACTTTGGGATTCTTCACCAAAATCAAAGCACCACTTTGGTTTATTTTGAAAATATCTTGAAAAGGAAAATGTTTGACCACTCCTCTCCTGGCTTTACCTCTGTGTGCCATGTGTAATGATCCAGAGAGAATCAATTGGACACTGCATTTTAAAGATAAGGATTGGGATTTTACTTCTGGGTAACCTGATGACCCCAATCAATCTCTGTCTTAGGAACCCTCTGAAGATTTGATGCTCCAGTCTGCAATTAAGTCCCAGCTTCCAAGAAAGGCAACAGATGTTGCAATCCAAACACCTTTATTAACTATTTATCTTCAGATGTGTATCAATGATCTCTTGGCCAACAGAAACAGCAGACTGCTCCTTAAATGGAAAAATCACACTCTTTCATCTTCAAGTTATTTTACTCTGTAATCCCTTTGAGAAGATAAAAAAGAGATATATTAGAAAGGTAGCCAATGATATTTAATTGCTTTAAAGATTTGCCTTTTCTAAAAGTCACCAATCCAGTGGAACTATTACTATTAAGTTACATATCCCAATTATACAAAGAATCAGATGGTATTAAAGGTAAGCAGAAAACATACCCAAAGTGAAGACTTCAATGTTCTGTTTTTTTGTATAACTTGCTGATTATATTTCATTTGCCAGACCTCAGCCCTGTTTGAGGCATGGCTTCAACACCATAACGAACAATCCTTGCCACCCACCTGCCTTACGAGAATGTCACAAGGATTGTAAATGATGGTGCAGTACTTTGAACCCTGAGGATGAAATACAAGGCCAAGATATTTCAAGCAGGACTCTGCGTAATCCTTTGCATATGAACTCATTGAGGTTTTGTGCTAGAGCTGAGCTCTTGTCTGGAGTTTATGAGGTAATTCCATAGAGAGGAAAATATACTCTTGTGGGATCAAAGAGGCTGCTTCTCCCTGGATCTAACACACTGGCTAAATGGGGAGGTGGAGTGGGCCGTCCTCTGCTTCGAGGGCAGGGCTGACTTCACAGGGAGGCTAAAGCAGTTTAAGCTTCTCATTGGCACAGGCCCTTCCAACGTGTTCTCGTTGCCATTTGTCTTCATGAGATTTGCAAAAGTCAGATATTTTAACCACCGTTGGTTAAGAACGCTGTTTCCACTCTGACTTTCCTTCCATTGTACCCCCCAGGGCTGTCAAGGGATGTTAAAGTGTCTGCAGAGCAATCGTGCCCTCCAGCTAAGAGGCCCTTGAGTTGGGGATACTTTAGATTGGGCTTCGCAGGATATACTTATGCCGTCTGCTGTCTCTCCTGTGTACAGTAAAGATATTCCCAGCCTCTCTGATGTAGGGATGGATTCCAGGAATGTTACCTCCACTATGCCAGCTCACCTGTTGTCATGACACACATCGAGGGTTAAACTAAACCCTGGAGCCTCTGGGTAATGAAGGAGAGGCAAGGTTTGTAGGTTTGGAGCTAAAAGCAAGCCTGTGGAATATGCCTTGAATCATCACAGGAATACAATTGTCAGTGGAGGATTCCATGTCAATGATGCCTGGTAGAAGGAAAATTCTCTCCTGTTAAGACTATCCTTCATCAGACATTATTTATAATTATAAGTGCATTATATGTTTTTTTTCTTTTAAAATGAGAACTGTGGGAAATAGAAATCATCACAGTTCTGTATCTGTAGACACAGACCTGTAGCAGGGCTACAAAAAGCAGGTATATCTAGTGAGAAATTGTGAATTTATGCCTTGCAACTTTCAATAATAAAGAAACAAACTCCAGTCAACCATGTCAGAGGAAAGAGTGTATTATCTTCCTATTATCTCTATTGAACATCATATTATAGCAAAATCATTGTCATATTAAGAAAGTAATCAAAAGGTAGTTTTAGAATGTAGGTTAAAAAATATAGATGTATAATTATATATATGATAGGTAGTTAATTACTCAAACTACAAAGTTGTCTTTAGGATTTTGAAAGTTTATGGTGTTTTCCAGCCTTCTAAATAAATATTCATGTTTGTACCTCATTTTTTACTTGTAACCTTTTGTATTCTTTTTCTCATAGAAAACCCTCAAAATTCTATTTGCTTTAGTCCCTACATAACTTGGATCTGCGTAGAAGCGGGTTTCAGGCAGCACAACTTCATCCTTCAAAGATTATTTGATTCAGAGGCCAACTCTATTCATGCTCCTTGCTTCCCTCTGCCGCTCCCCACTATGTTTAAGGAAATTAAGGCTTTCACGTGAAGCTGTCTGCCCGTGATCATACGGCCCACGTGTGGCCGAAATTGGACAAATCCATGCGGTAAGCAGAATGGATGCTGGGACCTCCTGGTCATAGAGATCAGCGGCAAAGGGGCTGATAGAAGCTGAGAAGCCAGGTTGCAGTCTGGAGTGCCACTGCTTCATGTGTGACCTGGGATTAGAAATTTCCCTCTTTGGACCTTGGCATCCCCATTTGTGCAGTCCCAAAGGAGTTAGCTTCTTGCACTGGGAAGTTAGAGAGGGCATCCGTGATGAAGCCACGTCTGAGCAGAGACATAAAGGAAGTAAGAGAGTGAGTCACGTGGGTCTCTGGGCTTTCTCTGAAGAAGGGGCAGCAACTCCTGAGGCAGGAGGGTGCACGGCATCTTGGAGGAACAGCAGAAGGCCAATGTGCTCGGGCACATAGAGCAAGAGGGCGAGAAGTAGGCATGAGGTCAGCACCTGAGGGAAGGCCCTGGTCAGGGAGCTGAGTCTCAGGGAGATGGGGAGCTTTTGAACATGGGCATAACGTGACCTGACAGATATTTAAAGGCTATCACTTTGTTGCCTGTGGAGTGAGGGTGGAGACCAGATAGGAGTCTCCCGCAGTCACACAGGTGTGGCCTGGGGCAGGGGCCCCGGGGGAAGATGCACACGACCACCTCCAATACGAGGCACGAAGTCAGAGGAACCCGGAAAGAGGCATAGGGAGGTGGTGCTGGCTGGGAATAAGGAGCTGGACATCACCAGGCAGAGACGGTGGGCGGAGGCAACTTCAGTTTTGTAGAGGAAGTGGTGTCAACAAAGCTACATGTGAGAAAAACAAGGGCTGTGCTCAAGGAGACCGTGCCATGAAATGACTGGCAGTGAGGGCTTTGGGCTCTGTGCCCTTAGTCCAGTTACTCACCTTCCCACCCCTCAGAATCCTCATTGTAAAATGGGGTCGGTATCGGCATCTAGCTTGAAGAGGCTTTCCAACAAGATGGCGGTTGTGTGGTGCTCCAGAGGCACCGAGTAAACGGTAGCTCTCATGACCACAAGTGGGATTTTATTAACTGCCCAAAAGTTCAGTGAGGCTGAAGCATAGGAATGTGATGGGCAGAAACCCAGGAAATCAGGTTGAAAAGGCTGGTTGAGGCCTGACAGTGAAGAGCCTTGAACTCTACCCAGTCTGTCTGGGGAAAGCTTCCTAGACCAGCCTGATTATAAGACTCGCCAGAAGTGTTTGTTGAAAATGAGGTTTCCCAATCCACTACCTGGGATGGGGCCCAGGCAGTTGGATAGTAGCAGGAGTCCCTTGGTGATTCTTATACAGGTGCTGCTTAAGAAACTTTTTTTAAAAACTTAGGGTTGGAATGGGAATGGCTTCAAAGGCCAGGACTTGATGGACTCCTCTGCAAAAGCAACAATAGGTTTTGTGCTTCCAGCTTCCCTCGGTGCAGTCAGCAATGGCAAAGCCGGAAATGGGGCTGAGGGCTGGTGGAGGGATGAAGCGTATGGGCTGGGACTAAAGGAGAGCTCTGGGGTCCATTCCAGAAGCCAGCCTTCCCAGGAGAAGCTATGCAAGGCAGTGGCCAGAGCTTGGTTCTCTTACACGCGGCCCCGTAAGTCACCGTGTGTCCTTGAGTGATTCTTGCCTCCTCTCAGAGTTGCAACTTCCTCCTCTGTTTAAAAAAAAAAAAGTCTAGAGGGCTGAGTTGGGCAAACTCTAAAGTCCCTTCCAGCTCCAAGTTTATCTGTTTATCAAACAGTCTAATCTCTGCAAAAGCACTTGCAAGGGCTACAGCCTGGAGACAGTCTTTGCAAACTTTGCTGTCAGACTCAAGGCTTTTGGGGTTACACAAAGGGCACCAAATACCCCTGCCATCAAGATAAGAGAAGGAACGCTTCCCAAGGGCTTTCCTCCCCTCGGTTTGGCAGTTCGCATGCACCCCTGCACACGCAGATCTGAGCTCCTGAGCTCCGGGACCTGTCTGATTTAACCCTTATCGCGCTGCAACGTTTGGTGGGGTCAACGTGGAAGCAGCTAGACAGTTAGACACTGCTGACTTCACTCTGCCATCCTGGCACCGGGGTAGCGCTCAGCCCTTTTTCTGCCTGAAACAAACCAGTCGGGTTTTAGTGCCCCCTGATTGGGACGCCTTGTGATTCTGTGGTGTGAAAAGCAAAGAAATGAAATGCCTTTGATTTTGGATAAATCACTTATGCACTCCAGGCCTCAGTTTCTTTAGCTCAAAGATATTTAGCTCAAAGTATCCCTGGAGGATACTTTTTTCCTGATTGCTATCTTTAGATTTGATAATTCCTCATTCTGTTGGCATAACTTTTATGAAAGCCCTTTCTTTCCCCCATCATATTGTGGGATGACCTGACTTCTTAGGATTAGCTTAAAAAAATAATAGTTTCATCCTAAGTGCAAAGCTGCCTTTCTATTCACTTTATCTCTGTTAAACTCATCTTTACTTTTTTGAGGCAGGTGGTCACAGTGACTTCACTAAAGGCCCCTCTCCCCTCAGCACGCACGGATCTGAGGGTTCCTGGACTTCTCTGATATAATCCTTACCACCTCATTAAGTTTTAAGCAGAGCATATTCATGTAAGAGTCACAATAATGTCTTGATGTATTTTCTGAGGGAAGGTGGAGGTAGGTATGGGGGCTGTGCAGGGCAAAGGATGAGTCTGTAACCGCTTGCTAATTTATTTTCTCCATTCCGGGGTGCGGGGATAATCGTTTGTGAGGGGGGAAAGTGTAAAATCTCAGGAAAACATACCAAGAGCTTTGGGGGAGGAGTTTTGTGTTTGTGATATCATGATTGACTAACCAAGAAAAGTTAAGGCAGAACATTTTTATAAAAAAGGCTGGAGGGGGTAAGGTGGGTGGGAGTTAGTCTGAGCTCTCAGATCGCTCCTGTCTGGCTGGTTGTCTCCTGATTTCTGCACAGCCAGCTCCGGCACCATGATTCCTCATATGGTTATGTTTCCCCTGAGGTCTCCTTGGGGAGCCCCCCATGTCCTGAGGAAGACACTGGTCTCCCCACAGAACAGCAGGACTGACCTTCCTTCTCCATAGCTCCCTGCTTTCAGGGATTCTGAACCTGTGGTCTGGCCTGGGGGCTTCTGGAGGATCCCATCTCCCAGATCCTTACCATGAAGTGGGGCCTCTGAGGGCAGGGGAGTCATGTCCTGAACACACCTTCCATGCCCTCCACCTACAAGACGCTGTGTCCCCAACAGAGCCACTGTCCATGTGCCAGTCCAAGGAGGGCTTCTCTGAGTCTCCCTCACCTGCTGAGGCGCACAGAGGTGGGGTGGGAAGCTGACTGCCAGAGGGCCTGCAGCAGCTGAGGAGTAGCTTGGAGTCATCTCATCCAGGAGTGTCGACGTGCAGTTTCTGTTTGACTGCAGCGAAGTGCTCATGACAAATATTTAGTGAGGCCTCCAAAAAACCCTGTGCTCTTGCGCTCCACCCCATAAAGAGAAGAAAGAAATGTGCTTCTGTCCTAAGGCAACTGAGGGCTGCTGGGGTAGACGTGCAGACTTACCCAGCACTCTGAGAGCTTAGAGCCCCCAGGGTTCCTTCTCTGCTGGGAGACTGGAGGCTTACTGCCAGTGGCCCAGGACACCCAGGAGAAGGCAGTGGGCAGGGGGGAGGGGTGGCGGAGGCCAGCCTGAGGATACTGTAAAGCAGGTGACCTCACCTGCCCTATCTGCCCACCAGCTCCTCCAGGGCACAGAATCCTCAGTGGCGTCTGTTTGCTGGGCCCAAGCCTTTACCTCCAGCTAATCCGCCATGGACCTTCATGCAACAGCCTATGAATACCAGCTCTGACTTTCTCGCTGGCCTCAGTTCTCTTAAACCAAGACCAAAATCTGGGTCCTCTTGACTGCCTATTTCTTCTGCTTTATACACCACCTGCTGATCTGATTTTTGGCCCAGTCTCTTCTATTCTCTCCCCACCAAACCCTACTTTCCACCACAACCCACACAGAACCAGCCCCTAGCCCCATAGCCCTCCCCCTCAGATACCCTGCCTCCTTCCTCTTCAGGCATCAGTTGGCTCCCAGTAACCCAGCGAACTGGGAGGTTGGCTCCCAGAAGCCCACCTTTACACTGACCGGGTTGGCTGGTGCTTCTCCAGGTCTGGCCAGCCCCTCCTCAGGGGATGCTCTGGCCATGGCCCCAGGGGTTCAGGATACCATCATGGCATCATTTAGTCATTGCAACAGTCTCCTACTGGTCTGGCCCTCTAGGTTCCATCAGCAATAAAAAAGGGTTGATGACTAGGACTGTTTAGCCTGGAGAAGGATGACGGGAGTGATCAGATAGCTGAAGTGCTTCCGTGTTAGTTGAGCGGTTGAACTCGTTCTCCAGGATCCCAGGGAGTAGGGGGAACCAGGGCTGAGGCTGGAGGCATCAGAAGGCTGAGTCGGCCTCACAGTAGGAGAACTCCCTAGTAGAGCTCTCCAAAAATGGAAGGGGCTGCCTCATACCTCAGGCTGACAGGCTCCGTGGATAATCAGCTGCTGGAGAGATTGGAGGAGCTTTAAGGGCCCTTCCTGCCTCAGTTACCTGTTGCTATACAATAAAGTGCCCCAAACAGAGGGGCTTAAACAACGATTTATTATTTCTTGTGATTCTCTTGGTTGGCTGAACTCAGCTGGGCAGTTCTTCTTGCCCCGAGTCACTCATGTGACTGCAGCCATCTGACAGCTGGACTGGAACTGAAGGATCTAAGATGGCTCACTTGCGTGTCCGGAGCCTTGGTGCTGGCTGTCCTCGGGGCCTCCTCGCTCTGTGGTCTCCTATCATTTAATCATCTAGCCCGGGTTTCCTTATATGGTGTAGGCAGTTTTGCGTGAGAACAGGAGAAGAAGATGCAAACCTAGGCGATGGAGTACAAACGGTGTTGCTTCTGCCACATGCTATTGACCCACACAAGGCCAGGTTCAAGGGATGGGGAAATAGACTCCACCATTTGATAGGAGAAGGTACAAAGTATTTGTGATCACATTTAATATACCATACTTCCTGAATTGCCTCTGCTTCTGGGTCTCCTGTGTGATCCCTTAAGATTCCATTAGCCCCCGGTAAGGACCATGTGGTATACTTCTGCGTTATGCGGGCCTCTCACTGTTGTGGCCTCTCCCGTTGCGGAGCACAGGCTCCGGACGCGCAGGCCCAGCGGCCATGGCTCACGGGCCCAGCCGCTCTGCGGCATGTGGGATCCTCCCGGACCGGGGCACGAACCCGCGTCCCCTGCGTCGGCAGGCGGACTCTCAACCACTGCGCCACCAGGGAAGCCCCATGTGGTATATTCCTATACCTGTGAAGAAGGGCTTTATGTGGACACTGGCTGCCTACTAAATATCTATCCCTCCTCTTTTTTGCGGGGTGCCTATTCCATCTCCATACAGTCTCATGCTGTAGGGGAAACTGACCTCTTTGTTAGTAGGGCTGATAAGTCTAACGGATCACTGACTGGCCCAGGAATCCAGGCCGCCAATAATCTCATGGCATTATCCTGCTCAGACATTGGTCTGGAAAAGGCATGTACAGGCATACCTCAGAGATATTGCAGCTTTGGTTCCAGATCACTGCAATAAAGTAAGTATTGCAATAAAGCAAGTTACACACATTTTTTGGTTTCCCAGTACATATAAAAGTTATGTTTATACTATACGGTGGTCTATTAAGTGTCCAAAAAAACACTGTAGTACATACCTTAATTTAAAAATACCTTATTGCTAAAAAATGCTAATCATCATCTGACAACACAGGGTTGCTACAAACCTTCAATTAATAAAAAACAAAACAGTATCTGTTAAGCTCAATAAAGTGAAATATAATAAACAAGGCCTGCCTGTAATCGAGTACAGGCCAATGACACATATGAGAGGACGTTTTCTAGGAACTTCTGAAAAAGAAGTTTCCTCATTTTTAAGAAAGAGCTACCGGAAAGGATAATTCCTTTTGTGTTGTATGTGGAGGCGAGGCCAGGAACTGCTTTCATCTTGTTATTAAACTAAGGATGAAGCCACAGTAGAAAGGAGGGCAAAGCCCAGGGAACCACGGAGAAGAGGAACAGGAACCCTGGTCGCTCCAGCCTGATCCTGGGCTTGTTTCAGGTCCATGAGCCAATAACTCCTCTTTATTATTTAAGCCAGTTTCAATGAGCTTTTCTGACACTTGCAGTTAGTAGTATCATAAATGACCCAGGGCCTGAAATTGTTAGATGACCAACCTAGTCACTGTATTAGTGGGTTACAAATCAGATATTAGCTTGGTTTTCTTGGCTGCACCTTACAGCTTGTAGGATCTCAGTTCCCTGACCAGGGATTGAACCTGGGCCACAGCAGTGAAAGCCAGGAATCCTAACCATTAGGCCACCAGGGAACTCCCCAGATACTGGCTTTTAAAGAAAATAATAACTAATGTATTTTTTGCTTTGCTTTTCTAGAGAGTGGTGAAATAGAAGATTCATTATGTCAGAATGGAATAAGAAATACCCTTGGACACATCATCTGTTCAACCACCTCATTCAACAGATAAGGAAACTGAGCCCTGGACACTTCAGTACAAACATGCCTCGGATGTCCTGATGCCCAGGCTCTCTGCTGCATCCACCACCGTGAAGTCATTTGCACACTCTGGAGCACGGGGACCACCGTGATAGGCATACTTTAAATGTCAACTTCGGAACAGCCGCCTTGGAAATTTGTTTGGCAGTTTTTTATAAGATTAAAGACCATCTACCCTATGGCTCACCAATTCCACTCCTAGATATTTACTCTGGAGGAATGAATTTACATGACTTCTAGAGGAATGTTCGTGGCAGCTTTGATTCATAATACCTAAAATTTGGATACATCCCAGAAGTCCAACAACAGGGAAATGGATAAATAACAAATTATGGTATTTGTGGTGTATCTGTTCAATAAAATACTACTCAGAGAGAAAGAAAAAAAAGAATGAAAGACTGATGCATGCGACAACATGCATGAATTTCAAAAACATACTGAGTGGAGGCAGCCAGACACAAAA
The DNA here is from genome assembly GCF_964165515.1 of Mesoplodon bidens. Taxonomy (NCBI): domain Eukaryota; kingdom Metazoa; phylum Chordata; class Mammalia; order Artiodactyla; family Ziphiidae; genus Mesoplodon; species Mesoplodon bidens. Next base: position 108,702,290 of record NC_138161.1, on the reverse strand, counting down.
GAGGATACGGGGTAGGATTCCATTTGTATGAAGTTCTAGAATAGCACCTTCCATCCGTGGTGACGGAAGTCAGATCAGTGGTTGATTGCTTCATGCTCTGTGCATGTGTGTGCAGGGGCATTGCCGAGGAAGGGGCATGAGGGACATATCTGGGGGGATAGAAATGTTCTGTGTCTTTTTTTTTTTAATATGTATTTATTTGGTTGTACCGGGTCTTATTTGCGGCAGGCAGGCTCCTTAGTTGCGGTTCACCAGCTCCTTATTGCAGCACTCAGCCTTCCCAGTTGTGGCATGCGAACTCCCAGCCTCGGCACGCATGTGGGATCTAGTTCCCTGACCAGGGATCGAACACGGGCCCCCTGCACTGGGAGCCCGGAGTCCTACTCACTGCGCCACCAGGGAAGTCCCGATGTTCTGTGTCTTGATCGGGGTCTGGGACACGTGAGTGTATGCGTTTGTCAAATCTGATCAAGCACTTAAGATCTGAGTATTTTACTAAGTGTAAATTATACCGCAAAGCATTTTTCAAAAATGAATTTCTAGCCACAGACAGGAAGGTACAACATTAACACTTGATCTGGTTGAGAAGAGGGTGTGTGAGCCGAGGACTATCAGGCTACTGGAACGAGTCTGTAGTGGTATGCCCTGGAATCCGGAGCTTGGGAAAGTGCTTTGTGTTCCCGCTGCGCTGATGGCTGGACCAGCCAGCTTCCTGTGTAGCCTGCCAGCACCGAGCTGTCAGGATGGGCCCAACCACAGCTGCTGTAATAGCAGGTTGGGAGGGCCATTTCCTCCCGGCCCTGTGGCCACATCACAGGGACCAGCCATACCCCGGCCTGCTTCCGCTACCACTGACTGCACTCACCAAAGAACCTTCCCTTTCCTCACTCTCACCGACCCTTCTGGAGCCTCCCTGGACCCAGGCTGGACTTGCCATCATTCGAGCTTCACGGGCGATAAACTCTGGCTATCTGACATTCCAGGACTGCGGCACTGGGCCACTGCAGCCATGCTTTTCTTTAACTTTTTTTTTTTTAAACTGCCATTTGTGTTTTCCTCATATTTCCTGCCAGACTGTCAAATCAGGGTCTCTCCAGATGTCAACATCTGATATTAAATTGCAAGTCTGGATAATCTTCCAAAATAATGTTTTCTAAGAGCCAGGGAACTTCTTTTGTTCACATTATTCATCTGTTCAAATTGTATCATGTTCTAGCACTGATTTCTCCACTGAAATATATCTTTCAAGAGGTCAAGGCTGGCTGTGACAGGCCTGACGCTGGCATCAGGCTACAGGTTGCTTGGAGAATAGGTGACCTGTTGGGATTTTTTCTTTCTGGTTCTCTTTTACTTCTCTGTTTTAAAAAAATTAATAAATCACAAGTAAACCCTTCATGGAATAAGCATGGAATGAATTCAGCTTTTCCCTTACTCCGATGTTTATATTTTTAATGTAAAATGAAATCTCTAAGATGCCAGACATATGGTACCCAGACGAAGTCTGCTTGTCTGAATCTGGGGCTAGAGGTGGTTTTAGAATGTTTCAGACACATGCAGTATATGTTCCCCAGCTGGGAATGCGTGCCCAGGGTGGGGAGGACCCACAGCCCCAAGCTTGCTTCGTTGTGCTTCTCCTATCATTGAAGAGACCTGCCTTGTTCCTCTGTAGGATCAGAAAATAGGGAAGCCCAGGCACACACCTAGCCCAGTGCATAAGGGTAAGCACCTGCCTGAGAGACAGAGATGCGCTTCAGGTCCCAGGGCTGCCGCTCACTCACAGGGAGGTCGATTCCTCCTCTCATGGCTTCCACCAGTTTGGGCCTTGGAATGGATCCATTAGTTTCAACCTCAATGTCTTTTGTGGGCCAGCTGAGGAGGATGGAGTGTTGGTGGGGGAAATGGAAGAAACATCCTACGGAGTGGGCTCCTGACCACCTCCTGCTTCTGCTGTGATCAGAGCCAGTTCGCTTTGTTCTGTTTTATATCTTAGGCTTCCAGGTAAACCCAGGCAAAACAGCAATAAAAACAACGAGACAACCTCCTTTGGGGCCATGTCTAGCCCTAAGGCCGATATGGGAAGATTCACTGTTCCTTCTTGGAGCTGAGCCATGGGGCGTAACCTGCCTGATGGTTGGAACCCACCACCTCCATGCAGGAGACCAGGCAGACACGCAGGAATCATGTGAGCTGTGCTAATTTGGCATGTACATTCTCTGGTAAATGCCCCTTCCCTCCCTCCCTCCCTCCCTCCCTCCCTTCCCTTCCTTCCTTCCTTCTCTCTATCTTTCTCTTTCTTCCTTTCTCTCTCTTTCCCTCTCTCCTTCCTTCTTTCCTCCCTCCCTCCCTCCCTCCCTTCCCTTCCTCCCTTCCCTCTCTCCCTTTCTTTCTTCCCTCCCTTCCTTCCTTCTCTCTCTCTCTTTCTCTTTCTTCCTTTCTCTCTCTTTCCCTCTCTCTTTCCTTCCTTCCCTTCCTCCCTTCCCTCTCTCCCTTCCTTCCTTCCTTCTCTCTCTCTCTCTTTCTTCCTTTCTCTCTCTTTCCCTCTCTCTTTCCTTCCTTCCTTCCTCCCTCCCTCCCTTCCTTCCTTCCCTTCCTTTCTTCTTTCCCTCCCTTTCCTTCTCTCTCCCAGATCACTTCCTGGTGTTTGGCCTACATGCTCCAGACCTTTCAGTGGCAATAAATTCATTTCACGCTTTGGGCTGTTTCAAAGGGAATTTGGAGGTGAGGGCAACTAGCCTTCTGTCTAGACACAATTTCATTGTGCAGATGGAGTTGGGCCTGCCCGGGATTCTCCCACGAGTCCACCTAGGCCCATCTGTGGCTTCGTCAATCTACAAGGAGCCAAGTTCAACTGCCCACTGGAGGGCTTTCAAGCCTCCATGGCTGCTGTTCCAAACTGCCTTCTGCCCGGCATGTGAAGTGCTGAATCAGCAAAAAAAATGGGTGCCTTGAGAAGCGACTGGGAGAAACGTGAATTTAAAAACACAGCACAGCCAGCCCACAAAACAAACGTTGAACAAAAGGTTAATTCCACGGATAAACAGCTCTCGGTGGCGCTTGACCTAGCAGCTGGTTCCCATTTCGTGATGCCATTCCGCCAGATGTTCCCCTCTATTAATACATTCTGCTAAAGCCAAGATGAAACGCAAAACTTGAAGGCTGTGAGCATTGCTGGCAACACAATGTGGCAACATGCAGGAACAGAGAAATCTCTGAGAGTGTCCTTTGTGGGACCACTCGTTTCCAGAAAGAGCCGCCATGACTGGGGCCCCGTGTAAGCTGTTTGTGTCTCGTGAGATGGTGACTGGCCTGGGATGTCTTTTAATAGAAATGTGAGAAGAAGGAGGGTCACCTGATTTTTCATCCCTTAGGTGTATTGACATAATTTAAGAGACGGATTTGAAGATCATTCTCTGAGTTTCCTCAATCTGGGGATTCCAGACTCCGTCTCTCATAGTGCTTTTCTTTGTGCACAAAGTACCCCCATCTGTCACTCAGGCATTCATCCTGTGAACACGCATCCGAATCTCCCTTAGGTTAGGCATTGATTGTACCCTGTTTTAGTTAGTGACATGGCCCCCTGTGTTGCCTTAGGGCAAGACCAAGATGGATTCATCTTTGTAGATTCTGTAAGTTATTAAATATATGTTTCTGTGATGAGTCATAGCCAGAGCACTCTGTTTTAGTTTCCTGGCTCTCCATCCCAGAGACACAAGCTCCTGTCTGGTCCTATTTCAACACGGGACGGTGAGGATGTGGGCCTGGGCGCTCTGCACTCTGCATGCAGAAAGAACAAAGCCACTGCTCTAGAGGTGTTCTCCATCATGCTGAAAACTGTGTCCAATCTCATTGTCAGAAGCAGCAGGTAGCTGTGAAAGGCGGCCCAGGCCCCCATTGTGACCGCCTTGGCTGCAGGTGAAAGGTCACTTCACAGGCAAGACTCTGACCCTTAACTTTTTTGTTGCTAGTGTCACAAGGTAAATTAATCAGATTTATGGCATTAAGCTTTGCCAATATCTTTATCCTCTCAGCTCCTTTTCTCCAGCAAAACGCTCTCTCCTAGGGGGAAAAAAAATCTTTTTTTTCCTGAGGAAGGGGGAAAAGTGCTTTTTGTTTCTCTCTCACAGTTTTCCCTAAAAAGTGAAAATGGTTGGACACATATGGATAAAGCCCAGAAGCCAGAGCAACCCTTCCTCCCTGGAATAACTGAATGAGGTTTCTTGGAAGTTAAAGTGAACTTTTCTGGCACTGAATCAAATGCCCCAGAACACAGGACCATGAGGAGGGCAGGTTCTGCTGGTGGTGGTAGGCTTCTTGATTCTGGATAGAGCCCTATTCTTTGACCAGAGCAACTTAGGAAAAGCCCATTATGGAGACGTCACCATATGGGTGCATGTTTCATCTGGACCTGGCCCAGGGCAGTCCCGGTACCAGAGCAGTATTTCCAAGGGGCAGGTAGGTCGGAAGCAAAGGAGCAGAGACTCACCCGGTCCCCAAGCTGGAGGCTGGAAGCGCCTCTCAGCAGGAACAGGAGGGAGGCTGCTGATGCGGCAGGTGTTTTTTAGGCAGCCTCGCAGGAGAGCTCCAATATCCTGCTGCTAGAAATTTGTCTGCAAATTTTTTCTCATTCAGAAGTGACGGGATCCAGGAGACACTGGCTAGATATGATAACTTGATTAAGGCTTGTGCAGGAGATCCAGATGCCTGGGAACTGGCTGGAAGAGCATGTGCTCCCCTCTAATCTTTCACCAGGAGGGAACTGATGGGTTGCAGCTGGTAGATTTCATCCCCCTAAGCTTGACGGGGGTCAGTGTTTTAGACTCAAGAGCCCTTGAAACGCTGCAGTTGTGTTTCTGATAGAGCGCCTTTGCAGAAAAAGAAAAGTCAAGTGACAAAGGATCATTTTCCCACATGAATTAGCAACATAAAATAAGGATTGTGCCCTATTGACTCAACCAGTGTTTCCTGAGCACCTACTATGTGCTAAGCCCTGTTTTAGACCCTGGATAGAGCAGTGAACGTCTCAAGGAAAGTTCCTGCTTTCATGGAACTTACAGCCTAGTTGGGAGAGACTGACAGTAAATAATTATGAGTTCCTCATATGTCAGGGGGTTAAAATGCTATAAAGAACAAACAGGATCAGAGGATAAAGCAGTATGATGGGGTAGGAGGTGACACTTTGGATAGATAGAGTGGATAGGAACATCCTCTCTGATAAGATGACACAAGGCTAGCCGCCTGAATGAAGGGGGAGCACAGCACTTTGATAACTGGGGCAAGGCCTTCCTGAAAGAGGGTTTAACATGTGCAAGGCCCTGGGTGGGAGTGGGGCCTCAATGCGTTCAAGTAATATTCGTTTACAATTATGTTTCACTTATGAATGCAAAAACAAACCCATTTAACAATGATGATAACAGTGGTAGGACTTTTGTGATGGTGTTGTTATGAGGATTAAATGAAATAATGCTTATTACACATCGCACAGTGTCTTTGCATAGGAAGAATTTAATACGGACTTCCCTGGTGGCGTAGTGGTTAAGAATCCGCCTGTCAATGCAGGGGACACGGGTTTGATCCCTGGTCCAGGAAGATCCCACGTGCTGTGGAGCACCTAAGCCCGTGTGCCACAACTACTGAGTCTGCACTCTATTTTTTTTTTTTTTTTTTTTGCGGTACGCGGGCCTCTCACTGTTGTGGCCTCTCCCGCTGCGGAGCACAGGCTCCGGACGCGCAGGCTCAGCGGCCATGGCTCACGGGCCCAGCCGCTCTGCGGCATGTGGGATCTTCCCGGACCGGGGCACGAACCCATGTCCCCTGCATCGGCAGGCGGACTCTCAACCACTGCGCCACCAGGGAAGCCCGAGTCTGCACTCTAGAGCCCTCGAGCCACAACTACTGAGCCCGCGTGCTGCAACTGCTGAAGCCCGCGAACCTAGAGCCCGTGCTCTGCAACAAGAGAAGCCTCCGCAATGGGAAGCCCGCGCACCACAATGAAGAGTAGCCCCCCGCTCTTCACAACTACAGAAACCCTGAGAGCAGCAACGAAGACCTAATGCAGCCAAAAATAAATAAAATTTAAAAAAAAAAGGATAAGAAAAATAAAAGTTTTAAAAAAGAATTTAATAAATGTTAACTGCTTTTATAATTATTTTTTACTAAGCATTTGACAGTCCTAATAATCCTATAAGGTAGGTGGGCAAAGACTATTAGCACCATCTTGTAAATGAAGGATCTGAAGTCCATAGAAGGGAAATGATTGGCCCAAGGTCCCATCGTAGGTTAGTGGCAGATGGAAGCAGCCTGGCTCCCTGAGGCTGATGCAGAGAGTCATCCAGGAGAGCTGTTGATCTGCATTGGACTTTACCTGAACAGGAAATAAACGTTTGTTGTATTAAGCCACTGAGATTTGGGTGTTATTTGTTACAGCAGCTAACATTACTTAACCTGACTAATGCAATGGACTGTGAGGGGGGCAGGGAGACCAGGACTGTGCCCTTCAAATAGCAGAGCTCTTGACTTTTGGAGGAGAAACTGTATTACCCCCAGAGAAGATAATAAGAAACTATGAATTCTTGCTTCTTGGGGTTCATTTAGACTTGGTTCTTCACAGGTTATTTTGATTTTTCATCATTGGACATGAATCTTCTTAAGCTACATCATTCATAATAGAGGACCTTACATGCTGCTGAATGTTATTGTTTTGAAAACAGAAGGATACTATTTGAGGGTGGGTGGGGACAGGGAGTAACTGGGACTAGAGGAAAGATGAAGTGAAGAATGAGTGAATACAATATCATCATATATGGTGTCCTTGACCCTCCATCTCACCTCCAGAACTTTCACTGGTCTCTGGGGTCTCTCCCCAATCCCAGCCCCTGCACCCCAGTTACACTGGACCCCAAACATGCCTGTATTTTTCCAGTACCAGTTTGCTCCTACCAATGCCTCTACCCAAGACATGCCCATCTACTTCTCTAGCAAAATCCTCTGTATCCTTCAAAGCCCTGTCTGAACGTCACCTCCTCCAGGAAGCCTTCTCTCTTCCCTAGTCATAATCCAGCATTTCTTGCCCTGAACTGCACAGAAGATCCCTGTTGACTAGTGGCCACGTTTTGCCTTTTGCTCTGTTTGTGTGTGTACATCCAGCTCCTGCATGTGATGGCATGCTTTCCAAGCCCAGGCCTTGGACCTCATTGCTCCCCAAAGAGGCCAGAGGCAGGATTCCATTTGGAAAGAGGTGAAATAAATCAATATTTCCTATTTTTTTAAAAAAGGTAATTTTAAGTGGCAGGGCAAGCATTCTGAGAAAACTCTCTTTGGAACTTGTTAGTATTACCTCTTACAAACATTTGCACCCTCATATACACATATTTCCCACCGGGCCCCTCAATTCTTTTGGCAGATGGAGTGCGATGGTGTATTTTGCTGTTGTCGTTATGTTGATGCTCAAACTCCTCTCCTGCCCTCACCCCCATCAATTATTGAATGCTTTAAAAAAAAAAAAAACTACCCCAGCAGATGTGTGTGAGCTGTTTGATCTTGAGACTGAATAGGAATGAAAGTATCTGAGACTCAGATTATGGTGCAGAAGAGAAAAAAAATTCTTAACAGGAGCTCTGTGAAGGAGAAAGTCTAGCTTTGATCTTACTATTGAATTTTGCTAGTGGGGTATGTGTTTATATCTATTTCTATTTATCTTTTTAGCTCCAAAATTCTGTGCTGCTGTGTCCATATTTTGTAACACTACAGAAGGGAGTTTTGTCTGGTTCTGTGCAAGGTGATTTAAGTCATTTAAGGTAAGAATTTAATTTCTCCGGGAAATAAGGGGAGGACTATAGCTTAATTTATGGATATCTTTTCCTTTAAAGGATTCTAAAATAATTGGGGCCACTTTATCTCAAACCAAATGGAAAAGAGGCCTATTAAAAAATAAAGAGGCAGTGCTTCCAGACAACGAGGTCTGACTTTTTCGTTTAATTCCTAATTTGCACATCTTCCTCACTAAAGAAAGCCCAGACCTTAGAAAGTAGTCTGACCTTTGTAATCTAGAAGGAGGGAATTGAAGTACATTTGTTTCTAATTAAATTCTATTTTGAAGAAGTTTCCCATGAATGGGGCCTCTTCTTTTTAAAAATTTGATAATTTTAAAAGTTAAGAAATGAAATAATGCTATTTGCAGCAACATGGATGGACCTAGAGATTGTCATACTGAGTGTAGTATGTCAGACAGAGAAAGAAATACCATATGATATCACTTATATGTGGAATCTGAAAAAGTGATACAAATGAACTTATCTACAAAACAGAAATAGAGTTACAGAAATAGAAAACAAACTTATGGTTACCAGGGGGTAAAGGGGAGAGCCATAAATTGGGAGATTGGGATTGACATATATGCAGTACTATATATAAAATAGATAACTAATAAGGACCTACTGTATGGCACAGGGAACTCTACTCAGTACTCTGTAAAAGCCTATATGGGAAAAGAATCTAAAAAAGAGTGGATATATGTACATGTATAACTGAGTCACTTTGCTGTACACCTAAAACTAACACAACATTGTAAATCAACTATACTCCAATAAAAATTTTAAACATTAAAACAAAATAAATTTCTTAACTTGAGAAATCTTTAACTTGAAAAATTGAAAATAATTTTTTTATTGAAGTATACTTGATTTACAATATTTCAGGTATGCAGCAAAGTGATTTGGTTTTATATATATATATATAACTGAATATATATATATATATAACTGAATATATATATATATATATATATATATATATATATATATATATATATAGTTTTTCAGATTCTTTTCCATTATAGGTTATTACAAGACATTGGACATAGTTCCCTGTGCTCTACTGTAGGTCCTTGTAACTTGAGAAATTTTAAAAGGCACCTTCCCCTGATATGCTGATAATATAGTAAAATGACACTGGAGTGATACATATAAGGATTTTAATCGTTCATGCAACTTGTAGAATTGTGGATTTTTAATGCATTGCAGTGTGAAATGGAGGCCGTCCAATCTCACTATTGATTTTTCCTCTTGATTTGAGGACTGCTGAAATGTTTATTATAACCTTCTTTTCCTTGCATGCATTCTTCAGTTAGTGTATTCATTCATTTAATCAATATTTATTGAACCTACTACATGCCAGACACTTTGCTTACACGCATCTAATCTGTGGCAGGCGTTAAAAAAACAGATGTTCACCTGCATCTCAAGGCATAAACCAGCAAGAGTTCCTAAATTAGGTACGCAGAATCCTCCTAGACAGCTATTCTCAGAATTTGTTTTATTTAGCATTTTCCTATGTATTTATTCAGCACCAGCCAAATATAAAGCACCATGCTCAGCACCAGCATGAACAGGGAGATGAATCATGCACAGACTGTGTTTTCTAAGTGGCTGGGGGCTGGGGATGGACGTGCAGAAGTAGCACCAGGAAGCAAGTAGATGTGGGAGGATGGAGGGGGGGAACACTCAGGGAAAGGAGATCCCCAAGGCCTGCACTGAGACTGGAGCTTGCCAGCTTCTAAATAACAAGTTGGAATGCCAGCGTCCTGGGAGGTTCTATTAAAATGCTGTCCACGGGGAATCCTTCGCTGGGCCGAGAGGGGAGCTCACACCCCGAGAGAACCTTTTGCCTAGAACTAGGCTGCAGGACTGTGGGATGTGGTTCACAATGTTCTCGAAGATTCCAGAGAGCATCAATTCCCTGTCAAATGAAGGCCCCCTCAGCGGAAAAATTGATAACGCCCCACCCCACCCCCAAATGACTTTCCAGAGCCTTGCGTCCGTTGTTACTCTCTGTTGTACCCGTCTGGGCCTCACATCCCCTGGAATGACTTCAGAACTGCAGGTTGGGTTCCGTTGACTTTGTGACAGGGCGCGGCCTCACGGAATGTATAGCTGCTGTACGTGAACTGCAGGGCCCAGGGGTCTCATTAGTTAAATCAGCCTGGTGCAGTCATGGAGTTGGTTGGCCCTCACAGACCCCCTCCTCACTTTACTCCATGGGGTTGGTATGTAATCGACACTAAGCCATCAGCCCTGCCTTATTTTGGTTTGGAAACAGTTCACGATTTTTCGTAGAGAAGTTTTAGGTTTTCCTGGTGTCTTATGCCGCTTTTGGTCAAGTATATTTTAGGCATATAATTCTTGATGGTTTCTCTTTAGACTTGGCCAGATAAAAAATATATTAGGATATAAAATGACCGTATATGTTTTGTATTTCTAACCATACATGTCTGTATGAAAGCTTAGGCATTAAACAAGGACGTCTAAAGTGCTTACTCTGTGCCTTATGTAGCTACTGTGTAAAAAGAAAACAAATACTACGGAGAAATGTGGCAGTTTTTCCTTCTATATTTATTTGTACAATACTATATATGCATTCAGTGCTATGAAAGCTTTATTTCTGATGGCACCTTGTAGAAACTTTTACATCTCAATTTACAATTCAATTTAAATTGAATACTAACAAAGGCTTTGCTACTGTAACATTTGGTAGAGGCTTTACAGTTAAACGCGCCTGGCTCATACACTGGCCCTGCCACACATGATCGGCCTGACCAGGAGTGTGTCGCTTGAACTCTTATTTGTGAAACTGAGGTCTCGGGGTTGTTTTGTGGATTAAATAAGATGACATTAAGTGTTTGGCATTATGCCTGTCATCTAGTAGGTGCTTTTAAGTGCTAGCAGTTTTTCCACTTTTTACATATATTTCTAGTGCCTTTCATTGGGTTTCAACAGCTGTGAATAACTTTTATCCTATGATAGAAGTTGATGTTTTCAACATTTCCCTTTGTTTTAAAAAACCTTTAAAAATTATTTATATTTTATTAATATATAAATAATTAATAAAATATATAAATAAAATTGTTTATATTTTTATTAATATATTTATTAATAAATACATTTTATTATTTCTATTTCATTTATTTATCTATTTATTTATTTTAATTGAGGTATAGTTGGTCAATGTTTCTTTTTTTAAAATAAATTTATTTATTTATTTTATTTTTGGCTGCACTGGGTCTTTGTTGCTGCACACGGGCTTTCTCTAGTTGCGGTGAGCATGGTCTGCTCTTCATTGCGTTACGTGGGCTTCTCATTACGGTGGCTTCTCTTACCGTGGAACGTGGGCTCTAGGCGCGTGAGCTTCAGTAGTTGTGGCACACGGGCTCAGTAGTTGTGGCTCACGGGCTCTAGAGCGCAGCCTCAGTAGTTGTGGCACATGGGCATAGTTGCTCTGCGGCATGTGTGTCTTCCCGGACCAGGGCTCGAACCCATGTCCCCTGCATTGGCAGGCGGATTCTCAACCACTGCGCCACGAGGGAAGACCCCAATGTTTCTTTTTAAAAGCATCAAGGTCCGTAAGTCCGTACATACTGGCAGCATTAGGGGTGGCCTCCCTTGTAAGGGTGCCTCTTTGGGGTCCTCGCTGTCACATTGCACACACCCACAGCCCAAATGCAGCTAACAGGTCCCCTCCCGTGCCCCCAGCCCCCCACCCCACCACCATACCGTGGCCCTGAGGGAGTGATGCCCTCTCTTACTGGTTGCAGATTACAGGTGTGTGCTGGAGAGGCCTGCACGCCCTGCAGAGCCTGCATCAGGAACGCCTGCTTTCGCCCTACCGGTCTCTCACAGACTCACAGACACCTCTGAACCTCTGCCTCCCTCCCTTTCAGAGCTCGCAGTGCGTCTGCCGCTGCCAGCCTCCCAGAGCTGGCTTCTTGAAGTCATTACCTAAGGTCATTCTCTTTGGCCTTTACAACTACACCTAACTCAAACTGCGGTCTCCACTCTGTTTTTCCGAGCTTTTGAACTCCCCTAGCCTCTCTAAGAAAACTTTCACACTTCCTTTCATCTCTCTTAAGGTTTACGCATCTGGATTTCTCTCGCTCATGTCCGGTCAAAGCCAGCCAGCCTGGGGAGGCAGGGCGAATCCCCTGCTTTGCTTGTCGGCTCCATCCACTCATGTCTGGGGAACCATCCAGTACCCATTGCATGCAGTGTTGGAGGGGCTCTGGGACCATCAGTCAAGGAGTCCTCCTTCCATTGGCCAGGTCTTGGCATGTGTCTGTGCCTTGACCAATCAAATTCTCTCTTGCAAATTTGCATCTTGGATGGACAGTGCAGCTCTGGAAAGCCACTGAAGGCCTAATCCCATCAGTAGCTCCTTCCCAGATCACCCATTCGTTCCTGCTCCCTAGGGCCTGCCTTGCTTCCTGGCCATTCTGAGACTGATTCTTCTGATTCTGATTCTGTAAGTGGTCCTGTATCTTCTACTAAATTTCTTTTGTGTTTAAGATAGTGAGATTCCATTTCTCTTCCTTGCAACCAAAGAATTCTGATAGAATAGGTCAGTCCAAATAGCTACATTTCTAAAGTTCAATTTATATTATGATTATTCTTGACTGACCCACAGTGGAATCTTCTAAAATTCGTTTCTATTTTGAAACAAAGGCTTTGGCAACTGTGTTTGAGTGAACTTCCTGTTATCTTGAATAAAAATTGACCGTTTCTTAATCACATGGTAAAAAACATGGCTACAAGTGATGCAAGCAAGCACAAGAGAGGCTGATGCATCTAAACTGTGCCTTAAACCAGTGCTTCACAAACATTGCTGTGCATAAGAATAAAAAAAAAAAAGTCAGTGGAACAGCATGTTCCATTATCAGCACACTAAGCCACAGGATTAATGAACTTTCTGGCAAAAGCAATCACATTTATTAGTATCCCCGTGGAACTGTGGCCTAGAACAATAAACTTAACCATTTAAAAAAAAGAGGGATTTCCCTGGTGGTCCAGTGGTTAAGACTGCACGTTCACAATGCGGGGACCCAGGTTCCATCCCTGCTCAGGGAACTAGATCCCACATGCCGCAACTAAAAAATCCTGCATGCCACAACAAAGATCACACGTGCCACAACTAAAACGCAGCACAGCCAAAGAAAGAAAGAAAGAAAGAAAGAATCACCTAGATAACTTCTTTAAAACATCAATTCTTGGGAACTACCCCCAGGGATTCTTACTCAGCAGGTCAGAGTGGGACCCTGGAATCAGAATGTCAAATAAGCTCCTAGGTGACACTGATGCTGCTGACCTAAGGATCACATATGGAACAGCAAGTCCTTAAATATTATCTTTTCCCCAAGCAAGAGAGACTTTGGAACACAGGAAGCTCTTCTCTGGCTTGTTGAAATTAAAAGACAAGAGGTGAGATGAGAACGGCCTTTCCATGGGAACTTTAGAGATGGCTGTGCTCGCTGACCTCACTAACAAGCTTTGTCCATTGAGCCCTGAGCAGGATGAGATGATGGCTGGATCGGAGGGTGTGTCCAAGGGCAGGATGTCTTCACGAGTCCGCCTGGCACCCCCCCAGAGCCTCACAGGATGCTGGGCAGAATGTCCAAGGCTACTTCAGTGAAAAGCTAAAAAAAAAAAAAAAAAAAAAAAAGGCAAGTAATTGCATAAGATGGGAGGAGATGCAAGACTTCCCCTTGGGACTGTTCAGCAGTGACCACAACTAGAAGCTGTGACCCGGAGCTGAGCCCACTCCTCATGGGCCCTTATTCCCACCTTCAGCACCCACCTTGCTTCTCTCTCCCATACCTAGCTCTGAGCTTACCTCTCCCCAGATGCCTTCCCTGCCATCTTTATTCTGCATCATTCCAACATCTACATACTGAGCTTTGAAAAGTTTAAAATCCAGTTCTGATACCACTAACAGCCCCTCCTGCTTTGTCCCTTATTGCATTCCTGGAGCTTTGTTTCTGTATCTCATTTAATCCTTGCAACAACCTTATGGGGTAAGTATTATTATCCCAGTGTATAGATGAAGAAACACAGTCTGAGAAGTAATTTGCCTTAAATAAACTACTTAGGAAAAATTAGAGGCAGAATTTGAACCCTATTCTGTGAGACTCCAAAACCTATGTCCCAAACCACCCTGCCATTATTCAACATCAATTCTGTGTGTATGAGTGTCTTCCTGTATGTGTCTTAGTATTTGCTCTCCCTGTCCAGTGGAAAGCTCACCTAGGCAGGACCTGGGTGCTCTTGGAGAATATTCTAGTGGTTATCTTCCAGGCTCACATCCTATGGTGTGCTTAGAGCCACATTTCTTTCCAGAGTAATCATTCAAAAGATATTGTTTACCACTGATGTGTTCTCTCACATTTCTGGACATCGGCAGGGGGAGGCACATTACTGGAAGTGGGCAGCATTTTTTCCTACTTACCAATCAGCTGTGTTTTCCATTCATATCTGTGAGACAGATGAAAAATCCAACTTCCAAGAGGAATAAAGAGCTCATTATTCATCGTCATCTATTAAAAGTCTGTTTTGTGCAGACCATGAGGCTGGATTCTAGAAGGAGCCACAGAGGACCCTGATTTGGGAGGCCGTGAACTCAAGGTGTGCTGGGATGCAGAGCTGGGGGAGGCGAGGCCGGCAAGGGAAAGCAAGCAGAACCTGGGCTGGAGGAAGGGCCCTGACGGTGGCACTGGTCCCCTGGCTGGGCTTCATGCTGGACCTAAAAGTGCATGGCAAACACAGTTGCCCACTTGGGAGGGGTTTACTGCGGCTGGGCCTGGGTGGTAGAGGGGCTGGAAGTGGGTGGCTGCCAGTTTTGCTAATACAGGTGCTTGGTTCACTCAGCACAGGAGCCCAGGCAGTGGCTGAGGAGGCACAGGAAATAGTCATTCATTTATTCATTCATGCATGCATGCACTCAGCAAATATTTATCGAGTACAGAACTTGCACAGAGAATACAGGTATGAATGAGACAGATAGGGCCGCTGCACTCAGGGAGCCTGGAGGGGAGACAGGTGTTAAATAGTAATGGCACAGGGGTGATTTGCTTTCTGTTGTGCTCAATGCTATGACAAGGATGAACACTGTATTACAAGAGGGCTCAGGCTCTGTGGCTAGGAAGAGTGTAAATGCCCTGAGCCAAAGGGCAGGAGTTCAAGACCAGGCTCCAAGTACAATGTCCTCGGTGCCAGCAGTTCCCTCGGATCAAATGAGACAAGTGCTTTTTGGAGGTTCAAACCCTGCCTTGCCCTTGAGGAACAGGCCATCTAATTGCAGAGACAGACCCTGTGCCCATGCTAGGAAAGAGCGTGGTGCGTTGAGTGAGTACTAGACTTAGAACCAGAAGAACTGCTGTCTTGTCCCAGCCATTCTTTGTTCCTGCAGCATGGCTCTGAGCAAACTGCCTAAGTTTTAAGAGGTTTGAACTCTTCAAGCCTCAGGTTCCTCATTCGTAAGTGGGAGAAACATTTACTGCTCTATCTGCTTTACAGGATTCATGAGCGAGAATGAGAAAGGCTTTGATAAAAGCAGGAGATCTTGATGAGCACACACACACACACACACACACACACACACACACACACACACACACACCTCTTGAGCTTAATGAGCCCAGGATGTTTAGGGCCAAGTGCAGAATTCAGTGCTCAGAAAACATTGAAAGGGCTGGGTCTGGAGAGATTCCCATGAGCAGTCTTCAGAGGGATGAGTGTGGCACAGAGAAGAAGGAAGTGGCCTGATATGGACATTCCACAGGGGTGGCATGTGTGAAGGCAGGTCAGCAGGAGGGAGGAGCCCTGAGGGGACGGCCAGAGGATGTTTGGCAAGAGTCAAGAGCCTCAGTGTTGGGTAGTGAGGGGTGAGGGGAGCCGTGTAGGATGGAAGGAACTAGCTGGTGAGGAATCTTGCAGCATGTGATCATCTCCTTATCTTATTTATGGTCCCAGTTTTAGTTAAATCTCATTTAAAACATTTAAATAAATCATTTTTTATGATTTAAATAATCATAGTTTTTTCTCACAGAGGTTTATTTCTATCGGGTTGGGAATATGGGCCACTCTTTGAAGAAAAATAAAGTTAGAATCCCTGCCTTATACTGTGTAAAAGATGAGTTTTAGATGGATTAAAGACCTACATGGGAAAGGTAAAATGATAAAGCTATAAAAGATTTATAGAAGAAAACATAAGAGAATATATTTGTGACCTTGGGGTGGAAAAAGACTCTTAAAGAAGGATCTAAAAGCACAAACCTCAGGGCAAAATATTGATGGATTTGGCTGCAACAATATTCAAGTTTTGTGTTCAACAAAGGACACATTAGATAAAGATTTAAGAAGGGCAACATGTGAAGAGAAGATGTTTGCAATGTCTTAAGCTGATAAGCAAGGAACTCCTATAGACCAAAGAGAAAAAGATGGGAAATCCAGTGGAAAAATGGTCAAAGGCTATGTGTGAGCAAGTCACACAGGGGAAAATTTAAGATTAACAAGTATACAAAAAGTTGCCCAACCTCACTAATAATCAAAGAAATGCAAAGTAAAATTACAAAATTGTATTTATACTCACAAAATTTGCAAACTCTAGAATGTCAGATCATAAATACTGGTAAAGATGTGAAGAAATAGGCACCCACAAGCATTGCAAATACACATTTCAGATAGCAAACTTCAGGGACAGTATGACCTTAACTGAAGAAAGCATGTGATGTCTGGCCAGCCCTCACTCCAGGGGTAAATGTCATAGAAATGCCCACAGAGGTCAGAGTTGTGTTGTTTGCAGTAGTAGAGAGTTGGCGATGATCTCAGGGACCACCTCTAGGTAATGGATAAGTGAAATGAGGTGGATGCATGCCATGGAATATTATGCAGTAATCAGAAACAGTGAACTAGAAGTAGAACACCAGCATGAGTGGCAAAAGGGTTTTGAGTGAAAAAGAAGAAACAGAATGAGATATTTAGCACAACAGCATTTACATAAATTAAAACTATAGCAGAAAAAAACTATATTTTACATCGATTTATTCATATCCAAGGATATATACCAAACACACTAGATTAGGTGCCCGTGCAGCAGCAAGAAATGGGGATATATCAATCAATGTCCAATTGGAAAAACAGAAACCACTCTAGATATTTCAAACAGAGAGGATTTAATACAGGGAATTGATTACAAGGGTATTGGAGGCCAGGAGATGAGAAAAGGGACACTGAGATAGTGAAAATCAATCACATCTACGGCTGGTGGAGCAAAAGGGAAGAAATGGTGTCACGAGACCTAGGAGTTCAAAGGAAGGAACCGCATGGCTGGTGTGCAGGCATAATTTGCAATCCTTTGGTGGAGGGGCTCAATTGGGGCTGATGGCTGGTGCTGGGAGTGCTGAAGGAAGCTTGGGGCTGGAGCTGTGGCTTTTTTCTGCTGCTGCATAGGGATGCTGACAGGAGCCAGAAAACGGAAAGACAGCTTTTCTGTTCCTCCTGCCTTCCTATCTCTAACCCATGTGTCCCCTTGGCAGAAACTGCCAGGAAGCCAGTTGGCAAAGAAGTCTGGGAAATGAATTTAGAGTTTAAGCCCTAGTATTACAGAGCAAAATATAAAATTATAGGCTTGGACTCAGAGATATAAGAAATAATCAATGTTGTAAAAATAACAAAATATCATTAAAAAAAGGAGTCTTGCCTTAGACTACTGGTGATGGTGTACTTATGAATGAAGGAATATGATTAACACATTCTGTAACTAAATCCAAAAATAAATAAAAAGTAAGTGTTCAGGACAATGAGCTATGTGACATGGAGCCCATTTGGGGTCTGAGTCACCGTGTCACCTTGGCCAAGTCACTCAAACACATGCGTCTCAATTTTTCACCTATGCTAATCATAGGCCTAAATTTATAAGAGCCAAAATTATAGAACTTCGAGAAGAAAACACAGACAGAAATCTTAATGACCTTGGATTTAGCAAAGATTTCTTAAATCTGATGCAAAAAGCCTGAAATGTAAAATTTTTAAAAAGTAAACTGGACTTCATCAAAATAAAGACTTTTACTGTTCAAAAAAATAGTTACAAAATTGAAAATGCAAGTCACAGATTGGAAGAATATTTTTTCAGAATATGAATCTGATAAAGAACTTACGTCTAGAGCATAATAAAGAATTCTTACAACTGATTGAGAAGAAGAGAAATAACCTAATTCTTTAAATGGGCAAAAGATTTGAATACAGATTTTGCCAAAGAAGATATATGCATGGCAAGTAAGCACATGAAAGAAAAAAAAAAAAAAAGAAAAGAAAAAAGAAAGCTCCGGAGTTCCCTGGTGGCCTAGTGGTTAAGATTCTGGGCTTTCACTGCTGTGGCCTGGTCTGGGAAATGAGATCACACAAGCCGCGAGGCATGGCCAAAGGGGGGAAGAAAGAGCTCAACATCACTAGTTGTTAGGAAAATGCAAAATAAAACCACATCCCCATTAGAATGGCTGGAATTTAAAAGACTGGTCAGACCAAGTGGTTGGTGAGGATTTGGAGCAACCAGGACACTCAAATATTACTGGTGGGAATACAAAGTGTACAATTACTTTGGAAAACAGTTCGACAACTTATTTTAAAAGATTAAGCACATACCTCTCATGTGACCTAGTCATTCCTTTGCTAGGTACACATTAGAGAAGTGAAAGCATATGTTCAGACAAACACCTGTGCAAGAATGTTCATAGCAGCTTTATTTACAATAGCCAAGAACTGGAAGTAACTCAAATGTCCATCAATGGATGATTGGATAAAAACTGTAGGATAGCTATACAACAGAATACCATATAGAAGTAAAAGGGAATGAACTATTGATACACATAACAGTATAAATGAATCTCAAAATAATTATGCTAAGGGAAAGAAGCCAGACCAAAAAAGAGCACATACTGTATGATTACTTTTATATAATATTGTAGAACATGCAGACTAATCTATGGTAACAGAAAACAGATCAGTAAATGCCTAGAGACTCTGGGGTGGGGTAGAAGGGATGTGGGCAGAGAAGAGGAGGCAGGGGTTACAAGGGGGCTCAGGGACACTTTTGAGAGTGATGGACATGTTCATAGTCTTTATTTTTGTGAATGTTTCACAGGTGTATACATATGTCACAACTCATCAAATTGTATACTTTAAATTTGTTCAATTTATCATACATCAATTATACATCAATAAGGCTGAAAACAAACAAACAAACAAAAAATAAGGCTGAAAACAAAAAGTCAGGCGACATGGGTCCTAGTTCTGGACCCCAGGTACCATGTCATCTTGGCTGAGTTACTCAACCACACGGCTCTTGGGGTTTTCAGCTATGCTCTGGGAGCTTTGGGTTAGATCACAGGTAATAAATGCAAATACTCTCAGGGGCCAAGGAAATACAAATGAATGAATTGGCTAGGTTCACAGTGGAGAGGGGTGGGGACTGTGGCTGCACAGAGAGCGTGTGCCCCTGTCTAGAGGGGGCAGCCGCTTATCACCTCTAGCCATTTGGATGGAATGTGGGCAGTGTTGCCAATGCTTCAGATCTTTAAGAGAAACATGAAATCTGGATTTTTTTTTTTTTTTTTTTTTTGCCTTACACGGGCCTCTCACTGTTGTGGCCTCTCCCGTTGTGGAGCACAGGCCCCAGACACGCAGGCTCAGTGGCCATGGCTCATGGGTCCAGCCGCTCTGCGGCATGTGGGATCTTCCCGGACTGGGGCACGAACCCGCATCCCCTGCATCGGCAGGCAGACTCTCAACCACTGCGCCACCAGGGCAGCCCCAAACCTGGATTTTTAAAATGAAATTTTCCTGCTATCAAATGCAGGTAACTAATTTTTTAAAGTTCAAAAATTGTGCAGCCCAAACTTACACATGAGCAGACAAGACCCAGCCCGAGCCCCACCAGTTTGGCAGTTTGGGACCTCTGACACCTGGGATGCTCTGACAGGTCCTTGGCCAAGGGCCTCATCTCAATTTTCAACCAAAGTCAATTTCCTAATTCTTTTTGCCTCTACTTTACCAAGAAAACATTTCTACCAATGCCCTTGCATCCTGCCTACTCCCCATCTACCATTGTACCTAAATAATATCTTACCCCTTGGTAGACCTGGAACTCTCATTTCTTCAGTTCATGGGGGAGAAGTCCTGGGTAACTTCACAGAGTTAATAGAGGCTGATATACACCCCCCAAAATTGAAAGCAGGGACTTAGATATATTTGGGAACATCAACATGCGTAGCAACATTATTCACAACAGCCCAAACATAGAGACAACCCAAATATCCATCGACAGATGAATGGATAAACAAAATGTGATACGATACAATGGAATATTATTCAAACTTAAAAAGGGAGGAATGAAATTCTGACACATGTTACACCATGGATGAACTCGAAGACATTATGTTACGTAAAATAAGACAGACACCAAAGGACAAAGACTGTATAATTCCAGTTGTATGAGATACCTAGAGTAGTCAAATTCATACAGACAGAACATAGAATGTGTGGTTGCCAGGGGCTGGGGGCAGGGGAAATGGGGAGTTAGTGTTTAATGGGTAGAGAGTTTCAGCTGGGGAAGATGAAAAAGTTCTGGAGATGGATTGATGGATTCCACAACAGTGTGAATGTACTTAATGCCACTAAACTGTACACTTAAAAATGGTTAAAATGGTAAATTTTATGTTATGTATATTTTACCACAATAGACCATTTTTTTTTAAAGAAGCTAGACACTTGTCTGGAATTTTCAGATCATATGAGGCAAAGTGAGAGGCTCTTTCTAACATGCTGTGCTTAGGAACCATTGCCTCAATGCCCAAGTGGCATGTTGTCTCTGTGACTCCCTACAGGGCTCATCACACACCAAAGGGGACCACTCGCAGGTCACTAAGGCTCACTTAGGCTGCATCCATTTGGAGGAGTGAGTCTCAGTTCCAGCTGTACTTTGGGAGCTTTGAAAAATGCTGATGCCTGCACCCCACCCTTCCAAAATTGGTGTGGTTCAATTGGTGTGGTCATGGCGCCTGGTCTCTGCATTCAGTAAGAGCCTCCCAGGTTATTGGAGTGTGCAGGCAGAGTTGGGAACCACACATAAAGAACTCTATTTTGAGAAATCAGTAGGATGTTTTTTGGATATTATGGGTGAGTAACTCAAAAACCATGTCAGGCAGGACTGAGCAAATGCATGGGGCAGAGTAGCTTTGAGGAGGTGGGTTTGTCTTGGGAAGGGTCCTGCAGAAGTGGATGGATCTGGAAGTGTGTTCATCTGCACCCTATAAAGACGCAAGAAATGAGCAAGTCACATTTCTTGATTTGGAGAATGGAAAAAAAAAACCCCACAAGGTTGGGATTAAGTAATGAAACATGAGGCAAGGGGACCTAGAATTCCAAGGTGAAGGGTCAGGTTTCTTCTTATTCCTGAGCAAAATCTTATCAGTGGAGAATTTCCACGTTCGTAGAGAACTTCTTGGATTTCCATCTCAGGCAATTCAGTGCTAAGAAAAGTAAGCCAAGATTCTCTAAGCAGGAATCTATCTCCACCCCCTGCAGTTCTCCGTCAAAATAGCCCATGCCCCAATCTAAAGGCAGGATTTCATTCAGAACAGTATCTAGACCCACAAAACCACTTGACCAAAGTTCGGTTTATTTAATTTAGTGACTTGACCTAGTCAAACAGTTTTTTGAGGGATTAGAGATAATAATCTAAAAAGAAAATAGAGGATCAGCATACAATTACACTTTTTGGCTTTGTCATCCTAAATCTTTTATGAACCAAAGTGGGAGAATTGATCAATTGATCAATCTGGTTCCCTTTCCCTAAACACTATTTTCTCCAAATTGTCTCATGGAATAGACAGGGAAATGGCAGTCATGTGCTATAGATCCACTGAACCATCAAATCCCATCAGAACATAATTTTTAAAAATCAAGGAATGAGGGATTTCCCTGGTGGCACAGTGGTTGAGAATCCGCCTGCAAATGCAGGGGACATGGGTTCGAGCCCTGGTCCGGGAAGATCCCACATACCATGAAGCGACTAAGCCTGTGCACCACAACTACTGAGCCTGCACTCTAGAGCCCGCGTACCACAACTACTGAAGCCCGCATGCCTAGAGCCTGAGCTCTGCAACGAGAAGCCACCGCAATGAGAAGCCCATGCGCCACAACGAAGCGTAGCCCCTGCTCACCGCAACTAGAGAAAGCCCACGTGCAGCAACGAAGATCCAACAACAAAGACCCAATGCAGCCATAAATAAACCAAAAATAAATAAATAAAAATTTTTTAAAAATCAAGGAATGAGCAAGAGGTTCTGGAGGGAACATGAGTGTTTATTTCATGGAAATAGTTTCGTGGTGCTAAGAAGCCGATCAAGGCTCTGGAAGTCTTAGTGCATGCGCACATCTTCCTTATCTGCAGGTCACTGCTCTGGCAATCTCACTGTTCACAAGAGTTGAGAACTGAGAATAATAATAACATCAACAACACTAGCTAACCTACACTGCGTGCTTGCTATGGTCTCTCTCTAGGCACTCTTTCATGATCTTGGCATGTATCAAGATTTCTAATCCTCAGGATGACCCTATGAGATAGGTATTATTTTTCCCCACCCCCATTCTAAGGATGAGGAACCTAGGACAAGGAGCCGTTCAATAATTCATGTAGGGCTCCCCTGGTGGCGCAGTGGTTGGCAGTCCGCCTGCTGATGCAAGGGACACGGGTTCGTGCCCCGGTCCGGGAAGATCCCACATGCCGCAGAGCGGCTGGGCCCGTGAGTCATGGACGCTGAGCCTGTGCGTCCGGAGCCTGTGCTCCGCAACGGGAGAGGCCACAGCAGTGAGAGGCCCGCGAACCGCAAAAAAAAAAAAAAATTCACCTAAGGTCACGCTGCATTGCTGTACTGGACTCAGATTAGTCTGGTTCAGAGCCTGAGCTCCTCACATTTTCCACTTTTATTCTGGAAGAAGGAAAGGAAGGTAAAAACAAACAGTGTTTATTAAGTGTCAGCTACTTCACACGTGATTATTTCATTTAACCCCCAGAACACATCCTTAGCCCCATGTTATAGGCATGGAAAGGAGGAAGCACAGACTTAGAGTTTAATGACTAGTTAGTAAGAGATGAAGCTAGGCGTCAACCTGAATTTGACCATAAACCTGTGCTTTTTTCACTAAACCATGAAATTTCCGAGTAGCATCCATGCACGAAAGCACACTTAAGGGAGAAAGTCTCTTGCTTAGATCTTCATCCTTACCTTTGCATGGTTTTAACAAGTTAGTTACCTGGTTTCCTTGCTCAATGCCAGGAAGTATGTGGGGGGTTGGAGGGAGAGAAGGGCGGGTAGGTGGATTGTAGGGGAGATATAGTTGATGGAGAAATAAATGTGCAAGAGAGGAGAATAATTAAATAAACAGTGTCTTAGCTATACATCTTTGATTTCTTTGAATAGATACTTTGCATTAAAAGCTATATGTTTTTGTTAAAGGAGTCAGAGGAAAGAGGTTGGGTGAGTTCATCAGGTAAATTTTGTAAACTTTCAACCATTAGCATAAAGAGAATCCTTACTTAAATTTAGAACACAAAATCAAGTGCAACCAAGAACTCTTTTAAAAAGCAATTTTAGGGGCTTCCCTGGTGGTGCAGTGGTTGAGAGCCCGCCTGCCGATGCAGGGAACACAGGTTCGTGCCTTGGTCTGGGAAGATCCCACATGCCGCGGAGCGGCTGGGCCCGTGAGCCATGGCCGCTAAGCCTGCGCGTCCGGAGCCTGTGCTCTGCAACGGGAGAGGCCACAACAGTGAGAGGCCCGTGAACCGCAAAAAAAAAAGCAATTTTAACTCTAAAGAATACTTTGCCATTAACTCTAAACAATGTAACATCCACAAAATGATGATTCCAAGATTATTAAACATGTATCAGAAAAAAAAAACTACAGTGAGGTATCACTTCACACTGGTCAGAATGGTCATCATCAAAAAAATCTACAAACAATAAATGCTGGAGAGTGTGTGGAGAAAAGGGAACCCTCTTGCACTGCTGGTGGGAATGTAAATTGATACAGCCACTATGGAGAACAGTATGGAGGTTCCTTAAAAAACTAAAAATAGAGCTACCATATGACCCAGCAATCCCACTACTGGGCATATACACTGAGAAAACTATAATTCAAAAAGAGTCATGTACCACAATGTTCATTGCAGCACTATTTACAATAGCCAGGACATGGAAGCAACCTATGTGTCCATCAACAGATGAATGGATAAAGATGTGGCACATATATACAATGGAATATTAGTCATAAAAAGAAACAAAATTGAATTATTTTTAGTGAGGTGGATGGACTTAGAGTCAGTCATACAGAGCGAAGTAAGTCAGAAAGAGAAAAACAAATACTGTATATGCTAACACATATATACGGAATCTAAAAAATGAAAATGGTTCTGAAGAACCTAGGGGCAGGACAGGAATAATGACGCAGATGTAGAGAATGGACTTGAGGATATGGGGAGGGGGAAGGGTAAGCTGGGACGAAGTGAGAGAGTGGCATGGACATATACACACTACCAAATGTAAAATAGATAGCTAGTGGGAAGCAGCCACATAGCACAGGGAGATCAGCTCGGTGATTTGTGACCACGTAGAGGGGTGGGATAGGGAGGGTGGGAGGGAGACGTAGGAGGGAGGAGATACGGGGATATATGTATATATATATATAACTGATTCACTTTGTGATACAGCATAAGCTAACACACCATTGTAGAGCAATTATACTCCAATAAAGATGTTTAAAAAGAAGAAGAAGAAGGTATGGGGAGTTTGGACACAGCTGCGGGATGCAGTGCAGGTCCTGTGCCTGGACATGCCCTCCTTCCCCACTCTCCTGTGCTCCTCTGCATGGCCTGGGCAAGCTCTTTCCGGGTTCTTCTGAGAAGTCAGCCCTCTTCTCTCTGCCCCACCCATCCCTGCCCTGCAGTTCTCACACTTCGAGGGCCTCTGAATGCTCGTTAAAACACAGATTGCTGGGCTACTCCCCTGGAATTTCTGATTCAACAGTCTGGGCCCTGAGCGGTTGTTTCCAACAAGTTTCCAGCTGACGCTGAAGCTGCTGGTTCAGTAAAAACACTTTGAGGACCACGGCTCCAGAGACAGTTGCTCTCTCCACAGTTGCCCTGTTGTATTCAATTGTTTTATTTCCACTTTTGCCAAGCAATTTCCGTGTCATCTCAGGAGTCTGAGAGCTTCTTTTTTTTTTTTTTTTTTTTTTTGCCGTACGCGGGCCTCACACTGTTGTGGCCTCTTTCTTTGCGCAGCACAGGCTCCGGACTCGCAGGCTCAGCGGCCATGGCTCACGGACCCAGCTGCTCCACGGCATGTGGAATCTTCCCGGACCGGGGCACGAACCCGCGTTCCCTGCATCGGCAGGCGGACTCTCAACCACTGCGCCACCAGGGAAGCCCTGAGAGCTTCTTGAAGGAGGCAGCTGGTTTTCTGGCCTGGGAGGAGAGCAATAGCAGGATGCTGAGGGGCTGCTGGGAAAAGATGCCTGCTGAGCAGAGAGGACCCAGGGCTGAGGAGTCTCTGCAATAAATACGCTTTAGTCACAGGTCTCTGAAAACTGCATCCCCACCCCAGACCCTGCTGTGGTCTTGCATACCCAGTGGAAAGTTAGAAGCTGTAATTAAACAGAAAGATCTAGTTTTTTTTGTTTGTTTTTTCTTTTTCCCAAAAAGGCAGAAACAGCACTCTCTGGGACCCCTATAACAAAGTATGATACAGGGAGAGGTGTTTTTCTCTACTAACCCACAAACCACTTTTTTGGTGACCCAAGGGATTCAGGCCATCACTAGCAATGCCTGAGTGAGATGAGAGTGCCCGGCAGAGCAGGGCATAGCCAGGGTCACACTGCCCAATATGGTAGCCGTTAGCTACACGTGGCTATGTAAATGTAAATAAATTAGAATTAAGGAAAATGTAAAATTCAGTTCATTGCCACACTAACCACATTTCAAGCACTCAGAAGGCACAGATGGCTAAATGGCCATCCTGTTGGACAGCACAGCTCTAGAACGTGTCCAGAACTACAGGAAGTCCTCTTGGCTAGCCCTCCTGTAAGGGCGTGGGGAGTGATGGTGTCTTGGGACAGGGCAATGCAATGTGTTTGTGCCCCTCCCCCTCCGTGCTCCTGCCGCCCAAGATCTGCAAAGATGGGTGCCTGAGAACAGATGCTCCCCTATGCCTCCCGACTTTCCTACATTTCTTGGGCTGGTGGCACCCCTGGGCCAGAGATGGACCGGTGGGACTGAGACTAGCATTGTCCCAGAGCAGGTGGAGTCACTCCCTGGGACTCCGAGCAGGACCTCCGTGGTGCAGAGGCTGCCTGACATGCTCGTGCTAAGTTGGGTCACCCTCTTTCCGTTGCCATTAAAGTCAGCCATTGCCTCACCCAACTCCTTCTGCAGGAGGAGCTTTCCCTCCACTGGCTCATAAACTGGTGTGTACCTTCTCTTTGTCATCACTCCTCTTTTAAAAGCAGCCCAGGGACTTCCCTGGTGGCACAGTGGTTAAGAAACCGCCTGCCAATCCAGGGGTACGGGTTTGAGCCCTGGTCCGGGAAGAGCCCACATACCATGGAGCAACTAAGCCCGCGAGCCACAACTACTGAAGCCCGCACGCCTAGAGCCCATGCTCTGCAACAAGAGAAGCCACCGCAATGAGAAGCCCCCGCTCTGCAATGAAGAGTAGCCCCCACCTGCCGCAACTAGAGAAAGCCCGTGAGCAGCAACGAAGACACAACGCAGCCAAAAATAAAAATTAATTAATTAATTAATTAATTAAAAATTTAAAAAAAGACATAAAAACAGCCCACTCTGAGTTAGAATTCAGGAATTGAAAGGATGGCAAATGGAACAATGCAGTGGGGTGATCCAGGCCAATGAAAGCTTCTCCAAGACTTAGTATATTTTAGCAATCAGGTTTCTAAGCCCTCCCTGGAGACCTAGCCATAGTCTGATAAATCTCTCTCCATAGACGAGTTGCCTGATTGGAGGTAGTTTTATCTGATTCCTCCTTAACTCATCATAAATTAAAGAAAACAGAATCTAATTTCCTCCAGGCTGGCTAAAGGCTGAGGTAGGTGGGAAGGAAAGCACTCCAGGTGGCCTTCCGGGTTGCGCCAGGACTTGAATTGTAGCGGATGGGCCCTGATCTGTCTCTGCCTTGAGCCTCTCCAGCTCCTCATCCCTCAGTGCCACAGGGGTCTTAGCCAATGGCAGGGTAACAGAACAAGGACCCGCTGTATATGGAGCACATCGAGGGGAGGGGGAAACAGCCTAAGGACAATTATCTCAGCCAGATAATTGGAGTGGGTCCGATTTCAGCCCAATATGTGCCCACAGCTGGGGTTTAAAAATATCTAGAATGTGTGGCAATGGGCAGCATCCTCCTGGGAGATTTATCCTAAGAGAATAGGAGTCAGGACGTTGCAGGTTTGATCTGGTAGGTACAACTTCTAAGCTGAAAGAGGGCAGGGAATCGCACATGCAACATGGTGTTTGTCGCCCAGATTTGTCTCCAACCCAGAGGGTGGAGGATGGCACAAGCCGGACCCTCTAGGTATACCCTGGAAAAGCTGTCTGACTCCAAACAAAAACACAGCACCACTCTGAGAAGCAAAGGTGCTGTACGTGTTTGGAGGATCCGATCTTGCTCTGCCTACCAGGAAAGAGGGCCACGACACTCTCTGATGGGCAGGCCTTCCTCATCCTCCCCCGCTCCCCTTAGCAGGCCCCCCAGCAGTCTGCTTGTGTGGGTCAGGCCTCCGATGCCTCCTCTGCAGTGACAAGTGCGAGCTCCCCAAGGCCAGCAGGGACCAGACCACAGTGGAGGCGGAGCAACACGCCTCTGAAGAGGGGGCAAGCCTGTGGCCCTGGTGAGCAGCCCTCTGTGTCTGTGAGCCCCCTCCTCGAGCCCCCTCAGCTTATTCATCCTTGCTCGTCCCTGCAGATCTGTGGAGCGAGCATCGCCCTGCCCTCTCACAACAAACACGGCACTTTCACAGTAAAACAGGGCCTCGGCGTGTCCCGGCACCAGGACACCTCCCAGTTCTAACAGACTGTGGCTCTACCAGGAGCATGTGTCCCAGGAAGGGTACTGGGTGTGGGGCAGGAGACCTGGGGCAAGTAGCATCCACGGCCTGGGCAGCCGAGGATGGCATGCTGGCTGTGTTCTGAGGTCTCAGTCCTCAGAATCTCTGTCCTGACACTGTGTCCAGTGAGGATAAGCTTACTGACAAGCAGCACGTGATCTGAAGGGTATCTAAAGAGTCTTAAACACTGACCTCTCTTTCCATATGCACACATGCTCTGGCAGAGTTACATGTGCCTGTTAAAACATATACTCATACAAGACAATTTCACTAAACATTTTTAAGTTATTCTAAACTGAATTATTTTGAACTTTTGTAAAATTGTTTTTTCATTTTGTTTTTAATTAATGTCATCATCTTACAGCCTCGAGTCAGGCTTTCCTTTCCATCCTTGGGTGTTCTTATGCACTCCAGCTGGTATTTTGTTTGTTTATTTATTTATTTATTTATTTATTTTTGCGGTACGCGGGCCTCTCACTCCTGTGGCCTCTCCTGTTGTGGAGCACAGGCTCCAGATGCTCAGGCTCAGCGGCCATGGCTCACGGGCCCAGCCACTCTACGGCACATGGGATCTTCCCGGACCGGGGCACGAACCTGTATCCCCTGCATCAGCAGGCGGACTCTCAACCACTGCGCCACCAGGGAAGCCCTATTTATTTTTTTATTTCTATTTTTTTGGCTGTGCCGCGCAGCATGTGGGATCTTAGTTACCCGACCAGGGATCGAACCCGTGCCCCCTGCAAAGGAAGCATGAAGTACTAACAGCTGGACCACCAGGGAATTCCCCCAGGTGGCATTTTTAAAGGTGAGCTTGCCCCCAGTTTTATGTCTCTCCTGATCTTCTCTCCCAAACTGCAGATCCAGATATTAAACTGCCTCTTGCACGTGACCACGGGGGGATGTCTCTCAGGCCCCTGGCCTCCACAGACTGAATTCTGACCCCATCCCTTCCCTCCTCCAGACACCACGCCAGGCTGCTCCTCTGACAGCCCCTCCCCATCTCAGAGAAGAGCAGCGCCGCCCAATGCCTGCCCCCTTTCCCTTATTCCCACAGCAGTCGGTCCCTAATCCCGCCGCTGCTTCTACTTCCTAAGTAGTTCTCGAATCTGCCCTGGGCTCTTGTCTCCATTGCCGACATCCCGGTTCCGGGCACCATCACCTCTCACCTGTAACACTGCAAACTCCCTCCCTGGCTCCAGCCTGGCCACACCGCCCCCCTGCTCCCTCCGAACAACACCGAACCTCGAAAAACGTGACCCTAACATAGCACTTTCCTGTGGAAAACTCGAATTGTTCACTATTACCCTTAAGGTGAAGTCCCAAATCCTTAGCACAGTTAATAACATGGCCTCAGACCCCTAGGGTGACGCACTCGTCCAGATGAGCCCGGGACTCCCTTGAATGTCGCACTGGAGGTCCTGGGTTCTCCTTAGTTTCCGGCAAACTGGGCTGGTTCATGGCTTTACTCTCCTCCTCCTCCTTCCCCATCTCCCCTCCCCGCCCCCCCCTTTTCACCCCTTCTGAATTTCTGTCATTTAATGCTGTCTGTCACCTCGCGGACTTCACACTTGCAGTCCTACCGCCTCCCACTGAGAACACTCTGCCGCATCCCCTTTGTCTTCTAACTGTTAAACCCCCTTCGCTGGGGTGGAAAGGTGTGGCAGGTCTGAGGGCTGGCCTCCACCGCGCAGGGCACTTTCTAGGTCTTCCTGTGACACCAAAGCAATCTTATCGCAGTTGCTGGGTATTTGGACTCCTCCTTCCGTGACCTAAGTGCTGCAGGCAGGGGCTGTATCACCTTTGCCCCCTGTTGTCTCCCCACGTCTGGCAAAACAGGTTTTTAGATCAATCGTGATTCATTCAGGCAAAGCCTCTACACAAAACATGCGTATATCTGTTATTTTAGCTCTTCAACAGGCAGTGTTAGAGAAAACAGCTGGTTTATAAAAACATGATAAAATGTCGAGTATCACCCACAATTAAACAGATGCAAATTAAAATAACAAGGAGATGCATTTTTTACCTACTAGATTCATTCAGGTCACCAAGTGTTGAGAACTGAGGGCGCCAGCAGGCACTCTTTTCTTTGGGGTAGGAGCATAAATCTGCAAGAATCCTTCAAGAGCAACTCGGCAATCTCTGATAAAAGATTATCTACATATTTTTGTGTGTGACCATTTCACTTCTAGAAATGTGAAATTTCTTACACATGTGTACAGAGGACACACAAGAATATTCAACAGGTCACTGCAACCAATGAGAAAAAAAAAGAAAAAACAACACTACCTGTCCATCAAAAGCAGACTAGTTCAATAAATTACGGAAGCCCTTCTCATGGAGGATTATGAAGGAATTTTTTTTTAAATGAGTTAGATTTACATATGTTCATATGAAGCAATTCTTGAAGCAGAAAAAAATGAAAACAATGTGTTTTAAATTGTGATTTTAAAAGGAAATATACATGTGTGTTCATATGTGTAAAATATTTTGGGAAGAATATGCAAGAAATTCTTAACAGTAATTACCTCTGGGCAGAGAGACTGAGATCTGGGATAGGAGAGAAACTTGTTTACTGTATATTCTATTTTAAGTGTTTGAATATTTTAGACATGAATTAGCTTTGCAATTATACAAAAAGAAAACTCCACATTTGTTTTGTTTTTTAAAAAGAAGCTAGTGAATTTGCATCTGCCTCAGATTCTAGCAACTTTGCTTCCTCCCTCTCTTCCTTCCTCCCTTTTCTTCCATTCTCTCCTCCTTTCTAAGAAAATTGTCTTTCCAGAATCTTCTAAAACTGTTAAACACAAAACCACCCTATTCTCCATCCCTGGGTTGGGAGTCCAGGTTTGACCAGGCTAATCCATCATCACTTGCTGCTAAGTGTTGGCTTTTCTAACTTGATGAATGGGGCACCTCCTGTCCTGCGTTCATCCTCTTGGCCCATCTTGTTACTTCAGCCAGGACTTGGCCCCCAGCTATAACTGCTCCCAGCACCTCACTTCTCTCCCTTCCTGCCCCCAGGAATGGAAATCTATTTTTCCATTCTGACGTTGGTGGAAACCTGAAAGTAGGAGGGGGTTTACAACCCATGGGGTGACCTGTGCTCAGTGAGAGCCAGTGGTGGATAAATACTCCCCTCACAGCTCCATGGGGTTCCCCAGGTTTAAGTTCTGGTTTCCTACTGGACTGACCCTCGGGTTGGCTCTCCCTCGTTCCCCTTTGCTTTCCCCGCCTCTCTCCTGTCTCTTGGAATCACATCCCCAAATAAACTACTGGCTTGTGCTGTGCAGCTGCTTGCTGTGGGAACCCAGGCTGGGCACCATCCCTCTCCATCTCTGTGGAGCTCTGGCATCCTTGTCCTTCTGGGCATCCAGAAAAGACGATTGTCCCTAGGGAGTTTCTCTCTCTTAGTCTTCCTAGGGTGAAACCTCCATCCTCTAGGTCCTTATGCTGTCTTTTCTCTCCCTCTCATGTGAGGATGGCATTCGTCAACCTGGCTATTCTTTTCCAAAACTGCCCCCAAGTCAGACAGAAAAGCACAGCATAGATTTTCCAGGTAGAAGCATCTGCTCTGTAAATTAACTATACCCTTCACATTGGGGTGATCTTGCATCCATTTTAGATCCCTGAACTCTGATTTGGTGATTCAAGAAACAAGAGAACCTCTGAGTCCAACCCCTCCTCTCCCGATTCCCTGGAAGGTGGGAGCACACACGGTCTGCTCCATGCACAAGCTGCACCAACCGGGTAGAACCCTGGCTTCAGGTCACCACTGGTTCTTCATCCTCTGGTCAGAGTTCCCTCAGAAGGCTGCTGATGCCTTTCAAACAGTCCTGGAAAAGCTGTCTGATGGCTGCCCATTCCCTCGACCTGCCCCTTTTCTGGGTGGCACTCTCTCTTTTCTCAGTGTTACACTTTCAAAACAAACCATCTCCACTGGTTGTGGTAAATTTCAGTGAAGTAAATTTCAAGCTAGGAACAGTCAAAGACCCACAGGAGGGACACTATATATAGACTGTCTTTAATACCAGACATCATAATTGCCTTTTCATTACTGTCTGCCTTTAAGCAATAAATAACATTTTTATTTGAAAATCAAACCAGAATAGATTGCACAGTCTGCAGAGATTTGGTAAAGTAAGTGTAAATATGCAACATGGCTCTATTATTTATAGACCTGACTATGATTTTTTTTTTTTTAGGAGAATAGCTTCACTTGGGTGTTCTGTAGACCTGAGTCAACTTAATCTAACAAAATCCTAATCTGTCATAGAAACCTAGAAGTTTAGAGCCAGAGGGGCCTTAAGGAGTCACAGGGTTCAGTCCAAGGTTATGTGATGACATAAGATGGGAGCATGCAAGGAGAAAGAAGGGATTCATTCTAACTGACCACCTGGAGAAAGGTCTTGGATTCTCAGATTCAATAAGAAGTGCCTTCGCACATCTTTTTATCTATTACAATTCAAGACTGGGAAGTTGTTGTAATCCTCATTGTTCGGTTGAGGAAAGTGGTTCAGAGAATAAAGTGACTTATTCCAAGTTACACAGTTGATCAGTGACAGAGGTTGGATTGGAACCTGACTCCAACTCCAGGCCAGTGTTTTTCCATTCACCATGACATGGTTGTCCTGGGTTTCTGGGTAAACTTTGATCGACAGCGCCACAGCAAAAGTTCCTACCGGCCACCCCCAACCCCTGCCCCAGGCTGTTCCTCAACACTGATCCCTCTCTGCTCCCTCCAGCTCTCCCAGCCTCAGGGCTTTGCTCACACTGTGGGTGAACTGAGTTGCTCCAAGCCCCTACCATCGGAGACGCCTTCTTCTTGACACGTTTTTCATTTATTATTCCAAGACCTTTGTCAATTGTTTTCTTCACGTTCTCCCAGAATGGCCCTTTCAAAACAGAGCTGTTTAGAATGTCCTATTTTCAAAAACAGAGGCACTTACAGTCTAATGAGGGTTGGGTGGAGGGGAGTAGAATGGACAGGGAAACAACCTCGCAGAGGAGTACCAACAATACAGCAAGACAAGAGCACGTAGAAGGACATTGTGTAGTGGGTAGAAGTGGCAGGAGTGTGAGGATTAAGTGAGAGAGTTTATGGAAAGTGCCTACACAGTCCTGGCACATAGTAAATGCTCAATAAACTATAACCAGTCTTATGCTCACTACCACACATCCTGTTGGGGGCACAGAGGAGCAAGGCCTCCGCCTGTGTCTGATTGCCACGCCTCCTCCCACCCCCTCCATCTGCTCCAGACAGATTTTCTATCAATGAGAAACACACCGAATTCTTTCCCTCCTGGGGAGGGAAAAGCTGTTCCTTATGCCAGGAACCCTCTGTTCCCAGCTCTTGGCAAAGCTGGCTCCATCTCACCCTTCCGGCCTCAGGGTAAATGCCACCTCCCCAGAAAGGCCTTTCCTGACTACCCCCATCACTCCCAGAGTTACTGTGTATTACATTATACTGGCTATTTCCTTCTTGGCAATTACCAGAAACTGTAATGATTTGGTTTATTTCTTTCCTTTGTTTATTGTCCCACTAGACTTCAAGCTCCAGAAAGAGAAGAGCCATTTCTGTGTGCCTCCACTGTCATGCCCTAGACACTGGAATAGCTCTTTGCATGACCAGCATGTGGTTGGTCTACCTCTGCCTGGGGGAGCTGGGAAGGCCTCACAAATAAAGGTGCATTTGATCGGGGTCTTGGAGAGGGAACAAGAGGTTACCCTCCAGGGGCTGCAAACATGAGGTGGCACCAGGCCTGCTTTTCAGTGGGAAGGAAGTACTGAGAAAGGAGATTTTTGCCATGACGAGCAGCCCTTCCAGGAGAAGACAAGGTGCTGAGTCCAAACCAACACTGGGCATTCAAACAGAAGTACCCTGGGGGTAGGAGGGACCAGTGGTGGGTGCTTCATCCCACTATCAGGGGCTAAGGGCTCAGGCCCCGCCCTCTTACCTGGGCTCTCCTAGCAAGCAGCCTTCTGGCCTGGAATTTGTGATCTGCCCACCGGGCAGGGGACCTTATCAGATGATCAAGTCCAGCTTTCGAACAATAATAATGAAAATTAGAGGGATGACCATTTATTGAGCTCCTACTAAGCATCAACCACTGTACTGGGCATTTTACACACAAATACCTGTTTAAGCCACAGACACCACACTAGGTTGGCTTTATTTCCCCCAGTTTCAACTGGGATTCAAAGAGGGTGAGTAACATGTCCAAAGTCTCTGGCTTAGAAAGCTACGGACGGAGTTTCAGACCCAGCCAGTGCTCTGAACGACCACCTCCTCTGGCTGGAGTACCTCACAGGTGAATCAATGAATTAGTCACCGTAAGTCAGGCAGCCTGAGCCTGTTCTTCTCTGGGAAGCTGATACAGACCTAATCCCTAAACCGACAATGCCAAGGGCGAGACTCTGGACTTTGGTAAGCCTGTGATAGGGCTGTTACTCCCTCTCTCGCTCAGAGTGGCAGACTCCTCCTCCCCAAGGCAGGAAGAGAGGCACGTGGCGGGGCGTGGCGATGGGGGAGACCTACTGCAGAAATCCTGCGTGGCTCTTCCATGGAGGGGGTGGCTAGGAGCGTGGGCAGACAGACTGGTTTGAAGTCCAGCACTTGAACTGTGACCCTGACTGGGGCAAGTCTCTTTACCGCTCCACATGTCAACCCTCACCTGTGAAATGAAGCCGAGAACAATCTCCTGGTGTTGCTGTGAGAACTATGTGGAAAAAAACATATGTAAGTTGCCAAGCGCATACATTTGGCACCCAGCAAGCCCTCAGCCCTCGGTGGCCTTTATTATCATTATAGTTGTTAACAGTCTTGAGGGGAGTTGTCCACGATAAAGTGGGTCTGAATCTTGGTGCCACTGTGTTTTCGTGACTTTGGGCAAGTTACTGAACTTCTAAACTCCTCATCTTTAAACTGGATAATTTAGGAAGTTTGGGGAGGTGGGAGTCCAGTGCCCTCATCCTTAAATTCAAATCAGCTTCTGTTAAGGAACTGGGAAATGCCAGAGGTAGAGAATGACACTCACCACATAGGCACAGCATCTCCCCTAAGCCATGGTCTGCCAACAGGAGGCCAAGGACTTCTGGACTGTCTGAATCTCATCAGGGCTTCCAGGGTGTGGTCTCCAGAGTGTGGCTGCATCAGCTGGTCTGAAGCTTTCGACTAGTCTGTTGTGTTGGTTTGAGCTGGAAGAAGACTGGAGTCAGGAAAGAAAAGGCCACAGAGAAAGGCCGCATCTACACACGCTGCTCTGGGTGTGCCCGGCCTCCTGAGTTCAGATGTGTAGCCCGGGGCAGGCCCCCCCTCCCCCACTGCGGAAACGAGGGCCCTAGGTGATCCGAGCTCCCTGGCTTGGGTTCTAAACCTCTCATTCTGCTTCCATGCCCCCTGCCTGTCTTGCCGGCTCACCTTCTCTCCAGGACAAAAGCTCAGATCATCTGCACCTCAGTCTCTTGGTAATATGCCCGACGCTGAGTGTGAGTTGATATGAGTTAGTCCTGAGATGTGGACACCCTCCAAGGACACGGACTGAGTTTCTGGGCCTGCCAGGCTGAGAACCCAATCTTGTCACACGGTGGCTCCACCACGTTACTGCCACTCTGAAGCCCTGACGGAGCTGGCAACTGACTGTCCTGGAGGGCACTGGTCTCCGTCACCTTCTTTATCTGTCATGATATCACCCTCAGGGTTGTGCAAAGGATTAAATATCCATGCCGGGCATACACTAGGTACTCAACAAATGCTGATTCTTTCCTCATCTTATTAAACCCTATGACAAGCCTAGACCAAGAGATTGCGTGCGATCACCTTGAGGCCTGGAACTCTGCCTCGGGTCGCTCTGGTTTCTCTCCCTCACTCTCCAGTAAGTCCCTAGGACCTGACCTTGCCCTTGGTGGTTGTCTTATCCCCACTGGGGGTTCTCATCACCCTGACTTCTGCTCACGCATCAGTCATGCCCTCCAGGTGTTCCCTGAGCCACACTACAGCTGCTATATGGCCTGGCAGCATGGCACCCACATTCTAGAGCTGCCACCTACTCGCTGTTGGAACTGGCTCTCATCATTCCCGTGTCTGGGCCTCCATTTCCCCTTTTGTGAAATAAGGGTGTTGGGCTAGCTGCTCACATGCTGTGCTTGTGTGAATGAATTATTCCATCTACCTGTTTATCCATCCATCCATCCATCCATCCATCCATCTCCAGCATCTTCTCAGTGCTGCATTAGGGACTGTGGTAGGAAGAGAGAGTTGAATGGCTATGCCCCAGGCCTCCAGTCTCTCACACCACTGTGAAGGAGACAAACCTCCGCACAATAGAGTGTACTCTCGGAGGGGACAAGCAGTTGGGCCAGATGGTACACGGGTCACACACGGATAAGCGGCATCTGAGTGCCCCCAGCCGTGGTTCGGCAGAGTGGCAGCGCCCGGAAGTCTGTCGCGTTCCGGTGGAGATTCCTCCCTTTTCCCTGGGCATTAGTCAGCGCCCTGAAAGGCCCGCCTCCCCGCGGCCGTCCCCCTGGTGCTCCTGCAGCGCAGCACAAAGGTCCTGTTGTGGGCTGTAGCCCAGGCAGCAGCGAGCCTCGGGGTGACTCACCCTCTTGCCATTTCCTTTGTGCGGCTCGCAGGCTTCTTGCTGGAAGCCGGCGCGAGGCTGCGGGGCGGGAGGGGAGCCGGGCAGGGGGCGCGAGAGGCCACACCCACCCTCCACCCCTGCCAGGAGGGGCGGCAGGAGGCAAAGCGCAGCCTGCGGAGGGAGGGGGTCCCGATGGGCGTTCCTTGGCTGCCGGGCCCCTGAGCCAACACATCTTTATGAAAACTGACCAGGGAAGGGAAGGCATGGGTGTCTTGGGGAGCCGCGTGGACTGCCGGCCTCCTGGCGGCTCCTTGGTCCCAGCCCAGAGGCTCTGACGGCAGCATGTGGACCTGCCGGCGCTGGAGGCATCCTCCCCGCCTTGGCTCAGGGCTCGGGCTGGCGTGTGGCCGGAGACAGCGGCCACCTAAGGAAGAGTGAAGGAAGCCAAAGAGCTCGGCCCAGGAGCCTGAGACGTGTTCCTCCGCAGGCTAACTGCGTGACCTCCAGCACGTGTTAGAGGTGGAATTTCAGGCATCTCTCCCAACAGGTCCTAAGTCGTGGCTCCTCGGACCCTTCCCGGTCTGGCTCCTGCCTCCTGCGCTGGCTTTGTCTGTGCCCACGCACCCCTTAGCTTTGCACTCCAGCCGCTCTGAACGACCTGTTCTGTCCTGAGCACACCATGTTCTCACTTACCTCCAGATTTTGCACAAGCTGTTTCTGCCGCAAGGAAAGCCCTCTCCATCTGGTTAGTCCTGCCTTTCAAGAGTCAGCTCAGGTGTCACCCTCCGCTGGAAGCTTCTCCCTGGGGTCCCCTATAGGTGCTTCCCCTCTGCGAGAACCATCACAAAGCCCTGTCAAAGCGCTTACCCACCCCACCCCCTTCTCAGCATCCCCTGCTTGTTTACATGAGGGAGGGCACTGAAGTAGTGACTGAATGAGTGAGTGAATGAAGGGAGAGCTTGAGAAAAGAAATTGCTTCCCCCATCAGTGCCCTGTGGATGGGGACTAAGACAAACCCTACAGGAAGCCTAAGAGAATGGCTCTAATTCTGTCCTTCCTTTTACAGTTTTTAGGCATCTCATGAAATACTGCAGGTGCTAGTGTGAGGTTGTTGCCCTGGACTAAGGAAAGATCCACACAGGCAAGGGAGGTGCATCTGGCGTCAGTGTTCAGGGTTAAGGGCAACTCACGATTTGTAATCCAGCCATTGAAACAAAAACATGCATGGCTGTAATGATGTTCTATCTTGGGGCAGGTCAGCAGGCATCCCTGAGAACAGTGCAATAGGTACCTAGAAGAACCCCCCCACACTCCAGCAGTTCTTTAGGATTTGTGAAGCTTTCACCATTGCTGGTCTCAACAGGGTTTGAGTAGGTGGGGTGAAACTAATTTCTGACCCTGTTTTAGAGATGAACATACTAAGCTTTAGGGAAATTGAGTCTTGCTGGATATCCCACAAAGAGTAAGTGGGGAAAAAAGAACCCGGGTCTTCTTTCAATCAATCCTCGGAGGCTATAGGTGTCAAGCACCATAAAAATGAAGGGGATGTGTTTCTTACCACCAGGGAGCATGCAGGCTTGTCAGAGAGACCCAAGTAGAGCATGACAAATGCTACCTTCATGATAAGTGCAAGGGGATAATGGAGTCTAGAAGAGGGAGAGGTTTGTTCTGGCTGTGAAGTCGGGGAAGGCTTCTCAGAAGAGATTTTTAAATGGGGTATTGAAGGGTGAGTAAGAGTCTCCTGAAGATAGAAGAAGATGGGGGGAGAACTCAGTGGGAGGGGACCGTGGTGGAGGAAGCATGCTACCACATGGCTCCCCGCTTTGGCACTAAGGTATTTCAATATTTAAGCCAATGAGGATAATAAGAGCAGATGCAGTGGTTTGTAAATTTGAAGGGCTTAGAAGTTCCTGCAAAGCACCATCCTCTGGGCCTCACCAAATCTCTGTGGCAAAGAACTGATCCTCCTGTTCTGTGGGCTACTCTCCAGAGGGAGTGTGAATTTGGGAATCATCATCAGTTAAATAGAAAACTGGGGTAGTCAGTGGAGAGGGATGGAAGGGGTCAATGGAGAATTATTTTAAGATGGGAGATACTACAGCATGTCTTATGCTGAAGGGTACGATCCAGAAGGATGGCAAAAACAGTACCCAAGCATCAACCTGTGGCATCAGCCTGAACCTGCTTTAACTGACATTCAGGGTCCTCTTCCAGCATGCTTTACATGACTTAGTGGGTATGCACTTGACTCCTAGAATCCTCACCTCCATCCCCACTCTCTTCCTTTTCTCCCAGGTCCTCATCCTGTCAACCCCAGCATCACCGCTGCTGATTACTAGAAGAGCAGACCAGAAATATCTATCAAGTTGGGCCTCCCCACTCCAGTCATGTGTCTCCTGGGAAGGAAACCCAAATACAAGTGGAAGGTTCTAAGGGAGATCGAGCCAACCTTCAAGTGGCCTCAACTCCCACAGGTTCCAGAGACCCATATTTGGCAGCATCCAAGGGCCTCCTGTGAAACCACTGGGAAACAGCCAACACTTTGACTTTTAGGCCCACATTGAAGACCCATATTGTAATCTCTCTGTATCCTTCACAGCTTTTTGTAGACATTGTTGTCTTAGATTCATTTACAGATGACAATCCAACCAATGAGCAGTCATTGAAAAGCAATGCAACCCTCCCGCAAACTTCTTTCTTTTTTTTTTTTTAACACCTTTATTGGAGTATAATTGCTTTACCATGTTGTGTTATTTTCTGCTTTATAACAAAGTAAATCAACTATACGTATACATATATCCCCATATCCCCTCCTTCTTGCGCCTCCCTCCCACCCTCCCGATCCCACCCCTCTAGGTGGTCACAAAGCACCCAGCTGATCTCCCTGTGCTATGCGGCTGCTTCCCACTAGCTATCTATTTTACATTTGGTAGTGTATATATGTCTATGCGACTCTCTCACTTCGTCCCAGCTTACCCTTCCCCCTCCCCATGTCCTCAAGTCCATTCTCTACATCTGCATCATTATTCCTGTCCTGGCCCTAGGTTCTTCAGAACCATTTTATTTTTTTAGATTCCATATATATGTGTTAGCATACAGTATTTGTTTTTCTCTTCCTGACTTACTTCACTCTGTATGACAGACTCTAGGTCCATCCACCTCACTACAATTAACTCAATTTCGTCAAACTTTTTTCTTCATGAAAGGATGGGACACAGGAAGTCATACTGGTATCATGTACCATGGCTCCTCATCAGCTGATTGGCTCAAGAATGGACACGTGACATTGGGCTACTGTCTGGGCAAGCCCATCAGCTTCTTTTTTAAATAATTTGAGCCGAGAGACATAGAGACTCAAGTTAGGAGTATGCTTGAATTGAAAGGTCCTGAGATATCAGGATAGTAGCTAGTACTGTGTATGACAAAGTAGGAGTCACAGCAAGCCTAAATTATGCAAGAGAGAAAAATAAGAGTCTTGCAGAGTGGTCCATCTAGTCTGCCAAGAGGAGAATGGAGTTGATATGCAGAAAGAGTTAGAGATGAGAGATCCTGTAGCTCTTAAAGGACAGAGAGACTTTTCTGTTCCCCTGTGACCCAGCATTACTCCCTTCCTTCCTTGGAGGTCAGTGATAGTCCCCTGTATCCTTTCAGTGACCACTCTTGTCATTTGAAATTGTTTGAGAGGGTATCTGATCCTTGTTACCAACATGCCCTAAGTAAGAAAAATAATAAAGCCTAAGGTTTATTGTATGTGAATTAATCCTTGGGATTCCTTGGCTCAATTCAGCAAACATTCCATGGACAACTTCCATGTACGAGGTTCTAGGGGCACTTTGAATAAACTTGAGACCCACTATATATCTTCAAAGAATCCGCAGACTTGAAAAATGTGTTCCCTCATACCCAGAACACAAGGTGGTTTAACATCAGCACCCTAAGAGAAATGCAGGTGGGAGGCTGGAGGGGTGGACCACAGCTGGGGAAGCAGGAGGAGTTGATGGAAGAGGGCCTCCAAGGATGGGTGGAATTTAATATTGGAATGAAGAAGGAGGGAGGGAAAATATGAGAATCAGAAGTCTGGTGGCAGGAAGGGGCATGATATTCATGGAACATGGTAAACTGAATGGCTTGGAAGAATTATGGGGTTTAGAGGAATAATATTAGATGCATCTGTAAGACCGATTTGATTGTGATTATGAGGGCCTCGAATGCCATGTCAAATTTGTTGTCCCAGAATCATAAAAATGGGAAGAACCTTGGTGGTCATCAAGTCTAACTCAGGTAATTTGTCCCTATATCTCTTAAGGAAGCCACCGAGACCAAATGCATCCCAAGTGCTTATTTGAGATATTGTCATTTCCATGGTAATGATTCAAACTACTCTTCTCTCTTCAACAACTTTTAGTTCTTTCCAGAAAGACCTTCTCACTACCAGGAAGGATCTTAGAGCTTAGGGAACCAGGCTAAAGAATTTTGAAGTACATGGTCTGAAATAGCAGTCTGTGAAGTTAAGAAACAGGAGAGGGATATTCACTATGTGTCAGCATCAGGCACTGTGGTTTTTTTTTTTTTCAGCTTTAATCAACTCTTTAATGAAAGGTGATTTAACTTTATTTTAATATACAATCATTAGAAGGAAAGGAATAAGAATATTAGAGGAAAATAAAAGGGTATACCTCACCAAATTGGGCCGACACCTACTTCCAGATCCAAACAGCAGCTGGGAAGTCCCGAGTGACAGCAATCTGGAGCCCCAGTTGGGAAGGGGCCTGGGTGGTGCGCCCACCCCCATGGGTGAGACTTCAGATTGGAGTTCTGGGGGCTTCCGTTTATAATTCCAGGCTGCAAAGGGCACTGTGTTTTAGACTTTATTACACTAATCTGCAAGGTAGATGTGACAATCCCTTTTCAGATGAAAAAACTGAAGCTCTAGGCAGGAGTAGGAAAGTTCTCCATGTCTGACAGCTGCAAGAGGTGAAGCAGGAATGCGGCCCAGGTTTACCAGAGTCATGAGTTTCCATCCCTCTTCTGTGCCTGCCTTCAAGTAAATATCACTCGTGAAGGAATTTCAGAATGACCTTCACTTAAATGAATGACTGATGGCTGGAAGTGGGTGGGTGGAGGAAACAGAGTATAACAACCAAAGCTTCATTGCAGGAATTTAGCAAAGCTCTAAACCATATATACCAGAAGTCTACAGAGACATTGGAAAAATGGTTATTTCTTTTTAAATAATCCCAGGAGGCAATTTATAAGATGCCTTGAGCAAGTCCCCAAATTCAAAATCCCTTATCATCTTACAAACCCGTCTTGAGACCACACAGTGCTTCTGGCTTCTGGAAACAGCAGGTGCTGTTGCTTCCATGACTAACGTCATCACTTTATACACAAGGGGAAACAGAGGAAGAAATGTGTCTGGATGGAGGACAGGAGGAGGAGGCCTTAGATCCTCTCTGGGGCTCTGTCCTGCTGGAACACTCCTGGAGCTAGATCGGGGTTGGGGGATGTTAGCAGTTTGGAATGCCAGGACCTTAGATGGGGGGCGGGGGAGGGAGGCTGGGAGAGCATTGTCAGGGGAGAGAAATGATCTAGAGGCGAGAAAGCCCAGGATGGGCTGATGGTAGACGGAGGGACAGGCAAACAGAGCCAGTTGAGGCCTATGAGAAGGCTGGACCCAGCCGGTGCCTAAGCAGAAAGACCAGAGAGCTTAGCACAGGTTCCCAAATTTGGGGGCACATCAGAATCACATGGACGCTGGTTAATACCCTGGTTCCTGGGGGAATTCCCAGAGGCTGAGTCTGGGATGGGACAGAAGTGGCATTTGTGACCAGTTCCCCCAGGTGATCTTAAGAGGAGTCCTTTAGAAAACGCTGGCAACAAGATTTTCCTCTGTGGATGTCTGTGATCTGCTCTGTAAATTGAGAGGTTTGTCAAGGACAATTCCCACTGTCTCTGCCAACTCTGACACTGGGCTTCTCCAAGGCTTCCACGCCATCTCTTTGCTCATGCTTGCAGTCCTCAGTATCTCTCTCAACACAGTCATTTCCCGGGCCTTTTAATTTACAAGGCAGGCAGGTCGTCAGGTATCTGCTCAGCTCTTGAAAAGGCCTAGGGATAAAAGGCTCTAACAACTCCCTCTGGTCTGCCCATTTCTGTAAGAACAAGGCAGCATCGTGTGTGTTCATGTGGGTGTCCAAATGGGACAGAGTCCCTCTCTCTGGAGGCCACAGCTCGGGGCCAGGACAAAACCACTTCCAGGTCTCAGGTCACACAATCACACAGGATGATTTATTGAAGGAAGAACGGCTTCAAGGGCTCAAGGGAAATTAACCATGTATATTTCTCCAGCAATTATGCTTGTGCTGTCTTTTGAAAAATAGTCCTCATGCCCTGCCTAGAAGAAAAGCCAGATTCTCAATGAATCTGTGTTCTGAAGGCATCCAGAGGGGGATGGTATTTTTCTAACAGTGAAAGCCACACGGAAGTCTTCATGGCAGCTTTGTGCTATTCCTACTACAGCTCCTTTCAGGGCTGACTGGAGAATCGGGGAGTCCTGTCTGGGAAAGCAGGACAGGCTGGGCCTGAAACATTGATTTCTCGTTCAAGTTTCTCAGTGAAATGTGAATGAGGAATTTTCCACTTCTTCTTGTCCTGATTCACCTTGGCGGAATCTTTGGAGTCCCAGACTGGAGCAGAAAAAGTCTATTTCAGGTGGGCATTCAGCCAGATTTGCACCCCAAATGAATAGTCTTCTGTGCCGTTCCAGTATCAGGTGTCTCCTTTTGGCCGGGAAAAGACTCCATCCACCTGACTTCTGCTTTAGCTGTTTGCTCGGGGAGGAGCCAGGCCAGCATGTCAGGACAAGAGAATACCATAGTGCCATGTAAGTCCTCTCCATTGGATACAGACTCAAGTGGGTGACACAGATCCATTTATACTACCCGAATTGCAAGTATATGTCAGGCTCTATGCCAGACTTTGGAGATCAGAAGGTAAATAAGACACAGTCCCTGTTCTCAAGAGTTTACTGTCTAGAGGCAGTCACAGCTGTGCAAATATCAGCTAAGGCAGGCTCTGATAAAGATGACAAGAGAGATGCAGAGAAGTTGGGGAGATAGGTTCTGGCTGGAAA
This sequence comes from Mesoplodon bidens, assembly GCF_964165515.1. NCBI lineage: Eukaryota > Metazoa > Chordata > Mammalia > Artiodactyla > Ziphiidae > Mesoplodon > Mesoplodon bidens. The sequence continues at coordinate 108,658,590 of NC_138161.1, read as the reverse complement.
GCATCAGGGAATGCTTCCCAGACGGGCTGGCATTTGCACGGGGTCTGGAAGGATGACTGGGACTAGAGAGATGGTGGAGGGGCAGGGGGAGGGGCTGTCAGAAAAAAGTACTGTGGTTAGAACATCCCTGGTGCATGGGGGTACAGTAAATAGTCTGGGGTCACTAGTGGGCAGATATGCAAAGAGAGGAGTAGGAGGTGAGGCTTGAAGAAAAGTCAGGGGCCAGGCCCTGAAGGGCACCCTAAGTCATGGTGAGGGTCTAGACTTGACAAGATGGCAATGGACAGCCGTCAAAGGACTCAGAGCTGGAGAGAGAGAAGTTGGATATAGAGAGAGCAGGTAGAAGGTTTTTGCAGTAAACCAGATGAGGCATTAGGTTGGCCAATGCTAGGCTGAGGTAATTAAAATCAAGGACAGAATCAAAAGATATTTTGGAAAAGAAAAATAATTGATTGGTTGACCATAGGGAGAGGGAGAATTTAAAGATTCTCAAATATGTGCCGAGCCCCAGTTTAGACAATGGTAGGAGGACGGTAGGATGGTTGGTGGTTACTCCCACAGGCTCCGCTGTCAGAAGGCCTCTATCCAATGCCTGGGTTTTCATCTTCCTAGATGGGAAATTGACCAGCTTCTCCATGCCTCAGTTTCCTCTTCTGTGAAAGGGAATGAACAAATTGCACAGTAACTCTGTTGGCTATCACTGTATTGACAAGCCTGGTGCTTTTTGTTTTTGGTGTCAGTCATTCCCCAGCATCCCCGAGGGTCTGTGAATCAGACTTTAAACAGGCTGCACTGTGAAGAGGGGGTGCCTGGTGCATCCCTTTGCTCATGTGGGAGGGGCTCATCCTCTCTGCTTTTACTCTCCATCTGGAAACACATGACAATTCTTTTAAGTGCTACAATGTTTTTCTGCAAAAAATAAATAAATAAATAAATAAAAGCCTCTTTTGAAAGTGAAAAGGTTTAAGAAAGTGTCGTTTCTTGGGCAGAAAATGAAGCTTGATGGGAGAAAACACTGCCAGAATGGCATTTGAAAATCTGAGGTTTCCCCAAAGAATCCTGCAAATCATCCTCTGCATTCTCACTGTAAAATGATCAGGGTGCTGTGATACGTGGGGTTTAAAAAACCATTAAACAACATACATGCAGAAAAAGTCTGTAAACCATACCAGCAAAGCAAACCATTATAAAAGGAGTATTTGCATAACCACCACTTAGGTCAAGTAACAGAACACCGTCAGCACCCCAGTGCCCCTTCCTGTCACACCTCTTCCATCCAAAAATAACTTTCGTCTTGACTTTTATGGCAGCCATCTTGCTGCTTTTCTCTCCTCCCATCACCTAAGTATGTACCCCTGGTTCCTGAACACCAAGATTTCATTTTGATTATGCTTGACCTCCATACAATGGACTCACATGCATGTACTTTTCTGTGTCTGGCTTCCCTTTCTCAACATTAGGAACAAGACCATCCATGCTGGTGTGAGCCTGCAGTTTGCGTTTCCACCACAGCCCTATAAAGATATACCACGATTTACTTACCCATTTGACTTTTTAAAAAGAAAATTTCTTATTTATTTATTTTTGGCTGCGTTGGGTCTTCGTTGCTGCGCGCGGGCTTTCTCTCGTTGCAGCAAGAGGCGGCTACTCTTCATTGCAGTGCTCCGGCTTCTCCTTGCAGTGGCTTCTCTTGTCGCAGAGCACAGACTCTTGGCAGGTGAGCTTCAGTAGTTGTGGCGCACAGGCTTAGTTGCTCAACGACATGTGGGATCTTCCCGGAACAGGGCTCGAACCCGTGTCCCCTGCATTGGCAGGCGGATTCTTAACCACTGTGCCACCAGGGAAGCCCCCCATTTGACTTTTGATGGGCGTTTGTGTTGCTCTGTTATGGGGACTATTCTGAATGGTATTGCTGGGAATGTTCTTATCCCTGTGGATACATTTCTGTTGGGATTATCCTGAGAATGGAGTTACTGGGTCACAAGAAGTAGTCGTAACTTCATCGTTCGTCTATACTGCTAAAGAGTCTTACGGAATGCTTCCACCCGTCTCCCTACATTTCCTCCGGCAAGGCCCAAGAATTCCCACCTCTCCATACTCACCAGAACCTGGTGTTGCCAATCTTTTTCTAGGTTTTAGGACTAAAGTATGTTTGAAGGGCGTCCCAGACAGATAACTGTGGGTCAGTGTACTGCCGGATCAACTCCAGGTCTAAAGAGCTAAAATATTGGAACTAAGTATGATGAGTTACTTTCTCCGGGAAGGACCCATAATTTATGCTTTAATATGCAGAAGATTGTTGCAAACCTCTGAATGGGGTTACAGAGGCAGGCTGCTTGTGGGCAGCGGCTGGTGCCAAGAGGTTGAGTTATAAGGAGATAAAATGATATCTCAGAAAAATCTTTGAGACGGAAACGGAGGCAGGGATGGAAGTCATCAAGAATGCACTGAGGCAAGGTAAAAATGCTGAGGGAACAGTTCTGGAAAAGAATTCAAGATTTTGTAGCCATGTATTGCTATGGGTCCGTTGGTTTTTAACATGTACATAAGTCCTATTGTATTGTTCTTTTACACTTGCATTTTGCCTTTCCCTCTAAAATATTGATCTGGTTTATCCATTTTAATTACTAGGTGGTATTTATTTGCACTTGAACATCACATTTATTTATCCGTTCCTATGTTGGTGGCTATTGGCAGACAATGCTGCAACATATTTTTTTTGTTTTTCTGTTTTTTAAGATAGGAAATAAAATCAAGCTGAAGCGAGTATGGCAATTTTGGAGGCTGAGTACAAGAATGTCTGCTATATTATTTTTTGGACTTTTCTGCATATTTGACATATTTCATACTTGAAACATGTTTTAATTTTTAATATTAACCCAAACAGGGCACAGGGAAAGAAGAGCACTTAAATGAGCAGATTCCAACGTCTTACTGGCTGGGTTGACCAAGATGCCTTTGGAAACAACTTAGACCAGACACCCAAAGGATGGACCTGGTAGCATTTTGACAAAGACCTTAGGCTCCTCCCAAGCCCCAAAGATGGCAGTTCTGGAATTAGATGGACATGGGTGGGATCTGATTCCAGTGTTCATAGAATGAGATCCTTGGCAAACTGTTTGGTTCTCAGCCTCTTTATCAGTAAAACTCGGGGGATTAAATCTGCCAGGCAGAGCTGTTCTGAAAATAAACACAAACATGTACGTAACAGGCAGTTATGCTCATTTGGGTTTGATGAGGAAAGCAGAACCACTATAAGTGTATAGAATAAAGAGTCTGTTACAGGAATTTGACCTCCACAATTGTTGTGGAAGCTGGAAAAGTGATGATCTGAAAGGGGACAGTTGGAGGATCAGAGAAAAGTCACCCACCAGGGACCACAAAGCCAAGCTGATAATGACGACGGAAAGCTCTGCATTTGATGGTGGCCTGAAGTTACTGTAGGTCAGCAGGAAAGGAGTTGGGAAGAAACACTGGACATGAAGTGAAAGAGAACATGGGACAATCTGGAACTCACAAGCACAAAACTCAATTCATAACGGCCAGCTCAGGTCTCAGGGTAATTTGCTGGCCCACGGAAGGCCCAATAGCAATAGCAAGATAGAAACTTCCCTAAAGCGAGAATAATTACCTGCAGAGCATGGCACAGGTTTGCACTCAAATCCTAAAGGTTTATGCTATTACTTATGTATGAGGGGCCTGCTAAAGATTCCATAAAGCTCCCTGTCTGCCACAAGACACTTCTAGTACACATGGATCTACTGACTCTTATGTTCCATTCAGATGGCAGAGGACCTTGTGTGGCAGGCTGGATCTGTTGCAAAGTCTTCTCATTTTCTGGATCCAACTCAAAATTAGCAGCTTTTCAGTTACTCAATAAATGAGTTGAAGCAGCATGACCAAATGAAGTACAGTTGCCTCCAAAATCCAGAGGTTCACTGGGCATTCTGCCATTTCCCTGGAGGTAAGAGAGGCCAGATGTTGCAATTTCTTTTTCACTTTGGACAGAACATCTCAACATGTCCTCATCACCGGACTCTTAGAAATTTCACCAAAAGATCTGGCTCCTGATTTTTTGTGAGATTCATTCTCCTCCATCTGCTTATATTTTTCTTACCAAGGTATTCAGAGTAGCTGCCATTTCCTGCCCTCCAGGACCAATCAGCATAGTAGGCCTGCATGATTTCCCATGGAATGGAGAGGATATTAAGGTCCCTGGGATTTCGATTGATAAATTCCCTGGTGGTCTTTATCAAGAGAAAGAAAGGAAAAAAGCGTATGCCAGATCAACAGCTGCTAGAGGTTGTGTTGACTTTCTTCAGCAGAAAAACCACACCTGGCAAAGGAGTTTCAATTGGAGTTACACCAATTAAGTTTATGATAATCCATTGTTATTCTCCAAGATCAATTTATCAGGCCAAACAAGCTAGTTGGATGGGGATGTAGTGGGATTTCTGCATCTTTCAAGTCCATGATGGTGGCACTAATTTCTGCCATACCTCCAGGATTGTGGTATTTCTTTAATCTCTTGTAAGTAGAAGTGATTCTGTTGGCTTCCACTTGACTTTTCTTACCTTAATGACCCTTATTCCATGGATAAGGGAAACAATGTGGATAGTCTACTAGTTGCTGTATGTCTATTCCTAAGACGAACAATGAATCTGCCCGTATGTCTCTATCCCAATACTCAGGGTCCCTTTCTCCCCAGCCAATGTCCTAACTTTAACATAAGAGACCCTGTGAGGTCATGATTTCACTTTGCATTATTCACCCCAAGATTAGACTTTGGGTTTGATTTTGAGAAATCTTGGTCCCTTAGCCATAGGAGCTACTGGTTTTCCTTAGCCAGACCTTGAGTTGGAGACTTAAAAACCCTTAAGAACCTAATTTTCTTCCTGTAAGTTCTCCACACACTTTGGAGCTACCTAGCAATTCTTCTCTCCACCGGGTTTTCACTAAAATGTTCTATGACAGCAACTACTTGGTCGTCCGAAGCCTTGCCTTCTCTGGACACTTAATTACAAGTGTTACAGGAGATCACTTAAGTAGCTGTTTTGCCACTGCCTACTGTGGACTACCAGTGTCCTCTTTACCACTGGCATTGGGATCGGTAATGCTTTAAATATAATCAGACCAGAGAACCCTTTCCAGGAAACAGAGAATCCATTCCGTAAGACAATTCCAGAACCAATTCAGAGAACCCATCCTTGAGATTCTCTTCCTCATGGTATGATCAGAGAAACAGAGCTACTCTTGATGACCCAAAGTAAAGGATTTCTTATAGGGATTAGACTTGACACTATTGCGAGAGAAGCTGAGGAAGTAAAGGTCCAGAAGAGACAAGTTACTAACCAGGACAACTGGTGAAGAATTCTGGGGGGAGACTCTTACCTCTGTGTCTCCTGGTGGTTGTGAAGTTGCTGCAGGGTTAGCCAGTCAGGAAGACCAGCTGGATTTGAAGTGGGAGGGAGCAAGGACAACCCGGGACCCATGCCTATCTCTCATCACATCCAAGCCTGACAGTGTGGGTGGTCTACGGAAGAAGCCTGTGCCGTCTGCCATGGATTTGCACACATGCCTGACCCAGGACTCAGCAGGAACTGGAGAGGCTACAGAATGGGGTCCTTCTCCACGCCAAGGAGGGGAGCGAACAGGTTAAGTGGCAAGCACATGCATGAGCTGCAGTAGCACGGACCTTCAGCTGAAATGATTGTTCCCTCCCTCTCCCTTCCAAACCTCATGTCAGTTTCTCTGTGGCCAACTGGGTCATACAAAGAAGAGAAGTCTGGGGAATGCCATTTGAGCTCAGCTAGACTGGTCCAGCACAAAACCACCACAGCAGTCCATATTGTGTAGCTCTTATTTAAGGAGCTCAGGCTCTAACTTAAGGATCAGTACCTAGAGGGAGATGTCAAAGGGACGCATGGAAAGGAACCACGTAAAAACTGGAATATGAATCAGCCTAAATTAAGACTGTCTGTGAGATTTTACTCATACAATCAGGATCTGGGAAACCCGAGGGAAGGGCAAACTTTGCTCCAGACATTTCTGTATTGACAGCGATGAGGAGGACCCACCATGCTCTTGTAGAGCATTTTATGTTTTGTGAAGTGCTTCCACATCCATCATTTCATTTTGGGTGTATTGACCTTCCACTTCATTCACTTATTCACTAAATACTTATTGAGTATCTGTCCTATGCCAGGCACTGTGCTAGGTGTTTTACATATATTGCCCCCAAATATGACATCTCCTGTGTATTTCACTACAGCTCCGTGACAAAGGTATCATTGCTATTTTATGTATGAAGAAACTATGGCTATAAGTTTGGAGATACAGAGATGAAGGACACCCTGTCCTTGCTCTCTGGAACAGAGGTCAGCAAACTTTGTCTGTAAAGGGACACGTGAATATTTTAGGCTTCGCGGTCCATACAGTCTGTTACAACTGCTCCACTCTGCAATTACAGAGAAAAACAGCCATAGAATACAAAAATGAATGAGAACGACTGCGTTCCAACAAAGCTTTGTTTACAAAAGCAGAGGGTGGGACAGATTTTGCCTGTGAGCCACAGTTTGCTACCCTTGCCCTACAGGGTCACAGTCTAGAGGAGAGACTGATGCAAACAGCCCATGATGAGATGACGTGGTACAGAGGATATACAAAGGGCTGGGCAGGCAGAGTGTATAAGTATCTGGGGAGCTTGGCAAGGCCTCCATGTGACCTTTCTGTGGCCTGTATTTCCAGGTCACCGCCATCCAAGAACCAGGAAATGGCTTGCAGACAAATCAAGGTGGGATCTTGAGCTTATGTCTAACCAGAGCATGTGTGTCCTTCCTGAAGTGACTGTCTTCCTATGAACGAGTGTGGTGTGAGGATTGTGATCTACTCTCTGCTTCCCTCTCCTGTGTTAAACACCCCCAAAGCGTCTCAAAACCCGGCGTTCCATATCCTTGGCAGTGTGTGGGCTTGGTATGAAACCACCCTCAACTTCTTCTGACCCACAGCTTGGAAATAATACTTCGTAGTAAGCAGTCACCAGTTTACACCTCCTAGAATGCCCTCTAGGTAACATCCTCAATGACAAGTCTGGTTCCTGCTGTGCCCGAGGTATAAAATCACCCTTGTGGTTGGACGTTACAAGGAGACAGACTTCAGCTCAGAACAAGGAAGAAATCTCAGAAACAATCTAAACAGCCTCCAACTGGACTGGGTTGTCTAGGGAGATGAGCTTCTGACCAGTGAGGGGTTTGAGCAGTGGCTGGATGACTGTCTGAAGGAGAAGGACTCAGGAGCCTTTCTGCCCTGCTCTCTTATTAACTAGCTCTGTGACCTTGGACACATTTCTTGACCTCTCTTAACTTGGTTTCATCATTTGAAAATGGAGTTTACACATTTTTCATTTGATAATTAAATGAGAATGCCATCCAAATTCTTAGCATGCACCAGCCTGACACACAGTTGGTGCCTGCCAGCCTTACAGGGACTCTGACATCAGGTGGGGTGGAGAGAAAGGACTTCTGGGGTCTGAGTTTACAGTTCTCTGATACAGATATCTAATGGGAATCCCTTCCCTTATATGACGTGATTTCACGGAATCCCAGAAACAAAGGCATAGGACCTCGGAGTCTGCGATCTCCGTGAAACTGGACATAGTGAAGGAACATTTATTCAGACAAAAGGCTGTTATTTGGAGGGGAAAACGACTGTAGGATTTTTATGCTGAATAGTTTTTCACATGTATAAGCCATGCTGGTCAAAAGAGACTCCAGCCATAAAAAGTTTCTGTTTCAACCTGAAGAAAGTTTTTTGAATGCCTATATTAACAAAGCTCTCACTGAGGTTGAGGGAGTTGGGAGGACTTTCCTTTTATAAAAACTGCGCTTGCCACCTGTTTAAAAATATGTTATTCAATGGGTTGGTATTAGAAATAGATATCTGTTTCCATTAAGTCCACCAAATAAAAGCATCTGAGCCTGTGGGCAGAGGGAAGGGCAACTTCTTTTTCTTATGCGGGTGGAAAGAATCCCAAGAGACTAACGAAGCAAGAAATTATCAAAGCTGTGGTATTTACTAAGTAACTTTGTGCCAGTGCCCGGCACGCTGCCACCACACTGCCAAGCCCCAGCGCCCTGGCTGACCGGTGCCACAGAGTGAGCACTGCCCTGGAAGGAGGAGGCCGGAAGTGTGCTGAACCCAGACAGAAGAAAAAGAACTCATTCTGGAGAGTCCCAGCAGGTGGCGGAGCCCCTTCGCACCACAGTGAGCTTCTTTTGACCCAGAGCACGTACAATAGAGCTCTCTCAGGAGAGAGATTTTTTTTTTCTCCCCTGGGTTTCTTCTTGGCCCTTGGGATTTGTTCTAAACTGGCTCTGTCTGTGTGGGAGTTGTCTTGGCCTTTCTGATTTTCTTTCCCTTCGGAACTCTCAGATCTTTCCATTGTGTGCCATGTCCCTGTTAAAAGGCTGAGTCACTCTGCCTTGCAGACTCCACATTCCCTCTGTGAATCAAGGTAACCTGGCAGATGTCTGGGCGGCTCAGTCGGGGAAAGGGCGCATTTATCAGCCTGTCCCGGCCCTGGGCACCCCCTCGGGAGCATTGCTGAGGGACATAGCTTTCAGATGAGAAGGTGTCTGTAAAAGGCTGACAGGAGCCGCTCAGGCCAGATGACCTTTAGAGATCTTTTCCAGTTCTGAAATGCTAAGATTTCGAAATGCTGCGTGGCCCGCAAATGATGCCATTTGAGGAAGAGCAGATGGAATTAAAGATGTGTGTGACGCAGAGGAGACATCAGAGCGGCCTGGGAGATCCCTGGATCTGGACATGAAGGAGAGATTAGTCTTAGTACATGTGGCCTCAGAAGATGGAAAGTTTGGCTGGAATTTTATCACAGGATGGGACGTTACAGCTCATATAGAAAAGGAACCCTGACTTAGTAGTTAGTGGCCCAGATATAAAGCCTGAAGACCTGATTTTGAATCCTGACCCCTAATTTATTACCATCTATGTGACCCTGGACTAGTGACCTTACCTTGCTGAGCCTCTATTTTCTTATGGGTCAAATGGCGATGATAAGATTGAGCTTGCTTCTAACATCAGGCTATTGTGAGAATCGAAAAAGACAAGGGAAACTGCTTGTAAATTCTGAAGTTCTACAGATTTAATCTTATTGTCCAAACCCTTAATTTTATAGAGTAGATAACCAAAGTCTAGAGAGGTTAAGAAACTTATGTGAGACCAGACAATGTTGGTCTAAGGTAATAGCTGATAAGGCCTCAGGGATAATTATATTGATATGATCACCAGGCGTAATTATATTGATCCCTGGAAGCCCTGGGAGAAAAGGCTTTTGGGGGACCTTGGGGCCATGATGCAGCCCCAGCTTCTCAGTGGAGTTTCATCTCACTCTTTTTTTTTTTTTTTTTGCAGTACGCGGGCCTCTCACTGACGTGGCCTCTCCCGTTGCGGAGCACAGGCTCCGGACGCGCAGGCTCAGCGGCCATGGCTCACGGGCCCAGCTGCTCTGCGGCATGTGGGATCCTCCCAGACTGGGGCACAAACCCGTGTCCCCTGCATTGGCAGGCGGATTCTCAACCACTGCGCCACCAGGGAAGCCCTCATCTCACTCTTAATTTTATTTTCTGATTATAAAAATAGTATGTGCTCATTGTATGAAACTTGCAGAATACAAAAAGCACAAAGAAGAAAAATTTAAAACATTTCCCATGATTCTGCTTAATTATTGAAATTTTGATATATACCTTTCTAGTCTTTTTTCTATGCATTTGCATATTTGAACATAACCGGAATAATATTTATGCACAGCTTTGCATATTGATTCTTTTCTCACCTAACAGTTTGTTATGCACTTTGCCATTAAAATTCATTAGACAGTGTTTAATGCTTGCATAATGGTCAGCCGGTTACATTGGATATCAAGGTTTTTTCCTAATTTTTTGCTATTTTACATAACAGTGTTGAACATTCTTGTACTCTGTACTGTTAAGTGCTGCCCCACCATTAAGCAAATGTTTCCTATAGATTTCTCCAGCTGACTTTGGCCACTCTCTCAAATGCTTGTGCCTTGTCTTTTGTAAAGACTCACAAATATTAATTTGTCCCAAAGTGTTAGAGGTTTACCCTGATGACTTGAATGGTGTAGAATATGATACACAGGTGAGGTCCAAAGCCCTGTTGAAAGTACTTGATTTAAACACATGTATTTACATTAAGTATTTATTTTTGCCCTGTGTTGTTCCCAGAGATACTTAAGGTATCTGAGTTTCACTTGCCTTTCCTGGTTTAAGTTTCAGATTAGACTGGTGGTGGTTGGTCCTCAAAGGTGCCTCCAAATGAATCTCCCCCTCCCACATTCACATCCTTGAGAAGTCCCCTCTTCTTGAATTCCCCGTGACTCACTTGGGGCAATCACACGCAGCAGAAATGATGCTGCTTGACTTGAGGCAGGTCATAGGAAGCTTAGCAGTTGTGCCCTGGGTCTCTGGGAACATTTGCTGTGAGGAAAGCCACTGCACATAAGAAGTTCTCTATCCTGAGACTGTTGTGCTGTGAGGACTCCTAAACTAGCCACATGGAGGGGCCACCTAGCCAGGTTCGGTTCCTTCAGCCACTCCATTTGAGGCACCAAGCACGTGAATGAAGAAGCCTTCTTTGGTGCCCAGCCCCGTTGAGTCTTCAGATGATCCCAGTCTGGCCTCCATCTGACTGTAATTCCAGACCCCATCGGGAACCACACACAGCAGCTGAACCCGGTCACCCTGCAGATTATGCCAGGTTTGCAGAATAAATGATGACAAGGACATGGCCCTGCTTGCCCCTGGGGAGTTCTGATCTACGGTGAGGATGCGCAGGAGACAGTGACCTGAATGGGTCCGATACACAGGAATAAGGAGCCTCACAGTGGACTGGTCACTCTGCCAGAAGATGAGGTGATGCTGCCTATAGAGTAGGGAAGGATTTTCTGAAAGGAAGACACTGAATTCATCTTGAAAACTGCCTGGGAGCTTACCGGTAGACACACTGAAGGAGGGGCAACAAAATAGAGGGAGACCCATGTGCAAAGAGACACTATATCCTGGTTGGGGAAGAGCAGGTAATAAAACCAGTGGGAGATGCAGGACCTGATTGTGACAGCCTCATATGCCGGCTCATAAAACAGAAATCTGGCCTAGCTGAAAATGGGGAATCAAAAAAGAGTTTTCAGCAGGTGGTTACAGGAAGAGATTTGCTCTTAGACCACTTTGGCTACCTTCCTTCATTCAACAAGTGTTCACTGAGAATCTACCTTTCATTGAGCCAGTAATGGTCAAGGGCGGTGATGTCCAGTAGAAATGCAATGTAAGCCATGTATGTCATTTTAAGTGTTCTAGTAGCCATATTTAAAACAGGAAAAAGTAACAAGTGGAACTAATTTTATAATAATATGTTTTATTTAACCCAATAGTTCCAAAGTATTTTCAACAGGCAATCAATATAAAAAATGTTGAGATATTTTAGGTTATCCTATTCTAAGTCTTCAAAATTGGTACACATTTTACACTTTTAATAGCACATCTCAAACTTGGACTAGCTACATTTCAAAAGCTCAACACACAAACGTGGCCTGTGGCTATCGTACTGGACAGGGCAGCTCTAGATGCAGGGGATGAGGTGGAGAGCAAGGCAGGTGAGGTCTCTGCTCTCATAGAGCTTATATTCTAGGGTTGAAGAGTAGAGACTGAGAATAAACCAGTAAACAGCTAAAGCAGCAAGATTGCCTCAGATAGTGATAAGCAGTGTGAAAAAGATGAAAGAAGTAGAATGAAAACATTGAACTATGGTGGCGCATGCCTGGCAAGCAGCTGGTGGTCAGGCAATGCCTTGCTGTGAATGTGACCCTGATGCTGACACCTGGGTGCCAGGTGTATAAAGCTCTCAGGGCAGAGCCTGTGAAGATCTGGAGGGTGCCGTGGAGGGAGGACAGCCAGAGAGCAGTCTACTGCCACAGTCCAGGGAGGGACAGCCATGCTTGCAGCAAAGGCTGCAGCAGTGACGGCTAAAGGGAGAGGATGAACCAGGGAGATATTTCAGCAGTTGAATGTACAGACATTGTGACTGACAAGAGGTCTGGGGGAAGGAATTTGGAAGATGATCAGGACTTGGGCTTGGCTGATCGAATGCATCAACTGGTGTCTTACCCTCCACCCCAGGGGGTGAGTAGAGGGGTAAGATATGCATTCGCTCTGGGGCATATGCTGAGTTTTGAGTTGCCCGTAGGATAGAGGAGTGGAGATGCTCAGTGTTAATTAAAGTTTACAGAATTCTCATAAAATTTTTCTTCATACCCCTCTAATCAGTGAGGGGAAAATCCCTGCTTTTCATCCTAGCTCTTCATGGCACCTTGGACAGACTTCATCATTTTCAGTTAATTAAATTTCAGTCAAGTGAATGTATCGATACTAAAAGCCATTGAATTTTACACTTTCAAATGGTTAACATGGTGAATTTTATGTTACAAGAATTTTATCTAAAAAAATAATAATTGAGTTGAGCTTCCTTTAATTTGTCAATCCCTCATCTGGTTCAGAGGTTTACCTTCCCCCAGTGCAGGCTCTCCTGGAAGGATTTATGTGGGGAAGGGGCAAGGCCAGTCCTTTCCAGCCTCCTCTTCCTATTCCAGGCCTCTCTATTTATGAATTGGTGTAAGAAGGAGAGCCCAGGGAGGTGAAGGTCATTTTGTGTTTCTGGCCTCATGTATGGTGTGGAGGTATCCCTGGCCTCGCTCTGGTTCCTTGAGTTGCTAGTGGCCTCCACCAATATGGTTGTCTCTCTGGGAAGAGTGACTGCTATTTTCAGCCCCATGTTGGTCCCTCCAGGTACAGAGCATCCCCTCAGACCAGGGCCCTGCTGGTAGCCTTCATCCCCAGTTCCCTCTTTGTGAGGGGGCCTCCCTCACTGGGCAGCTGCTGGGCAGCCCCATGACTACTGTCCTTTTCCCATTCTGAGCTTGCTCATTGGGAGCAGCAGGAATACATAGACTCACGCTCAGAAGGCTGCAGGATACGGTGGTGGGCGGGAAGGGTGACTGTTTCTCTTTGCAGGCTTAGACTCCACAATCTTTTCTAATCCCTGTTGGTATCAGCCAGTCTGGTAAGGCCAGAAAGGAATTGGGCACTGTCTGTAGGCTCACAATGAGGTATCTGTCCCCTTGCCTGAAGACACCCCAATCTCTAAGAGAGATGCCTGTGGAGACCCCATCTCACTTGGCCTTAGAGTTGGATGTAGCCCCCTTCTTTCCCCACAGTGCAGAGAAGGAAGAGTCTGTCTCCTGGAATGAGGCCATTGATTCCCCACCCCCTTCCCCTTGCCAGTCTTTAGACAAGAGAGGGTTTCCAGAGTGACGGTTGGCTACCCTTAGTAAGGCTCGGGCAGGGTTCTCAACCTCAGCCACCCATTAGCATCACGTGAGGAGCTTTTGCAAAACACCAATGTGGTACAACTATTTTAAAAACTGTTTGCCATTATCCACGGAAGCTGAATATATGCGTGTATCTGAGCAATTCCACTTCTACATATAGACTCAGCAGAAAGGCATGCACATATGTGCCAAGAAACATGCACAAGAATGTTCATAGCAGCACTACTTGTAAGAGCTAAACACTACAAACAATGCACATGTCTATCAAAAGTGGAATAGTTATGTATATTGTGTGGATAGCCAGACAATGGAATACTACACAGCAATGAAAATAAATAACAGCTACCCAAAACAACAGGTGAGTCTTACAAATAAAATATTGACTCAAAGAAGTCACACACAAAGAGTACATACTCTACAATTCTGTTTCTACAAATATCAAAAATAGTCAGAACAAATATACCATGTTAGAAATCGGGAGAGTCTTACTCACCTGGGGAGGAGGGGCTGAAGGAATGTACAGAAAGTTTAAGGCTGTTGGCAGTGCTTTCTCCCTTCAATGTAGGTGGCAGTAACATGTGGGTATTCACTTTGTGAAAATTTGCCAAGATTTTAATATAATTTTTCTGATGTATATTAAAATTAAATTTAAAAGTTTATTTTAAAAATACCAGTGCTGGGCTCCCTACCCCCATTGACTCTGATTTCACTGGGTCTGTGGTGGAGCTCAGGCTTCTCAATGGATTAAAAGTTCTCCAAGTGACTCTAATGTGAGGTCAAGCTGGAGAATAACCAAGCTGTGCCTGGTTATTGGCCCCCGTCTTTAGATGTGGAGAACTTGGGCTTGCTATTTTCACCCACCAGCCAGTCCCATGCAGCATCTGATTACAGGGTAGGAACTGAGGAGACAGAACACTGAGTTCTGGAGGTGGAGAACCCTGAGTCATCGATGAGCATACAGATCAATACTCCTGAGAGTGAAGGGCTGGGGTGTTGGCTAGAGATTACTTAGAGTGATGGATCCAGGCACTAGGGTGGATAGGACAAGAAATAAACTGGGAGAGAGCTATAGACTTAGAGAAAATGGGGGAACCAAGGACCTGGACATCTGGATGAGGTTTCATAACAGGTGCAAGAAAGGTCAAAGAGTGAGGCACTGGGAGAATAAGAGGCTGTGATAAGAGCATGGATTTGGAGGTTCAAAACCCCCTTAGTAGAGCAAAGCAGGAACATCACTCCTAGCTTGCTCTCAGTGTGACCTGTTCTCAGTGCGGCTCAGGTGAAATGCCTGGCTCTCAGGTAATCACATCCAGTTTGTAGTGTCCTACCAGAACCACCTTTGACCCTTCCCTGACCCTCTCACTGGCTTATCAATACAGTGGCTCAGTCCTGAATGTGAGCTTCAGTGTTGCCACCAGCCAGGAGGTCAAGCTTGGTAAATGGCTCACCTTAGTGGACTTTGGGTGAAATATTGGGGGATTCTGGTCAGATGAAATTATTTTTATTTTAATATTTTATAATTATTTAATTTTTATTATTTTATAATTATTTTTCATTTCAATCAGTGCTCTGCAGAGACCCCTGGAGTCCCCCTGTAAGCAGGGCAGGTTGAGGTGATGGGAGAAGAGAGCTGTCAGCCCCACTTCTCTAGATTTAACTGGAAAGATGGTTTTTTAGTTGTTTTACATACTGGATTCAGCAGCTAATAAAAGCTTGAAGACCAGGTATGTGATTATCATTAACGTTCCTTCTAATCTAAGGATCTGAATTCCCTCCATCTCCTCAGTTGGGCAACAAGTGAACTAGGACTCCTGGGTTTATACCCTTCAGAAGCTGTCCCCCCACCTCCATCTTCTCTCCCCCACCAGTTTGGCTGCAGAAGGAAACACGTGTGCAGGTGCCGGAGAGGCTGCCTGAAGACAAGTGTTCACCAAACGCAGGGGCCCCACGTCAGCGCACTGCCCTGTGTCCAGCCCCCCGGGGGGGACCTGCTTATTCTCACTCTTCTGCAGAACAAATGGAAAAGTAGATGGGACCCTTGTAAAGACCTGCCACCAGAGGAACAAGGCTGGTCCTGGGAGACTGACTCAGCTCGTTTTTACTTTAGAAAAGGAAGCAGGGCCAGGACTTAGCAGGGTGACCCCAAATGTCCCCAGACTGAGTGGGGAGGAAACATTTTGAGCCACCCTCAAAAAGGGTGCTGTTATTTCAACTTCCAAGAGCAAAATTATGTCGTGACCCACTAAGGAATGAGGTCACCTGTTCACAGACCCACTTGTGGAGAACATTCCTACATAACATTGCTTGGCTCCTTGGGTTTCAGAATACAGACACTGAGGCCCAGAAGGATGGTCAGAGCTTTGCCCTGTGCTTGTATCCAAGGTCACAGAACTAGTTAGGAGCTGAATGTGTGGTTGGTGGGGAGAACACTGCCTCTGGGGTCAGACAAGCCTATGACTGATCCAAATGCTGCTGTGTGACCTTGGGTAAATTCACTAACTTCTTGTTTTCTTATCTGTAAAATGGGGATAATAATACCTACCTAGCAGACTTATTGTGAGATTAAATGAGAAAATACATATAAAATGCCTGACACAAAATAGGTGCTCACTGACTAGTAGGTGTTATTAGAATAAAGTGTAACTGCCTATAGATATACAGTCCCCTTAAATGAGAGGTGGAATCCCAATGAAAAGGCTGTGTTGGTCACTGTCTGGGTGTCACTGGGTACTTAGTGGAAATACGACCCTTGGGAGTGATGTTCCTCTGGAGCTTGTCTTAATGGCTCAGGAGAGAGTCTGTCTTCTTGTCCTTCATGAAGTTTGCCCTGGTGGCTTCTTTCCCAGCTGTGGAGCAGCTTCTGAATGAACCACTGTGGAGCCTCCATCATCTGGGGAAAGACTGAGGCCAGTGATCAGACCATAATCTTGCATTCCATTCATTCATTCATTCATTCATTCATTCAACAAGTATTTGAGCACCTTCTTCATGCCAGACACTATTCTAGGTGCTGGGAACACAGCAGTGAACAAATAAAATCCCTGTCTTCATGGAGCTTGCATTCCAGAGGATTCTAACATTTCTCAGGAAAGTGGTAACAGGGCTGATGCCAGGCTCTGAGGCCCTTATTGCCACAGACCCTGCAGCAGCAACTGTCTCTATTTCCTCCTCTGTCATTATGGTTCTCCTTCCCTAAACCATTCCCCTTTAACTGGGGGGAGTTAAAGCAAAACAACAATCATGTTTAGAAGCAGGAAATATGATACTTTGTTCAATGTACGATAAATTAACGCTTTATAAATCTCTTCTCTAAAATGCGCCCCACACTAATTAAATTTAGTTGCTTTTGCATTGGGCGTGTTGCCCCTGCTGAATTTCCTTCTGAGCATGACTGGCCTGCATCAGAAGGGCCCCCTCCCGTCCTGGGGCCCAGGTTTTGGGGGTGTGTCTTTTACAGCAAACATGGCACCCCTGACCCTACCCTCTTTATCACTTGACTCTGGCTGTGAAAAGAAAGAGAAGAAAACTAGGTTTGTTTGGCTTCTTTTCTGAAGCCAACAGGGAGAACAAGGCTTGAAACAAGAGGAGGCTGCATTTGGGGTCAATGGTTAACCAGTCAGATTAATAAATGCTAGAAGGAGGAAGAAGCCAGTGAGGAAAGAGGCAAGAAAAAATGTCTCCCTGTAGTTCAATGGCCAGCTAAAGTTTACCAAGATCTGTGACCTGTGGTTAAAGTGTCCCCAGAGGCCCGCTCTCATCTGATTCCCACCTGAAATGCCTCTGCCGTTTAAGAGGGCCACCTGACGCTGCCCTTGGGCTCAGCAGCCCGGCGCTGACCCACGTCTCACCAGCCACACAGAACTCACTTTCCTGGAACCGCCTCCTCTGTCCTCCAACACAGCTTCCACCCAATATTTAGAAGCGGATAGAGAGCTTTGAGCCCGGTAAGAACTTTTGGCTGACGTGAGTCAGGACAGCTGGGCTGTCCCGGCCTCTGCCCTGACTTGCTCTATGAGTTTTAGCAAATCGCTTGACCTGTCCATGCCTCCGTTTCCTTGCCGGTATAATGACAGTGTTGGCCTAAAGCAGTGGTTGGAAAACTCTTTCTATAAAGGGTCAAATAGTAAATATTTTAGGCTTGTGGGCCATACACACATTTGGTGTCTGTCTCAATTACCCAACTCTGCCACGTAGTGTGAAAGCAGCCATAGACAATATGCAAATGAATGGGTGTGGCTGGGTCCCAGTACAGCTTTATTTACAAAAACAGGCTGCAAACAAGATGGGCCAGTGGGCTGTAGCTTTTGGGGCCCTGGACTAGATCTCTAAGGAGCTCATTGTGCTTTGCAATGAACAAATATCATTATGTTACAGAGAGAAAATTCAGGTCCAGAGATGCTAAGTGACGTCGCCCAAGTATGCTAGTGGCAGAGCTGGAGCTAGAAGTCCCCTGACTCTAGTCCACTGTGGCTCTTGATTCTTCCCAGGGCAAAGCACAGGCTGTTTTGGGCATGTGGGAGTTACCCCAGGAACTGCTTTCCCGACGTTGCTGGGTGCAGGGGAGTGGAAAGCAGTGCTCTCTACCTGTTTCGGTGAGGGCCCCAGACTGAATTCAATGAGATAAAGGACACCAGAGGGAGAAGAGGGTGGGGCGGCAGAGGACACTATGCTGTTCATTTTGAATCTGGGGGAACTGAGGTTTAGGAGAGCCAAATCTCCAAATCTGCACATGTTAACCTCCTTTTCACCCAGCTGGTGCTGCAGGGAGGAAGGCCCCACCAGTGTGTGCTCTTCTTGTGTGTCTAAATGTTCCACCAAAGGGGGCTCCTCCCAGGAGATTGGCTCCTGGGCCTGCTCTTCCGTGGCAGAAGCGGCGTGGCTGGCCCGATGCGGCTGTTTATTGTTACGCTGCTGTGACATGTTTCCCTTCAAACAGCCTTGTGTAAATTTGTTTGGGACTTGCTGTTCCTTGGCTGAAGACCCAGCAGCTTTTACGATGTGAATCTGTTTTTCTCTTTGCCCCCAGCCTTTGCTCTCTAGAGGGGAGAGGCCGTGGATAAGGTCCAGTGGGGGTGGGGTGACATCTCTTTCACTCAGAATCTCAGAGGCCCCGCAGTCCAGCCAGTGTGATTCTCTTCCCCACACTCTGCTCTCCACTCCCCACGTGGACCCCTTGACAGGACCCTGGCCACGGGTTTTGGAGCAATAATACTCCCCCATCACCACCGCCACCACGATGACTTCTGAAAGTGAGACAATGCACCCCATCCATAGTCACTGAGCTCCAAGGAGCAGTCCCAGGGCTGTTTGTTATGATAGGATTTTGTAGCAAAATTTGCATGAAAGAAGTGAAGCTTGGGAACCGGTTTGCTACAGAGATTTTCTTGCCAGATGAAGAAGTAGGATGTTCAGAATCGGCTCCGGCATGAGCCTGGATTGGGGAGCTAGACTGGTTCTGAGGAGTCAGCCACAGAGGTCTCCCCCAGGAAGGTGTATGGGGTTCATGGTCAGTGCACGTCTTCTGGCTGCAGGATCAGCTCAAGCTGATCTCTACCTGAAGTCACAGACCTTCAGGCTAGTTTTGGAGGCTGGTGAAGTCATGAATATGGGGTCCTGCATGTTGAGATCACCCAAACCCACCCTCACGTGCCTTAAGATGACCAACAATGGTCAGAGTCTGAGTTCTCTGCGTGGCTGCTTCTCTGGGCTTCTTTCCCAGTGTTCCCACCGACTCCCCACACAATCATGCCAAACACAACTGCAGCAATCCCTGACCCACCTCTGCTTTTCTTTGTGGCCTCTCCTGTTGCAGAGCACAGGCTCCAGACGCGCAGGCTTAGCGGCCATGGCTCACGGGCCCAGCCGCTCCGCGGCATGTGGGATCCTCCCAGACCAGGGCACGAACCTGTGTCCCCTGCATGGGCAGGCGGACTCTCAACCACTGCGCCACCAGGGAGGCCCATCACCTCTGCTTTTTAACACCTGCTTTTGCTGACGGTGTTACCCTCTGCTTTGAAAGCCATCACTCTTCTGGGCTGCTTCCACTAGTCCTTCAGCTTCCAAATCTTATGGCTCTTAGCATCCCCTTCTTTATATTTGTGCACCAATGCCCTACAAGACAGTGTTATTCTTCAGGGTAGGGACTCTATCCAATTTATTACTATATCCCCATTTCCTCCTGTGATCTTTGGGGTAACTGTTGAAGGAGTGAGCAGATGAGTGAGTAAGTGACCTTGCAAGGATTGAGTGTTCATGGGACTGGTGAGTAATAGCCCCCCAAAAGCATGTCCAAGTACTAATTCCCAGTACTGGTGGATGTGACTTTATTTGGAAATAGGGTCTTTGCAGACACAATTAAGATAAAGATCTTGAGAGGAGATCATCCTCGATTTAGGGTGGTCCCTAAATCCTTATAGGAGATAGAAAAAGGGAATATACAGAGACACACAGAGGGGAAGGCCATGCAAAGACAGGGGCAGAGATTGGAACCAAGGAACACCAAGAGTTACCAAAAGCCAGGAGAGAGTCATGGAATTGATTTTCCCTCAGAGCCTCCAGAAAGAACCAACCCTGTTGACACCTTGATTTCAGACTTCTGGCTTCCAGAATTGTGAGGGAATAACTTTATGTCATTTTAAGCCACCAGTTTGTGGTAATTCATTACGGCATCCTTAGGAAACTAACACAAAAAGAAAATACATCCCCACTAATTCTGTTAGGACAGTATTACTCTGATACCAAAACCAGACGAAGACATTGCAAGAAAAGAAACCTACAGACCAATATCTGTTGTGAATGTAGACACAGAAATCTTCAATAAAATACTACCAGATCAAATCCAGCCACATATATAAAGGATTATATGCCATGACTAAGTGGGACTTATCCCAGGAATGCAAGGTTTGCTTAAAGTCCAGAAAACAATTAATGTACTATATCAAATCAATAGAACAAAGAACAAAAAATACATGATCATCTCAGTAGATGCAGAAAAATCATTTAACAAAAAAAACACCCACCATTCAGGATCAAACGCTCCACAAACTAGGAATAGAAGGGAACTTCCTAAACCTCACAAAAGGTACCTATAAAAAACCCACTGCTAATATCACACTTGATGTGGGAAGAATGATTACTTTCCCCCCTAAGATCAGGAAGACAAGGATATCCGCTCCTGCCACTTCTATTCAGCATTGTACTAGATGTTCCAGCCAGGGCGATTAGACAAAAAAACAAAATAAAAGACATTGAGATTGCAGATGAAGCAGTAAAACTATCTCTATTTGCAGGCGACATGATTTTATATAGAGAAAATAATGTTTTGTTTTGTTTCATAATTATTATTATTTTTTGGCTGTGTTGGGTCTTCAGTGTTGCATGGGCTTTCTCTAGTTGTGGCGAGCGGGGGCTACTCTTTGTTGCAGTGCATGGTCTTCTCATTGTGGTGGCTTCTCTTGTTGCAGAGCACGGGCTCTAGGGCACGCGGGCTTCAGTAGTTGTGGCTCGCGGGCTCTAGAGCGCAGCCTCAGTAGTTGTGATGCACGGGCTTAGTTGCTCTGTGGCACGTGGGATCTTCCCGGACCAGGGATTGAACCCATGTCCCCTGCACTGGCAGGCAGATTCTTAACCACTGTGCCACCAGGAAAGTCCTAAGAAAATAATGTTTTTAATCCACTAAAAAAAATTAGAACTAATGCCTGAGTTCAGCAAAAGGAAATTTTAAAAACAGTTTGATTTACAATATCATCAAGAATAATAGGATACTTAGGAGTAATTTAACAAAATAAATGCAAAACATATGCTTTGAAAATTGTTTTTAAAAAAACCTTGTTGGGGTTTCCCTGGTGGCGCAGTGGTTGAGAGCCCGCCTGCCGATGCAGGGGACGCGGGTTCATGCCCCAGTCCGGGAAGATCCCACATGCCACGGAGCGGCTGGGCCCGTGAGCCATGGCCGCTGAGCCTGCGCGTCCGGAGCCTGTGCTCTGCAACGGGAGAGGCCACAATAGTGAGAGGCCCGCGTACTGCAAAAAAAAAAAAAAAAAAAAAGAATGGGAGAACATTTTCGCAAATCATATATCTGGTAAGTGACTTGTACCTAGAAAATATAAAGAACATGGGCTTCTACCACTTGTGACTGAGGACTTTCACTGATATTGCCTTGTGTTGAAATATTTCTCCCCAGAGCTTTCCTCCTTGGTCAGTTTTGCCTTCGGAAGCCACGTAGGGGCAGTCTGTTTTTCTTCCACGTGACAGCCCTTCAGCTATCTGCAGATAAACAGCAGCTCTCTGAGGCCTCCCTGCTTCAGACCAAACACCGACAACTCCTTCAGGCGTTCCTTACATGATGAATGTATCAAAGTTCTCAGTGAGAGATAGCAGAAGTCCATGTTAGCTGACTTCGATAGAAAAGACATTGCTGTTAAGAGGAAATGGAGTTGTTCACAGAGTTGGCAGAAACCAGAAACCTTGAAACTTTCCCAGAAGCATCCCAGGAGGGCACAGGACAGGTCAAATGGAATCCACACCACCACAAAGGAGAGAGCAACCACGGTCTTTGTAAACTGTGGGTGTTAATTACCCAGGCAGTGGATAGTTCTCAAGAACTTATTGGGAAAAATAGGTCATGGAATTTATCTAGACACGAATTTGCCTCGTTAGGTCAGCCTGTCTTTCTCTAGAGCATCAGGCATAGATGGTATTAGGGATAAGTGTTTATGTACCCCCAAATTCATATGTTAAAGCTTTAACCCCCAATGTGACAATATTTGGAGATAGGCTTGTGAGGAGGTGATAAAGGCTAAATGAGGTTATATGGGTGGGTCCCTACTCTGACAGGACGGGTGACCTTATAAGAAGAGGAAGAGACACCAGAGCGCTCTCCCCCCACCCCCTCTCCTGCGGGAGAACACAGTAAGAAGGCAGCTGTCTGCAAGTCAGGAAGAGAGTCCACATCAGGAATTGAATCTGCTGACACCTTGATCTCAGACTTCCCAGTCTCCAGAACTGTGAGAAATAAATGTGTGTTGTTTAAGCCAGCCAGTCTGTGGTATTTTGTTATGGCAGTCTGAGCTAAGACAGGTGGGTTGGTGGTGGTTATGTGTTTTCAACTACCTGAAATTTCTACAAAAACTAGTAGCCCCTAGAGAGACATGAAAGCGGAGTCATGACCCAGGGTTTTCCCATTCAAGCACCAGACTTGTCCTCACGGGGGTGGTTTTGATATAGTTTATTCCAGGGAGCATCAAATTAAGAAAAAAAAAAAAACATCATTCAAGAAAGCATTGGGTTGTAGCATGTTAGGGGTCCTCTAGGTCAGTCCTGAGGCAGGCACCAGATGGGCTGCATCCAAGTTGCCTGGGAAGCTTTCTAAAAATATAAACTCGGGCCTCCCTGGTGGCGCAGTGGTTGAGAGTCCGCCTGCCGATGCAGGGGATACGGGTTCGTGCCCCGGTCTGGGAGGATCCCATATGCCGCGGAGCGGCTGGGCCCGTGAGCCATGGCCGCTGGGCCTGCGCATCCGGAGCCTGTGCTCCGCAACGGGAGAGGCCACAACAGTGAGAGGCCCGCGTACCACAAAAAAAAAAAATAAAATAAAATAAAAATATAAACTCTAGTCTGTACCCTCTGAGAGTCTAATTTCATCAGTCTGGGGAGGGAATCCAGCAATCTATATTTTGGACAAGTGCCCCAGGAGATAGGGTGAGGTAAAGCCAGGACAGGGAACCCTGCTCTGGGCAAGTTCCTCTCACGTGAGAGGCTAAAGAGGAAGACTCTAGACTCAAGGTCATCCATCCTTCTCCAGGTTCAGCCTGGACCAGGACCCCGTTCTCTTGTCCTCTGGGTATTTGTCTATCTCTTCACAGCACTGACACATCTTCTGTGCGTGAGGGAGGGAGCGTTGGCTGCAGACACCAGGTGATGCTTTCTAAGGGGCACTGAAATTTTCGATGAGAGCTAGGAGGCGAGGGGGCAGGAATTCTGATGCGGGATAGGGGGACAGTTACAGTCTCCTGCTGACTGCTTACCTAGGGCGAGGCCTTAAAAGCCTAAGTAGAAATGAATAAGACAATGTGGGTGGAAGGAGATTCCGGGAGGAGGGAACAGCTTGAGACCAAACCTGGCTGGCGGTGGGAAAGTATAGGCAGAGGGAGGGAAGCGATGGCCAGCTGGGCTGGCTCTGCCCAGAGCAGGGGACCTTTGAGGTGCACTTGGAGTTGAAGCTTGCACGCCAATGTGCTGGTAAACGCTGAAACACCACTGGGCACATAGAGATGGGCAGTAAATGCCTCACAAAGTCATTTGATAACTTGCCTTGGTTTCAAGACGTGAAGGAGTTAAGGGCTTTCTAAATCAGCAGAGAGAGACGGGTCCACGTGACTCATGTCACCCCTTTGGGAGGGAGGAGATTCTGCCTGGAGGGGAAAGGCACATAACCCCAGATCTTGCAGAGAAGCAGCTAACCGCGTTCCCACAGCCCCGCTGAGTTCCCCCTGGCAGCTAGGTAGATATTTTGGCTCCTGCTTCTTTTAATGCACGTGGGGAGAGGTCAGAAAAGCACAGGTGGGAGGGTGCCCCCCGCCCCAGTGACTCAGGGCGGAGATTATGGGCGTGATTGTCAGAGGGGGCTGGTGAACAGCGCAGCCTCGGCCCCCCTTATCAGCACTCTGCCATCAAGTCACAGGCATTTCTGGAGGGCAGCTCAGGAGGCAGCTGCCAAGTAGGCGCAGAGTCAGGTAAGTGCAGCTCCGGGTCACTCCAGAGGCTGTCCCATGCCTCACCCACGACACCACACCTCCCACAGCACAGGGCTCCTGGGGCCCGGGGAGGCCGCAGCCTTCTTTTTAAAGCTACCACCTCAGCAGCGTGTACTTCTTGAGCAAGTATCGCATGACCGTTGTTGTGTTAGGGTCTCGGAGGCTGTCAGGGGGGAAGAGGTACTGAGATGCTTAGATCACCTTTCACCCTGAAGGGTGGGAATGGTCGGTACACGGACAAATGATATGTGGGCTGGGAGTGTTTGGGGGTGTGGGAGAGGCCGGGACAGTTCTGATGAAGCTCCCAAATTCCAAAGAGGAAGGAAGCAGTGCCTTCTAGCTGGGGATCCTGAGAAAGCGCAGAGGACGGGGTAGCATTTGAGTTGAGACTTGAGGGGGCAGGTTTGGAAGTGGTGGATGCAAAGAACCACAGGTGATGGAAATGGCCTGGGAAAGGCAGAGAGGATGGACATCCCGGGGCCCAGCCACCACTTCCTTCCCCCTCCCCCAGGGCCCATGAGGCAGACTCCGGGAGCTTCTCTCAGCACCTCTGTTGCATCCGTGCTGTTCAGATCACAGTTCCAGGCGCTGACACTGTTTCTAAGAGGAGGAGGAGTGGCTAGACCCTGTTTGTAGGAGTTCAGAATCTTCGATGTGAGAGGAAAGGTCTGCATGAAGCAAGAGTGGTACAGCTCCCTGAGGCTTCTGTCCTGCCCCCGCAGGCTGGTCTCTCAGGAGCCCAGGACATGCTCCCCTGAAACACACAGCTCCCTGGGCCTGAGCAATACTTGCCTCCTGGCCTTTGCTCTGCTCTGCCTGCTTCTGGAGCGTCCTTCCTCCCACATGTGAGCATCCAGGTCTGCCCACGAGGCCTGACTCCAATGCCACCCCCAGTATGACCCAACTCTGCTGCCCTTTATCCCCCGTCCCGGGGGAAGATGGGGCTCCCCTCCTTGATGGCCCCAGCGCACGGTGTGTCTTCCTCTCTGTGTCGTAACAGTTATCTGCTGACACCATATGGCCTTCCCTAACAATAGCTGTGAGTGCCTTGAAGGCTGGGCTCCGTGTCCTTCTCAGGCTCTAGCACAGCCCCCAGCACTTTGTAGGTGTTCAGGTAACGTCTTCGTTAGCCCTGGAGGATAGGAGATAGCACATCCCTGAAAACATGGAGGCCAGAGCTTATCAGAAAGGGTTAAAAGTATTTCAAAAGGTGAATGGGAAAGAAATCAAGTTTGGAGATTTGGAGAAGGAGGTACAAGAGTCACTTGAACTCTCCTGGATGGACGGGTCTCACTGGCTCCCTAGACCTCATGCCCACCCAGGAAGCCCTTTGCCTAACCTCCAACCCAGACACACGACCCGACTGGATGTTGGACTGAGGCCTTGAACATGAGGCAGAGAAACTTTGGCTCAGAGGCGCAGGAAGGCACTAATGGCTCTTGTAAAGGTTTCTGGTAGGGGGAAAATTGCATTTCAAAAAGAGAGCTTGGGTCATGTCACTTCTTGGCTTAAGATCCTTCAGAAGTTTCCATTTCCCTTAGCATACAGAAAAAGCGCCTTCGTGTGACCCTCAAAGCCCAGAGTGTCTGAGCCCCATCAGCGTGCGGAGCTCAGCCTGCCCTGAGGCAGCCACTGTGCTCTTCCCTCTGTTAGTCTTCCCTCCGTGCCCCCTGCCCCAGGACATTTGCACAGGTGGTTCCCTCTACCTGGAACACTACTAACCGTGGAAGTAAAGGGGGTGGGGAGAACTGGCAGGAGCCACAGGGGACTGTGTGGGATGAGAAGGACAGTCGTGGAAACATGAAGAGTAGGTGGATATTTTAAACAACAAATTAAAGCACGTACAGAGCTGAAAGAGGGAAGGAAAAGGAAAAGAAACTGATGTTTACAAGGTTTCTCTTAAAGAGAGAATGATAGTTAAGGTCTGACTGCTGGGTTCAAATCCCAGACATAGTACCTGATGGCTGTGTGGCCTTGGGGCAGATGCTACCCCTCTCAGCCTTGGTGTCAGCAGAGGTCCTCTTACAAATATGCTGAGTTAGTATGTTCAAAGCACTCAGAGCAGAGCCTGGCTCCTAGTAAGCAGACAATGAATGTTAGCTGTTATCAGCATTGATATAAACCAGGAACAATAACACCTAAGGGCCAACTGATATTATTTACCTCCATCTTACAGTCACGGAAACTCAGGGTGGAGAGGTTTCGGTGCCTGCCTGCGGTCACCCAGCAGAGCCAGGATATGAACACAGACATTTCCGATTTCAGAGCCCACACAAGCTGTTTTCCCATTGCACCATGCTGGGAGGGGTCTGAGAGACTCACCTGGTCCAATCTTCTCATGATAAAGATGGGGAAACAGAGACCTCAAAGGATAAAGTGACTTGACCCAGCCTCGTGCTGTTAAGCTGTAAGCATCGAGGGATCATCCCAGTCGAGATGTCCTATAGACAGTTGGGAATACTGGACCAAGCCTGGGCGAGGGGCAGAACTGGCTCCCCGGGACTGGGTGGAGCTCCACGGCTGGTTTTCAACTCCCAGAACCATCTGGCCTGGCAGAAGTTTGCTGACCTGTGTGCTCCCTGGGTGACCGGGCAGATGGTGAACACTGGTTGCCAAGGAGTGGGGTTGGCAGTTCTGAAAAGGGCCAAGTCAGCGCCCTCTCTCCGGAGGCTTCCCACATCCTTGAGTAACCACCGCGCAAAGGTGCCAGGCTTGGGGCCAAGGGTGCGGTGGAGGCTGAATTAGTAATACCCACTGGGTGCCCTCCCCAGCTGGGTTTCACTGCATGCTCATGACTAACATGATAATTTCCTTAGCATTCGTGGTGGCCTTAAGGTCCCAGGGGAAAAAGTACAACTTTGCAGGACTTGGGAGGGGGCAAATCGGCCCAGAGTGAGGGGTCCCCCAAAATGGAAACACATGTAATTGGCTACTTATAGGTATGATGTATGCAGTGAATCTGTCAAAACTTGAAAGTGGATGGCAGTGGGACAGGTAATGAGCAGAGAGGGGAAAACGGTGTACATAATCCGAGGTGAACGTGGGTCTTGTTGGCACAGTGGACGTATTCCCTGTCTTCATGATGCGCCCTTTCATCTTGGAACCTGGATTTCAAAAATCGAGTCTAGACAGGAGTTGATGCTGCTGCTTCTCAGATCGCGCCGTTCAAGGTTTCTCAACCCCCGGGGACATGTGAACGGCCCACTCTGCCAGGGGACACTGCTCGGAACTCAAGAAACCAAGGACGTCATTCTTACGGACGTTTCAGGCACAGACGCTCCGCTCACAGGCAGCCCAAGGAGGCACCGCCACTCGTTCCGGGGGTGGGTGGTGGTGACGCCACCTTTGTCTCCATCTGCCCGAGTGGGAGACAAGCCCAATCATGCCTGCGGCCCGACGGTTGGCCTGTGCCTCTTCTTCTCTCCTTCTTTTCACGTGTGCCCGGGTCTGGTTTCGGCAGCTTTCATCAGTGCCTGAAACCCCCCGCCCCCCACCTCCCTGTCAATTCCCAGGGTCCGCGGGCAGGCCCCAGGAGCCTGGGCAACGGTAAACAAGGCAGCCCGCGGACCTCTCGGAGCCGCTGCTCTGCCCAGGCAGGCCCTGTCTCCTGGGTGGCCAGAGCCAGGGCCCAGGAGCCTCCCTGCTGCAGGAGGCGAGAGTCTGACAGTCTTCCCTCCTGAGCGAGGCCCCCTCTTCCGTCGCCCCGGCTGTGGGTCCTGCAGACGTAGCCTGGGAACCCCGGCGGCTGGGCTGGAAGAGAGCGTGGAGCAGGCCAGAGGTTGGAACATCTATAGTGGAGCATGTGAGGCCTAGTCGTGACACAGTTATGGGCCTGAGAACTGGAAAATGGACTAGAAAAGGCTAAAGTGATCCAGGAAACACGGACGGACAAAAACTACACACGTTCAAAGCAAACGACAAAGGCACAAGGACTCAGAAACCAGATCGACCTTCTTTATGAACAGCTGGGGATCCCTGAAGCTTGCACTGCCCCCTGTTCTCTATGCTGCAGGGGCCAGGGAGAGGGCAGTTCTGTAGGAGACAGACAGAGCAGTAAACCAACTACGGAGTGCTGGCACTATGGACTATGTGACCTTGGCCAAGTTAGTGGGCGTCTCTGAGCTTCAGATTCCTTGTTTGCAAAAAAGGAGACATATCCACCTCCCCAGGTGGTTGCAAAGGTTAAACGATGACACAGTCGTCATATGCCTGGCACACTGAAAGCCTTAAATACATAATCATAATTATCATTCTTCACCAAACATTGCTCACTCACTCCCTTTTAAAGCTTACCCTCAGAAACCAACTTTCCATATGTGTGCTCTGCCTTCTTTCTGAATGACTTCACCTTATCCATAGCTTCAGATGGTGTGTGTGTGTGTGTGTGTGTGTGTGTGTGTGTGTGTGTAGAAAAGACCAGAAGAGACAAAGAAAAATGTCCTTTCAGCACAGTAAGCACATTTTCCCTACCCTACAATATGTGTATGCACACACACACACACACACACACACACAGGCCTATGGCATGGACAAGGCACAGTTACATCTTCCTCCTTCTAAAGGTGGGAATGCTCACCTCAGAAAGATTAAGTGACCTGAAAAAGCCACACAGCCGATGTGTTTCTCCAAAAGAAACGGTCAGTAGTCAACATTTCATTAAGGTATTTCTCCACACACAAAACCTGATGAAGAGACATTGAAATCATACCTTTAGGGCCATGTCAGTTGTTCTTAAAAGGTATCATCTAGCTATTTTGAAAAGGCAAGATTCAATTCTTTAAAGAAACATGCTGTCACTCACCCCGTGACTTCTCTGATGACCGCCATCTCCAAATGCCCCGAACAGATTCCTGCGAAGGTCAAGCCACAGAAAAGAACAGCTGTCACTCCTGGAAAAAAATTATGTTCTCCTGGAGACACCACTGGGCCTCAACAGCTCCTCCTGTGCTGTTCTGCTCTATGACATGTGCAGCTTCAAACCACATTCACAGCAATGACGGATCCACCGGCCATGAAGCCCTCACCACGGGGACATTGTTTTATATTCACAGAGTGTCATTCACTCATCAGCAAATTTGTTCTTTTCAAAGCCCTGTGAGGTGGGCTGCAGGTAGGCTCAGGATGCCCATTTCACAGGAGGGACAGTCAAGGCACAGAGGGCTTCCCCGACCAGGAACTGAACCTGGGGCCATGGCAGTGAAAGTGCAGAGTCCTAACCACTGGAGCACCAAGGAATTCCCTGAACCACGTCTTCTGACGTGACCAGGACTCTTTTCTCTGGACCACTGCGCCTTTCCAGAGCACTGTGCTGAGAATCGTGGATTTACTTTACCTGCTGTTATTTGGTGTGACTGAGATGATCTTCCCTAAACAGATTTCCTGTCTTGAAGTTTTGCTCTCTGCTCCGCTGAGAACAGAGACATGCTTTGAAGAAGGAATTTGAACATGAACAGTCATGTTTTATGCACATTAGTGTTTATTTCTCTGTGACATGGTAGCTTCCTCTGGAAAAATCCAACCAACACATCCGTTTCCAGTCCTGAGAAACTCTCCAATGTTGACCATGTGTCTGATTCCTGTGTGGTCAAAAGAGCAATGTTTCTGAAGGTCCACAACTTATTTCCATGTTAAAATAATTCCACGCTCGGCTAATTTCCACTTAGACACAAGTATGCACCTGTTAAAATAGGTCATTTTTCACTGTTAATCTTCCAGATTCCATGGGTATGTGTGGGAACCTCAGACAAATGTGACCCGAATGTCACCAAGAGCATTGTTCTCCTCTGAGTGATCCTGGTTGGCCCAGACCCCTCGCGGGTCCCTCACTCCCACGGATCTGAGAGAGGAAGAAAGATCACTTTCTGCTGAGAGCCTGGATCAGAATGCAATGTTAGCATTGAAGGCCTCGTGTGACATTGCTTGGGCTTTTTCTCTTATAATTGTGTTCTATTTTAATTAGGTCTCTTGCAGATTTTTTTCCACACTCCGGTGCACTACAGTGTACAAACTCAGTAACTTCCCCCCCTAGTGTCCCCCATAAAACTAAAAGAAAACAATAGAAAGAAAAAAAAAAGACTTTCAGAGCAAGGAGCTCTGGCATCTGAGGTTTTGTACCTCTTGCAGAAGTAGAAGGTCATGTTAGCCACAACCTTTAAGGCTAAAAAGTAAATTCACAAAAGAGCACTTCTGATTCTGAAATTTGCATCTTGGCAATGAGATTATTTTTTTTCTGCTTCAGGTCTGGAATGCTTCCAGAAATCCAAGTGCCCTACATCAGTCTCAGGGGACTGCTTCCAACTCCTAAGAACCTCCAGGGCTCACAGCAAATGTGGAGCCTGGGTTCCAGAGAGACAGGCCTAAGGTCACCAGGGAAATTGATGACAAACCCAGGAAGTCCAGGCCCCCTGGCTGACCTCAGACACAGGACTTGCACTGGGACAGCCTCTCCCCTCCATGAGCTGTGAGGAACTGCCTTGAATTGTTAATCTTCCTGGCAGTTTATTTTGAAGAGAAAGTCAAGGTCTGAAGCCCAGAGCAGGGGAAGCCTTGTGGGCTACATCACACAAACCAGAAATCTCTGGAAAACCATTCAACCTCTCCGGGAGGCAGATGCTAACATCTTGCCTTTCCACAGGGCCACTAATATACATGTGAATCCCAAATCCCAGAGTCAGCTTCTCCAAGCTGATTTATTTATCTGAGAAGGCAAGATGTGGATCCTGCCCTGTCCTTGAGGAAGTCAAGGTGAAAAGCCATGTTTTTAGGGTAGAATCTGGCACAGAAACTGGCTCATAGCAGGCACTTCATAGACCTGCCTTAGCTGAAAGGATCTCTTATCTTCTTTTCATCACCAAGGGATGGACCATGTTGGTGATGAGATCTAAGGACTTAAAAAAAAAAAATCCATCTGGTCAATTACATAGGTTCTAATCCATGTAGTTACATCTTTTCCAAGGTTCCAGCCAGTTCTCTTAATTCAATTCACGTTCACAAACAATTCCTTAACACCCACCCATTCCCCAGGGCTGTAGTGGGTGCCACGGGGAGACAAAGGTGAAGGGGATACAGTCCTTTCTGCTGCTTCTGCAGCTGAGTAAGCCTATAGCTTGTGTTTATTTGCCAAGAGCATGGCCAACTCAATGAAAACAAAACAAAGCAAAACAAGAAGTTGATTTGGTGCCATGACTGGACTTGAGAGGGTAAGGTAATGACCAAGCTCTGAACCCCTGGGGAGCCAAGCAAAGTTTGCCGATGGCATGGTAACAGCACGGTGGTTGCTGAGGGAACCGGAAACTATGTCACGCGGAGAAGATTTGTAGGATGGAAGTCCTTTGGCCTGGAGAAGAAAAGACTTGGGAACAGGAGAGCTGTTTTCACATACCTGAGAGAGCACCATGGGGAAGACCCCCAAGGGTAGAGCATACGCAGTGGGGCATGCATCTAGGGGGACCAATTGTAGCTCCAAATTGAGAGTCCTCTGTAGTCAGAGCTGTGGAATAGGATGTCCTGCAGAGAAGAACCGAGCTCGGGAGGAAGGGAGACGGCTTGATCCTTTAAGCTTTACTCTCCCCGAGAGCCTTGGATTCTCCGCCTCCTTCAGCTCTAGCGTAATGAACTGCTAACACCAACCAACACATGGGTTCTTAAACAACGGAGGTGTGACTGGGGAGGCCTGGAGCCACAGGTGGGGAGATGAATAGCAAATTCCCACAGGGCTCGCTGGCATAAGAGGAGGAAAGCAGAATCCTTCTGCAGGCCCGAAGGTGGGATTTTGAGCTCCATCTTGCCCCAGTGCCAATGCCTCCGGAGGGTGACACACCACCCTTCAGCAGGAGGGGGAGTCTCTTGGCTGTGTCTTTACAAGGCGACAAGCAAGAGAGCAAGAAGACAGAGAATGGAGGGTCTGGGCAACAGGTCACCTTCGGTTCCTCTAGTCCCCGTGCATTGACTCCAGGTGATGGTGATGCTGGGACTTAGTCGCCCAGCACTGCATGAGTGCAGAGGGTACCACTCCAGGGGGAGGGCACGGCAAATCAGCTCCTTCCCAGCTTTTCCCCACAGACGGGGTATCTGCTGTTCAGATTGAGGGAACTGTACCCATCCATCCCATCCCGTCTTGCCTATCCCTCCATACACATCGTTTTTTTGTGTTTTTTTTTGGTTTTTTTTTTTTTTTGGTTAAAAGTGTGAGTAGCTTTTTCCTGACATCACTGTCTAAGAAATAAATGAATTGCCACTGATTCACTCAGTCAGCAGGCATTTGCTGAGCTCCTGTCACAGGCTGGGGTTTTAAGTTCAAAGATAAAGAATACAGCCTCCCATCCACTGAGGAGCAGAGAAGAGGGTCAGCAGAAGCCAAGGATGTCAACACAACTGGACCCTTGACGAATGTACAGCCTGTTGCTTTGGGAGCTCGGGGGAGGGGACCAACTCAGTCTGGGGGTTTACAGCAGACTTCCAGGGAGAGACGTCGTTTCACCTGATTCATAAAGGAAGAAAAGAGAGGATCAGAGAAAGAGAAGTGAGCACAGCAAGAGCCTGGTGGTGGGAAGCTGCATGGCAGCCATTACAAGGGATTAGCACCAGTGGTCTGCAAACTAGGAGATGGGGAGTGGCAGGAGATGAGTCAGAGTGGTCAGCCTGAACACATGTTAAGGGCCTTATTGTCACTCCAAGATGCTTGATGTTTTCCTGTAAGTTGCAGGGAACAGAGGAGTGACATGGGCTGATTTACAGAGATTTTTTTTTCTGTCTTCATCAAAGATATAACATATAGGGGAGCAGAACTAATACCGAATACACTAGTCAGAATTCTCCTGTAATCCTTTATTTGAGACATGGGAAGGGCCTGAACTAGGACAGTGGTTGTAGGATGGAAAGGAAGGGACCAAAAGGAGAAACTTTCAAATTTAAAAATCAGTAAGACTGTCCAACACATGAAAGCTACAAAGGCAAATGATCCAATAAAACCACGGGCCAAAGACGAACAGACACCTCACAAAAGAAGATATACAAATGCCCTATAAGCAGATGACAGCATGCCCAACACCATTAGTGATCAGGATGATGCAAAATAAAACTACAATGAGTTATCACTTCATACCCTCTAGAGGGGCTGTAATCAGAATGACTGACCACACCAAGCACTGGTGGGAATGTGGAGGAACAAACTCTTGTACGTGGCTGGTGGAGAGTTCAACAGTACAGACGTTTGGAGAACTCTTTGACAGTTTACTGCAGAGTTAAACGTACATCTATTTTATGACCAAGTAATTCTACTTCCAGATACTTGCCCAAGAAAAAATATGCTCTCAAAAACATGTACAAGAAAAAGATGTTCCCAATAAAATTATGAACAAAGTTTATGGCAGTCTTAGTCAAACATTGTGGAACTGGAAGCAACCCAAGTGTCCATCAACAAAGGCAGAGATAAGCAAACTATGGTATATCTATACGATGGAATACCAGTAAGCAATAAAAAAGGAACACGCTAATGATACATGCAATGACACGAATGAATAGCAAAATCGTATGTTAAGTGAAAGAAACCAGGCACAAAGTAGAACATACTGCATGATCCCACTTATATGAAATCCAAATACAGATGAAACTAATGTATCATGTTAGAAAGCAGACAGTGGGTGTAATTGTATTGGGGTGGGGAAGATTGACTAGTAAGAGGCTGGGGGCAATGTTTACAGAGGATAAAAATGTTCTATAACTTATTTGGCTGATGATTAAATAGGTGTATATAGCTGTTAAATTTCAACAAACGGAACAATTAAAATCTGAAGTTATTTTGTACGTGAACTTCATCTTAAAAAAAAAAAAGTCTGGTGATTGGTTTATATTTGACCCTCACATTTCTGGCTTGAAATTCATGTGGATGGTGGTGACCCTAAGGCAGGTATGAGAGGAAGCAAGTGAAGAAGGCAGAAGATGAGTTCAATTTTGTATACGTGGAGTACGTGGTATCCAGTCTCACAGGCACTAGCCGGTGATATCCCACCAAGAAACACCAGAATCAAGGAGTCTGCAGCTCAAGGAAGAGGTCAGGATGGAGATGTACCTTTGGGGATCTCTTGCTCACAGACGGTAGTTAAAGCAGAAGTATGAGTGGGGAGGTCCAGAGAGGGTCTGTGGTGTTGGAGAACAGGGGGCTGAGGGCCAACCCTGGTGGGGGGTAGTTGTTGCTGGGTGAGCAGAGGAAGGTGGTCTATGGAGCAGGCTGGAAACCATCAGGGAGATTTGAAGGAAGCCAGAACAACAGGTGTCCCCAGCAGAGAGCTGTGTATGGCGTTTTTTTTTTTTTTTTTTTTTTTTTTTGAGGGAGTGGGGTTTGTTCATTTTTTGAGTAGGTAGGTTTTACATATTAAAGATTTTTTTACAATTTTATTGCAGTATAAATTGCATATCATAAAATTCACTCATTTTAAGTGTATGGTTCAATGAGTTTTAGTGAATTTATACAGTTGTGCGATAGCGACCACACTCAAGTTTTAGAACACTTTCATCACAGCAAAAATGTCCCTTGTGCCCTTTACAATCAATCCCTGACCCCACTGCCAGCCCCGACAACCATAGA
Source organism: Mesoplodon bidens (assembly GCF_964165515.1). Classification (NCBI taxonomy): domain Eukaryota; kingdom Metazoa; phylum Chordata; class Mammalia; order Artiodactyla; family Ziphiidae; genus Mesoplodon; species Mesoplodon bidens. The sequence goes on along the minus strand of NC_138161.1, from coordinate 108,623,834 downwards.
TAAGCGTTTGTCCTCATAATTTTGCCATTTCTAGAAATTTCATACAAATAGAGTCATAGAGTCTTCTGTGTCTGGCTTCTTTTTCTTGGCCTGTCTTTGAGACCCCTCTGTGCTGTTGCAAATATTTGTAATTTGTCCCTTTCTCTGGTGAGTAGTATTCTACTACATAAATGTACTGTATTTTGTTTATCAATTCACCAGTTGATGGACATTTGCATTGTTTCCAGTTTGGGCGTTATTACAAACCAATTGTAGATTTTAAAAGTTCTCACCAGGCAAAATGCAACAAACAAACAAACATGGTAACTATGTGAGGTAATGAATGTGTTAACTAACCTTATTGCTATACTCACTCATTTCAAAATACGTCTTGGGTTGGCCAAAAAGTTCGTCTTTCCATAACATTGTACAGAAAAACCCAAACGAACTTTTTGGCCAACCCAATACATATGTCAAATCATCAAATTGTAGACCTTAAATTTATAAACGTTATATGTCAATTATATGTCAGTAAACCTGGAAAAAAAATAATGCTTTACATATATTATCCAAAAAAAGGTGTGGTCTGGGGCCCAGCAGCATTGGCATCACCTCGAAGCTGTTAAAAATGGAGAATACCAGACCTCATCCAAGACCTATGGAAGCAGAATCTGCATTTTTAACAAGACGTCCAGGCAATTCTTGTGTACAAAAAAGTTTGAGAAACACTGGCTTACACCATAAAAAGCACTTTCCTAAAGCAGGATTCAACTCCCTCTGGTAAAGAACTTTAATTGTGTGTGTGTGTCAATGAATAAAAAATTAAATCCCTAGTAAGGGAAAAATGGAAGGGCTTGCCCATACAACTAGTAGTTAACCAAATGGAAATACTATCTGGTTAAAGAGAGAGGAGAAAGGGAATTCAGCTCATAAAAATAATTTGGGAGCTAAAGTGAACTTTTGGGGAGGTACCAGTTAAATCAAGCAATGAATAGTCTACCGTTTTTCATCTGACTGGTAACTCCTTACTTGAGAACATGGACTGCTGAGGTGAAGATCTTGGCTGTTCTCATTGTCACTCCCCTCTCAGCAAATAACCCCATCCCCGCAGCCATGCATATACTAGGTCAGTAAGCTCAGCAAAAAACACACAAAAACCAAAAAGCTTTGTGGGCACCAGGTCACAAGTTGCATTCAGGCCCTGACCTGCCATCTTGAAAATGCAGACCATGAGTCATCACTGAGAAAAAGGGCATGTGGATTTCAACACAACATAACCCTTCTGTTAGGAAAACGACCCTGTGCTCACAGGCTTCCAGTGAGCAGACATCTCTGAAAGAGGGAGGGTCCAGATCCAAACATTCTCCACCATCAGAGGTTCTCATTTTCAGTGGTTTTTCAACAATGTTTTGGTCCCTGGAGCCCAGTGTGGGCAGTGCTGCCCTCGACCATCTCCTTCAATGGACCTTTCCTACAGTCCTCCTAGAAGCAGAGCTCCGCAGCGGGGAAGGAAGGAGCTTGTGACTCTGTGCCTTGAGTTCAGCCAATGTTGTCTGACAAGAACGCTGATCTTAAATAAATCAAAGTATAAAATATATGTCACTGTGAGCAATACCACCGGTAGAGTGTCAGAGCTGAAAGAGACCTCATTCATTCAAACAGAACTTCATCCATAGTCAATTACAGACAGGAAGCGAAATAGCCATGTGGTTAAGAGCTCAAGTTTTGGCATCAGAATTCCTGACTTTGAATCTTGCCAGCTGTGTGATCTCAGAGTAAATATTAACTTCTCTGTTCCTTGGTTTGCTGGCCTGTAAAATAGCAATAGTGCTTGCTTCTCAGGGTTGTTCTGAGGATTAAGTAGAATCATTGACCTAGAACACTTCCGAGAATGCCTGGCACGTAGTAGGCACTCAATAAATGATAGCTGTTTTAATCACTGAAGCTGCCCTTGTCATGGAATCTCAATGAGGGGAAGCACTAGGGGCTTACAGAAGCAGTGAGGAGGGGGCGTCACACAGACTGGAGGTCGGTGGGGGTCAGGCAAGGCTTAAGGGGTGTCTTGAGGTTTAGGAAGAATAGGCAACCTTGTGGGCTCTGCGTTCCGCCTCTTCATCTTGTTTTTTCGGCTGCAGAGTACACGCTCACACGTGGACACGTGCGCACACAGAGAACACACGTCAGGAGGTTTGCAGCTGTCAGGGAGATAACATGGGAACAACTGCCAGCAGCTGGGAGCCCGACCCCAGCACTCGTCTGGCAGCTCCAGTTCCAGCTGTGAGGGACGAGGAAGTCTGGAGCCAAAAGTCAGCCTCCCCCCACCCATGAGAACATCTCGCCAGATTAGGCAGCTGCCTGCTCTCTCTCCTCCTCCCCCTCAGTTCTCAGCTGGAGGATGGGAAGATGGATGGGAGGTAAGGAGCGGGAAGCCAGGAAATCGGCTCTATTTATCCACGTCTTCCTGGCGAGGAACCAGGAGACCCCCACCCCGGGATCCCAGCATCTGGCCTTGCCTACAGATACTCTGCTTGTGCACCAGACATCGGTCCTGCTGCATTTCCCTCATCTATGTGTGGGTGGAAGGTGGGGGAGATGCCTGTCCAACGCTAATAGTGATTCTCGATCTGAGTCTTCTGGGGAGCTTGGGCCTGGTCCCCGCCCCAGAATGACTGAATCAGAGTCTCTAGGCGGAGGGCCTGGGCTCTGGGTTTTTTTTAGAAAGCTTTCTAGATGATTTTAATGAGTACCCAAAGTTGAGAACTATTGACAGGTAAAGAAAAACGTAGCTCTCAGGAGTCAGAAACCAAGACCTTCAGATATGAATGGGACTTTGGAAATCGTTCCGCCCAACACCCTTATTTTATAGATGGAGAAATGTAAGGGCCAGGTGGGAACCTGCTAAGTCTAGCCTCCGGGGTGAGCTGTGGCAGAGCTGGCCGAGAGCCCAGGTGTCCTGATTCCCAGCCCAGCATTATTTTCACTGCACGTACCAGAGCAAAGTTTAAAAGTACCCCTTGAACACTTGGGCCTTGAAAGACAGTGCTTGTTGCTACCAAAAACAAGCAGGCGTTTAAAAAGGATGAGACAAGGCGCCTGTTCTCCAAGAGAGAGATGGAGGGGCAGACGTGCACCCCCTGAAGGTCACCATCTGGCCTTGGGCAGATGGGCATTAGATGAGGGCCCAAATTTGCTGGCTTGTTGGCCCACCTGCTCAGCTGTGGTGCTCAGCCCCTGAGGCTGCTACAGTCTAGCAATCCCCTCCTTAGGGCTGTGCAAGAGGACTCACACTTTATAGGCCACACTCATCTCCAAGGGGCATGGAGTCCAAGAGATCAAGAGCACACAGCCACCGGGAGCCTGTGCTCCCTATTCTAGACCTTACCCTGGGTACCCGGGACCCCTCCATCCCCTGCCAAAACACCACTGACCACTTCGAGGGCCTGCGTGGGCCTTTCTTAGGTCTGTCGTCCCGAGTAGAGGTCTTGCTGCAAGTCTGTGCACCCTTGGCCCAGAGGCCGCTAAGGAATACACTGCCAGTATGTGCACCACTCAGCCCAGGTATAACCAAGAGATAGATGCAGCCAAGGGACTTGGATGAGAACTAGGACATTTTGGGGGGGCCAGGTGTCCAGATCTGAGGACAGAGCCCATGTGGACAGGGCTATTGCTGAGACGGCAGATGAGGGGAAAAAGGGGCAGGGCACAGGTCAGGGGTAAGCTCCCCTTGTGCTACTGAGTTCTGGGGCAAAACTCCCAGAATTTGAGAATTCCAAACTAAGACTAGGTCTTCAGGTCATCATAAAGATATATTTGTCAGAGTGAGAGGGTAGAACATCTTTTCATTAATAGTTTGAAGCTTATTTTACAGCTTTTAAATAATAGGCATAAAGCCTATAGCCCTCCATTTGTACTCTCGCTCCGGGCTCTGTGACTGTCAGGGGCATACTTTTCCTCTATGCAAATTACAAAACGGAGTCCCTCTCTCTGGACACGCGAAACCCCCAACAGAGCGTACAGCTGAGGCCCCTTGTACAGTGCAAACCCTGCCCAGCCTAGCCTGGTTGTTTTGGAAGAAAATCAAACTCAGCCCCGTGAGTATAAGGACCAGCACAGGGGAGGCCACAGGGGGACATTCTCAGTCCTTTAAGGTCTCTCGCACTGTCCTGGCTTGCAGCTTCCCTCCGGAGAGCAGGCTCCTGAATTAGCACCACCGTGTCCTCTGTGACTTGCCCAGGAGCCAAAGCACCCAGGGCCTCTGTCCCCACAGCACAGCAGCTGGTCCACGTGGACGCCTGGAGCCCACTGGCTCCCTGACTCTCCTGACCCAGCCAGACACTGTCTCAGTGTCAGCTCTCTTGGTCCCTGTCCATGTCAAAGGGTCTCATTCTCAGAGTACAATCAGCAGACTCAGAAAGATTGATCTCAGCTGTGGAGGGACTGGGAAGACCGTCCTTGGTGAGGAATTTTGTAGGTGGCTAAAGGTTGAGCCGGCAGACATAATGGAAGGTCATCCGTGAGCCAAGTCAAGGAGGTGGGCGTGGTTGAGACGAGTGTGCTGAAATCAGGTAGATGGTAAGGCAAGAGCAGATAAGCAGTGGGGGTGGGAGAGGTGAGCTCTGAGGGAGGAGCAGGAAGGGGCCAGGGGAGGAAGACAGTGGGTGGTCTTGGATGCCATGATAAGCAGCTCAGATGGCTGCTCTGGTCTTCACACTTCAGTTCTCAGCTGGACTCTCCATGGAGACCTAAAAGGCAGATGTGTTTGTGCTGTTGGTCACTTTTGCCACCAGATAAGTGTAAGCTCAAGAATCGGAGTTCTGTTCTCACCCAGGTAGGAGGCTGGACTTCTCCCCCCACGTGGGACAGGCTCGGAATAGGAGCCAATATGTGTTCGGAGCATAAGCGTCTGCCTGACTCTGCACAAGCAGGTGGTTGACTGGTGATTGAGACTCCGGACTTTGCCCCCTACTGTCCCTCTGCAGCAGACCATGGTAGGCTCGTCTTTGTATCACCCGTTCATTCGTTCATTCATTTGATCATTCTTCATTTGTCAGCCTCCAACTGAGGTTTCCTCCGTGCCAGGTCACCACGAAAGCCAAGGACAAATCAAAGAAGCAACAGACAAGGTCCAGGTCTGCAGAAGCTCCATAAATTGCCACCGAGAAGATGAATATAAGCATGAATATATTCTGCTTATCTCTCAGGCGGTTGCTGGTTTTGTTTTCCCTTCCAGACTAAGGTGCATGGCCTATGGACTCTTTCAGGAAAGTAGCCAGGGGATTTCCCTGGTGATCCAGTGGTTAAGACTCCATGCTCCCAATGCAGGGGGAGAGGGTTCAATCCCTGGTCAAGGGGAACGATGATCCCACATTCTGTGCAGCGCAACCAGAAAAAAAAAAAAAGTAAAGTAGCCCAAATGTCTTTCAAAGCCTGAGGCTAGAAGTATGTGGGCCAGTGGCCCTGGAATGCAGTCTGCAATGGCCAGGACAAAAGCCCTTTTCTGAAGCCCTCTTTGAGTGCTCGTGTTTCACTCTGCTGTGTGCCTGTGCAGAGCCGCTCTCTTCCTCTTCAGCCTCTGTGTCTTGAAGCAAAACCCCACAGCTCCCCATGGCCACTTCAGCGGCTCCACCTGTGTCTAGCACCCAAACTAGGTGAGAAGTCAATGAATGTCAACCTGAAAATCCCGGATGGAGCTCATCCTTTCCCACTGCACCCTCTGCCCTCACACACTCTGACACCTCCACCCCAGCCTGCGGGTGGCGCTGGAAGAGGTCTGAGATAGTGCCAGGGGCCTTGATTTAAACGCAGACACTTTCCTGCTCTGTTCCACACCAGAGAACCAAATCCTGGATTTAACTCAAAAGCCAGCTCATCTGAAGGGGCGCCCCACCCCTGGGAGGCTAAGAAGGAACAGACAAACAGGATTAATCCTTGTCCACAGGTTGACCCGTGATGGAGAGGTGTCCATGTCAGAGCATGAAATCTCACCAGCTAACGAGGGCCCCATAAAAGTTTCATTCAACAGATAGACAGGTTACTTTGAAAAATGCGACTTGTTTTTGCCTCACCCACTAGCCTGGCAGTCACTAGGCCTGGCAAGCCTACTTCTTTGTGTGTACCTGGGCACCTTCATCCGCTACCACAGCCTGAGGACCCTGAGTCGACCTGGCCACCCATCCACCCACTGGCAGCTTGGATTTGGTTTGGAAAAGTGGAAGGTGATTGAAAAACAATGTTTCTAAAACGACAGAGGTGGCTAAGCTTCACCGCCATATCCTCTGTGCCAGGTCCTACATTCTCACATCTCATCCTCACCATTTCTCACCAGGTTGTTACTATTCTCATCCTGCAGATGAGACAGAGGCTAAGAGAGGTTGAGTAACTATCCAAGTTCCTATTGCGAGGAGGTGGCAGAGGCAGGATTCCAGCCCCATCATGCTGGGAATTCAATCCTATGGTCTTTTCAACACAACACGTGCAATCATGGCAGAATCCGCCAATCAACTGGGTGTCCCCACCATGGCTCCACCCCTGTCCAAAGCTTCCATGCTTCCACAGCCCCATCCTCTTCCTCTGGCATCAACAATTACCAAATCTCTGCATTCTTTGCACAAAGTGACTTGTTATTTGACGGGAAATGTGAATATGGTTCATTTGTCATTAGTGCAGGTCTAGACGTCCCCAATGCTAAGAGGTCCCTTAATCTGTTTGTGGAAGAAAGAAAATATGAACTTCTGTTCTCCTAAGGAGGAGCAGACTTCAGCGAGTAGTTCTCTAAGGCTTGGCTGTCTTAAGTAAGGAACATTTGATAGTCATTTTGCTATCTTTTTTCTCATTTCATGAGCCTAGAGGTGTGTCTGGTGTGATTACAATTCTTTTTGGGTGAGGGGGTTGTTCTGTTGGACTTTATTGTTTTTTAATTTTTTTATTGAAATATAGTTGATTTACAATGCTGTGTTAATTTCTGCTGCACAGCAAAGCAAAACAGCACAATTCTTTTTTTTTTTTTTTTTTTTCCGGTACATGGGCCTCTCACTGTTGTGGCCCCTCCTGTTGCGGAGCACAGGCTCCAGACGCACAGGCTCAGCGGCCATGGCTCACGGGTCCAGCCGCTCTGCAGCATGTGGGATCCTCCCGGACTGGGGCACGAACCTGTGTCCCCTGCATCGGCAGGTGGACTCTCAACCACTGCGCCACAAGGGAAGCCCAGCACAGTTCTTTAAGTCAGTATTTTCTCATGTTGTCTCTGGGTTGTAACATCTTCACTTGGAGAGAGCCTTCCAGATCCTGCCATCCAACCTTCCTCAGTTTACAAAAGAGGAAACTAGCATCCAGTAAAGGAAAATGGCTTATCCAAAGTCACGGCCAGAAATACAACTGCAGACTCTCAAGTCTGATGCCCATGCTTCTTCCACAAACTCAGGGGACTGGCTGATGAGAACACATGCCATCATGACTTCATGGCCTCATGGTGGTCTTGTGTCCTGGGTATCAGCATCTCCGGTGTAGGGGAAGAAACCTCGGTCAAAGAGCCTCAGCGAGTAGTAAATCAGAGTGATTACACTCCCACTAGTTAATCTGTCCCATAAATGTGGCTGCCTTCTTTCCACTTATATTGTCTATCTTGGAGTTTCAATCCTTGGTTGATTTAAAGAGCAAATGAGAATCTATTATATTCAAGAGAGAAAGAAAATAAACAGGAGTGATGCTCAGTTCTTCTTCCTGACTTCAAGGGCCAATAGGGAAAATATGTCTGTGAGTATGTACAGCCTGCTGGGGACCTCAGCTCCACATCCACAGATCTGTGTCACTGCCTAGATCTCTATCTTCCCCCCCCCCCAGTCTCCTCTACACGGGCTGGAGTGAGCACTGCAGCCCTTCCCTCAGACCCAATCCTGCTCTCACTGTTCCTGTGCCGGGGCTGACGTCACCTTCCACACAAGAGCCCCACCCTGAAACTGAGGGGTCGTGGACATACAGCGTCCCTGCCTACAATCACCACTTCCTGTCACTTCTAGCCCACATATTTCCTCCTCTGTATTCCTTCTGTTACTCCCTTGGGACATACCTTCATATTTTGCTGGAATTATTGCAATATCCTCCTAATTAACTTTTCAACCTTCACGCTGGCACCATCATTTCCCTGATGCCCACATTCCCACCCTCACCAAATCTGTCCTCCATGTCATTCCCAGAACACCCCTCAAAATGCAGATCTGTTCCTATCACTGCTTTGCCTCTTTAAAATCCTTCAATGACCTCCCATTGTCCTCAGAATAAATTTGAAATCTTGTGACAGTGGCTGCTCTGTGATAATTGTCTTCTGTCTTCCATGTTGGGATGGGAGCTCCTTGGGGCAGGCACAGTGGCTGGCACGTGGAAGGCATTTGGTAGATGGTTAGATAAAGAGCCAAGGGACACATGAGTGAAGAGAGAATCCATCAAGAGGCAGGAAGCCGCGGGTTCCATAGAAGAGGCAAATCGTGTGCCTGGGACATTCCATGAAGGAAATATTGGATTGGAAAGATGCAAGACTGTTTTATGGCCTGGAGAGTGGACTGAGGGTTTAGACAGCTAGAGATAGAAGCAAGTGGGAGGGGGCGGCTGGGGAGGAAGGCAGGAGAGGGAATCCAAGCAAAGAAATAAAAGGAGGCAGCACAGGTAGAGTGAAGGAATGCACATCAATAAGGTGAGGTGTGAGAATGGAAGGAGAAGTGGATAAGGGCAGGTGGAGGCAGACCCAGGTGGAGGTCTTGAAGCCAGACGGAGGGATGTGAGCTTCTGTGGATCACAATATTAGGACTTACACTGGGGAACAGGGGGGAGGGGAAGAGCTGGAGAAAAGTGGTGACAGGCTCAACGCCCACAAATTGAGAGAGTTGCTGTTTCATTTGGCTCTTGTTGACTTGAGTTTCAAAGGAATGCAAGTATCCCTTTTCCCCCTTTATTTATTTATTTATTTATTATTATTATTTTTTTGCGGTACGCGGGCCTCTCACTGCTGTGGCCTCTCCCGTTGTGGAGCACAGGCTCCGGACGCGCAGGCTCAGCGGCCATGGCTCACGGGCCTAGCCGCTCCACGGCATGTGGGATCTTCCCAGACCGGGGCACGAACCCATGTCCCCTGCATTGGCAGGCGGACTCTCAACCACTGCACCACCAGGGAAGCCCCCCTTTATTTTTAAGGCACTTAATTGAAGTGAACACTTGGGCCTTATAAATAAGTGGTAAAGGATGAACTAGTTTTTATTTTAATGAGAGGTTTAAATGGGCTCACTTTGAATGGAAAGTCAACATCCAGGTCTGTTTTTATCTTGGTAATACCCCACGAGATGTGGTCTCCACTAACAGTGATGTGTGGATGCCAACACCCTGGACAGCAAACACTGTCTCTGCTCTGTCCTGGGCAGAAGTCCCTTCCAATGGGGACAGTACCTCTTTGAATAGGTAGTACCCTTTTAAGCGGACAGAGGCAGAGGAGGGGTTTAAGCAAATTTTTACGTAGTTTGTTCTGCTATTAAAGGCAATTAAACCTTAACTCTCTTAATTCATGGAAGAGACAGGCGGAAACAGTGTGGTTGAAGGGAAAGAGGTCTGGTCTGGGTCACAGAATCAGGCTCCACCCTCTTTCTCTCTCGGCACTTTTCTGTATAATCGTAGGCAAGTCCCTGTCCTGTCCCAAGCCTCTGTTTCCCCATCTACAGGAAGAAGGATTGGACAAGACTCTCTCTTTCCAGAGCACTTCCAAGCTCTGAGATGCCATGAGTATCTGCACAGTTTCTCTTCTGACCTCTGCTTTGCTGTGCTTTTCAGTAAGAGCATCAGAGAGCAGGAATCCCGGATGGAGAGAAGGAAGGACCTATTTTAAGGAGACAGGTGACTAAGAAGAAAATGCTAGTGAGGAGAGCAAAAAGCCCAAAGATCGCTGGCCTTTGCACAGTCCTGACATTTTTATGGGGCTTTGCTGGCCTTGGACCACGAGCTGCCCCCCCACACACACAGGGGCACCCCACAGCAACCACTGAATGCTGCATTGTGGCACTGAGACCCATGGGCCAAAAGTCCCTATTTGCAGTCTCTGTGAAAGCAGACTGAGGGAGGGACCAGCATGGCTTGACAGCTTGCATTGGGCTGGGCCTGACTAGGTCCAGCAGGGAGACCTCCCAGGGAGGCTGGGAGCAGAGGAAATCAGGTTGGAAATTCACTGGCAATCCACACTTGACCCCATGGAAAGTGCTGGTTTGGGTTAGAAGGAATGGCACAATTTGGCTCGGTCAGGCTGCCCCATTCAATCAGACCATGGAAAGCCACAAGCATGAGTTAAGCCTCCTACCACATGCTGAGTCTTGTGTCATGGGATGTCCACCGTGTAGTGGGCCCAGGGCACACAGTGATAAACATGTATGGGCTCTGTCCTCACAGAACTTGCAGTCTAGTGGGAAGGGCAAGTGTGCCAACAATCTTCCACCATCTGTCTCGCTAAATGTCACACTCGAGATGGATCTGGGGGGCACCGAGAATCTAGTCACTCATTCGGAGAGATGGCGGGAGGGAGACAAAGTGTCACAAAAAAGGGGAAAAGTCCTCACATTTTAAAAGATATTTGGGAGTTACGCAGGTGGAAGAGAAGGGGTGGATGGGAGCATTCCTGGCTGAAGGCCCAGCACGTGTGGAGACACAGAGGTGTGAAAATACAGCCAGTTTGCAGAACTATAAATAGCTCGAAGAGGCTAGTGAACAGTGGGCAAGGGTGGAAGGGTAGCAGGAAGGCCTGGAAGTTTTGCAGGGTGAATTGTGCTCCCTCGAAAAATGTGTTGAAACCCTAACTCCTTGTACTTATGAACATGGCCTTCTTTGGAAATAGGGTCTTTGCAGACATAATCGGCTTAAGAAGAGGTCACTGAGGGGAGGGGGCCCTAATTCAATGACTGGTGTCCTTATAAGAAGAGGAACATTTAGACACAGGGACAATACCATGTAAAGATAAGATCGATTGGTGTCATGCATCTAAAAATCAAGGAACATGAAGGATTGCCAGCAGCCACCAGAAGCTAGGAGAGAGGCATGGAACAGACTCTCCCTCTGAATCTCCAAGAAGGAATCAACCCTGCCAACACCTTGATATAAGACTCTGGTCTCCAGAAGTGACCTCCAGAAATGGGACACAATAAATTAAATCACTCAGTTTGTGATAATTTCTTATGGCAACCCCAGGAAACTACTACAGTGAGCAGATGAGCCACTCTGAGTTTCCACTTGTTAGTAACCTATAATGTCCCTAACTTCAGAGAACCATTCAAATGACTCATGGAACCATTCAAATGACTTGAAAATTCCCATGGCCAGATATCCAAGCTACTACTCTTTTGTATTCCTTCTTATACCTGGTACCGGGAAACGGTCTTTAATCAGACTGTGTATCCTGATTTTCATGTCTTTTTTTCCTTTGTGTTTTCTTTCTTTTTTTTCATTCAGAAAGATATACTCACCAGAATTATAGAGCCATATGTGTGAGTTTGGGTGAATCAGCCAACTTGTTAGTGCCAAGTGTTCTTGCCAGTTTTCCTGATCCACCCTACTTTCCTTGAGACTTCCACAGTTAGATTGCTTGCAAAGTTTGAAAAATGACCTTCAGCTCCTTGTGGACTCACACGGAGTCCCATGTGACTATCTTGTTTGAAGACCTGTGCTTCCAATGCCACCTCAGTAAAGCAAATCTTCCCATGACATCTTTAGGGCAGGGCCCACCTCCCAGGCTTCCTTCTATCCTGCAGAATGAAGGTCTCATCCAGGATATCTGCTCTGGTGTGGCTGATGGGGAAACTAAGTTGAAGAAGATGTCCTTAAGAAGCTAGCAGTCTGGTGGAGGCTAGGCTTGGGAGAGAGTCATAATGACCAAGTTGTTTTAGTCCATCATGGTTAGTGACCCAGTAGATGAATGCACAAGGCGCTTTAGAGCCCAGAAGAAGAACACTTGGCCCATAATAATGGCTGCAATTTGCTGAGCACCTACTAAGTTGCCAAGCACCACGGTGGGACTTTACATGCATGATCTCTAATCCTCAAGGAGCAAGATGCATGTTACCATCCTCATTTTACAGATGAAGAAATTGAGCTTCAAGAGGTTAGCTAAGTAACTCACTCAAACTCCCTCAGTTAGCAAGTGACAGAACCACAACTGGAACTTAGGTCTGCCTGACACCTAAGATCCCACATGTGTTCTCCACAATATCAGGCTGACTGAGTACAGAGAAATTGGTTCAAGATGGTGGAGTAGAAGTATGTGCATCCACTCTCTCGTGCGAGAGCACCAGAATCACAACTAACTGCTGAAAAATCATTGACAGGAAGACACTAGAACTCACCAAAAAAGATACTCCACATCCAAAGACAAAGGAGAAGCCACAATGAGATGGTAGGAGGGGCCCAATCACAATAAAGTCAAATCCCATAACCACTGGGTGGGTGACTAACAAACTGGAGAATATTATGCCACAGAAATCCACCCACTGCAGTGAAGATTCTGAGCCCCACGTCAGGCTTCCCAACCTGGGGGTACAGCAATGGGAGGGGAAACCCCAGAGAATCAGACTTTGAAGGCTAGCAGGGTTTGATTGCAGGACTTTGACAGGACTGGGGGAAACAGAGACTCCACTCCTGGAGGGCACACACAAAGTAATGTGCACATCAGGACCCAGGGGGAAGGAGCAGTGACCCCATAGGAGACTGAACCAGACCTACCTGCTACTGTTGGAGGGTCTCCTGAAGAGGCGGAGGGAGGCTGTGGCTCACCACAGGGACACTGGCAGCAGAAGTTCTGAGAAGTACTCCTTGACATGAGCCACCCTGGAATCTGCCATTAGCCCCACCAAAGAGCCTGTAGCCTCCAGTGCTTGGTCACTTCAGGCCAAACAACCAACAGGGAGGGAACTCAACTCAACCCAACAGCAGACGAGCAGTTTAAGTTTTACTGAGCTCGGCCCACCAAAGCAACAACCATCTGTACCCACCACAATTCCCTCCCATCAGGAAGCTTGCACAAGTCTCTTAGATAGCCTCATCCACCAGAAGGAAGACAGCAGAAGCAAGAAGAACTACAATCCGACAGCCTGGGGAATGAAAAGCACATTCACGGAAAGATAGACAAAATGAAAAGGCAGAGAACTATGTACCAGATGAAGGAACAAAATAAACCCCCAGAAAAACAACTAAATGAAGTGGAGATACGCAACCTTCCACAAAAAGAATTCAGAATAATGATAGTGAAGATGATCCAGGACCTCGGAAAAAGAATGGGGGCAAAGATTGAGAAGATGAAAGAAATGTTTAACAGAGACCTAGAAGAATTAAAGAACAAACAAACAGAGATGAACAATACAATAACTAAAATGAAAAATACACTAGAAGGAATCAATAGCAGAATAACTGAGGCATAAGAACGGATAAGTGACCTGGAAGACAGAATGGTCGAATTCACTGCCGCAGAACGTGATAAAGAAAAAAGAATGAAAAGAAATGAAGACAGCCTAAGAGACCTCTGGGATAACATTAAACACACCAACATTTGCATGATAGGGGTCCCAGAAAGAGAAGAGAGAGAGAGAAAGGACCTGAGAAAATATTTGAAGAGATTATAGTCAAAAACTTCCCTAACATGGGAAAGGAAATAGCCACCCAAGTCCAGGAAGTGCAGAGAGTCCCAGGAAGGATAAACCCAAGGAAAAACATGGCGAGACACATAGTAATTGAACTGACAAAAATTAAAGACAAAGAAAAATTATTAAAAACAGCAAAGGAAAAACAACAGAAAACATACAAGGGAACTCCCATAAGGTTAACAGCTGATTTCTCAGCAGAAATTCTACAAGCCAGAAGGGAGTGGCAAGATACATTTAAAGTGATGAAAGGGAAGAACCTACAACCAAGATTACTCTACCCGGCAAGGATCTCATTCAGATTCAATGGAGAAATCAAAAGCTTTACAGACAAGCAAAAGCTAAAGGAATTCAGCACCACCAAACCAGCTCTACAACAAATGCTAAAGGAATGTCTCCAAGTGGGAAACACAAGAGAAGAAAAGCACTTACAAAAACAAACCCAAAACAATTAAGAAAATGGTAATAGGAACATACATATCAATAATTACCTTAAATGTGAATGGATTAATTCTCTAAAGACACAGGCTCACTGAGTGGATACAAAACATCTATATGCTGCCTACAAGAGACCCACTTCAGACCTAAGGACACATACAGACTGAAAGTGAGGGGATGGAAAAAGATATTCCTGTAAATGGAAATCAAAAGAAAGCTGGAGGAACAATACTCATATTAGATAAAATAGATTTTAAAAAAAGAATGTTATAAGAGACAAGGAAGGACACTACATAATGATCAAGGGATCAATCCAAGAAGATATAAAAATTATAAATATATATGCACCCAATATAGGAGCACCTCAGTACATAAGGCCAATGCTAACAGCCATAAAAGAGGAAATCAACGGTAACACAAAAATAGTGGGGGACTTTAACACCTCACTTACACTTATGGACAGATCATCCAGACAGAAAATTAATAAGGAAACACAAGCTTAAATGACACAATAGACCAGATAGATTTAATTGATATTTATAGGACATTCCATCCAAAAACAGCAGATTACACTTTCTTCTCAAGTGCACACGGAACTTTCTCCAAGATACATCACATCTTGGGTCACAAATCAAGCCTCGGTAAAATTAAGGAAATTGAAATCATATCAAGCATCTTTTCCAACCACAACGTTATGAGATTATAAATAAATTACAGGGAAATAAACATAAGAAACACAAATACGTGAAGGTTAAACAACACATTACTAAATAACAAAGAGATCACTGAAGAAATCAAAGAGGAAATCAAAAAATATGTAGAAACAAATGACAACGAAACCACAACCATCCAAAACCTATGGGATGCAGCAAAAGCAGTTCTAAGAGGGAAGTTTATAGCAATACAATCCTACCTCAAGAAACGAGAAAAATCTCAAATAAACAATCTAACCTTACACCTAAAGGAACTAGAGAAAGAAGAACAAACAAAACCCAAAGTTAGTAGAAGGAAAGAAGCCATAAAGATCAGAGGAGAAATAAATGAAATAGAAACAAAGAAAACAATAGCAAAGATCAATAAAATGAAAAGGTGGTTCTCTGAGAAGATAAACAAAATTGATAAACCTTTAGCCAGATTCATCAAGAAAAAGAGGGAGAGGACTCAAATCAATGAAATTAGAAATGAAAAAGGAGAAGTTACAACAGACACCGCAGAAATACAAAGCATCCTAAGAGATTACTACAAGCAACTCTATGCCAATAAAATGGACAAATTCTTAGAAAGGTATAACCTTCCCACACTAAACCAGGAAGAAACAGAAAATGTCAACAGACCAATCACAAGTAATGAAATTGAAAATGTGATTAAAAATCTCCCAACAAAGAAGTCCAGGACCAGATGGCTTCACAGGTGAATTCTACCAAACATTTAGAGAAGAGCTAACACCCATCCTTCTCAGACTCTTCCAAAAAATTGCAGAGGAAGGAACACTCCTATATTCATTCTACAAGGCCACCATTACCCTGATACCAAAACCAGACAAAGATACTACAGAAAAAGAAAATTACAGACCAATATCACTGATGAATATAGATGCAAAAATCCTCAACAAAATACTAGCAAACAGAATCCAACAATACATTAAAAGGATCATACACCATGATCAAGTGCAATTTATCCAAGGGATGCAAGGATTCTTCAGAATATGCAAATCAATCAATGTGATACACCATATTAACAAACTGAAGGAGAAAAACCATATGATCATCTCAATAAATGCAGAAAAAGCTTTTGAAAAAATTCAACACCCATTTATGATAAAAATTCTCGAGAAAGTCTCCATAGAGGAAACCTACCTCAACATAATAAAGGCCATATATGACAAACCCACAGCCAACATCATTCTCAATGGTGAAAAACTGAAACCATTTCCACTAAGATCAGGAACAAGACAAGGATGCCACCATCCTAAAGATGCCACCAGAAAACTACTAGAACTAATCAATGAATCTGGTCAAGTTGCAGGCTACAAAATTAATGCACAGAAATCTCTTGCATTCCTATGCACTAACAACAAAAGATCAGAAGAAGAAATTAAGGAAACAATCCCATTCACCACTGAAACAAAAAGAATAAAATAACTGTGAATAAACCTACTTAAGGAAGCAAAAGACCTGTACTCAGAAAATTATAAGATACCAATGAAAGAAATCAAAGATGACACAAACAGATGGAGAGATATACCATGTTCTTGGATTGGAAGAATCAATATTGTGAAAATGACTGTACTACCCAAAGCAATCTACACATTCAATGCAATCCCTATGAAATTACCAATGGCATTTTTTACAGAACTGAAACCAAAAAAAAATCTTAAAATTTGTATGGAGACACAAAAGACCTTGAATAGCCAAAGCAAACTTGAGTGAAAAAAATGGAGCTGGAGGAATCAGACTCCCTGACTTCAGATTATACTACAAAGCTACAGTAATGAAGACAATATGGTACTGGCACAAAGACAGAAATATAGATCAATGGAACAGGATAGAAAGCCCAGAGATAAACCCATGCACATATGGTCAACTAATCTATGGCAAAGGAGGCAAGGATACACAATGGAGAAAAGACAGTCTCTTCAATAAGTGGTGCTGGGAAAACTGGACAGCTACATGTAAAAGAATGAAATTAGAACACTCCCTAACACCATATACAAAAATAAACTCAAAATGGATTAAAGGGCTTCCCTGGTGGTGCAGCGGTTGGGAGTCTGCCTGCCGGTGCAGGGGACATGGGTTCGAGCCCTGGGCTGGGAGGATCCCACATGCCGCGGAGCGGCTAGGCCCGTGTGCCACAGCTACTGAGCCTGTGCTCTGGAGCCTGCGTGCCACAACTACTGAGCCCACGTGCCACAACTACTGAAGCCTGCGTGCCTAGAGCCTGTGCTCTGCAAGAGAAGCCCAATGAGAGGCCTGAGCACCGCAATGAAGAGTGGCCCCCGCTCGCTACCGCTAAAAAGAAAGCCCGCAGGCAGCAACGAAGACCCAAGGCAGCCAAAAATAAATAAATAGATAAATTTATTTAAAAAAAAATGGATTAAAGACCTAAATGTAAGACCAGACACTCCAAAACTCTTACAGCAAAACCTAGGAAGAACACTCTTTGACATAAATCACAGCAAGATCTTTCTTGACCCACCCCCTAGAGTAATGGAAATAAAGACAAAAATAAACAAATGGAACCTAATGAAACTTAAAAGCTTTTTCACAGCAAGGAAACTATAAACAAGACAAAAAGACAACACTCAGAATGGGAGAAAATATTTGCAAATGAATCAACAGACAAAGGATTAATCTCCAAAATATATAAACAGCTCATGCAGCCCAATATTAAAGAAACAAATAACCCAATCAAAAAATGGGCAGAAGAGCTTCCCTGGTGGCACAGTGGTTGAGAGTCCGCCTGCTGATGCAGGGGACACAGGTTCGTGCCCTGGTCCGGGAAGATCCCACATGCCGCGGAGAGGCTGGGCCCGTGAGCCATAGCCGCTGAGCCTGCGCGTCCAGAACCTGTGCTCTGCAATGGGAGAGGCCACAACAGTGAGAGGTCCATGTACCGCAAAAAAACTAAAAAATAAATGGGCAGAAGACCTAAACAGACATTTCTCCAAAGAAGACATACAGATGACCAAGAGGCACATGAAAAGCTGCTCAACATCACAAATTATTAGAGAAATGCAAATCAAAACTACAATGAGGTATCACCTCACACCAGTTAGAATGGGCATCATTAAAAAATCTACAAAAATCAAATGCTGGAGAGGGTGTGGAGAAAAGGGAACCCTCTTGCACTGTTGGTGGGAATGTGAGTTGATACAGCCACTATGGAGAACAGTATGGAGGTTCCTAAAAAAATTTAAAAAAGAACTATCGGGGCTTCCCTGGTGGCGCAGTGGTTGAGAGTCCGCCTGCCGATGCAGGGGACACGGGTTCGTGCCCCTATCCCGGAAGATCCCACATGCCGCGCAGCGGCTGGGCCCGCGAGCCATGGCCGCGGAGCCTGTGTGTCCGGAGCCTGTGCTCCGCAACGGGAGAGGCCACAGCAGTGAGAGGCCCGCGTACAGCAAAAAAAAAAAAAAAAAAAAAAAAAAGAACTATCATATGACCCAGCAATCCCACTACTGAGCACATACCCAGAGAAAACCATAATTCAAAAAGACACATGCACCCCAATGTTCATTGCACTACTATTTACAATAGCCAGGTCATGGAAGCAACCTAAATGCCCACCGACAGGCGAATGCATGAAGAAGATTTGGTACATGTATGTAATGGAATATTACTCAGCCATAAAAAGGAACGAAATTGGGTCATTTGTAGAGACGTGGATAGACCCAGAGACTATCATACAGAGTGAAGTAGGTCAGAAAGAGAAAAACAAATGTCATATATTAACACATGTATGTGGAATCTAGAAAAATGGTACAGATGAACCAGTTTGCAAGGCCGAAATAGAGACACAGATGTAGAACACAAAGGTATGGACATCAAGGGGGAAAGCGGGGGTGGGGGCAGGTGGTGGTGGTGGAATGAATTGGGAGATTGGGATCGACATATATACACTAATATGTGTAAAATAGATAACTAATAAGAACCTGCTGTATTAAAAATAAAATAAAATTCAAAACCAAAAAAACTAGTACACACACCCTACTTACACAGACAACAATAAATATTAGGTCAGAAATGAATAATAAAGATTTTTAAAAGGCCAGGCTGCTTGATGCCCAGGACTTGTTTCATCAAAGTAAGCACTTAAAAACATTCAGTGATTTTTCCATATTGTTTTTGCACTAACAAAAACATTTAGTGGGAAGATCAAGATTAAACTCACCAAGGTTGCCAATAACACAGCCAGTGCTGTTCTTATCTTGCTTGACCTTCCTGAGGGCTGATCTTGTCTCCTTCTTGAAAATCCTTCTTCTGTTTCCTTCCACAACATCATGCTCAGCTGGCATTCTTTCTTCCTCTTTGGGTGTTCTTTTCAATTTCTTCTTTTTCTAACTCCTTCTTTAAGGTTCTGCCCTCCATCCATTTTTCATTTATCATTCTATGTACCATCTCCAGGAAAACCCCATGTACTCCAATGATGTCAATTATTTTCTTGGTCATATTTTCCTCATTTGTTTCTTGTTGATTCCCAAATATTTACGTCTAATGCTGACCCCTCTTCTGAGCCTCAGACCTAGATACCCGGTGCTCTCACAATCATTTCCACCTGAAACTCTCGCAAACACCTCAAAGTCACCATGTGCATATCTGGTCTCATTATCTTTCCCCCCAGACCTCACTTCCTCTGTTCTCCATCCCAGGGAATGGCCCTCCATATCCCCTGTTGGCTAAAGCATCCTTCTTCTTCATCCTCCTTCATTTGATCAATTCCTAAATTTTCTTCATTCTACCTTCTGAGTGTCTCTCAAATATGCCTGCATCAGCCATCCCCACAGTCACCACCTTAGGTCTGTCCTCTGACTTCTCTATCTGAATGATTGTTTTTTAAAAACTTTTTTATTTTGAAATAATTTAAATTTATAGAAGAGTTTTCAGGATAGTACAGAGAGTTCCTCTATACTCTTCACCCAGCTTCCTTGTATAACCATGGTACAGTTATCAAAATGAAGAAATTAACATTGCATACTGGATGATTTGGATGGCTTCTGTGACAGATACTCCTGTTTGCCTAGTGCCTCCCCAGAATCTTTTTTTCTCCTTTTATTAGCTCGAAATGGAAATGTGCCCACCTCCAGAGGATGGATCAAGGATGGTCTCTCCCTCTCACTTTGACTAACTTCCACTCATCCATCAGCACCAGCTGACTCCCCCAAATCTGATGAGGTGGTCCTTCAAGATGCTCCCCTAGCAGCCTACTCTTTCTCCACAGCCGCTGGATTGTAAGTCTCTGTGTATTTGTCTGTCATTCCCAGTAGGCACTCAGTAACTATTTGCTGTATGAATGGGTGAATGAGATCAGGGTGGCTGGAGCTATAGGTTTGCAGTGGTGATCCAGAAGGACGGCATCTATGAATCGAAGAGTTTGAAAAACTTATTGGGGACCCAAAGTCCTTTAAAACACAGAGGCCCAGTCCCAGTGCAGATGGACCCTAATGCCATTTCCATCCTCACTCTGACCATCCTAGTGACGAAGGGTAGGGCTAAGCCTGGTGTCACAGGCTCCTTGAATGTCATGTCTGGGAGAGTGCCTTGAATCCAGTGGTTCCCAGACTTAGTTGGCTGACTCAGAACCTCCAGGGATGGGGCCTGGCAATCTGCCTGTTTAATAAGCTTGCAAGGTGATACAGTGCACTGCAGGAACCTGGCTCCAGTCCAAGAAGTGGAGTTCAGAATCCCCTTCGGTAGGCCAAACTTCTTATTTTACAGTGTTGGACAATCTGATTGTGAGGGTCTCTTCCAGCTCTGATTTTTTGATACACTACTTTTTTTCTCTAATTTCAAAATAACCTGATGAATCTAAATGTTTTTAATATGAAACATGGATCTACATATTACACTCCTAAAATGCCTGTCAAAAGTCACATATGAGGAAATAACTCCAGTTTCTTAATCTTAATATTTTTTATTCTAAACCTCATTTTTCTTACAGTGTAATATCAGAGATTTAGATTTTATGAATCCTACAGTAGTATTACATTAGGATCTGATGGGAAATTAAATGCATTTGCATCTTTTTTTAAAATTAACTAATTTATTTATTTTTGGCTGCATTGGGTCTTTGCTGCTGTGCACGGGCTTCCTCTAGTTGTGGCTAGAGGGGGCTACTCTTTATTGCGGTGTGCGGGCTTCTCATTGCAGTGGCTTCTCTTTGTTGCAGAGCACGGGATCTAGGTACGTGGGCTGCAGTAGTTGTGGCTCGTGGGCTCTAGAGCGCAGGCTCAGTAGCTGTGGCACACAGACTTACTTGCTCCGCGGCATGTGATATCTTCCCGGACCAGGGCTTGAACCCGTGTCCCCTGTATTGTCAGGTGAATTCTTAACCACTGCGCCACCAGGGAAGTCCCCATGCATTTGCATCTTGATTTAGCTTTGCAATCATATTCGATTTCCACCCTGGCTGTGGGCAGCCTTTATTTCTACCTGTAGCATTTACTGATTTTTATGATTGGAATATAATACAGGTTTTTAGTCCAAAAGAGGTTAGTCCTAATGTTCATGCCTCTCCAGAATTATATGTCTCTGTAGCCCAATTGTAGTAGATTTTCCACTCTTTAAAATCCCTAATATTCTGTAATGGTTTGGCTGGTCACTGGATGGAAACAGAAATACCATATGTCAGAACCTCAACTACCCCCTGCTCTCCCTCCCATTCTAGACAAAGAGAACGAAGTGAAGTTCAGGAGAAACGTGGGCAGCCCTTACCATGGAATCTGCACAGCCATAGCGGAAGCATGTGGCTGGAGGGACAGCTGGGCTACCCAGGCTGACTGATCATCTTAATATTCGTGCACCTCAGGTGCAAACAATGCAGCTTCCAAGTCTGCATCTTTCCAAAGTAAGGCCCTGTTGCTGAGTACAATGTGGGGTCAAGCAGGTGGCTAGTCTCAGGAGGAGGTGAGTGAAGAAACTGTTACAGACAAGGGGCTTGCAGTCTATTGGGGAAGAAGTTCTGGGAGTTCTAATGAACTCAGGAGTACACAGAACAGTGACAAAATTTTAAAGTTTCCAGGTTGATTTGAATCCTTCAAAGGAAAAGCACACTGGATGTTCAATAGTCAGGGGCGGAAATGATTTCATGGTCTGTGATACACATTTCTCATCCTTTCTTCTTCACTAGTAGAGATTCATTTCCAGAAAACATTTAAGAAACAATTAAGCCTTCACGGCTAACCAGAAGTGCATGGAAATGCTTTGGTCATCATTTTTCCAAGCTGCTGCCATGACATCTGTTCTATACTGCGGCGCTATAGGGAAAGAACCATGACTTTCTAAGCTTACTTCCATATCCCCCCCTTCCTGTGCCTGTGATTGGAGGTGAAATGGACCATGCACTGAAGTACTGAAATTCTTATGACATCTGAGGATAGCAAAGGTGCAAGGAGACCCTTTCTGACATTTTGGCTTTGGGGACCCAGATTTGAAACTTGCAGCCAATGTGTCCATCAGAGCTGTGACACGTCCCTTCTTACCTTCCTTTTTTCTTCCTTCTTTCCTCCCTCCCTCTCTCTCTCTCTTTCTTTTCTTCTTTACATCTTTCTTTCTTTCTTTCTTTCTTTCTCTTATTTCCTTCCTCCCTCCCTCCCTCCCCTTCCCTCCTTTCCCCCTCCCCCTTCCCTCCCTTCCTCCCTCCTTCCCTCTCTTTCTTTCTTTCTTTCTTTCTTCCTTTTTCTCTTTTTCTTCTTTCTTTCTTTTCTTTCTTTCCTTCCTTCCTTTCTTTCTTTCTTTCTTTCTTTCTTTCTTTCTTTCTTTCTTTCTTTCTTTCTTTCTTTCTTTCTTTCTTTCTTTCTTCTTTCATACATATTGAGCACACATTATGTACAAGGTCATGTACCAAACTCTGGTTTAGTTGATTCAAAAGAGAGATGCAGTAAAGTGACTGCTGACAGGTATGTATGGAGCATTTTCAAAGCACCTGGGCCAGCCATGCTTTTGTCTAACAATTATTTACCGAGCAGTTGCCATGCTATGCCAGAGACACAGAATTAAAGTAGAATGAGTTTCTGTTTTTAAGACCTCACAGTCCAGTCTTAACACCCAGATAGAAAGATCTATGAAATAAGATACATAATCTTGAATGACATAAAATGCTGATAGTCCACCTACCCATCCTTCTGTCATCCAACAAGTATTTATTAAACATCTACCACAAGACGTCTCTATTTTCAGCTTCAGGGATGCAACACTAAAAAAACCAGCATACAAACCATAAACCAAAATATTAATAAACAGAGTTAATTCTAATAGTGAACAGCTCTACAAAGAGAATAAATCAGGGTGATGTGATAAAGACTGCTCCAGATAGAGAGGTTATGGAAGGCCTTTCTGAGGCAGTGACATTTGAGCTGAGGCTGAAGGGGTGTGAAGGAGCCAGCATGTGATTATCTGGGTGAAAACATAATCCCAGACAAACGGAAGAGCAAATGCAAACATCCTGAGGTAGAAATAAGTTTAGTGGGTTCAGAGAACAGGAAAAAGGCCAGAGTGACTAGAGTGTAGTTAGTGGGGGTTGGGTAGAGGAGGGGGGTGTGGAATACTAGAAGAAAAGTTCTCAGAAAAAGGCATAGACTGGATCATGTGGTCTCTTACAGACCCAAAGACATTTGCATCTTATTCTAAGCACACTAAGAAGACTTTGAAGGGGACTGGTGGTCCAGTGGTTAAGATTCTGCACTCCCAATACAGGGGGCCCAGGTTAGATCCCTGGCCAGGGAACTAGATCCCGCATGCCACAAGTAAATATCCGGCATGCGGCAACTAAAGATCCTGCAATGAAGATCTCGCGCGCCATAACTAAGACCCAGCGCAGCCAAATAAATAAATA
Organism: Mesoplodon bidens; assembly: GCF_964165515.1. Classification (NCBI taxonomy): domain Eukaryota; kingdom Metazoa; phylum Chordata; class Mammalia; order Artiodactyla; family Ziphiidae; genus Mesoplodon; species Mesoplodon bidens. The sequence continues at coordinate 108,600,216 of NC_138161.1, read as the reverse complement.
TTAAAAAAGAAGAAGAAGAAGAAGCCTTTGAGAATTTTACATTGGGAAGGACATATTCTTATTTATGCTTTAAAAGATTGCTCTGAACCTCTCTCTCAGTGATTCGTATAACAAGAATACAAAAAAGCAAACAGTAAAGATATAAATCCAAACAACACTTAACTTAATTGGTATTTAGATAACGTTCCACACCCAATAAGTATAAAATACACATCCTTTTCAGGTGCAAATAGAATACTGACCAAGATCAAACATGTTCTGAGCCATAAAATAAATCTCAACACATTCAATCAATTGAAATCTTATAGAATGTCTTCCCTAAACCAATGAAACTAAATTAGAAATTAATTGCAATAAAATATCTAGACAATCCCCCAAACATTTAGAAATTAAATAGCACACTTCTAAACACATGGGTCAAAAGAGAAATTACAAAGAAAGTTAGAAAATTTTTGAACTGATTGATAGTGAAAATACAATATATCAACTAAAGCAATACTTAAAGGGATATTTATAGTTTAACTACCTATATTAAAAAGGAAGAAGCTTTTGAAATCAATGATCTAGTTTTCTAGCTTAAAAAACTAGAAGAAGAATGCATTAAATCTGATATTAAAGAAAAGAAATAATAAGCATAAGAGTATAAAGCAGTGAAATAAAACACATACTTCAAATAGAGAAAATTGACAAAGCCAGAAGTTGTCTCCTTGAAAAGATTAATAAAATTTATAATTCCTTATTAAGATTCATCAAGAAAAAAAGAATAAACACAAATGACCAATTTCAAGAATGAAAGAGGGGATATCCTATAGATCCTACAGACATTAAAGGCTAACAAGGGAATACTATGAACTCTGTGTGAATAAGGTCAGTAATTCAGATCAAGTGGGCAAATTCTTTGAAAAACATAACTAACCAAAGTTGACTCAAGATGAAACAGAAAATCTAAATAGCCCAACCTCTACTAAAAATATTCAATTCATAATCTTAGTCAAAAACATTTTCACATAGATCACTCCAGCCCAGATGGTTTCACCGGTGAGTTCTATCAAACATTTATGGAATTATTAGTACTATTTTACACAAGCTCTTTTAGAAAGATAGATGTGAAGGCCCCATTTCTCTATACATTTTCTGAGGCTAACATAATCTTGATAGAAAAACCTGACAAAAACATTTAAGAAAAGGAATATATTATCCTTATTCCATGGATGAGAACACTGGGGCTCAGAGAGGCAACATGACTTGTCCCAAATCTCAGGATTTGGAAGTGGCAGGGCAGCCCAGGTTTTCAACCCCAGACTCTCTTCACCATGCTGTCGCCTAGAAAGCAGCCCCTTTACTGTCTGCAAATCACATCCTGTAGGCAAGAATTTAAGGCTACCTCCACCAGAAGCTGAGCCCAGAGGACCACCCCCCCTTCACTACTTCCTACTCCCAAAGGAATGCAGATGGGTGATTTTGTATCCCTTACTGCCCATTTTGGAGTCCCTGGTGTGAACCCTCCTACTTACAATCAACAGCTGTGTGAGGCCAAAGTCCTATGTGTGGTTACAGAAAAAAATTCTTCCATGTTACATCTGGTTTTGTCATTTGGGCCAATAATCCTGTCTAGTCCATTATGTATTGCTTTGGGTAACAGATACGGCACAGAAGGAATGCCTAAAAGCTTTAACAGGAAAACAAGTCACTGCCAGAAGAAGGTAACAGTAAAACAGCAGCCTAGAAATAACAAAACTCTGCTCAGTTTTTCCTCATGCAGAGGGTCGAGTACTATTTAAATTGAAGTTTGAGTGCTATTAATTAATACTCAAATGAGTAACGCCTCTTGTATTTGACCCATTATCAGAACTTGAAATAACCACCTCAGTTCCTCTGTGACCCTGTAGTTTTGATGTCCTGGGTATGATTTTTTTTTTTAATTGGGGTATAGTTGTTTTACAGTGCTGGGTCATTGGCTGCCATGTGGGAATTTCACAGTGTCTGCTGTACTAGGTTGTGAATCTTCATGACCTAGTCTTGCTGGGAAACATGGTTAGGGCTGGCCTTCATCTCGCAGCCTTGACATCTAATCCTGCCACCTTTTCTAGTTGAGTCTACCTCCTACATATCTCTCAGCTGTGTCCTCCCCTTACTCCCCTCTGTCCTTGTTCAGGGTCTCGTCATCAACTCCAAGGCCATGGCTTCCTAGCGTGTTCCCTGCCTTTAATCTCTGTGCCTCCAGTTTATCTTTCACAAGATCACTAGAAACTGTATTTCTATGTTGTCTTTGTGTTAAACCGAAAATTCATTAGTAGGTCTTTCATAATTCTAGGCTCAATGTGTGTAATTACTGTCCCAATTTAAACCCTCCGAACTGAATTCTCAAACGTCCCGCCCCACGCCCTCTTCCACCGCCTTCCCCATCTCAACTAAAGACCATTCCTTTCATCTTGTTGCAAAAATTGGGGGTTGTAGTTGACTCTACTTTTCTCTCTGATCCAATCTAATCAGCAAACCCTGTTGTCTGTATCTCCCAAAGAGATCCAGAATCCACACCGTTCACCGCCTCTACTCCCACCCTGAACCAAATCTCCCTGATCTCTTGCTGGGATTATTGCAGGAGCCTCCTTACCGATCTCTCTGCTTCCTCCCTTGCCCCACTACTATTATTTTCAAAAAGCAGCCAGAGGGCTCCTTGTTAAAACCCAGAAGCCAGATCACGGAACTCTTGTGTGCAAAATCCATAACTGCCACCTGGCACAGAGTAAAGGCAAATTTCATTACAGTGACCTAAAAAGTCCTACTCATCTGGCCCTTCACAAGCTTCCAACAGAACCTTGTTGCCAGCCACTTCCTCTGCCTGGAAAACTCTTCCCCCACATGTGTACATGGCCCACTTCCTTCCCTGACTACCCAACGGTAGTACCCTCTTCTCTCACCCTTCCTATCTTCCCTTCCTGCTTCCTTTTTTTTTTTTTAATAGAACACACATAAACTTCTGATGTACTAATATACTTTTCTAATAATTTATTATTATTTATAGTCTACATTCCCAAATGGAATATAATCTCCGTTAGGTCTGAACTTCGTTTATTTTATTCACTGCTGTATCTTCAGTGTCTGGTACATAATAGATGCTCAATAAATATTTATCAAATCAGTGAATAAATGAATATGCTTCTCTAGCCTCATCTTCCAGAGATCCCTCCCACTGAACACTAGCTTTTAAATAATAATGATGATGATAAATGTTTCTTGAAAAAACTTTGCTGTAGACAAAAGTGTAAAAGAACCAGAGATAACTGTTGTCAACATATATATGTACGACATATTGATTAAAACAAGCAAACACACAAAAAATATAGCCAAAGCATGTGCAAAATACATCAGCACAGAGTGGAAAAAGAGTTCATTGGATTCCAAGGTCTGTGGATTTATAACAATGGCTCCCTGGTCTCAGCAGCAACCCCGTGTTCATGTCACAGGGAAGAAAGCAGATGTTGGGTTTATTGTCCAATACTTTGTGGTGATATGGGTGGGGCTGTGCTCAGATCCCCTCAAGGTCTTACCTAGTAAACGTTCTGATTATTTGGCAAGAATAGAAAGCATTCCTGTGAACTGCACAGTGCCTATTTGAACTCCTCATTAGGCAAGCGATTACTCCAGCACAAACAGATTGCTCAGGCCCGGGATGTTTCCGGGGAAAGGAAATAGCTAAGTCTCTTCAATGCTGTTTGAATCTCCCTGTGTCTGAGGTTGCCAGATACTCCAGGACACAGGTGCATGGGATGGTCCCATTTCCCAGGGCCTTGTTCTGTTTCAAGCTGTGTTGGGACATCTCATGAAATCAAGATGTGGGTTTCTCCCAGATTAGAACTTCCTTAAGGTCCCTCAGAAAAGAAAGGTTTGTATCTGTAGATGACTTACCCTGCATCTCTCCCCTCCACCCATGCTGCACAACAAACAGCTCCTACAAGTCAGGCATCACTCCTGTTACAGACAGGCAATCCAAGCTCTCAAACAGTCCTGGTTGACTTCATTTTCCTTTCAGCACCTCCTCTGCCCTCAACATTTTCCTCTCCCTCACCCTCAGCCTCTAATCTGGTGGTTCTCAAACTTCAACATGCGTCACAATCTCCTGGAAGTCTTCTTAAAGCACAGCTTCCTGGGACCACCTTCCGGACCCATAGTTTCTAACTCACTAGATATGGGATGGGGCTGGAGACTTCCATTTCTATCAAGTCCCCAGGTGATGCGGATACTGCTGGTCCTGGGACCACGCTTTGAGACCCATTGATGTACTTCATCACTGTTTGAACTCTTTCTCCATTCTTACTGCCACTGGCTTTGTTTCTGTCCTCACAGATTTTTTAACTTTTAGAACTTTGACTTTAAACATAATATTTCAAAAAAGTCAAGTAACAGGCTCAAAGTCACACAGCTGGAAGGTGGTAGATTCAGGATCCAACCTCAAGTCCTCAGACCCCATGCAGCACAGAACAGTGATCCAAGCCTTCACCATGCAGGAGGCCTTGCCTAGAGGACAGGCCTTGCCCGGTGCAGCAGCATGAGCAAGTTAGTGGAGCATCACCAGCTCCCTTGAGTCCTCATGCCTTTCTTCCTTCCACTTTCATCCAGGTACTCTAATGAGCACCGACTGTGGGCCAGCGTGAGCTCATCCCTTCATTCTGTCAAGCACCTCTGACTGCCTACTACACAGCAGGCACTGTCCGCCTCGCTGGAGACAGTGGTAAGTAACAGTAGTCATTTATCTGTCCTCATGAGCACCCAGTGGAGGCCTAATGGAAAGATTAGACACTATCAAGTAACTGCACACAAAATTCAAGTCTTCAGGACTATTAAAGGAGGGGTTCATGCTGCTCTCAGCACATGTAAATGGGGAATTTAATGGAGACGGGTGTGGAGGAAGTTTCCCTCCGGGGACTGACAAGTAGGCGGATATCTAAAGGATGGTAGGTGTTAATCAGGTAAAAAGGGGAAGCAAAGCGGAGGGAGCAGCCTGTATAAAGGTCTTGTGGTAGGAAGGACCCTGATGATTACAAGGGAATAAAAGAAAGTAGTATGGCTACAGCAAGAAGAGTCGAGGGCCAACGAGGCAGGGAGCCACTGGGCCTGGCCAGGACAAATGGGGCACATTAGGAGGGTTTAACTGTTCTGAACGATAGGAATCCACCGTGGGGTCTTAAGCAGGGACAGGTGGCATCATCAGACCCACTTTTCTGAAAGATCCACGTGGTTGTCATGTGGAGGAGGCGAAAGGAAGCACAAGTTCTGAGTGACTACTAAGCATATCCAGCTGGAATCTGAGGATGTCACCTTCACTGGAAGAAAGCATGGCCAGGACGAAGTCTCAAATCTGTGGAAACTAGAGAGACCAACAGCTTGAAGGGATCTAAAGAAAAATATTTTATTAAGTTTTGAAAGCCCCCAAGCAGAAAAAAGAATTGCATATTCCAAACATAATCATTAAATGTCACCAAGGTGGCTTCCCTGGTGGCACAGTGGTTGAGAGTCCGCCTGCTGATGCAGGGGACACAGGTTCGTGCCCTGGTCCGAGAACATCCCACATGCCACAGAGCGGCTGGGCCCGTGAGCCATGGCCGCTGAGCATGCGCGTCCGGAGCCTGTGCTCCGCAATGGGAGAGGCCACAACAGTGAGAGGCCCGCGTACCGCAAAAAAAAAAAAAAAAAAAAAAAAATGTCACCAAGGGACATCACTAGCCTTCCCAAAGGAAAATATACAGCTATTTGGCCACTGTGAACTTAAATTCATCTTGTCTAATGTTCCCAGAATTCGTGTACCCTGATGAAAATTTAAATATGTTCTGCTGTTTACTGAGAACTGTGGGGAACACATTTCAACTAAATCTCTTTCTTGAACAGCTCACCACTTCTAGTCCTTACACATAATTCCCTGTCTGGAAAACCTAGATTTACCCAGATGCTCCTTTTTCAGGTAGGAGCTGTCTCTCACCTCTCCCAATCTTTTATTTACAGACAAGCAATCTCCTCGGTGACCCCTGGCAACAGTGTCCGTCCATCTCATGAATGAGATGCCAGTCTGATACATCATCTGTGTTTTGCTTCAGCCTGAATTCTGGGAAGTGTTGCCATTTCCCTTCCAGAATATTTGCTTTGAAAATAAAGAGAGGATGTTCATCTTCCCCAAGAACCTCCCAGGGCGTTCCTGCCTTCAGTCTTCCCCCTGCCTTGGGAAATTCCATCAGGCAAACACGAGCTGGACTAACCACTCAGGTGACTGGACTCCAAAGAGGAAGAGCCCAAGGAAAAGCCTTTTGCAGAATCCTTTTCCCTTTTGATACCCAGGCAGTGATTTTAGGAAGGTGACTTGTGTTTACTAATACCTACGCACCAATTTAAGTAGACTTCCAAACCACGCTCAAGGACACAGATGCATTAAAAAGCCCAGTGGCCGGGCACCTGGGCTCTGGGTCTGGCTTTGCCAGTAAGCAGCTCTGTGACCTTGAACGAGTGTCTTTGGTTCCTGGCCTCTGGGTCCTCAACTGGAAAATGGGAGAGTTGAATTGAATTACCAATGTTTTCAGTTTTATTTTCGATCTTTTTAATTATTATTATTATATTCTTACTGCTCTAGGCCCCCATGTTTGAAAGATTTTTTGACTTCTATGCACTCCGAACTTATTAAACAGCTTTTATTTTCTCTTTTTTATTCATCAAAGCACACACCAGAGGCTCTGATCAACATGGCTAATTGATGTTATTCTGGCCAAATAAAATCTCATCGTAAGGGCATGTAGTTGCTTATAGGATGTTTGAACTTTTGAAAATAGGTTGCAAATCCCTACTGCAATATTCATAGACCCTTACAAATCCTAAGGATCCCAAATGGAGGAACAAATAGGGTAAAACATCTTTAGAGAAGCCAGCTGTGTCCAGTGTCCTGAAGCTTAGGCCTGAGGAAATAGAACACCAAGTCCCTAATACTAGGGGAAAAAGTGTTCCAGGGCTTCCCTGGTGGCGCAGTGGTTGAGACCACCTGCCGATGCAGGGGACACAGGTTCATGCCCCGGTCCGGGAAGATCCCACATGCCGCGGAGCGGCTGGGCCCGTGAGCCATGGCCGCTGAGCCTGCGCATCCGGAGCCTGTGCTCCGCAACGGGAGAGGCCACAACAGTGAGAGGCCCGCGTACCGCAAAAACCAAACCAAACCAAAACAAAACAAACAAACAAAAAAAGTGTTCCACAACTGACTGAAATGGCCCAGGCTCGAGCTAGACAGCCCTCTGTCTTTCTTCTCTGTTGACAGAGAACCATTCTGTGTCTCTGGATGACATCTATCTATGTTTCCGCTCCATTTAATCTTGCCAGTCACTGTATTCATGAATAGCCCAGATCTCTCCATCAACTATATCCAAAATGATGAATACCAAGCAGCTCATTTATCTTTTTGATGGTTCCATAGCCCAACTTCCCTAATACCTGTGATTATGCTAGGCATCAAAGGCAGACAAATCGAATTCCTTTTCTAACCCCATTTTATTTTTTTAATACACTGATTGAGCGCCTACTATTTTCCAGTCACACAGTAGGTACATACACATGCTTGCTGAATGTATGCATAAATTAACCGATTCAGGTAGGAGCAAACTTTGTTAAACATTTCCACACATCCCATGTCATTGAACTCTCTCAAAACCCCTGTAAGGTAGGGAGTAGTCTTCCCATTTTACAACTGAGGAAACTAAATCTCAGATGCTGTGACTTGCTCAGGGTCATACAGTTAGGAGGTAGTGAGGTAGAACTTGAATACAGGTGTTTGGTCTACACCCTTGGCTGGCGCCCTCCAGGGCAGCCCCTTGTGGACTCCTACTGTCCCATCCTCTAGCATTCCTTGATGAGCTGACCCTGTTGCTTCTCCCTCTCCATCACAGCTCACCCAGTTCATTCATCCAGTCCTTAGCTGCCATCCTGCTTGCCATCACCCAAGGGCACATCAGTTCTTCTCATTGTGAGGGGCTCCATCACCTCCTCTCTGGGATCTTACCCAGCTCCCACTGGCCCTCTCCTCACCTCCCTCCTAAGACCTTCTTTGTCCTGCAAAGGGTCTGACCCACTCCCTAAAAGTCAACTGGATCATCAATTAGCTGGGTGATGTTGGGCCAGTCATATCCCCAGTCGGGGTTCCCATTAGTTAAATGGATGGATTTCACTTGGTGGCCCTAGCAGCTTTGACATGGGTCGCTGCAGCCAACACCCTTTCTTCTCTCCCTTCCCTTTCTCAAGGCTGCCCCGTGCTTTACTGAGCCTTCCTTCCGCCTAGGGGCCAGAGCACTCCTCCTTCCCAAACAACTTCTGGAATTCCAGCTCCTCAGAGGCTTCCTGAAACAAGTAACCCAAGAGGGCTGTTTTTAGCCTCTTGACTCTGGCCCAGCGCTCAAATATCTCTCAACGCTGGAACCACAAACCCCCAGAGAAACACACAGTGTCGGGGTTAATGAGCACCTACCTGCTGCTGCCGGCCTGCCTGTGGTTCTCCATCCTTGGAAACTGGACACGGATGAATCCATTCCTTCATCACTCCACCTGAGTCACTCTGGTCAATTTTGGAACAAGTGACATTACATTTTCCCTCTATCAGAATTGGAAGGTTCTTTTAAAACAAAGGTTCATGTTACCTCCAACACCTATGCCCATTCTACATACAAAGAAAACAAGACCCCCAAACCACTGGATAGAAGGTTACAACCAAGAACGTGAAGGACAGTCAATGACAGGCCTTTGTCTTGGGGATTTTGATGGAGGAGGTATTTGACTGAACGCATTCCTTCCTCTCGTAGGATAGGTTGGCAAAGGACCACTGGGGAACTTGTCTCTCGTGATTAATCCTATTATCAGTGACAAGGCCTATAGGTTTCCTGCCTTTATTGGCACAATAGTTCAATTGCTCAAAAACATGGTGCTGATGACAGCACTATGGTTCCACCACTTTCAGACTGACTTGCCTGAGATAAGGGCCATGGCTATACTGCTGGAAGAAAAATAGGAGGACCAAACCTGTCATCCAAATATTTCAGTCTAATATCAAGTACCCCCATGGTCATATACACGCACATGTATGCAGGCGTGCGTGCGTGCGCGCGCACACACACACACTATCCTGTCCCTTTGATTAAACAAATTTTATACCCATGATGCATTTTTTTTTTTTTTTTTTTTTGCCGTACGCGGGCCTCCCACTGTTGTGGCCTCTCCCATTGCGGAGCACAGGCTCCGGACGCGCAGGCTCGGCGGCCATGGCTCACGGGCCCAGCCACTCGGCGGCATGTGGGATCTTCCCGGACCAGGGCACGAACCCGTGTCCCCTGCATCGGCAGGTGGACTCTCAACCACTGCGCCCCCAGGGAAGCCCCCATGATGAGTTTTTAATGAAGGGAAACAGTATCCCAAGGCTAGTGTTTGGGGACAGACCCTCCCCCTTCTTGCCTGGTTGGCAAGGTGCTGAGTCAAGTCAAGGATTTGGAGTCAGAAGAAATGGGACCAGGATTCTGGCCTTAACCTTGACTCACTGTTCAACCTGTTCAAGTCCTCTGTTTCCTGATCCATAAAATGGAAACGTCACACAGTTGTTCACAGTAGCACTGTGTGCATTAGAAGGTAAAGGCTGTGAAAGCTCTTTGCAAGCTGTGAAGTACTGCTCAAATAGAAGTTATTAATACCAGGCTTTTACTCCAAGGATCTTCTGGGAAACTCACATGGGTGAGCCTGTTCACATGTATGCACACACTGCTGCCGGCTCACCTTTCTCAGATGTAACTATGCCCTCATGCCTGTCCACACTGAAAGCCACAACAGCTACCCCACACCCGCTGCCCAAGCTCCTCCACCAACATCTGTAACCTTCCAAGGACTGACCCCACTGACCAGCCTAACCAGCCATACCGACACTGTCATGGTTACCCAACGAGCTTTCCTTCTGCCTACCTTCCCCCACCTAGAATGCTCTGCCCCACCTCTCCAGCCTCCATAGCCTCTGCACATCAGAAGCCTACCCATCCTTCAAGGCACAATTTTAATGCCACCACCTCCAGGAAGTCTCCCCTGGTTGTTACCCCACCCACCCTCAACAGAAGTGGTTTCCTCTCCTCTGAACTCACTTTATCATCCTTCTCTTATAGGGTCTATTTTCTATTAAAGTGAATTGTGGGTTCTCTCTCCCTTTACCAAAGTTGGAATTCCTCAAGACCAAGTTCTCTGTCCATCCCCCCCACCCCGCCCCAGCACCTTGTACAATTCCCAGCAGCAGCAAGGGCATGTTGTTGAAGGAGCAAATGAATGAACGCACTTCTCCTTCCAAACACAAATACCAACAGCAAAACGGACCTCTCTCCCTGAGCGTGGGGTTTGTAAAGAATGCTGCATCTGGAACACAGACAGAAGATCTCAGGGACATCAGCAAGTGGGGATCACAAGAAAGCGGATAACACAGAGCTGGAAAGTCAGTTGGTAACATGAAATATCACATAACACATGGGTTGACAGTCAATCACCAAGTAACCACAAAATCCAGGGCGTATTTTTAAAAGGTAGCCAGAGTTACAGGGCATGTTTAATAAAAATTATAGTAATCATGAACAGATTTAATTTTTTATTGTTTTACAGCTATTCTTCCAGGATATTCGAGCAAATATCCAACCTCAAAGGGAGGACCTGGGAGTGGCAGCCTAGAGGTGGCACCATCCTGGCCAACCAGGCAAGAAGGGAGAGCGTCTGTCCCCAAACACTAGCGTTGGGATATCATTTCTCTTCATTAGTCTGGGAACGGAAGTTCTAGGCCAAGCTATGCAACTAACTGGGTATGTAGACATGTCAGAAGGATGTCATTTTGGTCCCCTTCTGTCTATCCTCCTGTAAATCACAGTTAGAGCAGGTGCTCTTACATGACCCTCAGGTAAGGAAGGTGCGCGGGTTTCCCAACTTTCCCCAATGCCTTCAGCCATTTCCCACTGACTCCTGACCAAAGGCCCTCCGGGTGTACTCGAACACTGGTCAACTTCACAGTAGCACATCGTTGGCCGAAGCAAGGTTTCCTGATGACAAGTGTGGAATGGGAGTCCCGAGAAGCAGAGAGGGCTGCCGTCAACTCATGACCCAGGGTCCACCTTCAGTTTTGGGTGTCCCTGCCCCTGGATGTCATAGGTGGCTAAGTCCAGGTCAGGGGGCCCGGGCTGGGGTTCTTTGCTCTCCTGTCTTGTCTTTTGGAGGCTCAGCTTCCCACAGAGGAACATAACACCTCTGAGCCAGGGTCTGGTGGTTGTGTATTCCCTGAGCTGGTCACCAACACCCCCGGGCCATTGCCCAGAGCCCAGCAGTAAGCAGCCAACTGCAGGGGGTGGAAGAAAAACAGGAATGTCCCCTCACCCCTCCGTCACCCACGCCCAGCACAAACAGTGCTCACCCCTCAGAAGCTAGTAATTAGATGTTCCCAGAGCGGCCTGTAAATTGCTAACTTCTCTCTTTGGGAGGTAGGAAGGAAAGAGATTGCTACTGAATATTTCTCTTATTTTTCTGTCTGTGGGTGAGTGTGTGTCGAGAGATAGCATGTATGTGTGTGTGTGTGTATGTGTGTGTGTAAATCCCCCTCCACCCCGTGACTTACACAACTGGGTATTTACACACCAGATGATCCCTGCAGGAAAAGGCAAGTCCCCAGCTGCTGTGGAATTTTAAGAGATCTCCCTGGAATGCCCTTCTGGGATGTCTGGTTCTAATTGCCTCTGTAAGCCGGTGCTGGCGAGCTAGCAGAAGCAATGAGAGGTGAAATTAAACAGATTCCAGTTCACATCAGACCCCCAGCCCTGCCAGAGTTCCCCAAGGGCTGGAAAAGAAAACAAACGCAGCCACGGTGGTGGGTGTGGTGGAAAGAACTCTAGACTGGAAATTGGAAGCCCAGATTCTTGTCCCTGCACTGCCACTAACGCCCTGCCCTGTGTGGCTTTGGACCCATCGCTTCCCTTCTCGGGCCGCCAATTTCCTCATTTGCTCAGTACGTGGTGAGGACTGCTGGCGGGTCTCCAAGGCCCCCGTCCCAGCCCCAGATTCAGGGACAGAAATATCAAACTCTCATTGCAGGGTTTGTGGGTGGGGAGGGGGGGGATTTTCTTCCGAACTTTAAAACCAGATGCTCTGCATTTTTAGGTCTTTAAGAAGAACAGGGGAAAGGGAGAGGATTTCGTTCCCATCCACTGTAACCTAGTCCCGGCCCCAGCCCCATTTTTCCTCTCTCCTTGGCGGGGGATAGGGATGGTTGGACACCCAGCCAGAGAGGAGACAGGGATCCCACAGGTCCTTAGCGCCCCCTATAGGCCAAAATGGCGGTCATGCTGAAACTGGAGTTATCCAGGCAGCCACCTGCACCCCTGCATCCAAGGTTTCTTCTACTGCAAATCCTAGGGTTTTAGAAGCAGACAGTTCAAACAGGCCCCTAAGTTGTGGGGAATTTCTGTTTGTAGCCTGGTGCTTTAAGGCTCAGAGTAAAGCTGTTGGACTTAGAGCCACAACAGGCCGGGGTGGAACACTCCGTAGGGCTCCTATGGTACACGTACAGTGCAGCTGGGGTCACCGGTACCAAATGCCAAAGGCTCTGGTTCACACTCTGCTCTTACCCACCCACCCCCTGCCGGTGCCCTCACCCCCTAACCCCACAGAGGTTGCTTGCACATCTCCAGCAACTAGGCGCTCACTACTTTCTGAGTCAGCCTGTATCCGGTAGGGATTTTGTATGGTTAGTAACAGAGCTCAGATCACAAATTTGACTTTGTCAAATTGGGGGTTTATTTGCTCATCAAAAAGGCATTGGCAGATAGCTGCCGTCCACAGAATCATCAGGAACTAGAGCTCCTTCTAGATTTTTCTGTAGCCATTCCTAGAGCATGACTCCCTCATGGGCCTCGTGGACCATGATGACCACTTAAGTTCTAGCCATCACCTCTGCACCCAGAGAGAAAGAAGTGGAAGGGCAAGGGTCCCCGGGGTCCCTTCCCTCGAGGTCAGCCCCCTTGAAGACCCACCTAATGGCTTGCGCTTGCATCTCATGGGCCACTCCATCTGCAGAGATGGCTGGGAATGTAGTCTCATGGACACTTTGCATAAAACTGGGGTCTGTTACCAAAGGAGAAGGGACAATGGACATTGGGTAGACAAGGGCTAGACGACTGTACAGCCCGTGCGCATCGAGAGAAGCCATGAACGGCTGCGCGGCTTTGCTGTTGTCTTGCGCACACTGGTTTCCCTCTGCCTACAGAAAGGACAGGAGTCCTGCGAGTGCTCACCTGATGCAAGAAAATGCTCCGCCTCCCCACACAGGACCAGACTCCTGCCAAGCTGGTGAAGAGACGGTATCTGCCCGATCACTCTCTCCCGAAGATGATGCCAGGCAGCTTCCTCTGAGCCAGGCCTCTCTGGTACTTCCCCTAGGGAGAACTATGCCAGCTCACCCAGGAGGACCTGAGCCCAACTTCAGACACACCCCCGAGGTGCATGCTGCCAGGTCTACTGCTTCCCAGCAGGCGATAGTGGAGATTTGTCCCTGTCCTCTACCCCGACCGGGGGGGTGGGGGGAGGAGGGGAGATGCCCAGCCCGCGTTTGGATGTGCCCTCTATTCCAGGGAGAAAGTTCACTGAGCTCTCCCCAGATTTTTTCTGCTGAGCGCCAAAGCCACGCATCAACTCAAAAAGCAAACCCTTACATGTTTAAAGTCGGTACTGAAAATGGTAGACAAAGAATGTATAGCCAACAGAGACTGACTTGGCCCTACAGCTAACTTCTTAATTAGCTGCCTTCTAGTTTTCTGGTGTCAGATGCTCCTGGTCCTTTAGGCTTGGAGAGGAGGCTCAGCCTGCAGTTGATCTCCAAGCTCTGCATCATGTGGTGGATGTGATTTCCTCCCCCTCAGGAGACCCACAGGCCTTTCCCTCCTCCTTGGACCACTGCAAGGTTGCTTTCCAGGGAAGGAAACTGAGGCACGGAAAGGTGGTCACTTACACGGGACCAAGATGTATAGGTAGGTGAAGGAAGGAGAAAATGGAGGAGTAAGCTTCTTTGGGGAACGACTTTCCAAATCTCCTAGGGGGGGTCCAGCTCTTCACTATGGTCTCAATCGGTATCTCTTTTTTATTTCAACAGCCATCTACGTAATTCAATAACTGCACCGTTTGTGACAATCAACTGCATTCTCTTCATAGAGCATCATCTGAAGCAGGCTTCAGTTGTCCCCACTCTTGTTAGACATGCCCTAAAAATGCCTCTTCCCTCTTCCTGTCACCTTCATCCATTCGGTTCTCTCATGAAGAGAGAGGGGCCTTTAACCATACAATTAAAGTAGGATTTGCCTTTAAGATGGCATTTCCAGGAATGAACCATGTTTAAAGGCCAGGACCACCTCTCTGGGAAGGCGAGGGAGAGAAATAATCAGCTTCAATTTGTGAAGAACCATTTATCATGAATGCTCTAAAACTATGTCTGTTTTAGATCTTTTCTCAAGTCTAACAAAGTTATTGCACATATATCATGGAAAGCTTCCTAGATGACTGGGCTCTGCATACAGCCCCCCAGAGGCCAGCTTTTCCATTTCTTAGAATATACTTAAGGAAAGACAGAGTGTCATTTTTAGCACTTTGCTAGTTGGTATTTTTTTTAATATATTTTTTGTGCTGTTTAATGCTAGGTACTTAATACTTTGGAGCACTTAAAATCCTAACAGTAGGTTGAATTATCACTGCTTTACAACCAGGGAAGCTAGAAGAAAGGTTAAAAGAAATGGTTAGGTGCATGCTCTGTCTTCAGCTCAAGGTAGAAGCAGGAAGTAGAGTCCCATGACTGCATCATACTGACAGCCTGACTCCATCCTTGCCTGTCTGTATACATTGAAATTATTACTGAGAAAACTCAACCAAATCTCTCATTTCTCCGGAGCTCAACTGTAATGCCTCCAAAACACAAAATCAGAGTAGCTGAAATGGAGCAGCAACTTGGTTTGAATAAATCATTTCAATCCCTAGATGATTTTTCTTATAAGTAGGGGTCACATCCCCCAAAGATCAGTGCAAAGTCTCTTGAATTCCTGGAAAATGTCATAGGAAATGTAAACAAGAATGTATTTGTAGTAGTAATCTCTCAACATCTACATGGCGATTATTTGTTTAATAAGCACTGACTGAAGGTTTCATGTGCATCGCGTTTTGGGCACAGAGGACATGGGTTCCAGGATTGACTGCTGGTGTCATGGAGCAGAAAAGGGTGAATTAAACCCCAGTCCATAAACTGGAAGATATAAACGTTCAGGAAAAAGACAAGGTGTGGAAGAGAGGATATAGTATCTTGACATTTGCATTTTTTAAAAAAGGAAAAACGAATATAGATTTACATAAAAATGAATATGGAAAATTTATATATTTACTTGTATTATAAGCATAATGGATATACCGGGTAACATCAGTTACTAGAAGAGGGGTAACAGGTGGTGGGAATAAGGGATAAGAGGGAGAGTTTCCACTTTCTACCTTTTGTACATTTTGAATTTTAAACCGTGAGAATGTATTACCTATTTACCAAAAAATAAATCACATTTAATTAAAAACCTAATGCTATCTATATTCCAAGTGGCAGGGTCAGTGGCTCAGAGGCCTGGGAGGAGGGGAGCAGGCACTGTCTCAGCCAGCCTGGCTGATGGTCGTAATGCCCGTGGACCTCACACTGGGCACCACCTGCTACTCAGCGCCCTCCCGTGGGCCCAGGCCAGTGTGTGTCCAGGAGTCAAGGCTCATGTTATTTCTTCAAGCAAAAAAAGAAGGGCATCAGTTGCCAACTGGCTTGTAATGCTTTTCAAGCAAAGTGACAAGACTCCTTATGTCCTTGTCTGGGAACCTGGCTGTAGAGGGATGCAGACCAAGCAGAGGGCATCCCAGAAGCCGGCCAGGATGGACTGGGATGCATGCACCAGGAGGGAGCATTGGAGACATCATCATGTAGCCTGGGAACAAGAGGGTTTGTGGAGACAGTGCCCCGTCTCCAGCTGTGTGAAAAGAAGCCGGAAGACAGGCAAGATGAAAGCCCGTGCAAAATGTGTGTCCTGGGCAGGCTACACACCTCTCGGAGCTGCCTTCCTCGTCCACATCCACAAGGGGACAATAACACCTATAGCAGCAATACCCTCAGGGTTTTCTTTTTCTTTTTCTTTTTTTTTAAATTTATTTATTTAATTTATTTATTTTTGGCTGCGTTGGGTCTTCATTGCTGTGCGCAAGCTTTTTCTCAAGCTGCGGCGAGCGGAGGCTACTCTTCGTTGTGGTGCATGGGCTTCTCATTGCAGCAGCTTCTCATTGTGGAGCAGGGGCTCTAGGCACGCGGGCTTCAGAAGTTGTGGCACACGGGCTCAGTATTTGTGACTCGCGGGCTCTAGAGCGCAGGCTCAGTAGTTGTGGTGCAGAAGCTTAGTTGCTCTGCGGCATGTGGGATCTTCCCAGACAAGGGCTCCAACCCGTGTCTCCTGCACTGGCAGGCGGATTCTTAACCACTGTGCCACCAGGGAAGCCCTCCAACCCCCACCCCCACCCCAGGGTTTTCTTGATCAGGACATAATGTATGCAGGATGTCTGGCACTTAGTAGGGACTCTGCAGAGGCTCCTGCACCCCGTCTCTACTGCATACATTTCCTATCCAAGCAAGTAGATCTGTCCTGGGTGGCTCCAGTGGGTGAAAGCTGCAAGAAAATGGACTCGGGCTTCTATCAGGAAAGACTTTCCTACAGACAGAACTGTTCAAGGAGAGAGCAAATCTCTCTCGAGGGGCAGCATTGCCACATGGTACTTCCTAGGAAGAAACCAGAGGCCCCACCTTTGCTGTCTGTAAGCTTCCAAAAGGAGGCAGGGTCAGAGCCCCTAGGCCCTTCCTCTCCAGCTCCTCTCTGTTCCTGACCCTCCTCCAGCCAGCCTGCTCCCAGAAAGGTTCAATTAAGAAGGCATTTCCAGACCTCTCTGCGGCTGGCACCACAACAATTTTTGCATTCCCTCCTCTGCTGCTCCAGGAGGTGTGTGTGTGTGTGTCTGTGTGTGTGTGTCTCTCACCTGACTCAGGAGTCCTGTGACCCTGCCTAAGAGGGATTTTCTCCTTTGACCTCACTGGTAGAATTTTCTCCAGGCTCTAGAAAGAATTTTCTTTGCTGTGCCCTGACTCTCCAGGACTTCTGAGCAGGCACCGTTCTGAGCTCATGGGGATTCTGGGATAAGTGGGGTCTGGCCCCTGGCCTGGGATAACCACAGTCAAATGGGGGTGACACTTATGCAAGTACCTCTCACCCTGGGAGAGCTGTGATCCACGCGCAGGCATGGAGCGCCAGAGACCCAAGGAGGCAGCGGGTGATTAATTCTGACAGCAGGTGCACAGGTCAGCAACAGCTTCACACAATAGGTGAGGCTGAAACCCGGGGTTCAGGAATGAGTCAGAGATCGGGAGTGGGAGAAATGCCCATGATTTCGAGGCTCCTGTTGGCTTCATTTTTGGTCTGCGAATCATTTTCTCTTGGGTTTTCACACCAGTGAAAGCATTTCCCTTGCAGGGTGTGACCTGCCCTGGCTTCAGATACCCTTTTGGGCGGGGCCTTGCAGGAAGGACCTGTCTGGCTGCCAGAGCTGGACCAGATCCGCCCCCCAACTCTGGGAGCCGCTGCCCCCCTCCCCTTTTCCTCTCTCCCCTCCAGTGCCCCTGGGGAAACTTATCCAAGTTCCAAAGAGTAAATTTAAGTCCTTGGCAGCCCTCCCGCAGATGACTCCCAAATTATCCCATTCCAAGGCTTGGGGTGTGGGAGGCCAGGAGTTCAGTCCCGAGGATGTGGCCCGGTGGTCTGAGAGCTCCGGGCGCCATCTGCTGGCGGAAACCAGTAGGCAGCCTGGAGTGGGAGGCTGGGAAGGGCAGGACTTTACCAGTGACAGGGACAAGCCTGGTCTCGCATCCCTGACAGTGAAGGCAATTCACTGTCTCACCGACACGAGACAGAAAAAGGGGGAGAAAAGGCGCGTGCGTGCGTGCGCGCGTGCGTGCTGAGTTCGTGCGTGTGGGGATTCCTCCACGGTCTCTGCCTGCAGCCGGGCTGGGGGTAATTTGGAAGGTGTGTTGGGATGGTGTGCATGCTTCTGTTATTGTTCCCTGGGGTAAGTCTTCGAGTCTGTCTCCAGAGTAAAAAGACAGTAAATAAGAAGGTAATCAGGCCCAGATGTATCCCTTCAAGGGAAGTTTCCAGATGTCCTCTTATGAATCCTCAGCCCAAACGTGGGTGATGTGTGAGACTCTGTTGATTGCATTTTCATTTGGAGAGAGTGAGACAGTGCGATCAAGGCCCAGAGCAAGAACACCGGTCTTTACTACAAACATCAAATGACCCTGTGATAAAGACCCTACAGGTCGTTTAGCTCATCCTCACCGTTTTGCAGAGTAAGAACCATGAATTCAACGGCAGAAGCACATGAGACATCCCATTAGACTACCTTTAAAGTCCTTCTCAACCATCAGTTCTGGACAAATCCCCACCCCATCCCAGCCCGGTAGGTGTGCCCGGAGGATCCCGGGCAGCTGCTCCCTGCCTTGCCCACCTCTGCCTCACCTCTTCTCTATATTCCTGAAGGAATTTCCTGGCCCCTATATCTTGAGAGAATTATTATTTCCTGCGGCATCTCTTCGCTGGAAAATGTGGCTTTCTAGTTTCAGGCTCAGAACCAGATTGGGGTCACAGCTCTCAGGTGGGAGCAGAATTTCTCCTGGATGGTGGTGGGAAGGACACCAACCTTCCATCGCCCCCTGAGGGGCTACTGAGAACACTCCTTACTTTTCCTGGCTCCCAAATAATGCTGCGGAAACAACCAGATCAGAAGGTTCTCTCTGCAGGTTGTAAGAACCGCCAAAAGACCCAGGAGAACTGAAGGGCTTGGTTCCTATGCTCACATCACCTGGAATAAGGGGGAGGGGGGCGGGTGGGAATGGTATCTTCCTGTATTCTCTCCAAAACCACTGCCTCTGACTTAAGTTTCTTCCCCTCCACCGTGAGCAAAATCTTCCTAAAACACAACTCAGCTCAAAATCCTGCAGGCGGGGCTTCCCTGGTGGCGCAGTGGTTGAGAATCTGCCTGCCAATGCAGGGGACACGGGTTCGAGCCCTGGTCTGGGAAGATCCCACATGCCACGGAGCAACTAAGCCCATGAGCCACAACTACTGAGCCTGCGCGTCTGGAGCCTGTGCTCCACAACGGGAGAGGCCGCGACAGTGAGAGGCCCGCGCACCGCGATGAAGAGTGGCCCCCACTCGCCACAACTGGAGAAAGCCGTTGCACAGAAACGAAGACCCAACACAGCCAAAAATAAAATATAAAATAAATAAATAAATTTATTTTTTAAAAAATCCTGCAGGCAATGCCTCCTTTCTGCCTATAGGGTAAGTCCAAACTTATTTTAACTTCAAACTTAACTTCAGGGTCTTCAAGCCCCTGAAGACATGACCCCCCACCTCCTACCAACACGCGGCTCCCTTGCCGTGTTTCCACACATGCGACGAGTTCCAGCCACGTCGGTCCCTTCCCTGTTTCCGGTCCCTCTCCCACAGTGCTGTCCTGCAATTACTGTCACCCCCTGCTTCCTTCAACTTCATGCCCTTTCCTCTACCTCCAAATGTTGAAATCTATTCTGTTTTTCGAAAGCCTATTAAAGGTCACTTTCTCCCGGAAGCCTTCGGGGATCTCCTCCCTCCAAAGTAAACAGAATGTCTTTTGGGTCTCCCAGAATGTATTGGGTCTGTACGCCTTCAGGTTCTTGTAGGCTCCTTTATTCTGCAGCCCCTCACCCACATGATTACTCCCTCTCTTAGATTCTGAACTTCTTGAGGGCGGGGGAAGAACCTTGTTCTTTTGCATCCCCCTCCTCCCTTTCTCCCTCCACCCAATGACCCAGCACTGTTCCCAGAAGTGAGGATGTTCTCGGGGGAACTTGTAAATGGTATTCAGATGATCCAATATTTTGACTTTTCCAACCTCTCCTTCCCTCCCAAAAGGACACATTAACCCCAAAGAGCAACTTACTTCAGAGAAAAACTTCTCACCACCATCATCCTTCTCAGAGGAGAACATGGCCCAAAGCCCCAGTGTGCTGGCAGTCGCTGTGCTGTGAATGCCCCAGCTCCTGGCATGCCTGGTCCAGACTCAGGATCTGCAGGGAGCCTCATTCCAGAGCCAAGGACCTCCACTGAGAAGGAAGTAACCTGAGCTCTCAGAATTCATAGCTGGAGAACTCCAGAAGGAAGTCTCAACCTGCTGCATCCTCCATAGGTGCCTGGAGAGAAAAGGTGTTTTTACAACATTGGTCTAGAGATGGGCGTTGGGAGACAGGTACTAGCCCTGTCTTTGATGTAACCAGCTCTCAAACCTGAGGCGAGTTCCCTCACTGTCTGTATAACAGACAGGCTGGCCTGGATCATCTTTAATGCCTTTGCAAGACTGACACTCGGGAATCATAAGGACACAAACTAGGCAAGTGGCTCTGCATTCAAAAACCTTCACACATTTTGTCTCTACAGTTTTAAAATGAAGTTGCATAGGGACATCCCTGGCAGTCCAGTGGTTCAGACTCCGCACTTCCACTGCAGGGGACTCGGGTTCGATCCCTGGTCAGGGAACTAAGATCCAGCATGCCACTCAATGGGGCCCCCCCAAAAAAAAGATGCCAGAGTTGTGTTGATATCATACAGTTTCGGTCATCCAAAGTTTTCATGAAGAACCTTCAGCCAATAAATCATTTATTTCCTGATCTTCTGAGATGTTTGATAGTTGCCATTGTATATATGTGAAAGCTGAGATGGGAAAAAAATACGTATATTCAGAGCCAAGATTTTATTTCCCTTAAATAATTTCTGTAGTCTCATAAATACCCTTTTCTTCATGCATTTGTCTAATTTTCTTCTTGGGTTATGTTCCCTAAAATAGAACTGGTGGGCCAAAGAATATGGACTTTCTGAAGAGTTCTGATATTTCAAAACTCTTCTTCCGAACTGAACCCCTTACAAGGGCTATAACACCCAGCCTGCCTCTGGCATTCCCAACTTGATGAATGATGGGATGTCAAAACCGGAAGGGACCTTAGGGCTGAAGATTTACAGATCGTTTAACAGATGGGAAAGCAGAGGTCCACAAAGGGCAAGTGCCTTTCTGCAAGTTCTTACAACCTGGACCTGGAAATCCATCAGCTTGGCCCAGGCTTCTCAGGGTTTCAGACATATATGCAGCAAGCCCGGACATTTACTGAGCTGGCACGTATGCCAGAGGAATGTCTAGTCTAAATGCCTGTATTAAATATAAACGTCACCAACTGTCCATCATCTCAACAAACAGAAATCCTCTCCCAGGGCTAAGATTTGGTTTTCCCTTGGAGGGGTGGTACTGAGATGTGAGAAATAGCTGCACGGGCTGTAAAATTGGTTTCTGGGGGGGGACACTGTTGTGAAGCGGCTTGTAGACTTGAGGGTTTAAATGGTCTCATTAAAATGAAGGACCAAGCCCATGTCTGAAGCCCCTGGGTGGGTGGGGTGAGCCCCCAACTTGGCTATGACGTCTCAGGCATCTGAGCCCAGAGAAGCCATGCATGTCCCAGGAAAATTCCCTCACGGCTCTGGAGAAAGCCTTCCGTGGGGAGCAGGGGGCTGGGGCAGCCCCGCTTAGGCTAACAAGGCACTAAATTAGTGCATTACACACCTCATTTAGCACAACTGTGCAAAATCTAAAAGTACTACTAAATTTTCCTTCTGGGGTCAAGAATCATAAAAGGATAGATGATCAGCCATTAATTAGCAGAGAAATTAAAGCTTGACGGCTCCTGTTCTATCCCTGCCTTCTTTCAAATGGCACCATTTGTTCAAAACGCTTTGGCAAAGCAGTCTTTCTTAGGAAACCAAAAAAGCAGCATCAGCCAGGAGAGCAGCTTTCTGTCTTCTGTGACTCTCAGGGTGACCGGCCTTGCTTAGAGCTGACTATTCTAGAAGATGAGTCCTGGGCATTTCGTCAAGGGAGAAGGAACTGGCCATCTTCATTTCCTTATTTTTTCTATTAGCTTTAGTATGACATCTAGGTCTTATACTGGGAGCAACTTTTACAAAAGGGCATTCTTCTTTGTTATTTGCACTAAAAAGTCAACCACTCTGAAGGGTCCCAGTGAATTTTGCCAGATTCTGCAAAACAGACACTTCTGGGATGAAGGGAAGTCAACCTTTGGTTTGCGTTTGCCAGTGACGTTTGAGGACAGATCTCTTAATAATTCATCGCTCCTTATTTCCCCTTCCTTTTTTAGGACGCGTATTTATGTATTACAGAAAGTTGGGTGTGGGGCTTTATGTAATTCTCAGATGAAAGTCTTAAACCTTCTGGAGATCTCTCTGCCCATTACTGCTACCCTAGCTTTGGTGCCCTTGTGTGCCCGCTGCGTACAAAGTGGGATATTTGATTATATAACAAGAGGTGCCCTGAGCAACAGTATAAAGGTAACTTTTTCAGACCAATAAGTTTCCCCTCTTCTCCTCCCCAGGCCTTGGCTTTGCTAGAGGGCAGGTGAGCATCCCCAGAGAGTGAGGGAGGGCTGACCCTGAGGCTTCCCGTCATCACTAGATCCTCCCAGGCGTCTGCAAATAAGTTTAAACAAAAGCCGAGAGGAAGGTTCAGCTCGCTTAAATCCTCGTGTGTTTTGGTCATGGCTCTGGAGGTATAAATACACCCAGATGTTTTAAACTTTTCCCCTGTTGCATATAATCACCAGAATCACTGGGGCTCTGTTCCTCTCTCCCCGCCTTGCAGGGACATGCAGTCTAATTAAAAGGGTTCTCTTTTGTTTCCCTAATAGCTCTCAGCCCTGGGGAGCCCAGAGCATTTGGTCAACTAGGCAGACCCTAATGTTTAAGACCCCACACATGGGCATGCCTGCACCAGACATTCAAATGCAGCCTAGCCTCCTTAGGGAATTGAGGGGCTGGAGGGGCGATGCAGCAGGACCAGGCTCCTGGGGAAGCATCTCCTGTGATGACTCTGAAGATGGGCTCAGGATGGAGCCTGCCTGGGAGGTCTGTTTTCTAATAGCGGTTATAGGAGCTGTTGCTGGCCCTTCACTCACTGGGAAGGATCCTTTCCTCCTCCCTGGGGCCTTGGCTAGAGCATCCGTCTCTGGCCCCTCACTCACTGGGAAGGATCCTTTCCTCCTCCCTGGGGCCTTGGCTAGAGCATCCCTCTCTGGCCCCTTCTCTCCAACCTCCAGCCGCGGCCCATTCTGGTCCTAAGCTCTAATAGGTCTCTCCTCCAGCCTCTTCTGCTCGCTGGAATCACTGCCATCCCAAAGCTTCCCCCAGGCCACTGCACCAGTGATCTTCTCAAGACACAGACTGAGTCACTCCCAGGCTTGAAATCATTTCCTGGTTCTCCGTTGCTTCCAGAATAAGGTGCAAAGCAGCAATCTTCCGGCCCTAGCCTCATCTTTCCCCAGTTCCGCCTCTAGCTGGATTTCTTACTCTTCCTGTTCACTGCCTGCCTCTCTTCCTGACGCGACTTCTACTCTCAACGTGCTTCCCACAGCTGGGCCTGGAAAAATCCAGCTCGCCCTTCAAAACCAAATCACGTGTCCCCTCCGAGGTGCAGCCTCCCTGAGGCTCTGCAGGCAGGTCGTCTGTCACCCCCATTGTCTATGTCACATTCTATTGAAAATGATCTCTGTGTGTATTTCCTTTCCAGACCATGAGCTCCATGAAAGGAGGGGTATGTCTGTTTCATCTCTGTGCCCCCTCTCCTGGGCACATTTCATGTACAATATGTACATTACCTCTGTAAGTATTGTATATGAAAGTGGGAAAATCATATATGACTATTTCACAGCAATTTCCTGGGTCACTGAAGGCGATCTTTAACCTTGGTCCCTCATCCTACTTTCCAGATCACTGCTAGTTAGATGTTACCTTCTAGTGTCCAGACAGCTGTCCATGAGGGTCCCAACCCTGCAGCAGGGAGCCCAGCAGGGCATGAGACACCACAAGCCAAGGCCACTGGAGCATACAGCCCCTCTACCAACACTCCTTGTCAGGGGACACCTGCAGGACTGGCTGAAACTAAAAGGGTCAAGGAGCACCTTAGCTTAGAATGGACATGGATAAAAACACAATGCCTGGACCCCATCTCAGACCAATTAATCACCGTCTCTGGGTTGGGGTACAGGCCTGAGTGTTTCTAAGCTCCCAAAGTACATCCCAAGTTAAAAATCACAACTTTAGTCCAAAATAGTGGAAACCTTGCAACCCACTTTTGAACTCTCAAGAACATAACGAAAGCAGTCTTTCTGGGAGAGTTCTGTAAAATATTGCTACTCCCCAGCTATTTGAAGGAGTCAAATGGAGCTGGTACAAGTGACTTCTCATTATCCCAAACCAGCTGACTCCTTGGTCATAAAAAGGCAGGCAGAGGGATTAAGAAAAAACGCTTCCAGACTGGGACTATTCAAAACCACACGGGACCTGCGCTCAAAGGACTTGGGATAGCTTTTCTGATTGTTGTTTTTCTCATCTGCAAAGTTGCAAAATGGATTTAGCAATAATTCCTACCACATAGAATATGGTGAAGGTTGGATATGAGATGTGAAAACATTCTGTAAACTATAAAGGGCAGATGTTAATTGCTGTTATTTTGGTGCTATAACTATACATTTCTGAGTTTATGGGAAACAGGGCACACGTCTTCTTCATTTCGGCACCCTTTGCACCAGACTCCTGTGCCTGGCTCAAGTCCTACCCAGGGTGTATACTGAGTATGTGAATGAATGAGTGAATGAGGTTAAGAGCCCGTGAGAAAATGAGTGAGGAAATGAACAAATGGATGTTTGAACACTGGAGTTCTGTGTCCCCAAATCCATACACCAGAGCTCTGCAAGGCCATGCGACAAAGCTTTTCCCTCCCCTGCTTTCCAGCCTTCAGCTGACATGACCCACACACATGGAGCAACTTAACAGACAAACAAACATCTGGGGGCCAGAAGCACCGTCACACAACCCGCCCTGGACCTATTCCCGAAGTTCAAGAAATGTGTGTAGCTTTGCAGTTTCCACTTGTGTCTCATGCCCTTCCCTTCTTTGATGCTGCTAACATCAGGCAGGGGCTGGCCATGGCCAAATGGCCAAGGACAGAGGTCAGGGCAAGGAGCATGAGGAAATGGGCTTCACCCAGGCTATGCTAGTGCCTGAAGGGAGAAAGCTGACCTTGCTAAAGCATCTCTGGCCCACGGGCAGAGGCCACCAAACACAGAGGCTAGAAGCAAGGCTGCGGAGGTCCTGGAAAAAGAGCACTGGACTTGGAATCAAAAGACCCAGATTCAGTTCCAAGGGCCACCATTCATCTTCCACGTGGCCTTGGGCAAGTCACTTAACCTTTTTGTAAAAAGGGGCCAATCACTCCTGTGTCACAGGGTTGTGAAGAGTAAATGGAAAAAATATTTCCGGAAACTCTTAACTTGCATCAAGCTAGCTTTAAACATTCATTCATTCATTTTTCAACAAAATTCATTTATGGTGATTTTCTAAGGACACAAGCCTCTCAATAAATCCTTCCTCCCTTCTTCCCTCCCTTTCTTTTTCTCAGAGCGGGAAGAAGACTTGGGTGTTATTTGATTTAAACATAAAGGCATGAACCGATGAAACGACCATTGTTTTTCCTAGGAGAGCTTCTCACCCCCGCGCCCGAGAGGGAAAAGACAGAGCAGAGAGCTGTGCAAATACACACTTATCACCATAAACAGAAAAGCACACACATCTTCAAGATGATTTCTCTCAACAGGCTGGAAAAAGACAAATCAAATTAAACCCTTGATTGGAGAAGCCCGCACTTAGCCAGAGGAGTTTCCATGGTGCCAGATGTGTCCGACAGGGCCAGATGTGTCCGGTGGGACCAGGAGGTCTGGGACAATTCTGAGGGCGCTCCTCCGTGTTCCACGTTATCTCTCATTTCCTTTGGGAGCCCAGGAGACACAGCCTTCCCAAAGCAGCCTCTGAGGTGGCCTGTGAAGCTTTTGTCCTCGGCAGCAGGGAAATTTCTGCTTCAGTGGTTCCAAACAAGGCTTGCATTAACTCTGGGCCTGCGAGGAGAGCACGCGCGACAAAACCCAACACCGTGTCCCAGCCCCTCAGACAAGCACAGAAACAAACTGTGCAGGAATTTTTCAGAATAGAATCATCCGCTCAATGTCACTGCATACATTTACCTACCTCAGTGCCTATTCACGGCCCCCTGTAAAGGGGGCTATCAATAGAGATGGATCAGACAACATCTCTATGGCAACACCTCCACTGAAGACTGATGGCCGCCACAGCGAGAAGAGCGACGATCGTTTTTTAAAAATATACACAAATACAACACTACTCACCCCGAAGGACCCCTTGGCTCCTGGGACACAGGGTGGTGTTTAAAACAATCGTGTAGGAGCCCGTGACGAGACTAATTAGGGGCACGAGGGGACATGCAAACTCAGGATGGAAAGTTTGCGCAAAGAATTAAGACCTGGAGCGTCCCAACACTGGAATTTGTCAACAGAGCTAACATTCTCTTTCCTGGAAACTCTCAGTCTGAAGCACTTTATAAGGACCTTATTCCAAGGGTGCATCTTGGGACAGGGAGTGAGATATGGTAAAAACAAATAGTAGCCACCACCAGGCCTTGAACAGGATACTAAACCTAGCAGAAGGCTGGATCCCTCTAACTGGCCCACTCGGTGACCTTCCTCTGAGCCTTCACAAATGAGGATTTGTGGAAGGAGCAGCCTTCATCACCTCAGGATCAGAAGCCTTAAGGGCTTTGTGGTTCAAAAGTGCTGTGATGGGGCTTCCCTGGTGGAGCAGTGGTTGAGAGTCCACCTGCCGATGCAAGGGACACGGGTTCGTGCCCTGGTCCGGGAAGATCCCACATGCCGCAGAGCGGCTGGGCCCGTGAGCCATGGCCGCTGAGCCTGCGCGTCCGGAGCCTGTGCTCCGCAACGGGAGAGGCCACAACAGTGAGAGGCCCGCGTACCGCAAAAAAAAAAAAAAAAAAAGTGCTGTGATGGTAGAAAGCCTAAAATGCTACTACTGAGGACCACCACCACCATCACCACAATAATAAGAAGAAGAAGAACGATGATGATGACGATGATGATGGACCGACGTGGATTCCATTTATAGGCGCTTTCAGGAGGTCTTATTTATTGCATGCTTTAGAAAGAAATTGGGCGCCATCTCAGCAGAGCAGTTTTTCCAACTGTCGAAAAGGATAAGCAAAGGAAAAATGTCATTTCATCTTGCTTCCTGATCAGTTGCTTTGTGTGTCACAGAAAGGAACAGAGGAGAAGTGAAGACCAAGGCAGGTCAGGGCAGACCGTTCTGTTTCCATTTTCCCCACTTGCTTTCCCCCTGACTTTAGGCAAGTCATTAACCTTGCTTGCCTCTGGAGCTCTTTCCATAAAACAAGAAGTACTGCGGATTGTTAGATGAAAGAGTCTGCTGCGCCTACAGAGTTTCCATCCAGCGCCTGTTCTACCCAACACGTGAAAGGAATTAGCTGTAATAGGCCAGGCGTCAGGTGGAGGGTGTGAGGGCGCCGCTCCCTGTGACCCCGGTGTTCGGATTCCGTAGCTTTGAACAGCCTTATTTTAAGAAAGCTTGTCAGCGGAGAGCGGACTGCGGCTGACTCTTGCTTTTTTTTTCTTTCTTTTCTGTTCATTCTTTCCAAATACTCCTTTAGGCAGTTGCAAGAATTTGTATCCTAGTTTTCAGGAACCACAATAAAAACATCTCTTTTTTTTTTCTTCTATTAAGTGAGAAGCTCTTATAGTTAAACATATACAAAGTAGATCATTGAACTCATTCCTTTTTCTAGGACCTGTACTTCAAATATCTCTTATGGAATTTTAAAATTCTATTAACACAGTTAAAATACATCTTTTTATATCCGTTTGATATGTAACAAATATTAATGTCACTAGCTTATATTGATTCTCTACTTATTAGTATATAACCAGTATATATTAGTTAGAATTTCTGCAAGGGCTACCAAAAATGCCTGAATAAAGACTCAAAAAAGTTAATTTAATTTAAAAGAACAACACTATTAAGTTCAAAAGCAGTTAATACAATTCTGCTTTCTCCATGAGTTTTCATCTTATTTTAATTCCCTCTCCAACATTATCACCATATATATGCTTTAATAAACTGTATTTGTTTTAAATGACTGCTACTACATTTTATAAAATCATTATAATTTTTTGCTCTGATAATATCACTTTTTAAAACTAAATCAAACTTCATTTTCACTCAGTCAGGAGTCAGTTTCAGCCCAGTAGAAAGGGATACGTGACCATGTGATTCAGGTCCATTTAGGATAAACACATGTTGAAAGCTCTGTTTTCCAACCTTGGGTTTTGTCCGTTGAACTGATGACAGTTGTCGTTTCCATGGGGTTTAGCACTTCACAACCTCAGCTGTACAGGACTGAGCTTGGCTAAA
The DNA here is from genome assembly GCF_964165515.1 of Mesoplodon bidens. Taxonomy (NCBI): domain Eukaryota; kingdom Metazoa; phylum Chordata; class Mammalia; order Artiodactyla; family Ziphiidae; genus Mesoplodon; species Mesoplodon bidens. The sequence continues at coordinate 108,571,651 of NC_138161.1, read as the reverse complement.
TGATTGATTGAGCTCCTGTTTATTTGTTTTGCTTCGAAGGGTATTTGTAGATTAAGATTCAATTCACAGCACAAGTAAGACTTGCTGTGTACTCACCACGCTTTCCCATGTTTGCTGCCCTGAGTAGAGTTTAAACTTGCAAACAGGGCAGCCTCAAACCTGCTACTCACCTAAGAAGCAAAGGACCCAGAAAGAAGCAGCCATCATACTGCTTATTCCTTAGGTCTTCTAGTGAAAAGGAGGGTTCTAGGTCCTCCTCCCCTCTCCCTCTGCTGCCAACAAGGAAACAGAGGGAGCATCACTTTCTGAGGTCACACCAAAGATGTCACAATGTACAGGCCCTATTGGGGTCTCTGGGCACCTCCCTATCTTCTTACAACCCTTTTGAACTTCCAGGAGACCCTCATGAGCACAGAAGCCATCAATTAAAAAAAAAACTACACAGTGAGGTTAGTATCGAATGCTTAAGACAGGCATTACCTACCGATTAGGTAACAACTGGGGAAAAGTTCATGAATTTGTTGATCTCAGCAGACATTTACCCCACTTCAGAGTGTGTAGGTGTGTGTCGGGTGGGGGGATTCAACGGTAGGTATATAATAGCCCTATCATGTTAGCTCTTAATATACCCTCATCCAAATAACTAGGCAAGATCTTGCAGATGGTAAATCTCACTTTACAGATAGGAAAACTGAGGCCCAGAGGGGGTTGCGTGTTGCCCAAGTTCTCTTGGCAATCGAGGCTAGAAGCCAGGTGTGCTGGCTCTGTACCAGGTTACATTTTGGTTTGGGGATTAACTTCATCATCTCTTTCACGGGCTGTATTAGATTCCTGTGCCGCAGTTTCACACCAAAGGATTGTGATAAGGGTCACGGCCAATTTAATTGACAAAATCCAATTTACTTCACAAAATCCATTTCTGCCCCTAGTAATATCCTGCTGACCTAGGCAGAGAGCTGTGAGGGTCATATGAATAATGGATGAGGAAGTGACTTGTAAAGTGATAGGTGATGTACAATTACGAAGCACTATTTTTCCAGTGTTTCCTAGGGACCCTGGTCACAAGATTCAATAGCAGCCTCTCTCCACACAGCCGAAGTTGCTGACTCAGCTCTACAGCCTCAGGAGCCAGAAGCAGAGACAGGCTGCATCTGAGAGGAGGGTGGGGTAAACCTATGTGGCCATTTGGAAAGCAGAAGCATTTTGATGCAACCAAATGACAGACAGAAAAAAATAAAAAACACGCTTCTTTCTGCTTTTCTTCTTAATTACCAAATAATATCTAGTATAGTCATCCCATGCCCCTGCCCCGGGAGCCTGGGAATGGGGTGGGGTAGGCTCGAGAAGGGGTGAGGGCCAGGACGTGTGTTGCACAGACTGCCTGGTGCATGAGGATGTTTGGAGACAGCAACATCAGAGCAGCTGGGCCCGGAGGGCCGCTTCACTGCTGCGGCTTTGTTCTGAGAGCAGGCTGTGGTCCAGGGCCCAGTGGACAAGCCAGCCCAGCTCCCTGCCTCAAGGGGAGCCCTTGCTTCACGGGGCTCTCAGGCCCCAAGAGAGCATCTCTTCCGCGTTATAAGCAGGGCCCGCGGGGATGGCTAGAGAGAGTCAGGAGATGAAGGCAACCACTGGGATAGAAATGGCATAGAGTCTAAGAGGACGGGCCGACCCGGCGGCAAGTGTCCTTGATGGGGAACTGCGTCCATGGCCTGGCCTGCCGCTTGTGGAAACTTGGACTCCTGCATCCCTCTCGGAGCCTGTGAAAGTACAGACAGTAGTTCCAGTCCTGCCGTGCAGCTGCTGGGAGATCACTGGGAAAGACATATCAGGAACCATTAGGTGGGAGGACATTTTTATTTATTTCCAACAAGCATTGACTAAGTTCTTTCTGTATGCTGTGTACCATGAGGACACAGGGGATACAGAGATAAATATGACACCCCTTGCTCTGGAAGAGCCTTAAGCCTAAGAAGTGACCAGCACTGGGGCTATATGCCCTGCAGAGGCCAGTGCCTGAATGCTCTTGGGTACAGGAGCTTCCCTACAGAGGGGAAACTCTTTGGGGCAGAGGCATGGGTTTTGTGTTTGCAAACCCACAGATGGAGCGCTTACAGGGAGAAGGAGAGCAGCTTAGCGGGGGTCGAGGAGGCCTGGGGGGTGGGGGGATTGCCGGCTGCCTAATCCGCCTGTACTATTGATTTTGTTTCACATCCATCTAACAGATCATTCTAAATTTCACTCACTTGAGCCTTGAAAAGTAGGTTCTGTTATTATCTCCATTCTACAGATGAGGAAAAGGAAGCCGGGAGAAGATTCCCTCCATCACACACGGAGCTAGTAAGTGGCAGAGTGGGGCTTCCTCCCCTGGCAGCCCGGCTCCAATTAGCTCGGTATAAATACCTGTGTGTATAATCAGAAGAATCGCAGGAAGCTAGAGGTGGTATCCCAGAAGGAAAAGAGATCGTGCTAGTTTTGTTTTGTCATTTGAGTGTTTTTCATTAGTTTGTATTGAAAATTCAAATAAATAATTTAAAACTAAGTTACCAGCACTGAGGGTGTGGACAAGTATGTGTTTAGCCTTAAAGCAGCGATTCTGACTCTGGGTCTATTGTGGCGGCTTGTCCAGGGCTGAGGTGCAGACGGCGGGTTTCTGATGTCCTCTTGGCCTCTTATCTTCCTCAGCCCGGCTCTGGGATCTACTTTCCCTCAGTCTCACTACCCCAGCCTCACCGTCTCTTCCAACACCGAATTCTGCCTCAACCCAGAACATTTGGGTCTAGGGGTTAACTTACAGAGGCCAGCTCCTTGAGGCAGAAGCATGGGTTTTACCACTTTTTGTTCTCCTAAGTTTGGTTATATATTTAAGCCATCTCCTGCCACAAGCAAAGGGAGGAACAATCAGTCTCCTTGTCATCAAGCTGAAGGTCCTGTACAGAGTATATTGCAGAGTGATGGTCCCAACCAGGGCAGTGGTGCCTGTGCCTGGAGAGTGACCTAGGTGCTATTTATTCATCTTCATAGTCAGTCGGAAGAGGACTCACCCAAGGGTTGTCAAATAGAGACTGGTTACCATCACCCCAGGGGAAGGGTTAGACCTGATGCAGAGATGGGATAGGCCACGACCTTGGATGTCTGGTGCTCTACGTGGAGCAAGTTCTGGAAGGCATTCAGCATGCTCACTTCGGCAGAGGGGAGTGCCGAAAAGCAGGTAAAGACTTTCCACATGCCAGCCGAGCTCTGCCATGGGCACCACTGATACAGGCCACCCTGGCCATGGCCAGGACCCAGCAAGCAGCCCAGAAACCTGGCACCCAGCCACAGGCCACCACCATCTTCAGCTTGGATAACCACCAGTTTTCCTTCTTTTGCAGCCTCACGGAGTCCAGAGCTGGGCCAGGCAGGCAGAGAGCGCGTGTTAAATGCCACCATCGTTACGGTCAAGGGGCACATCTACACAGAGCTTCTGCCCTACTGCGGACTGGTTTCATAACACGCTCAAACCTGTGAGAAAGCCCAAAGACCCCGAGAAATCAGTGAAAGGGGGAGGGGCACTTACAAACCATGGCAGTTACAAAGCCTAGTCTCACTTGTTCTGCCTTTGCCTCTAAAGACATTGGAGTGAATGAAGAAGAAAACGAAAAACAAGCAACCAAGACGACCCCGCTCTGAAGTCTGAAACGGGAACAGAAGGTCAGATTCCAGAAAGCCAGGGCAACCCAGCATTGTTTTTTTTAGAAAACCTCTGTCCTCTTGCAGACAAGTGGGAGTTCAAGGCCACAGGGAGACAGAGATAGGGGAGCCATTCAGGGCTGCACAGCCTGTTACTCTATCCCTGCTCTCGAATGACGCTCCCTTCAGCCCTCACGAAAGAGCCTCGGGGCCCCAGGGGCTTGGCTCCTGCCCACCGCGCATCCCTCTCCAGCAAGGCTTGGATCTCCTGCCCAGATTCTCTGCCCAGACCCTGGGGATAACATCATGAAGACACTACTTCTACTTGGACTTCGCTGAAGGCATTGCCTTCTGCTTGGCAGATGTGATCTTTTCAATCCTCTCCTCAGAGGCGTCTGAGACGGGCCAGGCTGAGGAGGAGGTTGCTTTCCTAAGTTTAACCTTTCCACCATCAGACTGGTGTGTGTCAGGGTCCCAGTCTTGGAACCAGGTCCCATGCTGGGTTTTGAAGGAACACTGACACTGCCTTGCGCCATGAGGCAAGGCTACTGTACTGAGGCTTATAGTACAACTAGAGATCCATCAAGGTGCAGCTCCAATGCTACCTCCTCCATGAAGCTACTTCCAATTACCCAAAGCCACCAGCAGGATCGAATATCTCTCTCGCTCCTCTGTGCCCGCCACTGCACTCTGAACTCTTACTGTAGCACTTTTAAGTCAGCTTTGTGTTAAAGTTAGGTGTTTGCATGTCCAATTCTGACACCATTTCCAGCATGTGGTTTTTTTCCCCACACCACCGAGCAATTCTCGGACACCAGCTGAGTGTCCTACAATTCAACTCAATTCTGACGTTATCTACTCAGAGATAGCATCAGAATCCACAGGTTAAGGGCTCAGTCCCACAAGGTTGTCCCCACTTCAGATGCCAATCACAAGTCCAGGTTGTTACCTGTGCTTCTGACCAACTGGCTATAAATCAGAGGTTCCCATGACCCCCTCCTTGGATTCAATTAATTTGCTAGAGTGGTTCACAGAACTCAGGAAGACAGTTTACTCATTAGATTACCAGTTTGTTACAAAAGGATATGAAAAGATACAAATCAATTGCTTGATGAAGAGATACATAGGGCAAGGTTCCCAACAAAGAAGTGTCTGTTCCATGGAGTTGGGGGCCAACACAGTAGCATGTGGAAGCATTCTGGTTCACCAGCCTAGAAGTTCTCTGAACCCTGTCCTTTTGGGTTTTATGGAGACTTCATTACATAGGCACAACTGATTAAATTGTTGGTCTTTGGTGATTGAACTCAATCTCCAGACCCTCTCCCCTCCCCAGAAATCAGGGGGTGAGACTGAAAGTTCCAACCCTCTAATTACTCGGTTGGCTCCACAGACAACCAGCCCCCATCTTTAGGTCCCTTCCAAAACTCACCTTATTAACACAAGACACATTTATCACTCTCTGCACAGGAAATTCCAAGGGTTTTGGGAGCTCCAAATATATATTTATTATAAATCAATATCACAGCACATACGTGAGCCCAAAGACTATGAGCTCCTTGAGGTCTAGGCTCAGGACAGACCCATGGCAAACACTGAGTGATTAAATTAATAAAATAACAGGTGCAGTAAATGCCACATTTCACTAATCTCCTGGACACCTATGTGGCGAAACCCTCTTTTCTTCATTCTACAAATTCATATTGAGTTCTACTATATGCCAAGTACCATTCTTGGTTATAAAAGGAAACAAGACAGACACAAATGCATACCTTCATAGAATTTATAGTTTAAAAAGGCAAAGAGGAAAACAACAAACAAAACAAGTAAGTAAAATAGACTGAGAAATAGCAATGACTGGAGGAGAAGAAAGTGATGGAACAAAAGAAAGCAGGAAAGGGAGAGAGAGAGAGCTGGGGTGGGGGAGGATATGGGCTGGGCTTTTCCCTGTGGAGGTCAGGAATGTCATCACTGAGAACACGTTTGAGAAAATACTTGAAAGATGTGAGAGAGTGAGCTACATGGACATCTGGGAGAAGAGCCTCAGAGACAGAGGAAAGAGTGTGTGCAAAGATCCTGAGGTAGGAAGATGCTTGGCATTTTCAAGGAACATCCAGGAGTTCAGTGTAGCTGGGGCAGAGTAGGTGAAGGAGACAGTGGTGGGAGATGAGGCCAGAGGGATAATGAGGGCACAGGTCACAGAAGGCCTGGTGGTCATTATTAGTAAAATAGGAAGACACTGAAGAAGAGTTTTGAGAAAAAACAAAACAAAACAGCATAATCTAACTTTGGTTTTAGCAGGACCACTCAGGCTACTGTATGGAGAATAGACTGCAGTGGGTGGGGCAGTGCAAAAAGCTAGGAGGCCAGTTAGGAGGGTGTTGCAATAATCCGGGTGATCGTTAACGGTGAGTTGAGACAGTCTGATAACATTGGACATGGTATGAAGTGGGAGGATTCTGGTACAATTTAAAGAGAGAGACAAGAGAATTGGCTGCTGAAATTGGATGTGGTATGTGAGGGGGAAAAAAGAGAAATTAGGGGGGACTGCAGGGTTTGGGAACTGGGCAATTAGGAGGATGGGATTGGCATTAACTGAGATGAGGAAGTCTGCAAGAGGAAATGCTCATTGACCATTATGCTGGTGTTAAGATGCCTCTTATACATCCCAGCAGATTTGCAGATAGGCAGTTGGGTATCCCAGTGTGGAGTTAGAGAGAAGTCTAGGCTGGTGTGGAATAATGGCCACATCCTAATCTCCAGAATCCACGAATGTTACTTTATACATGAAAAGGGACTTTGCACATGTGATTAAGTTAAGGACCTTGAGATGGGGAGATTATCCTGGATCATCTAGGTGTGATCTCAGTGGTTCGTATAAGGGGAACACAGAAGAAGTAAGAGTCAGAGGAGAAGGTGATGTGACGGTGGAAGCAGAGATCAAAGTGATACAGCCACAAGACGAGGAATGCTGGCAGCATCTGGAAGTGGGAAGAAGCAAGGAACAGATTCTCGCAGGAGCCTCTGGAGGAACCAGCTCAGCTGACACTTTGGTTTTAGCCCAGTAAGACTCATTTCAGACTCTGACCTCCAGAGTTACAAGATAATAGATTTGTGTTATTGTAATATACTAAGCTTATAGTATCATTATAGCAGCAGAGGAAGACTTATACCATTGGATATATAAAATTGAAAGCTTATTATTTAAATCTATAAGAACAATGAGTTTTCCAAGGGGCCATTTATAGAGACAAAAAAGGGATCCAAATACAGAGACGTGGAGCAGTTGGGGCTGTGAAGAGGAAGGAGCAGGAGATACTGAGACGAGGTCGAGGGTCCAAGAGAAGGAAATCAAGAGAGTATGATGTCTAGGAAGCAAAGTGAAAGATGAATTTCAAGCGGAGGGAATGACTCCCTGGGTGAGATGCTGATGGTCAAGAAAATGAGAAGTGAGCATTGGCCATGGGATTAAGCCACATGGAGACCCTTGGCGGCCTTGATAAGAGCAGTTTGGGTAGAGGAATAGGGTGATGGTGAGTGGGAAAAGAGTCTGGCTGGCGGATTAAGAATTGGAGGAGTGGAATTTGGTGATAAGGTGAGAAGGCAAATCTCTTAAGGTGTTTGGCAGGACAGGGAAGGAAAGAAAGAGGGCGATAGTCCAAGGGGCTTTGGGACTCCTATTTATGATTTCTGTTTAGGCTGTTGACAGTGATCTAACAGAGAAGGGATAGTTGAGGATGCAGGAGAGGAAAATAACTGGAATAATATCCTTGGGTAGATGAGAGGGGCAGGATCTAGTTATTCCAGCTCAGACTGCCTAGACTCAGAGGGCTTCTCCTCCCTCTGGATTTGTGATCCACCCCGCCCTCTCCTCCCCAAACAGGCCACGGAGCACCTCCCTGCCCCTACCTGAGCAGGAATCTCCTGCTTTCTTGAGATTCTCCAGCAGTTTGTCTCTAGCCTGCTGAGCTTGCTGGATGGCGGTGCCCCCCATGGGAGGGGGCAGAGTCGTCAGGAGAAAAGCCACTTGGCCGTCAAGGCCCTGCCTTACCTCTACCCAACTCTGAGAATCCGCTGCTGGAGAAGATCCTGAGAATCTGCTGGAACAACTCCACCCCACTGACATGTTCTGAGAGTTAGTACACTTGGAAAAGCCCAGCTCCATCTAAGAATGACATTTCAACTTTATACAAAAACATGGCTTTTATGGTCAAGCATGACAAAAAGTCTGTCTTGTTCCATTTTTTCCCCCACTTTTAATGACCTCAACTTGTTAGTTTCCAATTTTCCTTAATTACACCCAGAATGTTTCCCCTGCCTTTTATAAACTCCTTCATGTCAGTCACATGCAGCATTCTTCATTGCCTCTCCCTCCATATTAGGTGACATCTCATGAGGAGGTTAGACAGCCACCGGGTTCCTCTGTAATCACGGACCATTGGTGAGGACACACATGGTCTTCTGTTTTTATAATCATATGCATTGTATATTTTAAGTTATGCATATTCAATACCTCTGCATCAGGTCTTGTTATATACAAATGTAAGATGAATTAGGGTAGTAATAGCTGACAACTTTTTTTTTTTTTTTTTAAAGCGGGTCTCTCACTGTTGTGGGGCACAGGCTCCAGATGTGCAGGCTCAGCGGCCATGGCTCACGGGCCCAGCCACTCCACAGCACGTGGGATCTTCCCGGACCGGGGCACGAACCCGTGTCCCCTACCTCGGCAGGCAGACTCCCAACCACTGCGCCACCAGGGAAGCCCATAGCTTACAACTTTGTGATGGTGACAGTTACTAATCAGTTTCATCATGGTTCTATTGGCCATAGCTGTTTCTCCTTATGGGAAAGATGTTGTAAGACTCATTGTAGAAAAAAAAAAACTTATGCAAATTTAAATGGACTTCATAGAAGACTGTCTTTGATAGAAACTTTGAGCTGGTAACGTTATGTCCCCTTTAACATTTTAAAGAACTTTTTAGGTTTTTTTCCTCATCCAACACTATTCTCATCCTAGGATAAAAATAAGTTAATGAGTGGTTTGTTTCTGTCTTTACTGAACTTGTAGATGACGTCCTATCATGAAAGGGAGCTGATTAGACTTTCCAGCAGGTCAGAGGAAAAACTAGAAGTAGAATCCTCATGTTCTAAACCCCAGTGGAGTGGGGGTGTGCAGAAAAGTTATTTTTATCCACATTGGGGCTGGCGGGGATGGCTTTTGTGACTGCATCAGCCTTTGTAGATTTATCCAGGACGTCCACCATCACTGGACTTCCTGGGTCTGCAAGTTTCGGCTTCTGTATGCATAGTTCCACAGAAACAAGGGATCTTTTCTGTTTCTGAGAACATACAGAGAAATAGAGATTCTCTAAATCTATAAAATGGAAGTATACATTTCCTTCAAGTGTGCTGCTATTTTAGAATAAGATATAAGTAAGACGGAAAGGTAGAGATGATCTATTCCAGCTCCCTTATTTCACATATGGTGAAACTAAGAGGCAGAGAAGGGAAGGACTACCCATAGCTCGCACAGCAAGTCAGAAATAGCATGTGTTCAGGGCTTTAAACTCTTGGGCCGCTTCTCTCTCCATCTTCCCCTGATCCCCATTGCAGGCTTTACTGATTCTAAATAGTCATTGAACTTTTGACCAAGGTCTCATTGACCTGGGAGTGTGTTGCCAAAATAAAAAAGGCTTCTTTTCTGACTTTTTCCAGTCACACCAAATTAGAAAGTATCATGCTCTTATTTGGGAGTGTAAGTGACTGAAGCTGAAATGCAGCCTTGTATACTGGCAGGAGGGGGTGGGGAGGGGGACAGAGGAGGAACAAACAAACAATAACAGCCTGACTAGAGGCAGATGTCATCTAGGAGGCTAGTCCTCATGATGCTCTTTACTCACTGGGTGACCTTGGGTTCATTTTGTCCCATCTTGGTCCCTAGATCAAGTTTCACCACGCACAAGATGGGACGTTTTGATAAGTAGTCCCTAGTGTTCTGTGTCCTGGGCTCCTTCAATTAAAGAATGTTCTGCCTTTGCTCTTGGTTTCTTCTGCTACTGTAACCAAGAGAAGACAAGATGTTCTCTGGGCCAGGTGTGGAAACTTCAGTGCCCTGGGAGGTATTAAAACCCATGCATGCTGAGCCCTCCCATAGAGAACAAGGCGTCTTTACCTGGTACATGCTAATGTCGGGGAGGATTATTATGGTTGTGTGGTCTGGGTACAAAATCCAATGTGTCACAAAAGCCCCTGTGGAAAGGGCAGACACTCTCATCCCCAGCTCTCAGTAGCAGCATCTTTTGATGGACTCTCCAGGAACAATTTCTGTTTCAAGAAAAACAATAGCTACTGACAGTTATCTCTGGCTAAGAGGTCTTTGTGTGGCTAAGATTAAAAACTGAAGTTATTTATGAACTAGTCCTTTCTCTTTGAATCCTTTAAGTTCTTCCATTTGTATCCGTTGTGGTCTAATTCCAAAAGGGTCTGTTCATTTATAGACTCATTCCTCTGTTTATTCATTCAACAAACAATCCTTAGGTCCTATATACCAATCATTCTTCTAGACACTGGGGTTGTAGGCAATGTTTTTGCCTCCATGGAGCTTGTAATCTATTAAAAGCAGATGAAAAATTAGGAGACATTAAAAAGAAACAACACAGATATATGTGTGATTACAAACTGTTTTAAGGGCTCTGAAGTAAAAAAGAGGGAGCAAAGGGCAAGCATAATAGGTATGACTAATCACTGGACAAGGAGGAAGTGACATCTTATGGTGAGATAGGTTTTTTTTTTTTTTAAGATGTTGGGGGTAGGAGTTTATTAATTAATTTATTTATTTTTGCTGTGTTGGGTCTTCGTTTCTGTGCGAGGGCTTTCTCTGGTTGTGGCAAGCGGGGGCCACTCTTCATCGCGGTGCGCGGACCTCTCACTATCGCGGCCCTTCTTGTTGCAGAGCACAGGCTCAGTAGTTGTGGCTCACGGGCCAAGTTGCTCCGCGGTATGTGGGATCCTCCCAGACCAGGGCTCGAGCCCGTGTCCCCTGCATTAGCAGGCAGATTCTCAACCACTGCGCCACCAGGGAAGCCCCTGAGGTAGGTTTTCACAAGGATATTCAGTGCCCATTGCTTTCAGATAGAGCTCAATTTTCTGTTAACCTGGAAGCAGGGATTCTGGCAGAGGGTCATGAGTATAAAGGGGAACAATGATTTCATATGCTCTGACATCACATTTATTTCCTAGATGTAGGAGAGAAAATTAGAAGAATAAGTCTGCCTGATATTGAACCTCTTCCTTTTTGGGAGTTTGCAGCTAGACATTTTTTTTTTTTAAGCAATAAAGCAGCCATTTATCTCTTTTTTTTTTTTTTTTTTTTTTTTTTTTTTGCGGTATGTGGGCCTCTCACTGTTGTGGCCTCTCCCATTGTGGAGCACAGGCTCCACGGCCATGGCTCATGGGCCAAGCCGCTCCGCGGCATGTGGGATCCTCCCAGACCGGGGCACGAACCCGTGTCCCCTGCATCGGCAGGCGGACTCTCAACCACTGCGCCACCAGGGAAGCCCCATTTATCTCTTTATAAGTGCATTTTGGCCAGTTTCTAGTTAATCCTCATAACCATCTCAGTTAAATAGCTCAGTCAACCAAGGCTGAGTGACACATGACTTCTTGCTTTGAGCTAAGGGGACTTATTAAAGAATATGCAATAGTTTAAGAGAAATTGGACTCTTTCCCTCTGCAACATCAGGAGGCTGCCTTCGCAAAGAATTCAGATCGCATGGGGATTTCAGTTTCTGGCTGTGACAGAGTAACTGGTACATTATTTTTCTCCCTGCTTTAAACAACTACAAGCAGGGCCAAAACATACGAGGCAGAAGTTTTCAGATGCTGAACAACAGGCAATTGGAGACTGTGATTTTGGAGAGAAGTGAACTGTATGAGGAGACTCCCGTGTTCACCCCAGCTCTCTGCCCAGGGGCATTTCCCTGCAACAGTGGAGAGTGAACCTAAGCTGAGTAGTGCTCTCTCAGAGCTGAGAAGGCAGAGATCAGAGCTCCAGCCTACAGAAAAGGCTGGACTTTGTGGGACAGGATATCAGAGAAGAAAGAGCTCCACAAAAAGGCAGACCCCTGAAGTCTGCATGGGGATTGACTGGGGGGTCTGTGGCTGAGAACTGAGCTACACAGACACAATTAAGAATCCACGAGGCCTAGCAAAGGTCACACACTGTAGTGCTGAGACCTGAACAGACGCACCAGAAGTCCTGCAGCCCTGAGAGACAGTGGACTTCTGGCCCAAGCAGTGGACGCACCTTCTAAAAAGTACCTCGAGGACTGATTGGAACCCTCAGAAAGTCTATGCCTTAAGAGTAAAAGCCATGACCTAGAATTAGGGCCTAAATCTAGCCTCAAAACAAAAAACAGACTCCCTCCTTTCACAAAGAAAAAGAAACAGGCCTGACAGGACCTGACATATACAATCAACTGATGTTTGACAAAGGCACCAAGGCAAATTCATGGTGAAAGAAAAGTCTTTTCAACAAATAATGTTGGAATAACTGGACATCCTTTAGAAAAAATGAGCCCTGAACCCCATCTCACACAGCTCACAAAAATTATGGTTGTCTCTTGGTATCTGCAGGGGATTGGTTCCAGGATGCCCCCACCCCTACGGTTACCAAAATCTGAGGATGCTCAAGTACCTTATATAAAATGGTGCACAGAACCTACACACATCCTCCTGTATACTTTAAATCATCATTAGGTTACTTATAATACCTAATACAATGTAAATACCATGTACATAGTTGTAAATACAATGTAAATGATATGTAAATAGTTGCCAGCAGTTGGCAAATTCAAGTTTTGCTCTTTGGAACTTTCTGGAACATTTTTTCTAATATTTTTGATTATGGTTGACTGAATTCATGGATTTGGAACGCACAGATATGGAGGGTCAAACTGTTATTCAAGATAAATCCTATATCTAAACCTAAAAGCTAAAACTATAAAACTTCTAGAAAAAGGAGAATATTTTTGAGGTTCAGGGTGTGCAAAGATTTCTTCAAGATGACATTAAAGTACTAACTATGAAATTTCAAAATCAATAAACTGGACTTTATCAAAATTAAATATTTCTACTCATTAAAAGAATTTTTTAAGAAAAGGGAAAACAAGCCACAGCCCGAGGCAAAATATGTATAATAAAATGTCTCACTAGAGGAGAAAAGGGAACACTGTGTGAGTGTAAATAGGTGCAGCCTCTATGGAAAACAGTATGGAGGTTCTTCAAAAGATTAAAAATAAAACTACCGGGTTCCCTGGTGGTGCAGTGGTTGAGAGTCTGCCTGCTGATGCAGGGGACACGGGTTCATGCCCCGGTCCGGGAAGATCCCACATGCTGCAGAGCGGCTGGGCCCATGAGCCATGGCCACTGAGCCTGTGCGTCTGGAGTCTGTGCTCCACAATGGGAGAGGCCACAACAGTGAGAGGCCCACGCACTGCAAAAAATAATAATAATCAAAATAAATAAATAAATAAAAGTACCACGTGATCCAGCAATTCCACTTCTACGTGTTAATCCAAAGGAAACATAAGCATTAACTTGAAAAGATATGTGCACCGTTATGTTTAGTGCAGCATTATTTACAATAGCCAAGACATGGAAATAACCTAAGTGTCTATTGACAAACGAATGGATAAAGAAAAAAATACACACATATATATTAATATATATAATGGAATATTGTTCAACCATTAAAAAAAAGGAAATCCTGCCATTTGCAACAACATGGATGGACCTTGAGGGCATTGCACTAAGTGAAATAAGTCAGGAAGAGAAAGACAAATACCAGATGATCTCATTTATATGTGGAATCTAGAAACAAACAAACAAACAAACAATAAAAACAAACTCATATGCCGAGAACAGTTTGGTGGTTGCAATGGGTGAAGGGGGTCAAAAGATACAAACTTTCAGGTATAAAATAAGTAAGTCCTGGGGATGTAATGTACAGCATGGTGACAATAGTTAATAATGTACTGTATATTCCAAAGTTGCTGAAAGAGTAGATCTTAAAAGTTCTCATCACAAGAAAAAAAAATTAAAACTGTATGGTGATGGATGTTAACTAGACCTATTGTGGTGATTATTTCGCAATATATGCATATATCAAATCATTATGTTGTACACCTGAAACTAATATAATGTTATATGTCAATTATAGCTCAATTTAAAAAAATGTCCCACTAAGAACTTGTATCCAGAACACATAAAGAACTTCTACAAATCTGTATTAAGAATAATAACAAAAAAACCCCAAGAGTTCAGTTGTTTTTTTCAATGGGCAAAAGACATTTCACAAAAGAAGATATATCAGTGGCGAATAAGTGCATGAAAGGAGGTTCAACATTTTCAGTCACTGGAGAGATGCCCTCATAGTGCTTGAAGTTCTGTAAGGAAGATAGACATTGAGCAAGCAATTAAATGGCATTTGATGGACAAAATTACATACCAAAATAGCAGTGACATACCAAGGGGGTGGTCATGGTGGGAACAGTCAGCCCGGAGTACCATAAGGAGGTAAGTTGTCTGTAGAAAATTTTAAAACAATAATTAAAACAATTAAAAGCTGCCTGCCTTTCATTATGTGACAGCAATTCTAAACAATATCAGTGAAAAAATATTCTTACCCCCACCCATTTACCACTGATGATAGTTAAGCACTTGTGATATATATAATTTAGATCCCATGTCCCCCCTTAACATTAATTAATACATTTCCTCTTTAAAATCTTCCTGAAATAGGAAATTTTAATGGTTGCATGATACTCCTTCATATTTTGTTAACCAATCCCCTCTTATTGAACACTAAGGGTGTTCCCAATTTTTCAGTCTTACAAATGACATTGAGATGATATCTCTATGCATAAATCTTTGACATTTTTTCAGGTTATTTCCTTAGGAGAGAAATGTCTCTTCTTGATGCTTGATGTTTGAGGAAATTCTTGGACAGTGAATTAGCTGGAAGTGTATGGGAGTGTATGTGCAAGGACCATGTAGATGTGTCCTCCAGGGCTGAGAGATGTGGAAAGGGGAGAATAGCAAGTGGGGAGCAGCATGGGAAGGACCCCTGGGAAAGGAGGAATGTGTGTAGGACTCTACCTAAATGGTGAGCAGAAGGGACACCAGGCCATGCCTGCACCCAGAGCAGGGATTAGAAGTTACATGGAGGACGCCATGTTCCTTGTGGCTGGCAGACTTTACCCTCTGTGTCTCGTATTCCTCATCTTTTTTTTTTTTTTTTTTTGGGGGGGGTGGGGAGGGGTGCAAGTCGGCTTGCCTTCCCGTTTTTTTTTTTTTTTTTTTTTTTTTTTTTTTTTTTTGCGGTACGCGGGCCTCTCACTGCTGTGGCCTCTCCCGTTGCGGAGCACAGGCTCCGGACGCGCAGGCTCAGCGGCCATGGCTCACGGGCCCAGCCGCTCCGCGGCATGTGGGATCCTCCCAGACCGGGGCACGAACCCGCGTCCCCTGCATCGGCAGGCGGACTCTCAACCACTGCGCCACCAGGGAAGCCCTCATATTCCTCATCTTTAAGAAGAGCTTAGGAACAGTACCTAACTTTGTAACCCTCTTCTATAGATTAAATAAGTTAATGCTTATAAAGCATCTAGAATATGATCTGAAACACTGTGAGTGATATGTGTTTGGTAAATAAAATAAAGGTAAGCATGACTCCTGTGGGGCGCCCAAGACAGTGCCCAAGGAGGAAATCTGCACCAAAGAGGACACAGAATGGATGCCTTGTGTCCCTTCATGAGGGAAAGTGACTGGCAGCCTTGCCCTGGAGTCAGCTTCTATCAGAGCAAATGCCTATGGGGGCCAGCTGCCTCTTTTCTCTGACTCTGGCCAGTATCTCAAAGATAAGCTGTGAGAAAGGAAACACGCTGAACTGAGAGATAGAAGACACAGCCTTCCCCTTCTGTCAGCTCTTCGGGGGCACCAGCCACCACTTATTAAGCAGTTTATGTCAATTAAGCTTCTCCCAGGGGAGCTGGAGAACCACAGGACAGTGTAGATAATGAAGATCTATTGCATAAGCAGAAAAAGTTCAATGGATAAATACCTCCTCCCATGCTTCCTGGCTGCCTCTACCCCAGCGGTCCTGTCTCCTTTTCATTAACAGAGGATTCAACATGGATTTTATTTTCTCACTCCTGTGGAAAAAGACATTGATTCCAACTTAAGGAGCTTCTCTGTATGTGTTCCCTGAGGCTGAGAATTGGGTTCCTCCAGGCACAAGCTGGACGCTCCCCATGCCCGGCGAGCCCTGGGCATGTTCCTGACTCACTTCCCTTTTTGGGTCTCTGAGATCAAGGATAGTGCCTGCTCTCAGGTCTCTTCAACCAAGGAGGACTGCCCTCAAAAATAAAAGCCTGACATGGAAAGGGAACCGGATGCCACCATTCCCTTGGTTTCTCCCAAGGGAATGAAACACAGGGCAAAAATGGAAAACACGAGGCCTAAGGGCCTTCCGATCTGTACATTCTGTGAAGTGGAAAGTCACCAATGGTCCAGGCAGCATCTGGAGGCAGGGTGGGCTCAGGCCCGGGTGAGGTCACGAGGCGAGAAAGGGGAGGAACACGCCGCCTGGGCCCCAGGTCAGTGGAGTCCGGGGCACGCCTCACCACAATGGTTTATTTTACTCCATCCATGGACCTCTCACTCTTTGATTGAGCTGGGTGTGTATCATGTTTGAACAGAAACAGGTGAAGAATTCCCCGCTAATGTCTAGCACACGTTTCTCCAAGCCTTCTTTAATGAGAGTTTTGGAGTCTGTATTCCATTTCTCCCACTCTTTGGCCTCCTGTCTTACCTCTCTGCCCTGGACCCTGCTTACCAGCTCATCCAAGCTAACCTGAGGTTCACATATGCCATCTGAACCTCATATGCCCTCCGGCCCAAATATGGAACTTTTAAAATCTGCCCTTAATACACACACTCTATCATGTTTATTCCATTCTTGTACTCCTCACCCCATCTCGCTCCATCCCACCTCTGATCCCACAGGAACCAGGACCCTGTGGCCATACAAGATATTGCTATTGCATTGTAGTCACCCCAAGTTTACTTTCACAGGAAAAGTAAGTACCTACAAGTCTCTATGGTTTAGAATAACAGTGTTACCTGAATAATTGCCTGAAGCAAAGCATTAGGTGCCTTTTTCTTAAACCTGGTAAACCATGTAGTTCTGAGGTAGAGACTAAATTAGAAATACTACAGCTGGGAAACAATTCACACACCAAACCCCATGAACTGTGTTAAAAACTGGAAGTTCAGAAATGAACAACATATGGATTATTTGGTTGAGAGAAGCATATATCACCCAGTGTATTGGAATCAGAGGACTGTGAAGGCTAGCAGTGTGGAATTAAATTAAAACACTGGAATTGCCACTCTGAGGAATTTGTCTTTAATTCAGTGTTTCTCAACCTGAGCACTTTTCACATTTTTGACAAATAGTTCTTTGTTGTCAGAGGCTATCCTGTGCATTGCAGGGTGTTTAGCAGAACTCCTGGCCCCCACCCACTAGATGCCAAAAGTACCTTCCCCCAACTGTGGCAACCAAAAATGTTTTCCCTGTGGGGGCTGGTACCTGTACCTCAGAGAGAAGGTGAGATTAGCGACTGGGAGGAGGGAAATAAAATATTAGTACTTCTATATATTTTATTTGATTATAACCTATAGAATTTAAATTTTATTGACATTAATGATGTCCTCATCCAAGATATGTCACTGAGATACACACAACTTGGACAGGTAGACAGAAAAACCCTCATTTGTTCTATCCCTCTAGGCTTATTACAAGGGGTTGCAGTTCAAATGTGCACAATTAGATGAATTTAGTAATTATTTTAAATAGCAGATGGTAACAATAAAGACCCCAGAGGTTATCTCATGGCAAGGCACTTAAAAATGAGGCATATTTTTTTCTCTTACAAAAAGACAAATTATTCCAAATTTACTGCCCTTTTCAGTGATAGGTAATATGCCAGTAGTATGTTGCCTAGTAGATATTTTCCATACACACAAAATGCATTTTTTCAAAGAAAAGGTGATATTTTACAATGAGTGAAAATGTGACTACTTTTAGAAAGATGCCCATGCTATGGCACTTCTGGCAAATAGCTAGAGAGCTTGAAAATTCCTCCTGAAATAGAACACATAGATATTCTGTATAAAATATAACAGGCACACTTTTAGATTCAGAACTAAGCTGACCTGAAAGTAAGGAAAATCACCAGATTTTCACTGTGGGATGCAGAATACACAAATACTGAGGGCTGATCAGGGGACTTGAACATCTACAGATTTTAGCATCTGCAGCCGGAGCTGCAACAAATCCCCTGCAGATACTGAGGGTTGACTGTACTCTAAAAAAGGCCCAGGCATTTGTGGAATAAGACCAAATAGAATTCTAAACACAAGAAAATATAATTTTTATAATTAAAAACTGAATGGATGAGAAAAAAAGGAGAAGGACATTAAACATGAAATTAGGCACACTGAAGAAAGAATTAGTGAACTGGAAGATAGATCTAATGGAATATGCAGAATACATATTTTTTTGGAATCAACAGAAAAACAGTGCTAAAAGAAAATAATTGTCAACCAAGTACTGTAAACCCAACTAAAATATTATGTAAGAAAAAGAACAAAGCAAAGACATTTTCAGACAAATAAAAACTGAGAACTTTTATTATAAACAGAATAGTTACTAAAGGAATTTCTAAAAAAGAAGTACTTCAGAGGAAGAAGACAGTCTTGTCAGGAAGTTCTGAGCTTCAAGAAGAAATGATTTTCCATTTAGAACAAGGATTCCTTTATTAGTTCCTAATTATTAAGGGTTTATACACAAATTTGTGCTACTTTGAGCATTTAAATGCATTTCAAGGATTTGAAAATAAATGTTAGAAGTTAAAGACTTTTTTTTGCCACTTTTTCATAGTACAATTTTAGATCTTTTTAAAAAAGGAGGAAAAGAAAGAAGAAAGACAATAACAAAGCAAGTGAATGTCATTTATAAGAAAATGTTTGTTTGGAAATACAAACATAGAGATTGGGAAGGAAGAAAAAAACTGTCTTTGTTAGCAGATAATATAATTGTATATGTAGAAATCCAAAAAAATGACCAAAAAACAAAGCAAAACAAAACAAAACCCTAAAGCAAAAACAACTCCTGAAACCAATAAGCAGTAACAGCAAAACTGCAGGATATAAGTTAATATACGATAGTCAATAGCTTTCCTATATACACTAGCAGTGAACATTTGGAATTTGAAATTTAAAACATAATAACATTCATATTAGCATCCTCTCAAAATGAAATATAAATATGGTATGAATCTAACAAAATATGTACAAGATATATATGAAGAAAACTACAAAACTCTGATGGAAGAAATCAAAG
Source organism: Mesoplodon bidens (assembly GCF_964165515.1). Classification (NCBI taxonomy): domain Eukaryota; kingdom Metazoa; phylum Chordata; class Mammalia; order Artiodactyla; family Ziphiidae; genus Mesoplodon; species Mesoplodon bidens. The sequence continues at coordinate 108,552,522 of NC_138161.1, read as the reverse complement.
AAAAACTAAATAAATGGAGAGATATTTCATGCCCCTGGATAGGAAGACTCAATATTGTCAAGATGTCAGTTCTTCCCAACTTGATTCAGTGCAATCCCAATCAAAGTCCCAGGAAGTTATTTTGTGGATATCAACAAATTGATTCTGAAGTGTATATGGAGAGGCAGAAGACCCAGAAGAGCCTGCACAATATTGAAGGAGAAGAACAAAATCAGGACTGACACTACCCTAAGATTATTATAAAGTTACAGTAATTCAGACAGTATGGTACTGATGAAAGAATAGACAAATAGATCAATGGGAAAAAAATAGAGACTCAGAAATAGACCCTGATAAATAGAGTCAACTTATCTTTGGCAAAGAAGCAAAGGCAACACAATGGAGAAAAGATAAACCCCAACAAATAGTACTGGAACCACTGGACAGACACATGCAAAAAAACCAAAAAAAACAAACAAAAAAACCCAGAATCTAGACACAGACTTTACATTCTTCACAAAAATTAACTCAAAATGGATCAGAGACTTAAATGTAAAAAACAAAACTATACACATATATACAATGGAATATTACTCAGCCATAAAAAGAAACAAAACTGAGCTATTTGTAATGAGGTGGATAGACCTAGAGTCTGTCATACAGAGTGAAGTAAGTCAGAAAGAGAAAGACAAATACTGTATGCTAACACATATATATGGAATTAAAAAAAAATGTCATGAAGAACCTAGGGGTAAAACGGGAATAAAGACACAGACCTACTTGAGAATGGATCTGAGGATATGGGGAGGGGGAAGGGTAAGCTGTGACAAAGTTAAAGAGAGGCATGGACATATATACGGTACCAAACGTAAGGTAGATAGATAGTGGGAAGCAGCCGCATAGCACAGGGAGATCAGCTTGGTGCTTTGTGACTGCCTGGAGGAGTGGGATAGGGAGGGTGGGAGGGAGACGCAAGAGGGAGGGGATATGGGAACATATGTATATGTATAACTGATTCACTTTGTTATAAAGCAGAAACTAACACACCATTGTTAAACAATTATACTCCAATAAAGATTTTTTAAAAATAAAAATAAAAAATAAAAAAATAAAAATAAAAAACAAAACTATAAAACTCCTAGAAGATAACATAACAGAATTCTAGATGATCTTGAGTTCGATAAAGACTTTCTAGACAAAACAAAGTCACAGTCCATGAAACAAACAATTGATATGCTGAACTTCACTAAAATTAAAATTTTCTGCTTTGCAAAAGACTCTGTCAAGACTCCCAGCCACAGACTGGAAGAAAATAATTGCAAAAGACATATCTGATAAAGGACTGTTATCCAAAATATAAAAAGAATTCAGAAAACTCAACAATAAGAAAAGAAACAACCCAATTTTAAAAATGGGCAAAAGGCACCAGAGGGCAGACAGCAGAAGCAGGAAGAACTACAATCCTGCAGCCTGGGGAACAAAAACCACATTCACAGAAAGAGACAAGATGAAAAGGCAGAGGGCTATGTACCAGATGAAGGAACAAGATAAAACCCCAGAAAAACAACTAAATGAAGTGGAGATAGGCAACCTTCCACAAAAAGAATTCAGAATAGTGATAGTGAAGATGATCCAGGACCTTGGAAAAAGAATGGAGGCAAAGATTGAGAAGATGCAAGAAATGTTTAACAAAGACCTAGAAGAATTAAAGAACAAACAAACAGAGATGAACAATACAATAACTGAAATGAAAAATACATTAGAAGGGATCAATAGCAGAATAACTGAAGCAGAAGAACAGATAAGTGACCTGGAAGACAGAATGGTGGAATTCACTGCTGCAGAAGAGAATAAAGAAAAAAGAATGAAAAGGAATGAAGACAGCCTAAGAGACCTCTGGGACAACATTAAACACACCAACATTCACATGATAGGGGTCCCAGAAAGAGAAGAGAGAGAGAAAGGACCAGAGAAAATATTTGAAGAGATTATAGTCAAAAATTTCCCTAACATGGGAAAGGAAAGAGCCACCCAAGTCCAGGAAGCACAGAGAGTCCCATACAGGATAAACCCAAGGAGAAACATGTCGAGACACATAATAATCAAATTGGCAAAAAAAAAAAAAAAAAAAGAAAAAGAAAAATTATTGAAAGCAGCAAGGGAAAAATGACAAATAACATACAAGGGAACTCCCATAAGGTTAACAGCTGATTTCTCAGCAGAAACTCTACAAGCCAGAAGGAAGTGGCATGATATACTTAAGGTGATGAAAAGGAAGAACCTATAACCAAGATTACTCTACCCAGCAAGGATCTCATTCAGATTTGATGGAGAAATCAAAAGCTTTACAGACAAGCAAAAGCTAAGACAATTCAGCACCACAAAACCAGCTCTACAACAAATGCTAAAGGAACTTCTCTAAGTGGGAAAAACAAGAGAAGACAAGGACTTACAAAAACAAACCCACGGGCCTCCCTGGTGGCGCAGTGGTTGAGAGTCCGCCTGCCGATGCAGGGGATACGGGTTCGTGCCCCGGTCTGGGAGGATCCCATATGCCGCGGAGCGGCTGGGCCCGTGAGCCATGGCCGCTGAGCCTGCGCATCCGGAGCCTGTGCTCCGCAACGGGAGAGGCCACAGCAGTGAGAGGCCCGCATACCGCAAAAAAAAAAAAAAAACAAAAAAAAACAAAAAAAAACAAAAAAACAAACCCAAAACAATTAAGAAAATAGGAATAGGAATATACATATCGATAATTACCTTAAACGTGAATGATTAAATGCTCCAACCAAAAGACACAGGCTTGCTGAATGGATACAAAAACAAGATCCATATATATGTTGTCTACAAGAGACCCACTTCAGTCTTAGCGACACATACAGACTGAAAGTGAGGGGATGGAAAAAGATATTCCATGCAAATGGAAATCAAAAGAAAGCTGGAGTAGCAATACTCATATCGGATAAAATAGACTTTAAAATAAAGAATGTTACAAGAGACAAAGAAGGACACTACATATGATCAAGGGATCAATCCAAGAAGAAGATATAATAATTATAAATATATATGCACCTAACATAGGAGCACCTCAATACATAAGGTAAATGCTAACAGCTATAAAGGAGGAAATCAACAGTAACACAATGGTGGGGGACTTTAACACCTCACTTACACCAATGGACATATCATCCAAACAGGAAATTAATACGGAAAAACAAGCTTTAAATGACACAATAGACCAGATAGATTTAATGGGTATTTATAGGACATTCCATCCCGAAACAGCAGATTACACTTTCTTCTCAAGTGTGCACAGAATATTCTCCAGGATAGATCACGTCTTGGGTCACAAATAAAGTCTCAGTAAATTTAAGAAAACTGAAATCATATCAAGCATCTATTCTGACCGCAACACTATGAGATTAGAAATCAATTACAGGGGGAAAAAAACATAAAAAACACAAACACATGGAGGCTAAACAAAACATTACTAAATAACCTAGAGATCACTGAAGAAGTCAAAGAGGAAATCAAAAAATACCTAGAGACAAATGACAATGAAAACACGACGATCCAAAACAAATAGGATGCAGGAAAAGCAGTTCTAAGAAGGAAGTTTATAGCTATACAAGCCTACCTCAAGAAACAAGAAAAATCTCAAATAAACAATCTAACATTACACCTAAAGGAACTAGAGAAAGAAGAACAAACAAAACCCAAAGTTAGCAGAAGGAAAGAAATCATAAACACCAGAGGAGAAATAAATGAAATAGAAACCAAGAAAACAATAGCAAAGATCAATAAAACTAAATGCTGGTTCTTTGAGAAGATAAACAAAATTGATAAATCATTAACCAGACTCATCAAGAAAAAGAGGGAGAGGACTCAAATCAATAAAATTAGAAACGAAAAAGGAGAAGTTACAACAGACACTGCAGAAATACAAAGCATCCTAGAGACTTCTACAAGCAATTCTATGCCAATAAAATGGACAATCTGGAAGAAGTGGACAAATTCTTAGAAAGGTTTAACCTTCCAAGACTGAACCAGGAATAAATAGAATATATGAACAGACCAATCACAAGTAATGAAATTGAAACTGTGATTAAAAATCTTCCAACAAACAAAAGTCCAGGACCAGATGGCCTCACAGGTGAATTTTATCAAACATTTAGAGAAGAGATAACACCCATCCTTCTCAAACTCTTCCAAAAAATTGCAGAGGAAGGAAAACTCCCAAACTCATTCTATGAGGCCACCATCACCCTGATACCAAAACCAGACAAAGATAATACAAAAAAGAAAATTACAGACCAATATTACTGAATATAGATGCAAAAATCCTCAACAAAATACTAGCAAACAGAATCCAACAACACATTAAAAGGATCACACACCATGATCAAGTGAAATTTATCCCAGGGATTCAAGGATTCTTCAATTTACACAAATCAATCAATGTGATACACCATATTAACAAACTAAAGAATAAAAACAATATGATCATCTCAATAGATGCAGAAAAAGCTTTTGACAAAATTCAATACCCATTTATGATAAAAACCCTCCAGAAAGTGGGCATAGAGGGAACCTACCCCAACACAATAAAGGCTATATATGACAAACCCACAGCAAACATCATTCTCAATAGTGAAAAACTGAAAGCGTTTCTTCTAAGATCAGGAACAAGACAAGGATGTCCACTCTCACCACTATTATTCAACATAGTTTTGGAAGTGCTAGCCACAGTAGTCAGAGTAGAAAAAGAAATAAAAGGAATAGAAATTGGAAAAGAAGAAGTAAAACTGTCACTGTTTGCAGATGACATGATACTATACATAGAGAATCCTAAAGATGCCACCAGAAAACTACTAGAGCTAATCAATTAATTTGGTAAAGTTGCAGGATACAAGATTAATGCACAGAAATCTTTTGCATTCCTACACACTAATGATGAACAATATGAATGAGAAATTAAGGAAACACCCCCATTTACCATGGCAACAAAAAGAACAAAATACCTAGGAATAAACTTACCTAGGGAGACAAAAGACCTGTATGCAGAAAACTATAAGACATTGATGCAAGAAGTTAAAGATGACACAAACAGATGGAGAGATACACCATGTTCTTGTACTGGAAGAATCAATATTGTGAAAATGACTATACTACCCAAAGCAATCTAAAGATTCAATGTAATCCCTATCAAATTACCAATGGAATTTTTTTACAGAACTAGAACAAAAAATCTTAAAATTTGTGTAGAGACACAAAAGACCCCAAATAGCCAAAGCAGCCTTGAGGGGAAAAAACAGAGCTGGAGGAATCAGACTCCCTGACTTCAGACTATACTACAAAGCTACAGTAATCAAGACAGTATGTTACTGGCACAAAAACAGAAATATAAATCAATGGGACAGGATAGAAAGCCCAGAGATAAACCCATGCACCTATGGTCAACTAATCTATGACAAAGGAAGCAAGGATATACAATGGAGAAAAGACAGTCCCTTCAATAAATGGTGTTGGGAAAACTGGACAGCTACATGTAAAAGAATGAAATTACAATACTCCCTAACACCATACACAAAAATAAAAGCACAGTGGATTAGAGACCTTAATGTAAGACTGGGCACTATAAAACTCTTAGAGGAAAACATAGGAAGAACACTCTTTGACATAAATCACAGCAAGATATTTCTTGATCCACCTCCTAGAGTAATGGAAATAAAAACAAAAATAAACAAATGGGACCTAATGAAACTTAAAAGCTTTTGCACAGCAAAGGAAACCATAAACAAGATGAAAAGACAACCCTCAGAATGGGAGAAAATATTTGCAAATGAATCAGTGGACAAAGGATTAATCTCCAAAATATATAAAGAGCTCATGCAGCTCAATATTAAAAAAACAAACAACCCAATCCAAAAAGACCTAAGTAGACATTTAGGTCTATTTAGTTCTTCTGCCATTTCTTGGGCAGAAGACCTAAATAGACATTTCTCCAAAGAAGACATACAGATGGCCAAGAAGCACATGAAAACCTGCTCAACATCACTAATTATTAGAGAAATGCAAATCGAAACTACAGTGAGGTATCACCTCACACCAGTTAGAATGGGCATCATCTGAAAACCTACAAACAAATGCTGGAGGGAGTGTAGAGAAAAGGGAACCCTCTTGCTGGTGGGAATGTAAATTGATACAGTCACTATGGAGAACAGTACGGAAGTTCCTTAAAGAGCTAAAAATAGGATTACCGTATGTCCCAGCAATCCCACTACTGGGCATATACCCAGAGAAAACCATAATTCAAAAAGACACATGCACCCCAGTGTTCATTGCAGCACTATTTACAATAGCCAGGTCATGGAAGCAACCTAAATGGCCATGGACAGACAAATGGATAAAGAAGATGTGGTACATATATACAATAGAATATTACTCAGCCATAAAAAGGAACGAAATTGAGTCATTTGTAGAGACGTGGATGGATCTAGAGACTGTAATACAGAGTGAAGTAAGTCAGAAAGAGAAAAGCAAATAGCTTATATTAACACATATATGTGGAACCTAGAAAATGGTACAGATGAACCAGTTTGCAGAACAGAAATTGAGACACAGAAGTAGAGAAAAAGTGTATGGACACCAGGCGGGGAAAGCGGTAGGGGTGGGGGTGGTGGTGTGATGAACTGGGAGATTGGGATTGACATATATACACTGATGTGTATAAAATGGATGACTAATATGAAAAAAAAATTTTTTTAATATAAATAAATAAAAAGTAAAAAAAAAAGGAAAATGGGCAGAGGTCTTAACAGACACCTCACCACATAAGATATACAGACAGCAAATAAGCATATGGTAAGATACACAACACCATATGTCATTAGGGAATTACAAATTGAAACAGTGAGATACAGTCTCACATCTACTCAGATGGTAAAAACTGAAAATACTGGGCTTCCCTGGTGGTGCAGTGGTTGAGAATCTGCCTGCCGATGCAGGAGACACAGGTTCGAGCCCTGGTCTGGGAAGATCCCCCATGCCGCGGAGCAACTAGCCCCGTGAGCCACAATTACTGAGCCTGCGCATCTGGAGCCTGTGCTCCGCAACAAGAGAGGCCACGATAGTGAGAAGCCCGCGCACCACGATGAGGAGTGGCCCCCACTTGCTGCAACTAGAGAAAGCCCTCGCACAGAAACGAAGAGCCAAAACAGCCATAAAAAAAAAAAGGCAAAATTCCTTAAAAAAAAAATACTGAAAATACTGACAACAGCAAATGTTGGTGAGGATGTGGAGCAACAGGAACTCTTATTTATTACTGGTGGGAATGCAAAATGGTACAGGTACTTTGGAAGATAGTTTGGCAGTTTCTTACAAAGTTAAACATAATTTTACTATACAATCCAGCAATCACACTCCTCGGTATTTAGCCAAATAAGCTAAAATTTTATTTACAAACAAATTTATAGTTACCAAAGCAGAAATGTGTGGGGAGGGATAAATTAAAAGCTTGGGATTAACATACACACACTACTCTATATAAAATAAGTAACCAACAAGGACCTACTGGATAGCACAGGGAACTCTACTCAATATTCTATAATAACCTATGGGAAAAGAATCCCAAAAAGAATGAATATATGTATATGTGTAACTGAATCACTTTGCTGTACACCTGAAACTATTACAACATTATAAATCAACTATACTCCAGCAAATTTTTAAAAAAGATTTAAAAACAAATAAATAAACAAAATTTTATGTTCACACAAAAACCTGTACGCTAATATTTATAGCAGCCCTATTTATAGTTGCGAAAACTTGGAAGCAACCAAGATGTCCTTCAATAGGTGAATGGATAAACAAACTGTTGTATCTCCAATTTTTTATGTGCAATGGAATGTTATTTACTGATAAAAAAGAGTGAGCTGTCAAGCTGTGAAAAGACATGATGGAATCTTCAGTAGGTATTGCTAAGTGGAAAAAGCCAGTTTAAAAATGCTAAATATAGTATGATTCCAAATATCTGACTTTCTGGAAAAGGCAAAACTTTGAAGACAGTTTAAAAAAATCAGGTATTTGCAATAGGGAAGGAGGTATGAATAAGTGGAGCTCAGGTTATTTTTAGGACAGTGAAACTATTTTGCATGATACTTTAATGATGGATAGGTGACATTATGCACTTTTCGAAACACATAGCACTGACATCACAAAGAGTGAACCCTAAACTAAGGACTTTAGCTAATAATAGTGTATCATTATTGGTTAATTGTAACAGACCCCACCTGATGTTAGACTTTAATAGGGGAAACTGCAAGGTGGGAAAGGGTCACAAGGGGGTAAATGAGAATGCTCTGTACTTCCTGCCCAATTTTTCTGTAAACTTAAAACTGCTCTAAAAAATAAACTCTATTAACTGAAAAAAGAGAACTATTAGAACTAATGAGTTCAGCAAGATTACAGGACATAGGATCAACATACAAAAATCACCATACACTGTATCAACATACATAGTATTTCTATTTAACAGCAATGAACAATCTGAAAATTCAATCACTGTTGCCCTAATTCAATCACTCAACAGCCACATGTGACTAGTGGCCATTCTATGGGATGGCACAGACATAGAGCATTCCCATCACTGTAGAAAGTTCTACTGGACAGCACCACCCTGGCACAAAATGAGGGCTCTGTCTCCTCACCTCAAAAACTGGGATAGTTTCCATCTCACAGGTTGTTGTGACTATTAAATAAAATGATGTCTGGAACAGAATAGGTGTTCAGTAAGTGGTGGTATCTTTATGACTCATAAACAAGGAGTCGGCCGTGTTGGTTGTTGGGATGCCCTGGCGATCCTCAGTGCTACCACTAACTCTCCATGTTACCTTGGATAGCTCACTTCCCTGACCTTGTGACCCAGCGCCCTTGTCTGGAAAACACAAGAATTGGGTCAGATGCTGGTGATCACTTCTGATATTTGAATAGCCTATTAATCAAAGGATCTTTCGATGATAAATGATTAAAGAAATTTTTTCACTCTATCTCCTCCACGATAGGGCCAAATCATGCAAAATGTAGAGAAAAGGAAATAGGGGATATACAATTTTTTTCGTTTCTGTGAGAGGTCCTAGAATTCTTGGTGAAAATTAACAATTAAAAAGCATTCACTCTTTCAACATAATGAGGAAGAAAGAAAGAAAAGGCAGGAGTTGGGGAAGGGGAAAAAAAAGCATATAAATTTACAGGTTGACTCAACCTGTTCCAACTGCAGGACATTTGACCTCGATATATCTTCTGAACAAAGTAGGAGGGAAGGGCTTCCTGCCGTCCTTTGTCATCAAGCAGGCCAAGCCTGGCTAATGGGAACTGTCACCTGGGCCTTTCCAGGTCAGAAACGAAGAACAGCAATTAACTCCTCTTGGGGGCCAGCGGCCCTGAGCCGGCCCTGCTAGGCCAGGTAGCTAAATCATTAAAGACACAGTTCTTTTCAGTGATAAATTTTGCAGGCGCGTGAAACCCGCTGCTGGCCATTAATCTGGGCTAATCAGGTTGAAAGCTGGGTTGTTTTATTTAGTAATTAATGGGTTATGTGAAAAACATGATCCATGGCCTGGGGCATGTCTATAGAGCACTGTCCAGGCAGAGAGAATGGAGGACGGTGGGGATTCTCTGGAGAGCCACTCAGCCTTATGCAATTATAGCCATGGGCAAATGCTGAAAAATGACCCTGGGTTCGTATTGACACCCAGGAAAGAAACATTGCTGCCAACAGTGCAGGCGGAGTCTTGAAGGCCGATAATTGCTCTCTCCCCACTGCCCCTCACCGCCACCTGCTAAGCCAGGCCCAAGGTTTCAAAGATGCACGGTGGTTCTGCAGGCACACACTGCTCCCCGTGGCTGTGGACAACCTGTGTTTGAAAGTGGGCCGGATGGAGGGTGGGGCCCTCTGCAGAAATGTGGGTCCCAAAAGGAAGAGAGGAAGCTGAGGGTGGGAGAGATGAATGGCTCTGGCTTGACACCTTGGTGTCTGGTGCTCAGTGACGGCCAAGAAGGAATGACCACTTGGCGACTGGATGGATGGATCTGGACCTCAGGACCTGCACAAGAGGTCTGGGCTGGAGCTGTGAGCCTAGAGGGGTGCGTGATCATCCAGAGAGGCTGTGTTGAGAGCAAAGGCTGAGAGCAAAGAGCAGAAGGCCCGGCTCAGGGCCCCGGGTGTGGCCCAGCTGGAGGTCAGCACCCGACCACGACCCAATCCCCTTCACATAGTTCTGCTGCCGCTCTGCTACTTGGTTCCCTCCTCCACTCTTGCTACACAACGGGTCACCAGAAACCATGTTCTGCCTATTCCACCTTCTAAACTCCCTCCCGTCTTGTTCTTCCCCATGGCCCGCCCTCTGCGGCAGGGCTAGCATCTCTGCTGTAGAGTCCGATGCAGTAGCTACTTTCAGGTCTGTCCATTTCCGTTCTTACCTGCTCTGAGTCTCCACCATGGAGTCGGGGTGATCTTTCTGAATTACAAGTCGGCCCAAAACTTCTTGGGATGCTCCTGAATGATTTAAAGATAAAATCAGAATGCTTTCCCAGGTGACCAAAGTCTGGCACGATATCAGGGCCTTGCTGCCCGTCCAGTCACCTCCTCTCCCCTCACCCTCTGTGACCCAGCCACCCTACACTTCACTCACTTCTACAAACGTGTCTTTCAGAAACCTCTCCCCCTCCCTGCACCATGTAGCTCCTACTGGATCTTTGGGGTGTCAACTGGAACACCTCCTCTTCTAGGATAACTCACCTGGTCCCTCAAGCTGGATTCGGAGCCCTCCTGTGGGTGCCACAGCCCTGTGCTTTCAGGGCATCCACCACATTGTGGCCCTTGTCTGCTTCCCTCTGTCTCCCTCCAAGCCCTGGGAAGGCAAGGCCCACACTCATAGTGCTGTTTGCTATTGCACTTCCAGCTCCTAAAATGGTTCCTGACATAGTAGGTGCTCAATAAAATTTGTTGCATGAATGAGTATAAAAATTCTTTGAATCAGAAGGCCCCTTGAAGGGCACTGAGACTCAACCCTCACTGTTCAAATAAGGGAAATGACCCCAGAGAAGGCCAATACAGTACATGTGGCAAATTAGTGGCAGATCAAAAAGGGACCATGGATCTCTTGACCCAGCCTAGGGGTCTCTCCAACAAACTATATTACCTTTCAATTCACATCTGTCACTGCTTTTTCTTTGGAAGATTTACTACTTAAATTCCTGTGGAAGGCCTTCGACCTTTTGACCAGTTTAAGCAATTTCTCCAGATGAACAGCCTATAAGTGGGAATTGCTGACATTTCCATGTAACGTCAATGACTAGAAGGAATCTAAGGAACATTCCTGAAAGTTCACGTTAACCTTTCAGCTGACAGGTAAGAGGGAGTGTTTTGGAGCCAGAAATTTAAACCTGAGTGTAAATTCTGGCTCTGCCGTGCATGAGCTATATAATTTGGGGCAGTTTACTGGACCTCTCTGTGCGTCGCTTTTTTCATGTATAAAATGGAGATAATAACAACACTGACCTAATAAATTATTGCTAACAACAAGTGAGATGCTGGAACTTCCCTGGTGGTCCAGTGGTTAAGACTCCACACTTCCACTGCAAGGGGCATGGGTTCGATCCCTGGTCCGGGAACTAAGATCCTGCATGCCACGTGGCACAGCCAAAAAAAAAAAAAAAAAAAAAAAGAGATGCTAATAATAATAATAAAGATGATGTTTATTAAGGGCTAGATACTATGTTAAGTGTTTTCTATGTCTTATCTCAATCTCTAGTGTATCAGTCTCTCACATATCTTTTATCTTCTCTCAACACCTATATGGAACAACATACTATTCTTATCCCCATTTCATAGATGACGAAAAGCACAGCACAGAAAGGTTCAATAAGTTGCCCAAGGTCACACAGTCAGTAAGTGGAAAAGCCAGGACCAGCTGACTTCTAACCACTGCACTGAATTTCCTGTGCAGCCCAGTGCCTGACACACGTGCTCCATCCATGTTTCCTACTATGAGTAGAGGCAGCACCAGAAGCCACAGTTGAAATTGCATTTTGTCAAAGACTTGGGTTATAGTAGGTGCTCAGTAAATGGTAGCTTGAAGAGTCTGTGTCTGGGAATGTGTTTTCTACTGTTCCTACTCTTTCTTTAAAAGGCACCTAGGAGCCCTTGTGAGGAAATCCGATCAGCAGGCATGGGTCCCTGCGGAGCTAGGTGTTCTGGCCACAGAAGAGCCAGTCCTCAGAGGGCCAGGAGTTCTGGACTGGCTGACTTCCACTCAACTGCCGAGTCAAGATGTGCCAGGACCTGGTTTCATCTCCTTGTAGGCCTGAAGCTAAGCCTTGTGCACACAAACCAGATGGAGTGCCAGGTTAAAATGCCCAAGGGCCGGCCAAGGTAGCACCCACAGGACTGCAAAAGCCCCGGGGGGAACCTCTGTTGCCCCAGGACTGGAACCTGGAGGACACACCCTGATGGCCCCGCCCCTTCCCTAGGCCAATCATGCAACAGGGTAGCTATTCTTACTGTCTCCCCTCTCGAGGGGCGGCCTCTCATTCCTCAAAGACATGCATCTCTTGTTGGCTTTCCCGCCTAGCTGAACAAGGGAAGGTACCAGCTAGTTAGGTCCAACTTCACAAGAACACCAATGGCGCCATTCCTTGGCAAACTGGGAATTCATTGAACCTCAGAGATAGAAGGGTGCTTGCGTGGAGATCTCCTATAAAGGTAGGTGTTATGGAAATAAGATTGAGACCCTGGCCTCTGGAGGCATCCTGCCCAGGTTTGAGTCTGGGCTCTGCCCTCTATCAGCTCTGTGACCTTGGGCATGCTTCTTAATTTCCCCAGGCCTCCATGTTCTCATCTGTACTAATGGGAATAATAATGTTACCTACTTCATAGAGCTCTGTGAATGTTACATGAGAGAACTCACGAAAAGTACGGTTGACCCTTGAACAACTGCAGGTTTAAGCTGCATGGGTCCCCTTGTAGGTGGATATTTTTCAATAGTAAATACTACAGTACTACACAGTCCATGGTTGCTTGAATCTGCAGATGTAGAGGAACTGTGTATGTAGAGGGCAGACTATAAATTATACACAGATTAACACCCATGATTGTTCAAGGGTCAACTGTATTTAGAATGGCGTTTAAGACACAGCAATTGTTCAGTAAGTGTCAAATGCTTATTCTTATCCCTGCACCTAGTGCAGGAATCCTCACTATAACTAACGTGTGGGTGGTATCCACTTAACCACTTCTAATGATGGGAAGCTCATTACTTTGCAAGGCTCTTCTACTGTTACTGGACCTCTCTGATTATTGGATGGTCCTTCCTTCTCTATGCAGCAATTAAAATGTGCATGTAGGAAGCCTACTATACTAGAATGAAAGATACCCAAGATATATTCAATGAAAAAGATCAAGCTGCAGAGCAATATGTGTTTAAAAAAATAGGATTTGCCCTGCTCAGCCCTGAGACAGCTCAGTGACTGATGACAGATATTGGCCCCTCCCTCTGTGTGATTGCCCCGCCCCTCCATGGTTTTAGGCATCAGGGTAGGCTGGGAGGTAATGGAAGAGAGTTTAGGTGCAGAGGCTCTGCTGATTAAATCTCCTAGCTACCTGCTAATCCAGTCTCAGAGAGGGTCAGTCCCAGAGCTTGACCAAAGGAAACTCACTGGCCACAAGGGGTGGTTTAGGTCATTTTTTAAATGAAGCTCGGGATCCAGAATTGATGGGAATTCTTGGATCTGTCATTTAAAAAATTCCCCAAACTCCCAAGAGTTGGCCAAACATCTCTCATGCAAAACTTAATGCATGCATGTCAGGGCAATCTCAAGTCATCTTCCCTTTCAGGACACTCCAAGGGTCCCACTGAGGGCCTCCTCGTATCCTGGGACGATGGCCCCGCCCTGCCCCGCCCACTGCACCTGTTCCTTACCCAACCACGAGGGGGAATCAGATTTCCTCTCTGCACCCACAACACCTGCGGAGGCTTGGAATAGTATTATGTAACCAGTTCATCAGCAAGGAGAGAATGCTCACCTTGTCCGCTAGCTTCGCTCTGCCAGAGAAGTTTCTGTGGGTCAATGGAAGTTTGCAGACCTGGGCCATGTGAGTATGCAAACCTCTATCATATTCATTATTTTATTCAGTTTTACGATAAACCCATAGAGGAGGTCTATTTGATCCCCATTTTACTTATGAGGACAGTGAGGCAAAGACAGGGAAGACTCACCGAAGGGCAGAGGTAGGCTGACACCCAGCTCTCCCAGCTCCTCACTGCATGTTCTTTCTGGTCCCACTGGCCCCTTTGCAGCTTCATCCTTTCCTCCTGTCTTTGTTCCTAAACCAGTTCCTCTGCCCTCTTCAATCTACCATCTTACGCTACCATGGGGAAGAGAAGTCTTCTTTTAGGAGAAGAAAAGTAAAAGGAAAGTGTGACAGAACAGAAAACTATTGGAAGCCCAGGAAACTGAAGCAGCAAATACGAACATGGGGCTTGTTCATCCTGTGAAAGCCCCAGATCATCCAGGCTGATGCTCAGGGTCTGATTGAGAGTAAGGCCAAGGTCCTCCTGATGGCTGTGAATGGTCGCTCACTCTGCTCAAGGCTTAACAGAGGCTGGCTAATGAGGCTCTATGATGCAACTAAAGAAGAGGATACAGATGGTCAGGTCTGCCCTGGGCTCGCAGTGCCCACCCCGAGGCCACACAAGAGCTTTAGAGCCCTTAAGCTGTACTTTGTAGAAGGGCAGGGAAGCTGCCAGATGAAGGAGGCAAAGTCATGGACCGCCATCGCCATGGCAGCCTCACTCAGCAACATCATTTATAATAGAGAGAGAAAAAAAAGGAACACCAGCCCCCAGGCAGTCCTCATGCTTACACCTGGCCCCCCGGGCTCAGGCCCTCAGCATCTAGGAAAGCGAGGCGAGGCTGGTGTGGGCATCCCCTCCCTGCTAGGTGAGACTCTACTCTGCAGTCTCCACCCTGGCATTGCTCTGGAGGGTGCCCACTGCCCAAGGTGGACCAGAGGCCATGTGGGGATGTGGCCTCAACCAGCACCAAGGGACCCTGGGTAAGGAGGAACCCCTGAGGGTGCCATCTTACACTGTGGCTGATGTGGACCCCAAATAGGACTTGTGTCTCCTCTGGAGCATTTCTCAAGTGGCTGAAAGCCCTGGGCCAGCCTGAGAACGGGCAAAGTACCTGCCCAGCAGGCTAAACTTCCCAACTTAAAATATCAGCACACTGGACAACCTAAGAGTCTAAGGTGGGAGCTGGAAGCTCCCCCAGGTAAACTCTTCCTGGGCTGAGAAGGTGCAGGAGAGAATTCCAATCCATCTTCCTTCTAAGTAGGGTTTCTCTTGGGGCCTTCATTTCTGCATCTGCAGAATGAGGGACAGAAGGAACTTCCCAGTCTCTCCAGTTCTGCTCTCCTATGATTCTGGAAACCCCACACTTTCACTTCTGAAAGGCTATGTCCATTCCCAGACGCAGTAGCTCCAGGTGGACACACACGAGATTTTATCACAGAGAGAGGCCACTGCTTACCAAGGTTCTCAGCATCAAAAATAAGAAAATATTCTGTTTATCTGTGACAGCCCCAAATTCAGCTACATTTAGTTACATGGTTATTTAATATAATAATACAGGTAAGAGTTCCTACCTCTTTCCTTTAATTCAGCCAAAGCTTTGCCTGGAGCACCCCCATAGATTCCTCCAGGTCTGAAAGCTCCCGTTTTAAGTTCTGGTGCCAGGTTTCATGGTTTCCCAGAGTCCAGCATCTGAGGAATATCTTTTTTGTTTTTCGTTTTTTTGTAAAGGATCTTCATAAACTCCCCCCCCACACTTTTTTTTAAATTGAAGTATAATTTACAATGTTGTGTTAGTTTCAAGTGTATGACAAAGTGATTCAGATATATAATTTTTCAGATTCTTTTCCATTATAGGCAATTACAAGATACTGAGTATAGTTCCCTGTACTGTACAGTAGGTTCTTGTTTTTTATCTATTTTACATACAGTAGTGTGTATCTGTTCCTTCCAAACTCCTAATTTATGAAGGTAAATTAGGATCTTCATAAACTTTAAAAAATACATGAGAAGAGGCATAGGTAAGCATACACATCTGTTCAGCAAAATGCGTCCAGTACCCTCAGCGCAGGCCCTGCGCTGGGTGACTGGCTGCAGTCTCATGGGGGATGCAGACAAGACACGCAAACAGAAAGCGACGTCAGCACGCGCCCCGTGCCTTGATCTTTGGGCATTAGGGATCACATTTGAACACAGGAGACATAGGCTGAAAGTAGGAAACTCATATGCCCTGTTCACAGGGCTGGGGGGCAGGTCACAGAGACCCTGCTGGGAGGCAGGAGAGTCTCCCCTCCCACTGACCCGCCTGGCCCCTCGCTCACTGCTCTGATCACGTGCATCTCCCTGGGGACCCCATTGTCTGCACGGATGAGCTGGGGTTCATTTGGGAAACCCGTCCCTGGGAATGGAAAGGGAGACTTCAACCGTGGCGTTGGACTTTTGTGCTAATGGAACTGTGTTTTGTTTGGGAGTTTTATCTTTTTTCAAATAACCCCTAAGAAGGTCCCCAGGCCACGACAGACAGACTCATCGTTTCTTTTTATTCCATCAGTCAGGGGAAAAAAGTGAGAAAGAGGAAAGAAAGGGAAGAAAGGAGAAAGAAGCCCCCGAGAGCGCCTCCCGTGTCCTTCCCATCAGCCACGTGGGTTTGCACAATTAAATCTCAATATCTCCTTCCAGGGCTTTGTCCCCTGACTGCCTCTGAGGACGGTCACTCTGGCACTCAGAGCGACTTCCGTCTCCACACTGCAGGTCTCTCTCCAGCTGCTCCTTCTGGCCGCACCCAGCCAGATGGGCTCCTCTGGAGGAGTGGGTGGCACTCCCGGCAACAGGGGCGTCCACGCCAGACACAAGCAGCCCGGGTTCCAGCTGGAAAAAACCGCCCGTCCCTGGAGAATGCCGAAAGCAGGCCGCTGGCGTCGCTGGCCTTTTATATGGCTGCAAAGCGGGTTCATTCCGAGTGTAGGCCGGTTTATAGCAGGAGCAAGGAAATGGTTTGTTTGGGGATTTTTCCTATTAGGGATCCATGAGGGATCATGTGCATTCAAAATCATCTCGTATTTTCTGTTTTAAAAAATCCTAAACTTTCCATTTATCGGATAATAAAATTAAAGGCATGAAACTTAATACAAGATGTCTATTTTAAATCTGAAGCTATGGTATCAAACGGGACTTAGGCCTAGTTTGGAAAGAGAGAAAATTCAGTTAGAAGGAGTGCAGAGAGTTAGAAGGAAGAGAGCAACAGGCTTCTCTGGAGCGGGTCCCCCCTTCCCCCCTCCACTTCCATCCATCCTATCCTTGTCCTTTCCTTTGCTCCTTTGCCCCTTCCTTGAATTTGTGGTTCCCTCCCTCAGCTCTCGTGAGTCCCACTGCCCCCACAGAGCATTTTGGGGGTCTGTCCCTGCTCCTCTGATGGCTGCCTCAGCATCACTGCAGCCCTGGTCCATATCTGCCAATGCCATGTTATCCCTTCTCTCCTCACAGAGCAGACTTGCCTACGTGGCTTACCCACCAAAAACCAGGACCGCTTGCTCCTTGAAGGCAGGGGTGGGACTTGAGTTGCCCCTAAAATCCCCCTACCACCACTGGCCTGTCGCATAGTAGGTATCCAACATG
Source organism: Mesoplodon bidens (assembly GCF_964165515.1). Lineage (NCBI taxonomy): Eukaryota > Metazoa > Chordata > Mammalia > Artiodactyla > Ziphiidae > Mesoplodon > Mesoplodon bidens. The sequence continues at coordinate 108,534,799 of NC_138161.1, read as the reverse complement.
TCTGAGCAGAACTGCAGGTGACAGAAGGTGACGCTGAGTCTCCAGCAGGCTTAGCCCGGCTGGTTGGCACCCCTGCCTTCACCAGGATACCAGCCGTGCTGACTGGAAGGTTCTTCTGCCAATGTGTTCAATCAACATGTATTCATTATGCCAATTTCCCAATGAAAAAGAGCTCATTTGGGCTTAAATTTAACATGGGGGGGTGGGGGGTGCGGAACATGGGATGTGAGTTCACAGACCTTGAATTTGCATTTTAACTGGGCCATGTCACATTAGCTCTTGAGATTATTTCCTCATCTGTAAAATGGGCATAATAATAGTACTACCATCCACCTGCCTTCTTCTCCGAGTGTTTGTGAAGAGAATGCCTGTGAAGAGCACTTTGTAAAGAGCATTTATCATATAAACGACTGCAAAGCAAGCTTTCCTGTGCTGGGAAATGTTATTCCTTAAGCCATTGCTCCCACTACTTAGAAATGGGTTTGAGAATTAACAGAATTAAAGACTGCTTTTTTTAAGAAAAAGAATCTATGTATAAAATTATGGTCGCCCTGCTGCCAGAAGTGGGGTGGGAGGACATTAGGGAAGGGACCTGGGTAGGTCTGAATGTGAAACGGTGACCGGTTTTCCTGGAGCCAAGAGGATGTGCGAGGTACGTTTGGACATGAAGGCTGGGGCTGTAGAGGCCCACATGCACGTCAGTGGCTCCCTAACCCTTGAGGATCTTTGAGCCATGAAGCGGGGTGCTGTGAGCTCCAAGTGTGGTCAGCGCGGCAGGGCGCATTGGACGGGGAAGGGAGATGCTGGAGAGAGGCAGACTCAGACCGACACTGCAGGAAGGGGACTCTGCAGGTCACTGCCTGGGCGGGGGGAGGGGGAGGGGGCAGCCCCCAGGACACCAAGAGCCTGGGTCATCTGTCATCCCAGGGCACCCCCATCCGTGCAAGGCACTGTAGCTGTCTGTGGCTTGTCCGTCTCCCACACTGGCCCATACAATCCTTGAAACAGGTGTCATAGCAATATCATGTGCCCAGCATCTGGCCCATGGAAGGTGCTAATACATATGTATGTGGAATGAATGAGAGTGACTCACTTTTACGCTCTTAGTGAAGCTAGGACTCCTGCTGTGTGAGGGAGCTACATTTTCAGTAACATGGCCCCTTGGACCTTCCCCCTCCCCACCAGGATGGATAAGGCTCTGGGAAACTTCCAGGTGCCTCTCTTCAGACTTTTCCTTGGCTCTTCCCATCTGATGTAGGTCCCCTAGGACCACGAGACCAGCCTGGACCGAAAGCCTGCCAATCACTGAGAGCCATCATGGCCAGATTTGTCAAGTATCTGCTCTGTGCTAGGCCTTAGGGGAATGACATACATCATCTCGTTTAATTCCACTTCATCTTTATCGCAATCCTTTAAAAGGGTTATAATCCCACTTATTAAATGTAGGAGCTGGGACTCAAAAATTTCAGTGGCTTGCCCAAAACCATACAACGAGATCTAATGGACCCAAAGTACTATGCTGTGAACTCCTTAAGGTGGGATTGCATTCTGTTCACTATTGTATCCTCCACAACCTGCCCACACTGCAATTTTGAGTATTTGTTGAATGAACGACCGGGACAAGATTCTTCTGATTCCAAAGCTCAAATGCACTCTGAGCCTCCATTGCCTCATCCAGAAATAACAGGAAACAGATGGGCTTGGTGTGAAGTTAAAATGTTTGGTAAACATAGGGGTATGGAAGCCACCTGCCTTCCAGAATTCCCCAAATCCCAGACTGCAGACAATGCTTGCAGATCTCCTTTTGAAGAGGTTTGGGCTTCAGAGCTCAGCTCGCTTCCCATTGGGGCTTATTTGTGGGTCCAATCTGATTCTCAAAACTGGCACTGTCAGCTGCCACCAGGCAAACGGGCAAATCTTCCAGGAGAAGCTAAACAAACTCCCTTTATTTCCACCGCATCTGAAACCTGCTAGCTAGTCCTGGCCACACTACCCCAACCTGACCACACCTCCCAGCTCCCCCATGGCCCTTTGTCAGGGAACTCAGAGGAACTGAAAGGTTAACCAAAAGGGGGCCGTCTTTGTTGCCCGAACAAACTAGTGGTGGGGTTGCCTTCTCAGCCTTCCTGGCTGAAGTTTCAGCTGCTGCGGCCACACAGAGCAAGCCTTGTTCTTTTGTGAAAGTTCTAGTCCCAGTTTTGTTCCAGGGTTGTGGAGACTTCGGCAGGGCCTTTGTGGCCAAAGAATCTTCCTGGACAATAAGGCCACCTCCTCCAAAGAGTCTGCTCCACACTGGAGGGAGAGCCGAGGCTCACAAACTGCCTGGCGGCCCAGCACTTGTAGATGTGGAAAGTTCCATGAGGCCTGGGAGAAAAGGAGAGCTTGGGCCTCCACAGTGCCAGGCCCCTCGTAGGCCAAGTCACAACCCAGAGAGAAGGGTACCTCCAGGCCTCACCAGGTGGGGTCAATATCAGCTACATCCACTTGGGGACAAGATGGGAGACCTAGACTCAGCTGAATTGTCTCTCTCAGAAGCTGGCTTTTCCTGCCTGGAATAGCTGGTGTCCCCTCTTGATCTAGAGTGCCAAGACTCTTCACAACCAAACACAGAAAATTCAGTCAGGGAAGGTAAGTGTGGAAAAAGGGTGAAACTTTATTGAGTTTTTACCAAATGCCAGGTGCTGTGGGAAGCACTTTAAAAAAAAAATAGACATACCATAGCCATTTATTGAAAAGCATAATATAGAAATGATGTCAAATGATCACAAATTGATAGGTTTAATGCACTGTCATCAAGATATAATAACAATTAATATTTATTAAGCACCTACTACATCCCAGGTATTCTCTTAAGCAATTTATCTGTATTGTTTCATTCCATGTTCATAATCATCTTTTAAGGAAGGTAGGAATATTATTATTCTCATTTTGCCGATGACAATTTGAGGTTCAGAGAGGTTAAGCAACCTGCCAAAGTTCCCACAGCCTGTAAGTGGTGAGCCAGGATTTAAATGTAGGATTTGGATCCATGTCTGTGCAACGGAGAAGCCTATATTCTTTGTTTCTTTATTGAGGTATAATCGACATACAGTATACTGCACATATTTAAACTGTACAAGTGGTAAGTCTCTGCATATGTGAAACCATCACCAAAATCAAGATAGTGAATGTACTCATCGGCCCAAAAGTTCCCTTGCGCACTTTATAATACCTTCATCCTGTCCCCAGCCACCCACAGATCTTCTATCACATTAGTTTGCAATTCCTAGAATGTATGATTCCTAGCATCATACAATATGTCCTCTTTTAATTTTTTTTTAATCTGGCTTCTTTCACTTAGCATCATCATTCTGAGATTCACCCATGTTGTATGCATGTCCATTCTTTTTAATTGTAGAGTTGTATTCTATTGTGTGGATATACCAGAGTGTGCTTATCCATTTCTCTGTTGGTAGACATTTGAGTGATATCCAGTTTCTGGCTGTTAGAAATAAAGCTGCTAGGAACATCTGTGTACAAATCTTTGTTTAGACACAGGCTTTTATTTCTCTTGGGTAGACATCTAGGAATGGGATGGCTAAATCTTATGGTGGGCTATATATTTAACTTTTCAAGAAACTGCCAACTGTTTTCCAAAGTGGTTGTATCATTTTACATTTCCACCAATAGTGTAAGAAGGTTCCAATTGTTCTAGATACTTGTCAACACTTGGCATGGTCAGTTTTCAACTTTAGCCATTCTAATAGGTGTATATTTGTACTTCATCTTTTCATGTGCTTATTTGCCATCCTACATCTTCTTTGGTGAAATGTCTATTCAAATATGTTGCCCATATTTTTAATTGGGTTATTTGAGTCTTATGACTGACCTTTGAGAGTTCTTCATATTTTCTGAGTACAAGTCTTTTTTCAGATCCATGAATATTTTCTCCAGTCTGAGGCTTGTCTTTTCATTTTCTTAACAATGTCTTTTATAGAACAGAAGTTTTTAATTTTGATGATGTCCTATTTATCAATTTCTTCTTTTATGGATGGTGCTTTAGTTGTGCTTGCCTAACGAGCTTGCAACACTTCTATGTTTTCTTCTAGAAGTTTTATAGTTACAGTTTCTACATTTAGGTCTATAATCCATTTCATGATAATTTATGTTTATCACGAGTTGAAGATTTTTTTGCATATCCAATTGTTTCAGCACCATTTGTTGAAAAAAATCCTTTCTTTATTGAATAATATTTGAAATTTTGTCAAAAATCAGGTTACAAGACACCTCTGGCTTAATATTCTCTTTCTCAGTTTTTTACCAAAATAATGTGTGCTTCATTTTCTGTCTTTGGTTTTTAAAAGTTACTGTTTCATTAAATTAGTGTTCATAAATCTTTTAGGAAGTTCCTTTCTTGTCAGTTTAGATTGCTATAAAAGGAATAAAAAGGGACGCTTTCTACCGGAAAAACAAACAAACAAACAAAACAAAATGGAAACAGACTCACAGACATAGAAAACAAATTTATGGTTACCAAAGGGGCGGGGCATGGGGAGGGATAAATTAGGAGTTTGGGATTAACAGATACACATGACTATATATAAAATAGATGAAAAAACAAGGACCTACTGTATAGCACAGGGAACTATATATTCAATATCTTGTAACAACCTATAATGGAAAAGAATCTAAAAAGGAATATATATATATATATATATATATATATGTGTATATATATATATATATATATATATATATATATTCCTTTTTAGATTCTGTGTATACTTCAGTAAACTAACTAAATTAAAAAAATAAATAAAAAGCTGAAAGAGCTCAGCAGCAGCAGGCATATACTATAAGAAATAGCAACAGAAATCCATTAAAAATGATACCAGATGGAAATCTGGATCTATGGAAAGGACTGGAGAGTACCAGGAATGGTAACTACATGAGTAAGTGTATATGATCTTTCTTATTACAAGTCCCTTTCAAAGATCATTTTTAAAAACGTAATTGCCTGTTTAAAGCAAAAATAATAGCAATGTATTGGGGACTTTATAACATAGGTCGAAGTAAAATGTATGACATCAATACACTGTAAAGTTTCTTAGCCATTATCACAATTAAGAGCTTATTATGCCAAAAGTGAAATATGACAGTTCACTTTTTGAAGTATATCCTTCTGTGCAGCTGAAATGCAACCTCCTCCAAAAAGGCCATCTAGGTTGATGGGCTTTCTTTGGCCTGTCTTCCCACAGCACTCCATGCCCCTTTTAGGAGTGCTCGTTCTCTAAAGTTAGTGTCTGTGATCCAGCATCATTACTCTCCTCCTCACGTTCAATCCCTACCAAATTGTTTGTAGAAAAGCTTGAGCCTCCTAGAGCTCTCTGAGTTCCAAAGAACAAATTTAATCAGAGAAGTGAGGAAATGCAAAAACAAAGGAAAACAGTCAAGCAAGACAAATAATAGTTTAGCCATAAAACAAAGTCAAGGACCTTTAGTTCCTCCTCAAGGGCTATAGGTAATATCCTGAGCCATATCCTTGAGTTGTTTTGCAGATACTAAAACCCCCGGCAGAGCAAGAGGGAGGGGATATGGGGATATATGTATACGTATAGCTGATTTACTTTGTTATACAGCAGAAACTAACACAACATTGTAAAGCAATTATACTCCAAAAATGATGTTAATAAAAACAAAATAAAATAAAACCCCCAGCAGGTGGAAGAAGTTAACTATGCTGACCACAGGCATGCGGACCTCAGAACCAGGTTGATGATGTTAACTCCAGAAATAGCACGCTGTTACCTCACCACCAACCAATGAGAAGAATGTCCACGAGCTGATCATGCACCCTGCAACCCTCACCCCTAATGTTGCCTTTAAAAACCCTCTCTGAAAGCTATCGGAGAGTTCAGGTCTTCTGAGCATGAGCTGCCTGTTGTTGCTTGGGACCCTGCAATAAATGCTGTACTTTCCTTTACCACAACCCGGTGTAAGTAGACTGGCTTTGTTGCACGTCGGGTAGGCAGACTCAAGTTTGACTCTTCACCTGTGAGGGAAGAAGTTGAACTCTCAGCTCTGGCATGCTTTCTGTAAGCCATTTCCACTTCCTGCCACCCTATCCCACCACTACCACTGCACACGCACACACAGAAAAGGCTTTAGGAATGCAAAAAGGAGTGGGATATCTATCACTCAGCAGAATGTAGTAAGAGGGAAGTTTCCAACCTCTCTCTCTCCATCTGCCTGGGACAGTTTTCAGATAGGAGAACGGACCAGATTCAGGACAGGAACGAATCAGGTGTATTCCAGTGGTGTGGAGAGAATCCTGAACTGACCTGTCTTCTGATGTTTCTGGATGGCGGCATGGAAGGTACAGTGAGCCATGATGGGCAGGGCAGCGCCTCCTTCTTAGAACATACTCCCAAGCCTGTGCGTGGACATGGGCTTATAGTCCTCCTGTGCACAGCCCATCCGTCCCCATAGTGAAGCCCAGGACCACACGCTGGCACTGGAAGGGCCCCACGAGACTCAGACCAACTCTGTCCTTTGGCAAGGCAAACCTGATACCAGAGCACTGAGGGGCTTGCCCAAGCAAGGGTGGAGGTGAGATCAGCGGGAGCGCTGCCCTGTAACCACACTTTGCTGGACAAACACAGAGTACCTTGGCTTCAAATGCCAAGGGAAAGTTTCAAATGCAAAAGGCTTAAAACAGGGGAAAGTAATTTCCGTTAGAAGTCCGAATAGGAGAGTGGTCACTGTTGCAGGAGGTGGTCTTGGGAGGGAGCACAGGTGGGCTGTGGGATGCCGGAAACGTTCAGGTTCTTGACCTGATGGATACAAGGGTGTGGCAGTTTCCATCAAGCCGGACAGGTGACACGTGTACGTTATATTTCAATAAGAAAGTATTTTTAACAAATGAATGAAAAGAGAGAGGAAAGGAAGCATGGGGCCCGGACACTGTGCTGGGCAGCCCCCAGTAGGTGGAGAGGGCAGTGTGTCCGGCACCCCAGCTGTGCCCCTGGGAGGGGCTGAGGGCCCGGTCGCCTGCGCGTGTTGTCAGAGCTAACAGCCGGGCCTCTGGGCGCACTGTCTCCTCTGTGTACACAGGGTGTTAGGCCAGGCTCCACCGAGCTGCACTTCATGGTGACAAAGACAACAATGCCACCATCTCGTAACTGTCAACAGCATCGCTGTGCTCAGGGCTTTGTTCCAATATTTGCGGAGCCAGAAGGGCCGGGTCGCCTTTACGATATTGACTTAGATTCATCACTTACCAGAGAAAGCAGAGCGCCCAGGCCTGCCGGCTCGCTGCTGAGGCCTTTGGGATGTGCGTGACCTCAGGCAGGACGTGCGGGGCCTTAGAAAACCGACCCGCTTGCCTGTTGTCACTCTTACCTTCCCTGTGGACCTGGGGGTCAGGAGTCACAAATTTCCAGACCGCCGATCAAGATTCTCTCAAGTCCTCTATAACCCAACCTGCCAGATTTGCAGAGGGAGCTGGGGAAACTGAAGCAGAAAGTTTACATCTTGAACTGAAGATTTCGGGAAATGGCATTAGAAAGCTTTTCATGAGGAAGTTTTCTTATTTTATAGGAAAAGGAATTTTTTTTTTTTCGTAACTGGATTAAACTCTATAAATGCCAAACATCTTAGCCTCTAGCTTGGGGTTTTATTGCTCCCAATCATTTCTCAGTGAGACACTTCACCACTGACAAATACGAGAGACCACTTTCCAGAAACTCGTGTTGCCAGGGGAAGCTCCCCGCTCCCCTTTGTGAGCCCCGGGCCTCAGCGTCCAGCCCTGACCTGTGACCTCCGGGGCTCCCGGCCTTGCTGTCAGCGGGAGAAAGCGAGGGGCCAGCCTGCGTCAGCTGGACAAACGAGGGCCTGGCAACACGGTCTTAGACTCTGCTCTCCGCGAGGAGCTGACCCCTCGCAGCAGGTGCCCTGTCCCCAGGGCGGCCTTGCTGTCCGGTCAGGTGGCAGGAAGCTCAGGCATCTCTGCTGTCTGAGAGGGTTTCTCTTCTTCCCGTTTTATGAGAAGAGCTCTGCCGAGACTCCGTGCCCTGCCGTCTCTCTGTCTCCAGGGCCCACACATTCAGCGAGCCCTCCGGCAGCCATTCATTTAGCCAGTTTCCTGGGCCACAGCGTCCCCTGGGGACCCCACTTTGGCGGGCAGCAGCGGAACAAGACGCCCTGCTGTTTCCCTTCCCTTTTAATTACACGGGGACAAGCTTCCTTGGGCTGACTTTGGGAGGCAAGCCCCGGGCCAGCCTGGCTGCCCTCCACGAAACAATGCACACATGTTCCAGAGAATTCCCTTCTCGCCTAATCCGGGCTAGGAAGAAAAGGGCTTTTCTTCTTCTTGTCAAAGGGGGTCTTCGATGCTAAGATTCCATTTTGTGTCTCAAGTCATGTCACGGGACTTCTGCCTCGGCCTTGCTGCCTGCTCTTTAGAAATGAAAGACACAGTCCGTGCTTCACCTCAGGACAAGCCCCCCTCCCCTTCCCCGAAAATACAGGGGCTGGGGGCCAAGAGAAGCGGGAAAATCTTCCAGCCCCCACTGTTCCTTTCTTACCCAGGCAACCTCAGCTTTTTGGACTATTTGCAAAGGATGAGTGGGGAGGGCTGGGCCTCACCTGCTGATCTCAAGGGTCATGAATATTCTTATAATCCCCTGGAGAGAAGGGCCCTTTCATTAGAGAAGCAGATTCCTCTGCCTCTCTGCTCCACAGCCTCTGGGGCCCAGCTGGCTTCTCCAGATTTTCCTAAGGCCTGGCTATGCTGCTTTCCATCGCGAATCCACACCCCTATTTTATAGATGAACTAAAGGAAATAACAGCAAGGAAGTTACAGACACGCAACCTGTGCTTAGAAAGGAGCTGGGTTCAGTACCCAGAGGAGAACAAACTTCCTGCATCACTGGTAGTTGCAGGCACTTATATATTTACACTTTACCTTGTTTGGCAAAAGGATTGGGGGTAGCTTTTGGAAATACCCATGAAAATTCAGACGAAGAAATCAAAGGTAAGTGCAGCAGGAGTGGCAGAATGAAATCAAGGCAGGGTAAGGCAGGTTTAGACATGTAAATGTAAGTTTCCATTTGCGAGCCAGGCTAAGCTGAGAATTTAGCTTCAGGCTTCCTAGAAGCCAAAGAAAAGGGAGAAAAATGGTTGATAGAAGGTCAGAGCATACCAGTCTCTCAAGAGAAGCACAGTTCTCCTTGAAACTGAGGCCTGAGACTCCCCACCCAAGGCCCCCATGAATGGTGACATGGTGGTGAGTCCTCAAATAAACAAAAACACTAGGTACTTCATTAAAAATATCATCTCTGATGTAACAGTTTCCTTAAGTTGTGCTTTAAAATGGTTGAACTTGCAACTCACACAGCAATGATAACTGACATTCACTAGACTCCCATCTAACCCTTGTATTTAAAATATATCCTGGGGGCTTCCCTGGTGGCGCAGTGGTTGAGAATCTGCCTGCTAATGCAGGGGACACGGGTTCGAGCCCTGGTCTGGGAGGATCCCACATGCCGCGGAGCAACTGGGCCCGTGAGCCACGGCTGCTGAGCCTGTGTGTCTGGAGCCTGTGCTCTGCGGCGAGAGGGGCCGCGATAGTGAGAGGCCCGCGCACCGTGATGAGGAGTGGCCCCCACTTGCCACAACTAGAGAAAGCCCTCACACAGAAACGAAGATCCAACACAGCAAAAATAAATTAAAAGATAAAATATATCCTGAATTCAGGCTAAGAAACTAAGAAATAATTCTCATGGGGATTGCACTGCTGCAGACATTTTAAACAAAGGCTCTGATCCTATTGCTAAGCCTCATAGTACAAAGCAATGATTTTCAAAGTTTTAATCTCTTAAAAAGTATCGTACACCCCAAAGTTTTTGTTGACATGGGTTTATGTCGATTGATATTTACTATTGGATATAATAGTTGATACTGATATATTCAAAACTGAAACTGAGAAATATTTAAAATATTTACTCATTAATAAATTTTTTTAAATGAAATGATTCCATGTTAATATAAAATACATTTCTTATGAAAAACAAAAAAATGTAGCAACACGAGTAGCTATTATTTTTTTTATTTTTTAAATTTTTTTGCGGTACGCGGGCCTCTCACTGTTGTGGCCTCTTCCGTTGCGGAGCACAGGCTCCGGACGCGCAGGCTCAGTGGCCATGGCTCACAGGCCCAGCCGCTCCGAGGCATGTGGGATCCTCCTGTACTGGGGCACGAACCCGTGTCCCCTGCATCGGCAGGCGGACTCTCAACCACTGCGCCACCAGGGAAGCCCTATTATTTTTAATTTATTTATTTTTAATTTATTTACTTTTGGCTGTGTTGGTTCTTCATTGCTGCATATGGGCTTCTCATTGCGGTGGCTTCTCTTGTTGCAGAGCACGGGCTCTAGGCGCGCGGGTTTCAGTAGTTTTGGCACGAGGGCTCAGTAGTTGTGGCTCACGGGCTCTAGAGCACAGGCTCAGCAGCTGTGGCACACGGGCTTAGTTGCTCCATGGCATGTGGGATCCTCCCGGACCAGGGATTGAACCCGTGTCTGCTGCACTGGCAGGTGGACTCTCAACCACTGTGCCACCAGGGAAGCCCACGAGTAGCTTAAAAATTTTTTTTTTTTGCAATTCTTTTTAGTGTCTGGCTTGATGGAAGATAGATGGATTCTTCTATCTGCTTCTGCATTCAATCTGTTGCAATATGTTGTTTTGGTTAAGGAGGTGAAGAAAACCTGGTCTCACACAGTAATGGGATGAGAAAAAACAAGAAGAGTGGAATAGCCTTTCCAGGTAATTGTGCAGCTTCTTTGATGCTACACAAACACTTGACACGTCAGTAAACTTATCCTCTATGACGTAAAATCCCTTGGTCTACCTCTTGCTTTGAGAGGACCTTTCCTCATGCCTGATCTGGACCCATTATGCACTAGCCGTTCAGAAAATATTGGTTTCCTTGGTTATGCAGATCTTCCAACCGACACATTTCTTTTTACAATATGAAAAAATCACATTCATGAATACCATCTTCCATCTCATCAGAAAAATACTGAGAAGTTGTCAAGCTCATTTTGTTTTTCCAAATTCTCATTTTTGCTTAAATGTGTAAGTTTTACCATTGGCAACCAATACAACAGAGGTGTTTTCCTTAAAGTGGCAGGTTCACTCTTAGTTTTGAGAAAATGTCTGCTTTATGAGTCAGTTTGAATTACCATAGTCGATTAGTCATTCTTTTAAGCAAAATGGTGTTCCTTGAAAAAAATGACAGTTTAGGTCATACATCAAATAATTGCACGAGTACTTTTTATCAAGATGACTGTGATATTTTGGGTTACAAAGGGTTTTACATGACACTCCTACTTTGTCAGACTATTAAAAAAGCATGTACGTAAGGGTTGAGGCTTAATAAAACTAAAAATCGATAAAATACATTAATATCATAGCAATACAAATTAATAAAATAAATGAATAATTCTTACTGTTTCATCAAGCCATTCTTTAAATAAAACTAGTTTGTTTGTTTGTTTTAAACTGTGAGTGCATGGTGGTAAAGATGACACAACGCTCATTAGCACAGGTTGTGCCATTGTCTTGATTCATGCTAGGCAGTGTTACCCATGGCTGTTTTTGCAGAGCCAGTTAATGTCAACATAGTGAAAAGGGGAAATAAAATATCAGTGTTATTATAAAATCATTTTGACCTTGTTGAGTACTGACAGGGTCTTGAGTACCCCCGGGGTCCCACCCTTACCAACTAACTGCTGGTGTAGAGGAAGACTTGGCATCTAAGATAGCAGGTACTCTAGGAGAGACTCCAGATGCCAAAAAGGAAAAGGCAAGGATTTCTTTCTGAAAATGTTCTATATTTTGAGTACAGCTCTGAGAGCTAAAGGAATTAGAAATGCATCCTGTGATTATAATGTGATAAATATTTCAGAAGTTTAGTGCTAGAATCAAGTTATTTGATTAAGGTTAGATAAATGCTTAATATAAGCCAATAACTGAATTCTACGCATTTCATCACAATATCTTATCTACCATACTGATATATTTTAAACATTAAATGAGATAATAGCTCTGAAAGCTGTATGCCAATTCAGGACAGTTTTATTTAGAAAAGGCAGTTTTATATAAAAATAGAATCACTTATGGTTACCAAGGGGGGGACAGGAGGGATAAATGGGGAGATTGGGATTGACATATACACACTACTATATATAAAATAGATAACTAATAAGGACCTACTGTATAGCACAGGGAACTCAATACTCTGTAATGATCTATATGGGAAAAGAATCTAAAAAAGAGTGGATATATGTATATGTACAATTGATTCACTTTGCTGTACAGCAGAAACTAACACAACATTGTAAATCAACTATACTCCAATAAAAATTAATTATAAAAAAATAGAATCAACGTTTTTACAAATGTCAGCATCAGAAGGACCTTTAGTGAACAGCCAACCAAATCCTTTTATTTTATCAACAAGGAAATTAAGACTAAAGTTGCAAAGGACCTTCCAAATTACAGCAAATCCTGGGCCAATTTTTTGCCAGTTGAAGTGAAAAGTTAATTATTTATCCCAGATAGCAAATAAAAAAAGAGATGACACTCACACGCTCACAAACACATAAACCTGAGTAAACATATAGCAGTGAGCATTACCTTATACGTAACCCAACGTCTATATACTGTATGTTTTACAGATGTGAACAGTTCACTCATTTGAACAGTTTTTCAATATTTGTTATGTGCCAGATGCTGTGCTAAATGTTAGAGATAAGAAGATCTATGATACCCAGTGTCTGCCCTTAAAGACCTTTCACTCTTGTGAAGAAATGTATGTAAAGCGGTAGTCCCAGGACACGATGCTGTGTTAGGACCGGCAGATGCATGGGGCGCTAATGGAAAAGCAGCCAGTTCAGGTGGAGTCGGGAAGGAAGGGAGGGGTCACAAAAGTTACCCAGAGGAGGTGGTGCTGGATCAGGGTCCCCATGGGTGGACGAAGGTTATCAGAGCAAGGACAGTCCATCCTGAGCAGTGTGCGTGCAGGAAGGTCTGTGGCTCTTGATATGGATGTGGGCTGAGGGGATGGTTGGAATTGCTATCAGAGAAATGGGCTATGTGTTAAAGATATTTTTTTTTTTTTTTTTTTTTGGCGGTACGCGGGCCTCTCACTGTTGTGGTCTCTCCGGTTGCAGAGCACAGGCCCCGGACGCACAGGCTCAGCGGCCATGGCTCACGGGCCTAGGTGCTCCAAGGCATGTGGGATCTTCCCAGACCGGGGCATGAATCTGTGTCCCCTGCATCAGCAAGCGGACTCTCAACCACTGTGCCACCAGGGAAGCCCTGTGCTAAAGATTTTAAACTTTATTTGCAAGTTATCTGGAGACAGTTTTAATCAAAAATGGTCACATTTGCATTTTAGAGTCTTCTTTCTGGCAAGAGTGTAAAGGATGCTTAAGATAGAAATGAAAATGAAGGCATGTGGTGGGAAGAGAGGTGAGCCATGGGGCCATCTGAGGTGTGCAGAGACAGGAGGATGAGCACAAAAGAAACTAAGATCAAAACTGTAGACATTGGTGATTGGGTTTGTTGCTTGTATCAGGGACAGGGAGACTACTAGGTGTCTTTCTTGGCAGCTATTACAGTGCCTGCCACCAAAATAGTGAGATCTGGAGAAGGGAGAGGTTTAAAATGGAGAAAGGGGTGGCTGCACTTTGGACAGGTTCAGTGTGAGACACCTAGGGCACACGCAAGTAGGGAGCTGGAGCTGGGGTTTGGAGTGTGGAGACAGGAACAGGATGGAGCTGGAGAGTTGAGAGTCACAAGCAAATGTGGCTGGGGGTCAACCAGCCAGGAGGAAGAGGAGACAGAAAATGAGAGTGCTGAGGGAGCGCTCCAGGAAAGGCCCGCCCTCGGGAAGCTCTGTGGACAGTCCTGACAATCAGCAACCATTCTGTGATAAGAACGAAGACTAGGAGAAAGTGGGGTCACAAAATTACAGAAGTCAAAGAAGTAAGGGTTGAGAGGGAGACAGAACAGATGTCACAAAGTATTAAAGGGCCTTAATGGATCAAGCAAAGTAAGTATAGCAGTGTTTGGGGGCATTAGTAGCACGGAAGTCACTGGGGGCCTCCGAGAGGGGTGGCTGGCCGAGGAGCAGTGGTGGGAGCAGCAAGGATGTGGAGAGGGAGGCCCAGCTGACAAAGGAAATGCCAGCTTGCAGCTTGGAGTGAGCTGTAGATTGAGTACGGGGTGATCTCTCTTCCAAGGCGCTTGGCTGAGAATGAAAGAGAGGGCATAGTTTACAGATATACAGGGTTTACTGAAGATACCAATTTACTTCTAGAGCCTGGGATTCAAGGACATTTTAAAAGTTCATTTGCTTTATTTCCAGATAACTCTCTCCAGAAGTACCCAGAAGACAGTAAAGTGGCAGTATAAAATGAAGACGAAGGAAAACCCATTCAAATTGAAAAATGTAAAAATAGCTAACGTAAGCAACCATACTGAATAAGATGTCAACAATCCAACTTTCCTTATACCCACGTGGTAAAGCATAGCCTGGTGGCAGGGCTAGTAGGAGATAGCGAGCCAGTCCCTTTGCTGCCCGCCATGAACATAAGGATTCACACAACTCTCACTGTGCCCTCTCAGGCAGCCCATCCAGAGCCTTTTTTTAAAAAAATTTTTTTGAATTTATTTTTTTCATTTATTTATTTATTTATTGGCTGTATTGGGTCTTCATTGCTGCGCGCGGGCTTTTCTCTAGCTGTTGCAAGCAGGGGCTGCTCTTCATTGCGGTGTGTGGTCTTCTCACTGCGGTGGTTTCTCTTGTGGGGAACACGGGCTCTAGGTGCACGGGCTCAGTCATTGTGGCACGTGGGCTCAGCAGTTGTGGCACGTGGGCTCAGCAGTTGTGGCACGTGGGCTCAGTTGCTCCGTGGCATGTGGGATCTTCCCGGACCAGGGCTCAAACCCGTGTCCCCTGCATTGGCAGGCGGACTCTCAACCACTGCGCCACGAGGGAAGCCCGGGAGAACATCTTTAGATGCCAAGTTTAATCAGTGGTAGGAACTTTGGGACCATCCTGGTAGAGGAAGGGGCTCTGATAAGGTCACTCATCACATGGACACAGAGCATGATTAGAAGCATGGCTCTTTGGCTTCACGGCCTGTGCTCTGCCTTTGTTCTCCTGTAGATAAACATATGTTTCAAACCCTGTATGGGTGTGCTTGTCAGGGCCTTGCCCTTCTCAGCAGTGGCCTTCCTCCTGGTAGAGTTTCTCCAACTAGATTTCTTTTTCTGGAAACAGCGATGAATTCTTGGTTACAAATCCAGGATAAACACACACAGACTACACAATAGACTCTCCTTTTTGAAAAAGCACCCTTTAGTTAGGGAGCTGATTTTATTCAAGCTGCACCACAAATACAAAATAATTACCAGAATTCTGGGCTACCTCCTCCTCAATAAACCTTAAAAATAAATGTGCTCTGAATACTCAGAATTCACTTAAACTATGAAAAACTAGCATGACAAGTGCCATTTTCCCCGGCTGAGGTTCACCAGGGTGACCTTCAGAACTTGAAAAACTTTGATGTTTAGAGCAAAAGACTTTTATGTAAATACATGCATCTCATTCAGTTGGGGTTTTCCCTTAGCGAGGACTTGCCCGATGTGCTGGAAGTAGGGTATCCAGCTCTCCCTTTATGAACATACCCCCAGTTTTGCCAAGCAGCTCACATGTAAAGGAACCGCCATGGCAGGAGAGTTGAGGAGGTGAGGGAAGAGGCTGTTAGCACACGGCCGGCCCATCCAATACCTGCCCTTTGTTCCAGGCTCTGCACTCAAACCTTCCTGGAATCCCAGAAGGACTTGGCCAACAAGCCAGCCTCAGAACTTCAGGCAGCCTCTCTGACCCAGAGTTTACATAAGGTAAAATTTTCCCTTCAGTCCAGCCTCATCATCAGCGAAGCTAGCGCTCTAGGTATATAAATGAAGCTAAACATCTACGCATCTCTAAGAATGAGCAGAAATCATATTATTTTCAGAAGCCCTAGTAATACTGTCACTCAAATCCATGGAGGCCAGAGGTGAGCAGAAAGTTACCGTTTAAATCAGAAGTTTCAAACGGTGACCCATGGGTGGGCAGTGTGTTACAGATGTTTCTGACTCACACACTGTTAAAAAGATTCTTAAAATCAGCTGCTAGTATTTAAAAGGCAGGAGGTTTCATATGATTATCCGGATCCCCAACTTCTTTTACAAATGACTGAGGCATTACATTTGTGGCCCCTGATTTAAATCTTCATGGAACAGAAACAATACTTCCCTGGGAGTCAGGAGGCAAGGGTTCTAGCTCGACCACTGATTGAACAAATTGCTTCTTCTCTCTGGGTCTCTTTTCTTCTTCTTTCTTTCTTTCTTTTTTTTTTTTTATAACGAAAAAAGAGCTATCATTGTTCTAAAACTATAATTCACTTTCTAGATACGCAAAGCAAGTCCAAAGCAAGTCCATGATATAACTCCTCTAGAAATCACACCATCCTCTGTACAGTTAGCCAGGTGGTAGAAGGTTTTAAAAATGTTTCAGTATATATATAACTGGTAACACAAAAGATTGTCCAAACTATAGGCATCGGTATAAAAGCCATGGTAACTCAGAAAGAGGAAGCTACTTTTAAAGGAAGAAGTTCTCTGTCTAATACACTTGGGAAGATGGAAGCTGCCCACCACCAGATGCTGAACATACAGATGTGCCGCGTATCCATCTGCCATGGAAATTTCCCTATTTCCACATTCTCATCTTGTAGTTTTGAGGGTGAGCATGCCACGCCTCGGCCGTGGAGGCTTTCTGCTCCAGTGGCTTCAGACAAAGTTACCATTAACTCCCCAACCTGCAAAAAAATTATTTGACACAAAGGATTCCAAAATGTCCTCCTCTCCCCCTACAAGCCCACAAACAAATGGTACAGGAATGAGGTCAGAAAGGAATCCCCCGCCTACCAGGCCCCTGAATTCATTTACCTACCTCAGAGCCCATTCAGGGGAAGGGGTGGGACCGGGAACAAGAGCCCCTCGGAGGCCAAGTGGAGTTTGGGGGTAGAGCGCTACATTACAAGATCTGACAGGCCTTTGCCAGCCTTCAGCTTCTTTGTGTCTCTCACATAATAGAGAATCACAAACTGAGCAGCACACGATCTGTGGTTACACCCTTGGACAGAGCGCACTCTTTGCAAATGCTAATAGTATTGTAGCATCCTGTCACCCGGGAACACGAAAAAAGGATGTTGATTTTCACATGAACCAGAACAGGCCCATTGTACACAAGTTGGTGACCAACTTGTAGTATCTGCACATCAAAAGCCCAGCCAATCATAGGGTACACAGCTGGCGAACCACACCAACCCGGGCGCCTGTCCCAGAGAACGAGATCCTAATGCCCCTTCCACCGCTATGGTGACAAAACATAGTGCTTTTGACGTGAATGGGCCCACAGTCTCAGGATCCTGATTCAGCAATTAGTATAATTAGTAAGAACGTTAAGTGTCTCATATATTTAAAAAGAGAAATCTGAATGTATGAAAATGGGCGTGGCTTCGTGCTCTTGCTGAGAGCCTTCGGTATGATATTCAATGAGGCACTCATACTTGGGGGGGTATCTGATACTGGACTAGAGGAACTCACGAGAATGTTGGCAGGGAAGTATTTATTACCTACTCCTATCCTAATGGTCCTGGGAAACTAGAAACTCTCAGGGCAAGAAAATTAAATAAAGAATATAAATGATATTCCTGAAAATAAACTTAGAGGTTGTAAAGGCTTCTGTTAATAGCTTTCCTTTCAAGTGCTAAGTTTATGAGAAATCAAAAGGCAGTCAAAATTTGGGAAAATAAAATATTCAATCAAGGTTTTGAAAACTGGGGTAAAAATAATTCTGCATCTTAACAGTTGGGCTAACTCAGAAAGAATTAGAGAAACTGTACAGGTAAAATGGGAAAATTAACATGATTAACATGTTAAGGGAAAATTGCAGAGTATTCATTTTCACTCCTAAGGTCTGGGGTAGACCTGAGATTAGAAACCCCTGAATCTTAGTATCACCTTGTTCCCCAGGGCCCCATAGGAAACCATCTCTGCAGGGGTTTCTATTCTTGTGGTGCAACAGAAGCCTCATACAATTAGGGAAGACCATCCTGGGCATTTCTGTAAAGTTAGCTCAACTTGCACTTTCTAGGTATATCAGTGCCCTAATATACTCATAATTTTATAAATAAATTCATTTTCCTAAAAGTATATTTGAGAGACAGCACGTTTTAGGAAGTGCGTAGGCTTGTAACCCGATTTGTTTTCCAATTTAGACTCTGCTAGTCACTGGAATGACCTTGGTTATTTAACTTTTCTGAGCTTATTTTCTCGTCTATAAAAATGGAAAAAATACTGCCCGTGATAATGGATGCATAACATAAGACATACTGGTTCCTTTGCTCTGGATTTAAGTTCTTTTCTTCAAGGTTTAAAAGGAAAGTCAAAAACGTTTCACAGGATTAATCCTTGGCAAGATAGGATACTGACCATTAAAAAGGTTTCAGGGGGGTCTCTAGATAGATCCCCAAAGGCTCATGGCCAGCGACAGTACACTGTGTCCTGAGTCCCGCTAAGACCTTTATACAGGCTCTTACTCAGGGTGTGCTGCCGCCCCTGCAATGGCTGTGTACCTTTTCTCCCAAAACACATCAAACACCGCCCCCTCGCATTAGTGCTGCTCATGGTGGTGGGGAGGCGGGTTCACCATCATTACTGGGCGTGTGCTGTGCTGTGCTAAGGTATAGGTGACTCCTGGTTTTCACTACATATACGTTGATGGTAGACAAAAATGATATAAATTCAGCACCCAGAGGGGTTGGCTGTGAGCCAGGTGCGGTGGCACGTGCCGGTAGTCCCAGCTACTTGGGAGGCCGAGGGCAGGAGGATCGCTCGATCCCATGAGTTCCGGGCTGTAGTGCGCTGTGCCAATCGGGTGTCTGCACTAAGTTTGGCATCTGTATGGTGACCTCCCAGGAGTGGGGTACCACCAGGTTGCCTAAGGAGGGGTGAAGCGGCTCAGGTCGGAAACGGAGCAGGTCAAAACTCCTGTGATCAGAGGAATTGGTTGTGTACCACTTGGAGCATCATTGGCTGCAAGTGTGAGGACTTTGGACTTAAGCCCTCTAGACATATACAGTTTTTAATGGAGAAATAGTAAGCATGGCATTTCGTTAATGACTCATGACGACTTCTGTGTTAACATGCGTGGAAAAGAGAGATTAAAAACAAAAATGGAACACAAACTAAGGGAGCAGAGAAATGGATAGGTTCATCCTTTAAGAGGTATATTAATTTCAATATTCCTGGTAGCTGAAGCAAAGAGACAGGTGAAGTCTTGAGTTCTCTTTGACAGAAGGGAAGCACCATATGCGTTTGTCTGTAGTGGGAAACTTTGATGGCACTGAGTTATCTAGTACTCCTTACTTTAAAGACCTTAAGTGATAACAGAGACACGTCATTAGATTTTACTACTGCAAAAGGTACTGTGTATTTTGTCAAATAGGTGCATCATACAGTATTTGTCTGCGAAATCCAAGGGCATAATACTAGATAAATTAAGAAGTCGGTAAAGGTAAGTAGTCCACGTAGTACTGATTTCTGATGATTTGGCCTAATTCTCAGATGAACTTTATCAAAGCAAGAAGATGGAGTTAACCTATTCCCTACATACTTTCTCACAAATGTTAGCGGTCTCACAAGCTTTTGGCAAGTGTTAGATCACGTATGCCATGAACATATTTTTTGACAAGTGGATAAAATTCGAATTTCCATGTTGTTGCTATGATTTAGTTACTTCAAGAGCAAGTAGCAGAACGGACATTCTGCTTTGAACTCTAAGGAGTGAAACTTGTATTCTTAACACAACCATAAGATATGCCTCTGTGGAGGCTGCTGACAGTTTCACTGGATCTTCAGTGAGGTCTATGGCCTACATTTTTTTTTTTTTTAAGACATTTTGCATTTTCTCAAATACTTGGATAGGAACCAGGCTACACCTGGGTTAATTAGTTAAAAACAAAACAAAACAAATAATAAGAATCCTTTACCACAAAGAATAAGGAACTGATTAAAAACATTTAAAAGCTATAGTTACCCCCTATCAGTGACTTGATCCCAAATGAACCTTAACACTGATCCTACAGAATGTGAACAAAACACACAAGGAGGCTTTCAGAGGGCGATCATATACACTGTCTCACTGTCAAGCTGGTAACAACTCTCATTTCAAGATACATATTTAACCCAATGCCTTATGATGTATGTTTTTCTTACCCTTATTTTATAAAACTGTCTTCTTCGGGCTAAAGATCACTCACATTTAAACTGTCCTGGCACTGTTCTGCTTTGCAATCTTTGACAACTTTTGGAGTACCTGTCTTAACTCTTTTAAGTTTTCTACATCTATCAACTTAGTCTAATATGTGCAGAAATTATGACTTAGTTATCACAAATTGGGTATTTTATTGTTTAAATTTTATTGAAACAATAATTATTATTTTAAAACACATTTTGTAATATAATTAAATAATGCATCTGTATTATTTACAAGCACGTGGTAGCTACTTCACTTGGACAAAGACATTAATTCTTCAGCTGAAAGTATTAGAAGAAAACACATAAATTACCCTATTAAATCTTCAGGAAGTAAATTCTTCAAACTTTCTTGACCCATGAAGATTTTGAACTTGAAGTGAACAAAGGAGGAAAACAATTTCAAATGCAACTAGTTTCGGGGCCTCAAACTAGGACTGGTCTGTTAACGCTGACGAGTGAAATAACTGCTCATATGACTGAAATATGTTCTTCCTTATAAACCCTCTAAAGGAAGTCAAAGATTGTCTTGACACCTATTCACCAGAAATATACCACACTCCAGCTATTGTCTACAACGTATGGAAGCAATCATGACTTTACAGGATCTTTTCCTGGTTTTGATTTTAGCCAACCACATGAATCCTGGAGAAGACACACCCATGCTCGGCCTTATTTTACACATCTAATGATCACCAAACCTTTAATAAGCATCATTTAGGAGCAAAGTTCTGGGAAGAATTATAAAATAAAAAATGGGAGCTCATCATCAGGTGGTAGATGGAATTAAGTGATCTTTAAGGTTCCTTCCAGTTCTAAGACTTAATGATGGCTTGTTAGTAAGCCTCATATATGACTGAACATGTTAGCATCATTAATGAAAATGGTGGCCATGGACTTCCCTGGTGGTGCAGTGGTTAAGAATCTGCCTGCCAATGCAGGAGACACGGGTTTGATTCCTGGTCCGGGAAGATCCCACATGCTGCGGAGCAACGAAGCCCGTGCGCCACAACTACTAAGCCTGTGCTCTAGAGCCCACAGGCCATAACTACTGAAGCCCTCGCGCCTAGAGCCTGTGCTCCACAACAACAGAAGCCACCACAATGAGAAGCCCGCACACCGCAATGAAAAGCAGCCCCTGCTCGCCACAACTAGAGAAAGCCCGCGTGCAGCAACGAAGACACAATGCAGCTGAAAATAAATAAATTTAAAAAAAAGAAAGAAAATGGTGGCCATGGCAGCAAAATGCAATTAAAAACATTTAAAAATTATATTTTACCAAAGAAAATACCAAAATGTATTGACAAATATCAAGACATGAAAAAGAGCATCGTTAGACCATAGATTACAACTGTGCAATGTGAGGCATGTGAAATTCAAGCATTCAAAGAAGAGCTACATTTAAGAGGCTTGTTAGACCATGCATTTGGTTATACTGTGACATCAAATTATTTCCCTAGGTACACAGGTTTCTCTCTCTCTCCCTCGTTAAAACAGAGACAACTTAAAAACTGCTCTCCAGAGAATTATAACATGATTTCAGTATCTTTAATTACTCATCTACACAAATGACCTTAGATCGAGCACAGGCAAAATATAAATTGCAGTAATATCTACATATAGCGTGAAGGTTTTTAAAAATAATACGAGTTCATTCATAGTGCACGAGTAAAAACAAGGTTAAGTTTTAAATATTTAAACACAAAGCCATGATTATTCAAAAGGTAACCATATTTATGAGCACATTTCTATACTGCTAAAGTTCCTGAAACTATAGCATATACCAGCTTAAAGAACTGAGATTAAAAAAAAATTACTTTGATCCCCTTTATTGGTAAACTAAAACACCATTATAATTTTTTCACAGATAAATACCTCTAAAATAAATAAAAAACAAAATTATTAACTAGTTAAGGGATTTACCTTTTAAACCTACACTCTGAATCTTATCATCATGTGTAAAATTCCCAAATTATAAGGTCAGGAAACACCACTCTCTGCAATGTTCCCTACTTATTTTTACACTATTCATTTGCTTCTGGAGGCTAAATAATTTGTGGGAAGGAGTCTGCTGGAGTAAAGCCTGGAAAGGGGGGATAATGCAAAGAAAAGAGAATATAATTAAGCCGCTAAGAAAGGCTGATTGCTCCGCCTATAACTAAAGCTCAGCTGAACTATAATTCAACCGTGATGCTGCAAGAACCGCTTGTTTCCTGTCATGATTTGCCCACACAGTTTGATTTTTAAAATTGATACCCGGACCGAGTAAATTTTAGATATCATCTATTTACAGTTGTTCAGTCTTCCATACAGAGCTTTGTTCATTCTATTCTTTGCAAATTCTGACATGAAAAACAAATGATTCCGGTCTAGTTAGAATTTAACTTCTGTATATTGAATTTGTTTTTATTTGTTACATTTGTATACTTCTGTATAGTGATTTGTTGATATCTGAATCATTTGTAAGTTCTGAACTATAGACACAATACGCAGGGTTTACTACTGAGAATCTGAATTTTATTTTTTTCTTTTAATAACATCTGCATTTAATAAATACCTGCCTGGCTTTTGGGTGGGCAGGGAAGCATGCTTAGTGTGAGACTAGCCATAAAGGAAAAAAATGTATAATCCATGAAAGAAGTTGTATTACTGAGGAGGACGGGGAATATCTGGACTCTAATGTGGGATTTAAAATAATATTTTTATTATCTATTTACATAGTTAAATTACAAATACTGATCTCAAAGAAATGGAGACATCCATCCTCCCTCCCCCACACCTTTCTTAAATTTATACAAAGAGATGCAATAGTAGTACTGACTTAACATCAGCCTTTTTGCTTGGGGGCGATCTGTAGAAATACAGCTGAGGGCATTCTTCCCTATCCATAGCTCACGGAAATAAACATGGTCTTATTTCTTTTTTTCTTTAGAAATAGATTTGTAGTTATAAAGTGGTTGTGTTTTACAACTGCAAAAATATTAATCATTGCATGATGTTTGCTTCCATGAGGGTGTTTACCCACTGGCCAACACTGGTTAGAGGGAGTTAACCGGTAAAGTCATCTCCTAACTTTTGCACAGACCAGCAGGGAGTTCTACTCCCTTTCCATTCACCCACTACCCCTAGGTCTGAAGGATACAGAAACGTCCTTGACTACTCAGCTCCCAAATAAAGTATACTGCTACTAGCTGCTTAAAACTGGATCTACTTTTCTTACCAACCAGTTTAAAACAAATATTTCCTGAATTCTCAATTTTGGAAATATTTTGTGGTATACTTTAACCTTCCATATTAAGTATCAGATCTTGATAGAGATCACAATAAAGAATGTACCGATGTTAAATTAAAAAAAAATGTGGGGTGGAAGGGAACTGTTACCAAAACATAATTTTCAAGAAAACTGTAAAATTAAGTAAACTGTAAAATAAAAACTGTCACACAATGGGCATTTTTATTAGAATAATAAAGGCTTAATGAAATGGCAGCAAAGAGCAGAGTTAAATGAGAAAGACGTTTAAAGTAAAAAATGGCCTATTTCTTTGTTTTAAAGTCCTTTAGCCAATAAAAAAAATATTTATATAAAAAAATGAAAATGATGTGAGAATATTATTGTAATTGAATTGCAATGAATTAAACTTTATATTTTTCTTTAAACATTCAGTGAAGAGGTGGATGGTCAACACTATTCTAACTGTTGAAATAATTTCTATTTAAAACACAGTCTTATGAAAGCAGGCTTTTTTCCTGAGGCCTAGATGAAATGTTTGACAATAGCTGAAATTAGTCTAAATGAAATTAGTCAATTGATTATTCTTAATCTTTCCTATCCTATGTCACAAACCAACAGCTCTGTCAAATGGTAAAAAAACCACTGTTAACAAGAAAGCCTAGCTCAAGTATACAACATCCAAAATGAATGAATTTCAAATGGGTAGAGAGAGTACAAAAACATCAACTGAATCCAATAGGTAAGCTGCTACTCACTTAGCTTCTAAGGCAACTTCTAAGCTGTCAATGAAGGGTTTAAATCTTTCACTGAATGTACAAGGAATTGTAATACAAATTAACCTATTTGAGGGGTTTTTCTGTTAACTCGCTTTCTTTCATGAGATGAATATAAACTGAATTATCATGGTCAAATAGTTTCTGGATATAGAACATTACAGATACAGACAACAACTCAGCAGGTTACCATCAATTTATATACAATTGATAGCCTTTAGATAATTGCCATCAGTTTTATTTCAAAACACCTAGCATTCTTTTTCTGGAAAAGAAACTGACATTGAGTAACATCAGCTAATGAGTTAGTTGAACTAGTGCCACTACAAACGAGACAACAAGCAGGAGAGCGAGTTTCTTATCTTCAAGGACTGAGTCTACTGGCCATACCAAGTTAAATTATCCCAATTTGTCACTTTAATACAAAAAAAATAGAATGTTAATGCCATTTCCACTGTTTTTCCATTGAAAAGGCAGCTGATGGTTAAAGTGCCTCTAACACACATAAATTATTTTTATTCCATGACTTTATTTTATGTTTAGAAAGGTGGAACAGCAGAAGAAAAAAAAAGGCAGGACAAAAGGCTCTGGAGTTTTCTTTCTTCAGATGGGTGCAGAGGTGATTATATTATGAGTAGGAGGTCTGTAAAAATAAACAGAATTTTCATTGATAAATTTAGGTCTAGGGAGACAAATGTAAAGTTTCTAAGTAAATTTCACTACTGCATGATCATAAAAATGTTGAAGCTTAACTGCCTAAGTTTGCTAGTTTTATTAAATTTAAAATATCTACCACCAGAATAATATAAAATAATTTTATCAAACATGATGTATGAATCAAATATTGGACTTCATCTTCAGCAAGTATCAGAATTGGTTACTGAAAACGATCAGGCTGAGTAACTCCATGCATCTTAAAACTGTCATTGCGAAAGTATTCCTTAAGATGCTTGGTAACTTTTATTAAATGGTCAGAATGAAGCAAGGCTAAATTTTGCCAGATTTATTCTTTTAAATGGATTTGCAGGATACAAAATAGATCATCTGTCCAATTCACAGATATATGTAACAGTTCGTGGCATAGAGAGTAGACACAAGTAGGGAACAAAGAAAGTTGGGACTATTTTCCTGTACACAGCCGGCCTCATAGGACTGCCCTGGCCTGCAACTGAGGCAGACACTCTGGCAGGAAAAGGCATGTTCCCAGCAGCAACAGTACCTCCAGATGTCACACTGATCAGCTTAGGGAAGTGACAATGACTGTTCCGTAAAACACTGGTTGGCTTTGGGCTACCTTATTTCATTGAAAAGACAGAAACATACCTTATATTTTTAATGGGGTTTCTGTGAATTTTCCCCCCAAAAAACCATATGTGTAAACAAAGACATCAAGTAAACTGGTGTTTATGAAGAGAATCTCCAAATCCAGAAGACTCTCAAAATGTTGCTAACATTAACTACTGATAGTAATTATGATGTTGAGGAAGATATCGTAACACTTTATGGTTTTAAAAGAAAATTTTCATACATTGAAGTTATATAAAACATTTACAAACACAGACACTTAATAACACTGAATTATGTTTGGTCTGAGTTAAAGATTAATGATATTTAGTTTCCAGATATATTTTTGTATACACCCATACACCAGTCTTAACTTATGAAAGACAAACAAAGTAACAAAGCATTATTCTAAAGCTTTTAACTCCTTCCTCTCTCATTCATTGCTGGTATACTGTTCTGAATGATGTTGGTCTGAGCTGTGCTTCCCTTTCTAGCTTGCTTTCTCAAATATATTGCCCCTACACTACAAGAAAGTAGGCAGTCTGATTTAAGGGCCTTTTCTGAACAGAATGCATCTAGGGAGAGAATGAATCTTTCACATTTCTACTCCTTTCACTTCTGACTGTGTTGCAGGCTGCCTATAGTGTAAGGCTCACAGATAAAGTGAGTAATTAAATATTTCAAATTAATGATAAGGTCTTAATTATAGCATTTTCCCTTTCTCAACTTCTTTTATAAAAGACTTACTAATTATAATTCTTCAGCAATAATTAACAATTAACTCTGCTACTAAGGGAAGTCTTCCAATATACAATATTTTATTGGGAACTGCTTATAATGCCAGACTACAGAATTGAACAAGAGCCCATATATTCAGAAGAGTCCTAAATTCTACAGCTATCTAAGTTACTTTAAATTGAAAAATGGTTTATTTAAATGTTTTTAAACATTGAGAATAAGATTAAGAACAATTGTTAAAATTTTTAGTCAAGACAAATAAAAAGCTTTGCAAGTGAACATATACACAATTATCCATAGAATATGAACAATGAGAAATAAAACAATGAGCTACAGCTCAATTCTTCACATACAGAAACTCTATGAGCCACCTGCACACTATGAAATATCTTAGTTTTATTCAGCTTTCTTCTGTTCAAAGAGTTCTAGAGGATATTTTTAGTTTAGCCACAAGGCAATCAAGTTATTCAAAGGAACATCATACATACAAAATTTAGAATCTAGTTTCAGAAACTCCTCCTTTTTAAATTATTTAATTACATTAAGATTATTAAGGAACAAGTTGGATATAGTTAAATAGAATGATAACTATTAAAATAAGTCTAAAATATAAATTTTGTGTTTAGTCATTACCAATGCAGTAAGAGGTTTTTTACTCACTTATTACAATTTATTTCTCCTGATGAAGAGCTTCAATAAAAGCATCAAGTTTTTCTTGAATTTCTCTAACTTTCTCTGTGGAGATAAAAAGAGATAATAAATTAAAAACAAATTTATTTTTCAAAGGCATCACAAATCATAGAAGATAAATGGTTTGGGATACTTTAACGACTTGGGAAAAGGGGGGAAAATTACCTTAGCACCACACGCCATCTTATAGACAAATAAAGTTTGAACAGATTATGTAATAGCAAGAGCTTCTAAATTTTTGGAAGGGGAGGAGCGTGGGGGTTTGTGACAGATACCTTTGAGGATTTAATACAAGCTGTGGATCCTTACACAGAAAAACGCAAGTATAGATAAATATACCATTACATATAGAATTTTAAGGAGTTGCCAGATTCTCTGGAGTCTAACCAAGGACTCACAGTTAGCATTATCTGGAACAGAGGAAAATATATAATAATGAAACCATTTTTTAAAATTAGAAGAGAATACAGGTGAGTATATAACTGGCCTTCAACTGGGAAATGACTTTCTAAGTATGAAGTAATGGGGAGAGTTACAAAGATCAACCAATATGACATTAAAATGTACCCTTTATATGTCAAAATGTCCTAAAACTGAACAGCAAAAGAAATTGTAGGAAATATCTTCAACAAACATGAAAAAGGAAATAACACTTAAAAAAATAAAAACATACTTTTCTTGCTGTGAATGAGGAAAGGAAAGTTTAAAAACACCAGAGCCACTGATGACAGATTTACATTATTTTATTTGATTTTAGGTTTCCATGTTTAAAGATGTTTAAATAAAATCTACAATTTCTCTCTGAAATATAGAAATTTCCTTCAAAATGTAAACTATTCACAGGACACACGCCAATCTCTTAATATTAAAAACAGAAGTCGTGATTTATTCTACTTCACTAACCTAATCATGCAGCTCCCATTTTAAAATACAGGTTATAGTAAGCACGGTAACAAATATTTTTGTCCTGTTAACACAACTTAACATGTTGGTGAGAATTATCAATTAAAGTGAAATGACTGGTTCAAAGCTGGTGATCTAGAGGCAAAACTGCAAAGCATTCTACTTCATATCTTAGAGAAAAAACATGTAAGAGGTATTAATAGTCAACATTTATATTTTTCCCACCCAGAACTTCATGCATACTTTATTTGTTGGCAGTCACTGAATGGCTGCATAGTGCAAAGCCTGAATAAGACAATATTCTCACTCTCATGATGTTTATATTCTTTCTTTTTCCAGGTTTAAAAAAAAATTGAAGTATAGTTGATTTACAACATTTCTATCTTTTAAAAGATACAAATTGTATCATTTAAAAATAAATAATCTGCAACTGAAGATATAAGTATCCCTTTTTAACAGAGAGACAGCTTTTGTGATGAGTAGCCAATAAAAAGAACTATCTTTTTTGTAAATTCTTATTAGCATTGCAGGAACTCAACACAGCCTACCAGGGTTGCATATAAAGAACGTAATGTCTTCATCTTCTTTTTCCAGTAATTCAGCACTTCTAATTCTTGGTATTAGACCGAGACTAACACACACCAAAAAAAGCCAGGGGAGGGGTATCCCCTATTGTTTTAATCAAATTATTTACTGAGAAAATATGATTTTAGTTATCACAAAGGCAGGAGTAACTCCTTATATATAAAAAATTAAACTCTTGGAAGTTTAGTTTATACTTTTTGGTAGTCTGATTTTTTTTTGTTTTTTTTTAACTAGCAGTCAAACCAGTAAACATACTTCCTTTCTCAAAATAAGGCCACATTTCTTATTTTAAAAATTATTTCATGTAGTTGCTTAGAAACAGTTCACCTATTTTCTTCATTGAACATTTAGAGTTCCAGATACTATAGGTCATCAGTTGAAGAATTTTTAAAGGGGGTTGGGAAACAGGTGGAAAAAAGTTTTCTAAACTGTCTCAAAATTTTGGAAGTGGATGGGGTCTTTAAAAAATCATCTAGCTTAGGGCCTCCCTGGTGGCGCAGTGGTTGAGAGTCCGCCTGCCGATGCAGGGGATACGGGTTCGTGCCCCGGTCCGGGAGGATCCCATATGCCGCGGAGCGGCTGGGCCCGTGAGCCATGGCCGCTGAGCCTGCGCATCCGGAGCCTGTGCTCCGCAACGGGATAGGCCACAACAGTGAGAGGCCCGCATACCGCAAAAAAAAAAAAAAAAAAAAAAAATCATCTAGCTTAAATAGCACAAAACATGGAAATCTAAAACAAGTGTTCAGAGCCTTAGCAGCTCTCTAACATTAGACTGAGAACTATTTCTACTTGGGAAAACTGTACTGTATGAAGAAAGGAAATGATTCTATCTGCTCCATGATCAGAGTACAATCAGGCAGCTGAACGGCCAGCTCTACCCATCCTTTTGCCCTGTCAATGACCTCTATGTTCAGCTGGACAGACTATCTGTGAGTGGGTGATACAGTAGCATCACTCACAAGACACTGTTCAGAGCAAGATCTACTTGTATTGAAAGAAGCCAAGAGCCACTCCGATGCATGTGCCTAACTGTGGAATCTGAATCAAATTCAAATTCTTCTAAAATTAGAGATGTGATGTTTTTCGTAAATGAAAGTTAAAAAAAAACTACTTAATTTAAATATGAAAACCACAGAATTAAAAATTACCAAATTTCCCCTTAAAAAGCTTTTTTACAAAATATTTTACAATCGGAATATCAGGACACTGTACTGAAACCTCAAGAATGACACAAAAAACATTAGTAAGTTACTAGGAAGTAATGCGGGGAGAGGAGAGGAGAGGAGAGAAGAGGATGGAGGTAAATGTTAAAAGAAAAAAGAATAGTTGTGATAAATGTATCCTTTTAATACTAAATTGAAAAACTCATTTCTTCATTCATTCCTTCACTTATACAATGTACTTAATGGAGTGACATGGGACACACATTATACCCTGCCTTTGAGAAGAATTCCTTGCTTACTTTCTACCTCTCTCTAAGTCTGTAAGTGTCTACTATGATGTTTTGTGTGATGTCAGATCCCACATTTCATTTGGTCCTCATACAACCCAGCAGGTTTCACTGCCAAAGATGAGGACATTAAGCCTGGAGAGTTAGCCTTGTCCACACTCCTCCAATTAAGAAACACATATTAGATCTGCTACCATATGCAGACTCTAAATGGTAACAAAACAAATGCCATTATTTCAAATGTATTTGTTGAAAGTTTTACCTTTTATGTAAGATAAGACATTTTGATAAAAATCAGGGAGTGAGATAGTTACTGAGCACCTCCTAAGTAGTTCTGTGCCTAGAAATGTCTAAAAAATGTATACTATGCTACCATACTCAGATGAATATTATTACCTCTTGAGGAGACTAGATCTATACACACTTGGAGAGACCCTTGGAGAACAATATAAGAGTAGGAAACTGGCCCAAAAAAGTTTAGCATCTTCAGTGTCTACAACAATGTCTGACTCACTATATATGCTCAATAAATATTTGATAAATGAAGTTCCCAAAAGTATGGCATGGAAAATGAGGGCTGTAGGTTATCAAGAAGGGAAAAAAAAGCACTTAACATGCTTCCTGGATGTTATGCCAGGATCACAAGAGCTACAGCAAGTCTGAGAACAAGAGGCAGGGTATACACTGACAATGAAGATCAAGGAAAGCTGGTAGGTCACCTGAACCACATAAAGCACCACGAAACAGAGAATACTCAGGTCTTAGAACACAGTAGCATTTTGTGGGGGCGGGGGGGGATGGGAGTGGGGTGGGGGACAACTTAATTATTGCACCTTAAGAAGGCTAAAATATGCTGACTACACAAGCACACACAAGCATGATTTCATGCTTTGCAAGGAAGCTATATTACAAATAATATAGCAGCATTATTTTCCATATTTGAATTCATTCATTTTAAATTCTGATGTAAGGTTCCAGCACTGTCTTGTATACCAACTATGCCTCCTGGCTGCACAGAAAACTGAGTTATGTGTAAAAATCAAGTTGGAATGTTAGCAACTAACACTTAACACTTTCTGATCCTTCCAAATTAATGTCTCACTATTACAGTGTTTTCAAATCCCCAAATATTATGGTATTTAATTTTTTCACCATTAGAACTTACTTTCCCACAGAAAAATGTGTATATATTAGCATGGCTAATTATAGAGCAAACTCCTTTTTTTTCTATTAAATATTTGCAATAAATATTTATATAGCTAGAGAATTCTTATAAATTTGTGATTTACCTGATAAACTAAACCAACTCAGGAAGGGATTAACAAACTGCTATTTTTGTTACACTGAAATAGCCAATTCCACATGTAGTGAATACTGAGTCTACTTTCCATTTGTCCAATGTTTACTTAAAAGATGAACAATTTCAAACATCAATTCATTGTGCTTCTTGATTGAGTCATGAATATTCCCATAATCCCCAACTCATAAACCGTCAGTCTCAGTGAATGAAGTTCCTTCCCTTTTTTCTTTTCTTCAGATGACTTGACACTCATTCATGTTTTGGGTCTCTTTATCTCCACATGAAATGATACTGCTACTATCTTTTTTTTTTTTTTTTGAGACTTCTGATACTTGTTCTAAAAGTCTCAAATATAGACTAATCTGTAATTAGGATTTGAATACACTGTGAATACCAAAAGGCCAAACCCGGGAGAAGGTTCACTTCAGTGGTTAATAACAGTTTAGAACAGGAACAAAGAATCACACACAAAACACTACCACATGAACTGAAATAAACCTTTTACAGCTTTTGATGTTTTTAGAGAAAGCATAAAGAAATGAGCTGCAAACTTACTAATGCAGTGTATTTTAAACAAACCACACATCCAAAGATCCAAATGTACCTTAACAGAACTGCTTCATAACATACTACATACACACTTTGTACCAAGCTTGAGGACACCTTGTAGGTGAGATTTTGCTATAAAAAGCTGTTCACTAAAAGACTGAAAATTAAAGGAACACTTCTTATTATGTTGTATATGTTGTTCCTAAACAGGCTTGCTTTTCATTAGACAATTACACTGTAAGTGCTCTTTAGAAATTCAGTATTTAAAGGAATCATCTAGGGAAACAAGCAAAGAAAACCAACAACAACAAAAAGTGAATAACAGACCAGATTCAAGAGTCTCAAAACTACAGTCGAAATCTTAGACTTAGCACAAGAAAAGATGTACACCTCTTACAGTTGAAAGGAAGAGCCAAAGAGATACAGAGTCAAAGATGTATAGCTAAATCTAACACTTATCTTCTGAATCTTGGCCCTGTAGTTTTTTTTCCCTACAAATAGGTATGATTATTTTTAAACAGACTCATTAATGAAGACAAACAGTATACTTCTGCTTGTTACAGAAGAAGGAGGCATCGTTTCCTATGTCCTGGAAAGCTGTTTGAGACTTGGACAGTAATTGTAAAGCTGGGTGGGGTCCCAGACTTCCAGGAGTCTGTGAGGTGGAAATAGAGTTCTCTGGGTTATTTCCATTGTTTCAAAAGTTCAAATGGAAATCTTTGTTTGGGCTAGAATTACATCTACTCTTGTAACAATTAGTTATTTAGGCTGATTAAAGATATAATTGCAATTCTATGTTTCAAATTAAAACTATGTGCATTGTAGACAAATCTTATAAAACATGGACTTCACAAGAGTATACAATAATGAAAGGAATGTTTGATGAAAAAAAATGTTAGGAATCCCTGGTCTAATGCCCCTAACAATCAATGGAGTAGTTATTTCATATGATTTTTATCAAGATGAGAACATAATGTATTAACAGGTATACGATAACATGATCAGGGGAACTAAGTTTCTAGCCCTGGTTTTGCCTTTAATCTTACGACTGTAGACAAATCACAGTCCTAGTTTCTTTATCTCTAAAATGAGGGAATCAGTCTAAAAAAAGCCCATATTACTTTAAAATTTAGGACTGAAATGTACTATTCTAACTGATCATGTTCTAATTGTACCTTTTAAAACTTGTAAATAGTCTTTTCTTTGTTCTTTAGTATCTTTTTATTTGATGTTAAGCTCCTAGTAAAAAATGCAACCACAAATGCTAGTATTATTCTCATAGAGTTGCAGAATTCATTTTAGAAAGATCAGTTTTATACTTTTTTCCCCCCAGGAATCAACGTGTGACTGTTTGTATGAATTACCTACTTACAAAAAGTCTGTCATTTAAAATCACTCAGCAAGTGCTACAGTACTTGCTATGTAACAGATGCCCATGAATATTCATTCATTGCTCATTCATTTATTTATTGGTAAGTGATCTGACTTAACCAATACTTAATCCAAACATTAAAGATGATTATTTTAAAAATTTGCTATTTCAGACCCCAAAACAATATGATTTAGAAAGAAAGCTGCCATAGAAAGTCTGTGAAGTAAATTATAATTTATGTCTGCTGAATGTATAAACAGCTCAAAGTGACTTGTGAATAAATTCAGCCTAAATTTTAAAAACAACTTTTGCTGAGCATTTCTATCAGGCTCCTTTCTGGCTAATATAATCAAAACCTCTTAAAAAATACTTTCTTGAATTTTGAAGCCTATTCTCCAAAAGACTTTAGTATGGATGAACAAAGAGTAGCTTTATACCCAGGCCTTTATATTGGTTAGGCCCTTAAACTTTCATAAATAGATGGCAACCCTAATTTCATCTCAGCTATTAATTCTTATGGACCTGCCCTTAACCAACAGAGTCACACCATTCCAGGTGCTTGTCAGTGTCAATCAGTGTAAAATCTTGAACTTTCTCTGCTATCTGATACTTATTAAAAGGCTCAGTTGCAAGAAGAAATCACATTTATGGAAAATTGTATGGGGGATATATAATTCATCTATTTCTCTAGATGCTATATATTTCATCTTTAGATAAGCCAAGCCAAATAGCTATTTATTTAGATGGCATCATTCTGATTTTGTCCAGAATTGCTTGTTAGTGGCCTACACTGAGGAACATTACAAGAAAGAGCCCCATGAAATTCATGATTATGTGCAGTCATTTGATTCAGTATATCATATAACTCAGTGTTCCTCTTATGAGGACTAGTGACTTTTCTCTCAGGTGTGTGTACCAGGTATAGATAGCTATGCTTCAACTAAGCAACTGCTGTGCTGTTGTCTGAGAGCTACCATAAATCATGTAATCAACTCTGCTTTCAATTTTGCATCAGCTGCTGAAACCAACTCCCCCTAAAACTAAGTTCCCCTGCAGGGCTTATGATTAACCTCTCTGCCCGAAACTTTATCCCTTTTCTTGTCCCGTCCCTGTCCCCCTGAAGATTGAGAAGTAGCAAAGAAAAGAGGGGACTGAAACCGAGCAGGACCTCACGGAGCATTCCCCAGGTACAAGGCCCTCCATGTCCCGTTTCTTGTTTGACCTTCCCTGAGTTCCAAAGAGCAGACTCAAGCAGTTAATGATTAGAACAGAGTCACAGGACTCCTAGTTCCTCTTGAAGGGATGTAGATGACAATCTGACGCATATCTTCGAGTTGTTCTGTGGAGTTTTTCTGTGGAAACTAAGACCCCCCCACCCAGTGGAGGAAGGTGACTACATGCTGTCGGCAAGCAAGTAGACCCCAGACTGCTTGGGACTGGAGAGTTGATGACTGAGATTCCCTAAACATCACCCTGTTACCTCACCACCAGCCAATCAGAAGAATGCCCACGAGCTGATCAGGCACCCTGTGAACCTCACACTTAATGGTTGCCTTTAAAAACCGTTCCTGAAAGCCAGCACGGAGTTCAGGTCTTTTGAGCACGAGCTGCCTGCTCTTGCTTGGGGTCCTACAATAAATGCTGTACTTTCCTTCATGACAGCCCAGTGTCAGCTGATTGGCTTTGCTGTGCATAGGGCGAGTGGACCAGAGTTCAGTTTGGTAACACTACTAGGAAGCTCAGGGCCAGATATGCAGCTTGCTTATAGCAAAGTACGCAGAACCCTTGAGCACCAATCTTATCCCAAATTTCACATTATTTCACTTGCCTGGATTTTCTCTTCCCTTCCACCCAATTTTTCCACTCAAGTATTTTTACTTTTTGCACAGGGTAGATCTTTATAAGCTGCCTCAAATTGTTTGGGGAATAAGGCAGGGAATTAATAAACTAACAAGCTAGTTTGTAGAAGACATACCACTAGGTAGCTGATTACATAATATACAATAATATTCTAAAAAAATCTTTTTATACTGGTAATACTTTTTAAATCAGTAATTTAAGAACATTTTGGGAGGACAATATTTGTCACATTTAACCTTCTATATTCGAATAATCCCTACATGCGAGAAAAAAATAAATTATTTTTATTTCTGCTCAATTCTTGGAAAACTCAATGACATAAAAATCTATACTTAAAGTCATTATTTTCGGCAACAGAAAAAAATCATACATTTTTATGGGATTCATGATCGTCTTTTTAAATGTGAATGTTAGATGGATTCTACCGTAAGATTATAATTGTCTCCTGTGAATTATTTTATTCTGTATCCAGTACATAAAATATTCCATATTCATTACATCTATCAACTCATATTATGATGAAAAAATATTTAAGTTATTTTATGTGGTAACTCATTAATGATACATTTTTTTCTCAAAAAAGTTTAAATAAATACGCTATTTCAAAATGAATACATTTCTTTTTCTCCCCATAAAAAAACCTAAATATCTCTACAATTTAAAAACTATGATATAGGTAATTAACTGGGAAAGCTAAAAAGCGTTAGCGTAATGACCAGTAAAATATTCAGTTCCAAACAATTAAGGTTTTAAAATAATTCGTCATTTTTTTTCTTTTCTATTTTCCTCTTCTTAAAAGCATATTTTACTCTGAATTTTTTTAGGAGGGAAGTTGAAACATTTTAAGAGAAGGAAAACCACCCAGGCAGCCCTTAAAGAGACAGGACATCATTTATCACCTGAAAAGACAGATTTATAAGAAGAGGGCCCTTTCTGTTCCTTTAAGGCTGCAAAACAGATGGGAAGTGAATGGACAGTCAATGGGACAAGAAAACACATGGGAGGTGCCGCTGTATGTATGTTCCCAGCATAAGAAAGAGGTCAAGATTGTAACTGCATGACTGGGTCCTGGAAAGGGTCTTTCTTCAAGCTGTTACAAAGACAAACGCTGTTCCTCATCCTGCTGTCAAACTGTTATAAATATTGGTTTGTCAAAAGACCTTCAGTGCTGAAATTTTAAAAGGGAGGTGTAACAGATGAATGAATCATGAGAATGATTCTTAAACAGTCAGCTCATTAATGTAATTTTAAAAGTAAAAGGAAATAATACAAGAAGGGAGAAGGTAATTCTGATTTATGAGCCAAACTGAAAGTTTATAGAAAAAAGTATGGAATTAAAAATTGCAGACTTTAATAAAGTTATGAATTAAGTGAGATGAAAAACAAGAATGGAATACAATTATATCTCTTAAATAAGATGCTACATAAGGACAAAGTATTATTAATCTTATCACAAGGAGAACTAATAGGCATTTGTGTTTTTTTAGGCTGATTTCATAAGTTTTTAGTTATTTCTCACTATAACCCTATAAATTGATATCATTACTGATATTGGTTCCATAAGGCAGAATAAGGCTCAAAGACATAAATGCAACTTCAGAATTAATTTCATGCATTCAGTAATTTAGAAAATCACCTTTAAATTATAAATCACGATTTCTTTTTTTCTACAGAAAAGAAATAAAATTGAAATAGCAATAAGAATGCATAGATGGATAAGCCTGGGTTATCTTTTTTGAATGAAACCATTACACATTTCTTTAGGAGACAAACTCATTGTTCTCGAGTTAATGATTAGTTGAACTAGGAGAGTAGGCTTTTAAAATAACACACTGAAAATAATATAAAAAAGGAAGCCAAACTATATGAACTTGTTTATCTACAGTCACCACTAGCACAAATCCAGACTAAAAATGAACAGAATCCCAAAACAAATCTAAAAAGATACTATCTCTGACACATGTTGTTAGCCCCAGCTTTGCCATAAATATTTATGTAACTGGCTAAATCATTTCCCTTAGTGAACATCAACTTCCCCATCTGAACAATGGGGATAATAACTTACAAGCCTTATACGCCTTTAGAAGACAAACAGAACACACGGTGTAAAGTGCAAAGCTCTATACAAATTTAAAGCACATATATAGAGTTCCAAACAGGATTTAATTTGGATTTCAAAGTACCAAATGATGCAGTTACATGAGAATACTTTCTATTCCTAATGCTTGCCTGGCTCATTGCTTTCCTGATTGTCAGCAATCTCAGTAGAAGTGAGCGTAAAAGATTACAAAGTTAAGAAGAGAGTGGATGGTTTAAAGTAGAGGCAGCAGCCAAACATTCAAAAGTTTTCCTGTAGACTTCACAGGTGGCGCAGTGGTTAAGAATCCACCTGCCAACGCAGGTGACAAGGGTTCGATCCCTGGTCCAGGAAGATCCCACAGGCCGGGGAGCAACTATGCCCATGCGCCACAACTACTGAGCCTGCGCTCTAGAGCCTGCGAGCCATAACTACTGAGCCCGTGTGCCACAACTACTGAAGCCCGCACACCTAGAGCCCCTGCTGTGCAACGAGAAGCCACCACAATGAGAAGCCCGTGCACTGCAACGAAGAGTAGCATCCACTCACTGCAACTAGAGAAAAGCCTGTGTGCAGCAACAAAGACCCAACGCAGCCAAAAATAAATAAATAAATAAATTTATTAAGGAAAAAAAAAGTTTTCCTGTGTAAAAGAGAATCATGATCAAAAGTAGCTAGAGTGCACAGAAGAATCAATCCAGTAGTTTTAAGATAGGAATGATTTCAGCATCTTTGAAGAAAGAGAGACATAATGAAGGTACAAGTACATATAGGAAGTGCCAGGGTCCTGAATACAGGTGGAGATTAACTTTAAAAGCAGAGTGATTTTTAGTACATGTTTTGTTACTATATAGCCTCTGGAATCCCTGACCTATTTAAAGAAATGGGTACCATGGGTTTTATTTTTACTAATGCTGCTTATTCCTCTCAGGGAACCTTTTTTTTTTTTTTTTTTTACAACTTTATTGGAGTATAATTGCTTCACAATGGTGTATTAGTTTCTGCTTTATAACAAAGTGAATCAGTTATACATATACATCTGTTCCCATATCAGGGAATCTTTTTTTTTTTTTTTTTGCGGTACACGGGCCTCTCACTCTTGTGGCCTCTCCCGTTGCAGAGCATAGGCTCTGGACGCTCAGGCTCAGCGGCCATGGCTCACGGGCCCAGCCGCTCCGCGGCATGTGGGATCTTCCCGGACCAGGGCACGAACCCGTGTCCCCTGCATCGGCAGGCGGACTCTCAACCACTGCGCCACCAGGGAAGCCCTCAGGGAATCTTTTTGAAATAAGTTTGTATGAAGAAAAGGAAGAGAAATTGAGCCTACTCTGATAGATGAGAAACCAGAAATAGGAGCAATGACAACAAATTGGAGATTTGGGGTATAAGAGGAAGCCAACCCAAGATTTCTTCATGAAAAATGTGTTCCAGAAGTGTAACAGAAATTATGTCCCTAAGATCATATTAAAAATCTTGTTAGAATACAATGTTACAGTGGTTATATCTCGGCAGTGGCAACAGTTTAAAAAATTCTGCCATCTATATCTTCTAACTTTATATAATGCATATGCACTAGTTTTGTGATAAAAGATTAAAACAAAAACACCTAAAATTCCGGTAGTTGTACTGGGTGAAGACAGGTACACATGACACAGAATATGAAGTGGTACCAATAAAAGGAGAGACCAAAAAAAAGACCTGAATTCCTTGGCCCAGAAAAAGGATCTAACTCAAAAGACTAAAACTAAGGAACAGACTGAAAAAGTTCTTCTAAGAGAAATTAAAATGGACTAATTCCATACACAGCAGGTAACGACGAAGCAGAGAAAATCTATTATCTTTAATGGGCTGCACAAGTGTGAAAACTTCACCAGTTCAAGAAAGATTTCAATTCATTCACAGGTGACAGATCCAGGAAGGGCAGTTACTAGAAACAGGAAGAATTCAAAGTGAATCCCCAACCACAAAGGACGATACGATGACAACCAATTACTATGTAGCCCCATGAAATGTCTCTTGGTGTCACAATTACGAAGAGGTTATTTGGGAAGATATCAGTCACTTTTAAAGTTGATTATATCATGAATCAGCTTAATCATTTCTATGAATGTGATAATTAAGAATATGAAATTTCTAAGGTCATTTTAATTATGCTCATTTGGAGAAAGAAACAGTTTAGAAATGTATAAAATGGTAAAGAAATTAAAATTTCTTTTGTCCTCAACCCCTCCTGCAACTATCCTGAGAACCCTCTTTCACAGAGGTTACCAGTTCAGTGTGCATCAATCTGTCCTTCAAGACAGTTCTCTTTTTTAAAAAATGTATTCATATCTTGTTTAATTTTATTTTTTAATATACTGTTCCACAGATCAATGGATTGTTTTGCAATTCGATTTAGTTTTCAATAACTAGATTCTACCTTTTTCCATCTTAGAATGGAGAGAATACATAATTAAAAAATAAAACAAATCAAAGTTTAATCCAAAACATAAAGATATTATTTCATCCTAAAGTCTCACTGAGGGAGTGGTAAGCATTAATAACGAGGGGAAAAACAGCCTAATTTCTAGCTTTAAAAATGTGCACTGTCTTTTTTATACATAATCATATACACACAAGCCCATAATACATAACACATAAATAGAAACCACTTTAAAATGATCAACAAAAAATGCAATCCATAAATTACTGAACAGCCCTTTCCTATCTTTATTCTCACTTTTAATCAGTTAAAATGTGAGTTTAAAGCAAAAAGAATATACTTGCTAGTAAAGCATTGAATAACAGTAGCCTGTAAAAGATTACAGAGAAGTAAATATCCTTTTAATCTTGTACCAATTTATCAATATCCATCAATGCTGTCTTTAAAAGACAGACTTAGGGCATGAAAAATGTGCTTGATTGTAAAAGCCCCATTTTGAGTCTGAATTTTCTCATCAATAACCTGGAAAGCACACAACTCGGACTCATCGTGTGGAATTGTGCATGTAAATAACTACTTCTCTAACACACAGGACTCTCCCTGAGGATTACTTTATTCTTTGTGTCAACTCACTCTCTCTCCCTTTTTTGGACTACAACACAAAGGCAGAGTCTACTTCATCTCTGCAGACTCAAGGTAAAAATAATCCTTCACTCTCTTCCTTAGCTGCTTTGTCAATTTCACCTTACTAGGAAAAATATTTCACAAAGGCAGAAGTTAAAAATTCAATCACTTTAACCCTGAGAAGATACCTTAAAGACCTCAAACACTGATAACATAAAACAGAAAGAAGCTATTTATTCTGTAGTGAAGAAAAGAAACATTCCAATCTTTCCATTTTTCAAATATACTCACTTCTACTAACCATTCCAGAAAGCACATAAATGTCAAATAGAATAAAAATATTCCAGTCGACTTAAAAATTCCTAATAAACACACACAAAAAAATGAGTGTTTCGGTGAACTGGGTGGACCGGGGATTAGGACATCACTGGTGACCTAGAAAGAAGTAAGAAGCGGTTCTGCTAGGGATGAAAGCTAGTCGCAAGATGCTAGCAAAGGAATGTGTGGGTATAGGGGTGAATGTAGCAAATGCGAGCTGCTCTACAAGAGAATGAGGTTGCAGTTTTCTGGTGAGACAGAGTGGGAGTAAGCTTTCTTCTTCCTCTTTTTTAAGTTAAGAGAAGGGGGTAATGAAGAGCCTGTATTAAAACGTCATGATCCAACACTCAGCAAACACATTCAATATGACATACAAAAAATGCTGAATTTATGAAAGAAGCAAATGGCTTTGGCAGAATAGATCAGTCATAATAGACATGAAAAAAAATTTTTCTTAAATTGGTTATCTTGGTTGATCTACAGTTGTCTATAGTGGGAAGCCTGCCTTCTGCTCAATTAAACAACACTGGCAGTACCTCAGTAAGGTTTTTAACCACTGAAGGAAGGTAAATAAGCAGGGAGGAGGAAAAACACTAGCTCAGGACCAAGAGATAATAATGATATATAAGAAGGCACAGTGAGAGACATAAGAAGAAAAGAGACAAAGAGGGAAAGACTGCTTAGAAATGTGCTAGAAGCCAGGAGAGATGAGGAAGCAGTACTGAGTGCCTATAATTACTGGCCAAAAGACCACAATCACAGTATGTAGGTATAAATGATGCCACAGAGATTATGGTTTTTACAGTTGCCTAGGTACCTAGAATTCTACAACTCAATGCTACCCTCTCCTCCTTTAAAATTCATTTTCTTTGGTTATGTCTACAGAAACAAAATGAACATGCTACTATAGATAATAGTTCAAATAACAAATTTTCAATAGTCACATGATTTATCAGACTCTACTAAAAGTATATGTCGATTTCATGCCCATTAATAAAAATAACAGACTATGCCGCTGTAAGCATGAAGAACTCTCCAGAGAACTGGTGCGGGGGCGGAGTGGGTGGTGTCAGTGTGTGGCAACAATCACCTGTGGAGACTTGGCAAAATATGCATGCCGTAGCCCTACCTCCGGAGAAACAGTTTAAACACATGATTTCCCTTTTCTACAGTTTTAAGTTCCAGATTCTGAGTACAATAATCTTTCTAGGATGATTTTCAGTCTCACACTACTTCGTGGCCACGGTTTTCATCCATAAAGGCCCTCAAGGATTCCGCAAGTACAGCAGAAGTTTAGGAATGTGGAGGAGCCAATGAAAATTAAATTCAAGAGTATCTTGCTATTTTTCTTTCCTAAATAAAGAACAACAAAATTATTCTTGCTGGAGCTTCTTCTATCTAGATATTTCCTGACTACTTTTTATCCAAGTTTTAACATGGCATGAAGACACTTCTTAACTCTTATAAATCAGAATTATATTTCAGAGATAATGAAGGTATTTCTTTTTTTTTTTTTTTGCGGTACGCGGGCCTCTCACTATTGTGGCCTCTCCCATTGCGGAGCACAGGCTCCGGACGCGCAGGCCCAGCGGCCATGGCTCACGGGCCCAGCTGCTCCACGGCACGCGGGATCTTCCTGGACCGGGGCACGAACCCGCGTCCCCTGCATCGGCAGGCGGACTCTCGACCACTGCGCCACCAGGGAAGCCCAAAGGTACTTCTTAAACTGAAGCAGCTAAGGTGCATTTCTCTTCTGATCTTAGCTTATAAAATGGTAGTACTGGATCATTCTGCTGCTACTCCCTTTTTATCATCATGATTTAAAAAATGCACTAGTACATTAATTATGAAGAACAAACAAAATTTTCATTACAAAAATAATTTGTTACTACCTGGTAGCTCAGAGTAAAAAGAAATTTCCATCTGTCATCTATATTTCTAAGTTTTTAGCATCAAAACTGAATTTCCTGCACACTAAGATAGAAAGCTTGTATCTTTACTCCATTCTAATTATCAAGAGAAAGCATAGGATGGAGGATAAGAGGAGACTGGGAAAGTAAGGAGACACAAAGACAAGCCCCACCAGCATTGTATATTGCCAAGAGAAACAAACTTTAGTTTCAAGAAACAATTGCCGGCTGTCTGGGAGATGCTCAGGCATCAAACAATAAAGAACAGTCAACAGAGGCAAGAGGCCGAGCATGCTGCTGCGACTGCTTCTCTAATCCCCGGACCTCTAGTAAAAAGGCCAGCTGTTGCCACCTCGTGTAGAGAGTCAGCAGAGCAAATTAACCATGGGAGAAAAAAAGCTGCGGATATTGGAAAATTCTAATTTACCAGCCTCTTTAAGCTACACTGTTTTTAACACTGAGGACATCAAACTATTATCATTAAAATAAGCCTGTGTAATGGTAGCCCAAGTAAAAAGGTTTAAGACTGTTTTCACATTTCATTAGTAAATGAGATAGATGTAAATATGAAATATTCGGTTTTGACTGAAGTATATCTCCTCTTCATGTAAAGTACAAGAAATATGAAGAGGCACACTGAAGCTTATTATAAAACATTTCAACACTCCCAGACAAGCTCGACAAAAAGCCTCAACTTAGAATAACAGCCATTATGCTCAAGTAAAGATTCTGTATCTGTTACAGC
This sequence comes from Mesoplodon bidens, assembly GCF_964165515.1. Taxonomy (NCBI): domain Eukaryota; kingdom Metazoa; phylum Chordata; class Mammalia; order Artiodactyla; family Ziphiidae; genus Mesoplodon; species Mesoplodon bidens. Next base: position 108,491,550 of record NC_138161.1, on the reverse strand, counting down.
TGGATTTTAAGTCTCTAAGTACAAACACACCACACTGAAAAGCTGTGTCTGAATTTTGGGCAACTTTGATACTACTTACCTATGGCGGAATTCAATTGAGTGTACTTCAAGACAATTTAACAAGTCACATAAAGAAAATTAACTTCCTTCAATCTGTTTACTGGCTTCATTTACACTTTTGTGTTCTCTTACCCAGATGTTCTAATGCTATCAAAGTTTTCATATTGTTTGAAAGTTTAAGCTGTAAAGTTTTTGTAGTGTAGGAAGTACAGAGGATGATAATGATCATGATGATTATCATGGTCATAACTAACATGTATGTTCTTTTTTGACCCTCTCCGTAAAGGACACTGTTAACTATGGGAGCTTCCAAATATAAAAGACCATTTTATGTAATTATATTGTCTAACACCTTGGGGTTTTTTTCTCAAATTAGTTCAGCAGAGTAGTTAAAAGACCTGGGCTCAAATCTTGGCTTTACCAGTTACTGTCTGTGTGTTTCTTAGGCTGCCGTTTCTTTTTCTATAACATGAGAAAAATGACTATACCTATGAGACTGCATGTTAAACACATAACCCAATATCTGGCACAGGAAATTTATTCAAGTATTAATTTATATTCATAAATAGATTCAAGTTTCGATACAAAAATGAAAAGGAATTTATTGTAAAATAAGAAGAGAACAATGTAAATGATTGGTAATACCCCTTTAATTCCTGGGTATCAGCGATTCTTTGATTATGTACACAGGGAATAGCGAACAAGAGTTAAAAAAGAAACCTAAGCTCTAAACCCCATGCAATTGATATCAAGGTCCAAAAACTCACAGTAAGCTAGGCTGATATATGATATTTACAGAGCAAACAATAAAAGAATCCCATGCTGTTCTGATGAAACTCAGTTTAGCAACATTACTAGCAGTTGTTACCAGTGTCCAGACACTCAGTTTCCAGGCTGGGATGGAGAATAAATTCCAATAAGACAGTCTGTGAGATGTTAGCACTATTACTGATTTTATATAATGACCATCATAAAATATATCTTATAAATCCTAAGCAGATCATGATAGAAAGACACATTTTAAATTGAGCTGTAACATGCCAATTTTTTTCCTCTTCGAAGAAAGCGTTTTAAAATTGCGGTCTTTTTCAATAAATACATTGGACACGTTATTAAAAACTATGCTGGGAATCCAAATAGATTTTATCTAAATTAATGCTGTATTTAAGTATCTATAAAAAATCCTTTGAGATAAAATTCACTATAAAATCAAAAGAATTTCATCAAGGTCATAGTGAACATATTTAAGCACCAGACAGTTCTGAGTATGACTAGACAATGCAAAAAAGGAATAAGGTGGAAAGATTAGCTATGTATTTTACTAAACTGTCCATGAGGCAACCCAGTCTTTCAACATCTTCACAGGTCATGTTTTCAAAAGTCTCATTATTTTCATATGATCCCTGATCCATTATCAGCTATAAAAACAAAATTAAATATTTTTTTACCCTTTTCTCAGACTTAGGGAAAAGTTGTAAGAATACTACAAAGAACATTTTTCCTGAATCATTTACTGTCATTATGCCCCATAAGCCCCAAATATTCTACTGTGTATTAGCTACAAATAAGGATATTTTCCTAAATAATCCCAATCTAACAAAGTTTAAAAATTAACAGTGAAGTATTACTACCATGTAACCCTTAGATTCCCACCAACTGTCCCATGAATGTCCTTTAGAGCAAAAAGATCTAGTTCAGGATCATGCATTGTATTTTGTTTTCCTGTTCTTTAGTCTCCCTCAACCTGGAACAGTTCCTCAGTCTTTCTTTGTCTCTCATGATCTTGATACATTTTATAGATTACAAGCCAGTTATTTTATAGACTGTGCTTTAATTTGGGTTTTTCTGATGTATCCTTATGATTGAATTTAAGTTATACATTGAAGGTAAGAAAATCAGAAGTGACGCTGGGTTCTTCTCACTGTATTCTATGAGGTGGCACACAGTTCTGATTTGACTACTACTGATAATATTACTGTGACCACTTGATTAAGGTGGTTATTACCAGGCTTCCCCACTTTAAAGTTACTCTTTTTTCCTTTTTAATTATTTTGCATGGAGATAGTTTGTGTGATTATACAAACATCCCATTCCTCATCACTGATTTTATTCATTTACTTATATAATTATCAATTTATGGACTCCTGTTTTATTCAATGGATTATAATTTCTAACTGTCCTTATTTATATTGATGCGCAAACTGTCCTAGTTTTGGCCAACAGGAACCTCTGCACGTTGGCTTCTGTATCTTGTTGACCTGCCCCTATCATCCTTCAACTATTTCCTTACTTTCTATATCCTAAGATGTCCCAGGTTCCTCCTGACCTTCCCCTGCTCCACCTATGGAATCCACTGCATCTCCAGAGTCCTGGTTCCTTGTATGCCTCCTCATCTCATAAGCCTCCTAGGACTAGAAGAGGCAAGGTCGTCTTTCATTTCTTTCATCTTCCTAATCCTAGCTTTGTGGCTTCACTTCAATATTGAACACGGTATATTTTCTCCAGAATATGAGAGAATACCGTACTACTTATGTACTCATCTAAAAGGACAACCAGTTGATGAATCCCCAAAGTAAAGTGGTGAAATGATTTGAAATTGGGCAAGTTTAAAACTGGCAAAATATATGATGCATCAAACTTCTACCAATCTCTACAATAATCTACCCTGTACCATTTTGAAACGGTAGTAAAAACAAAACAAACAAAAACTCTGACTCCCTTTCTCTAAATTTCATTAACCGACTTAACATATTCTAATTGAATATGCTATACTAGGAACTTCGATCTGTGTAAGACAGTAGTAACCATTAAACTGTGAAAGTTTACTGGCTGCAAGTATCCATGACCATATTTGCAAGTGTTAGACTGAACATAAACAGTAAGGAAAAGGTACTCTCAAGATTTTTTTTCAACGAATGGACAAAGTCATGGCTCATCTCCTTTAGTGTGACTGATGAGGCTGAGCCACTGGTCAAACACCTGCTTCCAAGGACATTATCTGGTACATTAACACGACAATAATTATATATATACAAAAGTAGTAAATCATTTCAAGGGAGTCATATGAGTACTTTCTCAGGAAAACATAAGACTTGGCTTGACAGTGCACAAATTTGTGTTAGCAATACACTTTCCTTAAACAATCAAATTGGGAGTAGAAAATGATAGGGTTACACAAGACTCTATTATAAAACATGAGAAAAGACATATTTTCTAATCACTTAAAAATGTATATGCTGGTAAAACACATGGAAGTATTTCACTGTCTGATAACTATGTCTTGAGGGATACAAAAGAAATAGATCTGTATACACTGTGATACTGACACATCTCTTCCTGTAACAGTACTAATTTAGCATGAAATTATGAACCAGAAACTTCCAAATGTTTTTTGAACCAATTCCCCTACCAACCCTGTAAAAAAAAAAACTATTACAGTATCATTCTTACAAAGAAGCTAAGGCTGTGGGAAATACCCTGCCTAAGATAACACAGCTAGTACATGGCAGTTCAGATTTAAGCACAGGCCTTCTATGAGTTAGCACAGACTTAACTACACTACCAAGGCAGCATGAAAAAACTGGAAGAACAGCAACAGAAGATGGAAATAAAAGTTAAAGTGAGATATGTTTCAAAAAAAGATTACCTAAAGAAAGAAGGAAAAGGAAAAGAGAAAGAAATAGGAAGCTGAGATAGTAGGGAGGAGAGAGAAAGAGAGGACAAGCAGTGGAGGAGAACATGCTGCTCTGGTACACAAGAGAAGACAGGAAAACGCTGCTTGGTTTCGCTTGGATGTTCTAGGGATTGTATTGTAGTGCTAAATATTCAGCTTAGAAACTGTTTTCAGATTTGAAGAACTGCTTTTGGTTGAGCATGTGCTACCTTCTGGATATCAGAAAATTCAGAGATAGTAAATTTAAGTTTACATTGAAAGAAAAAAATACTGTTTCATGAAGCTGAAATAAGGGAAACTTATAACAAGGTAAACTCAAACAAGCACTAACCACCAGTATTTTTATTTTTATTTAATAATATATTAACTTCTCACTGATTTCCTTGGGTTCTGAAGTATCTAAGTAAATCTTAATAGGCAATCCAAACATCTTAAAGCTAGGAATTCACTAGCATTCAAAGAAGAACCAAATGTCCCTCCGTGCCCCCCCCCCGACAAAGCCCCCAAAAACAAAGTGACAAAGTGACTAACAGGGCCCAGCTAGGTTGGGGGCTGAAGGTGGGGAGCCATATCACCCTGGTATAGGTGTTAAAGCCAGACCAGGTGTAAGAGGGTGTTCATGACCTGCCCAGTAGTGAGGAGAGGATCCGTGTAGGAGGAGAGTCAGTGCAGGCGGCCAAAGCACAAGCAGGATGAAAACAGTATCTCTACAAAAGCACGGTTGGGCTTCAGGTGAGGAAGAGTCCTTGTGTAGCCGGGCAGGGGGTAGGAAGAATGAGAGAGAGAGATGCCTGGCAGTGTCGGAGCATGAGCTCAGTAAAAAGGACTCTGTGAGGAAGGGCAACCTGGCACAGAATGTCAGAGCCTAGATGAGGTGGAAAGGGTATCAACACAGGGTAAGGTATTGTGGTGGTGGCCTGGAGTTGGGTGATAAGAACTGAGCTGGGTGAGAAGGACATTTGTGCAATGAAGGGGACAGTAGCAAGTTTGGTTACATATAAGAGGACTGATCAAAATAAGGAAATATATTAAAGATACTTAGAGCCAGATTTCTGTCAGAAAAAGGAATTACAAATAAGGAAAAGGAAAAAATTAGAATGAACTCGGTATTATTAGATTAAAATGGAAAGCACTGGTGTCAACTTATGGTTTTCAATACAGATATATACATATGATTAGAAATACAGATGTAAATATGTGTATATATGTGCACACACACACATGGTATTTGTTCCCTCGCTCCACCGAGTGGGTCTGGGAACAGTGATATTTCAATAATGATGAACATATCTGGTTCCTAGTTCTTGATTTCTAAATATCATTCTCCAAAAAGGGAAGCTTGGTCAGGGAAAGCAGAAGATGAATATGGAACATCTTGTGTGGAAGGACAATATTAGGACAACCGGTGAAACTTGCATGGAGTCTGAAAATTAGATGTAGTAATTTATCAGTGTTATTAACATCCCGATTTTGATGGGCTAGGAGAAAATTCTTGTTTCTAAAAAACACACGTTAAAGTACTTGGAACTGATGGAGCTTCAGGTCAGCAACTTTCAAACAGTTCAGGGGGAAAAAGTTCTTTGTACATACTTTTCTATAAGTTTAAAATGAGGTGGAGAAATAAATGGACATGCAGAAGGTGAAAAGGCAGTGAGATGGAGGGCAGGAAGGATTACTTACTGAGGTCTTCAGCCAGTTGAACTCGTTTACCAGTAAGCAATTTTACCTTCTTCTCACTATCTTCAGCAAAATCTTCCAGTACCTCTTTAACATTTTTCTCTAATCGCCTGACTGTTTAAAGCAAATAAAGAAACATGAGAAGCATGATTTTTATGAATGCACAAGGATGATAAAATTAACAATATACGGAGAGCAAGTTCTTATTTTTCTCATCACGATAAATCTATTGTTAAGTTCAGCCTTCTCACAGTTATAGGGAGAATATCTACCTGTTATGCAGTACTTTTATCAACATGAAATTAATACATATCTTCAGAGAAAGTCCTATTCTTAAGCCCTAACATTTTAATGGAAGTACAGATTCCCCAAAAAACCTAAGTGATGCTTAGGAGTCCTTTCCTAACAGAGTTTTTGTGTAATGAAGGAAGACTCCTGATATGTTTATCTCCCATCTTTTTCAATTATGGTTTATTTTCATTACTATTTTATTATTATTATTATTTTTATTTTTTATTTTTTTTTGTGGTACGTGGGCCTCTCACTGTTGTGGCCTCTCCCGTTGCGGAGCACAGGCTCCGGAAGCGCAGACTCAGTGGCCATGGCTCACGGGCCCAACCGCTCCGCGGCATGTGGGATCCTCCCAGACCAGGGCTCGAACCCGTGTCCCCTGCATCGGCAGGCGGACGCTCAACCACTGCGCCACCAGGGAAGCCCTTTCATTACTATTTTAAAGGCAAATTATAATTTTTGGTTTTCTAATAAATCTAATATCCAGGAAATATTTTGGTATCCATCTATTTAAAGTGAAATGTTATTACTGCTATTTTTCATGTCAAATTAGAAAGTGGTCCTTCTGTGGCTTACCTTCAGTGTTTGTAAGTTGCTGTCTTAAAGTATTTGCAGTGATAGCAAGCATTCGCTGTATTCTCCAAAATAGGACAACATCATTGCATTCCAACTGAAATATTAGGTAATAAAGATTACCAGATGCAAACGTAAAGATGAAAACCACAATCATGAACACATAAAATTCCTGAAGTCAGTACCTACAGCCTCTGCTTTAATAAAAAATAATCAGATTTACCTAATATATATATTCCTCTTGTAGATAGGACCTACTGCATTTTTTCTGCACAGGAACCACAAAGTTCTACATGATTTGGGTTTTATTTGCACCACAGCTACATAGCTTTGTTTTGATTCCAATGACAAAGCAAGTAAACTTGGGAAGTAGAGAATTTCATTATGTTATATACAAGCAGAAGTTCACAGAATATATACTTACTTAGCATTTAGTTCAACTAACAATCATGTTATCTTAAATATGTCCTTAGGCTAACCTCTATTCTTTGAGTGTACACTCAAGCCATTTTTGAAGTTCAGCTGCATATGAAAATACATTAATGATATTTTAAAAAAGCTTATCCTCTGGGTGAGGAGTAAAACAGGGGTAGGAGATTAAATAGTACAAACAACAATGTATAAAATAAATAAGCTACAAGGATATATTGTACAGCACAGGGAAATATAGCCAATATTTTATAATAACTTTAAATGGAGTATAATCTATAAAAATATTGAATCACTATTCTGTATACCTGAAACAAATATAAAATAGTAAATCAACTATACTTCAATTAAAAAAATAGCATATTCCTTTTCGAAAGCAAGAAAGCAAGAAAGGGAAAAAGCAAGAAAGCAAGAAAGAGAAAGGAAAAGAAAGAAAGCTTATTCAATAGAGAGGTCTTACTAACAATGAAAATTATGCAAACAACTTGCCAATTTTTACACAGGCACATTTGAACACAAATTTCTTTTAAGCTGCTGAAAACGCAAAAGAAAAACATTTTAGGCGTCTCAAATAAGATCGCTGGTTAACAGAGCTCTTTCAGAAGGACACTTTAAAAAGCATTTATGCTTGTATGAAAAAGCTCAAAATACATTAGTTTACCGCCACCTAGGGGTTACTTTGTAAAATGTGACATTAAAGTGCAGTTGTGCATTCTAAGAACTTTCTACAGTTCTTTTAAATAATTATTTAAAGCAAGATTTTCATGGAGGAAGCTTGCACAAGCCTCTTATATAGCCTCATCCACCAAAGGGCAGACACCAGAAACAAGAACTATGATCCTGCAGCCTGTGGAACGTAAACCACATTCACAGAAAGACAGACAAAATGAAAAGGCAGAGGACTATGTACCAGATGAAGGAACAAAATAAAACCCCAGAAAAACAATTAAAAGAAGTGGAGATAGGCAACCTTTCAGAAAAAGAATTCAGAATAATGATAGTGAAGATGATCCAGGACCTCGGAAAAAGAATGGAGGCAAAGACCAAGAAGATGCAAGAAATGTTTAACAAGAACCTAGAAGAATTAAAGAACAAACATCTAGAAGAATTAAAGAACAAACACCTAGAAGAATTAAAGAACAAACAAACAGAGATGAACAATACAATAACTGAAATGAATAATACCCTAGAAGGAATCAATAGCAGAATAACTGAGGCTGAAAAACAGATAAGTGACCTGGAAGACAAAATAGTGGAATTCACTGCTGTGGAACACAATAAAGAAAAAAGAATGAAAAGAAAGGAAGACAGCCTAAGAGACCTGTGGGACAACATTAAACACAGCAACATTCGCATCATATGGTGCCAGAAGAAGAGAGAAAGAAAGGACCTGAGAAAATATCTGAAGAGATAATTGCTAAAAACTTCCCTAACATGGGAAAGGAAATAGTCACCTAAGTTCAGGAAGCTGAGAGTCCCAGGCAGGATAAGCCAAAGGAGGAACATGAAAGACATGTAGTAATCAAGTTGACAAAAGTTAAAGATAATGAAAAAATATTAAATGCAACAAGGGAAAAGCAACAAATAACATACAAGGGAATTCCCATAAGGTTGTCAGCTGATTTCTCAGCAGAAACTCCGTAGGCCAGAAGGCAGTGGCATGATGTATTTAAAGTGATGCAAGGGAAGAACCTACAACCAAGATCACTCTACCTGGCAGGGATCTCATTCAAATTTGACAGAGAAATCAAAAGCTTTAGACAAGCAAAAGCTAAGAGAATTCAGCACCACCAAACCAGCTCTACAACACATGCTAAAGGAACTTCTCTAAGTGGGAAACACAAGAGAAGGACCTGCAAAAACAAACACAAAAGAATTACCATAATGGTAACAGGAACATACATATTGATAATTACCTTAAATGTGAATGGAATAAATGCTCCAACCAAAAGACACAGGCTCATCGAACGGATACAAAAATAAGACCCATATATATGCTGTCAACAAGAGACCCAATTCAGACTAGGGACACATACAGACTGAAAGTGAGGGGGTGGAAAAAGATATTCCATGTAAATGGAAATCAAAAGAAAGCTGGAGTAGCAATACTCTTATCAGATAAAATAGACTTTAAAATAAAGAATGTTATAAGAGACAAGGAAGGACAATACATATGATCAAGGGATCAATCCAAGAAGAAGATATAACAATTATAAATATATATGCACCCAACATAGGAGCACCTCAATACATAAGGCAAATGCTAACAGCTATAAAAGAGGAAATCAACAGTAACACAGTAGTGGGGGACTTTAACACCTCACTTACACCAATGGACACATCATCCAAACAGAAAATTAATAAAGAAACAGAAGCTTTAAATGACACAACAGACCAGATAGATTTAATGGCTATTTATAGGACATTCCATCCAAAAACAGCAGATTACACTTTCTTCTCAAGTGCACATGGAACATTCTCCAGGATAGATCACATCTTGGGTCACAAATTAAGCCTTGGTAAATTCAAGAAAACTGAAATCATATCAAGCATCTTTTCCGACCACAATGCTACGAGATTAGAAATAAATTACAGTGGAAAAAACGTAAAAGACACAAACACATGGAGGCTAAAAAATGTTACTAAATAACCAAGAGATCACTGAAGAAATCAAAGAGGAAATCAAAAAATACCTAGAGACAAATGACAATGAAAACACGACAAACCAAAACCTATGCGATGCAGCAAAGCAGTTCTAAGAGGGAAGTTTATAGCAATACAATCCTACCTCAAGAAACAAGAAAAATCTCAAACAAACCACCTAAAGTTACACCTAAAGGGACTAGAGAAAGAAGAACAAACAAAACCCAAAGTTAGTAGAAGGAAAGAAATAATAAACATGAAAGTAGAAATCAATGAAATAAAAACAAGAAAACAATAGCGAACATCAATAAAACTAAAGCTGGTTCTTTGAGAAGATAAACGGAATTGATAAACCTTTAGCCAGATGCATCAAGAAAAAGAGGGAGAGAACTCAAATCAGTACTCAAATCAGTAGAATTAAAAATGAAAAAGGAGAAGTTACAACAGACAACGCAGAAATACATAACATCTTAAGAGACTACTACAAGCAACTGTATGCCAATCAAACGGACAACCTGGGAGAAATGGACAAATTCTTAGAAAGTTATAACCTTCCAAGACTGAATGAGGAAAAAACAGAAAATATGAACAGACCAATTACAAGTAATGAAACTGTGAGTTAAAATCTCCCAACAAATAAAAGCCCAGGACCATATGGCTTCACAGGTGATTTCTATCAAATATTTAGAGAAGAGCTAACACCCATCCTTCTCAAACTCTTGCAAAAATTGCAGAGGACGGAACATTCCCAAACTCATTCTACAAGGCCACCATTACCCTGATACCAAAACCAGACAAAGATACTACAAATAAAAGAAAATTACAGACCAATATCACTGATGAGTTTAGATTCAAAAATCCTCAACAAAATCCTAGCAAACAGAATCCAGCAACACACTGAAAGGATCATACACCATGATGAAGTGCGATTTATCCTAGGGATGCAAGGATTCTTCAAAATACACAAATCAATCAATGTGATACACCATATTAACAAACTGAAGAATAAAAACCGTATGATCATCTCACTAGATGCAGAAAAAGCTTTTGACAAAATTCAACACCCATTCATGATGAAAACTCTCCAGAAAGTGGGCATAGAGGGAACCTATCTCAACATAATAAACGCCATATATGACAAACCCACAGCAAACATCATTCTCAATGGTGAAAAACTGAAAGCATTTCCTCTAAGATCAGGAACAAGACAAGGATGTCCACTATTGCCACTGTTATTCCACATAGTTTTGGAAGTCCTAGCCACAGCAATCAGAGAAGAAAAAGAAATAAAAGGAATCCAAATTGAAAAAGAATAAGTAAAACTGCCACTGTTTGCAGATGAAATGATACTATACGTAGAGAATCCTAAAGATGCCACCAGAAAACTACTAGAGCTAATCAATGAATTTGGTAAAGTTGCAGGCTGCAAAATTAATGCACAGAAATCTCTTGCATTCCTATTCAATAAAGATGAAAAATCCAAAACAGAAATTAAGGAAACACTCCCATTAACCACTGCAGCAAAAAGAATTAAATATCTAGGAATAAACCTACCTAAAGAGGCAAAAGACCTGTATGCAGAAATCTATAAGACACTGATGAAAGAAATTAAAGAAGATACAAACAGATGGAGAGATACACCATGTTCTTGTATTGGAAGAATCAACTTTGTGAAAATGACTATACTACCCAAAGCAATCTACAGATTCAGTGCAATCGCTATCCAACTACCAATGGCATTTTTCACAGAACTAGAACAAAAAATTTCAAAATTTGTATGGAAACACAAAAGACCCTGAATAGCCAAAGCAATCTTGAGAAAGAAAAATGGAGCTGGAGGAATCAGGCTCCCTGACTTCAGACTATACTACAAAGCTACAGTATCAAGACAATATGGTACTGGCACAAAAACAGAAACATAGATCAATGGAACAGGATAGAAAGCCCAGAGATAAACCCACACACCTATGATCAACTAATCTATGACAAAGGAAGCAAGGATATACAATGGAGAAAAGACACTCTCTTCAATAAGTGGTGCTGGGAGAACTGGACAGCTACATGTAAAAGAATGAAATTAGAACACTCCCTAACACCATACACAAAAATAAACTCAAAATGGATTAACGACCTAAATATAAGACCAGACACTACAAAACTCTTACAGGAAAACCTAGGAAGAACACTCTTTGACATAAATCACAGTAAGATCTTTTTTGACCCACCTCCTAGAGTAGTGGAAATAAAAACAAAAATAAACAAATGGGACCTAATGAAACTTAAAAGCTTTTGCACAGCAAGGAAACTATAAACAAGACAAAAAGATAACCCTCAGAATGGGAGAAAACATTTGCAAATGAATCAATGGACAAAGCATTAATCTCTAAAATATATAAACAGCTCATGCAGCTCAATATTAAAAAAACAAACAACCCAATCCAGGAATGGGCAGAAGACCTAAACAGACATTTCTCCAAAGAAGACATACAGATGCCCAAGAGGCACATGAAAAGCTGCTCAACATCACTAATTATTAGAGAAATGGAAATCAAAACTACAATGAGGTATCACCTCACACCGGTTAGAATGGCCATCATCAGAAAATCTACAAACAACAAATGCTGGAGAGGGTGTGGAGAAAAGGGAACCCTGTTGCACTGTTGGTGGGAATGTAAATTGATACAGCCACTATGGAGAATAGTATGGAGGTTCCTTAAAAAACTAAAAACAGAATTACCATATGACCCAGCAATCCCACTACTGGGCATATACACAGAGAAAACCATAATTCAAAAAGACACATGCACCCCAATGTTCACTGCAGCACTCTTTACAATAGCCAGCTATGGAAGCAACCTAAATGCCCATCGAAAGATGAATGGATAAAGAAGATGTGGTATATATATACAATGGAATATTACTCAGCCATAAAAGAAACGAAACTGGGTCATTTGTAGAGATGTGGATAGACCCAGAGACTATCATACGGAGTGAAGTAAGTCAGAAAGAGAAAAACAAATGTTGTATATTAATGCATATATGTGGAATCTAGAAAAATGGTGCAGATGAACTGGTTTGCAAGGTAGAAATAGAGACACAGATGTAGTGAACAAACATATGGACACCAAGGGGGGAAAGCAGGGAGGGGGTGGTGGTGGTGGGATGAATTGGGAGATTGGGATTGACATATATACACTAATATGTATAAAATAGATAACTAATAAGAATGTGCTGTATAAAAAAAATAAACAGAAAAAATTCAAAAACAAAAAAAGATTTTCATGATATAAAGAATTATAATATGGGGGAAAAGCATGATAAAAAATGTAGTGCATTATTATTTCCATTATGCAAATAAATGGTTATGTTATATACCTATACACACATACATACAACATGTATAGAAAGAGTTGAATAAATATACATAAATATGTTAACTAAAAGTACTTCTAGGTCAGGGGATTATAAAATATTGTTTCCTTTTGCATGTTTTTTTTTAACATTTATTTATTCCATTTACTTTCTATAATGGGAAAGTATTATTTTCTAACATAAAGTTAATTCTTAAAAAAAATCTTTAAAAAGTAGTGTAGTGCCTATTACATTCACACGATCTAATATGCACTGGGATGATATGTATGTAAAATGTAATCACTACAAAAGTGGTAAATATCTTTGAAAAAATAAGAGTTAGGTCACTCTATAAATTACGCATACGTTTTTCAGAAGATCAAAAGACTTAAAAGTTAATGCTAGGGCTTCCCTGGTGGCGCAGTGGTTGAGAATCTGCCTGCCAATGCAGGGGACATGGGTTCGAGCCCTGGTCTGGGAAGATCCCACATGCCGCGGAGCAACTAGCCCCGTGAGCCACAATTACTGAGCCTGCGCGTCTAGAGCCTGTGCTCTGCAACAAGAGAGGCAGCGATAGTGAGAGGCCTGCGCACCGCGATGAGGAGTGGCCCCCACTTGCCACAACTAGAGAAAGCCCTCGTACAGAAACGAAGAGCCAACACAGCCATAAATAAATAAATAAATAAAATTTAAAGAAAAAAAAGTTTAAAAAAAAAAAAAGTTAATGCTAAACCTCAAGCTTACTTTTAAGCAATTAAACAACTATCACTAAAAAACATTTCTCTTTGTTTTTGGAAACCTTACCTCAGAATCTACAAAATGCCTCTGGTAGTAATAGAAGCCTCTTCGACAAAGGTTACAATGGTTTAGAGCTGTTTTTAAGAAATGTCTTCTATAAACTTGGTGCCAAGTATCCTTGATCTAAAATAATAAAAAGAAAACAGACCAAAGAGTTACTGTATGCTCTCCAGGTTGATCAAACACATTCTGAAAAGTCATATACAAAGTTTACTTATAAAAAACTAAAACCATTGGCAATGTTGTTATTCTGTCAACCTTTTATATCCATTAAAAATGTTTTTCTCAAGATAAAGATTATATTACTAGTACTCTGACTCCTTACCAGTCTATATACTTTAAGCATTATTATTAATCATCTTGTAGAGTAGAGAGGGTGGAGATTATCTTCCTCTAGTTAGAGGTAAGGTGTCCAAGGCAAAAAGAGGTTGTGAGCCTTGTCTAAGGTCAGAGTCAGACTAGGAAGCTGGTCTCAGACCATGTCCATCAACCCAACAACATTTCCTTTCTCATTATGAAATTTCATTGTTCTCTCAGCAATATGACCTCCACCACTTTATTACTATATAGTCTGTTAGGGTGTTCAGAGGTCTTCCATACCATTGTCTTTTTTCGAGCACGACAAAAATAATGTTGAGAAAGTAGAACAAGCATCATCAACACCATCTGACAGATGAGAAAAGGGGGCTGAGATTATACCAATAACTAAAGGCAATATTACTAGCTAATGGAATGGAAGTGTACTGGAATTCACATCTGACATCTAGTCTATCCACTATTCTTATCACAGTACTTTGCTACCTATTTTATAGCTTCATAAAATGCAGTGAACATAGTTTCTCTTGGAAAAAATCTGATACTTTCTCGCTCACAGAAAGTAATTAAGATATACAGCCAATTCATATCCTAAGATATGGACAAAGTCCCTCCTATTGTATTAACCACTTATAAAGTTCAAAAGTATCCAACCAAACAGAACTTACTGTTAGTAAGAGCTAGGACCAATGTGGATAAGTAAAATCTATATTCAACTAATAATTTCATGTAATCATTAATTTCATTTTCAATTTATAAACAATGAGATGTATAGCAGCTTCAACTGTTTCTTTTCATCAGTTTTCTTTTCTTGTTCTGACCTCTGGTGGATTTTAAATTAAGTATACTCATTTCTCAAGTGCAGAAACATAAATAGCAAATAAATCTTTAAAAGAATCTATGCATGGCCCTGAAACTTCTTAAATGATTGTTTTCCTCACTAGAATTACTTTTCTAAATGGGGTTCACTTAAGCTAATTTAAGCTAATGTTAAAATGAAGCTTTGATCCCTTACACCCTAACTAACTAGGGAACACAGGCCCAGAAACACAACTGTTTTTTTAAAATTTTCTCCAAATAAGCATCATGAAGGTAAGCAAGAGTAGCCTAAACTATAATTATATATCCTCGTATTTATTATGAAGAAAGAAAATGAGATAGAACCCAAAGGCGTTATCCAATTTACTCATACCTGATTAAGATACATTTGACTGAAAAAACATACATATTAAGTGAGCCATATTTAAGCAAAAATTTCATTCTGTAATCTGAAACAGTGTAACATAGTGCAGAGATCTGGGTGGGGTCCCTCCCCTTTTCCCAGAACTTACTGCTGAATTTGTCCAGATAACTTCCCTTTTCTAAGTCTCAAGTTCCCCATTTACAAATTAAAGCATTATACTTAGAGAATAAAGTATAAATAAAATAAATAAAATTTCAACTGTTACCACACTCAAAATGACCAAGTTCTTTTTGTCAGCAAAAGTACACACGATCAAAGTGCAATTAAGCACTTAAATATCTAAGTAATACATTAGAAGTAGTAACATTTTACTACAAGAAACAAAGACTAAGGAAGCAAGTTCATGCTTTTCAGCAGTTTATTACCAAGCTTGGGTCTACTTCTACTCCTCGGGATTCAAGGTTCTTTCGGACTGTAGTTATCTCATCACTTGCAAGATAAGCTGGGTGCTCCTCATTACATTTCAACATTTTCTCCAGTTCATTCTTGGTTTCATTGTGAACACACTATGAAATGTTTAAAAGAGGACTGTGTTTAGATGGTTCATGATTTGGCATAATTATAAAAACAGAGTCCCAATTTTAATAAATATATTACTTTTGCACGATTGGTGACACAAGCTCAACCACAACAAACAAGGAAAACCAGAGTACCCCGGCTTATGAATGCAAAACAACCTGGACGTTTGGGGGCAAGGGGGGAAGGGGATTAGCCCTATTTGCTGTATTTTATCGATACTTTGGCTGAGAGGTTTTACTGTCCAAGTCACAGGATCAGGCACCTTACTATGTACTTCCTTTCTTGACCTTAGGGTATGATTTCAATCTAGGAAAAAGTGCCCTGTATACATGGGAAGAGATAATGTTCTATAAATGCCTCATATCTAAGAACTGGATGACTGTAAGGCCCTGTGCCTGTTGACATGCTCCTTTTCTGATAAATACAAAATTCATAGTCTGATTTTTTAAAAAAGTCTTTTCATTAAAATCGTTCTTAGATTGCTTCTGTGAGGTGCCCAACATTCTTAAATTCACTTCCAGTCTCTTCTATATAATTGGTTACAATCTCTTCACCAAATGAGGAAAGCATACACACTAGTGGTAAGTCTGAAAGCAAGACTCAGTACAGTGTCAAATTAACTTTATCTTTTCATTTTTTCCATCCTTCTTTCAAAACTGCATGGTACAGGAAACTAGCTTCAAATTCACTAATCACTCTAAACAAGTTACGACCATAGCACTTTGCCCCAAACTGTACCAAGCTATGGAATCTGAGTATTTATATAAAAATAACACTGAAACACAAATAAATGGCTTATAAATGGAACTACTAAATTCTCTGAAAACATTAGAAGAAATTTAATAAAGAGAAATTTCACTGTTTCCTTAAACTTCTGCTATTTGGTCTGAGACAGGAAGGAAAATTCCAACTATATTCTCCCACTTTTCCTGCCCTGTTTCACTTCCACCTGTCCACCTGTGTCCACCATGCTGGTTGTTCAGGAGAACACCACTCTCCCATCTATCCTGACCAAGATTTCCATTAGTTTAGCTCAAAGTGAAAATGTTTCAAAGGAATAGTTTTTCCCCAGAAGATTAGGAAAAAGTAACAATATAAAAGCAAAATATAGTTTTCAGAACATGGATTTCTCATCTTTAGCAAAGGACAATCTTAAGTTTCTTTTCCTGCTAAATCCTGCCAACTCAAAAAGAAAAGGAACTGTTACACAGCTATCTAAATTTGCAGTGTGGGACCTAGGGATATTCTCAACTTCTAGAATCTGTTTCTCACTGAAAACTCCAGGTATGAAGGCTGGACCAGTGTTTTCAACTGGGAGTGGGAGGGTTAGAGAGGTTAGAGGAGAGCTTGAGTCGGTGAGTCTGACATGACGCTTTGCTTTGACAGAGAAAACAAAACCTGCGTATACAAACACCTCCCCAGCGGTTCTCCTGTCCCTCCCCTCTACACTCCAAACTATGGCCTCTGTTTGTTCTACAGTCAGACTGAGTCTTACACATGCTGCCCTGAAACCCTAGGAGAAGCTCTTCTCTGAAGGGTTTCCAAATTCCTCTTCTAGGCTACAGATCCTTGCACTGACAGTAAAACTAATTCCTCTGCTTCTCTTAAAGGGATTCCCTATGGGTTCAAGTTCCTGAGAAAGTAACTTACAACCAGGAATCATTCCTCTCTGAGAATGTTTGGCCAAAGCATATTTACTACTAGTTGCTGAGGGAAGTTCTGCCATCACTGATTGCTCTAGACCTAATTAGGCCTAATTTCACTAAGCCTTAAAGGTCAGACGCCATTTTTCTTTGGAGTTTATCTGCCTTACACCAGTTCTTTCTAATCAATGCCTCTATCTGTCTCAAAGTCAGAAACCTCTGATGCATCCCCTAGGAATTCTGTTCTGAAAGACCGCCTCCTCACAGCCCATCTGTATAGCAGAGATAACTGATGCACTCTGAATACACGCATGACCCAACCACTAACTCTGTCCATTTCTTCAGCTTCTTTTCAGTCTCTGAGTGACTCATTTTCCCACAAAAATCATTATCAGAAAAAAAAAAAGAGAAGAGGAAGACTGTCCCCTCACTATTTTAAGACAAACTGTGACTTACATCTGATAGATATCTTACGAAACAAGAAATGCATAAAACCAGAAAAACATAGGGTGTTGATTATATAATTAACTCTGTATTTAAAATAAAAACAAAAAAATAAAAAAAGAATAGGAATGATATGTCATTTGGTAATTTTTCATTCTCTTTATCTGCTCTCTCAATATACACACATCTGATGGTCTCATTTCTCTAATTACATGGATTCAAGGAAGGAAGAAAGGAAAGTAAATTAGATGCCACCTCTTTTTCTTATTCATTACTTCCTTCATCTATGTATTTTGATTCTATATTCTATTTACAATCTTTTATTTAAGGAGTTAACATAAGAAAGAGATGGTGGTGTAAGACTCAATGCTAATAGGAAAAGAAGCTATAACAGCAAGGAAAGAATAAAAACAGGTGGGGGGAAGGGGGGGAGGATTTTAATGATTACACATTTTCTCTCTATTTATTCATTTGTAAAGTTATTTATACTTGCCTGTACCATTTTGTTCTTTTAAAGTGATCATTAAATGTTTATAATATGAATTCTATCATTCTACTTCCTGTCTGAATTTTTATGCTTATTTTGTGAACACAGGAGCAAAAAATGCAAAAGAATAAAATAATTTAAATAGACGACTAACAGAAAAATCCAGTGATAATAATAGAATAAGGTTTTAAAAAAAGTCATTATATCTTTTATTCTAATCACATTCATTCTACATCCTCTGAAGTCCTTGTCATTTTTTCTTCTGTTTATAAATTTAATCTTCATCTTACCTCAAATAGGCACTTGAACAAAGTAATCAACCACTCTTTTGAACAAAAAATGCTACCTCATTTTTTTTAAACTTTCTTTTGTAGTTTACTGTTTTTTCTAAAGATTTATTGTCTTTTAGAAAGGCTGATATAAAATATTTGAAATTATTAAGTTTGGCTTAGAGGCATTCAGAGGTTATATTTTAATGCCTGAATTAAAATGCCAAAGATTTGTTTGTTTTTACCTGTTCTTGGGTTCGATTCTTCCAGTATAACCACCTCTTTTTCCAATCTGGACCTACCATATTTTCAATTGCATTTTCAGCTAGAAAAATTAAAAAAAATTTTTTTTAAATTTATCAGGAATTTTATCACTTACCAGGTACATAAATTATAACTAATACTATCTTGCTTTCTTAACCACTTCGAAACACTGTGTCAATATGAAGTCAGTTGAAATAAAGAATAAAACTATATAATTGATATGGTACATATATAAGAAAGAATTATATATGTTTAGAATCTATGAAAAGTATAATTGCTTATAAAGTTCCCATAAGTATAGTAGCAAACACTAAAATCGCCTGAATTACAGCTTTTTAGAATATAAGTACATATAAATACCATGTGTCCAATTTAACATTTTTAATAGTTACAAGCAGTTGACCAAAAAATTGCACAAATAATATTCAACTAGAATAGTACTGACAAAGAACTTGAGATGTTAGATTTTTTTTTTAAACCAATGTTCACTAAAGTTAGATGACTCTTTATCCACTGAGAATACTCAAAACTCAATAACCCATGTCCCTACTTACTATCCTTGAGACGAGCCTGAAGAGCCTCTTCCATAAAGTAAATAGCTGCATCCCATTGCTGTTTATCAGATATGGACCGATCTTCTAAAGCATTGTGCTGAATAACCCTCTGAAACAACAACGAAAGAAAAACAGCTATTTTGATGTATATCTTGTCATTTTAGCAATTTTAATTCTAATTGACAGCTCAGCAAATATCCAAACTAGCAGATGTATCTACAACAACATAAAAGTATGTCCCTCCCACACAAATCCTATTATCTGCCTGCTTATTTGTCAGTTTTCTGTCTAAAAAATAAAACAGTGGAGATTTCCTCCTAGCCTGAATTAAATGAGCTCACCATCGAGAAGATAGTTGGGGGTTGGGGGGTGGGTAGAGAATTACATATTTAACTACATAAAATTACACCCTAGAACCCTGGTATTCAGGAGCTAATGATTCAGATCATCTCTACTGCTTCTTTTTTGCCATATGACCTATGTGTTAGCATTTTCAAAATGGAGAGGAGAAAAAAAAACAATAACCATTATCTCACTGTTAACACCAATGCAAAATGTAATGGAAGGAAGCTTAAGAGGTCTAGACAAACATAAGTAAATGTTAGTTATTTATTGTAAGAAAATTGGTTTCCAAATCTTATAGCTTTTGAATTAATGAATGAATGAAAACGGCACCACTCTCTCTCAGTAAGCCTCTTATTAAGGCATTTGACAAGAATGGATATGGTTTTCAAATATGAAGACAAATTTCTTAAAAAAAACCCTATAATTACGATCAGCCCACAGTGAAATATGCATTTTTAGAAAACTGCTCAATCTTATCTTTCAACAGTTCCTCCCATAACTGTCTGAACAGAGTGGGTGGTTAAAAAAGGTTTGATTAGGTGATGAGAACATTCTACATAACAAAAGATTTATCAGGTGATGAAGGTCAGGAGACAGGCTTTACAATTAAGACACAATGGGGCTCGCATCCCAGCTTTGCCAATGACAACAATAGAACTGCTTAAGAACAAAATAAAATAATGCTTACAAAATACATAGAGTTTCTGGTACCTTGTAAGCATCCAACACATGGTGGTTAGCATTATGATTTTAGGAATCTAACATTTTGACTCAACTCCACTGAAAACCAATGCATCTAATTCTTTTTTACCACTGAGGGTATAAAATGAGAAGCAGCTATCCGTAGTTCAGGCCCATGTAAATTCTGTGGAAGTTTATAGAAACCTGTTTACTGCAAGGTTTGAGTTTCTTCTGAAATGACAGCCAAGGAAGAAATAGCAGAGGGCGATTTTAGAAGGGCACAAAAACGTCAAAAGGCCAATTATATTTCGTAAATCTATTTCTTTCCTTCATTATTTTCAATTCAGAACCTAATTTAAATAGTCATATAAAAATATTCTATAAAAGAATATCAATTTGAGAAATTATATAAAAAAATTAGGCTGGCACCCTAATACACAAACGACATACCAAGCTGTCCTCTGCAAAATCATTCCACTTGTGGCGTTTAATAGTTTCTTCCTTAACAGCCTCTTTAAGTTTATCAAATATGTCATCATGCTCTTTTCCTTTCGGTTCTGTCATGAAGCGGGAAAACTCTTCTTGTAGGGTCTCCCAAGCAACCTAGAATGATTTAAAAGAAAAAAGCTGCATCTATATTGCATACTTTCATTTAATCTGTAACAAGAAAAATAAACACATGAATTTAAGCCAAGTAGATGTGATAAATCAGTTTATCAGAAAATACATATGAAATCACACTTTTTAAAAAAGGTATAGCAAATATAAACTCTGCCCTCAAGAGCTCATACTGGTAGCTGGTGGAATAGACTTGGCCTCCTGACATGTTTCGCTATACATACACAGCGACTCAAATTTTAAAAAATTAGTAACCAACATTTAAAACCTGAGAGACTTCCTACAAAATCCATGTTTCCAGCCTCACTTGAACCACCTGGCAACACTGGGCCCATGTTCCTGCACACCTTCACCCGCTGGAGCTAAACAGGAGCTGCCTGTCCCTTCAGGGAAGGCACGCAGGCCACATCAGCCACCAGACTCGGTTCACTTACTTATTTACTTCACTCTCTACAACATCTAAGCTTGCCTGCTTCTTCCATACCGTAAGAAGTTTAACATTTCTTAATGATTTAGTTTTTTCACATCTTTGCCCTTATGCAAATATATGAGGTAGTGTGTCAATACTTTCGAACACAGGTGAGTATTATTCAGCCTTGTACTATTGCTAATTCCCAATTATCTGAACAGTGAAAGGAGAGCACAGTGTCAAAAGAAATTAAGAACTAAACCTACTTAGGACTAAGTGGGCTACTTAATATTGTATTTTATATCTAGCCCTCTTCGTTTTAAACATTAAGAAATTATGGCATAAAAAAAGGTGACTGTCCAAGAATATAGAGTAAGGTATTAAAATCTGTTTCCTGACCTTCAGCAGGTTCACGTCTTTCTACCACACCTATGTGTGAAGGGAGAAAGCAGCAAAAGACAGAATCACTTGCCATTTTTATGATCACTTCTGCTGCTTGAACCTTAGGGTCCAGAAAAATGTTAGAGCCAGTAGTGAGGAGAAGAAGCGGCAGCAGCTCTCACTTACTTTAGGGGGAAATGTGTCGAGACCAGGGGTCAGCAACGTGGAGCTTAGATAGAGTGGCTGTAAGAGTTCTTAGAAAAAGAGACTTGAGGCAATTGAGAACAGAGATAAAGAAGCAAGGACTGGAAGGACAGGAAAGGGGTAAAATACACCTGAATAATTAGACACTGACATTTTGTTTCTAAGGTAGGTATGAAAAACAAAATTATTTTCAACACGGATTCTAATTTTGTGAGCAACTTCACACCGAAGCAAAGGACACACTGGCTCTTTATCTACAACAATCATTCTTCAGAGTAATGTGCCTGGCAAGATCAACTTGGATGATGATCATAATAGCAGCTGGCATTTACCAAATGGTTACTATGGAGCAGATACTGTCTAAGTATTCTACATATGTTAACTCCTTGACTCCTCACAACGATTTGTGATGTAGGCAACACTTTCATCCTT
This sequence comes from Mesoplodon bidens, assembly GCF_964165515.1. NCBI lineage: Eukaryota > Metazoa > Chordata > Mammalia > Artiodactyla > Ziphiidae > Mesoplodon > Mesoplodon bidens. Next base: position 108,469,247 of record NC_138161.1, on the reverse strand, counting down.
ATTTTATAGATGAGAAAACAGGAAGGCTATGAAGCAAACAGCCCAAGGATCGCATAGCTACAAAGTGGTAGAGCCAAGATACATGGGTATCAGAAAGGCATTCTCTAAGGTACTTTCTTACAATTCGTAGTCTAACTTCTGGCAGGGTCCTAACTAAGGAAATAATTATTTAAGTAAAATTGAGCCCTGCAGAAAATCAACAAATAAAAGTTTCATCCATTAAACATTTTCCTTATGGAATCTCTAACTACACAAGAAGTTAAAAATATTTCACATTCAAACAAATTTTGCCGGTTTTGTTAAATGCTCCCTTTGGAAGGAGAACCAGTACCCTCAGACCAACACCATAGCAATTAGTAAATTTTTTTGACAGTAGTAACTGGTAGGAGCATTAAGGTTAATCCCAATACAGAGATTAAGAATATAGAATAAAAGGAGCATAAGGACGAAAGAGAAAGATAGTGGCTGTGATAGGAATAAAACCTAAAATTCACAGCTCTTAATCCCTTCACATAATGCTTCTTACCCATTTAATTAAATTATATCCTAACCTCGACTGCTTTATTAGGAAGCTGCTTATCAGTCCACTGTTTAAGCTTGATATCCACTGTCGTATTAAAAGTTCCAGAATTCATGGTCTGTGCAGCTGGAAGATAGATGTTTTCAATCACATGAGTTGATACTCTTTCCCACAAAGACTGCTGAAGAATTTCCTCCCTGAAATTAAAAAAAAAAAAAAAAAAGTTCCAAGAACACCAAATTCAAATATAATATTAAGCTTTTATAAGCAGCTTTATTGAAGTATCAACTTACAATAAATTGTACATATTTAAAGTTTTGACATATGTACATGCCTATGTATCACCGCAATCAAGATAATGAACTTATTCATCATCCTCAAAAGTTGTAACCACTGGATCTACTTTCTGTCACTACAGCTTAGTTTATATTTTCTACAATTTAATATAAATGCAGTCAGGTAGCATGTACTCTTATTTTCTCTGTCTTCTTTCATCAGCATAATTACTTTGAGATTCATCCATATTGTTGTGTATATTAATATTTCACTTCCTTTTTTGCTGAGTAATATTCCATTGCATAAATCTGTTTACTTATTCACCTGCTGATGGACATTTGGGCTGTTTCCAGTTGCTGGCTATCACAAATAAAGCTGCTATGAGCATTCATGTACAAGTCTTTGTATGACATATGCTCTTATTCCTCTTGGGCAAATATCTAGGAGTGGAATGGCTGGATCATATGGTAATTATATATTTAACTTTATAAGATACTGCCAAAATGTTTTCCAAATTGGTTGAACCATTTGACATTCCCACCAGAGGCGTATGAGAGTTCTAGATCCTCTACATCTTGCCAACATTTGATATGATTAGTCATTTTCATTTTTGTCACTGTAATAGGTTTACAGTGGTATCTCATTATGGTTTTAATTTGCATTTCCCTAATGACTAATAAGTCCAAGTATCTTTTTATGTGGTCATTTACCTAATATTAATATATACTTTATATGTGTTGACTGTGAAGTAGAGTCCAAGACTGTAAACTTCTTGGTATGATTTTAACAATTTATCAGACCACAGCACAAAGCACAGAGACATTATGGGATATTGCTAGGTAAAATTGTTCTACATTTCATGATAATATAAAGGATGAATAATCAAGCTGAAAATTCTACCTTTTAAAAGACATCTTACAAGAATACGGTTCTTTAAATAGAAAAAAGAAAAGTACTTCAATCAAGAAAAAATTTGAAATCTCTAGAAAATATTTATTTGGCTTCTCCCAAACTAATCTTTACTGTTATACAGTGCTAAAAGATACAAAAACACCGTGTTTATCAAATGATCAGTCTTAGGAGTAACCTCACCTTTTAGGATGGAGTTACAAAGCTCAGGGCAACAGAAACACCCCCTTCTGTCCAAAAGCCAAACTGCACTTTTCTTGGGTGAGGAGAGCCAACACTTCCTGCCATGCAAGTTGACTCATACTCACTCAATATTTTGTGTAAAACTAAGTCTACTGGGTCAATGAGCTTAGCTGAAGGTCTTCCCTTGATAATTTTCAGGTCTTTTTCCCCTTAAACACACACAAAAAAAGAGTATGGGAGGGAGGACAAAACACGGGAAGAAGATAAAGAGGTATAAACATACAGCTGTAAAATAAATAAGTCGTGGGGATGTAACATACAGCATGAAGAACATGACCAATAATATTGTAATAACTTTGTATGGGGACAGATGGTTACTAGACTTAGTAACTTAGTTCCATAATGTATGCAAATGTCAAATCACTATGTAGAGGAGGAGCTTCAAGATGGCAGAAGAGTAAGATGTGGAGATCACCTTCCTCCCCACAAATACATCAGAAATACATCTACATGTGGAACAACTCCTACAGAACACCTACTGAACGCTGGCAGAAGACCTCATACCTCCCAAAAGGCAAGAAACTCCCTATGTACTTGGGTAGGGCAAAAGAAAAAACAGAGACAAAAGAATAGGGACAGGACCTGCACCAGTGGGAGGGAGCTGTGAAGGAGGAAAGGTTTCCACACACTAGGAGCCCCTTCACGGGCGGAGACTGCGGGTGGCGGAGGGGGAAGCTTCGGAGCCACGGAGGAGAGCACAGCAACAGGGGTGCGGAGGGCAAAGCGGAGAGATCCCCGCACAGAGGATCGGTGCCAACCAGCACTCACCAGCCTGAGAGGCTTGTGTGCTCATCCGTCGGGGTGGGCGGGGCTGGGAGCTGAGGCTCGGGCTTCGGAGGTCAGACCACAGGGAGAGGACTGGGGTTGGCGGCGTGAACACAGCCTGAAGGGGGCTAGTGCGCCATGGCTGGCCGGAAGGCAGTCTGGGAAATAGTCTCAAGCTGCCGCCTCAGGCTGGTGCAACGTCACCACGGCCTCTGCCGCTGCAGGCTCGCCCCGCCTCCATGCCCCCCCCCCACCCCCCCCCCCACCCCCCCACCCCCCCCACCCCCCCCACCCCCCGGCCTGAGTGAGCCAGAGCCCATGAAGCAGCTACTCCTTTAACCCCGTCCTGTGTGAGTGAAGAACGGACGCCCTCAGGCGACCTACACGCACAGGCGGGGCCAAATCCAAAGCTGAACCCCGGGAGCTGTGCGAACAAAGAAGAGAAAAGGAAGTTTATCCCAGCAGCCTCAGGAGCAGCGGATTAAATCTCCACAATCAACTTGATGTACCCTGCATCTGTGGAATACCTGAATAGACAACGAATCATCCCAAATTGAGGAGGTGGACTTTGGGGGCAACGATATATATATATTTTTTCACGTTTTCCCCTTTTTATTAGTGTGTATGTGTATGCTTCTGTGTGTGATTTTGTCTGTATAACTTTGCTTTTACCATTTGTCCTAGGGTTCTGTCTGTCCGTTTTTGTTTTTTTAATTACTTAAAAAAACTTCTTTTCTTAATAATAATTTTTTATTTTAATAACTTTATTTTTTTTTACTTTATTTTATCTTCTTCTTTCTTTCTTTCCTAGTTTCTCCCTTTTATTCTGAGCCATGTGGAGGACAGGCTCTTGGTGCTCCAACCCGGCATCAGGGCTGTGCCACTGAGGTGGGAGAGCCAAGTTCAGGACACGGGTCCACAAGAGACTCCCAGCTCCACATAATATCAAACGGTGAAAATCTCCCAGAGATCTCCAGCTCAAAGCCAAGACCCAGCTCCACTCAACGACCAGCAAGCTACAGTGCTGGACACCCTATGCCAAACAACTAGCAAGACAGGAACACAACCCCATCCATTAGCACAGAGGCTGCCTAAAATCATAATAAGGCTACAGACACCCCAAAACACACCACCAGATGTAGACCTGTCCACCAGAAAGACAAGATCCAGCCTCATCCACCAGAACACAGGCACTAGTCCCCTCCACAAGGAAGCCTACACAACCCACCGAACCAACCTTAGCCACTGGGGACAGACACCAAAAACAACGGAAACTACGAACCTGCAGCCTGTGAAAAGGATACCCCAAACACGGTAGGTTAAGCAAAATGAAAAGAGAGAGAAACACACAGCAGATGAAGGAGCAAGGTAAAAACCCATCAGACCTAACAAATGAAGAGGAGATCGGCAGTCTACCTGAAAAACAATTCAGAATAATGATAGTAAACATGAGCCAAAATCTTGGAAATAGAACGGAGAAAATACAAGAAATGTTTAACAAGGACCCAGAAGAGCTAAAGAGGAAACAAACAATGATGAACAACACAATAAATGAAATTAAAAATTCTCTCAAGGGATCAATAGCAGAATAACTGAGGCAGAAGAACAGATAAGTGACCTGGAAGATAAAATAGTGGAAACAACTACTGCAGAGCAGACTAAAGAAAAAAGAATGAAAAGAATTGAGGACAGTCTCAGAGACCTCTGGGACACCATTAAACGCACCAACATTCAAATTATAGGGGTCCTAGAAGAAGAAGAGATAAAGAAAGGGACTGAGAAAATATTTGAAGACATTATAGTTGAAAACTTCCCTACTATGTGAAAGGAAATAGTTAATCAAGCCCAGGAAGCACAGAGAGTCCGATACAGGATAAATCCAAGGAGAAACATGCCAAGACACATATTAATCAAACTATCAGAAATTAAATACAAGGAACAAATATTAAAAGCAGCAAGGGAAAAACAACAAGTAACCCACAGGGGAATCCCCATAAAGTTAACAGCTGATCTTTCAGCAGAAACCCTGCAATCCAGAAGGGAGTGGCAGGACATATTTAAAGTGATGAAAGAGAAAAACCTACAACCAAGATTACTCTACACAGCAAGGATCTCATTCAGATTTGACAGAGAAATTAAAAGCTCTACAGACAAGCAAAAGCTAAGAGAATTCAGCACCACCAAACCAGCTTTACAACAAATGCTAAAGGAACTTCTCCAGGCAGGAAACACAAGAGAAGGAAAAGACCTACAATAATAAACCCAAAACAATTAAGAAAATGGTAATATGAACATGCATATCGATAATTACCTTAAATGTAAATGGATTAAATGCTCCAACCAAAAGACATACACTGGCCGGATACAAAAACAAGACCCGTATATATGCTGTCTACAAGAGACCCAATTCAGACCTAGGGACACATACAGACTGAAAGTGAGGGGATGGAAAAAGATATTCCATGCAAATGGAAATCAAAAGAAAGCTGGAGTAGCAATACTCATATCAGACAAAACAGATGTTAAAATAAAGAGTATTACAAGAGACAAAGAAGGACAATACATAATGGTCAAGGGATCAATCCAAGAAGAAGATGTAACAATTGTAAATATTTATGCACCCAACATAGGAGCACCTCAATACATAAGGCAAATATAACAGCCATAAAAGGGAAAATCGACAGTAATACAATTATAGTAGGGGACTTTAACACCCCACATTCACCAATGCACAGATCATCCAAAATGAAAATAAATAAGGAAACACAAGCTTTGAATGATACACTAAACAAGATGGACTTAATTGATATTTATAGGACATTCCATCCACAAACAACAGGACACATTCTTCTCAAGTGCCCATGGAACATTTTCCAGGATAGACCACATCTTGGGTCACAAATCAAGCTTTGGTAAATTTAAGAAAATTGAAATCGTATCTTTTCCAACCAGAACACTATGAGACTACATATCAATTACAGGAAAAAATCTGTAAGAAATACAAACACATGGAGGCTAAAGAACACACTACTTAAGAACCAAGAGATCACTGGAAAAATCAACGAGGAAATCAAAACATACCTAGAAACAAATGACAATGAGAACACAATGACCCAAAATCTATGGGATGCAGCAAAAGCAGTTCTAAGAGGGAAGTTTATAGCTATACAAGCCTACCTTAAGAAACAAGAAACATCTCAAATAAACAACCTAAACTTACACCTAAAGCAATTACAGAAAGAAGAACAAAAAAACCCCAAAGTTAGCAAAAGGAAAGAAATCATAAAGATCAGATCAGAAATAAATGAAAAAGAAATGAAGGAAAAGATAGCAAAGATCAATAAGACTAAAAGTTGGTTCTTTGAGAAGATAAACAAAATTGATAAACCATTAGCCAGACTCATCAAGAAAAAAAGGGAGAAGACTCAAATCAATAGAATTAGAAATGAAAAAGGAGAAGTAAAAACTGACACTGCAGAAATACAAAGGATCATGAGCGATTACTACAAGCAACTCTATGCCAATAAAATGGACAACCTGGAAGAAATGGACAAATTCTTAGAAATGCACAACCTTCCGAGACTGAAGCAGGAAGAAATAGAAAGTATGAACAGACCAATCACAAGCACTGAATTTGAAACTGTGATTAAAAATCTTCCAACAAACAAAAGCCCAGGACCAGATGGCTTCACAGGTGAATTCTATCAAACATTTACAGAAAAGCTAATACCTATCCTTCTCAAACTCTTCCAAATATAGCAGAGGTAGGAACACTCCCAAACTCATTCTACAAGGCCACCATCATTCTGATACCAAAGCCAGACAAAGATGTCACAAAGAAAGAAAAATACAGGCCAATATCACTGATGAACACAGATGCAAAAATCCTCAAAAAAATACTAGCAAACAGGGCTTCCCTGGTGGTGCAGTGGTTGAGAGTCCATCTGCCAATGCAGGGGACACAGGTTCATGCCCTGGTCCATGAAGATCCTACATGCCGCGGAGCGGCTGGGCCCGTGAGCCATGGCCGCTTAACCTGTGTGTCCGGAGCCCGTGTTCCGCAATGGGAAAGGCCACAACAGTGAGAGGCCCGTGTAACGCAAAAAAAAAAAAAAAAAACCCACAACAAATGATACTAGCAAACACAATCTAACAGCACATTAAAAGGATCATACACCATGATCAAGTGGGATGTATCCCAGGAATGCAAGGATTCTTCAATATACACAAATCAATCAACGTGATACACCATATTAACAAACTGAAGGAGAAAAACCATATGATCACCTCAATAGAAGCAGAGAAGGCTTTCGACAAAATTCAACACCCATTTATGATAAAAACCGTCCAGAAAGTAGGAATAGAGGGAACTTTCCTCAACATAATAAAGGCCATACATGACAAACCCACAGCCAACATCATCCTCAATGGTGAAAAACTGAAACCATTTCCACTAAGATCAGGAACAAGACAGGTTGCCCACACTCACCACTATTATTCAACATAGTTTTTGGAAGTTTTAGCCACAGCAATCAGAGAAGAAAAAGAAATAAAAGGAATCCAAATCAGAAAAGAAGAAGTAAAGCTGTCACTGTTTGCAGATGACATGATACTATACATAGAGAATCCTAAAGATGCTACCAGAAAACTACTGGAACTAATCAATGAATTTGGTAAAGTAGCAGGATACAAAGTTAATGCACTGAAACCTCTTGCATTCCTACACATTAATGATGAAAAATCTGAAAGTGAAATTAAGAAAACACTCCCATTTACCACTGCAACAAAAAGAATAAGATATCTAGGAATAAACCTACCTAAGGAGACAAAAGACCTGTATGCAGAAAATTATAAGACACTGATGAAAGAAAGTAAAGATGATACAAATAGATGGAGAGATATACCATGTTCTTGGATTGGAACAATCAATATTGTGAAAATGACTCTACTACCCAAAGCAATCTACAGATTCAATGCAATCCCTATCAAACTACCACTGGTACTTTTCACAGAACTAGAACAAAAAATTTCACAATTTGTATGGAAACACAAAAGACCCCAAATAGCCAAAGGAATCTTGAGAAAGAAAAAGGGAGCTGGAGGAATCAGGCTCCCTGACTTCAGACTATACTACAAAGCTACAGTAATGAAGACAGTATGGTACTGGCACAAAACCAGAAATACAGATCAACTGAACAGGATAGAAAGCCCAGAGATAAACCCACGCACATATGGTCACCTTATTTTTGATAAAGGAGGCAAGAATATACAGTGGAGAAAAGACAGCCTCTTCAATAAGCGGTGCTGGGAAAACTGGACAGCTACATGTGAAAGAATGAAATTAGAACACTCCGTAACACCATACACAAAAATAAACTCAATATGGATTAAAGACCTAAATGTAAGGCCAGACACCATCAAACTCTTAGAGGAAAACATAGGCAGAACACTCTATGACATAAATCACAGCAAGATCGTTTTTGACCCACCTCCTAGAGAAATGGAAATAATAACAAAAATAAATAAATGGGACCTAATGAAACTTAAAAGCTTTTGCACAGCAAAGGAAACCATAAACAAGATGAAAAAACAACCCTCAGAATGGGAGAAAATATTTGCAAATGAAGCAACTGACATAGGATTAACCTCCAAAACATACAAGCAACTCATGCAGCTCAATATCAAAAAGAAACAACCCAATCCAAAAATGGCAGAAGACCTAAATAGACATTTCTCCAAAGAAGATATACAGATTGCCAACAAACACATGAAAGAACACTCAACATCATTAATCATTAGAGAAATGCAAATCAAAACTACAATGAGATATCATCTCACACTGGTCAGAATGGCCACCATCAAAAAATCTACAAACAATAAATGCTGGAGAGGGTGTGGAGAAAAGGGAACCCTGTTGCACTGTTGGTGGGAATATAAATTGATACACCCACTATGGAGAACAGTACGGAATTTCCTCAAAAAACTCAAAATAGGACTACCATACGACCTAGCAATCCCACTACTGGGCATATACCCTGAGAAAACCATAATTTAAAAAGCGTCATGTACCAAAATGTTCATTGCAGCTCTACTTACAATAGCCAGGAGATGGAAACAACCTAGGTGTCCATCATCGGATGAATGGGTAAAGAAGATGTGGCACATATACACAATGGAATATTATTCAGCCATAAAAAGAAACAAAATTGAGTTATCTGTAGTGAGGTGGATGGACCTAGAGACTGTCATACAGAGTGAAGTAAGTCAGAAAGAGAAAAACAAATACTGTATGCTAACACATATATATGGAATATAAAAAAAAATGAAAATGGTCAGAAGAACCTAGGAGCAAGATGGGAATAAAGATGCAGACCTACTAGAGAATGGACTTGAGGATATGGGGAGAGGGAAGGGTAAGCTGGGACAAAGTGAGAGAGTGGCATGGACATATATACACTACCAAACATAAAATAGATAGCTAGTGGGAAGCAGCCACATAGCACAGGGACATCAGCTCGGTGCTTTGTGACCACCTAGAGGGGTGGGATAGGGAGGGTCGGAGGGAGGGAGATGCAAGAGGGAAGACATATGGGGACATATGTATAACTGATTTACTTTGTTATAAAGCAGAAACTGACATACCATTGTAAAGCAATTATACTCTAATAAAGATGTTAAAAAAATCACTATGTAGTGCACTGAAACTAACATGATATTGTATGTCAACTGTATTTCAATAAAAACAAAAGGAAGGAAAGAAGGAAAGGGAGGAAGGAAGGAAAGAAGGAAAGAGAGAAAGAATATGCAGAGAGAATACACCATTGAGGATCAAAAGGACAAAGTCCATTTAGTCACAGCATTAATGACAGATAATGGGAGAATTTTAAGAGCAAGGTGGAAGAAGAAAAGTTTGTCAGGGCCATCTATTCAGACAATTTTAAACACAAACTCAAGATATCTGAAAGATGAACAAAAAATCAGGATACAGCCTCTGACCACCAAGGCCTTTTGCTGCTCCTGCCTCAGAACAGACATGGTCTGTTAATCTCTTCCTAGGAGTCTATGGGACAGGACTCTACAACCGAGACACCCTTTCAAGGAGATCATAACAACATTCCACACCACTAAATTCTGACAAGCCTGAGGTAACTTTCTCAAAGGAGGCTGCAGCCTCCCAATCCAAAGGTGGCTGCTGTCACTTATCCTTACCCAGCTCACTTGCCCTTCCATCACTAAGCTGCTGTCCTCTGTCCAGACTCCCTCTGCTCCCCTCCATCACAATAACTTTTATTGTGCCTCCAATACCTTGTTCCATAACAAACAAACCATTTTATATTCTCATTCTTTCCATTTTCCTTGCATCTTCAAACCTTTCCTGACCCTCCCTTACAGGCAGTAACTGTCCTCAAATTCTCCTGCCTGGAAGCTGCTCATTAGCTGAATGTGCTTCAGAGTCAGGAAGTGGATGTTCTCCTTATCCCACAATCTCTCTTCCAGACCATTAGTCTTCTACTCACATCGACCAGTTCCCCCAGTGTATATTCTAGGTGATTGTAGACCTCTTCTCTAAGTTTTGCCATCGTCCAGGGATAAATACCACTAATACACAAAATACAATTACCATTATAGTTGTATTTATCACCCCCTTTATCTCCTGAACTTTACCTATATGCCCTTTTAATTAAAATTTTTTTCAAAATGAAAATTTCTTCTTTTATGGCAGAAGACTTACTCCATATAATTTAAAACCAATAAAGAAAAAGTAAGAAGTCCTCCATAATGTCTCTTTCACTAAATGACCACTATTCACAAGCTTAATTTACCATTAAAAATATTCAATGCCTACATTACTATTTGTGTGTTTACACAGGTGATATTACACATACTGTTTAATAAATATAATATTAAAGTATATTGTACATAGTTTTCCATGTTGACATCCTACATTTTTCAATGGCTGCATAGTAATCCATTCTATGGATAAATCAAATATTATGTAATTACAAATAAAAACACAAGTTTTCAATTTTTTACACTTATAAACAAAACCATGGTGAAGATTCTTATGTGTTCATCTTCGTCAAAAATATCTTCATTTCCATAGAGCCCTAGCAATATAACTACTGGATATAAATGTACTCAGTGTTTAACTGGCTCCTCGTCTGTATTACCTACACATCCAATCACTAAATCCTGTCAATCCTATCCTCTAGGTAGCCTCTCAAATATCTCAAAAATGTCTCCTCTTCTCCACCTGCACAACCACTATTCAAGTTCAAGCCACTATCTCTTCTGGTCTAGATTATTTCAACAGTCAACTATCTCCTTGCTCAGTTTTCTCCACCTGTATTCCACTTTCCCTACTACAAAAATCTTTCTAAAATGCAAATCTGCCTAAGTCTCTTCATTGGCCCTCACTGGTTGTGGGATAAATTTCAAGCTTCTAAACATGGTTTCTAAGGCCCTTAATCATCTATATCTTGCTTATATCCACCGTTTCATCTTCTGCCTCTTGCCTCCTTCTATGCTAAAGCCATAGGTACCTGTCGTCAGTTACTTGTGTCACTTTTCTTGCTCTCACCTCTTGGCCTCTGAAATATTCTGGTCACTGCCTTTACCTAGCATCTATTCACTCTTTAAATCTCAAATTATAAGAAATCTTTTTTGATTCCTTACATCTGAGTTAGGGTACTTAACTGTGCATTCCCATATTCCTTTCATTCTTTTAACTTCAACAAAATAAACTTAATACTTTTCATCAAAAATTGTATGTATACTGTGATACCATTTTTAAGTGTATTTCTATAAATCCTGCCAGCTATCCTTCTAAATAAGGATAAAATAACTATCTCCTGCTTAGTGTCCGTAATCGACTCCTAAAGATCAAGTATATTGTGTGAAAGTGCTGAGAGCCTATTTCTTACTCTAATGAATCATATGTCAAATCTAAACCTCCAATAACTTTCTTAAAATATGATTGAAGTATAGAATGACAAAATGCTTGTAACAGTGCTTCCAGATGACCAAATACAGATCAAACAGTCCTGTGACTTAAATAATTATAAACATCTTAAGGGTGTATCCTAAAATGTCACATAAGGCATTAAGCAGCAAAAAGATACTACCTGATACAACATCAACTATGTCACAAAAATAAAACATTTTGGGTGCAATGCAGTTGAAATCAATGTGGCACAAACAGCTAAGAGTAGGACCTGCTATTTTGATCTATGTTTGTGTTAAGCTACAGCGTCTGGGGAAAAAGGGTGCGGCGGAGGTGGGGGTGGTGGTGATGAAAAGATCCAGCAGCTCAAAGAATAAATCTCTAGCAGCCAGATGTCCTAGTTCTCTCCCTTGCCTTCTCACTAGGCAATCTGGCAATATAGGTTTCTTGTCCCTTCACAAATTCCCTTCACCACCCGTGTATTAAGTAAATTAGATTTATCTTCAAGGCTCGCTTAAGTGTAGGTACACTTTGATTTCAGACTTGCTCTGTCCAAACAAAACGAACCATTCCATTTGATGATGCCAGAAATTCAGAGGCACCACATGTTTCTCCCATAAACAGCATTATGAGTTATCATAGTTTACAAATCACTTTTTCTGTACATTATCTTCATACAACCTAGTAAGTAGTACTATTCATTCTGTGTGTATATGTATATGTATATACTATACACATACATACATATATACACACACACATATCTATCTCTTGCAAACTTCAAAAGCTGGATGACTTATAGAAAGCCATAGAACTGGCTTAAAATACAAATAATAATGAGAACAAGTTTTTTTGTGTGTATGTATATATATATATATATATATATGATTAATCAATCAACAAATACAGATAAGATCAGAATTCTTTTTTGGATAAGGAGAGAGATTAAAAATAGGCAAATTTTGACTACTTGAAGAGAGAAAAGGGTTCACTACTGAGGAAGAAAGGGCACCAACATGAGGAAACTAGTAGTACTGAATACAAACTTAAGGACTGGACACTACTCTCTAAGTTCAATTTTGATAATCTTCAACTGAGCAAATAGAAGAATTACAGAAAATATTCATAATAAATGGCAGTTCTGCTCCAAGAATAATAAATTCTTAAAATACTACAGACTTCATTATAAAGATAATTTTTATATAAGGGATTTGTTAATTAAAATACGATTATAAAAATTTAAGCTATTTATACGTAGCTTGCTTGAGGTACATGGAACCTATTTTGGTTACTGCCATTCCAACATATTTAAGAGTGCCAATATTTACTAAAACATAAATTGAAGGTGACACAAATCGCCCTAAAAGCGATTTGCATGAGTATTTTTCAAAAGAATGCATTTACTTGCTATTTAAAAAAAAATCTCAAATAGGATTCAATTTCAAATGTGATTTGTACAAAACATATCAGACACATATTACAAAAGCACCAGTGTTCTTATGCAGATGTGAGAATTTGAAAGTAATATACTCTTCTCCGTTTACAAATCAACTTTCTCTGTAGTTTTGTTATCTACGTGTAATCCAACAAGAGCAACCAGTTTTGTTAGACTGTTTGATACTTAGCTAAAGCACAATTTGATAAAACTTTTACCTAAATGATTTGATAGAAATCAAAATTATGTATTTATTAAGTATAAGATAAAGAAAAACCTAAGATGAATGAAGATTTCAAAAGAGCATGGAGAAAGCTATCTTTCAGAATATCTCTTCTCAGAGATACATAATAAATACATAATTCATTATACTTAAAATATTTAATTGGTTAGACTAGAATAGTGGTTAGATTTTGCAAAAAAAACATACTTTTATGTTCTTGCCTATTTACTAAGTGTTTGGGGGGATAGGCCAAGGCTACAATAAACCACTGCTTTATCAATCTAAATTTTAGTATTCCATTATAATTCACATAGTAAAGTCTTTGAGAAAAGGTCAAATACTCACCAATGTTTTGGTGTAACCTGGCTCAGACTGATAACTTCATCGAGGATTTCATTTTTAGCTTTTTCAAACAGTTCGTTCTAGGCAATATAGATATACGTAAGTAAGATTTTCATAAGATAGTCAATTTGCCCTGCCATGATTTTCAGAGGTAACTAAAAGGAAGCCCTCTGACAAGCTACTGGCTGGGCTTAGGTTTGAAGCATGCCTGACCAACAAGTAACGCTCTTCTCTTCTAGTCTCTTTCTTTAGGAATGCCAATATCCAGATAAGGACAAAGAAACTGACACACGTCTACTTATTCAACTCTGAATGCAGTTTTTCACAGAACATTTGTTCTGATAAGTTTTTTACGTAACAAACGTTATGTGAAAGTTATCAACGCACATTAATTTAGTGTATTACTAACAGTAATCTGATGCTGTGTTTTACAACTGATGGCATTTTAAAATCAAGGAAAACCAATACTTAAGACCTATTAACTTAGAGTATAAACAGTGAAAAGGTTAAAAAGCTGATGTATAATTTTTAAGTTTACACTACATAAATATGTTAATTTATAAGACCTTGGAAGACTATTCTTCACCTTTTCAGAAAAAAATTTTGAACACTTGTTTGGATATCCTATGATCCCTAATTACTTTTTTTATTATGTAATAAATAATTTAAATTATTTGTAAAAGTGACAACTGTTCCTGGAAATGTATTCTTGCAACTCTAAATTAGTAATCATGGTTAAAACCAAAACAATTTAGCTTACCAGATTTTGCTTGTCAACATAAATTTTGTTAGAGCACAATACTAAATTAGATATATACAAAATACATGAGGTACATAAATATTACCCGGTCAAGTTCTCGCAGGCGAGGATAGTTATTCTTCCACTCAGTTTCAAGGTTAAAACGTGTTGCTGAGGAAGAAGGAAAAATGCTCGTTTGAGGATTCTCTTCAGTTCCAGATGCAGTGGTTAAAGGCTATCTCTCACATATCTGCTATATTAACTGAATTTCTGAGTGTGCACAGATAGTTCCTGAGTACTCTGGGCTCTCAATATCTCAGAATAGCATTACTGCAACAGTTTTCCAAACTAATCCCTTTGACTTTAGTTTCTCCATTTTCAATCCACAAAACACACAGCTGACACAATTTAGTACAGCTGCTCAGAGCATGGAACTCTGAAGTCATACAACCAACTCAATCCTGATTTTGAACCCCATTCAAATCCTGGGTCTATTATCTATTACTGTTTGATGCTGGGTGTGTTACTTAGGTAAATTATTCTCTGCCTCAGTTTGCTCTTCTGTAAGATGAGAATAATACTTACAAGGCTGCTGAGGGACTAATGGGATAAATAGGTAGGCTCTCCTAATGAGAAAATGGAACGAGGATATACTCTCACCAAATGAAACTACAGAAGCAAGCAAAGCCATGGAACAGGAAAGCGTGGGATTCAGCAACCAGTACAATGTAGCTGAAAGTACACTGGCTGCTCTGCTTCCCAACACATTTACTCTCTTTCCTCTAAAAAGGCAGAATCTGAGTTCTCTATAGTTATACTAGGTTCTTTCTCCCAAACACTACTGCAAACTTTCTCTTTAAATTTTGTAATGTGCTCCTAGCAATGTTTCCCCTGAAAGGAAAAATCCTGCTCTCATACAACTGAAGATTTGTATTTTTCCTTTTCCTACATACTATCTTATAGTAAATGAATGAAAAGCAACTGTTAAAGCAAAGGAAGTAAAGAATCTGATGGATGCCCAAGACTGCCAGCTAATAAAATATCTAAATTTGAGAGTTTATTTTAAAAACCCAACTTACCTTTGAAACTGTCAGCCTGTTGTTCAACTGACTCTCGTACCATTTTCCAAAAGCAGTCCGATACAGCAAGGCTTAGATTTCTTGTAGTCACTTGGTGTGCCTTTAGCATGCTTGTCCTACAAAACAATAACCAGAGCTAAAGTATATTAAAGTGGCAGAAAGGACAATACTATCACCAAGTTTGAGAATGTGCTTGTTATAACATAATGAGAATAGCCACTGAATCATTTTATACTAGGGCGGTCCAATGAACTTTCTGTGATGAGGTAAGTAATCTATACCCATGCTGTCCAATATGGTAGCTACTAGTCACATGAGGTTATTGACCCCTTGAAATGTGTGGTTAGTGTGACTGAGGAACTCAGATTTTCCCTCTATTTAATGTTAACTAACTTAAATTTAGAGACTTCCCTGGTAGCACAGTGGTTAAGAGTCTGCCTGCCAGTGTAGGGGACATGGGTTCGAGCCCTGGTCTGGGAGGATCCCACATGCCGCAGAGCAACTAAGCCCATGAGCCACAACTACTGAGCCTGTGCTCTAGAACCTGAGAGCCACAACTACTGAAGTCCACACCACCTAGAGCCCATGCTCCTCAACATGATGCAATGAGAAGCCTGCGCACCGCAACAAAGAGTAGCCCCTGCTTGCTCAAACTAGAGAAAACACGCGCGTAGCAACAAAGACCCAACAAGGCCAAAAATAAATAAAAAAATTTATTTTAAAATAAATAAATAAATAAATTTAAACAAGCACACAAGGCTAGTGACCACTGTATTGGATAGCATAGTTCTACCCACTTGCCAGCTCCCAACCCAACAAACAATTCTCAAGACTACATGTGAAAAGACTACCTTGACTTGCTACACTAATACAGAGGCAAACACACTCTTCCAGTTCAAGAGACTCTCTACATGTTATAATGTTTTAAAATTCAGTTGCCCTTTAGCTTTTCCTCTTTGCTTTACTGTCAGTATCTTATTTTCTGTTAATTTCTGTCAATATCTATTTAAGGACACCCCTTTCACACTCCCACCCCTCACTCCAACTTTTCCCAATACTGTAAGAGAAATGTGTACATGCATTTAAACATGTAAGTGTTGATTTTAAAAAATCACCTTATAAGTAAAACAACTTAAGTGGTGTCAGTGTGGTCTCCAATGCCCATATGCCAAGGGGCAGTTTATTACAACAGCATGTACTGTACTGTGTGATAAACTGCTCCCAATTCTGTCAGAGTAGCTTGAGGTCTTGCTTATTAAATACAGATCGCTATTTGGGAATTCAATTCTGGAAATTCAATGTTAAACTGATAGCTATAAAACAAACTTTTAAATGAAAACAGCTGAAGCTACTCCCTCACTATAAATTCTTTAAATATTTAAACAAGATACCTACTTTAGGAGTTTTGAATTCTGAAAAAATTCTTCTTCATAGTCTCTTATAGCTTCAATGCTTTCAGAGCTGTTTCCTAGGGAGAGATGATGGTAAAGTTCTCACTAAGAAAATTCATTTTTATTATTTGAAAACAACAAAAAACTATAATAATCTGTCTTTGCATACCTTTTCCTGTTACAACAGCAAAATAACCTAGAGCTTTCATTGGGAAGAGTTTTCCTTCAATTATCTGCTGAATCTATTTTCAAAAGTGGGAAAAATAAACGGATGTTAAGTTTACATAATTTTTAAAGCATAACATGCTATTTAGAAAGCAAATTTAATAATGCTATATATGTATATGTTTAGGTAAATATATGTCTGTACAAAAGTACTGAAATGTATTTCAATTGCTATATATGTCTGTACAAAAGTACTGAAATGCATTTCAATTGCTCTTTGAGGAAAAAATTAAATACATTTAATTTTGCTATATTAAAAATGTATTGTTAAAACGTAAGTACCAAAATTAGAACTTGGAATGACATATAGAGCTTTGGAGTCAGGCCTTACTTAGTTTGAATTTCTGCTCTGGCACTTACTAGGTGTGTGGCCTTAAGTAAGCTACTTAACTTTTTCAAAATGGTAGTTGAAAAGAGTATATGATACATAACACAGTGCCAGGCATGCAGAAGCACACAATAATAGTAGCTGCTATTATTATTTCCCCAATATCTAAATTCTAACAAAGTTGGACGGTCTTTTTTTTCCTTTTTTAACTTTATTAAAAAAAATTTGGATCCATTGGTTCTCAACTCTTTTAGGGTCAAAACTCCTTTTCTAAATGAAATAAAAACTACAGACTCTCTCTCTAGAAAAATGCACATTTGCACAGAGATCTATCATTCACACATAACATAAAAGAGTTCCTACTCCCAGCAGCTCATTAAGATTAATACTGAGATAAGAATCCCTCCTCTAAGACAAGTCACATTTCTAAGCTAATGCTGAATCTTTGGTATAAAAAAAGACTGATATAAACTTCAACTGTATTCAAAGGAAATGCAAACTCATTATCCTAAAGAAGAGGATAAAGAAATGAAAGGAATGATGGGAAAGGGGAAGGAAGCACAGAAATTTGCTTCTACCTCACTTCTCCCCTCCTCCCTATCAGGACCAATACTGCCAAGGGCAGGCCTTACCCTTAAAAATAAGGCAAAGCTAAGGTCACCGAGGCTGTACAGAAAAGAGTTAACACAGCAGGCCTGAGAATGCTGTCCTCAGAAAGGCCTGCTTGTCCTTGGCTGGCATCTGGGAACTTAACTGGTAAACAATTCCCTACACTGATATAAAACTTTCCCTAAATAACAGTGGCTCATTGTGCAATCCATGTGGTTTATGCTGAACATCTGCTTTCCTTTGGGCGTCTGGAATCTTGGTACTTGAGGGTGGCTACATGAACAGCCCCCAATAAAAACCTTAGGTGCTGTGTCTCTAATGAGTAACTTGTTGCTGGCAGGATTAAGCATTTCCTGTATGACTCTACTAGGAAAGAACTCTTGGAAACTTGAGCTTGGTTTCCTTCAGATATCACCTTTTGCACCTTCTCATTTTGTAATTTTGCTTTGCATCCTATCATTGTAATAAAATCTTAGGTGGAAGTATTACTATGTACTGAGTCCTGTGAGTCCTTCAATGGAATCAGGGAGCCTAGGGGTGGTCTGTCTTGGGAACCCCATCACAGAGGCATAGTCCTACAGAGTTTAGGATGGGAAAAAGAGAAATTCTAAGCAGTAGCCAGAGGGATGGGTACTTATATCTGAAGTTGTTCCATGGGGGATGAAGATATAATAAAAACAGATGATAGCCACCATTTACATAACACTTTTGTGCCAAGCACTATTTCAACCACTTTACGATGGATATTTAACTCAATAAATTTTCATAACCTATGAGACAGTACCATTAATATCTTCATTTCCAACAGATGAGAAAGCCTAAAGCACTGAAAAAGTAAAACAACTTACCTAAGGTTACACAACTAGCAAACAGTAGAGCAGATGTGAAACCAAGCAATCTGGCTACAGATTGTGCATTTTTACCCACTTCTACCTTATGCCTTCATAATTAAGTAGAGAGCATGTCCTAATAAACCTTGCACACAATCGTACCTTAAAATAAAATCCTTGCCTTGTCAAGGGAGGAGGAGAGAAGGGACACTGAATACCATGAATAGAAGTCACAGAATCTCAGAAATGAAAATGACCTAGAGATCAACTAGACTAATGGGTTGGATGGTGCACTGACTGGATAAAGAAAAGTAACAAGATTTGCCCAAGGACATGCAGCTGGTTGGTGGTAGAGCATGGATAAGAATGCTGAGCCCCGACACCCCATCCAGTGCCTTCTCTATTATGAAAATCTGCCACACAGTCTTTCATCAGTTAAGAAACGTAATGTTTATCTGAAAAAAAATACACAAATAATAAAATCTTTTTTAAAAAACAGGACAAAATAAAATAAGTAAGGCCCAAAAGGAATTTAAACTGTCACTAGTTTTACATTAATTTATGAACATCAACTAAAAAAAAAGTTTAAACTATAACAAAAAATACTACAAATGATGTTAATGACTCTATGTCAACATACAAAATTTAAATTAAATTAGAGTAAGCAACATTGGCAGTTTTAAGTATTTGAAGCAAACTGATTACAATTGTGGAATTTCACTTATACCTCGATATTGCACTTAATTTACTATAACTACACAATACTTTGTTTTTAATGAGAACCAAGAAAAATCGCACTACTTGTATTTCACAAGGAAATTTTTTATTCCCCCAACCAGTCCCTGTCATAACTGGAGCTTGTATAAAGAACTTGCCCTCACCCTGCTTGGACTAGCCACATTTTTCTCTGCCAGGTCTACTTTGGTCAAAACAAATATTGTCCTTCTTCCATGAGGATCCATTTGACTGACCAAGTCGGTAACAATGCTGCGTTCAGCATCCACAGATCCATCTGAAAAAAAATTGAAAAATGACACTGTAGGGCTTCCCTGGCGGTGCAGTGGTTAAGAATCCACCTGCCAGTGCGGGGGACAGGGGTTCAAGCCCTGGTCCGGGAAGATCCCACATGCCAAGGAGCAACTAAGCCCGTGCGCCACAAATACTGAGCCTGTGCTCTAGAGCCCGCAAGCCACAACTACTGGGCCCATGTGTCACAGCTACTGAAGCCCACAGGCCTAGAGCCCATTCTCTGCAATGAGAAGCCACCGCAATGAGAAGCCCGTGCACCGCAACGAAGAGTAGCCCCCACTCGCCACTAGAGAAAGCCCACGCTCAGCAACAAAGACCCAACGGAGCCATAAATAAATAAATAAATAAACAAATAAATAAATAAGACACTGTAATGGTTACAAAGTAGGTTTTAAAAACTTCAACAAGCTACATCCTTGTGTCTACATTATAGTAAGAAAAATTTTCTTAATATTTTATCTTAGTTATGAAAAGACATTCTAGCCAATAAAAATGTCTATGATGCCTACACAGTGAAATTTATCAAAATATCACCAACCTCAATTCTATTTACTAATAAAACGAACAAGTAAGAGGACAAAACATATTTATTTTGTATGTTTATGTAACATGCATATATAGAACAAAGCTTTGATTGCTAAGTAAGGAAGAATATTAGTGCAATTAAAATCTTTCAATAAGACTTACCTTGAATACATAATATGATAGCATTAGGATTCTGCATATAAGCTTTGCTGATACTGAAAATAGTTTCTTTTGTGTCAGGAGCCATGCCTGATGTCACAGTCTTGAAGAAAAAGGTTTTAAATGTCATTATAAATGTCTTTCACAATAGGAATAAGATAAAACACACATTTTGTAGATACTTACATTAATCACACCTGGTAGGTCAACAAGCACCATCCTCTGTAGTCCAGGGCCCTTTACATTTAAGGATATGGTCTGTGCAGGGAAAAAAAATCCAAAAACCAAAAAACTAATTTTGGGAGGCAGCTTGTTAGGAATTTTTTGGTGAGACATATTTTGAAAATTCTGTATCTCATCCATTCAGATATGCAGCTCAGAAAAAAATTATGCTTTTTCTAACCATAACAGTAATTATCATAGAAAATTATCCACAAAGCAATACGTTCTTTGGAATATTAAAAGAAAAAAAAAGACTAAGTATCTTGGAACAGCTGCAATCTAAACATCAATGCTAACACCATGATTTCAAACCATAAACATTGGATTTCCATAAAACATTGTTGAAATGAATTGCAACACTTACCTCAGAGCTAACAGTACAGCCTTCTTTCACATTTTTTCTCATTCGGAGTTCTATTTCATGTCTTAATGCTGCAAGCTATCAATGGAAAGCAACAAAATCCTAAGGAAATCTTCAGTTAAATATTCCATTTAGTTGTCTTTTATAAGTTTACACGTTATAAAAAGTTACATACATAAACCTCATACAAATTCTACTTACATCTTCCTCTTTGGTAAGATCAAACTCCCGAGAACTATCTTTAAACAAGGCCACATGGTGAGGGCCTTCACTGAGAGTCACCTGAAATTAATAGAAAATTGAGAAGACTGTATTTACAATTCCTATTAATTCCCACAGCACTTACATGGTTCTCATTTTCCAGTCAACATTATACAGAGTACCAAGCACAAAGCCATCAATCTCAAAACTTGAAAAACTAAAAGGAAATCTTGCATTTCACTTCAAAGGTAAATTTAGGTAAAGGACAATTCATTTATTCAACATCTATTTATTGAGAGCCAACTGTGTCAGGCATTGTAGATGGGGGAACTCGAAGAATTGACTGTCCCTGGTTTAGGCCTCATTATATACTGGGAGAAATATACAGAGAGAATAGGTCTGTGTAGCAAAACCTAGGATGCCACAGAGGAGAGCAGTACTAAGGGGAACTAAGGCAGCCTTCACCCAAGGAGTGACATTTGAGCAAGAAATTCTCTAACAACTTACATGTCAACAGTCAGTGGTTTCATGAGAACTTCTAAACTTCACATTCCTTAACTTTTCAAGCTTCTCTATAATGATCCGATTTCACTTTTAAAATACAATTCTATCTACTAAGATTAGCTAAGCATACAGAGGATAACAAACAAAACCTAGCTGTTTGAAGACATCAGAGGAGCAACCATGGCAGCCTGGACTGAGTCCAAGACCCCAAAGGATTTGGATGGGTATATTCCTGCAGCTATTTTCCCTCAGGGCATTTGCTGATTTGTGGCACAGGGTGGCCTGAAAGAGAAGTTTAAAACTTGTAGCAGTCTCACTGTGTTGAAGAGACAAAATCGGATTCCGGGGTTATCAAGCAGCCATGATCTAAGATGCCAAACTCTCAGAGAAAAATGGACAGCAGAAATAAATCTCCAAAAACTGAGCCCTACATTCTATGCACAATTTCCCTTTAAGGCATTTGCACATTAAGGAACAAAGAAGCTGTTAAAGAGGTTAAAATGTTAAGTCAAGATTTTGGCAATTTCACTCTTCAAGGGGAGACAAAAAATCTGGAGTTTAGAGTCCATCAAGGAGAAGTCCTGGTAAATACTAGTGAAGTAATGACAAACTGAAAAGAGAACAGCCTTGTCTGTTTCAAGGAAATCTGTCCATGATATCTGCCTGCTGGAAGAAAGTGAACTCCTTCCTAAAATATAGTATCAGCCACAGCCACTACAATTAGGGTGCTGGTTACAATGTAAAAGATAGGTTCACAATATTTTTGCAGTTAATTACAGAGCATGATATAAAGTATAGTCAGTTCATTCTTTTCCTCCTAAATTTGTAATATTCCAAATGCCCATCAACAATAAAACGGATCTATAAAGTGTGGTATATTCACACAATAACACAAAGCAATGAAAAAGAAACTAGTTTTACACAACATGGTTGAAATCACAGCCAGACCCCAAATAATGCACTGTCTGAATCACACTAGACTGCCTGTTGTAATTATAAACAGACCTCAATTCTGCAAGACTTCAGCATCAGCCTCATTGTCTCACTCTCTACCACTATTCTAGCCTTCATTCTTGGTGACCTCAATTTTCCATTTCTCCAATCACTCTATACCTACTCCATCCATCGGCTGAGTTAAAACATACACACACATCCTTGTGTCTACATTACAGCAAGAAAAACTCCTGATCTTTGTTCACGCCTGAGGGATGCCGCCTACTGATTTCTACACTAGCAATAATTCCAAATGCTACATATCAATTATTTCTTTTGTCAGAATTCTTCATTTTAACACATGGACAAACTTCATTAAAGTGACTATTTTCCTGAGGAACTTCATTTGGCCTATTTTCCTTTTTAACTGAAGTAGAGTTGACAAACAATATTACGTTAGTTTCTGTGTATAACATAGTGCTTCAACATTTAAATACATTACAAAATGACCACCACAATAAGTCTATTAATCCAGAGGGCCTATTTTCTTACCTTAACCGGAGAACGTGTCATCATCTCCCCAGATCCTCTAGGGAATATTCGTGCTTGAGCAATCATTTCCAACACACTAGTTTTTCCAGCACTTTGATCTCCAACCACAACAACCTTATGACAAAATAAATACCACATTTTCATATTTTTTGATACCAACTTAAATTTAATAGATTTGGAATGCTGCTGAGAATTTTTAGTCTTAAAAATTATACACACTTAAATGATTTTAAAATATCATCCAGAAAAAAATGATGGTTCATACATTGATGTGTATTGAAAACATAAACAGCAAAACATTAACTGGATCCATTATTTACAGCCAAATTTTTATTAAAAACTTATGCTAATTTAAACCACTATTTTAAAACCACATTAACATTCATATGCCACAAATCTTTTCCAATAGCTAGTTTACTCTTTACAAAGACATTTTCAATTCTATAAGGTTAAATTTCACTCATGTACCTAATCTTATCCACCATTCAGGTATTTTAATATCATGGATATCATGAATACGTAATGCCAAATATCAGAAAGCCTTACTTTATTATGCATAAATATAAGTAAACCAATGGACCAAAATAAAGAGTCAAACAATATTCAATGCTTAGGGCATCACCTAGAACACATGAATATTATACAGAAAATTTTATGTCTTTGTCTATGTCTATACATATGTGTATGTATTATGTATGTAACTTTTTAAAAAACTACAGTGTTTTTTTGCTAATGGGCAAGTTCACTGTGTACTAATTTTTTACTTACCCTTGGCAGATGATCTTGTGTATTATAACTGGCATCATAATCGGACAGAACATCAAGAACTTCAGAGTACATGTCAATCAAAGATTTCTATAAAATTCAAGAAATTAATAATATAAAATAGTGAAAACATTTTTAAAAAACCACAGATGTGTCGAGATAAAAGAGCTGATACATTCAAAATGTTTCCATAATAATTGTATTGCTTTTCCTAGTTATGCAAATAAATATTCCTAGTAAATGTAAAACAATACAGAAAATTCCATATGTTCTTATCAAATTTATTTTAAAGAGACAATGATTTAACACAGTAATATTAATTCATGATTTCCGAACCTTCTAATTAAATGGTAAAAGAAGGAGGTTATTGTTTAATATTGAAGAGCTAACATTAAGTGCCCAACAAAGGAAGACCATTAACACCAAAAAACGCCCAATAAGGGGTCAGGTGACCAACTGAAAGGAATGTTTGGTGTATGAGTCAGAGCAGGAGAGAAAGAAAGACTGAAGAACTGGTAAAGTAGAGAAAGAATCACCAAGATTATTGTTAAATCAGTATGAATGATTAGTGTACACTGATAACTGGGCAGACTAAAATGTGAGAGCACCAGGGGCAGACATCTCAGTAAAACCAGTATCAAACACGGTGCCTGGAAAATTATAAGCTTCAAGTATTTGAGGAATGATTGAACATATACACAGGCCTGGGAAAAAGGTTACTATCAAGCATTTAATAATTAAAGGTAAGTTTCAGTGCCAAAGTAGGAACAAAATGAGGGTCTACACTGCCTTTCATCTCTCAACACCTAGAAATAATTAAAAGGAAAGCAACTGTTATCCCCTCCACCTAAAAATAAACAAAAAACTTTTCGAATTTTCATTACCATTTCATTTTATGAGAGAAAATACAATTTCTCAATGTTAATATATATAATTCTCAATATATATTAATGCTTGGTTGTGGTTTTTCCCAACTGCCATGTGCTGACTTATAAATAAAGTCATGCTATTTATTTGTTTTATGCAGTCGTAATTTGGAGTCAGAACTATTAATACATGTTGGTTAAACTAGGGCTATATATCTTTGGACCTTGGCTACAAAATGAATGTGCCATGATTTATTGCAGTTTTGCTACGTACAAATTGTTTACTTATATGACATTTAAGTTAAAAGAATTACTTCAATTTCATTTAGCACATAAAGGTTGGTTTAGTGGGGAATAATAAGATTTAATTAACTGATAGTGGTAATTACCAATGTGCTGATGATAACAATACCAGCATGCTTTTTCAAAAATACTTTAAAATGTCTAAGGAACCTTCCAGAAGAAAACATTAACTATGGTAAAACTGGAGAAAGTGGCCTCTTCACTGAGTGGCAATACAAGTAAGGCAATGAAAATAAGACATACGTAACTTTCTATCAACTTACATTGCTGGTTTTATAGCTGTATAAATTAAGTAAACCTAGAGATAAACTAAATATTTCAGAAAAAATAAACTGATTCACAAGAAATGACTCTTGAAAGTATGAAAATTTAAGGATATAGTATAAAATAAATGTTTGAAGATTATAATTTGTGAAAAGTCTTAACATAGGAAGAGACCTCCCTATCCCCTAAGCATATCAGGTTAGAAAGAAAAGGATGATAGAACCCTTTGCAGTTCCTTAAAAACCGGTATTGATCAACACACAATGTGAAGTGGTAAAGTTCTGAGCGAACAAATTAAGACAAACTTAAAGTACCTTAAGCTTTCTATGATGGATGCCTTTGTCATCTTTCTGTAATACTAATTTTCTCAATTCTTTGTTCTCCTTTTCTAGCCGTTCCAAGATTCTCTGGTACTTTAACTGCAACAAAATAATACACATAACTTTATAAGAAAGAGATGGGTTAAAAAATAACATTAAGTGTAAATTAAAATCTTCCAAGATCCTGAAGCAATATCTCCTGCCTACTTAAAATGAATTATTTCATTTAAGTCATCTATGAAAATGTTGAACAAATAAATTATGAATATTATCTCAAACAATGAACTTCATTATAGTTTTCTATTTCAATTGGCATTTTGTTTGGAAAAGTCTTTGCTGTTTATGTTGAAGAAATTATTAAAAATACTAAAAATGAACGGAGTTGAAGAAGGAAGTTCTTAAGTATACTCTATGAAGCAATATTTCCTATTACAACAAAATTTTAAGTCTCCATTAAAGGGACATTTGACAAAAATTCAAACTCTCCCCATCCCCCATATTATTTTATAAAAATGATTTAAAATAAAAATAGCTAACAGTACCTGACTATGCAGTATGTGACAGGCCCTTTACTGACTGTTTGACCTGCATTAACTCCCGTAAGACTTCAAGTGAGGCAAATTAGAATTAGATCTGTGCTATCTAATATGGATGGTAGCCACTAGCCACATGCAGGTACTGAGCACTTGAAATGTGGCTAGTCTGAATGGAGATGAGTTAAGTATAAAATACACACCAGATTTCTATAATTCAGTAAAAATACATAAACACCACATTAATATTTTTTATACTAATTAGATGTTTAAATGATATTATTTTAGATCTGCTGGGTTAAATTTATTATTAACATCAAAATTCTACCTATTTCTTTTCACCCTTATTTTAATGTAAAAATTTTAAAGTGCATGGCTTGCATTATATTTCTACTGAACACTACTGATACAGATAATGCTATTATTACATCATGAACTCTCCATCAAGTGTTTGTGTCAATGCCTAGCAGCTGACAACAACTGTACAAATTGAAGGGTTGATATCAATAGGTATATATAGGGGTGGTAGGATTTCCACTGGCTCACTTCTTGGTAAATATGGAGTCAATTATGGGGTCTACATTTTCTGGGGCTGGAAACACTCTTTAGTACAGGTGCCAATCTGCAGTCTTCCTACAGAGATGTGCTCTGGGTCATCCTGCAAAGACGTCTAGACCAGTAATTCTCAAACTTAAGAATTCATCAGAATCACTTGAGGGTTTTTAAGAACAAAGATTGCTCAGTTCTACACCCAGAGCTTCCCACTCAGTGCAGATGGGATGGGATCAATAATCTGCATTTCCAACAAGTTCCCAAAGGACATTACTGATGCTAATGCTGCAGAGACCACATTCTGAGGCCAATGATTCTTAATCCCTGGCTGCAGATTGTAATCACCTGGCTGGGAAGCCATAACAAATATATACAGTGCTGCTCAGAGCACACGCAATTCTAACATATAGTCAAGTGTAAGAATAATGCATAGATATTAAGAAAACCTGGGACTCAAAATATACTAGTTCCTAATTTCATCTAGATTGTCCTTGTATTTTTTTCCCCTAAAAAGAGAGACCCAATAAGTCTTTTTAACTTATTCTTAATTATTGCATATCATTGTATCTACATAGAATAACTAAAGATAGAGTGGGTGATAGGGCAATTTTTCACTAGAATGTTACCTACTCAATTACATTGCACAGAACAAGTCTTTAATGATAATTGTTATCATCAATTATAAGAGAATAGCCTTTCATAGTAGTGTTAGAAATACCTTTGGAAAGGTTATTATCTGATTGGCTTTGGGCTTCAGAGAAGAACTGTGGTAGACTCAACTCCAATTTAACTGCTACTTAATTAGCCTATCAATGTAAAATTGCAAACATAGATTTATATAAGGACAGATCACTTTCCCCAGTTTTTGCCATAGTTTTTCTTTAAAATTAGAAGCATGAGGGCTTCCCTGGTGGCGCAGTGGTTGAGAGTCCACCTGACGATGCAGGGGACACAGGTTCGTGCCCTGGTCCGGGAAGATCCCACATGCCGCGGAGGGGCTAGGCCCGTGAGCCATGGCCACTGAGCCTGAGCGTCTGGAGCCTGTGCTCCGCAACGTGAGAGGCCACAACAGTGAGAGGCCCGTGTACCGCAAAAAAAAAAAAAAAAAAAAAAAATTAGAAGCATAAGATTCACTAAAAAATAGGTTTTTACACATAAATTAGTTAATTAAACTTATCAAGTTCCTTCATTATTCCTTATTTCTCAATTAGTTTTTGCATTTTGGGGGTCATCTACTTATAATAATAAGGTTCTATCGTTAAGCCACTCTAAATTTTGCTTTGGTTAAAAAGATAAATTTCCACACTACCAAACTTAGAGTATAAGAAAAACTTTCTGGTTCTTTTTACTCATCAGAATTACCTGGGTATGCAGAAGCTCTTCTTGAAGTTGGTCTATTTTCTCTTTGTCTGACACCTAAATGTTTAAAATAAATAATTTTATTTGAGTAGAATTAGGTTTATATAGAATATACAGTAAGTTAATGTTTTTAAAAAAGCATTTTTAAGAGTGAAAACTACTGGCTTTATATGGATATTTAGTCAAAGCAAATTTTAAATCATATGCTTATTTAAGTAAAAAAATCTTATTAATAAAAATAGCTCATCAAAATTGTATATTAAGTGAAAACCTTAAAAAGCAACCATCTTCCTATTGCCATTCTAGTCATATATGGCTGGCTTGTTAGAAAAATAAGAAAGCAACACATATGGTTACTACATTCTTGATAGGTTATTTTGTACTCAAGCACAGGGACTTGGATGCTTGGAGAAATAAGGCAATAATATCCTTACAGAAACGTTTCAGGAAGTCAGACACATGTTATCATTTACAGCTACTGAAAAGTTCATTGGTCATAGTGTATCTTTAAGCAAACACTATCCATTTCTATTCTGTAAGTAGGAAAGTGTTTAATAAATGCAAAGAACAACCTGCATTTTCAGAGCTTTAAGTGGAACCAGATGCTTGTTTTTAAATTCAGTTCCAATGCAAGATCTGCTAACCCGTAATAAAGCGAATGCATCAGGAGCAATGAAGTTGAGTAAAGCAACTAAAATTGATTTGAACATAAAACAAAAGTAGGATAAAATCCACAGGTATTGGGGAAACTACTCCGAATTGTTATTAATGCTAATAGTTCTAAGATAAAATATTCAAAACAACAAAAAACTTTATTCTATAACAGGCTTTAAAGTAGTCACAATTCCAAATATAAAACACAATAATCAACTGTAATTAAAACGATGCCATTTATGACAAATACATGTAACTGTACTTTGACTCCCTGGTGAGATGCCAAAGTTGCCATTCTCAGTCTTTCAAAATAATTATCTAATTTCTGATACTCAAAATTTTTAGAGATGATTTTATTCCACAGGAGACAAAAATCAAGTTAAAATTAATGTAAATCTTTATTCATCTTTATTCATTGGCTATTTAAGCAATCAAGACATCATGGTAGCAAATATATATGAAAACATTCTAAATGATTTGCTTATTGAGGTAGACGTTAATAACTCTCATCCATGCAATAAAGTTATTTTGAGATTTTAATTCCTATTTCCAAATAATTTATCAAAATTCTTTTAAATAAAAATGACAATACTTGCTAGAAATGATAGGCATGTATCATTTTTTCCTAAAAAGCCTATGTCTAAAAATCTAAATTTGATTTGGTAATTAGAAAAACGATAATATAAAACAAACTTTGCCAGAGACTTGTGGATAGAAGTGTTTTTCATTTGACTATGTGTTTGTGTAAAATGGACAAGAATTATTAATCGTCTCCTAAAATGTGAGGAGACAAGCACGTTGAGGAGGAGCCCACAACCCAAAGAACAAAATCTTAAAGGCCAATGAAGAAATACATAATTCCATATTTTGACCATATGGCATGCCATCATACTGTAATAGTATGGTCATAAAAATTTTGTTATGCAGATTATATTCCCAATTCATTTTGAAAGTTTCTCTGATTTACTCTGTTCCATTAACTATTCATCCAACTGCAGTTAAATTAGTATGAGATGTATAAACAATATCAGTATAAACTGTTTTAGTTTTAGATGTGAATATTTAATGATTTCATGCAATATATCCTAAATTACAGTAGAAAATCCGATATTTCTCTATATCTGGGGCAATAATTAAGAAACTAATACAATTACACAAAGTTAGAATGTTTACTATAAGCCAAGGACTATAAAAAGTTACCTTGATAATTTGGTAAAATAAAAAGGATATATAAAGAGTTAAAATGATATAAGGTTATTAGAACATTACAAATACAATCTTTATGCTAATATTAGTATTTAGTACAATGACTTAAGATTTTCATAAATTTGGATTTTTAGAAATATTTAAATTTATCATGTGCCCTTCTGGCACGACTGTTAGGAACAACTCATGCACAGTTTTACCAATACACTTCCTATCTGCTTAGTTTAATGTTAAATTAAAAGATTAATGTTATTATGTAAAAGACATGTGATGGTGGAATCAAGAATTAGGCCTAATATTTTCTAGGAAACAAAATCAAAACATTTAGGTTCACAAAATAAGTATTAAAGATTAATGATAAGATACTTTTACATATTTCCTTAAGAGAATAGTACATGCTATTGTTAGTCTATCATTTATTTGAGGTCTTAACTAGCAACCTGGGTATATTTTATTTTGATGCACTTTACTAGTAAAATTCAGCTACCTACAGTAAGTTCTTGTCCTGCTGTTTAATATATTTAGTTTTCATTATGAAATTAATTTAAGACTCACCCTGACAGAAATGGGTATCAATAGTCTTGAAACCAGAGCTTTTCTACAATTCCAGGGCTGTAAGATTGATGGAGAAAGAGCAGAACCTTCTGCAGAAACAAGCTAAAGCTGAAAGAGAAAAACCCTTACTAGCTCCTCACAAAACCAAACCTGATTTTTAAATTTTAAGTATTTCTTCCTACTAAGCAATTGTGGACATTCTGAAATACAGAAATGCATAAGACTCGTAAAAATTTTTATGTATGTGTACGTATTCACAGGAAGCAAACCTATCAATGGCAGGTTTTTTTTTTTTTTTTTTTTTTGGCGGTATGTGGGTGTCTCACTGCCGTGGCCTCTCCCATTGCGGAGCACAGGCTCCGGATGCGCAGGCTCAGCAGCCATGGCTCATGCGCCTAGCTGCTCCGCGGCATGTGGGATCTTCCCGGACTGGGGCACGAACCCGTGTCCCATGCATTGGTAGGCGGACTCTCAACCACTGCGCCACCAGGGAAGCCCCAATGGCAGTCTTAATCTGCTGTCTCTGCATGAGCTCCTTTGCTCAGATGATACAGGGTAAATCTATTAGCTGCTACTAATAAGATATAAATAATGAAGGCCTACTTATATTTTCAAGGTGTAATAAGAAATAATGATCAAAAAGCAACAAAAAGTAGCTGTGGCTTAGTACCTCAAGCAAACCTCAAATGCTTGGAATGATAATCTCATCAAATTAGGATTTTGGTCATTATGACAATGTAGGGCTGAAAAGTCATCTGTGTACTAACTATAGGGGGAACAAAGGGGAAGATACAGTAAGGAAACCATCTTTAAGGACAGTAAAAGGAATGGTATTATTATAGAGGAGCATAAATTGTTTTTAGTCTCATTTACTTTCACACAAGGTAACTGCGAAGTGGGCAGGAACAAGCCCCGTTTCGTGCTCTAACTAAGTATGCCTTAATAAACAAAACAGATGGAGGTACAGTCCTGCCAGTAGCTCTTTTACAAATGTGTAAAGTGAGGAATAAAAGGGTTACGTGGATAATCCAATAAATATTAGGAATAGGAAGGATAACCGTAAGCCTGAAAAAAGGCTAGGAAAGTAGGCCCCAAATGAACATTAACCCTTGGCAGTGTAGAAAATAAACAATATTCACTATTGATATTGCTTAAATCATCAGATTCAATAGCACATCAATAATCTTAAACTGTATCTTAGAATCTTAAAATAGCAGATCTATAGGACTCTTTGCAAATTATTTTACCATCATGAAAAAAACAAGCACTACTAGTAACTAGAGCTATATTCATATCCTTAACTAACGTATCAAAACAGTAGCTCCCTCCCGTTCTTTCTGTAACAAAGCTAAGGAACAGAGAGGGCTTAGCCTAAGCATCCAACTTGTTACAATATTTAAATGGTACTCTCAACAGCATGAGTAACAGAGAATGCTAAAGCACCATTTAAAGTAAGCCCTCCCTTGGGACTTCCCTGGTGGTACAGTGGTTAAGAATCCGCCTGCCAATGCAGGGGACACAGGTTCAATCCCTGGTCTGGAAGGATCCCACATGCTGCGGAGCAACTAAGCCCGTGTACCACAACTACTGAGCCTGCTCTCTAGAGCCTGCGAGCCACAACTACTGAGCCCACACGCCACAACTACTGAAGCCTGTGCACCCTAGGGCCCGCACACTGCAACTACTGAGCCCATGCACTGCAACTACTGAAGCCCATGCACTCTAGGGCCCGGGTGCTGCAACTACTGAGCCCATGCACATAGAGCCCATGCTCCGCAACAAGAGAAGCCACCGCAATGAGAAGCCTACACACCGCAATGAAGAGTAGCCTCCGCTCACCACAACTAGAGAAAACCCGCGCAGAGCAATGAAGACCCAACGCAGCCAAAAAAAAAAACTAAGTCCTCCCTTGGTTTAACACAAGTAGGAAAATAACTTGTTTTCTATTTCTACCTATGTTATTCATTCACCGAAAGCTAAACAACATATAGGAGTTGATTCCACAGCCATGGAATTGAGAAAAGCCAGGTAGTGATACTGAAAAAATAAATGAAACTATGATGAGTATTCTCAAGTATTAACCACCACCAAATGCGACAGGGTTAGCCAGCAGAATTATTGCACTAATTATCTATAATATTGGTTGATTTCAATATCAGAACCTACAGGAAGCTAATTATATGACTGAATCTTTTTTCCTGAGTAAGATTTGCACCTAACTCCAAAGTTTTTCTTATCTAATATATGTAACACAAATAGCTGATTTCAAGATCTTAGAGTATAATTTTAAAATCATTACATACAGTTCATTTGACTCTAGTCTCTTTAGAACATTAACCTTGGGATCTATACTGTAGGATCATCTAACAGCCAAAAGTATATCTTTAAGGATTCCTTGGTTGCTCCTATAACCAAACATCTGTACACTGTTATGCTGAGTTTTATCAGAATCTGTTCTTTATTGACCAGAATTATATCAAATTTCCAATGTTCAATCCTTCAGTGGACAAGGTGAAAATCTGTGCTGACTTTAAATAAATGTGGAAAATCTTTATACAAATTTATCAAAGTATCTAAGAATAACTTTGCCCCAAAGTTAAGTCAAAATAGTTTCCTTCTGTAAGAAATAAGAATTCTCTGCTGATTCATTTTAACTAAAACAAATACATTTCATTCTTTAATTTAACATGGTCATTCACAGTAACCCTTTTCATTTTACAAATGAAAACTTGGAGAATAGACAAGTTGGCTACAAATTTAAGGTGACTCAATAACTGGACCAAGTAAACTGCAATTCATAATTCTTATCTAAGTACAAATCCATGAGCCCTCACAGATAATCTAATTTTCAGAAAATAAATTCCTATGTTTAATATTTTGGATTTACCTACTCTAGGAAAGTTGCATATCTCCATTATCTTTCATATTTTTACTTTGTCAAAAATAATTTCTCATAATTGGAGTCCATGAATGGATTAAGGTGACATGATCCTGGTAGAAACGGCTGATTAGTGTGAACATATCAGTAGCCCCCTTAAACCATCCATCACCTTGCGCTTCTGTTGGGCATGGCTCGTGCTATATTGGCCTGCGGCTCTGCGCGCTTCCTCTTCATGCTCTTGAATTTGCTGTTGTAAGAGAATGAGCTCACCAAGCAGACCCTGCCATGAGTTTACAACGAGGAGAAGAGGAAAATTGGGGAGGAGAACAATGTTAAACCAAAGGGCACAAGAAAGGAACAGATGTAAGTCAGAGAGGAATGGATAGCTTATAACAAAAATGGAAACTCAATTATGTACCTTTAGAGCCACTGTATAACTGGGTTCTGTACTACATTTCCATTTTTCTCCTCAGTAAAATTATGTCTCAGAAATATAAAACAGCATAGTTTAATAAGTGAAAAGGAAAATGCAATAAGTGACTGCTGAATAAAACGAGCCAGATATATAATATCAACATACAGTAAAACCGAGACTAACTGGAATGCTCAAGGAAGGTGGCACTATAGTTAACTAAATGTCCTAGTAACAGAAAAGTTGAGAAAACAAATACTTCAACCCTTATTTTTGAATTGCCAATATGAACTAGTGTATGCTCCTGACTTGATACCTATGGGGGAAGAAACAAAACTGATTTTTGAACAGTGTTGATTTCAAAGGTCTGAATTTTCTAATTCTCAACCATAAGTTTCATAAGACTAAATGGAGAATACATAATAGCTTAATCACTTATTAAATTATTATTCTTAAGTTTTCCTTGACATCTGATGTCTTCAATTAAAGACCCCTCAAGGGACTTGCCTGGAGGTCCAGTGGTTAAGACTCCAAGCTCCCACTGCAGGGGGCGTGGGTTTGACCCTTGGTCCAGGAACTGAGATCCCATATGCCACGTGGCATGGCCAAAAAGTAAATAAATAAAGATCCCTCAAAATGCAGTTTCGAGCATCAAGTTAATCAAGGTTTTACATTAATTCACAATTTTACATGTCTATGCACAGAATCTTATTTGATTAAAATCTAAGGGTTGGGCCTCCCTGGTGGCGCAGTGGTTGAGAGTCCGCCTGCCGATGCAGGGGATACGGGTTCGTGCCCCGGTCTGGGAGGATCCCATATGCCGCAGAGCGGCTGGGCCCGTGAGCCATGGCCGCTGGGCCTGCGCGTCCGGAGCCTGTGCTCCGCAACGGGAGAGGCCACAAGAGTGAGAGGCCCGCATACCGCAAAAAGAAAAAAAAAAAAAAAATCTAAGGGTTGTTTTTTTTTTGCAAATTAAAAAATGTTTGAGGTACTTTTAGCTTTATACAACATCAAATAAGTAGTTTGACTGAATTTTCACTTTTTATGAGCTGTTTTGACATTAAATAAAAATGGCCTCTGAGAATATAACCAAGGATATATCAATTACTAAAGCACAAGTTCAATAAAATAACATAATTAAGATATGGAGATAATATAGTTACTATGAAAATAAAAATGAAACAAAACCCAGTTTGAACCTATGAACAAAATAATCATCATTTCTATGTTTAAAATTCATTCCATTTAATAATCATGAAATGTTCATCTGATGCAATGTATTCACTTGTGACATGAAACTAAAATACAGGTCATTTTCTGTACAGTGTTTTTAATTGCTGTCTATTAGATAATCAACCTCAAGAAATGTAGGAGAAAAAACAACTAGCAATTGACAAGGTCAGGAACCTTATATTTTCCCAGTTAGAAACCCTATAAAGGCAAAGTTCCAATGAATGAGGTCACTCTTTAATTTGCACAAGAATAGTTACCTGGGAGAACAATTTTTACCAAGTTATAATAATAAAAAGAATTAGGAAAACTAACACTCATTAAAATAATCCAAATTAGGAGTTTCAAATAGCTTCACAGCTTTATAAAATAACTGCCAAAAATATTTTATTTTGTATAGTACAATTATAAAGTTTCTTAAAATGAAATATTGGTTAAAGTTACATTCAAATTTTAATTAGTAGACTCACCTGGAGGTTTAATAACTTAGTTTATATAATCCAAAGATTTATATAAATAAAAAAGTTTAC
Source organism: Mesoplodon bidens (assembly GCF_964165515.1). Lineage (NCBI taxonomy): Eukaryota > Metazoa > Chordata > Mammalia > Artiodactyla > Ziphiidae > Mesoplodon > Mesoplodon bidens. Next base: position 108,433,473 of record NC_138161.1, on the reverse strand, counting down.
CAGAACAGAAATAAATACAAATAGAAAAGCTGTATTACAGTAAAGCAGTTTAAATTAAGGGAAATATTACCAAACAATTAGGGGGATTTTTATTTTGTTTGATTCTTAGTTTTAATACATTAAGTTATATCAACGTAATGAAACTGGTTGACTTACTATATAAATCAAAGGATGAAACTAGTTGATATTTCTTCATGAAAAGTAAGAGAACATCAAAGTGGCAAGTAACATAACTGAAATTTCAACATTTGTTTCCAAATAGTACAAAATATATTTATAAAAACCTGCAGTTATCTTTTAACATGTATTTTTTTAAATAAACACTTTTATGGTCATTGATAAATCTATCAAAGAAATGCAATGCCAACTCACTACCCTCATCATTCCCATAATTTTTTATGTCCTTTTTTTTCATTTTTTGTATCACTGCCTTTCATCAAGCAGAAAGAAAAGTAATCCAACTCATTTTTATTCATTTAGTCATTTATCATAATCACTTCTTCTACTCATCCAAGTGTTTAGATTTCTCAAAACAGTTCCCTTTTAAAGAAGGCTTCCCATGTTGGCTTACTCATTAGTGTACCTGTGCTTTAATTAACATAATACCCAGTAGTATAAGTTATAAAATGCCAAAGCAGTGAGAAAATATTCCACATTTCTTAACTGTGCTGGTCTATCAGGCACAGGATTCTTGTTTATTCATAGCTTAAACACCCCTTCCTAATGCCTTGTTTATATGTACATACAAATTGTATGGTAAATATCTAATATCTATTACAAGAAAAACACCCTCTCTTTCTAGTGACACCTCACTTTCCTTCCAAGTCTGTTACTGAAGCACTTTTATGTGAAGGTAGTTGAAATTAACTGTTACCTCCTGAAAAAAGTAGGAAGAAAACAAGAATTAGGCACAGAAAAAGCTATATACACTATACTAAAAAAGGTTACCTTTATCCAACTTTAGGCATCAAATCTCACCCTAAGCACAGCTAGATTAGCTTTTAAAGCTAAGGCTTGTGGAATAAGGAAGGGTAAAATGTGTGTGCCTCCTGTGCAAGATGAGGCATTTGTTCATGCCTCCTTACATGAACAGAACACTTTTACTCAATAAATATTTTCCCAAGTTCAGATATTCTTCTCAAGAAACAGCACATAATTGTTTTTTAAATGATATATATTACATTAAATATGTACTAATTGTGGTCTTTAACAAGTTATTGTAAACAACCACAGATGAATACTCTCTAAACATCTCCTGGTTACTGTCAATTTGACACTGCAGTTCTCATAGTCCCATATTTCATGTACAGTGTTCTCAGGTTTTTAAAAAATTATAATGCAGACCAAGAAAATCAGTGATAACTCCAGAAACCAAAATATCAACTGAAAATGCTGCAAATACCTCTGAAGTTGATAAACTTGTTAGAAAATATTTTTTAAAATCTTGAAATTATGACTCATTCTTATGTGAATACATTTAAAATGCTATATTTTGGGGAATTCCCTGGCAGCCCAGTGGTTGGCACTTGGTGCTCTCACTGCTGGGGCCCTGGGTTCGATCCTTGGTTGGGGAACTAAGATCCCGCAACCCAGGAGGCATGGCCAAAAAATAAAATAAAATAAAATAAAATATTGGGTTGGCCAAAACGTTTGTTTGGGTTTTTCTGTAAGATATGGAAAAGCCCGAACGAACTTTTTGGCCAACCCAATACTGTATTTTTAACAGTATTCTAAAGGGCCCATACCTTGTTTGTTTTTATACCTAGCACACAGAATAAGGCCTGACACTTTAGATGTGTTATGGCCAGCACCTAGGATAGGGCTTGGCCCATGTCTGTTGCTTGAATGAATTAAATGATAACCTACTTTTACCTAAAAATGCACATAGTTTACAGCATAAAATCCAAATTGGGTTTCCTAAAAATTGCCTATTCTGTAAATAAGCTACACATCAACCCTACAGTCCATTTTCCCACTTATCACAATCCCCAGAACAGGTTCAACAGGAATTAAGAAAAGGGGAGGAAATTAATCAAATAATGTTAATATGCTAACTCATGGAATAATTCTAAGTGTTAGATGATAATAATCATCATTGTTATTATCATGATATTAATATTCATTTAGTTTTATCATGTGCCAAGATCTTGTGCTAAAGGGCTTTACAAAATGCTCACAATAACCCTTATCAGGTAGGGTTCCCCCATTACTGAAGAGGAAACCAGAAACTCAGAGAAGCTAAGGAACTTATCCAAGGTCACACAGCTCAGAAAACAGGAAGGACAGAGTCTGAATACAGGCAGTGTGACTCCAAAGTCTACACATGATACCTGTTAGCTCTACAGTCTCACTATTTTCAAAGTGCCTTTGACCCTTCACGTTCAATTTACATTTAAATGAGGAAAATGGTAAAACTACAATATTTCGGAGGGCAAATGTAAATTACTCATTAGAGAAGGAGTTGACGAAGTACAGTGGGCTACCTGAGTAGTCCTAGAGACCACAGGGCTTGCAAACTTAAAATATTTACCATCTGGCCTCTAGGGAAAAGCTTGCCAACCCCTGTTTTATTAGTTTTAAAAGTAACTTGGGTCCAGAAAAGAACTTCGTGAAAGTGAAGACTTCTTTCCCCTTCCATTTAAAAAATATTCCTAGGCACTAAACTACTTTTCAAAGTTTGAATAATTCTGCTATTTCATTAGCTAAAAAGATCTATTTTCCTATTTTCCTCCCTCCCAGTAATATATAATTCAGCTCAAGATATTTACAGCCAACTAAAATATGTTTATTATTGGATATCAGAAAGAAGTATGTCTTTCTACTTGAATTATTTAATTTGCTCCAATTGAGAAATATCGTATCCTATTTTACTATTTGGACAATTTCTACAAATAATAATTTTAAGAGATGAACAAATCAGTCTATTACCAATAGTTTTTATCAATAATACAATTTCTACCAAATCCCCTTTGTTCTAAATTATTACCTAAAAATAGTGTTATGTATACAGTATATATTTAATGTTTTTTAAATGACATAAAAATGCAATATGCTTATTATTAAGGAATAAAACAAATATCTAACCAAGTATAGTTGCCAATTGTTAGCTGCTCAGGAAACCTGAGTTTCCTGAATCTGCGGCTACTTAATGGTGCTGGTTGTGAGAATTACATTTTGCCACAGTTTACATTATTTGTTGCATGAGGAATCCCAGAAATGTAAGTCCTACTTAAGCAACACTGCTTTGTTACAACTCAGAATTCCGAGTATAAGTGCTACCTTCACATTCTTGCTCTCCTCAATAGTTGTCAAATATTGAAGGCCAGGAGAAATTCAAAGGTAATCAGAGCAAAAAGACACATAAAATCTTTGGGCCCGCTCTTGTTAGCATTAATCAAATTTGCTTACTTTAAATCAGACTTTTACTGAGTTAAATCAACTGACGAATTGTGTTAAGAGTTCAGCATTATCCTAGGTGCTCCGAGAACAGAGATCTTGTGATAGAAATAGCCTATTAAACAGTAAGAATGAAAGCCAAAGTAAATAGTGTTTCATCTGTGAAATGTTTTAAATTGTTAAGAGAATAATTATTGGGACTAAAATGATTATGGAAGGCTTCACAAAGGTGACAACTGAACTGGGCTTTCAGGATGAGTGGAAATTAGGCAGAGAATAGGGAAGAGAGATATTTCAGAGGGTAGGTATAAAATAAGTAAAGCCACACAAATAAGAATTACAGTAACGTGGAAAGGAAGATAATTACTTTTTAATGATTATTTTAAAAAGAGTAACAATACTTTTTACGATTTGGACTTCAAATATTTTCTATAAATTATAAATGGGCTTGTAACCTTCAGAATGACCATATTCCTTACTTCTATGAGATGTTTATGAGCCATCAGAAACATGATAGAACAAAAGCACAGATGATATCTCATTTAGCAAATTAATTTTCACTAGAACACAACAATGTTACTGAATCTAAAAAAAGGAGATACACTAAGTGGTCCTGTCACCTATATATATTATGACTGATATACAGAAATCTACTGACTTACAAACCAGGTGAGTCCATTGATTCACTAAAAAAGCCTTGCCACTCCAATTCCGAATTTGTCTTCAGGTAGTTCTAAAGGTCTCCAGGTCTCAAGAATATTATTCAGGTCACACTAAGGGCTCTTTCTAATATTTTTCTATAGTGAACACAAGTTTAAAAATTTTTGATTAACTAAAAGCATTTATTAAAATGTGGTTTCAGTATTTTTCCATTTTTTATTTATCAAAAATATGTAGAAGAACTTTTGATAAACATAACTACTGTCCACAAACTGAACGGATATAAATCCAGGCAAAATCAAAGAAACTTGAGGTTTAGTTAGCCTGTGTAGCATTATGTGGGAATACATGCTTTTTGACTTTTTCAAGACCTCAATCACAACTTTCCAGAACACCTAGAAGTCTAGTGACCCCAGACTGGGAACCACAGGTAATCTGTCTATTGTGTGGTTCATTCTGCCTCACTCAAGTCAATCTGGCATCTGTGTTCCTGCAACTCCCTGTCACTTTCACTTCAGTTGGCTTAGAAAGGTTCCTAATTGTCCCTCTACTTGCCAGCACTTTTCCAGATGTGTTCTCTTATTAGAAAGAACAAGTTTTTCTTTTTACTTCTAGTCGAAATGTTTTTATTACTACATTAAAAAAATCTGATTCACATTTACTTTTACATTTCTAATAGAAGTCTAGCCAGAAACTTTGGTATAAACCCAACAATCATTAAGCTAAGGCATGAACACCATATTAAACCTTGGGGCTCTCAGACACCAGAACGAACCAATCTAAAAGGTATCACCTGAACTCTGGGTGCCATCCTACCACCTCTGATTATTGCCCAAATTTTCAAATTTGATGCTTTAGAATAATTTCAAAAAGGCTTCTGCTAAGGTCTCCCTTTCCATGCTTACATTCAACCATCAATTTACAGACAAGTTTCTTACAATCAGTTTACCTGCATCTTGTCTGAGTAGTTATTTTCAAATATCACAGGTAACAGTCAAGCCTTGAAAACATAATGCTGCATATTAATAAAATTTAAAACCACGAGTTGAGGTTGAAAATACTTTTTCTGTAAACATTTATACTAGCATCTAATACTATCTGATTTAACCTATAATGAAAACGGCTTAATTTATAACAAATAGTTGGAAATAATTGGTGCGTTTTTAATGGGCAAGATAATCACCATAAATTATGGAAAAGTTAAAAAGAAAGAGTCTACAACAGCACTTATCTTCAAGCAAAGCAAATTATAAAATCAAGCAATAAATTTGCTCTCATGTTTACTGTGTAAAATAAAATCTGTAAATGTAAATTCCCAGAGATCAGTTCTCTTGTTTCTTCTGTACTGCAGAGCTCTTGATCATTTATCAGTTACTACTCATTTATCACCTTAGCAGGATTTTAAGGGAATTATCTGTCAGGCCCTAAACAGGATTCTCATTTACCAAAACAATCCTAGGCCATATCAGAAAAGAACAGAGATGCAAGCCTCCCCTAACTGATCTAGGCAACAAGAAATCCTGTCGCTCAAAAACCATACTACCATACTTGTAACAGGGGTTCCTTCTCCCCAGTTAGATTAGCTTTTCTCTGCACATTAAGTCTATCTGCATTAAGAGCCAAGGCCTTGGTTCAAAATAAGCTGTGCATCATAGGCTAATTTCTATTCAAATTTTTCTTCCCAGTAGCATGTATAGTCAAGGGTATCCCTTGGTTAAAATAATGCCAGTGGAAAAGGTATCAAAAATGATCAAGTTAAAAGGCAAACACACACATGTATACACACACATTTTGAAAAATGTTTTCTCCAAAAGATCAAGTTAAAAGACAAAAGAAAAAAAATCTTTTGAAATATAATTAAAACTTGGAATATCATGTAAAAAGCTCAAAGTTGAAGGACAGGAAACAAGATGTAAATCTACACATAGGAATTACTTTCTTCCTGCTTCCCCAAAAACTATAAAATTATTTACCTCAATGATTTAAAACCAAAATAACCTTCATCATTTAATTTTTAAATGTTCAAATTGAATTTTTAAATGTTCATGGAATATTTTTTCTAGATATTTATTTATCTAGGTTATTATTTAAAAAAAAAAAACTTCCAAGGAATCAGTTATCTTACCAATTTCAAAAGATGAAAAAAATGAAGAGTAAGACAATATCAGGTGAACATATTAATATAAATACACAACAGTGCATGTTATTCTACATCAGCAATTCTCCTAAAAGTTTCATATGGGTTTTAATGCATGAATTGAAATTAACATATCCTAAATAACCCCCTACATAATTTTGTTGACTATCAATGTAACAGAAGTCTGTTTATCCCTTAGTAACAAACTCACCGTTCCCTTAATATTTCCCCTAACTGTATATCATGAAACATTAGTCCCTAGAAGGTATTTCATGGAAGAAGGGTTTTGTTGCTAAATAAATCTGGAAAACTCTGCACACTTTGACTTCTCTTAGAGATTCACAATGCACATGCATATAGTAAGGTCTGAGAAATCCTAGGGAAAAGAAAAGAAGCCTGTTTGTTTTATTTATACCAGCTTTCCCCCACACATACTTAACAACAAAGCCCTTTGTTGGGGACAACCCTGGAATCTAATATTTCACAGACATATTTGAGGGAAACTGGCTTCTCCAATTATATTCCAGAACTGTTGAATAATACCTTGCATTTTGTACCAAGAATAATAACAATACCTCCAATGGATGCTTTTATGTTTGCTTCTCGGATGTTACCATTTTCAGAGCTTCCAGGGTAGGTAAAAACTTTAAAAAATCTTTCAAGACTATCTATGTGAAGAATGCTCCTTTATACGTACCTTTCTATAAGGCTTGTCACTTTCAGACCCGGGATCTGTCGCTCTAAATGCCGTTTCTCCAGGTGAACCTTAAAGATAAATATGCAGTCCTTTAACTTCTCCAGTGAAATCAATAGCCTAAACTAAATTCCAAATTATGTTTAGTTGGTTGAAAGATAAAAGGATTTTTAGAGCAAAAATCACTTTTTGGAAAGCTATTCTTATTTTAAGGAACAGAGTGGTAACCTAAGAAAAAAAATTTCAAAACCATTATAGGACATGTTTAACTGATTTTTTAAAATATCACTGAAAATTACAATAAAAAATAAGGCAATCTTTGATAAGGATTATTTTACATGAGAGTACTTACAGTTCAGCCATACACTACTGCCATTACAGACCATATACAGTAAAAAAATTAAATTAAAAATGTCAACTGTGACAGGACAGATGAGACAAACTAAAATGACTTTTGTTTCAATTATCAGAAACAATTAGATCAGGTTCAAGAAAATATTTTGGTTAACCAAGCTTTCTTTTTAATAGCTTTAATCTTATAATATAGACACATATTTAGGAATTTTAGTTTTACCACAAAAAATTATTTTATTATTTCCACCTAAAGGATAATGAATTTGCCCAATATAGTTCTGACATTTTAAAATTCAGCATAAGCAATATTATAAATTTGGTCTGCAATTTTATTTGCAGCTAGTTTATTAGATGCATTTAAAAGGCATGTTAAGATCAGCAAAAATATCTGTTTACACACCTAACAAGAGAAGTAGGTCAGAAGCTTCTATGACTTCACTAACCAATTTGTGACCTGTGAAAAATCAGCAAAGGGGGAAATAGAAATGTAAAATTTAACAATGAGCAAACAAAGATGTCTGAGACCTCAGATTTATACCACGATAGGGCAGAATTGGGCAAATACACCAGGACTAACCTTAGTAAATTCTACTCATTATGGTCCGTTATAATTAAATTTGTTTTAAAATCACCAAATCGGCTCTAACCAATTATGAACAGCAAACACATAGGAAGTATCATCTACTTGTCAAGAACAAGTGGTTTATTTTTCCCTCACTGACTAAAGCCAAGCATGTTTAAGTTCCTGCAAATTTTCATTTTCTTGGGCCAAACAAAAATTAAAACCACGGGGACTTCCCTGGTGGTCCAGTGGTTAAGACTCTGTGCTTCCACTGCAGGGGCCACAGGTTTGAAGCCTGGTCAGGGAACTAAGATCCCGTGTGCCGCATGGCATGGCCAAAAAATAAAAATAAATTAAAAAAATAGTGAAACCACAGAGCAAAAAAACTTCATGTTTATCCTTTTATCAAAAACCTGGCTTTTATTTGTACTAAATATTTTCATTTAAAAGATGGAAATAGGGACTTCCCTGGTGGTGCAGTGGCTGAGAATCCGCCTACCAATGCAGGGGACACAGGTTCGAGCCCTGATCCGGGAAGATCTCACATGCCGTGGAGCAACTAAGCCCGTGAGCCACAACTACTGAGCCCACGTGCCAAAACTACTGAAGCCCGCGTGCCTAGAGCCCGTGCTCCGCAACAAAAGAAGCCACCGTAATGAAAAGCCCGCCTGCCGCAAGGAAGAGTAGCCCCCGCTCGCCACAACCAGAGAAAGCCCGCGCATAGCAATGAAGACCCAATGCAGCCAAAAATAAATAAACAAAATAAATAAATTTATTTAAAAAATGTTAATTTAAAATTATAAATAAATAAAGATGGAAATAAACAAATGAATACATTTTAAGTATTTTTCCTCTGTGTTTCCAAACATTTTAAGCAAGATCAAACACACGTCTTTCTTTACCTGTGGTGAAAAAGTCCTTCAATAAGCTGAGGCTTTCAACAATCTTGTCAAAGTCGGGTGCCAATTTTGCAAGGTCCTCTGAATCAGGAAGGGCTTTTCTAATTTTCTCTGGAGAAGAGAAAAGAAATAGTCTCAAAATAAGAATTTGACTATTGAAACATTCATACAATTTAAATAATCATTATAAACTTAAACATTTTTTCCATTTTTCTCCCTATTCCAACTATAACTGCTACGTATATCTGAAACAATGTGTTATTCTGATGATCTTCTACAAGCCATGAAAATTTTTTAAAGACTCACCAAACATACGGTTTAGAGGGTTATCTTTGATTTATAAGTTAAATGCCTTGAGACAGAAACACTGTATAAATGTTAACACTGGATTGGAAACAGAAGTATTTTTTGGGAGGAAGTCACAACAGAAAGGCAATGAATCAAAGAAAAAAGAAAAAATATCTTTTGTAGCACCTGACCTGAATTCCAAAAAAAGTGATGAAATCCCAGTTCAAGTTTACGAACAGAACTCCATTACTTTTCTCTCTCCTTTTGTATTCCCTAGGAAGACTAACACTTGTTACCACTTCAGAAAAACTGTCTCTGAACCCAAGACAAGCCATTACTTTATTATTGCTAGCTTTATTTATAAAGTGATCAAGTATTTATTTTTGTTTACAAATACTCAACAATTTTGTCAAAGTTTGGTACAACTTTACAGTGTCTTCTGAATTAGGAAGGGCTTTTCTAATTTTCTCTGGAGAAGATAAAACACAAAGTTTCTCAAAATAAGAATATGTATTAGGTCTTATTCGATAAAAGCATTAACTTGTTTAATTTTCATGTCAATGCTACAAAACAGTTCTCATCAACCACATTTTACAGACGAGGAATGGGGCACAGAGGTTAAGTAACAGGACCTGCACATACAGCAAAGTGGGGGAGTCAGGTTTAAGCCTAGACAGTCTAGCTTCAGAACCCAGGCTTGCAGTCACTACAGCGCGGGACTAGTCAATGCATACCGTTAAAAGCTCTTCTCATAAACGTTAGAAAAATAATTTGAAGGAGTGCTTTTCCTGTAAATATCTTTGTCAATGCAACAGTTTTATCTTTAAGACAGTGCTGTGAATAGTGCATGCAGAGATTAAATCCACCCCCATATACACCTAAGCTAAAGTCTAAAAAATGTCTACACAAAGTCTTAAAAAAGAGACCTGAGGAAAATAATTTCATCAGAAAAAATCTTTTTCTAAAGATCACCATGAGTTACTGGCAATCATAACTATCAAATATACTTTTTTTCTCATCTATTTATTATTTGAAAAAGGGAACAATGAAAGACTAACAGAGAAATTACTCTGGACACTAGCAGGCTCTTAAGGAACCTGGTTACAAAAAGTAGAGGTAACCAAGGTACTCAATCAAAGGGAGCTAGTTAGGTGAAGCACAGTGCATCTGTTCTGGGTAACATCAGACAACATTGAAAATGATATTCAAGAAGGCTGCTCGGCAGAGTAGAAAATGCTGACAAATGTGTTAGGTAGCAAAAGATAAGATAGCAAAGTGTATGTTCACTATGACTATATAATTCTTAAAAAGGAAAGTAAAATATTAACCACATACACAAAATAGGTACAATTAAAAGAAACTGATCCCTAAGGATAGTGGCAGCTATGTTAAACTGATGAACTAGTGGATAATTTTTTTCTTACCAATTTTTTTTCTGCTATTCTATTACTTTTATCATTAAAATAAAACTGCTACAACAGGCCATCATCAAAAAATCTACAAACATGGTGGTGTGATGAATTGGGAGATTGGGTTGACATATATAAACTAATGCGTATAAAATGGATAACTAATAAGAACCTGCTGTATAAAAAAAAATCTACAAACAGTAAATGCTGGAGAGGGTGTGGAGAAAAGGGAACCCTCTTGCACTGTTGGTGGGAATGTAAATTGATACAGCCACTATGGAGAACAGTATGGAGGGTCCTTAAAAAACTAAAAATAGAATTATCATATGACCCAGCAATCCCACTACTGGGCATATACCCAGAGAAAACCATAATTCAAAAGACACATGCACCCCAATGTTCATTGCAGCTCTATTTACAATAGCCAGGTCATGGAAACAACCTAAGTGTCCATCGACAGATGAATGGATAAAGAAGATGTGGCACATATATACAATGGAATATTACTCAGCCATAAAAAGGAACGAAACTAGTTATTTGTAGTGAGGTGAATGGACCTAGAGTCTGTCATACACAGAGAAGGAAGTCAGAAAGAGAAAAACAAATACCATATGCTAACACATACAGAAAGGAATCTAAAAAAAAAAAAAAGGTTCTAACGAACCTAGGGGCAGGACAGGAATAAAGACGGAGACGTAGAGAATGGACTTGAGGACACGGGGAGGGGGGAGGGTAAGCTGGGACGAAGTGAGAGAGTAGTACTGACATATATACACTACCAAGTGTAAGACAGCTAGTGGGAAGCAGCCGCCTAGCACAGGGAGATCAGCTCGGTGCTTTGTGACCATCTAGAGGGGTGGGATAGGGAGGGTGGGAGGGAGACACAAGAGGGAGGAGACATGGGGATATGTGTATATGTATAGTGGGTTCACTTTGTTATACAGCAGAAACTAACACACCATTGTAAAGCAATTATAGTCCAATAAAGATGTCAAAAACAAAAAAACCGCTACAACCTTAAACTTAGAGTTAAGGAGCTATCTCAATACAACTATTTCTCTTTCCTAAAGATACAACCAAGTAAAGTATTTTAATGTTGACACAAACCGAAATCGATATACTCATCAATCTCCCATACAATGTCAGGCACAATCCATTTATAGTCACTAAGGTCAGGTATCATGTCTTTCCACTGATCAAAAGTCTGAAAGATAAGAAAGTATGCCGATCAAATGATCTGAATGCCATATAAAATATAAAAAAAACTATTTAAATTTATTTTGTTAAAACATGCTAAGCTACTAAGAGCAATGTATTATGTTCAAAATTTTTAGAAACAAAGTGGCCTCTGCTCTTCTAAAAATAAATTAGCAGACAAGCATATAAAACATGTAAATGTTCCTTTACTAAATACAGAAAATGGAAAAATTCAAAATGTACTCCTATTTCAAATGGGTTTCATGATTTGGCTTTAAACAACACTGAGGAATACAAGGAAGACAGACCAGGGATCAGGATACCCCGCCTTTGGTCCCAGAGCTGCCACGAAGTAGTTGCATGAGCATGCCACTTACTTCCCTGCCTGTGCTACTAAATGGCAAAGCTGAAAATCAAACCTAAGTGTTCTTACTCCCAGACCAGTGCTCCTTCCATTAGGCCATTTTCATCTCTTATAATAACTAAGATTCAGAGAGCATTTTCCTATTAGCACCATTAAAACAATTTAGCACATAATAGAGACACACAATAAATGTTTAAACATCTAATTACATTCTACTGCACTAAAGAAAAACGACATATGCTAAGAAACCTTAAAACAATCATGCTGGAATAATTGAAAAAGCAGTAGGAAAGTTAACCTCACCTTTTTGGCTGTATAGCCACCCCCAACAGCAGATCCGAGTATCAGATACCGAAGTTTTAAGAGTCTTGCAGCTAGTCTCGCTGGCCAAAAATTTCTGTGGGGCTGGTAGCCATATTTAATTGGAGAAAGTTTCAGTTTACGTAAAGGAAGGTTAGTTAAAGAGGAGAACTGCTGAAATGAGGTCCTGAAGTGGGGTCTTTGAAGCTTTAAGATAGGATGATGAGAATGATAAATACTTCGTGAAACCAGATGCAGTTTTTGTAGTGGTAAGCTTCCTTTTGTTCCAGAGCTGTGTTTCACTAAGGACTGGCAGACCTCACTGAAAGAAAAATAGGTGTGGAAGAAAGATCAGATGGGGAAACAATGCAAAGGAAATGATATAAAAGAGCAATATGCAAAAGGGAAAACACACAGGCACACATGACCAATCACACTGTGTCTTACGAGAGTCCACAGTTACTAACCATTTACTGTGGGCCAGGCACTGCTGCAGCAGGAGCTAACTCATTTGATCCTGCTGATAATCCTATGATAAAAGTACTAGTATCACCCCCATTTTACCAACGAGGAAAAGGCGGACAGACATAAGTAAGTTGCTGAAGTCCCCACTGACATAAGGAGTAAAGGAAGGATTCAAACCTAGACAGTGGGACTCCAGAGCCTGTCCCCTAATTTACTATATATGGGCTATGATCCTGGTCCAAGAAATCAAAACTGAAAACAAAAAAGGTAGAGACTTATTTTATTAACTACTGACAGCTATTTGCTCTCAGTAAAGTTGAAAACATAATATCTTTGTATAGTGACATATCCGAACTAAACTCATCATGGTAATCATTTTGAAATGGTATTGAAATACCAAATCACCATGTTGTGTAATAGGAACTAACACAGTGTTGTAGGTCAATTATACTTCAAAGACAACCAAACAAACACACATAGAAAAGAGATCAGATTTGTGGTTACCAGAGGAAGAGGGTGGCAGAAGGGGGAATTGAATGAAGGCAGTCAAAAGGTACAAATTTAGAGTTCTAAGCTAAATAAATACTAAGAGTGTAATGTACAACATGATAAATATGATGAACAGGCTGTATGTTATATATGAAAGTTAAGACAGTAAATCCTGAGAATTCTCATCACAAAAAATTTTTTTTTCTATTTCTTTAATTTTGTATCTATATGAGACGACGGCTGTTCACTAAACTTGCTGTGGTCATCATTTCATGATGTATATAAGTCAAATCACTATGCTGTACACCTTAAACCTATACAGTGCTGTATGTCAATTATACCTCAATAAAACTGGAAAAAAAGATGTGCTGTAATAGCAAAAAATGTTACCACTTAAATATCTAATATTAAGAACATAAATTTGTAAACTATGGTACATAAACAAAAGAGAATACTGAGAATACTGTGTATAGCCATTAAAGTGATAAATATGAAGACCATGTAGATATATGAAAAGATTTAATGTAATGTTAGGCTAAAATGGTGGTATGAAAATAAATGTGAATTATGGATGCACCTATACAAAAAAAGGCATGTAAACTTTTACTTTTAAGCACAAAAGTTCCAGTAGCTTATAACATCTATTCTTTGCCCTCTCATCTATGTTTCACAATCCTGAGATGGTCCAGGAATGGAAATTAAGGAAAAATTATTAACACCTCATGTACCTGGCTCCCCAGAAAAAGAAAGAAAGAAGGGGGGAAACACCCCAAAGAGAAAAGAATCTAAATGCACATGTTACTATCTGAGAGCTCTTCCCTCCTGTCCTTCCTGGCAGAGAATGAAAGTCTCCTACGAACAAACATACGCCTGATTATCTTATTCAACACACAGTCATAGTGCTTACTATGGGCCAGATCCTATACTAAAGAATAAAATTTTAATTCATTTAATTACACGGGAGTAGAAATATCTTAAGGAAAAGGAATCAAGGAACACTGAAATAATGTTGTGAAGAAGGACAGTGAGGGGAAAGGGGTACCTAACTGCCAGGCATTATGTCAGATGTTTACACAAATGCTACTGTTAACTCTCAGAAAAACCCAGTAAGGTTAAGTATCCTTATTTTACCAACCTGCTTTTTTTAAACTGTGTCTTGCCTAAGGTAGAATGACTAGTGAATGGTGGAAAAGGAATTTGAATCCATACTTCTATATTAGGCCAAACTAAAAATCAAATGTGATGCAAAACAAGGCTCCCCGACTCCAACCCCAGAAATCATCTATTCACACTCATCCATCATCTCCTTTTAATCTATGTTCTGTTTCCTAGCATGTTATTATTTTTTCAACAATTTTATGCAAATATTTATTGCACCTAAATAAATGTTGGGCATTGGTCTTCTGACATGTCTATGAACACATATTTAGATATATATGTCAAAGAATGTTTATTTATTAAAGATTAAGAATTTAAATGTACTCCTTCATAACATGCATAGGAACTACATCAAGAGACAAACTCCAGGGCCTCCCTGGTGGCGCAGTGGTTGAGAGTCCACCTGCCGACGCAGGGGACACGGGTTCGTGCCCCAGTCCGGGAGGATCCCACATGCGGCGGAGCAGCTGGGCCCGTGAGCCATGGCCGCTGAGCCTGCGCGTCCGGAGCCTGTGCTCCACAGCGGGAGAGGCCACAACAGTGAGAGGCCCGCGTACCGAAATAAATAAATAAAATAAAATAAAAAGAGACAAACTCCAGAACTTGGGGCATCTGACCTTCCGCATGTCTACTTCTGCAGGCAGCTAAACTGTGCTATCAACATAAGACATATTAAGCCATGACTACAGAGTCAATAGTAACTTTAGAAACAATTTAGCCAACAGCATCCAATTGAATAAACAATTATCAGTTGATAATTAGTCGGTTGGAAACTCAATTCTTAAAGTTTTTCCTACATATCTTAATTGCTCCAACAAAGTACGCTATTTTCTGCAAAGTCTTTTCTTATTTAAAGAAAATTAAATATATTGCCCCAGTAAATACTGAGGAGTAGAAATAAAAAGGTTGTAAATAACTTAGTTCAGTACCAAGCGCTGTGGATTTACTCAGAAAGTAAAATTCCATGACATTAGAAGTAACTTATTCAATTATTCTAATTGACTGAAACTTCAACTATTGTATGCCATTCAGTTCTAAATTTAGAATCAAATTAACCTTCATAAAACAAATGGATCCCCTCACTTATAAACACTATAAATTACACCACTTAAAAACATTCCGAAAAAAATTCAAAACAGGTGTTTAGAGACTGAGTTAATTCAGGAAAACCAAGTTTTTCCAACCTTGCTTGATGTATGTTATTTCTCATCAAATGCCTGCAACAATGAGTTAAACCTGAAGATGTCTGTGGATACTAGAACACAGCTACGTGTAAAGATTAAAGTCAAATTTAATTTCATTAAAATGCACACAGTAACCCATAGAAATGTAAATACTTCTATGATTTTCGGTTTAGAATAACACAGACCAGGGCAACAATAACACAGTGATTAGAAAGGTGGTGCTACATTAACCACCTCACATCCAAAAAGCAAGTCTCCCTTCCTAAACACTGAAAAAAGCTGCTATTAAGAGAATATCTCTAATCACCATCTCTGACACTACATGTATGAGTCACCGCTCCAGATCTGACTCCAAATCATGTTCACTCAGCGTACTAAGGAAAGAGGCAGAGTCCCCTTCACCCCGAGAGCAGAGCTCAGGTACCTGCAAAAGCAATGTAAGCTGGCGTGGAGGCAGAAGCAAAAGACAGTGAGAATTAAGAGACGCGGCAAGGGTGACACATGGTTAGAGTCATAGAGCCCAGACAGACACAAGAAGCCACCAGAGACAGAGAAAACAGCGAGGATAGAAGGGTGAAAGGGGCAGGCACAAAAGGACAATAGAAAAGGCCAAGACTGAAAAGCGCCCAGAATCTTCCGAGGGGCATAGGAACACGGACAGGGGCCAGTACGGGGGCCAGCACCTAGGTAAACCTAGTCAGGGCTCCTGTCACTCCGGGTCCACAAAAATATCCCGGAATCCTCCAACTGCTCTCTGCTGGCCTGAGAGTTACCTGCACATTCTGGATGTCGTGATGGGACAACCTCGTTTTCTGGAGGCCCCGGAAATAACGGGGCCAGGTCGGAGCCCGCACTTACCAGGCCACGGCAGCCCGGCGTAGTCGCCACATCCCGCCGGCGAGGAGGTCACACAGGCGCCGAGGCGGCCGGGGGGAGCCTCGGTGTCAGCCCCAGTCCGGCTCCTACTCCAGGAATGACCCAAGAAGAGGCCTTCGGCAACAAGGGCACAGACCAGCCACTGCGGACCTCCCAATGGCGAACGGACTTCCGTGAGAGCCTGCTCGGCACCCGTACTCGGTCCGTCGGGCAAACCTCCACCCCACCCCTCTTCCTAGGAGGGCAGCACAAACGGTCCGGGGGAGGACTCACGCATGCGGTCAAAGCCTCTGTAGGAACCACAGTATTTTCCCCTCCCCTCCCCTCTCCCCACCCCGCCCCGACCCGCCCCGACCCGCCCCTCCCTTTTTGTTTCCAGAGTGGAATGGTGAATTCTTGACTCTCTGGTTAAAGACTTGGGGAGGGGAGGGGTCTAGGTGTGGGGCAAGGGCTGAAGGACGAGAAATACGGAGTGATAAATTCTTACTGGGTGGCTACCATTTAGAAAATTTGGTATTGCAGGAGCATAGAGGAGCCTAGGAAATACAAAATGAATACAGTACAGGGATAGAGTAATAGAATAATGAAAACCCACGGCTGCCCCTTTGCCCTGCTCCTTTGTTTGGCCTCTTTGTTTACGAAGTACTTTCATATTCTTAGAGCAATCTCCGGAGGCTGGAGAAGTACTGGACAAGTTAAATGCTTTAGAATCTCTGAAGGTCAGACCTAAGAGGGGTCATGAATTAGGAGACCTGAGGGCTTGGGACAAGCTTGTGCAGTTTATAAGGGCGTCAAAAATGATTTTGTTCATTTACTCCTTAACCGGCTTTCATCTGGCTTTTAATCGCACTAATTTGTTGAAATTGCTGTTGTCAAAGCCTCCAGCAATTCCATATTGCCAGTGGTCACTGGACTGCTCCGCGTTCAGCTCAGAATATTGGATCTCAGCACACTCCTTAATCGGCTTCCCTCTCCTGGCTTTCAGGACATCACATTCACATTTTCGCAAGGACCTGCTACTCCCCAGTCTCCTTTGCCATTTCCTCCTCCCAGCCTCTAAACGTAGGATCTCTTGAGATTCTGGACCCCTTCTCTTCTCTGTCTTCATTATCTCTCTAAGTAGTCTAAGTCAGTTCTATGACTTTAAATACCCTTCTCCCATTCCAACTCTTATCATTTTATGTTTTATGTGGAAACGGGCCCATACAAGGGATGTGGCCTGTGGAAGGTAGTGAAGTCAATTAGTGGCCCAATATCAGAGGGCTGGGTATGCCCCCTTCATTTTAAGAACTCCACCCCCCGGCACATGCTACACACAAAATTCCTTTCCCGTAATCATCAGACTCATAAGTCAGTGTGCATCCATTCACAGTAACACCAAATATAGACCCAACCTATGGTAGTAAACTTCCCAAATGAAGGGCTCTGGGATTTTCTTTATTATATTTAGTGTGGTGACTGTTTTAATGGCAAGTACAAATGGGAACTTGCTATATTGATCTGTACAAAATGTGGGTTTTCCCAGGATTGTAGATTTATGCAAAAATTCCTTTGTTACTGTTAATTCCAGTTGTTTTATGGGAAAAAAAAAAGTGGAAACCAAATAATGGCAACTCCTTTCATATATGGGTTATCTTTACATCTTACAAAGTCCTTGTTTTGTGATTCTACTTCTAGGCATTTAGCATACTGAATCTGTTCTCCGAAAAACTGGGTTCTCCTCTTGGTGGGTGTCAAGCCAAAAGACACAACTAAGCCAAAGTTCAGGAGAAGGAAGTATTTATTCCTTGTAGCAAGTGAGGAGAAAACTGGGAATCTCCCAAAGCAGTAATTCCTCCAACAGCGAAATTTGGGAAGTTGTAAGCTGAGGGAACGTCCATGTTTATGAAGGGGTTGGGCAGTCAACAGAGTCCAAGCTTGAGTTGATTGGAGTCACACAGGTCAGAAAAGGTCAACATCATCATCCCTTAGGTGCCAGTTGATCTAGTGGTTGAGGCTTCAGACTAATTTTTACCAGTGAAACAGAACTGGGAGTCTTTACAACTGATACATTCTCTTTGCTATTGTTACTTCTCTTACCTGATAACAGTTGTTTGTTTCTGCATTCTTTTGTTCCCTTAAGATCGTTAATTACTGAGACCTGAGGGCAAGCATTGTGGCCAGGCTGAGATCACACAATGGCTTTGGCCCAAAATGCCTTCCCTAATGCCATGAAAGCCATACGTAGTTTTCTTTCTCCAGACCCTCTACCTCATCTGCTTACAAGTCATGCAAAGATGTATACATGCTGTTTCTTTCTGCATTGTATGAAAGAGCAAAAGATCGGAATCAACATCATTAACAGATAAACTGACTCAATAAAAAATTGAAGGGTTTACTTGATCAAAAATTATTCAAATCAAGCAGTACCGAGCTGTAACAGAGAAGAGCCAATTTTGACTCCATGCTGGATCTGTTTCTTTGACTTTCATCTTTACTTTTCATTGCTTTTGTTATTATAATCATATATAATGGCCTGCCTCAGGGAACCCTGCCCCTCTGCCTGAATGTTAAACTGAAGTGCCTTCCTTTGTTCAGCTCACAGGGAGACAATCTGACCCTGCCCACCTGTGAATGGCTGCAGGAAAGAAGAAATCAACATACCGCGCCTCAATGCAAGCCATGGGAGGAGATGTTTTGCAAGACTCATGGCCCTTTTTACTTTACTTCCTCGCCGCCTCTCCCTCCTTGATTCTATAAAAGAGACTGGCATCCAGACCCCGATAAGATGGTTTTGGGGGACCCTAGTCCGCCATCTTCTCAGCCTGCCAGCTTTCCGAATAAAGTCGTTATTCCTTGCCTCAACACCTCATCTCCCAATTTATTGGCCTGTCGTGTGGCGAGCAGAGTGAGATTGGATTCTGTAACAAAGCTAGAATTGGTTAGAAGTGATCCATCCATTGACACTTTTATGGAGAAGACACAGAAGTGAAGAAAGGAAATTATTTGGTTGGCTGTAGTTTAAGTGGTTACCTTATTTGGGAAAGCCTAGTTGGCTGTTTCTGATTGGTTGTTTTAGATTTTGATTTCTTAACGTTGAGGCTTAGGTTTTGTTTTGCTTAGTAGGCTGCTATAGGGGAACAAAATTTGCCACCACAAAATGTGTCTCTTTGGCATGAGGTTAATTTAAGTTGATTATTTTTAAGAAACAGAAGACTCAGGAAGTCTTTCTTTTTACCTCCCCCTTAGCTGCCTAAGGAATTTAGACAGAGGACCTGTTGTAGGAATAGAGCTATCACCAGCGATATCTGTAAAAGATACGGACTAAGTGCAGTGGGGGAAACTCTTAGTGATCAGAATCCACTCTCCATCCATTTGTCTCTGAATGGCCCAGCATTTATTTAGGAAATATTTAATTTTCAAATTCCATGTGAATTTCCTTTCTCCCCTTTGAAGTCCCAAGCCCCTATCCCCAACATCTACTTTTGTCTTTAGCTGAGGATGGTCCTGATATTTAAGGTAAGGCTTCAGTCATTTTGGCGATTCACAGTTTTTCCGGGTCTCTCCCATGTATACATGTTATTAAACTTTTGTTTGATTGTCTCCTATTTATCTGTCTCATGTCAACTTAATTATTAGACTATTGCTGAGCACAAGTTCACATGCCCAACACACAGTGATGCCAAACAAACCTAGAAGTTTGGAGTAGAGAAAGGTTTCTTGAAAGGGCCACGAAAGGAGAATGGGCAGCTTGTGCTCAGAAAACCCAAACTCCCAGATGGTTTGGGGGGAAGAAGTTTTATAAACAAGATTCAGGATGAAGGCTGCAGGATATATGACTTTTTTCTGATTGGTTGGTGGTGAGGTAACAGGACCCTGTTCCATGAATCTTGTACTCAGCCTGTAGTTACCGTTCTCCACCTGAGTGGGGGCCTTAGTTTCTACAGAAGAACTCAAAGTTATGTATATCCCTTGAGGAGGAACCAGGACCTTGCTTTATGGCTGCACTCTTGTCTCTTGATTGCTCCTTCTTTGTTTCTGCATTCCCTTCCTTCCCTAATTAGAAACTGTTTGAATCTGCCCTTTGGAACTGAGGGAAGTTCTAGGAGGCTGAAGCTTTTTTCCTACAAACAAGAAATGGGGGATATAGAAAGGCTTTTGTACCAGGAGGGCCCCACAGCGTCCTGCTCCATTTCAAGGCCAGACAGAAGAACCTAGAAGGGTAGAGGAAAATTTCTTCCTCCTCGACACTGCCAAGACATTAGAACTATCTTGTCTAATGACCTTTTTGTTTAATTAATTTAATAAGAAAAATAGCCAGAAATAGAAATAGTTAAATAAATTATATTCATACTAGCCATGAAAGTCTATGCGTTAGATCTCTTTGTCCTGATAAGGAACAATTTCCAATATATAGTATCACATGAGAATAAAGGGGCAGAATATTGTGTAATCAAAATGCCACCATTGGTCCAAATTCATCCCCCTGACCTGTTTTGTTTGGCTTGTGTTAGCCTATTTGATGTTTTAAAAATAATATTGAACTTGTTGCTGTTAAAGAGAAAAACCACAGGCCCCAAACAGTGTCACTTATGCTAAAGCCCATGATACCAAACCTAGATTTAACACCTAACCCAATGAGGCCCTCCTGGGTACAAAAGCCTCTCTGTGCCCCTGTTTCTTGTTTATAGAAAAAGGCTTTAGTCTCCCGGCCTTCTTTGAGTTCCACTTTGCAGACTCAAGCAATTACTAATTAGGGAAGTGAGGGAATACAAAAACAAAGGAAAAGCAAATAGTTCAGTGATAAAACAGAGTCATATTTCATCCTCAAGTGATACACATAACCATCTGATGCATATCTTTGAGTTGTTCTGCAGAAACTAAGACCCTCACCCAGGTGCAGAATGGTGACTATATGCTGACCACAAGCAGTGAACCCCAGAATGGTTGCAACCAGAAGGTTGATGAGTAAGTTTCCCGAAACTTCATCCTGTTACCTCACCACCAATCAGACTAAAGTTCACGAGCTGCAACCCTCAACCCAGATGTTGCTTTTAAAAACCTTCCTGGAAGCCATCAGGGAGATTGGGTCTTTTAAGCATGAGCTGCCTGTTCTCCTTGCTTGGCACCCTGCAAATAAATGCTATACTTTCCTTCACCGCAACCTGGTGTCAGTAGATTGGCTTTGTTGCACTGCGGGCAAGTGGACCCAAATTTTGTTTGGTAACAATAACAACCTGGACTTGTGATTGGATCTGAAGTGAGGGGGTAGGGAACCAGTCTTGTGGAGCTGAGCCCCTAACCTGTAGGATCTGATGCTATCTCCAAGTAGATAGTGTCACAATTGAATTAAATTATAGAACACCCAGCTGGTGTCTGGAGAATCTGAAAATTGCTTGATGTGAGGGAACCATTCCAATCCCCACCACCCTCACTGACTTTTGGTGACTAGAAGTGTCAGAAATAAAGCAGAGGATTCAGAGAGTATCAGGAGTAGACACAGGAGGACTCTTTTTTCCTTTACAGGAAGGGTCTGGGGAAGGACTTGAGGATGGTGAGTCGTGAGTGGAAAGGAGGCTTACTTTCACTGTAAATCCTTTTATACTCTGAATTTGTTAACATGTGTATTATTTACTTAAGGAAATAGATGTTAAAAATGTTTTTCTGGTCCAGAAGTCATGAAATAATTTTACTATTTTAAACTCTCAGGTTCAGATGGAAATTGAGCAGTGCACCAGTTAAAATTCCCAAATCATTTATTAATATATTTACCTGCAAAAAGACATTTTTTCAGAGAATCAGGGATCTTCAGAAAGGGAGATGTTAATGGAAGCTGAAATATTTGTATTTGTTTTCTTAAGTTTTGTATTAAAATTTTTACAATAGAAGGTTTTGCCAAGTTCTTCCTGGGAGACGCCCAAGTTCCCGTGACACTGCAGTCTTTCTCTGTGGTTTCCTGGAGCGGGGAAACTAGCTAAGTCACACATAACTGCACCATGAGGCTTATCAAACTCTTCCCACCCTTCAGAAAAGCATGTCATAATCCTCATCAACAAACATTATAAATGATTTCCTAAAAATCCTCATTTGGATTTTATATATATATGTATACATATATATATGTGTATATATATACATATATACACACACACATGTATACATGGATATATTTTTTAAAAAGAGAAAAACCCAGCCCTGCTCTCAAGTAACCATTGTCTGGCTAGGGAGACACATACCTAAAAAGGTAAACAATGTTTACAAAGGTAAACAATGATTGAGTACATACTGAGGACCTAGTAAGGGGTGGAAGTTCTGCTACAGGGCAGAACTATAGCTTAATCAAGTGGGCTTAAGGAAGATAATTCTGGGGGAAAAAAACAGAAAAGGATGAATTTGTAAAGAGAGAGATTGAAGGTTGGGAAGGTTAGATGAGAAAGTCAAGTGTGAGGGGTCTGAGCTAAGTACAGCGATGGGGATAGAGGTGAGAGATCATTTAAAAGAATATTTTTGAATATTTAAAGCAATGGAAAACTAAATGCAGAAACTAGGTACAGGAATCAAAGATGACTAGTATTTCAAGCTGTCGTGAATCAACAGTGCTAGTGACAGTCACAGATATAGGGAAGCTAATTTGGAGTGGAGATATGATAATGCTGGTTTTGGATTGATGATTAATGCTGAGGCATTAATGAGTTACCTAGGTTGAAAAATCTATGAGGCTCTTAGAAATCAAGTCCTGGAATTCCAGAAGGAGGTAAGGCTTGCAATACAGATTTGAGAATTGTCTTTATAAAGGTGAAACTGAATCACTTTTTTTTTTTAATTAATTAATTTATTTTGCTGTGTTGGGTCTTCATTTCTGTGCGAGGGCTTTCTCCAGTTGTGGCAAGCAGGGGCCACTCTTCATTGCGGTGCGTGGGCCTCTCACTATCGCGGCCTCTTGTTGCGGAGCACAGGCTCCAGACGCGCAGGCTCAGTAGTTGTGGCTCACGGGCCTAGCTGCTCCACGGCATGTGGGATCTTCCCAGACCAGGGCTCGAACCCGTGTCCCCTGCATTAGCAGGAGATTCTCAACCACTGCGCCACCAGGGAAGCCCTTTTTTTTTTTTTTTGTGCTGTACGCGGGCCTCTCACTGTTTTGGCCTCTCCCGTTGCGAAGCACAGGCTCCGGACGCGCAGGCCCAGCGGCCATGGCTCACGGGCCCAGTCGCTCTGCGGCATGTGGGATCTTCCCAGACCGGGGCACGAACCCATGTCCCCTGCATTGGCAGGCGAACTCTCAACCACTGCGCCACCAGGGAAGCCCTGAATCACTTTTTAAAAAACTTTTTAATTTCTTGGCTGCTGTATGCGGGATCTTAATTCCCCTGCAGTGGAAGCGTGGAGTCTTAACCATTGGACCTCCAGGGAAGTCCCAAACTGAATCACATTAACCTTTGGAAAACTGTGCAAGAACTTGAAATTGTTTACAAATGATTAAATCCACATTATTTTATAATGTTTATATTTTAAGACTAAAAGTATTACATGCAGTGAAATAATGCAAGAAAAAGAAATATAAGGCATAACATTTTCAAGTGATTGTTCACACTGAAAACCTTAAGAAATCAATAAGAAAAAATAAGCCACTAGATATAATTAATGAGGTAAGAAGAGTCTCAGAATACAAGGTGAGTATAAAAAAATAATTGTGTTGCTATATATTTGCAAAAACACCTGTGTAGATATCAGGTCCTAAGCCTTGGAACTTGTAATTGTTACCTTATTTGGAAAAAGGGTCTTTGCTGATGTTATATTAAGGATCTTGAGATGTGAATAGTACAATATTTTAGATTATCCAGGTGAGCCCTAAATGCCAGTACATGTATCCTTACAAGAGGAAGATGTCACAGGTACACACAGAGGAGAAGGCAATGTGAAGACGGAGGCAGAGGTTGCAGGATCTCACCGACTAGAAAGAGACCATGCTGGCACCTTGATCTTGGACTGTCCAGCCTCCAAAACTATGAAAAATGAATTTCTGTTCTTTATAAGCTACCCAGTTTATGGCATTTTGTTATAGCAGCCCTAATTGACTAAGGCACAACCCAATTAAAAATGGGCAAAAAAAATTCAAACAAACACTGAACAAAGGAAGATATATATAAATAACCAAGGAACACATAAATGAAGTGCACAATGTTATTAGTCATCAGGGAAATGCAAATTAAAACCACAAGATACCAATATATCTCCACTAAGCTGCTAAAATGAAAAAGAATGACAATACCAAGTTTGATGAAGAACTCTCAGGCACTGCTGATGGGTATGTAAAATGGTACAACCACTTTGGAAAAATATTTGACAGTTTCTTACAAAGCTAAACATACACCTCCCCTTTGGTCCAACAATTCCACTATTAGGGATTTATCTAAGAGAAATAAAAACACATGTATGCAAAAAAGGCTTGTATAAAAATGTCCCAGCAGCTTTATTTACAATAGCCAAGAACTGGAACCAAACCAAATGTTCATCAACAAGAAAATGGATAAGAAAATTTATACAAGGAAATACTACTCAACAACAAATAGGAATGAATTATCGATACAGGTAACAACATGAATGAGTCTAACAGACATGCTGAACTCAAAAGAGGATATTTCTTTCATGTGATGCTCTAGAACATGGAAAATGGGTGTTGAGAGTGGGAAAGAACATTGGGGTACTTTCTAGGGAAATGGAAATGTTCATATGATAGGAGTCTGGATGACCTGGATGTATCCATTTATCAAAATGTACAGCTAAGATTTGTGCATTTCAAATTTCAGATACATACATTTACATTTTGCATAAATCTGTAAAAAATAATTGCGTGAGGAAGGTTGAAGCAAGGAGATTAGATGCAACAAGAATAGCAAAATGTTGTTAATTGTGGAAGCTGGGTGGTGGGTATGAGTCATTATATACACACACACAATTCATTTATATAATTTTCTGTTCACTTTGTATGTGTTTAAAATTTTTCATTATAAAAGTTTTAAACTGTATCATATGATTCTTGTAAAAATAATACAAGAAGGGAAATAAAATGCATTTGACAGGCAGTCTCATCAGGGTAAAAATGAGGAGCAGAGAATGACTATGAAAGGCAAATAGCCTATGTGCTGTGTAGAAGTTATTCCAGCTGTATTAGTTTCCTATGGCTGCTGTAATAAATTACTCCAAACAATTCTGGAGGTCAGAAGTAAGAAATGGGTCTCACTGGGCTAAAAACAAAATGTCTATAGTGCTGGATTGTTTCTGGGGGATCTAGGGAAGAATCCGTTTTGCCTGTTGGCTTTGCCTTTTCCAGCTTTTAGCGGCTGCCCTCATTCCTTGGCTCTGGCTCATTTCTGCCTTTAAAGCCAGCAGTAGCTGCCTGAATCTTCCTAACAGAGCATCACTCTGACACTAACTCTTCTCCCTCTTCCACATTTAGGGACCCTTGTGATTACGTTGGTCCCACCCATATAATCTAGAATTATCTTCCTATTTTAAACTTTTATTTTTATTTTTTTTTGCGGTACGCGGGCCTCTCACTGTTGTGGTCTCTCCCGTTGCAGAGCGCAGCCTCCGGACACGCAGGCTCAGCGGCCATGGCTCACGGGCCCAGCTGCTCTGCGGCATGTGGGATTTTCCCAGACCGGGGCACGAACCTGCGTCCCCTGCATCAGCAGGCAGACTCTCAACCACTGCGCCACCAGGGAAGCCCCTATCTTCCTATTTTAAAGTCAAATGATTAACAACCTTAATTTCAACTGCATCCTTAATTCCTCTTTGCCATATTCACAAGTTCCAGGGATTAGGATGTGGACTTCTTTGTGGGAGGCATTATCCTGCCTACTAGACAGCTCCATTTAAATTCTTTTGACTGATCTCTCTCTGATACTAAGGGGTGTGTGTGTGTGTGTGTGTGTGTGTGTGTCTGAAGTATCAAGTTTATCCCACCCAGCCACACCTGGGAATAGCTGTAGTTTTAAAATTGTACTTCTAATCTTTGTTTTCATATTTATCATTTTCTTATTTTTAATGATTTTTATATATTTGTCATTTTTTCCTGCTGTCTAAAAAGAAATCTCAAATTTGCATTCCATGTCCACAAATGTCATTTTCTGCAGTGGTACTGTTGCCTTTCCTGCCTTCTAAGTACTTTTTAATATTCTTCTGCCTTGTAAATCTTGTTATATTTCCATCACTTATCTTTATTGCTTTCTCTGCCTGTACCTTAGAGGTCAAGTTTTTTCATTATCTTAAAGATGCAAAATTATTGTCTAAATTTTTTTCTTGTCCCTATAGTAAATAAACTCATAGACAGTAAAATCATGGATATGATTTTCCTCTGGATTTTCTATTACAACTATTGTGATTACTATCACCAGTGGACACTCATCCAATGTGCTAGGCACCATGCTCCCTCCTTACATATATCTCCCTACATTCTTTTCTATAACATTTTTTTCACAGGCTTCATTTTGTGTTTTCTTCCTTGCTCTTCTAGTTTTCTATCACAAAGTATGTATTAACCAATGACTAAAATCTCTAATTCTGCTGTATATACCTTGTACTTAGTGGTTATTCCTCCACAATTCTGGCTAAAGGTTTGGGGTTTTTTTGTCACTGTTATAAATTTTCATATTTTTGTTGCATTTTCACAGGTATTTTAGTAATTAATTAGAAATAAGCTGCGCCAAGGACGGATAGTCAAATATAGACCTTATTGGTCTTGTAGATGTTCAAACTGAAGCCTTGCTTTAGTTGGACAAACTGTGAGGTGGAATACATTTTTGAAATGTATTTTTGAAAATTGAATTTATACTGTTTTTCCCAGACTTCTATTTCCCTTCTGCCATTGAAAAGGCAGGCAGCTTTTGTAATTTCCTTGCCTCACATATATTAGGAGGAAGGAAGTATGGGGAATTCAAAGGCTCTCCTGGTGAAAGCTTTCTATGAAAGCTTAAGTCCAGTGTTAGGATTTTACGAGGAGGCCTGGGGTAGAGAAAGGGCCTTGGAAAAGCAAAAGTTGGACGGTAGAGGTTCCTAGAGTTGAAGCAAAAGTTGGAGGGTAGAGATCCTAGAGGCCAGAGAGAGGAGAATGTTCTCCCCTAACTACCTGTCCTGTACTTGGGAGAGATTAAGACCTCTGAGGGGTCTCAGCTGCCGTAAAATTCCACCTAAGCATGATCAGAAACAGCAGATCCATCAGATTCAAAAGCATCATGAAGACTAGGGATTTGGGTAAACTCCAGAAATTACCTATGACCATTAATTGTACAGAACTATTTTCTACACGTATAGTTATTTATTATGTCTATTATATCCGTCTGGTGGAAATAGTGTGCTACTGTGTATCTCTTCCCAACTCTGCATTCAGTGACATCTTGCTGGTAGTTTGTAATTAGTTTACCCCTAATAAAAAATACTACTACTACCACCACAGAAATCAGCAAACTCTACCAATCAAGGCTTGATTTATTATTTTGTTGACTGTTTAGTCTTAAGAAAGTGATGGAGAAATGGTAATACTGTAGGTTCAATTTAAAAGTGTGTTGTATCTGTGCCTGTTCCATTGTGAATAGCACAGAACGTTGAGGAAATATTCTTCCAGTATTTAAAAATCTGTTATCTGGGGCTTCCCTGATGGCTCAGTGGTTGAGAGTCCGCCTGCTGATGCAGGGGACGCGGGTTCGTGCCCCGGTCCGGGAGGATCCCACATGCCACGGAGAGGCTGGGCCTGTGAGCCATGGCCGCTGAGCCTGTGCATCCGGAGCCTGCGCGTCCGGAGCCTGTGCTCCGCAACGGGAGAGGCTACAACAGTGAGAGGCCCATGTACCACACACACACACACACACACAAAATCTGTTATCTGATTCATGAAAGAAGTCTTGAACATCATCATGGATGATTCAAGTTCTAACATATGTCTTTGTTGTTTCACATTTCTCTTACTTGTTAGTATATAGAGAATATCAACTTATATTCATGTCAGATGTAAACTCATAGGCCAGTGATGTGAGCAACTTCTTTAGTATCTTTAGTAATTGATAGTAAGTTCTTTAGTATCGATAATAATCAAAATAATCAAGCACTTATTCCTAGTAAAGTTTATAATGATACTATGCATATGGATGCATAGTTTTTTGGTAGAGCTAGTTGCTAAACATTTCCCAGGACAGCACTGGTGTGCACATTTATGCTTGAGTAACACACTACTTCTCTTCTTCTACCTTTCCATAATTGAAAACTTGTGCCATTTAGTTTTTTTCTTTGTTTTGAAGTTTCCTATATCTCTGACCACTTATATGGCCATGTCCTCTTTTTTTTTTTTTTAATACATTTATTTATTTATTTTTGGCTGTGTTGGGTCTTCGTTGCTGCTCATGGGCTTTCTCTAGTTGCAGCGAGTGGGGGCTATTCTTTGTTGCAGTGCGTGGGCTTCTCATTGCTGTGGCTTCTCTTTGTTGTGGAGCATGGGCTCTAGGTGCATGGGCTTCAGTAGCTGTGCCATGCAGCCTCAGTAGTTGTGGCTCGCAGGCGTTGTGGTGCACGGGCTTAGTTGCTCCGCGGCATGTGGGATCTTCCTGGACCAGGGATCGAACCCCACGTCCCCTGCATTGGCAGGCAGATTCTTAACCACTGTGCCACCAGGGAAGTCCCTGGCCATGTCCTCTTTTGGCCCAATGTCATGTCCAAAGCCTGCAGAATATCCCTTTCTCCACTCCTCAGGTTCTGAGATTTCTTACCCCTGCTTAGAGGCATTTTTCTCTACAATTTGGAACATTTCCTCCTTGCTTCCCTTTTAGATCAATAACATGTCCTCTACCACCACCCTATTCCCAAGTGTGGCCTATTCAAGAAATAAAACATTTACTTGCCTTTAAGTAACACTGCATGGTGATCCATTCTTGTAGTATCTGCACCAGATGCCTTTCCAGCTTGCTGGCATCCTCCTCAGCAGGAGAAGATTGAACTGTGTGCCTTGAAGAGGAGCTAGCTCTCACATCCTTCTTGCTGTTGACAGCCTCCTCACTCCCTCATACCTTGGGTGGTCTTAGTTTCTTTTGTAGTGGGAGGGCCAAGATGAGCAGTTGACACAGCAGCCCGCTACAACTGCTATAATCCTGATCTGGTTTACAAATACCACCAGAAGAGTGAGATCCACCATCTCTCAGGCTGGAGACCCACTTTAGCAGCAATGGTGTTTGCATTTAGAGAAGGCAAAAAGAATCTGCATACAGTGATTCATTTACAGGGTTACACCAGGAGGAGAGATGATAGGAATGCACAGCCCCCAAGAAGTTCTTAACAAGCAGGATTAGATTTACCTATTTGTATTAAAGAAACACAAATTAGAACCTCTCCTTCTTTTGTTTCCTTTACTCTACCCAGCTTGCCATTTTGTTCCCTCCTTGAGGATGGGTGAGATTTAGATGAGCAGAAAGGATGGGGGAAGAAATACTGTAAGGATGTATGTGATGAATATGGGGTCAATGGCCATTTTAGGTTTGTACTTCTGCATCATTCTACTACCATGATGTTAATATGTCTATCTCATCACAAAATGAGTTAATACATATGAAGCATTTAAAGCAGTGCCTGGTACATAGTAAGCACTTAATAATTCTATTAGTTGAGATAGGATGGGATAGGCTGCTCTAGAAGATAAACTCCCACATTTCAAGGGCTTAATCACAATAGAGTTATTCCCTTCTCACATGACACTCTGATGTGCACTGGTTGGGGTGGGTGTCTCCCCTGAAGTCAGCTGACTTGGACACCCAGGGTGCTTCCCACCTGAGCCTATACCATCTGAAACATGTGGCCTTCAAGGTCACTTTGGTGAGCATGGAGGATTGTCTGGTATGATTTTTAAGGGCTAGAAATGACTTGAGAGTGTGACCACTAGTGGTCAATAGGGTCAAAGTTCACTTCTGCCCACATTCTATTGGCCAGAACCTAGTCCTACAGCCAATATAACCACCAGTAAAGCTGAGAACTACAGAGGAGAAGGTGGACAGTTATTCTGACTGCCTGTCTCTCCCATTATAAGCATTAGCTATAATAATAACAATGTTATTATTCTCTAAGAATGAGATATTTTCTTCTATTTAAGTATTACTACCTATATTTCCATTGAATTTACAGTTTTAGATTACTTCTTATGTCCATCTGTTTCTAAAACACCATGAAACCTACTTTTATTTTATTTATTTATTTAAAAAATATTTATTTATTTTATTATTTATTTATTTTGGCTGCACTGGGTCTTAGTTGTGGCACGTGGGATCTTCACTGAAGCATATGGGATCTTTTAGTTGTGGCATGTGGCATCTTTTAGTTGCAGCACGCGGACTCTTAGTTGCAGTGTGCGTGTGGGATCTAGTTCCCCAACCAGGGATTGAATCCCGGCCCCCTGCATTGGGAGTGTGGAGACTTACCCACTGGACCACCAGGGAAGTCCCCCTACTTTTATTTTATTCTCCATAATGGGAGAGTAACCTAATTTTATTCTCCATAACAGGAGAACCACCGTATTGGTAGAGATTGAATTTCCCAGACACCAGCTAAATGAGGGCTCAGAGTTAAAATTCAGTTGATTTAAAGAAATGCAATATTTATCACACAGCTAAGTTTACAGTCTGAGATTCATACCTGCTGCATTAAAATATACACTCTATGTAGAGAGACTGAAATAGATTGAAGTATTTTTAACTTTTAGGATTGTTCTATGGGACTGTTAATAAGGCCTGGCTCTTTTAAGAGCCCTGGAAGAAAGGTTATTTTGAAGTGCAGCCTTCTACATGCTGGGTTGCATCTTCGAGATCTGTTTGATAAAGGGTTGGACTTGGAAATTAATCCCACTGCATCAGCCAAAAAGACATGAGAAAGACTGTGCTTTAGTGCTTACCTTCCAGTTACCTCAGGACACTGGGTTTACAACTACCAGTGCTACCAATGAGCAGTGAAGACCATATGACTTCCATGTTCTATTCTACCAATGAGCAGTGTAGACTATATGATTTCCATGTTCTATTCTTATGAGTTCAGAGAAATATGTTAATTTTCTCCAGGTCATACAGTAACTTGGATATGTATGGTATATTAAGGGCTCAATTTGCAAACCATTTGCTTGGAAGAGTAATGGAAGAGAAAACTGAAAAGTAGGTTTAGAGGAGATCACAGAGTGTTTTGAAGATGTCAAATTATATTTGGATATTTTTATTTTGGCAAAAGGACTTACATGTAATTTCTTTGTGGGAAAGCACCATGATCCAAATGGTGCTGTATGGAGGTTAATCTTCCAGTGGAGAGTAAGATTCGTTAAAGGTGGGAGACTGAAAACAGAGAGCCGGTTAGGAGGAAGTGTAATTATCCAAATATGTTCTGACTTGGATTGTGATTATGGGGTCAAAGATGGCAATGAAGCTTTAAATCCAAATGGCTGAGTTTTCATTTTTTAAATGTTAAGGCTGCAAGACATTTATATATTTTTAAAATAAACTTCTTTGTTGTTTCTTTTTCCCTTCCTCTTTTGAAAAATCCATCCTATCATAATTTCTAGTACATCCATACTTCCTTCATTCCAGCAGTGTCTGTGCCAGTGATGGGAGCTCCACTGTTTCCATGGACGGGCTCTGCAGTATGCTTTTCAGAAAAGAACAAGCCATGTTCCCAGGCTCTTCCAGAGATTCTATGAGCTGCTCAGTATTGCTCGATACATTCCTTTCCTGCTCAATTTCCCCAGAGTTAGTTTCTGTTACTTGCAAATAAGAGCCATAACTAATTCAGTTTTCTTATTTGATGCCATAACCCAGATGTTGAACAGAACAATCCTGCCCTGATAATTTAGATAAGACTGATTCAAATTATATTCCATGAATTGTAGAAAGTCTAACATCTTCTCCAAGATTTCTATAAATTCTGTGGGAGATGGGTTCTTACGGACACATCTGACTCAGAACTTTTGTGTCCCCTAAATCAGGATTTCTCAACCCTGGAACTATTGACATTTTAGGTGGGACACTTTTTTATGGTGGCTGGCTGTCTAGTACATTGTAGGAATTTTTGGCAGCATCCCCAGAATCTGCCCACCCAATGTTAGTCTGAATGTCATGACTGCCTTGTCCCCAGTCATGACAATTAAAAGTGTCTCTGGACAATACTAAATGTTCCCTGGGGGGCAAATTCACTCCCTGTTGGGAACCACTATCCTAAAGTAATTCAGTGTAGGAACTGGTCCCTGTTGTGTCTGTTCTCACCAAGTCTGCCTGAGTGTGGCACTCAGACATTTTTCTCAATTTCTACCATTTAAAAAAAAATGTAACAAAAGGTATCTAATACTGGTAGCACATTTGATGGAAGTTCTGCAGAAATGGAGAGATTTTCATCACAAATATGGAACCAAATCAAATTTCTTAGATGCTCGTGTTTTTAATGTCTTTCAGTCATTTCTGCAACTTGGGTTCTAACTTCCAGCCACATTACTTGCCCCTCTTCTGTCTCTCTTCCCTTAACACTATGTACTTCTCTATTCTTGCTCTTCCCTGCCTCCAAATTCCTGTCCATTTTCAATTCAAAGTGGTTTAGTTATATCTTTTTATTTCTCTGTACCAACTAATCCCCTTAGGTTCTCACCTTCTAGTCCTAACTGGCTTATCAAGGTATTTTCCTAAACAAAAAAGCCCCCCTCCCTCACAGAAATTCTGGAACATGTTATGAAGATAATTCCTACTATTGCTTCTCCTAGTGAGCTACAGTAGTATTAGGTCCCTTTTATTGGGGGGAATCTGTTCTAATTATCCATTACAGCATAAAAACTACCCAAAATTTTGTGGCTTAAAATAACCACCATTTCATACTATCTCTCTCCAAATGGCATACTCTGTGGTTAGTTTGGGCTCCTTGCAGCAGAGTATTTATTCTCAGACTAGTTCACCTTTCTCATTGTGGCTCAGGGCTCCTAAAGAAAGGGCTCCTCCTGACAGACATGGAAGCTGCCAGAGTTTTAAAGACTCACCCCTCAGTGTCACTTCTGCCATATCTGTCAAAGTAGTCACAGAGCCTGTCAGGTTCAAGTAAATGTGTCATCATCTTTATTACCATAGTAAATCCTCTGGCCACAAATTTTGACATTACTCCTTCATGCAAATTACCCTGTTTCCCTCCCAGGATGCCCAAATGTCTCATCTTATTACAGCATGAGACTCAGACTTGAGGTCTAGGTTTTAGATAGATGAGAGAACTAGGAAAAGAGCTAAGAGAGCTTGGTGCTCTGAAAGCCGAGGAAAGGAGAGGGTTTCAAGAAGAGAGTGGTCAATAGGGTCAAAGATCATGTAACACAGAGATTGAGGAGAGGAGATTCTTGAGTGAGGCCAGCAGAAGGCTTGGGTCCCTTCTTCTACCTCCTTCACTGTGTGTGGTGATGATGGGCTTCAGAGACCTTGCTCACTGATTTATTTTTATATATCATTTTCTTTTTCTGATGATATGAAACATGTTCCTTCTAGGCATTTAGGAAATATGGGGGAAAATGTATAGATAGCTACTAAAACCTTTTGTTGAATTGATATTTCTATTCTTTCTATAAATATGTATGCTTATGTGCACGCATATGTTTGTCTATGTGTACATATATTCATTCCTTTTTACTCCCGTCCTTTCTTCAATTGTTCAGTCACCAGCAAAACTTCTCTATGGGCAGTCAGCGTAAGGTTACAATAGGAAAGCAAAGAGAAAGAAATGAGACAATTATCAGTACTTAAGTTTTCAAAATACACTTGAAATTCCCAGAAAATACTTTACTTAGACAAAAGGATTTCTGAGTCTTAAAGTCTGACTTTTATGTACAAAAGGTAAATTTCATTTTATAAATAATAGACTTTGGAAGAATGAATGATGTAAGATCCAGTTTTTTTTTTAAGATGTTATCATTATGTTACCTTTATTTTCCATTATGGAAGAAATGAAACAATGATAAAGCACATACAGAATCGATGTTATCAATAAACAGCAAGGTCCTACTATACAGCACAGAGAACTATATTCAGTATCCTATAATAAATCATAATGGAAAAGAATATTTTAAAAAAGAATGTGTGTATGTGTGTGCATATATATATATATATATATATATATATAAAACTGAATCACTTTGCTTATACAGCAGAAATTAACACAGCATTGTAAATCAACTATACTTCAATAAAAAAATAAGTAAACAACAAATGAGAAACCAAACAAAGAAAAAAAAAGAATCAGTATTATTATAGGGGGGCTTCCCTGGTGGCGCAGTGGTTGAGAGTCCGCCTGCCGATTCAGGGGACACGGGTTCGTGCCCCGGTCTGGGAAGATCCCACATGCCGCGGTGCAGCTGGGCCCGTGAGCCATGACTGCTGAGCCTGCGCGTCCGGAGCCTGTGCTCCGCAACGGGAGAGGCCACAACAGTGAGAGGCTCGCGTACCACAAAATAAAATAAAATAAAATAAAAAACCAAACAAACAAAGTAAAAAAAAAAATATTATTATAGGATCCAAATGATTTTTACCAACTACTTCTCCTTTTTCAACATCATTAGAGAAATACTGTGAATCATACAAGTTGTTTGAAAGTGGGAACCAGTCAGAACAATCTAAGCTCAGATTTCATAATAAAGATAAAAGCCAAACTTATTTTTCTTTCCTCAAGTACGTATGCTGTCCTTGGGCAATCTTTCCTCAGAAGTCAGTACTAGAAAATCCATACTGTATTATTCGTATACAAAATGTTCATTTTGTTTGCTGGTCACTGAAAGTACATGTGTACTTCTCTTTTTCTACGTGTCTGTTCTTAAATATTCAAGCAAATATCAATCAGTAATAGTAAATACCCAGACCTTAAAAACAGTATGGAAAATATGTTTCCAAATGTTATTTCAACCAATAACCTCTGCACTCAATTTTACAGAGAATGTCTCTCCTCTGCCTCAAAGAGCTTTGAGAAACATTTTCACTGGATAGAAGTTGTTTTCTTGCCCAGCTGTAATTGGGCATCACACTCACTTCTTAAGCATACTAAGGCAAAATAAAATAATACCTTTTTCTACCTGGTATTTTGTAGCTTCTCTCATATTTCAGTTTTATTTCATTTATTTATTTATTTATTTATTTATTTATTTATTTATTTATTTATTTATTTACTATTACTTTCTGCTTTATAACAAAGTGAATCAGTCATACATATACATCTGTTCCCATATCCCTTCCCCTTGCGTCTCTCTCCCTCCCACCCTCCCTATCCCACCCCTCCAGGCGGTCACAAAGCACCGAGCTGATCTCCCTGTGCTCTGCGGCTGCTTCCCACTATTATCTACCTTACGTTTGGTAGTGTATATATGTCCATGCCTCTCTTTCGCTTTGTCACAGCTTACCCTTCCTCCTCACCATATCCTCAAGTCCATTCTCAGGTAGGTCTGTGTCTTTATTTCCGTTTTACCCCTAGGTTCTTTTTTTTTTTTTAATTTTTTATTTTATTACTTTCTGCTTTATAACAAAGTGAATCAGTCATACATATACATCTGTTCCCACATCCCTTCCCTCATGCATCTCCCTCCCTCCCACCCTCCCCATCCCACCCCTCCAGGCGGACACAAAGCACAAAGCTCATCTCCCTGTGCTCGGCGGCTGTTTCCCACTATCTATCTACCTTACGTTTGGTAGTGTATATATGTCCATGCCTCTCTTTCGCTTTGTCACAGATTACCCTTCCCCCTCCCCATATCCTCAAGTCCATTCTCAAGTAGGTCTCTGTCTTTATTCCCATTTTACCCCTAGGTTCTTCATGACATTTTTTTTCTTAAATTCTATATATAAGTGTTAGCATACGGTATTTGTCTTTCTCTTTCTGACTTACTTCACTCTGTATGACAGACTCTAGGTCTATCCACCTCATTACAAAATAGCTCAGTTTCATTTCTTTTTATGGCTGAGTAATATTCCATTGTATATATGTGCCACATCTTCTTTATCCATTCATCCGATGATGGACACTTAGGTTGTTTCCAGCTCCGGGCTATTGTGAATAGAGCTGCAATGAACATTTTGGTACATGTCTCTTTTTGAATTATGGTTTCCTCAGGGTATATGCCTAGGAGTGGGATTGCTGGGCCATATGGTAGTTCTATTTTTAGTTTTTTAAGGAACCTCCATACTGTTCTCCATAGTGGCTGTACCAATTCTCATTCCCACCAGCAGTGCAAGAGTGTTCCCTTTTCTCCACATCCTCTCCAGCATTTATTGTTTCTAGATTTTTTGATGATGGCCATTCTGAATGGTGTGAGATGATATCTTATTGTAGTTTTGATTTGCATTTCTCTAATGATTAATGATGTTGAGCATTCTTTCATGTGTTTGTTGGCAGTCTGTATATCTTCTTTGGAGAAATGCCTATTTAAGTCTTCTGCCCATTTTTGGATTGGGTTGTTTGGTTTTTTGCTATTGAGCTGCATGAGCTGCTTATAAATTTTGGAGATTAATCCTTTCTCAGTTGCTTCATTTGCAAATATTTTCTCCCATTCTGAGGGTTGTCTTTTGGTCTTGTTAATGGTTTCCTTTGCTGTGCAAAAGCTTTGAAGTTTCATTAGGTCCCATTTGTTTATCTTTGTTTTTATTTCCATTTCTCTAGGAGGTGGGTCCAAAAGGATCTTGTTGTGATTTATGTCATAGAGTGTTCTGCCTATGTTTTCCTCTAAGAGTTTGATAGTTTCTGGCCTTACATTTAGGTCTTTAATCCATTTGGAGCTTATTTTTGTGTATGGTGTTAGGGAATGATCTAATCTCATACTTTTACATGTCCCTGTCCAGTTTTCCCAGCACCACTTATTGAAGAGGCTGTCCTTTCTCCACTGTACATTCCTGCCTCGTTTATCAAAGATAAGTTGGCCATATGTGCGTGGGTTTATCTCTGGGCTTTCTATCCTGATCCACTGATCTATCTTTCTGTTTTTATGCCAGTACCACACTGTCTTGATTACTGTAGCTTTGTAGTATAGTCTGAAGTCAGGGAGCCTGATTCCTCCAGCTCCGTTTTTCGTTCTCAAGATTGCTTTGGCTATTCGGGGTCTTTTGTTTTTCCAAACAAATTTTGAAATTTTTTGTTCTAGTTCTGTGAAAAATGCCAGTGGTAGTTTGATAGGGATTGCATTGAATCTGTAGATTGCTTTGGGTAGTAGAGTCATTTTCACAATATTGATTCTTCCAATCCAGGAGCATGGTATATCTCTCCATCTATTTGTATCATCTTTAATTTCTTTCATCAGTGTCTTATAATTTTCTGCATACAGGTCCTTTGTCTCCTTAGGTAGGTTTATTCCTAGATATTTTATTCTTTTTGTTGCAATGGTAAATGGGAGTGTTTTCTTGATTTCATTTTCAGATTTTTCATCATTAGTGTACAGGAATGCCAGAGATTTCTGTACATTAATTTTGTATCCTGCTACTTTACCAAATTCATTGATTAGCTCTAGTAGTTTTTTGGTAGCATCTTTAGGATTCTCTATGTATAGTATCATGTCATCTGCAAACAGTGACAGCTTTACTTCTTCTTTTCCAATTTGGATTCCTTTTATTTCCTTTTCTTCTCTGATTGCTGTGGCTAAAACTTCCAAAACTAAGTTGAATAAGAGTGGTGAGAGTGGGCAGCCTTGTCTTGTTCCTGATCTTAGTGGAAATGGTTTCAGTTTTTCACCATTGAGGACAATATTGGCTGTGGGTTTGTCATATATGGCCTTTATTATGTTGAGGAAAGTTCCCTCTATGCCTACTTTCTGCAGGGTTTTTATCATAAATGGGTGTTGAATTTTGTCGAAAGCTTTCTCTGCATCTATTGAGATGATCATATGGTTTTTCTCCTTCAACTTGTTAATATGGTGTATCACATTGATTGATTTGCGTATATTGAAGAATCCTTGCATTCCTGGAATAAACCCCACTTGATCATGATGTATGATCCTTTTAATGTGCTGTTGGATTCTGTTTGCTAGTATTTTGTTGAGGATTTTTGCATCTATGTTCATCAGTGATATTGGCCTGTAGTTTTCTTTCTTTGTGACATCCTTGCCTGGTTTTGGTATCAAGGTGATGGTGGCCTCGTAGAATGAGTTTGGGAGTGTTCCTTCCTCTGATATTGTTTGGAAGAGTTTGAGAAGGATGGGTGTTAGCTCTTCTCTAAATGTTTGATAGAATTCGCCTGTGAAGCCATCTGGTCCTGGGCTTTTGTTTGATGGAAGATTTTTAATCACAGTTTCAATTTCAGTGCTTGTGATAGGTCTATTCGTATTTTCTATTTCTTCCTGAGTCAGTCTTGGCAGGTTGTGCATTTCTAAGAATTTGTCCATCTCTTCCAGGTTGTCCATTTTATGGGCATAGAGTTGCTTATAGTAATCTCTCATGATCTTTTGTATTTCTGCAGTGTCAGTTGTTACTTCTCCTTTTTCATTTCTAATTCTATTGATTTGAGTCTTCTCCCTTCTTTTCTTGATGAGTCTGGCTAATGGTTTATCAATTTTGTTTATCTTCTCAAAGAACCAGCTTTCAGTTTTATTGATCTTTGCTATTGTTTCCTTCATTTCTTTTTCATTTATTTCTGATCTGATCTTTATGATTTCTTTCCTTCTGCTAACTTTGGGGTGTTTTTGTTCTTCTTTCTCTAATTGCTTTAGGTGCAAGGTTAGGTTGTTTATTCGAGATGTTTCCTGTTTCTTAAGGTGGGATTGTATTGCTATAAACTTCCCTCTTAGAACTGCTTTTGCTGCATCCCATAGGTTTTGGGTCGTCGTGTCTCCATTGTCATTTGTTTCTAGGTATTTTTTAAATCCCTCTTTGATTTCTTCAGTGATCACTTCG
The DNA here is from genome assembly GCF_964165515.1 of Mesoplodon bidens. Classification (NCBI taxonomy): domain Eukaryota; kingdom Metazoa; phylum Chordata; class Mammalia; order Artiodactyla; family Ziphiidae; genus Mesoplodon; species Mesoplodon bidens. Next base: position 108,394,170 of record NC_138161.1, on the reverse strand, counting down.
TTATTAAGTAGTGTATTGTTTAGCCTCCATGTGTTTGTATTTTTCACAGCTCTTTTCCTGTAATTGATATCTAGTCTCATAGCATTTGGTCAGAAAAGACACTTGATACAATTTCAATTTTCTTAAATTTACCAAGGCTTGATTTGTGACCCAAGATATGATCTATCCTGGAGAATGTTCCATGAGCACTTGAGGAAAATGTGTATTCTGTTGTTTTTGGATGGAATGTCCTATAAGTATCAATTAAGTCCATCTTGTTTAATGTATCATTTAAAGCTTGTGTTTCCTTATTTATTTTCATTTTGGAAGATCTGTCCATTGGTGAAAGTGGGGTGTTAAAGTCCCCTACTATGATTGTGTTACTGTCGATTTCTCCTTTTATGGCTGTTAGTATTTGCCTTATGTATTGAGGTGCTCCTATGTTTGGTGCATAAATATTTACAACTGTTATATCTTCTTCTTGGATCGATCCCTTGATCATTATGTAGTGTCCTTCTTTGTCTCTTCTAGTAGTCTTTATTTTAAAGTCTATTTTGTCTGATATGAGAATTGCTACTCCAGCTTTCTTTTGGTTTCCCTTTGCATGGAATATCTTTTTCCATCCCCTTACTTTCAATCTGTATGTGTCTCTAGGTCTGAAGTGGGTCTCTTGTAGACAGCATATATATGGGTCTTGTTTTTGTATCCATTCAGCCAATCTGTGTCTTTTGGAGGGAGCATTTGGTCCATTTACATTTAAGGTAATTATCGATATGTATGTTCCTATTCCCATTTTCTTAATTGTTTTGGGTTCGTTATTGTAGGTCTTTTCCTTCGTTGTGTTTCTTGCCTAGAGAAGTTCCTTTAGCATTTGTTGTAAAGCTGGTTTGGTGGTGCTGAACTCTCTCAGCTTTTGCTTGTCTGTAAACGTTTTAATTTCTCCATCAAATCTGAATGAGATCCTTGCTGGGTAGAGTAATCTTGGTTGCAGGTTTTTCTCTTTCATCACTTTAATTATGTCCTGCCACTCCCTTCTGGCTTGTAGAGTTTCTGCTGAGGGATCAGCTGTTATCCTGATGGGGATTCCCTTGTGTGTTATTTGTTGTTTTTCCCTTGCTGCTTTTAATATGATTTCTTTGTGTTTAATTTTTGACAGTTTGATTAATATGTGTCTTGGCGTATTTCTCCTTGGATTTATTCTGTATGGGACTCTCTGTGCCTCCTGGACTTGATTAACTATTTCCTTTCCCATATTAGGGAAGTTTTCAACTATAATCTCTTCAAATATTTTCTCAGTCCCTTTCTTTTTCTCTTCTTCTTCTGGAACCCCTATAATTCGAATGTTGGTGCGTTTAATGTTGTCCCAGAGGTCTCTGAGACTGTCCTCTGTTCTTTTCATTCTTTTTTCTTTATTTTGCTCTGCAGCAGTTATTTCCACTATTTTATCTTCCACCTCACTTATCTGTTCTTCTGCCTCAGTTATTCTGCTATTGATCCCATCTAGAGTATTTTTCATTTCATTTATTGTGTTTTTAATCGATGCTTGATTCATCTTTAGTTCTTCTAGGTCCTTGTTAACTGTTTCTTGCATTTTGTCTATTCTATTTCCAAGATTTTGGATCTGGGAAATAGAATCTTGGATCATCTTTACCATCATTATTCTGAATTCTTTTTCAGGTAGACTGCCTATTACCTCTTCATTTGTTAGGTCTGGTGGGTTTTTATCTTGCTCCTTCTCCTGCTGTGTGTTTTTCTGTCTTCTCATTTTGCTTATGTTACTGTGTTTGGGGTCTGCTTTTTGCCGGCTGCAGGTTCGTAGTTCCCGTTATTTTTGGTGTCTGTCCCCAGTGGCTAAGGTTGGTTTAGTGGGTTGTGTAGGCTTCCTGGTGGAGGGGACTATGGCCTGTGTTCTGGTGGATGAGGTTCGATCTTGTCTTTCTGGTGGGCAGGTCCACGTCTGGTGGTGTGTTTTGGGGTGTCTGCGGACTTTTTATGATTTTAGGCCGCCTCTCTGCTAATGGGTGGCGTTGTGTTCCTGTCTTGCTAGTTGTTTGGCATAGGGTGTCCAGCACTGTAGCTTGCTGGTCGTTGAGTGAAGCTGGGTGCTGGTGTTGAGATGGAGATCTCTGGAAGATTTTCGCCGTTTGATATTATGTGGAGCTGGGAGGTCTCTTGTGGACCAGTGTCCTGAAGTTGGCTCTCCCACCTCAGAGGCACAGCACTGACTCCTGGCTCCTCAATTTGGGATGATTTGTTGTCTATTCATGTATTCCACAGATGCAGGGTACATCAAGTTGATTGTGGAGCTTTAATCCGCTGCTTCTGAGGCTGCTGGGAGAGGTTTCCCTTTCTCTTCTTTGTTCTCACAGCTCCTGGGTCTCAGCTTTGGATTTGGCCCCGCCTCTGCGTGTAGGTCGCCGGAGGGCGTCTGTTCTTCGCTCAGACAGGACAGGGTTAAAGGAGCAGCCGCTTCGGGGGCTCTTGCTCACTCAGGCTGGGCGGGAGGGAGGGGCACGGAGTGCGGGGCGAGCCTGCAGCGGCAGAAGTCGGCGTGACGTTGCACCAGCCTGAGGCGCGCCGTGCGTTCTCCCAGGGAAGCCGCCCCTGGATCCCGGGACCCCGGCAGTGGCGGGCTGCACAGGCTCCCAGAAGGGCGGTGTGGACAGTGACCTGCGCTCGCACACAGGCTTCTTGGCGGCGGCAGCAGCAGCCCCAGCGTCCCACGCCCGTCACTGGGCTCCGCGCTTTCAGTCGTGACTCGCGCCCGTCTGTGGAGCCCCTTTGAGCAGCGCTCTTAATCCCCTCTCCTCGCGCACCAGGAAACCAAGAGGGAAGAAAAAGTCTCTTGCCTCTTCGGCAGCTCCAGAGTTTTCCTGGACTCCCTGCCGGCTAGCTGTGGCACATTAGCCCCCTTCAGGCTGAGTTCTCGCCGCCAGCCCCAGTCCTCTCCCTGCGCTCTGACCGAAGCCCGAGCCTCAGCTTCCAGCGCCGCCCGCCCTGGTGGGCGAGCAGACAAGCCTCTCGGGCTGGTGAGTGCCGCTCGGCACCGATCCTCTGTGCGGGAATCTCTCCGCTTTGCCCTACCCAGGTATGTGGGGAGTTTCTTGCCTTTTGGGAGTTCTGGGGTCTTCTGCCAGCATTCAGTAGGTGTTCTGTAGGAGTTGTTCCACGTGTAGCTGTATTTCTGGTGTATCCGTGGGGAGGAAGGTGATCTCCGCGTCTTACTCTTCCGCCATCTTACCCGGAAGTCCCTGGGTCTTGTTTTTTTATCCATTCAGCCAATCTGTGTCTTTTGGTGGGAGCATTTAGTCCATTCACATTTAAGGTAATTATTGATATGTATGTTCCTATTCCCATTTCCTTAATTGTTTTGGGTTCGTTTTTGTAGGTCTTTTCCTTCTGTTGTGTTTCTTGCCTAGAGAAGTTCCTTTAGCATTTGTTGTAAAGCTGGTTTGGTGGTGCTGAACTCTCTCAGCTTTTGCTTGTGTATAAAGGTTTTAATTTCTCCATCAAATCTGAATGAGATCCTTGCTGGGTAGAGTAATCTTGGTTGCAGGTTTCTCTCCTCCATCACTTTAATTATGTCCTGCCACTCCCTTCTGGCTTGTAGAGTTTCTGCTGAGGGATCAGCTGTTAACCTGATGGGGATTCCCTTGTGTGTTATTTGTTGTTTTTCCCTTGCTGCTTTTAATATGTTTTCTTTGTGTTTAATTTTTGACAGTTTGATTAATATGTGTCTTGGCGTATTTCTCCTTGAATTTATTCTGTATGGGACTCTCTGTGCCTCCTGGACTCGATTAGCTATTTCCTTTCCCATATTAGGGAAGTTTTTAACTATAATCTCTTCAAATATTTTCTCAGTCCCTTTCTTTTTCTCTTCTTCTTCTGGGACCCCTATAATTCGAATGTTGGTGCATTTAATGTTGTCCCAGAGGTCTCTGAGACTGTCCTCAGTTCTTTTCATTCTTTTTTCTTTATTCTGCTCTGCAGCAGTTATTTCCACTATTTTATCTTCCACGTCACTTATCCGTTCTTCTGCTTCAGTTATTCTGCTATTGATCCCATCTAGAGTATTTTTCATTTCATTTATTGTGTTTTTAATCGATGCTTGATTCATCTTTGGTTCTTCTAGGTCCTTGTTAACTGTTTCTTGCATTTTGTCTATTCTATTTCCAAGATTTTGGATCATCTTTACTATCATTATTCTGAATTCTTTTTCAGGTAGACTGCCTATTATCTCTTCATTTGTTAGGTCTGGTGGGTTTTTATCTTGCTCCTTCACCTGCTGTGTGTTTTTCTGTCTTCTCATTTGCTTATCTTACTGTGTTTGGGGCCTCCTTTTTGCAGGCTGCAGATTCGTAGTTCCTGTTGTTTTTGGTGTCTGTCCCCAGTGGCTAAGGTTGTTTCAGTGGGTTGTGTAGGCTTCCTGGTGGAGGGGACTAGTGCCTGTGTTCTGGTGGATGAGGCTCGATCTTGTCTTTCTGGTGGATAGGTCCCCGTCTGGTGGTGTGTTTTGGGGTGCCTGTGGCCTTATTATGTTTTTAGACAGCCTCTCTGCTAATGGGTGGGGTTGTGTTCTTGTCTTGCTAGTTGCTTGGCATAGGGTGACCAGCACTGTGGCTTGCTGGTCGTTGAGTGAAGCTGGGTGCTGGTGTTGAGATGGAGATCTCTGGGAGATTTTCGCCGCTTGATATTATGTGGAGCTGGGAGGTCCCTTGTGGACCTGTGTCCTGAAGTTGGCTCTCCCACTTCAGAGGCACAGCACTGACTCCTGGCTCCAGCACCAAGAGCCTTTCATCTACCTGGCTCAGCATAAAAGGGAGAAAAAGTAGAAAGAAAGAATTAGTAGAAGAAAGAAAGAGAGAAAGAAAGAAAGAAAAAAAGAAGGAAAGAAAGGCAGGCAGGAAGGAAGGAAGGAAGAAAGAAAGAAAGAAAGGAGGGAGGGAGGGAGGGAGAGAGGGAGGGAGGAAGGAAGGAAAGAAAGAAAGAAAGGAGGGAGGGAGGGAGGAAAGAAAGAAAGAGAGAAAGGAAGAAAGAAGGGATGGAGGGAGGGAGGAAAGAAAGAAAGAAAGACAGGAGGTAGGGAGGGAGGGAGGAAGGAAAGAAAGAAAGGAGGAGGGGAGGGAGGGAGGGAGGAAGGGAAGGTAGGAAAAAGAGAAAGAGAGAAGATAAAGTAAAATAGAATAAAGTATGATTAAATATAGTAGTGTTATTAAAATAAAAAAGTAATTATTAAAAAAAATGGACGGATAGAACCCTGGGACAATTGGTGGAAGCAAAGCTATACAGAGAAAATCTCACACAGAAGCATACACATACACATTCACAAAAAGAGAACAAGGGGAAAAAGATCGTAAATCTTGCTCTCAAAGTCCACCTCCTCAATTTGGGATGATTTGCTGTCCACTCATGTATTCCACAGATGCAGGGCACATCAAGTTGTTTGTGGAGCTTCAATCCGCTGCTTCCGAGGCTGCACAGAGAGATTTCCCTTTCTCTTCTTTGTTCTCACAGCTCCCGGGTCTCAGCCTTGGACCTGGCCCCGCCTCTCCGTGTAGGTCGCCGGAGGGCATCTGTTCTTCGCTCAGACAGGACGGGTTTAAAGGAGCCGCTGATTCGGGGACTCTGGCTCACTCAGGCCGAGGGGAGGGAGGGGCACGGAGTGCGGGGCGAGCCAGCGGCGGCAGAGGCCGGCATGACGTTGCACCAGCCCGAGGCGCTCCGTGCGTTTTCCCGGGGAAGCCATCCGTGGATCCCGGGACCCCGGCAGTGGTGGGCTGCACAGGCTCCCCGGAAAGGGGGCGTGGACAGTGACCTGCGCCCGCACACAGGCCTCTTGGTGGCGGCGGCGGCAGCAGCAGCCCCAGCGTCCCACGCCCGTCTCCGGGGTCTGCGCCTTTAGCCGCGGTTCGCGCCCGTCTCTGGAGCTCCTTTAAGCAGCCCTCTTAATCCCCTCTCCTCGCGCACCAGGAAACAAAGAGGGAAGAAAAAGTCTCTTGCCTCTTCGGCAGCTCCAGACTTTTTCCCCCGGACTCCCTCCGGGCTAGCCGTGGTGCACTAACCCCTTCAGGCTCTCTTCCTGCCGCCAGCCCCAGTCCTCTCCCTGCGCTCCGACTGAAACCCGATACCAGAGCCTCAGCTCCCAGCCCCGCCCGCCCCGCCGGCCGAGCAGACAAGCCTCTCGGGGTGGTGAGTGCCTGAGGGCACCGATCCTCTGTGCGGGAATCTCTCCGCTTTGCCCTCCGCACCCCTGTTGCTGTGCTCTCCTCCGTGGCTCCAGAGCTTCCCCCACTCCGCCACCCGCAGTCTCCGCCCGCGAAGGGGCTTGTAGTGTGTAGAAACCTTCCCCCCTTCACGGCTCCCTCCCACTGGTGCAGGTCCCGTCCCTATCCTACTGTCTCTGTTTATTCTTTTTTTCTTTTGCCCTACCCAGGTATGTGGGGAGCTTCTTGCCTTTTGGGGGGTCTGAGGTCTTCTGTCAGCGTTCAGTAGGTGTTCTGTAGGAGTTGTTCCACGTGTAGATGAATTTCTGATGTATCTGTGGGGAGGAAGGTGATCTCCGCGTCTTACTCTTCCGCCATCTTCCCCCGGGCCCCAAGATCCAGTTTTCAAATCCACTTTATCATGGATTTGCTAAACATTGCACAGCTGAGGAAGGAGAGATTTGGGAAGTATGATTGAGTTCGGTGTGGTGTAGGTCCCAGAGACACTCCCATACCTTGTGAATTGATAGATGTCTTAGAGCAGTGCTGCTGGGGACCTCATGCAGAGACCTGGATCCTGACTCCTGGGGAAATCTGAAGGGACAGTGACATTGACAGAGAAGTTCTGTGTACTGACACGTCACAGAAGTCGTGGAGAAGTGGATGAAGCAGGAAAAGCCTAATCAGGGACCCCACGTTGCCTGTGGCCCAGGAGGCTTGGGAAAGTACCCTAGAGTTTCATTTGCTGTGGAGAAGGGCTGAGAGGAGGCTGAGGTACAAACCGTGGTGGAGCCACAGGTATCTCAACGCAGGCAAGCCTAGTAAATGCAGACGAACAAGTAAACAAATGATGACTCAGCGGATGCCAGTGAGGGAGAGAGGACAGCAAAAGGCTAGTCTTTCTGCACTCTGTGACACCAACATCCGGGGAATGGAATCTAACGGAAGTAAGAGGGAAGGGGGAAACGCTTAACTGATTGTTTAAATACAAAGTACTTGGGAATATCCCAGGGTGACTTAGCTACCTCTCAGTTGACTAGATTCATTTCCTGCCATCAGGCCAAATGAGGGAATCAAAGAAAAATCAAGTTGAGATATAAAAAAAATAAAGTTACATTTTCTGCACGCTGTGACCTAAGAACTATGTATTGTCATTTACGTGTGTATGTGTATATATGGTCATCTACGTTATTCCCTAAAGTTCTGATCACACTGTTATAGAGTCTTACTAAACATTCTATCATGAGCCGTTTAACCATGTCATTAAATATTCTTGGACATGTTTTTACTGACTGCATAATAAATCCATTGTATGGGTATAGTTTTCCTTCCCCTTCTTTCTTTCCTCCATTTCTTCATTTCTTCTATCCTTCTTTCCTTCCTTCCTTCCTTCCATAATTCCCTGATTGTTAGATACTTACTTTGTTTCTAAGTTTTTACTGTTATATGAAACATTTTTTTAACAGTTTAAATCTCTTCCTATAACTTTAATTACTTTTGGGGGAACAATTTCCAAAAGTGAAATTACTGGGTAAAGGTATATAAATATTTTTAATCTTCCTATTCACATCGTCCTACAGCCCTCCTGCCTAGCCATACCATTTACATTCCCATCAGCTGATTCCTTCATGTGGATGTCCCTTTTTCAGAGACCGCTCAGGAGGGTAAAGTTCTATGTATATGAACAAAGTGGGGTATGGTCCAACAGGTTAAGGGCTCTTATCTAGGCTTTGAAACGTCAAACTTGGAGCGTGAAGGCTTTCCTTTGACACAAAATATAGATTAAATATTAATCCACTAGAGGGCAGAGCTACCCCACTAAACCAAGGTTTTTCGGGAAAATCCAAGCCAGTTTATACCATCAATTTAGATCTAAATCCTGACATTGTCATCAAGGTGGCTTCAATTATTTTAACGAGGTGATAAAGGCTGGGCTGATATATATTTAAAATAAGCAACTTCCAGTTACTCTAACAAACACATTGTATTCACACTGCTTTTTTAAGAATGAACTTTTAATTTTAGAATAGTTTTAGATTTGCAGGAAAGTTGTGAAAATCCTATAGAGTTCCCATATGTCCCAAACCCAGCTTCCCCTATTGTTAACATCTGGCATTAGTGTAGTACATTTATCACAACTAATGAACCAGTATTGACACATTATTAGTAACTAGAGTCTGTAATTTATTCAAGTTTTCTTAGTTTTAACCAAATGTTCTTTATTTGTTCCAGGATACCACATTACACATAGTTGTCATGTCTCCTTAGGCTCCTCTTGGCTGTGACAGTTTCTCAAACTTTCTTTGCTTTGATGACCTGGGTAGTTCTGAGGAGTACTGGTCAGGTATTTCGTACATAATCCGCCTATGGGGATCTGGCTAACTTTTTTTTCTCATTATTAGACTGGTATTATGAGTTTGAGAGAAGAATATCACAGAGGTAAAGCGCCATTCTTAGCTCATCATTAAGGGTACATACTAGCACCATGATTTAGGACTGTTGATGTTGACCTTGATCACCTGGCTGGGCTAGTGTTTGTCAGGCTTCTCCAGTGCGAAGTTACTCTTTTGACCCCTTCCCATGCGGTGCTTTGTGGAAGGCAGTCCCTATGAGCAGTCCACACTTAAGGAGTAGGGAGTTATGTAACCCTCCTGGAGGGGGCAGTATCTACATACATTATTTGGATTCTTCTGCTTAGGAGATTTGTCTCTTCTCCCCCAGTTATTTATTTACTCGATCCTTTGTTTATATCAGTGTGGACTCATGGATAGTTATTTTATACTTTGGGTTATAATCCAAATCCAATTTTAAAATTTTGTTGCTCAGACTGTTTTGTCCCTTGAGAACTCTTTCATTTTCTCCAGTGCCCTTTTGATATACCCGCATAATTGTTCTTTTTGTCTTTGTTTTTGTTTTGTTTTTGTGAACACTTCTTACCTTTCTGGCCCTAAAAGAGGCTCCAAGCTCATCTTTCATATTTGCTGCCCTAGTCCTGGAATCAGCCTTTTTTTTTTTTTTTTTTCCCCAAGGAGCCCTGGTCCCTTTTGTTGGAGAATGGTATTAGAAACAAAGATCAGGGTGCTAGCTTTATGTTCACTTAGCTATACATTTTGTATAATTTTATTCTTCCAACTGCCCTGTAAAGTTATTAGCCCTATTTTATGGATGGGCTTTCTTCACAGCCATGAAGAATCTCCCCCAGCTAGTAGTAGACCCTGGCCTCACGTCCAGATTTGAGGTGACTACAAATTCATGTTCCTTTCAATATGCCCAGAAATAATGGCTAAAGTGGAAGAGGAGTATACATTATTCCCTGCAATTGGATGAAAGATTTTGCCTTTACTTTTGTTTCCCCTCAGAGAAAGAATTTGTCTTGGAGTCAATTGTTTGCTGAAGCTCTCTGGCAGTCAAAGGAAAGTGGTGATCCTTCTGGTGCCCCTAATTTACTGAGGGAGCCACCATGGACCCAGAACCTCAGATGGGCTGTCCTGACCTGGCTCACAAGATGAGAGGGAGGGGAGCCTTCCTGGAGGACCCTGGGCAGGCTTTGAACAGGACCGGAGCCAATCCGATTTGGAGAGGCAGGGGCTGGTGGGGAGGAAAGAAACAAAGAACATCACTGAGATGAAAAATACTGTAAGAAGGAAATATTCTGGCGGGAAAGAGAAGGCCTAATGCATGGTAGCTAAATTTCCATTTCTCTGGGCAGTTTAGGAGCTTTGGTAGCTCCTTAATGAGGAAAAATTTCCTGCCACCAAGTGAGGTGCACAGGTTTTCTATTTGGACATCTTCTGTGTAATTGGAATAAACTTGCATTACATTTCCAGTTCCTTATCTTTGGTAATATTAACTGCTAGCAGATGGGCCCCATCAAAGAGGTTGACACTGTAAAGTTCTCACTGGGGGCAAGCAAGAGACTTGGACTCTAGTAGCAGTTAACTAGAACTTGAAGAAATTATGCTATAGCCAAAAATATTTTTAATAACATTTACTTTTTCTGCGTATGACATTAAAGCGTGTTTACTGTGGAAAATTAGATGATACAGACAAGCAAATAAAGGAACGAATTCTCCAACTTAGAGATATTTACTCTTAGATTTTTGTTGTATTTCTCCTTTATTTTTTCTTGTCTATGCATCCATGGATAATATCAGGCTCGTGTTGCATGTAAAAATTTACATCTTGTTTTTCACTTAATATTTGACTACCTGTTTCATATTATTAAGTATTCCTGAAAAATCTGATCTCTCATGGATATATAATATTACATCGTATTGGATATATTCAGTTTGAAATATACTGTGATACATTTTTGTATATGTACATTTTGAATATAGGCAAGATTATTCCCTTAGAAAAAATTTCTGGAAGTGGAATAAAGTGGTGATAATAAAAGTATGTGTTCCAGAGAGTTGATGTCAGGAAAATGAGATCAGATGAATTAAACCACTCACAACAGTGTTTGGTACATGGCAAGCATTCAATGAATGTTAGGTATAATTGTTGAAAATATATTCTACTTGATAAATATTAACAAATAATCTTAGAGAAGACTTCTTTTCATTCTTAACATAAGCAGGTCATTAAATATTTTAATAGTAATTGAAAATATTGTGAACCACAACTCTAAGCTTTGTGATGACATCTGGGGTAAGAGATGGGGTTTTGGCATAAGGGAATTGAAAAAATTAGCAATAGCCCTTCCAAAGAGTGGGTTAAAGGGGTGAGAAATACCGTGGAAAGGAATGGTGAGGCAAATGTCACCATTGCATCTGATGGAAGTGTGACAAGGGCTCACGCTGCGATAGTGTGTGTGTGTGCGTGCATGTGTGTGTATATGCGTGTGTGACATTGTGGGGCTAGAGGGAAAGAGATGCAAGGCTCTTGTAATGCCTAATGTCTTCCTGGGGCTGGGATCCCCAGCAGATCAAGTGTGGGGCTGTGGACCCAGGAGCAGTCACAGATTATTGAGGGCAGAATACAGGCTGAGTGGGGTCACCAGTGCTTTGAGGAAGGAGGCAGGCCAGCTGCTGTCCAGATTGGGATGGAATATTCTGTTGTGGAGAAGGTATAAGCTGGAGACCATCTATTCTATCATAAGGGTTAAAAAGATCAAAGCAAAGAAAATCCTGGCAAGATCATCTGACTCTGAATTCCGCTCATTTAAAAAGCTGGGGTTGGGACTTCCCTGGTGGTCCAGGGGTTAAGACTGCACTCCCAAAGCAGGAGGCACGGGTTTGATCCCTGACCAGGGAACTAGATCCCACATGCCATATGGCAAAAAAAAAAAAAAAAAAAAAAAAAAAAAAAAAGCTGGGGGTGCCCACTTTATACAGTGAGGCTGACAAAAGTCGGTTGGGATTCTCCCCCTCTGCAGTGCTCTCTGATGGCCTTTCCAAAGTCCCTGAAAACCCACCACCCTGAATCTGCCCTCCTAGGCCTGGCAGAAGGCCTTCTGTGAAGTCACTAGGGGGCTCCTATGCAAATTTTTGCCACATTGACTCTGTGCTAAGCACTTTATATGCATTATCTCACCTGACTTCTTATCAACTACAAGAGATTTATTAGAGGTTAAGGAATTGTTTTTTAACATCTTTATTGGAGAATAATTTCTTTACATGGTGTGTTAGTTTCTCCTGTATAGCAAAGTGAATCAGCTATATGTATACATATATCTCCATATCCCCTCCTTCTTGGGTCTCCCTCCCACCCTCCCTATCCCAGCCCTCTAAGGTGGATACAAATCACCGAGCTGATCTCCCTGTGCTATGTGACTGATTCCCACTAGCTATCTATTTTACGTTTGGTAGTGTATATATGTCCATGCCACTCTCTCACTTCGTCCCAGCTTACCCTTCCCCCTCCCCCTGTCCTCAAGTCCATTCACTACATCTGCATCTTTATTCCTGTCCTGCCACTAGGTTCTTCAGAACAATTTTTTTTTTAAGATTCCATATATATGTGTTAGCATACAGTATTTGCTTTTCTCTTTCTGACTTACTTCACTCTATATGACAGACCCTAGGTCCACCCACCTCACTACAAATAACTCAATTTCATTTCCTTTAATGGCTGAGTAATATTCCATTATATATATGTGCCACATCTTCTTTAACCATTCATCTGTCGATGGACACTTAGGTTGCTTCCATGTCCTGGCTATTGTAAATAGAGCTGCAATGAACACTGTGGTACATGACTCTTTTTGAATGATGGTTTTCTCAGGGTATATGCCCAGTAGTGGGATCACTGGGTTGTATGGTAGTTCCATTTTTAGTTTTATAAGGAACCTCCATACTGTTCTCCATAGTGGCTGTATCACCTTACATTCCCACCAACAGTGCAAGAGGGTTCCCTTTTCTCCACACCCTCTCCAGCATTTATTGTTTGTAGATTTTTTGATGATGGCTATTCTTACTGGAGTGAGGTGATACCGCATTGTAGTTTTGATTTGCATTTCTCAAATGATTAGTGATGTTGAGCATCCTTTCATGTGTTTGTTGGCAATCTGTATATCTTCTTTGGAGAAATGTCTATTTAGGCCTTCTGGCCATTTTTGGATTAGGTTGTTTGTTTTTTTTGATATTGAGCTGCATGAGCTGCTTGTATATTTTGGAGATTAATCCTTTGTCAGTCGCATTGTTTGTAAATATTTTCTCCCATTCTGAAGGTTGTCTTTTCATCTTGTTTATGGTTTGCTTTGCTCTGCAAAAGCTTTGCAGTTTCATTAGGTCCCATTTGTTTATTTTTGTTTTTATTTCCATTTCTCTAGGAGGTGGGTCAAAAAGGATCTTGCTGTGATTTATGTCATAGAGTGTTCTGCCTATGTTTTCCTCTAAGAGTTTTATAGTGTCTGGCCTTACATTTAGGTCTTTAATCCATTTTGAGTTTACTTTTGTGTATGGTGTTAGGGAGTGTTCTAATTTCATTCTTTTACATGTAGCTGTCCAGCTTTCCCAGCACCACTTACTGAAGAGGCTGTCTTATCTCCATTGTATATTCTTTCTTCCTTTATCAAAGATAAGGTAACCATATATGTGTGGGTTTATCTCTGGGCTTTCTATCCTGTTCCATTGATCTATATTTTGGTTTCTGTGCCAGTACCATACTGTCTTGCTTACTGTAGCTTTGTAGTATAGTCTGAAGTCAGGGAGCCTGATTCCTCCAGCTCCCTTTTTCTTTCTCAAGATTTGGGGTCTTTTGTGTTTCCGTACAATTTGTGAAATTTTTTGTTCTAGTTCTGTGAAAAATGCCATTGGTAGTTTGATAGGGATTGCATTGAATCTGTAGATTACTTTGGGTAGTATAGTCTTTTTCACAATGTTGATTCTTCTAATCCAAGAACATGGTATATCTCTCCATCTGTTTGTATAACCTTTAATATCTTTCATCAGTGTCTTATAGTTTTCTGAGTACAGGTCTTTTGTCTCCTTAGGTAGGTTTATTCCTAGGTATTTTATTCTTTTTGTTGCAATGCTAAATGGGTAAATGGGAGTGTTTCCTTAATTTCTCTTTCTGATCTTTCATTGTTAGTGTATCGGAATGCAAGGGATTTCTGTGCAGTAATTTTGTATCTTGCTACATTACCAAATTCATCGATTAGCTCTAGTAGTTTTCTGGTGGCATTTTTAGGATTCTCTATGTATAGCATCATGTCATCTGCAAACAGTGACAGTTTTACTTCTTCTTTTCTGATTTAGATTTCTTTTAGTTCTTTTTCTTCTCTGATTGCAGTGGCTAAGAGTTGCAAAACTATGTGGAATAATAGTGGTGAGAGTGGGCAACCTTGTCTTGTTCCTGATCTTAAAGGAAATGACTTCAGTTTTTCACCATTGAGAATGATGTTGGCTGTGGGTTTGCCTTTATTATGTTGATGTAAGTTCCCTCTATGCCTACTTTCTGGAGGGTTTTTAGCATAAATGGCTGTTGAATTTTGTTGAAAGCTTTTTCTGCATCTATTGAGATTATCATATGGTTTTTATCCTTCAATTTGTTAATATGGCATAACACATTGATTGATTTGTGTATATTGAAGAATCTTTGCATTCCTGGGATAAACCCCACTTGATCATGGTGTATGATCCTTTTAATGTGCTGTTGGATTCTTTTTTTTTTTTTTTGCTGTACGCGGGCCTCTCACTGCTGTGGCCTCTCCCGTTGCGGAGCACAGGCTCCGGACACACAGGCTCCGCGGCCATGGCTCGCGGGCCCAGCCGCTCCGCGGCACGTGGGATCCTCCGGGATCGGGGCACGAACCCGTGTCCCCTGCATCGGCAGGCGGACTCTCAACCACTGCGCCACCAGGGAAGCCCTGTTGGATTCTTTTTGCTAGTATTTTGTTGAGGATTTTTGTATTTATGTTCATTAGTGACATTGGCCTGTAGTTTTCTTTTTTTGTGACATCTTTGTCTGGTTTTGGTATCAAGGTGATGGTGGCCTTGTAGAATGAGGTTGGGAGTGTTCCTCCCTCTGCTATATTTTGGAAGAGTTTGTGAAGGATAGGTGTTAGCTCTTCTCTAAAAGTTTTGATAGAATTCACCTGTGAAGCCATCTGGTTCTGGGCTTTTGTTTGTTGGAAATTTTCTTTTTTTTAAAGTCAGGTTTATTGAGGTATAATTTATATACAGTAAATTCACCTTTTTATTTTTTTGGCTGCGTTGAGTCTTTGTTGCTGCATGTGGGGTTTCTCCTGTTGCAGCAAGTGGGGGCTACTCTTCCTTGTGGTGCACAGACTTCACATTCTGGTGGCCCCTCTTGTTGTGGAGCATGGGCTCTAGGCACGTGGGTTTCATTAGCTGTGGCTTGTGGGCTCTAGAGCACAGGCTCAGTAGTTGTGGCACACGGGCTTAGTTGCTCCACGGCATATGGGATCCTCCTGGATGAGGGCTTGAACCCATGTCCCCTGCATTGGCAGGCGTATTCTTAACCACTGAACCGCCAGAGAAGCCCATGTTGGAAGATTTTTAATCACAGTTCTATTTCAGTGCTGTGATTGGTCGTTTATATTTTCTATTTCTTCCTGGTTCAGTCTCAGAAAGTTGTGCTTTTCTAAGAATTTGTCTGTTTCTTTCAAGTTGTCCATTTTGTTGACATATAGTTTCTTGTAGTAATCTCTCATGATCCTTTGTATTTTGCAGTGCCAGTTGTTACTTCTCCTTTTACATTTCTTATTCTGTGGGTTTGAGTCTTCTCACTTTTTTTCTTGATGAGTCTGGCTAATGATTTATCAATTTTGTTTATTTTCTCAAATAACCAGCTTTTAATGTTATTAATCTCTGCTACTGTTTCCTTCATTTCTTTTTCATTTATTTCTGATCTGATCTTTATGATTTCTTTCCTTCTGCTAACTTTGGGGTTTTTTTGGTCTTCTTTCTCTAATTGCTTTAGGTGTAAATTTATGTTGTTTATTTGAGCTCTTTCTTGTTTCTTGAGGTAGGATTGCATTGCTGTAAACTTCCCTCTTGGAATTGCTTTTGCTGCATCCCATAGGTTTTGGGTCGTCGTGTTTTCATTGTCATTTGTTTCTAGGTATTTTCTGATTTCTTCAGTGATCTCTTGGTTATTTAGTAGCATATTGTTTAGCCTCCATGTGTTTGTAATTTTTACACTTTTTTCCCTGTCATTGATATCTAGTCTCATAGCGTTGTGGTCAGAAAAGATACTTGATGTGATTTCACTTTTCTTAAATTTACCAAGGCTTGATTTGTGACCCAAGATGTGATCTATCCTGGAGAATGTTCCATGAGCACTTAAGAAGAAAGCGTATTCTGTTGTTTTTGGATGGAATGTCCTATAAATATCAATTAAGTCCATCTTGTCTAATGTGTCATTTAAAGCTTGTGTTTCCTTATTTTTTTTTTCATTTTGGATGATCTGTCCATTGGTGAAAGTGGGGTGTTTAAGTCCTCTACTATTATTTTGTTACTGTTGATTTCCCCTTTTATGGCTGTTAGCATTTGCCTTATGTATTGAAGTACTCCTATGTTGGATGAATAAATATTTACAATTGTTATATCTTCTCCTTGGATTGATCCCATGATCATTATGTAGTGTCCTTCTTTGTCTGCTTAATCCTTATTTTAAAGTCTATTTTGTCTGATATGAGAATTGCCACTCTAGCTTTCTTTTGATTTCCATTTGCATGGAATATCTTTTTCCATCCCCTCAGTTTCAGTCTGTACATGTCCCTAGGTCTGAAGTGGGTCTCTTGTACACAGCATATATACGGGTCTTGGTTTTTTATCCATTCAGCCAGTCTATGTCTTTTAGTTGGAGCATTTAATCCATTTACATTTAAGGTAAGTATCGATATGTATGTTCCTATTACCATTTTCTTAATTGTTTTGGGTTTGTGTTTGTAGGTCTTTTCCTTCTCTTGTGTTTCCTGCTTAGAGAAGTTGCTTTAGCATTTGTTGTAAAGCTGGTTTTGTGGTGCTGAATTCTCTTAGCTTTTGCTTGTCTGTAAAGGTTTTAATTTCTCCGTCAAATCTGAATGAGATCCTTGTTTGGTAGAGTAATCTTGGTTGTAGGTTTTCCCCTTTCATCACTTTAAATATGTCCTGCCACTCCCTTCTGGCTTTCAGAGTTTCTGTTGAAAGATCAGCTGTTAACCTTATGCGGATTCCCTTGTATATTAATTGTTGTTTTTCCCTTGCTGCTTTTAATATTTTTACTTTGTATTTAATTTTTGATAGTTTGATTAATATGAGTCTTGGTGTGTTTCTCCTTGGATTTACCCTGTATGGGACTCTCAGTCCTTCCTGGACTTGACTCACTATTTCCCTTCCCGTGTTAGGGAAGTTTTCAACTATAATCCCTTCAAATATTTTCTCAGACCCTTTCTTTTTCTCTTATTTTTCTGGGACCCTTATAATTCAAATGTTGGTGCATTTAATGTTGTCCTAGAGGTGTCTGAGACTGGTTTGGTCTGGTGGGTTTTTACTTTGTTACTTCATCGGCTGCATATTTCTCTGTCTTCTCATTTTCTTTAAGTTACTGTGTTTGGGGTCTCCTTTTCGCAGGTGGAAGGTTCATAGTTCCCGTTGTTTTTGGTGTCTTCCCCCAGTGGGTGAGGTTGATTCAGTGGCTTGTGTAGGTTTCCTGGTGGAGGGGACTGGTGCCTGTGTTCTGGTGGGTGGGGCTGGATCTTGTTTTTCTGGGGGCAGGGCTGCCTCTTGTGGTGTGTTTTGGGGGTGTCTGTGGACTTAGTAGGATTTTAGGCAGCTTTTCTGCTAATGGGTGGGGTTGTGTTCCTGTCTTGCTAGTTGTTTGGCATCAGGCATCCAGCACCAGAGCTTGCTGGATATTGGGTGGAGCTGGGTTTTAGCGCTGAGACAGAGATCTCTAGGAGAGCTCTCGTTGACTGATATTATGTGGGGCCGGGAGGAAAAAAGAAAGGAAAAAAAATTACAAAAATAATGAATAAAACATTATTAAAATAATAAGTAAAAAAATAATAATAATAAAAAAAAGAAAAAGAAGAGAGCAACCAAACTAATAAACAAATCCACCAATGATAATAAGCGCTGAAAATGAAACTAAGATAAACATAAAAATCAGAAACAAATCAGTCACAGGCAAAAAAAACCCAAGTCTACAGTTGCTCTGAAAGTCCACCGCCTAAATTTTGGGATGATTCGTTGTCTATTCAGGTATTCCACAGATGCAGGGTACATGAAGCTGGTTGTGGGGATTTAATCCACTGTTCCTGAGGCTGTACAGAGAAATTTCCCTTTCTCTTCTTTGTTCTCACAGCTCCTGGGGTTCAGCTTTGGATTTGGTCCCGCCTGTGTGTGTAGGTTGCCCTCAGGCATCTGTTCTTGCCCAGACAGGAGGGGGTTAAAGCAACGGCTGATCATGGGGCTCTTGCTCACTCAGGTCACAGGGATGGAGGGGTATGGAATGTGGGGCAAGCCTGCGGCAGCAGAGGCTGGTGTGATGTTGCAACAGCCTGAGGCGTGCCGTGTGTTCTCCCTGGGAAGTTGTCCCTGGATCATGGGACCCTGGCAGTGTCAGGCTGCACAGGCTCACAGGGAGTGGGTGGTGTAGATAGTGACCTGTGCTTGCACACAGGATTCTTGGTGGCTGCAGCAGCAGTGTTAACGTTTCACGCCCATCTCTGGGGTCTGAGCTGATAGCCATGGCTTGCACCCGTCTTTGGAGCTGGTTTAGGCAGTGCTCTGCCTTCTGTGGGCAGATGGGGAAGGAATCCCCTCTCCTCACATACTCCAAAACAATGGTCTCTTGCTCTTCGTCAGCTCCAGACATTTTCCCAGACTCCTTCCTGGCTAGCTGTGTCACACTAGCCCTCTTCAGGGTGTATTCATGCAGCCACCCCTAGTCCTCTCCCTGGGATCCGACCTCCAAAGCCTGAGCCTCAGCTCCTGACTCCCACCTGCCCTGGTGGGTGAGCAGACAAGCCTCTTAGGCTGGTGAGTGCTGGTTGGCACTGATTCTCTGTGTAGGAGTCTCTCTGCTTTGCCCTCTGCACTCCTGTTGCTGCACACTCCTTTGTGGCTCCACCAGTGAAGGGGCTTCCTAGTATGTGGAAACTTTTCCTCCTTCACAGCTCCCTCCCACTGGTGCAGATCCCGTCCCTATTCTTTTGTCTCTGTTTTTTCTTTTTTATTTTGCCCTACCCAGGGACGTGGGGAGTCTCTTGCCTTTTGGGAAGTCTGAGGTCTTCTGCCAGCATTCAGTAGGTGTTCTGTAGGAGTTTTTCCACATGGAACAACTTCCTCTCCTTGTGGAGAGGAAGGTGATCCCCACGTCTTACTCCTCTGCCATCTTGAAGGTCCTGAGGTTAAGGAATTTGTTTTAGATCACACTGATTGTAAGTGACAAGGAAATAATTGGAGCCAAACCACTGGACATAAAGGATCATATGCTTTTTACTTTATTGATTTATAATTGGATTACAATAAACTGAGCACATATAAATTATAAAATATGTCAAGTGTATACCTGTGAAACCATCACCACAATCAAGAGGACTGAAGCCCTAACTCGTAACCACTAGGCAGCAGCTTCTCCCTGTTAATACTAGTCCTTCCCTTGGCTTCAGTGTCATTCCCATCCTATATGACAAGCAGTCAGATATTTGAAGATGACCAACTTGTGCTTCCTCAAGCACCGTTATGAGTTTCTGCAAATGCATTTCATGGGACATAGCTGAGTTTCTCTTATCAGCTTGTTAACCCTCCCATATGTATTTTGCCCAGGTAATTGGATATTTGGATGATTCTTCAATCTGCCAAGAGCCATGCAGCTATTGTCACAGAGTACACAGTCTGGGACTGGGCCTCTAGGTGACAGATAGCAGTGCCCACAGCAAGGCCCAGGTAGGCAGGTTCAGTGGCCAGGGTTCAGATGTCTCTGGCTTAGCCTGGCCTGCTATGAATGCTCTCGTCCTAACAGACTGATATCCTTCAGCCAAACAATCAATTTGTTTGTGTTTATTTTAGAAAGATTAATAAAATTATTTTATTTTATTATTTTTTTATCCTTATTGAAGTATGGTTGATTTACAATATTATGTTAGTTTCAGCTGTCTAGCACAGTGATTCAGTATTTTTATAGATTATATTCCACTTAAAGTTATTACAGAATAATGGCTGTATTTTCCTGTGCTGTGCAACATATCCTTGTTGCTTATCTACTTTATACCTTGCAGTTTGTATCTCTTAATCCTGTGCCCTTCCCCAGTAAAATAAAATTATTCAATTGTCTTTTTTCCAATTTTATGTATGTATATGGAATAAATATACAAATAATATTTATAAATATGTTTTGTATTTATATATACATGTATTCAATATAAACATTTTTTTAGGGAAGAAAAAATTCCCAAGTACAGTTATCTTCAACTTCCACTAATTTTTCCTTTAAAAATATTCTTGTAGTTTGTCTGACACTAGAGTGGGCATGTATACTTTATCTTATTTATCCTTACAAGCACCCCCTAGAACAGAGTAGTAGTAGCATTTTATTTCACAGATGAAAAACTGAAGCTTAAGGTAATTCAGTAACTTGTCAAATTTTCCATCGTTATTACATGGTAGACTCATAATATAAGTTTTCTGATTCTATGGCTGGAACTAATTTCAGTGCATTAAGTATTTGGGAGGTGAGTGGCTGAGGAGAACAGGAAACAGTGGCTAAAATCCCAGGTGCAAGGATTTCTTTGATTAAATACCTTCAAATACATCACATCACACAAACAAATATATATATTTTCTGCTTTTACAAAAACAGGATTATGTTCCACGTAGTGTTCTATAACTTAACTTGGCAGTTTATGTATCATAGACAGCTTGCCATGACAATAGATCTACCTTATTTTTTATTTTCCGTTTTTAAATAAAGTAGTACAAGCACAACATAACCCTACTTGCCAAAAGTGTAGATGCTGTGTTTCCACTCCCAGGGATTCTGATTTGGTAGGTCTGGGCTGGGAGGCTGCATGGAGTCTAGAAGAGTTCCCAGGTAACCAACAGGCACCCCTGGTAAAGAACTTCTGCTCTTGTAGGTGCCCGCTGTAGGATGAATGGGATATAAACAAACATAGCAACAACAAAGCAGGCAGCCAATTACAAGTGTCCTGGGGCCAGAGAAAGACTAAAGAGAGAAAAAGCCACTCAGTTCCCAGTGTTAGGAGAGGTACAGGGACGTTCCTGTGGCAGACGTGGGAAGAAAGTGGTGTTTCATGGGGCATTGCACAGGAGGGCAGTGACAAGACAGTGACAGCCCCCAAACACCTGTATTAGAACAGAGATTGAGCTGGAAGCTGGGCGACTTATTTTAAAGTTGCATTTGCATGGAAAACTCACTTTTTCCTTAGATTGTTAATTTGAGATGCTTGGGAGGTGTTAGTGGAGAGATAAAGACCTCAGTGAGCCTCCTTTGATGCCAGGCTACGGAGGGGCGGGTCTGAGTACTGGGAGTGCATCAATTCCAATTTCCACTCGTGTTCCCATTAGGAAATAACACTTTCCCTCACCGATTTGCTTAGTGCATTGGAAGACATATGTAAGATGAACAAATAAAAGCTCTGAACTTCATGAGGCATTCATTTCAGTCTCTTCTCCCTCCCCAGATATCACTGGTTGATCCACTTGAGAGTGTCCTCCCGTCTGTGCAGGGTCTTAGTTGCTGATGAATGACGAAAGTGATAACTAGCATAAGTCATCCTAAAGTGGACATAAGGGAGGATGGTAAACAGGGAGCCCCGATAGCCAGTCCCAGTTTTGCCTCTCTCTCTCCATCTCCAGCAAGGACCTGTTCTTGATTCCCACTAGGAGGCTCAGCCCTGTTCCTGGGTCATCCCATGGCAGGGGTACAAAACCCAGCCCAGCCTCACTCTCCACCACTCAGCCCCAAGTCACACTCCCCACCAGCCTGACTGGAGGCAGTGTCCTGATTCTGCAAATTGGGCTTCTGCTTAATTCCCAAACATAAGATCCCCTGTGGGTACTACTGTTCCCAAGTTCCTGTCTGGCAGCCTGCCTCAACCCCCAGATCCTTCCTAGTAGTAAGGACTAGCCTTTCTCTTGCCAGGCTCCTACCCGGAATTGGAACACTGCCCCAGGCCCAAAGTCTCTGGCTGGGCTTGGCCACTAGAGGACAGACTCCAGAGCCAGCTTCCTGTTTGGATTTCCAAATATCACCTGCCCCACATTCCTCATGGCTGGACTTAACTGTTTGTTGGAAATGTTTCCACTTCTGTCTTTTTTTTTTTTTTTTGGCAGTGCCACACAGCATGTGGGATCTTAGTTCCCTGACCAGGGATCGAACCCAAACCCCCTGCATTGGAAGCACAGAGTCCCTTCCACTTCTGTCTTATGGCCTCCCTTCTCTTGGCCAACTGCTCTCCTCAGCTGTAAGCAAAGATTGCCATAAACTTCATCTGCTAGATTGAACTTACTTTGTTAACACCTGTAATTCCATCAGTTCCCCAAGTACAGATATTTACTCCATTGGGTGTGTCCACATCCTCTCTATCTTGCCTAAGTAGTTGGATACACCCTACAATTCTGTGATATGGCTGTGACTTTACACAATTAGTCGATTCTGCAAACATTCTATTTAAATCGAACATTCCAAATGAAATCCTCTTTTAAATATGCTAGAGAGACTGTTCAAAGAATCCTACTCTGATTCCTTTACAAAAAGTGGGTAGAAATATGGTGCAGTGTAAAGTACCTTATATAAGACGAGTTCTTTATTTGAGGGCCACCTCTCATAGACTGTGACCTCGGAAAATCATTATACAGTCTTCCTGGAACCTTTTCTTCACCTGAGAAACAGTGAAGGTAATTTAGTAATTTCTTAGGTTCAGTCTAGCTGTAACAGCCTGTGATTCTTAATAGTTATACTTTAACATGCATTTTTTTTTTTTGCGGTACGCGGGCCTCTCACTGCTGTGGCCTCTCCCGTTGCGGAGCACAGGCTCCGGACGCGCAGGCTCAGCGGCCATGGCTCACGGGCCTAGCCACTCTGCAGCATGTGGGATCCTCCCACACCGGGGCACGAACCTGTGTCCCCTGCATCGGCAGGCGGACTCTCAACCACTGCACCACCAGGGAAGCCCACATGCATTGTTTTGTACATTCAAAATTTCAGGTTAGGGGACTCCCTGGCAGTCCAGTGGTTAAGACTCCACACTTCCAATGCAGGGGAGGTGTGTTCGATCCCTGGTCGGGGAGCTAAGATCCCACATGTACTGCGGTGCTGCCAAAAAAACCCCAAAAATTCAGGTTAGAAGTTCTCAAAATTAAGTACACTGGCATGAAGTTTCTGCCTGAGGGTTTACTCTTTGGCTTTTGTCTTTGTAGGCTGTCCTTGATGATCTGGGATTGTCATAATAGTTGCCAAATAAAATACGCTTCACAGAAGGGAAGCTGCCTTACCTCCAGAAAGGAGCTTTTTAGTTTTTATTTTTGTAAATAACAGAAAGCTATTTACAAAAAGCTTTTTTTTTTACAAAAAGTGGGGCTCTTCTGAAGGTGGACGAATGGGCCCCCCAAAGCCACCCTAATGAAGGTCAGAACCCAGTGCCAAGCAGGGATAGTTGAGAGCAAAGCTTCTGAGAAGTAGAGACAGTGTTAACCTGCTCTTTTCTTCTGTAATTAATGTATCTTTATATTAGACCCTTTCATCTAGGGGTTGCTAAATGTTTCACAAATGTTAATTAATTCAATGAAACTTCACATCGCCACCCTGAGGCAGGTAATTCCTCTTCAACACATCACATCTTTGCTTGCTCCAGAGTCATCTACAGATTATGCATTAATGCAGATTAGGATAATTAATAATAAAACCTTGAGTGTAGATAAAGCTCTGGAACTAAAGATCTCAAGCACTTGGCAAATAACCAGATTTGGGGAAGGAGGACTGAAGAGGAAGTTTGAGGCAGCTCACTGCCAATGATGACAAGCAGAAGCATTGTGCTCATTTCGGGTTCCACTCCATGTTGAGGACACATGACCTTGAACAGGTCTTTGTGACCCCTTTGTGACTCAGTTCCTACAGCTCTCAAGTGGGGGCAATAATACTACTCATCTTCATACTTCATAGAAATGTTTCAAGGAATAGTGTTTGTAATATGCTGTGGAGTTCTCAGATGAAAGGTGGAAATTAACATATGATGAAACATTATCACCACTTATCTTCACACTATCTAAATGGGTTAGCCGCATCCCCACAGTCCCAGCAGAAACCAGAAATGCCATTATTTCCATTTAGCGTTTATTATATTCATCCAAAGAGGTTGAGAGGTGCTCAGGGCAGCAGAGATGCTCCTGGGATAAATGAAATCAAGTTGAGATACCAGATCAGAAAAGAGGTAGCTAATTTTTAGTTTTCTTCTTTTTTTTTTTTTCTTTTCCATTCTTATTTGAGATGGAATATTTGAGAGGGAATGGCTGAAGCAACATTTCCTCTTGGGCATTCCTCTCAATTCTAAGTTATCAATATATGCATATTATTCAGATTCCCAAGAATGGGCTCACTTGCAGGTACTCCCCTGGGCCTTTGTTTTCAGTTTTCTTTGTTAGAAACATTTCCTCTATCCATCTCCACTTATCTAGGCTGGTATAGAACTCCCCACATCCATAGAGTCTTCCTGGCCTAACTTCCTACCTGAACTTCCTCTGCCACTCCTTTGTGATAAGCACTTGTTTTGGAATTCATATTTTGGTGTTTGTCTTGCTTCTTAATAGACTTAGCTCTTCCAGGGTGTATTTTATTAATTTACATTCTTCATCTAGTACAAGTCTTGGCACACTGAAGTTAATCAAATAAGTGTTAAGTAAATGAATGAATGGTCTCTCTCAGCAAAATGTCAAGGTTCGAATTTAGACCACACCAAATCCACATCTGCTACTCTCACCATGTCATATCACACCCTGTGAGGCACACATAGTGTAGAATAGAAATTTTGAACAGGCAAAATTAAGGGAAAGAGAGACGGATTTAAATAATAAACTTTCAACTCCTTTGGGTAAACTCCAAGGAACGTGATCACTGAATCATATGGTAAGAGGTTTAATCCTGTGAAATATTCCCAACCTGTCTTCCAAAGTGACTGTACCATTTTGCATTCTTATCAGCAATGAGAATTCCTGTTGCTCCACATCCTTGCTGGTATTTGGTGTTGTCAGTGTTCCAGATTTTTATCATTTTAATACGGGTGTAGTGATTGCTCACTGTTATTTTAATTTGCAATTCCCTGATGACATAATCAAATGAGTTGACTATAAATAACAAACCCAGAAGATATTTACCTAAATTGTTTTCTTGGTTAATTGCTTTAGCCCTGACTATTAAATTTTTTGTTACTAAACGTTTGTCCAGACAAAAACCTGCACGTGAATATTTATAGCAGCCTTTTTCATAGTGCCCAAAACTTGGAAGCAACCAAGATGTCTTTCAGTAGGTGAATGGATAAATAAACTGTGGTGCATCCAGACAATGGAGTATTATTCAACTCTAAAAAGAAATGATCTATCAAGCAAGGAAAAGACAAGGAGAAACTTAAGTGCATAGTACTAAGCAAAAGAAGTCAATCTGAAAAAGGCAACATACTGTATGATTCCAGCTATATGACATTCTAAAAGGCAACAGTATTTGGAGACAGTAAAAGAATCAGCAATTGCCATGGGTCATGGGAGAGTTAAGGATGAATGGGGGAGCAGAGAGAATTTTTAGGGCAGTGAAACTACCCTATACGATACTACAGTGGTTGAAACCCACAGAATGGACAACACGAAAAGTGAACTCCAATGTAAACTGTGGACTTTGAGTAAAAATGATGTGTCAATCAATGTAGGTTCAATTGGTAACAAATATACAATTCTGGCAGGGGATGCCAATGGGGTAGGAAGGATGTGTGTTTTTAAAGAGTATATGGAAAACCTTCTGCTCAATTTTGGTGTGAACCTAAAAGTGCTCTAAAAAAAGTCTATTGAAATTTATTTAATATTAACATTTAATAAATAATAATTAACTTTCAAACAATGTTCTAAAGGGAAGTAGGAGATTTAACTTAGAGGGTTCAAAGAAGCTGTCTATATACACATAATATTATTTAGAAAGACTGGGTTCCTTTAGAACTTGCTTGTGCAATGATCTGTATAATATTTAAGCACAGCCTGATCCATAAAAATATGCAAATTTATATTAGTTTGTCTTCACTGACATCATTACTCATTGTATTAAGCCCAGCCTCAGGCCTCAAATTCAAGACTTCCATGTAATGATCTTGATCTCTATTTCCTGCCATATCTCACTCCCTTATTCCTTCACATACACCCTGGCTGCAGCAAAGGTGATGGACTTATTCTGGACCAGCCCCTGTGTTCCTCCTTCTGATGGCTCCCTTGTTTTAGATGCTCTTTCCTATGGCCCACTTCCAGTGTAGGCCCCAACACTTCACCTACTGAAGTCTTTTCTGTCTGTTTTCAAGGCCCTTCTCAAATGCTCCCTTCACAAAGAGGCTCTCCTGGTCATATAGATGTAACATCCCTCACAGAGCACTTTGATTATGCCAAATGAACCTATAGTAGCCGTGTTAGCCTAGTAACTAGGATCATGGACTGGGAGAGCTGCATTGCCATGGCCAAATACTCACTCTTCACTGATTATTTATTTTCTGTGCTGGTGTTTCCATGTCTGCTAAGTGGGGAGGATCATAATACTACTGACTACAGAGGCCATTGTAAGGATTGTGAATGTGTGTGTAAAATGCTCAGAATAGCGCCTGGTATATGGACATGTTCTGTAAATGTTTCCTTTTCCATGGAATCTAGCTCTGTTCTGGGTACACTCATGCTTGCGGACTCACAGTGCTGAACGAGGAAGGAGGCTGCCCACAAGCCATGTGGCTGTAGAGGCACTTGGACATTTTACCATTAGAACTTTTGGAGAGATGTGAGGAAACACTGTTTCAAAGTCCTCATTCTCCTGGACCATGCTGTTGAAATGATTTTCTATTGGTTCCCAGTTTTCGTAAACCTTTTTTACGTTCCTAGGGACTGATTTTGGTATTCAAGTTTGGCTTAAATACTGTTATGGTGTAATCAGATCTGTTTAATGAGGTAAGTTCATGTGCAGTTTTCCCTGAGATTCTTAATAAATTACACACTCATCTTAACCCCACAGTGGTGCAGAAATTGCCAAGTTTATTCAGGAACCCAGCCAGAAGGAAACAGTGCAGGAATTACCAGTTATAGACAATAGAATGAAACACTTCTTTCTCACTTGCCGACTAGCACTGGTATAGTTTTACCACTTCACATACAAACATTCCTCAATCCCCATAAGCTGAGATAAAGTGTAAAATCTTATTTTACTATTTTCTCTGCTAAATATTTAAATGACTCCTGTTAGAGCTCTAAAATGTTACTTTTTTTGAGACATAATTTTTTATTGAGATATAATTCACATTCATAAAATCTACCCTTTTAAAAAGTATACAATTCAGTGAGTTTTAGTATATTCACAAAGTTTTGCTGCCATAACCACTATCTAATTCCAGAACATTTTCATCCCCCTAAAAAGAAACCTCATACTCCTCATATTTTGATCTTGTGATAAAATGGTTATTTACGTGGTTAAGTGTGCTGATAATTTTTAGAAATTCAGAGAACTGCATGTATGTATAATATAGTAATTAATATTACAAGAGGTTACTTTTTAATGTTTATCTTACTTATACTTTACCATTTGCTCAGTGTTTTACACACACACACACACACACTTTAGTCTTGGTCTTGTTAGGATTTTTCATATCAGGTTGGGAATATCAGTGCCAACATTTGTGCATAGCTTGAAGGAGAGGGAGTGGACACAGTGAAGGTAAAAATAACTCTCCTTTATTGAACACATGTTGTTTCCCAGGCACTATCCCTCATATAACAGTTTTAGGAGGTAAGTTCTATTATCATCTTTATTTTACATGTGAGCAGATGGAGGCTTCTAGAGCTTATGAAACTTGTTATCCCCAGGTGGCATAACTAGGAAAGTCTGAATCTGAACCCAGGCCCTCCAAATTCAGAGCACATGCCCTTAAACACTGTGCTCTACTGACTACTGTTAAATTAGATGTTTAGTTTAATTATAACAACAGCCCTTGATCAGAGCTGTATGATACATTTCCCCAAGCCCTCATTCAATTCCTCCAGTTACTGGATGAGAAGAGCCAGTTCTTTCAGGTTAAATGATCACATGCAAGGGCAGCACAGATGAGCAGCTGGATTTTTTTTTTTTCCCCAGAGCAGACATGGATGTGTGTTCCCCTCCACCATTCTGTGACTTCTGACAGTTATCTTAGACTTCTGTTCCAGCTCTCATAATAACTAAACACATTTTATCACACTTGTTTGCATATTTGAATCTCTACATCAGTCTGAGGGTGGCAAATATGACTTGATTTATATATGTAGTCCCTGTGCTCAAATAATGTGACTTGAATGAATGTGTGAAAAAATAAAAAAATGAGTCTAGACTCCTTAAGAGTTTAACCACCAGTATTTAGTGAGAGGAGACTACACAGAATAGCTTGGTTACACCTTTGTCTTTTTTCTGCAAGTTTCTCAAAAAAGTAAACAATTCCACATACACATTAAGTGGAATGTGTTTTGCACACAGAGGAATGCGATTTCAAATACCTTTTGAAGAGGATTAGTCACAATTTGTACCTTTGGTAGGCAAAATAAATGAGGATTCTATTAAAAGCCGATGGAATAGGGCTTTCATTAATCAAATAAATTCTGCAGCTCTGTTAGCCTCCTTCCCACCCCAGTTCCTTGTGAATAAATCTGGGAGTCCTTGTGCCTGCTCCCCACTCCTCGGAGAGGTCCTGCCAACTCTGCATTGTCCCGCTGGATTTGCAGTCAGATGTCTTCTGCTGGCAGGCACTGTGCAGGCAATGAGTTCTTTCCCTGTATGTCGGGCACAAAAAGATCAGCATGGGAGCAGCAGCCTCCTTTGGGACAGCTGCTCAGAGAGAATGCAGTTAGCCAGGAGCCTGCAGAAATTCCTCCAAGCAGAGGGTGGCTCGTAGGAGGAGTTCAGTTTGCTAAGTACTGTCATTTGCTGAAAGAAGGTGTGTGCTCCAGAAGGAGTTTTAACCTGGAGGATCATTAAGTCTTTCAGTCAGCTGGTGAGCGGCGGTGGCTGGGCAAGTTCAATTCGCCCTGGACGCATCTGCTCCAGAAGGTCAGGGAGGAGTGGAATCACTTTTCCATGGGGGACCACTTTGAGAAGGGCCAGCAAGCTTTGCTCAATGAAGGAGAAGAGAATGAGATGGTAAGATTCTAGCCACATTTCCCCTCTTTCCATTCCCACTCCCCAGCCTCCAATACTCACACGCAAACACACACACTCATCCACATGCACATGCGCACACTCATACACACACACACACACTCATACACACACTCTCCTCTGTAATTTGATTCCGGCATTATGTGAGAAAAGTTAATGTTCAAGAAATCTTTCTCTCTCATAAATGTAACCTCTGACAGCAGAAATTTGCTAGGATGGAAAATATTGTATTCATTTTATCAAGAATGTTTTGAAGTAAAATTGAAAGGGAGAGAAGTACAATGTCCCTTCATGATATGTTTTTGAGATTTCTCAGTATAGCAAGTTCTGTTCAAAACGTCTAATAATTTCAGCAAATCCCTAATGTTGGGAGCAGCGTATTCCCTGATAGGAAGAAGTAGCACATCTACAGCGAAGTAGGAGGGGAGCTGGGCTTCTGACCTTCTTCTCTGCTCACATATCTGTGTTCACAAAGACTGTTGGACAGGGAAAACATATAAAATATTAACAGTTATCAGCCTACGTGCATTTCTCTTTACTTCTAGAATTTTACTTGTAGCTCCCTACATACAGATTGGTTTCAGAAAAATTTCTGGAGTTCACTGTTTCTTTTCATTTAGATGTGTTCCCATCTGAGAAACTGTAGGAAAAATCAATGATGATTCTTATGCTCTTGCTGAAATTAAAGCTGTATTTCTCAATGACAATATAATCAAGAGAGAGTTAGGAATGTGTACTTCTGTTAATAAGGCTGTTCTGCTAATTGTGTAAGCATAGATTTTTATGCCAGTAATGGTGTAATTAAAACATTAAAATGTGAAGCTCTCATTCTACAGTAACATTTTTATCTTTCTGGAATTAATATATAAATAACAAACCCCAAAGATATTTACTTAAAATGTTTTCTTGGTTAATTGCTTTGGCCCTGGCTATTAAATTCTTTGTTCCTGAACTGGTCTTTCAAGTCTAATCTGCTTACCTGTTCCTATAACAACAACATTTTTTTGGACCTTCAAGAGTAGATGCCTTCTGCTATCAAAGCTGAAAAAATTATAAGGGAATCAAAGTCACCCAAGTTTACGTGACTTTCTTAACCCTCTCCTTACTTCTTTTGGGTTTGACCACCAAAAGACAGTTGCCTTTAGGCCCTACACAAATGTCACCAGAAATGACCCTCTGACCCACGTTGGAAATCATCCTTATTTCTCCAGAGTGTTTTCTCTATATTAAAAGAATTAAGAGAATTCTCTATATTAAGTTGAAAAATTAATCCTCATCTTGAATATTCTTCACCAGAAGGCAGAGTCTCCTTCTCTCTACTGGTTTTTTAAATTCTCCCTCAAATCCTCAGATGGAAACACACCTACTCTTTTCCTGCACACTCATTTCTTCTCTTCCACAGTTTGTCATTCAAGAGTCATGAAGAATCATCTACTTTCTGTCAAGGCTTTCCTAGTTCAAGGGACACTACTACCCCTTCTTTAGCCTACGTATCCTAGTGAAGCAGTGTAGTTAATAGCTCATCTTCATAATAGCATCACCCAGTCAATGTATCAGAGTGTCAACTTAGTATTGTATGCAGCTGAAAGCCCAGTTAGGAGAGGGCCTTTGACAAGGAAAGGACACTGTGTTTTCTGGAGAGGAGTCATCTGGCTGGTAGTCTCGGTGGAGGTGCAGCAATTAGTATGCACTCTTGAGCTCTCCATCCTGCTCTGCCTGGAGAAACCTGGCCACCTGCCTGTTGCTGTGTCTGACACTCTGTCCCTTTTAAACTCATTACTCCATTCCCTTCTCCCCGAGCAGTAAGCTTCAAAAATTAGCAGGATACCTTAAATGTATGCCACATATAGTTAGAAATTTTTAGTTTACCAATAGTTTCTTGCCTACTAGCTAACTTGGTTTTCACTACACCCTGTGAGGTAGGTGCTATGCTTCCCACCTGAAAGAGGAGAAAACTGATACACTGAGAATTTGCTCATCTAAGGTTACATCAACCATGAAGACCAGGAGCCGAGACCCCACGTAGGTTAAGTTGGTAGACCTGAACATAGCCTCCTGATGCCTTCTTCAGCTTTTGCAGAGGATATAGCACTCTTAATAGGAGAACACACTTCCTCCCTGATAAAACAAAGCTTAGATCCATCTCATCCACTTAGATTTCCCAGGATCTCTTGTACATGATTTGTATTTCCTGAGTCAGTCTGTCTCGTTTGGCCTCAACGTTAATCCCTTTTAGCAAATCAAGATTGTCTAGAAATGTGTCACACCAAAGTGTTTACAGTTTCTTGCTTTCTAATATACACTCTTTGGACTTTTGCAGAAGTCATTCCTCCAATGATAGAAATCACTGCAAGTTTCAAGAGAAAACAGCATTCTAGGGTTTAGCCCTCATGTCAAATAAAGAACAGAATATTTCCATGCCTAATGATGCCTGGGACTATCTTCCACTCTAGAACTAATAAAACAGGAACGAAAGAGACACTCTAGGTGACCTGAAAGTAATATCCTTAAGTGCAATATGAGATAGGAGCCAATGGAAGAAAGAGCTTGTTAGGAGGACAAGGCAGGAAAGAGGAGAAAGTGACCTTTTGAGTAGGTTCACCCAGATGACTGCCTCTGAAAGGCCTCAAAGAGGAGACCATCTCCCAGACAACACCATGATGGGACCAGAGACCAGGCTTTCACTAGCTTTAGGCTAGCCACTTGCCTGCTTTAGCCTCAGTTTTTGTAGCTGTAAAATGGGAGTTGTCCTTCTTACTTTACCTGTCTCACAGGGCTCTTATGAGGATCAACTAAGACAGTCTATGTGGAATTGTCTGAAGAAGTATAAAATTCTGGAGAAGCATAAGCTGAGGTCTATGCAAAGATAGGAGGAGTGAGGGCTTCAGCAATTAACCAAATGAATGAATACTACCCTGCCCACCCATCCCCCATGAGGTCATCTCTTCTCATTAAATAATGATAAGTGAGGAATATATACTTTTATTCACAAACTATAGAGACCATTTATAAATGGAGAGGAGCTGAGTTACTTTATAACCTGCTTTGTAGTGCTTACTTTGGAAAACACCTACCAGTCTTAGGACTCAGTGTCCTTATTTGTAGAGGGAGAGTGTAAGATGGGCTGGGAGCTCAAATTCCTTTGTATTCAGATGTTGCATATTTATATTTTGAAAGGCCTTAGAAACACTGAGTGCTCAATTCCTTATACCATGACTGAATAAAGGTATGATTTAATTTATTCAAATTTTACTCACCATTATCTTTAGTTATACTCTAATGAAATCAGACTCCTTTGGGGGGAACTGTTTTGTTACAGCTAGACTTGTTTTAAAAGTTGTGTTCACTGATTTCTTTCTTTCCTAGATTTTAGAAAATAAGAAAGAAAAAAAAACTTGAAAATTTTTTCTGATTATAAAGGTAACATATGTTTACTATAAAAATATTGAAATGACATATAAAGGTCTAAAGAATGAAGTAAATATGGTTCATGAACTTCCCACCCAGACAAGATCAATATTATTATATTGGTGACTCTCCTTCCAGACTTGTAAAAAATGCATATACAAAACATCACTTTCTAATATTTTACTACATTTTAATATTATCTCTACTCTTATTATTATTTGTATCTGTTGTATCCATATCATGGAAATACTACATAATGGTTACTGTACATAATGGTTACTGTACATAATGTTACTGTACATCTCTTCCCAACTCTGCATTCAGTGATATCACATTAGTAGCTTGAAATGAATAATGTTGGGAAGTATTTATGCCACAGAAATCAGTAAGTGCTACAGAGAACTTCTACCTGCCCCACCTGAAGGCTTGCTGTTAAATACCTACCAACACACCACAGCACATATTATTTCTTCAAAACTTCCCTTTTTACCCCCATACATGTCTGGATAGAATAAGAATATTCTGTTTGGGTATCATCCATTTATTTGCACTATGCACCATGCCAAAACAAAAGACAATCAATCACAATCTATTCTTAAAAGAATGTGCACCACCTATTTACAAATACGTATTTTTTATTTATTTATTTTTCTTTTAAAATTAGTTTCTGCTTTATAACAAAGTCAATCAGCCATACATATACATCTGTTCCCATATCCCTTCCCTCTTGTGTCTCCCTCCCTCCCACCCTCCCTATCCCACCCCTCCAGGCGGTCACAAAGCACCGAGCTGATCTCCATGTGCTATGCGGCTGCTTCCCACTAGCTATCTACCTTACGTTTGGTAGTGTATATATGTCCATGCCTCTCTCTCGCTTTGTCCCAGCTTACCCTTCCCCCTCCCCATATCCACAAGTCCATTCGCAAGTAGGTCTGTGTCTTTATTCCTGTTTTACCCCTAGGTTCTTCATGACATTTTTTTCCTTAAATTCCATATATATGTGTTAGCATACGGTATTTGTCTTTCTCTTTCTGATTTACTTCACTCTGTATGACAGACTCTAGGTCTATCCACCTCATTACAAATAGCTCAATTTCGTTTCTTTTTATGACTGAGTAATATTCCATTGTATATATGTGCCACATCTTCTTTATCCATTCATCCAATGATGGACACTTAGGTTGTTTCCATCTCCGGGCTATTGTGAATAGAGCTGCAATGAACATTTTGGTACATGTCTCTTTTTGAATTATGGTTTTCTCAGGGTATATGCCTAGTAGTGGGATTGCTGGGTCATATGGTAGTTCTATTTGTAGCTTTTTAAGGAACCTCCATACTGTTCTCCATAGAGGCTGTACCAATTCTCATTCCCACCAGCAGTGCAAGAGTGTTCTCTTTTTTCCACACCCTCTCCAGCATTTATTGTTTCTAGATTTTTTGATGATGGTCATTCTGACTGGTGTGAGATATCTCATTGTAGTTTTGATTTGCATTTCTCTAATGATTAATGATGTTGAGCATTCTTTCATGTGTTTGTTGGCAATCTGTATATCTTCTTTGGAGAAATGTCTATTTAGGTCTTCTGCCCATTTTTGGATTGGGTTGTTTGTTTTTTTGCTATTGAGCTGCATGAGCTGCTTATAAATTTTGGAGATTAATCCTTTCTCAGTTGCTTCATTTGCAAATATTTTCTCCCATTCTGAGGGTTGTCTTTTGGTCTTGTTAATGGTTTCCTTTGCTGTGCAAAAGCTTTGAAGTTTCATTAGGTCCCATTTGTTTATCTTTGTTTTTATTTCCATTTCTCTAGGAGGTGGGTCCAAAAGGATCTTGCTGTGATTTATGTCATAGAGTGTTCTGCCTATGTTTTCCTCTAAGAGTTTGATAGTTTCTGGCCTTACATTTAGGTCTTTAATCCATTTGGAGCTTATTTTTGTGTATGGTGTTAGGGAATGATCTAATCTCATACTTTTACATGTCCCTGTCCAGTTTTCCCAGCACCACTTATTGAAGAGGCTGTCCTTTCTCCACTGTACATTCCTGCCTCCTTTATCAAAGATAAGGTGACCATATGTGTGTGGGTTTCTCTCTGGGCTTTCTATCCTGTTCCATTTAACTATCTTTCTGTTTTTGTGCCAGTACCACACTGTCTTGATTACTGTATCTTTGTAGTATAATCTGAAGTCAGGGAGCCTGATTCCTCCAGCTCCATTTTTCGTTCTCAAGATTGCTTTGGCTATTCAGGGTCTTTTGTTTTTCCAAACAAATTTTGAAATTTTTTGTTCTAGTTCTGTGAAAAATGCCAGTGGTAGTTTGATAGGGATTGCATTGAATCTGTAGATTGCTTTGGGTAGTAGAGTCATTTTCACAATATTGAATCTTCCAATCCAAGAACAGGGTATATCTCTCCATCTATTTGTATCATCTTTAATTTCTTTCATCAGTGTCTTATAATTTTCTACATACAGGTCTTTTGTCTCCTTAGGTAGGTTTATTCCTAGATATTTTATTCTTTTTGTTGCAATGGTAAATGGGAGTGTTTTCTTGATTTCACTTTCAGATTTTTCATCATTAGTGTACAGGAATGCCAGGGATTTCTGTGCATTAATTTTGTATCCTGCTACTTTACCGAATTCATTGATTAGCTCTAGTAGTTTTCTGGTATCATCTTTAGGATTCTCTATGTATAGTATCATGTCATCTGCAAACAGTGACAGCTTTACTTCTTCTTTTCCAATTTGGATTCCTTTTATTTCCTTTTCTTCTCTGATTGCTGTGGTTAAAACTTCCAAAACTAGGTTGAATAAGAGTGGTGAGAGTGGGCAGCCTTGTCTTGTTCCTGATCTTAGTGGAAATGGTTTCAGTTTTTCACCATTGAGGACAATGTTGGCTGTGGGTTTGTCATATATGGCCTTTATTATGTTGAGGAAAGTTCCCTCTATGCCTACTTTCTGCAGGGTTTTTATCATAAATGGGTGTTGAATTTTGTCGAAAGCTTTCTCTGCATCTATTGAGATGATCATATGGTTTTTCTCCTTCAACTTGTTAATATGGTGTATCACATTGATTGATTTGCATATATTGAAGAATCCTTGCATTCCTGGAATAAACTCCACTTGATCATGATGTATGATCCTTTTAATGTGCTGTTGGATTCTGTTTGCTAGTATTTTGTTGAGGATTTTTGCATCTATGTTCATCAGTGATATTGGCCTTTAGTTTTCTGTCTTTGTGACATCTTTGCCTGGTTTTGGTATCAAGGTGATGGTGCCCTCGTAGAATGTGTTTGGGAGTGTTCCTCCCTCATTTATATTTTGGAAGAGTTTGAGAAGAATGGGTGTTATCTCTTCTCTATTTACCAATACGTATTTTTTTTTAAACAAAAAATGGAGTCATTCCATTTATACTCTTTTTTAAAGCTGGCTTTTCATTACACTTAAAATATATTAGGGACATATTTTCCTTTTGATATTTACAGCTCCACATAACCATTTTAATGTTTAACTTGTGTTTGGATGGACTATGCTATACTAAGCAAATCTCTCGTGTTACTCACTTATGTCATTTCTAAACTTTTTGGCTGTGATGGAAAACTTTTTGCATGTGTTTTAAAATATTAATCAGATCATTTCCTTAGGATAAAGTCCTAGAAAAAGCACTGCTGTAATAAAGGGGATGTGTGTTTTAAATTTTGATTGATACGTTGCCCTACATTGCCCAAATGGCCCTCCCAAAGATTGCGGTTGTATAAAAATATACTCTGACTAGCAGTCTGTTTTTGAGAATATTTGATTTCTCTACCATACTTGCCAATGTTGAGCATTATCAGTATTTTTGATTTTGGCTCATCTGGAATGTGAAAATGATACTTTATGGCGGAATTAGTTTTCATTTCCTTAATTTGAAATTGATCACATCGCTATACGTTTCTTAGCATTTTTTCTTTACTAGAATATATTAATGCTATCACTGATGTTATATCAACCAGTAGACTGGGTAACTAAAAACTAGTGAATGTGGAAAAGCAAGAGAAACTCTTTTTGAACTTCCAAGTCATTTGTGGGAACAGCAAGAAGTTAGTGCCACGGGCACATAATATAGCAGCAGGGTGGTGTGTGGCCTTTGCCACTTTGGAAGTCCTGTTGCGCCTTCAGCATGAGCTAGGGGCATCTGTCTTCTGCAATTATTTGGCTCATTTTGATAGCTGATGTTGGCCTTTTCTTCCCTATCACCAGGGAGCAAAAGCACCTCCCCCCACCTCAATAGCTACTTATTTATTATGCTCCATGAGCACCTCCGAGTTGGTTGCCAATGTTAACTAGTGAACCCACAGATCTCATAGTGGAGGAATTGTGTTCGGACTGAGACATTTTGTCAGTTGAAATGTTCAGGAAGCTGGGCCACTGGCCAAGTCTAGGGTCTTTATTCTTGATTCATTGCTGCAGAACTCCCATGAAGTCAACTCATCTTTGATTGAAACTCTTGAAAAGTGCGATTTAATGGCTTCTTGAGAAGAGGGGTCCTGCTTGTTTCACCTTTCTATGGCCTCCTTCTCCCCTTTCCCACTCCCCCCCCCCGAATTTAGCACAGTTCTTGGCACAAATACTCAGGGCATATCTGATGGCACAATTGCAGGCCCCATTAACCTGCAATTTTGCATTCTGAGAAGAACAGGGAGGTAGCAAGGCTCAAAGGCTGCAACAGTTTGAGAAATTTAAATAGAAACCTAGGAAATTTTATGTTATTTATTGGGGATTGTCAATCATCTTGTGAATTTATCAATTGGCTGCTATCTCCCTCAGGCATAAAGAAAGCTTATTCTTCAGAGTTAATTAGCCATGCTACACTATTTTTCTGTGAGATACCTTATTCTACCTTTTCAGCTGTTCACGTATAAACTCAACAAATATTTACCAAACCCTTACTCTGTGCCAGGAGTCCTCTGTGCTAACCAAAGAGGGTTTCGAGTGAATAGCAAACAGTTTCTGTTTTCAAGGATTTCACAGTAGAGTCGGCAGGACCGAGTATGTAATTTGTGGGGTCCAGTGCAAAATGAAAATGAGGTGTCCCTGGTTCAAGAATTATTAAGAACTTCAAGATCACTGTAGCAGAACATCCTTCCAAAAGCAGGGCCTTGTGTGACTGCACAAGACACACGCTCATGAAGCTGTCCTACAACTGGGGGGACCAGGGATGCAAATGTAATGAAAGTGTGCTGAAATAGGTATCATTGTGGGACTTATGCATACAGAGCTGTGGGAGCACAGAAGAAGTAGCAACTCTGTCAAAGAACACTCCAAGGGGGAAGATGGCATTTAATTTCCCTGGAGGGGTAGGTGAAGGCCAGCCTTTGAAGGACTATATAAGACATCCTAATGAGTACACATTTTATCTTTTCCAATGATTCCCAAACATTGGCCCATGAAAAAACCGTACCAGAATCAAGTTGGGGAGTACAAAAAAATAGATTCCTAGGCCCCCATTCCAGGCCTACTAAATTAGAATCTTTGACGGTTGAGTTGGACTTGGTCAGAAAGATGTGATGTCAACCTGATGAATGCAATGGGGAAGCTACTGAAAAATTTGAAACAGGGAATGATATGGTAGGATTTGCCTTTCCAAAGGATGTTACATCAGGGGATGAGGAAGTTTGGTTGGAGGAGGCAAGACAAGGAAGGAATGTTTGAAAGAGTCCAGGTGAGAGATTCAGGATGCTGAGTGGAGACTGGATTTAAGAGATATTTAAAAATTAGAACTAAAAAGACTTCATGACCCATAGACTGTGGTATAAGAGAGAAGGGGTGAACAGGATGAGTAATTATTAAGGAAGTCTTTAAGGTTCCTACTTTGTCCAATGGGAGAGGATGATGCTACCACTTAATCCCATAGGGAAAAGTAGGAACAGGTTGGGAGCAGGGATGGCAATAGTCACAGCAAATACTTATATGGCGGTTGATTTGGACTAAGAACTTTACATATAGTAACTTATTTAACCCTCTCAACAACCCTAGGAGGGATG
Organism: Mesoplodon bidens; assembly: GCF_964165515.1. Lineage (NCBI taxonomy): Eukaryota > Metazoa > Chordata > Mammalia > Artiodactyla > Ziphiidae > Mesoplodon > Mesoplodon bidens. The sequence goes on along the minus strand of NC_138161.1, from coordinate 108,355,740 downwards.
AACATCTCTCTTCTACAAATGAGGAAACTGAGGCACAGAGAGATTAAATGACATGCACAAGTTCATCTGGCTAAGTAAATGGAAGGCTATAGCCTAAGTTTATGCTTTAAACATGATAATTTACTGCCTCTTGGTTTTGCTTAATTTTGGATGCACTACTTCAGTTGTTAATGGTTGCAAAACACCAGGGCATAATCGAAAGAAACACAACATTAAGAGTCTGGAGACCAGCACTGTGGTGTTGGCCCTGCCATTATTAAAGTAGATCATGGTCACCTCTCTTTGATTTCACCTCATTTACAAGATGGAGATAATAATACCTTACTTGTTTGAGCCAGAGACCAATGCAGATGGTTTCTTGATGTACTCTCCAGCACACATACAAAATATGGTTTAAAAAGTTTTAAAACATGTGGATAAAATATCTGTGAAACATCTTAAGAAATTTAAGTGATACTCTTGATTTTTTCAAAGTGCTGTGAGATTTTTTTAGTCATGGAAAGGTGAACATATCTGGAGACATTACATTAAGTGGGAGATGGAAATTTATGGCAGTTGCTGTATGAATTACTCAATGAATAAAGGAATAAGGAGTAAATCTATTCATAAATAATTAACCAGTGCTAAACCCTACAGCTCCCTCAGGCCCACAGAAGACATGGAGCACAGGAACTTGACCTTCAAAAGAATTGGTGATTTGGTGATATGTCCAGAGGAAATTCATTCCTGGGCACCAGTTTCAAGACTCTGTGACTATTTCAAAGCCTCTTGAAGACTAGCCAGAGTGAGACCATCTATCTAAATGGGCTACAGCTATTTCTAGATGCCCATCATGTAAACCTTGGTGAGTTGCCTGAAACCACAGCTGGGTAGAGTTGGAAGGCAGCTCAGAACATCGTCTCCTCAAATCCATCCTCACCCTGAGGCTACTTTTATGTACAATGAGCACAGTTATGCCCTAGCTGCCCCCTCAGAAAAAGAACAGAAGGAGGCCCAAATGTACTGGGTGATTTCCAGAGAAATATTATGTCCCTCAGGCCAGAACATTTTCTGATTTTATTTTATTTATTTATTTTTTTCACTTTCTGATTTTAGTGGTTGCACACACAGGGCTCTGGTTGAGACTATAATCACCATAGTATTTCCAGGATCTTCTTGGGGGAACCATGGTTGCAGGATTTTGAATCTCTAGTACTCCAGTCTCAGGATCAGTACAAAGAAGATAATATTGTGAGGAAAGGTCAATTTTTGAGGCCAGGTCAAAAACAAAAGCATCCAAGAATGCAGTTTGGGTAGATAAGTGGCTCCTTCTACTTGCTTTTAATGGAAGAATAAGGTTGAATTTTATGGCATACATTTACCTTCAAGTTTTCTCTCCTTCAGCTTGGAATCACCAAGCATGATACGGATCTTTCAGCTTGGAGGCCACGTCACCCTGTGCAGGTCTTTCCTTTAGTCAATTCCAAGAGACAATTTTTTACTTTCCATTTTCTTTCATCACCAAAATGTGGTCTTCTTGCTCTTCCCAGAATATATTATATACTTTCTCTGCCAGGGTGATATCTTCACCCTAATATCTGGCCATCAGAGCCCTGCCCCTCCATCAGAACTCATCTCAAATCTGACTTTCTTCTTTAAGCCATCTGGGATCCCCTGGGTCACACTTGGTCCCTTCCTTGTCTGGAGTGGATATGAATGCTTACTATAGCAATTTTCACTGGGTTCTGTAGTAGAGTGATGTGTTTATCTTTCTCCCCCAACAGATTGCGAGTTAGTAGGGGTGGGTACCGCATCTTATTTCATGTCTATATTTCACACATAACATCGAAGTTACTTAATATATTTCTGATAAGATAGATTGAAGATTTTATGCAAATATTACAAGAGTTTTTCTCTTCTTTCCTGACTCAATTGAGTTGTTAATCTGAATTTTAGAAAAACAAGTACTGAGAAATTATATAATCTGTCCAAAAATGAAACCTGAGAAGCAGCAAAAACAGATCTTGAACCTTGGCAGGTTGATTCCAAATCTCCTGCTCTAACTCCAATAGTTTCCTGGCTACTATTACTGCTACCGCCCCTACTAATACCACTATCTCTACTACTACTATCACTACCCACAACTATCACTACTACCACTACTACCACCACCACTACTACAGCTACAAAATAAGCCCAACACAGTGTGTACTAGTTTAGCAGCTATGTTATACTTAGGGCTCATTTTGAGTTTGTGAGAAGCAAAACCTCCGGGTCTCTTTTGTAAAAGTCATAGCTTTCTGATCTTTTGGGCATAAAAGTGAACAAGGTACAGGTACTGGAATCAGGTCACCCAGATTCCCCTTCAGTTTTCAGGAATCCACGCCTGCCTGTATTACAGAAATGGTCTCTCTTTATGCTCTTGTCCCTCCACCAGTGTGTCCTCCTTGGCTTGTTACTCAGTGCTAGGCTTCTAGTAGGGGCAGAGAAGGTAATCCTAGCCAGTCCTTTTGTGTTTGGGCTTCAGGGAGTGGTGCTTTGTCAATACTCCTGTTCATCCTCTACATGGTAGCCACCTCTGTCTTCTATCTGTCAGGGGTCTGAGATGGGAGTTTCCTGCCCCTCCGATCTCAGTTTCTTGAGCATGATTTTGTAGAATCCTGGTTTCAGGATGGTAAGTGGTAGAGGATTTTTGCTTCCGTTCTTCATCCAGCACCAATGGAGTTTTGCTTGTGTCAGAGAGGATTTCCTACTTGGAAGTAACTGACCTTTGTCAAATTGGTCATACAGTACTGGTTTTAGTCCCAAACTTCACATGCGGCCTTCTGATAACTCCAGGATTACATATCTCCAGATACTAAGCCAGTGGAAAAAACAATTTGCCTTGCTTTCAATAGTCTCAGTAAAATAGATGAGCAAAAAAGACTCATCTTTTCCTCACTGGCTCTGATTGGATCATCTCCCCTTTTCAAATTTATTAGTGTGGACAGGAGAATACCATGGTCTTAGTCACATGCCCGGTCCTAGAGATGGGGTCAGAGTCAACTCTGCATAAAGCACATCAGCAGAGGGTGGTGAAAGGAGTGGTTTGACAGAAGAAAATTGGGGTATTGGATGCTATTACCTGGAGTGAAATAAATGGGGATTTGGTAGTCTAGACAAAAAAATACAAATGGACAAACAGAATTTCCAATCTGATAGTCAATAAACAATAGGTTAGCTGAACTGAACAAATAATGTTTAAAGTGGTTGTGTCACCCCGTGACTTTTTTTGCCTCAGAGAATATAAAATATAGAGCTTTGCTGAAGTATTTTAGATATCTGTGAAGAGGTAGAAAAGCGCTTTTAAAAATATATGTTCATTTATATTTTTAAAAATTATTTAAATAATTTTTATTTAAATTAATTTTTTTTAGTATAGTTGATTTACAATACTGTATTAGTCTCAGGTGTACAACAAAGTAATTCGGTTCTCTCTTTCTCTCTCTCTCTCTCTCTGTATATATATCTTTTTTTTTTCCAATTCTTTCCTTTATAGGTTGTTACAATATATTGAATACAGTTCCCTGTACTGTACAGTAAATTCTTGCTATTTATTTTATATATGGTAGTGTGTATCTGTTAATCCCATACTCCTAATTTATCTCCCTTTCTCCTTTGGTAATTATGTTTGTTTTCTATGTCTGTGATTCTGTTTCTGTTTTGTAAATAAGTTCACTTTTATTATTTTTTAGATTCCACGTATGAGTGATATCATATAATATTTGTCTTTGTTTGACTTACTTCAATTAGTATGATAATCTCTAGGTCCATCCATGTTGCTATTTTTCTGATTTTAAAAGTTCATTGGGCTTCCCTGGTGGCGCAGTGGTTGAGAGTCCGCCTGCCGATGCAGGGGACACGGGTTCATGCCCCGGTCCAGGAAGATCCCACATGCCGCGGAGCGGCTGGGCCCGTGAGCCATGGCCGCTGGGCCTGTGTGTCCGGAGGCTGTGCTCCGCAACGGGAGAGGCCACAGCAGTGAGAGGCCCGCGTACCGCAAAAAAAAAAAAAAAAAAAAAAAAAAGTTCATTGAATCGTATTTACTTATTACAAAACAGAAACAGACTCACAGACGTAGAGAACGAACTTATGGTTACCAGGGGGAAGGGTGAGGGGAAGAGAGAGATTGGGAGTTTGGGATTGACATGTACACACTGCTATATTTAAAATAGATAACTAACATGGACCTACTGTATAGCTCAGGGAACTCTGCTCAATATTTTGTAATAACCTAAATGGGAAAAGAATTTGAAAAAGAATAGGTACATGTATATGTATAACTGAATCACTTTGCTGTACACCTGAAGCTAACAACATTGTTAATCAACTATGCCCCAGTATAAAATAAAAAATGAAGTAAAATAAAATAATTTTGGTTATTAAAAAAGTTCATTTACTCATATTCAATGATTAAAATATACACAATATAGAAGTAAAAGAAGAATCACAATGATGTCATCACCCAAGGCAAATACCACAAGTATTTTATTTTATACTTTTATATATCAGTCTTTTTTTGTTTGTGCTTCACCTTTTTTTCAATTAAATTTGAAATCATACTGCATAATTTTATGTTGTTTCCCTTCACTTAATATTAGTACATATACCTTTTCCCCATGTTATTAAAAATACTTAAACATTAATTTAATGGCTATATAATATTATTTAATGATTACCAGATTCTTATATACATGAGTAGCTTTCTATTACTACTACTAATAATATTGTAGTGAATATCTACAATATAAATATAAATCTTGTATATAAATGCATATAAATCTTGTCTGTGTTTTGTATAAGTTAGAGGGATATTTTTAAAGACAGTCTTTCCTAGTTGCTAAAATCATACCCTTCAGGGGGGTCTGTGCATTTTTAAAGTCAGATTGGCTTTCAAAACCCCTCTCAGGAGTAGAGATCTAGACTCACGTGGAACTGCAAGAAGGGATATGATTTTGATGCTCAGAAATGCCATGTTTCCCATTCTCCATCCCAGAAAACTATGAAGAGGAAGTGTGTAATAGAAAGTTGTGAAGCTTCTATTTATTTAAAGGCTTTTCAGTCAAAAGGCATCATGTGCATATAAAGGATCAGTTCTGAACACAGCAGCCCCATGTTGCAGAGGTGAATGGGTCTATAGCAATAGACTAGGGAGGCTTCATATTTCATTTCAGGAAAGTTTTCTATGTAGCTTCCCCCTGCTGTTTCTACCCTAGGAGGAATAAATAAAAGATAGAATTCCTATTATCTTGGTATCAAATTCTATCCCCTGTGGTCACAGCTATAGTATCTGTTCTTTAATAAAGGTCTGATTATGGGGCTTTCACACTATAGGGAGAAAAGCCCAATCATCTTCTTTCTGAACTTTTACACAAGATCACAGAGCAGGAAAAAAATTATTTTTGAGTTTTACATCATTGAAATAATTGCCTACAAAGGGTCCCTATATAAATTAATTGGCCAATTGAAAATAGCAAAAGATATGCAAATAAAAGTAGAATATTTTATTACCCCAAGGAAGATATACTTTTCTACTTAATATTTCATAGCTTATTGATCAACTATTCACTGCTATATCTCCAATGCTTAGAAAAATGCCTTGCACAAAGTAAGTGCACAAAATATTTTTTTGGAATAAATAAATGAATGAATGAATGATGGATGAATGTAGCTAGTTACAATTACATTTCAAAATTATATGAAACAGCATACAAATTGAAAGGTAAATAAGGATTAGAATTGAGAGAAATAGATGCCTAGTTTACTACACTTCATTTCACCTCAGATTCATTCCACAGAATCAGGGTCTCAGGCCAAAAGCTTCTTCAAAGTTTATCTGACCTTCTCCTGCCCCTTACCTCACCCATCTAACCTTTCCTTAAATGCCCTCAGATAAGGAAACTCAGCATAAGATAAATCATTTCCTTGTAAGACAGAGCAGACAATTTAAAAAACTCTACTTTATGTTGAACTGAAATATAGTTCTATTAACCTGAATTCATTAGTCTTACTTTTTTTGCCTTTTGGGGCTACCTGTCAAAAATCAGCTTCCATTTCTACAAGTCAGGCATTTAAAAATGGCTCTTGTATGTCCTTCAGCCCCACCCCTCCAGGTATCTCTTCTCCAATCTAAAGAGTTCCTTCAATCACTCTTCATGTGTCATAGTTCTTCAAAATTTACTTCAGAAAATCTTGGAATGATAATTTAAAGAAGCTACCTTCTCTTAGTGTAATTCTCTTTTTGAAATCCACAGAGATTCTGGGATAAAGGGGCATCTACCAGGAGGAACACAGAAGTGCCACTTACTGTGTCACCAAGGTTGTTGACAATAAGGAGTTCAGACCTTTCTGTTCAGAACCAGACAGGGCTTAGATCAGTCTGATTCTGTTACCAAACTCAGGTTTGGCAGCTCGCTGCTTGAAAAATCAATACTCAAGAGACAATTGTTGGTTGGAAAGGAAAGGTTGCTTTAATGAGGACTGGCAACCGGGGAGAGGGTTGACTCATGCTCCAAAACCAACTCTGAAGATTCTGCTAGGCCATGAAAAGTGTTAAGGGAAAAGGGGGAAATAATCTCAGTTAACCATTAACGGAGGGGGTGAGATTTTTTGTCATGTTTCCATTCTATGCAGATTTGCTGACCTCTCCTGATCTTCCTTTGGATGCTATCTTGCCCGCTTAATCCACCTGCAAATTTGCTAAGGGTTATGCTGGGGGTAAAGAGTCAGTCATTCTTTAACTACATAATTCTTCATTCTTACTCCTTTTAATCTGGGAAAGAAATGAACAAGTTAGACAAGGCATTGTGTACATTCAGTAGAGCATAAGACAGGAGTTAGGTTAAATGTTACTTAGTGATCTCATAAGGTCTGAGGGAAACAGAGATGGACAAACAGAAAAGGGGCAAAAGAGCTGCTTACAATTCTTGCCTAATAATTGTAATAGTCATAGTTATTGACTACTTACTAGGACCTATGTCCTTTGATAAGCACTTTTCATGTGATGCTTTATTTAAAATTTATAATAATCCCATTAGGTAGGTACTGTCACTACAGGTGCAAACATTAAATGCTTCTGTTGTTCTTCTATGGCAGGTGTCTTCATACTACAGATTGTGGGTGAAATCTGGCCCACTGATTGTTTTGTAAATAAAGATTTGTTGGAAAACAGATCCTTCATTTGTTTACAGATTGTCTCTGGTTGCTTCTGCACTACAACAGCAGAACTGAATAGTTGTGAGAGAGACTGTATAGCCTACAAACCTGAAAATGTTTTTTATCTGGTACTTTACAGAAAACATTGACTTGTTCTTTTCATTTCCTTTCTGGTCTCATTCTTTTTTTTTTTTAATTATTATTATTTAATATAATAGTGTTTACTTTTACTTGTTCACAGTTTGCTTTATTTATTTATTTATTTATGGCTGTGGTGGGTCTTTGTTTCTGTGCGAGGGCTTTCTCTCATTGTGGCAAGCGGGGGCCGCTCTTCATTGCGGTGCGCGGGCCTCTCACTATTGCGGCCTCTCTTGTTGCGGAGCACAGGCTCCAGACGCGCAGGCTCAGTAATTGTGGCTCACAGGCCCAGTTGCTCCGCGGCATGTGGGATCTTCCCAGACCAGGGCTCGAACCCGTGTCCCCTGCATTGGCAGGCAGATTCTCAACCACTGCGCCACCAGGGAAACCCTCTCATTCTTTTTTAAAAAAACTTTTGCTTTATTGCTATAGTAAAATGTTACTTGTTAAGATTGTCCACATTTTCTTTATCCACCAGCGCTCATTGAGTAGAGCTCTGAAAGGACTGGGGCTGGGTGGTGTTTCACAGTTTGGACAGGCTGTCAGTGAGGGCAGTAGATATTTACAAACTGCCATGGTGGAAAGGGCCTGTTTAGAAGCCTGGGCTCTTTCTAGCATGAATTATTCCATTAACCATTCATTTTGTGTGAGGAATTTCCCTTGTCGGGCCTCTGTTTCTTCCATCTCTAAATAGATATAGATCTGTAGGATCTGTCTGATTTAGCTTCATACCTGTCCTCATTTTGAGGTTGCCCAGACCTGTAAGAAGCTTTGCCTGCTAGACACAGTGCACCTATTTATCAGCAAGAGCCAAATGGATCCTTAGCCCCCTCAAATCATGGAATTTCAGGTATAGAAAGTCACTCAGAAATAATCTAGTCCGACACATTCATTTTTTTGTCTTTTTTTTTGTAAAGGTAATTGTAGATTCACATGCTATTGTAAGAAATAATACAGAGAGATTCTGTGTACCCATTGGTAACATCTTGTAAAACTGTAGTACAATCTCACAATCAGGAAATTGACATGGGTACGATCAAGGTACAGAACATTTTCATTACCACAAGGATACTTTATTTGCCTTTTCATAGCCACATCCATTTCCTTATCTGCACTCAGTCCTTAAGTTCTGGCAACCACTAATCTGTTCTCTATTTCAATGATTTCATCATTTCAAGACTGTTATATAAATGTAGTCATACAGTATGTAAACTTTGAGATTGAATTTTTTATTCAGTGTAATTTCCTGAGATTGATCCAGGTTGTTGTGTATATTAAGAATTCATTCTTTTTTTATTGCTAAGTAGTGTTCCATGGTATTCCATGGCGCCATGTTTTATTTAACCATTCATCCATTAAAGGTCATCTGAGTTGTTTCCAGTATTTGGCTATCATGAACAAAGCTGCTATAAACATTTGTGTATAGGTTTTTGTGTGAATGTAATTTTTCATTTCTTGGGAATAAATGTTCAGGAGAGCAATTACTGGGTTGTATGGAAGTTACATATTTAGTTTTTAAAGAAAGTACCAAATTGTTTTCCAGATTGGCTGTACCATTTTACATTCCCATCAGCAATGTCTGAATGATTCAGGTTCTTTACATTCTCACCAGCGTTTACCATTGTCCCTATTTTTAATTTTAACCATTTTGATAGGTATGTAGTGATATTTCGCTCTGGTTTTAGTTTGCATTTCCCTAATGGCTATTGATTTTGAACATCTTTTTGTGTGCTTGTTAGCCATCTACATCTTCATGTCTTTTGTCAGTTGTCTAGTTGAATTGTTTTTTTTTTTTTTTTTACTGTTGAGTTTTGAAAGTTCTTTATACATTCCGGCTACCAGTCCTTTGTTAGATGTATGGCTTGCAAATATTTTCACTCAGTCAATAGATTTTCTTTTCCTCCTCTTAAAAGGCAAAAATTTTCACAGGCAAATGTTTAAAGAATTCCAAGTTATCATTTTTTTCCTTTTATGGACTGTGCTTTTGAAGTCAAGTCTAAGAACTCTTTGTGCAGCCACAAGCCCCAATATTTTTTCCTGCTTTTGGTCTTAAAGTTTTATGTTTTATATTTAAGTGTGCAATCCATTGAGAGTTAATTTTTGTATAAGGTATGAGACTTAGGTTGAGGGTCATTTTTTGCCTATGGATGTGCAATTGTTCCCGTACCATTTGTTAAAAAGGCTAATTTTTCTCCACTAAATCACTTGTGCACGTTTGTCAAAAATCAGCTGGGCATATTTTTATATGTCTATTTCTTGGTTTCTATTCTGTCCTGCTGAGCTATATGTCAATGCTACACAGTCTTGATTAAGGTAGCTATATAATAAGTCTTGAAATCAGGTAGACTTGTTGCTCCTACTTCATTTGTATTTTTCAAAATTGTTTTAGCTATTATAGTTCTTTTGCTTTTCCATATTCCAAATTTTATAATAATCTTGTTTATATCTACAAAAAATCTTACTGAGATTTTCATAGAAATTATATTAAACCCATATATTAATTTGTAGAGAATTAAAATTTTCACTCTGTTGAGTTTTCCAAACCATCAACATGGCATGTCTCTCCATTTATTTAGATCTTCTTTAGTTTATTTCATTAGCATTTTGTAGCTTTCAATATATGAGTCCTGTACATATTTTGTTATATTTACATCTAAGTATTTCATTTTTTGAGTGACGGTAAATCATCTTGTATTTTTAGTTTTGGTATTCACATGTTCATTACTGGGATACAGAAATACAATTGCTTTCTGTATGTTTATCTTGTATCTTGTTACTGAGGTGAACTCATTTATTAGTTCCAAGAGTCTAAGAGGTTTTCTGTTTGTAGATTTCTTGGGATTTTCTATAATAGAAATCATGCCATATGCAAGTAGAAACAATTTTATTTCTGTATGCTGTTTATTTATTTTTCCTTGTCTAACTACAACTCCAGTAATGTGTTTGAATAAGAGTGGTGAGACTAGACACCTTGTCTTGCTCCTGATCTTATGGGGAAAACATTCAGTCTGTCATCATTAAATATAATGTTAACTGTATGTTTTTAAAGATGTTCTTTGTCAAGTTGAGGAAGTTCCCTTTTTTTTTTTAGAAGTTCCCTTTTATTTCTATTTCTCTGAGAGCTTTCACCACGAATGGCTATGAAATTTTGTCAGATGTATTTTCTGTATTGATTGATATGATTGTGTTTTTGTTTTGTTTTGTTTTTTTGTTTTTTTTACTCTGTTAACATGATGGATTACACTGATCGATTTATGAATGTTGAAGTAGTCTTGTATCCCTTGAATACACCACTTGATAATGGTGCATAATTCTTTTAGCATATTGCAGAATTCTATTTGTTAGTACTTCATTTAGAACGTCTGCTTCTATACTCCTAAGGGATATTGGTCTACAGTTTGATTGCTTTCTTTTTCCTTTCTTCCTTTCTTTTTCTAATACTGTCTAGTTTTGTTATCAGGGTAACATTAACTTCATAAAATGAATTAGGGAATGTTTCATCCTTTTTTATTTTCTGGAAGCAATTGTGAAGAATTGATATTAATTCGTCTTTAAATGTTTAGTGAATTTTTCAGTGAAACCACCTGGATTTAGGGATTTCTTTTTTTGGCTGCACCATGAGGCTTGCTGGATCTTCCCCAACCAGGGATTGAACTTGGGCCAGGGCAGTGAAAGCCCAGAATCCTAATGATCAGGCAACGGGGGAACTCCCAGGGATTTCTTTTTTAGAAATTTCAAAAGTATAGGTTCAATTTTCTTGATAGTTCCAGGGTTATTTAAATTATCTATTATTCTTCTAATGATATGAATAATAAGATCTTTTTTAATAGTTTCACCAGTTTTATGGTTTTATTTTTTAAAGACTATTTTCTTTTTGTAGTTCAGTTTGGGCAATTTTTATTATTCTATCTTTCATTTCACTGATTATTTCTTTTCCCTCCATTCTACTGTTGAGTCCATTCATTGAAGTTTTTTTGTTTTTGTTTTTGTTTTTAATTTCAGGCACTGTATTATTCAGTTCTAAAGTTTCCATTTTGTTCTACTTTGATCTTCTATTTCTTGTTGAGATATTCTCTTTTTTTTCATTTTTTTGGTGTGACTGTAGTTGGTCCTCAAAGTATTTTTACAATGGCTGATTTAAAATCTTTATGAGATCATTCTAACATGTCTGTTATCTTGGCGTTGTCATCTGTTGATTCTGTTTCTTCATTCAGTTTGAGATCTTCTTCTTTTTGGTATGACTTAAAAAAAATTGAAAACTGGACATTTCAGGTATTATGTTATGAGACTCTGGATCTTATTTAAAACGTATACCTTAGTTGGCTTCTGTTGCCACTGTTCCAGCAGAGGAAGAGTAGGGCACGACCTCATTACTGCCAGTTGGTGGGGAAAGTCCAGGTAACCTACTCAATCACCATTGACACTTGAGGAGGGGGAAGCTCCTCATTATTGTTGGTTGAGGGTGGAAGTTTCAGCACCACTAGGCTTCCAGTGATAACTCTCTGGCTTGGAGAATTAGAAGTGCCTCACTGCTCCTCCTCACATGACCTCCTCTGATGCGGCAGGAGGGGATGTTACGACTGCTAGGGGGTAGTAAAAAACCTTGCTCTCCTTGGGCTTCCTCTGACAACACCCTAGCATGGACGAGGAGGAGGAGGAGAGGAGCTTTGTTACTGCTGGTTGGGAGTGGTGGTCTAGGCTTCATATAGTTTCCACTGATACCACAGGGAAAAGGGTGCTTGCTATTACTTGGTGGGAATGAAAGTCTTGGCTCCTTATGCAGCCTTATCTAACATCATTCCCACCGGGGTTGAGGTTCTGCCTTACAATATGTGGAGAAGAGCAGTCTAGACTCCCCACTTGGCCTTTGCTGGTGTAGGTGGGGTGGGGCCACAGTTTTTTTTTGTGTGTGAACTTTGGATCCTTTCCTGGTCATTTGGCTAGGGAGATCAGGCTTTTGGTGTGTGTATGTGTGTGTGTGTGTGTGTGTGTGTGTGTGTCTTTTCCCATTGCCAGCTTCTTTTGCTCCAAGTCATAGATGAGGCAAAGAGAAAACCCAGAGAACTCACTACTGAGTCATTGTTTCCTTGGTTCCCAAGTTCTGTAGTCGATCTGCCTTCTCTCCACCATTCAACCTTCTTATGTTTGTTTTCTACATAACGTTCACGGATTTTAGTTGAACTTATTGGGAGGAAAAAGTAAGTCTACTCCATGTTTCCAGAAGTAAAAGACTCAGTTACTTTTAAAGATAATATTACTTTCTGACTTTATTTTAAAATATATTTTATTCTACTTTATAAAATTTTGAAAGCACAGAAAAATATAAGGAAATATGACAAACATCACTGTGGTTCTATCATTGTTAACATTTGATATATTTTTGGCTAACTTTTTTTTCTACAAATTTTCTTCAACATTATCGGACTCAACCCATAAATGCCTTTGTTCATTTAACACATGATACATTTTCCCTATTTCATGAAAAATTTATTGTAAATTTCAACTTGATGACTGAATAACATTCTATTTTGTGGAGGTGTCATATTTACTTAACTGTTCTCCAAATGTCAGACAGTTAAGTTCTTTCTGGTGTGTGTGCATGTTTTCCTCTTGTGTATAAAAACGTAGAATTTTAGCTTTTCATTTCAGATTATTTCCTTATGATGAATTCCTAGAAATAATAATTATATTACTGCAACAAAAATTAGGAACACTTTTAAGACTCAATAAATTTACTGAATCGCTTTTTAGAAAGGTTGTGCCACTTTATGAAGGATCCTACCAACTTTATAAAAAAATGCCCTTGTAACTCTTTTGGGTCAGTTTTCAACACTTGCCAAAGATCTTGGCCAATTTTAGTAAAAATGGCATTTTGTTTTAAATTTTCCCTCCAACCTTATTCAAGATCAAAGTTCAATGCAACTAAATTTGTTGGGGGCCGATTATCTGTAGGTTCATATATTGGATGCCAAAATGTCAAGGTCAATACAATGATGAAAAAGACATGTTCTTTTACCAAGGAACTCAAAGTCTAGGAGCAGTACTGGCTCATACATACTGAGCACTTGCCTTGTGTTAGGCATTGTGTAAATAGTTTATAGGCAACATATTTTTTAATTGTCACATCAACCCTATTAGGTAGTTACCATTATAATAGTCATTTGATAGAACAAATGTTACTTGGTCTAAATGGCAGTCTCCTTCACTGTATCGATCAGCTTTTCCCAGATGCCATGTGCATAAGAATCAGCGGAGATACTGAGCTGGAAATGCCCTGGTCCTATGGCCCTACCCTCTGAAATTTGTGGTGGTGGTCCAGGAATTTGCATTTTTCAAAAACGTCCATGTGATTTTGATGCATATGGTTGGCAGTCCCACGTTTAGACACTCTGGTATAAATATTTACTTATGGCTTTGAAATAGGGGTATATGACAACTGAGCAAGGAATCATTTTCTCTCAATAGGCAGAGAAGCTAGTTAAGGGTAGAGCTGTTTCAGCTGTTTCCAGTGCCTGGTTTAGTTGGGAGATTCCAATTCTCCACTCTCCTATCTGTTTAGCAATAAAGAGATTTCCCCTTAAGAGAAATGGTTATTGCAAATGTAAATCCATGGCAGTCACATACAGGGAAGGAATAGCACTCAATTTATACCTTTAGACTACATGTATACATCCCTGCAGTCCCTCTTGACATGTCCCCCAGCAAAGACCTTCATGTCACCATCTCTTCTCAGCCTTAAACAATAGATAAACCATATCAGTTGAACAAATGTAATGAGTCTCTGCAGTGTGGATGCTGTGAAGATAGATATAGCTTTCAATGACCTAATGCTTTAATGGAAGAAGCAAACATTTTATTCAATTAACCCAAATATAAGTTCTACACGGAAGGCAAAGTGATCTAAGGACTTACCTTTCCTTCCATCCTTCTTTCCTTCCTTCCTTCCTTCCTTCCTTCCTTCCTTCCTTCCTTCTTGAGCACTTTCTGTGTATGAGTCCCTGTGCTTGGTATTAGGGATACAGAGGGAAGTCCTAGGGCCAAATATCTGATAGAGGGTACAGTTCAGTGGGTTAGTGTTATGACAGCAGTATATCCAAGGTGCTGTGGGAACAGAGAGGAAGCTACAGCCAATTCCTGGATGACCTCAGTGAAAAAGTGCCAACTGAAAATAATCTAGATGGACGAATAGGAGTTTACCAGCAAGCCCAGATAAGACAAAGAACATTCTAAATCAAGGAGACACAATGTACAAAGGTACTGAGATGTAAAAAGGCAGAGCACATTCCATTCAGAGAACTGAATGTAGCTTGGCAAGGTTGGTGTGAAGGGTGTATGTGTGTGTGGTGGAGTGGGACGGGAAGAACAGAGAGAAGAGGCTCAGAGGATAGTGTGGAGGTTAGGAAGAGCTTTGCCTGCCATTCTAAAGTGATTGAAGGGTGTATCTAAGGCAACCATCCTGGTTTACCTGGACCTTCTGGCTTTTAGCACTGAAAGCCCACATCCCCCCAAATCCCTCAATCCTAGACAACTCGGGTTGGTTGGTTACTCTAGTAAGGAACTGAAAGCAGGTGTTTGGGAAGGTAACTCTGTAGCAGCATGGACAACAGTGCAGGTGCATGTGGAACTGAAATGGGGGGTCTTGCAGTGATTCTAGTAAGCCTAGAGGTTGAACTAATAGGAGAGAAGTATCAGTGATGAAGCAGAGGAGACCAATTTGAGAAAAATCTAGGAGATACAATCCATAGACCTTGAGCTAATTAGATGCTGATGGAGGAGGGGGAGAATATTGAAGGGAATCCCTAGATTTCTGAGTCACATAACTGGCTGTGTGGTGGTAGTGGTGATTCAGAGAGAGAAGAGGGTGTGGGTAATGAGTTTGGTTTTAAACTTGTGATGAATTTTGACTGAGGAAGATTCATAGAGCAAGTTTTATTTGAATAAAATTTAAAGATTGCTAGGATTTTTTTTTCCTAGGTGAAGGAACAACAAGGTAGAGGCAGACATTTGCAAAATAGAAACAAACAAAAACCTGCTTGAATAAACACATATTGGTAGGTAAGAGGGTATTTCTAAGAATGATGTGTAATTATAGGACATACTCATTTTAAGTACAACTTTGCTTGTTACGACTCTGATTAGACTGAGAGAAGTAAGAGAAAAGAAGGTGTTGTTTTACTATAAATATAGGAGAAGGCAAGGCTACCCAGTTGGTATATCATGGATGGCGCTGGGGGTGCTACAGATGGATTACAGGGGTTCATATAGGAATGTTGAGGTATTGATCCCCTCCAGCTTCAAGCAACCTCATCTACTTATCTGATCTGCACTGTGTGTAAAACTGATTTGGAAGCACTGTGCTAAGGAAATCCCTTTTTTTTTTAAACATCTTTATTGGAGTATAATTGCTTTACAATGATGTGTTAGTTTCTGCTTTATAACAAAGTGAATCAGTTATACATATACATATGTTCCCATATCTCTTCCCACTTGCGTCTCGCAAGAGGAAATCCCTTTTTTGGTTTGGTTTATAGTCAAACTTAAATCGACATAAAATCACACCTCTATTTTTATTAGAATGCAAAATAACAAAACAAAAATTAAGGTCTTTTTTTTCTTTCTTGCTCATAGACTTTTTATTTTTTCCCCTGGCATTATCGGTACATAATTACATATAACATTGTATAAGTTTAAGGTGTACAATGTGATGATTTTGTATACAGATATATTTTGAAACGATTAAATTCTTTATAAACAAAAACTTTGTATTTTTTTAACTATTGCTTTGTGGGATAGATGTTATTATTTCTAAAATAAAACCCATTAAAGTAAAAACAGCTGAAGATTAGGTCATTTATTTGTTGTCTTTGTGTAAAATCTGAAATCATTAGGAATGTAGCTATTAACATTTGAACACTTGCAGAAGTACTGGCTGTTCCATAAGTCATTATCATGAAATAGGGAAAGATCTAGATTAAAAGAACCAGGAAAATTATGATGTTAATCATATAGGAGTGTATGACATTTCCCCTTTTCTTTTATTGTGAAATATTATATAATACCTATATTAAAGCACAAGAAACATTTTTGTACAACTTAGTAGATAATTATAAGGTGAAAATTTATTAATTATCTTCAAGGTTAAGAAATAGAGTAGTGCCACACTGGTTTGGAAAAACCAGTTGTAGTGGAACTTAGTGGGTCCACTGAAAAATTTGAATATAATTTGGGTTTTAGTTGAGATAAAAACTCACTGACATGGACAAATGGAGGCCAGTGAATGAAAAAGCAGATCAGAAAAGAGCATTTATAGTATGGTTTCATTTTGGTGAAAGAAACAACATATATGCAGCATGTTGTTAACTGCAGGAATCTCTGGGTTGCAGGAATGTAAAGTTTTTTGTTGTATTTTCCTTTTCTAATCTTTAAAATGTGCATGTATTGCTTCTGTAATAATAAAAGCATAAAAGGAATACCTGAGATTATATCATAACTGTCTGGCCCAACATTGTGTCTTGAATTATCCTCTAGTTGGGTGTGACATCCCAGAATATTTTGAAAAGATAGAAATTCTGGTCTCCCTTTTGCCCCACTACTCTCCCCCCAAATTTTCCATTTTTATTGGGTCTTTCATTTCCTTATCACCTATCCTAACTTCATCATCTACCACTTAGATCCATTTGCTTGAAATTCTCCAGCAGATTATGAGGCCTCTTTTCTGTCAGTTAAAACCAGAATCAAGCATCATGGCTTGGTGGTGCCATCTTACAGAATTGCAAGAAACC
Source organism: Mesoplodon bidens (assembly GCF_964165515.1). Taxonomy (NCBI): domain Eukaryota; kingdom Metazoa; phylum Chordata; class Mammalia; order Artiodactyla; family Ziphiidae; genus Mesoplodon; species Mesoplodon bidens. The sequence continues at coordinate 108,338,647 of NC_138161.1, read as the reverse complement.
TTCCCCAAGGCGGTGCTTAGGTCTGAATACCAGTTATGGAAATGAATCATGTAGTCTTTTCACATTGGGGAATTCTGATGCTCAGTTGATGAATATGGCACAGTGGCCAGGAAGTCACACAATTTCACAGTGGGAGTGGCATACCAGCTCCCATCCTCAGGGCCAGGCAAGGGGCTTCCTGCATGTGGTATGCTCCCTCTTCTGGAGGGCTGTCTGATGGTCTCAAGCAGGTTGTCTGCACAATACATTGGCAGCAATTTGCACAAATGGTGCAATAGAAACCACCCTCTATTTTTCCTTAAAGGAATGTTAAAACGTGAGTGAAGGCCACATGGGCAGCTTTGAAGTGGAGGCAGGCATCTCCATGGAAGGGATTTATGACCTTTGATGTGCACCTATGAAGGGACTGCAAGCTGGTCACATAGGTGATATTCGTGAGATTCCTATTATAAGAATCTACATAAGATTCATCAATCTACATAAGATTGATGTCTGTTATAAGAACTACAGACATCAAAATTTAGAGGGACTCAAGAGATCATATAATTCCACCCCCTCTGTTACAGAGGGTAAAACTGAGGCTCAGAGAGGGGAAAGGGATTATATAATAAAACCAGAGTTCAGACTAGAGCCCAGGCTTGCCCATCTCCAACCCAATGCTTTCCCCCTCTACATCAGTGTTTGCAAACCTGTCTGTTGGCTATGACTCTCAAGAGTTATCGCTATGTGTCCAAGGACTTGTATGCCCAACAAGCATTGACAGCCTCCAAGCATTGACAGTTCTCCAGCCGTAGAACTCAATCATTTGAGAGTGTGCAGCATTTTAAAAGCTGTCAAGTAAATGTGCAAAAAATATATACAATCAATTTAATAATAAATCAAAACTCATACGGTCATTGCCTGGATCAGAAGGTAGAACACTGCAAGCATTCAAGATGTTTTCCTGGGTCCCTCCTTAATCATAACCCTCTCTGTCTCCCTCCTCCAATGTAGAAGTAACCTCTTACTTGTCTTCTGTAATTCTTATTTTCTTGCCTTAAAAAAGATTTTTTCTAACAATTCCATAACAATATTTTTGAAGCTTATACAATTGAAATCACATCAATTATATTCTTTTGTGTTTTTCTTCTTCTGTGATGTATCCATATTATTGCATAAAATTAGAGCTTATTTATTTTCATTGTGTCAGAATAGAACATGGTAAGACTATACTAAAAAAATGTCAGTTTCATTGTTGATGGACTTTTCGATTGTTTCAAGCTTTGAGTTTTTCTTGTTCACATCCCCAGGTACACATGTGCATACATATCTGTAGAGAAGACACTTACCAGTGGAATTGCTGGATCACACAGCATGCATATCTTTAGTCTTTCTATAGAATGCCAAACTGCTTTCCAAAGCAGTTTTAACAATTTATCTCTCACCAGCAATGTTAAGAAAGGGTTTCTCATTCTAAAAATGTGGTAACCGTTGTTCTAGGAATGTTTTCCACCCACTTCTACTATATGGAAAAGATTTCAGGCCATCTCAGCAAGAGAGCTTGGTAATAAATACAATGATTTTCAAAATGATTTTTATATACAGAAGCCCTTTTTTAGGCATAAATTTGTAATGGAAGATCAATATATTTATACTGATTTTAGACTGGACGGACGGATAGAAATGGAGTTGTTCTGGTTGAGAGGGAATTGTTTGAGCTCAGAGTACCACCTTCTGGGCTTCAGCCCAGTGTCTGGTACATGGTGTAGTTATTAGTAAGGTTGTCTGAAAATGAAACAGACTTCCCCAGGAAGTAGAGTTTGCTTCACTGGAGATGTGGGTGTTTCATATTGTGAAAGAAATGTAGGATCGGATCTCTGACCCTTCTCTCTTTCAGAGTTCAGATAGCATACTTCCCTCTCTTTCATTTTCTAAAATCCTAAGGTAAGTGACAAATAATCATACCTGGGAATAAAGACCAATAAGAATCCTTGAGGATACAGTCAATTGTCAAGATAAATTCTCCATTGATCAAAGAGTGGAAGTCTGACTTTGGAAGGAGATCACTGCTTTTTCCTATGCTTTCTCTCTTTCTGTGTGCCCTTGTTTGAGAATTCTCCTAAGATCTCAGATTTCTCCTCTTGAAAAATGATGTTTGACTGGGTGTTTGCTAAGATTCCTCACATGCTAACAGTGTGGAATTGTCATTCTTGGCCTCTCTGTTTAGGAGTCTAGTAATATTCAACAATGTAATTGGAGCCATTTGTTCAATCAAAAAATACGAGTGGGCCTCCTGTGTTCCAGGAAGTGTACTGCTATGTGCAGGGATCCAGCGATGAACAAGATAGGTCGAAGCTCTGCTCTTGTGAAACTTACATTCTAGGACCAATCATAAAAAATAAACAAATAATAAAAGTATCAGATAATGACAAGGGCTTGTAGAGATTTAAAAAGGATGATGGGAAGAGAGTGATTGGGTATCTTCTTTAGGCTGTGTGGTCAGGGAAGCTGAGATCTGAGTGAGAAGGGGGTGGAAGCAGCCATGTCAGGGCATCCATGAGGGTTTATCAATTAACTTTAAGTCTAACTGCCTTCATAATAAGAACAACTTCTATTTGAATCATGCTTTCACCACTGTTGTCCCATTTTATTGTCAAGAACAGTTTTGTGAGGTAGGCATTAGTGCAATTATTATTTTCTAGGTGGGGTAGGGACTTCCGGATGCTAAAACTAGTAAGTGGCAGAAACGGGTCTTGAACATTTCCCCCTGCTCTGCCTTGTCTTGGGTCTTTCTCCTGTGCACTGAGGAGGCTGCCCAGACCAGATGGTGTCCCGGATACCAATCTATCTGAGTTCTACCTGTCTTACACTACTCAGACATCACTAGCAAGAGAAGTTTTCATTTCAGCATCACATGGGAATCTGGAAAATGCATCTTGCCCAAGATTACCAGACCAGAAGATTAAGATGTTGCTTGCAGAAACCACCTTCTGGTTGCTGGGTGGAGTCCTTCTCTCCTATTTCCTCTCTCTCTGCAGTCTGAAGCTTGTGAAAACCTGTTTAAGGGGAACCTAAGAACCTGTCTGGGCAGTGCATCCATTAGCTCAAATGTGAACAATTAGCAAGTGTTCAAACACTGTTCCTGGTGACACCTGCCAAATGAGACTATCAGAGAGCAGGGGAAGGAGTGTCTGCATGAGAGGCAGCCCTATTGGTGGAAAGTCCCTGTGACCTACTAGCTGGGTGACTCTGAGGGCCTTCCTTAACCTCCTTGAAACTTACCTTTCTCAGTCTCACCCCCAGGTGATATTACCTTCCTTGTAGGGTTATGAGGATTAAAACAGAATATGGAAAAAAGATATTTAGGTGACTGGGACATAATAACAAGTTATTATTCACACAAACTGTGTGTTTCATGAGCTTCAGCCAAGTTTGGGTGCACAGTTATCCACAGGGCAGGGGAGCACCACCCCGCCTGCCACTGACGGGTGGGACAGGTTGCTTTTCTGCCAGCCCACTGGTGTGACAAGGAGGAGTTTCCACAGCCCAGGCTGGGAGCCTCCTGGGCTGAGAAAGGTAACCCTGATTAGGTCAAAGGACACTGAAGCCCCAAACCCATCTTCCTGCTTCCATAACCAGACTGCTGCCCAACTGGAATGGCCATAGGCAGAGGCCTCTCTGTCCCTGACTTTGCCCGAGGACCCCAGCTTTATGAAAGTTGCAAGAGGTCCACTTGCTGGTTGTGGAGGGGGAGAGATGTAGCTGTAGTTTTTAAGGGTTCGGAAAACTCTCTTTTGATCAATGGCTAGCTGGAGTACAGGACATGTCTTAGAATCCCAAAGTCTCACCCAAAGTAGCATTCTCTGGCCATATAGGACAGGGTTAATTGGAACACCACAATACATGGACCTGTGCTACCTGAAACTCACATTTTGTTCTTTGGTACACTCCATGTTTCCAGATGCTGTCCCTTTGCTCAAGGCTTGTTCCTCCTACCCTCCTTTCCCAACTACTGAAGTTCTAACAATTCTCCCCAAGTTCACCTCTGTCAGTCCTCCTGGTAAGCTTTTACTAATTATCATCTCAGTTGGGTATCATCATCATTTTAAACTAATAGCATTTTTCTCTCTGTGCTTTTCACATGACACTTCATATTTTCTGCCCTGCATTGTATTTTTTAATCCATCACCTCTCCTGTCAGCTCCTTGAGGGTGGGAAATTTATCTCTAACAGACCTACCTTACCCATGGCCTTAGACACAGTAGACAATATAAATTGAACAGAAGCAAACATGTCTTGAAGGCTTTACGCTGAGGATGCAGCACCTAAACATATTCATGTGGAGTTCCTTTGTTCTGGGGCCTGACAGAGTCATTCCACTCTTTCCCATAGCAGTCTTGGGAGGTAACACTGAACAAGCAAACTGGGAGTCAATGGCCAGAGAGGGGGCACTCCAAATCTAGGAATAAGAGAGAAGTGAAACCCCAGACCTGAGAATGAAATTGAGCTTAGTGACCTTCTAACTTTCTGCCACAGGACAGTGAATGGCAGCCATGTCACTAGACTCCCAAGGATCTCCTCCCTCAAGGCTCACACTTGTACCATTCAATGGATGTCAATGCTGTTAATGGAAAATGGGACTCAGTGGTTAAGTAGTTATTGTTGCAGAGTATTTCTTTATATGTTTTAACAATCATTTTACTGTAAAGTAATTTCCAAGACCAGGAAATTAGCACAGCTCACCCAAAGGTAATTGTGAACTCACCTTTTGGTCCAGAGCAGGAGCCTGGGTGGCAGATGTCCAAATCAGTTTGTCCCTTCGAGCCCAGGCACTTGGTTTTTCTCTCTTGAAGGTGAGGAGCTTGGGAAACTCAGCCTTACCTTTGGCATCTTTTCAACTCCTGGAGACAGATGACAAGGAGGAAGAAAAAGAAAAATTAAAGCACTTGTTCAAGAAACCTAGCCTTAGAGATTAAGTGTGATGTAAATGATGAGACTAGTTAACATTTCCTAATGGCCCAAGGCACAGAACAGTGTCTGGGGATTGCTTATGCCTCCTTTCTTCTTTGACCCCCAGTACATTGATTTAATTTTTAGAATGCCCCAAAATAGGATATAGTTAAACTTCTTGGGATAAGACAAGGAAAGTAGGGTTTATTAATTTTCATTTCCTCTTTCTCTTAATCCTTCCCTCCTTCTTTCTTCCTTCCCTCAGTTCAATAACTCATTTATTTATTCATTCATTCAGTGCCCACTACGTGCAGATCATGTACTAGGTGCCGGGTAAACAGTATTGGAGGAAACAAACTTGAATGGATCCTAAACTGACAGAACTTAAAGCCTTGTGGGGACAGAAAGGAAGAACAGTTAGAAAAGCAAGCAAAAATATACAAATTGCCAGTTGGGAAAATGTCAGAAAAGTATTATAAAGGGTGTATGAGATCAGGGGCTTGTAATTATATAGGAGATTAGCTAAGGCTTCTCTGAGAAGGAAACATTTGAAGGAGACTTAAAAGGATGAGAAGTCGCCAGGCAATGGAAGATCCCGAGAAAGGATACTGCTCCATGAGTTTAAGAAAATGTCCTTGTGGCTGGGGCAGAGTGAGATAGAGGGGTAGTTCTTTTCGGGGAGGGAAGCGGGTGTAGTCCATAGGGGCAGCTGGCTTTCTCTCTTAGCTCCTGTTTCCTCATCTGCAAAATGACTTCCTATGACCACTACTGATCTTAGGGTCATTTGGCATTAAGTGCTTATCCTTGTTTACTGTAGATTTCAAAATCAAAATTTTCTAGTTCTCCTCTGGGTGCTGAGGATGACATTCTAGGCATTAGGACCAAGAGACCTGCCTAGGTGGGGCAAATGCCTACAGCAGACTTCTCAAGCTCTACAGTTTTGGGCCACATAATGTTTTTTTTGTGTGTGTGGAGCTTTGGGGGCAGCTGTCCTCTGCATTGTAGGATGTTTAACACCCTTCCTGGCCTCTACCCATCAGATGTCTGTAGCACCTCTTACTCAGGTGAGAGTGACTTCCAGTCATTGTCAAATGTCCTCGGGGGGACAAGATAACTCCTGGTTGAGAACGACTGGCCTACAGAGAGAAGTTGTATCTCCAATGAACAGGCCCAGGATGAGATGAGAAATAGAAGTTGACATAGAGCCTCAGTGTTGGGGAAAAGAGAAAGCATAGCAGAGACCATGGGAAATGGGGAACACCTGCTCATTTAAAGGGGGGCATCTCTCACTTGCTCTGGCTGATTCTTCCTTTTTTCCTTAAGACTTCAGGTGTTCACAATTAGTTGTCCATAATCTTTGGTTCATGACACACTCGTTCTTTGCTCATGCTGTATTGCATTAATTTAGTCATTTAATTAACTCCTTATAATAATGTGATGACCCTACCACTCAAACAAAATCTAGAATTTTGACAATAACCTATGTTTGACAATGTGTCCCTTCTTTCTCTGTCTCGTCCCAATATAAGTAACCATTGTCCTGTACCATGTGGTCTTCATTCCCTTGCCTTCCTTTCTATAGTTTTCTTTTATCTAAGCGTATCCTTAAAATATTCTTAAAATTTTAGTCGTTTTTAACTTTATAAAAAGATTATCATGCTGATGTAAGCCTTTGCACTGACTGTTTTCACTTACTATTGTATTACTAAGAGTCATCCCTACTCTTGGGTGTTGCTGGGAGCTGATTTGTTTGAAGTGCTGTATCAGATCTTGTAGTGTGAACACATCACAATGCATCATCCCCTGTCTCATTGGGTGGTGTTGGGTTAGTTCCTGGGCTATTTTGTACATGTCTCTTGGTGCTCCCCAGAGGATTCTTTTTTAAAAATTTTATTTATTTATTTTTATTGAAGTATAGTTGATTTACTGTTGTGTTATTTTCAGTTGTCCAGCAAAGAGACTCAGTTATTCATATATATATATATATATATATATATATATATATATATATATATATATATATATATTCTTTTTCAGATTCTTTTCCCATATAGGTTATTGCAAAATATTGAGTATAGTTCTCTGTGCTATAGAGTAGGTCCTTGTTGTTTATTTTATATATAGTAGTGTGTATATGTTCTTCCCAAATTCCTAATTTATCCTCCCCCCACCTTTCCCCTTTGGTAACCATAAGGTTGTTTTCTGTGTCTGTGAATCTGTTTCTGTTTTGTAAATAAGTTCATTTGTATCATTTTTTTAGTCCCCAGTTGATTCTCACAGTGTAAGAATGTGAATACAGTAAGGTCACAATTTCTGATTAATTTTAAAGAAAAGGTAGTGCTTTTATGTGAAAATAACTGGGGGACCTATTTAAAGTTTTAAGAAATACTTACCAGGCCAACGAGAAACGTGTCTGCAGGCCATTCTTTTTGAGCCTCCAGTTTAAGATTAGGTCATTCAGGCTGAGAATTTCTCAGCTGGATCAAGAAGTTAACTTAACTTAGAGGACACTTAGGAAATCGTTCTCTAGCACAAAAAAGTGGGAAACAGGAAGTGACCCAGACAGAAATTTGAATAGAGTGTGTGGTGAAGATCGGCAGTGACAAAAACTGCGTTCCAGTAGCACAACTTGCTGTACTGCATGGAAATTATAGCAAAACATTCTCTTCACTCCCAACATTTGGAAACAAGGAAAAAGAGCTTATCTTAGGGAAGTAAACTTTTAAAAAATGAATCACTTACACTTTTGAATGTTTAATGAAGCCAGTAGAGAAATGCAAAATTGTCTTAAAGAGAATAAATGGCTCTCAGGCCAACAGGATCTGACTGTAATTGATTGAATATATTTAAAGAAGGCATGTCAGTCAGGGTGAGAGATTTCATCAGAGAGGATTCCAGAGCCCAATTTAGGCACTGTGCTTGCTTACAGCTCCATCAGCAGGACAATCACAACTGTGGAAATGGTGCCACTGGGAAGAGAACAAACTCTTAATACCTGAGCGTGTATTTATCTGGTCCATGTGACAGGTACATACATCTCCCTCTCTCATGACACCCCGGTTTCTGAGACCTGGTTGATGTGAGTATTCTCTGGGAGAGGTGTTCTCCTGGCAGCCTCTGGGACTAGAAGGCCGGGAACCATCCTCAGGACTTGGTGGCTCCCAGGTGATAATATCACCCGATGGAGCTTTTTGGAGTCAGTCACTGCTCTGCTTTTGTTGTCACCCTCTCACTCTCCCTTGCATTTCCATGAGTTCCTGTCTTCACACTTCTCCATTCACTAAGTGCTTACCTAGTGCCAGACCCCAGGTTCACATAAAGAGTGTAAACTCTGAAAGATCAGTCTTGATTTAGCCTTATGAACCCTCTAGGGCAGGGTCTTTTCTAGATTCTGGGAACCCCCTGAATCTCTATGGAGAACTTTATGTGTGTGTGTTTCTGGGGAGAGGGTCTGTAGACTCTTAAGAGGTTCTGTTGGCTGAGATAGTTTAGATCATTGCTCCGGGGAGCATAGTTTGACTTCTTGCGTATAGGGGAGAAGGGAGAAGGCCTGTACACCTGGAAGACAGACAAAGGATGCAGACGCCCTGGGACAGAGGGAGGAGGAGAATCTGTGGGTTGGAGGGGGATGATGAAAGTGATAGCACGCTATTCCGTAATGCATGTAGACTGCCATGAGGGTAATATTCTTTGGACATTTTCCCAACGTGTTTTTTTTTTTTTTTTGACTGATTGACTCCTCTTTGTGGGAGGAGGGGTGGGTGGAGTGCAGGGTAGCAGGCCCAGTTCTCTCAAGCATTTTTGGAGACACGGAAGGTACTTTGTAATGGGGGAAGGAAATTGCTATGGGGTGATAAGAAACAGCACTGGGCTAAGTTTTGCAATTTTAAACCCTGTATCTATGAATAGTCCCTGCAATGTAATTCACTTCAAGTCAGTACAGTTCAACTCATTTCAACAAGCAATAACTGAACACTCCTTGTCCACATTATTCCAGCTTTTCTACTGAAAATTTGGCAATGGGTTATGGGTCATGAGCTACTAACTGGTATTGTGTCCACAGGCTGACAGCAAGCAAGCTTTTAGCGTACCACTCTGGTATCACTAGGGGGTGTTCATCTGGCTTTCCTGGGATACTCCTGGTCTAACTGTGTTGTTATTAATAGCACCCAATTCAGACGACAATTTATATAGTCACCTCTCTCTATAACACTTGTATTGCTCTAAACTTGTTTAATTTGTTTATATGCCTCTGGAGCTTCCCATTAAACTAATGAGCTTCTTGAGGCTGGAAGCATTGTCTCATTTATCTCTGTGTCTAGCACATGCCTGCTATTCTCTGGACACTTAAAAAAATATTTCTTCAATTGAACTGAAATTAAAAACAGAATGAAGAATGGGCCTTAGAGTAGAAATGGTCAGCTCACATTGTCTTCCGTGTGCTGCTGAGGCCTGGACTGGAGGCCCAGCTCTGAGTCACTTATGAGCATCGTACATTGGGAAACTTATTTAATCTTTTTCAACAAAAGGAAAGTGTGTATAAAGTGCTTGGTGAAAGGCGTTTCAGTGCTCCACTAATGTTAGCTGCCGTCACTGTTTCCAAATTATTAGTTGTTAATAATATTACTATAATCACTTTAAGTTTATTTATTTATTTTTAGCTGTGTTGGGTCTTCGTTGCTGTGCATGGGCTTTCTCTAGTTGCGGCGAGCTGGGGTTACTCTTCGTTGTGGTGCGCAGGCTTCTCATTGCGGTGGTTTCTCTTGTTGCGGAGCATGGGCTCTAGGCACAGGGGCTTTAGTAGTTGCGGCATGTGAGCTCAGTAGTTGTGGCTCATGGGCTCTAGAGTGAAGGCTCAGTAGTTGTGCTGCACGTGTTAGTTGCTCCATGGCATGTGGGATCTTCCTGGACCCGGGCTCAAACCCGTGTCCGCTGCATTGGCAGGAGGATTCTTAACCACTGCGCCACCAAGGAAATCCTATAATCACTTTAAATTCCAGTTTTCTTAGCTGGAAATGGAAGGTCATCGTTCCTGCTTTACTTTGATAATGAACATGAAGACACTTTGGAAACTACATAGAGCTCTCATTGCATAGCCTGTAAAAGAATGCACGTTGACAGGGAGGTTTGTGCTTATAGAACTGGCATAACTTCAGTATATTATACGAGGAGCTAGACTGAATGGTAAGATAAGCAACCTTTTAAATATAGTATTTTAAAAAGATGAAAAAATGGCCAGATGGGGAGGGCGGGTAGAAGTTGATCTGTTCCAAAGTGTAGGAATATAATAAAAGCATGTGGGAAAAGACAGTGGGATGGGCTCAGACAGGTGTCCAGAATTTAGAATTGGGACCCTGCTTGGTATGAAACCAACAAAGCATTGCTTCTGGCGTGGTGAGGGAACAGAGCATCCCAGGCTTGGCGTCTGGGGAGCAACAGCTTGCGTGTGGAACAGAAGAATAGTTATGTCGGGATAGAAATTCTACTTTGCAAATTGAGTCAAGAGCTTGTATTTCTGAGGTGAGGTAAGCATTTTATCAGAGGCATGCCAGATGTGGACACTACCTGAGGAAGCCATTTGACACCTGCGTGCACTGCTAATAAGAGAAAGGAACCGTAGAACTAAGATAAAGTGATAGTTACAATGGGAAAAGTAAAAAAAAAAAAATTAAAATAAAAAAAATCATAAGTGGAAAATGCATTTAATACACCTAATCTACTGAATGTCAGAGCTTAGTGTAGCCTACCTTAAATGTGCTCAGAACACTTATATTAGCCTTCAGTTGGGCAAATTTATCTAACATAAAGACTATTTTATAACAAAGTATTGAATACCTCATATAATTTATTGAATACTATACTGTAAGTGAAAACCAGGATACTGTAGTTGTACGGGGACAGAATGGTTGTGCATATATTGGTTGTTTACCCTCGTGATTGTGTGGCTGAGTGGAAGATGCAGCTGCCACTGCCCAGCAAGAAAAAAAAAAAAAAAAAAAAGAGAAAGGAACCTAGTAACTACACATGAAAGCAGCTTTCCATCAAGGATCACAGAAACTTTTCTAATAATATATCTTTACCAACTGAGACAGAGAAGTAGGTGGATTTAAAGGTGCATGTTCCAGATCCATTATTATCCTAACAGGCAATTCTAACAAAAGCAGAACTATTGACACTAAGAATACTTAGCTCTAAATCCAGTAAACCCAGGGGTCGAATTTCAGGTCTATGTTAGGGGAAATAGTAAAATAGTAGCAGCAGCAGTAAATGTTTACATAGCACTTGTACATAGTAACACACAGCAACCCTGGGAAGGGGGTACTATCAGCACCCCCATTTTATAGATGACAAAACTGAGGAATAAAGAGGTTAACTAACTTGTTCAAGGTCACAGCCAGTAAGGGGCACACTAGGCTTTGAACTCAAAGTGTTTTGGTCCAGAGAATGTGCTTTTAACTCGGACACTCTCCTTCCTCTCAACTGTAGCCATTATAACCAGTATAAAGTACACCTATGACTTTGTGGGATATAGCTGTGGGACCTAGGCCATAAGCTTCAGGTGTGGTTTTCCATTCTGTCCCAGGCTTCCCTTGGAAGGAAGAAGTTTGTCCAGATTATACATTTATTAGAGGTCGGTCTCTTATCTTTTTGTTATTTGTACCCTCATGGCACGTAGCAGCTGCTCAATAGCCAAAATAAACTAAGTTGTCTCTGCAGTGTTTTCCCCTTGATATAAAATTCTTTTTGCTATTAAACAAGAGAGGAGAGTAGGAAGGCATAGCTCCCTCTACCGCAAACCCTTAAAGGCAACCTGGGATTTAGTTGTTCATCCTCTTTTGGTCAAACACTTTCACCAAATCTGACTCCAAACTCAAGGCCTTTTCTAGCCCCTCTTGCCCATGATGGTGCCCTGGTTCCAGCCAAGGGAATCATTCATTGCTGCCATCACCCAGTCCTTCTGTCACATGGCTCATGATCACGTCTGTGAAGGCTGTGGATTGAGTTCAAGACCTGAAGGCTGACAGATCTGGGTTTGAATCAAGGCAGCAGAACTTGCCAACTGTGTGGCCTTGGACAAGTCATTACATTCAGCCTTTCTGAGCTAAGCCTCATCATTTATGGAGTGAGGGTCATATTATCCTACTCAGGAGATGCTTGAGAGACTGAAACCATACAGCACATCATGTAGTATAGTGTTTGGCATGGGGTAGCCACGTGCTGAAATTGTAGAAACTGAATTTCCCAGTTAGATGACAACTTCTTGGAGGCCTGGGGTCAGGTTTAAGGAAGGATCTTTGTCAGGAATCCTTCTTCACTCCCTCAACCCCTCACTCTGTACTCCCCTTACCTTCCTCAGCTTCTTCACTCTCTGCCCCTCCCACCAGTTTCATCACCAAAATTCCAATTTGTTCATTTGTTGTTTGTTGTGCTTAATCAATGTTTGGGGTCATTTTGGTTCTGTCCCAGGAGATATTTGGCTACCGGACTCAGAGCTGCCGGAAAACCCTCTGCCTTGCTGGATCTATCTTCTCCTTTGGGATCCTCCCCTTGGTGTTTTACTGGAGACCTGCTTGGCACGTGTGGGCAAATTGCATCCCGTGTTCCTTGCAAGAAGCAGATGTTGTGTTGCTGAGGACAACAGTAAGTGTGTACCTGCTTCTGTACCTGGTGGCCCTTTTTCCTGGACACCTTGTTATGGGATGGTTGTGGGGAGATGAGCACAAGGCAGGCGGCAGCTGGATATCCAGCCTCAGGCTCCATCACAGCCTTACATTTACTTACCAAGAATTCAATAATCTGTGTATGATTGGATTTCATTAAGAAGACGTAATTCATAGGGTATTCCTTTTAAATTGTGATTTTAGTGAATGTCGGAATAGGGAATAACTGTGTTAATAGCTAAAAATAATAGTGTGAAGTAGTTAAGTCAGACTATAGGTTATAACGTTCATACTCATCCTTCTCCCCACCCCCATCCTGACATATCAATGCCTATCACAGCCCCCCTCCACTGGGGTATCCCTGGGGGAAGAGAAGGTGGGGAGGAGGTGGGAAGTACCCCTTTGAGGAGGATCCTGTCTTCCCCTGTTCCTTTGAGAGAGCCATGGTTATTGATAGGAGTCTGTTGCATCCTGTAGATATGCTAGGGTTTAAAAGTGTGGCTATCTTGTCCCGGAGTAGATTGCAGCTTTCTGCTAATACAAGGTCCTGGTGTTAGGGGAGTTCCCCTGTATTGGCTCTGATAACACTTCCTTCTAGCATTCATTACACTTAGACAAAGTGCCTTGTTCCTGCTGGACTGTTAGCTCCATAAAAGAAGGGACTACCTCTAACTTGTTAACTGCATCCCTAGTTCCGGCACATCGTAGGGATTCCATACATATGTGGTGGCTGACAGGCTAAAGTGAACATTCCTCTTCATAGAAGTCAAAGTGCAGTCTCACAGAGGACACTTTTCGGGCTGACTTTTACTGAGTGTGTCTAACAATACGTCAGCCCAAATGACCCAGAATGACAACCAAATTCTTGATAAATCAAACTCTGCTAGGCTGTTAGCTTCTTTTTTTAATGTAGCAACCTCTCTAGATAAACATTCTATTCATTTCAGTGAGAGAAGAGGATAGCAGCAAGTCTCATAACTGGTCCCAAATTTTTTTTACACATTTCAGTCTGAGTTGGAGCTAGACCTCAATGAAACTGGCAGTTGGATGAAATTTGTCTTTGTTGACCTGCCCCCCTCCGGGGTCAGCCCCATCCCTCATTTCTGGCTCCTGGTCACTTCAAGAGCCACCCGTTCTATGTCCCAGCTTAGCTGACATGTGGACCATATTAGAGGTGAGAGCTGAGGCAGCTCCATCCAAGTTCAACTATAATTTAACTCAAGATTCTTGGAGAATAGACTTCAAGACATTAAGAAGGCAAGATGATAGTGGAGTCAGAGCATCTCATATTGATGATGTTGGGCTGGGAGCCTTGCTCCACTGCTGCCTCAAACTATACTTCATGAAGGTTCACAGAATATGCATGAGAGAAGAGTGCTTGGCGCTCACCAAGGAAGATCTCGTCATTTGATTGGGGAGGAAATGGGGTCTGGAGAGGGTGCATATTTTAGCCACACTCCTTGATAAGTTAGGGGCCTCACCAGGAAGAAGTACCATATATCCCAGTTCCTAGTTCAGGGTTGTCCCCACACACCTGCACGTAGATCAGTGGTTCCCAAACATCAACCAGCATTAGAATCATCTGGAGGGCTTATGAACCGATTGCTGGGCCCCCCTCTCAGGGTTTCTAATTCTTTAGATTTGGATTGGGGCTCCAGAGTTTGCATTTTTAACAAGTTCTCAGATGATGCTAATGCTTCTGGTAAGGGACCATACTTTGAGCAAAACTGCTGCAGATAGTCATCCCTCCCACTGATGAGCTTACTTGGTCCTTGGGAGAGGAATAGAGGCCTGGACATTTGCTTTATGGCTCAGCCAATATATAGTTATATGGTCTCAAGGGGACTGATCCAGATTTAGTAAAGTGTTATAAGTGGTCCTGCTGTATACAGTCCCAGTGTCTTGCTGGAGCAGGGGTAGAGAGAGGTTTATTTTCTGGGGCTCATGGTAGGGATGTAAGGACTTATGGAAGACCACTTCTTTGGGATACTTTCATAGTTCAACCCTTTCCATGTGAACTTAAGGACCTATGAGATTCTTATTTTTTGTCATGAAAGGAGGATTTGGAAAAGTACTTCACTCTACCCTGCAGGTGCTTTCATTTCGCCCAACTAGTTCTCAGGGGGCAATGCTTTTGTTGCAGCAGAAACAACCTCAGAAACAGAAAAGCTTTCTGTCTTTCAGAATGTATCACCAGACTCTTCAGATCTGAGAGCATCTGGTTGGCTGAGCTATAAGCTCCGAGGTTGCTGGCAGAGTCAAGGCACAGAGAGAAGCAAGAGGAAATGAACAAGGAATTGGCAAGGAAGGGAGCAAAATGAAAGAAAAGGAGAGGGAAATAGGTAAAAGAAAAATTAAGAGGGAGAAAAGAGAAAGATCTAGTAAGATACAAGCTACTATGTATGACATAAAATACTATGATATACAACAAGAATGTATTGTACAGCACAGGGAATTATAGCCATTATCTTGTGATAACTTATAATGGAGTATAATCTGTAAAAATACTGAATCACTATGCTGTACACCTGAAGCTAATATAATATTGTAAATGGACTATACTTCAATAATAAAACCTAAAATTTACAAAGAAAGAAAAGAAGATCTGGTAAGAGTGAAAGAAATAAAAAAATGTCAACCAACATGGAGCCAGTCCATTATGGGATTCGGAGTCAAAAGTTTTGACTTCTAGTCCCAGCACCTTAGGTACACGACACCTTAGGTTTGTTACTTAATGTTTCAGGACCTCAGTTTCTCTATTTGTAAAATGGGCCTAGTAAAAGCACTTGTTCTTTCTTGGGTTGGTGTGAGGATGAAGTGAGATTACATATGTAAAAACCATTTACAAACTGTAAAATGCATCATCAAAGATAATTTTGATTGTGTATGTGTTTTTGATATAACAGCTTCACAAGCTTGCTGTATGAAAGGGCTAGCTATAGGCTAGATACACCCATGTATAATGGCCCTGCTCATCTGGATGCTGTGTCCTTCCCTTATTTTCCAGGAGGCCTGGCACTTCCTTCCAGGACAGGAGACATGGGAAAGATGCCCTATAACTAGGAATCCCCAACACTCGTATGTGCTCAAGCAGGTCACCTCTCCTAGTTGCATGTGATCAGCTTTGAACTGGACATATAGCAGAAAGATTCAAAAGGCATCGGTGCCTCAGGGAGCTGCATTCCATCACCCTGCCTCTTTCTTTGGCTCTTTGAAAATCTATTAAGCCTTTCTCCCATTTCACTGCCCTCTGCAACTAATCAGAGCTATTGAAACCAGCTTCAATCTTGTCTTTTTATCTTGATTTCAACCTTAATTTTTAATTACCTGCTCTTGTGCATCATTTTAAATGGATTTGCTATGCCAGAGACTCTCCAAATAAATGAGGTGCTAAATTAGTCTTTATGTAATTAGATAAGAACCCGATTATTTCAAACACTTTTACCATGTGAGCCTTAGATAAAAATAAGCTTTGAGAGTCAATAGATTAAAAGTCTGCTGTAAGGTTATTTGCATTAAAATGACACCTTAAGAAAGATATTATTTGAATTATATTATAATAGCTATACAGTAAAGATTTCCCAGTAAGAAAGACTGGATGACTCTTACCTGAAAATGTGTTGCATATCTGTTTTTCATGTTATTAAAAAATCAGTACTTGGTATTTATCATCAGTCTTACACTGGTAAGATTACAGATCATTATCCCAGATACTGATTAGGTAGTCATTTTTTAACATTAAAAAAAATAATAACGTGATGTACTGACTGAAAATCTTCAGCACCTAGTTTATTTTCTGTTCCCCTCCTCTTATTAAGCACCTCTAAGAGTGAGATTTTTCCAAAAGATAAGAGTGATTACATTTCTATTTTATAATTTAAAAGTGACATTTTATTCATTATTCATCTACTTCTGAATTTTAACCAATATCTGTAGCGATGCCACATTTCTATGCAAATAACATGATTTATATTCATTGGTGTTTTGAATTCAGATGCTTCTGATGATTTTCATATTTTTATCTTTATTATAATTACATATACATTTTTCCTTCACTGTCACTGTATGTCACATGTTGCCAGAGACTCACAATGTTCAGAGAAGAACTTTGTGATGATTGGCTATTAGGCCTGACTCTGGGCATTTCATTTCAATGTTTTAATGGGGAATATTTCCCCTTCAGTTTCACTGGAAGGTGTCAGTGGTAGGGGCTTTAGTTTAAAAACTTAGAAATCCCCCAAATCAGCCGTGCAAATGGCATCTTGGGTCCACCAGCCCACCGGGATGCTCATCAGATACCAGCATTTGTGTTCATGCTTCCTGGATCCCTTACTTCCTCCCCTCCCTCCTCTTCTGCAACCTGGTCTCTCCAAGCCCAGGCTCCACACATTGGCACTACTTTCTAAGGGAATCCAACAGTTTGTTTTGTCTATGCTTTTACTCATAAAATTTCTTCTGATATTCCTTACCTCCCCCATTCATTCATTCACTTATTCATTCAACAAGTATTTATTGAGTACCAGTCAAGTACCAGACATTGTTATAGGCACTGGGAATACAGCTATGAACAAAACAGACAGATATCCTTCTTACAGAGGGACATTCTGGAGAGGACTCAACTGATAGACACTTGTACACACTCATACACACATTCTCTATACAGTAAATATAGACAGTAGGTGTTCTATGTCTACTTATTTAAACCTACTCATTCTTCAGCCATATACCACCTTTCCTATTAAATCTTTGTTGATCCATTCTCTGCCCCAATACGGGAGGGAATTAATTGCCTGTCCTTCCTTCTCTCCTAGCTCTGTATTTGTTAGCTCTGACTGCTGTAATGCTTTCTGCAGTCTGCCTTCTATTAAAATGCTATTTGCTCTACATTTTATAAAACAGCATCTCATTGATTATATTATTTAATTCTCATAACAACCATAGGAAATGGCATTATCATTTTTATTTTACAGATGAGGATACAGAGAGGACAATAACTTTGCAACCTAGTAAATGTCAGCCAGGATTTCCCTCTTCCTTCCTCCTTCCTTCATAAATTTGATGAGCACAGGTTGTATGCCAGCCACAGTACTATCTCATGGACAGCGCAGGGGGCAGGGAGTATAACAGTAAAATTAGGCTTCTTGATTCCATGGAGTTTGTCAAATCAACTACACAAATAAATGCAAAAATCCAACTGTTATATAAGTGGTACTTAGGAAAGCTTTGTGGTTATTGTAAGATTATAGACAAGGGATTTGATCAAGTCAAGAAAACCAGGAAAGTCTTTCCTGAGCCATCAGAGGATGATTAGAGAACAGATGTGTGGACACAGCAGGGAGGTGGAGGGAGTTGGGGGTGGGTGGGCGGGGAGGGGGTGTGGGATGAATTAGGAGGTTGGGATTGACGTATGTGCACTGCCATGTGTAAAAGAGATAGCTAGTGGGAACCTGATCTATAACCCAGGGAGCTCAGCTTGGTGCTCTGTGGTGACCTAGGTGGGTGGGATGGGGGGGAGTGGGGTGGGAGGGAGGTCCAAGAGTGAGGGGTTAAGCACAGGCTTAGTTGCTCCATGGCATGTGGGATCTTCCTAGACCAGGGATTGAACCCGTGTCCCCTGCATTGGCAGGCGGATTCTTATCCACTGCACCACCGCAGAAGTACCCACATTCCCCATTTTAAACCATTTTTTTGTTAGGCATTCAGTCAGAAGTCCCTGAGATGCTATGGGCTGACTTCTCACAGATGATTTTTTTTTTAAAAGACAAATAGATCTGAGGCCATTATCTATTATAAAACAGGGCTATTTCTATTGTGATTTATAGTTTGCAAAGCTTTTACATATATGTTGTCTCATATGATCCTTACTAGTAGAGATTATTTTTTCCCTATTTTACATTGGAGACATAAAGAAGTTAAAATAAATGCTCATGGTGTTACATTTGTAAGCAGTGAAAACAAAACTTATGCTGAATCGTTCAGGATTTTTTTTCTTTTTTTTAACATCTTTATTGGAGTATAATTGCTTTACAATGTTGTGTTAGTTTCTGCTGTATAACAAAGCGAGTCAGCTACATGAATACATATATCCCCATATCCCCTCCCTCTTGCGTCTCCCTCCCACCCTCCCTATCCCACCACTCTAGTGGTCACAAAGCACCGAGCTGATCTCCCTGTGCTATGTGGCTGCTTTCCACTAGCTATCTAACTTACATTTGGGAGTGTATATATGTCCATGCCACTCTCACTTCGTCCCAGCTTAACCTTCCCTCTCCCCATGTCCTCAAGTCCATTCTCTACCTCTGCATCTTTATTCCTGTCCTGCCCCTAGGTTCTTCAGAAGCATTTTTTTTCTTGTTTTAGATTCCATATATATGTGTTAGCATACGGTATTTGTTTTTCTCTTTCTGACTGACTTCACTATGTATATCAGACTCTAGGTCCATCCATCTCACTGCAAATAACTCAATTTCATTTCTTTTTATGGCTGAGTAATATTCCATTGCATATATGTGCCACATCTTCTTTATCCATTCATCTGTTCATGGACACTTAGGTTACTTCCATGTCCTGGCTCTTGTAAATAGAGCTGCAATGAACATTTTGGTACATGACTCTTTTTGAATTATGGTTTTTTCAGGATATATATCCAGTAATGGGATTACTGGGTCATATGGTAGTTCTATTTTTAGTTACTTGAGGAACCTCCATACTGTTTTCCATAGTGGCTGTATCAATTTACATTCCCACCAACAGTGCAAGAGGGTTCCCTTTTCTCCACACCCTCTCCAGCAATTATTGTTTGTAGATTTTTTGATGATGGTTATTTTTACCGGAGTGTGGTGATACCTCTTTGTAGTATTGATTTGCATTTCTCTAATGATTAGTGATGTTGAGCATTCTTTCATGTGTTTTCTAAAAATCTGTGTATCTTCTTTGGAGAAATGTCCATTTACGTGTTCTGGACATTTTTGGATTGGGTTGTTTGTTATTTGTTATTGAGTTGCATGAGCTGCTTGTATATTTTGGAGATTAATACTTTGTCAGTTGCTTTAATTGCAAATATTTTCTCCCATTCTGAGGGTTGTCTTTTGGTCTTGTTTATGGTTTCATTTGCTGTGCATAAGCTTTGAAGTTTCATTAGGTCCCATTTGTTTATTTTTGTTTTTATTTCCATTTCTCTAGGAGGTGGGTCAAAAAGGATCTTGCTGTGATTTATATCATGAAGTGTTCTGCCTATGTTTCCCTCTAAGAGTTTTATAGTGTCTGACCTTACATTTAAGTCTTTAATCCATTTTGAGTTTATTTTTTCTGTATGGCATTAGGAAATGTTCTAATTTCATTCTTTTACATGTAGCTGTCCAGTTTTCCCAGTGCCACTTATTGAAGAGGCTGTCTTTGCTCCATTGTATATTCTTGCCTCCTTTATCAAAGATAAGGTGACCAGATGTGCATGGGTTTATCTCTGGGCTTTCTATCCTGTTCCATTGATCTATATTTCTATTTTTGTGCCAGTACCATATTGTCTTGATTACTGTAGCTTTGTAGTATAGTCTGAAGTCAGGGAGCCTGATTCCTCCAGCTCCCTTTTTCTTTCTCAAGATACCTTTGGCTATTCGGGGTCTTTTGTGTTTCCATACAATTTGTGAAATTCTTTGTTCTAGTTCTGTGAAAAATGCCAGTGGTTGTTTGATAGGGACTGCATTGAATCTGTAGATTACTTTGGGTAGTATAGTCATTTTCACGATGTTGATTCTTCCAATCCAAGAACATGGTATATCTCTCCATCTGTTTGTGTAGTCTTTAATTTCTTTCATCAGTGTCTTATAGTTTTCTGCATACAGGTCTTTTGTCTCCTTAGGTAAGTTTATTCCTAAGTATTCTATTCTTTTTGTTGCAGTGGTAAATGGGAGTGTTTCCTTAATTTCTCCTTCAGATTTTTTATCATTAGTGTATAGGAATGCAAGAGATTTCTGTGCATTAATTTTGTAGCCTGCTACATTACCAAATTCATTGATTAGCTCTAGTAGTTTTCTGGTATCATCTTTAGGATTCCCTATGTATAGTATCATGTCATCTGCAAACAATGACAGCTTTACTTCTTTTCCGATTTGGATTCCTTTTATTTCTTTTTCTTCTCTGATTTCTGTGGCTAAAACTTCCAAAACTATGTGGAATAATAGTGACAAGAGTAGACATCCTTGTCTTGTTCCTGATCTTAGAGGAAATGATTTCAGTTTTTCACCAGTGAGAATGATGTTGGCTGTGGGTTTGTCATATATGGCCTTTATTATGTTGAGGTAGGTTCCCTCTCTGCCTATTCTCTGGAGGGTTTTTATCATTAATGGGTGTTGAATTTTGTCGAATGCTTTTTCTGCATCTATTGAGATTATCATATGGTTTTTATCCTTCAGTTCTTTAATATGGTGTATCACATTGATTGATTTGTGTATATTGGAGAATCCTTGCATTCCTGGGATAAACCCCACTTGATCATGGTGTATGATCCTTTTAATATGCTGTTGGATTCTGTTTGCTAGTATTTTGTTGAGGATTTATGCATCTATGTTCATTAGTGATATTGGCCTGTAGTTTTCTTTTTTTGTGACATCTTTATCTGGTTTTGGTATCAGGGTGATGGTGGCCTCATAGAATGAGTTTGGGAGTGTTCCTCCCTCTGCTATATTTTGGAAGAGTTTGAGAAGGATAGGTGTTAGCTCTTCTCTAAATGTTTCATAGAATTCGCCTGTGAAGCCATCTGGTCCTGGGCTTTTGTTGGTTGGAAGATTTTTAATCACTGTTTCAATTTCAGTGCTTGTGATTAGGCTGTTTATATTTTCTATTTGTTCCTGGTTTAGTCTCGGAACATTGTGCTTTTCTAACAATTTGTCCATTTCTTCTAGGTTGTCCATTTTCTTGGCATATAGTTGCTTGTAGTAATCTCTCATGATCCTTTGTATTTCTGCAGTGTCAGTTGTTACTTCTCCTTTTTCATTTCTAAGTCTATTGATCTGAGTCTTCTTCCTTTTTTTCTTGATGAGTCTGACTAATGGTTTATCAATTTTGTTTATCTTCTCAAAGAACCTGCTTTTAGTTTTATTTCTCTTTGCTCTCATTTCTTTCATTTCTTTTTCATTTAGTTCAGATCTGATCTTTATGGTTTCTCTCTTTCTGACGACTTTGAGGTTTTTTTTTGTTCTTTCTCTAATTGCTTTAGGTGTAAGGTTAGGTTGTTTAATTGAGATGTTTCTTGTTTCTTGAGTTAGGATTGTATTTCTATAAACTTCCCTGTTAGAACTGCTTTTGCTGCATCCCATAGGTTGTGGGTCATCATGTTTTCCTTGTCATTTATTTTTAGGTATTGTTTGATTTTCTTGTTGATTTCTTCAGTGATCTCTTGGTTATTTAGTAGTGTATTGTTTAGCATCCATGTGTTTGTGCTTTTTACAGATTTTTTCCTGTAATTGATATCTAGGCTCATACCATTGTGGTCAGAAAAGATACTTGATACTGTTTCAATTTCCTTAAATTTACCAGGGCTTGATTTGTGACACAAGATACAATCTATCCTGGAGAATGTTCCATGAGCACTTGAGAAGAATGTGTATTTTGTTGTTTTTGCATGGAATGTCCTATAAATATCAATTAAGTCCATCTTGTTGAATGTGTCATTTAAAGCTTGTGTTTCCTTATTTATTTTCATTTTGGATAATCTGTCCATTGGTGAAAGTGGGGTGTTAAAGTCCCCTACTATGAATGTGTTACTGTCGATTTCCCCTTTTATGGCTTTTAGTATTTGCCTTATGTATTGAGGTGCTCCTATGTTGGGTACATAAATATTTACAATTGTTATAGCTTCTTCTTGGATTGATCCCTTGATCATTATGTAGTGTCCTTCTTTGTCTCTTGTAATAGTCCTTATTTTAAAGTCTATTTTTTCTGATATGAGAACTGCTACTCCAGATTTCTTTTGATTTCCATTTGCATGGAATATCTTTTTCCATCCCCTCACTTTCAGTCTGTATGTGTCCCTAGGTCTGAAGTGGGTCTCTTGTTGACAGCATATATACAGGTCTTGTTTTTGTATCCATTCAGCCAGTCTATGTCTTTTGGTTGGAGCATTTAATCCATTTACATTTAAGGTAATTATTGATATGTATGTTCTTATTACCATTTTCTTAATTGTTTTGAGTTTGTATTCTGTAATGGCCTATATGGGAAAGCAATCTCCAAAAGAGTGGATATATGTGTATATATAACTGATTCACTTTGCTCTACACCTGAAACTTGCACAACATTGTAATCAGCTCTACTGCAACAAAAATTTAAAAGAAAAGAATAACAACTCATCATATAGGCTCTTTTAAATCTGCTTTGCTGGAACTTTTCAAAAGGAATATCAGATTGCACTTTTAAAAGCCCTCTCAAGCCAGGAAAGTCAAATAAGGACTTACCATCAGACTCTGACTGCAATACATACAGATTTGGGTAAATTCCTCTCTTCTTGAGGTCCCCAAACTATCTTGAGGTTCTTGCACTTGCCAGGGACTGACCTTCCTTACTTTGCAGCTTTTCATGGAAGCTTGCCAAGTTCTTCAAATCGCTCTAATTGTAAAATATAAAATTGTACATTGTATTCTGTCATGGACATAATAAAAAGCTGTCTTTAGAAGGGAGGATTATATAATTTTTTAAAATAGCATATATTATATATTTTCTTTAATTGATCCAAATAAGACGTTTGCTTTTTAAAAATAAGACTGGAGTGCGAGCCATTATCTTGTAATAATTTATAATGGAGTATAATCTGCAAAAATACTGCATCACTATACTGTACACCTAAAACTAATATAATATTGTAAATCAACTATAACTTAAAAAAATGTTTTTAAAGACGGGGGCCGTCCCGGGTTCATCTTTTGGTCCACTCCTCTCTGATGCCCTGGAAGCTTTGGGACACACAGATTGGCTTTTCTCACTTGAGACCGATCTATAATGTTACTGTGAACACAAATCACTTTAAATGAGGTGAGCTTTTGTCCCATAGTATGCTGATACAGGAAAATGGGGAGTCACACTAGGTCACAAAGAAAAAAGCTATAAAAATAAGGCACTTTAAAAAAAGATCACGAACTACGTTCATGATAAAAAATAAAATTTCATTTGTGTCCTTCGACATAAAGCATAATGAAGCAGGCACTAACAGTTCACAGTGATCTAAAAATCACTATGAATAGTTTTCTACTGTAACAAAAAGGTGTTCTTTTTAGCACCTCAGAGCCAGAATCATCAATAATTGGCGTTCTCATTTGAATGTCATCAGGATCTGTTTAACGGACCTTTGACCACTCCCTGCCAAGTCTAGTTTGTTTCCCTGCCCTTCAACCACAGTTTCCGATGCCATTTTCCAAATTATACACTATATTTTATCACGAAGGTTAAATTTTCCTAAATAACAACGGAATTCTGCTTTCTGTTTTGGTACCGTATCTCTTTTTCTTTGCATCTAATAGAGGATATGTTTTTCTCAGTCTTCCCTGCACCTCATACATACCTAAAGAATATTTTTTGGTCAATTTTGGTGTATTTCAGTTCTATTCACCGTAGGTTTCCTGGCTTTATTCTTACACGCCATTACTGATATGCCCTGTTTCTGGTCTAATACTCCTTTCTGATCCTGTCTCTTTGGCGCCTTTTAAATCTGCAGCTCTGCGTAGCTACCCACATTCCATCCTGCTTTCCTGTCCTCTTGCTACTTTTACCAGTGATGCTTTCAGAAATAATCTCATGTACGTGGATTCTTCCACTTAAGGATCCTTTTCTTATCATTTATTTAAGTTTACTTAAGTTGACTTTCCTGAAATTCATTTTCTTTACATTGCTGTTTTCACTTCTTTGAAGTTTACACAAAGATTACCAAACTTTAGTCTTTTTTTTTTTTTTGTACGCGGGCCTCTCACTGTTGTGGCCTCTCCCGTTGCGGAGCACGGGCTCCGGACGCGCAGGCTCAGCGGCCATGGCTCGCGGGCCCGGCCGCCCTGCGGCATGTGGGATCTTCCCGGACTGGGGCACGAACCCGTGTCCCCTGCATCGGCAGGCGGACTCTCAACCACTGCACCACCAGGGAAGCCCAGATTACCAAACTTTAAATGAAGTTTCTTAATTAACTGAAATGCTCATTAAAGAAATAGCTTTAGTATTCAGGCCAAAAATCAAGAATAGCTAAATACAGCACAGTCTCACCTCTCTTTCTGCTCTCTCTCCCCAGGCCTACTCAGAGGTGTTTCTACCTGACCATGTTCCAGATATACTCTTCTGCCATTAATCCACTGAATGTGCTATAATTCTCTTGTTAAATAAACAGTTATGTCCAATATGCACTTAGGATGATGGTGAGTCTTCAATCTCACTATGACTCATCCATCCAGCTGAAACGTGGCAACATTTGTAAGAGATAATTAATAAACTGGTCAAAGCGTCAAAAAAAAAAAAAAAAAAAAAAAAAAAAATGAATCACTTACACTTTTGAATGTTTAATGAAGCCAGTAGAGAAATGCAAAATTGTCTTAAAGAGAATAAATGGCTCTCAGGCCAACAGGATCTGACTGTAATTGATTGAATATATTTAAAGAAGGCATGTCAGTCAGGGTGAGAGATTTCATCAGAGAGGATTCCAGAGCCCAATTTAGGCACTGTGCTTGCTTACAGCTCCATCAGCAGGACAATCACAACTGTGGAAATGGTGCCACTGGGAAGAGAACAAACTCTTAATACCTGAGCGTGTATTTATCTGGTCCATGTGACAGGTACATACATCTCCCTCTCTCATGACACCCCGGTTTCTGAGACCTGGTTGATGTGAGTATTCTCTGGGAGAGGTGTTCTCCTGGCAGCCTCTGGGACTAGAAGGCCGGGAACCATCCTCAGGACTTGGTGGCTCCCAGGTGATAATATCACCCGATGGAGCTTTTTGGAGTCAGTCACTGCTCTGCTTTTGTTGTCACCCTCTCACTCTCCCTTGCATTTCCATGAGTTCCTGTCTTCACACTTCTCCATTCACTAAGTGCTTACCTAGTGCCAGACCCCAGGTTCACATAAAGAGTGTAAACTCTGAAAGATCAGTCTTGATTTAGCCTTATGAACCCTCTAGGGCAGGGTCTTTTCTAGATTCTGGGAACCCCCTGAATCTCTATGGAGAACTTTATGTGTGTGTGTTTCTGGGGAGAGGGTCTGTAGACTCTTAAGAGGTTCTGTTGGCTGAGATAGTTTAGATCATTGCTCCGGGGAGCATAGTTTGACTTCTTGCGTATAGGGGAGAAGGGAGAAGGCCTGTACACCTGGAAGACAGACAAAGGATGCAGACGCCCTGGGACAGAGGGAGGAGGAGAATCTGTGGGTTGGAGGGGGATGATGAAAGTGATAGCACGCTATTCCGTAATGCATGTAGACTGCCATGAGGGTAATATTCTTTGGACATTTTCCCAACGTGTTTTTTTTTTTTTTTTGACTGATTGACTCCTCTTTGTGGGAGGAGGGGTGGGTGGAGTGCAGGGTAGCAGGCCCAGTTCTCTCAAGCATTTTTGGAGACACGGAAGGTACTTTGTAATGGGGGAAGGAAATTGCTATGGGGTGATAAGAAACAGCACTGGGCTAAGTTTTGCAATTTTAAACCCTGTATCTATGAATAGTCCCTGCAATGTAATTCACTTCAAGTCAGTACAGTTCAACTCATTTCAACAAGCAATAACTGAACACTCCTTGTCCACATTATTCCAGCTTTTCTACTGAAAATTTGGCAATGGGTTATGGGTCATGAGCTACTAACTGGTATTGTGTCCACAGGCTGACAGCAAGCAAGCTTTTAGCGTACCACTCTGGTATCACTAGGGGGTGTTCATCTGGCTTTCCTGGGATACTCCTGGTCTAACTGTGTTGTTATTAATAGCACCCAATTCAGACGACAATTTATATAGTCACCTCTCTCTATAACACTTGTATTGCTCTAAACTTGTTTAATTTGTTTATATGCCTCTGGAGCTTCCCATTAAACTAATGAGCTTCTTGAGGCTGGAAGCATTGTCTCATTTATCTCTGTGTCTAGCACATGCCTGCTATTCTCTGGACACTTAAAAAAATATTTCTTCAATTGAACTGAAATTAAAAACAGAATGAAGAATGGGCCTTAGAGTAGAAATGGTCAGCTCACATTGTCTTCCGTGTGCTGCTGAGGCCTGGACTGGAGGCCCAGCTCTGAGTCACTTATGAGCATCGTACATTGGGAAACTTATTTAATCTTTTTCAACAAAAGGAAAGTGTGTATAAAGTGCTTGGTGAAAGGCGTTTCAGTGCTCCACTAATGTTAGCTGCCGTCACTGTTTCCAAATTATTAGTTGTTAATAATATTACTATAATCACTTTAAGTTTATTTATTTATTTTTAGCTGTGTTGGGTCTTCGTTGCTGTGCATGGGCTTTCTCTAGTTGCGGCGAGCTGGGGTTACTCTTCGTTGTGGTGCGCAGGCTTCTCATTGCGGTGGTTTCTCTTGTTGCGGAGCATGGGCTCTAGGCACAGGGGCTTTAGTAGTTGCGGCATGTGAGCTCAGTAGTTGTGGCTCATGGGCTCTAGAGTGAAGGCTCAGTAGTTGTGCTGCACGTGTTAGTTGCTCCATGGCATGTGGGATCTTCCTGGACCCGGGCTCAAACCCGTGTCCGCTGCATTGGCAGGAGGATTCTTAACCACTGCGCCACCAAGGAAATCCTATAATCACTTTAAATTCCAGTTTTCTTAGCTGGAAATGGAAGGTCATCGTTCCTGCTTTACTTTGATAATGAACATGAAGACACTTTGGAAACTACATAGAGCTCTCATTGCATAGCCTGTAAAAGAATGCACGTTGACAGGGAGGTTTGTGCTTATAGAACTGGCATAACTTCAGTATATTATACGAGGAGCTAGACTGAATGGTAAGATAAGCAACCTTTTAAATATAGTATTTTAAAAAGATGAAAAAATGGCCAGATGGGGAGGGCGGGTAGAAGTTGATCTGTTCCAAAGTGTAGGAATATAATAAAAGCATGTGGGAAAAGACAGTGGGATGGGCTCAGACAGGTGTCCAGAATTTAGAATTGGGACCCTGCTTGGTATGAAACCAACAAAGCATTGCTTCTGGCGTGGTGAGGGAACAGAGCATCCCAGGCTTGGCGTCTGGGGAGCAACAGCTTGCGTGTGGAACAGAAGAATAGTTATGTCGGGATAGAAATTCTACTTTGCAAATTGAGTCAAGAGCTTGTATTTCTGAGGTGAGGTAAGCATTTTATCAGAGGCATGCCAGATGTGGACACTACCTGAGGAAGCCATTTGACACCTGCGTGCACTGCTAATAAGAGAAAGGAACCGTAGAACTAAGATAAAGTGATAGTTACAATGGGAAAAGTAAAAAAAAAAAAATTAAAATAAAAAAAATCATAAGTGGAAAATGCATTTAATACACCTAATCTACTGAATGTCAGAGCTTAGTGTAGCCTACCTTAAATGTGCTCAGAACACTTATATTAGCCTTCAGTTGGGCAAATTTATCTAACATAAAGACTATTTTATAACAAAGTATTGAATACCTCATATAATTTATTGAATACTATACTGTAAGTGAAAACCAGGATACTGTAGTTGTACGGGGACAGAATGGTTGTGCATATATTGGTTGTTTACCCTCGTGATTGTGTGGCTGAGTGGAAGATGCAGCTGCCACTGCCCAGCAAGAAAAAAAAAAAAAAAAAAAAGAGAAAGGAACCTAGTAACTACACATGAAAGCAGCTTTCCATCAAGGATCACAGAAACTTTTCTAATAATATATCTTTACCAACTGAGACAGAGAAGTAGGTGGATTTAAAGGTGCATGTTCCAGATCCATTATTATCCTAACAGGCAATTCTAACAAAAGCAGAACTATTGACACTAAGAATACTTAGCTCTAAATCCAGTAAACCCAGGGGTCGAATTTCAGGTCTATGTTAGGGGAAATAGTAAAATAGTAGCAGCAGCAGTAAATGTTTACATAGCACTTGTACATAGTAACACACAGCAACCCTGGGAAGGGGGTACTATCAGCACCCCCATTTTATAGATGACAAAACTGAGGAATAAAGAGGTTAACTAACTTGTTCAAGGTCACAGCCAGTAAGGGGCACACTAGGCTTTGAACTCAAAGTGTTTTGGTCCAGAGAATGTGCTTTTAACTCGGACACTCTCCTTCCTCTCAACTGTAGCCATTATAACCAGTATAAAGTACACCTATGACTTTGTGGGATATAGCTGTGGGACCTAGGCCATAAGCTTCAGGTGTGGTTTTCCATTCTGTCCCAGGCTTCCCTTGGAAGGAAGAAGTTTGTCCAGATTATACATTTATTAGAGGTCGGTCTCTTATCTTTTTGTTATTTGTACCCTCATGGCACGTAGCAGCTGCTCAATAGCCAAAATAAACTAAGTTGTCTCTGCAGTGTTTTCCCCTTGATATAAAATTCTTTTTGCTATTAAACAAGAGAGGAGAGTAGGAAGGCATAGCTCCCTCTACCGCAAACCCTTAAAGGCAACCTGGGATTTAGTTGTTCATCCTCTTTTGGTCAAACACTTTCACCAAATCTGACTCCAAACTCAAGGCCTTTTCTAGCCCCTCTTGCCCATGATGGTGCCCTGGTTCCAGCCAAGGGAATCATTCATTGCTGCCATCACCCAGTCCTTCTGTCACATGGCTCATGATCACGTCTGTGAAGGCTGTGGATTGAGTTCAAGACCTGAAGGCTGACAGATCTGGGTTTGAATCAAGGCAGCAGAACTTGCCAACTGTGTGGCCTTGGACAAGTCATTACATTCAGCCTTTCTGAGCTAAGCCTCATCATTTATGGAGTGAGGGTCATATTATCCTACTCAGGAGATGCTTGAGAGACTGAAACCATACAGCACATCATGTAGTATAGTGTTTGGCATGGGGTAGCCACGTGCTGAAATTGTAGAAACTGAATTTCCCAGTTAGATGACAACTTCTTGGAGGCCTGGGGTCAGGTTTAAGGAAGGATCTTTGTCAGGAATCCTTCTTCACTCCCTCAACCCCTCACTCTGTACTCCCCTTACCTTCCTCAGCTTCTTCACTCTCTGCCCCTCCCACCAGTTTCATCACCAAAATTCCAATTTGTTCATTTGTTGTTTGTTGTGCTTAATCAATGTTTGGGGTCATTTTGGTTCTGTCCCAGGAGATATTTGGCTACCGGACTCAGAGCTGCCGGAAAACCCTCTGCCTTGCTGGATCTATCTTCTCCTTTGGGATCCTCCCCTTGGTGTTTTACTGGAGACCTGCTTGGCACGTGTGGGCAAATTGCATCCCGTGTTCCTTGCAAGAAGCAGATGTTGTGTTGCTGAGGACAACAGTAAGTGTGTACCTGCTTCTGTACCTGGTGGCCCTTTTTCCTGGACACCTTGTTATGGGATGGTTGTGGGGAGATGAGCACAAGGCAGGCGGCAGCTGGATATCCAGCCTCAGGCTCCATCACAGCCTTACATTTACTTACCAAGAATTCAATAATCTGTGTATGATTGGATTTCATTAAGAAGACGTAATTCATAGGGTATTCCTTTTAAATTGTGATTTTAGTGAATGTCGGAATAGGGAATAACTGTGTTAATAGCTAAAAATAATAGTGTGAAGTAGTTAAGTCAGACTATAGGTTATAACGTTCATACTCATCCTTCTCCCCACCCCCATCCTGACATATCAATGCCTATCACAGCCCCCCTCCACTGGGGTATCCCTGGGGGAAGAGAAGGTGGGGAGGAGGTGGGAAGTACCCCTTTGAGGAGGATCCTGTCTTCCCCTGTTCCTTTGAGAGAGCCATGGTTATTGATAGGAGTCTGTTGCATCCTGTAGATATGCTAGGGTTTAAAAGTGTGGCTATCTTGTCCCGGAGTAGATTGCAGCTTTCTGCTAATACAAGGTCCTGGTGTTAGGGGAGTTCCCCTGTATTGGCTCTGATAACACTTCCTT
The DNA here is from genome assembly GCF_964165515.1 of Mesoplodon bidens. Taxonomy (NCBI): domain Eukaryota; kingdom Metazoa; phylum Chordata; class Mammalia; order Artiodactyla; family Ziphiidae; genus Mesoplodon; species Mesoplodon bidens. Next base: position 108,308,026 of record NC_138161.1, on the reverse strand, counting down.
CTAGCATTCATTACACTTAGACAAAGTGCCTTGTTCCTGCTGGACTGTTAGCTCCATAAAAGAAGGGACTACCTCTAACTTGTTAACTGCATCCCTAGTTCCGGCACATCGTAGGGATTCCATACATATGTGGTGGCTGACAGGCTAAAGTGAACATTCCTCTTCATAGAAGTCAAAGTGCAGTCTCACAGAGGACACTTTTCGGGCTGACTTTTACTGAGTGTGTCTAACAATACGTCAGCCCAAATGACCCAGAATGACAACCAAATTCTTGATAAATCAAACTCTGCTAGGCTGTTAGCTTCTTTTTTTAATGTAGCAACCTCTCTAGATAAACATTCTATTCATTTCAGTGAGAGAAGAGGATAGCAGCAAGTCTCATAACTGGTCCCAAATTTTTTTTACACATTTCAGTCTGAGTTGGAGCTAGACCTCAATGAAACTGGCAGTTGGATGAAATTTGTCTTTGTTGACCTGCCCCCCTCCGGGGTCAGCCCCATCCCTCATTTCTGGCTCCTGGTCACTTCAAGAGCCACCCGTTCTATGTCCCAGCTTAGCTGACATGTGGACCATATTAGAGGTGAGAGCTGAGGCAGCTCCATCCAAGTTCAACTATAATTTAACTCAAGATTCTTGGAGAATAGACTTCAAGACATTAAGAAGGCAAGATGATAGTGGAGTCAGAGCATCTCATATTGATGATGTTGGGCTGGGAGCCTTGCTCCACTGCTGCCTCAAACTATACTTCATGAAGGTTCACAGAATATGCATGAGAGAAGAGTGCTTGGCGCTCACCAAGGAAGATCTCGTCATTTGATTGGGGAGGAAATGGGGTCTGGAGAGGGTGCATATTTTAGCCACACTCCTTGATAAGTTAGGGGCCTCACCAGGAAGAAGTACCATATATCCCAGTTCCTAGTTCAGGGTTGTCCCCACACACCTGCACGTAGATCAGTGGTTCCCAAACATCAACCAGCATTAGAATCATCTGGAGGGCTTATGAACCGATTGCTGGGCCCCCCTCTCAGGGTTTCTAATTCTTTAGATTTGGATTGGGGCTCCAGAGTTTGCATTTTTAACAAGTTCTCAGATGATGCTAATGCTTCTGGTAAGGGACCATACTTTGAGCAAAACTGCTGCAGATAGTCATCCCTCCCACTGATGAGCTTACTTGGTCCTTGGGAGAGGAATAGAGGCCTGGACATTTGCTTTATGGCTCAGCCAATATATAGTTATATGGTCTCAAGGGGACTGATCCAGATTTAGTAAAGTGTTATAAGTGGTCCTGCTGTATACAGTCCCAGTGTCTTGCTGGAGCAGGGGTAGAGAGAGGTTTATTTTCTGGGGCTCATGGTAGGGATGTAAGGACTTATGGAAGACCACTTCTTTGGGATACTTTCATAGTTCAACCCTTTCCATGTGAACTTAAGGACCTATGAGATTCTTATTTTTTGTCATGAAAGGAGGATTTGGAAAAGTACTTCACTCTACCCTGCAGGTGCTTTCATTTCGCCCAACTAGTTCTCAGGGGGCAATGCTTTTGTTGCAGCAGAAACAACCTCAGAAACAGAAAAGCTTTCTGTCTTTCAGAATGTATCACCAGACTCTTCAGATCTGAGAGCATCTGGTTGGCTGAGCTATAAGCTCCGAGGTTGCTGGCAGAGTCAAGGCACAGAGAGAAGCAAGAGGAAATGAACAAGGAATTGGCAAGGAAGGGAGCAAAATGAAAGAAAAGGAGAGGGAAATAGGTAAAAGAAAAATTAAGAGGGAGAAAAGAGAAAGATCTAGTAAGATACAAGCTACTATGTATGACATAAAATACTATGATATACAACAAGAATGTATTGTACAGCACAGGGAATTATAGCCATTATCTTGTGATAACTTATAATGGAGTATAATCTGTAAAAATACTGAATCACTATGCTGTACACCTGAAGCTAATATAATATTGTAAATGGACTATACTTCAATAATAAAACCTAAAATTTACAAAGAAAGAAAAGAAGATCTGGTAAGAGTGAAAGAAATAAAAAAATGTCAACCAACATGGAGCCAGTCCATTATGGGATTCGGAGTCAAAAGTTTTGACTTCTAGTCCCAGCACCTTAGGTACACGACACCTTAGGTTTGTTACTTAATGTTTCAGGACCTCAGTTTCTCTATTTGTAAAATGGGCCTAGTAAAAGCACTTGTTCTTTCTTGGGTTGGTGTGAGGATGAAGTGAGATTACATATGTAAAAACCATTTACAAACTGTAAAATGCATCATCAAAGATAATTTTGATTGTGTATGTGTTTTTGATATAACAGCTTCACAAGCTTGCTGTATGAAAGGGCTAGCTATAGGCTAGATACACCCATGTATAATGGCCCTGCTCATCTGGATGCTGTGTCCTTCCCTTATTTTCCAGGAGGCCTGGCACTTCCTTCCAGGACAGGAGACATGGGAAAGATGCCCTATAACTAGGAATCCCCAACACTCGTATGTGCTCAAGCAGGTCACCTCTCCTAGTTGCATGTGATCAGCTTTGAACTGGACATATAGCAGAAAGATTCAAAAGGCATCGGTGCCTCAGGGAGCTGCATTCCATCACCCTGCCTCTTTCTTTGGCTCTTTGAAAATCTATTAAGCCTTTCTCCCATTTCACTGCCCTCTGCAACTAATCAGAGCTATTGAAACCAGCTTCAATCTTGTCTTTTTATCTTGATTTCAACCTTAATTTTTAATTACCTGCTCTTGTGCATCATTTTAAATGGATTTGCTATGCCAGAGACTCTCCAAATAAATGAGGTGCTAAATTAGTCTTTATGTAATTAGATAAGAACCCGATTATTTCAAACACTTTTACCATGTGAGCCTTAGATAAAAATAAGCTTTGAGAGTCAATAGATTAAAAGTCTGCTGTAAGGTTATTTGCATTAAAATGACACCTTAAGAAAGATATTATTTGAATTATATTATAATAGCTATACAGTAAAGATTTCCCAGTAAGAAAGACTGGATGACTCTTACCTGAAAATGTGTTGCATATCTGTTTTTCATGTTATTAAAAAATCAGTACTTGGTATTTATCATCAGTCTTACACTGGTAAGATTACAGATCATTATCCCAGATACTGATTAGGTAGTCATTTTTTAACATTAAAAAAAATAATAACGTGATGTACTGACTGAAAATCTTCAGCACCTAGTTTATTTTCTGTTCCCCTCCTCTTATTAAGCACCTCTAAGAGTGAGATTTTTCCAAAAGATAAGAGTGATTACATTTCTATTTTATAATTTAAAAGTGACATTTTATTCATTATTCATCTACTTCTGAATTTTAACCAATATCTGTAGCGATGCCACATTTCTATGCAAATAACATGATTTATATTCATTGGTGTTTTGAATTCAGATGCTTCTGATGATTTTCATATTTTTATCTTTATTATAATTACATATACATTTTTCCTTCACTGTCACTGTATGTCACATGTTGCCAGAGACTCACAATGTTCAGAGAAGAACTTTGTGATGATTGGCTATTAGGCCTGACTCTGGGCATTTCATTTCAATGTTTTAATGGGGAATATTTCCCCTTCAGTTTCACTGGAAGGTGTCAGTGGTAGGGGCTTTAGTTTAAAAACTTAGAAATCCCCCAAATCAGCCGTGCAAATGGCATCTTGGGTCCACCAGCCCACCGGGATGCTCATCAGATACCAGCATTTGTGTTCATGCTTCCTGGATCCCTTACTTCCTCCCCTCCCTCCTCTTCTGCAACCTGGTCTCTCCAAGCCCAGGCTCCACACATTGGCACTACTTTCTAAGGGAATCCAACAGTTTGTTTTGTCTATGCTTTTACTCATAAAATTTCTTCTGATATTCCTTACCTCCCCCATTCATTCATTCACTTATTCATTCAACAAGTATTTATTGAGTACCAGTCAAGTACCAGACATTGTTATAGGCACTGGGAATACAGCTATGAACAAAACAGACAGATATCCTTCTTACAGAGGGACATTCTGGAGAGGACTCAACTGATAGACACTTGTACACACTCATACACACATTCTCTATACAGTAAATATAGACAGTAGGTGTTCTATGTCTACTTATTTAAACCTACTCATTCTTCAGCCATATACCACCTTTCCTATTAAATCTTTGTTGATCCATTCTCTGCCCCAATACGGGAGGGAATTAATTGCCTGTCCTTCCTTCTCTCCTAGCTCTGTATTTGTTAGCTCTGACTGCTGTAATGCTTTCTGCAGTCTGCCTTCTATTAAAATGCTATTTGCTCTACATTTTATAAAACAGCATCTCATTGATTATATTATTTAATTCTCATAACAACCATAGGAAATGGCATTATCATTTTTATTTTACAGATGAGGATACAGAGAGGACAATAACTTTGCAACCTAGTAAATGTCAGCCAGGATTTCCCTCTTCCTTCCTCCTTCCTTCATAAATTTGATGAGCACAGGTTGTATGCCAGCCACAGTACTATCTCATGGACAGCGCAGGGGGCAGGGAGTATAACAGTAAAATTAGGCTTCTTGATTCCATGGAGTTTGTCAAATCAACTACACAAATAAATGCAAAAATCCAACTGTTATATAAGTGGTACTTAGGAAAGCTTTGTGGTTATTGTAAGATTATAGACAAGGGATTTGATCAAGTCAAGAAAACCAGGAAAGTCTTTCCTGAGCCATCAGAGGATGATTAGAGAACAGATGTGTGGACACAGCAGGGAGGTGGAGGGAGTTGGGGGTGGGTGGGCGGGGAGGGGGTGTGGGATGAATTAGGAGGTTGGGATTGACGTATGTGCACTGCCATGTGTAAAAGAGATAGCTAGTGGGAACCTGATCTATAACCCAGGGAGCTCAGCTTGGTGCTCTGTGGTGACCTAGGTGGGTGGGATGGGGGGGAGTGGGGTGGGAGGGAGGTCCAAGAGTGAGGGGTTAAGCACAGGCTTAGTTGCTCCATGGCATGTGGGATCTTCCTAGACCAGGGATTGAACCCGTGTCCCCTGCATTGGCAGGCGGATTCTTATCCACTGCACCACCGCAGAAGTACCCACATTCCCCATTTTAAACCATTTTTTTGTTAGGCATTCAGTCAGAAGTCCCTGAGATGCTATGGGCTGACTTCTCACAGATGATTTTTTTTTTAAAAGACAAATAGATCTGAGGCCATTATCTATTATAAAACAGGGCTATTTCTATTGTGATTTATAGTTTGCAAAGCTTTTACATATATGTTGTCTCATATGATCCTTACTAGTAGAGATTATTTTTTCCCTATTTTACATTGGAGACATAAAGAAGTTAAAATAAATGCTCATGGTGTTACATTTGTAAGCAGTGAAAACAAAACTTATGCTGAATCGTTCAGGATTTTTTTTCTTTTTTTTAACATCTTTATTGGAGTATAATTGCTTTACAATGTTGTGTTAGTTTCTGCTGTATAACAAAGCGAGTCAGCTACATGAATACATATATCCCCATATCCCCTCCCTCTTGCGTCTCCCTCCCACCCTCCCTATCCCACCACTCTAGTGGTCACAAAGCACCGAGCTGATCTCCCTGTGCTATGTGGCTGCTTTCCACTAGCTATCTAACTTACATTTGGGAGTGTATATATGTCCATGCCACTCTCACTTCGTCCCAGCTTAACCTTCCCTCTCCCCATGTCCTCAAGTCCATTCTCTACCTCTGCATCTTTATTCCTGTCCTGCCCCTAGGTTCTTCAGAAGCATTTTTTTTCTTGTTTTAGATTCCATATATATGTGTTAGCATACGGTATTTGTTTTTCTCTTTCTGACTGACTTCACTATGTATATCAGACTCTAGGTCCATCCATCTCACTGCAAATAACTCAATTTCATTTCTTTTTATGGCTGAGTAATATTCCATTGCATATATGTGCCACATCTTCTTTATCCATTCATCTGTTCATGGACACTTAGGTTACTTCCATGTCCTGGCTCTTGTAAATAGAGCTGCAATGAACATTTTGGTACATGACTCTTTTTGAATTATGGTTTTTTCAGGATATATATCCAGTAATGGGATTACTGGGTCATATGGTAGTTCTATTTTTAGTTACTTGAGGAACCTCCATACTGTTTTCCATAGTGGCTGTATCAATTTACATTCCCACCAACAGTGCAAGAGGGTTCCCTTTTCTCCACACCCTCTCCAGCAATTATTGTTTGTAGATTTTTTGATGATGGTTATTTTTACCGGAGTGTGGTGATACCTCTTTGTAGTATTGATTTGCATTTCTCTAATGATTAGTGATGTTGAGCATTCTTTCATGTGTTTTCTAAAAATCTGTGTATCTTCTTTGGAGAAATGTCCATTTACGTGTTCTGGACATTTTTGGATTGGGTTGTTTGTTATTTGTTATTGAGTTGCATGAGCTGCTTGTATATTTTGGAGATTAATACTTTGTCAGTTGCTTTAATTGCAAATATTTTCTCCCATTCTGAGGGTTGTCTTTTGGTCTTGTTTATGGTTTCATTTGCTGTGCATAAGCTTTGAAGTTTCATTAGGTCCCATTTGTTTATTTTTGTTTTTATTTCCATTTCTCTAGGAGGTGGGTCAAAAAGGATCTTGCTGTGATTTATATCATGAAGTGTTCTGCCTATGTTTCCCTCTAAGAGTTTTATAGTGTCTGACCTTACATTTAAGTCTTTAATCCATTTTGAGTTTATTTTTTCTGTATGGCATTAGGAAATGTTCTAATTTCATTCTTTTACATGTAGCTGTCCAGTTTTCCCAGTGCCACTTATTGAAGAGGCTGTCTTTGCTCCATTGTATATTCTTGCCTCCTTTATCAAAGATAAGGTGACCAGATGTGCATGGGTTTATCTCTGGGCTTTCTATCCTGTTCCATTGATCTATATTTCTATTTTTGTGCCAGTACCATATTGTCTTGATTACTGTAGCTTTGTAGTATAGTCTGAAGTCAGGGAGCCTGATTCCTCCAGCTCCCTTTTTCTTTCTCAAGATACCTTTGGCTATTCGGGGTCTTTTGTGTTTCCATACAATTTGTGAAATTCTTTGTTCTAGTTCTGTGAAAAATGCCAGTGGTTGTTTGATAGGGACTGCATTGAATCTGTAGATTACTTTGGGTAGTATAGTCATTTTCACGATGTTGATTCTTCCAATCCAAGAACATGGTATATCTCTCCATCTGTTTGTGTAGTCTTTAATTTCTTTCATCAGTGTCTTATAGTTTTCTGCATACAGGTCTTTTGTCTCCTTAGGTAAGTTTATTCCTAAGTATTCTATTCTTTTTGTTGCAGTGGTAAATGGGAGTGTTTCCTTAATTTCTCCTTCAGATTTTTTATCATTAGTGTATAGGAATGCAAGAGATTTCTGTGCATTAATTTTGTAGCCTGCTACATTACCAAATTCATTGATTAGCTCTAGTAGTTTTCTGGTATCATCTTTAGGATTCCCTATGTATAGTATCATGTCATCTGCAAACAATGACAGCTTTACTTCTTTTCCGATTTGGATTCCTTTTATTTCTTTTTCTTCTCTGATTTCTGTGGCTAAAACTTCCAAAACTATGTGGAATAATAGTGACAAGAGTAGACATCCTTGTCTTGTTCCTGATCTTAGAGGAAATGATTTCAGTTTTTCACCAGTGAGAATGATGTTGGCTGTGGGTTTGTCATATATGGCCTTTATTATGTTGAGGTAGGTTCCCTCTCTGCCTATTCTCTGGAGGGTTTTTATCATTAATGGGTGTTGAATTTTGTCGAATGCTTTTTCTGCATCTATTGAGATTATCATATGGTTTTTATCCTTCAGTTCTTTAATATGGTGTATCACATTGATTGATTTGTGTATATTGGAGAATCCTTGCATTCCTGGGATAAACCCCACTTGATCATGGTGTATGATCCTTTTAATATGCTGTTGGATTCTGTTTGCTAGTATTTTGTTGAGGATTTATGCATCTATGTTCATTAGTGATATTGGCCTGTAGTTTTCTTTTTTTGTGACATCTTTATCTGGTTTTGGTATCAGGGTGATGGTGGCCTCATAGAATGAGTTTGGGAGTGTTCCTCCCTCTGCTATATTTTGGAAGAGTTTGAGAAGGATAGGTGTTAGCTCTTCTCTAAATGTTTCATAGAATTCGCCTGTGAAGCCATCTGGTCCTGGGCTTTTGTTGGTTGGAAGATTTTTAATCACTGTTTCAATTTCAGTGCTTGTGATTAGGCTGTTTATATTTTCTATTTGTTCCTGGTTTAGTCTCGGAACATTGTGCTTTTCTAACAATTTGTCCATTTCTTCTAGGTTGTCCATTTTCTTGGCATATAGTTGCTTGTAGTAATCTCTCATGATCCTTTGTATTTCTGCAGTGTCAGTTGTTACTTCTCCTTTTTCATTTCTAAGTCTATTGATCTGAGTCTTCTTCCTTTTTTTCTTGATGAGTCTGACTAATGGTTTATCAATTTTGTTTATCTTCTCAAAGAACCTGCTTTTAGTTTTATTTCTCTTTGCTCTCATTTCTTTCATTTCTTTTTCATTTAGTTCAGATCTGATCTTTATGGTTTCTCTCCTTCTGACGACTTTGAGGTTTTTTTTTGTTCTTTCTCTAATTGCTTTAGGTGTAAGGTTAGGTTGTTTAATTGAGATGTTTCTTGTTTCTTGAGTTAGGATTGTATTTCTATAAACTTCCCTGTTAGAACTGCTTTTGCTGCATCCCATAGGTTGTGGGTCATCATGTTTTCCTTGTCATTTATTTTTAGGTATTGTTTGATTTTCTTGTTGATTTCTTCAGTGATCTCTTGGTTATTTAGTAGTGTATTGTTTAGCATCCATGTGTTTGTGCTTTTTACAGATTTTTTCCTGTAATTGATATCTAGGCTCATACCATTGTGGTCAGAAAAGATACTTGATACTGTTTCAATTTCCTTAAATTTACCAGGGCTTGATTTGTGACACAAGATACAATCTATCCTGGAGAATGTTCCATGAGCACTTGAGAAGAATGTGTATTTTGTTGTTTTTGCATGGAATGTCCTATAAATATCAATTAAGTCCATCTTGTTGAATGTGTCATTTAAAGCTTGTGTTTCCTTATTTATTTTCATTTTGGATAATCTGTCCATTGGTGAAAGTGGGGTGTTAAAGTCCCCTACTATGAATGTGTTACTGTCGATTTCCCCTTTTATGGCTTTTAGTATTTGCCTTATGTATTGAGGTGCTCCTATGTTGGGTACATAAATATTTACAATTGTTATAGCTTCTTCTTGGATTGATCCCTTGATCATTATGTAGTGTCCTTCTTTGTCTCTTGTAATAGTCCTTATTTTAAAGTCTATTTTTTCTGATATGAGAACTGCTACTCCAGATTTCTTTTGATTTCCATTTGCATGGAATATCTTTTTCCATCCCCTCACTTTCAGTCTGTATGTGTCCCTAGGTCTGAAGTGGGTCTCTTGTTGACAGCATATATACAGGTCTTGTTTTTGTATCCATTCAGCCAGTCTATGTCTTTTGGTTGGAGCATTTAATCCATTTACATTTAAGGTAATTATTGATATGTATGTTCTTATTACCATTTTCTTAATTGTTTTGAGTTTGTATTCTGTAATGGCCTATATGGGAAAGCAATCTCCAAAAGAGTGGATATATGTGTATATATAACTGATTCACTTTGCTCTACACCTGAAACTTGCACAACATTGTAATCAGCTCTACTGCAACAAAAATTTAAAAGAAAAGAATAACAACTCATCATATAGGCTCTTTTAAATCTGCTTTGCTGGAACTTTTCAAAAGGAATATCAGATTGCACTTTTAAAAGCCCTCTCAAGCCAGGAAAGTCAAATAAGGACTTACCATCAGACTCTGACTGCAATACATACAGATTTGGGTAAATTCCTCTCTTCTTGAGGTCCCCAAACTATCTTGAGGTTCTTGCACTTGCCAGGGACTGACCTTCCTTACTCACCTTGTAAGACTTCTGGAAACCCTGTAGGCATGGTACTAGATAAATATTTCCAAGAGTCATTATTGGCTCCATAAAGTCAATCTTAGTACTTTAAAGCTGTCTGGTTATATCTGAGTCAATCATGCCTCTGTCAAATATAACATTTCAGTCAAAGCCTTGATAATATAACCAATGTTTCCAATTGTGTCCTGTTATAAGGAGAACAGATTCTTATTGAACTTATGCAACTAACTATATTGCCATGAAAATAAGAATACTCACTAAGAGTTTCCAAATTATGGAGGGATCAGGTAGGGAGAAAAAGAGAAATGTTCTATCTTTGTTTACAAAGGAATCATTTATCAAATTGCTGCAAGTCATAGATAGCTTGAGAGAAAAGTTTTCCTTAAATCTGGAAAAGCAAAACATAAAAGAACCAGCAATGTTTTAAACAAAAATTATAATCATCCTGTACAGTTCATTCAGTCCTGTAGAATTAATTCTTGATCTTTTGTTAGCAGTTTTATGTAGCCATCTGTTTCTTCATTAGAGTTCTGTAAATTCTTACCCAATTCAGTAGTATGATCTGAGAGTTTATCAGAAAACTGTACTCTAGATGAAGTATCAGAGGCCTTTCTGAATCTCTGCAAGGATGAAACATATTTGTAAAAGCATCAAAGTAAAACAATAACTGTCTATAAATGATGAAAGAGTTAAAATGTAAAATACATAGCTAGTGGGAAGGAGCCACATAGCACAGGGAGATCATCTCGGTTATTTGTTACCACCTAGAGGGGTGGGATATGGAGGGTTGGAGGGAGACACAAGAGGGAGGGGATATGAGGGTATATGTATACATATAGCTGATTCACTTTGTTATACAGCAGAAACTAACACACCATTGTAAAGCAATTACTCCAATAAAGATGTTAAAAAGAAAAATGCATGGTTAAAGTGCTGATTACAGTGCAATTGACAAGGAAATTAAGTTATTTCTGTGACATACACCATTTTAAGATAATAACTAGGATTATGATTGATATTATGCCAGGACAATCAGAATTCCAGAAATTTCATAGTTTCTATAACACTTATAAACATATACCTATACAGACACAACATAAAGCAGGCTTAGTATTACTTCTTTTTTGGCAATGCCTCCCGTGTGATTTAACATGTTAAATAAGCTTAATTAGTTTAACATCTCCCTTTTTATAAGGAGAGAGGACAAATCTCTGAGATATTTCAGGGGCCTTCTGAAACATCTCATATCTCAAAACTAGATCTAAGTTAAAAAGACTTCACTTAGAATTTGATTTTGGGAAGTTTGTCAAAAATATCAAATTTTTGTTTTTAAACACTTGGTCAAATAGGATCATAAGTCACTGTGAAATAATGCTTAGTTATTCATTTAAAAAAATAAGAATTAAATATTTCATAGGTAAATATAAATGTTATATAGTTGTAAATAGTCTTAGCTACAAAGTATAGAATTTTTGTTTTTCTAGACAGATTACATTAAGGTAAAGAAATCTTTGTTTACAATTTCTCATTAAGACCAGACCATTGATCTTAAAACACTTTGTCCTTTTAACAGAAAACCAAATTTTGTACCAGCTTACTTTTGATATTAAAATTTATTCATTCTAACCTTAGCCAGTCCTGATGGCACATAAAATTCCTCTCTAAAGACTCTTTTTTTTTTCCACAAATTTTCTACAGCTTTCTATGTCTGTTTTAATTTCCGCCTTCTTTTCTTTCTCATTTAGAAATAACCAGCTTTAGGACAAAATTATTCTTTTCCCTTAATAAAATGCATTTCAATTTTTGTACCTTTAAAAATTTTTTTCCTTGAATATGAAAATGTTTTCCCTATTAATGTTAATAGTTTAAATTACATATATTTATTAGAATTATAAAGCTTTAGAAACCTTAATTTTTAGTAAAAACTAAGAAATAAGCAATTATGAACTGTCTTTTCCAGTAGTATTCCGTAGATTAGCAAACTTATAATTACTTTTTAAATTTTTTAAAAACTTGTGCTTTCTTATAGAAAATATTTCAGTGTGGCACCAAAAATATTTACTAATAGTCCCAAATATCTTTTGTTTCTCTGTAAAAGGAAGCCTATATTCAGTAATTAATGTTTCAGTATCTTATTTTGTTTGGAAATGATTTAGATAGTTAATAAATTTCCATCATTTAACTTAATCTAGCAAAACTCTAAAGTTTCCAAAAAGGTTTGGGGTAAATATTTTGAGATAGACACATCATAAAACATAACTATTCTTAAAGAGTTCACCTAAGAACTCTTATTCACTTACATTTATTTAATGTACATATGAAAATATCATACTGAATTATTTTTATTGCTGACAAATTTTGTAACGGATAACAAACTTATTTGACTTTTAGTAAACTCAGGTACAATAAAAAGTATTATACTTGATGTTGATGACTAAAGGCATGTCTGCATTAATTAAATCAATGAACTTTAACTTTAATACTGAATATTTCCCAGCTCTCTTGAACCTGAAATTCATTTGGGTTACTACTATATTTCTGAGAATGTATTTTATTTAAGAGCTTAACTTTTTAAGGCAAATAAATAGAGCTCTTTTACAAATTAATTTTGGCAATACCATCGAAAAGTAGAAGCATACTACATCTATAAGGTACATACATTGACATACATACATCCAGATAGGCACAGACAGAGTCTCATAGTTTTAGTTTTAAAGATTTAGTCATGAATCAGGTACAATAAAAAAAACTCACTAGTTTATAAATAACAGTTGGAATAAATTACATCTGCTTGCTCAGATGGCTAAAGTCTTTTATTATGTGTGGAGAAGACATCAGCTTTGCATTTGCCCTTGACAAGCAATTTTAAGGAGGTTATTTGGGCAAGAGAGTCCTTCTAGCAATTTGAATTAAAAGGCCTCTTCTTTTTTTTTTTTCAGTCTTAGGAATTGGAGGTGGTCTAGATAAGAGTTCCCCGAGAAGATGAGGCATAACATTTATATTTCAAAGGTACAGGGAGAGAAATGCAAGCTCCTCCTGGAAGGACTTTTGTCCCCTTAGGGTCAGAATTTAAAAAACAAATTTTTTTTTGAAACAAATTTTTTTTTTTCAAAATGGCCATAATAATCATAGACAATTTCATCAGGTCCCTAGAATTGTTGTTGTCTTCTGTGGGGATCAATCTTGCTGTCATAAAAAGAAAGCTCAGAAAGAGATGGATAGTAAGGAGGAGAGCATTGCAGTGGACATTCAGAGGAACAGGAAGGAGCAGAGGGAGAGAGAGAGAGAGAGAGAGAGAGAGGGTGTAAGAGTAAAAGAGACAGAGAGACAGAGAGGGAGAGAACTCTCAGAAGCCTCAGAGGAATTTCCAGTTCTGAAATCCTTTGAGATAATTGTGAGTTAGGTTCTCTGAGGGAAGCAATAGTGGATTCATTGTTATGTTTTTTTGAGTCCTCAAAAATACCAGTTGAGGGGCTTCCCTGGTGGTGCAGTGGTTGAGAGTCCTCCTGCCGATGCAAGGGACACGGGTTCATGCCCCGGTCTGGGAAGATCCCACATGCCACGGAGCGGCTGGGCCCGTGAGCCATGGCTGCTGAGCCTGCGCGTCCGGAGCCTGTGCTCCGCAGCGGGAGAGGCCCCAACAGTGAGAGGCCCGCGTGCCAAAAAAAAAAAAAAAACAAAAACCAGTTGATATATGCTTCTATTCTTGCCTTACATCCTTTTTTTTTTTTTTTTTTGTGGTACACGGGCCTCTCACTGTTGTGGCCTCTCCCATTGCGGAGCACAGGCTCAGCGGCCATGGCTCATGGGCCCAGCCGCTTGGCGGCATGTGGAATCCTCCCAGACTGGGGCACGAACCTGCGTCCGCTGCTTCTGCAGGTGGACTCTCAACCACTGCGCCTCAGGGAAGCCCCTTACATCCTTTTTTTAATTGACTGCCCAGACAAACTAATTTAGGAATTTCAAAGGAGCCCCATGTTGGCCAAAGTAGAAGCATACTACATCTATAAAGTACATACATGGACATACGTACATTGTAAATCATCCCAGGTAATTGTAGTCCAGCAAGACAAATACTTGCAGGACTAAGGCCCATAGTTCTTTTTTTTTTTTTTTTTTTTTGCGGTACGCAGGCCTCTCCCTGCTGTGGCCTCTCCCGCTGCAGAGCACAGGCTCCGGACGCGCAGGCTCAGCGGCCATGGCTCACGGGCCCAGCTGCTCCGCGGCATGTGGGATCTTCCCGGACTGGGGCACGAACCCGTGTCCCCTGCATCGTCAGGTGGACTCTCAACCACTGTGCCACCAGGGAAGCCCACGCCCATAGTTCTTATACATAAAACCAGCAGACGTTTTATGAAGAAGGAGGGTGCCCTTAGAAAGTGAACTTCTCATATTCCAAAAGTAATTATTTACCAGGCAAAAAAAGAAAAAAGGAAAAGAAAATCCCAAGAACAGAAGCCGGCAGCCCAAACAAAACAGGAAGTGAAATCCTGAAGGCCACTTGAACAAAACAGAGAAGATGGGGAATAAGAACCTGGAGGACATGGGCCTCCCTGGTGGCGCAGTGGTTGAGAGTCCGCCCGCCGATGCAGGGGATACGGGTTCGTGCCCCGATCTGGGAGGATCCCATATGCCGCGGAGCGGCTGGGCCCGTGAGCCATGGCCACTGAGCCTGCGCATCCGGAGCCTGTGCTCCGCAACGGGAGAGGACACAACAGTGAGAGGCCCGCGTACCGCAAAAAGAAAAAAAAAAAAAAAGAACCTGGAGGACAGTAGCTGGTAACAGAGGACACCCTGTCTCCTACCAAGGTGGGAGGTTTCAGTACAGAGGACTTCCAACCAAATTCTGGGACCACTAAGGAGACAATAGAGCTGGACTCTTGCAGGCACCTTACTCAGATCCAAGACAACGTATGCATCCGCAGTGTATTCATCCCCCAAAAAAGAAATTTCTTTTTTCTTTTTCCTAATCAGTATTAGGAAAATACTGATTTTCTAATACCTCTTTGGAACTTTGCAATGGGTTACATTTTCTTTTTAAGGCAAGCTCAGAAGTACTACATGTTGTGGAATGAACTCCTACATAAGTTAGTGACTTCCCTGGAGGTCCAGTGGTTAAGACTCCTTGCTTCCACTGCAGGAGGCACAGGTTTGATTTCTACAGGGAGCTAAGATCCTGCTGGCTGTGGGGCAAAAAGGATAAAAAGGGGTAGGGGATAAGTCATAGAATTGGCCTCAACTTGAAGTGACCACTACACTGCTTTTAAATTTCAAGAGATGAGGCGCTTATAGCAAGGTTGGAAGAAGATAAGCAAGGTCACTCACTTCATTCAATATAAGAGTTAGTCGGCATTTTCAGGTTCAGAAAGTCCAAGTCCACAGGAAATAAAAAATGCCCAGGTTTGCTTCTCTATTTTTCTGTCCAGGTCAAACCTAAGTCTTCTGTATACATTCCATTCTTTGAAATCCACTCTTGAGTTATTTTAAATCCTACTCTTTTAGAGTTCAAGGACTGGTCTGGTTAATTCTCTTGGTAAAGAGGAGACTTGAGGTGTTAAAATGTCTAGATTTGCCAGGCAAACAATTTGGATTATCTGCATTACAAAGCAATTATTTAACGTGGTAGGTCTTCTGCTGCATTTAAGTGTTTTATAGATCATTAAGTGCTTGAGAGAGCTGGGAAACAGACTGAAGTGGAAATAGCTGTTTCTAGGTAAATACACTTCTTTCCCAGAAAGGAAAAATAGACTCTTAGAGATTCTAAAGTTTCCTTAAAGGGAAAAGAAGTTCCTAGTTACAGAAAAATCTCAGGAGAAACATACTGTGGAAATGAGGTACAGAGCTACACCCAACCAATATTTGTCACACCCAGCTATGGGCCAGACCTCGGACCAGGTCATGCACATTATGCATTTAATTCTTCAAGCATCCATGAAATGTGTATCATCATCTCCACTTCCTGGATAAAGAAAATTAGGTTCAGAGAGTTGCAATGATTTTTCAATTTGGTTTGGAGCTGAGATTTGAACACACAAAGGAGCCCATGTTCTTTCCATACTGGACAACACCAAGCTGAAAATGGAGAGAAGTTGATGAGGTCACCCACAGTGACCACTTCACAGTGACACATTTTCCCTCCTTTTCTTTTTTTTTTAATATTTATTTATTAGTTTATTTATTTATTTTTGACTGCATTGGGTCTTTGTTGCTGCATGCAGTCTTCTCATTGCGGTGGCTTCTCTTGTTGCAGAGCACAGGCTCTAGGCACACGGGCTTCAGGAGTTGTGGCACATGGGCTCAGTAGTTGTGGCTCACAGGTTTAGTTGCTCCACAGCAACTAATGTGGGATCTTCCCAGACCAGGGATCAAACCCACGTCCCCTGCATTGGCAGGCATATTCTTAACCATTGCTCCATGAGGAAAGGCCCTCCCTCCCTCTCTTTGCCTTCTTTTCCCTCTTAATAAGTTGGATGAATTTCTTTTTTTTAATTAAAAATTTTTTTAATTATATAATTTTTAAAGGTTACTTTCCATTTATAGTTATTAAAATATGCATGATTTTACAGAGTCCTTAACAGAGTAGTAAACAAGAGAAAGGTCAGTGATACTACCTTATTCTAAGAAAAATGTCTCACTGTGGCATATTTATTTAGCCTATAGATTTCTACTTTACATTATACAGAACTATGAGTTAAAAGACCCCAGAGGTAAAGACGATGACAGTAATGGAGCTTAGAGGCAAATATATCCAAGCACCTTCAATTTAGCGATGCTACAGACTGTGATAAGATGAATTCCAGCCTTTAATACTCGCCTAGACCAAAGCATGCAGTTGGTGCATTGGATTAACACTGGCCTGTGGGAGCCGGGGAGATTCAGTGGTCCAATTTGCTTTTCCCTTTTTAAGGATTACAGTCTAGAGGTCTGTTTGCTTTCACACTGGGCTAAAGGGTGACAGCTTGATTTGGGGAATCTGATTTTCTGTTGCTAGGAGATCAGAAATTCTGAGCAACTGGATGCTATTTGTTACAGAGTCTAGAATTCAAGGTGCTATTTATTTATTTATCTATTTATTAACATTTTATTTATTTAATTTTATTTTTGGCTGTGCTGTGTGTTAGTTGCAGCATGCAGGATCTTCGTTGAGGAATGCAGGATCTTTCGTTGCAGTGTGCGGCTCTTCACTGCAGAGCGCAGGCTTCTCTCTAGTTGTGGCATGCGGGTTTTCTCTCTCTAGTTGTGGCTCGTGGGCTCCAGGGCACATGGGCTCTGTAGTTTTGCATCACGTGGCTCTCTCGTTGAGGTGTGCAAGCTCAGTATTTGTGACGTGGGCTTAGTTGCCCCTTGGCATGTGAGATCTTAGTTGCCCCTTGGCATGTGAGATCTTAGTTCCCCAACCAGGGATTGAACCCGTGTCCCCTGTATTGGAAGGCAGATTCTTTACCACTGGCCCACCAGGGAAGTCCCTCAAAGTGATTTTTATACATGAGTCACAAACACTGTGGGGACGACTTGTTGAAACAAAGAGGAAGGAGCCAAGATATAGCGTGGGAAAACCTGACCTCAGGTCTCTGTTTCTTCCTGCTCCCCATACCAGACTGGCTTGGGCAATTCTAAGCCTTGTTGATGAAGAGTTTTCTCATCTGCAAAATGGATACCATAGTTTTGCCTTTGGAGAATTGTGAGCCTAAAATAGAAAAACTGACACAAGAAGTGTTTATAAACTGTGAAGCAATCATTTGAAAATTAGTAGTTAATATTATTTTGCTTCATTTAAGAGGACCAAGAGGAGCTTATCTTCCTTATTGTTCTCACTTGGTGGCCTGAGGTCTCTGGTCCTGATGCCATTTTTATAATTTGTGTTCCTATTTACCTACAACTTTTGTGTTTTCTTATGAAGTTTTTCATTGAAACTTTGTTCTTTGTCAATCCTAGTTCAGGCTGGATATAAAAGTGGCAGTCCAGTCAAATTGTATTGTTGAACAGAATGTAGAATAGAGCAAAGGGTAAGATGGGACTCTGTAAGGGCTGGGGGATGAGGGTGTCAAATCCCTGGTCTAATGTTTACCAACCACGACTTAGTTTCCTCACTTGTAGAATGGGGTTGGTAATGAACAGTAACTACCTCATAGGGCTTTTAAACTTTAAATGAAAGAATACACATGTGGCATTATGTGCCTAGAACATAATAAGTGCTAAACAAATATTAACTGTTTTTATTACTGTTATTATTAGAAACTCAAAATTGTTCTCAACAGAGACCACATGACCTTTTGATGTGGTCAAAGGCAAAGCTGTATAATGCTGAGCTATGTCAAGGTGTGTTCTAGGGAGTTGTTGGCACATTCCACAGTATCCAGAACATGTCCACAAGTTCAGTGGCTTAGTCATTGGAGATGTAGCTATCTTTGGACATTCTTAGACTTTGAAGGTAACTCCATGCAAATTTGATTTGATTTAATTTAGTCATCTTTTCAAAAAATGCAGTAATAGCCAATTTTACTGGTTTTTAAAATTAATTCATTAACTTCCAAATTTCTACTAAGGTTTTTTTCCCCTTCCCCTCCTCGCTCTCCCACCCCTCCTTTCCTCTTTTTCTTTTCTTTCCATAACCTCCTTCACTTTCCCTCCTTTCCTCTCCCTTTCCCTCCCCTCCCTACTTCCTTTGCTTTGCTTTTCCCTCTCCTCTCCCTTTTCTCACTGCTCTCTCCCTCTCCCTCTCTCTCTCTCAGAATCTGTGCCAGGCCTGGCTGGAGCACAGACATCCATCAAACATGATCTCTACCCACAGTCCAAGAGGAGTGATAAGGTGAGGGGGCAAAGGGCAATGCCATGAGGTAGAATGTGGTGAGAGTCTCAAATATCCTGATGGTTTAGAGCACAGATCACCCAGAGAAATTAGGGAGGTTCCCATGACATGAACTTTGAGCCAGACCCTGAAGGATAGTTAAGATCTAGCCCCATGAGGTTGGATTTTTCTCTCACCACAGTGCGTCAGCTTGGATTTTTCTCCCTCTTTCTTAGCTCTATAGTTCTTCCAGGCTACTTTGTAGCAATTTGAGTCTAAAGCATCACCCGCCACTGGAACCCAAAGGTCTAGGAGGAGCTTCAAGCTGTGACAAGACTCCCAATGGATTCATCTGAGGTTAACCCAACCTGGACCCTGGAGTCTCCTCAAACGTCCATTGATGAAAATTCCCAGACAATTCCAGTTGCCTCTCAACCTATGTCTGAAGTGTTAATAAAGAACCTCAGTAACCTGAAGCCCAACCCTAGTGTCAAATTGCCATTCATTCTACCAGAATGTCTACCTCAACCAACTGGGCAGTTACTTGGTGAAACCATACCCTATAGGAGAGGGGTGAGGACCATGTTAACTGATCGGAGAGATAAGATAGAACGTCTGATTCAATCTATTAAAAAACGCTACGGCAAAGGAGTTCCTCGGTCTGACTCTCAAAGAGAACCATGGCAGAATGATGTTGAGACTCAGTCAAGAGGGCAAAGATTTAGAAGTAGCTGTCATTTTTGCTGGTTTCATAGAGATCCTTCTGAGGATAATTATGAGAATTATTACAACAATAAGTATTACAGTAATTATGACATGGAGTCGAAGGAGCCATAAACCTTATTCTTGTACTATTTTTTCTTCCTGGTAATTTTAGGATCATTATGAAGCTTGGGAAAGATTGTGCACCAATATTTTGATAACCTATATTACAAGTTCTGTGATGTCCTTTTTCTTGCATCTCTTTTCTACCTTAATACAGTAACTTATAAGGAATCTATGTAGCTTGCATTTGAATGACTTGAATATATTTTAGTTCCACTTTGTGAAACAAATTAACTTGTGTGGAAGGAAAGTGAAAAAACATTGGGTGGCTTGACCACAGCATTGTTAGAACAGCGTGTTGAATTGTAATAAAAATTTTTGATGTGCTGTTTCAATTTTCAGTAGCAAATAAATGTGTTTATAGAGGATCTTATTAAAATTTGAGACTTATTTGAGTACCTTTAAAAAAATTCTTGTTAATTTAGACTTGTTTTTGCTGGCTATGTATTAACTGAATAATGCTTATCCCCATCACATTCCCAGGGTGTAAATATCCAGCATTCTAATATTTTGTGATATTGTCCTGTTGGAAAGGAAGTTTATACATTTGGGTAAGGTTAGAAAACAAGGGCACAGATATTTGCACATATTAACCTCTTGGAAGAAGTTATCAGTTGGTCTTGGTTGGAGGGAATTGAAAGAATGATAGTGGTATATAATACTAAGGGAAGATGCAGCCCCAATGGTGTTTTAGTTCAGTTATTTTCTTTCATAACCTAAGTGTACACAGACCTGGATTTCTTTGTGGGATAAAAGAGATACAGAAAAACTTATCTTCTGCCATCCAACTATCGTTTGTTCACTTTAAAAATACATTAAAGAATTGGGTACATGGGACTTCCCTAACAGTCCAGTGGTTAGGACTCCTACTCTTTCACTGCCCAGGGCCTGGGTTTGATCCTTGATTGGGGAACTAAGATCCCACAAGCTGTGTGGTGTGGCCAAAAAAAAAAAGAGAATCCAGTTGCAAAGCAACTAGAGACCTGGTGGTATTCAGAATGAAGCAGAAATAGTCCAAACCTGGACGATTGTGCAAACAAATGGCAAAGAAGTTCAACAGTGATGTTAAAAAGGGATATTAAATATTAATACCCACCAAAGTAGGTCTTCAGAGGTTGTCCTACTTAGAACTACTCAAACCATCATGGTCTACAGCATGGGTGAATGTGGGCGGTCTTGAGGTTTTGTTAAACTTGCATGCTGTTCCTAGAGGCAAGGCCATCTTGACTGCTGTATGCATTTGAAAATCATTGACTAGTGAAAAAACTTATTTGCTGTAATCGTGTTAAATTTATTAAAAAAAAAGATCTAGCCCCATGAAGACTTAAAGAGAGGAGAGAAGGATGCACATTCCAGGCTGAGGAAGCAGCAGGAGCAAAGGCATAGAGGTGGGCCTCTCCTGAGGAAAATCAATGTAAGAAATTAGCTACAACAATTACTAACCCTTCTCCCTGCCTTTTGCAGAGTCAGCTCAGACACTTTTCATGGCAAAAGTGGGTGTGGTGGAGACAATCCCTGGTTCTGACCTACATTCCAACGCATCAAATTGTTTCCCAGGCTTGACTTCCCTGGCCATTCTTCCTAGCTCCCAAGGTTTACCAGACATACGAGTGGAACTTATGTGTGGCATTTACCCATTCAGATAGTAAACTATTATCACATCAGTCTCTAAGGGACCATTGTGGTACCTGTTACTCAATCCAGTGCTGCTCCCTCTAGTTTTATTCTGTGTTGGAGTCATCAGTGACCTGCAAAGGGAAGCAGCTTCAATTAGGGTCACGCATGAAGATACCTTCCTCAATGCTACCTGTGCTAACATCTTGACAATTATCCAGTTCATATTTTCAGTATTTTTCCCATCCATTCATCAGACTTTCACTGAGCAGATAAAAATTCCCCACGTGGATGGGATATAAGGGACAGTAAAACATGGTCCTTACCTTCAAGATAGTCTAGAAGAACTAAGAGAATGCAAGGCAGAAGATAATTGGGAGCACAAGAGAAGGACAGTGACAATCTTTTAGAATTAGTCTAGTGACAGTCCCCCAAACCACACACCGCCAACCCAAGAGGGTGTTAAAGAGGTTGTTCTGGAAGAGGTGGAATTGTTAAGCCTCAAAACATGGGTATGGTTCTGTTGACCTGGCCTCCTAAACCTTGAGACCTACAGAAACACTTTGGAATGCTTGCTTGTTTTTTTTTTTTCCCCTGTGAAATTTGTATCTGGCCATAGCCCCATAGTTGGAAGGTAATAGGGAAAACTAGCTCTTACCTGAACATCTGCCTCATGACTCTTGAGTGTTGTTGTGTGTGCCAGTATTCACATCCTGATTCCTCAGTAAGTGATGGCAAGACTTTTCCCCTCAAGGCTCTAGATCTACCAGATTTCAAAGGCATAGGACTTTGTCAAGAATGTTTAACTCTGTAAACATACAGAATTATATTAAAATAATGTTTTTCAGGTTGAATTTTAGACTGATGACCTCTCTTAACTTCACGGGGGTTTTGGTGTTTATTTCCTCAGGATGAATTCCAAACTTACTCTTGGAAAAAGGTAGTGTGGATCTGCCTGTCAGCATTGAACAGTGCATTTCAGCTCATTCCTGATCACCCTCTCATCACAGATGAGGAATATATCATAAATAGAGCCATAAGAAAGCCAGACTTAAAGGTAAGTACACTTATGGCTCCTGCAGGTGCTAAAGAAATTTAATCATTTTTCCCTCCAAGTGCAAGATTAAATTTATATATAGCCAAAACTTTAGAATAACAATAAATAGAATATAACCTTTAAAAATTGTGAATCAATGGGCTTCCCTGGTGGCGCAGTGGTTGAGAGTCCGCCTGCTGATGCAGGGGACATGGGTTCGTGCCCCGGTCCTGGAAGATCCCACATGCCGCGGAGCGGCTGGGCCCGTGAGCCATGGCCGCTGACCCTGAGCGTCCGGAGCCTGTGCTCTGCAACGGGAGAGGCCACAGCAGTGAGAGGCCCGCGTACCGCAAAAAAAAAAAAAAAAAAAAAAAAAAAAAAAAAAAAAATTGTGAATCACTATATTGTACACCTGTAATTATATAATATTGTACAGCTACTATACTTCAATACAAAAAGATTAAATTCAGATCCTCCACTGTGCCAATCTTCTTTTTTTCTACTTGTAAGCTCTTTTTAAATTTAAATTTAATTTAATTTATTTATTTTTTATATAGCAGGTTCTTATTAGTTATCTATTTTATACATATTAGTGTATATATGTCAATCCCAATCTCCCAATTCATCCCCCCCAACTTTCCCCCCTTGGTGTCCATACATTTGTTCTCTATATCTGTGTCTCTATTTCTGCCTTGCAAATTGGTTCATCTGTACCATTTTTCTGGATTCCACATATATGCGTTAATATACAGTATTTTTTTTTCTCTTTCTGACTTACTTCACTCTGTATGACAGTCTCTAGATCCATCCACATCTCTACAAATGACCCAATTTCGTTCCTTTATATGGTTGAGTAATATTCCACTGTATATATGTACCACTTCTTCTTTATCCATTCTGTCGATGGGCATTTAGGTTGCTTCCATGACCTGGCTATTGTAAATAGTAGTGCAATGAACATTGGGGTGCATGTGTCTTTTTGAATTATGGTTTTCTCTGGGTATATGCCCAGTAGTGGGATTGCTGGGTCATATGGTAATTCTATTTTTAGTTTTTTAAGGAACCTCCATACTGTTCTCCATAGTAGCTGTATCAATTTTCATTCCTACCAACAGTGCAAGAGGGTTCCCTTTTCTCTACAGCCTCTCCAGCATTTGTTGTTTGTAGATTTTCTGATGATGCCCACTCTAACTGGTGTGAGGTGATACCTCATTGTAGTTTTGATTTGCATTTCTCTAATAACCAGCGATGCTGAGCAGCTTTTCATGTGCCTCTTGGCCATCTGTATGTCTTCTTTGGAGAGATGTCTGTTTAGATCTTCTGCCCATTTTTTGATAGGGTTGTTTGTTTTTTTAATATTGAGCTGCATGAACTGTTTATATATTTTGGAGATTAATCCTTTGTCCATTAATTCATTTGCAAATATTTTCTCCCTTTCTGAGGGTTGTCTTTTTGTCTTGTTTATAGTTTCCTTTGTTGTGCAAAAGCTTTTAAATTTCATTAGGTCCAATTTGTTTATTTTTGTTTTTGTTTCCATTACTCTAGGAGGGGGGTCAAAAAAGATCTTGCTGGGCTTCCCTGGTGGCTCAGTGGTTGAGAGTCCGCCTGCCGATGCAGGGGACACGGGTTTGTGCCCTGGTCTGGGAAGATCCCACATGCCACGGAGCGGCTGGACCCGTGAGCCATGGCCATTGAGCCTGTGCATCCGGAGCCTGTGCTCCTCAACGGGAGAGGCCACAACAGTGAGAGACCCGTGTACTGCCAAAAAAAAAAAAAAAATCTTGCTGTGATTTAGGTCAAAGAGTGTTCTTCTTATGTTTTCCTGTAAGAGTTTTATAGTGTCTGGCCTTACATTTAGGTCTTTAATCCATTTTGAGTTTATTTTTGTGTATGGTGTTAGGGAGTGTTCTAATTTCATTCTTTTACATGTAGCTGTCCAGTTTTCCCGGCACCACTTATTGAAGAGAATGTCTTTTCTCTATTGTATATCCTTGCCTCCTTTATCATAGATTAGTTGACCATATATGCATGGGTCTATCTCTGGGCTTTCTGTCCTGTTCTATTGATCTATATTTCGGTTTTGTGCCAGTACCATATTGTCTTGCTTACTGTAGCTTTGTAGTATAGTCTGAAGTCAGGGAATCTGATTCCTCCAGCTCTGTTTTTTTCCCTTAAGATTGCTTTGGCTATTTGGGGTCTTTTGTGTCTCTGTATAAATTTTAAGATGTTTTGTTCTAGTTCTATAAAAAATGTCATTGGTAATTTGATAGGGATTGCATAGAATCTGTAGATTGCTTTGGGTAGTATAGTCATTTTCACAATATTGATTCTTTCAATCCAAGAACATGGTATATCTCTCCATCTGTTTCTGTCATCTTTGATTTCTTTCATCATTGTCTTATAGTTTTCTGAGTACGGGTCTTTTACCTCCTTAGGTAGGTTTTTTCCCAGGTATTTTATTCTTTATGTTGCAGTGGTGAATGGGATTGTTTCCTTAATTTCTCTTTCTGATCATTCATTGTTAGTGTATAGAAATGCAAGAGATTTCTGTGCTTTAATTTTGTATCCTGCAACTTTACCAAATTCATTGAGTAGCTCTAGTAGTTTTCTGGTGGCATCTTTAGGATTCTGTAAGAATAGTATCATGTCCTCTGGGAACAGTGACAGTTTTACTTCTTCTTTTCCATTTGTATTCCTTTTATTTCTTTTTCTTCTCTGATTGCCATGGCTAGGACTTCCAAAACTATGTGAATAATAGTGGTGAGAATGGACATCCTTGTCTTGTTCTTGATCTTAGAGTAAATGCTTTCAGTTTTTCACAACTGAGAATGATGTTTGCTGTGGGTTTGTTGTATATGGCCTTTATTATGTTGAGGCAGGTTCCCTCTATGACTACTTTCTGGAGAGTTTTTATCATAAATGGGTGTTGAATTTTGTCAAAAGCTTTTTCTGCATCTACTGAGATGATCATATGGTTTTTATTCCTCAATTTGTTAATATGGTGTATCACGTTGATTGATTTGCATATTTTGAAGAATCCTTGCATCCCTGGGATAAATCCCATTGATCATGGTATATGATCCCTTTTAAATTGTTGTTGCATCTATTTGCTAGTATTTTGTTGAGGATTTTTGCATCTATGTTCATCAGTGATACTGGTCTGTAATTTTCTTTTTTGTATTATCTTTGTCTGGTTTTGATATCTAGGTGGTGGTGACTACGTAGAATAAGTTTGGGAGTGTTCCTTCCTCTGCAATTTTTTGGAAGAATTTTGAGAAGGATGGGTTTTAGCTCTTCTCTAAATGTTTGATAGAATTCAACTGTGGAGCCATCTGGTCCTGGACTTTTGTTTGGTGGAAGATTTTTAATCACAGTTTCAATTTCATTACTTGTGATTGGTCTGTTCATATTTTCTATTTCTTCTAAGTTCAGTCTTGGAAGCTTATACCTCTCTAAGAATTTGTCCATTTCTTCCAGGTTGTCCATTTTATTGGCATAAATTTGCTTGTAGTAGTCTCTTATGATGTGTTGTATTTCTGCAGTGTCCATTGTAACTTCTCCTTTTTCATTTCTAATTTTATTGATTTGAGTCCTCTCCCTCTTTTTCTTGATGAGTCTGGCTAAAGATTTATCAATTTTGTTTATCTTTGCAAAGAACCAGCTTTTAGTTTTATTGATCTTTGCTATTGTTTTCTTTGTTTCTATTTCATTTATTTCTGCTCTGATCTTTATGATTTCTTTCCTTTTAGTAAATTGGGTTTTGTTTGTTCTTCTTTCTTTAGTTCCTTTAGGTGTAAGGTTGGATTGTTTATTTGAGATTTTTCTTGTTTCTTGAGGTAGGATTGTATTGCTATAAACTTCCCTGTTAGAACTGTTTGCTGCATCCCATAGGTTTTGGATTGTCATGTTTTCATTGTCACTTTTCTCTAGGTATTGTTTGATTTCCTCTTTGATTTCTTCAGTGGTCTCTTGTTATTTAGTAACATATTGTTTAGCCTCCACGTGTTTGTGTTTTTTACATTTTTTTCCCTGTAATCTATTTCTAATCTCATAGCATTGTGGTCAGAAAAAAGTGCTTGATATGATTTCAATTTTCTTAAATTTACCGAGGCTTGATTTGTGACCCAAGATGTGATCTATCCTGGAGAATGTTCCGTGTGCACTTGAGAAGGAAGTATAATCTGCTGTTTTTGGATGGAATGTCCTGTAAATATCAATGAAATCTATCTGGTCTATTGTGTCATTTAAAACTTTTGTTTCCTTATTAATTTTCTGTCTGGATTATCTGTCCATTGGTGTAAGTGAAGTGTTGAAGTCCCCCACTATTTTTGTGTTACTGTCAATTTCCTCTTTTATAGCTGTTAGCCTTTTCCTTATGTATTGAGGGGCTCCTATGTTGGGTGCATATATATTTATAATTGTTATATCTTCTTCTTTGATTGATCCTCCACTGTGCCAATCTTTAACTGACAGTATAGGACATTATAAAGAACATGGATTTTGGAGCCAGACAGAGCTCAATTCAAATCTCAGTTTCATCCCTCAAAACTGTGCAGCCTTGGGTCAGTTACTAAACTCTGCTGAGCCTCAATTTTCTCATGTATAAAATGATGATATTGCCTACCTCTAATATTAATTGATAAAATTCAGTAAATTAAGAAATACAAAGATCACTATGGTGGCAGGTATATAGTAGATGCTCAGTGCATATTAACTGTTAGTAGCATCATGCCCTATATTATAATCTATGCAAAAGGGCTTGTCTTACGGTAAAGGTAAGCACCCTCCCAAATATTCTAGGTAGTTTATGTTTGTAAAATGATATTATCATTCAAATGTATTTGGTTTACTCCTTTCCCATCATATTAAATTAGTATTACTTGGATTATGACTAGTTAACATTTATATTAAAAACATATTTTATAACACAGACTGCTTTCTCTTCAATCTATATATGTGTAGACTGCTGTTTAAATTGGTTTTATGAGCTCAAGGTCAATTTTTTAAAATAATAAAAGTCAATTGCTGAGCAGTTTCTCTTCTGTCAATTGTTATCACCCAGTTGTCTTAACTGCCAAAATAAACAAAATCTAAAGAGATGAAGCACCCAACCAACAGATTGCTTAATTTTTTTAGATGGCCATTCACCTGAGGATAGACAACCCAAATCAGCCTATGGACATGGCCTCAGAATATTATTGACCTCCACCATCTTTAATTGCATCAAACAAATAAGTGGACAGACAAATGGAGAAATGTTCAAATAAACAAAACGTGAGGAAAGGGCAGAGGTCTTGAAATGGACATCCAGGCTTGATATCTTTGTTTACCAGCATACAGCATAGGGAGTTTGGTTGGTTACTGCCTCCCTGGGCCTTGAGTTTCTTATTTATAAAATAAGAGTAGTAACGCCTTCTCTTCCTGTTTCTCAGGGCTGTCATGAAACTAAAATGAAAAGAAGAAGAACAAGGTGATTTGTGAGTGGTAATGAGCTATATTCATATAAAGGACTGAAACTTTTATTAAAATTGGAAGATATGTCACAGACTTAGCCACAGCAACAAGGATGACAATGACAGCAATAACACAATACCAAAATGATAACCGTTCAGGACCATGTAGGGGGAGTTTGGAGACTGCAGCAAATGTAGACTAAGAGGAGACTCCAAGGGCTATTTTGTAGGATTACATGCAAAAGTGAAACCCATGGCTTAGCCTATTAAACAGGATGCTCTTACAACTTGTTCCAGCAAGAAATGAAGAGTGAGATGCCTGAGGATTGGAACAATTTCTGGTTCTGAGTGGAAAGATGAAAATCACCCCACAGCTGATCCCTGATTTCCTAATTACTGTTTCCTGGTCTGAAGTTCCAGACAATGGGCAAATAGACTACACCCTTTGCAAATATTATGCTTAACGTCCTCTTATCAGCCTTCAGAGCCTCTGGACGTGATGAAGGAAGCTGAGAAACTCCAGGCAGAGATGTTTCCTGCTTGGGGAATCTCAAAGATATTTAAAAGGCCTATGATGGAGTCATTCTTCACACTCTGTGATGAATAGCTTCAGAAATTGTCAGGAGATAATGGGATTTTCCATTTTCTGGCCTGACATAAAACTTATCAGTAACCTCTTTATTCCTCATTATTGCTGCCTTCATCTGCTGTTTTGTATCTATTATGTTATATAACTTTCTCACAGCCTATTGATCTAGGTTCTCTAACTGAACAGGGGTCTCACATTCTACCATCGTTTGTCTTTTACATTTTTTCTAACTTGAATTTTTGAACTTATAGAATTAATAAAGTAAGCAACCCTCACTTTACACAATTTGAATACTGGAAGTTATGGGATTTTCAGACTGTCTTCTGAGACTAGCTTGACTAATAGATCCTTCAGAGACTAGACTTGGGGGCTAGAGGGGCTCAAGTTCAATTTCCAGCCCTGTTTCTTTTATTTATTTATTTATTTATTTAATTTTTTGGCTGTGTTGGGTGTTCGTTGCTGTACGTGTGCTTTCTCTAGTTGAGGCGAGCAGGGGCTACTCTTCGTTTTGGTGAGTGGGCTTCTTATTGCAGGAGCTTCTCTTGTTGTGGAGCACGGGCTGTAGGTTTGCGAGCTTCAGTAGTTGCAGCACACAGGCTCAGTAGTAGTGGGGCATGGGCTTAGTTGCTCCGCGGCACACGAGATCTTTCTGGACCAGGGCTCAAACCTGTGTCCCCTGCATTGGGAGGCAGATTCTTAACCACTGCACCAGCAGGGAAATCCCAGCCCTGTTTCTTAATAGATGTGGTCTTGGGCAAGTTACTTAATCAAAATGAACTTAAGCAGCAAAGTGGAAATGAAGATAATATCTGTCCTACCACAGGATGATCAAAAAGACAAGAACCCCACCCCCCAAGTACTCAGTAAACAGTAGCTGTGATCACAGTCTAGCTCTGTTTGTAAAATTGTAGAGACTACTGGAAAGGAAAGGAAAATGTGAGGCAAAAACTCGAGACTCCAAGATGGGCCATGACAGCTAACACACCCCAGGCTGGTCATGTTTCCTCACCTTAACTTGTAGCTTGTGAAGGAAGAATTGTTCCCAGTGGCAATTCCCTCCAATTTTATACTGAAAGTCAATTGGAAGATAGGATTTATTTTTTTTAATATTATTTTGCAACTAACACATTGAAATAAATCCCTTCTGTAAAATAAAAAATACAGTATTTAATACGCTCACTTGGTAACTATGAATGTGTGTATGGGTGCACACATACACATATATTTTTTTCTTTTAGTTTTATTGAGATATAATTGGCACACAGCACTGAGCACTGTATAAGTTTAAGGTGTACAGTATAATGATTTGATTTACATACATCATGAAATGACTACCACAGTAAGTTTACATACATATATTTATTGGACAAGGTTTAAAGTCATTTGAAGTAACCCAGGTCTTGGAGCTTAGGGATTTAAACTCTATTTCTATTGTGGTTGCCAAGGGGGCAGGGATGGAGTCAGAGTTTGGGGTTAGCAGATGCAAACTGGCATATATAGAATGGATAAACAACAAGGTCCTATGGTATAGTATAGGGAACTAAACTCAATATCCTGTGATAAATCATAATGGAAAAGAATATTAAAAAGAAAGTATATACAGTATAATTGAATCAATTTGCTGTACAGCAGAAATTAACACAACATTGTAAATTAACTATACTTCAATTTATAAAAAAGAAAAATAATTCTATTTCTAGTTGACATGTGGTGGTGAAAAGCATTCATTTATTTATTTAATAAAAAATGTGTTGAGCACTTGTTATGTACCAACTATATACTCTTCCAAGTTTTAGATTTTATCTAATGTTTATACTGACTATAATACTCATAGTTATAGAACATATTCAGACGAGTTGCAGTGGAACTTAGAAATGATCTGGCCAATTGCTTTAATTTATTCATGGGAAAATTGAGGTGCAGAGGAATTTCATTGAATTTCTCAAGGACACAATGATAAGAGTAGCTATAGAAGGAAGTCTTGGACACTGTTTCTCAACTTTGGCTGCACATTAGAATTACCTGAGGAAGTTTAAAACTATTTATGCCCAGGCTGTACCCCAGACAAAGGAAATTAGAATCTCTCTGGGAGTGGGACCCAGTCATCAGTATGCTTTAAAACTCCCCAGTTGATTCCAATGGGCAAAATGAGGTTATAACCATTGCTCCATAATAATATGACAGTCTTACCATTTCTCTTTGTTCTTAATTAGGTCACCTGTTAATGGAAATTCAGATTTATATGTAAAGTTGCTTAAAGAAATCAAAAACAAGAAGGCATTACGTCATAAGCATTAACCTTTCTTTCCATTGTCAACACCCTCAGATGTTTGCTTCCTAGAGTTCGTTTTCTTGCAATAGCCATCTCACTGTCTTCTAGAACCTGCTGCCAGTCTAATCTTTTAGACTGTGTCTTCAGTGTCTCTTCCATAGGTTACTTTGCAAATCCATTGCTTACAAAAGAAAAGTTCTAAATACTCATGCTAGCATTTAAGGATGCATCATCTGGTCTTTATTTATCCTTCCAGCCTCATTCTCCATTCTGGTGTCAAATAGGCTCCATTCACTTACCCCCCCACCACAACTAAATTGTGTATAATCTCTTTGAAATGCCTTCTTCCCTTCTCACCTGAGCAAAATTCTTCCAGTCCTTTAAGGATGCAGCTCAGATTCTTCTCCATGATACCTTCTGTCATCTACCCTCTCTGTATTTCTACAGCATTTCAATACTATAATTTTTACTTTATTATGTTTTCATTTCTTTGACACATGCATAATTTGACTGTATGGTATAGTTTTCCCTTTCATAACATATTTTCTTCCCTTGTTTGGTTATCAAGTAGTGGAATGCAGAGGCTGAGTTTTACTTATATACTTATCCGTGTAGTAGGCCCATGATACACGTTGCTTGAATGATGACTTCTAATAAAGAATGCCATTTGTGTAGTAGCCAAGGATAGGATTCATTAGGAAAGGATAAATCTTAAATAAGTATACTAGGTCTCTATCTTTGCTTCCACGAATGTTTCTTTAGTCACTGAACTGCTATATATTTACTGATCCTCAAACTGGAGATTTCTTAGTACTTTTCTTTTGCAGGTGAGATGCATAAAAGTGCAGAAAATAAGATATGTTTGGAACAACTTGGAAGGACAGTTCCAGAAAATTGGGTAAGTTGTTTGAGCAATTGCATCTGAAAAGAAAAATATTATTTCAAAAATATTTTGCTCAGTATGTCTTTCTCACTGTTATTATTTTAGCTCTTTGGAAGACTGGCTCAGTTCTGCCAAGATACATGTAAAGTTTGGATCAGGTCTAACAACAGAAGAACAAGAGATTAGGTACCACATATATTTTTATCTACACCAGCTCAGAACGACTGTCACCAGTTAGTGAAAAAGAGAGCCCAGGAAACGGTTATCTTAACTGGTCAACATCAGAATATGTTGTAATGCTCTATTTAGTATTATTAAATTAAATGCTTTTATATTCATTATCTCACTTCATCAGAGCAACCTCGTGGGGGAGTTAGAACAGACATCCTCATCATCTCAGTATAACAGATGAGAAATCTGAGACTCAGAGAGGTTTAGTGGCCTGAACTAGGTCACACAGTTAGAAGTGATAGAGGAAGAAGTGCATCTCTGACTATAGGCTTAGTTATCTTTCTATTCTGCATAATGTTCCTCAAGGTTACTATAATAATAAGGTTGAACCAATTTTGACTGTGATCAGGAAATATGTATTATACTATGACAGCATAGTTAAATAATAATTGTAGAGCAGCAGAAGAATATCATGCAAGACTTGTATCTCCACAATTCTAAATAAGCTACTGGGCAGAGGAGCAAGGCTTGGGAAGGGTATTGGGTTGAATGTCAAGAGTCTGTCACTAATTCACTGTGTGGCTTTGAGCAAATGGCTTCTCCTTTTTGGGCTTCAGTTTCCTAACTGTTAAAAAGGGGAGGAGAACTCTATAAACACCTTGTTAGTTCTAAGTTTCTATGATTACTGCATTCCCCTCCACCCCATTTTGGGGTGGAGCTTTGGTGGTACTTTGAATGGACTCAGAATGCAGCATCAGCATGATCTGGGTGCTTGTTAGAAATGCAGAATCTCAGGTCACATCTCATTCTTACTGAATAAGAATCTTCCCATTCGCAAGACCACAAGGCTGTCTGTATGAACATTAAAGTTTGAGAAGCACTGCTGTAGTATTTACATTCTGTTAAGCTCTTTGGTCTGAGCATCTACATAGAAGGCACAGAGAAAGTGTTTAGCATTCCCAACAGCAAAATAACTCATAGAGTGTCATTGCTCTGTGTAATCAAAGAAACACATCTCTGAGTTTTCAATTAAAGGGCGGCATAACTGTGGAGCTATTTTTGAGAGCTCCACATATTTTCACTCACATTAAAACAAATTCTGCATCTTCCCAGAACTGAATAGGAGGAGGAAATGTAGGCCCAGTATTCCTTATCAGTAAAACTGTTCCCCTGTAATGAGCCCTCCGTCTCACATCCATGGAGCCAAGAGTTGGGGAGAGACAGACTCGAGAGAGTGCTAATCCTGAAACTACTTGAATGGAACAATGACTAAAATTAAATTCCCAAATTACCATCAGGGAAATATTTAATTCAATAAATGGTCATGCTTATTGGTTTTGCACCTGAAAACCCTCCTCCTCTCCAGTTATTTTGAGAAAGATGATGATGTTATGTAATAAGGGAGGCATATTTGGATCCCACAAGTAAGAAAGTGAACATGGAATAGTCTTTTTTTTTGAATGGGTAAGAAATGAGTTTCATTTTTATTATTAGTAACTGAGTGAGCTGTGATCTCTCCCTATAGGAGGTTAATATGTGGGCCAAATACTATCGATGTTGAAATCACACCCATCTGGAAACTGCTCATCAAGGAGGTAATCAGTATTTTCTCTTAGTGCTGGCTAGAAAATAAAAAGGTTAGATTTTAGTCAAATGATCAAGAATGCTACTTGTTAATAGTAACTGTAATTTGGGCTATTTTAAAAGAATGCAAGGCGTATTCATATCTCTGTTGTTTCTTGTGGTCCATTTTTGCACACACATTTCCTGTTACAGCATAAGATATGATGCTCATGTGTCTATTTATCCTTTAATGACTAGGTGAACACAGGGTTTCCTTTCTTTCTTTCTTTCTTAATCCTATACTTTTTATCCCGTCTCATCTTTGTGAAACCAAAATAATAATTTAAACTTAAACAACTCAATCCCATTCTTATGGGCAACATATACAATTGCCTTAGCATCCAAAACTGTAGGAAGAAAACATCTGTTCAGGCTTATTAGTTCTACTGATTTCAATGTGTGTGTGGGAGGGAAAGAAAGATTTGACCATAATTTACTACATTGAATTTTTTCTGTTTGACTCTATCACTAGGCTCATTTTTCATTTTACCGTGATTATTATGATACTACAACCTTACAGCTGTACTCTGGGTCCTCTCCTGCATGGTACCTTCACTCCTCCTTGACTTAAAAAAGACTTACTAAACTCCAGCTACTTTCTCAATATTTCTAGCAAGTTTTAAGTCATGAAACAGAGCAGAAGAAACTGATAAGAAAAGTTTCTGTGTGCTTGTTCCCTAACCAGAGGCAAAGATAACTGTTCCTATTTTAGAAAGATGGAAATCAACTAGAGGGAATTTGAGTAAGGGCACAAAATGTTTTTTATCCCAGGCAGTTTTTACAACTGTTGGAGTTAATCTCTGCCTCCTCCCATAGTGTTCTAGATGCTCAATTATCTAGATTATTCCTTTCGGCTTGGCTCTCTATTTATGAGAAAATTTAGTCTTCAACTCATACACTAATCTAAAGTACTTCAATGGCTTCAGATATGTCAATGTTGTGTCATAGAGAAGAACAACTAGAAAGCATTTTAACTTTGTAAACCTGACCAGTAGGTCAGGTTCCAAAGGCCACTCAATGTAAACTGGACATGATAATATCTACTCCTCACACAACTGTTGTGATGGTCAACATGGTGATACATGAGACAATACTTTGTAAATTATAAGGTGCAGTGGTGATTAAAAGTAAGGGCACTGGGGCCAGATTGCCTGGGTTCAAGTCCTGGTCTGTAACAGTTGTGGCTCTGTGACCTTGGGCAAGTTTCTCAAGATATAAAGCCCAGTTTCTTCATCTTTACAATGGAGATAACTAATAACTTCTGGATAATAAGATAATTATGGGAATTAAATGAGTAAATTCAGGTAAAGTTGCTTAGTGCAGTATCTGGCACATGGTAATTGCTGCATAAATATAATAAGAATAAGAATATTGGATGGGACGATTTGTCATGGAGAAGATTATGATAACAAACAAGTCAATGAATAGCTAAGTGTAAAACCTAAATATCTCCCTTGTCTTCCTGTTTTTATGCTGCCAACAGGTTTTAAATCCATTTTACATATTTCAGCTCTTCAGTGTCTGTCTGTGGTTTAGCGAAGACTATAAGGAGTATGCTTTTGCTATCGTAATCATGTCGATCATTTCCATCGCTTTGACTGTATATGATCTCAGAGAGGTGAGTTTTTCCACCAATCGTATGGTCTGAGAAAGAAAGAGTTGTGACTTTGTTGAAATTTTGTTTGAAAAGTGTATAATCGGAAAATAGTCATTGCCCACTCCATAACAAATGAGACCACGTTTGTAAATATCTAGCACAATAGCTGATGCTCAACAAATTCTAGTTCTTTCCTTTCCTTCCCATCCCAATCCCTAACTTTCAAGTTATTTTTTCCCCTCTCTTTAGCTTACTAAGGCTGATTATTGAGAAGAAAATGCAAATATTTATGAATTGTGAATAAGTGAAAAAATATGTGTAGAGACTACTGATGGACCTTGAAGATGGTGGAAAAGGGGTGAAGGTGGAGGAGTCTTTAATATTTAATAAGGAGTGTTTAATATCTTTGTCTTTTATGTTTGGTTGGTAATCATTAGTCAAAACCCCAGTCCAACTCTTGGCTTTCTTTATGCCTACACAAGGGGATCTAGGTGCTGCCAGAAAAAAAATCACATGGTACACGTTGGTTGATTGTGCTATAAATCCATGAATAACGACCTCATCTGCACAAGCTTTCTATATGTCTCTGGTCAATGTGCTCTCCCATTCTCTAGAATTAAGTTCTCAAACCAAATCTTCCTTCAAGTTACTGAGATGCCTAACTGCCCACATCCCACTTTTCCTCTAATTCAGCTGATAATCTATCTCATTGCTTTTTTTTTTCCCACAAAGAGAGAAATCATAAGATAGGAATTTGCTCAGTTCCACACCCTCCTACTGCCAGATGACTTTTGTCTCCACCTCCCTCCTGACCTGATCTCTCATTACAGAGGAGGAGGTGCCCTCTGCTTGTGCTTTTGATAGCATCCTTTCCACCTTCTCAGCATGCTTATGGGGTCAGTGAATGACTCTTTTTCTCATTCCCTCTCACTAAGAGCCTTCCCATCAGCATTTAAACATGCTCAAGTTTCTCCCAACTTAAAAACAAAACAAAACAAAACAAAACAGAAACAAATGAAAAAAATCCCTTCTTTTGACCATGCTTCAAACTTCAGCTACTACTCTACCTCTTTTCTCCCTTTGACGGCAGAACTTCTCAAGCTCATTATGCATCTCTCTTCATTTACTCATCTCCCTCTCATTTCTCATCTATATGGAGCTGGCTTCCTCTCTTATGACTCCATTCAAACAGCTCTTGCTAAGGTCACCACTATAATCCTAAGGCTCATAGATAGTTTTAAAATAAAAAAAACACAGTACTTTTTAAAACTAGCTAGTCTTTTTTCTTAATAGAAGGAGTAATATATGGACATAATAAAAAAAATTCACAAGAGCAAAATAGTGTAAATGAGAAGTAAATACTCCTCTCACCTTAGTTCTTTCAGTGTCTGGGTCTCCTTTTGAGAGGCATCCACTGGGACCAGATGTTCTATATACTTTTAGCACTGTTAAACACATATGCGTTAATTTGTTTTATACAAATGGAAGTGTACTATTATATACACTGTTATGCACTTGCATTTTTCACCTAAAGTACTTAAATATCTTTCTGTATCTGCACAAATGTATTTTCTCTAAATGTACCATTATTTTAAAACCAGTCTTATATTGATGGATATTTAGGCTGTTTCTAGTCTTTTGCTATTAAAATAATGCTGCATTGAGGATATTTGCATATATATCTTTTCATACATTCACATATATGTGTTTGCAAATATGTATAAATCACAAGTATATATAATTTATATTACATGTAAATGTGTGTATAACATATCTGTATTGATAAAGATATATAAATTTTCTATATTTGAAATTGCTTAATCATAAGCTAAATATATTTTTTACTAGACATTGTCAAATGTCTCTTAAACAAGTAATGCCAATATACACTTCTCCCAAGAGTACATGAGTGTTTATTTTCCTTATTTTTGCCAATATAAGTGAAAATAGAATTTCATAACTATAATAGCATGTTTTCCTTGTGAGTTGAGCACTTGCTCATGTTTTAAGCTATTTGTATTTTTTTACTGTGAATCGTATTCATGTCCCTCATTAATTTTTATTGAGTGGTTGGTCTTTTGCTTGCTGATTTCATGATTCCCCTCCCACAGTGTATACTTCCTTCCACTGCATAGATTTCACTAAACCTCTCAGTTGCATTTGACACTGTTAACTGCTCCCGAGCTTTCCCTTTGGCTTCAGTGACAACACACTCTCCACCTCTCTAGCTGCTCTTCCATTCTCTTTTTATAGTTCATCCTCCTCTACCTGGCTTTTTAAAAAATGGGTGTCTCATATCAAAACAATATGAAAATGTTCACCACATAAAAGCTCCCTCTTCCTCCACCCTTCCACTTATGCAACCACTTTTTAGTTTCTTGGGCATTCTTCCAAAAATTTTTTTGGAATATACATATATTTTGTTTTCCTTTCTTATGTAAGAGGGAGCACAATTACACTATTTCCTACCTAGCTTTACTATTATTATTAATAATACTGTCTTGATGGTCTTTCCATGAGAGTACATTGAGTCTTCATTATTCTTATACTGCATATACTAATGACTTCTAAAGGCACATGCTAATGACTTTCAAATTTATATATGTATTTTAAGTCCAAATATCTCTTTTGAGTTGAGACACATAGATTCAACAACCTATTTGATTCAATGTCACTTCTTCAGGGAAGATTTCTATTGGTTCATTAGCTATATATGCTCCAAAAACACCTTATTGTTTTCATTTTATTGTTGATTGTAGTGATATATTTATGTGAGATTATTTGCTTAAATGTATTTACCCAGTTGGTTGTGAATTCCTGATGCTAAGAATCAGATCTGTTTTGTTGACCATTCCACCCCAACCTCTCAGTATAAAGGTTGTTCAATAAATGTTGAGTGAATGCATGAGTGAATGTATGAATGAATAAAAGAATAAGTTAATAGCAGAACACTCTTTCACCTTATATGATTCTGTTAATCATTCTTAGGACATATTAATCAGATTTGTAAATGATTTGAAGCCAGGAGATTAAGGGAGAGTCTTAAATGACAAAATCATAATGAAAAAATGAAAACACTAAATGATTGGGAATTTGTAATCCCCAGGACCATGTAAAAGGTCTTTCACACAATAATTTCTTAATAAATGTGAAATCAAATATAATTGTATTATTATTTTTGTCTCCTCTTATTTATTCACTCTCAATGTCCCATATATTTCACATATTAAAACAGCAAATACTATGAGGGAATAACAGGAACAATCAAACTCCTTATGAAGTTAGATTAGGAACTCTGATGTGGGATAACCCAAAACTGAAATAATGCTTGGTTCTTGAAACTATTTAGGTATAAACATAAATCTTGAATGATCAAAGTTCTTTTGAGTGGACAGAGCATGCTGGGAACTTCCTTTCTATTAAACAACACATACTTCTTATCACTGGCTGAAGAGCACCACAAGTTGGATGCTTTTTTGGTTGAGTAGGAGGCTACTCAGTCTTGTTTTTAAACAGTACATTCAGTTGGCTCCATCTTTAAAGAAGGCTAACACTTAACTGAATAATATCTGGGACCTATCCTCAAATAGAAAAGGCTTTTTTAAATTTTCTGTTCTTCTTTTTCAGCAATCTGTAAAGCTCCACCATTTAGTTGAATCACATAATAGCATTACAGTCTCTGTATGTGAGAAAAAAGGTAAGTCACTTCATTTTAGATCTGTGTGTTGTCCATAGGAAATGAGAAAAGGATTTAAATTTGTATTTCTGATTGTTCCTACTACTCTCATCTTCATATGTATCTTTTCCTGTACATTTACTTAAAGGGGTGGGGAAGTGGAGATTTTTTTCACCTTTTAAAAAAATATTGAGGTAAAACTGACATACAATAAACTGAATTAAAGTGTACAATTTGATAGGTTTTGACATGTGTACCTACTTATGAAACTATCACCACAATAAAGATGACGGTCCATCCCCCCTAAAAGTTGCCTTGTGCCTGTTTGTAATCTTCCCTTTCAATTTCTCACAATTTCATCCCCATCCTCAGGCAACCACTTTGCATGTTTAGAATATTTTATAAATGGTATTGTATAGTATGCATTTTTTGTCTTTTACAGTATATTTTGGGTTAATTCTTTGGGGATTGAAGTTCATAATAATTTTGAAGTTCATCCAATTTGTTAAGAACATCCATAGTTTATTTCTTTTTATTTCTGAGTGAATTCCATTGTCCAGATAGAACAGTTTGTTCATTCATTCATTTGTTGATGGAAATTTGGGTTATTTCCAGTTAGGGGCTATTACAAATAATGCCACTTGAACATTTGGGTTCAAGTCTTTCTACGGACATACACTTTCATTTCCTATTTTCTAGGGAAAATACCTAACTGTGGAATGGCTGGATCATATGATAAGTAAATATTTAACTTTTAAAGAAACTGCCAAACTGTTTTCCAAAGTGGTTGTGCTATTTTACATTCCCACCAGCAGTGTGTAAGAGTTCCAGTTGCTCCACATTCTTGCCACTGCTTGGTATGGTCAATCTTTTTAATTTTAACCATTTTAATAGCTGACACGTAGTATCTCATTGTTGTTTTAATTTGCATTTTCCTGATGACTAATGGTATTGAGCATCTTTTCAAGTGCTTCTTTGCTACTTGTATATCTTCTTTGGTGAAGTATCTGTTTAAATCTTTTCCTTATTAGCTGTTTGCTTATTATTAAATTTTGAGTGTTCTTTCTGCATTCTGGATACAAGTCCTTTTTCCAATATGATTTGCAAATATTTTATCCTAGTCTGTAACTTATCTTTTCATTCCCTTCATAGTGTCTTTAAAAGGGCCGATGTTTTTACTTTTGTTAAAGTCTAGTTTATCAGGTTTTTCTTTTGTGGATCATGTTTTTTGTCATATCTAAGACATCTTTGCTTAATCCAAGGTCATCAAGATTTTCTACGTTGTCTTCTAGAGGTGTTATAGTTTTAAGTTTTACATTTTCGTCTCTGTTGTATTTTGAAGTTTTTTTTTTCTTTTTGGATTGAAGTTCATTTTTCACAAGCAGATATCCAAATGTCCCAATACCATATGTTGAAAAGACTGTCCTTTCTCCACTAAATTGTCTTTGCACCTTTGCCAAAAATCAGTTTCCTGTACATGGTTGAATCTATTTCTGGACTCCTTACCCTATTCATCCTATTCTACTGTTCTATTTGCCTGTCTTTATATCAATGCCACATAATGTGGCTTTATAATAAGTCTTGAACTAGAATAATGTTAGTCCTCCTGCTTTGTTCTCTTTCAGAATTATTTTGGCAATATTGGGCTCTTTGCATTTCCATATGACTTTTATAATCAGCCTGTCAATTTCTGCCAAAAGAACATGCTGAGATTTTGATTGGGATTGTGTTGAATCTATAGATCAATTTGTGGAAAACTGACATGTTAACAAATTTGGGTCTTGTGAACTGCAGACATGGTGTATCTGCATTTATTTGCCTTTGATTTCTCTCAGCAGTGCTTTGTAGTTTTTATTGTACAGTTTTTCACTCTTCCTCAGATTTATTTTTAAATATTTCATATTTTGATGCTATTTAAATGATATTTTAAATGTAAATGTCCCATTGTTCATTTGCTAGTAGTTCCCTCATATGCATGTGCTGATTACTAGTCTGCTGAATACTAAAAGGGGACCTCTGTGGGCCTTTGGGGCTCTCCCTCTGGGCAATTACTTTCTCTCCAGTACTCTGTTCTGTGAACTCAAGATGTCTTAATCTCCATAGACTTTTATCTCTGTTCCAAACTAAGAGTCTTCTGGACTTTGTCTGGGTTCCGCCTCCTTCATAGAGGCCTGGAAACCCTCTAAAGGCAGTAAGCTGTAGGGCATCTTCATTTGTTTCCCATTTCTTTTGTTGCTTATATTTAGTGTCTAAAACCATTGTTTCATATATTTTGTATGACTTTTGGTTGTTTCCTGTGGGAAGATAAATTTGCTCCTTTTTGCTATATCTTTGCTAGAAGTGAATTTTTACCTTTTAAAAATGTCCTGAAATGTAAAGTTACATAAAAATGTAACTTTTTATGGTGAAACATTTTACATATAATAGTGGAGAGAATACAATAATGAAACCCTATGTACCTATCACACAGACTCAATTATTATCAAGTCACTGAATGCATTTTCATCAGTTCTACTTCCTCCTTCACCCTGGATTATTTTTAAACTATTTCAGATATCATATAATTTCATTTGAAAACATTTCAGTATAGGTCAAAATATAAAGACTCTTTTTTAATTCCTTTATCACAGCTTTAAAAAAACATAAGAGTGAGGGCAGTGAAGTAGGAGGAACAAGAGAGATTTCTGAAATGGTGTTAAAAAAACAAAAACATAATTTAAAAAATCATCAGTTCTACAGGTAGTATTCAAATTTC
This sequence comes from Mesoplodon bidens, assembly GCF_964165515.1. Classification (NCBI taxonomy): domain Eukaryota; kingdom Metazoa; phylum Chordata; class Mammalia; order Artiodactyla; family Ziphiidae; genus Mesoplodon; species Mesoplodon bidens. Next base: position 108,266,772 of record NC_138161.1, on the reverse strand, counting down.
CACCAATTGAATCACAAGTGTGTATATATATACTTATGATATATATGATATACAATATATAATATATATTTATGATATATAATATATATTTTCAAATCAGGATCCAAATAAAGTCCATATACTGCAATTGGTTAAGTTTCAAGTTTATTTTAATTCACACTTTCCCTCCTCCACATCCTATTTTTTTCCTTGAAAATTTTTTGTTGAAGAAAGTAAGTGGCTCATCCTGTGGTTTCCACGGTTTTGAGTGTATTGATTGCATACTCATGGAATAATTTAACATGATTTTCTACTCCTTGTACTTCCTATAAATTGCTGGTTAGATCTGAGGCTTGAGTTTTTGACAAGAGTACTTCGTAGTTGGTATTGTGTATTTCTAATAGGAGGTACATAATATTTGTCTTTTTCTTGTGATTTTAACAGACATAAATCTTCATGACCCAGATTTATTATCTCATTGAGTTTAAAATATATTCCGTCTTCATACATTAAGTGGAATATTTCCATAAAGAGAGACACGCTTCTTCAACCATTTCATTACCCTGAGATTCAGTTTGTTTCAGGATAAATACCTGACTATTTCTCCTTATGTACCAGCTTTCAAAATAATGGGTTGATCTTTTAGCATTTTCCAAAGGCTTTAAAAAATTTTTAGTGTCATTATAGATGTATAATTTTAACATGGTTGGTATATTTTCATCCACTGCAGTTTTTATTCTTGTTCAAGATGCCCGTCTTTGGCCTTTCAGAACCTTTTCATGTTGACTCTTGAATTCATTTGACATGACCCCAGTAATCTTTGAAAATTGTCTTGATTTCTGGTATGATAAGCTATTCCAAGTTCATCTTGGACAATTCCTGCTCCAAACCTGGACACATCCATTTTTCCAAAGACCTCTTACATATGGTACTTAGAGACCTCAGTCAGAGTGTTAGGAATGCTCATTTTTGTGGTGTTAGTCATTGTTTCCAGGCCTTTTCAGAAGACATACCTAGAAAATAATATTCTAAAGATAAATGTAAATTATGAGCTCATACTGACATTTCCAGATTAAGTTTAGAACTAATGGGTTTCTTTTTCCCTGCGGCACGCGGGCCCCCCACCGTCGTGGCCCCTCCCACCGCGGAGCACAGGCTCCGGACGCGCAGGCTCAGCAGCCATGGCTCACGGGCCCAGCCGCTCCGCGGCATGTGGGATCCTCCCTAACTGGGGCACGAACCCGAGTCCCCTGAATCGGCAGGAAGACTCTCAACCACCGCGCCACCAGGGAAGCCCAGAACTGAGGGTTTTTAACTTAACTTTGTTGATTGTCCTTCCAGTTCTCCTTTCTCCATACCAAAAGTCCTGATTCTCAATTACAGCAACAAATTACTCACTTGCTTTATCCCATTACACATAGTAATCTCAGAGTAACAAACCAACACACCCAGCAACAATATGATTCCTAAAAACAATTTAAGAAGTTTTTTAGAGTTTTTTTAGTTTTCTCCTGTTTGTGATACACCATGAGGAAGGTACAAATTATACTTGAAAATATATGTTTTAAAGTCACTCAAAATAATTCTTCTCTGTATGGTTATGCCAACAACTCGATAGGTTCACCTCATTTATTCTGTTTTAGAGTTTAATGTTAGCTTTTCAAATTTATTTTTGTGTTAGTTTGTGTAGTTATTATATAAAATATCTATATGATTTGAAAGTTAAATCCACAAAACAAAAGACATTCAGGGGAGTCAATTTCCTAACCTTCCTTTCTGTACCTGTGTACTCATACTCTCAATAGTAATCATTAAAAAAATTTTACATACAAAAATACAAATTATAGATAATATTCATAGTGACATAGTATATATACAGAATGGGATATATACATATACTGCTGCTTTTTAGATTGCAGGGGTGTATCCTACACATTTAACTTATATTTCCTGGTGTGTATGCTACATACTTAATGATGTTTCCCAGGGACCCTTTCAGAGCAGTATATATAGATATTCTTCGTTCATACTTCAGCTGCGTAATACTCTCTTGTACGGAGGAGCCATTGTTTATTCAGTAAGTTCTCTATTGAAGGATTCTTTCCCAGCCTTTTACTATAACAAATAATGCTGTAATAAAAAGCCTTGTGCATTTATCTTTCCATATTTTTCCAGTCTATCTTTGACATAGATTTTGAGAAGTAAAATTGCTGAGTTAAATAATAAATGCATATGTATTTTGGATGGAGAGATATTGCCAAATTTCTTTCCATAGACAAGGTACAAGTTTTCATTCGTACCAGAAATGTGTGAAAGTACCTGTTTCCTCATAATCTTGTCAACAGAATATACTGACAAACTTTTAGATTTTTCTAATCAGATAGGTGAGCAATGCTATTTCATGTATGGTTCTCTCTGTTTTTTTTTCTTTCTTTTCTTTTTCCCTATGAAATAATTTACAACATACAGAAAAGCCACAAGAGTAGATCAAATAACTTTTTTCTTGAACCATTTGAAAATAAGTGGCTCCATGACTCCCACATGCTTTAGTGTATATTTCTCAAAGATAGAAGCATTCTTCTATGTAACAACAATTCAAACATTAATATCAGACAGTTAATATTGATATTAGTACCAAAGAATGCTCAGTCCCATTCCAATTTTGTAATTGTCTTAATAATGTTCTTTATAAGAAAGGACCCAAGATCACCGAATACTGTTGTTTGCCATATCTCTTTAATCTTTCCTTGACTTTCACGACCTTGACTCTTCCCACTTTGGTTATTTTGTAGAATGTCCCTCAACATGGATTTGCCTGATATTCCCTTACAGTTAAATTCAGCTTATGCAATTTTGGCTGGAATATTACAAAAGTGATGCCATGTTCTCTTAGGTGGCACATAATTTAAACTTGTCCTGTTACTGGTGATGTTAACTTGGACTACTTAATTAAATGGTGTCTGTCAGGTTTCTCTATTGTACAGTTACGTTTTTCTCTTTCTAATTAATAGTTATTTTGTTGACATATACTTTGAGACTTTATAAATAAACAACCCTCATCAAATTTTCACCCACTAGTTTTAGTATCCATTGATGTTTCTTGGCCAGATTAATTATTGCTTTGATAATGGCCAAATGGTGATTTTCTAATTTTCTTTCCTTCTATGATAATTAATTGTCAATTTACTATAAGAAAAAGCTATCTTTTCTCTTCACTTATTTATTCATTTACTTATGTCATTATGGACTAATGAACTCCTGTTTTATTTGATTGGTTATTGTTCATTATTATTATTCATTACTTTGATGCTCAAATTATTACAGATTTAGGCAGTGGGAGCTCTGTAAGTTGGCTTTGATATCTTCTTGATCTGACCCCATTGCTCTCTGAGCACTTCCCTACTTAGTGGCATAGCAGAACATTCTACCTTATATTATTTGTACTTTTCTTGGCTCAACGTTGTAATCAGCCATTTCTTGAAAGAACCTTAGTTCTTTTTTGAAGGGAAATGAAATTTAGACACCAAAATTTGGGCACTAGGTGTGCACATCATTAGTGGGTTTTCACTGCTCTCAGCCCTCTCAGAGAACAGAATTAGAGCATGTACATATTAAAAAAGACAAGCAAATACATTTGCATGTATTCTTATATACATACACATTCACATCTATATTATTTCTCTATTGAAAACCATCAGTTTACACTCTTGTCTCTAATTCTAGTCCAATATCACAGAGTTCATTCTGGTTTTATTTCTGTTTCTATTTGTAACTTCCTTTCTTCAGTGAGAAACCTGGCTCTCATTAGCCTCATTATATCTAGTTATTGTATCAATCCTGCCTTTCCCACACTGCTTGGGCTCCAATATCTCACACCAGGCCACTGCCACCATGGGGGTCCTTGTCTCCCTCCTTGGGCTCTGAAACTCTGCACCAGGCCATGTAAGCACCCATTCATCCATTTTAGGCTCCACCATGTGGTGGGTGCTGCCACCCCCATCCCCAATTCACCCAGCCCCCTGCATGGATGTCTGTCTTGCTTAACCCCCTATAGCTTTGGGCTTTTGGAATGAATAAGGAAGATAAGAAGTAAAGGAAGACTAGAAAGAAGGACAGAAGGCAGAAAGGAAGGACAGATTTTTCAATTTTCTTATTATGAGTAAGAATGAATATCTTTTCAAATGTTTAACACCTGTTACTTGTAGTGTGTGTGTGTGTGTGTGTGAACTATATGTTAACATCTCCAGCAATTTTGCTATAGTCATTTGCTATAATCTCTTTTTTCTCAAACTCTTTGTTTATTAGGAATATTAATCTTTTGTCTGTAATGTAAGTTTCAAACATGTTCTCTGAATTTGTCATTAGTTTTTTCTCTGCCTATTTGTTTTTTTTTTGCCACACAAAGGTTTTTATTTTATGTAATATAATGTATTACTTTTTTTTCTTATAGTTTGCAGATTTCAAATCAATGTTGAGGAATGGCTTCCTTTTTATATATGCCCTGGTTGCTTTTTCATTGATTTCCAATTTAGGTAGATGTCAGACTGTGTTTTTGTGGGGAAAAATCCTGACTCAACTCTGTCTCCTCACACTTTCAGCTGGAGTCCAGGAGCTGGAATCACGCTTCCTGGTACCTGGAGATCTGTTAATTTTGACGGGGAACAAAGTGCAAATGCCGTGTGATGCCATTCTGATAGATGGAAGCTGTGTGGTAGATGAAGGCATGCTGACAGGTATGGTTCTGTCTCCTAGCTTACAACATTTGCTGGTTCTCCCAGGTTTTTCCTGAATGATAATGGCAAAACATAGGGTTGCTGTGGGACCTTCCTATCCCCACAAATCTTATTGACAGTCCTGCACTGGATGGATCTGAGAGTTCAAATTAAAGCTGCTTTCTATGTACTAGGTTAGATAACAGTCCTAACTTTTTGAGTGTTTAGCATTTCTTTCTTGAACAAAGGGTTATTACAACCCTGTCATTTTACCTTTAAAGATTTTAGAGGTCATTAGATATTTCAGAATCATCTGTGACTTTTATGTTTAGTATTTTTCTATAAAATACATCTTCAGAAAAACACGGAGGGTATGAAAACCATTAATGAAATCCTGAAACACCTCCCCCCCAACCCTGCCCCCTCCTGGTCAAGGCCAGGCTCTTCCTAGCTTGGTTTGAAAATGTTGAAAAGTGGTTGAGGCAGGATTTGCCAAATCTGCTAATTTCAGAATACACACTGGATATTTTGGACTAACCGTGTTTCATTCTTAAATCGCATGATGGAGCTGGGAGGGACGTCATATCATGGTTATGGAAGCTGAGGTTCAGAGAGAAGTGACTTCTCAAGGCCACGGTGTTTTGAGTTCTTACTCACATATGCATTTATGAGAAGATGCTGTGCCCACCTTTCTGTAAGCTAAAGAATCATAAAGCCTTTTTCAGAGATGGAATTGGAGGCTATAAATACATATTGATGTACAGTACTGTGGTTCCCATTAAAGTCCAAATCAAGTCTATTTCTCCTGGCAGACCAGGAAGGCATTAAATGCAGACAAGAGCACACAGCTCCCTCCTATGTGAACTTACAAAACAAAACAAAACACAACAGGTGTGACAGGTCAGGTTCCTTTCTCTAGGGAATCCATAGACTGATAAAAATCCTTTCATGCTGGGACTTTTACAATGCCAAGTACAATTTTCCTAATGAAAGTGGCCCTAGTATACTGGAACATATCCCTGATCTTATACTGTCTTTTCTACAAATGGAGGTGGAGGGCTTCAATAAGCTTTATTCTCTAAGCTTTATTCTTTATTTGGTTACTTTCACAACTCATTCACCACCTTGTATTGCCACTTAACCCACTGAAATCTGCCCCTCCCAGTGCGCTGGCAAGGGTCACGAATGTCCCAATTGGCAAATCCAATGGATTCTTTAAATTTCACATCTTATTGACCTATCTGCTGCATTTAACCATTCTGACCATCTCTTCCTTCTGAAAACACTCTTCTAACTTTCCAAGTCAGTGCTGACTCTCCAAGTTCTTCTACCACTGACAATACCATTCAGCTTCCTACACTTCTCTTCTTCCTCCACCTCTTTGATTTTTGATGTTGTTCAGGGGTCCTGGACCTTTCCTTTTCTCACCTTTCACTCGAACCCTAAGTAATCTTGTCTTTTCCTATGGCTTTAATTATTGTTTATAAGGTGATGACCTGTGACTAAATATCTCTGGTCAAGGCTTCTCCCCTGAGCTCCAGACCCAAATAAATATCTAAATGCCTACAAAGCATCTCGACATGGTCATTCCACAAGGCATCTCCAAATCAGGGACCAAAAGGCAATTCCTCCTTCCTTCTATAATCCCTGTGTTGATGATTAATGCTACCCTCTGCTCTTTCTTCCAAGTTAGAAACCAGGGAGCCATTTAGAATTCCTCTGTCCCTATGATCTGCCAATATAAAAATCTCCCCAAGTTTTGTAGCTGCTCAATTTCTTATTTCTCAAAACCAGTGCCTCTTTTCTACTCCTACTGCCAGTTGCCATAGTTCAGACCTTGTCCTCTTTAAACAGGACTCTTGTGATTTTTTTCCCGACTGGATATCCAGCCTCCAACCTCATCAGACTTCAATTCATTCCTTGTACTGCAGACAGAGTACACTCTCTTTGTACGTCAATGTCATAGTACTGTCCTGAATCAAACAGCTAAATATCTCTCTATTTCCCTCCTGCCACCAATGCCTATAGAAAAACATTTAAACACTTAAGTATGTGCATGCAGGGCCGTCCACACTTTGGCTCCTACATAGCTCTCATGACCTCTCATTCCCCAGACCCCACAACTTGCTATTCCCAAAATGGTTATTTCCAGTCTATTTCAGCGTCTCTGTTTCATTTTACAATACTCATAGTATTTATAATATGACATTATACTTATTTATTTCCATGGCTGTCTCCCCCTCTGGGCGACAAACCTCTTAAACACAAGAACTATTCTTCTCCTTGTGTCCCCTATACCAAGGGTTGTTCCTGCCACATGGCAGCCTCCAAAAAATGCCTGCTGTGTGATGAGTTAGTATTTGCATGTTTAAGTGAGTGAAGGCCTCCCACCTCACAAAATGAGATGCTTGTTTTCTGTAGGAGAAAGTATTCCGGTCACTAAAACTCCATTACCTAAGATGGATAGCTCTGTGCCCTGGAAAACACAGAGTGAAGCAGATTACAAACGGCATGTCCTCTTCTGTGGAACAGAGGTTATCCAGGCCAGGGGGGCTTGCTCTGGCGCCGTGAAAGCAGTGGTACTGCAGACAGGTTAGTTAGCATCTCCTTCATTTTATTATTTTGATGAAATATTTCGCTCAATTTGTCTAGTGCCTTAAATGAATTAGGTAAGGAGCAGTCTTTAGATGACAGACCCCATATATGTAAATATAGATATTTAAAATGTGAATTGAGCTATGGCCTATACCTTTTAGTAAAAATAATAACATTGATGACAACAATTATTATTCATATGCTTTGTAATTTATAAACTATTTCCACATATCAAATTATCAGAACAAAGATGTCTGTCCTCATTTTGTACATGAATAGGTGGGGCCTGCACAATTCAAGTGAAGTTTAAAAAAAATCACACAGCCAGTCACTGACAGAGCTGGACCTAGAACTTAGGTATTCTAACCCAAAGAACTAATCTCAACTTCTTTCCAGGCAGGACTAGAAACTGAAAACTTGATGATGAAAAGTATTAGAAATTGAATCCATCTGTATTTACTGGGCCATTTAATTTAAATTCAGGTGTTCTGTGCATGTGTGTGTGTGTGTGTATGTCCGTGCACACTTACAAATCCTTTCCTTAAAATGAAGTTGTATTTGGAAAAGCTGTGATCTGCCCCCATATGGTGCTTTCCTATCTCTGGGATGCATTGAAATTAAAAGTATAAGGAAGGAAAGCCAGAGAGGAATAGGCTCTGAAAGAGCTAAGGTATATCCATTCTAGCACTTAGGTATTTGGCCAATTATCCTTTAATTGCATTTGGGCTTAAGCACTGTTTAAGTATCTCTAGAGAAAACAAAGGCTGTGTTGAGGATTAGAAGAGCACTAACAGTAGTATTTGTCATCCTGAGAGTATGAGGTATGTGTTTGCTGCTTCAGGATTCAACACTGCAAAGGGGGACCTCGTGAGATCTATTCTCTACCCCAAGCCGATGAATTTTAAGCTCTACAGGGATGCCATCAAGTTCCTCCTGTGCCTCGTAGGGACAGCCACCATTGGGATGATCTATACTTTGTGCGTCTATGTGCTCAGTGGGGTAAACAGCTTTTGTTCTTTTACTACATGCACACGTACACTCATCTATATTTTATACTCTCCATGTTGACCTTAATATAAGGCGCAGTTTTCAAACCTGGGAAAGCAAAGCCACACACTGAAACCTGCTTATATACTCCCAGATGCCCAATATAAGCAATTGATCAACAAGTTCCGTAATAGCCATCAGATCTAGTGGGATAAAACACTTTGTTTATTGAGATATCAACATGCTTCTACTCTTGGACTTTTCCTTACACTATTTTTTCATCTTCAGTCTGAGGATGTTTATTCCAATAGTATAGTATTTTATAGCTGTTAAACGAGGAATTTAAAATAAAACCCAGTGTTGGTGAGATCATGGCAAACTGGTACATTGTTCTCTGCTGGTAGCAGTATGAACTGTTACAAGCTTTTTCATTGCACTTTGGCAAAATATATTGAGAGCCATAAACATGTTCATACCCTTTAAACCACGTTTGGCCTACTCACATCACTTCTAGGAATTTGACCTAAAGAAGTAAACAAAAAGGAAAAAAAAAGTCATATGCATAAAAGTGTTCACGGTTGATTTATCTGTAATAGCTAAAGAGGGACTTTATCTTCCCAGGAACCTCCGGAGGAGGTGGTGAAGAAAGCCCTTGATGTCATCACAATTGCAGTTCCTCCCGCTCTACCTGCTGCCCTGACCACAGGCATTATCTATGCCCAGCGGAGGCTGAAGAAGAGAGGCATCTTTTGTATTAGCCCCCAGAGGATTAATGTATGTGGACAATTAAACCTTGTCTGCTTTGACAAGGTATGTGTGTTTCATTCTCATCCTCAGTGACATTTTTATTATCATTGTCATCATGCACAGGTACTTTACACTCTTGTGAGGCAGGAAACATTAGATGTGGGTACTGGGTACCTGACTTCATTTTGTCTCTGGTTGGATGTGTGATCTAGGACAGACACATCTCTTGAGCTCTCAGACTCTAGGGTATAGAGAAGGAAGAGTAGGGACAGAATAGGTGAATATTTTAGGGTTCTTCCTCCTCCAATATTCTATGAAACACAATGAATTAAAATAGCATTCTGTCCCTCTGTAGTCAATACCTTCATGCAAAGAACAAAATTTAAGACTTTTATTATGGTTACTACTGTATCCCTAATGCTAGGACCGTTACCTGGCACACAGTCAGTGCTCAGTCAATATTCATTGAATGAATGAATGAATAAAAAAGGAAGAGTTTATTTAGCTGTGTCTTACTATGAGACTTGGTTAAAATAAATCCCCAGTCAATCCCTTACTATATTTTCCCATCTGCAGTATATTGCTTAAAATAATCCTTGATCCCATGCCAGTTACTCCCAATCAGCCTCTGATTCTCCTGAATATATTCTTTTTGTCTATATACACATGTGCTGGCGTGAAGGTGAGAGCTGTAAGAGGGTAAGATGGAAATGAAGGGCTGTTTTGTGCCTGGGTCTTAATTTGTAAAGGTGACTAAGTGACCGCAGGCAGAGGTCGATGCCATTGAAAGAAGAGTTTAATGTTACTCACAGTTCCTCTAGACAGAAGAGCCGTGTCTCACCAGGCAAGGCCCCAGGAGGAATGCCAGATTTTGATCAGGAAGCAAAGCAGGAGTGAGGGGAGTGCTTGGGTTATGGCCTTTATAGGAGTTTCTGCAGGAAGGGCAAGACAGAGCAGGGTACACAGCTGACAATTGGCTAGTGTGAATGATTTTGGTGGGCTTTGGGCTATAGGAATGGTCTTTAGTTGTCTAGTAGCTGGAGCTGGGGTGATTAAGTCAGAGAGACTGTTTCCTGGGGAATCTGGTCAGATAGAGAAGGTATGACTCCTGACTGGTTAGTTTGCATATCAAAGACATGCTGTTGGCTGAGACCCTGGTTATCTCTAAGAATTGGCTAGCCCCAAGGAGGCAGTCTGTCCATCAGAAAGCTTTCTTAAGTTAAACTTTTGGTGGTGGGCACACTGTATGGTATACAGAAGTAGAACTATAATGCTGTACACACAAAACTTATATAATTTTATTTATAACATATAATGTAAACCACTGTTTTCACAATTAAAAATAGATTTAAAAGAGAGAGAGATCTCGTAACATGTCAAATATCATAATATACAGAAAATTCAAAAAGTTATACAACCCGAGGACATTGTAGGCAGGCGAATGTGGGCAAGGAGTCAGGAGAGCAGTAGAGTGTGATTTTGATCAGAGCACAACATTAGTAATGGAGGAGGGTGTTGTAAACTTCAAATGTATGGCTAAGAAATTTTTACATACTCTTTAGACAGTGGGGAGCCATTGAAGGTGTTTTTTCTTCTTTTTTATTGTTGCCTCCCATTTTCTTAATTTATTTTTTATTGTGGCAAAAGATGCATAACATAAAATTTACCATTTTAACCATTTTTATGTGGCTTTAAGTGCATTCACATTTCTGTGCAACCATCACCACTATCCATCTCCAGAACTTCTTCCCTCTTCCCAAAAGGAAACTCGGTACCCATTAAACAGTACAGTGAAGGTTTTTGATAGCAGAGAATTAATGGGATCAGAGCTGTATTTTATAATTACTTGAATATCAGAGAGATCTACCAAGAACAGAAGGTTAATATGGCTCTTGCCACCATCTCATTGTTATTTCGTGATCAAACTAGCATCATAAGAAAAGATGTTCTGGTTCTAGGATCATGTTATCCTTGGACTTGGAAAAGGAAACAGGGGGTGGGAAAGATAATTGTGATATGAATTTGAATAAAAAAGTAAGTAATAATTATGAGCAATTATTATTATTCTCAGCTCTTACTCTATGCCAGACATTAAGTTAAGCACTTTGTAGTATCTCATTTAATTTTTAAAACAACCCTATATGATTATGATCATGTTACTGATAAGGGCTCTGATGTTTAGGGGGATTAAATAATTGGCCCAGGTCACACAGCTGGTGTTTTAGCCCAGTCCAAGCTCTTCATCACTATACCACACTGAGAGAAATACCAACAAACCCCTTTTTACCAAATAGATGTCAAAGAGCAAACTATAATATTTCTTTAGAACAGTGAAAAATTCTACTTCCGTTACTTGTTTCTGATGACATACTTTTAACTTTTGCTATAAATGCTGGGACTCACCCATTTTTAAAAAATTGTATTGAAATATAGTTGATTTACAATGTTGTGTTTAGTTTCTGCTGCACAGCAAAGTGACTCAGCTATACATATATATATTCTTTTTCGTATTCTTTTCCATTATGGTTTATCACAGGATACTGGATATATTTCCCTGTGCTATACAGTAGGACCCTGTTTTTTATCCATCCTATATATAATAGTTTGCATCTGTTAATCCCAAACTCCCAATCCATCCCTCCGTCACCGCCCCCCTCCTTGGCAACCACGAGTCTGTTCTCTATATCTGTGGAGACTCACCCATTTTATAGCTCTTAAAAGCAGGCTTACCAAGGACTCTCCTATCCATTCAATCTTCTGTTAAATTCTCGAAACAAGCCTCTGAAATATGTAAGGCAGGTACCGTTTTCTTCCCTTTATTGCTGAGAACACTAAAGTTCAAAGAGATTAAGTGCCAGCTTGTCACACAACTGCTATGAGTTCATCAAATCTTCCACCCAGGACTCCAGATACCCATTTTATTGTGTCCTTCCTTGAAGAGCTGATCTTGATCATGTGTTGTGACATATATTTTCCTGTTAAAACATAGCTTATCAGTGTCACTGTGGGACTGCTGCATCTTCAGAGTCAACTGAGCTCTTGTTTCTGTTTAGACAGGTACCTTAACAAGGGATGGCTTGGATCTCTGGGGAGTCGTGCCCTGTGATAGGAGTGGGTGAGTACTTGGGACCAAATGCATTGCCATTTCTCTTTTCCCAGAACTCTTTGATTTTCTTCCTGAATACTAATAATGGAAAGATGTTGGCACTGGCTTTGGTGAGCAGTAGTTGCCAGAGTATCTTCATTTAATTTCTCTCCTTGACTACTTCCAAAGCTCACTAAAATGTGCATATTTCCTCCACCCCAGTCCCAGCCCTGGGACACTCACAGAACCCAGGAGATGAAGGGCAAGTTTTGACACTTCATTTAAATCTTTGCTAAAATGTGATTTGCTGTCAGCATATTAGTTCGGGGCCAGTGTGTGTCATCTGGACAGTACCAAGACACTGTCCTTCAAGGAGGTAACATTCCTTGTACAAACTGAAGCCTTTCCATATGCTAGGAGGAACACTGCCCTGACTTGTAGACACTGAATTTCAGGACGAGGAACATCTGTGGAACCACAGCTAGTGTACTTCATTTTCCTTGGTATTCTAGTTCTGGCAACACTACTTTCTGGCTGCCAGAAACTCCTCTTTTCTGGCCAGAATGGACTCCGTTTTGGCAGTTTACAACTTAACGTGGTAAAGATTTCCATGTCCCTCTGCTGGGGCTCTCTTGTTTCGGTTTGCTTCTCTGCCTGCTTTTTCTCCCCGCTGCAACTTCCAGCCTGATCAGAATACGAACATATGACAAATTCAGGTTTCGAGGGTTTTGTTTTTAAATTGAGGTATAGGTGATTTCAGGGTTTTTTTTAATTATTTTTTTTGTCTTTTTTTTTTTTGCTTTTGAATTTCATTTTATTAATTTTTTTATACTGCAGGTCCTTATTATTCATCCACTTTATACACATCAGTATATACATGTCAATCCCAATCGCTAGTTTGTGATCAAAACTAGCAATATGAACACCCCCCTTGGTGTCCATACGTTTGTTCTTTGCATCTGTGTCTCAATTTTTGCCCTGCAAACCAGTTCATCTGTACCATTTTTCTAGGTTCCACATATATGTGTTAACATATGATATTTGTTTTTTTCTTTCTGACTTATTTCACTCTGTATGACAGTCTCTAGATCCATCCACGTCTAACAAATGACCCAATTTCGTTCTTTTTATGGCTGAATAATATTCCATCGTATATATGTACCACTTCTTTATCCATTCATCTGTCGATGGGCATTTAGGTTGCTTCCATGACCTGGCTGTTGTAAATAGTGCTGCAATGAATATTGGGGTGCATGTGTCTTTTCGAATTATGGTTTTCTCCAGATATATGCCCAGGAATGGGATTGCTGGATTATATGGTAGCTCTATTTTTAGTTTTTTAAGGAATCTCCATACTGTTCTCCATAGTGGCTGTATCAATTTACATTTCCAGCAACAGGGTAGGAGGGTTCCATTTTCTCCATACCTTCGCCAGCATTTATTGTTTGTAGATATTTTGATGATGGCCATTCTAACTGGTGTGAGGTGATACCTCATTGTAGCTTTGATTTGCATTTCTCTAATAATTAGTGATGTTGAGCATCTTTTCACGTGCCACTTAGCCATCTGTATGTCTTTTTTGGAGAAATGTCTGCTTAGATCTTCCTCCTATTTTTTGGTGGGGTTGTTTGTTTTTTCAATATTGAGCTGCATGAGCTCAGGTTTTGTTTTTTTAATGAAAATATTTCCCTCTCAAACTTGCAACCTAAATCACAAAGCATCTTATACATAAAAGGTACATCATGATTCTTCTGCATTATGCAAATGATGTATGATTTATCTATAAAATGTTTTAATTATATATGTTTAACACATTTTCATATTAATGTATTATTTATAAACAAATCCATTTCTGGAGTTGAAAAATTAATCCTGGTGCTTCTAACCATTTTAGTCTATAGAAGGAGGCTATTACAAGTGGCAACTTTCTAAAGTTCTTTTCATTTTCTCTTGAAGATAGATTTGGATATATACCCGGTCTTCTTGTTTCTAGTATTTTCCTGTTTCAGTGTCTATAAAAAATGTATGCATTTATTCAAATATGTGAGCATTCAGAGAGCAGTCTTTTTCTTATTTATATTTGTGTCCCTAATGCTATATAGCATTACAGCAGGCACACATAGTAGATGCACAATAAATGTTTGTTTATTTAAAGTGAACTTAATATGTTCCATCTTTTGAATGCTTTTCTCCTTATTGATTTGACATCATCTTATTCACAAAACTTTTAAAACTTTCTGTTTCTAAAAGTGACTTGTCAAATAAATAAAAATAATTGATAGATTATTGATTATTGATAGATTAATCCAATCTGTCGCTCTCCTTCCCCCCTCCCTCCTTTCCCTCCTTCAAAAAGGTCAAAGTTGGCTCTAAATGACTAAAAGAGCAATTAAAAGTTTTTTTAATTTTTTAAAGTATTTATTTATTTATTTGGCTGCATCAGGTCTTAGTAGCAGCACGTGCGCTCTTCGTTGTGGTGTGCAGGCTTCCCTCTAGCTGTGGTGTGCAGGCTCAGTAGTTGCAGCATGCAGGCTCTCTAGTTGTGGCACATGGGCTCTAGAACTCACGGGCTCAGTAGTTGCAGCGCTCAGTCTTAGCTGCCCCATAGCACGTGGGATCTTAGTTCCCTGACAAGGGATTGAACCCACGTCCCTTACATTGGAAGGTGGATTTTTAACCACTGGACCACCAGGGAATTCCCCCAAAGTTTTTTTAATTGACAAATTTAATTGATAGCATAAGAGAAAACAGATTAAATTCTAAGCAAGAAGTCAGCACTTGAATTAGTCGCTGTTAAATATCTTATTGTAAAATGTAAGCTCATTTCTAATAATTCTTATCTTTTCCAAAGAGGGCCTGCCTAATGTGCCAGGTACTTCAAAGTCATTGGAAGTGTACCTGAGCTACCTGGTCTTGATAAGTCATAAACATTCAAATAATAGCTCAAGGTCAGCGATGACAGAGGGTTCTATTTATTTTTGTGTAAACCAGGGTCTGGCCCAGTCCTCCCAAACTCAGAACTGTGTATTCAGAATTACATACGGAAGACAGTTTGTGTGCCATCTTAAAGATAAGATTCTTTTTTCCTGATCTGTGTTTGCTTTACAGCGTGAGCTTGAGAATCTGCGTTAATCACTGATGGTGACTGCTTCCTTTTAGATGTTACTAAAATACCAGAGACATACTGTAACCACTGAGATAACTTGATCTTTCAATATATAATGATATGATCAACAGGCTCAGTCGAGAGGTTTTTGAGCTCTTAAGGAAGCTTGAATGAGGAAACCAGAAAGAAATAGGGCTGAATTACGAGTTAACATTCTGATGTATATGCTTTCAGGAACAAAACGCTAGAGGAACTGAAGGAAATGCAGGGTCCATATCATGAGAGATAATAGTCTGATCCTGGAGACCATGTTTTAAGACAAACTATGGTAAATAGTAAAAAATACAAATTCTTTCAAGAAACAGTAACTAGGAAGGTCAGAGGTCTGGAAACTGCACATTGGAAGCACAGCTAGAGGTTCCTGTGTAATCCCAGAGGAAGGGAGTATTAAAGGGGGTACAGCCAAGCTGGCCACAGATCTGAAGGAAGTTGACATGTGGAGGAGGAGGAACAAGTAGATTCTGACTGGCTCCAAGAGTCAGATTTGGTCTTAATCCAGGAAGCACCTTCAGCCGCTCAGGATCCCCCAAATAGTATGGCCTGCCTTGTGAACCGTTCACTGTGCTAAACATGTAAGGAGGGACTGACCAATAAGGTCCAGAGGACATCCTTTTGTAGGCCCAATGCCAAACTTGATGACTTCAACTCTGAGTTAGTAAAAGAACCCTGCATATGATGTTTGAGTTGTGTCTCAGTAGATTTTAGATGAGGGCACTTTCTACAGGAAGCAATGGTAATGATGGCTGCAATATAGATCCTAGATGCCAGGGTGGAAGAGGAGAATGCCGTGTCCTTTTCAAAATGTCTTTTCAAAATTTCATTTCTTGGGGCTTCCCTGGTGGCGTAGTGGTTGAGAGTCCGCCTGCTGATGCAGGGGACACGGGTTCGTGCCCCGGTCCGGGAAGATCTCACATGCCGTGGAACGGCTGGGCCTGTGAGCCATGGCCGCTGAACCTGCGTGTCCAGAGCCTGTGCTCCGCAATGGGAGAGGCCACAACAGTGAGAGACCTGCGTACCGCAAAAAAAAAAAAAAAAAAATTCATTTCTTTACCATTATGGTCTTTCAGATTTCTAGTAACCAACTCATTCATTTATTTGCTCTTAAATTTGTTGACTGTCTACTGTGGACCAAACATCAGATATGTTAGAGAGAGAGATATGGAAGAGACAGCCCTGCCCTGAAGAATAGATTGAAGGAGATACACAGATATACACAAGTAGCTATAGCATGAGCTAGCCTGTTCTGTCTCACAGCATAAGAGATAAAGTGGTCTGGAAGCTCAGGTGGGAGTGGATGCACTTAGAACTAAGGGTGATACTTCTAGCTCTTTCTATACCTCTGGATTGAAATCAGTGCCAGAGAGAGGGTAAAGAAAAGAGGGAAGAAAGAGCTTGAGAGAACCTCAGGATTTTTTCTCATACTCATTGAACTTATGTAAGGACGGTGGATGAATGAAGCACTATTCATTTGGGGAGATTAGAGTGTGGATATGTAATGTAACAAAGCATATCAACTTATTTTTTAAAAGGATGGTCACCTCCAGAAGCTCCATTCTGGCTGGAGGAATAGACTAAAGCCCTTTCCCTTTTCTCCTTTAGCTTCCAGGAAGTCCACAACTTTGCCTCAGGCAAGGCTTTGCCATGGGGCCCACTGTATGCAGCCATGGCCAGCTGCCATTCTCTGATCCTCCTGGATGGGACCATCCATGGAGACCCACTGGACCTCAAAATGTTTGAAGCTACTACCTGGGTAAGCTTCTGTTCTGCAAAGATTCTAAGAAGCTTCTTCAATGCCAGACCAAGCCAGGTTTTATCATAGCTATTCAATACTCATAAAAATGTGAGGTCTCCAATATGGAGTAAATATGGCCTTGAGGGGCAAACTCATCTAAGCCCCAGTTTTCTCCTCTGTACAGTGTATTTCCATATTAGGGTTATTGTGAGGATTAAGTGGAAAGACGCATTAAAAAAAATCCCTGGTGCTGTGCCTGGAATATATATTACCAGCTCAATAGTATTAGTATAATTATTATGTAATTATTTTCTAACACTTTCCAGCTGTAGTATGAGCCATGTCTGGTTTCAGAGTTATCTAGAACATTGGGGATTAGGAAACATCACTGTCGCCAGTGCTTAGGATAATTCGTTGTTACCAGGAGTTTTATTCCTACTACTTTAGTATTAATTTTGTCTCTAAGACTAGACAATTAAAAGGAAAACCATGAGGGATTTTGTTGAGACTCTGAAGTAGATTTCAGATCAAATGGCCTTGTTCAGGAGGAGGAACCCGGCTCTCCCGGTTCTAGTCTTGGCTCTGTTCTGATTGACTCCTTCACCTCGTGAGGTCATCTCTCCTGTTGGGGTTTTCCATAACTTTAAAATGAGGGGATTGAATTAGACCAGCAGTGTTCACCTAAAAGAAAACAAAAAAGCTGGAATCTTTTCTTAAAAGGAAATTTTACAGACCTACTTGAGAATGGACTTGAGGATATGGGGAGGGGAAAGGGTAAGCTGTGACAAAGCGAGAGAGAGGCATGGACATATATACACTACCAAACGTAAGGTAGATAGATAGTGGGAAGCAGCCGCATAGCACAGGGAGATCAGCTTGGTGCTTTGTGACCACCTGGAGGGGTGGGATAGGGAGGGTGGGAGGGAGGGAGACGCAAGAGGGAAGGGATGTGGGAACAGATGTATATGTATGACTGATTCACTTTGTTATAAAGCAGAAACTAATAAAAAAAAAAAGCATCCTACACAAAACAAATCGTTGGAGTTACTCTGGTTGAGATAGAAAATGGGGAGTAAAAGCACAGCTTAGGGAACACACATCCCCACCTACTTAGCTACAAGCCCTCCTCCACCCCCTATAGCCTGGTTCAGCTCCAGGCCCCTGTGATACATGTGTGAGCCCCACTGAAGGAGACAATCTTTAGGGTCCCTTCCAACGCTAAAAGGGCATGGTTCTGTAGCAGTCTGATGTAACTTTCTCCATCCTTCTTGGGTTACTGTTTCTGTACCTTTAAGTAGGGATTATAATTTCTTCTCTGAGATTTTTTCTGCCACTCAGTGAGGTGATTATAAAGCATTTTGACATCTTTGGGTAAAAGGTTCCTCTGACTATAATTTAGGGTCTTTATTATAGCAATTCCTGAGTGTTTACTGAACATTAACCACATACATCACAGTCCCTGCCCTGCTGTACCCTGGGGACCATCAATCCAAATTAGACAGAGAGCGAAGAGCAGGAGCAACAGTGAACCAGGAGAAAAAAGGCAGCAAGGTGCGGGCTATTCACGCTCAGTGTTTTCAAGTTAAGCCCTTCAGAAATGGAGAATGAGCCTTTATACAGCACATTCCAGCAGAGAAAGCAGGAGAAATTGCATGAATAATTCAGAAGTGTCTGCCCTTCAAGTTCCTAGCATTTCCGATGCATTATTTTTGTGTGTGGCGAATTAAGTCTGGTTCACCTCCGTGTAGCTGAGGGAGGAGAATACATTGAGACGGCTTGAGATTTAAATCTCAAGGGAAGGGTTTGAGCACAGTATTAGTGGATGAACAAGAAAGAAATCTCTACAATGAAACATCCTGTTTGAAATAGGAAATGGTGGTTTCCGGGCATGATTTCCACATCAAGGGAGCACCGGCATGTGCCATGGTTGTTAAGCCCTGCAAAACAGCCAGCCAGGTAAGCCTTGCCTGCTCTCTACCCCACAAAACCCAACTCAGAAGGAAAGTCCTGTCAGGCCCACAATCTTGAAAGCTCAGAGATGTGTCTTCTTTGAATTCCACATGTGAAAATTGGTGAGACCTTGTTTCCCTTATTTGCTAAACTAAGGATTGGAAAAGAAGTCATTAATTTCCCATAGCTAGAAGCTATGTGGTGTGTCTCTCTCCATTCCCCATCCCTCATCCAGGTCCCAGTGGAAGGAATTGCAATCCTGCATCAGTTCCCATTCTCATCAGCGCTGCAGAGGATGACAGTCATCGTCCAAGAGATGGGGGGTGACTGGCTGGCATTCATGAAAGGTGCACCAGAGAGGGTGGCCAGCTTTTGCCAACCTGAGACAGGTAAGTGGACAGACTTATATTACAATGGGCAAATCTGTATTTCCAACCCACATATGTCCCCTCAGCATTTGATCGATGAATCCAATTGCCTACTGGCCATCACCAATTTGATGACTCACTGGCATCTCAAACTTGGTACCAAAACCAAGCTTATCTTTCTCACTCTCTATATTTTCCATCTTAGTGAATGAAAGTACTACTCCCCCATCCCAGTTTAGGATTCTTCCTGGATTCCTCTCTCTCCCTCAGTGCCTCTGTCTTGTCAATTGCTAATCCATGGCCCTGTCACTCCATCACCTCAAGGCCCTCATCATCTCTCCACTGGATCACTTCATAGTTGGTGAATTTGCTCCCTGCCCCCCAGTGTCCCCTACTCTAATTCACCCTTCACACTGTGACCAGATTGGTTTTTCTGTCACACAGTATAATTATGTTAGCACATTCCTGCTTTCATTCTTTGGTTGCTTCCCATAGGCTCCAGGATAATCTCCTTTAGGATCATATCTAAGGCCTTCATGATCTGACTCCTCTCAAACTTCCCAGAGTTTCCTTACCACTCCTATCTTCATATCCTGTGCTCCCCCTGGGATGAACTATCAAGGATTGCTGTCTCATGGCCCTGTGCCTGAGCACATGATGCTCCCTCAGCCAAAATGCCCTTTCCCTTCTCCATCTAATCACATCTTCCCAGTCTGATAGATGCACCAAGTGTTTCCATAGCGTGCTGTAACTGCCTGGATCATAGCAAGGATCTCATTCGATTGTATTGTTAGTCTACTGGCTGTTACCCTACTAGACAAAGATCCTCAGAGTGGCAATTGCAGTGCAATCTCTGCATAGCTAATTCCTGACCCATAGTAGACTCAATAAATATTTGATGGTTAAACTGGAGAAAAAAGAATCATACACTTTTCCCATCCTTCTTCTTCTTTTTGTTTTTTAGTTTTCTGAATGCTTCCTTTTCACTTCTTCTTCACTGGATCCCAAGAGGTCAACCGTGACAATGTAGTAATATTTAACATTCCCACTGACTTGTTTGTGTACATTTTTAGAAGCGTGTTTTCTTGGGCAAGAATTGGATCTCTTTGTAAAGAATTTCTCCCCCAGTACTAGCTGAGTTCATACCGCATACTAATCTTGTGTTATTTTCTGAACAGTACCAACTAGTTTTGTTAGTGAACTTCAGATTTACACGACACAGGGCTTCCGGGTCATAGGACTGGCCTACAAAAAGCTGGAAATGGACCATCATACCACTGCCTTGATGAGGTAAATGGGGTGGGGTGAACGTTGATAAAGCAGAATGGTTTCGTGGGAAGCTGAACCAGACTGGGCAGTGGACCCAGCAGCACAGCTTACTGAATTTGTGTGCATGAAATGCCTCTTAACTTAGTTAATGGGGATATAGTCATCCCTGCCCTGCCTAAATCACAAAGCTGATGTGAACACTGACTGGGAGAACTGATGAGAAATAGCTGTATAAATTATAACGTATGATGTGATTGTACAGCTTTGTGAAAACAGACATACGAATATAACCCATGTTTCAGAGAGTTTGAAATTGTGGTCATGCCCCCATTTTGAACCAAATATAAGTTTGGTTTTAAATTATTTTTGATAGTTAATTAATTAATTAGCTATTTTGGGATTTAATTATTTTTATTTTTTATCATAGTTGATGAATTTGTTGAAAGAAAACATAACACTTCTTTGGAAAAAATCTTGATAAAAAATACACAACTTAATGAAATGTATAAATATAGCTTGGACTCAATATATAATCTAGGTAATGTAGAAAAACAAGAAAAACCTGGAGAGGCCATTCTAAAGAGAGTTTTGGTATGTATAGATTAAAATAAGGATGCTCAAAGGCTAAAATGGACTGGAGTAATTAGTAATTCAAATTTATTTGTTGTTTTATTTTCCACTGTTTTCAGACTATGGTGTTTATTTCATTTTCAATGTCATGTCCAATACTCTATGTCAGCCACTATTGGTAACACTGCCGTGGAGATAATCAAGGCTTATTTTGTTATTTAGGATTTTAAATTTGGGAGGTCTAATATATTTGTTTTCAACCCTGCCAGATTCAACACTCTCTTACTGTAACTATATTATGTATCACTTCCTTTAATATAAGGAAATAAAATTCATATGTAACATGATCTGCACATATTCTCTGTGAAAAAGAAATAAAATGCCCTCTATATAGTAAAAATAGAAGCTAAAATTACAATGCATTATAAAAAGTAATAAATAGTTGCATAAATACACAGCTAACTCCATTAAAACAAAATGAAGCAATATGTTTCTTGCACCCTATGTAGAATCATTGGAGCTGTAACATTCAGGAATGCAGACTGATACAGGTGTGTTATGCATCAAAGTCTCAAATATCACTGGCAGTCTTACTGTCAGCAAGGTGACTCTGTGAAATGGCTAAAAACTCTTGGTAAAACGGAATAAAATAGAACACCCTCCTCTCATTGTATATGGTAGTTACGTTCCTGTAAAACTCAATAGAATACTAAAAATGTGTAAAAAATACTTTGTGGTTATATGTAAAACAGAGCTAGGAGAAGTATAAATAACTTTATATTTGCTTATTATAATATAGTTGTATTATATTTACTGTAAAAGCACAGTACACTAAATAGTATAATAATGTGAAATAAACAGTATAATTCTGTACTGGCTTAGGAGAGTATCAACCATTTTTTAGTGTCCATGAATGTCCTGTAAAATATTCAAAAGTCATGTGGGATACAGGGTAACATTTTGCATGTCTAGAAATTTTCCAAAATGTCCTCTAGGGGAAGTATCACCCCTGCTAAGAATCACTGATGTGTCCCAACCTTGTCTCTTTGTGAATGGTGGGTGAGGCCCAGAGTGGGAAGTGGCTCATCCAAAGTCATTGAATGTTGGACCCCTGGACTTATTGGCCCCAGGAGAGTGGGCCAGCTTACTGTGACCCTTAAAACTTTGGTTATTACATTCTGGATATTTGTCATAATTTAATCAACCCAGTTCACTCAAATCAGAGAGCTAAAAGTGAACTTTGAGATTGGATCTCACTTTTTTTTTTTTTTTTTTGTGGTACGCGGGCCTCTCACTGTTGTGGCCTCTCCTGTCGTGGAGCACAGGCCCCGGACGCGCAGGCTCAGCGGCCATGGCTCACGGGCCCAGCCGCTCCGTGGCATGTGGGATCCTCCTGGACCGGGGCACGAACCCGTGTCCCCTGCATTGGCAGGTGGACTCTCAACAACTGCGCCACCAGGGAAGCCCTGGATCTCACATTTTAAAGAAGAGGAAACTTGGGTCTGGGTTGTGGCAGAATTGGGAATGAAACTTTGTTTCCTGAGAGCCTGTTGACACATATATCAAGATTCTGGCTGCTAAGCTGCTGCTTCTGATTATTATAATAAAATATTTGCAAATCAAGTTTCAAACTCATGGCCTTAGGGCTTGTGCATGTAACAAAGCACTCCAGTGGGAAATGGTGACACACAAGAGAGTCACCGTTGACTCTCACAGTGTTGAAATTCCAACTTTTCAAAATCTGGTAACGTCTATACCCAAGTTCACTGGTAGGATCTGAGCTTAGGTCATCAATCTGCCAATCTTGTGTTGAAGACACATCACCACTACATATACTTCTAGCTAAGTCAATTTACATAGCCTTTCTAATCCATGATTAGAGCAGAACATTCTTTCTGGGGTGTGTGTGTGTGTGAATGTGTGTGTGTGTTTACTCAGAGTGCTTCCAGCACTGATATCATAATTTCTTTGATGGTTCTTGGTTCGTTTTATGCATATTTCACCTTTCAAAAATCACATGGATTTTAAGACCATGAAGTATAATCACAAGAGTGACAATGCTCCTTTGTATTGCACTCCCCATTCTTCATTATTTTTAGGTGCTTAAGGAAGAGGTATAATGTCTGTGTAGGAAACAGGAAAAGATAGCATGCTATTCCAAGTTACAGAGCATAAGCCCCGTCAAGGGACTACGTCTTCTCTTTATTTTCTGGCTCAGATTGAATGAAAAGAAGAATCATGTCATGTTAGAGCTAGAAGAGACTTTGCAGATCCATTAGTTTCACCATCTGCTTTTATAAAAGTAGAGATAGATTGCCAGACAAGGAAAATGATTTGCCCATAGTTACACAGTAAGGTAATCTCAGAGCTGGGATTAGAATGCTGGTCTCCTGATTACTGTGCCCTGAACCCTATGAAGGCCATGTGCCAGAGGAACCAGAAAAATGAGTGCCAAAGTGGGTTGCAGACTTTGTCAGATGCTTGACCCTGCAGCCATTTTCTTGGCCCGATCTGGTTCCTTGTGGTTGGACCATGTCAGTCATCTCTGAAAATGTCTAAAACCTGATGCCTGTGTATGAGGGCCACTAGAAAGATTAGAGGACCTGAGTCAAGCATCAACTAAGTTATCCTTCAAAGAGCAGCTCAAATATCACCTCCTCTCATAAAGCTTCTCCAGTCACTCCACCCAGAAATGATTTCACCTTCCTCTTTGATGCCATAGGACTCTTATTTGCACATGATCATGATACTTTCCCAGCCTTCCATGTAACCAAAGTGGTCAGGTCTAATCTTTTCCCCCGAGTTGAATGTCAGATCTCTGGAGTTGGAAGCTACTATAGTCCCTGCATATTCTCTTCCCCTTTCCAGAGACCTGTTCCTTGCACTTATCTGTGTGTTCACTAAATGGTCATTGATCTGACAGACTGGTTGACTTTAGTTCCTGTGAGATCCCTCTGGTAGTAGAAATTCTGAAAAAGGAAGTAAATTTTCCTAGGTCACCTGGCGAAAAATGGTTACAGCAGACAGTAGAGCATTTCAACTGGCAAATGTTTGCCGAGCACCTCCTCTGTGATAGGCATCGCATGACTATTGTTGAACTTGTCACTGAACTGAGAAAGGTTGCCCTTAAGGAGCTGAGACAGAGAGACAGATCAGATAGCAAAGAATGATAATATACGGACAAATAAAATACAAGCTAAATTGAGGTATAAGTAATATGTTGAGGGAGCAAGTGTTTCTTTCTGGGGAAGTCTTTATGGGGAGGTGCATGTGAGCTCAGGTTCAAAATATAGGAAGGGTTTCAATGGCAGATAAAGGGAACTTATAACCTTCTCCATGAAATAAGAGGAAACGTCTTACAGCGCCTAGAGCAAATGTTTAGAGATGTTTGTGTACAGAGTACACCCATGGTAAGTGGTCCAACTTGGCTGGAGGTCAGGGTGGACAAAGAATTTAGTGATAGATGAAGCTGGAAAGATCATTTGGAATCAGATTATGGAGAGACTTAAATACCAGGTTCAGAAAAATAGGAAGTGCTATCCTTCTGAGCCAGCTCTGAGGTGAGTAGTTCAGCTGTGTCCACTTTCTGCCACTCCAGTGGAGGTGTTAGCTGTGTCCTGGAGAGTGCTCCTAATTCTAGTTCGGACCCCTGATTGAAGTGAGGCCCAACATTGAGACAAGCAAGTCAGGTTGGTTTTTTTGCTTTCATCTGTATTTCGACCAGAATTGGGCGGTACTGGTGCCTTGCTCTTGTGTATGGTAGAGGTATCTGGGTCTCACATAAATGAATCATGGAAGAATCTTTGAAACCACAATCCCAAATATACTCCCCTGCACTTGGTCCTGTGGAAGGTTTTGGAAATGTTCTTGCGATGGTCAGGAGCCTCGAAGAATTTCTTTGTTCGCAGAAACATTCACACTTTATGTAGAGAAGCAATGCTGCCTGCTGAGAGACAGAGAGAGACAGGGAGGGAGAGAGAAGCTTGGCTTCAAAAGAAGGGCTCCTTTTTTGAGATTATGGCCTCATGCTTCTTGGGACTAAAATATCATAGATTTCTCTAGCTTTGATTTCTAGAGAAACTGGTTTTTTGTTTTATTTATCTTGTGCCTCACTTATTTTTTTTAACATCTTTATTGGAGTATAATTGATTTACAATGTTGTGTTAGTTTCTGCCGTGTAACAAAGTGAATCAGCTATACGTATACATACATCCCCATATCTCCTCCATCTTGCGTCTCCCTCTCACCCTCCCTATCCCACCCCTCTA
Source organism: Mesoplodon bidens (assembly GCF_964165515.1). Taxonomy (NCBI): domain Eukaryota; kingdom Metazoa; phylum Chordata; class Mammalia; order Artiodactyla; family Ziphiidae; genus Mesoplodon; species Mesoplodon bidens. The sequence continues at coordinate 108,241,344 of NC_138161.1, read as the reverse complement.
GGTGGACACAAAGCACCAAGCTGAGCTCCCTGTGCTACGTAGCTACTTCCCACTAGCTATTTTACATTTGGTAGTGTATATATGTCCATACCACTCTCTCACTTCGTCCCAGCTTACTCTTCCCCCTCCACATGTCCTCAAGTCCATTCTCTAGTTCTGCATATTTATTCCTGTCTTGCCCCTAAGTTCTTCAGAACCATTTTGTTTTTCTGTTTTTTTTTAGATTCCATATATACGTGTTAGCAGGCGGTATTTGTTTTTCTCTTTCTAATGTACTTCACTCTGTATGACAGACTCTAGGTCCATCCACTTCAGTACAAATAACTCAATTTCGTTTCTTTTTTTTAAAAATATAAATTTATTTATTTTTGGCTGTGTTGGGTCTTCATTGCTGTGTGCAGGCTTTCTCTAGTTGCAGTGAGCGGGGGCTTCTCTTTGTTGCGGTGCACGGGCTTCTCATTCTCGTGGCTTCTCTTGTTGTGGAGTGCAGGTTCTAGGCGTGCAGGCTTCAGTAGTTGTGGCACATGGGCTCAGTAGTTGTGGCTTGTGGGCCCTAGAGCTCAGGCTCAGTAGTTGTGGTGCACAGGCTTAGTTGCTTCGTGGCATGTGGGAACTTCCCTGGCCAGGGCAAGAACCTGTGTCCCTTTCATTGGCAGGCAGATTCTTAACCACTGTGCCACCAGGGAATCCCCCAATTTTGTTTCTTTTTATGGCTGAATAATATTTCATTGTATATATGTGCCACATCTTCTTTATCCATTCATCTGTCGATGGACACTTAGGTTGCTTCCATGTCCTGGCTATTGTAAATAGTGCTGCAATGAACTTTGTGGTACATGACTCTTTGAATTATGGTTTTCTCAGGGTATATGCCCAGTAATGGGATTACTGGGTCATATGGTAGTTCTATTTTTAATTTTTTGATGAACCTCCATACTGTTCTCCATAGTGGCTGTATCAATTTACATTCCCACCAAGAGTGCAAGAGGGTTATGTTTTCTGCACACCCTCTCCAGCATTTATTGTTTGTAGATTTTTTGATGATGGCCATTCTGACCAGTGTGTGGTGATACCTCATTGTAGTTTTGATTTGCATTTCTCTAATGATTAGCAATGTTGAGCATCCTTTCATGTGTTTGTTGGCAATCTGTATAGCTTCTTTGGAGAAAAGCCTATTTAGGTCTTCTGCCCATTTTTGGATTGGGTTTCTTTTTTTTTTGATATTGAGCTGAATGAGCTGCTTGTATATTTTGGAGATTAATCCTTTGTCAGTTGCATCATTTGCAAATATTCTCTCCGATTCTGACAGCTGTCTTTTTGTCTAGTTTATGGTTTCCTTTGCTGTGCAAAAGCTTTTAAGTTTCACTAGGTCCCTTTGTTTATTTTTGTTTTTATTTCCATTTCTCTAGGAGGTGGGTCAAAAAGGATCTTGCTGTGTTTTATGTCATGGAGCGTTCTGCCTCTAAGTGTTTTCCTCTAGAGTGTTTTCCTCAAAGACCTTTATAGTGTCTGGCCTTACATTTAGGCCTTTAATTCATTTTCAGTTTATTTTTGTGTATGGTGTTAGGAAGTGTTCTAATTTCATTCTTTTACATGTAGCTGTCCAGTTTTCCCAGCACCACTTATTGAAGAGTCTGTCATTTCTCCATTGTATATTCTTGCCTCCTTTACCAAAGATAAGGCGACCAAATGTGCATGGGTTTATCTCTGAGCTTTCTATCCTGTTCCATTGATCTACATTTCTGTTTTTGTGCCAGTACCATACTGTCTAGATTATTGTAGCTTTGTAGCACAGTGTGAAATCAGGGAGCCTGATTCCTCCAGCTCCTTTTTTCTTTCTCAAGATTGCTTTGGCTATTTGGAGTCTGTTGTGATTCCATACAAATAGTGAAATTTTTTGTTCTAGTTCTGTGAAAAATGCCATTGGTAGTTTGATAGGGATTGCATTAAATCTGTAGGTTGCTTTGGGTAGTAGAGTCATTTTCACAATATTCATTCTTCCAATCCAAGAACATGGTATATCTCTCCATCTGTTTATATAGTGTTTAATTTCTTTCATCAGTGTCTTATAGTTTTCTGCATACAGGTCTTTTGTCTCCTTAGGTAGGTTTATACCTAGGTATTTTTTCTTTTTTTTGCAGGGGTAAATGGGAGTGTTTCCTTAATTTCTCTTTCAGATATTTCATCATTAGTGTATAGGAATGCAAGAAATTTCTGTGCATTAGTTTTGTATCCTGCTACTTTACCAAATTCATTGTTTAGCTCTAGTAGTTTTCTGGTAGCATCTTTAGGATTCTCTACGTATAGTATCATGTCACCTGAAAACAGTCACAGTTTTACTTCTTTTCTGACTTGGATTCCTTTTATTTCTTTTTCTTCTATAACTGCTCTGCCTAAAACTTCCAAAACTATGTTGAATAATAGTGGTGAGAGTGAGCAACCTTGTCTTGTTCCTGATCTTAGTGGAAATGGTTTCAGTTTTTCACCATTGAGAACGATGTTGGCTGTGGTTTGTCATATATGGCCTTTATTATTTTGAGGTAAGTTCCCTCTGTGCCTACTTTCTGGAGGGGTTTTATCATAAATTGGTGTTGAAGTTTGTCAAAAGTTTTTCTGTATCTATTGAGATGATCATATGGTTTTCCTCCTTCAATTTGTTAATGTGGTGTATCACATTGATTGATTTGCATATTTTGAAGTATCCTTGCATTCCTGCGATAAACCCTACTTGTTCATGGTGTATGATCCTTTTAATGTGCTGTTGGTTTCTGTTTGCTAGTATTTTGTTGAGGATTTTTGCATCTATATTCATCAGTGATATTAGCCTGTAGTTTTCTTTCTTTGTGGCATCTTTGGTTTTGGTATCAGGGTGATGGTGGCCTCGTAGAATGAGTTTGGGAGTGTTGTTCCTTCTGCTATATTTTGGAAGAGTTTGAGAAGGATAGGTGTTAGCTCTTCTCTAAATGTTTGATAGAATTTGCCTGTGAAGCCATCTGGTCCTGGGCTTTTGTTTGTTGGAAGATTTTTAATCACAGTCTCAATTTCAGTGCTTGTGATTGGTCTGTTTATATTTTCTATTTCTTCTTGATTCAGTCTCGGAAGGTTGTGCTTTTCTAAGAATTTGTATATTTCTTCCAAGTTGTGCATTTTATTGGCATATAGTTGCTTGTAGTAATCTCTCATGAGCCTTAAGTATTTCTGCATGTCAGTTGTTACTTCTCCTTTTTAATTTCTAATTCTGTTGATTTGAGTCTTGTCCCTTTTTTTCTTGATGAGTCTGGCTAATGGTTTATCAATTTTGCTTATCTTCTCAAAGAACCAGCTTTTAGTTTTATTGATCTTTGCTACTGTTTCCTTCATTTCTTTTTCATTTATTTCTGATCTGATCTTTATGATTTTTTTCCTTCTGCTAACTTTGGGTTTTGGTTTTGTTCTTCTTTCTCTAATTGCTTTAGGTGTAAGGTTAAGTTGTTTAGTTGAGATGTTTCTTGTTTCTTTAGGTAGGATTGTATTGCCATAAACTTCCCTCTTAGAACTGTTTTTGCTGCATCCCATAGGTTTTGGGTCTTCCTGTTTTCATTGTTATTTGTTTCTAGGTATTTTTTGATTTCTTCATTGATTTCTTCAGTGATCTCTTGGTTATTTAGTAGTGTATTGTTTAGACTCCGTGTGTTTGTATTTTTTACAGATTTTTTCCTGTACTTGATATCTAGTCTCATAGCATTGTGGTCAGAAAAGATACTTGATGTAATTTCAATTTCCTTAAATTTACCAAAGCTTGATTTGTGACTGAAGATAGGATCTATCCTGGAGAATGTTCCATGAGCACTTGAGAAGATAGTGTTTTCTGTTGTTTTTGCATGGAATGTCCTATAAATATCAATTAGTCCACCTCATCTAATATGTCATTTAAAGCTTGTGTTTCCTTATTTATCTTCATTTTGGATGATCTGTCCATTGGTGAAAGTGGGTTGTTAAAGTCCCCTACTATTATTGTGTTACTGTCAAGTTCCCCTTTTTTGGCTGTTAGTGTTTGCCTTATGTATTGAGGTGCTCCTATGTTGGGTGCATAAATATTTACAATTGTTATATCTTCTTCTTGGATTGCTCCCTTGATCATTATATAGTGTCCTTCTTTGTCTCTTTTAATAGTCTTTATTTTAAAATCTATTTTGTCTGATATGAGAATTGCTACTCCAGCTTTCTTCTGAGAATGCTACTCCAGCTTTCTTCTGATTTCCATTTGCATGGAATACCTTTTTTAACATGAGAATTGCTACTCCAGCTTTCTTCTGATTTCCATTTGCATGGAATACCTTTTTCCATCTTCTCACTTTCAGTCTGTATGTGTCCCTAGGTCTGAAGCTAGTCTCTTGTAGACAGCATATGTACAGGTCTTGCTTTTGTATCCATTCAGCCAGTCTATGTCTTTTAGTTGGAGCATTTAATCCATTTACATTTAAGGTAGTTATCGATATGTATTTTTCTATTACCACTTTCTTAATTGTTTTGGTTCGTTATTGTAGGTCTTTTCCTTCTGTTGTGTTTCTTGCCTAGAGAAGTTCCTTTAGCATTTGTTGTAAAGCTGGTGGGGTGGTTCTGAATTCTCTTAGCTTTTGATTATCTGTAAAGCTTTTATTTTCTCCCTCAAATCTGAATGATATCATTGCTGTGTAGAGTAATCTTGGTTGTAGGTTTTTCCCTTTCATCACTTTAAATATGTCCTGCCACCCTCTTCTGGCTTGTAGAGTTTCTGCTAAGTGATCAGCTGTTAACCTTATGGGAATTTCCTAGTATGTTAATTGTTGCTTTTCTCTCGCTGCTTTTAATATTTTTTCTTTGAATTTTATTTTTGATAGTTTGATTAATATGTGTCATGGCATGTTTCTCCTTGGATTTATCCTGTATGGGACTCTCTGCCCTTCCTGGACTTGATTGACTATTTCCTTACCCATATCGGGGAAGTGTTTAACTATAATCTCTCGAAATACTTTCTCCGTCCCTTTCTTTTTCTCTTCTTCTTCTGGGACCCCTATAATTCGAATGTTGGTGTGTTTAATTTTGTCCAAGAGGTCTTTGAGATTGTCCTCAATTTTTTTCATTCTTTTTTCTTTATTCAGCTCTGTGGTAGTTATTTCCACTATTTTATCTTCCAGGTCACTTATCGTTCTTCTGCCTCAGTTATTCTGCTATCCATTCCTTCTAGAGAATTTTTAATGTGTTGTTCATCATTGTTTGTTTGCTCTTTAGTTCTTCTAGGTCCTTGTTAAATGTTTCTTGTATTTTCTCCGTTCTATTTCTAAGATTTGGGATCAACTTTACTATCATTACTCTGAATATTTTTTCAGGTAGACTGACTATTTCCTCTTCATTTGTTTTGTCTGGTGAGTTTTTACCTTGCTCCTCCATCTGCTGTGTGTTTCTCTGTCTTCTCATTTTGCTTAACTTACTGTGTTTGGGGTCTCCTTTTTTCAGGCTGCAGGTTCATAGTTCCCGTTGTTTTTGGTGCCTGTTCCCAGTGGCTAATGTTGGTTCAGTGGGTTGTGTAGGCTTTATGGTGGAGGCGACTAGTGCTTGTGTTCTAGTGGATGAGGCTCTATCTTGTCTTTCTGGTGGGCAGGACCATGCCTGGTGGTATGTTTGGGGGTGTATGTGAACTTATTATGATTTTAGGCAGCTTCTCTGCTAATGGGTGGGGTTGTGTTACTGTCTTGATAGTTGTTTGGCATAGGGTGTCCAGCACTGTAGCTTGCTGGTCATTGAGGGGAGCTGGGTCTTTGCGTTGAGATGGAGATCTCTGGGAGAGCTTTCACCGTTTGATATTACATGGGGCCAGGAGGTCTCTGGTGGACCAATGTCCTGAACTCGGCTCTCCAACCTCAGAGGCTCAAGCCTGATACCCAGCCAGAGCACCAAGACCCTGTCAGCCACATGGCCATGTACGTGTGGAGTTTCTTGCCTTTTGGGATAGCTGAGGTCTTCTGCCAGCATTCAGTAAGTGTTCTGTAGTAGCTGTTTCACATGTAGATGTATTTCTGATTTATTTGTGGGGAAGAAGTTGTTCTCCACATCTACTCCTCCGCCATCTTGAAGGCGCCTCACCTCACTTATTTTTAATGGTGTTTTCTACCAGAGCTAGAACTCTCCGGTGGTTGTTACCAGGTATGGTGATGAAAATCACCACAGAAGATGGAAGACAGCTTTGTGGTAATTTAATTCATTCTCTACAAAGACTAAAGTTAATCTCATCCTTAATAAGCATCCTCTCTTCATTTCAGTTCTGTCAGAACAAAAGTCTTTATATCCTTGTGCCCCCTCCTGTTTTCTTTCTGGATAGTTCCTGCACACATTCAGTGCCCCAGGAATGGTGCGTGAATGAGTGAGTGGGGACCACTCTGAGAGGAAGATATCTGACTTTGTTTTTGTTTTGCTTCCTGTAAGAAAGACGGTAATGTGTGATTTCTGTTCAATCATCCATATACTTCCAGGGACCAGGTAGAATCAGACCTGATATTTCTGGGATTGCTGATCTTGGAGAATCGACTGAAGGAAGAGACAAAACCTGCCCTGGAAGAGCTCATCTCAGCCCGGATAAGGACTGTAATGATCACAGGTATAGAACAAAGTGTGTGTGAAAACAGGAAGAATTTGATGTGGAAATAGACAGAGATTCACTCATTTAGCAAATCTTGTTGACTTGCTACTATGGGCCAGACACTGTTCTAGACATTGGACATGGACAACAAAATAGGCAAAATTATTACTCTGAGCATCCTTTTACGTGGCTTAAGATAGAAAATCAATCATTCAATTGAATAAACAGCTAACAATAAGTGTTATGAGATACATAAAACAGGTGATGTGGTATAGTGTCTGACCAGCTACTTTAGATGAAGTGTCCTTTCTGAGAGGGAACGTTTGAAATAACAACTGAATAAGAAGACATAAGCCATGCAAAGATGTTGATTTTTATTATTAAATGTTCGGAGAAGAAGAATGCTTAGTCAGCATGGTCTGTAAAATACATTGAAGGCCCATCAGTGAGAGCTACAATTCTGGAGATTAAAAAATGCTGTCCCTTCTACTCTCACTCCCAAACTCCAAATCACAAACAAGGGAGCAGTGAGAAAGGACTGTGCAAGAGAAATGTGTCAAATTTCTTAATGAATGCTTCTGAGTAGAGAGTCAATGATTTCCTTATGCATTCATGTTTTTTGAGTGTGTATTGCCTTCCCTTTCTCTGCTCTCGAAGTCAGATGCATTTAACTCTATGAATTCTGGCATCAAGATACAGTCTTGCCCCACCTAAGCACTCTCTCCCTATCCCACTGTCCTTGAACCCAATTTGATGTTGGAAACTCGAGAATACGTTCACCTCCCCTTTTGTGCTTCTCCATCCCCCTCCACTACCACACCCCCCAATCCAAGAGACTTTTGGATCAGTTTTTCCCTCTCCCTTCATAGCCCCTCACCCCAACTTCTAGGTGCTGCTGAGTTAGTTTACTACTTGTTAGAATTCCCCTTACATTATGACCCTTCTGTTTCAAAATTTTTATTTAGTACTTATTTTACACAGTCTCAGAATCTATCCTTTACCAGTTAGATTTATGTAGAAGTAAGAGCTAATCACTCACAACACTCCCTCTTCACTTCTTCTTTCATATTGAAATTTCTGTTCTGCTTCTTTCCTTGCTTGGTTGTAATTTTTCTGAAGAATTGTCCTTGGATGGGTTGGAAGGGTGATATGCTCTCTGATCTTTTATATACCCTGAAATATCTTCCTTTGCTCTGATAGGTGAATGATGTCTTGCCTGGGTATAGGACGTTTGGGTTAGAGTACCTTTTTTTTTTTTTTTTTTTTTTTTTGCGGTATGCGGGCCTCTCACTGTTGTGGCCTCTCCCGTTGCAGAGCACAGGCTCCAGACACACAGGCTCCGTGGCCATGGCTCACGGGCCCAGCCACTCCGCGGCATGTGGGATCTTCCCGGACCAGGGCACGAACCCGCGTCCCCTGCATCGGCAGGCGGACTCTCAACCACTGTGCCACCAGGGAAGCCCCTAGAGTACTTTTAAAAAGAAATTTTTATTGGAGTATAGTTGATTTATAATGTTGTATTAGTTTCAGGTGTACAGCAAAGTGAATCAGTTATACATATATCAATACATATAATATATCCACTCTTCTTTAGGTTCTTTTCCCATATAAGTCATTACAGAGACCTATATTACACTACTAATGTAGAAAACTCTACATTACAGAGTAGAGTTCTCTGTGCTATACAGTAGATCCTTATTAGTCATCTATTTTATATATAGAGTCCTTTTTTATTAATGGTCTGTAGGTTTTATTCTTTTGTCTTCCGGTTTTTGGTATTGCATATCACAAGGCCAGTGGAGTCCACTGTAGGTAACTTGTTCTGTTTACATATAATCCTTTTTCTTTAACTTTGGAGTTTAGAAATATTACCAAGATGTGCCTATATGTTTGTCTTTTTTCATTAATTTAGTCTGGAACATTGTGAGCATTTTTAATCTGTCTTCTTCTTCTCAGGAAAATTTCTTCTATTGTTAATTAGGGCTTTTGTTCTCTCTCTTTCCTTCTTCCCCTCTGGAATGTCCATTATTCACATGACAGGCTTCCTGGATCTATCCTCTCAGTCTCTTATGTTTTTTTCTTATAACTCATATTTTAAAATTTTTCATATAATTTTTAAAGGCTATATTCCATTTACAGTTACTACAAAATATTGGCTATATTCCCCATGTTGTACATACATCCTTTTAGTCTATCTTATGTAACTCTCATATTTTTATAATTTTGCTCTGAGCTTTAAGAGTTCTTTTTTTGCACCGAATTTTTTCAAACTGAAAACTCAGGTATCAGAAATGAGGATGATCTCCTTCAAATCACCTTTTGAATTTTGAAGTTCTTAAATTGTGTTTTGGAGTAGGAGTGACTTTAGAAAACCATTTTTTCCCTGTGCTCCATTTGAGTTTCCTAAGTGCTCTCATTATTTTTAATGCAGCTTTCTTCTGTCTCTAGCAGCTAGCCTACTTTACCAGTCATGTTCTGGTTGTTCTGCCTTATATTTCCTTATCTAGCTTCTGGAATTTCTTAAGTAGTTTTTATCTTTTCCTGTCAAATGGTTGAGTATCAGGCCTGGGTTGCATGTCCTAAACAACAGACCTCTCGCAGGTGACAGATGGCAAAAAGGTCTGTGTTGCAAAGCAAATGGCTGTTGTTGCCCTGCTGAGGCATGTGGAAGAGCCTCTCACTCTCAGGGCTCCCTGTACTCTTCTGATCTCAGGCTAGATCATCTCCTTCCCCCCAGTTAGCTATTTTGAGGATTCTCAAAGTATTTTGGTAGAAACCTGGGAGAAACCATGTTAGAGATAGCCAGCCAGTTGTTACATTATTTTTTTTAGTGGTTGCTCTACGAATCACAATATCTGTACCTACCCTTTCAAGAAGGCTTGTCATCATAAATATCCTCTACTTTCCCTCCTCTGTTATTGTTGTATATATATGTGTATGACATAAAATGAAACCCCACCAGACAATGTTAGAGTTTTTCATTTCAACAGTCAAGAGTTGGAGAACATAAGTGAAGAAAAATCGACTTTATATTTATCCAGCTCTTTATTATTTCTGTTCCTAAATGTTCATGTCTTATGTTGCAAGTTTCCCTCTGGTATCATTTCCTTTCAGCCTAAAGAACTTCTTTAAGCATTTCTTTTTGAGCATATCTGCTGACACAAATTATCTTAGATTCCCTTACCTAAGAATGTCTTTATTTCTCCTTCATTCCTGAGAATATTTCCTTTAGCTATAGGAGTCTCAGTTGACAATTTTTTTCTTTCAGCACTTTAAAGATGTTTCACTGTTATCTTGCCTTCATGGTTTTTGATGAGAAATCTGTGATAATTTGAATTATTGTTTCCTTATATGCAATTTATTGTTTTCCTTAGCTGCTCCTAAGATATTTGCTTTATCTTCGGTTTTTTAGCAGCTTGATTATGTGTCTGGGTATGGTTTTCACTGAATTTATATTGTTTGGGATTCACTGAGCTTCTTGAATCTGTAACTTTAAATCTTTTACCATATTTGGGAAGTTTTCTGCTATTATTTCTTCAAAAAATTTTTTCCTGTTCCAATCTTTCTCCTCTCCTTCTTGGGCTCTAATGACATGAATGTGAGTTCTTTTGATATTCTTCAATCTTTGTTCTTTTCTTTTTCAGTTGAGAACTTCTATCTTGTCATTTATTTCAAGAGTATTAACCTTCACCACGTGGAGGAGGATTACAATAGCTGCTTTAAAAGCATTGTCTGATAATTCCAACATCTGTGTCATCTTGGGACAGGCAACTATTGAATTGTTTTTTCTTGAGAATTGGCCAGATTTTCCAGGTTTTTCACATGTTGAGAATCCTGAACATTTTGAATATTATGTTGGGATACTTTGGATCCTGTTAAAATCCTCTAGAGAATGTTGAGTTTTTTGTTTTAGCAAGCAAAACTCTGGAATATAGAAGGTGACTAATATCATAGTTCATTTCTTGAAGTTTTTGCTATCCTTCCTTGGGTTTGCTCTATACATGCACAGCTCTGGGTTGAGCTTGGGGCTTACATAGTTCATACACTGAATTAGTCTCCTTGTCTAGCTCTCTTCTTTCTAGGATTTCCCTCACAACTCTTCAGCCCTCCAGTGCCCCTTTCCTGGTTTCTTTGGCCAGAAAAAGTAGGTTTTTCTTGGAGTTTTAGCTATCTGCACAGCTCTGGGACTGGGGCTCACACTCAGGTCAAATTATGTGAGAGGAAAGAGAAAAAAAGCTGAGAATCTCTCCACCTTGTAGATTATTTCTCCAAATTTGACTCCCTTTCACATTCTGCCATTTGTGTTTACTTTTCAAAGTCCTCAGGTAGGTTTTTTTAATGGTATTTTTTCCAGAGTTTTCCACTGTAATCAGTGGGAGAAATAGATTCTAGTGGGCTTACTCCATATTAGCTGGAAGTGGAACCATTAGATGTCATATTAACCAGTAGAGTTTTGCTAAACATTTACTAAGCTGTTGACAAATAACAGAAATATATTTGAACTTTTCTTTTTTAATTTTACTTCCCACTCCCTGGCAAAAATATACTAGTAGGTCATAAAGTAACCAGATGAAAAGCAGCAATAATAAGAAAAGGGATCATAGAATCATGGAAGGTCAGAGCTGAGAGAGAACTTAGAGACTGTTTCTTCTCGCACCAAAAATAAGGTCTGAACTCCTTACCCTAGTTTTCTACGTTCTACGTGAATTGGTTCTGTCTCTTCGATCTCATCTTGGGATACTTTTCCTTTCTTCTAGGTGACAATCTTCAGACTGCAATAACAGTGGCCAGAAAGTCTGGAATGGTTTCTGAAAGCCAGAAAGTCATTCTCATTGAAGCAAATGAAACTCCTGAGTCCTCATCAGCATCTATATCTTGGCAATTAGTCGAAGAGAAGAAACATATTGCTTATAGGAATCAGGTATACCTAAAAGCAGACCTTCTGCCATATTATCTAACTGATCACACAGTGTTGGCTATTGAGCAGCTTTGATTGGCAGAGGTGTACAGGTGACCTAGGGTCAACATACTTCTCCAAATGTCTAACATGTATACAGTTCAAAGAACTCAATTATATCATTTTCCCATACCATTCCTACTGAGCTTTAAGGTATGCTGCTTTCCTGGGTGCTGGAAATAATCCATTCTTTTAAACTTAAAAAAGTTTTAAGAAAGAATATAGTAAGTGGGGCTGCAAGTCTAATTTTCCATTTTTTCCTTTGCTTGCCAGCCATCCCGCTGGGTTCAAAGGGGATTTAGTCCCTAAGAGAGACACTGCTGTGTATATTGGAAAATCAGACTATATCTTCAGGGTGGGAAGAAGCTTTATTCATTTATCTCCAATCTTGTCAGGATCCTATCTTTATTATGTCCTTGTAAAACAATAATAATTCTGTAAAAAAAAAGGAAAGTTCTCACCTCACGGAGAGATTTGTTAAGCTGCAATGCTTTTGTATTTTACACTTGAAATGTGTGAAATGTGCTTTTCTCTGGGACTCACTGAGATCAAATCAGGATGGGAACAGGATGTGAGTAAGTGTTACCCCCCTGTTCACTAGAGGCTGTTGATGTGCAAAGATTGATCCAGCAAAGAGCAAGTGCTTCTCTGAGGAATCAAGGCTGGAGTGTGACTTTTATAGAGAGATCCCAGACTGTCACTGTTGCCTTCGCTCAGTTATGCTTGTGGTCCTAACCACTCTATCAAGTCTAAAATTACTGTGTCTTGCTTTGCAGGACAATTACATTAACATCAGGGAAGAAGTCTCTGATAACAGCAGAGAAGGAAGTTACCATTTTGCCCTAAGTGGAAAATCCTTCCAGGTTATAAATCAACATTTTGGCAGCCTACTGCCAAAGGTAAGTTCTAAAAGGGTACCAGTCTCCTGGTAAAGATGCTACAGTGTCACAGAGCATGATCGTAAATAATTTCAAACCTCTAACTAGGTTAGATATACCTATTGAATGTATCATAAGGGAAGCAGATAGTTTTGCAGAGGTCACTGCTGTTTCATCTCTTGCTAGATTTAAAATAAGTAAATTTGATTAACTAATTATCCATCATCTATAGGATTAAAATATTAGTGACTTCTCAAGTGATAAGATTACTTTGGGGGAGCTGTCAGTATATTGCCATGGTTAGGGGGTCTCACAGTATAGTGTAAATCCAGCAATTATACAGGAAGGCAGGCCAAGAATAGAGGAATTCCATTAGGTTTTTGATAGAGGATGTCTATACAAAAGAGGGTCAAACTTAAAATTTTCTGATGAAGAACAAACCCACAATGAGGGCAGGTAAGTTATATACATAAAAAAAATGTAGCAAACTAGAGAAAGATTGTGTCCAGTGTAAAGCAAAGATAATTTATCTGTATTCAATTGCTCATTATCTTAAGTACTGTTTAAGAAAAAAAGAATGAAGACTTTAAAGCTGAGTGAACAATAAGCTGAGTTTACAGCCAAGAAGAGCAGGGAGCACACAGCTGTAACACAGAAGAATTTAGACTCTGTAGGATGGGGTTCAGGTGGATGGAGCTGGTACAGGTTTTTATACAACAATCCATTAATGTGACAATCCATTAATGTTTCAGAGCCCAAATAAGGCTGGAGATATCAGCTGAGTTTCACAATTGGTCAAGCCCAGATGGTATGGTTAAGTCAAAGACCACAGATAGTCACCCTCTCATCACTAGGATATTTTTCTGCTAGATCTGAACAATTTTCTGAGAAGCAATTGTCTCCTTTCCTTCTCCTGGGATCCTGACCTCTTGTTATCTTGCAATTTCTCATACTTTACTGGTTTAAGGTTCCATCAAGCTCAGGGTTTTTCAGGACCACATTCTTCATGGCCCCTGAGCTAAATTCCTGTAGGTCATCATTTTCATCAATTATGTCTATTAAGTAGTCATTTTTACTGATTTTGGTCTTCCTGATCACTTATCTGATGACCAAAGTCTCAACATCTGTCTTAAAATCCAAAGAAGGACTTCTTGGAAACAAATATTTTTCTCACTCATGGTTATCATTACCCAGTCAGTGTTCTGAATGTTATCAATTACTTCATGTATGACCAGCTGACATAATAAAAAAAATTTTCCCTTTTGCATTCTTTACAGATATTGATCAATGGGACCATCTTTGCAAGAATGTCTCCAGGGCAGAAATCCAGTCTGGTGGAAGAATTTCAGAAACTAGAGTAGGTCTTTACCAATTCAGATGGTGTGAAGTGCATGGAGGCATGACAGGGGGAGAGTAAGGAAGTCACTGAGTTTGGTTAGGGCAGTGGTTCTTAACGTGACTACACATGACAGTCACCTTGGGAGCTTTGAAAAATTAGCAATACCAGGACACCACCATTCAGAGATTCTGATTCAATTGCTCATGTGGGCACTTGGAATCAGTATTTTTTAAAAGTTCCTTTTGTAAGTCAATTATGTATCCAGAATTGAGAACCCCACTGAAATAGAACATAAGGGACACAAGAAATAACTCTGGAAAGGTCATCTGAACTTGGCTCCTAAAGGTACAATGAAAATTTAGACTTCATTTTTACAAATTATTTTCATGGTTAGGATACAGGGAGGTCCCTATGACAAGAGATTCACATAACCCTAAAAATATTAAAACATTCTTATGCCAAAGCATCCTCTCCATCCTAAATCAGAAAAATATTCTTAACACAAAGGGTCTCCATTGTCAGAATCCCATCATTTGGGATCCTTTATTTCCTGTTAATGGAAGCCCATGGAGTTTCGGAGGCTTTCTCTACCTCTGGTGCTGGACCACACTCACACAGCTCCAACTCCTACCCGCCCCTTGTCCACCCTCCTACTCATTGATTCAGTCACTAGACAAAAGTTCTATATTCAAAAAGCCCTATCTTCTCAATATGGCTAAAAACCTCCACAGTAAATTTGTTGCCTTAGGTAGCAGTGTGGAAGAGAAGTACAGCAAATTCTGCAAACACTGTCAGAGTGCTCCTACCTTAAAAAGCAGACTGTCTTTGTCAACAATTCAAGAGAGCAGTATTCATCCGGCCTCAAAAAGCAATCCTGAAATGGGAATATATTTTCTTTCTTCAACTTCTGGTCCTGGCACCACATTTTTGAGTTGAGTGACAGCTGACACGGTGGATTTCCTCTCCAGTTACTATTAATGTCACCAACAATAACTCTTATTTATCATTTTAGAATACATCACTTCACTGAATACTCATAATGCTTGTAGGGGAGAAAAATGATAGTCAAAATGGGGAAGTGATCAGGTCAGAGATCCAGATCTTCTGGCTTCAAATTCTGTGCCCTCCCCACCATGCCATGCTGTCATATAATCATGAGCATCCTGTTTTACAGCTGGCAGAGCTGCCTCCTAGACAGAGAAGTGCAGGGTCTCCTTGAATCGCTTGGAGTCAGGAAGGCTGTATGGGATTTCTTAATCCATCGTAGGAACTGCTGAGTCATACTTTATTTTAGTCAAACCAGACTGTTAGGGAAACTCCCTTAAAGTAAATAATAAGTTTGAGCCTTAAGTACTGAAGCTCATTTTATCTTTTTAATTAGAGCAAATAGCAGGTAAGATTGATTTGATCTCCTCTACAATTGACACGGTTCCCTTTTAGTTACTTTGTAGGTATGTGTGGTGATGGAGCCAATGACTGTGGGGTAAGTAGCTGTCAGTGTGTCAATTGTACTTGCTTCAAGCCCTGTAAGAGATAGTATCTCCTGGGATATATACCACCTCCATTCCTCTTGAAGGAGAAACTGATGTGGGCGGTTTGGAAAGGTTTTAACCAAAGCCACACAATGACTCAGTGGTCAGTACAGACTAAGTGGCGTAGAATTTGGTTCTGGATTCCCCACTTCTTTAGCTAGGTGTCCCAGTGCCATCTCTTTCTTATGTGGCAGGCAGAGCAAAATTTGATCATCTCCTGGCCAGTGCTTGGGCCCACAAGCCACTTCATGGGCAGCTTAATTAGCCTTTCTTGTGTGGCCTCAGGAGAGATGTGTGTGAGTGTGCATCTATTCAGTAAGCTGACTCTTTGCTTTCAGGCTTTGAAAATGGCTCACGTGGGCGTCTCTTTATCAGAGCAGGAGGCATCTGTGGCCTCACCTTTCACTTCCAAAACTCCAAACATTGAATGTGTACCTCACCTTATCAAGTAAGTAGGTACTTTTCCCCAGCATTGTTTTAATGCCTCTTGACTTTTAGGTGCAGACCCCTTTGCTTTGCCAGGCAAAGACCAGTGGAAATGTGTGTCCCTGGGTGGGGAGGATGCTTTGTGGGAGAATGTAGTGAAACATTCTACTCCAGAGTGGACTTACCTCCTGGGAAAACAGTGGCATTTCTAATGAAAACCACTGAATAGATTATTTTTAGAAGATTAGAATCTGGAACTTGTTGCTGCTTGGAAAATGTCAATCATACTCTTCTTATTATTTTAAATGAATCTCCTTAGATACTTTCTTAATGGAGAATTGACAGAAACTTTCTAATCCCTACTTGCTTTCCTTTCCTCTTGCCTCTTTATGCATCCTTGGAATATCCTTCCTATCCCCAGTTTTCAGAATATTTATTCATCTTTGCTGCTTCTACTACAATTTCCCTTGGTGCTTTGTTCCCCTCCCCCAACCCCAGAATATGTACTTCTGCTGCATTTTGTTTGAATGATGGAGATGATTAGCATTGTGGCTGCTTTTGGTTATTATAACTAGTATGTGTTTCCAGTTTATAAAGTGCTTTAATGCCTAGTATCTTATACATCAAAACAACCTGGAATTGTAGGGATGGTCACTATTTCTTTTACAAACAAAGAAATTGAGGCTCAGAGAACTTGATGTATCGAAGCTCACAGCCATATAAGATTGAAGATTGCATTAGAATTAATTTTATTTCAATGTGTTTTATCTACAAATATCATACTCTTTCCACCACATTAAAATAATGATTTGACTAGCTCCTCCCCATTTAAAAACTGTATTCATGCATTTGACAAATATTTATAAAGTAGGGACTTAGTGTCAGGAACAGTTGGAGGCACTGGGGACCCAGAAGCAAATAAATCGAACGTCCCTTGATCTCGTGAAGATTTCTTCCCGTGAAGAAGTTGTGTAATAAACACACACACAGAAAAACCAGGGGTAGTGTGAAAAGTTGGAAGATGTCTTGCGCAGTGGAATCGGCTGCTTCAGAAGTGGTGGTGTGGGGAAGCCTTTCTAAGGAGGTGAGGAGGAGGAGAAACCACCTTCTAGGCGGAATAAACAGCAGCAGCAAAGCCCTGATACAGGAAAAAGGCTAGTTTGAGGATCAGCTTTTGGAATCCCAGGAAACCATTCTGACCAGAAGTAAATTTAAACTCTATTTTTTCCCAAATGAATGAGATAAAAGTGGCATTTCATAAGTACTCTATTTTACACTCTAAATATATACTATTCATTCAAAGTCAATCAACAGTAATACAAATGAACAGGCTTATTGATTCCAGTCTCTTTAAATTTGATGTATGCCTAATTTGAGTGTGCATATTGTCTTAGTTCAGTTTTAGAAAAAGTTGGGACTGCCAAATGAAATTTGAATGAGATGGTTGCAAACTCCTGAAGCACCTGGAGCATGAAAATAGCCCCCAAACCTGCAATCTTATTTAAATTCCTCAGTTCACAGATGAAGAAACTGTGACCAAGAGAGGGAAAATGACCTTTCAAATCACATTAGTGAGTAGATATGAGATCTGGGACCAGTTCCCAGGTCTCCTGACTCAGAGCTGAAATAATGCCTGCAGACAGGACAAGAGTAACTCTACATTCGGGCTCCAAAGCTCGATCAAAGTCCTGTGGACCTTGGCCTGGAATTAGTCTTCCTTGAAAATCTAGTACACTGACTGCCGGCTCCCACTGGCTCAAGACTGTCCAGTCTGTCAGGCAAACAATCGAATTATCAGGCTTTGATTTTTTTCTTCTGAGCTCAGCTGAACAGCACAGAATAACTGACCTCATTTCTTTTTGTGACTTTCATTTCATTGCTCTTTCATTTCTTTTCTCCTACAGGGAAGGACGTGCAGCTCTTGTTACCTCATTTTGCATGTTTAAGTACATGGCTCTGTACAGCATGATTCAATATGTTGGTGTTCTGCTGCTCTACTGGGTATGACTTGACACCTAACCTCTTGGTTAGTGAGAGCTAAAACAAGTAGCGGTCACTGGCAATTTGCAATGCCTCTTAAAGAAAGAGTGCACATGGGATATTTCGAGTACCAACAGCCTCTCTAAAACTATCTTTAACATTTTTGAAAGTAAATCAGAAATAGACAAGGATACAAAGGAAAAGTCGTTGGTGTCGGTTCTCTGACTCTCTGACAGAAGTTTCTTATCTCGTTGTAGCTGAGGTTCAGAACTGAAGGTAAACTTTCTCCCTCACTGTTGTTTTGGCTTGCCTGGACCGGGTCTCTATCTTCCCAGTTCCAGTGTGGCTCCACCCTAGCATAACATTCGTTAAAGAGGTGCTTCTCTAATTGGGGTTCTGGTAAATGTTTCATAACTGGCTCTCCCTGGAAACACAAGACCCGATGATTAATGTTTACCAATTTCAATGACATAACTACTCCCACCATGGTTGATTTCAAGCTATCTACCTGACGTCACTGAACAGGGAGTTGGGAAGAGATGCATTATACAGTAACATACCATTCTGTAGTACTTGCACCATATAGATACAAGAGTTGTAAATAACCTTAAGACCATGGAAAATATTTAAATGTAGGAAAATGATTAGAGAGTGATGAGTTTGGGCTATTTATTACCTGTGTTTTTAGTATAATTTATTTAATGGTAAGTTTGTATAATTTAAGTTTTTATATTGGCTGTGTTTAAAAACCAGCTCACAGAATTCCTGAAACTTTAGCAGTTGACTTGCATGAGCTAGTACAAAGCAGCATATCACTGATTCCCTGAATACAGGGACTTGAAAATTGGCATATCATGCCCCCCAGAGCACATAGGTCTTGTGATGGTTTTTACTATTTAACAAAATATAAAAGGAGAAAAGACGTATCAACACGTGGGCTTATTCTGTTAAGTAACACTAAGAAAGTGAATTCCATTTGTGCTGAAGGTATCTAGATTCATCTCTATGTCTTGCCCCCTTGCTCCTGGTATGAAGGTTTTTACTTCTGTTATTTTCAGATTATATAAGTCCTTTTCCTCTCACTGATGAATAGGCTGGAAAAGGAGAGGCTGTTTATAGAAATTTGGCCCTATTTTGGAATCCCAATAACTCATTATGCTCAAAAGTAGAGTTAGACATGGGTCATCATTATCTCCTTTCCACAAAGGGGGTGGTGGGGGGAAGGAAACAAGTTTCTTGAAATCAGTAAGACATGAACATTTTTTTTCAAGAATATCAAGATGCTTTATCAGGACTTTCTAACAACACCCAAGAATGCAAATAGTGGGTTTAGTTATTCTCATTTTCCATTGGTGAAATTTAGGTAAGATCATCACACATTTGTCACTGACCATTGGGAATGTATCATTTTGTTGTGCCAGACCAAACCCCAACCTTTCTGCTAACAAGTAGAAAAGAGAGTAGAGATGAATCAGAGTGAGATGTTCCCCTCAACAGGGGTGACACTGATGCTCAAAGGAGCAGCCCAGAAAGCACACTGCAGGGGCCCTCCTGGCTAGAAAGGAGTTTGCAGGCTTGTCTTTGGTACCCCTGCTGACATGACCAGGACCCTGACCATACCATCTCCTTGGTAATTTACTTGAAAATCCTATGTTGCAGTGAGAAAATGAGTGCAATTGATGTCACAGTTCATCCAGAAGGTTATAACTTTTTTGAGCCACTTTCCTTTTTATTTTCAGGAGACAAACAGCCTTTCAAATTACCAGTTTCTGTTCCAGGATCTGGCCATTACAACTCTTATTGGTGTAACAAGTAAGATGTCTTTTAAATTTTCTTCTCAGAGATACTCCCCTCCACTTGCTTCCCTCTGCCCCTGCAGGGTTAGTCCACCATTGAGGGGTAGCAGCTATAGCCACAGTGATGAATGACTTATTCCCAAAGGGGTATGGTATGCAGAGAGAGAAAGAGGAAATAGAATCTTCATTTTTAAGTGTTGAAAGTGTTAGCAAAAGAAAAGTTGGCTCGTTGTATAGAGCTTCTATAAATGGTCACTAAACCTTTAAAATGAAAAAAAGCACCTTGAAAATCAGGAACACCGACTTCAGTGTGCTTTTAGGTATAGTTATGGTCCAAATGTGCCCAATTTATAGAAGTTAAATGGCTTTTATGTTTCCCATTTCCAATCCTAACCTCTCAGGATTTAGAACAGAGATTAAATGTAATCTTGCCGTTCTGCCACTCTCACCCACCACCTCCTAACTAATATATGAATTGTCTCCCCACTATGGGATTTTTCCCCAGCCTGACCACTATCCATCATCTTTACCACATTCTCTGCTTTTCTCTCTTATATATGAATGCCACCAGCTCCACTTGTACTTTAAATCCTACCTGCTCCTACCTCCTCAAGGATTTTGTTCCTGGAATGATCTTTTTCTCTATCACCAACTTTTCTCTGGTCCACTGGACCATTCCAATCAGCAGATAAATATATTTTTGTATCTTCTTTCTTTAAAACCTCTTCTATGACCCCAAATCTACCATTAGCTACTGTCCTCCTTATTCTCAAACTTCCCAAACAGTTGAGTAGACCCACTTTGTACACTTGCCATCTCTAATTCTATTGTCATTTCATTTCAATCAGCCTGATTCTAATGTTCACAGGCATGAATCTGGATCCTGGGCCTGTGCAGTTGTTTGGTGGAAGGCAGTGGTTTCCTGGCACATATGTAACAGCCAGCTCTCCAAAAAATTGTAGATATGCATGTATATGCATATGCAAAGAAGCTTATTATAAGCTTTACTAAAAAGAAAAATGTGTAGTGAGCAATTATCAAATAACAATAAAGTATACATTACTCTTTCTTGCAATTTCCATTTAGCCAATGGATTCTCACAGAATGCTTTAACTGAGTTTCACCAAAGTCTTGTATACATAGTCAATATATTGTTGTGATTGATGACTGAAATAGTTCTGATGTGAATGAGTGTTCATTGATGTTTTTCTTTACCTGAGTGAGCAAAACAACACAGGCTTATGCTGAAACTTTAGTCATTCATCAGTCATATGAGCAACTTTTTTGCTAATTTGGATAATAGTTCTTGGAATCTGGAAGAATATTTCCTCAGTTAAAAAACAATTGTTCATGATGTAATGGCTACAGACGTGACACACGTTTAAGTTCAATCTCCATTATTAACTTTAAGAACAGAGATAATGCTAAACTGTAGTAAAATCATTAGGACGTTATCAGTTCTGAGTATTCATTATCTTTGTTTTTAAGATAATATTTATTTAATTGCAACTTTATATAGTATTCTTCTAATAATGGCCATATTTAATAATTAGCTTACAAACGTAGTGGCAGTTGGCTCTTGTGAGCTCGTATGAGCCAGCTCCAGACACCACTGGCTGGGAGGGTCCACGTTACTGATACATTCAAAAATACCAGCATATACACACTACTGTATATAAAGTAGGAAAACAACAAGGACCTACTGTATAAAATAGGGAACTATACTCAATATCTTGTAATAATCTGTAATGGAAAAGAACCTGAAAAAGAATATATATATGTGTGTGTGTGTGTGTATATATATAACTGAATCACTTTGTTGTACTAGCACAACATTGTAAATTAACTATACTTCGATACAAAAAAAAAGTACCAATCTTAGACTGCCTCTTCCACATTCCTCCTGGTCTTGCTTTCACACTGTTTCCACTATTTCATCTTATACCTTGTCGTCATAATCTTAACAGCTATCACGCCAACTTACGGTTTAAAAAGCTTGCTCAAAAGCTTTGCTTTCAGAGAATATACTCAAGGAGAGTAAGTACTACCCACACTTCGGCTGTCTCTTCCCCAACACTGCTCTTGTCAAATCCACCAATGACTTCCTTGTGGTCAACAGTACTGATCACTTCTCTTTCCTCATTGTACTTGGATCTCTCAACAGCACTCTTATCCTTCAAAAGGTTTCTTCTCTTGGCTTTTGTGATGCCACACACTCCTGAATTACCTATTGCCTTAATGAATACAGCTTCCTCATGTCTTTTGCTGGTCTCTGCTCCTTTACCTGTGCTCTTTTAGAATGTTCCAAGGCTTGCTTGTTCTTAGGTTCTCTTATCTTTTCAGTCTACACAATCTCCCTAAGTGATTTCAACCAATTCTATGGCTTTAATGTCATCTGTATGCTGATGAATCCCAAATTTATGTCTCTAGGCTTGATGTCTATCCTAAATTCTGGAAATGCAGCTGCTAAGCATCTAATCTTGGATATTTAACAGGACGGAGACTTAATGTGCCCAAACAGATTGCTTTATTCTATCAGATCTGATATTCAACAAAATTATTAAATACTTACTGAGTGTCTGGTTTGTACTACTTACTGTAATAAGCACTTGATATACATCAGTGGAAAAAACCATAAAAATTCCTTTCCTCATGGAGCTTGTTTTCTATTGAAGTAGTACCACAATCTACCAAGTTGTTCACATTGAAGACCCGGAGTCATCCTTAATTTCCCTCTTTTCTTCACCTTTACATAAAATATCTATATATATACAATCCCTATTGGCTCTACCTCCGAAACACATCCTACATAGCTTATCTCCATCCCTATTGTAGCCACTGTCACAAAACCATGTCACCTCCCCTGTGGATTACTGCGATACCTTCACAACTGATCTTGCTTCTGCTCATGCTGACTTCTCCTCACCCCAATTTACCTTTCACACTGTAGTAAGACTGTTGTTTTTTAAATGTAAATTTTATTGTCATCCTTCCCATTTCCACTAAATCCAAAGTCTTACATGATCTGGCCTACTTCTGCAGCTTCACCTCTAACCATATTGCTACCCACTCACTTGTTCCCAGCATCCTGGTCTTTCTGTCTTGTGAGCATTACCAAGCTTGTGGGCACCTCAGCACCTTTGATTTTGCTATTTTCTTTGCCTAAAATACTCTCCCTGTAGATCTTCCTATGGTTTTTGCTTTTTCTTTTTAGTCAGAAAAATGTCATCACTTCAGAAAGGTCACTTTAAATAGTGAACAAGCCAGTTATTCTCTATCACCACACGTTCTGCTTTATTGTTTTCACACTACTTTTCACAATCCGAAATTATGATATTTACCTATGTTTTTATTTGTTTTTGCCTGCCCTCCCTCACTCAGTGTGTGTACATCATGAGAACAGCACCTTGTCTATCCTGATCACTGATGTATTCCCAATACTTCTAACAGTGCTGGACATATCAAAGGAGCTCATTAAATATTTGTTAAATCTACTGTAAGAACATCCTTGGACAGTCCTTACTGTTAACAGAGTAATCCTTTACATCAAGCCAGATCTACCTCTGTGTAACTTTCACCCATCTCAGTCTTCAGTTTTGCCATTTGGGGTGGCAGAGAATAGTCTGATTTTTCTTTCCAGAATAGTTCTTCAGACACTTGAAAACAGCTCTCATTTCTTCTGTGATTATTCTCTTTCCCATAACAAGCTTCTCCAGATTTTTCTCTATTTTTTGATATAATTGATTGTGAAAAGAAAATGGAAAACATTGTAAGAGATAACAAAGAAAAAAAACACCTATATCCTCCTATATCCTGCTATCCAGAGCTAACAAATTAAATCATTTTGATGTATTCCCTTCCAATTATACACACACACACACACACACACACACACATGTATAGATAAAGAAATTTGAATTATGTTTTCTATATAATAGTTGTGCATCCTGGTTTTTTTAGTTTAACTTTATGACCACTTTTTTATGTGTAAATATTTTCATTCTTTTTTATTGTGGGAAATTATACATAACATAATATTTTCCATTTTCACCATTTTTAAGTGTACAATTCAGGAGCATTAATTACATTCACAACATTGTGCAACCATCACCACTATCTATTCTAATTTTTTTCATCACCCCAAACAGAAACACTTTACCCATTAAGCAATAACTCTTATTGCCCCTCCACCTAGCCTCTGATAACCACTAAACTATTTTTTGTCTCTATGAATTTGCCAGTTCAAGATGTTTCAAATAAGTTGAACCATACAATGTTTGTCCCTTTGTTTCTGGCATATCTTATTAGCATAATACTTTCATGATTCATCTATGTTGTAGCGTGTGTCAGAACTTCATTCTTTTTTATGGCTGAATAATATTCCATTATATATATACCACATTTTAATGTTGATGTGTTGAAACTCAACTGATTTTTATGTGTTGATCTTGTATCCTGCAACATAGCTGAATTCATTTATCAACTCTAGCAGTTTTCTTGAGGATTCTTTGGAATTTCCAATATTTGGTATCCTGTCACTTGTGAATAGAGATAGTTTTACTTCTTTCCTCCAACTTGAATGACTTTTATTTCTTTTTCTTCTCTAATTGCTCTAGATAGAACTTCCAATGCAATGCTGAATAACAGTGGTGAAAGTAGGCATCCTTGTTTTGTTCCTGATTTTAGGGGGGAAAGCTTTCAGTCTTTCACCCTTGAGTGTGATGTTAACTGTAGGTTTTTTATTACATAATATATAATTATGAGGATTACATGTAATATGCTAAATGTGTAACAATCTAGTTTGAATAGGTACCTTAACTTTAGTAGCATATAAAAACTCTGCTACTTTACAGGTCTGTCTTCTCCTTTTATGCTGTTGTTGTCAAATTACATCTTTATCCATTGTGTGCCCAGTAACATATGTATATAATTGTTTTTTATGCATTTGTCTTTTAAATCATGTAGGAATAAAAAGCTGAGTTAAAAAACACAAATACAATAGTATAGGATTTCATATTTGCCCATATAATTACCTTTACGGGGCAAAATGAGCACGTCAATAAAGAGATAGAAATTATAAAAGACGATTCTTTAAAAACAATGTCTTTGGGCTTCATTTCAAAATTTCTATGTCTTTAATACTCTCCTTTTGTTCACATTATTTCTCTGATTTCCTTCAGTTCTTTGAGCATGTTAAAAACAGTTGTATTAAAGTCTTTGCCCAGTAAGTCCAACATCTGGGCTTCCTCAGAAATAATTTCTGTCAATTTATTTTATTCCATTAAATATTATAATGTTGTAACTCTGGAAATCAGATTCTTTCCCCTCCCCAGGGCTTGATGTTTTTTGTTTTGCTGCTTTTTGAAGACTGTAGTAGTCCATTTATTTAGTGACTTTTCTAAACTATTTTTACAAAGATTAGATCAGTTGTCATGTGTGGTGTGGTCACTAAAATCTCTATTGCTTTAGCTTTTGTTCAGCTAGTGTTTTGACAGAGATATCCATGAGTTGAATTCCATGAGATTAAAAACATGAACAAAGAAATACCTCTCCCAGTGTTTGCAAACTAGTTCTGTGCTGGGGCACTTCAACACTTAACTAAGCTTGTGCTGAGTCTAGCGATTATACAGGGCTGAAAGCTTAGGGTCTTTTCTGAGCATACATCTTTGGCAGGCACATGGCTTTCTATATTCCCCAACATGCACAGGTACTTTTGAATACCATTATTTTCCAAATAAATGCTCCTTAACTTTTCTTTCTAGCCTTCAGTTGGTTATTTTATGTCTCAACTCTAATCTTTTGTTCCCCACGACTATGGGTAGCTTGTTAGCCTTACAGTGTTTTTAAGGAGTGTATGCTGCTTTTCTGCCCTGACTAAGTTTTTTATTAGGCAAAACAGAGATGAACACCTTGCATCAGTTCTCCAGGTAGCTTCCAGACAGGTTAGAACAGACATACACAATAATTTGTGGATAAAGTCTGCTTTTCCCCTTTTGTAACCAGGGACCAGGATCCCCCACTGGGAATGCAGAAAACCATGTTCAAGATTGCCATTGAGCTAAGGAGGGAGGGGGGGGCAAGGGCAAGTAAAAATGCCACAAAGCTTTCTTCCCATTTTTAAGTTGTCTTTTTCTTGACTCAACATTTGCTTGTTTGCTGTAAACTTTCATCTGTTTTTCAGAATTCTGACAAAGTTGCTTCTGACAGTTTCCTTTTGTTTTTCAATATTTCTGTGGAGGGATGGGATGTTGGAGTTGCTAATCTGCCATTTAGTTTATGTCACTCCTCATTTTGTTATTAAATATTTGAAAACATTACTTCTTAGTGACTGTATGTTGTTTCATTATAGAGATGTACCATAATTTATTGTAAATGATGCTGTGATGAACATCTTCCTACATCTCTGATTTTTTAGCTTAGGATAAACTTCCAGAAATGGGATAGCTATGTCAAAGGTTATGAACATTTTTCAATCTCTTCATATTTATTGCCAAATTGCCCTGCAGAAGGTATTTTTGTGTCAATATATGTTTCCACAAGCAGTGTATAAGAGTGCTCACTTCATCACTTCCTCATCTATAATTTAATAGTCTTTGCTTATTTAATAGGGGGAAAAGGGCATCTTGTTGTTGTTCTATGTCTTCTCTTTCAAGAATTCCTCATATGACTTGAGTTTGAATTCATTCATTGTTTTATTCCCTTACTTTGTGATGTATCAATATTTCAATTTGTCAATTTCCTCAGATATATGGGCCCAAGAAGTTACACCATTCTTCTGATGAAGAATACAAAATTTTCCTGCTCTCATATACATATAAAACTTGAATTTATTTTGTAGTGAATTTGAATGGTGCCTATCCCAAGCTGGTGCCTTTCAGACCTGCAGGACGGCTGATCTCCCCGCCTCTGCTGCTATCTGTGATTCTCAACATTCTTCTCAGCCTGGCCATGCACATTGTGGGCTTCATTCTGGTTCAGAGGCAGCCTTGGTATTCCATGGGGATGCACAGGTATGATCACAGCCTTAGATCGTCACATTCTAATTTCTGTCAAACATCATCTGGCCCATATGTTGGGAGGCAAATGGGTCTTCATTCTACTAAAGATTTGGCTTCCTTAAGACCCTTGGCAGTTTTCCAGTGATCTCTTCTTTGTAGCACAGTTTGGTGACATCATTCATTAGCACTTATCTTTGCTCATCTTGAATGATAGTGAACTCTGACCATCTTTTATATCTAGGGTGACCATGCATTATAGTTTGGCTAGGCAGCCCTATTTTAAGCCTGATATCCCAAAGAAATGATTATATTTTTTTCCTTTCACATTAAAATCTGTGCCTGTTGGATGATAAATTGTATAGTCACACTACTTGTAAATGTTCAGAAATCTGAAGCAAATAGAGGGAAGTGTCATGGCTTATTCATATCTTTTTCTCTCATATAATCTTACTACATTATTTGTGCCCAACTTATTGAATAAATAGCTTGTTGGATCTGATATCTATCTATCTATCTATCAATATCTATCTATCATCTATCTATCAATCATCTATCCATCTACCCAAAATATAGATCTATACATGCTGGTTTCTTTCTCCTTACTTTTCAGTATATTCTTTCACAAAGTGTAGGCAATTATAGAATCATTGAGGACATGTAGTTGCATAGATACATATGCTTCGTAAGGGCTTGTCATCTCACTTCATTAGCTTCTTTGGTTTCCTTTTTAGTACCTGCACAGTGCAAAATGAAACCACCTCAAAGTTAACCATTTCTCCAACTGCTCCAGATACGATTGGAAGTAATGGTGTCTTCACAAGTTTTGAGAACACTACTATATGGTTCTTGGGAACAATCAACTGTATCATTGTGGCTCTTGTCTTCTCTAAAGGAAAACCATTTAGGCAGCCCACATACACAAACTGTGAGTAGAACTGTACCATATCAGAGGTGAGAGGTCATCAGAGAGGAGAACAGATACTCCTGGATCACTCAAGGAGCAATTGCAGAGTTGGCACTCATCTAGGGTCTTCTGACTTCCACTCCTGGGCTCTGTAAACACATGCAGCCTTATTTCCTGGTCCTTTGCTACCTCCCTCAAAGCTGTGTTAAATACTAGAGTTTCTTAATCCACCACTTCCCTTCCCTAGAAATTTGTCTCCAGGTATCTATCTGTTCATGGGTTCACTCCAAATTGGGAAGACACGTTTAATTCTCTGCTTGTCAGTACTTGTCAGAATTCATCTCAGAGGAGGTGGGGAGAAGGGTCACGGCACTCAATTGGAAGTGTCTCCTGTCATGAATACAATGCTCAGGATGACACTGTTTGATTGGCAGTTCTGGGAGCGGGTCCAACCTGGAGGAGCCTGACTATAGAAAGTTGTTGAGATTCTTGGCCAAAGTACCTCTCACCTCCTTACAGTCCGGGCTGAGGGTGGGGGTGAGTGTTAGGAGAAGTAGGTGACCTGTTTAGCTTTTGGGACATGTATTTGCATAGCATCACTATGCCTCTAATTGGGAAAATTTCGAAGCACAAGTTGAAGAATCAATATCCTCAGAAAAATCTGTTTGGAGAAAGTTATTTTGCTCTTATTCTTGGGATGAGGAAGCAATCGAATGCTGACCTCTGCATGATAGCAATTCAAACATTTGTTTATTTACAGTCCTCCTTTTTCCCAGAAAAGGATTTGAGGCAGATGATTTTTTTTAACATCTTTATTGGAGTATAATTGCTTTACAACGGTGTGTTAGTTTCTGCTTTATAACAAAGTGAATCAGCTATACACATACATGTGAGGTGGATGATTTGCATTAAAGAGACTCAGATACTTGGATATCTCCAAGGCATTTATTGAAAACGTTATTTTGTCAGTATTACCCTATATGTATGTCCCATTTTTATTAATTGAAACATATAACATGCAAGTGAAATTTTCCAGTTACCTCAAGGACATACATAGAAATAGTAGAGGTGAGACCCATTGCATAGAAATGAGTTCTTTTCATCTATTTTGCTGAGTTTGTATGTAGGAATCAAGTAAATCTAATCAGTGTTAATCTAGAATATGTGTATCAATGGATGTGATACTCTGGACTCAGATTTCTCTAAATGATAGCTTGTGTTCTTATTTCCTCAGATATATTTGTCCTTGTGCTGGTCATACAGCTGAGTGTGTGTCTATTCATTCTATTTGCCGATATTCCAGAATTATATAGGCGTCTGGATGTAAGTCTTATCTCTGGGATATGATGATATTTTATAGTTATATAACACTCCGACTTCAAAAAGCAGGCCACAATTGCAATTGACATGGATTCTTGACACCTTTTATTCTTTTGAGATGGTAGGGTTAAAATGAATGCTGAATTTATTCATAGTTTTTATTTAAGCTGGTCGGGAAATAAAATTCTGTCTAGCCTTGATTTCAAGTATTTCAAAAGCATTGAACATTTTTCCTTTAAAAGATCCCTGTAAGATTGGAAATTCTATTTATACATTTTCTCTTTCAAATGTGAGAGAATTTTCTCTTAAATGGTTTTGTTTTGAAGCTGTTCAAAACAGTTTTGCCTATAACACTTTTGGGGTTAATTCTCAAATCTGTATTTACATTTTTTCTTTAACTTTTTAAAAACGTGTTTTTCTGTATTACATACTTAATGTCTGCAAAAGTTACGTTCAAAGATCCATATCTTACCTCAAGTACTATCTTACAGTTTTGTGATTTTGAGACAACTGTGAAACTCTAGAAGAGACAGAAATTTTACATATTCAAACAAGGGAAAATGTATATTTTGATTCCTCTAATCTATTCTTCTTTTGAATTCGAAGTTAATCATTAATAAAAGTCCTTTAGACCAATAAATAGGATACAGAAGAGGTGATAAAAGGAACTGAGCTTTTAGTTCTCTGTAAAATTGCCTGTCTGCTTCTCCATCTCAAAGATAAGTTTCATGAGGGCCAAGATCCTATCTTATTCATTCTTGTATTACCAGTGCCTGGCATAGTGAATGCCACATAATGGCAATGACTGACTGACTGGTCATTGCAGATCAGGTTCCTAAATGTAGACAAGCATTTGGAGTACATAGTGCATTCCAAACCAGCAACACCTTCACAAGCCCATGGTGACATTTGACATATAAACTAATATCTACATTCAGTTTTTCGTTTTTATAATTGTATTACTGTGGTTAACAGTATAATTGTATTCATGAATTAGATTAGGTACTCATGGAGATAAATAGTCTTTGCCCACTAGTCTTCTAAATGAGTTAAAATTCCTTAATCCTGCCGAAGTTAAGGTTAAAACATGTTGGATTTAGTTACACTCTTAAGTTAGTGAAGACTGTTTCAGAGGGGCTGAGACCTCTTGTAACAAAATAAGGAATGTATTTGTTTTGGAGGGAACCTGTGCAGAGTCATTGCCAGCATGACTTCAAAAAATTCTGCAAAGGATTAGTGCTCATAAAATAATTATTTTTCTTATTACATAAAATAATGGGTGCATTTTAAAAAATGTAACTATGTAAGTAAGGAAAATTATAACATCATTAACTATAGCCTTCCATCTTTGAAAATTCATATATTACAAATGTGTGTTTGATTTATGAAGTTTATTTTATTTTAAATGGAATCATGATGCTTTGCAACCTAATTATTGCTCATTTTTTAAAAATTCATATATATTTTTTAAATAGAGAAAACATTCCCATGGTTTAAAATTCAAAAGTTTAGTGAAGTTATGTGGTGAAAACCTCCTTCCCATCCTTGTTCCCCAACTACCAGTTCCTCTCTCTGGAGACAACTGATAACACCAGCTTATTTTACATACTTTCAGATATGCATTATACATGTGTACATATACATTTCTTATATGTATATTATACCATGTTTACACAAATAGTAACAAACTGTTACATTGTCCAAGTCTTCTGAGATGGATATCCAGGTGAGGTGAGATGTGTAAGAAAGTTATTGGAAGAATTACCTATGAAGAAAAAAAAAAAAAGATTAGGAAGCCAGTGAAGGTGGGGAGGATGCCACACTATGATGTGGGTCTGACCCCTGCGAAGGACAGAGGGAAGGAACGCGAGCTGGATCAGTTGAGTTTCAGACTGCAGTGCAATTCCAAGAAAGTCAAGCCAAAGTTGCCCATCAGAGGTGTCTAGTGTCTCACAAGAATGAGTGTGGTTAGAAGCCCTGCATGTACACTGTGAACAGCATGAAGTTTTTGCAGCATAATTAGTCTTCAGACTGACTGTGCTTTTTCATCTCCCACCAGCTGCTCTGCACACCTGTCCTGTGGAGGGTTTACATTGTCATTATGCTTGGCTCCAATTTCATTGTATCCCTTGTCATGGAGGTAAGTGGCCTCAGTTTGCTGATTGCTAGTTGGGGTGGTGGAGGCATTCTCTGGGAGTGTGAAAAAGGAACAGCTTTAGCTGACAAGGCTCAACAGTGCAAGGGTCTCCCTTCCTTGGCAACATGAGCAATGATGCTTCCCTCTGATGAATTCCAAACAAGGTATACATTTGCCTATCTGTAAAGTGGGGCTGGGGAGGATGGGAGAAGGTCCTATCCATTTCTAAAATTCACAAATAGAGACCCAACTCAATTCATTCAAATTTCTTCAAAAGAAACTGATATATGAGTCACATACTATAAGATTTACCTTTTTAGGGCTTCCCTGGTGGCGCAGTGGTTGAGAGTCCGCCTGCTGATGCAGGGGACACGGGTTCGTGCCCCAGTCTGGGAGGATCCCACATGCCTCGGAGCAGCTGGGCCCGTGAGCCATGGCCGCTGAGCCTGTGAGTCCAGAGCCTGTGCTCCGCGGTGGGAGAGGCCACAACAGTGAGAGGACCGTGTACCGCAAAAAAAAAAAAAAAAAAAAAAAAAAAAGATTTACATTTTTAAAGTGTATGATTCAGTGGCTTTTAATATGTTCACTGAGTTGTTCAACCTCCAACACTGTCTAATTCTAGAACATTCTCACCACCCTGAAAGAAATCCCACACCCATTAGCAGTCACTCATTTCCCCTTCTTCCTCCTTCACCCCCTGGCAACCACTAAACTACTTTCTGTCTCTATGGATTTGCCTACTCTGGACATTTCATATAAAGGGGATCATACAGTATGTGGTCTTTCGTGTCTGGCTTCTTTCACTGAACAACTTCTATCATTTTTACTTTACAGATGGAAAATGAGATTCAGAGTGAGCTTTTCCCAGCTTTTATTCTTTATGCTCCATTTCCCCAGGAAAACGAGCTTGTGCTCCCCCTTTGCCTTGCTACGCGCTTTACTCTCTCCTCCTTCAATGCTGTTAGACACAATCCCCATTTCTTAAAGCCCACTCTTGGAGGGGGCGCCCCAGAAAAGGCATCCATTCTGTAGGAAGGATGAGCTTTAAGACTCCATCTGTCCCCATTCCTGCGTTCACTTACAAACCCAGACTGGTTCCAGTGAGCGGGGATTCGTGGTGGGCTGGCGCACCTGGGGCCTGACAGCCCTGCAGTATTTTGTATGCAGGAACTCCAGAACCTTCCTTACTAAGCAGGGTAAAGGCTGTGCAGGAGCAGGTGGCAGAACAGGACATAGAATTAGGATAAGGAGCATCTATCTCTCTGCTAAACTAGGACGTCTCAAACTTGAGTGGGCATCAGAATTCCCTGGAGGGCTTGTTAAAACACAGATTGTCCAGCCCTGCCCCAGCATTTCTGACTTGGTAGGTCTGAAGTAGATACAAGCTTTTGTTTCTAATAAGTTGCCAGGTAATTCTGATGCAGCTGACTCAGGAATCACACTGAGGAGTCCTGTGCTAAACCATATGGTCCCCAAAGCCACCGAATTAGTAAAAGAGCATTGCCATGAGAGTCCTCTTATGGAGTTGCAGAAAGATGGTCCTTGTCCTTTAAGGGATAATCTTATGTATATATCTTATTCCTGTCCATGATCATGTTATTTCTTCTGTCTAGTACATCTTTCCCCATTTCTGCATATCGAAATAACATTCCATCCTCTGTGGCACAGCTAGAGTATTAGCCTGTTCATGAATTTTTCCTGATTCCTGGATCAGTTAGGCAAGTAAAAAAGCTCAGCAAACAGTGGCTTAAACAATAAAGATATTTATTGACTCACTTAACAAGAAGATTGGAAGCCAGTGGCTTCAGATCTAGTTTAGTGTCTCTGTGGCATCATTAGGGCTCTGCATCCTTCCACCTTTTTGTCTCACCATCCTTAGATGTTGGCCTTCATGTTTGTGCTTGTTGCTTATGGGGCCCAGCTAGCTCCCATGTAGCTAGGCTTTATGTCTGTTTTCAGTGCAGGAAAAAAATGGAAGAAGAGGTACCAGCAAGCTTTTTTTTTCCCACAAGTATGAACCTTTTATCAGGAAGCAAAAAATTTCCTGCAGCCCACCAGAAGGCTTCCTCTTATGCTTCATTGCTTAGAACTCTGTCTCATAGTCAGCTTTAGTAGAAAAGGACTCTGGGAAGGTGGATCTATGCCAAAAAGTTAGACAAATTGGCTTAGACTAGTTATGATTTTTTTTAAGGTGGGCAGGGAAGAGCCAGGAGGAATGGGCTGTAGGGTGATCAAGCAACAAAGTCTGCCATAATCCCCCAGCAGGAAGCCATTCTCCTTCAGTATATTTGCAGCTAAGAATATAGCTGCAGAGTAGTCTACCTGGGTTTGAATCCTGGCTCCACCCTTTCTTGTTGTCTGACTTTGGTCAGGTCACTACACTTCTCTGTGTCTCTGTTTCCTCATCTGCAAAATGATGATAATAATGGTACCTTATCTCATAGGGTTACTGTGAGCATGAAATGTAAACAGTGAAAAACTCATAGTAAGCGCTTAGTAAATATAAGCTCTTATTATTATGTTATCTCTTGTGGTACTCACCATTCCTTACTTTGTGTCTAGCAATCATTTATTCATTCACTCTTTCCACAAGCATTTGTTGAACCTGTGCCATGTACTAGGGCATGATGTGAAAGGGGTAATAATAGCAGAAGGGTAGAGCTCACAATCTACAGGGAGAAAGAAGACAAGTGTTATAGTTATCTGCGTATAAATTTCTTTTTTTGCTTGCCATTAAACTATGGCAAGAAGTCATCTTACTAACTGTAACAATTACTTTATTCTATTAGGAGCTGGGTAAAGGTTTATTCAATTCTTAAATGTAAGAAGTAAGCCTGCCCACCCCCAGCAGATGGAGACAGTAATTTGATACTCACGAAACAAGTTTCAGTGAGACCTTATCCTTACTTGCTGGGTCTCATGATCTAACCTCCTGCTAACAGGCAGAGGAGCTAATGTGGATAGCTTTAACAGCCTCCCTTTTACTACTTATGCATTGTGTGAATGTGTGTGTGTGTGTATGTATGTGTGTGTGTGTGTGTGTATATATATATATATAGAGAGAGAGAGATATATGAATTATTTGAATGTCAGAAGAGCTCATGTGATGAAGTTTTGTTTTTTTCTTTAAGAAATGGTATGTCATCAAGGCTTTCCTTTAGTTTTTCATTCTACATCTAATTTACAGTGTACAGTGACAGGACGGATTATTTCTCAGTGCTTTCTTTGATTCCCTTTTCAGAGCAGCAAAGTAATACAGGTCATCACATTTGTAGAATTGTAACAAAGCTCAAGATATTGTGTAGAGCACTAATGTCTTGCGTGTGTGTGTGTGTGTGTGTGTGTGTGTGTGTTCATTTGTTTTGTATGAAGCCTGCTAAGATTTCCTGGACATAAGTTAGATTTTAAAACCTTTAATTGAATACCTATGATCCTGCCTTATCTCAGCTCTAAGGAGAGCTACTGTTCTCTTGTTAATTAAAGAGGACAAAAAACCTTCATCTGGGAAAGTAAAGGAACAGGTTTGGCTAGGTGATCCCTGAGGTTTGCAAGATGCTGATAAGATGGCTGTGTGAGTGTTGAACAGCCTGTTGGCAGATGATCAGTTTTTAGAGGAATATTCAGACTAGCTGCTCTCTATGATTTCCATGGGCAGTGGACTCAGATGTCAAAGATGGGTGGATTTTAGGAAACCACTATCTCTAGCAAAGTTCCTTGTAGAATCCTACAGAATTAACTCTTTCAGTTTCGCAAAGATACCACTGACAGACACCAAAGCCAGTTCTAATTCTATGGGACAGCTTGGGTCCTCATATTTTCCTCTTTGTTTCTTTCATGATAACTTATAAGATGGTCAATCTTTGTGACCACATATGATGAAAAAAATGAATTTAACATAATCCCTCATGTGCTATGTATTATAAGTTATAACTTGGGCTCTATTCAAGGCTCAGTCTAACTCATGAAGTAAAATGCCAGTCCAAAATGTTTTCAAAGGACATATCTTTTGTTATCTTAAAAAACACATTGCAATGAAATATTTGTAGGTGAAGTTTGGAGGCTTATGTGAATGAGGCTGCAATGCACAGCCATTTGTTAAATGAATAGTTCAGGAGAATGGTAAAGGGAAGTAGCTATGCCATGCCGTGCTCTGCATTGTAAGGGGGGTTATATAATCCTAATGACACATATAAGAGGAAGGAATTATTATTTCTAATCACTGAGGTTCAGATAGGGTAATTAACTTGCCCATAGTAGGTGTCAGAGCTGGGATTCAAATCCAGATCTGTTCAGCTCAAAAACTGTGGCCCACATCCCAAATTTTACCTGTGTTCATGGCTACTCAGTGATGTGCCATGGTACACTCAAGTCACGTCATAAGCATGACATATCTTTCTATAAGGTCAATACCATTTGGTAGTAGATAATTTAAAGTGTCATTTATATTAAATCACATATGGATGTGATATGGAGTGAACTGCAGAATTTGGATGCTTTTACATTTAACTTACATATGAAATCCTTGAGGCAGACTACTTCAAGCTATGTTTCTGGATTCTTGAGACTGTTTCTCTCTCTTCTTCCAGAAGAGTTTCTTAAGTGGAAAAGTTTGAGAGGCCATGACCTATCACATGAAATCACTTTGGATTTGTCAGAAGCTCAAATTCTATGTCAAGCTAGATTGAAGCAGTCAATGCAGTAGTGCCTTATGAGGATCTATGGAAGGCTGTATTCTGGAAACACTTAACTTCTGATTGTAAACAGTAACTCTTTTATTTTTCAGGAGGCCATCATTGAAAATAGAGCCCTGTGGATGATAATCAAAAGATGTTTTGGCTATCAATCAAAAAGCCAGTATCGGATGTGGCAGAGGGCCTTGGCAAATGACCCCACTTGGCCCCCCATAAACCAGACCTCCTACTCTGACATGCCGGCGTGTGGCAGGGGAGTGTCTTATAGCAACCCGGTGTTTGAGAGCAACGAGGAACAACTTTGAAGGCAATGTGATATCCAAGCTTATATAACATAGTAACGATGACAAAAGGGACCAGTTTCAGTGATTTGTTTTTAAGCAGTGAGACTCTTACAATATCAGCTAGATTTTTTGGAATCAAAAACCTACCCAATCATGGTGACAAATTAAACTCTTTTTGATAAAATACTTTCTAAAGAGCAGAACACTGCCCTAGGAGAATGTTTTTCTCTTGGCTTCTGAAAGTATCAGAGGTGTTCAGTGATTCAAGAATGGTCCAGGGATGGCAATGGGCCAAGAGATTGGGAGGCTAAAGGAGAAGGAGAGTATGTAATCTTTCTTCTTAGATAATATATTTTTTAAATGAGTTGAGGGAAAGTAGCATAGAATTGTAAACATGTTAAAGATCATTTTTGAATTCTTATTTCATTGATGGAAAAACAAATGCATGAGAACCATCACACCACTCTTCACTGTCTGGTTTCCTTTCCTTTATGGTACTTTTCAGATTTGAGATGTTTCCTTCCATTTCTGGCCTTCCTCTAGTATTAGTAAGGATAGGCTTAGCCGATGCTGCAATAACAAACAACTCTAGTATCTCAGTGTCTTAACACTGAGCTTCTGTCTTGATCCGGGTGGCTCTTTAGAATAGCCCTCCCTGGAGTGGTGACTGCTCCAATCTGATGGCTCCACCGACTCAACACAAGGAATCCATGTATATTGCAACGGGGAAGGAGGATGGAGGCTCTTCACTGTGTCAAAGTGGTACACATCTCTCCCATCACTCATACCACATTAACCAGGGATTTGGCAAAGAAACCAGGAGCACAGTCTCCTGTATTTAGGGCTGGCTTCATGGGCATACAATCTGGCAGTTGCATAGGGCCTCATGCTCAGAAAGGTCCCATTGTTGGTTTAATACTCTGCTATTGCCATCTTGAAAGTCCTTATTTTTAATAAGGGTCCCCCAAATTACATAGTTGGTCTGGCTTATATTCCTGGAAAAGAAAGGAAAGTAGCGCAAATCCAAGAGCACTAGAACTGTCCACTAACCTCTGGCTCCTGACTCTGTGGACGTCTATGTTTTAGGAACCCCGCATCTCGTGTGCCCAATTCCAGGAACCACATCCCGTGTGCCCAATTCCAGGAATTTTTACTCCTCTGCTCTATTATTTTTGAGAAGAGTTAGTCTTGTGCTACAACATTATATGTTATCATTAACATAAGTCCTCATACAACGTACGCATTTCTTAAGCTTGAGGCTTTAGATTTCAGAAAACAAAAATTTCCCTTGTTTTATCGTTAGTACAATTTGGTTATATTGAGCTCAGCAGACAACACTGAATTCTAGGAAAACGTCCACAAATAGTATTTTAAAGCAAAAGCAACATTTTCATGACAAACATCAAATCCTATATGAATGTTCCAGGCAGGGAGTGAGTCCCTGGCTGGTTGGCTACTTCCCAAGAGTAGCTTGGGAATGCTTCCCAATCTGCAAGCATTCCCTTACCCGGCTTAACTCCTGACCATGGTTCTGGAACATGGTGCAGATAATTCTGGAACATGGTGTACCTCAGCCACAAAGTTACCTTGTCGTTTCTGGTTTTAAAATAGGGTGTGAAGAATCATTAGAGCAGGCTGCAGGATCTTTGTCTTCCTCAGTACAGAAAGAAATGTCTCCTTTGACAAAGTCAGCCTTGGCAGTGATATGGAAGCTCTGAATGTCTTTTTCTAAAACTGATAGTTGTTCTCATTTTTCTAAAGTTGTGGGCAGGGGCAAGCTGGAGATAGTCTGCAGCCTAGTGACGAGCAAGTGTGGGTTGCACCTTGGACACAAATCTTCAGCGAACCTGCTGTTACCTCCAAATACCACCTAATTACTAAGCTCCAACAGGGCAGGGGTGCATGGTGTGATCTCACAGTCAAACAAAGAGTGAATTTCTTCTTTGCCAGGTGCAAGGAAGCAAGCCTTTGCTAATACCAGGGCCTTCTGTTCAAATGAATGCAAGGCATCCTGCCAGCCTTAGGCTAGAGGTGTGTTAAAAACAAAACAAAACCCCAAACCACAAGTGTCTGTTTTTCTGCAATTCTGAGCTGCTTTTGTCTTGATCTGAAGTGATTCCATCCTCAGCAATTCACACACAGCTGGCAGGGAACAGGGACGGAGGACTCTGGTTCCTCACCAGCCAAACAGCCATAAAACCTTGGCCAAAAGGGACTCATTCTAAAGATGGTTCTTGAGACGAACTACATCTTAGAGGCAGTGAGTGAAAGACCAGGAAGTGCTTAGCCTGGAAAAATGGGGATTCAGGGGATGCCAGAATGGTAGTCAAACACTTGAAGGAGTTACCGTGAGAGAGAAAGCTCTGACCTGGATCCGGCGGCACCACCAGTGGGTGAAGAGCACGATGGGAGTGGCTTCGGGCTGACACAAAGACCACTACCCTAACAGTCAGCACTGCCAGAGGTGGAAGTTGGTGACTTCTGTGTGCACTCCGTGACATTGGTGGTTGCAGCAGATAGTCAAAGACCAATTAGCAAGGGAAGTCAAGTATCAGATGAAACTCAATTACCTGCAGGATTCCTTTCAGGCTTGATACACCCAGTGTCTCAGTCTCACGCTGTGATGCGAAACTTTTATGACTGCTGCCCACACAGAATATCAGATTGACCCTGTGGGGGGCTAGGCTGGGGAGATCCCATGGTGAGGATGCACAGGCTGATTGCTCTGTACCTTGGAAGGTGGTTTCTGATGGGACAGGAACCTAGACAAAAGCTGCACAGAGTGGGGCCCTGACTGCCAAATTGACAGCCGGGGGATACTTCTGATGTGAGTATTTTCTCAGAAAGAGGTGTTTGAAAATTTTGAGAAAAAGAACATGAGACAGTGCCCCCAACCCAAGGGCAGTGCTACCTGTGCCCGATATGCTTTCCTGACCAGGACTTGGAGGAGAGAAGTACATAGTCACCTGGTCCAAACCATTTGGGAGGGTCCCCTGTATGTTTACTCCAAGGTATACGGCTCTTACCCATAGAGAAGAACCCTGACTCCAGGCTCGCCTTGCTAACTATGGAATGATGGAAATAGAGAATGGAAGTATGGCTGTGCCATGTACGTCCTCATGTGCTCACAGAAGTGTGCATTACACACTTGCAGATGTGATGACTGGTAAAAGGGATTATATATTCAGAGGTTTGTATGTTGTTTATGCTATAATAATTTATTCTGTACAAAGGAGGCAAGTAAAATCTATCCTTCTGTTCTTCTAAAACCAGTCTCTCTTTCTTCGCAGTGAAGTCTTTCATTCTGGATAATAAAATGGTGTGGTTTCCTCCAGTAATGCTGAGTCAAAGCAACATCTTTACAAAGTCCCAGGCATTTCTAACACTGCAGATGCTATTATTCCCTGCTTTGTTACAGGACGTTACAGTCTCCAAAACACCTGTACACTCGTGCTTTTATTTAAGCCCCATAACAGTCTTAGGAGGAAGGCAGGGCAAGGATTACTATCCTCCTTCTTTTCATGAGGTACCAAATCCTCCAAAGGCTTAGTAACTTGTCCGAGGACACATAGCTCGTGAGTGGAGGGGCTGGAGCTGTATTCAGACATGGGACCTCTCTGCCTGCGAAGTCTCTGCTGTGTCACTCTTCCATGTTGTTTTCCCCAAGATGTTTGAAGCACCAACAATCAAGAAGGCAAGCAAGGCAACTATACAATGGATTGCCATCATGAGTATGAATTCCTCCAGAAAGAGTCTTTAGTTTTCCTAGAAGTTCTCTTGGACCTAACCATCAGTCACAGAAGAAGTCAACTCCCACAGCTGAGAGAGTAAAATCATAAAACCAGAGATCTGTGAGCCTATGTCATGAGATCACATAAAGCTCTGGTTTTTGCCTTCAGTCTCCAGAAGCAGAAACCTGTATCTCTGCTTGAACTTTGCTCAGCCCCTACTTTGTAGAGCTTTTTTTAGGGTTATATGAATTCTCTTGCGGCTTTGTACTATGCTCACTTCTTTATGCTTAAGAAAAAACCCTTGAAAATTGCTGCCACACAACATAGGCTGTCCTTTGGGTTCCATTAGACTTGTTAAAAGAACCCTTTAAACTTTATCAACGAAATGACTTTCTTCAAAATTGAACAAATAAAAACAACAATGACAAAACACACCTCTCCTAGAAGTGTTGACAGAGCCTTAGGAGTGAGTCACCCTGGCATTCCCAAACATGTCAAGCTTGTTCCTTCCCTGGGAAGACTGCATTTGCCATTCTTTCTGCCTTGAATGCTGCCCCCACTCCCACCAACCCCTACCCTCCTGGCTGACTCCATTCTCCTTCAGGTTTCAGCTCACTGGTCAGTCTGCCCTGACCCGACCACTTTATCCAAGGGTTTCCTCACCCCACTAGCTCAGTTTGTTTTCTACATAATACTTGAGCAACGCTTCAGGAGACTGAGGTTGAAAAAATCCCAATTGTTTGAGATCACACACTTAGGAAATGGGTGACCTGAGTCTAAAATCCTAGTCTTCAGGTTTCCAAATGAAGGTCCTTTATGTTTTTCACTCCTAGCCAGATTCTGCTAATCAAATCATCTAATCCACTAGGGAAAAGAATGTAACATGTTGTAGAGCAACATCCATGTTTGAATGTAGAGTACTCAAAGGGTTATCCAGACTCTCCCAGCTCTATTTCCTTGCCATCTCCTTTCGATTCTCTCTCCTTAGTGTTTCAGTTTCATGAAAAATCTGATAAAGCACTGGCCTGTGATAAAGGCTGCACACATATGGACTATGGAAACTCTGTTGAGTTTGTAGTTGTGGATAAGGGTGACAATGCTGCCAGAATGTCTCACATACGTTGCATGTATTATGCACTGCACAACTCAAGGGGGCACCGTTCACATTGTATCACAAGCCAAAAGTGGTGGTTCTGTGTGATATCAAGAAGGCTTTGTGGGTAAGTGAGGACTTTTCCTTGTGTAACCACAAACATGGGCATGCAATGAAGAGTCCCACCTGTCCCCCTCCAATCAGTTCTTAAATCCCTGCACGCTCTCTTGGCTGTGTCTCTCGAGTAGAACTTCCTCTCCTCTAAGACGTTGGCCACCACCTGCCTGAATATAAGAATCTCTTATCTGGTCTCCCCAACTGAAGTCTCTCTTCTAGTTTTGCTTCTCAAGGTCCCTATGAATTTTATTGCCCAACTTGATCATGCCACATCCATGATCAGAAACCTTTCATAGTCTAAATTATCTACCAAATAAAATACACATTGTTTAGTAAGGAATTTAAGACTCTTTGCACTGGCCACATCTGGCCTCATCTCAGACATTTCTCATCCTTGTACTCTATAATGCAGCAAACTGTCATTCCCACACTCAGTAACTCACTTATTATTCCCAGCACTCTGTAATTCACTTATTCGAAGCATACAGTAACCACTTTCCCACCACAATACCTTTTCCCATGCTGTTTTCTCTATAATTGTTACTCTTATCTTCATACATCCAAATCCCATCTTTTTCTCAAGATCCAGTTATAATGCCACCGGATCTGCCAAAACAAATGGGAGACCTCTTTTATCTGCACACACATCACACTCTACATACCCATCCTTTGGGTAGCAGGCAGTTCTTTTTACCTTGTATTATCATCCAGTAGTGTTTCAATTTCCTCCAATGCCTACACAACCCCATTTAACTAGGAGCACATTCTCTGAGGGTAGGGACCAAGCCTGATTCATTTCATTTTCCCACTCTATACACAGCACAGGGCCATGGTTGAGGCTCCGCAAGCAGCTGTGGCATGATTGAATAAAAAATATCACTGGGACATTTTGCTGATTTATTTCTCCTCCTTTGTCTGTGAACATCTGTTTTCCATTCAATACAAAGAAGCTTAACTAAAACATTAAGGTTATGAATAAAAACAACCAAAAGTATAAAAGTATAGCGATTCCAGTATTGTGCTTAATGAGTTTGGCTCATATGTATATACATATACATATACATGGTTTGTATAGCGGGTAGGGGAGGTGTGCTGTGGAATTAGAAGAGCTAGGTATATGCTACAAAGACCATCTTTATATGTAGAGGACACTAGAGGTTTATTTGTTAGTGAAAAGGGTCTCCTAGAAAGGTACTCGACCCGAGGGAAGAGAGAATTGAGGCAAGCAAACTTTTTCGAAAACCAAACAATGGATATTAGGGAACAGGGGGAGAGTTTAAGTATAATTGGCTCTGTATTTTCCAATTTGTTCTCTGGTTTCACCCTACCTTTACAAACTTTTGCAAGGGCCCAAGGAACAGAAAGCTGTGATGAAAAGAGAGAGAAAGAGATAAAAAATAGAGATAGGGATAGAGATAAAAAATAGAGATAGGGATAGAGATAAAGATGGAGAAAGAGATAGGGATAGAGACAGAGATAGGGGTAGGGATAGGGATAGAGATAGAGATAGGGGGAGGGATAGAGATGGGGCCCACTCTGTGGTCAGTGTGTCAGAGTGTGATAAAAGCACAGTGGAGGGAATCCACCTGTGGCCTCTGTCACTTGGCAGTGATGCAACTGTGTGAGCACCAGAGGAAGATGCATTTTGCTACTGGCTGAGGGTGCCACACAGAGACCTATAAGTATTATAAACAGTCTGAGCATGTCTCCAAAATGGCTAAGGGAGGTAGAAAGTGGCTAAAGAAGATGAAAAATGGGGAGGTGTGACTAGAGTGGCGTGCAATTTGGGGTCCCCTGCAACTAACCTCCAGGTCAGATAAAGCCCATAGAAACCTCATGGAAGCAGCAGAGATCACCTTGGAGTGGTGCTCTGTGTGTCTGTGTGGGAGAGAAGAGCGTCCTGTCACCAGGAGCCCTACTGCAGTATTCCGTGGATCTTCTCAGTGATTCAGGAGAGACTTCAGCATGGCACTGCTTCTGTGATCCTGTTTTTGACTACGGTCTCAGGTTTATGTGACCAGGGAAACATAAGTTATAAAGATAGGAGAGATACCTATCCAGGAGGTGAAGGTGCATTTCATGAAAGCATATGCAGGAACATTTAGGGGTAAAGCACTCTGAGAAAACAGCTCAGAGCCCCAAGGCTACGCCATGTTCCTGGTCTGCTCAGGAACTAGGCAAAGTACAAGATAAAGTGGCTTCACAGCTGGCTGGATGCTTTTTCCTGAAAGCTGAGTCAGTTCTCTCTTGACGCAGCCCAAGGTTAGCCTTGAGAATTGGATAAGGGCTTCTTAAATAGCTTCAAGAATTCAGCCACAATCCATGACTAATTGGAAACTGGTTTGATCTGGGGACAATTTTATAGGTTCATTTCCTCCCTAGAGGGATCCTGTAATCTAT
Source organism: Mesoplodon bidens (assembly GCF_964165515.1). Classification (NCBI taxonomy): domain Eukaryota; kingdom Metazoa; phylum Chordata; class Mammalia; order Artiodactyla; family Ziphiidae; genus Mesoplodon; species Mesoplodon bidens. The sequence continues at coordinate 108,198,166 of NC_138161.1, read as the reverse complement.
TTGGTCTGGATGCCAAGAGTCATACTTGGCAAAGGCCAAATATTTGTATCTGCCCACACCTAACCCTAGCACAGCGAGTGTCCCAGGGCAAACTGGGTAGCTCAGGCCTGCACCTGGAGCCTGTGCGGGTAGGCAGAGCTGGCTTTTGGGGGCGTAGGAACAGCGATGCTAGCTGAGGTCATGTGCTCACGACAAGTACCCCATGTCTGACCTCATCATGCGGGCCACACAGCGCTCAGGTAGATAAAGTCAATCTCAAAAGTGTCGCTTTCGGGCAATGGCATATGGCAGCTAAGAGTATAAGCTTAGGAGTCAGGCAGGTCTGAGCTGTAACCCAGAATTCTCTGATTTGTGATTTTGAACAAATTAGTTACTATGTCTACCTCTTAGTTTCCCTGGCTATTGGCATGAGAATATTATTTATTACCTCATTCATAACGGCAAAAATCAAAAGAGATTAAATGTGGCACATAATTTTTTTCCCTACATCTCTCAAACCTTTTTTTTTTTTTTTTTTTTTGCAGTATGCGGGCCTCTCACTGTTGTGGCCTCTCCCGCTGTGGAGCACAGGCTCCAGGCGCGCAGGCTCAGCGGCCATGGCACACGGGCCTAGCCGCTCCGCGGCATGTGGGATCTTCCCGGACCGGGGCACGAACCTGTGTCCCCTGCATCGGCAGGCGGACTCTCAACCACTGCGCCACCAGGGAAGCCCAAACCTTTTTTTTTTTGATAAGAGAACATTTCAAAATTTATTTTGGCATAGAGTAGATATTTACAAGGTTCTTAGCAAGGCAGGTGGGTAGCGTCCTCTGCTCTGACCTTAAGACGTGACATCTGGTTTTAAGTGGTCAGAGAATTAAAGCTTCCAAATCTGCTGAGTTAGCAACTCTAGAAAAATCTCTAGGGATGGTGATTTAAGACAATGAATAATCAGTGAAGAAAAAGGAAGGTAATTCTTAGATAACAGAATCTTCAACAGTGAAGGCTTTAAAATGAAAGGAATTTTTTGTCTCCAATTTTGTTCTGTGTCTTGTTCCGTGGAGGCACAACATTATTATGGTATGTAAGGCTTGCAGTGGTTTATGCTTTACTGAGAGTTACTTTACTTACCATAGCCTTGTATGGCAAGGAGTCCCTCAGGCTCACACACACACAAAAGTCTGTGTTGTCATGAGAAACCGGAGTCCCTCCAAAAGATGCCCCACTGATTCAAAAGCCAGGCACTTCTTTGTCAACAAAGACATCCAGGGCGAAAAGTCTGGAGGGCAATCTGCACTTGGCTCATTGGTAAGTCTTAATCACAGTCCCTGTTTATTTGATTCTTACTGACATTAATGTGAAATATCAGCAATTTTGCTTCCAAGACAGAATCCATTGACTTAATTTTTTCACTTTTTTTTTCAGTTGTGCAATCAGAAATTCATTCATATGAGGAAGAGGCAGTTAATACCTATGGAAAAACGCCAGAGAAATCAGTGGTCGGCCTGATTGCTTTTTGGCAAAGGCTGAACTCAAGATTTACCAAGGGAAGCCCATGTAAGTGTGACCTGAGGGGAAGTTACAAGTGCCAGAGCATTGCTGAGCCTGGAAAGTGGAATTTCAGTTACCTTGTAAGGTATTTCAGAGAAAATTATACATATGCAAATGCAAGGATGATGTATCACCACGTTGCTAAAACGGTGATTTCTTTTTTTTTGTTTTTTTAGGGTTTACTCTTTTTTTTAAAATAGATCTTTTGTTTTATTCCAATAGCATAATTTTAAAAAAATTTAATAGATCTTTATTGGAGTAGAATTGCTTCACAATACTGTGTTAGTTTCTGTTGTACACCAAAGAGAATCAGCCACATGCATACATATGTCCCCATATCCCCTCCCTCTTGAGCCTGCCTCCCACTCTCCCTATCCCACCCCTCTAGGTAATCGCAAAGCACCGAGCTGATCTCCCTGTGCTATGCTGCTGCTTCCCACTAGCTAACTATTTTACATTCGGTAGTGTATATATGTCCGTGCCACTCTCTCACTTCGCCCCAGCTTCCCCCTTCCACCCCGTGTCCTCAGGTCCATTCTCTATGTCTACATCTTTATTCCTGTCCTTCCACTAGGTTCATCAGTACCTCTTTTTTTTTTTTTTTTTTTTTTAGATTCCATATCTATGTGTTAGCATATGGTATTTGTTTTTCTCTTTCTGACTTACTTCACTCTGTATGACAGACTCTAGGTCCAGCCACCTCACTACAAATAACTCAGTTTTGTTTCTTTTTATGGCTGAATACTATTCCATTGTATATATATGCCACATCTTCTTTATCCATTCATCTGTCAATGGACACAAAACAGTAAATTGGTTAAAAAAAAAAGATCTTGCTGTGGTTTATGTCAAAGAGTGTTTTTCCTGTGTTTTCCTCTAAGAGTTTTATAGTGTCTGGTCTCACATTTCGGTCTTTAATCCATTTAGAGTTTATTTTTTTGTATGGTGTTAGGGAGTGTTCTAATTTCATTCTTTTACATGTAGCTGTCCAGCTTTCCCAGCACCACTTATTGAAGAGGCTGTTTTTTCTCCATTGTATGTTAGCTCTTCTCTAAATGTTTGATAGAATTCACCTGTGAAGCCATTCTTCGCTCCTTTGTCATAAATTAGGTGACCATATGTGCATGGGTTTATCTCTGGGCTTTTTATCCTGTTCCATTGATCTATGTTTCTGTTTTTGTGCCAGTAACATACTGTCTTGATTACTGTAGCTTTGTAGTATAGTCTGAAGTCAGGGAGCCTGATTCCTCCAGTTCTGTTTTTTTTTTTTCTTATGATTGCTTTGGCTCTTTGGAGTCTTTTGTGTTTCCATACGAATTGTAAAATTTTTTGTTCTAATTCTGTGAAGAATGCCATTGGTAGTTTGATAGGGATTGCATTGAATCTGTAGCTTGCTTTGGATAGCATAGTCATTTTCACAATATTGATTCTTCTAATCCAAGAACATGGTATATTTCTCCATCTGTTTATGTCATCTTTGATTTCTTTCATCAGTTTTTTATAATTTTCTGAGTGCAAGTCTTTCGCCTCCTTAGATAGTTTTATTCCTAAGTATTTTACTCTTTTTGTTGCGGTGGTAAACGGGATTGTTCCCTTAATTTCTCTTTTGGATTTTTCGTTGTTAGTGTATAGGAATGCCAGAGATTTCTGTGCATTAATTTTGTATCTTGCAACCTTACCAAATTCATTGATTAGCTCTAGTAGTTTTCTGGTGGCATCTTTAGGATTTTCTATGTACAGTATCATGTCATCTGCAAACAGTGACAGTTTTACTTCTTCTTTTCCAATTTGTATTCCTTTTATTTATTTTTCTTCTCTGATTGCCATGGCTAAGACTTCCAAAACTATGTTGAATAAGAGTGGTGAGAGTGGACATCCTTGTCTTATTCCTGATCTGAGTGGAAATGTTTTCAGTTTTTCACCACTGAGTATGATGTTTGCTGTGGGTTTGTCATATATGACCTTTACTATGTTGAGGTAGGTTTTATCGATGCCCACTTTCTGGAGAGTTTTTATCATAAATGGATGCTGAATTTTCTCAAAAGCTTTTTCTGCATCTATTGAGATGATCATGTGGTTTTTATTCTTCAATTTGTTAATATGGTGTATCACACTGATTGATTTGTGTATATTGAAGAATCCTTGCATCCCAGGGATAAATCCCACTTGATACTGGTGTATGATCCCTTTAATGTGTTGTTGGATTGCTTGTATTTTGTTGAGGACTTTTGCATCTATATTCATCAGTGATATTGGTCTGTAATTTTCTTTTTTTGTAGTATCTTTGTCTGGTTTTGGTATCCAGGTGGTGGTGGCCTCGTAGAATGAGTTTGAGAGTATTCCTTCCTCTGCAATTTTTGGAGGGAGGTTGAGAAGGATGGGTGTTAGCTCTTCTCTAAATGTTTGATAGAATTCACCTGTGAAGCCATCTGGTCCTGGACTTTTGTTTGTTGAAAGATTTTTAATTACAGTTTCAACTTCATTACTTGTTATAGGTCTGTTTATATTTTCTAACTCTTCCTGGTTCAGTCTTGGAAAATTGTACCTTTCCAAGAATTTGTCCATTTCTTCGTGGTTGTCAATTTCATTGGCATATAGTTGTTTGTAGTAGTCTCTTATGATGCTTTGTATTTCTGTGGTGTCAGTTGTGGTTTCTACTTTTTCATTTTTAATTTTATTGATTTGAATCCTTTCCCTTTTTTTTCTTGATGAGTCTGGCTAATGGTTTATCAATTTTGTTTATCTTCTCAAAGAACAAGCTTTTAGTTTTATTGATCTTTGCTATTGTTTTCTTTGTTTCTATTTAATTTGTTTCTTCTCTGATCTTTATGATTTCTTTCTACTGACTTTGGGTTTTCTTTGTTCTTCTTTCTCTAGTTGCTTTAGGTGTAGGGTTAGATTGTTTATTTGAGATATTTCTTGTTTCTTGAGGTGAGATTGTATTGCTATAAACTTACCTCTTAGAACTGCTTTTGCTGCATCCCATTGGTTTTGGGTCATTATGTTTTCATTGTCATTTGTTTCTATGTGTTTTATAATTTCCTCTTTGATTTCTTCAGTGGTCTCTTGGTTATTTAGTAGTGCACTGTTTAGCCTCCATGTATTTGTGTTTTTTACAGGTTTTTTTCCTGTAATTGATTCCAATCTCATAGCATTGTGGTCAAAAAAGATGTTTGATATGATTTCAATTTTCTTAAATTTTCTGAGGCTTGATTTGTGCCCCAAGATGTGATCTATCTTGGAGAATGTTCCATGTGCACTGGAGAAGAAAGTGTACTCTGCTAATTTTGGGTGGAATGTTCTATAAATATCAGTTAAATCTATCTGGTCTATTGTGTCATTAAAACTTGTGTTTTCTTGTTTATTTTCTTTGGATGATCTGTCCATCCGTGTAAGTGGGGGTATTAAAGTCCCCTACTATTATTGTGTTACTGTCAATTTCTCCTTTCATGGTTGTTAGCATTTGCCTTATGTATTGAGGTGCTCCTATGTTGGGTGCATAAACATTTATAATTGTTACGTCTTCTTCTTGGATTGATCCATTGATCATTATGTAGTGTCCCTCCTTATCTCTTGTAACAGTCTTTATTTTAAGGTCTATTTTATCTGATACAAGTATTGCTACTCCAGCTTTCTTTTGATTTCCATTTGCATGGAATATCTTTTTTCATCCCTTCACTTTCATTCTGTATGTGTCCCTAGGTCTGAAGTGGGTCTCTCGCAGATAGCATATATATGGGTCTTGTTTTTGTATCCATTCAGCCAGTCTGTGTCTCTGGTTGGGGCATTTTATCCATTTACAGTCAAGGTTATTGTCAATATGTGGGTTCCACTTACCATTTTCTTAATTGTTTTGGGTTTGTTTTTGTGGGTCTTTTTCTTCTTTTGTGTTTCCTGCCTAGAGAAGTTCCTTTAGCATTTGTTGTAAAGCTGGTTTGGTGGTGCTGAATTCTCTTAGCTTTTGCTTGTCTGAAAAGCTTTTGATTCCTCCATCAAATCTGAATGAGATCCTTGCTGGGTAGAGTAATCTTGGTTGTAGGTTTTTCTCTTTCATCATTTTAAATAAATCCTGCCACTCCCTTCTGGCCTGCAGAGTTTCTGCTGAATGTAACCTTAAGGGGATTCCTTTGTATGTTATTTTTGTTTTCCCTTGCTGCTTTTAATACATTTTCTTTAAATTTAATTTTTGTTAGTTTGATTAATATGTGTCTTGGTGTGTTTCTCCTAGGGTGTACCATGTATGGGACTCTCTGGGTTTCTTGGACTTGTGTGATTATTTCCTTTCCCAAGTTAGGGAAGTTTTCCACTATGATCTCTTCAAATATTTTCTCAGACCCTTTCCTTTTTCTCTTCTTCTTCTGGGACCTCTATAATTCGAATGTTGGTGCATTTAGTGTTGTCCCAGAGGTCTCTTAAATTGTCTTCAATTCTTTTCATTCTGTTTTCTTTATTCTGCTCCTCAGCAGTTATTTCCACCATTTTTTCTTCCAGCTCACTTATTTGTTCTTCTGGATCAGTTATTCTATTATTGATTCCTTCTAGTGTATTTTTCATTTCAGTTATTGTGTTGTTCATCTCTGTTTGTTTGTTCTTTAGTTCTTCTAGATCTTTTTAAAACATTTCTTGTATTTTCTCATACCATGCCTCTATTCTATTTCTGAGATTCTTGATCATCTTTACTATCATTACTCTGAATTATTTTTCAGGTAGATTGTCTATTTCCTCTTCATTTATTTGGTCTTGTAGGTTTTCACCTTGCTGCTTCATCAGTGACATATTTTTTTGCGCTCTCTTTTTTTTTTTTTATGAATGGGATTGTGTCCCCTGTCTTATTGGTTGTTTGGCCTGAGGCTTCCACCACCAGAGTTTGTAAGCTGTTGGGTAGAGCTAGGTCTTGGTGCTGAGATGAGGACCTCTGGGAGACCTCACTCCAATGAATATTCCCTGGTGTCTGAGGTTCTCTGTTAGTCCAGTGGTTTGGACTTGGAGCTCCCACCACAGGAGCCTCAGCCCGACCCCTGGCTCGTGAACCAAGATCCTGCAAGCTGCGCAGGGTGGCAAAAAAAAAAAAGGGAACAATAACAAAGTAAAAAGTAAAATTAGACTAGGAAACTACTGATATGTTAGAAAGAATATAAAAATAAAAATATAGATGAAACAACTGGAAGGTAAAACAGAACCACAATAGTAAAAAAGAGGAGGAGAAAAAAATGGTGGAAAAGGCCTTGGTTGTGGAGGGCAGGGCATAAGCGGGGGTGGGGGGGTGTTGGGTGGTAGGCGGGGCCTATGCTTAGGACCCACAGAGCTGGAAAAGGCCCTAGGGTTTGTGTGTGGTGGGGTGGGGCTTAGGCTCAACAGAACAGAAGGGCCCCAGGCGTGTCTCCCGTCTCTGGTCTCAGAGGGTGGCAGACCCCACCTGGGAGCCCAGCAGGTTTCCCAGGCTTGAGTGGGTGGGGCCAATGCCCTCCACTCCTCTCCTGCTCCTCCAATTCTGGAGGGCCCCTCACACCTGACTCTCCTGTTCTCCCCCAGCCTCCCTCCTATGCTTTCAGGACCAACATGACCCAGAGGGGGCCTCTGAGGGCGTAAGATCTGGCCCAAGAGCCAGGCAGACTTCCCTGGCCGATTGGTCAGAGGAAACACTGGGCATGCTCCTCCCTGATCCGAGGCCCCTGAGGGTCCCTCCAGGTGTGGGAACCCCTACCCCCTCTCAGCCAGCCCTCAGGGGCACTGCTCCTGTCCGGCCTCCACTTCTCCTCCCCCTTCAGTCCCCCCATGTCCTACCAGTTTGCTTGGGGTTTCTCCCGTCTCTTTGGGTGTCAAGGTCCCCCACCAGTATCTGGCAGGTGCCCTAGTTGTGGAGAGACGTGAACTCTGCATCTTCCCACACTGCCATCTTGACTCAACCCCCTTAAGGAGGAATTTAAAGTCTTGGCCTTGCACACAGTATAGCTTTTTAATGTGTTGTGTGAATCAGTGAAGGAGTAAATAAAAGAATGCATAAGTGGAGAAGGAATAACTGATGAATGCACTATAAACTTCTAGAATTGAATGAATATAATTCTACTTTAATTAAAATGTTATTATCTATGATAATATTATCTATTTACTAATTGTTTAAAATTATTCTTTTCAAATCTCCTTATTTATTCAAAATGAGATACAGAGTGTCTTACGGCTAGCCTTTGTTTACAGAATCAATTACGTGCCCTTCAATAGTCAACTTTCTTTTCAGACTTCATTTTGGAGACCTTCTTGTCCCATTATCTGACTACCCTGAAGGACTGCTTTTTTAAGTTGGCCCTTCTTGGATGACTTCCAAGTCTACAGAATCTCCCATGAGATGCAAAGAACTGTACTAAATAGTCCAGATCCAGACGTATTTGTAGGTAGTGTTTAGTTGGTCTTTTTGCCCACTCTCTCCAGGGAATTGTCTATAGCACTTCATAGGTTCCTTTTTGGAACATGGTTCTCAAACTTGACCCATCATGAAAATCCCCAAGGAGCTTATTATAGAAATAAAGTCCTGGGCCCAAGCTCAGACATACTCTGAATCCCTGGAATGGGTCCTGGGGAGCTGTATCTTTATCAAGCTCACCAGGTGATTCTGATGAAGAATCAGATTTATGAATTGTCATCCTAAAAGAATAACTTAGATTATTTTCCCCTAAATGTGCTATCTTGCATTTGTCCTCATAGAGACTCATATACAATTTTTTTCCTGCCAACTCCTGCAGTGTTGAGAGAATATTTTGCGGTATAGCTCCTTTGGAAATGCTATGTTTGTCACTGTCACATTCTCACCTCTGTTATAAAAGCAGTCCCTGGTGGGAAGAAAGCCAGTTGACAGACTTCTCTCCATTTGAGGTGAGCCCATTCATCCCTGCTCTTTGTTAGAGTACTAAGTACTCCATTCTTAACAAAACAATCACCTGCTGGCTAAGTTCAGTGGGAAAGCATTACCACTAGCCAAAGGCAAAAAGGTAGAATGGTGTTTAATATCTTGCATTCTTGAAGCTAGTAGAAAATGTACGTAAAGCCTATGCTCCTTAAGGTGTTCAATCTAATCCATCCTTCAGATGAGGGAGAAAGAGAATAACTCATCCTGGACCATTATCTCAAAAGGTCTGATTATCTCAAAAGAATTCTCATCTTTCCAAACAGGTTAGATCATCTAGAATTGGTTAGTAAGAAATCAATTTATTTCAGGACATCAATTTAGAGGGTTATATTCTCCTTAGGATAGATCTTGGGTTCCAGCTCACTCTGGAATGCCTAAGTCCATTCCCCATCTTTGTAACCATCCCATCTTATCCCAGCTGTTTTCTTTCTGGGGAAGCCTCTTAGACTGACAAATGTTACTGAACTTCTGTTCTTTGAGCAGAGACAACACCAGTTTTAGAGATGTCGCTGTTCTTCTGTTCAGTATCCTTCATTTGTCTCAATGGTTAATAACATTTTAAGCAGTGAGGGGAGCAGAGATGTGAGTTTAGTGTTCACAAGGGTATTGATCTTGAAACCAGACTTCTTGGATGGGACTCAAACCCAGCAGCACCTCAGACTAGGACTTGAATCCATGATCCCTGACTTAGGAGGGGACTTGAACCCACTGTCTTTCTTTTAATACATCTTTTTTGGAGTATAATTGCTTCAGAATGTTGTGTTAGATTCTGCCATACAACAGAGTGAATCAGCTATATGCACACACGTATCCCCATATCTCCTCCCTCTTGAGCCTCCCTCCCACCCTCCCTATCCCACCCCTCTAGGTGGTCACAAAACACCGAGCTGATCTCCCCGTGCTATGCAGCAGCTTCCCACCAGCTATCCATTTAATTAAAACTCCTCACCTGGTGTCAGGACTTACTGAGGCTCAGGTTCTTTTGTCTCAATGTAGAAAGAATTTAGTAAGAGGCAAAGTGATAGGTAAGAAGTGGATTTAATAGTATAGGACACTCATGAGAGATACAAATGGGCAGGCAAGGGAGTACCACCCTGAGAACTTAGTGGGCTACAGTTTCATAATCAAAGGAAAAGTGGGGAGGGCGAGAAGACCATCTTCTTCCTCATTCTTGAGTAGACATTAAGCTTCCATCATCAGCTCCTCCTCCACTTCCGGCGGGGGAATTTTCTGTTCCTACATGGTTAACCTGGGACTGTCAGGGAGCTATTCAAATCAGCAGAAAGGGGGTAATAAATGCTAAAATATGGTAAGTCATCTCAGGTTTCAGCATAATGAGGGTCTTCTACTTTGGAATGTCACCCTTCCCCTATATTTTTGTTTTTGGTGTGCACAGAGGAGCATGTCCTAGGAATCATTAACATACTGACCTCACTAGGCAGGATGTGAGTCTCATTGACTTGATGTATAGCTTTGTTGTTAGTTTTGTTGTTAGTTTCCTTGTTAAACAAGCCTGCTTGGTTTCCTTGCTAAGCAAACCTGCTTTCTTGAATGATCATTAACTCTTAGGGGTCTCCCATAATTTTCTCTCTACTTACAATCCCCTAGCGGGGTTAACTATTTAATCACCTATTCTGTCCCTTTACTCTGTCCCTATCAATCTGACAGCACTGGGGCATCTTTTTGGCCACTTGTCAGACTCTGGTAGGTGACTTACCTGACAAACAGAGTTAACACTTGACAATCATTCTCACTGGCATTTCCAGTACTCAGTTGACAAACCATGCAATTGGCAGTCTGTATAGATTTGTTCTTGTGGCCAGTCATCTGGAAAGCCCTCCAGAATACGCAATTAAACAGACATTCTGATCCTATCCTGCTACTAAATACACAAAGTGCTGGGACAATGTGGCATAAGCTTTGGCAAGCCTGAAGTCCTTGACAAGAGTCAATACATTTCCAGCAGCTTAAAATGAACTATTGAATTCTCCTGGAACAATCTTAATACCTTAGGCAGAAAGAGTGGTTGGACCAAACTCAGAGAAGTTGAATGGAAAACTTTAAATTAGGGAGAGAAGAAAATGGAGGCTTTGAAGTGAGGGACCTTTGTAAGAGCCAGGTGAGGGAAATGAAAGATGAAATCTGCTTATACAGTAAGTAGTTCCCCATTCCCCCAAAAAAGAAATGAGTGCTACCATAGATCCAGAATGGGGGTTACAAATATTACAAACTCTTAGTTCTTTTCTGATGTTGGATTCCCCAGAAGCAGACCCTAAGCCATGGAGTCATATGCAGATATTTATTAAGGAAGTATTCCTAGGAGAAACTGGTAAGGGAGTAGAAGAAAAGACAAGGGAGAATGTTATTTTGGGCAAAGTCTTAACCTCAGCTCGATGTTACCAGGGAGACTTGGAACATAAACTTCACCTCTATGTTCCAACTCTTGGCAAAGGAGAAGAGCTTCAGACGTCAGTCTTAGTCATTGGCTCCAGGCTGCTGGGGCGGGGTGGGTATGGGGAGTAAACTCCAGGTACTTTCGGTTCTTTGCTAGGACAGGCAAAATGGTTCAAGGACAATCCTCTACAGACAGTTGCAGGTACATTAGAAGAAAACACATAAATGCCTGTGGAGGCAAAAAAGACATCCAATGGGATCTGAACAGACCACAGACAATGTCTACTATAGTTTTATTTTCCACTCTGCCACTGACCACCCTAAAGGAAAAACACTGTAAGCATCCACATAATCTGAAAAATGGAATAGTGTAAAGCAGATTCCTTAGGCAGGAAAAGAGTGATTTATTCATCTACACAATATTTATTGAACACCTGCCATATCTGCCACTCCCTGAGCTAAGTACTTGGATTTGAAGATGAATGGTTCTTTCCCTTGAGGGTGATAAGAGCCATTATTGAGTTATGTATAAAATGCTACAGGAATAGTCCCCAAAGCAAAGTTGGTGTACCCAAGGGCAGTGAGGGTCACTAAGCCTGGGACACATAAAGCATTAGTAAAATAGAATTAACTCCATAATAGAGTAAATAAATTAATACTTATTTAATAACTGAAGAGACGACATTTAAAAAATCTCAAACAGGAGCTTCAATGGCCCACACCAAATCACAATATCTGCACCACATGAAGTAAATTTTACAATAAAGACAAAGTAGGGCCTAGGATTTGATCCAAGTTCTTGTACTTGATTCCCATGAGGGTCATGGAAGAGCTAGGTCAGCTACCTAACTTGTGTCTCTGCCCCTACAGAGAGCAGATGGACGGGCAGTCATACCTAGAATAGGAGCAGAAATGAGAACCCCAGAGAAAAGCCATCAGCGGAAGAGGGGTAGCCTTTTCCTAATCGACCACGTCACAGCAGTAAGTGGGTGAGGTGGAATATTTCTTTCCCCTTGATTCACATACTCTAATCAGAAGTCCCTGGGCTGCCTTGTTCTGCTACAAGTTCAGATATGCCAACAATCAGTCACTTTCAAAAGTCATAACTTCTGCCAATAGATTCTGAACCACCCAGTTTCTATAGGAGGAAGATAACTCAAAGGCTCCAGCTAAGCAATGAATGGTTTACACATCAGTGACAAGCTAAACTTGAGCCTGTCCATGAGAAATGAGCTTGTCGACGACCTTCTGGGATATTGGTCTTAAGAACAGCTAAAGTGAAGTAGAGAATACAGAACAATTCAATTCCACAGCATGGCTCCGATAAATTGAGCTCAAGAGCAGGGTTCCAGCCTCATTCATCACTAGATTCTCATCTTAGGGCCTAGAACAGTGCTTTGCATATGTCACCTTTTCATACGTGTGGGCAGAAATGAATTGAGCATCTGACAAAAAACTGATATCTGGGACATCTCATAAATAGTTGATGGGAAAGGTCTGGCGGTTTCTTAAAACAACTAAATATACACCTATCCTACAACCCAAAAGTTTCACTTCAAGGTATTTACCGAAAAGAAATGAAAACATATGTCCACAAAAAGATTTGTGTAAGAATGTTTGTAGAAGCTTAACAACTCCAAACTGGAAACAACCCAAATGCCAATTAAGAAAATGGATGAATAAACTGTTGTTTATATAAAGGACACTATTCAACAATAAAAAGGAACAGGCTATTGACACGACATGGATAAATATCAAAAACACTATGCTGAGTGAAAGAAGCCTAACATAAACAAGTTTATGCTGTATGATTCCATTTCTGTGAAGTTCTAGAACAGGCAAGTACAATCTATTTTAGGGGAAAAATAAAACCCAGCAAAGAGATTGCCTCTTTGCAGGGGGTGGGGATGGGATAGGGCAAGGATTAGCAGGGCAGGAGAATAAGGGAACTTTCTGGAGTGACTGTAATGTTCTATATCTTGATAAGGGTTTGCATTACACAGGTATATGCCATTGTCAAAATTTGACAAATGTACAATTGAGATTTTTGCAGTTCATTGCAATATAAATTTTATGTAGAAAGTAAAAAAAAAAATACTGCAACCAAATATTGAACTCTAGCTGATAATATACATGCTTAAGTATTTAGGGAGAAGTGGATAGATGTCTATGATATATATATATTTTTTTTTTTGCAGTACGCGGGCCTCTCACTGTTGTGGCCTCTCCCATTGCAGAACACATGCTCCGGATGCGCAGGCTCAGCGGCCATGGCTCACGGGCCCAGCTGCTCCACAGCATGTGGGATCTTCCCGGACCGGGGCACGAACCGGTGTCCCCTGCATTGGCAGGCAGACTCTCAACCACTGCGCCACAAGGGAAGCGCTATGATATATTTTGAAATACATTAAAAAAATTAGAAGGGATTGATAGAAGGGTAGAGTAATAATGGGAGATTCTAGGTGGGCGTTTACTGTAAAATTCTTCCAATTTTTCTGTATGTTTGAAAATTTTGCTATAATAAAACTTTGGGAGATATAAAAAAAAAAGAAATGAATTGAGAAAAGCTGACGTGGTTGATGAGCTATGATTACAACTCCAAGGGACGCCTTTTGCCAACCATTTAAAAATCTAACTTGTAGCTAGAGAGTTCAGATTTCCATCTTCTGGTTTTCATTTACTTATCTAGTTTTTTCTTCCTAAGCTCTTCTTCAAAAAGAGTAAAACAGAGTGCACATTGCAAATTGAAATACTTGTGTTTGGTAAGTGCAAATTTTAGTTCATACTTGAAATGTTTTACTGAATTTGAATAATATCTTCAAAATCAAAATTTAGTTTTCTTTTCAAAGTTTCAATTGTTTGTTTTAAAGTTAAAGAATGGGTCAAATAGCTAGCTAGTGGGAAGTAGCCACATAGCACAGGGAGATCAGCTCGGTGCTTTGTGTCCACCTAGAGGGGTGGGATAGGGAGGGTAGGAGGGAGATGCAAGAGGGAGGAGTTATGGGGATATGTGAATATGTATAGCTGATTCACTTTGTTATACAGCAGAAACTAACACACCATTATAAAGCAATTATACTCCACTAAAGATGTTAAAAAAAAAGAATGCGTGAAGAAAATAAAATTTTACATCACATAGAACAATTTGATAATTGTCCAAATTTTACCTTTTGCAGGAGTTTTCATTTTATTAAAATTCATGTATTGGTTACCACAATATTACTATTAATTACAATGTATAAACTTTTTCCTTTTGTAAAAATAATAAAAATTTAAAGTATTAATCCATTACTTCTTTCCTCATCCACTGTAATATTTATTTTTTATTTTTAAAAACTCTTTACTGGTGTAGTTATACATACAAAATCCAATAAAAGATCATTTTGGCATCTATGTTTATTTTCTATTTGTGGTTCTCATTTCACTTCACAAATTGAAAATCATTCATCATATAGAGGAGGAGGCATAAAGAATGATCTGCTGGACAGGGAAAGACAAATACCGTATGATAACACTTACATGTGGAATCTAAAATAATGTAACAAACCAGTGAATAAGACCGAAAAGAAAAAGACTCACAGATATAGAGAACAAACTAGTGGTTACCAGTGGGGAGAGGGAAGTGGGGAAGTGGAAGGTACAAACTATTTCATATAAAAGAATCTACAAGGATATACTGTACAACATGAGGAATAGAGTAAGTATTTTATAGTAACTATAAATGGAGTATAACCTTTAAAAATTGTGAATCACTATATTGTACACCTATAACATATAATATTGTACAGCAACTATACTTCAATTAAAAAAAACATTCTGCTCTAGGTGCCAAATACGCCAGGCCTCCAGCACTGCCTCTCTACTTCCAGCCCTGTGGTTTGCCCCTTGCATGCACAGGTTTGGGCACACTGACTTCCTTCCTGCCCCCCAACTTCAGCATTTGGACACCTGATATTCCCTTTACCCAGAACCCTCTTGGCCTAGATAGCCGTAAGCCTTAACTCTAATATTACCTTGTCAGTAGTACCTTCCCTGCCCAATTTATTTAAAATGCAACTTCACATCTCCTTCTGTTTCCCACCCCCTCACTCCAGACCCCCACTGACATTGCCTAGTCCCATTTCTAACCTTATTTCTCTCCACAGCAACTGTGAATTTTATTTGTTTACTTGTGTTGTCAATCTATTTCGTGGAAGATTAATAGGGTGTGGAGCAGCCTATGATATAATATAATAATAATAGGGCCTCTCACATATGCTTCTCCTTAGTCTTCAATAACCCAGGCCACCCTCACTTCTTCCTTGTATTTCAGTCACCTCTGCATGGTTTTGCCTCTTTCATCAGAGTCTTCTGAGGAAAAGGATCTGATCTGATCTACCCTTTTGCCCCTCACTGGGATCATCACAGGTTCTGTGTGGGAGAGACTGCTACATACCACCCAGTTTATTTCCTCTTCCTGGCATACAGGCAGACCACATTTCCTAATCAACTTGGCAGTTAGGTGTGGTCATCTGACCGAGTTCCAGCCAATCTTTTGGCACAGGTACAGAGTACCTCTTCCAGGACTAGTCCATAGAAACCTTCATTAACTCTCCCCATACACTCCCCCTTTCATACAATCATAGCAGCCTTGGACACCTCTTGCTGAAGGTGGTAGAGACACAAAATGGAAGGACTCAGGCTTCTGAATCCCTGTTTGGAGGAGACACCCCCCACCCCCATTGCTCCACCAATGCCCTCCCACCACCACAAACTTAGACCCACGCTTCTGCTGTGTTAAACCTCTGAAAATTGTTATAGTTCACTGTTGTTATAGCAGTCAGCTTACCTTAACTAAACAGTCTTGCCCATAGGGCACTCTTTCCCAGAAGACTCCTGTCTCCAGCTCTTTCCTGTGTAGATTTTCAACAATGTATGTGAGACGGGATGCTTCTGTAAGGCTCCAGTGGTCAGTAGAGAAATCTAGATAAGGCATCCAAATCCACACTAACTTTCCCTCTAGGTCATGAGGAATTGGGAAGAGGGAATCTTGCCCCTGCCACATAGGAGTGTTACACATGGTTCTAATACACTCCACTATGCCTGTTGCTTCTTCATTTCTAAGTCTCATGGACTAGAGGTGGAGACATCTCACCTCCCCTAATCCATGTACTCCCCCCATGTTCTTCACCTCTCCAGGATCAGAGCAGAGTTTTAGAGAAAATACAATAGGAAAGGAGGAAATATTTCCTGATTGAAATAAACTGGACTGGAACCAAGAGACCTGGCTCTGTGTTCTGGATCTGCCAGTATTGTGCTGTGTTGCTTTGAGCAAACCTCTTTTCATATCTGTGTTCTTTTTTGTTTTCTGGAAATTGTATTTTGAGTCAGGGATTGTCCGGAGAGATACCCTCTCAGTCATTTACTTTCTCTGGCTTCACTCTGGACAGAAAGATCCTTCAAAGAGCTAAGACTCGGCTTCTGGGTATTATTGGTTCTTCAGGTCCTTGTGTGAAGTGAGAATTTTACTCTATTTTCCTTTCATGTTTTTCATCTGGCTCCTCCCTTCCTGTCTCTGGAGGACCCTACCTTATGGCATATGATGCTGACAACTTCTCATTAGTAGGGTGTTTGCCTTTGGGGTTCATCAGGATGCACTATGTTCTGCTTCCAGTCACAGGCAACCAGGAATCTGGCCTCTTCAGATGGAAAAGATTGGGAGAGTGTCAACTTAAGTTACAACCTCCTGAGCTCTATGGCTAAGCAGCTTCTAGGAAGCCCCTTTCACCAAGGCTGAGTCTGCTTCTCCATCATTCCCACCTCAACACTCCTACCCACTACCCCTCACTACATAAACACAGTAGATGGCTCTTCCTCTCATGGGCCTTCAAGGGGCTGGCTAAGCCATTGAGGTGTGACTAGCTCTCTCTTGCTTATGGGCATCCGTTAGTAGATTCTTTAAGCTTTAATATCTGTTACAGATCCTCCAGGAGGTTGGGTTTAAAGCAGACATGATTATTTTCTATACTGAGCATGTCCTCTGGTGGCTGAAGCAAGTGCTCAGTACTTATAGAACTTCAAGATCAACCAGTTCGATTCTGTTTACAAGCTCTTCATGGTGGGTACACCTCTGTTTACATTACATGCTCCTTGCCCAACACTCCCCTTCATTCCTTCTGTTCTCAAGCCTTACTTTGATATCTCTTGATACCACATATAAGCTATATTTTCTCGCCTCTCTTGAACCTTTCCACACATTCTGTTCTTCTGTTCTCTGGTCTAGAATGTGTTCAACATCCACCAATATCCCCTATTCCTTCCATGTGGTTAACATGTGCTCATCTTTGAGATGTCAGCATAGGTGTCATTTCCTTTGGGAAGCTGTTATTATCCCATTAAATCTGAATTTGATGTCCTTCCTATTAAAGAGGCTGCTTACTTGCCTGTCTTTCCCAAGCAACTATAAACTCCCTCAGGGTGGTGGCTCTCTCCTTTTCATCACTGACTCCCAAGGGCTCAGCACAATGTCTGGAATATCTGTTGTTTAATGCATAATTGCTGAATAAAAGCTGAATGGAGTTGCTATGAGTGTTATATTTTGTATCTTTTGGCTGTAACAGAAACCACAAACAACAGTGTCTTTATTAAGAACATTTAATTGTATGTTTAACGAGGTGTCTAGGGCTAGGTGGTTCCAGGTTAGTCATGTGGCTCAATGGGATCATCAGGATCTAAGCCCTTTTATCCTTTACTCCACTGTCATTAACATGGTGATTTTCATCTTCCTCATGATCTAAAGATGGCTGTCATGCTCTAAGCATTGCATCTTCACATATTTGTAGAGGAAGAAAAAGTTCTCTCTCTTTTGTCAATAGGGCATTATTTCCCAGAAGACTCCTGTCCCCTGCTCTTTCCCATGTATTTTACTGTTGAGAACTGGGTCACATGCCCACTCTAAGACACATCATGACTCATCCTTGGGGCTTTTATCTGAAGTCATGCTGCCCCGACAAAGTAGGGCTTCTTCTAGCAAAAAAAATGAGTGAATAGCTGATAAGTAAGAAGTGAATGATGACTGCCCCTCAAGTCTTTCACTAGGTTTTACTAAAATCGAGGACTCTTCTCCATATCTGAGCTCTACTTTAGATTGGTGCTACTTCAAATGCAACATTTGTGTTGACATGTTCTTCTATCATGTGGGCCCCTCAGTATCCCCTCTGGCATGAAAAGCTGTAATTGTCTGTTTATTCTCATCAGTCACTTTCTCCTGAGCCAGAGAGCATGTTGACCTCTCCTGAACTTCAAGGTGGGCACTCGTTTCCCCTCAAGGCAACAAACAACTATTTCAGGCAGTGGAAAGAGTCAAGCATCATCCTCCAGTAGTATTCATTCTCAGTGAATTTTCTTCCATGGCCAAAGTTGCAAGAGTTTTGTTCAGTTATTGTGTCCTGATGTTACCACAGCAGGACTAGATGCAATAAAAAGGCAATAATAATATGATAAAAGTTTTTATCGTGAACAAACTAACCAACTCCTGAATGGATCACAGTGCACCTATTTTTTTGATAAAAATATCAAATTCAGGGCTTCCCTGGTGGCGCAGTGGTTGAGAGTCCGCCTGCCGATGCAGGGGACACAGGTTCATGCCCCGGTCTGGGAAGATCCAACATGCCATGGAGAAACTAGGCCCATGAGCCACAACTACTGAGCCTGCGTGTCTGGAGCTTGTGCTCCGCAACGGGAGAGGCCACAACAGTGAGAGGTCTGCGTACGGCAAAAAAAAAAAAAAAAAAAAAAATCAAATTCAGTGGTGGTTATACAACTGTTGGAATCTAGATGACATCCCCAATATTTAGCCTTCCTAGCTCTTCCTCCCTCCATCTACTTTACTTATCTGAAAACTTTTTAAACTAAAAAGAGAAAGTGAAAGGAATCAAATTATTATCATTATACTTTACTTTAAAAAAGTTTGTTTCTTCTTGGTTAGTGTGAAGATGATGATCTCTTACTGAGTGTGACACATGCTATAGTTGGGCTTTTACAAACATCATCTTATATCCTCGTATCAACTCAATGCTCATTGTTGACGTGTTATATACTAGCAGCCTAAATTTCAGATTTTAAGTGATTTGCCCAGAATCATCAGTAGAACAGGGATTAGAATTCAGATGTTCCCAATTCCAAAGTGGTCCCTACATTCCCCGTCATGAACCAAAACCTCTTCCTTCAATTTTCATTGTCACCCCCAGTATGCTCACTACTTTTCCCAAGTTCATAAGGTTTTCAGTCATCTCTCACTGGTTAACCCTTCTGTCTCAGGTTTTTGGCAAAGTGGCCAATCCCATTCATTGGCTGAGATATTTATGGACAGACATGCAATTACTTGTCTTCCTAGTTCAACAAGTTAAGTCTGGAGGCACTCGCATCTAGCTCAGCAAATAAATACTAAGAATTAAAAAAAAACAAAAGGATAGGGCTTCCCTGGTGGCACAGTGGTTAAGAATCCGCCTGCCAATGCAGAGGACATGGGTGCGAGCCCTGGTACGAGAAGATCCCACATGCCGCAGAGTAACTAAGCCCGTGCGCCACAACTACTGAGCCCATGTGCCACAACTACTGAAACCCGCACACCTAGAAGCCCATGCTCCACAACAAGAGAAGCCACCGCAATGAGAAGCTCCCATGCACAGCAACAAAGAGTAGCCCCCACTTGCCGCAACCAGAGAAAAGCCTGCGCACAGCAATGAAGACCCAATGCAGCCAAAAATAAAATAAAATATATAAATTAAAAAAAATAGCATCATTACTTGCTAAAAAAAAAAAAAAAGGACAGATTAACAGACCAATCCTGTGGCTGAGGAAAGTATTTCCTCTCTTGCCTTTGTAAGCCTAATAGGTAAGGCATGTGCTAAGAGATTTTAAAAGCTTCTGACAACAGCAATGACAAGTAGTGATTGTTCTGAGTTCACAGAAGCCCCGGTGGTTTTGACATTTCCCCCAAGGAATTAGCTGGGAGGTCCAGTTCAGATGGAGGAGGAAAGTAGGAAGGACCATCGGGCTTTGCTCAACCCAGGAGGAGAGAATGAACTGGTGAGTCTTCCCTTCTTTTTATTGTAGTTTCTCAAAGTGCCTGAGCCTGTGGGCTACTTGGGGTGATGCTGGCTTTAGGAACTGTAGAGGTTTAAGTCTGGTAAGTCTCCTGGAGATCCACAAGGCACACCTTTATACTGGGGGACCTGCAGGGGCGAGAAAGTTGTGTCTTCTAGATGATGGCATTCTTGCCAGCCTCATGTGCATTGATTGGACCCGCGAAGCTCCCCTCAGCCATTTTGCAGAGTCATCGGTGTGCACTCCCACAGGGTACTCACTGAAGTGTTCTCCTCATCATCTGGCACTCCATATAATTAGACAAATTCAGGCAAAACCTGAAACACTTTTTTAAAAAAATTCTTTTATCTTTAGTATATCTGAATAACTTGGTCTCAGAGTGCTTTGGGCTGAAATCATGCCTTACAAGAGCCAGGAGAGATTTTAAGCACCAAGTACTGAAGAAGGAATAGTGCGTGACCTGGGATTTAGCACACGTTAAAAAGAAAAAAGTTCGCATTTCTCCGATTCTTTTTTCCCACTGCCCCTACCACTTAACACAGATAAATCTTGAAAAATAATCATGAAAAACTTGAGAACTCCTGCAATAGCTCTTTGGTGCTGAGGAGTTTAGATTTATTATTTTATTTGATCCTCAGAACTCATGGAAGGAATTAATCCTATTTCATAGACAAGAAATCTGAGACTTGGGAGGTTAAGTAACTTGCCCAAGGTCCTCAGCCTCCAAGGGCCAGGCTGGGAAACCAGTTCACTCCTTCCCCCTCCACACCCTGTGCTGTTCACACTCTAGCTAGGCAATGAGAAAGGGAGATGAAGAAAAAGGGGGGATGGAATAGAGAGGGCGCACTGGAGGGTGGAAAGGAACCCAGAGGACGTGGTTCATATACCAGAAAGGTATCAGCTTCTTGGCTGATTTTTCTGGTTCCCTATGAGATCCGTGGGAAATCCATACCCACTCTCTCCCCACCTACCACATTTGTGAACCTACAGAAAGTAAGTGACTTCATGTATACGTGCACTGTCCAATAAGGCAACCACTGGCCGTGTGTGGTTTTAGAGAAGTAGGTGGTTCCAACTGAAATGCGTTCTAGTGTAAAATACACAGAGGCTTTTGAAGACAATAGAAACAATGTGTAAAATATCTCATTAATAATTTTTACATTGATTATACATTGAAATGACACTGTTTTGGATAGCTTGGGTTAAATGAAACATATTGTGAAAATTAACTTCACTTGCTTTTTTTTACTTCTTTAAAGTGGCTGCTGGGAAATTGAAATTACAAAAGTGGCTCACATTGGTGGCATACACTATTGTAACCCACTGATCTTGACAGTGGGACAGTGTTCTAAAATCCTTGGACTGAAGGGCTGCAAAGAATTAAAGCTACTCACCTGTGTTCACTACTGAACGACTGTGTGCCAGATCTAATTTTTTTTCAGCATGTCGATGAGCATTCATGAAAATTTCTGGTTGCTCTTAACTCTTATCTAATTAGGTGTTGCATTGGTGAAGTTTAGAGCCTCGTGTTTTCCGTCTCTTAACCATAGAGAGGGCGTGAGTATCAAAGTATTCAATAACAGATCAGGAGCCGCTTTTCTTCTTTTTTGTTGGTGATCAAACAGTTCTAGAGAAATCCACCAAAAAAATGTTGTTAGGACTCCCAGCTAGGCTTACCTCATTATCAGGGCATCCTGGGGAGGGGGACGGGCTGTTGACCTCTCTATAAATCTTACTCAAGAGCTAGGCAGAGAGCACAGATGCAAAACCTACTCGGGTGGATCAGGAAACTTGGTGAGGCAGGTAGGCTACAGGGGGTGACCCAGGTGCACAGCTGAGAAGAATTTGCCACCTGCCTCGGGGCAATTGCTGTCCTATAAGTCACAGGCCCAGTGCTGTTGGATCTTTCACGTTTGAAAAGGAAGCCAGAAATCTGTATGCTTATGTAAAATAGCCTTATTATAAACTTTGGAAAAAAATTCTTTTCTGTTTTTTTTTTTTTTTTTTAGATAATCAGTGGGCCAAAGTCAAATTCGGCCTAGTCTACTCCCAGCCTTTGGAAGCCCTTCAGTCCGTGGTTTTACGACCTCTCCTCACTTGCTCTTCCTTTCCTGAAGGTTCCCCATGGCCCCATCTGACTTCTTGCAGTCGTCAGTTCAAGGGAACAAGCACTGTGATGTGCGAGAGGGCGTGAGGTAGAAACCGTCTCCATGGACAGGGAGGGTCTGCGAGATGATCCATGTGCAGGTTTGGGTCATTTTGCTGAGCTCAGCACAGCAGAAGGCGTGGCAGGAGCCTCTGCAGTTGAACCTTGCTGTATCATCTCCTGTCCTCTGCCACCCCCAGCTCCTCCTGGGGGGCAGCGGCTCACACCTCCTGTGTCGGCACCGTGCTCAGTGCTTGACAAGCAATATTTCACGTCACCCTCACAACAGCCCATGTGATAGATGCCCTCACTGTACAGGCCTTCACTGTCCTTCCCAACCTCTCCCACCCTCCCACTCCCACCTGGCCCCAGGGGTCTCTTTCTCCTTCACCTGGCTTTTTCCTAAAAGTGTCTCCGTTCTTCTGCCCCGCGTTTCATCAGCCCCTCCATTCACAGTCAGCTTTTCTTATCTCCTCCTGTGGTCCTCTCAGGACCCACAGACTCACTAACAGCCCACAGCATCCTTCACAGCCCCAGACCCTCAATGAGCCTGGAGCCTTCAGGCTGTATAGCTCCTACCTAATGGAATGAAGTTTGTTCTCAGGCAGGCCTGGGTTTAAATTCTGGTCCTGTTGGGTAAGTTATTTAACGTCTCTGAGTTATTTGTAAAATGAGGATAGTAATACCTACCATTCAGAATTGTGGTGCGGATTAAATGAGGTAAGACAGACTTTCCAAAAATATCTTCTGTTGTACAATATCATAATAGGTATTTACTGTACAAAAAGTCTTCTTTTTCCCCCTAGCAGTTAGGTTTGAGAAATACTAGGTGAAACAGGCAAGCCAATAACAGCAGGCCCTCTCAGAGCCTGTAGTATACTGTGGTTCTTTGTGAATCTCCAAAAGGGGCATTGCAGTGTGCTCTATTTCACATGCATGTATGTATCCATGGAATCTTTCCTGTATGTGTTGGGCAGGGCATACAGATACCCTCATGACTACTGTTCCATGGAACCACCGCAGGAAAGGCTGGGATGTTTTCCATGAATGATTGGTATCATTTTAGCATTATTACTCTCCTGGGAGAAAAAAGGCATTATATCTCCCCGTAGCCAGGCATGTCGGGACACACAGGATGTGCACAGCATCCTCTCTTTCAGAGTCCCCTCTGGCCATGCTTGCTGCATTTACTTTCCAGAGATCGTCTTGATTCTGCTCCTGAGACAGAAGTGCTGCGTGATTCATATCGGTTGCCAAGCCCAACCATTCCATCGGTGCTCCCCTCTGCACAGATGCCCACCACACTAGCCTCAAAATCACAGGTTGGAGCATCCCCAGAAGGCAAAAAGACAGCAGATCTTAGTCAAGGTTTCACTGCTGACTGGGTGGCTGCGGACACCTTTTGGGACCTTGTTAGTTGCCTAAGAATGACATCAATTACCCCTTCTGATTCACAGGGTTTGCAAGGGTCACATAGGAAAGATGGAAAGTGCTATGAAAATATGAATGGTAGATTTACATGCAAGGAGTCAGGAGTTGTCATGTGGCTTTAAAAATTACAGAAATACAAATAAGTGAAATTGATGCTGAGAATATTTCCCCTGCCTCTGATTAAACTTGGGGAATAATAATTGTTTGATCTACCATTTCAAAAACAGTATGTGAAGAGTTGTTAAGAAAAATTAGGAGTTTTGAACATCTGAATTATTTTAAACACTGTCACATACTCCTCATCTTCCATTAAAGGAAAAACAAAACAAAACTCAAGGGACTACAAATAACTTCTAAATAAGGAAATCCCTTTGGATATTAGTAAAGAGAAGTATCTGAAATAGAACCAATGAACAGATCTCTCACCCTACCCTGGGTACACTAACTTGGTGACCATTCCCCTAGAGCTTTGGGTGAGACCTTCATGCTTGGACATGTCACTGTTATGTTTTTAAAATTCATTCTTATTTCCTTTTAAGATTTTACTTGTATGTAATACACCCATCTCATGGATCTGTCCTTAATTATCCATAATAGGAAAGTAATTACATGTGTTCTGTTTATTAGAAAAATCACAGAACTTTCGAAAGAAGATGCAACTTCTGATTTATGACTTCATTGAGTTTTCTGGGATTTTTTAAAACTTTCTTTCACTTTTGTTACTAATATCAGTAAAGGATGATGTCAGGGAAAAAAATTCAAGGGGCTAAAACTGAAAATTAAAAAATGAACTTTATTGTCTCTTTTCTCTGTTTAGTCACCATTTATATTAACAGATTGGGTGACAGCAAGTTTATCTCATCTTCAACTGACACCTCACTACGAGGGAGAGAGAACACTATAGATGACAGAATCAAGATTCAAAAAGTTCTCTAGGGACTTTCTTGGCGGTGCAGTGGTTAGGACTCCATGTTTTCACTGCAGGGAGCATGGGTTTGATCCCTTGTTGGGGAATTAAGATGCTGAGTGCCGCGCGGTGCGGACAAACAAAAAAGTTCTCTAGGCTGGATTGTAGGAGAGAAGTTGGCAAGATGCAGTGCAACAGGCCTCATTATTGAGTTTTTGTCTTAAGTTATTATAAAAATACAAGGTGAGGGGATCAATGACTTGGGCTTAGCTATGCATGGAAAAGTACTTTATTTGGTTATGGCTGGATTTTAGTTGCCAATATGATATAACTATAAAAAGAGTCCTTGGATATCTTGTTGGAGTTTGTTCTGCAGAATAGAGGAAATAAATCCTGCTATGATTTAGGTAATAACTGTTTCAAAGACATTGGAAATAGTTCCCCAACAAACGATCACAGTGGTTGTCTTCCAATAGTTAAGTGGCTGATGTGGAGAACAGAGTAGAGGTTGGCAGAGTCCAGCCTGATCTATTTTCCTTATGGAAGAACTTCCTAACCACCTGTGGTGGCAGAATCTTAACATGACACCCCTCCAATGAGCTTTGCCTTTGTATTATCCCCTCTGGTTGAGTGTGGGTGGCACCCAAAAGTATGATGAGCTCTAATTCCTGTGATTATGTTATGTTGTATGGCAAAAAGGGATCTACAAATAATAAATGCTGGAGAAGGTACAGAGAAAAGGAAACCCTCAAACTGTTTGTGGAAATGTAAACTGGTGAGTCACTGTGGAAAACAGTTTGGAGGTTCCTTAAAAAATGAAAAATAGAGTTACCATATGATCCAGCAATCTCACTCCTGGGCATATATCTGGAAAAGATGAAAACTCTTTTTAAAAAAATACATGCGCCCCAATGTTCACAGCAGCAGTATTTACAACCACCAAGATATGGAAACAACCCAAGTGCCTGTCAACAGATGACTGGTTTAGGAAGATATGGTATATATATATATATATATATATATATATATATATATATATATATATATATACACACACACACAATGCAGTATTACTCAGCCATGAAAAAGAATGAAACATTGCCACTTGCAGCAACTTGGATGGACCTAGAGAATATACCAAATGAAATGTCAGACAGAGAAATACAAATATTATATGATATCACTTATGTGTGGAATCCTAAAAAAAAATAGAAATGAATCTATATACAAAACAGAAAGAGACATAGAAAACAAGCTTATGGTTACCAAAGGGGAGAAGGAGGGAGGGAAGGACAAGTTAGGAGTATGGGATTAACAGGTATAAACTACTATACATAAAACAGATAAGCAACAAGGATTTACTGTATAACACAGGGAATTATATTCAGTATCTTGTAATAACTTAAATATAATCTGAAAACAAATAACTGAATCACTTTTCTGTATACCTGAAACTAACACAATCTTGTAAATCAACTAAATTTCAATTAAAAAAAAGAGAGAGAGAATCTGGATGGGTCTGACCTCATCAGGTGAGCCAAGAAAAGAAACTGGGCCCTTCCTGAAGTCAGAGAGATTTAAAGCAGGAGAGGGATTTGATGCAAGGGAGGTTTTCCATTGCATCTTTGAAGATGGAAGGTTCAGTGTAGCAAGGAGCTCTGAGTGGTCTCTAAGAACTGAGAACTGAGAGTAACTTCTGGCTGACAACCAGCAAGAGAATGGAGACCTCTGTTCTAAAGCTACAAGCCACTGAATCCTGCCAACAGCCATGTAATCTTTTTTTTAAAAAAACACCTTTAAACCATGTAATCTTTTTTTTTTTTTTTTTTTTTTTTTTGGTGGTATGCAGGCCTCTCACTGCTGTGGCCTCTCCCATTGCGGAGCACAGGCTCCGGACACGCAGGCTCAGAGGCCATGGCTCACGGGCCCAGCCGCTCCATGGCATGTGGGATCTTCCCGGACCAGGGCACGAACCCGTGTCCCCTGCATCAGCAGGCGGACTCTCAACCACTGTGCCACCAGGGAAGCCACTAAACCATGTAATCTTGAATGAAATCCTTGATCTCCAGAAGGAGCACAGTCCAGACAACACCTTATTTTAGTCTTGTGAGATGCAGAACAGAGGACCCAGCTAACCAGACTTAACCCATGGAAACTGTGAGACAATACATTTGTGTTTTTTAAGTCACTTGTTATGCAGTGATAGAAAATGAATACACCATCACAGCTGTCCAACAGCGAAGGTGCAGCCCTGCCAGGTAGTGAGTAGCCTATCTTAAAAAGACAATAGGTGTTCGTCTGTGAAGGATGGTGTACAGCTATTTTTTTCCAAAAGAGAAATTTGAACCAAATAATTCCTGAGACACTCCTTCTGTTTAGTGATGCTCTTGCTCCACAAATAACTTTTAACAGAACATGCCATGTTGCCCCATGCCTTTGATGTAGGGCAAATTTTGGTTCTAGAAATTGTCCCTGCTAGCCAGCCCATGCACCTCATTCCTTTTTGATGTACTTTCAGCGCTCTGTCGCCATTAGCCTCATCAAACAAAGGTCCTCAGTTGCACTTTTACTTCCAGGAAGACGGCGTGATAACACTTTTGCTATAGTAGTCCTGGCTGACTTTAAGAGCATGGCTACAGCTGAGTGTGACATTATGTACATCTCTTTGGCACTGGATTTTGATTCACACTTCTAAAGAGGGAATGGCTTTACTTACTCCAGAAAGAACTAACACACCATTGTAAAGCAATTATACTCCAATAAAGATGTTTTAAAAAAAAAACATAAGGGGAATATTTAAGAGGTTAAACTATTTCAGTACTTATTTTAAACTTGTTTTTAAACAAAATTTTTTTTAATTTATTCATTTATTTTTGGCTGTGTTGGGTCTTCATTGCCGTGTGCAGGCTTTATTTTCTCTAGTTGTGTCGAGCTGGAGGCCAGCGGAGGCTACCCTTCGCTGCAGTGCACAGGCTTCTCACTGCGGTGGCTTGTGAAGCATGGCTTTAGGCGCGCGGGCTTCAGTAGTTGTGGCTTGTGGGCTCTAGAGCACAGGCTTAGTAGTTGTGGCACACGGGCTTAGTTGCTCCGCGGCATGTGGGATCTTCCAAGATCAGGGCTCAAACCTATGTCCCCTGCATTGGCAGGCGGATACTTATCCACTGCGCCACCAGGGAAGTCCCTATTTTAAACTTCTTCAAGGCTCAGTGTCTTTTTTATTTTTCTAGTTTGTCAACATGTCTACATTTTATTTTATTTTATTTGGGGGGGTTTGGCAAAGATTTTATTTATTTATTTATTTATTTATTTATTTATTGAAGGGTAGTTGATTTACAATGTTGTGTTAGGTTCAGGTGTACAGCAAAGTGATTCAGTTATACATATATATCTTTTCTTTTTCAGATTATTTTCCCTTATATGTTATTACAAAATATTTATTTAGTTCCCTTGTTGGTTATCTATTTTATAAATAGTAGTGTGTGTATGTTAATCCCAAACTCCTAATTTATCCCCACCCCCCTGCCAAGACTCAGTTTCTTTGATCTACAAATAATAACTTACAAATATTATTAATAATAATAACTATTTCAATACATGATAATGTCTATTTCATAATATTCTTGGGAAGATTAAATGACACCTAAGTAAATGTCCAGAAAGGTTAGTTCTTATTGTCAAATGTAGACAAAAGTGAAAGTACTCGTGACATTTTATCCTTACTCAAAGGGCACTTCATGGCATGAATGCAGGGAAAAATACAGGAAACTATAATTAACAACATTTGGCAACTAGTGATAACTAACACAAATTACTACATGTGACTAAACCAGTAATAGAAGGTTGAGGAACAATAGCCACACTAATATGATTCATTACCTAGAGACAATATTATCCTAACATTAAAGAAAAGAACTTTAAAACATGGCAGAGTTAGAGATAAGAGAGCATTTTAAGAATATCTTCCCATTTAACACATAAAAGAACACAATTTGGCATGTCTAGATAAAGACAGCAAAGGGTAGATTGTGAATAATAAATAGAAACTCAGTGCTGTGATTGTTGTTTTAAAAAAAGAAGATAAAACATGATGAATTCTAGCATCATACAAGGACTCAGAGATATTATCTCCTTGGCCATGATTCAAAGGACTAAAAGTTTGAGGATTATACAGAAAAAGATAACTTACTCTAAGGCTATTGGAACATTCTCACTCATGGAAAAGCCTAACATGTCACAGCAAAAAGCTGGCATTGCCATCCACAGAAGAAAATTGAAGTACTGAGAGTTATTTATGTGATATCTTGGTTGAGTAAATCAATTTACAACTTTGAGCTGTAAGAATCTGGTTTGAGGAAGTAAAAGTGTTATGAAAGTAACCCATTCCAAAAAATTTGAATCACTACTGTGTCTTTGCATGGTGGGTATGCAACAGATATTTCAGATGGATAAACACATGAATGGTGAACATAAGAATAAGATGATTTACAAAAGCTGAAAAAGACCTGTTTACAAGACCAGTGGTTCATAAATGCTACTGCTCAAGATGCAATAAAAATTCCAGAACAAAGACAGGAGGAGACCCTAAGAGATGGTTCCATAAGACTAAGAGGATCCCACCAAAAGGGAATTTGGTGAGGAAACCATGCTTAGATGAAGCTGGGCCCTGTAATTCTCCTTTCCTGAAGAATATGACCAATCCTAGCTCTGTCTCTGATGGCAGCTGTGAGAACTACCTATAAAGAAAAGAAAGAAAAAAGATTTTTAAAAAATGTCCTTTCTGTGCTAGTACTTCATATATGTTCTCATTGAATCCCTATGAGCTAGTTACTCAGATATCAATTTTACAGCTGAGGAAACTGAGGCTCAGCTAAGTAAATGTATAAAAGGTCACATTACATAAGCATCAGAGGACACTCTGTCACACTGTTTATCTCCTATGCAAGTGAAGGATGGTTGTACTGGTGTGTGTGTGTGCTTGGGTGTGCTCGTGTATATAGTTACTACATCTGTTAATCTTTTAATTAGTTTGGTGTTTATCTTAAAGCCTTTTTCCTAGTTTCACATATTACAAAGATGAGCAGTTTTCTTTTTGGCCTGCATTTGACTTCAGTTTTGACAATTTGTGCTCAGTGGGAAAAGCAAAAATTCCATTTAAGCCACTGGATCAATCACTTTCAGAAACACAACTTATGATTTTGGCAAATAATATTTAGCTCTAAATATTGCCTGTGGTCAAATCATTTCACAGTGAGTCTTATGGGACTAGCCACTTTTAATCCACTGAAATTTTGTTGTAAATTAACCAAGCTAATATTTACTCTCAACATATACTGAGTGTTCAAAATGTTTCAGGATCTGTGTTAAATGCTTTGCATGCATTATCACATTAGTTTCTCACAACAACCCTAGAAAAATAGTTAATGTTATTATTTCCATTTATGAAGGAGGAAATTGAGTCATCAGAAGTAAAGTGGATTACCCAAGGTCAGATATCTGGTTAAGTGGTAGAGGCATGATTTGAACTTGGTTTTCTCACACCATATCCCAAGCTTTTAACTGTGACATCAGACTACTTCCACTGTGTTTTACAGCCAGCCACATTTTTCACATGAGGAATCTAAAGTTCAGTGAAATAAATCATTTACCCCGATCACATTAACTGGCAAGTGATGGAGCAATAAATAGAAGTGAGAGCTTCTAGAAGGCAATGGGGTGGGCTATAAAGAACAGAGGCTCTGCTGATAGACCTGGATAGGGCTCTAAATTGTGACCTTAGGGAACAACCTCTGTCAAAAGGCATGTGCATATTTCAGTTACTCCTAATCCAAGCTGCTTCCTCCTATTCTGGTCCTAGAAAAAGACAATTAAGGCTGTGTTACCTCTCCTGTTATCTGGAATACAGAATTCTATCAGGGAACAAAAAAGTGAGGGAACGTTACTGCTTAGAGAGAATACAATTCAAGTCTAGGTGAAGATGGGCACAACCTCTGTGCTATTCAATTCCACTAATAGGTGGCAGATATGGGGTCCTCACCCTGTGGAACACAGCCCGTTTTCATTACCATCCTTGACTCAGTGTATTGCAACTCAAAACTGAAGGAGTCACCTCTCTCCTCCTTTGAATGAACCTATTATCAGACCACTGCTAACCATGAGAGAGCACTTCCTTTGTGCTACACTTTACACTTCTTGTTTAATCTTCACAACCATTCTTCCAGGTGTGTGTTATTAATATCCCCTAAGTACAGAGATGGAAACTGAGACTTAGAGAAGTTAAGTCCTGAGGTCACATAGCTAATAGGTGGCAAAACTCACTTTATTGCAATGAGCCACGTATAATGGGGTTGAGATTCTGATCCTCTCACTCCTGTTCCCAGTATCTTTACATTTACAAGACCTCTGGATTCTACTTATCTTCCTCTTATGGCACACATATTGTTCCTGGCTCTCTCCTCTACCCTGCATTTCTTAATGGATTTTACCAGAGGTAAATCAATATTTAGGAGAAATCTGAGTGACTCTTACTGCATCAGAAGAATAATCATCTAGAACAATCAAATTATACTTGAGATTAATCGGTCAAATGGAAACATGATAAACTCGAATCACATAAACATTGGCAAGCCAGCTGGGAGTAGATTGAAAGAGTACCAAATAAAGTAGTGATTCTTTTATCCTAAACCTCAAGTCCCATATCTAACCACATAAACTCTGGGAAAACTGAGAAATGATAGAAAGGAATTTTACCAAGATTTATGAGGCCAGTTTATCAAAGAAGCAAAAACATTGCTTCTACTCATCTTTGCTCAAGGAGCTACTTATTTCTGAAAGTTACTCTGACATTAACAAGGTCTTTTATATCTATCTATCATCCATCTATCTATCTATCTACTATCTGCTATCTAGGTTTACTATCTACTTACTTATTTTTTAACAGATGGGGAAAAAAAAACTGTTGATATTTTGATTGAGCTGTACCCAGCCATAAGCGATGTCTTTCACAGAAATTTATCTTGGTTACAGGGATGTGATTTTATCTCTGCTCCTATGTATGTCAGCACTTCCCAATCATCCACACCAGGAGGCAGCTCCTGTATTCCCAGGTCACCAAACCTCCTATTTCCAATAGAAATCCCCTTCTCTGATCTTTTTCTTTTTTCAGTCACTTTTCAAATTTTGCTGCCATTTTCTCTTTCTCAATCCAATCTCACTGAAGTAATTAAAGTAACTTCTACCTGCTTGGAACAATATCTAATAACAAACTCCACTTTTATTTTATTTTTATTGACATATATAATACAGTGGTGTCAATAAATTACACTGACCTTAAGTGTACAGTTCTATGACCTCTATCATCACTTGGTTAAATGGGATTGCTAATGGTTAGTCCCCAAACTTAATATATCTCTCCATTTATTTAGATATTTGCTCTCAGCAATAATATATATAGATTTTAATTTAGAGGTCCTGTACAACTTTGTTAGAACTATTACAAGATTTTTTCCCTTGACAGTATTGCAAATGATATTTAACTTTATTTTCAAATTGTTTGTTACTAGTATATACAAATAGAATTAGTTTTTCTATATTGACTCAATATCCAGTGACCTTGATAAATTCACTTATTAACTCTAATAATTTGTTTGTACATTCTTTTCATTTCTTCATGTACATAATCACATTATATACTCATAAAAAGAGTTTTACTTCTTTTTTCCCCAAGGTTATTGAGATATAATTGACATATAATAATTTGTAAGTTTAAAGTATACAATGTGTTGATTAGATACACTTAAATATGTGAAATGATTACCACCATAGCATTAGCAAACACCTCCATCACCTCACATAGTTATCACTTCTTTTTTGTAGTGAGAACTTTAAGACTTACTGTCTTAGCAACTTTCAAGTATATAATACAGTATTGTTACTTTTCATTTTCCAATTATTGTAAACATTATTTCTTTTTCTTGCCTTACTGCACTGGTTAAGACTTCCAATACTATACCAGATATTAGTGGTGATTGTTGATAACCTTATTTTGCTTGTGATCTCAGGAGAGGCCTATATTTTATCATTAAGCATGATGTTAGCTGAAAGATGTTCCTATCTATTGTTAGGTTGCTGAGAGGTTTCTTTCTGTTTTCTCTTTTTTTAATGTATTGGTGTTGAATTTTATGAAAGTTTCTCTGTATCTATTGAGATCACCTTATAATTTTCCTCCTGAAAGTTAACATACCAAATACAGTGATTTTCAAATCCTTGTAATCCTAGAATAAATTCCATTTGGTAATGATGTATCACCTTTTTAATATATCACTGAATTAGTTAGATGATATATTTCAGGATTATTTCATCCTGTTTCTGACAGATCTTAGCCTGTAATTTTCCTTTCTTGTAACATACGTATCAGATTTTGGTATCTGAGTATGCCTGCCTCATAGAATGAGTTGGGAGCATTCCCACCTCTATTTATGAAAGAGTTTGTGAAAGAATGGTATCATTTCTACCTTAAATATTTGAAAGGATTCACAACCCATCTGGGCTTGAAGTTTGTTTTTTTGTTTGTTTTTTTGGTTTTTTTTGGTAGAAAGGCTTTTAGCTACACATTCATTTTCTTTTATAACCTTAAAAATACTCAGATTTATTTATCAATTTTATTAACCTCGCAAAGTATAAATTTGGCATTATTGCCTCTATTGTATGTCTGCTTTCTATTTTATTCATTTCTCTTCTTATCTTTATTTCCTTCCTTACGTGTTAAAATCTTCAATGATGAGAGTGAATTTAAGTTCTATCAATTATGCTTTACAAGTTTTGAAACTATGTTTACAGGCACACAAAAATTTAAGATTGTTATGTCTCTCCGTTGAATGGATCTTTGTCCTTCTTTTTCTCATAATATTTCTTTTCTTAGAGTCTATTTTGTCTGATATTAATATAGCTATACTGATTTTCTTTTGTTAGTCTTTGCATGATATATTTTCTCCCTTCTTTATCCTTATAATCTATCTGCTTCTTTATATTTAAAGTGTGTCTCTTGTAAACAACATATAGTAGATCTTCTTTTATTATGTAGTCTGACAATCTTTGCTTTCAGTCACAGACTTAAGGCCATTTACATTTAATGTAATTACTGGTATAGCTAGGTTAAAGTTCATAATGTTGCTATTTGTTTTCCATCTATTTTATCTGTTCTATGTTCTTTCCTTCACTTAGCATTATATCATATAATGTCCCATACCTCTACATTGAGTTCATACTTTTTTTTTTTTTTGCGGTACGCAGACCTCTCACTGTTGTGGCCTCTCCTGTTGTGGAGCACAGGCTCCGGACGCACAGGCTCAGTGGCCATGGCTCACAAGCCCAGGCGCTCCGCGGCATGTGGGATCCTCCCGGACCGGGGCACGAACCCATGTCCCCTGCATTGGCAGGCAGACTCTCAACCACTGCGCCACCAGGGAAGCCCATACATTTTGTTTTTAATGGCCCCACAATAGCCCATTGTTTTGACTCACATCTTATTGAACCATTAGCTATCATTTATTTCTTCTAATAATTTTGCTATTACAGATAATGCTGTGCTGAACATCTTTATATACATCACTTTCCACTTTCTGTATTATTTCCTTTGGGTATATTTTTGAGTGCAGAATTACTGATTCAAGGGATAGAAACATCTTTATAATTCTTAGTACAATTTTTCACCTTGCCTTCCCTAAAGAATTGCTCTAGTTTATAAGGTTGTTAGCAGTGTGTAGCTATAGTGATTTCATTGCAGTCTTGATAGCACTGTGAGTTCCTTTTTTAATAAAAAGAAGTATAGAAAAGACCTGAAGGGGAATCAGAATTATGATTACCAATGCCACTGCTGTGTGTAAGTAAACAGAAAAAAGGAAAGTCATTTTCCTGAAATGTGTTCATTTCAGCTACAAGCTGGACTAAAATTCCAAACTGTTCTGCTTCTATTTTGCACACACTTGGATTTTGGCAATAGCCCCTGTAAATAACTTTGTAAAAGAATGCATATTTATGACATAATATGTGAACTGGCATAAACTTTTTATTTGAGTCTAATAAACCTATAATTCACAAATAAAACCAAAACAGGTTTACAGAATTAGAGGAAAGAGAGGAGAGAGAAAGGAGATCCAACTGAAAACACGTTTCTAAGTTACATTTAAATCTTATCATAAATAATCTCCAAATGGAGTGGCAGCATCACTAAACATAACAGTCATTGTTTCCCCAGGTAAGTGATTGTGTTGAGGAGTAGTGGAAAGGACCTCTTAACATTGTAATTACTTTGCAGAACACTTAAGGTGACATTATCTCATTTGAGCACAAGTACCCTGTAAGGCACATATTTCTAATTGTTTTGTAGAAGAGGAAATTGGGATTCCCTAGAGGTGAAATGATTTACCTAAGTTCACATAGTTGAAAACTAGCAGAGTGGTGACTCAAACTTATGTCTTAGCTTCTTAAGCCTGTGACCTTTCCAATATGTCTAAGGGTTACTTTCAACAACTGTTATTGAAATGTTAATCTACCGCAGAGTCCTTTATTAGAAAATATTAATGAAAATGACCATAGTGAAGATGAAAACTTTTCCAAAGAATTAAGACAAGAGGTTTATTATAGCATGATCTAAACTGGCATAACATTCAGGAGATTCCATCACTGAGAGTGCTATAGAGACTCAGTAAAATCCTATCTTCTTGACATTATAGCCCTATGATCTGGACCCGGGATTTCAGTCTTAGAACACACACACACAAAATAACAACAGAAAGTAAAATAATGGTAGAGTAACAATGTCATTCCTAATCAGGAGCCCTCTGGGTCTTCACACTAAATATCTAGTTTTTGAAATTTAAAAAACAATGCTGTGAAACTTCATTGTAGGAGGTGGAAACTAGAAATTAACTTTAATTAAACAAATCTATTGTTTTTGGCTAGTTATCTTCCCCTAAAACCACATCTCAAGTCTTTACTCAATTTATGACAAACATTAACTAAGCCTATTATTAAAAATAGAAATATTTCAGGATGTTACTCTCAGCGTAAATACCTATATGCTGTCTTTTGAAAGTTTTTCATGTCCACAAATAATCTCATAATTTATATTGCCCTACTGTTTTAGAAATCAGTACACTTAGGCACACTCTCAATCCTTCTTAGTCATATTATTATAAAACAAATCTGAATCTGAATAAAGCAAGATATATAAGCATAGATCACATTGGTCATAGTTTTATCATCTTCCTCCAGTAACTTCATATTAATAATTTTTTTAAAAAAACCTTATATCTAAAAGAAGTAAATCTGATCCAAAACATGAAGTATTTTATAAATCTGAGGTGACTCTTATGAGTATTTAGAACCAAATAAGTCTGTGCATTCCTTCCTCCTAATGTTTTAGTTCCATACGCCAAGGTAGCAAAATGAGTCCTTCCTTCTTTTTTTAATTATATCAGCTGACAGCTGTATGCAATCAATCTGATTCAACCAGCCAAAACTAGATTTCTTTCTTAACCAACCCCTGAATCTAAAGTGTGTGTGTCTTGGAACAGAATGCATTTTTATGTGGGAAAAAAATAGAGTAAATCTTTTATTTACTCTCCAGGAGGTGTTTGGTTACCAGACCCAGAATCTACGCAGAGCTCTCTGCCTCATAACATCCATGCTGACCTGTTGACTCCTTCTCCTGTTATTCTACTGGAAGCCCCAGTGGAGGGTATGGACCAACTGTATCCCATGCTCCTTGCAAGAAGCAGACACTATTTTGCTAAGGACAATGGTGCGTGCCCTTCTGTGTTGCATCTGTTGCACAGCCTGTGATGGCCAGCATTCCAGAGTGGATCCTCCTCTATTTAAGTTTCCCTGTCCACAAATAGGAGATAGCAAAACTATCTCTGCCATCTATTTGCTGTGTCTTATTTTGACTCAGGAATGAAGGGCATTTCCTCCACATCAGCCTGGAGAAATTTCTACCATGTCAGGCTAATTGTGAGAGCCCTTAGCCATTCCCTGAGCAGTGGCTGTCAGTGTTATAACTCTTAAAGACATAACATGGGAATGATTGTTCAGTTTTTCAGAAATATGTATTTTGAGGAAATTATACATTTTAAACATCAAGGTGTGATTTTAAGATAGTTGGAAACTATTTTCTGGATATAAAGTTTCTTGCAAAGTGTATCTTTCTCTTTATCCCCTAACACAGTGGTTCTTAAATTTTAGTGCAAATCCGAATTACCTGGAGGGATCTTTAAAACAGAGACTGCTGAATATCAGATCCAGTAGGTTTGGGGTGAGGCTGAGAACCTGCATTTCTAGCAAGTTCCAAGATAATGCTGATGCTCTTATCTGCAGCTCAAACTTTGGGAACCACTGGTCTAGCACTTGGTAGGTATTTGGTTGATTGATTGCTTTATTGAACAACACTGGAGAATTTATGGGCTGGATTGTCTTCTCTAGGATGAATTTCAAAGATATATGAGGAAGAAGGTAACCTGCCTCTACTTATCCACACTGAAGTTTCCTGTAAGCAAGAACCCAGAAGAACCCCTGGTGGCTGACTACCACTGTCATAAACCAAGCCATACTGAAGCCAGAATTAAAAGTAAGTGATGTTAAGAGTACAATGTTGTGGCATGTTTTTGTTACAAGAAAATAATGTATTTATTGGATGAACGTTCTAAAAATCACACTGCTGGGCTGGGAATTACAGCTACATATCAAGGAAAGTGAGAGCTGCATGTAATAAACAGCCCTCACCTCCCCTGATGGGCTTTACTTTGTGAATGACAGCTTTTCTATTACATTTGTAATTGCATTTGCAATGCATCCAAGTGCAGAAAATCAGGTAGGTTTGGAACCTCTTGGAGAAGAGGTTTCAGAAAGGTGGGTAAGTCCGAATTTTCCTCCGCACTCATCAGGATCTAAGGGAAGAACACTGATTTGTTAAGTACCGTGAACTGAAGTACAGTTCCTGTCCTGACCACACCCTAGGTTGCTGGAAGATAGCAACACCTGCTACAACATCCATCATACGTTTGGACTGGGTCTGACCGGTGGAGAACAAGAGGTCAGGTGGGGTTTGTGGTACTCCTGGAGTAAACTCTGCCAGCAGAAATGGAGATACCATATCGCTTATGATCAGTGAATTGTTGGCATAATATTTCATCAGCTCCATATAACCCCAGCTCACTTACTGGCATCAGAGAGATGTCATAAATTATTCTCATCTTAGGCACACTTATTAAAAAGAAAAGACTGAAAGAACAGTACAAGCAAATAACATTTGATCTTTTCTCTCAGGATTATAGAACAGTATTCTCTCTGTTGTCTTTTTTTTTCCTCAAAAAGTCTTGAGTCATTTCATAAACATCAACATCTTAATCCTCCAAATCCTCTGAGAGACAGAAAGACCATATGATTGCATTTGACTATGGAGAACCAGCCCTGGAGAGAAGGATTTTGTTTGCTCAGTTAATTGTGTCATTCACCACTGTTATTTACAGAACCTAGAACAGTGCCTGATTCATGGTAGAAGCTCAATAGATATGTGTGGAAGGAAGGAATAAGTAAATGCATTCATTGATCTGTGAACTAAACTCTAATATGCCAGGCATTTCGCAAGGCACAAGGGATCTAAGGATAACTAAGACTTAGTCATCGTCTCAGAGACATTAACTGACTGGAAGGAAAGAGAGACAAAGAATAGCGGTACAATTATGAGAATGAGATCTATAGACGCCAAAGATTAGAAAATCATAGTATAATAGTAGCAGGGGAAATTCTTAGGTTCCTTGTTAACTCACAGTGACCTAGAGTCCCTGCTTCCCTCATCTGTAATTTGAAATGGCGAATCCTGGTGACTCTGAAAGTAAACCATTGCAAGCCTTCCCAGGAATCTTAATAATCACCTTCATTTCTTGCCCAGTTTTAGGGACAAGAAAAAGGATCTTCCTGACCATCTTCACAGTTAGTCAGAAACAAAAATTCTCAAGCTAAGAAGCAATCTCGTACTTAAAATACAGGTTCTTGGGTTCTCCTCCATAATTCTGATTTAGTAGGTAGAAGCTGGGGTAGTGGTAAGAAAAGAAACTGCATTTTTAGCAAGCACCCCCATAATTTGTATTCACACCAAGCTTGTGAGCTACTGATCTGTTATTGTTTTCAAGTCTTCCCTCTGTCTGAATGCTATGCAAAATGAACCAGGCATCTAGATTATGATAATATTACAAAGTGCCTTAGAGATGGTATCATTATATAAGATTTCAGGTACAATGCTTAAAACACTGAAATACAAAAATTTTCAAAGTCATTAAAAGCATATTACTTTAATTGCATTAAGCACAGGACATTTAAAGGATTGATTTACTTAGGAAATCTATTTGATAAATATAGATATACTCTGCCTAGGAAACTGTTTCCACAGGAAAGATTTCCCATCCGTGTAGCTACCTCATGTTTGTCCTTATTTATCAAGTACCAATCTTTAGTAAACATCATACATAATTAAATTTAAATCTGGTCCACACAATAAAGAACTTGACAATCTAATAAGCAAGACACAGAATATAGTTTCCCAAATATGAAGACTAGAGGAGACAATCTACTTAGAAACATAGAGTCACATTTTATTTTGTGGGTTTTTCACTTTGGAGAATAAAGAAAGCAAGTAGAATATGGAGCATTCCCCCCCTTCCCACCAATTTTCCCTTTTATTTTTTTATTTTATTTTTTTGCGGTAGGCGGGCCTCTCACTGCTGTGGCCTCTCCCGCCGCGGAGCACAGGCTCCGGACGCGCAGGCTCAGCAGCCATGGCTCACAAGCCCAGCCGCTCCGCGGCATGTGGGATGTGGGATCTTCCCAGACCAGGGCACGAACCCGTGCCCCCTGCATCGGCAGGCGGACTCTCAACCACTGCGCCACCAGGGAAGCCCTTCCCTTTTATTTTTTAATGTAAGACTAAATGCTTTTTTCAAAAATTAATTGTGATTGATTGAATGATAGCTTATCAATTTCCTAAATGAATTTGAGCTTGCCTGCATGAAAAGCAAGGACCCATAAAAGAAATAAAGGAAGAGGGATACACAAAAATCTCTGATCATGAAAAGCCACAAAATCTAAATACAACTTCCTCTTTCAGGCTTCATAGCAGCAAGGCAAAGAGAGAAAATGCACAGATGTTCATACTTCTCACTTTCCGGTAGCAAAAAGCAAATCAAGACATCAGCTGTGATAATTTTACTCTGGAGAGAAATTGCCAGAGGGCATCAGGAAGAAAGCAGGAAAATTATTCCAGGAGGTTCCCTGCCCCTACCTTCATTCATTCATGAACTGAACACAACTTCCCATCTTAGTGCCTGTCCCAGACAGGTCCATAGACACTTGGGGTAATTCTCTTACCGCAGGGACACATGGCCCTATGGAAAATACACACTTACCTCATCCCTCATTCATCCAAGCTATCTTCCTATTAGGACAGTTTTTAAGTTGAGTGACCCTTCATCTTTTCACTTAGCCCACCTTTATTTAGCTTATTTACCTTTGCCTCCTTTATTTAGCCTCCTGAAGGAGAACTTTCTGGCAGTAGAGATCCAGGCACGTCCTAATCAGGGGTTAGCTCCAGAACAATTGCCTTGTTGGTAACCCAGAGCTCCGGAAGAAAACCAATTTGATGGCTAAGCTTTGCTAATCTCTGTAATGGGAATACTCCAACCATGGCTGATTTCAGTGTGACACTGCTGAATGTGGAGCTGTGAAAGTGGTACTCATAATTGGCTTGGTGATTCTGCAGGACCAAACTTAATTCTCAACACTTGTCACACCACTGAGAAAAAAGGCATGCCTGTTGGTACCAGAGGAAAGAAATCTGAGTGACAGCAGCAAAAGAGGGTGGATTTGCCATCAATGTTTCAGCTCCAAGCTGGTGGAAGCTGTTCCAGGAGAAGAGAGAGAAAAAAGAAGCAAGAGGAAGGCAGGGGAGAGAGAAAGAGATTTAGGGCTGCTACGAAACCCTTTTCTCTTACTCCTCAGGTCTTGTGGGAAGCAAAAGTCAGAAAAGAAATTGTGCCTATAGACCATGACCTTTTCCCCTTGGAAAGCTCCATCCTTAGAATACAGCCCACATACAGATACTCACCCACCAGATCAGTTATTTGAGAAAGAGCA
The DNA here is from genome assembly GCF_964165515.1 of Mesoplodon bidens. NCBI lineage: Eukaryota > Metazoa > Chordata > Mammalia > Artiodactyla > Ziphiidae > Mesoplodon > Mesoplodon bidens. The sequence continues at coordinate 108,157,588 of NC_138161.1, read as the reverse complement.
AGGAAGGTTTGGTTGGAATAGAAGAGACAGGCTTTACTCATTCTTCTGGAATCCAATGAGATTGTCTCAAATCTTAACGTTTGGTTAGAAGTCAATAATTTATGTAAAACTATAACCCATGGTTCTATGGCTCTGAGTCCACTGAAAGTATAAAATCACTTAACTCTTAGGCCTTGTTTCAGAGCAAAACCTTATGGCAGCACAAGTACGCCTAGGTCCTGGGTCTCTCTGGAGATCCTGGGATTTCTCCATCCCCACCACCCCCAAGATGCCCTCCTGGTCCTCTGTTTTCTGGATCTTCATGCCTGGGGATGCTCCAGGCACTTTCCCCAAAAAGCTGATGAGAAGCACCTCACTTAGCTCACATATAGGGCATGAAACCCTGCAAGAACTTGAGGTTACCTGAAAATGTGCTTTAGGAAATGAAAGAAATAGACAGGGCCCAGATAAGAACTAGTGTGAAAAAAGAAAATCACTTTTGTCATTTGTAAGATAGATACTCTCTGTACAAATTATAAAGTATAGAAGCAGGTTCAAGTACTGCTAAAATTGGGATTTTTTCCCCTGAAAGCAGTTTCTCAAAACATGCCTATCTTGTTATTATTACTATTTTTTAATGGGAAGGCTCTAAGACCAACCTACGTGTCATACTCTACAACCATACCCAAATCCCAGCAATTGGGTACCGTTTCTATGCATCTGTGAATTTCTTAGCTCTCCCTTCCTTTAGAAAGTGAGTATGTTAGGGGAGTGAGAGATTAGCTAGCAAAATCACCTGGGCACTTTTTTCAAACTCTAATAAACCTGCTCCCTAAAAATTCCACAGTTCATGGAAATGGGTCATGCCAGAATCCTCAGGCTTAGTATTAACTGTTTGGAAAACTACAGGCCTCCCTCCCTGCCAAGGACTCTATTGGTGACTTATCAGAATGGAAGCCGTGCAGTCACATGCAGTTTGAAGATGCTCACCAGTGATTCTGACATGCTCCTCCTGCCTCTTTGAGGACCCCCAGCCTAGTCTTCACCATCTGGAGCCTAAAGGGCCTAGCAGAAAACATATTCTCAACAATTATTTGGTGAATAAATTGATAAATGGATGAATGAATGAACAAATCATCAAATTGAAAAGAGATAGAGAACATCACCAAAGAAAATATTCTTAGTCATTCATGCTTGGTTTTTCAGAAATACCTTCCAGCAGGTTTACTAATATCTCATGGTTGCAAGAAACCTCGGTGCTCCTTTAAGCACAGCTCATAGCCAGTGCAGAAATGCCCTTCATAACTTCCCCTGTTAAGAAATCCTTCAATCTCTTTGGAGAGGGACCTTCTACGTCTGAAGAAATTCTTCCCCTAATGAATGGTTCTGAATATTAGGCAAGTCTACTTAATTTCATTCTGACTATTTAGTTTTGTGAGGCCACCTGGAATAATTCTAGGGCTTCTTTTTCCCCTGTCAGCTCGTCAGATTTTTAAAGTCAGGGCATGTCATCTCCTTTGTTCCTTGGAACTTTGCTCATGTGACCCAGCTTCAAACCTCATATTCCTTCTGGTTGCTCAGCCATTGGTCACTGTCCCTGAAAATTCTGCTTGGCTTGTGCTGAGATTGAGATGAGTACACAATTCCCTAAACATGCAATACTTTTTGGCAAGAGACAGTGGAATAGATGAAGCAGCAAGGGGCATGCCTGTCTGTGATTCAAACATGGCTGTCAACTGAAAAAAGAATGCACAACCTAAAAGTTGAGAATTATGTTTATTTGACGGATATTCTGAGGACTTCAAGCCAGTGAGACAGCACTCTCATATCTCATGGAGGTCCATCCGTGTTGCTGCAAATGGCATTATTTCATCCTTTTTTAATGGCTGAGTAACATCCATTGTATACATGTACCACATCCTTTGGACTATTGTGATGATCAAATGAGAGAATCTTTTGTAAGAACTTTGTAAATTGTAAATTGCTATGCAAACACGAAGGCTTCTTTTTTTTAATTTTTATTTTATATTGGAGTATAGTTTATGTACAATGTTGTGTTAGTTCCAGGCATACAGCAAAGTGATTTAGTTATACATGTACATATATCTATTCTTTTTCAGATTATTTTCCCATATAGGTTATTACAGAGTATTGAGTAGAGTTCCCTGTGCTATGCAATAGATCCTCACTGATTTTCTATTTTATATATAATAGTGTGCGTATGTTAATCCCAACCTCTTAATTTATCCCTCCCTGAGGGCTTCTTATTGTAATGTACATATGTGTGGATTTACAAGGTGTTAGCCGTGAAGACCATATACCATCTTCTACTTCATTGGCTCATTCCTTCATGTATTCATTGAGTTTATATGCTAAGGACCTGTCCTAGGTGTTGGAGATACCAAAGTAAGATAGACATGATCTCCAACATCAAGGGCAGTCTAGAATGCCTGAGAATTCTAGGAATATCTTCATATCTGTGTCTTTTTAGCTGCTCTTAGAATATAATCAAATTATTTAAAAAAAAAAAAACTCAAAATGCCTTTCTAATTTCATTTTGATTCTTGAGTTGTACTGTACTTAAGATATATTTTAACCAGAAAAACAACTTTGTCCATCACGTACTAACTTTCATTTTAAAATATATTAGTATTTTGAGATTGGCATGTTAATTTTTGATTGAAGACACAAAGTCCCTAAAGGGTAGAGAAGGGACTTCTGCTTAGTGTGGCCTGTACTCACTTATTAATATGAGCATGTAGCTGTAACACTAACAGATGATCAATCTCCTACAGAAGATTAGTGTGGGGGTCAAATGCCATTGAGGTTGAAATCCAACCCACATGGAAGCTGCTTGTTAAACAGGTAACTATTTTCATTTACTTTTGAAAATAAACTCCTGTTTTTTTCCTTTTTTCTTTCTAGTACTCAGAGAAAGCTTAAACAAATGGATACTTTGATGTAGACAAAAGTCTGTGTTTTGTGCAACTTTTTTTTGTTATTCCCGCTGACTTTAATTTATGCTTTTCCTGTCTATTGAGGTTTTCTTTTTTATCATTATTTCAATAAATATATATTTTTTATACCAGGAATTCTAACTGGTCCTTTTCAATAACCACTTCTTTTAAATTCAAGTCCCTTCCCAGTGTGAGGGACAGATTCCCGTTTCATACTCTCCTGTTTGTTTGTTTTGTTGTTTTCAGTGTTTTATGGTGGTTGTGATGGGTGGGGGGAGTGGGGAGGATTGTTATTATTTCTTGATCTCTTTGAGGATTGAAAAAGGATTATTTTGGTCTTTTTCGTACTATTCTATCACTCTGTTATATCCATTTTCTTGAGAGTGGCTTCTTCCTTGGTTGGTGTTTTTGTTTGTTTGTTTTAGAATATTTTCTCTGTATGCTTCGAAGTTATTGCTTCCAGTAAGCTCAGCTTGGGTGGGACTTTCCCTTCTTCCATTTCTCTTCCTTTCTGTGCTCACTCTCCCTTTTTGGTGGTTCTTATTAGTCCCCATGTGTCCCCAGTTCAGAACTAGGTCCTGTGTTGGAGGTTTGTGCTCTGTCCCTTGGGGATCTGTTCGATGCAGGCCCCGAGCTAGCTTGGGGCTTTTGGCCAAGTTCACAGCTGCACCACCAACTTGTCTCTCCTCTTGCTCCCTCTGCTGGTGAACCCTTGCTGGTTGTGGCATTTCTCAGCCTCTGCTCTGGGGCAAGCCTGGTTTTGTCCCCTGTCACTTGTGGGACACTTATTCCTCCTAGCATTGAGCTCTTAGTCATTGATCTCCAGTCCTTGTATGAAAACCAACAGACTGATAAATCAGTCCCCACTCAGTGCTGCATGTTTCTAGTCTATTTCTAATCCACAAAGATGGTCATTTTGGTTTTTAGCATGGCCATTTTTTAAAATAAATTTTTTATTAGACTTCTTTTAGGTTCACAGCAAAACTGATTGGAAGGTACTGAGATTTCCCCCATACCCCATGCCTCCACATATGCACAATCTCTCTTACTATTAAAAAAGCAGGATGCTTTTTAAACTTCTTATTCAAGTACATTTTCAAATACCAAAGACTCTTTCAAGTGTCAATTTAGTCTATTTTGAAAAGAGTGTAAATATTTTCTGGCACTTATGAATTAGGCCTTTAGTAGAAAAAAAAAGTAAAACTATGTCTTCACATTTGGTTTCAAAAGAATATTGAATAAGGGAACTAAATTAATTAGGATGGTGGTGTTTCTTCTACAAGAAGTATTTAACCAATTTTCTACTGAGTTTATACAAACTCGAAATTGTATTATCTCAAATGTGTAATACACAATTAAAGCATTTTATGCCAAGCAGACAGAAGAGCTATAATTTGTAAGAAAACATGTTGCAACGGAAATAATAAAAACATTAAGGAACACAAGCTTCTTTAATGTACAAAATATATCCAAGGGTTTAAGAAACTTTTAAGATATATCCTATTCACTTATTAACCAAATGTCAGTTCATTTTTAGGGCTAAGGTAGAAGCTTATTTAATATATTAGAGAATTACAGAAAGTAGAGGTAAGAAAAAGCGGCAGTGGTTTTAGGTAATATTTCATCTAATTCATAATAATTATAAAGAGCACTTCACCAAGAAAAGGATCCTTGCTTTGCTCAGATAGACTCTTTATTCAAGCTGTGTGTAGGTCATGTGACCTTCTCTAGCTCCCTGGGGTTTGCCCTCTCTGCTATTATTATTAATAGTGCAGTCAGCAAGACCAAAATGGGGACAGTTGAGGGAATTTAAAAAGTTGAAGATATTATTAAGAGACCAAAAATACCTATATGGATGACCATCTTTGGGGCTGGTGACAAATTCTGCCCATGATTTTCATTGCATCTTTGGATAAGATGTTTCCCTTCCCTGGGTAAGACTACCCTCTTTGTTCAAGGGAAGGTCCATGCTGACTTCACTGACTTTCAGAGGATCTTACTAAGACCTGTGACATGAGAGTATGTTATTTGTAAATGAATGACCTGGATAAAAGTGGAATCTTTAATTTTCACTGTACAACTTGACTACATTGGCAGCATGTGATTACATGAAAAAGAAACCTGCAATAAAAAGTTCAAAATTGAAGTTTGTTTTTAAAAGAGTCAGAATCATGTTTCTTCTCCATTGTGGGTACATCTGTTTAAAAAGGTAAATTGTTAGATTTTGTTATTGGTCAAATATTTTTGAAAATTCAAAATAAATAAGAATGATCAATTTGTAGGAATGGCTCTGAGTGCTTAAAATAAGTTTGCTTCTACTATATCACATTTTATGTGCTTGACATTGTCTCTACTGAAATTAATGGAGTTCTAAGTGAATTCTATTGTTTTATGTTGTAAAAATGGAAGAAAAAATTCTATAAAGAAATGACATCATCTTGACTGCCACTATGGTCCATGAAAGTGACCCAGATGCTCTTTTCATACCTTCATAGGTTTTAAATCTATGCTACGTGTTTCAAGCCTTTATCCTCACTTTGTGGCTGTCTCAAGGTTACATCGAATACTCAGTGGCCATCATCATCTGTTCTCTCCATTGTCTTAAGTGTGTACGATTTGCGACAGGTAAGGACAGAAATCATAGTTGGATTCTATTTAGCTTCTGCCTGCACAAGAAGCCAAACCTATGGCCTTTCCACTGAGAGCAAAGAGTTGCTTTGTTAAACATAAGTCATAACAAAAGAAAAAGCAAGGGCTTACTAAATACGGGACCTCAGGAGGAGGGCTTCAGGAATACCAGGTAGATTTAAACATCTTTGCAAACTCTGATTATCAACTGATGGCTGCACTGAATACAATGTTTAGAAGGACCCTGAGGCTGTGTCTGAGCATGGTGGGAAAGAAAACAGTGCTGGATTAATGATGACAGCATACTACCTATCCGTCTCTCTCACCATCGCTGTTCATCTTATAGCCATTTAAAATCCTTCTTTTAAAGAAATCAGTCTTATAAATGGTATAGCAACACATTCAGAAGCGGAATCTAGCTGAATATACTTACCACAGCCCTTCTGAATCTCATTTTCCCACAGCATCTTTCTAGAAAATGTTCTACTACTTTGCTTAAGATGCATCAGGCTAAATTATGAGGTAACATCCAAAGGGTGTCTCACTGTATTTGTTGTATATTTTTGAAAACTTGACTGTGAAATTGGCTTTTTAGACACAGGGACCAATGGTACTTGTATCCCCCTGTCAACTCTGTTGAACTGTTGAAATCACCTAGTTTTCTCAAACTTCATCCTTCATCTAGAGAAGAGGAAACTAAGATTTCCAGGGGAAACAAACAAGGGAGTTTGTTCAGGTCATAAAGTGGGTTTGTGACAGAGTCAGGGCTTCTGGCTCCTCATAAATGAAATTCTATTGCATGTGCAATATCTCCTTAGCAGAAAGCACTTTCCAAAGTAGCACATAGCTGGGGAAGAAAGTCAAACCTACGTGTGAGAGGAGAGGTGAATTCTAGCTATCAGCAGAGTAAAGTCTGGACCCATGTCAGTAAGGCAGATGTGGAGGCTTTTAAACAAGCCCAACTGAAAGAGATCTTTTATTTTTACTCTATTTCAGTCACTCAGCAAATATTAGATCTAAGATTGGCTTTTTGTCTGGTTTTAGATGCTACAAATTTTGAGCTATGGAGTGTTTGATGAGAAATGAAAGAAAGGCAATATATATTTAAAGAGTTAGAAAACAGGACCTAAAAATGAAAAGTTAAATCAATGGAGACACTTTGAGCTAGAGAGTGAGGACTAGAAGGGCTTTGTTTTATTTATTTATTTGTTTTGGTTTTTTTGGCTTTTTCTTTTTTTAAAAAAATGAGTGCCTAGTGCATTTTTTCATGAACAAATTTAAATCACAAAAATATTAACAGTGATCAGTAACCTGCCTCTGATGGTGACAATTCCTTTCTGTCTGGCTGCCAAGTCAGGGGGCAGAGTGACTGTCCTTCTGGTGAACTCTGAGCACTGGAACAAAAGAAGGAAAATAAACACCAGGACAATAAAAGATCTGGCACTTTCTGCTCAGCCACAATAGGAAAGAAATTATAGTGTCCCAAACTTTTACCTTTGTCATTTGATAGAGGTATGTAATGTGAAGCCTCCAAATCAAATTTCTAGTTCCTGGGTTTTGAGAAATCTTTGCGTTAATAGAATAACTAATTTGATACCTATGAGCCACTCGTATGCTTTCTGGCTGATGTCAAACATCAGTGAATACAGTTCTTCTCCCATGTGTTTCCCTCTATTGGAAAAACATAGACACACAATCACCTGAGTATATCATCACAAACCATCTCAGGGTTCTGAGGAAAAATACAGAATGCTCTGAGGACTTTGGCAGGGAGATCTTATCTAGTCAAGTTAAAATTCCCCGATCACTACTCCTATTTGTGTTACTTGACACTATTTGTTACTTGACACTTTAATGGTCACCTTCCTTATTTGTAAGATGTGTGTGTTTGTGTTCAATGTTATAGTCAAGAAAAGTAAATAAAACAATGCATCTGAATTACTTGTGTTCCTGGTACATAGTAGGCACTCAACAAATGTTACCTTTTTTTACTGTTATGGCTGTTGCTGTTTTTATTACTGTTCTTGGAGTGGGGAAAGTAGATTACGGAAAGATGGGAGGAGGCGCAGAGATTGAAGGGAGGAGGGATAACTTGAACAAGGAAGTAGCACAGGAACATCCCAGGACAGGGCTTCTAATCACCACTGACTCATTTATTGTGTGGCTCTGGGATCTCTTTTCTCCTCCCTGGACTCACTTTCCTCAGCTGTAAATAGTGGTGGTTAAACTCTGTTTCTTTAGGTCCCACCTTTTTAGGGTTCTGTCATTTTGCCAGGGCCACCAATAAGGCATGAAAAAAGGGCTCTTGGAAACTTTAAAACACTAATAAGAAACTTTCTGGCCACTGGGAATGTGGGAGCACGTTTTGGAGACTGGAGTCAATTCCTACAGGACCCTATTAATTTTGGACTAACTAGCCACATAGACTACTCAGACAGGATGTGGACAAATAATAGAAACCTGTTTAAACTCCCTTAATCATAAAAGGGATATGGATTATAAATATGCACCAGTAGCTCATGAAACCCAAGAACATGAAGTACAGATGGACTTTACTTGGGGGCTGGACCCAGGAACTTGGGTTACTCTTCCCAGCTTCCTATTCTCAGACAAGTATGGAATGAAATACACATATTCTGGGGCCACTGCTCCACCCCTACTCCTCTTCTCTGAAAACTGGGTGTACCCAGAACCCAGAGCTGACAGCCCACAGCTGGTTTGTTCCATGCGGCTTTCTCCTTCCACTGGCACAGCTAGTTGGAACAGGGGGCACCCGACCAGTGGAAGCCAATCCATCAACAGGCGTGATGGCAACATATCTTTTTGCCTGAGATCCTGGAATAAAGCCCTGAAGCTGCTGGTCATACTCTGTTAGGAAAATGATCTGAAAAATGACGTATAGCTAGGACCAGGGTGGCCACTCTTGATCCCTGTGTATGGACAAGCAAAGGAAAAAAAAAAAAACTTCTGCAGAGAAAGAGAGGAAAAGAGTGAACCAAATACACAGTGAGACACAGAGGTGAGCAATACACAGTCCAGCAGAGACAGTCACCTGTTCCTCACAACGGTTTCTGTTCCTGTTCAGGAAACTTCCTTGGGACACTTGGCTGTCATTCCCACCCTTCGGTTCCTTCCTAAGACATCCCTACGTCCTCATAAATTCTCATCCTCTGCTTAAAGCAGCCTAACAAGTTTCTGTTACTTGCAGTCAATTTGTCCCAAGGAAATGTGGTGCTATTCTTTGATACATTATGCTCCCCTAGCATGTTTCCACCTATTTCCCTTGACTTAGATATTGTCTCTGTCCTACACAGTATCCATCTGTATCTTTATGACAAACTTCAGTCTCTCTTTTAAAATTCCTTTACAATGCCCATGTCTTCACTTGGAACTCAGGTATACCTTTCTTTAAGGAAACCCCAAATAAATTTAGAAATTCCTGTGGAGGAGTAGGGGAAGTGTTGTAGAAAAAGTTAGGTTTGATTCTATAGGCCAGAGGGCAATGTTCCAGTAAGAAAATTACTTGAGATTCCTGAGTTCCTAAACTCTTACCTATTAAATCAAAATATCCAGAGTATAAGAGGAATTTACACTTTTTAACAGTTTCATAACAGGTGATTGTTATGCATTCTAAAGGCTTAATTAACAGCTGTTGTTACAGAGGAGCACACCAAAGGTAAATTCAAGCACCAAGATCCCAAATATATCCATTTATTTATTTATTAATGTCATCACCAGCTGAATGTATTTTTCACTCTTTTTACTCTATCAGATGCACAGAAGTACAAGTTTTTATGGAGATTTATTAATTTGTTTTATCAAAACAGAATTGTCCTATGTGTGTTAATCTGGAACTTGCATTTTTCACTTTACAATATATATAATGGCCATCGACCATTATAAACAAATAATTCTAAATCATGTTTAAAAATAATGATGTGATATTCCATAGTATACCATAATTTATTCAAACATTCTCCTCTTTATGGAAAATAAGGGGTTTCTTCTCCGATTTTTGCCACCACAAATATGTTGAATTAAACATAACTACAATATAGGGTAGCCTTACATATTAGTGTTTGCAACTCTTTTTTCAGCAAAACAATCAAAACCAGGTTGCTGAATCAAAAGATATGTATGTTTTGGATATTAATAAATACTGTAATATTATTTTCCCCAAATGAAATAATTCATTCTCCTATCAGCAACATATGAGAATATTCATTTTCCCAGATCCTCACCAGCATTAGGTGTTATAGCTCGACATTTAAAAATTTCAATCTAATACTTTTTTTTAATTGCATCTCATTGATGTTTTAATTTACATTTCCCTGATTGCTCGTGAGATTAGACACACACTTTCCTTTGTCTAAAAGAGATTTGCACTTTTGTTTACTGTTTATATCCATCATATAGGTGAAAAAGTTTTATTTTTTAGTCTTTTTTCTCTTGACCTTGACTTTTGCTAGATTTATAAAATATGTCTAGTTAAATATGTTTCTTTTTCTTTATGGCTTCTGGGTTTCTTGTTTTGCTTACAAAGTTTTCCTCTTCCAAAACTGGATATTCTTTTTTTTCTATTTGTAATTTTCTTAATATTTATTTTAAAGTCCTTAATGGGATTTAAACATGCAGATTCTACACCTTAAAGAATCCCTGAATGCCTTTACTCAAAATAATGAGTGGCATGAGAATTTCAGACTTGATGGCAATATTGCAAAAGACTTCTTTGAAATGACGACACTAATTCCATTAGCAGTTAGCATTTGTTAATAAAAGCTTATCTGAGCCAACCTGCAAGGCATCTTGTAACATTATGCAAAATGGGCCAGTTTCCTGAAACTGTATCCTTGCAGTTTAAATCACAAGTCCTCAACAATTAATGTCTGTTTAGCACTACAATTTGCAATGGACTCTGACATTTATAATGAATGTGCTTGTATGAGGCTTGGCAAACTGTGAAATGATACACATATGATATATCCTCCCATCACCTGAGAGGGAGGGACAGGGGCACTCAGGGATGTAAAGTGACTTGCTCACACTCACCCAGGAATGGCAGCTGCAGACCTTAGTCGCAGGTTTCCTGACTCCAAGTCAAGTCGCTGTCCCATTGAGCAAAATCTCAAAGTAACCTGTGAGCTTCCTGTGGCAGTAGATGAGGTTTCAATAATTTTATAACAAAAAGCAGATTTGGGGAGGAGGGCTGGGAGGAAGGGAAGAAAGAGCATCTACTGCCATCTCCAAATCATGCTAAATAAATACATGCTTTTGAGAATTGCAAGAGGGGAAGTGTTGGCAGAAGTGGGATAAGACATCTTCATGCATCTACTCTAGCCCCAAATCATGTCGCACAGAGAGGTTAACCTTGCCTAAGCCAAGAAGCACCCCGTTGCAGTGCAGTCCCTTTCTACCACGTTTGGTGCAGGTATGAGCGCAAACCTTGGCACTCAATTGCATTTCCATTGAACTGTACTGGCTCCACGGGCGGCTGCTGGCAATAGCACGGAGAGTATCTGGCCTCATTCAGGACTGAGCTGGGCTCAAGAGACACCTGAGTTAATACCCTCATTACGCATCTCTGGAGGAAATCCAGCCAGAGCAAACACAAGGACACACAGCAACAGATGCCAAATAATAACAGTATGCAAATTAGCCTTGGAAACGGATCCTGGTCCCACCGAACAGGGACTGGAGAAACCAGAGGGGGCCTAATGAAAATCAGGCAGCGAGCTTCGAAATCATGGCAAGCATCACAGAGCTGGCTTTCTCCTAGCTGGTTGGTTGTCATAGAAACCTGTGTTTGTAGAATTTCTGAGTACATTATCTCAAAGAGGATGCTTATATTATCCTACTGTAGTGTTGCTGGGAGAAGTAGAATAATTCAGTTCAATTAAATAAATATTTGCTGAGGATCTACTACGTGATACACCACAGGGGATACAGATAAATACATAGTCCCATCTTTGAACCTCCTGACTTAAAGGTGAGACCTGACAAGAAAACAGATAGCTCTAATGGAATGGGATCTATACACTAATACAGGTGGAAACACAGTGGGCAGGACAATTAATTCTTCCTGGGGGTGTTAAGGACTTATGGAGAGGAGATGACATTTGAGCAGGGCTTTATGTGAAGCATTAGAAAGAGTTGGCTAGTAGAAAACAGGGGTAAACATCCTAGGGAATAGCTCGAGTGAAGGCACAGAAGCATGGCAGTTTATGCAGAATGCTAAGTCTGATAAACAAATCCAGCTTTATGCCATCATGAGTTTTGAGAATTACAGTCAAGCACTATTAACTCATACTTCACCATTTCCAAATGTGTTATCATCCTTTTAAGCTAAGTTGAAATTGTATGACATTGACGAAGAGAGTTTGCTAAGCAAGAAAATAACCCAAAGAAATTTGTAAGGAAGCATGTTTATCTTCTTAAAGGGCAAAAGCTGCTTCCAAGCACTTTCAGAGAACATATTCATCAGCAGAAAAGGCTTTAGAGTCAGATGAACCTGGTTTTATTTTGACTTTAATACTTAGTAAGTAAATGATTGTGGGCAAGTTACTTTAACATTTTCAAGCCCCTGTTTTTTTTTGTTTGTTTGTTTTATTGTTTTTGTTTTGCTATATGTACTTTGGAGGAAATAGCATTTTCATCATAGGATTATCTTGAGGATTAAAAAAAATTCAAGCTGAGCTTCCCTGGTGGCGCAGTGGTTGAGAGTCCGCCTGCCGATGCAGGGGACACGGGTTCGTGCCGCGGTCCAGGAGGATCCCACATGCCGCAGAGCGGCTGGCCCCGTGAGCCATGGCCGCTGAGCCTGTGCGTCCGGAGCCTGTGCTCCGCCGCAACGGAAGAAGCCACTGCGGTGAGAGGCCCGCGTACTGAAAAAAAAAAAAAAAAAAAAAAAAAAAAAAATCAAGCCATACATTCCAAGTGCCTAAAATAGCACCTGGCACATGGTGACTGAATAAAGTTCTAAACTGTTTAAAAATAATAATTTGAGTCATTTGTTATACTCTGGGTATTTCTTCTATGAAGCCTTGGGGGTTTTGAATAAATCGCTGATATGCAAAATAAATCATGTCATTTTAGAGCTTGAAGGGAAGTTGAGAATAATCCAATTCAATGTTGTCTGTTTGCAAAGGAAATGGCTAACTTATAAAGTGAAATGTCTTATGTATGGGTATCTGGCTAGTTAGTGGGTAAGCCTGACCCACCACACAGGAATCCTGACTGAATCCAGTTCTCTTGCTACCAAACTGCTTTCTCACTGTCACTCATCATTAAAAAGAATGCCCCAACAGGCGAGCCTCAAGAAGTCAAGTTAGGGCAACGAATATGTGCCCAACATCACTTCTTCCACTCAACTGGTCCAAATGATTGAAGTTTAGCTTTTCATGCAAAACTGAAGTAAATAATAAATAGTTCTATATAAATATTAACACTGAACTCATTATGTTCTCTAGAGAGGAAAGATGCATAACTGTGTGGAATGCTTGTCTAAGCCTGATGAGATTTATAACATTAAACATCATCAACAAAAGAGATAAAAATAATTTAACATCTAAAAAGAAGTTTTACATTTGAATTATGTTAAGCTGTGTCTAAGCACTGTTGACAGTATTCAGACCTCTTCTACTTAGAGTTATCTGAGTAACTGACATCCATACAGAGAGGGGCAGTGCTTTCCAGGGATGCCTCAGCTGGTCCAGCATTGTACTCCCTCTGGCTCGTGACGCCCCTGACAGTCAGTTTAGAGAGAACTCTGTGGACCACATCCCTTCTCACCTCTGTTTTCCTGTCCCCTAAGTCATTCTAGCAGATGCTTCCTCCACTTCTCCAGGGTGCTTCCATTTCCTCTGCTTTGTCAGGGTCATATCTCGGTGAATTCCACCTCAAGTGAATTTTTCCAGCTGATGTACTCAGACAACTGTTTTGTTTTGTTTTTGTTTTTGTTTTTGTTTTGCGGTACGCGGGCCTCTCACTGTTGTGGCCTCTCCCGTTGCGGAGCACAGGCTCCGGACGTGCAGGCTCAGTGGCCATGGCTCACGGGCCCAGCCGCTCCGCAGCACGTGGGATCTTCCCGGACCGGGGCACGAACCCGTGTCCCCTGCATCGGCGGGCGGACTCTCAACCACTGCGCCACCAGGGAAGCCCTGTTTTGTTTTTTAACAACAACTTTCTTATTAATCATCGACACTCACTGAGCTCTTACTATAGTAATGAGTACTATCCAAAGGGTTAAGTAAAATAAGATAAGCCTTAAGTAACTTAAAACAACCATATAAAATAGATACTGTTATTATCTCCACCTTTGGATGAGGAAAAGGGAGTTATACAGGCTAAATAACTCGTAAGTGGTAGCACCAGGATTCCAAACGGAGCAGCATGACTCCAGTCTGTAGAATTATCCAATGTGAAAACCCACCAGTTCATAAAGGAGGCGATGGTTGTTCCACTTACGATCAAAATACAACCTAAATATTCACAGGCTCTTACAATGGAAAGCCACTTACAGTTCATACTCTGCTTTCTACAGACAGGGCAACAGAGGCACAGAGAACGGGAGTGGTCACGTTGCTTTTCTTCAGTCTAATCATGCATCCTCAAGAAGGGGAGTCTCGGTTCCTTGGCTTGAGTCCATGTGGCAGTGACTGTGCATCATTTTTCTTGGGATTGAAATAGCATTAAACTAATGAGCATACCTGCTGCTGTAAGTAGGGAGTTGAGTGAAGTAAAGGTTGAGGCAGGGGAACAGGAACATGGAAAGTAGACTTGAGTCTTTCCCCAGAGTCAGTTTGGCTGTGACAGTAGGTTCAGCATTTACTGTATTCAGATCAGGTGGTTTTCCGGATATGGAAATATTAGATATTTAAACACTGACTTTGAATTTGTAGCAATCAGTTAAGCTGCACAACCTTGTGAAGGATCGCAACAAAGTCCAGGTTACAATCATTGTAAAAGGCAAAGGTAAGTGATGGGTTCTGCCGTAGTCAGCATCCTGGTATTCAGAGTGGAGTCAGTCTCATTTGTTTTATTGGTCAAGGAAAAAAAGTTTTTTCTCCTTAAACTGAGGACTGGAGCTAAGGTGAGGTAAACAAGGCATCATAGATGCAAACTTTAAGGAGGCAAGGTCATGAGAATGCTGGCCTGTACCTGCGGGAGCCTGAGTGAGCCCCTCACTGAATTCTGTACCCTACATACCTGGCATGCCTCAGCCTGGTCCCAGCCCTGATTGAACCATTTCTGTCCAATGTCTGATTTATTTCAAATTCCTTCTCTTCTCCATATTTCACTTACTGGAATGTTACTGGGTAAGACTTCTTAAGACTTTGTGATTTCCCCTACTAACAATCCCAAACAGACCTTGCATCATACATTTCAGTCTGTTATCTGGAACCCAGGCCTGCATAAGGCTTATAGATGGCTGGCTGGACATTTGGCATTTGCTCTGAGTTAGCCTGGGCTGGGGTGGCCATGACTCTCAGCAAGGAGTAGCTGCACTCCTGGGCAGCAGAAGTTGTCTGGAGTGTTTACCTAGGCCCCAATCCAAGAACAGATTGTGCTACGGGGTGTGGGGGGAATGGGGAGGACGGTCAGGAACCCAGCCACAGAGAGGAAGCAGCAGCAAAGGGGCATTCCTTCATTGACCAATGCCACTGAGTGTCTTCGGTGGGCAGAGCGCTGTCTTAGGCACTAAGATCAAGATGGGACTCTTGTTGCTGTGCAAATCCTTCGCCATGGCCCAGGTATCAATTCTCTAATCCTGGTTCTCTGGGAATCTGCAGTTGAGTGGAAAGGGGCTGGAGCAGGTGAGCATGCAAGGGTAGTTCTTGGCCAACAAGTTGATAAGAGTTCTCAGTTGTTTTTATTGTTAAGTACAAACAGGAAAAGTTCAGCTAGTCATGTAAACTTTGCCATTGTATAGGTTTGCAGAAGCTAGAGTCCCGTCTCTTGGTTCCCAGAGATATTCTTATTCTTCCAGGAAATCTTTCATTGCCATGCGCTGCTGTTCTGATTGATGGAAGCTGTGTGGTGAATGAAGGCATGCTCACAGGTAGGCAGTTGTCCTGAAGCTTCGTCTTTCCTTCCAACAGCCAGGCCAGATGAGCAAAGCAGATCAGTGTACACTTACCTGCTTTATACCAATGCTAAGGTATTGAGAGACAGATGAGGAAGACACACCCAGACTATTCATGGAGATGGAAACCATATATGCAAACAGGAAATGTTTAAGAATATAGGAATCAAACCACAGGGCACACGAAACTAGAAGAAAAGACTTATACAACATGGGATCAATTAATTGCCTGATGAATGGGATGAATAGGGTGCTCTGAGTTCAGAGGAGTGTTAGAACATCATACTGTTTGATGCACAGTCTCTTCATAAATATAAGGATAAGTTATACTCCTGTACAAACAAAACACAGCCTAAAACCATCACCTCACAATTGGCAGGAAATAGAGATTTTATCCAGCCCTGTACTCTATGGATGGAGAACCAAGCCCCAGCTTTCAGTGGGAAGGAGATTGAGTTGAACATTCCAGAAAGGCAGTAAAATAGTTCTGTTCTCTAGAATCATGTTTCCAGTTGATCTCACTGAGCAGAAAACTGGTTTTCTAGTTATGGTTTGAGCTATCCTTGTCTTCGTTTATACTTTGTACAGTCCATTTGAATTTGGGTAATTAGTAAGGCACTATTTATAAAATATTCTTTAGGCAAAAAAGAAAATACACAGAGCATCTTAATGAAAGAAGAAGAAACTATATGGCACTACAAAAATAGAAAGTATTGGCCTATTGTGCTTGCAGATTATTACATTTTTCTGTTTCCAAATGGTGTAAAGACAGGAAAAAAAAAAAAAAAACCCACACACGCACAAAACTTTTTTAACATCACCTAAACATAAAGAGAGGCATTCTCTATTCCTAAATTGTTCAACACAAGTAGATTTCACATGAAAAATGGGTCTGCTTAATTTAAAATTGAGACAGGAAAATGTAGTAAACATAAATATGTTCCGTATAATTACAAAATATCCCTTTAATGTGTTAAAATCTAACTGCCTTGTAATGGCAGTGATGAGGATTTGCATACTGATCATATCTTTCATCCAGAATGTTGCCATAATACCCTAAGTATAAACCTCAAACCCGAGAAAACTGTGCTCTTCACTGAGAGGCAGCAATTGTCTCATATTCCCAGCAGCCTGCCAACCAAGAACAGCATCCCTCATGGTGACACAGAGCATTGCAGTGAGAAAACAGGGGAGGACACACAGCAGGCTTTACTCCTCTGGGTGTACTGATCTGGGTGACTGTTCTTGCCCTGATTCTCATGAAAACTCATAGAGTCTCAGAGAAGTAGGAACAGAAAAAATACCGCCTTTTAACAGATGTGCAAAGTTGACCTAAAATGACCTCAAATGGTCAGTGGTTTTTCTGAGGGTCTATTTCAGCAAAAATAAAGTCACCAGCATTTATATATATGTAACCTAAGTACTGATCAAGTCAACTTTAGAAACAGACACATAAAATGGAAATACATCTATTTCTTTCTCTTTAACTTCTTGAAATAGATCTAAGTACCAACATGCTCTGAATACTTTCTTACACATCCTGCCTAGATCCTCCCACTCACGTATGTATTTGTGGAAAGGATCCTGATTGAACAATCAAGTTAGGGTTAGATTCCTGAAACTACAACTGTATTTCTGGGCATGTGTCCACAAATGTGACTCAGGTAGTTCCCCATGTGCAAAAATACTCCTTTGCATATACAGAAGTCTTTATTTATGTAGGAAGAATAGCAAATACTCCTAACATCTCTATAGCAATTTATATTTTTAGAAGCAACTTTTATACCTCACTTCATTGGAGCATAAAACAAATTAGACTAGGGCTTCCCTGGTGGCGCAGTGGTTGAGAGTCCGCCTGACGATGCAGGGGACATGGGTTCGTGCCCCGGTCTGGGAAGATTCCACATGCCGCGGAGTGGCTGGGCCCGTGAGCCATGGCCCCTGAGCCTGCACGTCCACAGCCTGTGCTCTGCAACGGGAGAGGCCACAACAGTGAGAGGCCCGCGTACCACAAAAGAAAAAAAAATTAGACTAGGAACTATTATAATACCCCATTTACAGATAAGGAAACTGAGGTGAAAAGAGACCAGGGTTGCTCAGCTAGTGAGAAAAAAGTCAGAGTTGGAGGTGGCATTGGCTTTCAGGCATGAGGGACCATAGGCGTGAGGACGATGATTTGACTGTGGGTTCAGCCACTGCCTTCCTCTCTCCTGGTTATTCCCATTCATAGCATATACCCATTGTGGGATTTTTCCTCCTCATCTTCATAACCTTATCCTATTGTCATGAGCTCAGCTGTGCAAGAAACTTAACTTTATTTTACACTTAATTTTTATTTTGGCTCCAAATTTGGTCACCCTTGAAAGTATGCGGTGCGAAGTATCTGGTACAAGTCAGGCATCCCCATCAATTAGCAGGACCTCCCGACTCTGGTCTGGCTACAGAAGTTGCATAAGGCACTGGGGAGGGGCATCTGGTCTGGGGCCCACTCCTCTTTCTGTTGCCTCACACCACGTGGACCTTGGGAAGCATCCAGGGCCTATCTACCTGGAAATGGAGGCAGACCCAGGTGACGTTGCTCTCGGTTTCTACATGCTTCTAGAATATTTCCATATCCTAATTTCGTTCAGGCCCCTTCTCTCAAAGACACACGATATCTAAGTTTCCTTTAGATTTTCTTCCAACTCCCAGTCCAGGGTTTTGTTTTGTTTGGTTTGATTTGGTTTGGTTTGGTTTGGTTAGGAAAGTAGTAGAGGAAAGGCATGGTGAACAGAAAAGCTTTGTTCTCACTCTCAGGTGGTCACTAAAATCCATTATCAAATTTATGAATGACTTTT
Organism: Mesoplodon bidens; assembly: GCF_964165515.1. NCBI lineage: Eukaryota > Metazoa > Chordata > Mammalia > Artiodactyla > Ziphiidae > Mesoplodon > Mesoplodon bidens. The sequence continues at coordinate 108,139,106 of NC_138161.1, read as the reverse complement.
GAAACTTAAAATCTAGTCCCCTGTCCTTTATTTCTGCCTCCCGAGACAGTGATCCCCTTCAAGATTTAGTTCCTCACGGAGGGGTCAAGAGGCATAAAGGAATACCTTATTGCCTTACTGATGGACAATTTTCTCTTAGTAGCAATAGCTAATTTTTCTTAGTTCTCATATATATATATGTATGAGGCACTTTGCTAGTATTTTACATATGCTATTTCATTCAAGCCACAACTCTATAAAGTGGGAGAATCTGAGGTCCGGAGAGGGTAATTTATTTGCCTAAGGTCACACAGCTTAAAAGTGGTGGAGCTGAGATTTGAATTCATTTGTTTATTTATTCATTCATTCATTCATTCATTCAGTCGACAAATGTTTATTAGCCCCTACTATGGAGAAGATGCTCTCCTAGGTGCTGGGGATACAACTGTGAACAAGGCAGATTTCTGCCCACATGGAGCTGACACTCTAGTGCAAGAACAGAAAACAGGAAAGTAGGTAAATTTCCCACAGCTATAAGTTCTATGAAGAAAATAAAACACCTAAACCCAGGCACATTGTCCCCAGAGCCTATGCTTGAAACTACTGCTCCTCATTCTCTTGGGGATAATTATGGGGGAGAGGGGTAGCATTCACTCTGCCACAATCCCTCTCCTCTCCCTCTACTCATTAGAATTAATAATCTATTTGAATAGTATGTACAGAAGTATGTAGTGATCTGAGTTGGACACACAGGAATTTCCCTAAGTGGTTATTTCACATTTATATCCTTTCAGACAAGCTTATAATCAGTAGATAGATCAGATCTTTTCCTCTCTTCCTTTTTCCCTTTCTTCCTCTCTCTCACTCACTTCATTCTTTCATTTATTCACTCATTTATCTGTTTTCTCAATAAAATTTCGGAAATGCCTGCTAGGTGCCAGCATTGTGTTTGTGTGTTGGAATCAACAAGACAAATAAGAAATGGTCCCTGCCCTCAAGTAGTTTACAATCTGGTGGTCCCAGAAGTATAAATTAACAAGGACATGGCCTTTCAAAACACTGTCACCATGTAGAGGCATCTGGCTCACTGGGGACGAAGGAGAGAATCTCCGTTTCACGGCAACTGGAATCTCTGGGTCTCGGATGCCAACTGAACAGTTGACGATGAGTGTCTTTCTTTCTGAAACACTCTCCAGCCTACTTAGCTCTCCAGAATTTTGTAGGCAAATCCATCCTTTCCTGAGATCCCAAGAAAGACCAAGCACAAGACTCCTTATTAATATTTGAATAATATAAAATAGATTTGAAAATCATCTCTGTGTAAAAATTATTTGAGTGTCATCTCTGGAACATTATCTCCAAATGACTCTGATTGATCAAATACCTGCCTGCCCCCAATACCATCAGTTGTATGTGTGAAAGTATTCACTAATATTAGTCTAATCATATATTGTGGGTTAATATTCTGTGATCCAAAGGCAGAAACACATTTGAAATTATCTATAAGTATCTGCCTTTTAGAAAGGCGGATTTCAAAACAATGTGGCACAATGATTTGGAGATTTGTCCAAAAGTTCTATCCCTTTTACAAAGCCATTTAGAATGCAACTGATAAATCCACACAATGGATGGATATCATAATTGTTCTAAAGAAAATGATTTAGGGCAAATGCTTGGCTAAAGGAGTTTCCTGAAGAATGTTCGCGAACACTAATAAAAATATTATAATTTCCTGCACCTTAGGACATAAAAACTGTATCAGGGTAGAAGACCAGTTTTGAAAAACCAATCATAGAAAAACCTGGGTAATTGTTTTTACTAAATTCATCTATGCATCCAGAAAAAAAATATGTATTTTGAACGTATTACATACCAGTAGGGAAAATGATGAATGTAAAAAGTTATATATGTCCAAGTCCTTACCCTCAGTTATTACCTAGAAGGAGAGATAAAACCTAAATTTGTATGACTATAATCAACATAACAGTATACTCAAATAGGAAATATGATATATTATCTTGCTAATTGAATATTTAGCAAAAATCTGATGAGAGTTTAAACTCTAGTGCTTTTTAAATCTGCAAGCCAGGAAGTGTTATTAACATTTTTATTTTGTCTCTGAAATGTATCCTTTTTGAACTCTGAGGTGATTTTCATTGTATCTGAAATATCCTGTTGTGTATCCATTAGGGAAAGTAGAGGAATAATACTGGCAAAGAATGGGAGTCAATAACAGGATATGCCAGTGATCTAGTTTAGCTGAAGTCTGTGTAGAGTAATAACAGCCATGGATGCTCAGCCTGTCATGGCTCTGACCATCCAGCAAGAGAGTTTGTGCCTTATTAGTAATGGCAATGGGGAAGCTTAAGGATTTTTTTTAAAATTTATTTATTTTTGGCTGTGTTGGGTCTTCGCTTCTGTGTGAGGGCTTTCTCTAGCTGCGGCAAGCAGGGGCCACTCTTCAACGCGGTGCATGGGTCTCTCACTATCGCAGCCTCTCTTGTTGCGGAGCACAGGCTCTAGACGCACAGGCTCAGTAGTTGTGGCTCACGGGCCTAGTTGCTCCGCGGCATGTGGGATCCTCCCAGACCGGGGCTCGAACCCATGTCCCCTGCATTAGCAGGCAGATTCTCAACCACTGCACCACCAGGGAAGCCCAAGCTTAAGGATTTTTGAGAAAATAATGACATAATTAAAGGGGGGCTTTGATAGGATTCATCTGGAAATGGTTTGGAATGACTAAAGGGGTTGAGGGACTGGAGGGGAGAGAACAGTTAGGAGGTGGGAGATAATAGAAAATAGATACACTGGCCTCTGCCCCTGGTGCCTGGCACAGGGCTCCTGAAACCCTTGTCAATTCCTAAGTGATAAGAGCACTAGGAGAAATTTTGTTCTCATGAGGCCACTGTTGGTAGGATCCTGGAGGCTCCTGGATGGGTGATGGTCACTAGAAAGGCCAAGCCGTGCTTAGAAGCTCGGAATTTTCAACCTCAACCTCTATTCTCTAGAGAGGGGAGAAAGGCTGGAAATGGAGTTGATAATTAACCATGGCTATATGAGGAAGCCTCCATTAAATCCCAGTAGTTGTAGGGGATTCAAAGAGCTTCCAGGTGAGTGAACACATCCACATACCGGGAGGGTGATGCACCCCAACTCCAAGGGGACAGAAGCTCCTGCACTCGGAACTCTCCCAGACTTCGACCTATGTGTCTCTTCATCTGGCTATTCATCTATGTCCTTTATCATATTCTTCAATAAACAGGTAAACGTAAGTAAGTATTTCCCTGTGAGCCACTTTAGAAAATTAATTGAATCCCAGGAAGGGGTCACCGGAACCTCAGATTTATAGCTCATCTGTCAGAAGCACAGATGACAATCTCGATTTGCAATTGACATCTGAATGGGGTGGGAACAGTCTTGTGGGACTGAGCCCTTAACCTATGGGGTCTGATACTATCTCCAGGTAAATGGTGTCAAAATGAATTGAATTGAGTTAAATTATAGGACAACCAGCCGATGTCACAGAATCGCTGATTGTAGAGAAACCCCCTCCCCACACATCTGATGTCAGAATTGTTGTGAGTGTGGTAGTGATATGAAAGGAAACAAGAAACACAGCAGGAAAGTTTGGAGATTTTTCCTAACTCAGGACGTCATGTCAGACTGTGGTTAAGATGCTTATTTATAAAAAAGATTTATTAGTTCCATTGTAGCCTCAAATTATCCAGAGAGCTAAACAAATCACAGCTAATCCATTGTTAATGCAACCACCACGAGTCAGACAGCGACTGCCATTGAAGCCACTGGGACCTAGATGCAAGAGCCCAAGAATGACACCCACAGGAAGAAGCAGTAGGACTTGGAGAATCATTCCATGAAAAGGCAGATTATGAGAAGAGGAGGATTCAAACATGGTTCTGAGATTATAAATCTGTGACTTAGCAAAAGGGTAGGACCATAAGGGAAATAGGGAAGTCAGGAGGAAGTTTGGGGATAAAAATATTGATGTGGATTTTAGAAATGTTGAACTGGAGACACAATTGGGATATCTATGTTGGGATGAACAGCCAACAACTGGGAAGCAAAAAACAAGAGCTCAGGAGAGAGGAGAGATGGAGATAGACATTACTGATATGTTTATTTAGTGGGGCTAATTAACAGAAGTAGAGCTGAGGTCATCCAGAAAGAGAAAAGAGAGGTTCTGTCCTGTTATATTAGTTTGTCTTTCACTGCAAGATCCAAACAAAAGATCATGAAGAATATTTTTTCTTCCAGTTTTATTGAGATATAATTAACATATAGCACTGTATAAACTTAAGGTGTACAGCATAATGACTTGACTTACATACATCGTGAAATGATTGCAAGTTCAGGGACCATCCATCATCTCATATGGATACAAAATTAAGGAAATAAAAAATTTTCCTTGTGATGAGAACTCTTAGGATTTATTCTCATAATGACTTTCATATATAACATATAACAGTATTAATCATATTTATCATGTTGTACATTATATCCCTAGTACTTATTTATCTTATAACGAAGTTGGTACCTTTTGACGGTCTTCATCCACTTCTTTCTCCTTCCACCCCTGCGTGAAGAATATTGAGAATATTGTATAGATTTCATGAAGCCATCATTTCTCATCCATCTCTGTACTTCCAGGACTGATTTCCTCTACCTCCAAACTCAATGTCCCAAACATCCTCAACTATCTTTAGTATCCAGAACACACCATGCTTTTTCTCTCAGCTCTTCTAAGAACACTTTTCTCTCCTCCCTAAACTGGCTGGGCTTATTCACCCTTCAAGTTGTCGTCTATTAATTGTACAGGAAATCTTTCCTGGATCTTCAGATCACCTAATACTGCTATCAAAATATTCATTGCATTGTATTTTAATTAATTATTTACTGATATTTACTGGCCGGGCTCCATGAGCTTTATGAGGGCAGAATTTCTGTCTGTCTTCCATTATTACATTCCCAGCACCTAGAGCAGTGCCTGGGTCAGAATAAGCACTTAAAAATAGTTGCTGAGTCAATGGATGAATGAGCAGATAAATGAGTTAATAAAAGGCAAATAATAATAACTATACACAAGCTTTGTAGCTTCTTCATTGCCAAGAATAGTGCTGGGCTTAAAGAACACTTGGGGGAATTATTAAGTGGCAAACCTTTCTATAAAATGGGCTGTTTTTAAAATAAAAACAACAAACCATACTGGCCAGGTGTGAAAAAGATAAGCAAATGTTACATAAATATTTGAAATATAATCAAGTGTACCACTGCTTGCAGCACCAGCATCCCTAAGAACAGTCATTTGACTCATGAGATAGAATTAACAACCAGATTAGCTGCAGTCTGTATCCTTTCTTGAAACTGGCAAGTGCCAGCTCTAAATTACTACCAGAGTTCACACAGAATCAGCAAAATACAATCTTCTTTAGGAGAAAGTACACCTGTTACAAAGACACCATTACCCCACACGGAGAACACCACAGCCTGGAAATCCCACAGTTTAGAAGGCTATCGGAAACATGTCCTTTTCTGTGGAACAGAAGTTATCCAGGTCAAGCCCTCTGGGCAGGGGCCAGTAAGAGCAGTCGTTTTGCAAACAGGTTAGTAGATTCCACTTTTGTAAATTTGGTCCATGATTAGAGGTAGGGGTGCTGGATTAGGGAAATCTTGTTTAGGATTATGGAGTTTGCCACATCCTAGTTTCCAATCAAACCCTTAGTAGTCTAAGTTGCCACCATTTCCAACTGAACGGTTCGTTGTTAATACCCTTGTCTATGATGAAGTGTATACAGGAATGAAGTACACTTCCTAAAAGTCAAAACTGTGTTCTTGGTTTTATTGTGTGTCCATAGGCTTTTTCTCTTTTCCCTCTATACCCCCTCTAAGTGACTACTAAGAAAACAGTTTCAACCACTATCACTTGAGGACATTTTTTTTTCAGAGTTGCTTGCTGGGATGTTCTTTCTAGGTTTTTGCTGGATACCTCCACCTACATGTCCTATCGATGCTTCAAAATCAAGGCATCTAAAAGGGAACTCATCCTCCTCTACTGCCTCTTTCTGTTGACATCATAACATCTGTCAAGTCTCTTCATATCATCTTTAACTCTTCATTTCCTCCCATACCAAATAGGGTACCACATCCTATAGATTCTGCAAATACTTCCCGCATCCTGTATCCCTCTCCTTCATCCCCATGTCTGGTGTTTTATCCAGGCCATCATCATCTCCTGTCTAAACTATTCCTACAGAAATATTCATTTGACTGTTTCCCTTCAATTTTCACCTTAAATATTTTTTCTTTTATTTTGTTCAACCTTTCTCTAACCTATTCCTCAGTCTGTCATCAAGTCATACTTCTAAAACAGAGTTTGAAGCAATTCATAAATACCATGCTCAAAACCTTTTCAAGACTACCAGTATTAGTCCCACTCTTTCACATGACATTACAATGCCTTCCATGATCTGGTCCCAGCTCTCTGTATTCACCACTGACCTGTGTTTCTGTCACCCGACACATTCACAGATCCAAAACACATCTTGTGTTTTGATATCTCTATGCTTTAGTTTAGTCTGTGATTCAAATGTACTACCTGATTTTTTTTAATTAAAAATATCTAGGTTTGAGTTTATTTTTTTTTGCTCAAAGTAGTCAGTGGGCATGAGAACGTCCCTCCAGCTGCTGCTTAAGCAGAAGCTAATGAGTGAAGATCATGGGAACCCCTGATCTGAGGTTGTAAAATGCTAAGGCAACAGGTTAGGGGAAACTCTGCTTCTTTCCTTCAAAGCCTGCAAAGCCATGTTTGAGGAGACGAGATGTTCATCAAGCAGTGGGATTAAGGCATGTTTTATACTTAGAATACTGACTCATATCTGGAATATATAGTAGTCAATCTTTTTTGCCAATACTTTAGATGTTAATGAGTATCTACTAAGTGCTATGCACAGAGGGCTAAAGAAAAAAATTGTGAGATACTCCTTGCCCTTAAAGAAGATTATGACCCGGCACAAGGGACAGATGGATTTATAGCTAACAAAACACAGAGCAGTGAGAGATGTCATATGACCAAGTGTTACAGGGACTCCAAAGAGTGGGAGAAATTACTTTGGGTGTGAAGTATGGGAGTAGAATTCTGGAAACACTTATTCAAAGAGGTGGCATTTTGAGCCAAACCTGAGAGGATGGAAAGGATTTAGCTAATCATATCAGAGAGCTGGAAAGATAGGCTAATTTGTGTCTATAAAACACAAAGGAAGGAACGCATAGGGGTCTTCTGGGACCAGTGAGCAGTTAAGAGATAAGCCTAGCAAGGCAAGAGTATATCAAATAAAAGGGGAACCTCAAATGCCATGCCTAGAAATTTGAACTTTATTCTAAAAAGTGTGGGGTCTGGAAGGTTTTTGAGCATAAGAATATCATGACCAGAGGCATATAAGGTTACTTGCCTTGTGCTTTACTTTTCTCTTAATTTTTTATTATTTTCAACACATATTTTTGCTTTAAAGTCTCTTTCTCTTAGCAGCTCATGTTCTCTGGTCATTGCATTCGTCAGTTCCTTGGCCTTCTTTTCCTCAGCCCCATGTGTGAATGGGGGTAGGAGGATTACACTGTATGAGCCACCGAAGCACTGACTCCCAGACCACGAGAAATTGAGCAGGGCTAAGTGAATGCAATTTATTGTTCCTGGCAACTTGGAAGAACAATAAATGTAAATACACTGTTAGGTCATAGCAATGCTGTTTTAATTCCATATTCTATTGACACTATTAGCCAATCCTTAATTCCATGCAAACCATTTTTTTGGTTTTAGGGGAAACTGTATTAAAGGACCTTACTCCACTTGTGATTATCTTCATGTAGCTTACAATACAGCTAAAGGGGACTTGGTGAGATCCATCCTCTACCCCCAGCCTCTGAACTTCAAACTGTACAATGATGCCTTCAAGTTCATAATGTTCTTCGTCTTCCTTGGAGTCAAGGGTTTCTCCTATGCGCTTGGTGTATATATGTACCATGGAGTAAGTACTTGGGGTAAGCCTTTTTAATAGCATAGCTTTCTCAAGGAACTTAACCTAACTCAAAAGTGTTTCCTCTAAGTCCCATCATTCTGAATCAATATCATCCAATAGAGCTTTTTAGGATGATGAAAATATTCTATATATCTACACTGTCCAACTTGGTAGTCCTTAACTATATGTTCATTGAGCACTTGAAGTGTGCTTGGTGTAATTGAGGAAATGAATTCTCAGTTTTATTTCTTTTTAATTAATTTAAATTTAAATAGCCACATGGAATTAGTGGAAATTATATTGAAAGGTGCAGCTATCAAAAGCTGCAAAGTTCACGGCTCCTTTCACCACTTGGATGGGAGAAAGAGGTTACTGCATGCGTGGCATTTGTGATATCCAACGCCAAATAGCTTCAGAGAAAATACATGTTTCTCAAGCCTGATAGGATGGGGAAGATTCAGTGAATCAGATCAGAAAGCAGGAAGAATATACTAATTTGAGTAAGCAAAATGCAAAGGAAGAAAAAGCACACAGTGTTTCTGGAACCAGAAAGCAATTTAAAGATAAGTCTAGCAAGTAAGATTAGATCAGACTGCAGGGGATCTTGAATGCCATGCCTAGAAGTTTGGACTATTTGAGAGTGTTGAAGTATGTGAGTGTGTACATCGTCCAGGGAATACCCAACATATCATACAGTCAATGAGTTGCCCTGTGTTCTTGTTAGGTTCTGAGATGAAATTAAATATCTACTTTTACAGAGCTGTGTACTGAATGGATCTCCACTTCCCTTTTTAAGCTTCACGATGTCTGGTTTCATTTGGATGTCTCCCTGAATAGTTGTAATGGCTGTAGAGGAAAGGGTTGTGATAAATGACTTCTGAGGTCCCTTCTGGTGCTGAGATCCTGATTCTGTTATGAGCCGTGTGGTCTGTTCTGTAAGATATGCTGGGATCTTAGCACTGTGGGCTTATAGGGGAGAATAAAACATTGTGAATAAAAGGATCCAAACACAGGTATGAAACTGGGGTTTGGTGGCCTCCTTACAATGCTCAGTGATGGCATAGAAATGTTTGTGTGTTGAGTGGGGGAGAGGCAAAGACAGTCACAAGAATTTCTAGGCAATGTTCATGCTCAAACTTGAGCTCTGCACAGTCATTTCAATCTGAAATAAGCTCCCAGGGAGCAGTTCTAGGGGAAGGGAGGGCAGAGGAGGCCAGGGAACTTTGGCAACGGGAGAATAGAGCTTGGAAAGAACGAGGCAGAATGTCGAAGCCAATGGGGCTTGAATTTGAGACAGTGTGCCAGTTTCATCTGGAGAGCAGGAGCACTGAGCAGGAAAACCAGCAAAAAGCTCTCTCTTATGGACCAGGAAGCCCTGGCAGTGGATTGGGTATGAAGGTTTCTTGGGCAGGACTCAACATCCAATACACACCAAAGCAGTGTACTCATTGCACACCCCATCGTCTTGTAGGTCAGAACCCATGGACCTGTTGGCTGCCTCAGTATATCTGCACTGGCTCAGCATTAGGCAGGGATGAGTCCTCACGGTTAAAACTCCTCTGTGTCTGGGATTGGGAAAATCAGGGAATGATGGATATTGCAATAAACTAGAATTGGCCCAAAGATGTATCTAGTAGCCATTGCTACTGAACTTGAATCTGTGTTTCCAATACTGAAAAGAGAACTTTATGGCTAAATTACAGTAATGTCATGAAAACCTAGGCAAGGTTGTAGAGGGAAAGCCCTTAATCAACAGAGAATGGGAACATTAAGCAACCTATGATTTGATCTTGGCCCCGCCCTTATTAGTCCTGTGAACCTCGGTAGATTTGCCTGGAATTCTGACTCCATGAGACCTGGCTTGATAATATGACATACCAGTCACACATCTGTGCTCTCGAGTTGAATAGACTAGGGTCTGCATCCTCACCATTTAACCAGCATGTGGCCTTGGGAAAGCTGTTTAATTTTTTAAGTCTCTGTTGCCTCTACCATTAAATGGAGGAAATAACAGTATTTACATCACAACGTGGTTGTGAGGGGTAACTAAATAGTGTATGTACACAGTGCTTGTCCCAGCGTGTGTGTCCAGAGAGAGCAAGCTATTTTTATTATTGGCTTCCCCAGAGCAGTTGATATATGCTGAGAAGTTGGCAGAGTCTTGGTCCTAGTTTTTGTCAGGTCGCCATGCATTCAGTGTGTGTGCTGAGCACCTCCTCTGTGTTAGAACTGTGCTAGGCTCTGCATCTGGAGATGAGTAAGATGAATTCCAAGGTGACTTCAAAGATGAAGAAGGCACAGCTTCTGCGCCCGAGGAGTTTGTAGGCTAGTGGGGGAGGGAGATTCATAAGCCTACAGTCAAGCCATGTGTGAAATGTTACAACTCAAGACTAGGCCCAGTGCCCAGGAGTCCAGAGGCTGTGATGAGCAGAGAAGGGGTGGCGCTCTGGTTGGAGGGAAGGCTCAGTGGAGAGAAGCAGGGTCAAGGACAGTAAGATGTGGGGTGGTGATCCAGGGTCTCCTTTGTTTTGCGGTGGAAGACAATTTGTTGATTCCTCAGGCATAGCCAAGAGAACACTCAGTCCCACCAAGGCAGCCAGATCACAGTGATTATTCTGAGCTTCTAGAACCCCAGTGGTGCAGCAGGAGATGGTGCCAGGAAGGGTTCTGGCCCTCTCTGCCAGGCCAACCTGTATGCCCCTCCCCTCCCCAGGTCTCTCCAAAAGATACTGCAACCACGGTCCTGCCCCTCCTCTCCGTGCTGTCTCTCCTGTGTTGCCAGCCGCCCTCCCTGACCACAGGCATCGTGTATGCACAAAGGAAGCTGAAGAAAAAGAAAATCTTCTGTATCTCCCCACAGAGAATCAATATGTGCAGGCAAATCAACCTCGTGTGCTTTGACAAAGTATGAGCTAAACTTTCCAGGTTGGAGGTTAAAGATCTCAAGACACAGCCGAGCTGGGAAGTCTGTCTAGTCCAGCACCCTCGTGGGACAGATGGGAACACGGAGGTCATGAAGGTCACACAGGAAGCTAGTGTGAGATCACATTCTAGAAGCCCGCTTTCCTGAGTCCTGAGGAAGTGGTTTAGCCATCACATCATGAATTTCTTCCCTGTCAAATTTAATATTTTCGTGCCTGTTTTGGGATTCAAAACCGTCTCTTACTGTAATAACTTCCAGGTGGAAGTGGCATAGCTCTTACGTTAGTTCAGTTCTATTCTTTTCTAGTTTCCTTTGGCAAAGAAGGCCCTGTAAGGTTAACTTAACAGTAGCTTCCTTTTAGATGCAGGGCCAAAGAACAGCCCCCAGTAGGGATCCTTGTTACTTACCCAGCAGCCTCCCCACTGTGTGAATATAGGAGGGAGATTTAGAAAATATGTTCATTACTTATCTCTTTCTAACACTAATTTTTTCAGAGGTGTTTCCATCCCGTAGAAAGCTTTTCCCTCCACATCCTCATGTGCTCCTTTACTAGGCTGTCTTAGGGATGCTCAACAGCAGATGTGGCCAAACTCCATATGTCATGATGGCATCTTATTGTGCAAAGGACTCTTGGTTGGGAATGGGCAAAATGAGAAACTAATCTTGAATTTGATACTAAGTTTCCACGTGGCTTTTTAAGATAAGAAATTTGAACTACAATGATCTCTGTTTCTTTCCAGCTTTAATATTATAAAACTCTACCAACATGATGTTGAAATAAAGCCCTCCACAATTAATTGAATTTCCATCTAGTGTTATTTCAATTTAGAAGATATTCACCACTGGGCTTCTGAGTACATTTGTTCCCGTATATTTCTAGTTTACGTTGGTTTGTTATAAGTTCCTTAAAACAAGTTCTCTCTTCCTTTTCTATTCAATTCAGCCCAAGCCTGGGCTAGTATTTATGCTAAGTTTTCTTTTTCTATCTTATTCCTTTTATAACAGCAACTGTAATTTAGGTTTTTCTTTCCATTTATGGCTAGTTTTATTGTATAAGGGTCATTTTCACATAGAGAAATAACATGGTCCCATATCTTTTTTGCTGCAGTATCATCTCTGTTTTCATGTTCAAGATATTGATGTTTAAAACATAATCTAATCATCAGAAAAACATTTCAGTTTGAATTAAGTTGCTAACTGTTTTTGAAATGGAACAACTCAAGAGCATTTGGAATCTAAACACACATATTGGGGTTCTTCTAAAATACAGGAGGGAAATGAAGCAGATGGTGTTTTATTTGGCTTTTTGTTTTGTTTCGTTTTGCGGTTTTTGTTCTTGAAGGAATAACTTACACAAAGGCACATTAGCTCTCCATGAAGTCCAAATGAATTAATGAAACAAACATTCCTTACTCCTTTCATCCAGAAGCCCAGTACGGACTTTGTCTCTCCACATGCTGTGCAGAATTCATTTAACATTTGTCATCTGGTGGAAGTCTTCAGATGGGCTGGATTCCGGTTCTTTCTCTCCAACCTACAGGCCCCTAGACCCTGGGGCTGCTCACTTCACCCCTAAGCTGAGAATGTCTCTACCCTAGTTACTCAGTTGTAAGAAGTGAAAGCATTGTAAGCACTTCACCATAAAGCATGATGCTAATGCTCTATGCTGTAATGATAGAAGATACCATTTGATAGAAAACTAGAAACTTCAGTGTCTTATACTGAGATGGCCTTCAAGAAACATCGTGGAAGAGACCCGAGTGTCAGTGTTGAAGAGGATAGTCCCTAGTGCTTGGTAGTGTTCTGCTTGGCCTCGACAGTGCTGAGGCAGCGGTAACCACTTCCTTACTCTGACTGGGTGTTGAGCAGGCCTAATACAATTGGCCTACTGAGTAAAGACACCCGGGTTTGTAATTAATAACTGACTGTGAAGCAATGAGCAAATCAAAGATGCTGTGATAGTACTCAGTTCCATTTTGCTTTCTCTGTTACATTATCTGTCAAGTACTTTCACGCGGTACAGCAAATCAACTCTCTCAATCATTTTCCTCTTGATCTAACAGTAAAACCCATTCCTGGGCATTCATTAATATTTATTATTAGCACTTTACTCCTCTCTGTAACCTGAAAGCCCTTTATCAACATTTCATTATCAATCTGGACAATCACCATGTCTCCCATATTTTTAGGAAGATAGCTGTGAACCAGATGGCAGACTGGGAACTAAATAGTCTTGCAAAGAAAGAAAAGAATTCTGAGCTCTGGCTTAGAAAGACAGCAGGTGCCAACTGAAAAGTCAAACTCAAGCTGGCTCTTGTTGGATTTCTAGCCACTGAACCTCTCTCATTCAGCAACAGCAACGGTCCCAGCAATAAACAAACAAAAACAAAACACTTGCGTTTTGTACTAATTAATGACTAGACTCACCTAATTTTCAACACCGTCTTTTGGGAATCATTTGTCACATGCTGAATCTTTCTTTCAGGTGCTCTTCTCTGGCTTAAAATTTGACGTTTACCAATAAGGGCTTGGCCAATATTTTATAATTAGTATAAATGGAGTATAACCTTTAAAAATTGTGAATTACTATATTATACATATGTAACTTATAGAATATTTTACATCAACTATACTTCAATAAGAATAAAATATAAAAGACAAATTTAATTTAAAAAATAATCTTTGAACAAATGGAGAATAAAAATTTTTTTAAATCTGTCTTGGAAGAAAAAAAAGAAAGCTAATGGAAAACTGAGTATCACATTTACTATAGATAAACACAATAATGAAAAAAATTTTTTAATAAAATAAACACATTTAATTTTAAATGAAAGGGCCTGGGACAACTAAATATACTGTAATTTCTTAGTAGCTTGGGTTTTGTGTAAATCATGATATAATTAAAAGCTCTAAATCTTCTGCTAAAACCCATTCTAATTATCTTGCAGACTGGCACTCTTACAGAAGATGGACTGGACCTCTGGGGGACTCTTCCTACTGCTAAAAACTGGTAGGCCCTTTAGCAAAGACGGAGTGTGTGACTGGTGGGGCTACCCAGGTGACACTTCAATTCATCCTTCTTGTGTTGAGGGGTGAATCTCACATAAAAATATACATAATAATTGGCTGGTACCAGCTCCCCATTAGTCTAAGGTGCTAAATTAAATGAGTTCTAAGCTCAGAATCAGACAGGGAAAGTAGGTCTTCAAACTCCACATGAAAAATGGAATAGAATAAAGTGGATGATTAGGTAGTTGAATGAATAAAACAAAAAAGCAAAGAGTGAAATCAGGACTATGCTTAACTAAAAACCGCACAGACTTCCTGGGCGGCTTGTGAGGTAGGAAATCCAGAAAGGAAAACCTCCATCTCCCCCCATCATGGAGTTCACACTCTAGTGGGATAAAAGTTGCAAATGCACCCACCTTCAATGTACTACACAGCCCAGGAAAAGAATTATGATTAAGGTACAGATATCAGGATACAGAAGAAGACGTAATAAAGACTGCTTGATAAAAAAACAAAAAAAAAAACACATTTCTGATTTTTATAATAACATAGTGGATAAAAAGTAGAAATTCATTTTGAAAATGAATGGATCAAAGAATACCACCTGGAGGAGATAGCATTTGAGATAGGTTTTGAAGGGGGAATGGCTAGAATTTTTACAGACATGGTTTAAAAACTGGCACTAGGGAGCGGAGAGGGCAATCACATAAAAACTACCCTAGAACAGAGCTAGAGACAGGAGAGACTGCCCATCTTCACAGACTGCCCCCGAGCTCAGTTTCTTGCAGGGCTGGGACCTGCCTTCTCAGTCAGAGTGGAGATACCTCTGCTCTTAAGCTCTGGGTACCCCACCTGGGCTCCAAACTCTGGCTGAGGCTGCTGTTATTGAAGGAATCATGCAGGGGCTCTCCAGGATGGTGATGGGACTGGGTGCAGCACTGGCAAAGGGAACAGCAGTCAGGCAGTATGACATTGCAGAAGATACCTGGGTTCTAGCCCTATTCGTGTGTCTCTGCTTCTGGCTGTTCCGATGCCCAGGCCAGGCCTTTGTCCAGACAGGTAGGGCCTCTACTGGCCAGAGTCGTGAGAGGGGAAAGGGATGTTAGCAGTTTCCACTCCTTCTCTCCCTCCCTTGCCCCTGGTACTCTGAAACTTTGGGGGAAGTAGAAACCACTAGAAACAATTATTATTCAGCTCTAAGATGGGAGGAGAGAAGGTAAGGCAAGCCAGTCTGCTGTCAAATATAGGTGAAGGCCAAAGGGCCAATTAGTGAGAACTATTTGAGCCCATGCCTGCTTTTACCTGAAGAAGAAAGGAGCCAGCAGGCAGGCTTCCTTTCCATTCCTGCTACCCCATTGGCCTGGAGACTTCTTGCCTGAGTTGGGAGGCTTTGCAGAAGCAACTTTGCAGTTCGCAGATGTCAGCTCTGAGCCATCCCACAATGTGCCTTCCTGCAACACTGCCACCTTGTGGGCTGGCGACAGGCAACCTGACAAAAGCCCCCGTGATTATACCCAAGTACTCTACTCGGAATTTATCATACAGGGCATGGGGAGCTATTGAAGCTTTTGAGCATAGGGATTAGGTATTATTGAAGCTTATGTTAATAAGATTTTAAGGGGCAGGGTGTGCAAAGTGATTTTGTTGAAGATCTTAACTTACTAATGAGCTTCTCTACCAGTTTCCAGGAAGTCCACAGCTTTGCCTCGGGCAAGGCTCTGCCCTGGGGCCCACTGTGTGTGGCCATGGTCAGCTGCCACTCTCTGATCCTTCTTGACAGGACCATCCAGGGAGATCCACTGGACCTCCAAATGTCTGAGGGCACAGCTTGAGTAAGGTGATTATTTCTTGGCTCTACTGAATGAGGAAAACTGGAAGAAATACTTACTGGGAGTGCCAAGGCATTTCTAACTTTGGTTGAAACCCAGAGAAGCTTCATAACAATATGAGAATGAGGGTCTGATCCTACCTGAATTTCCCAGTCCCTGCTCCAAGACTCTATTAACTAGTGCAACATGAAATAGGGTTCCATGATCAAATAAATTTGAGAAGTGCTGTTTAAACAAAGTTAAGTTGATTTCTTTAGGATTTCTTTAATATACTGTGGTGCATTGTGAATATTCAAGAGGGAATATAATACGCAGCATTTTCACCACAGAAAACCTTGACAGGCCAAAACATGGTACAAAACACTCTTGGAGAAACACTAGTCTAAAGCAGTACTATTAATACAGTAGCCACTAGCCACGTTGGCTATTGAACACATGAACTGTGGGTATGCATCTAAGGAACTGGATTTTAAATTTAATTTATTTTAACTAATTTAAATTTAAATAGCCACAAGTGGCTGGTAGCTACTGTACTAGACAGTATAGGTCTCAAAACCAAAATGGAGGTCCCTCAATCCAATGGGTTCGGTTTCCTGAGGTGAGTGTAGATGACAGCTGAAGGTTACAAGACCCCCCTGGTGACTGTCATGACACAGTGGGAAAACCTCTTGACTCCGCCACTCTCTAGATGCAAGACCCCAAATCCAGAACAAGATTCTGAGTCATTACCTCATCTGCGCATTTGGATAATAATGCCTCCTTCAGGAGCATGTTGAGACTGTGAGCCTGAAGGGGCTGCATGCACTGTAAAGGGCCCAAACAATGGAGAGTATTCATTCATTCATTCGTTAGTTAATTAACTACATTGTTCTGCCTTCCAAAGAAATGTTCTAAAGCTACTTACAGTGACACATAAAATACAGGACAGCATTTAAACAGAGTTGTAAAGGAATGAAAACAAACGATTGTAGGGACATGGAGAACACCTCACAAAGAGGCTAATTCAAAGATTTATTGTAGGAAAATTGTAGCTTTCTAGAGGCCAAAGTAATAAAAGGCGAAACGTGGTAAACAGGGAAATTTCTGATATCAGTAAATTAAAATGAGAGCATTTGCTGTGGAGAAATGCTTGATATTGTCGACTGAAAAAAATTCACAACCTAAAAGTTGAGAGTTATGTTTTATTTGGCAGACAAAACCGAGGACTTAAGCCCAGGGCACAGTATCTCAGATAATTCTGACGGACTACAAGAGGCAAGTTGGGGGGGAGGGGGAGCCAGGATACATAGGAGTTTTTGCAACAAAGACCAGGTAGTCAAATCAAAAGATTACTGTTAATTAAAGGCAACCAGATATCTCAAGTTAAGGAATTTAGCACTTTTCTATGTATGGGAAAATGCAAGAGTCTGGGCTCACTGAAATCATTCCTTTGATATACACCTCAGCTCTCTGGGGCCAGTATCCTGTGTTTTCTCATCCTGAGTCTCCTCAGGGTGCACTGTCGGGGGTGCCTGCAGTGGCTGACTGCTAGATGGCAGGCATCCTGTTTCTATCCCAAGTTCCCTGAGGGCTCACCATCTAGGCAGCTGTAATGTGATGGCTTGATGGTTCCAGTGTCCTTTGTTTGCTGATATGGCAGGAAATATTTTTTATTCACAATATAAGGGCAAGACTAAAATCACTTTTCTGGATCTTAATGGAGAGGAATCAGTGTAATTTTTATAAGCAAGGTCCTTACCAGCATCATTGGTGCTGACACAGTGAGGAGTTGCACATGGTCATTATTGCTGTATGTGACTTTGATCCTGGTTCTAACAGTGCCCCCTTCTCCAATGGAGGAGGCTTGATCTCTTTGTACAAATGACATACAAGTTGGGGTCTTATGTGAGGACATAAATCTATATTACTAGCTCTGTAAGTCCTGTCTTTAAGACCAGTTATATCCACCCCAAGCAAAGAAAGTGCAAATTGTTCATTGAGTTTAAAGCTGGATAAGAAAGAGTCTCTAGTTAAATATCTTTTGGTAGTTCCTTTCACTAAACATAACGGGGAGGGAAAATGTCCTTACAGACTCTAAGAATATTAGCCCTAGAAGGGATGTCAGGATATTTTTCAGAAGAAATTGAGATCTGCAGAAATGAAATGATGTCCCCAAGGTTGAACAAGTAAGCGATAGAGCGGAAACCAGATGTTGTCTCCTATTTTCTGACTTGTGCTATTTATATATCTGACTGCCTTTACCATATTTTAGCTTAATATTGGTTTCTCAGATGGTGTAACTTATACTGTTGTAACACCCAAAGAATACAAATTATTTTCAAATATGCTTTCTAATTTGCTAGCAGCTAACTTGTAACTCTCTAGCTAACGAATTAAGCTAGTAGCATAGATAGAGCATAAGAAATAGTATCATGTTTATCTCAAGACTCAACCCTCTGTCATCTGAGAGCTAGTGTGTTCAGGTATATTGGAGAGTAGATCTCCACTTAAACCCTCATCCAGTTACAAGACATGCCTTTTAGGAAGAGCCAATGGGCTGTAGTTAGCACTTCCTCCACCAATTACTACTTAAAATGTAGTCACAATAATTCTGGCTTTTTGACATTTTACAATAAGGTCCTTAATATAAATCAACACAACAGAAATTTGACAGTGATGGTATTAAGATAATTGGCCTACAAGAGAAAATACATGAAAAGGGCTTTGAAAAGATTAAAGTGCTATGTAAATGAGAGATATTTCTTTCTTATTATTTTTCTTTAAGGAATCTTAAGAATGTTTTCATTTTAAAACAGATAATGGAAGATTGCAATGTAGACTACTGCAAATTTGGGATATCAGTTTCCAACATAATAATAAAACCAGGACCAAAAGCCAGTTGGGTATGATTCGCTTTTTTTAATTATATAAATATTCCCCCTTAAAACTGGTGAAATTCCCCTGACTTTTACATATTTTTATATTCCTATTATTTTGTCTTATCCTAACAGTATCCAGGGTCAGTTTGCTCATTCCTTCATTCCTGAATTTATCCATTAATTTATTCAACAAACACTCATGAAGTACCTATGTATGTTCGAGCCCTGTGCTAAGTGCTAAGGCATAAAGTGACTTCAAAACTAGACATGCTGGGAGGGACCTTCAAGATGGCGGAGAAGTAAGACATGGAGATCACCTTCTTCCCCACAAATACATCAAAAATACATCTACATGTGGAACAACTCCTACAGAACACCTACTGAACGCTGGCAGAAGACCTCGACCTTCCCAAAAGGCAAGAAATTCCCCATGTACCTGGGTAGGGCAAAAGAAAAAAAGAAAAAACAGAGACAAAAGAATAGGGATGGGAGCTGCATCTCTGGGAGGGAGCTGTGAAGGAGGAAAAGTTTCCACACACTAGGAAGCCCCTTCAGTGGCGGAGACAGGGGATGGGGCGAGGCCATGGAAGAGAGCGCAGCAACAGGGGTGCAGAGGGCAAAGTGGAGAGATTCCTGCACAGAGGATCAGTGTCGACCAGCACTCACCA
Organism: Mesoplodon bidens; assembly: GCF_964165515.1. Lineage (NCBI taxonomy): Eukaryota > Metazoa > Chordata > Mammalia > Artiodactyla > Ziphiidae > Mesoplodon > Mesoplodon bidens. The sequence goes on along the minus strand of NC_138161.1, from coordinate 108,119,810 downwards.
GCCCGAGAGGCTTGTCTGCTCACCTGCCAGGGCGGGTGGAGGCTGGGAGCTGAGGCTCGGGCTTCGGAGGTCAGATCCCAGGGAGAGGACTGGGGTTGGCAGCGTGAACGCAGCCTGAAGGGGGCTAGTGCGCCACAGCTAGCTGGGAGGGAGTCCGGGAGAGTCTGGACCTGCCTAAGAGGCAAGAGACCATTGTTTCAGGGTGTGTGAGGAGAGGGGATTCAGATCACTGCCTAAACTAACTCCAGAGAAGGGCGCGAGCCGTGGCTATCAGCATGGACACCAGAGATGGGCATGAAACGCTAAGGTTGCTGCTGCAGCCACCAAGAACCCTGTGTGCAAGCACATGTCGCTATCCACACACACCCTCCCCAACCCAGGAGGCTGTGCAGTCCACCACTTCCAGGGTCCCGTGATCCAGGGACAACTTCCCAAGGAGAACACACGGCGCACCTCAGGCTGTTGCAACATCATGCTGGCCTCTGCTGACATAGGCTCACCCTGCATTCCAATTATAACTACCGTACCCTTCCTTCCCCTCTGGCCTGAGTAAGCCAGAGCCCCCTAATCAGCCGCTGCTTTAACCCCAGCCTGCCTGGGTGGGAACAGATGCCTGAGGGCGACCTACTTGCAGAGGCGGGACCAAAATCAAAGTTGAACTCCAGGAGCTGTGCGGACAAAGAAGACAAAGGGAAATTTTTCTGTGCAGCCTCAGGAGCAGTGGATTAAATCCCAACAATCAACTTGATGTACCCTGCATCTGTGGAATACCTGAATAGACAACGAATCATCCCAAAATTGAGGTGGTGGATTTTGGGAGCGGCTCAGCTGTAGACTTAAGGTTTGCAGTCTGCAACTGACCTGTTTCTGATTTTTATGTTTATCTTAATATAGTTTTTAGTGCTTGTTATCATTGGTGGTTTTGTTTATTGGTTTGGTTGCTCTCTTCTTTTATTTAATTATTATTACTTTTTAATTTTTTTATTTTAATAATTTTATTTTTAAAATTTATTATTATATTTTTCTTTCTTTTTTCCTCCTTTTTCTTTGGAGCCATGTGGCTGATAGGGTCTTGGCGCTCTGGCCTGGTGTCAGGCCTGAGCCTCTGAGGTGGGAGAGCCGAGTTCAGAATCTGGACCACCAGAGACACCCCAGCCCCATGTAATATCAATTGGCAAGAGCTCTCCCAGAGATCTCCATCTCAATGCTAAGACCCAGCTCCACCCAACGGCCAGTAACCTCCAGTGCTGGACGCCCCATGCCAAACAGCTAGCAAGACAGGAACACAACCCCATCCATTAGCACAGAGGCTGCCTAAAGTATTACTAATTTCACAGGTACCCCAAAACACACCACTGGACATGGTCCCGCCCACAAGAAAGACAAGATCCAGCCTCATCCACCAGAACACAGGCACCAGTCCCTTCCACCAGGAAGCCTACAGAACCCACTGAACCAACCTTACTCACTGAGGGCACGCACCAAAAACAATGGGAACTATGAACCTGCAGCCTGTGAAAAGAAGACCCCAAACACAGTAAGCTAACCAAAATGAGAAGACAGAGAAATATGAAGCAGATGAAGGAGCAAGGTAAAAACCCACCAGACCAAACAAATGAAGAGGAAATAGTCAGTCTACCTGAAAAGAATTCAGAGAAATGATAGTAAAGATGATCCAAAATCTTGGAAATAGAATGGAGAAAACAAAAGAGACGTTTAACAAGGACCTAGAAGAAATAAAGAGCACACAAACAACGATGAACAACACAATAAATGAAATTAAAAATTCTCTAGAAGGAATCAATAGCAGAATAAATGAGGCAGAAGAACAGATAAGTGACCTGGAAGATAAATAGTGGAAATAATTACCACACAGCAGAATGAAGAAAAAAGAATGAAAAGAATTGAGGACAGCCTCAGAGACCTCTGGGACAACATTAAACACATCAACATTCAAATTATAGGGGTCCCAGAAAAAGAAGAGAAAAAGAAATGTTCTGAAATAATATTTGAAGAGATTATAGTTGAAAACTTCCCTAACATGGGAAAAGAAATAGTCAAGTCCAGTAAGCGCAGAGAGTCCCATACAGGATAAATCCAAGGAGAAACACTCCAAGACACATATTAATGAAACTATCAAAAATTAGACACAAAATAAAAATAGTAAAAGCAATAAGGGCAAAACAACAAATAACACACAAGAGAATCCCCATAAGGTTAACAGCTGGTCTTTTAGCAGAAACTCTGCAAGCCAGAAGGGAGTGGCAGGACATATTTAGAGTGATGAAAGGGAAAAACCTACAATCAAGATTACTCTACCCAGCAAGGAGCTCATTCAGATTTGATGGAGAAATTAAAACCATTACAGACAAGCAAAAACTAAGAGAATTCAGCACCACCAAACGAGTTTTACAACAAATGCTAAAGGAACTTCTCTAGGCAGGAAACACAAGAGAAGGAAAAGACCTACAAAAACAAACTCAAAACAATTAAGAAATGGTAATAGGAACATACATATCAATAATTACCTTAAATGTAAATGGATTAAATGCTCCAACCAAAAGACATAGACTGGCTGAATGGATACAAAAACATGACCCCGTATATATGCTGTCTACAAGAGACCCACTTCAGACCTAAGGACACATACAGACGGAAAGTGAGGAGATGGAAAAAGATATTCCATGCAAATGGAGATCAAAAGAAAGCTGGAGTCGCAATTCACATATCAGAAAAAAAAAAGACTTTAAAATAAAGACTATTACAAGAGACAAGGAAGGACACTATATAATGATCAAGGGATCAATCCAAGAAGAAGGTATAACAATTGTAAATATTTATGCACCCAATATAGGGAACCTCAATACATAAGGCACATGCTAACAGCCATAAAAGAGGAAGTTGACAGTAACAGAATAACAGTAGGGGACTTTAACAACCACTTTCAGCAATGGACAGATCATCCAAAATGAAAATAAATAAGGAAACACAAGCTTTAAGTGACACATTAAACCAGATGGACTTGATATATACAGGACATTCCATCCATAACAACATAATACACTTTATTCTAAGTGCTCATGGAATATTCTCCAGGGTGGATCATATCTTGGGTCACAAATCAAGCCTTGGTAAATTTAAGAAAATAGGAATCGTACCAAGTACCTTTTCCAATCACAAAACTATGAGACTAGTTATCAATTATAAGAAAAGAAAAACTGTAAAGAGTACAAACACATGGAAGCTAAACAGTATGCTACTAAATAACCAAGAGATCACTGAAGAAATCAAAGAGGAAATAAAAAAATATCTAGAAACAAATGAAAATGAAAACACACTAACGCAAAACCTATGGGATTCAGCAGAAGCAGTTCTAAGAGGGAAGTTTATAGCAATACAATCCTACCTCAAGAAACAACAAATATCTCAAATAAACAACCTACCCTTGCACCTAAAGCAATTAGAGAAAGAAGAACAACAACAACAAAAAAACAAAGTTAGCAGAAGGAAAGTGATCATAAAGATCAGATCAGAAATAAATGAAAAAGAAATGAAGGAAACAATAGCAAAGATCAATAAAACTAAAAGCTCGGGGCAGACACCAAAAACAATGGGAATTTGTTCTTTGAGAAGATAAACAAAATTGATAAACCATTAGCCAGACTCATCAAGTAAAAAAAGAAGACTCAAATCAACAGAATTAGAAATGAAAAAGGAGAAGTAACAACTGACACTGCAGATATACAAAGGATCATGAGAGATTACTACAAGCAACTATATGCCAAGGAAATGGACAACCTGGAAGAAATGGACAAATTCTTAAAAAACACAACCTTCTGAGGCTGAACCAGGAAGAAATAGAAAATATAAACAGACCAATCACAAGCACTGAAATTGACACGGTGATTAACCATCTTCCAACAAACAAAAGCCCAGGACCAGGTGGCTTCACAGGCGAATTCTATCAAACATTTAGAGAAGAGCTGACACCTATCCTTTTCAAACTCTTCCAAAATATAGCAGTGGGAGGAACACTCCCAAACTCATTCTATTAGGTCACCATCACTCTGATACCAAAACCAGACAAAGATACCATATAAAAAGCAAACTACAGGCCAATATCACTGATGAACATAGATTCAAAAATCCTGAAGAAACTACTAGCAAACAGAATCCAACAGCACGTTAAAAGGATCATACACTATAATCAAGTAGGGTTTATCCCAGGAATGCAAGGGCTCTTCAATATACACAAATCAATCAATGTGATAAACCATATTAACAAACTGAAGGAGAAAAACCATATGATCATCTCAATAGATGCAGAAAAATTTTTCAACAAAATTCAACACCCATTTATGACAAAAACTCTCCAGAAAGTAGGCATACAGGGAAGCTACCTCAACATAATAAAGTCCATAAATGACAAACCCACAGCCAACATCGTTTTCAATGGTGAAAAACTGAAACAATTTCCTCTAAAATCAGGAACAAGACAAGGTTGCCCAATCTCCCCATTATTATTCCACTTAGTTTTGGAACTTTTAGCCACAGCAATCAGAGAAGAAAAAGAAGTAAAAGGAATCCAAATCAGAAAAGAAGAAGTAAAACTCTCACTGTCTGCAGATGACATGGTACTATACATACAGAATCCAAAAGATGCTACCAGAAAACTACTAGAGCTAATCAGTGAATCTGGTAAAGTAGCAGGATACAAAATTAATGCACAGAAATCTTTTGCATTCCTACACACTAATGATGAAAAATCTGAAAGGGAAATTAAGGAAACACTCCCATTTACCATTGCAACAAAAATAATAAAATATCTAAGAATAAACCTACCTAAGGAGATAAAAGACCTGTGTGCAGAGAACTATGACACTGATGAAAGAAATTAAAGATGATACAAACAGATGGAGAGATATACCCTGTTCTTGGATTGGAAGAATCAACATTGTGAAAATGACTCTACTACCCAAAGCAATCTACAGATTCAGTGCAATTCCTATGAAACTACCAATGGCATTTTTCACAGAACTAGAACAAAAAATTTCACAATTTGTATGGATACACAAAAGACCCCAAAGAGCGAAAGCAATCCTGAGAAAGAAAAACGGAGCTGGAGGAATCAGGCTCCCTGACTTCAGACTATACTACAAAGCTACAGTAATCAAGACAGTATGGTACTGGCACAAAAACAGAAATATAGATCAGTGGAACAGGATAGAAAGCCCGGAGAAAAACCCACGCACATATGGTCACCTTATCTTTGATATAGGAGGCAAGAATATACAATGGAGAAAAGACAGCCTCCTTCAATAAGTGGTCCTGGGAAAACTGGACAGCTACATGTAAAATCATGAAATTACAACACTTCCTGACACCATACACAAAAATAAACTCAAAATGGATTAAAGACCTAATTGTAAGACTGGACACTATAAAACTCTTAGGGAAAACATAGGAAGAACACTCTTTGGCATAAATCACAGCAAGATCCTTTTTGACCCACCTCCTAGAGAAATGGAAATAAAAACAAAAATAAAAAATGAGACCTAATGAAACTTAAAAGCTTTTGCACAGCAAAGGAAACCATAAACAAAACAAAAAGCCAACCCTCAGAATGGGAGAAAATATTTGCAAACGAAGCAACTGACAAAGGATTAATCTCCAAAATACACAAGCAGCTCGTGCAGCTCAATATCAAAAAAAAACCAAACAACCCAATCCAAAAATGAGCAGAAGACCTAAATGGACATTTCTCCAAAGAAGATATACAGATTGCCAACAAACACATGAAAGGATGCTCAAGATCACTAATCATTAGAGAAAGGTAAGTCAAAACTACAAGGAGGTATCACCTCACACCACTCAGAATGACTATCATCAAAAAATCGACAAACAATAAATCCTGGAGAGGGTGTGGAGAAAAGGGAACCCTCTTACACTGTTGGTGGGAATGTAAATTGATACAGCCACTGTGGCGAAGAGTATGGAGGTTCCTTAAAAAACTAAAACTAGAACTACCATATGACCCAGTAATCCCACTACTGGGCATATATTCTGAGAAAACTATAATTCAAAAAATGTTCATTGCAGCACTGTTTACAATATCCAGGACATGGAAGCAATCTAAGTGTACTTCAACAGATGAATGAAGAAGATGTGGCACATATATACAATTGAATATTACTCAGCCATAAAAAGAAACAAAATTGAGTTATTTGTAGTGAAGTGGATGGACCTAGATTCTGTCATACAGAGTGAAGTAAGTCAGAAAGAGAAAAACAAATACTGTATGCTAACACATATATATGGAATCTAAAAAAAGAAAAAAAAGTTTCTGATGAACATAGGGACAGGACAGGAATAAAGATGCAGATGTAGAGAATGGATTTGAGGACATGGGGAGTGGGAAGTGTAAGCTGGGATGAAGTGAGAGAGTGGCATGGACATATATACACTACCAAATATAAAATAGATAGGTAGTGGGAAGCAGTCGCATAGCACAGGGAGATCAGCTTGGTGCTTTGTGTCCACCTAGAGGGGTGAGATAGGGAGGGTGGGAGGAAGACACAAGAAGGAGGGGATATGGGGATACATGCATACATATAGCTGATTCACTTTGTTATACAGCAGAAACTAATACAACATTGTAAAGCAATTATACTCCAATAAAGATGTTTGAAAAAAAAAAAAGAAAGAAAATAGAAAAAGAGAAATGCCAAAAAAAAAAAGCTAGACATGTTGGGCTCTGTGCTGGAAGAATATGTGAACTGATAGAAAAATCAAGATAGGTGCAAATAAATGTGATATAATATGCATTATATTGCATATTATATTGCATAAAGTGCTATAATAAAGGCTGAGGAAAGAACCGCAGGAGTCCAGAGGTGGGAGTAAATACTGTTTTTAGGAGAGAAGTACCACAGAGGTGGTGCCCTGCAAACTTGGCCTGGAGGATGATTCAGATTCCTCCAGGCACCCAAGGGGAAGGACCTTGCAGACCGGACAACTTGATGAGGGAATCGCCTTAGACGCAGCTAGAAAAATATCAACGTTGTGACAACGTTGTGACAACTTCATGATGTCCCTGGGCTCACTGAAGAGTAAACCTTATATGCTGTTGTGCATCTGCTAAATCTCACGTAATAGCTTCTTAAGGTCCCCTCTTTTGGGCCCTTAGAGTCCCTTGGAAGCCATCGCCATCTTTTGACAGTTTCCATTTTCCTACAGCCTGCAGAGGATGTCTGTGGTCGTTCAGCTGGAGGGGAGGATTATTTTTGTGTCTATATGAAAGGTGCCGCAGAGATGCTGCCTAGGTTCTGCAGATCTGAAACAGGTACTAACTGACATTTATCTCTTTCAGGAGGCAAAAATATTTTAAAAGCTCAAACACACAGAGCAAACCAACCTAAATCAATGCATGTGGAGGTGGTTATTTTCTCGGTAGGTGGGAAGTGGGCCCAGTAGATCTGCTAAGGCAGAGGTGGTAACTTAAAAGCAGAGAAGCAGTGAGTAAATATCAGCCAGAAAAGCCCAACCGCAATGGGGCATCAGAGAGGAAGGTGTGAAGCAAGCCTCAGAAGCCAGAACAGGGAGCTACAGAGGGGTCAGAGGACCAGGGAGGGTGAGAATGAGGAGTGTTCAGGGAGAATCAAAGAGACAGGTGTGAACCCTAGATTAATTCTGCAGACAGGGATGCTCTGTCACCTCCTGGGGGCTGGCACCACTTATGGGGTCTTAGACAGATCAATGAGAGGAGAATATAAAAAAGATAAATCTTTTAGGAAAAAAAAAGTGATTAGAGTAAATTAGATGGCATTAGAGCAAGGTAATTGATCATTTTCACATCAATTTCATCTTTCAGGGCCAGATTTTGAGCTGATTTGTATTGTTTCTTAGTCTTATAAACATATGCACTCTCTAAGCGGCAGCCCAGATTTGTAAGAATATTGCTGCATTCAAATGAGTTCATTTGGATAAAACTGGCCTTTTTTCTCCTGATTTTCATCTATATTCTCCTTACAATTGCTGATAGCCATCAACTTGTGCACAGAATTCTAAGATTTGGCAAATGATTGCTATAACTTCACTCTCTACTTCGAGTCTTTTTTTAGAAGTCCCTCTTTTTTCTGACTTTGATCTTCCTCATAGCTCCCATTAACTCCATCCTTCACAGATTGATGGTCTGTACTTGGCTGTTAATTTTTTTTTCAGGTGTCATTTGCCACCCTTTATTCACCTAGTAGCCCTTCCAATTCTTCTTCTTGTCCTAAATTCTGATCCTTGACATATGCTAATATCATATTCATACAGTTGGCACTTTGAAAGACCTCCAGAATCCTTTAGATATGTCTTCTTTCAAGAATCAGTAGTACATCTCCTTCGGGTCTGGAGAGGTAGTGAGTGCAAATTGAGTTCCTTATATGAAGTAGAATTCAGTATTCTTAATTACATTCAGGAGATAAATTGTCCTCAGCAGAGGGCAATCTGTAGATTATTTTTTCTTTCAAAGTTTCTCAGTTTTTAAAGTTTGTTTTTGAATTGTTTATGACAAAGGAGTAAAGAAATACTGTGGAAAATTGAATAACAAATCATCTGCATCACTTATCTTTGATTTTGTGTTGCTGGTAGAGAGATCCTCACTTATATACAATTATTAACCCCTCTGCACAAGATGTGGATATCCTCGGTTCCACATTACTATTTACAGCCTAAGTCTATCTACTCTAATATAATCAGTAATCACCATCCCTTCCTTACCCTGTGTCTATTTCCCCCATCTATAAAATGTGGGATTGGGTGATCTCTAAGAAGCCTTTTGCCATGACATTTTAATCTTCTAAATAGAATCACAAATATATGCGGTTCACAAATATATGAACGGTACTCTCCGGTTTAACATTCAAGGTGTTAGCTATTCTTGAGGAAGCATAAAGACCCATAACACACAGGATTTTGTAATTTTTCAAGATACAAATTTTAATAATGAAAGTTAAGGTCATGTGTGAAGACAAGATTTATGTTGCTAGAAGTGGAGTGTAGCCACCACCCAGCTGTCACATACAAATTAAACTGTGATGTTCTCATTTAAAAGCACCAGTGAGAGAGACATTATTATAAATATGACCAAATTTTAAAAATGAGGATAAATGTGCTAGATTTCCAACTATCCCAGGTTTTCCCAGAGAATATCAGGAGCCTATTTATCATGCTTCCTAGAATATAGTTATTATTTTCAAACAGGGTCAAAGAATAGGGTCTTGATTTTTTTTAGAGTCAAATTATATTCAGCAGAAATTTCCAATTAGGAAAATCAAGATGTATAAAAAACTGACATCATAAAGGGGAAGTAGAAGAGTTTGCTGTGATGACTTGGTGGGGGGGGGAAATCAGGAGAAATACCTTATCAAGATTCACCCTTTCATGAGTTTAGCCAATTTCTATTGAGCTTGACTATGTATTGGATGCCCCTCAAGGCACTGAGGATTCAGAAGTGAATGAAATCAAATCCTTGCCCTCACAAAGCTTATATCCTAATCGGGGGAAATAATTAATAAAGTTAATCTATAAAATATTGTCAGGCAGTGATAAATGCCCTGAAAGAAGAAATAAAGCAGGTTAAAAGGATTTTAAAAATGACAGAGAGCACCGTATTACATGGGGAGATTAGGGAAGTCCTCTGAGGAGGTAACATTTGAACAGAGATCTGAGTAAAGTCAGGGAGCAGACCATGCAAGTATCCAGGGACGGAGCACTGCAGGCAATAGGAATAGTGGATGCAACAGGCCTCGACGCAGGATTTTGCTAGAATGTTGTAGAATCCCGAGATACCCAAGTGCCTGAAGGAGTGAACACAGGAAGAGTCATAAAACAGAGACTGAAACAGAATACATTGGTGAGAAGATTTTGGAATCTTTCTTTTAGTTCTAGTTAATGAGAAAATATTAATCCAATTTATAATGGAAAGTCATGAAGTTCAGTGATGAGAATTTAACAAATTCTGTATTAAGGTGGATTTTCTTTTGTAATGTTCTCTGAGATCATGAGGTAGGATTCATATCTGATTATCTGAGTATTCACCAACGTGCCTAATATAGGATCTAAAATAAAGTAGTAGTTTAGTAACTGGACTGTGGAATGAAGGATGTAACTACTTACAGTCTACTCCAGAGAGAAGTTTCTTCATTGTATTCTTATCCACGTTGAATTATTTCTCATCAAGAAATTCAACTCTAATTTTTTTCTTAAAGAAGTTTCCTGACCATGTGATCATTTCCCTCCCAAGTCCTACTAACATGATAGAAAAGAAATAGCTTCAAAGAAAACTAGAGAAGCAATAAGTGTAGATGAGAGATTTCTACATATTTCTGTAAGCTGTAAAGTAAGTGGAGGAGTGGTAGCTGAATCAGCAGGATAGAAGAAGCTATAGCTTATACCAAGCCAGGGAGAGAGAGAGATGGCAAGCGGAAAGCTGGTTCACCCTGTAAAACCCCAGAGAGAATGAGACTCTCTGCTATGTCATGTACTGTGGCAGGTGGAGATGAGACTGAGGACAGTGAACATGGCGGATAAGCTGACAGCAGGCACAGAGGTTGGTCCCCCTAGGTCTCCCTCTCCTTCCCCTCCCTCTCCCTGAAATCGTAACTCCACTCTGGACAGAAAAAGGAAACAATGAGGGATCAAGAAAGAGCTCTTGGCTCCCAAATTTACTTTTTAAAAAATACCTGAGATTTATTATATTTTAGAGGAGAGGTCCCACTACCTAATGTAACCCAGTTAGACTCCGAGCTTCCCATTTCAAATTCTGAAAACTCTTCAGATGCTCGGCTGATGTCATGTATTTACTGGATGTTACAGATGGAGGCTGAAATAAGTGATTCCATATTCAACTATTACTATAGTATCCTGTATGCAGTACGTACTTAATAAATGTCTACTAAACTAAAATGTTTACAAGCTAACAAAGTTTTAAACATAGATGACTAACAAAAAATTTTAAAAACCAACAGAAGAGTTGGAAGATAAACACATTGTTGTAAAAAAATGGAGTTGAAAAACTGGAAGAAGCAGCTAAAAGATATAAAAGTAGTTACCTCTTAGAAGGAGAAGGGGTGGGGTGCTGTGAAGACAGGGGCTATTGGTTTTCATTGCTATAAACTTTTGGGTTCTTTTTGATTCTTTAAACCTGTGCGTGTATTACATTGATGAAACTTAGAAATTTCAAAACAAAGAAATAATTCCAACTGTTGAGATTATATGGATACACTTTAATAGTGACTTTCTTCCAAATCCAAAGAGAGAAGGTGGAGTCAGAGTTAACATTTCTGGGACTTCTCATAATGGAGAATCACTTGAAAAAGGAAACAAAACCAGTCTCGAAGGAACTGAGCTAGGCCCGCATCAGGCCTGCGATGATTACCGGTATGGGTTTCAGGAAGCCTGTCAAATTACATGTATCCCAGGCATAAGCAAAATACCATATGAGCTGAGTGAGTTCATGTAACTGAGGCGGAGAGAACAAAACTTGGCTGTCAATTTGTTACCCTCTGCTCCAGTTACCTGGGAACATGTGTAGCTCCACCGCCACCCTCCCCCACCCCACCCCACCCCGCCCAGCACGACCCTGAGCTTTGGAGGCAAGGACCGTAGCTCATTCTCTTTGTCTAATGCCCTCTGTTCCTACCCAGGATCTGTGCAGGGCTAATAGGCTCACAGCAAATGTTGAAAGAAGAGAATGGGATTCTCATCAAGAACCCCAGTGAGACCTCTGTGTGAAGGGGGTGAGACCCTGCTGGACTGTCCTTCAGGGCGGTGGGGTAGGCATGGCCTGTGATGATCAAATCCAACATGGCCAGCCCTAAGTGCTTTTTTTCTTTACTTAATTGGAATCCAGATCCCAAGAATAGTTTTATGTTATCAGACGAGGCCCATATAACTTTCACCACGGACAGCTGTCAGTCTTCTGAGGATTAGTCGTAAAGCACTTAAATATTTATTTATTCACTTGTGCATGTTTTGGAAATATGCGATGTTCTGGGACATGATGCTGTTATAGGAGGGAAATGCAGACGTAGTGTTTGAGCACCCATGACAGATAGGCCTGATAAACAGTTATGAAAAAAGCAGAAAGCGATAAGTGCCCCCAAGAGCACCAACAATGTGGTACAGTCACGCAGAGGAGGGAGAGCTCAGTTCTGGATGCTGAGAGGTTTCTACACAAAGCAAGCCCACTTTCTTTGTCATCTGGGTGTCAACCTTCAAACAGCCATTACTGTTGCAAAGAATTCTGAAATGATTCCTCGAGGGAGCCACGTGATCCTTGTTGAAGCCAATGAACCCGAAGAGTTTGTCCCTGCCTCCGTGACCTGGAAGCTGGTAGAGAACCAAGAGAGTGGGCCTGGAAAGAATGTGAGTGAATGTTACAAGGCTCCTGCATGGGCTGGGGCAGATGGAATACAGCCCTGACCCTGGGCAGCTCTCTCTTGGCATTAGAAGTCACCACAGTAATAATCCCTCCCATCTGCCCAGAGTTTTGCTGTTTGAAAAGCTTTTAGCATTTCCTCCGGCACTTCTCAGTCTTGACTTCACGTAGAAACTACCCAGAAGAGTTTTTAAGCTTCCAAAGCCAAGACTATGGATTCAATCAGAATCTCTGGGCTGGGAACTGACATCAGTCCTTCCCCCAGTGAGTCCAATGTGCAGGTGTGGCTGAGAGCCACTGATTTACATCCATGGTTCCCACTTGATCCTCAGTTACCCTACACAGTTGAGCAAACTATTCATTTTACAAATGGGAAAACTGAGGCCTAGAGAGGTAAGCTTGCCCAAAACACACACCGGTGAGCTGCAAAGCAGGAAATCAAAATTCTGTTTGATCCGCCCCCCCGCCCAACCCATGGGCATTTAGACTACACTGTACCGGTGACATGATATGAACAGATATTGAGCTTCTCTAGGTAGCAAGCTTCCTGTGCACTTACCCCGGAACAGCTCTTTCATGTGAGGAGAATGGGCTTCAGCCTGACATTTCCTTACTAAATGTAGCACCTCAGCCTTTGTGTGAATTCAAAGAGATGGTCCTCTAGGTGATAAATTATGAAAAAGCTCCCTTCCTCCAGGCTGACAAGCCCTTCAGATCGTTCAGTGTCGAGTAGACCTTTGTGCAGCATACAAGCTGCACAGCTGTACAGAGTGGCCGTACCCCTACCCTGTGAAGAGGTGTGTTAACTTGGCTCAAATCCATTGTACAGACTGTGAAAGAGGACAGCTGTGTCTCTGCTTTCAGAGGATTTCTGGTGCTGATATCCTTGCAAGCCCACTTGCCTCAGCATCCATGCATGTTGCCTCAGCTGCACTGAGTGATGAAACTCAGATCCTCACTAATTTTTTTTTCAAAGTGCTTAACATTATGTATTCAAGAACAATTAGTTTGCTTGTACCTATATACATTTTTAACAGAGATGGTATACTTTAAAAAATTTATTGTATTGAAGAATAGCTGATTTACAATGCTGTGTTAATTTCTGCTGTACAGCAAAGTGATTCAGTTATACATCTATATATTCTTTTTCATAGTCTTTTCCATTATGGTTTATTACAGGATACTGAATATAGATCATCACTACTTTTTAACAAAGAGTCCACTTATGAGCTTAATGCGTCTCCTGAAGGTCTGTCATTGCAGGGAGAAGCCGCATCATAGTCTCAGGCTTTCCTGCTCCTCTCTGGCTCCCTCCCACCCCACTTTCTCTCCCCAATTTCCAAGAAAAGCACAGGGAATTCAGTCCCTGCCTCAAGTGAACACTTTACAACAAGTCTTTGGTTGGCGGTTTTACAATGGAGGTTGGAAGGGGAGGGGCGTATCACCCTGCCTCCCAGTCTAGTACATCAAAATATTTTTTCCTCCAAATACAATGCTTCCCCCAGTGAATTCCTCTAATGAAGAAAAGGTTCTCATCTTTTATACTACCTGAATTTAGAGTCCGACACAAATGTAAGACCCTCTGAAACATGTTGCATCAACAGCCATTACCAGCTATTGACATGATGAATGCATACACGGTCATCAGATGCTTTCTCTTGGAGCTGAGCCAGCTGGGGCTAGAACCCAATGATAGGGCTACACTGACAGGTGAAAAACAGGACAGAGAGGGTTTCAGGAAAGGAGTAGCACTGGTGCAGGGGTTACAGGATGTGGAAGAGGATCTGGGCACTGTGAGGGAAGAGGTTACCTGTGGGGTGGGGAGAGGTCAGGTTAGGCTCTGAAGAAAGAGTCTACCTATCGTACAGGGAAGAAATTGGGGCATGATTTTTGAATGAATGAATGGTAAGAGATCTTAGGAAACAAAAGGTTGAATGAAGAGGAGAAGGAAGAGAAGGGAAGAATGTTTCCTCTTCTTCCTTGGAATCACTCATTGGTACCTTGGAATGATTTCCTCAGTAGACTACATCACACGTATTATCCCCCAGAGTAGGATACAGAGCATCATGTTGCCAAAGTATTCTCTGCTCATATAATTTGGGGGGGGGAGCATTTTTAGTATCTTCTTCATATGAGTCTAAGTTCTATGGGTAAATTCCATATTGTGTATTTGCTGATCCTCACCCTGTTGTGTAACATGAATACGCTTCCTTCCATAAAATGTAGGAAAGCAACAACATTCCTTAAGAGCCAATGTAGAAATAATGCCCTTCTGAGTTTAGGAAACCTACATTAACATTGGAAACAGTTCAGTGTCTGATGGAGAAAGAGGGAGCTGTTACCATTTCGCAGTGAGTGGGACATCATACCAAGTGATATTTCAGCATTTCAACAGCTTGCTTCCAAAACTAAGTACTGCAGGGGCTTCCCTGGTGGCTCAGTGGTTGAGAGTCCGCCTGCCAATTCAGGGGACACGGGTTCGTGCCCCGGTCCGGGAAGATCCCACATGCTGCAGAACGGTTGGCCCAGTGGGCCATGGCTGCTGAGCCTGCGCGTCCGGAGCCCGTGCTCCGCAACGGGAGAGGCCACAGCAGTGAGAGGCCCGCGTACCACACAAAAAAAAAAGTAAGTACTGGAGAAATGATGTGTTTTGTTTTGCTTCTCAAATTACTGAGATAAAAAAAGGTAAGAGAACAGTGAAGGGGACGATCAGCGAGGTTACCTCAGAGTTAGGAAATAAACACCCCCAAACAGGCGCTGCTCCTTCAGGAGTTTGCCGCCCCCCTAAGCCTCCTGATCCTGCACATGCGCATGGCCTCTTCAGCGTCTGAGGCTGGTACTGCCCCTCGCCCCGCCCCTGGGGCCAGTCCAACCCCAGCGTCCTTCCTCCCTCCCTCCCCAGCAGAGAGAACCGCCAGCTAGTTCCAAAGATGTTACCTGTTTTTTGTGTCTGTTTCTCTCTGAAAGCCACCAACTCATGTCAGGCTGAACTCTATTCCCCTTCCTGCCTGGATTCTTAAATTACAGCAGAAGGAAACAAAGACTTCATGGTTTATTCTCAAAATCATTTGTTATCTTGTCGCTGTGTATTTTCAAATAGTGCCGTGCAGGGTTGTGCTGTCAGTGGGAAGGAGATAATATAAGTGGAGAACGAGCCCAGGGCAGCAACCATCTGTTAGCAGTGTCTTGAAAGTCCTGTCGCCTTACCAGTCAAGGACCGTAGAATCTAGACCCCCGAGGCTTCTAGAAAGCTGTTAGTGCAGTTCCTCGTTGGAGAGACGGGAAAGCTGAGGCTCAGAGAGGTTGTCTCTTGCCTAAGGTTTGCACAGTTTGGGTCAGAGCTAGGAATAGAACCCTGATTCTCAACTCATGATCTATTGCTCTTTCCTCTGCTTAGTCTTCAGTTACGGAGACAGTGTTTATTAAAAAGAACTGTATTTCCTTAAGCATTTTAATCTTATATGCTCTTCTGCCTTTTAGTTACTTTTTATTCATTAGAGCTTACCCCATCTTGGAAAAATGGCCTGGAACAAAGTAATAGACTTGTGATGGAAAACTGAAAGTGAAAGTTAAATATTAAAGTGTTAAATCCTCTTTTTTCCCTTTCCTGACATTTGGTCTAAAAATGTCACACCATCCAATGCTATATTAAAATTGTGGGCAGGAGTCATTTTTCAGGACTGTTCTTTTATTTAAAAAGTGTTCATCTCTCTAGTCTTATTGTAATCGTTGTTTTTCTCTTTAGATTCTGGTGAATGGAACCATTTTTGCAAGAATGTCCCCTGGGCAGAAATCTAGCCTCGTTGAAGAATTTCAGAAATTAAAGTAGTTGCTATTGCATGAAAAGAGAGTGTATTTGTTATTTATTGCTGTGTAAAAAATTACCCCAAAACATAGTGGCTTAGAATAACACTTTTTTTTTTTTTTTTTTTTTTTTTTTTTTTTACATTGCTGTGGGTCAGGAATCCAGGTGTGCTTAGCTGAGTCTTCTGGTTCTAAGTCTCTCACAGGTGTAATGAGGTGTTGGCCATGACTGCAGTCATCTTGCGGGGGAAGGATCTGCCACCAGCCTCACTCATGTGTTGTTGGCAGGATTCAGTTTCTTGTGGGCGGTTGGGCTAAAGAGTCTGTTTTTTACTGGCTGTTGGGCAGAAGCCACCCTTGTTTCCTTGCCACGTGGGTCATTTCATAAGGAAGCTCACAGTGTGTCAGCTAGCTTCCATGAGAGTGAGCAAGCAAGAAGAGTAAGAGGGAGAGAGAAAGAGAGGGAGAGAGAGAGGTATGACCATTTTTTATATCTTCATCTTAGAAGTAACATCTTATCCCGTCACTTTATTCCTTTCATTAGAAGCAAGTTGCTAGGTCCAGTTCACACTCAAGGGAGGGCATTAGACATCATGAATACTAGGAGGTGGGCCATTTCAGAAGCTGTCTACCCCAGAGAGCATTCCTTCTGTGGCCCATAGGGCATATCTTAGAGGAAGATCCCCTGCTTGGATATAGAGTATAGAAACAACAGGGGTTTGTACAGCTCAGAGTGGAAAAAAATGGAAAAGTGTGCGAGTTATCACCTGGAATTATTTGAGGTGGGTCCATCAGAAGCTGTGTGAATAATTTCAGGTCCTCCAGGAAGGAGATGAAATGGCATTTTCACTGTTTTGGGTATAGAGGCCAAAGTCAGAAAAAGAAAAAGTCCTTTCTTATCTCCTTCAAAATTACAGATGACCAAGTCACATCAGAGTGAAACTGTTCTTTTTGAGACCAGACCTTGTATTACTTGCTGGGACTGTTACAATTTCTGGACTGCAGATTTCTGGAAAGTGAAAAGGAATAGAGAGTAGTGAAACTTAGATAACTGCTGATAAGTAGTAAGTAAAATCAAGAGACTGCCTTTGACTATTATTTTTTGTTGCCCAAGCATTCTTAGGGAAGTTTCCAAAACTGCTTATTGACTCCCATAATGCCTCAAGGATGGGTTAGAAACCAGTGTCTAAAATGACTATTTTACTTACATGGTCATTATATGATATTGGTTGAAGAAAGTAATTTTACCTTTCTCAAATACCTGAGAAATGTTGCCAACTTAAATGCTTACTTTTGAAAAGCTGTATTCCCCTGAAGAAAAATCAATTCAGGAGGATATATGCTGTCTCAGAATAAGTTATCCTCTCAATTTCCAGATCTTGATCTTTGTTCAGAATTTATTCTTTATTCAGACAACACTAGAAGATGTAAGATTCCTTGTGTGATATAAAGACTAAATATGTACTTTATGCCTGAAGAAATGAAGCCATTTTCAGCAAATGTGTATAGTCTTGATATGTACATGAACACAAACAAATGTTTATAGGGTGATTTTCATATATACTAGCCAAATAGTAGGTTAAACCATATGAATCTGTTTACATGTGACCATTTTTGACCAGTAAAGATGGCCATTTCTTATGTGTCAACTGATAATAAGGAAATTCTCTGAGAACTTCATTTTTCCCTGTATTGTGTTACTTCATGTGTTTTTGGCAAGTTACCACTGAGCCTTTAATAGTATTGCCATTAATCAATACCTCCGATGTATTATTTACTTGTAATAGAAGACAGTGTGTCTTGCATCAGAAACTCCTTTTCTTTAGTAACAGCTTTAAAATTTACTCTTCCCTTTATACTGTTGTGTTTGTACACCAAACTGGTATAGGTGGGGGGCATGTTATCTCATTTTCACTCCAAGATGCATCAAGAATATGTGTATATATCTCTAGTTATATCTGTTAAACCATCTCTCAAATGTTTCTCTCCCAAGTGTCTACGTGCTAAACTTTCAGCAGCAGTCAGCAACCAAAACACAGATGGACTAGGTTGTGATCTGTGCATTAGGGTGTGGAAAGTGCTGTGATTATGACAGCACACACTTCAGTTTGGTCTTGGTGGATATAATCCAACAGGACTTCTTTTGAAGTGTGTGATGATCTTTGTGGACATCCTTGGCAGTATCACCATCATTTCCATGTGGCTGATTGATTGAAACAATTTAAATATACAAGGGCATTATCCCTCTGGGAATAGTTATCTCCAAGTCTTTTTCTTTCAGCCTGATTCCACATGTGTTCAAGAGACACACACACACACACACACTTACACACACATTGCGTGTGAGCTAGTTATGATGGCAATTACTCAAGTGAGGCATTAAGCTTAATTAAAATTAAGCATCAATTTTTCTTATCCTTTCCCCTGCAGTTATTATGTAGGCATGTGTGGAGATGGAGCTAATGACTGTGGGGTGAGTAGAAATTACTTCTTCTAATGCAGGGGGTTCACTGATATTCCTTTTAAGGACCCCATGTCTCCTGGGGGCTGACTCTTCACCCTTCTGCCAACAGTCACATCACTTAATCATTCTGATGTTTATATTCACTTCTACCAGAGTGTGGGTTGGACGTGGTTTAGAGTAAAGTGAGATGAGTCACTTCAGCTGTTTTCTAGCAACTCCTAGAATAATAAAGACAAGGAAAGGCTACATAGGCTCCCATATTTCAGACCCAAAAAGAACTTTTCAAGACTAGCTGATTTAAATCTCTCCTGTTATAAATAAGGAAATGAGACTCAGGGAGGTGAATACTTTTTTTTTTTTTTTTGCTGAAGTCACGCAGCTGGTAAAGGCTTAATGAAGGAAGAATTGGAAACTGATGGTAAAGCTTTGAATTATGTGTAAATTGTGTTTATCCCTGCCAGATTTCTACACCAGGGTTACTTTTTACAAGTTGGCTATACCCCAAAATGCTTACACTCAGCAAAATCATAGACCAAATTATTTGGTCATTACATACAATAGCAAACCTAAATTACAAGATTCTCAGCAGATTGCTTCTCTAACACAATAGAAGGCAGTGCATATTTTATAATCTGAGTTTCGAAGATATGGTTGAAACAGTAGCTTACCTGAAGATTGTTGTACATAAGAAAATATTTTAGGAGCTAATTTGTGGAACAAGAAGTAAAGAGAATTGCTTTGTATTTCCAAAGTCTATTAGATACTTAAGGTCTAGGTATTTGTTTTACTTCCTCCTTAAATATTTTCTTCAAAGTTCTGTGAAAAACTATGTGCATAATTAGAGATCTATTATGAATTTTTCTGCCTCATACCTCATGAGAAGAAGCTAGTTGTTAGTCTCCTCTTCCAAATCTAGAGTGAGTACCCATTCTCATTAATTATGTGGAATTTAGAACAAAACAAATAAACTGGATGTTATAAAGGACATACTCTCTTCCTCCGAAGAGTTCATTATCTGATGGGGAAAAAAATCATGCATAAAACTAACCCTAACATAAAATAGATGATCCTAAATTACATCACAGAGATATAAAATATTAAGGGAGAAAGGAGGAAGAAGGAAATATCCTAATATTAATTGAACATGAATTTAGTGTATACTGGCCACAGTAACCAGGTACTTTGCACTTTCTACAGAGCTAGAGAAATACAAAATCTTATTTTATGTTCATACAATTCTCATAGGATTAGGGGCTCACTGGACTGCTCATTGGCCACTCTCTGCTCTGGGCATTCTCTGGACAGTTTCCAGTCTTGATGAGAAATGAATTAGCCCTTATATCAGTGAGACAACATATATTCTGGAACGATTCTCTGATGTGTGCATCTGGTCCTTTCCTCCAGTGAAGATGCTGTATGCCCCAAACTTCGTCCCAGCAGTTAGCTGGTTGGCTGGATAAGGCAGCTGGCAGCCTAGGAAAAGGTGGGAATTAGTTTTTCCTATAGTTCATGAAGGTGACCTGTTAAGTGTAAGAACTGTGATAGTAAAGGCCCTCACAAAATTCCATCCAAATTCTGTCATCTTTTTTTTTTTTTTTTTTTTTGCGGTACGCGGGCCTCTCAGTGTTGTGGCCTCTCCCGTTGCGGAGCACAGGCTCTGGACATGCAGGCTCAGCAGCCATGGCTCACGGGTCCAGCCGCTCCGCGGCATGTGGGATCTTCCCAGACCGGGACACGAACCCGTGTCCCCTGCATCGTCAGGCGGACTCTCAACCACTGCGCCACCAGGGAAGCCCTCTGTCATCTTTTTAGTAGATTTCTGGAATGAGTCCTTCCACTTTCTTATCATGTCTACACCCCCTCAACCAATACACACACACACACACACATACACACACACACACACTCACTCTTCTACCACTGGGTCATTGTTTACTTGGTGCCCCTTTAATTGGTGACTGCGTGTATCCAGGTGGAGGAGCAGCATAAACAGAGACCCAGGGGTGGAAGAGTGCAATGTTATCAACTCTATAACGTGAAGAATAGCCTCGTGATGTTTGAAGTGTTAGAGCTTGGCATGAGGAGTCGTGGGTGTAACATGGCTTTATCATTCCAGGCTTTGAAAATGGCTCATGCAGGCATTTTGCTGTCAGAATAGGAGGCATCTGTGGCCTCCCCTTTCACCTTGAAAACAGCCGACACTGAGTGTATGTCTCCTCTCATCAAGTAGGCCACTTATTCCCCTTCTATCCCCTGACCAACAGGCTCACTGTCTGGCTCTGGACAGAATTCAACTATAGATGAAAGTGATAAATGTCACAGCAGAGGCTTGGGTAAAGTGCTACTGAGTATCATTTAAGGGGGCCATGACTGCTGCTTGAGAATACTGGTAAAAACAACCCAAAGGTGACTTATGCTGAGCTTTAAAGGATACATGGCTGTGTCATGTGGACAGTTGAAAACTAGAGTTGATATTTAAAAACCTATTGTATATCTTACTTTTCTCCTTTATTTTGTATGTTGGATGCTTACTGGAACCTTTATCTCAGGAGTTGGGGATGAGGGGGAAGCAGAAAAGGAACCCTCCACCAGAAAGCTTCCCCCAATAGTGCTATGTCTCCAAAATACAAATTAGTGAATATCCAAAGTGATTGCACCAGAGACTTTTACAATGGATTGGCAATTGGATTAGGGAAGGGGAAGGAAATAAAAACTGTTTATTTTCCCAGTATAGCTCCCTTACATCCACTGCACTCTCATTTCTAATCTTGTCTGTACTCATATTTATTTTGATCTAATTATTATGAATTAAATAAAGGTTTTATTGGCTAACTAACTAACAAACAACCATAAACCCTATGATGTGATCCAGGCCAGTAGCTATATGTAGAGATTCATGAATTATTATTCTTAACCAGTGTTTTGATTGCAATATTAGACACTCAGTATTTGCATGCACATTTGCTCTAAATTAACGTTAAAACACTTAAATAATGACATTTTTAGGGATGTCTACTATGGCTCAAACTTCAGGCTGACAATGGAGAAGGATGATATAACATCCAAGTAGCACATAAAGATATAAAACAATAGAAGGCCCGGTTTCTATGAAAACTCCAAGTACTGGGCCTTGAGACTTCCCTGGCGGTCCAGTGGTTAAGACTCCATGCTTCCACTGCAGAGGGGCACGAGTTTGATCCCTGGTTGGGGAACTAAGATTCCGCATGCCACATGGCACAGCAAAAAAAAAAAGAAAAAAGAAATCTACTCATACAGTTAAGAATAAAACATCAGATTTTTTTCATTTAACGAACCTCTTTTTATTGAAGTATAGTTGATTTGCAATGTTGTGTTAATTTCTGCTGTACAGCAAAGTGACTCAGTTATACATACAATTACCTTTTTTTTAATATTCTTTTCCATTATGGTTTATCACAGGATACTGAATATAGTTCCCTGTGCTATACAGTAGGATCTTCTTGTTTATCCATCCTGTATATAATAGTTTGCATCTGCTAATCCTAAACTCCCACTCCATCCCTCCCCTCCACCTCCCCCCTTGGCAACCACAAGTCTGTTATCTATGTCTGTGAATCTGCTTCTGTTTCATAGATAAGTTCATTTGTGTTGTATTTTAGATTTCACATATAAGTGATATCATATGGTATTTTTCTTTCTGACTTACATCAGGTTTTATACTTTGTGTATAAATTTCTTCCCTCTGATTTTTCTGTAATACTGTGGGGTAACTTCAGGCCATCTTCACGGCCGATGGTCCAGAGCATATCACAGAATCTTGAGGTTTATACAAAAAAAGACAACCATGAAGTTCTCAACATGTCCCTTGGTGCATCTGAATGTGCAGCAGCCATTGGGAATTATCTAAATGTGCTAGCCTCTGTGTGGCTGCAAAGTAGCAAGACAGCTTGACCCCTCTCCCTGAGTACTGGGTGCCTGTACCTGTGTCCTTCATGCCCTCAAACAACATCACCTCCCCTATCTTCAAAGCAACTTCCCTTGCTAACTCTCATGTTTTTGGCTTCTGAGGACCATTTGGTCCTTAGAGTCCATCTTTGAGGCTCAGAACTTCAGAGTGCTTTTAACTCTTTCCTCTTTCTCATCCCTGGCGAGCCAGGCATTATGTTTTAGTGGTGTGTCTTTTGGAGAGTCTCTCCAAGCCTTACCCTTACTATCTCTATTGCCTTAACCTGGTTTGTGTGATGGTGACTACAAATCTGGAATGTTCGGGACACTTGCCAGACTTCATGCTTCTCATCGTCAACACAACCTATGCAGGTCTTTTAAAATATTGTGCTTGAAAATGTGGTGGATTAAGAATGAGACAGAGTCTTGAGCTGGAGGACTCACATTCCAGTAAAGGGTATAGATATGTGCAGATGTAATCACATAACAGAGAATCTTCTGCCTGATAAGTAAGAGGTGCTCAATAAATTAGCTTTAAATAAATGAACGTCCCAATGATACAGTCATCGTTCCAGTAGTTCAGGATGGTAACTCAACCCAAAAGGGAAGGTTTCAAAGGAAGATTGCAATTTGAAGGATGGATAGGATGTATGGAAATGTGAAGGAAATGTGAAGGAGGGAATTCCAGGTGGGGGAATGGAGAACCATGTTCAGAAATGGGGTTTTCACTGGAGACTGCAGGGACCTGATAGCCAAACTGGGCTGGAAGCCTTCTCAGATGGGATCTGTGGAGGGGAAGCTGGAGTGCCAGGTGTGGAGGCCTTACATAGGGGGTTCAAACTCCAGGACGGTTTCACCAAGTGCCTACTTGACTCATCCAAAAGACAGTGGCACTTGAACTTTGGATGCCCTTTCTCATGCCCAATGCATTTCTGGAGCCAATATACTGTTTTAAAATACAACTCAGGATGTAAAATTTCTCTAGTGGCAGATGGCTTAGTAAGACTTCAGGGTTAGGCTGATTTTACCCTTGCTGTTCTTGATGCATGCCTAGTCCTGAGAAAACATCCTCTAGAGGAGCAATGAGGTACAGTTTTAGGTACATGCATCCAGATCCACACGTTTCCATTTTTATTCTTTGAAACATGATTGACTTGTTATAGTTCAAGGCCTTTAGGGCAAGGACTATGCCTTATTCATTTCTCTGTTGCTGTGCCTACCACGGTACCTCAGAGCATTTGATGAACGTTTGTAGAATGCATTAAGTAAATGAGTGAGCCGCTTAAAATTCACAACCATTTGGAATAGCAGTCATTTTGGAGGCCCGTGCCAGGTGTGGAGGCCTCGCATAGGGGGTTCAAACATTCTTTATGTCTTACCATTCTAGATTTTTGCACTTTTTTTGTTTTTTTAAATCCGGGTGTCAGTTTTCCTGGAAATGTACAACTGTAGGATAAAAGGATGAAATCACAAAGTGCACGTCAGAAAACGATCCAGGCTTCACGTGTTTGCCATTCTCAGCTGGTCTTCTGCTCCACCCTCTGTGCTGAAAACAAAAAGGCAGTACCTCGCAGCCTGGTAGAAAACATCCATCCAAAGCATCCTGGCTCACCTCCCACCAGAATCTTCTCATCTTGTCCAAGACAATGTGGTTGTTAGTTTGGCTCTTTGGGTTTTATTTCTCATGTCCCCGACCTGTTGACAAAGTTTGAGCAGCAGTGTCCATGTCACTGGGGACTGGAAACCAAGAGGATGTGGGCTGTCTCCCATGTGGATTCGCTTCTGCCTTGCTTGACAAGAGGAGGCTGCAGGAGGGCTTGTTTGCCAAGTTCCCCACTCCTCTTACTTTGGCCTGTCATAATCCACCACCAACCAGACCCAGTTAAAGGAATAACAGTTCAAACAGAATTTTTTAAAGAGGGTAATATTTACTTTTTTATTCTTATTTATTTATTTATTGGCTGTGTTGGGTCTTCGTTGCTGCGTGTGGGCTTTCTCTAGTTGCGACGAGTGGGGGCTACTCTTTGTTGAGGTGCGTAGGCTTCTCATTGCAGTGGCTTCTCTTGTTGTGGAACACAGGCTCCAGGGGCCCGGGCTTCAGTAGTTGTGGCACATGGGCTCAGTAGTTGTGGCACATGGGCTCAGTAGTTGTGGTGCACGGGCTTAGTTGCTCTGTGGAATGTGAGATCTTCCTGGACCAGGGATCGAACCCGTGGTCCCTGCATTGGTAGGCGGATTCTTAACCACTGCACCACCAGGGGAATCCAGTAATATTTGCTTTTTTCTTTTTTATTGAAGTATATTTGACATACAATATTATGTTAGTTTCAGATGTACAACATAGTGATTTGACATTTATGTACATTATGAATTGATCACCATGATAAGTCTAGTAACCATCTGTCACCATACAAAGTTATTATAATATTATTGACTAGGGACTATTTACTTGCTAAGCTGCAATTTTTACCATTGTCTTTATCTCTTTGGGTTCCCATACCAGCTCACATTATTACCCTGTGTTCTTCCTGGTGTACTGAAGCCAACAAACCCATTTCATATCAAATATTGGCACCACATCTACTCTTCCTATAATGTGAGAGCACTTGGCCCTTAGCTTTATGTCTCTAAGGGACTTTAAAACACACACACGGGGATCACGTGTTGCTAGGATGGAATGAATCACAGGCGAGTGAGTACTTGACATTTTGCACCTTGTCACAATGTATTGTGTTTATAATGTACATGTTAATCTTCTTAATTCATTGCAAGCTTGTTGAAAATAAGGACTGTGCCTGATTCATTTATACCCTCCGTGACTCTGAGCACAATGCTGGCACCTTATAAGCCTTACATAAATGTGAACTTATGAATCAGTGGGTGAGGTAATGATTGAAGGAAAGAATGAGTGAGTGAATGAGTGGTTAAATGAATAATTGAGAGGATGAATCAGTGACTAAGTCAATGTATATCAGCAGGCTATTAAAATGAGCTCCTTTTAAAATATAAAAGAGACTGGGAGATATGTGTCATATATAACAAGTTACTTTTACATTTTCTTAAACAGAGAAGGCCTAGCTGCTCTCATCTCATCCTTTGGGGTATTTAAATACTTGACCATGTACGGCATAATCCACTTTATGGGTACATCACTGCTCTACTGAGTATGAACCAAAATAATTTCTTCCCAGTTCTAATTGCATTTATATCCCTTGTTTATTTAGGGGACGTGGTGCAGCTCTTACACAGGATTTAATGTTTTATAAATAAATGACATTTCTCAAAATAAGTGTCTACAAACTTGAGAACTTGATATAGCTGTGCATGAAACACAGAGCTAGAAATAAGTAGATGTGGCTCAGCTTCTAGGAGTGTTGTTTTTCTCTAGATAACCTGAGACACTTGACCTCCTCCAGCCTCTATTTCTTCACTTAGAGTATGGAGAGAGCTTCAGGGCAGCCTAAATATAACTCAGCAGGAAATGCATCAGTCTCCAACTATGGAATATTTTTGGCAGACTAAGAAGAGATAAAAAGAATGAGAAGTTGTTGAATTTGACTTTGAAGGACTCAAAAACTGGAAAAATTCCCACACCGGAGCTTTAGTTCTGAACTTGCCCAGAACTTACACGTCATTAGTAAAGGATTAACAATTCTGTAAAAATGTTTTGAAAAGACTTTTGAAATGAAATGATAAAAATAATCATCTAAGAATTAATTAGCTGTATGGAAGAAATATGTATATGTTGAAAGTAATCTGCATCGGTTCAGTCATAACTTACTCTACAGTAAAACTCTCCACCAGGCTCAGAGAACTCTGTGGGGGAGGGAATTATTTTACTGCTTTCCTAAGACATTTGAGTGATGAAAGCAGGGACCACAGGACTCCAACCTCAGTGAGCTATTGATTGAAAGAAGCATACACAGAGGCTAAGGGCCGACTAGGTGGGTAGAAACAAGAAATGGATTGGGAGTCAGGAAACCTGGATTCAAATTCTGCCTCTATCACTAAGAACAAATTAGATCTTGCCCTTGGCCGAGCCTTTATCTGCCTCTGGGAACTCAGGCTGACTGATTTCCAAAGCCCTCAATAGTTCTCTGAAAACTCCTCCCAGAATAAAAAGTAAAGTTGTCTTTGAAAAGCCCTGTTCCATCTCACCCTGCTTCTATATAATTTTACCATTCTGAGGGCAAAAGAATATGAGAAGGAAATGTAAAAAGACAGAGAAAGAATTGGAGGATGAGAGGAACACTGAGAAACTATTTGCATTCTCTGAAAATTATGAAAGCAGAATTTCAGTTCCAAAGTCTCCATGAATAGAGTTGGAACCAGTCTACTCTGAAACCATTCACTCTGATGGTCTAGACCTAAGTAAGAGTGTCCTCTAAGGACCTTCACCTGGAAACATCTTGGCCTTGAGTTCACTCTCCAAGGGGCCAGAAATATTTTCATTTGCATCAATGTGGTCTTTAATATGCATAGAACCAGATTATGATTTAGTGCTCAGTCAACAGCTATGAGCAGAGAAACAGACTTGGCAGCAAAAGGTATTGCAAGGCAAGTTCCTGGAGAGTATCGAGCTGACTTTCATGTTTAAATGCTTCAATTCCATAAATGTGAACTGAAAAGGAGTTCTATGTCTACACAAACCTTAGAAAGGCAGGTGGTATACCAGAATGCAGTCTGCAGTGGGCTTTCTTGGGGTGGGGAACTTGTTCAGTTTGTGAAAGTAGATGGACTCCAAGAGAACGATGTTGTGAACTCAATCCATGGATGAGGATGGAGAGAAAAACGTGTTGAATGATTTGAAGCCTTGACTTCAAATTTTAAGTATGAAGTTCCCAGAACTTTCAGGCTTTAATATCTTATGTTGAGAGTTCAACTACGCAGGCTGAGTCTACAGCTGCCAGAATTACTATGGCCAATAAGGAGGGTGTTTCCCAACTGACTGACTCTCATTGCTAATATGGAATTAAGTTAAACACTGGGAAAATAGTGATTTGGTTTTATTCTATCCAATGAGATGCTAAAGATGTTAGGTAAGTTCCTTTCTTCCTAAAGTGGGGAGAAAAGTAACAGCTGCTTCCTGACTACTTTCAAGAAGAGTGTTGGGAATGATAAAGACAATATGATGGCAAAAGCCTCACTTAAGTTTACTTCTCTTTCCTTTTCAGCAACTACAGCTCTTCAGGATTTACCAGTATCTCATGCCAGGTGTTGCTACTACCTTGATGGTCTGTTCAACAAGTAAGCTCTTTAGCAAAGTAAACCATATTAGTTGTATTTATCCATGAAATTCTAGAACTATTCATACAAATAAGAGGTTCGGACAATGACACATCTTAACTACCAAGACCTCATTACCTGTGAATTTTTTGAAAGTGGTGTTGGCAGTAAGTTGAGGCTTGAAGTCCTCAGACTTGGCGTTAATATGTCCTGATAGAAAATAGGTCTTAGCCTTATAAAATTGTCAACGCATTCTCAGTTCTTTGTAGGTTTGTGTCTTGTACAAAGAAAAATGTACAAGAAATCCGGGAAGGGAAATCTTTGAAACCCAAAGGTCATTTTCCATTATTCAGCTATGCTTCACATTGACGTGAAACCAGACTTTTTCTAGGTCTTTGACGTTTGAGAACAAATGCTAGCGCTTTATTGTAGTGGAATTCTCTCAAAAGCAAGGTGTGGCTCACAGCAGCTATTGCTTATTCCCTTCCTTTGAGATGACACTGATAAAGTACTTCCTACCAAGGAACTTAGAGCTTGATACTAACTCTTAGCAAGTGAGAAAGGTGACTGCCTCAACAGAGAGCAAAGAAAAAGAATGTTATACTCATCTCCTTTTCCTTGTTCAACAAAGGAAGTGTTAGGAAAAATAACAGATAAAACATGCAGCAATGCAGGATATTAACAATCTTGAGAATTTCATGTAGCACCTTTTTTTATAAGCAGATATTCATTTTTCATTATTACTTACTTATTTACTTATTTTTGGCTGTGTTGGGTCTTTGTTTCTGTGCGAGGGCTTTCTCCAGTTGTGGCAAGTGGAGGCCACTCTTCATTGTGGTGCGCGGGCCTATCACTATTGTGGCCTCTCGTGGCGGAGCACAGGCTACAGACGTGCAGGCTCAGTAGTTGTGGCTCACGGGCTCTAGAGCGCAGGCTCGGTAGCTGTGGCTCACGGGCCTAGTTGCTCCGCGGCATGTGGGATCTTCCCAGACCAGGGCTCGAACCCATGTCCCCTGCATCGGCAGGCAGATTCTCAACCACTGCGCCACCAGGGAAGCCCCATGTAGTATCTTAAAAACATGAAAGTGATATTGAGGTCATATATTATATTAACCCAATGACAAAATTTACCAGTATCAGGAATGTAAGTAATCTCAATTTTGATTCTTAGGGTTGAAATATCTATTTATAGCCCTCTAAAATATTTTCTATGTGTTATTAATATTCACGTGACTGGATAATTTTGAATCCTTGATATTGCTTCTAGAATGTTTGCTATTTTTTAAAACAATTTGCATGATTTACTTGTGAAGATGGACAATGATGTTAAAAAGAAAAAAAGAATACCCGATGTTCCAAGAGGTAAGGTAGCAGGCAGTAGCGTGAAAGTGAAGGCCATGGCCATCCTCTACCACTCCCTATCTCTGCTACCTTTGGGAAATTATTTACTAAATAAATAATTGACTCATATGAAAGGTCCTTATAAGGTTGTGAGGATCAGATAACATACCTCATGTAAAGTGTATAGTACAGTGCATCACACCCTGTAAGCACTCATTACAAGATGAATGATATTGTGCTACACCCATCCTTTTTGTCTTTTTTTTGAGATGACTGACTAATCTGGTGAGCCCTTGAAAAGACTTAGCCTGTGTACAAGTAGACTGTTTGATTAGAAATTCAAAAACATGGGTGGTAGCCTTGCCACAGAATTGCCAGATGACCTTGAGCAAGTTGTTTTGAGCTTTTGCACACTTAATTTCATGATACTGGTTATGAATTTGACTCCCAGGGTGATGGGTATACTTTATGCTTTCCCATGGCAATAGCCTGCTGACTCTCATGCCAGTTGGTCATGCTGTGAAACTTACCCTCTCATCTCAGAGCAAGTTTGGTGGGAGAATTGGGATGACTCAGGGCAGGACCACTGTTACCAGTGGGAGAGAAAAGTCTCAGAAGGGTGATAGATGAGAAGCATAGTGTTCTATTTGAATGACAGCACTTTATCAATTATTATTCAACAAACGTGTAGCTGTCTAAGTAAATGGTGAAGGTGAAAAAAGAGGGTGGAGGGCTTCCCTGGTGGTGCAGTGGTTGAGAGTCCGCCTGCTGATGCAAGGGACACGGATTCGTGCCCCAGTCCGGGAGGATCCCACATGCCGTGGAGCGGCTGGGCCCGTGAGCCATGGTCGCTCAGCTTGCGCGTCCAGAGCCTGTGCTCCGCAACAGGAGAGGCCACAATAGTGAGAGGCCCGCGTACCGCCAAAAAAAAAAAAAAAAAGAGGGTGGAAACTGCTATTTTTGTTTGTTTTTACCACCTGCCTTCAAGCACTATTGCTTTTCCATCCCTGCAAGTTCAGTCATCCTACAGGCAGATCATTTCCTGGTCAATTCTAGGTATTTAAATGACATCATCTTTAGATATAAAAAGTCCAGGTATTATAAATTAACATTTCATGTTTTCATCCAATTCAAACTTTTCTTCCCCAGATGAAGCTTGACCTGTGGCTTGGAGCAGGCAGTGGGAGAGAAGGCCACGGTCTCTATTTTCCTTTGTTTTCTACTTTCACCCCTGCTTCAGCGAATATAAGCGGCAGGAGCTCAGGACATTTTGCTTAAGTGGGAGTACTTAGTTTTCTCCTGTCAAGTGCCCTCTAACAGGGTAAGCACCTAAACTCAGGCACTTTGCATGGGGCTCACTGGTGAGTTCTTGAGTTCTTCAGAGATTCCCAGTCCAGCGCTCTGGACTAGACCACTCCCTGACATGTGTGGCGCTCTCTCCTCTGACCCCTCAGGATTTCTTTCAGGATCTGCCTTCTAGTGGTACATATCACAAAGCCTTTTTCGTCTGCTGGGCCCTCTAGCCTCAGCTGAACAGCCCACTGGGCAGATTCCTTCCAAGACAGCTCTAGACTGGCTAATTTCCATCCCTTCTACTTGACGTACCAGATAGTAGATGTGTAGCTTATTCTCACTGCTGCCCCTTCTCTCTTCCCTTTGATATTACAGGAAGGGGAATGAGAGCCATTCTCCACCCTCACCACTTCAGGTCTCTCCTGGAGTGGTTTTTATGACCTCCCTTCATTTGTGTTGTGATGCTGGGAAGAAAACCACAGTTCTTGTTTCTCCTAACAATTCCCGTTAAAGAATTTCTTGATCATCTCCATGGTTTACTCTTATATAGTCTGTACATAGGTAACTGAGGGAGGGGGGATGGCATGCTTACAGTTGAAGGACCAGTGTGGATCCCTCTTAGTAGGTACTATGGAGATACGGTAGTCATCTTTCTTTACATTAAATTGGCACTTACCTCTCACTGTCCTCAAATATGAGGCTCAGCAAAATTCCCCAGACAAGAGGAAAATCTCCATTCAACCTCCTCTTAGAAGTGTTCATCTCCTACTATGTGTTAGGCACATTAAGTACCTGGGCATTAAAAGGCTGATCACTGATGTATAGAGTTTAGTGGAGGATTCACATACCTGAATGGATGAAATACAAGTCAAAAATAGTGAGTACCAGAAAACAGCAGATGCTTTTGGAGTTTGGAAAAAGGGAATATTGTTTCTGATGATCTGCAGTGAAGGAGGAGATGGCAATGTAGAAAAGAGAGATACTGGGATGGCTTCAGGAAGAAGTAGCATTTACACCAAAATAGGAAGGGTGAAAAGATTTCAGATATCTTTTACCAAAAGAAGGGCATTTCAAGTAGAAGGAAGCAGCATGAGCAAGAGAGCTGATAAATATAGGGGGTGAATTTTTCAATTTGACCACACTGTAGGCTATGTGGAAAAAAACAGCAGGAGATAAAATTTGACAAAGTAGGTTGGGTCAGATCACAGAATCTTGATGGACAGGCTGATAACTGTGGATATTTATCTGCAGACATTAAGAGTCATTGACAATTGGACGATCAATGTAAAATCACTCTCACTAAGGCATCTATAATTCCAGGTTCATGGTTAGGACTTTGACCCTAAGCCTGAATTATTATGGGACAAAGAAAATGCCATAACATTAAGCTAAGTGAAATAAGCCAGAGAAAGACAAATACTGTCACTTATATGTGGAATCTAAAAAATATAACAAATTAGTGAACATAACAAAAAAGAAGCAGACTCAGATAGAGAGAACAAACTAGTGGTTACCAGTGGACAGGGTGGGGATGGGCACTAAAGGGGTCGGGGTACAAACTATTGGGTGTAAGATAGACTACAAGGGTATATTGTACAGCATGGGGAATATAGCCAGTATTTTGTAATGACTGTAAATGGAGTGTAACCTTTAAAAATTGCATACAATTTTTAAAAAATTAATTTAAAAAACCATAATGAAATAAATCTATCTAGTACATTCTCTTGGAGAATGTTAAAAAAAAAAGACAATTCTATCACATTATTTATTTATTTACTTGCTTATCTACCCACACCCTGCCTTGTTCCCACAAGATTTTTTTTTTTAATCTTTTAATTAGTTTCTGCTTTATAACAAAGTGAATCAGTCATACATATACATCTGTTCCCACATCCCTTCCCTCATGCATCTCCCTCCCTCCCACCCTCCCCATCCCACCCCTCCAGGCGGTCACAAAGCACCGAGCTGATCTCCCTGTGCTCTGTGGCTGCTTCCCACTATCTATCTACCTTACGTTTGGTAGTGTATATATGTCCATGCCTCTCTTTCGCTTTGTCACAGCTTACCCTTCCCCCTCCCCATATCCTCAAGTCCATTCTCAAGTAGGTCTGTGTCTTTATTCCTGTTTTGCCCCTAGGTCCTTCATGACTTTTTTTTTTTTTTTAAATTCCGTATATATGTGTTAGCATACGGTATTTGTCTTTTTCTTTCTGACTTACTTCACTCTGTATGACAGACTCTAGGTCTATCCACCTCATTACAAATAGCTCAGTTTCGTTTCTTTTTATGGCTGAGTAATATTCCATTGTATATATGTGCCACATCTTCTTTATCCATTCATCCGATGATGGACACTTAGGTTGTTTCCAGCTCCGGGCTATTGTGAATAGAGCTGCAATGAACATTTTGGTACATGTCTCTTTTGGAATTATGGTTTTCTCAGGGTATATGCCTAGTAGTGGGATTGCTGGGTCGTATGGTAGTTTTATTTTTAGTTTTTTAAGGAACC
The DNA here is from genome assembly GCF_964165515.1 of Mesoplodon bidens. NCBI lineage: Eukaryota > Metazoa > Chordata > Mammalia > Artiodactyla > Ziphiidae > Mesoplodon > Mesoplodon bidens. Next base: position 108,086,822 of record NC_138161.1, on the reverse strand, counting down.
TCCATACTGTTCTCCATAGTGGCTGTACCAATTCACATTCCCACCAGCAGTGCAAGAGTGTTGCCTTTTCTCCACACCCTCTCCAGCATTTATTGTTTCTAGATTTCTTGATGATGGCCATTCTGACTGGTGTGAGATGATATCTCATTGTAGTTTTGATTGGCATTTCTCTAATGATTAATGATGTTGAGCATTCTTTCATGTGTTTGTTGGCAGTCTGTATATCTTCTTTGGAGAAATGCCTATTTAAGTCTTCTGCCCATTTTTGGATTGGGTTGTTTGGTTTTTTGCTATTGAGCTGCATGAGCTGCTTATAAATTTTGGAGATTAATCCTTTGTCAGTTGCTTCATTTGCAAATATTTTCTCCCATTCTGAGGGTTGTCTTTTGGTCTTGTTTATGGTTTCCTTTGCTGTGCAAAAGCTTTGAAGTTTCATTAGGTCCCATTTGTTTATCTTTGTTTTTATTTCCATTTCTCTAGGAGGTGGGTCCAAAAGGATCTTGCTGTGATTTATGTCATAGAGTGTTCTACCTATGTTTTCCTCTAAGAGTTTGATAGTGTCTGGCCTTACATTTAAGTCTTTAATCCATTTTGAGCTTATTTTTGTGTATGGTGTTAGGGAATGATCTAATCTCAAACTTTTACATGCCCCTGTCCAGTTTTCCCAGCACCACTTATTGAAGAGGCTGTCCTTTCTCCACTGTACATTCCTGCCTCGTTTATCAAAGATAAGTTGGCAATATGTGCGTGGGTTTATCTCTGGGCTTTCTATCCTGATCCACTGATCTATCTTTCTGTTTTTATGCCAGTACCACACTGTCTTGATTACTGTAGCTTTGTAGTATAGTCTGAAGTCAGGGAGCCTGATTCCTCCAGCTCCGTTTTTCGTTCTCAAGATTGCTTTGGCTATTCGGGGTCTTTTGTTTTTCCAAACAAATTTTGAAATTTTTTGTTCTAGTTCTGTGAAAAATGCCAGTGGTAGTTTGATAGGGATTGCATTGAATCTGTAGATTGCTTTGGGTAGTAGAGTCATTTTGACAATATTGATTCTTCCAATCCAGGAGCATGGTATATCTCTCCATCTATTTGTATCATCTTTAATTTCTTTCATCAGTGTCTTATAATTTTCTGCATACAGGTCTTTTGTCTCCTTAGGTAGGTTTATTCCTAGATATTTTATTCTTTTTGTTGCAATGGTAAATGGGAGTGTTTTCTTGATTTCATTTTCAGATTTTTCATCATTAGTGTACAGGAATGCCAGAGATTTCTGTACATTAATTTTGTATCCTGCTACTTTACCAAATTCATTGATTAGTTCTAGTAGTTTTTCGGTAGCATCTTTAGGATTCTCTATGTATAGTATCATGTCATCTGCAAACAGTGACAGCTTTACTTCTTCTTTTCCAATTTGGATTCCTTTTATTTCCTTTTCTTCTCTGATTGCTGTGGCTAAAACTTCCAAAACTAAGTTGAATAAGAGTGGTGAGAGTGGGCAGCCTTGTCTTGTTCCTGATCTTAGTGGAAATGGTTTCAGTTTTTCACCATTGAGGACAATGTTGGCTGTGGGTTTGTCATATATGGCCTTTATGATGTTGAGGAAAGTTCCCTCTATGCCTACTTTCTGCAGGGTTTTTATCATAAATGGGTGTTGAATTTTGTCGAAAGCTTTCTCTGCATCTATTGAGATGATCATATGGTTTTTCTCCTTCAACTTGTTAATATGGTGTATCAGATTGATTGATTTGCGTATATTGAAGAATCCTTGCATTCCTGGAATAAACCCCACTTGATCATGGTGTATGATCCTTTTAATGTGCTGTTGGATTCTGTTTGCTAGTATTTTGTTGAGGATTTTTGCATCTATGTTCATCAGTGATATTGGCCTGTAGTTTTCTTTCTTTGTGACATCCTTGCCTGGTTTTGGTATCAAGGTGATGGTGGCCTCGTAGAATGAGTTTGGGAGTGTTCCTTCCTCTGATATTGTTTGGAAGAGTTTGAGAAGGATGGGTGTTAGCTCTTCTCTAAATGTTTGATAGAATTCGCCTGTGAAGCCATCTGTTCCTGGGCTTTTGTTTGATGGAAGATTTTTAATCACAGTGTCAATTTCAGTGCTTGTGATTGGTCTATTCATATTTTCTATTTCTTCCTGAGTCAGTCTTGGCAGGTTGTGCATTTCTAAGAATTTGTCCATCTCTTCCAGGTTGTCCATTTTATGGGCATAGAGTTGCTTGTAGTAATCTCTCATGATCTTTTGTATTTCTGCAGTGTCAGTTGTTACTTCTCCTTTTTCATTTCTAATTCTATTGATTTGAGTCTTCTCCCTTCTTTTCTTGATGAGTCTGGCTAATGGTTTATCAATTTTGTTTATCTTCTCAAAGAACCAGCTTTTAGTTTTATTGATCTTTGCTATCGTTTCCTTCATTTCTTTTTCATTTATTTCTGATCTGATTTTTATGATTTCTTTCCTTCTGCTAACTTTGGGGTGTTTTTGTTCTTCTTTCTCTAATTGCTTTAGGTGCAAGGTTAGGTTGTTTATTCGAGATGTTTCCTGTTTCTTAAGGTGGGATTGTATTGCTATAAACTTCCCTCTTAGAACTGCTTTTGCTGCATCCCATAGGTTTTGGGTCGTCGTGTCTCCATTGTCATTTGTTTCTAGGTATTTTTAAATTTCCTCTTTGATTTCTTCAGTGATCACTTCGTTATTGAGTAGTGTATTGTTTAGCCTCCATGTGTTTGTATTTTTTACAGCTCTTTTCCTGTAATTGATATCTAGTCTCATAGCATTGTGGTCAGAAAAGACACTTGATACAATTTCAATTTTCTTAAATTTACCAAGGCTTGATTTGTGACCCAAGATATGATCTATCCTGGAGAATGTTCCATGAGCACTTGAGAAAAATGTGTATTCTGTTGTTTTTGGATGGAATGTCCTATAAATATCAATTAAGTCCATCTTGTTTAATGTATCATTTAAAGCTTGTGTTTCCTTATTTATTTTCATTTTGGATGATCTGTCCATTGGTGAAAGTGGGGTGTTAAAGTCCCCTACTATGATTGTGTTACTGTCGATTTCTCCTTTTATGGCTGTTAGTATTTGCCTTATGTATTGAGGTGCTCCTATGTTGGGTGCATAAATATTTACAATTGTTATATCTTCTTCTTGGATCGATACCTTGATCATTATGTAGTGTCCTTCTTTGTCTCTTCTAGTAGTCTTTATTTTAAAGTCTATTTTGTCTGATATAAGAATTGCTACTCCAGCTTTCTTTTGGTTTCCATTTGCATGGAATATCTTTTTCCATCCCCTTACTTTCAGTCTGTATGTGTCTCTAGGTCTGAAGTGGGTCTCTTGTAGACAGCATATATATGGGTCTTCTTTTTGTATCCATTCAGCCAATCTGTGTCTTTTGGTGGGAGCATTTAGTCCATTTACATTTAAGGTAATTATCGATATGTATGTTCCTATTCCCATTTTCTTAATTGTTTTGGGTTCGTTATTGTAGGTCTTTTCCTTCTGTTGTGTTTCTTGCCTAGAGAAGTTCCTTTAGCATTTGTTGTAAAGCTGGTTTGGTGGTGCTGAACTCTCTCAGCTTTTGCTTGTCTGTAAACGTTTTAATTTCTCCATCAAATCTGAATGAGATCCTTGCTGGGTAGAGTAATCTTGGTTGCAGGTTTCTCTCCTTCATCACTTTAATTATGTCCTGCCACTCCCTTCTGGCTTGTAGAGTTTCTGCTGAGAGATCAGCTGTTATCCTGATGGGGATTCCCTTGTGTGTTATTTGTTGTTTTTGCCTTGCTGCTTTTAATATGATTTCTTTGTGTTTAATTTTTGACAGTTTGATTAATATGTGTCTTGGCGTATTTCTCCTTGGATTTATTCTGTATGGGACTCTGTGTGCCTCCTGGACTTGATTAACTATTTCCTTTCCCATATTAGGGAAGTTTTCAACTATAATCTCTTCAAATATTTTCTCAGTCCCTTTCTTTTTCTCTTCTTCTTCTGGAACCCCTATAATTCGAATGTTGGTGCGTTTAATGTTGTCCCAGAGGTCTCTGAGACTGTCCTCTGTTCTTTTCATTCTTTTTTCTTTATTTTGCTCTGCAGCAGTTATTTCCACTATTTTATCTTCCACCTCACTTATCCGTTCTTCTGCCTCAGTTATTCTGCTATTGATCCCATCTAGAGTATTTTTTATTTCATGTATTGTGTTTTTAATCGATGCTTGATTCATCTTTAGTTCTTCTAGGTCCTTGTTAACTGTTTCTTGCATTTTGTCTATTCTATTTCCAAGATTTTGGATCTGGGAAATAGAATCTTGGATCATCTTTACCATCATTATTCTGAATTCTTTTTCAGGTAGACTGCCTATTACGTCTTCATTTGTTAGGTCTGGTGGGTTTTTATCTTGTTCCTTCTCCTGCTGTGTGTTTTTCTGTCTTCTCATTTTGCTTATGTTACTGTGTTTGGGGTCTCCTTTTTGCAGGCTGCAGGTTCGTAGTTTCCGTTGTTTTTGGTGTCTGTCCCCAGTGGCTAAGGTTGGTTTAGTGGGTTGTGTAGGCTTCCTGGTGGAAGGTACTAGTGCCTGTGTTCTGGTGAATGAGGCTGGATCTTGTCTTTCTGGTGGGCAGGTCCACGTCTGGTGGTGTGTTTTGGGGTGTCTGCGGACTTTTTATGATTTTAGGCCACCTCTCTGCTAATGGGTGGCGTTGTGTTCCTGTCTTGCTAGTTGTTTGGCATAGGGTGTCCAGCACTGTAGCTTGCTGGTCGTTGAGTGAAGCTGGGTGCTGGTGTTGAGATGGAGATCTCTGGAAGATTTTCGCCGTTTGATATTATGTGGAGCTGGGAGGTCTCTTGTGGACCAGTGTCCTGAAGTTGGCTCTCCCACCTCAGAGGCACAGCACTGACTCCTGGCTCCTCAATTTGGGATGATTTGTTGTCTATTCATGTGTTCCACAGATGCAGGGTACATCAAGTTGATTGTGGAGCTTTAATCCGCTGCTTCTGAGGCTGCTGGGAGAGGTTTCCCTTTCTCTTCTTTGTTCTCACAGCTCCTGGGTCTCAGCTTTGGATTTGGCCCCGCCTCTGCGTGTAGGTCGCCGGAGGGCGTCTGTTCTTCGCTCAGACAGGACAGGGTTAAAGGAGCAGCCTCTTCGGGGACTCTGGGTCACTCAGGCCGTGCGGGAGGGAGGGGCACGGAGTGCGGGGCGAGCCTGCAGCGGCAGAGTTCGGCGTGACGTTGCACCAGCCTGAGGCGCGCCGTGCGTTCTCCCAGGGAAGCCGCCCCTGGATCCCGGGACCCCGGCAGTGGCGGGCTGCACAGGCTCCCGGAAGGGCGGTGTGGACAGTGACCTGCGCTCGCACACAGGCTTCTTGGTGGCGGCAGCAGCAGCCCCAGCGTCCCACGCCCGTCACTGGGCTCCGCGCTTTCAGTCGTGACTCGCGCCCGTCTGTGGAGCCCCTTTAAGCAGCGCTCTTAATCCCCTCTCCTCGCGCACCAGGAAACCAAGAGGGAAGAAAAAGTCTCTTGCCTCTTCGGCAGCTCCAGAGTTTTCCCGGACTCCCTGCCGGCTAGCTGTGGCACATTAGCCCCCTTCAGGCTGAGTTCTCGCCGTCAGCCCCAGTCCTTTCCCTGCGCTCTGACCGAAGCCCGAGCCTCAGCTTCCAGCGCCGCCCGCCCTGGCGGGTGAGCAGACAAGCCTCTCGGGCGGGTGAGTGCCGCTCGGCACCGATCCTCTGTGCGGGAATCTCTCCGCTTTGCCCTACCCAGGTATGTGGGGAGTTTCTTGCCTTTTGGGAGGTCTGGGGTCTTCTGCCAGCATTCAGTAGGTGTTCTGTAGGAGTTGTTCCACGTGTAGCTGTATTTCTGGTGTATCCGTGGGGAGGAAGGTGATCTCCGCGTCTTACTCTTCCGCCATCTTACCCGGAAAACTCGGAATCTCTCCCCCACAAGATTTTATTTTATTTTATTTTATTTATTTTTTTAACATCTTTCTTGGAGTATAATTGTTTTACAGTGGTGTGATAGTTTCTGCTTTATAACAAAGTGAATCAGCTATACATATACATATATCCCTATATCTCCTCCCTCTTCTGTCTCCCTCCCACCCTCTCTATCCCACCCCTCTAGGTGGTCACAAAGCACCAAGCTGATCTCCCTGTGCTATGTGGCTGCTTCTCATTAGCTGTCTATTTTACATTTGGTAGTATTTATAAGTCCATGCCAGTCTCTCATTTCGTCCCAGCTTACCCTTCCCCCTCCCCATGTCCTCAAGTCCATTCTCTATGTTTGAGTCTTTATTCCTGTCCTGCCCCTAGGTTCTTCAGAACCTTTTTTTTTTCTTTTTTATATTCCATATATATGTGTTAGCATATGGTATTTGTTTTTCTCTTTCTGACTTAATTCACTCTGTATGACAGACTCTAGGTCCATCCACCTCACTACAAATAACTCAATTTCATTTCTTTTTATGGCTGAGTAATATTCCATTGTATATATGTGCCACATCTTCTTTATCCATTCATCCGATGATGGACACTTAGGTTGCTTCCATGTCCTGGCTATTGTAAACAGAGCTGCAATGAACATTGTGGTAAATGACTCTTTTTGAATTATGGTTTTCTCAGGGTATATGCCCAGTAGTGGGATTGCTGGGTCGTATGGTAGTTCTATTTTTAGTTTCTTAAGGAACCTCCATGCTGTTCTCCATAGTGGCTGTATCAACTCATATTCCCACCAACAGTGCAAGAGTGTTCCCTTTTCTCCACACCCTCTGCAGCATTTATTTTTTCTAGATGACCATTCTGACTGGTGTGATGAGATACCTCATTGTACTTTTGATTTGCATTTCTCTAATGATTAGTGATGTTGAGCATTCTTTCATGTGTTTGTTGGCAATCTGTATATCTTCTTTGGAGAAATGTCTATTTAGGCCTTCTGCTCATTTTTGGATTGGGTTGTTTGTTTTTTTGATATTGAGCTTCATGAGCTGCTTGTAAATTTTGGAGGTTAATCCTTTGTCAGTTGTTTCATTTGCAAATATTCTCCCATTCTGAGGGTTGTCTTTTCGTCTTGTTTATGGTTTCCTTTGCTGTGCAAAAGCTTTGAAGTTTCATTAGGCCCCATTTGTTTATTTTTGTTTTTATTTCCATTTCTCTAGGAGGTGGGTCAATAAGGATCTGGTGATTTATGTCATAGAGTGTTCTGCCTATGTTTTCCTCTAAGAGTTTGATAGTGTCTGGCCTTACATTTAGGTCTTTAATCCATTTTGAGTTTATTTTTATATATGGTGTTAGGAAGTGTTGTAATTTCATTCTTTTACATGTCCCTGTTCAGTTTTCCCAACACCACTTACTGAAGAGGCTGTCTTTTCTCCATTGTATATTCTTGTCTCCTTTATCAAAAATAAGGTGACCATATGTGCGTGGGTTTATCTCTGGGCTTTCTATCCTGTTCCATTGATCTATATTTGTGTTTTTGTGCCAGTACCATACGGTCTTGATTACTGTAGCTTTAGTATAGTCTGAAGTCAGGGAGCCTGATTCCTCCAGCTCCATTTTTCTTTCTCAAGATTGCTTTGTCTATTCATGGTCTTTTGTGTTTTCATACAAATTGTGAAGTTTTTTGTTCTAGTTTTTTGAAAAATGCCATTGGTAGTTTGATAGGGATTGCATTGAATCTGTAGATTGCTTTGGGTAGTAGAGTCATTTTCACAATGTTGATTCTTCCAATCCAAGAACAGGGTATATCTCTCCATCTGTTTGTATCATCTTTAATTTCTTTCATCAGTGTCTTATAATTTTCTGCATACAGGTCTTTTGTCTCCTTAGGTAGGTTTATCCTTAGATATTTTATTCTTTTTGTTGCAATGGTAAATGGGAGTCTTTCCTTAATTTCTCTTTCAGATTTTTCATCATTAGTGTATAGGAATGCAAGAGATTTCTGTACATTAATTTTGTATCCTACTACTTTATCAAATTCATTGATTAGCTCTAGTAGTTTTCTGGTAGCATCTTTTGGATTCTCTATGTATAATATCATGCCATCTGCAAGAGTGACAGCTTACTTCTTCTTTTCTGATTTGGATTCCTTCTATTTTTTTTTCTTCTCTGATTGCCATGGCTAAAACTTCCAAAACTATGTTGAATAATAGTGGTGAGAGTGGACAGCCTTGTTTTGCTCCTGATCTTAGTGGAAATGGTTTCAGTTTTTCACCATTGAGAACAATGTTGGCTGTGGGTTTGTCATATATGGCCTTTATTATGTTGAGGTAAGTTCCCTCTATGCCTACCTTCTGGAGGGTTTTTATCGTAAATTGGTATTGAATTTTGTCAAAAGCTTTTTCTGCATCTAGTTAGATGATCATACGGCTTTTCTCCTTCAACTTGTTAATATGGATTATCACACTGATTGATTTGCATATCCATAAGATTTTAATGCAACATACAAAGGCCACTAATAAGACAAGATATAATATATGAAAGGAAAAATCTAGGACAAAAGCAAGATGAAGTCAGAAAAGTCAATTAAGAAAATGCATGTCTTCAAGTCCAATTTGACCTTCATAGGTTTAGATGCCATTTTGAAAGGAACTTGTTGTAACTACACCCATGTTCTTTTCAGTAAGACCCACTCAAATTAGATGAAGAAAATTGAGGAAGGGACATGTTTAAGAATCTAATTCTCAAAAAAATTCTGAGAACAGAAAGTTGAAAACATCAAGGCTTGAGGAGGGCTAGAGTCCTCTTTCCTTATTTCCAAGAGACCATCTTCTGTCTTTCTTCTTCTTTCTATCCTTTCTGTTTTCATCTGACTTCTACTCATTCATTTTGCAAATGACCCCAGATGGTGACTACTGTTGAGTTTCCATAACCTTTCTGCATGTCCTCCTACAGCCAATTAGCTCAATCTCTCAGTGTCATTTGCAAATTGTTTGGAAAGAAAATTTATCAACTTCTCTTGGGTAAGATGCCCAGTCGAGGCCAATCATTTCTACAAGTGAAGTCATGTAATTCAGCTCCATTTGGGCCAATAGCTCCAGCATATTGGAGGAGGCACAGTGTACAGAGAAGAAGGCTGTAGGAGAGATTGTATCTGTTATAGAACTACCTCTCTTAAGTTCCATCAGTGCTTCAATGAGTCCTTTCTGGGTCTTCATCCCCTTGGAGAATCTGTTGGAAGATAGAGATCTTCTCAGCTTAAAAATCTCCTGAAGCACAATCAAAATTTTGCATGTAGTTTAGATGAGTTCACAAGACTCCTGAAATTTGCCTTACGTGACTTGAAATGTCCATAACACAAGTAAGCCAACCATTTAAGAGAAACATTCCTACATAATATCCAAATGATGATGAACAGTTAAAAACTATACTTTGAGAATAGAATTTAAAAGCTGCTAAGTCCTCCCATACAGCAGGCTCTGTGCTAGGTTCAGTAAGGAACAGAAAGTGGAACGAGACAGGATTTCTTCCCTTAGGGAGCTCACAGTCTGCTGAATACATATGTAAACAAGTAGACTTAATGCCAGACATTCTGAACTATAGCAGCAATATGGGTAATGTGCTGAGGAAACTCTGAGGAGGTAATGATTAATTATGAATAAAATATAACACTTCACAAGTTTTTATTCCTCTGCATGCAATCTGATATATATATATATATATATATATATATATATATATATATATAATTTTAAAGAAACCTAGACAAGTTAGAAAAGTTCTTCTAGTTGCTGATAAACTGTTCTGCTGCCTGAGCTTGTATTCCAGGGCTCCTCATTTTATTCTTTTCAATTCATGAGCTCCAAACCACTGCAGTCTGCTGTAGAGCAGAGAACATGGGGCTTTACAGTCAGACAGACTTGAGTTTACATCACCACCATGTCACTCACTAACTATGGGTCTTTAAGCAAGGGATTCTAGTTCTCTGAACATCAGTTTCTTTACTGGTAAGAAAAAATACCTATTTCGCATTGCTTCTTAAAGAAATAACAATAATGTTTATAAAACACTTAGCACAGCCTCTGGAACCTAGCAGGGACTCTAAAATGGTTGTTATTATTTTTATTTTTATTTATAGTCAAGTATACAGAGTCCCTGTCAGAAAGTATTAAACATCTCTATTAGGGAAAAAGTGAGAATAATCTTTATGTAAGGATTCTGTATCAATTGCCACAGTAATTGCCATAGTAATGCTGCATAACAAACCACTCTCAAAACTCAGTGGCTTACAATAGCCACTCATGGTTTTAAAAGTTGACTACCGTTCAGTTGATCTAGGTGGGCTTACCTGAGCCACTCTGCTTAGGATGTAGATTAGTTGGTCTTGGCCCAGGCTTTGGGTTTAATTCAGGTTTGTTCTACATTTTTCTTTCTGGGGCTGGACTGAATGGGCAAACCTGGGCATGCTATGAGTACAGATCAGAGACAGCAAAGCCAGAGAGCAAGCCCAGCCATGCAAGCATGCTTCAAAACTGCTAACATCTCTCTGGCCAGAGAAAATTACACAGTAAATACCAAAATTAAGGGTAGGTAAAGTACACTTTGCCACAATGAGGCCAATAATTCAATCTTCCACAGTCCCTGTGTAAAAGAAAAGTCAGAAACTACAATGAACATCTGAGAAAGAGAAAACCAAAGAGGTAGAAGCCAGATGCCCAGAGGTGCAATTACACGTCTTTCCACTACCCACAGCCTCTCTATGAACTCTGTGGCCACATTATACCTTGGATACTGGACTGCAGAGAGAACTCCAAGCACTGCGGCCTCTGCTTTCTATGGCCGCAGAGCGGTCTCCTTGCACCCCTCCCCCAGCATTGACCACAGTCCACACTGTGTACCTCTTCTCTGTGTGTACAATGACTTCTGACACCAACTACCTGGAGTTGGGCCAAACCTCACAGGTTAAGAGACAGCCTTCACAAGATTGCCTTCACTTTAGGCACCAGCTGTAAGTTTGGGGGTCCCCATGCCACTCATACTTCTGACGTGCTGGTTATAAATGAGGGCATTCTCACTAGTCCCTCAGGTTCAATCATTTGCAGCAACAACTAACAGAACTCAGGAAAGTGTTATCCATCTGATTACAGTTTTATTATAACAAAAAGATATAAATCAGAACCAATCAAAGGGAGAGACATAAGGGCAAGGTCTGGGAGGATCTCAAACATGACTTTTCCATTGTCCTCTCCCTAGGGAGTCAGTCTGCCTTACTCTCCTGGCATGTGGATGTGTGACCATATGCAGAGTACTGCCAAACAGGGAAGCTCACCTGAGCTTTGGTGTCTGGAGTTTTTACTGAGGTTTCATCATAGAAACATGATTGATTGAATCATTGGCCATGAGTTTGAACTCAATCTCCAGCTCTCTTCTTCTCTGAAGGCCCCAGCTCTCTAATCATACAGTTGATATTTCTGGCATGGCCAGCTCGCATCCTGAGTCATCTCATTAGCACAAACTCTCTTTAGGCCCACTATGAACAGAAGAGATATTCCTATCAATCAGGAGATTCCAAGGGTTTAGAGGATATATCCCAAGAAGTGGGGACAAAGGCCAGTCAAACTTTTCACTCCAAGGGTCCACCTGAGACAAAGACTAGCCTCATTCTTTATTACACACCCCATCTGTGTTTTCCACTGGACTTCAAGCTCTTTAAAAGCAGAGGAGATGTCCTTCTCAACTCTGCATAGCTCACAGCCACTAGCCCAGCACCCTCCTGGGAAACACTGACTAAATTGATAAAGGTAAAGCTTTAGACAGTCAGAGAGATTTAGAATAAATGAGTTGGAAGAGCCTTTGGAGACCATTTAGACATTCCAACACATTTGTTGTATGCATGAGAAAATGAAGAACCAAAGAGTGTTTGTGATAACCCCAGAACATGCATTGAGCAAACTAAAGACCTGTTTTAGAGTTCTATTATCTAAAACTGGACACTCAATTCCTGCTGCCCTGCCTTTACATACATGAACACAGATCTAAGTATACATACCTCACTTTCTTACATCAAAGAAACCAGTCATAAGCTATGAAAAGGGGAGAAGTAACAGATGTAAAGAACTGAAACATCCCGACCTCCCCATGCTTCTTTCCAGCTCTGCCCTGAGAAGTAAAGTACATTCCATTTTCATCAGTTTGTTAGCATATAAGGCTTCTGAGATGGATGTAATCATCATTTTTTTCTTCTTTTTTTGTGGTTCTGTTTAATCCCTGCCCATTGCCAATCCCTTAAATGTTAAAAAGTAAATCCTAGGACCAAAATATATTTTAACATCCCCATCTGGAGGGAAGATTTCTTTAAGTTCTTTTTCCTAACTAATTCTAATGTGCTCTAGCAGTCCTCCAATTACACACTTGTCCAGGAGGGAGCAGAACACACTTTTAGCATCTATCCTGGTACACTGAAGTGCTCAGAGAATGTTGGCTAAGTGAATAATAGAGTGAGTGTTTTTTAAAAAATTTCCCAGCATACGATTAGTCCAGTTAGATGCCTCCTTACTCTCTTCATCTTAACTCTCCACTTTTCCATCATCACTGAGAGATAACAGTACTGTAATCCGTGTGGAAAGTCATCTTTCTCTTTTACATACCATTAATTTTCATTTCTGAAGATGAAACCAAAACATGGAAGAGGCAAAGCCTGGTAGCATTGGACGTGCACCTAGGCAGTGAGCTTACCTAGATGTAAACAATCAATTCATGTTTGCTGAGTCTGAACCCTAACACAAGACTCAGGGTAACATGCATGTCAATCTTTTATTCTCAATAATGAAATTGTAACAAGGAAAAATGCATTTGTCTTTTCAGTGAACTCAACTCATGCCTACCCAATGCTGGCTCCATACCAACCAGCAGGACAACTCCTTTCTCCCCCTTTGCTGTTGTCAGTCTTTTTAAACACCTGCTTCACCTGCATTGTGCAGGCCTGTGCATTTCTCTGTGTGAAGCAGCAGTCCTGGTATTGTGAGGTCTACAGATACAGGTCAAATTTGGTTTCTTAGTTTTCCTTTCTGAAGGTGGTACAATGAACACCCAATAACGTTGTTCAACTTGGTTTGAATATATATTCTAAACTTTTAATTAACCAAAGTTGTTTCCAGACTGCAAAACACCAGTGATGAGATAGAACACAGAACACAGTCAATGGGTGGAGTGCTGGAGTGAGCCATGTGGAGTGGGTGGGGAAAGATCTTCACATTGGCTGTTGATGTATAGATGTAACGGGAAGATCCCTCATGCTGCGGAGCAGATAGGCCCATGAGCCATGGTCACTGAGCCTGCATGTACAGAGCCTGTGCTCCATAACTGGAGAGGCCACAACAGTGAGAGGCCCGCGTACCACAAAAAAAAAAAAAAGGGAGATGTATTTCATCAAATGTCTTCCTATAACCTACTGGGATGATTATACTTGTCTTCTATTTTGACCTATTGCTAGAATGTGTTACATTAATTAACTTATTATTAAATCATCTTCATATTCTTGAGCAAACTCTACTTATTTGTGGTGGATTACACTTTTACTGAATTGAACTTTATTGGTTTTTAATATCTACATCTTATATGGGATTGATCTGAAGTTTTTTGTGTAGTGTTTTGTTAGGTTTGGGTATTAGACTTGAAAACTCTTGGACTTTTTCTTTCTTTTGGAATATATTTTATAAGTAGGAATAGTCTACTCCTTGACCATTTGCAAGAACCCAGTAAAATCATCTGGTTCCAAATCCTTTCTTTGAAAGAGTTAATATTTTGAGGATTGATTTAGGTTGTCCTCTTTGTAAACTGTTTTTCAAAATAAATTTTTTTTTGCCCAGATAATTCTATTTCATTGATATTATTTCGTCTTAGCATAGGGTTTGGGATGGTATTTTCTTACAATTTTTAATGACTTCTACAGCTCTTTTAATAGCTCCTCATCTTAATCATGTTTATGTGTATTACGTTTATTTATTCTTACCAGAAATGTATTTTTACTGGTTTTCTTTAAATAATTTAAAGAATTATTTAATAATTCTGTATGCTTTCTATTTTCTAATTTGTTCATTTTTGCTTTTCTATTTTTTCCCCTTCTTACTTTCTTTGAAAAATTTTTTAACGTTTGAATTGATTTTTTTTGTGTGTGTGTCGTATGCGGGCCTCTCTCTGTTGTGGCCTCTCCCATTGCGGAGCACAGGCTCCGGACGTGCAGGCTCAGTGGCCATGGCTCACAGGCCCAGCTGCTCCACAGCATGTGGGATCTTTCTGGACTGGGGCACAAACCCGTGTCCCCTGCATTGGCAGGCAGACTCTCAACCACTGTGCCACCAGGGAAGCCCTCACTGCTATGAAATGTAATTTACCATACAAAACCAGTTTTAGCAATTATATTATATTATTCACATTCTCTCTGTTTTCATCCTCCCCGATTCTTTTTGTATAAGCTGTTTGTCAAAGATTTTGAGAGCATGCTAAGGTCTTCTTTTAATTATAGTTTTTACAAATTTCTTCCTGAATTTCTTATAATTTTTCTTAATTTTGACATAGTATTTGATAATGCCCTTGGCTCCTGTCACAACAAATCGAGATTCTGTTTTGTATTTTCAAGTTAATCTCTTATGGCAATTTTTTAGATCATAGATATATTTTATGAGGATATATTACATTGTCTAGTACTTTAATTTGAATAGTAGCTGCAAAGTCCTTCTACATAAATTGAGTTAATTGGAACTGGATTAGTTACATCATAGTGACTTAAAGCTTGTGGGTAAATTCAAATCCCTATGTCAAACATAATTGATAATTTTAAATGAAAAATGTCTTATAAACATATTCTAACAAACATAGTCTTATAATAAATCATATACTCTCAAGGTTACAAGTCAAAAGTCCTTGGAACTACTATTAAAATATACAAGCAATTTTATTCTGATGTAACAGAAAAGTCTTTACCTTTCTTAACATTCTTTGACAGAAGATCAACTTTATGATGATGAGAAGTAAGAAACGTACTGGTTTAATTTTTATGGAAACAGGTGTGAATATTCACTAACCTTTTTCTTATCTGAGAATAATCTGTAATGGCTTGCCCAGGGCTTGTCTTCCCAAATCACCTGTGCAAACGGAGCCCACTCTTTCAACTTTCTTCATCAATAGCAACTAACCAAGGAGGGCAACATTCACTTCAGTTCTTTATTACGTTTTCCAGTCAAAGCTGAATTAAAGAAGAGAGCCTTATCATTTTGTTTCTACACTGCTCATTTGTGCCCTAACCTGGCCTGCTTTTCAGATCACTAGTCTGAGTACAGTGTAATGTGCACAGCAGTCAGCCCAGTTCCAGTGAGTACCAGGCCTCAGCAGGATGGACATTTGGGGCATCATGTTCTTCCCAGCATCTGGGTCCTTGGGACTTGGAAACAATGAAGTAAATGAAAAATCCATACAGCCATCTCCTGGGGGTATTCTCATCACCAAGCTGCTCAGATTGCTTTATTTTAGGAGATGCAGCTCCCTCTTTTCTTCTGTCTCACACCCCTCTCAAACAAGCCTGGATATTCTTCCAGGAGGTGCTACGTCTAGTTGTATATATAAAATGAGGCATGGATGAATATGAGGGTGGATGTAGGTGGTGAGGGGGAAAATTGAGCCCTTGTGGCTTCAAAAAGTAGGGTCTGCTGTAGAAGGAGAGTGGCCTCTGATTTCTGGTTGGTATGGACCTCTATGGAGTTGGGAGCCGATAGACCACCAACACTGGAATAAATGAGGTAGAGAGAATATAAGAGAAAATCTAATTTGTTTGTTTATAAATTTTGAGTATTGTAAGAATCATTTATATCATATCAACACTGATTAAATGCTATTGTTTCAGCCTGAAGGTGCTCATACCATCAAAGAGCATTTATAAGGCACTGTCTACAAAGCACCTGAAAGTTCTGATGCACACAGGAGTGGATGGGTTTGGGGGATAAGAACAGGGATGTTGGCACAGTGTATCCTGAGAAGTTGAGCGCCCCAAAGTAAAGCAATATGGGCAGGTTGGAGATAAAGAAGCCAGCAGATGTGCATGCTAGTTTGTCACTTCCTCTTTCAATTAGAGTCCCAGAAATGCAGATACAAAGTCCCTTTCAGGTGGTTACAGCCTAGTGGATACATAAATGAAGACCATGTAAAGCAGAGTGATAGACACCATATGAAATAAAACTTGGTAAGGGAAGACTGGGGAGTCTTTAAAAGAAAGTGGTGTTGGAACCGGGCTTTTTAAGAAAAATTGGGGGTTTCCCTGGTGGCGGAGTGGTTAAGAATCCACCCGCCAATGCAGGGGACACGGGTTCGAGCCCTGGTCTGGGAACATCCCACATGCAGTAGAGCAACTAAGCCCGTGAGCCCCAACTACTGAGCCTGCACTCTAGAGCCCGCGAGCCACAACTATTGAAGCCTGCATGCCTAGAGCCCGTGCTCCGCAACAAGAGAAGCACTGTAATGAGAATCCCGAGCACCACAATGAAGAGTAGCCCCCACTCGCCACAACTAGAGAAAGCCTATGCGCAGCAACAAAGACCCAATGCAGCCAAAAATAAATAAATAAATTTAAAACAAAAAAAGAAAAATTGGAACTTGCCAAGGCTGGAAGAATATCATCTACACAGGGTATCTTATGAACCAAGGCACAGAAGTGTTGGGTCTCTGTGGAAGCAGCAGGTTTGTGGTTTAACTTTCCTGGCACATAGGGAAGAGCAACCAGAGATCAGTTTAGAGAGGCTGATTGGAACCAGATTGTGGAAGGCCTTGAATGTCAGTCGTTCAAGACCCTTGGACTTTATTCTCTAGGCAATGAAGAAGAGTGAGGTGTCACCAAGAAGAATGACTGTTTATTTATTCATGAACGACACTAGATCTGAGGTGATAAAGCATCAGAATCTCTCTGGTGACCATTTACATGGGCTGATCACTGCAGGGTGTCCCAGCCCCAAGGACTCCTCAGTTGAGGTAACTCCTTTATGGAGTTTACTAGAATACGTTTAATTAACAGCTTCTAGGCTCAGCCTTTGAAGGAAAGATTTTTAAGATATCACCTTTGTCTTGCAAACATTAGAACATATTTTAAAACATATGAGGATATATCAAAACATCTGAAGATGTATCCGGTATTTGCCCAACAGAGATAATTGATTCTGCAACGTGTGTGCCAAATTATAGGAAGCTTTCCTTTAGCATCTAAAAATACTGTTTGCTGTTTCTTCAGATATATTCTCACTTCTGCTGGTATCTGCCTTGGGCCTCACAATTTCCATTCTGTTTTCTGATTTTCAAGATATATACCATGGGATGGAGGCACATGACATCCGTGACTCTCATGTGCAGTGGGGCCACATTTGCACTGTAATTTGCAAGTCATTTACTCCAATATCCTCTCTGGCCACTGAATGTTGTGAGGCTATTCTCATTTACTAGAAGAGCAAATAACATGTCTCCATCACACACATGCTAGCCTCTGAGTGTTTTCATGTTATTAGGGTCATCAGCCAGGTTCATTTGTTCTGTTCATACCTGGAACACCAGGTTTGGATATTTTATTCTTCCATGTTATACTAATACAGTAATTAATCCTTCAAGTTTACTTTTTAAATCATATAGTAGAAATCCTTTATAATGTAATTGTGAAGAGTGAGAAAAAATAGACTTATAGGACAATTGTGTTCTGTCTGTGAGGCAGTGACTGTAAGGAATTTCAGTTCAGTGGGCATCACTGGACCCAGGGTGCACTGGGTTAAAATTAAATTTATTAAGAAGTTATTGAGGGCTTCCCTGGTGGCGCAGTGGTTGAGAGTCCGCCCGCCGATGCAGGGGACACGGGTTCGTGCCCCAGTCCGGGAAGATCCCACATGCTGCGGAGCGGCTGGGCCCGTGAGCCATGGCCGCTGAGCCTGTGCGTCCAGAGCCTGTGCTCCGCAACGGGAGAGGCCACAACAGTGAGAGGCCCGCGTACCACAAAAAAAAAAAAAAAAAGTTATTGAGCCCAGTTTTGGACCCAGCGTTGTGAGAGAAATAAAAGAAAGAGAAAGATTGACTCTGGCCCTCTACCTCTTGTTTTATTTCAAAGATGAGCCATACCCAAGTGAAACGATGGCATGGCCACCTGAGGCCGTCCATGCTTGAAGAGAGTGTAAAATAGAAAGAAGTGGGAAGGACATAGGAAGGAGGAGCTCTCCCTGGGGCAGGATCCTCCTGCCATAGGAGATTTCATGCAGGAGATGAAACTTGATCTGGGCCCAGAAGGATAGGCTAGATTTTGCTAAGTAGGAGACGGGTATAGTCCCAGCCAGGACAACAGCCTAGGCACAAACAGAGAGCGGAATGACTCTCTTTTGTCTTGGAAATGCAAAAGAATGTAGGGTGGCAGAGAGAAAAATCAAAAGCAAGCCTTCTTTCACAGAACACCTGGAAAATTAGCTAAGACTGAGGCAGCATGCTGCGGAATAGGCACGGATGGAGGTAGGCGGACAATGATGTTTTGACTCTATGCTGAGAACAATGGGAGTCCTTGAAGATATCGGGGCAGGTTTTTCAGCGGGGCACTTAAGACAGATTCGTTAGATGACAGCAGGAAGGCTGTCATGTGAGAGCAGAGAGGCTGTGGAGAGAGAAGCAGTTAGGAAATGAAAACCCAGACGATTCAGTCATTTACAAAACATCAAGCTCCAGGGTGGGCTTGACACTGGGGTTACAAAGAGTAAGAAGTAGTCACCACTCTCAAGTAGCTCAGAAGCTAGGAGCGGAGAGCATCACAGAAGCAAATTCCAAAGCAGTGTGGCCAGTGCCTTCCAGGCTAACAGATGGAAAAGAGACCTCCCAGATCAGGGTGGTGGCAGCAGGAGGGAAAGAGCCAGTCTATCCACTGCCATCTGACACACTGCCGAGTCTTACAGCCTTCTCCAGACCACCCTTTTACCCAGGGAGCCTATTTCACAACCCTAAAAAAAGCTGTCTCCACTTAGGGGAAAAAATAACATAGTGTTACTTTGAAATAACCCCTATCAGAACAGGGATGAGAATGAAAGGTGAGCATTTAGACACTGCGGAAGGTCTGTGGCTTTAGTCCTAAATGCATCCCACCCTCTTCACAGTCATCCTACATATTCTATACCCTTTAGGGTCTGAAAGGGAGCTGCATAACTATTCTTTTGCTATGGAAGCAGCCATGGAAAGTTGTAGCTCTCACACCTATTAAATAAGTGTATCTGGTGGTCAAGGTGTATCCTCTAATCCTTAAAAGGAGGTGGGTTGGGCAGGTTCAACTTTCATCAAGCCATTAGATTTAGGGCTGGGAACATTGTTCAAAATTTTTTCACCTAGTTTCTATCTAAATAAACTTGAACTTCTGTCCCCCTTTTGTTCCTTTAACTCATATATCAATTTTACTGAAAGAATGAACTCCCGGTAGCTTTTGCTTTGGGAGAATTAGAAGTAATAATATTATTGGATGAACGATTTAATCTTCCCTCTATTTGAGAAGATAAAAATGAAGAGAGACACACAGGCTCCAAAGTGTCCAGTCTCATGTCTGCGACCCAGGGCACGTTTATTCTGTGTCTATTGTCAGGCAGTGGAGGGAACACAGGGCAAGAGGCGTTCAGATCTGATTTGAATTCTGGCTGTGCCATTTATTTATTGGCGTTGATTCCTTGGGCAAGGTACTGACCTCCTCATCTGTAAAGTTGAGAGAGTAATGCCAACCCTCCAAGCCCAAAGAGTTGTTACAAATACATAAATTAAATGAGATAATAGGTGTTCTTTTGAAGTGTAAGGTATGCAAAGTATAAAGGTAGCATTTCTTTTTCAACAGTTCATCCTAACCATCACATCATGGAGGATTTCAATTTTGGTGGCAGTCCTCACCCAATTCTGTGTGGCCTTCTTTGTAGAGGTAAAGAAATCTCTGTATAGCTCTTATTATTTTTCTGGGGAAATAAATAAAGGACTGACTCTCAACAGATGCTCATTTTTTAGAGCAATCACTTTTATCCCCCAAAGTGATACTGCATATGTTCTCTTTGGGGGAACTGAGAAATTCTTTGAAGGCTGCATAGAAATGCTTTCAGTATCTGTAGTGTAGAAAGCCAAACATCAAATTAACTAATTTTGTCTCACATGAAGGCATTGTATTGTACTTTCCTAGTATTTTTAATAATCTGGTAGAGACTAGACCAGGTGACCTTCTAGCTCTAAAATTCAATGAGACCTTTTAGAGTGAAGAACTGTCTTCAGGAAGGCTTCCTTAATTAAGAGAGAAGGGAAGCCATTGTTCATTCTAGTCAATTCTTACCCTTTGAAGGTCTTCTTCTATAGCATTTCTCTTCTACTCAGTGTCACTAAATGACTTTACCTACTCAGTGAAAGGCTCAGGTACTATTTTTTAAGGGACAGTTAAAAAAAAAAAGATTCATGTATTGAAGTTCCTTGGGAAAAGGCATCGACCAAATTAAGAAAAACTATGTTTATATACAAATATCCCATTGTACACAATGCACATAAAATTTCTCACAGTCAAAGGAATTCCATTTTTGAGACTTTATTTTAAAAAACAACCTAAAAGAGAGAAGAAACTTGTATGTATGAAGGTTTTCATCATAGTATTATCTACAGTGGTAAAATATTAAATTCAACTCAAGTGTTCAGAAGTAGAGATGTTGTTTAAATAAATAGTAATACAGCAATTTGAAGAGATGTTATACAATCATTAAAAATGATTATTGAGAAGATGGTAGCTACAAACTGTATATGACAGAGAGTCTAGTATAAACAAAAGTGGAATGCAAGATTTGACCAGTTCTATTATTATAAATGCATAAAAATTGTGTGTACTTGTAAACACAGAAAAAAGAGACCCCCCCCCAAATGGAAAGCAAAACCCATTTGCTTTCTAGAGTTCATTCATTCATTCAACAAACCATTATTTGACACCTTCTTTGTGGCATGGGGCAGGTAGCAGTGATTTTTTTTCTTCTCTTGATTTTGAGTACATTATTTTGTTATCATTTCAGTCCAGCAGTAAAATAATTCTAAGTGAATTGCCAGCCAGGATTGAACTAGGAAATCTGTGGAAATGAAAGGCTGTAAGCTTTTGGAGATTTCTGTGAACACAAGCATGCTCTCAGTCCTCAAGGGAAAGAATCCAGGGAGCTGCTAGGCTTCGTGGGGCTGCAGAGAGAAGGGGCCACAGGGCATCAGTAATAAGCACCTTTAGAGCAAGGCCTGGGAAAACAAGGGGTGGCAGTGAGCAACCTGGTTGCCAGGGGAAGTGGATGATGGTTTAATTGTTTTTTCCACCTGATTTTCCAGGATGCCATCCTTCAAAATTGAGAGCTCTGGCTATTGATCAAGAAAAAATTTGGAATCCATTCTGAAAGTCAATATAAGAACTGGCAAAAGAAAACTGGCAGAAGACCCAACCTGGCCTCCCACAAACAGGACAGATTATTCAGGCGATGGCACAAATGGATTCTACATCAACCAAGGCTATGAAAGCTCTGAACAGATTCCAAAAGAAAAACTCGAATTGGGAGGCCAAACCACAGAACAACATTTTTGGACCAGATTGTAATCAGAATTGTTAACAGCATCCCTCTTTTACCCAGAAACTAAAACACTGTAGAGAGGTGATGATAGTCTACCCTTATCTTTTCTTTCTCCATCTGAAGATTCAAAGTGCACTTCTCAGTGTATTGAGCCTTGCAACAAAGGACCTTAAATATGCTTATTTTGACTGTAAGCTCTACCACTGAGAAAAATAATGCATTTCCTAGAGTATCATTTTTTTCCTAACAAACTCTATTCACAATGCATAGCATTATCCTGGTTAAAATGCACAACTTTTCACGGTAGTAAATTAATAGTATGAACATCAATAGAAGAAAGAAAAAATGAAGGACAATTTGATCTTTGAAAGTTTCATCAACATATTTTTACTTTCATCTATGGAAATAAAGGAATCTGGAAAAAAAAGCTTCTCTCAATAAATTGTCACATGTTTACTTAACGTTATATTCACTTGCAAAGAACATTTATGCATATATCTTTTCCCAAGGTCACAGAATTCCGCGTTTTGCTTCTTTATATGGTTTTAATAGAGAAACAAGAATTGAAATTTACTTCAGAAAATTCAGCTCTAACTGTGGTAAGTGTGGAAGTGGAGAATGATGGAGGTGTCTGATAATTGCCTATAATCTTGGCTTGGGCACAGCTAACATGTAAGCAAACTCAAACGAAGTTGGCATCTCACAAAGTATATTGTTTTGGGGCCTGTGAGCTAGAAGGTCCAGAGTAGATCACAAAGGTAATGAAATAAACTATTAAAATGTACTTTTCACTCAAAGAAGCATGGCACCTTTATTTGCTTTTTATTACTGACAGAGGAAAATCTCAAGTTCTAACTCCAAAAGTTGGCCCAGACTCAGCATTGCTCATCTTAAAAGAAGCAATCCTAGGGAACGTACCCATAATGTTTGTATCTACAGCATGACAATTCTCAGGATGCTAAACGACTTAAGTTCCATTTCATCTTTTCATAAACTAAATCAATTATCAGATTCACATTAAAGACCACAAGAACGGGTACATGCTTTACAAATATATTCTGCACTTTACTACCTTTAACATATATCAACCTCACTGTGACCTTGAGAGGATATTTATTCCTAGTGAACATTTTAAATTCCCTACTAGGCTTTCCTTGTAAGCATAAATCTAATTTTGCTAATTAAACAGATCTTTAATGGGTCATAGGCAATTAGTTAACCAGTCCCATTCTAAGAGTGCCCATTACGTGCCTAATGCTGTGATGCATGGATTCAATCATGTCTTTACAATTCTGAAATCTTTAGGATTGAAAACATGTTTTCAAATTTCAGTAATTCGTTGCTGTAGATAGTATTATATGCTTTTTACACAAACCAGCAGCATAAATGCAAATTCCTATTCAAACAAACATTTTATATTTTATTTTATTTTTAATCTTTTCTTGGATGTGCTGCTCTTGGAGAGTGACAATTTTTAAATGTGTCTAATTTAGCTTATGATTAAGAAATACATGTCAAACTAAAACAGGGCAGCTCAGGTTCCTTGAGCTGAAATATCTGTATTTAGTAATTTGACCTTTAGAATGAGAAGATTCAGTTGAAACACTATGACATGCAGATAGCATAAAAAGGTTTTTTTTTTTTAAGTCTTTTTTCAACAAAGGTACAGCCTCCCACCACTCAGGTTTTCAACAACCAATTAGGTATCTGATAGGTGATGATCCTTATTTCACACATCTTTTTTGAAGATGGGGACTGGACATGATAAAGTTGGACTCTACACTAGACTTCATTAAAAATACACTCAGAGAAAGGTTAAGTAGTCTTGGGAAAAATGTTTGACGAAAGCACAATGAACATGGCCACATATCAAATGATCACCTATAGGAAAAACAAACCAGACAGCCTTAAGCGGCCCATCACCAAGAGTGGTCACTTTTTAAGAAGACTGATGGCTAACTTTGTGAGCTTACCTCTAAGGCTGAAAACTGCTAGAGACTTGAACACTACCTGTGAAAAATGAATCCATGAATTTAATTTAAAAGCACACTTGTGACTTTTCAGTATTACTCAGTATTGCTAGGACTGCCTTCTGGAGTAGACATGTTCCGAGTCCTCTAGAAGGGTTTGACCTGAGGATCCTCAGGATGTCCTCTGTGTTGCCAATTCCATTCCCTCACCCATAGGCCGGTGTGGAAATTTCACCACACCCCAGTCTCCTGTTTAGGGCTAAGATTTGTCCTCTGCAGTTATCTTTATTAAAAAGTAAGCACACCCAGGGAGACAGAACACATTAAGCTGCTGCCAATCTCACTCTGATTAGACAATACTAGGAAAGAGCCTTTTTTTTTCTTTTATAATTTTACTATTGAGAGTAGGACATAAAAGGAATACGAAACTGAATTTAGAATAAAAATGCAGGGCTAATTTTGCATCATGCTATCAGGAGACACACCTCCCAGAAGAACAGGGGAGGAAGAGAGTTTGGGGGTTTATCTGCAAACAGAAATGGTGCCATAAGAAAGGGAAGGGATTAGTCAGGGAACAGGAAGAGAGACAGGGTCTCTACTTGCCCTGATGGTAGCACATGGCCCCTTCTGTTATCATTATTCTTAACCCTGCAATTAGATTGTAAAGTATTTCTGGCCTGGGAGTAAAATCTAAATCAGTTTAATAGGTCCAAGACTTTCACTGAGTCATCTGTTTAGTTACTTTATCTACCATATTCCTGGTTCCCTCATTCCACCCCGAACCCCCTAACTTTACTTAAACTTTTCCTTTATTTAATGCTATACTTTTAATGATGGCACAAAAAGGATGTCATTAGCTGGCAGTGTTGTTTGTAGGGTAATGTTATAATATCTGATATAATCCCAGGGTATAGAGACCTGCATCCACTCCTCCCCACCTGCTGCAGATAAGAATTCCACTGGAAAGGTATTAAAAAGTGGTGTGTTTCATTCAACACATAATCAATAAAATGCAAGAGTAAAATCATGACACTCCTTGACATAGTAAAAGCCTTAAAAAGTAACACAGGATATTGTTTTCTAAATACAGCACCTTAAACCTACATTTAATGATCTCTTGCTAAGGTTAAGAGGGTCAAACTCTTGAAATACTTCAAAGTCCAAAGGGAATGATGGAGCTTTGTAGAAGTAACAGCCCACTCCAGCTTCTCACATATTCCTTACAAATGAGTTGCTTCCAGGGAAATCACTGGATCCGAAACACTGGAGCCAAGAGTTCCTTCTCCCATTCACCCCCTGCCCCCATCTACACAGGAGCAAGGAGATGGGTGTCCACCCTCATATGGTTTATTAATCAAAAGTTCTTCAAGTTGCCTAACCAAATGCTGAATTTCCAAAATTCTTTTCTCACCAGAAAAGGAATATGAATTTTGATGTCAACCCCAAAATTTGGGGCTCTTAACATTTTTTTTCAAAATCACATATAAAAGTTTCTTTATCCCTCTGGCAAATACAAAATAGTTACCCTCAGGGGAAAGGAAAACAATATTTATAGAAGATAAATGATGATGTGATATTAAGATCCTCTGCTGGCTCACTCAAAAGGCTACTGCTTCTTACTCAAGCTGCCACAGGAAATCTATGCTAGTAGGGAGAAAAATTTCCATGGCTCATTGATGAGACAATACCAGTAAGCAATTTATTAAAGAGCCTGCCATCCATCACTGGAATTTGGAACAATAATGATACATTGAAAATAAGTATTCATCCCAAGTTTCTTTTCCTCCTCACAAATTCCTTCAGCTCCAATATCTCTTCAGTAAATTAATAGTATTTTGCTCTTAGTCTTTTTGGAAACAAGCCAAGGAAAGAGAAGGCACCAGCGGCAGCTGTCACAAACCCAATGGTACTTATTGCTCGGTTGGCCTATAAGGAAACAGGAAACAAACAAAAAACACATCTTATTCTAAAAGCATCTCAGTGTCCTAAACCCCAGCTTTAGCTTGTTTCCTAAACTGAAGACCCATTTTAACGTACAATGGATGAATTTAAAACTCAATGCAGGGGCCTCCCTGGTGGCGCAGTGGTTGAGAGTCCGCCTGCCGATGCAGGGGATACGGGTTCGTGCCCCGGTCTGGGAGGATCCCATATGCCGTGGAGCGGCTGGGCCCGTGAGCCATGGCCGTTGAGCCTGCGCATCCGGAGCCTGTGCTCCGCAACGGGAGAGGCCACAACAGTGAGAGGCCCGCATACCGCAAAAAGAAAAAAAAAAAAAAAAAAAAAAAACTCAATGCAAAATTAAAATTCTGTGTGCAGATGAAATAAATTTATAATTATTATAATTATGACAAAGATAGAAATACACATAGGTAGAGATTCCTCATATTTTTATAGCTTCTGAGAGTTTACAAACTCATTATGCCACAATTCCTAATAATTGTCATAGTACCCCTGGGAGGTAGCATTACTCCTGTTTTGTAAAACTTGAGAAGTTAAAAGTGATTTGCCCGAGGGAGGGTGTACCACTAGGATGTTTAGATATAGTTTAGCCTTGAACCATGTGTTCTCCCCCTATGAAACCCCTACCCCCTAAACACACACTGGTTTGGTTGATTCTATATCAAGGTGAATATCCTGTGTGTGTGTGTGTGTGTGTGTGTGTGTATTGGTTGAGGGGTATAGACATGATAAGAAAGTGGGAGCACTCATTCAAGAAGTCTATTAAAAAGATGACAGCAGGGCTTCCCTGGTGGCGCAGTGGTTGAGAGTCCGCCTGCCGATGCAGGGGACATGGGTTCGTGCCCCGGTCCAGGAAGATCCCACATGCCGCGGAGCGGCTGGGCCCGTGAGCCATGGCCGCTGAGCCTGTGCGTCTGGAGCCTGTGCTCTGCAACGGGAGAGGCCACAACAGTGAGAGGCCCGTGTACCTCAAAAAAAAAAAAAAAAAAAAAAGATGACAGCATTTGGATGCACCCGTGTGTGTGTGTGTGTGTGTGTGTGTGTATGTTCCCTGACTTAATGTCTGTTAGGAAAATAATTCAGGGATGTGACTTGAGCTAAATACCTATAGGCTCTTATTTGGTAGATACACTTTCTATTCTGATAAACAAACTTCAAGAGAAGTCAATACTGGTGTTAACTATCATGTCAAAAAGTAATTTCTCATGTAGACACATGAAAACAAACCACTCTCAAGCTCAATTGTCCATAAAGGAGCTCAGAGATTTATATCTTTAAGGGTATTAATCATCATCATGATGATGGGACTGATGAATATTCATGGTTTCATGGCACTCAACTAATATCGCCTTCCATCTGCAGTGCAATTTTATGACCCAAAGGTCACATTCAGATACTTCAGAGTCATCAGGTATTCTGAAAACAACAGTTATTCTCTGGGAGTTAAGAATCGGGCTTTCAAATAAAGCAAAACATTTTTCCTAAATTACTCTGGAGACCAGCCCCAATGCTGGAAAGTGTGACCCAGCTCACACTGGAGCATGCCCTCTGTCTAACCCACAGCCCTCCACCACGGAGCCTGCCACCGCCATATGCCACATAATGTTCCCTCCCTAACTGTGGGTTCCCTATGGGGAACAGGCAGCATGGGTTCTAGCCAGGACAGAAGCACAATGGCAAGAGTATTCACTTCATTACATCATCCTGTGGTCTGTAGGGACGAGGCCTATAATTATAACTCCCTGCTCTGTTACCATCCCCAGTTGCCAAAGAGAATGACACTGGCAAACAACTGAAAAATCCCATTTTAGTGTACAATTCTAATTTAATGTATTTGGTTGGTTGGTTATTTCTTTTATTTGTAATTTTTAATTAGTTGCTACCTAAGTTGCTTCCCAGGAGAGAGTGAGAATTCGCTATAGCATAGAGCTCCCCACATAGCTCATGGGGAGCAAAAAGGGTCTGGGAGGTACAAGATACCAGACAAAATTCCAAAGAGGGGCAGAATCAATAATCAGACAGGGAGTAAGGATTATAAACCAAGCCCAAACCTCATGCAATTCCAGGCAGATGCTGAGATTCCAAGGAGGGCTGATACAGGAAAATATGGCAGGCAATGCAAAAACAGGAAGGTGTAATTGGTGTCTTTAAACAGAGATACCAAATGGCAGCAGAGGACAGCCCTGGGAAAATGGCAGGATCCTGTGGGTGGGGTGGCCCCAGCCCTAACTCATTGGGTATCTTTCAGCCACTAGAAACATAACATGTGAGAGAAATCCCATAAATCTAAGAGACCTGGGGAGGGGACAGACAACTTAATCCTAACTCAAAGTCCCCTGAGATTGCACAGGCAAGATACAGTTATAATAAAGCCACTTCCAGCATGCAGTTTCCCAAATCCCAAACATTAATTTTTTTTCAAGTTGCATTCTAAATGGAAAAATCACATGTAATTTGGACAATCCCTTAGAGTTATGTGTAACTGGATCTGACCTGCAAAATTATAAAATCCCAGGATTTTTGTGGTGAAACAGCATGAACAAGAGCTTTTACTTCATGGCTGATTTAGGATTGTAAGATCACCAAATCCTATCCTGCACACTTCATCCTTTACAGGGCTTTCAGGGTGGAGGGGGCATGGTAAACACCACATTCTGAGGATCTATATATACATGCCCAATGAAATGTTAGCTATAACTGAAGCAGCTGGGTCCAGACATTAGTTTAGCTGGGTCACAGATGACTGTAGGGGTTATCAAAATCCCTCTTCCCCCAAAACTCTAAGGTTGCAGTGCTATGCAAAGAAACACAGGCAGGGCGTACTGTCTGTCAGCTTGTCCAGGCCCATTCAAGGGTGCTGCTATCTTCCACAAAGATAGACACATTTTAATAACTTGTTTAGACTCAAACAGTGACAAATGTTGATTTTAGGAATTTGTAAAAATAAGGAAAAGACAAGCCACAGGCTGGAAGAAAACACTGGTGAAAGGCATATTTGATAAAAGATTGTTTTCCAAAATATGCTAAGAACTCTTAAAACTCAACAATATGAAAACAAGCAAGCAACCTAATTAAAATTGGGCTAAAGATCTCAAGAGACGCATCACTAAAGGTGATATGCAGATAGCAAATAATACATGAAAAGATGTCCAACATCATACATATTTAAGGAATTGCAAATTAAAACAATGAAGATACAACCATGTACCTATCAGAATGGCTAACCTCCAAAACGCTGACAGTGCCAAATGTTAAAGATTTGGAGCAACAGGAGCTCTCGTTCATTGCTGGTGGGAATTCAAAATGGCACAGCCACTTTGGAAGACAGCTGGGCAGTTTCTTACGAAACTAAACATACTCTTACCGTATGATCCAACAATCATAATACTTGGTGTTTATCCAAATGAGTCAAAAATTTACATCCACAAAAAACCTACACGCAAGTATTTCCAGCAGCATTTTTTTCATAATTACCAAAATTGGGAAGCAGCCAAGATGTCCTTCAGTAGGTGAGTGGAAAAATAAACTGTGGTGCATCCAGACAAGGGAATATTATTCAGCGATAAAAAGAAATAAGCAACCAAACCATGAAAAGACATGGAAGAGAGCCCGGAGGAAGATGGCGGAAGAGTAAGACCTGGAGATCACCTTCCTCCCCACAGATACATCAGAAATTCATCTACACGTGGAACAACTCCTACAGAACACCTACTGAACGCTGACAGAAGACCTCAGACCCCCCAAAAGGCAAGAAACTCCCCACATACCTGGGTAGGGCAAAAGAAAAAAGAATAAACAGAGACAAAAGGATAGGGACGGGACCTGCACCAGTGGGAGGGAGCCGTGAAGGAGGAAAGGTTTCCACACACTACAAGCCCCTTCGCGGGCGGAGACTGCGGGTGGCGGAGTGGGGGAAGCTCTGGAGCCACGGAGGAGAGCACAGCAACAGGGGTGCGGAGGGCAAAGCGGAGAGATTCCCGCACAGAGGATCGGTGCCCTCAGGCACTCACCACCCCGAGAGGCTTGTCTGCTCGGCCGGCGGGGCGGGCGGGGCTGGGAGCTGAGGCTCTGGTATCGGCTTTCAGTCGGAGCGCAGGGAGAGGACTGGGGCTGGCGGCAGGAAGAGAGCCTGAAGGGGTTAGTGCACCACGGCTAGCCCGGAGGGAGTCCGGGGAAAGGGTCTGGAGCTGCCGAAGAGGCAAGAGACTTTTTCTTCCCTTTTGTTTCCTGGTGCGCGAGGAGAGGGCATTAAGAGGGCTGCTTTGGGAAGCGCCAGAGACGGGCGCGAGCCGCGGCTAAAGGCGCGGACCACGGAGACGGGCGTGGGACGCTGGGGTTGCTGCTGCTGCCGCCGCCGTGGGGCCTGTGTGCGAGCGCGGGTCACTGTCCGCCCCGCCTTCCGGGGGGCCTGTGCACCCCGCCACTGCCGGGGTCCCGGGACCCGGGGACGGCTTTCCCGGGAAAGCGCACGGAGCGCCTCGGTGTGGTGCAACGTCACGCCGGCCTCTACCGCTGCAAGCCCACCCCACACTGCGCGCCCCTCCCTCCCCTCTGCCCCTCTGCCTGAGTGAGGCAGAGCCCCCGCATCAGCGGCTCCTTTAAACCCGTCCTGTCTGAGCGAAGAACGGACGCCCTCCAGCGGCCTACGCGCAGAGGCGGGGCCAGGTCCAAGGCTGAGACCCGGGAGCTGTGAGAGCAGAGAAGAGACAGGGAAATCTCTCTGTGCAGCCTCGGAGGCAGCGGATTAAAGCTCCACGGTCCACTTGATGTGCCCTGCGTCTGTGGAGTGCATGAATGGACAGCGAATCATCCCAAATTGAGGAAGTGGACTTTGAGGACAAGATTTAAGACTTTTCCCCCTTTTCCTCTTTTTACAACGAATTATCCCAAGTTAAGGACGTGGACCTAGAGAGCAAGATTTCAGACTTCTCGCCCTTTTCCTCTTTTTACAACGAATTATCCCAAATTGAGGAGGTGGACTTGGAGAGCAAGATTTTTGATTTTTCCCCCGCTCTCTTTTTGTGAATGTGTATGTGTATTCTTCTGTGTAAGATTCTCTCTGTATAGCTTTGCTTCCACCATATGTCCCAGGGTTCAATCTGTCCGTTTTTTTTTCAATAATTACTTTTTAATTTTAATAACACTACTATATTTCATACTTTATTCTATTTTACTTTACCTGCTCTTTCTTTTTTTCCTACCTTCCCTTCCTCCCTCCCTCCCTCAGCCCCTCCTTTCCTTCTTTCTCTCTTTCTTTCCTTCCTCCCTCCCTTCTTCCTTTCACTCTTTCTTTTTCTTTCCTTCCTCCCTCCCTCCCTCCCTCGTGTCTTTCTTTCCTTCCTCCCTCCCTCATGTCTTTGTTTCCTTCCTCCCTCCCTCCCGCCTTCTTCCTTTCACTTTCTTTTTCTTTCCTTCCTCCCTGCCTCCCTTTCTTTCTTTCTTTCTTTCTTTCTTTCTTTCCTTCCTCCCTCCCTCCCTCCCTTCTTCCATTCACTCTTCCTTTCTCTTTCATTCCTCCCTCCCTCCCTCCTTTCTTTCTTCCTTTCTTTCCATCCTTCCTCCCTCCCTCCCTTTCTTTCTTTCCTTCCTCCCTCTCTTCTTCCATTCACTCTTCCTTTCTCTTTCATTCCTCCCTCCCTCCCTCCTATCTTTCTTCCTTTCCATCCTTCCTCCCTCCCTCCCTTCTTTCTTTCTTCCTTCCTTCCTTCCTTTCTTTCCTTCTTCCTTTCTTTCTCTCTATCTTTCTTTCTTCTACTAACTCTTTCTTTCTACTTTTTCTCCCTTTTATTCTGAGCCGCGTAGATGAAAGGCTCTTGGTGCTGCAGCCAGGAGTCAGTGCTGTGCCTCTGAAGTGGGAGAGCCAACTTCAGGACACGGGTCCACAAGAGACCTCCCAGCTCCACATAATATCAAGCAGCGAAAATCTCCCAGAGATCTCCATCTCAACACCAGCACCCAGCTTCAGTCAACGACCAGCAAACTACAGTGCTGGTCACCCTATGCCAAGCAACTAGCAAGACAGGAACACAACCCCACCCATTAGCAGAGAGGCTGCCTAAAAACATAATAAGGCCACAGGCACCCCAAAACACACCACCATACGTGGACCTGTCCACCAGAAAGACAAGATCGAGCCTCAACCACCAGA
Source organism: Mesoplodon bidens (assembly GCF_964165515.1). Taxonomy (NCBI): domain Eukaryota; kingdom Metazoa; phylum Chordata; class Mammalia; order Artiodactyla; family Ziphiidae; genus Mesoplodon; species Mesoplodon bidens. The sequence continues at coordinate 108,055,202 of NC_138161.1, read as the reverse complement.
ACACAGGCACTAGTCCCCCCCACCAGGAAGCCTACACAACCTACTGAAACAACCTTAGCCACTGGGGACAGACACCAACAACAACGGGAACTACGAATCTGCAGCTTGCAAAAAGGAGACCCCAAACACAGTAACATAAGCAAACTGAGAAGACAGAAAAACACACAGCAGGTGAAGGAGCAAGATAAAAACCTACCAGACCTAACAAATGAAGAGGTAATAGGCAGTCTACCTGAAAAAGAATTCAGAATAATGATAGTAAAGATGATCCAAGATTCTATTTCCAAGATCCAAAATCTTGGAAATAGAATAGACAAAATGCAAGAAACAGTTAACAAGGACTTAGAAGAACTAAAGATGAATCAAGCATCGATTAAAAACACAATAAATGAAATGAAAAATACTCTAGATGGGATCAATAGCAGAATAACTGAGGCAGAAGAACGGATAAGTGAGGTGGAAGATAAACTAGTGGAAATAAGTGATGCAGAGCAAAATAAAGAAAAAAGAATGAAAAGAACAGAGGACAGTTTCAGAGACCTCTGGGACAACATTAAATGCACCAACATTCGAATTATAGGGGTTCCAGAAGAAGAAGAGAAAAAGAAAGGGACTGAGAAAATATTTGAAGAGATTATAGTTGAAAACTTCCCTAATATGGGAAAGGAAATAGTTAATCAAGTCCAGGAGGCACAGAGAGTCCCATACAGAATAAATCCAAGGAGAAATACGCCAAGACACATATTAATCAAACTGTCAAAAATTAAACACAAAGAATTCATATTAAAAGCAGCAAGGGAAAAACAACAAATAACACACAAGGGAATCCCCATCAGGATAACAGCTGATCTCTCAGCAGAAACTCTACAAGCCAGAAGGGAGTGGCAGGACATAATTAAAGTGATGAAGGAGAGAAACCTGCAACCAAGATTACTCTACCCAGCAAGGATCTCATCCAGATTTGATGGAGAAATTAAAAGCTTTACAGACAAGCAAAAGCTGAGAGAGTTCAGCACCACCAAACCAGCTTTACAACAAATGCTAAAGGAACTTCTCTAGGCAAGAAACACAACAGAAGGAATATACCTAAAATAACGAACCCAAAGCAATTAAGGAAATGGGAATAGGAACATACATATCAATAATTACCTTAAGTGTAAATGGACTAAATGCTCCCACCAAAAGACACAGATTGGCTGAATGGATACAAAAACAAGACCCATATGTATGCTGTCTACAAGAGACCCACTTCAGACCTAGAGACACATACAGATTGAAAGTAAGGGGATGGAGAAAGATATTCCATGCAAATGGAAATCAAAAGAAAGCTGGAGTAGCAATTCTTATATCAGACAAAATAGACTTTAAAATAAAGACTATTAGAAGAGACAAAGAAGGACACTATATAATGATAAAGGGATCGATCCAAGAAGAAGATACAAAAATTGTAAATATTTATGCACCCAACATAGGAGCACCTCAATACATAAGGCAAATACTAACAGCCATAAAAGGGTAAATCGACAGTAACACAATCATAGTAGGGGACTTTAACACCCCACTTTCACCAATGGACAGATCATCCAAAATGAAAATAAATAAGGAAACACAAGCTTTAAATGATACATTAAACAAGATGGACTTAATTGATATTTATAGGACATTCCATCCAAAAACAACAGAATGCACATTTTTCTCAAGTGCTCATGGAACATTCTCCAGGATAGATCATATCTTGGGTCACAAATCAAGCCTTGGTAAATTTAAGAATATTGAAATTGTATCAAGTGTCTTTTCTGACCACAATGCTATGAGACTAGACATCAATTACAGGAAAAGATCTGTAAAAAATACAGACTCATGGAGGCTAAACAATACACTACTCAATTATGAAGTGATCACTGAAGAAATCAAAGAGGAAATTTAAAAATACCTAGAAACAAATGACAATGGAGACACGACGACCCAAAACCTATGGGACGCAGCAAAAGCAGTTCTAAGGGGGAAGTTTATAGCAATACAATCCCAGCTTAAGAAACAGGAAACATCTCAAGTAAACAACCTGACCCTGCACCTAAAGCAATTAGAGAAAGAAGAACAAAAAGCCCCCAAAGCTAGCAGAAGGAAAGAAATCATAAAGATCAGAACAGAAATAAATGAAAAAGAAATGAAGGAAACGATAGCAAAGATCAATCAAACTAAAAGCTGGTTCTTTGAGAAGATAAACAAAATTGATAGACCATTAGCCAGACTCATCAAGAAAAAAAGGGAGAAGATTCAAATCAGTAGAATTAGAAATGAAAAAGGAGAAGTAACAACTGACACTGCAGAAATACAAAAGATCATGAGAGATTACTACAAGCAACTCTATGCCAATAAAATGGACAACCTGGAAGAAATGGACAAATTCTTAGAAATGCACAGCCTGCCAAGACTGAATCAGGAAGAAATAGAAAATATGAATAGACCAATCACAAGCACTGAAATTGAAACTGTGATTAAAAATCTTCCAACAAACAAAAGCCCAGGACGAGATGGCTTCACAGGCGAATTCTATCAAACATTTAGAGAAGAGCTAACACCCATCCTCCTCAAACTCTTCCAAACAATTTCAGAGGAAGGAACACTCCCAAACTCATTCTACGAAGCCACCTTCACCTTGATACCAAAACCAGGCAAGGATGTCACAAAGAAAGAAAACTACAGGCCAATATCACTGATGAACATAGATGCAAAAATCCTCAACAAAATACTAGCAAACAGAATCCAACAGCACATTAAAAGGATCATACACCATGATCAAGTGGGGTTTATTCCAGGAATGCAAGGATTCTTCAATATACGCAAATCAATCAATGTGATACACCATATTAACAAGTTGAACGAGAAAAACCATATGATCATCTCAATAGATGCAGAGAAAGCTTTCGACAAAATTCAACACCCATTTATGATAAAAACCCTCCAGAAAGTAGGCATAGAGGGAACTTTCCTCAACATAATAAAGGCCATATATGACAAACCCACAGCCAACATCGTCCTCAATGGTGAAAAACTGAAACCATTTCAACTAAGATCGGGAACAAGACAAGGCTGCCCACTCTCAGCACTCTTATTCAACTTAGTTTTGGAAGTTTTAGCCACAGCAATCAGAGAAGAAAAGGAAATAAAAGGAATCCAAATTGGAAAAGAAGAAGTAAAGCTGTCACTGTTTGCAGATGACATGATACTATACATAGAGAATCCTAAAGATGCTACCAGAAAACTACTAGAGCTAATCAATGAATTTGGTAAAGTAGCAGGATACAAAATTAATGCACAGAAATCTCTGGCATTCCTATACACTAATGATGAAAAATCTGAAAGTGAAATCAAGAAAACACTCCCATTTACCATTGCAACAAAAAGAATAAAATATCTAGGAATAAACCTACCTAAGGAGACAAAAGACCTGTATGCAGAAAATTATAAGACACTGATGAAAGAAATTAAAGATGATACAAATAGATGGAGAGATATACCATGCTCCTGGATTGGAAGAATCGATATTGTGAAAATGACTCTACTACCCAAAGCAATCTACAGATTCAATGCAATCCCTATCAAACTACCACTGGCATTTTTCACAGAACTAGAACAAAAAATTTCAAAATTTGTTTGGAAAAACAAAAGACCCCGAATAGCCAAAGCAATCTTGAGAACGAAAAACGGAGCTGGAGGAATCAGGCTCCCTGACTTCAGACTATACTACAAAGCTACAGTAATCAAGACAGTGTCGTACTGGCACAAAAACAGAAAGATAGATCAATGGAACAGGATAGAAAGCCCAGAGATAAACCCACGCACATATGGTCAACTTATCTTTGATAAAGGAGGCAGGAATGTACAGTGGAGAAAGGACAGCCTCTTCAATAAGTGGTGCTGGGAAAACTGGACAGGGACATGTAAAAGTATGAGATTAGATCATTCCCTAACACCATACACAAAAATAAGCTCCAAATGAATTAAAGACCTAAATGTAAGGCCAGAAACTATCAAACTCTTAGAGGAAAACATAGGCAGAACACTCTATGACATAAATCACAGCAAGATCCTTTTGGACCCACTTCCTAGAGAAATGGAAATAAAAACAAAGGTAAACAAATGGGACCTAATGAAACTTCAAAGCTTTTGTACAGCAAAGGAAACCATAAAGAAGACCAAAAGACAACCCTCAGAATGGGAGAAAATTTTTGCAAATGAAGCAACTGAGAAAGGATTAATCTCCAAAATTTATAAGCAGCTCATGCAGCTCAATAGCAAAAAACCAAACAACCCAATCCAAAAATGGGCAGAAGACTTAAATAGGCATTTCTCCAAAGAAGATATACAGACTGCCAACAAACACATGAAAGAATGCTCAACATCATTAATCATTAGAGAAATGCCAATCAAAACTACAATGAGATATCATCTCACACCAGTCAGAATGGCCATCATCAAGAAATCTAGAAACAATAAATGCTGGAGAGGGTGTGGAGAAAAGGCAACACTCTTGCACTGCTGGTGGGAATGTGAATTGGTACAGCCACTATGGAGAACAGTATGGAGGTTCCTTAAAAAACTAAAAATAAAACTACCATACGACCCAGCAATCCCACTACTAGGCATATACCCTGAGAAAACCATAATTCCAAAAGAGACATGTACCAAAATGTTCATTGCAGCTCTATTCACAATAGCCCGGAGCTGGAAACAACCTAAGTGTCCATCATCGGATGAATGGATAAAGAAGATGTGGCACATATATACAATGGAATATTACTCAGCCATAAAAAGAAACGAAACTGAGCTATTTGTAATGAGGTGGATAGACCTAGAGTCTGTCATACAGAGTGAAGTAAGTCAGAAAGAGAAAGACAAATACCGTATGCTAACATATATATGGAATTAAAAAAAAATGTCATGAAGAACCTAGGGGTAAAATGGGAATAAAGACACAGACCTACTTGAGAATGGACTTGAGGATATGGGGAGGGGGAAGGGTAAGCTGTGACAAAGCAAAAGAGAGGCATGGACATATATATACTACCAAACGTAAGGTAGATATATAGTGGGAAGCAGCCGCAGAGCACAGGGAGATCAGCTCGGTGCTTTGTGACCGCCTGGAGGGGTGGGATGGGGAGGGTGGGAGGGAGGGAGATGCATGAGGGAAGGGATGTGGGAACAGATGTATATGTATGACTGATTCACTTTGTTATAAAGCAGAAACTAATTTAAAATAAAAGACATGGAAGAATTTTAAATGCATATTGCTTAGTATGATTTCAACTATATGACATTCTGGGAAAGATAAACTACAGGGCAGTTAAAAAAAATCAGTGGTTGCCAGAGATTTAGAGAAAGAGGGAATGATTAAGCAGAGTATACAGGATGTCATAACACAGTTGTCAAAACCAACAGAATTTACAACAAAAAGAGTGAGCCCTTATGTTAACTATTTTAGGGGAAGAAAATATTTTCCTTTACCCATAACAAGTTCTCAGCTGAGGCTCTGTAATAAGAGGAAAGCAAACAGAAGTTTATTAACATGTATATCTCATATACTCATGGGAGAAATTCAGGGAAGAGTAACTCGAAGAGAGAGAACAAACAAAACACAATGTTAGTAAAAGGAAAGGAATCATAAAGATCAGAGCAGAAGTAAATGAAATAGAAACAAAGAAAACAATAGCAAAGATCAATAAAACTAAAAGCTGGTTCTTTGAGAAGATAATCAAAATTGTAAACCTTTAGCCAGACTCATCAAGAAAAAGAGGAAGAGGACTCAAATCAATAAAATTAGAAATGAAAAAGGAGAAGTTACAATAGACACCACAGAAATACAAAACATCATAAGAGACTACTACAAGCAAAACTATGCTAATAAAATGGGCGACCTGGAAGAAATGGACACATTCTTAGAAAGGTGTAACCTTCCAAGACTGAACCAGGAAGAAATAGAAAATATGAACAGACAAATCACAAGTAATGAAATTGAAACTGTGAGTGAAAATCTTCCAACAAACAAAAGTCCAGGACCAGACGGCTTCACAGGTGAATTCTATAAAACTTTTAGAGAAGAGCTAACACCCATCCTTCTCAAACTTTTCCAAAAAATCGCAGAGGAAGGAACACTCCCAAACTCATTCTACAAGGCCAACATCACCCTGATACCAAAACCAAAGATAATACAAAAAAGAAAATTACAGACCAATATCACTGATGAATACAGATGCAAAAATCCCCAACAAAATACTAGCAAACAGAATCTAACAACACATTCAAAGAAGCATACACTATGATCAAGTGGGACTTATCCCAGGGATGCAAGGATTCTTCAATATACCCAAATCATTCAGTGTGATACACCACATTAACAAATTGAAGGAGAAAAACCACATGATCATCTCAATAGATGCAGAAAAATCTTTCAACAAAATTCAACACCCATTTATGATAAAAACTCTCCAGAAAGTGGGCATAGAGGGAATCTACCCCAACATAATAAAGGCCATATATGACAAACCCACAGCAAACATCATTCTCAATGGTGAAAAACTGAAAGCATTTCCTCTAAGATCAGGAACAAGACAAGGATGTCCACTCTCGCCACTATTATTCAACATAGTTTTGGAAGTCCTAGCCATGGCAATCAGAGAAGAAAAGAAATAAAAGGATTACAAATTGGAAAAGAAGAAGTAAAATCATCACTGTTTGCAGATGACATGATACTATACATAGAGAATCCTAAAGATGACACCAGAAAACTACTAGAGCTAATTAATGAATTTGGTAAAGTATCAGGATACAAAATTAAAGCACAGAAATCTCTTGCATTCCTATACACTAACAACAAAAGATCAGAAAGAGAAATGAAGGAAACAATCCCATTCACCATTGCAACAAAAAGAATAAAATAAGTAGGAATAAACCTATCTAAGGAGGTAAAAGACCTGTACTCAGAAAACTATAAGACACTGATGAAAGAAATCAAAGATGACACAAACAGGGGCTTCCCTGGTGGCGCAGTGGTTGAGAATCTGCCTGCCAATGCAGGTGACACGGGTTCGAGCCCTGGTCTGGGAAGATCCCATATGCCGCGGAGCAACTAGGCCCGTGAGCCACAACTACTGAGCCTGTGCGTCTGGAGCTTGTGCTCCGCAACAAGAGAGGCCATGACAGTGAGAGGCCCGCGCACCACGATGAAGAGTGGTCCCCACTCGCCACAACTAGAGAAAGCCCATGCACAGAGACGAAGACCCAACAGCCAAAAATAAAAATAAATAAATAAATAAATAAATAAAGGATGACACAAACAGATGGAAAGATATACCATGTTCTTGGATTGGAAGAATCAGTATTGTGAAAATGACTGTACTACCCAAAGCAATCTACAGATTCAATGCAATCCCTATCAAATTACCAATGGCATTTTTTACAGAACTGGAACAAAAAATCTAAAATTTGTATGGAGACGCAAAAGACCCCGAATAGCCAAAGCAATCTTGCGGGAAAAAAACAGAGCTGGAGGAATCAGACTCCCTGACTTCAGCCTACACTACAAACTACAGTAATCAAGACAATATGGTACTGGCACAAAACCAGAAATATAGATCAATGGAAAAGGACACAAAGCCCAGAGATAAACCCATGCACCTATGGTCAACTAATCTATGACAAAAAGGGCAAGGATATAAAATGGAGGAAAGACAGCCTCTTCAATAAGTGGTGCTGGGAAAACTGGACAGCTACATGTAAAAGAATGAAATTAAAACACTCCCTAACACGATACACAAAAATAAACTCAAAATGGATGAAAGACCTAAATGTAAGACCGGACACTATAAAACTCTTAGAGGAAAACATAGGAAGAACACTCTTTGACATAAATCACAGCAAGATCTTTTTTGACCCACCTCCTAGAGAAATGGAAATAAAAACAAAAATAAACAAATGGGACCTAATGAAACTTAAAAGCTTTTGCACAACAAAGGAAACCATAAACAAGATGAAAAGACAACCCTCAAATGGGAGAAAATATTTGCAAACGAATCAACTGACAAAGGATTAAACTCCAAAATATATAAACAGTTCATTCAGCTCAATATTAAAAAAACAAACAACCCAATCAAAAATGGGCAGAAGATCTAAACAGACATCTCTCCTAAGAAGACATACAGATGGCCAAGTGGCACATGAAAAGCTGCTCAACATCACTAATTATTAGAGACATGCAAATCAAAACTACAATGAGGGACTTCCCTGGTGGTGCAGTGGTTGAGAGTCCGCCTGCCAATGCAGGGGACACGGGTTTGTGCCCCAGTCCGGGAGGATCCCACATGCCGCAGAGCGGTTGGGCCTGTGGGTCATGGCCGCTGAGCCTGAGCGTCCGGAGCCTGTGCTCCGCAATGGGAGAGGCCGCAACAGTGAGAGGCCTGCGTACCACACACACACACACACAAAACTACAATGAGGTATCAGCTCACACTGGTTAGAATGGGCATCATCAGAAAATCTACAAACAACAAATGCTAGAGAGGGTGTGGAGAAAAGGGAGCCCTCTTGCACTGTTGGTGGGAATGTAAATTGATACAGCTACTTTGGAGGACGGTATGTAGGTTCCCTAAAAAACTAAAAATAGAATTACTATATGACCCAGCACTCCCACTACTGGGCATATACCCAGAGAAAACCATAATTCAAAAGGACACATGCACCCCAGTGTTTATTGCAGCACTATTTACAATAGCCAGGTCATGGAATCAACCTAAATGCCCACTGACAGACAAATGGATAAAGAAGATGGAAGATGTGGTACATATATACAGTGGAATATTAGCCATAAAAAGGAACGAAATTGGGGCATTTGTAGAGATGTGGATGGACCTAGAGACTGTCATACAGAGTGAAATGTCAGAAAGAGAAAAACAAATATCGTATATGAACACATATATGTGGAATCTAGAAAAAAGGTACAGATTAACTGGTTTGCAATGCAGAAACAGAGACACCGATGTAGAGAACAAACGTATGGACGCCAAGGGGGGAAAGTGGCAGGGCGTGGTGGTGGTGGGATGAATTGGCAGATTGGGATTGACATATATACACTAATATGTATAACATACGTAACTAAGAACCTGCTGTATAAAAATAAATAAACAAAATAAGAAACAAAGAATTCAGGCTTATATAGCATCTTCAACAAAGAACAATAAATTTGTAGAGAAATGACAGGACACAAGAAAGTGGTTCGCCTTCCAAGGGCAACAGTCTGTGGGAAGGTAAACATACAGGAAACTAATGGTAAACAGAGGCTTGTGAGTAGTTTGTTATGTAGATACCTCTAGTGCCCTCTCTAGGCTGATAAGGGTCTTACATTAACCACTGGTTGTCCCTGATGATTAACTTTTGTCCTTCCTGGTAGAGTGGGGAGAAGGAACACCTTTGAAAATTTATGTCCTGCTTTTAGGCAAATAGGGGGAGGGCAGAGAGCTTTTCTGGCATCCGCTTCTACTCAGTTGGCTCTCAGTTACTCAAAATAATCCTTATGCCAAAGTGACATTTTTGGGGGTGGCATATTCTGGTTTTCTTCACTATGGACTCTGGTTGATAAGGATGTACCAATGTTGGTTCATCTTTTATAACAAATGTACCACACTGCTGTAGGATGTTGACAGTGGGGAAGGATACATATATGTGTGTGGGAGGGGGAATATGTGGGAGCTCTATACTTTCAGCTCAATTTTGCTGTGAATTTAAAACTACACTAAAAAGTAAAGTCCATTAATTTTTCAAAAAATACAGAAAAGTACAAAGAAGAAAAAGGTGGGGCCACAATCCTTCCACCTTTCTAACCTTTTAATGTATTTATAGTTTTTAAAATTGGGGGAAATACACAGCCATTTCCCAAGGATACTGTTCTATGCTCAAGACCCCTAAGCCTTAAAGGGACCCTGAAAAATAAATCTAATATTAGTTATTATTAGTACTAACACTATTAATTATTGATAGTAATAAAAATAACAATTCGAGTGCTGTGGTTTGTTAGATCAACAGAATTTTACTGAAGAGTGTCAACAAAGATCTATAAAATTGCTAAAATACTGAAATTAAAAGTAGTCTGGGGCTTCCCTGGTGGCGCAGTGGTTGAGAGTCCGCCTGCCGGTGCAGGGGACGCGGGTTCGTGCCCCGGTCCGGGAGGATCCCACATGCCGCGGAGTGGCTGGGCCCGTGAGCCATGGCCGCTGAGCCTGCGCGTCCGGAGCCTGTGCTCCGCAACGGGAGAGGCCACAGCAGTGAGAGGCCCACGTACAGCAAAAAAAAAAAAAAAAAAAAAAAGTAGTCTGTGAATGTACACTTTTTATTGGGATGAATAATATGTAATGGAGTATGCTAAGAGACTTTACAAATCTTACAATCTATAAAACAGCCTCGCTTTATAGATTAGGAAACTGATAAACAATGTGTCCAAAGTCATCCAGCTATGAAGTGGTGAAGATGGGGCTCTAGCTCAGATCAGCAGAATTCCAAAGCTTAGGTGTGTCCTTAAGGCTGTCACTACACCATCTTCATCAGAACCTGCTAAAAAACAGTTCTGGGCTTCCCCGGTGGAGCAGTGGTTGAGAGTCCGCCTGCCGATGCAGGGGACGTGGGTTCGTGCCCCGGTCCGGGAGGATCCCGCATGCCGCGGAGCGGCTGGGCCCGTGAGCCATGGCCGCTGCACGTCCGGAGCCTCTGCTCTGCAACGGGAGAGGCCACAGCAGTGGGAGGCCCGTGTACCGAACAGTTCTATTAGTTGTTAAAAAAGTGGTTACTTTTTCATGGGTCTTGATCTGGGTATGAAAGGCGGAAAGATGATAGATTACAAGTGAGAGTCAAAGCAAAAAGATGGCTCTAATTCCTTTTGATTTAGCCACATTAAAAAAAAAACTGATCGAGTGCAGTGGACAATTTTGTCATTAACAAACTTTATTTCTTAGCTATACCACTACTTTTCAATGCAGAGGTGAGCTGAAACTTGTGTGCATGTCCTCTGTGTTTTGGATCAGAAGCAATTTATTGCTACATGTGAATAGAACATTCATTATGGTAATGTACTTCCTAATAAAAATGAATTTCCAATTAAATTATTTCTTAATAAAAACAAATGTATCCTTTCATTATGTTCCATCTCCCATTTTCCCAAGCTTTCGTGAGCAGAATTGTAACTTCATTCCTCAGAATAGACATTTATATAACAGATCCACCATTTAAAGATACTGGAAGCCTTTATATATTCATTTTCTCACACCACTTTAATAAATCTTTAGGTTACAACATCAATGATGGAATTGGATTGGTGGGAAGATAGGTAGGGAAAGGCCATGCTTTTAGTGAGGAAGCTAACATACTACCGAATAGTGATGGTAAATAACAAAACTATAAGCTACTTCCTCTGATGGGGGAAGTCCCCCACCAGGGACTTCCCTGGTGGCACAGTGGATAGGACTCCGAGCTCCCAATGCAGGGGGCCCGGGTTCAATCCCTGGTCAGGGAACTAGATCCCACGTGTATTCTGCAACTAAGAGTTCGCATGCCACAACTAAGGAGCCCTGGAGCCGCAACTAAGGAGCCTGCCTGCGGCAACTAAGACCCAGCGCAACCAAAAAATAAATAAATAATTTTTTAAAAGTCCATTAATCCACTGAAAATCATCCAAAAGCTCAATGAATCAAAGGATCTCCTCAAAAGCACAACATTTATTTGAAACTAGCATTGCAAGGAAACAGAAGACATTTACAAAGCCACCAAGCTATGGCATCAGTTAGCCTCTTTCAGCTAATGGAAAAGAATCTCACTATTACCATCTATGTTTTCGGCAAATGAACTCCCACTCAAAAATGTCAGCATTCTTTTCAGCATATTTTTTTCGGTATATAAAGTTACTGATTTAATTGCTGTATGGTGGGGTAATGGGAAAAAACTGAAGGACAGAGGGCAATAAGAATGACAGGAAGCTATGGTCTTGACTCTGCTTCAAGTCCCTTCTCACCCAAAGTCATGATACGAATGTTCTAGTCTCAGTGTGGTCATGAACTTGCCGATGACCTTGGGCAACTCGATTCCCTCCTTTGTCCTTCAGTGTTCTCATATTTTCTTGTTCTTTTCCATTTGTTTGAGGCCTGAAAACTTGATCATAGTCAGTAGCTATGATTTTCCCAATGTAAGAAACTTCCATTTCTCCCAGAGAAAACTCACCTGCTCTGAAACTCCTTCTCCATAGCGGAGCAAAGTCACAAAATGCTCACAGTTGTTGACAAATAAGTCATACTCCACCTCCTGTCCAGCAACAAACTCTGACCGTTGCATGACTTCTTCCACGGGGAGTGGTGGGTATGTTTCATCGTATTTATTGTTTATTCTGTATGTGTCATTTCCCACAACATCCTTCAAAAGCTGCATCTTCACCAGGGCCTTTCTGCTGAATACAGACTTGGCGCTTGTAAACAATGCAGAAATGTCATCGTCTATAAGGAGAATTCTGGTTAGCAAGATATAGCGACCCAGCCCAGTGAACTCCACTGCCATCCTAACTTATCCTCAAACCAGAAACCATTTAATCTTGCTAACAGTAAACCCTCATTCTCTAATTTATCACTAACACTTGTTCAATACTCTATGAGTGAGAATATAAGAAAACCTTTTGAAAATCTATATCTACCTATCTTTTTGAAAATTTATAGAACAAATTAGGTGTGAGAACTCTACCTATTTTTGAGGAATAAGTTCTCTATCAATTGGTATTATTATCAGGGATCTTGGCATATGTTTCTAACAAAGTACAGATAAGATCATTGCCCCCTTTTTCTATGACGCAGTCTATTTTTCAGCATTTGAACCCTTCCAAACTAATACCATTGGGCTTAGCAGTAGTGCATTATGATTAGTGCTCTTGTCCTGCATCTAAGCAGCACTCCTTACACCCAGCTCTGTTTTTACACTTGTTCTTTTAATTAGGCTTCACTTTGAAACCTGCAGGGGACCCCAGTCTTCTGAGGGGTCAGTTGGGGTCAGGCTGGGGCCCTGCCTTTGTTTTACTAGTTCCTTTAACCAAGAAACTAAGTCCTAAAACCAAACCTAATGTAGTAGGCACTGTCCACTCTATGCGGCCCCTAGATGTGCCTTACCCACCTGTCACAATGTCCCATGCCCTACCACTCCATCTTACTGCTCTATTAGTAAGCATTGGTCTAGACTGCCTGAAACCTCTGTATCCTGGCATGCCGTTGTCAGCATCTGAGGCATCTGATTCCTTAGTGTTCAGCTTTAACACCAGGCCCTAGGCCCTCTCCATCTGCCCAAGACTGCTATGTTTGGCCATTGTTCAAGTAAACCATGAGATGAAGGGTCCCTGTATAACCAGTGTTATGACACTTTTCCTTTCAGTAATGACTAAAAGCAAACTTTTTTTTCCACTCCTCTTTTTTTCTCTCCTCCAAAACCTTTTCATTGGAGCAGCATTTCCAGTTAATTATCTTACACATTAAAAGTTCTTACACATTACAAGTTCATAGGACACATATATCCTAGTTAGAATCATTAAAAAATTTTTTTGACTAGTTTGATGCAATCAATTTACTGATGAGAAAATCAAAGCTTGGAGAGATAAACTGGCTTGTGGAACATCCCACAAGTAGTTAACAGAAACAGGCATTTAACTTCAGTCTACAGGATCAAAGCTCAGTGCTTGAACCACATTAAGATGGAGCTTAAGATGGGAAAAAAGAAAACAGCAGAAAAACCTCATATTATTTTCCAAATGTGAAAACTGCAGAGATAAATTAAAGAATTGCTTAGCATTAATTATTAGACTCTACAGAATGAATGGCTCTGTATTGTAAGTGTCATTTTATTTGCCGTTTCCACTCCCAATATTCTAGAACAAGAGGCAGATAGCTCAAAATCTTGCAAAAATCACTGTATTAACAGTTCTCAGAAGCTCTCAAGATAGTAAGACTTAGGCCTATAAACACTTCTTTATAAAGGTATCTTGAGGAAAAAATATTCTAGGCTATTTGTTATTTGCATACATTTTTTCTTAATAATTTGTGCTCATTTCTAAACCTGTAGAAAATACAGAAAAATACAGCATAAACACATAAATAAATATAAACCACCTATTATCCTGCCACTCAGAAATAACTATTATTATTATTTTGATGTATTTGTACTGTCTTTTATGATCACTTGTATATGTGTGTGTATATGCTTGCATTAACATGTATGTGTGTATATAGGATTTCTTTGTAAACCAGGTACCATATTACACAATGAACTTTTAATCTGGAGTTTTCCAATAGCCATCATACAAGATCATCTTTCATGCAATTAAAGATGTCCAGAAATGATTTTTAGCTGTAAAAGTATTATTGTTTTAGTCTACTGAGCACCCCATCTTACAACTGCTTCTTCCTTTCTGGAAAAGACTCTTTCTAGGCCAGTCATACTATCCTATTCCTAGACACAGTGATGGTTCAGTGATGGACATGGGACCCACACCAGACAATTAGAGTCATTCTCCATGATTTTTCTAACTGCAATGGGCAGGGAGAAACTCTCTCCTGTGGGTCACAAGCCTGTAAGGATGAGAGCCTAAGGATGCTTATGGTCATCAGTTCAGCTGCTTAGACATAGCCTGGGATAATGAAGACAATATACAGAAAAAGAATGCAGATGTGGGATGGAGAATTTTGATAGTGTTCAAGACCCTAGATCTGGGCATCCCTGAGGCCAGCACCATCTCTACTCTTTCTGTAGTTTCCTTCACTGAAGCAATGAATTTGCCTTTTTGTTTAAGTGAATTTGAATTTGATTTATGTTACTTGCAACTAAAAAATTCTGCCAGGGCTTCCCTGGTGGCACAGTGGTTGAGAGTCCGCCTGCCGATGCAGGGGACACGGGTTCGTGCCCCGGTCCGGGAAGATCCCACATGCCGTGGAGCGGCTGGGCCCGTGAGCCATGGCTGCTGAGCCTGCGTGTCCGGAGCCTGTGCTCCGCAACGGGAGAGGCCACAACAGTGAGAGGCCCACGTACCGCAAAAAAAAAAAAAAAAAAAAAAAAAAAAAAATTCTGCCAAACACAGATACCTAATATCTTGTGGCTAAATCATAATTCACTTAACTATTCCCTTGCTGGCCATTGATCCATTCTGTTTTTTAAACCATTATAAATGAGATAGAAGTGAACATTCTCATATGCAAATATTAAATTAGTATCTCTAAAAGTATTTCCCAAGAATAGATTCATAGAGGTAAAATTACAGGGTCAGAGTATATGAACTCCTTTAAGACTCTTAGCACATATTGTTAAATTGTTTTTGCGAACAATTTTATCAACTTATATTTCTGTCAACAGTATCCTTGTGTTCATTTCATTATACCTTTATCAACAGATTATCATTTTTTTAATTTTGCTAATGTGAGAGGCATAAAATCTGTCATTTTATTTTATAATTCCTAGATGACTGAAAAGCTGAAAACTTTAAAAATGTGTATTGGATTTTTGTCTTCTACAGACTGTTCACAATCTTTTACCCATTTGTTTGTTGGGATTTGGGTGTTTGCTGCTGTTCCCTCAGCTTAAGGAACTCTTTCCCCAAATATCACATGCTGGGTTTCTTCACCTCTTTCAAGTTGTGTCTCAAATGTTACTTTCTCATGACATTTTTCTGACCAGCTAATTTAAAACTGCAGCAGCCACAACTCCCGGCACTTCCTATCCTGCTTCTCTGATTTTCTCCATTATCACTTATCTCTAATCTAACATCACTTTCTGTATTTTGTGCATGCTCCCTCTCTCAGGCTTGCTCTCTCCCTCTCTCGCTCTCTCCCTCTCTCTCTCTCTCTCTCTCTCTGTCTCTGTCTCCCTCTCTCTCTCCATTAGAATGTAAGCTCCACTGTGTAGGGACTGGCTTATGTATCCCTAGCATTTAGAATAGCCTTTGTCACATACTGGAAAATCTATAAATAGATGTTGAATGAATTGAAATAATCTATTTGTATTGTGACTCTTGTCATGTTTGTGGCAAATATTTTCCCCAGCTGATTATTTACTTTTTAACTGTGTTTTTTTAATCCAGAGGTTTAAAATTTTAATGTTAACTGGCTTTTGTGATTTTTTCAATGCCACTTTAGTCTTAGAAGGTCCTTCTGTAAACCTAGGTCAGTTGGATTTATCTACTTTCTACATTTTATTTCTAGTCTGTTTTATTTTATGATTTTGTTCATGATTCCTTCTTGTAACAAGAAAACTAAAAAGCTCCCAGGAGCTTCTGGAAACAAACCTTACCTAGAGGTGCTATGTTGATAACATACCCATCACCCAAGTACAGTGCCCAGTGTTGATAGCCAGGACGAAACACTTCAATCAAGTCACCTGGCTGAGGGTTGCCAGGATAGTTCAAACTAAAGCAATCATTAAACGTCATCTGCAATGACAGACACAAAGAAGATCTAGCTGATATGACTTGGCAAAAGAAAAATCAGTTCAAGTCTTCTATAGAAACATGGCAATACAGAATTTATTGGGATTGCATTCCTTATTAAATACTTAGATTCACACCACTGTCCTTTTCTTTCAATGATTCCTACACGAAATTATGTGTGCACACATGGACAAGTGGAGAAAGAATTTTTCTACTATTGCTTAAATTTCTATAGCAATGTTTCTCATACTGATTAACCCCAGGGCTCCTTTATTATAATAAGCATTTCATGATAATATCTGTTTTACTATGTAAATGTTTAGCTCATGACTACACAAATAATATAATAAAGCACTTAGCATGAAAAAGTCAGGATTCAGAAGCAGAAGATCAGAAGTCTTTCAGCCTTTCATATAGCGACTTAGTAAAATCAAAAAGAGGTCTGGGTGTTCACTAACATTCTGTGCAAAAATATACTTTATCCTGCAAAACTTACTCTGTTCGTTAAGCGGACACAAGTTCCAGGCTCAGATGAGTGTCCAGTCAGATATTCAGGCATACTGTAGGGCACAGGACCTTTCTTCCTTGTGCTGAACTGTGCTCTGCAGACCCAGGCACACTGGCCTCCACCTGAAACCATATACAAGTCCCTGTGTCCCTGTCCTTTGAAGAAAAAGGCTTTTGCTTTAGTCTCCCAGCCTTCCCCTGAGTCTTAAAAGGCTGGCTCAAGAGTTAATGATTAAGAAAGGTGAAGAGGTAGAAAAAAAGAATCGCTGTTGGGTGGGGAAACTGGTAACAATTTAGACTATAAATTAGCCAGATAGCAGAGTCACCGAACTTCCAGTTCCCTGAAATATATAGATAAATATCTGACACACATTCCTAAGTTGTTTTTACAGAAAGCAGAACCCTATCAGGTGAAAACTACTGACTTCAAGCACATAACCCAGACTGGTTGAAACCAGAAGATTAGTGATGTTTGAAACTTCACCTTGATGCCAACCAAGCCGAGAATTGAGCACAAGCTGATCACACACCCCGTGGCCCCTCCCTCACCTTGCCTTTAAAAACCCTTCCCTGAAAGCCATTGGGGAGTTCAGAACTTTTGAACATGAGCTGCCCATTCTTCTTGCTTGGCACCCTGCAATAAATTCTGTACTTTCCTTCACCACAACCCAGTGTCAGTAGGTTGGCTTTGCTGCATGTCAGGCAAGGGGACCCACATCCAGGTTCGATAACACACCCACTAAATATCAGTAAATGTCCTTTGTCATTATGACAACCACAAACACCCCCACAGATTTCCACCACTCCCCAACTGCCCCACTTACTGTCTGAGTCCTCATTTCTGATTCCCAAAACAGTGCAAGGTGGTTGATGCAGAAGGGGGACAACTTGGAAGGTTGGGGAGTTCATCATATTAATGGGTATGTCTGAAAATTCACAGTTTGGTGAATTTTTTTCCTTTTAAGTCAGTACTTTTCAGAAAGAACATATAAGTCTCTGATGGTTGATTTTTGTGGAACATTACATTTTCTATGTACAGCATCCAAGTAGAATGACTCAGTAAGAGGAAGTTATGTACATTCATTGATAATCAAAAGGAGATTTCATGCTACATCCATGTTGAATATCTAATTGACAACAGAGTATTCCTCTGCATCTCTCACTCCAGTGTAGATACATATACTCATTTACAAAATAAACCCAAGTGCCAGAAAGGGAAACTTCCAAATCATCTAAATTATAATTATAATAGCATAGGCAAAGAGCTTGGGGATACAGACTATCATTTTCCTGGCACACTAAAAGTCTTTTTTACAACAATTAATATTGGAAGGGTGTTTTCCCAAGTATTTGTATGCCATCTGTTGAAAACTTCAATCATCATACTGTCACAGAAATGAGGCCAAATGCAAGCTGTCCATCTGTTGAAAAATAACTATTAAAACAACTTTATGGAAACTATTAAGTCTAACCACCCTCTCAAATATGTTTGAGTCTTATTAATATGGCAGTTCACAATTTGGCCACATGGGCACTAAATGGAAAAACAGATACTATACTATGATATAAACAAACACATTTCCCATGAAAAGGAATCAGCAAGCACACACAGCTGCCTGTTAGCATTCAGAGACCTAGCCAAGCTTACAATAATAACCACCATTTGAACAGAAAGTACTTTGTAGTGTAACGTTTTTTTCAAGTGCACTATTCAATTAGCCCTAATTCATTTTTTAAAAATCTACCATGATTTGAGTTTATTATGTTATTATCCCATTTTACAGCTAAAAAGTGATATTAGCAAATGCCAACCTTTTTAAAATACTCCCTGAAACCCTTGTATTATAAAACATGGAGGGAAAAATAACTAGCCTAGGTGTGAGAGACATGAGCTCTTGTTTCAGGTCTTCTCCATGTTAGTTCTGTCACTTTGGGACTTAAATGTTAAATATAAAATTATAAAACATAGAGGGAAAAATACATAGGAGAAAATCCTCAGTATCTAGGGTAAACAAAGAGTTCTTAGACTTGACACCAAAAGTACTATTCGTAAAAGGAAAAACTGACAAATTGGATGTCCTCAAAATTCAAAACTTTTGCAGCACAAAAGACCCTATTAAAAGGACAAAAAGACAAACTACAGAGCAGGAGAAAATTTTTGAAAACTACATATCCAAGAAAGGACCAATATCAGGAACATACAAAGAACTCTCAAAACTTAACAATTAAGAAGCAAAGAATACAATTAAAACTTGAGCAAAAGACACAATGACACCTTTTATCAAAGAAGAGCCGCAGATGTCAAGCCATGTTAAACATCACTGGCCATTAGGGGTATTTATAGATTAAAACCATGATAGCACTACATACCTATCACAATAGCTAAATTAAAAAACTGTGACCAGAGAAAATGCTGGCAAGAATGTGGAGTCACTGGATCACTCATTCACCGTTGTTGATAATATAAAATGTTGCAGTTACTCAAAGCAGTCTGGAAATTCCTTTAAAAACTTAACTTGGTCTTCCCTGGTGGCGCAGTGGTTGAGAGTCCGCCTGCCAATGCAGGGGACACAGGCTCATGCCCCGGTCCGGGAGGATCCCACATGCCGCGGACGGCTGGGCCCGTGAGCCATGGCCGCTGAGCCTGTGCGTCCGGAGCCTGTGCTCCACAACAGGAGAGGCCACAGCAGTGAGAGGCCCACGTACCGCAAAAAAAAAAGAAAAAGAAAAAAAGTAAACTTAACTTGTAACTAAACTATGGTTCAGCAATTGCACTCCTAGGCATTTATCCCAGAGACTGAAGACATTAAAGACTTATATTCGCACAAAAACCTGTACACGAATGTTTATAGCATAATAGCCCCAAACTGGAAACAACCCAGATGACCTTCCATGGGTGAACAGTAAACAATTTGTGGTACACCCATACCATGGAACACTACTCCTAAGGAATAAAAAAGAACAAACTATTAATAAATGCAACAACACAACCAAGGATGAATCTCTAGAGAACTGTGCTGAGTGAAAAAAGCCAGTGACATGACATGTTATATATATGATTCCATCTATACATTTTGACGTGACCTAATTATAGAAACAGAGAACTAATAATGGTTGCCAGGGGTTAAGGAAGTGGTAAGAAGGAAGTGGGTGTGGCTATAAAAAGGCAACATATGAAAGATGCTAGAGGTGGTGGAATGCTCTGCCTCTCCATGTGGTCCATGTCAATAACCTGCTTGTGATAATGCAGTGTGGTTTTGTAAGATGTTACCACTGGGGAAAACCCGGCAAAGGTACAAGGGATCTCTCTGTATTATTTCTTACAACTGTATGTGAATCTACAATTACTTCAAAATAAAAATCTTTAATAAAAAAAAAAGATCAATGTATTTTTTTTTCCTACAGAACATAGAAGAGGACCAATATGGGGAAGTTACAATGAGGCAACTTTTAGCTGTATACGAGGAGAATTTCTCTTTTATTGAAAGTGATCCAACAATGGAATGGAGCACCTTGTACAGATATCAGTCTCTGTCACTGGGAAGGTTTAAACACAGTCACAGTTGATAAAAATAAGATTTCCATGGGGCGGGGGTGGCGCTGGTAAGGTGAGGAGGGCCTTCCAAGGTCCCTTTCATGTCTAGTGTTCATCTCATTCTATTTCCCAGAAACTGTGCAATCCTCAAATCAACAGCACAAAGTAGATATAATTATTTCCCCCGTTTTAAATATGAGGAACCTGACGTTCACAGCAGTTCAGGGACTCATCCAAAGTTACACAGTGGGAAAGGGCAGAACGCACATCTGGACTCAGATTAGCCTACATCCAAGGTCAGGCTCCTCATCCTTAAATGCTTGTCCCCATGTGCACTATACCTCCTCCCTTGCTGACCTTTCTGCAGCCCTTCTTGCACTCTGTGAGACTGGGTAACAGTTGTGAACTGATGATTACAATCACCTTTTTACAGATGAGGAAACTGAGACTCAGATGAATTAAGTATCAGAACTAAAAGTCACACAGGTAGTAACTGACAGAACTAGAATTCAATCCCAGGTCTGTCTGCTTACTCCAGACTGCATGCTCCTTCCTTACTCCACTGATTAACATCACTAGCCAAAGGAATTGCTACTCAACAATAATTCATCTTTTCCGCCTTCTCAAATATTCATTAGATAGAGAAGCTGCAAAAGCATACAGAATGTATATTTCATAAGACAACACAGGAAGTTTTTAAACACTCATATGTGGAACCAGTGAGTAACAGGAAGTGGAGCCTTGGGGAACCCCTGCTCTTCTGCAGGGGAGGTGTCAAGATGAGAAGCTTCTAGAAGCATTTAGAAGGTTCCCAGACTCATACCTTAGGGAAATGGCTAAAACCTGTCTGCTCGGGTAATTTGATTTACATGGACATCTCCCCATTCCATTCAAGTGCAAGTGTGCTATGTAGTGCTTCATGAACATGATAATACAGAACCAATTAAAGATACATTTTTAAGTCCTCTGCTGAAATCTCTGTGTGTCACCTTTAAGGTAAAAGTACTTCATTTTAACAGTTCATCTGCACAGAATTGTTTGACTAGTTTATAATAAAGAGTGTCTGTAAACTTCGTACAAGAAACTTCCTGTTTCATGCCAAAACAAGCTTCCTTGTTTATAGCTCCTTGTTGGTCCCCCGGGATGCATCAAAAGGAATAACAGCCCCCTGCACAGATAGGGACAGGCTGATTAACTGCTGCTTGTGTCCTTGGGGCCACCTGTGTTACAAGAATACTAAGAGCACTTTTTCACAAACTACTCCCTAGGATGCTATTGGCAGTCTGAAACATGAGCACGGGCTATCCCTACAGTCCAACAGTCTCCCAATTCAGTTTGGACCATTTCCCACTAAAGCTGCATTTTTCATCCATAGCCCTGCCACACTGAGATGGCTCCATGAAGCCCTGTGCTCTCAGAACGGCTACTTCGCAGACCCTCAGAGCTGCCAGTATCCTTGCTCCCACATCCTCTCCCTACAGCTGAGGGTTCCAACTCCCAGCCACATGAAGCATCCTCAGCCATTGCCCTCTCATTCCTCGCTTGGAATCCCTCCGTGGATCCCCCTGTCGACTCCGAATCTCGCTCCCTCTGTAATCTTGGACTCCTTATTCATCCCTACATTCTAGGCAAACCAAACCATTATTCCTCACTCTCACCTGGAGTTATGTGGCTAATACCGAAACTTCTACCTGGAATGCGCTGCCCATTTCTAAATGACCCACTCTTTTTTTTTTTTTTCCCAGATGACCCACTCTTAAGGATCCAGATCAGATGTCACCTCCTCCCCAAGGTCCACCTCCTCTCAGCCACAAGGGACGTCTCCTTCCGAGCTACCACTACTCCTTTATCTCTAACGCCCATTGCATTTGCTACACCTGCGTGAGTTACTGATGTCTGGGGAATTTTCTCTTCTGCTCCATGTGGAGGGCGGGCTCCTGTTTATCTCTACACCTGCAGTTTGCTGCAGAGTGCCTGTCACAAATAACTGCCCAGGGAATGTTTAATAAATGAAGGAACGAGGATCCCGAGCCCAGGGAGGAGAGCGGCTGGGCTTTTCCAGCACATAAATTACATTAATAGTCCTGAACGCCAAAGTGATATCACCATTCATAGTTCCAAAATCTAATATATTATAATAATAAATACTTATTATTCATACTCATTTCAGTGAGGACAGTGGATAGAAGGCCTTAGTAAGCAAGACGAGGTCCAGTCCTGGTTCTGCCACTTGATAGCTGTGTCACACGGGAAAGCGAGTCTCTCCCCATGGGCTCTGTTCTCCCACTTGCAAGAAAAGAAAAAGGGGGGGGGCGGGGGGTGAGGGACATAAGTTAAATGAGAAGCTCTCTACTGTCCCCTGGGGCTCTCTCGTCTGAGAGTCGGTTCAGCAAGGCTGTCGGGGTCCTAGAGGTCCTCCCTCCCCCTCCCCAGCACACCTCACTCTGAAGCCTGGGTTGTTCTCCCCACCGGTGTTAGCGGCGAGGGTCCTGGGGTCGCGCCGGCCACGCCGCTGCTGCCCCTCCAGCTACAGGCCGGGGCTCCACTCCATCTGCGCCCGGTGGAGGGCACGGCGGCAGCGGCGTCCTGCCGGTAACCGAGGCCGGCCTCTGGCGCCAACGCCACCCCGCCGCTGGGAGAGGCCTCGGCGCTCCGACGCTGCCGCGCACGCTCGCTGCTCCTGCCGCCCGGGCCTGCCTGCACCACCGCCTGGGGACCCTCCGCCCGCCCGCCCGCCCGCCTCCGTCCCCTCCGCACCCCTGGGAGTACCGACACCACACCTGCTCTCCGCCCGCACAGACACACACACAAACCCAGCCGCCGAAGCGCAGCCCCAGCGCGGTAACTAACCGAGGACACCCTGCCCCGCCACTGGGACGTTTCTGCATCAAACTTTCCCGGTACCAAGGGCTGGTCTTGGCACGGCGGTTGTACCGTTAACTTGTCTGGTTGAGCCCAGAAATGTTCGTGAGCATGAATACACATTGCGTCCACTAGGAGTGCGCCCCTCCTCACTCTACACAAATTCCTCTCAGGCAGCAGAAAGGATCCTGGTCCCTGTGCCCCAAGAAAGCATCTCAGTCTAAGCTATGGTGGGAGGAGGGAGTGGCCTTAAAAAAACCTCCCTGCTTCCCACCACACATACCTACAAAATGTGTACCCGGGAGCCGGTTCCGGCGCCCAGGACTGTGGGGACACACGTGGATACCACCCCCTTTGGACTCCTCCCTGTCACCCACCTCCAGCCTAAGATCAAGTTCAGAAGTGGGAGGAGGGCGGAAAGGAGTTAGGAAGGGTTCCTAGGGCCCTAGACGTCCAGGCACCAGTTTCTCCCAATGGGAAATTTACCTGGCTCCGTGCGATGGGGCCTTCCTTAAAGACACGACTCCCTCGGGCAGCCCATTCCCCTCCCCACTTGCCCTGCCCCGTCCCTGACAAAGGTCTGGCTCTAGAGAGAGGAGCAGAGTAAGTCCCTTATTCTGCGCAACTCGCGCCTCGGGTGCGCACGTGACAGGGCAGGGCCTAACTGAGTCTCTT
The DNA here is from genome assembly GCF_964165515.1 of Mesoplodon bidens. NCBI lineage: Eukaryota > Metazoa > Chordata > Mammalia > Artiodactyla > Ziphiidae > Mesoplodon > Mesoplodon bidens. The sequence continues at coordinate 108,031,140 of NC_138161.1, read as the reverse complement.
TCAGGACATGGGCCAGCAGAGGCCTCCAGGAATACAGCCGTAAGAGTTTAAAAATAAAGCTGGGCGTGAAGAGTATCCATTTTCTCCTTGCTAAAAAAGGGAGGCCAGGGATAACAAACCAGCTAAGTAAGGAAGGCCCGCAGACTGCTAAGTGAACTTTTTGGAGCACAGCACAAGGACTTGCCTTCAAACAAGTCGTAACCTAGATTTTTACTCTGATATAAATGGACTCTCAGCTAAAAGGAAGGATTTTTTTTCCCTACTGATTCAAAGGCTGAAATAGCTCTCTAATTTTATGTTGTTTTGTCCCAATGGGATAAGAACTGCCTAAAGATGCAGCCGCCTTTATAAAGGAATCAGGTTCCGTGGTGAAGGTTAAGGGTGAATCTGCAGGGTCTGAAATTGGGGTCTGGCTTTGGCATCTTTGGAAACAAAGTACTAGAAGGACATTGAAAACATGTGGGACCTAGATATACTTATTGGTAAAGCAGAAACTCAAACACTTAAGAGGTTGTAGCTCTGTTTTTATGAGTTAATATTTTTCTTACATGTTCCCTGTTTAATGTATTTTTAGTTATAAACTGAATCAGATATACCTTTCAATACTCTTTTAATGTCTCAAAGAGAGATCCATAAACACGTATTTGCTTTATGTTCCCCAACTATTTCAATTGAGTCATCATTGAAGGCAGTGGTTCATGATTTTATACAGGAGAGTTATTGTGAGCATTTATAATGCCATCCTGCTTATGAGCTAAATTTATTATGTTTGCCAGGTTAATCTGTTTTCTCTAATCAGACACTTAATCATCCACTCTCCTCCCTGCATTATGGATTCATGAATCTGAACTGAGGAGGGTTGCTCAGTCAGGGCACAAAGATAAATTATCTTTTCATTTGGGGGGATATTTGTGATTAAATGCATCATGATAGAATCAAAATGAAATAAATCTTGTAATTTTACTTCTAGATCCCTGCCAGGTATAGATAAAATGCATTCGGTTAAGAGTAAATTCAGTTCAGTGCCTGAATGGAATTAGTAGGGGAAACAGAGAAAGCTTTGTCACTCAGGAGAACTCTGAGTTCTCCCTTCATTCCTACAGATTGGAGAGATAGTTAATCATTCCTTGGCAGTACTCTATGGATGACCAGTACAGAATCAAAATTTCCTTCCTGAAAGAATGAGAAATTAGCCTCGGGTAGTAATAGCCAAAGTTTGTCTGAATCTGGAGTTGTAGTCCTGGGATGTCGAGGGCTATACATGGTATGTGATGGGAGCAGATATTATAAAACAACCAAATAACTAATTCCCATTACTTTGGCTTTTATATTAAGTGAAGCACCACGTGGATGACACCCTCAGCTGCTGCCTAGTTAGGCTGAAAGGGTTGAAACATTGAAATAACCATAATGGAGATACTTTAGTCCTGTTTCTTGTAAAATGAATAAAGTCCAGCAAAAGCCCAGTGTTAACAAGGGTCATTATTTGCCTTTTTAACATATGGAGACTAAAATCAATTGGCAATATGTGAAGTTAGTCCTCAAAAGAACTCTTGTTTTGTTTTGTTTTTTTGTATTATGTTTTTTTATTGAAGTATAGTTGATTTGCAATGCTGTGCCAGTCTCTGCTGAATAGCAAAGTGACTCAGTTATACACATGGAGAAATTTTTTAATATTCTTTTCCATTATGCTTTATCACAGGATATTGAATATAGTTCCCTGTGCTATACATTAGGACCTTGTTATTTATGCAAAAGAACTGTTTTTTAATGCATATTTTACAATTAGCAAAGCACTTCCATATCCTTTGTCTCATTTGAGCCTCACAACAAACCCATGATTACTCAGGTCCTGGCAGCTGCTCTGAGGCCTGAGCTGTGAAGCTCCACACTCAGGGTCTCCCAGGGAAGGGCCCAGATCAGGTCTCTTAGTCAAGAGCTCTTCCTCTACCCAGACTCCCTCTTTTATTAGACATTAAAAGCAAAGTCTTCCTTTTAGGTGAAAACCCCGCAAAAACAGAAGACCCTGCACAAATACAAGGTGAATGAGAGAGTCTTCATGCAAAAATGGTCTTGTAAAGATCTCATGGCCTTAACTGAGATACTTGCTCAGATGATGCAGAGGTTTTTGGCTCCAGAGCATAATAAGTGGGAGTAGAGACAGTCAGTCATATAGTTCCAACCCTGCCCCCCAAAGTCAATGCTGTAAAAGTAAAAGCTTTTTTCTCTACTTGACTATCCAGGCAACATGTCTGCTCAGACTGGATTTTGGTACGAATTGCTCAAGCCTCTCTTTCAATGGGCTTTGTACATTCTTGGTCAATATGGTTGGAACTAGAAATCTGTTTCCCTACTGAGTCCTCGTGTAGTGCACATCCAGGCTATGTGATATCTTTGTGACTGCTGCTTCCCGATGGTTATGTGCATTTGAAATGACTAAACTTGGTGAGTTAGGCTGAGCCAAGTGTCTGGGGCAGTCAAGGGGACTGAATAGTTGGAGAAATGAGTGGAGAAAAGAATGATTTGATGGTGCCCAGGTCAGAGGCACAGAAAACTATCAGCCTATGGCAAGGAAGGAAGGACAGGGGTATGCCTTCTATAGAAGAAGTTGCCTGTATTCTCCCCAGGAAAAAGGACAATGGAAGAGTCCTGACAGTGAGATAGGAGTCTTGGGTTCTAATCCCAGTTCTGTCACTTGCTAGCTGTGTGACACAGGGCATATTCCTTAAACCAGAGCCTCAGTTATACGTATATGAAATGGGAAAAGTAATGACATAGCCTGCCATGTTCACAGATTTACAAAAAGGTCTTTTAATTATACAAAAAAACTGAATATGAAAAGAGTGCATTCAAACAATGATTTGTTGATAGATGTGACACAAGGGTGTCCTTGAAACTGACACTTACATCTCACCCTGTTCAGGAAGAGAAATGGCTAAATATATACATAATATTCCTGTTCTTGCTTTCCTATTTGCTTCTTTCCATTTTGAATTTAGAGCAAACTGTCTTATTCATTAATTGTAACATTTACACAGTATAAATATCTGTCCCTTAAAAGTGATACTGACAACGTAGTTAAGCCTTTATTGTCTTTTATTAGTCTAATAAATAAAAGTCCATTAGTAAAAAGAGGCCACAAATGTAAATGATTTCAGGGACTTTGCCCTAAGGGGAAATCATACAATGCATTTGGGAGAACGTAATTCTGACTTGGTCCTCCATAAAAATGCTAAATTTCTGCACAAAATCTTAAAGCACAAGTGTTTACAGGACTCTTGGTGACAAGAAAAAACGATAGTCAATGTGCCTTAACACTGAAATTCCCGTATCCATGGAAACCTCTGAAGTTCTGTAAGCACAGGCACACGGCCTATGTATCTATTGAAGGTCTGAGGCAGTGATCGGTCGGTTACTATGCTGCGAAAAGCTGACAGATTCCTGGGATCTGCTCAGCACAGTCATGGATGTTTTCTCGCTGCTAAATGTAATTACAGGGAAATTCAGAAATCTCAGACATTATGAAGAAAAACGATGTTTATATATTTACATTTATATTATATATTTATGCTTATATTTACTTATATCTCTCAGAATACAGTAAATTAAATCAGATTTTAATTCAGAAAAGGCTTCAGAAACCATCAGAGTTTCCCGTTCCCCCATTTGTTGCTACATTAGAAACTCTCTAGATTTCCCATGCGTGCAGACCCAGATATTTCTTGAATGTTGGGAAAGGTCACAGTTTTTATCAAACTGATTATTCCTAGGACTTTAAATGTGTTCCTGGTCAGTGTTTCCTAATGTATAATTGTTTTAAAAACAAAAAGCACAATCATATTGGAAGGAAAGAATCATCTGCAGATTTCTGAAGTGTTTATATAACCAGGGACCAATATTCGAATAAAGCAAGGAAGTAATACTATTCATATCACAGAGGCATATTTATACCCTGCTCTAGTTTTTAAAATATATATATCATCTCATTTAGTATGTACATCAATTTAGTGGATGTTATCATCCCCATTTTCCCTTGAATTGCCAAGTCCTGGATTTTTCTCAAATATTGTTCTAGATTTTAATGATTTAGAAACAGTCTGAGTTTTGGTTGGGATACATTAAAACAGGTAAAATTGTGACTGAGTTTTTAAAAATACTTTGTGTTTTATCCTTACAGAAGTTTTCTATTAAAAAAGCTTTTTTTCATATCTGGTTCTCTGAAGATATGTTGTTCAATATGGTAGCCATGAGCCACATATGGCTACTGAGCACTAGAAATGAGGCTTGTGTCACATGTTGAAATGATAATATCTGAATATATTCAGTTAAATAAAATATGTCCTTAAATTTCTTGTTTTTACTTTTTTAATATGCTTACTAAAATATTTTAAATTATATATGAGGCTAGCATTAAATTTCTATTGAATAGCACTGCTCTAATGAAACTATCCAGAGCCTTCAAAAGGGGTTTATTTTTGATCATTTCCTGTATATCAGGTTCACTGAGTCTTGGAATTGACTTGTCATACTTTTTACCAGAATAAGGAGATAAGCAGCAGTGATTGCTTTCTTGCAAAAGAAGTCCCTTCAACCATCCTTTTCTTTCTGGGTCCGGTTTCTTTCTTTTGCACCCTTGTGATTCTCCTTGGCAAAATCTCAGCAAGCAAATGGACCCTCTTCTCCTTTGTTGTTGCTTCCAGAGAGGCAATGAGGCCTTTGCATATGCTGTCCCCTCTTCCTGGAGCACTCCTACACACCCCCTCAAATATCTGCCTGACTTCCTCTCTCACTTCCTTTAGGTCTCTCAATTGTCACTTTATCAGATAGAATTTCCTTTATCCACCTGTATAAAATATCACCCCATCACTCCCCAGATCCCTTATCCTTCTTAATTGTTCACCATAACTCTTAACTCTAGCTGACATATATTTATTATTGGCTGTCTTTCCTCCTACTAAAACGTAAGCTCCCTGTAAGCAAGGACATTGTTTATTTTGTACAATATGAACCCCCAGCACTAGTACAGTGCCTGGTGCATAATAAACATTCAACAAACTGTTGTTGAGTGAATACTTCAGCAACTGAATGATATCAATCCCTCTGTCAGTGTCTCTGCAATTCTCTTGGCCTTCTCCTTGCTGCAAGATGGCTGCAGCAGCCCACCATCATGTCCTCACACAACCACCTGCAGAAGTAGGAAGCAGTGGGGAGAGAGCCTTCTCCACCTGCACTGACTGCTCTCTTAACAGGGAGAAAAATACCTCTCCTAGAATCTTCCAGCAGATTTCCCTTCATATATTATTGACTAGAATTGGTTCAGGGGCTACTCCTATTTGCAAGAGAGGCTGAGACAGTAAGTATTTGGTTTTTCTAGACTTTAGGGATGGAAATAGGCAAGGGAGAATAGTATGACTAATAAAACCACCATGCTGATAAAATGCTGTACTTAGTATACCCCAGTTATATCACACAGCTGATTAGAGACTCGGTAAACCATGAGACCCAGAAGAACTCAACAGAGGGCTTTCACCCTGTAATGCCCCTGTTTCTTCCACCCTTCACATCTTGAAAATGTAGCCATTTACAGGACAGGAATAAAGACGCAGATGTAAAAATAGACTTGAGAACACAGGGAGGGGGAAGGGTAAGCTGGGCTGAAGTGAGAGAGTGGCATGGACATATATACACTCCCAAATGTAAAATAGATAGCTATGGGGAAGCAGCCGCATAGCACAAGGAGATCAGCTCGGTGCTTTGTGACCACCTAGAGGGGTGGGATAGGGAGGGTGGGAGGGAGATGCAAGAGGGAGGAGATATGGGGATATATGTATATGTATAGCTGATTCACTGTTATACAGCAGAAACTAACACACCATTGTAAAGCAATTATACTCCAATAAAGATGTTAAAAAAAAGAAAATGTAGCCATTTAAATGTGTTATCTTTCTAATTTAATTGCTGTTTCATTAAATGAAAACATTTTCATATAACTGTGGAAAAAAATTACATACATAATTCTAGAAGGTTGGTAGAAGGGTATGACAAGGGGAGAACTGGGTTGATAGATGAAGAAAAATGGCCAAAGGACAAGAGGAGAATAGCTGAGAAAAGGTCTGCTGTGTTGATGGCAGGGGTTGGGGAGTAAGGACAGAAGCCAGAGACCATATTTTCCTATTTGATTTCACACCCTTATTCATGATTTGCAAAAGAACTAAGACCAGGTTTTTATGTAACATTTGTAAAACAGACATTTGGAATGTCTTTTTCCCTTTAAATAATTTACCAAAGCTTGGTTCTTGGTTGGTTGATGCTATAGCCCAGGATAGTGTCCTCCAAGTTCCAAGGGAGCTTGGAAAAAACACTAGGATTTTGATGCCCAGATAAGCTTCCCTCTTCACGTCTTTCATGAATGATCAATGGCATAATGTATCAACCACAGCATGAAGACATAATTCAGGCCTGAAATGTGGGGTAGTAGAGGAGACAGCAACCTGTATAGGACACCAAGCAGGGAGGCAGAGAGGAAGCAAGGAAAGACTCCTTACCTTTTCTCCTCAAGCACTCTGTGTTCCATGCTTCAGTGCATGATGTGATCATAAGGCACCTCGTAACCCCACTGTTTTCTCCTGTAGCCAGTTAAAGAGTAAGGAGAGCTTTTTACATTTGTTTGGTTTTTTTAAAGTAAATATATTTATTTATTTATTCATTTATTTTTGGCTGCATTGGGTCTTTGTTGCTGCACGCAAGCTTCCTGTAGTTGCTGCGAGGGGGGACTACTCTTTGTTGCTGTGCGTGGGCTTCTCATAGCGGTGGCTTCTCTTGTTGCGGAGCACGAACTCTAGAGCACAGGCTCAGAAATTGTGGTGCACAGGCTTAGTTACTCTGCAGCATGTGGGATCTTCCCAGACCAAGGCTTGAGCCTGTGTCCTCTGCATTGGCAGGCGGATTCTTAACCACTGCACCACCAAGAAAGTCCCCTATTTACGTTTTGTAATGACATTTAGGATGACACGTGAGACAGGCGTTTTGAAATAAATGATATTTGAATGCCTAGCCACTCATTTCTTTTTCAACAAAGCATGGATGAGAAACAGGTAAAATGGAATTGATAAAAAATCAGCACCTGCTGTGAAATCTTTTGTCATATGTGACATCTGGGACGAGGACACAGGCTTGTTGCCCCACAGTTCACATATAGTACATCTTATCAAGTTGGCACGTTCTCCAGTCTATTAGAAAATGGCTTTCAGTTCTTTCTGTGGAATGATTAACAAAGAACAGAAAAAGAGATTGGACGTTAATGGCGAATGCTTTGCTCTTGAGATAAATTGATTCTAGTCCTTGCTGGGTATAAACCCTTGGCCAGGCTGTGCTCTGAGAGGTAAGAATTCAGATTGCCTAGTGGTGTGTTCCAGCTCTGCCATGTATAGCAGCGTGATTGTGCAGATTACTTAGTCTCTCTGTTCCCCAATTATCCCATCTTTTATGAAGAACTATCTTTTTAGGTTAATGTGAGGATTAAACAAATTAATAAATAGTAAACACTTAGAATAATACCTGGCAAATACTATGTAAATGTTAGCCATTATTGTTATTGTTGCTACGCAAAGTAGACACGTGGTCAGCGCGTGGACACTTGGAAGAATATGGTGGAAATGGATCTTTGACTAAGCAGATTTAAGGACATAGGGAAAACATAACTATTTTATTTCTAAGTAAAAAAGAATCACAAAAGAAATTATAGCATGATATTTATTTCCAAAGATATAAAAGACATTGCCTTATGTAAAACGGATCACAGATGCCCACATCTCTCTGGCTTGGACTATTCATAAAACTTGACTGCCTGAAAAATTATGCATATACATATGTATATGTAAAATTAGGCATAAAACAGTGACTTCCAGTTACTGAACTGCTTGGAAAATTTAGCCAGAAACCAGTCATTCAACCCAGGAAACTAAATCGTTGAAATCAAGTTTTTGGCTCAAGTGACGTTTTTTCTCTCTGTCCACACTTGTCTGATTGATTCCATTAGGACCAGAGAACCAGTTGAACAGGTAGGTATCTTCTAGGCTACCTGGAACAACCTCCTTCCCCTCTTTTTTCTTTCTTTAGCAGATAACTAATCTTAACTTTTCCCAGGGCTTCCTGAAGCTCAGCTTCTTAATGTTTAACTTTGAATAGTGGTTCTCTGTGGCTTATGGCTAGAAGAAGTGTCAAGAATCCTTGGGCTACTGATTCTCAGTATCTACTGAATCAGTATCTACTGATTCTTAGTATCAGCTAATGCTGTCATCTTAGAGGCCGGAACCTGGGATTTTGCCCAGAAACTACAGCGAGGTTATTTCCACAGCAAATTGACCTGCGATGGGCGGAGGGCCACAGACATACTTGAGAGTGCGTTGTGTGGAGAATGGGGCTGCCGTAAAGTAGTCCCCCCATGTTTGCCTGTGGGTCTCTGCAGTGCTGCCCCAGGACTCTTTAAACTCCTCTTTAATTACTCATGTTAAATGGTATTATGGTCTGTCATGAATATTCAGGTTGACCATTGGCAGTAACTCCTGAACTAGTTGGAAAGAGCCCTAATGTCTCCAGAATGCCTGTAAACTACTGGAAAAAAAAATACATAAAAGAGTAGAAGCAAATTTAAGGGAAAGAAAATACAGAAAGAGTTCTGCTACCGAGGAAGCATCCATTGCTTTGCTGTTACTTTTTCCTGCCCCTCCCAGTAGCACTTATCCATGTTTAACCTCCACGGGGCACCAGAATTGTTTCTAAGGCAGCTCTGATCATGTCACTCCCCTGATTAAACCCTTCTCTACCACCTGCGAGATAAAGTATAAATTCCTCAGCCATACACTTCCGCCTTGATGTCAGATCCCATTACACCTTTCAGACTTCATTTCTCACTTCTACCTTCCTCTCCCACCCTACCACCCCCAGTCCCTACACCATATGTTCTAGCCACAATGAACCACTTAAAATTCCCTGACCATGACAGATGTCATCTTGTCTCCATGTCCATTATGTCCTATGCCTCCTGTTTCAGTGATAAAAGCTCCTCATTTTTCAAGCACCAGTTCAAATGTTACTACTCCAAAAACGAAGCAGCCCTTCCCTCTTCTTTTCTTTCACTGTACTTTATTTATAACTTTCTAAAACGGTCCTTGTCAGATGTGCTTTTCTCTCTTTCCTGGTCAATTTTGACCTCCTCAGAATCAAAACTATTGATAGTTTTGTAGTCTATTATTCATATTTGTGTCCCTAACACCTAAATCAGGACTACAGATGTAGTATGGTGGTTAATCTTAGCAGAACGAAAATATGAATGAGCTTGTCTTTGGTTTACTTTCTGCCTCCCTGCAATCATCTGGCACTTCACCCCAGGGATTCATTTTGCTAATCACAAGTGCCAGTTCTCACTGCTCTGATAGGTCATCCCAGCAAAACCTCAGATGTCAGTGAACGTAAGGTGACTCTCACTAACTCCTCCGGGGTAAGTGAAGGATGTTCTGTGGAAGCTACTAACACAAAATTATGACCTGATAAAAACAGCTGCCCTGCCTCACCTGCTGTCATCTCTACTGTTCCAGAAACTGCTTGCAAACTTGGCTTTCTGACAACTCAGAAGCTGTTGAGCGGCCTCTCCACTGATTTGCTTTCTGGCGGGACTGAAAATGTACCAGCTTGTAGTCAGTCAGAGGGCCTAAATTCTGGTCTTGGCTCTGAAGCTTGAAATTCGTATGACTTCATGTAGGACACTTAGAGCTGTGTCTCTGTTTCCTCAGGTGCAAAACAAGGAAAATAATCCTCTCCCCAGCCTTACTGACCTTGCTGGATTCTTATGAAGTCCAGCGGATGTAAAGAATTAGAAATCACTTTACAAAATAGAAAACACATTAGGGGGATGGTGGGCACTAATACAGTATTATTTATACTTTTAGCCCTGGTGATCTGTTTTCCCACAGGGGTTTTCTTCAGGAAGATCAAATTAAGTACAATGTCTAAAATACAGGAATTTCTACAGGAAGGTCAAACTAAATACAGTGCTTGAGACATATTCTATCACCCAGGTAAAAAACCAGCCTCTACCACCAGCAACCCAGGATCTTTGCTAGGTAGTCCCCATTCAAAGTGCATTAACCAGTTGTCACCATTGGTACCATTTATATGTGAGACCACATGTCCAGACTCAGTTTAGACACGAGACTAGAGACCAAAGGAAAGCCACGTCCTAGAAATATCTGTGCACCTAACAGAGAGGTGACTACCTAAACTGTACAGGCATTTCTGATTATATCCCTTGAGCAAAGAAGTGGTTCCATATCATTAGACATACAACAGGACACAAAGTCTTATTCTGCTTAGAATAGGACTGTAAATCTATTTTGATTAGAGTCATTAAAAGTCATGTGGGATAACTGATAAGGAAAGCTGCCATAGAGAAAAATAACAATCCCATCCACTGGGATTGTCCTGCATTCTGTTAACCCACAATCCTTTGAGGCAGATTGACAACCCTATTTCATATTTGAGGAGAATTAAGTCATATACCTAGAGAGTACAGAGCAAGGGTTCAAACCCATCTCTGCCTGACTCTACAGCCTGGATGCTTTACTCTCAGTCAGGTCCTGGCCTATGTGAGGTCCACTAGCAGCTAGAATTTCCCTGAGGATTATTGAGCGTTATTTGGGTAAAAGTGTCAGGTGTTCATTTACTCTGTATGGTTTCTTTGTACAGTCAACTTCAATAAATTGAGGTGAGAAGAAGCACTTGGATGATTATTTATTTTTTAGATTGCTGTCCAGTAGCTAATTGCCTATCCAAAAACCTTTCTCTACTTCTTGTTCAGTAAGAACCCCACTTTTATTTGAATTGGCAGTATGCCCATCTAAAATGTATAATTCCCAGGCTCCTGTAATGCTGTGTGTGGCTATGTAACTATGTTCTGAGCAGTGAGATGGTGATGGAAGCATTACGATGGAATAATTTTGTGGTATTTCTAGAAAAGGGAGTCAATACAGCTGGGAGGTACACCCTTCTTTCATCCTGCTTCTTCCTTTCTGTTACATGAGCTACAGACATGGCTAGAGCTCCAGTAGTTGTGTTGGACCATGAATGCCTTGAGGATGAAAGCCAGAGGCAGAGAGAAAGAAGGACCCTGAGTTTCTAATTATTTTTGGAGCATTCATGTCAATACTGAAGAGCCTATTCTACCTTCTTTTCTATTAGAAGAATAAATCCTGAGTGTTTCATGTTATTTTGGTTTTCCTTTTATATGCAACCAAGACTAATCCTAACTGATAAAGATTACTTGGAAACTTTCTGGGTTTGTCTCTGTTCCATCGACATTGCACTCTAGATTAGCACTCCAGCTATAAAGAAATTGTGTAATTAATTAATTCCATTCATTTTGCTTGGTTTTTAATACAACTCAGAAAAGGAACTTTTAGGTAGAAAAAAAGAAGCTGAATTTATCGATTAAAATGAAATCTGGAGGTTCACTTCGTTTTCCTAGCTCTAATTAAACTCAACTAGCCAAGAGCTTTTCAATTTGGATCTAACAAAGAGGAACCGTCTTTCCTCTTCAGTGCTCCCCAAGACAGGCACTCAGTAATAGGTTTGTCCTTCCTTAAACAGAACCTCAAATATATTTTCTAAACTATTGTGATAAATCTCCTAAGTCACCCACATTGAGCCTAGCTGTGTGAATTGATTATTGCAGGCCAAAAAGTCCAGCTGGAATTTGTCAGGGTCTAGGATAAACTATAAAATTTATAAAACCCAGGGCATTTCAGCACCTTGTGAAACATACCCATTGAAAGTGCTCTGAGGAGAATGACTTCCGGTGTCACAGAGGTGACCCACTCCCCAGTGAAAACTTGTGAAAATTATATTTAAAAAAGTAAAACTCCTGGAAATGGCCCTAAGAGCAAACAGCAAATGAAGAAACATCTATTCAAGAATATCTATGAAAATTCATTAAGAGAAGTGAGTCTGCGGTATTTGAACCACATTTAGGCAGATTGTTTCTTGCCACAAATTCCAATTCTGTTTTTAAATTCTTAAATTATATTCAGCTTTTGCTATTACATTTCCTCCCTTTGACTTGGATGCAAGAATCTTAGAGCTTAGGGAATGTAGAGTTCAAATGTAGCAAGCACATCAACAAGTAAAATGCTTAGCCTCGTGAATACTTAAGTAAGTAACCAAAAACTAAGGACTCCCATCATCACCAGGACCACCATCTTTATCACCTCCACCACTACCCGGGGTGCCTGACTTCTCATCTGTGCCCTCTTCTGCTTGGTTTCTTTTGTAGTTTAATCTGAATTTATTTTTAGTTACTCCGTGGTGTGTGTATGTGTGTGCACATCAATGTGCACGTGTGCCTGCATCTTTATACGTGTTTGTATGTGAATTGAAGATTCCTAAATCTCTTAAAGAAGTAGTTGTGTTAGAATCAATCTCATTGAGGAATACTACAGAAGTCTGTGATTAACTAAAAGTTATAATAGCTTTGCTAACAAACTCAAATGTGTTGTCACCCCTTCTAGCTGTAAAGTGTGATAGCTGTGAATGTCCACCTTTCTGCTCCTTTTATTGCCAGATGATTGTGTGAGGTGTCTCTGTTAGGCCTTGGAGTGACATTCAGCTTCCTGTTAGAAGGAGAAAGTGAAGAATGTGGTCTTTCTCTTTATTAGATATGTGATATTTAGGTGTTATGACTGTCCATTTTGGAATATATCACCAATGAGATTATTCATGGTCTATGTAAAATTTCAAATATATATATATATATATATATATATATATTTTAATTTATTTTTTTTCTTTATAACAAATTTAATCAGTTATACATATACATATGTTTCCATATCCCCCCCCTTTTGCGTCTCCCTCCCACCCTCCCTATCCCACCCCTCCAGGCGGTCACAAAGCACCGAGCTGATCTCCCTGTGCTATGCGGCTGCTTCCCACTAGCTATCTACCTTACGTTTGGTAGTGTATATATGTCCATGCCGCTCTTTCACTTTGTCACAGCTTACCCTTCCCCCTCCCCATATCCTCAAGTCCATTCTCTAGTAGGTCTGTGTCTTTATTCCTGTCTTACCCCTATGTTCTTCATGACATTTTTTTTCTTAAATTCCATATATATGTGTTAGCATACAGTATTTGTCTTTCTCTTTCTGACTTACTTCACTCTGTATGACAGACTCTAGGTCTATCCACCTCATTACAAATAGCTCAATTTCATTTCTTTTTATGGCTGAGTAATATTCCATTGTATATATGTGCCACATCTTCTTTATCCATTCATCCGATGATGGACACTTAGGTTGTTTCCATCTCCGGGCTATTGTAAATAGGGCTGCTATGAACATTTTGGTACATGTCTCTTTTTGAATTATGGTTTTCTCAGGGTATATGCCTAGTAGTGGGATTGCTGGGTCATATGGTAGTTCTATTTGTAGTTTTTTAAGGAACCTCCATACCGTTCTCCATAGCGGCTGTACCAATTCACATTCCCACCAGGAGTGCAAGAGTGTTCCCTTTTTTCCACACCCTCTCCAGCATTTATTGTTTCTAGATTTTTTGATGATGGCCATTCTGACTGGTGTGAGATGATATCTCATTGTAGTTTTGATTTGCATTTCTCTAATGAGTAAAGATGTTGAGCATCCTTTCATGTGTTTGTTGGCAGTCTGTATATCTTCTGTGGAGAAATGCCTATTTAAGTCTTCTGCCCATTTTTGGATTGGGTTGTTTGTTTTTTCAAATATATATATTTTTAAAAAGCCAGTAGGTAAGGAAGGCGCAGAATTTCTCAGGACAAAGGATAAAGGTTAAAACTGTTTTACTCTATCTCACCTGATAATAATTCCCTCTTTCCCTCCTCTGATTCTCCAAAACAAATACAATGAAACCTTAACTGAAGGTTCCTCTCAGAAAAGTTGAAACACGGTTTTGTTGTACTTGACTATCATTGAACCCCAACTCAGGCATCTGAATAATTATTTTCTATTTTTGTAACTCAATTAAGTGTTGACTAACTTCACATTGAATTAATCATTAAAGCAAAGCTCATTAAAACGCAGATATAAAATGTTTTGATTGCTTTTGAACAGTAGGAAAATTTAAATTTATTCATCTCAATATTCAAAAGAAAAGGTAGCGTGAAAATATGTATGAAGAAAGTCAAACGACCTTAATGTGCCAAAACAAATACTTCTATTTTATAAATATTGGCATCTTTTACAAGGAGGTGAAGAAGAAAGCATTCCATTGTCAAGAGTGGAGGATGTTGTATTTTACTAAACTTAAATACTGTTCCAATGAGTAAGGTCTACTTTGGTGGAAATTGGTTATACAGAAGAATATTCCATTTGTTCTTGGGGGGGGGTAAAGGAGGTGGGACTATGGTCATATTTGGGGAATGAAGTAAGTCAGCGAGGACTGGAGAATCTGAAAAAAGACATCAAAATATAGAGAATTGTACCAGGAACAGGAGTTTGGAGTAATGGATGATACGTGAGCCCCAGGAACCCTTTGCAGGGCTTTTAGAGGTTAATTGAGATTGCGCACAAGTTTTTTTCTTCTTGGAGGGGTGTGGGAGATAATTATAATAAATAATAGCAACAACATGAACTACAACAACTAACACTGCATATTTAAAATGTAGCATATAATCTTCTAAGTTCTTTACAAATATAATCAACTATAATCTCACAGCAACTCTGCGAAGATGTATACCCCCCTTTCATAGATGAATAAACTGTGACCTTAGAGGTGCTGGGAGACAATTCTCTATGGGTCTCTCATGTTTCTGTACATCATGTGAGCAGAGGCACTGGCTGATTTTTTTTTCCAGATTACCTATTCAAGAGTGCTTGTTAGAAAACAGGCTGGGAAAATAGAGATAACGTCTCCTTCAGGTGCAAAGGGTGAGTTTGTTAATTGTCCAGTGTAATAAAGATAATATCTTTCAAGGCAAAGATCAGGCAGACTTACGGCTCGTTATAAAATATTCAGGTTCCGGGCTTCCCTGGTGGCGCAGTGGTTGAGAGTCCTGCTGCTGATGCAGGGGACATGGGTTCGTGTCCCGGTCCGGGAAGATCCCACATGCCGCAGAGCAGCTGGGCCCGTGAGCCATGGCCACTGAGCCTGCGCGTCCAGAGCCTGTGCTCCGCAACGGGAGAGGCCACAGCAGTGAGAGCCCCGCATACCGCAAAAAAAAAAAAAAAAAAAATTCAGGTTCTGTACACTTTATGTTCCTCTCCTGTGGACACAATCCATGGCACATGAAGTCATCTTTTGCCCTCTTCTCATCACCCTATAATAATTGGGGCTCGGGGAACTGGCACAAATGCTGGCACTTTGGCTACTGCTGTTGCCATGAGTAATAAAGTTCTTTGTCTCTGACTCACAAGTCTCATGTCTGCTGCTAGGATCCATGAAACTGTGGCAGGCCAACTTGTTAGCTTGCAAGTAGGGTAACATCTCAACTCCTTAAAGTTCTAAGAAGTTGACAACTTGTCCAAGGCCACTCAGCTAAGAAGTTGTGGAGCCAGGAACTGGACCAGCCCGGGTAGTTCCACTCCTGAGAACATGCTTACCCCCACCATGCTATATTAAAAGACTCCAAGTGGCCAAAAGACATGAAGATAATACTCAACTATGTGTTACATTGTATAAAAGTTAATAAAATATATATGTATCCTTAATAAGTCAGTCCAGCTGTATTTGATATAGGCTGCCTCCACTCAAATTTAGTGAAAAAATGTATCCAAAAATCATTGGCATAATTTGACATCAGGCAGAAATGCTCTCCATCCCATCCTAACCATTACAAACCTCCAATTCCCTACTTTTATCATTCTGCAGAGATGTAATTTAAAATACTGTATCATGCATGAAACCCCTCCTATTCCCTCAGTAAGTACTAATGCTACATTTCTGTGAATTCAGGAGCATTTTACATCTCTCTCCAGAGTCAACACAGCAGAGTGATTAAAAGCATCGGCTCTGGAGCCAGACTGCCTCAATTCTAGTCTTGGCCTTGCCACTTCTTGGCTATGTAACCATGGGCAATTATTTTAAGCTCATTGGGCCTCATTTTCTTTTCCGATAAAATGGAAATAATAATTTTGACAGCAACTCATAGGTACAGCTATGATAAAGCAAATGAATCTGTGTTACTACATCCCTATAACTTAAGGAAAATACCCACATATTTTCTATGAGGACACTTTGACTTTTTTTTATTGGCTTTGCAACCCACAACATAAAAGCCTTGTGTTACAAGATTTAATGAGTTTATCCATTTAAAGCATTCTGAATACTACCTGACACTCATTAAGTTCTCGATAAATATCTGCTATCATTATCCATCTCTTATGTCCCTTTTCAATTCTCCCTGACTTCATGGCTACTTATGTGTGTTATCTGAGTGTCTCAGGTTTCTGCAGTCGGTTCCATCTGTTCTTACCAGATATCAATGACTCTGATCCTCTGCTTGATTGTTTTAGAAATGCAACAGGAAATCACAGTTTCTTCTCAGTTATTCTCAAGGTTGTTTTCATGTTTCCATAATCAAGTCCTGATTAGAAATCATCGCCTCAATCAGCCTGAGCTCCACAGTTCCACAGAGGTGTCACTCGGATTTGAAACTCTGCCCCCACCAATACCACTGCCATCACAGGAGACCCAGTGGAACTGAGAAGTTGCTGCACCCAATGTTGGTGGATCAGGAACAGTGAGCACAGAGATCCCTGCTGTCACCCTGATAAAGTGAAAATGTTAGCACACCTTCCGTATGATACTTGGGTGGATAAGAGACCTTTAGCAAGGTGGCTCGCATACTTCAAGTACTGCAGGCTTCGGGGATGGAACAATTCTCTCCCCTGTGCATGTGTGGAAGGCCAGCAAACTGGCGGAAGATGAGTTCTGCTCTCGCCACCACACAGACCCCAGGACCGACAGTCTTCTCTGGTTCCATTCCTGACTCTGGTTCCCTGTGACACACTCCATTTTCCTTTATGATACATTTTTTTTCCCAGTGGTGCATTTTGTCTCGCTCTGCATATATGTCTGAACATAAATGACAAATGGGGTTCAAGGTTTTTTCCAAAGAGATTACCAGCCTCTCTGTAAATCAGTGGGATATATAAAGATATTTTCGTAATTGCTGAAATTAAAAAGACTGACCGGGGGGACCCTGGGAAGATGGCGGAAGAGTAAGACGCGGAGATCACCTTCCTCCCCACAGATACATCAGAAGTTCATCTACACGTGGAACAACTCCTACAGAACACCTACTGAACGCTGACAGAAGACCTCAGACCCCCCAAAAGGCAAGAAACTCCCCACATACCTGGGTAGGGCAAAAGAAAAAAGAATAAACAGAGACAAAAGGATAGGGACGGGACCTGCACCAGTGGGAGGGAGCCGTGAAGGAGGAAAGGTTTCCACACACTACAAGCCCCTTCGCGGGAGGAGACTGCAGGTGGCAGAGGGGGAAAGCTTCGGAGTAGCGGAGGAGAGCACAGCAACAGGGGTGCGGAGGGCAAAGCGGAGAGATTCCGGCACAGAGGATCGGTGCCCTCAGGCACTCACCAGCCCGAGAGGCTTGTCTGCTCGGCCGCCGGGGCGGGCGGGGCTGGGAGCTGAGGCTCGGGTATCGGCTTTCAGTCAGAGCGCAGGGAGAGGACTGGGGCTGGCGGCAGGAAGAGAGCCTGAAGGGGTTAGTGCACCACGGCTAGCCCGGAGGGAGTCCGGGGAAAGGGTCTGGAGCTGCCGAAGAGGCAAGAGACTTTTTCTTCCCTTTTGTTTCCTGGTGCGCGAGGAGAGGGCATTAAGAGGGCTGCTTTGGGAAGCGCCAGAGACGGGCGCGAGCCGCGGCTAAAGGCGCGGACCACGGAGACGGGCGTGGGACGCTGGGGTTGCTGCTGCCACCGCCGCCGCGGGGCCTGTGTGCGAGCGCGGGTCACTGTCCGCCCCGCCTTCCGGGGGGCCTGTGCAACCCGCCACTGCCGGGGTCCCGGAACCCGGGGACGGCTTTCCCAGGAAAGCGCACGGAGCGCCTCGGTCTGGTGCAACGTCACGCCGGCCTCTGCCGCCGCAGGCCCGCCCCACACTGCGCACCCCTCCCTCCCCTCTGCCTGAGTGAGCCAGAGCCCCCGAATCAGCGGCTCCTTTAAACCCTCCTGTCTGAGCGAAGAACGGACGCCCTCCGGCGACCTACACGCAGAGGCGGGGCCAGGTCCAAGGCTGAGACCCGGGAGCTGTGAGAGCAGAGAAGAGACAGGGAAATCTCTCTGTGCAGCCTCGGAGGCAGCAGATTAAAGCTCCACGGTCCACTTGATGTGCCCTGCGTCTGTGGAGTGCATGAATGGACAGCGAATCATCCCAAATTGAGGAAGTGGACTTTGAGGACAAGATTTAAGACTTTCCCCCCTTTTCCTCTTTTTACAATGAATTATCCCAAGTTAAGGAGGTGGACTTAGAGAGCAAGATTTCAGACTTCTCGCCCTTTTCCTCTTTTTACAACGAAGTATCCCAAATTGAGGAGGTGGACTTGGAGAGCAAGATTTTTGATTTTTCCCCCGCTCTCTTTTTGTGAATGTGTATGTGTATTCTTCTGTGTAAGATTCTCTCTGTATAGCTTTGCTTCCACCATATGTCCCAGGGTTCTATCGGGCCATTTTTTTTTCAATAATTACTTTTTAATTTTAATAACGCTACTATATTTCATACTTTATTCTATTTTACTTTACCTGCTCTTTCTTTTCTTCCTACCTTCCCTTCCTCCCTCCCTCCGCCCCTCCTTTCCTTCATTCTCTCTTTCTTTCCTCCCTCCCTCCCTTCTTCCTTTCACTCTTTATTTTTCTTTCCTTCCTCCCTCCCTCCCTCCCTCCCTCCTGTCTTTCTTTCCTTCCTCCCTCCCTCCCACACCTCTTCCTTTCACTTTCTTTTTCTTTCCTTCCTCCCTCCCTCCCTCCTGTCTTTCTTTCTTTCTCTCTTTCTTTCCTTCCTCCTTCTCTCCCTCCCTTCTTCCATTCACTCTTCCTTTTTCTTTCATTCCTCCCTCTCTCCCTCCTTTCTTTCTTTCTTTCTTTCCATCCTTCCTCCCTCCCTCCCTCCTTTCTTTCTTTCTTTCTTCCTTCCTTTCTTTCCTTCTTCCTTTCTTTCTCTCTCTCTTTCTTTCTTCTACTAATTCTTTCTTTCTACTTTTTCTCCCTTTTATTCTGAGCCGGGTAGATGAAAGGCTCTTGGTGCTGGAGCCAGGACTCAGTGCTGTGCCTCTGAAGTGGGAGAGCCAATTTCAGGACACAGGTCCACAAGAGACCTCCCAGCTCCACATAATATCAAGCAGCGAAAATCTCCCAGAGATCTCCATCTCAACACCAGCACCCAGCTTCAGTCAACGACCAGCAAACTACAGTGCTGGTCACCCTATGCCAAGCAACTAGCAAGACAGGAACACAACCCCACCCATTAGCAGAGAGGCTGCCTAAAAACATAATAAGGCCACAGGCACCCCAAAACACACCACCATACGTGGACCTGTCCACCAGAAAGACAAGATCGAGCCTCAACCACCAGAACACAGGCACTAGTCCCCCCCACCAGGAAGCCTACACAACCTACTGAAACAACCTTAGCCACTGGGGACAGACACCAACAACAATGGGAACTACGAATCTGCAGCTTGCAAAAAGGAGACCCCAAACACAGTAACATAAGCAAAATGAGAAGACAGAAAAACACACAGCAGGTGAAGGAGCAAGATAAAAACCTACCAGACCTAACAAATGAAGAGGTAATAGGCAGTCTACCTGAAAAAGAATTCAGAATAATGCTAGTAAAGATGAACCAAGATTCTATTTCCAAGATCCAAAATCTTGGAAATAGAATAGACAAAATGCAAGAAACAGTTAACAAGGACTTAGAAGAACTAAAGATGAATCAAGCATCGATTAAAAACACAATAAATGAAATAAAAAATACTCTAGATGGGATCAACAGCAGAATAACTGAGGCAGAAGAACGGATAAGTGAGGTGGAAGATAAACTAGTGGAAATAAGTGATGCAGAGCAAAATAAAGAAAAAAGAATGAAAAGAACAGAGGACAGTCTCAGAGACCTCTGGGACAACATTAAATGCACCAACATTCGAATTATAGGGGTTCCAGAAGAAGAAGAGAAAAAGAAAGGGACTGAGAAAATATTTGAAGAGATTACAGTTGAAAACTTCCCTAATATGGGAAAGGAAATAGTTGATCAAGTCCAGGAGGCACAGAGAGTCCCATACAGAATAAATCCAAGGAGAAATATGCCAAGACACATATTAATCAAACTGTCAAAAATTAAAAACAAAGAAATCATATTAAAAGCAGCAAGGCAAAAACAACAAATAACACACAAGGGAATCCCCATCAGGTTAACAGCTGATCTCTCAGCAGGAACTCTACAAGCCAGAAGGCAGTGGCAGGACATAATTAAAGTGATGAAGGAGAGAAACCTACAACCAAGATTACTCTACCCAGCAAGGATCTCATTCAGATTTGATGGAGAAATTAAAACGTTTACAGACAAGCAAAAGCTGAGAGAGTTCAGCACCACCAAACCAGCTTTACAACAAATGCTAAAGGAACTTCTCTAGGCAAGAAACACAACAGAAGGAAAAGACCTACAATAACGAACCCAAAACAATTAAGAAAATGGGAATAGGAACATACATATTGATAATTACGTTAAATGTAAATGGACTAAATGCTCCCACCAAAAGAAACAGATTGGCTGAATGGATACAAAAACAAGACCCATATATATGTTGTCTACAAGAGACCAACTTCAGACCTAGAGACACATACAGATTGAAAGTAAAGGGATGGAAAAAGATATTCCATGCAAATGGAAATCAAAAGAAAGCTGTAGTAGCAATTCTCATATCAGACAAAATAGACTTTAAAATAAAGACTATTAGAAGAGACAAAGAAGGACACTACATAATGATAAAGGGATCGATCCAAGAAGAAGATATAACAATTGTAAATATTTATGCACCCAAGATAGGAGCACCTCAATACATAAGGCAAATACTAACAGCCATAAAAGGGGAAATCGACAGTAACACACTCATAGTAGGGGACTTTAACACCCCACTTTCACCAATGGACAGATCATCCAAAATGAAAATAAGTAGGGAAACACAAGCTTTAAATGATACATTAAACAAGATGGACTTAATTGATATTTATAGGACATTCCATCCAAAAACAACAGAATACACATTTTTCTCAAGTGGTCATGGAATATTCTCCAGCATAGATCATATCTTGGGTCACAAATCAAGCCTTGGTAAATTTAAGAAAATTGAAATTGTATCAAGTATCTTTTCCAGCCACAATGCTATGAGACTACATATCAATTACAGGAAAAGATCTGTAAAAAATACAAATACATGGAGGCTGAACAATACACTACTTAATAACGAAGTGATCACTGAAGAAATCAAAGAGGAAATTAAAAAATACCTAGAAACAAATGACAATGGAGACACGATGACCCAAAACCTATGGGACGCAGCAAAAGCAGTTCTAAGGGGGAAGTTTATAGCAATACATTCCCACCTTAAGAAACAGGAAACATCTCGAGCAAACAACCTGACCCTGCACCTAAAGCAATTAGAGAAAGAAGAACAAAAAACCCCCAAAGCTAGAAGAAGGAAAGAAATCATAAATATCAGAACAGAAATAAATGAAAAAGAAATGAAGGAAACGATAGCAAAGATCAATCAAACTAAAAGCTTGTTCTTTGGGAAGATAAACAAAATAGACAGACCATTAGCCAGACTCATCAAGAAAAAAAGGGAGAAGACTCAAATCAATAGAATTAGAAATGAAAAAGGAGACGTAACAACTGACACCGCAGAAATACAAAAGATCATGAGAGATTACTACAAGCAACTCTATGCCAATAAAATGGACAACCTGGAAGAAATGGACAAATTCTTAGAAATGCACAGCCTGCCAAGACTGAATCTGGAAGAAATAGAAAATATGAATAGACCAATCACAAGCACTGAAATTGAAACTGTGATTAAAAATCTTCCAACAAACAAAAGCCCAGGAGCAGATGGCTTCACAGGCGAATTCTATCAAACATTTAGAGAAGAGCTAACACCCATCCTTCTCAAACTCTTCCAAACAATTTCAGAGGAAGGAACACTCCCAAACTCATTCTACGAAGCCACCTTCACCTTGATACCAAAACCAGGCAAGGATGTCACAAAGAAAGAAAACTACAGGCCAATATCACTGATGAACATAGATGCAAAAATCCTCAACAAAATACTAGCAAACAGAATCCAACAGCACATTAAAAGGATCATACATCATGATCAAGTGGGGTTTATTCCAGGAATGCAAGGATTCTTCAATATACGCAAATCAATCAATCTGATACACCATATTAACAAGTTGAAGGAGAAAAACCATATGATCATCTCAATAGATGCAGAGAAAGCTTTCGACAAAATTCAACACCCATTTATGATAAAAACCCTGCAGAAAGTAGGCATAGAGGGAACTTTCCTCAACATAATAAAGGCCATATATGGCAAACCCACTGCCAACATTGTCCTCAATGGTGAAAAACTGAAACTATTTCCAGTAAGATAAGGAACAAGACAAGGCTGCCCACTCTCACCACTCTTATTCAACTTAGTTTTGAAAGTTTTAGCCACAGCAATCAGAGAAGAAAAGGAAATAAAAGGAATCCAAATTGGAAAAGAAGAAGTAAAGCTGTCACTGTTTGCAGATGACATGATACTATACATAGAGAATCCTAAAGATGCTACCAGAAAACTACTAGAGCTAATCAATGAATTCGGTAAAGTAGCAGGATACAAAATTAATGCACAGAAATCTCTGGCATTCCTGTACACTAATGATGAAAAATCTGAAAATGAAATCAAGAAAACACTCCCATTTACCACTGCAACAAAAAGAATAAAATATCTAGGAATAAACCTACCTAAGGAGACAAAAGACCTGTATGCAGAAAATTATAAGACACTGATGAAAGAAATTAAAGATGATACAAATAGATGGAGAGATATACCATGGTCCTGGATTGGAAGAATCAATATTGTGAAAATGACTCTACTACCCAAAGCAATCTACAGATTCAATGCAATCCCTATCAAACTACCAATGGCATTTTTCACAGAACTAGAACAAAAAATTTCAAAATTTGTTTGGAAAAACAAAAGACCCCGAATAGCCAAAGCAATCTTGAGAACGAAAAACGGAGCTGGAGGAATCAGGCTCCCTGACTTCAGACTATACTACAAAGCTACAGTAATCAAGACAGTGTGGTACTGGCACAAAAACAGAAAGATAGATCAATGGAACAGGATAGAAAGCCCAGAGATAAACCCACGCACATATGGTCAACTTATCTTTGATAAAGGAGGCAGGAATGTACAGTGGAGAAAGGACAGCCTCTTCAATAAGTGGTGCTGGGAAAACTGGACAGGGACATGTAAAAGTATGAGATTAGATCATTCCCTAACACCATACACAAAAATAAGCTCAAAATGGATTAAAGACCTAAATGTAAGGCCAGAAACTATCAAACTCTTAGAGGAAAACATAGGCAGAACACTCTATGACATAAATCACAGCAAGATCCTTTTGGACCCACCTCCTAGAGAAATGGAAATAAAAACACAGATAAACAAATGGGACCTAATGAAACTTCAAAGCTTTTGCACAGCAAAGGAAACCATAAACAAGACCAAAAGACAACCCTCAGAATGGGAGAAAATATTTGCAAATGAAGCAACTGACAAAGGATTAATCTCCAAAATTTATAAACAGCTCATGCAGCTCAATAGCAAAAAAACAAACAACCCAATCCAAAAATGGGCAGAAGACTTAAATAGGCATTTCTCCAAAGAAGATATACAGACTGCCAACAAACACATGAAAGAATGCTCAACATCATTAATCATTAGAGAAATGCAAATCAAAACTACAATGAGATATCATCTCACAGCAGTCAGAATAGCCATCATCAAAAAATCTAGAAACAGTAAATGCTGGAGAGGGTGTGGAGAAAAGGGAACACTCTTGCACTGCTGGTGGGAATGAGAATTGGTACAGCCACTATGGAGAACAGTATGGAGGTTCCTTAAAAAACTAAAAATAAAACTACCATATGACCCAGCAATCCCACTACTAGGCATATACCCTGAGAAAACCATAATTCCAAAAGAGACATGTACCAAAATGTTCATTGCAGCTCTATTCACAATAGCCCGGAGCTGGAAACAACCTAAGTGTCCATCATCGGATGAATTGATAAAGAAGATGTGACACATATATGCAATGGAATATTACTCAGCCATAAAAAGAAATGAAACTGAGCTATTTGTAATGAGGTGGATAGACCTAGAGTCTGTCATACAGAGTGAAGTAAGTCAGAAAGAGAAAGACAAATACTGTATGCTAACACATAT
This sequence comes from Mesoplodon bidens, assembly GCF_964165515.1. Classification (NCBI taxonomy): domain Eukaryota; kingdom Metazoa; phylum Chordata; class Mammalia; order Artiodactyla; family Ziphiidae; genus Mesoplodon; species Mesoplodon bidens. The sequence goes on along the minus strand of NC_138161.1, from coordinate 108,006,608 downwards.
ATATGGAATTAAAAAAAAAATGTCATGAAGAACCTAGGGGTAAAACGGGAATAAAGACACAGACCTACTTGAGAATGGACTTGAGAATATGGGGAGGGGGAAGGGTAACCTGTGACAAAGTGAAAGAGAGGCATGGAGATATATACAGTACCAAACGTATGGTAGATAGATAGTGGGAAGCAGCCGCAGAGCACAGGGAGATCAGCTCGGTGCTTTGTGACCGCCTGGAGGGGTGGGATGGGGAGGGTGGGAGGGAGGGAGATGCATGAGGGAAGGGATGTGGGAACAGATGTATCTGTATGACTGATTCAGTTTGTTATAAAGCAGAAACTAATAAAAAAATAAAAATAAATAAAAATAAAAATAAAAAATAAAAAATAAAAAAATAATAAAAAAAAAAAGACTGACCGTACCAAGTATTGCAAGGATGTGGAGCAACTGGAACTCTCATACATTGCTGGTGAGAATACAAAATGGTGCAGCCATTCAGGAAGACATTTTGGCACCTTCTTCAAAAGTTAAACATCCACTGACCATATGATCCAGCCATTCCATTCCCTACTATCTACTAAAGATAAATGAAATCATATGTCTACATGAATAAAGACTTGCACATGAATGTTCATATCTTTATTTGTAACAGTCGGAAAAGAGAAGCAACCCAAACTTCCAACGACAGATGAATGGATAAACATATTGTGGTGTGTGTGTGTGTGTGTGTGTGTGTGTATTCATTGAATAAAATATATGTTTATTTATATATAATATTTATTTATATTATAAATATTTTTATATTTATAGATAATATTTAATTATCTATAAATATTTATAAATTATGTATAAATATTTGTAATATATATTTATTTTTATATATTTATACATTTATTATATTATACATATATAGTCAGTGGAATATTACTTAGCAATAAAAAGAAGCAAACTCTTGATACACACAACAGTGAAGATGGATCTCAAGATAGTAGATGGAGCTCAAGATAATTATGCTGATTGACAAAAGCCAAACAAAAGAGAGTTTGATGATTGCATTTACATAAATCATAGAGAGTGCACCTAATCTATAATGGCAGAGAGCAGTCCTTGTTTTCCTCGGGTCTGGGAAGTGGGGTCAGGGACAAGTGAGAGGAGGGGATTACAAAGGGCACTAGCAAATTACAGGGTTGTGAATATGTCATCATTTTGACTTGACTGTGGTGGTGTTTTCATGGATGTCTACATTTGTCAAAATGTATTAAATTGTTCCCTTTAAATATATGAGGTTTATTGTATGTCAATCATACCTCAGTAAAAGCTATTTTTAAAAATGGATATCCAGGGAGAATGTGCCAGCTAACATTTTTCTCCAGAAACATCTGAGTTCTCTCCATTCCTACAGAATCAAAATACCCTGTTTGAAATCCACTACTTAGTGTTTCTCAGGTGACCAGAAGCCAGCTCATTCAGGGCAGACATGGACTAACCTTTGGGTTCTCCATGAACCTTAGTACAGTATCTTGCTAATATCACAGGCACTAAATATATACATATGAAATGAGTAAAGAATGAATTAACTAATTAATTGAATAATCAGTTATCAACCTTAACTGTCTTCACACAGCTATCATTTATATGCAGCTCTACAATTGCAAACTTCCATCTCTCCAGGATAAATTCCTTTTTTGGACAAGCCAGTACTTCTCCCTCCAGATTTGCTCCAGGGAGCAAATCTTTGTTTGAGGAAGATCTATGAGTATAAAGGATGCAATTCACAAAAGAACCCAAGGAACACTATTTTTTCCTCCTCAAATATAACATTGAGCTTGCCTCTTCAGTGTCTTTTCAGCAGCGTTTAAACTTAGAATTGTAGTTGAATACCTAATAGATACAGCTGACAAAGTGTCTATCAACATTCAGGAATCTCACTGTAAATGGAAAAATACTTTATAAATAAGAGGAAAGCTCTGAACCAGGAGACAAGAGCCTGGGGTTCTAATCCCGAGTCTGATTTTTACTAGCTGTTTGAACCTGGTTAAATTGCTTCACCATTCTTGGGCTTAATTTTTCAGTACTTAAAGCAAGGGGGTGAAGCAAAATCACTCATGGAATTTTCCTATCCCAACCTTCTGTGATTTTGTGATTTCCAGGAAGGATCTATTTAGCTTGGACCAGGGTTTAAATGAACTCTTTTGGGGAGGAAACAGGATGAGGTAGGCAGTTGAGGGATTAAGTGGAGAAGGAAAGGGTTAAATTTGCAGAAAGTATTTACAAAACCCTTGCACATGGGGGGAAACATTAAGAGCCAGTTCTTTGACACTGAACTTTCTACTTGGAGTATACCTCTCATATCGTATCATATTATACCTCCTCCAGGAAAAATATATAGCTCTAGTTTTGTGTCCCACGTGGATAAATTGTGTAATGAAAAACAACATGGCGGTTTTGTTCTAAAGGAAGCATGAGCCACTCATTCTGCAACTTTTCCGTGCCTGTTTCATATCCAGGGACAACAGGCAAAGATTTGGCATAATCTATGTTCAATCACTGTCAGAGACCAGAATTGCATTTTCTGCCCCTGCTTCTGCTTGGCAAGAGTCCTTTTTGTGCTGATGCCTAATGGGATGCAGTCTCCAGAAGAGTGATTGATTGCCAGGTGCAGGAGTGATTAAGCCAGTGCAACTGTGGGTCACCCCATCCCCACAGTGGAAGAAAAAAGCATGCATTTTCTATGAGAACACTGTAGCTTTCTTTGGCTTTGCAGCTCATGACATAAATACCCTGGAGTTGAAAAGAAATAATAATAACTTATGTATATACTGAGCAAACTGGGCTCCTTCATGAAAACAGAAAATGGGGAAAACAAGCTACTCTCAGGACCTTGGGGTAATTTTTAATTATAAGAGATTAAAGCATAATACTTATTTTAAAAGACTGAGTCACGAGTGGTGTCTTTCCTATGCTGTGCTTATTTAGCCAAATAAATGTGATGCGTGTGTAACCCAGTCATATCTCAACCATTTGCTCTGCCTTAAGACGTATCTCTGTCTGGGGGAAAATATAAAAATAAAAAACAAATCCATCTCTGAAAGTGCTGAAAAATATTCAAGGTGTTTGCCAAAGACTTGAAGAAGAGAAAAAGGAGAATTGAATAAGTCAATATAGAGCAAACTTCATAGTATCTTCTTTACCCGTCTGTTCCCCAAAGTTTCACTTGCCTTCCTCCCAAAGTGAGACAGTCCAAAGTCCCATCTTATCATCTCTAAGGCCAGAATCTATTGGAGTTATGTGGTTCTTTCCACCTCTTCTGTTTATGGCACGTTGAGGTTGGGAATATAGAAAAGACAAGTTCCTGCCACCAGACCCCCTGGCCCACCATACAGGGACAGTCCTGGAGAGGGCACCCAAATGAAAGCTTCTTTTCAGGATAAGGAAGTAAGGCCAACTCAGGAGGCAGTGGGTCATGGCAAGGATGGGATACTGAGAGATGGGTCTTGTGAAGAATCTTATTCTATAGTGGAGAAAATTCTTAATAAACCTTGGACCTGGTTTCTGGGATGAACTCCCCAGTCTATTGTCTTCTATGGCCCCTAGCTCTACCTTCTGGGAAGTTGGAGGCTCAAAGATTTTTACAGTCAAGAGTTTTTAAGACCAAGCTTATAGTTTTGTTTGTTTGTTTTAAGCAATGTGTTTTCCTCAAAAGCACTAGGCTTCTGATCTGTGTGTTGCCTGTCAATTCCATGTGCCAATGACCAATTACCATACCCAAAGTTCTTTCCTGGACTTAGTGCTCCAGCTGGCTATATTTCTTTATTTCTTCACACCTATGTTGAATTCTCTCAACCTAATAGTTCCTTAAGCTGATCTAAGACAATAGGCTTTGGCAGGAAGGAAGCATCCTTAATCTGATCTGTGCTACAGGACTGAGCTTCTTCATTAAACTGGTAAGTTCTTATAGACCTTCTCTGCTCAAAGCCCTTATATTTCTTACAGTTTGGAATCCAGAGGCAGTGGGCTTTTCAGACCTAAATTTTTAGATCCTTATCACCTTTTATTTCTACTTTCAAACCAGCCAATCCATGTACAGGCTTATTTCTTCTTTATAATACCTTGTTAAACGCACTAACACACGCAATGCACACGCAAACATTCTTGTTTTTCCTAATCTATCCCACTAGAACTAAAGATTTAGAAGACACTTGCTCTGACTTCCAAGTTACTGAAGGTGACAATATTACCTAATATTTTGCCACTGTGTAACATGATATATCTGCTTCGTCCTGAGCAGATGCTTGACCACTAAGCCAAATCTAAATATTTTAGAGTTTTGTTATAGCAAGGTCCCACATCCAGAATCAATTTCTGGTTGGTGTTGGAGAAATAATCCAATCCTGCCAACAACAACAAAAAAGCCTTCTATACCAATGTAGGAGAGAGCGAGAGAGGAACACAATTTATTATTGAGTGAACATTAACAGATTTCCATGCACATAAGGTAGAAAAGTGACTACAAAGCCTGAGCAGAGTTTCACTCAAATTTATACAGTAAAATGGTGGAAAAAGCAATTAAAACTTTTTATCTTCTTGAGAGACAAAGGGGACGAAGCTTGTGACAGTCTTTGTTCATCTCATGAGAGGCCCCTGAACTAATTCCAAAGGTTATTTGGCTCATGGCCTTGGAGATACCTCAACATTGTAAAAACTGTAGCCTGGGCTTAATTCCTAGGGAGATTTACATTTATTCCAGAGGTTAGATCAAAACCTCAGATTCATTACATCTCCAAAATAATACTAAGAAATGGGATAGAGGGGGAAATGGTCTCTTTGCCCTTTATAAATAGAGAAAATAATTTTCATTTATTCTTACGTTAGTTAGGGTCATAATAAACAAATGTAATGTAAACAATGGCTCCAAAAGTATGTTTCTTGTTCACATAATAGTCCAACGTAGAAGTTCCTGGTCTGCAGTTCAGCTCTCCTCCATGCAGTCATTTGGGACCCATGTTGACATTGCATCTGCCATCTTCAACTTGTGATTTCTAAGATCACCCTGGGGGTTGCCATCCCAGTTAGTCGTAAAGGGAAAAGAGCATTGAGGAGGCATTCCTATTTCTTAAAAGCCTTAGCTTAGAAATGATAGCCATCACTTGTGCTCACATCCCACTGATTGAGTCATATGGCCACACCTACCTGTAAAAGAGTCTGGAAAATGTGGTCAAACGCTGCCCACAAAAATTAATTGCCAGAGGAAATTAATTTGGTAAACAGCTAGCCACCTCTACTACAAGAGATGAGGCCAAGCAATCTGAAAGGCAGATTACAGGACCTGTAGATAAATTAGCGAAAAGGCAGTGTCTTTTAAAAGTGCTCACTTTTCTTATTGCTAGTGCAGCCTCTGCACCCACCTGGTTCACCCCTCCTCGGGTTACAACCTGGCAACACCAGAGGTAGCACTACTGGAACTATCTCTTCTGTGCCTAGTTCCTCTGGCTCATTTAGAAGTGGGTCTCAGTCTGGATGAACTTTGTGCTGAGGGAGTCACTCACGGTTGCCCTGGCCTCCACCTGTTCTAAATGGTCTGCGGTCTGAGTTCCCAAGAGCTTAGATTCCCCTGGCCAACCTTCTCTTTACTTCAGTTACCAGTCTCAGCCCTGTCAAACATGTTATTATTTTTCCAGTCTTTTAGTAAGCTTGTAGATTTGAAAATTCCCACTGCTTCTCTCCAGGCATTCATTCAATTCTAATATAAGAGCATTGAGAGCAGGGGACTCGCTGGTCTCTGCACATCATAGAAGTTTCTCAGTCACAGCTACTGAAGCATTTTTGTTTGGAGATATGAATGACCCCCAATCTATTCAATCAGTTTCCCATAGCTTTCCCCTTTCTCACTTGTATTAAGCAAGTATCTCTTTATTTTCTTTATTTTGATGCTTTGACATTTGAGGCCTTGCTGACACTGAAGGGACTGCTGCTCCCAGGCTTAGCCAATTCCTAGAGGTAGTAAACAGCTCTCCTGGGAGGGTGCCTTTTGAACGCAAACCAACCAATCCACATCTCCAACCACCACCTTTATGGACACTCACACTCCTGTCTGCTATCCACCTGCCCTGATCACCCCAGGTCCAGTGAATTAGTCAGGGTTTTACAGAAACAGAACCAATGGTGTGTGTGCATGTGTGTGTGTGTGTGTGTGTGTGTTTATATATGGAGAGAGAGAGTTTATTTTAAGGAATTGGCTCTTAAAATCTGCAGGGCAGGCTGGCAGGCTGGAAACTCAGGGAAGAGTTGCAGTTTGAGTACAAAGACAGACTTCTAGCAGAATTACTTCTTGCTCAGCGGAGACCAGTCTTTGTTCTAGTCAGGCCTTCAACTGATTCGATGAGGCCCACACACATTATGGAGGGCAATCTGCTTTACTCAAAGTCCACTGATGTAAATGTTAATCTCATCCAAAAAAACACTGTCACAGAAACATTGGAATATTGTTTGACCAAATATCTGGGTACTATGGCTCAGCCAAGTTGATACATAAACCTAACTATCATAGCCAATAACAGATAACTGGCGACAGCCCTTAAACACTGGAGCCTGCTGAAATTATTCAAAATAGCCTTTCTAAGCCTGCTTACCCTGATTCACCCATTCCATCCCACAAAAAAACACAATAAAGGCTCTTCCCCATGTTTTCCCTCTCTCCTTCTGCCTCTGATTGACCCTGGTGCTTCTCCATGTGGTCCCACAGAGTGGCATGCTGTGTCTCCTGTTTCTGGGGATCTGTGAATATACCAACCTTCCTCCTCCATCACACTCACTTCCATGTCTATGTGTCTCAGCATACATGATTAGAAAAAACCCTGTGTACCCTAAAACATCCCTAAATAAGGTACTCTTGGTATTTTTCCTTCAGTAGAAATTTTATTCCTGGAAAACCATCTCAGATTCTGGAATTTAAAACCCTCAACATTCCTATCATAGGTTGAATGGCTTTCTCCTGCAATGTGCTAGCTCTTGCCTCAGATCTTCGTATTTTCAGGCTGGCAGCATAGTAGTATCTGGTACCCCAAGTATAAGAGCAAAACCAACCACTGTGTGCTTCTCCTCGTCCAAGAAGAGTTACACTCGGAGGTCTAACCATACTCCTATTGAATCTTGAAGCTATGCTGAAGTCACCATCCCCTCCACCTTTCAAATACAATCAAATCATTCTCCAGTGCCCTAGCTTTTCTGTAAGAAAGAGCTCTGTGGAGATAGTATTCAGACTTCATCCTCATTGCTTCAAATCCAAAGCTCATGGTTTTAATTACCAATGGGTTGGCAGGGCAATGTTGGTTGATACACTTGAACTGGCCAGTCTGCTCATAAGCCCTCCTAAGAAGACACATCGAACCTAATTAGATAACAATATCTTTTCCCAGTAAGGATCCTGAACGATTGTCCAATTTTTTTCAAGCTACTGCCTCCAATTCCAAATCTAGATGTTGATTCTGGTTCCCAGGTGGTGATATATTTGGACTTTATCATACTGAACTCAGCCTACTGACTGAAAATTATGCCTCCCTCCATCCTCTCCTTCTCAGGGGAGAGGCTCCCTCAGTCTGAACCCAGGGAGGCTCTGCACCTGTGGTCAACTTTGGGAATGACTCTGGGTACTAAATACTTGGAGAGCTCCTATTAAATAACCTCCACTTTTCTCCCTTCTCCCTTATATTCTGGGTATCCATCCATCCTTCTATCCACTAATTCACTCACCCATTCAAAATTTTTAAGAATTACTATACACCAGAAGCTATGTTAGACTCTTGGACTAAGACAGGGTCTACATCATCAAGTCTACAATGTAGTGGTAGGGAACAACTTTTAGAAGAAGAAAAATAGCATAAAAGGTGGTGTATGCTATAATAAGAAGTATGAACAGCTCACTGTGGGAGGCCGTTGGTGACTAGCTGCTTTCCTGCTCACCTCCTTCATCCCTCTAACTCCTCTCTGACCTTCTGCATTATCCTCCACCAATACAGTCGTCAACTCCTGAGCCTGCTGTTTGTATCACCACTGACATGCCTTCTTCTATTCACCCATCTTTTTTCTATTTTCCTTGCCTGTGAAATGAGATCTCACAAGAGACATATTAAAACGTGGTAGTCATCCCATGGACAGGGCTTTAAAGCAGATTTCAAGTGGCTGAGTCTCAGTATGGAAAGTTTGTGTCAGGATAATGAGTTGTCTGTGTACAGATACTCTGTACTGTGGAAGAGCAGATGAAGTGAAATGCCTGCTGTAATTGCTCCCTTTGGGGAAATATATGGGAGACAGGACAAAGTGATATTACTACTCAATTGGCCCAGCACCATGAATTTTAAAATGGTTATGTGAAAATACCAAAGAGGGATACATGGTACACTCCCACACACATACAAAAAGAGACTTGGACCAAACTGCTGGAAACTGTACTAAAAAGCAAGTACATTTACCTACATCACTGGAGCCATATAATATGAATGATCAGGCATGTGTCAGAGTCCCTGGCCAAACCAGGCAGGGTCAGAGCCCTTCACCTTGGAAGGCGCTAGTGTTTGGTGGCTGCCTGACCCTCCCTTACAGAGATGGAGGCAAGCTGTCCAAGAGTGCTGATTAGGAATTCGTTCATTTATTAATTCATTTATTCATTCAGCAGTTATTCATGAAGTACCTACCATATGCCAGGTACTCTACTAGGCTGAAGATACAATCCTGAACCGGAAGGATGCGATCTGTGCCCTCTTGGAGCTTATATTCTAGAAGCCACTAAGAATAGCTAGAAGCAGTCAAAGCTAGAGGGCAGTAGGATGTGATTGTAGTAGTTCTAATGCTTAACTTTGATGAGCCAGGTACTAAGCAGTCTACTTGCGTTCATTCATTTAATACTCCTCACCATCTTAAGTTTAAGGTTATTATCCTCACCTCTTTTATTTTTATTATATTTATTATCTTAATCTTACAGAAGAGGAAACGGAAGTTCAGAGGAGTTAAGCAACTCACCCCAGTTCGTATCGTTAGTAAGCGGCTGTCTTTGCCACAGTCTCTGCTTAGCCACTATGCCCTATGGGATTCCAAAACAAGAAAGCTGAACCAATGGACTAGTGAGGGGACAGCACTCTGTTGCTCATCTTCCTTGAGTTAAGCTTCAAGTCTCCTTTTCCCATCATGCACTTGCCTTGACCCTCAGAGCTAACCTCCTGCTGCATTTCCACCGGTGAGCCCTGTCTCCTGTCTGCACCACCTTCAGGTAAGGCACTCCACCACTCTGGGGAAATGCATTGCCTCGGGGAGTGAAGCCCCAGGAACCACACCTTGCAACTCCGCAGGTTCACCAGGTCCTTGGACAGGACAAGAATACAGGGCATCCTATGGTGTCCATATATAATACTCCTACAGATAGATATACTATCGGTTGTATCTGAGGCCCCAGGTAAAACAAAGCCTTGATATTCGATTTTTCTTTTCTGCTATAATCTAAACCAATAATGCAGTTGAAGATAATATAGAGCTGTATTAGGAAATCCTTTTTCACTTTGTGCTGAGCTTGGCTAATGGAGAAGTAACATAGCAACTGATTTTTTCTTTCTCTGCCTTTGTTAGCAACTAAAACCAGAATGACTTATTTTTTTCCTCCTGGCTTCATTTAGGGATTTAAAAACCTTTTGTTCTGGTTCTCTGCAAAATTCTATTGTATCTTTGGGGAGAACGTCTCCTTCCTGCTTTATAATCTTCTGCTATCTGTAGGAAGGAACACGTAATAGACTTCTAGGAGAACAGCAATCACCTCTGTCACTTGACAAGGACTGAAATGTGAGGTTTTGACAGATGACAAATTGACAGTGATTAGGGGAATTATTTAAGTGATGAAGGACAAACATGAAGGGTAAGAATTTTTCTGTTTACAGGCGTAAAGCTAAAATGAACCCACAAATTGCTCAACAGCCATATTTTCCAGTGTTTTTCAGAACACATCTTTCCTACTCCAGGCATAGTGGGAATGCTTTCTAGAAGTGACATTCTTACCACTTTTTAGTTAATATAGTATTATTCAACAAGATCCGGAGAATGTAAGAGCTAGAAAGAAACTCTGAAATCCCCTAGTCCAAGGAAATCATTGTCCTGTTGGGGAAACTGAGGTTCAGAGAGGAAAGCTGTTTGGCAGACATTAATGGAAGAATGAGATTGCACCCTGGGCCTTGAATCTCCCTCAGTCAATCGTGCTCGTGTCTGTTACCTCTGCTGTTTCCATATAATTCTTAGACTTGTGGTAGGAATTCCTAGAGTTGCCCCCCAACCAGACAAGCTGTGCCCAGATCTTTGTGTGAGCTGTAAGAAATACTTAAAATAATTTAATTATTAATGATAAAGAGATTCAACAGCTGCTGCTGCTGCACCTGAAGGCTCGTCATTCTCACATCTTTAGTGATACCTCATTTATCAAACAGCACAATAAGACAATAACTTCACCAAATGAAAAAGACTGACATAAAGTATCTAAAAAAAAATGCCTTTTTCTTTTAGAAAAAAAAATGTCAAAATGAAACCCATGTTTTCATAATGTAAAATTACACTTCTCCCTTTAAAACTCTGCTTTTTTCATGATACATAAAATATTGAAAGGGCCCAACTGCAAACTTAACCATTGGGAATCTACGTATATGTACACATGTACCTCCATAGATTTCTTGAGGACTTCCTGGAATAATTTTGGCTGGAAACAGATTAGAGAGAGGAAGAAGAAGCTAAGCTTATTTTCCATCTAAAAATTAATTTAGAAGATAGTTATAACCATACTTGCCTTTTCATTAGGTGTATAATTTTTAATGAAATTAATAAATAGCAGCCACAGAGCAGCACTACCCAAAAAGTGGTCCATTGTCTAGTACTCCCATAAGACAATCTGTTAAAAATGGATACTGTGGTCAAATGAATTTGAAAAATGCAAATAATATAGTCCCTTGAAAATTTACAGTCCATATTAGCTTTTTATGGCTCTGAGGTGTCCTGCCGTCAAGACAAATGCATTTTCCAAGCTATTTTAATACAGAGTCTTTTTAATTTTTCATGGAACACACTTTGGAAAATCATGCCACAGATAATACTTTTTAAAAGATCAATAAGAAGTATTTAAAAAATTATGACTACATTGAAAACCGAGAAGTAAAAGCAAGCAAACTAGTCTTCACTTGTGGTACTGTCAGGTCTAGACTTGTGCTTTAAACAAACACAAAAGCAGGCATAAAGCATGAAGTAACTGTTTTCAAACATTGGATAACAGGCAGCTCAAGAATCTGACTCCTAAGAGAAGAAAAAGTCATTAAGTGAGCCCTTGATGGATGGATGGCCTTTAGCCTGGGGCACTGTCTGGGAGGGGGAGGGGAAGCCCAAGCAGTTTCACTGAGCTGACTGAAGAGCAGAGATTAGAGTAGGGATGCTGAGGCAGCTGGGACTTGTGGGCTAGGGTACCAGGAGCAGGGAGTCACACAGAGAAGGAGCTCGAGAAATCCACCTATTGGTCCCCTTATCTTCATCCAAATACAATTCTTACAAACAGCTCAGCTCAGTGAGACCGGCAGAAAACAGCTATGGGGGTTTTGTGATCTCACAGGAGGTTTTGGACTTCCCACAGAGCACGACCATCCCGAGTGAAGAGACTTTGTTGAACACTGCGGGCTTTCCCCTGGGAGCCAGTGGGACCAGGCTCTCCACTAAGGGCTGTGCTAGACCCCATCTAACAAAGCTTAAAAACAAGCCTCCAAGGTATCCCGCTGATCTGGCAGTCAATTATTCCTGCCGTAAAAAAATTCAACACTCTTTCCTGGAAGAAAAACAACCAGACTCTTAAAAAAGCAGCACTTCCAATGTCTAGCATATAATTTAAAAACTACTAGGTAGTTATCTTTAAAAAGCCAAAAAGATGTGGCCCATAACAGGGGGAAGTGAGTAGTAGTCAATAGGAACAGACCCAGAGATGACTGAGGGGTTGAAATCAGCAAACAAATGCTTAAAACAGCTCTTCTATTTAGGTTTATAGACTTCAAGGAAGATAGACATAATAAGTGAACAAATGGAAGTAAACTGAAAACTCCCATTATGCTTGCAAGTACGTATTATTCCTTTCAGCAAAGACTTTTTAAATCATCGAGTTATTAATTATCAATACTTTCTATAGGAAAGTTTTCAGTCTTATATTGAGATTCTGTACTTGAATTTTACAGATTTTGAGGGTTTAAAAGAACCCCCAGAGCAGTTTAAAAAAATCCTATAAGCTGTGTCTGAAAAACACATAGAAATCGTATCTAGACATATTAGAACTTGGCTGTTAATGGCAAGTTATAAATGATTCATTAGCTGGCTAACTATGGGGAGTCAAAAAGAATAGTTTCTTAGTGAGAAGCAATGAGAGAAAAGAGTTCAAAACTAAAATATGAAGCAAGAGCAAGTAGTTGATAAAGATGGTCCGCCATAGAAGGGTTTCATAAAATTTCATCTACAGTCAAAGCCAGCTCTTCACATTCCAGGAGACATTGGCCTCCCCAGATTTGATCTTTCCAATTCGGCTGCTGGTAAGCATGGCAGAGCCCCAACTTTTGTAGACAAGCTTCTGTTGCAAATCTTATAAGATCCTCTAGATCTTGGGTCAGGAAGGTCAAACAGGTACTGTCAAATGAGGGTGTGTGTGTGTGTGTGTGTGTGTGAGAGAGAGAGAGAGAGAGAGAGAGTATAAAGAGGTGTTGTGTCCTATAGCTTGTAGATTGTCCTTGCAGGAATGAAGTTCCAGCTCTATTCCTGAACACAGTGCTATAACAAGGGCAGGGTGGGGGGACTGCGCAGAGCTGTGGTCCATCCTGAAAGGGGTGGTATATGATCACTGATATGGTTTACAATCACTAGCACATGGTAGTAATAAAAAAGTAGGTTGACTTTTTGTTGGTTTTAGTATTTTTAAAATTCTTTATAGGGATTATTTCCACTGCCCCCTCTCTCCAAACTTATCCCACTGCCTGAATAGTTTTCTTGTTACTTTCACAGGCCATCCTGTATTTAATCAGGCATTAAATAGTCAATTGGGATAGTGCTCTTACACTTTTTGCTCTGCAGCAGACTTCATTAAAGGACTTTTATCTCCAGGGCTTTAATCTGTATTATATGGACGTATTTTTAATTGTCTTCAACAGATAAAATGTTCCCCTGCATAGATTCTAAGAATGATTTTATAGAAAATCTGGTAAATTTAATACTGTTCCATTTGTATAGCAACACGTAAATCATTTAAAAATTTATTTCATTTAATTCTCTTAGTGCTTTTCTATCCTTATAGACACAGATGGATATTATTATTTTCATTTGACACATGTTGAAACTAAGACCCAGAAAGTGATTGTCTAAAGTACCAAAGTTCCTTAATGACAGTGAGGGGACTAGACTCCAGCCTCTTATTACCCACCTCTTTTCTTTTTACTGAATTATACTACATCACTTATATGTCTATTCAAGTTAATTACCCCTTTTAATAAGAGACTATCAAGAAAAGTATTTTAGGGGCTTCCCTGGTGGTGCAGTGGTTGAGAGTCTGCCTGCTGATGCAGGGGACACGGGTTCGTGCCCTGGTCTGGGAGGATCCCACATGCCGTGGAGCCGCTGGGCCCATGAGCCATGGACGCTGAGCCTGAGCATCCGGAGCCTGTGCTCCGTGACAGGAGAGGCCACAACAGTGAGAGGCCTGTGTACCGTAAAAAAAAAAAAAAAAGAAAAAGAAACATCAGGCTGGAAAGTGGTTAAGACTTCACTGACTTATTTGTGGATTTTTATTCTCCTTTGAGAAAAAGATAACTGTTTCCAGCAAGGCTTCTAAAAAATTCCATTGAAATCTATATCGTGTTGAAGGAATAGTTCCGGAATAAACATCTAAACTATCTGATTTCCTCTACAAACCTGAAAACAGAATTACATGGGACAAATCATTGAAAAGTGTACAACATGGTACAAAAAATTGATTCAGACACATTCATGTGTCATACCATTACACAAAGTTTTGCCATGGGCTCAATATTCCCCCGAGACTTTATCGACTTAGTGTATTTGAAGCACTACAAAGGGAATATGGATATTATCAGTTCTACTAGTGTGGATTTTCCAGCATATCCTCCATCTTCAAATTATATTCGTGGTTGTAACCATCCTTGTGGCTATATGTGTTCACCTCTGCCAGAGAACCCAGCGTATTCCAAACTAGTGATGTTTGTCTGGAAAGAAATGAGAGGAAAATTGGCCCCATCAATAATTGGTGGTAGATATTAGCTGCAATCAGTGACAATGACAATGTCTCAGAAACCAGAGGAAACAGCAGATGGTCCAAGGAAACCATGTGGATCTGCTGATTCTCCTGCCTTCCTCCGTATCAAGATGTCACATAATCCCCTTTTCTCCACTCACACAAGCACCTCAAACTCCCAATCTTTTTTTTTTTTTTTGGTTAGACATATTCTTTTTTTTTTTAACTGAGGTGCAGAGCAGTAACATGAACTTGTTTTACGATCTTCAGTAATGGAAGAACTGGTGACATGGTAATACTTTTCTAATGTCAGTTGGAGAGATGGTCACAAAAAGGAAGGTAGAACGGAGGAGTCACCGAAAAGGTAAACAAGCCCCAAACTCTGAAGTTTGTTTAGGGAAGAACAAATGATGGAGAAAACCAAGACTTGTCCAGAACCAAAAGGAGACCTGGGCTTAAGAAGCTTGAGAACCAGGGGACAGTGTGGCTTCCAATAGCAGCTTGTCACCACTTCTCCACTATTTCGTAGAGATTATGAGCCAGGGGGGAACACTTAGTACTTCTTTACTCTCAAAGAAGCTGCGTTTTAAAATGAAAATACACCCTAGGAATAATAAAATTTTAACAATATTTCTTCTCTAAAGAATGGCATTTTGAAAGATATTCGTTATCTAAGTTTTTACATTTCTGATATGTTGGAATTTTTACTATGTATTATTTTGTAATCAGAAAAATTGCAGACATGTAAGAAATAGAAAGAATAGGGGCTTCTCTGGTGGCACAGTGATTGAGAGTCTGCCTGCTAATGCAGGGGACACGGGTTCGGGCCCTGGTCTGGGAAGACCCCACATGCCACGGAGCGACTAGGCCCGTGAGCCACAACTACTGAGCCTGCGCATCTGGAGCCTGTGGTCCGCAACAAGAGAGGCCGTGATAGTGAGAGGCCCGCGCACCACGATGAAGAGTGGCCCCTGCTTGCCACAACTAGAGAAAGCCCTTGCACAGAAATGAAGACCCAACACAGAAAAAATAAATAAATTAATTAATAAACTCCTACCCCCAACATCTTCTTTAAAAAAAAAAAGAAATAGAAAGAATAAGATAATGGATGAGGAACTAGGTAGTTTCATTAAAATATTGCATTCAGTTTTTTCCTTTTTTCTGAAGTATAATGTTATACTTACTAAAATGTGTAAATCTTAGGTGTAGAACTGGGGAATTTTTACATGAGTATACTTTCCAGCACCCACCATCTAGATCAAGATAGAGAATATTTCTATCACCTAAGAGAATTTCTTCCTACCTCTTCCCAGCCGATCCCCCAACCAAGGTCACCACCACTTTGACTTGTATCACATAGATTAGGGTCAGGAAGCAGCCTTCAGCTCTGACTTGACCACTAATGTATAGTGCCAATCTATACAAGTCCCTCTTCCTCTGTGTGTCCCAGGAAATAGACTAAATGACCTTTATGGTTCCTTTCAGTTCTACTATTCCAGGAAAGAAATATAAGTAATGTCTTTACCCCCAAGGGTCCTTAGTAAATGAGCAGTAAAAAGCATCTCCCAACTTCCAGACCTAACTCCATCTACTAAGCCAGAGGGCTTCTGTATAAGTTAGTTCCTAAAGTTGAATCAAGTAGAGTTATTTAAAAGAGAAGGTGATATTGAATTCTGAAATATTAGATTAATGCTTCATTTTTTTTTTTTAACTATTTACTATACACCAAACATCACTTTGGCAGGCAATCAGCTCAGCTCGGGAGACAATGATGGCCACAGCAGTTCCTGCTTCTTAGTCTAGTGAAGGAATGAAAACACAGCCCAGTCTCATTTAGTGCAGAATCTAAAAAAACTGAACTCATAGATACAGAGAATAGATTGGTTGCCAGAAGCTGGGGGTGGTGGTGGGCAAAAGGGGTGAAGGTGGTCAAAATTTCCAGTTATAAGATAAATGAATCCTGGGATTGTGTACAGCATGGTGGCTGTAATTAATAATACTGTATTGCATATTGAAAGTTGCTAAGAGAGGAGATCTTAAAAGTTCTTATCACAAGAAAAAAAAATTGTAACTATGGGAGGTGGTGGATGTTAACTAGACTTATCATGGCAATCATTTCACAGTATATACATATATCAAGTCATTATGTCGTACACCTTAAACAAATACAATATTATATGTCAATTATATCTCAATAAGACTCGAAGAAGGAAAAAAAAAGAAACACAAGTCCAAGTGACTGTAATGGAAGGAAGAATTTCTCGGGACCTCAAGAGAGAAACCAAGTTCTAAGAAGGGAGAAAACTCACTTTCAGCTGGGTGAAACAGGTGATGAGAACAACTTTATGGAGGGGGTTGACCAGAAAGCTGGATGAGAACAGGCTTTATGGATGGGGTTGATCAGAAAGTTGGACCTTGAATGAAGAGCAGCAGTTGGATATACAGAATGTTAGTTCCAAAAATGTCCTAATCTCACAGAAGATGACAGGCTCCATTCCCCAGAGCATTCACAGCATATTCTTTTTTCAGCGAGATTAATGGTTTTGTGCTGAGGTCTGCATAGATTTTACCTGATTTATATCTGCAAATAAACAAGTCCTCATTAGGGAAACTATATTTGTGTAGCAGATTGACATCAACAGATCCTTCATATGTCATATCAACAAATCAAGATTTATAGAGAAAATCATGTGTCCAGAGAGCCTTCAAATCAGTGATTCCACTCACAACCCTCTAGGCTATGTTCTGTCCACCTGGAGGGATCTAAGGTTTTCTGGTTGGGCTGGACAGTAGATGGCTTTCACCAATGCCGCAGGAGTCCCTAGTCTCCTGGAGGAAAGTAGTTCATCATAAATGCTGTCTCTTCCTTGTATTGCCGGTGTGAGATCTTCCTTCATGATTTGACATTTGTGTTATTGACTCTGAAAGCACTGAGTGACCAGAGACCTCACTTCCTTACCAGTTTCCATGTCAAAAGCCATGTCCTGAGATCTTCAGATTCAAGCCCACTGGGGGTGCTCCTCTGTGTGAAAAAATCCCTTTATGAAGGCAATGAATCAGAAACCACATGGCTGAGCTCTCCAGGGAAGACTGGGAAAGGACAAGTCACAATGATTGATTTTCTTATATCTATTTATTCATTTTAAATAATATGGTTTAAAAATTATTAACTCTAGATTACCCACAATTCAAATTGCATTATCTGAAACTCTTTATTACTAGTAAAAGGAAATCATTTCCTTTTTTTTTTTTTTTTTTTTTTGCAGTACGCGGGCCTCTCACTGTTGTGGCCTCTCCCGTTGCGGAGCACAGGCTCCGGACGCACAGACTCAGCGGCCATGGCTCACGGGCCCAGCCACTCCGCGGCATGTGGGATCTTCCCGGACCGGGGCACGAACCCGTGTCTCCTGCATCGGCAGGCGGACTCTCAACCACTGCGCCACCAGGGAAGCCCATTTCCTTTTTAATAAACATGCACCAAGCTCTGCTTATGTGCTAGGAGTTGATATTCTATGAAAATGCAAAAGACAGATCATAGTTTCTCATTATTACGTATCCGAATTCTTTGAACGGTTATCAAGCATCTTTTATGTCCAAGGCGCTTTTCTTTTTTTTTTTTTTTACTTTTTATTTTATAGTGGAGTATAGCCGATTAACGATGTTGTGATAGTTTCAGGTGCATAGCAAAGTGACTCAACTATACATATACATGTATCCATTCTCCCCCAGACTCCCCTCCCATCCGGGCTGCCAAATAACATTGAGCAGAGTTCCCTGTGCTATATAGTAGGTCCCCAAGGCATTTTTCTAGGTGCAAGGGAAAGACATAGGTGAGCCAGAGACCCTCAGGTGTCATCTCTTACAATTCCCCCATTTTTTAGATGAAGAAATCATAGCTCAGAGAGGTTATTTAATTTTACCAAGGTCACATAGCTAGTAAGTTACAAAGCCCAGAATGTTCTCTCCTAGATTAGTAGGTTTCTCCATTACCAAAAGAAAAAAAAATTGCCTTTTTCATAAGAATAAAAGCAAACCTGACAGATGTTTTCCTGAAATGGGCCTATGGTTTGATAGACTAAGAACTATTGACTAAGGAAATCACATTATCTTTTCTCAAGAAAACAGTGTGGATGACATTGGATTCACCCAGAACATAGAGTCAGTTTGCACAGGTTGGATGGGAGAGTCTCACTCACTCAGCTCAGTACATTAGGAAAGAATACATATTGCTGAGAGCAGGACATTTTGCTATGGGGTTCAATTTGTAAGAATTTATTTATAACAAGTAAAAATGGAAAGAACCAGAATATGATTTGTTCCTAAAAGGGACAATTGCTACCCATTGTGTAATGGCAATTGCCCTAGGTCAGCTGCATAACTGGAACCAGAAATAGTTTGGAGCTAATCAGTCCTTTTTTTTCCTTCATTTTCTACCCCAGTCTTCATCAGTTGAAATGTGACTGCTGCTATCATCCAGGTATATATAAAATAGATAAGCAACAAGGATTTACTGTATAGCGTAGGGAACTATATTTACTATCTTATAATAACCTATAATGGAAAATAATCTGAAAAATATATACATATAATTGAATCATTTTACTGTACACCTGAAACTAACACAATATTGTAAACCAATTAAACTTCAATTGAAAAATTTAAAAAACACTAAAGCTCTCTCAAAGTTCATACTTGGTCTCTATATTTAAAATTCCCTTTTGCACCCAAGGACTTTCCTTAACACATAAGTGAAAGAACTGCTGATATTTATTGAGTGTTTACTACATTCTAAGCATGTCCTAAATACTTTACAATATTTTAAATAATCCCCTTAAACAAACCTATGAAATGGGTATTTTTAATATATCCATTTTACAAAGAGGAAACCAAGGAACAAAACTATGAAAACTTGTCCCAGGCCACACTGCTAATAAGTGATAGAGTTGGGACTGGAACCCAAGCAGTCTTGCTTTATAGACAAATTCTTTTTTTTTTTTGGAAGTCCAAGTTTCCTCATTCTTAAGAGGGAAACACAGGGAAAGGTGGTCTTAGATATTGTTATATCTGGATGTGATGTCATGTTTGGGATTTCTGTCATCTTGCTACTAGCTTTAGGGTGAAGCAACATTCTCTTTAACATTATGAGCTGCCAAATAAACTTTAGACAAATTCTTATTCATCAGTGGTAACAATATATGTGAAGAAATAAATGAATATTTGGTCTTAATGCTTGCAAGGGATGATAATAGCTCCAACTCACTGTTGGATCTGGATCAGGAGGTGGTGCACTGAAATATCACGTGGCCAGCAGAGCCAGAGGACAGGTGAAAGTCCTGGGCTAGGGAGTGCTGAGCAGCAGGCCATGGAAACTCACTTCTGCCAGCAAGTCCCACAGGCAAGCATGAATAAGGGTGAGGGTCAAGGCCTCAAGGCCCAAAGCTGTTTGGGTACTAGAGACAAAGCGAAGAAAGGAGTGAAGTTTATGCGTCTGCCCCATCCCATCTAAGAGATCAGTCATCTCTCAGCATTGTGCCTCTCTGCCTTTCCGTTTCTCAAAGGATGGGGTCACATCTGCAGGGGAGGCCTTGGTTGAGATGGGAAAATATTCCCTCTCTCCTTCCCACCCCACCCAATCAAGAGTGATTGAGTGAGCAGAAGGATTCCAGACAAATAATAGGAGGAGGGCTGGAGTGCCCAAGGCTCGATTTCATTTACTAAAGGATGCAAGGTTTATAGGTGGACCACCCAGTTTAATGGCATCAGGTTAGGGAAGACACCGACACCAGAGTAAAATTTGTAATAACACACTTTACTTCATGGATTAAACAATCACATGCTCAAAGTAAATTTTGCAGTAACACATTTTACTCAGTGTATTAAACAGTTACACATGGTTTGTAGACTTTAGCTTGAAGGGTCTTTTAAACGATACAAAAATCTCTAAATGCACATTTATTAAAATCAAGGATAAAGACCAGAATCAATACAGAGAAAAATAAAATTATATTCTACTGAGCATAAACATCATTTATAATAAGAATTGGAACAACAGCATTAAAGTTTTTCTGCTTAGTAGAATAAGATACAATTTCCACTTTCTGGATAATGTAATTGCAAGGTGGAAGGGAAATCTTTAGATATGAGAACCCAGAGCCTCATCTACCCCAGGCCACATAACCTCTCTCTCTCTCTCTCTCCCACCTCCACTAAGATGTGTTTGGCCTCACAGGGTATATATTATGCAAATGAAGTAATGGATGAGAGGACAGGAAACTCAGAAAAGGTTTCTTGATTTATATTGGAAAGAGATAATATAAAATGGACTCCTTCCTTAAAAGATATCTTTGAACACCCCTGTATGCCCTTCCCCATCACATTCCCATCCTACAAAGATAACCTACAAAGGTAAGGTCCATCTTAATAGTCTTACCATATATGTATTTATTTCTAAAAATATATTGTTTAATTTGGATGTTTTTAACATTGGGTAAATGAAATCAGATTTTACGTGCTTTTTGGCAACATGCTTTGTACATTCCTTCTCAGTTCCTAGGGTACATCTGTGTAGCTGGAGTTCATTCATATTTGTTTTTCTATTGTGTAGGATTCTACTACAGGCCTCATGCACATTTTCTTTGTTCATTCTCCTTTTGACTGATATTTGGTTGGTTTCAGTCTTTTGCTTTATATGTGATGCTTTTTGTGAACCACCTTGTACATGAATCTTGGTGCACACATATATGAATAACTTCCAAATATGTATCTGGGACTAGCATTGCAGAATTGTGAAGGATGCATGTCTTCAGCTGCACTCCATAATGTCATTTGCTTAATCAATTCCTGAGAGAAATGAGCTAAAATCTCCCACAGTGGTGATGAATTTTAAAATTCCTCTTTGAAGTTCTAGCAATTTTGGCTTTATAGCCTTAAATTGAGAGAAGATTCCCTTCATATTTACTGTGAATTTGTGAATAATGACATGTTTGAGTTTATTTATATTGCTTTATTGTCTTATTTTTGCTTTTTCTGTGGACTTTCCCCCTCTTTTCTTGACTTCTTTCTGATTTATTGAAATTATAGAGGATTCCTCATCCAAAATGTGATGCAATTATGCCTTTCCCTATAAGTAAATCCCTTTGGCAATGAGACCTTTTGGCAATTCCTTCCATTAAGAAGTGAAAGAGAATCTAGTGCCAGTTCTAAGACAAGGCCAGGAGCAGAAAACTACAGCCCACTGGCCAAATCTGGCCTTCAGCCTATTTTTGTAAGTAAAGATTTATTGGAGCACAGCAAAGCTCATTCACTTACATATTGGCTATGGATGCTTTCTTGACAAAATGGCATAGTTGAGTGGGCTAGTCCATAAAGCCTGAGATATTCACTGTGTGGATCTTTACAGAGAAAGTTTGCCAACCTCTGGTCTAGACGTTCACTCATTCTGTTGGAACTCGTCTAGTTGCCAAGTGAAAAGAGCATACTAGTCTGCTGGAGGATAAGAAACCACATAGAGCAGAGATAGGTTGTCCTAGGTAAGATGGATTCAGACTAGGCAGCTCCCAGGGACCAAGCACCTGATGACGTCGCATAAGTGATTCCATTCAAGAAGAGCTAAACTAGCCCAGATTAACAGAACTGCCCAATTAATTCACAGGCTTACGAGCAATAACAAATGATTGTTATCTTAAGGCACTAAGTTTTAGGCTAGTTTGTTACACAGCCAATACAGAAGGTTTGGCTTGGTTTGGTTTGGTTTTTTTACTCTTGTTTTATTTTTCCCTTTAGCAATTGGGAGTTATATGCTCTATTACCTTTTCTAAATTCTGTTAGTGCTCACTATAAAAATTTTAATATGCAAAGTTTAATCATTATCTTTTCCTTCCTCATAAACAATGCAAGAACCTCAGATGACTTTAACTCTGATCAGCTTCCTCCCAACTGATATATTATTATTGTACAGAATTTTGGCTTCTACCTTATTTATTTAATTCTATAAGTTAGACATTATTGCTGTTAATTATTATCTTATACTGTTGATTTTTTGTTTAGATTTACTGATATATTTATCTATGTCTTTGCTCATTTTTCCTTCTTGTACCTCAAACCTTCCACCTTTTTGAATATCTTGTATTAAGAGTTGTTTATTGTCACATTCTCTTGGTTTTTTTAAATCTGAAAATGTTTTATTTTACCCTCATTATTGGAAGATATTTTTATGAAGTGTTCAATTTTGGAATGATAGTTATTTTCTCTCAATATCTTCAAGGCATTATTCCACTCTTTTCTGGCTTGCATTTTTATTTTTTCTTGAGAAGACAACTGCCATTTTAATATTCATTCCTCTTGGAAAATCTGCCTTTTCTCTCCATATCAATAGGTAATCTGTCTTCTCCCTTCTTGTCTTTGTGTTCTGCTATGCTGAGTCTACTTGTGGATTTTTTATTTATACTCTTCAGAATTTTTTCAGTTTTCTGAAATGAGGACTGCTTTTTTAATACATTTGAAACTCCTCGCATGTTAACTCCCTTCTATTGCCTCAGTGCTCTTCTTTTGTACTTTAGTTAGAAGTATGCCAAGCCTTCTCGCTGTCTTCCATGTCACTCACTATCATATTTTCTGTTACTTTTCTTCTCTGAGAAGCATTTTGAATAATTTTTTCTATCTTTCAGTTTACTGATTCTTTCTTGTTTATATTAAATCTGCTATAACATATATTAAAATTTTTTAATTTTTCATGGCCTCAAGAAGAGATTCCCATACCCATTAGAACTCATTTCCCTTTCCTCTGTCCCCTAGAGCCTTGCAACCATTTATTTACCTTCTTTCTCTACTGATTTGACTGTTCTGGACATTTCATATAAATGGAATCATATAACATATGGTCTTTTTGTCTGACTTCTTTCAGTTAGCATTACGTCTTCAAGAGTAATCCCTGCTATAGCATGTATCAGTATTTCATTCCTTTTTATTGCCAAATAATATTCAGTTGTATGGACGGATCACATATTGTCTATTTATTCGTCAGTTGATAGACCCTTGAATTGTTTCTACTTTGTAGCTATTATGAGTAAAATGGTTTTGATTGTTATGGACATTAATGTACAAGTCTTTGTTTGGATGTATGTTTTCAATTCTCTTGGGTATGTACCTAGGAAGGAAATTGCTGGATCATATGGTAACTCTATGTTTAACTTTTTTAAGACTCCCAGATTGTTTTTCACAGAGGCTAACCATTTTACGTTCCCCTAGCAGTATATGAGGATTCCAATTTCTCCACATCCTTACCAACACTTGTTATTTTCCACTTTTTTTTAAATAGCTTTCCTACTGTCATGAAGTGGTACTTCATTGTGGTTTTGCTTTGCATTTCCCTAATAATTAATGATGTTGAGCAACTTTGCATGTGTTTATTGCCTTACCTTCTCTGGAATAAGTTCTGTTTCAGTACATTGCCCATTTTTTTAAACTAGGTTGTTGTCTTTGTTGTTATATAATTTCTTTATATATTCTGGATACTAAACCCTTATCACATATATAATTTTCAATTATTTTCTTTTATTATGTGGGTTTTTTTCACTTTCTTGCTTGTGTCCTTTAATGAACAAAAGTTTTTAATTTTGATGAAATCTAATTATCTATTTTTTCTTTTGTGGCTGTGCTCCATTGAAACCATCAGATTATAATGTGCCTAAAAACCTGCATCCTTCATGTAATTTCTTTTTTTCTACCCAAAAGAGATTTATTAAATTATTTGAAATAACTATTAGTTGCTCAACTAAGGAAGTGTTTAACTTTCAGAACATTCCTATAAATGAATCAAATGTGATAAAAGGTACAAAAACACTATAAAAAGACAAAAAAAAACTGTAGGAGACCTTCAAGATGGTGGAGGAGTAAGATGTGGAGATTACCTTCCTCCCCCAAAATACATCAGAAATACATCTACATATGGAACAACTCCTACAGAATATCTACTGAACACTGTCAGAAGACCTCAGATTTCCCAAAAGGCAAGAAACTCCCCACATACCTGGCTGTGTGGCTGACAGGGTCTTGGTGCTCTGGCTGGGTGTCAGGCCTGTGCCTCTGAGGTGGGAGAGTCAAGTTTAGGACATTGTTCCACCAGAGACCTCCCAGCTCCATGTAATATCAAATGGCACCGACCCCAGAGATCTCCATCTCAACATTAAGACTCAGCTCCACTCAACAACCAGCAAGCTACAGTGCTGGACACCTTATGCCAAACAACTAGCAAGAAAGGAACACAACCCCACCCATTAGCAAAGAGGCTGCCTAAAATAATAATAAGTTCACAGACACCCCAAAACACACGACTGGACACAGTGTTGCCCACTAGAAACACAAGCTCCAGTCTCATCCATCAGAACACAGGCAATAGTCCCCTCCACCAGGAAGCCTACACAACCCACTGACCCAAACTTACCCACTGGGGGCAGACACCAAAAACAACAGGAACTATGAACCTGCAGCCTGAGAAAAGGAGACCCCAAACGCAGTAAGTTAAGCAAAATGAGAAGACAGAGAAACACACAGCAGATGAGGAACAAGGTAAAAACCTACCAGGCCAAACAAATGAAGATGAAATAGGCAGCCTACCTGAAAAATAATTCAGAGCAATGATAGTAAAGATGATCCAAAATCTTAGAAATAGATAGGAGAAAATAAAAGAAACTTTTAACAAGGACCTAGAAGAACTAAAGAGCAAACAATGATGAACAACACAATAAATGAAATTAAAAATTCTCTAGAAGGAATCAATAGCAGAACAACTGAGGCAGAAGAATGGATAAGTGACCTGGAAGATAAAATAGTGGAAATAACTACTGCAGAACAGAATAAAGAAAAAATAACTGAAAAGAATTGAAGACAGTCTCAGAAACTTCTGGGACAACATTAAATGCACCAACATTTGAATTATAGGGGTCCCAGAAGAAGAAGAGAAAAAAAAGGGACTGAGAAAATATTTGAAGAGATTATAGTTGAAAACTTCCCTAATATGGGAAAGGAAATAATCGAGTCCAAAAAGCACAGAGAGTCCCATACAGGATAAATCCAAGGAGAAACGCAGCAAGACACATATTAACCAAACTATCAAAAATTAAATACAAAGGAAAAATATTAAAAGCAACAAAGGAAAAGCAACAAATAACGTACAGGGGAATCCCCATAAGGTTTACAGCTGATCTTTCAGCAGAAACTCTGCAAGCCAGAAGGGAGTGGCAGGACATATTTAAAGTGATGAAAGGGAAAAACCTACAACGAAGATTACTCTACCCAGCAAGAATCTCATTCAGATTCGACAGACAAATTAAAACCTTTACAGACAAGCAAAAGCTAAGAGAATTCAGGACCACCAAACCAGCTCTACAACAAATGCTAGGCAAGAAACATGAGAGAAGGAAAAGACCTAAAATAATAAAAGCAAAACAATTCAGAAAATGGTAATAGGAACATACATATCAATAATTATCTTAAATGTAAATTGATTAAATGCTCCCACAAAAAGACATACACTGGCTGAATGGATACAAAAACAAGACCCGTATATATGCTGTCTACAAGAGACCCACTTCAGACCTAGGGACGCATACAGACTGAAAGTGAGAGGATGGAAAAAGATATTCCATGGAAATGGAAATCAAAAGAAAGCTGGAGTGGCAATTCTCACATCAGACAAAACACAGTTTAAAATAAAGACTATTACAAGAGACAAAGAAGGACACTACATAATGATCAAGGGATCAATCCAAGAAGAAGATATAACAATTGTAAACATTGATGCACCCAACATAGGAACACCTCAATACATAAGGCAAATGCTAACAGCCATAAAAGTGGAAATCAACAGTAATACAATCATAGAAGGGGACTTTAACACCCCACTTTCACCAATAGACAGATCATCCAAAATGAAAATAAATAAGGAAACACAAGCTTTAAATGACATACTAAACAAGACGGACTTATTTGATGTTTATAGGACATTCCATCCAAAAACAACAGAATACACTTTCTTCTCAAGTGCTCATGGAACAGTCTCCAAGATAGATCATATCTTGGGTCACATATCAAGCCTTGCTAAATTTAAGAAATCTGAAATCGTATCAAGTATCTTTTCCAACCACAATACTATGAGACTAAATATCAATTACAGGAAAAGATCTGTAAAAATTACAAACACATGAGGCTAAACAATACACTACTTAATAACCAAGAGATCACTGAAGAAATCATAGAGGAAATCAAAAAATACCTAGAAACAAAAGACAATGAAAACACGATGACCCAAAACCTATGGGATGAAGAAAATGCTGTTCTAAGAGGCAAGTTTATAGCAATACAAGTGTACCTCAGAAACAAGAAACACCTCAAATAAATAACCTAACCTTACACCTAAAGCAATTAGAGCAAGAAGAAGAAAAAACACCCAAAGTTAGTAGAAGGAAAGAAATCATAAAGATCAGATCAGAAATAAATGAAAAAGAAATGAAGGAAATGATAGCAAAGATCAATGAAACTAAAAGCTGCTTCTTTGAGAAGATAAGGAAAATTGATAAACCATAAGCTGGACACATCAAGAAAAAAAGGAGAAGACTCAAATCAATAGAATTAGAAATGAAAAAGGAGAAGTAACAATGGACACTGCAGAAAAACAAAGGATCATGAGTGATTACTACATGCAACTATATGCCAATAAAATGGACAACCTGGATGAAATGGACAAATTCTTAGAAATGCATAACCTTCTGAGACTGAACCAGGAAGAAATAGTAAATATAAACAAATGAATCACAAGCACTGAAATTGAGACTGTGACTAAAAATCTTCCAGCCAACAAAAGCCCAGGACAAGGTGGCTTCACAGGGAAATTCCATCAAACATTTAGAGAAGAGCTAACACCTACCCTCTCAAACTCTTCCAAAATATAGCAGAGGGAGGAACACTCCCAAGCTCATTCTATGAGGCCACCATTACCCTGGTACCAAAACCAGATAAAGATGTCACAAAGAAAGGAAACTATAGGCCAATATCACTAATGAATATAGATGCAAAAATCCTCAACAAAATACTAGCAAACAGAATCCAACAGCACATTAAAAGGATCATACACCATGATCAAGTGGGGTTTATCCCAGGAATGCAAGGATTCTTCATTATATGCAAACCAATCAATGTGATACACCATATTAACAAATTGAAGGAGAAAAGCCATATGATCATCTCAATAGATGCAGAAAAAGCTTTCAACAAAATTCAACAACCATTTATGATAAAAACCCTGCAGAAAGTAGGCGTAGAGAGAATGTACCTCAACATAATAAAGGCCATATATGACAAATCCACAGCCAATATCATTCTCAATGGTGAAAAACTGAAACCATTTCCTCTAAGGTCAGGGACAAGACAAGGCTGTACACTCTCACCACTATTATTCAACATAGTTTGGGAGTTTTAGCCACAGCAATCAGAGAAGAAAAAGAAATAAAAGGAATCCAAATTGGAAAAGAAGAAATAAAGCTGTCACCGTCTGCATATGACATGATACTATACATAGAGAATCCTAAAGATGTTACCAGAAAACTACTAGAGCTAATCAATGAATTTGGTAAAATAACAGGATATAAAATTAATGCACAGAAGTCTCTTGCATTCCTATACACTAATGATGAAAAATCTGAAAGAGAAATTAAGGAAACACTCCCATTTATCACTGCAATAAAAAGAATAAAATACCTAGGATTAAACCTACCTCAGGAGACAAAAGATCTGTATGCAGAAAACTATAAGACACTGATGAAAGAAATTAAAGATGATACAAACAGGTGGAGAGATATACAATGTTCTTGGATTGGAAGAATGAACATTGTGAAAATGACTATACTACCCAAAGCCATCTACAGATTCAGTGCAATCCCCATCAAACTACCAATAGCATTCTTCACAGAACTAGAACAAAAAAATACACAGTTTATATGGAAACATAAAAGACCCCGAATAGCCAAAGCAATCTTGTGAAAGAAAAATGGAGCTGGAGGGATCAGGCTCCTGGACTTCAGTCTATATTACAAAACTACAGTAATCAAGACAGTATGGTGCTGGCACAAAAACAGAAATATAGATCAACAGAACAGGATAGAAAGCCCAGAGATAAACCCATGCACATATGGTCACCTTATTTTTGATAAAGGAGGCAAGAATATACAATGGAGAAAAGACAACCTCTTCAATAAGTGGTGCTGGGAAAACTGGACAGCTACATGTAAAATCATGAAATTAGAACACTCCCTAACACCATGCACAAAAATAAACTCAAAATGGATTAAAGACCTAAATATAAGGCCAGAAACTATCAAACTCTCGGAGGTAAATATACGCAGAACACTCTGACATATATCACAGCAAGATCCTTTTTGACCCACCTCCTAGAGAAATGGAAATAAAAACAAAAATAAACAAATGGGACTTAATGAAACTTAAAAGCTTTTGCACAGCAAAGGAAATCATAAACAAGACGAAAAGACAACCCTCAGAATGGGAGAAAATATTTGCAAATGAAGCAACTGACAAAGGATTAATCTCCAAAATTTACAAGCAGCTCATGCAGCTCAATATCAAAAAAACAGACAACCCAATCAATAATTGGGCACTACACCTAAATAGACATTTCTCCAAAGAAGATATACAGATTCCCAACAAACACACGAAAGGATGCTCAACATCAAATACAAATAGAAACTACAGTGAGGTATCACCTCACACCAGTTAGAATGGGCATCATCAGAAAATCTACAAATAATAAATGCTGGAGAGGCTGCGGAGAAAAGGGAACCCTCTTGCACTGTTGGTAGGAATGTAAATTGATACAGCCACTATGGAGAACAGTATGGAGGTTCCTTAAAAAACTAAAAATAGAATTACCATATGACCCAGCAATCCCACCACTGGGCATATTCCCTTTGAAAACCGTAATTCAAAAAGATTCATGTACCACAATGTTCATTGCAGCTATATTTACAATAGCCAGGACATGGAAGCAACCTAAATGTCCATCAACAGATGAATGGATACAGAAGATGTGGCACATATATACAATGGAATATTAATTAGCCATAAAAAAATAAAATTGAGTTATTTGTAGTGAGGTGGATGGACATAGAGACTGTTATACAGAGTGAATTCAGTAAGTCAGAAATAGAAAAAGAAATGCTGTATGCTAACACATATATATGGAATCTAAAAAAAAAATTGTTCTGAAGAACCTAGAGGCAGGACAGGAATAAAGATGCAGACGTGGAGAGTGGACTTGGGGACACGGGGCAGGGGGAAGGTTAAGCTGGGACAAAGTGAGAGAGTGGCATGGAGTTATATATACTGCCAAATGCAAAGTGGATGGCTGGTGGGGGGCAGCCGTGTAGCACAGGGAGATTGGCTCAGTACTTTGTGACTGCCTGGAGGGGTGGGATGGAGATAGTGGGGGGAAGACTCAGGAGGGAGGAGATGTGGGGATGTGTGTGTATGTATAGCTGATTCACTTTGTTGTGGGACAGAAACTAACACACCATTGTGGAGCAATTATACTCCAATAAAGATGTTATTAAAAAAGAAAAAAAGCACTGTAAAAATGAAAGGAATTATTTTCATTATCAAGGTACTAATATTGAAACTGATAACATTTGATAGCAAAATAAGCACTTGGCATTTGCTTTTCTTCTTTGAGGCAATTTTAAAAGCTAGAAAGTAATATTTTGAAGATTTTCTGTAATTATTATAGCATTTCTAATTACCATCATTTCCTTTATATCTTGAGAACTAATAAACTACAGTAACATTCAGAGAAGTAAGAGTTTATTTTGTTCTTAACCCTTAGGAAATTATCAAGTTCATGTGCCATGAAAAGGCAGGGTTGAAGCTATAACATGTATTCACAACTCAGAACTTGTGCTGTGAGAAAAGGGAAAAAAAGCTCCCTAGGCCAAATAATTAAGAAATGACTCATATTTGAAAAACTACCTGCTGCTGCATTTTGGTATGTGAGCTGTACTCAATATTCTTTGGATATGACATGGGGAAAATCCCCATTGTCCACATTAGCCTATACAGAAGTTTTGCTGAAAGCTCTCCCCAAGGAGTACTTCTGCACTTTGTCTTTGGCCTCATGCTCAGGGGTGGTAAATGGATTAACACAGCAGTTTCTGATGGTATGATGGATGGAATAGGATGATTGATTTTCTAAACACCCTTTCCTTACTTGATGGATGTTTCCATTGTCATCTCTTCCCTCAGGGGTCTTTGTGTGCACAATCTCTCTTCTGAAAGGAGTTTTCTCACGCTATTAGTACCAAGTGAATTTATGATGTCCTCTCATGCAAATAGTATGCTATTCTGTAGGTAGAGTCTGCTCTGACAGTCTATGCAAAATGATGTCAATTCTCTGATCAACAGCTTCCACTGTGTTAACATTTTAAACTATGAGACACAACTGAGCTCCAAAAAACAACACTTATTTTCTCCTAATTAGACCCAAGTGTAGCCAAAACTCATCATCCATCTAGAGATGCATTTACCTTCTTAGACATTTAGCTGAATCCTGTGGCACTCCTTTGTTATGACCAGGATCTCCACCAATAATCTTACTGGGTTCTATCATAAATATCAGCTGGGGCCAGAGTATAAATTGTGATTACACTTATCAGCGTGCATTTCTCCTCCATGACCCCTCTCGTTTGAACCCTGAAGCATGTGGATCCTTTTGAAGGTTGAGAAAAAGTGGTCAAGACTAATGAACAAAGACATCAAATTTGGGAGGAAGGGTTTTTGAAAACAGTCAAGGATTTAGATATAAGGTGGAGAATTTGAAAATAGCTACCATCCAGCTGAACAAATTTTTTTTCTCACTTTTCCTCACCTTCTTTATAAAAAAAAATCTCTTGTATTAGAGAGCTGAGAAGAGGGTTAGGTGTTTAAATAATTGGGAATTAAAAATAATGGGTAGGTGACACAGGGGTAAATACTCTTGAAATTTGGGGAATCCCAGAACCAGCTTCCAGCCGAGGGTTTTCAGAACAATTTCCTTCCTGGCAATAGTCCCTGCACACGTCAGCTTTGGGAGAGAAAATTAGGTGACAGAATAATAAAGATAGATAGGAGAGGCCTGAAGATAGCCCCTTCCTGATTTTGTTTTATTTTTTGGTAACTCACAAATGGTGAGAAAGAGATTCAAAATTATCATGCCTATAAATGGAATATGGAAATTTACTGAAGCTGAGAGCCATTCCCTGCCCAAATTTTCCTTAAAAGAAGTGAGGAAACTTAGATTGAAAAGAGTGTGAACCTATGGGCAAGACGGGAATAGAGACGCAGACCTACTAGAGAATGGACTTGAGGACACGGGGAGGGGGAAGGGTAAGCTGGGAGAAAGGTGGAAGAGTGGCATGGACATATATACACTACCAAATGTAAAATAGATAGCTAGTGGGAAGCAGCTGCATAGCACAGGGAGATCAGCTTGGTGCTTTGTGACCACTTAGGGGGGTGGGTTAAGGAGGGTGGGAGGGAGGGAGATGCAAGAGGGAAAAGATATGAGGATATATGTATATGTATAACTGATTCACTTTGTTATAAAGCAGAAACTAAGACACCATTGTAAAGCAATTATATTCAATAAAGATGTTAAAAAAAAAAGTGTGTGATGTTTCAGTCCCTGGCTGGTAACTGTGGAGCTGAAACCCTTTAAGTGTCACTCCTGGCACAGAGTCAAGGATGGCAGCTACATTCTCTTCTCGCCACGGCAGTCACCAGGCAAGACCCAGACAACCGACAAAATATGTTAGTAGCAGACACGCTGGAAATGTTGTCAGGGACCATGAGCTTACCTTTACTACTCCTGCCCGTCCCCACAGTGTACATCTGCACAAGTCCAACACCATCCCTGAAGGAGGTGGAGAGAAGAGAAAAACTGGAATTGACAATAACTTAACCTAGACTGACTTGGAAATCTACAAGAGGGGCTGGATGGTTTGTCTGCTTTTCAATAGGTTGTGCAATGCAAAGGGAGATCAAATTGAGCTGTAGAAGTAAAGTTCACCTTCCATGGGGGGAAAGGGAGGGTAGGGTGAATTGGGAGATTGGGACTAACATATATACACTAATATTTATAAAATAGATAACTAATGAGAACCTGCTGTATAGCACAGGGAACTGTACTTCACTTTTCTGTACAGTAGAAACTAACACAGCATTGTAATACCCCAATAATAAATAAATAAATAAATAAATAGGAAAAAAACTGCGAAATTTAAGATGTTAAAATGTATGTTCCTTTGGTTTCTAAGGAACATAATAAAGTCACCAAAATGAAATAAGTCAGTCAGTCCTTTTAGAGAAAATGTGAATTTTCAATATGTGGGATTAGGAGAGATGGCAAGAGAATTATTGAAAAGTTAATTAAAATGTTGGCCATTTTTAGAGAAATAACAGGTTCAGAAAAAGGAAAAGACTGGATGAAAGCCAAAGGGAACAGGACCTGGGACTGTTCATCACTGAAAAAGTAACATACTGTTAGATTTTTAAGAGCTGATTCTAAGAAAGCAAATTCCCATGAATTCCAGAACAATCTTAATTTTGATTGTAATCCAAATTAAGCCCAGATCTCAGTGGAAGAAAAAAAAGAATGCTGGCTTTGAAATGAAGAAGAAATAAGGATGAGCTATCAATGAACTGCAGGATCTTGAAATGCCCAAGTCTGCAATTTGCCTAATTTATATTTTAAGTAACATGATTCTGTCACAACATAGTTTGTGTGCTTCAGTTGACTCACTAGCAACTTATAGAAAATGGCATAAGGATATTCCATGAACCCAGGCAAAGGCTATCTGCTGGAGGAAGATTATTGGTGTTGAAGCTGAATTCAGCCTCTGTACCCTGACACTAAATTAATTCTTGGAGAGAGAGTTTTGGGTGAAGTAGAAAAGAATAACTTTATTGCTTTCCCAGGCAAAGGGGGCCACAGCAGGCTAATGCCCACAGTGTGTCTGGACCTGGAGGGGCTAGTGAGAACTTTTATAGCAATGGTTCAAAGAGAGTGTGATCAGCTTGTGGACATTCTTCTGACTGGTTGGTAGTGAGGTAAGTGGGAGTCAGCATCATCAGCCTTCTGGTTCCAACCAGTCTGGGGTCTAGTGCTTGTAGGCAGCACAGTTAATTTCTCCCACCTGGTAGGGGTTTCAGTATCTGCAAAACATCTCAAAGATATTGTTATGTGTATCCCTTGATGGGGAATCAGGACCCTGCCTCAAGGCTGCACTATCATTTCTTTTGACTCTTCCTCCCCTTGTCTCCGCATCCCCTCCCTTACCTAATTAGCATCTGTTTGAACCTGCCCATTGGAACTCAGGGAAGATCATGGAGGCTAAATGAAGCCTATTTTCTGTAATCAAGAAATGGGGACACAGAAAGGCTTGTGTGCCCAGGAACCCCACAGGGTCCTGCTCTGTATCAGTGTAAGATAAGGAATTCTCAATTCAAACAAATCTCTTCTGTTTAGATAATTCTCAAGGTCATGTTTTATTGAATATTATCATTTTACTTTCTGCACTCAGAATATGTTAGTCTTCAAGCCTGCTTCCAGTGGCCTGTGAAGAGTAGAACAATAATTATTTGAAAATAATTTCAGCTCTGGATTTAATAACCAGAAATTCCATTTCTCAACATATACTAGAAGAGCAACTAGAATTTAACAGCTTGCCTTTTTGAAAATCCTAATTCCAAAATTGAATGCAGCTGGTTGCTTTTTATTTTTGTTTTGAATATTCTTCTTTTATTCATATATTCCAATATCTTTTTTCTGAAGACTAAGGAGGGGAATAAAATAAAATAAACCCCAAAATGTTACCTCAAATGAACTTCAGTTTAGACATTTCTAGCAAGTTAACTCCATTTGGTACTAAAAAGTGAAATTTAAAAAATATTGTAAGGAAACTTCAGCTTCTATTGCCTTTCTTTCATTAGAAGGTAAGAGCCAGTTCCTCAGCTACTATTTTATATCACAAGTTTGCTTTTCTGAGCGATAGATTAAAAGCCTCTGGCTTGGGCACAAATGAACATGTTTTTCACCATTGTGTGGAAACTACTGCAAAGTACTGAAGAAATCTTTTACACCTCAGTACTCTGAATAACACACTCCATGTCAAAGTATGCTCAATACCCAAGGGAGCATGCCGGAAAACAATACTACTAAATTATCTCAATCATCCACCCTTTCAGATATATTTCCTGAGTGCTTGAAAAATTAAAATCACAAAGAATTTTTCAAAGAAGAAATATCTTTGTTCTTTACATTTGTTTTCAAGGCCTTAACATATGGTGAGGGTGATAACTCGGTAGTTTATTATTATAGTCAGTAATAACAAATGGAAAATGAAGTCCAAAGAAAACTTACAAAAGAATGAATCATTGGTAAATGAAAAGGCTTTCAGAGGTAACCGGACATACTGGCAACTGGAGCAGCTTAGCTGCTTCTGATTCTCACTTCCTGTCCCTTCTCCTTCCTTCCACCCCAATCTCTGCTTTCACCTTCTCTTACTGAAACAAAAGCAGCTGCTCCTAACTGAACTTCCTGCCTCCAAGATCACTCCTTCTAATCCATTTTATAGCTCATTTGTTTCCTCCAAACATACTTTTACCATTTTAATTTTTTTTAATGGTTGAATTCGATTTAAAAAAAAAAAAACTTTTAAATTCCTTCATGGGACTGTCTCAAGCTAAACCTCATTTTAAATGAAGGCCCAGAAAGCTAAGATTAAAGGGCCATCACCGCAGTCAGCTAGTCCTCTCATGAAGAAGCTACAATGGCCCCATTAAGTATTATATCTAGTGCTAAATTCCTCCTCTCATTCAAGTCTCTCTGCAGGCTCTCACCACCCACCCCCCATCTCTCGAACTTCATTTCTCATAATCTCAACTCCTATATCTGACATTCCTGCTTTCCTCCACTGTAATCCCCATCTAAGCTTGCCCAAATACGATAAATAATAAATAATTGGTAGAAATATTTTACTACCACTATAGAATAATTTGATTCAACTTCATGCACTGCAGAATAATCCATTCTTTTTGTAAATTTATTTTTTGAAATTTCAAGTGACAACAAATGTCTAAAAATCTTTATAATTCCCTTATTTTCAATGGAAACAATATACACTTATAATATCATAATTAAAACCCTCATATACTCTTTTTAGAGTCCAGGCAAATAATTTCTCACCAAAATTGAGACTATTAACTAGAAATACGTTGCACCTATTACCCTTTCTGTTCTAAAACAGAGGAACCATGTATTTGCAAACTCCATGAGAATGAATCTGATTAATGTAATAAAGTTTATTTCAGTTCAACAAACATTCAGTGTTTACTATGTGAAAATGACTGTCCTGGCCAAATTGGAGAATACAAAGATAGCTAATGTACAGCTCTGTCC
The DNA here is from genome assembly GCF_964165515.1 of Mesoplodon bidens. NCBI lineage: Eukaryota > Metazoa > Chordata > Mammalia > Artiodactyla > Ziphiidae > Mesoplodon > Mesoplodon bidens. Next base: position 107,970,834 of record NC_138161.1, on the reverse strand, counting down.
TTTAAGAATATAAAATCAAATGGAAGAAAGAGATACAAACATGAATATCAGCTAATACATACACTGGAGGAAAAGAGAGATGAAAGAAAGATTTATTTTGGCTGAAGAGAGCATTTATATATTCTTGGGGGAAGCAGGATTTGAGTTGGCCTTAAAGGATTTGCAGGATTTTATAAGGCAAGGTGATCCTGACAGAGGCAAATTTTAGTGTATTTCCCAGAATCATATCATATTGTAACTATTTAAGTGTCCTTCTCCTCTACCTCAATAATAGTTCTTCTAAGGATTGTCAACTGAAAAAAAAAAAGCACAACCTGAAAGCTGAGAGTTATGTTTTATTCGGCAAACATTCTTAGGACTTCAAGCCCAGGAGATAGCCTCTCAGATAAACGCTGAGAAAACTGTTCCATAGAGGAAGTGGGGGAAGCCAGGAGATATAGGAGTTTTTGAAACACCAGGTAGTCAGAACAAAAGGTTACTGTTAATAAAAGAAAACCATATATTCAGGAATTTAGCGCTTTTCTATGTATGGGAAGATGCAAGAGTCTGGGCTCACTGAAATCATTCCTTAGATATGAACCTCAGCTATCTGGGGCTTGTATCCTGTGTTTTCTCATCCTGAGTTTCTTCAGGCTGCACCGGTGGTGGTGGCTGCAGTCTGATGGCTGCTAGATGGCAGGCATTATTTCCATCCTGAACTCCCTCGAGGCTCACCACTGGTGTGGCTGCAATCGTTGATGACTGTGACATCTTTTGTTTGCTGATATGGCAGGCAATATTTTATTTCTCAGCATCATGGTTTACCTATTTCACAACATTACAGCAATATTTTATATCTATTAGTTTTTTAGCAAAGGCCATAGTACATTGTAAGTTCTCAGTAAATATTCGTTGAATTACTCAATTGATGGCTATTATCAGGCGCTTAAAATTTTTCGGTGCCATGAATCTGTACTCAGGAGTTGCTTAATGAAGTTTCACTAAGGCTGTACCAAAAATCATGTTCAAAATATTAAAAATACAAAAAATTATATCTGCTATAGCTGTGAAGGCTGATTCCCACCTTGTTCTCTGTATTTTAGTGGGAATATGGTCACAGTTCTTATGAAAGATACTATACTGGGCACCAATTGTACAAAGCCAAGACTACCTAGAGCCCTGTTAAGAATTAGACAATCTGTTTTCCAGGGCAAACCCATTTGGTTGAGACTTTTCTGCTAAGTGAAGAGTCTCATTCATGCTGCTTTGAGGGGTTGTGTGATAAAATGTAAAGTACTGTGTGAGCTGGTATCTCTTAGGGACCAGTATGAGGTTAGGGTGGTATTTGTGATGCTCATGACAGCCCCAAATGAAGAACCACCCAAGACCCATTTTGTCATGACCACTTCTACCTATACGGTTTCCCAAAGAGGAAACTAGATTCAAAGAACATTAGCAGATGGAAAAAAAAATATTGCTTTCCTAACAGGTATGTGAGAGCTCCGTAACTCCCAGTTCAGGGCCTTCTTGTAAGCTCTGCTAGAGTACTTGGGTTCTCCTTTTTTTTTTTTTTTTAATTTATCTTATTGAAGTATTGTTGATTTACAATGTTGTGTTAGTTTCTGGTATAACACTGGTTCTACTTTGAGATAAGAATGGGGTGTCTGATTCTTTACCTTCCCTTTAAATTCTGAGATCAGTATGTACTTTCAGGGAGAGAGATATGCAGGGCAAGCCCTGCCATAACTTACCACTCAGGTGCAGATTTCAAGAGGATGGAAAAGAAGGAAAAAAACTGGTTAGGTCTGTATCAAAGATGCAGACCCTGTTTATATCAGCAAAATGAAGAGAGGGTAACAGTCAGAGTTGCTAATCTTTAAGGTATATTGATAAATGTAGTCCAATGAATGTTGGAGAAGGAGTGAGATGTACGTAGACCACCTCCATCTGCCTTCTATCAAGAAAGAAAAAGCTTCCTCAGAACCCCCACAGAAGACTTTCTATTGGTCTCATTGGCCAGAACCTGGTCATGTGGTCAACCCTGCTTGCAAGGGATGCTGGGAACACAAGGAATAGGATTTTAACAATTGGCTGAGACCAGTCATGGTCCAAGTGATGGGCAGATTGCTGTACTCACCAAAGAACCAACCAAACAAACAAAAACAAACAAAAAACCTGAGTTCTATTAATAAGGATGGAGGGGAAAATGGATATTGAAAGGAAGTACCAGTAGTGGCCACAGTGTATGAAGATATTTTTAAAATTCATGATCTATGTATTTATTCTCTAGGGCTGCCATAAATACCACAGACTGGGTGGCTTAAACAATAGAAATTTGTTTTCTCACAGTTCTGGAGGCTGGAAGTCCAAAATCAAGGTGTCAGTAGGCTTAGTTTCTTCTGTAGTTTCCTCCTTGTTTGCAGATGGCTACCTTCTCTCTGCGTCCTCACATGATCTTTCCTCTGTGTGTCTCTTTGTGTGTCCAAATTTCTGCTTCTTATAAGGACACCAGTCAGATTGGATTAGGGCCCATCCTCATGGCCTCATTTTAGTCTAATCATTTTTTAAAGACCTACCTCCAAATATAGTCACATTAATATAGTCACATTTTGAGGTACTGGGGGTTAGGGCTTCAACACAGGAATTTGGGGAGAACACAATTTAGCCCATAAAAGTGTATAACATTAATTTGGTCCTAGAAAGTTTATAAAATGTATTTCTATTAGCAGTGGGGCAGGCAGGGCATGGGGGAGTTTCCCCTCTCACTATATCTTTAAACCATTAAGAATTATTTTTAAAATCACTTTAAGTTTATAAGAGGAAAAAATATTCATTGTTGCAGTGATTTGCACTGATCTGATTAGTAGTGAAGGTGAACACTTTTCAGGTGCATTTTTCTCATATAATTTCATCTTTTACTTGCCAAATGCCTCTCAGTCTCACCCTGTTTCCAGACGTGGCATTTCCAGGCAGGTGACTCACTTAGTTGGCACTCAATGCCTGCTATGCTCCTGTCCCTAGGACTTCTCCCAGTGTAGACTGGGGAACTCCACTCTGCAAGCAGGCCTCCCTAGCTCAGACGTGCTGGGGAATTAGCAGCCCTGGGACAGCTTTCAACCAATAGGATATGGCAGACAGTGAGTAGATGCCTCTCTCTGACCATCCTTGGGGAGATGATTCTGAACATTCTTTCTACTGCCGAGCACATCCCAGTGGGACTGAGCCTCAGTTCCCAATGGTGGTGGCCAACTCAACACACCAATGTATTGGCTTTTTCTCCCCCCATATTTGAACCTGCTCAGTTCCTTACTTCTGTCCCCTAGTTTCATCCCCACTCCCCCAAATAGATTACTTGTTTTCATGAATGTTTCATATATCAAGGATATTAACCTTTTGGGACAATGTCAACAGAGTTGGTAAGGGAAAATATATCCTGTGAACTCTATGCCACACCAAGTTATATTTGAAATCAAGAGAAAATATTCTTTTATTTGCCTTAATACTTTAGAAATGCAGTGTTTAGCAGTATCCATTTCATATTAGTTTTACAGATAGAGCACCATTTTGAACTGTGCTGAGAACATGAGTGAAACAGTTTTTAAATGTATTTCCTTCTTCCAATCCATCTGTTTTAGGTGGAGAGCAATTCTTAATCTTCTGTGTGCTCCATTTCCTTTGAATTGCAGCTTTAATTTTGCCCAGATTCTGTACTTTTACAGATTATTCCTCCATAGAGAAGAAGGTCTATGCTCTTCCAGAATTAGTTTATATCCCAGGAAGAGTAGAGGGTGCATTCTGTCAAAATTGCTGGGTTCTTGCCCAAACCTTTAGGGTCCTTCAGCTTCAAATAATTCTGAGATTCCTGGAGGTATCATCTGATGTGACCGTCAGTCTTGAGGTGGGAAGTCCTCAGCCATTTTACACTGAATTCAAACAGAGCAGACCACGAAGAAGGCTCTGAGGAATAGCTTATAAATAGAGATACTGAGTATGATTCCTGTGATGACAAGAAGGGCTTAATAACTGGAGATAAGACTGGAATAGAGGCAGTGATGAGTACAAAGATGGATTTATTACCCCTACTTATAAGAGTCAAGGGAAGAATCTACATTTATCTTACCCTCCCAGATTATCTTTGTTTAAAACTCAGTCTAGTCAATTTGATTTGAAAATAATTAGCAAACATCTGGTGTTCTATAACTATTCCCCTCCCCATGATATAGATTCTTCTCACTTGGCTGAGTGTCAGTGGGATTCCCCTGTAGTGACTGCTCCTTTCCAAGGAGGATTTCTGTAAGCAGAAAACCATGGTTGAACTGGGTGCTGTTTCTAATATAATGGGATGATCTATCTTGTTAATCTATAGCTCCAGTCATACAGTTGTGAGCTCATTATGCCATTTTAACTGCCACTGATCATGATAATCACAAGTGTGACTTTGTAAATGTGTTAAATTTTAAGGACGTAACAAGGAAGTAATAAATCTATTCATTTTGTCATTTCTTTATCATAATTTTAACTCTCCTCCTGGATAAACACCTAGAAACTAGTGTTTTGAGCTGAGGCAGGAGGTATTGAATCATCTATGATATACAATATCTATCTATATATATAGATATATCTATATATTCTTTTTCAGATTCTTTTCCTTTATATGTTATTACAAAATGTTGAGTATAGTTCCCTGTGCTATACAGTAGGTCCTTGTTGGTTATCTATTTTACATACGGTAGTGTATATCTGTTAATCCCAAACTCCTAATTTATCCCTCACCTCCTTTTCCCCTTTGGTAACCATAAGTTCATTTTCTATGTCTGTGGGTCTATTTCTGTTTTGAATATAAATTCATTTGTATCAATTTTTTTTAGATTCCACATATAGGTGATATTATATGATATTTGTTTTTCTCTGCCTGACTTACTTCACATATGATAATCTCTAGGTCCATCCATGTTGCTGCAAATGGCATTATTTCCTTCTTTTTAAAGGCTGAGTAGTATTCCATTGTGTATACATACCACATCTTCTTTAAACATTCATCTGTTGATGGACATTTAAGTGGTTTCCATGTCTTGGTTATTGTAAATAGTGCTGCAGTGAACATTGGGGTGCATGTATCTTTTCAAAGTATGGTTTTCTCCAGATATATGCCTAGGAGTGGGATTGCAGGATCATATGGCAACCACTGAACAATGTCTTATATCTGATTTTGCCTCAGTCTTCAGTCCTGAAGCTTGTTTCTGCTTCTTTTGCTCTGAGTTATGAATTCTTTCCTTGACTGCAGTTTGCATTTACTTATTTAGGTAAACACTTCAACCAGTTCAACACAGTCCCAAAGATGCTCCACACAGGTGCAAGCCCTTAGGTCCATCATTCCTGCTAACTCACCTGCAGAAACAGGGAAGAAACCAGTCTAAGTGAGGCATGGTGGGGCTCCTCTTGAAGTGGGAACTTGAGAGAAAGGCAGTTCGAGGGAGTGAAAACTTGGTCTTTGAATGAAGTCTGGTCTTGTGGAAGCAATCAATGCTGAGAGATCATAGAGAAGATGAAAGGAGTTGAACTTGGGGTATGCAAGGACACCCCTAAATTGTTCCTGGGAATGGCAGATTCTGCCATAAAAGAGACAGGGCAAACAAGAAGCCCCCTAGTCCTATCTGGGATCCTACATCCTAGGTTAGAGGAAACTGACAAATCCAAATTTCATCAAAAGCAAGTCAGACCATATGACCCATCAATTCCACTCCTGGGTATACACCCCAAGAATTGAAAACAGGACTCAAATAGATATTTCTACACCTATGTTCATAGCAGTATTATTCACAATTGTCAAAAAGCGAAATCAACCCAGTGTCTATCAACAGATGAATGGGTAAACAAAAGGAGATATACACATACAATGAAATATTATTCAGTCTTAAGAGGGAAGGAAATTCTGACACATGCAACAACATGGATGGACTTTGAAGATATTATTCTAAGTGAGATAAGCCTGTCACTAAAAAAACCCAAATGCTATATGATTCTACTTATATGAGGTACCCAGAGAAGTCAAATTCATAGAACAGAAATGTAGAATGGTGGGTTCCAGGAACTGCAGTGGGGTAAGGAGGGAAATAGGAAGCTCTTGTTTAACTGGTACAGAGTTTCAGTTGGGGAAAATTGAAAAAGTCCTGGAAATGGATGGTGGTGATGTTTGCACAGCATTGTGATTGTACTGAATGCCACTGAACCATACACTTAAAAAATGGTTACAATGGTAAATTTTATATTATGTAAGTTTTAACACAATTTTTTTAAAAAAGAAAAATAAGTGAGTTGGGGCTGGGTGGGTGTGGGAGGAGTTGGTGACAGATGTTAACATCTGCCCTGTCTCCTAAGGGAAAGAGTCATCCCTGAGATGGAGGTCATTAATTTTTTTTCTTATTTTCTTTTTTTAAAAAATTATTTTGTGTCCCTCATGACTTTTAAAGAGGGCTCTTTTTTTTTTTGGCTGTGTTGGGTCTTCATTGCTGTGCGTGGACTTTCTCTAGTTGTGGTGAGGGGGGGCTACTCTTTGTTGCGGTGCACAGGCTTCTCATTGCGTTGGCTTCTCTTGTTGTGGCGCACGGACTCTAGGCACGCAGGCTTCAGTAGTTGTGGCACATGGGCTCAGTAGTTGTGGCTCGTGAGCTCTAGAGCACAGGCTCAGTAGTTGTGGCACATGGGCTTAGTTGCACCATGGCATGTGGGATCTTTCCGGACCAGGCCTCGAACCGGTGTCTCCTGCCTTGGCAAGAGGATTCTTAACCACTGCACCACCAGGGAAGCCCTGGAGGTCATTATTGAATCTAGCTGTGAGGGGTAAGAGAAGACAGAGGAAAGTTAGCAGGGTTCAATTCTTCCTAAATATTGGCTCAAAAGTCCAGATATAGGTGAATGGGTTCCACAAATATTCTAAAGTTGTTGCATTGATTAGTGAATCCTGTCTGATCTGTTCAAGTGTCCACTAACATCCTTACCACATACACACAGACAGACATTACATGTGTGTTGCTCCTGGCATGCTTGTGTAATCCCATAGCTTACTAAGCCATGGGAATTTGCACTCACTATGTCCTTGGCTCATTAGCCTTGTCATCAGGGATGCCCTACTGAAGGCCCTCAGGTATCACATGGGTGAGTGAGTGGTCAGGTCAATGGGAGAAGCAGCACTAGAAGCAATCGAGAACTGCCAGGGCTGATGGAAGCTCATAGGATTGCACTTCAGAGCCTCCTTAAGCTTGTGTTCAATGGTCTCCAGATAGACACAGAGCAACATAGAACTTTGGCCTCCAAATGTAGCCAATATCTGATCCTCAGCTTTGGCTTCAGCCTCAGCCTTTAAGAAGCCAAAGAGCTGAACACCCAGTTGTAGTGTCATTTCTGGCATCTCTGAAAGTATGTGTGATCAATGATCATGAGATTGCCTAAGTTACCCTTATGTCTAATCAATGTTTCAACATCAGTAACAGAAATACAGCACATCACTTATATATATTATTATGTATTGTTAGAATTTTCACTTTCAAATATGGGTAAGCATGAGCCACAACTAAGGGGCTCGCCTGCCACAACTAAGGAGCCTACGTGTTGCAACTAAGGAGCCGGCTGGCCACAACTAAGGAGCCTGCAAGCCACAACTAAGACCTGGCACAACCAAATAAATAAATAAATATATTTTTTTAAAAAATGGATAACTGACAAGGACCTACAGTATAGCACAGGGAACTCTGCTCAATATTATGTAACAAGCTAAATGGGAAAAGAATTTGAAAAAGAATAGATACATGTATATGTATAACTGAATCACTTTGCTGTACACCTGAAACTGTCACAATATTGTCAATCAAATATACTCGGATATAAAATAAAAAGTAAAAAAAAACTAGAAAAATAGAAAAAAAATGAGTAAGCATTTTAAATGGAAGTAAGACTACAATTTCCTTGTATGTTTTAGTTTTTGAGATTCTGTCAGTTGAAGTATAAATATATATGTATGAATTCAGAGTAAAATGCTGCAATAATTAATGTTGATTGTGAACAGCACATTCATTTTATACTGAAAAATAGTGAAAGATTTTTCAAATAGTTAAAAAGATAGAGAAATATTCAGTTTGTCAACTTGCTTCAGTGAAACTGCATCATTATCGGTGACTAAATTATCAAGCACAGGAGTTGGAAGGAATGAAATCTTCACCTCAGTCATCGCTATCAGAAAATATAGAAAATTGGACATCTTGGTTGCCATGTGGTACAGCAGTTGCCTGTACTGGCAGATATAGTCCAAAAGATCTTGCTCTTCCACTCATTTCAGTTGGAAGCAAAGATCTGTTCACAGCCCAAAAGTGCGGTTCACTGACCACACATGTGATCAGAAAACTGACAGTGCTGAGAAATTATTGTCCCCATGGTTAGGTCAAACTCCTACATTTTGACAGCTGAAAATTTGAACAATTAAAATTTTTATAACATTTCAGATTTTCTTATTCTGAGATATTTATTCTGTGAAGATAAGGGTAACCAGCATATCCTGATATGCCTGCAACTGAGGGTGTTCCTGGACACAGGACTTAATCAAATCAGGAGAGTCTGGGGCACACGGGAACAAGTTGGTCATTGGGAACGTTGGGAACGTTGGCTTTAATATTTAGCCAAAAATCTGTATTTGGTGTATTTCTACCACTAAAATTTTGCAGTGTTTGGTCAACACACACACATACCAACTAATATGATGCTGACCACTTCTCAGCATAGGAGAAGATAGGAGACCAGGTCTGGAGAGAAAGTGGAGGGCTAAGCAGTGACCCACCAGACTGGACGTGGGGTACCCAACTCCCAGCACCTCATGGACTGACCCCAAATCCCGGGGCCCCATGAATGAACCCTGATACCATACACTTCACTCATTTCAATACTCTCTACTCTCCTTATGATTCCTATGGCTGATATTCCTACAGGACAAGGAATCTGCCTCGGTTTTTACTTCTTAGCCTGCATAGTACTCCAGTTTTTATTTGCCAGGCCCTATTCCTTGCCTGAGTCCTTTAAATAAATGTTTTTGTTAGTTGAAGACAAGTCAGTGCATTGCTTTGGAGTTTTCAAACATTGCCTAGATTAATGAGCCAGGACCAGTATTCTGCTTCCTCATTGAGCTGGAATACAGTGCAACAGGTCAGTAGGTGTGTTTCTGTCCCTGAAATGGCTTCTTAGATAAAAGATTATTTGGTTGAAACTCAACCTTCAATTTGTGAAGAAAAAAAGTCGGTCAAATGTCCCATAAGATGATAAGTCCGTATTTGGGGGATTTAAAAAGATTTCTTTTTCTAAAAAAGAAGAGGAAGATGTTGATGGGATCATGATAAATAACTAACATTTATTATGACAAAGTTCTTAGTGCTTTGCTAGTATTAACCTACTTAATCCTCCCGGCAATTTAGTTAAGTACTGTTACTGTTAGATTGTATTCTATTGTTATTGTTAGATTATAACTAGTACTGTTATTGGTTAGGAAACTGAGACCACAGTCACAAAGCTAGGAATTGGTAGAGTCATGATTTGAACCCAGGTACCCAAGCTCCACTACACTCTGGTATTTTTCATAATGGATAGAATATGGTCTTTAATTTTTCAATAGCACAATTTTATAACTAGGGTGTGAAAGAATATTTTTTCAAATTGTAACTTTAAGCTTAATTTTTCATTAGAAATGAATTTTACTCACCCAAGTTATTCCAAATAAAAATTTCACATGACCATGGAATGATCTTGAAAAGTTTTATGAGATTCAGCAACCAGCTACTTATGATTTGAATCAAGGTCAGTGTTCTCTTGGTGGTAAAGAAACGTATAAGCCATCCTACATAGCAGGAGGGGAGGGGAGAGGGTTGGGTGTAGGAGAACAGGCAGGGAGGTAAGTGGAAACCAAAGAACCTGAGGCTATTTGCTTAGAACATTGTTTCATCTAAGAGAAGAAAAAAAATCATGATCATATTTTAAAATGACTCTGAACCCATATTATAATGATGACTCAAAACTCATCATCTGAATTTTAGGCACAAATTAGCCTTGTAAGCAGGCACCCTGAAAATCTTCTGCCCATCACTCTACACACAAAGATACCTAGTATAATACAAAACACACAATGGTCTCTCTCCTTTCTGCTCTAATATTTGATGATTCTAAATCAGACTACTTCACTGCTTGACTACATTCTCTACTGCCCCAAAGAGCAAAAAGAGACAAGTATTCAAGGGGCTGTTTTCTATACTGGTTGGGGTAACATCTAGCCTACAAAATACCTAACCTATAAAATGCTATTATTGGTGATAAATAGATCAAGGTGACTTACTACTGTGAAAGTTAATAGTAATACCTCTGGTCGTGTTAAAACCTGATTGAGATATACAAAGCACACTCATGGAATCATTCAAGGCTCGTAACAACTCTGAGAGTTAGGAGTTAGTATCTCCAGCTCATAAACAAAGAAAGGGAGAAATAGAAATGCCAAGGGTCTCTCTCTTTATAGTCATACAGTATTTTGATTACAATTTTGCACTATACATAGACTGATAATTAGACACACACATTAAAAAAAAAGAACAGACTCCTTCATATGTGTGATATTAGTGGAGGGCATCAAAAGAAATAACCAATACTGTGGCATAAAGCTAATTTCAAAAAAGGCAAAGCAGGACTGAAAAAAATCCTGTCATTAATTCCTGTTGCTAACACTCTTTATCCCTCATAAGAACATGAGTAAAAATCTCAAAGCTTTGGGAATGTATATCAGATGAGGTTTGTTTTTATTCCCTCTCTCTCTCTCTCTCTCTCTCTCTCGATATATAATTTAATGTTAAGTTAGGCAGAACACCTATATACAGAGTTTTATATAAATGAATGGTGCCCCATGTTCAACTCTATTAAAAATTGATGTGCTTGGGCTTCCCTGGTGGCGCAGTGGTTGAGAGTCCACCTGCAGATGCAGGGAACACGGGTTCGTGCCCCGATCTGGGAAGATCCCACATGCCGCGGAGCAGCTGGGCCCGTGAGTCATGGTCGCTGAGCCTGCGTGTCCGGAGCCTGTGCTTCACAGTGGGAGAGGCCACAACAATGAGAGGCCCGCATACGGCAAAAAAAAAAAAAAAAAAAAAAAAAATTGATGTGCTTTGTGCCTGGAGGTGCTTCATGGAAATATTCATGCTAATGGAACTAATTCAATGAAAGCCATGTACTGTTAAGAGTGATATACATATTATTTACTAAAGAAAAAATTCCATTTGCTATAAATATAGAAAACAGCTATCCATTTTTCAATATGCCTAGATAACTATTGCCAGGGATGTCTCATTGTGTTGACTTCCATCTAGTACATATAATGCGTATTAAAATTGAAAATTCACAGAACAAATAAATATTTTCTGTCATGTTTACATTTGGAAGGTAAAGGTCTACCATTTGGTTGAGAAAGGAAGATTGATGTAGAAATAACATCACTAATAGAAATGGAAATTCCCCAGCCTAACTCATTTTTCCCCTTTTATTCTAACACCAGACTGGAGAGACTTGTCAATGTTGCCTGAAGTTGGAGCTCTGGCTGCACCTGTTATATTCACCATTGGGTTAAAGAGATACTTTAACTTCAATTGAAAATCACCAGAAACCAAAAAGAAAGTAATCAAGAACAGAAATCAGCTTGTTTCTTTATATCTATGTGTTTATATTTTTCTTGATATGTGCTTCCTGTTTTTGTTTGCTTATTTATTTCTTTTCAATATACTTGAAAAGTATAAAGAAGGTATATAAAGTATATAAAAGTATATAAAGAAATTTATTCAAATTTCTTTAGTCTCATATATTTGAACAAAATGCTATTCAAAAATACTACTTTCAGATCCTGAGTAAAAGATAAAGTTATGTCAACATTAGCCACTACAAGATCACTTTGTTTACTATGACTAGAAACCTAAGAAATTCCAAAATATATTATGGCATGAAAAATGAACCCATTACCTGTATGTCTGGGGTGGATTTTAGTCAGCTGGACATATGATTGTGCACTTCCCAGTAGTTCCCATGATTGATGCTAACTCACTAAATTGTAAAATCAAGGCTTTCATTTTTGTGTGTGTCAGAAATTACTGTAGTTGAGGGAAACATTTTTTCTTTGATTAGTCATAACTATGACATGGCTCTTAGAGAAACTCAGACAACATTTTCAAGGGTATAAAAATCCATTACAGTCACAAAACCATGATATCTAAATTTTAACCCTGAAACTCATGCTCATAAATGTTTTTGTCTTTTCACAAAAAGGCTTTTTCCTTTTTGGAGAAAAAAGGCATCCATGAGTCATTCCACAATCACATCCACTGAGAAATAGATTAGAAAGGTGGCATGTAAAAAATGCATTATACTCATCATAATACTAGATTCTCTATTCTCAGCATTGGTGATTCACAGACACACACAGATTATTCATCTCAGTACTGCCCACAAAACCTAACATAATGCCTTGCACATAGTAGGTGCTTTATAAATATCTGATTATGTGTTGAATCCATAAGCTAACACTCTCTATCCTGCCAGTGTTCATAATGTTCTCCAGTTAGATTTGGGTAAGAGTAACATCTGCTTGTGAAAGACATTTATTCACATGAAGTTGCTTTTGTACTGTTACCCTTGACAATACAGGGAGTTGGAGTTTGTAGTCATATTTAGGACAATCTATGAGTTTAGAATTATAATGACAAGTAGGGTGTAGCCCAGGAAACATGAATGGTCATGGATCACAAAAAGAATGATAAATATTGACCTTAACTTAATAGATATAGAATTAGCCAGGGTCCTCCAGAGAAACGAATCCAACAGGGTGGAGAGAGAGAGAAAGAAATAAATTTATTACAAGGAATTGACTCACATGATTATAGATGCTGAGAAGCTTCAAGATCTGCACTCAGCATGCTGGAGACCCAAAAAGTTGATGGTGTAGTCCCAGCCTGCATCTGAAAGCCTGAAAACTAGGAGAGCCAATGGGGTAAGTTCTAGTCCAAAAGCTTGCGAGTTTGAGACCCAAGGATAGAAAAAAAAGCTAAAGTTTCAGTTCAAAGTCAAGAAAAAGACCTATGTTCAAACTCAAGCAGTGCAACAAAAGGAGGTCCTTCTTATTCGTGGGAGGGTTGGGCTTTTGGTTCTCTTCATGCCTTCAACTGCTTAGGTGGGGCCCACCTACAATAGGGAGAGCAATCTGCTTCACTCATTCTATCATTTCACATCTTAATCTCATCAAGAAATACCCTCATCAACATGCACAGAATGCTTGATCAAATGTCTGGGCACGCTGTGGGCTGGTCAGGTGGACACAAAATTAAGCATCACAGACACGAAGGATTCCATCATTCCATTCACCCATCACTCCATTTCATTGATAATTCTTCAACTTGACAAGCTTATGTCTAACTTTCAGCAAGGTCTTTACCTATATGTTTTCTCAGTATATATATATATATATATATATATATATATACACACATATAGTATATATATTTTATATATACATATACTATATATATTTATATTTAATTAATATTACTAAGATATTAATTATCTCTCTCTAGAAAGAGAGAGAGAGAACAACTGTAATTTTCAAGGTGCCATGGATGAGCTGTGACGGACTGAAAAGTGTTTAAGAAAGAATCATTGCCTACAAGGTAACTTACAACATCACTGGAGAGAAAAAACACATGCAGTAGAAAAAAATAGCTAGTACAAAGTAGTCTGTTTTGTGTTAGTACCATATCTCATGCTTTTGTTTTAGAGCACATTTTACCTTGCAAATAATCTTTCTTTTTTATTATTTTTTAATTTTATTTTTTTATACAGCAGGTTCTTATAAGTTATCTATTTTATACATATTAGTGTATATATGTCAATCCCAATATTCCAATTCATCCCACAACCACCCCCACCACCCCCACCACTTCCCCACCTTGGTATCCATACGTTTGTTCTCTACATCTGTGTCTCTATTTATGTCCTGCAAACTGGTTCATCCGTACGATTTTTCTAGGTTCTACAAATATGCATTAATATACGATATTTGTTTTTCTCTTTCTGACTTACTTCACTCTGTATGACAGTCTCTAGATCCATCACATCTATACAAATGACCCAATTTCATTCCTTTTTATGGTTGAGTAATGTTCCATTGTATATATGTACCACATCTTCTTTATCACTTCATTTGTCGATGTGCATTTAGGTTGCTTCCATGTCTTAGCTGTTGTAAATAGTGCTGCAATGAACATTGGGGTGCATGTGGCTTTTTGAATTATGGTTTTCTCTGGGTGTATGCCCAGTAGTGGCATTGCTGGGTCATATGGTAATTCTATTTTTAGTTTTTTAAGGAACCTGCATACTGTTCTCCATAGTAGCTCTATCAATTTATATTCCCACCAACAGTGCAAGAGGGTTCCCTGTTCCCCACACCCTCTCCAGCATTTGTTGTTTGTAGATTTTCTGATAATGCCCATTCTAACTGGAGTGAGGTGATACCTCATTGTAGTTTTGATTTGCATTTCTCTAATAACCAGTGATGTTGAGCATTCTTTCATGTGCTTCTTGGCCATCTGTATGTCTTTTTGGAGAACTGTGTATTTAGGTCTTCTGGCCATTTTTTGACTGGGTTGTTTTTTTTTTAATATGGAGCTGCAAGAACTATTTATATATTTTGGAGATTGATCCTTTGTCCATTGATTTGTTTGCAAATATTTTCTCCCATTCTGAGGGTTGTCTTTTCCTCTTGTTTGTAGTTTCCTTTGCTTTGCAAAAGCTTTTATATTTCACTAGGTCCCATTTGTTTATTTTTGTTTTTACTTCCATTACTCTAAGAGGTGGGTCAAAAAAGATCTTGCTGTGATTTATGTCAAAGAGTGTTCTTCCTAGATTTTTCTGTAGGAGTTCTATAGTGTCCAGTCTTACATTTAGGTCTCTAATCCATTTTGAGTTTATTTTTGTGTATAGTATTAGGGAGTGTTCTAATTTCATTCTTTCACATGTAGCTGTTCAGTTTTCCCAGCACCACTTACTGAAGAGACCGTCTTTTCTCCATTGTATATCCTTGTCTCTTTGTCATAGATTAGTTGACCATAGGTGCATGGGTTTATCTCTGGGCTTTCTATCCTGTTCCACTGATCTATATTTCTGTTTCTGTGCCAGTACCATATTGTCTTGATTACAGTAACTTTGTAGTATAATCTAAAGTCAGGGAGTCTGATTCCTCCAGCTCCATTTTTTTCCCTCAAGACTGCTTTGGTTATTCAGGGTCTTTTGGGTCTCCATACAAATTTTAAGATTTTTTGTTCTAGTTCTGTAAGAAATGTCACTGGTAATTTCATAGGGATTGCATTGAATCTGTAGATTGCTTTGTGTAGTATAGTCATTTTCACAATACTGATTCTTCCAATCCAAGAACATGGTATATCTCTCCATCTGTGTCATCTTTGATTTCTTTCATCAGTGTCTTATGGTTTTCTGAGTACAGGTCTTTTACCTCCTTAGGTACGTTTATTCCCAGGTATTTTATTCTTTTTGTTGCAATGCTGGATCTTATTGTTTCCTTAATTTCACTTTCTGATCATTCGTTGTTAGTGTATAGGAATGCAAGAGATTTCTGTGCATTAATTTTGTATCATGCTACTTTACCAAATTCATTCATTAGCTCTAGTAGTTTGCTGGTGGCATCTTTAGGATTCTCTATGTATAGTATCATGTCATCTGCAAACGGTGATGATTTTACTTCTTCTTTTCCAATTTGTATTTCTTTTATTTCTTTTTCTTCTCTGATTGCCATGGCTAGGACTTCCAAAACTATGTTGAATAATAGTGGCAAGAGTGGACATCTTTGTCTTATTCCTGATCTTAGAGGAAATGCTTTCAGTTTTTCACCATTGAGAATGATATTTGCTGTGGGTTTGTCGTATATGGCCTTTATTATGTTGAGGTAGGTTCCCTCTATGCCCACTTTCTGGAGTTTTTTTTATCATAAATGGGTGTTGAATTTTATTGAAAGCTTTTTCTGTATCTATTGAGATGATCATATGGTTTTTATTCTTCAATTTGTTAATATGGTCACATTGATTGATATACATATACTGAAGAATCCTTGCATCCCTGGGATAAATCCCATGTGATCATGGTGTATGCTCCTTCTAATGTGTTGTTGGATTCTGTTAACTAGTATTTTGTTGAGGATTTTTGCATCTATAATCATCAGTGATATTGGTCTGTAATTTTCTGTTTTTGTAATCTTTGTCTGGTTTTGGTGTCAGGGCAATGGTAGCCTCATAGAATGAGTTTGGGAGTGTTCCTTCCTCTGCAATTTTTTGGAAGAGTTTGAGAAGAATGCGTGTTAGCTCTTCTCTAAATGTTTCATAGAATTCACCTGTGAAGCTATCTGGTCCTGGACTTTTGTTTGTTGGAAGATTTCTAATCACAGTTTTAGTTTCATTACTTGTGATTTGTCTGTTCATATTTTTTATTTCTTCCTGGTTCAGTCTTGGAAGGTTATACCTTTCTAAGAATTTGTCCATTTCTTCTAGGTTTTCCATTTTATTGGCATAGAGTTGCTTGTAGTAGTCTCTTAGGCTGCTTTGTATTTCTGCGGTGTCCATTGTAACTTCTTTTTCATTTCCAATTTTATTGATTTCAGTCCTTTCCCTATTGTTCTTGATGAATCTGCCTATAGGTTTATCAATTTTGTTTATCTTCTCAAGAAACCAACTTTTAGTTTTATTGATGTTTGCTATTGTTTTCTTTGTTTTTATTTCATTTATTTCTGCTCTGATCTTTATGATTTCTTTCTTTCTACTAACTTTGGATTTTGTTTGTTCTTCTTTCTTTAGTTCCTTTAGGTGTAAGCTTAGATCGTTTGAGATTTTTCTTGTTTCTTGAGGTAAGGTTATATTGCTATAAACTTCCCTCTTAGAACTGCTTTTGCTGCATCTCATAAGTTGTGGATCATCATGTTTTCATTGTCATTTGTCTCTAGGTATTTTTTGATTTCCTCTTTGATTTCTTCAGCGATCTCTTGGTTATTTAGTAACGTATTGTTTGGCCTCCATGTGTTTGTGTTTTTTACATTTTTTCCCCTGTAACTGATTTCTAATCTCATAGAGTTGTAGTTGGAAAAGATGCTTGATATGATTTCAATTTTCTTAAATTTACTGAGGCTTGATTTGTGACCCAAGATGTGATCTATCCTGGAGAATGTTCTGTGTACACTTGAGAAGAAAGTGTAATCTGCTGTTTTGGGATGGAATGTCCTATAAATATCAATTAAATCTATCTGGTCTATTGTGTCATTTAAAGCTTCTGTTTCCTTATTAATTTTCTGTCTGGATGATCTGCTCATTGCTGTAAGTGAGGTGTTAAAGTCCCCCACTATTATTGTGTTACTGTCAATTTCCTGTTTTATAGCTGTTAGCAGTTGCCTTATGTATTGAGGTACTCCTAAGTTGGGTGCACATATAGTTATAATTGTTATATCTTCTTCTTGGATTGATCCCTTGATCATTATGTAGTGTCCTTCCTTGTCTCTTGTAACATTCTTTATTTTAAAGTCTATTTTATCTGATATGAGTATTGCTACTTCAGCTTTCTTTTGATTTCCATTTGCGTGGAATATCTTTTTCCATCCCCTCACTTTCAGTCTTTATGTGTCCCTAGGTCTGAAGTGGGTCTCTTGTAGACAACATATATATGGGTCTTGTTTTTGTGTCCATTCACCAAGTCTGTGTCTTTGGGTTGGAGCATTTAATCCATTCACGTTTAAGGTAATTATCAATATGTATGTTCTTATTATCATTTTCTTAATTGTTATGGGTTTGCTTTTGTAGGTCCTTTTCTTCTGTTGTGTTTCCCCCTCAGAGAAGTTCCTTTAGCATTTGTTGTAGAGTTGTTTTGGTGGTGCTGAATTCTCTTAGCTTTTGCTTATCTGTAAAGGTTTTGATTTCTCTGTTGAATGTGAATGAGATCCTTGCTGGGTTGAGTAATCTTGGTTGTAGGTTCTTCCCTTTCATCACTTTAAATATATCGTGCCACTCCCTTCTGGCTTGTAGAGTTTCTGCTGAGAAATCAGCTGTTAACCTTATGGAAGTTCCCTTGTATGTTATTTGTTCTTTTTCCCTTGCTGCTTTCAATAATTTTTCTTTGTCTTTAATTTTTGCCAATTTGATTACTATGTTTCTCGGCATGTTTCTTCTTGGGTTTATCCTGTATGGGACTCTCTGTGCTTCCTCAACTTGTGTGGCTATTTCCTTTCCCGTGTTAGGGAAGTTTTTATCTATAATCTCTTCAGATATTTTCTCAGGTCCTTTCTCTCTCTCTTCTCCTTCTGAGACCCGTATAATGTGACTGTTGTTGCACCTAATGTTGTCCCAGCAGTCTCTTAGGCTGTCTTCATTTATTTTCATTCTTTTTTCTTTATTCTGTTCTGCAGCAGTTAATTCCACCATTCTGTCTTCCAGGTCACTTATCCGTTTTTTTGCCTCAGTTATTCTGCTATTGATTCCTTCTAGTGTTTTTTTTTTTTCATTTCAGCTATTGTATTGTTCATCTCTGTTTGTTTGTTCTTTAATTCTTCTAGGTGTTTATTCTTTAATTCTTCTAGGTCTTTGTTAAACATTTCTTGCATCCTCTCGATCTTTGCCTCCATTCTTTTTCCAAGGTCCTGGATCATCTTCACTATCATTATTCTGAATTTTTTTTCTGGAAAGTTGCCTATCTCCACTTCATTTAGTTGTTTTTCTGGGGGTTTATCTTGTTCCTTCATCTGGTACATAGTCCTTGGCCTTTTCATTTTGTCTATCTTTCTGTGAATGTGGTTTTCCTTCCACAGGCTGAAGAATTGTAGTTCTTCTTGTTTCTGCTGTCTGCCCTCTGGTGAATGAGGCTATCTAAGAGGCTTGTGCAAGTTTCCTGATGGGAGTGACTGGTGGTGGGTAGAGATGGGTGTTGCTCTGGTGGGCAGAGCTCAGTAAAACTTTAATCCACTTGTCTGCTGATGTCTGGGACTGGGTTCCTTCCCTGTTGGTTGTTTGGCCTGAGGCGACCCAGCACTGGAGCTTACCTGGTTCTTTGGTGGGGCTAATGGAGGACACTGGGAAGGCTCACACCAAGGAGTACTCCCCAGAACTTCTGCTGCCAGTTCCTTGTCTCCACAGTGAGTCACAGCCACCCTCTGCCTCTGCAGGATACCCTCCAACACTAGCAGGTCGGTCTGGTTCAGTCTCCTATGGGGTCACTACTCCTTCCCGTGGATCTCAGCATGCACACTACTTTGTGTATGCCCTCCAAGAGTGGAGTCTCTGTTTCCCCCAGTCCTGTGGAAATCCTGCAATCAAATCCCACTAGCCTTCAAAGTCTGAATCTCTAGGAATTCCTTCTTCCATTGATGGACCCCCAGGTTGGGAAGCCTGACGTGGGGCTGAGAACCTTCACTCCAGTGGGTGGACTTCTGTGGTATAAGTGTTCTCCAGTTTGTGAGTCACCCATCCATCAATTATGGGATTTAATTTTATTGTGATTGTGCCCCTCCTATCGTCTCTCATTGTGGCTTCTCCTTTGTCTTTGGATGTGGGGTATCTTTTTAGTGAGTTCCAGTGTCTTCTTGTTGATGATTGTTCAGCAGTTAGTTGTGACGCCAGTGCTCTTGCAAGAGGGAGTGAACACACGTCCTTCTACTCCACCATCTTGAACCAACGTCTCAATAATCTTAAATATATATTTAATATCTTTGCCAATTTATGAACTGTTGTGAAAACCTGAGCCACCTGAGAAATGTATAAATTTGATGTAGCTTTATCATTCACTTTATTTATAAATATAATCCAAGTGCTGCTCAAAATATTCAGAAACCTCTAAAGAAGAGAACAAACAGCACTGAAAATTTCATAACTCAGAGTTAGTAACTATTAACATTTTTATATAACCTTCTGCATTTTTCCATACAAATATATAGATATAATGGAATTTCAATACATGCCATTTTCTGACCTGCACTTACATTGTATTGCACTCAAAATACATTGAAGAATTACAACATAATGTGAATATTTTTCTTGTGCTTAATTTTTTAACATTCATTGTTTTAAAAGTCAAATAGTATTACAAAGCTTATAAAGGAAACCATTGCTTTCCTGCATACCTCCCCACACACTGATTCTCACTCTCCAGTAGAACCATTTTTTACATTTTTAGGTATTTATTTTAGCACGTATCTCCATTTTTCTAAATCACAAAATTATAATGTCAGTTCTTGATTTTTCTGTTTTAACATGTTCATTTTCTACAAGATGAGAATTTTATTCTTTTGCTTTATAGGTCTTTTAAAAAAATTGTTAAATTTATTTGGCCTCGCCACACGACATGCAGAATATTAGTTCCCTAACCAGGGATTGAACCCATGTCCTCTGCAGTGGAAGCACAGAGTCCTACCCACTGGACAGCCAGGGAAGTCCGAGAATTTTATTCTTTATACCCTCTTCCCTTTCTCTATCTCAGTCTCTCTCCCCAATATAGTTATAGGACCTTTCTTTTGGTTCAAACAACATCTTAACCTTCTTTCCCCTGAAAACTGTGTCTAAGGCAAAGTTTTCCATGCTAATGTTTTATTAGAGGTACAATCCCAAGATGCAAGAGTGAGGAGGTAGGGTTAAAAAGGAGGGAAGCAAATGTAAGGGGTGGTACACTCCTGAGCATCTCTAGCTTTATAAGAAACCTGACCAGTTTCTTGGTCATACACGAAGACTCCAGAATGAGAGATTAGAACCATTTAACCTCAGAACTGTCTGGCCTGGAGAAAGAAGGGTAAAGAATTTGTTAGCTCCTTTCCTTCTCTTGTTTTTCATGAGTCATCAGAATTTGTCCAGTGGGGTCTTAACACTGCCAGGTTGTGTTACCAGCCCTTCAGTGGGGATGTTCTGCCCAGCTCTCACCCTTGGGAGAGGCTGACCTTAGGTGACAACCTGGTAGCCAGGACTCTCCACTGAGCAAGCAGCCAATGTAGGAGGGTGACAGGAGATGAGGAACAAATCTGGAGACATATAAACTGGGCCCCACACAGTCAACATTCAGTGTTTATATTTTTAAGGATTCATAGTGGAGTAATACATTATCGTAGATTACATTTTCTTGTATAATTTAAAATTTTTTCCTTCTTTTTAAAATTTACTTTCTTTTGGTTGTTTTTATTTACTTATCATTAACTTATTCCTAAACCCTGACAGAATTGTAAATCTCTGTCTGTTCAAGCATATCAGGTATTCTATCAGACATTTATTCTTCCACAGATATGCTACTGTGGAGCCCTTTGACCTCTTTCTCTATTCTCAACATGCTGCCCTCTAGACCTGCTTAGATCTGTTATTTTGGGATGTCCCTTTCCCATCATTTTGAAATTGTCCTTTGATTCTTCCATATGTGGCTCCTTGTTTCCTGAGTTCAGCATCTTCCACTTTCATAGTTTATGTTCCAATTTTGATGGAACAAATCTTCTGGTAGCATTGTGGAAAGGTAATATCTTTGAGGTCTTACATGTCAGAAGGCATCTTTATTCTTCTCTTCACACTGATGAATGGTTTAGGTGTGCACACATTTTAGGTTCCCTCAGAATTTTGAAAGCATTGCTCCATTTTGTTTCACTCCCCAATTTGTTGTTGAGATGTCTAATGCCATTCTGATTCCTAAAGCTTTGATAAGAATCTCCCCCAACCACATATATAGATATAATATTCATTATTCTGGGAATTCAGCAGATCCCTTTAATCTGCAAATTTGTGTCCTTCACTTCTGGGAAATTTCATTGTATCATCTCTTTATTAATTTCCTCTTCTCCTTTTTACATTCTCTTTCTCTGAAGCTCATGTCATTTTGACAATGGTCCCACTGATCTGATTTTCTAGATTTATTTATTTATTTTTCCTGATAGTAGCTTCATATGCTTTTCTTTAATTCAAGTGTAGTTGATTTACTGATTTTCTAGATTTCTGATCTTTCTTTTCCCATGTTCTATTTCTTTCTCTTTTTTCCTTTCTGACAGATTTCTTCAAATTTATCTCCCAATTCTCCATTGAATTGTTTTCCTGCTATCTATCAGTTTTTAGTTTTCTGAAGTCCTTTGTAATAGAATTTGTATGCTCTGTATATTCTTTTCTTGGAGCCCCTTTTCTTTTCCTGAATGCAGCTCTCCTTCTCCACCTCCTTTGCTCCTCCTTTCAACCTCTGAACTTTTTCACTCTTTAAAACATTAAACTATTTGCTTTGTCTAAATGTTTTAATTGACTATTTGAAACAGAAACCAGTTCTCTTTTCTTTTTCTATAGCCACATTCTCTCCTTATGTGATCTTACTTACTTCTATAACTTTAAATACCATTTATATGTGGGTGACTCTAGACTTTTATGATACATTATATAAAACAGCCCTCCTTGCTGACTGCTATCTGCCCCATCACTCTCTAATACTTTCCTTTTCTGTATTTTCTTCATTGTTCTCATTACTATCTAATATGATTCTAGTATATTGTCTATGCTATAATATAATATAATATAGTATAGTACACATTATATAAGCTCCTCGAGAGAATGGTCTTTGTCTGTTTTGTTAAATGTTAAAACTCCAGTACCCAGAAGAGTATTTGTCACCATGCTCCATAAATATTTTTTTAATGAATAAATATCTGAGAATATGAAGTCAGCTTTTAAAATGTTTTCTTCTATTCTTTAAGATATTTCTGTCTCCTCTGAGTTCCCCTTTTTTAAAGATTATTTACAGGTAAACAGAGGCTTTTATCTAGTACCTGGATATCGTTGGTGGTTCATAAAATAAGAAAAATCTAAAACACAGATGGAGAACAATGCACGTAGGAGGAGCTTATTGCATAGGAGGCTTCACTGTAGGGTGATCAGGCAGTTTCTAGGCATTTTTTTGGGGATCCCAAATGTCAGTATCGGTGGTCTTTTCTGTTAGGCTAGTTCATTAACCCACAGAACATGTTCCCTTTTTGGTGGTCTTTTCTGTTAGGCTAGTTCACTAACCCACAGAACATGTTTCCTTTTTCTTCCCTTTGTTGTTGTTGTTTTGGGATATAAACAGGGATGATTAGCATGTATTAGCAATTTTTTAAACATTGACATACATACCAGAAACACCAGACTCTTCATTTCACCATGACTTAGCAATTGCAGGTATAGCCAGGGTCTACTAAGTCCACTAGGACCCTGCTCTAGCTCTACTGCCAACATCAGTGACCTTGATCCATACCTACTGATTGCTAAATATTTTTCAGATGTAGAAACCACCTATCCACCATCTAAGAGCCAAAGCACAGAAGGGAATAGATGTTCAGAGTCACTGGGCCCACTTTCCCTAAGGCCCTTATTTTCAATGTAGACTTCTCACTCTTGTTCTTTATCATACCTTATGTCCCTTAGCACAGATATACAGAGCCCATATCTTTCATCATCTCCAGAAAGTAAAACTCCAGTCTCCTCCCAAGGAATGATAAGGATCCTTGGAGTTCTAAATGTTCTTTATAAAGACTTGCAACCAGTCTTCTTTTGTTAACCTAAATCTGCCCCTCTGTCTTCAAAGAGTCCCTGTACCTCTCATTCTTAAACTTTCTTAGAGTTCTGCAATGCAAAGAGACAAGCTTCCTTTTTATTTACCTCACTTGTGCTGATTTAAGTTTCACCTTTTTTGCCTTTCGAAGTCAAAAACTCATCCATGTGCCTTCTAGGTTCCCCAAATTTATCTATGATCATCTCCTTTCCAATTCTGTCTTTTAAGTTTATACTTTAACCTTTTTCTTTTCTCTCTTTTTTAAGTTGGGTCAGGAAAGAGTGGAGATAGTTGAGTGTGTTCAATTCACTACCTTAATTGTGAGTGATGAGTAAATTTCACCAATCAGATTGTAACTCAGCCATTTGTTGGTCGTATGTATGGAAAACACTACATGGTAAACATCAAATCATCTTCTTTCAGGTGAAAAAAATTATTTGTACACCTACACACATGCTTATATTAATTTTAACTCCACAGAAGAAACAGATTTCTATGTCAAAATGCAGGTCATTTTGCACAAGGAATTAGGGTCTCCCTTAGGGGTTTAATCATCTGTTTGATTCTAAATAGATCTCGTGAACTGAGCAAAGAGTGGCATACACTGAATGATTCTTTCGGGGGTTGTTTAAGAGCATGGAATGTCTGCTATTCTGAGCAAATTCTGGAATTTCTATTGAATTTGTTTATATTTGTACTATTTATTGCAAGACAGCTGCAATTCAAAACAAAGAGATATCTATGTAATAGATATTTGTTGAGTACTTGGTATCTCATCAATTTTATCTGCTTGCTTGCTTTTTAATTTTTAATTTATTTTTAGCAATCAGGGATTTTTCTGACTGATTGAGCTAAATATTGGGTTGGCCAAAAAGTTCATTTGGGTTTTTCTGTACCATCTTTCAACCCAAAAGAAATGACCCAGAAACAAAAATAAATCTTACTGGGTTGGGAATTTGACTTACCTAGTTTTAGGAGCATGCTGATTACCCAGAAAAAGTCTTTGAATAAACTTTAAGAATGATATAAGAATAATTTTGAACATCGGAAATTTTTGAAAGAACTGAAAAACTTAAGCAAACAAATAATAGTCTTTAAAACGCAAGGCTGTGTCACATCTTGAAGATGATGTCATTTGAAAAATTTAGAGGCAGCATAGACAAAACGTGTCACATTTTTGGCTAGCCAGCATCTTAACACCTCCAACCCCACGACTGAGGGAGCTTCTTACCTTATGAATTTTGAAGGGAAGCAGAGCCAGATTTCTACTTTATTAGCCAACAAGACCATAAAGTGATTTTCCCAGCCTCCTTTGCAACTAGAATATGAACACATAATCTAGGCTGGCTGATCATGTCCACCAATGTGGGAATTTGAATCAGGACCCAGTGTTGCAAAGAAGAAGGGCCTAGGAAGAATCCATTTTGTTGGCAGCAGTGGCAGGCTGGCCAGGGGCTGCACCCAGGATCCAGTGACCATAGTGAAGACGAGTTCCAGTGTCATCTGTGGCAGTCATGGCAACAGATTCCTTGATTAGTTCTTCCTTTTGCTCTGGCTTTGCTTCTCCAGCCTTCCTGATAACTACCCAATATATTTTTTATGAATTATTTTTCTGTGGAAATCAGACAGATTCACTTTCTCTTGCTTAAAACCGAAAATACTAATACTAAAATACTGTCTGTGCTCTAAAAACAACCCTTTAAACCACAAATACATTATTATTGGTGAAGATTGGAGTTCATCAAAAAGAATTGGAGTGGGGACTTCCCTGGTGTTCCAGTGGTAAAGAATCCACTTTACAATGCAGGGGATGCGGGTTCGATCCCTGGTCAGGGAACTAAGATCCCACATGCCGCGAGGCAACTAAGCCCGTGTACCACAACTGTTGAGCCCACGCATCAACTAGAGAGCCCCTGTGCTACAAACTACAGAGCCCACATGCTCTGGAACCCGTGCCACAGCTAGAGAAAGAAGAAAAAAAAAACCCACACGCCACAACTGGAGAGAAGCCCCGTGCGCCGCACTGAAAGATCCTGTGTAACTCAACGAAGGTCCCGCATACCTCAACGAAGATCCCGCGTTCTGCAACTAAGACCCGACACAGTCCAAAATAAATAAATAAATAAATAATAAATAAATCTTTAAAGAAGAAAAGAATTGGGGTGAGCTATATTAGAAGCTGAACTTAGGGGACATTGGACATGTTGGCCTATGGTCCTCTTCTCTTTGATCTTCAATATAAAACCCTCCAATTTTTTATGATGTTCAAATTCCCTTTGTTGTAGAGTATATTACTGCCTCCATTTATGGGAAATAGCTAAAAGTGCCCTAGCAATTTTGTGATCCTGGAGCTTGCTGGACATTAGTGAAGCAATGTGTCTGGCTCAAGTTTGGAGAAAGAAGGCAGATTCATCTCGAGTTTTTTCAGGGTGTGATGCCAAATGTCTACAGAATGACTCACAGATCAAAATGAGACTCCCCAACATAACCATCTTCAAATGGGCTGTCCTTTAAGGTTGCATTTGCAGGCTTACGCTTTCTCCTTGCCTGTGTCCTCAGCTGCTTGTCATGTGATGTAGACTGTCGTAGTGGAAAGAGTGAAATGAATTGAAAAGGCTTATAAACGACGTTACAATATGGACAATGGCCTCTATAAATCTTTGTGAATGCTTTCTTCTTAGAGCTGTGCTTGAGATGCTGAACCGCCTGCTCCCATAATACTCAGTGAGCACTATGAAGTCAATAAAATTTCCTAAGATTATACAAGCGAGCCAGACACTGGTACCCAGGGAGTTGTCAGCTACTAAATGAGGTCCTTGAAGCTCAGGAAGAAAGGAGAGGAGCCTTGGTTGCCAATGGTGCTAAACACCAATGGAGTGATATATAAACATAAAGAAAACACCTGAATTTATAAGCAGCTCATGCAGCTCAATATCAAAAAAACAAACAACCCAATCCAAAAATGGGCAGAAGACCTAAATAGACATTTGTCCAAAGAAGATATACAGATTGGTAACAAACACATGAAAGGATGATCAACATCACTAATCATTAGAGAAATGCAAATCAAAACTACAATGAGGTATCACCTCACACCAGTCAGAATGGCCATCATCAAAAAACCTACAAACAATAAATGCTGGAGTGAGTGTGGAGAAAACAGCCACTACGGAGAACAGTATGGAAGTTCCTTAAAAATCTAAAAATAGAACTACCATACGACCCAGCAATCCCACTGCTGGGCATATACCCTGAGAAAACCATAATTCAAAAAGAGTCATGTACCACAATATTCATTGCAGCTCTATTTACAGTAGCCAGGACATGGAAGCAACCTATGTGTCCACTGACAGATGAATAGATAAAGAAGATGTGGCACATATATACGATGGAATATTACTCAGCCATAAAAGAAATGAAGTTGAGTTATTTGTTGTGAAGTGGATGGACCTAGAGTCTGTCATACAGAGTGAAGTAAGTCAGAAAGAGAAAAACAAATACTGTATGCTAACACATATATACAGAATCTAAAAAAAAAAATGTTCTGAAGAACCTAGGGGCAGGACAGGAATAAAGACGCAGACATAGTGAATGGACTTGAGGACACGGGGAGGGGGAAGGGTAAGCTGGGACGAAGTGAGAGGGTGGCATTGACATATATACACGACCAAATGTAAAATAGATAGCTAGTGGGAAGCAGCCGCATAGGGAGATCAGCTTGGTGCTTTGTGACCACCTAGAGGGGTGGGATAGGGAGGGTGGGAGGGAGATTCAAGAGGGAGGGGATATGGGGATATATGTATATGTATAGCTGATTCACTTTGTTATAAAGCAGAAACTAACACAACATTGTAAAGCAATTATACTCCAATAAAGAGGTTAAAAAAAGAAAACACTTGGCAAAGTCCACTGTAGGTTGTTGACATGACTAAAAAATACTTAGAGTAATGTTATTAAATGTGGTTCACTGCCATCAATTTACTGCCCAATCGCTACATGTAATGAGAAGAACGTTGAGAGTCCTGGCTAAGCACACAGGCTTTGGAGCCAGGCTTCTGTCTCAATCCTGGCTTGCTTCCTAACTAGCTGTCTGGCCTTGAATAAGTCACTGAATCTCTCTGAACCACAGTTTTCTCATCTACAAAAATTGTCCTTAAAAATAATCAATTCAGAGTATTTTGAAGGTTAATGAAAGAATATTTATGTCATCATATACATGACATATACATAGTAAGCATACGATAAATTACAGCAATCACTGTTATGGTGGACAAGTTCAAGCTTGGGCCCTGTTCTGTAGCACCTACTGGGCTGGTCTCTGGCTCTCTCTGTGAGTCACCTACGGGGCTGCGTCACTTCCTTCGTTTTGTGTTTTGGCAGTGACTTGCCTTTACTATTTGGCTCTATCCTCCAACACTGGTACACATGCTCCCTTCATTCTTAAACATGTCCAGTCCTGGATAGACAGTTTCCCTTCCCACTTCAACTAGAATGTGTGTTGTAACAGCCTGCATTCTCAGAAACAACAAACTAAAATGTGTTGCCCTGCCACTCTGCCGTAGTGGCAGACCTTAACCTGTTTACTTTCTCCCAAATGCCACTCAGCCCACAGCAACTAAGCCAGAGAACCAGTAGAAGTCCATCCTGGATGGGTTTCAGGTACTTTCTCTCCACCAGCATGGAAGGCTACAAATTGCCCTCTTTGCTTCTGACGTATTAAACCAACCACTGACTCAAGCATTACAAAACTTCTAGTTTCTAAGGTAAGATTTCTAAGGTAAGGTAAGGTAAGATTGTCTGGTTTATTCTCAACTGCTTTTGTTTGTTGTCACCTCCATCCAACCCCAAACTTGGCATCTCTGGCTCCTTTGGATTTGTTCTCTCTAATACTTACTTAATTCTGAGACTTCTCACATTGACTCCATCTTGGCTCACTCTTCTGGTCCCAGGTGTTTCTAGTAGGTAAAAAAAAAAAAAAATCCCCTGTTCTAGTTTCACAGAAAACAATCCCTGTCTTAAGTCACTCTTTAGGTGGGCATGTGGCAGTAAAGAAGACCATTCTAGGAATCAGTTTATATGGATTCAAGTCATATTTTTGCACTTTGCAGCTATGTGACTTTGGCCACATGGCTTAACCCACATGAGTCTCCACATTTCCTCTGAAAGTTGGTGTTGATATTGCTAAAACTGTAATGTGAGAATCAAGTGAGATACACAAACTTAAAAAGTGCTTTATAAGCTCCAAGGGAATTGTTAACCATTCAACACTAAAATTTAAAAATGGCTTAAAAAAAGGGTCAGCAGGGAATAAGAGGAGCTATAATCTCCCTTTTCCAAATTAAAGATCCATTTTTCTTAATATATATTTCTTGAATTGGACCCTAATGCCAGAGCCTTAAAGCAAATAGAAGTAACAATCTCTAGGCTCAGAAAAAGAATTTTTGCCACTTTTGTTCTTCACATTATTATGAGTTTTTTAGCTTCTATGACTTAAAGAAATATTTATTAACATGAAAATTGTAAATTGCCTCTGAAAATTAGACTTTGGTTATTTCTGCATATAAAACACATTTGTTATTTTAATTAAGAAAACGTGTTTATACATAAGTCTTTCTTTGGTCATATCCCTGATGACACAAAGCAGAGAGCTGTTCCCTTCATCTAGCTTGGGTAATAGGCACGTGCAGTTTCCCATGAAATGCGAGGTAGCTTGACCTTGGTAAAAAGTAATAGCATGGATCACCTCATGGCAGGAAAAGTCACACCAGGACTGAATAAAAGAAAGAGTTTTCCATTTGCAAGCTGGGATGCTTGACAGGCACAGATCAACTTCTGTTCATTCAGGATGACGTCTGACATCTGGATTGTCATAGAAGGACCTCTGATCACTTTCACAAATGCTCGGTTCCTTCCAGAACTAAAATGAGAGCAATTTTAATATTAACATCTGAGTACTCTATAAGACACTCTTCTTCTCAAAGCCTAAGGAAAGAATTGATTCAACTGAGAATCAAAATGTTTTCTAATTATCCTATTTGATAGGGAAACATAGAGCAATTAAGAGATTGATCCAGTTACACGGTATACACACTCCCACAAGTTACATAGCTAACTTGACATTTGCTGCTCAGTCCCAGAGCCTTTGTTCTCTCCAAAACCCTTTTACACATCTCTTCAGGCAATTTGATTTATCATAAATTGTACTGTTGCCAACATTTCCCTGAAGATTTGATTTTTTCTTCCACTATGAAATTAACTCAGACATAACAAACACACGCTTGAGCCAGCGCTGCTCTGTTTATGTGTGTGTTGACTGAGGGTGTGTTACGCTGGGATGTCAATGTTATATACACTTGTGTGGCATCCCCTGTGTATCCTCAATCTGGACAATAGATGAGAGAGTGTGAGACACTTTGACACACATCATAGGGATGGCCAGTCATCTTTATTTCCCATGCCACCTCCATCAATTGATGGTAGCTGCTGGAAAGTTATAGTGGGGATTTTGAGATTGGGTCCAGACTCAGTAGGAAAAAGTGTTGTTATACATTAACAATGCCAGCTGAGGGCACAGGAAGGAAAAAAGCTGCACCTGTACCAGGTATGTACCTTCCCTGTGAGCACTCGGGACCTTGAGTGCTGCAAACTTATCTACCAAGAGGAGTACTATTATAATTCCTGTGTCAGAAGGTTCAGAGCCAGAGGAGGACAGGATTTAAAATGTGGGATGTTTATATAGCACTTTGCCCTTTACAAAGGGTTTTCTTCACGTAGGGTCTTATTTAATCCCCCCAACAATCCCATGAGGCAGATGTCAATTTTTTGTCCATTTTGCAGCAGAGGAATTAATAAAGCCCAAGAAGATGTAAAATGGTTAGCCTAAGGTCCTACATGAATCATAAATGGCAGGCTCACTCCCCAAGCCCAGACTTTCTGATTCCAAGCCTTGGACTGGAAGGTTGTGAATCCATCAAGCCCTAAGTTTTCTATAGAGTCAAACGGTGGACCTGAAGGTTTGGATTAGATGTGTACCATCCCTGAGGAACCTCTGGACCTCAGCAGAGAAATGCATGGGTAGACTCGGACCAAGTGTGGACACACTCATCCTCTTCCTTCTTTTCAGACAGTCTTCTCTGTGAAAGCATTAGAACAGCTGTCATTACACACAGCTAGAAGAGGCAAGGAACTGTTGCTAAATAAACTATAATGTGCTTTACTTGAAATGGGTTATCCTGCTTTGTTGGTAAATTGATGTTAATCCGACTGCTCAGTCTCATTTCTGTAAGTAACGTTGATGCCTTCACCATCTCTTTTCTGCAGCATGAAAATGGGGTGGCTGTTTTGGAGAGAATTATCTTCTTCCTGAGGGCAAAATCCTAAATTCCTTTCCTTGGATTCTTGCCAAAAGTTCTAATTAGTACATGCAAATATACTTATGTAAACAAAAGCATGGATCACAGAATTTTGATGTTTTGGGAAAGAGTTTGGATAAAATAACCTCCCTCCATGATTTTGCCCTAATGGCCCCCAAAAGTCTTGCTTTCTTGAAATTAGAAAAAAAAAGATTTTTAAGAAATTCCTCATTCTTATGTTGGAGAATGGATCATATGTTGGAGAATGACAAAAACTTACATGAGCACAGTGATTTTGTCAACATTAGATCTAAGTCTGAAAACAATCTACGAGGTAGGTACCATTTTCCTCTTACAGATGAGAAAACCAATGTACAGAGAGGCAAAGAGTGACTTACCCTACTCCAGACAACTGAAAAGCAGTCAATATAAAATGAAAATCTAGTATTCCTTATCCTCTGCTCTTTCCCTCTAGTACCCTCTCAACAGAAGTAAATGCTAACTTACATGTACATAGTGCTTCACAGTTTATGAATCTTTTTCATTAAAATATTTCAATTCAAACATTTATTTTAAAAAAAATTTTGTGTGTGTGTGTGTGGTACGCGGGCCTCTCACTGCTGCAGCCTCTCCCGGTTGCGGAGCACAGGCTCCGGACGCGCAGGCTCGGCGGCCATGGCTCGTGGGCCCAGCTGCTCTGCGGCATGTGGGATCTTCCCGGACCGGGGCACGAACCCGTGTCCCCTGCATCGGTAGGTGGACTCTCAACCACTGCGCCACCACGGAAGCCCTCAAACATTTATTGAATCTACTACTTTAACTCAAATATTTATTTTCATCTACTATGTGCTTGTTGGACATAATTCCAAGTACAAGCAATATGAGGTCCCTGCTCTACTAGTGTTTATATTATTGATTGGAGGGAGACAACAAATGAACAAGTAAGCAAACAAATCAGCAAAATAAATTCAAATGGTGATCACTGCTATCAAGAAAATGGAACAGAATAATGTGATAGACCATGACCGGTTGATGGTAGGAACGGACTCTATACATGTGAAAAATTTAACAGTGTGGATGGAGGAAATGTCTTTGAAAAAGATGTCATACGAGCTGAGGCCTGGATGGCAAGGAACAAGCAGGGAATGTCAAGGAGAAGACTACTGTAGCCCTGATGTGGAAGAGATATTGAGCAATAGAGAGAAGGTCCACATTGCAACTTAAGGAGAAAGGGGAGAGAAATAAAAGATATTGACCAGATACACAGGGGCTAGATCAAAAAGAGTCTTCCAGGCTACTGTGCTAGGATTATATTCTAATTATTATGATAACTTCGCTGGGTTTTAAGATATTTTGTTTCCCACAGTAATGAGTTGAGGTAGCTGTTATCCTTGTTTTACAAATCAGAAAACTTGGAGATGTTTGCAGATTTGCCAAAAGATACTCAACTAATAAGCAGCGAGATTCCTGTCTTCAGGGTCCTGGTTTAGGCTTATTTCTTTATCTATTGAAAGTGGGGCTGGAAATAAACACACAAAGGAGGAAAACAGCACAGCAACAGGTGACTGTTACACTTCCATAAGTATAATAGATGCGTTCCCTAGGACAGACTAGTAACTCCACTCATTCTGGGAAGTCTTACAACTATTTGGGTCCATCTGAAAGGAGATTTTAAATTTCTGGGAGTCTTGGTTTAGGCTTAAGACAAATATTCTACTGAATATTTAGCATTATTGAATTTCTCCTGAAGTCTAATTTGCTTGACAGATTACTTTGGGAAAGTAGCCAGTGAATACCAATGACTAGAGAATAAGGGACTGTCACAATCATCAAGCCACAGGCTTTGCTTCACTGCTCTCTCCACCTTAGCTTCCTATCCCATACTGCTGATTGGTGGATGGTAACTCACGAACATATATGGCTAACATGGAAATTGTCCTTCCAGCATGTTCCAAAATCTAGCTCATTCATATATCACTCATATAATTATAGTCAAATTTTCTCTTTTCCTCACCCTGTCTAGGACAAATTTCATGGGATTAATTACTCATTCATTTGTGGAGTGTCTACTGGCAATGGACTGGGCCCACTGAAGTGTTGGGTATGTCAATATCATGGTCTGGGATTTTAAGGCTCTCACAGCCCAGTGGTCTCATATTTCTTAGGTCTGCCACCCCTTGTGACTCCTTTAGTCTTTATTGTTCCCTTTAACATGATTCCATTCTCTACAGAAGTATTGGAGATGAAACAGAAAAGTACGATTTGTGTTCTGCTCCATCCCCCTAAGAATATTACTAGATGCCATTCAGACTTTAAGATCCTCAAAGGCATCAAAGAGAGAAGATATAGTCCCTTAATTGGCTCATTTCTGTATATTAAGGAATCACTGTGCTGTTTTCCTCCTTTGTGTGTTTATTTTCAGCTAACTGTCCCCACACCTTCACTTTTAAAAGTTTTTCCTCTGAAATTGGTTTCCCTCCTCTTTCTCACCTACCTTGCTTCCTAGCACTCCTGTGGCTCTTGTCCAGAAGAGAGCGAGATCACCTTTGCTACTTAAAATTCCTGTCTTTTTTGCAATTAATTATGATTCATTGGCCTTTGATTGCTTAGCTTTGTCTCCTGAATTAGAAAGCCAAAGTCCTTGATCCCTCTCCAACAAAATGTATACTGTGTGTATTTTTATTTCATTATGTGGTTTAAGAAAAGACTGGCAAGAAGCTCTTAAGAATGGCTAATATTCTAGCTGAATGGGAAAAACCTGTGAACAGCCAGGAATGATCGTGACTCTAACCTTTCCATGCTTTTGTTGTTATGTTTTGCTAATATTCAGACTCAGAATGCTCTACGTGAAGGAGCCCTTAGAGATTATCTAAAAATGTCTTCATTTTATGCAGAGGAAACTGAGATATAAAGCAGAAATATCTTAACCACAGGAACTACTATAACTTTAAACTGTGGAGAAAAATAACTACTCCATATACACAAAAAGTTTTAAATAAAGAGATTCTTGTAAAAATATTCCTTGAGTTTGTCTTACCATACCAAGTCCTATCATTCATTTTCTCCAAATCATCCTTCCTCTTCCTAGGTTTGCCCTGTCCATGACAACAGAGAGGCTGCCTCATTTGCACTCCACTTCCAGGCTGGGATGGCGCCATCTCCAAACCCCAGTCTACTTGGCTAGAGCCCTGAGAATCTACTTAGCCCTTGCCATCCAAGGGCCAGGACAGGACAAGGGAAAACCTCTGCCTCATCTTCTCAATCAATGTCACTATCCTGCTTCAAAAATGTCCTATTCCCTAGAAAAATGAGTCAATACCTGCCCCTCTATTCCCATCATGAGCAAAGCTTATCACCTGCAAATTGGACGTTATGGTTAACAAAATAAATCCCAATTATACACAAGTTGTTACACTTAGGTTGTTATATTCAAGCTCCTGGCCAGGTCCTCTTTTCCTCAAGGTGCATCCCTAGGGCTATGTTTACCCCTTTCCCAGTCCCAACTCATTCTCCTCTCCCTTGGCCTTACTACTGAAGGCCTAATAAGCCATAAGCAGAGGTCATACAAGTTATAATGGTTAAGAAAGTATGTTTAGGGCCTCCCTGGTGGCGCAGTGGTTGAGAGTCCGCCTGCCGATGCAGGGGATACGGGTTCGTGCCCCGGTCTGGGAGGATCCCATATGCCGTGGAGCGGCTGGGCCCGTGAGCCATGGCCGCTGGGCCTGCGCATCCGGAGCCTGTGCTCCGCAACGGGAGAGGCCACAACAGTGAGAGGCCCGCATACCGCAAAAAGAAAAAAAAAAAAAAAAAGAATGTTTAACTTCTAGGTGGAGACCAGGACCCATCCTTGGCCAACATTATTCTTGGTGATGCTTTCTATTCTGTTTTCCTCTGCACACTTCCTGCCTTGAGTGAGGACACACATCAGACACTGGTATTTTAATATCTCTGTCAGGTGTTTGTTCTCTTCAAGAGAGACTGATATTGTAAGCCTTACTCTTATCCTTTAGTGCAGTGGTTCACAGCCCTCACTGTGCATTAGAATCACCTGCAAATCTTTCTGGTGATGCCTGGACCTCATCATGACTCATAAATCTGCATCTCCAGGGTGTGGAGCTGGGCACTAGCTTTGATAAAACCTCCCCAGGAGATTCAGAATTTTAGCCAGGGTTGAGAACCACTGTCTGGTTTAATGTTGTTATTTGGAGCACTGTGAATACTGAGTGGGTGACATTTCTTTGGGCAGGGCTCTTCTCCTGGTGCCCTAAAACTATACCACACGAACTGCTACATATTCTGCCCATATTCTAAACAAGTTTTACTGAAAGTCTATAAGATTTTTTTTTAAATTTTATTTATTTATTTATTTATTTATTTATTTTTAGCAGTGTTGGGTCTTCGTTTCTGTGCGAGGGCTTTCTCTAGTTGTGGCAAGCAGGGGCCACTCTTCATTGCGGTGCACGGGCCTCTCACTATCGTGGCCTCTCTTGTTGTGGAGCACAGGCTCCAGACGCGCAGGCTCAGTAGTTGTGGCTCACAGGCCCAGTTGCTCTGCGGCATGTGGGATCCTCCCAGACCAGGGCTTGAACCTGTGTCCCCTGCATTGGCAGGCAGATTCTCAACCACTGCGCCACCAGGGAAGCCCTATAAGTTTTAACATGAGTAACTTTTTGACATTTTTCTCAGGAGTTTCAGAAAGGACAATCAAGTCTGCAGTTGGTTTTTAGAAGGGAGTTTAAAGTATTCCACCACTTGGCCCTGGCTGAGGGCAAGGAAGGATTGGTAGGAACTTGGAACAAATAGAAGTAGCTGAAGAAATCTCAAAGATGGGGCCAGACATGTCCAAAGAGAAGCAGGTCACAGATCCTGTTTGGTTCAAAGGCATGAGGCAGGAACTAAGAGAAATTTAGCCTATGGGAAGAGGATAGGAATAAGGATAGGATAGGAAGAGGATACGATAAGATGGAAATGACAGGAATACAGGGCATGATTGGTTCATTCAAGGACTCCATCTAAGTATGAGGAAGGAAACGAAGGGAACTGGGGCTCAGGAGCAAGATGGCAATGGAGGCCCATGACAACTGGTCTGGGTAGAGGATAGACTTTTATTTTAGGCTGCTGAGCTTTGGAGGAAATGAAAACCCAATTACCCAAGAGACTAGAACAGGAGGAGGCATGGGAATTTTTCAGCAGTCAGAGATTTCTACTTCAGAGAGCTACTGAACTGGCATGTTGAGATTAATTCCAAGTCCACAAATTCCTAGGAGGAAGGTAAGTGACACACTGATCTGCTCGTCCCAAGTTGGCCCCAGAAGAGGGGACAGAGTAGCCAGCAGAGAGGCCAAAGTTCATTATCAAGGCTGACATGGTGTTAGGCTGAGGCAGAGCCTGGCTTCAAGGATACCAGTGGCCAAGGAAGTTACTGAGCTTGCCACAGTATGCCAGGTGGGTGCTTCAGTCTTCCAATTTGGATATTATGTGAGAAATTGACAATGAAGACTAGAAAACTTGAAAACACATGGGGACAAATGTCTGGGTGACACAGGGTTAAAAAATGCTTTGTTATTATGAATGAATAAAAACATTTTAGCATTTATATGGAATAGCCAGAATGTCACTGTGATGGAGGATGAGCTGGTTCCCTGTCACTGGAGGTGTTTTTGTTAAAGCTGCAAGACTGAACACATGCTCTCCTTTGTGAGGCTCTACTAAGGAACTGCAGAATGTTCTGCAACCAAACAAGGACAGAATACAAAGATAGAAGAAAAAAAGACATAAGAATCAGGAGAAGAACAGAGGGAAGTCTTAGGATGACAGCAGGAACACACACTGTCCATATTGTAGTGAGAGGATGAAGAGTTCTGGAAAGATGGTCTTCAGGAGGAAGGAAGTAGGGGTGGGGGGCTCAATAGAATATAACAATGTCAGATCTGGTGGAATGTTTGAAAAATTTTAATGCAGAGTCAGAATTTATATATTCACAATGATTTTTTTTTAGCTATAACCCATGATAAAGCTGTTAGGAAGATGGGGTTGGGAGGACCTAGAGGGTTTATAAGAGCACTAAATTCTCATCCAAAATTATAAAAAGTCAAGGGTTAATGTTTAAAATGGAGAAATAATGAAATATGTAATATTAACATATTTACCAAAATAAAGATGATTACCGGAAGAAACTGCTGAAAGGGATAAGAGGAGTTCCTTTGGGGAGTGTGCAGCTGTGGGATAGGGGATTGTTATTTTTCATGAAATTTATATCAGTATTATTTCACTTTTGTCTTAACTGGGTGCATGGATTACTTTGATAAATACAAAATTTAATAAGAGTAATTTAAGAATTTTTTTCAAGTGAAAAAAAAACCAGAAGATACAGATAGACCTCTTGGTGATGGAGATGTTGAAGAGAAAATTTCAATGGTTAGCTGCATCAGAAAACAAGGAAGCTTTCTGTCCCTGAATGCCTGTGTTTCTAGGCTCTCTCTCCTTTTTCTTAACATAGTGAGTTTAGTCCAGCCCAGCACATGGGCTGGGAGGTTGGAGGTGTAGGTGGTCAACTTAAGTTGTGGGGGGAGCACAGAAGGTTGGAGCAGGGAAAAAATCCCAACCCAGTTCACCCAAATACTCATGCTGAAACCCAAGTCTGGGTGCCCAGGCAGTGTGGAAGCCCAATCCCAGAACTGTGCATGTGGCTGGGAAGAGCTATGAGGAAATGCCCACGTGTGCTCAGGTCGTCTGACGATGGTCCAGATCTAGCATTGTGAAGTTGATTTTGATGGCACATTTATAATTTAAGAGACCAGCCTTTGTTCTCAGAGCAGTGTCTTTGTAGGTTTGGCATCAGTATTTCCACAGAGACTTGAGTCCGATAATCTCAGCCATATAAAGGCCAGTGGTCACCATGGCATTGCCAAGGAGTTAGGTATCTGGGCTTTACCTAACTCCTCGGATCAGACAAACCTACATTCAAGTCCCAGCTGTGTGGTGTCAGGCATTTTACATAGTCTCTGTAAACTTTGGTTTCCTCAACCATAAAATGATGATAACAACTATTTTTACCATGGAGATCCAGGCAGGGGGGAAATGAGGTAAGTCATGTCAAGTGTTGGGCACAGTGCTCCATGAATGTTAGCACTAAGCACTAGCTTTCTTGTCATCCCCGTCCCTTGTTCCTCCCCCTGTCTCATCCAGTTAGATGGTCTTGATCAGACAGGGCACTCTTCCAGCTTTCTTGAATGGTACAGAGCACACTGCCTTTTTTCAATACATGCTCATTATTATGGTGATCAGTTAGATGACACGGCCAATGGTCTCCTTTCTGGCAATAAGACTCTCATGGAAAGAGCGGCAAAATCTATCACCCTCTGCAGAAATGTGGTGCTGAGACCTTCCATAACCCATCCTGAACACTGATACCCACACGGGGAATAGAAATGCTGGTTTCCCTAAGTACACTTAATATCATTTTATTCTTTTTGTAAATTAAGTATCTGCCCCTGTCCCAAGTTCTCCAGCTTTCTGGGGTCACTCTTTCTATTTATACTAAACTAGAAATGTTCAACTCCCATTCCATTTGCTCTGAAAGCCCAGGACATCATACCAATATTCTTGCTGTCAGGAGGGGTTTATGTTTCTCTCCATGTTCTTGGGATGCTTTCTCTTCTTCGTCTCTTCAGATTTCTCCTGCTGAATTCTCAGTTCCCAATTTTATCTCACTCCTGCAATTACCAACCCCTTTTTATACCACTTTGCCCTGGCTAGGTAACACCCTTCTTCTTTCATTCCCTTAAATCATCACAAATTCAAGCGATTGTGTGTATCAAGTTTACACTGAAACTTTGAAGTCACCTAAGATTCTTATAGCAAACAAACTAGAGCAACTCAGAAAAGGCTTGACTATACTAAAATTATTTTTTACTCCTTCATTAAAACACTTTCTCTCTAGAAAAGATATTCTAAAATGGTTGTTCATGGGCCAAACATATTTCACAGACATACTTTGTTGGCCAGCACAGTAACTAAATACATTTTTAATTAGTTTTCAACCTTTTAAAATGAGGAGCTTTTTTCAGATTTCTGGTTTTTCTTGAAAACCTGGAAGATCTGATGGTGCCGGACCTCCACTTACATGTGGCATCGACTCCCTGAGGAGAGCAACAGCTACCCTTGCCCTGGCCTTGCCCTCTGCAGTACTGTGGTCCCTTCCTACATCAAGTCCCCCAGCTGTATTACCAGCATGGATCTGCATGGCTTGTAAATTTCGCTCTACAATTTCCTTATCTTTGTTTCGATGTCTTTCTCCAACAAAAACTCTAGCATTCCTGTCTTTTATCTTGCAGAACATTTTATTCTCTTTGAGGCAACTCTAGTCATCTAAACTAGCACTGCCCCCCATCCTCTCACACCTAAAAAGGCCTACTGAGATCCTCAAGATGTTTTCCTCAATAGAATATATCCATCCTGATGTGAATTGTGCCACTCTTGTGGAGAGCAGAAAGCAGTTGTGGTCATTTGGTTTATGAGTTGCTCCCAAATCATATGGTTCATAAGTGGCAAAGCCAAGATTCAAACTAACTCCTCCTGATTCCCAGCTCAGTACCTCCCCACCCCCACTAATCCACCGTGATGGAGTCCATAAACTGGGTGAGCTTTGTTATGGGAGGCAGATTTAGAGAAGTGGAGAAGGAAGCAGCTCTGCCAGCTGGTGTTCATGGACATTTATCAGCCTGTGAATCTTCTCCTCTTAGCAAGGAAGTAGATGATCTGCTGTTCATTTCTAGAAAGTCTTTGGCTTTCTCTGGTGACTTTTTAAATCCAGAAAATTCAGGATGCTGAGGAACCCCAGAGACCTCCTAGCACAAAACCCAATTTTAAAAATAAGAAGGTTGAGATCACTCATCCTTCTGAGCTGTTCAAATCTTCTTTTGAAGCAGAACATGCTCATTTTGCCTGTACTCAAACGGCTGGACAAGGTGCAGTAGGTATTTTGTCATAAATCTTTAAATAGACAATGCTCAAGATGGATTTGAGTAATGGCAGAAAACACAGCAAAACAACTTCGGTAACAATTACAGTCAGATACACTAGAAACCATTTTAATGTTTAGTGTACTGTAGAGAAAGCATTTATGCATCTCTTACAGTGCTGTCAGGCATTAATTTATTAATCCTCAAAGTAGTGCAGAAATTTTATTCAGAAACACCTACTCTCTAAGGTCACTGAAGGCCAAGAAAAAGAAAGAAATAGTATCACTGTGAACATCTAGATTTGAAAAATAACTGAGCAGATTAACAAAAGAGAGCATGGATGGTTTAACCCACATTGGTGTTAGAACAAGTGAGTGAAACAAAAGAAGATATCAAAGATCTAGTCTCAGCCTGCACCCACCATGAGTTAGAGTAATTCTGAGCCAGAGCTCTTAAGGAGACTGAAGCAGAGCTTCTCACATTACCTGTGATGGAGGACCAGTTGTCCAGCACCCCGACCTAGGGTTTTCAGATTCAGCAAATAAAAATACAGAACACTCAATTAAACTTGAATTTTAGATAAACCTAAAATAATTTTTAGTAGAAATAACAACAAAAACTCTCTATCAAAAAGAACTTACATGGGCTTCCCTGGTGGTGCAGTGGTTGAGAGTCCACCTGCCAATGCAGGGGACACGGGTTCATGCCCCGGTCTGGGAAGATCCCACATGCCGCGGAGCAGCTGGGCCCATGAGCCATGGCTGCTGAGCCCGCACGGCCGGAGCCTGTGCTCCACAACGGGAGAGGCCACAAGAGTGAGAGGCCCACATACCGCACAAAAAAAAAAAAGAGCTTACAAATTTTTTTAAATACAAAATAAAATTGTTTACCATGAAATAAAGAATCAGCAGACATAACAAGACTTTAATATAATAGAAAAATGGGAAAGAAACTATAAAATAATATGATTTAATTATTAAAGAACTAAATGAAGGAACATAAACTATAATAAAATAATAGACTATTACAGAAAAATAGAGAGACTTTAAGTAAAATAACTTCTAAACAGAATAAAAGGTAATTGAATACTTAAAATTCATGAATGGTTGAAATAACAGATTAAACGCAGCTGAAGAGATACATAAGTATATGGGAAGATGGATCTGAATAAATAGCCAAATTTCACAACAGTAAGATTTTTCAAAAGAGTAAAAATATGATAGCTGTAGAAAACAGAATTCACAAAAATGGAAACTTGAATAGTTGATAAATATAGGAAAAGATTATTGTCTTACTAGCAATCAGGAAGATATAAATTAAAATAAAAATAGGATAGCATATGACACTTTGGAGAGTTAACATACTTGATAATACGAGATTTAATGAGAATGTAGAGTAACAGGAACTTTAAACATGGCTGATTAGAAAATAAACTGATACAACAACTTTAGAGAATAATTTGTCAACAACTTATATGCTTATACACTTACAGATTTATATTATCATTTGGCCATTCAACATCTAATAAATATTTTAGAGAAACTTGACACATGAGTACAAAGATATTTGTCACAATATGTTTGAAATAGTTTTTTAAAAAAGTCAGTAACCTAGTTTTGGATCTAGGAGGATAGGCTAAATCAATTGCAGCATATTTTACTCCAGTATTCATTTCCACTATTCAAAAATTTCCTGCTTTCCATTTTCTAAGCACTTTGTAAGATTGTACTTCCTTATCTACTTGAAGTTTGATATGGCTATATGACTTGCTTCTATCCAGTGAAAGAGAGTAGAAGTGATATTTGTCACTTATAGGTAGGACATTTAAGGTCAGTGCAGAATTTCCAACTGTAAAGGACTATGGAAACATGCAACAAAATGAAGCCATCATTAGCGCAGGTCCTTGAGTGACTATGATGATGCACAAAGCCAACCCGTTGCTTGCTGTGGACAGACAGGTAGCATGATTGAGATGTAATATTTGTTGGTTATTTTTTCTCTAGGAGTATCTTTATTTCCCAAAGAGGAATCTGAGAAGCTAGGCAGAGATTCTGAAAGACTCTTAAGGCTGTGGGTACAATAACAGATGTTTAAGGGCTACAAAGGATTGGGGCCCTGGATTTAGGTTGTAACCCTCATGGATCATATTCTTGGAAAATTGAAAATAGACCAGCCTTCACAGATGTAATAACTGAATTTCTGATGCAATTAAAGTGATTACTAGGGATTACCAGATTTTCCAGCCATCCACAAAGCAATCATAATACACTCTAAAAGAAGAGAACATAATTGTAGGCTTTAACTTATCTCTCTTAGTTTAAGTATGCAACATCTGGCAGTCAACCAGTGATAAGCAGGCATAAAGGAGATAAGACAGTGTTAACTTAAAAGCCAAAAGAGTCAACGGTCAATAGCCACAGAGTCACAGGAAATCCCGAGACTGGGTTTATCAGACACAAACTTTATCAGAGACTGGGTTTATCAGACACAAACTTTAGAATTATTTTAATAATATATTCAGGTACATGAGAAAAGACAGAAAATTCAGCAGAGAATTGGAAACCTTAAAAAATTGAACATTCTGAAACTGAAAAATTGAATAGCAAATTAGAAAGACCTGAAGATTCAATTAATTGTTATTAGATTAGAATAAAATATTCACACATAAGCTCCAAGAGTCAAAAAAAAAAGGCAAATAGAGAGATAAGTATAAGGAATATATGGTGCATCATTTCTTTTTTAAAAACTAATAATATGTGATTTTAGAATCTCAGAAGAAAAGGAGCAAAAATGAGACAAATTATTTGAAGAGAGAGTGAATGAGAATTTTTCAAAATTGATAAAAACATCAAGTCATGAATTAAAAATCACTAAGAAACCCAATCAGGGTAAATATAATGTAAATTAAACATATGTACATTAAAGTAAAGATGAAAATTAAAGGGAAACCCCAAAATACTCAGAGGAAAAAAGGAAGCATCACCTTCAAGGAGATTACAAAACAACTAGCATTTGACTTCTCAATAGAAATAATGGAAGCCAGAAAACATGGAAATTTAGGGTGAAGACACCAGGTAAACACTGTCTTTACCAATTGATCAAAGCTAGCATTATAACAGGGAAGAACAAATCTGACTCCATATTGGATCTGTGTCCTGTACTTTAACCTTTGTATTCTACTGCTTTTACTACAAGTTAATCACTAAAGGAATGTTACCTATAGATTAAAGGATACATAATGGCCCATCTCTGGGAATCCTGCCTCCCATGCCTGAGCTTAAGGTAAAGTACCTTCATTTAGCTCACAGGAAACATCCTGACCAGGCCCACCTGTGAATGGCTACAGGAAAGAAGAAATTAATATACCCCCTCTGGAGTCTGGCTGGAACCAAGAAATATTTGCAACAACTTACTGCATTTTTTACTTTACCTCCTCACCTCCCCCTCTTTGCTCTATAAAAAAAAAATTAGCATCCAAACCCAGGCAAGATGGTTCATTGGGACCTAGTCCACCATCTACTTGGTCTGCTGGTTTTCTGAATAAAGTCACTATTCCTTGCCCCAACAACTCATCTCTCAATTTATTCGCCCATTGTGTGGCCAGCAGTAAGAGCTTGGACTCAGTAACAACATCATCAGTCTTGATATATTGTACTCGATTATTATGATGTAAGGAGAGGCACTTCGCATCTTTGATAATCTTCCTAAAAACTCATAACCCTAGTGATCATGGAAAAAAAATCAAACAAATCCAAATTAACAGGAATTTTATAAAATATTTACCCAGTACTCTTCAAAACTGCTAGGGTCATGAAAAACAAGGAAAACTGAGAAACTATCACAGACCAGAGGAGACAAACAGAGTATGATAATCAAATGCAATGCTGTATCATAGATTGGATCCTAGAGCAGATGAACTGCATTAGCAAAAATAAAACCTAATAAATCCAAATTTAAGTCTGGAGTTTAGTTCAGAGTAATGTACCAATATTAATTTCTCAATTTTGAATAATGTGTCATGGTTATGAAGATATAATACCAGTGAAGGGAATATAGAACTCTCTATACTATTTTTGAAACTTTCCTATAAATCTAAAGGTTTCCAAAAGAAAAAGAAAAACATAATGGGATACTGCTACCCACCAAGGTGAATGACTAAAATTAATGAGTCCTTAAATAACGTTATTTTAAGAGTAAATTTGTACAACTACCTTAAAAGACCATTTGGCAGCATACTTTAAAGTAGAAAATAAGCATAAATTTGAAAATATACATGCCATTTGATCCAGAAATTCTACCTCTAGTTGTATATTCAACAGAAAAGTGTGTACATAGACCTCAAAAAACATGTATGCTGATGCAAGAGGGAAGAGATATGGGGATATATGTATATGTATAGCTGATTTACTTTGTTATAAAGCAGAAACTAACACACCATTGTAATGCAATTATACTCCAATAAAGATTTTTTTAAAAATATATGCTAATGTTCATAGCACCTTTTAAAAAAACTTTTAAAAAATAATATATGCTTTTAATTTTGAAAAGTCTTTTTCTTTCAGCTTTATTGAGGTATAATTGACAAATAGGAATTATATATATCTAAGTTATGTGAATTGATGTTTTGATATACGTATACTTTGCAAA
Source organism: Mesoplodon bidens (assembly GCF_964165515.1). Classification (NCBI taxonomy): domain Eukaryota; kingdom Metazoa; phylum Chordata; class Mammalia; order Artiodactyla; family Ziphiidae; genus Mesoplodon; species Mesoplodon bidens. Next base: position 107,926,262 of record NC_138161.1, on the reverse strand, counting down.
ATGATTACCATAATCGAGCTAATTAACGTATCTATCACCTCATGTTACTATTTTCATTCTTTTTTTTTTTTTCTTCTCTCATCAGGTCATATAAATCTTCACCTTTTCTTTTTTAACTTTATACCCATTGAAAAACAACTCCCCATAACTCCCTCACCCATCCCCTTGGTAACCACGATTCTACTATCTACTTCTATACCTTTGACTATTTAAATGTCTCACATAAAGAATCATCCAGTATTTGTCCTTCTGTGACTGACCTCACTTAGCATAAATGTCTTCCAAGTTCATCTCCTTGTTGCCATAGTAGCTTTATTTGTAATAGCTGGAAACAAAAACTGGAAACAAACCAAAGGCCCATTTACAACAGAGTGAATAAATACACTGTGGTAAATTCATTTCATGGAATATTATACTCAATAAAAATGAATGAACTACAGCTATATGTAACAACAACATGGATAACTCTCTCACTTGATTTCTGAGTCAGAGAAGCTAGGCACAAATAAATACATATCATGAGATTCTGTTTATAGAAAGTTTAAAATGAGATTAATCTATAGAATTTAAAGTATGGATAGTGTGTCTGTGGGTTCTATGAACTTGGACAGGGAAGAAGTGTGACATAAAAACCAAGGATTGGGTTGATTTATAGCATTCTTAGTTATGCCTCTTTCTCTTCAATGCCAATGAGTCATTGCTTCTTTCTCAAATAAAGCAAAATCCTTTAGCTCAATCATAGACATATCTTAAGATGAAAACAAAATTAACAAATAAGATCATGGAACAAGCATCTAGTTTATTACACAATCAAATTTCAATCATATAGGATTTACCCCAGGTTTCAAAAGTTAGAATTTCTTCATACAAGTCCACCTCACACTCATCAAGAGTAATAGATATTTGTATTCAAGGAAAACACTCTGGATATTTTGTTGTAGTTCCCCAGTAGCTGAGTATTACTAACAAGCACAGGTGGGTGAGAATACCTAATTAAGGGGATTGGGGGGTGGATTTAAGTTATACATTGTAATCCTGAGAAGAGAAGGCACATTATTCCAAATACTTCTCCGAAAGCATTGATACCAGCACACAAAACACACAGCTGGCATTTCCCTTCATGAATCCCAAGAGCCATCTTCATTTGGCCCTTCATCCTATTGAGGCTTAATAATGAGGGAAATGATTCTTGTTTCTAATATTAAACAGGTAACATTGAGAAAGAATCCCAGGATGGTGTGAAGTGTCAACTGCTAGTTCTGAAAAATTTGTAAAATTGGGCTTCCCTGGTGGCGCAGTGGTTGAGAGTCCGCCTGCCGATACAGGGGATGCGGGTTCATGCCCCGGTCCGGGAGGATACCACATGCCACGGAGAGGCTGGGCCTGTGGGCCATGGCTGCTGAGCCTGCACATCCAGATCCTGTGCTCTGCAATGGGTGATGCCACAGCACTGAGAGGCACGTGTACCGCAAAAAAAAAAAAAAAAAAAAATTTGTAAAATTGATTCATACAAAGTAGTTGCAATTACTTAATAAAAGTGCTATAAATAATGGATGTCCTTTTTTGGCTGTGCTCTGGAGATTAGATGCAGAGACCAAGTTGTCCATGTAGAGGAGCAGATCTAGGACAGAACACAAAGCCTGGCCTGGGTCCCAAAATCTAAAAAATGATGACCCAGACTTGGCTTGAGGTTGTATTTGTGTCAATTAACTATGAACCAACAAGCGGAGCAATGAATAAAGGTCAAATGTGAATTCAAGTGAGTGTATGTGGCTTCCCGTTGCTTCCCTAGCTCTCCTGGAAGTTCAGTGGCCAATGTAACCAGTGCAGAACATGAAATCCTCTGGGAGAGAGGAGCTCAGAGACCTGGCTCTCTCCCTTTGAGCGGAGGGGGAACCACCTTAGCACTCAAGCCTGTCCAACAATGCATGAGGACATTTTTCTTCTGCTCAGGCTGGGGAAGGGCAGCACCAGCACGGAAGTATACCTCCTAACACATAAAGAAATTCTTGTCCTACTATAGTTACATGTTTCCTATTGCAACATCAGGGTTACTTACAACAGGACTAGCTATTGTCTCCCAAATACAGCCAAAGAGGGATTGCTTTGGAAGTCCCGCGAGTCCAAAGGACAGCAGCAAGGACCTATCAGCTTATGCACATGATATTCTTGTTATAACAGATTTCCTTTAGGTAGGAATTACTACTTGTTTAAGTGACACATGGTTGGGATTGTCACTTTTACCATTAAAGAACCCATTGGGAGAGAAAGTTAATGTTTATGAAAAGAGAAAGATGCAAATACTAAGAATAGGACTAAATCCTTGACTTCCAGGTGGGAATTATAAAAGGAGGCTGTCATCTTTATTAGAGATTCCCATAAGAACATTAAACAAGTGGACAGAAAGACAGACACTAATAGTCATCATAAAATACTTATTATAAAGGAAGTATATAGAAAATGACTGGTTCTTATCATCACTGAAGGTCAAACTAGAGCAGGATTATTGACATTTGTAACTGGATTATTCTTTGTTGTGGAGGGCTGTCCTGTGCATTACAGGATGCTTAGCAGCATCCCTGGACTCTACCATGTGATGCCACTAGTGACATCCCCTCATCATGACCATCAAAATGGTCTCCAATTATTGCCTGATAATATTCTCAGAGTGGAGAACTCATAAAAGCCACCAACCTAGTGGGTAGGTGGATAGAGTTGTTAAAATGGATTCAGTGAAGAGGAAGAAAAGAGAGGCTGGAGCAGAATCCCAGAGATGGCAAAACCCAGGCAAGATCACTCCCTGTTGGGAACCACTGAAGAAAGATACAAGGGAATTAAGGAAGACTCTCTGAGAGCAATGATTAAATCTTTTTAAAAATATCACAGCTGTAAGAGGGAACAACAAAATCTGGCTCCATGTTGGATCTGTTTCTTTTACTTTAACCTTTGCTTCCCATTGCTTTTGTTATTATAATCACTAAAAGGACGCTGTCTATAGCTATAAGCATACATAATGGCCTCCCTCGGGGAACCCTGCCCCTCTGCCTGAACGTTAAACCAAAGTGCCGTTGTTCAGCTCATAGGGAAACACCCTGAGCCTGCCCACCTGTGAACGGTAGCAGGAAGGAAGAAATTAACACATCCCCTCCCCGAGGCTGGCCAAACCAGGAGATACATTACAAGACTTATCACCTTTTTACTTTACACCCTCACCTCCTACTCCTCTCTGTTCTATAAAAGCAACTGGCACCCAGACCCTGATAAAATGGCACTCTAGAACACTAGTCTGCCATCTTCTCGAATACCCAGCTTTCTGAATAAAGTCACTATTCCTTGCCTCAACAGCTTGTCCCCCGATTTATTGGCCTGTCATGTGGTGAGCAGAGCCAGCTTGGACTCAGTAACACAGAGAGTGGAAAATAAACATTTCTGACAATGAGTTACTTAGCCTCCAAGAAACCCCAGCCCCACCTAGAAAAAGGATGCTAAAAATTAAAGTCCCACTTAGCCCTATCTAGGCAAAGGAGTAATGTTGTCAATGAATTAATTTTAATTTAGTTACTAATTAAATAGCAAATTTGAAGAAGGTAATAACCTTAGAAATAAAGCCTCATTAGAGCTAATTATGATAAGGGTTTCCTTTTCGGAAGTGACATTTTCAATGACAGGACACTTTGGATTAGCTAATTATATTTACTGTGGAATTTTCAAATGAAATGGAAACTGATTCTAAGATTTTGTGATTTACATAAAGAAAGTGGCTAACAAACCAAGGTTAATCTGCCAAACTCATACAATATTTCTGTGCTATTATCTGTGATGCTTCTTTTTTTTTTTTTTCCACATTTGTTTATTTATTTATTTATTTTTGGCTGCGTTGGGTCTTCGTTTCTGTGCGAGGGCTTTCTCTAGTTGTGGCAAGCGGGGGCCACTCTTCATCGCGGTGCGCGGGCCTCTCACTGTCGTGGCCTCTCTTGTTGCGGAGCACAGGCTCCAGACGCACAGGCTCAGTAGTTGTGGCTCACGGGCCTAGTTGCTCCGCGGCATGTGGGATCTTCCCAGACCAGGGCTCGAACCCATGTCCCCTGCATTAGCAGGCAGATTCTCAACCACTGCGCCACCAGGGAAGCCCCTGTGATGCTTCTTATGGAATTTGTTCACACTAGAAGTTGTATCATCAATTCAACTCAGTTTAACCAGTATCCGATATAAGCCTGGGGGGATAAAGAGATGCTCAGGACAGCCTTCTTTGTCTCAGTGAACTTATTATCTGGTGATAGAAATACTCTGAAATAAATTATATTAATTTCTTTCCCAAGGAAATTAATTTAATAAGTTACAAACAAGGAATAAAAATGACCTTGGAAATCCAAGGAAGGAAACATTTAATTTCAGCTGACTGAGGTTGGGGGGTGGGACACAGGGAGTTAGAGAGTTGGATATGTTAATTAATATAGATTTGGAACTGAATCTTATAACTGGTAAGAGTTCAACAGTTAATGATGGATGGCGGGCACTAAATAATATTATAGGTGGAAGGAACAGAAGTGGCAAAAACTGAGAGGTCAGGAGACATAGGCTCTGTTTGTGGAGTGAAGAGTTAATCTATTATGACTGGAGTGTGGAATGTGTGATCACATGGTCAATGTTGCTAGAAAAATAGATCGGTTAGCTATGGAGAGGTTTGAATGCCAGGGTAAGGTCTATATGATAACGGTTTAAAACTTCTGCCTTATTACTTTGGATATTTTAGTTTTATTTATTTTTTTAATATTTATTTATTTATTTTGGCTGTGCCAGGTCTTAGCTGCGGCATGTGAGATCTTTTTAGTTGCGGCATGCAGGATCTTTTTTGCTGTGGTATGCGGGCTCTTAGTTGCAGCACGTGAACACTTAGCTGCGGCATGTGGGATCTAATTCCCTGATCAGGGATCAAACCCAGGCCCCCTGCATTGGGAGCATGGAGTCTTACCCTCTGGACCACCAGGGAAGTCCTTGGATATTTTAGTTTTAAATTATAGACTGTTCTCACTGCTTCCATCTCTAGACATATTGATTATTAATAAAGAGTATATTGTTACTAAATTAATGTTTAATCTTTTCAAAAGCATAAATGCACCTGAGATGACTTGACTGTTAGCAGTTCCAGAATTTATATCATAAGAAAATGGCTTGTCAGTCCTAGTCTTGTGGTTGAATTTGTATAGCAAACACATGATTTTCACTAGAATTATAAACTCATTTGAAGTGGCTTTGAGGAAGACAGTGGAGTTTATAGAGGTACTAAACTTTTCTGAAAATCTGATTTGGATACTACCATTATACTTGGTTAATTAAGAGGTTAGTAGGTTAAGGATTAAAGAACAATGTGTTTGTTTATGCCTTATATCCAGAGATGAAGTAATACTTTAGGTAACAAAACTCAAAACATTTAGTTTGTGTACGCAGAGAATAGTAGAAAAGGGATATTTGAATATTATGGTCCACCTTCTCCAAAATGTCCATTGGATAATAAGACAGAAAAAGCAAATACTTTATGTTATCAGATACTTTACATTAAATAAGTAAACATCCTTACGTTAGCCTCTAAACCTTTTACCTTCCCCAGCAACTTTTGTCCTGTGGAGTTAAGAATCAAGGTTACAACGTAGTGTTGAGTTAATGTCAAAAAGAAACTCAGTTTTGTCAGGAACTTACCCACTGAGGAGTTCACCTCTGAAAGCCCTTCTGTCAAGAGAGTTTGACCTATCCCCAAATAGTCTGAATAATCACTCCTCTAAGAAAACAAAAATGCCTTTGTGAAAGGTGTCATAAAAATATAGTTATGTAGATTTCATTATCATTGCCCTTGCTCTATCTATTAATAGCATATTTCTGAGATGCTTCATGTACACAAAATCTAGACAGGAGGTTAAGGTCTACTTGAATAATTGAACCTTCTACTGAAGTGTGATTGAAATAGTGTTCCTTATTGAATGATGTTTTGTGTCCCATATACACCAGTCTTTTAATCATGTGCATGTATTATATGCTGCCTTGTATATATATATATATATATATATATATATTCAGAATTTGTCACTGGGATCATGCAGTATATATTCTTTTGTGCCAAGCTTCTTTGTTTCAGTATAATGGTTTTGAGATTTTTCTGTGCTGTGGACTGTGTCAGTAATTTATTCTTTTTTATTGCTGAATAGTGTTCTACTGTATAACTGTACCACAATTTGTTTATTCATTAACCTGTTGATGAACATTTGGGTTGGTCCATGTTTTGCTTGTTATGAAAAAAGTGCTGTATACCTCTTGCATAGGTATTTTTGTGAACATAAATGGAATTACTGGATCATATGATAGGTATATGTGTAACTTTTAAAGAAATTGGCAAATTGTTTTCCAAGTGGCTGTGTAACTTTACACTTTCATCAGTAATATATGAATCTTCCAATAGCTCTACATGCTCACCAATACTTGATGTATCAGACATTTTATTTTAGCCATTCTAGAGAGTATGAAGAGGTATGTAATACTTATTTTAATGTACTTTTCCCATAATAATTAATGATGTTAATAATCTTTTCCATGTATTTATTGGCTACTTATATATCTTCTTTTATAAGGTGTTTGTTCAAGTCTTTGACCCATTTTTATTGGGTTGCTTGTCTTTTTATGTTGAGTTCTTTATATATTTTGCATATAAGTCCTTTGTCAGACATGTGCATTGCAAATAGTTTCTCCCAGCCTATGGTTTGCCTTTTCATTTTCTTAATAATCTCTTTTCATGATACATTTTTAATTTTGATAAAGTCTAATTTGTTTCCTTCCTTCCTTCCTCTCTGCCTCCCTCCCCCCCATCCTTCTTCTTTTTTTTTTTCCCACAACTTACAAAATGAATTGGTAAGCATTCTCTTCTTCTCTAGTTTCTGAAAGAGTTTGTATAAGGACTCTCTTCTTGTGTTATTCTACTTTCAGGGGTCAGATGCCTGAAAACTGTTCTTGCATATACTTTTTTTCAGTTTTATAATTGTTTGCAGCAGAAGGGCAAATGACAAGGACATGATAGGTATTCAACAAATGGCAGGAGTGCAGAGGTTAAAAGAATGGATTTGGAGTCAGAAGACTTGACTTTGAAAACTAGTTACAGTTGCAACACTTAATCTACTGGGGTAAATTACTTAGCCTCTCTAAGCTCTAATTTCTCAGTTATAAAATAGAAATGATAGTACTAGTCACTACCTCATAAGATTGGTTTGAGAATTCTATGAGAAAATACATACAAAGTACCTCCCAACATACCTAGCACATGGTAGATGCTCAATTAATATCACAAGTTGTATGATTATTCTCTTTCTTGTCCTCTTTCCTCCACCCACCCACTGCCATCATCAGAGGTGACTTCCCATCACATACATCATTTTTTCCTTAAGATCTTCTGGCCTTGGATGGCCCCATCACTCCACTGATCGCTCACTCTGTTCTTCTCCAGCAGCCCACACACTAGTTCCAACTTGTACCAAATCTTTTCCAAAAATGTCATTTTTTCTAAAAGTTTTAATTCCAAGTTTCACCTCTTTAATTACAACCTCATGTCTTTCCATCTCTCCCATTCTTCAATCCCAATTTCCCTGCTCTCCATACAGTTCTGCCAGGACCAGTTATAAACAGTAGGATTTAGGATAGCAAGACTGTCATTCAATGGACATAACTGCCACCAGCCTCATCAGTTTTTTTTTAAATAAATTTATTTAATTAATTTAATTTTTTCTTTTTGGCTGCGTTTGATCTTTGTTGCTGTGCGCAGGCTTTCTCCAGTTGTGGTGAGTGAGTGCTACTCTTCGTTGGGGTGCGTGGGCTTCTCATTGTGGTGGCTTCTCTTGTTGCAGAGCAGGGCTCTAGGCATGTGGGCTTCAGTAGTTGTGGCACACGGGCTCAGAAGTTGTGGCTCGCAGGCTCTAGAGCACAGGTTCAGCAGTTGTGGCGCTTGGGCTTAGTAGCTCCACAGAATGTGGGATCTTCCCAGACCAGGGCTCGAACCCATGTCCCCTGCATTGGCAGGCTGATTCTTAACGACTGCACAACCAGAGAAGTCCTTTTTCCCCCTTTTTTAAACTACTGTTTCCCTTTAGTCACTCAGCCTTAGCATAAGACCTACAGTCTGGTCAAACACATTTGATCAGTCATGGCCTAATCAAAACATCAGCATCCCTCAGTGGGTTTGAAATTCCTGTAGTCCACACAAAATTATCTAGTAGATTGGGGAATCATCATTCACTTCTACAAGTTTTACTCTTTGACACTGTTAGTGCTGTCTTGGCAGGAGGAAGAATCTGAAATATTGAATGTAATCAGATCGTTTGGCGTCATGGCACTGATGGCAGGAATGTTGATGCTTCTTTTTCTTGGCAGCACATTAAAACCTGAGGGAGTTTTTTGCCAGTGCTTCTATCCCAAGAATTTCTGATTTAATTGGATTGGGATGAGGCCTGACCATTAGTGTTTTTTAAATGTTGCCCTGATGATTTTAATATTCAGCCAGAGTTGGGAACCACTGCAATAGAGGGGGAAAGCAGATTATTAGAACAGTTTCTCCTATCTAGTCCCAATAACTCAATGATAGGAAACTTACTCTTCAGTGGTGTGCTAGAGTTGGTTTGCAGGGGCTCATGAAAGCTGATTGTTAAAATTCACAAATTTTGCTAGCCAGTTGCTATCACATTGGTAGATTGAAAGTGGTCATGTAGGAGCATTCACACATTGGCAAATACTACATCACAGTTTTCCCCCTGATTCGGATATAATACCCCAAAGTGGAATTATTGGATGGATTAGAGCATAAACTTTTTTGCACATAAAATAGCCTTGGGATTTTGTTGAGAGTCTTTAGTTAATTTCGTTTTCACCTTGAATCAGAAAATTATATGTAACTAAAAGCACTTTCCTTTTAATATTGTGTCTGATGAAAGGTTTTTTTTCCTCTGGCTCACCATGAAATTTCTCTGCTTCCTTTTCTTTTAAATAGAAATGGCTGCCCAGGGTGAATAATTAACTTCATAAATAACTTCATAAACATGAACTGACAGTTAAGGAGAACACCCCACGTTCTATGCAAATCTATTTACTCTCATTTTCTCATTGGTCTAATAATTTACATCTATTGATCTGTTAGATCTATGGATCTAATTTTCATGGCTCTCCAGACCTGCTGGCAATTCTTCCAGTACTACAACAAAGGAGCTATTGTTTTCAACGGGTTTTATTGCAGGTGTGTAAAAGAAAATAAAACTTATCCAAGGCAGACACGATAGCACAGAATATCAGAGAAGGAAATGGCCTTAGAAGTCATCTAACCCAAGTCCCTCATTTTGTAAATGGCCAGATGGGTCCAGACAGTTTAGATGACTTACCCATGGCCATACCTTCAATTCGTGGCAGAGCCAGAACTGTACATAATTCAGGTATCTTCACTTCTAAGCTATTTTACTTTTTCTATGCCCTTGAACATCAAAGTGTGGTCAGCCCACCAGTAGCATTGACATAACCTGTAAGCTTGTTAAGCCCTACTCCAGACCTACTGAAGAAGAATCTGTATCTCAACAAAATTCTAAGGTTATGTGTATGCACATTAAAGTTTAAGAAGCACTAATCCAACCAATAATTCCATTTCTGGGTTTACACCTACAAGAATTAAAAACAGGGTCTCAAAGAGAATTTGTATACCCGTGTTCATAACAGCATTATTCACAATAGCCAAAAGGTGGAAACAAGCCAAGTATCCACTGATGGATGAATGGGTAAACAAAATGTGGTATAGACACACAATGAATATTATTCAATCTTAAGAAGGAGGGAAATTCTGACACATGCTATAATATAGATGAAATTTGAGAACATTATGCTAAGTAATATAAGCCACTCACAAAAAGGCAAACACTGTATGACTTATAGGAGGTACCTAGAGTCAAATTCATAGAGACAAAAAGTGGAACAGTGTTTGCCAGTGCCAGAAGGAGGGGGGATTGGAGAGTTGTGATTTAAAGGGTTCAGAGTTTCTGTTTTGCAAGATAAAAATGAGTTCTAGAGACTGGTTGTACAACAATGCAAATATACTTAACTCTACTGAACTGTACACTTAAAATGATTAAAAAGATATATTTCATGGTATGTATATTTTAGCATAACAAAAAACAATCCTCACGGTAAAAGAAAGAAGCACTGGGCTTCTCTGGTGGCACAGTGGTTGAGAGTCGGCCTGCCAGTGCAGGGGACACGAATTCGTGCCCCGGTACAGGAGGATCCCATGTGCCGCGGAGTGGCTGGGCCCGTGAGCATGGCCGCTGAGCCTGAGCGTCCGGAGCCTGTGCTCCGCAACAAGAGAGGCCACAACAGAGAGAGGCCCATATGCCGCAAAAAAAAAAAAAAAAAAAAAAAAAAGAAGCACTGATCCATACCAATTTGATTCTGGTTTTCTGTGAGGTTTGATTCAACAGCTGAAGCTGATGTCAAATAGAGTTAAAACCAAGTCAGGAGACTATTGAAATGGGTTGAATAAAAATGTTTTTCATTTATTTAAAATTTACTTTGATTAGGCTTTCTGCTGGCTTGGAATCCTCACAACAATCTTCAGGTGGCTGTTTAATCCTCGTGTTTTTATTAGGGTGACCAACTTATCCTGGTTGGCCTGGGACTCCCACTTTCAGCACAAAAAGCCCCATGTCCTAGGAAACCCCTCTGTCCTGAGCAAATCAGGAACATTGGCCACTCTGTTTACTGGTGCATCTTAAACGTGATGCAGCAGCTAAGCAGAGCCAAGATTCAAACTCAGATCTGACTGACTAAAGAACCAAAAGAACTCCAATTCAATGGATAAGAAAAAGAGAGGAGTGACCATAAAACCTTTCTGCTGATGTCTATGCATCATGATAAGATAATATCACTGTGATATGTCTCACTATAGTTTGGGTTTAAATTTAAAAGAATAATCTGTCATGTCAAAATTCTTAGCTGATTGGCTTCTCTGTCCCTATTAAAGATGTCATTGTGACCATTAATATGCAGGATGCTGGTCATGGTAAGCAAAGACGAATTTCTGATTTGTATGTTGCATTTAGAATGATGGTGAACTACAGCGAAGAAAAAACAGGTAATGACCCCAGGCATGGAATATCATCAAGGCTGTAATTGGTATTTGTCCAAAGCCTTCTTAACAAAGGACTTTTAATCACTGTAAAAAAAAATCATTGTAACTAGTAGTAATGTTCAAAATATAGGCTGACAACTGGATGGGCAGAAATATTTGGATTGCAGTCAGAGAATGACCTTATTTGATTTTCCCTGCGTTTATTAGAGAGTGAGCAGGGATGGGCAGGGGGAGCAAGGAAGCCAGAGAACTGCGGTTCACCTGAGTCCTAATAATCCATTTAAGCTGAGAAATCTCAGACATTCACAGACTAACGATGCTATAAGATGATGCTATAAGAAAACTTTGTCACTGCCCCATACTGCTGTGTTTATTTTCATTTCGTTTATTCACTGTGGTTAATAATAAAACTCTTAAGTCATGGGTAGAGGAAGGCAAGCTGGTGAGACCATGTACTGCTCTGGTACCATCTCTGGATTAAGGTAGGTAGAGGATTGAGAGAGAAATCTCCAGGTAGTACCTGTGAAAAGACGACGATAGAATGCTAGCTCCCGTGAGCCTGTGGAAAGAGAAAATGTAGCTCTTAGAGAGAGCTGACCTTGAACAAAACAAAGAAGCAGCTCAGAAGTCTTAACCCAAGGCATTCCCCTTGTAGGTCCACTGAAAATTTCTCTTATCCACTTAGAGATAAACCCTGTAGAAATGAGGGCAGCCAAGTGAATGAATGATAGAAAAGAGCTACTCTCAAATTTTTCTTCCACAGCACCCTTGACAAATGATGTTCACATGCTGGTAAACTCCTGTGACTGCTCCCAAGGCTCTTCCAAATTTTTGGTGTGATTTCTGGAAATTCACCCTTGCAAAATAGGATGCAAGTGAGTGACAGTAATGTTACATGGATATACATTGATGTCCCTCAAATTTATTATACAACAAAAAAGACAGCTAAGCTGCAAGACTTCATGCTTTAATTGTCAAAAATGACTTCTCTCACACAAAGATCTGTGCACGTTATGTTCATAGCATCATTATTCTCAGTAGCCAACAAGTGGAAACAACTCAAATGTCCATCAACTGATGAATGAATAAACAAAATGTGGAATATCCATGAATACTCTTCAACAATTAAAAGGAAGAAAGTACCGTAAATGGATGAATCTCTAAAACATTAGGCTAGATGAAAGAAGCCAGACACAAAAGAATATATTCTATGATTTCATTTATATAAAATGTCAAGCAAAGACAAATTAGACACAGAAAGTAGATTAATGGTTGCCCTGCGACTAGGGGTACAAATGGGGAGGAACTGTAAATGGGCATGAGGCTTGTTCTCAGGCTGTTGGAAATACACTAAAATTAGATTTTGGTGATGGCTGTGCAACTCTGTAAATATACTAAAATTCATTGACGTGTATACTTGAAAACAGGAGAATTTTATACTCTATACATCTCAATAAATTGCTTTTAAAGAGAAAAAATTATTTGAAAAAAAAATGGCTCCTGACATTTCTCATCATCAGTAGAGACTGGCCTTGCATGTGTCTGCCAAAATCTCCTGCTTCCAAAGCTGCTCTCTGCCATCTCCTGGCACTTAGTTCAGGATTTTTAAAAACATGTTCTGTATCTCATCCTTTGTTGATAGAAGTGTGGCACCATCCCCTGTGGCACATTATCACAGTTTTATAAATATAATCAACCCCATTACATTTGCAGGCTTGCTTGAGTCCAAGAAAACTAAAGGCAGAGAAACCAGGAGGTATTGTGCTGGGCTTCATCTCAAGGACAAAATACAGGAAACACAATGTAAAATGTGATGTCATGACTTTTACCTGCTTTGTCTCCTTGGGTCATTTTCCCCACTGGAAAAAAAGGTAATGATAATGCTTTCTGGATATTAGAGACTGTCTATATTAACAAATATTGCATCTGTGTGAAAAAATAGTATAAAGGTGATATTTTCTATTGACACTTCATATAAATAATATTTTATTGCAAATTACTTGAAAACTCAGTTTTCATAAATCCTTATTACCATACATAGCTCTGAAAAAAATGTGATAAACAGAGTATAGATTTATAGTTGCTTTTGCAGTGATTCAATGCTATGAAACAAAGCTTAGTGTGTCTAAATGTAACTTAGGTCACTTCTCTGAGTACAAATTTTTTAAAAATCTAAAACGTAGAAGTTGAAAGGGCACTAAAATATCATCTAGCAATCTCCCTAATTGAGGGAATGAAGGAGTATGATAAGTAGTTTGCTCTGACTCTCACAGAAGAGTGAAAGCTATTCTGGATGTAGAGACCAGGTCTCCTGACTCACAATCATGAGCTCTTCCCATTATAACCATAATTCCTAAAGTATGCACAAGAAGGTTGCACACTGGATTAATAAGAATAATAGAGGGGCTTCCCTTCTGAAGATACCTCATATTCAATTAGAAAGAATTAGGTAGAAGTTGCAAACTGTCATTCCATGGACTGAATCCAGCCCATAGACAAGTTTGCCTGACCAACATGGATTGTTTAAAATTTTAAATTAATCATCAAATTTTTTAAATTGGCAGATTTTATATATAAATTCAGATTTCCCACTTTTTTGGTTTGTCTTTAGAAAATGAGAACTTTGGCAACACTGGGCCAGCGGTCACTGGGGCTGAGTGGCGGATATCCCCTTAGAAGGTGATTTCCCTTTTCAGTGTGTTTTTCTTTTTCTCTAACACCTGATCTGCTTCTTCCATTTTAATTACCCAGACCCTTATAGACATTCGACTTTGTGACACTGAGTTAGGGGATCTGGGATCTGACTCCTAAATTATATACATCAAGGTAGACCTTCGGAGACAGATGCATGGAGCTTAGAGGCTGGCTCAATTCTTAGTCCCTCTGGTTGAATATAATTTATGCAAAGCACAACTGTTGGGAATACACGTCAGCATTAGATTTATTAAGGATATCCTGAAACTGACTTAGGACTTGGTGGGTTTGTTTCAGAGAGAGCACTGGATGGATATCCTAGGACAGGATTGCTCTCAGCATCGTGGGGTCTGGAGTAAGAATGCAAATACACACCCATGTACCTGATGACTACATTTTTCAGAAGTTCCAAACTTAAGTTAACAGACTATTCAACGAAATAAGAATCTATATTCCACTGACAAATGTACCTATATGACATGAAGGCCAGTTTTAAACTTAAAATTCTCATACACCTTGGAGTTCCAGACCAGAACAAGATAACACATGAGGGATAAGTTGCAGGACCACACAGCCGACCCCATCTCTTCCTCCAACCTCTATAATAAGGGCTTCTTGTACTTACATATGTACATCCAGCCTTCCTACCAACCTCTGCCCACCCCACTCCCCTCAAGCAACATTTCCTGGCCACTCCCTGGGCCTAGAGAATCTCACACAGGTGGTTGGCAAGGATTGGTGAGCTATGGCCTGTGGGCCAAATCCAGCCCATAGCTTGTTTTTGTATGACCTATAAAGTCAGAATAGCTTTACATTTTTTAAAGGGTTGTAAAAAAAAAATACGAAGAATATGTGACAGAGACTCTAAATAGCCTTCAAAGCCCAAAATGTTTACTTTCTTGCCCTTTATAGAAAAGCTTTGCCTACCCCTATTCTAAGGTCCGGGGCAGAGTTTCCTCTTAACTCTGATCTAAGAGCAGTGCTACCCTAGGATAACCCAGGTACGTCTAAAACTCTCATGGAGCTAATTTAAAGTCTACTTGCTTCCTCCAGAATCCTGCAATGACCTGGAACCAGTGCTCTAATCCTCCAAATCAAAGAGAATTAGGATGGGGGTTGGGGGTAGAGGCCATAGGCAAACTAGCATCTGTGGAACACCTATTTTGAGTGAGGCACTGTGCTAAGATTTGTTTGTTTGTTTGTTTTGGTTTTTTTGTTTGTTTTTTTGCGGTACGCGGGCCTCTCACCGCTGTGACCTCTCCTGTTGCGGAGCACAGGCTCCAGACGCGCAGGCTCAGCGGCCATGGCTCACAGGCCCAGCCGCTCCGCGGTATGTGGGATCTTCCCAGAGCGGGGCACGAACCTGCATCCCCTGCATCGGCAGCGGACTCTCAACCACTGCGCCACCAGGGAAGCCCTGTGCTAAGTTTTATACATACATTATCTTATTCAACCCTCTCAGGCCATCTCCTGTCAAGAGTAGAAACCTAAGTCATGCAAACAAAACTGGTGAGTATGGAGACATGAAAAAGTCTTCTGTTTGTTGAAATTGGCACTATCATAAACAGAATTATTTTAGTTAAATTTGATTATGATGATGATGATGATGGAGAGGAGAATCAATCATTTCAAAAATAAGTAGAGTTTGAGTTAAGTGTAGAAATGACTCCTTTTTTTTTCCTTTCCACAGCAAAAGGATTCAAGAGCTTAGCTGAAGCTCAGCCGTTGATAGTTGAATAGCCTAGAGACCACAGTGATTAAATTCCACCTTTGCTTCTCCTCTGCGTCTCTCTAAGGAGGGAGACAGATGGTGTGTCAGGAGAAAGAAGATCATGTGGAGATGAATATCTCTGACCCTGGCTCAGAGGCAGCTTTATATGAGGCCTGTGGCCCAGAATGGAATCAAATACTTACATTAAAAGAGAAGGCATCGGAGAGTTGCCACATGATGAAGCCTGGCACCTTACCTCGCAACCTGCCTGAGGTACTGTGATCTGCTATTTCCTTACACACAGAAAGCAGCACTTTCCCAAAGGAAAATGAGTTCTTCCTTCTCACAGAAAGGCATCATTTCAGATCCCTGAACTGAGTTAAGAACAAAGGAACCTCAGAGAAAGTCACTCATGACCTTTGAGGTTTATCTGATTTTCTTATTCACAGCAATACAGATGGCTTTTTTTTTTAAATATAAGCAAAGGCACAAGCCTCACTGTAATTGAATGAATCAAAGGAGTAAGAGGTTGATTTTTACTGACTTTCTTCAGTAAGAAATAGCTTTATCTATTGCTAATACAGAAATCCTTGGCTGTAATCTAGTAGAGAATTGGGTGAAAAATTCCAAAATCAGAAAAGCACAGAGAACAGTACAATAAATGTACATAAGCTCATCACCCAGACTAAGATTTTATCATAGTTGTTTCAGATCTTTTTAAAACATAAAATCAGTTAAATACTACTTTTCAAGTTGAATTCCCCTTTCCACATTTCCCCAGAGTCCTGTTAAACCTGTTATCTGATAAATTACATTAGTAGAGTCTTAATGCTGAATTACTGTTCCTTAGAATAAATCTTATGTGCTCAAATATATTTGTATCTACATATATATTTGTAGAGTACTGTGTTACATTCTGTTTTATGATATAATTTATGATTTGTGCATTTATGTTCATTAGTAATATTGGAGTATAATTATAGCCTTTAAAAATGAGTTAGGTAGCTGACCTCCTTTTTCTATTCTCTGAAACAGTTTGTATTTTAAAGGAATTATTTATTCCATTTAGGTATGGAGAAATTGACCTATATAACTGTCTGATGTTGATAAGATTTTTTACTATTAATTCAATTTTTAAAGTTTTCAGTCTGTTAGTTTTTAAACATCTTCTTTGCTCAGCTTTTAAATTTGTCTCTTCACCACATTTAAAATTTTAAACTTATTGTCAAAGTTGTTCGTGGTATTCTTTTGATGAATCTTAAAAATTCAGCTGTGTTTGTAATATTCTCTCTTTCATATTTCATTTAGTATTTACTTGTGATTTCTAACCCTTTTTCAATTTTGTCAGATATGTTTGTTTTATTATTCAAATAATCAGCTTTTTACTTTTGATCATTTCTTTCTCTTTTATTCCTTATTTATGATTTCAACCTTTTCCTATATTCTTTCTGTTTGTTTTGATTTTTTTCTTTTTTAGCTCCTTGAAACCTTATGCCATTTATTTTCATTATGCTTTTTAAATAAATGCAGCATCACGCAATTTTTTTATGTTTTGTTCAAACAAAAAACATTTTGTTCAAACAAAACAAAGGAATTTGTTTTGTTCAAAACTAAATATTTCACTTTTTAAATCACGATTACCTCTAACTTATGAGTTAAGTGTTGCCTTGTTTTCAAATAAATTTATTGTTTAAAATGCTTCAGTACTTCATTGTTTTTGGTAATTGATTGCACTCTGTATGATATCAATTCTTTGGAATCTGTTGGGAGTCCCATAGTGCCATCACAGAAGGTCAATTTGGGAAAATGTCTTTTGTGTATGCTTGAAAATAATTTAGGTCCTTTGTTTGATGCTAAGTTCTATATAGGCACTAAATTAAGCTAATTAAATGCATTATTCATATTATTACAGTGCTACTATTTTTTGTCCATGAGCTATCAACTTCTGAAAATGTATTAAGATCTCCCTCTGTGATTATATTAACGTAGTAAATTGCACTGATAGATTTTCTATTGTTAAACTACCCTTGCATTCCTGAAATAAATCCTGGTAGGCCATGATTTTTAAAAAATTCAATTTGCTAATGATTTAAGATTTTTTAATATGTTTATAAGAAAAATTAGCCTGTATATTTCCTTTATTCTAATATCTGTGCAATAAAATGAGTTGGGAAATGTCCCATCTTTTTCAGTTCTCTGGAAGATATTGAGTAGGATTGTTATTATTTTTTTTTTCATAAATGCTTAGAAGATTTATCAAAGAAACCATTAGGACCAGTTGTTTTCTTTGTGGGAAGGTTTTGGAAATGGATTCAGTTTCCTTGATAGGCATGAGAATTCAGATGTTCTCTTTCTTCTTGGGTCATTTTGATAAGTTGTATCTTTCAATGAAATTATCAAATTGGCACAAAGTTCAAAATAATTTTACTATCTTTTTAATATCCATAGGATATATAGCCACATCCTCACTTTTATTCCTAAAATAAGTAACTAGAGTTTTCTTTTTCTTGATCTGTCTTGCTAAGAGTTTATCATTTGCATTAGTTTTTAAAAGAAATTTTGGCTTTTTTTTCTATTTCATTGATTATTACCTTTATAATTTTCTTTCTTCTATTTTATTTGGGTATGATTTGCTATTCTTTTTCTAGCTTATTAAGTTAGAAAATTTATTTTCTATTTAAAACATGAGTTATTTAAAAGTATATGACCTAATTTCCAAGTAATTGGGAAATATTTTTTGTTATTGATATATAGCTTAATTCTACTGTTGTCTAAAAATATACTCTACTTAATTTTAACTCTTTGAAACTTGTTGAGACTTGCTTTATGGCACAACATATGGTCCCGTTTTGGTAAAAGTTTCATGTGCACCTGGAAAACTACTCTGTATTCTTCAGTTTATGGGTGTAGTTTCTACAAATGTCAATTTTGTCAAATTAAATAACCATGTTGGTCAAATCTTTTCTATTCTTACTATCATTATTTTTTAAAATCTGCTTGTTCTATTAGTTACTAAGAAAAATATGTTAAAAGCAATAACTATAATTGTATGGTTTTCCATTTCTCCCTCTAGTAATATCAATTTTTCTTTATATATTTTGAAGTTATTTTATTAGGTATATACAAATTTTTACTTTTTTCCTGCATTTCTTTGGTGAAACTTTCAGTACAATGTTAAATGAAAGTGGTAATAGCAGCATCCCTTTCATGTTCCATATCTCAAGGGGAAAGTTTTTAATATTTCACTATTAAATTTGATGTTTGCTATAGGCATTTTATAAAGTACTTTGTCAGTTAAGGAAGTTCACTTCTATTCCCAGTTTGCTAAGGCTTTTTTTTTTATCATGAGTAGAAGATAAACTTTATCAAGTAATTTCCTTTATTTCATAAAATCGCATAATTTTGTTTTTCTCTATTGATGTGGTAAATTATATTAATTGTTTTTAATGTCATATCACCCTTAATACCTAGAATAAACTCTACTTGATTATGATGTGTACCTTTCTATATACTGCTTAATTTCATTTGCTAACATTTTCTTTAGGATTTCTCTCTATATTCTGTATTTTTGTTCTCAGGATTTTTGTCTATGGTCTGTATGTATTTTTTTCTTTCTGGTAATACTCTTTTCATATTCTTGAATCAACACTATGCTGTCACATAAAGAATTGAGAAGAATGCACCAGTTTTTAAATCTCTAAAAGAGTTTTGTGAGATTGCTTTTTCTTCTTTAAACATTTGGAAAAATTAAGCAATGAAGTCATTTGGATCTGGGACTTTTCTTTTGGGATAGGGCTTGAAAAAATGATTTAATTTATTTAATAGATATAGGAGTATTTAGGTATATTATTTTTCCCTTGATCAGATTTGACAAGTTTCATTTATCAAGAAATTTGTCTATTTCATCTAAATTGTCAAATATTGGCATAAAATTGTTTATAATAGTCTTTTATCATCTTTTAAAATATCTGTAGTATCTAAAGGGATATGCTCTTTTGCATTTCTTCTATTGATAATTTTTAAATTCTCTCATTTTTTTATTGATCAGTTTTCTTAGTGGATTGTTAAAGGTACTAATCAGTACAAAGAATCAAATTTTGGAACAAATGATTTTCTCTACTATATTTATGTTTTCTCCTTTACTGATTTCTGCTCTTATCTTTATTACTTTTTTCTTCCATTTCCTTTGGGTTAAATTTGCTGTTTTGTTTTCAAACATCTTAAAATAGAAGCTTAGAACATTGATTTTGAGTCTAACTTTCTTTCAAATATATACATTTAACCCTATAAGCATCCCTATTCCTATTAGCACTGCTTTAGATGTATTTTACACAATTTCTTACAATATGTCTTTGTTATGTTTCAGTTAAAAATATGTTCTTATTTCATTTTTATTTCCTCTTTATCCCACAAATTATTTTAAAATGTGCTATGTAATTTCCAAGTTGTTGGAGATTTCTTATTGACTTTTTTGTGGTTGAATTATATATTAATTCAACTGTGGTCAGAGAAATTACTTTGAATGATTTCAAACCTTTGAAATTTCTTGAAGTTTACCTTATGACCTAGAATATAATCAGTTTTAGTAAATTCCAAGTATACTTGAAAAGAATGAGTATGTTGTCAGTGTTATGTGCAGTGTTCTCTATGTGTTCATTATGTTAGGTTTGTATTTATTTTCAAATCTCCTATACCCTTACTGAGTTTATCTTTGCTTGCTTGTTCCATAATATGTTGAGAGAAATGTGTTAAAGTTTCCCTTTATGATTATAAATTTATCTCAGTTTAATTCTGTCCATTATCACTTTGTATATTTTGAGGCTATAATATTAGATACTTGAAATTTTGAATTGCTATAACTTACTGGTGAATTTGTCTCTTTATCATTACAAAATGTCTGTCATTGTCTATAGTAATGCTTTTGTCCATAAAACCTTCATCTGACATTAGTATTTTCACACCAACTTTTTTGGTTAGTGTATACATGGTATATCTTTTTCCATTGTTTTACTTTGAATCTATCCATATACTTGTATTAAAGTATGCATCATGTAAGTAGTATATTGTTGAGGTTTTCTTTATGAACTCTAACAATATTATCTTTTCATTGGAGTATTCAGTCCACTTACATTTAATGTAACTAATGTTTTTAATTAATGTATTTAATGAAATTAAATACATTAATGTAGTTAGGTTTAATTCCACAGTTACTCTCGGTTTTCTATTTGACTCGTTTTATGTTCCTTTTTCTTTTTCTTGTAATTTTTTTGATTAATCAAAATGTTTTATTATTTCTACCAGTTAGTGGTTAGTTATATATTTCTTTTTTATTCTTTTAGTAGTTACCCTAGAGATTATTGCATACATCCTTAAAATATTATAATCTAATACAATTTATCACTTTTAACTAATTTTCCAGTATTGTTAGAACCTTAGAATATGTTAACTCATTCTTCCTGCTCTTGCTGTTTGCATTATTTTTTCATGAATTTTAATCCTACATATGTATTTTTAACCCTACAGAACATTACTATTTTTTGTAAAGTTAATATTCATTTGCCCACACATTTTCTCTTTTCATTATTCTTTTTTTCATTCTGTAAATCTTCACTCTCACACTATTTGTTTTACTGGAGACTGCTGGTGACAAATTATTTCTTATTTTACTCTTAAATATATTTATCTTTCACTTTTGAAGAAAAAAATTTGCTTAGTATAGAATTACAGGCTCCCAATTATTTTCTTTTGTTACTTTTAAACTGTCTTACCATTGTCTTCTAGATGCCACTATTTCTGTTATAGGGTCAGTTGCCAACATTTTTCTTGTTCCTTTAAGGTATGTTTCTCTTTTCTATGCCACCCTTTAAAATCATTTTTAAATTTGTTTTCAGCTGTTACACTATGATGTGTGTTGATGGGGTTTTTTGCGTTTTTGTTTTTCTTTTTTTAATCTTATTTGGAGTCTGTAGACTGTCTTCAGTCTGTGGATTGATGCCTTTCATCAACTTGGGAAAATTCTTGGCATTATCTATTGTGTCCTCCAATATTATTTTGCTTCATTCTCTCTCCTTTCTTCCTGGGACAGCAATTACATGTACGTCCTATTTTGCTTATGCTCTTTTCACTATTTTCCATTCTTTTTTTCCCCTCTATATTTCAAAAAAAGAAATTATTCATCTCTTCATTTATTTTATCTGTTTTTCCCTCTATTTTATTCTACATAATAGTAAATAATGAGGTCTTTGTCTCAATTCCAACATCTAGATAACCTATGGGTCTGCTGCTTCTCTTCCCACCCCAACCCTGAAACTTGACTTTGAGTTTTGGGTTTTATGGTCTTATGTTCTGGTATGCCTGCTTTATACTTTTTCTTTTAAGTGAGTTCTGGATATTATAAATAAAGAAAATACAAAACCTTTGCATCTTTGTATGTTTCTATCTTTCTCCAGATAAGGTGGGCAGATACAATACAAACAAACAGATCATGATGATTCAATTCGGGCTTGAGATGTTTTCAGGTTGTTTCAGGCTTTTTGATGGTTTGTCTATTCATAGTTTGTATTTATACCTAAGACATGACCCTTCTGTCTACCCAACCAAAAGTCTTATATGTATTTCAGTTCCCCTTCTTCTTGGCAGACCCTTAACTCCCACTTTTCTCTTTCTGTCTTAGTCGGCTCAGGCTGCCATAAAAATACCATAGACCAGGTGGCTTAAACAACAGAAATTTATTTTCTCACTGTGTGGAGGCTGGACGTCTGAGATTAGGATGCCGCATGGCTGGGTTGAAGTGAGGGCTTTTTCTTGGCTTACAGATACCTACCTTCCTGCTGCATCCTCACATGGCCTTTCCTTAATGCATAATGCAGAGAGCAAGAAGTCTTTCTCTTCCTCTTCTTAGGAGACCACTAATTTCATCATGAGGGCCCTGCTCTCCTGACTTAATCTAACCCTAATTACCTAACCCTAAAGACCTCATCTTCAAATATCATCACATTGGGGGTTAGGACTGTGAATACAAACTTTGGATGAGACACAAACATCAAGTCCATAGTACTCCCCATCCCAGTAAGACTTTCAGATGCTCTGTTAGCAATTTAGCCTCTGAGCAGCCAATTTGTGTTTGGTTTCTCAGCCTCTTTCTTCACATATGTGCAGTTTAGGAATTATCAAATGCCTCAGTGGAAAAGTATGTGCTGGGCTTACTTCTCCAAAGTTTGTTTTTCTTCATTATCATGACCCCTCACATCATGGCTACTTTGGTGGCTCCCTGGTGTTTTCAACATCTGTGTTGTGTATTTTATTCACTTTTACAGTTGTTTTCGGCAGGAGTTTATTCTAATACAAGCTACTCCTTTTTACCTATAAGCAGTAGCACACTCTTTGTTTTCTGGATTTCATGAGTGAGAAAGAATAGACAAATGCAAGAAAGACATTTTTTCCATGAATAAGATTATATAATTAGCAGAACTTGTGTTTTGCTAGGAATTCAGATGCAGATGGTATTGATTCCTTTCTCATGCACTCTCTTTACTTCTAATCTTTAAGTTAATATCATTCGGGAATTATTTGATCAGTAAAATTTTACTTACTGAACCAAACTTGGCCACAGTTGCTTAATGTGCAGCAAAGCCAATCTTCTGACACCAGGCTGTGGTAAAGCAAAATATAGCATTTATTGCAGGGCCAAGCAAGGAGAATGGGCAACTCATGCTCAAAAGACCCAAACTCTCCAATGGCTTTCAGGGAAGGATTTTTAAAAGCAGCATTACAATGAGTGTTGTAGAGTGCCTGATCAACTCATGCACATTCTTCTGATTGGTTGGTGGTGATGTAACTGGGTGGTATTTTGGGAATTAAACTCATCAGCCTCCAGGTTCCAACAGGTCTTCGGTCTATATGCTTGTGGTCAGTATGCAGTTAACTTCTTCCACCTGGTGGGGGTTTTAGTATCTGCAAAACAGCTCAGAGGATATGGCTTAGGGTAGCCCTTGAGGAAGAACTAAAGGTCTTTGACTTCATTTTATGACTAAACTATTATTATTTTGTCTTGCTTGACTGTTTTCCTTACTTTCTTCATTTTCTCCCTTCTCTGATTAAATTTTCTCTTTGGAACACAGGGGAGGCCTAGGAGGCTAAAGTTTTTTACAAACAAGATGTGGGGGACACAGGTGTTTTACAAACAAGAGATGAGTATGTCCCTGGGAAGTATGTTTTACAAACAAGAGGAGTATATCCAACAGGTTCCTGCTCAGTTTCAAAATTGTATATTTACTCTTTAATTCTGTTTTATTGAATGCCATATAGATGAAAAAGGGAGGTTGAAAAATAAGTTTAGACTAAAATGGCAAAGGATGTCTTTGATACCCTCACCTCATTTAGCTATTATGAAGCAAGAGAAAAATTGGAAATAAATCAGCTGTGCATAGAAAAGCACAGATTTCAGAGTCTGGGACCTTATTGTACATTAGTATTACCGTGTTTCTGCAACACCAGGGTACTATGCTAAAAATAGAAGGATGATAGATAGAGATATGAACTGAAGAATACAAAGAAGAATATTTCAAATTTCTACCCATTATCCCAAGAATGGAAATTTACTCAACTTTCAAGATACTCTATTAGCCAATTAATTAGCACATTAATTAAGTGTCAAACTATTCTCAGCATAATAGAGAGTTCCAAAATATATATCCAATCTATAAGTAATGGACCATGCTGTTTTATTACTGTTACATGTCAACTTCATGTGTTACTATGGTATTTCTCACTAGGTTTCAACAAATTACTGTCACCTAAACAACATTAAGATAATTTCTTATTGATGATAAGTAGCAAGAGCAAAACTACTTAGCACTTGACTAGTGCTTTACATAGATCAATCCTTACTTGGCAAGTATTATCTTGTTCTCCTTTAACAATTAGGAAAATGGAGACAAAGAAAGATTAACTCTGGAGAGGAGAATTAGCAGGACTAGCTTAAAGAAGACATTTGTCTGGATAATCATCCCACTCTTGGAAGTACTTCCTAGGCCAAAATTAAATTAAACCATCAAACCAAACCAACCATGGAAATAAATAAACAAACAAAATAACTCATCTTTAATAAGGCTTTACAGATCTGTTTTTTAACACTTGACCAAGAAAGACTGGAAAAAATGTTATTTATGAAATGCAGACTATTTTCATTTTCCTAGGATTGGAGCCTTGAACTTCCAGGGAGATAATCTCCTTAGTTGTTGGGAGGGGGTATGTGGAAAATCCACCACTAGACAGGACAAGTATCCATGCATTATTATTGGGAAGATTTTTCATGTGCAGTGTAGTAACCTTAATACTGATGCTTCAGATTGAGAAATTAAGGTTCTGGTTAGTATATAAACAGGATTAATTTTTTAGCAGATCTTTGTCATTCCAGATTATGTTAGTTTGCTTGATGCTCATATATTTTTCATGAATCCTGGCAGATGTGAATGCTGTTATTCAAACTGTTGTTCACAGGAGATTAGGATAAGATCTCTAAAAGATTGTCTTGGCCCGGTCTTACATCATACTGGAGAATAGTCTTGATATAAAATTTTATTATTGTTGAATGTTATTGAAAGGATGGAAGTCTTAGAGATGGTGTCATTCAAGACTGAATAACTTAGGGACTTCCCTGGCAGTCCAGTGGTTAAGACTTCGCCTTCCAATGAAGGGGGTGCAGGTTCAATCCCTGGTCGGGGAGCTAAGATCCCACATACTTCATGGCCAAAAAACCAAAACATATAAAACAGAAGCAATATTGTAACAAATTCAATAAAGACTTAAAAAAATTTTGAATAACGTAGACTTTGAGGATTGCACTGATGCTGAATAAGCATGTGTGAGACATAGATTGATGAAAATTATAATAAATCATAGTTTTGATTTTGGGGGGGGGTCAAAAGAGCTAAGATGGTATCACTGTGTATAAAGCTGAAATTCCCTCTCAAGAGAAATGACATTCTCATTGACAGTCATACTGAATGAGGTATAAATGATGGTAGGAGGTGGGACTTTGACTGGGGGAGGGGGGACACTATTTTCTTTCTGGGATTCAAGGAAATGGGCCTAGAATTCTGGAAAAGAGAGCATGATTAGGGGGACTTTGTGGGGGAAAGCAGGCTGTATCCTGCCACAGCTGAAATCCAGAGATTAAATAGCCTGGCTGACTTTAAAACAGCGAGACCACAGACAGCAAGACAAGAAGTTGCATAGTAGGGGGTGAGTGATGAGGGTTCCTATCTCAGAGCAGCATATCCATATTTAAGTTATCTGTGCTATAATTTCCTCCAGTGATTGACAAGCCTTTAGTAAAGTCCTCTAATTGCTCTAGCGTGGTCTCAGCTCTCACCTTGCAATGGCAGTGTCCATGGTCTGGCTGAAGTGGTGCTGGGAGAGCAACCACCTGGACAACTGAGGAAAGGTTTCTCAGGATTGCAGAAAGCAACACTCCAAAGCAGAAACTGGGGTGACAGACAGCAACCTGGGTGGAGTGGGAACACCTAAGCATTCCCCGGGGGTTTCTAGAACTTCATGGGGAGGGTATAGGTTTGTTAAAGTCTGGACTTCCTACAGATAAGTGTAACAGAGACCCTTGATAGAGTGATTTTGGGAACTGCCAGACTGGGAACTCTAGAATATTTAAAGAACGGAACAGAAATGCTTTCAGAGTTAAACCACAAAGTACAGAGTAAAAATAAACAAAAACTTACTTCATTCTTTTCATTTTTTTAATGATTTTGGGAGTTTTTATTGCTTCAGCTTTTTTTCTCTGCAACATGATGATCAATTTTCAAATTAAGGATTTTCTTTTTCAGATTTACATTCCATCTGATTAGACTAATATCTTAAAACAAATAGTTGTTCTTTAATGTTAGAGTCAAAGAAGCTATTTCCTTTCTTTGGAATTATAGATATTTCATTTCTTTGACCAATTATGA
This sequence comes from Mesoplodon bidens, assembly GCF_964165515.1. NCBI lineage: Eukaryota > Metazoa > Chordata > Mammalia > Artiodactyla > Ziphiidae > Mesoplodon > Mesoplodon bidens. Next base: position 107,899,756 of record NC_138161.1, on the reverse strand, counting down.
TGAATAGTAAAAGTTATTAGCTATTGGCCTTTACACATATTTACTTTTAGCAGACTAATTCATGCACACTCATATACAAATGTACTTTTGATTAGCAATAACTTTGCCTACAGTTAAGTGTTTATAATTAAGTGTTAAGCTAGTGTTTTTTCAAAATTCCAAGAATTTAGATTGTATCATAATAACATGCAGTATATGTTAACAATACAGATTCCTGGGTCGTATCCCCAAAAATTCTGATTCAGAAGGTCTGGACTAGGGCTCACAAATCTGCATTTTAACAACCTCCTTGGCATTTATGTTGTCATTAATGTTTGTGAATCACTGCCAGAGGTTTCTCCATGTGTTGGACGTTTATCACTTTAAAAATTGATGGCTTTTTCACTCGTAGATGCTCAGAGCTAAACAGTCAAGTTTTTTTTTTAATGTAAACAAAAAATCAGGACCTGAAAAAATGCAAGGAGAATCACACTTTTTACCAGTACGCTAAAAGCACTTGTATTGTGCAATTTTAACTCCACTTTATAGCATTACCACTTGAGATAAAGTCTTAAGTAACTTCGGCCAATTCCCATACACCTATCACTGGCTCATACCTTACACCACTGCACAATCTTTGAAACAGCTCCCTAGGAGGTGGAATGAAGGATTTTTCCACTTTGTGCAAATCCTGAGAATGGATGGTTTCTTGTCTCTCCCTGTTCTCTGAACCCTCAGCCAGGTTGGATGTATTCACACCATGGAATGATGGCTTTCCTCTCAGATGGAGAACTTCTAACCAGTCAATAACATTTACTAATTACTACTTATCACTTTTATTTTACTGTGGTGTTTGAGTAACGTCTGTTATCACATTGGATTCACATTATCATTCTTCGATTTTTTTTCCTAAACACACAGTATACGTCCTGTGTTGGAATCTTTCTTATGGCACCTTGACTTACAGCTATTTGTGTGCAGATCTCTTTACTTCCTCCCTCCCTCCCTTTCTTCCGCTCTCTCTCTCCCTTTTATTCCCCTGCTTCCTTTCTTTCCTCTCTTCCTCATTTCCTTTCTTTTTCCCTCAAAACATCCCCTAGGAGCTGTACAAACTGTCTCAGGGTCGCCCAGGGTTTGCTCCTCAGATCATTAAGTCCTGACACCGTTGGATCCTGCACAAATGGACATTGAGTATGGGCAGTGAGAGGCATACATGGGGACCTGAAGCAAGGCACTGTCAGCTTGCCCCTGCAGGAAGCTGGTCAAAGCTGGCACAGAACCACTGCAGCAATTGAAATGAGAGACTGGTGAGGCCAAGAGATTTTGAAGTCATGCACAAGAGGTGCTGATACAGATGGTTTTGAAGAGATGAATAGGAGCTGCCAGGCAGACAAGTCATGGCAGGTCGGGGGACTCCAAGTAGAGAGACGAACATATGGAAAGAAACCAGCGTGTGAAACAGTGCGTTGTATTCAGAGACCTATAAGCAGTTCTCTTTTGTCAGAACACAAAATGTAAGAAGATAATGACAAGAGGGCTATAAGGAAATCCTTATAGCCCTTAACAGTATTGAAAACTAGTCTGTTATTTGTTTAATTTTATGAATACTAGAATTTATTGTTTGTTTAATTTTATGGGGCATTTTATGTCCAGTAAAGGCAAGCCCATGGCTGTCTCCTCCATCACAGTCCAGGGCATGGTAGGCATCTTGAATGAAGAAGGATGCAGGCTGTCAAGGGCCTTGTATTCCATTTCAGGAATCTCCCAACACCCTGTGATACTGGAGGACACGTGTCATATCTGCCTCATTCTCCTCAGTGCCTAGTGCAGAGCTCTTCACTAGTAGATACCCAGAGACTGTGTTCTGAAAGAATGATGAATTACTTAATTACTGGATTACATTAATTTAATGGAAAGGTATGGAAAGCATATGTATGCTATGAGAGGCTGCTGCATTGTTAGAGAGATGTCAGGAAGCATGATTGGAATAATTTGAAGAAAAATTGAAGACGATTTTAACATCTAGCTATTTTCCAAACTACCTTGACTGGTCAAATCACTCATAACACTCAAACTAACTCCTGCTATCAGATCTAGCCTCAGAGTTTCTTTTCTGGACTGTGGCATAAGAACTTCCCAAGATATCAGAAAAAAACACTTGCTAATTTTTTCTTTTGTGTGTTTTTTTCTTTTCTTTTCTTTTTTCCTGAAGTATAGTTGACTTACGATATTGTTTTCGTTTCAGGTGTTCAATATAGTGATTCAATATTTTTATAGATTATATTCTATATAAAGTTATAAAATACTGGCTCTATTTCCTGTGCCATACATTAGAGGTGAAGGGGATTCAGAGGTACAAATACTTGCTATTATTTTACATATATATTTAAAAATCAACAGTCATCAAAGTGGTAAGATGTTATGTAGCTTTTGAATGTAATTGCATTTAAAGACATTAACTGGTCATTGATATCTGATTTTAGGTATAGTGTTGTCAATATAAGCATAGAAGTGAATGTGTCTGGGTTCCAACAAACTAATGATTCTTGCGTCAAAACCACAGGCCTTCTCCAGCTGTGTACCTATAGCTGTGACATCTCTGACAAAGAGTCAAAGAAAATGTGAGACCTAAATAATGTAAAGGATACCATTTCATGTGTTTTATTTTTCCTTTTCAAAGTGTTAACTTTCAGAATGAATGGATCTAGCCCAGAAAAGACACAAAAGCAAAGGAAACCATAAACAAGGCAAAAAGTCAACCCTCAGAATGGGAGAAAATATTTGTAAACAAAGCAACTGACAAAGAATTAATCTCCAAAATATACAAGCGGCTCATGAAGCTCAATATCAAAAAACAAACAAACAACCCAATCAAAAAATGGACAGAAGACCTAAATAGACATTTCTCCAAAGAAGATATACAGATGGCCAAGAAACACATGAAAGGATGCTCAACATCACTAATCATTAGAGAAATGCAAGTCAAAACTACAATGAGGTATCACCTCACACCAGTCAGAATAGCCATCATCAAAAAATCTACAAACAATAAATGCCGGCGAGGGTGTGGAGAAAAGGGAACCCTCTTTCACTGTTGGTGGGAATGTAAATTGATACAGCCACTATAGAGAACAGTATGGAGGTTCCTTAAAAAGCTAAATATAGAACTACCATATGACCCAGCAATCCCACTGCTGGGCATATACCCTGAGAAAACCATAATTCAAAAAGAGTCATGTACCACAATGTTCATTGCAGCACTATTTACAATAGCCAGGACATGGAAGCAACCTAAGTGTCCATCGACAGATGAACGGATAAAGAAGATGTGACACATATATACAATGGAATATTACTCAGCCATAAAAAAGAAATGAAATTGAGTTATTTGTAGTGGGGTGGATGGACCTAGAGTCTGTCATACAGAGTGAAGTAAGTCAGAAAGAGAAAAACAAATACCATATGCTAACACATATATATGGAATCTTAAAAAAAAATGGTCCTAAAGAACCTAGGGGCAGGACAGGAATAAAGACACAGACGTAGAGAATGGACTTGAGGACACGGGGAGGGGGAAGGGTAAGCTGGGACGAAGTGAGCGAGTGGCATGGACATATACACACTACCAAATGTAAAATAGCTAGCTAGTGGGAAGCAGCCGCATAGCACAGGGAGATCAGCTCGGTGTTTTGTGACCACTTAGAGGGGTGGGATAGGGAGGGTGGGAGGGAGACGCAAGAGGGAGGGGATATGGGGATATATGTATACGTATAGCTGATTCACTTTGTTATACAGCGGAAACTAACACAACAATGTAAAGCAATTATACCCCAATAAAGATGTTAAAAAAATAGTAAAAAAAAAAAAAAAAGAGACACAAAATGTTGAGATGAAAATCTGTGAATGACTCCATGGAGGTGCTTGAGATTAGACAGGATTTTTACATGGTTAATTAAGCCCATCAGTTGTTCTCTGGAATATCTTCCCCTCCTCCTCCTCCTCCTTCTTCTTCATAAAACCGTAAAATTTATCATTTAAACGAAGGCTTAATAATTTGAGTAAGAGTAAGACAGTCAACATCTGGCAGAAAATATGGAAAAATTCTTGCTAACTAAATTATGTACTAGGAAACAGGATCAAAATCTCTCATTTCTCTAGGAATTGAGACCTATAGAATTAAATCTGACTTACAGATAGGTTTTCTTTGATCTACACTTGTTTTTTACCCCTCCCCACCAAAATAAAATCTGAAGCCATTTAAAACTAAAGATATTTCCCACAAATGTCTAGACTTGACGCCTCTCTTCTTCGATGACAATACAGACCTTTATCTCCATGTGGTACCATAACCTGGACCTGCTGTGGGCTTGTCCCTTTAGAAGAGGCTAATTCCTCCCCATCATATTCCACTGAGCTACTTAGAAGCTTTTAGGTTTCTGGCCTGGCCTGGGTAGGCATTTCATCTTCTGATTCCTGTACTAGGTTAATGCTAAGCGGTATTTTTACTCTCGTATCTCAAATCCCTGGAGTTGAATAATATACTTTGTACTTTTATCTGGCTAACATGGGTAATTTTTCTTCAGTATGGTATTATCTGACAATATAAATGTTATAATTTGTTTAACATGTTACAGCTTTAATCAGGGATTTACTGCAATCTAATGAAATTTGCTTGTATCAGTTTAATGTTATCGTCTTAGTACTTATTGCAAATACCAAATTCTTTTAAAATATATTTTCTTTTTTTTGCAACTTTTTTATTAGTTTCTGCTTTATAACAAAGTGAATCAGTCATACATATACATCTCTTCCCACATCCCTTCCCTCTTGCATCTCCCTCCCTCCCACCCTCCATATCCCACCCCTCCAGGCGGTCACAAAGCACTGAGCTGATCTCCCTGTGCTATGCGGCTGCTTCCCACTAGCTATCTACCTTACGTTTGGTACTGTATATATGTCCATGCCTCTCTCTTGCTTTGTCACAGCTTACCCTTCCCCCTCCCCATATCCTCAAGTCCATTCTCAAGTAGGTCTGTGTCTTTATTCCTGTTTTACCCCTAGGTTCTTCATGACATTTTTTTTTCTTAAATTCCATATATATGTGTTAGCATACGGTATTTGTCTTTCTCTTTCTGACTTACTTCACTCTGTATGACAGACTCTAGGTCGATCCACCTCATTATGAATAGCTCAGTTTCGTTTCTTTTTATGGCTGAGTAATATTCCATTGTATATATGTGCCACATCTTCTTTATCCATTCATCCGATGATGGACACTTAGGTTGTTTCCATCTCCGGGCTATTGTGAATAGAGCTGCAATGAACATTTTGGTACATGTCTCTTTTGGAATTATGGTTTTCTCAGGGTATATGCCTAGTAGTGGGATTGCTGGGTCGTATGGTAGTTCTATTTTTAGTTTTTTAAGGAACCTCCATACTGTTCTCCATAGTGACTGTACCAATTCACATTCCCACCAGCAGTGCAAGAGTGTTCCCTTTTCTCCACACCCTCTCCAGCATATACTGTTTGAAGATTTTTTGATGATGGCCATTCTGACTGGTGTGAGATGATATCTCATTGTAGTTTTGATTGGCATTTCTCTAATGATTAATGATGTTGAGCATTCTTTCATGTGTTTGTTGGCAGTCTGTATATCTTCTTTGGAGAAATGCCTATTTAAGTCTTCTGCCCATTTTTGGATTGGGTTGTTTGGTTTTTTGCTATTGAGCTGCATGAGCTGCTTATAAATTTTGGAGATTAATCCTTTCTCAGTTGCTTCATTTGCAAATATTTTCTCCCATTCTGAGGGCTGTCTCTTGGTCTTGTTTATGGTTTCCATTGCTGTACAAAAGCTTTGAAGTTTCATTAGGTCCCATTTCTTTATCTTTGTTTCTATTTCCATTTCTCTAGGAGGTGGGTCCAAAAGGATCTTGTTGTGATTTATGTCATAGAGTGTTCTGCCTATGTTTTCCTCTAAGAGTTTGATAGTTTCTGGCCTTACATTTAGGTCTTTAATCCATTTTGAGCTTATTTTTGTGTATGGTGTTAGGGAATGATCTAATCTCATACTTTTACATGTCCCTGTCCAGTTTTCCCAGCACCACTTATTGAAGAGGCTGTCCTTTCTCCACTGTACATTCCTGCCTCCTTTATCAAAGATAAGTTGACCATACGTGCGTGGGTTTATCTCTGGGCTTTCTATCCTGTTCCATTGATCTATCTTTCTGTTTTTGTGCCAGTACCACACTGTCTTGATTACTGTAACTTTGTAGTATAGTCTGAAGTCAGGGAGCCTGATTCCTCCAGCTCCGTTTTTCGTTCTCAAGATTGCGTTGGCTATTCGGGGTCTTTTGTTTTTCCAAACAAATTTTGAAATATTTTGTTCTAGTTCTGTGAAAAATGCCAGTGGTAGTTTGATAGGGATTGCATTGAATCTGTAGATTGCTTTGGGTAGTAGAGTCATTTTCACAATATTGATTCTTCCAATCCAGGAGCATGGTATATCTCTCCATCTATTTGTATCATCTTTAATTTCTTTCATCAGTGTCTTATAATTTTCTGCATACAGGTCTTTTGTCTCCTTAGGTAGGTTTATTCCTAGATATTTTATTCTTTTTGTTGCAATGGTAAATGGGAGTGTTTTCTTGATTTCACTTTCAGATTTTTCATCATTAGTGTATAGGAATGCCAGAGATTTCTGTGCATTAATTTTGTATCCTGCTACTTTACCGAATTCATTGATTAGCTCTAGTAGTTTTCTGGTAGCATCTTTAGGATTCTCTATGTATAGTATCATGTCATCTGCAAACAGTGACAGCTTTACTTCTTCTTTTCCAATTTGGATTCCTTTTATTTCCTTTTCTTCTCTGATTGCTGTGGCTAAAACTCCCAAAACAATGTTGAATAAGAGTGGTGAGAGTGGGCAGCCTTGTCTTGTTCCTGATCTTAGTGGAAATGGTTTCAGTTTTTCACCATTGAGGATGATGTTGGCTGTGGGTTTGTCATATATGGCCTTTATGATGTTGAGGAAAGCTCCCTCTATGCCTACTTTCTGCAGGGTTTTTATCATAAATGGATGTTGAATTTTGTCGAAAGCTTTCTCTCCATCTATTGAGATGATCATATGGTTTTTCTTCTTCAATTTGTTAATATGGTGTATCACATTGATTGATTTGCATATATTGAAGAATCCTTGCATTCCTGGAATAAACCCCACTTGATCATGGTGTATGATCCTTTTAATGTGCTGTTGGATTCTGTTTGCCAGTATTTTGTTGAGGATTTTTGCATCTATGTCCATCAGTGATATTGGCCTGTAGTTTTCTTTCTTTGTGACATCTTTGTCTGGTTTTGGTATCAGAGTGATGGTGGCCTCGTAGAATGAGTTTGGGAGTGTTCCTCCCTCTGCTATATTTTGGAAGAGTTTGAGCAGGATAGGTGTTAGCTCTTCTATAAATGTTTGATAGAATTCGCCTGTGAAGCCATCTGGTCCTGGGCTTTTGTTTGTTGGAAGATTTTTAATCACAGTTTCAATTTCAGTGCTTGTGATTGGTCTATTCGTATTTTCTATTTCTTCCTGAGTCAGTCTTCGCAGGTTGTGCATTTCTAAGAATTTGTCCATTTCTTCCAGGTTGTCCATATTATTGGCATAGAGTTTCTTGTAGTAATCTCTCATGATCTCTTGTATTTCTGCAGTGTCAGTTGTTACTTCTCCTTTTTCATTTCTAATTCTATTGATTTGAGTCTTCTCCCTTTTTTTCTTGATGAGTCTGGCTAATGGTTTATCAATTTTGTTTATCTTCTCGAAGAACCAGCTTTTAGTTTTATTGATCTTTGCTAATGTTTCCTTCATTTCTTTTTCATTTATTTCTGATCTGATCTTTATGATTTCTTTTCTTCTGCTAACTCTGGGGTTTTTTTTTTGTTCTTCTTTCTCTAACTGCTTTAGGTGCAGGGTCAGGTTCTTTACTTGAGATGTTTCCTGTTGCTGAAGGTGGGATTGTATTGCTATAAACTTCCCCCTTAGAACTGCTTTTGCTGTGTCCCATAGGTTTTGGACGTCGTGTCTCCATTGTCATTTGTTTCTAGGTATTTTTAAATTTCCTCTTTGATTTCTTCAGTGATCACTTCGTTATTGTGTAGTGTATTGTTTAGCCTCCATGTGTTTGTATTTCTTACAGATCTTTTCCTGTAATTGATGTCTAGTCTCATAGCATTGTGGTCGGAAAAGTTACTTGATACAATTTCAATTTTCTTAAATTTACCAAGGCTTGATTTGTGACCCAAGATATGATCTATCCTGGAGAATGTTCCATGAGCACTTGAGAAAAATGTGTATTCTGTTGTTTTTGGATGGAATGTCCTATAAATATCAATTAAGTCCATCTTGTTTAATGTATCATTTAAAGCTTGTGTTTCCTTATTTATTTTCTTTTCTTTTTTTTTTTTTTTTTTTTTTTTTGCGGTACGCGGGCCTCTCACTGCTGTGGCCTCTCCCATTGCGGAGCACAGGCTCTGGACGCACAGTCTCAGCGGCCATGGCTCACGGGCCCAGCCACTCCGCGGCATGTGGGATCTTCCTGGACCGGGGCACGAACCCGTGTCCCCTGCATCGGCAGGCGGACTCTCAACCACTGCGCCACCAGGGAAGCCCCCCTTATTTATTTTCATTTTGGATGATCTGTCCATTGGTGAAAGTGGGGTGTTAAAGTCCCCTACTATGAGTGTGTTACTGTCAATTTCCCCTTTTATAGCTGCTAGTATTTGCCTTATGTATTGAGGTGCTCCTCTGTTGCGTGCATAAATATTTACAATTGTTATATCTTCTTCTTGGATTGATCCCTTGATCATTATGTAGTGTCCTGCTTTGTCTCTTCTAATAGTCTTTATTTTAAAGTCTATTTTGTCTGATAGAAGAATTGCTACTCCAGCTTTCTTTTGATTTCCATTTGCATGGAATATCTTTTTCCATCCCCTTACTTTCAATCTGTATGTGTCTCTAGGTCTGAAGTGGGTCTCTTGTAGACAGCATATATATGGGTCTTGTTTTTGTATCCATTCAGCCAATCTGTGTCTTTTGGTGGGAGCATTTAGTCCATTTACATTATTTAGTCTATTTATATTATTATTTATATGTATGTTCCTATTCCCATTTCTTTAATTGTTTTGGGTTCATTATTGTAGGTATTTTCCTTCTGTTGTGTTTCTTGCCTAGAGAAGTTCCTTTAGCATTTGTTGTAAAGCTGGTTTGGTGGTGCTGAACTCTCTCAGCTTTTGCTTGTCTGTAAACATTTTAATTTCTCCATCAAATCTGAATGAGATCCTTGCTGGGTAGAGTAATCTTGGTTGCAGGTTTTTCTCCTTCATTACTTTAATTATGTCCTGCCACTCCCTTCTGGCTTGTAGAGTTTCTGCTTAGAGATCAGCTGTTAACCTGATGGGGATTCCCTTGTGTGTTATTTGTTGTTTTTGCCTTGCTGCTTTTAATATGATTTCTTTGTGTTTAATTTTTGACAGTTTGATTAATATGTCTTGGTGTATTTCTCCTTGGATTTATTCTGTATGGTACTCTCTGTGCCTCCTGGACTTGATTAACTATTTCCTTTTCCATATTAGTGAAGTTTTCAACTATAATCTCTTCAAATATTTTCTCAGTCCCTTTCTTTTTCTCTTCTTCTTCTGGAACCCCTATAATTCGAATGTTGGTGTGTTTAATGGTGTCCCAGAAGTCTCTGAGACTGTCTTCTGTTCTTTTCATTCTTTTTTCTTTATTTTGCTCTGCATCAGTTATTTCCACTATTTTATCTTCCACCTCACTTATCCGTTCTTCTGCCTCAGTTATTCTTCTATTGATCCTATCTAGAGTATTTTTCATTTCATTTATTGTGTTTTTAATCGATGCTTGATTCATCTTTAGTTCTTCTAGGTCCTTGTTAACTGTTTCTTGCATTTTGTCTATTCTATTTCCAAGATTTTGGATCTTGGAAATAGAATCTTGGATCATCTTTACTATCATTATTCTGAATTCTTTTTCAGGTAGACTGCCTATTACCTCTTCATTTGTTAGGTCTGGTAGGTTTTTATCTTGCTCCTTCACCTGCTGTGTGTTTTTCTGTCTTCTCATTTTGCTTATCTTACTGTGTTTGGGGTCTCCTTTTTGCAGGCTGCAGATTCATAGTTCCCATTGTTTTTGGTGTCTTTCCCAAGTGGCTAAGGTTGTTTCAGTAAGTTGTGCAGGCTTCCTTGTGGGGGGGACTAGTGCCTGTGTTCTGGTGGTTGAGGCTCGATCTTGTCTTTCTGGTGGACAGGTCCACGTATGGTGGTGTGTTTTGGGGTGCCTGTGCCCTTATTATGTTTTTAGGCAGCCTCTCTGCTAATGGGTGGGGTTGTGTTCCTGCCTTGCTAGTTTCTTGGCATAGGGTGACCAGCAGTGTAGCTTGCTGGTCGTTGACTGAAGCTGGGTGCTGGTGTTGAGATGGAGATCTCTGGATGATTTTCGCCGCTTGATATTATGTGGAGCTGGGAGGTCTCTTGTGGACCCGTGTCCTGAAGTTGGCTCTCCCACTTCAGAGGCACAGCACTGACTCCTGGCTCCAGCACCAAGAGCCTTTCATCTACCCGGCTCAGAATAAAAGGGAGAAAAAGTAGAAAGAAAGAATTAGTAGAAGAAAGTAAGAGAGAGAGAAAGAAAGTAAGAAGGAAAGAAAGGAAGGAAGGAAGGAAAAAAGAAAGAAAGAAAGGAGGGAGGGAGGGAGGACGGAAAGAAAGAAAGAAAGAAAGAAAGAAAGGAGGGAGGGAGGGAGGAAGGAAAGAAAAAGAAAGAGTGAAAGGAAGAAGGGCGGGAGGGAGGGAGGAAGGAAGAAAGAAAAAAGAAAGAAGGAAAGAAGGAAAGAAAGACAGGAGGGAGGGAGGGAGGAAGGAAAGAAAGAGAGGAAGAAAGAATGGACGGGTGGAGGGAGGGAGGGAGGAAAGGAAGGTAGGAAAAAAGAAAGAGAGAAGATAAAGTAAAATAGAATAAAGTATAAAATATAGTAGCATTATTAAAGTAAAAAAGTAATTATTGAAAAAAAAACGGACAGATAGAACCCTGGGACATACGGTGGAAGCAAAGCTATACAGAGAAAATCTCACACAGAAGCATACACATACACATTCACAAAAAGAGAACAGGAGGAAAAAAATCGAAAGTAGCGCTCTCAAAGTCCACCTCCTCAATTTGGGATGATTCGCTGACCATTCATGCACTCCACAGACGCAGGGCACATCAAGCGGACCATGGAGCTTTAATCCGCTGCCTCCAAGGCTGCACAGAGAGATTTCCCTTTCTCTTCTCTGCTCTCACAGCTCCCGGGTCTCAGCCTTGGACCTGGCCCCGCCTCTGCGCGTAGGTCACCGGAGGGCGTCCGTTCTTCTCTCAGACATGACGGGTTTAAAGGAGCCGCTGATTCGGGGGCTCTGGCTCACTCAGGCAGAGGGGAGGGAGGGGCGTGCAGTGTGGGGTGGGCCTGCGGCGGCAGAGGCCGGCGTGACGTTGCACCAGCTCGAGGCGCTCCATGCGCTTTCCCGGGGAAGCGTCCCTGGGTCCCGGGACCCCAGCAGTGGCGGGCTGCACAGGCTCCCCGGAAGGGGGGGTGGACAGTGACCTGCGCTCGCACACAGGCTTTGTGGCGGCGGCAGCAGCAGCCCCAGCGTCTCATGCCCGTCTCCGGGGTCCGCGCCTTTAGCCGCAGTTCGCGCCCGTCTCTGGTGCTTCTTTAAGCAGCTCTCTTAATTCCCTCTCCTCACCCACCAGGAAACAAAAGGGAAGAAAAAGTCTCTTGCCTCTTCGGCAGCTCTAGACTTTTTCCCCGGACTGCCTCCGGGCTAGCCGTGGTGCACTAACCCCTTCAGGCTCTCTTCCTGCCGCCAGCCCCAGTCCTCTCCCTGCGCTCCGACTGAAACCCGATACCAGAGCCTCAGCTCCCAGCCCCGCCCGCCCCGGCGGGTGAGCAGCCAAGCCTCTAGGGCTGGTGAGTGCTGGTCGGGACCGATCCTATGTGCCGGAATCTCCCCGCTTTGCCCTCCACACCCCTGTTGCTGTGCTCTCCTCTGCTACTCTGAAGCTTTCCCCCTCCGCCACCTGCAGTCTCCGCCGGCGAAGGGGCTTCTAGTGTGTGGAAACCTTTCCTCCTTCACGGCTCCCTCCCACTGGTGCAGGTCCCGTCCCTATCCTTTTGTCTCTGTTTATTCTTTTTTCTTTTGCCCTACCCAGGTATGTGGGGAGTTTCTTGCCTTTTGGGGTGTCTGAGGTCTTCTGTCATCGTTCAGTAGGTGTTCTGTAGGAGTTGTTCCACGTGTAGATGAATTTCTGATGTATCTGTGGGGAGGAAGGTGATTTCTGCGTCTTACTCTTCCGCCATCTTCCTCCGTCTCCCCTAAAATATATTTTCTTTTAACGTCAACTTTAACATGTGAGCAATGAACCAGAAAAAGCCCCATTCAACAACTATATATATAGATAGATAGATAGATAGATGTATATATTCTCACATTAGTTTTTATTCTGAGTGGTTTTCAAATTATAATACTGACTCAAATTAGGATTAATTTTTGAAAGGTAAAATAGTTGACAATGAATCCTCTGTTATGTAATTGGAAATCTGATGCTCACTCGTGATAAATGATTTGGCCTACTTTACTGAATATTTGTTTAGCAAATGCTTATCATATTTCAAAGTCTCTGCGCAAAGGGCAATTAGGGAATATAAAGGTGAATGAGACATGGCCTTTGCCCTCCAAAGAACTTACATTCTGGTCAGGAATACAATAAATAAATAATTCAAGGCAGCTGGGCAAGGGGCATGCTAAAGGGCCACCAGCGGAATAGCAGACTCAAGGTTGGAACTGAGGTAAAGGTGGGGGGAAGAGGGAAAGAAGCCAGGGTGCTGCTCCAGTTTTGTAACCCAGTGACCTGATGGGTGTTAGACAGTCTGCCCAGGTTTGGGACAGGATTCCAGATCAAATGAATGCTGAATGCTGCCCCCAAAAGCCCTGGTTTCAGGCTCTGATCTTGTCAGTAAGAATTTTTTCTATCAGCTTAAATAGCTTCATAAAAAAGCAACTTGAAAATGTTAAACGTTGACCTCAAAAAAAATTAAAATACTAGGAAGAGAGATGAACTATAGTCTGCCCTTCCATTTGGAGCTGCTTTGACTTGTTTTTCATAAGGATTGGTGTGGGTAATCCAGGCAGGTGTGGGCTTGGTGGTGGCTGCAATATTTGCTAAGAGGAAAGATAATAATCCTCTTAAACCAGGTCTTCACAACACTGAAAAAATTGCCTGTTCTATAATGAGTTTACTCTGGAGGTAATATCAGCCAGATTTACTGTTTGGTATCATAAGTAAAAACAAAAAACAGTAACTGTTGTGCTAAAATTTTCCCTTTTCAACTTTTGCAGATTCTTCTATCTGTATAATCTGGTGACATTAGGAAATCTCACTTTAAATGATTGAGACTCATTTCGTATCTCAGAGGAAGGAGATAGGAATTAAAAGAAGTAGGGAGTGTCACTGATAAATGTGGTAGAATATAAGCTTTAAATTACAGAGCTACAGTAAAATGTAATTTCTGATTATACATTATTAGTGTGTTCTCAGTAGAACCAGCTGGCCAAACACGGACAGGAGAAAAGTGGACAATATTATCTCAAAGTGATAACTTATAATTGTCTTGTACTTTCGTTTAGTACCTCTTTCTCCATCTGCTTACATGCCTCTATTGGGCCTAGGTACTTGATTATTTGTCTTTTGCTCACAGAGCTTAGGTCAACTCTTTCTTTTTTTTTTAAATTAATTAATTTTATTTATTTATTTTTGGCTGCGTTGGGTTTTCGTTGCTGCCCTCAGGCTTTCTCTAGCTGTGGCGAGCGGGGCTGCTCTTCTTTGTGGTGGGCAGGCTTCTCATTGCGGTGGCTTCTCTTGCTGCAGAGCATGGGCTCTAGGAACATGGGTTTCAGTAGATGTGACACGTGGGCTCAGTAGTTACGGCTTGATGGCTCTTGAGTGAAGGCTCAGTAGTTGTGGCGCACAGGCTTAGTTGCTCCCCAGCACGTGGGATCTTCCCGGACCAGGGATCAAACCTGTGTCCCCTGCGTTGGCAGGCAGATTCTTAACCACTGTGCCACCAGAGACGTCCCTCTATTTTTCTTCCTTTTTTTTTCCTTTTTTGTCATTTTTGGTCTTTTCCTAACACAATCAGTGAACTATCCCATCCTTATTTATTTAGCATAATTAAGGCAAAGCACTAGAATAGATATACAGGACACAGTGACAGCAAGACTCAGTCCCTGCCTGCAATATGTTTATAGTGTGGGAAGGAAAGGAGAGAGAAGAAAGGAGGAAAAGTAATTCTTGCAGAACCTGTAACTTCCAAGCACTGTTATCTTAAGTAAGCCTCACAGAAGTTGTTAAACTTACCTGCATTATTTATAAATGCGTTCACAGAGAGGTCAGGTTAGAAAATGATACGACCCCTTCCAAACAGTCCTTACTCTACTAGCTTTGTTTATCCCTTTCTTATTGCACTGGTAGATTTCTGCCTTTTAATATATTTAATTGTGTACATCTGTCGCAGAGACTATGAAATACATTTTCATAACTCCAGTTCCTGGCCTAGGGTCTGGCTCATGCTTGGTGAATATTTATTGAATTAGTTGAATTCAGAAGCTCTGATTTAATGTCTGCTCACCGCAGGGCTGGAGCACTTCCACAGAGGACACAAAACACCTTGCCATTAATCACTGAGCAATTTCCCAGGTCATCAGTTTTCCCCAAGAAAATACAAAAAGTGCAGGTTACTCTAGCTTCAGTTGCTGGTGGATGCTCTGAGTGTATGAGTGTACCTCACTTTAGGAAAACCTAATGTGGTAATGACTGGATGGAAAAGGCTTTTTAAAAATAGAAATTTTCCAAGTTGGATTTCTAGTGCATTATGAGTTGTGCACTAATTGTCCTGGCTGTATCCATTGTGTTAGGCATGAGGGGTTGCAGGATAAGACAGAGGAAGTTGATGTGTGAACCCATGTGTACTCTGGCTACTTTCCTGGACACACAGCCTGGTCCCCAAGTATCAACACCGGCATTCTGACTTCCCCATGTCACCTAAGCTCAGGATTTGACACACTCTGTTGACTAAGCACATCCTTACCACCATAAACTTAGGTGAAGTTGCCTCTCTGAAATAATGTGAAAAATGTATCAGTGCTTACGCTTTGGTTGGGAATCATGTCGAACCCAGAGTCCACATAACCCCCTCCTGCTGTCTTTCCAAAAGTCTCCAAGCTCCTCTCTGCTCCTTTTCTTCTTCTGGACCCTTCAGTTCATGATGTCCCAGCCCACCCTGCAAAAAGGAGAAATGGTGCAGAAATGAAGCAGTTAAGATCAAGGTTATGTATCAGGTTTTGTGCTAGTCAAGACATTCTCTCTTCCTCTGTATGTACGTGTGTGTGTGTGTGTTTTCCCTCTCGGTAGTCTCTCCCTTTCTTCATTTTCAAGGCTACCAAAGTAAGACAGGCCTAGGATTACTCCCATTTCAGTGCTCCCTGTCCTACTGAGACTCTGGAGCTTCTACTAGGTCTGCCTAAGCAGCTTACCAAGGGCTGGAGGTGAGAGTGAGCTGCCCCAGGTCCAGGCAATAAAGGTGTGAATCATCTGTAGTGATAAAAGTAATAATAAGAACAACTTTCAATCTGTTTATTATCACCACACTCCAGCAGTTCTAAACAATGTCTATAATCAAATATTTCTCCTGAGCTGGAAGGGGCAGACTGTTCCCTGAGCCCAGCCCCTGATATACCTCTGGCCAGCCCGGCTCTGGAACTTAGAGAGAAATTCCCTTCCTTGGCTTGCTTTTCTCACTTTTCCTCCTCATGGAGGAATAGTAAGCAGAGCGGATGTAAGGCAGCACAAAATGTGATCCTTTGACCACTGGTGGTGTCTAGTTATTTAGACCTATCAAGCTGGCAGTTTCAAAGGAAAAAAGAGATGAAACAATAGACTTTTCATATATTTGAAATTATTAGTTTTCCCAGGAATCATGTTACAGCCTTCAAATTCTGTTCCTAACCTCTATACAATGTGCTCTAATAGCAAAGTCGGTTGTTCCTCTCAATCAACAGTGTGCAGTGTTTTTAAAAAAACCCATTTCCCCTTGTTTGCATGTTATTGATTTTGATAAAATTAATGGTGTTAATTATTTCTATTTCGTTGAAAACAGCTCAAAAGTGAGTCATTAAAGCATGAAAACAGTCATTTAAAAGAAAATGTAAATACACCTGTAGTGAACCTGAAGGTGTGATGATTTTACACGAGTATCCAGAAAAAGGAAAATCCACACAGGAAGTGAAGAGTGAATATTTGAAAATCAAATATAACTGGAGAAGTGATCCATTTGCTCCCTGTCCTGTTTTGTTGTCTTTGAAACTGTCATTTAGTGGCGTGAAGCGATGAGATTTCACATCATTCTAAAATGGAACAACAGCCTCTCTAGTATACCAATCACAGTTTCTTGGAATGAGCACAAAATAATGGTTTGGAATAGCAAGCCAATTGACTGATTTTGTTACTAAAGTTGGATATGAGATAATATTACTCATGCATCTAAACTACTCAGGCATCAAAATAAGTAATTTTCATTACATATTGCAAAATATAGGTATAAGTCACTCTATTTCCAAGAAGTATGTAAAACCAGAGGCAAAGTCATCAACTATATTTTATTTGGAGAGAAAACAGAATGAGTTCTTGGCAAGCTTATCAAATAGTATTTTTTAGACATTATATATTGTCAATGGCATATGATGTGATGGAGCAATCAGCATCCCATGGGCGTGCTAGGAGATGCCATGCTTTACAGTGAGATGAAAACATTTTTTCTGAGGACAGTGTAGATCAGCTTTTGGTATACGTACTTTATTTTTTTTGTGCTATGCGGGCCTCTCACTGTTGTGGCCTCTCCCACTGCGGAGCACAGGCTCCGGATGCACAGGCTGAGCGGCCATGGCTTACGGGGCCAGCTGCTCCGCGGCATGTGGGATCTTCCCGGACCGGGGCACGAACCTGTGTCCCCTGTATCGGCAGGCGGACGCTCAACCACTGCGCCACCAGGGAAGCCCAGGTATATGTACTTTAAGTAAGAAAAGTACCCAATAGTTTCTTATTCTGATTATCCCTAAAAACACACTCTGCAGAAGAGAGATTTCTTATTTAGATAACACCTGATTTGTGAGCCATGTGGTAGACTGGAAATGGCACAATGGGATCAGAATTGAAGAAGCACCAGCTGTGTAGCAGCAAAGAAAGGCTTGACCATAAGGATAAAAGAGAGTGCTCCTGGGTGCCAGTCCATACACTAGTTTATTCACAGAGAACAGGTGGCTGTCAATAACATACCTCCTGATCTTGATTTCACGTTGAAAATTGTTGCCAATTGCCAATTGTTGAGGGGAAAGATGCCTACAATGAGTGGTTGATTAAGGTATAAAACATTTTTTTCATGGCATTGTTAAAATTAGTAAAGACTATCTCTGCAATTTTAAGTGACTTGCTTGAAACTTTATATACAATAGCCTAATACTTTGAATCTATTATCCTAGAGATAAAATATAATTTTTAATGTTCAGGAAAATATATCACATATATTAAAAAGACTGAATTATGATGAAGCCAGCTTTGCCATCAGGGATTTGGGTCTTTCCCAGAATTGATGGTTTTTTCCTCCCAGCAAAAAAAAATTAATAATATATAATTGAGCATCTTTTAAAAGCACATATAAATGCCATAGCAGAAGACTATAAATACATTAAGAATTAAAACAAGTAATGTTTAACACTGCTGTATATTATATATGTAAATTGTTGAGAGTCTATCATAAGAGTTCTCATCACAAGGAAAAAAATTTTTTCTTTCTTGAATGTCATATTTTTATGAGATGATGAATGCTCACTAAATATATTGTGGTAGTTGTTTCATGATGTATGTAAGTTAAATCATTATGCTGTACACTTTAAACTTATACAGCATTGTATGTCAATTACATCTCAATAAACCTATAAGAAAAAAAGAATTAAAGCAACTGGAGAATGGATCATTAATTTACTTCCTGCCATCGCCCAAGTTAAAACGTCCAGCCTTCCAGTTTGGGACATGATATTCCAAGTTAGTACATGACAGAATGTTGAAAGTAGCCTTCAATGAAATATCTCCCCATCTTGCTGGGCTCTTCACCGATTTCAATACCCATAATTATCTGGCAGAGTCACCAAACACTTGCTCCCATTTCTAATGACCTATAATTGTAAATTAGGATTTTTTATTTTCATTTTGTAAAGAAATTAAGAATACAAACCAAGTAGATGTAAAATGTGACCAGCAGCTCAAGGTATATTTATCATAGATCCAGGTGTCCGTGTACTGATACTTTGGTGAAGGATAGAAAACTATATTGTCCATTATACTGATATGAAACAATTATTATGAACTTTTAGTTATTATACTTTATGTACTATTTACCTTATTGAAAAGATGCTTATAGAATGCTATGTATGCTCCGATATCCATTAAAATTTGCTGATGCTAAGATGAAAAAGACACAGCTTCATTCTGCTTCAAGTATGGATAAACAAAATCACAAGGAATTACACTGAGGTTTGGAATAAAACAGTCCTGGTAATAAAGCAGGTAACTTTGACCTCTGCCTGCAGATCTCTGGGGAACCTCTACAGAGAATGGGAAAGATGGAGGTGGGACTATAAGAGGTTAGGGTTCAAGGATCCTGGGTTTCTGGCCGTTTCCCCTCCTCCATCATAATTTATTAGGATAATTTTAAATTTTGTTCATAAATATCAGTATTTTTTGAAAAAATTGTTATCTAATGGAAGCTTTTGTCACATCTATGCTAACTAAAAGTCTTTTTTACTCTCGTGTTTTAATATCTAATGTTATTGCTTATTGCAATTTAAATCATGACAATGCTTCCTATTCTCATTGTCTATTGAAAGTTGGAATTTCATAATCATGCAGTTAAATTCTCGTAATGATAATAATTGTTATGCAACTGTATATTTCTGGGCAGAGCATTTTTATTGCATATGTCTTCATTCCAGTAATGCAAGGGTAAGCATCTGTTTCCAATAGAGTTGCAAGCTGTTCTTAATGTAAACATCAGTATTCCATCAACCTTACAAATCCACAAGCAATAGCACTTCAGTAAGCATGAGCATTCTTATCTCTGTTCCTCCAGGGAATACATTTTCTCTCTGGTAATTTTGCATGTATTTTTAGGATTAATCGTATGCTTCTCTCACATTGGAGTGAGGAGGGGCATGCTCATTTATCATTAAGCACGCAGTCTGTCTTCTAACACTTAAAAAAAGAGAGGAGAAAAGGGGGGGGAAAAGAAAGAGAAAAAGAAAAAGAAAAGACCCTGGTGTCCAACTTCACTTCTTACAAGAAGTTTTCTAGCATTTTGGACCAACCCATGAGGAACAATTTCATCTCTGTCCATGGTAGCACATTCCAGGCTGTTGTCCTCTTTTAGGTGACAGAACGAAGAGTAGAGAAGAAAGATATTATTTCTCCTGTCAAGTGACCAATCTAGTCCTTGGTCCTACCACTACTTTAGTATCTATAGTCAGCATTAAGGTGTTAATTTCTAGAATAGGATGGGAATCAAAGGGACTGGCCAGGGCAGGTAGCAGCAGGTGTTAGAATAGAGCCACTCGCTTTCTTTTATTTTGTCTCTGTTTTAAACATTTGAGCCCAATGCTCTTGGGCTCTTTTGTGTGTGTGTGTGAGCCCAAGAGCTCAGCAAACCATGTTACTAACACTACCACTCCCTAATAGTAATAAATATAATTTAATAAGAGCATACCATATACAAACAGCTGTGCTAATTACTTTCATATATTACTTCATCTAAAACAGTGATAACCCCTATGAAGTAGGTGTTACTTCCTCTAATGTTCTGATAAGGTCATCAAGGATAGAGTTAAATAGCTTGCCTGAGACATACAGCAACTAAGTGTGGAACTGTCATCCCAATATGGGTCTTTGAGTTCAAAAGCTTTAAGAAATGTAATGTGATCGACCAGTTTCCTAAGCCTTTATATTATTTGTTCCACACACACACAAAAAAAATTTGTGAGTCTTTCAAGAAGAAAAGCTATATAATTTCCTTCAATCAACATTAACTAAATAAGTTATTTTATTAATCTCTCTAGGGCATGCATATGTAAGACATGGATCTTTTCCTCAAGCAACTCAGGATATAGATGTAGAGATTATACAGATGCAAAAGTAATCATAACCCAGCAAAAAGTAGTAAGTATCATAAAAGAAGTGCAGATGAGGTTTGTTTGGTAGAGAATTAACTTGCAGCTAGGGAGACGAGAGAATTTTTATAATACCGACCAGATATAGCCTGATATAGAAATGTAAAAGTGGAGATACATATTGACAGGCAAACATAGATACCCTACACAACTGCACAGTTTAGAAGGTTCCCCCAGCCTCCATCATACACAGGGCTGGCAGATGCTGTGTGTCTTTGAGCAAATTATATTCTCTCTTTGATCTTTGTCCTTACCTATAAATTGAAGTGAATGGTCCATAGGACAAACACAAGCCAACATGCTATGGCTCTATATTCAGATGCTGAGTGGATTGGTTGCCAAAGGGAGAAGCAATCCAGGGGAGGGAGGAGAGATCTGTTATATATTCTTGAACAACCATTGCAAAGGGAGGGCAAGGTGGACTTTGTAAAGCTGAGAGAATATGGAAGCTCTCCAACAATCCCAAAGAAAGGCCTGGTTCTGGGAAGAACCTGCCAATAGTCACGAAAGGATAATGCTTGATGTTCATCTTGTCCCCACCCTTTGGGGAACTGTATTCTTGCCTTTCCTTTCACTTACATGGTTTACATGGTAAAAGAAGTTACAGGGTAGCCTTTGAACTCAGGCTACTTCTTGGAGCTGGTTGGTTGGCTGCTTGGACTCAGATGACCTCCACCATTTCAATTTCTAGGGGGGATTGGGATGATACTAAAATTCAAGGAATATAAATGAAGCACCAAGCACAACACTGGTATGTAGTAGGTATCCAATGAATATCTACTGGAAATCAAGAAAGATGTGCTTGAAACAAGAGAAGGGCATTTTCCAAATGATCTATCACCTCTTTTTCTGGTGATAACAATTCAGAGATTTGAGACTTTCTCCCCCATCAGTCACCATTCTTTTCACATATTATTGGCAAAATTTACTCTATAATTTCCAAAGGGAACTATGCCATACAAATAGACGTTGAATCAATGGACAATTAAGTATCCATTAATAAAAATATGCAGACAATGTTCTTAGAAAAGTTCAAATGAAATAACATTAAGTGGAAAAGTCAAATAAAAGTTATTCTATATGCTCTATAATTACCATAATGGTTATACGTGGAAAGATTTAAAATAGGCCAAGGAATAATGTAAATGGTTAAGTAAAAAGAATAAAGATAAAATTCCTTGTGAAACTGACAATATTAAATTCTTTTTCTAATGAAAATATTATTGTACTTTTTTTCTCATTGCTAAAAACCTGAACCATGCAGAGAATGTAAAAATCCCTGAATAATCTCACTCCCCAAAGGGGTAACCACTTTTAGCAGACAGCTGGAATGTGTTCAGATTTTTAATGAATATATAAGCATACTTAAATGTATTTCTCCATGAAGGGAACCATATTCTGCATTCTGTTTTATATATTTTTTATTTTTAATATCAGTAGTTTTTTACGATAGTAAAACAATATAAGCTTATAACACCTTCAAACAATAAAGGGGAAATAATCAATTTTGATATAAATAATTCTAGAAGTGCAAACACAAATAACGAGGTATAGTCTTTTCCTTAATTGGCATCAAGATTCCAATCAGGTGGAGTCCACAGTTCCTAAAGGCAGCAGCCTAGTAATAAGACTGTGTCCTCCAAGGTCGGGAGAGAGGGCAATAGAGGAATTCTGACAGGGTGGGGAAAGGGGAGTGAGACTTTAGCCCCATCTGTCATTTTGTGTCTGACCTGTCAAGACAAGGCTCCGTGGACTTCTCCACAATGAGAGAGGAAGGAGAAGTTGCCTCTTTGGTTAATTAAATAGATGTGGAGCCCAGGGAGTCCATAAGTGAACCACAAAGAGGTAACTGGTGAAAAGCTGCCACGTATGTGCCAGTGGAACCCACAGGTTCAGTTTTGATTTTCTGAGTTTACCCCTACTTTCCAAGGAGGCCTGCAATCCATATGCTCCGGGGGTCTCGAGTCTGTGTGCCTTCTCTCCCAAGGGATGTTTCTCAGCTAACAAAGGTTATTATTCATTATCCTCAGGTCATTCTAGCTAATAGGACTGAGGTTTTTCTGAGGTCACATGGCAGTGCTGCTCCATCTTTGAACCAGGCAGCCTGGAAAAATGCCTTCTCCTTCTGCTCTGTAACTATGAGAGTAATGAAGTAACTTGAACTTACTCAGCTCAGCATATGGCATTTCCTTGGAGGTCAGAATTGCAGGAACAGAGGCCTAGGAAGTAAGTCTTTAGGTTAGACAACCTCACTGAAGTCTCCAAGACACACTAGAACTGCTATTTTTAACACAGGCCTCATGGGTTTGGGGACCTATGAATGCTCACTAGTGTAAGCATTTGCATTTTTTTTGAGGCAATAGCTTAATGCATGCATCAGACTCTTACAGTGATTTGTGATGCCCTAAAATGTACAACCCCACCCTTTTTTTTAATAAATCCTAGACCTGCCATGCCAGACACTGTTGGTACTCTGGCCAGATTCCCTTGGATTCCTTCTACTGTTTCAGCACACTCTTCCCCTCAGTTCCATTGTGCTTTTGCTTCTAAAGAGCCCCACCTGTGACTCTTTTCAGACATCCCTTGCTTACTCATGCAGAAAGCTGAATATCCATAGTTTACATTCCCCTGGGATGGCCCTTGGCCAACTGGGGAAGAAGTATGAAAGCCAGCTCCCCTGCCCCCAGTGGGACAATCTGATGTGTGTTACTCTCCAGTGTGCCTATGGAATCAGTCTGGGGTTGGACGTGGCCAGAAATTGCTTCGCTTCTTCAGCTTCCACGTCTGAATTCCCTCGCTACCTTGCTAGGTTCTGCTGGGATCACTGTCTTAATAACTCACTTACACATACTCCCTTTCTCCGGGTCTCCTTCTGGGGAACCCACCCTAAGACAGCTGCATACAGAATGCCAGCACATAGGGGTCAACAGTCTCTTTGCCCCTGAATCTCTTAAAAATCACAGCCTGGAAGTGAGATAAGTTGTCACTGACAAGTTAAGGCCATAGTAAGAGGCAAAGAAAGACTATGGATAATCATTGCAATCACCTAGGGAACTTGTTTAAACCAGACCAACCTCCTGAATCAGAATCTTTGAGAACTGAGCCCAGGAATCCTATTGTTAACAAATGCTCAAGGGATCTTATGAAGCCAGCCTGGACCTGGTGCAGGTAGAAGCATTTGGGAACCAACGGAAGAGATGATCTCTGTGGTCTGCTCCAGCTCTCAAAATTTGATTTAAGAATTTAGTTCAGTGACTCCTATGTTAGTAATAATACAAATAGTCATATAAATAAAATCTTTATGTCAGAATATGCCAGCCCAGATTTTAAAGGGGGCAGTGGGGCAGGGTATCACTAACAATGTAAAGATCGTTTCTCTAACTCTACCCCTTTCTGCTATTGCAGATGCTCCATCCCCTTCTTTCTTGGTATTTTGGGGGTTCGCTGAGGCATACACTTATAAACATCCCATTTCGGTTGCAGTGTTTTTCTGCTCTGCTTCTCAGGTTCTAGCTCCCATGTGCGCTCCTCTTTCCTGGCGTGACGCATGTGTCATCTCTGAAACCCAAGGATTCCTCTAAGAACAATCATGGAGCTACTGTTCCCACTACAGCCTGCTGATGGCAATTATACTATGTTGTGCCAGAAGTGCCACCCTGAGTCAAAGCCACTAAGCCTGCTGAGAGCACTGATGAAAAGGACCAGAGACATCACTAAATTCTAAGTAGGTCAAATGGCCTTCCTCTCATCCGCTAATTCAGATCGATTGCTGTTGATAATTCTGAGGCTGCACCAGAGTTGGGGGAAATGCCATGACCAATCAATGATGTCTGTTATGGGTACAAGAGGGAAAAATGATAGTCTGCCATGGATTTACCATCCAGTCCAAATCCCCTCTTTAATTTTGACTGTTGGTTTTATTTTACAGATGAGAACCCTGAAGCCCAGAGAAAGACTTACCCCCATTTCAACAAGTACAGCAGAGACTCTGATTCTCCCAGGCAGAATTTTAGCTGGAGTCAGCTGGCCAGTGTTCAGAACTTGAGGCTTGTGGTATCCTTCTGTGTGTGTGTGTGTGTGTACGTGTGTGTGTGTGTGTCCCTTTAGGAACCCAGGCAATAATCCACATTACAATGCAATGCCTCAGTGCAATCCCAGAACAACTACTTACTGCATTTACTAGCAGTTGCTATTTCCCCTTTGATAAAGGGGCAGCTATAAAATAACACTTCCTTTGCAGAAAGTCCGTGCTGCTAGACAGATTAGGTAACTCAGGGGATTTGCAGCAGACGGTGCAGGCTTTAACCCCTGGGTCACTCTTTCATCTCTCACGCGGATTAGGCCTGACAGCTGTTCAGGAGCCTCTTTGGTAGGGAATGCCCAGCTGCTTGTCTTCAGACAATCAGCCCCAAGTAATGGAACTTTTATGAAAGTCTTAAAATACATTTTGTTATTTCTTTTACCCCAGTTGTCTGTCATTCCACAAATCAATGGAGATCCACAATGTCTGGATGAAGTTCAGTGAGCACAGAGCAAGGAGGCTCTGACCGCTAAAGCAGGTACTCATGTCTGGCCCCAAAGCTCTGTCCACGGGCCACTTGCAAAAAAGTTCACCACATATAATCCTGGGTCCATAGTAGGTGTTAGAAAAGCATCACATCTTGAATTGAAGAAGAGGTTCCAATAGAGCGCCTTCTTTCCCACCTCCCTGAGTGATGCCCAGTGCAGTTAGTTGCTCTACAACTTGTGGGTTCAAGTTGTTCAACGTCTTGATTGAGTTTGACTCACTCAGAAATATAACAAAGAATTCACTTCAGAAAATATCAGTTTACATGGTGATTACTGTGATTGTTGACTTGATCACAGGAATGGAGACTTCAGTGGAAAAGAATATATTATAAATGGGATTTTTTAATATTATGGACCTAGAGCAATAATTCACATCTTTTTATATTAAAGGACACTTCATATTCAGAAACCCCTCCACCCAGAGCTGTGGTCATGCTTTAGTATTCATGGAATAGCAAGATCTTTATATACTTACAGATCTCTGGAATCCGTGTCGTAACCCTCAGTCTCCCCAGTTCTCCATCCACCTCCTCCAGGCTTCTCACGGATCAGGAGTCTCTGAGGGGGAGGATTTGCACATGCGTGCGTTCCTACAGATTACAGTCTCCGTTCCATAGCTGGTGGAGTCTCAGCTCCTACAATTATGCTTTATTTTCATAAATGTACAACAATCCTAAGAGTAGGGTGTAGAAAAAAAGCAAATCAGTGACAATTTTGCAACCCATAACTGTTCACTTATATTTATTTACAACCCAAATCTTTCCACAGGAGACTAAGACAGCTCAAATAATCCCCGTGAAATACTTGCTCTCTGATACTGCTGCTGCTGCTATTGTTATTATCATTATTCCTTCTACTTTTATAAGTATCATTAATAAATTGTTGGGGATAATCATAGAGTATGGTTAGACTCTTCTTTCTTTTTATTTATTTATTTATTTTTGGTACGCGGGCCTCTCACTGTTGTGGCCTCTCCCGTTGCGGAGCACAGGCTCCAGAAGCACAGGCTCAGCGGCCATGGCTCACGGGCGCAGCTGCTCCACGGCATGTGGGATCCCCCCGGACCGGGGCACGAACCCGCGTCCCCTGCATCAGCAGGCGGACTCTCAACCACTGCGCCACCAAGGAAGCCCGACTCTTCTTTATTGAAGGAAGTATTTTGGAGAATTGTGGTATAATCGAGCAATCATTGGATTAATAGTAGAAGATCCATTCAGATTATTAGGCTGAGTATTTGGCCATGTGACTTAACCCCTCTAAGTTTCAATTCTGTCACCTATAAATTGAAAAATGTAATTCCTGTTCCTACTTCACAGTATAGTGGCAGAGCTCAAATATAATATATTAATGTACATGAATGAACCTGCAAGCTATTCAAGTTTTTTTGTGTTACTTATAATACATCTTTCGGATTATAAAAATAATGGTAGTTTATTATGGAAAATCTCAAAGCTGTAATAATGTATGAAGTAAATTAATACAACTCATAGTCTCACAATTCAGAAACATCGCCTGCTAAAATTTTGACATGTAATCGTTCACATTATTTTTTCTCTACACACATGTTTGTGTGTTTTAAAAATTGAAGTCATATTATAAACATGGTTTTATGATGTACTTTTTTCGCTTAAGATATTTTGGGTGTTATGGACTGAAATACGTTTCCTCAAAATTCAGATATTGAAGCCCTAACCCAAAACGTGACTATGCGTAGAGAAAGACCCTTTAAAGAGGTGATTAAGGTTAAATGAGGTCATAAGGGTGGCGCTGTAATCCATGCATGACTGGTATCTTTTATAAAAAGAGGAAGAGACACCAGGGAAGCACACACAGAGAAAAGGCCACATGAGGACACAGGGGGAAGGCAGTTATCTGCAAGCCAAGGCCAGAACTGTGAGAAATAAATATCTGTTCTTTTAGCCACTCAGTCTGTGGCATTCTGTATGGCAGCCCTAGCAAACTAATACACTGGGCATTTCCCGGTAAATATTCTTAAAGAATTTTATTTTTAATGGCTACAGATTCATTATTTTGATAACATTGTGTAATAACTTTTCTATTTTGTAATATTCAGGTCATTCCCAATTTTTTTGTTATCATAAAGAAATTTTCTGATATCTTTGTATTTTTGCAAATCATTTTTTAGATTCAAAATACCCTCCAAAATGCTGTAGTATAAATTAATGGGAATAAACTATGGGAATTCTTTGTACTATTTTTACAACTTTTCTGAGTTAAAAGTTATTTTTAAATAAAAGTTAAGAAAAGAGAGAGGGGGAGACAGAGAGAGAGAGGGAGAGCACATAACAAGGCTAGAATAGCTCTAAATATTTATATGAGTATTATTCTGCAGCCAATATTATTTAGGTACAAGACCAGACAAGCTTTCTTGGAGATCAATATTCTGATTGCAAATCCATCAATCAAACAGTGACCCTAACATAAATACTTTCTGTTAGCAGGAATTTGACAATTTAGTACAGAAGTAGGGGTCGGGGAGGGGAGACGGATGTTCTACAAGAAAAATCTCTCTAAACAGTATTGCTCCTGCACAGAGAAGAGAAAATATAGGAGTGTCTTTGGTGATCTCTTCTTTGATTTTATAAGCAATGACATGGGCACTTGTCTCCCTATGTCCCCCATATTATGAAAAGATTTACCCTGTCTCTAAATCAGGGTGGTGTTTCCTGAGGTTTTCTGGAGTTATGAAAATTCAACTAAAGTCAAATATTTACTAAGCACCTAACATATGCAAAGTTTTGTTGGAAGTTACAGCAATTAATAAGGATGAGTTCCTACCCTCTAGGTGGACAAACTAGTGAGACAGAATAACAGAAAGTAAAACAAAAAGCTATCATAAAAACTGAAGGAAATAAGCTCACTGGTGGCTGGGAAAGTACTGAATGAACATTAAAGAGATCAGAGCACCAATTTTTCAACACCACTAATTTTTAGAGAAATGAAAATTGAAACAACATTCACACTGGTTAGGATGGCTATCACCAAATGTCTACAAAAAACAAATGTTGGAGAGGGTGTGGAGAAAAGGGAACCCTCGTACACTGTGGGTAGGGATGTAAATTGGTGCAGCCACTATGGAAAACAGTATGGAGGTTCCTCAGAAAACTAAAAATAGACCTACCATATGACCCAGCAATCCCACTCCTGAGTACATATCCAGAAAAATATGAAAACACTATTTCAAAAAGATACATGCACCCCAATGTTCATAGCAGCATTATTTACAATAGCCAAGACATGGAAGCAACAAAAGTGCCCATCAACAGATGATTGGATTAAGAAGACGTTGTATACATATACAATGGAATATTACTCAACCACAAAAAGAATGAAATTCTGCCATTTGCAGCAACATGGATGGACTTAGAGAATATTATGCTTAGTGAAGAGAATATTATGCTTAGTGAAATAAGTCAGACACAGAAAGACAAATACTGTATATCACTTACATGTGCAGTCTATAAAATAATACAAATGGATGTGTATGTGAAACAGAAACAGACTCACAGATATAGAAAACAAACGTGTGGTTACCAAAGGGGAGAGGGAAGGGGAGCAGGGACAAATTAGGAGTATGGGATTAACAGCTACAAACTGCTATGTGTAAAATAGATAAGCAACAATGATATACTGTATAGCATAGGGAACTGTAGCCATTATCGTATAATAACCTATGATGGAATATAATCTGAAAAAATACTGAATCACTATACTGTATACCTAAAACTAATAAAATATTTTAAATAAATTATAATTCAATTTTTAAATTTTTTAAAAAGACATCAGAGCATCATTAATGGAGGAGGTGTCATTGAAGGATACATAGGATATTTTGCTAAGCTGAGTCAGAGGAAAATTTGCTAAAAATACCTAACATCTGAAAAGGAATGTCCAGGGTCAGATGAGATAGGGTGCATGGGGTGCATTGTGGGAGATGAACCCTGGTGTGGGAATCATATGGATTTTAGATTACTAGGAAGCCACCAAAAGTTTTTTTATTCAGTTTGTATTTAAAGGTTGCTGAAAAAACTGTAAGGGATAAAAAGAGTAGAAGAAAATATATCTTGCCTTGTTCAAGAGTGATAGAGGAGAAAGATTTGGTCCCTACTTCACTCCACCAAAACCCATTACAGGAGGATACTGTTGTACTGAGAAGAGCCAGAAAGCGAGAGTTGTGTTCATCACATATTGTAAGGCTGTGATATGAGATGATTAGACAAAAGAATCCACACGTTTCTGCTGAATGCTTGGCAGCTATGATTAATGTTTGTCAAAGCATGGAACAATAGTTCACTCTTCAATTGTGTTAATGCATAATGCATCTTCACTTGTAAGGTTTAATCCCTGCATCTGCCAAACACTCTGTGACTTTCTGAAAGTTACATACCCTCTCTGAACCTCGATTTTTTTTTCTCTGTCTAATATGGGTAATGGTACCTACCTCATAAAGATCTTGTAAGCATTAAACGAGTTAATGCATGTGAAAGTGTTTAACTGTAAAGCTAATACTATTGTTGTTGTAATAGTTCTTTCTTTCTTTGTTCTTTTAGTGGAAACAACAGAAAAAATATTCTGTACCATTTTACCAGAAGGTGGCAGTATGTTGTTTGCTAGGTATATCTTAACCCTAGGGGGGTATGTTTTTAGACACTTCTTCAGGCGACCGTGAAAATCTCATGGGGAGGTATATGAGTTTGATTCTTCCTTTTTGTCTTATTTTGGTTTGTTTTAGACTTATAGTCTAAATATACAATATATAGAATATATATAGAACTAATATACAGAAAAATTACAAGAAGCAAATTCTTCTTAGATGCTCAATTAAGGAGAAAGCATTTGTTCCCTGGACCCACCCCTGCAGGGTATGTGACATTCCAGGCCTCACATTTGTTTGTGGCTTTTTTGAATGTCATCGTCACTGCCTGGTATTGGAAGCATGGACTTGTACTTTGGTTTTATGGATCTGATTAACACGTTTATCTGATTGCCCTGTTTCCTAACTGCTAATCCACATCAACATATGCAAACATGAGTCAACTGAACACTTTCTGGCTGCAGAAGTGACCTGCAGAGCGTTGCAGAAGTGATCGTATCCTTCAAGATCTTACAGTCAGTCTTCTTGGGAAGACCAAGTATAAAAGGTCTCGAAAACAGTTACAAAATAACATAGCAACATGAACAAAGGAAGGTGCTACCTGCTGAATATTAGAGGCCTTGCAAATGCAGAAATGGTCAAAGTGAGAAAGGTGATGAGCTTTCTGGAAGAAACGTGGTCTACATATGATTTCAAATCAAAATTTCTTTGTGATGGTTCACAACCTATCCCACCCCACACATACCCCAAACAAACCCAACACACCCTGCACACCACCATTCTCCAAAATGCTCTATTTATGTACATGATGTGTATTCTTAGAATAATGTTTTCTTTTGCTGTTGTTAAAATATATTATTTCTCATAATAATATAAGACAATTGTATGGATATATTGAAAAACTAAGGCTTCAGAGAACAGAGAACATTTGTCCAAATATCTGTAGCATGTCTAATAAAACAAAATAGCTTTGTGGCAAGTAGTTTTGTTGATAATGTAGAGATTCAATATATGTCAAACCTAGGAACAGCTTTAACCATCTTTTTAAAAAATTGCTTTCCAATTCTCAACTTGGATAACCCGTGTTCCCTAGCCTTAGATTTGCTTTCCATGCTGACAACGATGATAGTACAATATTGCTGGTGCTTTCCGATGGATTTTAATCAGGAATAGCTGTTGAATTTTATCATTGTTTTTTCTCTGAACTAGGTTCTTGTCTGTTGAGATTTTCTTATGCTTTAACTTCTTTTCTCTGTTAATGCAGTGAATTACATGCATGTTGTCTCTGCTTATGCCATTTTGTACTCCTTCTATAGACTTGTCAGCTGTAACCTTTTTTATGTTACTTTTTTGCATGCCTGCCACACTCCTGTTTCCCCCAAACAACCTGAAATGTCCTTGAAAACCATATCACTTTCTCATTGTGGATTCTCAATTAATGTTGAATTTTATAAATATCACCTTTATCATCATCTTTATATCAGAATAAATCATCTTTATAAAAAAATCACATCTCTTATGCCACCTAAGTGAGGATCACTGGAGCCAGTGCAGTTAGGTGTTATTCTTAAATTTTAAATATGTGTAAACTGAAGCTCAGGTTCAAGAACTAACACCAAGTTAGGACCAGAGCTAGATCTCAAATTGAAGCTCTATCACTCTAGGGCAAATGTTCTTTTTGCTGACCCATGGGTGATAATTGCCCTAGCTTGGTGACATCCGTCATCAGAGGAAGCATTCTTATTTTCCACATTTGTTGGGGAATCTGGGCAGCTTGGAAATGGAGTTTTCACTGCCTGAATGGTGCTTCCTAACTGGAGGGGGAAGGAGTCTTCATATTTGGTCCCATTATTGAGCAATGAACAGTCAACTAGCTTAATTCAGGTGCTGATATAAATACATACAGCAAAAAGGATTGCATGGAAAAAGCTCTCACTGCTCCTTGCAGGGGCCCGATACCGAAACCAGGTCAAGCACCAGAACTTGACTTCTCCCAAAATCACAGAAGGTCAGAGCAGGCAGGGACCTCAGAGATAGTCTATGCCATCTCCTTTATGTACAGATGGATAAAATGAGATTCAGGAAAGAGAAATTACTTTTACAAGTCAATTTGTGCATTAGCAAATGTCTCAGGCGGTCTAGAACTAGCTCTTTCAATATGGTTTACTTATTTGTTTAATTTCACAATCAAGAGAAATGCCTGGCTAAATAAATCTTTGCTCCTTATTTTGCAATATCAGGCCACTTAAACTGGATCTTAGGCAAAAAGCAGATACATTTTTAAACAAATTTGGAAATGAAAATATTGGCAGTGGTAATGACACATTTCATGTACTGCAGGAAAAATTTTATAGACTTGGATTCCTAGATTGAACTATGAATGAGGTCTATGTCTTTCTCTGATGAAACCAAATCTAATGTACTGTCAACTTTAGATTCATAGGCACAAGACTGACTATGTGCCGCATGCCACATGGTAAATAATTCCTAAAATTAAAAAAAAATCTTTCACTGTTCCAACATTTGATTAATAAAAAAAGCATCAATCAAATTATACTTCCACAAAACTTCCCAAGCTAGAAAATGACCATATGCCAGGAACCAAAGATAAATGTTTTAATAACATTAGAAACATTCCCAGTTAAATACAAGTTACAGACACACACCACAGTCCACTCTTATTCAGCACCGTGCTAGAGATCTTACCCAATGGCATAAGACAAAATAAAGGGACAAGCCAATGTATTAACTATGGAAAAGGAAAGTAAAAACAAAGTGTCATTACTTGCAGATAATATGATCAGCTACCCAGAAAATTCATGAGGAACTATGTTTTAAATTATGAAGATTAAGAGTTCAGCAGTGTGGCTATAATTAATATCAATAGCTTTCCTAAACATTAGCAAAACCAATTAGAAAATATAAAATAAAAATTGCAATTACAACAGCAACCAAAACTATAAATTTGCTAGAAATGCGAGTACTACTTGATGTGTTAAAATGCATAAATAAAGACCTGAATAAATGGACAGAAAATCAGTATTTGTGGGAGGGAAGACTCATTGCCAATAAGCAGTTACAGGTGACAGTTAAAAGAACGAGGCAGTTAGTTCCACACATGCTGACATGTAAAGATCTTCAAGACATTTTAAATGAAAAAAGGAAGTTGCAAAATAATATTAAAGAAGAGTATCCATGTCAAAAAAAAAACCCATGTACTTTTATGTACACGAATGCAAGTAAATGCCTAGCAAAAACTGATGTGGTTACCTCAGGGAAAGAGGCATAGGAAGGGATTCAGCTTTTTCTGTATTCCTAGAATTTTTTTTAGCAATGTATATTTCTGTGTATCTTGTGAGAGATATTAATACCAATGAGGAAAATAAGGGAAAAATGAAGGAGAGGAATTTCTTAGAAAAGCTCTTTGAAAGATGAGGAGGAGGTTTTCAACAGGTGGAGACAAGTGGAAAAGCATTCCAGAACGGAGGAAAAGCCACTAGGAAAGGTGTGGGAGCACACACACAAAAGAGCCAGAAGTTTTGCCAATTCCCAATTCATACTGTACACATTTACAGTTTACAAAGCACATTTCACCCAGCGTCTCTTGTGAGTGGCGCTCTAATATAGAAAAACATCAGTTCTGCTATATTCAGTATCCTATGATAAACCATAATGGAAAAAAATATGAAAAAGAATATATATATGTATAAAGGAGTCACTTTGCTGTACAGCAGAAATTAACACAATGTTGTAAATCAACTATACTTCAATGAAATTAAAAAAAATAAGAAAAACATCAGTTCTGGATTTAGACCCCAACTCTGCCACTAGCTAGCTGTATGACCATGGGCAAGTTACCCAACCCCACTGAGTTTAAGTTTTCTCAGCTTTAAAGTTGGGCTAATAAACATACCTGACTTATAGTGACATCCTAACAAGAAAGCCAAAAAAGAGAGGAAAACTTGAAGCATAGCTATGTCTTTTAGGGCATTCTAACCTTTTCTAGTCTTCTCTGAAATTTTGGATAATTTCTTCATCCATATGAAAACATCATATTTTCCAATTTTCTATTGTGGAAATCATTATTGTTTTTAATATGAATAATATCTTTACTGGCCTCTTTCCTTTAGATGCCATGTGATGAAACGGCAATGGACTAGCTGTGTTTTAGAATCTGCACTAGACAAACACACACTGCATTGAGCAGGGTCGTTCCTCTAATGAAGAGGAAACTGGTCACAGAAAATACTATACAGAAGATTCCACAGCATTTCTTTTCTCTCTGTTATAGATTGAGACCTTTCTCTCCTCCATGAAAGAAATGGTGAAAAGGATAAATGAGAATTCGTAAGGCAAGTCAGCTTCCAAAGAAAAAAAATCATTCCCAGATATGAAGGTAGACCTCCCCCAGCACAGCTGCAGGTGACACAGAAGTCAGTCACCATGTTTAATATTTTAACAAGGATGTGAGCATAAATAACATTATGACAAAATGTGATTCCATAAACCAGAGAGGCTGTACCTGTGAGTTTTTGCATGATTAGGCTTTGAGACAATGAAGAAGAAAGGAAATAGAAATGCAGTCACAGTTTGATTTTTATCATCTCAGAATTACAGGAAAGAAATGGGGAGCCAGTAGAGCATAAGAATTAGTGTTCAATCTCCCAAGGGAATTCTTTATGTTTTGAAAAAACCATACAGATTGTATACAATTAAGAAAGTACCTTCCATGAATTATGCATGTTGGAATTGAATCCTCCAAAAGCCAAATGGGAGATTCACTGATCTATAAGAACACAGGTTAAGTTCTGAGTTAGTATCAGTTTACTTTTCCCATTGCTGTTTATTCTGCAACATACACTCCAAGGTTCAGGAAAAAATTCAGTGTTCTCTACAGCTCCTTTTTAAACTTAAAATCTCCTAAAGGGCCTATCTAGCCATTATACAGAGAAGTTGATTAATTTTCAAAGATGTTAGTTAAGAATATTAAATGAGGAGCTGAATGAGTTTACTTTTCTGCTCAAAATCCCCCAGATACATACATCAGTTTGTTCTCTTTGACACTAAACCTTACTGTTAAAAATTTCATATCAAACTCTTATGAAAAAAATAGCATATTATGCAATAGAGTAACAAAATATCTGTATCTAATACTCTTAGTCTGTCCTTTCACACCTGCCCTGAAACTTTTCCTCTTTATTCCACTGTCCCTGCTTTCACAAGCCCAGGAGGTTCTCCAATAGCCTTGGGTTCCTCAGAGGGTACCAGGTTCCAGGAGAGGCTGAAGAACTCTTTCAGCCTGTGTCTCATTAGCATCCCTGACTCCTGGCTTCATCCTGTCACAAGGCCCTCTGTGAGAATGCCAGGGCCAAAGCATGAAAGTCCCCCAGAGGTAACAGTTACATTATACATTACACTTAGTGGCTAGTTACCACGCCATCATCATCAAAAACATTTTTGAGAGGCTTTTCCCAGAGGCAGTATGAGATAGAGTGCTTGCTATATTGACCTGTATTTCAATGGCTGGCTTGGGAAATTTTTCTGGAGCAGTAGGGTCCTTAAAGGAGTTGTAGAGTTAATAGATTGTCACAGGTCTGAGTATCACCAAGTTGACTGGTGTGATCAATTCTGAGTCCAACCATAACGTGGAGCAGCTGATGTTCAATCTGTCCAAATCTAGAACTAATATGATAGAGGTCAGGTTTGATCTTGTTGAAATCAGAGAAAAGTTCTACATAGACTTAGCCATGCACAGTAACACTGGGTCCAGCTTGTCATTTACAGATGCCTCTTCTTGCTCACGATGGGGATAACTGAGAGTGTATGAGTGGCTTCGTGGAGTCTCCCATCACTCCTGAAGACAGAAGCAAACAAACTCACAGCATGCACTCTACCAATAATAAGAAAGGAATACTGGGCTTGGAGAGAAAAAACATGAGCTTGAGTTTAGGTTTCATATTGACCTGCATATATCATGGGCAAAACTATTAACCACAATGAATTTCAACTGCTTCAACTGTAAGATGAGAATAACGATAACTACCTACTTCGCAAGGTTATCGGAAAATTCAAGCTAGGTAATCATTGTGAAAATGTTTCTCATCAGATACAAAAAGTTATACACACATATTTGGAATTATATGTGTTATATTAACATCTTTATTACTGGTGCTGATCAGCACACTTAATGGGTCTAAGAACCACTTGGAAAACTTGTTAAAAAGCAGATTCTAATTCAGCAGGTCTGAAATGGGACCCAAGGGTCTGTATTTCTAATCAGCTCCAGGATGATGCCAATACTGCTGGTCTGGGGACCATACTTGACATTGCAAGGACTCAGGACAACTTAGGACCCTTAAAAATGATGCAAGTCTAAAAAGCTTCCACATACGACTCTAGGAATAAGGATCTGAACATCTTAGGTTATTTATTCTGTTTTGAACATAAAGGCAGTGTTTACTTGCATGGATTGTGTGGGCTGAAGGTGCAGGAGTCTGACACATAACCTCAGTTGTGGACTGTTGGCTTCTATTACCATAACCATTAATGCAATAAATGGAATATTGATGAACAACGTCTATACATTTTTTTCCCGTTAGAGGTTTTGCTTGGCCTAAATACTCAGCTACCCTTTAGAGAAAATTCAATTTGGCAACTCGCTCTTCGCAGTCCCAAGAAATTATTTCCAGTAGAGGAGAGCTATGACTGGATGGCCTGAGATGGGCCTTTCCATTACACTCGTCCACCAGGTCCAGCAGCCTCTCAGCAGCTGTGCTCACTGTGAAATTCATCTTTGTCACAAATAGCAAATCACATGCTATGGAATATCATAATCTCATTATGGGATGTCATCTCACAGCACAAATACATTATTTTCACCAGATTTACAGACAGTGCGACCCATGTCACCTCCAGCCTGTGATGCATGGGCTTTCTCTGGATGTATCTGGATGCATGATTTACACATGGCAGGACCCTGACGGACATGGACTGAAGCCAGCCTCAGAAGTACTCTGGAGAAGGTTCTTCCTTCAGGGTCTCTTAAAAACAAAACCTAAGTGGCTGGAAAATGTTGTGGCACTGACGTTAAAGGAAAGAAATAGGGAGCATCTCAAAAGTCATGCTGTAGCACTTTCCTTTGCTTCTCATGTATTAGAATTTAGACCTCACAACAAGGGGACTTGGTGGAATTCACATGAGACCCCACTGGATGGGCCAGCAAAGAAACATCTGGTACTAAATTCCATTCTATAGGAAAACTGTTATTTAACAAGGCATCATGTCTTACATGAAAAGAAGCCTGTGCTATAGCATTTTGGAATTTCTAAAGTGAGCAAGGAATCTTACCAAAGAATAAGACTTGAAGAATTACATGTAATCATTTACTTGTGACTACTTTATCTATTTGGAAGGAGAGGACCAAATCTCAAAGAGAAATGGAACAGTGTAAATCTCATGATGGAGAATTTCAGTAATAAATGCATCTAACACCCTTCATGTCTTCTAGTCAGAGCTTTAATCTCTTCCCCACGTTGTAGTTGGCTGAACTCTGCTTGAATACCTGGGGTACTGGGGAGATCATCATCTCCAAAAATTTTTCTTTTTATTTCTGAAATACTTGGACTGTTAGAAAGTTCTTACACATTGTGAGTCTGTGTTTCCAATTCCCACCCGCTGGTCCTGGTACCAAGTCTGGGTGGCTCACAGAATAGGTTTACCTCATCATCTTCCCAGCCCTCACCTCTCAAGAGTCTGCCTTCCACCAATGAGAAGTCTAACAACTAATATCTCTAATGCTGCGTTGGTCCCTATGAAAAATTAATTTTATGAAGGAGCAGCATCATGTTCACATTGAATTTTAAATTTTTTTTCAAAGTCAGTTGCATGTGCTCATCAGAAAGACAGAGACAGTGACAGAGACAGAGACAGAGAGAGCAAAACAGAATACCAAGCAAAAAGGATTTAGCATCCTAAATAAAGCTAGTGATTCTGTCTGCCGTTTGCCCCAGTGAGTGCACACCCCGGGATAATTTGAGAATCAATTTTCTCTGTTGGCTCAGTTCCCAGGTATCTCCCGCAGCAGAGGCAGCTTACCATAGTGAGCATGCTTTAATTATTTAAGATGACTTGTTTTGGTATAACATGGCAGCTAAACATGAGCCAACTACTTCATCTGGCAAACTACTAATATTTGGCAGGCAAATAATAATTTTAAACTAAGTGTAATAGTTTTCTATTGCTGCTATAACAAATTACCATAAGTGTAATGACTTAACACAAATCTATTATTTTATAGTTCTAGAGGGTCAGGAGTCTGAATATGGGTCTTATGAGCTAAAATCCATGTGTCAGCAGGACTTCGTTCATTCTGGAGGCTGTAGGGGGGAATCATTCCTTGCTTTTTCCAGCTTCTAGAGGCCGTCTACACTGCTTGGCTCACGGCCCCCTTTCAACAATGGTATCATTTCAGCCTCCACCTCCATGGTCACATCTCCTTCTCTGACTCTGCCTGTCCAGCCTCCCTCTTTTAAGGACTCTTGTGATCACATTGGGCCTAACTGGAACATTCTAGACTCATCTCCTCATCTCAAAGTCCTTAACTTAATAACATCTGCAAAGTGCCTTTCACCATGTAAAATAACATATTCACAGGTTTTGAGGATTAGGATGTAGACTTCTTTTGGGAGGCGAGGGACATTATTCAGCCTACTACACTAAGTTAAGGCAGAGGCAATTCTGCACTTTGTAATATGTGTGCATTTCCTGACCTATAAAGATGGTGGGGTGAGGAAATCACAGGTGTCCCAGATTCTGATCTTAACATCTCTCCTCCCACTGCCTAACTGTGTGCATGGGGGTAACTGCTGAGCCTGCACTCTGGAGCCCGTGAGCCACAACTACTGAAGCCCGCGCTCTGGAGCCCGCGAGCCGCAACTACTGAGCCCGCGTGTCACAGCTACTGAGGCCTGCACGCCTGGAGCCCGTGCTCCGCAGCAGGAGAGGCCACTGCAGTGAGAAGCCCGCGCACCAGAACAAGGAGTGGCCCCCACTCACCGCAACTAGAGAAAGCCCGTGCATCGCAATGAAGACCTAATGCAGCCAAAAATAAATAAATTAATTAATTAAAAATTTAAAAAAAAAGAGCCAGGAGTAGAGTGAGATGAGATACCTAGGGAGCACACCGTTAGGTGGGATTCACACTCAGGTGCCAACCTGTACTTGCACAACCCTGAGAATGAGGGCCTCCTTCAAGCTCTAGGTGCCTTGCTTGACTCATCATAGGCCCTGCAGCACTTTATCTACCTATGGGGCCTACAACACTTTATCTATCTATGCCTTGGTTTCCTCACCTGTAAAATTGGAATATAAAGTTAACCGTCAGTATTACTCTTTTCTATCTTGCTTTCTTTGTTTTGCTTTGTCTCTTAAGAAACAGTTGAACTAGTGGACATGAAAGCACTTTGTCAACAGTAAAATGCTCTGCATATACTTGTGACAGCTAAGGTTTTTTGAAAGCACGAGGGTAGAATAAGTGATACTTCTTACTTTTCACCCAATTAATGTAAAAGTTAACTCATGCAAACAAAAAGAATTAACATATATGTTTACAAAGATAAATCAGCAATGTCCAAAAGGAACTACATCAAGTTAGAACAGTGGTTCTTCAACCTTGGCTGCACACTGGAATCACCCAGGGAGCTTTACAAAGTGCTGATGCCTGGGCCTCATCCCCAGAGACTCCCATTTAATGTGTGGGGGGTGCAGCCCAAGCACTAGGATTTTTAAAGCTCCGCAGCTGACTCTAATGGGCAGCCAAGGCTGAGAGGCTCTGGTTAATGACTTCTTTAGAAGCCTCAGAAATGTGTTTTGAATTGATTTAAATTTTATGGAGAATAGAGAACATACTTTTTCTGTTTTCAGAATGTATTCCATAGAATCAACGTGACAGGCAAAATTCACAAAATC
The DNA here is from genome assembly GCF_964165515.1 of Mesoplodon bidens. Taxonomy (NCBI): domain Eukaryota; kingdom Metazoa; phylum Chordata; class Mammalia; order Artiodactyla; family Ziphiidae; genus Mesoplodon; species Mesoplodon bidens. The sequence continues at coordinate 107,860,259 of NC_138161.1, read as the reverse complement.
ATATTCTGATTCATACAAAAATTTTTCTGTTAACATATAGGAGGCATCTAAACATCAAAATGTGAGTAAATGCTTATTTTTAACAAAAAAAGTATTGTGGATAAGTTAAAAAACAAACAAACAAGCAAAAAACAGCCTTCCACAGTGTCTCCTTTAGAGATTAAATCCTCTCTAATAATCAGTCCTTGATCTTGGCCCAGGCAGTAGTTCTAGATTTTGGTGGCACTTTAGAACCAACTAAGGAGGTTTTAAAACCTTAATGCCCTAGCTGCTCATCGGATCAGTTAAGTTAGAGTCTCTGAGAGTGAGACCCAGGCATCAGATTTCTTCAAAAAACTTCTCCACGTGACTCCCATATGCCAACAAAGCGAGAACTCCTAACCTAATTCACTTAAGATCAGAATCAGTATGACTAGCATTTATTGAGAACGGGCCATTTATTATCAGGAACTGCACAGAGCTTGCTCCCTACCCTCAAGAGGCACCCAGTCTACTGAAGGAGAAAAACATGGCAACACATGGTCATTAAAGATAAGAACAGATGCAGTGAGAGTGTTGAGGAAGGCAAGTATGCCATTGCTTCTTTGACAAGACGGGAAAGAGGAATCAAACAGACCATTATGAGGTTCAGCAACGGATTCTGTGAAGATGAAATCTGAACTGGGGCCAAGGTGAGAAGAGCACTTCTAGGAGATGATGCGGCCTGTGCAGAGGATCAGAAACCCTAAGGAAAGTAATTGACCATATCATATAGGATTCCTAATTTTCTCAGAGTTAGCATAGAATTATCTAAACAATGCCTTCTTGAATAGAGAGCATTTTAGCGCTCATCAAATTATTTAAACGCAATTCTTGAAATACTTCTCAGCAATAAAAAGGGCACAACTACTGATAAACACACAGAAGGATAGATCTCAAGGGAATTATGTCAAGTGGAAAAAGTCAGTCTCAAAACACTCTATACCATATGATAACATTTACATAACATGTTTGAAATGACAGAATTATAGAAGTAGAGAACAGATTAGCAGTTTCCAGGGGTTAAAGATGGGCAGGAGGAAGAGGGGGGTGGAGAGGAGAAAAGGGTGTGAATATAAAGGGATAGAAAGATGGAGATCATTGTGGTGGTGGATTAGTTCTGAATCTTGATTGCAGGAGTTATATATCAATCTCAAATGTGATAAAATGGCATAGAACTACACACTCACACAGTACCAATGTTGATGTTCTGGTTTTGATATCGTACTCTAGTTATAAGATGGAACCATAGAGGAAACTGATGAAGGATGCACTGAACCTCTTCACACTCTCTTTGCAACTTCTGGTGAATCTATAATTATTTCAAAATACAAAGTTTTTTTTTAAATGAACTAAGAAACCAAAATAAATTGTTGCAAAAGAAACCCCATAATTCTAATGTTACTATGATTCAGAAAGCTGTGTAGGGCCTTGAAAAGAGAAACAAAACATGTCTTGGTTTTCTTTTTATTCCTTTACTCTATTTCTCTGTCCCTCCTCTTTGTTTTCCTTTTTTTCTTCCTTCTGTTCTCATACTTTCTTTTCTTTTTTCCTCCTGTCCTAATCTCTTTTCCAAAATTACATCTTGAAAACTACATTCTAAGATTATTCCAAACAATAGAAAGAAGAGAAACAATAACAAAGGGCCTAAATGATAGAGAAAAGTTAGTGATGTTCCAGTAAGTCTCAGTTGTTACTGGGCTACAAGCCCATTCTGAAAATTTAGTTTATAGTTTACATGGCAGGACACTCATATGCTGCTTTATTAATATGCTAACTTTGGGCTAAAATAAGAACCAAATAACATCTCAATTACAATCACTTTAGCTTCTTTAATCTAATGGTGACCTATAAACAGCAAAGAACAAACTTTGAGAATGAGAATGAAAAATGCAGCTTAAATTGTAGAGTTTAGAATATTTATATATTTATAAAGGTAATTATAGATTGATATTTAAAACTATGTTTTGCTTAAAATTTGTTCATATAACAAAAATAAAATGGTTTTTTGTGGTGAGAATTCCTATACTAACCCCACTAATATATCGAATAAAGATAGGCACCTCTGTTGTAGGTAAGTGCTCTTGAGAAACTACCTATAAAGCAAAGCACATTTTTCTTTTGATTTCCACGTTAACAACAAAATATGTTTTTCTAGCAGTTCTTGCCAGTGAGAAGCGGGGTGATTAGAAGTTCCCCCGAGGATTGGAAGCAGGCTCAGGCCTCAGTCTGAACCCAAGCCCCAATGTAAGGAGGCCCTGCTCTTGACCTTAGACAGATGGTGAAATTCAGAAGTCTCGGCACCTTCTCCGTGAGATACCAGTGCTATCAATAAATCATTCCTTGATCTTTAAACGTCATAGTTTATAGTTCTAAGTAAATAAGAAACATACACCTAAAATAATTCAAAGGGATAAGTGGGTTTTGTTCAAATAACAAAAAGGAAACAGAGCTTTTTCTTTTACAAAGGATATCACATACTCCAGAAAGCCTAAAAATATGTTTTAACTGAAATGCATCTGAATATTCCTTAAGGAAAAAGAAGTAGCTAATTATACTAAGAAATTTAATGAGATTATCACATACCTTAATGGTTCTAGAGTCACTGTAGACTTTTTTTTTAATTGTTAGAGAAATCCATAATTTTGCTGACTTAAAGAAAATGGATAATGGCCCACTAGATTATTGGAAACCATTTTATTAAGTTCTTCCAATTCAAAGCGATCAAATGAAGTCAAGTCATGACAAATCTAGAAAAACAAGTTGTGAATTTAAAGGGGTACTGAGCCTTCCTGAAAGTGAAATATAAAGCAGATGTGCCAAGAGCTACGTTCAAAAAATGAAAACGTGGACCAAGTTTCAAATGCGAGGATGCATGGGCAGCCCTTCATGCCTGAGTCTCTTGCTGACAGCAGTTTAATGTGATGTGATGGGGAGCCAACCTCAGAAGACCCAGAGGATCAATTCTATCACTGGAGATCTTCTGTAACCTGGCGGGGACTTTCCTTCCAGCCTTTTTCTTGTTATCTCCTGCCCAGCTCTCCTCACTCAATTACCCTGGAGTCTCTCTGGTCCAGATCTCACCCAGCACTCCCTGTTTTCTGTGCCTTTCCCATAGCAGGTAATACCTCTGCTGGAAAGGCTTCCTCACTCCCTCAGCATCCATTTGTTGAGCACCTGCTATGTGCCCAAAGCAGAGAAAAAGATAGATAGGGTCCTTGCCTTGGTAGAGCTTAACTGTAAGTGGGGTATACGGGTAATAAACAAGTAAACAAAAAAACAAGATAATTTTGGATTCTGATAAGAGCTGTGAAGGGAATCAACAGAGCAATGTGATAGAGAGTAGCTGGTGCAGAGAGGCAGGGCTTCAGGGAAGGCATCTCTGAAAAGATGACACTAAACCGAGCATTGAAGAATTAAAAGGAGCTTGCAGTACAAAGAACAGCAATAGAGCTTCCAGGCAGGAGGAGAGAAAATGTGATGGCTCTGTGGTAGGAGTGGAATTGGTAAATTTTGGCAATTGAATTGAAACAAAATGGCCAAAATATAATAAGTGGTTCCAAGTGAGGTCGAAGAGGTGGGATTGCATAGGGTCATGTGGGATCTACAAGGCCATGAGAAGGAGGTTATGTTTTATTTTTAGTGAGATGGAAAGTGATTAAAGAATTTTAAACATAGGAATAATATGATCAAATTTATATTTTAAAAATATTACTCAGGCTGCAATATAGAGACAACATTTGACTTGGCGGGGGGCGGGGGAAATAAAAGCAGGAAGATCTGTTAGGAAATTAGTGCCATAGACCAGGTAAGAGAGGATGTTGCCTTGCACCAAGGTGGTAATGGTGAAGATTGAAGAAAGTGAATGGATTCTAATAATAGTTGGAAGACAGAACCAACAACATTTACAGAGTGTTTGGTCATGAAAGACAAGAGAAAATAAGCAATACAGGATGCCTTTTGGTTGAGAGACTTAAAACCTGAGATGATAGTGGCACCATCTAATGAAGTAGGGAAGACTGGGAAAGAGAAAGGGTTGGGGAGGAAAATGGAATCATATTTTGGGCACTGAAATACCTGTGGAACACCCACGTGTAAATGTCAAGGAGCAGTTTTGATGACTATGAATCATAAAGCAAAGAGTGAGTTCCAATCACCACTGGTGAAATCCCACCCATTCTGTTTTCTATCTACATTTAAATATTTGTACACTTGGAGCAAAAATTCCACTTCTGGGTGGCTCTCCTCCAGGAAATACTTACATATATGTGTAAAGAGGCATGTACTAAGATATTTATTGTAGCATTGTTTGTGATAGCAAACACTGAGATCAACCTGAATATTCACAAAAAAAGGGAGTGCCTGATAAGCTACAGTATATCCATAACATAAAGTCTCTGACAGTAGTTGATAGGGAGTTCTAGTGTTGTGAAATGAGATCACAGTACTATACTTTCTAGTAAAAAATGAAGTCAAGGGACTTCCCTGGCAGTCCAGTGGTTAAGACTTCACCTTCCAATGTAGGGGGTGTGGGTTCGATCCCTGGTCAGGGAGATAAGACCCCACATGCCTCACAGCCAAAAAACCAAAACATGAAACAGAAGCAATATTGTAACAAATTCAATAAAGACATTAAAAATGGTCCACATCCAAAAAAATCTTTAATAAAACAGAAGTCAAGCTATAGAATTACATATAATATAATCTCATTTATGGGAAACAGTGGTATAGTACAAAGATGAATACATATGTAAACAAATCTATAAAAATAAACTTTCATCTGGAGTGGAGAAGAGGCTGTGGGTGAGGAAGAGGACTTGGGCTCTTTATTCTACTCAAATATTGCTTGAATTTTTACCAAAAAATGTATAATGCATAATTTTAATATTTTAAGTAATACTTAAGCCAGTAAGTCCTACCCATTGACTTCAAAAATAACAATCATACTCCCTTAATTTATAGAAAAAAACAAGGAACAGAGAAGCCGAAGTATTTTATCAAAATTGCACAGCTGGTTGAGACTGAACTCAGGTTTCCTGATAGACTAGACTAGACTAGACAGCTTGGCTCTTACAGACATTAACTGTGTCTCAGTCAGTTCAGGCTGTCAGGCTGCTATAACAGAATACTGTAGAATAGGTGGCTTATAAACAACAGACATTTATTTCTCTCAGTTCTGGAGTCTGGAAGTCCAATAGCAGGCTGTCAGCAATGTCAGTTTCTGTGGCGGCACATCTTCCCAGATGCAGACTGCCAATTTCTCATTCTATCCTCACACGGAGGAAAGAGGGTTAGGGAGTTCCCTGGGGTCTCTTTTATAAGGGCACTGATCCCATTCATGAAGGCTCTACTCTCATGACCTAATCAACTCCCAAACACCCCACCTCATAATACCATCACTTTGGGGGTTAGGACATCAACGTATGAATTTGGGGGGGACAAACGTTCATCCGTCACAACATGTTAGTATATTTTGTTAGCACGTGTGCAGGTTTCGTTTCATTTGTTAAGCATATATCTAGCTGTAAGCTGTGAATTTTGACAATAAGATGTATGCAGGTATTCTATATACAAAGAAAAGATGTATATTTCTCTCTAGCTATAGGAGTAAGAAAGGAAGGATCCAAGGAATTTAAAGTAAGCCAGAGAATTCTTGAATAAGTAGGAATTCCACTAAGAACAGGAAGGGCTGATCAGAACCTAGGATGACACATACACCAGGTAGAAAGAGAATCTAACAGTTTGGGGTAAACTAATGGACTAGCCGCATACCCTAAGGAAATAATTGACTCTAAAGACCCACTTCCCTCTCCATCACGTCCAGAGAGATGATGCCTCTCAGGATAATTACTCATTAAATGAAGACTTGAAGGTATAATGAAGCAAGTAGTAAACTGAGGCAGAATTTTCTTGGGACCGTGCTGGGGCATAACCACCTGACACCTGTCTACCAAGAAGTGTTCAAAATCAGAAGAAAATCAGCATATGTTTTAGGGTTTATTGAACAGATGTCACTATAGAAATAAACATTCTGTTTTTAGAAATTTGTATGCACTTAATGTAATTAAAATATTTTTATTGCAGTGAAAATAAATCTTACTTCCTGGATGGTTTTAAGTCTAAGAAATATATCAGCTCAACCACTGAGTCTTCCTTGCTGTCACCAGCAAGATATGCTTCCTCCTGCCTCAATTCCTAAAATTCATCCTTTGTATCATTCAAGCCACTTGCCACAAACAGCCTTCTATGGCAGCAGCTGTGAATTCGCCCTCTCTCCCATTTCTGGTGTTGTTAGCTTCTGCAGCCCAGGAACCTTATCTTATTCATGGCTGTGTGCTTTGCAGCATCTATTATAGAGACTTGAAATTTGTAGATAGCAAGGAAATGCAATTTTTCAATGTTTAAAAGCAAGCAGGTTGTAAACCGAAAGGCTTAGAGCTGATGGCAAATCATACCATATACTTATCCTCTCCATAACCATTTAACTACATATTTAAAAATCAATGGACAGCAAGGACAGTCTTGAAAAGGAGAAATTTCTAAAAAGCAGCCTCGGGCAGTTGAGAAAGGGAGAAAGAGGGAGGGGCAGTGCCTCTTCATCCTATGTTATTTCATGTTTTTCACTATTTCTTAACCTTAATAACCCATATTTCTCCATCTCTTGCATCTACAAGTGTGATATAGAAACCCACACCCCCTACAAAGTCCTCCCCTCCCCATCACCATTCCCAAATGGGTATCTCACGTGAACTCATAAACATTCCTATCAATGTAGTCCCCTGCCCACAAAGCTCCTTGATTGTGGTACCTCCCTCTGCCACAGCTGCCTCAGTCCTCGGCCAAGGCTCCTAGGCCCTTTCTCTTAGGACTCCCAAAGCTGCATTTTCAAGCTACCAGATGCATAAAGAGATAACGGGGTCCTCATAGACGCTGAGGAATCTGCCTCATTTCTCCACTAAATTACTTGGATTCAAAGAAGGGATGTTTATATTCATTGGTCTCCTGTGTCGCTAAGACCTTGCAGTTCACAGAACTTCAGAAAAGCAGTTCCTTCAGCTTCTACCTGGAGTCCTAACATTTCTCCTCATCCCTCCATCTGCTAGATGCCTGTGCAAACCTCTTTCTCATTTTCTTTCATAAGAAAGAATAATCCATTATGAAAATTCATGCTTGGAGAACATGCTCTTACCTCAGCTATGCCCAAAAGCTCTTAAGACCTCTCCCTACATCAGCCGTTCAATGCTTCAAACCTTGCCTTATCCTACCTTGATTGGCTAAAGAAGAAGTGCAGAGCCTCAAAATCCTCCGAGAAGTCATCCCAAATTAACCATACACTTCCTCCAGCTCTGATCCTAGGGGCTGAGAAACTTGCCCCTTCCGGTCCCTTCTCAGTGTTCACGTAGGCAAGTCATCCAGCTCCATCCACAGTTCAGGCTCAGCCATGTGGAGTGGGGCTTGAGGAGTGTGAGAGTATTGAGAGAACCCTGGGTGGCTGCAAACTCCATCGTCCTTCATTCTTGTTTTAATTGTGCTGGGAAATTAACTAACTCCCTAGTAATACTCCGTGTTCCTTGACAGACTTTCTGACAGGTCTAGGAGTAATTTTTTCCCCCAGGCCATATCTTAAACAGCCAACCTCAGCCTTTTCATAGGAGTTCAGGAATTTAAGAAATATCCTGGGTTGCCCATGTTCATCTTCTTTCTCCAGCACAATTATTCACACTTTCTTAAAACTTCTCTACGTATCATCCTACTTAGGGGAAAACATTTCAGTGGCAGGGAACTCATGACTTCTTCAGTCAATCCCTTTTGTTTTTTGATAGCTTCAATAGTCAGAAAGTTCTTAAGAAGCATGAGTCCAAGGGACTTCCCTGGTGATCCCCTGGTTAAGACTCCATGCTTCCACTGAAGGGGGCACAGGTTCAATCCCTGGTCAGGGAAATAAGATGCCGTGTGCTTCACAGAACAGACAAAAAATAAAAATGAAAAAAATAAGCATGAGTCCAAAATCTGTCTTCCTACCTAGGTTCCAAAAGTTTACCTTAACTTATAAACTCTTAGCTTACTTTGTCACATAGTGAATACTTGATAAATAGTAAGTCTGACATGGGTATCATTCTGAAGTAGTTCACTAAAGTATATTAAGATCATGGATATTGAAGGCAGGCCGACCTGAGGTGAAGTGTAACCTGGGGTAAATTATTCCCTATACCTCAATTTCTTCATCCATAAAATGTGGAAAATAATAGCTCTTACCTTACAGTGTTGAGAGGATTAAATGATATCAGGCAAGCCATACACTTAGTACAGTGGCAACAGTAAGCTCTCAAGATATTTTGTTATTATTAATATTACCATCAATAATTTTTTCTGGCAATCCTCTCTTTGATTGAAAAACTATCAAGCATATCCACTAAAATGAGATGGACAGAAATAATCTGTTGTGAGAATTAACAATAAAAAACCTCTAATTGTTGGCAGGGACTCTTAGTCCAGCTCTTGATCTCTTGTGCATAACATAGTGCTTTTCTACATCCTTTGGAATCTTGGGCCTATTACACTATTGTTTATGTAGATGGATATCACAATCTATCATTTCTACCAGTCAATGGTCATAGAGTTGGAAAGGTCTTGGTGACTAAGTCTCTCCTCTATAATTTACATATATTGAAGCTAAGACTTATAGAGAGGGAATAATATGACCAAGGTCATCTGGGTTTTTATTAGAACTAGAACTAAAAAATAACTTCTGACTCCCAAGTTAGGATTCCTTAAATATCAAGAAATATATAAATATTCAACATCTTTGGATTTCTGAGCTCTGTTCTGTGAGGGTGACTAGATGTGTAGCCTCCCTTTATTTCTGCTAGAGGCATTTAGAGAGATATTGGCTATCCTTTCCTCCCCCTTCCCCACCCCCCCACCCCAGTTATTCCCATAGATTTTCTACTGATCACCCTCTTAAATCATATTACTTAAATGAATTGGGCCTCTTTAAATGCAGGTGAAAGAAAACCAATGCAAACTAATGAAGGCAAAGGAATATTATTAGGAAGATTGGTAAAAGACTTTCAGGACTGAAGAAAGTGTTGACTTTGAATTTATTTATTTATTTAGTTAGTTAGTTAGTTAGTTAGTTTTGGCTGCATTGGGTCTTCCTTGCTGTGCACGGGCTTTTCTCTAGTTGCGTCGAGCGGGGGCTGCTCTTCGTTGTGGTGCGCGGGCTTCTCACTGCGGTGGCTTCTCTTGTTGCACAGCATGGGTTCTAGGTGTGCAGGTTTCAGTAGTTGTGGTATGTGGGCTCAGTAGTTGTGACTCGCGGGCTCTAGAGCACAAGGCTCTGTAGTTGTGGCACACGGGCTTAGCTGCTCCGCGGCATGTGGGATCTTCCTGGACAAGCGCTCAAACCCGTGTCCCCTGCATTGGCAGGCAGATTCTTAACCACTGCGCCACCAGGGAAGTCCCAGGAAGTGTTGACCTTGGAAAGGAAAGAAACTTCTGGGGTTCATCAGCCTTTTGCCCAGAGTACTGCCATTAATGCAATGTGAATCCAACTACAGCCAGCCTGTTTTTTGTTCTTAGTTTTAAATGAGACATTGAAAAAGAGACATACAGACAGAGAGGGAATAGATGGGTCCAGCTTGGATCCAGTGTCTACCCATGGACCAGTTTGCTATTGTGAGAGTTGGAAGGTTACCCACATTGTGTAACTCCACTAGAGACCTCCTTCCCCTGGGCATGAGGGGCTCTAAATAAAACGTATAGAATCATTGTGAGCAAAGCAGCTGCCCCAAGAAGTGTGTACTACATTCCACTATGTGTTTCCCCAAGCAGATTGTGAGTTTCTATTAGTCAGGGACTCTGTCAATTTCACCTTTATTCAGTATTTTCAAACAAACACCTTCCTAGCCTGTGTGTTATAAGTATTCAATGAACATTCATGGAATTGAATGTATTAGATCTGCAGTTTTTCTTGATCCTGACATACCAGCCCAAGCTGAGAACACTATGGTCTCCAACTAACAAGAGGCCTCTGCGTGTTTTTGGTCCCTTGGAAAACATACATCATACCCAAGTACCCAACTAATGCCACCTGGCTCATACATAAGTAATACGTGCATCTTGGCTCTAAGAAAAACTGCCCTGATTGTGCTTTTCTCTCCAGCTTCCTGGAAGGATAGGGCACTTTCTTCCTCAGGCTACTTTCCTCCTGGAAATGTCTCTTCCTGATAGCCTGGCAGTTGCCCACAGTTCTGTCTTCTGTAGTGGAAATGGAGCCCTGCTGTGCTCTGGTCATTAGGATTCTCATCTTCCCTCCTCATATGATAGACATCGGAGGACATGTTCTCTTCTCCTGAGAAAAAGTCCCAATTAAATATGCTCATTAAAGCCCTGTGATTCTAGGCTTTCTTCAAATGCATAACAAAAATGAATCAATTTCTGCTGACCTGAAGCCTGGCCAGGGAGTGCTTGGCCCTGGCCGAGGTGTGGGCTGACTGCCAGAACCTTGTGGGATGTACTAGGCAGTTTTCACTGTCATATGCCAGACCTTCACTGCTGCCCACCCCACCCCCCCAGCTGGTTATTAGATGCTGGCAGGCAACTGCATAAAGAACCCTGAACAGAATATCACAGTTTACCCAGAATCAAAAGATTGATAACAAACTAAGGTGAAATTGAGTGCAAATCTGCCCCTTCTAGCCCATCATTGGCCACATCTAGCATGCCTGGCTGTCTAAGTATAGGCTGTGATGCAGTGTGGTAGGGAGGAGGCATAAGACAGGAGGTCAGAGCCCCCAGCTGGCCCACAAACCCCGTCACTAACAAGTTGTATAATCTTTCAGCTTCAGGTGCCTCGTGTGAAAAGAAGATGTCGCTAAGACCTTGCAGTTCACAGGCTTCAACTTAAGGTATGGTCCCAACCGACTTTACTGCCATTGACAACACCACTAGTAGCTAAAATATACAAAATATTTACTCTGTGTCAGACACTCTGTACTTAATTACTATGCATAAATTCATTTAATCCTTATAACAAGCCTTTGAAGGAATTTAGTAATATTACTGTTCCTACTTTACAGATGAAGAAACTGAGATTTAAAGAGTGAAATAACTTGGCCAGAGTTACATCAGCTAGTCAATGACAGAGCTCCAGAACTCATGTTCTTCACACCTAGGGTACCCCAATACTGTCTCAGGTACCAAAACCACTATGGTCATGCTTAGCTTCCTTTTGGCCTCCTCTGCCTCAAACACTTGGTTTCTCGTCCTAAGTACATGATTTCATCTCCTGCAAATTGGTTCACTATTTTTGGACTCACTGACCATTTCTGGAGCCTTTATTCCATTTAAAAATCAGCCCATCTTTGCCTTCTAAAAACCACCAAGGTGTAGCTAGTCTGTATTTGCTCTGATCTCTATAAATTCACCCATCTATAATTCTCATTGGCAGTGAATGTGTCACCTCATTAAGTCATTACTTTTATTATTATCATTTATCTCTTGGTCATCTTTTGCTATTTATGTCGTATCTTACCAATCAGATTGAATACCTTGAAGATGAGGACATGGATCATACTTCTCTGATCTACTCTTAGCCCCTGGCACAATGCCTTGTGCCAATCTTTAAATGTTAATTGGGTTTGGTGTAGCTTCTCTTCCAACTTCAACTATACTCCTCATTAGGCAGTATCTGTATGGTTGTAGGAGCCCTCTTTGGAAACTATGGTAATAGAATTGTCAGCTAGAATCCTGGTGACTTTCATTGTGCAGGCAAGACTGGGAAAAGGCACCCTGGCCTAAGCTCATGCTAGCTGAAGTGTGTTACTTGTGCCAGGGCCTCACTAGGTCCATATACCTCCGTGTGTCTGATGGGATCAGGGCAAGCTTTTCTGGTGATGCCAGCCAAGAAAAAACAGCTGGCAAATGTAGAAAAGCTGGTACCAGGCACCTGGCCCACTTAGATCAGCTTTCTGTGCCAGCTTCACATTTTGTATCAAGGCCTAAGTTGAGAGTAGGGAGTGACTATATCGTCTCTCTTCGCCAAAAGCTGGTCTGTGGGTGCCAGGTTCATAATGGTCATCTGTTGGGCTGTCTGTCCACAGCACCTGCAACTAAAACAACCAAATCCAGAGGTTGCCAAGATCTTGGCACTCCCAGGGTATAATAACAATGCCAAGAGTTGAGGGGGTAATGCATGTCCAAATTATCTTGTCCCCTCCTCTTGGAGTTTCCAACACCCTAGTGCTGAAGGAAAGCTGAAAGGTTTTCCAGGTGCATTGTATTTTACAAACATCATGTATTTCAGCAAACAGAAGAGATACAAAATGATTTGGCAAATTGTGAAGAACTCAATAGTTATCATGAGGGATGAAGTCCTTTTACTGCTTCTACAATACTGAGTTATAAACAACTCCCAATGCACTTTGAATAGTCAGCTGTTCCCCAGTTTCATTGACAAGGCAGGATAAGTCAACTCTGGCAACAGCAAGAAGAGAAAATTCCAGCCAAAGTTTTTAAATTCCACTCCTTCTAAGACTGCTTTAAGGAGGTGGTGAGAAGGGAGGGCTCTGAACAGGGGAAATGATAACACAGGGAGTAAATATAAAAACATTTCTATTATTATTTAAACCTCTGTAAAGATAATTGATATTTAAAAACAAAAATAATAACAATAAACTGTGTGACCTATAACATATGTAGAAATTAAATGTATGACAATAATAGCACAAAGGCCAAGAGGGGAGAAATGGAAGTATACTCTTAAAAGTTTCGAATACCTGATGTGAAATAGTATAATATCATTTGAAGATAGACTGGAAAAAATTTAAGATAAATACCATAAACCCTAAAGAAGCCATTAAAATAGAACAAGAGTTATAGCTAATTTGGCAAAAAATCATATAATAAAATGGAATCTTAAAAATAAAATGCTCATGTAACCCAAAAGAAGGCAGAAAAAGAAGAAAAGAGGAAAAAAGAACAGATGGGACAAATAGAAGTGAAATAGCAAGGTAGATTTAAACCCAATCATGTCAATAATCATATTAAATGTAGATGGTCTAAACACCCTAATTAAAAGGGAGAAATTGCCATACTGGATTTAAAAAGCAAGACCCAATCATATGCTGCCTACAAGGAACAAGTATAAATATAAATACATTAAAAGTAAAAGCATGGAAAAGATAAACCATGCTAACATTAAATGGGAAAAAAAAAGATGGAGTGGCTTGATTAATAGCAGACCAGGAAGATTTCAAAGCAAAGAATATTACTAGGGATAAAGAGGATCATTTCCCAATGATAAAGAGACCAACCTTTAGAAGAGCTAAAAAACTGATAGAACTGAAAGAAGAAATAGACAAACCCATAATTATAGTTTAATCATGGAAAGTGTGCTCTTTGCCCACACTGTAATTAAATTAAAAGTCAATAACATAAAATTCTGGAAAGTCTCTAAGTACAAGAAAACTAAATAACATGCCCCAAGTTCTTTCTTGCCTTAGTGCCCTTGAACGTATAGTTTCCTCTGCCTCAGATAATTTACCTTTCACATAACTGACCTTTTCTTCTGTTTCAGGTCACCTCCTCAGAGAAGGCTTCCTAGACCCTTATAAAAAAGGTCACATCTCCACTTCATCCTACTGCACCTCCAGTTACTGTCTATTACATACCTTGATTTTTCCTTTCCTAAAAGTTTATCATAATCTATAATTATCATTTTTTATTTGCTTACTTGCCTACTGTCTGTCTTTCTACAGGATATAAATTTTTAAAGGTATATGAATATTAGATCAAAGTTTTTTTTAATTGTGGTGAAATATATGCAATATAAAAGTTACCACTTAACAGCATATAAACTTTTTAGTCGCGGGCCTCTCACTGCTGTGGCCTCTCCCGTTGCAGAGCACAGGCTCCGGACGTGCAGGCTCAGTGGCCACGGCTCACAGGCCCAGCTGCTCGACGGCATGTGGGATCTTCCCAAACCGGGGCACAAACCCACGTCCCCTGAATCGGCAGGCAGACTCTCAACCACTGCGCCACCAGGGAAACCCAGCATATAAACTTTTTGAGGGCAGAAACCTTATCAGATTTTTCTGTACCCCAGTGCCAAGAAGAGTATGCGGCAGGTCCTAAGAACTCAAAATCTATTTGTTGAATTGATGAATAGAACATTAAAAGGAGGATAATTCCTACACTGCCTACTTCACAGAACTCTTATAAGAGAGAAAAACGACTCTGCAACACTACGTGCTTAAAAATAGAAAGGTATTGATGTTTTTATTATTTTCTATGGGTTGCAGCTCAGAGTTCAATGCTGATTAGATAATGAGCACAGTTGAAATTGGGCTGGACGGATCAGGACAGCTTCCTCATAGGGACAGAGTCTAAATTGCTGCAAGGAATTGTACCTTGCCTGCCTGCACACGTCTGGATCTAACTTTGAGCTCTTTCCCCTCGTGGCTTCACAGGTAATAATTTCACTGCTGTCTCTTAGTAAGGATGTTCTTTCCCTTCCCCTCAGAAGAGCAGGCGGGGTTGGCATTTCTGAGGGAGCAGCCAAGGAGCATAACTCTAGGCATACTGAGAGAATTCTAATGACTTTGTGTCTTTCCTCAAAGGGCTGGCAGTTTTCAGATCTTCTCTGCATTTAAATAATAACGGCATTCAGTTATACATACATACATATTCTTTTTCAGATTCTTTTCCCTTATAGGTTATTACAAAATATTGAGTAGAGTTCTCTGTGCTATACAGTGGGTCCTTGTTGGTTATCTATTTTATATATAGTAGTGTGTATCTATTAAACCCAAACTCCTAATTTATCCCTCCCCTGCCCCTTTCCCCTTCGGCAACCACAAGTTTGTTTTCTATGTCTGTGGGTCTATTTCTGTACACCTAAAACTAACACAACATTGTAAATGAACTATACTTCAATTAAAAATTAATTAAATTTTAAATTTTAAAAATTAAAAAAAAAATAATGACAGTATTGAGGTCAAACTAGCAATGAACCTGTGGAAGGAGGAGTCCTCAGTGTTGCTGAGAATAAGGGATCTCGCTCACCGCCTTGCGTCCTTGAGGCTTGCCAGAGAAAACCGGCTTTCCCTTGAAACCTGAAGGCAAAACACCTTACCTAGGCAAATGCAACTTACAGAGATAGGAATATTGGGGGTGGGGTAGGAGGTTAACTAAGAACCCTGGGTTCGTAGGTGCAAAAGACAGACTCAGACTGAAAAAAAAAAAGTAAACAAAATGATGTGCGAACCAATGCACAGTTTGGATGGTAAGAAAAATCCTGAAAAGGGTGTCAGAGAGACATGTGTTCCACCTCTGGACCTCACTGTGTAATTCTATACAAGTTATTTCCCATTATAACTGGGTTTGGACTTCTGAAAAAAATGAGAACTTTTTTTGGATGAAATCATCTCTCAGTTCCTCTCTGGTTCTGCTATTCTTATGAAACCCATATTCTTCCTGTGAAAATCACAGAGCAGGAGTCATAGAGAGCCTTTGACCACATTTGTTTAATCACCTTAACCACATTGAGAAGTTAAGACTTAGGACTCTTCCTGACCTTGTTTAATCCAGCTTTTCAATCAGGGTTCTTATTTGCAGAATTGGGGGTGGGGCACCACGTGACAGATTAAGTTAAAAAGGAGCTCATTGAAAGGCTAGTGAGCACCTCACAGAACCACAGGAAGCCTGAAGAAGCTGGAGGGGATGCCAGGCCTGGTGCAGCCAGGGCTGCAGCCATCACCCGGTGCCCTGAGGACCCTACACTCCTGCCACGAGCACTGGATGCCAAGTGGGCAGCACTGTCCCCTTCATGTCTGATCACATGTGAGATCACAGTGTCAGCCCTGGGAGCTCCAGCAGCTGCTGCCACCACCTGCTTCTGGATTGGACTCTTGGCCGCACCTGAACCAAGCCAAGTCACAAGCTCCCAACTGGGTCTTGGTGGCTGGGACAAATGGCCTTCACTTCCATCATGTAACCTAGTTCTAGGCCCAGGAGAAATGGGAAAGTGAATATTTGGATTTTTCAACGTCTGCAGCGGAAGACAAGTTCCATCTCTCACCAAGATTTATGAGGTGGAAAATTCCACCACAGATGCGGAGGTTCAGATATGTTGCAGTCACAAAAAAAGATAAACATTTAAAACATCTAAAGTATTTATAAGTAGGAGGAGAATATGTCTCCATATAGTGTCCCATATCATTTAGGACTCTAGCTTCTAAAATCTAGACCTGGAAGATAGACTACAAACAACTTCATCCAGCTCCTTTTGTTTTCCAGATGAGAAAGCAGGGCTTTAGAGAAGGATGCTAACCAGACTAAGTTCACAGCTGGGCCAGAACTCAGGTTTCCTATTTGGGGGCCAATTGTCTTTCCAGTAGATCAGGCTGCCTTCCAAGACAAAAAAACAGAATACCTTCTTTGTCAGATTAGATTCAATGCCAAATGTTCACAAAACATATTTATTTTTGCACCTTAGCTTGATTTGATGTATTGCAAAGATTTTGAGATTAAACAGACGTAGACATAATTCCTCCCCCTCAAGTTTCAGATTCAAGTCATATTCATTAACCACCTATCACAAGGGCGGACATTGAGCTGGTGTTTTCCTTGACGTTGCAGGAAGTTCAGGGATCTGTTTGTGCCTGAGGAACTCCTGGTGATGGGGACAGAGCATTGCAGAGCTTCTCTTGCAATCTGTCACCTCTGCTTCTCTCTAATCATCATTTTATTCTTTTCAATAAATACCTCTGTATCTGATCCTCTTGGCTGAAAACGAGATCTGCAACAGCTGTGAAGAGTTATGTTAAAGTGTCAGTAAATGGCCTGGCTCCCTTGGTCCCAGTACCATATTACCAAGGAAGAGACAATCGGCCCAGGATGTCCATCCCTAGACCATCAACTGTAGCCAGGGGGTCAGAACCACATTGTACAACACAGCAGCTCCCAGAGTAGCTAAAGGGATGTGGAGGACACTCCAGGAAAACCTGGGAAATGCTCAGACAAAATATTGACTTTGGTACATACATACGCATTAATTTAACACTCACAGTAGCCCCATTCATTCACTTATTCATTAAATATTTACTGAATGCTGTTGCTTTCTAGGTCCTATTTTATTTTATTTTTATTTTTTTAATTTATTTATTTATTTATTTATTTTTTTTGCGTTACGCGGGCCTCTCACTGTTGTGGCCTCTCCCGTTGCGGAGCACGGGCTCCGGACGCGCAGGCTCAGTGGCCATGGCTCACGGGCCCAGCTGCTCCGCGGCATGTGGGATCTTCGCGGACCGGGGCACGAACCCGTGTCCCCCGCATCGGCAGGCGGACTCGCAACCACTGCGCCACCAGGGAAGCCCTCTAGGTCCTATTTTAGATAAGAAGGATACAGCAGTGAGCAAGATAAGCAAAGAAGACAGAAAAAAAAGGATAAACAAGGAAATATACTGTACATCAGACAGGGGTAAGTGCCACATAAAAAATAAAACAGGGTAAGGAATAAAGATGGAGGTGTATTTTAGGAAGCATGGACAGAAAATGCCTCATTTAGAAGAGGATATTTGAGTTGAATTTTGAAGGAAGAGAGAGAGCAAGTCATGAGGCTATGGGGTAAAAGCATTCCTGGCAGAAAAACAAGTGCAAAACCCTCAGGCTGAAACGTGCCTTGTGTGGTCGAGAAATAGCCAAGAGGTTGAATTGGCTCTATCAGAGAGTGAGAGAAAGAGTGTCAGGAGATGACGTCCATGAGGTGAGAGGGACCAGATGATGCCTGGCCTTGGGCACTTTAAGGACTGTGGCTTTTATTCTGAGTGAAATGGAAAGTCATTCAAAGGTTTGAAGACTAGAAGTAACAGAATCTTGCATATGTCTATTGTGTTGAGATGGTGCTAGCAAAACAGCATGGTAGTGAGAAGGCAGTCAGATTCTGGATTTATTTTGAAGGTGGAACTGACAAGATGTGCTAATTGAGTGGAGATGAGAGATGAGGAAAAGAGGAGATTTAACGATGAGCAACTAGAAAGGTAGAGTTGCCATGTACTATGATGGACAAGACTAGAGGAGAAGCAGGTCAGTGAGGTGAAGGAAACTAAAAGTCCAGCTGGGGGCATGTTAAACCTGAGATGCTTCTTAGACATCCAGGTGGACCTTGAGGGGGCAGTTGGCTGAATGAATATTGAGTTCATGTGGGAGGTTCTGCTAGAGATACAGATTTTGGAATTGTCAGTACATAAATGGTACTTAAAGCCTTGAAACAGAATGATATCGCCTTGAAAGTGAATATCAGTAGAGAAGAAATGAGGGCAGAGAAGTGATCCCCAGAGAAGTCCCAGAGTAGGTCAAATCAGAGAGTGAAATGTATATGAGATATTGAAATCAAGAGTTATGATTAGGAATAGGCATAAGTTAAATAATTTACCTCAGATCTGGTGAGTGGAGGAGCCACTTTCCATTCCAGTCTATCTGATTGCAATGACTTGGCCATCATCAACCTTCTCCTGGTTGATGATGCTCATATCTTCTCTGCCTTCTGGCCTTCATTTTTCCTCCCATTACCACTTTACTCCTAACTTCCTCATCATAGAACACTTCCTACATTCATAACAGGAAGCTGAGGCTCAGAGAGGCTGAGAGACATCATCTAAGATCAAAAAACAGCTAGAAAGTGGAATCGTTTGCTACACAAGAGGTAGGATGAGAAACATGCCAAAGAGCCGAATGCCCAAATCAAGACAAAAATGCCTCCTGTGAAGGAAATAATAGTGGTGAAGGATTCAGACAGGCAAGAGCAAGTTTTTATGGCAGCCCAGATGTCTCAGAGCCCCTTTCGGCTTCCTCTCATTTATTCACTGAATATTGTGTGATGAGGGGTTGGCAAGGGTGGGAACCTTGAAAGATTTAATAATAGTTTTTGTAAAGATCATTACAAAGTGCTTTACAATTGTTCATCTTTATCTTTTAATTCCTGATTTTGAGAAACAGGAAGAAAAATAAACAGGAAAAGTACATGAAAATCCCCGACAGGATCCCATTAAATAAAAATAGTGCTGACAGGAAACAAACATCTTAAAACTTGAAAGGGGTCAGAGGATGATATGGGTTGAGAAATCCTACGGGACTGATTACTTTTCATTGCTATAAAAGTAATCAGTTACTGTTAAATGGAATCGTGACCAACATTTAGGTAACCGCTTATAACCTACTTGCACCAATCTCTGCCATGTTAGACATTTCTCCCCAAACTGCTATCTGCCGACACCTGTAAAGGAAAGAGAATCAGACTTGGCAGGACCTCTGTTCTGGTGGCCAACTTATACCACCATATCTTGGCCTAGTAAGCAAGTGCCTAAAAATAATAGCTAACATTTATTGAGAGCTGCTGTGTGTGCTAGGCTATGGATTTTACATGTAAGATTTGAAAGGGATTAGAAAAATTGCCATACCTGAAAAGTTTCTGCTTCATTCAAATTATTTCTACTTTATCAATTCTAAGCCTCAATGAGCTTTTAGTGCCTCAAATGTGAATTAATTAATCAGATTACCCATAATTTATATGAACTTTTATAGGATGCTACTGTATTCAGGGTGTCCAGATTATCACTGTGAATGCAGAGATAGACAAGACAGAGCCCCCCAGGAACTAATAATCTGGTTAAATATTACAGTTAGGATTTGTCAAACCTGTACTATATTGCTGTCTATCATGAGTTTCTTACTAAAAAGGACATGAATGTAAATCAGGAGACTGTATTCCTACTCCCTCTGCCATCGACTTAATCAACTGTGAAGACTACAGGTGAATTATTTCCCCTCTTCGGAACACAACTGCTTCTCTTAAAAGGAATGCTTTGGTCCCTTGTCCCTATATTCTCCTCCAAAGCTGACAACTTGTGAGTCTACTGCTATTTTATTTTTATTCATTCAACAAACATGTATTTAGCACCATGTGCCAGGCACTTCACAAATATTAACCTACTTATTCCGCACAGCAATCCTATTATGTAGGTACTATTATTATCCCTAATCATATAGTTATATTAACCCTATAATAAAACTATTATCCCCTTTTACAGATGATGAAACTGAGGCACAGAGTCATTTTTAAATACTTAAGATATATTTTACTCTTAAGACACTTAGAATTTTTTACTTTTGCTTTGCTGAGGGATTTAAAAGAAATCTTTGAAATTTCATTCCAGGTACAATTAGGTTATCATTTTTGTTTCCTACTTGTAGAACAACTGCTGTTATCCAGCAGAGACCCTGGAGCAATCAAGAGTCTGTGTCACAGTCACAAACACATGGGAGCAACCAGTGGGGAGCCCCGTTTTGTCCTTTCTGTCCTCTAGCACCTACACTCTCTCCTTCCCTCTCTGGAATGAAAGAAAGTATGTGGAAGTGCCTAACAGAAACCAGCTCATTTTACACTAAACACACACACACACACACACACACACACACCCTTGCCTCTTTCCTTTTCTCTCTCCTTCCCTCCCTCCCTCCATCTTTCCTTCCTCTCTCCTGCTCAGCCTTTCAATCCCACCACTTCTACAGTGATGTTCTTTTCTGCCTTTCTAACCATTTCCTACACAAAAGTGATTGCTAATTTCCACCCTCAAACTATGTACCTGAACCACGTGATTCTAACTTCCCCTCTTCTTCTCCTCCCACCTACTTTCAAAGTCCGTTTGTCTACAGTACTACTGCTGTGATCACCCTGCCACTGGATCCTCCACCACAGCCCTGAAATCTGATCCCCAGGGCTCCCCTTTCCTGCTACCATAGGCTCCCTCTCCCCACCTCCCTATCTCAGCCATTCCATCTATCTATGTTGCTTGTGTGCTTTGAAACTTTTATGTAAAAGGACCCTGTAAGCACCAGGCTTGACCTGATCTAAACCTTCTCAACCAATTTGACGGCACAGAGTAGAATTTTATCATTGTGGGTTCATTGATATATTAACAAATGGGGGTCAAAAGACAGCAGTTTTAGACACAGCAGCATGTGCAAAGCAACAGTGTTTTACAAGTCACTTGATACTAATAATATTTAAAGTACTGACATTTGCAACTTTACAAAAATCAAAGAGGAGGCAAGATGATACTTACATGATTGTGACTCTCACTTGCATTACGACGTCATTCTTGAGCGGTAGGGGTAGATGATGCTGTACTGCTCTCTCCAGCATTGTAGACAACCTGGCTCTGCCCAAGGGAGAGCCTCATTCGGGTGAACATCGTCTATCAAACGTGTCATAGTGGGTTTCAAACTACTGGGGAAGGGGAAGGAGAGTGGACTTCAAATCAGAAGACTTGGGATTAGATCCAAGTCTAATCTTTTCATGTACATATAGTTTAACTTTGGGCAACTCACTGCTTCCATTTAAATCTTGGTTTTTTCATCTGTAAAATGAAGATTATGGTATATTAATCCCTGAGGTCCCTAATGCGTTGAAGTTCTAAGATTGCATGATTCTAAGCATATTCTGAAAAATATCCAACTATCCAGTTTTGTCAAATTGTGTGTAACAGCAACAATTTTTTTCTTTTTTTCATTTTTTTTTTGCGGTATGAGGGCCTCTCACTGTTGTGGCCTCTCCCGTTGCGGAGCACAGGCTCCGGACGCGCAGGCTCAGCGGCCATGGCTCACGGGCCCAGCCACTCTGCGGCATGTGGGATCTTCCCGGACTGGTGCACGAACCCGTGTCCCCTGCATCGGCAGGCGGACTCCCAACCACTGCGCCACCAGGGAAGCCCAACAGCAACACTTTCTAAACTCCCTACTAAGGGGCCCTCAGTGATGAGCATCACTGTACTAAGTAGAGTCCGAGGATATGAAGAGAAATATAAAACATGGGTCCTGCCCTCCAGGTGTTTTGATCTATGTATGGAGAGAAAGATTGATAAGGATAACTAGCATGAATAAGTAGGAAATAAAATTATTCTAACTGTAGTTAGACCTAATATTCAGAATCATAGTTGAGAACAGGAGTGATCATGATATCGGCTCTAAGCTGAACTTTACAGAGTGGGCAGATTTTCACTGGAGGACAAAAGAAAAGACTTGGGTAGAAGGAAAGCAAATAATGCATGTTTGAAAGGATGCGTGGAAAATATGCTTGGATAGTAAGAGTTGGACTATATTAAGAAGGGTTTAGAGAAAGCTAGGCCAAAAGTTTCAGATTTGTTTCCATGAATGATTGGATGCCATTAAAGACTTTTTTGGGGCAGATAAGTAATATAATAAATGTATAAACCAAATAAGTAAAAATGACGAAAGATACACCTATCCTGGAAGTCTTAAATTTAGCAGTTTCCAGATTCAAGGGCCTGTTAGAAAATTTTAAATATAATAAAAGAAAGAAAGAAAAAAAGGAGTGAAAACCTCCTGCCTCTCACTTTCTGGTGCTGTGATCTGAGATCCATAAGCTGGAGCATGGGGAGGGAAGTGATTGCTAAGGTCACCAGGTCCCCAGCCATACAGGGCATTGCATAGTCATTCCAACTCCTTGAGCTACCCTTGGAAATGAACAGGCAGCCCTGTTAGGCTGGTCAATCCATGGCCGAGCATCTGCTCCCAACATTCACCCAAAAGAAGGCAGGACCTTCATGTGTGCCAGCCGACACTTCTGGGTGGTTTTAAAAGAGAAGTTTGATGCGGAAATCTCATCAGGAGATGTGAAAAGATAAATGTGTCTCACTGAGCCTCAATCTCTCTCATAAAACAAAATTAAGTTAAAATTTTAAACTAAGGCATCCGAGAAATGTTTCAGCAGAAATTTGTAGCCACAAGTGTTAGACCTGGAATTGCTCTTCGATGCCAACACTTTCATTTGTCAGATGGGGAAATCAGTCAAGTGGAGAAAGAAATTTTTCAAGGTCAAATTTTAATTAATGACCCACCTGGGATTAGACCCCAGTTTTCCCGGCTCCCAAGCAAAGTGTCTTTCCAGCTCATCAGATGGCCTCTCACATTATTGCTTGTTTAATTAAAGAAGAAATTCCAGGCAGTCTTCGAGATCAGTGTGGCAGTTAGTAATAATGAAGGTGGGAGTGGGAGTGGGACCTCTAGTTCCTCGAAATTCCCATACCTGTAAGGTACTGTTTGTGAAAAAGACTCTCCAATTCTGCCAGTTCACTAGCTACTACTACGAGGTTGAGGAAGACCTTAGCTTTGCTGATTATTCCTTGACAAATCAACCTCTAGACCTCTGGATATTGTGATAAAATCATCTTATCTAAAATCCAATTTTCAAGTTATCCCTCCTCGCTCCCTACCCTCCTTTTACACTGCTTCTTTTCCCCATAGGACTTAGGACTTTATAACTTACTATGTGACTTTGTATTAAGGTTTTTGCATATTACCTGACTCTTCACACTAGAATATAAGGATCCCCCAAGGATCTTTGCTTGGTTCACAATGTATCCCAAGGACCTGGAGTACTCAATAAATATTTTGAACAAGTGACTGAATAACAACTGGATCTACCACTTACTTTGAAAAATTAGCATATTTTAAGTAGTGGTTTCTTATCTGTAAAATGGACAGAATAATTCCCACCTAACCAGGGTGTTATGAGGGTCAGTAGGAGAAATATCTTGCACAATACTGGACCCAAGGCCTAACTCTTTGACTGCTGGTTCTCTTCCACGAGATGTTTGAAATCATGGACACCCATCTCTCAGCCATCTTACTCCCTCACCAATTCAAACCACACCAGGTACTGTACATCTTCCTGCTAGATGCCTTTACATTCTTCCTGTGGCTTTAGACAGCAGGATGGGGCTTGGTGGCATACTGGGTAGAGGCAGTACTGATACTGTGGGACCAGGGAGGAAGCACTGGCTTTAGAAACAGATCCAATGTTGAGTCTTGCCTCTGCCAGTTTTTAGCTATATGACTTGGAAAGTGATCTCACTTTTCTGAGCCCCAGTTTCCTCCTATGAAGGATGCGGATAATACTTCACAGCGTCGATGAGAATAACAGAGCATATAGTGTTTGTAAATTACCTCTATAATCATAGATGCTTCTGAAAAAAAAATAAATGCACCTATTAGCCCTGGATAATAGATTGATTTATTAAAAAGTTGTCTTTCAGAAAGATCACATAAATCAGCATATCTGAATTCCTCTGTAATTGTGTGTTGACATATATCTCATCAGGGATTATGTATTAAGGAATTATAGAATTTTACAGCCAGGTTTTCTACTAACATTTCTCATTTTGCAAATAATGAAACATTGCAGAGAATCCTAGTATGAAAAACTCTATTTACTGAGGATTTTTTTTTAATTGAAGCAATTCATAGATGTGAAAATCCTTACAGTTTTCAAGTCACTTTGTAGTTTACAAAACACTTTCATATCCATTGTCTCAACCAATCATCTTTGCAACCCTGTACATAAGTTAGAACTCTGATTTTATGCCTTCTGCACCATCCTCCCCATTTACTCACTATATGTCCTTACACTCCAAACATACTGGACTTCTCCCCATTCGCAGATCATGATTTATACTTGGACTGTTTATTGTTCCATACCTTTGCTCAAGCTGTTCCCTCTGATTGGAATGCCCTCTTTTTCCTAGTCCCCCAAATGTATTCTTTAAAGTCCTATTCATTTATCAAGGCCTAACTTGAGCCCTTTCCCTTCCAAAATCCTCCCCTGTTCCTTTTAGCAAATGTCTACAGAGGACAGCTGTAGGTTTTGCCCCTCTTTCTTTCTTTCTTTCTTTCTTTCTTTCTTTCTTTCTTTCTTTCTTTTCTCTCTCTCTCTCTCTCTCTCTCTCTCTCTCTTTCTTTCTTTCTTCTTATGGTATCAATAAACCTTTGCCGGATGGTTTTAGTGGGAAAATAAAATGCAATGCCCACTTTTCCCTCTCTATGCCCTCCTAAGCTCTACATCACCACTACACACAAGCACCAAAGTTGGACATGTGGTCCAAGCCAAGCAAAAAGGCTCTCTGCTGAGAATGTGAATTTGAATCATAAGGCAGAGAGCTGTTCAGTTGTGAGCTCTTGAGACTTCTGTTATTCCAGTAGTAGAATCTTAAAGATATTCTATTTCTGTCTTTCCAAGACCTTGTCATTATCAACTCTTCCTTCCATTCTGAGAACCATCCCGTTTCCCTCAATAAATTTTCCATCTTATTGATTAAAGTTTCTTTTGTAAGTTACCAAGGAAATGGAACTGTTATATTTTCTCAAATATTTCTAGAGTTCTTTCTTGGTCACCCTATTCTAATCCTCCCTTTTCTGCTTTAGATAGAAGTTGTTGAGACATGCTCCTGCCTCTCCCATTGGATTATATGCTCCTCACTAGGGTCTGTATCTTCTTCAGTTCTTACTACTGTCACTTACACACCTGAGTCCTCAAAAAATGTCAATTGAATTGAAGTTGAGAAAACGTATATTTTCTTTAGATTGGAAACTGATTCAAATCCTCCTACATTACTTAGTTCCAAAAGAGGAAATTTCTCAAATGCTTGTGTTAATGGAATCTTAGGACTGAGAGAGACCAGTAAGTTTGATAGTTGTGATTTGATTATTTTAGTTTTTTTATTTTTCATAAAGTTGGCATTTCTTACTTTCTTTGACATTTTATCATCATAGATAAGCAAGAAAAGTTTTTGAAAAATTATATAGTACTTTACAGTATACAAAATGTTTTCATATACATTATTATATGTAATACTTACATCTAACTTCTTACCATGTCAGATGATGGAAGGTCTTATGGACATTATTTCACAGGTGTGAAAGCTGATTATTCATAAAAGTTCACATACAAGGCCACATAACCGTTACGTTGTTAGGATCTGTCCTATAACTTGGGTCTTACAAATCCAAACCAGTGTTTTTTTCCAGAAGGACCATGTCCTTCTTTCCCTCCAGCTATCATGCATCACAGTAATTACCATGCTTATTGTTTTAACTAGTCACATCTTTTACAGATGTACAGTCTTCTTGGTTTGTTCCACAAGTAGCATAACTATCTTCTCCCTACTTAAAAAATTAAAAGGAAAAAGACCTATGATTACAGCAGTCAGCAGAAAATTATTCAGGTAAGAATACTCATTAAATTCAACTGACTCTTTTTTCCAAGTAAGTTGCTCAAGATTTAAGCCTTTGGGGAAGTGTAAAGTTAAGTTTTTCCAAGAACTGTAAGGTATATTTCATACCTCACCTATTAGAATATTTTGAATATTACATCTTTCCCATTAATGTAGCAATATTAAAGAACTTAAGAATCCGTACTTTTTAATGTTTTAAAAAACCAATAATTCAGTATATTATAAACTATATCCACAAATAATTTTATAGAAATCTTATTATTTTATATTGTTCTGGATGAGCTACCTTGGCTTTCACTAAGAAATATTTCCTCAAACACAGTCCTTAAAGGAAAACTAACCAAGTTGATTAAATAAGTTTCTCATATATTGCTGGAGTCTAATATACATAACTACGATTTGATTTTTATGTCCTTATCACCTCATCCATGTGAGGGATGAAGTACAAATAGATAGCATTGGAATCATAATGGGCAAAGTGACAGTCATCCCACTCTGGGAGAATTACTCTTTCCCTCCTCCAGTGATCAAGGGCCAGACCAGAGGCAGGATTGGTATAGACAGGAGCAGAGAAGGAATAGAAATTTTCAGTCCCTGGAAGAAGCGGGATAGACCAGAGAAAGTTGTGGAACTGGTAAAGGCACTACCAAGATTTTAACTTGCTTATAGGGCTTTCAGTCCCACATATATTTAAAGACTGTTAAAACACATCTCAGCTGTGTGTGAGGGAAAATAAAGAGCAGGACTAACAGCTTCAGATGGAGCCAAGAGTCTGGAGAACTGGATTCCCCTGAGATGTCTCTAGTCTTAACAGAGCCTGTCCAGCCTCTGCACCAGGGTAGAAAGCAGGATGCATTTAATGTTTTAATGGGATTTCTCTGTCTTTTCTGCTTTTCTTTTCAGCTTTATTTCATTTCAAGCTTCAATTATCATGATCAGATGGCATTTCTTTGTATTTTTCTTGGATTCTCTGTTCTCTTGATATATAAAACCCCAGATGTAGCCAATATACGGTTTTCAAACATTACATTAAAACTTCATTATAACAGAAATAGATTCACAGACATAGAAAACAAACTTATGGTTACCAAAGGGGAAGGGGGGAGGAATAAATTAGGAGTTTGGGGTTAACATATACACATAACTATATATAAAATAGATAACCAACAAGGACCTACTATATAGCACAGGGAACTATATTCAATATTTTGTGATAACCTATACGGGAAAAGAATCTGAAAAAGAATATATATATATACATATATATATGTCTGAATCACTTTGCTGTATACCTGAAACTAACACAACATTGTAAATCAACTATACTTCAGTAAAAAAAGATAACATTTGACAACTAAAAACAATTAATTATAAAATTTGATAAACTATGTCTCTCAATCTAATAAGTAAATCAATTTGTTAATTGGACTCGAAAATAATCCTCCATATGTAAAATAGATTGAGATATAAAGTGCATTTAATATTTTAAAAATAGGACTATGCTGTTTTCTAATATACAAAATAGTAAATTTATCCTAAAGCATATCTGACATATGAAATGTAGGAATGTAGAAAGGAAAGAAAGACAAGGGAAAGAAATCATATTTATTTAGTCTCTGATGTATGTGGTACATCTTTACTTTACAAATGGGGAACTGACCTGCCTTTTATAGGGTGGTTGAATGAAGCCAGCTAACAGATGCTCTCTTATGCAATCAGTTTTTTTTTTTTTTTGATGTGGGCCATTTTTAAAGTCTTTATTGAATTTGTTACAATATTGCTTCTGCTTTGTGTTTTGGTTTTTTGGCCCTGAGGCATGTGGGATCTTAGCTCCCCAACCAGGGATTGAACCGGCACCCCCTGCATTGGAAGGTGAAGTCTTAACCACTGGACCACTAGGGAAGTCCCCCAGTCACATTTTAACAGTTTTTTTGTTTGTTTGTTTGTTCATCAGAAAAATGCTCATGATCAGCCATGAAACAAGGGAGGGAAACTAACTCCAGGCCATTAATTCAGGAAATGACAACCAAGGAAAGAAGCAAGTTTCTGGCACAGAATGGTGCAGCTTCTCACTCTGTCCCATTCCCACAAACCAAAAAAGACTGAGGAAGGATGCCAAGCCACAAATCACTTCTGATTTGGAAGAAGCAGACTAAGAGGGCGAGGATTTAGTCTTGGGAAAATTCATGGAAACATCTTGTAGAGTGCTCCATATACCTTCCATCGCCAGGGGCTCAATCTCTGCACACGATGGGCTAGTGAGGCTTGCAGCCAATCAGAAAGCCCAACATGTGCTGAGCTCTGGTTGTGAGGTGGGGGTTCACAGGGTAGGGTATGCCCCTGACTGGGTGGAGGGGAACCCACACCCCAGTTAGGAAGAAATGAGGTCAGGAGGGAGAGCCTTTCTTCTTTTTGCCACTGCCTGTAGGTATCCAAAACAATGGACAGTACCTCTAATTTTATTAATAAATTAATAGGCTTCCCTGGTGGTGCAGTGGTTAAGAATCTGCCTGCCAATGCAGGGGGCACGGGTTCGAGCCCTGGTCCGGGAAGATCCCACATGCCATGGAGCAACTAAGCCCGCGAGCCACAACTACTGAGCCCGCGAGCCACAACTACTGAAGCCCACGTGCCTAGAGCCCGTGTTCCGCAACAAGAGAAGCCACCGCAATGAGAAGCCCGCACACTGCAACAAAGAGTAGCCCCCGCTTTCCGCAACTAGAGAAAGCCCGTGCACAGCAACAAAAAACTCAACGCAGCCAAAAATAAATAAATAAATATTTAAAAATTTAAAAAATAATAAATTAGTAGAACCTATGAGTTCATTAATAAATTATCACGTGGAATCATTTACAAAAGGGGTTTGTAAATGGGGTTTCCTGTGTGTTTGATCAACAAGAGTTGATCAACAAGGGCAGTTTGTCTCTGCCCCCCAAGCCAAACTGCCCTTGTGTGAATGGATTGAGAAATTACCCACGGGTGTAGCTGAAGATCAGATGCAGGCAGAGGGGAGGCTGATCAGTACACCATAAATCTGTCTTGATGCACTGCCTATACAGCCACAGTTAATCTACCAAATGCTAACAATTCAACCAAAAGTATGGGAATGTCTACTGCCCTTCATCACCCAACTAATACAATGTATTATCAAAAGTTTTGATCTTTGCCTTTTCCGTAGGTGAAATTTTATATATCATTGTGCTTTTAAACTGTATATCCTTATATAGTACTAGGAAAAAAACATGGTGAACTTATAGAAAAGATAGGAAAGTTCTTTTGAAGCATGAAATGAAACCCAGAATTATAAAAGAGTGACAAATTTAAGTACGTAAAAATTAAAATTTCTGAGTGTGGAAAAATAGCATTAAGAAGGTGAAAAACAAATGACAAAGGAAAAATATTAGCAAAACACATAAAATACAAAAGGCTAATTTTATTAATTTAAAGAAAGACTACATAGAAAAATGGGGAGAAGGGAATAAAAATATCTCTGAGTGTGAACTCTGTTTCTCCTCCTTTAACAGTCAAATAATTTCACACCATTCTTGGAATGAAAGTCAGAATCCTTGTGTGGCTTACCATCCCATGCGTGATCTGGCTCCCCTCCAGCTCTCTAATTTCATTCCTTATCATTCTTCCCCTCACTTCCCTGTTCCAGATAGACTGGGCTTCTTCCAGTTTCTTGATTTCTTCAAGCATTCTCTCCCCTTGGGACACACCTCCTCCTTAAAAAGTAAAAATAAAGTAAAATCTTTACCTTCACAGACATTCAAATCTTGCCTTAAATGACACTTCCTTAAAGAAGGCTTTTCTGAGCGTTGCAACCCCCCATCTCAAACTGGATGAAGTTCCCTGTTATTTGGTCTCACATTTCCCTACCCTTTCCCTTCATTGTACTTATTGTCCACTACAGTATATCTGTGCTGATTCGTGTATATCTCCTCCACTAGATGGTAAGTTCTCCAAGGAGTTGATCACTCTATGCCCAAGACTTAGCATATTGCCTGGCACAAAAAGCAGTTAAACAAATACTTGTTAAATTAATGCTTGTTTTAATGTTCTTACTCCTCAGATCAGATTGTTAAACATTCTTTACACAGTTCCTTTTTGTATTATTGCATTATCTCCCACAGTGATCATCAGAGTATGGTGAATCAGCAGCATCAGCATCACCTGGGAGCTTGTTAGAAATGCACATTCTTGGGCCCCTACTTAGACCTACTGAATCAGAAACTTTGGACAGGGGTCCAACAATCTGTGTCTTAATAAGCCCTCAGGTGATTCCAATATACCCCCAAATTTGAGAATCACTGCTCTAGGGTGTCACCAGCTTCAGTAACCAACAAACTGAAACACCAAATGGCTTAATCTTTCTAAAAATTTATTTCTCACTTGTGTAACAGTCTAACATGGGTGGTCCACAAAGTCATTCAGGGACCTAGGCCAACAGAGCTCTGCCAGATTCAACATGCGGCTTCCAAGATTGCCCGGGAAATTGTATCCAATGGAGGCAGAAAGAAAGAGAGCATGGAGATGGTGCACCAGCTTCTTAAGCATCACAGCCTGGAGGAGGTGAGGTTACCCTTCCATTTACACTCCACTGGCCACAACCAGTCACGTGGCCCCACTTCAAGGTAAGTGGGCTGGGAAATGTAGTCCTCTGCTGGGCAGTTGCTTTCAGGAACAGCTCTATACCATGGAGGAGAATACAAATGTCTGAAGGAGAGTTGGCCATCTCCACCACAGTTATAGTATAAAGATGTTACTTTTTTTTTTTTTTTTTTTTTTTTTTGCGGTAGGCGGGCCTCTCACTGTTGTGGCCTCTCCCCTTGCAGAGCACAGGCTCCGGATGCGCAGGCTCAGCAGCCATGGCTCACGGGCCTAGCCGCTCTGCGGCATGTGGGATCTTCCCAGACCGGGGCACGAACCCGTGTCCCCTGCATCGGCAGGCGGACTCTCAACCACTGCGCCACCAGGGAAGCCCAAAGATGTTACTTTTAAAACTTACTTTTATATGACTAGAATTTTTGAAAAGCATATCAGTAACTCCCTGTCTCAGTGAAATCCTTGGAGGGCAGGCTCTAAGTCTCTCATTCTGGTTCTCATGGTGTGACTCATACATGCTAGTAAGAGCCAGGTCAGTCATTTCACCCATATGGTGGTATTTGCCCCATCTCACATGTGGTCCTGGCTATAGTTTCGGTTCCTGATGCACTTCTTGTCATCTGGCAACCTGGATTTCCCATAGCCACTACCACATTACATTATAGCCACCATCATGGCATAAAAGTAGGCTCCTCCAAGCCTCCAAATGTTCCCTTCCCCCAGGCAGAGGAAGAAAATGGCTCATGCTGGTCAAGAAGGAGCAACAAGCAGGACACAGATTTCCTTCCTATTTTCTCTTCTCATCCAACTCTCCAATCATAGGCCCCAAACAGAGGTACATTTGGTATTCAGGTTTATTGTTTTGAATTTTTGTTTATTTATTTATTGTTTTGTTAAGTAATTTCCAAAGTTCTGACATACGTGCCCAAAACACTAGTTTGAAAGATAATCTCAATGACCCATCCTTCTTACTTTTAACTGTTTTCCTCTTATCAAGCTAGTGTAAATGTCCTCTCAGAACAGACTTGTTCCCTCTCAGGTGTCTTATCAGCAGCTGGCAGGGATGAGGAGGAGGGCAAGGGACGGCCTGTTACCTATCTACCAGTGAGAACCAGACTTTGGTTCTGACCTGCTCAGTCTCTATCTACCCCCATAAAACTCATTAATCCCTCATTTAAAATTCTCCCATAGCATATATATGTACACAAAACCAAATCCCTGTGGTGAGATATCCACATGCAAAAGAATAAAGTTGGAACCCCTACCTCACACCAACTACAAAAATTAACCAAAAGTGGATTGACAACCTATATATAAGAGGTAAACCCATAACACTCTTAGAAGAAAACATAGGAGAACATCTTCAGGACCTTGGATTTGGCAATGGATTCTTAGATATGACACCAAAAGCAGCAAAAGAAAAAAATTTTAAACTGTAGTTCTTAAATTAAAAACTTTGTTGCATCAAAGGACATTGTCAAGACAATGAAGAGACACAGGACAGGATAAGATATTTACAAATCATATATCTGATAAGGGTCTAGTATCCAGAATACATAAAGAATTCTTACAACTCAACAACAACAAGACAACCCAACAAAAAGATGGGCAAAGGATTTAAAAAGACATTTCTCAAAAGAAGATATACAAACAGTCAATAAGCACATGAAAAGGTTTGTAACATTATTAGTCAAATGAATTGCAAATCAAAACTACAATGAGATGCCATTTCATACCCACTAAGATGACTATAATTTACAAAAACAGCAACAACAACAATAGAAAATAACAAGTGTTGGTGAAGATGCAAAGAAATTCGAACCCTCATACACTGCAGGTGGGAATGTAAAATGGTGTAGTTGCTATAGCAAACAGTTTGACAGTTCCCCCAAAAGTAAATATAGAATTGCCTTATGATCCAGCAATTCCATTCCTAGGTATATATCCAAAAGAACTGAAATCAGATGCTCAAACAAATGCATGCATATTCATAGCAGTACTATTTACAATAGATAAAAGGTGTAAACAACCCAAATGTCTAGCAACAGATAAATGGATAAACAGATTGTGGTATATACACCAATGGAATATTATTCAGCCATAAAAAGAAATGAAGCACACTGGAACATGCTACAATGTGAATGAACCTAAAAAACATTATACTAAGTGGAAGAAACAAGACACAAATGGTTACATATTGTATGATTCTATTTATATGAAATATCCAGGGTAGGTAAATCCACAGAGACAAGAAACATATTGGTGGTTGCCAGGAGCTGGGACAAGGAGAGGATGGGGAGTAAGACCTCAGTGTGTACACAGTTTCATTTGGGGATGATGGTCTCACAACAATGTGAATGTACTAAATGCCAACGAATTGTTCCCTTTAAAATGGTTAATTTTAAATTATATAAATTTCATCTCAATTAAAACAATATCAGAGGCCCTCATTCTTAAATCTCAACTACATTTTTATGAGGCCCTATTTAATCATTGGTTTAAAAAAACCAACATTCAAACGAAAAAGCATGCCTCTTTTTTAAAAAAATTGCTTGTTAGCTGGTGCTATGATCTGAGCTGCTGGAAATAAAAATTCTGTCAATAAAGAGTCGTAAGAAATATTTCCAAACAAAAATAAATAAAAGTATATTAATAAATTTGGATTTTCTAAATCGCAGGTTAAAAAGTTTGTTTTCTTGGGACTTCCCTGGTGGCTTAGTGGTTAAGAATCCGGCTGCCAATGCAGGGGACATGGGTTCAAGCCCTGATCCAGGAAGATCCCACATTCTGAGGGGCAATTAAGCCCATGTGCCACAACTACTGAAGCCCGCACGCCTAGAGCCTGTCCTCCACAACAAGAGAAGGCTGCGCAATGCAACGAAGAGTAGCCCCCACTTGATGCGACTAGAGGAAGCCCATGCGCAGCAACAAAGATCCAGTCCAGCCAAAAATTAAAAAAAAAATTAAAAAATTAAAGTTTCCTTTCTTCTTAATACATGCTGTAAAAATGTTTAAAAATAAACTTACAACTTATTACAAGATACTGAGATAAGCTGAGACCTTATCTTAACCGTAAGACATAAATTATTACAAAACTATGAAAAACAAAGAAAAATGTATGATGACAGTTGGTGCAGGGCTGTGTTTGGGTATCAGAGGTCTGCTATGAGCATGGTGAGAGAGCTGAATTAATAGAGGCCTTCTGGATGTCCTGGAAGTGTGTCTGAAGTATATCAAAGTCAAAGTCTGTGTTACTGGGAGCAGCTCTGCAATGACTGGGCTCCCGAGCAAAGTAACTGACAAATCCGATGCTTTCAGTATGGTAGGTAACAGCTAGTCCTCAGCTACACCTGGACTTGTGATTGATCAGACATAATGATACCCACTGACTTGAACTTGAAAGGATGAAATTTACTGAAGATTGATATTTTTCCTCAAATCCTCACTGACTCTGTGGGGACGCAGTGTACTCGGCTTCATCAGAAGTGCTGATATATTATAACATTATCAGCAGCGTTCTGCAGGACATCCTTGTATCCTCCATTTATTTTTGAGCTTAGACTGACAGAATCTTTTTCACGACCTGCATCCCTTGCCACTTTCTTCTTCCCCTTTCTCCTTCTTCTCTCTCTAGTTCAACAGATAGTTTTGTTGCCAAGGGTTGAAGAAGGATGTGTTCTAGTTGGTACCCATTGTTCACAAAATCAGACCAGAGTAGGGAGTCAGGACAGATCTTAAAACAATATGGGAACATTTTTTTCCCACCAAGTTTAAGCTAACTTTTATCCATCTATGATAATTGATGAAGATAATCTATGATAATGGGTAAAAGAAAACCCAAAAGTTACCACTAGAATTTATTTTGGGTTCTCATTTTGATGCACTCTTTCCCAAATATTAAAAGGGATGAATTTTAGAGTTTTCCTCCTTGCAGCATCTGAGAAATATAAATGAGGTGTGAAATGATAAGGGAGAAAGGTGAGAGAGAAAAAAAAAAAGCTTTGGTCTAACCACAGGTAGAATAATCAACTTCTGAAAGATTCAGCATGAATATTTTTGAGCTCCTATCTTAAGCCAAGCAGTGACCTAGACCCCTGGAGTGGGTGGGACAGGGGATGCTAAAATGAATAAAGATAAAGAAATCATGGTCACTACCTTCTAAGAGACAGAATTTGAGCTGGGACTTAAAGTGCATGATTTTTGACAGTTGGCGAGGTCAAGCGTGGTACAGCAAACCAGTGGTAAGCATAATAGACTCTTAAAAATTTAAGTTTGACTCTTGCTCATTTAGAGGCTGAGTACCTAGTCTGTTTATAGTCTTTAGTCATCTTAGAATTTAAGCTTTTCTTTCACTGGGACAGATTTTCACCATTCCAGCTTTGCACATATTTTGGAAATTTTGTACGGTCTTAAGTACTTTGCTGATTACAGCTGAAACGGATTCTTCCAGGCAGAGTAATTCATTCCCTCTTCTGAGTTCCCACAGTGCTCTGTTCACACCTTTATGGAGCAGAGATTACACTGTATATTAATTATCTGTCTCCTTCACAAGAGTGAGAGCTCCTCATGGACTGCGATTATATCTTGTTGAGACAGGGAAACAGCAGTTAGGCATTTGGGTGCTCAGCTCATTCTGCCCAAATTCAAATCTCTGCGCCTTTTCCTACCTTGCTGTATAACCTTGGACAAGGTATGAGTTAACCTCCTTAGGTTTCAATTTCTTGCTGCAAATAAAAATGAACCTACCTCATGAGGATGTGTTGTGAGCATTAGATTAGATACATAAGGTACTTTCTACAGTGCTTGGCACACAGGGGGCCAATCAATAAATACAGGCTCTTATCCTGTAACCCACAGTTTCCTGCATACAGTAAGTACTGAATAAAGTTCGTAGAAATATGAAATGAATAAATTATTTTCCAAGAGCTGCCTAGATTGGGGAATAGTTTTTAGCCTATTTTTCCTGCCCAATTTCCTTCAGATGAAAAGAGAAATCCCCTTTCAGACTCCATGATGCTGGGGTGAATCACTCATTTCCCTTTGGTTTGGTGGGGAAGTGTCAGTCTCTGTTTCTTCCTCATCCTGCCCAGAAATTGCTGGACTCAGCTGGGAACTGAAGAAGAGAGCAATGGTCAGAGGTACAGCTGAAAAAAAACCAAAAACAAAAGCAAAAACATCCTTGACCTTTCAGTTCTCTGAGGGCTGTTTCTGATCTTTCTCATGGAAGAACATACTATGGTCTGGTAAAGAGGTTTGGGATCTCTGCAAGAAGTTTCACCCACAAGAAAAGTTGTTTCTATACATCTCGATTTTGTGAATAAATGTACGTTGCCACCTGCTCCCGAGATGAGTTAATGCTCCTCTTCTGTGCTCCCTTAATACTAAAGCACAGCCATTACTAACCTCGATTGAGCCCATACTACATGCTAAGTGCTGTTCTAAACACTTCACATGTATTAACTCATTAAATCCACACACAAGTCTATGAGGTTGGCATTACCCCCATTTTACAGGTGAGGAGACTGTGATACAGCAATGTGAAGTAACTTGCTCCAAATGACACAACAATGGCAGAGCTGGGATGTGAACTGAGGCTGCCAGAGTTTGATGCACATGAGCAGTATATGAAACTGCCTCCGCACCTGCTCTGTCACTTATTCCCCTGTTGTGTAGAAATCCTTCAATGGCAGGTTTCTTTATCTGCCTCTATAACCCATGTGAGCCTCTTGAGGGCACAGCCCATATCCCCACTGATTCCCCAGCTCCTGTCACAGTGCATGATGCACAGTAGGTGCTCAATACACACTGAGTAAATGAATGAACGATTAAGCACATTGAGGCAGCGTTTTAGGCAGAAGATAATTTGTTGGATTTGAGTAAAGGATGGGAAGCAGAGGAATCATGCCTGCCTCAGGCCCCTGTAACAGCTTGATATCCCTTCAGAAGAAGCCTTAACTCTTCCAGATCCAAGGGCTCTGAGATGGTGAAACTGGAGCCCTCCTTTTCATACCCTCAGCAAAACATTTCATACAAATCAGTAGATAGGAATTATTTAACTGACCTTTCACCACATTGGTTTCAGATCTCTGTACAGAGCCTTCACTACAGGCTCTGAATGGTCCCTCGGCCTGTTCAGTGCCTCCTGGTTGGTTCCATTTCTCCATCTGCCATAGTAACTGAGATGCCAAACATCTGCCAAACTCTTTCAAGGGAAATAGTCCGCAGTGGCTGGAGATACAGTATGTCCAAGAATTTGGCTTCTGACAGTCTCTGAAGAAGGCTTCCTGCACAAGTCTTCCTTCCTTCTTTTTATCCCAAGAATTGAGCTCCTTTTCCTGCCTTTGGTGGCTTTTCTCCACAGATGTCTAAGGGCAGAACTGGGCCCTTCTACTAAGCTACCCAGCTGGCTACAGATTTCATTAAGAATTTGATGAGGATTCAAGATCCCAAGGTATTTTGCTGAAGAATAAATCTTGACTTGTTGCCAGGAATCCAAGGGTTTACAGCAGGCTTTTCACGAACTGAAACCACATTTTCTCAACAACCTTCCTCATTACCCTCTGGGAGATGGTGCCCCGCTCGGGTTGAAGTTTCATTTCTTTCCAACTTCCTATGACCATACAACTGTTAAACAGAACTCCTTTCCTCCAAACAACACACACACACACACACACACACACACACACACACACACACACACCATCATCTGTTCCAAAAGAGCTGCATCCCGGCCTGACTCAAGTGATTTTGATACACATATAAGTAAAGTGAAGAAGCCTGGCACAACAAGCATCTTTGGGTAGCCATGGGAAACATTTCTAACATTAACCTTCATACAATTGAGTTCGTTTAATGCAACATTCTCAGAAAGAATCTCAGTGTTATTTAATTTGTAAAGAAAAAAGACAAATTACCAATTCACTTAAAAAAATTTTTTTACCCTTCTCCTCCATGGTTTACTGACAGTAAAAAATGAAAATGACCCTTTCCATTCACCTGGTATCATCAACCTCCTTTTGCTCATCAAATATTTATTGACCCTCAATCTGCAAAGCACAGGATACTATAGTGGTTCTTACCCCTTGTTCTGAAGAGCCAACTTAGAGATAAAACTAAAGATGAGTTCATATTAATAATGGATGATAACTAAAGTTCAATGGAGAGGTGGTACCCTATCAGGAAAATTTAGAGAAACTCATGAGACCATCTATACCAGTGGCTTTTCTAAAATTTTCTTTAGCTTCAAAAACTCCTCACAGGGTTTCCCTGGTGGCGCAGTGGTTGAGAGTCCGCCTGCCGATGCAGGGGACACGGGTTCGTGCCCCGGTCCGGGAGGATCCCACTTGCCGCGGAGTGGCTGGGCCCGTGAGCCATGGCTGCTGAGCCTGCGCGTCCGGAGCCTGTGCTCCGCAACGGGAGAGGCCACAACAGGGAGAGGCCCGCGTACCGCAAAAAAAAAAAAAAGAAAAAAAAAAAAAGAAAACTCCTCACATAAAATTCTGTTTGGCAGTCTGCTACATCAAATAAAAGTCATTTCCTAATTGAGACAGCTGATGTCCAGAGAGGATTCAAGATTGGCCAGCACCTCCAAACCAGTTCATAGCGTTCCATTAGGTCTAGTCCTCTTATCTGTAGTCATGAAAGGTGCTTTTCTGCTGAATTACAGGCTCCATTATTGCAATAAGCTGAGTCTTACAATGCTGTTAATAGACTCTGGAGACTTTAAACTCTGCATCCTGACTCCTGGATCTTGGCCTCAGTTGCCAATAAAATATCTAATTAGGTTGAGCACTATTCTTCTCAGAACTTAGCAAATGTATCTATGGTTCAGGAAACCTTCTGGATTTAGTGGAAAATATTTAGATCCTAAAGCATTTCAAATGAGACTGGAGCGGAAAGGAAGTGAAAGAATGGATTGCTTAGATGGCAGTAGGAAAACTGGAATAGTAGCATTATATGAAGAAATATAAAACTGTAGCCCTACCTTATACCATATTCAAACATGGGCTTCAGGTAGATTAAGGACCTAAATGCTAATGATAAAACTATAAAGCTGCCAAAAGAATATGTAGGATATTTTTGTGAAAGGCAAAGAAAGTCTTCCAAAGGGACATCCCAAAGTACAAACCATAAAGCTAAAAGTTGATGAATTTGACTCCATCAAAATTAAGAATTTCAGCTCAGTAAAAGACACAATAGACTGAGGAAAGACTGGAAGAATGTATTTGTGACATCTTTAACAGTCAAAGGATGAATATCTAGACTATGTAAGGAACTCCTACAAATCAACAAAAAAAGAAACAGAAAAACAAATAGAAAAGTAGTCAGAGGATATAAAACGGTAATTGGTAAAAAGGAAAGACCTTAAGAAGGTCAGTTAAGAATGAAAGGAAAAGATGTTAATAATCAGAAGAATGCAAACTATAGCAATTCAATTCCACTTTACACCCACCAAAATGGCAAAATAAGAAAGGAAGATACTACCAAATGTTGACAAGGATTTGAGGAGATGGGAAAAATCAGGAATTGCTGGTTTTAGTGTAAAACGTATGGCTTTGTGGAAAGGAATCTGGCAATGCTTAGTCAAATTAAGAATGATGTATCCTATGACCCTACAATCCCACTAATGTGTGTACCCAGAGAATTTCTCCCATGAGTTCACTAAGGGATACATAAAAGGATGTTAACTGTTGCGTTGCTTGCACTATCAAAAATAGAAGTTACCTACAATCCACAGAGGAGAATAGATAAGTAAAATGTAGTTAATACTTTGGAATACTAGGCTATGGTCAGAGTTATTTAACCAAATAAATATACAGCCACATAGCCCAAAACCATAATGTTGAATGAAGATTTATAGCTCAAAATAATTAAGTAAAATACATACATAATACAGTATTTGCATAGCTAAGAAAATATCAAATACAGTAGGATGAGCATCTAAGGGAGAGAAAGGACTAGAAATGACAGCTGTGAATGAAGGAGAAAATGTAAAAAAACAAGAGAGAGCCTTTG
Source organism: Mesoplodon bidens (assembly GCF_964165515.1). NCBI lineage: Eukaryota > Metazoa > Chordata > Mammalia > Artiodactyla > Ziphiidae > Mesoplodon > Mesoplodon bidens. The sequence goes on along the minus strand of NC_138161.1, from coordinate 107,820,531 downwards.
CATGGACTAATGATGATAGATAGTATTCTATGAACCAGTGACTATAAATTAAGTAAATTCTGAAAAACTAGGGTTAAAGAGTAGAAAAGAAAACAAGGAGGGCTGTTGTTGGAGAGGTGATGATAGAGCCCACTAGCCCATCCTGTGGGCAGGACACCTGGGTTCCCATCCTGACTCAGCCTGTCACTTATAGGTCACACGTGCCTACGATGCTTTTCTCTAGAGTTCTGTTTTCCCCATGGATGGAATAAAGATACTAGGCTAGAATTTCTAAGATCTTTTCCAGCTTTGTGCTTCGAGTACTCTGTTCTTCCTTTCCCATCAGTAACCTCCATAATGTCATAAGCAACAATAAAACAATATCACCCATTTCAGAACATTTTTATTAACATTGAAAAATAATATAACATGAGAAATATCTTTGGCTGAAGGTGTGTTTTTATACTCTTGGCTGACAGAGTGACATCATTTCTTTGAATGTGCAGGTGTTATCTCCTTAAAGCAACAGTTTCCCTTTTCATGGATCAATGAACAAAGGAAGAAAGTTAAAAAAAAAAAAAGACAAATAATATTCAGGAACATTGGAGGTGCTATAGAACCAAAGAGTGATTTTTTAATAACCTGAGCCTGGCGGATGATGTTGATGATATGACAGTGATGCCAACAGTAATAATGACTATGAGAGCAACCTAGAAAATCATCAATCCAGAAGAGTTTCGGCTTGTCTCTGGACACCTAGCCCATAGGGGCCACTAGGCCCCTCTAGCTGACTCTAGGTTCCTTTGGATCCTACATTACTTTGAGACACACCCATGAGATAAGAGTTGGAAAGTATTATAAAATGAAGGTCACTTTATAGAACTGTGGACTCCATTTGCAAAATAAAATACCAAAATGGAAAAATACAAACTATCAGAAAATCTATTCTAGCATTGTGCTAGAAAAATCTTTTTGTCCTTTTAAGAGCTCATTAGAATGCAACAGTGTTCATTTCAACCAATTAATATTTTGGCTATGAATAGGAAAATATGTATGAATGACCAGTCCAGTACAAACTAGAACATTTGCATAATGTCAGCTCTTTCTTTGGTTGCATAATTAATCATTGCAGATTATCCATTTGTAAGCATAATTTTTCACTGCCAGGGGACATTATGCTTTACTTATTGAAACACTCTAAATCATAACTACAGCTATCATTTATTGAGCACCAACTAAGTTCCAGGTATTCTACATATATTAATTGTTATGCTTACCACAATATTATAAAGTGAATATTATTATAGTTGTTTTTAGGATTAGGAAGCTGAAGTTCAGAGAGGTTGATTACCTTGTCCAAGATGATAAGTACTTCAAAGCTAAGTCTGACTGTCCACAAAGCTCATGTTCTTTTTACCATGCTGTGCAACCTCCTCTAAAGATTTTTTTTTTCTGAAAATTGGGACCCTATATTAACAGCTAATGTTTATTGTGTGCTCACTATAGGGCCACTGCACACACAACTTTATATGCATTGCCTCATTCAGTTCACCAAACACCCCTATGAGACGTGGATACTCATATATGTATTTGAGGTAATGAGAAAACGGGGGTTTAAAGAAAGTACCTGGTCCAATATAGCACACCCAGAAAGCAATGGAATCTGGATTCAAGGTCTCAGCATCAGTTCACATTTTTCTTAATTTAATTTTTTTAACTAACATATAATGAAATTTACTTACCTTTTTGGTGTACAGTTCCATGAATTCTAACACATGCATAGATTCATATAACCACTACCACAATCAGTATACAGAACAGCTCCATTGCCCTGAAAAACTCCCTGATGTTCGCAGCCACACCCTCCTCCCACGCTGACCTCTGCACTTACTGATTTGGTCTTCGTTTCTTCGTTTCTGAGCGAGGGCTTTCTCTAGTTGCGGCAAGCGGAAGCCACCCTTTGTTTTTTTCTTTTTTTGCGGTACGCGGGCCTCTCACTGTCGCGGTCTCTCCCGCCATGGAGGATGCGCAGGCCCAGCCGCCATGGCTCACGGGCCCAGCCGCTCCGCGGCATGCGGCATCCTCCCGGACCGGGGCACGAACCCGTGTCCTATGCATCGGCAGGCGGACTCTCAACCACTGCGCCACCAGGGAAGCCCAGGAGCCACTCTTAATTGCGGTGCGCAGGCCTCTCACTATTGCGGCCTCTCTTGCTGCGGAGCACAGGCTCCAGACACGCAGGCTCAGTACGGCTCTAGAGCACAGGCTCGGTAGTTGTGGTGCACGGGCCTAGTTGCTCCGCGGCATGTGGGATCCCAGATCAGGGCTCGAACCCATGTGCCCTGAATTAGCGGGCAGATTCTCAACCACTGCGCCACCAGGGAAGTCCCAGGCTTGTCTTTTTGAGAATGTGATATAAATGGAATCATGCAGCCTAGAAACTTTCAAATGGGCATCTTTCACTCAGTATAATGCCTTTGAGCTTTATCCATGTTGTTGCTTCCCTATCTGTTTCTTTTTACTGCTGAGTAGTTTTCCATTGTATGGATATACTACATTTGTTTATTCACTCTTCTGTTGCAAGAAATTTAGATTATTTTCAGTTTGAGGTGGTTATGAATAGAGTTGTTATAAACATTTATGTACAGGTTTTTGTGTGAACATCAGTTTTCATCTCCTTAGGGTAAACACCTAGGAGTGGGGTTGTTGAGTTATATGGTAAGCTTAATCTTATAAGAAACTGCCAAACTATCGTTCAGAATGGCTGTATCATTTTTGCCTTCTCTCCAACAATGCAAGCGAGTTCCAGTTTTTCTACATCGTCATCAAGACTTGGTAGTGTTAGTTGTTTTTGTAAATTTAAAGAAAATTTAGCCATTCTAATAGGTGTGCAATTGTAATCTCATGGCGATTTCATTTTCATTTTCCTATTGCATCCCTTTATATGCTTATTTGTCATCCATATTTCCTCTCTAGCAAAGTGTTCAAGTTTTTTGCCCATTTTTATTTTTTATTTTTTTATTTATTTTTTTTTTGCTGTACGCGGGCCTCTCACTGCTGTGGCCTCTCCCGTTGCGGAGCACAGGCTCCGGACACACAGGCTCCACGGCCATGGCTCGCGGGCCCAGCCGCTGCGCGGCATGTGGGATCTTCCGGGATAGGGGCACGAACCCGTGTCCCCTGCATCGGCAGGCGGACTCTCAACCACTGCGCCACCAGGGAAGCCCCTTTGCCCATTTTTAAAATTAAATTGTTTGTTTTCTTACACTTGAGTTTTAAGAGTTCTTTACTAGTCTACATAAAAGTATTTTGTCAGGGATAAGATTTACAAATATTTTCGTTCATTCACTTGTCTTTCATTATCTTAATAGTGTCTTTCACAAAGTATGAGTTGTTTATTTTGATGAAGTCCAATTTATTTATGCGTCGATTTTTTTTATGGATCATGCGTTTGGTGTCATGTTGACGAATGAACTCTCTGACCGAAGGGGCAGGGATAGAGAGAAAGAGAGAGAGAGATTGGAAGATGCTACAGTGCTGGCTTTGAGGATGGAGTAAGGGGGTCACAAGCCAAGGAATCTTTTAGAAGTTGGAAAAGACATGGAAACAGTTTCTTCCCTAGAGCTTCCAGAAACACGGCAACCTGCTGACACCTTGATTTCAGCCCAGTGAAACCCAGATTTTGACCTCCAGAAACGTAAGATAACACATGTGTGTTATTTTTAACCACAATAAAAAGGACTCTACCTAACTCCAGGTCAAAAAAAAATATCCTGACTTCTTCTAAAGGTTTTATAGTTACATGTTTTACATTTAGCTCTACGATTCATTTTGAGTTTTCTTTTGTATCAGGTATGAGGTTTAGGGCAAAGTTCATGTTTCTGCTTATGGATGTCCAATTCTTCCATCATCATTTGTGGAAAAGACCATTCTTTCTTCACTGAATTGCCTTTGGAACTTTGCCAAAATCAGTTGGCCATAGTTGTATGGGTGTTTCTGGGCTCTCTGTTCTGTTCCATTGATCAGTGTGCCTATCCTATCACCAGTCTATGCCACACTGTCTTAATTCCTATAGCTTTATAGTAAGTCTTTCTTTAAATCTGGAGCTCTGTGTGATTCTTCAGCCAGTTCCTCTTCTGAGCCAACAAACTGCAAGGCACAGGTGGATCAGACTCGGTGCCCTCCTTTTCTTTGCCGCCTGGAAGGTGTTAATAACATAGTTTTTGGTGTACAAAGGGGTAGAAAAGCAATGTACCTGGCCTTCTTTCCAGCTCAAGAGAGAAGAAAGGCTGCCATCTGCAGCTTTTCCTCTGCCTGAACCACGTGGAAATTCCTGCCAAACACACTCACTACGTATCACACATTGCTGCCATATATTTGTCAAGTGCGCTGCGTTGGGCACCCCTACAGGCTCTGAGGAAGAACAGGAGAACAGGACACACATGGTTCTCCCTCCTGTGAGGTTCATGCCAAATGGTAAATGAATAACAACACGAGAACAACACTGGGTGGCTATTCTCCAAAGAACTGCAATTGGGCCATGCGTAAAAGAGTGATTCAGGTATCTTAGACCACATGGCAGGGGAATGCTTCTCTTGAGAGATCTGAATGACAAGAGAAAATCAAATGGGTGAACATCGAGGGAAAGAGTATTCTGGGCTCTTAGTCTGAAGAGACTTAGGTGAAGACAAGCTTAATGCATTTAAGAAACAAAAGAAATGACTGGTAGAGCTAGGAAGGGGTGAGCCAGGGAGAGAGGTGTAAAATAAGGACTGAGAGGTAACAGAATCAGGTTGAGGAAGGGCTTTGTATCTGAGACAAGAAGTTGGGTTTAACTCTAAGTGCCTTGGGGAGCCATTAGAGAGTTTAAACCAAGATGGGTCGTGACCAAAGACAGACCTGGGCTCCCAGACAAACAAATGGGGAAAGGGAGTAGAATGAGTCTCCCCAATCCCCATCCCCACAGAAACATGTTCCCTGCTCACATTAACTTGTTCTCTGTACAAGGGTGATGTGCATGAGATTCTAAAGAAGCCAAGTTCAGGGCTTCGAGCCTCATAATTTGCATATCACCATTTCCTAGCCTAGACTGCAAGGGGACTGAGAGGAGAGGGGAGAAGTCAGTCTCTCGCTGAACTGATGACTTGTCAAGGAATCCACTACCGAGGAGATTGGTCCCTGAGTTGGGGACAGGAGGCTGCTGTGTCACAGCCCTATGAAAAATAGAAACAGAGACCCCTGTTCATGGGTAGTTGTTTCATCGAAGAAACTGCCTCATGGTTTCCAATCTTCAGAAACAGTGAATTATAGGAAATTGGCTTAAAACTGCAGTATAAAAAAGGAAAGACCGGGCTTCCCTGGTGGCACAGTGGTTGAGAGTCCGCCTGCCGATGCAGGGGACACGGGTTCGTGCCCCGGTCCGGGAGGACCCCACATGCCACGGAGCGGCTGGGCCCGTGAGCCACGGCCGCTGAGCCTGCGCGTCCGGAGCCTGTGGTCCACAACGGGAGAGGCCACAACAGGGAGAGGCCCGCGTACCGCAAAAAAAAAAAAAAAAAGAAAGAAAGAAAAGACCTTCACGGAAGGGTTTTCCAACTATGAAGAGTTATAAGCACTGGATTGAATTTCTGAGCAGAGGTGTGTGCAGAGTCTCCAAGAGATTGTGTCCATTCTGTTTATTTAAACTCCATTTTGGATAAATAACCACCTCTGGGGAAACATAAACACAGCACCTCTTCCCCATTAAAGAGTCACAATTCCAACTCCATGTCATCTCTTCTACCATCAGGGGGTATATATAATTTTTATAGAGTTATAATCCATGTGATGCTTTCTTCCTAGTGCGGTTTTTTGCTTACCGTTGTTTCACATACATTTTTCCATATAGTGGCACCATCTAAATATGTGCCATTTTACAGAGCTACACAGTGAGGCAGTCGATAAAAATAGCTCATACTTACAAAGTAATTACTATAATGTCAGGCACGGTTCTAAGCACTTTACCTATTTTTACTCATTTAATGTTTCTTCCATTTAACCCTCCAAGGTGGGTACCATCTATCTTAGCCTGGTTTCAAAAGAAAGTAGAGCCTGAAGCCAAGGGTTCCATAGACTACTTTATTCAGGGTACAATCCCCCGGGAGCAGGGGTGAGGGAAAAGTAAAATGAGGTAAGGAAGCAAGGGGAGTCCATTTGAAGGGGGGTTATCAAGCTGGTTACCATCGAGTGTGATCAATTGCTCCATCTAACAAGACGGTCTTCCCATGAGACCATCCTGCAAAAAGCTGCATAAATTGCATCTCAGACGGTCATACAGGGGGAGGAAGGAGGAACTGTTTATCCACCAGTTCCCATCTGTCACATGAGACTTTTTATTGCCACACACTTTGGGGTTGGCACATGTCACACTTGAGTATCAGCAGGGAAGCCTCAGTGTAGGTGACAAGAGGCAGGCTTAATGCCTCTTGAGGCATTAAAGGCTTAAGGCTAGGTACTCTGTAGTTTGCCTCCACAAAGTCACGGAGTCAGTCAGAGCCTGCATATACCTGGTGGGGCAGCAATGGTGGAATATATAAGGGATTCTCTTATTGCACTGGTTTAGCTGATGGAACACAGAGATTAAGTACCTGCCCTAAACAACTTAGCCAGTAACTGGTAGAGCCACGATTTGAACCCAGAAAGCCAGGCTCTTAACGGTATGTTAAACTAGTTCTTTGATTTGGCGAGATCTGGGTTGCATTTAGCTTTTCACTGAAATGCCTCAGAGCATAACAGAAAGATTCTTGGACAGAACTCTTAGATTCCAACCCTGGCTCAGAACCTTGGATAATCATTTCTCTGTGGGTCTCGGTTTGCTCATATGTTTTGGAAAGAGCTCAGACAGCATGATCTTAGAGGTCTCGAATTCTGAATCACACTCTTCTAAAAATCTTTGAACAAATAATGTTCGTCTTTTAAAATTTACAAATCTTTAGGATGTAAGGATTAGACTACTGGGTCACAGGTTAGGACCATTTGTATGACTCATGGTTTAAATTAGCAGATTGCCTTTGAAAAGAATCTTATCAGTTTAACACATTTACTATATCTTCAGTGGATGAATGTGCCTCTTTCCTTGCCTGATCATCGAGGTAAAATAAAATTATATATAAAATATAGAATTTTTGGTGAGTGGATAGATGTGAAGTAGTGTCACTAGATTGCTTTGTTTTCTATTTCTTTAGTGACTAATTAAGCCAAACATGTCTCCAAGTGTTTTTCATGTCATTTCCTCTTGTGTTAATTTACTTTTAGCAAGTCATTTCCCCTCTCTGGGGGATCAGCTTTAACATCTCTCAAATGAGAAGGTCGACTGAGATCTCTAAGGTTGCTTTGAGAATTAAGTGAGACAATACCTACCAAAGTCCTACTTCAATTCTCCAAATACATAAGGGAAGGCTTTTCCATCTTCAGCATTTGTACAAGTGTAGAAACCAGTAAGCATGTCCCTTGACCAGACTCTAAGACATGTCTTGGTCAACCAGATCTCTTCTTTCTGGGATGGTTCATATGTTAGTCCTTCCTAAAAGAAGGACAGATGAACTTAAATGACCAGCATGGTGTTTTTTTCCCCCAAATCTGAACAGTTTGTAATATTACTGTATGATGAGAACACATATCAAATGCCTTTCCCAAGGTAGTGGTTATCTGCATTGGCTAGGACTTATAGTTTTTCTCTAAGTTTTTCTATAGTTTCTCTGAAACACTCGACACATTTGTTCTGAACTTGTGGTAACCTACTTATTCTAAGTTTCATTCTTTTAGCAGCTGAGATTAAAATGGTCAAAGCAATGAAGTCATTGTTGTCATTCTTTGGAGATTTAAAAGAAATAGGACAACACTCTCAGACACTAGGGGAGTTTGGGGCCCGGGGATTGGGAATCTGCGAGCAGATGACCATGTTTCCATTTTGGGACAGAATTAAAAGAAAAAAAAAAAAAGCAGGGGCTGATTCTTGAAGAGCTCCAGCCTCCTTTTTCTAAGCCTTTTCCTCCACTCTGCCATGCTCCTCCTCTTCGCTTTTCTCTCCTGTGAAAATCTGTCTCCAGAACTAAACTAGGAGGCAGGAGAGATGGGTTCAAGCCCATTACTGACACTTGATAGCACTGTGGATTTTAGTATATCCCTTCTCTCCACTGAGGGTCAGTTTCTTCATCTGTTCCCATGATTACAGTCCCTTTTTATTGATTATTCATGATCTCCCATCAATTAATATGTAAGATTCTTGAGTTAGATGCAGTACCTTGTTTATCTCTGTGCTACCGACAAAGGCTCACTATGGAATTTGTCATAGAAAGGTGCTCTCTCCTTGTTAGTATATTGAGTTTTTATAAATCTCTCCTTGACCCTGACAGTGATCACCATCATTCACTCTAAGACTTACCAGGTGGATTAGTTTCCTAGAGCTGCTGTAACAAATTACCACACAGTTGATGGCTTAAAACAACAGAAATTTATTCTCTCATGGTTCTAGGGGCTAGAAGTCCAAACTCAATGTGTCCACAGAGCTATGCTCTCTGAAAGCTCTAGGGAAGGATCATTCCTTGCCTCTTCCTAGCTATTGATGGTTGCCAATAATCCTTGGTGTTCCTTGGCATGAAATAACATCACTTTAATCTCTACCTCCATTGTTACATGGCCTTCTTCCCTCTGTGTATCTGTCTTTTCATGTCTCCAAATCTCTCTTGTCCTTGTAAGGGCAACAGTCATTGGATTTAGGACCCCACCTAATCCAATATGACCTCATCTTAACTTAATTAGATCTGCAAAGACCTTATTCCAAATAAGGTCACAATCATGGGTGCCAGGTGGATGTGAATTTTGGAGGAACACTATTCAACCCAGCAACTCAGGACATCTCTGTATCCTTACTCCTCCCATCCCATAGCTTTGGACCTTGTCTCCTGCCCTCATCATGAAGAATCCTTCCCCCAGAATGACCCCTCTTACTGGAGTCATGATGAGCATATTCATTGTTCTCCTTGACAATCAGCTCTCCCTCCTTCGATCCATGTTCCACTGGAGCCTGCTGTCAGACTAACCTCATGAAAAGGACAGTTTGGTTGTCTTTGATTCCCAGCTCAAAACCTTTTTGATGGCCTCCATTACTTATAGCATAGAAGCTGCACTTCCTCAGAAAGACATTCACAGACTTTACCACCTGATGCCAACTCTCCTGTCCAGTCATAACATCACAACTCTCCCCCATGCACAATTCAGATTATCCTTTAGCTCTACCATCTGCCCTTTTCCTCCTCCGTCATCATGTCTTTCTTTCCATCTAAAAGCCATTCTCTTGATCACAGGATGTAGTATTCCCTTCACTCTTGACAATCTACCTCTTTTCCAAAGTCTACCAAGATCCCCACCCCCAACACCCAGGCAGAATATCACTTCTGCTCCAAACCCCCATAATATTTTGTACATCAATTGACACTTTTCATCCTTACATTATTTGTGGTCATGCTATTTCTCTTTTGATTAAAACATGAGCTCTTAAGAACAGAGTTCCTTTCTCATTACCCAAGTTTCTGGTTCTTTAGGAGAAGACTGTATATTTTGAAGAGAAGAAGGAAAGATTCAAAAGTAATAATTTTCAGAAGGTGCTTTAGGCGGTGTGCAAATATTTAGTATTTCATTAATAGTCAAGCTGATAAAAAATTAAAATGCCATCTTTACTCCTAATTTTAAATTTTCATATTTATAAAAACAGCTCATTTCTTTATACTAAGCAAATGCTACATATTTTGATTTACCATATAAATATACATTAACACAATGTGTTTCTATCTTATAAGTCAGTTCTGGATAAGATTATTTTTGCATTTAAAAAATTATGAAAACCACTGTAGACTTGGGGCCCTGTATTGCCCTTGGAAATGAAGTATTTGCATTTCCTCTTAGATTCTCTTAATCCCCGGAGCCATAATGATGGTTGAGATTTTTTAATCCTACGTGTGAGATTAAAGAATAGGGATGCTCTAAGGCCAGAGCAGAAACGTAATGGACTTTGGAGTCACAAAGACCGTGACAACTTTGCCATTTATTAACTGTGTGATTTGTGGGAAATTACTTAACATCCCCAAACCTGGTTTTTTCCTGTTCACATAGAAATGAGCTCTGACTCATAGGGTTGTTGAGAGGATTAAATAATATACCTAAAATGAATAACATATGAGACACTCAATAAATGATATCTACCTTAATTACAAAGATTAGTTCTGGCGAAAGTTGTCTTTTGTTTGCTTGTTTGTTTTTTTGGTTTTTTTTTCCTTTGCCTGGTGAAATGCTGCGGTATTTCTAACATTAGCTAAGAAAGCGGATGAGAAGGGTCTTAACCTCTAAATTGCCCTAAGGGAGAGTTAGCTAATGAAAAGCCACAGGAGTGAATTATCTGCTGACTACACCCTTTTGCTGAGGTAAAAATTTACTCTTGTATAGATATCCAGTTGGCTAATTATCTTTTAAAAATCAAATGAGAGCTCTTTCTAAAGTCCTGGTAGTGACCAAGAAAATGTATTAAAGGAAAAGTATCGAATTTTACCCAAGAATCAAGAAGAACTCATTCTGAAATAAAATAAGGACTTGAATATTTAATGTTTGGACTGACTCTGGAATAGATAAAATATTTTCTTGATGTGGTCCCCTCCTTTAAGATTTGGGTGGAAAAGTTTGACAGATGACTCTGGGAAATAGAGAAACCCACTTCCTGAATTAGTTTGGATCTTTAAGGGGAAATCAGTGGCTGATTTCTTCTCTTACTAGCTGGGTTTCAGGTTGCCTTTTTCTCCTTTCATGAGGCTGCCCTTCTCTATTCTTTTGTGGACATTGGTACCTGTGGATGTTGGAGTCAAGAGTCTGTGTAAGCATATGCTCTGCTCTGTCCTGTAAAGGTCTGACTTCTTAGTCCTAGAGGCTCTTATCCACACAGCCGGCAACATCCATGTGCCTGTGGATGTACTTTCACTTTTATCACCAGAGCATCTGGAAGTATTCATGCACTTATAGGGTTTTTCAGGAACCCTCCCCCTGCTACATGTTTTTTTCTCACAGTAAGTCCTCAGACCCAGGATCTTTTTCATCTTCATTGCCTTAGACCTCAAAGAACTAGTGTCTCTCCCTTTCTAAAGGTTCCCACCACTTCCCACTCTATCCCTTGGACAAACCACCAGAGCTCTGATTTTAAATGTTTTACTACCAAAAAAGAATAGGGAACAGATATTAGCTAAGAAAAATTATACAGGAAAGATGGAAAGTTTCTGGCATCTTGCAAAGTATGTAGAGCTAGTGTCCAGAGTTAGTGTTGATTTCTAACCCTTTGCTTTCCATCCTTTGCTTTCATTATTCCAATAAATCATGATCCTATTTCCACCCGCAGAAATTACCCTGCCACATTTACATTCACACACACACAGAAGCAATCAGACAAAATAGATGTTCCTGGCTGCTATGAGTATACCTTTTGTCTCCAAAAACTCCAGATGGGGCGACTCTAAATTTTCCTAGGAATGGTTGACACAGGGCATTCAGTGCTATGGAGGTGACAAGACTAAAATAACTAGGGGATCAGATTATTTAGAGGGACTTTATTCTGCTCATTCTTATACCCAGATCTCTTACCATCCTGCAAAACCCACCATCAAGTTTGATTTTGAATCAAGCCAGCCCCTCCCTGGTTGTTCTTAAGTTGCCTAGCTTGGTGTCTCTGAGAAGTTTGCTGCTTTTCTCCCACCTTCAAACTGCCAGAGGGTACTTAAATCACCAGCTGAACATGACATACCTTCCTGGTCCACAAATTCTACTCAAAGATAAGGAACTTAAAATTCTATCTTTAGATGAAAATAAACACATGTATGTTGTAAATAGAAAGTAAAATTCTTATATTGGACTTTATGCAATTGCCAATATTCAACCATTTTTGACCTATAAAAATGGCAACTGCATATGGTTTAACCTAACATATTTTAAAGGTAACAAATGTTTTCTTTGGGCTTTATCCTCTGGCCCAGGGATAAAACTTCTCTTTCCATTGACATTAGGGATATTTCAAATAAAAGTTTGAAAAGCAGCATTTTGCACAGCGTAATTTATTCAATGATTTTTGGAATATTCAAGGATGGTTGGAATAATTCACTCTAACTCAAAAACGGCTAACTGTCAAACTAATCAGCACTGGATTCTGAGAGCAAATGGGAAGTGATAGGTTTCACTTTTTGAATTCTCTGAGAAGCACCAGCTTCTTTAGAGTCCCTCCATCTTTCACCCCACACCAACATTTTCCCTGTTTCTCTTTCATGGGTCTTGTTTGTATAGATCTGTTCAGCTTCTCTCATTTTTTCCCCATTACCCAGAGCCTAAGAATTGATGAAACATAGACAAATCCACATCACATCCGATGTGTCTCCAGGTGAATCTCTCTCTACACTTTCTCCTGGGAGTGAGGCAAACATAGTATTTTCTTAAAGGACTGAGAGGAGAAACTGTGTTGGAGAAAATAAAATGCCTTTATGAAATGTTGGTAGGGAAGACTGGAGGGTGTCTAGAAAACCTTCACTTATTATTCAAGTCTGCTTCTCATTTGCATTAAAGTTTTAGTCATGTGGTAAGGAATCTCTTTCTCCCCTCTCAACCTCTTTTTTTTTGTGTGTGTGTAGAATGTAAGTATTTAACTGAATGAGATAACCCTTCTAGGTTTGGCATTCCAAGACTCTACAACCTAAGAGCATTCACCCTGTTGGTAAAGCTAAGAACAGTGTAAAAATATATCAGGTGGGCTCACCATCAACAGAGGACATCAGCTGTTGTCTTTGGGGTGGGGTCAACACATTCTTTGTCATATTCTACTGCATATTTTCTTTATGTGCCTAGGTTTCAAGCCGTTTTGCAAAGATTATTAATCCATAATATTCACTAAATGCAAAGGCAAGGAAGGTATTGAAAGTGCTAATAAGAAGAGACACATGATAATTATGTAAATGAGGTAGGGTATATTTAAAATTTTTAAGTGGCATAATTCAAAAGACTGCAGAAAATTTTCTGAAGACAAAGAGCTATTCACAAAGCAGGTGCAAGGATCTGTGTCTACCTGGTCAATCAGCAAGAATCATTAAGAGCAACAGAAAGTGACTGATGAACAAAATATCACTTGAGCGTAGGACTCTAGTTTTAGTGGCAATGTGTTTATTCAGAACAGAGAAGGCCATGAGTTCATAAAAGAATTTAAAGGGGAAGCAGGGTAAACTTGCTGATGAGATCTGTTACAAGCTATGAATAGTGTGTGGGATGAAGGATCTCAGTGAAGAGGGAGGGAGTGTAGGCACCATAACTACTGAAGGATTCTCCACACTTAGAGGAATTATCAAGGAAGGAGGTGGCCTGACTCAACAGATTTCCTACATATGAAATAAATTGGTTATTTTTGGAAACAATGTTGAAGGAAAGGTACATCTGTAAGAAGAAGTGAATACTTGGCTTTAAATTTTGAAGATCACACTCACGATTGTATGTGGTAGAAGTGAGGATGTGGACGATAAGTTTAAACGTCTTCTGTATTTGTTAAGGTAAGTTGCTAATTCCTGTTGGTTTAACACAATAAAGGTATATTTCTCACTCATGTAAGAATTCAGTGTGGGTGATGCTTGTGGGATGACATTTCAGGTTCAGAGAGCCAGAAGCTCTGTTTCTCATGACTAAGCTCTCCTTTAGATCCTAGAAGCTTCTCCATTCACTTAACAGATAGAGACAGGGGCTCTGGAAAAGGCATGCCCACCTCTTAACCATCCCACCCAGAAGAGACACACATCACTTCCTCATGCTTCCCATTGGCAAGAACTAACCAGATGCCTCCCACTCCAGACGCACAGGAGCAGGAGCAAGAAATATAATCCCAAGCTGGGCATCACTTCCTAGTGACAAACTTACACTATGAAGGAGTCTTTGGGGGTCAATTATCTAGCTTTGCTACACCTACTGATTCAGTTATGAACAAAAATATTTACAACTAACTTTCAGAACCCAACCTATCTATGTATAGAGAAATAGGAAACTTCTGTGGTAGGTACTCAAAAATAGGAGCTATGGGGCTTCCCTGGTGGCGCATTGGTTGAGAGTCCGCCTGCCGATGCAGGGGACATGGGTTCGTGCCCCAGTCTGGGAGGATCCCATGTGCCGCGGAGAGGCTGGGCCCATGAGCCATGGCCGCTGAGCCTGCGTGTCTGGAGCCTGTGCTCCACAACGGGAGAGGCCACAACAGTGAGAGGCCCACGTACTGCAAAAAAAAAAAAAAAGAAAAATCGGAGCTATGTCTCACAGCATTGAATACCTATAAAATGAATGAATAAAAGTAATTTTTAAAGGAACAAACTACATTTTAAAGAAAAGAGAGGTGCTCTATTTTAGACTGTAAATGTCTTCAAGTCAAGCTTGGGTGATACACGTGTGTGTGGGGGGGGCACAGTATCTCTTCCTTTGAGAAACTACTCCACCCTCACTCTGTAAATATCTTACTTCTTGCAGTTAAAGGAGGTGGGGGAAGGACTGACCAGAGTCACTTCCCTACCTCAGGGCTTGCATGTGACCCAGTCCTGGCCAATCAAGCAGCTTCATCCCTCTGGTCACAGTGAGTTTTTGGAGATGAGCATGTGACTTAAGCTGGGCCAATCAGAGCTCACTTCAGTGCCTTTTCTGCAGAGGCTCTTTCTCTAGGGCCATAATCTCTAAAACCCATGTAAGCCTGGCAGACGTTTTAATATTACATGGAGATAGACTAAGAATGAAGCCAATCGAGAGAGCTGATGACATTATTTGATGCCTGGACAACCAAGACGTAAGTCCATTACTTGAATTTCCTGTTATATGAGCCAACAAATTTCTCTACTTATACTTTTTCTTACTTTGCTTAATTTGATTTATTTCTGATAGTAAAGCCTTCAAAATAAAAAAATGTCCTAACTATGACACTTGGTTTGGATTTTTCTTATCTTTTCATCATATTACTATTCTAAACCTTTAATGGCCTCATTAATTGCCCACAAAGCCAAATTAAATCTCCTCTGCTTCATTTTCAGAACCTTCCACAAAAAGTGTTCACCTTCCTAATCCAAGAACATAAACCTTAGAATGCCCAAGCATGTCTTTCTCATATTGACATCTGGTTTTGGTCTGGTGTTTTAACCTGTCTCAACCTCTAAAATTCCACTTGTTAGCACAGCTCCTGTGGAAATTATTACTGCTCTGAGTCAGGGACCAGGTCTCACAGACAATGGTAGTCAACATCACCATCTACACCCTTACCACTTGCAACAGTTCAATTCTTAGTGTGGTACAGAACCCATAAAACACTCAGCAAATACTTGTTGAACTACTTTTCCACAGTGGTATTTATTTGGGATGCAGATATTAAAAGTTTGAACAGTCTGCGTTTTTTTTTTTTTTTTTTTTTTTTCTTTCTGAGAGGGGAGTGACTATCTAAGTAGACAATTTGGTGAGTAAATTTACAGCTTGAAGAAGGTGCTGAATTGACTGAAGCCTTCTTGGAGGTTAGCATTAGGGTGACCTTTTTCTTTATTTCATTTTGAACACAGTTATAGCTCAGATAGCAATTCAGAGAGGGTTTCCCAGTAACTTATCTAAGCTGTCTTTTAAACATGAAAAAAGAAATCAAGTTCTCCACTAGGTCATCACATGTTTTGGGAGGCAACCAGGAAGGCAGCCCAGTGTGGTGGTCAAGACCATAGAGTTTTACTGAAGTAGATACAGGTGAAAGTCCAAGTGTGCTGCTTACACAATGTGGCCTTGGACGAGTTACATGATCAATTCAAACCTCAGTTTTCTACCCTGAAAACTGGGAATAACCCAATAACCTTTTATGGAGATTGTGAGGCTTGAATGACATGCTGTCTGAGACTCAACAAGAGCTTGGAAATTACTAGCTATTAAGGGCAAAGTTGTTGAGGAAATGAAGAGTCACGCAGGTACAGAGAGTGGTTACCACAGGTCTGAAAACTGGACCTCGATCTCCCTTTCTATGAACTCAACTAGTTATAGTGTCTATTTAAGGCACTGTAAAAGACCAGACCACTACTGTGGGAAATGCTCCCTCTCTGGAGAACATCAAGAAGAAGTTGCTGGCATTCACCATCCCCCTTCCATTGTTTTATCATTGAAATATTATCCCTCGGTGAATATGCAAGGGAACCCACCTGAATAAACTCAGAGTAAAGTCTCCCAAGGAGGGCAATGGCAGGATTAGAATCCCGGGGTGGAGGGGCTGGATCTCCGCTAACCCCATTGCCACCTGGAACTTCCTGTTCCCAAAGGAATTTCTTGCTAAAGCACTTGTTGCACTCTCCCCACGTGACAGCACTTCCTCCTTTAATGATCAGCTACATGGGCAGCTTTTCCCGCCCAGCTTTGTGGTGTTCTCAAGTCCTGGAAGAAACGGATGCCTCCCCCAGCTGCCACACCCATGCCCACCCCACAGATGGGAGCCTGATCCATCCTGAAGTAACTTTTGACTTTTCATACTCTTCTAGTTCCAATATCAAGCAGGTGAGGCTTCTTATTTTCTACGTACCTCAGCCCTGCGGTTTGTACTTTTCTGAGGCCCTCTACCCTGATGATTGTCTTTGAGAATGTACACTCTTTTCAGGGGATACTCCTCTCTCTATCTGAAGGGATGGGACCTTATCCTGAGACCAGAGTGAAAAACAATAAGCTAAACCTTGTGACAGTAGATTAATACCCACTCTTGAAGGAGAAATTTTATTTAATGAAGACCGTCAGTTAGTTAGTGTGATTACCATTTATCTTCACCAAGATGCTCCATGTCTATCTCTCCACACCAGCCCTTCTGAAATACACACAGATACCTTCTTAGACACACAGCTAACCAGGTTATTCACGTGCTGTGGAGGGTTGAACTCTGCCCTCCAAAATGTAATCCAATAGTCTGTGAGGCTATGGTTTGCCTGTCCTACAGGATTGTTGTGGAGATTAGCAATAAGATGATATCGTACACAATAAATCTAAAGCATTGTGTAAATTTAAAGTAATGGGATTCTAAATCTTTAGACACTTTCTGATTCTCCCCACCACTGGAAATAATAGGACATCGTCACAAGACAAATGTCCAGCTATCCACTGAGGAAGTTGAACGTTGATCCCCCTTGAGCGGTCCACACATTTGTGAATATCCACTCCTTGGTGATGTCCATTTATCTAATACCTTTGATCAATAACCTCATTTCTCCCCAGCCTCCCTTTTACTAGCCTCTTTGATAGATTTAATTAAAGTAATGCATTTTATGGAGATATGAAACCAGACACTTGATGATGTCACTTCCTGGTTTGGGTCCTCAGCTTCCCTTTCATAAAGCGGAAAGTAGAAGGGGCAGAGGAGGAAGACAGGTCTACTTTGCTTCTGCTCAATTCACCGTGATATGAAACTGAGTAAAGACTTGCTTGGCAAATGTCTGGAATCCTCTAATTCCTATAATTCCCTTAATTTTTAAAAATGTTATACTAGTCTCAAAACCAGGCACATTGTTTTGAGTGCCATAAAACCATCATTTTGGGGAACAAACCCATGGCTGGTGAGGTCATTAGTAGAAAACATGAATTCCTAGGTTAGCAAAAAGATGACTGACTTTAACGCAGGGATGGTGGAGCCTGGTAGTGGAGTAAGGCACGGCAATATCTATTTCATAGTGACTTGCTAGACCAACAGCTATTCCTTGAAATAAGGGAGGGGCTTGGGGCATGGAAACGTGCGGGCTGAAAGGAACTGTAACAAGTGGAATATAAAAAGCACACAACTGTGAAATAACAGGAGTCCTGGGTGAACTTGACTTTCTGGTTAACACAGTGGCTCCTATATGTACTTGCTTTCTGCATACCATTCCCCTGACCATGGCAATTTAATTATAGCACAAACCAAGAAATACCCTCAACTGAGTGCTAAAAGCAGTAAGTTTTAATTTTATGATATATAAATCCCTGACCATCTTGTTCAGGGCATCGATCCCTATATGCTCATTGAAAGCTAGGACCTAATAAATTTCTTCCACTTATCAAAGAATAACATGACATTTTCAAAGATAAGTAAATTGAAATAACAAAGATAAAGCATAGTCTCCTTTCTTAGGGATGGTAAAAATCATTTTTGAAGCGTCAACTGTAGCTTCTGAAAGAAAATGGCACTGACTTGTATGTGAAAGTTTTCTGTGTGACTTTGGAGGAGCCTCTTGATCTCTCTGTTTCATCGGCAAATGTTTTAATATCTTTGGAATAAGTACTTGAACAAGTACTGAGTAATCACTAGCTAAATAAAAGAGGTTTTGATGAATGCTCTATATTTCCAGCCCAACTGAACCACTCCATGTTTCTATATACATCACACATTTTCCTGACTCTACACTTTTGCTTTTGCCATTTCTTCCACTAGGAAGTCACCCTCCTGTTTTCCTTGCTCTAATTTTACCCATTCTCTAAGGACAAGGTCAACTGTCTTTTGTGTTTTCAGCTTTTCCCAACTTCTTTACCTAAAAGTACTGTTTCTTTTTCCAGACCCTCAAAGTTAGCACTTGTTCTTTACCTCTCTTATAGATGTATAGAGCTTCATATTTTTATGTATTTATTGAATTAAATGGTTTATGCCCTTACTTCAGAGGGCAGGGACTGTGCATGATGTATCTCAGAACTTGGAATGTGATCAGCACTTAATAGATTTATAGGGTAGATGTGTAATGGTTAGTGTTATGTGTCAGGTTGGCTGGGCCATAGTACCGAATTCTTTTATCAAACACTAATCTAGCTGTTGCTGAGAAAGTGTTTTGTAGAAATGGTTAATATCTATAATCAGTTGACTTTAAGTAAAGGAGATTACCCTCAATAATGTGGATGGGACTTATCGAATTAGTTGAAAGGTCTCAAGGACAAAAATGAAGTTTTCTAGAAGAAATTCTGCCTCAAGACTTCAGGATCAAATTTTGCTTGAGTTTCCAGCCTGCCAGGCTGCCCTACAGATTTAGGACTTGCCTGCTGTACAGATTTTGAGTTTGTTAGTTCTCACGATTGCATAAGCCAATTCCTTGAAATAAATCTCTTTATGTACATGTACACTATTAGCTCCATTTCTCTAGAGAGCCCTGACTGATATAGATAAAGAGGTTACTTGCAGCACAATATATCCAATTTATCATTTAAATTAAGTGACTTACAAAAAAGATCTCATCTATATCCGTATAGACCGTTATTCTCCAAGTAATATTTTCTACTCAACCTGGAAAAAAATTTAAGTGACTTACATGAACTGTAAGCTCCAAGGGGACACAAATTTTTCAATGCTGTATTCCCAGTGCCTAGAACAGTGCCTGACACATAATAGAAGTTCAAGAAATACTTGCTGAAAGAATGAAGGAATAAAAAAGACAGCTTTATGGAAAATACCACTTTTGGCTATGTAGTAGGTTTCAACTTGCCCTTACATACTTTGGCTCCTGTGCTGACATATATGGCAGAAAAAATCCCAGTCCTGCCATTCGGTGTGCTCCCATAGGCAGTCACACGCATTCTTTGTATCAATGCATCATCTTTTTTATCTGAATGATTAGGATTTTGATCTGGCAGAATTCTGAACTCCCTCCTACCCTTCTTTAATACCTGTGATTTGCATGCATGGCTATAATATCATTAATTTTGCATCTGTTTTTGTTATCATACACATTTGAATATTATTTATTATGTGATGATTGCTATTTCTTTCATGGCTCGTCATGCTATCATCAATTACTACCTGAAATTTGGAAATTTGCTCTTCTCCAAAGTACCTAAAGAAAACTTCAGCCTAGATTTCTGGGACCAGACTTCTTTTCTATCTTGGTTGTAAAGAAATAAAAAGCCTCCTTAAAGCTTTTTGCCAAAACCACAATTACTTGTCTTCAAGCGCTTCATAAACTGGCTATAAAGGCCCATATATACATTCATCCTGCACCTTAGCTTCAGAACATCAAACCTTTCCTTCTAATTTTAGGGTCAGAAAATTATTTTATAACTGTTTTGCAGCCTCTTGTAAATACTTCCTAGGGTACTTTCTTTGGGTACCTTTGTTTCCTCTCATCTTGAAGGGAACATTTCCAGAGTCTGAACATAACTGCTGAGCCCTGGCTGGTCCCTCAGAGGCCAGAGGCCATCTATCTGTGCCCCAGGGCCAAGCTGCTGAGTGAGTTTCCACAGTAGGCTTTGCTCTATCCCGCCCCCCAGCAGAGAATAAGAGGCTATTAGCCAAGACATGCCAAGGAGGGGTTCTCCATGCACTTATAGATTCTCCTCTCTTGATTTCAGCTTAATTCTTTTAAAAGCTAGGAACCCCAACAAAATTCTTAGGACGTCCAACTATGGAGTGTCCAACTGTGCAGGGAAAGACTGGGGAAACATAAACAAACAAAATGTGCTAGAAATTGTACTGAGCACAAGATTGCTTTGCTTGTCTTTTCCTGTCAGAGTCACAGTCTCAGAATGTCACACGTGGATGACACCTTATTCTATTCATTTACAATTGAGGAAAAGGAGTTTCAGAGAAGAGGGGAGGATTTTCCTCTGATCATGGAACTAACTAACGGCAAAATCAAGATTCGCATCTGTCTCCTGACTTCTGGCCCTTTGCTTTTATATGAACGTATTTATCCATAACGTGTATCCATATGGCTCCACCACCCCCCGCAAAAATTCTGAGGCACAATAAGGTGCGCGTAACTCACATTCGCAGGGTAGTTTAAATAGACATGATTCATCAGAAATTAAATAGAGAAAGGGGGCTGTGGGGTTTTTCCTGTTTTTTTTTTTAATATTTCTTTCCTTTTTTCCCCCTATTTTCTTTTGTTTTTCCACTAGATGATGTAGAAGCACTGGATAATTATTTAAGAGGTTTGAGGGTTTTTTCTTTTTCTTTTTTTTTTTTTTTTCTGCTTAGAAACTACTAACAGGGAAAGTAGAACGAGAAGACATGGTCCAGGAAGTATATTTATGGTTGTGTGTGATAATGTTGTCAGAGCTGAAGGAGTGTCAGCATTTTCCTTAAATGCCCTCTCTCCAGGTTTTGCAACTTGGAATTTAAAATGAGCTTTGGACCACAGCTAAACACGCTGGGTCTCGGACAAAGGGAAACAACTCCTTCTGTTCATGTACTGTGCTGGGCATAGTTGAAGGAAAAAAAAGCCAAGGTTTTCAAATAAACTTGTTACAGTGCAGGGCTTAGAGAATCATTTTTTGACAAGCTTTAGAAAACAGAACAGGCATCATTACCATTCCCCGCTCAATTTTACAGGTCCGCTCAGAGAGCCAGCTTGTATCATTATACGAAGTATGTAAATAAATGTGTTGAAGGAAATCCCTTTCTTTTCTTTTTACTGAGAGCTTCTCTGAATGTGAATTTGGGTGTGGAATTTGTGTTTGATGTGTTGGACAGGTGTCTATACCAACAGAATTTCTTTGTAGGCGGTGGAATGAAATTGCCTGCTAGATTGGACAGTAGGAAAGCCAGAAACAACAAAATCCATGGATATTTTAAGCCGAGAAAAAGAAAGACACAATCCTTTTTCTTGGGAACTTATGTGAAAATGGATATAAAACACCTTGTGTTCAGGGTGCAGAATATAGTTCTGTTTTGAGGTGGATCCTTACAGGAAACTAGTTCTCAGTTATTGCATTAACTGAAAAAGTATCACAGTCTTAGGTTCTCAGAACTGAAAGGCACCTCGGGGTCAAAGCCTATGCTCCTTACCAACTCGGTGACCTCTTCTGGTGTAACCCTGACAGATGGGTACAGGGCTCTCTGAACACCACCCGTGATGGGGAGCTTACTAATTCAGAAGGCAGCATGTTCTGTGCAGAGCAGCTCACGTGGATAGAAAATGCTTCTGTATCCTGAGCTGGAGCCTGCATTTCTGTAACTGCCACCCATCTCTCCTGGTTCCATCCTCTGTAGCCACCCAGAAATAATATAAATTAATATTCCCTTTGACACGCTTCATTTAATTGCTCACAGCAAACCAAACCGAACGTCTCAGGTCTTCACTGATAAGGTATTGTGCACCCTTCCCCCGCCGTCAGTACCTGACCCAGCACCCAAGGTACATACAATACAAGATATGGATTGGTGTAGCGGACCCAGAGCCTGGCCTTTTGGCAAGTTCAAGGGCTAGATGGGGATGGTGCAGTGTCCAAGGATTGCTAAGAGGGGTTCCACAGTTTCCCCAGAACAGTGGATGAGGTTAAGTCATTTGTAAAGAAATAGTATTTCTAGGGCAATTATTCCATTTGCTTTTCCTCGCCTGATGTGTGGAGGTCAAGTAAACTTAAGTTTCCCCCAAAGAAGGACATATTGAATATTTAGACTTAATTTTTTGTAAGTTATTTTGTCATAAAATTTATTCAACAAAGGGCCTTAGCTCAGACTTTAAAAGACAGAGAAGAAAAGGTTTTGTTTGCCATGATGGAACTTGAGCTTTGGGAGCCAATTGTGTATGCGAAATGCTAGGTAAAGTGTAAAGCTTTCAAAAGCATAAGAGATTGTTGGTGTTTTCCTGGAGGCTCAGTGGTTGCTGATAAGAGAGCCAGGGAGGTTTGATGGAAAGGACCTGGGTCGTAAATCAAAGACCTGAGTTTGGGACCTGAGCCAGCCACATGGTTCCTTCATTTACTTTCTCCTTTATCAAACTTGTATTGAACACTTACTGTGTGCCAGACACATTGGTGATCAAGAGAGACACAGTCTCTGCCCACACAGAACGTACACCTTTGTGAGGGAGACAGACAAGTTATGAGGCAGCTACAACGAAGTGATAGAGTCAAAGGCAATGAGTCTATAAGGAGCCACCAGGACCTACACGGGTGTGGGGAGGGGCGGGAAGAGGTTCAGGAAAAGCCCTTAGCAGGAGATGATGTCGAAATAGACAGCTGACAGACAACAATTAGATGATTTTACAAACATCACTATCTCTCTGAGCCTTAGTTTCTTATCTCTAAAATTGTAATAATAATCACAATCCGGACCAGCCTGCTTTATTCAGTAGGAGGTTGTGAGGATAAACAGATTTATGTGATAAGTGCTTTGAACCAGAAAGTGTTAAAAATTGTTATCAGATATTGTTATCTCCCATCCTAGAGTCCATTTTCTTCTTTCCACAGGTACAGATTTGGCTTCCTGGGGCACAGCAGGAGCAGAGAATAAAAGGACAGATTTGGGTCATTTATATGCAGTTTCTGCACAGTTAGACCACCCAGGCCCCCAGGGCTATTAGGGCACAGGGTTCAAGGAGAGGGTGAAATGAGCCCCCATGAACCATGTGAGTGTCAGAGGGGTGGGGCTTCACTCTGGGGTCACCTTGTTAGAACTAAATAGACTAAGTCATGACTTATCCACCCTGCTCTGGGGACCTCACTAACAATTCACTGGCCTAATCTCACAAGAGGTAAAATTAGCAACTTACCCCAGATGGGGTCATGTGCACCTGAACGACTTTGTGAGACACCCAGGAAGTTCAGCTCTAGTCCTGATTACTACCTATTAGTGGCAAAAAGCTGTAGCTAAGTAATTCCAAATGTCAGCAATTCCTGATATATCGAAATTTAAACTTTCAAGATCAATGAGTCTATTTTGCCCAAGGGCCACTCTCCTCTTGTTTTTATTACGATTCTGGTCCAATTTCCTAGCATTTTTCACACCCCCTCTGGTGGTCTGGAAACACAAGAAATACTTACTAAAGTTGAAGTTAGTATGAGAAATAGAACAGCACTGCCTCTACTATATAGGCAAGCCTCCTCTCCTTTTCTGTGTCCCAGTTCTCCTATCTCAAAGTGAAGGTGGTGGATGGAATTTATCCCCCAAGTCCTTTCTCCTGTCAACATTCCACATGTCTGTGGTGTTTGCCTCTCTTTTTCCTGCCTACATTTTCAAATCATAAGAAGCTCGGGCTACCTCCCCTGGTTAGACTTTTATGAAAATGGAACTGCCCAAGAAGGTCAGATCTTGTAGCCTGGGCTGCTCTCAGACCAGAGAATCTTTGTTTAAAATTATATTTTGTTAATCCATCATGTGGGTGTGGAGCTTGCTATTTTTAATGCATGGGCTGCACAGCCCAGTTATTCATGGCTGAGAGTTTGCCACAGAACTTGAGAGCCATATTTAAAAACAAACAGCCCCAGAGAAGCCAGCAGAAGGCTTCTCTCACAAGCTCATACAATTTGGGTGTGGGAAAGTAAGGGACCAAGTTCTGCCTCTAAGTGGGACAGCAGTTTGGAAAAGCAGTGAATTTCTCTGGTCTGCTTGATGTCACACAAGCAAGTAAAGGAACACCTACCTTAGTGCTTATTTAGATGGTACACTCCATTGACCTTTCCTGAGTCATCTGTCAAAACTCTAGAAACCTGCACTTTTATTACAAGTCCGAGACACTCTTTAGTATCTTCTAATAATTTTCTCTTTCTCTTTCTCGTCACCTTCCTCTCCATTTCCCTTCCTTCTCTTAGGCCATATAACATACACAGGGAAAAATAAAAGGCACACAAATAGAAACATTACATTAAACTTAAGCAGAAATACCTACATTTATAAGAACTCAAGTGATTGTTGGGAAACCATAGATAGCTTGCATTGAATATTTAATTGTAGCGAAAATCAACTAAATGTTGACTTCCTGGACGTTGAGAGATGGTATTCATTTGTTCATTCGTTCATTCATTCAAACACATTAATTAAGGTCATAAGATGAGCCAGGAAATGTATTAAATGTGGTGTTTACAAAGGTGAAGAGACAGCGCTCCCCCTTGAGGAGTTTACAGTCTACTAGGTTAAAAAGTCTCCCCAAAGGGGAGTCTCACTATGAGAACCATCCTGTGACTGGTCATTGGCCCTGTTACTACATTAATTTGGAAGGACGTTAGATGGAAGCTGGCCATGTAAAGTGGTCTGGACCTTCTGAGAGCTTTCATTCTGCTATACAGCCTAATGAAGGGAGGCTATCCAGTCAGTGATGGGTTTTTCTTACAGCTTAAGTAATTCCAATTTGGTGGATGAACCAATCTTTGGCAAAAACAAGACACTTCAAAAGAGATCTTTTCTTTTGGTTCTGTGGATTGTGAAGGACATCCAAATCTTTTAAAACTAATTATGTTAAATTAGAAGAGTAATACAAGCACATGTAAAGAATTGTAGAAAGGGAGTAATACAAAATAACCAGTCACTTATAGGTAATCACTGTTGAAATTTTCTCTCTTTAACTCTTATTGTAGTTACCATTACAACTTCTGCCTATTGATTTATCAACTTTGGGTAACATCTATTGACTCCTCACTATGGGATATGAAGTATTATGTGCAATTGCAATATTATTCACATCCCATCTTCCACAACATTCTCAGTTTTTGTTAGTTATATTTAATTATTACAAAGAATATCTTTGTAATTTTAATACCTCTACTTCTTGATTTATTGAAATTAGACTTCTATTTATTTCCTGCTATGTTTTGTTTTCCTGTTTCCTGTTTTGTTTTATGATTATGATGTTTTCGGTATTTAGTTTGTAATTTGATTTAAAAAAATTTAAAACCAAAAAAAAAAAAGTCTCCCCAAAGACCAATTCAGGAAATTACGGTCTGATCCTCTTTCCCTATGTTGCCAATTGGACAAGGGATATTTATATCATCTTATCAGAGTTGTATAAGAGCATATAAAAGGTATTTAGTTTACAATTCAGGACATTCTCCAAATATATAGACTCACTGAAGGTCAATGATTCTTAGAATTCTGATCTGGCTGATGGAAAGTAAACAGAAAATGTAAAAGAACAGAGAGACCATTTGTTGACTCCCTCATTCAAAACATCCAAAACCCAGGGCTGAGGCACAATAAGGCACAATTCCTGCTAACTACCTGTTTTATCTCTATCAATGTAAGTATCACAAGGGAGGAGCATTGCCTCATTCCAACTTTTGGAAATTAACAAAGAAAAAGTGTCTTGACTTTTTTGTCTGAATTCTTTCAAACTGTATTAGGTTGGAGGTTGTTGCTTGCATGGGTGAACTAGGATCATTCTGATCCATGAAATGACTGTGCCTCAGCCAGCTGTCTCACAGATGCCTACCATTGATCATGAGAGAAGCACTGACAGATGGGAGTGGATGGATTTGTGTTGGAGTTCCGACCGCTTGCCTAGCTTATCCCACTGCCCAGTTAATGGTAATACCCTCTCAGATGAGAAGTCAGGGCAGCATAGCAGACCTGCAAAAGCCAGAGTTTTAAGTAGCTCCCTCATCAGTGCACCAACATTCATGTGGACATGTATCCTCCCTCTTTAATATTGAGTAGGTAAGGAAGCTTGTTTCAACGAGAAGGAAACCAAAAGCAAAAGAAATTAACTGGTTATGCCAAAGTTCTTCACTCATCACTTGGTTCAATAAACATTGAGGACCTTCCTGCAGGGACAAATCTGAAGATGAGTAAGATGTAGTTCTTATCCTAGGGAAGCTCATAGTTTGAAACTTGCATTAATGATAAAGTAGGGTCAAAATTCATCAGAGGCATATGAAAGTTTCTGAAAGGGTGCAGTGGAGGTTCTAAGGAGGAAGATGTTGTCACACAGCTTGGGGGAGGGTCTTAGGGAAGGCTTTCGAAAAAGGCATGTTATGGAATTGGCATTGGTATAAAGTTGGGAAGGGAGTAAAGAGGAGAAAAATCCAGGAGGATGTCAATACCCAGATCTGTGTTTTGTAAAAATCACCATGGCAACAATGTGGATAGGTTGGAAAGAGGAAAGATTTAAGTTTATAACAACAATAATAGTAAAAGCTAACATTTAATTAAATGTTTATTATGTCAGGCATCGCACTTAGTGCTTGACCCACTTTATTTAATGTAATCCTTGAAACAACATATGAGACAGGAATTATCATCTCCATTTTATAGGGAAAGGCATGACAGAGCCTGGACGAACAAAAGAGTTTGTATTATTGGCCATGAGAACCCAGGTAAGAAAAGGCTTTTATCTTATATCAGGGACTGTGGGATAGAGATGAGTTGGATTTTGGAGAATTAGGGAGGAAGATAACCTTTTTTTCTAAGAACAAATAGGTCTCCTTAGTGTCTGAGTCAAAAACCTCATAAGCACTGAAAACACCTCTGAGATCCTATTCTGTCTAAAGGACCATGACTTGGTAAAATCTGCCTTGTCAAGTGAGTATGACTCCATCTCAGGAACCATGTCCTTTGGCTTATCCCTGTCCACTGAGATTCTGGCACTCTGCCTGGCAAATAGTGGATGCTCGAATGCTGTATGAGAGAATTTTCACCTGTCATTCAACATTCATTGGAACCTGGGGCAATTCATTGTTCTTCTCCCTCCTCCACACCTACTCTTGAGTTTTCCTATCTTTATATTGGAGGGGGCTGAACCGCATTAAGTCATTGTATGTTAAGTTTAATAGGCTGTTATCCAGGAAAAATTAATTACCTCTGGCAAAGGTTGGGATACTTTAGTGGCTAATGGGCGTGTCTATACGGGACGGGGTGGGCACTGTCTTTTTTTTTGATACGCCTAATCATATCGTATTTGGCAATCTGTGCAGAAACGGCAGAAGATCGGTTTATATTCCTTAAGGCAGGTTCCTTCACCACCTAAAGGCTTTGGAGTTCTAGAGATGGAAACGCTCCCATAGGGATGCCCTCGCCCAGGACACCGCCCTTAAAATCAGACAGAGGAAGGCTCCCTTCATGAACGCGCTTGGCAAGGCAAGCCCTGCCCCCAAAAGGGGTGGAGGTAGAGAAAGAATACGTCTACACCTCTCTCGTCTGCCCGAGTACAGATTGGCAAGTGGCCTAGGCGCTCAGACCTCTGTCATTTATTTATTTTTCTTTCCACTGGGTGCGCTGTCCCTTTAAATGAGGGACGCTGGTGCTGGCTCCGTAACACCGGAGCCGGCAGCTTGTTGATTTCAGAGCTGGTGAATTTCACATTGTTTCCACTTCACTTTCCTCGCCCGGGGGAGGCTCGGGTTGGCTCCACAACCGCTACCGCAGTTGCCAGCTAGGTCCAGGGGAGGGCAGAGACCTGCAGCATCTGGGCGGGCGTGGGGCCGCAGGGAAGGGTGTCGGGGCCACACACGCACTCTCGCTGCAGCCCAGATCCTTCTGAAGCCCGGACGCCCGGAGCGCACCGAGCCGGAACCGCCCGCCTAGACGCCCGCCCGCCAGCCCGCCCACGGGCCCGGGTCACAGCCAGGGAGCCGGCGAGGGGAGGAGGCCCAGGGGGGCTGGGTGGGGGGGCGGGGTGGGTGCTGCCGCCGCCGCGGAGCTGCTACTCGGCGCGTTTTGTATGAAGATGGCGGCTCCCACCGCCAGCAAGGCAGCCTCCCTGGGCTGTAACAACAAGCCTGCGTTCCCGGAGCTGGATTTCAGGTCGGGAGCTCGGGTGGAGGAATTGAACAAACTCATCCAAGAATTCACGAAGCACGACCAGCGGGAATATGACGACCAGAGAGCACTGGAGATTCACACAGCCAAGGATTTCATCTTTTCCATGCTGGGTAAGGAGGAAAAAGAGGGAGGGAGGGATATGTGTGTGTGTGGGGGGATGTGTGTGTGTGTGCGTGTGTGTGCGTGTGTGTGTATGTGTGAGAGAGAAAGAGATGGGAAGCGGGGTAAAGAACCCATTCCCCCTTCTCGCGCGCTCTTTCCTTCTTGATTTTCTTCCCGGAGCCGCCGGGTGCCTGGGGTATAACCCATCTCTGTTCCGCCTCTTCCCTTCTTTCTCCGCGGCAACCTGAGCTGCCTTCCCTCCCCTCCCTACTACACTTTGTGCCGGGTCCCTTTTCCACCCCAGTTCGCTGGCTCTTTTGTTAATTTCTCACCGACGCGGGGCTGGAAGGCAGGTGAAGTGTTCGTGGTGAAACATCTCACTGTTTGGGGGAAGCCCCTGGAAGCCGCGCGTTCCAGGTGAGAACCGGCTGCGCCTTTCAATTAAGGGATCTGTCTCCAGAGACACGGATCTGCTCCTTCCCAACGCCGTCTCGGGTCCTCTCCAGAGCTCGGGGCGCGGAGACAGCCTGGGGCTCTGGCTCGGCGTCCGAGCGACAAGTTGCTCTCTAGTCTCGCTTGCGGCGCGGCGCTGTCAAGCCGGCCCCCGGTGTCCAAACTTGTTGGGTGTTCCCTGGTAACCCGCTCAAGTAGGCTGGGCGCAGGGAGTTCCTGCAACTTTGATTTGCAAGTAGATTTCCCATTGAAGCGGTCGGAAGCATTTACGGTGCTTCTCCGGGCTTCTTGCTGAGCTCGGAATTCCTAATTCCCAGATCGAAAATGACCACGCT
The DNA here is from genome assembly GCF_964165515.1 of Mesoplodon bidens. NCBI lineage: Eukaryota > Metazoa > Chordata > Mammalia > Artiodactyla > Ziphiidae > Mesoplodon > Mesoplodon bidens. The sequence goes on along the minus strand of NC_138161.1, from coordinate 107,791,158 downwards.
CAGTGCTCTGACCCCGAGGAGCGCCAACCCCTTCCTCTTTGTGTGCTGTCTATGCACCGGCCGAGAGAGGTGTCCTGGGTTTCGAACCCCGGCGACGTCCGGGTTTAGAATAATGCCGCCCCTCCCACCCCCCCAGCCTGGCAACTACAGTTCCTTAACAGATTGTTGAATGTTGTGTAAAGGAAAATAATTGAGTCAGGCCGGGGAGACCGAACCCCTCCCCAGGTGTCCTGTCGTTCGGATTAGTGCTGTGAGTGTCCGCTGCTGGGAGCCTCCCGCGTAGCTTGCGGCTCCACCAGTGCAACTCTGGCTGCATGCAGTACGTGGCCTGGCGGTGAACACTCCGCATAACTGGGACTCCAGTGTAGCGCTGCCCTACCGCGTGTCTCTGTGCGCTCGACAAATACATTCTTAGGCAATTTTCCAGGTAGTGGGAAATTTAATTGGAAAAGGTCTTGGACCACAGAGGAAGACTGAGCTTTTGCCTTCCTCCTGCCGTCTACTTGGATTTCAGCCGGCTGTCTGCTGTCCTTGCTGGTTCTATTATCGGGTATTACCTCTCGGTTTGCTTCCTCTCCACAGCCCAGGTTGGGGGTAATACAAATTGTACGTGTGCTGGTGGTGGGTAGTAACGCTTTGGGAAGTTGGATGAAGCATGTTAAAACTTGGGGCTGGATTTTACTTTTTGCGCCACACTCCCCAAGTGTGTATGGGGTTGAAAAGCTCTCCGTTGAGAGATTCGACCATTCAACTAATATTGAATTAAATGTGGGGTGTGTGTGTGTGTGTGTGTGCGCGCGCGCGCGTGTGCGTGTGTGTTTAAATAAATCCCTAACCTTGCGGTGGGACGCTTACAAGCTTACAAAGCTTTCAGCTCTGAAAACCAGCACAGTGATTGTCAGAAGGGTGGAACACACAGAGAAGGCTCAGAGCAGTTATTTAAGTTGCTTAATCATGTCCTTTCTCTTTGACGTATATAATGGAAGTCTGCCATTGTGTTGTTATAGCGCCGGCCTCAATTCCAATGTCTCCTGTCCTAGGTCGTTCACTAGGAAAAGGTGCTGGGTCACCATCAGTCAGGATAGTCATGGAACAGAAAATGGGAGGCTGTGGGGAGGGGTAAGTTTAAGTGCCCAGCTCATGAGGAAATCCTGTGCTAACCCCACGGCTGATTTCACAAAGCCTTTACGAAGGGTGAATTATTGCAGGGTGCTTAATTTATTTTGTGTTTAATGTCATGAGTGGCATGGTGTTGACAGGTAAACGAAATTCCCTTTTATTCATTTTTACCCAGTTGATCTTGCAAGAGAAGTCTTTCTTGCCCCCTGGGAATTTGATGTTTCCACCTGCGGGAGAGAAAATTCAGGAGAATGTCGTTTAAGCCTCTTGCCCCTCTGGACACTAGAAGGCAGATGGCGAAATGAGCCTGCCTGTGTGTGGTGCTGCATTCATTTGTGAGTTGCTTGCTTTCCTTTAATGAGGTGCTGGCTGCTCTAGACAAGTGAAGGTTTGGCGACAGCAAGGGTCCCTGTGTGGATTCACTTTTCCTAAAGCGGATTTTCACTTGGCTTGAAAATACAAAATCTCTTTTTGTGCACTTTGTTTCACTTGCCGCAGTCCACAGTCTTTCATGAATATGCGAATGATGTGTCTTAATGACCCTCAGCTTGTTAAGGTGTTAACAGGGGTGGCGCCAGGCCCTTATTTCTGGGAGGTTTTGGGGGGTGGGTGTGAGTCCTCTCGGCTTTGTTCTGCTTCTGTCTGAGCGGCACCTGAGGATTGTCAGCAGCCTGAAAACATTATCCCCTCACACAGAACGAAAGGGCAGAGGAGTTTGCTGCAAACCTCTTTAATGGAGCTGTGGATAACGCTACCTCTGTTTTTAGGCAGCTGGCAGGGGCAGCCACTTTCTGTATGAGATTGTTAGCCTGGACTAAAGCCCCCGCCCACCGGCTTCCCAGATTCTTTTTGTTTTATCGAGATTGGAGGCAACTTTACTACGCAGAAGGGCAAAGTTGTGGTAGGCTATTGTCATAAACAATGACCTGTCAGCACCAGGAAACTCCACTGTCCTATCAAAGCAGGGTCTGCATAGGCTGTGGAGTTGATCTGAGCCTGCTACTGGTCACCCAGCTGTCCATGGTCTGTCCTGACCTTCTCTGATTGTCCGGAGATTCTGATTCCTTTGGAGGCAGGTATTTGCGGGAGTCATCTAGATTCACTATTTATTTCTTTACACCTTGGTCTTTTAGGAGAATGATTGCTGTTATTATCTAGTTAATATGTGAGAGCCCAGATTGTGGGAGAGGCTGGCAGTGCATAATAAACACCATTTATCAAAATTCAGGGAAATTGCCAGAGTTCATTAATATTTTAATAATATTTGGTATTTGCATAATGTCTCTGCCAGCTCTTTTGTTATCTTCATTCCCTGGTGAGGTCAAATGAAGACTGGTTGTGTCCCCATTGAACAGATGCAGAGCAGGGGTTATGAAGAAGCTAGAAGAGCCAGGAAGAAATAAGAAGTCGCTTCCCCTTCAGTCCAAATGTTTGGTACCATGGTGTGGTCATTAAGTAAGTTATCACTTACTGACTGCCTTCTCTGTGCCAGGAACTTCACACAACCTTAGGAGTGGTATTGCTTTCCCATTACCCAGATGAGGATATTGAAATTTACCAGGGTTAAGAATCATCCAGGGTCCCATGGCTAATAAGTGGAAGAGACGTTGCTAAAACTCTCTTGGCCCGATTCTAAGTCTTTTTCTATCAAGAATTGATGTATTAAATCCAGAGGAAGGGCTTTGTTTAAAAAAAAAATATTGTCTCTTCTTTCAGAAATTTGTTTCTGCTTTCAGCTGTATCAGGGTAATCCAATCAGCATTTGACATGAGTTCTGGAGCAGTCTGAGTTGGACTATTTTATTCCATAGAAAGATCATTCATTTGAATTTCAGGTTAAGAAACTGATGGTCATTAGAATAAAATGTTAAAATCTATAGTTCCTGTCTCAGTCTGCCTCTTGCTGGCTAGATGGTCTTAGTTTTTTCATCCATTAAACACAGATAATAATATTTTCATCTATTAAACATGGAATAATAGTAATGCACTGTTTCAGAATTATGTGTGTGAATATGAAGTTATTTTGTAAACTGAAAAGTTTATTATTTATTTAAAGAAATGGGCATTGTTAGAAAATCTACTGAACTTACACTGGAATTATTTCTGCAGCTTCCTATCAGAAAGACTATAGAGTATGATTAGAGGTGACCTAGGAGAATATAGGCTCTGGCTGGAGAGGGCAGGATTAATTCCAACCCACATTGCCATTTGTTAAGTTCATACTGTATGCTGGCCCTTGTGCTAGCTACTTTGCATAACTATATTCATGTAATTTTCTTCCAGAAACTTTTTTAAGGATAAATACCATCATGCCTGTTTTAGAGGTGAAGTAGGTGGTATTAATCCCCCTTTAAAGATGAAACACTGAGGCTCAAAGAGGTCAAGTACTTATGCCAAGATCATACGGAGTTTGAGTTTGAACCCAAGTATTCCTGACTCAAAAGCTCATGTTCCTTCCGCTGTGTGGGCAATCAGTTTCTATAGCTCTTGGGCCAGACAACCAAAAAGGCCCCACCCCGTGGGGAATGCTATACTCAGTACCCTGCTTAGCCTGCAGGAGCAGAGATGGTCTCTTTTGCCCTGTCTTTCTTACTTTCATGCGTTCAACAAATATTTACTGAATGTTATACTGTTTGTCAAGCAGTATGCAGGGTCCTAAGGATAAAGTAATGAGAAAAATCTTTAATTCATATGAGCCTGTGGAGACCCTTCCCTCTTCTGCTTTGCCCATCACCTTTAAGAGAATAGTTTGCTGACTCTTGTCTCCTTTCAGGCACATGGTTGTAGTGTTTCTGAGTGCTGTCGGAACTACCATATTTTTAGGTACTTTCTATATCTACAGAGTAGGCCATTTTGAAGCCCTGTCTTTCGAGTGTTTGAATGTCACTTTTCCTTAATGAATTCATCCAGCAGTCTTTACTGAGGGAATTTATTGTGAATCTTTGCTTTGTGGGCCTCCAAGTCTTGGTACGTTCCTCAGTGTTCTAGTCACTAATGTGCTGTGGTATCTGTATAATGGACGTCATCTTTGAAGTCCGTTCCAGCTCTGAAAACATTATGCATCTGGGGCAGGGAAGTCCCTCTGAACATTTATTTTTGCTTCTGGTTTGAGTTGGTTTCAATTCTCCCTCCATGGTTCTGGGCGTTTGCTGTCCTTCATGACAGAAGAGCCCTGGAACCACTGATGATCCCTGGTCTTCCTGTGATGCCTTGTTGGGCCACCCATTGGATAATGCATTGCTTGTGATTAGACTGGGTCCCTTTTGTATTCACAGAAATAGTAGAGTCTCTCATGTCAAACTAGGAATTTGTCCTTGAATGTTAGCTCTTTAGATTCTCCTGGAGCTTTTTAACAATTTGGAATCTCTGGTCCTGTTTTAGACCTATTGAATCCGAATCCCTAGAGATCCCCAAACTGGCTGCTCAGCACTCTGACATTCTGTCCCGTGTTAGGCCTGACGTTGTTCATTTCCTGTCCAGTAGAGCTGCTTGTGCACACGATGAGCTGATCCCAGTTGACTTTTTTTTTTTTTTTTTTTTTTTCTTTTTGCGGTATGCGGGCCTCTCACTGCTGTGGCCGCTCCCGCCGCGGAGCACAGGCTCCGGACGCGCAGGCCCAGCGGCCATGGCTCACGGGCCCAGCCGCTCCGCGGCACATGGGATCCTCCCAGACCGGGGCACGAACCCGTATCCCCTGCATCGGCAGGCGGACTCCCAACCACTGCGCCACCAGGGAGGCCCCCAGTTGACTTTTGAGACTAGAACTGGGCTGCTGTGTCTAATGAGCAGATATGTCTGCTGGCTTCTGGTAGAGCTGGAGTCCTTCCCCCTGGGACAGAGGCAGGGAGGCATAGTGATTGAGATGATTATTAGAATGTTTCCTCTGTGTCAGGTTGTAATAGGGTTTCACATCATTGGATGTTTTCCCAAGGACACCATAACCCTTTGAAGTAAAGAAGTATGGAGAACTCTAGGAGTAGAAAAATTCAGGAATTTGTTCAAGTTTACTAGCAAGTAAGTGGTATAGCTGAGACTTAACTAAGGTCAGGCTGATGCAAAACTCTTGCTTTCAACAGTGATACTATTCTGCCTTCCAGAGGGGCAGGAGAACTGGATTCTAGCCCCAACTCCTCCAGTTAACTTGCTCTGTGATTTTGGGCAAGTCACTTAACAGACTCTGAGTCTCAGAGTCTGAATATGTAAGTTGGGGCAAATAGTTATACCTACCTCCTGTGTTCAGATGCATTCAGTTCTGAAGATGAAGGTACAAAAAAAGGACATTTCTGAGTTCTAGTAAAGCTCTGTTTTGTACTGTGTGGAATGTGTGTTACCCTAAGTCACCTAACCTTTTCTGGGCCTTTTTTTGGCCCACTTTCCAATTGTAGAAAATACAAAGAAGAAAGTAAAATCACCTCCAAATTCTAATTACTGTTAATATTTGATGTACATTTTTTCTGGACATCTGTGTTTATAAAACATGCTTACACCCACTCATACTTACATGCTTACAGTTTTACATACATAATCCTATTGGATATGTGGGGTTTTTTTAGTAAATTTATCAATGTGCTGTCATCTACTACACTTTTGGAAAGGAGCTATAACCTGTGTTAAGATGTTTTCTTACTTCTTTCATTCATCTTTTATTTCAAAGGAAGATACTGTTCTGGAACTTAGAGCACATTCTGTGGTTTAATGATTGGGGAATGAAGAACCTTCTTGTTTGGTGACTTCTGAGGGTTTGGCCTGCCTTTCAATGCCATCTCCTATTTGTGTCTTTGCATGTTCTACATGGTCTCATAACATTACCCGAATTTCTCACTTTCTTCTTTTGCTTGGGCTGTTTTCTCTATCAGGATTTCTTAACCTGGGTCCATGGAAACAAAAAGTTGGAACCTGTGAACTTGATTGGGGAAAAATTACCTCTTTATTTTTATTGACCGCTAACTGCAGTAGCATTTACTTTCATTATAAAAGTAGGTAACAAATCATAGTAGTATTAGCAGTACCTCTGTTTTTTGCTTTTGTTGCCAATAGAAATCACAGATATTTTCACTTCACATTACAGATATTACAGACGTCTCAAAAAGCCATTCACTGCTGCTTTGAAATTATGGTAGATGTTAGACTTGCTGCTAGATTTTATTGACTGCATTAATAAAGAATCACATATGGTACTCTATCACAAATTTGTTTTTTAACTGCATTTTGTGTGGTTTTTTTTTTTTTTTTTTTCCGGTACGCGGGCCTCTCACTGTTGTGGCCTCTCCCGTTGCGGAGCACCGGCTCTGGACACGCAGGCTCAGTGGCCATGGCTCACGGGCCCAGCCGCTCCACGGCATGTGGGATCTTCCCAGACCGGGGCACAAACCCGTGTCCCCTGCATCAGCAGGCAGACTCTCAACCACTGTGCCACCAGGGAAGCCTGCATTTTGTGTTTTAATACCAATTTTCTTTGAAGTCCTGTGTAATTTTATCATTTATTTAAATATACTTGTTTTTTTTGCAGGGGTCGCCAGGCTTTTCTAGCTTGTCAAGACATCTGTGTCACAGAAGCAGTTAAGAGTCTCAGCATTCTGACATCTCATCTCTGCTTTGTTTTCTTCTCCCAGCTCAAATACCACTTGACTCATGAAGCTTTCCTATATCTCTCCAAGGAGAAAAGAAATTTCCCTTCCCTCTGTGTTCTCCTAACACCTGGTCCCCTTTCATAGCCCTTACCACATGTTCCCCATGCTGTAGGCTAAATAATCCCTGCTCATTTACCTTTGCAGCGCCCAGTGGGCTTATGTAAACAGTAGGTGCCAACAGAGTGTTACGTGACTTCATGCATTTTAAAAGAGCCTTTCTGTGCACAGCTTCTGATTTCAGGCTCTGTTTAAGGCATGAGTGCTTTCTGACATTGTCTCTTTATGGTTGCTCCCCTCATTAAGCCATATTCCGTCATCTTCTCTGGAGTCAAGAAGATCTTGATCTGATCTCCTCATGTGGTAGGGGAGTTTTTTCCTAGATTCCAATAATAACATCCTTAAGACTTATCATAGGGCATTTAAGAAATGTCCCAATTAATTGCTGTAGCTTGTTGACCAGGAGCGGCAAACCGTGACTTGTGGGAAATTCCCCTTTCTTGTAGACCCTGACTTTTCTTCCCTGGGCATCTGGGGTACTTGCGAACCTCCTGCATTCCCACCCTTGGGGCTTTAAAGGATGCATAGAAAGCATAAGTCATCTTTCTCATGAAGGTGTTCCTTGTGCTTATCGGTCAACCTCCAGCTGTTTGGATGCCTATTCCGGAATCCTAACTGCAGCAATTATTTATGATTATAAGCTAATTTGCCATCAATACTTTATCTTTGTGCAGTGCTTTATAGATTCAATACATATTAGCATCTGATATGGTGTGGTATTATTCTTTGGACCAGCCTTTGAGAAAGGAACTAGTAACCCCCCATTTACAAATGGGAATACTGAGACTCTGGAAGGTGATATGACTGAGTTGGAGGTTATAGAGTAGGTTGTAGAACAGGACTCAACCCAGATCTTCGGTGTCTTCTGCTCCAGCATATAGCCTGCAAAGAGCTTGTGGCTTTTCTACCCAGATATCTTTCATGGTTGCTGGGGTGAGTCTGTGTTCCCAGACCAGGCAAGGGTAGCAGCTTTCATACCTCTCTGGCTTTTCTACTCTCCACGGGGCCAGGGGTACACAGTGGGTAAGGCTGGCTGAGGGTGGCATGGCTCAGTACATACCCTGTAGGCATGCATTCTTCATGTCTGTTTGTTAGCCTCGCATATCTGAGGGCCTGTGACAGCATTCACAGTGGACTTGGGTGACTACTTGCCAGCCGAGTGATCTCTTTAAGGACAGTTCATAATTATGCCATTATGTGAGGCCCTGTCTCCAGGAAACAGCTATCTGTTTTTCGTCCACTTAAGTGCCTTTTCATGAATTCCCTCTGCACAAGATAAAGAGACAGATTACTAGGGACAGTGCTGCTATGAATAAAGCTGGCATGGGGAGCTGTTGTTCAGTTTGTTTATTTTTTTATAGTTTTTTTCCTCAACACAGGAAGACATGATTAATACTTGTGAGTTAAGTCAGTAGTGGGAGTTGGTGTAAGGCTTGTTGAGGTTTTTGTTTCTTCTAATGAGTATTTGAATATCTACAGTGTGCATAGAATTAAGTATTCATTCATTAATTCATAAAATTCATTCAACATATGTTGGAGTGCCTACCATGAACTAATGTAATTACTATGGTGAAGTTACTGTATTGTAAGAGCACAGAGTGGTGAATTAGAGAAGCAAGGTCACTACCTCCATAAGACTTATGTTCTCTGGGGAATTCAACAAGATTTAAGCACATGAATAAATAGGGATGTGCGCTTAAAAAAAAAAAAAACACAGGCCCTTATGATGGAAGGTCACTGGGTAGGATGGAGTGAAGAGTGATAGAGAAGGCCTCTGAAGCAGAGACATTTGAACTGGAAAGATAAGAAGGACCTGGCTACCTGAAGACTGATGGAAGTGTATTCAAGTAGGTAGAACAACATGTGCAAAGGCCCTGGGGTGGGTCCATTTGAAAGCAGCTTTCAAGGCTGCTTAAATTATAGCAAGTCTGATTTGGTCTCTACAAGGAGGAATGGTCTATGTTTGGATTAGGCCCACGGGGGAAGGAATGGGCTGCCTGCCTTGGAATATAGTGAGTTTCCTGCAGGTGGAGTTTTTCCAAGTGGGGCCACCCTTTGGCTAGGCTCTTGTTGATAGCATTCAGGGACTGGTGCAGAGGGGGACAGTGTAGAAAGGTTGGATTACAGGTCCTCAAAAGGCCCTTTGTAGCCATGTGATTCTCTGATTTCACCTCTGATAGCCCTAAGCTAACAACAGTGAATTCTGTATTAGATGGTTTACGCGTCAAACTGCAGTTTTCATGGGAAAATGATAAACTTGTATTTTTTCGTCTGGACTTCTACAGTCTACAAAATACTTTCATAAGCATAATCTAGTTTTGACTTCTCACAACAACCCTTTAGAGTAGGTATTATTATTGTCTCTATTTTAACATAGGAAGAAACCCATGGTCAAGAGAAGTAACTCACTCAAGGTCACTGAATGGTTGAGGTGGAATCAAATTGAAATCCTTTGAAGTTCACCCCAAATTCTTTGTATTAGGCTGATTCTAGAAACCTCCCTTAACCACGCCACCTCAGGGTATGGAAGAAGGAGGATTTCTGGTCCCGAGAGAGGCACTGAGGATCGGTAGGAAGAACCAAGCCGATAGACTGCAGGTCTGCACGTGCCCGTTGTCGGTATGCAACTTGGAAGCACTTTTCTAGGCTGCTTCAAGATCACCCTTTTAGCAGCTGCAGCTGTTCCTGATAGCAGCTGCTTGTACGGATGATGCTGTGATTAATAAAGAAATCTCAACAGTTTGTTCTCAACTGTGCCCTTGGTGTGCGCAGCCTGCTTTAACACAGGCTGTGTTTCTGATCTGGAACAACAGAATCCTGCTGGCATATGGTGCCCCAGGGGCTCATAGCCCAGTTGTGAGAAGGGGCGGTCCCTCTAGATCTGAACCAGGGAACCAAAGGCGCACCAGGGACTGGGTGGTAAGGAAAGTGCGTGTGGTGTGCCGCGTGGTAAATGCCAGCTGGTTCTTGATGTCAGAGTCAGGGATGCCGGGCAGTAGGGGGCTGCGCTGGTGAAGGAGATCACCTCTCACCTCCCTTGTAGGTCAAACTGTGGCTGCCAGTTTATCACCTCTGATTTGGAATCTGAGGCCCCAGAGAGGGGGCCATAGTTCATCCGCTACTGTCCAGCTAGTTTGGGGGCAGAATCATGGTTAGAACCCAGGTTTCCCATCTACCTGCTGTGTGTGTTTGTGTGTGTTGGTGTTACTTCTTGCATGCCATTTCCAAATAAATTTTCCCTTTGAATGAAAAACTATCTGTGTAACTGAAAATAATAATAACCACACTCAAATAATGTCTACCATATTCCAAGAATAGTTCTAAGTGCTTTATACTTTATGTACATTATCTAAATTAATCCTAGCAACAACCCTATGAGGAAGGTATTATTCTAGTTTACTGATGAGCAATCCAAAGCACAGAGAGATTAAGCAATTTGCCCAAAGTCACAAAGCTAGTGGTAGACTGGCAATTTGAACTCAGGAAACCTAGCTTCAGGCAGAAAATAACAAATAACTATGGATCTTTTTTTACCTCATTAAGAAAAAAAACCTTTCCTCCTGCAAAGTGGAAATCATTGATGGAATACTACAATATATTTTTTTAGTTAATTAATTAATTTATTTTTGGCTGCGTTGGGTCTTTGTTGCTGCACATGGGCTTTCTCTAGTTGCAGTGAGTAGGGACTACTCTTCGTTGTGGTGTGTGGGCTTCTCATTGCAGTGGCTTCTCTTGTTGTGGAGCATGGGCTCTAGGCGCAAGGGCTTCGGTAGTTGTGGCACGTGGGCTCAGTAGTTGTGGCTTGTGGGCTCTAGAGCGCAGGCTCAGTAGTTGTGGCACAAGGGCTTAGTTGCTCCGTGGCATGCAGGATCTTCCTGGACCAGGGATTGAACCCGTGTCCCCTGCATTGGCAGGCAGATTCTTAACCGCTGTGCCACCAGGGAAGTCCTGGAATACTACAATTTTAATGCTGTTAGGAAACTTGGAAGTTAGGTGACCTGAGTTGCTGACCCCTCCATTTTACAGAAGTGCAAACTGAGGCCCAGAAGGGAAAGGGGACTTGATCATCCTGAACACTGATTTTACTTTTGGGCAGAGTGGAGGTGAGTTAAACGTCTGGCAAGTGACTGCTTCCTGAGAAAGGTGTTTGTACCTAAGACTGTCTACCCAGTAGCATCTGCTCCCTGGGGAGCATCTGCCTGGGTTTAAAGTGAAGGGGAATCCCTTTGAGAGGGCTGTGCTTCTAGATAGGGAACATTTCCCTGCTACAGAGCTGCCTTGTAGTTTGAAGGTTTTTTAAGCTATTAGGTGAAGAATGCTGAATAAATAAGCTGGTGGGCACAGTATTTCTGGTGTGTCATGTTTGCTTTTTGTCTTTTGATTGTTCCTTGTCTTTCTCTCTGGTTCCCCCTGCCGCCCACCCTGTGACGTGTGTCCTTTTCTCACACCTCTGCTGTCTACACAGCTTTGAGTATCACAATGAATATTTTTGTCTCTGAACAGTCTGTATCTACGGTAAGAAAGGGGACTGGCTGAGTAGACTGTGGGGCGCTGTGTCCAGCCTGTGTTTGGGAGGAGTTGAAGCTCCATGGGCTAGTAAGGCTCCTGGCAATGGATCTTCCTTCTCTGCTGCTGGTCTGAGAACTCAGAGCCTTAGGAGGATTTCGAGAGTTGTAATAGGATTCAAAGAATTATAGAGGAGTTAAGCTAGTGGGGATCTTCCTGAGATCAGTTCATCCACCCCATCATGTCGCTGGTGGGGAAATTTAACCCCACGGTGGACAGTAACTTGCTCAAGGTCAAGCTGGTGGTGGTGATATAATGACTGTATTGGGAAACTCTTCCCTGCTGTTTATCAGGCATTGTTTGTTCCTAGTGCTTTGTAATCATTAACCCATGTAATCCTCACAATAATACTGCGATGGTAACAATGCTGCTACCATCCCCCTGCTTTACCTGTAAAGCAACTACATCAGTTAGGTCACTTGCTCAAGCTAGTGAGAGGCTGGATTCAAATCTAGGCAGTTGAGCTCTTAACCCCGTGTACCTTTCCATAACATGAGCGCCATCACCATGCCAGGCGCTGTGCTCGTTGCTGGCATAAAACATGAGGTGATGCTAAACATTGAGGGAGAGGATGGAAGTGAGGGAATAGTGGGCAGAGTGGAGAAGAGGTTGGTTTGATTGTCCGGCAAGCCAGTTGCTAATATGGCTCCTGTTCCAGACTCTTTTCATTCTAACACTTGGCCTTTCTTGGCAGCCCTCAGGACAAGCATTCTTTTGATGCTTGTGGTTTATGTTTATTGAAAGTCCTTTGTGTGAAATACCATCTTATCCATGCCATCTCCTCATTTTGAAAGTAGGAAGGTGTGTCTCAGCTAATTGATTGATTTAAGGCTCTATAAAGGTCAACTGGGCCCTTGATGCTAAGTAAATTAGGGCAAGTCTTATGAAGGTACGGGCTCTGCCCCCCTCTTTCCCCCCATGTCCTTCCAGATTTAGAACATTTAATTAGGACATAGTTAATGTAGTCTATCATTGTGGGGGGAATGGGAGCTCATCTTTTTTCAGTGAAAGGCAGATGCCAAACGTACTCTTAAGACAGTTACTGTGAAATCAAAATTTATAAATCAAATTGGGTTTTAAGTGAACTAAGGGATCTGACTCTTTAGTGCAGTAAGTGACTACTTTTGAAAAGGGAATAATTCTTTAAGTAAAAATTGGATCTAGTTGCCCTGCTTTGTAAGGGCAGATGTTTGTACGTTGACTTGACTTACAGCACTGAAGCACATTGGCTTCATGCTACAAAATCAGTCGTTGGGATGAAATCACTTCTTGAAAATCTGGTGCTCATGATGCAGAGGATTGGAACTGGAATCCTCAGAGAAACCTCATCCCCAACCTACTTACTCATTTTTTCCTGGAATAAAATCTCAGGGGAATGGAGCATCCGGGATGGGCAAGCCCATCTGGACAGTGTAGAAACTCATGGGAGAGAATTTTTATCATCTCTGGTTCTTGGGGAGGAGGATGGATGGGAAATGATCTTTCTGAGTATCTTTGTGTCATTCAGGACCAACCTACCTCTCTGTTCCTGTCTCCTGGGTCCCATCCTCTCTGCCGGCCCAGCTTTCTTCCCTGGGGATTATTTCTGCCCCTTTTATCTGCAGTTTCTCCTTCATTACTGATTCCTTCTTAAACACTCACATGTGCATTCTACATATTCCTTCAACAGAGATCTTTGAGAATTTCTGTGCAACAAACCCTCTGTGAGCAGTAGGAATACAGTGGGGAACAAACCTTCATATTTGGTTACAAGTCTTAGAAGGAGATGGACAGTGAAAAAAAGTTGTAGGTTATGATTAACGTCCTGAAGGAAATACCAACCAGAACAGAACGTGGTGCTGTGATTTGTCATTCCTTCTCCAACTTGACCTTGTTGACCATTCTCTCCTAAACTCTCTTCCCTTGGCTTCCATCCAGCATACTCTTGCTGGGTTTCTCCGTTTCCTCAATCTCCATGTAGGGGACAGATTTGTATTTCTTTGTCCAGCCCTTGGTGATCCTTCTGTCTTTTCTCCCCTCACACTTTCTCTGATCCTCTCGTAGTATCACTTTCCATCTCTCTTGTTGCCTTCCGTGCCTGTGCCCCAGCCCGGACTTGACTGCCTCTTGGACAAGTCCACTTGGTTGACCCAAAGGTGCCACGAATTGAGTGTCCAAAGTGAATCTGTCTGTGCTTCAAACCTGCTCCTCCTGGATCAGCCACACCACCTTTCACCAGAGTCATAAGACGGGAACTCGGGAATCATCCTGAGCCCCTCTCTCGTCCTCCTACCCCGAAGCTGAAAAGGAACTGAGGCCTGTCCATTCTGCCTCATCCTTTAGGCTCTGTTTTCTTCTCTCCATTCCCACTGTCACCACCTTAGTTAGGGTCACTACTGTCAGTTTCCTGGGTTACTGCAATAATCTCCCTGGGTTTTCTGCTTCCAATCCCTTAAACCCATTCTCCACGCTGAGTCACCTTTTAAATAGGCCTAAACCCTCAGGGACAACCCATCATTCTTCACAGTAAAGTTAAACTGCTTAGCGTGTTTTACAGAGTCTTTGGAGACCCAGCTCCTGCTCACATCTCTGGCTTCACCTCCTGCTACCCCTTCAGTTTCACTGTATGTTTCTTATACACCTGCTTTGAGATGGGCACTCTGTAAGGTGCTGACACTGCAATCTCTCTTGAAGTAAAAGCCTAAACATTCTGAACAGGATTAGAAGGCCTCAGTGCTCTGTTTCCTAAGGCCTTTTCAAGCCCCATCTCAAACCTCAGATGTCCTCACTCTCTTGGTTTCAGCCACACAGGCCTTTCAGTTCCTTGGAAATACCATATCCCCACCACTGAGGCCCTTTGCTGGAATGCACCATCCCTCCTCCCACACACCCATGCAACCAACGCCTTAACTTCTACTTCCCTAGATGATCTCAGCTCAATCCAAATGTCACTTCTCGAGGAGGCCTTTCAGGCTAGCCCAGGACAGGTCACATTCTCCTAAACCTGCATTCTATCTTCATAGGTGTCTTAGTTGCACTGATCCGTTATGAGTTTGCTGATGTCTGACGTTTCCCATTGTCATGAAGGCTCAATGATAGCTTATCTCGGACCTATTCTTGCTTGTCTTTTTCTACTTGCCTGAAACACAGTTGTTCAATGAACATTGCTAGTGTGGTTGGCTACTTTGCTTTTGTTCTTGAACTTGAACAGTTAGGTAGAACATAGTTCACAATAGGCATTGAGTTAGTCATTGTGTGCCGAGTTTTAAGGACATACCTTGGTGTGTTCAGGGGACTTCTCTTCCTAGACTCCCACCTCTCTGCAGCTTATAGCCATGGAATTATAAAAATGTACACCTTAGAAATTATCTAGTTCAGTCATTTCCAACCTTTTCTAAACATGAGGGTCTTTTTTTTTTTAATTAAAAAATGATGAGGGGCTTCCCTGGTGGCGCAGTGGTTGAGAGTCTGCCTGCCGATGCAGGGGACACGGGTTTGTGCCCCGGTCCGGGAAGATCCCACATGTCGCGGAGCGGCTGAGCCCGTGAGCCATGGCCGCTGAGCCTGCGTGTCCAGAGCCTGTGCTCCGCAACGGGAGAAGCCACAACAGTGAGAGGCCCGCATACCGCAAAAAAAAAAAAAAAAAATGGTGAGGATTCAAATGGTAGTGGTTATATTTTTACTATCAGTTTATTGGAGAAAAATGAGTAGTTATAGAAAGCTACTATGAATTTAGCTAACCATGTGAATTACTTTGAATTTTTTCATAATAGTGTCTATATATACTTGAAAAATAGTAGTATGTAGGCTTGAGAGGTAGTGCTTGGTGGGCACATGGATTTCTAGCACCAATAACTCCATGCCCTTGTGGTCCCTTAGTTAGGAACTAGCTTGGTCTCGCCCTTTATTATGCAAATTAACATCAGATTTAGAACTGGTTACCTGTGGGTTTGGTTTCCCCTGTATGTGTTTGATTTGACCAACATGGTGTTTTTAAATATTTAGAGCAAACATTTAAAAAGTTGGGAGATTTTTCACAAAGCCAGATTTCCAGCTTGAAAAATGAGAAGGACTACATTTTTTTCCTGTATGGCCATAATCTGGTACTGAATAGCAGCTGTGTCCTTTAGAGGCACCACACTTTCTCCAGTTTGTCACAGTCCTCACTCTATCTCTGTCGCTATATAGCAAGTTCATGGTAGAATGGGGACTAGAAACCCAGTGACTTCACCTGACGTGAGTGAGTGAGGCCAACTCCATCTCCACAGAGGCTTGTGAGCAGAAAGAGCCCTGGGCCCAGAGTCAGGAAACCTGAATCCTTGTCTGCTCGCTGTTACTGTCTAGCTTGGTGACCTTGAACAAGCTACGTAACTTCTCTGAACCTCATTTTTGTCATTTGTCATTTTGTAGTAAATACCTCTTAAGGCTCACCGAGTTGCTGGATCTCGGGACGGAAAGTTGTTTAGTCTAATGGAACATGTTTGTTATTAACTCCCCCATCTTCTCTTTCCTTGTCTTTTTTTTTCTTCCTCTCACTGTTATAGAGGAATCTACCATTTATTGTTGCACCTTGATGTTCATTTTAGAAATATGAGAAGGGAGCTATTGATTTCTCTCCCCAACCCTTTCTTATCCACATCATGTCTAGAGGCAGCTCTAATCCTTTCATCCCATGCCGTGGGCTCCTGCTGGGGCTCCCATGGCCATAAGCAAGCTCTTGCTTGTGACATCCAAGACACCCCAGAGTTGAAGTCCAAATATCAAAGAATTGGAGCCCACTGATTGCCTGTGGAGATGCTCAGTAACTAGCCAGCTCTGTCATTGCTCACATCTATGAAATACTAACAGGATACCAGGCTAACATGGAGGATTTTGTTTTTAGTAGCAATATCCTTGTAGCCAGATTTGTGGAACAAACAAATTTCATTGTTTCAGAGGAACCATACTGGTTATTTTTGTCCTTCTGGATCTGGAAGGGAGAGGAGGCATCAGTACCACAAGAGGACATAAATAGGAGTGTCAGCCTCTGAGATTACAAGAAGCAGGGTGATCCTGGAAAACAAAAATGGGGACTTTGGAGTCAGGCAGACCTGAGTCTGTTACTGCATAGCTGTGTGACCTTGACTAGCTTGTGTGACCTTGAGCCAGCTAGCCTTTTTGATGCTTTTCTTCATTCATAAAGCAGGGATAAAAGAATGTATTTCATCTTTTAATTTTATACTCAGTTTTAGTTTTTAAGGATTTTGAATAGAATGCCAACTTCATAGGGTTGTTTTAAGGATGAAATTAATGCATGTTTAATATGTTAAATGAGCAACACAGTACACGAAACTGCCCTTCTCTTCCAACTTTTGGCTGAAAATCCTTTTTTACTTCCTTTAGATAGAATTAATGGGTCAGCCTGTGAACAGGGAAGCAGAACATAAAGTTGCCTGAATAAAGGTCTAGTGTACTTCTTTGTGCAAACCTTTTGGTTTAACATTTTATGGAACAGGTAGAGTGGAGCTCCTACTGATGTTTTTTTTTTTTAAGTTTTGTAAATAAAAAGCTAGGTTTTCCAGGAAACTAAAAGAAATTTCTTCTGCCTTTATTAGTTTCCCAGACATTTCGAAAAGTGTAGGACTGACCAGCAGGATGCTTACTGTGGCCACCCTGTGAACCCAGCCCGAGGGGCCTTTGGAAGGGGAACAGAACACCCCTTGCTTGGCTGGATTAAAGTAATTGAAGTAAAGCTGAGGTTTTCAATCTGATGCTTATACGAACAATTTTCACTTAGAAGAGAGGGAGATAGTTTAGGGGAGACCTGACTTGGAGATGGTTGGGTTGTGTATTCAGCTGTGGGAGAATGTGGAACTCTCACTCAAAAGTCTGCATATGGAGTTTAAGGTTACACTAATCCTTTTGAGCATTTAGGGTGGTGCTGGAGATTGCGCACCTGCTGGTGAAATGAAGAAGGTGGGCACTGGACCGGAAGTAATGGTATTAAGAAAAGGCATCCCCATTTATACGTCCCTTGAGAAGTGAGGGCTGTGGTGAGATTCCCTAGCAGGTCCCCCAGTTCCTCACCCACCCCCCAGTTCTCTTCATTTCCTGAATCTGTAGGAAATCCCTGTGGCCAGCTGGTTGTGCAGAGAGGGTTGATGAAATTGGATTGATCATGAGTTGGATACCGAGAAGAATCTTTTTTTTTTTTTTTTTTTTTACTTGAAGTACCCTTGATTTATGGTGTTGTGTTAGTTTCAGGTGTATAGCAAAAGTGATTCAGTTATACATACATACATATTTTTTTTCAGACTCTTTTCCATTATAGGTTATTACAAGATATTGAATATACTTCCTTGTGCTATACACTAGATCCTTGTTGTTTATTTTATATATATTAGTGTATATCTGTTAATCCCAAACTTCTAATTTAGTCCTTCCTGCCTCTTTCCCCTTTGGTAACCATAAATTTGTGTTCTATGTCTGTGAGTCTGTTTTGTAAATAAGTTCATTTATATCAATTTTTTTTTTTTTAGATTCGACATGTAAGTGATACGATGCTTGCCTTTCTTTGTCTGACTTACTTCACTTAGTATGATAATCTCTAGGTCCATCCATGTTGCTGCAAGAGGCATTATTTTACTCTTTTTAAAGGCTGAGTAATATTCCATTTTGTGTATATACCACACCTTCTTTTTTTTTTTTTTTTTTTTTTTTTTTTTTTTTTTTTTTTTTTTTTTTTTGCTGTACGCGGGCCTCTCACTGCTGTGGCCTCTCCCGTTGCGGAGCACAGGCTCCGGACACACAGGCTCCGCGGCCATGGCTCGCGGGCCCAGCCGCTGCGCGGCATGTGGGATCTTCCGGGATAGGGGCACGAACCCGTGTCCCCTGCATCGGCAGGCGGACTCTCAACCACTGCGCCACCAGGGAAGCCCGCCACACCTTCTTTATCTGTTCTTCTGTCGATGGATGCTTAGGCTGCTTCCATGTCTTGGCTATTGTTAGTAGTGCTGCTATGAACATTGGGGTACATGTATCTTTTCAAATTAGGGTTTTCATTTTTTGTGGATATATGCCCAGGAAGGGGATTGTTGGGTCACATGGTAACTCTATTTTTAGTTTTTTAAGGATACCAAGAAGAATCTTGAAGAGACTGAGAAGGGCTTGGAAATGTGCTCCATGATTTCAGACAAAGAAGAGATTTCTTACCAATCCTTATCTTTCTTATTAGTCTTACCTTTTTGCATTGTGATTGGATGAGAAGAAGCCTAAGGGGGTCTTCCCCTTGAGGGATAGCTGCCTCATGAAATGGGGGCATCTCTGGTCAGAATGCTTGCTCCTGTTGCTCAGGTGGGAGATGGAGGGGTGGGGTGCTGGGTGGAGAGAAGAGGGCTTCTTAAAGAACGGAGAGGTGGAGGTTCATCTCCAGTTTGAGGAATAGAAGGGGAAACTCTAAAAATGTTCTCAGGAAAAAAATTAGACTGTACATTATGGACCATGGGCAACAAGTTTATAAGATTCTGGCAGCTTTTAAATGTTCTTGGGTTTGGTGTTCTATATTTACCTGTTGTCTCTCTGTTGTGATGAGAGGTTGAGATCTTCCAGGATGAAAAAGATCATGTATTTGTCTTCAGGGAAACCAGGTAGAGGGTTGGTCAGAAAGCTGGGCGGCACTATGCTGTACTCCAGAATCAGCTGGGGAGAGAAGAGCCTGGGCTGGGCTCTGAGAGATGGTCAGCGAAGCCTGCCTCAACAAGGCTAAGGATTGTTGAGGACGTTTCCCAAGCATTGCAGGAAATGGAGTATGGTTTTATATGACCGGCATTGGATATCTCATTCTGTTACTGTGTCTTCATCTTCAGCAAGGCACTTCCTCTCTCCAGCCCTGACTTTCCCCAACTGTCAAATGAAGAAATTGGGCTGCCCTAGTCTGTGATGCTAGGATTCCATAAGTAGAATCATCTCTCTCTTAACTGATACCAAAACTTGCATCAAATAGCTCTACTTTTGAATCCTGGGATAGACATGGAGATTTGCTGCAGTGGTTGGTTTGGGGGCAGTTATTTATTTTTCGAGGGAGTGTCTGGAGGGCAGTTTCTGTTCTCATTTGAGGCAGTCCTGGTGTCATGTCACAGGACACATGGGGAAGCCCAGATCCCCTCCTGAGGCTCTCAGAAGAGTGACTTATAGATTCCAGGGGAGTTTGGCCCCTGTCAGGGTTTGGTCCCTTGGCCCCTTCTGCTGTCAGTGGTACAAAAGCTCAGGGCTTTCTCCTGAGCAGCCTGTGTCATTTCTATGGAAGGCCCCAAGGAGGCAGTTTACACTGAAAGTGACAGCCAGATCTTTTTGTGCAAAGTAAGTAGGACACCAAATGGGAAATTCATCTTCATCTTCTTTAAATACTTCCTGCTCATCTGCTAAGGTTCTAAGTAATACAGTTTCAAAGGTTCAGAGGTGTCTATATAATTTCCCCCCCCGCCCGTACATAATTCTGTGCCCATTGTGTAGCTCTATTAGAAGCACTAGGGTAATTATAGAGCTACTTTCTGCTTTTCAATTGCTGTAACATTAGCCCCAGAGTCTGCCCGGACTGGCCATATTAATAAGCAATGACTGAAAATTAAAAAGAATTCAACAGAATTTTCTGAGGCTTTCTCCCTCAGAATGTGCTACTACAGGCAGGCAGTGTGGTCCATGGGGATGCACTTTGGGTTAGGAGTTCAGAGGCTCAGTTTCTAAATCTTCATCTGTAAAATGGAGACAAAAGTCTCTGAACTCCGAGTCACTTGTGGGTGACTGGTGGGTGAGGACCAACGAGCCTGTTGGGTGTGAAGGTAGGTACTTTGGAAGCTCATGATGGATCGTACATGTGATAAGCAGTGGGGGTTGTCTGAGCAACAAGGAGCTGCCACTTTCTCATGTGCTTCTTATGTGTGTATTTTGTGGAATAGAAATATTATATTTCATATTTGGGCTAATAGTTGTAATATTTGTTTGACACGGAATAGTGTACAAAGTGCTTTTACCCCCAAACCCTGTGAGGTAAGTAGTTTTGTTTTTTCCCCTCGTACCAACCCAGCAATTAAGGTGTAGATGGGTTAAATAATATGCCTAAAATCAGATTAAACTATTGGAAAGTAATTTGTTAAAATTTTGCCTTGTGTTCACAGCTTTTGGAGCTTTTCTTTTCTCATGTAGCTCATTTTTACTTCGGGAAGGGCTTCCCATCACCTCTGTAACAATAACAATAGTTGACATTTATTGAAGCTTGGTCTATGCTAGCACATTTTATAGATGGGAAGGTGAGGCACAGAGAGGTTAAGTAGCTTGCCAAAGGTGACACAGCTCATGTGGAAGACCAATTTGAGCTTTTTCTATACTATTACTACAACTACTAAAAACATTAACATTGACATTTCTTGTTAACTCCTGTCTCTGCCCCTCTCTCACAGTCGATTTGATTTTCAGAATCCCTCTTTTGCTTTTCTCTTACTGATTTGGAAACAGGAAAAGTCAGTGCTTTTCTGACTCTCCTATTAGATTTGTTATTCTAATCCAGATGTTTTATGTCAGCTGTCTGCAGCCTGAATTTTGCTTGTAGACCTATTATGTTTGGCCCTGATTGTATTAAAAGCAAACACACAGTATGCTAACACATATATACGGAATTAAAAAAAAAAATGTCATGAAGAACCTAGGGGCAAAACGAGAATAAAGACACAGACCTACTTGAGAATGGACTTGAGGATATGGGGAGGGGGAAGGGTAAGCTGTGACAAAGCGAAAGAGAGGCATGGACATATATACACTACCAAACGTAAGGTAGATAGATAGTGGGAAGCAGCCGCAGAGCACAGGGAGATCAGCTCGGTGCTTTGTGACCGCCTGGAGGGGTGGGATGGGGAGGGTGGGAGGGAGGGAGATGCATGAGGGAAGGGATGTGGGAACAGATGTATATGTATGACTGATTCACTTTGTTATAAAGCAGAAACTAATTAAAAAAAAAAAAAAGAGAAATCTAGAAACAATAAATGCTGGAGAGGGTGTGGAGAAAAGGGAACACTCTTGCACTGCTGGTGGGAATGTGAATTGGTACAGCCACTATGGAGAACGGTATGGAGGTTCCTTAAAAAACTACAAATAGAACTACCATATGACCCAGCAATCCCACTACTGGGCATATACCCTGAGAAAACCATAATTCCAAAAGAGACATGTACCAAAATGTTCATTGCAGCTCTATTCACAATAGCCCGGAGCTGGAAACAACCTAAGTGTCCATCATCGGATGAATGGATAAAGAAGATGTGGCACATATATACAATGGAATATTACTCAGCCATAAAAAGAAACGAAACTGAGCTATTTGTAATGAGGTGGATAGACCTAGAGTCTGTCATACAGAGTGAAGTTAGTCAGAAAGAGAAAGACAAATACCGTATGCTAACACATATATACGGAATTTAAAAAAAAAATGTCATGAAGAACCTAGGGGCAAAACGGGAATGAAGACGCAGACCTACTTGAGAATGGACTTGAGGATATGGGGAGGGGGAAGGGTGGGCTGTGACAAGGCGAAAGAGAGGCATGGACGTGTATACACTACCAAACGTAAGGTAGATAGATAGTGGGAAGCAGCCGCAGAGCACAGGGAGATCAGCTCGGTGCTTTGTGACCGCCTGGAGGGGTGGGATGGGGAGGGTGGGAGGGAGGGAGATGCATGAGGGAAGGGATGTGGGAACAGATGTATATGTATGACTGATTCACTTTGTTATAAAGCAGAAACTAATTAAAAAAATAAATAAATAAACTTAAAAAAAAAAAAAAAAAGCAAACACACAGTTGAATTAGATGACAACATCTCAGGCGACTATTTAAAACAAATCTAGTAGCTAGTGGGAAGCAGCACAGGGAGATCAGCTCGGTGCTTTGTGACCACCTAGAGGAGTGGGATAGGGAGGGTGGGAGGGAGACGCAAGAGGGAGGAGATATGTATATGTACAGCTGATTCACTTTGTTATAAAGCAGAAACTAACACACCATTGTAAAGCTTTATACTCCAATAAAGATGTTAAAAAATTAATAAACAATATAAGGAGAATCCAGAATTCAAAGGTGTAAATTCAAGCATAGAGGTAAAATAAAGGGAGCGAATTGGATAAATTTATTGCTACTGCCTAAATGACCTGCCTTCTATTACCAAAGTCAAAGATTATGTAATAAATCTTTTGTGTAACTAAAAAATAAATAAAACAAATCTAGATTTCTGGTTTCTCATGTAAAATTGTGGCAATATGGGATCTGCTTATCCACACATTACAAAGGGAGTAGCATCACACTACTCTCTTTAGCCTGGAAATGATCGTCATTTTTTTCTCCCTATCTCCTTTCTCCATCCCCCACCTAACTACTAGACTGAGATCCCTAGGAGTATATACTTTATGCAAGAGAAAAAATAAGTAAATTTTGGCATAGAGATGAAATGCAGTAAGTGTATGTTGGGTTGAATTAAAGTGGGTGGCTTAAGAAATAAGCCTAGTTTGGTAACAGAACATTTGCTATTTGTGAGGTGACTTGTTCTTATGGTACTTTTTGCGCAGGTGGGCATATAGGGCTTAATCTGTTATGTAAGGGAATAAGGGCGCTATCCCTCTCCTTGAAGGTCTGTGACTCATCAAAAGTTTTAAAAGGTGATATACTCAGACCTGCTCTTAATAAAAGTACTTGATTATACTGCCCAGCATTTTAGAAATATGAGGAAACTATTTTCTTTAAAACAAACGGTAGAATTGATGAGTTAAATGAGATAACATATGTGAAAGCCCTTTCTATATTGTTGGGTATGAAACCAATAAGTTATTGGAGACGTTTGGAGAGCATTATCCCCTTATTACCATTTCAAGCTCAAGATAGCCTTTGAAATCTTTGCTCACTGCCACTTTGTCCCTGGCTCAACAAGCCACTTAACCTCTCTGAGCCATTTCCACAAATGTATGTAAATGTGGCTAATGCTATCTCCCTCCTCCCCTTTGCCAGTGCCTGGCAAAGACAAAGTGTTCAGTATATATGCTGAATAAGCGAATGAATAAATAAATAAATATGGTGATTTTTGAGACCTCATGCACACATTTTTGAGACCGAGCTAATGCACATAAAGCATCAAGCAGAGTGTCAGCGTATATTAGACAGCTTGCAGTTATTAATTTAGGTTGGTTTTTAAACCTTTCTCCTGCATGCAGGCTTGAAAATGATCTAAATTCTTGGATGAAGGGAGCTGAGGGCTGGCAGGTATGCTGGCAGGCAGGTGACAGGAACCAGAGAGCCCCAACTACATGAGAGACATTGGATAGAGAGAAGCAAACTCATACCTGTGCCAGAGCTGCCCTTGATGCTCTGATCCATGTCTTTTCCCATCCAGAGCATGCTGCAAGCAAATAATTAGGCACGGGCAAGATGAGTTCAGACGTATGGAAATCTGGACCTGAACATGAAGACTATTGGAAATAAAATGTCAGATCTGGAAGGGCCCTTAACAGTCATCAGGCTGAACACTTTTCTTTTTATGAAAGCTGTGTAGAGATGTGGAGAGAACAAAGAGCAAGGACTTTGGAGTTGGACAGTCCTTGGTCTAAATTTCTGCTTTGCCTTTTCCTATCTAAATGTTAGCATGAGTCTTAACTTCCTTGACCCTCATGGCAATTCACTGGATGTTTGTGAGGTTGAATTAAGTATAAAACATTCTTAACCCAATGCCTGATGTGTAGTTGGTACCTAAGAAAAATGGCCACCATCCTTGTTATGGAAAAGAAATGGAAGCCCAGAGAGATAGGACTCGTTGGTCAAAGGTACCAGCCATGTGGGTGGAGCTGGTGCTGACACTTCCTGATGTGGGAGTGTGTGGTGGGAAAGGACAGGGTGAAGGGGAGGGGGGGAGGGGATGTGGACTTACTATGACCAAGATTGAGTTGCCTCTTTGGGGGAGGGAGCTAAGACAGTAAGTTTAGGACCATCAAGGCAGGACCTTACTCGCCTGTTTGAAATAAAATGGCTCAACCGATTAAGTTGAGCAGGAAGCTTCCAGTGGAACTTTCTATGAGTCAGAAGATGATGTGTGTTTTTTAGTCTAAATAAACCTTTTGTTTCATCTTCCCCTGAGTGGTGCTCTTTTTCTTTGAGATAAGCTGTTAAGAAATGATGAGAAAATGACCTCTAAAAGTACAGCTTTGAGCATGTCACCATCATTTTTCCTCCACTGAAGACAGTCTTTGAATTTTTATTATTAATATGTTAAAATCTCCATTCTTCCTCTCCCCATTGCTCTGCCTGGATCTGATATTTCTGAGAGGCCTGCACATTCTATAACATAACCACCTGCCATGGGAGATGTGAGGGCGGCCGTTATGATTTCACGCCATGTTCTCATGTCATATATCGTTTTTGCTGAAATTCACTTGTTTCAGAGGTTTTTACAAGATAGCACAATCACTTGGCTTCATGGCTTTCAGAATTTATGATCCTCTGCAGTCAGGAAGAGGCATGGTTTGCCAACTGTTAACTTCATAGGTAAGGTTTTTTCTTTACTCATTTCTTACAAAACAGACTTTTTCAATACCTAGAAAATTATCTTGCAGGAAGCTCAGGTTGTTTTCCTCCTTCCTGTATTATAAGTACCCATATTTCAAGGCCCAGCCTGAAAACCATCTTAATGGAGACCTCCTTAATCCTCTCGTCAGAAGGATTCCCTCTGCCTCCTCTGAAGAGAATTATAGGATGTGCATGTGTGAGGGGGGAGTGAATAAATAATATTTTAATTTTTCTGCTGGTGACATTCCACTTGTCTGTTTGTTGAAGGCAGGGACGATGTGGATTTCTTCCATACCCTTCCTGTGGCTGGTCCCTGCTCTGCCTGTGTGAATGGTGAGGGAGGGGCGTATTCTGAGTCTTTCCCCTAGACTTTGGATCCCTTGGATCTGGAGTTCAAAGGGCAGAGAGCTAGTGCCTTTTGTGCAACATCATTCCCTGCTGAGAAAAGCAAGAATGAACCTTTTAGGAAAAATATTTGCAAAGAGGCGAGGGATTTAGAAGCTTGTAATTAGATTGCAAAAGACAATGAGTGAAGACAAAGCATTTTAAGTGAAATAATTCATATAAACTGCTCAGTGCTTGCCTAGCACTTAGCAAGCTCTCAGGGAGCTGTGAGATGATATGGTAATGGCTTAATCACATATCATACTGGCTAAAGGAGGGAATCCTCGATTATAAATTATAATCCCTGCCCTCTGGGCATGCCTAGTCTAACAGATATAGAATAGTCTCTGAGGACCAAAGACTTTGTCCTCAAGTTTACCTGATGACCATAAAACATTAGACAAACTAATTGGATTTTGTGGTAGGATTTTTACAGGTAGAAATTCTTTTTTTTTTTTGGTTCTTGAGAGACTGATGGTTGTTTAGGCATGCTTAAATGGATTTTTGTTTCTTTTATCAGATGGAATTTACTAGAGTTTCTAAGATATTTTGCTCTTTTAACCTCACAGCTTGTTAATGATTCCCAAGTCTTGCCTTGGCCTCTGAGCTTTGACTTCTAGAAGCGTTTCTTTGGTTTAGTCATTACTTAATAGATTTAAAAGCAGAAGACTATCAGGGCAGGAAGTTTTCATTGTTACTTAATGAGTTTAGGTGTACAGGACTGGCCCTGAAAAAAACAAACGTGATTCCTGGGATTCTTCTGTTCTTGTCCTGTCCGTTTTGGTGGTTACCACTGGGTAAGTAGTGGTGCCTGGTGCTGGGCTGCAAAGGAGTGGGGAGACCTTGCTCCAGAACAGGGCAGTAGTGTTGGTGCCCTTCTCCTCCCCAGAGGAGCAATCTAAATAAAGCTTTGCTGACTTCTCCCCTTGCAAACGCTTGCTGCCTATAAGCCTTGCTACTCAAGGTGTGACCCTTGGACCGGCAGCATCACCTGGGAACTTGTTAGAAATGCAGAATTTCAGGCCCTTCCCTAGGCCTGCTGAACGGAAACCACATTTTAACAAGGTCTCAAGGTGAACCATATGCACATGCATTCAACTTGGAGAGGTACTGTCCATTCTAGAACTACAACAGGTGAAAAAGGTCTCAGAACCATTAGCATTTGAAAAATATGCTGCTTTTAATTTCTACTTAAAAGCAAAACAACTGGTTAAGCAAGCTGGGGGGGGGTTGTGGCTGGGCTAAACCCTTATTTAAATTTTCTTATGTTGGAGAACTTCAAAGATATAAAAGCAGGGAGACTAGTAAAATGAATCCCCATTTACCTATCACCTAGCTTCAGTTGTTATCAACTCGGCTGATTTTGTTTCATCAGTAACCCCCATCCTACCCTGGATTATTTTAAAGCAAATCCCAGACATATAATTCTCCCCTAAGGATTTCTTTTTCCTTTTTCAAAATTGAGGGTAAAATATATAGAAAATAAAATTTACTAACTTAACCATTCACAGTTCAATGGTGTTCAGTACTGCATTCATATTTCTGTGCAACCAATCTCGGGAACACTTTCCATCTTGCAAAACTGAAACTTTGTAAACATTAAGCAACATCTTTTGCCTTTTTAACATAGCCACAGTACCATCACACCTCAAAGGATGTTCCATTAATTCCTTAATAGCATCAAATACCCCAGCAGTGTCCAGATTTCCCAGAGTGTAGTTTAGCTTAAAGAAATCAAAGGCATTCAGTTTGGCATCTTCTCTGCATGAAGTTGGTGGCCTAGTTTGTTCAGTGAAGAATCTCGAGACAATGGTGAGAGTGGAGGTTTTTCTCCTTTCCCAACCTGAAGCTTGGGTAGGATTTTGTGTGAAGACTTTGTAATTTCTAGTCTTATTCTGTTTTCAGGTATCAAGAATTTTGCAGTAAAAAGAGCATGGGACTTTTGAATAAGAAGAATTAAGTGAGAGTCAATCACTGTTTCATAGAATTGGGCAAAATATTTACCCTGTTATCATTTCAGGCACAAGATGACTATGAAAATCGAATTAAATTCTAATACCATATAGCAATCAGAATGTATGAACTAGAGTCATATTTTCAACATAGGACAATGTCAAAATCATAACGTTTAGAAGAGAAAGTTGCAGAACGGTTTGTACAACAACACTATTTAATGTTCAACAAAAAACAATACTATGCATTGTTTATGATTACACATGGAGTAAAAGCACATGAATACATGCTTGAGAATGACACCTTCACATTTCAGGGTAGGAATCAGCACGCTAAATGGAATGGAATAATCGTATCTGTATTCTCTATTCAAAAATCTGAAGGAAATGTGGCAAAGTATCAAGATTTGCCTGATGGATACATGGGTATTCATGGTATCACCTCTGTTACGTACGTTTGGAAATATTGTAAAAGAAAGACTTTTAAAAAGCTGGTCAATTATGTACACATATTTTGTAAACTCAAGTACTCAAAAATGTTCATGTGATTTATTGATGCACCCAGCTCATCACAAAAAATTGGATGCTGTGGACAAAAATTATGAAAATGATTTAACTGGTAGGGTTCAAGACAAAAAAAAGTGAAAAGGGACCACTGTGAAGTGTGGGAAATTTGTCTCAAATTTCCGCTGGTCTTCTGTGCCCTGCCCACCTCGTCTACGTAGATTCTGGTGACGTTCCAAAGAGTTATAATGGTGCGCCAGGGCCATTTTGATTTTATTGGAATTTATAGCTGCTTCTGAGGAAGCTTTGAGGTGGCAAAGTCCCAGCTCTGCCGTGGCCTTGAAAGCATTTTACACTCCCAGAGCCTGCACGTTGCTCTCACTTTCATCTGTTGCTGTCCCAGCCCTAGATAGCACTACTTCTG
The DNA here is from genome assembly GCF_964165515.1 of Mesoplodon bidens. Lineage (NCBI taxonomy): Eukaryota > Metazoa > Chordata > Mammalia > Artiodactyla > Ziphiidae > Mesoplodon > Mesoplodon bidens. The sequence goes on along the minus strand of NC_138161.1, from coordinate 107,762,978 downwards.
AGTCCTCTGAGACAGATGGTGTTTTTAAAGATCACTGAGAAAGGGGGCTTCTCGGAGGACTGTTTCATGTTTAATCACCTCTCCCTTCGGAATGGCCTTCCTCACATCCGGGTTTTCCTGCTGTGCGAGTGGAGACCACTGCTCAGTGGTCTCATTATAATAATCCTTGCCTAGAGGATGTGATAAAGGTCACAAACTTGATATTTATTCATGAGCAGAGTATAGAACTGAAACTGATCATAGTGGATCTTCTTTCTGGCAGAAAGGAGGAGGATTTGGGCTTTTAAACCAAAATACGTTTGCTGGGGGTGGGAGCAGACACGTTGTTAATTGAGCCACATTGACAAAAATGGTAGAATATGTCTTCCCAAGAGTTTAAATACTGAGCTATTTCTGAGGTTGTCTAGCGGCAAGATCCCTTCGTTGTGGATGTTTTATTGTTAGTAATTAAATGGAGCTTGCAACTGTAGTCTCATTGGTATCTGAAGACAGCCCGAAGGTCTGCCTCCGGTCTAATGTAACCCTTGCTACTATGATTTTATTTGCCTCACAGAACCGATTTTTTTCACTACTTAATCATATTTATTGCTCTTATCTCAGCTCTCAAATATGTCTAATCTTCCAGAAACGTATATAATTATCTTTTAAGGGTCAGAATCGTGCCAGATGTAGCAGAAGAATTGCTTCTCGGCTCTTGCATGTCACTAAATCTTTCTGTACCAGGTTTTACCTCTTTGGAGTAGGAATGTTACTCTGTCCTTTCCCATCTCTAAGTGATTCATGGATTTGTCCTCTTATTTAGGTATTCATCAGATGTCTTCTGAGCTCAGAAACGTTCATTTGTTCATTTATTTAATAATTATTGAATGTCAGTTTTGTGCCGAGCAGTAGGGTAGGCGTTAGAGACGTGTAACTGAATGAGTCAGATGATCCTTGCTCTCATGGACCTCAGAGCCTACTCCAATAACATCCTAAAAGGGAGGCAGGGAGTTCTTTTCAGGAATTAGAAACAATGGGAATGATCTTTGTTGGCTCTCAGTCCCTTGAGGTCTCAGTGCTTACAAGGCTAGGATAAAGGGCAAATATCACAGAGAATGACAACTAGACCTCAGTACATTTGGGGACAAGAGCAGATAACATTGATGCCACTTCTTTTTGTCTACATCACACTTATACCTTTCTAGTGATAAAATTCCACAGGATCAAGGTTTTGTCATCCGACTCGGAGGGCTCCCACTGGCCCGTCCTGCCAAGTTTCTCCAGAGGCTTCCCTCTGTTTCCCTCTGTACAGATATGCTTATTAATTTAACCAGTTTGTGACATAAACTTCATCAATTTCTGTAGCAAAGACCTGCTGGAGAGCCTGCTTTTTCTCAGCAGGGTTTTGGTAACTGACAGCTCAGATTTCATGACTGTCAGTACAGTTTTCTTACAGCAAAGATATGCATTTATTTAGGGTATTTGGAGGGTTTGTCAGTTAAATTTAATTTTTCATTTCAAAAAATAGTGGTGTGGGGGAGTGGCTGACATTTCTCTTAGAACCATAAAACACTGGCCTGCAAGGACCTGTAGAGATCTTCCAGCTTCCCCCTTCCCCAGCTAACAGGTAGGGAAAGCAGGGTCCAGAGTGGCTGGAAATTAGCCTTTGTTCTTCTGGTGAGTCACTACCGGATCTAGGACTTTTCTGTAGACTAGGGTTCCTTCTTCTATTATGGTGATTCTCACTTGGATTCATAGGTGGGATATAGAAGTCCAGAAAGGATGCTTTTGTTTTGAGTTTGCATCTTTGTATCTGTTCACAAAGACAGATGCTTGTTACAGAAAATTCAATTAATACTGAAAGATATTAAGAAGAAAGCAAAAATCCTCTGAAATCGCAGCACCCAGAGATAATTATACTGAACATTTTGGAGATGTTCATATTGGGGAACATCCTTCCAGGCAATCCTCTATATAATTTTATACATTTATATCTGTCTTAGTATACAGTTACAGATGTATATAACTCTTTATAATTTTCAGTAAATGGGAAGAGCAACATTTTTTTGCAATTATTTTTCCTTTAATCTGAAAAATGATTATCAACTTATTTTAAGTGCAGATGGAAATATTCTCCTATTGGTTTGTATTTTACTCATATTAGTATATCCCCAGTAATGTAATGTAAATAATATAATGTAAATTATATTCTTACTATTTTTAAATTTAATCATAAATATCAAGGCAGGTTATATCTTTGAAGAGGTGGCTGTGAAGAGATGAGCCACTCAGGTCCCCTTTGAGGGAAGGGCTGGCTGACAGTTGCGCAGAGCGTGGTCTGCAGACAGCCTTGTGCTAGCTGTCAGCTCTGTGAGGGTCCCCTGGGCTGGGCTGTGCAGAGAGCTGCTCACCCTAGGACATGTCTTCCTGGGGCCACCTGCATTGGGGTAATACCTGGTGACATCAGGCGATAAGGGAAAGGAGTATGAAGGCTCCCCAGAAACCAGAACACCCCCTGATAGACTGAGGCTTTGGATGCTTTGCTGCCTCCTCTTCTACCCAATCCTGCTTCCTCCTCCTCCCCTTACAAGGGTTGACCCCTAATTAACATCTTGAACCCCAAACTCCATCTCAGCTTCTGCTTCTGGAGAATCCAACTTGCAACTGTGGATATTGTCCTCGTAGTAATCATTGATGCAGCAGGAATGCCTACTGCAGCCCCTCCTGGGAGCCAGTAGAATCCTAGGGAGCTCAGGAATCTCCTCATCCTTTCGTCCTCTCCAAGTGAGCTCACCCTCTCACCCCTCCTCAGAGGTTTGGCATTTGAAGAATTTGGCCTTGGGCAAGCTCACTGCTCTGTGGGTTTAAGGGAAAGCTTAAAGGCTTTCTTGCTATGAGGTATTCTCTGCAATAAAGATCTATTTTAATTGTTTATGACATTAGTCAGTTAAAGATTCATCTACTTTGGGGACTTCCCTGGCAGCCCAGTAGTTAGGACTCCCCCTTCCAATGCAGGGGGTGCGGGTTCGATCCCTGGTCGGGGAGCTAGGATCCCACATGCCTCGCGGCCAAAAAACCAAAACATAAAACAGAAGCAATATGGTAACAAATTCAATAAAGACTTAAAAAAAAAAAGATTCATCTGCTTTGGGAGAAATTTGTCTAGAACTGTTGAAAGCTCCTGCCTAAGAGTTGATTAAGAAGGGTTTGTTGTTGTTGTTGTTTTTGGTTTTTTTTTTTGCCTCCAGCAGATACCCCTTTCTTTAGCTCTCCCCTTCTTCCAACCTGCTGCATGGTGATTGGCTTCCTGTCTTGAGGTTTCCTATTTCCATAATCTCTCCAATCATTCTTTCATTTCTGGGAGAAATTAATAATCTCACTAATCAGCTAGAAAGGAATACGGAGATGGAGGAAGCAGTGAATGCCTTTTCGAGGCCCGATGGGGGTTTGTTCCAGTCACTGCCTTTGCTCAAATGCTGTGTCGTCTTGGTTATTGTTGGGAGCATCCGTGGGCCCCGCCTCTCCATCTTCTTGAGGTCCCCTTGGAGACTTTAATTTCAAGGCTGTTTGTGCTGCCACCCCTTGTGCTGGTGGCATCTGGCTTAAAAAAAGCCACATGTGCTCTGTGGTCCCTTGGAATCTCTCCTTTCTCTTTATTAAATACTATTGGGGGCAGAGAGAGCCGTTCTTGATCTCTCCCCTCCTAACCCCTAAGATACAGTTTTTTTGGTGCTTTTAATCTTCAGCCTTAGCCAGCAACTGCTGTGTGCATTTTGGAATCTGTGAATTTTAGGGAGATAAGGAATGCTTGCGGAAGGTTTGGTCATTGCTTCTTTACTACCTATTCTGTCTCTTTTTTCCCCAGGGGTGGGGGGCTGGGGCAGGTGTCCTTTCGTATTTTGCTGACACCATGATCCTGTTCTTCAGCACAGAATGCCCACCACGTGATCAGCATGCGTGTAGCTTGGGCTGGAGAGTGGAATTGGGATTCTCACAGTAAGGTCTGCAAGACACAGTTCATATAAATGCAGACATTCAAAAGCCTCACTTGCCTAACGGATGTTTTTTAAAGCTATAAAAAAGTTAGTTTTTTGTGAAAGGACAGACTAGACCAGAAGATGCTGCTGAGTACGTCTTTATTCTATAGAAGGTAATAGGCAAAAATCTGGTTTCAAAGAAGTTGTTAAGCTTTCTATTTCTTGTCCAGTTTTCTCTATAGGGGGAGAAAGGTCTATAAAGGCACTCAACCTGTGTCCACCTTTTTAATAACTTAGCCCTGCCACTGAATTTGCCTGGGGGAAGAGAACTTAGAAGTAGATGATGCACCATATCGTCAAAAAGCCTTTTGTAGTCTTTTAGTTCACATTCACCATTTTGGATGTTGAGATGGGAAAAAGGGGATGGCAAACATTTGGTTGGGGGACAGTCCCTACCTAATTTCAGGGTTTTTTTCTCCACCATCATGCTGCCTCTCTGCGGTTTTTTTCTTTGGCAACAGTAGGTTTGTGTGAAAAGGGCGTTACGATTTTCTTGGAAACCCTGAATTCCCAACAACTGGTATCTTTGGTCCTTCCAAGTTCTGACAACAAAAATGCCCATCAGAATTTTGACATGGAAACACCTGGAGAGAAAGATGTGTAAAACCTGTGCATCAGTCTGTAATACTTGCATATGAGTAGCCTGGTGTCACTCAGTTGTCACTTATTCTTGTTAATAAAGATGCATTGGCTAGGAGTTTGAGCAAGTATTTGAATAACTACAGATAAATGTTGTAAAATATGTATGTATAGTATGTAACTACAAATAAACAATGAATATTTGAGTAATTTCAGATGAACAGTGTGGACCATGAGAAGATCTCTGTATGAAGCTTTGTGGGGGGACAGTGAGGGTAAACTCTACCTTTATTCTCACTGACATGGATGGCCAGGGAAGCCTTTGCGGATGAGTTTATATTTGAGATGGGCAGAGCTTGGAGTAAAGAACTGGGAATGGCACTGAAGAAAGGTTCAGATACTGAAAAAGTACATATATCACCTGTTTGGTGGAGGGTACCTAGTTTGAAATGGTTCTGAACACTCAGAATAATTGTCAGACTTCCTTACTTTGAAAGCTTAATTTCAGATTTAAAAAAAAAAGTTATGACCTAGATAGTTATGAGTGTTACTTTAAAGATGAGCTTGGAATCATCTGGATTGATTTGAGGGTAATACAGCTTGAGCACAAAATAATAGATGTAGTAATCTCTGAGAATTCATTCCATCTCCTAAGTTAGAACTCTGAAAAAATGTTAAGTGTGCAGCCAAGGCCTTTATGGAATCTGTGGGGTCCTGGCTAACATGAATCCTGTGTGGTACAGGGTCTTAGACTTGCCTACAAATCAGTTGCTTTTCATCTCCTACTTCTTTCTTCTTTCTCCCTCTTTCTCTTTCATGCATTCATCCATAATCATTTTTAATTACCGTGGGCAGACATAGTTCTTGATTCTGGAAATAAGTGATGAGAAAGCCTCTCGAGTTTCACTCATAAAACAGGCTATTGTATTTCTGAATAATAAGCATAAGGTGCTACAAGAGCAACATAGGGAGACCATCTAACCCAGATTTGGAGCCCTAAGGAAGTTTTCGGAGAAAGCTGGAGCCTTAGGGACCAGGAGTAGGAAGTAGCCAGACCAACATGTAGGAAAAATGTGGAAAGGAAGACCGTTCTAACCAGAGGGCGTGTTGTGTTCAGAGGCCATGAGCCCAAGGAAAACGTGGTCCCTGGGGGAGCCGCAAATAGCTTAGAATGACTGACAATAGAGGGACAGGAGGAAGTGGTGGGAGTGAGGCTGAGAGTCAACAGGGGCTAGATAATGTAGAACCTGTGAACCGACCTCGAAATATAGGGCATTATCCTTAAGATAAAAGGGAACTGAAGGGTTTTTTTAAGCAGGGGCGTGAACTGCTCTTTAGGAAGACCACCATGGCTACCATGTTGATAACAGATTGAATAGACTAACTGAAGAAGACCGGTTAGATGTGTGTTGCAATGGTCCAGGAGAGGGATGATGAGAGCCTGAGCTGGAGTAGGAGCAGCAATTATGGCAAAAACAGGAGAGGGTCAAGAGACAGGGGACTTCCCTGGTGGCTCAGTGGTTGAGAATCCACCTGCCAATGCAGGGGACATGGGTTCGAGCCATGGTCCAGGAATATCCCACATGCCGTGGAGCAACTAAGCCTGGGCGCCACAACTACTGAGCCCTCGCTCTAGAGCCCGTGAGCCACAACTACTGAGCCTGCATGCCACAACTACTGAAGTCTGCAAGCCTAGAGCCCGTGTTCCGCAGCAAGAGAAGCCACGCAATGAGAAGCCCGCGCACCGCAACAGAGTAGCCCCTGCTTGCCGCAACTAGGGAAAGCCCGCACGCAGCAACGAAAACCCAATGCAGCCAAAACTAAATAAAATAAGTAAATAAATTTATTTAAAAAAAAAGAGAAAGTGAAACTGATCAGTTGAGGGGGTTTGATGTGGGTGGTAAAGGAGAGGCAGAAATCTAAGGTGATGGCCAGGTTGCTCTCCTGGGCACAAGAATACATGGTGGAGGCATTCACAGCAAAGAAAGACAGCAAAGGGGAGCAAGGTTTTGGGTGAGATAGAGAGGTTGGCATTGGTCCTATTGAGTTGGGAGTGCCTCGGGAATGTTCTAGGAATTGTATTGACATTCCATCTTTGCCATCAGATGTCCTAACACTCCAGGTAGTGAGCGTAGAATGTCAGAAGTATAGGGACTTCCAAGTTTGGCATGGATCCTCTGATTTTCCACATCAGGGAAGTGGAGTCCAGAGTGGTAAAACAACTTGCTGAGTGTCAGTCACACAGCTACTTACTGATTGATCTGGACCTAGTATCTAAGTCTCCAGCATCTGTGTAGAAGTATTTCCACTCTGACTGTAGCATCTGAAAAATGTATAGAAGTAAATAAATGCGTATAACCATGTAGTCCCTTGCTTGGAAAGAACTGCTGGCAGTAAAAATGTGGGCCATTGGGCTTCCCTGGTGGTGCAGTGGTTGAGAGTCCGCCTGCCGATGCAGGGGACGTGGGTTCGTGCCCCAGTCCGGGAGGATCCCACATGCCGCGGAGTGGCTGGGCCCGTGAGCCATGGCCGCTGAGCCTGCGCGTCTGGAGCCTGTGCTCCGCAACGGTAGAGGCCACAACAGTGAGAGGCCTGCATACAGAAAAAAAAAAAAAAAAAAAATGTGGGCCATAAATCCATGTGGGGACTATGCCCTGTTTGCATCTCATTTGCTTCCATCTGCCTTGACTTAACATGATTATGGCAACTTTGTTAGGCAAGTGGTTGCTTAACACAGTGGAAAGTCTTAATTACTCTTTAATGCTATGTGTGGTGGGAAAGTCAACTTTAATGTTTAATCATTTGGCTGTCTCTTATTTTAGTATTCCATTTGTGTACCCATAAAATATATAAATGGATATTTTTTTACATTTCCCTTCTCATTCCAGATTTCAGTGACACAAAAATATTTTCTTTTTAAAGTATTATTGCTATATAAACACTGCGACTTTAATGAAAAATTAAAAATTAAAAATCCACCCACAGTCTTTTCATAATAACAACAACAAAAAATCAAGCTTTATGTTCTTTTACTTCTTTTCTCTCTACATCCATATGGTAATTCTAATTCATACTCAGTTTTCTGACTTTTTTCTTCCATCAGATACTTTACCATATTGTCCGTTTATCCATCCATTCATTCATTCACTCATTCATCCATCTCTTTGGCAAGCATCTGAGTATCTTCTAAATGCCGGGTCCTCTGCATGGTATTAGGGGATACAGCAGCATCAGTCCTCGCGAAGCTGACATTTGGAGAATAGGGGAATGGTTGGTGGGTAACATTAATAAGTAACAAAACCTAATAGAAAAAAGAAACCTTACAATTGAGTTACTAAACATGGTGCAGGCGGCTGTTTTCATGTTGTAGATGTAACATAACTACTTTCTTGTTGTTCAACATGGTATCAGTCAGGGTCTCAAGAGGAAACATGTGGCACACCCAAATTAGGGAACACAGAGGACCGTTTCCTAGAGGGAAATTTACAAAAGTGTGGTCAGCGTGTAGGAAACCCCCAGGGTGGTGCAGTACTCCAAGGCTGGGGACCATAAAGCACATATTTGCCTGAAGGTGCCATAGGAGGAGACATTTTAAATGTAAACATTTAAAAAGCATCTTCCAGGCTTCCCTGGTGGCGCGGTGGTTAAGAGTCTGCCTGCCGATGCAGGGGGTGTGGGTTCGTACCCCTGTCCGGGAGGATCCCATGTGCCTGCCGTGGAGCGGCTGGGCCCGTGAGCCATGGCCGCTGAGCCTGTGCGTCCGGAGCCTGTGGAGAGGCCACAACAGTGAGAGGCCCGCGTACCGCAAAAATAAATAAATATAAATAAATAAATAAAATAAAAAGCATCTTCCAGTATTGTGCCCAGTGCTGAAGAGAAGGGAAAGAATGTTCTAGGGGAGTCTTCTGCTTCCAGGGAGTGGAGCTCACAGAGCAGGACAGCAGATCAGAGAGCGGTAAGGGAGAGATAACAGGGGAGAGGCACTAAGAGGCTGCTTGGTCTCTTCAGCTGTGAAATTGGCTGAATGGTGGGCGTGGGGGGATGGGAAGAGAAGGGAGGGAAGCCTGGGTTGACCTCAGTGGTTCCTTCAGGCAGAGCTTTTCAGATTGGGGCAATGGACGGGTTATAGATGAGGAGGGGGAATGGGCATGGAGGCCTCCTGGGACTGGTGACTTCTGGTCCTGGAAGCCTCTTCCCCTTAACCCCAGTATCATACTCACTCTCTTCTGTGTGCTATGACATGGTGAAGCTGGGAAGTATCCAGGGCTCCTTGAGTTATTAAGTACTGTCATTCTAGAAATTCTCCCTGTGGTGTCTGAATTTACACCCTTGAGTGCTGGTAACCATTACTCAACTCTAATGTAATCATATCAATAGTTACTTCCTGTACAGTGGCTTTCCATTGTCGAGATGGGGGGGAGGCAGATGGTGCCAGGGGGAAGGGCTTCATTTTGCAGCGAAGTACATAAGCACTACCCCCCACTCTTGGTGTATAGGACAGGGGTGGGGGGTTGCTTCCTTGGGGTTTGTGTCTTCTAAACTGGTGAATTTCATGCTTGGTGCTTTGCTGAGCATTGCCCATTTGGGGATCTGTTTGGCTTGGGGAGCTAATCACTTAGGCTGAGCCTCAAGGAAAAGGCAATAGAGGTCAGGATCCAATGGCATGTTTAATAGCTGTGCCTCTGTGTGTGTGTGTGTGCGTGTGTGTGTATGCACGCACATACCTTTGTCTTTCTGAAAGAGGGAAACCTTGGCTGTGGCCTCTGTTTTCAAAGACATAGTGTGGGATCTTTAATGTTATCAAGTTATTTATTCATCCATTGTTTTGTTCTCTTTGGCTCTTCTGAAGGAGGGAGAGGGGTTTGTCCAGACATGAGCCTGAAAAGAACCTGGAAACTGATTCTGTGTCTTCATTTCAGCCATCCCTTGACCCACGATTCTTTTCTCTCTATTGAAATGTTTGGCCCTAAAGTCAGAGCTTTGCCCTTTTGATCCAGAGGCCTCCAGGGGTGGTGCAGAAGGTTAACAGTGAGCTCCCCTTTACCTTGGGATACATTTTGGTTTTTTGGTCTCTCTTTATCTTTTTTTATTTTTGCCTCAAATCCTTTTTGGAAACAGGTTGAGCAGTAAATGAGTAAATGTTCCTTTATCGAAATCTGAACAGCCAAAAAGCAAGGCAAGCATTATTTCCATACTTCAGTATTATGAGACACAAACTTGGATCATGATTATAAGAAAGTGGGTGAAATGTCTGGGATATGTCACAAGATTAGGTCAGCTCTTTGTTTTCCTTTATATCTCAGTACCTTATGATGTCTCTGTTTAGTACCCAAAGGTATTTCTAGTTACTAAAATGCCTTTTGAACCATCCAATAGAGTCTAACTGATTGCTCTCCCCATAGAGCTTTGCCCCCATCATGTCACTCCTCTGCTTGAAACCTTCCATGGCTCCCATTATCATGAAATTGAGAGTCATCCCTGTCAACGTGTCTTTAGGGACCTCCTGGCCTCTGCCCACTCCGCCAACCTCATCTCATGCCTCTAGCCTCTTCGTGCTCTCCACTCTGGGTTCCTTCAAGGTCCTTTAACCCGACTCACTTCCTCTTGACTTCAGACCTTGGAACATGCTCTCTCTGCCCTCTCTCTCTCTCTCTCTCCTATTCTTCAAGTCTTTCCCTAACCCCATAGATAAGGCTAGATTTTTCGGTTCTATTCCCACATCTGTACCTGTACTTGTCAGCTCTTCTCCATAGAAGATGCTCCCCATGAGGACAGGTTTTGTGTTGTTCTTGGCACCATTGTATGCCTAGCTTCCTGCACAGTGTCTTTTTGTTGAGAAAAAGGAAGCATGTTTTACAGTAGTCAGGTTTTTTCTGACATTATTAATCCATGTTTAGTAGGTCCTATCACCTCCTAGAGAGCCATAATTTTTAATAAGTTAGTACCCTTCCTTTTCCAAAGAACCTGGATACCTTCAATCTGCAAATAGCTATAACTTTCCATGCTAGGGGACTGTCAGCCTGGGTGGCATGGGCAGAAGGTGGATTGTGTATAGAAGTGACTGACTCCTGAGTGTGCTCACCTTCCCTGTGAATTAAAGCCTTATCATTGGAAATTCTTCTTTGTATAATATCCACCGGTGGCCTCATAATAACCTCTGAAAGTTCTTTATCCACATCTTACCACTAAGAGATGTTCCTGGTAACTGAGTAGTGTCTGCTCGAGAAGTCACATTGGATATTTGCTCTGGGATGGAGATGATCAATTAGGCCACATTGATTAGAAAGAGAACAGTATGGATTTATAGAAGGAGACCATTCTGTTTGGAAGTAATATATATATATATATTTTTAAATATAAACATTGAAGAGGTACTTTTTTTTTAATGTTGAGCCTTCTGTTAATTAATTTATTTTTATTTTTGGCTATGTTGGGTCTTCGTTTCTGTGCGAGGGCTTTCTCTAGTTGCGGCAAGTGGGGACCACTCTTCATCACGGTGCGTGGACCTCTCACTATCGTGGCCTCTCTTGTTGCGGAGCACAGGCTCCAGACGCGCATGCTCAGTAGTTGTGGCTCATGGGCCTAGTTGCTCCGCGGCATGTGGGATCTTCCCAGACCAGGGCTCGAACCCGTGTCCCCTGCATTAGCAGGCAGATTCTCAACCACTGCGCCACCAGGGAAGCCCTGGAAGTAATATATTTTAACCTAAACAAGGCGTGTGATAAGAAGCTATCCCTGGACCTGCCTGTTTCAATGTGGGTTTTGTATTTTTAAATATAAGGGTAACATGGTCAAAACACCCAACTGATCTAGGGCACTCACTCATTGCCATCACTATGCTGTAAATGTTCTGGTTTATTTACCCATTTTACAGATAAGAAGCTGAGAGTCAGAGGATGTCATTTCTCAGGGAGACTCAGTTGGGGGGATGGAGTTGAGGTTCAGATCCAGGTTTCCTGACTCATGTTGGGGAAATCCTCTCTGGACACTTGAGAATAAAGGGCAGCCCTGATTGCATGGTTTGGGGATCATTGTGTGCCTGAGCAGTTCTGGGCCAAGATCATCAGATTTGGTTGTATGAATGTATTTCATGATGGCTGTTAATTGGTCTCCTCCAGAAAGTCATTCTGACAAATCTCAGGCCCTTGTTCCACTCGAGCATCATCCATCCAGGTACTATTGCTGTACAATTTATTTTCCTCTGGGAATTGCTTTGCATGCCTCTAATAGAATGTGAGCGCTGCAGCTGCCCTGTTTCTTGCTGTTCAGTTCCCTTTCCTTGCTCAGTTCGGCAGTTGTAGACAGTGCTGGTGGCTGCCCAGAGAGCCGTGGTCTTTTCCATTATTCATGATGTTAGTGGCAGGTCGCTTGCTTTGGCCTGTGCAGGCTGGAATAGACTCATTGGTGGCAGGGGGTGCAGCTACTTCTCTTTCCTGTGGAACTGGCCATCACCCCAAGTGCAAGCCGAGGTCTAGGGCTATTGGGGTGGGGTTTGCAGAGTGAAGTGTCTCATCTGGGTAATTGGCAGCCTTCACTCTCCCTTGGCACAGCCAGGAAACCCAACTGTGATTAGAGTCTGGGCAGTGTAAGCCACGTACTATGTTGTGCTTGGGGTGTATTCTAGTGATGTGGGAAACGGGATTTGAGCATCAGACCTCAGCTGGAGCCAGCTTTCGGATTCTGGATCTCTTCCTTCACTGTGTCTTGTCTCCTTCACCACCCAATCCAGCCACATTATTTTTCCTCCTCTTATCCCATTACTAGATACAGTACATTTATTTTAACAGCTAGTCTGTGGCCTACTTAATCAGTTAGTGTTTTATTAGATGGACACATTTTCAGTTAGTAACATAGTCCCCAAACTCTTTGTTTCATTGCCTCTGTCATTTCCCACTGTGCTTTCTGTGGTAGTTTGCTTAGCTATCCACTAATACCAGTCTGCTGGGTTACCTTCAGTTTTTAAGGATTATATGATGTAGTGAACAGCATGGAAGTGTTGACCTCACAGAATCCCAGGGATGTTCTTCCTAGGATTATTCTCTCCTAAGAAAGAAAGAATTCTTCCTTCCCTCAACATAACTCAGTCCAATCTTTCATTTTAAAGACCAGAAAGTGAGGCCCGGATGTGTTTTAAAATGTTGCCTGTATGACTCCCCCTACTTCATCTACCTCCAAGATGATGTCTTTCTCTGCTACTGATGCCTGATTGGCTAGGAATGGAAGAAAGCAAGGGCCAGCGATACCCCTTTCTTCATTAACTGGCAGTTAGGAATTTCAGCAGCAGCAAAGTGTCAGAAAACTCAACATGAAGTTGCTTAAGCAAAATGTGAATTTATTGACATGCATCACTGACAAGTCCAGGGGTAGGTTTGCTCTACCTGCCTCTTCTGTTTCAAGTTCATGGGGGGAACCTCTGCCTTATTTATGTCTCATTGGCTCTGAGTAAATCAGTTACCCACTCCTGAAGCAATCACTGTCATCAGAGGGATAGATAGAGGGTGGGATTACCCCTGGAGCAATGGAAGGTGAATCCCTTCCTTTTATGTGGACTGAGAGTGGAGAAGGGGTGGTTCCTCAAATGAAAATCTTGTTCCTGAGCTATGGGGAGGACGGACGCAGACAATGATAGTCCACCATAAACATGCACCCAACCCTTCCAACTTCTGGATTTGGCTGCCCTAGCGAGGATGGGGTAAGAAGTGGAGGACCACCAAGATGCGTGAAGGTCACAGAATCAGAGTTGTTCGAGCTGGAAGGGCTTTTATAGGTCTCTGTCTCAGGTACTGATTGCTGCATGAAAAACTACCCTAAAACCTAGTAGCTTGAAGTAAGGACTTTTGTATTAGACGACCCTGTGAGATAGGAATTCAGACTGTACATAGGGGATGGCTTGTAATTGCTCTATGGTTTCTGTACCTCAGTTGAGAGCTGGCCAGACACCTCTCTGCCTTGCTCCTACCAACCTCTCCCCCACCTCTAGTCTTTCTTTGTGACTAGTTTGGCTTATGTCATAGCATGACAGACTCCATGTAAGTCAGGCTTCTTATGTGGAAGATGAAGGTTCCCAGAGAGAATGCTCCAAGAAGCTGAAAGTGGAAGGTGCTAGCTTCCTAAGGCCTGGGCCTGAAAGCCTGCAAAGCATTCTTCCATGGTATTCTGTTAATCAAGTGGTGGCAGAGTCAGCCTAGATTCCAGGAGAGAGGTCCTCTTCCATTCATAGATAAAATAAAACACCTGGGGCTTCCCTGGTGGCGCAGTGGTTGAGAGTCCGCCTGCTGATGCAGGGGACACGGGTTCGTGCCCTGGTCCGGGAGGATCCCACATGCCGCAGAGCGGCTGGGCCCGTGAGCCATGGCCACTGGGCCTGTGCATCTGGAGCCTGTGCTCCTCAACGGGAGAGGCCACAACAGTGAGAGGCCCACATACCACAAAAAATAAAAAAATAAAACACCTGAAGCCCTAAAGGAAGCAGTGATTGACCTCATTTCTCAAGAGCCCTCTTTCCAGAAATAACATGGAAACAAACAACAACCTGGACCAAGTCCACACCCTCTCCAGCCAGAATGCCTGCCCTCACCACATTTTGCTGCCTCTCCTTGTGCCATCTGTGAGCCATGGGGCCCAGAGCAGGGGAAGCCAGGGCATAGGGTTTCCTCTCTGCAAGTAAGATGCTGACAAAATGCCGCTTGGTGGTCTGGGGAGCCACTTTACATCAGCCTTAGGCCTCTTGGCTCTGCTGGGACTCCTTCCTCAGCCAAGAGCAGGAGCCATGAGCCCATGAGCCCATTTGAATTGTGCTGCAGAGGATTCCTTGTTTCATTTTTCCTCCCTGCAAGGGTTGTGGGTGTCGGGTGTGAGGGACTGAGGGTTCCACAGCTTGGCTTATCTGAGCTGCCTTTTCCTCCTTTCACCCCAGCGCTGCTCCCGCTAATTAGCGAGGCACAGACATTCCTGTTTGAGTTAGTCACTTCATAACCTAATATTTCAATCGTTTCTGGGTTTATTGTCTCCCTGCAACCCCTGGCTTCACACCATCTTGTGTGTACGCGCTCGGGAGAGGAGATGAGGGGGAAGGGGAATGGGCTTCTCCAATCCCTCTGTGTTCTCCCTTCTCTTCCGGGAGGAGGGAAAATTTACAACCTTTCCGCACACAGGGTGAGACATCTATTTCTAGGTATGTGGGGCTGGAGGAGAAAGATGGTCAGAAAACATAGTTGTGCTTAGTATTTCAGCAATTTCCCAGGAAACCAGTGGGCTCCTCTAAAGATGAGAACCATCTTCTCTCCTCCTGAATGATCTCATACCTAGTGTGAGGACAGATTGTTTTTTATATCCTTATGTTTCATGCGATCACCCAAGTGCCTCAAAAGCAGGTGCTGCCTTCATGGAAATGCAAGACAATTAAGTTAGTTCAGAATTCATTTACAACCTGGGGCACCTGGAAAAGAATACATAACAATTCAGAATGATATGAGCATGTGTGTGTGTGCGTGTGTATATGTGCACGCGTGCATGTATGCTGAGATGCACTGTGTCTTTAACATTATAGATTAAGCAAAAATAAATCCCTGAAACACACATACTGGGCTATGGGATAGGATGAGGTAAGAAGATTAATTAAATGTAAACTTCATTTATTTCCTTGCATTAATTCCCTTTTTAATCAGAGAGACATCTTAAAACCAGAAGATGAGATCTAATTGATGTTCTTTTTGTTTTTTTAATCCTCATAAAGAGACAACACCAGTAGTATTCTCAGTTCTTTCAGGAAGAATGTGATTCTGGTTTACACTTGTATGTTGCAGCTTTAGTCTGTTTAAATTTAAATTTTGCAGTTACTTTCTTAACTTGAGCATTTGGGAGAAATTCTGAGCCCTGGAAATGAACAATTAGCTTAATAGAGTGATACTTAAGGAAAAGTCCATGGGCACAAGGGTCAATGACTCTGTTCTCAGTTTCTGATGAGTTGATTTCCTCATTACCATTGGTATCAGCAACTTCAGGCAACCTTCCTTGCTTTTTAAAGGAGGCAAATATAGTCATATATTGGACACAGAAGTCATATATTGAACATAGGAGCATGGCAGGGGTGGCAGATCAGGGAAGGGGTTAGAGGGGTCTGCTGGACCAGATCTGCTCCCTGAACTCTATCGCAGCTACATGCATCCCACATCTTCAATTCCTACTTTACCCTCAAGTCGTTTCTTAAGACACCCACATTCAGAATGTGGAGATGTAGTTATTTTGATGGTATGCATGAAATCTCTCTCACTTTTAAGATGAAGGAAAGCAGGACTTGCTCTTTTTGCTCTTCCAGTAGACTCTTCGTGTAAGTTGAATAGTTTCCGTTTACTCCTGCTGAACCATCCTAGGAGTCTTTTTAGATGCTTCAAAAGTCAAATACGGGCTTCCCTGGTGGCGCAGTGGTTGAGAGTCCACCTGCCGATGCAGGGGACACGGGTTTGTGCCCTGGTCCGGGAGGATCCCACATGCCGTGGAGCGGCTGGGCCCATGACCCATGGCCGCTGAGCCTGCGCGTCCGGAGCCTGTGCTCTGCAGTGGGAGAGGCCACAACAGTGAGAGGCCCGCGTACTGCAAAAAAAAAAAAAAAGGTCAAATACACAGAGCTATGAAGGCAGGAGCACCCTGGGGTCAGGAGACTGAGGTCTAACCTTGGGGGAGCCTCCAACTTGTAGTTCACCTAACCCCTGGGCTACGTCTTAACCTCATAGATGCTACTCGGCTCCCATGGTTGTTATAGGAATAAGACCCAGTGACACGTGAGAGTGCTCTGGAAGTGGGGAAGCTCTCTACACCAGAGCTTGTATAATTATGTTCTGAGAGTGCTCACAGCTGTCATGTGTGACACACTGACATCTTCTTATGCTCCTCCACTATTGAGAAGCAGCTGTTAGTTTCATTTCTGCTTCTCCCATCTCCATATGCCAGAGTGAGGAGAAATGAATGGATTAAAAATCTGGTGGGGGAAACCATCTGATGCGTCTAGCGTTTCATCCATGAGTATTTTAAGTGTTGACATCCCCATTAGAACTACAAGGTGGATATGTATGTGTAGGGCTGAGTCGCTTTGCTGTGCACCTGAAACTATCACAACATTGTTAATCGGCTGTACTCCAATATAAAAGAAAGAGTTAAAAAAAATAAAACGCTGAAAAAGAAAAAAAAAAGAAAAAGAAGAACTACAAGGTGGTATATAACCAGCCATGGGTGAAGGAATCTAGCACTCCAGTTACTCTAAAATGAAACAATAAACATGACATAGTGTTCTGGGTGTGAGGGGGGGTAATTGAATAGGACTCTTAAAAATTGGAGTCAGGGTTGTCCAAGCACTTGTGAGGTTTCCTAGCCTATTTCCTGGACAGGTTAAGATGCTTCCCCATAGCTCTTATTTTTTGTCCCTTCTTAGGCCCTAATCTACCCATATCTGGAGGAGTTAGTCCACGGCCTTTGTCCCGGGCTGTCATGTCTAGAAAGCACTTCCTTATCTGGTTCACCTGGAGAACACCTACTTTTTAAAGATCTAGTGCAGATGTAACCTTTGCAAAAAGTCTTCCCTGCCACCCACTGTCACAGATGACATTCTACTCTTTTGCTTACCACTGTGTTTATAAATGCCTCTGTTACAGCACCCATCACTGATGTAAAGGCATCTGTCAAGTTACGGTAGAAGGTGGATGGTGAGTTCTCTGAGGGCAGGAATCATGTCTCCTTTTTCCTGTGTCCTCAGGGCTTAGCAGAATTTTTGTCACATGTTAAGCACTCAGTGAATGAGTTTTAAAAAACCCAACTAGGCCTTCCCTGGTGGCGCAGTGGTTGAGAGTCCACCTGCCGATGCAGGGGACACGGGTTCGTGCCCCGGTCCGGGAAGATCCCACATGCAGCGGAGTGGCTGGGCCCGTGAGCTATGGCTGCTGAGACTGCGCGTCCGGAGCCTGCACTCTGCAATGGGAGAGACCACAGCAGTGAGAGGCCCGCATACGGCAAAAAAAAAAAAAAAAAAAAGAAAAAGAAAAAAACCCAACTAAACCAGTTTCCTGCCATTCCTTCTGATTCAAAAATTAATGTTACTACTCCATCAAAATTCCCACTTGGAAAACAACTTTCAGTTCCTGAGACATAGATAGAATGTCACCGGGTTCAGGGATTGCTGCGTTTATCAATTCTGAAGGGCTGCAGTAACACATTGTCACAAATTGGGTGGCTTCAAACCAATTTATTCCCTCACAGCTCTGGAGGCTCGAATTCTGACATCAAGGAGCTGGCAGGGCCGTGCTCCCTCTGAAGGCCCTAAGGAAAAATCTTTTCCTTGCCTCTTCCTAGCTTCTGGTGGTCGCTGGCCATCCTTAGCGTTCCTTGTCTTGCGGCTGCATGATTTCAGTGTGTGCCTCTATCTTAACATGCCGTCTTCTCTGTGTGTGTCTGTGTCCAGCTTTCCCTCTGGTCATTGGATTTAGGGCTCACCCTAATTCATAAGGACCTCCTCTTCACTTGATTACATCTGCAATGACCCTATTTCCAAATAAGGGCATGCTCATAGATAAGGGAGTTGGGGGGGTTAGGACCTGATCTTTTTTGCAGGACACAGTTCATCCCAAATTGCACTTTGACCTCTTATGGAATCATGACTCCTTAACTCCTCGGCCTCTTTTCTCAATGGTTGTCCAGCCCTTGCTTCAGTGCCTCTAGCCCTGGGGAGGGACTCTTGCAGAGGCAAATTTTCTATATTTGGGTGGCAGCCTTTGGGGAATTTCTTTCTTTAATGGGGGCCCATTCTCCCTCCCGCCATCTCCATCATTCAGCAATGAGGGTGAACATGGAGTAATAAGCGTCCTCCTCTCAAGGGAGGAGGGAGGGCTTTCAGGCTTTGAAGATGGTGCTCCTGGCTTCCAAGGCTTCTCCTCTTTAAATCTTCCCAGTTTCTTCAAGTCTTCGTTCAGGTATAGTTTCATCACCAAGCTTCCTCCACACTAATGGAACTTCCTATTTGTCAGTGCGTTGGGTGAAATGAAATGAGAATCTTCCAGGTGTAGTGTGGGCACAAATCAAAGCAGACACATCTACTTCCAGAGAATCCACTTCTGTTCATGCAGCTTCAGTCACACAATCTTAGTGGTCAACACACACCCTTGAAACATTTGAATTATCCTCCGTTGCATGTGGTGCTGCTAAGCTCCGTTCTTCTCATTTAGCATTTTGGCCCCTAGAGCAGGGCCTGGCCCTAGGGTGATTATACTTTTCTCTGCTACACTTGGCCTGTGGCCCCAGCCTATGGAAACAACTGTTATCACAGAGTTGTCATTGCACATTGGATGATAATGTCGGATGATAATGGACTGTGGTGGGGGAGGGTGATAGGAGGGGCTGTCACTAGAAATGGGTCTTTGTTAGAGGTCATGGTACTGCTTCTCTGTCCCCAGACAGCTAATCAGAACAGAGCCCAGATATTATTTGGGGCTGTAAGGAGCTTTTCACTGCTTCTCTGATTTGCTACTGAGGTGGCAGACACCTTTCATACCATTAGGTGGGAGGTCTCCTCCCATACTTGGGTGCTATTTGAATGCAAGTAGACTCTGGTGGCCTCAACCCTTTCTATTTGAATGAATTTACACAGATGAATAAATGAGTGCCTTAGGTGGTCAGAGCCAGAAGGAGCTTGGAGATGATAACCTGAGGGCAGTATAGGGTTTGGATTAAGAACATGAGACTGGGAATCAGGCAGATTCGAAGTCCTGGCTCAGTTAGCAGATATTTGATCCTGTCCAAAATGCTCATAAGACATTTGGTTCATAAAACATTTGGTCCATGCCCAAAAGGGTTTTGATATTCGGTCATATTTGGTCCCGTCTAAAATGTCCACGGAGATGGAGACAGTTGATCCACACCCAAAGGTTCTTGATATTTGGTCCTGTCTCAAACCATTTGGCATGGAACAAATATGTTCATGGACGTTTTGGATAGGACCAGCTTTTAAGGACCTTTTGGCGTGGACCTAATGTCTTATGGATGTTTTGGACAGGACCAAATGTCCAGCGAGGCCCGGCTCTTCCTCTTGCCTGTGAGTTTGGAAAAATTATTTTGTTAAATGGGGTTAATAATAGTATCAACTCAGAGGGTTGTTACAATTCAATGAACTAATAGTATCCATTTAATTCTCAGTAAGATGCAGTCAGGAAGGGAAGCTGAGGCCCAAGGAAGCCTAATGATTTGTCCAAGGTCACTTGGTGTGCGCTGCCCCAAAGCAGGAACGAAGTTTTACCTTTTAGTTTTTCGTTTAAGGCACTTTCCTCTAAACCACTCCGGCGCTTCAGAAATCATCAGCTTACGTTATTTATTTACCAATCTGCTTTTGTTTACAGAATAAAGAAAGAGAAATAAAATTGGTTCCTCACTAGAACATCAATTGTATCCCTCTGAGTGTCTGTGGATTTATTTCAGATGTGTTTAGATTACTTGTGGGAAATGGCTGCCTTCTGAGTCAGGGACGTAAGTGAAGAAGTTGCCATAGACGTTGGTAATGTCGCCTGATTGTCCTGAGTGGCTCTGGCAGTGCTGGCTCCTGGGGCGGGCAGGCAGACAGAGCACAGAGGCTGTCTGTGCCCACTCAGCAACTGCCTGCATCCTGAGGCCATGTTCTCTCCATTTAATATGCAGTGTGGACTGTATTTTCTCTCAATTTCCTGTGAATTGGAGAGGTACATTGTGCCAGCTTTCCTAAATTGCCACAATCAATATTCTACTGCCTTTATTTTTTATGCATACTAATGACTTTTCTCCTTTTCAGATTTACTTGTTGCCCAAATCAGTCTTTGCAGCGTTAAAAAATATATAAATAAAATCACTAGAAAAGAAAAAAAAAAAAGCCCTTTGCATCCCCGTGAGTTTCTGCCCAGTTTTGTGGCATGAACCTGAAATGGGGGTGGAAACCAATGCAGGAGAGACCCTGGCTGGCCTTTCTGGGCTGGCCAAGGCAGTGTGAAGAGCGAGGCAGCGCTTTGGCTCAGGGAAACACTTGGCCTCGTGAACAACAGCTTGAAGGCCTGTGCCTCATTCAGTGGCTTCAAGCATCATTCTCTCCCCTACCCTCCCCGCCTCCCCAGCTGAATTGCTTTTTAACAGGGTCTGTGTGAGATTGGGGCTACCAGAGTGGCCTCCTGAGGTTGGGTGGTAGCCTTCCAGCTCTATTTATACAGAATTATGTGTATACACTGTTCCAGACATTTTGGGTTTCCTTGTACGGTATCTCTGCTTTAGTTTTCTTTAACCATCTTGCATTTAGGACAGGGAACCCCTCACTGGTGTGACACTGCTTGCTCCACCTGTGATGTCTACTCTGACACCTACTCATGTCAGCATCTGTTTTTTGTTTTTTTTTTCCTGAATACCGTGCATCATTTCAGGATGAGGGCAAATGATGTTTTCTTCATGAAGCCTCTGATTTCTGTGTTTATTCATTGTTTTCAATAAACATTTCATTGGGTGTCTAATACACACTTGGTGCTGTGGATGAAACTCTGAGGAAAATGGACAGAGATCACTGCCCATGGCCCTTCCATCCTACGCAGGGGAGAGAGAGAAAAAAATATGTGCATAGGGTGTCAGATGGTGGAGCAGGGATGGGGTTGTCCTTAATCAAATGGTCCAGGAGAGAGGACCTCACTGGGAAGGTGATACTTGAGTTGGGATATGAAGATGGAAATTCTGCCTTCTTCTCTGACCAACCTTCAGGCACTCTCTTAGCTCTGTTGTGGGCAAGGAATCCTTTTGGGGGTGGGGGGAGGAGGGAGAAGGAAAGAAACACGAGAGAGCATGTGCATGTGTCCGTGTATGCACATACTTGCCACGCTGTCTAGCATTTTGTCTCATGGTGGTTAATAAGTGACTTTCTAGTAAAGATTGATAGCCAGGCTTGTTTTACTGCTGTTCCCAGTGAGGTGCAGTGAGACCTATTCTGTATTGTACAGTATTGTTCAGCGAGGGTCCATGGTCTTTGGTGGTGGGGCTGCCATTGCTGTGTGAGCCCACTACCCAAGAGCCCCTTCCAAAGCCTTAGTTTTCTCAAGCTTAAAATAATGGAGTTGAATAACTGACTTTTTAAGAGCTCTCCTAGATCCATCGTCCATCCATTTTGTGTTATGAAATCCTGGTTCAAGTGTCATCCTGTGTAGGATCCTTTGCGGATGAGTCCAGCTCACAAATTTCTCCCCTCCCTATGCTGTGGTCTGTATCCTGTAAGTAGCATCTGGTGGATCGTCTTCAGCCCTGTGTGTCCTGAGAGCGTGTCTTCTCCAACTAGATTGTGAGTACTTACGAGATAGGTCCAGGAACATATCTTGTCCCATTTATAACCTGCAATAGATGATACTAAATTGAGGGTTAGCTGATTCATAACTTTATCCATTGATCTCCATTATTTATTGAGTGCCTGGAAAATCTGTCAGGCTCTGTGTTAGATCCTGTAAATACTCCTCCTTGAGTCCACTGGAAGTTCACAACATATGAGATGAATAATATTATTGTAAAGCACTTGGTTGTTTTCACAGCGCTTTCATGTCTCTTTTACCCTCTTGGTCTTTAGACATCCCTCTGATCGAGGCAGAACTTATAATATGATGTTATATTTTGTGCCCTTTAATTACAGAAGTGTAATAATATGACTTGGAAAAAAATAGAAAGAGGACAAGCAATTTAAATGGTGCTGGTGACTTGGAGTCTGGAGTCCCACCAGGAGGCAGTGTCCTCAGGGGCAGGAGATGGCAGATGGAGACAGAAGTGTGCGCTCTCCTTTGGCCTCAGATCCCGTGTGCTCTCATGGTATATGCATTAAGACATGTTGACCCTACCATCTGGGTGAGTGTAGGGATATCCAGGGCTGCTTTTTTTTTCAGTTTTAATATTTTTAATTATTTTTTTGGTTTTTCTTTTAATATTTTTTAAATTGAAGTATAGTTGATTTAAAATATTGTGTTAATTTCTGCTATACAACAAAGTGATTTAGTTATACATAATATATATATATTCTTTTAAAAATATTCTTGTCCATTATGGTTTATCATAGGATATTGAATATAGGTCTCTGTACTATACAGTAGGACCTTGTTATTTATCCATTCTGTATATAAAAGTTTGCATCTGCTAATCCCAACCTCCCACTCCATCCCTCCCCCAACCCCCTCTGCCTCTGTGATTCTGTTTCTGTTTCATAGATAGGTTCATTTGTGTCATATTTTAGATTCTACATATAAGTGATATCACATGGCAGTTGTCTTTCTCTTTCTGACTTACTTCACATAGTATAATAATCTTTAGTTGCATCCATGTTGCTGGAAATGGTATTATTTCGTTCCTTTTTATGGCTGAGTAGTGTTCCATTATATACACCACATCTTTGTTTTCCATCTGTCGACGGACATTTAGGTTGTTTCCATGTCTTGGCTATTGTGAATAGCGCTGCTGTGAACACAGGGGTGTATGTATCTTTTTCAGTTATAGTTTTGTCTGTATATGTGCAGGGCTGCTTTTAACATATTTGATTTTTGCCCATTGACTTAGGAACCAATATCCTGATGTGATGTATTCCTCCTGCCTTTTCCCACATCACAGGTGAGGAAACTGTCTCAGAGGGAGGAATTTCCCTCCTCTCTTTGCATGAGGGGCAGAGTAAGAATTGATCTCATGCCCTCCTAACTGCAGCCAGGGCTTTTTCCTCTTTAGCCACATTTCTGTAATTCCTCAGCGATAATGGACATGTGGACTAGCAATGCCTATGGGAGGAAATGAGCCCAGGAGCTGGGTAAGATGCACAGACTGGATGGGTTAATCAAAGAGTGGTTTCCCTTTGAGTCTTCAGCCAGCTCTGGGCTGCCTCGGGCTCCTCCTGGCCTGGGCTGGAGATGCCTGTTCAGAAATCTGTGGCTGCTTCTCCTCTGGCGTCTAATGAATTCCAACTCACTTTGAATGCTCCCTCAGCTCAACTGCAGTTCTTTAAAGCCCATCTTCCACGTGGAATTGGCAGGTTCATTTAATTGTTTGGGAGCCAGATAAAAACGCTTTGTTCTTTGTTCCTAGGTTATGCCATTTCAGAATATTTCTTCTCCCACAAATTGCTGAGACTGTTCAATTTGGGCTTTCAATCAGTTCTCTCTGAGCAGATCTTTCAATTTATATTCCAAGGCCTGTTCTTTTTGATTACACGTTTAGGCTATCAGTTAGATTTCTTAATTTATTCATATTTCTCTTTGCTTTCTCTTTTCTTCCTTTATGTCTCTTCCATTGTGAAAAGTGTGCAGTCATGGTAGCTGTAATGAAATGCAAATACTTCTTTTTCCTGTTTGCCTGCTGTAGGATATTATTTTTTAATTTATTTTTGCTTAATTTCTTTTCCTTATGTTTTAGGGTGGTGGTAATAATGATGATGACGAATATGACGATGATGTCTTCATTATTTTTAGATATCATGTAGGCAGCAGGTTATTAGTGGACAAGAGAAACACCCAGGAAACCATGACTCAGACTTCAGAAAATGTGCCAAGTGCAGTGCCAGGGGCAGGGGTAGAGCTGTGTAAAAGGTAAACTGGATCTCTTTCCTTGTGGTGCTTGGGGTCTGGATTCCCTAGCGTTTCCTCATTTCTCCTGTGAGATAGGCATTGCGATTCTCATTGGACCCGTGACGTAACTGAGATGCAGAGTGCTGAAGCGATCTGCACCAGCTCACAGTGTTAAAAAGTCTGGAAGCTGGGGGTTAAAGCCAAGTGAGGAAGCTCCAGAGCTTGTGCTAAAGCAAGGTATCCCACATCTCACCTCCTCAAACCTGCCCTCTCATAAGACGTCGTGGGGGCAGCCCGTCCTGAGTACAATCAGAAGCTCTTCTGATTTCCTTTATTCTGAGCATAGATCTCTGGCGTCTTTGTCTTGCTTTACAACCTCTCCAAAGCTCCCTTTTCTATCCATTAAATGGTAGGGCGTGGGGAAGGGGGAGGGCAAGAGAGAGAGGAGGTTAATGTTCAAGAGAATGAGTTCTGGAATCAACAGACCTCACACAGAATCCTGGCACTGCTGCGTTTTGACTCTGATCTTAGAAGCTGGAACCCTAGTTTCCTTATTTGTAAAATGGAAATGATGGTACTTACCTGAAAGGTCATTTGAGGATTTAATTAAAACGCATCCCCCCCCACGACCCGGCAAACACACACACAAAAACAAAACCAGAAATGTAGGTGAAGCATTTAGTATAATGCCCGTCATTTAGCATAGTGCAAAATAAATGTCCGCAGACGTCACATTTCTGTTGGGGTCCCTTATTCATTGACATAGTCAGTGGGCATTTATTGAACGGCGCTCAGGTTGTAACCCCGATACTATGGTTGTAACCCTTGTGTTGGCCCATCATAGGTACTCAGTAAGGAATTGTAAATAAGACATGGTTACATTTGTGGTGAACTGAAACTTGGTAAGCATCAAATGATAAAAGTCTTATTGCATTAAATGCTACCTTAGTGTGAAAAACCACTTGCCACAGAAGTGCCCTGCAGAGAAAGGAGTGTTGAATTCTGACAGGGTCATGACGGAACAGAATGGCTGTGGAATGGTGTGGAGGTGACAGTCAAGTGGCCTTAAGTGGGAGAGGAGCGGATGTGCGTGTGATTGGTCTAAAGGTCAGGTTGAGGACTTCAGGCTTCACTCAGGTATGCACACATGTATTCATTCATTTGCTTATTTGTTCATTTATTTATATTGGGGTGTGTAGAAGATGGATCAAAGAGCTATACAGTAAGATAAACCAGGTCAGTGGTGATTCAGATAGTCTCGGGGGAGGGATATGTTGAGGGCTGGATTCAGGGTGATAATGGGAAAGAAAAGTAGCTGAGAGAAATCAGAGACGATGAGATGGAAGCACTTTTAAGACTCTGGATTTCTGAGTGCTCTGGAAAATAGAAACAGGCAAACCCAGAGTAATTTGGAAATGGAATAAGATTGCTACAGGCAGAGAAAATGGGCCTCTTGGTGAAAGTGACCTGGAGACACCATCCAGAGAGTCTATGGTGAGGAGTTAATTCTGAAAATCCTAAGGCACAGTTTGAGGATTTGCTGGATGACTGGGCTTCACCTGTTTCTTTATCCATCTTCTAATTATGTCGGCCATATTGACACATTTTCTTTGTTCTAATTGTTTTAAATTTCCTATATGTAGAGCCTTTGGAGTCTGGAAAATGCAAGAAAGAACATTTATTTTTTCTCTCCATCATAAAAGGAAAACACTATTTTCCTTTTCTTATTTGAGACTATAGCGCATTTCCCCGTCCTCTGTTTATTTCCTCCTTAAAAAATTTCTGTGGGGAAAATGACCGCTAGAACGTGTGTATGGGGCAGGTGGCAAGGATGGTTCAGCTGAGCGCTAGAATATATTTAAGAATTCTTCACTGCCCGCGGGTTCCAGAAAAGAAACTGTTGCTTTGAAATATGTGCCAGTTTGTTTCCTATGCATTCTGTCCTTACAACCCTCCTTTCCAGTTCATTTATTTTTGTAGTCATTACATTGATTAAAGGGAGGCGGTATAAATAGGTCTGCATGTTGAAAATTGAGGCTGGGCACGCTGATGGAGGACTCTGATTGTGACCCCAACTGAAAGGATGAGATAGGTTCCCCCTCCCCCTCCCCCTTTTTAATCCTGAACTGATGCGTCCAAGTTCTGTTGTTTGATCGTTTCCCCTGTTGACACAACCTGCTTTGACCCTCAGCCTCAGTGAATGAGTGTGTGCTGGCATGACTCCAAATGCCTGGGAGACCAAACTTGGCCCAAGTCGGCCAATCATTCCTCATAGCTGCTCAGTTGTTCTAGTCTTTGTTGATGTTTCCTAGAAAATTTTGGCTCCGCATTTGTCATCGGTTACTTAGTTTATCTGATGTTTAGTTTGTCTTGCTTTTTGTTGGGGACTTTGAGGGATACGATGATAAGACTTGGGCATAGTTCTGGAGGCCGTAGAGGAGGAAGAGGGGGGATAATGCCCTTTTTCTTTAAAGTGTGCAGTTTAGTGGTTTTAGTCTCTAATTCAAGAACATTTTCATCACCTTGAAAAGAAAGCCCATACCCATGAGCAGTCATTTTCCTTTCCCTCCTCCATAGCAACCCCTGGCAACCACCAAATCTACTTTCTGAATATAGATTTGCCTATTCTAGACATTGCATATAAGTGGTATCATATAACATGTGGCCTTTTGTGTCTGGCTTCTTTCATTTAGCAGGTTTTCAACGTTCATCCATTTCGTAGCATGTATCAGAACTTCATTTCTTTTTATAGCCAAATAATATTCCATTGTGTAGATATACTTCATTTCGTTTATGGGAGTTTATGGGAGTATCTTGAGTATTTGCTTGGGGTGTTTCTATGTTCACTGTTCCATGAGCTTTGCCTTCTTAAGTTCGTCTGTCCTCACACTTGACCTATGGTAGGTGCACTTGCAATCACCATTGTAAACCTAGTAATTGGCACAGCTAGTAACTGGCAGAGCAGGCTTGTTTTAACTGCAGTCTGTGTTCTTAACCCCCACCTGCGTTACAAGTCAGAGGATATGAAGCATTTAAAAGTGATTATAAACATGGAAGAAGGTTGCAAAAGTCTTAAACTGCTGTATGGGTCAGTAGCTCAGAGTCTGGGGTGGCTCATGGTTGGAGGGTGGCTGATACAATGTGTGTTGTACTCTGAATCGTTCTTACATGCCCTTTGGATGATGGTGCACTGTGGATTTAAGTCAGCAAAAGTGATCCAGGCCGATCTCTGGCATTCCTGTACACTAATGATGAAAAATCTGAAAATGAAATCAAGAAAACACTCCCATTTACCATCGCAACAAAAAGAATAAAATATCTAGGAATAAACCTACCTAAGGAGACAAAAGACCTGTATGCAGAAAACTATAAGACACTGATGAAAGAAATTAAAGATGATACAAATAGATGGAGAGATATACCATGCTCCTGGATTGGAAGAATCAATATTGTGAAAATGACTCTACTACCCAAAGCAATCTACAGATTCAATGCAATCCCTATCAAACTACCAATGGCATTTTTCACAGAGCTAGAACAAAAAATTTCAAAATTTGTTTGGAAAAACAAAAGGCCCCGAATAGCTAAAGCAATCTTGAGAACGAAAAACGGAGCTGGAGGAATCAGGCTCCCTGACTTCAGACTATACTACAAAGCTACAGTAATTAAGACAGTCTGGTACTGGCATAAAAACAGAAAGATAGATCAGTGGATCAGGATAGAAAGCCCAGAGATAAACCCACGCACATATGGCCAACTTATCTTTGATAAAGGAGCCAGGAATGTACAGTGGAGAAAGGACAGCCTCTTCAATAAGTGGTGCTGGGAAAACTGGACAGGGACATGTAAAAGTTTGAGATTAGATCATTCCCTAACACCATACACAAAAATAAGCTCAAAATGGATTAAAGACTTAAATGTAAGGCCAGAAACTATCAAACTCTTAGAGGAAAACATAGGTAGAACACTCTATGACATAAATCACAGCAAGATCCTTTTGGACCCACCTCCTAGAGAAATGGAAATAAAAACAAAGATAAACAAATGGGACCTAATGAAACTTCAAAGCTTTTGCACAGCAAAGGAAACCATAAAGAAGACCAAAAGACAACCCGCAGAATGGGAGAAAATATTTGCAAATGAAGCAACTGACAAAGGATTAATCTCCAAAATTTATAAACAGCTCATGCAGCTCAATAGCAAAAAAACAGACAACCCAATCCAAAAATGGGCAGAAGACTTAAATAGGCATTTCTCCAAAGAAGATATACAGACTGCCAACAAACACATGAAAGAATGCTCAACATCATTAATCATTAGAGAAATGCAAATCAAAACTACAATGAGATATCATCTCACACCAGTCAGAATGGCCATCATCAAGAAATCTAGAAACAATAAATGCTGGAGAGGGTGTGGAGAAAAGGGAACACTCTTGCACTGCTGGTGGGAATGTGAATTGGTACAGCCACTATGGAGAACAGTATGGAGGTTCCTTAAAAAACTACAAATAGAACTACCATATGACCCAGCAATCCCACTACTGGGCATATACCCTGAGAAAACCATAATTCCAAAAGAGACATGTACCAAAATGTTCATTGCAGCTCTATTCACAATAGCCCGGAGCTGGAAACAACCTAAGTGTCCATCATCGGATGAATGGATAAAGAAGATGTGGCACATATATACAATGGAATATTACTCAGCCATAAAAAGAAACGAAACTGAGCTATTTGTAATGAGGTGGATAGACCTAGAGTCTGTCATACAGAGTGAAGTTAGTCCGAAAGAGAAAGACAAATACCGTATGCTAACACATATATACGGAATTAAAAAAAAAAAAATGTCATGAAGAACCTAGGGGCAAAACGGGCATAAAGACACAGACCTACTTGAGAATGGACTTGAGGATATGGGGAGGGGGAAGGGTAAGCTGTGACAAAGCGAAAGAGAGGCATGGACATATATACACTACCAAACGTAAGGTAGATAGATAGTGGGAAGCAGCCGCAGAGCACAGGGAGATCAGCTCGGTGCTTTGTGACCGCCTGGAGGGGTGGGATGGGGAGGGTGGGAGGGAGGGAGATGCATGAGGGAAGGGATGTGGGAACAGATGTATATGTATGACTGATTCACTTTGTTATAAAGCAGAAACTAATTAAAAAAATAAATAAATAAACTTAAAAAAAAAAAAAAAAAGTGATCCAGGCCGCATGGCTGACTCAGGCAATGGGCGGGGCTGAGCCTGAGGTTCTCAGACAGTCTGTGCACGTAGGTGGGGCTGGGGGCAGGCAGGGACAAGCAGCTTTTTCGGTGGAATGTAGAGGAGTACAGGCAGGGCTAAGGGTGATGCCTGGCTCACCACACATGTGATGAGAATGAGATACCATGGCTGGGTGCCAGATTGGAGAGCCTTGAACCTCAAATTGAAGAGTCCACGCAGTAGGGCGCCTTGGAAGGTGCTGAACACTGCAGGGATGAGATGCTTGCTTTTTGGGCGGTGTATGTCTTGTCCAAGTCTGTCCATATTTCTGTTACTCTGCTTGAGCTTTTGTCCAACATCTGCCTGGGGTCCTTTCCAGGAGTCCTGTCTAGGTCCTTTCCTGTGGCATTGTAGAGTAAACGCCCTAGGAGATGGAATCTTCAGGCCTAGTCTCTGCCTTAGCAGAGCCCCAGGGAGTCGTTCTGTCATAAAGCACTTCCGTCTCTGGCAATTCAGTTATTCAGACAATATTTGAGGTCCTACTATGCATCAGGAAGTGTTCTAGGCACTTGAGACACACATCATTAAATGAACTGGAGAAGGACTCCCACTCTTTTGGAACTTAAACATTCCAGCAGGGGAAAACAGACAATAAACAATTGACATGATAATAAATTATTTTGTTTTTTATTTATTTAAATTTTTTATTGAAAAAAATTTTTTTGGCTGTGTTGGGTCTTCGTTGCACGCAACGAAGTTGCGGAGAGCGGGGGCTACTCTTCGTTGCGGTGTACGGGCTTCTCATTGCAGTGGCTTCTCTTGTTGTGGAGTATGGGCTCTAGGTGCGCGGCCTTCAGTAGTTGCAGCATGCGGGCTCAGTAGTTGTGGTTCACGGGCTCTAGAGCGCAGGCTCAGTAGTTGTGGTGCACAGGCTTATTTGCTCCATGGCATGTGGGATCTTCCCGGACCGGGGATCGAACCTGTGTCCCCTGCATTGGCAGGTGGGTTCTTAACCACTGTGCCACCAAGGAAGTCCCATTTTGTTTTTTATTGAATATAGTAAGTGACATGGAAAAAAAGGAAAAGTAGAGCAGGGTAAAAGGCAATGGGAAGAGGTTGCAATTTTGAATAGAGTAAGATGGTGATACTAAAGCAAAAACTAGAAGATTGTTAAAGATGAGCTGTGAGAACATTGGAGAAGAGTCTTCTAGCCAGGGCAGAATTCTAAAGATGTTCAAGGAACAGCAAGGGGCAAGTGTAGCTGGTGTGAGCAGAGCAGAGGAAAGTGGTGGGCAAGCAAGGCTTGTCACCCCTCTGGCCATTGGGAGGACTCCAGCCTTTCCTCTAAGTGGGATGACATTTCAGGACTGAACAGGGGAGTGACACATTTGCACGTGTGCTTTAAAATGACCTCTCTGGCTGCAGCATTGAGAGTCTTATAATGGTATTGAATCTGTAATACGTTAAGTACACTTCTTTGTGTAGACAGATTAACTACTCAAGAAATAAAAAAATCATAACTGTGGTGGATCCAGATCTTGGGGAATTCTGGAGTTCTCTGTTAGGCTCCCAGGGGCCCTCTGAATACATTTGCTTTTCCTTGTCTGTGGTCATTCAGAGCCTCAAGGGGAAATAACACTTTCTATAGCAGAAGCTTATCCAATGCCATGGTCATGGGGATGGGTTACCCTGCTGCTGGCTGTACATGACCAGGCTTTGGATTTTATTCTAGGAAGATTTGGCAATTAGTACTGAATCACTTGTATACCTTAAGTGTATACTTTAAGAAATAGAGATGTGTATACACACACACACACACACACACACACACACAGTATGTAGTTCCTGGATGCTAGTGTATTAAACTGTTGTAGGTTGGCTTATTGCATTTTACAAGGTTTTCTTCAGGTTAGAAATATGAACTCAGAAGTATACTTTTAGTCTGCAAAATAGTGGGTCTGTCACAATCTCAGCTTACTTTGTTTGGAGTAGGAAGTGGGTCAGGAATTATCTCCTATATGAATGGACAGCCTGTTGTGGCATAAGTGTATAATAATATTAAAGTACTGATGTCACTTTTTAAAATCTGGCTTGATATTGGGCCTTCTCTGGGCCAGAATATTTTTGAAGACACCTCCAGTGTTTGAAATTCGTGTATAATTGTTGTATTCCCTTCTCCCCTCCCCGTTAGAGATCTGTGGGATAACTCTTTGGCAAAATGTCAATGCAAATGTTTGTAGAGGTGGGTGAATGAATGAGAAAGCAGAGCAGGCATTTAACTGGCAGGTTGAAAGGAAAATGTCAGTTTTTGTGGGTTAAGCAGTATCTTTGCAGCATATTTGCACTTGACTTCTTCCAGATTGGTCTACATGAAATAACCTCTGTGTTTGCATATAGGAAATATTTGCATAACTTTAAAATATGTGTGTAATGCTGGGTATGTGACCAGATGGACGAGCATTTTTTGGCTGAGACATGTAAACAAGCCGCCGCTAATGTTAATGTCACAGCTGTAGACATAAATATATTTTGGTTGGTTATATTTTATTTTTGAGAGTGTACAGTACTTTGAAACTAAGCCCAAATGAAGTTTCTATTTGAATCTTGTTGATGGAATTTTCATTTGTTTATAAATTTTGCCTGCTCTGATTCAGCTAGGGTATTTCAACCCCATGTTAAATGGATGCAACTGTTTACATTTTTCAGATTGTGTCCAGATAATCATTTCCATCTCTAGATCCCTGGAAGACAGCGCTCTGCAAACAGCTTTAGGATGTTGTAGTCAGTGAAAAGTAAGTTGTCGACTAGGTTGATGGGGTTCTGAGTTTGTAAAAAGTCTGAGCAACTGATTTGCTGCTGTGTTGAACTGGGAATTGTTTGTCCTGCAAGAACTCTGATTTGGGATGTTATGGTGTTCCATTGTTGTATAACCTGGGAATGAAGGAAGATGAAGTACCTACTATGTAACAAGAAACATCCTGTCATGTGCTATCTTATTTAATCCCAGCTCTTCATGAAAATTGATATTATTTCTGTTTCATAATGAGGAAAATTACCCTTTGAGAGACACAATTCCCAAGATGCTTAACTACTAGTTAGTGGCAGAGCCAAGATTTGGAATCAGTTCTAATCTCCTCAAAAACCCCTGTTCTTTTTACTGTCTTTGGTTGACTTAAGGGAGGGAGCAATCTGACGTTTGTCAAGCATGTCCCAAAAGATTGGGTCTGACAGGTCTAATGTTTCTTAATCTCTGGATAATTAAATGGAGAACCTATGCCTTTGCCTGATTGTGAGTTTATTTTCAACCCTTAATCAGCAAAGGAATATTGGGTCTCTGATACCCAATCATCTGGATTCTGTTTTGACAAATAATTGTGCGATTGTCTTGGGGACTAATAAAGCCTTAGGTTCTTTCCAGCTCTGTGACCCTGAAACCATGAAGACTCAGGAATGGCTTCTCCCAGGGGATTCCCGGAGACTCTGCTTCCATGTGGTTAGTTTTCCCTGCATCTGGGCTCTGGTTGCTACCTCCAAATAAAGGGGTTCAGGGAACCCTGAAATCAGGTCATCTGGGAGAGCTTAAATTAACTGGCATTTAACAAAAACGTTTGTAGGAACCAAGGTCCCATGCACACGGCTGCCTATACCATAGTCTCACAGGCCATTGCCTGAGTTAGGGATGGTGTAATGTGCTTCCTGAGACTAGTAATGAATGAAGTGGTTGGAGTTGCTTTTTCCCTGGCTCTTAATTACATATGGAAAGAAAAACCTTATTCAGTAAATTATGTCATTTGAAGAAAGTGCCAGTCACCCCATAATCCTTTTTTTACAATTCTTTAGGCTTCTCATCACTTAAGTCTGCAACTTCTGAGCTTCCCAAGGAAGTAGGACAATGCATACATGTGTTTCTTTTACTTTTGAATCCTATTTACTTAGCAGTCAAATCTTTGGTGAGAAGAGGATCACTCTTGTTAAGAGGCTGTTAATCACCCATTGTAAAAGTTCCAAGTGAGAACTAAAGGGCCAGAGCTTTAATCTTGTTGCCCTCCCTCTGGAGGAAATGAGGGAAGAGGTTGCCAACTGGCTGGCTGAGGGATGGGAGGCTTGGAGGTAGACTTTCTCCTGCAGATCAAAGGGGGGCTCTTTGCTTATTCAGGCTTCTCTTTTTTAGGCAAAACATGGGCCGTGTGTGAATGGTGTTCTTGTGAAGGAAGAGGCTGGAATGGGGCCCTGGGGTTTAACCTGGGGAAGGGGTCATGCTCGGTGAAGGGTGTTGAAGCATTTGCATTTCATCTCCCTCTGGGGTCCCCAGCCTGTCGGAATGTGGGAGCTTTGTCACGGAGGCACTTAAACCTCCACCCCGTCTCCCTCAGGGGGTTTTGCTGGCTCCACTTGCCAGAGGAGAGAAATGACAGGGGAGAGATCTGCTGGGGAACAGAAGTGGGTGATGCCATTTTGTTTACCTTCATCACCTGTGTTTCTGGATTGTATGGGCGCTTTGGTATCATGTTAGCAGTGTGGTGTATCTGCCCATCAGTCTTTGAAAGGGCAGGAAAGGGCAAGGCGAGCAGCACCGCGGGGGAGAGATGAATGGAGATTGCCAAAGGTTTTAGGGAAAAGGTGCTGATGTCTCTGAAGTAACCACATGCTTGAGGGCATCCAGCTCACACCAAGGCAAGGAATAGAGAGAGAGTTAATCACATGAGCACTAACTAGCCTTCCAGGGTAACAAAAATTGTCTAAACCCATTCTTTCCAAGGGTTAAACAAACTTGAATGTCGATGGGCATTGTGTATCCAGGCCCAACCATCGCAGAGACTGGGACGAGGTAAAGTGTCTCCTGAGACTTGGCCGGTGGGGAGGACCCCATTCAGGCGGTTTCAGTGTAGGTTTCTGACCAAGGGAGGCACAACTAGAAGGAACACGACTGAGCAGAAATCAAAACCTGGACGACAGCAGCATATTTCATAGTCAGCAATGGAGAGCGGTCGCTCCAGAGCTGGGAGGACAGGAGCTCTGGCCCAAATCTGGCAGCTTGGGACTCAGTCTGCAAAGGGGGAGTCCATTTCAGGAGGCTGCTTGTCTGACTCTGCTAGGAGGGTAGCTCTGGCTGCTTACATCCTGGGCTGGGCACTGCGTGAGCACCTTTCTCCCTCAGGCTTCTTGACATGTGGGCAAAGAAGAGGGCATTTATTTCTGTTTAACGGATGAGGAAACCGAGGCTCAGGAAAGTGAAATAACCTGCAGGTTAGGCGGCTGCTAAGTCGCAGAGCCAGGATGGAAATACAGGCGTTCCCTTCCAACGTCTGGAGCTCTTTCTTCCCTGACCCAGCTATAGTTGTTTACATGTATGTACTGTACATGTGCCCTTTGGCAGATTTCACTGTTTCCCAAACAGATGTTTCTCTTTCTGTGACTTTATCAAGCCCAATTTTCAGGAGCAAACATCCCTCCCTCTATTGCTTTTGAACCGAGTAGGATGCTTGGCATCTCTTTGGTCCTGATACGGCATGGTGTTAGCAGAGTTGTCCCTAAGTGGTGATGACAGTCCTGTGTCATCACAGCAGGAGGAGAAGCACAGTTACTGAAGCTGGGTTCTTTGCACCTTCACTCCCTGGAAGGCTAATTGGCATTCTGCTAGGACATGTCAAAGACATGTCAAAGACAGGAAGGAGCTTGCTTTCAGTCCTTGTCTTTTGTAGTTCCCCTGAAAGGACAGCCTTAGTGACAGACGATCTTCGTTTAGCAAGCTACAGATGGGGCTGATGGAGCCCCGCCCTGTCTGGGGTTGAATAGTGTTACTCCCTTTGTAAAAGAGTCCATGTCTCCCCATTGCCTGAGAGATAAAGTTCACATTTCTCTTGGAATTCCAAGCCTCCCTGTGCACCTGGACTCTCAGTCATCTCCTTCTCAGGCCTCCCTAGAGCCAGCCTTCCAGTGTGCACCATGGCCTTCCCAGACTTTCTGAATGGCCTCTGCCACCACCTCCCCGTTAGGACCCTAACTGCACTCTGAATGTCACCTTCTCCAGTAAGTCTGCTCTCCCCTCACCCTTGATAGTCAGCCTGTGGTTAGTCGGCTACGACCGTCTTCTGCCTCCACTAAAGTACCCCAATCCCTGCTTCCATTTGCTCACAGACTCATCTCTACCTCACAGGACCTGGCAGAGTGCCGGGTGTAGGGTAGATGCTCAAAGTGTGCTGAATTGAAGGGTTCAAGTTTTGTTTCTGGGTGGAAGTGAATGTCAGAGCACAGTGCATTCCCTGGAGGCTCGAAGAATCTGCCTTCATCTTCTTCTTCCTGTCCACCATGGGGTGGAAGGAAACGAGAAGAGTGCCGGGCTGGGGGTTAGAGAAACCAGGATGTAGTCCCAATCGACTTTCTAGGCTGCGCGACCTCTTAAGTCTCTCTCAGCCTCAGTCTCCCTAGCTGTCAAATGGGTGTGGGCCAGATGACCTCCCGCACATGCTAAACCACGTGGGCGTTAGCCTTGTAGGTCTGGGAAGGGATAGCCACGTGTGCTCTTCCCACCATGTGTGGCATGCTGCTCCCTCTCCTCCGGTCCCTTGGAGACTCTGTGAGTCAAAGACAGTCAGCCAAAGGGTGGGGCGCCTTTGTCAGCTGTCCTGCTATAATTTCACCAGAATGGCCCTCACCGCTCTCAACATTAGCAGCAGCTTCGGCAGCCTCTGAGTAATTGGATGGTGTCACTTCCCAGAGAACCCCAGGGATCCCACAATGTAAATGTTGTCTGAATCTCCATTGGCATTTTGGTGATTTTTCTCCTGTTACGTAGATGACTGGGCAAGATTGATAGTACTAGTATTGTTTCTTAGGGCTTTCCTCCTCTGACCTATCGCTGGCGTGAAGGATTGTTTTTGAATTTTCTGAGTGTCACTTCCACAGTGTCCTCTTTTATTAGTATTTGACATTATTAAGGATAACAGTGTAATCTGGAGTCCATTCTTGCAGTCGTGGTGATTTAAAAGGAAACAAAGCTTACACATTCACTCTAATTTTGTGTCTAAATCATCTCCAATATTTATGGCATTAATTTCATAGTGCAATGTGTTGTATGCCAGGACAGCATGTTATATGAATGACTGAGGGATGTGTCCCGTGGTAGTTGTGTCCTCAGGCATGTAACTGACTCTGCACACAGATTAAATGACCGAGTGGAGATTCAGACACCTCAGGCTCTGGCAGACGGCCATGCTTGACATGGTGGACCATGTTCATGATGTATCTCACATTCATTTCTTCTCTCCATTCTTACTTCAGCTGCACTCTAGGGCAGCTCCTTATTTCCTCCCCTGGGGCATTACAGAAGACTCCTGCTTGACTTCCTCGCCTCTGGTTTTTTTTTTTTTTTTAATAATGTTGAGCCTTCTTTTAATTTATTTATTTTTATTTTTGGCTGTGTTGGGTCTTCGTTTCCATGCAAGGGCTTTCTCTAGTTGTGGCAAGCGGGGGCCACTCTTCATCGTGGTGCACGGGCCGCTCACTGTTGTGGCCTCTCTTGTTGCGGAGCACAGGCTCCAGACGCGCAGGCTCAGTAGTTGTGGCTCACGGGCCTAGTTGCTCCGCGGCATGTGGGATCCTCCCAGACCAGGGCTCGAACCCGTGTCCCCTGCATTAGCAGGCAGATTCTCAACCACTGTGCCACCAGGGAAGCCCCTTGCCTCTGGTTTTGTGTAGCATTCATCTTCTACTACATGCCCACCAGTGGGAACTCTCAGCCCTAGTTACTGCCTAGGCATCTCCTTACTCAAGGATCTGTACTCACCCCTCCACGGTCTGAATTAGAAGTGGCAGATGCCCTGGCTGGCATCCTGTCTCTCTCCGCACTGCACGTTGAACCTGTCTGATGCTTTCCTGCCTCTCTGCCTCGTTCACTCATGTCTGCAACCCAGGGCTGCCCCCTCACCTGTCAAACTCATCCTTCCTTCCAAACTTAATTCTTTGACAAACAACTCCCAGACTTCAGGGATTTCTTCCTCTTCCAAACCTTGCAACTTTTAGTGTAACCTACTGTATTAGTGATTTATTGCGGTGTAACAGATTCCTCCATAACTTAAAACAACAAACATCTATTATCTCCCACAATTTCAGAGGGTCAAGCATCTGGGAGTGTCTTAGGTAGGTGTTTGGGTCTGGCTCAGGGTTTCTCAGCCAGGGCTGTGGTCATTTGAAGGCTTGACTGAGGTTGGAGGATCCATTTCTAAGCTCAGCTGTGAGGCTTTTGGCCAGAGACCTGAGTTCTCCACTTGGTCCTCTCCAGAGGGCTGTGTGATGATATGACAGCTGACTTTCCCAAAGTGAGTGATCAGAGAGAGAGAAAGAAACACCAGCTTAGATGGATGCTGAAATGTCTTTTGTTACCTAATCTTGGAAGTGAAAACCATCCCTTCTGTTGGTCACATTGACCTGCCTTGGTACATTGTGAGAGGTGACCACTCAAAGAGGTGACTACCAGAAGGTGAGATCATCAGGGGCCACCCTGGAGGCTGGTTACTGTACCTGCCTTGTCTTTTTCATTCATATACTCTGTTTTTCCAGCTAGCCTGGGGATTGTGGAAGATCAGAAGCTGGTGTCATTCACTGTTGTGGCGTCATTACTTCATTCAAAGTACTTTTTCGTGGAGATGCTTATTTTGTCTTCACAATAAGCTGTTGGCTTTAAAAAAAAAAAAAAAGGTGGGGAGGGAAATGTAAGAAACTAAGGCCCAGGGGGTTTAGTTATCTAAGTCAGTCAATCAGCTACTATGAGGCAGGGCTTGTGAATTCAGCCCTAGGTCCTTCTGATCTAAGACCTGTGTTCTTTCCAGTATACAAGTGGTTTGCTGATTCTGATTTCTGTAAAATATTTTCTACAACCTGCTTCCTGTCTGTAAGCTCTGGTGAAAATTGAGAGACAACTCAGCAGCACCCAGTGATGGCAGGAAATATTTGTATGTAGCAATCCCAAATTGTATGAAAGTTTCTAAGAGGTTGTGCTAATCGACTGAAACCTCGTCTTCTAGGCCTTCATTTATTCAGCACTTGCTTCATCAGAGCCTCTGATATCTGGCTGTTCTACTGGACAAGGTCGCTTAAGAGGCCCTTACCAGTGCCGTCTTTCAGCAGGACTTTTCTTATTTGGTCATCTGGGGAGATCCAGCCAGTCACCTCCCACCACAAGAAACTTCCTACCGCAAAACCTTGCTCATCTGTTTTAAACAACGAAGGCTCTTGAGAACAAACTCTAGATTTTTTAGGTTTGGTAGGATTGGGCTATAATTTAAATGGGAATAACTCCCGATCAATTGCCCCAGATACTGTGTGACTTAACTTCTCGGGGAGGGTGGAGGGTTTGTGGGGAGGGAGGAAAAGCAAAAGGGCAAAAAGGAAAAGTCCTTGCTGTACCCTCAAGCACAAAGTTATGGTGGTTGAATTAAAAGAGCTTTGATTTTCTTTTTCATTTCGAACACACTCTGTCCCCCTTCGTTGACTTTGAAACTGTGGGATGAGTATAAGCGTTTCTAATTTCAGCCCTTCTCCCTTTATTCTCTGCAAAAAGGGGAGCGCGGCAGGTGGCTTTCTAAAACTTGAACACCTCCAGTTTTTGTGTTCCCTCTCATGATCACCTTTTATGTCCGCAGGGGACCTTTACACGTATTCTTGTAATGCTCCTTGAATTTTTGACTTATTAACTAAAGATACATTAAAAAAAAAACTTTTGCTTTAGGTATGTCCTCCAGGCCTCAGTGCTTGGAAGAGTTTTGAGTATTGTTTTTCAAGCTCTTTTCTTATCTCTGCATGGGTATGCTTTTTGTTTTTTATTTTTTTCAAGGCCACGGGGTGGTTTAATATTACATGCCTTACCACAGTGAGTTTCCCCCAAACGGTGAAATTTCTTGGATCTCTTTAATGAGTCTGAAAACCCTGGGGAGGAGGAGAAAGGGATTTGAAAAAGAATTGGGAATGAGCTTTCTCAGATGCGTTCCTACACCTCAGTGTTTGTAAGTTTGTTTTCTGTGTAGATTGACGTTTCCTTTGGCAGCCGTACTCTGAATCAGATTCTTCAGAGCTCCAAGGAAGTTCCCATTCTGATTACAGTAGAATTCTGTCTCACTATTTTGTTTTATTTTTGCATGTAGCAGGTTTAGATAAATAATACTTAAATATGTATATATAGACATACCCACAAGCACAAGGTATTTCCAGATGTGTCCATACTTATTTGCAGTTCTTCTCACTCTCGCCTTCAATATGAATGGGCATTTACAAATTCAGGGGCACAAATATAAGTCCTTGAGAGGCATTACCTGATCAGGTAGCGTTAGGCAGTTTAGAAACATTTTGCAGGGCCTGTGCAGACATAATTGCTAGGAACAGCACAGGTAGGATGTGTCCGCCAGAAAGAATTTAGAGCAGGGAGATGAGTGTCCCTGTGGGTGGGATTTCCTTAGAGAGTGCTAAGGGGCTGCTTTGCACCTAGAAGGAAGGTATACAAATCCAGAGAGGGACTATGCAAAAGGAATTAAGGTGACCTGGGTATATTGGCCTCATCACCTTCTGATGTGCATACCTTTGCTTATAATAAACATGCTAGTAATCATAATTATTAATATGTCTAGCACGTTGCTGTGTGTCCCTCACTGTCATGGATTTTATCTGCTTTGCCTTTGTAGAGTCTCTGCCCCCAACTCTGTCCCTTCACCACTAGTGAGTAATAAATAATTTTCATTTTGTAAAGAAAGAGGGTAGTAGTTCAGTGGCTAAGTGAGGTACAAAGCTAAAGCTGGGCAAGTCGGGTCTCACACCCAAGTCTTTTTGACTTCTAATTTATTACATTTATGTGCCTCTGCCCCTAACCTAACTGACTGTTCGCTAGCTTGACTTTATAAAAGGAGAATAATGTATTGGGTACCCTAGTCCTTTCTTCTACCCCTGGAATGGAATCTACTCCCAGATTCCATGAGGGCAGCATGAAGACCAGAGATGCTTCTGTATTTCTAATTTCTATTCCATTCTCAGAGTATGACATATATTGGAAATTATAGTAGTTTAAAATATGTCCACAAATTCTTTGACACTTCCTTTAAAAGGTGAGGCCTAGGGCTTCCCTGGTGGTGCAGTGGTTGAGAGTCCACCTGCCAATGCAGGGGACACGGGTTCATGCCCCGGTCCAGGAAGATCCCACATGCCACGGAGAGGCTGGGCCCGTGAGCCATGGCTGCTGAGCCTGCACATCCGGAGCCTGTGCTCTGCAACGGGAGAGGCCACAACAGTGAGAAGCCTGCGCACCATAAAAAAAAAAAAAAAAAAAAGATGAGGCCTATTCTCCATGAATGTGAGTTGGACTTAGTGACTCATTTCTAACGAATAGAAAAAAGTGAAAGTGATAATGTGTAACTTCAGGGACTGGATCATGAAAGGAACTGTGACTTCCTCCTTTCTCTCTCTGTTGGATTACTTTCTCCTAGGGGAGGTACCTGCCATGTCATGAGGACACATAGGATGTCTTATGTAGAAGCCTAGGTGGGGAGGAACTAAGGCCTCTGCCAGCAGTCAGTGAGAAACTGAGGCCTCAGTTTGGAAGTGGATTATTCGGCCTCAGTCACGCCTTCAGATGACTGCAGCCCCAGCCAGTGACTTAATGGCAACCTCGTGAAAACCCTTGAGCCAGAAATACCCAGCCCCACCACACCTGAATTCCCAACTTACAGAAACTGAAAGATAAGAAATGTTTGTTGTTACAAGTCACTAAGTTTTGGGGTGTTCTGTTATCTAACAGTGGATAAGCTAATATAAAAACAGATGGATGGTACCTCAAAGAACTCCAGTATAGTTAATGATAATGACTCAATGATATAAACTATGATTTGTAGACACCGGCTACTTCTCAGTTGTTTTCTTTCAACTCTGAGAAATGTAGAGCGGTTTTGAGTATTTCCCAGATTTTATACTCACCCGAGGATCACCTAAAAATACACAGTCCAGAGCCCCACCCTAGATCCGTGAAATAGCACAGCCTAAGGATGAGGTTTTGAAGTTTATATTTTTAAAAGAACCCAAACCTTTTTGAGATGATTCAGATGCAGACAGCCTGAACATGTCCATTTAGGAACTAGTGAACTAGGACCTTTCCCTTTTTCCTTAAGCCAGTTTTGATAATCAGGGTTTGCTATTGATAATTTCATCTGAGTTCTCTTTCAGGGCCTCCGTCTTCTGTGGTGGGGGAACATGCAGCTAGGTCCCCTCTGGAGCCTCATCTCAGGCTTGGCATGGAGCCCATGTCAGCCCAAGGGCCCAGGGACTGCCTGGTCAGGTCTTGTGTGTGACCAGGAGTAGAGAACGGAGATGGGTTCCAGTGCAAATGTTGAGTCTCATGCCTGGTTTTAGTCTCAGAAACAGTCATGCTTATGTATGAGTGTCTCTCCCTGTACACAGACTTCAGGAGGCCCATTTGGGAAAGAATAGAGCACAAAGGAAAGTCAGTAGCTAAGGTGAGCACTCCCTGGAGGAAAGTTGTTAGCCTTCTAGAGTAGAAGAAGTCCTAATACCTCCTGGATGCTGACAGAGTTCTGGGTAAAACAGGGCATGTCTTAAACATGTGTTTTCAGTTCAGTGAAATACCATAATTTATAATTGGTCACTCAAGCATATTATGACTGTACACTGGGTATGAGTTCTTTGATGCATATGTCTATGCCAAGTTTCAGTGTTTTATTGTATGACATGGATTGTTTTTAAGGAAAAAGTCCAGGCTGTTGAATACACCTATTTCCCTCTATAAGCTCTGTTCTAGTGTCTCTTCAGGCACTAAGTACCTGTGTGACCTTGGGAAAGTTACTTTCCTGCTTTAGAACTGAAGTCTTTTCATTGGAGAAAGGAGAGATATAGACAAGAAGATCCAAGTTCTTATCTAAACAGGTGAATCAGTTCAGCATTGTATTAGTTGACAAGGGCTGCTGTAACAAAATACCACAGACTAGGTGGCTTAAACAACAGACATTTATTTTCTCACAGTTCTGGAGGCTGGAAGTCCAAGATCAAGTGGTCAGCGGATTTAGTTTCTCCTGAGACCCCTCTCCTTGGCTTCTCAATGTGTCCTTACATGGCCTTTCCTCTGGGTCTCTTTGTGTCCAGTTTCCTGTTCCTATAAGGACATCAGTCTGCTGGGATTAGGGTCCAATAGAGTCACATTTGGAGGTACTGGGGGGTTAGAGCTTCAAAATATGAATTTGACGGGAGCACACTTCAGCCCATAACAAGCATCCAGATTACCTTTGGATGTTAGAGGTCCACTGTGAAGCAATGGCCAGGGTTAGGCACGGAGCACCCATGGGGCATCTATAGCGGAGGCAGAACAGACAGTAAGCCCCCCTGTAGATATCTGGTCCTTTCTCTGCTTTCCCAGAAGCAAGCTCTGAGGTTTTCTCTCTGTGTTAGTAGGGTCAGAGTTAGAGTCACAGGATGCTAGTGATAACTGGGACCTTCGAGTAATGCCCTTTATTTAATAATAGAGGAAGGTGAGGTCCAGGGAAGGATGGTGCTATGTTTATAATTAGTTCTCTTGATTTATGACCCAAGTCTATTCACTCAAAGCCTAATCAGAGCACATAACCATACTCGCTGACATCACTGTTGCCTCACTCCAACACCTCTGAGATACCCCAGCTTAGGAGAGGTAGGACATTTTTTTCAAGCTCCAAGGAGGGGAAGATATAATGGTTTTTCATAGGGAATGTGCTAAGAACATTCCAAAAATAGTGACATCCTGTAATCAAAGCTTTTTGTCCAAGGGAGGACTTTTCTCACCACTGTGTTCTCGGTCTTCCAAAGGAGGGCAGGTTTTTCACCATGAGTTGTAGGATCAAGGCTAGTAAACCTTCAAACTGACAAGAGTTTTGTTATATTTAAACAGGTGAGGAAGAGAGAAACAGAAGTGAGCCATTTACTTCTTTAGTTAATTCCAGAGTTAGAACTGGAAACGATGTTTGATATCTAATTAAACTGTTTTAGACCCAACAGATTGTCAAAATGTTCTAAGCAATTACATCAAATTGTCATATTTCTTTCTGGAATCTGTAAGTGACTTGGGGATTAGAGACATGACCTGGCCCTTTCTCTGGGTTAAGTGGGAAAAAATTGCAAATATTGCTACACGCTTTTAAGAAACTTTTTAAAGATGCAGGGGCAAATTGAATTAGAATAATCCTCTCAAATATCCATACCTGTTGTAGAAAGCAGTTGTCTACATAATCCAGATATTTCAGTCTATCCTGGGAAAGAAATTCTGTGAGCATCACACTGCTGGTCCCAGTTTGTCTTAATCTCATGCTAAAATAACTAGCATTTCATTGTGAACCCATTGAAAGAAGAAGGCTGCCCAGGTTTTTCCCAGATTCTGAAACAGGGACATCTGAGTTTAAGCATCAGTTCCATGTTATCTATAAAGTGACTTATCTGAACGCAAAAATAGAGATATCTTTTAATATTGTACAGGAAGGGTGAGCTGC
Source organism: Mesoplodon bidens (assembly GCF_964165515.1). Classification (NCBI taxonomy): domain Eukaryota; kingdom Metazoa; phylum Chordata; class Mammalia; order Artiodactyla; family Ziphiidae; genus Mesoplodon; species Mesoplodon bidens. The sequence continues at coordinate 107,719,105 of NC_138161.1, read as the reverse complement.
TTTTGTTGTATCTCTGCTATTCATGAGATGGAATATTTGTACGACTGACCCACTCCTTATTTTTGGAGAGTTTTTAAATGATTTATTCATTCAACAAAAAATTAGTCGAATGAGGCTTCCTGCACTAGGGATATAGCAGTGAATGGCAGCAACAAATACATGTTTCTACTCTCAGGGAGTTTAGTGAGAAAGCTGGACCTTCATAAAATAGTTTCACTTTTGAAAGTATAATTGCAGGCTGGGATACATTCTCCACAGGAAAGAAGCATGATTCGAGGAGGTATGGGAGCAGATACTGAAGGAGCCTGCCCCAGGCTGGAAGGTTTTTCCCTGAGGACCTGATTCTGGATTGAGAAATGATGGATGAGGGAGAGACTAACTAAATTGGAAGGTGCAAGAAGTGGTGGCAGAAGACAGGGATCTGACAAATAGGTCAGAGGTCGTGTAATAGGTCCAGTAAAGGAGAATCAATGGGTTGGGAATGAGAAAATTTGGATTTTTGTCTGTCTTGTTTCCTTTTTTTGGTGTAACTCTGGGAAAGATGGGTTCTTTGGGCCTAATGTCCTTATTTGCATAATGACTGAATTTGTATCAGAGAATCTGAGGGACCTCAGAGTTCCTGAACTAGATTCTTTCATTCATACAAATTGACCAAGCACCTGATGTGTACCGGGTTAATCTGATTGGTCCTGCAGTTCAAAGAGGAATTAACTAGGATCACTGACCTCAAGCAACTTGGTCCAGCAGCGGAGACAAATAGATAAGGCAATCCATTGTGTTGCCATGTTGTGAGTGTCACAGGAAGACAGATGAGAATGGGATTAACCCTGATGGGAGGAGAGGGGCAGTTGGGAAGGCTTCACAGAGTAAAGGACCTTTGACCGAAAAAACAGGGTGAAGTCAGCTTGGGTAGGCAGATGGTATGAGGAAATTCGTGGAGATTGGAAATATTTATTGGAACATCAATGGGTTAACACTATTCCATACTCTATATCGATAACTTAGTCACGTCCTTTTGAGCCTCTACGTGCACCTCAGACTCCAAGGTTGATTATGAAAATCCTTGCCCTGAGTGTCCTTGCTCCATAAGGCTGGGGAAGAGTAGAAGCAATTTCCATGTTCTGTCTTGGTATCCCATCTGTCAGAAAATGCCCTTTACACAGCAGGGTTGTGGTGACTTAATTATTGTTTGGGAGATATTTAGACATTCAGGTCAAGGATGAAATTCTGTTGCAAAACTGAAAGCACATGAGTAAAATATTGGAAAATGAAGTGGAAGATTTTTTTGTGTGTTTTGTTCTTATAGGGAAAGATTTTAAATGGCCTGACTCTGCTGCCATAGTTGGGTCAGATTGTCAGAAAATTATGTTATGCACCAGCGAAGACAAGAAGAGGCTTTTGAGGAGGTGCTCTAAAATTATTTTCTGTTTATTTGCATAAGTATTTGGCTTGAATAGGAAATCAACATTCCTTGCCAAGATGGGGTTAGCATTCCTATGATGTTTTAAAAGCTGGCCAAGGAATTGGCATGAGAGGAGACAACCCATGCAACTCAGCAAAGAGTTGCTAGAAATTGGGTTGTGGTCATTTAGTCTAAACGTGATTAGAAACAGAACAAAACAAAACAAATAGTATTCATTTTAAAATCTGTTTCTTGCCTACTTCCCAAAAGACTTGTGAGTATTAAGAAAAAACACATGACTAAAACATGACCATTAAAATACACAACAAACTCAAAACCTCCCAAGAAGCTTTGTGCAGCAGCAACTATGTTTTTGCCCAAAAATATTAATTATTTCTAATGTTATTATCATTTGGGGGGCATGGATTTTAGGTGAAAGATTCCTGGCAGTCTAAGCAAAAAAGGAAAATATGGTTGCTTAGCAACTCTTATTGACTGATAAAAAAGGAAACAGGTCACAAACTATGTATAAAATAAATAAGTGACAAGGATATATTGTACAGTGCAGGGAATATAGATAATATTTTATAATTATAAATGGAGATTAACCTTTAAAAATTGTGAATCACTATGTTGTACACCTGAAACTTATATAATATTGTACATCAGCTATACCTCAATTTTTAAAAAAGGAAACAGATCAGCCTGTTAGGAGATACATTCTTTAATATATCTCCTCTAATATTATGCAGATCTTTACACTATAAGCATTGAATAGTATAATTTTCCATGACTTCAGTAAGCTTTCTAGTGATGGCAAATTCCTTTGCAAGACAGCTTGTTTGTTTTTACATTGACCTTCAGTAAAATCTTATACCAGATCGAAGGCCTTTTTTATATGGGGACATAGCTAAGGCAATCCAGACTTATACTTTCCTATTATGCTTTGATGCAAGGAAAAATATTAATAAGGGATGGATATTATCTTGTTTTGATCAGTGTTTTAAATCTTGTGTGTTCATAAGAACTGCCTGGGGCCCTTGGTAAAATATAGATTCCAATGCTCACTCCAGATTTATTGAATCAAAGTCTCTAGCAAGGGGCCTGGGTGTATATTTAACAAATGCACTGAGTCATTTCTTATGCTCCAGCAAGTTTAGGGAGCACTGCCATAGATGGTTTTCCTTAACTATTTTTCCCTCTCAGTTGGGCTTTGTAGCAGTCATTTTGAGCATAGATTGTGATAGGAGCCTGAGGCAAGAGCATTAAAAGTGAAATGATGAAGCCCAGCAGAGCCAGTTTAATTAGCTGGTCTGGAACCATAGTGTCATTTCCCTTTCTCAGGCAGTGGTGCTTCAGAATGCTGCCCATCACTTCCCGCCTTCTCATCTGCTGTGCCATTGATGCTTTTACCATCTCCATGTGGCAGGCAGAACGAACATCATACTGTATTTCATCAATTTTAAGATGCACATCTTCCCACAATTTAACATCTCTAAAATTTGTGTGCATTTGAGGACCTAAGATGTACTACTTGGATGACATCTTGTTTTCCTGTCTTAGTGATATATAAAGTAATGGTGCATCTGTATGTTCAAAGGGGTTGAAGATTGGATGAACTGTGATTGTTCCTTTTGTAGATGAGGCATCTGAGGCACGAAGAAGGTGATGTGAGTGTGGAAAACCACTCCTAGTAGAGGGGGAGCCCCATTTCAGACCCAGCTCTCTGTCCTTGTGCTAGTTATTTGTCACTGAATAAGCAATACTTCAAAATTCAGTGGCTTAAAACAGCATTAAACATTGATTCGCTCACACGGTTTCTTGGGATCAGGCATTTGGGGGTGGCTTAGTTGGGTGGTCCTGGCTTGGGGTCTCTCATGAAGTAGCACGTAAGGCGTTGACTGGATCTGCAGTCACCAGAAAGCTTGGCTGGGCCTGGAGGTGCCACCTACAAGCTGGCTTGTTCCCGTGACTGGCAGTTGGTGCTGGGAGGCCCCAATTTATCCCCATGTGGGCCTCTCCACCAGGTCTTGAAAGAGGCCCCCACATAGTGATGGGCTTTCCACCCGCCTCCCCTCCCCACCCCAGCAAGTGATCCAAAGGACCAAGCCAGGAAAATGTTGCGGTGCCTGTTATGACCTTGCCCCGGAAGTCTCGTGCTCTCACTACTACACATATGATTTGCCACACAGACCAACCCTGACTCCGTGTTCGCGGGAACTATACAAGGGCATGAATATCAGACAGTGAGGGTCTCTGGGGCTGGCTGTTTCCTTCGCACCACATTGCCTTTCCAACATAGTTTTGTCCCGACCTGCTTGGCCATCTTATATGCTTAGGTAAGGCTCTTGGAAAACTCTTTGGGGTTTATACCCCATTCGAGCACTTCTGAAACTTTAATGTGCCTACACATACTTGGGGTCCCCTGCTTCAGTAGGTCTAGAGTCTGGCCTGAGACTCTGCATTCTAATGAACATTCTAATATAATGCCCTTGCTCCTGGTCCATGAACCACACTCATAGTAGGAAAGTGAACTGAGCCAGGCAGGCCTCCAGTGGCCTTCTGCAGGGCTGCCCTGCAACCGGAACTCCTCTCTCCTCAAGGGGTACTTGCCCCCTCCTCTTATTTTGGCCGAGAGACTAATGGTTTCGGGGAAGGAACTAGGGGAACCAGCCCACTTCACTAAGTTGGTTAAGGGAAAGAGAGGCATGAAGCTGATAAGAACCCAGGCATTACTAGGTAGACAGCTTGCTGCAGCTGTGAGCCTCTTCACAATGAAGGTCAGGTTTCAGACAGCAACAGCTGGGTGCTCAAAACAGCAAGGCAGTTAGCTTGCAGGGGAGTGGGGGGGTGGGATGAAACACAAACAGCGCTTAAAATGAAACGTGTTGTTGCATTACTCAGAGCTCAGATGCCCATCAGTGGAATCCCCGTCCTCCTTTCTTGCCTCTCTCCTCTCTCCCTGTTTAACACACACGTGCGCGTGCGCACACACACACACATTAGCATTTAGGAAACCTTTGGACCTACGGTATATTTCCCTGAATAAAATGGAAGTTAGAGCTGCAGCAATCCCATAAATGCTGCCACACTTTAAGCTGCTTGGCTGAGATCTAGAATGCTGGCCCCGGCACTCTGCCTTTTTCCTTGCCGATGGCAAAACTTCTGTCCTGTGTCTTTCTACACATCAGTTAAAAGGAACACATTAGACTCTAAGCTCAACAAGAGAGGAACTCTTTCTCTTGTTCATTTCTCTCTCTCTCTCTCTCTCGCTGTATGTACGTATTTAATACATACACGTATACACACGTGTATACATTATAAATAAGGAGAAGAATAAATACACCAACATAATGCGTGGAGAGAGGGAACTCTTGAACCGTTTGAATCTATCGGGAAAACATGGTGAGGCCTCTGCAGTGGAACACAGGGCACTCCAGTTTCACATTCTAGTTGTTGTTGGGGACTTTTGGAAGGGGGTCAAGTTTATCACCTACCATTTCTTTATCAGCCACGCCAGTCTATAACTGTAGAAGCTAAAAATTGCTATTTACCGGGCACTTACTGTGGGTTGAGCACACATAGTTACATCATTTAATCTTCCGACAACCTGCGCGGGAGGTAATGATCACCTCCAGTTTGCAGAAGAGGAAATCAAGCCTGTGAGAGGTGAAAGTATTTACCGTACACAGCTAGTAGGTGGTAGTTTTGCAGGCCGTCCCAGACCGATTTCAGCCTAAAGCCGGTGTTTAGTGTCCACTGTCACAGAACAAGATGTCCAGAGAAGGAAAAAAGAGAATGATAGCGCTACCAGACCCGGAAGGGCTCCCAACACTGAGTCCGTGCACTTACTTTGCATCTGTCCTTGGTGCTGTGAAGGCTACTGAGATGCATTTCATGGGACCTCTGCCCTGGAAGAGTCGATATATTCATGGAACATTGATAGGAATCGCAGTCATCTGAGGCTACCTATTAAATAGCAACCAGTCCCTATACATGGCTGGTGGGAATGCACAATGGCACAGCCACTTTGGGAAACAGTGAGACACTTTATAAGAAAGTTAAACACACACCTCACACTTAACAAATGGCACAGCTATCATACACCTAAGTATTTACCTAAAAGAAATGGAATTTATGTTAACACAAAGGCATACAGTTTTATTCATACTAGCAAAAACTAGACACAACCCAACTGTGCATCACCTGGTGAGTAGATAAACAAAGTGCATCATATCCATAGAGGGAAATACTGCTCAAGAATAAGTAGAAGCCAGCTATTGATTTGGTGAATTCAACATGAATGAATATTAAAAGTTCCATGCTAAGTAAAAGAAGCCAGCCATGAAAGGCTATATACTTTGTCACCTATGTGCCCTTCAGGAAATGGTAAAACTATAGGGATAGAAATCGGATCTAAGATTGCCTGGGGCTTGGAAAGGGGATTGACTGCAAAAGGGCATGAGGACATTTTGGGGGGTGATGGAAGTCTTCTGTGTCTTAATTGTGGCTATAGTTATCAAACTGTATACCTTTGTCAGACTCATCAAACTGTATCTGTCAAAGGGGTGAGTTTTATTGTAGATAAGTTATACCTCAATAGACTTGACTTTAAAAAATACATCATTCGGTCCAAACCCACCATTTTCCAGATGGGGAAACAGGCCCCAGATGAGGGGAATGACTTGCTACAGTTGTGAGTTGGGAATACAGGTTTCTCGGCCCCAGTCCTGAGGCAAAAGCAAGCTGGAACCTTGGCCTCCTGTCTCGGTCCATGGCACATTCCAAGGAGGACTGGAGCACTGATCCTCAGCTCTGAATGCAGCTCCATGGGTGGCTTTCTAAAAACTCACACTCCACTGTGCCGCTCATCAGGCTGTTGACCTGCAATTTGGCTAGAGGTCTCCTCATTAGAGAATAAAGTAAATTAGCATTCAGCCAGAACGAAAGCACATAAAGCTCCGATGATGAACTTCTGTGTACATATTCCATTGACTCTGTTGGGAAGAAAAGGCCTCAGTGTAGTACCATTAATTTATTCAGAAGAGTGCCTTGCAAGGCTTTGTCATCCAGTCTAGAAAGAACAAAATATCCCAGAGATTCACACCAACATCTTGTTGCAGAAAGCTGGTGAGATTTGGAGTGAGCCAGACCTGGTTTTAGTTCCTAAATTTCTTACTTCCTCACTTCGTGCCCTTGAGTAACCACTTCTCTGTCTGCAAAATAGTAATCCTAATACCTACCTCTTATAGTTTCTTCAAGGTTTAGGTAGGAGATTGGGAAATTAAGCACCTAGCCCGGCTATGATAGACTTCAGCGCGCAGCCAGCCGTGGGCTTGTGCTTGACACACATTAACTATCATCCCACCCATTGTGGAAATGATCAAGCCCAGGGTAAGTAATCTGTCAGCCATTGTACCACCTGGCCAGAACCACTGGGCTATGTGTAGACTTCAGTAAATGGTTATGGATCTGAGCCAAGTCCTATTTATAAAATAATTGATTATAGAGTTTGGAAAGGAGTGGAATTTTGCTTCTTAATTTGAGAGAAAGCCTTACTTTAACTTTTTTGCTTTTTAAGAAAGAATGGGAAACCATTGAAAACAAAATTAGGGCTCTGAGTGAGTGCCCAACTCCCAGTTGAAGGGAGGGTATTTTTCCCACTCAGACTCCTCTGTCTTTGCCCAGAAAAAAATACCCCAACCACTCAAGAGACCTTGAGCTATTTAGGGCCCAGGGAGACTTCCCTCCCACCCCTCAGCAGGGCGACTCTCTGGGGACATTCTCTGTAATCACAAATCATTTTGCCTTCTAAGATTGAGTCTGTTTTAACACTAATGGAAATAGGGTCAACTAGGCTTAGGGTTGACTTTTCTTAAACTTAATTGTTTTTCCTCTTTTACAATTGTACTAATATACCAAGTAAGTTTTTCATCTTTACTTGAAAATATGTCTCATTCTGTCACACAGCCAGATTTACAAAACACCAACTAGTTTTAATAACCCAAGACAACTGGCAAAATACCAACTGGCAAACTTACCAAAGACAGTAGAATTTGTTTCTTTTTTTGTTTTAATTTTTATTGGAGTAGAGTTGATTTACACTGTTGTGTTTCAGGTGTGCAGCAAAGTGAATCAGTTATACACATGCACGTATCCACTCTTTTTCAGATTCTTTTCTCATAGAGGTCATTACAGAGTATTGAGTAGAGTTCCCCGTGTTATATAGCAGGTTCTTACACGCTCTGTCTGTTTAAATTCCTCCATTATATGCTTCATGTGTGTGGACTCAATTTTCCTTTCCCGACTACTGTCTTCCAGTATGAAGTGGTCAGTTACAGGCTCTAGTGCATTCTCTCAAGCACAGTAACAACAATGGTTTAGGTGCCAGAGATTTCTCCGCTGCTCAGGGCAGAGTTATCCTCTTGGGTAGTTAGGAGCCTGAGGACTAGAAAAACTGAAGTCAAGGCTAATGGTCAAAGTGGGACAGTCTCCCAACACCAGCTCGGAGCTGTTTCCACTAGCCCACACCACATTCCTTTTGTGTAGGTTATTTAATAAATTCATTTCACAACCCTTAGAGCACAGTAGGAAACAATGCAATTACTGAACCATAGGAACACAGCTGCCAACATCTTGTTGATTCAGAATTGTCCAAACACTTCCATGTGTGGGTGGGACTGATGCAATTTGCTGGTCCAACAGTTGACATTGATAAATTGGAGTTTCGTTTCCTCAGCCTTCTGTTGGAGGTGCTAATGAGCATGAAAAGCTGGAGAAACACAGGCGGGAGAGGAAGAGAGAATCTTGCCTGATCTACATACTAAGTAATTGAGCCTGGATGATGTAGACTTGACACTGCCAGGTAATAGATGGACACTTTTGAAGGCACTAATAGAAGCCAGATAAAATTAGCACTGTGAACATTTTAATTAAGTTCTGCTTGCAGATTGTGTGGGCTGGTATCTTCCTTCATTAGAGGGAATGTTTGCTTTTCCTAATATTCTTTCATATGTTTTCTGAAATATTCTTTTATAGTTCATGCAGCACTAAGCCAAGATTACTTGGCTTCTGGAAGATGAGGAGGTTGGGCCAGATGATCTCTGAGGTCTTTTCTACACTCCATGTTTTTACTTCCTTGGCAAGAGAATTTGTCTGAAATGAATTGCATTCCTCACACATACATTCATCCAGGCCTCTGTTCTCCCCATTCATTGTTTCCATTCATCCAGTAAGCACTTGGATGCTTTCTCTGTGCCGCTTACTGTGCTAGGCACTAGAAGTAAAGAAGGGAACAGGCCACAACGCCACCAGGCCCCTACACCCAGGAGCTGACATTCTAATTGGGAGCTAGGTAAGTAAGTAGAGTGTATCAGGGATATGCCTGGGGCAACACATGGAAGCAACTAGGTGGAATCAAGGAGGGCTGCTCAGAGGATGTAATATTTTAAGTTGCTCCTTGAAATAAGGTGGAGACTGGGGGGAAGAAGAGTGTTTGGATGGACTTTGCTCTGTGTACCTCCCAGGACTTTTTGCCCTAAAGGTCATTTGGCTATCTGTGGGATGTCCTTCCAGTGGAAGTATTTCTGTTAATGCTTTGGCATAGGAGTCAATGATTACTTCCATGACTTTTATATTTTCTCAACTGCTTAATCTTAATTTTATTCAGAAAAAAATTGATTTGAATAAAATGGGTTGGCAAAAGTACTGAACTTTTGAAATTAACCTTTTACGTATACATATGTGAAGTCCAAACCAGCCATGAGTAATCTTTTTCCTATCCTTTCAGCTGTCAGCCAGGAGAGTACACTTATCTTGGAGAGATGCATTTTGTTAAGCCGTGATCACAACCCAGTTAGGAATCCTCCAGCTACAAGTCATTTTAGAGATTATCAGACATTTATTGACTCAATGTTTTTAAAGCAAATTGGATTCATTTTTGTATGGCATTAGTCAAAATTAAATCTGTTCTAAACAGAATTTCTTTGCAGGTAATCCTGATTTTTAAAAAGAATGTTAAATGTGTTTGGTTAAAGTTACCTATGAATAGAGAACTCAGGATATTCAGTGTGAAAGTAATGTTTTAAAAAATGCCAATTTAACTTTGAACGAATACTATAGTAGCTTCTAAATGTGTCAAAAACAACTTCTATCATATTATTATATTCTATCATAGCTGTTTGGTAGAAACCAGAGAAATCAAATGTGAACTGATTATTGGCATTAGTGTGATGGCCAGGCTGTCCTGTAAAGGATTTAGGTTTGTATATTTATAGCCCATCTCAGCAACTCTGTGTGGTCATACTTGACTCTTATACCAGAGTGTCAGTGCTGATCCAAGAATTAGGAGACCTTGACCCGCTCCAGGCTCTGACACTCACTAGCTTTGTGGGTTTTAAGTACTTGTAGTCCTGCTTTGGCGTCCTTGTCCGTAAGTGTTCTCATCCCTACAATGAAGTGGTGAGACTAGATGCTCTAAGGACCCTGGTACTTTTGAGATGGATGAATGTGAGTGATGAATGCTTCCTTCCCATTTGCACGCAGAGAAGCAAAGCCATGAAAGAGAAAATGATCCCCTCGTGGCTGTGGGGAGCGTCACTGGCTCAATAAGAATAGGTCAGCATGCTCCCTTTTAATCACCCTGATAGCACTTACTTGATATTGGATTTTATGGTTCACAAAGCCCAGTGATTTGCATTTGGTCTTACGTTTGTGGGATAACTTCTAGGTGGATATTTAAAGGGCACGAGAGTAATAAAGTTAGTTGGCAAGATCTTGTTTTAATAGTGAATTCTGTCCCACCATGCCTATCAAAATGGGTGTCTGAAATGAACTAATATTACTTTTTTTTTTTTTTTTTTTTTACTGAATCTTATTTCGAAGAGAAACGAATAATTAAAATGAAACAGTAAGAGTTACTCTCCAGGGTATCACAGGTTCTCCTCTTCAACCACATTTAGAAACAACTTCCTGTAGGAGTGAAGTATTTAAGCAGATTCCCCCACTCCCCATTGCCTTTGGATTGATTCTGTTAAGCTTGTTTGTGCTCATGTAATTAGCTTCTGTATGACTTGCTGTGAATAATGTCCCTTGGTAGCCTCACATTTAGGAATGTGATGAATATATATTTGTTTGTTTGGAATCAGATCACATATTTCCATGTAAAAACACCCCAAATAATGCCTGGGTTCATTGGTGCCATTTTAACTCAGTCATCAGCTGAGCCCTAGTACTTGTCTTCTTAGCGTGGGTTGGGAGTAGGAGTCCGTGTAGTAGGAAGGAAGAGCAGTTTTGAAACCGGCACATCATTTCCTTGGCCTGGTCTCTGGAGGCCTCCCTGTCTCTGACTTCTGTCCTCAGGACCTTCCAGCACAAATCACAGTCCACTGAATCAAAGCTCCCATCCCAGCCAGGCAGGTGGTCTCCACTGTGGTGAGAATGTCTCACCTCTATTGAACACATTTATACTAAGGAGGAAATGGTAATTAGCACCTTAACTTCCAAGAAGCAATTTCCATTTTCTCTTTTTAATTGTGAAAATGAACCTGATGGGTAGAATTTCAGGCAAGAGGAGAGGGAAAAGACAGAAAATCCAGGCCTGAAAATCTGTCTCCAGGTTCAATTCTCCCCAGGTTTCCCAGCTTCTTTCATTTCTTCACCCCTAGTATTAGAAAGCTTTAGTCCCTTTGCCATCTCCCTGGAGCTGTGAGAAGGAGCTTAAGAAAAGGGGGAAACGGGATGTGGCTAGTCGTTCCCACTGACCTGTGTGAGATGTTTGTAAGTCAACTGTCTTCTTCTTTATATATATATATATATATATATATATATATATATATAAAATATATATGTTGGTGACACTGCTTGGCATGCAGGGATCCCAATTCCCTGACCAGGGATCGGACCCGTGCCCCCTGCCTGCAGTGGAAGAGCAGAGTCCTAACCACTGGGCCGCCAGGGAATTCCCAAGTTAACTGTCTTCTGAATCAGACACCTGGGTTCAAAGGTCAGATCCACAGACTATGTAACTTTGGGCAATTATTTAACCTCAGAATCTCCCTTTCTTCATACCACTCAGGGGCAGCGTAAAGGTGAACAGTAATACATTAAAAATCCTTGGCTCAAAGTAGATGCTCAATAAATGGGCTATGTTATTAAGAGGCTAGGAGTGGTTGGATGATGGCATGAGCAATATCTGGAAGACAGCAGCATCAAGAAGAATTTTCATATCAGTGACATGGACATCGTTATTTCAAGGAGGCATAATGTCGGACTCTTCTGTGTGTGTGTTTGAAATAGATTTCTGGGAATGGAAAACAGGTGGTGAGGCTGCAATGTAGGTACCCCAGGGGTGGTACCTCCAGATGTGTGCAGGTGCGGCCAGCTGAGCTGCTCCCGCAGGGAGGGGGATGGGCCTTTGCAGCGACAGCCCGGGGAGGGGGTGTGCCGGGGCCAGGATGCTGGGGAAGCTTTCAGACACAAGCTGAGCAGTCACCGAGGCATGCGTGCTTTCATCTGCAATCACTTGTTGTCTGTCTGAGGCGAGAATCAATACCAGAAGGAGAAGGCGACGAATCATTCATCGCCCAGAGACTGGCTGTAGATCCAGCGCCCGTTGTTTTCTTTCTAACCACTTTAAAGAAACTTCCACGCACGTCCTTTCCCTGAGACATGGAGCCTCACCACTGGACGCGGAGAGGTCCTTGGAAAGATCTGAAACGACCTTTTGTGTTGTTAGACATTACTCTCTCGGGGGGAATTAAAGATAGATGTATTCTGTCCCATTCTGCTTCAGTTATATCAGCACTCGTCATATTTCGCTTTCTTTTTTCGCATCTGTTCCTTACTACTCATGACGTTTAGAGAAACAACCCATACGAAAGGTCTGTATTTGCCTCTGCGTGTGTCTGTGGGGCATGTGCTTTACACCCATTGCACCCATTACACCCATTTGCTTGCTATATAAACTCACTCTTAAAACATCTCCCCCTCCTTCCCTCGGCTCAGAAACACACTCTTCTCAGTCAGGAAGAGCATTAAAGAGCATCCTGTCCAACCAGCTCTCTTGGTGGCAAGGAGCCGGCCTCTCTTAGGGAGCACCAGGACTGGGCCCTGGGGGTCCTGCTCCGGTTCGGATCCACCTTCTCCCTAGGGCATTAGCTGGAGGGTCTGCCCTCCAGGCTCCTGCACCCCTGCCAGCCCCCAACCTGCCTTGCAATGTCTGGAAAGGGGTAGAGAGAGTCAAATGAGCAAGTAAAGTGGACATAACGTGAAGTCTTTTTAGAGACTTTTTGGAATGATTAGAGCAGGGAATTGGGGGGACACGCCCCCAATCCCACAACAGCATTCTGTATAGAGTAGATCTTTTGTAAGCAACTGATTTATTTTTCTGCTGAAGGCCAGCCTCAGGCAGAATTGGGAAATAGCCAGCTTGATAGGATGCGGTGATTTTCAACCCTTTTTATTCCTCCCTTTTAAAACTGTAGGATTCTTACTTCAGATAGAAGCATCAGAGGAAGCCCAATATGTAAAACAGATAAAAGTGGTTCTAGCGGGGGGGCGGGAGGCCCAGGGGCTGCCCATCTGGCGCAGGCGCAGTCTCCCTTACCCTTCACACGCCCTCACCCTCCACTTGCTACAGGACCTGAGAGGAGCGCTTGGCGCTTGGCATTCAGTTTGGAAGCCACCATAGCAGTGAAAAGCCCACGGGGCTCAGGCAACCCTGTGTGAGTCACCACAGCAAAACCCTTAACCACTGAGTCTGACTCTTTTCTTGTAAATTGAGGGTAGAATGTCAGACTGAAAGATTTTGCATATAAGTAGTGAGATAACATATAATATACTTGGTTCGTAGCAGACACTCAGGAAACAACAGGGCTTGTGGGGAAAACAGGGTTAGGAGCAGATCCATCCAAGCCTATTTGAGCTTGTAACCAGGAAATTAACAAAAGCAGTAGCAGTACTGAACAAAAAAAGACAGAATACTCTAATACAGGAGTTTACTGTTGAAAAAAGGTTGAAAGTGGCTTCATGAAAAGGGTTTTAGGGGGGAAGAAAAGGGGGTAAAGTTGTTGAATTGTGGAGACAAAGATGAAATGCACTAAAATCATACAAAAGCATTTCCATGACAGATCACATGCCAATTTGAATCTCGAAGAATGTGAGTGTCATTCGTTCTGTGGGTTGATGCATTCTGCTGTGTTTGAGCATGTTTTGTTTGACGGCTATTCCTTGGTTGTACAGAATATTAATATAATAATAAAATAATAATAATAAAATATTCTTGGAAAATTGCATATGAACTAACACTACTTTTATTGTGCTGACATAATTTCGCTATTTGCAGTCCGAACTAGTTCATATTATAAAGACATTCTGTATCAGGATGGACTGTTTCTAGATCTCAGTAGCCTAACCCCCAGGACTCGGGGGGACACGGGTGAGTCCGCAAAAAACTTATCTTGTGTGAGGCTTGGGAATGAATTCAGATAGCTGTCATACAAGTCACCTCATAAATCTCAGAAAATATCAGGTTAATCAAAAAGATTGTACAAAGAAAGAAAGGAAATAACATATGTGAACATGGGGAGTTAGGAGGCAGAAGCTTTTAGATGGAGTTGGCCGGATTTCAACAGGCAAGGATGGAGGGTCAAAAGGAGAGAATGAGCAAAGGCTTGGGAGCTGGAAAGCAAGGACATAGTTAGGGGACCAGTAGAGTTTGGAGGATCCACTTTGGGGCTGGAGCCACTGAGGAAGATAAGGGAGCAGTAAGACCCATGTTGAAATGGAAGTTGGCCTCAGAATGTGGGAGGCCCTTTTTAAAAAAATTAGTTATTATTATTATTTTTTGCGGTACGCAGGCCTCTCACTGTTGTGGCCTCTCCCGTTGCGGAGCACAGGCTCCAGACGCGCAGGCTCAGCGACCATGGCTCATGGGCCCAGCCGCTCCGCGGCATGTGGGATCTTCCCAGACCGGGGCACGAACCCGTGTCCCCTGCATCGGCAGGCGGACTCTCAACCACTGCGCCACCAGGGAAGCCCAATTAATTATGTTTATCAATATTTTTTGGCTGTGCCTCATATCATGTGGGACCTTAGTTCCCTGACCAGGGATTGAACCCATGCCCCCTGCGGTGGAAGCACCAAGTCTTAACCACTGGACCGCCAGGGAAGTCCCCTGGGAGGCCTTGGCTACAGGGATGGTGGCCACCCTATAGGATTTGGAGCAGGTGAGTGATACGATCAGATCCGCCCTTGAAGGAGCTCCTTTTGGCAGCTTATGCTGGGTGGTGGTGAAGGGGAGTGGAGTCCAGTTAAGAGGGGTTGCGGTTGTCCTTGTGAGAGACATGAGGGCTTAAGTTCAACTGTGGCAGTGACATACAGTGGCAATAGGATGTATGGGGAGGGCATGACACAGCAGACATTTTAGAGACAGAATCTCAAGCATTTGTCAACTGAATGGATGGTGTAGGGCTCTGGTGATCTAATGATGACAAATGTACTGTTTCAGTAGTGATAGCCAATACGGAGCTTGGTTTTGGAATGTTTGAGAGCTCAGGCTGAGGGCTGGCAGGGCTATGGCACACCTGGGTTCTGGGACTGGTCTACACTGAAGTGTGGGCCAAGGTTGTGGCCCTTAGGTTACTGCTGGGTGATCCATGCAGACAGAATAAAAGAACTTGCCCTCAGCTCTGGGAGGGGAGATGGTGTTCCCTAGATTGAGACCTGCCCGAGCCCCAATCACTGCTCATGTTCTGATCCTAGGACCATAGCATTTTTACATTCGAAAGACCTTAAGGATCATCTTATCTCTAAACCTCTTGCTAGATGGAAAACTATGACCCACGAGGGTTAAGTGTGTGTCCAGGATAAGTCAGAGGCAGAACCAGACTAGAACCCAGGACTGTCACTTTCCAGTCTTTTAAGGAAATCTTTTAAGTAATGGCTGTGTATTAGAGTTCTCCAAAGAAACAGAACCAGCAGGATATAAAAGGATATTTATTATGAAGAATCGACTCATGCAATTATGGAGGCTGAGAATTGTCACTATCTGCCGATTGCAAGCTGGAGACCAGGAAAGTTGGTGCTATAATTCAGTCTGAGTCTGAAGGCCTGGAGGGGAGTCAATGGTGTAAATCCCAGTCTGAGGGTGGGACAAGATGAGGTGAGATGTGCCAGCTCAAGGAGTGAGGAAGGAAAAAGAGGGTGAATCCTTCCTTCCTGCACCTTTTTGTTCTGTTCAGGCCCTTGACAGATCAGATGATGCCCACCCACACTGGGGAGGGCCATCTACCTTACTGAGTCTACCAATTCAAATGCTAATCTCATCTGGAAACACCCTGCAGACAGCCCCCCAGATCTGGGCATCCCCTGTTGTAGTCAAGTTGGCATCTCAGGTGAACTCTCATAGGCTGTTAGAATTGTTGATCCGTTACTTTGTTCCTCCAGAGTAGTTTCTAATTTTTCAAAGTTTTAATTTACCCATTTCTTCTTTTGACCCTCATTTGATCTCATCAGTAGAGAGACATTGTTCCTCTTTCCAGGTAAGCAAATTGGGCATGACAGGTAATGAACCTTCCTCACCACACAGTGAATTAATGGAAGATCAGGATTAGAGCCTAGATTCCTTAAACTGATTCCATTTTCTTTCCTGTAATTGGATTGTAAATTTTGTGACGGTGCTAAACCAGTTCTAAAAGAGTAGTCCTGGACCAGCATCAGCATCAACTGGGAACTTGTTAGAAATGCACATTCCCAGGTCTCCCACCAGAACCACTGAATCAGAAACTCTGGTGGCCGAGGCCCAACAATCTGTGTTTTAATAATTTCTCCAGATGATTATTCTGCATGCTCATTAGAGAACCACTGTAGTTACAAGACAGAATCTATTCAGTATCAAGGATTTCACTACATTTTGTTCATATTCCAAATTCCCAGAGAACAAAAAAGATGGTATTAAGCTAAAACTGACCATAAAAATCAGTACGTCTGTCTTTTCTTGTTCCTCCCGTTTCCCTCTCTGCATCACTCCTACCAACCAGGTACTTTGCACTGACTTTTCATTAAAAATGCTTTCTGTCCCCTACAAAGTTGGCAGAGTTGTCATGAGCTTTGATTCATTCAACCCACATTACTTGACAAACGTGGGGAAACTAAAATCAAAAGAAGAAAACAAGAAGGGAGGGAGGGAGGGAGATGGTTGAACAGATAGGCAAATACTGGAACATTTCCTTAAAAAAAATCACATGCCCAAACAGCAAGGTAAAAGCCAGTAATATTAATTGACCCAGAGAAGTGTGAACAGAATGCTATTTTAAAAAGAAAATTACAATTTCTCAGCATCTGCAAAGTTCCGGAAATTGTATTGGGAGCTTTATGTAACTGTTTCAGGCAAGTCTCATAATAGCCTTGTGAAAGAGGTAGTATTATCCTCATTTTTTTTTTTTTTTAATGGGGAAACTAAAGTTTCAAAAAGTTCAGTACACTTACCCAAATGTCACAAAGGTAATAAATCATGAAGCTAGGGTTCACATTCAAGCTTTTCTATATCCTGAAATTATGATCTCCCCATCACATCATCCACATTATCTCTTAGGGTATCTTCCTTTTCCATATGCCTTCTTTACCTTAAAGCTGTGGAAATTTATCAGTGAATGTATGACATCCATCCCACTATTTCAAAAGAATTGCTGCAAGCAGAACGCGGACACTGGGGATTCACCGATAAGAAACACTGTATCTGAAACCCAAATCCATTTCGGACTCACTTAGAAAACATATCAGTAAAATCAGGTATGAATTTTAAAAATTTATATCCAACCTTCAGGCCTTTCTCCAGTCGTTTGGCTTGGAGCCAGTTCGAAACCTTAAAGAAAAAGGAAGGCACGACCTCTAGTGGAAACATGGAAAATGTCCTATGGTTTTGCTTGAGGGTTTCTCCCCAAACCACCCTTCCCCCCTTTTAAAATGAATTTATGGAAATTTTCATCTGAAAGGTACTCTCATGACAAGACTTGGGTCAGTGCACAAATGTCATTTTCGTAACGACCTTAAAATGAGATTTCTCCATCTCACAGTCACATCACACTTGGGTTTGAGTCCTTAAATGACCTCTCTCAAGCTGGCACTACTTTTCAAAAGAATGCTTCTCATTTAGTCTTTTTCCCGCTTCACTAGAAAACCTAATCTCACTGGATTTTTGGAAGGGACACAGTATGCATATGGGTGTCTGTATTAAATCCACCGTGTCTAAATTCACCTCCCGGGCAGTTGATAGCTTTGGAGATTGTACACTTCTGTCTAAACGGTGTGATCTTTGATTTCAAGGACTGAGCTGTGATTGTGCCCATAGCCACAGGTGTATGGCTGGGCTGCCGAGTCATACCCCTTGACCCACATACGTGCTCCCGAGTGAGGGTGGTGCTTGGGCAAAGTACCCTTAAGGATTTTGGTCGATTCCACAGTTGCTTTGTCCAAGCTTAAGATTGAACAGAAGACAAAAATCAGCCACTGTCTGATGGGTAGAGGGAGTTAGAGGGGTTGAAAAAATAATTGGCAGGAATCTAACAAAAATATCTTTTTCATTCAAAGCAAACTGAATAACTTGGAGGTTGGAGAGGTAAATGAGTTCCCCAGGTGTGAGGCATGAGAGATGTCTCGTCTTTCCTGAATCTCAATTACTGACATGTTTCCAAAAGTCCCACCAAAGTTGTATCTCTCCTGATCTGAAGGGTGGTTAATCTCAGCTCTTGAAGATTTTAAAGTATCACTGGCCCAGTGAACCCCTTCCTCTAACCAGACAGCTCTGCCTTTTCTTGAGTCCATGTAATAAAACTTCCTGCTTTGAAATTGAGGGAGGGAGCAGGCAGTCTCCATTTTTAAAAGCATTTAAAGATTTGCTAGTTTAAAACACATATGTCTCCTTAGAGATTATGCTTCAGTCCTTCTGGTGTGGGATGGGGGGACCCATATTTTCCCACCGTTTGGTTAGTGACCCCGGCATGAAGTGGAGAGAGCCCTTGACTGAGGGTCAGAACTTTGCGTTTGCTTCTCAGTACCTGTGCCAGGTCCTGTGCTGTGTCACCCTTGCCCTTTGGGCCTTAGCAACATGTTCTGTCCCATGACAGGTGGAGTACAGAACTTTGGAATTCATTTCTGGCCCCAATAATCTATGATTCATTCCCATTCTTTGTGCAGGGTACACACAAGTTCAGCTTCATCCCCTGGAGTCCAAGAGTTACCGAATTGGCAACTGATTGAAACAACTCCTTCAACAGTATAAAGCTAAAAAACAAAAAACAAAACCAACCCCCTTTATATCTTTCTTAGCCACCATTTTAGTTTACAATCTCTGGCTAGAATATCGAATTTCCCTTTTCATCCTCATACCACTGACTCTTGCTCTAGTTTTTGATGGTTGGAGGAAAAGTAGGCGAAAGAAGCCATTTTCAAAGTATCACTTGCGCTTGTCAGCATGAAGAGACTTCCTTTATAACTTTCTCTTTGACTTTTTTTTGTGCGTGTGCCAGCCTGGATTTAAAAACACTGCAACAAATTGACCCTCTTTCAAGTGATCTACTCATGCTTTTAAACTGCAAATTTCAACCTCCTGCACAGGGCTTTTTGACTAGTTGTTTTTTAAGTCTGACTTCTTTTGATGTGAACATTTTCACGCTCAAACAATAAAGTATGGTTTCATCCAGTCATTGAAAGTAATTATCAGGTAGACAATTGTGGCTCAGAAGTAGATTCTGCTCTTTATTAGTGTGTCAGGCTGTCAGTACTTTTTTCCAGGTCTGTTTTCCTTGGAAATATTAATTTGATCCCCTCGTCCTTCCTTAAATTTTAGGTATGGGTGTAATTGTACTAATCTGAACTTTTGTATGGAATGTTCCAGCTTTATACAGTGGAAAAACTTTTAAGACTTGTTAACTGAGATATTATTTTTTGAAGTAGCAGATTTTTAGGATGTTACTACTTTGTTCTTTGGAAACTTGATTTGAGGGTATTAGTACAATGAAATAACATTTTTTTTCAAGTTAAATGAAGATAAGACAATATAGACAAGGGGGTCATCGCTACTAATAGGTGTTATAACAATATGTGGAAAATTAATTACTAATTTTAGGTATCTCATTATTTGAAACTTAAAGACGAATTATTTTCTAGGAATGATGTGTGCTTGTTTAGCAGGTGTGGTTAAGGAAAGAGGGGCATTTTGTCAGTAACCCAGTCAGTCTAGGCGTAACTCAGACCTCTAGGTTTATCATCCGTAGGTTGCCCCTGGCAGAGCAAGCTTTACATTTTCAGCCCTTTCTTTCTCCTTCTGCTAACTCTGTAAGAAACAAATTGATAACCTGGTAAAGAACTCAAATAACACCCCCTTCCTTCTTTCAAAATAATTGTATGTGATCAGACTAGTTTTTAATCTTGTTCAGGCCAAAGAACTCTGTGGATATTTTGTACACGTATCTTGGCTAGTCACTTAGCTGTCAAGAGCCAGCTTCCACGCCTGTACAATGAGAACCCTAGTGTTCTTCACTGCATTATTGCTGAGAACAAATGAGAAAAGGATCTGGGAACTACAAAGCATCATACAAAGTAAGGCAGTGTTTATTTGGATTATTTATTGATTGAAGCCAGGTTTAAAAAAATCAATTCCATCTTCGCTCCTGAAATCTTTGAGTGTGTTATTTATAGTCAGAATGAAACAGTTTTGCAGAAAGAGTGGTGCCTTAAACCTCATACCATCAGAAACTGTTTACTCTGCCTTCTCTCTCCCTTATTCCTGGCACCTGAAGCTTTATTCATGTTTTTTTGTTTTGTTTTCATCTCAGCTGCAACCGATGAGAGCTGAAACTGTACTTTGCAACAAGGTCTTCAATATACTCTTAAGAATCGTTTGCCAACCATGTTGCCTGCCCAGACAAAGCATCTTTCAGCCTGGGCTCCGCGTAGGTGGAGCACATCAGCTCCCGAATAACCAGATTTCCTCTGGGAGACCAAAAGACAAGGTTTTGAGTCGCTGAGGGCAAATAGGCCCCGGAGTGGTGCTTTAATATAGTCTTATCAAGTCTTAGCCCTTTGCTAAGCCTGTTTCCCTAGAGCTTTCTTTGGAGGATTTTATGACTTTGGTTCCAAAAACTCTTAGTAAATGAATGGAGTATGGGCGCCACCTCCTGGCAGTTATTGGGAATTGCTTTATAAGACGGAATCCGTTTATTTACGTGGTCTGTTCTGGGGCATCAAAGGAAAAATGCACTGTTATAATCTTTTTAAAAAATCAGGTATTAGACTATGATCTTAGCTCACACTGTAATTATATAGTAGCTTTTTAAAAATCTCTGGCTAAGGTTGTTGGCTGCAAATTGGTGCTTTGGAAAATGTCCTAGAGTTAAATTATTCTCAGAGGACAAGAGGAGATGCCTTTAGGTAGTTACCATGTTTATAGTCAGCTTATTAACAGGCTCCTAGTTTCTCCCTTCCATCTCTTCTGAGTATGTAATAGGAGTCCCTTGGTTGCAGATATAGTGGCTCTGGGGTCTCTCATCATGTCAGGAAGTAACAGTGTCAGACTGACAGTGTCAATCCAAGTATATCACTCTGAAAATTTTCACCCTTGAAGATTCCAGTAAACCCTTGATGTGGTAGCTCACTTGGGAGGTGATTGTGAGAAGCACGAGGGAGGGGGTACATCAGTTGAGACGGAGAAGGGAGAAAAGCCAATTAAGGGACTGTTCATGAGCAGATTCATCTTGTGGGACCCTCTGGGAAGTTGTGTAGAACTCAGAATTGTCCCACCAGAGTCTGGGGAAGCGGGGCACTTGTCTGCTGATTCCTGCCCTCCCCTGCTGTTGGATTAAAGTAAGTTCTCCTGCATGAACTCCCCTGCACTTCCCAGTGGTGCCAGAGCAGAGATGACCCTCAGGCCAAAGAGCAGAATCATTGGCCTTAAGGAGGGAAGTTGCCATCTCACAGGAAACCGCCTGCCGTGGCTGCAGGTGCAGGGCATCAACAGCCTGTCCTACACATACACACACTCATATATTCACGCATATTAGGAAGAAGGTAAAATCAGTGAAGTCAATAATAGTAATATTAAGTAATTATCTTAAATCTTCTTTAGATATGAAAATGGTGGTTACAGTTTTAAAAGGTTTTGTCAGTCAGACAAACATTTTGAAGTGTTTTATGGGTGAAATGGTATAATATCTGGGCTTTGCTTTAAAGAACTACAGCCAAAAGTTTGTGAATAAATGAAACAAGCATGGCAAGCATAATTGTTGAAGCTGAGCAGTGGGTACATGGTGATTCATTATACTGTTAGCTCTACATTTCTGTATGTTTGAACATTTCCAAAGTAAACTAATTTTAAGACAGGACTTTTGCTAGCCAATGAAGTTTTAAAATCCTTTAGCTGGGTCTTTATATAAATTGCAACCATTTTTGAGCTAATGTAGCAACTCTGAGTGTGTCGTGTAGAGCACAGCTACACTACACTGTGGAGTCCCTTTTTAATCAACAGTGACATAGTTTCTCAGGCTGCTGAGTCACAACGGGCATGTCTCTTATTGAGACTCAGGATAACAGGTTGTTTAGATTTGATTTGGGTTTGGGTTGCTTTTTTTCTTTTTTTTTTTTAGAGAAGGCACAGAATTCGTCATGTTTCTTTCCCCGTGGCTTGGTGTGCCTGGGCTGAGTTTTGCACAGAGGAAAAAAGTGATGGTGGTAGATACTGCTGTGTCCACAAATGAAAAAGATTTAGAACTCAGTAACAGCTTCTGGCTTTGTGGTTAGTATTTCCCTTGGTAGTGATGTTCTCAGCCACTCCCAGTCTAGTAGTAAAAACTTAGGGGATAGGACTTTAAAATTTAGGCTTTGCTGTTGGATTAAAGTAAACAAATTAAACTATGCATCTGAATATATAGGAACATTTTCAGAGTTTGTCATGGGGGACTGAAAGAATTCCAAGGATGCCCTTGGAATTAAAATACTTGTGGAATGCTCTTTCAGAATTGGCTGAGTTAAGTATGCAGCACACATACGTGCATGCACACATGGCTGTGTGTCGCAGCACTAGATACTCACTTTTTTTAAAAATAAAAAGTCATCTATAATCTTGTCTTTCCCTATAATCCTTGACCCATTTTGCTTATAATACTTCATTTCCCAGGGATGGCTAAAATGAGCTTTTAATCTGCTTTAAAAATCATTTTACTCCAAAATAGAATTTGTTTTATTTTTGGACAGAGAAATAAGCTTCCACTAACTGTTTCTTACAGTGTTTCATGTGGCAATTTTAAAGGTCCAAAGATATTAAATTATTTATCCTCTCAGGAGAGCCCATTTAATGCTGGAAAGCATCACTGGGATAGTGAAAAGAGTATGGAATGAACCTGAATTTTCATCCCATTTCCGTTTTTATGGCCATGAATGATTTATTCGACTTATTTTTCTTGATTTCCTCATCTGTAAAATGGGGATAGGATGATCTACTTCCAAGTGCCAAGAGGATAGAAAGAAATGACACAGGTGAGACATCCAGCCTATGCCTCAATGCATAGTAGAGCCAATCAATGTTTGTACCCTTCTCGGAGAGCCCTTGATATGAGATGTACATACTTTGAAAGTGTGCTTTGTAAAGTCAGTCCTTCTTTTGTTCTGATGTGTGTTATTGCTACTACTGTGATCTCTTCTTTTAAAATCGGTGGAGTTGGTTGGAGGATTGTGATAGCAGCTGGGTTGCAGGTTAGAAATGACAGAGTAAAACAGATGAGAGAGAAGACCTAAAGTCCGTTTCTCCTTTACCAGGACAACTCATCACATATTTGAAGATGGATCTCACGGTCTTCTTGAATTTTTCATTCTCCAGGCGAAACAATTTGCAGTCCTCCTCATCCTCTTCTATGTTTTGGCTAGGACCTTTATTCACTTCCTTCAGAGTTATTATCTCAGCTTATAATTCTATGTTCATTAGTGTGTGCTTATTCGGTTAGTGTGGGAGTTGTTCATACTGCTTATCAAATATTTCTGGCTCTCTGCTTTCCCAGCATGAGGTAGAACTACAGTTTCTTCCCTGGGGTTGGGTGGGACTAGTTTTGGCCAGTGATGTGTGAATGAAAATGACATATGTCCTTCCCAGGCCAAGGCATTTAGCTGCCGAAAAGAGATCCCCCAGGGCTTCCTTTTCCTCCAGTAGAGGGCCTGTGAGTTTCTAGATGAGGGGTACTGTAGCCACTTGGGTCCTGGATGAAGGAAAGAAGAGCGCTAGCCAGCAAACTCCGATGGTCACGTTGCCTGACTTTGTTGTTTGAAGTCACTGAGGTTTTAGGTTTGTTACTCAGCATAATCACATCTCTCCTGATTGATACAAATGTAACTGATACAAATGTAACTGGCTTTCTCGCTCCACATAAGGACCATGCAGTGGAGACAGTGTGTTTCTTTTCACTGTTGTGTCTTCAGTATCTGGCATAGTACTGGCTCCGAGGAGGCACTGATACTTATGGGTCACATGCATGAATAAGTCAAACCCAAGTTTTGAATCCCACCACCATCCTTGCAATTTCCTAGACTTGGCCTCCTTCATTATTCCTCTTCTAAAATCTAGAGCCTCCCCCCCACCCATCAAACCCAGACTTCCAGTTTCAGAGTACTTGAGTAGTTGGCATATACATCCCCAAATGAGAAAGGAATACAAACCGGACTCAGCTGGGTCACAGGCTGAAGGAGGGTACATTTGACTTAATGCTGAACATCCATTAGAAGCTTCTTGCTGCTTCAGGAGAGAGGTAATCTGGTCATCACTGGTATATTTCTGTATCCTTAGGTAGCCTTATGATACCGTATTGGCATCACTCTTTTCACTTGCTACTGTTTTTATCTTTCAAGAATGAACCTTCTAAAATGATCACTCTTTTTTTTTTTTTTTTTTTTTTGCTGTAGACGGGCCTCTCACTGTTGTGGCCTCTCCCGTTGCGGAGCACAGGCTCCGGACGCGCAGGCTCAGTGGTCATGGCTCACGGGCCCAGCCGCTCCGCGGCATGCGGGATCTTCCCGGACTGGGGCACGAACCCGTGTCCCCTGCATCGGCAGGCAGACTCTCAACCACTGCGCCACCAGGGAAGCCCGATCACTCCTTTTGTAAACTAACAACCTTTCATGCCCTCCCTGTTATAGCTGTAGGCAGCTGCTAGGTGGGGCTAATGAGACACTCCTTTGAGTCTTGCCAATAAGTCTTGATTGGCAGAAACCATGAGTTTTTAAACTATCCTAAGAGCTAAAAGGAGGAAAAGGGCAAGACTTATTGGATGGGAAAAATATTTTGCTAATGTGGGCACATGCGCAGAACCCTCTGTTTATTGACTGCCAAGTGAGTACCAGACCACACACTAAGTAATTTGGTGTGCATTTTCTTGTTTTATCCCCATGGCCACCCAGCAAACTTTTAATTGTTATTCCCCAATGTCATTTAAGGAAACCTAGGCCCACAATGTTTAATTAGGTGGGTCCTGGATGAATCGGACTGGGTCCACGTCTAACTCATGTTCATTCTGTTCAAAATAGCTTAGTAGCGCTTTCCTGGTGGCGCAGGGGTTGAGAGTCCGCCTGCCGATGCAGGGGACACGGGTTCGTGGCCCGGTCCGGGAGGATCCCACATGCCGCGGAGCGGCTCGGCCCGTGAGCCATGGCCGCTGAGCCTGCGCGTCCGGAGCCTGTGCTCCGCAACGGGAGAGGCCACAACAGTGAAAGGCCTGCGTACCAAAAAAAAAAAAAAAAAAAAAAAAAAAAAAAATTGCTTAGTAAACTTTGCCAAAGCCCACCAGTTTTTAGAACTTGAGTTTTAATTTTTAAGAAATAAAATAATGAAAGATTAGAGAGGCTTTTTTTTCCAACCTGACTTTTGGATGATTTTATAGAGATATG
The DNA here is from genome assembly GCF_964165515.1 of Mesoplodon bidens. NCBI lineage: Eukaryota > Metazoa > Chordata > Mammalia > Artiodactyla > Ziphiidae > Mesoplodon > Mesoplodon bidens. The sequence goes on along the minus strand of NC_138161.1, from coordinate 107,693,781 downwards.
CTGATAGTGTTTTCTATTACATTATATGGCAAATCTCATGATTCCCAATTTGTGATTGATGATGTAGTCAAGTTGACTGAGCCAAATGATGCATCCAACCCACAGTTGCCTTCTAATCCCAAAGTCTGTATTAGCCCCTGCAGTAGTAAAACCTTGACTGCAGGAGCTCATAGACTATTGACTGTGAGAGCATCTTTCATTTACTGACACGCTTTGCCAGTTACTGTGCCAAATGTTGTTATCTCATTAAGGAGGGACAATAAGCCATGAATACAACCCACTATGATTATAGGTGTAGAAAGTGTTAGGGTAAGAATTCAGATCAAGGTCCTTCACAGGGGTGTATAGGTTGTTCATTTTGCAGGGCACTTGTTCTGAGGGAACACGAAAGGGCTGGAATAACAGCCCACCTTCTACTGGCCAGGCTGTGCACCATGCTACCCAATGGCAGCCACTAGAGGAGGCATTCCTGGGCTAGCTTCAGTCTGGGTGCGGCTGGAGGAGAGGACGCTCCGTTCGTTTCCCTTCATCTAACATGTTTTGTAGGCCTTACACATGCTTAGAGGCTTTAGATAGATTATCAACTCTGTGGAATAGGAGTTGTTTGGCCAAGCCAGTTTTATAGATGGTGAAGAAAGGGAAGACTATATGGGGAAAATGAACTAAATATCTACAGTGTGCTTAGACATTTTGTATCAACTCTAGAAGTGCAGTTTTATGGTTTTATTTGTTCATTTTGAATAGATGAGGAATTGGAAGCTCAGAGAGGTTAAATAACTTGTCAGGCTTACTTAAGTAGTAAATGACAAAACCAGGATTCAAATCCAAGCCTGTCTTGCTCTGACTCCAGTGTTCTTGCAGACATAATTAGTGTCAAGATGCGAAAAGATCAAGGAAGACTTCTTTAAGGAGGCATCTTTTGAATCAGTCCTATTACTATATATATTTGGTCAATAGGTTATTACCATACGTGAATTAATCAGGTCTCTAAAAAGTTTAAATAAAATTACCTGCAGTTGTCTCAGAAGTTATGCCAAATAAAACAGACTCTTTGACTTATAAAACATACTATAAAATTGTTAATATTAATGATCACTCAGCAGATAATTGAAAAGCTAGGAAGCTCCACTGGTGTTTTACTTCTGTATTTCCTGTGTCTTATAGTGTATTTATTTGGGAATATGGGTAGCTTCTTGTAAGACAGATCAGGTGCATTCTTCCTTCTGATAAATGTGGATGATGGGGCATGTTCTGCTGATGGTCCAAGGTCACATGAAAGCTTTGACCAACAAAAGTGCAAAGCTGGCACTTCGCCTTGAGACCTCTGCTACTTTCCTTCCCAGCCATTCTACATTCATGTCAGGTCATTGTCATAGGGAGAACAGTGTGCATTTGCCACTCTGACCTTCACAACAAATGTGGGAATTAAAGGCAATGCTGTTAATCTGTCCCCAGGGCTGTGTGACCTTGAATGAGTTATTTCTCCTCTCTGAACTCAGTTTTTCACCTATAAAGTGAGGGACTTCATATAGATGATTTCTGGCTGTGAATAAAGAAAATGAAAAAACTTTCCCCAATTTGAAGTCATTAAAAATCTCATAGATTGGTGACTTTTTTAGAAGAAGATGGCCATGCCTACTTTTTAGATTGTTGCTCAGACTATCAAATAAGTTTGACAAAAATATTTGAAACATAGATTATAATATTTTTACCGGAAGGTTTATATTGTTTATTAACAGCTAAGGAGACTGCTACCCTAAGGGAATGTATCAAAATCATAGAAGGACTTTGCAAAATCATCCCATTCTGTACCCTTCCTACTATAAGGATCAGTGCCATAAAGGCACCGTTATTGGTGTTTCACATGAGTTGAGGTGAAAAACGTAATACTTTTTTTATGAAACAATGAATATTATTGAGATATTCAGGTCTTTTTTATCTACATAGAAATCTTTTTTATATACATAGTCAAAGATATATAGAGAGATAAAATGTATTCTGTAGCTTTAATTACAAGACAAAAGCTTTCTCTCTTTGATAGATCTTTATCTCTTCAACATAGTTAAGAATTCTTTTTTTTAAAGGAATCTATAGAAGTACTAATTTCACTTATCTATTTACTAATTGAGTTCTCATAGATGTACTTGAGGGAAACTGTGAAGATGGGAGAAGACAAATGATACTTAGTTCTTGTGCTCTGGTGTCAACCAGCTGGCATTATATGTTTGAGTGATGGGAATTAGTAATCTGAATTCAACAGAATGTGATAAAGTTTTGTTCACTAGAATACAAGGGAGTCCAGGACAGACTTCAGTTTTTCACTTGATATTCTAAAGGCAGTCAGCAAAGAACTAAGTGGATGATAGGGAACTCATTCCTTAAACTTGGGGCCCCAGTACCTAAAACAGTAGTTTTAAGGTCCTCATAAGTAGACATTACGAAATAAACCGAAATCAAGGAATCAGTTACAAGAAGAGAGGCTGGGAGGCACTTTTGCTTTGTGTTTTAAAGAGCAAACATATGCCAGTGCTTCCCTGAAAAGAAGAGACCCACCCAGGGGAATAAGCTATACTTCTCCATCTCTCCTTTTCTCTGCTGCTAACAAGCTCAGTGGTGTGTGTTCAACCTTTCTTTTGTTCCCACTCACTGTTTCCGATAATTTACTGATAGCTAAACAGCCAGAGGCACGTGATATCACAAAAGTCTCCTGTAATTACACAAAAAACCTTGGATCAGTTCAGAGATGGCACTTGTTGGAACTAATGCCTACAGCCAAAGTGTACAGTAGAATTTTTTTTCCCTCTCAGACCCTGCCTGTGTTTTAGTTGCCTGGCAACCCATCTGGGATGATAGCTAATGTCAGCTGATTTTTACTTAAACTTAGCCCAGGGAAGTTTTCAAGGAGGGCCTTTGAGTTTGTGCAGTTCTGGGGAAGGCTCCAATTTGTGCTACCAAATAATCTGTAAAACTGCAGACTAATGGGCTCAGGCAGGCTAAATGTAAATGTGGAGGTCTCAGGGGATCAGCTTCCTGGAACAGTGTGGCCTTAGGGATTTTGTTTCTAGCTCCTAGGAGCTTAGCAAATGAGCTTCAGCTGTATTCTCACTACTGCTCAAGTTCTGTGTGCCCTTTTTAAAGGAATAGGAAATGTCCAACATTATCCTAACCCCTGAATATTAGAATTTAGCCAAATACTTTATATGGCTCTTTTGAAAGAAGGGCCAACATTTTAGGTGCGTAAGCAGCAATTGGGAGGAAAGTGGAATATTCTAACAAGTGAAAATATGTTAAAACTTCTTCTTTAATCCAGTAGAGGGCAGAAAGGAATTTTAGCTTTTTTCTCACCCTTAATTATCCGAACAAAACTGTGGCAATCCAAGGCAAAGTTCAGTGACACGTTTGTTAACAAGTTATCCCCAGCCCATTACTACAGATGTTATTCTGGTTGTGTAGACACGTTCTGGCTAGTGTGCCCAGAGCCAGTTGGATCCTGTCTAGGAGAAAAAGATGTATATAATTTTGAGTTATTTATGCCTAAAAGGGGACAATTATGTAGTGTGCATATAACAATACTACTAATCAATTCAGATCTTATTTACTACTTACAACCCAGCATGTCATGGTTTTCCCCATGTGTGTTTGGGGCGCTCCAGATGCTGGAATGAAACAATATATGAAATAATGAGTAAATTATTTCAAGATCAAATGTTTCCTTTTGAAAGTATCTGTACCTCCATGTGAGCCTGTAAAATAGTAAAAGTGATTTTCACCACCTGCTCGGGATTCTGAAAGTTCTATCTTATCCTTTTAGAGCTACAGCCAAAACTTGTGGAGGTGGTAGCTATTACTTTGTAAAGATGAGGTTAATACTGAGACATGATGACAGCTGAGAAATGAATCTTTTTCTCGGTGTTACAGTTTCCACACTGGTTGCTGTCTGGCTTTTAAAAACCACTTTTAAAAGGAAAATAAATTGTTCACTGCTGATTTGTAGTGAAGGCTGCTTGGGTTAGTATGTAGTGTTTTACATTGGGTTCCTCAGGAAGCAGCCCCTGAGATGGAGTGAGGATATTTACAAAGGAACACCCTTGGGATCTGCACCTGTGCAAGGGAGGGGGCGGAAGCAGGGTCAGGAGGAGGGGGAAGTGTGGTGTCCTTCTCAGCGGGCCCTAGTGGGAACTCTGGATGCTGGGGACTCATCAGAGTACCCTGAACTGGGGCACTTCCACACTGATTGGTTACGGGTTGTTTACCTCCTACCCTAACCCTAACCACAGCCCACGGTCTTAGTTGAGGTGGCTCTTTGCGGTCAGACCATCCTTGAGGGATAAGCACTGACAGCCTCAGCAGCTGAGACAAGAAGTCTTTATTGAAGAGCGATCTGGGTGCCACATCACAGCACAGGGAGCGTGAGAAACAGCACCACCACCACCCCAAAAAAATCAGGTACACTGAATTCTCTTTCTGATGAATTGTTGACTCTTTAATGCTGGATAACTTATTGATTGCTTTAAAAAGAAAGTGATCGTTCGCTCTTTGTTGTTTGGAAAATAGGATTTTAAAGAATGAAAAAGAACACATTTTTATCAAAGAGTGTCAGATTCTGAAATATAGTGGTAGCATAGACACATATACATGGTTTATTTATTTGCATTGGTATTGCCTTATGAATAAAAAACTATGCTGATTAAAAGTAACTACAATGACTAATGGAATCATAGTTTGTGGTCATTCTTTTTGATCTTTCAGGAAAAGTTGTTAAATAAGTCACGGAGTGATGCTGGTAGTTTGTCAGATAATGAAGCACAGGTAAATCCATAATAAAAAGACAGGAAGCAGGGAAGGTAAATTTGTATGTTGGTCGTGGAACAGTCATTTCCTTCTCGCCTTTATGTATTTCATATTTAAGCCTATTAATTTCATCTATTTGTTCCTTTGTCATTCAGTCATTGCTTCAATTGTGTGCCTGCTGGGAGCAGACCCCTGTGGCTGCTTCATACATCTTTGAGACATGGTTCTCACTCTCAAAGAGCTCATAATATCATCCCTAAAAGTCACATTTGTTCTATCACCACCAATCTCATTAGAAAAGTATACAATTTGGGAAGATGTTAAGTTTATGGTGCAGGAGATAAGTTTTCTAAAATGTTTTTTTTTCCTGAAGGGTCTGATGTTTTCATTGGCAATAAATATTTCAGTTGTTTTTGTGAAGTCAGTCTTAATTTGTTCAGTTTTTAAGAAAATGTCTATTACATACTGAAGTCTAAATACCCATAGTTTATATGTAATTCTTTAAATTAAAAATGGTGTTCCATGAAGAAAGCAGCTCATTTAGCCTCCAACTCAAACATGAGTGCTTTTGTTGAAGACAGAGTTTGTATTTCAGTATGCAGCAGAGGTGCTTTATCGTTACTTCCTATTTTGTCACATAAAAAGGAGGTTTGAAAGTTGGGATTCAACAAAATTAATCCAGTTTTCTTTTCCATTAAGGATTTTAAGTGAAACTGGATTATTACTAATTTTTAAATGCTAGTGCATGCCAATAAAAAAGAATCAAATGACTGTTAGTACGGTTGGTGCCACTGTCTTGACTAATGCTAAGGCACCAGCAATTTTGCCCTCCTTTACTTTTGTACCATTAAATGTCAGCTTAAGTGTCAACACAGTTTAAAAGGCAAATAATGTATTAGTATTATGAAAGGAGTCATGACCTCACTGTCTTCTGAAAGTGTCTTAACTTTCAGTGTCCACAGCCCACATTGAGAATCATCGGAACAGAGGAAAGTTTAAGCAGGGGGAGGGTGTGGGGGAGGGAGACAGCTTTGGCAAGAGATGGAAGAGCCAGGCATTATATGATGGCAGCAGAGATGGAGAACAGGGAAGGAACAAGAAATGTTGCAGAGGCTATATAGATAAGATTTGGCAGTAGAAAGGCAAGTAAGACTTGAAACTTACTAAGGTTTTTCAGCCTGGGTGACTGAGTGGATGGCAGTGCCATTAACCGAGGTGATGACTAGGGGAAGAGGAGCCATGGTTTATGATTGAAAATGATACTGCTCTCACCATGAGAGAAGAATCTGCGTAATTCTCCCATTTGGAAAAGGATGGATTCTAGCACCAATGAAAATGAACAATGTACTGTTGGCTGGGTCCGTGCAGCAGCCTAAGATCTGGTTTTGTATTGATAACGAATAGTGGCTCTTAGAAGCTCAGCACATTCTCGATTGATGCATTAAGACTCTTGTATCTGTGTTTCCTGTAATAGTGTTTTCTCCTTCTGTTTTTAGGAATGGTGCAAAAGCTGGACCAAAAACTTCCAGTGGCCAATGAGTATCTATTGCTTTCTGGAGGAGTCCGGGAAGGCGTGGTAGACCTGGACTTAGATGAGCTTAATGTCTATGCCCGAGGGACCGACTATGATATGGACTTCACTCTTCTGGTGCCAGCCCTGAAGCTTCATGACCGTAATCAGCCTGTGACACTGGATATGCGCCATTCAGCCTTGTGCCACTCTTGGCTGAGCCTTCGGCTCTTTGACGAGGGGACGATCAGTAAGTGGAAAGACTGTTGCACCATCGTAGATCACATCAATGGTGCCACCAACTACTTCTTCTCCCCAACCAAAGTGGCTGACTGGTTCTATGACTCCATCAGCATTGTCCTATCAGAGATACAGAAGAAACCCCAGCGAGGGATGCCAAAGGTGGAAAAGGTAGAAAAGAATGGGACCATCATCTCCATCATTCTGGGTGTGGGGAGCAGTCGCATGTTGTATGATATTGTCCCGGTGGTCTCTTTCAAGGGTTGGCCGGCAGTGGCCCAGAGCTGGCTCATGGAGAACCACTTTTGGGATGGGAAGATCACTGAGGAAGAAGTCATCAGTGGGTTTTACCTGGTGCCTGCTTGCTCCTACAAGGGAAAGAAGGACAATGAGTGGCGGCTGTCCTTTGCCAGGAGTGAGGTGCAGTTGAAGAAGTGCATCTCCAGCAGCCTCATGCAGGCCTACCAGGCCTGCAAAGCCATCATCATTAAACTCCTGTCCCGGCCTAAGGCTATCAGCCCCTATCACCTGCGGAGCATGATGCTCTGGGCCTGCGACAGACTTCCTGCCAACTATTTGGCCCAAGAAGACTATGCAGCCCACTTTTTGCTGGGCCTCATTGATGACCTGCAACACTGTCTGGTCAACAAGATGTGTCCCAATTACTTCATCCCGCAGTGCAACATGCTGGAGCACCTGTCCGAGGAGACGGTCATGCTCCACGCACGGAAGCTCTCCTCCGTCCGCTCAGACCCGGCGGAGCACTTGCGCACCGCCATCGAGCACGTCAAGGCAGCCAACCGGCTGACACTGGAGCTCCAGAGACGAGGGAGCACCACTAGCATCCCCTCCCCGCAGTCTGATGGAGGGGACCCCAACCAGCCCGATGACCGTCTGGCCAAAAAACTGCAGCAACTAGTGACTGAGAACCCGGGGAAGTCGATCTCCGTCTTCATTAACCCTGATGATGTGACAAGGCCCCATTTCAGAATTGATGATAAATTTTTCTGAGCGTTTTTGCTGCCTTTTTTTTCCCCTCTGGTTCTAAAACTCTCATAATATGTAGTGTGGTTTGTGATGCCGTCTTTCTGTTTTTTACATATCCAGCCTAGATTGGATCTGTTAAGAACACATTTTAAGTTTCCTGGTTCTGCAGGATGGTGCAGGCTCTGAAACAGTATATTACTATTTCATATTCTGCCTCTGATTTTGTTGTTTACTTTTTGTAGTTATTACACATTGTTTTGGTGTTTGGTTTTGTTTTTTGTAAGGAGAACTTGAGCCATAGATGAAAATACCCATGAATTCTCTCTTTTTTCTGTTTCATACTTTGTGCTTTCATACTTTTGTTCATGGGAGTGGGGAAACAAATCTCTTTCTCATGCTTCAGGATTCTCTTATTTTTTTGTTTTCCTTCTTTTGTCTTTATTTTTTTTAATTAGCGTTCAGCACCACAGGATATTTAAAAATCATCTGAACCTGGGAACTACCTGGTACGTTAGTTGGATTTATTTCTTTCGACCAGTGGCCAGGGTATTTTCTCCCTCTCTGCCAAACAATGTAGACTTTGAAAGTGATAATGCTATAAATTGTGTCTGGAGCAACTTCATTGAATGTAATTGTCCTTAAATCAGAACTTTGGATGGTTTGGAAGGGTGTCTTTGACAACTTTCCAGATAGAATTAAGGTTTCCAAATGGTAGTTTTAGTGTGTGTAATTATTTGAAGCCTTATTTAAATCCTATTAAAGAATATACCATTATAATTGTTATTTGCACTAATGAGATTTTTGCCATTGTCGGAGTTCCAATGCGTGTATTTCAATATAAATTGACATCCACTGTTGAGATGCTATCATTTCTTCATTTAGCCCATTTGTCTTAATCAATAGAATGATTCTTTGTTTAGTTCTTTAATTGTGGGGTCCTGTTTTGCCCTCCTTGATATTCCTGGTTCCTATCTTACTGAGAAATTTTTAAAGCTTTATATCTGCTAAGTGACTTTATCTGAAGCTGGGGAAAGTACATGCTAGATAAAGTAGTTGTCTTTGTATGTACAGTTGATCCTTGAACAACACGGGTTTAAACTGCGTGGGTTCACTTATACACGGATTTTTTTCCACTAAATGTGTTAGTTGAATATATGGATTTGGAATCGTGAATAAAAGGTCAACTGTAAAGTTATATATGGATATTCAACCTCACAGGGGTCGGTGCCTCTGACCCCTGCATTATTCATGGGTCAACTGTATTTCTTTTGACATTATAGAGGTAAGCTTTTTTGTAAAGTCTCTTTGCTTCTACAGAGAGTTTTGAGGAAAACTGGACGGAAAAATTAATATCAGTCCCCACATAGAAGATACCATGCCTGTTCAAAAGCAGATTTTTCTATAGAGCAGGAACCAGGAGATAACTGTGGGTGGCAGCCTTGGTGTAGAGGTGTCCTGTCTTCATGAATGAAATTACTTGCCAGGTTTAGGTGCTGCAAGGCATCGATCGGCTCCCTGTTTTGGTATGAACTCATGGCAAACTGTAGTGTTTGGGAGGTCAGGGGCCTGCCGATCTCTCAAAGGATGACCGTGATGTCTACTATTGGAAAGGTCAAGCAACATTTTGGTTTTGATCTTGAATGTCCAGTCTCACGGGTTGGATTTTGGCCGATTGCAATTAGGCATATACGGTCTTGGTTTTTGCATGGGAATTATTGTAATGCTTATAAATGAAAATGAAATCATTCAACCATCTTAAGTCAAACAAAAAAAAATAATAAAAGAAACATACTGGCCTTGGAATTTTGGTGTTGTTTGTTAGTTTGTAATCTGGAAACTATTATTAGTAATCCAACAGTAATTTTCAGTATATATAGCCCTGGCCTTCTGTTATCTTTCAGGCCAGATGTCTATGTAGTGAACAACCAGTATTCATTCTTCCCTTTCTCCAATTTTCCTACTAGTATCTACCTATCCTCCATATAATCTGTGTCCTTCTTGGGAAATGACTTCATCCCCAGCTTCAGACATGCACCCTGATTGGTGTAGGCCAATCAAAATAACCATTTTCCTGGCCACAATCATTAGTTAGGGATTGGGCATACAATGTCAGCTGCTCCATTTGGGGACATGCTCAGGATTCTAGCTTGGGATGCAGGGGGAGCAGCATGCACCCTGGATATGGAAGAGGAAGTACTTGGATTTGCTATCAGTACCGTAAACCTAGGGCTGGTAAGTCAGGCATTGTTGAAGGTGAGTAGAAATGAGATGTAGTCCGATACCTTTTCTTGTCTGAAACATAAGCAAATCATTGACCTACTAACCCTCTGTCCTTTTGAAGCCCGGAAGGTTGGTTAAAATAATGTTTCAAGTACAATATAAAATGCCTCAAGGGAGCAGTCATTATTTTAATGTTACCTACATATACTTCTTTGGGTTGTGGGAATTTATAAGCTATAACTCAACAGGATTCCAGTTCTCTGATGGGACATGTTTTTACATATTTCAAGAGTAGATTATTCTGGACTGTATGGCTTTCTCATCTGAAATGGAAGATCCAAAGATGCAAGTAAAGGTTGGTTTCAGAGTGGATGGACCCAAACAGGACCAGACATTTGAAAAATAAGAATGTCCTTGAAATTACTGTGCAAAGTTATTTCAGAGAAAATGAGAGGCAGGTATATGTGGCTAATTTTACTTTCAGGTGGAGATGTGAGCAAACAGGGAGGAGGCTTTGGGGGCTCGTTGAAGAGCCCCTAGTGACTTCTTCACCAACCCCTTATAAACACACACACACACACACACACACACACACACATTTGCTTTCACATCATGAATTGTAGGTTTCTTTAGGGTGTTTTGTAACACTTCCTGGAAGGATTAAGCCCATCGGCTGGTCACAGCTAAGTGCTGATTATTTTGGATCAGATCATTACCTTGCTGAGAAAATTTTCCTGACTTGGAGTTCAGCCTTGGACAGGATGGCCGGGAAGGAGAAGGAAGGCTGTGCTTAGCAGCAGCTGCTGGGTCAGGGAGCTTCCTGCTGCTCCATACCTCAGCGGTGGTCTTTGGGGAAGGTACTGAACTCCATCCTTATAAGCTCTCTCCAGAACCTCTTCCTTTGAGTCACCCAAGGGACTGCTTGTGTGGCTATTCCACTCCCCATCTGGTCATTACTGGGGGTCAAGGAAAGACTCCCCATATTCTTATCTGCAGGTAAACCTTTTTACCATGAAATGGAGCACTAACTACTACCTATACTAAAGGAAGGGGATGGACATTATTTCCTGTTCCTGTTATTTTATTAATATCAGGTAAATATGTATATAGTTTTAAACTGATTGAATCGATGTAGTTAATGCTCCTCTCTGAGAAAAATAGCCAATTTTGAAAATGTACCTCTTACGCTGTAATTTTCATTAGGTAAACAAAAAATGTATGATCTAAACCTTGTTTAGAATAAATATTCACCAGTGGAGTATTATTTGCAATATGTCTAAAGTTCTCTAAATTTCTACCTTCTGTTAATTAACTGGAAAAATCTCTTTTTTTCATTTTTTAAGAAAATATACATGGTAGAAATCAAGCTATAAAAATTTTAACTAATTCTGTTTCTTTCTCTATGCCCATTTTATAATGATACCCTATTAGCAGTAAGTTCAAAAGCAGCATGTTTAATAAACTGGGGCATTTGCCATATGGCACTGAACTCATACTAATGTAGTGTGACCCTGGCTTACTAAGTGTGGGCTGGCAGTTTTCAATCCGCACTTGGGTCCTGACATTCATCAAACTTCAGGGCGTCCATATGCCTGGGTCTCTGTGGTTTAGGGTAATGAAGAAATTTCAGAAAACTCAAATATTAATCTCCCATATAAAAGCATTGTTTTTCAAAGATCTTTAAAGACACATTTAGCTTTCATTTGACATGGCAGCTGAGATGAAAATATTTGCATTTCTAGACCACATTCCCTCTCTTTTAAGGATGAATGGATTCTTAATGTGGCTTGGGAAGGGAAGGCACATTTTTCATCTGCCATCTTCTGTTCCACCAATTTATCACAGATGCTTAAGGGGGGCTAAGTGTGGGTAGAAGCAAAACCTTGTTTCTTTGACTTTACATTCTTATCTGTAAAATGGAGAAATGAGGCTGTTCCCTGCCTTTCTGGCTTTCACAATCTAAGATTAATTACCTCTGTTTCCAAAATAATCTCAATTTTAGATTTATAAATCCATCTATTTACACACATAGAGTAGTCATTTCTGCAGAATGTCATTTTAAAAAATCTTATTTATGGCACTGGCATATGTGGGGGGCCCAGCAAACATTTATTGAATACTTGCTGGTGCAGATCTTCTTGCTAGATGCTTTTACTCATGAACCTGTTTACACCTCACAATAACTCTAAACATTTAGGGAAACCACAATTCAGACATTAGATAACTTGTTCAAAGTTCCAAAGACAATTAAGTGGTAGGGCAGGACCAACATTTGAAACCATTTGTCTGTTTCCAAAATTAAGAACTTTTTACTATGCCACTCTGCCTCTGATATTAGTATCTATTATTATTATTTAGATTAAATTCTGTGCATTTATACAGGACCTTCATTTAGTTAAAAGGTAAACCATAAATAACAGAACCTGGGGTAAACTTTTCTTCAGAGCTTTTCATCAGCAGAGTAGATGGATCATTTAGAGAAAGTTAATTTTTTGTCACTGACAGATCCTGGGAGAAGAGAGATGACCATGGTGGGAAAGTTTCCAGTTGGGATAGGAAATGGACCAAATATGAAGTAGCAGTATCACCTATGAAGTATTCTTGCCAGTAGTGAGTTTATTCAAATTTTTGTTACACCTTCTACTTCATACAGAATTCAGAAACTAGACAAACAACTAGCACCACAAGGAAATAAACAAATCTAGGAGGCAGGTCATCTTGTAGACAACTGGTCTGGACTTTTCAACAGTTAATACCATGGTACAAAAGAAGAGTGGGGAGGAGGTGTTTTAGAGTTACATAATGAGCAAATGCTATCCATGATCCTTCAGAGGATACTGATTTGAACAAACCAGCTATAAAAAAATTTTTTTGGAGCAATTTGGGATTTTTGAGTATGGTATTAAGGAATTACTAATAAGTTTTTTCAGGTATGATAATGGTATTGTGATTATATAAGAAAATATCCTTATTTAAAGACACATGCTGAAGTATTAGGGAGTGAGATGTGTCTGTAACTTATGTTAAAATATTTCAACAAAAAATTAAATATGACAAAATGCTAAAGAAATTTATTTTAATTCCTGAGCTCAAAGGAATGGGTGGTAGGAGAACTACTACTATTAGCAAAACACTACTCATTTTTCAAGATGTAGGGAGAGAGGTATTGTCTTTGAAAGAAAAAAAAAGTGCAGTTGGAAACTTAAGTTACATTTAAAAATTAACTACTAATGATAGGTAACCAACAACTTTAATAGATCTTTCAGAGGCATTGATGTAAAAATGAAATACATGTAAATAGAACAGCTTGTATTTTTAGAACTGTATTTTGGTAATTTAGGTTTTTTTGTAATGTGATGGTATTTTAAAAATTTTCTGGTCATTGGTTAAAACTTTGACTAAACCTCTATAAAATCTTACCATTTACATTTTATAAACCTATACATTTATTATTTACATTCATACATCTTTTCATAGAAATCACACTCTTAAACCAGATTTTATAAAACCAGCTATCAGTAAATTAAAGACATGATTTTAGTGATAACTTAAGGGCTGGCCCCAAGGGGCAGGATGGCATTTCTTGGTTATGACTGTCAAAGCTATCTTGAAATAAACAGGTTCGTTTGTGATCCTTGCTTCTTCCAGCCTCAACACAGGCTGTGCTTGGAAGACTGAAATATCTGTCATCATGAGCCAAGCTCTTCCTTATTTATGGGAATGAATAAATGCAAAGAAGCTTTCCATTTCATGTGATAATAAGAATTATTAAAAATAAAATAAAACACTTGGTTCGCAACCAGTGGAGCTTCCCGAGTGAAATCTGAAATTCGCCCCTGTACACAGAGGGCAAGAGGCTGAAGAAAGGGCCAAACGACTCCAGGTTGGTAGGTGGCAGACTTAATAAGCAAGGGAACTTATATTTGAGAGTAGGCTTGTCTTGGGTGGCTGCAGGAGTAGATCTCTTTAAGTTTCCATAGAGGCCTTCACAGGGTTCAGTCAGTATCCAGTCCAGATGGTCTCAGCAACACTTTACTCTCTCAAGGCTTCATCCTTGCTCTTAGTGTGGGAATGGTGGGCGGAGCATACATTACCAGGACGAGAGGAGGGGTGAAGAGCCTCGACTGCCAGGGTCCAGCTCTTGGGTCAGCTGGAGGTTTCATCCTCTTGATAATCTCCTCCAGAAAACACACCAGATCTTCTACGGTGATTGGCAGGTACTTTCTATAATGCTTATTGAAATTCACAGAATGACTGTCCTCCCCTTTTCTGGGTCTTGTTTGCTCTTGTCATTTATAAATTGAGGATTGAGATTTGTGATCTCTAAGGACCCTCCATGAAGAGTTCTTGGCTGTAGAGGGAGAAAAAACACAAAGATAGGAGCTGGACACAAGGGAAGATTAATTGATGACACTTTATGACTGGTAGATGGAATTTGCAGACCCCAGCGGGCGCTCCAAATGAACTGAGGTGGCTGGACATTTGGGGCAGTGCTCCGATAGGCTAGGTTAATGAGAAGACGTCGCTTTTGCTTATCCCATCCTTCCCCTCCTCCCCTTCCCCCTCCCCTCCCCCTTGTTTTAAAAATTTCACTCCAGGGTGGCATCATTGTTCTGAAAGTTCCCCAAGGCCAGTCTCGTGGTCATAGGTACAAATCTCTCTGTGCCCTCCAAACAGCTGTGTTTGTGACATTTTATAAAGCTATTGCTTACAAAAGGATTTTATTGGAAAGTTGAAACTTTTTTTGCTCTCAAGTTGCTAAATATAGCATTGACCCTGGCTAACTCACACATCAGTTTTGTTCAGCTTCTTTATACAAGAATTCTAAGAGGAAAAAAGCCATTTGGGGGTTTGTGTGACATGAAGGTAGATTGGGTGTATAATCCACTTAAATTTGATCTCTCACTACTATGTGTTCACCTCGTGGTAGAAACCTCTGGGGCATGTCTTCCATCATAATTCTGTGACTCTGACAAGATCATAGCATGACTCCAGCCTCATACTGACCTTCCAGTCATTTTGTGTTTTTCTATGCTGATAGTGTGGGAAAGAATCATAACAGAAGTATAGCAGAGAGCCCAGGAATGGTTTCCTTATCTTCACAGTAAAGGTCCTGGCCTACATCTCTGGCCTTTGGCATTGGCCGCTTCATTTTCCAAACGTTCGATGCCCAGACTCAATCCTCTTTCAACTGTTTTTAACACCAGCTATGTAGAATGTTGAAAGGTCCCAGGTCATTACATGAAATTCCCTGTGTTCTACCTCCCACTTTTAAATATCTTGCAGTCTTCTGATAAACACAAAACCTCATGCTCCTTGTGAGATTCTCTTAGACATCCCTTTTCTACTTTCCTATTATTTGTTAGAGAATCACTGTCTTCTAAGTATTCCCACCAGCCAGCCAAAAATATTTTGACAAGCTTTCTGAGGTATGTATTACAAAAATTATAGGTATTGGGGGGAGGTTAAAAATAAATTTACAGGCTATGCTTTTTCAGACTACACATTCTCCTATTTCCAAAATCCCATTATGCAACAACACTCCCCCCCATTAAGAATCATTTATTTACACAGAAGGGCAAGTGGGTGTTAAAGGACTTTAAAAAATTTTTTCCTCTCTAAATTGATCTCACATAAGTACCTGTCTCACTAGAAAGAAGGATTCATAAAGAAATGTCTCTATAGCTAGTTGATCCACAGATTTTGTTCGTCTTGAATTTCCATGGTGGCGAGGGGCCTCATGGAGTTTTTAGGAGGTGAATGTGGTAGTGGGGGGAATCAGCCCTAGTTGCTCAGATATAAACACACACACATATTAGCATAGTATAATATTAGGTTAGTTCAACATAATAGGAACCTTTGTTCTGCACCTGTCTTTCAGGGTGCTTAATGAATGAACACAGCTTCAGTTAGTGACCTACCACTATCTAGCCTTCTGACTTTATTCTAGTTACTTTCACTTTCTACTTCAGTTTTCCTGATTGTTATTTGAGTGTAATTTGAGTGGGTTGGTTTCTCAATGTCCACCTTAGGGGTGGACTGGCCGTTGGGCTCTGGATCCCTCACCTTGACTCAATGGAGCATCTCTATTTTTATCTGCCTTCCATGTTAGAATTTCCCATAGGAAGTTATTTGAAGAAAAGTTGCCACTGTCTTGAATATTAAAAAGCACATGATGCACTTATCTCTGAAGGTCCTTCTAGATTGTTGAAGGGTCAGTCATTCTAGAAAGCAAGTGTTAAACAAATGTGTTGGGAAGAATGGATAATATTTCAATACTTCATTATCCATTTAACAAACACTTACTGAGCACCTCAAAGAGGAGGGCCAGTTTCCAGCCTCATGAACGCATTAGTCTAGTGAAGTGGGGGTGAATGGGAGGGGAGAACATTAGCCCTAGATTCACAGATATAAAAAATAAGTCATATGAAAATGTCATAATTCAGAAGATGAAAACAAATACTGAGAACTATTTTTATATATCGCAGCCCACATTGGCACAGAAAATTAGTTTCTCAACCTTGGTACTATTGACATTTTTTTTGAGCCAGATAATTCTTTGTTGTGGACGGCTGCCCTGTGCATTGCAGTGTGCCTAACAGCATCCTTGGGTTCTATTCACTATATGCCAATAGCATCCTGCACCTCCTAGTTGCCACAAACAAAAATGTTTTCAGATAGTGCTAAGTGTCCCCTGGGGAGCAAAACTTCCTCTAGTTGAGAGCCACTGCAGGAAATAATTCTACCTTACCTTTTTCTGAGAGTAGAGACAATTTCAGGTTTATTTCTGTGACTAGCCAAAAGTAAGTGAATACCTAAGAAATGTTAATTCATTAAATTTGTAAGAGCAAAGTGTGGATGGGTCTTCATTTATTACTTTTATGTTTGCAACTAAAAATACCTGCTCAAGCAGTTAATCAACCAACAGTTTCCAGTGTTTCAAGTATTGCCAGCAGGGGCTGTGGATTGTACTCTAAGATGTAACTTTTTCCCTCAAGAAATTTACAGCATATATGGGGAGATATTGATTGTGTAGGTGGATATATAATAAGCAAGAAAAGATCAATACACAAAGGGTCAAATGAACGACCAGATAATAGTTATTACAGGAGTTGAACTTAGGGAGAAATCTTGGGCCGGGATGTTTAGGGAAGCCTTTGAAGGTTAAGAGGATTTATAAAATTATGAGGATGGTTGGGAAAGTGTTGTAGAGGGAGAATCTTAAAGCAGGAGGTATGGTGGGGCCACATATGGAAATAAAAGATAAGAAACACAGATAGTTCCATTCTTTCATAAACTGAGGTCTGGAAAATACTCCTGGAATTGTAGTTTGAACTTGGAAAATATATCTGCAAATTTGTGTGGAAATGGAATTTCATTTCTTGTTTTATCTTTGGCCAACATGGGAAGTGTAAAGCAGTTTGAATGTACTTGAGATTCAAATATTAGTTGTCAATGAAATGACTTTAGTATTGAATAAGTTTCACACATTAGCACTGTTTTGCCCTGTTATTTTTGGTTGAATTCATTAAGAAACATTATCAAATTTGTAGTAACAGCTTATTTCCAAAGCCATTAAAAGTTTAACAATAGCCAATGAGGGCAGTTCTTATTCAAAAAAAAGTCAATCTCAGCCCTGTGCTCAGAAAAGTCAGCAACATTTTACTAGTGTTAGGTTGTTAACATTCTATATGGTTGGGTAACTAAAGCTATTCAACTATTTCTGAACAAAAATTATCAGAATTGCCAGTGATTAAGTCTATAAGAGCACATAAAGTTCACTGTTAATGCCACAGTGTTCATAACACACGATCGATTCAAATATCATCCTCAAAGTCCCTGTTGATGAATCATACAATGAATAATAAAAGGGTTTAAACATTACATTTTTCACAAGTTTTGCAAATTTGTCAATCTAAGCTTTTGTTCTGCTCCACATGTATTTATGCCACCATCAGTTGTAATACATGTTGGCAGATTCCACACTTCAGGTTGTACAGAATTAGTGTTTTTCTTAACTTTGAAAATGTTCTCACCTGTAATTCTTCAGTCACATCAAACTCTGCATTGATTCCTCAAACAAACAACAACTCAGCAGTATTGATAAACCTTTGAACACATCAAGAGCCAAGGAAAACCACTCAAAATCCTTTTCTTATTTTTGACTGTTGGCTTTGCTCCCAATGTCATTTTCTCTTCTGTTACGATTATCCCTCCCATGTTGTATTTTTTTAAATTTTCTCTAACATTGAAATTTCACATTAGAATAGGTTTTGGTTTGACCACTCTGAGAAATACTTACCAGTTCTCTGGAGTTTTACTTCAGCTTATATATTCAATACTTTATTTTTAATTTTAGAAAAGTTTCTTAAGATATAGTTTTAAATATTTATTTTTGTTTTGATTTTTCTTCTTCTGAGATTCAGTAGTAACCATATTCCATTTCCCGGTTGGTCTTCCATATCTGTCATTGTCTTAAAATCTTTTTGTATCTAATTTTTAAAATTTATTTTAATTTCTTAACCATTTTTCATTTTCTTTGCTCTGCTTTCTGTGTCTATCTATTCTTATCTTCCTTCTAATTTACTCTTTTCTTTTTTTTGAAACAATGTCAAATTTACAGAAAATTTGAAAGTACAACACAAAGACATTTTCCCTTGAAACTTTTGAGAGTAAAATGTAGATATGATGCCCCATCACCACCAAATGCTTATGTGCATTTCCTACTAACAAGGAAATTTTTCCACATAACTACAACTGTCAAATTTAGAGAATTGACATTGATATATTGTTACTATTTAATATCCTGCCTCAATTCAAGTTGGACCAATATCTCTAGCAATGTCCTTTACAGCAAAGAGGATCCAGCTCATATTCTTACATTGCATTTAATTGTCACATTTCTTTAGTCTTCTTAGCTATCTACAACCATTTCTCAGTCTTTCCTTAGTTTTTAGGGCCTTGATGCTTTTGAAGATTACAAGATAGTAAATTTAGACAAGTCAGTTTAGACTTGTCAGTTTTTCCTACATGTTTATAATTCATTTTTGCATCATTGACTGTAAAAACAAACTCTGTGCTGTTGTGTATATATATATATATATATATATATATATATATAAAACGTCTTCTTTATCCATTCATCTGTTGATGGACACATAGGTTGCTTCCATGTCTTGGCTATTGTAAACAGTGTTACTATGAACATTGGGGTACATGTATCTTTTCAAATTAAAGTTTTCATCTTTTCCAGATATATGCCCAGCAGTGGGATTGCTGTATCTTTTTTTTTAGTTTTTTAAGGAACCTACCTACTGTTTTTCATAGTAGCTGCACAAGTTTACATTCCCACAGTGTAGGAGGGTTCCCTTTTCTCCACACCCTCTCCAGCATTTATTATTTGTAGATTTTTTGATGATAGCCATTCTGACTGGTGTGAGATGATACCTCATCTTGGTTTTGGTTTGCATTTCTCTAATAATTAGTGATGTTGAACATGTTTTCATGTGCCTGTTGACCATCTGTATGTCTTCTTTGGAGAAAAGACCTATTTAGGTCTTCTGCCAATTTTTTTATTTTTTTTTTATTGAGTTGTATGAGCTGTTTGTATATTTTGGAAATTAAGCCCTTGTCAGTTGCATCATTTGCAAATATTTTCTCCCATTCCATATGTTGTCTTTTTGTTTTGTTTATGGTTTCCTTTGCTGTTATGCTGAGCTTGCAATGCATCCCATTCCATAGTATTTAGATTTTCCTATTACTGGTAATGTTAACTTAGCTACTTGATTACAATGTTGTCTTCCAGGTTCCTCTACTAATTTTTTTCTCAAAGATATTTTGTAAAGAATTACTTTCAAACTATGTAAATATTCTATTCCTCAACATGTTATTACTTAGTTCATTTATTTAAATTAGGATGGATTTGTGGATTTTTAAGGTCTTATAATCCATTATCATCATTGTTTATTATAAAGTTCAAATTGTCCCAGATTTGGCCAGTGGGAATCCCTTAAAGATGGCTTCTGTGTCCTCTCAAATTGACCCTATTACTTCTTTGTTTTCATGCACAACAAGATATTCCAGACTTATTTTGTATTTTCCCTGCCCTAGGCCTGGAATTATTCATTTTTCCAAGGAACTCTGATTTCTTTTAGTAGAAAATGGTATTTAAAAACCAAGATCTGGGTTCTGAGTGTGCTAATTGCTACTGGTATGTCACTTCTCCCAGGCCCTCCCAGTGGGGACATGAAGCAAGAACCAAGAGATCTCTGAGAATAATTAAGAAAGAAAAAAAAACCCTCTTTTTGAACAATTTGGTCCAAAACTATTAGATGAAGCCAAACGTGGTAGAGATTCACATAACGTATGTGTGTTTGTGTGTGTGTGGTGCATATTAGCTTGAAGGACTAATTTCTGAGATTCTCTATTTCTGATTTGTGCTTTTCTCTCAAAGGTGCAATAATTTTCTTAATGTGTTTTAGTTCATTTTGTAATCTCAGTTTTCATCTGCTTTGTCAGCCATTTTTCTGTGTTCTCATAATCAGAATATTATGAAGTTTATTTTAATATTTTTTCTTATAATTTGTAATTTATGGGGTTAAATTGTATCCTTTGTGTTACCCATGTTTAAATAAGGTGTTTTTCTGGGCTATTAGGAGTTTCCTGTTGAATGGGAAGGATGGAGTAGGATATATTTCCTAGCTGCTCTGTTATTACCATAGAAAACTTAAAATATGGCCTCTCTTTGTAGCCTTGTTGGATTCAGTAACATCGGATTCAAGAGACAAGTTGGATTCAATAACATTTTCTGCCTCTAGCCCTGTGTGCTCCAGCTTCCACCCTATAGGCCTTGCTGCCAGGTTGGTGCTCTCCACTTTAGACTGTTTTGCTGTTGCACTACTTTCTGGGATCTGCTTCCTCAGAGCCTTTTTTCTTTTAGTCTTTTTTGTCCTTGCTCTGTTCAATTTGGTATGTTTACAATATTTTCTCTCAAGATAGAGCTTTATCCTTCTGGAAAATAACTCTTGGTGGTTATTTCTGAGATTCTCAAAGGCCCAGACAGCCTTAGCACTTTTTCATCCATATGACTTTTGCTGCTGCTGCTGTTGTTGTTGTAGTTACCAAAACTTGGACCTCATGAAAGTCTTTCCCTATTGCTGTTTATCAAGTCCATACTGGTTTTCCATCAGGATGGTGTTTCCCTTCTTGTGGATGAGCACTTATTGGTAATTTTTTAGTTTTGATATCTTTTAGGATACAGTAGTGAACTTCCACCACACAACAGTTATTTCATGAAGATCCTACTGCTATTGATGGTTTGGCCACAGATGCTTTTTGGGGGGATCTTGCTGAAAATGTTGTCCATGTCTTTTCCTCTCCTATACTGGTGGATGTATTTTCTTTTCAGGAAATTTTGGTAAAATTAAAAACTACACATGCGGTGCCACCCCACAGCAAGTGCCTTGGATTTTGAATGAGGTAAATTCTTCCTTGGCTAGTTATCTGCAACAGGATAGTGTGGAAAACCCAGGAATTCTCTCTAACTCAGAATGAAGCTCATGTAAAACAGGGGCTATGGTTATAAGGGGTTAAGTCCTGTTCATTTTGGCTGAGAAAGATTAGCAACTGCAGAGCTTCTTGCTCATCAAAATTCTTTCCAACTCTGGCACATGGTAGCAGATGTGGCATGTTGGAAGCTTTTTTCTTCTGTCTCTTTCCTCATTTGTCCTTACTTCCTTTGCCTCTCTGTGATATTAAAGGGGATTCAATGAGGCTCTCAGATGCTGCTTCCTCATCTGCAAACAAAAGTTCATTGATTTTGCCCTCTTTCATGTCCCTCACATTTTAGAATCAGCTGCTTTCAATTGAGCTCTGTAGTGAGCATGCTCCCTCCACATTCTCCCTTCCCTGGTCCAATTTTCACCATTCCTGGCAGGAATTCTTCAAATATATGTGACTATGGGCATGGGTGTTTCCTAGTTTTATCTCAGAAAGGAATTTTTTTCCCACTTCAATTGTTGCTTTCAATTGATTGCTTTAAAAAGTTAGCAAAGATATCTTTACTACACCATTTTACAGCTCTTTAGCTGTTATTTATTGTCTTTTCATACACAGAAGTATTGTTTTTCTTTACCTAAAACCTACCAATCTTTTCATTTATGATTACAAAAGTTATTTTTAGAAAGGCCTTTAATTATAAGAATGCTCATGTGGGCTTCCCTGGTGGCGCAGTGGTCGAGAGTCCGCCTGCCGATGCAGGGGACATGGGTTCGTGCCCCGGTCCGGGAAGATCCCACATGCCGCGGAGCGGCTGGGCCCATGAGCCATGGCCGCTGAGCCTGCATGTCCACAGCCTCTGTTCTGCAACGGGAGAGGCCACAACAGTGAGAGGCCCGTGTGCCACAAAAAAAAAAAAAAAAAAAAATGCTCATGTATATTTTCTTTCCGTGTTTTATTTTGTATATTTTTAGAGATTTAATTCCCTAATCCTACTGGAGTTTATTTTTTTATAAGGTATTGTAAACGTTTAATTTACTTATTTTTTAAAATAAATTTATTTATTTTTGGTTGAGTTGCGTCTTTGTTGCTGCGCGTGGGCTTTCTCTAGTTGCAGCGAGCGGGGGCTACTCATCGTTGCAGTGCGCAGGCTCTTCCTTGCAGTGGCTTCTTTTGTTGTGGGGTACAGGCTCTAGGTGCGTGGGCTTCAGTAGTTGTGGAGCAAGGACTTAGTTGCTCCTCTGCATGTGGGATCTTCCTAGACCAGGGCTTGAACCCAGTCCCCTGCATTGGCAGGTGGATTCTTAACCACTGTGCCACCAGGGAAGCCCTGAATTACTTATTTTTATGAATGGTTAGTCTGTTTACCTCCTAGCATTTGTTTATATCTGTCCTTTCCCCACTGTTATGTAATGCCACAAAATGTATTAAATTCTGATGTAGACTTTCTGGAGCTCAATGTGCTATTTAACCCAGTCATCTGTCATTCTGTTTCTGTTTCAGATCCACAGTGTCTTAATTATTGTATCTTGAATATGTGGTTTATTATATGAAAGAGTAAGTCTATCTCTTTTTTCCCTCCAAAATTTGTCCTAGCTATTCCAGCTATTTTTGAGGCATTTTGTTAAATTGATTAATTGATATTTTGCACCCTCGAGGTCCCTTTCAGAAATATGGAATTTATTTCCATTATGTCAGTATATCAGTAAAGTTTTCTGATTTTCTTCACAGATCCCATTCCTGCAAATGTGATTTCCACTCTTATTCTATTATGCAGTTTCTTAATAGTGATTACAGTAATAGAGACAAATTTAATATCAAGTTGAGACTGGACCTGTGAAATTCATTGGAAAGATTGCCATTAAAAGTCCATTTAGAGTGTTTAAATATTAAGAATGGTCTATTCCTTGAATATTTAAAGAAATTCCATTAAAACCAGCTAGGACTGATGCCATGCTGTGGGAGGGCTACATTTGCATTTTTTAAAAGTTTTTAATAGATTTAATGGCATAAGAGAGACAAAACCATCCACTTAATTCAGTCATTTAATAAACATCACATGCCAGGCATTGTGCAGTGTTGGGGATACTAAAGTAAGACATGTTTTTTGCTTCCTAGTATCTCAAGAATTTATTTTAACTGAATAAAGTGGCAAATATTCAGATATTAAATAATGATTAAACTGGCAAAATAATCTGAGTTAAAGTTCTTTTGACAAGTCCTTCTTTTGAGGTTATCACTTCTTAAAGTAATTCTGGAAGGTTGACTGCTATAATCTTCAAATGAGTCATTGATTAGCTTTCTATCTGAGCTCCCACTATAACTTCTAGAGCAGCAGTTGTCAGTCTTATCTCTATCCCAACCGGCACACCCAAGGGATATTATGCAATACTACTGATGTCAGTGATTCATTGAGTTAGTTTGAATTGTTTGAAGAAACCCCATGCTGATTTCTCATCACCCACTCCACACATGTGAAATCACTTTTTTAGAGCTTATAAAACTCACATGTGTTTATCCTTTTGTTACATATAAAATGAATTCACAATTATTTTTTCATTTCCTTCCCAGAACATTCTATGGGGTAGTTAGGTAAAGATTATTTCCTTCATTTTTCAATTGACAAAACTGAGGCTTAAACAGAATGATTTTTCCTAGGCTACACAGCTAGTGAGAGATGGCTAAAAGGCATGTTGGAGGAGGTCATTAAAAGGAAGTGACCACTAGTTGATCAGTGAGCTTGACCCAGGCATTCAGAGGCTCCTTACTCCCTCCCCTGCCCTTGAAATATATGTCTACCCACCATTCCCACAGTAGGAGTCATTTTCAAGAATGCAGCCTTGAGGGAGTAATGTGGCTTTGAGACCATCTGGACTGAATACATGACAACCCTATTATGACCTCTGTATAAACTTTTAAGATTCTGGTGGTCGGGGTAGAGATGTATTCATCTTGACAAGCCTCGTAAGTTAAAACTGCCACCCAGTCTGCTGTGGTCTTCCCCTTTCTCCTGTCTCTCCTTGCCTTCTTTGTATGAGGGCCACTCTGTGAACCAACAGGCATAGATCCAGACTCCTCACTGCAAATGTCTGTGAAGAAAGTAGTTGTTGTTGTTTATTATTATTATTTTTTTTTGCGGTACGTGGGCCGCTCACGCTGCGGCCTCTCCCGTTGCAGAGCACAGGCTCCGGACGCGAAGGCTCAGCAGCCATGGCTCACGGGCCCAGCCGCTCTGCAGCATGTGGGATCTTCCCGGACCGGGGCATGAACCCATGTCCCCTGCGGGTGGACTCTCAACCACTGAGCCACCAGGGAAGCCCCCAAGGAAGTAGTTTTTAATTTACATAGTTTCTACTACAGACAGTGATGACTGTTTGGATCTAAATTCTGTAGTGACTAAATTTCCTTTTGAATTATCTTGTAACTGGATAACTGGATAGTTCTTCCTCTGTGCCTGGCAATGGCTCCTACCCTTCCTTTTACTTGGCCACACCGCTTGGCATGCAGGATCTTAATTCCCCGACCAGGGATTGAACCCACACCCCCTGCAGTGGAAGCACCTAGTCTTTTTTTTTTTTTTTTACATCTTTATTGGAGTATAATTGCTTAACAATGGTGCGTTAGTTTCTGCTTTATAACAAAATGAATCAGTTATACATATACATATGTTCCCATATCCCCTCCCTCTTGCATCTCCCTCCCACCCTCCCTATCCCACCCCTCCAGGCGGTCACAAAGCACTGAGCTGATCTCCCTGTGCTATGCGGCTGCTTCCCACTAGCTATCTACCTTACGTTTGGTACTGTATATATGTCCATGCCTCTCTTTCGCTTTGTCATAGCTTACCCTTCCCCCTCCCCATAACCTCAAGTACATTCTCTAGTAGGTCTGTGTCTTTATTCCTGACTTACCCCTAGGTTCTTCATGACATTTTTTTTCTTCTTAAATTCCATATATATGTGTTAGCATACGGTATTTGTCTTTCTCTTTCTGTCTTACCTCACTCTCTATGACAGACTCTAGGTCTATCCACCTCATTACAAATAGCTCAATTTCATTTCTTTTTATGGCTGAGTAATATTCCATTGTATATATGTGCCACATCTTCTTTATCTATTCATCCGATGATGGACACTTAGGTTGTTTCCAGCTCCGGGCTATTGTAAATAGGGCTGCTATGAACATTTAGGTACATGACTCTTTTTGAATTATGGTTTTCTCAGGGTATATGCCCAGTAGTAGGGTTGCTGGGTCATATGGTAGTTCTATTTGTACTTTTTTAAGGAACCTCCATACTGTTCTCCATAGTGGCTGTACCAATTCACATTCCCAAGCAGTGCAAGAGTGTTCCCTTTTCTAAATAACCTCTCCAGCATTTATTGTTTCTAGATTTTTTGATGATGGCCATTCTGACTGGTGTGAGATGATATCTCATTGTAGTTTTGATTTGCATTTCTCTAATGATTAAAGATGTTGAGCATTCTTCCATGTGTTTGTTGGCAGTTTGTATATCTTCTGTGGAGAAATGTCTATTTAGGTGTTCTGCCCATTTTTGGATTGGGTTGTTTGTTTTTTTGCTATTGAGCTGCATGAGCTGCTTATAAATTTTGGAGATTAATCCTTTGTCAGTTGCTTCATTTGGAAATACTTTCTCCCATTCAGAGGGTTGTCTTTTGGTCTTGTTTATGGTTTCCTTTGCTGTGCAAAAGCTTTTAAGTTTCATTAGGTCCCCTGTTTATTTTTGTTTTTATTTCCATTTCTCTAGGAGGTGTGTCCAAAAGGATCTTGCTGTGATTTATGTCATAGAGTGTTCTGCCTATGTTTTCCCCTAAGAGTTTGATAGTTTCTGGCCTTACATTTAGGTCTTTAATCCATTTTGAGCTTATTTTTGTGTATGGTGTTAGGGAGTGATCTAATCTCATACTTTTACATGTCCCTGTCCAGTTTTCCCAGCACCACTTATTGAAGAGGCTGTCCTTTCTCCACTGTACATTCCTGCCTCCTTTATCAAAGGTAAGTTGACCATATGTGCGTGGGTTTATCTCTGGGCTTTCTGTCCTGTTCTCTTTTTGTGCCAGTACCATACTGTCTTGATTACTGTAGCTTTGTAGTATAGTCTGAAGTCAGGGAGCCTGATTCCTCCAGCTCCATTTTTCGTTCTCAAGATTGCTTTGGCTATTCGGGGTCTTTTGTGTTTCCATACAAATTGTGAAATTTTTTGTTTTAGTTCTCTGAAAAATGCCAGTGGTAGTTTGATAGGGATTGCATTGAATCTGTAGATTGCTTTGGGTAGTACAGTCATTTTCACAATGTTGATTCTTCCAATCCAAGAACATGGTATATCTCTCCATCTATTTGTATCATCTTTACTTTCTTTCATCAGTGTCTTATAATTTTCTGCATACAGGTCTTTTGTCTCCTTAGGTAGGTTTATTCCTAGATATTTTATTCTTTTTATTGCAATAGTAAATGGGAGTGTTTTCTTGATTTCACTTTCAGATTTTTCATCATTAGTATATAGGAATGCCAGAGATTTCTGTGCATTAATTTTGTATCCTGCTACTTTACCGAATTCATTGATTAGCTCTAGTAGTTTTCTGGTACCATATTTAGGATTCTCTATGTATAGTATCATGTCATCTGCAAAAAGTGGCAGCTTTACTTCTTCTTTTCCGATTTGGATTCCTTTTATTTCCTTTTCTTCTCTGATTGCTGTGGCTAAAACTTCCAAAACTATGTTGAATTAGAGTGGTGAGAGTGGGCAACCTTGTCTTGTTCCTGAACTTAGTGGAAATGGTTTCAGTTTTTCACCATTGAGGACGATGTTGGCTGTGGGTTTGTCATATATGGCCTTTATTATGTTGAGGAAAGTTCCCTCTATGCCTACTTTCTGCAGGGTTTTTATCATAAATGGGTGTTGAATTTTGTCGAAAGCTTTCTCTGCATCTATTGAGATGATCATATGGTTTTTCTCCTTCAATTTGTTAATATGGTGTATCACGTTGATTGATTTGTGTATATTGAAGAATCCTTGCATTCCTGGAATAAACCCCACTTGATCATGGTGTATGATCCTTTTAATGTGCTGTTGGATTTTGTTTGCTAGTATTTTGTTGAGGATTTTTGCATCTATGTTCATCAGTGATGTTGGCCTGTAGTTTTCTTTCTTTGTAACATCCTTGTCTGGTTTTGGTATCAAGGTGATGGTGGCCTCGTAGAATGAGCTTGGGAGTGTTCTTCCCTCTGCTATATTTTGGAAGAGTTTGAGAAGGATAGGTATTAGCTCTTCTCTAAATGTTTGATAGAATTCGCCTGTGAAACCATCTGGTCCTGGGCTTTTGTTTGTTGGAGATTTTTAATCACAGTTCCAATTTCAGTGCTTGTGATTGGTCTATTCATATTTTCTATTTCTTCCTGATTCAGTCTTGGCAGGTTGTGCATTTCTAAGAATTTGTCCATTTCTTCCAGGTTGTCCATTTTATTGGCATAGAGTTGCTTGTAGTAATCTCTTATGATCTTTTGTATTTCTGCAGTGTCAGTTGTTACTTCTCCTTTTTCATTTCTAATTGTATTGATTTGAGTCTTCTCCCCCTTTTTTTGATGAGTCTGGCTAATGGTTTATCAATTTTGTTTATCTTCTCAAAGAACCAGCTTTTAGTTTTATTGATCTTTGCTATCGTTTCCTTCATTTCTCTTTCATTTATTTGTGATCTGATCTGTATGATTTCTTTCCTTCTGCTAACTTTGGGGTTTTTTTGTTCTTCTTTCTCTAATTGCTTTAGGTGCAGGGTCAGGTGGTTTACTTGAGATGTTTCCTGTTTCTAAGGTGGGATTGTATTGCTATAAACTTCCCCCTAGAACTGCTTTTGCTGCGTCCCAAAGGTTTTGGGTCTTCGTGTCTCCATTGTCATTTGTTTCTAGGTATTTTTAAATTTCCTCTTTGATTTCTTCAGTGATCCCTTCGTTATTGAGTAGTGTATTGTTTAGCCTCCATGTGTTTGTATTTTTTACAGATCTTTTCCTGTAATTGATGTGTAGTCTCATAGCATTGTGGTGAGAAAAGATACTTGATACAATTTCAATTTTCTTAAATTTACCAAGGCTTGATTTGTGACCCAAGATATGATCTATCCTGGAGAATGTTCCATGAGCACTTGAGGAAAATGTGTATTCTGTTGTTTTTGGATGGAATATCCTATAAATATCAATTAAGTCCATCTTGTTTAATGTATCATTTAAAGCTTGTGTTTCCCTACTTATTTTCATTTTGGATGATCTGTCCATTGGTGAAAGTGGGGTGTTAAAGTCCCCTACTATGAGTGTGTTACTGTCGATTTCCCCTTTTATGGCTGTTAGTATTTGCCTTATGTATTGAGGTGCTCCTATGTTGGGTGCATAAATATTTACAATTGTTATATCTTCTTCTTGGATCGATCCCTTTATCATTATGTAGTATCCTTCTTTGTCTCTTCTAATAGTTTTTATTTTAAAGTCTATTTTGTCTGATATGAAAATTGCTACTCCAGCTTTCTTTTGATTTCCATTTGCATGGAATATCTTTTTCCATCCCCTTACTTTCACTCTGTATGTGTCTCTAGGTCTGAAGTGGGTCTCTTGTAGACAACATATATATGAGTCTTGTTTTTGTATCCATTCAGCCAATCTGTGTCTTTTGGTGGGAGCATTTAGTCCATTTACATTTAAGGTAATTATCGATATGTATGTTCCTATTCCCATTTTCTTAATTGTTTTGGGTTCTTTATTGTAGGTCTTTTCCTTCTGTTGTGTTTCTTGCCTAGAGAAGTTCCTTTAGCATTTGTTGTAAAGCTGGTTTGGTGGTGCTGAAGTCTCTCAGCTTTTGCTTGTCTGTAAACGTTTTAATTTCTCCATCAAATCTGAATGAGATCCTTGCTGGGTAGAGTAATCTTGGTTGTAGGTTTCTCTCCTTCATCACTTTAATTATGTCCTGCCACTCCCTTCTGGCTTGTAGAGTTTCTGCTGAGAGATCAGCTGTTAACCTGATGGGGATTCCCTTGTGTGTTATTTGTTGTTTTTCCCTTGCTGCTTTTAATATGATTTCTTTGTGTTTAATTTTTGACAGTTTGATTAATATGTGTCTTGGCATATTTCTCCTTGGATTTATTCTGTATGGGACTCTCTGTGCCTCCTGGACTTGATTAACTATTTCCTTTCCCATATTAGGGAAGTTTTCAACTATAATCTCTTCAAATATTTTCTCAGTCCCTTTCTTTTTCTCTTCTTCTTCTGGAACCCCTATAATTCAAATGTTGGTGCATTTAATGTTGTCCCAGAGGTCTCTGAGACTCTCCTCTGTTGTTTTCATTCTTTTTTCTTTATTTTGCTCTGCATCACTTATTTCCACTATTTCATCTTCCACCTCACTTATCCGTTCTTCTGCCTCAGTTTTTCTGCTATTGATCCCATCTAGAGTATTTTTAAGTTCATTTATTGTGTTTCTAATCATTGCTTGATTCATCTTTAGTTCTTCTACGTCCTTGTTAACTGTTTCTTGCATTTTGTCTATTCTATTTCCAAGATTTTGAATCATCTTTACTATCATTATTCTGAATTCTTTTTCAGGTAGACTGCCTATTTCCTCTTCATTTGTTAGATCTGGTGGGTTTTTATCTTGCTCCTTCTCCTGCTGCGTGTTTTTCTGTCTTCTCATTTTGCTTATCTTACTGTGTTTGGAGTCTCCTTTTTGCAGGCTGCAGGTTCGCAGTTCCCATTGTTTTTTGTGTCCGTCCCCAGTGGCTAAGGTTGGTTCAGTGGGTTGTGTAGGCTTCCTGGTGGAGGGGACTAGTGCCTGTGTTCTGCTGGATGAGGCTGGATCTTGTCTTTCTGGTGGGCAGGTCCACGTATGGTGGTGTGTTTTGGGGGTGTCTGTGGACTTTTTATGATTTTAGGCAGCCTCTCTGCTAATGGGTGGCATTGTGTTCCTGTCTTGCTAGTTGTTTGGCATAGGGTGTCCTGCACTGTAGCTTGCTGGTTGTTGAGTGAAGCTGGGTGCTGGTGTTGAGATGGAGATCTCTGGGAGATTTTCGCTGTTTGATATTATGTGGAGCTGGGAGGTCTCTTGTGGACCAGTGTCCTGAAGTTGGCTCTCCCACCTCAGAGGCACAGCATTGACTCCTGGCTGCAGCACCAAGAACCTTTTATCCACACGGCTCGTCAACTTGGGATGATTCGTTGTCTATTCATGTATTCCACAGATGCAGGTACATCACGTTGATTGTGGAGCTTTAATCCACTGCTTCTGAGGCTGCTGGGAGAGATTTCCCTTTCTCTTCTTTCTTCTCACAGCTCCCAGGTCTCAGCTTTGGATTTGGCCCTGCCTCTGCGTGTAGGTCGCCGGAGGGCGTTTGTTCTTCACTCAGACAGGACGGGGTTAAAGGAGTAGCCGCTTGGGGGACTCTGGCTCACTCAGGCCGTGGGGGGGGGAGGGAGGGGCACGGTGTGCGGGGCGAGCGTGCGGCGGCAGAGGCCGGCATGACATTGCACCAGCCCGAGGTGCGCGGTGCGCTCTCCCGGGGAAGCCGTCCCTGGATCCCGGGACCCCGGTAGTGATGGGCTGCACAGGCTCCCCGGAAGGGGCGCGTGGACAGTGAGCTGCACTCGCACACAGGCCTCTTGGCGGCAGCAGCAGCAGCCCCAGTGTCCCACGCCCGTCTCTGGGGTCCATGCTTTCAGCCGCGGCTCGCGCCCTTTTCTGGTGCTCCTTTAAGCAGCGCTCTTAATCCCCTCTCCTTGTGCACCAGAAAACAAAGAGGGAAGAAAACGTCTCTTGCCTCTTTGGCAGCTCCAGACTTTTTCCCGGACTCCCTCCTGGCTAGCTGTGGTGCATTAGCCCCTTCAGGCTGTGTTCACGCCGCCAACCCCAGTCCTCTCCCTTGGATTTGACCGAAGCCCGAGCCTCAGCTCCCAGCCCCGCCCATCTCGGCGGCCGAGCAGACAAGCCTCTAGGGCTGGGGAGTGCCTGAGGGCACTGATCCTCTGTGCAGGAATCTCTCCGCTTTGCTCTCCGTACCCCTGTTGCTGCGCTCTCCTCCGTGGCTCCAAAGCTTCCCCCCTCTGCCACCCACAGTCTCCGCCCACGAAGGGGCTCCTAGTGTGTGGAAACCTTTCCTCCTTCACAGCTCCCTCCTGCTGGTGCAGGTCCCGTCCCTATTCTTTTGTCTCTGTTTTTCTTTTGCCCTACCCAGGTACGTGGGGGGTTTCTTGCCTTTTGGGAGGTCTGAGGTCTTCTGCCAGCGTACAGTAGGTGTTCTGTAGGAGTTGTTCCACGTGTAGCTGTATTTCTGGTGTATCTGTGGGGAGGAAGGTGACCTCCGCGTCTTACTCTTCCGCCATCTTCCCCGAAGTCTGCTGCTCACCGGAAGCACCTAGTCTTAACCACTGGACTACCATGGAAGTCCCAGCTTCTACCCTTCCTTTTTAACAAGGGGCTGAAAAGCGCCATTGTGTCAGGCTTCTAACTTGGCATGTGGGTCCTGACTAAATTATAGGAGTTGTTTTTTCATGAAGACAACTTTTTTTTATCTTTCTAACCTTCCAGCATTGTTGAATTTTATTCTAATTTGTTATTTGTAATTTTTTTTCTGAGAGAAAAATAGGCTGTGTAATGAGACTAGTAGGGAGATATAATTTTGTATTATTGAGATATAATTTTCTGTCCTGTTTTGTATTTTATAATGAAAGAAGAACCTTAAAATTATTTCCTACCTTTGGGATTAGAGTCTTTAAGTGAGTGAGATAATATTTCCAAGAGTAAGCATGCACTTATAAACAGATAATGAAAATAGAGTTTTTTTCACACCTTTTTTTGTGAAATGTAATATCGTTCAGAAAAAGGCATAAAATGTAAATACACAGCTTAACTTTAACAAATTTTTAGAAAACTGAACACCCATTTAACCACCACCCAGATCAAGAAATAGAACATCGCCAGCCCCCTGGAGATCTACCTGTGCTTCGTCCCAATTACAACCCCCTTTTGCCCTAACAAATGTAACTTTGCTAAACTTTATAATAATCTCTTGTTTGCCTTTCTTTGTAGCATTTCTGTATGCCACTGCAGTTTTAGATGATGTAGTTTAGTTTGTGTTTTTGAATTTTGTATAAATGGAATCATTCTTTTGTGTCTGATTTCCTCCACTTACCTTTATGTTTGAGATTTGTCCATGTAATTTTAGGAATTTGTAGTTTGTTAATTTCCAATGCTATCCAATATTCCATTACACAAATACACCACTATTTATTTCACTATATATTGTTGGTGAATATGAAACCATAGGTAATCATTAGTTAAATCATTATACATGTAACCTGACCTCACTAATCAAGGTCGTTTTAATGGTTGCTACAAAAAAACTTGCATGTCCTCCGAGCGGCAAGAACCCTAAACAAGATGTTCGCCAGAGCTCTTTTCCAGGAACCTGGAGTTGGATGAGTCTAGTTCCAGCTGATCTGGTTAAGACTAGATGGGACCAACTAACACAACATTGTAAATCAATTATACTCCAATAAAAAAATTAATTAAAAAAAAAAGCCTGGATAGGACCATTGACCCTCCAACTGGGCATGCGCAAATGTCCTCCTGGCTTTCTGAGGCCTATAGCGTAGCTACACCTGCGCAGAATGACTACCGTCTCACCTTTTCCCAATCACCTTTCCTCACGCCCTCCACGCTCCCCACACCCCCCACACCCCCCACGCTCCTCACGTCCCCCACGCTCCACACGCCCTACATGCCCCTCACGCTCCCCACGCCCTCCACACTCCTCACGCCCCCCATGCTCCACACGCCCTCCACGCCCCTCATGCTCCCCATGCCCCCCACGCCCCTCACTCTCCTCATGCCCCCATGCTCCTCATGCCCCCCACGCCCTCCACGCTCCTCACGCCCTCCATGCCCCTCACGCCCCTCATGCCCCTCATACCCCTCATGCCTCTAAAAACCCTGCTTCTTTATCCCATAAATACCCGAGTTACTCGTCTTCCTTTAAGTGATGCAGGTCTGAGGTTTGTATCCTTGCTTGGCTGATTGGTGAATAAACCCTCTCTTTGCTGCATCTTCTCGGCTTGGCTGGCTGCGCATCAGGTAAAATGAACTTGTTTTGGTAACAAATATTTGACTTCTTTCTAGCTTTTTAGTTATTATAAATAATACTGTTACAAACATTCTTATCCATGTCTCCTCGTATTCATATGCATACCTTTTTTTGCACATAAATCCTGGAATAGAATAGTTTTAAATATTTCAAATATCTTCTCCCACTCTGTGACTTGTGTTTTCATCCACTTAGTGATATCTTTTGATAAGTAGTTCTTAATTTTATAGTAATATAAAATTTATCAGTCATTTCATCCTGTTTAGAAATTTCTTTGACTTGATGGTTGAAGCCATTTTCCTATATTATCGTCTAAAGGGTTTATAGTTTTTCTTTTCAAATTTATGTTTACAATCCACCTGGTAACATTAGGGTTGTTTCCAAATTTTGCCTGTTTTTAACAGCTTTTAATGGTTAGGAATAAAACTCCTATGTATATTTTGTACATGTCTTTTTATTGAACATATGTACTCATTCCCCTCGGATATATATACTGTATAGGAGTAGAATTTCTGATTCAGATGATAGTAGATAATTCCAAACAGTTATCTAAAGTGTTGGCCAATTTATACATCCACAGCAATATATGAGATTTCCAGTTCTTTCACATCTTTGCCAGCACATGATATTGCCAAGGCTTTTTATCTGTGGTCATTTTGGTGGGTGTATACTGGTATCTCATTGCCATTCTAATTTGCATGTTCTAATATTAATGATGTCGAATCATTTGTCTTATGTTGATATCTTCTTTGGTAAACTGCCTGTTTTAAGTTATTTGCCCATTTTTGCCATTGTTTTGTTTTTTGGTTTTTCCTTATTAATATATGAATTCTATATATATTTCAGAAACAAGCACTTTACCATGTAAATGTAAACACTTTTCTCACTACATATCTTTTTTTTAAATATAAATTTATTTATTTATTTATTTTTACTTTTGGCTGCTTTGGGTCTTCGTTGCTGTGCGTGGGCTTTCTCTGGTTGCGGCGAGCAGGGGCCACTCTTCATTGTGGTGAGCAGACTTCTCACCACAGTGGCCTCTCTTATTGTGGAGCACGGGCTCCAGGGGCGCAGGCTTCAGTAGTTGTGGTTCGCGAGCTCTAGAGCGCAGGCTCAGTCGTTGTGGTGCACAGGCCTAGTTGCTCTGTGGCATGTGGGATCCTCCCAGGCCAGGACTCGAACCTGTGTCCCCTGCACTGGCAGGCAGGTTCCCAACCACTACACCACCAGGGAAGCCCCTCACTACATATCTTTTCACTCTCCTAATAATGTCTTTGATAAATAGAAGCTTAATTGCAACAAAGTCCACTTTCTCTAGCTCTTTTCTTTTATGATTATTGTTATTTGTGTTCTATTAAAAAAAATCTTTGTCTACCTCATGTCATAGAGATATTCTCATTTGTTTCTTTTAGAAGTTTTGTTTCATCTTTGCCACTTAGATTTATAATGTATCTCAAATTAAAATTTACATGTGAGGTGGGGGTCAAGGTTTATTTTTTCCCTATGACTATCCAACTGACCCAGTACCATTCTATTAAAAGCTCATTCTATCTCCTGTGAATTTCAAAGATACCTTTGTTGAAAATCAAGCGACTATACAGACACACACATATTTCTGGATACTTTATTCTGTTTTATGATTGATTTCTCTATCCTATGGCCAGTGCTGTTACCTACCCTTTGTTTGGTTCTTTCCCTACCTGGTTATTGTTCTCGTCAATAAGGCAAAATTACTTTTTGTAGCAGCAAACAGAAACCTTATTCATTGGCCAAGGAATGGAGAAGGGAGAGCTCATCCTTTGAAAGCACCTTCTCCCTGATTACAAGTGAGAACAGGTTTTTTATTTTTTTATTTTATTTTATTTTATTTTATTTTATTTTTGTGGTACGCGGGCCTCTCACTGCTGTGGCCTCTCCCGTTGCGGAGCACAGGCTCCGGACGCGCAGGCTCAGTGGCCATGGCTCACGGGCCCAGCCGCTCCGCGGCATGTGGGATCTTCCCAGACCGGGGCACGAACCCATGTCCCCTGCATCGGCAGGCGGACTCTCAACCACTGCGCCACCAGGGAAGCCCAAGAGAACAGGTTTTTTATAGATAAGGGTTTAGGAGGTTGTGGGGGGCAAGGGTGTATTGTCATCCTGATTAGTTGAAATGGGTGGGGATTTCCCAGAGTGCAGTTCTCACTTCTTTTCTGCCCTTGTATGGTCCTCTGGTGTCTGGGTCAGAAGCAGGTCCAGCAACCTCAGTGCAGGTGGTGGAGATCTTATTATTACAGTGAACTGTAGAAATGTAAGGAACTGTAGAGCTGTAAGGAACTGTAGAGCAACCTTTGTCCCAGTTTTGAAGTTCAACCAACCTATGCCAGTTTCTTGTGGTTAAGGCCTCTTGTTTCCTGTCATGTAAACACATCTAGAAGATACAGTCAGCTTTGGTTTTCTGCAGGTTTGCCCGGAGGGGAGGTTTGTATTAGAAATGGGGAATGGCGTTTCTCACCTCTTTGCCTCAAGACAGGTGCACTTGTATACTACTATACAGAGAGAGTTTAGGTATGGATTGAGGACCCTGGGGTTGTTCCCCTGGGAGACAGTGCCACACTCTGTGAATTACTGTGGCTTTAAAGTAAGTCCTGAAATCTGGAGATGTAAAACTTTTAAATTTGTTCTTCTTCAAAGCCTATTCTAGGTTTTATGCATTTCCATATAAATTTGAGAATTGTTTTCAATTTTCACACACACACAAACCTTGCTGGGATTGATCGGGATGGTGTTGAATCTACAAATTAATTTGTGGAGAAGGACACTTAATAATTTAGGGAGAAGATACAATTTAAAATATTGCATCTTTCAATCTATAAATATCGTTTAACTCTGCATTTATAAGGTCATCTTTAATTTCTCTCAATCATATTTGATAGTTTTAATTAGAGATATTGTACATTTTATTAGATTTATTCCTAGATATTAGACTTTTTTTATGCTATTGTAAAAGGTTTTTTTTTTTTTTTTTTTTTTTTGCAGTACGCGGGCCTCTCACTGCTGTGGCCTCTCCTGTTGCGGAGCACAGGCTCTGGATGCGCAGGCCCAGTGGCCATGGCCCACAGACCCAGCCACTCCACGGCACGTGGGATCCTCCTGGACCGGGGCACGAACCCGCGTCCACTGCATTGGCAGGCGGACTCCCAACCACTGCGCCAGCAGGGAAGCCCCTAAGGTATTGTTTTTTAAATGTAATTGTCCAGTTATGATTTTCTTATTATGTTTTCAGTTAAATCTAATCCTTTGGACACCTGTAATATGATGATACTTTGAGAAGATTGCATCTTTTTTAATCTTTCCTAGCTTCAGTTCACTTTTGTTTCACAGTTTCACTATTTCTTTGTTTACTTCCATTCTGGTTTTTTTAATTTCTGAATTGAAATGCCCTTTCATATCTGCAAATTCTTGTTTAATTGTTTTGAACTCATATCAGAGCATTTGGGTACAGTTTTCGTTGTGATTGTTGTTTTGTGGACAGTTATCACTAGCTAAATATTTTCATTCTTAAATCCCGTTTTATTCTTGTAATCGCTTTTGCATGCAAAATTTTATTGGGGAGTACTCTCATTAAAAACACTTGTGGGAACCAACAAGGACTCTCAGTGCTGTACTTGGAGAGAAGCTAAAATGGACAATCACTTAGAACATTTAGAGAAGTCAGAGGAAATAAGCATTTGAATGAATCATTGACACAAACAAGAAAAGCTTCTATATTATTTTAAATGCATCAGAAACCCTAAAATAATTAGTTGCAAATATGAGTACAGTGGAACAAGCCTAGATCTTTGCTTCAAGAGCAAAATGGTGAATCATCCTTCTGGGGCCCATCTAAAATTAACATTCTTCAAGACTCCCTTCATAGCATTTACTGTAGGTATGTTTTCACTTCATCAGAGAAGAGTATGCATAAACTGGTGTTAAAATATGCAATCTAGCCTGAAAAAAATTATTATTCCTTACAATTTTCTGTTTTTCTATAAAATGCCACTTTTTGATATCACTATCCAAACAACTCCACTAAAAAAATAATGAAAATTAAAATGCTAATTGGCTATTGTCTCTAGTCTGTCCATAACAATATATCTGCTTGAAAGATCTATTTTTACACTTCTTGAAATTAGTAATATCTGTGAATACCAAAAAAAAATTGTATTTCCTGATCTGGATAGTGCTTACAGAACTGTCTTCACTTAAAAAAAAATCATGAATTTAAGTATGTTTTGTGTGTATGTTATACTTCAATAAAATGTTTTTTTTTAAAAAAAAAAAAAAAACCAAAACACTTGTGGGAACCAACAAGGACCTACTGTGTAACACAGGGAACTCTACTCAATATTCTGTAATAACCTGTATGGGAAAAGAATCTGAGAAAGAATGAGTACATGTATATGTATAACTGAATCACTTTGCCATACACCTGAAACCAACATGACATTGCAAGTCAACCATACTCCAATAAAATCAAAATTAAGAAAAAAAAAAAAAAAAACACTTATGGGAGGAAAAGAAGGAAGCAGGTTTGGGCCGAAGGAGAAGATGGTGCAGTCGTAACAAGCCCTCAACCTACCCTTTAGGGACCCCTGAAGTTGGGATGGCCCATTAGAGTTACCCCATTTGGAGTGAAGAAGTTATGCCTTGATTCCCCATAACAACCAGTCACTGGATGCAGGCTTCCCTGGGAAGGGAGTATTACTCTAAGCTAGGCAGCTCTCTTTAGCCAACAACTTTCCCAGAAGCTGAAGGAATAAGTCCTTTGGTGGTGAAGGGGAACCTGAGTGGTACAGCACCCCATCCCGACAGTAGCCTTCACCAAGATTGGCCCACCAAATTCTGTTCATTTTTAAATGTCTTAGGTTTTCGAAACTCCCCCAGCCATGGCAAGTGTTTCTGTGAAGGAGGTGTATGAGGGTTTTTGTTCTTGCTGTGCTACTTCTGTATGTTTCTTTCAAGTGTACTCTTGTGTCAGTTCAGTGACATATAGTTTTATTAATAGATGATGTTCTTTGTGGGGGGCAAGAGATGCATTATTATGACTTATGATTTTGTGATATTCTCATTTTAATTAAAAAACCTATAATCCTGGATTTGACCAATGATTTCAGAATGTCTTTACCTATATCTGTTTCTTCAGTGACTGCTACCTATACTAATTCAAAATTTAGATAACATCAAATTTAAGGGTAAAAAATTTTCTCAGTTCTAGACCTTTAAACACTACAAAAATCTATTCAACTTATTCCTTTGCAGGCTTTATTATGAATCCCTAGTAAAATGTAAATGTCTCCACTCTATCTATATTCAGTTCCTTGGTTGCTGTTCTTTCTGTGATGGTTATTGGAATGCATTTACTTAAAGCTTCTAGTCCCCTTTACGGTAATATAGAAAACATTTTGCATTTCTGTACAGTGGTTACTTTCATTAGAGACTTTCAGAGCACTTTATACACATTGAACAGTGGATAATTTTATTAGAAAGGATAACCAACAATTTAGATTCTTTCTATGTAACTCTATTGTGCTTTTCTTTTGGCAAATAGGAATAGAAGAAGAAACTAAACTCTTAGGAAGGCTGAGAGACTGATTCTAGTGTTTTATCATTTATGCTTCTTCTGGGATCAAACATTTTGAAAGTGTTGAAGATTAACCAGAAAGAAAATATCCAGAGAGTGAGGAAGCCCAACTGACACCAATTTATCTCAATACCATTTTCAGAGTCTGAGATGCTAAGAGAATAGCTCCATATTATGGAAGACAGTTTCAACCCTGAGACTTAATTACTCTTCTATCTATTGCTTGTAATTGTTC
Organism: Mesoplodon bidens; assembly: GCF_964165515.1. NCBI lineage: Eukaryota > Metazoa > Chordata > Mammalia > Artiodactyla > Ziphiidae > Mesoplodon > Mesoplodon bidens. Next base: position 107,654,566 of record NC_138161.1, on the reverse strand, counting down.
ACAGAGATAAACATTTTTTCTCATAGGTCCATCAATAGCTTGGATGCTTCCCTTCATGAAGTTCATTTCATCACCAGTAGAACAAAGCCTCTCTCTGATGGCCAAGGTCCCCTAGGGGCAGCAGAGTAGCAGGTGCCATCTACTTGGCAGTTACTGGAGGAGTCTGGAGGAGTCCTGGGACTGTGGGGAAGCCCCAGTCTGCGAGAAAGACCAGGAGACAAGAGCAGAAAAGTGTCAGGACGTCAGGATCAAGAAAATGCATACAAGTGTGTTCTGGGGGCAGAACTGTAACTGAGCTAGAAATGAGAGCTGGGTTTGTGGCAGTTAAATAGAGAAGGTAATGTGTACATTTTCAGCCAGTGTTTCCTGAGTACTTGACCTGGGACAGGCCCTTAAGGAGTGTAATAAGGAGTTCTCTGCTCAGTGTGGTACTAAGACACATAAGTAAGTAATTAAAGTACAATGCATTAAGTGCCTCAAATAAATGCAAAAGTGCTGTAGGATTTCAAGATGGTGACTACTGGGGTGGTAGTGTGGTGGTTAGGAGGGGCTTCAAGGGTGGGTGACATTGATACCAAGTCTTAGGGAATGAGTAGTAAGAGAACAGGGAGAGGTTAAAGTATGTACTGCACATCTGGGCAGTGGTGAGCCTTTGGTTGAGATGCAACATAATGTCCACATGAGGAAGTGGGAAAATGAGACTTTCAACTTTGCCATCTGTGCAACTGCCCTTGAACGCATATCATTTCTGTTAATATACTCTGAAGATAAGGTCCAGGAACCCCATTCATCAATATTTCATGGATCTTTGGGGTTCTTAAGAGAATGAAGACTAACCTGGTTTGTGGAAAGTTGGGAGGTTTTATAATTTGGTCAAAGCCTGAAAGCCCCAAGGAAAATAAGCACCTGTGAGCCCTTCCTCAGCTACAATGTTGCAAGCCTAGGACATGGGGGTGGGGAGGAGGGACTTTACCAACAAAGATAAAATAGGTCAGCTCATCACATAACCTTTGTTCATTATTCCCCTTGCAGCTTCTCTTTGTAAGATCTAGACATCATGAAATTCTAGGGCTTAAGTATGAAAGGATCCAGGTTTTTAAGATGTGTTGACAGTTGGGTGCTTTCCTTCACTTAGTATTGATATATAAGACATCCAGAAAAATATAGGTCTTGAAAATCAACTAGTGGAGGGAATTCCCTGGCGGTCCAGTGGTTAGGACTCTGAGTTTTCACTGCTAAGGGCCCAGGTTCGATTCCTGGTAGGGGAGCTAAGATCCCACAAGCTGAGCAGGGCTGTTAAAAACAAAACAAACAAACAAACAAACAACAACTAGTGGAGAGGTAACATACATCCTGTGAAAAGTGAGTGTGGGTAATCACTGGTTAGCTTGTTTGATGTGATGTGGGATGTGGTAGTACCAATTGCTTTGTCTGAAGTTAAGATTCTAGACTCCTAGTGCCTAAGTAAAGGCTCCCAGAACCTCTGCTCAATTCCATTTGCAGCAATGTTTAGACTAACATTAGTGCCTGGACAGAATAAGCACTTGGTCAGTAGTTTTCAAATAGATGGATGAAGTCATCAATCAATCAGCTGAACTGTATGAAAACAAAGATATTTGTGAGAGTTTCTAGTCCTGAATGTGCTGCTCTCTAGCTCTTGCCTAAGAAAATTCGAGAACATTGAAACCTGTGAGGGAAAGTCGTAGAGACATGCTAATTTTTCTCTGAAGCAGAGTTTCCCAACCAGCATACTGGGGACGGTTTAATGCATGAGCAGTGAGAAGCTGATCAACTTATAGCTGATGAGGTTCACCCACAGCTAAGGCCCTTACGTTAGTTCCTCAGGACATATACAGCCTCATCTGAGGGTCCTCAGAGGGTAGCATGATTGGAGAAGAATTTGAGGGTATGCCCCATGGTGCCCACAAACTCAAAGAATGAAAGTTGGTGTTCTCTGCTTGGTGACAAGAGACCGAGCGTCCAGGAGATGCTCTTCCACCTAGATTTCTATCTCAGCTGCCAAGTACAGAGTGTGGCTGACCATTTTGGAAAAGAGAGGTGCGATGATATAGGAGTTCCTGTTCCAGTTGACCAGAAAGCATTGCCGATGTAGCTCAAGGTGCAGCTGGTAAGGGTTGGCGGAGGGCTGACTGTGGGCTCCTGGTGATGCACTTTTCAAGTCTGTCTTTACTAATAGGGGATACTTTTGTCACTTTTGTGGACGATGTACCCTTTAAGTGGAGTCTGAACTAGCCCCAGGGGGACTGTTCTAACAATGCATGTACCATCTGCAAGTTAAAGCATTATCACTATTTTGAAATATTTGATATTGAAAATTTTTATTGCAGTCAAACCCCACTTAAAAGTCACAAGAAAATTCACCATTGAATATGTTAATAAAAGTTAAGGAAAAGTTGTTAGATTCTTTAAATGTTATTTCAAAAGTTTAAAATATTTAGATGGTTGTAAAAAAAAGTGGCTTTTAATTTTTTATCATTTTCTTTTGCGAATGGTTTCTCATCAACAATGACTGGAGAATTTGAAAAGTTCACTAAGAAACTTTGTCAGGAATAGCCATTTCAAGTATAAAATCTGAATTAAAACTTACATTGACAAATTTTGTCATTGACAAAATTTCAACTTTCTCTTCAAATTTTGGAAAATATTTTATTCATGTTTTATCAAATTTAATAGTATTTCCCCTAATATGTGATTTTATTTATCTTATATATTAAAAAGGAAATCTAACAATTTTTTTTAACCAAACCCTCTAGAGAGTCTCCAGAATAACTCAGTTTTCTTCAGTGTGCCATACAAATACTATCACTTACTGTGAGAACCAAGATGTGCACAGCCACCCCTCCACGAACACACAAAAGGGAGAAAACATGATCTAAGTCTCTGAGACTGGTTAGGACACTTACCTTGACTTTTTTTTTTTTTTTTTTGGTCCCCTTGAGAACTGCCTTTAGGTCTTATGATTTAATTCTTTATGCTTGGCTTATGTCAAAGATCAGAAAATTGCTGCAGTTTTAGTGTTTTAGATATTGCTTATTAAAATACCCAATTGCATGTGATAGGAAACTTTTTGAATGTTTTTTTCTCCTAATGGACTGGTATGATCTGATGTGGATTTGTTTTATCATCCATTAAAAACTGAGCAACCTATTGGATTTCCTTTTGTCATGGCTTCCAGTACAGTAATTCCCAACTGCAGCAAAAATTATTGTTAAGACATAATAGAACTATTGCTGTTTGATATTAAAATAGAATAAATTATTCAGGCAAATAGGCAAGAGTTATAATTCATTGCAAAAAACTTGATGTATCTGAAGATAAAAAGCTTAATCACCCAAGTTTTTTTTGTTATAGATTAATCACCCAAATTGATCTACATAACAGATTTTCCTCTGTTTTTTTCTCCCAACGTTTAAAATATATCTTTACTGATGCCTACACATCATTCTTTTCATTTTTAATTTTTTTAAGGTTGTCTTGCCTCCTCTCTTATTTATTTATTTATTTTTATTATACAGCAGGTTCTTATTATCTATTTTATACATATTAGTGTATACATGTCAATCCCAATCTCCCAGTTCATCTCACCACGTCTCTCCCCCCCCACCCCCGGCTTCCCCCTTTCATGTCCATTACCTTTGTTCTCTGTATCTGTGTCTCTATTTCTGCCTTGCAAACCAGTTTATCTGTACCATTTTTCTAGATTCCACATATATGCGTTAATATATGATATTGGTTTTTCTCTTTCTGACTTACTTCACTCTGTATGACAGTCTCTAGGTCCATCCTCATCTCTACAAATGACCCAATTTTGTTCCTTTTTATGGCCGAGTAATATTCCATTGTATGTAGGTACCACATCTTCTTTATCCATTCATCTATTGTTGGGCATTTAGGTTGCTTCCATGACCTGGCTGTTGTAAATAGTGCTTCAAGGAACATTGGGTTGCATGTGTCTTTTTGAATTATGGTTTTCTCTGGGTATATGCCCAGTAGTGGGATTGGTGGATCATATGGTAATTCTATTTTTAGTTTTTTAAGGAACCTCCATACTGTTCTCCATAGTGGCTGTATCAATTTACATTCCCACCAACAGTGCAAGAGGGTTCCCTTTTCTTCACACCCTCTCCAGCATTTGTTGTTTGTAGATTTTCTGATGATGCCCATTCTGACTGGTGGGAGGTGATACCTCATCGTAGTTTTGATTTGCATTTTTCTAATAATTAGTGATGTTGAGCAGCTTATCATGTGCTTCTTGGCCATTGGTATATCTTCTTTGAAGAAACACCTATTTAGGTCTTCTGCACATGTTTTGATTGGGTTGTTTGGTTTTTTGATATTGAGCTGCACAAGCTATTTATGTATTTTGCAGATTAATCCTTTGTTGATTCATTTGCAAATATTTTCTCCCATTCTGAGGGTTGTCTTTTGTCTGGTTTATGTTTTCCTTTGCTGTGCAAAAGCTTTTAAATTTCATTAGGTCCCATTTGTTTGCTTTTGTTTTTATTTCCATTACTCTAGGAGGTGTGTCAAAAAAGATCTTGTTGTGATTTATGTCAGAGAGTGTTCTTCCTAAGTTTTCCTCTAAGAGTTTTATAGTTTCTGGTCTTACATTTAGATCTTTAATTCATTTTGAGTTTATTTTTGTGTATGTTGTTAGGGAGTGTTCTAATTTCACTCTTTTACAGGTAGCTGTCCAGTTTTCCCAGCACCACTTATTGAAGAGACTGTCTTTTCTCCATTGTATAACCTTGCCTCCTTTGTCACAGATTAGTTGACCATAGGTGCATGGGTTTATCTCTGGGCTTTCTATCCTTTTCCATTGATCTATATTTCTGTTTTTTTTTTGTGCCAGTACCATATTGCCTTGATTATTGTAGCTTTGTAGTATAGTCTGACGTCAGGGAGTCTGATTGCTCCGGCTCCATTATTTTCCCTCAGGATTGCTTTGGCTCTGATATAATTTTTTTTAAATTTATTTGAATGTATTTATTTTTGGCTGCATTGGGTCTTCATTGCTGTGCACGGGCTTTCTCTAGTTGTGGCAAGTGAGGGCTACTCTTTGTTGTGGTGCATGGGTTTCTCATTGCAGTGGCTTCTCTTTTGCAGAGCATGGGCTCTAGGCATGCGGGCTTCAGTAGTTGTGGCTCGCGGGCTATAGAGCACAGGCTCAGTAGTTGTGGCACACAGGCTTGTTGCTCTCTAGCATGTGGGATCCTCATGGACCAGGGCTCAGATCCATGTCCCCTGCATTGGCAGGTGGATTCTTAACCACTGTGCCTCCAGGGAAATCCCTGGCTCTGATATAATTCTTGATAGCAATACATATCACTCCCCTGACCTCAATGTATATAAAAGTCAGGCAACTTAGGATCTGTCCAGCCAAGCTGCTGATTATGACCTACGAGGGCTGAAATATTGTGATCTCCTTTAGCATCATTTCTTTTCTGAGAAGGAATAAGATCAAGCCCTGGGAAGTAAAGACATCAAAAGTCGCATCTCCTGCTGCACGTCAGAAAGCATTTTTAAATGATTTTATAAATGTGGGTCAAATTACATATCTGAGATGTGCTAAAGGTATCATATCATCATGTCGTTTCTTCCACAGTGCCTTTTGTTATAGGACCATCACAGTATTTTCTAATACCCATGAACCAGCTTTGTCTTTTCTAGGTTGTTCTCAGAACCATTGGTTCTTCGTGTCTTTCCCCTTCTTTTAAATTGTGTCCAGTATTATCTATCATTTTCTCTGTGTGGTATTTAGTAAAAGAGTTCTCAACTTTTGAGGAAGGATAGAAATCAGCAGGGGCTCTTATATAAGTATATCTTTTTCAGGATTATATTTGTTTTAGATAAGTGCACCACTGTTTCCTTCTGTTAATCTAAATTATTAGAAATAGACTGCATTTTATCTTTCACATGTATCTACCTGAGCTCTCCTGTCAGATTACATTCTCTTTGAGGATAGAACTTACATCTTTTCAAAATCGAGCAACCAATGTATCTAGTATATTCTGATGAAAACAATAGTTGCCTCTCCTACTCAGCACTGTTTTGCCTAAAGAAACATTACTTTAAAGAAGTCTGGGCAGATCAAGACTCACTGGTCTGGGAATCAGGAGAGCCCTGAATTCTCAAGTCTAACTCTGGTGCTAATTTGCTCTGATTTTTGGCAGAGTTTTCCATTATCCAGTATTGTTTTCTTTATCTGTAAAATCCAAGGACTTGGGTTAGATGTTCTCTAAAATTTCTGTCATTCAGCAGTTCTGATGAAATTCTATAGTTCTGTGGAAATACATTATTATAGATCTTAAAATATATTTGAGTTAGCCTGGATTAAAATGAAATTTGAAGTCTGAGGCTGTACGTTATTTTTTTTCAAAGTAGGAAACTTGAGGGCCTGATAAGCTGTTGACACAAGTGCTTTTGAAAAGGGAAGATGGAGTAATTACTAGCTTATGCTTAAATAGACAAAGGAAAAGGTTGGTAAGTGTTTACCTATCATCATTTATCAAAAAATTAAAGTAAATCTGTACTTACCTGTGTCTAGTCCTTAAAGAAAAACAACAGAGGAGTCTATATTTCAATTTACTAAAAGGGAGAGAGAAACTTTCCTACAACATTAAAATTTTTAATAGTTCCAAAGGCAGTTGGCTTATACATTTGAGATTATATTTATTATAATTGTATTTGATAAAATTATTTGTAGAAAATTATATTTATTTAAAATCATGAACTGTTTATCAGGGGAGATTGTTCATGCTCAAAAACTCTGATAATTAACCTGCAATGACCCACCAATTTTCCTTAATTCCCTCAACCAGTACCAAAAGCATATTCTTAGAATGAGAACACACCTGAGGTGCTATTTCCCAATAAATAGTCATCTTACAAGTAAAATAAATGTCTCTAACAGGTGAACTTTAAAACATAAGATAGAATATAGTTACAGTTGTTAATAAGGAATTTAATAATCATCTCAACCCATTGTTGAAAATGGAATAAGCTTATGCTCTTCTTTTTATTAAAAGTTTCACATTTGATCTCATATGATGTGGAGCATCTTTCCATATGCATATGTGTCATTTGTATATCTTCTTTGGTGGTGTCTGTTAAGGTCTTTAGCCCATTTTTAGTCATATTATTTGTTTTTTTATTGTTGAGTTTTAAGGTTCTTTGTATAGTTCATATAACAGTCTTTATCAGATATGACTTTTGCAAATATATTCTCCCAGTTTGTGGCTTTTCCCTTTTTCTCTGGACTGTCTTTCACAAAGCAGACAGTTTTAACTTTAATGAAATCCAGCTCATCAATTCTTTCTTTCATGGATAATGCTTTTGGTGTCATACTTAAAAAGTCATCATCAAACTCAAGTCCATCTAGATTTTCTTCTATGTATTCATCTGGGATTGGTATAGTTTTGCATTTAACATTTAGGTCTGTGATCCATTTTTTCTTTTAATAAATTTATTTATTTTATTTATTTGTTTTTGGCTGTGTTGGGTCTTCATTGCTGCATGCGGGCTTTCTCTAGTTGCAGCGAGTGGGGGCTACTCTTGTTGCAGAACACGGGCTCTAGGCATGCGGGCTTCAGTAGTTGTGGCTCGCAGGCTCTAGAGCGCAGGCTCAGTAGTTGTGACACACGGGCTTAGTTGCTCCACGGCATGTGGGATCTTCCCGGACCAGGGCTCGAACCTGTGTCCCCTGCATTGGCAGGCGGATTCTTAACCGCTGTGCCACTAGGGAAGTCCCTGTGATCCATTTTGAGTTACTTTTTGTGAAGACTGCAATGTCTGTGTCTAGATTCATTTCTTGCATGTGGATGTCCAATTGTCCCAACACCATTTGTTGAAAGACTGTCTTTTCTCCATCATATTGCCTTTACTCTTTTGTCAAAGATTAGTTGACTATATTTTTGTGGGTCTATTTCTGGGCTCTCTATTCTGTGCCATTGATCTTTTTTTCTAATGCAAATTAAAACAACAGTGAGATACCACTTTACACCTATTAGAATGCCCAAAATCCAGAACACTGACCACACCAAAAGCTGGCAAAGATATGGAGCAACAGGAATTCTCATTCACTGCTGGTGGGAATGCAAAATGGTACCTCTATTTTGTAAGATGGTTAGGTGGCTTCTTGAAAAACTAAACATACTCTTACCATATTATCCAGCAATTACACTCTTGGTATTTACTCAAAGGCGCTTAAAATGTATATTCACACAAAACCTGCACATGGATGTTTGTAGTAGCTTTATTCGTAAATTTTTTTATACCAAAATTTGGAAGCAACCAAGATGTCTTTCAGTAGGTGAATAGATAGATAAACTGTGGTACATCCAGATAATGGAATATTCAGTGCTAAACAGAAATGCACTATCAAGCCATAAACAGACATGGAGGAAACTTAAATGCATATTACTAAGTGAAAGAAAGCAATCTGAAAGGGCTACATGCTATATAATTCCAGCTGTAAGACATTCTGGAAAAGACAAAACTATGGAGATAGTAAAAACTATAGAGACAGTGGTTGCCAGGGTTTGGTGGGGAGGGAGGAATGAATAAGCAGAGCACAGGGGACTTTTATGGTAGTGTGGATACTATAATGGTGGATATGTGTTATTTATACATTTATTCAAACCCGTAGAAGGTACAGTACTGAGAGTGAACCCTATTGTTAACTCTGGACTTTGGGTGAAAATAGTGTCTCCATGTAGATTCAGTAATTGCAACAAATGTACCATTGTGGTGGGGGAAGTTGATAATGGGGGAGGCTACATGTGTGTGTTGAGGGGGGCAGGGAATATACGGATATCTCTGTACCTTTTTCTCAATTTTATTGTGAACTAAAAGCTGTCCTATATTTTATAGAAAAAGAAATCCCATACCCAGAATATCTTTAATGAATTTATTGCATTTCCCAAAAAGTAAAAGAAATCTCATGTTTAGTTTATGGTAATTCAAAACAACTGTTAAAGATTCGTGCAAACCTCCTTCCTCTTCCCTCAGCTCCTGGGAGAACAATATAGATGTGACTCTTGGCACAAGGGAAGTAGTGCTGGTCTCCTCGTCCCCTCTTCACGCTATCTTGGATGCTGGTTGGTAGCTTCTCCGACCCCCGCAACTCAGGAGAAGGGTTAAGTATTACTGGACAGCATGGATGCTCAGGTTCCAGGAACAGCACATGCACCCCTGTTGTCGTTGGCTGGTCTTTTAAGTCCAGCTGGGTAGGGGGTAAGAAGTTGAAAAAGTAAGAGAAAGCTTAGGTAAACTGTGAGGGAGTATGTGAAATATATAGCTAGTAATGACATTTTCTAGAATAATCATTTTGAAATACCAACCTTGTACTCTTGGAACCCAGAACTTGATTTTTGGAGTGGAAACCTAGGGATGGTCTCCTAAGGACTCCTTTCTGTAACCTCCCTTTCTCTCATCAACTTGCTTATTAAGAGAATCACTACATTAATGCTGCATGACCCTAACCACTGATCCCAGTTGCTTGACTCAGGAGTGGGTATACATAGCGCAAGCCTGGTCAGAGTCACTTCTCTGAGATTTTTTGATCTCCAGGCTAAGGGTAGGGTCAGTGTCTTTCTGTGGGCTAAGAGGTTAGCATGTAAAATGTCATTGGTGTTGGCAGATGTGTTTCCCAAAGTGTGGGGAAGGGTGATCTATTGCAAGGGAATAATGAAGCCATTTTTAGAGAGAAGCAGTGAAGAGAGGGGGAGGGCATCCTGAGGAGTCTCATGTCCCTCACTCCAGGTGTGCCTGAAGCCAGTTATGGCTTTGCTGTTCAGTTATTTTATAAGGTACTTATCTATTCTTCCAATATATTGCCATTTTGCTTCAACCTGCTGACATTTTGTCACTTATGCCAAATAGAATCTAACTAACACAGCTTCTTTTTATTGCCTTGTGTTCTGATTATCAACAGTATCTAAGGGAACTAGACTGAAATTCCATGTTCTTAGAAAATTATATAAAATCCATGGTCTTTTCAGAATGGGCTTGAGTTTGAAGCTGAAAATTATGAAAACTGATCTACCAATAATTCTCTATTTATCAGTAACTTCATAATTTTGAATATCAAGTGAACTTGGAATAGTGGATATGAATACTCAAGCATAAGAAGAAATATAGATATGTATGTGAGTATATGTTTCATATAGTTGCATATTCCTTTATGGATGAGAAAAATGAAGAAAAAATACCTTAGAGGTGGGAGTTCTCTTAGAGGTCATCTAATGCATTCTTCTCATCTTTTTCAGATGGGTAAACTGAGGTAAGAATGGGGAATTGATTTATAGTACTTAGCAATGTGACTGCATTTTTAAACTTCTATATCAGTGTTCTCTATAGAATTATTTGTGGATAGAAGAATACAAACTTGCTGTATAATCTTTTCTTTCTTGTTCTCAGTTTGTGTTTTATAAACTGAGTGGTTTATACCAGATAATCACTAAAATTCACTCTGGCTCTAATATTCTATGATTCAATGACTTTATGATGTATAAAATCATTATACAATGTTTACAAAATGTCAGAGGACTTTGATTTTGTTTGAAAATCTGGATTGAAATTCTGCTCTAAAAGAGGAAGAAAAGACTGAGAGAGAAGAGAAGAGCTAGGCCAGAGGACAAAAATCCCAGAAGTGACACAAACTAAGATCAAAATTTAATTGATTTATTTGTTGGCAGTTTACAAGTTGAATCTATATAGGCTTTTTAGGAATCATCTTGTGTTTTACATCTGGCTTACAAACAGATTTTGCCATTTACTTTTTTGCATTTAGTCTGAACACAGTGTTTTTCATTTAAAAATACATCAGAATCAGGTTCAGGGAATAATTCTGTAGAGAACACTTACAGTTTCAGCCTTGAGGCTGAAATATGTTATTTTAAGAGGCTTAGCTAAAATGATACTATTGAATTAGTCATATCTTAAAGCAACTTATAGGGAGGCTACTAACAATAATGTGTTTCTGGGTAATGTAGAAATTTCCATGATATCTTAAGAAAGAATTTGAACATACTCATTTCATTGAGAGACTTTGGTTTGAATCTAGGTTCTATTACTTATTATCTGTGTGTCCTTGGGTAAGTTACCCAACACTTTTCTAAGACTCAACTTCCTTTTGTAAATGGAGATATCACTTATACCTCATTCAAAGGATTGTTGTCTGTATTAAATGAGATAATGTGGGTAAAGAGCTTAGCATGATGCTTGGCGTGTGGTGGGTTTTTAGAACTGCTCCCAGAAGTAGGCTGTATTGAAGTATGACATTTAAACTGTAGATAACTTTGATAAAAGGGAAAGTCGTCAAATAAGGTAGACTCTGTGTTTCTATTTGTATTCCCATAAATAAGTAACCTTATTAAATTAGGCGCATGAGTCTTTAACAATTAATGGGAAGGTTTCAGTCCGAACATATATTTAAGATCATTGAAAAATTGTACTTTATAGAGTTGTTCGTGGTTTCCAATACTTACAAAAGTGTGTGTGTATAATTTTGAATTTTTTCTGTCCACCAAATAACCATATAGTTATTTTCACTCTTTAGATGAAGAAACTGATTTAGAGAGATGATGTTTATGTAGATAGTTGGGGTTGGTAGTGGCACTTGGAATCAGATCTTCTGACTACTTCTAGCCCAGGGCTCTAATTAATGAATGTTTTTAAAGCATTTATTAGGAACAAAGCACCATGATGAGCACTAAGAGATATATTGGAGGGTGTGCCCGTTGTTTTGCTTACTCAGCATTGCTCCCTCCAACTGTCCTTTATAGGAACTTCTCGATTTTCTGAGAACTGTGGCTACCCATCAATCTCTAACCATAGGGTGACTGACAGCTTCTGTGTCAACCTCACCCCAGCCATAGTAACCAGCCAAAGATACAAAAATGTGAGATTCAGAAATCCTTTAATAGACTCTGTGTCATAGTTCATAGAAGAGAGAGAGAGAAAATGAATATGTGTATTAAGTGTGTTGTGTGTGTTTATTTTAGGGAGACTGGAACCTGATGCCTTCTGGGCCAATTCAAATCATCTTGAGAATTTCGACTTCTAGAAGAGAAAGTTATCTAGATGTATATGGATTAAAAAGATGTAGCACTGTGGAAATGATGGCAGTTACGTCCTGCCACTGAGGAGAGGAAGAAGCCTATCTGAGTTGGGACAGGAAAACCAAGTAGATATTCAGAAGCCAGTCAAGATGTGAGACAGAAAGAGTTCTGACTTTCTCATTGTTCTCGAGCCCAACTGCATACTTTATTGCTGTTTCATGATCCACTCTAGTGTCCTTAGAATAAATCCTCCCTTTTTGGTTAAATTAGTTAGAATTATATTTTCATTACATGCAGAAAAGGTTTAGAATTAATACCAACATCAGGATTAAAGACATAAGTTCTCTGCTCCTGTGAGTAAGAAACCAACATTAGTATTTCCCAAATGACTAATATTAGGCTAACTGCTTAGGAAGTACTGGAGAACCTTGTTAAAATGCAGATTCTAAGGCACACTTCACAAGTTCCATTTCAGGATGTCTGCAATTTAGCCTGGAAATCTATATTTTTAACAAGATTTTCAAGTGATTCTGATCACAGCCAGAATGGGAAATCTCTGGAAGATATACTTTTGTAAATGTTTGAGGGACATGGCAGTATAACTCAAAGATGGTGCAGGTCATGTCAATTATAATACATCAGCTCTATTGCAGTTTGAGTACTGATTAGAGGGTAAAATTAAGCTTTTCCTCTTATAGGGCTACTATCCCTTTAATGTGTTAGGGTAAGGAGAAGAGAAAAGGCAATGCAGTCAGACCTGGGGACAAAGGGTTTGGTGGAAAAGAGGGAAGAACTGAACATCAAAATGGAAGACCTTACTTAGGAAAGGAGGAAGAAGTGATGGGTGGGCAGAGGAAGTGGTCACTTGTCTGCCTGACTCTTAAGGGCAATAATCACAGCATTAGGCATCTCTGGCCAGAAGCAAGGGAAAAAGCAAAGCAGAACAGAAAACTCTTTGGGTGGAAGAAATCATTTCCATGTCTTTTTGTCTCCTTCCTTGACCTGGCCTCTGCTGGGAACGTAGTTCATAGATATAGAGGGTATTTCCCTGATCTTTGCTTCCTCACCTCATGGACTTTTGCCAGATGGGCATCTTGGGCATCATGGGCTTTTGCCAGATGGGCATCTTGGGTACTTCCTACCCCCAAATTTACCTTGCTGTAATTTACATGTATCTCAGCATCTTTCAGAAATGCTGGTCATCAGCAATTCATGGAGCAGCTCTAACCACAATCAAACTTACAAGGACACTCACGAGACATTTTTCCATTTGAGCAACACAAACAACTCTGTCGATCTTACTAACACCCTAGAGGTAAGTGTGAGAACAATCAAAGTGGTCTTGGTGTTGGAGTGAGGAGAAGGGATGCCATAATGATTCTTGAGTTGTTTCCTGACTTTACCAAAAAACATTGCTGGAAAATGGAAACTGGGTGTGGTTAAATTCTCAGTAGTATCTTAGAATGTCATTGCAGGAAGGGAACTTAGAGATTATCCAGTCCACAGCTCTCTGAGCCCCAGAGAAAGGAAGTGACCTGTCTAGATTCACACATCTAGTTGGTGGCAGAGCCAAGTCTAAAATTTTAGATCTTCTAACACCGAGTTCAGTGTTCAATAAATGCTCTACAGATAGTAAAGCCTTGTACTATATACCCCAAACAAACTTACTATGAGTAAAACTCATAACTGTGTATAAGGCATAAGAAGATAGTCAGTATGAGAAGCAGAATTATAACAATGATTGTATTAGTTAATCTAGGCTGCCATAGCAAAATACCACAGTCTGGGTGGCTTAAACGACAGAAATTTATTCCTCACAGTTCTAGAGGCTGGGAAGTCCAAGATCAAGGTTCTAGTGAATCCAGTTCCTGGTGAGGACTTTCTTCCTGGCTGGTAGGCAGGCAGCCACCTTCCTGCTCTGTCCTAACATGGCTAGGGATGGGGTGGGGGCAGGGTGGAGAGAGGTGAGCACAAGTGAGTGAGCTCTGGTGTCTGTTCTAACAAGGACATTAATCCCGTTGGATTAGGGCCCTACCCCTTATAAACTCATCTCACCTAATTACCTCCTGATTGACTGTATCTCCATACAGTTGCATCGGGGGGTTAGGGCTTCAACATATGAATTTTGGAGGGAGGTAATTCAGTCTATAGCAGAATCACCTTCAGACTAGCCCTCAGCCTCTGTCTTTCTGTTTATCCCATGGCTGCACTGATAATTTAGATGAAGGCAGGTACTTGCTCTCACTGCCACCAACAAAGATTTTGAAAGGAAAGGAAAGAAGAATTTCCTTTCATTTGGAGAATCCCATGACCCCACTCATAGTAACTGGAGTCAAGGAGATGTAGGATTGCCAATTCTACACAGTTTAGTCACCTTCTCACCCACGCCTGTTCTGATGACTTCGGCAAAAGCTCATTTCCTGGGAGCTCTGGGCAAACAATCGTCTTTGCTTAACTTTGCTTCTCCCTCCCCCCTCCCCCCACAATATCCTTTCCTTTTGAAAGGAAAGAGGAGGCAAAATAATGACACCTTACCTTATGTCTATTTTATTTTCTGTGGTGTTTCCTTATGAAGAGAGAAAAGGTCCACAGGAAAAGTCAACCCAGTATGAGACCACTAACACTGACTCTCTTAGAGAGACAGATGGAAACATCAATGTTGGTTGACTTGAACTGAGTAGTTGTACACACTGAGAAATTGTGCAGATCCACATCCCTTATCTGTAATTCCAAAATCCAGAAAGCTCTGACATCTGATTGCTTTTCTGTAAATGTGCAGCAAACTCACTTTGTGGCAAACCCTGGCCTGTCATGATGCAAGGCTGTTTATAGTCCTTCCTTTGCCCACTTATTGAGAACATTCAAATATTTTGTCAAAGAAATAGTAAAGCATTTGATTATGGGATCCCTGCTGGGAAATTTGTAGTATATAAAGAAAGGCACTGAACTGTCTTTCTAAAATCCAAATAAATATGAATTCTTGAAACACATATGGCCCCAAAGGTTTTGGATAGGGAAATTAGAGTTGGTACTAAAGTGAATCTTCTGTTCCAAGGGCTGAAATTATGTGGGATATCGTGGGGGGAGGGGGGAGGGAGAAGCAAGGTTAAGCAAAGACGATTGTTTGCCCAGAGCTCCCAGGAAATGAGCTTTTGCCGAAGTCATCAGAACAGGCGTGGGTGAGAAGGTGACTAAATTGTGTAGAATTGGCAAGCCTACATCTCCTTGACTCCGGTTACTGTGAGTGGGGTCATGGGATTCTTCAAATAAAATGTGTCGGTCAAAACACATGCATTTGTATTGTGCCGGCTTCTGGGGAGGAGAGCCATGGTGATTTGAAGCAGCAAAAGAATGTAGTCGTTTCAGGAATTTTGGTAATGCTGTCTTATCTGGCAAGTTGACCTGCAGGGAGAAGCTGACTTTCTGCTGTTTCCTTCTTATTCATCTCTTCTTGTTGGAACTTTGCCGATCACTTGATGTGTGTGCCTCCTTTTTAAATTTAAGTGTAGCTGGTGTAAATAGCTTCCCTTACCATGTTCTGAATCAGCACATAAAGTCTTTTCAAGTGATATTTTAGGTTCCACACAGGCCTTGTTTGGAAGGTTACTTGATAGCACAGCCATTGGTTCTAGTACAGGGACCTCTGGGTTAGGGGTTGGGAGTCATGACTTTAGTTTCATCCTTGATATTTCCAGTGTGACCTTGAGCATGTCACTTCCCCTTTCTCTAGACTTGTTTCCTCATTTAGAAAACAAGAGGCTTGGAACTGATGATCATTGAGGTCTCTTTTATGGTTAATACTGAACCTGTAAATAACAAGATGAGTAATGATAATTGTAACAGGACCCCAGTTTGTTTAGCAATTTATAGCTCATAGACAACTTTCACATCCATTAAACCATTGGATACTTAAGACAAACCTGTTATATGCTGGGCAACTAGGTATTATTATTCTCTTCTAAAGAAATTCAGAGAGAAGGGAAGTTACATGACCAAGGTAACAGCAAACTAGTGTCTGAAAAGAAAGGACCAGACCAGGTCTTCTGACTACCTAACTGCCTAGCCTGTGTCCTTTCAACTCTGCCTCACTCCTTCACTGGTTTCAGAGTTGCCTTGCTCAACAGCATCATGAAAGTGCACGCACACTTGTGTGTTCACAAGAAAGGAGCATTACTTACGGCCAGTTGTAGGCAGACAAGTTACGTATACCTTGTTTTGGACTGCAAGGGTTGCTGGCGCCAGGCTCGGAGCAGGGGCTTGGGTTATTACAGGAGAGGTGAAGCAGTGAGTGTGACAGGGCCAATGAAGTGCTTAACCCAAGCGCACTGGGAGAAGCAGAAGGAGGCGAGAAAGCTCAGCATGGGTTGAGGCACCATGGTCAAGTGCAGATAGCTGGAGGGTTCCCGGAGAAAACACACTTGTGACTTGCCTCATGTCCAGAAATTTTCTAAAGTCTAATGTGTGGGCCTATGTTGAATAGTATTTTCTACCTTTCTTTTTCTTTTTTTAAAATTTTTATTGGAGTATAGTTAATTTACAATGTTGTATTAGTTTCTGCTGTACAGCAAAATCAGTCCATTATACACACACACACACACACACACACATATATATATATATATATATATATATATATATATATATATATATATCCACTCTTCTTTAGATTCTGTTCCCATATAGGTCATTACAGAGTATTGAATAGAGTTCCCTGTGCTATACAGTAGGTCCTTATTAGTTATCTATTTTATATATAGTAGTGTGTATAAGTCCATCCCAGTCTCCCAATTTATCCCTCCGCCCCTTACCTCCTGGTAACCAAAAGTTTGTTTTCTACATCTGTAACTCTATTTCTGTTTTATAGATAAGTTCATTTGTACCCTTATTTTATATTCCACATATAAGCAATGTCATATGATATTTGTCTTTAGCGTGTTTGGGGAGAAAATTACCACAAAGTGTTTTAACCTTTATTAGTCAAGACATTGGTTTTCCTTGTTAGTTGAGAAGGTATTGGCAGATGCAGTTTCAGAAATGTATGAGAGAAAAGGACAAAAAGAGGACAGCCAGATCTCTCTGGGCCTTGGTTTTTTCATCTGTAAATGAATCTGGCATTCAAGGCCCTCTGCCATCTGGCTCCACCCTTTTTTACACCACTTCTCTCTATACAGACGTCCTTTGGTATATGCAGGGGATTGGTTCCAGGACCCCCTGCGATACCAAAATCTGCTTATGCTCAAGTCCTTTATATAAAATGGTGCAATATTTGCATATAACCTGTGAACATCCTCCTGTATACTTTCAATCATCCCTGGGTTACTTGTAATACCTAATACAATGTAAATACTATGTAAATAGTTGCCAGTGTGGCAAATTTGAGTTTTGCTTTTGGAACTTTCTGGCATTTTAAAATCTTTTAGTTCTGTCATTGGTTGGATGTGGAACCTGTGGGTATGGTGGCCAACTGTACTTTACTCCAGAAATCCCAACTTCTCTCCCTTGCCTACGAGGCAACCCGACTCTTCTTTTGCTTCTCTAAGCCACTCTCCCCTTGATTTGTTCTCACTGTTGTAATTCTCCCTGTTTTTAATGCCATGAAGCTTTCCCTGAATGTCCTAACTGGAAGCTGGCACTCCTTCCTAACCTACCAGTCACTTGTTTGACTTGCAGGTGCTGCTTGTCAATTTCCACCTTGTTTGTTTCATATCCTGTGCTGTTGCTCATCTGGGATCCTTGATGACAAACATCACTGTGTCCTGTCCCCTCCCCAGCACTGTGTATTTACTTCATAGTGACATAGGACTTAATAAATATCTGAATGGATACATGAGATCTGAGGTCTCTTCTAACCCCAATTCTCTATGATTTAAAAGCAACATAATATGTGTTCTGAAGCAAGGTTAACAAGAATCCATTTTACAAGTAGGACACTTTTTACAGTGTTATTGTTGAGACTTGTCCAGTCAAAAACTAAACTGCTTTGGCTGAATTATTCTTGTTTCTTTAAAAAGAAATCCATTCAAAGGTAGGTTCCATGTGGTAGAGGAAGTACTGCCTGGGGAAAGTTAATGTTGAGATCCTGTTTTGTTTCTTACTAGCGGGTGTGGCAAGTCATGTCCCCTTTCTGAGCCCAATTTCTTCAACCTGACAATGATGAGATCTGTTCTACCCGGTTGTTGGGAGGGGTTAATGTGATAATCATGTGCAAGTGCTTTGCACTGTAAAGAACTCCACATCAAAGGGATTATTGTTATCATTATCATTATTATTATTTTAGAAGTCATTTCCATGGAATGTAAATGCAGTCTCTAGAGCTCCTTTGAGCCTCTGAGTGTACAGACTGTATTTACAAGTTTATATCATACCCAATATGGGGTTGAACAGCAGCCAACTAATGCTAACAGCCCTGGGTCATTATTTACAGAGTGCCTTTCCTCTGAGCTCAAGAGCTGTTAAAAGCTGGATCCATCGTTCCACAATCAATTTCCATTCAGTCATTCACTCAACAAATGTTTACTTTATGTGTCAGGAAGTATTTTTGATGGTGGGTGTGTTGCTGATATCGTTAATGTCCTGTTACATTAGGGGAAACTGCAGATCCATAGAGGAAAGGGGACTTCTACAAGCCACACGCACAGACAGGATGCAGCTCAAGAGTTTAGGGTAGGTAGTGGCCAACACTGTGCTAAGACTAATCGTTTCAGGAACTGAAGCTGGGCACCTTTGGTTTGAGTCATATGTATTCGTCTACAGCAAACTGTGCCTTTGCCTTATTTGCCCGTAATAAGAAATGATGTCAGTGGTTGAAAGGCACATTGTGTGACCCAAGTCACAGGGGTTAGGATTCTGAATTGCTTTGGTCAGCTCAGTTTCAGACTTTCTGTAGAGAAAAGGTTCAAAGTAGCTTATTGATGGAGAGAGTTGTGAATCTGTCCCAGAGCTGACTCCTGCAGAGTCCCGCACCTGGCTGAGACACATTGCACACCGTTGCAATTTCACTTTTATCCTCCAGAGGGAACAGGCTCTTTCTTCCAAGTGGAGGGTTTTTAAGATGCTGGGATAAAAGCTCCCTTTTCATGTGTGGGTGACTCAGAGAGCAGGGAGTTAGCAGAATGTGGTCTTCCAGCCCAAGGTGCTACAAAGGAACGTGAGGCATGTTTCTCATTTTCAGCCTTGTAGGCTCTCAAAGACATTTCCTACCAAGGGTTCTGATTGAGCTTCCACAACATTAGCCAGAAGAGGGAAATAGCAGATCATTTGTACCATTTTCAATGGTATGATTGTTACCGTGAATTGACACAGTTGCTGAGGGATTACGGACCTAGAGAAAGACACAGATGACAAGACCTCCTTCCGAAAGCTCACTATGGGGTGATTAAGAACATATAAAAATAATCAGAAGGGGCCACTTATTCAACAAATAGCTCTCGACAGAATTTGTTTACCTGGATCATAACTCTTCAAAGAGTAAAAAGAATTTGGTGGACCAGGGAAGATTTTCTGTTTTGTTTTATTTGTAGAACATGGTATTTGGGATAGTTTTGTAGGTAACTGAGAAGAATTTGGGCAAAGAAACGTTGTTCAATTTGATATAAAGTTTCAGTTATGAAAGATTAATAATTTCTAGAGATCTACTGTACAACATAGTGTCTATAGCATATAAGGTGTAGTATAGTAACAATATTATGTTCTGCGGCTAAACATTTGTTAAGAGGGTAGATCTCATGCTAAGTGTTCTTTCCATACGTGCACACACACAAAGACAAAACAAACAACCACCACCAACAACAATGAAAATAAACGGACACAGGGAATTCCCTGGTGGTCCAGTGGTTAGGAGTCCATGTTTCAACTTCAGGGGGCCTGGGTTTGATTCGTGGTCGGGAACTAAGATCCTGTAAGTTGTGTGGCACAGCCAAAAAGAAAAAAAAATCGAGGGACACAAATAAACTTTTGGCAGTAATGGATATGTTTATTACCTTGATTGTGGTGATACTTTCAAGGATGTATGCATAGGTCCAAACTCATCAAATAATATACATTAAATATGTGACTTTATTTTTTTTGTATATCAATTATACCTCAATAAAGTTGTTAAAAAAGATTGAATAGGAAGGGTGCATTCCAGAGGTGAACAATGTCCTAGAGACAGGGGAATGAGAAGCCACTCCTGGGTACCTAGAGTGGTCCTATTAGGACAGAGTGAAGGGTACAATAGGCAAGTGCTGTGGGAGAAGGTTCTTTTGGGTCACCTTGACAGCAAGCTTAACTTCTGCCTAACTGGATGCACAATACTGTGAAGGTGCTATTTGGAAGAATTTAATGATTGCCTACGTACAACCTAAATCTTTGGTCTATAGTTACTATTTTACAATTCACCCAGCCTCTTGTATGCTATAGATTGCTCTGTGCAACTGGAAATCTGGCTTCTTCTCAAATAATAAATGATATTGAAATTTCTGATAAATGAGGGCTCATAAAGGTCTATCACAATGGCTTTTCTGACCACCACTTTGGTTGGGATTTGGTGTGAATACCACAAATACTTTGCTTGCTTTAGGCAAAATGGCTCTAGAAATTCAATAACCATAATAGGTCATTAGTTTTATTTTGATAAATAATATTTTGGCTTGGATGAGACAAAAAAAAATTCTCCTACCTTCATTTTGACTGTATTCATTTGAATTACAGAATCACCTTTCCCCTTGATTTAAATATAGGTAAATATATAGATATATATTTTTGGAAGTAGTTTCTTCTTGTTCTTAATTGTAAAGATTACAATAGATTGCAGTGTTGTCAGTGATTTAGCAATCGGTATATTTATCTGGTTTTCTAGTTTTTGTCAAACTGATGTATTCTCTTTAAGTATTTCTGTTTCAAATTCCTTAAGTTTATCAAATGAATACATATGAGTGTGTTTCTATAGCTTCACTCTTTCTGAAATACCCAGAGGCCCAAACTAGTGATAGAGCAGTGTAAAATAGTGGATTGGACCTGGCCCCAGGATGCAGGTGGAGTGAATTTTACAGGGACTCTGCCACTTAGCAGCTCTGTGATGTTGGGCAAATCACATACCTACTGTGGGCCTTGATATTTTTCCTTCAGGAAAATCCCCTTTCCTGCCTTCAACTAATATTTATTGGTGTCTGTTAAATGTGATGCACTGTGCTAGATATTGTATGTATGATTCTGTGGTATTTTCTCTCTTAAAGCTTAAACTCTGAAAGGGGAGACCTAAGGTCACCGTGCAGTTTAAGGCATGGAGGAGGAATGTATAGGGTCCTATGAGAGCCCAGGATGAGGAGCATTGAATTACACTGGAAGATATGAGGAAGCTTCCTGGAGGGGCTGTCGCTTGTGCTGCATTTTGAGTGAGCTAGAAAGAAAAGGGGGCCTGGAGTGTTCACAGGCAGGGAGGACAGCACAGATGAATGCACAGAAGCAGGACACAGTATAATGCACTTGGGGGGAACAGCAGGAGGCACATGGTTGGAGAGAAGGATAAACATGGGGAGAGTTGGGACATGAGCTGGAAATGTAGTGGTGAAGGCTCTTTTAGGCTAAGCTGAGAATAAATAATAATAGTATATAATAATAAAAGAAAAATCTGCTAATAATAACTACCTTTTGTTGACAGAATTGAAAATAGAAGTTAAGCATATCTGTAGATTTTAAAGATTGGCAAAATTAGTATTGCAGAGTGCCTAGCTTTGTACCAAATAGTCATTTCATATACATGTCACACCATTTCACGAATGTAAACAAGTTCATTTAAATATTCACCAGAGTGCTTTGATAAACTAGTACAAATATTAGCATATTCTGAGAATAATAAGAGTTCAACTACTCTGTAGTATTTATCCTACTTTAGTTCTGAGCATAGACATTCAGGGTATTTTTCATTTCTCAGCATAATTTTATGAGCATTCAAATTAGAACAATTTCTCATGTTTATTGTAGCAGTAACATATTAAACACTAAACAGGAAAAGGTTAAAGTTAGAAGTTGCAGTGGGAGAGAAGTGCAGAAATCCAGTTCACCAGTGATTACTAATTTCAACCACCTGTGAGGTCTAACCGCTCTAGCCAGCTTTAGTGACTTATCGCCTTGTGAGCCATAGGAATAATCATTCACAAACTTGAAGAGTTGTAAGCATTGGAAATAATATATACAAAACGCATAGGACATGGAGTAAGTGGCTAATAAATTGTATTATCCCTTTTCAGGCCCTGTGCCAAGTGTCCTCTTCATCCCCTGGCTCGGGGAAGGGCAGATGGGAGAGGTGAGCCAGTGGGACTTCTGTGGGAGCAGACGCCCTGGGAGATGTAGCTGTGGAAGGGCTGCTCTCCTCAAGGTTGTTCTAGAACTCAGAGTTAAGGAAGAGAGAGAAAAGCACAGCTGGAAGGTCAGAAGTTGGATCTTGCATCATGCTGATTAGGGAGGTGAGGTAAATGCAAGTCCGCTGCAAAGCTGGTGGTCAAAGAGAGAGAGAATCCCAGATCAAATTGCTGAGGGCGTGAGGTCAAAGGATGAAGATCTAAATTTGCATGTGGCCCAGATTTCTTTCGTGCCGTCTCAGCAACTTGGAAAATCAAGGCGGGACCCTCAAAGGAGCCGTGTAGGAAAGGGTAGGTCTGGAGGAAGACTCATGTGCGCGATTCAGTCTTTGCAATCAAAGAGCTAATTTGCTAGGACAAATAAACATGAAAACAGTCAAGGGAGAGCATGCTCAAGGCTTTAGTAGAGGTAAATAAGTACATAGGAAGGCACTTCGGTGCAGGCAACTCCACTGATCCAACACTGTAGCAACTACCTGAAATGGCCAAAGCCGTTAGAGCAGAAACTAAAACTGGCCCCTCAGATATGGTAATGGCCGTTTCCCTAATGGGAATCCTGGGGGTGTTAAGGTCTCTTTCTCAATTCAGCACCTTTTTCCTCTTCATCCCCTCACCACTCCAGGAGCATCAGACTATTTGCTTCACCTCAAATCCACCCTACACTCCCTCTCCACTTATGAGTTTAATGCTGAAACTTCTGTTCGAAATGGCTTTCCCTTCTTCACTGGAAAGGCATTTTCATCTTTCAAGGTTCCTTGCCCCTTCTCTGACTGGTAAAGAAATGTGCTGTCTTTCTTGGGCTCCTATAGCACTAGTTTATCCAAATACTAGTGGTGGAAGATGTCTTATCTACCAAGTATATGTCTTTGAGTCATGTGCAAAGGCCAAAGATTTTAATTCTGGAAGTGACTGGTTGGATTTCTAACTCTACAGCTCACTTGCTTGTATTTTGGGCAAATAATATACCTTCTTGGAGTCTCAGTTTCTTATCAGTGTTTTTATGGGGATTTAATAAGATAGTGGATACAAAGCACCCAGAATGATGTCAGACAAAAATTAAGATGTTAAAATTCAATGTATGGAATTCACAATGTACATGAATATAAGTATAAGCTAGTCAAGTACCTTATCCTGGGTTTTAGGGGTTTGACAAAGTTGTTTGGTTTCCTACATTATCACACTGTCCTTTTGAAAAATCCTCTGATGCTACACAAGAACAAGTCATTCTCTTCTCTTGATTTTACTAGTGATAAACTAGTGATGTTTTAATCCTATTGGATATATAACCCACAAAGAAAGATGCTTAAGTTAATTTCATAAACTTAGATTTTTAATGTTGATTTATCTTCTGAATTCTGATTTTCAGTATATCAATAAGATGGATGAACTATTCCTTTTTTTTTTTTTTTTTTGGCTGCACTGCCTGCTTGTGAGATCTTAGTTCCCTGACCAGGGATTGAACCTGGGCCCTTGGCAGTGAAAGCACACAGTCCTAGCGGCTGGACCACCAGGGAATTCCTCCATTTCCTGTTCTTTTTCATTTCCTTTCAGGTTGATTGCATTCAGACTCCCGTGGTCCTCCGTTTAGAGCCTGGGTGACACCTGTTGCGTGATCTCCATTCTTTAAAATAATTAAAAAACAAAACTCAAGTGTAACAAGGCACCATTCCATTAGTGATTCTCCCATCTCCATCTGTGCTGCCCAAAAATGTCTGCTTTCTGTACTTAAAAGACATTAAGCTTTTGGCCCTATTATCCAGAGCAAATAATGCTGGATGTAATAATAGCAAATGATTTGGCATGTGCATCAATGTAGAAATAGTGTTTACAAATGCACATTAATGTATTCTGCAAGGATACATCATCTTTTAAAATGTGCTTCTTGAGCATACATACGTCAAATTGAGAAACACCACATCCATTATTAGAAAAGTAAAGTGGCTTTTTGTATTCAGGGAAGATTCTTTTTCTTAATTTTTATTTTATATTGGAGTCTAGTTGATTAACAATGTTGTATTAGTGTCAGGTGTATAGCAAAGTGATTCAGTTATACATGTATCTATTCTTTTTCAAATTCTTTTCCCATTTAGGTTATTACAGAATATTGAGCAGAGTTCCCTGTCCTATACAGTAGGTCCTTGTTGGTTATTTGTTTATTTTTTTTTGGCCACACCATGCGGCCTGTGGAACTTCCTCCACCAGGGATTGAACCTGCACCTTCTGCAGTTGAAGCGCTGAGTCTTAACCACTGGACCACCTGGGAAGTCCTGGTGATCTGTTTTAAATATAGCAGTGTGTACATCTCAGTCCCAAACTCCCAATCTATCCCTCCCCATCACCCGTTCCCGCTGGTAACCATAAGTTCGTTCTCTGAGAGTCTGTTTCTGTTTTGTAAAAAAGTTCATTTGTATTTTTTTTTTTAGATTCCACATATAAGCAATATCATATGATATTTGTCTTTCTCTGTCTGACTTACTTTACTTAGTATGATAATCTCCAGGTTGTTGTTTCTCAATCAGAGTAAACTTTGAGAAATGTTCATACAAGGATTTTTCCACATTTCAAATTATTTCTTACAATTGAAATTATTGAAATTACTGGGTGTGAACATGTTTTAGAGCTCTTGATACATATTTCCAAATTGTTCTCCAGAAAGGTTCATATTAATTTATAACCTCAACAGCATGTAATAATGCTTACTTCAGCTCAGGTTTCGGCAGCACTGCATAGTAGTGTGTACAGTTGTTTTCTAATTTAATTGGCGCAAATAGTTTCTCTGATTTCTTACATGTTTAAAGATACTTGTATTTTTTTCTTTTTTATTGATACATGGTTTTTTTAAACATCTTTAGTGGAGTATAATTGCTTTACAATGTTGTTAGTTTCTTCTGTATAACAAAGTGAATCAGCTATATGTATACATATATCCCCATATCTCCTCCTGCTTGCACCTCCCTCCCTCTCCCCTTATCCCACCCCTCTAGGTGGTCACAAATCACCAAGCTGATCTCCCTGTGCTATTCAGCTGCTTCCCACTAGCTATCTGTTTTACATTTGGTAGTGTATATATGTCAGTGCTACTCTCTCACTTTGTCCCAGCTTACCCTTCCCCCTCCCCGTGTCATCAAGTCCATTACCTACGTCTGCGTCTTTATTCCTGTCCTGCCCCTA
Source organism: Mesoplodon bidens (assembly GCF_964165515.1). Classification (NCBI taxonomy): domain Eukaryota; kingdom Metazoa; phylum Chordata; class Mammalia; order Artiodactyla; family Ziphiidae; genus Mesoplodon; species Mesoplodon bidens. The sequence goes on along the minus strand of NC_138161.1, from coordinate 107,628,972 downwards.
AGTTCATCAGAACCATTTTATTTTAGATTCCATGTATGTGTGTTAGCATACGGTATTTGTTTTTCTCTTTCTGATTTCACTCTGTATGACAGACTCTGGGTGTACCCACCTCACTACAAATAGCTCAATTTTTTTTAACATTTTTATTGGAGTATAATTACTTTACAATGGTATGTTAGTTTCTGCTTTATAACAAAGTGAATCACTTATACATATACGTATATCCCCATATCTCTTCCCTCTTGCGTCTCCCTCCCTCCCACCCTCCCTATCCCACACTTCTAGCTGGTCACAAAGCACCGAGCTGATCTCCCTGTGCTATGCGACTGCTTCACACTAGCTATCTATTTTACATTTGGTAGTGTTTATATGTCCATATATACACTGCCACTCTCTCACTTTGTCCCAGCTTACCCTTCCCCCTCCCCATGTCCTCAAGTCCATTCTCTAGTAGGTCTGCGTCTTTATTCCTGTCTTGCCCCTAGGTTATTCATAACCAATTTATTTATTTTTTTTAGATTCCATATATATGTGTTAGCATACGGTATTTGTTTTTCTCTTTCTGACTTCAATCTGTATGACAGACTCTGGGTCCATCCACCTCACTACAAATAACTCAATTTCGTTGCCTTTTATGGGTGAGTAATATTCCATTGTATACATGTGCCACATTTTCTTTATCCATTCATCTGATGATGGACACTTAGCTTGCTTCCATGTCCTGGCTATTGTAAATAGTGCTGCAATGAGCATTGTGGTACATGTCCCTTTTTGAATTATGGTTTTCACAGGGTATATGCCCAGTAGTGGGATTACTGGGTCATATGGTAGTTCTGTTTTTAGTTTTTTAAGGAACCTCCATACTGTTCTCCATAGTGGCTGTATCAACTTACATTCCCACCAACAGTGCAGGAGGGTTCCCTTTTCTCCATACCCTCTCCAGCATTTATTGTTTGTAGATTTTTTTTCACCTAAATTTTTTAAAACATATTTATTGGAGTATAATTGCTTTACAATGGTGTGTTAGTTTCTGCTTTATAGCAAAGTGAATCAGCTATACATTTACATATATCCCCATATCTCCTCCCTCTTGTGTCACCCTCCCATCCTCCCTATCCCACCCCTTGATGTGGTCACAAAGTACCGAGCTGATCTTCCTGTGCTATGCTGCTGCTGCCAACTAGCTATCTATTTTACATTTGGTACTGTATATGTGTCCATGCCACTCTCTCACTTCGTCCCAGCATACCCTTTCCCCTCCCCACATCCTCAAGTCCATTCTCTATGTCTGCATCTTTATTCCTGGCCTGCCCCTAGGTTCTTCAGAAGGTTTTTCTTTTTTTTTTTTTTATATTCCATATATATGTGTTAGCATACAGTATTTGTTTTTCTCTTTCTGACTTACTTCACTCTGTATGACAGACTCTAGGCGCACCCATCTCACTACAAATAGCTCAATTTCATTTCTTTTTATGGCTGAATATAATTCCATTGTATACATGTACCACATTTTCTTTATCCAGTCATCTGTCGATGGACAGTTAGGTTGCTTCCATGTCCTGGCTATTTTAAATAGAGTTTCAATGAACATTGTGGTACATGAATCTTTTTGAATTATACTTTTCTAGGGGTATATGCGCAGTAGTGGGATTGCTGGGTCATATGGTAGTTTTATTCTTAGCTTTTTGAGGAACCTCTATACTGTTCTCCATAGTGGCTGTATCAATCTTCATTCCTACCAACAGTGAAAGAGGGTTCCCTTTTCTCCACAGCCTCTCCAGCATTTATTGTTTCTAGATTTTTTGATGATTGGCCATTCTGACCGGTGTGAGGTGATACCTCATAGTAGTTTTGACTTGCATTTCTCTAATGATTAGTGATGTTGAGCATCCTTTCATGTGTTTGTTGGCAATCTGTATATCTTTGGAGAAATGTCAATTTAGCTCTAGTGCCGAATTTTTGATTGGGTTGTTTGTTTTTTTGGTACTGAGCTGCATGAGTTGCTTGTATATTTTGGAGATTAATCCTTTGTCAGTTGCTTTGTTTGCAAATGTTTTCTCCCATTCTGAGGGTTGTCTTTTCATCTTGTTTATGGTTTCCTTTGCTGTGCAAAAAGCTTTTAAGTTTCATTAAGTTCCATTTGTTTATTTTTGTTTTAATTTCCATTTCTCTAGGAGGTGGGTCAAAAAGGATCTTCCTTGATTTATGTCATAGAGTGTTCTGCTTATGTTTTCCTCTAAGAGTTTGATAGTTTCTGGCCTTACATTTAGGTCTTTAATCCATTTTGAGTTTATTTTTGTGTATGGTGTTAGGGAGTGTTCTAATTTCATTCTTTTACATGTAGCTGTCCAGTTTTCCCAGCACCACTTGTTGAAGAGACTGTCTTTTCTCCATTGTATATTCTTGCCTCCTTTATCAAAGATAAGGTGACCATATGTACCTGGGTTTATCTCTGGGCTTTCTATCCTATTCCATTGATCTATATGTCTGTTTTTGTGCCATTACCATACTGTCTTCACTACTGTAGCTTTGTAGTATAGCCTGAAGTCAGGGAGCCTGATTGCTCCAGCTCCGTTTTTCTTTCTCAAGATTGCTTTGGCTATTTGGGGTCTTTTGTGTTTTCATACAAATTGTAAAATTTTTTCTTCTAGTTTTCTGAAAAATGCCATTGGTAGTTTGATAGAGATTGCATTGAATCTGTAGATTGCTTTGGGTAGTATGATCATTTTCACAATGTTGATTCTTCCTGTCCAAGAACATGGTATATCTCTCCATCTGTTTCTATCATCTTTAATTTCTTTCATCAGTGTCTTATAGTTTTCTGCATACAGGTCTTCTGTCTCCTTTGGTAGGTTTATTCCTAGGTATTTTATTATTTTTGTTGCAGTGGTAAATGGGAGTGTTTCCTTAATTTCCCTTTCAGATTTTTTTGTCACTAGTGTAGAGGAATGCAAGAGAATTCTGTGCATTAATTTTGTATCCTGCTACGTTACCAAATTCGTTGATTAGCTCTAGTAGTTTTCTGGTAGCATCTTTAGGATTCTCTATGTATAGTATCATGTCGCTTGAAAACAGTGACAGTTTTACTTCTTTTCAGATTTGGATTCCTTTTATTTCTTTTTCTTCTCTGATTGCTGTGGCTAAAACTTCCAAAACTAGGTTGAAAAATAGTGGTGAGAGTGGGCAACGTTGTCTTGTTCCTGACCTTAGAGGAAATGGTTTCAGTTTTTCACCATTGAGAACGATGTTGGCTGTGGGTTTGTCATATATGGCCTTTATTATGTTGAGGTAGGTTCCCTCTTTGGCTACTTTCTGCAGAGTTTTTATCATAAATGGGTGTTGAATTTTGTCAAAAGCTTTTTCTGCATCTATTGAGATGATCATATGGTTTTTATTCTTCAATTTGTTAATATGGTGTATCACATTGATTGATTTGCATATATTGAAGAATCCTTGCATCCCTGGGATAAATCCCACTTGATCATGGTGTATGATCCTCTTAATGTGTTGCTGGATTCTGTTTCCTAGTATTTTTTTGAGGATTTTTGCATCTATGTTCATTAGTGATATTAGCCTTTAGTTTTCTTTTTGTGTGACATCTTTGTCTGGTTTTGGTATCAGGGTGATGGTGGCCTCATAGAATGTGTTTGGGAGTGTTCCTCCCTCTGCTATATTTTGGAAGAGTTTGACAAGGGTAGGTGTTAGCTCTTCTCTAAATGTTGGATAGAATTCACCTGTGAAGCCATCCGGCCCTGGGCTTTTGCTTATGGGAAGATTTTTAATCACAGTTTCAATTTCAGTGCTTGTGATGGTCTGTTCATATTTTCTATATCTTCCTGGTTCAGTCTTGGAAGGTTGTGTTTTCCTAAGAATTTGTACATTTCTTCCATGTTGTCCATTTTATTGGCATATAGATGCTTGTAGTAATCTCTCATGAGCCTTTGTATTTCTGCATGTCAGTTGTTACTTCTTTTTCATTTCTTATTCTATTAATTTGAGTCTTCTCCCTTTTTTTCTTGATGAGTCTGGCTAATGGTTTATCAATTTCTGTTTATCTTCTCAAAGAACCAGCTTTTAGTTTTATTGATCTTTGCTATTGTTTCCTTCATTTCTTTTACATTTATTTCTGATCTGATCTTTATGATTTCTTTCCGTCTGCTAACTTTTGGGGTTTTTGTTCTTCCTTCTCTAATTGCTTTAGGTGTAAGGTTAGGTTGTTTAGTTGAGATGTTTCTTGTTTCTTGAGGTTGGATTATATTGCCATAAACTTCCCTCTTAGAACTGCTTTTGCTGCATCTCATAGGTTTTGGGTCGTTGTGTTATCATTGTCATTTGTTTCTAGGTATTTTTTTATTTCCTCTTTGATTTCTTCAGTGATCTCTTGGTTATTAGGTAGTGTATTGTTTAGCCTTTATGATTTATATGTTTTACAGACTTTTACCTGTAATTGATATCTAGTCTCATAGCTTTGTGTTCTGAAAAGGTACTTGATACGATTTCACTTTTCTTAAATTTACCACAGCTTGATTTGTGACCCAAGATGTGATCTATCCTGGAGAATGTTCCGTGCACACTTGAGAAGAAAGTGTAATCTGCTCTTTTTGGATGGAATATCCTATAAATATCAATTAAATCTATCTGGTCTATTGTGTCATTTAAAGCTTCTGTTTCCTTATTTATTTTCATTTTGGGTGATCTGTCCTTTGATGTAGGTGAGGTGTTAAAGTCCCCCACTATGATTGTGTTACTGTCACTTTCCTCTTTTACAACTGTTAGCAGTTGCCTTATGTATTGAGGTCCTCCTATGTTGGGTGCATATATATTTATAATTGTTACATCTTCTCCTTGTATTGATCCCTTGATCATTACGTAGTGTCCTTCCTTGTCTCTTGTAACATTCTTTATTTTAAAGTCTATTTTATCTGATATGAGTATTGCTACTGCAGCTTTCTTTTGATTTCTATTTGCATGGAATATCTTTTTCCATCCCCTCACTTTCAGTCTGAATGTGTCCCTAGGTCTGAAGTGGATCTCTTGTAGACAGCATATATAAGGGTCTTGTTTTTGTATCCATTCATCAAGCCTGTGTCTTTTGGTTGGAGCATTTAATCCATTCACATTTAAGGTAATTATCGATATGTATGTTTCTATGACCATTTTCTTAATTGTTTTGGGTTTGTTTTTGTCGGTCCTTTTCTTCTATTGTGTTTCCCACTTAGAGAAGTTCCTTTAGCAGTTGTTATTGAGCTGGTTTGGTGGTGTTGAATTCTCTTAGCTTTTGCTTGTCTGTAAAGATTTTGATTTCTCCATGGAATCTGAATGAGATCCTTGATGGGTAGAGTAATCTTGGTTGTAGGTTCTTCCCTTTCATCACTTTAAGTACATCATGCCACTCCCTTCTGGCTTGTAGAGTTTCTGCTGAGAAATCAGCTGTTAACCTTATGGGCGTTCCCTTGCATGTTATTTATAGTTTTTCCCTTGCTGCTTTCAATAATTTTTCTTTGTCTTTAATTTTTGCCAGTTTGATTACTGTGTGTCTCTGTGTGTTTCTCCTTGGGTTTATCTGGTAGGGACTCGCTCTGCTTCCTGGACTTGGGTGGTTATTTCCTTTCCCATGTCTGGGAAGTTTTCGACTATAATCTCTTCAAATATTTTCTCTGGTCCTTTCTCTCTCTCTTCTTCTGGGACCCCTATAATGTGAATATTGTTGCATTTAATGTTGTCCCAGAGGTCTCTTAGGCTGTCTTCATTTCTCTTCATTCTTTTTTCTTTATTCTGTTCTGCAGCAGTGAATTCCACCATTCTGTCTTCTAGGTCACTTATCCGTTCTTCTGCCTCAGTTATTCTGCTATTGACTCTTTCTAGTGTAGTTTCCATTTCAGTTATTGTATTGTTCATCTCTGTTTGTTTGTTCTTTAATTCTTCTAGGTCTTTGTTAAACATTTATTGCATCCTCTCGATCTTTGCCTCCGTTCTTTTTCCAAGGTCCTGGATCATCTTCTCTATCATTATTCTGATTTGTTTTTCTGGATGATGCCTATCTCCATTTCATTTAGTTGTTTTTCTGGGGTTTTATTTTGTTCCTTCATCTGGTACATAGCCTTCTGCCTTTTCATCTTGTCTATCTTTCTGTGATGCGGTTTTTGTTCCAGAGGCTGCAGGATTGTTGTTCTTCTTGCTTCTGCTGTCTGCCCTCTAGTGGATGTGGCTATCTAAGCGGCTTATGCAAGTTTTCTGATGGGAGGGACTGGTGGTGGGTAGAGCCGACTATTGCTCTGGTGGGCAGAGCTCAATAAAACTTTAATATGCTTGACTGCTGATGGGTGGGGCTGGGTTCCCTCCCTGTTGGTTGTTTGACCTGAGGCAACAAAACATTGGAGCCTACCCTGGCTCTTTGGTGGGGCTAATGGCAGACTCTGGGAGTGCTCACGCCAAGGAGTACTTCCCAGTACTTCTGCTGCCAGTGTCCTTGTCCCCATGGTGAGCCACAGCCACCACCCGCGTCTGCAAGAGACCCTCCAACACTAGAAGGTAGGTCTGGTTCAGTCTCCCCTGGGGTCACTGCTCCTTCCCCTGGGTCCCGTTGGGCACACAACTTTGTGTGTGCCCTCCAGGAACAGAGTCTCTGTTTCCCCCAGTCCTGTCGAAGTCCTGCAATCAAATCCCACTAGCCTTCAAAGTCTGATTCTCTAGGAATTCCTCCTCCCATTGCCAGACCCCCAGGCTGGGAAGCCTGACATGGGGCTGAGAACCTTCACTCCAGTGGGTGGACTTCTGTGGTATAAGTGTTCTCCAGTCTGTGAGCCACCCACCCAACAGTTACAGGATTTGTTTTTACTGTGATTGCGCCCCTCCTACTGTCTCATTGTGGTTTCTCCTTTGTCTTTGGATGTGGGGTATCTTTTTTTGGTGAGTTCCAGTGTCTTCCTGTCGATGACTGTCCAGCAGCTAGTTGTAATTCTGGTGTTCTCACAAGAGGGAGTGAGAGCACGTCCTTCTACTCTGCCATCTTGGTTCAGGGCCTATCACTTGCATTTTTTTCTTAGGGAGACTATAGTTTTACCTTCACCCAAGGAAGAGAATGAAAACTTCCACACATAGTAGATAAGCAAGTTATGTTTGCTCTTTGAGGGACAGTCCCCAATCTCTACAGCATTGTCATTCTTATATATGGCTTTGTCACATTGACTGATCATCTCTTTGTCCTTCGAAATTTTTGTCATTTACTTTACTCTTCCTTCCTCTATAACTAATTTCTTCCAGCCTCCTAGACTCTTTGTGAAGGCATGGCCTTACTCTTAGCTTGCCTAAGAGATTCGTGAATCTGTGCCTTATTATTTATGGTCTTTGTCCAAGAGCAGACAGTGTGCACATTCATTAACAGCTTGTGATCATCTTTCTGCTCTTGCAGGTCACTTATGATCCTGTTTATTCCATTAGGATTGCTGACTGATGCCTCCCATTTGCCAAATGAGCTGGCTTTGTGGCTGTGGATGAAGCTTTATTTCATCAAACTCTCATTTACTCATCAGGTATTAAATAAAACATTCTAAGTTCCACACACTGTTCTAGATGCTGGAGATACAATAGTGAACACATGGACATGGTTTTTGTCCTTGTGGAGCTCACACTTGGGTGACAGTTTAGAGTGATCCCCTCAATAGAGACTTTCAGCTGTTCCATCTTACAATTCATTTGTAGTCATGAGTTGATCTTATTATCATCACCAAAATGAGTTCTAAATGGTCAACTGTAATTAAAAAAATTTTTAAGGCAGATCTTCAGTTATAAAAGATGAATAGTAGGAAAATAATTGGATGAAAGGAAAAGGTCACAAATTCCTCCTAGTTTATATTCAGCACTTCCAGAAGAGCATAGTAAATATGTGAGGAAAAAATCTCTGTGGACTGGCGATTGATTTGATGCATTAGCAAGGCTCTTTGAATTGTTAATTGTAATTTAATAAGCTGATGTTAATTAATCCCAGCAATGTATATCGTTTCTGTACATTCTAGTAGAGAATAGAAAAGCTAGAGATTCTGAATATGCCCACATAACGAGTCAGTTACATGGGTTAACCAGAATTAGGCTGGCATATCAGTGTTGGTAGTGCTAGTCTCATTCAATTTTGTAATATAAATACTATGCCTGTATGAATTATTGTTCAAACTAGGGCAGTTTTTGATGGTGAAAGGAGGTACCCCAAGTACAAGGGATCTAGGCCCACCTAATTATTGGCATGTTGAAATAGCAAATTACCAGGCTACTAGACTATTTTCCCATTTCCAAGTTCATCATCAAGTAGGTTCATCATAACCAGATGAAATGATTTCTTATTAACACTTTTATGAAGAAATTCTGCCCTTAAATCCTCTCCCATTGGTGGGGTGAGTAGACCCTTTTCTTTTTTTAAAAAAATGGGGAAGACCTTGAAGGTTTCCAACCTCTAATTCCTAAAACCTACAGGCTGGCTAACTGCCCAACTTTTGTGCTCCCAGTCTACCTATGACAATCTCTATCTTATACCTTACCATGTATTTTAAAATCATTTATGTTTCTATTGCCTTTAATAAGCTTTATGTTTCTCTAGGGCAGAGATTGTATTTTATTCATACTTTAACTTCTCTGTGTCTCTGATTGCTCATCTTTAAAATACAGATAACAGTACTAAAGTCACAAAGTTTTATGAAGATAAAATTAATTAAAACATTTGGAAACCTTATAATAGTGCCTGGCACATAGTAAGTTCTTAGTAGTTCAGCTCAATATTATTATCATCACTATTTGTTATGACAGTGCAAGTAGTCAATGTCATGTACACAAAACATGTACACTAAATATTAATTCATCAAACATTTATTAGTGTTTTCTATATTCAAGTCAATCTATACAAAGATGAATCAGGAGCCTATTTTTAAGTAAGGATGGGGAACAGGAATGAGATATGCACATAAAGATAATACAAAATAGAAAGTAACAGGTGATGTAAGAGAGGTAAATATATAGCAACATTGCTCTTACTATTAGAGAATATTTTCAGACTGAAAGGATCAGGGAGGACTGTAGGAGTGAGAAAGAATTTTAGCTGAATCTTGAGGAAAATATAAGATTTAGATACATAGACATCTGTGTTAGTGGTGTAAGGAGGTGAAGATATCCCAAAAATGACTAGGTAAGTAAAGGTACACAGAAGGAGAATCTTGAAGTCTGCTTAGGATAATGGCAAGTATTGTCTAGGGATTAAGCTTGGAGAAGACCTGAGAGGTAGTTTGGATCCAGATAATAGAAAGGTCTTGAATGTCACACCACAGATTTTGCATTAAATTTGATTTATTTTTCTATTTAATAAAGCATCTGGGCTTTAAAAATTATGAATAAAAATAATGAAAATTCATGAACTTGGAGGTTCTCCCTGTTCCCCTTCACTATAGATAATGGGGAGGTGGTAGTACGAGAAATCATCTTGGAGTCCATGCCAGGACCCTTAGGTTGTGAGCCTGGTTCTGCTCCACTTTGTGACTCTTATCAAGTCAAGTGCCCTGCTTGCCTCTCCATTTGTAAAATAATAAATATTAAGGGTGCACATAGAGGACTCTAATGGTAACTCCTTTTCTAAAACTTTTGATAGGGAAAGAACATGTAATGGGTGCAGTGCTAGGAGCAGAAGTTATTTATCCCAATGATATAGGCTATTATTCTTCAGGGTCTTCCCTCACTCTTAGCCTACTTCCAGAAACTATCAAAATTTAAAGAAACACTGAGTTTTGTGATTCCCCCCAATATATATATTTAATTAATTAATTAATTTTTGGCTGCGTTGGGTCTTTGTTACTGCGTGTGGGCTTTCTCCAGTTGTAGTGAGCGGGGGCTACTCTTTGTTGTGGTGCCTGGGCTTCTCACTGCGGTGGTTTCTCTTGTTGCAGAGCATGGGCTCTAGGCGCTCATGGGCTTCTGTAGTTGTGGCTCACAGGCTCTAGAGCACAGGCTCAGTAGTTGTGACACACGGGCTTAGTTGCTCCGCGGCATGTGGGATCTTCCCAGACCAGGGCTCAAACCCGTGTCCCCTGCATTGGCAGGCGGATTCTTAACCACTGAGCCACCAGGGAAATCCTCCTCCAACTATTTACTTGTGCATGTGATAGGAGAGCTGACACGTTGGTGGACCCTAAGCTGTGGACTCTGTAATCCCATTCTGAAGCATTTTGATTCCTCAGTGCTGAATCACAGCAGTTGATCAACAGGAGTCCTCCACCAATAGATGTCCATGTCTGGCTGAGCCATAATGATTAATATTTGTAATCATAGCCCTAAGGCATTGGAGAAGCCCCAAGATATCTTCTGACTCACCAGAGGAAGATGGTATTATAGTCTGCCTCAGGTTTCTTGTTGGGAGTACATTTTATTGTATTTCAGTATTTTGAAAATTGGGATTAGACATCTACTATGGAGGAATCTTTGTGTAACCTGGGGTGTTTGATTAATTGGCACAGCTCTTCCATTAGCCATTCTGGATATTCGTTTTCTAGATTTGTTTTTATGCCTGAGAATAAGACTATTTTTCTCAAGGAGAGACCGACTGTTCTCTCAGGACAATTTGTTCTATTGAAAAAAAAAACAGGTAGTAAATACACTCTTGCCCTATTAAACATGTTGCAGATAAACTAAGTGTAGTGTGGGCTTTTAAAATGTTCTGATATGAAAAGAGTACTTTAAGGGATTTTTGGCTTTGAGACCTTCCCTAGAACCTTATACAAGAAAAACACTCTTCCTCTGCATCTTTATAAAAATGATTATTTACACAGCTTTAAAGCATTTTTAATCAATAAAGGGCCTCCCCACCTGTGGGGACTCTGCTTCTTGGTAGACTGTTGGAAAGAAGCTAAAGCACCACAGAATGTCCTCAGTGGCTTTGTTCAGAGAACTTTAGAAGCCCTGGAGCCTGTTCATGGAACAGTTTTGAGGTGGAGGCCAAAGGGATCTCGGGGAGGCAGGAAAACTCAGAATAGCAAAGAAGTGGGAGAATATTAATCTTTGGTAGCTCCAGGGCTACTCCCACTCTATCCCTGAGGAAAAAAACAAAACAAATATGGAAATGCAAAGAGAAACGTAAAGTCAGTGGGGGAACTGGGTAGAGGAGGAGGAAGCGTTCACCTGAAAAGTTACTGCAGCAACTAGGAAGAGAACCCCAAATTGTGACCATTAAATGGGATTTGTAAATACACTCCTCTTTTCTCCTTTCTGCTTCTGAATAAAACCGTACCCAGCTCGGAGACCCCAGTTTCCTCCAAGGCTTCAGTAATCCATCCTGAAAAATCGTATTGGATTGATACACAATCCCAATCCAATCCATTTTCTAGTTTGCAAAGGAAAATCCGGTCCGGCGTTTATTTTTAGCAGCGCTCCCTGTGACCGAAAGCTACAGCTCTTCAGTGGGGATAACTGAGGACCGTATTGGGGAGAGAAGCGAAGAAGGGCGGGGGAGCGGGAGGCGGCCGAAAGGGACGCCCTGCGCATGCGTGCCAGCGCCCATGCAAATCTGCTGTGCATCCAGAGAGCAAAGTGGGATGATCTGTCACTACACCTGCAGCACCACGTTCAGAGGACAGCTCCTGCTTGCAGCTTCCAGACCCAGGTAAAAAAAACAAACAAACAAACTGAGAGGGCACCGTGCATGCATATCAATACCAGGTCTCAGCCTATCCCCTGAACAGGCAATCTGCTGCTGCTGCTAAGGGTCCTTTGGTGGCTGATTGCAGCTTCAAGGTTTAAGAAATCCCATCTTTCAGGAAGCCTGAGGGGAAGAAAGGAAGTACGGGCGAAATCATCAGATTGGCTTCCTGCATTTGGGAATCTGAAGCGGGCCCACATCTTCCGGCCAACTTCCATTGAACTTCCCAGCACTCTAAAGGGACCGAAATGGAGAGCAAAGGTATGAGACTGTCCCCATCGGGGGACTTCCCGCTGCATGTGCGTGTGGCCAGGGCAGCCCTCGGCGAGGGGACTGCAGTGCTTGGGGAGTGAACATCATACTAGGTCGATAGGAGGAGATGCTATGTCCGTTGCAGCACCAGGGAAGTGTGGCAGGAAGGCGACTTCTTTTTAACTCCCACAGCTTGGAAGACAGTGTTTAATACTCCATCAGTTGCGTAGTGAAGTGTGATTTTTTTTTTCTTTTTAGGTAGGGGGGTGGGAAGAGTCTTTAGATGGTGGGGGAGGTGAGATGTGTTGATAAAGCAGTTTCTTTTCTGTAGAATGGATGGGTTCAAATAAATATATTTCATTTGCTTTAGGATTGCTGACAGGCATGTTTGTATCTGATATCCAATAATGCATTGCTATAGAAAAAAATGTTTGGATTTCTCCACCCCCACTCCACGAAGATGGTATTTCTGGGTGTGTATGACCACATCCTACAGCATTTTGAAAATATATCAGCAGAGAAATTGGGTCTATTTGGAACAGTGTGCGTTAGAACTGACCTCTAAGAAGAACAGTGTATAGGAGTACTGCTTGGCTCCAGGCATGATGCATATACTAGTTCTAGATACGTATATATTAATATTCTCCTCATAGCAAATCTGCATAATATACACATACTAACTGGTAAATGAACTGTAAAAATCAACTTCTGATGGCATATTTAACTCATAAACAAAATGACTATTAAAATTGTAAGATTGGATAGCCTTTGGGTTTAACTCCATCTATGCAGGTCTCCTCCTCCTCCTCCTCCTCTTCTTTAAAACACCCACCAGCTTGCAAGAGTCTTGAGTAATGTGGTCAGATATCCAGTAGGAATACTGGATGTATTTAATTGTGGTGAAATCAGAAGAAATGATGTCAACTTTTATGAAACTATATTCATTACCCAGAACTCGAGAAGTTATATTTGAAACAAGGTTTTATTTTTAAACCAAGAATGTCAGTCATTGTGGTAATGTGCTCAGGATCAGGGAGTGTGGTGGGTTACCTATTTCTGGGCTGATTAATAAAACTGGAGCATCAAATGATAGCAGGTACCTGTTCAATAAAGTATCTAATTAGAGGAGTTAAGTATTTCAACCTAGGTAAGCATTTTTAGTATGAAAATAACTGAGTCAACATGGATTCAGACAAGCTGGCAAATTTTAATTGAGATAATTTTATTCTGATGGTTTGCTGATGGGCATTTCCTTGACTAACAATGATGTACATATATGAGAGATCCCATGTCAATAAATATACATGAGGCATATATTTATTAACTGTATTGTAGAGTCCATTTTAAAATGAGAAGCCAAGTCTTAACTCATAGAGGTCTGTAATATTCCAGTTGATTAAGTATTTCTGGAACATGAGATTAAACAAAAGACAGAGTATCATTTTACTAAGAAGCATTTTTTTTGTGTATTTAGAGGACACCTGCTGTTTGATTATTAAACGTGGTTATTTGGCAGAGGTTCTTGGTAACATTTTTGCATCCAATTTATACACTAATTCCTGGCCCATCGTAAAAAGAGGATGTATCTCTTAGCAATAATTTTTTATTTCTCCTCGTTTCCCATAAAATATGCTACATGTTATGCAGAGTTCCAGGTGGTTTATATCTCATGCTGATAACAGTAGCATTCTAGCTGTTCTGCCAGTCTTGGGATTTTGGAAAGGAGAAAGAATCTCAGAAGTTTATCTGAGAAGAATCAGGCCAGAAGTTCTATAGAAATCCAGATAGCAGTGATATGGCACGAATCACAGCACTGACCCAAAGACAATTAATAATTTTGCCCCAAACCAATACTGTGGTCATTTTGCAGAGGTACCATAATTGCTTCAGGCAGAAGACATGGTGAAAGTCCTTATACATGTTAGTTCTCAGACTTCCTTTGCAAAACTGAATTAGCCAGGTACTGATCATATGAAGAATGGCTAATTGTTTACACATGGTCTCACTTTCTGAGTTGATGCAAATGGCACAGCCAAAAATGGTAGCTAACTTGAAATTTTATTATAGAAGAAAAAATGTGTATTAAGAGGAATGTATCCATATCCCATTTGAATTGGTGCATCTTAAGTACTTTATGCTGCCATGTACAAACTTCTTCCCTCAACAGATTCAAATTTAGTTCCAGGAAGACATTTTCAAATGTAAGCATATATATATATATATTTTCTACTAGAAACTCTTTCAATACTCAGAGTATTATTGCATGATTCAGTTGAAAGTTCAAGAGTTCTCCATCCCAGAAAAAAGGCTAATGGCCCAATTAATCTTGACTCTTGTTGCCAGCATTTGACAACCTTCACCTCACCTCCAGCATTTGAAAACCTTTCTTAGAGCGCTTGTCCAGAGTCTCCAGCAAGTTGAGCATCAGTTATTTACAAATAAGGTCAATTTTTTTTTGCTTCCTTACTTATTGCTTTGCACCACTTCCTGTTATCAGGGTAAAGAGGGGAGGAAAATAAATCAATTGACCTAGAAATCAACTTACGGTGTAATTTCAGTGATCCTTATGTACCATGGTAATTAATATTGCCTCAGAGATTTGGGTTAGTGCATAGTCTGAACAGCTTTGATAGAATTTGTGCCTTGCAGTGGTTCATAAACTTTGATGCACATTAGAATCATCTGGCATGCTTTTAGACATCCTCATGCCTGGTCAAACCCTTTCTTAGTTACCTCAGAATGTTAAGGTAGGAGAGAGGCGTAGGTGTTTTTTTGAAGATCTCAGGTGTAACTGTGTTCGGGAATAACTCATTTAGACTCTTGATAATCAAAATGTGGTTTGATTTAGAATTGCAGAACCTTGATCTTTACTCCAGGCTTACTGTATCAGAATCTGATTTTTAATGAAATTCCCAGGTTATTTGTATGCACATTAGTTTGAGAAGCATTGATTTACAGTGAGGAAAGAACTTTCCCTCTCTGAATCTCTCCTTTTCTCTCTCTCTCTCTCTCCAGATCTTCTCTTTTTTTTTTCCCCTCTCCTGTAACACATCTTTTCTTTGTCCATCTAGGTTCTCAATCTTAGGCTGGTCTATTAGAAACACCTGCGGAGCTTTTGAAGCATAAAGATACTTAGGCCACACCTCTAGACATTCTGGTTTAATGGGTTCTGGAAAAAAACCTGGGCATAGGTATTTTTAAAAAGCTCCCCAAGTGATACAAATTGATAGTCAAAGTTAAACATTGGTCTAGGATCTTGCTACTCAAGGTGTAATCCATAGACAAGCAGTATTAACATCACCTGGGAACTTGTTAGAAATTCAGAATCTCAGGCATACTGAACCAAATCTGCATTTCAACAGCATCTGCTTGTCATTTGTATGCATATTAAAGTTTAAGAAGCACTGGTTTAGACCTTAGGGGACTGATTGTATCTACGAATGAACCACTCTGGGTACCTCAGTGTAGCAGATTTGAAATTAACTAATCAATATGGAAGCTTCTGCATATGTGATCATAAGTTTTTGGTTGCTTTGGGAAAAAATGGAAATGAAATGCAGAAGAAATTGCTTGCCTCACGGTTATATCAGAAAATGGACTCATTTAAAATACCCTCTCTGTTCTTCCTCCAGCCATTTAATTTCAACCCCTTGATTATCTTTTTTTAAAAATAAATTTATTTATTTATGTATTTTTAAATTTTTGGCTGTGTTGGGTTGTCGTTGCTGTGCGTGGGCTTTCTTTAGTTGCGGAGCACAGGCTCTAGGCATGCAGGCTTCACTAGTTGTGGCACGTGGGCTCAGTAGTTGTGGCTTGCAGGCTCTAGAGTGCAGGCTCAGTAGTTGTGGTGCACGGGCTTAGTTGCTCCGTGGCATGTGGGATCTTACCGGGCCAGGGCTCAAACCCATGTCCCCTGCATTGGCAGGCAAGTTCTTCACCACTGCGCCACCAGGGAAGTCCCCCGATTACCTTTAAATGCTTATTCTATAGGTTTATTTTGAGCTCCTTAAAATGTCCTGGTATTAACCCATGGTAGTGTGATACTAGACTGCTTAAATTGAGGCCCATTTTAGAGTGAATATAGCATTACCTTCTTCTCATTGTCATGTGCCTCTGTTCAGTTCTTTTGAATTCATTTGCCATCCCCCTTGCTATGTAAGATCTTCCCTGACCTCCCTTACATCTAATTAATATTTACTAGTATACTTTATATGACCTAAAGTCCTTGTTTGTCCCTTACATACTGCATTTCTTACAATCAACATTATAATTTTTGTGTTCTTTATTTAAACAAACATTTATTGAGCATCTGCTATGTTCCCAGTGTGCTTAGTTCTGAGAATGTAAAAGAAAACTGAGATGCAGTCTCTGATCTTAAACATCTCACTCCCAAATCTCCATTCATAGATAACTTTTTTGTGGGCATAATATGAATCTCTAATATTCATGTAGCTACTCAGGTGCCTGCATCACATAAAACATTTTCATTTACATAGTAGAGACTCAGATTATATATGTTGAATTGGATAGCCTTCATTAGTTAATCATGCTATGTTCATGCATCCAGGAGATTGTAAATTGGGAGAGGTGAAAGAAATTTGGCTATTCCAGAACATAGAAGGCAGTAACATGACCTGCTTTCTTTATAGAGAACTACACATGTGTTCCCGGTGAAGATTCAACTGTGTTCTGAGTTTCACACCAATAATAGAGGCAAGCCAGGGGCATGAACCAACATAGATAAGGTACAGAGTACTCATTTCTCTGAAACCAGAATGGTTCACCCTGCAGGAGACAAAGGAAATGTCTATGCAGTAACTAGTTTATCAGAGCTGGGAAGTGATTTTTAGAAAGGCTACTTTGTGGTTAAAAAACAAACAACCAAATCTCCGAGACCATTGTAGGATAAGTAAAATATAATATGGTACAAAACATAACAGAATACACATGAGGCATAGGAGATCACTTCTTATCCCAGCTCTAATGGTGTAACATTGGACAAATCACTTTTCCTGTCTGAGTCTTAAAGATGCTTAAATATCAAAGGGAGTTCATTTCATTTAATTCAAAATATTTAATGAGTTGCCACATTGTTCCAGGCACATTGTTAAATGTAGGGGATGGTGATATCAATAGTGCATTGGGTTGCCCTCCAGGAGCTTACAGTCTGGGGATACATCGACAGGCTCAAGAGCTGCCGATTTCTAACATCATGTCTCTTCTCCATTCATCTTTCAGAGTTCTAGTAGGTTACCCAGGAGGCTAGAATCTAAAGTTGTAGTGATTAATGACCTCTGCGGAGGCCCTTAACATTCCACAACAATAATGCCTGCCTTTTGTTCCACTTTTGGTTTCTTTAAACAGAATTTTTGTGTGGGAGAACATTTGAACTCTTGCTAAGTACCTACTCTAAAAGCTGTTCCAACTGACTAGCTACCTGGCTAGTAACCAATTGTCTGAGTCAGGTGGTTATTATGAGGTTTGTTAGTAATGAGTCTGGAGGTGGCCCGTTAGTTTTCTCCGTAATTCCCTTATCCCTGTCCTTTTATGCCTTTAAGCTTTTGACCCTATTAGGTGTGGTTTGTGCTTACTGAATGACTAATAATTATGTTATACTGGATTTGTTAATATTGGGTTTCTTGATTTGTCACATTCATGAGACACTGTATTTTTTTAAAGGGCTTTTAATATATGTCATCGCCCTTAAAACCTTGTGATTAGACATTTTAACTTCATTTTGTAGATAACAAAACAGTGGCTGAGAAAGACGAAGTGACTTAGGCAATACATCTTCTCTTTATTTCTCTGTAAAATAAGAATTATTGTGCCTACCCCAAGCCCCATACCCCCCATATCATGATTATGAAATCAAACTCATACCAATAAACCATTTAGAGTTTAGATCATAGTCTTTCATTATTATTAGCTGTGTTTGTCTTTTCATTAGGATCTCATCCTAGAGGGGAGAAATTAATCCTTTGCCATTTTTGTAGTTTTAGCAGCAAGCATACTGCATACATACTCAACAAGTCATCTCCTTTGACTTCTGCAAAGTCTTTAATTTACCAAAAGGGATTTCATTTGTTCTTATTCTATGTATTTTTTTTGCAGTAACTCCTCAAAAATGTGAATTTATCTCTATGTTGCTCAGATGTAGTTTCAAGGCAATTATATAACATCTTGTGGGTTTGGGGATGGAGATGCATTGGGTCAAGTACTATACCTTGGTTGGGTTTAAAATATACACTGTAAAATCTGGCCTCTAACAGGATTTTCAATCAGGGGTGCACATCTGAATCACGGGGCACCCCATGGTACATGGGACTTGGATATTTAAGAAGCACCTCACGTGATTAGGATGTGCACTCTCAATTAGGAATCAGTAGATAAGCTACAGGGTGATTAATATGAAACGTTAACAGGTACGTGTGTCCTTTGTCAGAAACACTACAGGACTCCTGCTGCCTGGCCTTGATTTTTATTATTGCCTTCTTTAGTGTTAAGAGACAGAACATGTAGAAGAGAGAAACTAACTCTTGTCCTACAGGCTTGGGTTAGAAAATAGACATGTAAATAGATGGTGTGTGTCTGAGGCCAAGAAGACCCATGACTTCCCCCAATGTCTTCATCCTCATTGGCATCCCTGCATGCAGAATATGGTGGATTTCAATCCAGGATCAGTGTCTATAGTTCTAATTTTAGTTTGCTATTCTCTCCAGTTACTTTTTGAAACAGTCTCTGTCTCTCTGTCTTTGGGAACATGGGACTCCCACCCAGGGAGGCCATGGTATTTTGCTGCTGTGATCCAACTGATGGTATGTTGGCAGGTATCCCAGGGGACACCTGTTGCCTCTCCACAGAGCTTTTCTTTTTCATTTTTTAAAGCATATACTCTGCCTGGCTTTTTACCTGAAACAAATCCCACCACCAGTGATTGAGAGAGCACAGATAATTGAAAGTGGGCTGTAAACACTGTAGAAAAAAAAAAAGAATAGTAAGCTGCTATTCTGAGGTCAGGGTTTCTTTCTCTACTAATTGTGGACTGGCCATTAGCATGAGAAGCAGTCCAGAGGGACTAGACTGCAGGAAAAAATCTAGAAGCTTTCAGAGGCCATTCAGAAGGTAACTAAACACATCAAAGATTCCCTTAACTAGCAGGCAGAAGGAAGCAGCAAGCCAATCTGCCAATAGCAGTCTCTCTCTCTATCCCATTCATTCCTACAGATATCACCCATGTGAAACAACCAGGTTTTTCTCAGTTCCTCAAATACTGATACCAAACGTGGAGCCAAAACCTCATCACAAGACAAATTGGAAATTCTTTTTTAACTTTTTGAAAACAAAATATCTAGATGATTCTCACTTCAAAAAAACAATGTTGAGGTGTTTCTGCCCTTAGTCTCATTCACCTACTAAATTGGGTTTAGATGTTCTACGAATTAGAGAATTTCACAAGACTTATTACATGATCATTCTAATTGTTAAAAATCTGGAAAGTTTAAAATTAGATTATTTAAGCAGTTTTTCCAAAGGTACTTCTTTCATTTCAAGATATTTTTAACATTTCCAGCACTACTTAAAATTGAATTTGGTTTACTTTTTTTCTCTTCCTTGATTTAAAAGAGAAATATTTGCTATATGTCAAGAGAAAGGTTGTCATGTAAATCATGCTTTATTTGCAAGCCTACAAATAATTCAAAATGAGATGACATGGACTTTGCATCAGCATAAAAAGTAAACTGACAATGCAAGTATAGCAATACCCTCAATAATGCTGAGGTGAGGGAGACAACCAAAGCAATTTTAAAACAAGATGTTTGGTTGATTTATTTAATAAGAATTATTTATTGAGTGCTTACTATGTGTTAGATTCTCTAAGGGTAAGCTTTTTAAACTGGAGTCAACATACTGGTGGGATTATGAGATTGTATACTAGGGTGATTCGCTGAGGCATGGAAAACATGGTGCATGTTCTGATGAAATAAAACTAATATTAGACTAGATGCTAGAAAACCTGGGTTCTGGTTCTACTTCTGCTCCCACTATTCAGCAGAGAAACTTTGGGAAAAATCTTTATTCTCCTCTCTGGAGCTCAGTGTCCTAAGCCCTTTTTAAAAAAAGAAATATATATAACTCTATTTGCCTATTGATTTCTACTTTCTTATTACGAAGAAACTGCCTTTTCAGCTTGTTTGCATTCTTCCTTTACTTGATCCTTTTTAGACTTGATGTCTGTAGAAAATAAAACAGGGTGGTCCTAATTACCACATTCATTTTTAAGGCGCCCCTGTAGGTTTGAGCTAGCTTTTTCATGCTGTGAGTTGTGTGACTGAATTTGTTGGGTCTGTAACTGGTTTGAGCAATTGAACTGGGTTGAGCAATTAACTTGGTTCCATGTGAGAAAGCACTAAGACTGGGGGAAAGTGGCTACTTGGCTGGAGTTTGTAGATTGAATGATAGTGACCACATATAGACCCAGGTATGTCTAAACCAGTGGGTGGTTGCAGTGGCCTTGAGGAAAAAATCTTGACTTGGGAGTCTGGAGACTTGGATTTGAATCCAGATTTCTGCCCCAACTCCTTGTGTGAGTTTGAGCTGGTCACTTCCTTTCTCTGTCCATATTTCTTCTTCTGTGAAACAAGAGTGGATCAGAAGCAAGTTTCTTTTCATCTATGGGATTGTAAGAACCAGCATTTATGAGGTGTTTATGTAGGGACTACAGTGATTATGTTTTGTTTAAGGATTTATGGTTGGTGCCTTGGTCTCTACTATTTCTTTAGTTAACTCAGTGGCATTTTTGCTCATCAGATTGTACATTGTGTTTTTGTAATATTTTTTTCCCACTCATGTGTCTTTACAAATAAGATTAGTTTATTTATACATCAATCATATGTGAAGTTGATTGGTGGGTATGGTTTTCTCCTCTCTCTCAACCCTAATCAGCACATATCCCCTAATTAAAAAAAAAAAAAAATAAAAAAAAAAAAAAAAAAAAAAAAAAAAAAAAAAAAAAAAAGACAGAATAATGCCAAGGAGTCCAAGTGCTGAGTGTTTTACTCACTATAGAAAGAGATTTGATTTTATTTTAGTTCTCAATCATTAGTAACATACTATTAAAAAATAATTGCACTCAGTCCTTCATTGTCTTCAATTTAAAAACCTTTTCTGTCTTCTGATGTTTGATTGGCTACTGATGATTTTGGATAGAAGCAGCTTTTTTTATTTCCAGATAAAAGTTATCAAAAGTCTAAGGGTTTCATGATTAATAAGATGAATTTCTTGATTGTGCAGAGAATAAAATTTAGTGATGGGATGGATTATTTAACAGCCATTAACATGTTTATAAACATGAGTTATAATCAGAAATACTTGTGATATGATGGTAATTGTAAAAAACAGTGATGTGGAGATATGTACTGATTACAATAATGTGAAATTTGTATGTCTGTGGACAAAGAATAATAGATGGTAGTGTGTAAAAAGAGGCAATATTTGGGTAATGATGATTGGATTGTGAGGATTTTTTCCTTTTAAAAATCTTTCATCAATATTTCATTACTTTTTTTTCTATAAAGTTCACTAGGTATTGGGCTTAGTTATAAACATTTTAAACAGATCTACCTAAACTGAACTAAAGCAAAAATCTTTATGCTTGATGTTTTCACACTTTATTCATGTGAGACATTGAAAGGACATTTGAGGAGAACAGCCTTTTGAAATTGTGCTTATATATATATTTTTACTATTTATAGGGCACTGTACTTTACATATAGTGACTCTAATCCTTATAACAATTCAGTGAGGCAGGTGGTATTGTTAACCCTATTTTAGGGAGTAGAAAACCCCAGCATAGAGACCTTAAGTAATTTGACCAAGTCACATAGCTAGTACATAGCAGACAAGCTTCGGAGTCTGTGAGCTTAACCACAACTGAACATCTGAGGCATACTTTGCTCTGGTCTGGTACTTCCTTTGCTGAAACCTAGGCCAGCTGTGTACACACACATACGATGTTTACAGTTTATTAGCCTTCAGGATTGTGATCTCTGCAGGCTCAGGCTCACCGAAACCCTGGGCCAATCAGAGCCAGACTTGGGGAAGCATGAGGAGTGTTCCTGCCTGCTGTCAGGTGGCTGTGAGAGAGCACCCAATGCTCATATGCCTGAGGTGGCTTCCAACCCCAGGGGCTTAAGTAAGCATGGGGTTGCACTTCCCTTCTCTCACATCACCTTGAATAGCTGTCCTGCTTACCTGGGAAACTCAGTGGTTTTGTAGAAAGATTACAAGACTTCAAATCAGACACACAACTAGCAACTTGTTAGTCCTTGTGACTTGGGCAAGATATCTCTCTGTGTCTTCACTTCCTTATTTGTACAATGGCTCTTTCAAGATGAATGAGACAAATAATATATATTATATATGAATGTTTAATAATATATAATAAATATATAATATATAACAAATGTAATAAATATATATTTTATATTTACATGATGAACCAAGTATAAAATCAGTACTCAGTATTAACAGCTGCTGCTGTTGCGATTATCCTCTGACCCTTAGGCTTACTACTAATACTTCCTTTCTTCCTGTATGGGGCTGGATTCCTGCCTTAAACTCCTCACCATCATGTTAGCCTCTTGCATGGAGCCAGATGCAACTTTCAGTATCCTTCAGTCCATCGCATGTGAACATCCCTGATGCAAGATGAGATTCCTACCTGACGCTGATGCTGGCCACTGCCACCATTCTTACTCTCACAGAACCATACTCTTTTCTTCCCCTGGTATCGCCCACCCTCCCTACTTTGATACCAGCTGTGATTGGTCTAGAATCCATTCCTTCATACTTTTCTTTAGACTGATGACCCTTGCTGCTTCTCTGGTTTTTCCTTCATTCTGTCTAGTTCTAGTTCACTCATTTTTTCCCCCTTAGGTTGGAACAAACAAAATGCCCTGCAGCTGTGGTATATGGATTACAATGATAGTTTTTAAGACCTACTGGTCTAAGTCGTGCTAAAAAATTAAAGAATATGTGACAAAAATGAAAGAAATCCACTAATCTTTTTGATCCGATTTTACTTATTCCCATTGTCTGGCCTAAGATGAAGTTGAGTTTCCTCAGAAGAGAGAACTTGACTGTTGTGATAGGAATGTTGACATTGTTGCTTAGGTCCAGGTACCATTCCATTGTTCAGGGAAGAATAGTGAGAACAACTTTCTGCCCAGTTGTACCTGGTCAGGGGTTTTCAACTGTAAGTATGGATTATAATAACTTGTAGGCTTGTTAAAACATATTTCTCGGTCTCCTATAGTTTCTGACTCAGTGGGTCTGGGGTGGGCCTGAGAGTTTACATTTTCTAACAGGTTCCCAGGGGATGCTGATGCTGCTAGTTAGGGAATCACACTTTGAGAACCTCTGGTGTAAACAATGTAGTCTATGACTCTCTTGTATTTGGGTATTGTATCTAGAAATAAATGTACATTTGGCTGATCATTGATGAATATCAGAATAAGGGATCATGGGGTAGCATTCTCATGACAGAACTCCATAGATTAAAAGAGTAAATAAGATCACATTTACAAAATCACCCCAGTATTACCCATACCCGCACACTGGTTAATTAGTACAAAGATGTTATTAATGGTGTATACAAATAATACATGTTTTCATTTATAAAATGAATACATGCATTTATTTATCTGTGCCAGGCACATTGCTTATCATCAAGATTAGAAATGAAAAGAGACAGTTTCTGACTTCACAGATTTGGTTTTGAAGATACACACAAACAGAAGCCTAGGAAGAGCTGACAGTGGGGTATGCATGTGAAAATTTAGATTAAATTTAAAATTTACTTTTAATATCATACCTTCTGTGTGGATTACTCTGCCTAGGTGTTATAGACCAGGAACCAATGAATAATACAAGATTTATACCCTCTGCTGTTACACCAGATACAGAACTATAATCTGTGGGAATACAGAGAAGGGAGTTGGCATTTGAGCTTGGTCTTGCAGAAGGGATGGAATTGAAACATTGGAAAAATATTCCAAGCTGATGCAATAGTATGAGCAAATGTATAGCATCATTAATATACATGTAGCAACTAGGAAAGATTAAGTGATTGTTTAATTCATTAGTCTGGCAAATATTTGATAAGCTGGGCACTGTTCTAGGTGCTGAATATAGTAGTGAGAAGACAAAGTCCCTGCCCCCATGAAGCAGGTAGGGTTAGGGACAGGATACAGTGAATGATGAATCCTGATGATGAAATGAAAGATTAGAAGAAAATTGTGGTGGCCTGTTACAAATTACATAATGTAGATAATGATAACTTACACTTCAAAAATATTAATTTCGGGGCTTCCCTGGTGGCGCAGTGGTTGAGAGTCTGCCTGCCGATGCAGGGGACGCGGGTTTGTGTCCCGGTCCGGGAGGATCCCACAAGCCATGGAGCGGCTGGGCCCGTGGGCCATGGCCACTGGGCCTGCACGTCTGGAGCCTGTGCTCCGCAATGGGAGAGGCCACAACAGTGAGAGGCCCACATACCACACACACACACACAAAAATCAATTGTCTTTTTTAAAAATTAGATTCCAGGGCTTTTAGAGTATAATTCCATTTGCAAAGCTTTAATTATTTCCTAGATTTTCAAGAAAATATCCATCACACAAAGCAAGGTATACCTGTAAGCACAGTTCCACGGCCAGAGGAAATGCTGTGATCCAGTATTGCACTCTGTGACTTTTACCAACCTCTGCTGCTTACACACTTCCCTTGCTTAATGGAGCAGTGAGTTTCATTTCTGTTCACCTTTGGCTGTCAATCCCCTGAAATTTTTGCATTGAAACTTACAGATTGGTATTTTAGGGGGAAGATCCAAAAAATATTTTTGAAATGTGTCAGGCTCAAAAATTGCTCTTCAGTGATCTATAAATCACTATCAACTCTCAGAATTACAGTAACAGGACAAACACTATACAGGTACTAATATGCATGCATTTTGCAACTATGCTATATGAAGTTCTTCAAATTCTCCTTAAGTATATGAAGATTCATGTAAGATATATATTCTTTTTCAACCTACCATCACTCTTTCAGTGGTGTATTTTGATATTTTGGCTGTCTTTCTTTAGAGAAGATGAAGAAATTAGAGCAGTTTTTAACCCAATTCTGGTTTTGATTTCTGTCTGTCTACTTCCTAGCAGAAGATATGGGGCAAGGTTCCTAATCTTCCTAACTCTAGATTTTCTCACTTATATGATAGAGATAATAATAGTATTTATTCTTAGAGTTGTTTTGAGGATTAAATGAGATAGTATATAGTCTATGAAAGTGTTTGCCACACTGCCTGGCAAATAGTAAGCACTCAACAAAATGTAGCTATCATTAAGTATCTCAAAACTGCCTCATTATAACTTGGGGTACAAAATCATAGCCATGGCTTTTGCTGAGTCTGATGGATTCAGTTTGCTTAAAGGTTTAAATGAATTCCAAGCATAATACTTCCAGTCTGAGCCTTTAGTTGTAATTCAACATAGAGCTGTTTTGGATCAAAGTCTTAAAACAGTTTCAGGAAGACACTTCCTGCCAAACTGGACAGGCATAATCAATGGTTGAAATCTAGAATACCACCTTATATAGAGAAGATCTCAGCCTGGCTGGTGAAAGATTTATGAATAAGATTTTGAAAATGAAGGTCAGCAGATGATTTTCATCAAATAACCATAAGGAGCGGTTAGACAGATGGCAAGGACAGCCTTGTCTTTTCTCTGAGCAACTTCTTTTGATCTCTACTCCCCATTGAATCATGCAGGTCTTAGTAAAGGTGTGAGGGTGCTGGGGAACACACTGCAGCCTCTGATGCTACTCATTCCTTTAGAAATGCTTCTAGAGCAAGAGAGGTGTAATGATGATCCCTCATGAATAACATTTGAGATGATGTCTCCCTTTTCCTTTTTGTGCACTTGCCATTTTTGTCACATTTATGGAAAGTGTATTATCAAAGATAGCACTTCCTTGTCCCCTCCTTCAAATTTTTGTCTCTCCAGAGACATCACTAGCAATTCTTTTTGCTATTTACCTCTGTGTTCTAAATGACATTCTCTTCTTACCTCCTCTCGATTTCTCAGCTCTATTTTTGATGTCCCATTGTAGAAATGAAGTTTTCATCTCTCTCTTACCACACTCTCACAACAGGCATTCCTCCTATCCTACCATCTTCCCAGGGCTGTTACATTGTTGTTTTGGTTAGCTCAGTATTTATTAGTTACACTTTTATGACTATGTAAATGCTTTTCATGACTGTGATTACTCTTCCTTTCTCTTATGATTTTGTTTTTTTCTGTGGTTGATAGTTGTTTTTTGTTTGTTCAGCTTTCTATACATACTTTTCACTATTTAACTCCAAGCCTCTGCCAGTGTTCTGAATCTCAGCTCCAGCCATTCTGATGCACAGGTATCTTATCAAGTTCATCTTCTTGAAGTAATCTCTTTTGGAACCTTCTGACTTGGTTCTATATTTGCGCTTTTCCTTTTATGCCCTATGCACTGGTTTGATCCTGGAATCTCCCTTTCCATCACCCTGGAAAATCTCTGCAGGTCTCTTTGCTTGGTTCTCTTGTTTTCTTGTATTCTCTGTATTCTTCTTTCTTAATTCACGTGCTTATTTTGGTAGAATCAATTTTCCAGCAGCTTCCTGCAAAAAAGGATACACAGTTAAATTTTCTGGACCTTTGCATATCTGAAAATATATTCCTTCTTTCCTCATATTTGGACAATAACTTGGCTAGGTATAGAATTCTAGGTTGAAAATAATTTTCCTTCAGAATTTAAATGGCACCACTGTAATGTCTTCTCCCTTCAGTTTTGTTGTTCTTGTCTGATGACATTCTGATTCATCATGTTTTGAATATGACTTATTTTTCTCTTTGAAAAACTCTTTTTTTCCCAGAATTCTGAAAATTTATGAAGATTTGCCTTCTTATGGTTTTATTTTCACCCATTATACTGGGTACTTAGTTGGCTTCTTTAATGTGGAAACTTATATTCTTTGCATCTAGAAAATTTTCCTGAATTTTTTTTGATTATTTCCTATTCTGTTTCTTTTTTGTTGTTACTGTTGTTTGGCTCCAGCTTTTTTGAAATCTTGTTACTCAGATACTGATATCCTGAAATTTTTTTTAATAGGTTTTTTGACATGGACCATTTTTAAAGTCTTCATTGAATTTGTTACAACATTGCTTCTGTTTTATGTTTTGGTTTTTTAGCCCCGAGGCATATGGGATCTTAGCTCCCTGACCAGGGATCGAACCCACATCCCCTGCATTGGAAGGTGAAGTCTTAACCACTGGACTGCCAGGGGAGTCCCTGATATCCTGAATTTTAAAACATTTTTATTATTAATATGTTTTATTTCCTGTTTTCACCTCCTTTGCATTTTTTTCACCTGTTTTCTTGGTGATAGGCTCATTTTTATCTTCTACTCTTTCTCTTAGGTTTTATTTTTAATTTCTGATATCAGACTTTTAGTTTCCAAGATTCTTACTTGTTGTTTTTCTTTGAATGTTTGATTTTATATTATGCTGTCTTGTTTCACTGAGGCAATATTTCTAATACCTTGTTAGGAATATTAATAATATAGCTTTTAGAAATTTTCATCTCCTTCCATAGCCTTTGTTTCCAGTTAGCTTTTATTTAATTACTTGTTTTGATTTCTGTCTTTCATGTTAGAGACTTTGTACAGATGTTTTTATATTTGTTGCCTGTTCATGTTTAAGAGCAGGCTAAAGAGGCGACTGGAAGCTCTGTACATGTGGGTGGGGCTTATTGATAATGATCTTAGTTATAGGATCACCTTCGTGGGCTTTTCACTGTGGAACTCCTGATATCAATATCTTTAGGTCTTGCTTCTTATTGTTTATAAGTTCCTCAGAGAAGACGCTTTCTCCTGCCTGTATGATAAAGACATGGCTGCCAGGATTCTGTGGGTCTCAGTGATCAGCATGTAAATTCACTTAATCTCTTAGTTTTCAATGTGGTACTTACTCGGCCCTCTGTACAGAGAGCCTCTCTCCTGTCCTCTACAAAGAACACGTCTGCAGTCTTCTCCTGAGATTGGGAGGGCAGTTGTCTAGATGTTCAACACTTAGGAGAGGGTTTGAGGTTATAATACCTTCTTAAGAACAAACTGTCCACCAGTTCTGTGTATTTTATCCTTTTCCCCTTCACCCTACTTCTAGACAAGCTTGGTGCTACCGCTGTCTAAACTTTTGAAGATTCTGCAGTCCAAATTAGATTGCTTATTGTCTTTCCCCACTACTGACTTAGAATTGAGTTTTCTCAGGTCTGCTAAATCCTTTATATCTTCACCAGCTGGCTTCCTATTTCTAAAATTTGACAGTTGTTGTCTTCTCTCCCTTTTGCTGCATCTTTATAGATTTATCACACATACACACACACACCTTTATTGTACTTTTAATGGTGTTTCAGGTAGGAATGAAAGTAAAAGCCTGTGTTCAACTTTCCCATCTTTACTTAGAAGTCTTTACTTTCAAAAGATACTGAATAATCTTGTGGAAAGATAATCTCAGCTCAGAGGTCCTGGAGATAGCATTTTGTGGAATTCTCAGCAGTGTCCTGGCTGGTTTCCTCTGTTTATCCATCATAGTTAGGGTGTCAGACATCAGGGTCATTAAAGTAATCTTCCCATGAGGAAACACCATGTAAATACCTTAAAAGAGTTACAGGGTTAAGAGAACTACCATGATCATGTCCAGACAATTTTTAAAAATTGCCCTGAGATATTAATTTATTCATTCTTCCACTACCCGGGCATCCATTGGACACTTACCCTGAATCATGCATTGTTGGGCATTGGCAAAACATTGAACAAGACACAGTTCTGACCTCATGAACCTTCCGCTAGCGTGGAAGACAGACAGCACTGCTCAAGATGCAATATGGTAAATGCCATAATGGAGATATTAACAAGTGCTAGAGGCTCTATGGGATGGGAGTGATTAAGTCTGCCTTCAAATTCATGATGGGAAATGTGTCTTAGCTCTCACAGTTCAAGCAATAATTTCCCAGAAAAATCACCTTGCCAATTCATAACTGGCAAAGTTACTAGCTTCCCAGCACTGTGATAGCATCTTTATGGTCAGAAGAGATTTTAGAAGTCATTTTTATGTTCGTCATTTTACCTGGAAAAACTGAGGCCCAGGGAAAAAGGGGCTCAATCCTGGTAAAGTAAAGAATGAAAACCAGTTTCTTGAATCCCATACTATTTTCTATCTATTAAATCATATTAAGTCCCCACCCTAAAGCCCACTTATCTATAAATATGATTAAAAATTTTAATCAGTGGCTCTGAGTCTCAGAGATCTGGAAGTACCAGTTTTGAAACCCCTGAGGATTTCTTTAAAAACAGTAATTCAAATGAAAGAGCTTTGCTTTGGACATAGGTACAGGACTTGAAACTTATGCAATGTCAGAAAGAGAAAATGGCTTAGAGTTCTCATTACTTATTTTGAAAGCAGGACCAGTTCTTAAACTGGAAGAATAGGACTCTCTTTATTTGCACAGGTTAATATTGATTGAATTTCAATTCACCTAGCAAATTCAGGGGAGAGCTTCCCAAATGCAGCTTTGGTCTTACTATTTTACAATATATTTTTGAGATTTTCCCATGTTTGCATTGTCTTGAAAACACACAACAGATATACAAACATAGAATTTAAACATTTTGGAGAGGCAGAGAATGTTGTCTTCAGTGAACATTTAAGAATGTAATGTGTTCCGTTAAATTTATGGTTTCATGACTTAATTAACTATTAGCAGATGGTATATTATGGGGAAGCTAGGAACTATAAATAACATATTGTTCAATAGTCAGTTCTTCATCAGTAATAAAATAATAGCAATAATTACATTATTCGTTAAAAGCAAAACACAACTTGAAATCTCATAATATCTTCCCCAAGTACATTAACTTTTTATATCCACAAATAATGAGATTATAATTTTCTTACTAAAGATTTTCTTTGTCCTTCTCTGCTGAGAAAAGTCTTTCTGTCCTCTGGCCCTTTGAACCCTCCTGCCATGTTGATTTCTTTCTTCACTATAGTACAAAGATCCCTAACCCCCCTGGGCTGTGGACCGGTATGGCTCTGCGGCATGTTAGGAACCGGGCCGCACAGCAGGAGGTGAGCGGTAAGCAAGCGAAGTTTCATCTGTTGCTCCCCATTCCTCCCCATCGCTCGCATTACCGCCTGAACCATCCTATCCCTAACCCCCCACCTCCCGCCCCCGTCCGTGGAAAAATTGTCTTCCATGAAACTGGTCCCTGCTACCAAAATGTTGGGGACCGCTGCTATAGTATACATGGTTCCTTGGTTGCCTGTCAGGCTTGTCTTCTAGGCTATGAGCATCATGAAGGCAAAGACTATGTCTCCTTTGTAATCCCAGTAACTTGGCCATATTAAGGTCATTTCAATTAAGAAAAGAAACTTAATTGAGTGAATAAAATATAAGGTACTTGATGTATAATAATATTTACTTGTTTGGTTTTCGTAGCACTTTTTATTATATCTTTGGGTATAAAGTAGCAAAAGGCTCGGGGTTGACACACATGTAGTACACAGCCTCCACTAACCTTTCCTTCTTGTTTGAACAGCACTCAGATCTCACCCTGAGCTCAAATATAGCTCTCTAAATAATGGATCGTATTCACTGTGACTTAACTTCTTGTTGCCAATGGAAGAGAACTATTGATCTTCCTCCCTATGAAATCTGGCTAGGCGTGGAAACTTCCTCCTCCTCCTACTTGTTAGAAGCAATTTCTCTCCTGTTTCTGAAAATGAGAAACAAAACAGTCTCTTCTGTGTTGTTCTCATCCTGTCCCATGGGGAGTGGTGTGATCCTTCATCATCATCTGTGCCTGTGCCTTGTCCCCAGTCTCCTGGTCCTCTTCCCTCCCATCAGAGACTGGATGCTCCACTCCCCGTCCGCTCATGTGAAGACTTCTCTGCACGCCTCACATCCTAATTCTTGTCTTTAGATACATCTCTGACCCCAGCGACTCTGGGGAACAGACTGTACTGCTCAGGACCTTTGGTGAGTGCCAACAAAAAGACTGCTGTATCAGTGCAAAGGGGTGGCATTTCCAGAGTCACGACTATCACAACTTTTGTTCTTCAAGAAACCCTGGGATTTCTACATTTTAGGGAGATAGAGGTGTTTTAGTTCCCTCAGCTCAAAAGTGGAGGCTGAACTAAGTAGATAATGAAGACCTTTCTTGTCGTTGCTGTCTAAATCAATTTGCTGGACCTGCATTTCGGTGGCTGTCCTGCTCTTTTTCTCAATTCATCTATTACTTTTGCATAGTTTATGCATCTGGTTAATGTTCTTTCAAAATCAGCCTTTCTACTTATAAACCCTTCACAAAGTTACTGGGGTAGTCCCCTTATAATCTTGGCTTATTAGGATGCAAATGAGGGTTATGGTGGAATAATTTTTTTCTTTGTATCTCTGAAAGAGAGGTTGCTGGGGGTTTATGTACACAGACTTAAATTCATAGTCAGAAAGTCTGGGTTCAAATTTGGCTCTGTGACCTTGGATATATCACTTTACCTTTCTAGGCCTTAGTTTATTGTAAATGGAGGTAAATTGTCTGCTCTCTGGGGTTTTGGGAAGGAATCAAGGAGAGAGAGTATATGGAAAGTGCTTTGTAAACTATATGGTACTATATAAAAGCAAGTTGTTATTAATAGAGGTCTGACTATTCCCAATTGTTTCTGCTTGATCAGTTAGTTCTGGATGAATAAATCGGGGAGGACAGGCAGGAAGAAAACAGCACTGGGCTAGGAGTCGGGTGATCTAGAGTCTATCCTGGTGCTGCTCAGCACTCACTCACTGACTTGATGTGACCTTGGCAAAGTCACTTTACCTCCTGCACTTCTGTTGCGTCATTGGTAATATGAGGTGGGCTAAAGAAATGATGATATAGAGATTCTCTTCCACTTAAAAAAAATCTAATGTTTTATGAGTCTAGCTGACAAGAGATTATTATTTATTTAAGGGCGTCATTAAGTTTAGATTACTGAATCAGAAGTCTTACCAATCATGTGCCCAAATAATATATATATATATATATATATATGTATATATATATATATATATATTTTTGATTTTATGTTTCATTGTTTTGATTTTTTGTTTTTTTCTTGATGGAAATTTATGTTCTTCATACGAAAGTTTAAAGTTATAGGGAAAATTGCAGCATACTCTTAAAGACAATCACTCCTAGTATTGCTTCCGAATTCCTTCACATCCATGTAGCTTTGATTTCTTATAACGTGCATTTTTTTCATTAATGTTAGTCCAATCATACTTTATATATTTGATTTTAAAAATTTCATTTTTATACAATTTTTAAAGGTTACTTTCCATGTACAGTTATTAAAAAATATTGGCTATATTTCTCGTGTTATACAGTACATCCTTGAGCCTAGTTTGTACCTCCCACTCCCCCACTTCTGATACTGCCCCTCCCCCAAATAATACCTTTTGAATACATGATTTTAAGGAATTATTTTAAAGAATACGCCAAGGCTTAATCCTTCAAACACTGAAAAGGATCTAATAGACTCTGCTATCCACTGAATTTTTCTGTTTTCTCTGGGAGGAATGTGTATATTTAAAAAGGAGGCTAAGTACCAACAACAGATGAAATTCTGTATAAGAAATTATGGCTATGACACCTAAAGCACATTTTGTAATATATTCTCTAGTAACTTTAATTCTTTATTTCATAAAAAAATTATTGAGTATTTGTTATAAATCTCACACTATGCTAAGCCCTATAGATACTCAAGTGAGTAAGATAATTCCTGTCAGAAAGGATGGTTGATCTAGTGTAGAAAAGAGCATGGATTAAAAATTTATAAGAGAGGTGAAACAAAGTTCCAATAGTACAGGATAAGGAGAGATTAATTTTGCTGAGGAGATGGAAGGAAGGTAAAAAATATAACATCTTTAAAATGCTTTATAGATTGTAAATGTTTTCCCATATACTATCCTGTTTAAATATAGCACAGACTCTGACAGGTATAGAGCAAGATACTGTCTTTTGGAAATCAGTTTGAAATCCCTGAAACCCCTGAGGCGTAAGCAATGTAGAGAAAACACCGATAAGACATATTGTTATTTAAAAAACTAAGGTGGGTGCCTATAATCAACTTGTAAATTTCTGAGAGTTTTGCCCAAGGTGACATGGACTATTTTTTATATTTGAGCCTGCATATCATCCTATTAACTATCACTTTTTTAAATGAGAAGGCTATAAGAAATGCCCCAACTTACATAATGCGTTTAATTCTATGTATATTTTTAAGGTGAATTTATCTAATACTTACAGCACATTGGTTTATGATCACAAAGCTAGGAGAAACCTCAATTCAGTTACCTAACTTGTTAGATAATGAATACAATATGCCCTTTTTCCACACACAAAAAAGTTATTTTCACAGAAGTGTCCTGCCCAAGTGCAAAATCAGACTATAATCGTGGTCTCCTGGACCAGGTTTTCACCACCACATCACAGCCCAGAGTCTGTTTAAAGATTGCAGCAAGTATACCTTCATTTGATATTAAAGATTCCTAAAGCGGCCTCCATCTCCTTTTTGCCGTTCACACAGTATTTTTCCATGAACGTCTTCTAAAATAATTAATGCTGTATCCAAGATTGTTAGAACTGTGCAATGCTGATATTCGAAGAAATGTGACTCTTTTGTGACACGAAATGCTTTTAATAATGTATCTACTCGAATATGGTAAGTGACTTCCACTCATAAAACAAGGAAATAAGGTGCTGAGAAGTCATTGCTTCATCGCTGCCTCATTTTCAGTGACACATCTTTTGAAAGAGGAAATGTATCTTTTTATTATGATGCTACAGGGCTTTATTTAGGTTTGTTTCATTGCAAAATAAAATCCTAATTTTATTTTATCTGAGCACATTAAATATAGTAAATCTTAAATTTCAGTAACTGTGGCTACAATTTATTTAAAGACAATTTTCTGGGTATGTGAATGTGATCTTTGGTTATAGTCTATATTAGATGTTTTTAAAACTTTGTGTCCATTTTCAGACTCTGCAGTTTAGAAGAACCTAGTAAAAATAGAGTATGCCTGTAAAATGAGCACTTTAATGATAGGTTAAGGAATTAAAGTTGCTTAACCTGAAGAAGGGAGAGCTCAGGAAATGAGCTAATTACCACCCTCAGGCTTCTAAGTGATTTTATGAGGAGCACTGTAGTTTCCCCTTCCAGCGCAGAGAGGCTTTGGTCTTTGTTAGTGGTGATGGAGCATAGCAGGAAGTCAGCAAGGAGGGACTCATGCTGAGTCTTAGTTCACCTTTTAAGACAAGAATAGATGACCATCGGGTTTTTAAGTGATCTCTTCTTGTTCTGAATAAAATGATCTCACAAGTTATTTTTAAGTTCTGTTGTTACCTTTGAGGCAGAGAGATTCAAACAAATTTCTTTTGCAATGAAAATGATTAGGTACAATGAAATGGCTAACTCAGAAGACCTGGGAATTGTCTCACCAACACCTCATCCTACAACTGAGGAACCAGAAGCTTAGAGAGAGCAGTGGAGAGAGACCTTGCAGGAAGGGCTATTATTGACTCTTCTGGCAGGGCTTTTCCATCCCTCTGCCCTGCTTCTCAGTACCTGACTTCGTGAACTAATGTGCAGTGGATTGGTCACTACACAAAATTAAAGGAATGATTGGGGTGGAAGGTCAAGCTCAGTATAAACTGGGAAATGTACCTCTTTCCAAGTATTGCAGGTAATGGCTTATTCTGTTAGATCTGTGGCTTTCTGCCAGTGTGGCCAAGGACAAATAGATTTGTTGATTATAGATGATTAGCAGTTAGAAATTATGAAATTTTTATGTTCTAGATCATTGTGCTCTTCTCTCAAGAGCTGGAAATAAATGTGTAAGAGTGGGTATCTTGCACCCCACCACAACTGAACAGTTATTACTTGGAATTTTTCATACCTAGCAGTAACGTTAGTGTCCCAGCAGGTATTGCTTTCCGAGATACATGACTTAATGCTGACTTACTCCTTTTCCGTGACTTCAAATTGTGTAGTAAAGGCAAGGGCAGAGAGGTCCAAACAGATTTCCTTGTTGTGGAAAACACTAAGTACAGCAAAATACTAGAGTTGGAAAGGGCATGGATGCTGTTTTGCCCAACCTCTCATCTGACAGATGTAAAACCTGAATCCAGAAAAAAAGATGTGGCTGGTATTTGGTGAGATTTGGAACCAGAAATGAGAAGAAAAAAAGCATTTGAAAGCTACCTAGTGTGTTGTGTGTCCTCCTTGGGAAATGGTGTTGGCAGCTTTTTAAGGACTTAAGACAAAGTTATCATACACATCTTTAGACAGGATGAGGGAAGACATCTCATCACACGTAATTCTCTTAATAGCATTAACGTAAAAGAGTTTTTCTGAAAGGGACAAAGGAGCTAATATTTAAAAAGGAGAAGAACAGTCTGATGAGCACTTGGAGAAGCTGAGGGGCTGTTGACAACTTCTCACCAGGGTTGTGTGGTTTCTCTTTGAAAAATAAGAGTGATCATCACCTTTTGGGAGAAGATAAAAAAAAGTAAGCTCTCTGTTGCTATTTAATCATCTTTGGTAAGTATCTAACCCTTTCAAATCTCCAGAGAACCAAAGGTCAATTATAGAGCTGGCAGGAATATCAGAATTCATCATTCCTGCTCAATGTAGGAATCTAATATATCTTTTGGATTAATATTTAAATTTTCATTAAATTTTTGTCTTTTCTCTTCTTCTCTTGGTAGTAAGTAAGCTATATTGGAGCGAAAATCTATGTTTGGCCACCGTTATGGCCTTAAAGTCTCAAGGATAGTGAGTATTAATAGATAGTATTAACACAGTTAATACTCAGTAAATCCAGTACATCTTTTTGTTGTTATTGCTGGGTATGAAACCCTGCTACTCTTACTTTTAGTATTATATCAGGTTGGTGTTTGGAAGAGACTTAAGAATCTGGTGTAATTCCTGCATTTTATGGTAGAGACTGAGACTAGGAGAGGGTCCTATATAAACTTATATAGCTACATAGCTGCAGACCATAAACAGAATTTAGATATACCAGCTTTTTTTTTTTTTTTTTTGATCTCCCAGTCTGGAACACTAAATTTTTTTTTTCTGACATATTTAATTTTATTAGGAAGAGATTTACAGAACTGGAGGAGAGGAGGTAAGGGATTCAATTCATGATCAAGTACATAGAAAACTAGAAAACTAATCAACTGACCAACTAATAACAAAAAGCTAACACTAGGGAAACAAAAAGTTGTGCAAGAAAAGAAAAATGGAAATAGAAACCACAATATACCACATAACTCTGCTATGAATATTTACATAGTCACAAAAAAGTGAACATAGAATGTTAATTTAACCAAAATTATGATACAGCTATATTGAGTATCAACTCAATATGGATGGGAAGTGTGCATCTGTGTGTAGTTGGGGTGGAGGAGGGTGCTGTGAAAACTGATTCCTTGTATTTTATGGTAGAAAGTTCATAGGTAAAGCTTAAAATTGAAAAAAAAATGCAGAACACTAAATTTTTAAGTAAACAGTTTTGTTAGAAAAATTCATATAGTTGTGATAAGCAGCCACATTGCCTGAAATTCAAGACTTTAGTAACCCTGTTATTAGCTAATTAGGTAATTGATTAAAAGATTTATTTATTCATTCATTAATATTTCTTGGGACCTATTGTGTGCTACACACTGGTCTACATAAGAAAGTGAAGAAAACCAACAAAATTTTCTGACTTCATGGCGTTTGTCTTCTGATGTGGAGGAGAAACAACCAAACAAGTAAAATATTTTATGTCAGATAGTATTACGTACCATGAAAAAATGAGCCGGAGAGGCGAGTAGGGAATTCTAGGAGGCAATGCAGGGGTTCATTTAGAAGTTTAGATAGGTGGGTCATGGAAGACCTCACTGAAGAGGTGACATTTGGACAAGGACCTGGACTAGGTAAGGGATCAGGCAATGAGCAAGCAAGGACCCGCCCATTTGGGAGGAACAGCATTCCAGGTGGAGGGAACAGCCAGTGCAGATGCTCTGCTGTGGGAGTGTGCCTGGCAGGTGTGCTGAGAGCAAGAAGGCTGTGAAGTCAGGAGAGAAAGTCGGAGGTGAGGTTTGTTGAGGCCACTGTACATCTCTATCCTCCTACCCCATTTCTCCTGCTGGTGGCTTCCATCACAGACTCATCTCAGGTGTGCAAGAGGACACCCCTGGGACTAGCCAGCACACACTTTCCCTAACGTTGGGTGCTTTCCACCATCACCAGCTTCTACAGACAACCAACACCTGAGTCTGCCGGGTTAACAGTGAGTGTTCTGGATTTCTGAGCTGGGTCTGGGAGTTGACCTGCTTGTGAATGTCCTTGTATACCAGAAATTTGGGACGGTATAGATAATTTCCCAGTAGAAAATGTGAACATCTCTTCTGATGTTGGAAGAGACTTGCCTTCCTGGTAGGAGAGACAGAAATGCAAGCGAGTTTGCAAGAGGTGGAATTCTCTCTATCCTGTTTCTGAGAGCAATGCAAGTCCAGTGGAGACCTCTGAAGAACTGCTGGAGAGCCAGACTGAATTTAATTTTTAAAGGAGCTGTGTGTTTTTCCACAAGGTTCCTCAGAGCCCCCGCAAGTAACCTTTGGGGATTCATTGCATTGCTAAATCACTGCATTAGCCTGCTGCCTTCTGGAAAAAGCTAATCCGACTGCTTCTGGCAGCAGGAGAAGTCAGCCCTTGGGCTGGAACCAACCACACTGAGCACAAACTGAGAGGTCGGGGAGAGCCAGGAAGCCCTTAAAAACAGGTTCAGATCTTCAGGGTAGGGTGGGGTGCAAGCACCCCTAGGAAATGCTGTACTGAAGTAGACCCAGAGAAAACATTTGTTATTCCTGTTTCTGTTATTGTTAATCATAATAACTTTATTCAATATACTAGTTTATAAAGCATTTTCCTAGCCTTTACCTCACTGTCTCCTCTGTAATTCTCTATAGCTTTGTTATTGAAATGATGTCTGCAAACCAGCAGCTCTGTGTCATGCAGTATCTTGTTAGAAACGCCCCATCCAGACCTTCTAGGCTAGAATTTGCATTTACTAAGACCCTAGTCCTTTAAAGTTTAAGAAGCTTTGCTCTATGGTCCATAGAGCAGTCATTTCTCCCTGTAACAGTAAGGAAGTGGAGGAGCAGCATGGTTGGGTGACTGAGGCAGGGTCACCCACTTTAGTGAAAAGCTCTGCAGCACTGCTCAAAAGGAGCCAATAACGAGTGAGTCTGATAAGAACTGCTGGCATTCATCACTTGCACTAGGCTTCTCTAAAAAACCTTTCCAGCTTTGAAAGAGAGGGGTGCAAATTCAGAACATGGCAACTGAGGGAATGCAGCTGGGACATGCTGATGGGTATGACTGGGTTTTTCCCCTCTTGCTCACGGTTATAGGATGGCAGATGACATTTGGTTCAGTACCACCGAAAAACACATATATGAAGCCCTCATGTCTGCAGAGAACTTCCCAGTTCTCTTCCCAGTTCCACCATTCACCATAGCTTACTGAAGTCTTGAAAATAGTATTCCCGTTTTAAGGCTGCAAAACTGTGCCTAGAAGTCACTTACATTACACGCAGAAAGTAAGTGCTTCATCCTTTGCTGACTAATGGACCCAACAGGTAGGCGAAACTGAGTCTATTAGTAAATAGCACTTCATCTACAGGAATCATGCTTTGGGTGAGGAAAAGTTCTAACAGAATTTTAAAGATGTGACTCATAGATCCTGAGCTGTAATTCTCAAAGTAACTGAAGCTCACTAACCGCACAGTGAATCTTTGTATTTTATTAATTAGTTCAGTGAAAAATTTTATATTTAGTGTGAACCTACTGTGTGCATGATGGTCACCATAGCATGTGGTAGGAAGGACTCAGTAATGAATGAGATCCTCTCTAAGAGCCTGCGGGTTAATAGAATGTACATATGTGTATAGGACAAACTATGATGGGTGAGAAAGGGACACTCCTTCCTCCACCCTAAAAATGAAGGCTCAACCTAGGAGGTGACATTTGAGTTCTTTGATGACAGACAGGTAGGCTTTGGGCCTTCAGAGTCTCCAGAGTACGGAACTTCATGGGGGGTGGGGCAGTGTGTGCAGAGACACAGATGAAAATGCTAGGTTTGTATCTGGAGCAGCAGATGAACAATGCATTGACTATGACTTGTAACCTATGAACTCAGAGGCAAAAGAAATATGCTTTTACTTTCTTTCAATTAAATTGACCTAAATCTGAGATTCTCTCCCTCTCCATGGTGGTAAATTTATTATTGGACCCTATTCCCCTCCTAGCAGGTAGAGTCAAGGTGCTGCCTGGATCTTATGAGCCTCACAGCATTTGCAGTTATTGACCACTGTCCTGGAGTGTGTGCCATGCTTGGGACATGAGCGTCTTTACTGCTACCAAGAACTGTTCTTTGCCTGGGGTTGGGCTCCCCATGCAGCCATCACTCCCCAGAGCACTGTTGCTTGCCTCCACCCTGCTTCCCCTCAGCACTCTGCTGGACAGGTGTTTAGTTCCAAGGGAAATTTTTATCCCCATCTAGATGTTCTTAAGAGACCGCTTTCATGGTCCTCTCAATGACTTCATTCTTTTCCAAGAGCTCTGGTCTTCAGATATCTTCTATTTTCCTCACTGGAAAAATCCTTGAGTCGAGGAAGCACTGCCTTAAGTGACCTACTTCAAGTAGCAAAGGCAAAGGAGAAGAACAAATGGGAGTCAATATTTTAATAAACAGCTGCGCCACCTTCAGAGTTCCTGGGCATGAGGTGGGCAAAGGGGAATGGTGGGTGCTTGCCCTGGGTTCTTTGTTGGGGGAGTGGGGAAGAGGGAGCAAGGGGGTTTCTTCCACTGACTTCTCCACTTTCCTGACTGAGAAGGGCCTACGTTTTGGTCTGAATCTCAACTTACCAACGCCTTTCATCATATATGAACTTGCCTCTATCTGTGCATGTTCAGAACAAGAGTTGGCTCTCCCTCCATTCTGAGCTGGTCAGCTTTTACCCTGGATCCCATTACCTTCTGTGGCTTGTGCTGCATCAGCACCATACCCCCAAGTCTCTGGTATTTTCATCCCCGTTCTCTACTGCCTTAGCTTATCAACCTGCTCAAGTCTATCCTACTTAGAAACACAGCAGCAGCAGCATGTGAAAAGCCCTCTTCACCTGCCATCTCTTTCTAGTTCCTTCCTTAACTCTCTCCTTTCTTCACAAAATCCCCGATCGTGTCTGAGAAACAGCCTGGGCAGCTCCAGTCTTGGAGAGACAGATGGGCTCTGCCAGTTACTGTAAATTCTCAGAAAATATACTATAAGCCTTTCGAAGTCTCAAGTTGGTAATTTCAAAAATGATAACAGTGAGGCCAGCCTCGAAGTGCTCTTGTCAGGATTCAGTAAAAATGTGGGTGAATTAACACAGTCCTCGTATATGATAGACACTAAAGATATGGCACCATTATTATTATCCACGCATATTGTACCCTTGGCCGGAAAACCTACCCTCTCCCTCTCACATCTCTCCAGTTTACCTGGCTAATTTCTGCTTATCATTTAATGCTCTGCTGTGTGCTGGTATCTGCCCCCATCTTCTTCCTCCTCCTCTCCCCCAGTCCAGTGTACTCCCACGATCCTCTCATAGTACCTGAGAAGTCGTCTTAGGTTTGTGGAATATCTGCCTCCCTCTCAGCACTCCTCTGGGAGCTCCTTGAGGACAGCAACTGTGATGTAAATCTCTCGTCTCCACGTCCGCATTCAGGAGCTGACATGTCAACCCTCAAATGCTTATTGAATTTAATTTTGTTTCACAGATATTTTCATAGTGCTTATTATGTACCAGGCACTTTAGAGATATTAATTTGTTAATCTTCATAACAACACTATGAGGTGGGCACTGTTATCTTCATTCCATAGATAAGGAAACTGAGGCACAGGGCAGTTAACTTGCCCAAGACCACACAACAAGTAAGTAGGGGAGTTCAGACTGGAACCCGGGCCCAACCCTTCGCCCATGTCTGGGTTTAATACTGTCTGCCCTGGGGTAGTATTATATGCCTTGTCTCTTTGAAGATTATCATGAAGACTATGCAAGCTGTAAGTGAACTTTGTAAGTTGCAAAATGTTGACTAAATAAGGGAAGTGAGTTCTTTGATTCACGTTGAAAGTGCTATAAAAATGTATGTTATGACACTGACTAAAAAGAGATCAACATAATCATAACACTGAATAGAAATCTGATTATTGTCAAAATGTCAAGATACTTTTTTTACCCTGATTTTGAATTACTGAAAGAAGAAACTACTTTTTATATTTTCTTTTCCATCAAAGGAAAGCAAAAAATGGAAAAGAGTTTACCATACGTCACCTCTGGAGTGTGGTCCCACAGTCTTTTTCCTGCAAGGATCAATTCTACTTGTGAGCAGCTGTTTACAGCAGATGAACTTCCTAAAATGGCCCTGGAGAGAAAAAAAGCAAACAGGCAGCTGCTTGACCTTTTTCCGAATGAAAAAACAAACCCTGATCAGTTGGTCTTGATTGGCATGTGCAGAGTCGAGGAGTCTTTGATCAGTTTTTATACCAAATCACCCGTGATGATTACTCATTGCTCATTAACATTATACCACAGATCTTCTGGTGGATCTGATGTGTGTTACCATTTTAACTTTAGAAACACAGCTGTGGACAGCAGGTGCTGGTGCTGGGCCAGTGGTGACCTATGGGGAGAAGCAAGAGAAAGTGTTTCTTAGTGTACAGATCACCTGGGTTGGGATTACCTGGAAGGGTTGAATCATGCAGTTATATGGGACACACCCTGGACCTACTGGTTCAGAATCTCTGGGAGAGGACTCCCAGCTATTATACTCAGAGCAAGCACCTCCAGTGCAACTTGTAGAGCAATGCAATTTGAGTACCGTCATCTTAGCTTGGGCTGCCTTAACAAAATTCCATAAGCTGGGTGGCTTCGAAAACAATAGACATTTATTTCTCACAGTTCTGGTGGCTGGGAAGTCTAAGATAAGGATGCCACAAGATTTGGTTCCCATGAAGCCCTGCTTCCTGGCTTGCAGACAGCCACCACCTTCTCACTGTGTGCTCATGGGGTCTTTCCTCAGTGGAAGAGCATGGAGAGAAGGAGAGAAGCAGAGGGAGAGAATGAATCTCTTTTTTTTCTTATAAGAACAGTAATCCCATTGTGAGGGCCCCACCCTCATAACCTCTTCTAAACCCAACTATCTCCCAAAGGTTCTACCTCCAAATACCATCATTTGAGGGTTAGGGCTTCAACATATGAATTCTGGAAGGGACACAAACATTCAGACCATTCAACCATGGAGGTGGGACCATGGTCTTCTGTGGTGTCCTGGAAGGTGGGAATAGATCTAGAACTTAATTTGACATTTCCCAAAAGAATGACAGATTCTCATTTTTTCCCTGCTGGTTGTGATCAATTCATTGATGTTTAGACGTTCACAGGAGCTTAGAGACTGAGTTTGCATTAGAACAAAAAGATATTCTTAAATCTGTTTTGGCTCAGTTGTGTCAGTGATTTCAATTCGGTTCCCTGTGCCTGTAGGAAGGAAAAAAAAAAGAATGAATTTTCGGGATGACCAACATTTGAATTGCTTGAGAATGATAAAAA
Organism: Mesoplodon bidens; assembly: GCF_964165515.1. NCBI lineage: Eukaryota > Metazoa > Chordata > Mammalia > Artiodactyla > Ziphiidae > Mesoplodon > Mesoplodon bidens. The sequence goes on along the minus strand of NC_138161.1, from coordinate 107,586,239 downwards.
TAAGCCCCACAGAGTAGTGGTTAAAGAGATGGTATATTAGTCAGGGCTGTAGTCACCACCTGAATGATGGCAGCTGCCCCCCCGAAATTTTTTTCCCAACTTTGTAACAGCTGCTTAATATAGCAGGAAAGTGTTTCTTTTTTAAGCCCTGTTAGGAGGTGCCGGTGCAGACGAGCGTGTCCTCTCTGAAATCTCGGAGTGGTTTTTCATGTCATTCGTCACACCAGCATAAGAACCATGATTTTAAAGTGATGGCAACATCAAGTCTCTTGAAATCACCTAACACTCCAGCTGCTGCCATGGCGCGCCACCTTCTGTAAGTCAGGGAGCGCTTATAGGTGTTTGGGATCCAATCATTTGTCTAAGGACATGTGCAAACTGTAACTATTGTCCAGTAGGTATAGCATATACAATAGTGCAGTTCAGTTCTGACACTCACCACTTCAGTTTCGGCCCTCTCTTTTGAGGATATCATCTTCTTCCTGTCTTCAACTGCCTCCAATATACCTATGACTCGTATGTCTCCGGGCCAGAACTTTCTCCTGAACTTCAGAGGCAAAGCACCTCAAGATCTACTGGCCCAGACTGAGCTCTTTATTTTCTCCCCAGTCACTCCCCTTCCCGTTTTCTCAACTTGCCAAATGGCACCACAGTCTCCCAGGTACTCACAGCAGAAACTTAAGAGTTATCCTCAGGAACCCCCTTTCCTCACCTAGTCGCACTCCCTGTACCCTTTTATCATCTCTAGTTTAGATGATGATGTCCCTCTAATTCTACTGTCTCAGTTCAGACACTCATCACCTCTTGTCTCCAGTGCTCGATGCCTCACTGGCCTCCCTTCTCTGGCAGTGCCCCTTCTCCCCTCTACCATTTACAATAAAGTGCAAATTCTGTGCTCTGTATTGTACTGAGCCACCTGGCTTGCAGTCAGGAACCGTACTGAATGGATGCGCTGCTTACAAGTCATCCCTGAACTACGTTGCTGAACATCAGAACAACTTGAGGACTTGGTCAGCTGTGTCCAGCACCAGGCCCTTATTAAATATTTTTATGTAAATAAATTATTTAGCCTAATTTAGGGCAGGCTCCAAATCTCCCCATACTGTAATTCTGGCAGCTCCTGAACTGGGGCTTAGTCGTAGGGTCACTTTTGTTTATTATTATTATGATGGGTCTGGCACCAAACTACGTGGTAAATAGTAGGTTCTTATGTTTTTTTTGTGGGCTGACTGCAAGAAGGTGCTTTCTCATATACTTGAGAGCCGAGAGACCCTCAGAGCAAATTGAAAAGAATCCATTCATTTATAAATGTGCACGCAGTAGTTAAAGGAGAAGAAACAAGTCACATTGTGAACCCGAGCTTGTCTGTCTGGGCTGTTCTGATGCCTCTCACGTCCCGGCTGGGTTTCCTGCTGTGCAGTTGTCCGTCTTTTCTGTTGCTGAGTTTTCTGTCTGCACCAGAGCTCACCTCACTCTCTAACCTCTTTGGCTTTCACCACGTAATGTCCCAAATAACCCCTGCAGTAGCTTCTTCATTTTAATAATTTCTTCATTTCATTTTCCTGCCATTACCTCCCAACCAAAGGCCACCACCTCCTGCTTTACCGCCTGAATACGTTTGGGTGTAGCCCCTCAAGCTCCTTTTACCTCATCACCCTGGGCCCTGGGCAAGAGTCTCCTGTCTCTTTTGCACCATCTCCTTTTGCAGCAAGCATCACCCTTCCAGTCCTGTTTGGCACATGGCTATGGCGTGAGTCTTTAATTGCTCCCACTACCTCTAATTCTTTGTTGGAAAGGTTTGAAGCAGTGACACTTCTAGATTTTGTTGAGGGTCCCAGAGAATTCCTCACTTGCTTCTGCTTCTGCCTTTTAAAAACTGCTTTCTTAGCATTGAGGGAATAGGATACGTGGGGTAAGCTAATTTTTCTATTAATAAAAGTAGCCCACAGTCCGGAAATCTTGTGCCAACCCAGGAGCAAAAGAAAAGGTTTGTTTTTGTTATTTCTGTCTTTTAAACTGTGAAGTTTTACTAGCACACATTCACCTGGTGGCAGAGAGGATGGGAGAGAGAATTTTATGCTCCTCCATCTCAGGAAACATTACTCCCCACTGCCCTGCCACTTGGAACAACCTCCTGGGCTCCAGGTCTGAAGCCCCACTGCCAGTTCACCTGGACTCCCGATATTGCACAGCTATATGGAGAAGCCACGCACAGTAGCTGTAATGGTTTAGAAGCTTTAGAACAATTAGGTGTTTGTTTTTAGGTCTGATCCTTGGGTGTGGTGGTAGTATTGGGGTGAGAGCTAGGGCTTTCTCATTTGAGAAGCTTTATCCAAATCTCTTTGTGATCTGAAGATGGAGCCGGAATGTTTATCTTCCGAGTCAAGCCCACATTCTCTGCTGATCTTCCCCGGCCCCACCATGCACATCTCACACCTCACAGCCTTACCCAGCCGCTCATGTTACCCGTACAAGTCTGACCTTCCACGCTTCCTTGATTTCCTCCCTACCCTTACTTTACCAGGATGCTGCTGCTTTATCTACTTCTTTCTGTTGTATTTTAAATACTTACTCCTCTCCAAAGCTGGGATCTAGAGTAGTGTCTCTCAAAAGTGGTCCACCAGTCCTGCAGCATTAGCCTCACCAGGGAACTTATTAAGAGTACAAATCTCAGACCCCACCCCAGACCTCCTGAACAGAGACTCTAGGAAAGGACCCAGCAGTCTGTGTTTTAGTGAGCCCTCCAGGGGTTTCTGAAGCATACTCGAGTTTGAGAACCACTGCTCTAGAATGAATTCCATGTCCTCCCTTTTCCCCAGTGGGCGCTGTCAACGGTCCTGTTATAGTGGATGTAAGTCAGGCTGCCTTTCAGGAAGGACCTGGAATTCTGCCTTATGCCATGGAACTGGCCCTGTTTTCATTTATGTCATAAATGGTTATGGAAAAGACCTTACTAAATGCCAGGGAATATGGTGGGCTTTGAGGAAATTTCAGGCATGACTCAGTCATGAATTTTGCACATATATGAACAGTGGGGAAAGGAGGGAGGTTTAAGATCTGCTACCAACTACAGGGCGGAAATTGGCAAATGATCTAAGAGGAACTGAGAAGGGTAAATGAAGGGAGAGAATGTTTCTAGGTTAGGGCCCAGGAACACGGATGGGTTTGAGTCATTCAAGGATAATCATTAAATTCAGGGGGTGAGAGGACAAGGCTGAGAGAGGAATAGTCCCTGACCTAGAAGAGCTCACAGCAGGGGTTGGGGGTAGGGTGGGTGAGGGAGACAGCTGCAGCAACCATCGCGGCTACCAGTATGAGAAGCAGTCTAGGTCAAAGTGGTGGTTAAAGTGTGAGCTCTGCAACCAGCCTGGCTTCACATTCTGCACCTGCCCTTTTCTAGCTGTGTAGGTTTGAGCAATTTCCTTAACCATTCTGTCTCTGCCTCAGTTCCCTCATCCCTGAAGGGGAACAATAAAAGTATTTCCCTCACAAGCTTGTAAAGATGAGCACACAATAATTGATGAAAAGCATTTGAAACGGCTAGCCTGACACATAGTAAGGGCCTCTGTAGATGTTATTTATTTTGTCATTAACTATTGTGATAACAACTTGTATAACACAGCCATAAGTGGGTGTTCTATAGTTGAACTGTTCTGATGATATTTCCCTCGTGGTGGAGTAGCTCTAGAAAGCATTTAGACAGTCAGCCCAGCTGGGCTCAGTGGAATTGCTTTGTATTGGTCAAGAATACAATGCCAGGACTTACTTGAGCAGGAAATGATTCCAGTGTTTCCTCTTTTGGCTGATGATTCTCAATCAGTCTGTTGCGAACTTATAGGCTAGGATTGCCTAATTCAGAACACCCAATGCCAGGCAGCCCACTCATAGTACCACCCTTGCGTAAGATGGAAAACATGCTAGAAGCTATCTTTTGCATCACTCACAGGTCTCTGAGTGGGGCAGTGGGGCAGCTTGCACTGAAAAATAGAGAGAAGGGTCACATTTCATCCCCACTGGTGCCAAGGCATTCTGCTCAGGCATAGACCAAATGGCTTTTTTTTCAATTTCCAAATTTAGAGTTTCTTATTCTTTGTAGTCATTGCATCTTCCTGTTAGAAGACAAAGAAAAAAACAATATACTGAATTAGCTAGTAAAATGATTAGAAACTATTATTCATTGAAGCAATTGGAAATACAGCTTAAAGAGAAGGGAATTCTGTCTTTGTGTAAGTATAAAATGCCCCAGTCCAGTGCTTTGAGTGCATCACTGCATGTGGTAGAGTTTGCTTGCTACAGCCTCTAGAGCTTCTCTCTGGCCTAGCCTTCTGCAGAGGTGAGACGAGGAATGGAGAGGAGGGGCGAAGTCATCTCATCCCTGAAGTTCACAAGATATTATAGATGCTGGGCTCAGGTTTGCCTACAGTTTGCCTCAGTCAATTCCCAGTGTGGGAGCCGAGGGAGTTGTGTGCTGATTGTCTGGAGGGTCATAGTTTGAAAGGTAAGGAAGGAGTAGAGGCCATGTTTGGAATGCCATCTTCTGTATGTGTGTTGGGGTAATGGGCTATTCATCTGCACAAAATCAAGCCACCTCTGTAATGTGTGTGTGCGCTAGGGAATACAGGCTGTCACTACGGAACGAGCAAATCCAGGCTGCAGACCAGGGGCTTATCAGACACTGGAGAAAACTGTGTGTCTACCCAAACATTGTATTAGTTTGCTAGGGCTGCTCTAACAAAACATGATAAACGGAGTGGCTTAATCAACAGAAGTGTATTGTTTCACAGTTCTGGAGACCAGAAGTCCAAGATGAAGGTGTCGGCAGGGTTGGTTCCTTCTGAGGGCTGTGAAAGAAAATCCATTCTGTGACTCCCCCCTAAGGTTCTGGTGACTTGTTGGCAATCTTTGCTGTTCCTTGGTGGGTAGAGGCCTCATCCTATCTCTGCCTTCATCTTCACATGGTGTTCTCCCTGCACACATCTGTCTCTAAATTTCCCCCAATTATATTGGATTACGGCTCATCCAATGACCTCATTTAACTTGACTACCTTTGTAAAGACCCTATCTACAAATATGGTTATATTTTAAGGTACTGGGGGTCAGGACTGCAGCATATGAATTTTGGGGAAACACAGTGCAACCCATACACTCACATATAATAAGTCAACTATGATTCAGTCCCATATACTATTACATGGAGAGAGCCATGGACCATGAAACAGGAAGCCTGAGGGGTGATGCCAGCTCTGCCTCCAATTCGCAGTTTACTCAGACACATAGACGCTGGACATCTTCCGCTTCTATAAGGAGAGGGTTTGGCAGTGTTCTCTTAGATTTCTTTTATCTCTGGTCTTCTAGGACTAGTTTGCTCTCTCTGAAGTTCTCCCAACCTGTCGAGAAGTCTTATGTTGGTTTATAGCATCATACTTTGCTTTTTGGCTCCTGGTGATGTGAGCTGGGCCAGGGACTGCCCTAACAGAGAATTCCAAGCACTTATCACAACAGGGGAGGAAGAATTGGCTTATGCTTTTATTTGAACTGTCAGCCTTCTGGTTTGGTGAGTTTGATGTGTTCCCAGCAGTGCCTTCCTCATCCTCTACATTCTCTGTATGAACAGGCTTTGACAAAAGTATAACCTCTCCAGTCTGTCATTACCTCAGATATGTCATTCTGAACAAGCCTGATCTCCTGAAATGATGTCCTGGGTTTAGGACCCTTCTGGAGTATGGCCAGCACTAGATGTCACCAAGTCTTCACAACCGATGCAAATAGTGAGCCACACTACACAGGCCTGAGTTGTTTCCACTGATCTGCTTAGCCATTTGTGGGTGCCTGTGAAGCACACCTGGGGAAGGTTGAATTTCAAGCATTTTAGTAACCTATTTTATAGGCACATATGACCTTTAGATTCTTAATTTGTTTTTTAATGTTTTGTATGTGTGTGTATGCTTTATCAGAGCATACGTTTGCAAGTAGCATAAACTTACTACCTGTGTGTACTGGGCAAGATGCTTCGCCTCTCTGAGCATCAGATTCCTCATCTATAAAATCAGCATAAAAAAATCTTCATTCTGTCCCCTTCTAAGGATTGTGAAAATGGATTGGCTGAAATGGTGGATAAACCAAAGATGAAGAGAGAGACCATCTGTCCCTGTTTATATCTGTTGCCTTGGGGTGGTAATTAATAGCATCTCCTTGTACTCTCAAACATATCTGTTTGCATAATGAATTATATGATCATCGTGTAAAATAATAAACGTGAAGATTCTTGGTTTTATCATTCATGTCACTATATAGATGATCTTAAATTCTGGCTCTTAAATAATCTCACTTAAAAAAGTTTTTTAGGGAGTCTGTTGACTTTTGCGCCATTTCAGTGCTGAATTAATTGTCCTCTGCTCAAGCCCCTCCATGAATATGCATGTACCCTGAGCTTAAAGTTTCTTCAGTTTTACTGTTTAGGGAGACACTGCTTTGGGAAAGATCCCCTGTGTTCTCCTTACTGGCTGCAAATAATAAATCCTTCCCTCTAAAAAAAAAATCTTAAAAAAAAAATATTTTTCCCTTACTTACTTTGCAGGTCAGAATAATCTATTTAATATGAGCTCTATAGATCCAGACCCATTCATATTATTATTATTATTTTTTTAAAAGCTTTAAGTAAATGCAGTACTTTTATTTATTTAAATTTTTTTTTTTTTTTTTCCCCCGGTACGCGGGCCTCTCACTGTTGTGGCCTCTCCCGTTGCGGAGCACAGGCTCCGGACGCGCAGGCTCAGCGGCCACGGCTCACGGGCCCAGCCGCTCCGCGGCATGTGGGATCTTCCCAGACCAGGGCTTGAACGCGTGTCCCCTGCATCAACAGGCGGACTCTCAACCACTGCGCCACCAGGGAAGCCCCCATTCATATTATTGATGTCAAGGGCCCTGGTGTGCCCCAGATGGACCCTGCTGTTGCTTTGCCCCAGGACTATCCCAGGCCCTGCCAGCACTCAGGCTGTCCACAGGCCTCAGTAACTCAACTATTTCCCCCTACAGCTTACTCTACCCTTAGGATACAAGATGATACTAGTTTTCCTGGTTCACCCTTTTCTTTCTGCTCTGAAAGACACGTACTCAGGCCCTGTCCATTTTGAGGATAAAACCACTGAACACACTGGTAGACAGATGGTGATATAAAGACCTGGGGAGGTTGCAGAGCTTAAGAAAGGATACAGTGTTCTTACAAAGTCCTTGGTGTATATTTCCCTACTCTCTTGGTATGACAGTAACAGCAAACCTCAGCGAGCTTCTATCCTCTGCATTTATGCCTAAGGCTGGACACACCACAGCTCTTTTTTCCTTAGACTCCATTTTCTCCTTTAAAAAAAGCATGCCCCCCTCAATGTCCTGTCTCTCAACCAATGCTGAATAACAGGTTATAGCCTTAACTTGAAAGAGCATTTGCATTTCGGAGGATTTACAGACTGGAGAATACTCATTTAATGAGGACTTTTATTCATCTAATTGCATATTTCTTATTACTATTATCATTAAAATTTTTGGCAGTGGAAAGCAAGAAATCTAGTGTGCCTCCTTCCCCTTTGTACAGTTGAAGAAAAGGGAGGCTCAGAGATTAGTAACTATCCTTTAATCACAGAGTAGCCTCATTCTAGGTCTTCAGGCTCAAGATTTCATCCTAACATACTATACACAGTCATTTATTGAATATTCATCATTTTTGTTTTTGTAAGATGTATTACATATAAGTGTTTGCCAATGAATAATGAAATTCTAGATGGATTGTATAGTTTCTAAGTGTGTATCACAAATGCTTAGCATCTTCCTTTTGTGGATTATAGTGGCCAGATTTTGGCATCAACACTTTTGACCTTCATGCGGTTTTGATTATTTACAAAGCAACTGACCAGAGTCTATGGCATGTGATAATTTGTCATGTAATTATTACATAATTGTCATGTAATAATTATGGCATTTAATCATTTGTCATGAGGACAATAACTGACACTTGGGTTGTTCTAGGGACTAAATGAGATAGGGCATGAAAAATCCTGAGCATCAATGTGAATTACTTGGGCTGCAAAGCTGGTAGGAGTGATTACTTAGTGAGAGAGCCTAGTCATAAAACACCCAGCATTGACATTTGAATGAGTTGGATTTAAGGATTGGGTGATTTGGAAAGGTCTCTGGACGTAGTCTTCATGAATGCAGGAGGTCTACTGTAATTCTGTGAACATAGTAGCATTCTTTACATTCTTCTTGCTAACACACTAGCCTCTTTGTGGTTACCCCCTTTCTGGGGCTCTTCTAGGTGACCTGCTGGTGTGACCATGTTAACCTGCAGAAAGTAGATCAGTGATGAGAACACCTCCCCATTCTCAGGAGGTTCAGGGAGGTGAATCACCCAGATTTACCCATTTCATAAACAAAAACTACCTTTCTAATTCTCATTTTCCTACCAAGGCCTGGTTCAAACATCCACTTCTCCTAGCCAGAGCCTTCAACTTGAAGTGGTCATTGCTCTAAACCACAGCAGCTGCACCTCTCATATGCATGCATGCCTGTTACTGCCTTTTGTGTTGTGCTCTAGCCCATGCCTGATTTTTTTCTGTATTTCCCAGCATGCCTTGAGTGGAATATGACACATAGTAAGAGATCTTGAAATGGGCACAGAAATTGAGTTGAGCAAGGGAGCTAGGGTGGAGGAACTCAGAGGATCAGGGCCAGATGTCTACTCCTCGTGGAACATTTCCAACTCTTCTTTTTAGTGCCAAGAGTTCTAAACTTCATCTTTGTACCTGGGATGCATATTTCTGTGGCCTTGATGGATTCCTTGGCAGCACCCTGGTGGCAGAGAAGCTCAGAAACGTTTATGGAAATTTAAACAAATTGATTAATAACGGAGGCAAAAAGAAACCTACAGTCTTTTCCTCCCATGCTCTAATTCTTTTAAAGAAGCCTGTTTGTATTATCACTTCAACAGTTTGGTCAAAAACTGTGCCTTCTCACTGATCTGTCCTCTTGTGCTGGCAGTGGTAAAAGCTGTATTCATCTTTCCAAACTGCTTTGGCAATATATATGCAGGAATCTGAGGTAGAGATAAGTGCGTGGGTATCCACTTAGAGGTATGATTTTAATATGTGTTCACTGACTTGGAATTTTCAAGTTCACTCATACCAAACTTAAAGAAAATAAGACAACATTCTGACACTGTAGTGATTTTATTTTTTATTTTAATTTTTTGGCAACAGGAGACTCTTATTTTTCAAAACTTCTATAAAAAGTCCAGAATTGTCCTCACAATAGTTGGGCTGGGAGGTGTGTGCCGGAGAGGTTGCCTCTCTTTCTCATAGGCTCCCACCCCATCCTAGGCCCTTCTCATAACTGTAGGGTTCTAGGAAACACAGAAAACTTCCTCATTATTTCCCATCATTATCATACTCATGCAGTTTATTATAAGTGACTGTTGGACTGGAAGTCAGGAATGATCGGTTCTAGTTCAGGCTTGACCATTAACCTGCTATAATATTAAGTCAAACTCTTTCCCTGGGTCTCAGTTTCTTCACTGGTAAGATCAGGGAATTTGTCTCTGTGAGCTCCTTGGTATGGTAACCTAAAGAGTGATAGTTTTACTTTAGTCTATTTTATAATGAAAAGTTATTTATTCCTTTAAAACTAACTTAAAATCACATGACTTTAGCACTGGGTATGGGCTTGGTCAGCTTCAGATTTCTTACATGATCTTGGAATTGTATTTCTTTTTGTGGGCCAAGATGCTTTGCTGAATGCCTCCACTTCACAATAGCCTTCAGCTTCTCACCTGACTAGAGGAGTGTTTCCAGTCCTCTAGTATGTATGTATGTATGGGCTTTTCCATTCATCACCTCCTATGATCTTTATAGGAAGTGTGTGAGGTATCAGGGAGGGCATTTCATGTCCATTTTACAGTAGGGGAAACGGTTAAAGTCACCCAACTGGCCCAAAGTCACACAGCTGGTGAGTGACGATGGTTATTTCCACCTACTCATTTGATGCTTTTCTACTGTATATTAGGTATTTTGACCTTTTAGGAAACTGATGGTTAGAGAACATAAACTAATCCGTGGAATTTTCATCAAAGCCTTATGAACTTTTTGTCTTTAAAAACTGACTTCTATGGATCCTGTTTTCCTAATCCAGAAGAAATAGCGAGTGGACCATGTAATCTCTAAAATGTCTTTTAACTGTTCACCAGGTCTCCTGTCACTCCTGCCTCCTCTGATTATCTACTCTACAACCAGGGAGATTTTTTTCCCCAAGCACAAAAATAATCATATCACTCTCCTTTTGGGTTTTCCTACTGTCTTTCCCGGAGGCTCTGTAGGGTAATCTAAATTCCTCTACTAACCTTTCATAGTCTGGCTTTTGCCTTCCTCAGCAGCCCCCCTGCCCTTCCCATTTCCATGCCCTCCATTCATGTGCTCAGAACTGACCTTCACACCCATGATATTCCAGATTTCATGCTAGGATAAAGAAGAAAAGTGATAAATGAGATAGATCCAGGTGATACCCTGTCTGAGATAGCTATCTAAAATCTAGCTGAGCCAAATGTCATGCCTTTGACACCACTCAGCTCAGAGTGCCCTCCCATTTCGCCCATCCTCCCTCTGCCTGGCAAACGGCTTCTCATCTTCAGAACTCAATCTCCATCGCCTCTATGATGCCTCAAGGAGAATTGAACTAAACTATCCTTTTGGCTCGCATTGTACTTTGTGTAGATCTCCGTGATAGCACCCATAACACTTTAACCATGTTCTTTGGTGTACTAGACTGCAGACACCTTGAAGGTAGGAGATTCAGTAAACATTTATGTAGTGCTTTAGCAGTTGTGAGTCAAAGTACTGCACAATCAATAAACCTCTGCCCAGAAATAGAAGACCATTTACTGTACTTGCATTATTTTTACAAAAGTTGATCTGCCTGTAGATATATCCCAGTGTGTTATCCTTTGTGTTAGATCATATCCTAGATCACTTGCCATTTCAACAAAGTATGCTGAGCCTCTTGACAGATGCTGTTGGTTTGAGTTAACCTTCATAGAACTGCAGAAAGTGGCAGCTAATGGATGGATGAACCAGAGCCTTATGTGTGCTACAGCCATTTACACTTACATTAGCCTTTGTATAGCAGACATATGAATGAGGAAATAGCTAGATATGCGCCATGCTTTTTGCCCAATTTAGGTTATTTTAGATCATCTACTATTATGTTATTTAAAAAGTAAATGAAAGTTTACATACAATTCCAGCATTTATTAGAAGTTCATGATTTATTTTTAGAATTTTTTAAATTACTGATTTTTTTAAAAAAAATAGCAAACCAAAATATGAGAGGATGAAAATGCCAGTATAAAAAACTGAAAATTTAATTCTGACTATGATTCCTCCTAAACTATTGTTGTTAGTGCATATTATTCAATGAATCCATGGAAATCTACCTACCTTCCATTTTCCAAAGTACAGCAGAAAACTTGATAGCAAATGAAGATATGATTGCTATTCAATGTTGAAACCCATGCTGTGGATTTTTGCATTTCCAGTAGGTGTTTTACTCTGAATTCAATCCATACATATACCTTGTGCATTTAGTTGAGATAACCTTTTCTACTACTCTCCAGACACAGGCCCAAAATCACCTCCTTCAAATGCCTTCCTAGTTAACCCCATCCATCTCTAAATGCATCCACATCTCCTTAGCGCTTGGGGCACTTTCTGGAGTTCTGTTCATTTCTGCTAGTTTGCATGCTTGATGTGTTTGCCTTCTGTCTTGTTTTCACGCTTAGTCAATCAATTTTTTCACGTTCCACCAGCGTGAGATCTGTCATGCATCCGTCTTTCTGTATGTCTTCCCTTATTCTCAAACTAAATTATGTCCTCCACTCCCCCCACCCCAGTTATTCTTTAAACTAATTAAGATTTATAACCTGCTATTTAAATAGTGTGTATTTGATTTATTCTTAACTCCTCGCTAGACTGTGAGGTCCATGTGAGGAGGGTCCATGTCTCTTCTGTTCACAGCTACTAGCCCAGTGCCAAGATAACATTTGTTAAATAATATTTATTAAATAAAGGTAATATAGAAAATTCAAACACACATAAAGAATAGAGGGAAAAATCACCTAATGGCTAGTAAGTTTCAAATAACCACTGAAACATTTTTATCATGTATACAAACTATACACACACACACACACACACACACACACAAATGTTTATTTAAAAACAGGGATCATACACTATATACTATTTAAATTTTTATGCATGATATCATGACCTTTTATTATGTCTCCATATGTTATTTACATTATTAAAAATATTATTTTTAAAGATTATCCATATGTCATTAGTTCTCAAGCTTTTTAGACTCAGGAGATCTACACACTTCAAAATTACTGAGGATTCCAGTGAGCTTTTGTTTGAGTTGCTATCTATTGATATTTACCTTATTTGAAGTTAAAACTGAGAAATATGAAAACAGTAAGTAATTCATGAAAAATAAGTAGTAAAAATAAATGATTACATGTTAATTTAAGCCACATTTTTCTTAAAATAACTATATTTTTCAAAACAAAAATATTAGTATGAAAAATAGCATTGTTTTATATTTTTGCAAATCTCTTAATGTCTGGCTTAATGCATGACAGCTGGGTTCTCATATCTCCTTCTGCTTTCAACCTGTGGCAAATACTCTTGTCAAAGTATATTTAGAAAATCCAGCCTCATACAGATACATAGTTGGAAATGGAGGAGTATTTCAATAGTTCTTTCAAGTAATTGTGGATATTCCTTTCTAATACTATATCAGAACTCAAAAAGTTATTTTCGTATACTATTTCACATTGGTCTGTCTTCTACTTTGAATGGATCTTTTACCCCCATGCATTATGTTTTACATTACCTAATGGCTACATTGATCATTTGGAAAATACTGGTTCACTGAGTTATGCAGATCTTCTAAATGTTGACATCATTCATTATACAGTGTCATCCCATGTCATGAGCCTCTAGAAAACACATTATCATAAGAGATTGATAATGAAAAAGGCAAATAACACCTTAATATTATTGCAGAAATAGTTTTGATTTTGTGGAACCTCAGAAAGATTCCATGGACATCTGGCATTCTCTGGACCACATTTTAAGAGTTGCAGCAGTCTGTCAATCATTCATGTCAGTGTTCAATTCTGGAAAATTCTCAGCTATTTTAACATTGCTTCTCTTCTATCAATTTGGGCAATACCTATTATACAAACTAGAGCATATTTATCATTTTGCATTTCCTATTATACTAATTCTAACTTCCTTTTCACCAATGCTAAATTCTACTCTAACTTGTATAGTATTTAAGGTCATCTGCTGAGATTTTTTTATTCATTTTAAAGATTTCATCTTCTTTCTTACTTGCCTATTCTTATTTCCTAACTGCCTGTTCTTATTTCCTAACTGCCTGTTCTTATTTCATAAGTGTCAGTTTTATATCACGATTATTAATTTTTTTAATCCCTGAAAGTCTTAATGCTACTTTTTAAAACTCTTAATCAGATTTACCTATTTTCCCTATTTCATGTGTATGAAATATCCTGTTTGTTGGGTCAGATTATTTTATATCACATTGCTGGGCTTTTTCATGTGTTTTAAAAGTCTTTCTTGAGATATTTTCTTCTTTCTGGGAATTTCTCTCCGATTTGGGGGAGTTTCTCTTGAGTTCTGTAGGGGGGTTTTGCATTTGGATCTGGCTTCTACAAAATGCACAGTTCCAAATCAGGTCTTATTACAGAAACTCAGTTTGAGTTTCCCCTTTGGGGATAGTACAATTCCGGCCTTGCATCCTTATGCCACATAGACCCAGATCCCACTTTTACATAGGTATTTATGCTTCTTCCCACAGAGTGGCCCTAGGAGAATGGGAAGACTTTTGCCATCATCTTTAGCAGGTGGGCAGTACAATCCCAGCTTCTGGATTCTTTGGGGAGCCCATCTCTCTCCCTCCTACCATGCACTAGTCATATTTGTTCCACATTGCATGTTCCCATTAAGATTCCTGACCCAATGTTTGTATCTGTTCCCAGTGGCCTATAGAATGGTAGCTTTGTCTCTATTTACTACTGTGGGTTGCCTCTCTATTTCTGCCATTCAGAATTTTTCCATTCTTTTTTAAGAGTATTCTGTTTCGATTATACATAATTCATGTTGTCATTTCTTTTTGTTATTTTATCAGTTCTTTCTTTTTTTTTTTTCAGATTAAAATAGAAGTTTCTTTATTTATTTATTTATTTAATTATTATTATTTTTTAAATTTTTTAAATTAGTTTCTGCTTTATAACAAAGTGAATCAGTCATACATATACATCTGTTCCCACATCCCTTCCCTCATGCATCTCCCTCCCTCCCATCCTCCCCATCCCACCCCTCCAGGTGGTCACAAAGCACCGAGCTGATCTCCCTGTGCTCTGTGGCTGCATCCCACTATCTATCTACCTTACGTTTGGTAGTGTATATATGTCCATGCCTCTCTTTCGCTTTGTCACAGCTTACACTTCCCCCTCCCCATATACTCAAGTCCATTCTCAAGTAGGTCTGTGTCTTTATTCCTGTTTTGCCCCTAGGTCCTTCATGACTTTTTTTTTTTTTTTTTAAATTCCGTATATATGTGTTAGCATACGGTATTTGTCTTTCTCTTTCTGACTTACTTCACTCTGTATGACAGACTCTAGGTCTATCCACCTCATTACAAATAGCTCAGTTTCGTTTCTTTTTATGGCTGAGTAATATTCCATTGTATATATGTGCCACATCTTCTTTATCCATTCATCCGATGATGGACACTTAGGTTGTTTCCAGCTCCGGGCTATTGTGAATAGAGCTGCAATGAACATTTTGGTACATGTCTCTTTTGGAATTATGGTTTTCTCAGGGTATATGCCTAGTAGTGGGATTGATGGGTCATATGGTAGTTCTATTTTTAGTTTTTTAAGGAACCTCCATACTGTTCTCCATAGTGGCTGTACCAATTCACATTCCCACCAGCAGTGCAAGAGTGTTGCCTTTTCTCCACACCCTCTCCAGCATTTATTGTTTCTAGATTTCTTGATGATGGCCATTCTGACTGGTGTGAGATGATATCTCATTGTAGTTTTGATTTGCATTTCTCTAATGATTAATGATGTTGAGCATTCTTTCATGTGTTTGTTGGCAGTCTGTGTATCTTCTTTGGAGAAATGCCTATTTAAGTCTTCTGCCCATTTTTGGATTGGGTTGTTTGTTTTTTTGCTATTGAGCTGCATGAGCTGTTTATAAATTTTGGAGATTAATCCTTTGTCAGTTGCTTCATTTGCAAATATTTTCTCCCATTCTGAGGGTTGTCTTTTGGTCTTCTTTATGGTTTCCTTTGCTGTGCAAAAGCTTTGAAGTTTCATTAGGTCCCATTTGTTTATCTTTGTTTTTATTTCCATTTCTCTAGGAGGTGGGTCCAAAAGGATCTTGCTGTGATTTATGTCATAGAGTGTTCTACCTATGTTTTCCTCTAAGAGTTTGATAGTTTCTGGCCTTACATTTAAGTCTTTAATCCATTTTGAGCTTATTTTTGTGTATGGTGTTAGGGAATGATCTAATCTCAAACATGTCCCTGTCCAGTTTTACCAGCACCACTTATTGAAGAGGCTGTCCTTTCTCCACTGTACATTCCTGCCTCCTTTATCAAAGATAAGTTGGCCATATGTGCGTGGGTTTATCTCTGGGCTTTCTATCCTGATCCACTGATCTATCTTTCTGTTTTTATGCCAGTACCACACTGTCTTGATGACTGTAGCTTTGTAGTATAGTCTGAAGTCAGGGAGCCTGATTCCTCCAGCTCCGTTTTTCGTTCTCAAGATTGCTTTGGCTATTCGGGGTCTTCTGTTTGTCCAAACAAATTTTGAAATTTTTTGTTCTAGTTCTGTGAAAAATGCCAGTGGTAGTTTGATAGGGATTGCATTGAATCTGTAGATTGCTTTGGGTAGTAGAGTCATTTTCACAATATTGATTCTTCCAATCCAGGAGCATGGTATATCTCTCCATCTATTTGTATCATCTTTAATTTCTTTCATCAGTGTCTTATAATTTTCTGCATACAGGTCTTTTGTCTCCTTAGGTAGGTTTATTCCTAGATATTTTATTCTTTTTGTTGCAATGGTAAATGGGAGTGTTTTCTTGATTTCATTTTCAGATTTTTCATCATTAGTGTACAGGAATGCCAGAGATTTCTGTACATTAATTTTGTATCCTGCTACTTTACCAAATTCATTGATTAGTTCTAGTAGTTTTTCGGTAGCATCTTTAGGATTCTCTATGTATAGTATCATGTCATCTGCAAACAGTGACAGCTTTACTTCTTCTTTTCCAATTTGGATTCCTTTTATTTCCTTTTCTTCTCTGATTGCTGTGGTTAAAACTTCCAAAACTAGGTTGAATAAGAGTGGTGAGAGTGGGCAGCCTTGTCTTGTTCCTGATCTTAGTGGAAATGGTTTCAGTTTTTCACCATTGAGGACAATGTTGGCTGTGGGTTTGTCATATATGGCCTTTATGATGTTGAGGAAAGTTCCCTCTATGCCTACTTTCTGCAGGGTTTTTATCATAAATGGGTGTTGAATTTTGTCGAAAGCTTTCTCTGCATCTATTGAGATGATCATATGGTTTTTCTCCTTCAACTTGTTAATATGGTGTATCAGATTGATTGATTTGCGTATATTGAAGAATCCTTGCATTCCTGGAATAAACCCCACTTGATCATGGTGTATGATCCTTTTAATGTGCTGTTGGATTCTGTTTGCTAGTATTTTGTTGAGGATTTTTGCATCTATGTTCATCAGTGATATTGGCCTGTAGTTTTCTTTCTTTGTGACATCCTTGCCTGGTTTTGGTATCAAGGTGATGGTGGCCTCGTAGAATGAGTTTGGGAGTGTTCCTTCCTCTGATATTGTTTGGAAGAGTTTGAGAAGGATGGGTGTTAGCTCTTCTCTAAATGTTTGATAGAATTCGCCTGTGAAGCCATCTGGTCCTGGGCTTTTGTTTGTTGGAAGATTTTTAATCACAGTTTCAATTTCAGTGCTTGTGATTGGTCTATTCATATTTTCTATTTCTTCCTGAGTCAGTCTTGGCAGGTTGTGCATTTCTAAAAATTTGTCCATCTCTTCCAGGTTGTCCATTTTATGGGCATAGAGTTGCTTGTAGTAATCTCTCATGATCTTTTGTATTTCTGCAGTGTCAGTTGTTACTTCTACTTTTTCATTTCTAATTCTATTGATTTTAGTCTTCTCCCTTCTTTTCTTGATGAGTCTGGCTAATGGTTTATCAATTTTGTTTATCTTCTCAAAGAACCAGCCTTTAGTTTTATTGATCTTTGCTATCGTTTCCTTCATTTCTTTTTCATTTATTTCTGATCTGATTTTTATGATTTCTTTCCTTCTGCTAACTTTGGGGTGTTTTTGTTCTTCTTTCTCTAATTGCTTTAGGTGCAAGGTTAGGTTGTTTATTCGAGATGTTTCCTGTTTCTTAAGGTGGGATTGTATTGCTATAAACTTCCCTCTTAGAACTGCTTTTGCTGCATCCCATAGGTTTTGGGTCGTCGTGTCTCCATTGTCATTTGTTTCTAGGTATTTTTTAATTTCCTCTTTGATTTCTTCAGTGATCACTTCGTTATTAAGTAGTGTATTGTTTAGCCTCCATGTGTTTGTATTTTTTACAGCTCTTTTCCTGTAATTGATATCTAGTCTCATAGCATTGTGGTCAGAAAAGACACTTGATACAATTTCAATTTTCTTAAATTTACCAAGGCTTGATTTGTGACCCAAGATATGATCTACCCTGGAGAATGTTCCATGAGCACTTGAGAAAAATGTGTATTCTGTTGTTTTTGGATGGAATGTCCTATAAATATCAATTAAGTCCATCTTGTTTAATGTATCATTTAAAGCTTGTGTTTCCTTATTTATTTTCATTTTGGAAGATCTGTCCATTGGTGAAAGTGGGGTGTTAAAGTCCCCTACTATGATTGTGTTACTGTCGATTTCTCCTTTTATGGCTGTTAGTATTTGCCTTATGTATTGAGGTGCTCCTATGTTTGGTGCATAAATATTTACAATTGTTATATCTTCTTCTTGGATCGATCCCTTGATCATTATGTAGTGTCCTTCTTTGTCTCTTCTAGTAGTCTTTATTTTAAAGTCTATTTTGTCTGATATGAGAATTGCTACTCCAGCTTTCTTTTGGTTTCCATTTGCATGGAATATCTTTTTCCATCCCCTTACTTTCAGTCTGTATGTGTCTCTAGGTCTGAAGTGGGTCTCTTGTAGACAGCATATATATGGGTCTTGTTTTTGTATCCATTCAGCCAATCTGTGTCTTTTGGTGGGAGCATTTAGTCCATTTACATTTAAGGTAATTATCGATATGTATGTTCCTATTCCCATTTTCTTAATTGTTTTGGGTTCGTTATTGTAGGTCTTTTCCTTCTGTTGTGTTTCTTGCCTAGAGAAGTTCCTTTAGCATTTGTTGTAAAGCTGGTTTGGTGGTGCTGAACTCTCTCAGCTTTTGCTTGTCTGTAAACGTTTTAATTTCTCCATCAAATCTGAATGAGATCCTTGCTGGGTAGAGTAATGTTGGTTGCAGGTTTTTCACCTTCATCACTTTAATTATGTCCTGCCACTCCCTTCTGGCTTGTAGAGTTTCTGCTGATAGATCAGCTGTTATCCTGATGGGGATTCCCTTGTGTGTTATTTGTTGTTTTTCCCTTGCTGCTTTTAATATGATTTCTTTGTTTTTAATTTTTGACAGTTTGATTAATATGTGTCTTGGCGTATTTCTCCTTGGATTTATTCTGTATGGGACTCTCTGTGCTTCCTGGACTTGATTAACTATTTCCTTTCCCATATTAGGGAAGTTTTCAACTATAATCTCTTCAAATATTTTCTCAGTCCCTTTCTTTTTCTCTTCTTCTTCTGGAACCCCTATAATTCGAACGTTGGTGCGTTTAATGTTGTCCCAGAGGTCTCTGAGACTGTCCTCTGTTCTTTTCATTCTTTTTTCTTTATTTTGCTCTGCAGCAGTTATTTCCACTATTTTATCTTCCACCTCACTTATCCGTTCTTCTGCCTCAGTTATTCTGCTATTGATCCCATCTAGAGTATTTTTTATTTCATGTATTGTGTTTTTAATCGATGCTTGATTCATCTTTAGTTCTTCTAGGTCCTTGTTAACTGTTTCTTGCATTTTGTCTATTCTATTTCCAAGATTTTGGATCTGGGAAATAGAATCTTGGATCATCTTTACCATCATTATTCTGAATTCTTTTTCAGATAGACTGCCTATTACGTCTTCATTTGTTAGGTCTGGTGGGTTTTTATCTTGTTCCTTCTCCTGCTGTGTGTTTTTCTGTCTTCTCATTTTGCTTATGTTACTGTGTTTGGGGTCTCCTTTTTGCAGGCTGCAGGTTCGTAGTTCCCGTTGTTTTTGGTGTCTGTCCCCAGTGGCTAAGGTTGGTTTAGTGGGTTGTGTAGGCTTCCTGGTGGAAGGTACTAGTGCCTGTGTTCTGGTGAATGAGGCTGGATCTTGTCTTTCTGGTGGGCAGGTCCACGTCTGGTGGTGTGTTTTGGGGTGTCTGCGGACTTTTTATGATTTTAGGCCACCTCTCTGCTAATGGGTGGCGTTGTGTTTCTGTCTTGCTAGTTGTTTGGCATAGGGTGTCCAGCACTGTAGCTTGCTGGTCGTTGAGTGAAGCTGGGTGCTGGTGTTGAGATGGAGATCTCTGGAAGATTTTCGCCGTTTGATATTATGTGGAGCTGGGAGGTCTCTTGTGGACCAGTGTCCTGAAGTTGGCTCTCCCACCTCAGAGGCACAGCACTGACTCCTGGCTCCTCAATTTGGGATGATTTGTTGTCTATTCATGTATTCCACAGATGCAGGGTACATCAAGTTGATTGTGGAGCTTTAATCCGCTGCTTCTGAGGCTGCTGGGAGAGGTTTCCCTTTCTCTTCTTTGTTCTCACAGCTCCTGGGTCTCAGCTTTGGATTTGGCCCCGCCTCTGCGTGTAGGTCGCCGGAGGGCGTCTGTTCTTCGCTCAGACAGGACAGGGTTAAAGGAGCAGCCACTTCGGGGACTCTGGCTCACTCAGGCCGGGCGGGAGGGAGGGGCACGGAGTGCGGGGCGAGCCTGCAGCGGCAGAGTTCGGCGTGACGTTGCACCAGCCCGAGGCGCGCCGTGCGTTCTCCCAGGGAAGCCGCCCCTGGATCCCGGGACCCCAGCAGTGGCGGGCTGCACAGGCTCCCGGAAGGGCGGTGTGGACAGTGACCTGCGCTCGCACACAGGCTTCTTGGCGGCGGCAGCAGCAGCCCCAGCGTCCCACGCCTGTCACTGGGCTCCGCGCTTTCAGTCGTGACTCGCGCCCGTCTGTGGAGCCCCTTTAAGCAGCGCTCTTAATCCCCTCCCCTTGCGCACCAGGAAACCAAGAGGGAAGAAAAAGTCTCTTGCCTCTTCGGCAGCTCCAGAGTTTTCCCGGACTCCCTGCCGGCTAGCTGTGGCACATTAGCCCCCTTCAGGCTGAGTTCTCGCCGCCAGCCCCAGTCCTTTCCCTGCGCTCTGACCGAAGCCTGAGCCTCAGCTTCCAGCGCCGCCCGCCCTGGCGGGCGAGCAGACAAGCCTCTCGGGCGGGTGAGTGCCGCTCGGCACCGATCCTCTGTGCGGGAATCTCTCCGCTTTGCCCTACCCAGGTATGTGGGGAGTTTCTTGCCTTTTGGGAGGTCTGGGGTCTTCTGCCAGCATTCAGTAGGTGTTCTGTAGGAGTTGTTCCACGTGTAGCTGTATTTCTGGTGTATCCGTGGGGAGGAAGTTGATCTCCGTGTCTTACTCTTCCGCCATCTTACCCGCTATTTCTATCAGTTATTTCTGATCTCAGAGTGGAAGAGGGAATTTTTGGTATGAACTTAATTTGCCATCTTGACCCATTTATTGATTATAAGAATCTACCAACATTTATTAAAACAATTCCCCATTCTTGGACATTTAGGTTGTTTCTAGTTTCTTCTTGTTACAAATATCACAACGATAAACACTTTTATAACTAAATATTTGCATGCATCCATTATTATATCCCTAAATTACATTTTCAGAAATAAAACTGGTGATTTTTACCTTTTCATTATACATGTCTGATCATGCCCTTATTCCAGATTTTCATGGGCTTTTTACTGCCTTCAGGATAAAGCCTTAACAACATGGTGTGGGGTTAAAGTGCATCAATATCTTACTCCTACTTACCTTTTTAACCTCATATTCTACCACTCTCCTCCATTCACCACACTTGCAATTCTGCAGATATACTATGTTCTCTTATTAATCCGTCTCTTTACCTGTGATATTTCCTCTATCAAGGATACTTTCTTCTCATCTCTTTGCACCATGAAATTCTACTCATCCTTTAAAACACTGCTCGGCTGAGCCCTCTGCTGTGAAGTCCTCTGTGACCTTTCCAGAAAGCATTTCTTTCTTCTATGCTATTATAGTTCCTTTGTTATAGCATTTACTACAGTTGTTTACACGCGTGTCTCCACCACTAGGTTGGGAAATCCTCGAAAATTGTTGTTTGAACTCCAGCACTTAGCATGGTGCATGACATATAGACGGTACTCAATGTATAATTGATGAATGAATATTATATAACTTGGTGAGTAATATCACTGAATCACATAATTTTTTTGGCTTCTCTAACCACATAGTAAACTTGTTTTGGGTCAGAACTCTATCATGATATTCTCTGTCTATCTGGTTTATTATAGTCTTTTCATCTCTCGTCTACTAATGCAGCATCAATAATATTCTTAACATGCTCTAACTATTTATTATTTGATTGACTGTTAGGCTATACTGCAGAATCAGTGAGGTTGAAAAAAATGTACTGTGGGTTTTGCTGCAGGTCATTACATGCCAGGCCATCAGGACGTTTGCACTCAATATCCACCTTGGACGAGCCTTTTTCCCTTTCTTATTGTTCTCAGGTTAAACAAAGCCTTTGGACTTGAAGACCTCCAAGGCAGCTTCTAGCTCTACTAGTTTATTTTCTTGCTCACAATTAACAACCCTCTGTCCAGAACTTAGACTATGGCCCCTGTTCTATGAAAAATGAGTGAGCACCATGTTTCATAAAAGCTCTTGTTTGCAGTATATTTTTAGAGTGCCAGAAGGGGACTCATAACACGTGTATTTGTGTTTCAACTTGCAGCTGGAGAAATGACTTATGCAATTTCTGGGAAGAAAGCTTATAAACTCTTCTTGAAATATTCTGACTACAAATGAGCACACATCTATATTTCTGGTGAATTTAGAAATGATAGCAAAAATGATAAACTCTGCTGCTTTCCAGAGTAAGTTCAGAGGATGAAAATAAATTCTTAAGTTAAGCAAATCTGTATGAAACTGAGTAGAAAACAGATATAAAACTCAAGATAGCATCCTTAATTGGAATAGGAAGGTATTATAAAATGACAGAGCACCCTTTTCCTTCACATTTATTTTATTATCAAACTGGGAGATATTGCTTTGGGTTCATTCATTTCTAAAAGTCTCTATATCTTTCATTTCACAGCTAGCTTATATTGGTTTTGTTGAAGATTATTTCTTAGTGGTATTAAATTATGTATGAACTCAGCCCAAAACAAACATGCCCTTTGATATTCAGTTCAATTTCACCATTACTGATTGTGTTTTCTCTGTGAAAGGCCTTCTTCCATAATTAATTGAATTGAGTACCTTGAACCAGAAATTGTGTTTGAGGTGCTGGTCCCACATATTCGAGACTTTAGACAAACCATACACATTTACTGATTTCAGATTTATCATCATGGTGATAGCAACCTGTTCTCTCTTTTTTGGCTTATCTCTGGTTCAGTGTTCATTTCCTTCCCTGTTCCCATGATTGTTCCGTGAACCATGACTTTGATCAATGATGTTTTTCATACTTCGTCACTTTTGAAATCCTATAAAAAGGAATTGTGTTTAATTCATTTTTTCACTCTTTCCCACCATTTTAGTTCTAACATACAACGTGCATTCAGGAAATATTTTGGAACTGCCTGGATTTCAGTGAAAAGCTTGTCAAGCTTTCTGATTGGACTTGAAGACCTCCAAGGCAGCTTCCAGCTCTCCTAGTTTATCTTCTTGCTCACAATTACAACCCTATGTCCAGAACTTAGACTATGGCCCCTGTTCTATGAAATCATAATTATGATTATCCTTAAATCAACTATGGTCCTGATTTTCCTGGGTTTTCAGGACTAATGCATTAAAAATCTCACTGAATTCTGGGTGGGTTTTCTGGATAATTTGTTTTGCTTCTTTATGCTTTTCTTTGTATTCTAGTTCTTCTGTACTAGGTAGGTATTACTTAGCTGTACAATAACTAAATGTTACTAAAAATTTAGAAAGTAGACATCATTTAGATTTGTACTGGATTC
Organism: Mesoplodon bidens; assembly: GCF_964165515.1. Classification (NCBI taxonomy): domain Eukaryota; kingdom Metazoa; phylum Chordata; class Mammalia; order Artiodactyla; family Ziphiidae; genus Mesoplodon; species Mesoplodon bidens. Next base: position 107,562,723 of record NC_138161.1, on the reverse strand, counting down.
TGTATTCCCTGCAGAAGAAATATTAATAATAATAGACAATCAAATTGATGTGAGGTTGGCTTTTTGGTGATTTTAAACATCTTTTTTGTATAAATTAAGGAAGTAATGCCAGTGGTCATGTTAATGCTGTGATCTAACTTAAAATCAGAATCTATGTGGTCCTAGGACAACTATGGGGAGTGGTTTTAACCACCTGGCAAGTCTGTTGCTTATTTAAAACAGGAAGTGCTCACAGCGCTGCTCAGTTTCTACTGCTTGTCTAATTCAAATAGGGATAATTTTATTGGGTTGTAAGATCTCTTCATCTCATTATTAAGATGTCTTTTTTAATATCTCATGATGGGTTTATTTGGTTGGCACAAAGTGAAATGTTGAAGTATGCTACAGTGAGGATGAATTGGATTAACTTCAAATTCCATCCACTTCCTTTTCCACGTACCTTGAGAAAAGCTGAGGCAGATAGTGTATTGGAGAGCAGGTTAGTCTCCGGGTCAGTAGACTCTGGATCTGCTCGTTCACTCATTAGTGGTAGGAATTAGAGCAACTCACGTGGCTTTTTTGGCTCTCAGGAGCTTCCTATATAACACGGGAGAATTAGTACCTACCAATTTACCTAATAGGGTTCTATAAAGCAAGCAAAAATGCTAGGTTAATTGCAAAGCACAGAACAGATGGATATTGTTATGATTATTGTAAGATCTGTATGTACAGGCAAAAGTGAAATCCTTGGAAACACGCTGGAAGATTTTATTTAGCATCTCTTCTGCCAAAAATGTTTATTGATTGCAGCTGGAAGGAAACCATTCTGAGAAGGAAAATGATGCTGAATAGGAGTCAGAACCTGTTTAACATTCTGACAGCTGGAACGTGTTTCTTTATGTATCACAATAATAATTTAGCTTCTAAGTGACTTCTCTGACATGAGAACCCAGTAAATCAGGAAAGCTATAAATTGCTGAAAGGTTACCCTCAGGAAAATGACCAGGAAGGGACAAGTGGGATCGGACCAGTGTGTTTGGCCAAGGGGACTTGACTGCCTAAGGCTTTATAGACCTTAAAGAAGACCAGTTGTGTGGCATGTGAAAGATGAGAGAACTAGCCGCCTACTAGCCTTGGACCTCATCTGTTGAGAGCCTACTATATGCTACACTCTGTGGTAGGTGCTTTGACCGAAGTATTACATTTGACCTTCAGAACAACTCTTTTGGAAGAGTGCCATTAATACATTTAGGAAAACTGACATTCCCTAAACTGCAATTATGCTCAAGTCTTCTAATTCTAAATCCAGTATGCTCTTCATTTTATAGACCCTACCCCCCCACCACAAATAACTGTATCAGTAACTGTGCATTTAGAAAGTATTACCACACAAATTATCTTACTTGATTGATACTTCCTCTGTCCCCAGGCTTTCCAAGGCATGCTTGTGTGTTGTTTCTTGCTGAGTTCTGGTGGCATGCCTGAAAAGGGTGCTACATGAGAACCAGAACTCTGGCCTGGCCTCCTTCACCAATTAACTTTGTTACATCAAGCCCTGAAAGAGAAGGGGTGGCCTCTAGTCTAGTTAGTTAGTAGAAGAATCTGGAGTAGAAGTCAGGTTTCCTGAGAACCAGGTCTCCCAAGCATCTTCGGAGATAAAATATACTAAACACACAAGTACAATATTTGTGCATTCATTGAGGTCATTATGTAATTAAAAGTTGTAATTATGATTTAATTACAGGGGCCGGATAGGACTTTGACTATAAAATGGGGTAGGGGAAAACGTTGGTAGAAAAAGGTTTACTGTAAAGGTTTGATCCTAATTTATAATGAAAATGATACTCGGTAACAAAGAGGAAGCAGCTGCTTCAAGTTTGCATTATTTGTAGAAGTCCCAGTTTAGGCATTGCATCTGTACAAAGTGGGACAGAATCTGGGCTCTCTTTAAGGGAGTCTGACCACACCAAGCACTCCTCTTTGTGCAGGGTACAGGTCAGCCTACTCCAAAAGGTGAAAGCCTGTAGAATGTCAGCCTGTCTCATAGAAAAGGAGTGTGCTGGAGACTTCCTCTAACCTAGGTTGCTTTCAGGTAAGCCTATGGGAAAGATCGTGTAGAGTGTTAATTAATGTGGTGGTTAATGTACTTATTAAAATTATTGGAGGCTATTAATTTGGATTTTTCTGTGATTCACATTTATGAAAATGAATTTGTAATGAAAATGAATGACAGAAATAAGCTAATGAGGGGAATGCTTAGCCTACTCGGGCAAACCTGCCTTTCTAGCAAGACAGTGATCTCACCTCTGGAGGATGAAGATCACATATTCTGGAGGATATTTTATTAAAAGTTAGTTGTGATTCTCTTTTGAGATCAGTTGCTGTTACTCCAGGGAGGATGATCTTAGGCTACTTCCTTCTTTCTCTGATCTTTCCTTTCCTTTCCTTACACCCTTCCTTCTGGACACACCCCGGTGAATAAAGTCTGTGGGAGATGGAGTGAGGAATGAGGGAAGCCCACTCAGACCCAGGCAGATGCTATAGGAGATAGTGAAAGGAAATTTTCCTTAGGGAAGGGGATGTGTAGAGGTGAGAAAACTTCTTGAAGTAGAATTTTTATGGCAAGCTTGCTGTTACTGCCCACATTTTTACAGCCTGTAAGTGGTAAAGCCATGATTGAACTTTATCCGTTTGACCCGAAGGCAGAGAACCCAGGGAATCACCAGGGCTGGCTCTCATTGGTTTTGGGTAGCAGAAGGCTCACTCTCCAAATGCCAGTCATTATTTTCTTTGCCAGATTGGTTACATTTTGTCTGGAACATGGTACTCTCACACTCTGGTTGGTCTTCTACTCAGGAACTATTTCCTTTATTTCTTGCTTGTTACTTCTATTCCATTAGGTAAGACTTATTCTTTAAGGATAAAAAATATTTGTATAGATAGATCTATAGTCTTTGTTGTATTTATGATCTCCCCTTTCAAAATTTTTCATAGTTTCTGATTTGGGGGAGAATTTCTTCTTTATATCAATGACTTTTTTTTATAGTACCAGTTTTGTTCTTTTCCCTTCCCAAAGTGGAATTAATTTGGCTTTTGCTGCTTTGCTAATCTTGGCCAGGTTCCTTAATAATTTCAGACTGAATGTAAATTATTTTTTAATCTCGTCATTCACCCCTTACCCTAACAAGTCCACTATTTCATGTATTTACTTGAAAGAACACAGATATTTCCCAATTTTTCTTTTATTTTTCAAATGTTAAATATTTTTAAATAACTGTGGTTTTCTCCTGTACCTTCAGAGCAGTTTTTCCTCATTCAGATATTGTAACATGGGTCCCCTCCTACCCCGCCATTTACTTCTCCTTGAGCATGGAGTTTTCCAAAAGCTAGACTTCTCTGTTCTCCCTTATTCATCAGTGATTTCCATGTGAATGTGATACATTCCATCTCTCAGCATTAAGCTGAAGGCTTATTTGATGTGTAAATGAGTTCACTAATTTTTAGGAGATCAATTAGTAAGGCTATGCTTTAATAAGAAAGTATCTTCTGCTTCTAATGCCTGTGTATTAATTAGGGTTCTCTAAAGGAACGGAACCAGTAGGACATACTTTGGCTCACATGACTGTGGAGGCCCATAGGTCCTATGGTCTGCTGTTCACAAGCTGGAGAACCAAGAAAGCAGTGGTTCGACTCAGTCAGAGTCCAAAGGCCCGAGAACCAGAAGTGCCAATACCCAACATCTGAGGGAAGGAGAAGAGCTCAAACAAAGAGCAAATTTGCTCCTCTTTTGTCTTTTTGTTCCATTCAGGCCCTCTAAAGTTTGGATGATACCCATCCGAATTGCTTAGTCTACCGATTCCAATGTTAATCTCTTTCAGAAACACCCTCACAGACACATCCAGAAATGATGTTTTACCAGCTATCCAGGCGTCCATTAGCCCCTTAAAGTTGACTCATAAAATTAACCATCCCAGCCTGGTCCTTTTTCCCTGAGTGATCTGAAACACTTTTTAGTTTTTAGTTTTTGAGGAATAGAGTATACAGCTGTCAAGACTCTTCCTGTCTTCTCTGGTTCCCACTATCAACTTTCCATTCCTTCCTTTCTCTGCCTTTCTGCCCCACTGGGCATTACAGTCTTCAAATTTTCATATCAGAGAACCCACTAATGCTGACAAATGTTAGGGGAGACACACATTATCTTGGATAGCGTAGGAAACTTGTTTCCTTGCTGTATGCATGGAGAGGTGGGTGTCAGATTTCTGATTTCTGCCTCTCTTGAGATGGAGGCACACAGTAAGAAGTAGTGATGGCTTCTGCTGCTTGTCTGGCCCTGTGTGGACACCTAAGCTGGGGATGAGGTCCCATGCCCGTCCCATACAGATGAGTATGGATTTCTCCCAGATGCTTGAAAATTGTTGCTAGGTAGTAGTTTCAATTGCTTTAGTGATATTGTCACATTTTTTTTGGTTTTTGTGTATTTTAATGGAATGTGGAGAAAAAAAAAAGAAGTACCATAAGATGTATCTAATTCATTTCTTAAGATGTCACACTAATGTTATCACCACAGACTTACCTTCAGTAGCCATTGTAAAAAATTAATAGACAGAAATTTCAATTAAATAGAGTTAGGAGACCAGAAAGGGGAGCTCTCATGCCCTGCAAGGATAGCAGAGCCCAACTGGAAGAAGACTCTTCTTTCCTGGCAAAGACTCAGCCAATGAAAAGCCAAGGACTCATTGTTTATTCTAGCCCTCCCAGCTTCCTTTTCCTCTCTATAAAAGCCTTCTCCTTCACTTGCCACTGTGGGGCTTGCACATGGCTTGCCATGGTTGCAGGCCCTCAATTACAATTCTCTGCTGATCCCGAATAAACCCATCTTGGCTGGGGAAATATCTGGCCGTCTATTTGTTTAAGGTCAACGCAATAATTTCTTGGAATCTTTTTAGAAGAGAAGATATTTGTTCTTCAGCTCATGTTTTTCTGTAAGTGGAAACCTAGCAACAGCAGCTGAACCTAAAAATCTTGTGATTTTCAAACCTGATTTGTCCTGTTCTGTGTTCCCCTCAAGGCACGTGGGGAAGCTGTTCAGCATGGCTACACCACCAGTGCCTGGAAAGACAGGGCCAAATATGACTTGTCTTTGCATCCTAAGTACCTTACAAAGGACCTAGCATCTGACTTTCTATATGGTTACTATAAAGCAAGTTACTATATGGTTACTGTAAAGCAAGTGCAGGGCCCTGTAAAGATTTCAAGGGAAAATGCAGCCAGCTTTTCAATGACTGTATCTTCAATCCTTAATTGTATATCTATTTTGATATGTAGCCAATGAGGTTTTTTTTTATCATCTTAACTGCCATGGTAGTTTTATACAGACTCTTCCAACTGGAGACATAAATTATTTGCATTGAAAAGCTAAGTTATGTAAAACTATGATTTAAGAGAAAAACAGAATATTTATTTCTTCTCAAGAAAACGCTTTATTTTCCAAATAAACCAAATGTCCTGGTTTCTAGGGTAAAGATAATGCACTCTGAAATTTCATTTACTAGTTAGCATGCTCCAAACTCTGCCTTGCTCTGCTCATGACGATCTTAGTGCAAGGGCTGCAGTTTGCTCAGCCTCACAAAGTCAGGGAAGAATGTAATAAAACTGCTGGTAGCAGCATTCAGGTACCCAAGGGAACATTCTCACGAAACAGCAGCAGCTGATCTTGAGTTGAAAGAGGCAAGTGACAAGCAGAAGCAATGCTGCGTTCTATGCCAAGTTCTGAATACCCAATCACCAGCAGTTTCAATACCAGCTTTCAGCCTGCTAAAGCATGGACCCAGTGTACCACCTATTGTTGACATAAAGCTATACAGGAAATCTATTTAAATGTAATAGTTTTAAAACAATGGACTAATGGGTTATTTAGCAAATTTGTCATGGTTTCTTTTTTAAATTTGTATTTTATATTTATAGTTGATTAACAATGTCATGTTAGTTTCAGGCATACGGCAAGATTTGGCATGGTTTCTTGCAATCTTCAAGAATCACTGATGGGTCTGACTGTATTTTGTCCTAGTTAAACCTCACAGCATCTCTGTGAGTGCACCATTTTGCACCTGCAATTGCCAAGTGCTGATAAGAGTCCTTTCCATTCTCCAAAGGAACAATGGTGGAGTGAAAAGAAACACAAACAAACAAACAAACAAAACAAATGGTCTTGTGGGCCTCATTGGAGAAACAGGTTCCTCCAGAGTAAAGCAGACTTTGAAACTTCATATTATCTTGTCACATTTATTAGTTTTGAGGATTTATTAGTATTTAATCTTTTTTTTTAAATTAAAAAATGGGGAGGTGCATGTTTAAAAACTAAAGACATTGTTTGGATATGTATAGGAAATGTGTTTCTATTGATAAATTTAAGCTTGTGTTAAAAGACGTGCTTAGTGTAGTATAAGCATGGCACAACATCTGTTATAATACAGCCAAATGCAGGGTTTTCTAAATTATGACGATTAAAATGTCCATTATTGTAACACCTCATGAGTCTAAAGCTTACAGATCCAGCAAACTCAGCTAGCTGGAACCCAGCTGCAAACCAGGAAATAAAGCCAAAAGGAATTTGGAAGAGATAAAGTTGGTACCTTAAAGCTTACATTTTCTTCATCCCTCTTCCCTCTTCCCCATCTTCCTTCCCTGCCCGGCCCCTCCACCCCACCCCCCACCCCCGCCCAATATGCTGTTGGAAATTCTTTTAGGATTCAATTTTACATACAGTTCTAATAGACCTGGTGATCTCTTTGTTTATTCCATAGAAGACTAGAAGCATCTGAAAGTAGGCACAGCAGCTATAGTTAAAAGAGGCAGAGATAGCAAAATGATAAAAATCAGACAGAAAAACTCTAAAAGCATTGGGACCATCTAGTGAAGAGACAGGAAGCTCTGTACATACCAGTAGATCCAGTGGACATTGCAGTTCAGGACAGTGTGGATATCCCTCATAACCATCCTGACATATCAAGATTAAATTATGTCCAATATGGTATGCCTAATAAAGAGTAGAAATGTATAGTTCGTTTCAGGAAGCATTCTGTACAAGAAAGTTATTGTATTATGAAATTTAAAGGGGGGAAAATCCCTCTCAAGTCACTAGGGAATGTAGGTATCCAGACAGAATTGCAACCATTTCATGATTGTACATTAAGCTTCCTGTAGTTTGATATTGATAAGTTATGTGACCTTGGGCATGGGATTTCATCTCTCATAGCCTTCGAGTTCTCTTCTGTAAAATGATTATAATAGCTTCTACTCTTCAGGAGCATTCTATGGATTCAATAGGATTTCTTTGTAAAGTATTTTTCATTGTGTCTGCCAAATAATGTATATTTAATCATTGTGGCTCTTACTCATTTCCAGCCTACTGTGAACAAGGAAATACGTTGGAAGCTGAGTAGTACCAAGAATTATCGACTGTATATCACATTTTTTATGATCCTACACGGCTAGGTGTTTTCTTGTTGAACACATTGAAAAATATTACATGAACGAAAAGACTGTCAACTCTAGGGATATTATGCCATACCCTTGAAGTAGCTGGCACTGTTACCATATTCTGAGCAGGATGTTTTCTTGCTAGGGTGAGGGCTGTCCTGTGCATTGTAGGGTGGGTGGCTAGCAGCATCCACAGCCTCTACCTACCAGATATCAGTAGTGCCTCCCGCCTTCTCACTTGTAACAACTGGAAATGACTTGAGACATTGCCAAATGTCCCTGCAGGGCAAAATCGCCTCAGTTGAGAACCACTGTGCTAGAGAAACAAATATGTAAATATCAAGTGTAGCGTTTTAAACAGTAGTGACAAGTTAATGCTGAGTATTTTAAAATTCTTGTTCCCTTTGTGCTATGAGGCTTTGGTGACATGTATCTGCTTTACTGCAACTACCTCTATGTATATCTTTTCCTCTTATAATTTAGGTGTTCTTTAGTGACAGTTACTTTAGAGAGTGGGAAAGGATTGGGGTGAAACTGTGTGTCCTGTGCAATCTTTTGAAAATGAGGCTTCTCAGGTGAATTTCAATCACTGACTTCCTGGATGGCTTTAAATTAATCAATATACCTTTATTGAACATGTACCAATTTTTTAAGTCCTATGCCAGATATTGCAAGAGAAGGAAACATTTTTTTTCTGAACCACCTGGATAAATGAATTTCTTTTCTACTCCCTTGTCTCTGGGGGCTAGTGATGCTAGCTCTTCCAGTTCTCAACAGCTTGCCTTTCCTTCTTGCTCTATTAGTGTTTCACTCTAAATTCCTCCTGCTTTAATTCACCTCTCCACCCTCCACTCCACCCCCACCTTACTGAATGATTATGCAGGGTTCCAGACACCATCATCTTTCTGGCATGACTCAGACTCCTGATTAAGTTCCATTTCTGGAGCCTCATTTAGGGAAAAATCATCTGCTTCTTTTAGCCCACAGTAGTAGGGAACACTGGTTCATCTATTAATTAGTTGGTCTTTAATTCTAAAATTCAATCATATTCAAATACTTCTGGCTCTTTAACCTGTCCACATTTGCAGAGATTCATCAGTTATGATTAAATTGGTCAACTAGCAACGAAGAGCTGAGTTACAGTGACTTAAACTAAATAGAATTAAATTTCTCTTAACACAGAATTCAAGAGGTAGGCAGCTTAAGGCTGGTATGATGGGGTTATGACTTCATCAGTCTCTCAGTTTTCCTCTGTCCTTCTGCTCTGCCATTCCTATCGTGTAGCTTCCATCCTCAAGGTCACCCCATGGTCAAAAGATGTCCATCTATTGCAGTTCCAATCATCACATCTGAGTTCCAGGCAGAAATATGGAGGAAAAGAGAAGGGCAAAAGGAGGAACTGATAATGGAATACTTTCTTTTTTCCCTAAGTCCCTCTTAAATTAGGAGTTTGGAGTTAACATACATACATTACTATATATAAAATGGATAACCAACAAGGACCTAGTATGTAGCACAGGGAACCATACTCCATATTTTGTTATAACCTATAAGGGAAAAGGATCTGAAAAAGAATATATATACACACACATATATGTATGTATATATATGTATAACTGATCACTTTGCTGTACACCTGAAACTAACACAACTGTAAATCAATCAATAAATTTTTTTAAATTGTTTTGTTCAAATTTTAAATGCTGTCTACAAGGGGTAGCTGGGATATGTAGCTGGATGTATTACTGCTTCCAACAATACAAAGATAGTGTTAAAAAGGAGGAAATGAGAATAGTTATTGGTCTGGCACAGACATCTCTGCCACACAGAGACCTTTGAGATGAATGTGTATCATGGATGTTATATATGCCGTGCATGAAATAGAACTTCAATAAGATGTTTCATATTCTATACAGCAAAGATTGCTTATTAGTACTGAGTTATTTTTCCTAATGTGTTCCTCGTGCTCAAGTACAGAGTTGGAAGGACTCATTCTCATTGCCCCAGGGAGTGAGGTGGAAAACTGTAACATTCTACTGAAAAGTGGAAGATGTGGTCAATCAGTCAATCCGGTTGACTGTTTTTCTCAGATTTTCAGAAATGGCTGATTAGCTATGGGTTTTGTTTTTTTCTCATATATGTATTGAATGCCCACCTATGGCAAGACACTATTATGGGACAGAGCTATTGTGAGCCTTAAATGAAAATATCATATATGAAAGCATACAGAAATTTGAAATGCTATTGGGTTGCTGGTATTGATTTTATTATTCAGATCCAGATCAAATTTTAGCCATTGTTGGTGACAAAAGGCAACAAAATACACTCTGTTTCTCCAAAAATATTCTAACAGCAATGAATTATCTCAAAAAGACTTTTCTCTCCTGTGTGATACTGCAACAATGTATTATCCATTAATACTAATTAAGGAGGACCTTGGAAGCACAGCCAGATAAACTGTTGCTTACTCCTGGCCTCCTTACTTGCCTCTCAGATGTCTACAAGACACTAGGTTCCTTCATGCCTACCTCCAAGTCTAAAATTCCTAAGTAACACACTCTATTCTTTATCCCTTTAGGCAATGGCAAAATCCTGAGGTCCTTCATATGTTCGTTATGCAACATGCAGTGTTTGTGAAGTTTGGGTGGCACTATCACATTAAAAAGTCCAGAATGGTCTTCCCTGGTGGCGCAGTGGTTGAGAGTCCGCCTGCCTTTTCAGGGGACACAGGATTGTGCCCCGGTCTGGGAAGATCCCACATGCCATGGAGCGGCTGGCCCCGTGAGCCATGGCTGCTGAGCCTGCGCGTCTGGAGCCTGTGCTCCGCAACGGGAGAGGCCACAGCAGTGAGAGGCCCGCGTACAGCAAAAAAAAAAAAAAAAAAAAAAAAGTTCAGAATGAGGAATGATACTGAAAGGAAAGAGTTTTATTTATTCTGGTTTAATGAAAATTTGATCCACTGTCTTTTTCTTAATTAGAAATGATTTGCATCAAGGTTTTCTTACAGGGCATACAGGAACTAGAATATTTTTCATAGTACAGATACACACTGTGTCCCCAGAAGGTTACAGAGCTCTGTAAGAGAAAAATAATTCTTGGGAGTTACTGTCTAGGAGGGGATTATATCTGGTCGAGGGAAAAATAGTGGTATTTGAGTCCAGCTTTGACAGGTTTTGATGGGCAGGGAAAGTGAGCCTGGGTGAGGATTCCAGGAAGGAACTCCTAAGGTAGGGACTAGAAGAAGTCCTGGGGGTGACTGGGGAAAGTGGGAGCATTTTTTGTGCATTCCAAAGAAATAGACTAACTCCTTGAAAGCTAGAACTGCGACTACTACCCATCACCACATCCTAACCAGCGGTGATGACATAGAACTTGGTGATAACTTATCAAATTGGATTGCAAACAGTTCTAAGCCAAACTAGAAGATTACAGAAAAAATGGGTGGGCCCAGCTTCTCCTCTATAACTGTCATACTTGAATGTGACATGAGTGTTCCATAAAGAGTATTTCACAATTTCCATTTATGAGCCATTTGAAATATGATGTTATAGAATGGCTAACAGCTGTTTTTTGATTTTTATTTTTTGCGGTACGTGGGCTCCTCACTGTTGTGGCCTCTCCTGTTGCGGAGCACAGCCTCCAGACACGCAGGCTCAGCGGCCATGGCTCACAGACCCAGCCGCTCCACGACATATGGTATCTTCCCAGACCAGGGCACGAACCCGTGTCCCCTGCATTGGCAGGTGGACTCTCAACCACTGAGCCACCAGGGAAGCCCTTAACTGCTGTTTCATAAAATAAATTTATCCCAGGGAGAGCAAAGCCATAGATGGCATCTACTCAAATCAGCAACAGATGTGTAAATCTCCCCTTGAATACCTCCGAAGAGTGGTGACTGTGCACCTCAGCAGAAATGCCTAGTTCATTCCCAAATAATCCATTTTACCTTTGGTCAGCAGACTTACACACACACACACACACACACACACACACACACACAGAATTAGTCTGTGGACTTGGGGGAGAGTCAGGTAATTTGGGGCTAGGATGGATGTCTTACAGTAAAAGGCGGGCATCCTAATAGGCAGAATAAATCTTTTAAGGCAGTGGTTCTCAAACTTGAGCAAGCAACAGAATCACCTATAGGAAGGGTCCCCAACCCCCGGGCCGTGGCCCGATAGGAACCAGGCTGCTGCACAGCAGGAGGTGAGTGGCAGATGAGCGAGCGAAGCTTCATGTGCTTCCCGTAGCCCCCCATCATTCACATTACCACCTGAACCATCCTCCACATTCCCCCCCCACACACCTCCCCGTGGAAAAGTTGTCTTCCATGAAACTGGTCCCTGGTGCCAAAAAGGCTGGGGACTGCTGACCAGTGGGACTTGTTAAAACACAGAGTGCTGGGTCCCACTCCCAGAGTTTTTGATCTGATAGGTTTGTGACCAGGACCTGAGAATGTGCATTTCTCAGAGTTGCCTACTGATACCAGTGCTACTATGGTGGACAACACACACTGAGAAGCATTCTTTAAGGACATTCTGAAGCCAAGAGCAAGTGAGCATCCTCTTGGGAAAAGCTTGGAGAATGAAAGCATAGGGAGGATATTTTAGTTTGCAGCATCAGAGCTGGTCTGGCTTTCTCTGAACAAAGCTGGTGCCCACTCCATCTTCATCTTGCCAAAAGAACCACCTCCCTAGGTGAGCCTTGCATTCTCGCCCGTCTGAGCTGTCACTCATGCTGTTCTGTTCACATTGGCATGCCTTCCCTTCCAGTGTCCACCTGTGGAAATACTCACTCTTCAAGGTCTAGCCAGCGGCTGTCTGTTTCCCATAAAGAGAATGAATTGTTCAAACAAGGTGCTCCCATAGCTTCTTGCTTATTTACATCTTTCAGTGGCACGTGTAACTTCTGCCCATGTCATATAGTTAGTTTTATCCATTTCAATCTCTCCTTAAGTGTAAGGGCAGGGAGTCCTGGAGGTCGGGGACTGAGAGGGGTTTGGTTTTCCCTGGCATCTCGCAGAGTGTCTGGCTCCGAGTGGGTGCCTGACAGATATTTCTTGAATGAATAAATCTTTTAATCCCCTTTTTCTCTCACTGAGCAGTGTCTTCTTCATGAATAGTGTGACTGGAGGGAGGGGGAGCATTGATTCAGAATGAGACTGAATTTGAAACCAAGAGACTGACAACAGAATCTTAGCTCCACATTTATTAGTTTCCTGACCTCAGTTCCATTATGTGTCTAATGCCAAGAATCCTAACTATAAGAGATTTTTTGAGGATTAAATGAGATGCTGTACTTGAGTGCTTTGCCAAACTGTAAGTTCTATATAAGTATCATGTTAGTTGCGTAGTTTCTGTGTGTGACAAAAGGATGTACATCTTCCAGAAAGTCCCAAAAAGTAACAGTGGTTTGAACACATTTTGTGCAGTAATAATGCTCTAGACTCAGTGTTTTATTGGTCCGTATTAAATCTGTGGCCTACAGGAAAAGTATCTGTCTGGGGAGGTTGTCTTCAAAGGCGAGGGAAAGGATGGGAGAGTTAAATTGAGAAACAGGTCTGTTGTTTGCCATTTACCAGTAACTATCACTCACCCTCCCTCATCATTTTTTATAATGTGAAGCAGTCCTGGGACTGATAGGACGTGAGAGCTGGAAGGCGCTCGGTGATGTCCTCTAGGCCCCTTATCTTACAGAGGAAAAACTGCAGTTCAGCAAGAAGTAATCTACCCAGGTTCACACGGTTGGTTGGTACCTAGTTCACCCCACCTGAAAATCTTGCCTGAAGGCTGCAACAAAAGTCTATTAGTCTAAGAAGCTTAGTGTTCTGTGTTCCTCAGCAACAGGATTGAGGTTTCTATCAATTTACTGACCTGAGTAATTTGGATGTTTTTTGTGTTGTGGGATTTTACCTGAATTTATACCTCAAGCTCCTGGTAGATGTCTGCTTCTATGACCATAAAGGACAGAGATGTACACATTTCAGCCGAAAATTTTTTGGTATTTAGGTCACTACAATCTTCTTGGCAACTTGAGACATTAGGAATAAAATAAGTTTAACTTAATATTGTATTCATTGTTTTAGGATTAAATGTTGACTGATGAAACCTGTTATTTACATTTATATCTATGTTGTTCATATTTTCTCAATAAAAATCAGGATATTACCTAACCAGTCTATGATATGACAGAATATATAAAGCCAGGACTGTTCCATTAGATGTATATTAATAAGTCACATATTATTTTATTTTAGATTTTAAAAAATCATTGTTCTTTAACCTATAACATTTCATTCTTTAGGTCATGAATACTTCAGCTTCATTAAAGAGTTTTTATGGAACATTTTCTGTGCTAATTGCTAATGATACAAAGTTGGATATATAGATCTTCTTCTGAAGAAACTTACAGGCTGATGAGAAAATGTACTTAAATTATTACAGTGAAGTATAATAAATGCAACAATGGAATAAATAACAGAGGGTTGGCACAAAGGGGACGAGTTAAGTTGTTTAGATGGCTCATGGAAGCACTGCAGCTGGGAGCTTTCTTCCAGAGAGGGTAGGAGTTCATTTGAAGCAGGAACTAGGAGAGGGGATGGCAGTTCCAGTACCAGAAATAGCAGGTATAAAGGCATGAAGATGCGGAACAGTATGGCGTGTTCAGGTGAATGTAATTCTGTCGATGTCTCTGTAATGACGAATTTGTACAGGTAACTGGTTGAAACTGAGGATGAAAAGAGAGGTAGGAGTGAGTTCCTGGAAGGCCTTGTAAAGGCCATTAAAGAGTTTGAATTTGCAGGCAAAGAGGAGTTTTGAGTATGTGTAATTTGGGGATCATGTGACGTGGTCAGGTTTTACTTAAAGAAGATGATTTTCTCTCTTTGTTGCTTTCTGCATGACTCTCCAGTTCCTTTTTCTTGTGGTCTGTAAAAGGAGTACAGATTGGTTTCCTACATAAGGTAGGCAAGAGAGGGAGGAAACATGTTTATATGTTGCCAAGTTATCAAGGAAAAAGCATTTCCTTCAAAACCAATGATTTTCCCCCTAAAACTCTAGTAAGAAGATATAAGGAGTGGAATATACTACAGAATAACCTTAAACTGCATCTTTAGAAAAGACTATCATCCTATATGAAAAGAATTCACAAGTGAAAACCTTAAGATGAGATTTTAGTATAATTTTTTTTAAATAAATTTATTTATTTGGCTGCATTGGATCTTCGTTGCTGTGCACGGGCTTTCTCTAATTGCGGCGAGTGAAGGCTACTCTTCGTTACAGTGTGCAGGCTTCTCATTTCAGTGGCTTTTCTTGTTTCAGGGCACAGGCTCTAGGCATGTGGGCTTCAGTAGTTGTGGCACGTGGGCTCAGTAGTTGTGGTGCATGGGCTTAGTTGCTCTGCAGCATGTGGGATCTTCCTGGACCAGGGTTCGAACTTGTGTCCCCTGCTTTGGCAAGTGGATTCTTAACCACTACGCCAGCAGGGAAGTCCTAGTATAATCTTAATAACACATAAAGCTCAGAATACTTATCACAACCCAAAATTAAAATAAGAAAACTAGATTGTCAAGGTAATCTATGAAATAAGAATTCAAACTGCTGTTAATTAAGCAGCAGAACTCTTGCAGGGAAGTTAATCAGTCATGAGATCTCTTGCACTTTGGGAGGGTCTGTCCCCCCCTGCCCGTCGAGTACACATTATCATTTGAGTCACCCTGTTTGTTACAGTTGCTACTATTGTGCACAGTGGCTGAGGTTTGGGCTTTAGGATTAATCCTCTGCTAATGGGTGAGGGGTAAATGAGATCACCTGCGGGGTCACAGTAATGAATTTTCCACTGTCTGGGGACTATCAGTTAAATCAGATGGTGGCCACTTAGTGTATTGATCTGAGAGCTGAGATAATTGCAACTTGGTAGAGCGACTCAAAGCCTTTAACTTGCACACCATGGTGGTGCTGATTTTCAGTATGATGCAGTGAACACTCAAGATTGAAACTCCCCTTCCTCCATACCCAACATCTGTTCTATCCCCCAAAGATAATAACTTGAAATAATTTCAAGGGTGAGTTTATTGATCTACTTGAAAATCCATTTTGGAGATTAATCAACCCCACATCTGAGGAAATCCCTAACTGCCTTCTATCCTTATACTGTAAATTTAGTTCATATTGGATTGTTACTCAATTGAAAGCCTTATCTCAAGGATAAATTATTCTGATTTCTGAAAGCATTATTTCTCCCCAGTGTTTCTTTCCTTTCTGTTGCTCCCTTCTGATGACATTTCACATTTTTATATTTCTCCTAAATTTTGGAGCAGAAAACAGAATCACCAGTAAATGGCCTCAATCAAAGCAATTCTCATTTATTCAGGAGATGCTTATCTAGTTGGAGAGGAAGAAAAAACCAACAAGGCTGGCAATTTGGTAAGTTTAAAAAAAAGTTTGTTTCTGGCAAAAGAGAAAGCATCCACTGATGTGAGAATTTAAAATTAATGAGAGATTAAAAAATTCTAAATATTCTTTGTCACTATTCAGCATGGAGTTGAGACTTGACCATATAGTGGGAAAAGACACTCATCTCATGTATATATAGGTGTCTTAGTGCCTTGATTTTCTTTATAAAATAAATAAAAGCAATTACAAAATCAACAAAATCATATATTTTTCAAAATACATTATTTTCTAGACCACTAGTGAGTTTTTATATCAGAGACTATTTTCACTATACCATAAACCACTACTCACTTTCTGTCTGATGTTTGTGTATATCTTTTAATCCTGTGATAATAAAACAGTATTAAACATAACAATAGAATACTGTGTCATATCAGAAATGCACTGGCCTTGATGTTGAAAGACGTGAGTTGGCACACAACTGGATATGCCACTTTGTGCAGAAGTGTGAGTCTGCACAAAGTGGCCTTCCCCTGTTAAACCTTATTTTCCCCTTCTGTGAAGAGGGGCTCTTTCTGTTCTACTTATTTCACAAAGCAGATATGAAGGTCAAATTTGTTAATAGATATGAAAATACTTTAAGACCTATAAAATACTGTTTTTATTCATAAATATTTTCAAGCTGCTGCTTCTTGAGCAGCTCCTCTACTTAGTTTGCTAGCTTACTTATCTATTTACTTATTCATTTATGTGCATCTCATTTTCTAAGGAATTTGCTAATTAGATGCAATCTCCACCATATATATTCATGTATCTATTTTTCTCTAAATGAACGTAATAAAAGTGTCAAGCCAAGTTCCGCATATTGATATGAATTCCAGGTAACCATTCTTTAATTATTGGGTGTCAAGGGAAAACTGAAAAACTGATAAGAATACTTGTTTCTCAATATTTCCTGAGTATTTGACATTAGGGGGACTCAACATGTTGGTAAGTCACTGCGTTTCTCACATTGGAAATATATTAAAAATTTAAATCTTACCTTGTCTGTTTTCAAAATGTTGGATGAATTTAAATCTCTCTCCATTTATTTGACCAAAATAAACTAGTAGGTTAGTACTGGAAGGATAAATTGTGTGTGAAACACATCTTCTGGTTCATTGATAAATATGTCGTGTGGGATAGAATCCAAAGCCTCATTAAAGCCCCAGTGTATTATAGCCCTGCCTTGTTTTTAATCTATCATCCTTATCATTCAGCACAAGGGATAAGATTCCTTGATAGTACCTTTACAGGATAGTAAGTGGCAATGTTTTATGAGACACGTGGACTCTGTCTTCTTCACTTTATTTATGTGATGGATTACTGAAAGCTTTTCCAGCATCTGTCCAGGTAAAAAATTAATATTACGGAACTGAACTTCCAAAGTCATTATTAAATATAGACATAACTTATTCAGCCACAGCTCATCAAAGATAATATCAGCTTCAAAAAATTAATTCTGGTAAAATCCCGTATAAGCAAGCTATCTAGATCTATCTATCTATGTGTCTATCATCTCTTGAGACTGATAGAAGGCAGGAAGTTGTCCCATATGATTTTTTTTAGTAACAGCTTTATTGGTATATAATTCACATACCATAAAGTTCACCCTTTTAAAGTGTACAATTCAGTGAGTTTTGGTATATTCATAGAGTTGTGCGTCCATCACCACTATCAAATTCCAGAACATTTCCATCACTGTAGAAGAAAACCCCGCATCCATTTAGCAGTCACTCTCTATTTTTCTTGGCAACCATTAATCTATTTTTTGTCTCTAAGGATTTTTCTGTTATGGACATTTCATATTGATGGAATCGTACAATATGTGGTCTTTTGTGCCTGGCCTATTTCATCGATCAAAATGTCTTCAAGTTCATCTCTGTTGCAATACATATTGGTATTTCTTTTTATGCATTCCATTGTATGGATATACCAGATTTTGTTTGTGCATTCCATGAGATCTTTAGTCTCAACAAAGTACCTCATGAATCCCTCCTCCAAACTCCTAGAATAGAACACTTTTTTTGGAAGAATTAGCTATGAATAATGACTCCTTTATTTATATTAATTGAGTGAGAGGGGCTCATTATTAGATACCATACTGTGTCAGAAATTATAAAAATCTGTTTCTTTTGTAGGTTTTTCATCCCCTGCCCCCTTCAATTAAGTGTTTTTCTATATCCCATGATTTGATTGACAATTGGTTGATTGACAATGTCTCAAACTACAGACCTTCCCTGGATGAATGAATAGGTCTGCTTAAACTCACCTCTTCCTATCTCTCTATCCTGGGCTCATGCATTATGTTCTAACCACATCAGCTTTCTTTCAGTATTTTGAATACAACTAACTCTGGCCTCAGGTCTTTACATATACTGTTCCCACTTGGAATGTTTTTCACTTACCTAGCCCTTTATCAGGCTGTAGGTCTCAGCTTAAATGCCTCACAGGTCAGATAGTCCTTCCCTGACTATCCCCCTCCCTGACCCCAGTATAGATTACATGTCCCCTGTTATTCTTTATTATAGCACTCTATACTTTTCCTCTGTGGCACTTAAAAAATTTTGTAATTGTGAATTTATTTGTGTTCTCTAAAATATAATTTCCATTAGAATGTTGGCTCCAAGAGGGCTAGACTTCTTTTTTTTTTTTTTTTTTTTTTTTTTTTGCGGTACGCGGGCCTCTCACTGTTGTGGCCTCTCCCGTTGTGGAGCACAGGCTCCGGACGCGCAGGCTCAGCGGCCATGGCTCACAGGCCTAGCCGCTCTGTGGCATGTGGGATCTTCCCGGACTGGGGCACGAACCCATGTCCCCTCCATCGGCAGGTGGACTCTCAACCACTGCGCCACCAGGGAAGCCCTAGACTTCTTTTTTTAATCTGCTTTGTTAACTGTCATATCCCTGCCTTTTAAAATAGTTTCTGGGGCTTTTCTGGTGGCACAGTGGTTAAGGATCCACCTGCCAATGCAGGGGACATGAGTTTGATACCTGGCCCAGGAAAATCCCACATGCCACGGAGCAGCTAAGCCCGTGGCCACAACTACTGAGCCTGCGAGCCACAACTACTGAGCCCGCGTGCCACAACTACTGAAGCCCCTGCACCTAGAGCCCATGCTCTGCAACAAGAGAAACCACCTCAGTGAGAAGCCCATGCACCGCAAAAAAGAGTAGCCCCTGCTCACCGCAACTAGAGAAAGCCCGCACACAGTAATGAAGACTCAACGCAGCCAAAAATAAAAACAAATACATAAATCAATTAAAAAAATAAAATAAAATAGTTTCTGGCATAATAATAGGTGTTTAATAAACAACTGGCTTTAATTACCACTTGTGCCCTGATGATTGCACATTTGGCATCTCTCTCCCAAACCTATGTGACACTCCATTCTAGTGTGGGCTGCCATCTTGACATCTCTGTCCAGATGTTCATCACATACACCAACGGTAGCATTTCTGAAACGAGGCTCCTGAGCTTTCCTCTCCAAGTTCAGATCTACCTGCCCAGTTTCACGGCTTCTTATTTTTTTATTAGTTTCTGCTTTATAACAAACTGAATCAGTCATACATATACATCTGTTCCCATATCCCTTCCCTCTTGCGTCTCCCTCCCTCCCACCCTCCCTATCCCACCCCTCCAGGCGGTCACAAAGCACCGAGCTGATCTCCCTGTGCTATGCGGCTGCTTCCCACTATCTATCTACCTTACGTTTGGTACTGTATATATGTCCATGCCTCTCTTTCGCTTTGTCACAGCTTGCCCTTCCCCCTCCCCATATCCTCAAGTCCATTCTCAAGTAGGTCTGTGTCTTTATTCCCGTTTTACCCCTAGGTTCTTCATGACATTTTTTTCCTTAAATTCCATATATATGTGTTAGCATACGGTATTTGTCTTTCTCTTTCTGACTTACTTCACTCTGTAAGACAGACTCTAGGTCTATCCACCTCATTACAAAATAGCTCAGTTTCATTTCTTTTTATGGCTGAGTAATATTCCATTGTATATATGTGCCACATCTTCTTTATCCATTCATCCGATGATGGACACTTAGGTTGTTTCCATCTCCGGGCTATTGTGAATAGAGCTGCAATGAACATTTTGCTACATGTCTCTTTTTGAATTATGGTTTTCTCAGGGTATATGCCTAGGAGTGGGATTGCTGAGTCATATGGTAGTTCTATTTTTAGTTTTTTAAGGAACCTCCATACTGTTCTCCATAGTGGCTGTACCAATTCACATTCCCACCAGCAGTGCAAGAGTGTTCCCTTTTCTCCACACCCTCTCCAGCATTTATTGTTTCTAGATTTCTTGATGATGGCCAGTCTGACTGGTGTGAGATGATATCTCATTGTAGTTTTGATTTGCATTTCTCTAATGATTAATGATGTTGAGCATTCTTTCATGTGTTTGTTGGCAGTCTGTATATCTTCTTTGGAGAAATGCCTATTTAAGTCTTCTGCCCATTTTTTGGATTGGGTTGTTTGTTTTTTTGCTATTGAGCTGCATGAGCTGCTTATAAATTTTGGAGATTAATCCTTTGTCAGTTGCTTCATTTGCAAATATTTTCTCCCATTCTGAGGGTTGTCTTTTGGTCTTGTTTATGGTTTCCTTTGCTGTGCAAAAGCTTTGAAGTTTCATTAGGTCCCATTTGTTTATCTTTGTTTTTATTTCCATTTCTCTAGGAGGTGGGTCCAAAAGGATCTTGCTGTGATTTATGTCATAGAGTGTTCTGCCTATGTTTTCCTCTAAGAGTTTGATAGTTTCTGGCCTTACGTTTAGGTCTTTAATCCATTTTGAGCTTATTTTTGTGTATGGTGTTAGGGAACGATCTAATCTCATATTTTTACATGTCCCTGTCCAGTTTTCCCAGCACCACTTGTTGAAGAGGCTGTCCTTTCTCCACTGTACATTCCTGCCTCCTTTATCAAAGATAAGTTGACCATATGTGCGTGTCACGGCTTCTTATTATCTAAGTGGGAAACCTGAGCGTAACCTTAGATTCCTTTCTTTTTTTAGTCCTTCATATCTAATTGGACATAAGGTTCAGTTGATTCAGTCTCTTAAACATCCCTTTGATATGTTTTTTTTTATTTCTACCATCGCTATCTTAGTTCAAGTTCTCATTTTCTGTCAGTTGAGCTGTTGTGATATCTTCCTAACTTTCGCTCTCTCTCTCTCTTTCTTGTCTTCTTTAATCCATAGTCCACACCACTGTGATCTTTCTCGGTCTAAACTTTGGCCATGGTACTCTGCTTCAAAGCCTTCAGTGATGATCCATTCCCTGCAGATGAGGTCGCAACTCCACGGCTCAGCCCGTAAGGCCCTGCCTGCCTCTTCAGCTTCAACAGGAACCATTTTCTCATTTATTCCAATTATGCCAGACTTCTTCAGTCCCCCAAACATGCTTTTTTTTTTTTTTTTTTTTGCGGTACGTGGGCCTCTCACTGTTGTGGCCTCTCCCGTTGCGGAGCACAGGCTCCAGATGCGCAGGCTCAGTGGCCATGGCTCATGGGCCCAGCCGCTCCGTGGCATGTGGGATATTCCCGGACCGGGACACAAACCTGTGTCCCCTGCATCGGCAGGCAGACTCTTAACCACTGCACCACCAGGGAAGCCCCAAACATGCTATTTTTAAAAACCATGCACCCTTTCTCATAGGGTTCCCTCTGTCCACAAAACCCTCTTTCTCTTGTCTGCTTTACAAACTTCTAGTCATTCTTTAAGATTCTGTCCAAATGCCCTATATTCCTCAATGAATTGGCTAACTGCCCTCTGAAGAGTTAGAGTTCCTTTCTCTGTGCTCAATGACCCCACATACTTGGCTGAATGATAGCATGCACCACACTGCTTTAATAACTGTGCTAGAATCTCTCCCTGATACTAGACACAAGTCCTTTAAGAGCAAAAACTACTCTCTTGAAGCCTTGAGCTTCGGCAGTTGACAGACTTGGGTTCAAATCCTGATCCCTACTTGTGGTCCCAGACTTTGGATGAGCCATTTAACATTTTCAGTGAGCCCATGTGTGTAAAGTGCCTCATACATACCCAGAATACAGTAAGCATTTACCATTAACAATAATTATTGATCATATTATTTTGAACAGTAGCAGAAGTAACTATTGTCCTGGGGTAGAGCAGTGACTGACGTACGCTAACAATATTTGTTGAATCACTGATTAAATAAAAATTGATTTTTGGTGAATCATGATTAAACTACAATACAATAAAACAGGAGTAAACATAAAATTATAAGGGAGTCCAGAAAGACAGCTGTACAAATAGGAATGGAAGAGATATGACAGGAGTTTCATCTACTGTGGTTAGAGAGAGGACTGGGTGAAGACCAGATCCAAAAATCTTAGAGGATTTAAGCAAGACTCCATGATCTCTGAGGTATGTCCTGACTAAGCTGTGTAATGAAGTTATGGTTTCTTGAGGAATCTTCTAACACTGTACGTACATGGTATTAACAGGAGAAGAGCACCCAAACACATGTTTACGTTTCGACAGTAGACATCACTAACTAAGAAAGAATGTGAGGGGAGGCAGTATAATCAGTGGGGAAAGTATGGGCATAAGGTGCCAGAAAACCCGGGTTTTAGTTCTGGTTAAGTCACTTTACCTCTTCAGACCTCTGTATTTTATGTGTAAGACTAGAAGTTTGGCCTGGCAGGTCCCTTAAGTTCTTTTAGACTTAAAAGTTCTAGGGTTACTTGAGCGACTCAAGTTACTCTTAAGTAACTCAAGTGTCCCTGAGATCCCTGTACATGAAAATTCCTGAGCAATCACAACCCACTATGTGAGAGCTAATGGTTGCGGTGTAGGAGCTCAAATATTTTTTCGTCTTCTATTATTTCACCAGAATTGAGACACCAAAAACCTTCTATTGTATAACAGTCTTTTTGGTTTAAAAAAATATGGTCTGGCAACAATTAAAAAATATTAATAATTCATAAGCCTATCATTCATATAAAACAGTGAAAATCGGAAGTATAGATGAATCAAAGTGCCATTGGAAATGGCCACCAATAGAGTGCATTAGGAATTCAGAGGAGTAGAGTCTTGAAGAGTGGGCAGGATATGAATATGAAAAGTAAGAGGAAAGAACTTTCATATTATATAGAAAGAACAAGGAGGCGAAAGCATAACGTGGTTGTATGGGGAGTGGGCCAAAAGATAGTGAGTATAGTTTGCATGAAGCAGAGCTAATGGGTGATAAGATTAAAAATGTAGGTTGAGGCCAGATTGCAGGCAAATTGAATGTATATATAATTTTTGCTTTCAGACTCACATTGGGCAAAATCATCTTTGGTGGCAGTTTCCTCACTGATTAAGACGATTGGACTAGATGATCTGTAGTAGTACATTCAGTCGTAATGTTTGTAATTTTAAAATTCTCCAGCATTCCAGCATCAATAAATGCATTCCAGCTAGCTAGAGATTGTCTACCTATCTATTATCTATCTGTCTATCTATCTACCTACCTATCTATTCTTGAGAATTCCCAACATTTTCAGAAGATTTGAAGAGTAAAGAATTGCCCTAATAATTTTAACTCTATTCTGAATTAAAAAAAAAATCATGATTGCCAACTATGTGCAGAAAACTCTTGTGCAACATTTTTAAAAAGAAACACATAATGTTAGTGAATATAATTCAAGGCAGTTTGCTGCTACTAAGACAATGTAACTGATACCTGGTCTTTCTGTAAATCATTAGCATTTAATAATAAAAAGAACTAAAAGGAAAGAAAAAGGAGTAACACTCAAGATGGATTAATCAGGACATTCCTTCAAGCCCCTCATCAGTTGCCTGCCAGGGCTGGCATAGTGACAGAGAGCAGTGATGTCCTCCATCATTTTCTTTAAGCTACAAGTAAATGTCCCATTAAAACAGGCTTCATGGAAAGGGCTGCACTGACCTTAGATTAACATTTGATTGGAAATTCTCTTTTCCTTGGGGACAATTGGAACCATATGAGATCTTTCCTCAAATAGAAGGAGGCAGTTCTTACTGGCAGGACATGCTGCAGCTTGGTTATCCTATATTAATTTGGAAATATAAAAACCTTATTCTCTGAATAAGTAATATATGCCCATGGTACAAATTTCAAACAAAAAGTTATAAGTACCCCTTAACTCTCTCTCCAGCCAACCAGGGACAATCCTTCCAAGGTAGTCTTTCAGAGACAAACATGCATAGGAAAGAATTAAAACTTGTGTTTTTATAATCTCACATTTATTATGTCTTTGGCTTTTCCAATCTGAGCTGTGACTATGTTTGCACCTTCAGATGGAGTGGTTCTTTCCCGGGAGCCTCTGGGTTTTGGGTCAGGGCAGGAATCTTTTGCTTAGTGTGCAGTGCTCTTAGGAAAGTCACGTGAATGCTTGGAGCCTCAGTTTCCCCATCTGTAAAGCAAAAATAGTAGTTCTTTCCATGGGCACCTCATGATTTTTGTGAGAGATTAGTGGAATGATGGATGTGAAAATGTTTTAAACAGTAAAGAACCATATAAAATATGGTTTGGGAAGGGGGTGGTGATTGCTGAGAAGTCAGGAAAAATTCTCAGATGTTTGATATCTTCAATGAAAAGTTTGATAAACTCATGGATGTGTAAATAAAATAAAGATAAATCAACATTTGATTATCTCTAGTTTATAAACAAAAGATAATCTATTTGCAGACACAAATATATAACATAGCTCTAAAATGTGTCTTTTTTTCTCTGAACAAATCTGGGAATGTTTAATCCATTAAGTTGTAAAACTTTGGTAAGTTTATTGCTGGTACTGTATGTTTCCACATCTCTCAGTAAACTTTTTCTGTAAAGCCCTGGAGAGTGAATGTTTGAGGCTCAGTGCTACATGCTCTCTGCTGCTACTACTTAACTCTATGATTATAGCGTGAAAGCTGCTACAGACAAAGAACAAGCAGATGAGCATAGCTGTGTTTTAATGAAACTTTATGAGTGCTGAAATTTGAATCTCATGATTTTCACTTATCACAAAATACTATTCTTTATTTTTCAACTGTTTGAAAAAGTGAAAACTACAAATATGGGCTGCAGGACAAAGTTGGCCTATTGGCCATTGTTTGCCAACCACTAGTTTAGAACAGATTTGTTATCAAGAAAAATGAACTTTTACTAACCAAAATTTTGATTTATTTACTCAAGTGTTTAACATTTTCTATGCAGGACTGGCCTGACTGCGCCACCATTATACTCTGAGCCTCATTCCTCTTCCTGTAAAACAAAGCAGATGCATTTACAATCTCTTAGGAGCTTTCCTTCTTTCACATCTTGTGGATTAATGGTTCTCGATAACCTCCCTCTATTGGGGTCTGTCTGTACTTATATGTGATATATAAAATACACCTGTGAAAGCCCTTCTCCCAGTAAGCTTTTGGCTTCTAATATTTTAAACACATTTATAACTACAGGTTGATTTCTGCATCCTGATGGGCTCAGTTTTTCTTGGTTCTCAAGTTTCTCTGTATTAATTGAGATGTTTTGGGTGTCATTAAATTCTTCAATGTTTCCTAGCTATCACTTGGGGTACTTCCATGTTATCACTGCATTGCCTAGTGAACCTGAAAACATTTTATTTCAGTGGGATTTTTCCTATCCAATACTCCCACGAACATGGGCTATAATTCATACTAAATGAGCACGTCTATGAAATGGAACTAATACCTACCTTGTGGGCATGTGGTGAAATTTAATTAGTGAATGCTTCCAAAGAAACTTCAAATCCATGGTTAAAATGTATTATTCAACTGCTAAGAGCTATTAATGTTTATTATTTCCTCTAGGTGTTTCTCAGTAGGTGTTTTGCCATTAGGATATAACGGCAGTGATTTTGAAACAAGTTGACATTTGAGTTTGTTTGCAGAGCGCATGAAGCTACAGGTCGCGTTTTAATGCAGTCTTCCCTCCTCCTTCCCCCCAGAGTCATTAGGTGTACAGTCACTGCCACCCTCTCTTAGATGTTTATACAGTTTATTAGTATTTATTAGTAACACTGGCCATCAGTATGAAAAAGAATTGAGACAGGAGATAGATGGGCTCCAGGCTAGGCATTTACAACTGGCCTCCTGTTTACATTTCTTGGGGCGAGAAAAAGATGGGCTTCAGGCCAGACACTTAGAACTAGCCTCCTCTTTGCATTTCCTGAGACAGGAGATAGGTGTGCTCCAGGTTAGATATTTACAACCAGCCTCCTGTTTGCACTTCGAAATAGGAATAACAGCAGACACAGGGTAAGTAGCCAGGCTTTGCCTCCTGAGGACACTTGAAGATACAGTCATGGCAGGAACAGAGAGGGGCTAAACCCTGTTGGAGTAAAGGATCAAGAGGTCATATGTTTCTCATCCTTGGGGCAAGGGAGACACTGCACATGTGCGGAAAGTCTCCTTGGGGGTCAAAAAGGAGGGAGCACCATAATATGTGACGCCAAGGCCCCCTCATAGGCCTCTGGCCTGGAATCCATCTTGGAAAAATGTTGCGCACGCATGATGAGGAGGGTCCTAGGGCAGGTCAGGCATGGGAAAAGAAACCAGGTAATTGGCCAAAGGTAAACAAAGACCTGGAGGAAGAACTGCCCTATATAGATGACTTAACCGCCTCCTTCCTGTGCTCCTCCTCATTAGGGAGGACGCCCACACCCTTTCTCTCCAGGTGTGCATCTCTTCCTTGCTTCTGTCTTAACAAACTGTTTCTCTGTGTGCTCTCCCACTTGTTGTTCTGCTGTGTCTCTAATAATAAACTCTGTGCCTGTTTTTACAGTTTTTGCCTCCTTGAGAAATGCATTTTTCAGTGGGAGCAAGAGCCAAGGGCACTCTGTTCTAGCCTTTAGTCCCTGTTGGTCTAGTGGCTAGGGTTTCCACCCAGGTTACCTACGTTCAATTCCTGGGCAGGGAACTAAGATCTCGCTTCACACCACTGCTCACTGCTTCCTCTCTGAGATCAGAATCAGTAGAAAATCTTTTTTCCAATTAGATCAGTGATTAGTAACATATCTGTTTATGATTTTCTCAGTGCTAAGGCTGTGTCTAAAGGGAGAAAAAAGTTA
The DNA here is from genome assembly GCF_964165515.1 of Mesoplodon bidens. NCBI lineage: Eukaryota > Metazoa > Chordata > Mammalia > Artiodactyla > Ziphiidae > Mesoplodon > Mesoplodon bidens. Next base: position 107,535,760 of record NC_138161.1, on the reverse strand, counting down.
TATCCAGTAATTTATTAATAATTGTAATTGATCTTTTATGTTGGTCAACATTGTAGTTTGGATAAGAGCCTTTGGAGACAGACCCTATGTCCCTCTTCCATGGTATGCAAATAAGCTGGGAAGGGACTGCAATTTTTAGATGTTGTGCCATTTAATGTCCACTTACAAAAATGTGAAAGCCAGTGGGCATGTTAAAATAGAAAGAACACTGGGCTGGAGACAACCTGCCCCTTTAGAGACTCAGCTCTTCCCCTCTTAGCAAGTTTCTTCTCTTTCTGGGTGTCAGGCTCCTTATTAAATTGGAATGTACCATTGGTTCTCAAACTGTGCCCCTTGGAGTTTAAGACTCAGACCAGATGCTTCAGGGTTTCTCCCAACAGTTGGGTATTTTCCAACAAACACTGGATTTATAAGCCCAAAGACGCCATTTACTGCTTTTTCTTATTATGTATATTAAGGTTCCTTTTAAATTTGCATCTGAAGTTTTTCATTGCTTGGGAGAAAATTTCAAAGACACTCAGAGATAGAAAAGATCCCCTCCAGGTCTGGCATCCTATGATCCTGCATGTTAAATGAAGCTGAACAACGAGTGTGGGTGCATGCGTGCGCACACACACACACAACTATTAGAAACAGTCTTTGAAGATTTCAATCGTAGGCTCTGGGACCAAAGGCAATTTTAATTATTGAGGCTTAAGCACTATAAAAGCTCTGTTAAATAACATATTCAATAAATAACTAATTAGCATTTAAAAGGCATACACTCTGTGAAACTGCTACTGGAATGCTTGGCACATTACTTGCCTTAAGTTTTCTCAATACCTTATCCCCTCCTGAGTATTTAGTGTAGTCAAATGTTCACTTCCAGGGTGTCTGGACTCCTTTAAAGTCCTGTAGGTGTGGCTCAGGTGGGAAAGAGCTGTAATATGCCTGCTCAAGTCCATACTGTCCTGGGGAGTGAGTGAAGGCACAGAGGAGAATGAAGCTTAATCATTTGTGCAATATCAACACTTTCCATTTCACAAGGTAGAGGTCTTTAAATGCTAGTTCCAATGCCTATTTCTCTTTCCTCTGTGGAAACCTCATAGTTCTGACCCACAAATAATTTCAGGAACAACTGTTAAGAGCTGAGCCTGCATCTTTCGATTGCTATACAGAATAAAATTGTAGACATATATACAGTGTGTGTGTGTGTGTGTACACATATATATGTATATATATTTATATGCGCACACACATACATATATATATAAGGCAGGAATAATGTCTAATTGCCAGTGCAAACATGTTATTTAGTAAACAAAAAATTATTTTAAAGTAAGTGCTCAGAACCGTATGTTGAATGGTGTTGATGTGATAACTCTCAGTCCTGGGTCCTCTAACTTGAAAAATGACTCCATCCTTAATATGTTATGTGACACTTGAAGTTACCTATCTGAAAGCCAGCCTTCACAAGGTGTAGTCATTGTCATCCGGGAAGATGTATTCACTGACTCTGTGACAGGGGCGTGACCCTATCTGCTACTATTTGTAGGTCTTACATGTTGAGTTATTTGTACAATAAAGAGAATCCTTCACCTGACACGTTTCCTCCATACAATGCCTATGGTGTACTCCGTACACCCAAACGATCTCAGAGAGGCAGCCGATGAAGTGGAGAAACTGCCACTGAGGATCCCTGCTCTGCTACTGCCTGGCTCGTGAACTTGGGCAAGGATGTGCCGTTCTCTGTGTACCTCTCAGTTTGTTCATATGTAAAATATGGAGGTTGTGCAAGAAAATGTGTAAGGTCTCTCTTAGTTCTAAAATATCTATCATCAGGCACAGGGAAAATTCAAGCAGTTGGGTTTACTCGGTATTTATTTAATCATCAACAGTGATCATTATGAGCATTTACCTTGTGTTGAACACTGTGCTAAGAGCTTAGGAGCTTTACTTTTATTATCTCTTTTAAACTTAACCATAACCTGGAGCTACTATTGGGCTGACCAAAAATTTCGTTCAGGTTTTTCCGTAATTACGTAACTACAGGAAAACCCGAACGAACTTTTTGGCCAACCCAAAATTTTATCCTCGTTTAACAGAGGAGGAACAGAGGCTTAGAGCAGGTAGTTCTGTCTCTCTCTCAAAGAAAGACATGGCTAGCAAGTAGCAGAGGTGAAATTTAAGCCTAGGCAGACTCCAGAGCCCCCCATGCAATGGCAACGCCATTTTGGCTCCAGTGGTTTGGGGGTGCTATGTCAAAACCTGTCACATTGGCCAGAAAGACCAGTGTGACACAGTCCTGTCCTCCCACAGCCTACACTTGTATTTAGGCTGAAAGGACACAAGAGTGAAAGGGTTAAGAGAAATGCCAGGCAGCCCGTGCATTGGTGGCCAAAGGAGAGGTGCAGAGCATGGCTATTATGGGAGTCCTGAGAAGAGGGCAAGAGGAACTTGGCACCACTGAAGTGTCATTACAACACCAGCCAAAAGCATTGTCAGCATTTAGCAAGATTTCCTTTGCCTTATCCAAAGGAATAGGAGCAGGAGAGAGAAGTTATAAAAAGCAGAATAAAAGAAACATCTCTTTATCAGCTGTTCTTTCAGTCATCCACAGTGGGGCTATGATAATCAGACTAAAGGTGGTTTGCCAGGTAATTCTGTGCAGCCCAGTTGGTCTTTGATTTCCTGCCACCTCCCTCCTCACTAGTGCACTCTCACTGCCATCACCCTTCTCCGCTCTCTGCCTTTCCAAACACCCTGGCCACCCTGAATATCTTAGTTTCCATTTGTGCTTTCAGCTGAGAATTCTGCCACTGCAGAATTTTAGAACAGGCCTCTCTGATAACATCTCTCTTCTTCTCCTGGATGCCTGAGTCATTAGGGTGCAGTTCCCTGAAGTCATCTCTGCTGATCAGCGAGGCTAAGTCACCTGATAGCAGAGAAGGACTCAGCAGGCAGAGCAGCCGATAGCTACGACTCTTTACCCCTCCCCACCTCAACTCTGACACACTCACAGGCACCCACACTTGTTTGCAGGAGACCAGCCCCTACTATATCCCTGACTCGTGAAGGAGAGAAGTAATGTCACCTTGGAAGAAATTTATGAACCCATTTGTTAAGGGTTAATTTGTGCAGATTTCAACGTCATGAACTGATGATGTTTCATTTTGGTTGCTGAAAATTGTGCAGTGCTGTCCAATAGAACTTTCTGCAGTGACAGAAGTGTTCTGTATCTGCACCATCCAACACAGTAGCCACTGGCTGGGTGTGGTTGATTGAACACTTGGAATGTGGGACTTGAAGTGAGACTGAAGAAATGAACTTCGGATTTTAAATTCAACTAATTTAAATTTAAGTAGCCATGGGTGGCTAGTGGCTACCATAGGGCAGCTATGTCAAAGTATCCAAATATTCAGAACTAACAATCTAGGAGTATCTAGTCTACTAGTGGTAATATTAGTATGTTATCTTCATAGTCATATAACATGTTATAAAGTGATTTTCTGTACATAATTGTATTTGAGATTTAAGGTCCTAAGTATGTCATGGATTTAGATTTTATAAATATTTATTGGAGTATATATGTGCCATTTACCCTCCAGATCCCAGGCGTAGTCTCAGAATCGTCTTTAATGCATTGCTGCAGGTAGAGTAAAAAGTGTCAATTGGTAGCATTTGTCAAGAGAGTAAAACCTGTTTGCTAGCTCCAAGGTAGGGACACAACGTATAACGTACTATGATATAGACATCTTCAATTAAGAGTGATGACCAGATGATCTTTAAAGTCTTATCATGAGATTATATGATTCCATTGATTAAAAGAGAATCAGTTCTACATCTTATCCACACTTTCTCATGGAAGTTCAGCATCATCACTGTAGCCCTGAGATAATGGCCCCCACATAAAAAAGAACAGAAAGAAAAAATGTGCCGCTGAGATGTTAAAGAATCAATTTATTGGCTGAAATGATATCAAATAACGGATTGTTCTCTTTTGTTTCTGGCTTAGTGTATACACAACCTCAGGCCAAGTCACAATCATTATAAAAATTTACTAAGGTCAAGCACTGCTAGGTCCTGGTATACCTAGGGGATTCAATGCCGAGTTAGTAAGGTTGGTAAAGTAGCTTTGCAAAATCAACAGGCCTCTTGCTAGGTTGTCCTTAAGTAAAGTGCTAACACTGTATGACATATATACCATCAATTTTAACATCAAAATCTGTGGGGATTTTAATGATTTTGACAGAGAGAGTCTTAAACACAACCAGGCTTGCCTGAGGGAAAAAGAGATAAGAATCTGGAGGTACTTGAAAAAATTTTAACATTCTGAACACTGAAACAGAGGTTTGGACAGATCCTAAAATCATGTTATAACTCTGATTATTTTAAATTGTAAGAATTTTCCAATTATTTTGTGATTGTAGTAATAGGTCATGGTATTTTTATAACAATTCTCATTACTTATTAAGTATGAGCTTATACTTACAATCATTTTATTTATTTATTTATTTATTTATTTATTTATGGCTGTGTTGGGTCTTCGTTTCTATGCGCGGGCTCTCTCCAGTTGTGGCAAGCGGGGGCCACTCCTCATCGCGGTGCGCGGGCCTCTCACCATCGCGGCCTCTCTTGTTGCGGAGCACAGGCTCCAGACGCGCAGGCTCAGTAATTGTGGCTCACGGGCCCAGTTGCTCCGCGGCATGCGGGATCCTCCCAGACCAGGGCCCGAACCCGCGTCCCCCGCACTGGCAGGCAGATTCCCAACCACTGCGCCACCAGGGAAGCCCTACAATCATTTTTAATCTCTCATAATTATATAAACATAAAGACATTTACTCATTTATCATGATTTATTGAACACCTTCCTGGTAGAGTGTACTGCTATAGGCACTCTGCGAAGTAAATGTGAGCCCTCCTTTCTAAGAGTTTGGCATCTACTTTTGGAGCTAGGTGTGTGTGTGTGTGTGTGTGTGTGTGTGTGCACATGCATATATGACATATGTTCCTGTGTGTGCATGTTTGTGTATGCATACATGTATAGGTGCAAGTACTTTATATACAAAAATAGGAAGGAAGGAAGGAAATTATTATTTAAATTAGATTTTGGTTAATACCATCATAAAGCAAAGAGGCAGTGCTTGGGAAATGAAGGCATAGAGAAATTTTTATCAGGCATGGGCTTTCCAGAATGAATTTGGAGTTAAACAGGTTTTGAGCATGCAGATATGGACTGAGGGGAAAGACATTTCGTTCCAGGAGAATAAATAAGGATATAAACCTATGAAAAAGCAGAAGAGGAGAGGATGGGGCAGTTGGGTAACTCATCTTGTCTGAACATAAAGGTACATGAAGAGATGCTGAAATGTGAGAGTGATTATTGGTAGTGATGGTCAGGTGTGAATTGAGTATCATGAGCTTTCTGCTGTTGGCTGAAGGAAGCTGCTGTAGGCTTTGCAGGGGACTGCACAGGTACTTAATTCTGTGTTGATTATCGTCGTTTAGAACAAGTCGAATGAAGCAAGGTCTCTTTACAGGGTGGTACAGAATGACTGTAGTACTACAGCTGCACATCCAGACTAGTGTGACCTGGGTAGCATAACCTAATGAAAAAAGTATGTGATTTGAATGTGGGCTCTATAGACCTTTGTTTGGGTTTCAGCTTCACAACCTGTTAGCTGTATGATTTGGGGAAATCATTTAAACCTTCTGTCGTGGGTTGTATGGTGTCTCCCCAAAATTCATGTCTGTCCAGAAACTCAGAACGTGACCTTACTTGGAAATAGGCTCTTTGTAGAGGTAATTAAGTTAAGATGAAGTCATCCTAGATTAGAGTTGGCCTTAAATCCAATGACTAGTGTCCTTATAAGAAGAGGAGAGGACACAGAGGAAAACACCATGTGAAGACAAAAGCAGAGATTGGAGTGATGCATCTGTGAGGCAAGGAACACCAAGGATTGCTGGCAACCACCAAAGGCTAGGAGAGAGTCACTGAACAGATTCTCCCTCAGAACCTCCAGAAGGAACCAACCATGGTGACACCTTGATTTCAGACTTTGGGCCTCCAAAACTGTAAGAGAATACATTTCTGTTGTTTTAAGCCACCCAGTTTGTGGTACTTTGTTATGGCAGCCCTAGAAAACAAATACACTTTCAAACCTTAACTTCCTTCATTGTAAAATCAGGATGATGATGCTTACCTCTCAGAGTTCTGGTGTCAATGAACCAGAATAGAATTAAGAAGAGATTTGTCAGTTGTAAAGTGCTCTACAAGTATTTGCAAATTTAAATACCAATTTTCTAGGGCTGTGAAATATCTCAAACAGTTGCCGAGCATTAACTACGTGTCCAGGAAAGCTTGAGGCACGTTATGCCTGCTATCTCACAGGAGAATTTTGCCTTCTTGGCATTTGAAACTTAATGGCAACAAAATTTTATAGACATGTACTTACTGGGGGAAAAATGAGTGTTCTGGCCAAAATGGAATGATTAATGCATTTGTACTCTCTGGCAGTGTTTTTCACTTAGTCAGAATCATTTCTTTTTCCCCACAGATAAGCAAAATTGTTATGTTATGGTTTAATGAGTAAAATACATACATCAGTTAAAATAAAAATCTAAGTGGGTGTTTGAATTTTGTGCTCAGCTTTTAAATTACTACTCACTTTTTCCTAGTAAAACACACCTTCTCATTCCTTTCTGATCTGGATTAGATGGTGGTAAAGGAACACCATGTACCATGTAGTGAGTGTAATCTGCAGTTCTAGGAGAAAATGTATGTGTAAAGCTATTTAGCTCAGTTCTTTTTCAGATGATTTAGTACATATTGGCTAATTTGTTTTCATGGCTCTCCTGAGAGAACTACGAGTTGTGTTCTTTTGTAACACAGAAACTGAAATAGAGCTGTTCAGTGATTTACCAAGTGAATAAAAGGAATAGGTGTTGCTGGTGGACTCCTGGAATTTTAAGATTCTGCTTGCTGATGAATTCCTGCCCCCAGCTCCCGCTGACATGGGAAGACCCTGGGCAGTGCTCCCTCCGGCCCCTGACCACGTTGCAAATGTTCAAAGAATTATTCTAGGTTTACATTCCATCATTTATTGAAAAATCTTTTGCTCCCTCTTGAGTCTCCTGGTTTCTCTTCCATTGGCTTACATCTAGAAATACAGTGGTAAACATAATGGACTCTGCCCCCTGTCTTCATTGTGATGTGTCTAGTAGGAAATATAGGCAATTACAGAAGAGGGTGGGAAGTGGCATGATATTTGTCAGAGCTCAAGATTAGCTAGACAAGGCCACTTACTTTCAGCAAGGTGTGAAGGAATGAGTAGACTGAAACATCTTGGTGCTAGACTTGTTGACTGGTGTGGTACAAGGGTTTGGGAAAATTATCCAGCTTTGGGTGCAGATAGGGGCTCAATCTGGTGAAAAAATGATGTTAGCAAGATTTTCAGTTATAGTTAAGCAGTTGTCATGGGAAGCCAGGAGTGATACATTGGATGAAGTAGCATTATATTCCAATCGGGCGAAAGGTAATGATGGGTGATCTGGGGTGAGCCAGTTTCAAACGTCTGGCAGTTGTCATGAGAATAATAGGGTTTAGCCACTGGCCTGAGTTTTAGGAATAAGACTTTTCTCTATGAAAGGGGAACTGAAAAAAAATTAAGGTCAGCAAATGGACAGGGGATATTGGAATTTTGAGGCAGGTTAGCAGAAGAAGATCCCTGTTGTGAGAACAAAGGCAAAAAGAGTTGGCCATAGTTTGGGAAGCGGGGTGGGGGTGGGGGGCTGGATAAAATAAGGAATGGACTGCTAACAAGAAGGACTTGATATTTATGAACTCCAGAATCAGGATTGGTGCCAGTTGATTATATTGTTTCAAAATACTGAGGCAAAATTTTGAAGGAAAAAAGGATTGGAAATTAGCCCACAGGTGTGAAACATAGCCCTAGTCTCAGCCGTGGGATGGATGAAAGATGAAGTTTAGAACCAGACTCAGCCTCAGTTTCCTGAAAAAAAAATAAAAAGTCAATTTTTTTTGTTAGAGACCATGTGTCACAAAAGGTTAAGTGCACATAAAGGATAACAGAGTTCTAGTTCAGTCTTTGTTAGTTATTGAATGCATGACCTTGATTTATTGGGGAAAAATTCTTTCTAGCCCTGAGTTCTCTGTCTATAAAATGGAAGTGTTGCTCTACATTAGTAGTTCCCAAATTCTAGGCCATGGGATGACACTGGGTTGCTAGTGAGAATCACCTGGAGTGTTTGTTCAAGGTACATGCTCCTAGATTCTACCCTCTAAGATTGTGCTTCAAACAGTCAGTGGTGGATCCCAGAAGTCTGTGCCTGTAACAGTGCATCAAGTGATCCTAAGAAAGGAAGCTACAGAAGACTACGTAAGATTAGCCACTGGGTTTCTTTATTATTCTGTTTTTATTATTTTCCCTCTTCATCATTTGCCTTTGTACCTCTTTGTGTTCATGGACTGGGATGATGCTCAAAGATTCAATAAAGAAGTTCATTGGCACCTTATTTCCAAGTGACACTTGAAGTTTAGGAGCCAAGTGATGCAGGAAAGCTAGTTTTTAATCACCTTCTCAGCTCCGGCACCAACACAAACCATCGCAGGTCTAACATGAAATCTGGTCTCATCTGACCATGAGCCCATTTTTGCATAAGCAATGTTTGGCTTTCTTGAAATTGTTGGTGTCCCTTCTCTATGCCATGAGGCATTTCTGAAACTTAATAACATCTACCTAGAATTTCAAATTCTTTAGAGAAAAAGAGTCTTCATAATAAAGTCGTCATCGAGGTTAGGTGATTTCTACTGCCAGGTGGGTCAAAGGGGAAACTTTCTTGGAGTTCATCTTAGAGGAAGTAAATTAGCTTACTCTATGCAGTGGGTTATTTGGGGGAAAATAATATATCCTAGGGCTCACATGTTACCTGGTTCTAAAGAAAGATAATTTCCTATTCAGTAAGATAATTAACTTTTTTTTCATTAGAAGAATAATTTACAGACTCTTGTTAGGTTCTCAACCTTCATAATCAGCCATAAAAGTCTGTTTTTATCCTAGATTCATAGAAAGTTAAAATTGAAAGGACAGTTCGGAATTTTCTAGTTTATATATAGGGAAACTCTATGCCAGAGAGGAAATGACTCGCTCAGGATCAAACAGAAAACTCGTGACAGACAATCTCAATATCTGGTTCTTAGCTCTGTGTTCAGTGGCCAATAAAAATATCCTCTACACCTACCAGGATGGCCAAAATAAAAAATAATGACAATACCAAATGCTGGCAAAGATGTGAAAAAAACTGAATCATTCATACATTGCTGGTGGAAATAAAAATATTGCACAGTCACTCTGGAAGCCAGTCTGGCAGCTTTTTATGACTAAACATTGAGCCATACACCTCGCAGTTGTACTCGTATGTTTTATTCCAGAGAAATGAACACTGTGTTCATGTAAAAACCCGTACATGATTGCTCTTAGCAGTTTTATCTGTAATAGCCAAAAACTGGAAATAGCTCAGATGTCCCTTAACAAGTGAATGACTTAACCAACTGGGGTACATCCATACTGTGAAATACTACTCAGAAATAAAAGAGAGCAAACTATGGATACATGCAACAATCTGGGTGAATCTCTAGGGAATTAGGCTGAGTGAAGAAATTATTTGTTTATATAACATTTTAGAAGTGGAGACCAGATTGGTGTTTTCTAGGGGTTAAAGATGGAGAGGTGGGGTGGGCAGAAGGGAGGTGGGTGTGGTTATAAAAGGGCAACATGAGAGATTCTGGTGGTGATAAAACTATTGAGTATTTTGATTGTTGTGGGGGACACATGAACCTCTACGTGTTATAAAATTATATAGAAATACACACAAACAAGTACAACTCAGACTTAGGAGATCCATGGGTTGTATAAGTATCAGTATTCTGGTTGTTATAAAAATTTGGAAATGTTACCGTTGGGGAAAATTGGGTAAAGCGTTCATGGGAACCTTCTGTATTGTTTCTTACAACTGCATGGGAATTTACAGTCGTCTCACACAAGTTTCAGTTGAATAAATTAATAAGCAAGTTAAAATAAGCAAATTAAAACTGTTAGTACTTTTTTCGTCAAACTGGACAAAAGGATCTTTTTGTTACTCCAGTGTTGGTGATGATAGAGTAGACACTTTTCTATACTGTACTTCTGGGAGTATAAGTTGCTATACTTTTGAAAGTAACTTTACATATTAATATCTTTTTACCCTATAATTTCACACCTAGGAAATTGTCCTAGGAAAATATTCAGAAATATGAATTTATATTTATATATAAATATTTCCACTATAGTGTATAGTATTGTGATAGCAATGAAACTAAAAATAGGTCATGTAGTAAAAGTCTGTTTTACATCCTTCATTAAAATTGTATTTCCCCAAAATATGTAATAATTGGAAAAAAATTCCTGTCACGTAATGTTAAGTCAAAAATATGCTAATATGTTGTTTTTTTTGTATCACAAACTCCATAGCTACACATATACCTGACTCCTGTACTTACTAGCTGTGTAATCTTGGGTAAATTGCTAATTCTCTCTGTGGACCTGTTATCTGTGCAGTGGGGATATAATAGTACCTACTCCTTTTTTTAAAAAAAAGAGTAAAGCTCTTTTTTTAAAAAAATTTTATTGGAGTATACCAGCACATAAATTTTAGTTGATATTAAATAGTAGTTTTACCTGAGTAGTAGTAATACTACCCACCTTCACACTCTTCTGCATTTTAAAACTCTTCCATAATGATCATGTGATACTTTCTCTTTTTAAAATGTTATATACATGTATATATTAAAAATGTTTAACTTGAACTTACTTATTCCAATCATGACTAATTTCTGTTGATGCTTAATTCACATCCAGAATGCCTACAACTAGTCCATTTTTGAGAGAGATTGACTTTGCAAACGTATATCCAATTGAAGCTTTCCTTAGAGATTCTTTGAACTGAGTAATTAATTTTTAAATTTTAACTATGATCAATTTTAGGGGTTATAGTTAAGGAATATGATTTGATCTTGAAGAATAGAAATAAAATGTTGAGAAATATTTACTGTTCATTTTGGCAAAAGATAATTAATTAACTTCTTGGGTAAGTAATCATTGATGCAAGCATGAAATAAATAACATAGGCTATTTACTTGGAAAAGATTGATATATATATATATTGGTGAGTAGAATTGAGAACTCCAATCATTTATTGGGTCATGTTCTGAAGAATGTAATCATTTACTTATTCTCAGAGAATCTTAATTTGCCTTAAAAATGGCAGCCCTTGTAGCACCATAGAAAATTTTGCAAACCTGACTTATTGCAACCATGTCAGAGAAAAGGTGATCCTGGGAAAGAAGACTCTACAGAATGCATGTAAAACAGTAGACTAGTTCATCTATCAAATCTGATCTAATTTATCTAATCTCATCCACCAAGCTATCCATCAATCTGTTAATCTATCTTTAACCCTTTTAACATAAGATCCTGTGAAAAATTGCAATTCATGACATTAGACTTCTAAAGCTTAGAAACATAATATTTAATAATTATTTGTCCATTATTTACTCTCATTTTTTTTGGTTCACTTTCCCTTTCTCTTTTAATATGATTATTTTCAATATTTTATAACTTAAATGCTTGTTGGAATAATCTAGATGCCTACACATGTTGACAAAGTGCTTGCAAAAATACAGCTTTTAAAAGAATATGTTTTCAGAGAATAGAGATCTATATTCATTGAGGCTCCAAGAAAAAACATAGAATCTGCTTCTTCTATGGAAATCATTAGTGATTGCCACTAATGTTTCTTATTACCTTTTAAGAAGCTATTAAAAGAAACAATTTATTAGCTTCCCATTTTTATTTCTAATACAGACTATTTTCTTTAATTTCAAAGAAAATTCAAATGGTTTGTAAACATTTGGAAATATGCTCAATCTCACAGTAAGAAAAAGGCAAGTTGAAAATTAAAAATTAAACACTGATATACCATTTTTAAACTCTCAAGTTTGCAAAGATAAGAAAGTTGTATAACACACTCTACTGACTGAACTGCAGAGGAAACAGACCTCGTATGATGCTGGTGTGAGAATAAATTGATATAACCTTTATTGAGGGCAATTTGGCAATATCAGTTAAAATTACAAATACACATATCTTGATCCAGCAATTCTATTTCTAGGAATTTATCACAGATATACTTGGATGTGTGAAAGATGAATATATAAAATAATTCATCACAGCATCATCTATAAGGGCAAAAAATTGGATAAATAGTTAAATAAATGATACCACATCCTTAAAATGGAATCCCATGTATCTGAAACACAAGAGAGCATTTTATTTGCTATATGGAATAACCTCTAAGCTATCCTGTTAAGTAGGCAAAGTAAAGGTACAGGATTGTGAATGTAGTCTGCAGCCTATTTGCTTTTTACTAATAGATTCATAAAATATCTCTGAAGGAGTCCATTAACACATGACAAAATGGTTTTCCTATGGGAGGTTACTATTGACTGGAGGACAGGGAAATGGAGACTTTTAAAAAGGTCTCTTGTTCCTTTTGAATTTTAAACTATGTGAATATATCACCTAATCATAAAATAAATTAACTTTAAATAATGATGATAAATGTATACATATATAATTTATAATCAATGCAACTGCCTAAAACCAGCTTTCTACTGTTACAGAGTTATTTATTTTCCAGTATCCTTTTTAAAAACGAAAGTGCCCTATAATTATTTTGTAGTGGGAAATGATTTTTTAAACTTCAAAAAGAAAAACTGAGATTTACTGTATTGAAATAACTTTATTATTTCTATTCATAAGTGGAAAAAATATAAATGCATCTAATAAATGAAGCCCTTCCTCTTACTCCTCTTCCTCCTCCTCCTCTTCAAAAATTCTATTCTGTACTTGTTCAGCTTTTCTGTAGCATTGATGGGAGAGGGACAATTTTCAACATATACTCACCAAACTATGGGTACATAGATGGCCCATGTGAATTAATATTTGTAAATGAATACTTATATATTCATTTATATTAGGTGGTTTCCATGCTCATACTAATAGAGAAAGGATTAAACTGTCTTTGTGCATAGATCAGCCACATTTTAGTAGGAATTTTATTAATTCTTGATTTAGTTTAATATGAGAATTTGTTTTTGAAAATAGAGAGTATTCTACATTTGACAAAGGGATGTATGTCCTATATATATTTCTGTAAATATCATCAGTGCATTCCACTAATTTTTTTCTGTCAACTCTAGAGAAGATATGGAAAAAAGGAGCTTCAACCACTTAGCCTCAATGCCATTCTGATCCAACTGAAAATACAGTGTCTTTTCATATTTAATTAGCCTTCTGTCTAGCGCTATGATAACCCAGTCTTAAAACTGATTATACACTCTTGAACATGCATTTTGAAGTCCATAAAATAATTACATTTGCAAACATGCCGTTTTGGCAGCTAGTCATGATTTTTCTCAACCTCCCATAAGTGACTGTTAAAGAGGGTCTGATGTACCCTGAAAAACCTTCAGAGCTAATGACAGTGGGGAGGGAGACAGGGTTATCAGATGTCACTTCCCTTGTCTACTTTTCTTGTAGCTTCCCATGCTCGGGCTGAGTCTGCTCCAGGAGTGACCCATTTATGCTCCGCATACCTAATGAGGCCACCATTCTATGCTGGGCAAATACAGGAAAGAATGCAATGGAGGTCTGGCTTCCCACATTCATAAGGAGTCAGGCTTTCTCCCTGAAGCACCAGTGCATCTGGATAAAAAACAATACAAAACAGACACCAGTTCCCTTTGCACAAAACAAAAGGACAACAACAATTTTAGGGCCTGATGTTTAGAGGAACTTTGAAGGCATTAAGTTGACCTTGTGACATCATACCCAAATCAGTATTAGTAGCACCTGACACTGTATTCAGCTACCAAGTATCAGAATGTAATTTGAGCAAACATTTTAATCCTCCACCATCAGAAATTTGATCCAGAGTTATTAACAAAAACCATATTGGACTTGTTGAAATTGTTTCTTTTGTCTCCTCAGTAAAAAAAAGATAATACCTCCTTGGTCCTCTCCTCCTCCATTTAGTACTTACTTGCCTTTTGCCTGTTAACAGTACTTATTCTCATGTCTCTCCTCCCTGTTAGAATGTGAACAAGTTAGGTGCAAGGACTATGTTGTTTCTCTCTTTATACCCTACAGCTCTATCAGGGGACCTGGCACACAGTTGTTAACACAGTCCATGTTCGTTTGATTGAATTGAATTATGAGTGACACTTTGATTATGCAGATGAAAACAGCTATAAAGGAAAGGCGGGAGGGGTAAGCTAGGTATGAAATATAAATTGGTTGTATTTCTCATATATTAAATATATATTGTAAGCATTGCAGTCCAGAAGGACATTTGGTCGCCCCTCTGTCTGTGAGAGGAGATGCTACTGACTTGCTCACCTGCCATCCCCTTAGGTTGACGAGGCAGGCTGCCCAAAGAAACAACGAAGCCTTGACCTCTTCAACCATTTGTGTGTGTCTGAGTCTTCATGTGGTAGAGAAGAGTGATAGCCTGTTTATTTCTGGGTATGGGATATTTCACAGTTTACAAAGTGCATCTATGCTTGTTCATTATCATGTTTGATTTTCAAAACAATATGGGTGTACTTTCTCTAGTTTATACTTAAGTAAACTGAGCTTCAGAGCAATTAAATGGCTTTGCCAGGTTCTCCTAGTTAGTGAGGGTTGAACTAACAAGACTGGCCCCTGGATCTGTTATTCCAGAGAAAGGTGAAGAATGGCTTTTCAGAATTACCTGGAGGCCTTCAAACTCTACATATGTCCTCTGTTAGTGGTGAACCCTGCTCCCCTTTTTCCCTTGTCACTGTTTCCATGAGACTATGTTGCATCCCTTGGGTGTCTTAGGGTAGAGTGAGGATTGAAAACCTCTGACTCATATACACTAATATGTATAAAATAGATAACTAATAAGAACCTGATGTATAAAAAATAAAATTCAAAAAAAAACCCCAAAAATCTCTGACTCAAACATTGGACTCCTAGTTCAGTGCTTTCCGCTCAGGGCACTTTCTACAAAATGACTTACCTGTTGTCTCATCTTCTAGGTAATAATCCTTAAGAATGGCTCCAGGTGAGGTGGAAAAGAGCCCTCGACTAGGCTGCTCAGTTCCAGTCTGTCCTTTTGCTTCCCTTTTCACTGGCCCATAGCCTTCCTATCTCTTGGTTGCTGTATTTTGCTCAGTGTCCTTGAGATGAAGGAGGGCGTGCTGTGCAAAATGATTACATCTACACGGCAGTTGGCACAAGGAAGCCATGCTGTGCATATTTATTTGTGCCCATGCCACTTGACAACAGTAAGATTTCGAATCTGGCTTGAATTTGTAAAGGAATTGGGAAGGAGGCATTTTTCTCAGTTGGCTACTCACCGACAACTGTAAATATCTGACTTTTCAATCCTAGTCAGCTACAACTTTCTTCATGTAAGTCTGGCAATATTTGACATCTCTGCACAGAATAAATATTTGGCATGGAAGACCTGAACCTATTTTCCTTATTGCTCCAAAGAGAATTTGCAAGCATGTCATTTCCACTATTGGCAGTGGAATACAGTGCTAAGCATCTTGCAAATCTTTCTAGATTTTTTGAGGTCCCTTCTGGTTCTGAGATCTATGATTCTTAGGGCTGAAGGCAGGAGGTTTTGTGTGTGTGTGTGTGTGTGTGTGTGTGTGTGTCCCTTTTCTTTGTTTGTATTTGGGTTTTGCCCATGCTCTTCTATATTTATTTAATTTAACCTTGCTACTTCCCTAAATTTGAGACACAATTTCACCACTAGTAAGAATATCTACATTGTGACAGGCACTATGTTCCATGAGTTATCTAGACTAATCTTTAAAAAAGCTCTGCCGTGGGATAAATGTTATAATCAGTACCCAGTGGGAAGGTGAGGGACTTTATCCTATATTGTCTAAGACCACAGCTGCAGAACTTGAATTCCATCCCTGTTCTTGTCAGGTTTCAAAGCTTATACTCATTGTATGTAATACTGCATAGCTAAACCAAACAGAAACTTAATTTTAAAGAAGGTAACCATTTCCTTATAGCCTGTCTTATTCAACCTGCTATCCACTGGGGAAAACTCTCGTCATTTTGAGAAAAAACTTCTCTATGAAAATTAACTAGCTAAATGCCGGCAGGAAATGTGAGGGAAAAGTGTACATATCATTTTGGGAGTGGGTGAAAACAAAAGCAATAGTAGGATTACAGTCAGCAATGGATTAAAGAGAATGTGGGGTTTAAGAGGGGATGTTTGCAATTTTCAAGTCAGTATAATCATATTCCCTCAGTTTACCTGACCAGAAATATAAAATTAATATGTGAGAGTCAGATGGTGCCTGGTCCATTCCCCAGCTTTACAGATCAGGGCTGAGAGGGTGATGCCCTCAGAGCCCATATTGGTATGTATAGGCCTAGAACCTGAGCCTCCTTATCTTGAGCCCAGTTCTCAGTTTTGTGGGCTACTGTGATATGCTTTGGTCACCCACAAAATGTAGGGAAGGAGAATCTCAGCTTTTTTGGCTTGTCTCAAAGGTGAATCCAGAGCCCACCTCACTGATATGGAGTTCAGAGCTGAGTAGGGGGCAATTTAGACATTTTGAACCTAAGAATATAATCTGGGAAAAATTCTGAGACTGAATGGACCTCATAAATAAAATATAAGTGTGGAGGGTCGTGGACTGAATTTCCCAGTGAATGATACACTCCCCCAATCCCTTAGATTTTGAGTGACAATGTGGTCGGCCTCTCCTGTGGGCAGCTTGTCAGGCAAGGAGTCTGGGCAGCAGGTTGGAAGCATGCTGGCTGGCTTAGGCAGGGTGACATTTTTTCTACCGTATGGTTTTTATGCAGAGCACACACCAAACAAATGATTCTCAGCAGGGAAGGATGCAGATTATTTCTTGTGCGTTACATCCAGTGGGGTAGATGAAATATGGATCCTGGAAACCTTTTTGGCAAACTCTTCAATTACTGCAAGGAGCACTTACTAGGAAGAAGAATGTGGGCTCTTTATCAGTCTGTTGAAACCTTGAAATGTTTTTTGATTTTGAGTGTGCATGTGCACGTGTGTGTGTGTGTGTTTGTGTGTGTGTGAATGCCGATTTAATCTTGTTGTACTGAATCATGAATTTTTTTTCTAAATTCAAGGCCAGAGGAGTTTTTCATGTCTCCTTCAACTAGGGGTATGGGGATGGGATGGGCAGAAATGGAGTGGTAAAGGGAACAGATGCCAAAGAGAGTTGATGTGTGGATATGAACGGTCAGAAGAGGAGCCCCATTAAGCTCTTCTCACCCATCAACCATAAATGACCACAGAATAGACAGGCCTGAAACAATCAACAGGTTTTTCAATACATTGTTTTTGTTCTCCCAGCCCATCTCAACTCCTTTTCCCAAGAGTCACGAAGCCCTTGCCTTGTCGAACTGGGCATTGATTATTCCGGGTTGCTAAACTCTGTTCCTGTGCTCCAGCTGAAAAAATCACCCAGCTAGAGATGGTTTTCTGATTTAGGATATGACAAAAGAAAGCATAGAACTAAGAGATATTCCTAATTTCTTCTTCAGAATCATAAGCTTATGGTCAAATAAGTTTGCAGTAGAGAAATTTATCTCAAACTTCTCACATTATTGAAAAAAGTAAACAATCAAACTTAAAAGACTCACTATAAGCAAGTGTCAGAATTGGGCTTAATACTTGGATTCCAAAATATCATGCCTGGGCGGGAGGAGGTAGTTATCCTCAAATTATGCCATGCTTGGGGTTGCCAGTGAAACCTCTGATAAATGATAGATAAAGGCCATGACCTTGACAGTGAGTCCTCTAAGATGTCAGCAGGAAGTGCTCAGAGGAAACTGGGCTCAGAGGAGGTGCTCAGTGACTGGTGGGGATGTCAGGTAAGACCCTCATGTACTTCTCCAGCCTCAGCCTGCACCTCCCTGCATGGACACTAGTCAGGCTCCCCTTTCCCTGGTGGTCCTGCCTGGTACTTTCACTCCTCTCTGCTTTTGTACACGTTCTTTTCTCTGCCTGGAAACATCTGTTCCTCTTTTGAAGCCTGGCTCAAATGTCCCCTATTCTCTAAGGTCTCTTCCTACCCTTGCGGGAAGGAAGGGGGATTCATTTCTCCTTCATCTGTGACTCAAGGTTATATTTATAGCTCGATTTTCAGTAGTTAGCGCGTTACACTATTTTATAAATTGGATATCTGTCTGTAACCTTGATCAGACCAGGTCTTCAAACCTAGTAGGGACTTTTATTAATTTGATGTCAATTTTTTAAACTGTTCTCCGCCAAAGAACAGATAATCTTACTTTTTTTTTTTTTTTAGTGTTTGTGAGACAGTCAAGCTTTGATCTGTAAAGGCAGAAGCAACATTGGTTATTACTTTTCTCTTTCCCATCTGTGAATCTGATCTAAAAGTCTTAGCAGCTTTGAATGAGACTGAAACCAAGATTTTGAAGGCTTCAATTTCTGGGCCAGAGGGTTAGAAAGAATATTTTTGGCTCCACTTCTGGGGAGGAAAATATTCAAATTTATCATGAACATGCCGCCCTTCTTATACATTGCCTAAGTCTTCTCATCTTATTGTATATCATACTTTCTTTCTTTAATTTCTCTCTCTTTCTTTCTCTTTCCTTCCTCCCTCTTCTCTCTCTCCCTCCCTCCCTTTTTTCCTTCCTTCCTTCTTAGGAATGGCAATTAATTTTGAAAATCTCTCTGTTTATTATCTTCCCTTACATCTAATGGTATTTATCGGCCAACAGTGAATAGAATCTAATCTAAGGTCCCAAGACACACAGTGAGCTTAGAGACGTCCATGGGTTTGGAATCAAATTCTACTGACAGCACTCTCTGCTTAACTTAGTTCACTTTTAGCATTTTTCCTTGAATTCCTCAACATGAGTTCTCTTCAAAAAACAACAACAACAAAATCAAACATATTATAAGTGTTTTTTTATAGCCTTGGTGATTCCATTGTAGAATCAGAAAAGAGTACAATACAAATCTTGGCAATCATCTCAATGAGTCTTCTACAGTTCCCAAGATAAGAATTTACTTAGGTTCAATTTGAACACCTCTTCAGAAAGTGATTTATTGTCTTCCAAGTTAGCATATCCCTTTGTTAGTTAGCTTTGATCTCCCTTACTATCATGGGTATACAGAAGGAGTCATATGTACATCAGCAACCCAGATTTATTGTCCTTTCCCATATGCATGTTTCTAAGATGCCTAGACTGACTAGTATTCTGCGAGTGTCCACCTCCTATGTGGAGGGCAGTTCCAGAGCCTCCATAAACCACCATGTCAGCCTCAGACCCTGTTCTACCTGTTCTTCCTCTTCCACTCTGGATTCTCCTTGTCAGTTTCTTCTCATCACAAAATCTCCACCAAACTCTTATCTAGTGGTTGCTGGATCAGCACCATCAGCATCACTCATGAGCTTATTTGAAACACAGAAACTTGGGTCCCACCTCAGACCTATTGACTTGGATCAGCATTCTCATAAGATTCTCAGGTGAGTCATACTTACATTTAAGTTTGAGAAGCATCGCTCTGTCTAGGTAGTGCCTTATGATGACTATGGCCTTGTCCATTCTGCAAACGCTAATGTCAGAACTAGAAGAGGTGCTGCTGGCTGATTCCCAAATCAGAATGACCAAGTAAAGGTAAGTTCTATACAGCAAGTAGGAGATAACCTCTCAAATTTTGTGACTCACTTTGTCACCTGAGAGGGGCTCATGCACCCATGTCCCGAGTCCCTCCTCCTCAGTGGAGCTTTTCACAAAACCTGCTCCTTCAGCCTCCCCCTCTCCCCCTGAGTTCCCTTCTCTGGATGCAGTCCAGAAAAGTAATCTACATTTTTGGGAATATGCCAACATACCCTTTTCGGTGATTTCTTTTCAGTCTCTCTCTAGGCTCCTTATATATCCCGTGCTCCTTCTCCTTTTGCCTAAAATCCAAAAAGCCTACCTAGAAATCAGTTCATGCCAATAGACCCTTATGGACTCACGAATTCCCAGCAATACATCAGACATACACAAACATGTCTGAATTCCTTTTAGATTTAACTGGACCATCCCATATTCATTTATATTGAACTGACACATACTTTACAAAATATTCTCTATTTTCTAATTGTTGCCTTCTGGAGCCATGAAAAACATGTTTTAATCCCTCTTCCATATGACTTCTTTAGGTATTTGAAGAACATTTTTTAAAAATATTTATTTATTTATTATTTTTTTTGGTTGCATTGGATCTTCATTTCTGTGCAAGGGCTTTCTCTAGTTGCGGTGAGCAGGTGCCACTCTTCATCACGGTGCATGGGCCTCTCACTGTCGTGGCCTCTCTTGTTGCAGAGCACAGGCTCCAGATGTGCAGGCTCAGTAGTTGTGGCTCACGGGCCTAGTTGCTCTGCAGTATGTGGGATCTTCCCAGACCAGAGCTTGAACCCGTGTCCCCTACATTGGCAAGCAGATTCTCAACCACTGCACCACCAGGGAAACCCAAGAAGAACATTTTTATGCCTCCATCCTCCAAACCTTCTCATCATTTATAGTCTGAACAGTCCCCTTTTGCCTTTTTTCTCATGTTTCATTTTCAGTTACTTACCCTGAATTTAGCTTAATACTCCAAGAATGGATGATATAGACTGATCACAAAATAAACTGATCACCATAAGCAGGAGACAGTGGAAGGCAGAGGACATCTCATAATAATTAGGGTTTCATATAGCATAGCAGAAGACTTCCACTAGCAATCAAGTTGGAAAATGATTGTTACTCTGTTACCTCTCCCGTGCCAAGCAGATGAGCTACTAGTATTCCCTTCTCAAAATATCAATGTCCATATTGTCTTTTTCTCCAGGTTATTCATATTCTAGATTTTAGTTTCTCAGTACTCATTCTAGGAACTCTTCAAGCAATAAACTTCTAGGAGTCTATTCTTCAAAGGCTCTGGTGTATCCAGGGCTATTCAAGTTATTAAATATTAGAACCAATAAACTTAAGGATCATAATAAATCTGATTTGAGAATTGTTATGATTATTGAAGCTTTTATAAGTTGATGAGGTGTATATCTAGGTAAACAATAAACTGTCTTAGAATCACTTATGATATTCTTTTGCTTATTAGATGGTAGATTTAATGCTTTAGAAATAACAAAAACAAACAAAAAACCCCAAATAAGTCATCAATAATTTTGAAATTTCCCTGAGGCTGAAACAATGTGGTACACTTTCTTTTCTTTACCAATGATTCAAATAATAAAATATAACCCAAGTTTTTCCTTTTGGTAAAATTTGTTCCATTGGAAGAGATTACATATGACAACTATACAATCTGGTATACAGTGTGACAGATGTACAATATAGTAATTATCAATAGAGTGCATTTAAGGTTATATGTGTTACATTTTAAATATAAAGTTTTTTCTAGATATAATTTTTTTTTACTGAAGTGTAGTTGATTTACAATATTGTGTTTCAGGTGGACAGCATAGTGATTCAGTATCTTTGCAGATTATATTCCATTATAAATTATTGTGAGATAATGGGTCTAAATATAAAATTAATAACTATTATCAAGCTTTTAAAATTATAATTTATTATAATCACAAAGAAATTTAAATGACTCATAATCCTGCTCTCAAACACAATATTTGGCATACTGTTTTCTAATCCTTTAAACTATGAAATATATGAACATATACATAAGTATGATAATTATATACAATTTTGTGTTTTTATCAACTGTCATATTTTGCTATGTTTTTAATTATCCTTCATTTTAAATTATTGCTTAATATTCCAGCCCATGAATATATAATAATTTATTTTACCATTCTCTTATTGTTGGACGTGTAGGTTTATTTTCAGTTTTTTTTCACTGAGATGAATATCATTTTATGTAAATTTTGACCACGTCTGTGATTTCCTCATAATGGATTCTGTGAATTAGGATTGATAATTTAAAAATTATGGCCATATCGGGTATATCTTTTGTTTTTTTTCACCTTTTATTTTTTTTAACATCTTTGTTGGAGTATAATTGCTTTACATTGTTGTGTTAGTTTCTGCTGTATAACAAAGTGAATCAGCTATACGTATACTTATATCCCCATATCCCCTCCCTCTTGTGTCTGGGTACATCTTTTAAATGTATATGGTATTTAGTTTGTCAGTTAATTGAAATGACATTGACACATGCCACTTGGTTGGAGTAGCTTTTGTGTGTGTGTGTGTGTGTATTTGTATGTATGTTTGTGTATGGGGGAGACAGAGAATTAGTTACATATTTTCAAAGAAAGAAAAAAATCATTTGTTAGTAAATGATTCAAGACCCTACCAGTTAACTAATCTGAAACACTAAAAATGTGAGATTTTTATAATGGGAAATCTTAGTTCTGTAATTACAGAAAAGGGAGAATTTCCAAACTTTTGTTACCTAACAGAAAACACATACACACTCTCACACACACATTTAAGTGTGTAATTAGTGGTTTATTTTTGCACAACATTAGAAGTATTTGTAGTGAATAATCTCTTTTAAAATCTTTAAAGAAAGTTTATAATATTTTTCTCATGTCATAAAGTAAAAACACAGAAAAACTAAATTCCCTGAGAGCAGAGATGCCAGCTGTTTTAGTGAGTCTGTGTCTGAGCTCCCAGTAGAGCGCTTGGAACATGCAAGGTGCACAGTAGATATTTGAGCAGTATAGAGAGTCTCTTTCCTGTGACTATTTGAGTGAAAAAAATAAATCTAGCCAAGGTAAGTTTATTTTCATAAAAAATTCTTAAGCAGACAGCAATGTAATGGAAGAAAAAAAAAGATCCAAAAGACCAATCTGAAGCTGAGGTCTCTTGAAGGCAGGAAGTACTCCTCTCTCAAGAGTTTGGGGTAGATGGAATCCAGGAATGTTCAGGAACTCACAGAAGACCTTTATCTCTTTCACTTTTCAAAGGCAAGTTACCCGAAACCCTGTTGACAGAAATCTCACTGTTCTCTCCTTGCCTTATTTCAGCATAGAGAATATTCAGTAACACTTTTAAATGTGTTTTCTTTTCTAATTTAACTTAGTATTACCGGAAAAGATTAATGTTAGTTTAAAAGAATCTAAACACCTATAGCAACAAGAGGAAAACATATTTTGCTCTGTCAGTGTATTTGAGGTAGTGAGCAATTTTAAGGAATGGCACAGAAAAAGACAGACTGTTTAGCTTAAACTAAACAGTGTCTCTCTTTCGTGAACAGCTCAAATCCTTTCCCAACCACCACTGAAATTTTTTATAAGTTAAAAGATGCTTGGGGGCTATAAGCTTTTTTTATTTTTTTCTTTTTGTCACTGGTTAAAAGCATCCTGAATACTAAAGACCCTGTTCTATTATCTCCATTTTCATCTAGATTTAGAAATATAAGGGCAGGTGAACAGAGGATTTATACAGTAGATTCATGTAAAAGAGAGAGTTTAGAGGAAATAATTTTAGCTTTAACTACATTGAACATTGACCTTTAGAGGGAAAAAAAATTCTTAAAATTCAATTAAAGAAATTTTAAAAGCATGGGGGAAATGATAATTTAGAAATAAAATGACCTGTAGTAGGAATACATGGAATGCCACATTGAATACTTCTCATCCCTATACTCCTGGGAGCTAGCCTGTTTGCGTTGGAGAGTTGAACGGTACTGTCTTTAGTGGGGAACAATGGAGATGGAGAGCAACACTAGGACGCCAGGGGACCACATGTCACTATGACTTTGATCCAATAAGTAACCCATCCATCTTTCCAAGGTTGATCATTCTTGCTACTGAGAAATGAATTAATTTACATTCCTTCATTTAATGGCTGTATTACAATTGTAAATTTATAAGTGATGTTTTGAGATCTTATGCCTAATTACTGTGACAAGTTTGCATTTTTAAGCCTGTGCACATTGTTGGAATTTTACTCATCAAATATTCCATTTTGGATGTTCCCAAAAATATAAGTATTGGTGGGAATGTGTCTTTAAGGTTTACTTATCCAGTGCACTTGTGATCATTCATCTTCCACTTCCCTTAACTGGAAGGATGATCGGGGAAATTGTTCCATAGCTGATTTCTCTTTGAACATGCCATAACTCTAGGCAAATATTTGTAAATATTTGGCAAATTGTATTGAACATCTACAGGTCAAAGAGCATTTGTTCCACCGAAGGGTCATTCCTTGGACCGTTTATCCATTGCACGTATTCAGTTAGATCCGGAGAAATGAAGTGGATCCCATATTGTTTAGCTCTTAGCTTTCAGTGTCATATTTGTGCAGCAAACACCTTCTCATCACACTGTTCTAGAAAAGTAAAACAGGGCAAGGTACCTATGGTGCACCTGTGAGGAGGCTGTCTTCATTACCTCTACCAGAAGAGCCATTAATATAAAAATGCTCATAAACAAAATGAGAAAGAGCTTGGGGAAAATCAATAAGGCACAAATTGCACAATAAAGTCACTAATCTCTTTCCTGAGAAATTTTTAGCAGGGAAGTTGTGCAAAGAAAGTCTTCAAGGAATAATTGTCTTCAACAAGCTTTCTACTGGTCAGCAAAAACTTTTTTGCTTTGAAGTAAAAAACAAAAAAAGAAAGAAAGCAAAACAAAAAAATCAGCAAAAGAGCGGTAAATGGAGTAACACATCTTCCCAGCAAGAAAACTGAGCAGGGCAAGGTCACCGTCTTGTGTTTTCAGTATTATTTATCTATCTCGAAGTCTGTGGTTCGAAAGCATTTTATCAGCATTAATTAGTTTCTTTCCTTCAAAAATCTGAGAACATTCAACTCTGAATAGTTAAGTCAATTTAAATCTCAAAGTACAGTTTGGACATCAAGTAACATGTCTCTTGTAGGAGGGTTGTAAAGAAAACTAATTTCTATTTATTTGGTTTCCATTAAAAATATCACAAATTATTGACTTTGGCTCATCTTACTGTTTTCTGTTTTGAAATTAATATATGTTCACCTTAGAAGATTTAAGAAATGTATAATAAGTAAAAGGAGAAAATAAATAATGCTCATAATCTTGTTCCATCGACAAAACATGTCTTATTTTGTATAATATTATACGTAGCTTTGCATCTTCCACTCAAAAATTTTTTCTTAGTATATGGTAAATGTTTTTTCTATGATATTTCTAATTCCACAAAGTATTCCATCATATGGATCCATCTTAATTTATTTAATCAATCTCCTTTATTAATCATTTTTTTTTTTTTTTTTTTTTTTTTGCTGTACGCGGGCCTCTCATTGCTGTGGCCTTTCCCGTTGCGGAGCACAGGCTCCGGACACACAGGCTCCGCGGCATGGCTCGCGGGCCCAGCCGCTGCGCGGCATGTGGGATCTTCCGGGATAGGGGCACGAACCCGTGTCCCCTGCATCGGCAGGCGGACTCTCAACCACTGCGCCACCAGGGAAGCCCAATCATTTGTTTTTAATTAAGCATAAGAACAAATCCTAACTTGACAGAATAAAGCAAATCTTGACTTCTTTCTCTTCCAAATGATGTAAAAGGCAGTCAAAGGAAACCTTATACAAACTCAGTAAATCAACAAATGCAAAAGTCTGGTCCAAAAATGTGAGGAACATACAAAGAAGAGAGGTAGGTAGGAGTATCCCAAGGGAAGGCTCATGGAAGGCAAACCAGAGCATACTTCCTCCAGTCACTTGAAGCATCTTTTTAAAACTGGAGCCATTAATCTACTTCTCTGGCTGGTTTGTTTTCATGGAAAAGAACTGGCTTTGGTTGCAACTCTCTCTGGCTGAGATAAATGGTTGTATGTAGAGCTATGTGGTGGCATGAAGGCCAAGCATGATTATAACCCCAGAGACACTGCATAGCTGTTTAACAGGGGCCAAGCCTAAGAAAGGCTCTTCCTGCAATCTCTATCTCCTCTCCTTCAATTCCCTTGAGTGCAGCGAGATTCCCTGGGCCACTGAATGTCCAAGAAGGGGGTTGGTAATAAATCCCCAAATTTATTCAAACATGGGGTTATATTTTCCCCCAAACCCAGCTGATCAAATATGTTCAGAGCCTGGATAGGCATCATCCATTCAGTGCTTTAAACAGTTATCTGTTTATGCAGATATTAAGTTTATGCCTACTGTCCAGAATCAACACATCAGGCCTGTATAACAAATAGATAGAATTTGCAGAATTTTAGTTTATTTGACCTATGTATACACCAATCATTAAAAGTAGCCAAGGGGCAGAAGAGAGTAATAATAGCTCTATCTAGAAGGAACACAGAGCTTCTGAAGTGACTATAGATTCTTCCCTTAAGCTGTATGCTATTAGAGCTCAGCCTTTTTTAGTATCTTCTATAAGCCTTCCTCACTAAGTTGGTTGAGTGCCAGAATATGTGGAACTGACCATGCCATAATGGACTTCTTCTGCATTAAATCTTTCAGAGCTGGTAAATTTAGATGACCTAAAGAGCCATGTTATGTCTGTACCGCTTATCAAATTGGTATAAGAGTTAGAGACTTAAAACTGAGACCCGGATTTTCCCAGAAGGCTGCATTATTCAATCATCAGCAAATTAGAGGTTCACAGTAAACTACAAATAATTGAGTTATCTGCTTCTAGGTATGAGAACATCTTCCCAGAAAGTCAGAAGGAATTTGCAACCTTTTCTGTTTGTTGGGTGGTCTGGGCCTTGCCCAGCATGAACTGTTTATGTGGCTGAAAATGTGAGAAGATCCTGTCATAGGAGAGTAGGTTCTGTGCAAATCTAAAAGTCAGGCTCTGTATCTTGCTGATGGCTTCTCATAAGGGGATAAAGCATCAAAGTTGGTACATATTCCTCTCCTTCTGGTAGATATTTTCCCACATAGCTAGTGGAGCTATGGAGTCATGTTCTGATCCTGCTTCTACCACCTACTAGGTATGTGACTTGGGCAAACTACTTATTCCTCAGTGTCACAGTTTCCTTATCTGTAAAATGGCGTGATAATGCATCTCCTAAGCAAGGTTGGTGTGAAGCTGAATTCAGTCTCTTTGGGACAGTGACTGGCTCAGCGTAAGAGCTCAGGGAATGTTAGCTATTCTTACTTGCTGGTGTTAAAATGGAAAGGGCTGAAAAGAAAATTTCCACTGACAAAATGTTTATGCCTCTTTTTTAAGCTGTCAAAGTTCTGTTGAAATAGATGGAGAGCTTAAATGAAATTAATGAAGCATGCACCAGAGTAACATGAATAATAATCAACATATTTTTTAAAAAGTGGGTTGAAAATGAAGAAAATCCTTTGCTCCAACAAAGAAACCAGGATATTTGGGGAGCACGTGATGTGTCCGGCATAGGTAATAATGATCACATCACATTTAGCCTTCCTCTCCCCAGTGTTGCTGTCCGCATTTTTTAAAAAGAAACAGAAGCTCTTGTGAGCAGTAGGATGAGGACTCAAGTCCAACATCTCTCAAAACCCTCCTCTTCCACTAACTCCAAACACCACCCCGTTCCTCCTTCCTTGCCCTGTTGTTCCAAGCCTCCATTTTCTTTCTGTGATGTTGAGAGACCCTCTCCTGGTGCTCCGCTCTCAGCGGAACTGCTCCTCTCATGCTGCCCCAAAGGATACGGTCTCCCTGGACACAGGTGCATTTCACAGGAATTGCTATGAGATGTGGCAGCTTCATATGCATTTTCCCCCCAACCTTAGCCAAATACTGGCTTCTTTTTTTTTTTTTTGCGGTACGCGGGCCTCTCACTGTTGTGGCCTCTCCTGTTGTGGAGCACAGGCTCCGGACGCGCAGGCTCAGCGGCCATGGCTCACGGGCCCAGCCGCTCCACGGCATGTGGGATCCTCCCGGACCAGGGCACGAACCCGTGACCCCTGCATCGGCAGGTGGACTCTCAACCACTGCGCCACCAGGGAAGACCCAGATGGTGGCTTCTTATGTCCAAGAATGGCTGGCTAATGACTCACTTTATGGTCCCACGTTGAAAACATAACAAAAGTTAGGGAGAAGCAATCAGAAATAAAAGACAAATTGTGGCCAGATGTGTGTGTGTGTGTGTGTGTGTGTGTGTGTTGGCCTTGAAGCTGTGTCTGTGCATTCTTACTATGTTCCAGAAATAAACATTTGTATTCACACGGTTTGCTCATCCTGCTACTGCGATTGCTCAGATATAGCACACTGTTTTGAAGAGGAACATTTATGTTCCTGACTTAGAGGGAAGTCAGAAGTTTGCTGAAGGGAAGTTTTTGGTTGGAAGCCGTTTGACAGCCTGAACTTGGAGTAGTGCAGACTTGGGTTCAAATCTTGGCTCTGGTATTTAATAACTGTATGACCTTGAACAGTTTATATAACTTCTTAAGCCTCTTTTCCTTCTGTGTGAAAGGAGCATAACCATCTTTTTGCTAAAGGGCTCTCTGTGATGATCAATGAGGTAATGAGCATCAAATACATGGCACATAGATCAGATAGTGCCAAGTGAATGACAGTTATTATTAATGTGCACTGATTTCTTTCGAAAAGCCAGATATTCATAATCAGCAGCATTTTGCCTGGGTTATACACATAGTGGAATCCTAGATTTTCTCCTCAGCAAGTATCTATTGAAATTTTGCCATTTAGAAACTGATTTGCACACATACTATGGCAGCAACTTGTGTGCCCCTTAGAGTGGACACTTCTCATCAGCCTAATCAACTCCATGTCACACCTCTGAGAATATGTGCAAACTTCAATATGTCCACAGACACAACATGGGCTTAAAATTTGAGGGAAGAGGTAAGAGATGGGTTTGTATAATTGGCTCTTTCTCATTATTCAAATATTCCACAAACACCATCCCCTCAGAGGGAACTTCCCTGACCACAGTAGCTCAAGACCCCTGACCACCCTACCCAACCCCCATCAGCTGCTCTCTGTCCCGTTGACTCCTCTCTCTTTTCTTGCTTTCCTTTTCTTTCTCTCTCCCTTCCTTCCTTCCTTCCTTCCTTCCTTCCTTCCTTCCTTCCTTCCTTCCTTCCTTCCTTCCTTCCTTTCTTTCCCTCTCCCTTTCTTTCTTTTTTTTTACAGTACATATATGCATTTATTGAAAAACAGCTATGTATAAGTTAACCCATGCAGTTCAAGTAAAAGTGGACCCATGCAGTTCAAATTTGTGTTGTTCAAGGGTCAATTGTAGTATGTTGAATTTTTTAACATCTTTATTGGAGTATAATTGCTTTACAATGCTGTGTTAGTTTGTGCTTTATAACAAAGCGAATCAGTTATACATATACATATGTTCCCATATCTCTTCCCTCTTGTGTCTCCCTCCCTCCCACCCTCCCTATCCCACCCATCTAGGTGGTCACAGAGCATCGAGCTGATCTCCCTGTGCTATGCAGCTGCTTCCCAATAGCTATCTAGTTTATATTTGGTAGTGTATATATGTCCATGCCACTCCCTCACTTTGTCACAGCTTACCCTTCCCCCTCCCCGTATCCTCAAGTCCATTCTCAAGTAGGTATGCGTCTTTATTCTGGTCTTGCCCCTAGGTTCTTCATGACCATTTTTTTTTTTTAGGTTCTATATATATGTGTTAGCATACGGTATTTGTTTTTCTCTTTCTGATTTACTTCACTCTCTATGACAGACTCTAGGTCCATCCACCTCATTACAAATACTCAATTTTGTTTCTTTTTATGGCTGAGAAATATTCCATTGTATATATGTGCCACATCTTCCTTATCCATTCATCTGTTGATGGACACTTAGGTTGCTTCCATGTCCTGGCTATTGTAAATAGAGCTGCAGTGAATATTTTGGTACATGACTCTTTTTGAATTCTGGTTTTCTCAGGGTATATGCCCAGTAGTGAGATTGCTGGGTTGTATGGTAGTGCTATTTTGAGTTTTTTAAGGAACCTCCATATTGTTCTCCATAGTGGCTTTATCAATTTACATTCCTACCAACAGTGCAAGCGGGTTCCCTTTTCTCCACACCCTCTCCAGCATTTATTGTTTGTAGATTTTTTGATGATGGCCATTCTGAACGGTGTGAGATGGTATCTCATTGTAATTTTGATTTGCATTTTTCTAATGATTAATGATGTTGAGCATTCTTTCATGTGTTTGTTGGCAATCTGTGTATCTTCTTTGGAGAAATGTCTACTTAGGTGTTCTGCCCATTTTTGGATTGGGTTGTTTGTTTTTTTGATATTGAGCTGCATGAGCTGCTTGTAAATTTTGGAGATTAATCCTTTGTCAGTTGATTCGTTTGCAAATATTTTCTCCCATTCTGAGGGTTGTCTTTTCGTCTTGTTTATGGTTACCTTTGCTGTGCAAAAGCTTTTCAGTTTAATTTCCCATTTGTTTGCTTTTGTTTTTATTTCCAGTTCTCTAGGAGGTGGGTCAAAATGGATCTTGTTGTGATTTATGTCATAGAGTATTCTGCCTATGTTTTCCTCTAAGAGTTTGATAGTTTCTGGCCTTACATTTAGGTCTTTAATCCATTTTGAGTTTATTTTTGTATATGGTGTTAGGGAGTGTTCTAATTTCATTCTTTTACATATAGCTGTCCAGTTTTCCCAGCACCACTTATTGAAAAGACTGTCTTTTCTCCATTGTATATTCTTGCCTCCTTTATCAAAGATAAGGTGACCATATGTGTGTGGGTTTATCTCTTGGCTTCCTATCCTGTTCCATTGATCTATATTTCTGTTTTTGTGCCTGTACCGTACTGTCTTGATTACTGTAGCTTTGTAGTATAGTCAGAAGTCAGGGAGCCTGATTCCTCCAGCTCCATTTTTCTTTCTCAAGATTGCTTTGGCTATTCGGGGTCTTTTGTGTTTCCATACAAATTGTGAAATATTTTGTTCTAGTTCTGTGAAAAATGCCAGTGGTAGTTTGATAGGGATTGCATTGAATCTGTAGATTGCTTTGGGTAGTATAGTAATTTTCACAATGTTGATTCTTCGAATCCAAGAACATGTGGATATCTCTCCCTCTGTTTGTATCATCTTTAAT
Source organism: Mesoplodon bidens (assembly GCF_964165515.1). NCBI lineage: Eukaryota > Metazoa > Chordata > Mammalia > Artiodactyla > Ziphiidae > Mesoplodon > Mesoplodon bidens. The sequence goes on along the minus strand of NC_138161.1, from coordinate 107,504,665 downwards.
TTCTTTCATCAGTGTCTTATAATTTTATGCATATAGATCTTTTCTATCTTAGGTAGGTTTACTCCTAGATATTGTATTCTTTTTGTTGCAGTGGTAAATGGGAGTGTTTTCTTAATTTCACTTTCAGATTTTTCATCATTAGTGTTTAGGAATGCTAGAGATTTCTGTGCATTAATTTTGTATCCTGCTACTTTACCCTATTCATTGATTAGCTCTAGTAGTTTTCTGGTAGCATCTTTAGGATTCTCTATGTATAATATCATGTCATCTGCAAACAGTGACAGCTTTACTTCTTCTTTTCTGGTTTGGATTCCTTTTATTTCCTTTTCTTCTCTGATTGCTGTGGCTAAAACTTCCAAAACTATGTTGAATAAGAATGGTGAGAGTGGGCAACCTTGTCTTGTTCCTGATCTTAGTGGAAATGGTTTCAGTTTTTCACCATTGAGGGCGATGTTGGCTGTGTGTTTGTCATATATGGCCTTTATTACGTTGAGGAAATTTCCCTCTATGCCTACTTTCTGCAGGGTTTTTATCATAAATGGGTGTTGAATTTTGTCAAAAGCTTTCTCTGCATCGATTGAGATGATCATATGGTTTTTCTCCTTCAATTTGTTAATATGGTGTATCACATTGATTGATTTGCATATATTAAAGAATCCTTGCATTCCTTGGATAAACCCCACTTGATCATGGTGTATGATCCTTTTAATGTGCTGTTGGATTCTGTTTGCTAGTATTTTGTTGAGGATTTTTGCATCTATGTTCATCAGTGTTATTGGACTGTAGTTTTCTTTCTTTTTGACATCTTTGTCTGGTTTTGGTATCAGGGTGATGGTGGCCTCGTAGAATGAGTTTGGGAGTGTTCCTCCCTCTGCTATATTTTGGAAGAGTTTGAGAAAGATAGGTGTTAGCTCTTCTCTAGATGTTTGATAGAATTTGCCTGTGAAGCCATCTGGTCCTGGACTTTTGTTTGTTGGGCGATTTTTAATCACAGTTTCAACTTCAGTGCTTGTGATTGGTCTGTTCATATTTTCTATTTCTTCATGTTCAGTCTCAGAAGGTTGTGTGTTTCTAAGAACTTTTCCATTTCTTCCAGGTTGTCCATTTTATTAGCACATAGTTGCTTGTAGTAGTCTCGTAGGATGCTTTGTATTTCTGTGGTGTCTGCTGTTAGTTCTCCTTCTTCATTTCTAATTCTACTGATTTGAGTCTTCTCCCTTTTTTTACTGACGTCTGGCTAATGGTTTATCAATTTTTTTATTTTCTCAAAGAAGCAGCTTTTAGTTTTATTGATCTTTGCTAACATTTCCTTCATTTATTTTTCATTTATTTCTGGTCTGATCTTTATGATTTCTTTCCTTCTGCCAACTTTGGGGTTTTTTGGTTCTTCTTTCTCAAATTGCTTTAGATGTAAGGTTAGGTTGTTTATTTGAGATGTTCCTTGTTTCTTAAGGTAGGATTGTATTGCTATAAACTTCCCTCTTAGAACTGCTTTTGCTACATCCCATAGGTTTTGGATTGTCGTGTTTTCATTGTAATTTGTTTCTAGGTATTTTTTGATTTCCTCTTTGATTTCTTCAGTGATCTCTTGGTTATTAAGTAGTGTGTTGTTTAGCCTCCATGTGTTTGTATTTTTTTCAGATTTTTGTTTCTGTAATTGATATCCAGTCTCATAGCACTGTGGTCAGAAAAGATACTTGATATGATTTCAGTTTTCTTAATTTTACCAAGGCTTGATTTGTGACCCAAGATACGATCTATTCCAGAGAATGTTCCATGAGCACTTGAGAAAAATGTTTACCTTGTTGTTTTTGGATGGAATGTCCTATAAATATCAATAAAGTCCATATTGTTTAATGTATCATTTAAAGCTTGTGTTTCCTTATTTATTTTCATTTTGGATGATCTGTACATTGGTGAAAGTGGGGTGTTAAAATCCCCTACTATGATCGTGTTCCTGTTGATTTCCCCTTTTATGGCTGTTAGTATTTGCCTTATGTACTGAGGTGCTCCTATGTTGGGTGCATAAATATTTACAATTGTTATATGTTCTTCTTGGATTGATCCCTTGATCATTTTGTAGTGTCCTTCTTTGTCTCTTGTAGTAATCTTTGTTTTAAAGTCTATTTTTTCTGATATGAGAATTGCTACTCCAGCTTTCTTTTGATTTCCATTTGCATGGAATATCTTTTTCCATGCCCTCACTTTTAGTCTATATGTGTCCCTAGGTCTGAAGTGGGTCTCTTGTAGACAGCATATATACAGGTCTTGTTTTTTTATCCATTCAGTCAATCAATGTCTTTTGGGTAGAGCATTTAATCCATTTATATTTAAGGTAATTATCAATATGTATGTTCCTATTACCATTTTCTTAATTGTTTTGGTTTTTTTATTGTAGGACTTTTCCTTTTGTGTTTCCTGCCTAGAGCAGTTCCTTTAGCACTTGTTGTAAAGCTGGTTTGGTGGTGCTGAATTCTGTTACCTTTTGCTTGTGTGTAAAGGTTTTAATTTCTCTGTCAAATCTGAATGAAATCTGTGCTGGGTAGAGTAATCTTTGTTGTAGGTTTTTCTCCTTCATCACTTTAAATATGTCCTGCCACTCCCTCCTGGCTTGCTGAGTTTCTGCTGCAAGATCAGCTGTTAACCTTATGGGGATTCCGTTGTGTGTTATTTGTTGCTTTTCCCTTGCTGCTTTTACTAGTTTTCTTTGTATTTAATTTTTTTTTTTTTCTTTTTGCAGTATGCGGGCCTCTCACTGTTGTGGCCTCTCCCGTTGCAGACCACAGGCTCCGGATGCGCAGGCCCAGCGGCCATGGCTCACGGGCCCAGCCGCTCCGCGGCATATGGGATCCCCCCATACCGGGGCACGAACCCGTATCCCCTGCATCGGCAGGCGGACTCTCAACCACTGCGCCACCAGGGAGGCCCTATATTTAATTTTTGATAGTTTGATTAATATATGTCTTTGCTTGTTTCTCCTTGTATTTATCCTGTATGGGACTCTCTGTGCTTCCTGGACTTGATTAACTATTTCCTTTCCCATATTAGGGAAGTTTTCAACTATAATATCTTCAAATATTTTCTCAGTCACTTTGTTTTTGTCTTCTTCTGGGACTCTTATAATTTGAATGTTGGTGCATTTAATGTTGTCCTGGAGGTCTCTGAAACTGTCCTCAATTCTTTTCATTCTTTTTTCTTTATTCTGCTCTGCAATAGTTTTTTCCACTATTTTATCTTCAAGGTCACTTATCCGTTCTTTTGCCTCAGTTATTCTGCTATTGATCCCTTCTAGAGAATTTTTAATTTTATTTATTGTTTTGTTCATCACTGTTTGTTTGCTCTTTACATCTTCTACGTCCTTGTTAAACATTTCTTGTGTTTTCTCCATTCTATTTCTAAGATTTTGGATCACCTTTACTAACATTATTCTGAATTCTTTTTCAAGTGGACTGCCTATTTCCTCTTCATTTGTTAGGTGTGGTGGGTTTTTGCCTTGCTCCTTCATCTGCTGTGTGTTTCTTTGTCTTCTCATTTTGCTTAATGTACTGTGGTTGGGGCCTCCTTTTCACAGGCTGCAGGTTTGTAGATCCCGTTGTTTTTGGTGTCTGTCTCCAGTGGCTAAGGTTGGTTCAGTGGGTTGTGTAGGCTTCCTGGTGGAGGGGACTAGTGCCTGTGTTCTGCTGGATGAGGCTGGATCTTGTCTTTCTGGTGGGCAGGTCCACGTCTGCTGGTGTGTTTTGGGGTGTCTGTGGCCTTATTATGATTTTAGGCAGCCTCTCTGCTAATGGGTGGGGTTGTGTTCCTGTCTTGCTAGTTGTTTGCCTTAGGGTGTCCTGCACTGTAGCTTGCTGGTCGTTGAGTGAAGCTGGGTGTTGGTGTTGGGATGGAGATCTCTGGGAGATTTTTGCCGTTTGATATTACATGGAGCTGGGAGGTCTCTGCTGGACCAGTGTCTTGAACTGGGCTCTCCCACCTCAGTGGCATAGCGCTGACGCCTGGCTGGAGCACCAAGAGCCTATCATTCACATGGCTCAGAATAAAAGGGAGAAAGAAAAGAAAGAAAGAAACAAGAAGATAAAATAAAGTAAAATAAAATAAAGTTATTAAAATAAAAAATAATTATTAAGAAAAATTTTTTTAAAAGTAAAAAAAAAAACCAAAACAGCAAAAAAATGGACAGATAGAACAGTAGGACAAATGGTAAAAGCAAAGCTATACAGACAAATCAGACACAGAAGCATACACATACACATTCACTAAAAGAGGAAAAGGGAAAAAACTTATATATATCGCTGCTCCCAAAGTCCACCTCCTCAATTTTGGATGATTCGTTGTGTATTCAGGTATTCCACAGATGCAGGGTACATCAAAGTTGCTTGTGGAGATTTAATCCGTTGCTCCTGAGGCTGCTGGGAGAGATTTCCCTTTCTTGGGGCGAGCCTGCGGTGGCAGAGGCCGGCGTGACGTTGCACCAGCCTGAGGTGCGCCGTGTGCTCTCCAGGGGAAGCCGTCCCTGGATCACGGGACCCTGGCACTGGCGGGCTGCACAGGCTCCTGGGAGTGGAGGTGTGGATAGTGACCTGTGCTTGCACACAGGCTTCTTGGTGGCTGCAGCAGCAGCCTTGGTGTGTCATGCCCGTTTCTTTGGTCCGCGCTGATAGCCGCGGTTCACGCCGTGTCTGGACCTCCTTTAAGCGGCACTCTGAATCCCCTCTCCTCGTGCACCAGGAAACAAAGAGGGAAGAAAAAGTCTCTTGCCTCTTCGGCAGCTCCTGACTTTTTCCCATACTCCCTCCTGGCTAGCTGAGGCGCACTAGCCCCTTCAGGCTGTGTTCACGCCACCAACCCCAGTCCTCTCCCTGCACTCTGACCAAAGCCCGAGCCTCAGCTCCCAGCCTGCACCCGCCCCGGCGGGTGAACAGACAAGCCTCTAGGGCTGGTGAGTGCAGGTCGGCTCCGATCCTCTGTGCGGGAATCTCTCTGCTTTGCCCTCTGCACCCTTGTTGCTGTGCTCTCCTCCGTGGCTCTGAAGCTTCCCCGCTCCGCCACCCACAAGTCTCCACCCGCGAAGGGCCTTCCTAGTGTGTGGAAACCTTTCCTCCTTCACAGCTCCCTCCCCAAGGTGAAGGTCCCATACCTATTCTTTTGTCTCTGATTTTTCTTTTTTTCTTTTGCCCTACCCAGGTACGTGGGGAGTTTCTTGCCTTTTGCAGGTCTGAGGTCTTCTGCCAGCATTCAGTAGGTGTTCTGTAGTTTTTACACGTGTAGATGTATTTCTGATGTATTTGTGGGGAGGAAGGTTATCTCCGCATCTTACTCTTCTGCCACCTTGAAGCTTCTTTCTTCCTTCCTTCCTTCCTTCCTTCTTTCCTTCCTTTCTTTCTTTCTTTCTTTCTTTCCTTTTTTCTTTCTTTCTTTTCTTTTCTTTTCTTTGTTTCTTTCTTTTCTCTTTCTTTCTTTCTCTCTCTCTCTCTCCCTCCCTCCCTCCCTCCCTTCCTTTCTTATATTTTAAATAGACTTGATTTTTTACAGCAGTTTTAAGTTCACAGCAAAATTGAGCAGAAAGCATAGAGAGCTTCCCTTGTACCCCCTGCCCCCATGCATACCTAAACTCCCCTGTTATCAGCATTCTGCACCAGAATGGCAATTTTTTTTAATGATTGATGAACCTACATTGACAGGTTATAATCACCCAACATCCATAGTGTACATTAGGGTTAACTCTTGGTGTTGTACATTCTGTGGGTTTGGCAAGTATATAATGACATGTATCCACCATTATAGTATCATACAAAATATTTCTGCTGCCCTAAAATCCTCTGTGCTCCACCTGTTCATTCCTCCCTCCTCTTAAACTTCTGATCTTCTTACTGTCTCTTTAATGATCTTTTTACTGCCATAGTTTTGATTTTTCCAGAAGGTCATATAATTGGATGTTTCACTTTTATAAAGCATTTATCACTATATTTATTTATATGTTTAATTATTTATTGTTTTCTCCTCCCACTAGAATGTCAGCTATTTGGAAGCATGGCCATTTTATGACTTCTTAAATGAGGGGTCCTCAGTACTAGACTATGCCTGGCTCAGAAAAGCCCTCAATAAATATGTATTAGTTTAGTAAATGATAAATATTTCCCCCATAAAAATTACCCTCATCCTTCTGCTAAGGTTAGAAACTAGTAATTAGAGATACTTGCACAAATGGCAATAATAATATTGATTTTTGTCATTATCTCCCAGATGCCAGGCATGTACTATGTATTTTAAGTGTATTATTTAATCCTCATAACAACCTTTTGAGGTAGATACTGTTTAACAGGTAATATGGGTAGTATATAGGTAGTCTAGCCATTTTACAGATAAGAAAATGAGGTTCAGAGAAGTTAACTTATCCAAGGTCTCAGAGGTAGTAAATGACAAAGTTAAGGCTCAAACTCAGGTCCATAGGATTCTAAAGTTGACACACTTAAAAAGTAAGTTGGAATTTAGAGCTGGAGGAAACCTACTAGTTCATGCTACTCCTTGGATTTGGAACATGGTTGGCTAACCTGAGTGCCTTTACTCTGGTCCATTTAACTTTACAGAGCATCTGCTCTTTGCTGTGCCGTACACTATAGGGCAGCACCTGGTTATTCTTAGAACTTCAGAGTCTCAGGTTCTACTCCAGACCTGATGACACAGAATCTGCATTTTGACAAAATCCCTGGGAGGTTTGTAGGTGTGAGATGTGTATGCTTGAGACACACTGTTCTGTAAGGATATCAAGACCCAAAACCCCCATGCCCCCAAGTAATGAATCAACCAGAATCTCAGCTTCAGAGCAGCTTGTACTTCAGAGGGGGAAAAGTTATCAATGTAAAATGCTTATCCATTCCCTAGCACTTGAAAAATACTTGGAATTATTATCAATTACCCAAGGACCGAGTTATCTGCCAGGTAGAGAGAGCTTAACGTAGCTGAGTGTGAACAATCCAGCCTCTAGGGTCCCAAACAGTATAAAATATTCTCTCTCAATAATGCGCAGGAAATGCAGCTTGTTTTTCTCTCGCTGTGATTCAGTGGTGGTGTTGGTGTCTGGGGGACAGTGTAATGTCAGGCTTTTCTAAGTGCAGTTGGTTAGATTTCTGTAATACAGTTTAGACCATAGTACATCTGCAATCATGCAGTAATGAGCATTGCCTGGGAGGGCTGATGTTTTACTACAAATCACAGAAATGCTACTGCATTTCCACCAGGGAAGTAGTGGGTGGTCAGTTTTAGCACAACTGGAGTCTGTTATGTTCTTACAATAGGGGACAAAGTGTTGTCTGTTTTCTAGTACTTCTAGTATTTACAAGCAATCTCAATCTTCATTACCCATTTTATCATTTGTGAGCTTATACATCAGGGAAAATGCACGTAGCTACCCCAGGTGTGCCATCTATCCCAGCATTGTACGCATCAAAATGCCATGTTGCTGTCCAGTTGCATCTCCCTGTTTCCTCTTAAGGTGTATTCGAGTCTGAGAATGAATTCAGCACTTTTATCAGTGCATTTGTTTTCTGCTTTGTGAGGCACATAACTGGCAAGTCTAGTCAGGGCGCTGTGTGCAGAGGAAATATCCCTGTGTCTGGAATGCAGAGTGGCCAGTTTCTCACATTTCTCATCTCTTTCTCCCTCCCTGCAGCCACGCTTTCCATTTGCTCCCAGTTCTATGCAGACTACAATTATGTAGATTGCCTTTCATGCCGCTTATAAATTTCTGCATCCAGGACGAATGCAATTCATCCAGTTTTCTCCCCTTTTCTCCTTTGTAATTCAAGCTGTTGCCTCGTTCTTTCTCATTGATCACCGTACCACACCATCAAATGACTGTACAGTATGTTACACCTGACTTATCCATTTAAATCACCTGCAGTGGTGCTAATAGGTGCTGACAATTTCTTCATGTAACCATCAGTGGGGAATAGTATCAGCATTGCAATAATATGCCTGCATTTGCTTTTTCTGGAATATGCTGTGGTTTGGTGCTTGAACAATTCAACAGAATTCTGATGATTCAGTGGGAATGAGCAATAGATATTCATCCAACATCTTAATGTTTAAATCCTAGTTTATTTTATAGGCAAGGAAATTCATATTCATGGAGGTGAGATGATTTTTCAAGGTTTCATGGCTAGTCAATGACAGAGGGAAGATTTCTTTGACTGCAACATCCATCCCCTTCCCACACATTCCCTTTCTATCTTCTCTCTCTGCAAAATTTTAAATTCCAGAAAGGTCAACACACTCCTTTGCTATCTGAAGCTGGTTAATTGTGTGCGTGGAGTCTATTTTTTATCTTATTCCAAGTGGTCACTGACAAACTGCTGTATGAAATAAATTTTTTTTAGTTAAATAGATATTTTCTGCTAGTTGTGAGCAAAAGTTTTTCTTTATTGTGGGCCCAACTGTATTTTAAGAAACTTTTAGTTTACCAAAAGGCCTAATGGTATTATCATTCTGGTCATCACTGTGTGGCAGTAAACAAGCAAGACAAAAAATCAAGTACTTGCCCTGGGTGTCGCCACACGTGTTGCTGTGCTTCTCAGGGAAAGCCACGGGACTGCTGAGACTCAGCGTATTTTTGTGTAACATTGTGTAATACATATGCCCTATTTAACTCATTGGATTTTTGTAAGCATTGAAGGATATAATGACTATGAAAGGCTTTGGAAACCATCAGAATACATAGATATATACTGTATGTCAAAGCTGCACAGGCTTCAGTGGCTTGTCCCTATTTTTAGGGTATGATTTTGTAGAACTTTAGGTTATTTCCAGAGACACATATATTTCTTTACAACAGAACTGCCTATATTATCCTGCTTTATTTAGACCCAGCCTAACTTCTTCTGTATATGCTGTTATGGGGTAAAACTAATCTACACTAAGAGGTTAAATAAACTTTATTGCTGCTAAACATTTAAGAATTACTTTGTGAAACCAAAAAGAAAAAAAAAAGAAAGAAAGAAAGAATGAAAGAAATACACAGTAAGTCATTAGGTATTTGCCAGGCTCATACTATGAATTTATGTTAGGCACTGCCCTAGGGAGGCTACTAGGACTTTCTTGCCCCCAAAGAATTTAAAATGAAGACAAACAAAAAATGGAGTCATTGACCTGAGCCTTGATTTTATAATACATTTACAATAATTGCTCTTTTCCTTCCTCAGTACCATCAACAGTTGATTCTCAAGTGTAGTAAACATGCAAAAAGCTATCCGTTAGCTGATGTTTTATAATTCTCATTTTAAGAGTTTTTCAAGTGAAACTTACTTTACTGTGTCTTGTATTCAACTTGCCAACTTGTTATCATGGGACAATATCTTCTCAGCCATCAAGGCCAAGCTCAAGTCCCACCACTTACTACAGCAATGATTTTCCAAGTGAGGTCCCTGCACCAGGAGCTTCAGCATCACCTGAGATCTTGAGAGAAATGCAAATTCTTGAGCCCCACCCCAGGCCTACTTAGTCTGAGCCTCTGGGGGTGGAGCTTGGTCCTCTGTGTTTTAACAAGCCCTCCTGGACATTCTGATGCATGTTCAAGTGTAAGGTCCACTGTTCCAATAAAACCTCAAGGAACAAGTCATAAGTTGTGAATAGGCTAACAGAGGCCAGGAAGGACATGCACATGAGGGAGGGGGCTGTGACTGAGATTATAAAGAGAGGGAGGAGGGAACTGAGTTGAACTGGAGAGCAGCCCCTGCTTGATGGGAGCAGCTGCTGATTATTTCACCCATTGGTTGCCTTTTAGGAACATGAAGCAAGTTCAAATATAATTTTCCAAAAGATAAAAACATGACTGTCTTACAAACATATAGTGAATGCCTGTCAAAGATGAATCTAATTAAGAAACTAGCAAGATCATAAAGGTGGTTCAAAGGAGAAAATGAGAGACTGGCATATTTATGTAGTCAATAGAAGAAAGAATGTTTAAATAAGATTACTTTAGTTACAAAACTAGTTAATACCCTACCAAGTAATAAAACCATTACCAACAGGATTATTTTTTCTACTGGACAAAAATAATTCACAACGTATCTTCTACAAGTGAGCATCTAACTTTAAAAAGTCTTGGCCCTAATCAATAGTAAATAGTAAATCAAACAATATTTCATCCCTAGAGTCTAGGGCCTAGGTTGCCAAGAGCTGAGACAATTGTATAAGTCTTAAGAATTGCATTAATCTTGTACAAATTTTAGACAATGCTCTATTAAGACTGAAAGAACATGTAGGAATCTTTTTGAGTTATTTACAATGTTTGGAGAATTTTTTCTTAACAAGTAAGACTAGCAGAGCTTCCATTTTAAAAAGGAGACTGAGAATCAGGACTTACATGTGAATTTTTTCCAGTAACAAATATAGACTAGATAAAATGGGCTGGAGGACAGATGACTGTGGATTGCCACCTTGCAACCCAAGCATTAACCATTATTGAATTTGAAAACTCCAAAAATATTCTATTCATCATTTGATGCCACTCATTCTGTTAATTTTCCCCACTGTGTCCAGTTAAGCATTCTGTGTTTCATTATTAAAGTCTGTTATCCAACTTTTAAAAGCAGAACTAGCAGGGCAGTCTCTTGTTCAAATGTGCTTACTGGCTATTTCAGGCCTCAGCTCCCCCTGCGTTCTTCAGAAAATTTCAGCAGCTTTGCTTTGGTGCAGTCTGCTTTCTTTTATAATTTCAACCTGAGGTACAAGCTTCTTACCCTATCAATATTCAAGGAATTCAAGGCGAGATTGGGCATGAAAGAAGTGTCTAGGCAAAAGTAATACCAAAACCATTTAAATCCTTATTACAACATTCTTAAGTAGAGGGATGCGATTTGAGGATTTTCATAAAAGAGGATTTTTTCTTCCTGCTTTTCCCCTTGTTGTTCCAGCATCTTCTACCCATTGAGGCAATATCTTTTAAGCCTCAGAAGAAGGACATATACAACCTAGAGCAAAGAAATCAATGCTCAGCTTTGAGTTTCAAATTTGGCTTTTAAAAAGGGTGCAAGAAGAAGAAACAGACTTGAAACTCAATGTAGGTTGCTTGTGGGGTTTTTTTCACATTCCAAAACACTGATTTTGCATATAGAGAGCCAAAGTTGGGTGGACTCTGAGTTTAGAATTCATTCATTCATTCCTTTATTCACTTATCCTACAATTAGTTATGGAGCATCTACAATGTACCAGGCATGGGGTATGCAGTAGTGAACAAAACAGAGTGTTCTCATGGAGTTTACATTCTGATGGGTGTAGTTGGACAATAAGTACATCACAAGTAAACAATAAGTCAGGTGGTAATAATTGCCACAGGGGAAAAAAGGGCAGAGGGCAGAGAGAAAGAGACAAGGAGTGTCACAGAGGGTACGGTTTCCATTTTATACATAGTTGTGAGGAAAGTCTCTCTGATGTGTGATAAGCGATCAGACCTGAAGGCACTGAGAGAAAAACCATGCAGATCTCTGGGGTCTGAGGAAAGGGAACAGCCTAAGCAAAGGCACAAGTCAGGACGTGGCTAGAGTATTGCCAGAGAGGAGGAGGGAAAGGCAGGTCACAAAGTGTTTCATAGGTCAACGTCAGAACGTTGGACTTTACTCTGAGTGAAGGGGAAGCCAGTAGAGAGTACGTGTAGAGTAGACGAATGATGATGCCAGTTATGTAACTTGCATTTTTAAAGGAGTCACTGTGGCTGCTTTTCTGAATATTGACTCTAGAGATCCAGGGGAGGAAACAGAGACCAGTGAGTAGACAATTACAGTGATACAAGTGAATGCTGTTGGTGTCTCAGACCATCATGGTAGCAGTGGAGGACTGAGGAATTATCAGCTTCTGGTTGTATTTTAAATAGTGAGAACCATAAAACGCCAAAGGGGACAAGACTGTGACTAAAGGGCTGGAAGGAACAATTGCAGGAGTTCTGGAGTTGAGCTGACATGCAGTGTCTCCAGGAAATGCCCAGCACCCTTTCCCTTTTTGCTTCAGGCCAAGATCTGGAGATCAAGGGAAGATGGGACCCTTGGATAAGTTTGAGGGGATTCTGGAGCAGAAGGTTTTATTTAGGTAACTATAGGCCTCATGGAAAAGTGCTGAGTTCTGTATGATGTCAGGATGGTAGAGGGGCTCCAGGGGGTTGAAGAGCCTGAGAAGATGGACAAGAGGACCACTTCTCGGATTCTTATGCACACTACATGGTGAGCAACCAGAAATTTCCCATAACCCTGACAAGGAAACAATGGTAGGGGGAAAGAAAGCCAGCAGACAAAAAGAATCTGTGGCCAGGGCCAGGAGAACACGGTGTGTAAATATTTGTTTACCAGTGTCCATGGCAGGGTTGGAGATGCTGGTTGCAGCAGACAAAGAAGGATTGGATTCTAATATCGAAGACTACGTGGTTCTAATGATGCCCTGGGGGATGCCAGCAAAAACAGGAGCAATTCACAAAAACAAAATCTCCTCTGTCAATGAAGAGACCTTACCCTAACAGAGCTTTATTAAAAGTGTGCAATCTCCAACAACACTAAGACAACACTGATTAAAAAACAAACAACTCTAGCCGAAATTCCTGTTTACTCTATCAGGGTTGAGTCAAAGGAGGAGCAGATATAATTCTAGAGTCTTGAATCAAGGAAAGGTATTCAAGTATCTAGCATTATTTGCCCTATTAGAGACCCCCCCAATCTATTTTTATTGTTTACATAGCCTGTAGCAAAATAGAATGAGAAGAGTAGTCACATAATTGTTTTTGTAAATTTTTCTGGCTAAACTACTGTGATTAGGTACTGTGGCGAAAAAATACTAATAGCTTCTAATTTTATTTGTGGTAGGAACAGTCTAGTCTCAGCTTTCCTTCTACCCACATCCATGCACCCATCCTCCTCCAGGGTTTTAAGTTCTCTATCTGTAAAATAAAGGGCTTGTGCAGAAAATCTTTATAATTCCTTTAACTCTAAAGTTATTGGACTTTAAGTTATTGCAACTTAAACCTTTTTTAGCTGTTTCCTTTCCCATCACTTGCCCCTGAATCTGGCTCTGTGCCTTGCTCATATTGGGTTTTAAATGACTTTTTACCTTCTGTGTGAATGATGAATGAGGAGGGTGACTGTACACTGAATCCACTGCAGCGCCTTGCTCAAGGTAAAAAACCTGACTGACCCTCGACTGAACACCACTGGTGATGAGAATAAGGCAGATTAAGCTTGGGTCATGGCCAGCTTATTTCATAACCTTTTCCCCTCGGTGCCACAACCTCGCTACTTTCTAGTTTAGTCCCTTAGAAAATACAATAACATATTTGGATTCTACTCATCTCTTCGGTTTACTTCACTCTTAGCTATTCTAAGGCAATAGAACAAGGAGCTGAACATGTCCTGACACTTAAGACCCCTTGATGGTAGCAAATATAATCTTTTTTTTAACTGTATGTGAAGGAACTCAAACCCATCATTCAAAGGGCTGGCTAGAAAGTTCCAATGCCCAGAATCACTCAGATAGGAGGCAGATAGGGCTCTCCTTAGAGAAAAGTGCTGCACTGGTCTGATCATGTCTATGAAGGATGCGGTTCTGCCTGGTCTCTATAGATGCCACCTTCTTCACTGATTTTCTCTCTCCAAATGAAGCAGAAAACTCAGGCTCACATTGACTGTTTTCTAAAACGAGGTAGGAATGAATATGAATAGAAAATGCAGAGAGGAGACCCCATGGGATTAAGGAAGGCAAGGCATGTTGAAGAGATGCATACATGGGTTGGTGTTTTGTTAGAATGTGATAGGAAGAGGAGGGAGTTTGAGATGGAGGGAACTGTCAAAGCAAGTGCATGGAAGGGGAAAGAGGAAGAGCAGGGACACATAAGGAACAGCAAGTAATTAAGTCACCAATTTGTCTGGAATCTGCAGTTCTCGTCAAGCCAGAACCATAAGTTGATGGTGCCATGTTTAGAAAAGTTTGAATTCTGAGGCCAAGAAATCTATTTTCACAAAGTCAATAATTCAAGAAAATGTGGCAAGGTTCATGTGATAATCTCCTGGATGTGTGGTACAGAAAGTAGTGGAACATGGATAATTGTGACCCACATCTCCATCTTTGGCCTTCAAGCAAAAGGAAGTGACTTGTCTTAAAGATGAATGTGTAAATGATTTTTGACGGATTTCAAGCAGCACTTGACTTTTGTGGGCTTTTTGATTTGGAATGAATATATGCCTACATTATCCAGTTTTTTGTACTTCTGGAAAATGTTTCATTGCAGAAAAGAAAAACCTTCACATTTTAATAAACCTTTCTGAATTCTTTGCTGTTGCTGTGGATGTATTAACACAAATTTGGGTTAAGGATAAATTAATAAGAATTGTAAGGATTTAATTTCCTGAAAACTATATGCATTTTTGGAATGAATTTACTCATCTATAAAGTACCAACAATGTGCAAGCAGTTTAGGCTTAAAATTTTTTTTCATGATTTCAGACATTTTTCTTTAATATTCTTTCTCTCTATCTATTCTCTGTATATTCTGATTCAATACACCTCCCTGGTTCTGTACACATACTAGTTCCAGGACAAATCACTAGGGTATCTAGACCTTAACACTTATTCTGTAATTTTGCATGAATTGGGTATCTGTAGCTTTAGTTTTAGGGTGAGTACAGTGATAGCACGGAAAGAACAAAGGCCTTGGAGATGGAAGAACCAGGGTCAGAATCCCCTCTCTACCACTTAGTAGTCTAGTGGCCTTGGGTAATTTTTAAAAACTCTCCCATGATTATTTTTCTCATCTGTATAGTGATACAAACAATGCCAACCTTCAGCCTGTAAAGAAGAATGATGTGAATTTCTCCCAAGTGCTGTTAAGTCCCCTACATAAGAACCTTCAAGTGAAATTTCAAAGATGCGAACGTGTGTTTGCATGTCCAGTCACGTAAGTTAGTTCACGTGTCTGGTGTACATTGTCACATGCATGCATCCTCTACAAGTGGTTGTGCTTTTGTGTACTTTACAGTACTGTATAGAGTACAGTAGTACAGTATCTTTATTTCAAGCTAGATCTGTAAGAGGATGACATCACTGAACTCCTTGCTGTGCAACATGAGGAGCTTACCAATGGAGAACTGATGGAATTTGAGGCCCAGAGAAAGGTCGAAGAGGGACAAGAGGAAGAAGAAGTAACTGAAGAACCAAAGAGATTCATGACACAGAAAATGGCAAGGGGATTTTTTTTTTTTAATTTGAGGAGGCACAGTTAGTTTTTGAGGCACAAGACCAGAATGTAGAATGGCACACAAAGGTTATAGCAGCTGTTCAGAATGCAGTCTAGTGCTACCGTGTCATCTATGATGTGAAAAAAATAGCTACTGCCCAGATATCACTGAATATTTTTTCAAGAGGGTAAATAGACTTGAATCCAGCAAGAAGCCAGAACCTGTGCCATCAACATCAGGCGTGAGTGAACTTGCAGCTTGCCCTCCGTCTCCCACTGCTGATGATCCTTCAGCTCTACGATCTCCCACCTCCACTCCCTCCTCCAGTCAGTAACTCTTCTTGCCTATTCATTCCATGCCAGCCCCTGTATGCCAGCTGTTGTACTGTACTGTACTACTGTACTTATCAAGGTACTGTACTGTAAGATTAAAAATGTTTTATTTTTTTGTTATTTTTATGTATTATTTTTGTGAAAAGTATTATAAACCTATTACAGTACAGTACTATATAGCCTATTGTGTTAGTTGGGTACCTAGACTAGCTTTGTTGGACTTATGAACAAATTGGGGAGCTCTTTGTATGTAGGGGACTTACTGTATATCTGTATAAGGCAGTACTGAACACTGACTATCTTTCCTCTTCTCCCTTCCTCACCCCTCTCCTTCCCCATAAAATATAGTACTTGCTTTCTCAGTCCTTTTCCAAAAATCTTCCGTTTTCACTGAAAACCACCACCCACTGTGTGACCTTGAGGAAGTGATTTCTGTCCTCTGGGCATTGGTCACTCTGATTAAAGTAAGAGGACTAAAGGTGATTGCTATGGGACCTTACTTATATCACTATCATTCAGCGAGTTTGGGGATCTCACCTAATTCCTGGCTCAGCTTTTTTTCTGCTGTCCATCCCCTCCCACCAGCCAGGAATACTATTACATTCCAATGTAACTCACATAATAGCTACTCTATATCAGACACACCAAGCCTGTTGATAAGACTTAAGCTTAGAAATAAGCTAATAGAATTTGCTGAGAGCTACCTATGGGGCAGTGTTTCTCCTCTTGTTACCTAACTTTCTTTTTCATGATTTGCAAGTTTCTGAAAATTTTGTATCTTCTGACAATTTAGCACAATCTGCTTGTATAAATGATTTGTTACCCACTCCTGTAACAATTATATTAGTTTCTACTGGTAAACTCTTAGGACCACTATAACTGATTTGTATGTTTTAAACACAAAAACTATAAGACTAACTACAATCCTGCAACCTGTGAAACAAAAACCACATTCACAGAAAGATAGACAAGATGAAAAGGCAGAGGGCTATTTACCAGATGAAGGAACAAGATAAAAGCCCAGAAAAACATCTAAATGAAGTGGAGATAGGCAACATTCCAGAAAAAAAAATTCAGAATGATAGTGAAGATGATCCAGGACCTTGGAAAAAGAATGGAGGCAAAGATCAAGAAGATGCAAGAAAGACCTAGAAGAATTAAAGAACAAACAAAAAGAGATGAACAGTACAATAACTGAAATGAAAACTACACTAGAAGGAATCAATAGCAGAATAACTGAGACAGAAGAACTGATAAGTGACCTGGAAGACAGAATGGTGGAATTCACTGCTGCCGAACAGAATAAAGAAAAAAGAATGAAAACAAATGAAGACAGCCTAAGAGACCGCTGGGACAACATTAAATGCAACAACATTCGCATTATAGGGGTCCCAGAAGGAGAAGAGAGAGAGAAAGGTCCAGAGAAAATATTTGAAGAGATCATAGATGAAAACTTCCTTAACATGGGAAAGGAAATAGCCACCCAAGTCCAGGAAACGCAGTGAGTCCCATACAGGGTAAACCCAGGGAGAAACACACCGAGACATATAGTAAACAAATTGGCAAAAATTAAAGACAAAGAAATATTATTGAAAACAGCAAGGGAAAAATGACAAATAACATACACGGGAACTCCTG
Organism: Mesoplodon bidens; assembly: GCF_964165515.1. Classification (NCBI taxonomy): domain Eukaryota; kingdom Metazoa; phylum Chordata; class Mammalia; order Artiodactyla; family Ziphiidae; genus Mesoplodon; species Mesoplodon bidens. Next base: position 107,487,489 of record NC_138161.1, on the reverse strand, counting down.
TAAGGTTAACAGCTTATTTCTAAGAGGAAACTCTACAGGCCAGAAGGGAGGGGCATGATATATTTAAAGTGATGAAAGGGAAGAACGTACAACCAAGATTACTCTACCCAGCAAGGATCTTATTCAGATCCGATGGAGAAATCAAAAGCTTTACAGACAAGCAAAAGCTAAGAGAATTCAGCACCACAAAACCAGCTCCACAACAAATGCTAAGGAACTTCTATAAGTGGGAAACACAAGAGAAGACAAGGACTTACAAAAACAAACCCAAAACAATTAAGAAAATAGGAATAGGAATATACATATCGATAATTACCTTAAACGTGAATGGATTAAATGCTCCAAAAGACACAGGCTTGCTGAATGGATACAAAAACAAGACCCATATATATGCCGTCTACAAGAGACCCACTGCAGACCTTGGGACACATACAGACTGAAAGTGAGGGGATGGAAAAAGATATTCCATGCAAATGGAAATCAAAAGAAAGCTGCAGTAGCAATACTCATATCAGATAAAATAGACTTTTAAATAAGGAATGTTACAAGAGACAAGGAAGGACACGACATAATGATCAAGGGATCAATCCAAGAAGAAGAAATAGCAATTATAAATATATATGCACCCAACATAGGAGCACCTCAATACATAAGGCAACTGCTAACAGCTGTAAAAGAGGAAATTGACAGTAACACAATAATAGTGGGGAACTTTAACACCTCACTTACACCCATGGACAGATCATCCAAAATGAAAATAAATAAGGAAAACACAAGCTTTAAATGACACAATAGATGAGATGTATTTAATTGATATTTATAGTACATTCCATCCAAAACCAGCAGGTTACACTTTCTTCTCAAGTGCTCATGGGACATTCTCCAGGATACATCACATCTTGGGTCACAAATCAAGCCTCAGTAAATTTCAGAAAATTGAAATCATATCAAGCATCTTTTATGACCACAACGCTATGAGATTAGAAATGAATTACAGGGAAGAAAATTTAATAAAACAAACACATGGGAGACTAAACAATATGTTACTAAATAACCAAGAGATCACTGAAGAAATCAAAGAGGAAATCAAAAAATACCTAGAGACAAATGACGGTGAAAACACAATGATCCAAAGCCTATGGGATGCAGGAAAAGCAGTTCTAAGAGGGAAGTTTATAGCTATACAAGCCTACCCCAAGAAACAAGAAAAATCTCAAATAAACAGTCTAACCTTACACCTAAAGGAACTAGAGAAAGAAGAACAAACAAAACCCAAAATTAGCAGAAGGAAAGAAATCATAATGACCAGAGCAGAAAAAATGAAATAGAAACAAAGAAAACAATAGCAACGATCAATGAAACTAAAAGCTGGTTCTTTGAGAAGATAAACAAAATTGATAAACCATTAGCCAGACTTATCAAAAAGAGGGAGAGGACTCAAATCAATGAAGTTAGAAATGAAAAAGGAGAAGTTACAACAGACACCACGGAAGTACAAAGCATCCTAAGAGACTACTACAAGCAACTCTATGCCAATAAAATGGACAACCTGGAAGAAATGGACAAATTCTTAGAAAGGTATAACCTTCCAAAACTAAACCAGGAAGAAATAGAAAATATGAACAGACCAATAACAAGTAGTGAAATTAAAACTGTGATTAAAAATCTTCCACCAAACAAAAGTCCAGCACCAGATGGCTTCACAGGTGAATTCTATCAAACATTTAGAGGAGAGCTAATACTGATCCCTCTCAAACTCTTCCAAAAAACTGTAGAGGGAGGAACACTCTCAAACTCATTCTATGAGGCCACCATAACCCTGACACCAAAACTAGACAAAGATACTACAAAAAAGGAAAATTACAGACCAATATCCCTGATGAATATAGATGCAAAAATCTTCAACAAAATACTAGCAAACAGAATCCAACAACACATTAAAAGGATCATACACCATGATCAAGTGGGATTTATCCCAGGGATACAAGGATTCTTCAATATACATAAATCAATCAATGTGATACACCATATTAACAAATTGAAAAATAAAAACCATATGATCATCTCAATAGATGCAGAAAAAGCTTTTGACAAAATTCAACACTCATTTATGATAAAAAAAAAAGCTGTCCATAAAGTGGGCATTGAGGGAACCTACCTCAACATAATAAAGGCAATATATGAAAAACCCACAGCAAACATCATTCTCAATGTTAAAAACTGAAAGCATTTCCTCTAAGATCAGGAACAAGACAAGGATGTCCACTCTCGCCACTATTATTCAACATAGTTTTGGAAGTCCTAGCTGTGGCAATCAAAGAAGAAAAAGAAATAAAAGGGTTACAAATTGGAAAAGAAGAAGTAAAACTGTCACTGTTTGCAGATGACATGATACTATACATAGAGAATCCTAAAAATGCCACCAGAAAACTACTAGAGCTAATCAATGAATTTGGTAAAGTTGCAGTATACAAAATGAGTGCACAGAAATCTCTTGCATTCCTATATACTAATGATGAAAAATCTGAAAGAGAAATTAAGGAAATGCTCCCAGTTACCACTGCAACAAAAAGAATAAAATTCCTAGGAATAAACCTACCTAGGGAGACAAAAGACCTGTATGCAGGAAAGTATAAGAACTGATGAAAGAAATTGAAGACGATACCAACAGATGGAGAGCTATACCACATTCTTGGATTGGAAGAATCAATATTGTGCAAATGACTCTACTACCCAAAGCAATCTACAGATTCAATGCAATCCCTATCAAATTACCAATGGCTTTTTTTATGGAACTAGAACTAAAAATCTTAAAATTTCTATGGAGACACAAAAGACCCCAAACAGACAAAGCAGTCTTGAGGGAAAAAAACAGAGCGGGAGGTCTCAGACTCCCTGACTTCAGACTATACTACAAAGCTACAGTAATCAAGACAACATGGCACTGGCACAAAAACAGAAACATAGATCAAAGGAACAAGATAGAAAGCCCAGAGAGAAACCTATGCACCTATGGTCAACTAATCTATGACAAAGGATGCAAGGATATATAATGGAGAAAAGACAGTCTCTTCACTAAGTGGTGCTGGGAAAACTGGACAGCTACATGTAAAAGAATGAAATTAAAACGCTCCCTAACACCATACACAAAAATAAACTCAAAATGGATTAGAGATCTAAGTTAAGACCAAGAACTATAAAAGTCTTAGAGGAAAACATAGGAAGAACACTCTCTGATATAAATCACAGCAAGATGTTTTTTGATCCACATCCCAGAGTAATGGAAATAAAAACAAAAATAAGCAAATGGGATCTAATGAAACCTCAAAGCTTTTGCACAGCAAAGGAAACCATAAACAAGATGAAAAGACAACCCTCAGATTGGGAGAAAATATCTCCAAACGAATCAACAGACTAAGGATTAATCTCCAAAATATATAAACAGCTCATGCAGCTCAATATTAAAGAAACAAACAACCTAATCCAAAAATGGGCAGAAGACCTGAATAGACATTTCTCCCAAGAAGACATACAGATAGCCAAGAAGCACATGAAAACCTGCTCAAATCACTAATTATTAGAGAAATCCAAACCAAAACTACACTGAGGTATCACCTCACACCAGTTAGAATGGTCATCATCAGAAAATCTACAAACAACAAATTCTGGAGTGGGTGTGGAGAAAAAGGAACCATTTTGCACTGTTGGTGGGAATGTAAATTGATACAGCCACTATAGAGAACAGTATGGAGGTTCCTTAAAAAACTAAAAATAGAATAACCATATGATCCAGCAATCCCAGTGCTGGGCATATACCCATAGAAAATCATAATTCAAAAAGACACATGCACCCCAATGTTCACTGCAGCACTGTTTACAATAGCCAGGTCGTGGAAGCAGCCGAAATGCCCATCGACAGATGAATGGATAAAGAAGATGTGGTACATATATACAATGGAATATTACTCAGCCATGAAAAGGAATGAAGTTGGGTCCTTTGTTGAGAGGTGGATGGATCTAGAGACTGTCATACACAGTGAAGTAAGTCAGAAGGAGAAAAACATTGTATATTAACACATGACATGGAATCTAGAAAAATGGTACAGATGAACCAGTTTGCAGGGCAGAAGTTGAGACACAGATGTAATGAACAAATGTATGGACACCAAGGGGGGAAAGCCACGGGGGTGGGGGTGGGGATGGTGGTTTGATGAATTTGGCAATTGGGATTCACATGTATACACTGATGTTTATAAAGTTGATGACTAATAGGAACCTGCCATGTAAAAAATTAATAAAATAAAGTTCAAAACAAAAAATCCAGTTATGATTGTTAGTGGAGTTGCCTGGGCTATCTCGTCACATCCTTAAGCTTCAGCTTCCTCTGTAAAATGGGGATGAAATACCTTCCTCACAGGCCTCTGGAAGGATTGAATGAGATTACATACTTAAAGTACCCACGAGGGACTTACCTGGGGTTTTGTGTTTAGGACTCCGCACTTCCACTTCAGGGGCCTGGGGTCTATCTCTGGTCTGGGAACTAAGATCCTGCATTATGCATGGTGCAGACAAAAAAATAAAAAATAATAAAGTACCCACCATGTTGTAAACTTTGAATATATTGTCATTTCTCTTGTTGCATTGGACACATTTAATCTCATTGAACATATCACACTGCCTATAAAAACAAAAACAAAAACAAAAACTATAAGACTAAGCTTTGAAAATAAGCTAACAAAATATGAAATTTTTGACCCTGACACCAGGTTGACACTGATGTCCAGGGACCTCTATTATTTCCAGGGACTCTAATTTAGTCTCAGATTAAAAGGGTATAAAAGATTCTCACATAAGATGTCAAGATGTGATCACAAATACATACAACTGCTAATAAGGTAAAATGATAATATGTTTTATTCTTTTAATCCCTAGAACATTATGAATTACTTATTGACTTTCTGCATAAGGAATTCTAGGATGCTTAAATGTAGTGAAAAGTGCCCTAAACCCAAATTGGAAGGCCTAGGAATTAATACTGTCTTCCACTTTCTAGCTGTGTAGACCTTGAGTGGGTTAACTTTCTGAACTCCAATATTTTCATGTGTAAAGTGGGAATAATAATCCCTGTATCCTCAGATATTTCATGGATTAAAAGAGACGATATATGTAAAATAACACACAAAGTCTAAAGCCCGAAAATTGGCATTATTATAAAGGTAACTTTTATTTTTGTTCATAACACCGTTATTATTCATATTATTTTCATTTTTATTATGTAATACCATATGCTGGGTTCCTTAATATGTCACTGTTTTCAAAAGTGCTATAAAATTCAAGGAAATCATAGGTGCCCCCCAAAATTGATAGCAATCACTGTTGCAATAACTAAATTAAATAGCCAAAAAGGAGAGTAAAGTTTATTTATTGCCTTTTTCAGCCATCTACTGTGAAAGTGGCACACAAGATTTTAGGATTGAAAATTCTTTCTCTTTCCTCACATTTTCAAGGGTATCTTGAGTGGATTTTGAGTATGAAATTATGTTTTCATTATTATACCTCAACATAGAGCTGATATTTAGGTGGCACCCACCAATACTGCTCTCCTGAATGTTATAATATTGAAATACACCATATTCTGCTGTCCCAAGACTCTCTTATCACCACCATATTAACCTCTGCCAGGGCTGCCCATCTCTAAGCCTCCACAGTCCAGTTAAATCTTAGAACAGCTGAGGGACTCCAGGAACTAACTTGAGCACTAAAGGCATCTTTTCTGATTGACTGATGCACCTGCAGTGCTGATGGGTAACCATTTTGAATACCACTCTTACCTAAGTTCTATGTTGGAGGTGGAGTGACTCCATTACTACCAGAAGGTAATATCTGTTCATTGAGACAAGTGGTGGATGGAGAGAATATTAACAGCACTTTCCCTTTGAATGCCTTGCTAGCACTAATTTTAATGATTTAGTGTGATTCTGAAATTGATTTAAGACTTGGAGTTTTTAACTTAGGGTCTTCGAGTCCAAAATTTGGGCAAGATATTTTTGTGTGTGTGTATGTTTATAATATATGTACATATATTTACATATACTATGTGTGTGTATACACACACACACACACACACATATATATATATATAATATGCACTAATATACACATTATTTTAAGGAGACCCCCCCCCGCAGAGGTCAGTGACTCCAAAAAGTTAGGACTCATTGTGTTATACTCTTTCTGAAATAATAAATTGTTAGATTTACAGAAGAGAGACATAGGGGGAAATGTGTACAAATTGAAACCATACTAACAGGAAGTACCCTTGCCAACATTTTAATAGAAAGACCTTTAACAGGAACTGAATGATTTAAAAAAGAAGGGAAAATGAGTTTGGTCTAGTGTGCAGCTTGACATATACACATTTTCATCAGAAACAAGTGTCTGTCAATGGAGTGATCCAGACTTGCAAGTTTTTTTACTAAAGTTTCTCTACTAAGGTGAGGGGATGAAATGTACTCTCATACCTTCATCTGGAGGAAAATAGAGCCTTACTTAGTGACTTCCCACTCCCTCTCCAGTTCAGGTGAAGTTATATTCCAACAGAGAATGTGTTAGAGGCAGTCAAGCTCTTCCTGGTGATATTAAAGTCAACTTTCCAAGTACGATTTCTGAATGAATTAATAATAATAACAATAATGATGATTATGTCAGTAATAGCTAATTGTACAGCTATTTATTAAAGATTTACTGTGTGCTGGGCACTGTGCTGTCTTTATTTGCATTATTTTACTTAATCTTCATAACAACCACCGAGATGGATAGTCCTTTGTCCTGTATGTAGATGAGGAAATTGGGGTTCAGAAAAAATTAACTTGTATAAATTTACAAAGTTAGCAAGTAGCAGAGCCAGGGATCCAACATAGGTAAGTCTGACTGCCTCAATACTCCAACTGATCCATGTAATGCTCTGGATCAATTTTAGGGGATGTTGCATATTATTTATCTGTTTGTAACCCATGCCTGTCTCATCTGAGTTATCCAACACCCCCCCTCCCAAAAAAATCATCACTAGGGCATAGTAAGCAATGACTGCCCACCTCTTCACTTGACTTTTGTGTGGTACCTTTTCACACATGTGTTCGACAGATTTTTATGTATAGTAATCATTATGATAATGGTTAGTTTTTCTTTTATGGGCTACTCCCCACTTTCCAATATCAAGCTCTTTTGATAATTTAGATCCAATATAATAAATATATCTTCAAATATTATTACAGTTACTACTATATGTTCTCTTCACTAGCTCTTAGAGATATTGTGACATTTCAACTATATATATATATTTTTTTTTTCAACTAAATATAAGTAATCATGGGGTTTCATCAGTGAACCTGAACATTCCATTTCTGCAAGTACAGCTAATGCCCTTCCCCATCTCCATATGAGGAAACTGACCATTGCCTGCAGTCTTCCACCTACAGTTATTAGTTTGCTGGTTGTTTGTTGGTGGCAGTGGGGTGTACAGGGAGCTTGGAGGGCAGAAAATGTCAGGTGACCCCTCCTCAGGAAGTGAGGAACTGAAGAGCTTCAGAATTCTACAGGCTCCATCTTCTTGGATTAAGGTTGTAAGACAGGTACCAGAATCACTGCTACTGCCTGGAAATCCCAACCAGTCATGGGCCTGGAACTCCTTGTGTCTTTAAGAGGAGCAAGAAAATTGCCACCAGGTGGTGCCAAACCACAGCTGACAGTTGGATTTGATGGTACACCTGAGACTGCCCCACCCCGACCCCTGGCCCAGCCTGAAAGAGACAAGTTTTCATTATATATTGTAGAAAATGCAGGTATTTCAAGTTGGACAGACCTGGGTTGTATCCTTTTGCTCCCTGGGTTATCGTGAAGTTAAAATGACACAGTAAAGCCAGTGTAACAGGCAGGAAGCACAGCGCCCAGTGGTTTTAGGAACTTTATAAGTGTTATTTGGTTCTGACCTAGAAGGAACTGACTTGGCTTGCAATTTGTTCCTTAAATATTGAATTAACTTTTGCTATTGCCACTTTTGCTTCATTGAAAGCACGGTGACCTTTTCTCACTTGGTGTTAAATCCAACAGAGTAAAGCTGTTTCCAAAATGAGAATTATCTCTAAATAATGGAACCACATTTTGTTTTTAACTGATCCACTGGCTTCAGCAAGGCACCCAGTTAGTGCCTGGCATAAACTTGAAAAAGGGATGTCGTATGCTAGAGACATTTGGAGATGGGAATGCCGTTCTCTGTGGAGGAGCAGAGTTTTGCTGGAAGCTTTATAGGATTTGTCAATAGAAGAAAAGCAACACTGAGTAATAGCCCAAGAGACATTAGGACCTGAGAAGCTGGCTTAGCCAAGCAGGGAGACCTGAGAAAGGAAAGAATCTTAGAAGCAGATAACAAGACAGTGAGGTAGGGGGCAGACAGTGCAGCAGGAGAGGCTGGCACAACCAAGATGGGTAGGGGAGGAGTATCAGATTTTATCTACAAATTTTGGTGATAAGGTCAGGGATGAAGGATGAATAAGTATAGGAAAAGTGGCTGAAATGTTGGTATGCTACTAGATAAAGCCAAACCACTATGTAAGGGTAACAGTAAGGCAACCCAAAGAGCCTCAAGCTCTGAACCCACAGATTGGAGTCTGCTTCTGGGCCCATAGATACCTCTGACTTGGGTTAAGCCCTCAGGGCTTTAGACCTATTTGGGTCTCTGTTTCCCAAAGGGATCACTAATGTACCTTCCAGATAAAAATTCTTACAATTACATCTTCATGTATGGGGAAAAATGAGTGCAAATATTATTCTTTGTATAGTGATTGGGACAGTTTCACATGAGATAGAAGACAATTGGCATACAGTAAAGAAAAATGGGTACAGCTTTTCCATATATGCAAGTGCCCTCCAGAAATGACCAGTTATTTGATGGGTTAACAAAAGTTACAGAGAAACAGTAATTAGGAATGAAGCGTGTAGAATGTAGAATAGCTAATCTTCTAGTAATTTTTCAATTGTTCTACTTCTAAAAAATAATATAGGAAATGTTAGAGGAGATATAGGCATGGGATAAAGCTCGTCTCAGACCCCTTAAAATGGAATTCAGAAACACCTTAATCATCCAACTGCATAATTCTATGATAAATCAGTTTGATGTTCCTATGTATTTCTAAAGAAGATTATGAGATCAGATTTTTTTTTAAACCAGCAGAACCTTATTCTTCAGAGCAGCTTAGCAGGCTTTCTGAAGGTAGCCTGTATTTTCCCCAGGACTTTAGTTACCAGAGAAAAAGATAAAACAATGATTTCAGAAACAGTTTTTTTTTTTTTTAAGACCTATAATACAAGCTAAACTTGAAATTCTGGATTAGGAGATAACATCTTTGTAAAAGATGTCTAGAGAGACAGGAATCCTAATACTGCTGCCTTCTCTAGACTCATGTCCCGGAGTGGGGGGTTCCCCCAGGGGAACAGTTCAGATGGTCTAGGCTGTGATGGGGCTGGCTCTGCAGTTGTAAGATGAAGTCAGAGGGTCCAAAAGTTAAGGGTTTTATTTTTCTTGATCCATTTTAGAAAGAGCCAGATTTGACATTTGCAAGCTCAAAACTGCTTTGGTCTGGTTCTGCTATTATCTGTGACTTAATATCCACATCTTAAATTTTAAAACTGTTCTTACTGCTTCCAAAGGGCTGAAAACTACCACTAGAACAAACTAAACTGACTGTAATGGGAGTCTCACTGTCATTGCTAAAATTATTCTTTTAGACCAACAATATTTTCTCTACAAAGGAAACAGACCATATTGTGAAGATGATTTGAAATGTATAAATATCTTCAGCAATAACATCATTAAACAGTCAGCTTGTGTCACCTTAGATCTTATGTACCTTGTACATTTTTCACACTAGACTAGGCCCTGTGAAGAATGTAATAGAGGATGAGAGTAATGTTGACCAGGGACTTGAAGAGAAATTAAAGATGCATGTTATTTGAGGAAGTATATAGTCAGATAGCAAACAGAGATTCACTTAACAATATATAAAATAAAGATTTAGAAATGGGAGGAATTAATGTGAACCAAAGTAGATCACATCATGGGGGTGCTGAGACGTGAAGCAGTACTTGAAGGAAGGGGAGTGTTTGGAAAGATGGAGGAACAGATAAAATCTCATGTACGTCAGGCTCTATCTATGTAATGAGAAGGGCTGGAGGAAGAACAAAATGAGAAAATTATAGAGTCAAGGGTAAAGAGTGTAGAATGCATGAGTTTGTTGGGGCTGGGGATGGGAAGAAGGCAGGAGACTGAGGGGTTGGCCTTGGGGGGTACACTTTGGGAGCTCAGGCGGGGTGGGGTCACATGAAGCTTAGAGGGCAGGCAGAGACCTTTGAACTGACTTCACTGTCTTCACCTTGATTCTGGTTTACTCCCAAACCTGTCTAATCTATGCTCACAAGGACAAAAAGAAAAGGGTTTTCTTGTTGTGGCTGGGAAAGCATTCCCTGCCCCATCTTCTAATCACACACATCAGGTCTGAGATTCCACCGTGCTTTAAAGCTATTCAAGCCATCGTGGTAGCAGAACTTTAGGACTGTCCTCACTTCTAAAATGTCATTTGAAGTCTTTTTGTTGCTGTTTGTGCTAGACCAGGTCAAACAGGACTTAGTAGCTGGAAGGCTTCATTCTTTTTTTTTTTTTTTTGACTCATTATTATTTTTTATACAGCAGGTTCTTCTTAGTGATTTATTTTATAAATGTATAGATGTCATATGTTTATGTATATATGTCAATCCTAATTCATCCCCCCCCACCACCCCTGCCCCCCCACCTGGCTTTCCCCCTTGGCGTCCATATGTCTTTCTCTACATCTGTGTCTCTATTTCTGCCTTGCAGACTGGTTCATCTGTACCATTTTTCTAGATTCCACATCATGCGTTAATATACGACGCTTGTTTTTCTCTTTCTGACTTACTTCACTCTGTATGACAGTCTCTAGGTCCATCCACATCTCTACAAACGACCCAGTTTCTTTCCTTTCTATGGCGAGTAATATTCCATTGTATATATGTAACATATCTTCTTTATCCATTCGTCTTTCGATGGGCATTTAGTTTGCTTCCATGACCTGGCTATTGTAAATAGTGCTGCAGTGAATACTGGGGTGCATGTGTCTTTTTGAATTATGGTTTTCTCTGGGTATATACCTAGTAGTGGGATTGCTGCATCATATGGTTATTCTATTTTTAGTTTTTTAAGGAACCTCCATACTGTTCTCCATAGTGGCTGTATCAATTTACATTCCTAACAACAGTGCAAGATGGTTCCCTTTTCTCCACACCCTCTCCAGCATTTGTTGTTTGTAGATTTTCTGATGATGCCCGTTCTAACCAGTGTGAGGTGATACCTCATTGTAATTCTGATTTGCATTTCTCTAATAATTAGTGATGTTGAGCAGCTTTTCATGTGCCTCTTGGCCATCTGTATGTCTTCTTTGCAGAAATGTCTATTTAAGTCTTTGGCCCATTTTTTGATTGGGTTGTTTATTTTTTAAATATTGAGCTACATGAGCTGTTTATATATTTTGGAGACTAATCCATTGTCCGTTGCTTTGTTTGCTAATACTTTCTCCCATTCTGAGGGTTGTCTTTTTGTCTTGTTTATAGTTCCCTTGCTGTGCAAAAGCTTTGAAGTTTCACTAGCTCACATTTGTTTACTTTGTTTTTATTTCCATTACTCTAGAAGGTGGGTCCAAAAGGATCTTGCTGTGATTTATGTCAGAGAGTGTTCTTCCTATGTTTTCCTCTAAGACTTTTATAGTGTCCAGTCTTACACTTAAGTCTTTACTCCATTTTGAGTTGAATTTTGTGTATGGTGTTAGGGAGTGTTCTAATTTCATTCTTTTACAAGTAGCTGTCCAGTTTTCCTAGCACCACTTACTGAAGAGACTGTCTTTTCTCCATTGTATATCCTTGCATCCTTTGTCATAGATTAGTTGACCATAGGTGTGTGGGTTTATCTCTGGGCTTTCTATCCTGTTCCATTGATCTATATTTCTGTTTTTGTGCCAGTGCCATGTTGTCTTGATTACTGTAGCTTTGTAGTATAGTCTGAGGTCAGGGAGTCTGATTCCTCCAGCTCCATTTTTTTCCCCTCAAGACTGCTTTGGCTATTCGGGGTCTTTTGCGTCTCCATACAAATTTTAAGATTTTTAGTTCTAGCTCCATAAAAAAAGTCATTGGTAATTTGATAGGGATTACACTGAATCTGTAGATTGTTTTGGGTAGTATAGTCATTTTCACAATATTGATTTTTACAATCCAAGAACATGGTATATCTCTCCATCTGTTTGTGTCAAATTTAATTTCTTTCATCAGTGTCTTATAGTTTTCTGGATACAGGTCTTTTACCTCCTTAGGTAGGTTTATTCCTAGGTGTTTTATTCTTTTTGTTGCAATGGTGAATGGGATTGTTTCTTTAATTTCTCTTTCTGGTCTTTCATTGTTAGTGCATAGGAATGCAAGAGATTTCTGTGCATTCATTTTGTATCCTGCATCTTTACCAAATTCATTGATTAGCTCTAGTAGTTTTCTGGTGGCATCTTTAGTATTCTCTATGTATAGTATCATGTCATCTGCAAACAGTGACAGTTTTACTTCTTCTTTTCCAATTTGTATTCCTTTTATTTCTTTTTCTTCCCTGATTGCCATGGCTAGGACTTCCAAAACTATGTTGAATAATAGTGGCGAGAGTGGGCAACCTTGTCTTGTTCCTGATCTTAGAGAAAATGCTTTCAGATTTTCACCATTGACAATGATGTTTGCTGTGGGTTTGTCGTATATGACCTTTATTATGTTGAGGTAGGTACCCTCTGTGCCCACTTTCTGGAGAGTTTTTATCATGAATGGGTGTTGAATTTTGTCAAAAGATTTTTCTGCATGTAGTGACATGATCATATGGTTTTTCTCCATCATTTTGTTAATATGGTGTGTCACATTGATTGATTAGTATATACTGAAGAATCCTTGTATCCCTGGGATAAATCCCACTTGATCATGGTGTATGATCTTTTTAGTGTGTTGTTGGATTCTGTTTGCTAGTATTTTGTTGAGGATTTTTGCATCTATATTCATCAGGGATATTGGTCTGTAATTTTCCTTTTTTGTAGTATCTTTGTCTGGTTTTGGTATCAGGGTGATGGTGGCCTCGTAGAATGAGTTTGGGAGTGTTCCTTCCCCTGAATTTTTTTGGAAGAGTTTGAGAAGGATGGGTGTTGGCTCTTCTCTAAATGTTTGATAGAATTCACCAATGAAGTCATCTGGTCTTGGACTTTTGTTTTTCGGAAGATTTTAAATCATAGTTTCAATATCATTACTTGTGATTTGTCTGTTCATATTTTCTGTTTCTTCCTGGTTCAGTCTTGGAAGTTTACACCTTTCTTAGAACTTGTCCATTTCTTCCGGGTTGTCCATTGTATTGGCATAGAGTTGCTTGTAGTAGTCTCTTAGGATGCTTTGTATTTGTTCAGTGTCCATTGTAACTTCTCCTTTTTCATTTCTAATTTTATTGATTTGAGTCCTCTTCCTCTTTTTCTTGATGAGTCTGGCTAAAGGTTTATTAATTTTGTTTAACTTCTCAAAGAACCAGCTTTTAGTTTTATTGATCTTTGCCATTGTTTTATTTGTTTCTATCTCATTTATTTCTGCTCTGATCTTTATGATTTCTTTCCTTCTGCTAACTTTGGGTTTTGTTTGTTCTTCTTTCTCTAATTCCTTTAGGTGTAAGATTAGACTGTTTATTTGAGATTTTTCTTGTTTCTTTAGTTAGGATTGTATTGGTATAAACTTCCCTCTTAGAACTGCTTTTGCAGCATCCCATAGGTTTTGGATTGTCGTGTTTTCATTGTCATTTGTCTGTAGGTATTTTTTGATTTCCTCAGTGATCTCTTGGTTATTTAGTAATGTATTTGTTTAGTCTCCATGTGTTTGTATTTTTTACAGATTTTTTCCTGTAATTAATATCTAGTCTCATAGTGTTGTGGTCAGAAAAAAATGCTTGATATGATTTCAATTGTCTTAAATTTACCGAGGCTTGATTTGTGACCCAAGATGTGATGTATCCTGGAGAATGTTCCATGTGCACTTGAAAAGAAAGTGTATTCTGCTGTTTTCGGATAGAATGTCCTATAAATATCAATGAAACTTAACTGGTCTATTGCATCATTTAAAGCTTGTGTTTCCCTATTAATATTCTCTCTGGATGATCTGTCCATTGGTGTAAGTGAGGTGTTAAAGTCCCCCACTATTATTGTGTTACTGTCGATTTCCTCTTTTATAGCTGTTAGCAGTTACCTTACATATTGAAGTGCTCCTATGTTGGATGCATATATATTTATAATTGTTATATCTTCTTCTTGGATTGATCCCTTGATCATTATGTAGTGTACTTCCTTGTCTCTTATAACATTCTTTATTTTAATGTCTATTTTATCTGATATGAGTATTGCTACTCCAGCTTTCTTTTGATTTCCATTTGCATGGAATATCTTTTTCCATCCCCTCACTTTCAGTCTGTATGTGTCCCAAGGTCTGAAGTGGATCTCTTGTAGACAGCATATATATGGGTATTGTTTTTGTATCCATTCAGTGATCCTGTGTCTTTTGCCTGGAGCATTTAATCCATTCACCTTTAAGGTAATTATCAATATGTATATTCCTATTACCATTTTCTTAATTGTTTTGTGTTTGCTTTTGTAGGTCCTTTTCTTCTCTTGTGTTTCCCACTTAGAGAAGTTCCTTTAGCATCTGTTTTAGAGCTGGTTTTGTGGTACTGAATTCTCTTAGCTTTTGCTTGTCTGTAAAGCTTTTGATTTCTCTGTTGAGTCTGAATGAGATCATTGCCAGACAGAGTAATCTTAGTTGTAGTTTCTTCCGTTTAATCACTTTAAATATATTGTGTCACTCCCATCTGGCTTGTAGAGTTTCTGCTGAGAAATCAGTTTTAACCTTATGGGAGTTCCCTTGTATGTTTTTTGTCATTTTTCTGTTGTTACTTTTAATAATTTTCCCTTGTCTTTAATTTTTGTCAGTTTGATTACTGTGTCTTGGTGTGTTTCTTTCTCCTTGGGTTTATCCTGGCTGGGACTCTCTGTGATTCCTGAACTTGGGTGGCTATTTCCTTTCCCATGTTAAGGAAGTTTTCATCTATGATCTCTTCAAATATTTTCTCTGGACTTTTCTCTCTCTCTTCTCCTTCTGGAACCCCTATAATGCGAATGTTGGTGCATTTAATGTTGTCCCTGTGGTCTCTTAGGCTGTCTTCATTTCTTTTCATTCTTTTCTCTTTATTCTGTTCCGTGGCAGTGAATTACCACCATTCTGTCTTCCTGGTCACTTCTCTGTTCTTCTGCCTCAGTTATTCTGCTATTGATTCCTTCTAGTGTAGTTTTCATTTCATTTATTGTATTGTTCATGTCTGTTTGTTTGTTCTTTAATTTTTCTAGGTCTTTGTTAAACATTTCTTGCATCTTCTCAATCTTTGCCTCCATTCTTTTTCCGAGGTCCTGGATCATCCTCACTCTCATTATTCTGAATTCTTTTTCTGGAAGGTTGCCTATCTCCACTTCATTCAGTTGTTTTTTCTGGGGTTTTATGTTGTTCCTTCATCTGCTACATAGTCCTTTGCCTTTTCATTTTGTCTGTCTTTCTGTGAATGTGGTTTTTGTTCCACAGGCTGCAGGATTGTAGTTCTTCTTGCTTCTGCCCTTTGCCCTCTGGTGGATGAGGCCATCTAAGAGGCTTGTGCAAGCTTCCTGATGGGAGGGACTGATGGTGGGTAGAGCTGACTGTTGCTCTGGTGGGCAGAGCTCAGTAAAACTTTAATCTGCTTGTCTGCTGACTGGTGGGGCTGAGTTCCCTCCCTATTGGTTGTTTGGTCTAAGGCAAACCAGTAATGGAGGCTCCAGTCTCTTTGGTGGGGCTAATTGTGGACTCCAGGAGGGCTTATGGCAAGGAGTACTTCCCAGAACTTCTGCTGCCAGTGGCCTTGTACCCGTGGTGAGCCACAGCCACCCCCTGCCTCTGCAGGAGATCCTCTAACACTAGCATGTAGTTCTAGTTCAGTCTCCTATGAGGTCACTGCTCCTTCCCCTGGGTCCTGTTGTGCACACTACTTTGTGTGTGCCCTCCAAGGGTGGAGTCTCTATTTTCCCCAGTCCTGTTGAAGTCCTGCAATCAAATCCCGCTAGCTTTCAAAGTCTGATTCTCTGTGAATTCCTTCTCCCATTTTCGGACTCCCAGGTTGAGAAGCCTGATGTAGGACTCAGAACCTTCATTGCAGTGGGTGGTCTTCTGTGATATTAAGTGTTCTCTAGTTTGTGAGTCATCTACCTAGCTGTTATGGGATTTGATTTTATTGTGATTGCACCCCTCCTACCATCTCATTGCAGCTTCTCCTTTGTCTTTGGATGTGGGGTATCTTTTTTGGTGACTTCCAGTGTCTTCCTGTTGATGATTGTTCAGCAGTTAGTTGTGATTCTGGTGCTCTCGCAAGAGGGAGTGAGCGCACATCCTTCTACTCTGCCATCTTGAACCAATGGAAGGCTTCATCCTTATCTCGGGTCAGCTCATCCTCTTTCGAGTTTGATAAGCTGCGTATTAAGCTGGGAAATAGTAACTGAGGAATAAGAATAAATGACCATGATATTGATGGAAACCTTAACCTTAAGTAGGTAAACCTTATTTTTTTCCTGTTTTATGGGCCAGTTGCTCTCATTTGTATCTATAGTATGCACTTTAGAAGGAGATACAAAATGACATCAAAATTTTTTTATATTAATAGTCTAAGACATCTGCTAGAAGCCTAAAAATAACTTTATAAAGATTCTAAATACACAGCCATAATTATTTTTAAAAGCTTAAAGCTATTTTTAAAGCTATCATAATTTGAGTAATTCTGAAATAAAACGGCAATGCTTACTGCAAAGATGAATTATGTTGAACTCAGTTTAGCATCTGCACAGTTGTTTTATATATGTATATAGCTCCTAATAGTCAAGGGTTCAGAGGAATCTATTTTACTGGGCCTGGCATTATTTTATTTTCTCATAAATTCTGAACAAGTATAAATGTAGCAGAAATATTGTCAATGAGTAAAACATTGAGTCCAACAGAACACTTGAATAAGCCAAAGAGAAAAAGGCTTTCACAGTTTTAGATATTTTCCTATCTGCTTATAATCTTTTAGCTAATTCAGCATGATAGTATTTTAGAGTAAATGTGCTCATCACATTGATGGATTAAAAATTCACCATACCATTTAGATTCTGAAAGATGTGGGGAAATTTTGAATTGTTTTCCTTAAATGGATTAAGAAGCCATCATACCTTTTGTATTCTGAAGGATAGAAAATGTTGAATACTTCTAAAATGTTAGCATTTATATTTTAATGAAGATCTTCAATGGCAATAACAGCATATACAACTTTTATCTTTTTTCTACTTGCAAAAGAAAAATAGATCTTTATTGAAGAAATGTTTATGATTCAGAAAATAAGAAGTAAGATAATTTATTCTTTTTATAGATTTGTTTTTGAATATGAACTGTGTAGGTTAGTACCACAGATTTAAGCATGACAGACATAGTGGAAGTCTTTGAGAAGTTCATTATCTCTTGGATAAGTGAACTAACAATTGAAATAAGGTATGTAATAGTAGTATAATGGGCAAAGTGCAGCGTGCCAAGGTAGGGTACAAGGAACACCTGATAAGGTGGAGCTCATTGGGTTGGTAGTGATGCAAGTGGACACCTGAAAGATGAGTATGAATTCTTTAAGTGAAAGTGTAGTGGGAGTTAATGTTTCAACTAGAGGGGACAGAACATTTGAAGCCTTTAATGAGAGAAAGCATGACAAAATTGAGGAATATTAGGGAGTCCAGTTGATCAGTTAACATTCTTGATGGTTTTGTATATATTATTCCGCCTCTTTTGAAAGATATGTTAAAATACATTTTAACACACTTTGGATCATACTTTCCTACCTACTTTATTCACTTAGTCATAAATTATGTTTATTGGCCCACGTCATTGCAATTCTCCTATATAATGTTAAATGGCAGCACAATTATCTGTGTAACTATAATCTCATGATTATCCAGTCCCCTCTCATTGAATATACTGTGTCTAATTTTTCTCTATTATAAAAAGAGAATATTTTAATAGACATTTTATATGTACTTCTGATTATTTCCACAGTAGCAAATGTAATGTGGATTTCAAATAAACAACCCAATTCCCAATTTAACACTCACCAACAAGAATTAGTGTCCATTAAGGCTCTTTATTGAGCAGCATTTATTGAAAAACCTCACATGTGGGACACAGACACACTGCCCTCAGCAGACATGAACTGACTTGGAGCCATACTCTAAGGCCTGAGTATTTAAATATTATGACACATTCTCTTAGCAAAGCCAGTTCCATGGCTCAATGGTCTCTAGCTGTATCCTTAAAAAGTCCTGGAATTGGACTTTAGGGAAAGCTTGAAGCAGTTTTAGTCTCTGATCACATTCTTTAAAATAAGGATTTCAGTAACATTTGCAAAATGCAGAAATCTTGACTCCATGACAAATTCCAGTTGTTTGCTCTCATACCATGAATTGGTGGTCACTTCTGCAGCCAAGGACATGGCATATTGTTTAGAACTTGAAATGGTTCATTGCATAAGATCTTGTGTAAAGTACCTTCACACACAAAAAAGTAAGTTAAAGAAGCAAATAAAGAAGTCAGCTACAACACTAAATGTCTCAGATTTAAAAAAAAAAAAGAAAAAGAGAGAGAGCACTGAATTCAAAGTCAGAAGGCCCAGTGTTGGTCTTCCTCCCTCCTCACAACGTAAGTTCCTAGAGGTCAGGGAACAGGATCTGTCATCTCTGTGTCCCTCTATTGCCTATGAGTGCCCATCAAATGGCACTCAGTACAATCAGATTGATGAATGAATGAGTGAATATGGTTTACAGCAATGTGGACATAGTTCTTGTAAGCCTGCCAACCTAAGAGGGGCTACTAACATGGGGATAGAAGGGGTACCGACCCCAACAGTATTTCCACCCTTTTGTTCAGGGACATGTATGTACAATTTAGTTTTTAATCTCTTAAACATAACTTGAGGGAATGAGCCTTTGAATAAATATGAGTTGTTTACACAATTTTATCTTTTGTGTGTGTGTATGTTTTAAGCGTTGTTTTTCATTAGTGTTATTGCAACTAAGTCTTGTAACTTGAGGAGAGATAGAGCATCCTAATTTTCCTTCCTGGGTACAGGCTTAGTCCCAGGCTGCAGAGAAGGTTTTTCCTAAATAGTAAAAATTTTCCTCAAAATGAGGTGGGTGGAGGGATAAATTGGGAGATTGGGCTTGACATATACACACTACTATGTATAAAATAGATAACCAACAAAGACCTACTATATAGCACAGGGAACTCTACTCAATACTCTGTAATGGCCTATATGGGAAAAGTATCTAAAAAAAGAGTGGATATATGTATGTGTATAAGTGAATCACTTTGCTATACATCTGAAACTAATACAACATGGTAAATCAACTATACTCCAATAAAATATTTAAATAATGTCATAATATAATACAAATTTTAATAAATATTTAATTTAAAAAATGAAGACACATCTTAGATGGAAGTGACACTGCAACCCTGTCATTTTAGGATCATTGTCTATTAGAGAAAACCTTGATCATGTACCTCAGGTACTTGAAAGAGAACTAGTGAAAATCATTAAAAGAAAAGTGAAAGGAAAGAAATCATAGACCTACAGGAGTCTTAGAATAAAGATTTGGTGATAGACATTTTACAAACCAAGGCAGCGTGGGAGGTCTTCAATTTATATTTTTAAATGTGAGCAGATGGGCTAAGCATTCTTATAGAAAGTGGATGTGTGTGTCTGTGTGATGAAAGTGTAGTTCATGAAGGCTGTTCCTTTGCAGGTGGGAATAATATGAGCTTACTCACTTTGCAGTGATAGGAGAGCTAAAATCAAATCCTCAAAACATTTCACATATGGTGACCCAGTTCTTATTTTCTTAATAATTGTCTGGAGAGTTGTTCTTTCTGTACATTCAACGATTTGAGTGAAAAGGTAGTATTTTCAAAAGAAATTTGAATGTCAAACATATAAAGATCAGACATGTCATATTAGAACCATATTGTGTGGCTCTAACGGTACTGGATATCATGGGAATTAGGAGGGGCAAAAAGTGGAGGCACACTTCCTGATACAGATCTACTTTAAGAGGCAAAACTACCTTGGAATTAATGAAGAAGGCCAATTAATAAGTGTGTTTCTCGTGTGTGTAGATTACACATCACTGTTGTTGTTTTCCCTTGAAAGATGGTATAGGGTTAAGAATGCAGACTCTGGAGCCAAAAAGCTTGAGTTCAGATCCTGGATCTGCTGCTTCCTAGCTGTGTGACCTTGGGGAAATCACTTAATCTTACTGTGCTTTGGTTCCCTCACTAGGAGAATGAAGGGGTCAGGCAGGAGAATAATAGTATCTATTGACAGGGATGTTTGGGAGAATTAAATTATATATATATATATATATGAGAGAGAGAGAAAGAGTTTAGAGCAGTGACTGGCACATTGTAGTTGCTACATAAACCATAGTGATTGCCTTTATTATTACTTGTTATTATTCTGATATAATACAGGTAACTAGAGTCTGATTTTCTTTTTTAGACAAATATACCAAAAAGATATTTTTGTTGTCATAGACCATGATCATCCTTCATATGGTGACAGCACAGTGTTGTTTTTTTCAAATATACTTCCTCCCAGCAACCCCCAGTAACCCCTCTTACCAGACCTTACTATCTGCCTGCACCTTTCTTTGGAGCCAGATATATTTACCCACATTTACTGCTTTTCATGAAAAGAAAAAGAACACCTTTTTAAAAAAAGTTAAGACAAACTTTTAGGGCTTTACCTAACAACCTCACATTAGTATTTTAGATTCTTTTTGGATACATTCATGTTTATTCAACCTATAAATGGCAATTCAATTCAGGCACCTACTTGCCAGTACTGTGCATGTCACTGGGAGTTTAGAAAGATAAATAAAACAGTTGTTATTAGAGAGATTAAGATCCAGTGGGTTCAGGCATTCACATATATGATAGATTATTTGATAAATTTCAATCACTTCACCCATATCCCCTTAGTCTTGATCTATCTCCATTTACAATTCCTATTTTTTAAGTGAGTCCCTCTATGCCATATGGCAACATTTCATCTTCCTTTGTTCTCTGTCCCAGCTTTTTTTTAAAAAACTCTGTTCCAGCTTCATCTCTTTGGCATTGCCAAAATACACACAGTCCTCCAGGTAAATCTGGCAGGATCAGGTTCCACTTTGTTACAAATACGCTTTGTGAGGATTTTGCTGCTGGAATTGAAATCAACCGGACAGTGGGCCAAATATTTAGGAAATCATGTGCAACAACTCTTAGAATTATTTGTTCATTTAAAAAATAATTCCTTTTCTTGTACTAAGAACAGCAATGTATGTCCATAGGTCAAAAATAAGAAAATATAAAATAGAATAAAGAGACAAAAAACATTTATAGTCTCAACACCAGAAAGAACATAGCTACCATTCATATTCTGGTATATTTCTTTCTCCTCCTCTGTCACCTAACAGATTTGGGACTAAATTGGTGTCCTTTTCTGCCTTTGAAACTTAATGTTACTAAAATGTGAGCACATTCCCCATGCCATGAACTATTCTTAAAGGCTCCATCTGATGTATTTTATTATGATTTACTTAATCACTCTCTTTTTATAAGCAGAGGCCATAGTACTCAGATAATACATTGACCTGGTTTCCCCTTAGTACCTTATAAAACATTACTCTGAGTCACACAGCACTTCCTTATCTCATGTTCTTTTCTAATCAGTCTCTCTTCTTAAACAGTTGAATGTTAACGGAAAATGTACAAGACTTAGGGTCAGCTATTCTAATGCTAGATTGTGTGGTATTCAGCAAGTCACCTCCTCTGACTTAGCTTCGGCTCTCTCATCTGCAAGATGGGGTAACATTCCCTTCCTTGGTTACAGTGCAGTTGCTGTGCAGATGAAATGAGATGGTGAATGTGAAATTGTTTTACAAATTATAAAACCAGGGATTCTTCTCTTCCTGTGCTTGACTTTTCTAACCCAAACCCAAAGACAACAGTGATTCTGTTTTTTCTTTTTAGAAGAGAAGGCTGCATTAAGGTGCTGAGAAAGAGCATTATTCAACTACTTGACCTCCCAAAGGATTTATTAATGTTTAACCTCAACTCACCCCTTTCCCACAGTGACCTGATTTATCTGACTATTTAAAACTAAGGTTACTTGGATGGTGAAAGTACAATCTCAAATGTCCATTAGGGAGAGCAAATCTATTGATGAGAGAAAACCTTAGTTATTTCTTTCCAGTGACCTTCCTTATCCTTACCATAGAATAGAATCTTACAGTAGTAACAATAATATTAATATAATAATTATAATATATTAAGTACCTAAAAAGTGACACCTAACTGCTTCATATATTAGTTTAAATCTTAACAGTCCTGCAAGTTATATATTGGGGTGAAAAGTCTATCATTAGGCCAAAATCGCTTAGAAAATAAATCTAGAGATCTTAACTAAATCAGTCTTTTTTTTTTTAATATCTTGATTGGAGTATAATTGCTTTAAAATGGTGTGTTAGTTTCTGCTTTATAAGAAAGTGAATCAGTTATACATATACATATGTTCCCATATCTCTTCCCTCTTACGTCTCCCACCCTCCCACCCTCTGTATCCCACCCCTCTAGGTGGTCACAAAGCACCAAGCTGATCTCCCTGTGCTATGTGGCTGCTTCCCACTAGCTATCTGTTTTACGTTTGGTAGTGTATATATGTCCATGCCACTCTCTCACTTCATCACAGCTTACCCTTCACCCTCCCCGTGTCCTCAAGTCCATTCTCTAGTAGGTCTGTGTCTTTATTCCTGGCTTACCCCTAGGTTCTTCATGACCTTTTTTTTTTTCTTAGATTCCATATATATGTGTTAGCATACGATATTTGTTTTTCTCTTTCTGACTTAACTTCACTCTGTATGACAGACTGTAGGTCCATCCACCTCACTACAAATAGCTCAATTTCATTTCTTTTTATGGCTGAGTAATATTCCATTGTATATATGTGACACATCTTCTTTATCTATTCATCTGTTGATGGACACTTAGGTTGCTTACATGTCCTGGTTATTGTAAATAGAGCTGCAATGAACATATTGGTACATGACTCTTTTTGAATTATGGTTTGTTCAGGGTATATGCCCAGTAGTGGGATTTCTGGGTCGTATGGTAGTTCTATTTGTAGTTTTTTAAGGAACCTCCATAATGTTCTCCATAGTGGCTGTATCAATTTACATTCCCACCAACAGTGCAAGAGGGTCCCCTTTTCTCCACACCCTCTCCAGCCTTTATTGTTTCTAGATTTTTTGATGATGGCCATTCTGACTGGTGTGAGATGATATCTCATTGTAGTTTTGATTTGCATTCTCTAATGATTAATGATGTTGAGCATTCTTTCATGTGTTTGTTGGCAATCTGTATATCTTCTTTGGAGATATGTCGATTTAGGTCTTAATTAGAAAGAAAGTAGGCTTAAGAGGAGATACCAAATCTAATCACTAAGGGAACTAACAAAAGGAAATGTAAAACAAAGACAATTCTCCGGCATGGGCGCCCTCTAGTGGGAGGCAGAGAGCAAGAGACTTTGGATCCCTCCTCCATGTCTCTGCTCTAGCCCTTCTCCCACTGCGCTGTGGGTATTGGCTAAGGCAACGTCCTCCATCTCAAACCTGAGCGCAGTAGCACAGAACCAATGCCCTGATAACTTTTTTATATTGAATTTTTAAAGTTCTGTTCAGGTATAATTGATATATCGTAAATGGTGCACAACTAAAGTGTACAATTTGATAAGTTTTGACATGAAACCATCCCCACGAAAAAATTAATGAATGTAACAATCACACTTCTTTTTTCCTTTGAACTCCTCCTTCATCTCTTTTCCTCTGGCCCATCTCTTGGCAATCCCTATCTGCTTTCTGTCATTATTGCTTGGCTCGCCTTTTCTAAAATTTCATGGAAATGGAATCATACAGTAACTACTTTTTTTTTTGCATGTGTGTAGCTTATTTCACTCAGTGTAATTATTTTCAAATTTTAAGCTTATGTCTTATGTATCAATAGTTGACTTTTTTATTGATCAGCCGCATTCCATTGTATGAGTATACCACAGTTTGTTTATCCATTCATCTGTCGATGGGTGTGTAAGTTTTCCATTGTTGCATTAACAGATTATCCCCAAAGTTAGTGGTTTAAAACAAGCATTCATTATCTAACAGTTCCTGTGAGCCAGAAATTTGCGAGTGGCTTAGCTGGGTCATTTTGCCTCAGAGCTTCTCATGAGATTGCTGTGGATATTTTGGCTGGGTCTGCCATCATCTGAAGGCTTTACCAGGGCTGGAGGATCCACTTCAAAAACGGCTTTTTTAATCTGCTGTTTCAAATACTGTGCCTTGCACTATTGTGTATTCATTAAATGTGTGTTGTGGAGTAGGCTGAGCTCGGATTATGGACATCCTTAGATTTTAGGCTAAGCAAACTGAACATTTCCTCTGCTCTTCCTCCACATTAAGGTATGGTGAATCAGTGCAGGTGTTTGGATGGGAATGCTATAACAACCTATTTTATAGAAGTCTGGGTTCAATGACAGGAGTTGGCAAATGTTTTTGTGGGGTAAGCAATAACAAAGTGGGCAGTGCTAGTCAGAAAAGTTCAGGATTTTATTTTCTTGGTCTTATCCTTGAAGTAGAAGTTCCTATGGATGAGGATGAAAATCATAGATGTTCAAGAGGTATCTAACCACATTCTCTTTTAATTCTTGAATCTTAAAGACATGCTAAGAGTGTGGGCTTCATTAGTTATTAGCTTTACAGATCTGGTAATGATTGCTGTGTGACACAGACAGGTAATATATTTCTCTCTGAGCTTTGGTTTCCCCATGTTCCAAATAAACAATATTGACTAGCTAACTTCTGCACTCCTTTTGAGTTTTAGGATTATGTATTAGAAGTAGGTAGAATTATGAATTGCAGAGGGATCACCAAAGTACAAGAGTCTCATATATCTGACTCCCATATGTGACCACTTCCCAAAACAGAATGATGGAGACACTAGCCTTATAGCTCAATGGTAATGTTTAATCTATATGCACAGACATTTTCCTTACTCCTTTGATCCTCCATTAAGGGGTCACCTTAGGCTGGAGAGGCTGGGAAAGGAAAGAAGTGGGTTAAACCCTGTCATTGTACTTTTGCTCCTAACTCAAGTGAGGGCCAAGTGTCATTTACTGAACATGGAAGGGGAAGGACATGATCTAATAGCAATTAAATGTTGTGGACGCACCAGCAGTGCTGATCATTTAAAACTCAGACCCATTAAAATATCTTCTTGCCCTGTGATTTTGTATATTTTGTAGATCACAGTTTTGTTGAGTTTTATTTTCTCTAGTAAGTATTATAAAGTAATAGATATTGTATTACTTAGGGTTCTCCAGAGAAACAACACCAATAGATATATAATAAGCATATTATATATAATAAATGTTTATAAATAAATAAACTATGTATATATTTATATATAAAGACTTATTAGAAGGAATTGGCTCATGTAATTATGGAGGCTGACAAGTCCAAAATCTGCAGAGCTAATATCTCAGTTCAAGTACAAAGACTGGAAGCTGCTGTAGTACAAGAAAGAGCCAGTGTTCAGTTGGAAAGCTGCCTGACAGGAGAATTCTCTCTTACTGGGGGTGGGAGGGTAGGCCTTTTACTCAACTCAGCCTTCACCTGATTAGATGAGGCCCACCCACACTATGAAGGGCAGTCTGCTTTCCTCAGTCTACCAATCAAAATGTTACTCTCATCCAAAAATATCCTTACAGAAACACCCAGAATAATGTTTGCCCAAATATCTGGGCACCCTGTGACCCAGTCAAGTTGACACATAAAGTTAACCATCACAGGTATACTGATTATGCTTTTTTTCTTTTAAACTACACAAAGCACCACCACTACACCCCCTTCCCAAAATTCTGCTTATGGCCAGTCCAAGGGTATGTTGCATAAGCACTTGAGAACAAGAACCCTTTCCTAAAGGAAAGGAGCATCTTACCCAAATTACATTCCTACATGTGACCACTGAATGTAGAATAGAACTCTTTAGTATAGACCTTTGTTTATCACTTCAGAACTGGGCTGGTTCAAGCATCAAAAACACGTTTGTAAATGCTGTTTCTTTGTTCCTAGAGCTTCACATCATCATCCTTACCTCTCTTTCTTCTTCTAAAATTTATTAAGTATCTATTTATTAAGTGTGCTATGTACAGTAATACAACTATAAAGTTATCCCTATTTTTCTCTGTAGGCTTTAAAAATGTTCTATAAAGTGGCATTGTGATGTCAGTGAGTCCCTCTGGATTTTTAATTTTATGTAAAAAATTGGAATGATTTGTGTGAATCACTGTGATGAGCCATGGTGTGCTTTTACAGCTCTTACTGAGATAGTCTCATAGAGAATTTCTAAAATAATCTGAGAGATCAATTTGTAGCACTATGTTACTGTGTATTTAGACTGAAAGAGTGGTGTTCATTGGTGTAAAATTTTAGCAAAGAATCCTTGAGTTTCAGTACAGGGGTTGAAATACCATAAGCTGGTATAAAGTGCCGACTTTGTACTTATTTGGGTTCTGTTGGTCATTATAAAACTTGGTGCTCTTACATGATGCATTTTCCTCTGTTATGCCCTTTTGATGAGTTTTAGTGGCCGTTCTCTCTCCTAAATCACCTGCAAGTTCATCAGCATCACTAAACAACAAAAGGTACATAGAGCTTGCTTCTGTCTATGATCATGATGGATTTTATCCCGTTATAAGAGTTTCTCAAATGGGTCTATGGATGATCACCTGGGTACTCAAGGCAGAAAATCTAAGTGTTGAAGACCAAGAATCATTTAGAGAAGATTGTTAGTTTCATGATCTGGGAGAATGGAAGAAGGGAAAGAACTCATATTCTATAATTAAAAAATCTCTTTCAAGAAGAAAGGAAAATCAAGGGAGAAGGAAAATAGGAGTTGCGTTTATTAATAACTTCCATTCTGGATCTGGATTACTATATATGAGGGTTCTGAAGAATGCCGGTGTCCTAACTCATCCGCATTATTTTAATTCATTTGTTCAGTTAATTAATTGTCCGTCATATTCTAGGCACTGTGGATAACTCAGAGATGTATAAGAAAGATTGTAAAGACCAGGACATTACAACATAGTATAAAGAAAAATAGTACTAAGGACCACTGGGACCTAGAGAGAGTTCTGAGCAGGGGAGATGACCCGTGGATGGAAGAGCTCCAGGAAGACCTCTGGAGGCGTGGGCATAGGACGGGATAGCTTGAACATCCAGGCTGCTCCTGGGGCTCCTGCTGAGGAGGGTGGTGAGCTGGCCTTGGGTGAGGGTGAAGAAGCGTCTTGCGTTGCTTTACTGTTGAAGAACAAGTTCAGGATTCTGAAGAAGCTGAATTGCTGCCCTTGGGGAACAGCCCGGGAACAGGGAGCAGATTCAGAGGCGGAATCCGGATGTGACAGCTTTCCTTTAATAAGGTCCCAGAACCCTACCGAGTTGTCTATGCTGTAACACGGTGCATACTGAAAGCTCTCGCCTTCTTGACTGCGAAGCCCAGACCGGGCCGCGGGTGCGCGGGTCAGGTCCCGCCGCGTCTTTGCCTGTTGGTGGAGCGCCGCTTGGCTCGCGTACTCGGATGCTCGGCGCTCTGCTCTGGCAGCGATCCCGGAGCGGCATGAGTCAGTTTTGCGCTGAACCTCGGCATAATGAAGGAAGGTGCTATTTTGGGATAACAGGCATATGATCAGCTCTTTTTTGGGCAGATCTCACAGGCCGCGATGTTTGCAGAGAGGGTGACTTTCCCGAATGCCTCTCTTTCTGCTAGAGCACAGAAAACAATTTCACGAAGTCATCCTGGCTTCTCCGGCAGAACGGGTTTCGCATTTGACATTGACGGTCCATTAATTGTGTTAACAACACTAATAGCTTCAGAGCAGTTTAACGGAAGATGTTTATGTGTGGTCAGTAAGCTTCATTATTTTTTCCTCCAACGGTAGAAATGAAAGCAGAGCCTAATCTGGAAGGTGTGGAGATACTCTGAAGCATCAGAAGGTTAGTGGAATCAGGGAGCCCTAAATGAATAGAACTCCCCGGCTATCCTCCCTCCCCTTTCCATGATTAACCTCGTTTGCTTTCCTAGCCTTCCCTGGATGTCAAAAAGCGAGCCTCCAGCTTAGAACGGTTATTAAGGGATTTGCTAGGATTACAACTAGTTTATTTTTCTTTCACATATTCTTACTGTTACAGTAAATATATATCTTTTGGTAATAAGCCAAAAGCAATAAAAATATTTCATAAAAAAATAAAAATGGTGTGTGTGTGTGTGTTCATTTCTAGGTTTGTGAAGTTTGGGGAACTTCAATCTACTGGATGTAGACAATATGGTGCCATGAATACAGTGGATCTTATTTCCAGATGGTGTACACTCTGGTGTGTTTCCTGTTTCATAAATTTAGCGAACCATGCTTAGGAAACTCTTTTGGACTCTGTCTTGAATTAAGTGGAGAGATCAAAGGTGACTATAATGAAATCTCTACCCTCAGGACCTTTTAAACCTCTGTATTCCAGACAGGTTGCTCCATCTTTCATTGTCTTCTATACTTTCTATATTTTCTATATATAGTATAGTATGTTTTTTTTTCTTTCTTTTTTTTTTCTCTCTCCCCTGGCAATTTCATCAATCATATGATTTGGACTATCACTTTTGCATGTTTTCCCCCAAATACTGACCTATAACCAAAACCTTTTTTGATAATTTAAGATACATATGCCTAAGTGTCTGCTGGAGCTCTCTACTTGAATTTCCACAAGAAACTCAAATTCAACATGTTCAAATTTGAACCATTTACATCCTTCTCCCCATCAAAAACAAAAACAAGCACAACCAGCCTGATGCCTGTCTTAACCCCTGTCTTGGTAAATGGCATCTCTGTCCTCCTAGTTTCCCAAACCAGGACCCTGCTCATCATGCCTGTCCCCCCTTCCTTTTTCATCATCTTGTATATCCACTTATTTATTAAAACCTCTCTACTCTGATTCTTTTTTTCTTTTTAAATAAATAAATATATTTATTTATGGCTGCATTGGGTCTTTGTTGCCACGCGGGCATGGGTTTTCTCTAGTTGCAGCGAGCAGGGGCTACTCTTCGTTGCGGTGCGTGGGCTTCTTATTGCGGTGCCTTCTCTTGTTGCAGAGCATGGGCTCTAGGTGTGCGGGCTTCAGTAGTTGTGACACCCAGGCTCAGTAGTGTGGCTCGCGGGCTCTAGAGAGCAGGCTTAGTAGCTGTGGCGCATGGG
This sequence comes from Mesoplodon bidens, assembly GCF_964165515.1. Taxonomy (NCBI): domain Eukaryota; kingdom Metazoa; phylum Chordata; class Mammalia; order Artiodactyla; family Ziphiidae; genus Mesoplodon; species Mesoplodon bidens. The sequence goes on along the minus strand of NC_138161.1, from coordinate 107,457,896 downwards.
CTTAGTTGCTCTGCTGCATGTGGGATCTTCCCGGACCAGGGCTCGAACCCATGTCCCCCACATTGGCGGTGGATTCTTAAACACTGAGCCACCAGGGAAGTCCTCTACTCTGATTCTTAGTGGCCCTTAGATCTGCTGCCCCCTCACAGTCCCCAGCGTAGGCACTGCTAAGTTCAGGGCCCTATCATTTCCTTTCTGAAAACTGTCATAACAGTTCCTGGGGACTCACATCTGCAGTCTGGTCCCTCCCCCATCACTGTTTTCAGACAGATCTTTCTAAAATACAAATAGGATTTGTATTCTCCCCATTATAGCTTTTTAATAATCTCCGCATTACCGGTGGGATGAAGTCCAAATCGTTTGCATGGCATATGCATTTCCCAATAAAGAAAAGTCTGGGGTCTGGAGTGAGACAGATCTGAGTACAAATGCTGGTTCTGCCAGTTGCCAGCTGTGTGACCTTGGGTAACTTCTCTGTGTATCTATCTCTCCATCTGTGAAATGACAATAATGGTAGCCACCTGTGGTAAGCAGCTTCTGTTCCCCAGTACCTGCTTCTCTTCAATTCTGGACATTACTTTTCTTTCTCTTCTGAAGTTAGGTGTGTCCAAGTCACCTGCAGGGCCTGAGAAAAGTAAGCAGAAGCAGTGTGTGTCACCTCTGTTTGGAGGCATTCAGTTCCCAGGACCGAATTCTCCAGCCCACTTTGTCTTTTGATGAATGTGAAAACACGTTTTGATATGAGAATTAAGGTGCTATGAGAATCAAGGAGACTGAATGCTGAGGCAACACTTAGGAGTCGGCTGCCCTGGAGAATGAACCAGATTCCAACAGATTATGTGTGGGTGAGAAATAAACATTCATTGGATAAAGCAACTGAGATTTAGGTGTTATTCCAGCACAGCTAAGCCTAAACAGACATTCTACCTGTAGCTATGAGAATTGAACCATGGATGAAGACATTTGGTGTGGTGTTTGGCGCTAAGCAAGTGTTCAGTGATGGTAGCAGTGATCACGATTATTTTTCCAGACAATATCCTTTTCCTTTTTTCCCTTTGGCATACTTTCTTCCAAAGGCACCTACCCACTGGCCCTTTCATATCTTGGCATCTTTAGACATTGTGATTGCTCTGTGTGTGCTATTTTCTACTATCTTACCTAACTGATGAAATTTACTCCACACTCAAGAACCAACTTAAGTTCATCCCTCAGTGGGGTCTTTCCTCATCCCTGCAACCACCCACACCCCAGAGTCGGTCACTTGGGTTTTGATGCTCACATATACAGAGGATCTCTCCTTAGCACTTTTACCCTAGGCTGCAGGGATACCATTGTGTGTCTGTCTGTCTCTCCTCTTGGGTTGTGGGGTTCCCGAGAGCAGGATCCCTCCTTGTCCATCTCTACAGTCTGAGAACCTAGAGCAGGATCCTGCTACAAAGTAGATATTTAATCAAATGTAAAGATAAATGACCTCCCAAAGCTAACGAGGAAGTAAGATGTTCCACCACGAGGTAACAAATGATTGGCATAGGTACAAATGCTCTTGTTTTTCTGAAACCTACTCTGTTCTCTATTTTCTCTCAAATTCAGCATGCTTTTGACTTTGTGACCATTGGCTGGTCTAGCGTCCCTATTTTACCACTGGCTGGTCTATCTTCCCTATTTTACAGACGAGGACACTGAGCCCAAGGAGAGGACACAGGTGGCACAGACTACAGAGCAGAAATCAGATGATGTTCCTCTGTAGCAACTAAACATGAGGAAGGGTCAGGGGGTCTGTAATATGTACATTTGTGGGCTCCTCACGGGCGGGGGAAGTAAAGTCACAAGAGTATTGTAGTGGGTAGAATGGTGACCCTCCCTCAAAGGATATGCCTAAGTCCTAACCCCTGATACCTAAGAATGGGGCTTTATTTGGAAAAAGGCTCTTTGCAAATGTAATTAAAGATCTCCAGTTGAGATCAGCCTGGATTATCTAGGCGGGCCCTAAGTCCAATGACAGGTGTCCTTATAAGCAACACAGAGAGGGAGGCACATAATGGAGAAGACCTTACAAGGATAGAGGCAGAGCTTGGAGGCCTGGAGCCACCAGAAGCTGAAGAGACAAGAGAATATTCTCCCGCAGAGCATCTGGAGGAAGCGCAGCCTTGCAGACACCTTGATTTTGGACTTACTGTTTTACGCCACCAAGTTTGTGGTAGTTTGTTATAGCAGCCCTAGGAAATTTATGTGACTATCGTTTGGAGGATAAATATCTTTTCCCCCTGGGCGTATTTCTTTCCAGTTTTGCTTTCTATAATTGTCTCTGAGAAAAATTTTAGTGCTGTTATAAAAATAATGAAAGCCCTGTCACTTTCCTTCTTTTTTCCCTTTTAATCCTCCGAATTCCTTACAGACCTCAGTCCCTTAAAGCATTCTCAGTTCTACTGAAAATCTTAGATTTTTTTTTTCTTTCTGAAGTTGAGGGTACAGTATGCCCCTTCATGTTCTCTTTCCCCTGGAGCCCATCTTTATAGAAACAATGACAAAGTTCTGAGCTTTGCCTCACCTCCGAACCTCTGAAATACCTCTAGTACCTGGGGTAAACTGCTCCTTATTCTCCAGAGAAGTCATGATCATTGATTGACCTGTGGACTTCACCGAGTGACTCTGAGGATCCGATAAGAGGTATTGTTGGTAGGAGTTTTGTAAACTGTGAGGTGCTATGTAGAGACAATGATTATAGAGCCGTTAAAACTGTTGGTTAATATGCACCAAATACGTATACACAAAATTTATGAAATCTGAGAGTATTTAATAAAAAGTACCCTCTAGGACAGGGGTCCCCATCCGGTAGTGGTCCTTGGCCTGTTAGGAACCAGGCCGCACAGCAGGAGGTGAGCAGAGGGTGAGCGAACGAAGCTTCATCTGCCGCTCCCCCTCGCTCCCCCTCGCTCCCCACCACTCCCCATTGCTCCCCACTGCTCCCCCTCGCTCCCCCACTGCTCCCCCTCGCTCCCCCTCTCTCCCCACCGCTCCCAATCGCTCTCATTACCAACTGAACCATCCCCACCCCCGCCCCCGTCCATGGAAAAATTGTCTTCCACGAAACTGGTCCGTGGTGCCTAAAAGGTTGGGGACCGCTGCTCTAGGACACCTGCTCAGGCTGCTTTTATGCTATACTTTGCTGCCATCTTGTGGCCTTTCTGGTAATTGTCTGTGTCATCGGTTTTTAGACTCAATACTTTTAGCCTTGGTTTTTCTAACTATAAACTTCTGAGATTTTTGTTAAAAAAAACAGTGATTTTTCTTTCAGAAGATGGAAAATACAGCTCTGAAATTGTGTAGTGTCTTTCTGTGCTCTTATTTGACAGAATCTAGGAGGAATACGTTTGGAAATATCATTTGAAAAATTATGGCTGGTAAATCTGGAGATTGAAAGACTCAGACTGGTCAGAGAGACAACGGACAGTGTTGGGGAATTTAGAGGGATGAAAGCACTGGTCCCATCCTGTTGTTGCTATTCCAACATTTCCTGCATATAAAGTACTTGTTCAAGTATTCCTGGGTTCTCCACAGGCAGGCAGTCGTTAGCTCCTTTTATCCAGTATCTCTTTCATTTACTCCATTATCTCCAGCATCATGGCTATTGTGTATTTCTGGTCCTTTTTACTTCTTGTCTAGACCATTTCAATACCTGGTCTCCCTATCTCCACAATCTCTTCTTTTCCTTTTGTCTTGCACATAGTGCTAGATTACTTTTCATGAAGCACTGTAGAGACAGTACAGAATAGTGAGTAAGACTAAGATGTGGAGCCAGACTGCTAGGTTTTGCATCCTGGCTCAAACCAGATACCTGGGGCAAGTTATTTAAATACTCCATATTTCAACTTCTTTATTTGTATAATGACAATATTACTGGTACCTACTTCATATATTTGTGATAAAAATTAAATGAGTTAATCCACATCAAAATGCCAAGTATTTAGTTAGTGTTCAATTAGTATTTCCTATTATTAGTCCTCCCTACTAGAGTGTGAATTCCTTGAATGCAAGACTGCCTTTGATTTGCCTTTGCATCTTCAGATTCATAGGTCTTTTACATTTTCATCATTTGATAATTCTTTTGTTTGTACAAGTGAAGAAGCACTAAACTGTTAATGGCACATTCAGGTCCCATCTTGGAACTCCCATTACATCATTAAATGTGTCTAAGGCCATGCTATGATTTTCTTTTAATACAAAATGTTTACAAAATTTTTCAAACTTGCTATGTTTACAGTTAATAAGCAGTAACATTTATTGAGAATTTCATATGTAATAAGCTCTGTTCAAAACGTTTTACACGGAAAACCTTATTTAATACTCACAAGAGCTTGAGATCAGTGCTATTATCAGCATTCCTATTTTTTTATTTTGTTTTATTTATTTTTTTATACAGCAGGGTCTTATTAGTCATCCATTTTATACACATCAGTGTATACATGTAAATCCCAATCTCCAAATTCACCACACCACCATCCCCACCCACCACTGCTTTCCCGACTTGTGTCCATATGTTTGTTCTCTACATCTGTGTCTCAATTTCTGCCCTGCCAACTGGTTCACCCGTACCATTTTTCTAGGTTCCACATATATGAGTTAATATGTGATATTTGTTTTTCTCTTTCTGACTTACTTCACTCTGTATGACAGTCTCTAGATTTATCCACGTCTCTACAAATGACCTAATTTCGTTCCTTTTTATGACTGAGTAATATTCCATTGTACATATGTACCACATCTTCTTCATCTATTCATTTGTTGATGGGCATTTAGGTTGCTTCCATGACCTGGCTGTTGTAAATAGTGCTGCAAGGGACATTGGGGTGCATGTGTCTTTTTGAATTATGGTTTTCTCTGGGTATGCCCTGTAGTGGGATTGCTGGGTCATATGGTAATTTTTTTTTAGTTTTTTAAGGAACCTCCATACTGTTCTCCATAGTGGCTGTATCAATTAACATTCCCACCAAAAGTGCAAGAGGGTTCCCTTTTCTCCACACCATCTCTAGCATTTGTTGTTTGTAGATTTTCTGTTGATGCCCATTCTAACTGGTGTGAGGTGATACCTCATTGTAGTTTTGATTTGCATTTCTCTGATAATTAGTGATGTTGAGCAGCTTTTCATGTGCTTCTTGGCCATCTGTATGTCTTCTTTGGAGAAATGTCTATTTAGGTCTTCTACCCATTTTTGGATTGGGTTGTTTGTTTTTTTAATACTGAGCTGCATGAGCTGTTTATATATTTTGGAGATTAATCCTTTGTCCATGGATTCGTTTGCAAATATTTTTTCCCATTCTGAGGATTGTCTTTTTGTCTTGTTTGTAGTTTCCTTTGCTTTGCAAAAGCTTTTAAGTTTCATTAGGTCCCATTTGTTCATTTTTGTTTTTATTTCCATTACTCTAGGAGGTGGATCAAAAAATATCTTGCTGTGATTTATGTCAAAGAGTGTTCTTCCTATGTTTTCCTCTAAGACTTTTATAGTGTATGGTCTTAATTTAGGTCTCTAATCCATTTTGAGTTTATTTTTGTGTATGGTGTTAGGGAGTGTTCTAATTTCATTCTTTTACATGTAGCTGTCCAGTTTTCCCAGCACCACTTATTGAAGAGACCGTATTTTCTCCATTATATATCCTTGCCTCCTTTGTCATAGATTAGTTGATCATAGGTGCATGGGTTTATCTCTGGGCTTTCTATCCTGTTCCATTGATCTATATTTCTCTTTTTGTGCCAGTGCCATATTTTCTTGATAACTGTAGCTTTGTAGTATAGTCTGAAGTCAGGGAGTCTGATTCCTGCAGCTCCGTATTTTTCTCTCAAGACTGCTTTGGCTATTCAGGGTCTTTTGTGTGTCCATACAAATTTTAAGATATTTTGTTCCAGTTCTGTAAAAAATGCCATTGGTAATTTGATAGGGATTGCACTGAATCTGTGGATTGATTTGGGTATTATAGTCATTCTCACAATACTAATTCTTCCAGTCCAGGAACATGGTGTATCTCTCCATCCGTTGGTATCATTTTTAATTTCTATCAACAGTGTCTTATAGTTTTCTGCATACAGGTCTTTTGTGTCCCTAGGTAGGCTTATTCCTAGGTATTTTATTCTTTTTGTTGCAGTGGTAAATGGGAGTGTTTCCTTAATTTCTCTTTCAGATATTTCATCATTAGTGTACAGGATTGCAAGAGCTTTCTGTGCATTAATTTTGTATCCTGCAACTTCACCACATTCATTGATTAGCTTTAGTTTTCTGGTGGTATCTTTAGGATTCTCTATGTATAGTATCATGTCATCTGCAAACAGTGACAGCTTTACTTCTTCTTTTCCAATTTGTAACCCTTTTATTTCTTTTTCTTCTCTGATTGCCATGGCTAGGACTTCCAAAACTATGTTGAATAAGAGTGGTGAGAGTGGACATCCTTGTATTGTTCCTGATATTAGAGGAAATGCTTTCAGTTTTTCACCATTGAGAATGATGTTTGCTGTGGGTTTGTCGTATATGGCCTTTATTATGTTGAGGTAGGTTCCCACTGTGCCCACTTTCTGGAGAGTTTTTATCATGAATGGGTGTTGAATTTTGTCAAAAGCTTCTTCTGCATCTATTGAGTTGATCATAAGGTTTTTATTCATCAGTTTGTTAATATGGTGTATCACATTGATTGCTTTGAGTATATTGCAGAATCCTTGCATCCATGGGATAAATCCCACTTATTCATGGTGTATGATCTTTTTAATGTGTTGTTGGATTCTGTTTGCTAGTATTTTGTTGTGGATTTTTGCATCTATATTCATCAGTGACATTGATCTCTAATTTTCTTTTTTTGGAGTATCTCTGTCTGGTTTTGGCATCAGGGTGATGGTGGCCTCATAGAATGAGTTTGGGAGAGTTTCTTCCTCTGCAATTTTTTGGAAGATTTTGAGAAGGATGGGTGTTAGCTCTTCTCTAAATGTTTGATAGAATTCACCTGTGGGACCCCGGAGGAAGATGGCGGAAGAGTAAGACGCGGAGATCACCTTCCTCCCCACAGATACATCAGAAATTCATCTACACGTGGAACAACTCCTACAGAACACCTACTGAACGCTGACAGAAGACCTCAGACCCCCCAAAAGGCAAGAAGCTCCCCACATACCTGGGTAGGGCAAAAGAAAAAAAGAATAAACAGAGACAATAGGATAGGGACGGGACCTGCACCAGTGGGAGGGAGCCGTGAAGGGGGGAAGGTTTCTACACACTACAAGCCCCTTCGCGGGCGGAGACTGTAGGTGGCGGAGGGGGAAAGCTTCGGAGTAGCGGAGGAGAGCACAGCAACAGGGGTGCGGAGGGCAAAGCGGAGAGATTCTGGCACAGAGGACCGGTGCCCTCAGGCACACACCAGCCCGAGAGGCTTGTCTGCTTGGCCGCCGTGGCGGGCGGGGCTGGGAGCTGAGGCTCGGGTATCGGCTTTCAGACGGAGCGCAGGGAGAGGACTGGGGCTGGCGGCAGGAAGAGAGCCTGAAGGGGTTAGTGCACCACGGCTAGCCCGGAGGGAGTCCGGGGAAAGGGTCTGGAGCTGCTGAAGAGGCAAGAGAATTTTTTCCCTTTTGTTTCCTGGTGCGCGAGGAGAGGGCATTAAGAGGGCTGCTTGGGGAAGCGCCGGAGACAGGCACGAGCCGCGGGTAAGGCACGGACCTCGGAGACGGGCGTGGGCCGCCGCCGCCGCCGCCCGCCGCCGCCGCCGCCGCCGCCACCGCCGCCCGCCGCGGCCCGCCGCCGCCGCCGCTGCCGCCGCCGCCGCGGGGCCTGTGTGCGAGCGCGGGTCACTGTCCGCCCCGCCTTCCGGGGGGCCTGTGCACCCCGCCACTGCCGGGGTCCCCGAGACCCGGGGACGGCTTTCCCGGGAAAGCGCACGGAGCGGCACGGGCTGCTGCAACGTCACGCCGGCCTCTGCCGCCGCAGGCCCGCCCCACACTGCGCGCCCCTCCCTCCCCTCTGCCTGAGTGAGCCAGAGCCCCCGAATCAGCGGCTCCTTTAAACCCGTCCTGTCTGAGCGAAGAACGGACGCCCTCCGGCGACCTACGCGCAGAGGCGGGGCCAGGTCCAAGGCTGAGACCCGGGAGCTGTGAGAGCAGAGGCAGGGAAATCTCTCTGTGCAGCCTCGGAGGCAGCGGATTAAAGCTCCACGGTCCATTTGATGTGCCCTGCGTCTGTGGAGTGCATGAATGGACAGCGAATCATCCCAAATTGAGGAAGTGGACTTTGAGGACAAGATTTAAGACTTTCCCCCCTTTTCCTCTTTTTACAACGAATTATTCCAAATTAAGGAGGTGGACTTAGAGAGCAAGATTTCAGACTTCTCGCCCTTTTCCTCTTTTTACAACGAATTATCCCAAATTGAGGAGGTGGACTTGGAGAGCAAGATTTTTGATTTTTCCCCCTGCTCTCTTTTTGTGAATGTGTATGTGTAATCTTCTGTGTAAGATTCTCTCTGTATAGCTTTGCTTCCACCATATGTCTCAGGGTTCTATCGGTCCGGTTTTTTTTTTTTTTCAATAATTACTTTCTAATTTTAATAACGCTACTATATTTCATACTTTATTCTATTTTACTTTACCTGCTCTTTCTTTTTTTCCTACTCTCCCTTCCTCCCTCCCTCCCTCCGCTCCTCCTTTCCTTCTTTCTTTTTCTTTCCTCCCTCCCACCCTTCTTCTTTCCACTTTCTTTTTCTTTCCTTCCTCCCTCCCTCCTGTCTTTCTTCCTTTCCTTCCTCCCTCCCTCCCTCCTTTCTTTCCTTCTTTCTTTCCATCCTTCCTCCCTCCCTCCCTCCTTTCTTTCTTCCTTCCTTCCTTTCTTCCCTTCTTCCTTTCTTTCCCTCTCTCTTTCTTTCTTCTACTAATTCTTTCTTTCTACTTTTTCTCCCTGTTACTCTGAGCCGGGTGGATGAAAGGCTCTTGGTGCTGCAGCCAGGAGCCAGTGCTGTGCCTCTGAAGTGGGAGAGCCAACTTCAGGACACGGGTCCACAAGAGACCTCCCAGCTCCACATAATATCAAGCAGCGAAAATCTCCCAGAGATCTCCATCCCAACACCAGCACCCAGCTTCAGTCAACGACCAGCAAGCTACAGTGCAGGTCACCCTATGCCAAGCAACTAGCAAGGCAGGAACACAACCCCACCCATTAGCAGAGAGGCTACCTAAAAACATAATAAGGCCATAGGCACCCCAAAACACACCACCAGACGTGGACCTGTCCACCAGAAAGACAAGATCGAGCCTCAACCACCAGAGCACAGGAATTAGTCCCCCCCACCAGGAAGCCTACACAACCTACTGAAACAACCTTAGCCACTGGGGTCAGACACCAAAAACAACGGGAACTACGAATCTGCAGCCGGCAAAAAGGAGACCCCAAACACAGTAACATAAGCAAAATGAGAAGGCAGAAAAACACACAGCAGGTGAAGGAGCAAGATAAACACCTACCAGACCTAACAAATGAAGAGGTAATAGGCAGTCTACCTGAAAAAGAATTCAGAATAATGATAGTAAAGCTGATCCAAGATTCTATTTCCATGATCCATAATCTTGGAAATAGAATAGACAAAATGCAAGAAACAGTTAACAAGGACCTAGAAGAACTAAAGATGAATCAAGCATCGATTAAAAACACAATAAATGAAATGAAAAATACTCTAGATGGGATCAATAGCAGAATAACTGAGGCAGAAGAACGGATAAGTGAGGTGGAAGATAAAATAGTGGAAATAACTGATGCAGAGCAAAATAAAGAAAAAAGAATGAAAAGAACAGAGGAGAGTCTCAGAGATCTCTGGGACAACATTAAACGCACCAACATTCGAATTATAGGGGTTCCAGAAGAAGAAGAGAAAAAGAAAGGGACTGAGAAAATATTTGAAGAGATTATAGTTGAAAACTTCCCCAATATGGGAAAGGAAATAGTTAATCAAGTCCAGGAGGCACAGAGAGTCCCATACAGAATAAATCCAAGGAGAAATACACCAAGACACATATTAATCAAACTGTCAAAAATTAAACACAAAGAAATCATATTAAAAGCAGCAAGGCAAAAACAACAAATAACACACAAGGGAATCCCCATCAGGTTAACAGCTGATCTCTCAGCAGAAACTCTACAAGCCAGAAGGGAGTGGCAGGACATAATTAAAGTGATGAAGGAGAGAAACCTGCAACCTAGATTACTCTACCCAGCAAGGATCTCATTCAGATTTGATGGAGAAATTAAAACCTTTACAGACAAGCAAAAGCTGAGAGAGTTCAGCACCACCAAACCAGCTTTACAACAAATGCTAAAGGAACTTCTCTAGGCAAGAAACACAACAGAAGGAATATACCTACAATAACGAACCCAAAGCAATTAAGGAAATGGGAATAGGAACATACATATCAATAATTACCTTAAATGTAAATGGACTAAATGCTCCCACCAAAAGACACAGAGTGGCTGAATGGATACAAAAACAAGACCCATATATATGCTGTCTACAAGAGACCCACTTCAGACCTAGAGACACATACAGATTGAAAGTAAAGGGATGGAAAAAGATATTCCATGCAAATGGAAATCAAAAGAAAGCTGGAGTAGCAATTCTTATATCAGACAAAATAGACTTTAAAATAAAGACTATTAGAAGAGACAAGGAAGGACACTACATAACGATAAAGGGATCGATCCAAGAAGAAGATATAACAATTGTAAATATTTATGCACCCAACATAGGAGCACCTCAATACATAAGGCAAATACTAACAGCCATAAAAGGGGAAATCGACAGTAACACAATCATAGTAGGGGACTTTAACACCCCACTTTCACCAATGGACAGATCATCCAAAATGAAAATAAATAAGGAAACACAAGCTTTAAATGATACATTAAACGAGATGGACTTAGTTGATATTTATAGGACATTCCATCCAAAAACAACAGAATACACATTTTTCTCAAGTGCTCATGGAACATTCTCCAGGATAGATCATATCTTGGGTCACAAATCAAGCCTCGGTAATTTTAAGAAAATTGAAATTGTATCAAGTATCTTCTGCGACCACAATGCTATGAGACTAGACATCAATTACAGGAAAAGATGTGTAAAAAATACAAACACATGGAGGCTAAACAATACACTACTCAATAACGAAGTGATCACTGAAGAAATCAAAGAGGAAATTAAAAAATACCTAGAAACAAATGACAATGGAGACACGACGACCCAAAACCTATGGGACGCAGCAAAAGCAGTTCTAAGGGGGAAGTTTATAGCAATACAATCCCACCTTAAGAAACAGGAAGCATTTCGAGTAAACAACCTGACCCTGCACCTAAAGCAATTAGAGAAAGAAGAACAAAAATACCCCAAAGCTAGCAGAAGGAAAGAAATCATAAAGATCAGATCAGAAATAAATGAAAAAGAAATGAAGGAAACGATAGCAAAGATCAACCAAACTAAAAGCTGGTTCTTTGAGAAGATAAACAAAATTGACAAACCATTAGCCAGACTCATCAAGAAAAAAAGGGAGAAGACTCAAATCAATAGAATTAGAAATGAAAAAGGAGAAGTAACAACTGACACTGCAGAAATACAAAAGGTTATGAGAGATTACTATAAGCAACTCTATTCCAATAAAATGGACAACCTGGAAGAAATGGACACATTCTTAGAAATGCACAACCTGCCAAGGCTGACTCAGGAAGAAATAGAAAATATGAATAGACCAATCACAAGCACTGAAATTGAAACTGTGATTAAAAATCTTCCATCAAACAAAAGCCCAGGACCAGATGGCTTCACAGGTGAATTCTATCAAACATTTAGAGAAGAGCTAACACCTATCCTTCTGAAACTCTTCCAAAATATAGCAGAGGGAGGAACACTCCCAAACTCATTCTACGAGGCCGACATCACCTTGATACCAAAACCAGGCAAGGATGTCACAAAGAAAGAAAACTACAGGCCAATATCACTGATGAACATAGATGCAAAAATCCTCAACAAAATACTAGCAAACAGAATCCAACAGCACATTAAAAGGATCATACACCATGATCAAGTGGGGTTTATCCCAGGAATGCAAGGATTCTTCAATATACGCAAATCAATCAATGTAATACACCATATTAACAAGTTGAAGGAGAAAAACCATATGATCATCTCAATAGATGCAGAGAAAGCTTTCGACAAAATTCAACACCCATTTATGATAAAAACCCTGCAGAAAGTAGGTATAGAGGGATCTTTCCTCAACATAATAAAGGCCATATATGACAAACCCACAGCCAACATTGTCCTCAATGGTGAAAAACTGAAACCATTTCCACTAAGATCAGGAACAAGACAAGGCTGCCCACTCTCACCACTCTTATTCAACATAGTTTTGGAAGTTTTAGCCACAGCAATCAGAGAAGAAAAGGAAATAAAAGGAATCCAAATTGGAAAAGAAGAAGTAAAGCTGTCACTGTTTGCAGATGACATGATACTATACATAGAGAATCCTAAAGATGCTACCGAAAAACTACTAGAGCTAATCAATGAATTTGGTAAAGTAGCAGGATATAAAATTAATGTACAGAAATCTCTGGCATTCCTGTACACTAATGATGAAAAATCTGAAAATGAAATCAAGAAAACACTCCCATTTACCATCGCAACAAAAAGAATAAAATATCTAGGAATAAACCTACCTAAGGAGACAAAAGACCTGTATGCAGAAAACTATAAGACACTGATGAAAGAAATTAAAGATGATACAAATAGATGGAGAGATATACCATGCTCCTGGATTGGAAGAATCAATATTGTGAAAATGACTCTACTACCGAAAGCAATCTACAGATTCAATGCAATCCCTATCAAACTACCAATGGCATTTTTCACAGAACTAGAACAAAAAATTTCAAAATTTGTTTGGAAAAACAAAAGGCCCCGAATAGCTAAAGCAATCTTGAGAACGAAAAACGGAGCTGGAGGAATCAGGCTCCCTGACTTCAGACTATACTACAAAGCTACAGTAATTAAGACAGTCTGGTACTGGCATAAAAACAGAAAGATAGATCAGTGGATCAGGATAGAAAGCCCAGAGATAAACCCACACACATATGGCCAACTTATCTTTGATAAAGGAGGCAGGAATGTACAGTGGAGAAAGGACAGCCTCTTCAATAAGTGGTGCTGGGAAAACTGGACAGGGACATGTAAAAGTTTGAGATTAGATCATTCCCTAGCACCATACACAAAAATAAGCTCAAAATGGATTAAAGACTTAAATGTAAGGCCAGAAACTATCAAACTCTTAGAGGAAAACATAGGTAGAACACTCTATGACATAAATCACAGCAAGATCCTTTTGGACCCACCTCCTAGAGAAATGGAAATAAAAACAAAGATAAACAAATGGGACCTAATGAAACTTCAAAGCTTTTGCACAGCAAAGGAAACCATAAAGAAGACCAAAAGACAACCCTCAGAATGGGAGAAAATATTTGCAAATGAAGCAACTGACAAAGGATTAATCTCCAAAATTTATAAACAGCTCATGCAGCTCAATAGCAAAAAAACAGACAACCCAATCCAAAAATGGGCAGAAGACTTAAATAGGCATTTCTCCAAAGAAGATATACAGACTGCCAACAAACACATGAAAGAATGCTCAACATCATTAATCATTAGAGAAATGCAAATCAAAACTACAATGAGATATCATCTCACACCAGTCAGAATGGCCATCATCAAGAAATCTAGAAACAATAAATGCTGGAGAGGGTGTGGAGAAAAGGGAACACTCTTGCACTGCTGGTGGGAATGTGAATTGGTACAGCCACTATGGAGAACGGTATGGAGGTTCCTTAAAAAACTACAAATAGAACTACCATATGACCCAGCAATCCCACTACTGGGCATATACCCTGAGAAAACCATAATTCAAAAAGAGACATGTACCAAAATGTTCATTGCAGCTCTATTCACAATAGCCCGGAGCTGGAAACAACCTAAGTGTCCATCATCGGATGAATGGATAAAGAAGATGTGGCACATATATACAATGGAATATTACTCAGCCATAAAAAGAAACGAAACTGAGCTATTTGTAATGAGGTGGATAGACCTAGAGTCTGTCATACAGAGTGAAGTTAGTCAGAAAGAGAAAGACAAATACCGTATGCTAACACATATATACGGAATTTAAAAAAAAAAAATGTCATGAAGAACCTAGGGGCAAAACGGGAATGAAGACGCAGACCTACTTGAGAATGGACTTGAGGATATGGGGAGGGGGAAGGGTGGGCTGTGACAAGGCGAAAGAGAGGCATGGACGTGTATACACTACCAAACGTAAGGTAGATAGATAGTGGGAAGCAGCCGCAGAGCACAGGGAGATCAGCTCGGTGCTTTGTGACCGCCTGGAGGGGTGGGATGGGGAGGGTGGGAGGGAGGGAGATGCATGAGGGAAGGGATGTGGGAACAGATGTATATGTATGACTGATTCACTTTGTTATAAAGCAGAAACTAATTAAAAAAATAAATAAATAAACAAAAAAAAAAAAAAAAAAAAAAAGAATTCACCTGTGAAGCCATCTGGTCCTGGACTTTGTTTGGTGGAAGACATTTAATCCCAGTTTCAATTTCATTACTTGTGATTGGTCTGTTCATACTTTCTGTTTCTTGCTTCAGTCTTGGAAAGTTATACCTTTGTAAGAATTTGTCCATTTCTTCCAGGTTGCCCATTTTATTGGCATAGAGTTGCTTGTAGTAGTCTCTTAGGGTGCTTTGTATTTCTGCAGTCTGTTTTAACTTCTCCATTTTCATTTCTAATTTTATTGATTTGTGTCCTCTCCTTGTTTTTCTTCACGAGTCTGGCTAATGGTTTATCAATTTTGTTTTTCTTCTCAAAGAACCAGCATTTAGTTTTATTGATCTTTGTTATTGTTTTGTTTCTATTTCTATTTTTTTAACGTCTTTATTGGAGTGTAATTGCTTTACAATGATGTGTTAGTTTCTGCTATATAACAAAGTGAATCAGTTATACATATACATATGTTCCCATATCTCTTCTCTCTTGCATCTCCCTCCCTCCCACCCTCCTTATCCTACCCCTCTAGCTGGTCAGAAACCACCTAGATGATCTCCCTGTGCTATGCGGCTGCTTCCCACTAGCTATCTATTTTACGTTTGGTAGTGTATATATGCACATACCACTCTCTCACTTTGTCACAGCTTACCCCTTCCCCTCCCCATAACCTCAAGTCCATGCTCTAGTAGGTCTGTGGCTTTATTCCCATCTTGGCCCTAGGTTCTTCATGACTTTTTTTTTCTTAGATTCCATATATATATGTGTTAGCATACGGTATTTGTCTTTCTCTTTCTGACTTACTTCACTCTGTATGACAGACTCTAGGTCTGCCCACCTCACTACAAATAGCTCAATTTTGTTTCTTTTTATGGCTGAGTAATATTCCATTGTATATATGTACCACATCTTTATCCATTCATCCAATGATGGACACTTAGTTTGCTTCCATGTCCTGGCTATTGTAAATAGAGCTGCAATGAACATTTTGGTACATGACTCTTCTTGAATTATGGTTTGTTCAGGGTATATGCCCAGTAGTGGGATTTCTGGGTCATATGGTAGTTCTATTTGTAGTTTTTAAAGGAATCTCCATACTGTTCTCCATAGTGGCTGTATCAATTTACATACCGACCAACAGTGCAAGAGTGTTCCCTTTTCTCCATACCCTCTCCAGCATTTATTGTTTCTAGATTTTTTGATGATAGCCATTCTGACTGGTGTGAGATGATATCTCATTGTAGTTTTGATTTGCATTCTCTAATGATTAATGATGTTGAGCATCCTTTCATGTGTTTGTTGACAATCTGTATATCTTCTTTGGAGAAATATCTATTTAGTTCTTCTGCCCATTTTTGGATTGGGTTGTTTGTTTTTTTTGGTACTGACCTGCATGAGCTTCTTGTAAATTTTAGAGATTAATCCATTGTCAGTTGCTTCATTTGCAAATATTTTATCCCATTCTGAGGGTTGTCTTTTGGTCTTGTTTTTGGATTCCTTTGCTGTGTAAAAGCTTTTTAAGTTTCATTAGGTCCCATTTGTTTATTTTTGTTTTTATTTCCATTTCTCTAGGAGGTGGGTCAAAAAGGATCTTGCTGTGATTTATGTCATAGAGTGTTCGGCCAATGATTTCCTCTAAGAGTTTGATAGTGTCTGGCCTTACATTTAGGTCTTTAATCCATTTTGAGTTTATTTTTGTGTATGGTGTTAGGGAGTGTTCTAATTTCATACTTTTACATGTACCTGTCCAGTATTCCCAGCACCACTTATTGACTAGGCTGTCGTTTCTCCACTGTATATTCTTGCCTCCTTTATCAAAGATAAGGTGACCATATGTGCGTGGGTTTATCTTTGGGCTTTCTATCCTGTTCCACTGATCTATATTTCTGTTTTTGTGCCAGTACCAGAATGTCTTGATTTCTGTAGCTTTGTAGTATAGTCTAAAGTCAGGGAGCCTGATTCCTCCAACTCCATTTTTCGTTTTCAAGATAGCTTTGGCTATTTGGGGTCTTTTGTGTTTCCATACAAATTGTGAAATTTTTTGTTCTAGTTCTGTGAAAAATGCCAGTGTTAGTTTGATAAGGATTGCATTGAATCTGTAGATTGCTTTGGGTAGTAGAGTCATTTTCACAATGTTGATTCTTCCAATCCAAGAACATGGTATATCTCTCCATCTATTTGTATCATCTTTCATTTCTTTCATTAGTGTCTTATAATTTTCTGCATACAGGTCTTTTGTCTCCTTAGGTAAGTTTATTACTCGATATTTTATTCATTTTTTTGCAATGGTAAATGAGATTGTTTTCTTAATTTCACTTTCAGATTTTTCATCATTAGTGTATAAGAATGCCAGAGATTTCTATGCATTAATTTTGTATCCTGCTACTTTACCAAATTCATTGATTAGCTCTAGTAGTTTTCTGGTAGCATCTTTAGGATTCTCTATGTATAGTATCATGCCATCTGCAAACAGTGACAGCTTTACTTCTTTTCTGATTTGGATTCCTTTTATTTCTTTTTCTTCTCTGATTTCTGTGGCTAAAACTTCCAAAACTAGGTTGAATAAGAGTGGTGAGAGTGGGCAACCTTGTCTCGTTCCTGATCTTAGTGGAAATAGTTTCAGTTTTTCACCATTGAGGACGATGTTGGCTGTGGGTTTGTCACATATGGCCTTTATTATGTTGAGGAAAGTTCCCTCTGTGCCTACTTTCTGCAGGGTTATTAATCATAAATGGTTGTTGAATTTTGCCAAACGTTTCTCTGCATCTATTGAGATGATCATATGGTTTTTCTCTTTCAATTTGTTAATATGGTGTATCACATGACTGATTTGCGTATATTGAAGAATCCTTGCATTCCTGGAATAAACGCCACTTGATCATGGTGTATGATTCTTTTAATGTGCTTTTGGATTCTGTTTGCTAATATTCTGTTGAGGATTTTTGCATCTATGTTCATCAGTGATATTGGCCTATAGTTTCCTTTCTTTGTGACATCTTTGTCTGGTTTTAGTATCGGTGATGTTGGCCTCGTAGAATGAGTTTGGGAGTGTTCCTCCCTCTGTTATATTTTGGAAGAGTTTGAGAAGGATAAGTGTTAGCTCTTCTTTAAATGTTTCATAGAATTCGCCTGTGAAGCTATCTCATCCTGGGCTTTTGTTTGTTGGACGATTTAAAATCACAGTTTCAATTTCAGTGCTTGGGATTGGTCTGTTCATATTTTCTATTTCTTCCTGGTTCAGTCTCAGCAGGTTGTGCATTTCTAAGAATTTGTCCATTTCTTCCAGGTTGTCCATTTTATTGGCATAGTGTTGCTTGTTGTAATCTCTCATGGTCGTTTGTATTTCTGCAGTGTCATTTGTTACTTCTCCTTTTTCATTTCTAATTCCGTTGATTTGAGTCTTCTCCTTTTTTCCTTGATGAGTCTGGCTAATGGTTTAACAATTTTGTTTCTCTTCTCAAAGAACCAGCTTTTAGTTTTATTGATCTTTGTTATTGTTTCCTTCATTTCTTTTTCATTTATTTCTGATCTGATCTTTATGATTTATTTCCTTCTGCTCTTTGGGGTTTTTTTGTTCTTCTTTCTCTAATTGCTTTAGGTGCAAGGTTAGGTTGTTTATTTGAGATGTTTCCTGTTTCTTAAGGTAGGGCTGTATTACTATAAACTTCCCTCTTAGAACTGCTTTTGCTGTATCCCATAGGTTTTGGTTCGTCCTGTCTCTTTTCTCATTTGTTTCTAGGTATTTTTTGATTTCCTCTTTGATTTCTTCAGTGATCACTTCGTTATTAAGTAGTGTATTGTTTAGCCTCCACGTGTTTGTATTTTTTACAGATCTTTTCCTTTAATTGATATCGAGTCTCATAGCGTTGTAGTCAGAAAAGATACTTGACATGATTTCAATTTTCTTAAATTTACCAAGGCTAGATTTGTGACCCAAGATATGATCTATGCTGGAGAATATTCCATGAGAACTTGAGAAAAATGTGTATTCTGTTGTTTTCGGATGGAATGTCCTGTAAATATCAATTAAGTCCACCTTGTTTAATGTATCATTTAAAGCTTGTGTTTCCTTATTTATTTTCATTTTGGATGATCTGTCCATTGGTGAAAGTGGGGTGTTAAAGTCCCCTAGTATGATTGTGTTCCTGTCAATTTCCCCTTTTATGGCTGTTAGTATTTGCTTTATGTACTGAGGTGCTCTTATGTTGGGTGCATAATTATTTACAATTGTTATATATTCTTCTTGGATTGATCCCTTGATCATTATGTAGTGTCCTTCTTTGTGTCTTGTAGTAGTCTTTGTTTTAAAATCTATTTTTTCTGATATGAGAATTGCTACTCTAGCTTTCTTTTGATTTCCATTTGCATGGAATATCTTTTTCCATCCCCTCACTTTCAGTCTGTATGTGTCCCTAGGTCTGAAGTTGGTCTCTTGTAGACAGCATATATATGGTCTTGTTGTTGTATCCATTCAGCCAATCTATGTCTTTTGGTTGGAGCATTTAATCTATTTAGTAATTAAGATCTAATTATTAATCTAATCTATTTATAATTAAGATAATTATCGATATGTATGTTCCTATTACCATTTTCTTAATTGTTTTGGTTTTTTTATTGTAGGTCCTTTCCTTTTGTTTTTCCTGCCTAGAGCAGTTCCTTTAGCACTTGTTGTAAAGCTGGTTTGGTGGTGCTGAATTCTGTTACCTTTTGCTTGTGTGTAAAGGTTTTAATTTCTCTGTCAAATCTGAATGAAATCTTTCCTGGGTAGAGTAATCTTTGTTGTAAGTTTTCCTCCTTCATCACTTTAAATATGTCCTGCCACTCCCTTCTGGCTTGCAGAATTTCTGCTGAAATGTCCGCTGTTAACTTTATGGGGATTCTCTTTTGTGTTATTTGTTGTTTTTCCCTTGCTGCTTTTACTAGTTTTCTTTGTATTTAATTTTTGATAGTTTGATTAGTATGTGTCTTGGTGTGTTTCTCCTTGGATTTGTCCTGTATGGGACTCTGTGTGCTTCCTGGACTTGATTAACTATTTCCTTTCCCATGTTAGGGAAGTTTTCAACTATAATCTGTTCAAATATTTTCTCAGTCACTTCCTTTTTCTCTTCTTCTTCTGGGACCCCTATAATTTGAATGTTGGTGCATTTAATGTTGTCTCAGAGGTCTCTAAAACTGTCCTCAGTTCTTTTCATTCTTTTTTCTTTATTCTGCTCTGCAGTAGTTATTTCCACTATTTTATCTTCCACCTCACTTATCCGTTCTTCTGCCTCAGTTATTCTGCTATTGATCCCTTCTAGTGTATTTTTAATTTCATTTATTGTGTTGTTCATCATTGCTGGTTTCCTCTTTAGTACTTCTCGGTCCTTGTTAAATATTTCTTGCATTTTCTCTATTCTATTTCCAAGATTTTGGATCATCTTTACTCTCATTATTCTGAATTCTTTTTCAGGTAGACTGCCTATTTCCTCTTCATTTGTTAGGTCTGCTGGGTTTTTACCTTGCTCCGTCATCTGCTGTGTGTTTTTCTGTCTTTTCATTTTGCTTATAATACTGTGTTTGGGGTTTCCTTTTTGCAGGCTGCTGGTTCGTAGTTCCTGTTGTTTTTGGTGTCTGTCCCCAGTGGCTAAGTTTGGTTCATTGGGTTGTGTACGTTTCCTGGTTGAGGGGATTTGTGCCTGTGTTCTGGTGCATGAGGCTGGATCTTGTCTTTCTGGTGGCCAGGTCCACGTCTGGTGGTGTGTTTTTGGGATGTCTGTGGACTTATTATGATTTTATGCAGCCTCTCTGCTGATGGATGGGGCTGTGTTCCTGTCTTGCTAGTTGTTTGGCGTAGGGTGTCCAGCACTATAGCTTGCTGGTCATTGAGTGAAGCTGGGTGTTGGTGTTGAGATGGAGATCTCTGGGAGATTTTCACCATTTGATATTACGTGGAGCTGGGAGTTCTCTTGTGGACCAGTGTCCTGAATTTGTCTCTCCCACCTCAGTGGCACAGCCCTGACACCTATCTGGAGCAGCAAGAGACTGTTCTCCACACGGCTCAGAATAAAAGGGAGAAAAAATAGAAAGAAAGAAAGAGGATAAAATACCATAAAGTAAGATAAAATAAAATAAAGGTATTAAAATAAAAAATAATCATTAAAAATTTTTTTTAAGTTAAAAAAAAAAAACATGGACAGGCAGAACTCTAGGACAAATGGTGAAAGAAAAGGTATACACACAAAATCTCACACAGAAGCATACACATACACACAAAAAGAGGAAAAGGGGAAAAAGTAATATATGTTGCTCCCAAAGTACACCTCCTCAATTTGGGATGATTTGTTGTCTATTCAGGTATTCCTCAGATGTAGGGTACATCAAGTTGATTGTGGAGCTTTAATCCGATGCTTCTGAGGCTGCTGGGAGAAATTTCCCTCTCTCTTCTTTGTTCGAACAGCTCACGTGGTTCAGCTTTGGATTTGGCCCCGCCTCTGAGTGTAGGTCACCTGAGGACCTTGCTTCTCTGCTCAGACAGGACAGGGTTAAAGAGCAGCTGATTTGGTGGGTCTGGCTCACTCAGGGTGGGCGGTGGGGTGGGGAGGGGTATGGATGCGGGATGAGCGTGCAGCGGCAGAGGCCAATGTGACGTTGCACCAGCCTGAGGTGTGCCTTGTGTTCTCCCGGGGAAGTTGTCCCTGGATCACGGGACCCTGGCTGTAGCAGGCTGCACAGGCTCCCAGGAGGGGAGGTGGGGGGAGTGACCTGTGCTCACACATAGGCTTCTTGGTGGCTGCAGCAGCAGCCTTAGCATCTCATGCCCATCTCTGGGGTCCGTGCTGATAGCTGCGGCTCACGCCCATCTCTGGAGCTCCTTTAAGCAGTGCTCTTAATCCCCTCTCCTTGGGCACCAGGAAACAAAGAGGCAAGAAAAAGTCTCTCGTCTCTTTGGCAGCTCCAGACTTTTCCTGGACTCCCTCCCGCTAGCCGTGGCGCACTAACCCCTTCAGGCTGTGTTCATGCCACCAACCCCAGTCCTTTCCTTGCATCCAACCAAAGCCCGAGCCTCAGCTCCCAGCCTCCGCCCGTCCCGGTGGGTGAGCAGACAAGCATCTCGGGCTGGCGAGTGCTGGTCGGCACCGATCCTCTGTGCGGGAATCTCTCCGCTTTGCCCTCTGCACCCCTGTTGCTGTGCTCTCCTCTGTGGCTCTGAAGCTTCCCCCTCCACCACCAGCAGTCTCCACCTGAGAAGGGGCTTCTAGTCTGTGGAAACCTTTCCTCCTTCACAGCTCCCTCCCACTGTTGCAGGTCCCATCCCTATTCTTTTGTCTCTGTTTTTTCTTTTTTCTTTTGCCCTACCCAGGTACATGGGGGAGTTTCTTGCCTTTTGGGAGGTGTGAGGTCTTCTGCCAGCGTTCAGTGGGTGTTCTATAGGAGCACTTCCACGTGTAGATGTATTTCTATGTATCTGTGGGGAGGAAGGTGATCTCCGCGTCTTACTCTTCTGCCATCTCCAACTCTATTTCATTTATTTCTGCTCTGATCTTTATGATCTCTTTCCTTCTGCTAACTTTGGGTTTTGTTTGTTCTTCTTTCTCTAGTTCCTTTAGTTGTAAGGTTAGATTGTTTGAGACTTTTCTTGTGTCTTAAGGTAGGCTTGTATCGTTATAAACTTCCCTCTTAGAACTGCTTTTGCTGCATCCCATAGGTTTTGGATCATTGTGTTTTCATTGTCATTTGTCTCTAGGTATTTTTTGATTTCCTCTTTGATTTCTTCAGTGACCTCTTGGTTATTTAGTAACATATTGTTTAGCCTCCAATGTATTTGTGTTGTTTACATTTTTCCCCCTGTAATTGATTTCTAATCTCATAGCATTGTCATTATAAAAGATGCTTGATATGATTTCAATTTTCTGAAATTTACTGAGGCTTGGTTTGTGACCCAAGATGTGATCTATCCTGGATAATGTTCTGTGCACACTTGAGAAGAAAGTGTAATTTGCTGTTTTTGGATGGAATGTCCTATAAATATCTGTTAACTCTATCTGGTCTGTTGTGTCATTTAAAGCTTGTGTTTCCTTATTAATTTTCTGTTTGGATAATCTGGCCATTCGTATAAATGAGGTGCTAAAGTTCCCCACTATTATTGTGTTACTGTTGATTTCCTCTTTTATAGCTGTTATCAGTTGCCTTATGTATTGAGGTGCTCCTATGTTGGTTGCATATATATTTATAATTGTTATATCTTCTTCTTGGGTTGATCCTTTGATTGTTATGTAGTGTCTTTCCTTGTCTCTTATAACATTCTTTATTTTAAAGTCTATTTTATCTGATATGAGTATTGCTACTTCAGCTTTCTTTTGATTTTCATTTGCATGGAATATCTTTTGCCATCCCCTCACTTTCAGTCTGAATGTGTCCCTAGGTCTGAAGTGGGCCTCCTGTAGACAGCACATGTATGATTCTTATTTTTGTATCCATTCAGCAAGCCTGTGTCTTTTGGTTGGAGCATTTAATCCATTCACATTTAAGGTAATTATAGATATGTATGTCCCTATGACCATTTTCTTAATTGTTTTGGGTTTGTTTTTGTAGGTCCTTTTCTTCTCTTGTGTTTCCCACTTAGAGAAGTTCCTTTAGCATTTGTCGTAGAGCTGGTTTGGTGGTGCTGAATTCACTTAACTTTTGCTTGTCTGTGAAGCTTTCGATTTCTCCATGGAATCTGAATGAGATCCTTGACAGGTAGAGTAATCTTGGTTGTAGGTTCTTCCCTTTCATCACTTTAAGTATATCATGCCACTCCTTTCTGGCTTGTAGAGTTTCTGCTGAGAAATAAGCTGTTAACCTTATGGGAGTTCCCTTGTATATTATTTGTCATTTTTCCCTTGCTGCTTTCAGTAATTTTTCTTTGTCTTTAATTTTTGCCAATTTGATTACTATGTGTCTCGGTGTGTTTCTCCCTGGGTTTATCCTGTATGGGACTTGCTGCGCTTCCTGGACTTGGGTGGCTATTTCCTTTCCCATGTTAGGGAAGTTTTCGACTATAATCTCTTCAAATATTTTCTCTGGACGTTTCTCCTTCTCTTCTCCTTCTGGGACCCCTATAATGCCAATGTTGTTGCATTTAATGTTGTCCGAGAGTTCTCTTAGTCTGTCTTTATTTCTTTTCATTCTTTTTTCTTCTATTCCGCAGCAGTGAATTCCACCATTCTGTCTTCCACGTCACTTATCCATTCTTCTGCCTCAGTTATTCTGCTCTTCATTTCTTCTAGTGTAGTTTTCATTTCAGTTATTGTGTTGTTCATCTCTGTTTGGTTGTTCTTTAATTCTTCTAGAATTTTTTTAAACATTTCTTGCATATCACCCAAAAAATCTCTTTGTCCCCCAATTTGTATACTGGTTGGTCATTGTATACTAGGTCATTCCCTATTCTCCCCTTTTCCCCATCCCTGGCAACCACTAATCTTTCTGTTTCTATAGATTTGCCTCCTGGGCATGTCATATAACTGGAATCATATGATATCTGGCTTTTTACAACTGGCTACTTTCACTTAGCATAATGTTTTCAAGGTTTGTCCATGATGTAGCATAGATCAATGCTTCATTCCTTTTTGTGGCTGAATATTCCATAGAATGGATATACTACATTTCATTTATCCATTCATTTTTTTAAACTTTTTATTTTATATTGGAGATAGTTGATTAACAATGTTGTGTTAGTTTCAGGTGTACAGCAAAGTGATTCAGTTATACATATACATGTATCTATTCTTTTTCAAATTCTTTACCCATTTAGGTTGTTACATAATATTGAACAGAGTTCCCTGTGTTATACAGTAGGTCCTTGTTGGTTATCCACTTTAAATATAGCAGTGTGTACATGTTAATCCCAAACTCCCTAACTATCCTTCCTCTGACCCTTTCCCCTGGTAATCATTATGTTTGATTTGCTAGAAATTTATTAATAATATTTTTGTACCAATGTCTATGAGGATATTGTATTTTCTTTTCATTAATAGCTTTGTCAGTTTGGGGGGAAGTTTTCTTTCCTCCTTTAATTTATTAAAGTTTATTTAAGATTAGTATTCTTCCTTCCTTAATGTTTGATATAGTTCAGCAGTAAAACCAAGTGGGCCTGCAGCTTTCTTTTGGGGAAGGATTTTGTTTACAAATTAAAATTCTTTATCAGACATAGGATTATACACATTTTATTTTTCTGTCAATTTTAAATTTATACTTTTCAAGGAATTCATAATTTTACCTCATTTGAATATACTGGCATGAGGATGTTCATAACAATCTCTTTTTGCACATGTTACATGCATATGGGATTTGTGGTGGTGTTTTATCTACTTAGCTGTTGTAGGTAGGATTTAACAATTTTAGTACTTTCTCCAAAAAAATTTTTGGCTTTGTTAATTTTCTATACTGTTTGTTTTATATTTCATTGTTTTGTGCTCATTATTTCCTTTCTTTGATTTATTTGGGTTTAATTTGCTCTACTTTTTGTAACTTCTTAAGGTTAAACCTTAGATTATTGATTTTAAAATGTCCTTCTTTTCTAACATGAGAATTTAAAGTTTATATTATTTAGTTCTAAGACCTGCTTAAGCTGTATCACACAAATGTATAGTGCTTTATTTTCATTTATATTTTCAAACATTTTCTAATTTCGCTTGTGAGTTCTTCTTTTGCTTGGGTTATTTACAAGTGTTCTATTAAATTTTTGGAAGACAGTTTGTCAGCTTTTACAAAACCAAACATACTCTTACCAAATGAATCACACTCCTTGATACTTACCCAAATAAATTGAAAACCTATCAACACAAAAACCTGCACACAATGTTTATCATTTTTTGTGGTGTACTTTCTGCAAGCAACAAATTCTCTCAGTTTGCATTTATCAAAAATTATTTTATCCTCATTTTTGAAATATTGTTCCTATAAGATATAGAATTCTGAGTTGAAATTTAAAAAAAAATTCAGCACTTTAAAGCTGTTACAAGATTTTCTAGCCTCTATTCTTTCTGATGAGAAGTCAGATCTTATTATTTTCCTGTATGTAATATTTTTATTACTTTATGGCTTCTTTTCAGATTTTCTTTTTATCATTTTTCAGCAGTTTGATTATAGCATACCTGGTTGAAGGTTTCTTTCTATTTATATGGCTTAGGGTTGGATATGTAGGTGTGGATATGTAGGATGACTTTTAAAAGAAATTTGGAATTTTCACATTTTTTTCTGCTCCCTTCTCTCTCTTTCTCTCTCTCTCTTTTCTTCTCTCTTCCTCTCTCTCTTCTTCCCCTCTGGGAACTTAAATTACACTTATTTGTATTACCTGAACTACCAAGGCTCTGTTCTTTTTAACTCTGTCTTCAGAATTGGTTAATTTGAATTCATATATCTTCAAGTTTATTGACCCTTTCTTTTGTTGTGTCCAGTCTGCTGTACATCTACCCAGTAAATGTATTCAAGTACAGTATTTTTCAGTTCTAGAATTTAAATGAAAAACAAATTCATGATCATATATGTAATAGCTGCTTTAAAGCCCTTGTCTTCTAACTTTAACCTCTTTGTCATCTTGAGATCTATTTATATTAACTTCTTTTACTTTTGATCGTGAGCTACATTTTTCTTACTTCTTTGTGTGTCTAGAATACTTATAAGTATGCCAGATTATTATGGATGATATATTGTAGGGAACATAGAGTATATTGTTTTTCTTTGAAGAGTTTTGTTCTGGCAAGTAGTTAAACTACTGGTGGTATCTCTTGATTTAGTTACAATTGGTTTTATGCTTTATTTCAATATTGTTCTTAGTCTTTGGCATGGCTCTTACTATAGGACATGATCTTTACTCCTAGGCATGATCTTTCTGGCATCTCATTTCAATGTCCAAGTTGCTCAGCAAGGCTATTCCACTCTGGATGGGTTAGAATTCGGATATCTCTGAGCATTAGTTAATGTCTTATTACCTCTATGCAGATGAACACAGGACTTCATACTGCAGCAGCTGCACTATGAGGGCTTTACAGGGTCTTTACCTGCATATGAGTAGTGCCTATTTTGGCCAAGGACCTGAGGGCAATCTCTTAGAGGTTTTCTTGCTTCCCTTACTCCATGAAGCTACCTTTCTCCAATACTCTGTTCCACAGATTCAAACCACTTCAGCAACCCCAAACTCTGATTTATGCCTCCTTATCTCAGTGAAATTGACATTCTTCATTTGGCGTCTGGCTTCCATGTTGCCTCTGGAAAATGGCCCCAGGTGAAAAGCTGGAATTAATGTGGAGCTTACCTCATAGTTTCCCTTTCTCTCAGGGATCATGGTTCTGTGCTGTGTTACCCAACACTTAGAAATAGTTTCCTAATAGATTTTGTTCAGTTTTATATTTGTTTGTGTCAGGAAAGTAAGTCTGATGCTAGTTACTTTGCCATGGCTAGAAGCAGAAGTTCTGGAACTTTACCCATTATGTTTGTATTTAATATGACACACACAATCCATTCTTGGCTGCTATGGCTCCTGACCTAGGTGACTCTAAATCTCACAGTTATGAACTCAAGGGAGAGGAAGCTAAATTCAGTGGAGCAAAAATTTCCTTCTTTTTAAAGAATGAAAAAAAAAGATGTTTATATTATTCAAAATATTTGAAATATTTTAATGTACTTTTAAAATTTCATTTTGTTAAATCTATTACAAAACCTTCATTGACTCTTATTTTTTCTTGAATTAACTCTGAACTTTTTAGCTACGTATCAGAAATCTTCCATCATGTAGCTCCAACCTATGTTTCCGCCCTTCCCTCCTACATTGTCTGACCTGATGCTCTAGTTTTGTGACTATTTGTTCTTTCAGAAACCCTTTCCATTTCTTTATGACCTAGCAAACATGACATACTACATTCCTTATGATTCATTTCCTTATCTCTCTTTTTCAATGTTAATTTATTTCCCATATATGGCACTGTCACACATTCTGCTGAGAATAGCCATTGTTCTATCATGAATGAAAAATGTCTATGGAAGTCTCCTTTTTGATTTTGAGCTCCTTTTCTACTTACCATAATACCAGGAGCTTGTATATCATTACTTCTTCCTCTCTTCCACTTTTCATATACAGTTAATTACCACATTCTATCAATTACATGTCCTAAGCGTCCAAACCTGTTCTCCCATTTGCCACAGGGTAGGCCTGGCAACCTCTTGTCAAAACAACTTGGTCTTCTTCACTTCCATACTGGTACCAGAGTAATCCTTTTGAAACACATATCTGATTACGGAAAACTCTGAATTAAAATCTTTCAATGGCTTTGCCATGATAAAAAGTTCAAGTTTCTTAGCCTGGTTAATTACCTGGCATGATATAGCTTAAAGAAGTATAACCTAAAAGATCCACTTTAATGCTAATTGAGTAAAACAGAAGTAGGTTGTAGCAGGAAAGTGACAAAGATTCAGGAAAGGCTTCTTTGTTGACAACAAACCAAGTGAACGTTTTTCTCAAAGTTTTAAGAAAGCTGTATTTTAATGAGTTATTTCCATAGGAACATATTATAGATCACTTTTGGGAATTAGTGTTCCTTTCTGATTTTTTGGTTATTAGTGCCACTTTTAAAAATAATACTGTTTATTGTTATTGCTGAATAAAAATATCAGTACATGTGTTTGGAGGAATGTAACACTACAGCTCAGGAAATTCATGTCTGTCTTAAAATCTTTCTGCTTCTGGCACAGAATGAGGATGTTATTAAAGAATAGTACCATCAGAATTAATAATGAGGATCAGGGGGCTTCCCTGGTGGTGCAGTGGTTGAGAATCCGCCTGCTAATGCAGGGGACACGGGTTCGAGCCCTGGTCTGGGCGGATCCCACATGCCGTGGAGCAACTAGGCCCGTGAGCCACAACTACTGAGCCTGCGCGTCTGGAGCCTGTGCTCCGCAACAAGAGAAGCCACGATAGTGAGAGGCCCGGACGCCACGATGAAGAGTGGCCCCTGCTTGCCACAACTGGAGCAAGCCCTCGCACAGAAACGAAGACCCAACACAGCAAAAATAAATAAATTAATTAATAAACTCCTACCCCCAACATCTTCTTAAAAAAAAAAAAAAGAAAATGAGGATCAGAATCTGGCTAATGATACTTTGAGGAATTAATTGACCCTTATCCTAAGTATGGTAGATGAGTCATGGTAGTACCAAGAAAAGTACAGGTGATAGCCACATAGTTGGTAAGCAGGAGGAAATGAAGTTAAATCCTTTGGAAATGGTTTTAGAAATGAAAGGCTTGAAGTCTGCTCTAAGTTGGATCACTATGTTGCTCGTTGTTAATTTTCTTGAGTGATTCATTTCCCTTCTCTGGGCCTGTTTTTTCCACTTATACAATGAAGGCATTGGATTGTATAATATCTTAAATCTATCAATACTAACGTTCTTTTGTGAAATTGAAATTTAAAAAATATTTCCACTTCATGCTTTATATTGTAAACATGTATCAGTGCTTTAGGACTTAGGGTCTTTAAGTTGCTTCATGTTATCCATTGTCACCAATCCAGTTGACAAGAACTCTTAGGTTCTCTTTCTGTGCATGCATGCTCTTTCTGAGACCAGCCTCTCCCTCCTCTGCCTCAGTGTCCCTAAAACAAAACTGGAAATGTGTATAGTTTTGGATATCAGTCAAAATTACTCACTTAGAAGTGTAGCTAAGGAAGTCATGACCAAATCCTGTAATAATTTAAGTTTCTTATTTCAGTTTATTTTTTTTTACTTCACTTCTGGTTCTAGTCATGTATCTTCTGCAACTGCAAAGGCCTCCAGTAAATTCCCTAGCTGATGCTTGGAAAGTATTTTCAAAGGAATACAGCATTCTTTCTTGGTATGTGTTGAAGAAAAATGTGGCAGAGGTTATAGAGAAGAAGGTGATGATTGGGACTGCAGTGACTAAGAGATAACCCTGGCCAGTCCCATAGTCAGAATACTAGTTCAATGGATAAGTGCTGGTCTTGTGAACCTAGACCAAATATTTTGAAGAACTATAAGTTGGGGAGTGTTTCCTGTTGGTTTTGGCATCAGATTTGTATTCTGAAAGTTGAAGAGAATTTAATATCATGTCCATGTGGCCAATTTTACTGCAATATAAGCTATAATTTGTATTAAAAAACAAGGTCTGTCAGCTACAATATACCTTTGCAAATATTTTAGCCAAGTATAAAGTAAAATCATGATTAATTTGACACAACTTTCCCTACATGAGTTGGCACAGTTAATGTGATAGAAAAGAGAACATGGTACATAAAATAAATAAAAGAAAAAGAAAAAGAAAAGAGAGAGACTGGGGTTTTGCTGAAGAAGCAGAGGTATTGTGAAGAAAATAGTAAAATTAGGTGAGTTTCTCTATAGTGTAACCAGTCTCAGGAAGACAGATTCATGCTGACTAATGCACAAGAAACAACATGCTTTTAATAGATCAGTTGTCAGTGGGTGTGTTTGCGCTGGGAGAGAGACCTCACGTGCTCCACTGCCACCGGAAATTGCCAGTCTGTTTTCTACAAAGGGTTTCATGTATAGTTCATAGAAAATTAAAATAGTAATGACATGCTCTCTTGGGATATGTGTAATTATTACAGAGAGGGTTGGGTATTTCTAAGGAATACTTGCCGAGGCTGAACTAAAATCTGGGTGGTTGCTCTTACCTTACCCCAGTGCCTGAACATCCTCATGGTTCTCAGGTATGGAGTGGACCATACCACTTATCTTCTCATTTATTTATGAACAGATATTTATTGAGTATTTTCTGTGTGACAGATATGGTTCTTGTCTCTGGAAATATATTGA
The DNA here is from genome assembly GCF_964165515.1 of Mesoplodon bidens. Lineage (NCBI taxonomy): Eukaryota > Metazoa > Chordata > Mammalia > Artiodactyla > Ziphiidae > Mesoplodon > Mesoplodon bidens. The sequence goes on along the minus strand of NC_138161.1, from coordinate 107,427,491 downwards.
TGAATAAGAGAAACAAAATTCCTGCCCTCATAAAGCTTATATTTAGGTGGAAGGAGAATAAGAATTTAATCAGGTAGCTACTGTCAAATCCTTACTCTCCAATTGTGGTTTTGGTATATTCTTTATCTGTCACAACATCCTATTTTTTTTAAAGGCAGCAGTTTCCCATGACAATCATGTCGCAGATTTAAAAATTACAACCCATCTTAAATTTCTCCTTTATTTGTGAATATATCTGAAATCGATCTTTCCACAGATTATATTAAAAGGCTGAGATTGCTGTGGTATACACTTGCAATGTTAACGATGATAACTTAAATTCATATGTTTTCTATTCTAAGCCTAGCATTGTACTAGGCACTGTATATATAACATCTCATAGGCTCCTTACAATACTTTATAATAAGGCATTCTTATCTACATTTAACTGAAGAAACTGAGACTCAGAGATGTTATATAAGTTGTCTTAAGATCACACAACAAAATGACAGAACCAGGACTTGAAGCCAAGTCAGCCAGACTCAAATTCAGGTTTTTTTTTCCCACTATACTATTATGTTCTTCATTTAGTAGGCAATGGCTACAGCTAGCTAATTTTATCCAACCTCAAGTTAGAGAAATTTTAAGTTTTTCTCTGGTTCCTTTGGGTAGAATCTGTTCAGGACACAGAGATCCCTATGCCTTGAGTCAGTCTGGTTGGATCACTTTTCTTGTCAAAATCTCTGAGACTTAATTTGTCTCAGAGAATGTAGCCATGTGGTTCAACTTCCTTTGCCCAAATCTTAAATATCCTCTAATGGTGACAGGAAGCTCACTAAGAGCAGAATAAGTAACTTCAACTGTGGGTGGATTGGAGAGAAAGAAAGATTTTCTTATATTGAGTTGAGAGTTGTCTCCTTAAAATACCAGCATCTTGCCCTGAGTTGGTTGGGGGACTGCTACACTGAACAATTACAGTGTTTTGTATATAAAAGAGCTCTCTGGATATTTTATGGACAATTTTATTTTCTCCTGGGAATTACTTTCTCTAGATGCTACAATTACATTCTCTTTACCACGTGTCACCGAATCACTCTCCTTTAGACAGGGGGCAGTAAGAGCTAAGGATAACAATGGGACAGAATCCACAGCTTAGCTAGAAGGTAAACATTTCACAAAAGGTATGCACATGATTGTGAAGGGTTTTCTATGGAGATGAAAGAGCAATAGTCATGTAGGAAAGATTTTTCTGAACATAATTTTCAGTTATTATCCAAAATTACAGTTGAAATCTGTGTCCTTTATGACCCTCACTGCCCTTTTTCTGTGGATGCACATGATAAATGCCTTCTGGAATTCAATGCCAGAGAAAATGTGTTTGTCATGATGAATTAGTATACTTGTCTCAGTAATTAGAGCTTATACATAAGCAATTGTGGGGACTAGAGTGCAGTGTTAGGTTGGTACCTACATGAGGGGGCATCTTGTAGTATTTGATTCCTCAGCTATAGTTGGCACTGCAATCCTGTGTAATGCTACACTGCAGACTGCTGATCAGAACCCTGATCAGGTGTTCCTCATCATCGTGGGGTCCTCTCCATCAGATGGGGACAGAGGGTGGGATTTCCTTCAGATGTGTCTCAATTGATCTAGTGTGAGTCTTCTGCTCACTGGGGATTCAAGTTCTTCTCAAGCTACCTCATCTGACTTTGCATCCAGTCCCCAGGAGAAGGAAAAGTCAAAGTCCAGACAAGGTAGTCGTGATGATGGTCCCAGAAATAGATGCCTAGCTCTTACCTAGACATAATGACTCACAGACTGAAATGCATTACAGAGGTCAGCTAGTTTAATGCCCCCAAATGCCCCCTAATTTTGTGCCCAAGATCATACAACTGGTAAATATTTGACAGCTGGAATGTAAATCCAAGAATTCAGACTCCAGAACCAGTTTTCTTAAACACTATACTATATTGCTTCATTTATAATACTTTAAAATAATAAAAGAAATGTGGTATCCACACCAAGCTTCCATGAAAAAAAAAACCTGCAAAATTCAAACTTATCTGGAGAAAACTCCTACATTTTGGTATGTGTTCAGTGGCTCTTTTGGAGATATTTAATACTAAGATCGTTTAAATTTATAGTACAATTCTCAGAAAAAGGGTAACTTACATTAGTAAATTTTTCAGATAGAAAAGCTTATTCCTTTTTTTAAAAGATTTTTTTAAAATTAATTAATTTATTTACTTTTGACTGCTTTAGGCCTTCACTGCTGCATGTGGGCTTTCTCTAGTTGCAGAGAGTGGGGGCTACTCTTTGTTGCTATGCGAGGGCTTCTCATTGCGGTGGCTTCTCTTGTTGCGGAACACAGGCTCTAGGCGCACAGGATTCAGTAGTTGTGACTTGTGGGCTCGGTAGTTCTGGTTCACGGGCTGTAGAGAGCAGGCTCAGTAGTTACGGTGCACGGGCTTAGTTGCTCCATGGCATGTGGGATCTTCCTGGACCAGGGATCGAACCCGTGTCCCCTGCATTGGCAGGTGGATTCTTAACCACTGTGCCACCAGGGAAGTCTCAAAGCTTATTCCTTTTAGTATAAATTATCTTCTAAACGTTTTTTAAAAGGCAAAAAACTTATCTCTATTTTTTTAAATGTAGTTTCTGAGTCTCATTTCTTTGGAGATTCTGAACGTATTTTACAACTTTGATTGATTTCTCAGCATCATTATTATTAATAATTGTATTGCACTATAAAAATACACAGTTCCACTCAGAGACTTGTTAAGGTGTCTGATACTATTTATTCCCAAATGACTGTTATTTTGTGACTTTGGGGGATCTGATATTTATTGGTTTGATTGTTTACTTTTTCTCCTTAAAATGATTATTTCTCACTTTTTAATAATCTGTCTCTTTCAGTTTTCTTTTTTTCCCCCTTCTAGACCAGAAGGCAACAACCTGTTTTTTCTGAATTTTGAATTTTATTTATTTATTTTTATACAGCAGGTTCTTATTAGTTATCTATTTTATATATATTAATGTATATATGTAAATACCAATCTCCCAATTCATCCTACCACCACTGCCTCTTGCTGCTTTCCCCCCTTGGTGTCCATACGTTTGTTCTCTACATCTGTGTCTCTATTTCTGCCTTGCAAACCAGTTCATTTGTACCATTTTTCTAGATTCCACATATATGCGTTAATATACGATATTTGTTTTTCTCTTTCTGACTTACTTCACTCTGTATGACAGTCTCTAGGTCCATCCACATCTCTACAAATGACCCATTTTCATTCCTTTTTATGGCTGAGTAATATTCCATTGTATACATGTACCACATCTTCTTTATCCATCATCTGTCGATGGGCATTTAGGTTGCTTCCATGACCTGGCTATTGTAAATAGTGCTGAAGTGAACATTGGGGTGCATGTGTCTTTTTGAATAACGGTTTTCTCAGGGTATATGCCCAGTAGTGGGATTGCTGGGTCATATGGTAGTTCTATTTTTAGTTTTTTAAGGAACCTCCATACTGTTCTCCATAGTGGCTGTATCAATTTACATGTCCACCAACAGTGTAGGAGGGTTCCCTTTTCTCCACACCCTCTCCAACACTGACAACAACCTTCTTCAGAAAACAGCCGGGTAGTAAATATTTTAGGCTTTGTGGACCATACAGTCTCTGTCACAGTCACTCAACTCTGCACCTGTAGCATGCAACAGCCATAGAAAACACACAAATGAACAGACATGGCTGTGCTCCAGTACAACTTTATTTAAAAAAATAAGCCATGAGCCATATTTTTGTCTGTTGAGTGTGGTGAGATAGCTATGTAGATGCTATGTAAAAAAGTAACTAGAATTATTTTTAAGAGTAAATAAATGTTGTAGCAGGACTTAATGTGTTCCTACAAATGAAGTATACAATATTTTGTGCCACAATTTTATGTCAGTGATTTGGGGTACTTAGATGTCTTTCCCTCCCTTTCTCTATTTTTTGTATCTTTTTTCAGGCTTAGGTCTATGTTGCAGATATTTGAGGTTATTGGATAAGTGAACTCCAGATACACTTGCTTCATATGAAAGTGTGTGTGAGTGTGTTCATGTGTCTCAGGCATAGAGCTAAAGTCACTGGACCAGTGAAGAGCTAGATAAGATTGGTTTGATTCCCAGTCTATGAATTTTGGAGGGTTCAATATCCCCCACCCACACCACCAAATTTTTGCAAAATTTCAGGGTGAGATTGTGTTTTTATGGTCACCTCTGCTCCAAATTTAAGTCTGCCAAATTATCTCAGTATAGAGATTGTTTGGCCCTGTTCTGAAAATCTTTTTGGCCATTTTTACAGCTCAGATCCCAGCCAGCTACTGTGTTTCTCACCTTTCCACTGTTCCTTCCAGATGACCTTGGAACTCCAAATTCTTCTTACTTTGTTATGCAGATTAATTCCACTTTCTCTACCCTCAACCCCAGACTCCTCTCTGACCCCTCAGTATATTTTCTAGTCCAACAAATAACAAACCATTATTTGTTTGTTCTGCCAAACAAAAAGGACCTCGTCTCCTTTAGTTGAACCATCCTCCAAAGCAGGGAATTAAAATTTTATGTAGAATTTTTCCCTTTATGGATGTTTAGAAGAATGATTTGATGGATGGGTGGATGAATGGCTAGACAGGTGTCATTTAGAACTATAAATCTGGACCAATATTCCATGTGAAGAATGATACCAAATGTGGAAAACCCATATTTGGTTTCTTAATCTTGTGATCTGGGAGTTATTTAGGGTTATTCTTCAACCCTTGTAGTCAAAATACATCCAATATGCTGTTTCGATTGTTACTTGCATTATAGGGGGTATTTTATTAATTTCTTGTTTGTTTGCTTTTTAAATATCTCAATAATTATTTTATTACAAAAGGATCAAAATAGCATTTCCTATGACAGTCAGCTAAATTACAGAAATAAAATATAAGATCATAAACAGCATAAGGTAAAAGTTAGGCTGGGACTCAAAGGAACTACATCGTATCCCCTCAAATTTAAAATAATAGGGTGCTATTTCTATTTGGAGATAGGTTCTCTAATCTCCAATATTAGAAAAATAGCTATTCCATTCACCTAAATGTTTAATATAAGAATGTTTTATCTTTATCCATAATTATTATTATTCAGTCATATATTAATTCATTGAGCAACTCTCAATTGTCTGCAAAGAGTACTGAAAAGAATACAAAATAAGAAGATACATTTTTAATCCACTAAAGAGCATAAAACCTGCTTCAGGAAATAATCCAAATATGGTTAAATAATTATAGAAGAATAAAGAGTGCAACATATGAGAAAGTTAATTTTTAACTTATATTTTCTGAGCACTACGCTAACCTAAAATTGGTATCTTTTGAAGTCTGCTCAGAGTGTTGAACTGGAATGAAAGCTAGTAACTATACTGCTTAAAATTTTTCTTAGCCTTTCTAGAAAGTATTTGACCATAAAGATCCTGAGTAAAGTTAAAAAACCAAACGAAAACTGGTCACTTTGTAAAAATCCAGATTTATAAAGAGGAATGGAGATATGACATAGTACTTTTGCTTGCTTTGTCAATATTTTTGTGTTCTATAGGCTTGCTTCATTCAATTTATTTATCCTTTTGAGGAAAATACACTGCTAGGAGTCACAGTACACAAAGGCAAAGCAGACACAGTGTTGTTCCTTAAGGAATTTCTAGCCTATAGGGACAAAAAAACATGCAGACAACAGAAGAAGGATGATGCTTTTGACTTCAGGCTCTATGGAAGAGTTGACGTTTGGACTGGCCCACGATGAAGTTGAATAAACTAAAAGAGATGCAGAGGACCTTCTTGGCTAAGGAAAGAAAATTAATAAAGGCTCAAAAGTTCAAAGGTCTATGTCCAAGTAAAGCACATTCAGGTTCACAATGCATCCTCTATGGTTTCTAAATCTAAGAAGCTCTGAAAATCATTGTTTTCTTCTTAAGTTTGCAGCAAACTTATTTGGTGTCACAACATGATCTGAACTGACATGAGACTGTTTATAATTTTTACTTACTCCACTTATGAGAATCTTTTTAGTTTTTGCTGCAGATATATCAGTGTCCTTGATTATAAGTGCTGCTCCAACATACAGTGATTTTGCTAATATTTTATACATTAACTGTATTACTTTTTAAAAATACCACCTTGTGCCCACCAAATCTGAATTATAATACACACCCAGCAGCAGGTATTTCAGATATGGGATTGTGGACCTGAAGTAATTATGGGTGGTGGGATATTGTAGAAACTGTAGTCAGAAAGCTAGAAAAATATTGTGCCAGTCCTTGAATGCCAAGTTAAAGATGTTGGAAATTCTACTTTAAGCTGTAAAGAAACCATTATAAGCTTTTGAAGAAGGGAGTGAAATATTCAACAATGTTTCACCAAAATTAGCTGTATTCCTGAGCACACACTATTTTAAATTTCTTTCCCTAAACAATCATGAAACTAGGGATATTTTCCTTGAGTAAGATAATGATGTCAGATGAAATGCCTTTTGAAAATAGATATTTACATCCATCATTTGTTTCCTTGTGAAGGTGTGTGGGAGAAATAGGGTTAGAGAAAGCAATTTCAGATTGTGCTTGCAGCTTGCTAAGTGTCATGCCACATAAATAGGGCCCGGGTTTGATGTCCCCAAGTGACTTTGCTTTGAAAATGCAAAAATTGCTTCTTAAAAGGAAAAAAAAAACCCACAAAAATCCATCAGAAACAATAATTTATTTATTTTTGTTCTTTTCCCCTTCAAATTAATTTATTCTAATTACGTTAAGAAAAGTAATTGAAAAATTAAGGGTGTGTGTGTGTGTGTGTGCATGCGTGCGTGTGTGTATCTCACTCATAGTAAGTCTTTAAACTCTGTCATTGGAAACAGGCAGCAAAAGTTTGGGAATTAGAAAATTGACTCTGGAAATTACCCATCTCAGTTTTTTTTCCCTTAGGCTATCTGAATAGTTAGTTGGTCTCTCACTTTTCCCAAGCATGTAATTATTGATCCTGGAACCCCAGGAATGAGTATATTTTATTTTCATATTTAAAAATGTCATTTGAGGGGCTGGAAGCAGAGATAAGCATATGTAATAAACTGTGAATCGGTATACTTTTCAAAAAGTGTATTTGGTAGCTGCCATAGGGATATTACTAAATTCACTTCCTACAGTGGTGTTTCAATCCCTGGAAGTCTGTACAGGGAATCAGGACATTCCATCCAATCCATAGCTTATGCTTTTCCAGAAAATTTCTACATTTAACTTCAGAAGAACTGTAAATAATAATAGTACATTTACAAACATTTTATGGCTCTCACTAGAGTCCAAGGATGAAGCATGTACATGAGGCCATAAAAGAAGTATTTTTTGATGATGTAACCTCAGGAGTATTTGATGTTCGTATACATTTAAAAAAATTCTTATAAAAAAAGATGCTGATATTTTTAAACAAATATTTAGCTCTGATTTTAAAAGTGTTCAGTGTTAGTTGCAAAATAATTAAAAATACAAAAATTCAGGAATAGAAATCATTGACAATGTCTACTGAGTGTTTTAGTGTTCCACAGGCACTGTGCCTCCAGCTTTACATACATTATCTCATACGAACCTTACCCTGTGATGCATTACTGTTCCCACTTTATATAAATAGAAACTGATGGCTAGAAAGTTAAGTGACTTGTCCATAGTCATCATACAGGAAGTGGTAGAGCAGGAGTGAGCCCGGGAAGTCCGATTGCAGAATTCACACTCGGAACAGCTGTACTCTACTGCCTCTGCTCAATTGCCAGGAACCACCAAACTAACCACCGGCAAGTAGCCACTGTTACATTTTTGTATGTATGCTCAGAGACTTCTTTTATTCACACACACACACACACACACACACACACACACACACATATATATATATATATATGACATAATTGAAATCTTAGTGCAGGCTGTTTTTTCTCCTTCAAGGTTGGTCTTTTTGATAGTTGCACCTATTGACTAATAAAATGGCTAAGGCATGATCTTGGTGCTTGCTAATCCAGAATGTAGCCCTGATGCTGAGTGTCTAGGTAATACCTTGGATTAAAAACAATGAATAAAAAAACAAAAAACACTCTCCAAATAAGCGGGCATCATGCTAACACCTCCTCCTAAGCAGAAGCTACTTATATTCCTCATCACGAGGTGTCAGTGATGCATCAAGCATGTGGTAGAAAATGGAAGGGGGACTGATTTTACAAATTTTATCTTCATATTCTTTTCTGGCCAAATATAAGAATCCAAAACATTGTTAATAACCTTTAAGTTTTAGAATTCATCTTTAAGAAAGATACTTGCATTTACATATTATAAATTTTAAATACAGGAATGACCAGTGGGCAATTTATACCATGTCCTGATTAAAAACAAACAAACAAACAAAAAAACTCTCTTAAAAATGTGCCAGTCCTTATTAATCAGATCAAAGATCTCGGAAAAAAAGGAGACAAGAAACTCTCATTTGTGGGGAGTCTGTAAGTGCTAAACTCTGCATTAAACATTTCATTTTCCTCTTTTTTCTCCCATATTTTGTTGCCACAGCAACTCTGCAAAGCAGGTCATTAGCCTCACTTTACAAATGAGAAAAATGAAGCTGAAAGAAGTTAAGTTGTCCTTGAACACACACAGCTGGTAACACCGGGATTTGAACTGAGGAACATACAGCTCTGAAGTCTTAAATGTTTCCTATGATACAACCTTAAAGATCGACAATTATAATCTGTAGGACCTAGAGTGACCTTCCATCCAAATTGGAAAGACAACTAAAATGGAAAGAGAAAAGGGAAAAGAAATCACCACGTAAATTAACTTTGTAGTTGTATGCCATCTTGCTGAGGCCCAATTATTTTTCTTATAGAATTTTAAAAAATTGAGATGTAATTCAGATATTATAAAATTCACTGCTTTAAAGTATATGGTTGAGTGGGTTTTTGTATATTCACAAGGCTGTGTGACCATCATCACTATCTAATTCCAGGACATTTATATCAAAAGAAAATTTATATCCATTAGCAATCACTTCTTATAGAGTTTTGATGAAGCAAAAATCCTCAAAACCTTTCTTCTAAAACTCCAATTTTCTAAAATTCTTTCCTTAAACAAAAATGATTCTTAATTACTTATATACATGTAGGAGAAGAGTTATAAAAATAATGTCCCATAACAGATGATTGATTTTGTTGTTGTTGAATATATCTTTAAGTATGAATAAGATAATTAATGGGAGAGTTTCCCCAAAGTTATCAATGTCAGAAAAATCCCCACCACTACCACTATCATCATTACCACCATTAATTGAGCACTTACTCTCTGACAGGCTGTATACTGACATATTCATTTTATTTTATTCTGACAGCAATCCTATTAAGTAGTTATTAACACCCACTCCACTGTGCAAATGAGAAAAACTGAAGTTTGGAGAAGTGACGTCACCTATTAAAATATCTGGCTTGAGAAGTAAACCCAGGTCCAGGACGATTTGAAAGCACAAGTCTTATCTACTGAACTGTCCACCAAGTGAGAGGAAATGGATCCAAAGAGAACATAGATCTAAAATGAAAGTAATAATGAGTCCAAATGAAAAATTTACATAAGCCCAGATGCTGAAGAAGGTTATCTAGTGCTAGCTCCTGCAAGCATTATTCCAATGATTTACATATCCAAAGGATTGGGTACTTGTATAAAGCTATAGAAACCAGATCTTTCTGGTCTTTTCATTTTTCGTTATTTGGTAATTAACCTATCAAACCAGAAAGGGAAACAAGTGTGCAGTCGGAAAGTTTGAGACCTTTCAGATTGGTACTATAGAAACCTCTTCTCCTAGGTCTTGGTCTGTTGGTCTTCCAGGATGATTGTGCTAGACTAGTCAGTGAAATGGTTCCAAATGCTGCTTTTCTCTTGGCTTGAGTTTCTTTTCTCTCCTATCAAGATCTCCTTTATTTTTATCATGCTTAAAACCATCTGGCAGGTGTGTAATTGATTTTCAGGAAAGACAGAATGCGTGACACATGTTGCTTTTGTATATAATTGCCACATAAGTTTATAATAAATTTGATTAAGGCCTTATCTGCAGGTGAACTATATGGTTAACTCAATCTTTGAAGAAACAGAATCATGTAACTAACCTGCAACTCTGGATGAAATTTTCAGTTCAATTCAACAGCTATTTATTGACCTTCTCTATGTTTTGAGCATAGTCTGTGTGTGGAGGAAGATGGTAGTAGTGTTTCATAATGAATAAACTTCAGAATTACTATGAAAGGGAATAAATTTTCATGTACAGTGTGTGTGTGTATGTGTGCATGTGTGTGTTGAGTGTGTGTGTTTGAGGTGAGGAAATGTATATGAAGCATATGCCCAACTAATTGTGATACAAGATATGATGTGATAAATGCCTCCGCTTTTCCTGATTCCAACAACTAGATTAACCCCCGCCCCCTACTTTAGACATTACAGCACTGTGTATGCCTCTCCTTTTTTGCACCTATCACAGTTGAAATTGTTTGTATGATTATTTGGTTGAACTTTCAATAGTAGTTTGGTTCCCTTGTAACTCTATCAGACATAAAGGCTATATAAATAATACAAATCAGAGATAACTGTGTAAATGTTCTATACTAAGAAATACACACAGGAGAACACCAGAGTGGGATATCTAACCTTGTTAGGGAAAAGTTCTGATGGAGGTGACACTGGATTCAATTTTTGAAGAATGGCTATGTATTCACTGGGGAAAAGGAAGGAAAGAAAGAAGGAAGGGAGGGAGAAGGAAGGAAGGAAAGGAGGAAAGAAGGGCAAGGGGAAGAGCACGTGCAAAGATATACACATATGAAATAGCATGCCTCAAGGATATGAATGAAGTCAAGTTCACATAGAGAGATGGAAGAAGGTAAATCATCAGTGGTCTTAAGACTGAGCTTAAATTGTTGACTTTATCTTCAATGCTATGAAAAGTTTCTGAAGAGCAAAATCCTCCAGCAATTTGAGTTTTAGGGGTGGTTACGTTGTCAGTGTGAAGGGTGACTTGAAGATAGTTGGACTGTCTTCCATAAGTGTGTTATAATAAGAAATGAAGTGATGAGGGCCTGAAAGAAGGAGGGCAGGAACAAAGAGGATGTGAGATATGTTAAGGAAATAGTATCTATAATAGAGGTGATGTAGAAAGAGGAGTCTCTGATGGCTCACAGGTTTTTGAATCTGGAAACTGTATAGATGATGCAGTCATTTGGAGCTCAACAGGTTTGAGAGGAAAGACATATATCCAGCCATAGATTTGTTGTTTTAGAAGGACTTGTGAAATATTTAAGTGGAACCTTCCAGGAAAGCTTGGAAATATGTAATTAAACCTATGGAGGGATCTGATTAGCAGACACAAATCCAGGAGTCATCAACGGCCTAAGAAATTTAACATGTAAGAAGATGCTCAAGAAAAGTAACGAGAACAAAAAGATAAGAGGCCGCAAACCTGGGAAACAGTAATACTTGTAGGAGATGAACAGAAAGACAACCATGAGGCTAAATAGGGAAGTAAAGGAAAAACCAAGAGGAAAATTGTGTCTTTGAAGACATGGAGGAAGGGTTTCATGAAATAGAGAGTGATCAATAATTTTAATTTTAAAAAAATTTAATAAAAATAATAAAAAAATATATTTAATAAAAATAAATTTAATACATATAATTACTGTGTTAGGTAGAATTAGGACAGAATGTGTCCCTTGAATCCTAGTTTATGTTGATTTTACAAGGAAAATTTCAGTGGGGTAGTGTGGGCAAAAGGCAGCATTTAAGAGGTTAAGGAAGAATAAAAAGTGGTGAAGTGGAGACAGGACATGTAGACTCCTTTTAAGGATATTTGTATGTTTATGGGAGGAAGGAAAGAAAGGATAGAAAGAGAATGCCCAGCTGGGGGGGGGAAATTCTACATGAGGTTCTTGTCTGGTACATGGCAGTAGCATTCTTGGCCTTAAGCTGTGCTCTGCACAGGCACAAAGATATGCATATTTGTATATTTGTGAATGTATTTGTGTGTATAACAAGTACCTTAAAGGAAGCTAAAATATTCATTTTCCAAAGTACCACATTTCCATCAAACCTTCAGTATGACTCTAATCAATGGCTCCAGTTGGCACTTTATCTCTTCCTTCCCCTGCCTCAACCATAGATCCATAACCACTTATATTAGGACAGTTAAATTTCACCATTATGAAAGTTAACCCGAGCCAGAAGCTAAGACAGTCTCCCATGCCTGTTCTGAAAGTGGACACTAATAAAACCTCATAGCTTACTATAAAAGCAATACTTATTTTATTGTTGCCCTGTCTTTAAATGAATGGCTGCCTCCTGCTTTTGGATAGCAGACAATATGCAGGGAGAAAATCAATTTCCTGGGAAGGGAAAAAATACCCTGAAATCATTTCTATGCATTTATAAAATAAAATAACATTGATTCTTACATTATTCTTACATTTTCAAAACCAGAAGCAGTTGGCATAGTACTTTGTAAAGAATATTGCCCTGAGAGACAGTGTCCTGAGTTAAGAGTTGCAGCTCTGTCACTGGGAGCCAAGTGACTTTAGGGGAAATCACTCTTCCCTTTTTTGTCTTCTTTTCTGTTAATGGATGGGGATAGATATAGCCTATCTTGGTTTGACTTATGTTAAATTTTATTCCCTTAAATCCTGAATGAAGTCAGTCCACAAATACATTTCCTTTTCCTGTCTTTCGGAAGACTTCTGTTCTTGACAGATGTCACTATATTGGAGTGTGTTTATCCATCCTTTACCTTTCTCCTAGGCAACTGGAATTGCTCCTCTCCTCTTTGCTCTCACAGTCATTTTCACAAGTCTCTCTCCTTATCAACCTTATTTGTATAGCTATAGATGAAAAGGTCTGCATTTATTCAAGGCAACTTGTTAAAGTGCTACTAGAAGAGAATGGAAAATGTCCAATGGTAGCAGTAAATCTCGACATATTATGTATTTGAATATTGGGGTCTGGGGTGGGGAGGTTGGAGGACAGGCATAGATGTCTTATTTATTAACCTCACCTCAGCAGGTTTGATCAGAAAGTAATGTAAAAGTAACAACAGTATACCATGCGTGTTTTTGAGTCTGGTACAATAAGATATACCTATGGTGAACATGGGACAGAACTGGGGGTAAATATAGAGTCTGAATTCTGGTTGCTGTTTTTTTCAGAAGCAGGATTTATTCTTTCATGGAGGCAGTACCAATTAAGTGTGGCTAGAAAGTAAGGTGGTAACATTTATTAAGCGTTGGGCATTGAATATTTAAGTGAGAGATATCTCCTTCTGTTCACCTCAAGTTTCTTAATCTATATGAAGCTTTTTCTAACAGCTTACTTCCCACCCTCAAATATAGAATGAACCACTCACTTCCTTGTGCGTTCACTAAAATCTGCAGTGTTACCAGTGTGGCAAAGCTGTGTTTTACTTCTGGTTTAAACACCTCTCTTCCTTTGCTAGCTTTTTGGAGCAAGAAGTTAGTTTTAGTTTCTAATTAATTGTGGGGAGGGTGCATAAATGAGTGAATGGGTTAAAAGATATCTTGAAACTTTACTCCCTTTTTCCAATGACACTGACCTTGTTTTGAACTCCTATCTCAATTTTTTTAAAATTTTAATTTAATATAGTTTAATTTAATTTCAATGCCATCTTCTTTACCTATTCATTCATTGCTGGACTTCTAGGTTGTTTCCGTATCCTGGATGTTGTAAATAATGCTGCCAATGAACATACGGATGCATGTATCTTTTCAAATTAGTGTTTTCATGCTCTTTGGATAATTACCCAGAAGTGAGGTTTCACTTTTCTTTACATACTCTCCAAAATTTATTTCTCATCTTTTCAAAGATAGCCATTCTAACAGGTGTGAGGTGATACCTCATTGTGGTTTTGACTTGCATTTCCCTAATAATTAGTGATGTTGAACATCTTTTCATGTGCCTTTTGGCCATTTGTACATCTTCTTTGGAAAAAATGTCTGTTCAGCTCCTCTGCCCATTTTTAAATTGGGTTGTTTGTTTCTTTGTTGTTGAGTTGTATGAGCTCTATATAGTTTAGATATTAATCCTTTATTGGATATATGATTTGCAAATACCTTCTCCCATTTGGTAGGTTGCCTTTTCATTTTGATTATAGTTTCCTTTGCTGTGCAAAGCTTTTCAGTTTGATAAAATCCCATTTGTTTATTTCTGTTTTTGTTTCCATTGGCTTTGGAGTCAGATCCACAAAAACATCATTAAGGCAAATGACAGTGAGGTTATCACCTGTGTTTTCTTCTAGGAATATTATGGCTTTATATTCAGGTCTTATATTCAAGTCTTCAATCCATTTTGAGTTAATTTTTGGATATGGTATAAGATAGTGGTCTAGTTTCATTCTATTTCATATGGCTCTCCAGTTTTCCCAATGTCATTTATTGAAGAGGTTGTCCTTTCTCCATTGTATGTTCTTTTCTCCTTTGTTATAAATTAATTGTTCATGTACTTGTGGATTTATTTCAGAGCTCTCAATTCTATTCTGTTGATCTGTGTGTCTATTTTTATGTACAATGCTGTTTTGATTACTATAGCTTTGTAGTATGGTTTGAAATCAGGGAGTGTGATACCTCCAGCTTTGTTCTTCTTTCTCAAGATTGTTTGGCTATTTTGGTTGTTTGTGGTTTCATACACAGTTTACAATTATTTTTTCTAGTTCTGTGAAATATGTCATTAGAATTTTGATAGGGATTTCATTGAATCTGTAGATTGTTTTGGGTAGTGTGGACATTGTAACAATATTAAATCTTCCAATCCATGAGCACAGAATAGCTTTGCATTTATTTGTATCATCTTCAATTTCTTTCATCAGTGTGTCTTATAGTTTCCAGTGCACAAATCTTTTACCTCCTTGGTTAAATTTATTCCTAGGTATTTTATTCTTTTTGATGATTGTAAATGAGATTGTTTTCTTAATTTCTGATTGTTTGTTATCAATGTATAGAAATGCCACAATATTTTGTATATGGATTTTATATTCTGCAACTTTACTGAATTCATTTATTAGTTCTAATACCCTTGGTGAAGTCCTTAGGGTTTTCTCTATATAGTATCATGTCATTTGCAAATAATGGCAGTTTTACTTCTTCCCTTCCAATTTGGATCTGTTTTATTTCTTTTTCTTGCCCAACTGCTGTGACTAGGGCTTCTGCTACTATGTTAAATAAAAGTGGCAAGAATGGGCATCCTTATCTTGTCCTGATCTTCGAGGAAAATCTTTCAGCTTTTCACTGTTGAGTATGATGTTAGCTGTGGGTTTGTCATATATGGCCTTCTTATGTTGAGGTACATGCCCTTTATACCCATTTTGTTGAGAGCTTTTATCATAAATGGATGATGAATTTTGTCAAGTGATGTTTCTCCATCTGTTGAAGTGGCTGTATGATTTTTTTCTTCATTTTATGAATGTGGTATATCACATTGGTTGATTTGTGGATGTTGAATCATTCTTGCATCCCAAGAATAAATCCAATTGACCACGATGTATGATGCTTTTAATGTATTGTTGGAATTCTGTTTGGTAATATTTCACTGAGGATTTTTGCTTCTATGTTCAAGAAGGATATTGGCCTTTAATTATTTTTTTTGTGTGTGTGGTGTCCTTGTCTGGTTTTGGTATTGGGATAATGATGGCTTTGTAAAATGTGTTTGGAAGACTTCTCTCATCTTCAGTTTTTTTGGAAGAGTTTGAGAAGGATAGGTGTTAAATCTTCTTTGACTATTTTATAGAATTCACCAGTGAAACCATCTATCTGGTCTTGAGCTTTTGTTTGTTGGGAGATTTTTGATTACTCTTTTAATCCCTTGATTAGTAATTGATCTATTTGATTTTCTATTTCTTCATGATTCAGTCTTAGAAGATTGTATGTTTCTAGGAACTTATCCATTTCTTCTTGGTTGTCCAACTTGTTGGTGTATAACGGTTAGTAGTAGTCCCTTATGATCCTTTGCATTTCTGTGGTATCTGTTGTAACTTCTCTTTCATTTCTGATCTTATTTATTTGAGCCTGATCTCTTTTTTTGCTTGATTAGTCAAGCTAAAGCTTGTTGATTTTATCTTTTCAAAGAACAGGTTAGTTTCATTGACCTTTCTTCCTGCCTTCCTTCCTTCCTTTCCTTCTTTTTTGTCTCTAGTTCATTGACTTTCACTCTGATCTTTATTATTTTCCTACTTCTACTTATCTTGTGCTTTGTTTGTCCTCTTTTTCAAGTTACTTTAGGTGTAAAGTTAGATTGTTTATTTGTGATTTTTCTTGTTTCTTGAGGTAGACCTGTATTGCTATGAACTTTCCTCTTAGAACCGCTTTTGCTGCATATGAAAGATTTGGGTATGTTTTATTTTTGTTTTCATTTGTCTCTAGGTACTTTTGGGTTTCTCCTTTGATTTCTTTGATGACCCATTGATTTCTGTGTAGCATGTTGTTTACTCTCCACATAATTATGTTTTTTCCCTGTTATTGATTTCTAGTTTAATATCATTGTGGTCCTAGAAGGTGCTTGATAGGATTCAGTCTTCTTGAATTTATTGAGACTTGTTTCATGACCTAATATGTGATCTATCCTGGAGAATGTTCCATGTGCACTTGAGAAGTATATGTATTCTGCTTCTTTTGGATGGAATGTTCTGTATATATCTATTAAGCTATCTGGCCTATTGTGTCATTTAAGTCCCATGTTTCCTTGTTGATCTATCCATAGATGAAACTAGGCTGTTAGATTTCCTCATTATTATTGTACTGTTTTCAGTTTCTTCTTTTAATTTTATTAATGTTTGCTTTCTATATTTTGGTGTTCCTATAGTGGGTGCATCTATATTTATAAATGTTATATTATCTTGTTGTATTGACCCCGTATATCATTATGCAATGTCCTTCTTTGTCTTTTTTTACACTTTGTTCTAAAGTTTATTTTGTCTGATATGAGTATAGTTACTCCAGTTTTCTTTTCATTTCCATTTGCATGGAATATCTCTTTCCACCCCTTCACTTTCAGTTTGTGTGCGCCCTTACTTCTTTTTTTTTTTTTCTTGCGGTACATGGGCCTCTCATTGCTGCGGCCTCTCCTGTGGCAGAGCACAGGCTCTGGACATGCAGGCCCAGTGGCCATGGCTCACAGGCCCAGCCGCTCTGTGGCATGTGGGATCTTCCTGGACTGGGGCACGAACCCGTGTCCCCTGCATTGGCAGGTGGACTCCTAACCACAGTGACACCAGGGAAGCCCTGCTCTTACTTCTATAGTGAGTTTCTTATAGGCAACATACAGATAGGTCTTGTTTATCCATTCAGCCACTGTCTGTCTTTTGATTGATGAATTAATCCATTAACATTTAAAGTTATTATTGATAAGTGTGTACTGATAGCCATTTTGTTAATTGTTTTCTGGCTGTTTTTGTAGTTCTTTTCTGTTCCTTTCCTCTTCTCTTCCCTTGTGTTTTGGTGGTTTTCTGTTATGTGTTATGTGTTATGTTGAGATTTCTTTCTCATTTTCTTTTGTGTATTTACTATAAGTATTTTCCTTGTTGTTACTGTTAGGATCACATATAATATCCTTTGTAAACAGCAGTCTGTGTTAAGCTGGTAGCAACTTAAATTTGAACACATTTCAAAGCTTTATCTTTTAATTCACTGCCTTCACTCCCATTTTATACTTTTGATGACACATTTTGTATCTTTTTATTTTATGCAGCCCTTAACTAATTTTTATATTTTTAGTTAATTCTACTACTTTTGTCTTTTAACTTTCATGCTTGCTTTATACACCACTGATCCACTATCTTTATTACATATTTACCTTTTCCAGTGAGATTTTTATTTTCATGTGTTTTCTTATTATTAATTTGCATAATTTCTTTTCAGATTAAAGAAGTTCCTTTATCATTTCTTATACGGCTGGTTTAGTGGTGATGAACTCCTTTAGTTTTCCATATCTGGGAAACTCTTAATTCCTTCAATGCTGAATATTAATCTTTTGGGGTAGAGAATTCTTGGTTTGAAGTTTTTTTCCTTTCAGCATTTTGAATATGTTATACCACTTCATTCTGGCCTGTAAAGTTTCTGCTGAAAAATCTTCTGATAGCCTTATGGGGCTTCCCTTGTACATAACAAATTTTTCTCTTGCTGCTTTTAAGGATTCTCTCTTTATTCTTAACTTTTACTCTTTTAATTATAATGTCTGTTGGTGTGTGTTTCTTTGGGTTAATCTTAATGAAACTCTCTGGGCTTCCTGGACCTAACTTTCTGTTTCCTTCCCCAGATTAATAAAGTTTTCAGCCATTATATCTTCAAATAAATTTTCTGGGCCTTTTTATCTCTCTTCTCCTTCTGGGACCCATATAATGTGAATGTTATTCTGCTTGATGATGTCACAAAGTCCCTGAAGGTATTTTTACTTTTTTAAAATTCTTTTTCATTTTTCTCTCTCATTTATCCAGTATTCTCCTGAGTTTGGGGGGCATTTTTATGACCATTACTTTGAATTCTATCAGGTAGATTGCTTATCTTCATTTAGTTCTTTCTCTGAAGTTTTGTCTTATTCTTTCAATACAATAGGAACATATTACTCTGTCTCCTCATTTTGCCTAGTTCTCTGTGCTTACCTCTTCATGTATCAGGTAAGTCAGCTACCTCTCACATTCTTGAAGGTGTGGCCTTATGTAGGAGATGTCCTGTAGAGCTCAGAAGCACAATCCTGCCTGGCCACCAGAGTCAGATTCTCAAGGGGTGTCTCCTACATGAGCTGCATCAGCCTTCCTGTTCTGGCAGGGCATGGCTGCTGCTGCAGTGCACTGGTGGGAGGGGCTGACCCAGTCACCCAAGCTTTTGAAGGGAAACTTGGCAAGAGCTAACAAAACTACCTGTATACTTACTTTTTGACTCAGCATTCTCATTTCTAGAATCTATCCTGAAGATATACTTCCAGCAATATGAAAATACTACACAAGTTACTTATTGCAGTATTGTTTGCAGTTGCAAACTATTGAAAATAACCTAAATGCCACTACATAGCAGAGTGTGTGCTATTTTGTGCAAAAGAAACCTATGGAAGATAAACCAGAAATTAAAGAGACCAGTTACCTATAAGGGGCTGTTGGAAAAGGAGTGAAAAAAGGGGAAATGGGAATAGGACAGGAGGATGAGAGTGTAAAACTTATTGGAGTCTACTTTTTTGTAGCTTTGACTCTTAGAACCATACCAAAACATGCCATGTTTTACATATTCAAATAATAATAAAGTAATTAAATAATTAAAATCAACCAATATGGAAGATAAGTAATAACAAATGAACCTAACTGGATTACAAATGAATAACTAAACCACACTGAAGAGAATGGAGAAGAAAAGAAAAATCTATCAAAAACAAAGTCGATAATAGTATTTTGACTGTATAAGGTTAAAGTCAAAAACAAATGTGCATCAATACTGTACTCTAGTAATAGATCTGTTTCTCACAAGAGTGTTGGTTAGGAATTCTGTAACTACTTTAAGTACATACTAGGATTGAATGAATACATGAATATATTATAAATAATAAAATATTTTTCACTGTTGGAAAAGGAAGTTACAAATAAGGAAAGGGCAAAGACTAAAACGGAAATTATGACGTTGGATTGGAATCATAGGTATTAACCATCTATAGCTAAATCTATACTTATCATCTATAGATATCTATCTATTATTTATTTATGTATGGATATATCTACACATAGATATTTCTACATATAGATATCTGTATAGGGAGAAGTATATATTTATCAACAGAAATAAGTATGATGGATATGTATGTGTGGGTTTGTATATATGCATATATTTCATTGCTTTCTCCACTGAGAGAACCTAGGCTCAATGACACCCCAGTAACAATGGACACACTAGCACCCCAATTTTAGTTCCTAAATACTATTTTCCAATAAAAAGTATTAGACTCTTTTGAGAATTAGTTGATTCCAGAGCTAGGGCTGGAATATAAAAGGTAAACTTGGAATATCTTGTGATGCTAGAAAATTAAGGAACTACTCATAAAAAGACACCAGAACCAACCAAAAGGATCTCCTAAAGGCTAAAGTTGAAACAATTTGAAACACAAAATAAATAATGATAGTATTGGATTATAATGCATAGAATAAACATTCCTGAGGCAATACTGATCTAAATAAATACTTGAATAAATAAATAAGTGGGGGAGAATTTACAGCTCTTGCAGAAGAATTCCCATTACAATAGAAATAATTAGGAAAATACAAAGTTACTATTAGGGAAATAACACAATAGTAATTACTGCAAGCAAGTTCCACCAATGGATGCTAACATCAGTGGATTAAAGTTGAAGGAGAAACAGGATATTAGCATAGCCTCAGAGTTTCTTCCTCAAGATATTTATCAACCATAAATGAAAATAAAATATAACTCGACAGTATAGAAACCTAGCAGACACTTCCTTAACCAAGTGATTGATGTTAATAACACTAGTTGACATCATGTAGCTCTTGATAAGATCCTACCGAAAAGGATACATCACTTCTGTGGCATTCTTGCTGAAAATGAATAACTGTAGACTAATCATTAGAAAGCATCAGACAAGCCCAAATTGAAAGACATTCCACAAAATATTTGATCAATATTTTTCAGAAGTTTCAAAGTCCTGAAAGACAAGAAGAGACTGGGGGACTGCCATACACTGAAGGAGACTAAGGACACACAACTAAGTGCAGGGTGGATCCTGGGTGGATCCTAGTTGGGTCCTGGAACAGGAAAAGGGCATTAGGGGGAAAAAAAACTGGTAAAAATTCAATAAGGTTTGTAGTTTATTTGATAGCATGGTACCAGTATAAATTGTCTGATTTTGATAACTGTACACTGGTTATGTGAGTTGTTAATATTAAGAGAAGTTGGGTGAAGAGTATACATGAACTCTATTATTTTGCAACTTGTCTGTAAGTCTCAATTTATTTCAAAATAAAAAGTTTAGAGAAGAATAAATAGAAGAGCAACAAATAAGAAAAGAACAAGGGCTTCCCTGGTGGCGCAGTGGTTGAGAGTCCGCCTGCCGATGCAGGGGATACGGGTTCGTGCCCCGGTCCGGGAAGATCCCACATGCCGCGGAGCGGCTGGGCCCGTGAGCCATGGCCGCTGAGCCTGCGCGTCCGGAGCCTGTGCTCCGCAATGGGAGAGGCCACAACAGTGAGAGGCCCGCGTACCATAAAAAAAAAAAAAAAAAAAAAAAAAAAAAAAAAAAAAAAAAAAAAAAAAAGAAAAGAACAAGAGGAAGAAGATAAAAAAACCCCTCATGCGTTGCTTTTTTGAAAATAGTTTAAAATTGTTTTAAATTATTTGGACCATACATGTCATTAATAAATAAGTTTGCTGCCAGTGACTGTTTTTGTCACATCTGATAAGATTGATTTTCTTGCTTTCTTTGTCTGTTTAGGCTGCTATAACAAAAAGTACCTTAGATTAGGTGGCCTAAACAACAAACATTTGTTTCTCACAGTTCTAGAGACTGGGAAGTCCAAGATCAAGGCACTAGCAGATCCAGTGTCTGGTGAGGGCTTGCTTCCTGGCCATAGATGGCCATCTTCTCCCTGTGACTTCACATGGTGAAAGGGGAGAGAGAGCTCTCTGGGGTCTATTTTATAAGGGCACCAATCCCATTCATGAGGGTGAAGCTTCCCAAAGATGCCACTTCCCAATACCTTAAGAGTTAGAATTTCAACATATGAATTTTATGGAGATATAAACATTCAGTCTCTGTTAGTTGCCTATAAAAATTGGATTTGAGGGTATTTCTAAAGACATGAGATACAGACCTTGTTTTTATCCTGGCAGTCAGTGGACTAGACATATAACATAGAACAAAGGTACTGTGTTAGCTATTAGACTGGTTTTCATCTTTCAGTTTATATGTTGGTTTGGTTTCTTTGTGAAATGAAGTTGGTTTCCTTTTGATAGACATTTTGACATTAATATACTCATTAAAAGTTTTTGGGCCTGGCAATACTCTTGAGTGTGCTATTACTGATTCAATGTAGGCTTCCAAACAGACAAATACATTGATTAATTGAAGAGCTGATGTCACGAGTCAACAGATTCCTATGTTTAATATGAACAGAAATAAATTACCACTTAAAAATCTCAGAACTTCCTCATACAATTATTAATTTCTACAATCTGTGAGTAAATAACTTTATAAAATGAAAAATTTAGATACTAAGAATTTAAATAAGTTCACCTATCATTATGTACCAGATTTCCCAATCCCTCTCAGAAAGTGATAAATGATTTCATTTTGAAATTACACTGGTGAGTCACTTGCTAGAGTTGGTCCAAGGTCAATAAGAAAACAGAAAGAATATCTAACTCATGAAATTTTAATTAGAGACAGATAATTTAAAATTTGATCATTATATAATATATCTTCAATTTAAAATTTAAAAATATAATTGCCAGTAAAAATTTGATTTTGGCTTATGGAATAATACACAGAAAGCAGAAAATTTCCAAGTTTTGATTAAACTAAAATATGCTCCTTTCCTACCATCCGTTGTGCTCCTGGCTATTACTATTTGCTTGTTTTGACTTGCTTTTGGATGTTATAGTACTTGTAAAAATGCAGTCTCCTTATGTTCTGCCCAAGATACTTAAGGAAGACTATATCTATATACCTGACTGTGAAACTGTATGTCACCCTAGAAGTTGTTTTAACAAGCATGTACATGAAAGTCTGATGAGGGTAAAAATATTTGTTTTTTTTAAAACTAACTCTAAGTAATACAATTCAATTGATCAATTCCCCTTTATACCTACTTCGATCAAATATCCATAATTTATAGTAAGAAAATATTTTGAATTTAAATGTTATGTGCTCTCTTTGGTGTAATCTGAAATCATCTGAGAGTTCAATAACAACAAAAAAAATCTATAAATGTGATCCCTCAGTTTTTTTCCCCAAGTACTATGATGATCCACTTTCTTTGTGATGAATATACCTGGCCATAAGAATCACTGTGACAGCTGCTTAAACAAGACAGTAGGACATTTAAGTATTATTTGTGACAGAGTTGTCTTTCCTGCCCTGTTTTCTAAGAGTTTATAGTTCTGTTAAAGAGACAGAACTATAATCAAATAAAAGAGCCGCTATGTTAGACCATTAAGGTGCACCTAGAACCCAGGGCAGTTGATAAGAGCACCCTATCTTGTGTAGATAATTAAAATCTTCAAAGCTCTTTCACATGTTTCACCTCATTGAATCCTTGCAACAGTCTTGCCAGGTAGGCAGAAAGGCTTGTTGTGAATATGAGAATTGATGCTCTAGAGGTCATGTGTGTTTTAAATCACACATGGATTTGCTTGCTCTGCCCAAGTTCCTTGATTGGGGCCTCATCCTATTCCTTTGCTACGTTTCAAGGAATAGCTTTTCTCTCAAAGTACAAAACAGCTCTAGGCATTGGGTTCCAGAGCAGGAGAGCTCTACCGGAAAGCCCTCTGTCTCTGCTGCAGCAGGAAAGACTATTTTTAGATGTTTTCCTTTTGCTAATTATCTCCCTCTCCGTGGGGAATTTCTATGGGTAGAATCCCCAGATGAGCCAAGTTTCTCACTCATTCCCGCAGAGACCGGAAAGACAAAGGCCATGGCCCAGCTTGCCCTGGGGCCTCAGAACCTCTCCAGTGATGACAGTGTGGTGGCTTTAGCAAGTTCTTTAAGAACTGTGGAGCCCACAGTGCTTTGGTGATCACACTGAACAAGGGGACTAAGGGGCGACTGGAAGGAAGGTCTGCACATATGTTCTTGAGTCTTGGAACCACCCCAAATGAGCTTGCCTGGAGCTCAACTCTGAAAGGACTTAAGAGAATGTGGAGTCAGTGGTGGCTGAAGGCTCAGGAGGCCCTGCTGATGTTCTGGCTTTCTTCCATCATCTTTGAGAAGAATAAGGAAGAGACTTCTAAAAGAATATTTTTTCAGGCAACTTCAACCTTAAGCTTCAATCTCCAGGGAACCCCACAAGAACTGTGAAGGATTAGCCTATAGAAGAGAAAGAGGAAAGGGGTGATGAAAACTATTTTCACTCCTTTGCTGGGAAGAGCTAACCAGCTAGTGCTAGGTGGTCTGGGGACAATGGGTGGAAAGAAAGTAAAGTAAGATTTTGGTTCAATGTCAGGATAAATCTTCAAACAGGTTTTGTGCAATGAACTACCTGGGGAGCTGGTGGATTCTGTCACCTGAACTGTTCAAGCAGAAATGTGGACACTAAAATGGACGCTGGCATTCGTGGGAAGGCAGGAGTGATGGAAAACCCTATAGGTTGGGGACTAAGGAATAATAATTGGTAACACTATTATAGCACTTATTTTCTATCAAGTTTGTTTTTTAAACACTCAACAAGGGGTATAGAAGGTAGATGTTATTATTAGCTCTCTCTTAGAGATAGGGAAACTGAGGCACAAAGAGGTTAAGTGATTTGTTCAAGGTCACACAGCTAGTAGGAATTTTCACTGTGGCTGCCTGTTGTTGGTGTCTGTGCTTTTAACTACTTGCTGTATTGCTGTGTCCTCTAAGGACCCTTCTTGCCCTGAAATTCCTGATAGGGTGGAGTCCAATCCCAATGCCAGCATTCTTGGTATGCATCACTCATAAGACTTCTTCAAAAAGGGCAATGATGGCCTCTGAGAAGGAAGGAAGGAAGGGAGAGGAGAGGAGAGGGGAGGGGAGGGAAGGGAAGGGGAGGGGGGAGGGGAGGGGAAGGGAAAGGAAAGGAAAGGAAGAGGAGGGAGGGAGGGAGGAGGAAAAGAAAAGAAAAAAGAAAAATGAGAAAGGCAAAGGATGATGGAAAAAAAATCGACACCTTTAGACCCAAAGGGTCATCTTTGGGGTCAGCTGGCAGAGACAGAGCCTAACAGAATATCGTGTCAAAGTTAAATACTGCCTATGTTTTCCTCTAAGAGTTTGATAGTGTCTGGCCTTACATTTAGGTCTTTAATCCATTTTGAGTTTATTTTATTTTATTTTATTTTTATTTATTATTATTTTTTTATGGTACGTGGGCCTCTCACTGTTGTGACCTCTCCCATTGTGGAGCACAGGCTCCGGACACGCAGGCTCAGCGGCCATGGCTCATGGGCCCAGCCGCTCCACGGCATGTGGGATTTTCCCGGACCGGGGCACGAAACTGCGTCCCCTGCATCGGCAGGCGGACTCCCAACCACTGCGCCACCAGGGAAGCCCTGAGTTTATTTTTGTGTATGGTGTTAGGGAGTGTTCTAATTTCATACTTTTACATGTACCTGTTCAGTTTTCCCAGTACCACTTACTGAAGAGGCTGTCTTTTCTCCACTGTATATTCTTGCCTCCTTTATCAAAGATAAGGTGACCTTATGTGCGTGGGTTTATCTCTGGGCTTTCTATCCTGTTCCATTGATCTATATTTCTCTTTTTGTGCCAGTACCATACTGTCTTGATTACTGTAGCTTTGTAGTATAGTCTGAAGTCAGGGAGCCTGATTCCTCCAGCTCCATTTTTCGTTCTCAAGATTGCTTTGGCTATTTGGGGTCTTTTGTGTTTCCATACAAATTGTGAAATGTTTTGTTCTAGTTCTGTGAAAAATGCCAGTGGTAGTTTGATAGGGATTGCATTGAATCTGTAGATTGCTTTGGGTAGTAGAGTCACACTCTATGACATAAATCACAGCAAGATCCTTTTTGACCCACCTCCTAGAGAAATGGAAATAAAAACAAAAATAAACAAATGTTACCTAATGAAACTTAAAAGCTTTTGCACAGCAAAGGAAACCATAAACAAGACCAAAAGACAACCCTCAGAATGGGAGAAAATATTTGCAAATGAAGCAACTGACAAAGGATTAATCTCCAAAATTTACGAGCAGCTCAATATCAAAAAAACAAACAACCCAGTCCAAAAATGGACAGAAGACCTACATAGACATTTCTCCAAAGAAGATATACAGATTGCCAACAAACACATGAAAGAATGCTCAACATCATTAATCATTAGAGAAATGCAAATCAAAACTACAATGAGATATCATCTCACACTGGTCAGGATGGCCATCATCAAAAAATCTAGAAATAATAAATGCTGGAGAGGGTGTGGAGAAAAGGGAAAACTCTTTCACTGCTGGTGGGAATGTGAATTGGTACAGCCACTATGGAGAACAGTATGGAGGTTCCTTAAAAAACAACAAATAGAACTACCATACGACCCAGCAATCCCACTACTAGGCATATACCCTGAGAAAACCAGAATTCAAAAAGAGTCATGTACCAAAATGTTCATTGCAGCTTTATTTACAATAGCCAGGAAATGGAAGCAACCTAAGTGTCCATCAACAGATGAATGGATAAAGAAGATGTGGCACATATATACAATGGAATATTACTCAGCCATATAAAGAAACGAAATTGAGTTATTTGTAGTGAGGTGGATGGACCTAGAGTCTGTCATACAAAGTGAAGTATGTCAGAAGGAGGAAAAGAAATACCGTATGCTAACACATATATATGGAATCTAATAATAATAATAAAAAAAGGTCATGAAGAACCTAGGGGCAAGACGGGAATAAAGACAGAGACCTACTAGAGAATGGACTTGAGGATATGGGGAGGGGAAGGGTAAGCTGTGACAAAATGAGAGAGTGGCATGGACATATATACACTACCAAACGTAAAATAGATAGCTAGTGGGAAGCAGCTGTATAGCATGGGGAGATCAGCTCGGTGCTTTGTGACCACCTAGAGGGGTGGGATAGGGAGGGTGGGAAGGAGGGAGACGCAAGAGGGAAGAGATATGGGAACATATGTATATGTATAACTGATTCATTTTGTTAAAAAGCAGAAACTAACACACCATTGTAAAGCAATTATACTCTAATAAAGATGTTAAAAAGAAAAGTTAAATACCGCTGTTGTTTTAAGAGTTCCCGCCTCATATGTCTCCTTCTGTAACTCTTGGCCGTCCCTTCTGGCCTCCCTTACTCCACCTGCACCTGCCTTCCCGTGGCACCTGTGCTAAGCTTTTCCAGGAGACTGGGAGGCAAGGGGACAAACAAGCAGCTGCCAGTTCTCTATTCTGCACTCTTCCCCGCCCTGATTTACGGAGAGAGAAAGTGACGCCCAGGGTGGTATATAACTTACCCAAGGTCACAGAGTTCGGATCAGAAAATCAAGGTGTCCAGACCCCCACCTCAGCGCCCGGCCCATGCCTAGAGACCCCTTCTCTCTCCTCGCCTGAACCCAAGAGCTTTCTTTATTTCACATCCCCGCCTCCCCAACCCCACCCCCCAGTTCCCCGGAGTCGCTTCTGACGCTCGGCAGCCTCCAGGGTCCAGCCCTTCCTGCGGGCGCTTCCTTTCCGCCGGATTCCCACGCCCAAGTCGCCCTCGGCCCGCGCGCAGCCCGCGGGGAGCGCTGCCTTCCGGCCAGGGAGCCCCTCTCCGCGCCCCGCAGCCCCGCACGGCGGGGGCACAGAGGCGGGCGGGCGGCCAGGGCTCACCGCCCGACGTGGAGAATAGAAACTGAGGGGGTGTCCTGAGCCCCCAGGCCAGAAGGCCAGGGACTCCGGGGACCCCGCCCTCTTTCTTCCCTGCGCCCGCACCTGGAAAGGGGCAGCAACCCACGGTGACGTCCTCCGCGCAGCCGGTGCGCTCACCCTCCAGCCCGCAGCCCCGCCGCCTCCTTCGGGAAGTCCCAAAGTGTCACTGTTGAGCCCGCTGGGGTGTGGCCGCGCCTCCCGCTCCCCCAGGGGCTGTCCCCAGCCGGGCGGCCGTTCCTACTCCCCGCCTGGCCCCGGCCCCGCGTCCGCTGTGCTCCTGCCCTGGCCCCGGCTCCGGCCCCGCCAAGGTGCGAACCGCTCTCCGCCCGGGACGCACGGACTATGGATTCGGGATCCGGCTTCCCAAGACAGGCCGCCTTTTGGTTGGACAATTAGCGGAGGTGGGCGGGGGGTTGACCATCCCCACACACGCGCTTCTCCATGAAGATTCTTGAGCTTTCTTTGAAGAAAGGAGTGCATATGCTGCAGTGTCTCTGTGGAAGGAGCCTGAGGTCCAGCAACAGCCTAAGTGGTGAGAAAATGTTCCTTCCTTAGCCCTAAACCTGCAGATGCCCACCCCGCTTCCCTCCTCCTCATCCCCTCTCCGCCCACCCCACCCCCCCCGCCCTTAATCAGCGCTGTAAGTGATGGAAGGAAGGCGTTCCCTTTCTGGGGCGAGATAATGGCCCCGTCGCCGGTTCTGTCTTTGGATTTTTTTTTTTTCTCTCTTTTAAATCCCTGAAGTCATCCGTGTTTTATAGAACGCTTTCGCTGTCGCCTAGCGCCTGAGCTGGAACCCGCGGGTCTCTTTCCGAGGGGTGCGTACAGTGACCTGCTTTCGCACTTCCTCGCGGCTGTCTCCTTGTGACCTGCGAGGGCGGCGTGCGACTTGGAGTTGCTCAAAGTCTTCTCTTGAGAAGTTGCTCGTGCGTTCGACAGGAGAGGGGACTTTTAAACAGGTGGCTGGCCAGGCAGGTATCTTTTATTTTTCTTGCTTTGTCTGGAAAGTAGACATCTGGTCATCGTCAGTGAGTGCATTTTGCCCTGGAGATCAAGAAATTTCTGAACTGATGCTGAAACAGAAGAGTCCCAATTAGGCCTGGGTTTAACCGACTAGGTCCCTCAGGAAAAGCTCAGGGAGGGAAAGAAAGAAAATCAGACCCTTTTAATGACCTGCGATATTGAGAAAAACGATTAAAATTTTTAATTAAAAAAAAAAGGTACAACCAAGTAAGTGTGATACTTCTCTGCTGAAGCCTTGCGGATGAGGCGAGCTGTTTCACCACACTTTCGATTGTCCATCTCTCTCTTTTTTCAGGTGTAAGTTCTCTTTAAAGTGGTTTTGTCCAGTAATCTCGCGAGTGCTAATCCAGTTCTTGTGTCTTTGGGTTTCTGTTTACAAAATGGGGGTGGGGTGTGAGGAGAGAGGAAAGGCACCCTTATTATGTGTAAACAAATGTCTCTTTGTAAAATAATTTTTGGTGCATAAATTCCAAATAACTTTAATGTTCAAAAATTTAACAATATTATAATAGGCTTCAGGTTTAAGACTTCATATGTTATTCTGGGGGATCTGATTCATTTGGTTAAGTACCTATTTTCAGTCTGTGCGGGAGCTATAAAGATTATATTTGGAAAGATTAGAATATATATAGGTTTCATTCATCCTTTCTAAAACTTCGACTTTCTGCTTACTTACCACTCTAAATGAAAAATAAAACCATTGTAAAAGAACTAATTAGATCTAACTAATTAACTAATTAGATAATTTAACTACATGTGAAATATGAGAATATACACTTTTGAAATGAAATCAGCAATGAGATCTCATATTTCTACTTTTGTTCAATTCAGATTATTTAGACATTATCTTTTGCCAGCATATTTGTAAGGGCTGAAATATATCAAATAACTATATTCTAAACTAACATGCTTGATGTTGAAGTTTTATGTTTTGAAAATATGTATTTCAGGAAGCCGGCAGAGATGTATGTTAATATTATTTGTTTTTCCTTGTCTACATTAAGTAAAACATGAATAGATTATAACTTGGATATATGTTTCCTAGATGTGAAAAATTTTAAAGTATGCATGGTGTGTGATAACGACCTCTTGTAAAAATAGATAACATGTTAATTTACATACAGAGTCAGTCTCTCAACTAGTAACAGATCCAAACAGAAGTGGTAGTATGTGTGAGGGAGAAGCATAGGTTGTTGCAAAGTCATGGGACTTAGAATCAGAAGACCTAGCTATAAAGCAGTCTCAATAAAATTACTAACAATCTTTCAAACTCAGTATTTTCATCTGAAAAAAAAGTGGAAATAATGATAGCTCTAGCCTGTTCCCTATTTCTTACTGAATCCTAGATTTAACATGTGATCCTATGAAAACTGTTGCGCTTTATGTATGCGTTGTTATTTAGTGGGGTGGTTGGTTATTTTAGGGAACTATCACTCTAGGGGAATTCTTGTAAAATGGTATAGTCACAAGTTGTGAAAATGAAGGTTCCTTTTGAGCGGGATTTTATGTCATAAGCCTAATATTCTTCACTATTTCAGTAGTGCTTCAATGGCTAAAACGAATGAGAATCATAAAATATACAAAATGATCATCACTTCCTTTTAGCTTTCATTTTCAAAAGGAGTTTTGTTGTTTTATGTAACATTTTCAGTGTTAATGTCAGAAAATTCAAAAAGTTAGTGCTTACTATTAGTTCATTTGTCTTGCAGTACTTAACAAAAGCAATTTGCTAAGTGCCTACTATGTGCTAATGTGTAGGCATTACTACTGTTCAGTCAGTATTTTGGGTTCTCCTCTTGGGCATATTGCAGGATGGCATTCTCGAATTCTCTTGAACTTACGTATGGCCATATGACTTGCATTAGCAAATGAAACATGAGCAGAAGTGACACGCCTCACTTCCATGGGGAAGGTTTAATAGCCAGAACACACTTCAGCTTCTACTGTGACCTTCTGATGATGTTCAAGGTAGTGGTTACTCCATCTGTCTGTATCCCTGAGTATCTGTAGTAATAGGGCTTTACTGTGTGACCCATGATGGACATTTAGCACAAATGAGAAGTTAAAACTTCTTTTTGTAAGTAACTTAGATTTTTTAAGGTTATTTGTTATCTAGCCTATCCTGATTGATATAGTAAGGCAGTATAGTTTAACAATAAAATTTAATGGAAGATTATTGGGCTCTGTTTAAGGTTCTTTCTAGTCAAACACTTTAATTTCTCTATGATATCATCTGTAGTATATAATGAATTGATGTATTGGTGTCCTTTCCTAATCTTTGAATAATTAGTTTAACATACCAAAGTATGCGTTTTTGTCATCAAATAAGTTAGTGCCTGTCCTGAAACTAGTGGGTACATTGCTTCTTAAATGGGATTTATCATTCCCCCAAAGATATAATGAAGCTCCACTGATATTTGAGATTATTCTTTCAAAGTGGTAGTTTAACTGAAAGACCCTTAAGGACTCAGGTGCTCCTTTCTACTTACCCTGCAATGTAGAAACTACCTTTTGATACCCCCAAGTTCCTGGAAAGAAAGAGCTAGCTATATTACATGAAAAACAGTGCAAGTGTGGCAAGTGTCATCTCTGCTGCAGTTCTGCCAGACAAAAGAAAACGCAAATAAAATTGTTTTTCTCTTAGCTTATATACTAAGAGCTGTGTGCATGTGAAGAAAACCAGGGCAGTAGTTTATGGTGAAGGGATTTGGCTGAATGCTCCATCTGGGTCATGGACCAGCAATCCATTTGCTTGGCTCTGGGTTAAGTAAAGCAAAAGAGAGGAGGGAAGGCAGACTTTTCCAGAAGCCTAGGGTATGTGTGTCATGCCAAATAGCCCTCCACAGCTGGCACCCCTACCTTCTTCCTGACTTTATCCATCTTAGGATAGAAAGTTAAAGAAACATGTCTCTGGCTTCAGGGGTTGCCATTTTTCAATTTAGCAAACACTCTTTGTGGACCAATTGTTGCTAGGCTCTGTGTTAGACACAGGAGGCCCAGGAGGGAGAGATATGGGCAAGCAAGAGATACTATACTAAGCAGGATATAATACATGCCAAAAGTGGAGTACCTGGGAGCCTCCATTTATTTCAGTTCAACAATCTCTTACCTGAGTTAATGGTCTATGGTAAGAATCATCTCAAAAAAGGAATAATTAATTCTGCCTGGAATTCGTGTTTATCTCCCTGAGCTTGAAAAAGCATTTAGGAATTCAAAAGGTAGTGCTGGGTGAGGCAGGTGGGGGCTCTCATGAAAAGGAATAGTATCTCTGTATATTTTACCAGAAGAATGTGTTTGAATAAGACATAGATATAAAAAAGCAATGTTTTACAAAGAATTAGTCTACAACTCATTAAAGCCTACCCAGCATTGCTCATGCTCAGATATCCTGCTTAGTTATCTGTTATACCTCTCCTCTGCCCCTCCTTCAACCTAAGTGCATTTGTTCACAGCCAGATATAACACATCAGCTTCTAAGAAAGGTGCAAGTTTTATTCTCTGGTATTGGAGTTAGAAAGAGACATCCAGGGAGTACTTTTAGATCTGTTCTCTCAATTTCCATGGAATATCTTGAAACAATGAAGCTTTCCTTTGTACAATTTAGTGTACGAAATTGTTACCTTTATGCTGTGTTATTTTCATTGCACAATGTTATGAATGCCATGTCCGAATATTATTTCTAATGCCAGTAAGTGTTGCAGGGTATTTGCATTTCCTAGGGTGAAGATCAGAAAGATACTGTGAATCTGCCAAGACAATCTCTCTTGCTGAAATGATCTTTCTTGTTTATACATAAGCTTCTAGTACCGTCCTACCCTCTCCACTCATTACTGTTTATAGAAACGATAGCATTGCAGTTGGTGTCACTGATTGCCCACGTTGCTGCTTCAATGAAGCCAGCTGGGATTCAATTGCATGATCTTTAAATAAAACTTAGTGGCACAAAATGAATCTCTTTTTTTGAGGGCAGGGGGGTTGTTGCTAGCTGGATCATTCTCTAAGGCATTAATTATTTGCTTAACTTGGAAGAACTTGAGAATCAGTGAATCACCATGTTGGCTCAGTGTCTGACCTTGGCACTGAGGAACTTGTGGGTAGGTAGCATAGATAAAGTCTTTATGAAGCCATTCTCAAAATGACAGTGATGAACCACTTACCCCAGCCCATTTTAGCACTCTGTAAGTAGCTCATGGACTAGGGATAGTGAATGTGCCTGTGGTTCCAGCCACCCAAAGACCGGAGCCAGATTAATTGAGAACAGGAATTCCAGGCAGTAATGTTCTGTGCCAGCCTGGTACAAGGGGATGGCCTGGAAATGGTGAGAAACAGAGTGAAAGATTGGTGGTTCATTTTCTTAAACTGCCACAGTATGGAAAGTAAAGAATATCTGTCACTACTTTTGGCCTTTGGCTTCCAAACTTCACTATAAGTTAGGCAGGATAACATTTTTCTTTATAGTTATATAATACAGATTAGGGAACCAAGCCTTATCCAGGTGAAGATTTATATGTCTATGTAAGTTTATTTTCTCCTGAAAAATTTTAAATTTATAAATGTATCTATATCTATTTAAAATATCTGTACACTTATGCAAATGTGTGTGTGTATGTGTGTATCTCTGTGTCTTTGGTTAAATGCGTTCAAAATTGTTAATGGCAGTTACCTTTAGGGAGTTTGATGGCAGAGACTTGCTTTCTGCTTAACATATTTCTATATTATTTGAATTTTAATGAAAATGTGTTCCCTTTTTAATTTAAAAAACTAGTGATATATATTTTAGATTATGCAGTTTTCTGCTCATAGCAGGAAACTTTGAAAATGTAAAATCTCTGTAGAATAAGAAAATCACTTATAAAACCATAACCTCAATATAATCCCTTTTATTCTTGGTGTGTGAATTTTAAAAACAAAAGTTATCACATGAAAGTTATATGCTTTGTTTCTTTTCCTATGTGCTTAAACAGTTATTCTAAATATGGAAAGAGATACTCATATTGAAATATTTGGAAAATACTTTTTTCTAAGAGGAATTACAAGAAGTTGTTAATAGTGCTTAGTAGGAGAGAGATATTTTGGGGACAGTGGAAAAGGAGGGTTCTTTTTAGCTTTGTGCATTTCTACATTGTTTCTAATGATTTGTACATATTGACTTTATATATATAAAGCAGGATATAGCTGGGTGCGAAATTGTGAACCATTTGTATTTTCTTTTTTTAAAACTCATATATATTAAAAAACACTAACAGATATGTCGTTTTGCGAAAAATTCTTCTAAATATGACTTTAAATTATAGAATGACCTCACATATCTATGCTATAATTGTCATCTGCCTACTTTTGGATCACATTCATTTTTCTAAGCCTTTAAATTTTGTTTTAAAAAATTTTTGACGAATATCTTTGTGTAGCGATCTTTGTGTGTGGTGGGCGTAAGGGATGGTAATCAGTGATAACTTTCTTTCTCCTCCTTCCTTCTACCTTCTACCTTAATCCTGAGTTCAAAACAATTGAGAAAATAAAGTTGTGAAACAGATAGCTATTAATGTATCTGCTTTCTTACTGGATTGCTAGACTATTGGATTAGAGAATGGTCAAAATTGAATTTAACACCAAACTAAATCTTGATGTATGCAAACCACTAGAGGGAAGTTTGGATCTATAGAGCAGGCCCACCTGCCAAGAAATCCACCTTTACCCCTGCTGAACCCCAGTAGCAGAGCAGAGAGATTTGCATTCCATATTTACCTCTAAAGACAGGTCTGGGACCAGAGCTATTTTTGCCTACCCAGAAGCTAAGAATGTGTCCAGCCTGTGAGTAGGCAGCTCCACAGAGACAGAGAGAGACCACAGCAGGCTAAGCTTCATTGGCCCCATTTTTTCTCCCCAGTCTCACCAGTCAGATAAGTTTTTCCTCTTCCTTGGAAAGGAGTGAGAAGGGTGGATGGAAGGGCACAGAACTCTCTTCCCATTTGTTGGAAAAGGCAAAAGATCCTCTTTTGTGGACCAAAAGTAAATGAGGAAAGTGGGAGCAAAAACTTATTCTTACAGTGTGTAACTTTCAAAGGCATAACTATTTTTAAGGGTGTTGATATATCCATATATTCTCCAGTAACTTACACTTTTGACCACCATATAATATTTTCCTGGCTCTGTGTGACTGTGGGCTAGTTCCCTGTGTCTCATATGTAAAATGGGGCTTAACAATAGTTCTGAGTTTATAGGGTTATTCTGAAGATTAAATGCATTAATATCTGTAAGGTTCTTAGGCTGTGAAAGCCTGAGCACTTGGTATTTAGTATTTCCTGCTCTTCTTTTTCTTGCCCTTCATCCCTCCTGGTGTTATAAAATACCAAATGCATGCTGTTAGTGTGTGATTTATCCCATCTTAGTCTTTCTCTTAATTTAAGGTAAAAAAATGTGCACCATACTAAATCTTAGGATATATCTAAAATTTTGATCTGTATGCTTAACTTTCCTTTATTGTTTAAGACAGGCCTTTATTCTGGTAAGAAGCTATAGGAGTCTGTATCTAGCCAATTTCATTTGTGAAGATTCCAGTTTGTTTTCTTAAAACTAATAATTATCATAATCACAGCATTAAGGAAATTTCTGGATTTTATTTCATCCATAAAATTCTGGATTTTATTTCATCCATAGAAAATGGAATTGCAGAGTAATTTGGCTCTAACAAGTAATTTTGATGATATTCTTTTTTTTTCTTTTAGTTCCAATAACATTTTATTTAAAGACATGGAATTTGAATTTTATATAATTTTTACATGACACACAATATAATTATTTTGATTTTTTCACCTATTTAAAAATGTAAAAACTGTTTTTAGCTCATGGGCAGTACAAAAACAGGTATCAGGCTGGATTTCACTCACAGGCTGTGGTGTGCTGACCCCTGCCATTTCCATTACTTGTCACTATACTCGAAAGTCTGCATGCACCTACACCATTGGCAACACCAGGCATTACCAAACTTTCAAATCTCGCCAATTTGACAGGTGAAATTGTATCTTAGTTTGGTTTAGCTTTACTTTACATTTCTCTTTTTATAAGCAAAGTAAATGATCTTTTCTTGTTGGATGATATTCTTTTAAGTGACTTTTGATGACTGAATTTTGGAATTAAACATAGTAGCATGAACCTTACTCTTAGGAGTTCATGTTGCTCGAGTTTTAACTCTCTGTTGTGTTGGTAGATTATTTAGAAGATCAAAACAGGAAGCAACCAAGAGTCACATTACATTTTAATACCGTAGAATCAGTGTGACTGAAAAAATTCCTGACCTCCTCAGGACTAAATAAAATCATTTTAATTTATTTTCAAGTCCTGGCAGCTAGGCTCATTCAGTAGATTGCTGTTTTTCCATTCTTTGTTGTGTTTTCTCACCAGGTAATTTCTAGGAAGTACTGAGGGGTATTGCCATGTTCCACAAACATGTCCTGGTGTTATTCAACATGTCTGCCAATATTCTTCACTCTGAAACACTGAGATGCGGGAGCTTTGTTACTCTCCTCTTTTCAATTTTAAAGAAAACCAGACTGTGGGTCTTCTGAATAATTTACTGAATACTTGAGGAAAGCAGCTCAGAGAATGGAAATCTAAAGACAGACATTAACTATCACTGCTCCTAAAGTCCATGGGCCATGTCCTTCTTTAGGAGAGCCTCCTGGTCATCTCTATGTAACTCCTAGGCTATCTCTGCATAATGGATATTCTTTGTTTCCCCCAGCATTTAGGAACTACTCCTCTAGGTTCCAGAGAAACAATAAGGTAATTATCATTCCCCTTCCAAGGCTCATTGATTTTCTTATTGAAGGATGGCTGAGAGTGAAGCATCCATGTGCTTTAGGAGAAACACTCACTCACAGCACAGGACATGGTCTGGCCACTCCTGGTCCAGAAAAAGCAATCATGGTAGTTATCAGCACATTTCCAAATGTTTAGGTTATTCCATTTTAAATAGTACCAGATGAGGTGTACCAGATGTCAGCCCAGGTAGCCTTACACCTTTCTATCATCTATCTTTCAAAGTAGATTACAAAGGGCATCAGTCCTGCATGATCTCATCTTACAAACTCTTGGGACAAACAAGGCAGCTCCTCTAAGAATGAACAATGATTTTCAAATAGGGCAGACTAAATGCAGGGGAGAATTCTTTAACTCTGCATGAACTTGGTTCTGTTCAAAATATACCCAATTTAAATTACTGAAAAAAATACATAACATCTCAGATAGAAGCATCTGCTTCAATGATTGGAGCAGTTTCACAGAGACTAGGAAATTGACATATTTGTATGATTAGAAAGGCTTGACAAGATAGTCTGTCTGAAAACAAGGTAGTATGTTTCTATAACAAGGGGAAATTCTAAATTTTACCTTAGGGAATACATATCACTAACATTCCCCTAAAGTGCTATCTATCCAGTTACAAGAATTTTAATGTTCAGCCTCACTTACTACCCTATTGCTTGAAGAGTTGAATATTTTGGGATTTTTAAACCAAAGATATTATGGAACATCACTTCATTTATATGTCTGTTCATCCAGCATTTCATGAGACCCACACTATATGCCAAGCAATGGGTCTGCATGAACCCTGTTCTAAAGTAACTCATACTTAGATTAGGGAGATAATAACTGAGCACAACTTATCCTAATTAAGGTATCAATGATGTCTAGTGTCTAGGTGTAGTGTGTCATTATTCTAGAAGGGACTGCTATGTTTGTAGTAGAGATAAACTCTCCCCAATATTTTTTTAGGTTATCATCTTCTCTGATAATTACTATTTGCTGCTGTGATTGTTTACATGTGCTCTGTTCAAGTTCTAGTTGAGTAGATTGATTGTTAATTTGTTTTCATCAAGCTGGAAATATTCTAGCTGTAGTTTACATCAGGCTAACTAGCACTGGCTGGATCATCATTATGATTTTGTTTTCCAAGATGCAATACTCTGGATTCTATTTTTTCAACTGAAATTGGGATTAGGAGGGCACAAGAAGGAAAAGGAGATAAAATATATGTAGTTTGTTTTTAAGGTTAAAATACAGAAATGACCAGAGATTAATGTAACAAACACTAATATACCTAAGACTCAAAATGAGCAAATTATTAACATTATGTGATATACATTTCAGAATTTCTTAAAATTAAGAAGTCAAACACTACCGATAAAATTAAAATCACTTAGAACTATCCCCAGCTCTATTCCAGAATCCCTTCCTTCTCAGGGGTAACAACTATAGTGACTTTGGTGTGTGTCCCTCCCATCCATATGGGAGGTTCTGTAGAGCTGAAAATAGCCAGCTTCCTCAAAAGATGGAAGTACGTTTCTAAGGCAGACATGAAGACTGATCTTCTTAATTTACTATGTATCATATATGATATTGTTTTGAGTATTTCTAAAATTTATAGATGAGGTCTTGAACTGTACTTATCTCTCTGCATCTTATTTTGTCACTCAATTATGTGTTTTTGAAATTCATCCCTGTTAAGACAAATGTATCAAGTTCAGAAACATGAAGCTGGGTGTGAGAGAATCTATATTTGTAGCTAAAAGCATGGACCATGGAGCCAGGTTGCCTGGGTTTGACCTGACTCTAAGACTTACCAATTATGTGACCTTGGACAAGTTTCTTAACCCCGCAGGACCTCACTTTTCTGATTTGTAAAATGATAATAGCACCTACTTTATTGGGATGTGGTGTGGAGCAAAATGAGTTAATATATTTGAATCTCTTGGAATAGTTTCTGACACTTACTAAGCGTAATATAAGTATTTATTATCTGTATGTTCATTTGAGAACGTGTATTGACTTATAGCAAGAGAAGCAACCTTGCTTGGCTAATATTCCCTGAGTTTTTTACACCAGCACCATGCTAACTAGAAAAGAAAGCTCTGTGTCCAGGCTTGGATTCCTGTCAGAGGCAATTAGGTATTGAGACTGAGAGGTCACCTAAGCTGGAGAGGTTAGTAAATCACTAAGAAACAGTCATCTTGGGGAGCTGCTATATTTAAAATGGATAACCAACAAAGACCTACTGTATAGCACAGGGAACTCTGCTCAATATTATGTAACAACCTAAATGGGAAAAGAATTTGAAAAAGAATAGATACATGTATATCTATAACTGAATTACCTTGCTCTATGCCTAAAACTAACATGATGTTGTTAATCAACTATACTCCAATATAAAATAAAAAGTTTAAAAATAAAAGAAACAATCATCTTTTGATTAAGGCTGTTGCATAGTAGACTGGCATCAAAGGAATTTACAGCATCTGCCTTAGTATTTGGGTGTTTGGTTTGATTGTATCAAACAGATACAGCACTCAGGTGCTACAGAAATACTTGATAATGGTCTGATGTTCAACCCTATTTCCCTTTGATTGTATGCTACACCACCCCTCCCCTCTCTTGGGAATTGTAAATTGGTGTACTTTGTCAACCCACCTTTTGAATTGAGAGGAAGTGGTTCTTGGTTGAGCTGGAACTATAGTGAGTGCTTGAGACTGAAGCAAATCCCTCTAGAGATTCAAGAGGAAAAGTAAATGAAAGAAGAGGTGGAGCTGAGACTGTCCAGTGACTTCAGATCTGTGTCAGTCCTATTTTTCAAGCCACCTGAGCCTCCTTAGCAGGTTCTGCAGAGCTGAAAATAGCCAGCTTCCTTAAAAGATGGAAGTATATTTCTAAGGCAGACATTAAGACTGATCGAAGGCTTTGTTCTGATTGATCTCTTCACCTCCTGAAACTTTTTGGTATGACCAGGTTTCAGTGATTCTAATGAACCTTGTTGTCAACCTCACACCACAGATATTAGGAAGCAAACATAATTCCTGTGTTGTAATCTTCTCACAAGGAGGGACCAATTATCATATTATACATAGAGCATACGTGACTCAAAATGTAGAATTGTAATATTTAGGTCCTAGCAACAATTTTAGGAATTGAATACACACTTTCATTTGACAGTTGAAGAAACAGTCCCAACAAACTTGAGACAGTTATTCAAAACTCCATATCTGTGTGAAGTGGCCGGATCTTTGAATCCAGGACTTTTAACTCGTAGTATATAGAATTTGGACACTGATTTGCAATGTTTCTTTCATTCACTCATTTTATGAACTTAGGCAAGTTTTTTAACCTCTTTGAGCCTCAAAATCCTCATCTCTTGTATAATGTACATAAAATCATCCTTGTATCCATCAAAGCGCTATTTGAAATCTAATTGAAATAGTGTGTGTGCTAACTGGCAAAATCTAAAAAGCATAATAGAGATATAACATTTATTATTACTAGTTTATTATATTGGATGCATTTATGACACAAGGCTATATTGGATATAAAATAAAGCTCCATTTTATATTGTCTTGGAGAGGGAGTTAATGGCAGAAGCCAGTTTTATCAACATGAAATTTATAGCTTCGTTGGCATAAGAATTGTACCTTCCAGTAACTATCACATCTTGCTGTACATGAATTTTTCTGGTCTACCCTATTTTGATGCTGCTTGAAAAGGATGCTCTTCCCATGAACGGTATGGAACCTTTTCAGTCTGTGTTGTAAAGTGGGACAATATTATAGAGGTTAAGGCATTTTGTTGATTTAACCTTACTTTAAACTCTTTCACTGATGACTACTAACTAGGGTCTTGCAAAGGGTGTGGTAATATATTCCAATATCCAGAGTAACTTCTATTATTGAGGGCTTGTGTCACTTAGTTCCCAGTCAATGGTGAGCAAATATACACTATATTAGAGTTTAATTCCTGGGATCTACAGGCACTTTTGTCTGTGAGGCGGAAAGAATAAATGAACTACTTTTAGGTAGAGTAGTCACATTAATTGACAGCAGCTTCTAATAAAAATAACAACATAGACAGGAGGAAATAGTAAAAGTTCATGTGAGCACTAACAGTCAGACATATTCTAGACATAATTGGGTTCCTAGTATGTGCTTGGCATTGGGCATATAGAGGTAAATCAACTCTTGCCTTAAGTAATTTGTAGTATGACAAGGGAAAGAAGATATAAGCAAAAAACACACCTTCATGGGTAGGTGCTAGACCAAAGGTAGAAACAATTTATCTTGGAAACAGAGAGAGATGAGAGCAGTTCCTTCTGCTTGGTGATGTGTGTGTGTGTGTAGTCAGGGAGGCTTATCTGGGAAGGCTACAGCGAAATATGCTACCAGAGATGCATTTTAAAGAATAAATAGGCATCCACCTTGCATAGAAAATGATGAGGAAGGGCATTTTGGGTGAAGGAAAACATGAGCTGAGGCATAGGGCCAAGAAAGAGCATGTGTTTCGGGCTAAATTTGCTCATTCTTTCACTCATTTATCAACGACCTACTCTTTGCCAGGTACTGTTCTAATTGCTGGGAATTCAGTGGTGAGCAAAACAATCTCTGTTTTAAGAGCTGACTTTCTGGTGCAGAATTAAAACAATAAATAAATAAACTACTAACATGCATATAATATAGTGTCAGGTGGTGGTAAGTGCTATAAAGAGAAGTAAACACATTAAGTTGTTAGAGAGAGAAAGGAAGATGTCTTTAGATACAGCAGTCTTTTCTGAGGGAATGGCTTTTAGGCAGAGACCAAAGGAAGCGAGGGATCAAGCTTGCATTACTCAGGGAAAACTTGCCGTAGCTGGAAAGAGCAGCAAGTGCAAAGATCCTGAAGTAGGAATAGGCTTGACATATTCGAAGGTGAGGGAGAAGGGGAGCGTGGCAAGAGCAAGATGAGATGAGGAAATATGGTAGGAAAGGATATTGTTTATGGTACTGTAGACTGTGGCAAGTATTTTGGAATTTATTTTGAGAGTGATGCAAAGTCATGAAAGGGTTTTGAACAGGAGTGTGAAAAGCCATTTATATTTTAAATGGATCACTCTGGCTGCAGTATGATAGTAGACTGTATCAGGGAGACTGTTTAGGAAGCTATTACAGTATTTCTGGCGAGAGGCTTGGAAGAGAGTCAAAATGTGTTAGGTGGTGAGATGTGCTCTGAATTGGGATATATTTGGAGGTAGAGTTGATAGGATTTGCTAATTGAGAGAAAGAGAGAAATCAAAAGTGACTCAAGTAATATGCCTGAGCATCTAGGTGAAGAGGGATACCTTTCATTGAGTTGGGAAACAAAGAAGGGTAGAGTTGCTTTGGGGAGATAAACTCAAGTGTTCTGTTTTGAATATGTTCAAAGTGACATAGAATAAAAGATAAACATTGAATAGAGAGATAAAATTCTGGAATTTAGGGGAGTCCAGAGCCGGAGATATGAATGTATGAATAATCAGTATATATTTGGTATTTAGAATCCCAGAACTGTGTTCAGTTACATAAAAAATTAGTGTGGGGACTTCCCTGGTGATGCAGTGGTTAAGAATCTGCCTGCCAATGCAGGGGACATGGGTTCGAGCCCTGGTCTGGGAAGATCCCACATGCTGCGGAGCAACTAAGCCTGTGAGCCACAACTACTGAGCCTGTGCTCTAGAGCCCGCAAGCCACAACTACTGAGCCCGTATGCCACAACTACTGAAGCCTGTGAACCTACAGCCCATGCTCCACAACAAAAGAAGCCACCACAGTGAGAAGCCCGCGCACCACAATGAAGAGTAGTCCCGGCTCGCCACAACTAGAGGAAGCCTGTGTGCAGCAACGAACACCCAACATAGCCAAAAATAAATAAATAAATTTATATATATTAAAAAAAGAATTAGTGTTGATATGGAAAAGAATAGATTTGAGGACTACACCTGCAGTACTCCTGTACTTAACCATTAGGAGCTAAATGCTACCAAAGAGACTCAGAAGGACTAGCCTAAGAAGTGGAAGAAATTCAGGAGAATGTGATAAAAGGAGTTAAGTGAAGAAAGTGGCAAGAAAGAATGACCAACTGGTTCATATGCTGATGAGAGATCAGTATGATGTAGACTGAGAATGGATCTTTCGATTGGGAAATGTGGAGGTCATCCCAAACCTTGGAGAGTGGTTTCAATGGAGAGGTGGGTGTGAAAGTCATCCAGAATGGGCTCAAGAGACTAGAAGGTGAGAGAGTGGAGAGAATCAACATAAAATAATCTGCATAGCACAGGGAGATCAGCTAGGTGGTTTGTGACCACTTAGAGGAGTGGGAGGGAGACACAAAAGGGAGGAGATATGAGGATATATGTATATGTATAACTGATTCACTTTGTTATAAAGCAGAAACTAACACACCATTGTAAAGCAATTATACTCCAATAAAGATGTTAAAAAAAGGGCATTAAACCCTTAAAGAAAAAAAAATGAAATCTTTGCCCTTTAAAAAAAAATCTAAGAATTTCACAGTGAAGTTGTGTGGAGAAATGAGGGAATGTGGGATCAAGGGGAACATTGTCTTTATGAAAATATTTTGGCATATTTATTTATATGCTGATGAGATGATTGACTAGGAAAAGGAAAGCCATTGTTGGGGAGAGATTGGGAACATTGCGAAGATTAATTGACTTCCCATGATTAACACATTCCAGGCTTGGACCACATACATCGAGCCGCATCAGACTCTTGTTAATAAAAACAGATTGCCTTGTCCTACACCATATCTCCATGTGTTAGAAAGGTCCCATGTGCTTATATTTTGTAAAAGCTCCTCCGGTGGTTCTAGTGTGGAGCTAGATTTGGGAAGTTTTGTTTTAGGCAACACAGTGTATTGCAGTGGTGGCAAGGGTCCATTGACTTGGGGTGGCAGAAGGTGGGGCTGTAAATTTTGACTTTTTATAAATCTTTAATCTCTTAGCTTTTGGCTTTTCTTGTTTTTGGATTTTCCCTCCTAAGAATGCTCTTAGCATGGAGCACTAGAGGCTGCTAATGGTTTTTTTGGAGCCCATGTTGTTTCTTTATGGGGATATTAGTGGAAGTATCTGGCTGTCACAATCTGTAATTAAAATCACTCTGATTAAGATTTTAAGCAAATAGTTACCCATTGAAAAAGTGATAGTCATATGCTTTCCTCTTTTGGGGGATACACAAAAATATCTATTAGACTGCCAAATCTAGCACAAGCATGTTCAAGAAATTGGGTCAAAGGGAAACATTAAGATTTATACTTGATAAAATATTGAGTCTTAGAACCAAACTAGGTGCTCAGTCGCTTGATTATTTAGGGAGAATAATACTGTGAAGT
Organism: Mesoplodon bidens; assembly: GCF_964165515.1. Classification (NCBI taxonomy): domain Eukaryota; kingdom Metazoa; phylum Chordata; class Mammalia; order Artiodactyla; family Ziphiidae; genus Mesoplodon; species Mesoplodon bidens. Next base: position 107,383,647 of record NC_138161.1, on the reverse strand, counting down.
GAGATTAGATCTGGGATCCAAAGGCCTGGGTTATATTTTTGGCTCTGTAATTTACAGACCGTATGAATTTTGGGAAGTTTTGTGTGTTCATATGAAAATGAGTGTGCTAGCCTTTCCCTTCCATCTTAGAGTTATCAATACAAAGATCAAATGAGGGCTTCCCTGGTGGCGCACTGGTTGAGAGTCCGCCTGCCGATGCAGGGGACATGGGTTCGTGCCCCGGTCCAGGAAGATCCCACATGCCATGGAGCAGCTAGGCCCGTGAGCCATGGCCGCTGAGCCTGCGCGTCCGGAGCCTGTGCTCCGCAATGGGAGAGGCCACAACAGTGAGAGGCCCGCGTACCGCAAAAAAAAAAAAAAAAAAAAAAAAAAGATCAAATAAGTGGAAAACATTTCATGACTATAAAGACTTACAACTGTGTATGTGTGTGTGTGTATGTATGTATATATATATAGTATTTGTATGTAGTATATATATAGTTGATGTGAATTGTGAAAAACGGCTTTTATAAACACAATTTTATGCTACATGACACAAGTATCTTGGAAAAGTGATCATTCACACCCCATCATCATTTGTGATGCAAAGTAAAGCTGATTAAAATGTATTTGCTTACATATATGTACATACACATATATACATGCATATGTAGGTGTATAGCTTTGTTCAGTATTATTTTTATTACTTTTCCTCAGAGATTAGGATGATTTTTGAATTATACTTATTGCATTGAATTATATTTTTGAATTACATTCAAATTTATAATTAGAAATGGTATGTTAGCTTAAACCCCCAAATTCTTCCCACAGCAGTTTCAGATTTGGAGATAAGCCCTAGACCTTCACTGGTGCCTTTCTCTGCACTACAACTGTATTTCAGTCCATATCCCATAAATTTGGGAAAGAAATCACAAATGAGAGAGGGAATAGAATGATACAGCAGGTTGTACCATTGTACACCATGCTGGTTACAAGACACTTGAAGGTGGGAAGGAGAAGATTGTATTTGGTCTTGGGTAGCATGTTTTCCAAGGGATATTATTATACTAGAGTACACACAGGAGATGATGACCAGGGTATGAATAGGGTTTGGAATCGTGACTTAAAAGGATCAGGTAAAGGCCATAAAAATGTTTAGCCTAGAGAAGAGAAGATCAAAGTAGACTATGATATTTTGGTGATTTCAAGGAAGTAGAGGTAGGTTTGATGGACTGAGTTTGAAAGGAAGTGAATGCAGGTATACAGAACACCCAATGAATACTTTGGCTGGTTATGACTTTCCAGTCATTCACTCTTACTGTACCAGCAGATGCTGTATGACTATTGAGATATTGCAGAGGGATTTGAACATCTAATATGAAGCAGAAATAGATGACCTATGAAGTCTCTTCTAGTTCCAGTACTTTGTGTCAAATCAAAGGCTTTATGTGAGGAAGAGCTAGTACATTTTCAGAGCTCTCATGGAGGTTGGGGGAAGGTTACAGAGATGTGAATAATGGTTGGTTATGCTAAGCAGTAGAAAAGATTTTGAATTTAGTTCCAAGGTGCCTAGGAAAACAAAACTTGCCCCTTTGATTCTCAATCTTTAGGTAAATTCCTGAGTACATGTTGTTCTGTCATTCTATTCTGATCCAGGAGTCAGAACCGTGTCACTGTTGTGTAGCTTGTTCTCTACAAAATGAGGGGAAAAAATGTTAGCTTCTGAATACTCTTCATATCTTCCTTTAATGGGGTGAAATTCACTGTGAAATAATAAAGCTCTTTAACACATAGCTCTGAATAAGTGGATAAATTGAGTGGAAGAAGCAACAATTTAATTTCTGGGCCACTTAGTTAACAATAAGTCCATTTGTCATACTTAACAGCTAACTGTGCTCCTAATGCAGACTTAATGTTTTGTGCTTTGACTCCTAGATTGATGTTGTTGGAAGGAACCTTAGAGACAATTTAGTCCTTTTACAGATGAGCAAGCTGAGGTTCTAGGAGGGAATGTGCTAAAAGGCACCCAGTCTCAGAAGTGAGACTGGGGCCCTGGACTCCTGCCATCCATTGTCTGGGGCAGGCTCTAACTCTCCACACTTCCATTTGTCTCCTAGATTTGTAATTCCCATCATCACATGTTGAGATGATTATTTTTCAATTATACTGGAAGTAATTTTATCTTACAGCATCACTTTGTATCTCTACCATCACAGATATGAATTAGAGTAGTCTTTTGGAACTGACCCAGAGGAGATAGCATCCTGAAGGTGACTTTTCTCACATCTAATGATATGTCAGGAGCAAATCTCAACTATCCCAGTAGCCCAAAACTCTAGAAATTCATGCACTTCCTGTGTAATTTCGCTATATCTGTGTGCTCCCTGTCATTATTTTCCTTTAAATCAACACACTTAAGAAAATCAATTTAGCCTTTTCTTGTCAATTATATCTGTAAAATCACAAGTTTAATGTGCTGGGGTTTTTTTCTAATATAAAAATAATTATTTTAATATAATCATCTTATTTTAAAGGTTTCATCTGAATGTCACCTAAAATAATTTTTCATACCATGCTTTGGGGAATATTGAAAAAGTGAACTCTTTCAACAAACTCTCTGCTATGTAATGATGGATGATAGTCATTTCTTCCTCTCCACCCTCCCCATCCCACTACTGATGTCTCAGTAATTTAAGAGAAAGAACACCAAATCATACCCTCATTCATACACACACACACACACACACACACACACATTTAATATTTTTTTCCTTTCTCATGGAGAAGTAGGGAGGAAAGAATTAAGAAATAATTTGCTAGAAAAATGAATGAATCTGGTTACATTCATACATTAACTAATGATAGGGATCTCCTGACAAGAAGAGGTGATTAAGAAAGTGTGTGAAATAAGTATTTCCTTCCTGCTGAAATATTGATCAGTTGTTTACAAATTCTCATTAGAGACGTGAGATGTAAATAAAGACTTCTTAGAGTTTTTCTTCCTGTAGTGCCACCAAAAGATCCACATAAATATAAATAAACACAGCATTGTAAATTCAGTTTTGAGAATTTGAGTTTGTGTTGTGGTTGCTTTTCTGTGATGGATGATACTGTTTGGTTTCAGATGGTACTTGGGACAGTCTGTCTCATAAACCCACTTTTTGTGATTGAGATCAGTTTACCATTGGAGACACCCATATTACTTGAAAGAGAGACTAAAGTCTTGATCCCATTTGAGCCACAATTTTTAGTCCTAATGAATTAATAGTTTTCTAGAATACAGCTTCCCACCCAGTGTGCATAGTTTCTGTCCTCCAGTCTTAAGGAGCCTTGTCATTTTACTGTAGTGTGGTACAATAATTGTACTTTTCTAGGTGTGCCATGTTCACAACACGAAAAAGGCTAGGGAATACTAGACGATGAAGAACAATACATCTAGTTTGTATAGTGCTTTGGAGTTAAGAAAACACGTATGTGCATCAACTCTCTTGAAACACATAGTGTTTCTGTGAGGCAAACATTATTTTCCCCATATTTCAGGTGAGGAAACTGCAGTTTCGAGAGGTGAAGTTACTTGCCTAAATCTCCACAGCTTAAACAAGTGGCAAGTGAAGATTTGCAAATGTAGTTGTTACATTTTTAATCCAATGAATCTTCCACTACACTGCAGCTGCCTTCAGAATTTCGAATTTTCATATTATTAGATTATATAAACTCAAAAACACAAACAAATGATCTTTGCTACATGTATTTCATTAGAAGCTATTTTGAATTAAAACACCATTCAGAGATTTTTCCTGTACTTTGCATTGAAGGATGGATGACACAGATGTGATCCTTGGCTTCAGAGAGATCGCAGTCTTCTGGGGCTGGAGGGAGTTACATATACAAACACTTTAATACAAAGCAGTCTGGCATATGTATTATAAAGTAGGTAGAGACAAAACTCTATGGAGGAATAAGAGAGAAAGAAATTAAATTTAAATAAAGAGGAAACCAGAGGAAGGATTATGGGAGAAATTCAGCTATGTTAATGATTATTTTTGCCATGGGTATATTTTTTGTTTGTTTTTGATTACTTATTTAAATGTTACATATAGAGAAGTGCATAAATTACAAACATATAACTTGGCATAATTTCACAAAGTGAACACACCCGTGTAACGATAACGGAGACTAGAAACCAAACATTACCTGCATCACTGTAACTCTATCAGTGCCTCCTTCCAGTCTCCAAAGGCAGCAATTATATTGCTCTGACACTATAGTTTGCCTGTTTTAAAACTTCAAGTGAAGTAATACAGTGTATGCTTTTTTAAAATTTCTGGATGCTTTGTTTAATGTTATGTTTGTGAGACTTATACATTGTTGCTTGTAGCTGTCGTTCTAGTTTGTTCTTTTTTTTTCTTTTGCTGTAAATATAACACATATTTATTATCCATTCTACTGTTGGTGGTCATTTGGGTTGTTTACAGTTTGTAGTCATTATGAACAGTGCTGCTATGAACAGTCTTGTATCTCTTTTTGTGGATGTATATATACATTTCTGTTGGGAATAGTCCTAGGAGTGGATTTGCTGAGTCATGGAATATGCCTATACTAACATAGCTTTTGATGAGGAAAAATAAGGATGACAAAAGACTTCACTGACAGAGGAGGGCTCATTTAGAAAGACCCATGCCTGATGCGCTGCAGAGAGAATTCAGAGTGATGAGCAATTTAGGTGGCAGGAATATACTGTGTTTGAGAGCTACAGTGGAATATAGATTTGGAGAGAGAGACAAGGAGAAAGGGGATTTTTTTAGAACACCTGAAATATTTTACAGAAAGATAATTGTATCAATTAGAAAGGCATTCAGCTGCAAGTCACTGAAAACTTCAGTAAATGTCTTAATCAGATGGATTGACTTTTCTCAAATACTAAGAAGTCTGGAAGTAGGCTGGCTTTCACTCAAAACTCAACAAAGGCTTTTAGGATCTAGGAGCTGTCTTTGCACTTTGGCATCCTTAGCATGTTGCCATTTATATTCTTACTTGCTCTTTATAGTCTTAAGGTAGTTGCTGTAGCTCCAGATATCAAGTCTAAATTCCAAACAAAGGGTGACAGAATGATGCCAGCCACATCAGTTCTCTTTCATCAAGGGAGTAAAAGTTTCCCAAACATCCCAGCAAAGACCTCCACCAATTAGTAAAAGTGGGTGACCTCTAGCTGAAAGTGAGACTGGGAAATTGGGGCATAGTACAATATTAAGATTATCTTATATTGGTAACCATCCATTGCCTGAGACTAAGCACATTGTTGCCCTGAGAACACTGGAACTCTCTTAGCAAAGATGAAATGGATATTAAATAGGCAATTAAATGAGTCTTCCATTGCAATACTGGCCCCAGAGGGAAGAATGGGCTAGGGGATAAAGTTTTATGTAATATACTATTTTCATTTTCACATGGGATAATTGGACATTTTATAGAGAAAATTAGTATATCATTCCATGTGATGATTTGAAATTCACCAGGACTTTTTATTATTACTGTTGTTTTTGTTATTATTATTATTGTCATTCTTGAGATGATGGAGTAAAAATAATCAGATAATATCTCTTAAAGTGATCTTGCCTTTGCAACTTTTCAGTTACATAAAGTGAATTTTTACCAGCTTTTCTAGAATAAAGTGAAACTAAAGAGCAAGCAAGCATTGTGAGCTGCTGCAATTACAGGCAGAGTGGTGTAAAGAGATTTCTATGATGCATAAATTAAAACATCCCATCATAAGGCTTAACAGGTCCAAAATAGCTGCAATTTGGTCTTTCATGTGACTTTATTTCTATCTCTAACCTGCAATTGTTGATTCGTGAAAAATTTGTCGTGAAATCAGTTGAGTTAATGCACAGAAGGACAGAACATTGATTCAGATGTTGTTTCAAAAACTCGTATGTATTGCCCTAAAAAGAAAAAAATATTCATATGCGGTTCTTTTTGTAAGTCTTAGAAATCAGGTCAGTCTGTAAAATTGGTTTCCTGACAACTTATTTCCTACCAGCAACAAAGTGAAGTGCTTATTCAGTTAAGGTTCACAAAGCATACTTCTGTTTCTACAGGTTGTTTGTTCATTATTTTGTTTGGTGGCATGGTGGCATTATTAAATTAGCAAGGGCTAAAGTGTTCTGTATTGGGTGGAACCAAAGAGAAAGAACAGAATCATAACTGTGTCATCTCCAATGTGATATTGATACAAGAAGAGCTAATGGACTGGGAGAATTTCATTTTACACTGAGTGTAATGAATATCTGCTCTGTCCAAGAAGTTTTGCTCACAGAAAGGAAGAAGAGAGAAGGAATGTGAATGTGGTTGGAAGGCACAGTTCAGACCTGAGTTCAGCAATATTTGGGTAACTCTATTTTCATATGTGATTATTAGCAATGAGTGAAATGTTTCCATATTAGGAAGTGTTCCCCAGATTGTTTCATAATTACAGTGTCCATTGGTCTATTTCAAGATTATGTGTAGAACCAATAGAAGTGTTGCTTTTATCAAGAGGTAATTAATGGGCAAATTTCATTATTCTTAGGGATGTTACAGATCCATAATATAAATAGGCTTAGGAAAACAACATGTGAGCTAAAAGCTATAACTCACAGTTAAGTAATTGGGGGTTTTTGGGGAAGTATGTGTTATAGACTATACTCTTAATAATATGGAGATTTTATCACAGAGTACAACCATGTTTTTCCGTTTAATAACCCCATATGTCCAAAGCATAATACTAAGCTGAGTGTCTATAGAGCTTATTTACTTATTTATTTACTTTTTAATTTGGCCATGCCATGTGTATGTGGGGTCCTAGTTCCCTGACCAGGGATCAAACCTGCGTTGGAAGTGTGGGGTCTTAACCAATGGACCGTCAGGGAAGTCCCAGGCTGAGTGCCTAATAACCTAACATTTGTTCACTAATTTAACAGAATATTTACTGAGAAGCTTACCATATGCCACTATTATGGGTACTGGAGGTAGAGCAATGAACAAATTAAAATGTCTGACCTAATGCTTCTACATTTTTTAGAAGCATGTCTTATTCATGGGGTTTTTCATGGCAACAAAATGACTGTGCTTTCTAAGCAGATGAAGTAAAAGGGATACAACTAGAAACAGGCTTCAGCTAATCTCAAACCAAGAGGTTGCACATGATATACAATAAGAATTATACTTTTATTGCTTTTAAATTTACAGCTAAATTCTAAATAAAGCACTTTAAGCAGTCCTACAACACTTGATTGTACCTACAGTACAACACACTTCCAAGGGCCCAGCAATGACTTGAAGGGTAGATGTAAACAGTGCAGAGTCCAAGTGTGAATGTTTTCAGAGAGAAGCATGGTCAAACAGGTGAGCCTGAGCCCTAGGGTAATGGCTTGCAGAGCTGAAGCTAAGGACTAGGCCATGGATGAACACAAGACAGGATAAGTTAGTATTTCATGTTTGGGTGTGGTGTTGGAAGGACAAATGGACAAAGAATCAGGGGTTGGTAAATGACCAAAGGTCAGGTCTTGAAAAAGGTCAGGTTAGGTATGATCTATACCAGTTTTGTTTTGTTTTTGCAGTATGCGGGCCTCTCACTGTTGTGGCCTCTCCCGTTGCGGAGCACAGGCTCCGGACGTGCAGGCTCAGTGACCATGGCTCATGGGCCCAGCTGCTCCGCGGCATGTGGGATCTTCCCGGACCAGGGCACGAACCTGCATCCCCTGCATCGGCAGGCAGACTCTCAACCACTGTGCCAACAGGGAAGCCCTATACCAGTTTTGAGTCAGCACTAGGGACAGCTCCCAAGGGCTGTGCCTGTTAGTTGCTATAGTATCTAAGAGGATGTGACAAAATAACTCCATCCAGATATATCTAGCAGGTGGGAAAAGTGAATGAAGTAGGCTAGTAGTTAGGCAATGGGGGAGAACTGTGACAAACAGGAAATTACAGAACTTTCCAAATGGAGAAATGGAGCAGCTGCTAATCAGCTCCATCCAGCCAACTGGTTTTAGGCAGGCATGCAGGCCTGCCTAAATTTTCCAGAAATTAAAAATAAATTCCAGAGTTGCAGAAAACTCAGATATTTTAGGTGACATCTCATAATTTTAATAACTTTTGCAACTCAAAATTAAAACAAAATGCACACTTGTAAACACTACTTTGGTTCCCATTTATTTTAAGGAAGTTTTGGTCCCAAGTGAAGGAGGCTGCATCCTTGTCCAACTGTGAGTCTATGGTGTTTTGTCAATGGCATATCTAGCTATTTTACCCACTTCAGCCTGATATTTTAAAAATATGAATTAGGTCATGTTTTCCACTGCTTGTACTCCTCAGTGGCTTTCTATTACATAAAGAATAAAATAAGAACTAATATGGCTTTCCAGACTCTGAATGACGCTTTTTGCCTACCTCTGCAAACTCATGTTATCCCATTCTTCCCCAGTTCACTATTTTCCAGACCCATTCTTCTTCTTTTACTTCCTGGAACATGCCAAACTTTTCCTACAGCAGAGTTTTATAAATTTTAATTCCCTCCTAGGAAATAATTCCCCTTGCTGCCTGTGTCCACTCTCTGTTTAGATGGCTTGTTCTTTCGTCTAGAGATCATCTTAATATGTCCTCCAAGAGGCTCCCACTGGTCATCTAATCTCAGCCGGTCCTCCAAGTTACTCTGTTTATCATAGTACCCTCTTTATTCATACCATACACTGTCATATATTAATATCTGTCTCACTTACTTGATTTTAAGCTCCCTAACAACAGCAAACATGTCTGTCTTGATCACTGATAAAACTTTGATGTTTAACACACAGTAAGCATTCTATAAATGTGAATGAGTAGATCATTGCATAAGAGGACTTGAAAGATTTGTGTCTTTCATATGTTGATTTGGTGCTGAATTCTTTGGACCTAGATCTTCTAGAGCAATATTTCTCAAATTTAGGTAAGGTGCTCACCTCCGTAATGAAAAACTGTTTTAATGGCCATTCAGTGCAATTTATTTTTATTACATTAAATATATATATAATATAGAAAAATAAAAATATATTTATAGTATATAATATAATAAAATATATTGTACAATAAGTATATATGGACATAAATGTCTCTTGTTTATAGCTCTTGTAAAATTATGAAATTAATTTACAAATTAAGTTATAAACAAGTCTATACAAAAGTAGTTCAGTTCAAATTAATACTATTCATTTAATGTTATATGTGATACTTTGATGACATAAAATTGCCTCAGTTCAGATTCAGTTCTATATTTAATGTTTCTGTGCTTTTATTTCAATAATTCTTATGCAGATAATACCTGTTCACATAAGTATATTGAATAGAATTAGTAATTTCTTGGTTTTGTTTGTTAATTGAAAGTATTTGACCTTAACCAAATCTCTGCTTGCCAGAAACTCTAAAATGTTAAATTTAATTACCTGTCACTCCAAAATTGTTTTTTTTTCCACTTGAAGATAAAGGCAATATTACTGAAAACTACATTATGTTATGGGAACTAGTTGCTGGAATTGGGAAGGGAGACATTTCTTATTGCACATTTGCTATTTATTCTTACTGTGAATGAGTTGTTGCAATGTGGTATGCTCAAAGCTGGGATTTCAGTAATACATCTGCCAGCAAAATAAAATGTCTTCTTACTGCTGAGACACAAGTACTTTTGAGTTTTCAAAAGTCAGATGATTACTCCATTTTTCTCTGTTTAAACTAGCACAAACAACTTTTATTGGCTGCATGGTGATTTCATTTAACCTTTACTTTGAGTGAAACAGATCATAATCAAAATCAGAAACATTTGTTCCAAAATTTTGTGTCAATAATCAGTTATAAAGTCATCATCCAGATGCTCTGGAATATGTCTACCTGCAAATATATAGATACATATACATATATATACACATAAATTTTTATATATAGTATATGTGGATATAGATATGTTTGTGTGTATACATATAAAATTTTAAATTTAAATTCTCATGGACACCGCTTACCCTGCCCCTTACCTAATTTAAGAACAGTATACTAGAAGATCCAACTATGTTTCAACTCCCAAATACCTGGGCATTGACTATGGTAGGTGGGATTCTAGACCTGTCTTGAAACATGTGGGCTTAAAATAAAAATACAAGTATTATGAAATTCTCTCTAGTAAATGCATTGTTGTCTTTAAACTGAGCTTTGGTCTGGGGGAGGGCTAACATTTCTGGGGACACCATACAGACGGTTTTCTGGAATTGTGCTCCAGGAGATGCCATTCACGTAAATACAAAATGAATAGCATCCCCTAGAGCTGTTTAAGGTGGACCCATTCATTAAGCAGTGAGTGAGCACTTAACCATTTATCTGCCTCTGCAGCAACTGTCCTCTCCTTCCACCCAGAGAAACCTGCACTTTTCCCATTCTAGCTCTCACGGCCAACCATTTGCTTTGATATTAGTTTAAAAGAGCATCCTACCTCCCAGAGATATTTACATTCCAAAAGTTAATTTTGTATATAATGAATATTTCACATTAGAGAGTAATGAAAGTAGAACAAAATGCTGTGTTTTGCTTTTTGTGGAGAGGTGTGACAGGTGGTCAGCATCACTTATACTTCTATCATTTGTGAACCTGGATTGAAGGGTCTGTGTGGTGTTTCAGAGTCTATATTTATAACAGGTTCTAGAGCAAGTTCTAGATCAATAAAAACAGATATTTCTTTTTTTAGAGGAATGGAATGATCTCCTCTGATGGTTGGGTGTTCTTTTGTGTGGAGATCAGAATCTTTACACCTCAGTGGTGATAACAGGGAGAGCTCCCTCAGGGGTACACTGGCTCTTACAGTATCAGTTCTTTCCTAGATGCCCTGCCTCTTTGATTCAACAAGATCAAGCTAGAGTTTGCTATCTCACCTACTTAACTGGGACACCTGTGGGTATTCTTCATTTATATTATGGATATAATCAGTTCTTCAATTTTCTAGGCTCAGATTCTTGGATTTACCTTTAATACTTCACTTTATTTTCCTTTGTTATCAATAAATCACATATCATTAAAACTTTTTTCTTTACAATGTGTATTATGCTACATGTGACTTCTTAAGAATGTAATGGCTCCCTCATATCTAGAGTAAAAAGGCCAAAGCCTTAAACTTTGGGTTTATTCATAGTTTGGCCTTACAACAATTCTTATTCCCTGTTGCTATTTAGCATAGCCCATGTGACTGTTACAGGGTTGCTTCTTTGCCTTTGCCACATACGAGAAACTAATTTCTCCTCTAGGCTACTGCATATGTGTGTGTTTATATATATATATTTTTTTCTTTTCTTTTCTTTTCTTTTTTTTTCCTACCTGGAATGCCTTTCAGCTTCCTGTCAATTAACCCAAATACTGTCCTTCTCTCAAGCTATGCCTTAACCACACTTCTACTCGTTGGCATTTGACTCTGCAGTGATCACTCCATAGTGTGAATTATTTTCGTTTACGTAACATTAATTCATCCCTGTATTTTAAGAGTCATTTCTCCTTCTTTTATGTGTGTGTTAATTGAACTAATATTAACTAAATACTTATTTGTGAACTGTTTCATTTTAGCGTCTCAAGGAGATGGAACCACATGAGACATAATTCTGCCCATAGGGGGTTCGTAGTCTACTAAGGAAATAAGGTGAATCACCTGTAACAATTACGTAAAATTTTTTTATTGTTGTTTCACTTTGTTTGCTTCAAGGACAAGCAAGTTACATATAAAGGGCAGTAGGAGTTTAGAGAATAAGGGATTACAATTAGTGATGGTATGTGAACCCCCATGAAGGAGGTGGCATTTGAACTGGGCTTTGAGACATGGGCAGATTTTATGTAGGCAGAAAGGGAGGATCCTTAGAGGAGGAATAACAAGAACAAATCATCTAACTGGCTATATGTGAGGAAGGCAAAGAACAATGGGGTGCTTAGGAACGAAGGGACTGCAGGTTCCTTGGCAATCAGAGCTTGTAAAGAGGAGTAGTAGGAAACAAGACTGGAACATAAATTGCAGCCAGGTTGTAGACTGTACAAGATTATAAATCCTATTCTAAAGTATTTATACCTTATTCTTTAGGCAATGGAAAGTTGAAAACTTTGAACATGGAAATGAGTCAGTTAGTGTTTTACCAGGCACATATTGTCTTTCCAACCAGGTTAGATGCGACTAATTTTGAGGAAATCATATCATGTAAATAATAATTTATTAAGCTCTTTCACATTATCTCACATCATCTTATTGATAGCTTTTTTTATTATTGAAGTATAGTTGATTTACAAAGTTGTGTTAGCTTCTGGTATACAGCAAAGTTACTCAATTATATATATATATATATATGTAGATGGATAGATATAGATATAGATATAGATATATACATATTCTTTTTCATATTCTTTTCCATTATGGTTTATTTCAAGATATTGAATATAGTTCCCTGTACTATACAGTAGGGCCTTGTTTTATATCTATTTTATGTATAGTAGTTTGTATTTGCTAATCCCAAACTCCTACTTTATCCTTCCCCCACCCCATTTCCCCTTTGATAACCAAGTTTGTTTTCCTTGTCTGTGAGTCTGTTTCTGTTTTGTAAATAAATTCATTTGTATCATATTTTAGATTCCACATATAAGTGATAGCATATGGTATTTATCTTTCTCTGTCTGACTTCACTTACTATGATAATCTCTTGGTCTATCCATGTTGCTGCAAATGGCATTGTTTCATTCTTTCTTATGTCTGAGTAGTATTCCATTGTGTGTGTGTGTGTGTGTGTGTGTGTACACACACACAGACCATCTTCTTTATCCAACTATTGATAGTTTTTGAAAATTATGTCACTATCCTTTTCTTTTACTGCTGAGGGGAATAGTCTCCAAAAGCTTTAGTAATCTGCACAAGGTCACAAGGCTACAAGGAGCAGTCAGGAATTTAACCATATCTTAAGATTCATATTCCATGTTTTTCTTCTTTGCCATGGTACCTGTCCTCTTCTCAATTGAATTTTTAGTCCTCTAAAGAGATCCTCATTTAATAAAAAGTTATATATTATATAAATATGTTTATATATGTTGTTTTTCTCACATGCATTTTGTTTAGTTCCTTTCAGATTCTAAAGCACTAAGGATGCAATCTCTTCTATGATTGAGATTCAAATGTCAAATTTGGAAACTTATAATGATCCCTATAGTGAGGTGCAGTGTCTTCACCATTCTCAGCAGTGGTGAGGTTGGTATCTGATAATGACATAATATTAAGCTCTTGGGCCCAAGGGACCCCATTAGTTGCAACTTCTAAAATCATCCTACCTTCTTCATCAGGCCTCTTTGCCTCTTCATATTTAAACAAATAAAAATATGCTCATCAGAGTTTAAGATTCATTTTCTTGGCCTCTGATGAAGTACAGACTCTGAGAAGAATTGAGCATCACATATGGTGTAGTGGTAGGTGGCTTAAATACCAAGGAGTTTACCTGGCTCATTTTACTAAAAAATCCAGAAGAAGACAGACTTCAGGGTTGGTTGGTCGAGTGATATAACTCTCATCAAGAACTTGACTTCTCTTCATCTCTTGCTCAGCCATCTACAGTTTTGATGCCTTTATTCTTAGGCTGCTTCCATTTGTGGTCATAGATAAGATGCTGCTTGAAGCAAACTGGGACTATATCCAGTGGGACTGTTTGTGTATAACTGAACAAAAATTTTAAAAAATTTCTGTGACTGGAGAATTGTTATTCATTCATTGGTATAGACTTAGTTTATCTTAAAGAAACAAAATGGGTAGGATTACCTTGACTGATATAGATTATTAGGATTTAGCCCTAAACCTGGGGGATAATGGTAAATCCTATCAAAACAAAAGTTTTGCTGTCCAGTGGATGCTGAAAAGAAAAACCAGTGTCTACTATACATCAGGATAAATTATATTTTGTAAACCATTCAAGCTATGTATGCTTTTTCCCATTTCAAAGATTTTTTTTAATTCATGTCAAAATACCTTTGTATGAAATTTGTTTTGGAGACTGCTGATGAAGTCATTACTCAGCAAACCCTAGAGTCCTCTGAAGGGAAATTTCTGTTATATACTGTATTCTGAGTAAGACATGCAGTGAATGAAAAATTTCATCTATCAGCAGTATAGTTATTTCATTTTTGGGAAGAGGTTAAATTCAGCATGTTGCTTTAGAAAAATAAATTAAGCATATGGAGCATTAAACAGTGCTACTCTTCCCTGCTTCCCTGATTAGATCTAACCAATTATAATGCCATCTCCTTTGAGTTAAGTTTAAGTGGATATTGAAGTAATTAATGTGTTAGCTCAACATGTAGATAAAGAAAATACTTTGATCAATCAATAACAATTGGCAAATGTCAGAAGATAAACTGCTTTGGATTCCTTTCTAAATTCCAAAATGTACTGACCTTTTTTTTTTCTTAAAACATAAAGTACATACAGTGTGACTCTAGATGACTTTTGCTGTGTCCCATATTGCTAGTGATTGGGACTTTGGGCAGAATCTTTTTTTTTTAATGGTAAAACATTAAAAGTTTTATTTTCATATCTAGAATAAGAATTAGATAGTAATGCCTACCATCTCCACTATTAATATTATTCTAGAAATAGCACATGAAATTTGACATGAGAAATGATAATTTAAGGGGTAAATATTGGTAAGGATGAGACAAACATTATTATTAATTTTTGCTTATATTATTGTATTCCTATCTAATCCAATATAATCAATTGAAAAATTTATAAAATCATTAGTTAACATATAAAATGTCACTAGGAATAAAATAATCAGTTTTGGCTTTTCATCTGTTATCTCTTTTTAAATTTTTTTTTATTTTTGAATTGTATTATATTTATTTTTTTATACAGCAGGTTCTTATTAGTCATCCATTTTATACACATCAGTGTATACATGTCAATCCCAGTCGCCCAATTCATCACACCACCAACCCAACCCCCCCGCGGCTTTCCCCCTTGGTGTCCATATGTTTGTTCTCTACATCTGTGTCTCAATTTCTGCCCTGCAAACCGGTTCATCTGTACCATATTTCTAGGTTCCACATATAAGCATTAATATACGATATTTGTTTTTCTCTTTCTGACTTACTTCACTCTGTATGACAGTCTCAAGTTCCATCCACGTCTCAAAAAATGACCCAATTTTGTTCCTTTTTATGGCTGAGTAATATTCCATTGTATATATGTACCACAACTTCTTTATCCATCCATCTGTCGATGGGCATTGAGGTTGCTTCCATGACCTGGCTATTGTAAATGGTGCTGCAATGAACATTGGGGTGCATGTGTCTTTTTGAATTGTGGTTTCCTCTGGGTATATGCCCAGTAGTGGGACTGCTGGATCATATGGTAATTCTATTTTCAGTTTTTTAAGGAACCTCCATACTGTTCTCCACAGTGGCTGTATCAGTTTACATTCCCACCAACAGTGCAAAAGGGTTCCCTTTTCTCTACAACCTCTCCAGCATTTGTTGTTTGGAGATTTTCTGATGAAACCCATTCTAACTGGTGTGAGGTGATACCTCATTGTAGTTTTGATTTGCATTTCTCTAATAATTAGTGATGTTGAGCAGCTTTTCATGTGCTTCTTGGTCATCTGGATTGGTCTTCTTTGGAGAAATGTCTATTTAGGTCTTCTACCCAGTTTTGGATTGGGTTGTTTGTTTTTGTAATATTGAGCTGCATGAGCTGTTTATATATTTTGGAGATTAATCCTTTGTCCATTGATTCATTTGTAAATATTTTCTCCCATTCTGAGGGTTATCTTTTCATCTTGTTTATGATTTCCCTTGCTGTGAAAAAGCTTTGAAGTTTCATTAGGTCCCATTTGTTCATTTTTGTTTTTATTTCCATTACTCTAGGAGGTGGATCAAAAAAGATCTTGCTGTGATTTATGTCAAAGAGTGTTCTTCCTATGTTTTCCTCTAAGAGTTTTATAGTGTCTGGTCTTAATTTAGGTCTCTAATCCATTTTGAGTTTAATTTGTGTATGGTGTTAGGGAGTGTTCTAATTACATTCTTTTACATGTAGCTGTCCAGTTTTCCCAGCACCACTTATTGAAGAGGCTGTCTTTTCTCCACTGTATATCCTTGCCTCCTTTGTCATAGATTAGTTGACCATAGGTACGTGGGTTTACCTATGGGCTTTCTGTCTTATTCCATTGATCTATGTTTCTGCTTTTCTGCCAATACCATATTGTCTTGATAACTGTAGCTTTGTAGTATAGTCTGAAGTCAGGGAGTCTGATTCCTCCAGCTCAGTTTTTTTCCCTCAAGACTGCTTTGGCTATTCGGGGTCTTTTGCATCTCCATACAAATTTTAAGATTTTTTGTTTTAGTTCCATATAAAATGCCATTCATAATTTGATAGGGATTGCATTGAATCTGTAGATTGCTTTGGGTAGTATAGTCATTTTCACAATATTGATTCTTCCAATCCAAGAACGTGGTATATCTCTCTATCTGTTGGTATCATTTTTAATTTCTTTCATCAGTGTCTTATAGTTTTCTGCATACAGGTCTTTTGTTTCCCTAGGTAGGTTTATTCCTAGGTATTTTATTCTTTTTGTTTCAATAGTAAATGAAAGTGTTTCCTTAAGTTCTCTTACATTTTTCATCATTAGTGTATAGGAATGCAAGAGATTTCTATGCATTAATTTTGTATCCTGCAACTTTACCAGCTCCATTGATTAGCTCTAGTAGTTTTCTGGTGGCATCTTTAAGATTCTCTATGTATAATATCATGTCATCTGCAAACAGTGACAGTTTTACTTCTTTTTTTCCAATTTGTATTCCTTTTATTTCTTTTTCCTGTCTGGTTGCCGTGGCTACGACTTCCAAAACTATGTTGAATAATAGCGGTGAGAGTGGACATCCTTGTCTTGCTCCTGATCTTAGAGGAAATGCTTTCAGTTTTTCACCATTGAGAATGATGTTTGCTGTGGATTTGTCATATATTGCCTTTATTATGTTGAGGTAGGTTCCCTCTATGCCCACTTTCTGGAGAGTTTTATCATAAATGGGTGTTGAATTTTTTCAAAAGCTTTTTCTGCATCTATTGAGATGATCATATGTTTTTTATTCTTCAATTTGTTAATATGGTGTATCACATTGATAGATTTGCGTATATTGAAGAATCCTTGCATCCCTGGGATAAATCCCACTTGATCATGGTGTATGATCTTTTTAATGTGTTGTTGGATTCTGTTTGCTAGTATTTTGTTAAGCATTTTTGCATCTATATTCATCAGTGATATTGGTCTGTAATTTTGCTTTTTTGTAGTATCTTTGTCTGGTTTTGCTGTCAGGGTGATGGTCACCTCATAGAATGAGTTTGGGAGAGTTTCTTCCTCTGCAATTTTTTGGAAGAGTTTGAGAAGGATAGGTGTTAGCTCTTCTCTAAATGTTTGATAGAATTCACCTATGGAGCCATCTGGTCCTGGACTTTTGTTTGTTGGAAAACTTTTAATCACAGTTTCAATTTCATTACTTGTGATTGGTCTGTTCATATTTTCTATTTCTTCCTGGTTCAGCCTTGGAAGGTTATACCTTTCTAAGAATTTTTCCATTTCTTCCGGGTTGTCAATTTTATTGGCATAGAGTTGCTGGTAGTCGTCTCTTAGGATGCTTTGTATTTCTCCACCGTCTGTTGTAACTTCTCCTTCTTCATTTGTAATTTTATTGATATGAGTCCTCTCTCTCTTTTTCTTGATGAGTCTTGCTAATGGTTTATCAATTTTGTTTATCTTCTCAAAGAACCAGCTTTTAGCTTTATTTATCTTTGCTATTGGTTTTTTTTTTGTTTCTATATCATTTATTTCTGTTCTCATCTTTATGATTTCTTTCCTTCTGCTAACTTTGGGTTTTGTTTGTTCTTCTTTCTCTAGTTCCTTTAGGTGTAAGGTTAGATTGTTTATTTGATGTTTTTCTTGTTTCTTGAGGCAGGCTTGTATTGCTATAAACTTCCCTCTTAGAACTGCTTATACTGCATCCCATAGGTTTTGGATTGTTGTGTTTTCATTGTCATTTGTCTCTCGGTATTTTTTGATTTCCTCTTTGATTTCTTCAGTGATCTCTTGGTTATTTAGTAACATAGTGTTTAGCCTGCATGTGTTTGTGTTTTTTTATGTTTTTCCCCCTGTAATTGATTTCTAATCTCATAGCATTGTGGTCAGAAAAGATGCTTGATATGATTTTAATTTACTTAAATTTACTGAGGCTTGATTTGTGACCCAAGATGTGACCTATCCTGGAGAATGTTCCGTGTACACTTGAGAAGAAAATGTAATCTGCTGTTTTTGAATGGAATGTCCTATAAATGTCAACTAAATCTATCTGGTCTTCAGTGTCATTTAAAACGTGTGTTTCCTTATTAATTTTCTGTTTGGATGAACTGTCCATTGGTGTAAGTGAGGTGTTGAAGTCCTCCACTATTATTGTGTTGCTGTTGATTTCCTCTTTCACTAACTGCTGTTAGCAGTTGCCTTATGTATTGAGTTGCTCCAATGTTGGGTGCATATATATTTATAATTGTTATATCTTCTTGGATTGATTCCTTGATCATTATGTAGTGTCCTTCCTTATCTCTTATAACATTCTTTATTTTAAAGTCTATTTTATCTGATATGAGTATTGCTACTCCAGCTTTCTTTTGATTTCCATTTGCATGGAATATCTTTTGCCATCCCCTCACTTTCAGTCTGAATGTGTCCCTAGGTATGAAGTGGGCCTCTTGTAGACAGCATATATATGGATGTTGTTTCTGTATCCATTCAGCAAGCCTGTGTCTTTTGGTTGGAGCATTTAATCCATTATCAATATGTATATTCCTATGACCATTTTCTTAATTGTTTTGTGTTTGTTTTTGTAGATCCTTTTCTTCTCTTGTGTTTCCCACTTAGAGAAGTTCCTTTAGCATTTGTTGTAGAGCTGATTTGGTGGTGCTGAATTCTTTTAGCTTTTGCTTGTCTGTAAAACTTTTGATTTCTCCATTGAATCTGAATGAGATCCTTGCAGGGTAGAGTAATCTTGGTTGTAGATTCTTCCCTTTCATCACTTTAAGTATATCATGCCACTCCCTTCTGGCTTGTAGAGTTTCTGCTGAGAAATAAGCTGTTAGCCTTATGGTAGTTCCCTTGTTTGTTATTTGTCATTTTTCCCTTGCTGCTTTCAATAATTTTTCTTTGTCTTTAATTTTTACCAATTGATTACTATGTGTGCCAGTATGTTTCTCCTTGGGTTTATCCTGTATGGGACTCGCTGTGATTTCTGGACTTGGGTGGCTATTTCCTTTCCCATGTTAGGGAAGTTTTCAACTATAATCTCTGCAAATATCTTCTCTGGTCCTTTCTCTCTCTTCTTCTTCTTCTGGGAACCCTATAATACGAATGTTGGTGCATTTAATGTTGTCCCAGAGGTCTCTTAGGCTGTCTTCATTTCTTTTCATTCTTTTTTCTTTATTCTGTTCTGCAGCAGTGAATTCCACCATTCTGTCTTCCAGGTCACTTATCTGTTCTTCTGCCTCAGTTATTCTGCTATTGATTCCTTCTAGTGTAGTTTTCATTTCAGTTATTGTATTGTTCATCTCTGTTTGTTTGTTCTTTAATTCTTTTAGGTCTTTGTTAAACATTTCTTGCATCTTCTCAATCTTTGCCTCCATACTTTTTCCGAGGTCCTGGATCATCTTCACTATCATTATTCTGAATTCTTTTTCTGGAAGGTAGCCTATCTCCACTTCATTTAGTTGTTTTTCTGGGGTTTTATCTCGTTCCTTCATCTGATACATAGCCCTCTGCCTTTTCATCTTGTCTCTCCTTCTGTGAATGTGGTTTTTGTTCCATAGGCTGTAGGATTGTAGTTCTTGCTTCTGCTGTCTGCCCTCTGGTGGATGAGCCTATCTAAGAGGCTTGTGCAGGTTTCCTGATGGGAGGGACTTGTTGTGGGTAAAGCTGAGTGTTGCTCTGGTGGGCAGAGCTCAGTAAAACTTTAATCTGCTTGACTGCTGATGAGTGGGCTGGGTTCCCTCCCTTTTGGTTGTTTGGCCTGAGGCAACCCAATACTGGAGCCTACATGGGCTCTTTGGTGGGGCTAATGGCAGACTCTGGGTTGGCTCATGCCAAGAAGTACTTGTCAGAAGTTCTGCTGCCAGTGTCCTTGGCCCCACTGTGAGCCACAGCCACCCCCTGCCTCTGCAGGAGACCCTCCAACACTAGTAGGTAGGTCTGGTTCAGTCTCCCCTGGGGTCACTGCTCCTTCCCTTGGGTCCCACTATGCATACTACTTTGTGTGTCCCCTCCAAGAGTGGAGTCTCTGTTTCCCCCAGTCCCGTCAAAGTCCTGCAATCAAATCCCACTAGCCTTCAAAGTCTGATTCTCTAAGAATTCCCCCTCCTATTGCCAGACCCGCAGGTTAGGAAGCTTGACGTGGGGCTGAGAACCTTCACTCCCGTGGGTGGACTTCTGTGGTATAAGTGTTCTCCAGTTTGTGAGTTACCCACCCAGCAGTTATAGCATTAGATTTTGCTCTGATTGCGCCCCTCCTACTATCTCATTGTGGCTTCTCCTTTGTCTTTGGATGTGGAGTATCGTTTTCAGTGAGTTCTAGTGTCTTCCTGTCGATGATTATCCAGCAGCTACTTGTGATTCTGGTGTTCTCACAAGAGGGAGTGAGAGCATGTCCTTCTACTCTGCCATCTTGGTTCAGGCTCCCAGAAACTTTTTAAGTTGGTTCAGTTTAGGAAGAGTTGGAAGAGATCTCTTAGTGTTTCCCCATTGTGAGATATTTACTTTCTGCGTTTAGTAATTACTCCACTCAATCAGCAGCATTATTTAAAAAAATATTTTGTTATTTTATTGTTTCTATACATAGCAGCACTATTTGCCTCAGGTTTGTCTTAGAAGAGAGGACTGTCTTCTCTATTAACCAGCATATCCTTTTTCCCATTGGTGAGCACAGAAATCATGTCTTTTCTACACTGAGTGACTGCCTAGGATTAGTTATGGACTCTCAAACTGACATTCAATACCTTAATTGTATCCGGAGGAGAAAGAAGGAATTTAATGTTGATATTTAAAGTCTGATCATACCAAGTGGAATATTAAGATCCCATAGTATTGATTTTGTGGAAGAAAGAATGGATGTTACAGGCAAGGGTGAGTGAATGGTGAGGGTTTTTTGCAAAGTCCCATTACTATTTATTTTCTCTATTCTGTTTCTCCCATTATCAACATTTAGTACTGAATTTATCTCAGTTGGATCATCACTAGATTATTTTATTCCCTTTCTTTATCCTCATTAGTCCTACTTGCTGGTGCCAACTGAATTTTCCCAGGGTACTGCTGTGCTCTCTGCTATTATCTTTTCACCGTCTGCATGACAACCCCGAAAATCCTTATCCCTTTTCCCAATCTGAATTCTGTCTTTTAAACCCAGGCTGCCATACCTGTGCTGCAAACCCTTCCGCAATACTCTAGGTTATAAAAAAATTCCTAAATTTATGTGCTGTAGTCTTTAGATTCTTCATCATCCATATTCTTTAGCCTCCCCATCTGGCTCTTTTTATAAGCATTGTACATCTTAATATTCTAGGGGATAGGGATGCAATTTAGATTTTACAATTCCCTGAACTGAATACACAGGAGGCACTCAATTTAAATGAATTGGATGAACCAGTCAGCATTATTATGAGAATAGAAAACACGATTTTGTTTAACCAGACTAGGTTAATAGATTTATTCTATTTTCTCCCCATCTTACACACACCCACCATTCAGGCACAAGCAATATGTCTTTATTTGTTTTGGTTTATTAGTGAGAGACAGGAGAGTTTGTAGACATTTTTTTTTCCCATTTATCCTTTTGTTTGGTGAACAAGAAACTAGGAAATGTGTAAAGTCTCCCAGGTTTTTTTGAGCTGGACAACTGAAATAAAGAAGTTGACTAAACTGGTGTTACTCAGACTCCATGTGACTTTACTGGTCACATATTGCAATAACATCTGACCTAGATAGAGGCTGGGACTTTGGGCAGGTGGTCTTCTGCTCGGGGACCCATCCTACTGCTCTTTCTCTCGAGTTAGCTACTGCTGCCTGCTGGAAGGATGACGGTGGGGGACTCTATATGTAGACTGAGCTGTGTGGTCTTCTGTGGCCTTGAAAGAGACTAGGAAGTAGAATAATTCCCTTTATTATGAGGAGAAGAAGGCTGACCTAGTCATATTGCCTGTGCAAAAGGGAATTTGCTTCCTGTATCCAGCAAAAGAGGAACTGGAAGGGGAGCAGATTTGAGCTATAGATGAGAACAAATATCTGCATAACATTTGACAGTGCTTTTCAAACAGCATGCCTTCTTTAGGCTTCTGTGTTTGATCAATGTATACAACTAGGGATTATTCTGTTTTATAATGTTTGTTCTGTGGAAAAGTGAGCTGAGCAGGTTCAGAGCAGAGAACATTTGTAGTAAGAATTCAGACACATAGGAGAACACCAAGATCATGCCACTGAAATGTTGCATGCTTACTGGTGTAGGAGAAAGTGTTTCTTTGGCGTTTATGCAAGTCAGCGGTTATACTGATACAGTGGCTTAAATTTCAAGAGCAACTAAATAAATACTATGATATTATTGGAAAGGGTATAATTTTTAGTTTTCTAATCTTCCTTTTTATTTCAGCCAGTGTTCACCCTTTAATGACTTCAAGTATGCTGTCACACAATCTAGTATTTGAAAATTTTACCTCAATCACAGGAAGACTGAAAACCATTAATATACAATACAGATATATTTGTGAAGAGTGAAGAGAAAAGTCTCTTTGAAAAGTTATACTCAAGGAACAGTAATGGATGTTGGAATTTATTAGACAAAAATCTGTGTATTTTTAAATACTTTACATTTACACAGTACTTTAACATATGTTCTTTCATTTGAACCCCAAAAGATTACTATGGGGTAGGGACATAGTAATATAGTATATGGTGTGGAGTCAGGCTAGGGTCTGGGTTTAAATTCTGATTTTATCACTTACTAGCTGCAAGATTACAGGTAAGTTCCTTAACCTAAATTAAGGAGAGTCAGTTTTCTCATTGGTAAAATGGAGATAACAGGAGTACCTACTTCTTGGGTTGTTGTGATAAGTAGGGGAGATAAAAATGGTACTTGGAAAGTAGTAAGTGTTCAATCTATTTTCCATGAGAGGTTGGATATGTCAAAGATATTAGCTTGAAAAGGTCAGAAGACTTGCCCAAGATCAGAGAGTTGAAATGGGACTAGGTGTCAAGCCTACTGCCTTCCAAGGGTATTTTAATTTTATCAGTTATTGGCAGAGCTAAATATAGAACTTTGGTCTGTACTTTTCACAGGTCAGTGTGCTTACCAGTGGCATAAAAGTGTAGCCCATGGATACCCATGTGCAGAATCAGTGTCTCAGGAACTGAATCATGTATGTAATTAAATGATGTAAAATAAAAATAAAGTATTTATAATCACTTAGCTCCTGATTAGGAAGCACTAAAGTTTATGTTTATGGGAGCTTTCTTTTCTATTATGAACTTGAAAGATGTAATTGTTCAAACATCATATTAAACTATTAATATCAATATGTGGTTTCAAGTGAAGTTAATTCTTAACTATCCATGCTCAGTTGTCTACTATGAATAATTCTTAGTTAATTTTTCACACTAGGTCAAATCATATTGTGTAACTTTTGAGCCAGTCTTGATTCTTCTCCATCCCTACCTTTACCTCCCATCTTAATAGCTGGTATACTTGTAGAGACTTGAAATACAATATAAGTGAACCTCATGTTTAAAAATAAATATAATTATGTTACATAATCACTGGGAATAAAGTATCTTGTACACTGGTAGTAATTTCAGTGGTTCTATCATTGTTTCTTCTCACTCTTCATTGTCTGTTAATACAGATAATTAAAGTTGTCTGTACACCCTACTGCAATAGATTATTCTTCATTATTTGGAAGACTTTGAGCCAGATATCTTCTGTTTGTGCTTCCATATCCCCTTTCTACTCTCTTATCTCTGCTTTCTACCTGGGAGGCTGACCAGTATAAATTCTTGAAGGGCTTCCTATGTACTCTGGCTCTCTGTTGGGTCTGTCCAATGGGGAGCCTTGGCAGGAGATGGAAGGGAGAGAGAGTGAGATCAGAGTGTTTGTTCTCGTGAAGCCACCTGTAGCTGTCTGGGGCAGAAGGTCACAACTCATTTCTGGGTAGCATTGGTTGCACAACTTTGTCTCCCTCTGGCTTTGAGTAACTCCTCCGTCTTTTCCCTTCAAGCTAGGAGAGCTCTGCTGGGATAGCCCTGAGTTTCTGGACTCTCCTTGTAGTTTCCCTACACTTTGCCCTCCCTTACGTAATTAGTCCTTTGTAAGTAAAGCCTCCTCAAATTACCCTAATTTAGGAGTGCCATATGGGATCCAGTCTGACACCCCTCAATCATTCAAAAGCTTTTATTGGACGTTTGCTCATATATGGCTCCAATTTTGTTACTCATTTACTCTGGACCCATTCAATATCTCACTATTGCTTTCAGAATCAAGATCATCCAAGCCCATTTATAATTTGGCTATAGTCAGTCTTTGCTTCTTTTTATCCTCACTAACATCTTCCGGATGCCCTCTATTCTGACAAACCTAGACAGCCCAGTACCTCTCCAATCCTTAGTGAGCCACTCTGGGAAAGTCACTTTACCCTTCTGTTCTCAGATCCTAAATTTTAAGCTTCTTTTCCAGCACTTTCTTGTGACAGTGGTACTTGTGGTGGTAATTCCACAAAAAGGGGCCATGGGAATTAATACCATCAAAATAGGAGCATATTGCAGATAACTTTGAGGACTTTAGACTTAATGCTATTGATTCATTGGATACTTATTAAGTACTGCTTGTCTGTTGTTATAAAATGATGAGTAATTCATCAGGGGTCGTGAAGAGTGGTGGTGAGAGTCGGGCTTTGAAGTCAAACAGTTATGGTTCATATCTGGATTCTACCACTTATTAGCTGAGGACCTCAGAGCTCCATTTTCTCATCTTTAAACAAAGAGAACATTTTCCTCACAGGCTGATATGAGGAATAAATGAGATAGGCTCTGTGCCCAGCCTTTTAGATAAATGGATATAGAAAAAAGGTATCAAAATTGTTGCTATCATTATTATTTTTCTATTTTCCTGCCCTTTAAAGTATAGAACCTCCCATGTGAGCCGTGAAGCCAATATTTAGGTGACGCATGGAAGGTCTTTCTCCAGGTGAGGGACCTGGGGTCTGTCTCAACATTCAATATTAGACGTCACCTCACCTTGAGCTTTAGGCTCTCATGGGGATCAAATAATTTTATTTCTCTGCTCTTTGATGATAGTTTGGGGAGTTCATAGGTTGTAACATTATTTTCTGGATTTCCTAAGCTATTTTTCAGCAGGATTTTATCTATAGCTATCTAGCTATTTGACTTTAATGATTTTGGGCTTTTAAGTAATGAACTTCTGGAAGGATGTTTTATGGCTCTCCAATCAAGATCATATTTTAGATATATAGGGGCTGTGATCTGTCATTCCAGGTGTCTCTGTCACAAGAACAGCTTCGGTAGTGATTTTTAATCTTTCCATTCCTTTGTCATTAAAAAATCATGAAATGAGAATATTGTGTCTAGAAGAACTGGGCCTGTCCTAATGATACTGTAATCCATAATCATTTTATGGATTCTGGCTTTTTCCATTATTTTAGCTTTACAACCTCCCATTAATGGGTAAAAACATCTTTGCATTTGTGTTTTACTCATATTTTCTGCATTCATTTCAGTGTTTCTGGAAACAAAATCTGGGAATAATCTGATATTCCAGGTCCTCTGTGGTTTGCAGTCATGTTCTTTGTAATCCCTAATAAACTTTATTGACATCTACAAAGTTGCCTGTTTCTCGGTGCATCATTTAACTGATCAGGCTTTACAGATTAAGGGGAGAGGATCTTCTTTGGGTGTGGATGGAGGCTCTGGGAATGCCCAGGAACAACCCATTCTCAATCCTCACTAACTTTGAGCTAGAAGAGACCATTGATTTAGGGTTCTCTTGCATGCTCACAAGAACATCATGTTTTACAACCAGAGTTCTTGGATTGGATCACTTTAATGTTTTGCTCTGTGTTTGTTTATAAAACCAGTGGTTTAAAGCTACTTTAACTCGAGCTGTGTTTAGTAGCATTTCTTTAGTTACAGATGCAGACCTCAATTTGAATTTACTTAAGTAAAGAGGGAATTTTTAGAAGGATACTACGATTGCTCACAGAAAGAAAGAGCTGCATGAATAAGGTTAGATATGGGATTTCATGGACTGGGCAAAGGACGTAAGAGCCCTTAGAACATTCTGTCGCTCCTACTATTCTTTCTCTCTCTCTGTTGGTTCTCTCTCTCTCTCTCTTCATGCCATTTGGGCATGGCTGCATACCACTGGAGCTGTGAAACCAGAAAATAAAAGATGGGAGTTTTCTCCAACCACCTCAGTATATGAAAATGCAAGAAAGACTATCATCTTGGCTCATATTCCTGCCCTTGTAACAATCACTGTGACAGAGAAAATGAGGTGTTATTATTGACTAAATGGGTTATATGCCTACTATTGTTGCCTGGGAAGCCAGTGTTCTGTGGTTGGAAACTTTATAAGAATCACTTGCCCCTAAAAATGGATGGATGTTGCTGCTAGAAGTAGGAGAAGAGATTCTGAACTGGGAAAAACAACAGATGTCCAAGGCACAAAGGGAAACTAATTTTTAAAGTTTTAATTTCTACATCATTAAACAAAACCTGTTTTACCTTATTGTAGAGTTACAGTCATTCAAAAATATTTATTTAGTACTTTTTGTGGGCCAGATCATAAAAAGACATGTGATATGTTCCCTATCCTTAAATTTAAAAAAATATGTATTAATCAGGTTTTCTTCTATGTGCTGTGTAACAAACAACCACAGACTTACAAAAATAAATGTTTAATTCATACTTGCATTCTGTGATTTCTATAAGTCATGAGTTCTAGAGTCAGGATAGCTCTGTTCTATATATCTTTTCATTCTGGAACCCATGCTGAAAGTGTAAACCCCTATCTGAGACATGATATTCTCATGGTGGAGGTCAAGAGCAAGAAAGCTTGAGTCAAACCATGCTTCATGTTGAAAAGTTCTGCTTAATCATAGCAAACGTCTGCTCACACAATTCTTTTGGCCAGCACATGTCACATAGCCAAGCCCAACATCAATGAGGTGGGAAAGTGGTCTTTTACTGTAGAATGTATGACAAGTCACAAGACAGTGAGTAGAGAGAGAACACATTATGGAGGACACTATGACTACAGTTTACAAAGCAATATTGGGTTTTCACTCTTTTACTCATTTAGTATGTGTTTGAAAAAAAAACCAAAATATTAGTAAATAATTAACAATTACCATTACTTTTTTTTTTTCTTTTGGCTACACCGTGTGACATGCGGCATCCTGGTTCCCTGACCAGGGACCAGGGATCGAACCTGGGCCCCCTGCAGTGGAAGCACTGATCCCAAACCACTGGACTACCGGGGAATTCCCCCATTACCTTTCTTTTGAATAGATGGAGATTATATGGAGTGTAGTCAGCCTACCTATGTCACCTCTATTTAGTATCCTGGATTTCCCACCCATGTATGCAGGTTTTGACTACCAATGTGTCTTTGGTTACTTTATAATAATCATCTACTCATGGTAAAGGATTTCAAGTAATGTCAGCTAGTCTTAAAAACTTGTTGGAAGTAGGTATGGGAATAAATCAGTAAAAGCATAGATAAACCAGTCTCAGCCATTCCTAAGGTTAAGTCAAACCTCAGTGGTTTGAAGGGTGAGGTGCGGTTGAGAATTTCTCTCTAATGCTAAGTTTTAGTTGGCCCCAAAACATACCCTCTGTCCTCTGTTTCCTCTGTTTAGTCAAACATTTATTCATTTATTGAACATATGGTGAGAGTTAGGATTACAATGAGGAGTAAAATCAGAGATTCTGCACTCAAAGAAATCACAGTAAGTAGAGTGAAAAGCATGTAAATTATAGAAAATTTTTCGAGTACAGAAACAGCATTAAAGAGAAAATAACTAAATTGCTTTTGATCCTGGCATGAGAGGGCAGACATGGAGATAGGGAGAGACTTCCCCAAATGAGTGATACTTGAACAGAATTGTGAACAATGAATAGGAAATATTTAGGAAGCAATTGAATTTATGCTTAGGAAGGACCAAGTAGTGGGAATAGCAGGCGCAAACTTGAAATCATAGAGACATAGACTTTTTGTCTGTTTTTAATACCTTTGGGAGAAATCAAGGACATACAGTAAAAAAAAAAAAAAAAAAAAAGAGGAGGAGACAGGGCTGAGGAACCAAATAGAAGAGAGGAAGAGTTCGAGACAATGAGGTCAGCTCCCCGCGACCCCCCCCCTCCCCGAGCAAAGAGAGTGTTAATTATTTTCCCTCCCCTTCTCCTCTTTCTTCTTTGGAACAGCTGGATGTTCTTTAGATGTTTAAATTATTGGCATTTGGGGAGTTTCTGGGAGATTTTAAGTCTTCAAGCTTTTATTTTGGAGCCCCTTGAGCTGTGGGACTTTGGAGATCTTTGGACTCTAGGAGATGGCAGAAATCAGACAGAGAAAAAGCCAGGTAACAACATGGAATGACATCTGGCTTCCCTATGAAAGGGGAAGTGTTATCAAAGGAAACATGAAAGTTTCATTCTAACTGTTGGCGCCTACACAAGAGTATATAGCAAGAGGGGGTGATGGGGAGGTCCATCTCAGTACAGGAAACAAGGGGGTGCAATATCTATAGAAGATTTAAAAACATTGATAAATCTAAATCAAAGTTCACATGCATTTTATTATCAACATGTGCAGGCAATTTCCAATAGAATCGGCGATAGCATACTCCTCCCCTAAAAAAATCTGCAGTAGCTTACTGTTGAGTTTTAAGAATATATACATAAGCTTGAAATTAGCACATTTAAAATTACTTATCCTTTAAAACACTGTATTCTACATGGATATTAATTTGGAAACCTCTCAGTAATGCAGTCAGTCCTTGAAAACTGTAAACTCAGCTACATGTATTCATTTTGAGAGTAAATTAGTAATGGTTCAGAGTATTCCAGTTGGCTTTGGGTGCTGTGTGCATTAATGTATTCCTGGATCTAAAGAGTAGATTTGAAGTAAACAATAGTAACATGGAATTTGATGAACAAAAACTGAAGTTACTCCAATTCTGTGACCTTGTAAAAAGTTTTTGTGTCTAAAATTTAAAACAGTGAAATAGAATACAAACCGGTATATATTTGTCCCTTTTTTAAAAAAGTGCATTAATATAATTATTTTTTTTATTATTGTATTATTTTTTATTGTTACTGGCTTGATTATACATAGAGGCCAATAAAATACATCTTTTATCACTTACAATTTTTTTCTATTACTACTAAAAATAATTTTGTGGCCTATTGAAGGGAATTATTTTAAAAAATAATCTTCCCTGAGTGTCACATGTAGTAGTCACATCACTACCTGGCTCCTGAAGCTAGGAATAGAGGCAGGGACCCTGGGCAAGCTCTGTCCTAGGGATGGAAACTGTGCAAATGAGTAAAACCTTCTCTTTGGAATATGTCTCTGCCACTTGAGCAAAGCATTTATGAAACACCCGATCCTTGCAGACACTGTTCCTAGAACTGACAGTGTGATGGTGAGAGAGTGTCAAGGGCCATCCATTCTAGCAGCGAGAGAGCGAAAAATAATCATGCAAATTAAAGGACTTTAAATAGGAGCACAAACAAAATAAACAGCTTGGGGACAGTAAGTGATGGGGGATTGATAGTTTAGATGAGGAGTCAGGAAAGGTTTTGGGAGAAGTGCCATCTGATAGAAGCCCGCGACATGAGCATGTGGAGGAAGAGTGGTCCAGAGGGCGGGGTTGGCTGCAGCAGAGGTGCAAAGATACTAGGCTTTGTTTGTCCAAAAGACTGAGGAAAGACCACAGAGCCTGGAGTAACACAAAAGGAGTTCATTTTGTCTTGTGGTAGGAAACTGACCTTTTAGAGCCTAGAAGGATATTAGGTGAACTCTCATAATGGTGAATATTCATGATAGTTATCAAACTCCACTGTGCTCATGATATATTTAATAGACCTAATGTTGGACTTTCAAAGCATTGTAATGCATTTATACATTTCTCACATGTCATTTTAAGTTAGAGTCTCTTCAGTGCTGAATTAAAAAAATTTTTTTCCTACCCTTTAGCTTCTTGAGGCTTTGAATGACAATAAATTTAATATGACCGAAAAATTTATTTTCAAATCAAATAATTAATTTTATTATTGGCCTTTTGACTTTTTCACTGACTTCTTATCCATTGCCTATTTTTATATTTACCTGCAGTGAGGAAATCAGAATTAATTACACCCTTCAGTTCATTGCACATTATCATCTCGATTCAGTGAAAATGTATCTCTCATTTTATTTTATCCTAAGGTACTTCTTCCCTTTATATCCAGTTTCTACTCCCATTCCCCTTCCCACCATAACATGCAGGATCCAATACATGCTAAAAATATACATATATAGTTTTAACATATATAATATTTTATGTATGTATGTTATTTATTTCCTCCCAATTTTTCATTCAGCACTGTGATCGGGGTCTATCCGTGTTCCTCTTTGCCTAGTGTCTTGCACAGTAGCCCACGTTTTGTATCTGTTACATTTTCCTTTTCCAACTCAGTGATGGACACCTAGGTTGTTTTCAGTTCTGGCAACTACAAGCAATACTGCAGTGATCATTGTTACACATGTTCTTTTATAGATCTAGGTGTGTGGCACAGAATGGATTCTCTGAGTCACAAGACATATACTTACTTAATTTCACTTAGCCTAGTTTCCATCTTACACAGTTCTATACAGTTTGTAAGCACACAACCCTTTGTCTTGGCTGAGCGGGTGATTTGTGGAGGCCAGGCTCTGTAGTTGATTGTCCTCTGACAGCCAGGGCATCATCATTGGAGAAAAAAGTTAGAAATAAAGAGGAAGGCTAACATGCACCTATGGTGTTCTGTTGGATTTAGACGGATTGATAGGAACTCATAGTATTTACTGTACATACTTAGATGAAGAGGGATAGATGTGTAAATGTGCATCTGTTAGTGTAGGTACACATATTTCCAAGATCTGTTGACTAACGGTTCTAGAAACAAAGGCACCCCAGCTGCAATGAGCACACTTAGCACCCAGATCTTATTTTCTAAACAATATTCTCCAGTGCAAGGAACCAAGATACCTTGGAGAAGTGTTTGGTTCCAGGGCCGGGGCACACAAGTTATAAGATGAGCCTGGCACATCTAATGATACTAAAACACATGGAAATGTTCACAAAGGGATGAAGCCTTGTCAGAAGAACTCAGGGGCCAAGCTGAAGGGGCTCTTAATGGTCAATACTGGGACAATTTAAGCAAGAGAATAAATAATGATAGTATGAGATTTTAATCCATAAGCTAAAGTAAGTACCCATGAGTCCATACAGATATAAATAAATGATCAAATAAATAAATAAATAAACGGAGGAGAAGGGATTGCTCTTTCTTACAGATGAATTCCAGTTAATAAGTGTAGAGGGAAAGAAGGAAATGGAAAAATCACTATTCGACAAACACCACAGTAGTAATGAGTGCAGGTAAGGTGCCTGATGGATGCTGAAATCAATGGGTGAATGTTCTAGGAGAAACAGGATATTTGGACAGTTTTAAAGTATCTTCCCCAAGATATTTATCGACTACAGATGGAAAGATTATAACTTTATGGTCGAGAAACCTAGATGTCACCTTAACCAAGTGATCAAAGTTAACATCACTGGTTGTAAGACATTGATGTCACTAACTCCTTGATATGATGAGATGGACACACCATTACTTCTGTGGTTTTCTTTCCAAAAAATGCATAACCCCGATCTAATCATGTGAAGATAACAGATAAGCCTGAATTGTGGAACAGTCTACAAAATTACTGGTCAATATTAAATAGTGTCAAGATCATGAAAGACAAGGAAAGATTGAAGAACTGTTGCAGAATGGAGTAGATGAAGGAGAAATTGCAACTAAATGCAATTTGATAATAAATGCTGGAGAGGGTGTGGAGAAACGGGAACCCTCTTGCATTTGTTGGTGGAAATGTAAATTGATACAGCCACTATGGAGAACAGTGTGCAGGTTCCTTAAAAAACTAAGAATAGCACTACCATAGGACCCAGTAATTCCCTGCTGGGGCATGTATCTGAAAAAAAAACCAAAAACACTAATTCAGAAAGATATGTGCACTCACATGTTCATAGCAGCACTATTTACAATAACCAAGATATGCAAGCATCCTAAGTGTCCAAGTGTCCATCAACAGATGAATGGATACACACACACACACACACGCACACACACACACACATTGGAATATTACTCAGCCATAAAAAATAAAATATTGCCATTTGCAGCAACATGGATGGACCAGAGATTATCATGCTGAGTGAAATAAGTCAGATAGAGAAAGACAAATATTATACGATGTCACTTATATGTGGAACCTAAAACTGATACACGTGATATTTATTTACAAAACAGAAACAGACTCACAGACATAGAAAACAAACTTACGGTTACCAAAGGGGAAAAGTGGGGGAGGGACAAATAAGGGATATGAACAGATACACACTACTATATATAAAATACATAAGAAGCAAGGATTTATAGCACAGGGAACTATATTCAATATCTTGTAATAACATAAAAAACAATCTGAAAAAATATATATGTAGATGTAAAATGTATATATGTATAACTGAATCACTTTCTTGTCCATCTGAAACTAACACAATATTGTAAATCAATTATACTTCAATAAAAAATAAATGCAATTTGGGATCCTAAATAGGATTCCTGGATAGACAAAGGGCATTAGTGAATAAATTTTGAATAAGGTAGTTTAGTGGATAATCTGGTACCAGTGTTAATTTGCTGGTTTTGGCAATTGTACCATGGATGTATAAGTTGTTAACATTAGGAGAAGCTGGATGAAGTGTAAACAGGGACCCTCTATACTAATTTTCCAACTTTTTTATAAATCTAAAATTAGCTCAAAATGAAAAGGACTGTATATATATACAGCCTTTGAACCACAGACAGACAGGAAAGCTTGACCTCTGCACTCACAGACTCCAGGTCTCCTATATGTTTGTATAAAAGTGGCGGTTTGCATCTCTGTGTCAGGATATGCCCACTCTCCAGAAGGGGCCACTTGTACTTGGTGTCCCCACTGAACCCCAAATCCAGTAGACTGAAGGCACAGAACTTCTCTGTGTATCTCTTCGAATTTTCATTTTAAATGCGTGTTTTGTGAAAGTTTTGCTATGTGTTAAGTCCAGGATATTGGCCTGGGTGTCAGACAAGCTATTTTCTAGTTCTAGCTCTGCCATTACCCAGCAATGAAGCATTGGGCATGCACATAGGATGCCTTCTTTTAGAAAAGTACATAATTATTAAAGGCTTATTTAGCTTCTATTTCTATGAATTTACAGTCATCTTTCTACTTCTATGAATTTACAGTCATGTCGTCCTCTTTTAAATTAGAAAAGAAACCTTCTCTGTGTAGCTGTGTTTCCTGACACAACGTGTGGGAGTCAGTTCACTGGTGAATGCTTCTTATTTAACAGAGGTACATAATTGCAACATAACCTGTATTTTTTCCTTTTAGTACGGTGCTCTGGGTGTCCTATTCACCCACCATGCTCACAATCTGGCTAAATTAATACTCTGCTGCCATCCTGTGGTTAATTCTAGGTACTGCAGAGCCAGGAGACAGAAAACAGATCCAGGAATTACAGGATCATAGACTTTTAGAGGCGCAAGTTCCCTCAGAATACACCTACGTGAACCCCTTTATTGATAAGTAAATTGATTTCCAAAGACGGACAGTGACTTGCCCTGTGATCCTCAGTGATCAGTGGCAGAACTAAAAGCAGAACCCAGGCCAGTGAAGTTGGAAATTAATTTGTCAGGCATATGTGACAGGGGGAAAAAGATTCTAAGACTTTGAAATATAAATAACTGAAAAAATGCTAAAACCTTTTTTGATCAGGTCTGTATAGAATTGCCTTCTTTTTATTCTGACCTATTAAGACGTTACACACAGTTAGGCAAAAAACTAAAAAATGTGACTGGAAACAGTCTGTTGTTTGTACAAGCTTCTAACAGAATAGGTATTTTAACCCTAAAAAGGCAGAACATAACTAACAAAGAATATATGGCAATTCTTTTATGTAACATCTTAATTTGTCTCTCACTTCACTGGGGGCTAATACAACTTCTTTGCTGGTATAAATGCCCATGTACAAACTATATACATTTGAGGGAACTACTGGCAAAGAAGGCAGTGGCCAGGGATTTGAAGAACTGGGCCTGATTTCAACTCCTTCACATTCTGTGAATGTGGAGTAAGGTAACCCTGATAAACACACTGATTTCCTTCCTCTGGTTCTCCGTTTCCTCATCTATAATATTATATACCTTCCTCACAGGAGTTTTGTGAAGATTAACTAGGAAAATTAAGATACCATTGGTTGTAAACTGTAAAGCACAATACATATGCTAATTATTTGGTTGTAATCATGGACTGAATTGAGATGAGGCAGAAATTCATCAATGATTTGAAAGCCCTCAGGGACTGCTGTTCCTCTCCTGCTGAGGAAGGATGCTTTGGTCATGGTAAATACATTTGGTCTCACACTTTGTGGATGTACATGGTGTCTTGCGCTCTGGTGCTGGGCCCCTGTATATGAGAGAAGTGATGTATGCCTGATTTTGTCTCTGAGTGTGCATAGGTGTATTCAAGTGCCTGTTTCAGGGATGCTCAAGACTACCCAAACGTTCTGTTCTTTGCTAGAAAGACACAGGGCTCAGCCTATGGTTGTACCCACCACCAAAGTTTATTGCAGGGAAGGGACACAAAGTAGGATCAAAGGGGCAAAGACAGAAGGTAAAATCAAAGGGGCAAAGACAGGAGGAGTCTATAGAAATCCGTGCACAGGCTCTGGTGTGCTTTCTTTCCTTTGAGGGAACGAAAGTGTGCTACTTTCTCAAACAGAGAAAAACACGGTACCACGTTGCCATATTTCTGCCAAGAGGAGTCCATTCCAGACTCAGCACCCAGGGATTTTATTGTGGGGCTGGTCACATAGGCCCCCTCTGCCGAGCAACTACCAAAATCCTAGACTCCCGGAAGGAAGTAGGTGTTCAACATAAATCACATTGTTTCTGTGCACAGTGAACCACCTTTATCAGTTAGAGAACAGAGGGAACCCTCCTAAAGCCAGGTTCCTGGATGCCAGCTGAGGGCTAACCTTGGAAGCCAGCCTTTCCAGAGACAGCAGTCTTGGGCATGTTTTATTCAAGTTTTTCTATATAGTGCCCCAAACTGAAACAGTCTAACCAA
This sequence comes from Mesoplodon bidens, assembly GCF_964165515.1. Classification (NCBI taxonomy): domain Eukaryota; kingdom Metazoa; phylum Chordata; class Mammalia; order Artiodactyla; family Ziphiidae; genus Mesoplodon; species Mesoplodon bidens. The sequence continues at coordinate 107,348,097 of NC_138161.1, read as the reverse complement.
GATAGCTATGACAGATTCTGAGCGCAGAGGAAGTCTTGGGTTTATTTTATCAGTATTGTCATAGAACCTCATGTATTCACGTGATCTATATGTTAATTTTCAGCTGCTAACTGTATTGTTTGTATATTTGTATGATACGTTTTAAAATTGGGGATTTTTGGAAGGTATTTAAGTCTTTCACTGTTGCCATGCTGAGTACTTCTTTGAGAAGTTCAGTTTTTCAGTGGACACACACATCAGAGAACTTCTGTAATGCCTTTTAACCAGCTAATTTGCATTTACCTTAACAGAAAGTTCTGCAATGTAAAAATTCTCCTATAACGTTTAGTGAGTGACTGGGACTTTCTCCCTAGCTTTATTGAGATATAATTGACATAACATTGTGTAAGTTTAAGGTGTACAGTGTCTTGATTTGATATACTTTGTGTTGCAAATAATTAGCACCATAGAGTTAGCTGACACCTCCATCTCATCACATAATTACCACTGCTTTTTTTTTTTTTTTCTTTTTTGCGATACGCGGGCCTCTCCCATTGCGGAGCACAGGCTCCGGACGCGCAGGCTCAGCAGCCATGGCTCACGGGCCCAGCTGCTCTGCGGCATGTGGGATCCTCCCAGACCGGGGCACGAACCTGCATCCCCTGCATCGGCAGGCGGACTCTCAACTACTGCGCCACCAGGGAAGCCCTACCATTGCTTTTTTGTGGTGAGAACATTTAAGATCTTAGCAACTTTCAAGTATATAATACAGTATTATTAACTGTAATCACCATGCTGTACGGTAGAGACCTAGAACTTTTTCATCTTATAACTGGAAGTTGGTACTCTTTAACTGGGACTTAATCTGTTCGAATTTAGAGGCTCAAAGGGAATTTACAGTTATATACACCCATGGAAATGTTATTACATTATGTTAAGTAAAAGTTGTAACATGCTATATTAACTCTAACATATGTGGTCTCTAGTAAGGAAGCCCATGATTAAAAATCACTGGAGACTTGGCTTTTTCTCATTAACCTCAGAACTGTGAAAATGAGCTAGAAACTTTTTCTTTTTTGTTTGGCACTTAAGCTTTACTCTTTTAGCCCCTGGGCATTTCTCTTCTTCACATCTAGACCTTTGAGAGGTGTTTTCAGCGCCCACCTTCTCCACTTCCACCCCTCTCCCTCTATCTTTAACACATGCAAACAGACTTGCACCACCCTGGTCCCAGTCCACTGGAGAGAGCTGCGATCCAGATGTAGAAAGCAGAGATTCTTTTTGCTAAAGGAAACAAAGAACAAAACAGATGCATAGAAGCTACTCTGGTTGAAGTGAGTTAAGGAACTAGAGCTCCACCCGCAGGCTCTTCTCCCTCTTCCATCATCCTTTCCAGGGATTCCTTATCGTGCCTACAGCTTCTAGCAGCAGAGTCCACAAGCCCCCATCTAGGTTAGAGTCACCCACCATGTTGGCCCGAGAAGATGGCTCATGTTTGTTGGAAATCAAATGCACAACTGGTGATGTTAACTTACCTGAAAGACTAGGTAAACTTGAAGAGTTCATTCCCCAATGGTTAAGCAATAACCAGCCTTCTCAATGAATGGAAACAAGGTTTATTTTTCCACTATGGACAGTATTGATAATTCCAAAAGGAAGACAGTGACAACAACAAAATCTGTCATCTAAAGGTGACGACTTTGAACAGTTTGGTCTATTCCTTTCTAGTCTTTTTGATGTTGTTCCCCCCCTATACTCCTGGGACTTTATTCGTTACAGTTTTGCAGTTGGCCTCTTTTCATTTAACACAATAGCACGGGCATGATTTCATGTCATCACGAACTCCCCATATGCCTTATTTTTCACGCCCCTACAAGCTTTTCATAAGCCATTTTAATTATGGGTTTTATGAAGTGTTTCTCTTATATGGTCATCCATTTAAATTGTTTACATTTACAAATCAATTAAAAGGATAATTAATATATATCATTATCATGTGCAACTCTTTTCATAAAGTTTTTAAAAAGTGTTTTTTTTTCTTTACTTAAGGCTATTTCCCCTGTGAACTCCTAGATCAAAAATTAGGGACTGTTGTATTTAATGCCCTCACAGTGAATTCTCCCATGAGGGAACCTTGGTAATGCCTTCTTGACTAGATAGATCCCTGTCACGACCTCTGTCAAGAGCAATTTATTTTCCCATCATTTCATTGATATTAGGAATTCTTATTAATTACAATATTTGTCAGTTATATACTTTTTAATGTACATGCTTTTGGTTACTAGTGAGTTTTTAAAATAGATCTTTTCTATTTTAAAATGAAACAAAGCCATATTTTTTATTCATTCCCTTATTGTTCAATAATATTTATTTATTTTAAACATTTCACACATACATACACTTCTATTTAGGGTCAGATAGTTGGAAAGTGAATTCTGTTATAATCTCTGCTTTATGCACTGTTGGGATAAAACATAATATTTCTTTAAATTAAGAAATTGGAAACTACATGGTATAAAAATATTGGCTAGGATTTGGTAGATACCTGCTTGTAATTTTCTTTATAAATATAATATAATTTAATCACTATTAATCCTTCACAGGAATTGTTTATTTTTGTTTTACTTTAGGATATTTAAAAGAATTTGGGTATGTTCTGTAGTACTGATCATTTTTGATATCACAATGCTAGTATTTTCAGTTGTCAGTGTAAATTTGGCAAATGTGTTCTGGGAAAATTCTGTTTATGTTTTTTTATGATGTCAGGCCTGTGTTTTGTGAATTGGAAAGAAGCATGTGGGTCATGCTTTTGGCATGTTTTCAACTCTTAAAAGGTGTCCCTGCTAGTGGAATTCAAACTGCATTTGTTATTTTAAAAATCACATGTTTTACAGTTTGCATCCAAAGAAATATCCTATTGTTTATATGGTTGCATTTTCCAGGTAAGCTTCAACCAGTGGAAAAAAATGTGTCCTTAATGGTGAATATTTTGTCATACTGGTGTCATTAAGCTCCTTGAGGCAGAGATTGTGGCTTACTGATTTTTAACTGCTCTACCCCCGGCCCATGTCACTTAGAACAGACTCTGAAACATACCAAGTGTTTAATAAATATAGTACTTTGGTTGAAAAGGAAAGATTAGTAGAAGCACTGTATGGTTGAGGGTACATAGGAATTTAAATACTTGGCTTCTTATCCGGTTGGATTCAGGTGACTCTGGGAAATTCAACTCATCTCTCTGAGCCTCATAAACATTTCCTTGACCACCTTAAAGTGCTCTTATAAGAAAGAAGTTATATAATTGATGGGAAATAAATTGCCAAGTATAAAATATTTTCTAAATACAAGGTGGATAATTTTTAGGGCAAGAAAAAATAGTACTTTTCAAATGTTCAGGAGAGACAGAAAGACATTCCCTCCCAGTTCCCTCTGCCTTTTATATTAGATTCAACAAACATTTTTGAGTATCGTGCTGGTCATGGATGGTGGGAGAAAGATTTCACAGACCTTGAAAGGCACAGTCCCTGAATTCAGAGAGCCCAGAATCCAGTGGGAGAAGACAGTGCTATTGCTGTGAACACAGGGCCGGGGGAGCATGGTAAAGTGATAACTGTGGAGATTCAGAGGGGAGATCGGGGAGCCTCTCAGGTTGCTTGCTGGTTGCAGATTATGCGCTCTACTTTGGCTTCTAGGATCAGTGGGTTTATGTGACATTTGTTTGAGGGTAGACCCCCAAAGGCCTAGTACATGAGTCTTTTATTCCTCTATTTTTTTCACATTGAGTTTTAAATGGTCATACTGGCCATGCTGCATATTTGTATGTCATCTGTTTTTATAAATATATAACATATATAAAAATGTATGTTATATAAAATTCATAACACATATAAAATAGTGGAACAGTTTGAATCCAGAAAACTTCAGTTTCTTCCAGTTGGTAATCATATCATCTGCTTACAAACATTTCTTCCCGCAAAGCAGCTTTCACAGATGCTATTTTGATGTGATGGCTTGGGGTTTTTGTATCATTGGCTATTTCTTATGGGTTTAAAACCCTTCTTTCCTACTTTTGTTGCTTGCTTCAAAGCAAAACTGTCAAAAAGTGTATACTCTAAGGATCTGTCATAATTTCATTGGAGGAATCTGCAATTTCCTGTTGCAGTCCCAATCAACTTTTCTGAAAACCTCCTGTCGGAGAAAGAAAACGCTGTAAACAGACCACAAGGGTTGAAAGGAGAGAACGTGATCTGTCTCCTGAGATTGGTTTCTTTCTGCAAAGGCTTTCATGGTAACCATGCAGAGGTTGCCTCTTGGGAAAGGGAATTCTGACAGTGATGCAAGAACAGTAGGACACAGGGACCATGCTGAACCTGGGTAGAGGTGAGGATGGTTAGCGGAACAGGAAATGCAGAGTTTGTTACGGTCAAGCCTCCACCGCCTACACATATTTATTCTTAAACTGGTTTTCCTCCTAGCAGTCTGCCTGTTCAGAACTGCCCATCAGTTATATAGCCTAAGCAATATAATGTAGGTGTAAGCCTCAGGAAAAGCTCATGTCTGGTTTGGGTAACTGTGCTGCTGTCCCTCCAAATGCACGGGTCCTTGAAAGTTGCTAAGAGCAAGGGTTCAGTTCTCCTAGGAACTTGAAGAAACTCCACTCCTTAAACAGTCTTTTGTGGTCAAGCATAGTTTGGATCTGACCAATATATTGAAGTTTTAATTTGTGATATAAGTCAACATTACCTAGAAGACCTCAAGTATGACTCAAATCAACTTTTGCATTCTGTAGGCCTCCTTTTCACATAGTTTATTGTACTTCTATGTCAGGAGGTAAAATCCTTCTCTGCTCTGGAGAAGGCTCTGGATTTTGTTGCCAGCCAGGTTGGCCCAGTAGGCCTGTGCATTTTTCAGCAGACATTCTGAGCTTTACTGTCATTCATCTAGCTCAGTTCTGAGATTTTGGTTAAAGCTCAGACAGAGAATCCAGGCAGGTTTTTGAATTAAGAAAGGACTCTCTGTTCTTGCCCAGTTTGAAGATGAATAGGAGTAAATGTGTGTGATCCAGTGTTAGTGCAGTTAGTTCTTTTGGGAAAAGAAGAAATTCAAACAAGGAAGAAAAGATTGGAGCATGCTTTGTTTTTCTTTACCTATATGAACAAAGATTTAATGTTTTCCTTTCTCATTACATCCCTAATAGTCATCGAAGTGTTCCCAATTCTCTCCAACACCCAAGGTAGAGTTGATTTCACCTTCCCTCTCACCCACCCACCTGTTCGTTTTATTTCCATTATCGCCATATCATAAATGCATTTGTGTCTCTTTATCCTATAGGACTTGAAAGTGAGATTTGACCTAGTTCATCTTTGTAGCTTAAATGTCTAAAACACAGGCTTCCTTACATGCGACATGCTAAATAAAGGTCTTTTGAATGTTAAAACACACACACACACACACACACACACACACACACAGATTATCTTTACGAGTAGTAAGAATTTTTGAAAATACATAGTACAAATGTAAGCATCATGATACTTTAACCAATTCAGATTAAGGTACATACATTTTCAAAATTAATGGATTTTTCCTTTTGGAAACCATGCAATCATTCTAAAATTGGCTCTATTATTAGTCCATTTTAACGTTTGAATCACAGCACATGGTGTGTCTAAGTGCAAGCCTCAGGCAGAATGATGACTTTTTTTAAAACAAACAGGTTAAAAATGTGTCTGGTTCCCATGGGAACCAGGCCACAGACACAGGAGACATTAAATAAGATTCATAGTTTTGTGATTGTTGCTTTTGAATAGCATTTTCCCAATCCTTTTATTTTGAATGTGGCATTCACAATCAGTAGGCATGAAACAACTTTATCTGAGCAACTTTTGTCTCCTAAGGGCTAGGAAATTCCTTTGAAATGGAAGAGAATCAGAAACAGAAAATGGCAGATATCGTGGCCTTGCCATTTAACATTTGCAGCAAGAACTAAGTCTTAATATTTAGATCTGATGGGAAGTTCATTAACTTAGTGAAACCAAGCAGCCACTCTCTCTCTCTCACTCTCTCTCTCTCTCTTCCTCTCAGTCTCTCTCTCTATTTGAGAATTTCATTCTAAATGCCTACAAAATGCAAGGAATTGTGCTACAGAAATAGATAAGATGGAGCTCCTGCGTGCATGGATTTTATATCTATAATCTAGAGGAGAGTGACTAGCGTTCATGTGTACAGGGACCATAGCTTCCCACAGTGATATATCTATCACTGGAGGATGGTTTAACCAAGTCCCCGGGGTATTTACTAAGCATCTATAGTGGCCATGACTTAGAGCTAAACACTGCAGGATACGGGACTTGCCTTCGGTCCTTGCCAGTGAAGAGATCAGAGACTGGTATGAGAGACAGAAACATAAACTGACTTCTAATACAAACCAGACTCAGTGAGTGCCAACATGGGTTTAGGAAGAACAAACAGGTTACAAAGAGGGAGAGACTCTTTCTCATTGGGATGATCAGATTGGTGCCTGGCATGGAGTAAGTGCTCAGGAAATATTTGTTCTATAAATGAATTGTTGAAGAATATATATATATATATATATATATATATATATATATATATATATATATATATATATATATATATATATATATATATTTTGCAGTACACAGGCCTCTCACTGTTGTGGCCTCTCCCGTTGTGGAGCACAGGCTCCAGACGCGCAGGCTCAGTGGCCATGACTCACAGGCCCAGCCACTCTGTGGCATGTGGGATCTTCCCGGACCAGGGCATGAACCCACATGCCCTGCAACGGCAGGCAGACTCTCAACCACTGCGCCACCAGGGAAGCCCTGAAGAATATTTTTACTCCAATAAAAATATTTGTTAATCAAAGAAATATAAAAATAAAAGAGAGATACCACTTTTAGTATAGCTAATTAGCCATTTTTTTAAAAAAGAAAATGGTTAGAGCTGATGA